>NC_056675.1:33938983-38738983 GCF_018350195.1 Panthera tigris
GAGTAGGAGCCTCAATTCCCCGTCCCGTGTAAAGCAGCATATTTGCATGTTCCGTCCTGTGGATAAGGATGTGGACCCCTTTGAGGGTTCATGATCCTGCTCACCACAGCACCCTTGTGAGGAAGTCACTAGCTGGGAGCACATCAGATGTCCTCGTTTCTATCAGTGTCAGAGAGACCGGACTCTTTTGGTGGCCATGAGCTGCCCTGCACACAGAATGCATGTGGCCTTCCCAAACTGGAAGTCATGAAAACAAGCATCTCTCTGAGACATCTCTGAGACATCGTCTCTCTGAGACATCTCTGACCTCTGCAGAGGTGACAGGGGCCAGCAGGCAGCCGTCCTGGGATCTGCACTCTCTTCCCACTCAGGCAACGAGATCTGTGTCTGAACATTTACAGCAATAAAATCCACCTTGTTCTGGGTAGCACCGTGCTGAAAACAAACCTAGTGCTTTTTGGATCCAAACTGTGGCCCCAGCTACCCCAGCCTCACACAGAGACTTTGCAGCCAATTCCCTTCCTACCGTGGACAGTGTCCCTGGGATTAGAGGGACATCTGAGAGATGTCTCTGTCACCACTGGAGGATAAGACAAACGGTTCTCGGCACCAACCCTGGGCCCTGAGAAACATCTCCCTGGGGATGCCCACACTTCCTGTCTGTGGTGCACACTGGAACCTGTCACCTGTTCAGGGGGGAAGGAAGCATGGCGTGGCCGCTAGGCATTCAGACAGCCCAGAGTTGAAATCCGTGCTCTGCCTCTTACTCGCTGGGGTGACTTTGCTTAGGTTATTTTATTTCCTCCTCTCAAAAAAGGGAGATGATAATTATAGCACCGTCTCCCGGGAGTGTTGCGAGGGTAAAAATGCAAATGTGGATGCAAATACCATGCAAATTTGCCTAGTAGATCCTAAATAAATGTTTGCTCTTGCTTTTACTATTATCTCAGTAAGAGCCCATGCATTTTCTAGACCGAGGTGATCCCATCAGCTGGTATAAACGTGAATAAAGAGAGAGGAAATGTATAGCTTGTTTAGTTATCCCTATTCAAAATAAAAATGCCAAAAATAATAATAATAAAATAAAAATCCCTGTTGTATTCCTACGTTTCCCTAGGAGTGGTCCAAAAACCACATCTATCAGAGTCTGTGTGTGTGTGTCTGGCTGTGGTGGGGACGGGTAGAAACTGGAGGTGTCCCGGCTTCAGCCCAGGCCGATCAAACATGGGACCTCGGAATCTGCATTAAGAAAAAAAAGTTCCCAGGGCCGCCTGGGTGGCTCAGTCAGTTGGGCAGCCGACTCTTGTTTTGGCTCATGATCCCATGGTTCGTGGGATCGAGCCCCACGTCGGGCTCTGTGCTTACAGGGCAGAGCCTGCTTGGGATTCTCTCTCTCCTTCTCTCTCTGCCCCTCCTCTGCTTTCTCTCTCTCTCTCCAAATAAAGAAATAAACTAAAAACAAAAACAAAAAAACTAGGCTGGTCTTAAAAGCCTCTTCAGAAAACCCCAAAATTGCCCAGACATTCTTATGCTTAGTAAATAGAAAAACTGCTCTCTCTTCATAGAGAACCTCAGTGGGTGGAAGAAAGTCACAGCCCATTGTTGGGGATGTTATGAGCAGCTGGGCGTAAGTAGGCTGGGGAAGCTGGACACGCCTGCTCCTTTTCCTTCCTCGGGACGCTGCTCCCTGGCGCCCCCCTGGTGGCAGGCGTGCAGGGAGGACGCTGAGCTCCCCGCCTGCCCACGGCACGACTCACCGGGTGCTTCCCAGCTTGCGCTCTCGAGCAGTCAGCCTGTCAGGATCACAGCCGGCCCCTCGGGGCCCTGGTGAAAAGGCCCTGGGACCTGTCACCAGCCTAACAAGGTGACAGCTGCGGTATGAGAGGCCAGGCATCAAAGGGAAGGCGGGCAGAAGGAGGGAGGAGGACGCTTTCTGTGCATCTACCCGGCTCTCCCTCGAGCAGCCAGGTGTCACCTCCAGGTGGCACCTGGGGTGAGCAGAAAACACTGCCCCCGCCCCCCACCACCACCCATTCTCACTTAGGAAACTTTAATTCCTTGCCCTTCCCTGCATCTGGGAAAACACCTGTGGCCCTGGCTTCACCTGAGCTTGGCATTGCATGGAGGTCAAGAGTGGGGATATCGGGGCCAGGATCAACCCTGGCCCTGCTGTGTGACGTTGGGCAAGTTAACAAACCGCTCTGTTTCCTCGCTTTCTTCCTCTGTAAAATGGGGATCATAGAGCCTACCCCCCTGGGTTGGGGTGAGGACTGAATGAGTTAATGAGTGTGAACATATGTCAGGGGCCCAGAGCGCTTGCTGCCGGAGGTTCAGCAAGTGAGAAGTTAGTTTCTGAGTACCATTGTCTGTGCTGCTAATAATAAGTAAGCATGTGGTTTTGTTTTGTTTTGTTTTGTTTTGTTTTTTCAGGGTGTTTGTTTGTTTGTTTTGAGAGGGAGAGACCACGCACACGAGCGGGGGAGAGGGACTGGAAGAAAGTAAGCGTGTTTAAAGAGCACTTCTCGAACCCCTGAGCCTGTGCTGGAAACTTTACGTACATGACACAACCTTCATAAATACCTAATAGCTTCTGGGGGCACCCAGCTGGGTCACTCCATAGAGCATGTGACTCTTGATCTCAGAGGTTGTGAATTTGAGCATAGAGATTACTTACACACACACACACACACACACACACACACACACACACGCACGCATACACACACGCACACACACGGGCGTCTGGGTGGCTCAGAAGGTTAAGCATCTGACTCTTGATTTCAGCTCAGGTCACGATCTTGCAGTTGGTGGGTTCAAGCCCTGAGCCAATGGGCTCTGAGCCAATGAGGCTTGAACCTGGGGCGCCTGGATGGCATAGTTGGTTAAGCATCTGACTTTGGCTCAGGTGGTGATCCCGCAGTTTGTGGGTTTGGGCCCTGAGTCGGGCTCTGTTCTGACAGCTCAGAGCCTGGAGTCTGCTTCAGATTCTGTGTCTCCCTCTCTCTGCCCCTTCCTCACTTGTGCTCGGTCTCTCTGTCTCTGTCTCTGTCTCAAAAATAAACACTTAAAAAAAAAAAAAAGTAACAATAAATTCTGGAAATACCCAAAGCGATGATGGGTGCACAACACTGTGAATGTTCTCATCGCCACCAAATAGTGACTTGTGCTCTTGAAATGATTAAAATGATAAATACAATGTTATGTCTATTTTGCCACATACGCACACACACTGGGCATAAGGCGGGCCAGGGAAACTAGACATGCCTGCTCATTTCCCTGGGCATTTGTGATCACACCCACATTACCAGTGAGAGAAACTGAGGCTCGGAGACACCTGTCCTTGCCCAGGCTCACGGAGCTGGGAACAACTCAGTCTGCCTCGTACCCCAGCGTGCTTGACCCTGTCGGGAGCGCAAAGACCCACTGGGCCCTCCCGCGGCGGCCCCCTCATCCAATCCATTCATCCTTCTGTTCTTTCCTTCAAGAACCATGAGCCGCCCCCCTGCTGTTGCCAGGTCCTGTCCCTGATGCTGGTGTTCAGCAGACAGCAAGAGACGGATGTGAGACACTCACGTACATGCATGTACATTTCCAACCTAGACAAGTGCTGAGAAGGAAAGTACCTGGAGACGGGGGCATAACTGACTCCCCCTGGTCACGGGAGTCTGGGGACAGCATCCTGGAGGAAGTGACAGTCAGGACCTGAGACAGGAATAGGAGTCCCTGAGCAGAGGTGGGAAGGGAAGAATATTCTGGGTGGAGGAAGCAGCCGCTCGTGTAAAGGCCCTGTGGCCTCTGTGGCAAGGACAGGATGGAGGAGATGGAAGGAGCCAGGGGCGGGAGGACCACAGAGGCCAGGTCACACACGCAGGCTGCCCCTTGGGAAGCTTTGCCTTTGTTCCAAGGGTAACAGAAGCCTTTGAGGGTTTGAAGCCAGGGAACACCATGACCTAATTCGCCCCGGGAAAGACCACCTCTCCCCAGCCTGGACACCCTGCCGGCAGCGATGAGGAGTCCTGGCAATCTGCTGGCTCCCGACACCCTCATTCCCCACCACACAGCCCACCTGACCTGCACGCAGCCCTCTATGCCTGCGTCCCCCTCAACTGTATTCCTCTCCAGAGACCACCCCCCCCGGGACCCCACGTGTCTCACCTCTCTGCTTCTCTCTCTCCACCTACCAGAATGAAAGCTCCTCAAAGCCAAGGACATTGCACACAAAACAGGGCCCGGCATTTGGTAGGCGTTCAGTAAACAGACTCCCAGTTGTTGGATGAAGTCCTAATGTCACCCTGCAGACAGGAGGGAACAAGTGTGTCTGTGGGATCTATTGGAGTAGAGTGGGGTCTGAGTGGGACAATGGCACTTGGACCCTGGGCTGCAGAGACAAGGGAACATCCCAGATATGACTGGGAGCATCCCCAGAAGGCTTCTGAGGATCACCTTGGTAAGGAAGAGAAGGACACGTTTCCTTCTTGGAGGAAAGATGGCCCAGGGTCGAGCTGGGTGTGGGAGCAGACCTGAGGTTAGAAACCTAATCCAGTCAATACTCTGACCCAGTCTGATCCCACCAACCCTCTGAGAACGTGTCCTGTTCTTCCCACTGCCCCCGTCCAGGTCTCGCGCCCCCTAGCCCTTGGGCTCTTCTGCTCCTTCTCTGCCTAGCTTCAAAGCACAGCTTAAAAGTCAAGTCCTCAAAGAAGCGTGGGGGTGGGGGTGGGGGGGAATGGAAGAGAAGGGGACGGGAGGGAAGGGAAGGAGGAAACGGAAAACAGAGGCCTTGCTTACATTCCAATGTTGTACGACCTGGAACTGAGGGATTAGGCCAACTCACATCTAGACATCCGTCCAGGATCATAATCATAATCTTTTGTTAGATAGTTAATTCTCATCTCCCCCTTGACTGTCAGCTCCAGGAGGCAGCAAGAGCTGCTTTCTGCCTCCTGAACACGTCTGCGAGGCTTGCACATAATTGGGGCTCAAAAACAATCTGGAGAATGAAATGAATGAATTTGAAGACCTGAGTCGATGCCGGCGCGTGGGGCATGAGAGGTGCCTTTACCTGAATGCATGACGGGATAGGCTGCCGACCTCCAAGGACAGAAAGGACCGAGCAGGACATGCACTCCCCTGTCCAATGCACATTTATTGAGCTCCTGCTGTATGCTGGGGTGCAGACGTGGGGCAGGGCGGAGCACACATGTGTCCTCCCCTCCACTAGAGGCCCTGCCTGCCTTAGTCCTCTTCCTCATTTGCTTTTACAGAAAAAACACACAACCCACGGGTGCGTTCTCGCATTTGTCTTAGATCCATTCATTCATTCATTCATTCATTCTCCGGATTGTTTTTGAGCTCCAGTTATGTGCAGGTCCCACAGAGCTGGTGAGGAGGCAGAAAGAGCTGTTTCTGCCTCCTAGAGCTGACAGTCAAGGACACTTGGCCGTTAACTAAATAGCTGAACAAATTTTTATCATTATTCTTTTGGATGTTCTCCATAGATGTGGGTCGACCTTACTCCTCAATCCGTGGCACGATGTCCGCGTCTGAAGGAGGCCTCCTGGAAACACAGGGCTCCCTGCCCTGCCTAGGTACTCACGACAGTGACAGCTGCATTGCTTTGTCCCATCTGCAGAGTGACGCCAGGGGCTAGCATCAGTATGTCCAGTTTTCAGAACCCACACTGAGCCCCGGGGGACCCCCCCACCCCGACAAGTAGCAGGGCTGGTGGTCCGTGAAACTAGGGTTGACAGAGGGTTACTTTCTCTGGGGCCTCCTTAGAAGGCACTCTGGACCACCGTCTCCGAGAGGGCCCCTTCCCCACACTCTTACCCCGAACCTGCCTCGTGTTCCCTCTGGCACTTACAGATGGATCCGTTTCTTGTCTGTTTCCTCCACCAGAAGGTAAGGCCAAAGGAATGCCTGTGGATGAATCATCCTCTGCTGGTGGCATGATACACACGGCTGAAAATAATTGGATTTAGAAAGAAATGAGTTCAGGGCGCCTGCATGGCTCAGTCGGTTGAGCATCCTGACTCTTGACTTCAGCTCAGGTCATGATCTCGCGGTTTGTGAATTCGAGCCCCGCATCGGGCTCTGTGCTGACAGTGTGGAGCCTGCTTAGTATCCTCTTTCTTTCTTTCCCTCTCCCTCTCTCTCTCTGCCCCTCCCCCAATTTCTCTCTCTGTCTCAAAATAAATAAACATTAAGTTTTAAATTGTTTTAATGTTTATTTTTTTTAATTTTTTTTTAAACGTTTATTTATTTTTGAGACAGAGAGAGACAGAGCATGAACGGGGGAGGGTCAGAGAGAGAGGGAGACACAGAATCAGAAGCAGGCTCCAGGCTCTGAGCCGTCAGCACAGAGCCCGACGCGGGGCTCGAACTCACATACCGCGAGATCGTGACCTGAGCCGAAGTCGGACGCTTAACCGACTGAGCCACCCAGGCGCCCCTGTTTATTTTTTTATTAAAAAAATTTTTTTATTACGTTTCTTTATATTTGACAGGCAGAGAGAGACAGAGCGTGAGTGGGGGAGGGGCAGAGAGAGAGGGAGACACAGAATCCCAAGCAGGTTCCAGGCTCTGAGCTGTCAGCCCAGAGCCCGACGTGGAGCTTGAACCCACGAACCATGAGATCATGACCTGAGCTGAAGTCGGACACTTAACCGACTGAGCCACCCAGGCGCCCCTTTTTCTTCTTCTTCTTCTTCTTCTTCTTCTTCTTCTTCTTTTTTTCTTTTTTTCTTTTTTTTTTTTTTTGTGGACAAGAACACTTAACCTGAGATGTACCCTCTTTCAGATCTACCCTCTTTGCAAGTTTTTTTTTAAAGAATTTTTTAAAATGTATATTTATTTTTGGGGCGCCTGGGTGGCTCAGTCAGTTAAGTGTCCGACTTCAGCTCAGGTCATGATCTCATAGTCCGTGAGTTCGAGCCCCACGTCGGGCTCTGTGCTGACAGCTCAGAGCCTGGAGCCTGCTTCGGATTCTGTGTCTCCCCCTCTCTCTGACCCTCCCCCGTTCATGCTCTGTCTCTCTCTGTCTCAAAAATAAATAAACGTTAAAAAAAAAATTTAAAAAAATAAAAAAATAAAAAATAAAATGTATATTTATTTTTGAGAGACAGAGAGAGAGAGGGAGAAAGAGACAGAGAGAATGGGTGGGGTAGGGCAGAAAGAGAAGGAGACACAGAATCCGAAGCAGGCTCCAGGCTCTGAGCTATCAGCACAGAGCCCAATGTAGGGCGTGAACTCCAGAATGGTGAGATCATGATCTAGGCCGAAGTTGGACACTTAACTGACTGAGCCCCCCTGGCGCCCCTTAATGAGTTTTTCAGTGCTCAACACTGTGGTGCTGTTAACTACAACAGATCTCTAGAACTTGCTTGTAATTTGAACGAAGTTCAAGGTGGGAATCATGGATTCTTTGGTGGGGGCGGGAGCAGGGCATCACTGGGGAGGGCTTCAAGGAGAGCATCGGTTTAGAGCAAGACCCTGAAAAATGACCAGGATTTCACTTCATGCCCGTGACGGCGGAGACTGCCAGAACAGAGGTGGAGATGTGCAGTGGACCACAGGGCCTGCGGGGGCCTCGGGCAGCGGGGTGGGGGGGTTTCCTAGGGAATAGCAGTTTGTCTCGCCAGCAGATCCTTTTGTAAGTGCTTATTACTCCAGCGGCTACATATTTAACTAACGGTCATGCCTGCAGCAGACGTCGCACAGAAGTGGTTTATTTTTTAACTTTATGGACGGATAATTTACATACCATAAAGCTAAGCCATTGGAAGTGCACAGTTCAATGATTTTTCAGTATGTTTATCGAGTCGTGCGACCATTACTATGGTTAGAACCTTTCTTTCACTCTGAAATTATCCTTGGGTCCTTCTGCAGTGAATCCTGTTCCTTCCACCAGCCCCAACAACCTCGAATCCATGTTCTGTCTCTGTGCATTCGCTTATGCTGGACATTTCATATACATGGAATCCTACAGTGCGTGGTGTCTGGTGTCTGGCTTCTTTTGCCAACTTTCATGTTTTCAAGGTTCATCCATATTGTATCGAGTATGGGCATTCAGTTCCTTTTTAGGGCTGTATAATAGTCCACTGTGTGGATGGACTATAGTTTTTTGTTTTTTTTTTTAAGTTTATTTATTTAGAGAGAAAGAGAGTGCAAGCAAAGGAGGGGCAGAGAGAGAGGGAGGGAAAGAATTCCAAGTAGGCTCTGTGGCTGTGAGCACAGAGCCCGGTGTGGGGCTTGAACCCACAAACTGTGAGATCATGGCCTGAGCCAGAATGAAGAGTTGGACACCTAAATGAGCCACCCAGGTGCCCCTGGAGGGACTATGTATTATTTACCCATTCACCAGCCCATGTACATTTAGTTGCTTCCAGTTTTTGGCCACTAGAAATAGTGCTGTGAGAAATGTTCCCCTACAGTCTGTGTGTCAGTATGTTTTCATTGCTTTTGTGTTTTTTTGTTTTGTATTGTTTTAATTTTTTTTAATGTTTATTTATTTTTGAGAGAGGGAGAGAGATACAGCCGAGGGGAGGAGGGGCACAGAGAGAAGGAAACACAGAATTCGAGGCAGGCTCCAGGCTCTGAGCTGTCAGCAAAGAGCCCGACACAGGGCTTGAACCCATGAACCATGAAATTGTGACCTGAGCCAAAGTTGGATGTTTAACTGACTGAGCCACACAGGCGCCCCTGTTTTCATTTCTTTGGGGTAGATACCTAGGAGTGGAATGACTGTCCATATGGTAAAGTAATGCTTGTTGGTTATACATCGGACTCATGATCTCGGCTCAGGTCTTGATCTTATGATTCATGAGTTCGATTCCCACATGGGGCTCTATGCTGACAGTGGGGCATCTGCTTGGGATTCTCCACTTTGCCCCTCCCCTGTGCTCTCTCTCTCTCTCTCAAAATAAATTTAAAAATAAAACAGTAGAAAAGAAAAGAGAAGAAACTGCCCATACTGTTTTGAAAAGTGCTTTTTTTTTTATTTATTAAGTAAGCTCTATGCCCAACGTGGGGCTTGAACTCATGACCCTGAGATCAAGAGTCACCTGCTCTACTGACTGAGCCAGTCAGGCACCCCGAGAAGTGCTCCTTTAAGAAGGTGCAGAGGGTGGCTTGTCCCGGCCTCAAGGCCTTAAGGCCACATGGTGGTGGAATTGAGGGAAATTGAGGGAAACTGTCAGCCTGTAGGGGCCACGCCCTTAACCACACACTCTCAGAAGCCCTGTGTGCATTTGGAAACTTGAAATCTACCCTCATTTGGGTCCTTCTGGAAAAATCTCAGGCAGTGAAGTCTTTTTCCCATAAGGTAGAGTCTCTCCCTTTTAAAAAAAAGAATAGTCTCAGAAACTGTTGAGAAAAGTGATCAAAGTTTGCAAAAACCTCTTGTGCTCAAATCAGGGTTTCTGGAGTTGTGAGAGAGAGCCTACAGCGTGCACTTTGATCAGCTTATACGTTTGCTGTTTAACATTTTGGGGCATTTTTAAAAAATTTTTTTTCTTTTTAAAAAAATTTTTTTTAATGTTTATTTATTTTTGAGACAGAAAGAGACAGAGCATAAATGGGGGGAGGGTCAGAGAGAGAGGGAGACACAGAATCGGAAGCAGGCTCCAGGCTCTGAGCCATCAGCCCAGAGCCTGACGCGGGGCTCGATCTCACGCATGGCGAGATCATGACCTGAGCTGAAGTCAGATGCTTAACCGACTGAGCCACCCAGGCACCTCTAATTTTTTTTTTTAACGTTTATTTATTTTTGAGACAGAGAGAGACAGAGCATGAACGGGGGAGGGGCAGAGAGAGAGGGAGACACAGAATCAGAAGCAGGCTCCAGGCTCTGAGCCATCAGCCCAGAGCCCGACGCGGGACTTGAACTCACGGACCGCAAGATCGCGACCTGAGTTGAAGTCGGACGCTCAACCGACTGAGCCACCCAGGCGCCCCCATTTTGGGGCATTTTTAATGTTTTGCATGGAATATAGAATTTAGTCAGTAGGGATTTTATTTTTTTCCTGGATTGGTGGTTTGGGCTGAAATGGTGTAATGCTGGTAAATTCTCTCTCTGTCCCCCACCTCTCCCTGTCTATTAATGGGACAATTGATAACAAATAGACCTTGGGGTCGTCTGCACACATAATATTACAGTAGATGCCAAGGAAGCCAGGTGGCGACTGAGAACCTCTCAAGTTTGTATCCATGGTAATTATTGCATATCCCATGTATGGTAGGTGCTCAGGCAGGGCCTTTTTTTCAAGAATTATTGAGCATTTCAAGATGCTGGGTCCTGGGTGGCTCATTTGGTTGAACATCTGACTCTTGATCTCTGCTCAGGTTGTGATCTCACAGTGTGTGGGTCTGAGCCTGGCATTGAGCTCTGTGCTGACAGTGTGGAGCCTGCTTTGGATTCTCTCTCTCTCTCTCTCTCTCTCTCTCTCTCCCCCCCCCCCACCTGCCCTCCTCCACCCACTCACTCTGTCTCAAAATAAATAAAAATTAAAAAAAATAAAATGAAGTTAAAAAATTTTTTCAAGATGGCGGGGCACTTGGGTGGCTCAGTTGGTTAAACGTCTTGACTCTTGGTTTTCAGCTCAGGTCACAGTCTCATGGCTGATGAGATCAAGTTGGGCTCTTTGCTAATGGTGTGGAGCCTGCTTGGGATTCTCTCTTTCTCTGCCCCTCCCTCACTTGTGCTCTCTCTCAAAATAAATAAACATTAAAAAAAAGAATTTCAAAATGGCAACGGCAGAGCATTAATCCAGAGTGTAGCCCTTGTGAGCGCAAATCCGTGTGCACCCGCACAGATTGCAAGCCCAGAAAGGCAGCCTTGCGTGTAGGTTTATACGTGCATGGCAAATTTTCTCGAAGGAGACACCAAATATTGTTAATACTGTATGAAAGGGGTCAGATATTACTTCTATGTGCAAAAATTTTGGGTTGATACGCCATGTCACTCAGAGTAATAGCCAATGTCCTGATTACAGTCTGCAAGCCTATCATACTCCCCAGCTCTTGACTCTTGCCTCCTCTTCTTCTTGCCCTCTCCACTCATCTGCTATGCTTCCTTGTTTTTTTTTTTTTTGTTTTTTGTTTTGTTTTTTACCAGTTAACCTTCCATAATCCTGCCTTAGGGCCTTTGCACTTGCTCTTCTCCCCATAGCCTCCTGACTGATTCTCTTTGTGCAAAGATTACCTCCACAAAAGCATTTCCTACCTGGTCTGGTTAAAGCTGCCATTTCCGGGGCGCCTGGGTGGCTCAGTCGGTTAGGCGTCTGACTTCGGCTCAGGTCACGATTTCATGGTCCGTGAGTTCGAGCCCCACGTCGGGCTCTGGGCTGATGGCTCGGAGTCTGGAGCCTGCTGTTGATTCTGTGTCTCCCTCTCTCTCTGCCCCTCCCCCGTTCATGCTCTGTCTCTCTCTCTGTCTCAAAAATAAATAAACGTTAAAAAAAATTTTTTTTTTAAAAAGCTGCCATTTCCTCAAAAGCTGTATGTAACCAGACTCTTTAGACCCCTAAATTTTCCTTTTCTCCATAGACCTCTTAGCTTTTAATAGACAATAATTGACTTGTTTTGTTGCCCCCCACATAAGTTCCATGAGGGCAGGGATTTTTATGAGTACTTGTCTTTTTTTTTTTTTTTTTTTTTTAATGTTTTATTTATTTCTGAGACAGAGACAGAACATGAGCAGGGGAGGCACAGAGAGAGAGGGAGACACAGAATCTGAAGCAGGCTCCAGGCTCTGAACTGTCAGCACAGAGCCCAGTGCGGGGCTCGGACTCACGAACTATAGATAGGATCATGACCTGAGCTGAGGTTGGACGCTTAACCGACTGAGCCACCCAGGCGCCCAGTACTTGTCTTTTTTTAATCTCTGCTATAGCCTCATTGCCTACAACAGCACCTGGCCTGTAACAGATGCTCAGTAACTATTCAGTGACAAGAGGAAGACAGGCTTCCCATGTACAGGCAGGTGGGTTAAGCCTTTGAGTTAGATGCCATGGTGGGTCCCTGTTTTACATGTGAAGAAACTGAGGCTTATTAGGGAGTTCCATTGTGAAGCCTGCTCCGCTAATCACCATTTATATGTATTGTGTACAACCTTGGGACAGTAGGGGTAGCTTTTGTTTTTTATACTCTTAAAATTGTGATTTTTCACCACATGTCCATAGCTTTTCTATTTAAGAGGGGAAAAAAGTACTGTGATTATGTCAAGGAGTCGTACTCAAGACCGTGTTTTTGATTTCTGGGAACTGCCATTGATTTAATAGGCAGCGTCTTGGAATACGGAAGGTGCCCAATAAATGTTTGTAGTACGAATGAAGATACAATGTGAGATCCACAGAGGGAGAAGATGAGAAGAGAGATCTTTAGGAACAGCACTGGAGGGGCACCTGGGTGGTGCAGTTGGTTAAGCGTCTAACTCTTGATTTTGGTTCAGATCGTGATCTCACCGTTCGTGAGTTCGAGCCCCGCATCGGGCTCTGCGCTGATGGCTCGGACTGCTTGGGATTCTGTCTCTCCTTCTCCCTGCCCTTCCACAGCTTGTGCTCTCTCTCTCAAAATAAGTAAATAAACTTAAAAAAAAAAAAAAAAAAAAAAAGAAGAGCGTGGGCAACCAATGAAATCTGTTCTTGAAACTGTTGGATAGCAAAGTTTCTGATGGCAAGAGCCTTCGCTCTCCTTTCTTAAAACTTTTTCTGAGTTATAAAATAGTCTATCCTCATTATTTGTGGATTCTGTATTTGTGTCTTCACTCACTAAAATTTGTTTGTAACCCCCAAATCAATACTCACGGTGCTTTTGGGAGGTCATCCCTGGACACGTGCAAAGTAACAGAGTCGCCTGACAGGCATGTTTCGAGCTGATGTCCAACGAGGCAATGACGTTCTGCCTCCTGTTTCAACTGTCATGGTCCTCAGGTGTCCTCTTCGTGGTCTATTTAAGCACCATGGTTTTTGCATTTTTGCACTTTTTGTTGATTTTGGTATCTAGAATGGCCCCCTAACGTGGTGGGGCTGGCCAGTGTGTTCCTAAGTGCAAGAAAGCTGTGATGGGCCTCACAGAGAAAATACGGGTGTCAGATAAGCTTCACTCGGGCACACGTTGTGTGGCTGCTGTCCCTGAATTCATTGTTTATGAGCCAACAATGTCTATTCAGTCAGGAGTCCTTAAACAGAAACACACATAAAACGAGATTATGTATTGATTGGGAAATGTGACCCAAGGCTTGCGGGAACCAACTCCTATATTTTCCCTAAGAGCAATTGTTCATTGTTCACTAATTCAGTGTTTGTGGTGACCTTATAGAACACAGCTACAGGGGACAAGGAGAATGAATTTACAGAGAGTACAGTGTGCTAAGCGATGGCCTTTGCATATGGACGCATCCCATAACCACCATGCAGGCTGACACCAACTAACAACTTGTCCAGCAAAAGCTTCCTTCATGGCCTCCCCAGGCACCACCCATTCCCCACCCAGCAGGAACTATAAACCAAGTTCTAGCACCATGGGTTAGTTTTGCCTCTTCTTGTATTCAGTATACATAGACTCTCACATGCTTGTGACAGTCATTCGTGTTTTTGTGTCTCAATGACTTACTCTTTTTTATTGCTGTAGGGTATTCCATTGTGATTGTAGTATAGCCAATTTAACCTTTCCCCTGTTGATGGCCCTTGGCTTGTTTCTAGTTTTGTTGTTATTAGCATGTCCCATTATTTTAAAAAGAATAATACGGGGGCACCTGTGTAGCTCAGTTGGCTAAGACTCTGACTCTTGATTTCAGCTTGGTTCATGGGTTTGAGACCCTCTTCAGGCCCTGCACTGACAATGCAGAACCTTCTTGGAATTCTCTCTCTACCTCTCTTTCTGCCCTCCCCTAGCTTGTGCACACTCTCTCTCTCAACATAAATAAACTTAAAAAAAAAAAAAAGAGTGATGCATTCCCAGGTAATATACTCCCCAAACATATTGCTAAAGCATTCTGAAACACTCGTGTAACAACCTACTAAGGATTTCTGAGAAATATAAAGCATTTACAACCAGCTGATGATTACTTAAGAAAAAATGGGGCGATTGGCTGGCTCAGTGTCGGTAGAGCATGTGACTCTTGATCTTGGAGTTGTGAGTTCAACCCCCTTTTGGACATGGAGCCTGCTTAAAAAAATGAAAATAAAAATGAGTAAAATTACCTGATTATTTCACATTAATGAACTCAGTGGAGCGATGTGATGTATGCACGGATATTATACAGTATGTGTGACATGCATTCATGTTATGATGTTATGTTAAATTATGTTTCCTTTAACCGTGCAAAGAACCTGTACTGTAATGTAATTAAACAATGCAAAAATATGTTAAAGGTTATAAAGATATTATCTAAACTGGGCCTGATTCATTAGCCCCAAGGTACATGGCAGAAGCCAACACTGGGACCCATTAAAGGCATCTTTCTTTTCTTTCTTTTCTTTTCTTTCTTTCTTTCTTTCTTTCTTTCTTTCTTTCTTTCTTTCTTTCCTTCCTTCCTTCCTTCCTTCCTTCCTTCCTTCCTTCCTTCCTTCCTTCCTTCCTTCCTTCCTTCCTTCCTTCTGTCCGTTTCTTAGTAGGCTCCATGCCTGGTGCATAGCCCAATGTGGGTTTATACTTCCCACCCTGAGGGGCGCCTGGGTGGCTCAGTTGGTTGGGTGTCCGACTTCGGCTCAGGTCATGATCTCACGGTCCGTGGGTTTGAGCCCCGCGTCACGCTCTGTGCTGACAGCTTGGAGCCTGGAGCCTGCTTCGGATCCTGTGTCTCCCTCTCTCTCTCTGTACCTCTCCCACTCATGCTCTGTCTCTCTCAAAAATAAATAAACATTAAAAAGAAAAAATTTAAACTCCCCACCCTGAGATGTAGAAACATACATTATTTACAAGGCAGACATTTATTTGTAGCGCAGCTAAATTCATTCTTTCTATCTATCCATCCATTCATCCATCTATCTAACAAAGTGTTCTAGTGAATACAGTAGCTCCCCCTTATCTCTGGTTTCACTTTTCAGGATTCAGTTACCTATGGCCAATCTTGGTCCAGAAACAGATGATCCTACTTCTGAAGTATGGTCAAAAGGTCAACAGTAGCTAACACTACTATATCACAGCACCTACCTCATTCACCTCACTTCATCTCCTCACGTAGGCTTTTTATCGTCTCACACATCATCACAAGAAGAAGGGAGTGTAGGGGCTCCTGGGCGGCTCAATTGGTTGAGGGACCCAATTCGGCTCAGGTCACGATCTCGCAGTTTGTGAGTTTGAGCCCCGTGTCAGTCTCTGTGCTGACGACTCAGAGTCTGGAGCCTGCTTCAGATTCTGTGTCTCCCCCTGTCTCTACCCCTCCCCTGCTCACACTCTGTGTCTCTGTGTCTCTCAAAAACAAAAAAAGTTAAAAAAAAAAAAAAAAAAAAGAAGGGAGTGTACAATACGGTATTTGGAAAGACACCACATTCACATAACTTTTATTACAGTATTTAGTATATTGTTTTAACTATTATTTATTATTAGTTATTGTTGTTAACCTCTGACTGTGCCTAATTTATAAGTTAAATTTTTTTCTAAATTTTATTTATTCATTTTGAAAGAAAGCAGGGGAGGGGCAGAGAGGGAGAGAGAATCCCTTGTAGGCTCTGCACTGTCAGCCCAGCCAGAGCCCCATGCCGGGTTCAAACCCACAAACTGGGAGATCATGACCTGAGCCGAAGTCGGATGCTCAACCGACTGAGCCACCCAGAGGCCCCTAAATTAAATTTTATCATGGGTATGTGTGGGGGCCCCTGGCTAGCTCAGTCTTGGAGCAGGAGGCTTTTGATCTTGGGGTCATGAGTTTGAACCCCACCTTTGCATAGAAATTACTTAAAAATAGAATGTTAGGGGCGCCTGGGTGGCTTGGTCGGTTGAGCATCTGACTTCGGCTCAGGTCATGATCTCACGGTCCGTGAGTTCGAGCCCCACGTCGGGCTCTGTGCTAACGGCTCAGAGCCTGGAGCCTGTTTCGGATTCTGTGTCTCCCTCTCTCTCTGCCCCTCCCCTGTTCACGCTCTGTCTCTCTCTGTCTCAAAAATAAATAAACGTTAAAAAAAAAAATTAAAAAAAATAAAAAAATAAAAAAATAAAATGTTAAAAAAAATTAAGCATACCATAGGTATATGTGTACAGGTAAAAACAGTATATGTAAGATTCGAGATGATCCACGGTTTCAGTCATTCACGGGCCGATCTTGGACTGTATCCCCCTGGATAAGGGGGAGCAGGCACTACTGTGGTTGGAATGAAAGTCCTAACATTATGGGGTTTGTCACTATGCTTCAAGAAGAGGTGAAAGGGCTCCTGGCTGGCTCAGAGTTTGGAGCCTTCCAATTCCTGACCTCCGGATTGTGAGTTCGAGCCCCGCATTGGGGGTAGGGATTATTTAAATAAATACATCTTAAAAGGAATAGGTGGAGCCTTCAAAATTACTTTAGAATAGCTAGCTCTTTGGTTCTGGAACCACGCCTTAAGTAAACCTTTAGGTTATGCAAATGAAGCAAGGATTCCGGCCCGTGCCTTTAGACCTGCCAGTGGGGGAGGGGGGGGTGGGCCGCTGGGAGGGGGCCTATAAAGGGCTGGAGCTTGGGAAGAAGAGGACCAGATCGCTTTCCCTTCTGGGATAGGTCCTTCTGAGTGGTCGCAGGACGGTAAGCGAGGCCCCAGAGGCCTGGGTCTCAAGAGATTCACCAAGCAGTCAAGGCCACCTCGGAAGCAGATGCCTGCGCAGGGCTGTAAGCCTAGCAGGAGGCGCAGAGCCGGGTCTCTCCCACGGTGGTCCCTCCCCAGGTGCTTGAGGGAGCTTCCTCCTCACGTCCCCAGCACCAGCTTCCAATCCAGGTTGTTCCTGACTAGCTTTAGCTGGAGGGAAAACAGCAAAAAACAAGGTATGTTTTTTGTTTTGTTTTGTTTTGTTTAAGAATCCTGTTTTCCGACTCTGTTGCTGGTTCCTGAGGAAGCCGTAAATTTCAGGGTACGGAGTGGGGTCTGCCGACCGCCGCCTTACGGAAATCTGGCCTTGCCCTCCCGAGCTGGTTCGTCTCTTCTGCCGAGGGTTTTAGGTAGGCAAGCCTGTGATTTGTAAATGCACGTTTGACCGCTTCCTTTGCACTTTGAGCCTGAGTTCTCTTCTCGTGCCTTTGGCGTTCTCGTGCCAAGCTGATTGGATTGACCAAAAAGGAGTTGCGTCCTTCAGTAACTAGCGGAAGGATGGATTTGGGGCAGAGGCCAGAGGCCGAGTGGAGAGCAAAGAAAGGGTGAGCTGTTAACAAGGTCGAACCAGAATAACTGGCGACAGGGCCCCTATGAGAACCCAGGCTCCGCGATCGGCGCAGATGCAGAAGTGCGGTCGTAATTCTCCCTGAAAATCCCTTAAGGCACCTTTGTCATCTTTTAAAATCCAGTTCTCTTGCAGAGTAGGAACAGATCACCTTACAAGTACTGCTCAATTGGCCATTGTATTTAGAAATGTCATTACATCCCCCCCTCCAAAAATACCCCCCCAAAAACCAATAAAACCCTTCAAATCTGGGAAGCACATCAGTCCAGAGGTGAAATTTTGTAAGTTAGCATTAAAATATTGGACATTTGTTCTAGCTCCATAGACTTGCAAGGTGCTTTCCCTCCCCCTCCCCCTTACCCCCTGGTTCCTCTGTGGTTGAGAGCTTCCTGCTACATAGATTCTTGCGGTTCCCGGGGTGCCCTTGCTTGCTCCGAGCTGGCGGAGAATCCATACCCTTGAGCAGCGTGCGGATCTGGAGAGGCTTGCGTGCGCCTGTTGGGCTTGCGGGGGGCGGGGCGGCCCGGAGAAGGGGGCGGGGCCTCGCCAGCGCAGGTAGGCCGCTGACCACCGCTGTTTCAGACATTCTGGCTCCGAGAAACCAGCAAATGAAATGCATCGGTTTCTTCCTTCGGGCGATATTTGAGTCTTTCCTGCAGTTTCTACCCGGAACAGATAAGGGCAGTTCCTACCTCTTGGAGGATACATTTCTGTGGAGCAGACTTTTTTTTTAATCTACATTAAGAAAACATTTCAACTCACATACATTTATTGAGCACCTATGTGTGCCGGGCCCTGGGGTTGAGGGACAGATGAGGCAGATGGGGCCCCGCTCATTCAAGAAATTCACATTTAGCAGAAGAAAGCCATTAAGCACACAATAACACATGTTAACTCATCAACGCTTTTAATCAGAACAGTCACACGCAGATGGCTACCTCTTCAGCTGCTGGGAAGGTGTGAGGCGCAGCGGTGGGGGGGGGGGGCGCGGCGAGCGAGGACCCTAAGAAAATGACTGGAGCCACCTGGGGCAAAGATTGTTGGAAGGAAGAGGATAGCATTTGGGGGCAAGGCCTGGAGGCCAGAGGCAGTCCCAGATTCTAGGTGGGGTGGAAAGGCAGGCTGGGAGGGGCCAGAACAAACAAGGCCAGATCTAGAAAGTTCTTAAGAAAGGAAATTACTCCATCAAATTACCTTTTGAAAGGATGACTCTGGCTGCTGCTTGGAGGAATGGGGACTCGAGGGTAGGCGGCAGGAAGCCCTCAGGAAACTTGCACTCAGCCGTCAGGGATGGAAGGGGCAGTGTTTGCCAGGAGTTACTAGGAGGCGGAAGAGAGTTACAAGTGGGAAGAGGGAGGGAAAAAGCAGGATGACAGGCTTGGACCTTGCCCAGCCTGGAAGAATGGGCTTCCTAGATGAGGCAGCCGTGAAATAATTACATGGGATTGAGTACTGAGAACTGGGCAGGCATAGCGGTGATCACTCCAGTCCATCAATTCTGTTAAGCCTCACAATGACCCTCTTCTAAGAGAGGGATGCTAAAGAACTTTTAGTGATGACGGAAATGGTCTTTTTATTATTACTGTTATTAAAGTCAGCTCTAGGCCCAACATGGGGCATGAATTAAGGACCCTGAGATCAAGTGTCTCACGCTCCATCAACTGAACCAGGCGGACGACCCTGGAAATAGTCTTTGTCTGGGCTTCCCCAAGCAGGAGTCACCACCCCACTTGTAGTTGGGCCTTTGAAATGAAAATAGTGTTACTGAGGAATTGAACTTCTGATTGAATTTAATTCTCATTATTTTCAGTTAAAAAAAAACTGATGCTTGATTTTGTTACTGGAAAACTTTTAAGTCCGTTTGGGACAATTTGGATATGCCGCTCTACTTTTTGAAAAACCTATAGGGGCACCTGGCTGGCTCAGTCCATAGAGCATCGACTTTTGATCTCAGGGTCATGAGTTCAAGCCCCACATTGGGCATGGAGCCTACTTAAAAATTTTTATTTTTTGTTATTTTTTTTAATGTTTTATTTATTTTTGAGAGAGGGAGAGAGAGAGAGAGAACGCGTGAGGGAGGGGCAGAGAGAGGGAGACACAGAATCTGAAGCAGGCTCCAGGGTCTGAGCTGTCAGCACAGAGCCCGATATGGGGTTCAAGCTCATGGACTGAGAGATTGTGACCTGGGCCAAAGTTGGACGTTTAAACCGACTGAGCCATCCAGGAGCACCCCCCAAAAATTTTTTAATAAAAAATTTATACATTGTTTTCAAGGGAATTTGAAACATATATTGATGCTATTTAAACACCTCATGATAACATTTTGACTCTACTTTTTCAAAGGTAAGTTTGATGAAATCTATATGCAGATCAAGTATTCCCAAAGACGTTGTTAACATCTAAGTTGAGATATGCTGTGAGTGGGAAATCTATACCAGATTTCAGAGACTTAGAAAAAATAAGGGGCACTTGGCTGGCTCACTCAGAGGATTGTATGACTCTTGATATCTTGGGTATAGAGATTACTCATATAAGACTTTTAAAAAGAAAAAAATGAGGGGTTCCTGGGTAGCTCAGTGGGTTAAGCATCCGACTATTGATTTCGGCTCAGGTCATGATTTCACGGTTTGTGAGATGGTGCCCCCTGTGTCGGGCTCCATTTAGGGCGTGGACCCTGCTTGAGATTCTCTCTCTCTCTCTCTCTCTCTCTCCCCCTCCCTCCCTCTCTCTCTCTCCCCCCTCCCCCTCCCCCTCCCCCACTTGTGCTCTGAATCTCTCAAAAAGAAAAAGGGAAAAAAAATAACAATAAAATATCTCATCGATAACTTTTTATGTCAAGTACCTATTGAAATGATAATATTTTGGGTATAGCTAGGTTAAATTAAGGTGTATTATTAAAATTAATGTCACCAGTTCTATTTTTACACATACATATATATATATATATATTTTTTTTTAAGATTTTATTTTTAAGTCATCTCTACACCCAATGTGGGGCTCGAATTCACCACCCTGAGATCAAGAGTCTCAGGCTCTTCCGACTGAGCCAGCCGGGTGCCCCAGCATTGCTATAATTCTAATCTCGGGGTATTTGCGTCACTCCCCGATGCTCATTAGCCGCCACTCCCCACTCCTCCTCCCTCAGCCCCAACTATCCCTGATCTACTTTCTGTCTAGAATTAGCCTATGCTGGACCTTGCCTGTAAAAGGAAGCATATACTATGTGGCCTTTGGCGACTGGCTTCTTTCACTCAACATATTGTTTCTAAAGTTCATCCTCGTCTAGCATCTATTAGTACTTCATTCTTTGTTATGGCTGAATAATAGTCCATTGTATGGATAGATTCCACAGGCTGTTTATGCATTCAACAGTGGATGGACATCCGAGTTGCTTCCACTTTTGGGCTATTATGAATAAGGCTGCGATGAACATTTGTGTATATGCTTTTGTGTGGACATACATGTTCAGTTCTCTTGGAATTCTATGTAGCAGCGTTGTTGGGTCATATGGTAAATGTTTAACTTTCTGAGGAACTGTTTTTTACTTTTTTTTACTTTTTTTTAAAAGTTTATTTATTTATTTTGAGAGAGAGAGAGAGAGAGCGCGAGTGCACGCATGCACAGGAAGGGCAGAGAGAGGGAGAGAGGGAGAGTGAGAATACCAAGCAGGCTCCATGCTGTGGAGCCCAATGTGGGGCTTGAACCTGAGCCAAAGTCCGATGCTTAACTGACTGAGCCACCCAGGTGCCCCTGTTTTTTACTTTTTAAAATGTGACTCCTGGAGAGGTGGCTGGCTTGCTCAGTGGGTAGAGCATTTGGCTCTTGATCTCAGGGAGTCATGAATTTAAGCCCCATGTTGGGCAGAGATTTTTCTCAAAATCCCAGAAGGTTAAGAATTACAAATATGGCTCATATAATACCTGTGTTGGACAGCTGGCCTAGAATGTCTACTTTGGGCCCAAGCATTGTTATAAAAGGCTGGAAAGAATATACTGAAAGCCCTGGTGGGTCAGGAGAAGGCAGTGCTGGGCAATGAGGTGGTTGGTACCCTTCGGTAAGTTATATCTTACTGTACTTTTCACCATTTCTCCTGATGGTAATTGATAAAGCCTATTAACTAGTCTCTCTGCCCCCAGGGCCAAATCTCCACCCAGCAGCCAAAGATTTTTTAAAGTGTGAATCTAATCATGCCATCCCCTGCTTAAAACCCTTCAGTGGACTTCCATTGCAATTTTATCAAATGTAAATTCTTCCCCTGGTCTGGCACTCATTTGATGCTCAAAATATTTGTTGAATAAATAATGGAGAATATTTTATGTCTTTTGGTTCCAAACCGATATATTTTTTAAGAGGCATTTTAAATTTGAAAAAGGTTAACATTTAAAATTATTTAGCATTCAGGGAAACATCACATGTGCGATGTATGTATTTTTCGTGCATCTTTTCCATCCCTGGGTAGTCATCTTTTAAATTAAAAAAAAATTT
The DNA here is from genome assembly GCF_018350195.1 of Panthera tigris. NCBI lineage: Eukaryota > Metazoa > Chordata > Mammalia > Carnivora > Felidae > Panthera > Panthera tigris. The sequence continues at coordinate 33,960,815 of NC_056675.1, forward strand.
TTTTTTAACATTTATTCATCTTTGAGAGACAGAGAGAGTAAAAGTGTGAGTGGGGGAGGAGCAGAGAGAGAGGGAGACACAGAATCCGAAGCAGGCTCCAGGCTCTGAGCTGTCAGCACAGAGCCCGACGTGGAGCTTGAACTCACCAACCATGAGATCATGCCCTGAGCTGAAGTCTGACGCTTAACCGACTGAGCCACCTACGCGCCCCTCATCTTCTAAATTTTAACCATGACCAATCTGCAGGATGAAAAAGTATCTTGTATTTAATTTGGATTTCTTTGTTACTAACTTAGATGGAACATCTTTAACTATTTGTTATTTGGTTTTATGACCAAATAAATAATTATAAGTTTGGTTTGTCTGTATCTAAAAGGATTCTTTCCGCATCAAGGATTTCTCCCGTCTGTGTCATGAGTATTTTTTTTTTCCCTATTTGTCATTTGTTGGGTTAATGCCTTGAAAAATATAAAAGATAATGCATGCTAACAAATGAATCTAGTAGTTCATAAATATAGGCGGTTAAAAAAACTTGGGTTTGTATATTGGGAACATTGTTAATGAGGAAGAATAAACAATAGCTGATATTTCTATCTCTTGCGCTGTTTTTTTAAAAAAAAATTTTTTTTTAACGTTTTATTTATTTTTGAGACAGAGAGAGACAGAGCATGAACAGGGGAGGGTCAGTGAGAGGGAGACACAGAATCTGAAACAGGCTCCAGGCTCTGAGCGGTCAGCACAGAGCCGGACGGAACCCACGGACCGCGAGATCATGACGTGAGCCGAAGTTGGCCGCCTAACCGACTGAGCCACCCAGGCGCCCCTCTCTTGTGCTGTTTTACCAAGAGCGTCCTTTATCCTGGAAGGCAGCAGTCTTAGACTGTAACAGCCATAGACAATAAGTAAATTCATGGGTGTGGTGGCCTTCCAACAAAACCTTGTTAATGGACACTGAAATGTGAAATTAACATAATTTTCATGCATCGTGAAATATCATTCTTTGATTTTTTTTTAACCACTGGAAAATTGTAAAAACCATTTCAAAAAAATTTTAAGTTTATTTATTTATTTTGAGAGAGAGCAAGTACAAGCAGGGAAGGGGCAGAGAAAGAGGGAGAGAGAGAATCAGAAGCAGGCTCAGTGTACTGTCAGCACAGAGCCCGATGTGGGGCTAGATCTCATCAACCACGAGATCATGACCTGAGCTGAAGTGAAGAGTCTGCTGCTCAACCGACTGAGCCACTCAGGTGCCTCTGAAAACCATTTTTATCTCCTGGGCTATATAGAAAACAGGAAGGAAACCAGACAAGTGTGGCCAATTAGTTGTAGTTTGCTCACCTCTGCTTTATCCCATTTGAACTTGGCTAACTCTTGGCGAGGTGGACAGGGAGGCATGATTCTTATTTCCACTCCATGCAGAAGCAGTTTCAGTCAGATGAAGGCATGGAGCTCACACAGTCTGACTGTGTCCTTGTTCCATCCATCATACACATGCTCCAAAGACAAATGAGAGCAAACAAGTCAATGGAAGCCAAAAGCTTCTATTCAAATCCAAAGTGTTACAGGTCTTAAAAACTTAAAAGTTACTGGGGCTCCTGGGCGGCTCAGTCAGTGAAGCATCCTACTTCCGCTCAGGTCATGATCTTGGGGTTTGTGGATTTTGAGCCCCGCATTGGGCACTGTGCTGATGGCGGGGACCCTACTTGGGATTCTGTGTCTCCTTCACTACCCCTCCCCACTGTGCTCTCTCTTCTCAAAATAAATAAATAAATGTAAAAAACAAAAGATAATCATATAGAGTTGTCATTTTCAGTGCAAATTTGAATCCGTGCAATCAAAATATGGGTAAGTCTTGCTTTTTGTCTCTAAGTGGACACCCCACATTAGGAATCCAGTAACCCCAAGGGTGGGTAGGACTGAAAGTTCTACACCTTCTGCCTATACTCTCTCCACTAGGGCAACCCCCGACATCCCCCCTGAGCTGATAAACAGAAATAAATACCTGCCCTCCCATGGTCAAGGGCAGTCTTGAATGATTAGCTTTCCATATTGCCAAGGTTTCCGGAACACCACCCTCCCAGAAAATACGGGAGCCTGGAACCTAACCTGCCCAGCTGCTGTGGAAAAGGGGAGTTAATATAAGGAAAGTGGCTGGCACAGAGTGGGCCAGGCAAGACAATGGCTGCTGTATTCACTCAGTGGCAGGGGTTTAATTCAGGCATTTCTTGGATATGGGTTTTGGAATATTAACAAGCTTGCCTGGGTGAAGGCAACCTGGTATGTGTGTTGGGAGCTCCCATGGTGTGACGGTCAGGCTGACAGAGCTGAATGTCTTTTTTTTTTTTTTTTTTTAAATCCCAGCTTTATTGAGATATACTTTATATGCTACGTAATTCTCCTGTTTCAGGTGTCTAATGAATTCAGTGGTTCGTAGTGTATGCGGAGATGCATGGGACCATTGGCACAATTTAAAACATCTATTTCTTTCCCCAGTCCCGGACCCTATTGGCACTCAGTCCCCTTTCTCTGCTCTCCTCCCCACCCCAGCCCCCAGCCCCTGGCAACCTCCACTCTAACTTTCTGTCTCTATGAACTTGGCCATTCTGGACGTGGCATATACATGGAATCATACAGTATGTGGTCTTTTGTGTCTGTCTGCTTTCACTTTGGTGAATTATTTTCAAGCTTCATCATGTTGCAGTAGGTGTCCGTGTGATGTTCCTTTTTATGGTTGAGTAATATTCCGTTGTGCGGACAGACCACTTTTATTTATCCATTCAGTTATCCATTCAGCCACCGATGGACATTTTGAGTTGTTTCCAGAGGTGAAATCTTGGTGCTTTATTGGACCAGTTCTTGGACCAGTTGACCACCTGCTGCCTTGGCTTCCTCATCTTTAAGATGGGGGCAATACGGCACCTTGATTGTAGGCAGGGCCACTACATCCTTCTATAGACCCTTTTGTGCAAATTCTAAAGAGGTGCCCCTCTTGGAAGACACCTGTCTTATCGCATGGTAGGGTGAACAGATGGAACCTTTGTTCTTAGCAGCAAGCTTAGCTGGGGGTTCCTGAGCTGGATTTCAGCCCTTCTCCTTTCTTTACATGTATAGTTCTTTGAGTTTAGCTTTATAGTTTTCATTTAAAATCAAAGTCACTGAAGTCAACTCCTTTTTTTCTCTCACCTTCAAAGAGGTGACAGCTCCTTTGTCCTACACTTGCAGTACAGTCAGATTCATTTGTCATTGTCTGCATCCCAGCCTGGGATCTCCCAATATCCCCCTTGACTTTTTTTTTTTTTTTTTAAGGTTTTATTTTTAAGTAATCTCTGCACCCAACATGGGTCTTGAACTTCTAACTCTGAGATCAAGAGTGGTGGGGCACTTGGGTGACTCAGTCCATTAAGCATCCATCCAACTTTGGCTCAGGTCATGATCTCAAGGTTTGTGGGTTCAAGCCCCGCATCAGGCTATCTATCCGCCATCATGGAGCCTGTTTCAGAGACCCTCTGTCCCCGCCCTACCTCCTCCCCTTGTGCTCTCTCTCTCTCTCTCTCTCTCTCTCACTCCAAAATAAATAAACTTAGGGCACCTGGGCGGCTCAGTCAGTTAAGCGTCTGACTTCCACTCAGGTCATGATCTCATGATTCATGAGTTCGAGCCCCATGTCGGGCTCTGAGCTGTCAGTGTATGGACCCCACCTCAGATCCTCTGTCCCTCTCTCTGCCCCTCCCCTGCTCGCTCTGTCTCAAAAATAAATAAATATTTTAAAAAAATTTTTTTTAAGTTTACCTATGTTAAAGTTCACTTTTGGTGATGTAAGATTCTATGGGTTTTGCAAATGCGTAGGGCCACAATCAAAACAGAGATCTTAGAAATTCCCCTGTGCCTTCTCCTCTGCCTCAATTCCTTCCCAAACCCCAGCAAACACTGATTTGCAGTCACACTTTATGTACAATGCACAAAACTGCAGAACTAAGAGCATGGCTCTCTGCTCATGGGGTGGTTGTGACATTTCAATGAATTAGTTCCTAGCAAGCACTCAGGACAAGGCCTGGCACGTATTAAGCACCCATCACCTATGAGCTGTTTTAACTGTCAAAGACATGTCAGAGGCCACCGACTGGTGGGCTCTGTCCGCTGTGGGGTGAGAGTGGGGGTGCTAGAGACCAGCAAAGCACAGTGAGCTGTAGTGAGTCACCATCACTTGGGGGCACTTCTGAAAAATGCCTGGCCCTACCCTCAGCCTAGGGGAGCCTCCCTGGGTGGGATAGTTAATGGAGCCTTTCCTGGGCTGGTGGCACAAAAGATCGTGGGGACTACACACTTCCTGAGAAACTGCTTTGGGGTGGCTTGTGCGATGTGGACCAGAAAGCACTGGAGAAGTCCTGGTACTCTAGGGTGAAAGGGGACATAGGAAGAGTCTGGGACCAGCTCCGCCAGGATCTGGGGAGCCCACTGTACCCAGAGAGGCAACCAAGAAAAAGGGTAATAGAGTGGAAGTCGCCGGTAATGGCCCCCTGGATTCTCTCGACCACTAACCCACGCCCAAGTAACTGCTTGCCTCCTGGGGTCTCAGCCTTAACCATCTTGGAGGCTCCCTGTAGCTCTGCCCTAATGGGATAGTTTTGGCGTGTGTTTCCTCTAAATGTTATTATCAAAGTATTATGGGGCGCCTGGGTGGTTCAGTGACCGACTCTTGGTTTTGGCTCAAGTCATGATCTTACGATCGTGGGATCGAGCCTTGAGTTGGGCTCCACGCTGAGTGTGGAGCCTGCTCGGGACTCTCTCTCTCTCCCTGCCCCTCTCCCTGCTCTTGTGTGCTCTCCCTCTCTCTCAAAATAAACAAACAAACTAACTAAAGATTATACGTACGTGACAAAAAAAATTCAAAGAGTACAGCAAGAGTCAACAAACTTTCTGTAAAGGGCCAGATAGTAAATATTTTGGCTTTACAGGCCAGGCCACTTGGTTTCTGGTTTCTGGTTCAGCTACTGCCTTTGTAGGGTGAAAGTGGCCATAGACAATGCATAAATGAATGAATGCAATTTTCCAATAAAACTTTATTTAAAAAACCAGGCACATGCAGAATTGGCCCACGGGCCATAGTTTGTTGATCTCGATAGAAGAGACAAGTTTAAAGTGAAAAGTTTAGACATGGTATCCCACCTATCCTGTTACCATTCCTCAGAAGAAACCACTGTTAACAGTTTCTTGTGCATAGTGTTGTGGCTAAAAGCAGGGTTTGGGAGCCAAACCACCTTTGATCCAATCTGGGTTCCTGTGTGCCCATGGATGAGCTGCTGTATAAAATGGGGATAATACCAATGTTAGAGATGTTGTATAAAAACGAAAAAGAACAAGCCAGTAACATAATTTATGGTAAAACAGAAAAAGTCCGGGGGTGCCTGGCTGGCTCAGTCGGCAGAACATGCATGTGACTCTTGATCTCAGGGGTTGTAAGTTCGAGCCCCATGTTGGGGGTAGAGTTTACTTAAAAAAAAAAAAAAAAAGGCCCAACTCACTTTCCACCTTCACTGCCTTGAATGTGTTGCTAAACCAAGTCAGAGAGTTGAGAAGTAACAAAGATGTTCTGTCATAAATGGTTGATGTGTTTGGGTTAATGACCAACTTATTAGACGTTCCAAAAATATGTATTGCGTTATTTGATTTAAAATACTCCAGGGCGCCTGGGTGGCTCAGTCAGTAGAGCATCCGACTTCGGCTCAGGTCATGATCTTGCCGTTTCCGAGTTCGAGCCCCACGTTGGGCTCTGTGAATGCAGCTCAGAGCCTGGAGCCTGCTTCGGATTCTGTGTCTCCCTCTCTCTCTGCCCCTCCCCCCCCCCCCAACACTGTGTTCCTCACTTAAAAATAAATAAACATAAAATTTTTTTTAATTTTTTTTTTTTTTAGTATATTTGTTTATTTTGAGAGAGGAGAAGAGCATGGAAAGGGCAGAGAGAAAGGGAGACAGACAGAGAGAGAGAGAGAGCGTGAATCCCAAGTAGACTGATGGTGCACAGAGCCTGACGTGGGACTCTCGGGACTTGATCCCATGAACCGTAAGATCATGACCTGAGCCAAAATCAAAAGCTGGACGTTTAACCGACTCAGCCACCTAGGTGCTCCAGGGCAGTTCCATTTAAATTTGACCCAGTAAATTAGGGACATCTGACTGGCTCAGTCGGTAGAACATGTGACTCTTGATCTCGGAGAGTTGTGAGTTCGAGGCCCACCCTGGGCTTAGAGATTACTTAATAATAAAATCTTTAAAAAATTAAAAATAAGTAAGTAAATAAATAAATTTGGCCCAGTAGATTAAATGCAAAATCTGAAGCAGAGCAATAGCAACAATGCAGATTTATTAATACATATTTGTATTCTTTTTCCTCTTCTCTTGAATTTCTACTGTTGGATGTATCTAAGAATTTAATTCCATACTCTTAGCTATATTTTACCACTGCTGCTTTTTGTTTTGTCACTTCAAGCTGATAGCAGAATTAACCTCTGACTACTTAAGTAAACAAAGTGGTTACACTGGGGCTCCGTTAAAGGTCACTCTTTTTAGGGTCTCAGTTTTTCTAATGTTTGTTTATTTATTTATTTATTTATTTATTTTAATTTTTTTTTTTTTAAACGTTTATTTTTGAGACAGAGAGAGACAGAGCATGAACAGGGGAGGGTCAGAGAGAGGGAGACACAGAATCTGAAAGAGGCTCCAGGCTCTGAGCTGGCAGCACAGAGCCCGACGCAGGGCTCGAACTCACGGACCGCGAGATCATGACCTGAGCCGAAGTCAGACGCTTAACCGACCGAGCCACCCAGGCGCCCCAAATGTTTGTTTATTTTTGAGAGAGAGTACTCAGGGGAAGGGCAGAGAGAGAGGGAGACAGGATTCAAAGCTGGCTCTGCGCTGAGAGCAGACCCCGATGCAGGGCTCGAACTCATGAACTGTGAGATCATGACCTGAACCGAAGTCGGACGCTTAACCAACTGAGCCACCCAGGCACCCCATAGGGCCTCAGTTTTTCTTATTGTGAGAAAAAAATATCTAAATAACACCCAATCCTGGGGCGTTTGGGTAGCTCAGTCTTTAAAGCACGTGACTCTTTTATTTTTTTTTTTTCCAGTATTTTTCATGTTTATTTCTTTTTGAGAGAGAGAGAGTGAGCAGGGGAGAGGCAGAGAGAGGGGGACAGGGGATCCCAAGCTGGCCCAATGCTGACATCAGAGAGCCTGATGCAGGGGTCGAACTCCTGAACCACTAGATCACGACCTGAACCAAAGTTGGAGGTTTAACCGACTGAGCCACCCAGGTGTCCCTAGAGCATGTGACTCTTGACCTCAGGGCTGTGAGTTCAAGCACCATGTTGGGAGTGGAGTCTACTTAAAAAGTAATGAAGTAAAATCCTGAAAAATAAATAACACTCAATCCTAAAACACATTGTTCTTTGCCATTTAAAAACGTTGTTGTTTTAAAAAACTCAAAAGGCTCTCACAAAATGTAGTAATTGAATTACAGACAAGAATTCCGTTTATGCCCTTACTTTGGTAGACATGGTGAGGGGCAACAGATTATTTGTGAACAAAAATTACTTTCTAAAGAAGTGTGACCGTTATTGACATGGGACATTATATTTGTGTATTACATCTTTTGGGGTTCTGGGTTATTAAAAAAGCCAAGGGAAACACTCAACATTGTGCCTGGCACACAGTAAGTGCTTAATAAATTTTCTCTGTTCCTTGTGTGTAATTTTCTTTCCTACAAAAGGGATCTGGATGTTTTCAAGTTTGTTTGTTGCCCTTAGAACCTGAGACTGGAACTCTTTCCCTATCAACTGTGATATCAAATGCCATTATTTTAATTAATTTAAATTCCCTGAGTTCCCATCTGGCAGATAAAACCCAGTTGCTGTCTGCAACAGTCACTGAACTCTTCCTGTGGTGCAAGAAATCTGCCTGGAAGCGGGTGCCAGCGTTCGTATTCCTTGACTCAATAAACACTATGAAGGGAACAGCAGCGTTGCTGTGCCCCCTGTGTTGGTTAAGTGTCCAGAGAGATGGGAGGAAGGGTTCCAACAAAGGGCCCTTCCAGCTGGAAGGATGAGCCACGGTCTCTCAGAACAGGGGACCCACCTTGCTGTCTTGAAGCAAGGTTTCTTTTTTCCTTTTTACATTTTTTTTTAATGTTTTTTCATTTTTTGAGAGAGAGGGAGACAGAGACAGAGAGACAGAGTGTGAGCAGGGGAGGGACAGACAGGGAGACGCAGAATCTGAAGGAGGCTCCAGGCACCCAGCTGTCAGCACAGAGCCTGACGCAGGGCTCGAACCCATGAACACATGATCTGAGCTGAAGTCAGACACTCAACTGAATGAGCCACTCAGGCTCCCCAATGTTTATTTATTTTTGAGAGCGAGAGAAGGTGCAAGCGGGGAAGGGGCAGGGAGAGAGAGAGACAGAGGATCGGAAGCGGGCTCTGTGCTGACGGTAAATGGGGCTCAAACTCACGAGTTGTGAGACCCTGACCTGAAGCCAAGTCAGACACTGAACCGAGTGAGCCACCCAGATGCCCCACAGAATTTTACTTTTAACACATAGATATTCTCCACCCTCATTTCCAAATGTCTTTGTGAAAAATCGTTTAATTTTCCAGGTCAGCAATTTATTTTTAGAAGTATTGGTAGAAAAGTAAATTGAGTCACTGAATAACGCAGTGGCAATTCTGGAGGCATTTTTGGCTGTCACAGAAGGGGTTGGAGGCGCTCCTGGCAACTTTGCAGTGGGCAGGGCTGTTTGAATCCCTTTCTACCTCTTCCTAGCTATGCCTCAGTTTCCTCTTTCGTGTAGTGAAAATAATCATGCTTTCTACCAGAATCCAAAGCACGGCATATTGGCTAGAGACATAAGCTATGGAATGAGAGAATACCCTACTTCAAATCTTGTTATTTTGTGTAGTGTAGTAAAATACATATAACAAAATTTACCATTAGTGTCATTATGTACATTCATGTTATGTAATTATTACTACTCAATTTCCAGAACGTTTTTATTACTCCAAAAGGAAACCCTATACCCATGAAGCAGCCATGCCCCACTACCCCCCATAGTCAGCCTCTGGCACCTGCTAATCTGTTTTATGCCTCTATGGATTTGTCCATGCTGGATATTTCATACAAATGGAATCATGGAATATGTTGCCTTTTGCCTCTGGCTTCTTTCGTTTACTAGCATTTTCTTTAAAGATTTTATTTTATTTTTATTAAGATTTATTTATTTTTGGGGCGCCTGGGTGGCTCAGTCGGTTAAGCGGCCGACTTCAGCTCGGGTCATGATCTCGCGGTCCGTGAGTTCGAGCCCGCGTCGGGCTCTGTGCTGACAGCTCAGAGCCTGGAGCCTGTTTCAGATTCTGTGTCTCCCTCTCTCTGACCCTCCCCCGTTCATGCTCTGTCTCTCTCTGTCTCAAAAATAAATAAACGTTAAAAAAAAAATTAAAAAAAAAAAGATTTATTTATTTTTGAGAGAGAGAACATAAGCAGGAGAGAGGCAGAGAGAGAGGGGACAGAAGTTCTGAAGCTGGCTCTGTGCTGACAGCAGCAAGCCCGGTATGGGGCTCGAACTCACAAACTGTGAGATCATGACCTGAGCCACAGTCGGATGCTTACCCGACTGAGCCACACAGGCGCCCCAAGATTTTTTTATTTTTAAAAAATATATATATTAAGAAAAAAATTCTTTGATGTTTATTTTGAAAGAGAGAGAGAGAGAGACAGAGAGAGAGACAGAACACAAGTGGGGGAGGAGCAGAGAGAGAGGCAGACAGAATCCTAAGCAGCCTCCAGGCTCCGAACTGTCAGCACAGAGCCTGATGTGGGGCTCATACCTATGAACCGTGAGATCATGACCTGAGCCACAGTCGGATGCTCAACTGATTGGGCACCCAGGCGCCCCAAGATTTTATTTAAAAAAAATTTTTTTTTAACGTTTATTTATTTTTGAGACAGAGAGAGACAGAGCATGAACGGGGGACGGGCAGAGAGAGAGAGAGACACAGAATCGGAAGCAGGCTCCAGGCTCTGAGCCATCAGCCCAGAGCCTGACGCGGGGCTCGAACTCACGGACCGTGAGATCGTGACCTGAGCCGAAGTCGGATGCTTAACCGACTGAGCCACCCAGGCGCTGCAAGATTTTATTTTTAAATAAACGTGGCCTCGAAGTTACAACTCTGAGGTCAAGAGTCGCATGCTCTTACCTTGGGAAGATTAAGTAAGATAGCCACTTAGAGCGTGTTACCTGGCTCTGTGAGGAGGTACGTGTTTGGTTTACAGTCAGAGCTGAGACAGTTTTGTCAAGAATGTACCTAATGTGACAAACTTCTAGGTTAATATTGGCCACATGAAAACACAAGAGGGGCGCCTGGGTGGCTCAGTTAAGCGTCCAACTTGGGCTCAGGTCATGATCTCGCGGTTCGTGAGATCGAGCCCCACATCGGGTTCTGTGCTGACAACGCGGAGCCTGGAGCCTGCTTCGGATTCTGTGTCTCCCTCTATCTTTCTCTCTCTGTCGGTCCCTCCCCTGCTCACATTCTGTCTTTCTCTCAAAAGTAAATTAACATTAAACAAAAACAAGAAAACATAGATCAGTTGCCTTTTAAAAGCAAAGGATGTTTGCGACTTTTGGGCAGTTAAGCATCCAGCTCTTGATTTTGGTACAGGTCATGGTTCAAGCCCCTAGTGAGGCTCTGCACTAACAGTGTGGAGCCTGCTTGGGGTTCTCTCAATGCTTCTCCTCCCTCTCTCTCTCTCTCAAAATAAATACATAAACAGTAAAAAAAAAAAAAAAAAAAAGCAAAGGCTGCTTACTGAAGATTTTGCATAATTCCAGACCAGTTCTGTGGAAAGATGGCCCGTGTCTGTTTTCCAGCTAACGTGGACAAGAAAGTAGCATATATGCGGTTGTGAAGTTATAGGATTCTTGGTCACATTTGGGGATTTACATTGGGGTTATAAAGTAAATCTCTTATTAATATTTTTCTCTTTGGTCATATGAAGCAAGATTGCTTGGATTCAAATTTGGGCTTTTCTTTACTAGCTGTGTGACCTTGAGCTAGTTACTTAGTCTGGAGACTGCACCTCAGTGACCTCAACTGTAAAATAGGAATACAGCACCTGCCTTATAGGGTTGACGTGAGAGTAAAACAGTCAACATGTGGAATGCTTTAAGCAGTCTCTGGTTCGGGGCTCCTGGGTGGCACCGTCGGTTAAGCGTCTGACTTCGGCTCAGGTCATGATCTCACGGTTTGTGGGTTCGAGCCCCGCGTTGGGCTCTGTGCTGACGGCTCGGAGCCTGGAACCTGCTTCGGATTCTGTGTCTCCCTCTCTGTCTACCTCGCCCCTGCTCACACTCTGTCTCTCTCAAAAATAAATAAAATGTTAAAAAAATTAAAAAAAAAAATAAACAGTCTCTGGTTCACAGTAAGTGCTCTTTATTTTATTTTTAAATGTTTATTTGTTTATTTTATTTTATTTTTTTTGAGCGAGAGACAGGGAAAGAATCCCAAGCAGGCCCCCCTCTGTCACCGCAGAACCTGATGCAGGGCTCAAACCCATGAACTGTGAGATCATGAGCCAAAATCAAGAGTCAGACGCTTAACCGACTGAGCCACCCAAGCGCCCCAGTAAGTGTTCTTCAACTGAGTTTGTTTTTTCTCTCCCAAAACCATCTAATTGGAAATATCCCATTGTTCCATATTCTTACCCTTTTAAGAGGGTGTGACCGGGGCGCCTGGGTGGCTCAGTCTGTTAAGCGTCCGACTTCGGCTCGGGTCATGGTCTCACGGTCCATGGGTTCGAGCCCCGCATCGGGCTCTGTGCTGGCAGCTCAGAGCCTGGAGCCTGTTTCAGATTCTGTGTCTCCTTCTCTCTGTGACCCTCCCCCGTTCATGCTCTGTCTCTCTCTGTCTCAAAAATAAATAAACGTTAAAAAAAAAAAATTAAAAAAAAAAAAAAAAGAGGGTGTGACCAAGAGGAGTGGTTAATGGTTTGATTAATTTTCCTACAAACAGACAAACCAACAAAACGAAAATTTAAAACAAGGAAAAGAAAGCACCATTGTCCGCCAGGTTCTCACCGCCTCTTTCCACCGCCTCTTTTGGAGTCAGCCTGGTCACACTGAAGCCAAAGGATCTTTGTGAGCTCTTTTTCAAAAAATAAAAACAAGACCCTAAAATCTACATGCATTCGTGGCCAACTATGAGTAGTCACTCTAGCAAAGAGCTTGCATTAACGTTTGCCTCTCCCTTCCCAAAACCCGGCCCAGGAAAATGTTGGTCACGTGACTTTGTGTTGAGACACCCTTTGGTCATTTCTGCCATTCATTCCCTGTACCCCCCCGCCCCCCCCAGCCCAGTCTCTGGCACACAGCAGGTAGTCAACCAATCCACAGTTCTTCGTGAAAGGTGGGCGGGGAATTTGGGGCTGGGGTCTCATGTCATTCCGCCCTCGCCCTTCTAATAACTGTCTCACAACCTCTGGACCATGACGTGTTTAAGTAAAGTTTTCTTATTTCATTTGATTTCCAAAGGCCCCTTTAGGTAGAAACTGTCTTCCTCATTTCCCGGGTAAGAACCTTGAGTTCAAAGAGGTTAAGGCAACTAGCTTCCCAAGTTCAACTTTGCAGAACCTCTCCTGTGGAACCTAGGTCATTTGGTTCTGACTCGGGAAGCCCTTTACCCTCCAAACAGCTTCTAGCTGCAGGACCTTGGCCTTATCCCTCTTTATTTTTTTATTTTATTTAAAAAATTTTTTTAAATGTTTTTATTTTATTTAAAAAATTTTTATGTTTAATTTTGAGACTGAGAGAAACATCATGAGTGGGGGAGGGGCAGAGAGAGAGAGGGAGACACAGAATCCAAAGCAGGCTCCAGACTCTGAGCTGTCAGCACAGAGCCCAACATGGGCTGTCCCACCAACTGTGAGATCATGACCTGAGTCGAAGTTGGACGCTTAACTGACTGAGCCACCCAGGTGCTCCATTTTTATTTTATTTTTGAAAAAGAGAGAGAGAGAGAGAGAGAGAGAGAGAGAGAGAGAGAACGAGTGGGGGAGGGGCGCGCGCGCGCCCACACACACACACACACACACACACACACACACACACACAGAATCCGAAGCAGGCTCCAGGCTCTGAGCCATCAGCACAGAGCCTGACGCGGGGCTCAAACTCCCGAACCGCGAGATCATGATCTGGGCCGAAGTCGGATGCTCAGCCGACTGAGCCACCCAGGCGCCCTCTGCCTTATTTCTTTTAAGCTCAGACCCTCCTCACTAACCCTGTGGCTGTGGGGTTAGGTCATCTTTCCAGACATGGATTATCTACAAATTTAGTTATCCTGAAAAATAAAGAGCTCCCGTTAATCCCTTCTTTTTTGTCTGACACTTCCATCAAATCATTTTAGACCCTGGCCCACATAGCTGCCAGGTAGATAAATATTTTGGTTCTTAAGAAGAAAACCCAACCGGCTGTTTATGCCAAGTCATGGCTCTGGCCCTGGGAGCAGCAAAAATATGTTTTGCTCCGAGAGTAATGATAGGGTGGCCCCTCCCTGCACCTACTGACTCTACCTAATGACAAGTCAGCTGCTTTAGCAGTTCCTGTCTCCCCGGTTTCCCGTCTTTCTTAGGTCCCCGGTTTCTGAACCAGGGTACAGGGGTGTGAACTTTTTAAGAATTGGCAGTGATTAGAAATGGTGCCCTAGTAAGTCGCCTTGCCCTTTATTGCTCTAGGTCCTTTGGAGGCATCTTGGCATTCCAGCTCCCAGGAAGCAGGCATTACTCAGCTGATTGGTGTCTTTAGTGTTCTTCCCTACACATTCCTTCTGTGAGCAAATGGGCTTTACAGCTAATGCAGACCTGATTCCCCAAGGCGGAGATGCAGAGGCTAGCAGAGGCCTCTGGGATAACTGAGTCTGGACCTTCTTCGCAGGCCTCAGAGGGCACTGGTACTGCTGTTTTGAGTAGCTGAGGCGGCCTTGAAATGAGGCCTCCTCCCTGCCCCCCATCCTCTACTCCTAGGTGAAAGGCAGGAAGCTGCAAAGAAGTTCTGTAACTGAATCCTTACTAAAAGCCTTTAAAGCAAGCAGGCAGTCTTTTGTATCCCAGACAGACCCTGGCTCCTGGCAATTAGTAAACATTAGCTGAGGCGAAACCATTCCATCAGGCTTTATCAGGCATCTACTATGTACCAGGCACCGTGCTAGGATACAGCTGTGAAGTTTCTTCCCTTTGAGATGCTTCTAGGACTGGAGACATATTATTTGTGTGTATTCATTTTTTTTATTATTGTGTCATAAGTGACCACAAACTCAGAGGCTTAAAGCAACATTTCTTCCTCTCCCACAAACTCCAGCCTATCAGCAAGTCTAGCCAGTTTGACCTGTCAACACACCTACACCTGTTCTTTTTCTCCAGGTCCACTACACCTGTCTAGCTCACCTCCATCTCTCCTCTAGACTGTGACCAGCCTCCCTTCTGGTCTTCCTCACTCATTCTTGGCCTTTGCAAGATACCCTTTTTTTAAAAGAAAGTTTTACTGCCGTATGATTCACGTATCCTACAATTCACCCATTTAAAGTGGACAGTTCCGAAGGTTTTAGCATACTCGCACCATTACCAGAATCAAATTTTAGGATATTTTCATAACCTCCCCAAAGAAACCCCTGGCCTAGGAGCCATCACTGCTCAAAGCCGGAACCCCTCAATCTACTTTGTCTCCATAGATTGATTTGCCCGCTGGATGTTTCATGTAATGGGAATCATTCACTATGTGGTCTTTTGTGTCTGGCTTCTTTCACTCAGCACAGTGTTTTTCAAGGTGTATCCACGGGTACCATGTCTCAGTGCCTCATGCTTTTTAACTGCCAAATAGTATTTCATGGGATGGCTATACCACATTTATTTTATCCACCACGCAGGGTATCCTTTTAACTCCTCATATATTTCCCAGGTTGGCTTTGAACCCAGTCATAAAAATAAGGTTGGGCGGTGTGGACCCTAGTAGGCATTGTGTATTGCTCTCTGCCAACTGCCCCCCCCCCCCAAGGTCCTTTCTGCCCTCCCCAAGGCTCTGCAGAGCTGGAGGGGAGGATTCCTTTGCATCTGAGAACAGTTCATTAGCATTTGTGAGAATCTGTGTGAATAACAACACCTCTTCGGGATCTGGGGGTGACCCAGGGACTGGGACCGATTCTTGGTGAAGTCACTCCTTCCCTCTCATTTGCTGCCTTCCTTGGTCTAGCAAGAAATTCCGCTGGTGGGAAACCTTCGCATATATGAAATGCTTGGTGGGGGGGGGAGGGGCAGTCACATTTGAATCAAGCATTCATTTAACAAATATTCATTGAGTCCTTGCAATGTCCCACGCACGTGGGACACCACAGTGAACAAAACGTTCTTTTGTGGGTGTGGAGATGCGATCCTAACTAAACTGGAGAAGAATGCAGGGAAAGGAAATACGGAGATGGAAAGTGGGGTGGGAATCACAACTTCCTGGCCATTTTAGGGGGCAAAATTACATTCTCCTTTGAGACGGTCCCTTAGATGGGGACAGATGTACAGAGATGTATGTCCTTTTTGCCTATTTATTCACCTGCGCTGCCTCGGTTACCATAAAAAAGCTGAGACGCTACTCACCAGTCTGTGCTGATTTGAGGGGAACAGGTTAAATGCCACACGAAGAGCTTTTGGGGTCAGTTCTGAGGGACTTAACTTTTCTGGTTTGGACTACAATGAGAAAATAAGTTCTCCCACGTAGGGTATTGGGCACGTACAACACAGCTCGGTTAAGGGTGGAGAGCAATCCTACTACTACTGCTGACCATAGGCACTGGTGGTACGCGTCGCCCCCGGCTCTGTCCCAGACCCTGTTCTAAGCAGCCCGGTCAGCTACACGCCCAAGGTCACACGGCCGCGCCGAGGGCCCCAGGGTATGGGGAGGAGGGGGGAAGGCCCCTGCGCTGGGCCGGGCTCGGGGCTCTCACCCTCCAGGGTCGGGGTGCCGGGGGGCCCGCACCGGCGCGTCCCGGGACTCAGGGGCAGGCACCCGGGGCCGGGCGGCTCTGGGGGCGTGGGAGGCACGGGGGGGCGCGGTGCGACGCGGGCTGGAGCGGGAGCCGGAGCCGGAGCCGCAGCCGGCGGGCGGGCCGAGGCGGCTGCGGCGGCAGCGGCGGGCGGGCCGCTCTCTGCTCCGCCTCCCCTGCTCCGCCCTCCGCTCCCGCTCCGCCCTCCTGCTCGGCGCCCTCCCGCCCGCCCGCCCGCTCCCTGCGCCTCCCGCCCGCTCTCCGCTCGCTCGCTCGCTCGCTCTCGGGCCCCCCATGCGGATGTGACATTTCACGCCGCCGCCATTTTGAGAGCGAGCCGAGCCGAGCCGCCGGGCGCCGCGTCCGCTGCCGGAGCCCCGACGACGACGCCGAGGAGGCGGAGGCCGCAGCGCCCCGAGCGCGGCCGGCCAGTCGCCCGCCCGCGCCGCCGCCGCTCCCGCCGGCCCCAGGCCCCGCAGGCCCGCCGCGGCCGGCCAGGCCTGCCGCCCGCCGCGCCCGGCCCGAGGCGGGGCTGACTCCGCGGCCCCCGCCCGGCCGCCCTCCGCCCCCGGCCGGCCCGCGGCCCCGCAGCCCCGGCCCCGGCCCCGGCGGCGGGAGGCGGGCCCCGCGGCGGCGGCGGCGGCGGCGGCGGCCGCAGCGAGCGACGAGGCCGCCCGGCCCGGCCCGCCGGCCGCCCGCCCGCCTCGGCGCCGAGATTGGGCGAATCGCGAGCAAGTACGTGCGCGTCTCCCTGCCGCCGCCGCCGCCGCCGCCGCCGCCCGCCGCGGGCCGCCCCGGGGCCGCCGCCGCCGCCGCCGACGACGCGCGGGAGGAGGAGGAGGAGGCCGCCCCGCCGCCGCCGCCGCCGCCGCCGCCCCGGCTCGCCGCCGCCGCCGCCCGCCCGCCGGGCCCGCAGCCCGGGCTCCCGGCCGCAGGCGAGGCCCAGGCCGCGGCCGACATGAACCACCAGCAGCAGCAGCAGCAGCAGCAGAAAGCGGGCGAGCAGCAGCTGAGCGAGCCCGAGGACATGGAGATGGAAGGTGAGGCCCGCGGACCGGCCTCGGCGGGGCCGGGGGGCGCCTTCCATTGTGGCCGGGGGGAGCCGCGGGAGCCACGCGAGGGGCTCGCCATCTTTAAGCAGGCCCCGGCGGCCGCGGGCCTGGGCCTGGGCCGGGCCGGGCGAGGCTGCACCGTCATGCCGGGCCCGCGCGCGCTGGGGGCGGCCGGCGGCCCCCTGCCCGGCTCATTGTCCGGGGCGCCTTCCGGCACAAAGCGCCTGGATCCCGGGCTTGTGAATGAGGGCGCCCTGGCCGCCCGAGGGACGCTGGCGTGCTCCGGGGCTGCTGGCGGCCGTCGGGTCGGGAGCCGGGCTCCGGGGGGGTGTGGGGGGTGGGGAGAAGGTGGGGTGTGGGTGGGGGCGGGCCGTGCCCCGTGGCGGGCGTCCCCGGGATCTGCCTCGCCTGGCCCGGTTCTGGCCGGCGAGCTTGGGGAGCGCTCGCCCTCCGTGGACGCGGGGCTCGCCCGCACCTGCTCGCGTGCGCTCCCCCGGAGCGCCCACCGGGGCTGCGAGGCGTTCCCCCGGATCCCTTTAAAACGGCAATTCCTAGCGTCGGGCTTCATTTTGGAACAACACCTGCAAGGAAGGCACATGTTCTCCGCCTTGGGACTGGCCCCGAGTTCTGAGCCGGACGCTGTCTGTTTCTACTTACCTGTTTGGGCGGGGGGCGGGGAGGGGAGAGTTTGGTTACCCGACTGTGTGCGGTGCAGTCAGCATCCGGCCAGGTGTGTGTTTGCAACTGCGCGAGAGCCCCTCCGCACATGGCTACCTACAGCCGAATCAATCCTGACTCCAAAAGTAACTTAATTTTCTGCCCTTCTGGCAGCAGTTTCCTCAGGTACTTCCAGATACGGGGTCTTGGTTATAAAGGTTTGATGTCAAGAGTCTTTGGTTTACATATTTCGGGCAAGTTGGCCATTGGAAGGCATCTTTTAGTTCTCGTGGCCCCAAGTGTTTAAAAGAGCAAAGTCAAAGTAGTCTGGAAAAACAGCTTTTTTACCTGCCTTGAGGGGTCAGACCGGCAGGAGCCAAAAAAGGGGGTAGGGTAGCTAAGTGAACTGGGCACTGAATGTTCTTAGTTTGCTTTTAGCCAGCGATCTCGGGTTGCATAAATGAATGGAACCTTGCTCAGGAAGCTGAGGCAAAGGACCACATTTGTCCTGTCGGCTGGCTACACGTGTGGGGCACTGCCTGCCACCCTGGTTGGTGGGAACACTTAACCATGACTGGTGTTCCCCTGTGAATGACGTACTGCCAGTAATTGGATGTTCACTGAAAAAAATGGCTTGCCAGATTGCAAAAGGCAAAGTGGTGGAAATGCCTGCAGAAAGCACTTCCCAGTGGTACTTAACAATGGGCAGTCGTGGGGGACAGGAGAGCAGAGTCCGCGCCAAGGACCGGGCTATGTATTTCCTTTGGCTTCAGGAAGGCAGTAGCTTCACGAAGCTTTTGGCATGTGTGATTAAACCACCTAGTTGCAGGAATATGTTGCTGAGACAATTTTGGGTATTCCTTTTATGCCACATAACCAAACAGGTTGCTTTTCAGTCCCTCCCCCCCTTTTTTTTGAATAGCGCTCCATCAAGACAAAAATCCAACAGTGCTAGCATACTGATTTCCCCTATATGTCGTTTTACCCCTTTTCCAAGTGTTTTAAAATAGTAGTGAGAAGCAGTAAAGATGGACATCACTGAAGGACCTATTTCTGATGCAGAACCGTCTTTGGGGAAATTGTCATGCCCCGAGTTCTGCGGACTTTTCTGTAAGATTGGAGAGTGTTGAAGGGTACTGGAAGAATTTTCAGAAATCCACAGTTCCAAGAAATCCACACACTCCATGCTTGCAAGATGACTTCCTTTTCTCATGGAGTTTTATTTTCATATCAAAGTTCGTATTGGAAAGGTCACCCCTGAAATCATTAATCTGCGAATTTACTGGAATCTCAAAATTGGAGGGGAAGGTTGCGGTTATTAATGCTGATTTCTAAAACTTGAGAAAACTTGTTTCTTTTGAGTGGATCTCTGTCCCAAATTCATTATCCCACCGATACCTTGCCTCTGTAGGACTTGGGATTGTCAATTCCCTGTGAGCACCGACAGGTGTGTGGTTCACAAAGCTGCCTGTGTCTTAGGCAATCTATCAGCCTTTATTAAGCTTCCCACTCCTGAAATGTGCTGGCTTTAAATATTGTAGTTTAGGATCAGGAAGAGGGGAAGAATCCTTCCTACTAAAAAGCCAGCAGGGTGGGATTTAGTGACAATCAACTCCATTTGGCTTCACGTGCCAGGTTATGCTAGTGCCTTGAACCTGCCCTGAGTCCAATAGAACTGGCAGCTGGTAGCAGTTAGGGTTCTGATCAGCTTGAGGAAGGGAAGGCTTTGTCAATGAGGAGCATCCTACCTGCCCCTCCTGGGCAGGGCCTTTTCGGAGGAGCTTGGGAGACTGGTTAGGTCGGTTGTTCTTTCCTATCAGTAGGTCAGTGTTAGTTTGCTCTCTTTCTCACTCCACTTCTCTGGGATTGCATTTGCTTTTGACGGAACTTTGCTCGGTCCTTGCGTATCTGCTGTAGAATAACAATGCTCACGCTTCGTTATTTTAAAAATGACTTGTTCTGAGCAGTTGCAAAAGTTAGAAAGGGTGAAGGGCAGAGAGGGAAGAGACGAGGGAAAGGACGGCAGTTCATGGGGTCGGACCCCATGCCTCCTCTAGGTCCCGAAGCAGTTGATCACACGTTTCAAGTGGGGAGGCACACGCGGTGGCGGTGGTGTTATTCGGTCTGGCCAGGAAGGAATTCACTTAGCAGTTTATTCCTTGTCTAACTCAGAGGAGGTGCGGGCCGAGGGCCTGAAGGAGCGACTTGCGCAGGCCTCTGCCCTCTGAGTACTCGGAGCGGTGATCATCTGGTCAGTGCTGTGCCCTGTCCAGTCAACAGGAAGTTTTCCCAAGGCCCTTGCTTCTGCTGCATAGACGGGCCAGCACAAATGTAAATACCCTGATGTTTGTTCCCTGCTTCTTCGGCCCCTGTGAGCAATCTCCGTCTTAGACTGTTGGGGACAGACAGTTTTGTTTGACCTCGGTGCAACACTCAGACCACTGCCGTTGGGACACCAAGCTGGGAGCAAATCAATGAGTCATCTGCAGTTTGCGAAGAATTGATCATTGACTTCAGTGTTTTTGGTTGGGAAGAGGCAGCACTGGTGGATTTCTTTTTCTTTCAAACTTTCGTGGGGAGGTGGAGTTTCGAGTTACCCTTGTGCTAAGGCAGGTTTGGGAGTGAAAGGGAGTTTCCTTGCACACACGCACCCAGATAAACCAAACCGGGCACATTTTACTCTGTCTAAAATGCAAGTTGCCTTTTCAGATAGCCCTGTAACAAGACAAAAATCACGGGAATCCCTATTTTTCTCTCGCGTTAGCCTTGGTTGGTAAAACAACCGCGAAGCTACAAGATGAAAGTCAACTTAGAGAACCCAGAAGAAATACAGAAAAAAATTAGGCCAAACCTGGAAATGTCTGACTCTGAGCCTGGCAGGTTTTGGTAGGATTGGAAGTTACTCCCCACAGGCATCAACCCTCTCGATTTTCTCAGGCTGCTGATTTTGATGATCTGGGAACAAATAAAAGCTTGCTAACAGCAAATATGGGAAGAAAGTGAGTACCTTCCTCCTTGATTTTTATTTTTATTTTTATTTTTTTGCAGTCAGCTTGGTGGAAAGGGAGAAAGGGGCCGCTGAGTTCCAGCTCCTCGTGGTGCGGCAGTATGGTGGCTTGAGCACAGGCTTTGGGCCAGGCCTGAGTTTGAGTGTGGACTTTGCCATTTAATTGTGTGACAAGAGCACAGAGCTCTTGTAAAGTACTGTGCAGAGAACTGGGAGTGTGGATGTTCAATTCGTGGGGTTCCTGGGACAGTGGAGCCTTGCATGGGAGGAAGCGATCGACTTAGGACCAGAGCATGGCATACACAGGTAGGGCAGGTTGTGATTTTCCGTGGTGTGCAGAAATGTCCTACGGTGATTATGTCCTAGTGTGGACTAGGAAGAAAACAGGACCAGCCTCAATCTAAGCAGCATTATGGAATTCTGGGCTTGAGATGCCTAAAGAGGTACTTAAGGTTAATGGTATAATATTTTAAGAAACATCTGTGGATGACAGAGGACACGAGTGGACTTGGGGCGCTGACACACGGGCACTGAAGTGTGCTGTGCTCAGCTCAGTAGCCCTGTGATAAAGAGTATTCCTGTTCTGGGAAAAGTTTTAGAGCATGTAATGATGATTTGAGGTTGAGAATCAGGTCACCCAGTCTCCACACTTCGGGAGTTGGCCTTGAATTCTTCTCTCTGGATCCCCACATCCTGTTACCAAGCCCTTTGGTTTCAGCCACCACCCTAAATGAGGCCCCTGTTGCCTCATGCTGGGACTTTGCAATAGCCTTCTTGCTGGTGGCTGCTTCCATCCCTCCCGAACCTCACACGGCTCGTGCAGCTCTTTGAAAGTAGACTGCCCGCAGGACCGCTTGGCCCCTTCACCGCCCTGCTTTAGGGGGGCGCAGGTGTGCTGTATGTGGGGAGTCACACAGTCCCGTGTAGGCCATCAGAGTCCTCAGGATTGGCCTTGGCCTTCTTTGTGCTTTGGGGTCCGAACACACACAGGCTGGTGCTTCCTGGGGGGCAGCCCCGGCTTTGG
Source organism: Panthera tigris (assembly GCF_018350195.1). Lineage (NCBI taxonomy): Eukaryota > Metazoa > Chordata > Mammalia > Carnivora > Felidae > Panthera > Panthera tigris. The sequence goes on from NC_056675.1 coordinate 33,982,627, forward strand.
GGCCTTGCATAGACGCCGATGGCTTCTCTTTTGGGAACGCGCACAGGATGGATACCCCAGGACAGGGGTTCAAAACCTGTTCCCATGCCACCTTCTCCCTAAACCTTTCTGGTTGCCACGGCTGTTTGGCTTGCACTGGAGTCCCGTAGACCGTGGTTGTCCCTCGCATACCCCTCTCTTCCTCAGTGTTGGCTTGTTAGTGTGGAAGGTGACCGTCTCCTGTTCTTGTTTTTGTTGTTTTGTTGTTCAATGTACTCGTGGGGGATATTCATGCAGGAAAAAGCAATTCTAAGGCTAAACGGCACAACAGGAGGCGGCTGGCTGGCAAGGTGGTGTGTGAAAGAGAAAGCCGAAGCCATAAACTGATGTTGCTTTGATAGCTGCTAATTCAGTTTTATTGCTTTTAACGTAAGTTGCTTCAGATGGCATTTTTGATCCTTTTGGAAGGAGGAGCTCATTTCTGTTTTCCAGACCAGGGTGTTGACGGGTCTATATAAATTACTGACTGTTTCTTCTGAGTATTTTAAAATTTGGTTTTGTTACTCTTTTGGTTTTTTGGACGAGTGGTATGTAGCCGGAGTCTTTTTGTTTGATTTCCAAGGCAAAGGGATCTTACTCTGGAGACAAAGTTGTAACGAGGCGCTTCTTGACACGTACCGTGACAGAGTTGACTGTTCAATGTCACCTGCTTCGTGAACTTGTCCTGAACTTACTTGGACTTAAGAAAGTTGGAGGAAGCAGGATTTTAAGTGTCATGCGTAGGCAGGAAAGTCAGTTATGCCATTTTTCTAGTGAGTTAACACATGCCTTGGCTAATGAGAAGTCAGACGTGTTGAAATTCTCTTGAAGAGAAGCAGGCCTACTTCTGAGGGTTGGTGAATTAGAACTTGGAAGTTGGGAATGGGGGTAATGAGAGAGTCAGGAAATACATGGACCTGGGCAAGAGCTGAATGCTTCCAGAACATGGGGACGACGGGGCTAAGTGGGAGTCGAGCAGGAGACGGGGGAGGGAGAGCTCGAGGGCTGCACCCTGAGAAGTGGTGGCACGGCGTGTTGTTGGGGTGGCAAGAGCTGGGGTTGGAAGGCCTCTGGGGGTAACAGGGAGCACGGTGCTCCTCGCCCCGCCCGGTGGGCCCTCCCTGGCCCCTGTGCTGCTTGTCGCCAGCTCAGTTCTTAGGCCAGCCTGGAGGTGTGGAGACTGCGCAGGTCACCGCTGCTAATGTGGACACACATGCCCAGGGGGGCCCGTGTCCTTTGGAAGAGAACAGGTTACCTGCCTGAGGGAGCTCTAGTCCACCGTTTGCCACGTGAGTGGTCAGAGTTTCAGGGTGGCTCAGGTCGATCCCTTTTTTTTTTTGGTCGGGTGTGGGGGAGGGGGTCATTGAGAGTCTGAAAGCTAGGGAGGAGGAGGTTCCCTTGTGTGACCACAGCGGTTCTGTGTGATTCTCCTGCCTGGCATAGAATATTCAAAGCCTAGGTCCTCCGGTTTTGATTCCGTGCCAGTGACTAAATTGGTTTTCCTGACATCCTGATACTGGTAGGACTCTTGTATCGTGTGCCAGCCCTCAGCATATCCACCTGGGGAAGGCCTTGCTCTCACAGTAAGTTGCTAAACTGGCCTCTGGTATGAGTTTACGAGAGTGGCCTGTCTTGTAGAGTGTGATACGCTCCAGGGCGTAGCCACAGGTGTCTGGGTGGAACTAAAACTTCTCTTGGCCACCCCTCCTGCCACCCGATTCATAGTACTTTCAGAAGGAGTTGATGGGGGATTTTCCGGGGGAGACCCTGTCCAGTGGCTCTAATTTGTTGGCTGAGCAAACCCCATCACTGCGGGGTCCCTTATAAAAGGACTTATGGGCCCCGTACCTGGAGTTGGAAGTATGTTTCATCAATGCGACTTTCGGGAATAGGTTCTGTTTCAAGGCTCTTAATTGACCCTGTGCAGTGGCTGTCTTAAAACGAGTGCGTGTAACAGTTCTTAACTGTCGGTGTGGTTATGCAGCCTAGCTTCTCTTAGTGTTGGGTGGATGATTTTGAAGTGCCTGCTTCTTGCATTCGGTGGTTTAGATCACCATGGAGGAGACATTATTCAGTCAAAGAAACTGTATGTGAAGTGGTTAAAAACATTCCTCAGTCCATAGTGCTGTTTTGTCTCCATCATGGACATTTACAAGAATTGTCCCCAAAGATTCTCAGCCTTTCTCTCTTCTATGCTGAGTGTGTAAGGATTAAGAGGATGCACAAATCGGGTGGAAAAGCCTGACTCGCAGAATGCCCTCAGAAGCAGCTGGTGGGGGCGTGGGTTGCTGTGGCCCCTTTGTGAGCCCCAGCCTTTGGGCTGACTCTCCCACTCGAGACTGGGAACGGTAGTGGCTGAGGGGTTGCTTGTCCTGGGTTGGACTGGAGTGGGGTGCTGTCCTAGCCAGGATTCCTCATTTCTCCGAAGCACTCCAGGTCTCCTCCTGGTTCTGATGAGAACAAACTGAGATCAGGTTCCTTCTTAGGCCCATCTTTCTCCAGAAATCCACTTGTTTTCATATGGGGGCGGGGGGGGGGGGGGAGGAGATGCCACATGGGTATAAGGACCCGTGCAGTGCATTACAGTGGCCACCAGCCCTGCAATTTTAGGTTTAAAATAAAATTGGGGCACCTGGTTGGTACATTTGATGGAGCATGCAACTCTTGATCTGGGGGTCATGAGTTCTAGCCCGTCGTTGGGTGTAGAGTTTACGTTAAAAAAATTAGGGGCACCTGGGTGGCTCAGTTGGTTGAGTTGTCTGACTTTGCCTCAGATCATGATCTCGAAGTTTGTGGTTTCGAGCCCCCCATCAGACTCTGTACTGACAGTGTGGAGACTGGAGCCTGCTTTGGATTCTGTGTCTCCCTCTCTCTCTCTGCCCCTCCTCCACTCATGCTCTGCCTCTCTCAAAAATAAATATTAAAAAATTAAAAAAATTTAAATTAATCCTATTCCTTAACTGACTTGCCATATTAAAAAATGTTTTTACTAGCCACATTTCAAGTGATGAATAACCACACGTGGCTGGTGGCCACCATGTTGGACAGTGCAGGTACAGGGTACTTCTGGCAACGGCAGAAAGTGTTAGTGGCCAGTGCTGGCCTAAATGATCTGGTTGGATCCTTGGCTGGTGGTGTTTCTGGAAGCATTGGTATCACATTGAATGTTGGGAAGTGTTCTGGGAGAGCTCAGTTAAAATGAATAAAATAGTTCTTGGGCAAACCCTATAGAGCTAGCTTCTCCAGTTATTTGTGGTGAAGAACCAGGTTTTTTCTTTAATTTCTAGTCCACTGTGGACATTCTAGACTGTATTTTGTAGAAATACAGTGCCAACAAACGATGTAAGTGAAATACAAGTAAACCTACAAAATACAAGCCCAAGTTTATTATTAATTCAACAAATGTACAGTTAACTGTTGAAATCAGTGATTAGAACAAACATACATCCTAAGAAAGAAAATTACAGAAACCGTTTGTGTTCATTGAAAGTGTGTGTCTAGACCATGAGTATAGAGAGACCCTATTACACTGGTAACTGCCCGTCGGTCCGCTCTGGTAACCAAACCCGACTTTGTGTGAAGTCGCAACCCCCACATCGAGAGCCTCCATGTGTAGTTCTTAAAGTAACAAATGATCTCGCTTCTGCTGCTCATGGGGGGTGATGTTTATCCCTAGTGTTTCTGTTTTGCTAATACTCCTGCGAATTCAGTGCTAGAGAGGTACACCGAGAATGGGGGAGATTTTTAAAGTGATTTTCTAGAATTTCTCTGTGGACAGCTTCAGCTGTATCTTATAAGCTCAGAGCTAAGTTCTCTTTTGTTCAAAGAAGTGGATTGCGGATCATATCTACTTTGGGGTTGCAGTTAACAAATGAACTCTGAAGTCTCGCAGGGTGTAATGTGGTCCGGTGTGACAGGCCCCTGCTTGGGTGTTGCGGGAAAGTCACATCACTGGAAAGTTCCTACATTCGATCTTCATTGTGGTTAGGTGCACAGAGGGGCACCTGTTCGCCGACCCTGTGCAGGGCTTCTCGTTTTTAGCCCTGTCCTCTTTGTCTTCTTGTCTGGCTTCCAGAGGGACCAGGAATGGAGGCTTGCATTCTCGCAGCAGCAGAGGTGATCTGTTGTGGTTCTCACAGAGCCTGGTTAGCGGGGCTCCTGTGTACCAGACATGTCCTGCCTACGGAGGGCCGGAGTTCAGGTGCCAGGTGCACATGTGCACGGGAGGGCCTCCATGAAGGGCTCCGAAGGGGTGGTGGACAGGAGGTGGCCGTGCCACATAGTAGGGACGGGACTGGCTTCCCTGGGAAGGGTGAGTCAGCAGAGGCTTTCCTGAGGGGGGCACATGACCGGTTTTGAGAAGGGGGCGCTGCGCTGGAGTGGTCGGAGGCAGATGTCGAATAGCACAACAGGGTTGGTCGGATCGGGACCTGTGCGTCTGTGTCCGCGGTTTAGGGTCTGTGGTAGGTGGAATAACCACAGATGTCCCTGTCCTAATCCCCAGAGCCAGCAACTATATTGCCTTACGTTGCAAAGGTAAGTGTCCCTCATGGGGAGAGTATCCAGTGCTGCCCAGGTGGGCCTGGTGTAATCCTAAGGGTCCTGAGGTTGCCGTGTGGGTGGTGTGGGGTGGGAAGGCCTTGTTGGCTCTGAGGATGGAAAGGGGAGCCAAGGAATGGGGAGGTCTCTAGAAGCTGGAAAAGGCAAGAAAATAGATTTCTCGGGGTACCTGGGTGGCTCAGTAGGTTAAGCGTCTGACTTCGGCCCAGGTCATGATCTCCCAGTCCGTGGGTTCAAGCCCTGCATCGGGCTCTTTGCTGACAGCTCGGAGCCTGGCGCCTGCTTCAGATTCTGTGTCTCCCTCTCTCTCTGCCCCTCTCACCCCTTCATGCTCTGTCTCTGAAAAATGAATAAACTTTAAGAAAGAAAGAGGGAAGAAAGAAAAAGAAAGAAAATAGATTTCTCCTTTGGAGCCTGCGGAAGCTACACAGCCCTGCTGACACCTTGATTTCAGCCCAAGGAGCCCAGTTTTCAGACTTCTAATCTCCAGAGCAAAGAATAAGGGTGTGTTGTTTAGGCCACTAAGTTTATAGTAATAAGTTCCAGCAGCCATCTGAAAGTCATAGCGGTCCAGGGAGGTGGGTGAGGAGCAGGTGTGTGCCCGATATTTGTAGCTGGCCTTGAACCTGTAGGGGGCTTTGGTGAAGCTTGATGAGTGCGAGGCTGCCCACCCTCACTGAGGACCCCTCACTCTGTTCTGGGCCACGTGATGTGCGGGCTCTCCGAGATGGCTGTATCATCATCCCTGCTTCATAGCAAAGCAGAACAAGACACCGAGTTACTCAGGGTCAGTAATGGGATTTGAACCCGTGCAGTCTGGCCTCACAGCCGATGGCGATTCGTCAAACCCAGTAGACCCTGTGGGTCGTGAAAGACGTGGTTACTGCTTCTTAGCTGAAACACCTCTGCTGCCTTCTCCCGCGTTCCTTCCCTCACCAACCCTGAATGGTGTGCTGCAGTCTGTCTTCCTGGTTGAGCGTTTTTGTGTGGTTCACCACACGCTTTGAATATAGAAAGTAGCTCACTGCCAGAAGTGGTTGGGGTCACGTGTACAGCTCAGCAAGTGGATGTGTGGGTCAAGAAGATACAGAGCAGAATATTATGTGCTTTCAGGGCAGGTGCCTCCCTCCTTGCGAGAATAGAATTGAAGTAACTGAGTCGGGTATTCAGTAACTGTTACATACTGAGATCCCTAGCTGAAATGGATCATCCCTAAAGCAAACCATTTGGGACTCTGCGTATATGGAGAGATGAAAAGTTGAGAAGGTTTATTAGCAGGGGTTCAGGACGTAAACATACTGCATTTCAGAGTTTCTGATTCTGTGGAGCTGGGTACCAGAGCCCCAGGTTCCTTTTCCTTTTTTTTGTTTAGTATTTTTTTGTTAAGTTTAAAAAAAATTTTTTTTTTAATGTTTTTATTTATTTTTGAGACAGAGACAGAGCATGGGCGGGAAAGGGGCAGAGAGAGAGGGATGCAGAATCCGAAGCAGGCTCCAGGCTCTGAGCTGTCAGCACAGAGCCCGATGCGGGGCTTGAACCCACAAACCGTGAGATCATGACCTGAGCCGAAGTCAGGCGCTCAACCGATTGAGCCACCCAGGCGCCCCCTCCCTTTAATGTTTGTTTATTTTTGAGATAGTGCCAGCGGAGAGAGGGGGAGGGGCAGAGAGAGGGAGAGAGGGAGACAGAGGGATCAGAAGAGGAGTCCGCGCTGACAGCAGCAAGCCCAGTGTGGGGCTCAAACTCACAAACTGTGAGATGGTGACCTGAGCCGGTTGGACACTCAGTGGCTGAGCCACCCAGGCGTCCCAGAGACCCAGATTCCTTAACCAGGTGGGTGCTGAAAGAAACGGGGTGACCTAAGAGGCCATCCTCCTTGCCTCATAGCCACCACCTAGCCGTGTGGCATTGCTTTCATGGCATATATTGAATATTTTTTTGGGGGGGGGGGCCCTCTTCCCCTGACAGGGAATGCGAAGGGAGAAAAAAAAAGACACACACACACAGACACACACACAATTTGTAGGCTTTGGGAAGCATGTTTAGTTTGGAAAGTGATTGCAGCAGTCAACGTCTATAGAATAGTTTTAAGAAACCCTAACATGGCTTCATGCAAGTCTTTGCATCTTGGACACAGCCGTGCGCTCCCACCAACCATAGGTGGGCGCTGGTGGTCCTCTTGGTGGCTAGCTCCGCTCCATTGCCGTGGGGTGATGTGAAAAGCACGGTTCCTGCCCCTTTAAGTCTTCAGGATGATTCACTTCGTTGTTAATTACCTTGGAGTGTATATGGGGAAGGGGAGAACTAGCACTGCAGATCTAAACGTTTTAGGGTCAGTAGTTCCTTGGAAATCAGAGGCTCTTATTTAAAATCTAATTTCTATTTTGATGAAGTTAGGTCCAATCATTTTTTAAAATTGTTTCTTAATGTTTATTTGTTTTTGAGAGAGAGAGAGACAGAGCCCGATCAGGGAAGGGCCAGAGAGAGACGGAGACACAGAATCCAAAGCGGGACCAGGCTCTGGGCTGACATCAGGGAGCCTGATGCAGGGCTCAAACCCGTGAGCCGTGAGATCATGACTTGAGCTGAAATTGGATGCTTAACTGACTGAGCCACTCAGGCACCCTGGTCCGATCAATTATTTGAAGGTCTCTTGGTTTTCTTGAAGTACTCTTTTCATTTTCGGTATGTTATCAGAAGCCGTTTGGTCGTATGATTGTGCGTTAGAGCAGAAAGTGTCTGTCATGCCTCTGCTCTACCGATGAAGAAACCAAGGCTCTGAGGGATGGAATGGTTTCTAGATTCACATTGACCAGTGTTGTAGCCGGTATTCACTCATGACTGAGTGAGTAGATTTAGGCTAATAAAAATTAAGTAAAATTAAACATTCAGTTACTTAGTCTCACGAGCTGTCGTTCGAGGGCTTCATAGCCACCACATGTGGGTCGTGGCTTTGGTATTGGACAGCGCAGCTGTCTATGGAGCATCTCCATTAGCACAGAAATTTGATGGGCAGGGATGCTCTGGACCCAACCTGTGGACTGGATTTTAGCTCTGCCTCTCTAGTGCACACTGCCTTGAACAGGATCATCTAGAATAATGGGAATTTTCATCTCTAATAATGGGAATTATCATCTAGAATAATGGGCATTTTCTTCTGTCATTACTTAGGAAGAAGGTTCCCCAAACCAGCTCATCATAGTGCATACTTGCTGGTAATCTTGGAATCACTGCTCAGGCACTGGGGATAGGGGTGGTTTCTCAAAGATGAAGAGGTGATAAGATGTCTTTGCTTAAGGAAAGTCAGCAGGATGTAGATAGGTCCCGTGAGCACAGAATTCGTGCAGGATACAAAGTGATGAATGCCACAAGAGGTGAGGAGATAAGGCTCTGGAGGTGAAGAGAAAGATTACTTTGGCTGTGGGGGAAGCAGTGAGGTCTGGTGCAGTGGTGTGGAGAGTGGGGTAGGAGGGCTGGCTGGGTGGTTAGGGTTTGAGTTCCAGGGAATTTGAGGTGAGAGCCAGAGGCAAGGCTTTCCAGTAGGTGAAAATAGAGGCATCTTTGTATTTCCCGATATGTTCTTTGTGGTATAATTAACACACTGCGTGGTGTTTCTTTCCTTTTCTCCCCATCAGACTTTGAGATCAGGGGAATAGGGAAGAGTCTGGGTCATTTGCTGTGCCTCCATCCACAGTTTCTCTCCCACGTAGTACAAATAATCAGTAGTACAAAAAATGCACTGCATTTTTGTATTTTAGTTTCAGTCAGATGGGAACACGCCACAATATTTGCTAACTCTTAATTTTACCTGCTTTGGTAACAGTTAACAGAGGATTAGATTTGCACCTGCCCTTTTGTAAGTCTTTTTGATAAAACGTGTTAGTCACCATGATTTGAAAAAAATGTTAATGTTTGTTTATTTTTGAGAGAGACAGAGCACTAGCAGGGGAGGGGCAGAGAGAGAGGGAGACACAGAATCTGAAGCAGGCTCCAGGCTCCGAGCTGTCAGCACAGAGCCTGACTCGAACTCACAAACCGCGAGATCATGACCTGAGCCCAAGTCAGATGCTTAACCGATTGAGCCACCCAGGTGCCCCTAGTCATCATGATTTTTAATTTTTTTTAATGTTTTTTATTTTTGAGAGAGAAAGAGACAGAGTTGTGCACAGGGGTGGTACAGAGAGAGAAGGAGACACAGAATCTGAAGCAGCCTCCAGGCTCTGAGCTGTCATCGCAGAGCCCAATGTGGGGCTCGAAGTCACAAACTCATGACCTGAGCCAAAGTTGGACACCCGTCTGATGTAGCCACTCAGGCACCCCCAAATTTCGAACATTTTCATTACTCCGAAACGAAATCCTGTACTCATTAGGGACACTCCCCATCTCCCTACAGCCTAGGCAGCCGTCCGGCTCCTTTTTTTTCAGATCTGCCCCTTCTGGGCCTTTGGTATAAATGGGATCCTGCATTGTGTGTGGTCTTTTGTGTCCAGCTTCTTGCACGGACTATCTCATCTTCAAGGCCTTTCGTGCTGTAGATGCGCCAGTGCTCCATCGAATGGGACCTCACCGTGATTTCTGTTGGAGCAAGAGGATGTGCGGGCTCCCATGATTCTGTCATCTGCAGTAGGTTTTATTTGATAAGTTAAAAAATTCTTTTTCCTTTTAGGGTTTGGTTATTTTCCAGCGAGCGAGAGAGACAGAATACGAGTGGGGAGGGGCAGAAAAGGAGGGAGACCCAGAATCCCACGTGGGACTCGAACTCAGAGACCGTGAGATCATGACCTGAGCCGAATTTGGACACTTAACTGAGCCGCCCAGGCGCCCCTTATTCAGTATGTTTTAAGGGGACTTGGAACCTTTCTGTGGCTGTGTATGTGCTTCACCACTAAATGAATGAACCGGGTGGCGCAGGGTGGGGCTCTCGGTGTCATTTGAGGGTTCGGTCAGAGCAGCAGCGGAGAGGAGGGGTTGGTTAGATTTTACCATGCACAACTGTGGGCGCCGCTGACCATCTGGTGACAAGGGATCTGGTGCTGGAGTTCACCGGGCGTGGGGTCTGAGGGGAGTTGAATGGGAAGCAGGGTGAGTGAGGCCGAGCTGGAACCACACCCCTGTGGGCCTCTCACCGCTTCCAGGTGCCGCTTCCAGGTGCCGTTCCGGAAGGGCCCAGAAGGCCGAGAAACCCCCAGGCATGAAGGAATGTGGGCTCCTTGACTGCCGCCTTCCAGGTTGCGGGCATGGTGGCTCCCAGGTGGGAGCTCTGCAGAGTAGGGCTTGTGATTCCAGTTTCGCTAGCCCCGCACAGCGCACATCCCCCGCTCGGTCTGGTCTTTGGACTCAAACTGTTTTTGCTGTCAGGATCCTGTTACGCTTTTTAAAGAGATGAAAACCCCCAAGAGCTTTAAGTAGGTGGGTTGTGTCTGTCATCATTTGCCATATTAGAAACGAAGCCTGTGCCCCGTCTTCGTTGCTCATTTAAGAATAACAAACCATTATGTGGCAACACGAATAACGTATGTTTTACAGGAAATAAATATTTTCCCAAACCAAATTCAATGAGCAATGGCATTATTTTTACATTTTTACAAATGTCCTTATTGTCTGGCTTAATAGAAGGCAGCTGGGTTCTGTGCTCTCTCTGTTCTCTCAGCTTCTGCTTTCTGTCACTTGCTGCATGTATTGTGGCAAAAGCAGAAAAGCCAGGCTCACAGAGGCGTCTAGTTAATACAGGGGACAGTAGGTTAACAGCCTGTTCAGATAGTCATAGCAGTTCTTTGGTACCACACCCAACTTTGGTAGCTTTTTAAAATTGACTGCACTGTGCCAGTTCGAAACCCTGAAGATCGCTTTTCTGTTACATTAAAATTCACTGTTCTGTCTTGTACTTTGAATGGAGCTGTTCTATGCCATTCGGTGCTCATTTGGAAAATATTGATTCACGGAGTTGTCCAGGTCTTGTAAATGTTGACACATTTCATTGTGCAGCTGCATTTTAAAGCATTGAGCGTAGGGGCGCCTGGGTGGCTCAGTCAGTTAAGCGTCCGACTTCGGCTCGGGTTGTGATCTTGCAGTTCATGACTTTAAGCCCCGCGTCGGACTCTGTGCTGACAGCTCAGAGCCTGGAGCCTGCTTCAGACTCTGTCTCCCTCTCTGCCCTTCCCCTGCTCACACTCTGTCTCTGTTTCTCTCTCTCTCAAGGATAAACATTAAAAAGATTAAAAAAAAAAACACAAAACATTGAGGGGGGCACCCAGGTGGCTCAGTCAGTTGAGCATCCGACTTCTGCTCAGGTCATGATCTCGCTTGATGGGTTCAAGCCCCACGTTGGGCTGTGTGCTGACAGTCTGGAGCCTGCTTTGGATTCTGTGTCTCCCCCTCTCTCTGCCCCTCTCCCGCTCATGCTCTGTCTCTCTCTATTTCAAAAATAAACATTAAAAAAAATAAATAAAACATTGAGTGTAAATGCATAAAATAACCCATTCATGTTTTATGCCCTTGTGCCTTGCTGTTACCTAATTGGGAACAGGATTGTCCTTAGAGTTCTAGGAAGCTCATCCAGACAAAGAGGGCAGTGGCTTTTTGTTGTGTATGAAAAGTCTTAATACTTTTCGGCAGAGTGGGTGAAGAAGGTTGGGTGGTAACTAGGGTGGCTGGGTGGCCGCTGTGTGCGCATGAGCTAATGCCATGGGGCAGGAGCAGGCAGGAGTGGGTGTCCCTGCCCCCCCCCCCCCCCCAGCCCCTCACGCGATGTGGAAGCACCCTGACTGGGGAGTGGACTCCAGAACAGCTTTCCCCCTACTTAAAGGTGTATACAAGATGATGCTGTTATGATCAACAACAGATTTCGTGAGCGTTCAACGAGGGAGGGCTTAAGCCAAAAACAACTTGTGATTTTGATTATTTTCCTTCCTAGTCATAATGGCGACCATTCCACTTGTTAATATTTATTGTTTGTATCTCCCTCCCCCACTTCCTCCAGTTTCCAGTAGCTTGTGTGGAACAGAGCTTGTGTGGAATTCTTGGGGAAATCAGTCTGGATTTAAACATTGCTCGTAAAACGGCACACCTTGTTAAATGTGCTTCAGTTTATTGGCGCATAGTTTGTGCGTGTTAGGAAACCAGTGTTTCTGTCGATACTTTCTTTCACTTCTGTTCTGACCTCCCGCTTCCCTGGTTCCTTGCCACCTGCAGCTCCCTCTCCCCCAAGAAGAATAAATTTTGATGCAAACAATGGTGTACTGCTTTGTCAAAGACCATCTGAAGGTCTTGGGGCAAAGAAGGTTTAGACTCTCCATCTTTTCTATAAAATCTTTTACTTCTCTCTTCCCTAAGAGTTAAGAGATCTGAAACCATACATCAAGGGAGTATTTAAAGAGTCAGTAAATTATTTCTTCTCTCTGCCCTGCAGGTGATTTTTTTCCCTTTTGGTTTTTTAAGTTACTGTAAAGTAAGATTGACTTGGGGAGGGGATTCTGCGAATTTAACAGCTGTATAGATTTGTGTCACCACTGCCACAATCAACATGCACAGTAGTTCACTCACTGCATGACCCCCCTCAAGTATTTCCTGTGCAGTCGCATCTTCCACTTGATGGGACCCCTGGCAACCACTGTTGTGTCCTCCATCCCCTGCGGGTTCGTCATTTTGCAGATCTCATGTAAATGGAATCGCACAGCATGTAACTTTTTAGACTGGCTTCTTTCTTCAGGGTGTAGCATCTGGGTTCGGTGTGTCAGCGCTTCATTTCTTTTTATTGCCGAGCAGTCTTCCTTCCGGTGTATGGACGTACCACTGTTTATCCGTCCTCCCACTGCAGGACATCTGCATTGCCTCCAGTTATGTTTGGCAGTTATGAATGAAGACACTCTAAATATTAGTGGCAGGTTTCGTGTGGACATGAGTTTTCCTTTGTCTAGAGTAAGACGCAGAGTTGTTGGGCCATATGGCACAGTATGCTTAACCTTACAGAAGCTCTTACCCAGACCGCTTGCCATCCTGCATCCCATGCCAGTGTACGAGAGAGCCAGCTGACCCACGTCCTTGTCGGCACTTGATATTGTCGGTGTTTTAGGTTTTAGTCATCCTAATGGCAGTAGTATCTCACTGTGGTTTTTTTTTTTTAATGTTTTTTTTTAATGTTTATTTATTATTGAGAGACAGAGAGACACAGAGCGTGAGCAGGGGAGGGGTAGAGAGAGGGGGAAACATAGAATCTGAAGTAGGCTCCAGGCTCTGAGCTGTCAGCACAGAGCCTGATGCGGGGCTCAAACTCACAAACTGCGAGATCATGACCTGAGCCGAAGTCGGTCGCTCAACCGAGCCACCCAGGCGCCCCTCTCACTGTGGTTTTAATTTGCACACACCTAAGAGCTGACGGTCAAACAACTTTCCACGTGTTTATTTGCCATCCCTACACCCTGTTGGAAGTGTGTGTTCAAGTACGGGGTTGTTTTACTCCAGTCAAATGTTGAGAGCTCTTTGTGTATTTGGGACACAAGTCCTTTGTCAGAGAGGCAACTTGCACATGCATTTTCTCCTAATCCGTAGCTGTCTTTTCTCTTAATGGTATCTTTCTGGAGCAAAACTTAGTTTTAGTGAAGTCTTATTTGTTGAAATGTTCTTTTATGAATTCTTTGCCCCACACTGTGTGTTTTCTTCTTAAAGCCTTACATTGTTAAATTTTATAATTGTATCTAAGGTCCATTATGAGTTAATTTTTGTGTAAGGTGTGGGGTTGAGGTTCCTTGTTTTAGCCTGTGGACGTCCAGTTGTTCCTTTACCATCTGTTGTAAAGACTATCCCTTTTCCGTGGTCACCTTTCTCAAAAATAGTAACATTTGTGTGGGGGTCTGTTTCTGGACTCCCCAGTTGCATGCATCTGTGTGCTCATCTCTTTGCTAATACAACATTATGATTACTTTGCTTGTCGTATTGATTACTGAAGCTTTAGAGTGAGTCGAATCAGGTGTAATTTCTCGGACTGTGTTCTTTCCAAAATGGTTTTATTGTCTGTATTCATCTTTCCATGAAAACTTTTTACTTGTCTGTAAGTATAAAAAAAATCATTTTGGGATTTTGATTGAAATTGTGTTCAAACACAAAGACAGATTTGTGGAAAACTGACATCTTGAGTCGGAGTCTTTCAGTCCATGAACATGGTATGCCTCCGGTTCTAATGATCTTACCTCTTGGAAGTCCAGTTTTCCCAGGGGATGTTTCTTGTGCATAGCAGATGGTCAAGGTCTACACTGGTTTGTAGACTGAAGTGTCCCCCTTCCCCCCCACCTTTTTAAACAAAACCAGAATTCCTTCGTTATTCTCTGAGAAACTAGTCTTCCTCTCACGAATTTATTTATTTACTTAGTTTTTAGAGAGAGACAGAGCTGGGGAGGGACAGAGAGTGAGGGACACAGAGAATCCCAAGCAGGCCCCATGCGGGGCTCAAAGTGATGAACCATGAGATCATGACCTGAGCCAAAATTAAGAGGCAGATCCTTAACCAACTGAGCCAACCAGGCACCACCCTCCACCCCCCACCCCCGAAATCAAACAATTTCTGTGGCCACTAGTGTTTTAAAAGGTCTTGGATTTGTCTGTTTATTGATAGCCTTGATGGGTCCCCTCAAAAGGAAGATGAGAAGAAGGTGTGGTGAATGGTGGTCGGCCTGCATCAATGTGTAAAAGAAATCAAACAATTTAGTCTTCTGTTCTAGGTTGCTGTTTTTTGCTTATTAACTTATTATTATTTCTTACATTTGCTCTGCACTCAACATGGGACTTAAATTAATGACCCCGAGATTAAGAGTCGCATGCTCAACCAACTGAGCCAGCCAGGTGCCCTTCTTAAGTTGCTGTTGGTGGTTTTATTCAAATAAATGAACCCATTTGAAATTGGTTGTGTTTGACTGCTTTTAAAAAGTTTTAATTAGCACAATCACGAGTTTGCTCTCCCCGTGTCTGAACTCATCCTCAGCCCCTAGACTGCCTTCTTTGTAACCAGTTCTTCAGGAAAACCCACACATTTAAGTAGATGCTGCCATTCGCCACGGTGTAAAGAGAACTTTCAGGACTCCATTCCCTCCTGACTCCACGTGTGCAACTAGTGTGTCATCTTTTTCCTTCTCTGGTGTGTTTTCTAAGGACTCTTGGACTGGTGTCCTGCCTTAGGAAGTATTTGGGTTGTATCTTTTGCACCATGGTTTGCTTTGCTGTGTGTGTGTGTGTGTGTGTGTGTGTGTGTGTGGTGCACGCGCCTCTTGTGTTTTTACTTTTGGATGAGGTAGTGCATATTCTCGGAACCATTGAGATGACACGGAAGCCAGAAGGCAAGGAGAAAGTGCCTGATTCCGTGGAAGTAAACGTGCACATAGCGTGTGGTGGGTCTTCTGTCCCAGGTAACACACACAGCCTTACTCATTGTGTAAGGACATCCTGGTGACCCACTCGGTGATTCGTCTCTTGGTGGGCATCTCCCCTCGTGACCGTTTTACTTTCCTTAAACCTACATGAATGTAGAGCGGACTTCACACATCAGTCAGTTTTGTAGATCACTGAACATTTAAAACACCAAAATGTTGCATATTCCTTTTAGAGGACTACTGCAGGAAGCCGAACAGTTCCGCTCCAGCTGGTGTGGCTCAGTTGTTCACTGTGCACGCCACTGACCCTGCGTAGCCTCAGAGACCATTGTGATTTCTGGAACTGTTTTGTCCCCACACAGAATGGCCCGTTTCTGTTAAGATCTTGTCTCTGTCTTTTGCATCCAGCTTTATCGAGCTCTAATTCGCCCTGTAGGTCATTCATTCACTGCACGCAGCTCAGTGGCTTTTAGTGTATTTACAGTTGTGCACCATCACCACGGTCCGTTTGGGAAGATTCTGACACCACACGAGCCCCTGCACTCCTGAGCTGCGACCCCTCCAACCTCCCCATCTCCCCAGCTCCGGGCGAGCGCTGATCACCGTTCTGTAGATTTACCTGTTCTGGACACTTCATAAAAATAGAGCCATTAACTTCTCTGTAAAAAATGGTGCTTCAGTGTAAAGCCTATGCTTGTGGAGATCTTTGGGCATGGATGCTAGTTTTCTTTGGAATGGGTTCCTAGGAATGACATTTGAGTAAAAGGGTATTTGGCATTTTGGTTTGAATAAATACAGCCCCTAGGTCGGATAGTTGACAGCCTTTTGACCCCACTCGTTTTGTGAGACCCACAGCATCAAGGGGGCATTTCCAGTATTTTTCACTGTTAAGCTGTTAGATGGAAATGGTATCATGTTAGTGAGGGAAGTCGAGCATGTTTATTAATCGTTTGTAGTTTATAGGAATTTCTCCTCTGTGGTAGTTGGATTGATTGTTCTTGATTTTTAGGAACTGTGTGTGTATTCTGGCTGTTAATCCTTTGGCCGTCGTGTGACGCAAATACTTCCTGCCTCTGTCCTGTGGCTTCCATGAGGCTGGGTCTCTGCTGGGCCTGCTGGGACTCACCTTTTCTTTCCCGCCAGTGGTCTGTGCTATACAAGTTAGTAGTTAGTGCCGCAACTCTAAGCTCTTCGGTGGTGCGGATCGCAGGCCCCTCTCCGCGCCAGCCAGTATGCACGCCGGCCGGCAGAATGTGGGACGTGACTGGCAGTTAGGGCCATCCTCTAGGGAAAGGATGGTTTTTACATAATCACGCTAACCTGGAGGTCCCAAACAAATATTTTTATTTAAGGTACACGAATTTATATGTGGCCGTCTTTGGGGCTTTTATTTTCATACTCCTAATTTAAATCAGGATTCAGAGCGTGAAGCTAACTGTCAGGTCTCAACACAGCGGGTCTGCTCTGAACCTTCAGGCTCTGTGACTTACAAGCTGTGCGGGCACTGGCCTTGGCCCCTGCGGTGGCCCGCCAACGGCAGAGGACCAAAGCAGGCCCTGGTTAGTAGGCCAGGACCGTGATCTGGAAATGGGCTCCCGGCCAGCCTCATGGGGGATGGGTGTAGCCACATTGTGTATAAAATCAGAAAAGTAATGAAAGCCGAGCACTTTGGAGTGGTGGTATTGATTCGGCCATGGTTTCATTGTTAACGATACCTCCAGCCTGGCAGGCTAGCCCCAAGGGGCAAGCTAGTAAAAACCAGTAACAAAACAAAACCCCCTCTTCCGCATCCATCCTCGGTGGCTTGGCAGAGGAACTTCTGACGGAAATAAGGAGCTTCTGACGGTCATGGGACCGACAGTCTCGACTCCGCGGCAGCAGACCTGGCCTGAGCAGTGGGCTGAGTAGCAGGAACCGACAGCCTGCGCAGCAGGGAACATAGGAGAAAGAAATTCAGAGTCCTTATCGGAGCCTTCAGGGCCCTCCATGGCCTTGGCCCTGCCCTCCTTCTCCGTGGCCCACTGCCCTTGACCCTGTTCGCTGAATCCAGAATAGTGTGCTTCTTTAGGATGTCTGACAGCCCGGCTCCTTTTCGTTCCGTGGTCTTTACCCACGTGTCATCCCTTCCTTCAAGGCTGATGGTCCCGCGGCTCCATCCCTGTACTCTGTTTCCCCCTCTGTTGGAATTCTTCCCTCTTGTCTGCTCCCACAAGAAAGGAGCACCAGGAGACCGGGGTGGGGGTGGGGGGCTTATCTCTGTGCTCCCTCCAAGGCCCAACCCAGCGCTTGGCACATAGGAGATACTTGATAAGCAGGTTGGCTCACTGGGTGCTGGTTCCACCCAGCCCCCCCAGAAATGGATGCCCTTACCTCT
Source organism: Panthera tigris (assembly GCF_018350195.1). Taxonomy (NCBI): domain Eukaryota; kingdom Metazoa; phylum Chordata; class Mammalia; order Carnivora; family Felidae; genus Panthera; species Panthera tigris. The sequence continues at coordinate 33,999,937 of NC_056675.1, forward strand.
CGAGCTCTTCCCGCTCTTCCTGCGTTCAGCGAAGAAGTAATTAAAACATTGTCTTAGTTAGTAGTTACTGTAATTGCAGGCACACAGGGCCTGCCTGTGTTCTAGGGAGAGATGTTGAGTCCTGGGTAATGTCATGATAATGGATTAGAAAGGATCTTTTTGGGGGCACCTGGGTGACCCAGTTTGTTAAGCTTCCACCTTCGGCTCAGGTCATGACCTCACGGTTTGTGAGTTCGAGCCCCATGTCAGGCTCTGTGTTGACAGCTCAGAGCCTGGAACCTGCTTTGGAGTCTGTGTCTCCCTCTCTCTGCCCCTTCCCTGCTCTCTCGCTGTCTGTATCTGTCTCTGTCTGTCTCTCAGAAACAGACATTAAAAAAAAAAGAAAGAAAGAAAGGATCTTTTTGTTTTTTGTTTTTTGTTTTTTTTTTTAAATTTTTTTTTTCAACGTTTTTTATTTATTTTTGGGACAGAGAGAGACAGAGCATGAACGGGGGAGGGTCAGAGAGAGAGGGAGACACAGAATCGGAAACAGGCTCCAGGCTCCGAGCCATCAGCCCAGAGCCTGACGCGGGGCTCGAACTCACGGACCGCGAGATCGTGACCTGGCTGAAGTCGGATGCTTAACCGACTGCGCCACCCAGGCGCCCCAGAAAGGATCTTTTTGAAGCACGGTTGAAGTTTTCCAACTAGGACCGCATTCAGAAACTGCCTTAATTTTGTATTTTTTTAAAAAAATTGTTAACGGTTATTTATTTTTGAGAGAGACAGAGCGCGAGCAGGGGAGGGGCAGAGAGAGAAGGACACACGGAATCTGAAGCAGGCTCCAGGCTCTAGGCTCTGAGCTGTCAGCACAGAGCCTGACGCGGGGCTCGAACCCATGAACCGTGAGATCATGACCTGAGCCACCAAGTCAGATGCTTAACCCACTGAACCACCCGGGCGCCCTGGAAACTGCTTCTGAGAGGCTTCCCTTTCCTCCCCAGGCACAGAGAGTGACAGGAAAGCATCTGTGTTTCTCACAGCCCCCAGGCATGTGGTCTTTGTAACTGGGGAGGTGAGCATAGTCAACAGCCAGTGTTCCTGGTCAGTACCCGCCTCGTTCCACTCAGTGGCTGGGGGGGGGGGGGGGGGGGGGGGAGGTTCCCTTTAGAAATCACTGAGTCCTGGAATAGAGGAGGCCAGTTGCAGCTGCAGAGTTCTTGGGGCCCACCGTCCTCACCTTTACTGTCTCCTTGGTTGATTGCCACCCCCTTGTGACCTCCGGGTTCTGTTCAAGGCCTGGAGATGGTCCATGGTTCTGCCTGAGGCCCAGCCTTGCCTTAGAAGAATCCTCCACAGGGCCTGGCATTGACTCCACAGCAGCTGAGGCTTCCCGCGGTGCTGCGTGTTTGCCCGGACTCTTAGCCAGGTCTTAGGGGTTCCGGTTTCTTAGGGAGTATGCCATCTCACCGTGGCCTGTGAGTCCCTGATTCCGGGGATGTCCTTGGAGCACCCGCCTCCCCAGCCCCTACACGGGGGGGCTGTTTGGGACTGCCCACCCCCACCCCCACTTGCTGGATCCCACAGATGAGTCACCTGCTCTGTCTCCCTGTATAGCCAGCCTTCAGCGGCTGCACTCTCTGTCTCAGTCGTGCTGAGTGCATCCTCTGTGTCTCCCTGTTGAGTTATCAGCTGTCATTTTGCTCCTCCGGGTGAACTTAGAGCTAGGTTCTGTACGTTAGGATTCATGCTGTGGACCAGGACGTCAAGATGTCAATTGTAGTTGAATTCTGCAAAGCAAGAGTGAAGGAGCTGTGTCTGAGTTGGAAGAGCTCTCCGGAACAGCGTGTGAGCGTAGTGCAGGACGCAGGTGTTCTGATGTATTGCTGGGCATTAATTGGCAGCGTTGTGGGTCTTGGTGTGTCCGTGTGTCTGGTGGACACACAGACCTACGCGTGTCTTAGCGAAAGTGAACAGGAGTAGGATTAATGTGTTACTAATTGCCATTGGAAAGAGCTTGGATAATGACTTGGGGGGAGGGGTCCCACGAGTTTGAGAAAGACTACCTGGTGTTAAATCGTAGCCCAACAAAAGTCACAGTACAGATTGTCGCACCATTCAATGGCAAAAAACAAAACCCGACTGGAGGCAGTCCTTGTCAGGGAATGGTTGAATAAATCGTGATATGGTATGGTGCTATTCAGAATTAAATTAATACGCATATTTATGTGCACCGACTTGGGGTAGCTCTAGTTTGTTCGTGCCCTGTGAATACCATTTTGTGTTCAGAAGAATTTCACGTACGTTGTTGCACGTGCATGTATATGAACCTTGAAACCTGGAAGGGGGCGCATGAAACAGTGGCTTCCTTCATGTTAGGAGTGGAGTGGAGGAGTCCTTATTTGCCCATCTTCATCCTGTACTGCTTGCCTTGGTGCTGTTAGCATTTCATTCTTTGAAACCCAAAAGTAAAAGTAAATAATAGAACCAGGACCTGCACAAAAATGTTTATAGCAGCTTTATTTCCAATAGCCTCAAATTGGAAACAACCCAGCTGTTTGCAGGTCAGATGGTATGTCCCTGCCGTGGAATCCTACTCAGCGATGTAAAGAAACCAGTTGGTGACCTGAGTCTCAAGGGAATTATGCTGAGTGACAGAAGATGTTCCAAAAGGTTGTATGCCACGTCCATTTATGTAACATTCTTGAAATGACAAAAATATGGGGATGGAGATTAGTTGTTGCCGGGGGGTTGTGGGAGGGGGGGTGCACACTGGGAGCTGGGTGTGGCCATGAAAGGGCAACCCAGGGGTCCTTGTGTGGGACCCATTCACTGTCTTGACTCATGGACACGTAGACCTACTTGTGTCTTACGACTGCAAGTGAGCAGGAACAGGATTAGCATGTTGCTTCAGCACCAGTGTCCTGGTTGTGAATTACATAGTGCTATGATTTTGCAAAATGGTACCAGGGGAAACTGGGTAAAGGGAATTGGATCTTTATTCTTTCTTTTTATTTTATTTTTTTTTTATCAAAGAAATTTTTTTTTAACTTTTAGTGTTTGTTTTTGGGGGAGAGAAAGAGACAGAGTGTGAGTGCGGGGAGAGGCGGGGGTGGGGGGGGTGGGGGGCGGGAGGCAGGCACAGAATCCAAAGCAGGCTCCAGGCTCTGAGCTGTCATCACAGAACCTGATGTGGGCTTGAACCCACGAACTGTGAGATCATGAAACTTTTAACTGACTGAGCCACCCAGGCACTCCTAAAAAAATTTTTTTTTAATGTTTGTTTTTTGTGTGTGTGTGTGTGTGTGTGTGTGTGTGGGAGGGAGAGCACGATCAAGTGTGAGTGGGCAAGGGGCAGATAGAGGGAGACAGGATTGGAAGCTGGCTCCCTAGCTGACAGGAGAGAGCCCAGTGCGGAACTTGAACTCACGAACCATGAGATCATGATCTGAGCCAAAGTTGGCCGTTTAAATGACTGAGCCACCCAGGTGCCCTGGATCTCTATTATTTTTACAGTAATTGTGACTCTGTAATTTCACAGTATGTTTAATAAGGAATGAAATCAGCCTGATCTGATAGAAATTTGCAGGAGTACGGGTCATGTTGAGAGTAGGCAATTAAAAAAACCACATAAAGAAATTCAGCCTTGGGGCGCCTGGGTGGCTCAGTCGGTTAAGCGGCCGACTTCAGCTCAGGTCATGATCTCGCGGTCCGTGAGGGCTGTGAGTTCGAGCCCCGCGTCGGACTCTGTGCTGACGGCTCAGAGCCTGGAGCCTGTTTCAGATTCTGTGTCTCCCTCTCTCTGACCCTCCCCCGTTCATGCTCTGTCTCTCTCTGTCTCAAAAATAAATAAATGTTAAAAAAAAAAAATTAAAAAAAAAATTCAGCCTTTCCATAGCGTTGTCTTACTTTATTCAGGACCTCTTCCTTCTTTATTTCTTCTTGACTGGTGCCTCTGGGCTCATTTGGGGGCTCCAGTGAACTTTTAGTTTGTCTAAGGGGTGAGCATTTCTCCTTGAGGACAGACCACGTGGGCAGACTCAGTCTTGAGGAGGAAAAGCAGAGAATGCAGACAGGGTTCCCCTAGCAGCGGTGCCCCTCACATCCAGCTGTAACCCGAAGCCAGTGGGTCCATGTTAAAGAGGACTTGTGGTCTTCACCTGAGAATGTTTGCTCTGGGCCCACATTTATTTATGTATTTTGAGGGAGGGAGAGTGTGCATGTGCGGGCATGGGAGAGGGGGCCGAGGGAGAGGCCGAGAGAATCTTAAGCAGGCTCCACCTTCAGCGAGGAGCCCATCTTGGGGCCACAATGACCATGACCTGAGCCAAAATCAGGGGTCGGACGCTCAACCAGCAGAGCCACCCAGGCGCCCTTGCATCAAACTTTAGATCCTGTTTCTTCTGCTGGTCCTGCCCCAGCACTGACCCAAGCTCCCTTCCAGGCTACCTTTTTCTATCTTTAATTGTGTGAGAATCTCTGGCATGCTGGTGTGGATGCTTCATGCTGAAATTTCCCGCATGTATCTTTAATATCAGTTACATTCCTTGCTTCTTAGGCTTACGGGTCTTCTCTTTTGTCTATTTTCTCTCTCTCTCTCTCTCTCTCTCTCTCTCTCTCTTTTTTAATGTTTATTTATTTTTGAGAGGGAGAGACCGACAGAATCCGAAACAGGCTCCAGGCTCTGAGTTGTCAGCACAGAGCCTGATGTGTCACTTGACCTCACGTACCGTGAGATCATGACCTGAGCCAAAGTCAGACACCCAACTGAGTGAGCCACCCAGGCACCCCCGTTTTGTCTATTTTCAAGTGAACTTTTAATTTTGGATTAATTTTAGATTTACAGGAAAGATGTAGTTTGTGTACGGTGTGCCCATGTCAGCAACTAAGGAACTAGTAACCAAACTCCAGACTTCCTTTTTTCCCATTAACACCCGCTTTTTGTTTCTGGACCTCATTACCTTTTGGGAGTGATTCTCTAAATTGATGAGGTTTCTTGAATATGTTCCTTGTCCGACACCCAAGAATTGGGGGGGGGGAGGGGCTTTGAAAAAAAGAATGTTGAGGTAGAGTTCCTAGAGATTCTATGCATCACTCTGATGTGGATGAGAGAACCGTCCTGGCTCCAGCCCCAGCAGACTCTGCTGCTGAGCCATGCGGACATGGCGGGGAACCACAAGCTTGGACGAGAAGGTGACTTGGGAGTTCAGATGGGGATCTTTAGATGCTGATGGATTTCTAGAACCAGTAGTACCAATGTTTCTAAACTGTCCTTCTGAAGTACATTGGGGATTGCTAATTAAGAAATCATTATGCAGAAAGATACCCGTGTTCTCATTTACCGTGATAACCTCTGCTTCAGTAACAATCTTTAAAATGGGTTCAGGGTCTGGAGAGGAGATGAGGGGAGGCGGACTAAGCAGAAACCAGATGGCTTTTGCCTTGGAATTCCAAGTGAACCAGTGGGCCCGGAGTTGAGAGCGTGTGCTCTGCGTTGGCACTCCATATATTCTGGCCTCTTAACTGCGCTGTGGTTTTGCTCACTGGGTTGTAATCACTAGTTGAAAAGTTTGAGGGGGAATCTGGGGCCTGAGCGGAGACTGAATGGGAGGTGTGGCTCCATCTTTGTGGCTGACGCACCACCTGGTGGCAGTATACACCTCTTAGTTGGAAGGCTCTGAGGTCTTACTGTGGTGGTTCTCTGCCCCCCCTCCCCCCCCTTTTGGGGAGAGGCTTGAGTAATTTTTGTGAGGTGACAGAAAATGTCAAAAACGACAAATTGAAATTCTGCTTTGTCTGTTACTTCATCCAGGAGTGAGATTGAGATGCTGAGTTAGCACCACATCATTTCCATAGCAATCGGCCAGTGTTCTTTGTTGAGCGATCCTGTGTTATGACCTCACAAGTGGAAGTCTGTGGGAAGGGACGCAGAGTACAAGCATGGCCTCCTCAGTAACAGGAGGAGATATATAGGCTTCGTAACCAGCCAAGCTAGCCTTCTGTGGGTTTCTAGTCTTTAGAAAAGGCATTTTGTGCCCCTTCTTATACATATTAAAATATATGTACGTGTATATGTATACATTGTGCCTTGGGTGCTTACCACAGGGTTTGTCATAGCAAGGTTAACCAGTCACAAGTAATGGAAATGATCTTTGATTGTATTTGAGTCTCAAAAATACATTTTCAAATGATAACTCCTCCTCCGCACCCCACCGCACCCCTACAGATATTTGGCACATTAGGGAACTTTTGTCTTTCTATTTGAGGCATTCCATATTGTCATTGGTGCTTGCCACATGTCCCCAGTGTTATTTGAGACCATGTCTGTCAAAAAATTAGTGCTGTAGTTCATGTTTGGCCAAATGAGAGTTGACACATAAGGGAAAATTCCAATTAGATGGTATCTAAAATTCAGGAACAGGATCACTTTATACGTGGTGATAAATAGATACACACCCCAATCTTAAACTTCTTTGATGATAATGAAAGCAGACTTAATATTTAAGATAATTCTGGAAGCCTAGTATAGAGTTTTTGTGGGCTTCGGCTGCTTTCATCGTTGAATTCAGGTCCAGGGATTTACTGTGTCTTAATTAAATTTTTAATCCTCTTGCTGAACTAGCTCATTTATGAGGAGCTTTTTTTAACTGGATATATTCAGTCCCTTAGGAGCTAGACTTGAGTTGTCAACTTTTTCTACTAAGGCCCCATGGCACTTGGTTGGGAGCTTCACGGGGCCTGTCGTTGGTCAAGTTTCTCCTATACATGGTGGACCAACCAGGGACTTTTTGTCATTTCACAGCCACTGGCTTAGACTAGCATCTCCATGCTTTTGGAGGGTGGAAAAGAGCAAGTGGGTCAGCCCAGCACAAATGTGTAACTTGGTGTGTAAAAAGGTGAGGTGTACTGCTCAGGAGAACCCGGTTCAAAAGTAGAACTCTATTTACTTTGCCTTTAAGGGCCTATGGCAGAGAAATCCCATCTTACTAACACTAGGATGGGATCCCTTGTTTATAGATTACTAGCCTTTCATCAGTTGTCGCATTGTAGTTAATCCTGCTTCTGCAAAACTGTGACCCGATTTATTTATCTTCCCACACTGTACATACAGTAAAGTGCTGTGGAGGTAAGCCATAGATCTTTTGACTTGATCTTGATTTTTATCATTGCCATAACTTCTGGTGAGAAATACTCTATTTCAAGTCACAAAACCCTTAAAGATACCTTGTTTCAGCTATAATCTGAATTTGCTTGGATGTCAGAATCTTTGGCATTATTGGGGCGCCTGGGTGGCTCAGTCGGTTGAGGGTCCGACTTCGGCTCGGGTCATGATCTCCCAGTTTTTGAGTTCGAGCCCTGTATCGGTGGTCTCTGTGCTGACATCTCAGAGCCTGGAGCCTGCTTCAGATTCTGTGTCTCCCTCTCTCTCTCTGACCCTCCCCCGTTCATGCTCTGTCTCTCTCTGTCTCAAAAATAAATAAAATTTTTTTTAAAAAAGTAAAAAAAAAAAGAATCTTTGGGATTATGAATCAGTTGTCGAATTCTATGACCTACAGTAGTGCAGACTGCTTATATTTACACATCACCCTAGTTTTTAGGTGTGATGCTCTGTTTTGTATACAGAGATGATTTGTTTGTGCTTTTGTGCATTAAAAATCTTATTTTAGGGACGCCTGGGTGGCTCATTTGGTGAAGAGGCTGACTTTGGCTCAGGTCATGATCTCACAGTTCATGAGTTCGAGCCCCGCATCGGGATCTGTGCTGACAGTTCGGAGCCTGGGGCCTGCTTGGGATTCTGTGTCTCTCTCTCTGTCTGCCCCTCCCTGTTTGTGCTTTGTCTGTCTCTCTCTCTCTCAAAAATAAATATTAAAAAATAAATAAACATTAAAAACATAAGGCACTTGTAGTGGGACAGGTTTTGAAACAAGGAACTGAATTAAAATAGCAGGCATACGTGGAGCAAGTTACTGTGAGATAGTGCGTTCGTGTGATTGTGTGTGTGTGTGTGCGCGTGTGTGTGTGCGCGTGTGTGTGCGCGCGCGCGCACATCCCACTGCTGCTCCTCCTGCAGGACCTCTAGTTGTGTGTTTGTGTGTCCTTCCAGTGTTTGTCATGGAAGGGGAAATGAGAATTTATCCGTTCTTATTCCAACAGACTGTCTCTTTTGTAACTGAGGTTGTGTGTGGTAAGATTTATTGCTTGGTATCTTTAAATTTTTTTTTTTACTTAACATAGCTTAGAGACCTTTACATTTAGGTACATTGAGAACCTTTAAAAGAAAACTGCTGTATAATATTCTGTCGGTAGAATGTGCCAGAATTTATTTCATAGGCCTTCATAGGGGTTTTTCCTCATAAAATATTTTTAATGATGGTTAGATGTTAATTTAGGAGGATAAATGTGGGATGAAAGACATTTCAAAGTACCTGGTTTTTCATGTTGATTTTTAAGCACAAATGTTTTAAGAGTTTTTAGACTTTGAGGTAATTATAAGCAAGAGCAAACAAGAATTTGTCCTTCTCCCCCACCCATCCCAGGTTTTTGTCAGGGTGTGGTGGTCGAGACCAGTTTAAAAATGTATATGTGTTTGTTTTTAAAAATACCTTTAGCACAATTAATTGAAGTGTATATATATTGATAGTTACAGAATATCAGGATTGAAGTGATACAGATTTGGGTGGTAATATCAGTCTCTTGGCCTCCAAGGATTTTGAAGGTGTGCTTTGAGATGTGTAAGGGGAAAAGCATGGTTTATATCCAGAGATTCTTTGACGGATGTAATCGGATAGTTGGGGGTTTGGGAGAGTGTCTAGAGGGGAATGGCGAGGGTGCTGTCCGTGGTGCTGAATCAGACTGCCCGCTGATGGGGGAGACATGTCGCAAGACTAGGACACACTTAAGTAGCGCTTTTCAAAACCACATCTCCTGTTTGTAGCTGAGACTGCTAATTTCGATCAGAACGTGTACAGGCAACATATGGGGGCCCGCATTAGTTGCAGTGACATGACATGTGGAGGATGGAGAGGGTTTACACATGGTGTATGACCCTTTTGGCCAGTGGAGGCTATTTAAATCCCAAATCTTGACATAGTGTTTTTTTTTTCTTTTAAGACAAGGACCTATGTCAAAGTAAGAAGATTGTGCATAAATAGTGATGAGAATGTTACATTTGGCATTTACAAACCCTATATTTGCCCCTCCTTGCTTCGAAGTTTTGCATCCGTGCCTTTGATTATGTGTAAATGTTTGTCAAGCCAGATTTCAGCAAGCATTTAGAATGACAAAACCTTTTTATGTATTTCTCAATCCCTTCCAGACTCTTTATAAATGCCAGTCCTTCTAGGGACCCCCTTTCACACACCCTCTACCCCCTCCCCCAACTTCCAGTCCCTCCAGTTCTGGTTTTTGTGTGGATTTATAGTTTTTAATTATTACAGTAACTGCCCTGTGACACTTTGAGAGACACAATTTGATGTTTTAAAGCGTTGACATGTGGTAGAACATTCTAATGCACACTGCTGTGTATATATTTAGTAAGCTCAACAGTATTTTCTCTGGGGTTGAGTTTTAATGAGTATGAAGGCTATTTCAACATAGTGCAAATGGAACAAATGTGGTATAGTGATTGCATCCCATTTAGCATTTTGAAAACAACCAAAATTCATATTTATTTAGTAAACATACTAGTAAATACCTTTTGGGTTAGAGTATGTTTATTATGGCACACTTGGAACATACTAGTGACTGACAATCATCACAAGTACAAATGTGTTTTTAATCCAAGATTTGAGGATAAAAACCATGGAATTTCTTTGTTTTCTTTAAAGCTGGAGATACAGATGATCCACCAAGAATTACTCAAAACCCTGTTATCAACGGGAATGTAGCCATGAGTGATGGGCACAACAACACAGAGGAAGATATGGAGGATGGTGAGTACATGTGGTTTGTTTACTTGCAATGGGCAGAAACACAACTGGATGTGCTATAGAGTTCTTCCTTGAGTACTTGTGAGTTTCTTAGGAGTAGCTAGTTTTCAGGAGGTTTGTATCTGAGGAAAATTGAGGAACCTGTTTTGGTTTTGAATTTTAAGACGACCTACAAATTTCAGGGTAAGTTGGTTCTCCTCAGCCCAGGAGAGAAGGTTTCAGTACAGAAGTTTGTGATAGATGGGTATTTACTCAGGCTTGCCATTTCCCCACCACCGTTAGCGCTCAGAACAAGTGTATCTTAGTGTACCTTACTCTCCTTTCCTTTTTGTTTGCAGCAAGATACTTCTAGACATTGGAACTTGGCTTTCCATTGCATTCTTACTGTAGTGTGTATATCAGTTGTCTGTAGCCGAAAATCCCTCCCTACTCCCAATAGGTGTGAAAATCAGAATCCAGCTTTGGGCTTCATTCTCCCACACTAACTTTTGGTCTATATCCTCTATGCAAAAAGCGTTTGCATATGTGTATGCATGGACATTTTGTGCCCAGGAAATCCATTTCTTTCGAGGCTATTTCTTCTTTATAATTTGTCAGATACGTGACCTATACTTTTATTTGCAAGGTCAAAATCATGAGACGGTAGCAGCCAGTAATCACTTTATGCAGTCCCTGGAATCTTGCAGTGTAATATGAAACCATGTTCTGTCAAAAGCATGTCCATCAATCCTCATGAGGGTTGTGTCCTTCCCAGGGGAGTAACGGGGCAGTTGAAAGAAACCGTCAGTCACGGGCTGCACCACCAGAAGGACTGCTGTTCAGACCTCCTGCCAAAAGTTCAGCCTCCATGAGAAACTGCAGCCGTAGTTGAGAGTTCTCTCACAGTGCGGTTTACCCCCTGGCAGCTGGCTGAGGCAATATCTGAGGAAGGTAAAGAGGCGTGGTCTGAACCCCGCTGCTTTGTTACCTGTGGAGTGCGCTTTCCACCGTAGATCAAGGGCAACGGTGTGGGTGTGGTCTCTTTGGTTGCTGGGCTCTTGGTTTAATTTCAGACACCTGAGATGCCAAAAGTGCTTCTGTGAGCGCAGTTGGGAAGGTGTGACCAGGCCAGATGTGCCAGGTGTGAGTTAGAGGTGGGTTCCAGTCACTTGCAGAGCGGTTACTGGCCCACCCCAGGCAGCGAGCTCCCTGTCTAGTTCCACAGAGCAATTCCAAATGACTATTTCTGCGAGTGTTTTTGGGGAGGGCTTGGGAGGAGGTGCAGATGTAGATGAAGGGCAGGTTCTCAACCTTGGTGGCGCTGTTGCCTTTTTGGGCCGATCATTCTTTGTTGCGGGGCAGTCCTCTGTGTGATAGGATGCCAGTGCCATCCCACCCATAATCCTCGCTCCCCGTAGCCCCGACAACCAGAAACGGCTCTGCATTGCTAGATGTCTCCGGAAGTCCAGGTTGCCGGATTGCCTCGGTCTCCACACCGTACATAAAACCCCACTCCTTTTGAGGCAAATTCTACTACTAAATTAGTGGTAGTAAATAATGGTGCCAAACCATAGAACCTAAAAGTAGAAATATTGCTGTGGTGAGTTACCCCTTGGGAACATTACAGGAGAAAGCAGAGTGTGGTCTTCAGTTGCACGGCCTTCCCAGTTGGGGATTTGAGGTGTGTTTTGAAAGGTCCAGGCTAAGAGTGAAAAGATTGTATCTCTTTAATGGTAAAGAGCGGGAGGGAGATGGTTCTGGTTCTAGGAGTAGAATTAGTTTAGGGCAGCATTTTCCCAGTTGTGATAATTGCTTTGAAACCCTCTTCTGCAGGACGTTAGCATGTGGTGAGAGGGGCTGAGTCCAGTAACTTTCAGGGGCGCTGGGCCAAGCAAGGGTCTGCATTGTAGAGGACCTCCGGACCGTCAGCACCCTAACATCTTTCTCCAGAAGATTTGCTAATGATTCTCCAAGACTGAACTTTAGAACCCCCTTTCAGGAATCTCCTTCTAACATCGTAAAGTGGGGCACACAATCTGGGAAACGCTGGATTAGAGTGATGTACTGGGCAGAGGGGGGGTTTCCTATATAAAAGTTGAGTGGCTGACAGCACAGATGGACAGGTGTTTGCTTGAGACAAAGAGCATTTAAAAATCCTGTTAGGGGCCCCTGGCTGGCTTAGAAAATGTTCGACACTTGATCTCGGGGTTGTGAGTTCGAGCCCCACGTTGGCTGTACAGATTACTTCAAAAATAAAATCTTTTTTTTTTCTCTCCCCCCCCCCCCCCCCCCCCCCCGCCCAAATAAAATCTTAAAAAAAAAAAAATCATGTTAATGTGGAACTTGGACAAGAATTAGAATCATTTTCTGGTTACACCTACATATTCTACTTTGATTTTAGTTTCTTGCTTAGTTTTTTCCATAGATGACCGCAAGAAGTTTTAGAGCAAATACAGCCTCTGCAAATAGAGATTGTTGGTACCCGTGAAACAAAAGTAATTTCTGGGTATTAACTGGGACTTGGCAAAAAATGAAAAATTGAGGTTTGATAAGTTTACCGCAAGGGCGCCATTTGGGGACTCCGTAGGCCAGCCTTCTGATTTAAACAAAACAGAACAAAGTCCTGTATCTTCCTCTACCTTTTTCATGCAGTTGTACCCCAGGCCTCTGCCCTGCGAAGTTAAGGTTGGGGTACGAATGGGCGTGGTGGCCGCTTCGATGACAGCCAGTGCTGCTGTGGGAGGCACGAGTGGAGGTGATGGCTTCCCAGGTTTTCGGGCTGAGGAGGTGTGATGACAGCAGGGAGCGGGAGCTTTGTCGTCCTGTCCTTGACAGTAAACGGAGATGCGCAGTAATGCATTAATGCGCTGACGGCGGCATTGAGGCGGGTTACAAAGTCCCTGGACGAAAACTAATTCTGCAGGATGCGGGGCACCGTCCAGATTCCCAAGTGCACTGCTGTAAACATGTTTTTAATTTTTTTTTTTTTATGTTTATTTCTGAGACAGAGACAGAGCATGAGCGGGAGAGGGGCATAGAGGGAGGGAGACACAGAATCAGAAGCAGGCTCCAGGCTCCTAGCTGTCCTCACAGAGCCCGATGCGGGGCTCGAACTCATGGACCGCGAGATCATGACCTGAGCCAAAGACGGTCGCTCAACCGACTGAGCCACCCAGGCGCCCCATGTAAACATGTTTTTAATCGTGAAGTGATTATAGACACAGGGAAGTTGCAAAAATAGGACTTTTGAGTACTTTTCACCTGTCTCCTCGGGTGAAGACATTTAGGTCTCCTTTAATTCCTCATGGGACTGTCATCAGGCCAGGCCTTTCTGCCAGAGATGGGTTTCAAGTCTGCTCTACTCTTTTGTAGACCCCCCCCCCCCCGCCCTTATCTTTTGGTATATAATGTAGTTTTTCAATTCATTCAATTGGTTATGAAGAGTTGGGAACCACAGGGCAACATTTTTATTCTCATGAAGTCTCCTAGCATATTTCAGAAACAAGTCTGTCCTAAGGATATGCCGTGAATGCGAGGCGCAATCTCACATGGAGTGTATAAATGCACGTGTGAGCTGAGCTCTGTGAGGCAGGATGGCTGCAGGCACTGGCTCCTGGCTGCTCCTTCTGCCTCTGAAGGAAGGGCTTGCCATCTTGCAGTCTCAGGGCCATGCAGAGTTCTGGTTGGTTCTGTTGCGTATTTAAGATCAACTTCGAATTTGGGCTGAAGTTTGGGATGGAGAAGGCATTTATGATGCGTTTCCATTTTGTCTGTTTAAAAATCTAATCCTATAATGGGTTGAATTGTTTCTGAAAACAAGTAAGTGCGTTACAAGAGAGGCAGGACTTTGTGAAGTTGAACTCTTTAGGTCCCATGAGTGTGTGGCCTCTGGTGACTTTTATTTGGCTGATTGCAGTTGTTTGGTCTCCACAAAGAGCCCAGTTTTGTGCTCTGCCTTGCGGGGGGTATGCTAAACTTCAGAATATGGCATTTTACAAACCAGAGGCAAGGTCACTGTTCAGGGTGCACAGATCATGGGTACTGAAACCCACTGTGGTCATTTTGTAAAACGCCTCAGATAAGATAAAACCAGGTAATCTCAGCGAGCCTCAGTTTTCCTCATCTGTGAAGTGGGACTTCTAGAACCCCTGCCCTTGCCTATCTTGCAGGATTTAAGTGCTGCTCACGTGTGATTTGTGTCTTTGAAATAGTGGCCCACGTCTTTCCTGCGCCATTCCAAGACATTAGAACACATTTCTTGGCTTTTTGGTACTTTGGTCCCTCAGAGGGATTAGGGTCATATCTGCCACCTCAAGAAGCTGGAGTAAATACTGCATCTCTCAGACGCACACCCCCCTGTTCAGCCGCTCTTCCTCCCAGAGAGCCTCTGCGGTCTGCTGAGCAGGGTTGTGTGTAGCAGAACAGTTGGGGATGAAGAGTGTGAAAAGAAGGTGTCAGTGCTAACTGTCGCATTTCCTCTTGGTTCTTATTTCTTTGGTAAAGAATACTACCCTCTCATGAGGATTGATGGACATGTTTTCTTAGGAACAAATTCAGACAGTCACAAACGCAAGCAGTCTCTGTACCCTGAGAAGTCTCTGTCCTGAGCGTTTGGTTGTCTTAGAAGTTAGGAGACAGAAGGGTGAAGGAAGGCGGCATGTTGTTCTTCCGAACATGCCCTTCCCCGAGCCCGAGAGTCTCCTCTTGTGCGTCAGGAGCCTGGGGGGCAAGGATGGCAAAATAGCCCCCGCTGCCACACCAGAAAAAGCCTTCCACGGACCTTTGATTCTTGCATACGCCAGTGGTGGCTTTTCACATCGTGGCCCTCATTCCCCTGCCAGCCTGTGAACTGTACCCCGTCTCCAACCAGATAGTCACCGAAAGTGAGAGAAAGCATTTAGAAGCTTGTATGGCAACTTGACCTTGCTGTGGCAGCTCTCTGATGTCTCGTAAAAGTGCCGGTCAGTAAGGGTGGCGGGGCAGCCTTGGGAGGCTGCCACTCCCCAAGAGTTTGAGAAGCACCATATAGACAGCAGTTGGGGGCGGGGGGGCCGCAGATCTCCTGGCAGCCTGAGTCACTTGTAAATGAACAGTCACCATGGGCACAGGGTGGAATTCTAAAGTGTGACTTGTAATTGAAAGTCTGCTAAGAGGCACTCTATCGATATATTGCTTTCTATTGGAGGAAACCTTAGTTCTGTACATGGCCTTCACGTCTTGTTGAGTAAATTGAACAATTTTTACCATTCGTGTTGAGAAGAATACCGGTTTCTTTCTCTATAAATTATTCCCCCTAGGGAGTCCAGGCTGATATTTCACAGAAACTGTGAACTGATGATGTTAACGTTTGTTTGGGGCTAACTTCTCAGCAGTGTTGTCTCTAGAACAGCGGGAATGACTGTTCTGCCCCCTCGGGGCCTGGTGAGCCTGCGGGTGCAATGCCCCCTCCCCTTCCTTTCTCCAGACTTGACTCGGCCTGAGTCTGCCCTCCGCTTTTCCTCCGCGCGCCCTGACCTTGAGCAGCTGTCCCACAGCCGCCCCGGGCCTTCTCTGCAGAGCCTGTCCACTCACCAGGGAGGACTTGGCAATTTCGGGGCTCGAGGGTAGAGTAGACGTTCTTACAGGCCCAGCTCTGGAATCTATAGGAGGGCAGGCAGGGGTGTGTCGGTAGCCCTCTGGGATTTGGATTTCATTCACACACAAATGGCGTGTCCCCTCCCTCTTCTAGGTGCCATGCTCTCATTTTCCCAAGAGTTAGGCTCTAGCAGTTAGGTCGCAGTTGTGCGGACGGCTCCCCGACGTGGTTGGTTGTCCCGCGCGGGTCCCACGGTTGTCGGCTGTCAGGTGTGGTCTCACGACGCCCGAGCCCTGTGACTGACACGGCCTTTTCTTGCAGACACGAGTTGGCGCTCCGAGGCAACCTTTCAGTTCACTGTCGAGCGCTTCAGCAGACTGAGTGAGTCGGTCCTTAGCCCTCCGTGTTTTGTGCGAAATCTGCCGTGGAAGATTATGGTGATGCCACGCTTTTATCCAGACAGACCACACCAAAAAAGCGTAGGATTCTTTCTCCAGTGCAATGCTGAATCTGATTCCACGTAAGACAGTTTAAATGATGCCATTACGAACCCACAAATAGTTATGCTCCGTGATTGGAGGCTCAGTCTGATCGGCCTCTTTGAGTTTAAAACTTTTGCCTTTCCTTGCTGCCTCTACATAGCCCTCTGATTTTACATTAGATGAAATACATTTCTCTCTTTAAAACTCAACGGTAGGTATTCTCTCCAAGCTAGAAAAGTATATGTTTTTCTTGCAAACAAGACACTGAGGTTCAGGTACTAGAATCTGCCAGCCCAGGGAACACGGAATCAGGGTCCATCTGGACTAGCTGACTACTGGATTACCAGGTTTCCTTATTCTACCAGTAAGTGCCTGAGGGGAAAACTGTAGCTAAGGAACATTCCTCAGGTCTTGAGGCCTCGGCATTGTTGTGTTAACCAGCTCCTGTGTGTTATTCAGAGAGTTTGGATTAAAACATCCTTTGAGGGTTTTACCACATGGGCCTCCCCAGCTTATTTTAGAGAAACTGTTTTGTTCTTACAATTCTTAAAAAGAAATATGTAGTAA
The DNA here is from genome assembly GCF_018350195.1 of Panthera tigris. NCBI lineage: Eukaryota > Metazoa > Chordata > Mammalia > Carnivora > Felidae > Panthera > Panthera tigris. Next base: position 34,016,448 of record NC_056675.1, read on the forward strand.
AATGTCTTCAAATTAGGAAAAGTGTTTATGGTCCCTTTATTCACATGAAAACAAAGATCAGAGGCTTCACGTTTTCTACCTATTGATAGATCCTCAATAGCTTGGTTCTTCCCTTAATTAAAAACTGTCACCGGTCAGCGTATATCAGAAGCTTAGTTGACATTGTTTGAAAGGGTCCCAGATCACTTTGTCACTGTGTCCTTCTCCTCCCATATCGAGGAATCTATGAGAAGGCTGCTTCCTTGGCCCACATCTGTCCAGGCTCCCTGCCACCCCCAGATTGTCGCCCTTTAGACCTCTCAGTGAAAGCTGGTCCCCAGAGGGCCACAGGGCACTGGCCTTGGCTGCTCTGTCCGAGCTCCAGGGAACACAGTCCGTTACATTTTTCTTTTTTACGTGGATGTTTAAGAAGTGCCAGGCCAATTCTGTGCTGCAGCCAGGGCCTGTATATAGGTTAAAATTTTCCTTCCTGTGTTCACATTCTGATCTGATTTCCGGTGAGTATTGAGGCTACATTTTAGCCTAACAGACAATTTGGGCCTGACAGTAGTTTGGGAACGCGGTGAGCCGTCCGGCCCCGGAGCAGGCAGCCTGGGCAGACAGGAGCGCCCATACTGGGCCTGCACTGCCGTCACTTCAGAGCTCTCTGGAAACTCTGCTGTGTGTGGCTCTGCTGTGGCTCCGAGCCCCCGGTGGCCCTTTAAAGGGCTGCGTCCATTTGGTTTTTATGCACAGATCCAGAGGCTCTGTTGTGACCCGCCCCCAGCCTGACTGCAGCCCGGACAGTTGGGCTGTGGCTGTGACTAGGCGCCCCTGCTCAGAGTTTCCTGGGGCTCCTGGAGGGGAGCTCTTGTGTTTTCACCCAACACCCAACCCAGATACCAGAACCACTGTCTGACCAGAAGCTAGTCTCTTACAGACTCTAAAGGCCAGTATCTAAAGTTCAGAAACTGTATTTTATTGATACCAATTAAAAAAAAAACTGACCTAAAAAAAAACTTGTAAAAATTAAAATAAAACCATGGCTCGGGGCACCTGGGTGGCTCAGTCAGTAAACGTCCGACTCTTGATCTCAGCTCAGGTCTTGATCTCAGGGTCATGAGTTCAAGCCCTGCGTTGGGCTCTGTATTGAGCTCTGCGTTGAGCTCAATGCCTACTTAAAAAACAGAACAAAACAAAAACAACCCATGGGTCAAATCAGTACAGTCCATACTGGGTGGGGGGGGGGGGTTCCCTCGGCCCCTTTTAGCTTCTTTCTTCATTAAAGGTAAATGTGTCCCCCCACCCCACCTCCCCAAATAGAAGGACGGGAAAAAATGTGGGAATTTTCACATGCTCTGTTTTGAAACAATGTGTAAACGTCAGTTAAGTGGGTCACCTGAGGCTTAGGTTCTCTTTGACCAGGTCGTGGTCTTGCCATGCACAAGCTGTGCTGAAGATAATAAATTACAGAGACGACGAGAAGTCCTTCAGTCGACGCATCAGCCACTTGTTCTTCCACAAAGAGAATGACTGGGGCTTCTCCAATTTCATGGCCTGGAGCGTAAGTAACCGTGCCATTTCACTGACTGACCTGAGCAGCGTTCCTTCTTCATTCTGCAGATCCTTCTTTTCGCAGTGAGAATGTTTGCTCTATCAGGTGAACAGGTGTCTGTGAAAATGTGATCTCTCCAGTTTGCAAGCTGAGGTTTTGAAGCAGCCAGCAGACAGGGCTTGAGTCTCAGCTCTTTGTCGGACGTCCGTAAGGTAGTTCCTAGCTTTCCCAACAGGCCGAATCTCCTTTAAAAGGGGGCGCTTCCCTGAGCCAGGCCTGGTTTCATGTACCCTCATCAGTTCCCCACTTAGTTTGAGAGAGAGAAAGAGAGCGCGAGCAAGGGACGGGGAGAAAGAGCGAAGGAGATGGAAAATCCGAAGCAGGCTCCGAGCTCCAAACTGTCAACACAGAGCCCTCTGTGGGGCTCGAACTCACAAACCTTGAGATCGTGACCTGAGCTGAAGTCGGACACTTAACCGACTGAGCCAGCCAGGTGTCCCTTGGCTGCTTTTTGCAGAAGTGGAAACCAGGGCAGGTTTTTAAGGGGGCGTCCTGCTGGGCTGTCCAGGCCCTGCTCCTGTGAGCAGGTGCGCGTTCCTTCCAGCCTGTGCCCTGGCGAGGGGCTCCCCGGGACTTCCCAGATGCCTCCAAGAGGAACCATGCTTTTGCTGGTTTTGTTCAGAGGCCACTATTTAAAACCAGTCAAAACACTGCAAAACCAGAAGCACGATTTGGGTGTTTTGAGAAAGCAGTCTTTTCCTCTAACATGCAGAGGGTGTGAGGGTAATTGTCTCTTTGGAATGTAGCACGCGTCCGTGTGTTCTTATGCAAGTTGGATATTCTTATTTTTTATAGGAAGTGACTGATCCTGAGAAAGGATTTATAGATGATGACAAAGTTACTTTTGAAGTCTTTGTACAGGCGGATGCTCCCCATGGAGTTGCGTAAGTTTTTCTTTAATTGGGCGCTCTTAAGAAATGCCTTTTGTGCTGTAGCGAAAGAAACATCAGCATATTAACAGTGCATATATTTAACCGATAAGCACCCTCCCTGTGTTTGCCCCTAGGCACACACACCTTCCCCAGCTTCACATTGACCCCTTCACTTGACACATGTATTGAGCATTTTTTGTATGCCAGACACTGCTGTGCACTAGGAGTGTAATTCTGGTCGGCCAGTTAGCCACGGGTTTCTGTCCCCAAGGAATACACAGACTGGTGGGACCGTTGTGGCGGGGAGGGGGCAGTTCCTACCAGTTCTGGAAGTGGCAGGTGTGATGGTGGAGGGGTGGTGGGCGGGAGGGTGAGGGAGGTGTAGCCGTGCTTGGCCTTGCAGAAAGCATGGGGTTGGGCTACATGTTAAGGAGGTTAAGGGGTTGGGGCAGGGAGAACACCAGGAGTGAAGGCACCGGCAGCGAAGTGTGGGGTTGGGTGGCGCGTCTGGAAGGGGCGGGAGTTGAGGTGGGTGCGCCGGGCCATGGGGACCTGCTGACTTTTCAGGGCTGGGGACGGGGTAGGCTGGGAAGCACGGTCTGGGAAGAAGTGGAGTGGCGGGCGCCCGGCTCTCCCCCCTACCTGTGTGTCTTCATGCGGCCCCCGCTCTGGCAGGAGGGTGTGGTTGGCCTGGGTGGAATCCGGCAGGGACTGTGGGGCAGCCAGGGAGGAGCTGTTACTTAGCCCGGGTCCTGGCTGACGTGGCCAGGGCAAGTACAGGAGGGATCCAGCTTTTCTTGAGCAGCCTTTTGAGGGCTTGAGTTGTAGCAGGGGTGGAGGCAAAAAACAAGAAAACTCAGTTTTTTGGGTTTGTCCCCCCCCCCTTCCCCCCCATTTTAAAAACCTTTTCCCTATGTTTATGATCTACTTTTCTTGACTAAAAAAGTGGACTGGGTTTTTCAGCCTTACCAATCAAAACTGATTTCTTGGCTTAGTGTTACTTACCACAACCTATTCAGGCATTATCACCTAAATCTTTGTGATTATGGATTTTAAAATAACCATTTATAATTTAGGATTCTTGCCTTTTCTTGCCAATTTTTAAAATGATCCACAGATAGGCACATACTGTAACCAGGGCCGTGTGGTATACCCAAGTGTGTCAGAAAGGACTGAGCCCTGGAATCAGCACTTACTGTTGACCCTGACACCTGGTCTGGTGTTGACCACAGCTCAGTGGCGAAAGTGTTCGTTCTTGTCTTCATGTTATGTGCAGATGGGGATGAGCCCGGGGGTGGTTTGACTGGTATTCCCTCGAGCTTCCTGTCACTATGGGCTGGGGGAGGGGCGTGCAGTGGGGACCGCCAGCTCTGAGAAGACCTACCCATTCTGCTCAGAGAAGACCACCAGCCTAGCAGGTTAAAGAGAGAGAGCGCTAGTTCAGAAGTCTGAGCTCAGCTTGCCCCGGTACACGTGCCTGGCTTCGCTCGTGTGTATGAGTCTGCAGAAAAGAAGGGTTTCAGCCGTTGGCATTTCTTGCTGACTCCACACGTGACTTAATACGAATGCAGGAGAGCCACACTGGGAGCCAGTCTGATAGAATCCAGCCAGTACGTGCGAGCGGCGATCTCGGTAGACGAGGACAGCGCTGCCGTCGGCGGCATTAAGCTGCTTCTCCAGCGCTGGGTTCGTGCACGTGGGTGAACTGAGCCCATGATTGTGCCCAGAACTCCGGGCCCTGGTGCCCAGGCAGGGGCCTCGCGGTGAGGAGTGCGTGGCAGTCGCTCCCACGTCAGGATGGCGGGAGACAGGCGGTGGTGCACAGCAGTGTGGCGGCCACACGCTCCACACGCACTTGCGGAAGCGAGGCGGTGTCCTGTGCGGTTTTCCCTCAACCTCGAACTGGTCTTGTAGGTGGGATTCAAAGAAGCACACGGGCTATGTCGGTTTAAAGAATCAGGGAGCGACTTGTTACATGAACAGCCTGCTGCAGACTTTATTTTTCACAAATCAACTACGAAAGGTAAATGGATGGTATTTCTCTCCCTCAACCTCCCGCCCACCCTCTTCTCAAGTTTTAAGGGACAAGCAGAGTCCTGTCGGCGGGCTTTGCCGTGTCTCTCCCGGTACCACCACAGTGCTGTCTCCGGACGGGGGCCCCTCTGGGATCTTATGCGTATCTTTATTCGTCCGTGTTTGGACACTTGTGAAACTAACTTGGATGATCAAAAGTTTGCTGGCTAACCTAATTTTGTTGGGCTAGAGATACTAAAAAAAAAAATGTTTTTTTTTTTTAAATATGAAAGGCATTAGCAGCAACATCTGAAAAGTTTTTTATGTTAAAATTGAATTGCAAAGCCACCGGCTGTGAAGTCTAATTTCACATACAGGTAAAGGTCATTTTCACGAGAGCGCTAATAGTGAAGACCGCAGACACCCCCTGAGTCTGGTACAGGCTAGCTAGTTGGCAGTCCTTTCGGAAGGCCATGCGAGGGTGCAGGCCACACGGACTCCGGGTTGGGGGCGGGGGCAGGCACTGGCTGGTCTGCTCTGCTGGCTTTTCCTGTTACGTTGGCACTGTAGTGACCACGACAGAACCGGGGGTGGGGGTGTGGATCATCCCACGGGCACTTAGGTTTCGTGACACTTTTTGTTCACAAGCGATGTGAAGCTAAAAAGTGTTGTTCCAAGAGGTGTGAAATACAAGTGGTTCTCTTTGGATGGCGAGTTGTACGTAAATTTTTAAATTCTTTTTTGCTTTCTCATGGTTTTTATGTTGCCTCTACAGACTTTGAGGATCTTTTAAAAAAGTTTCCTGAGCTATTTTGGAGGGATAGTTAGAAGCCCTACCAACTACCTTAGCCGTTGTGATATTGGAAATGATACTTTCACATAAAATTCCATTTTTATTTCTTAATCGATTATTTTAGGCTGTGTACATGATGCCAACAGAGGGTGATGATTCATCCAAAAGCGTCCCCTTAGCATTACAAAGAGTGTTCTACGAATTACAGCACAGCGATAAGCCTGTAGGAACAAAAAAGCTAACGAAGTCCTTCGGGTATGTATCGTATTGCCTTCTTGGCCTTCTCCTTCCTTCTGCAAGGATGGGTGAGCGCGTAGTAGGAGAATCCAGAGCGCAGTGTAGGCATTTCAGTGCGCCTGGGTGTTTCGATCACTGGATTTGGTTTGTCCTTTCCGTAATAAAAGGCTGTGGTTTGGAATTTGGCCTGAGAAATAATTCACCACTTAACGACGTCCTCTTATGCACCGCAGGACGTTCAGAACAGGACAGAGCTGTGAAGATGTCGGGGCCCTGATAGAATTCAGTGGTCTTTAAATTGGGGACCCCTAAAGATAATTCCCTTAGAAGATGGATTGACGAATAGTGGCCTGTCCTACAGCTCGCTTTTCAAGTCTGAGTTGCTTAGTTTACTCTTACTTGAAGTCTGGAAGTGTAAATAAATACAAACATTCCTTTTCTCTTTCCAAGGTGGGAAACTTTAGATAGCTTCATGCAGCACGACGTTCAGGAGCTGTGTCGAGTGGTAAGTTCTCCGCCGTAACCGCACACTACTTAACATTGACTGCTGTAAAGCACTGTCGGACGTGGTAGCAAGTACAACCTCAGACCTGCCTCGCGCCAGTGCAACTCAGGTGTGCCCATCTCTGTTCAGGACAGAGCCAGGCCAGGAAGGAAAGGCAGCATCTGTCTAGTTTACAAGCCAGAGAGAATGAGAACAAAATTGTTCTTGGAGAGGGCAGCGTGAGGGGAAACTTGAATTTCGGTAGTGGTAGGTAGTGTGGTTTAAATCTGCCGTTGGTACATGTGCCCTAGTTACCAGTCGGAGAAACCACAGATTGGCTGACGTAGCTGTCCTGGCCGCCCTGTTTCGCCGTAGACTAGGGACTCCTGTTACTCCGTAGCGCCCAGACTTGTCCTTTGCACAGAAGTTCTAACAGAGGCAGCTCTCTGTGCGGGTGATTCTCCCCCAAACCGTCTTTAGTCACTAGCAAATTCCCGTCCTTCCAGTCGTGACCAAAGACGCACAGACACACATAAAGTCACACACATACACAACATGAAACGGCTATTCAAGGTGATTGGCTGGGCAAGGTGTGTTTTCTGTTTTGCAGCACTAGCTGGATTGAATCCAGTTCATTAAATATCCATGGACAAACCAGTCAATCCTGTTGACAGGCTCAACCTCATTTATCTCTTGGTGTGGACCAATACGAGTTAAGTTTAGTGCTCAATTTACATGCTTTTCCACAGAGGTAAAATGAATATAAAAAATGCTTCTAAAGGCACTACAGATTACTAATTCATTCCAAAGGCTGTATAGAGGTTAATCTCAACTGTTGCATGTAGATATTTTTGTAAATATCCAACCGAGGACGAAGATTTTGTATGTTTTCATAATTGCATGCTGGAGGTCATAATATTCATAGTCTAGAAATTCTTTGACCATTGAAATTTCCTAGTCAAGTTTCGAATTACTGCCTGTTAATGAAGCATCGCATTTTCTTAAAGCCCAAACTTTCTCTTCCAGCTGCTTGATAATGTGGAAAACAAGATGAAGGGCACGTGTGTGGAAGGCACCATACCTAAATTGTTCAGAGGCAAAATGGTGGTATGTGGCTGCCAGCTTTAGAGAATGATTTTAAGATGATTTAAGAACGCTACGATAGCGACAATTAACACTTAAGGCCTCTTGTTTTCCTTATTTGTAGTCCTATATCCAGTGTAAAGAAGTAGACTATCGATCCGATAGGAGAGAAGATTATTACGATATCCAGCTAAGTATAAAAGGAAAGAAAAACAGTAAGTTCCGTGTACATAATCTTGGCCTTCCGCTCATTTCTGTTTTGGTTTCATGCTTCATTGACCCCGGTGATTTCCATTGAAATCTAGTGCAGACAGAGCCCCCGCCCCCGCCCGAGTGATGAGCGAACAGCTTCCCAAGTGAACGCAGGCTCGCGGCCCCACACGGGTCACGCATCACGACGCCTGCCGCCCACATGTTGGTTCTTCCCGGCCACGACCTCCTCGTCTCAAAGGAGAACCACTGTTGGGCCTTTTAACACCCCCCCCCCCCCCCCCCCCGTTATTTTTGCCTGTTTTAAGTATTTATAGAGATGGGATCATACAGGCTACACAGCCCCTGCTTCTCTCATTTTGCCCAGCGCCACATCTGTGCATCGTGCATGTCGTGAGGAGCGGTGGTAACTTGATGATTTTCGTTGCTTTACGGTACTCCACGTGAGGAGGATGCCGCAGGTTTTTGGGAACCACTCTTTCCTTGGTAGATGTTTGCGTTTTCAGTGTGTGGCGCTTGGACATAAGGTTCCTTTCCCGTTGCTGTGCCCGTCTTCGGCACGCATCCTTCTGCGTTCATGGTGAGCGGAATTGTAGGCTCCAAGGGTACGCATATACATTCAGTGGGTGAGGCCAGCGAGGCTCCCAGAGCAGTCTGTTGATCTGTGTTCCCCAGCCATGTGTGACAGTGGCCATCGCTCCGCATCCACAGCGGGACCACCGGTCAGCAGTCTGGACATTTTGGTGAGAGTGTGGCACTCTCGCTGTCTGTATGCATTTCCCCAAAAGTCAGCGAGATGGTCACCTTTCCGGCTGCTTACTGGCAATTTGGATGTCTTCTTGAACATCTCGGATGGAGTTAATAATAGCTTGATGTCCTTGATTGCCAGTTTTGTCACCTGTGATTTCTGGGCTGGTTTCTGTTGATTCACTTTGCTCTTCATCAGGGGCTATTTTCCAGCTTCCTCGCATGTCTGGTCCTCTTAGTGGATGCCTGCCATTTTGATTTTTACCTTGTTCGGGTATGGACGTTCTTCACCTTTGTTCTGGGACCTGTTGGAGTTGCTTGGACGCCATGTGATTCTTTGGAGGCTTGTTTTTACGCCCTGTCCAGTGGGAGCACAGCAGTTTGTGGTTAGCGCTACATGGGCCCCCACCTGAGGCCGTGCCCGGAGCTCCGTGTACAAGGAGGTTTTTCACCGTGGCTGGAGGGAGCACAGACTGTTCCCAGGCTCGCGTGTGCTCTGGGGGCTCTACCCCCGGCCTCTGGGTGGTTCTTTCCCTGCCCCCAGATAAGTCTTCACCCTGCTTGCTGGTCAGCCCTCCCTGGGGGCTCTGGGAGAGCTGCCACTTTCTTCTTGGGCACTCTGCGCTGCAGATGGCAGCAGCTGTGGGCCCTGTTTGGGTTTCTCTCCCACACGGTGAGCTGGGACAGTTGAACTGCTCTTACCCATCATGGTCCCGTACCGCCTGTTTTCCCGGGCCTGAAACCTCTTTTGGATGGACAGTCCCGGGGTCCTTGTCCAGCGCAGGAGAGTGTGCCTGGTGCCTCTCCTTCCCGAGGGAGCCGTGACAGGGGCAGGGAGCTGGGCAGGAGCCGTTCTCAGTGCTCTGGGCACTGGCCCGGCTGTGTTGCTGAGCTGCTCCCTCTGTGGGGCTCACCTATTTTCACTCTTCTAAGTTTGCCACGTGTTTAATGGAATTGCAGAATTTTAGTGAAATCACCGAACTTTTTCTTTGCTTTTTGTGTCCTAAGAACATCTGTCCTGAAGTCATAAGGTCGTCTCTGATCTATTACTGTTTTATCTTTTCTGTTTGTCTACAGTCCCCACACAGTGGTGTTTTGCATGTGGTAGGATGTCAAGACCAACCCTCCCCCTGTGGGTCTCAGGTGATCCCGTCACGTTTTCTGCGTTGCTCTGCACCTTTGTTAGCGGCCAGTTGCTCATATTTGTGTGGGTTTGTTTTTAGATTCTTGCTTCTGGTCCACTGGTTCTCCCTGAGCAAATTCTATACCTCCCACCCCCAGCTTTATTTTGGTTAAATTGACAAAATCGTAGGATATTGAAAGTGTACGTTGTGATCGTTGCGGATATACTGTGAAAGGAGTGCTCTCTCCCAGTGACCACCTTGACATGTCCCTTCTTCATCGCGCGCGCATATGCATGAGAGAGAATATTTAGGTGCTGCACTCTTGGCAAACTTCAGTTAGACAACAGGATGTTGAGCCCTTGTCACCGTGTTCTGCGTTAGGTCCTTAGTCCTTCTCTGACGGCTGGAAGTTTGCACCCTTTCACCTTGACCCCACGTTCCTGCTCTATCTACACGGTCTTTCTTACAGCTCTATGTTTGGGTTAGATTTTGTACTTTAATGGTACTTGATTTTGGTAAAGCTATTAAAACACTTGATTCCGTGTTATAGCTTCAAACACCCTCAAGGAACCGTGTCAGTGTTCTCAGGGGTCCGGGTTTTCATGGAGCAGCGGGGGCTTGGTGGCCGTCCGGGGCAGGGGCTGGAGGCCACCACTGGTGTCCTCCCTGGCAAGCTTGAGCGCATGGGGCAGCCATGCCATCATGAAGGCCTTTAGTGAGACCATTGGCTGACTCACTCCCTCCCTCTCCCTCCCTCTCCCTCCCTCTCCCTCCCTCTCCCTCCCTCTCCCTCTCTCTCTCTCCCTCTCTCAAGTATTTGAATCATTTGTGGATTACGTGGCCGTGGAACAACTAGACGGCGACAATAAATACGACGCCGGGGAGCACGGCTTGCAGGTAACGCGGGAACAATGCTCTGCCTCAGTTGTGGACCAAACAGTCACTTGGAGCTTTTCATAAGCTGCTCAGACCCAGAGCTCAAAGGATTTGAATTCTGAGTGCAGCCATTACATCTTGGGAGCTGCGATCACACGGGGGGGGGGGGGGCTGGGGGGAGGTGCAGCTCGTTTCTCAGGTAGGCCTTTCACCCAGCACACGGCGTTTTCTCACTGTGTCCTTCCCCCCTGCTCCTGGCCTCAGTGCTGCCCACGTAGAGCTTTTCCTCCGCTTCTCCGGCTGCGGTGGACCTTGTCGCTCGGACTCCACTTTGGGGTGTATGTGTGGGGTGCAGTTAGTTTTTGAAAGGGTCGTGACTTAGAGGATAAGGAGTGCGTCTTCTGTCCTGGTTCTGTGAACACGTGCTGTCCCTGCTTATCTTCCACAAGGCCCCGCAGGGACCCGAAGCTTCTGGCAGAGCAGTGAGCCTTGTGGACCGGTGACCGGTCAGGTGGAGAGACACGGCCTGGGGCACGATCGGTGGGGCCAGCAGCGCCCTCGCAGACGCAGCCATCCAGGGTCTTTGTTGCAGACTCCTAACCCGGACACATCGGCTCAGCCAGTTGCCAATTTCTCAGACCGTCCTGCTTGCCAGGCTTGCCGATTTATAATTCATGGTGCTGATGTGCCCCTTGTTTCAATGGGCTTCGGATCTGCTCTTCTCCTGCTTGGTCAGGCCACTCAGGGATGCTGCACTGTGGATCAGAAAGTCACGTTGCAGACACGCAGCTAGACGTGCTCAGGGAGCACTGCAGTCAACTCACGAGAATTGCCTTGTCCACAGTGGGTTTGGGGGTCTGGGTGAGCAGTACATAGTATTTTAGAATCACAGTCACAATGGACCGTGGTGGGGGAACAATTCTTTGATTCTTTCAAGGTGTAGAAAAACCACGCCATTCCTTTGTGTGGCAAGAGGTTCCCAGGTTTTCATTTTTCTTTCCAGAGAAACCTTGTCCTCGTAAGCACACTGATTGAGCATCAGAGAACATTGTGGCTTGTCACAGCCCCGTTCCTCCGGGTGGACATAGCCCAGAAGCAAGGTCTGAATTGAAAGTGGAGCTGTGACAGGACCCCGGTGGCCTGCTGGTGGCTGAGTTTGCCACAGAGGCTTATTTTAGTGAGCAAACCGGAGTCGGGCCTGCAGGGGGGGGCCTCGTTCAGGAGCGGCGAGTCCCGCAGCACAGAGACTGAGTTGCTGGTACTGAGGACAGTCTTCAGAAGCGGGTTGGACTGAGCACTGAGGGCGTGCTCTGACGCGAAGGTCCCGAGAGTCCAGGGTGAGGGAAGCTGATCTAGTCTAGACCTCCCGGCGCACGATTGTCTGTGCCTCTGCCTGTTCTGTCCAGGTGTCTGTGGACACCTCGAACCTTACAGAATTGTAATCGTAGGCTTCTGCCTCTCCATTTAATGACTTTCTGTGCTTTTCCATATATTTTCCATCATGTTTAATGAGCGTATAACATGGCAGCATGATTAAGCCCCCATTCACCTGGCTATTGCCTGTGGTTGGGCCTCAGAGAGAACATAACCCAAAATAAACCTCACACACGAGCTGCTGCAGCATGGTCTCAGTTTTTGGTAGCAGACACGGTGAAGGTCTAAGTAGAGCATCTTATTTTATTTAAAAAATTTTTTTTAATGTTTATTTATTACTGAGAGAACATGAGCAGGGGAGGGGCAGAGAGAGGGGGAGACACAGAATCCGAAGCAGGCTCCAGGCTCTGAGCTGTTAGCACAGAACCCAACGCGGGGCTCGAACCCATGAACCGGGAGATCATGACCTGAGCCGAAGTCGGACACTTAACCGACTGAGCCACCCATGTGCCCCTTAAATATTTATTTTTGAGAACTCGTGAGTGGGGATGGTGGGGGGGATGGGGCGGAGGTGGAGTGGGGGTGGATAGAGGGTCTGAAGTGGGCTCTGTGCTGACATCAGAGGAGATGATGTGGGGCTTGAACTCATGAACCACAAGATCATGACCTAAGCCGAAGTCTGACGCTCGACAGACTGAGCCACCCAGGTGGCCCTATTTTATTTTTATTTTTTACTTGAAATGTAGTTGACATGCAGTATTTTATTTTAGGTGTGCCATGTAAGATTTGGTGTTGAGCATTATGAAATGCTCACCACGACAGGCCTAGTGGCTGTCTGTCCCCACATAGCGTTCTCAGTGTCACTACATTGTACTTCGAATCTGTGACCTGTTTATTTTATAACTGGAAGTTAGTGCCTCTCGATCCCCCTCACCTGTTTTGTCACATCCTCCAGCCCCTGCCCACCGAAAACCACCCGTTTGTTCTCTGCTTATGGGCCTGAACATTTCCAAAGCACCCCCACCTTGGATCCCATAAACCACCCCCACCCCCATCTTGCCAGCCGCCATTGTTGCCCTTGCTCCAGGGACAAAGTAGGGCCCAACTAAACTTGGTTTCTTTTCCAATGTTCAGGAAGCAGAGAAAGGTGTGAAGTTCCTAACTTTGCCACCAGTGTTACATCTACAGCTGATGAGATTTATGTATGACCCTCAGACGGACCAAAATATCAAGATCAATGATAGGTAATCTATTGTGGGGTGTTAAAGTTAAGATTGAATCGTCACCTGACTTCGGGGGGTCAGTCTCCATGCTTTGTCTGTCTTTTTATAATGTCAGTTCATCTCCGATCTACTTGGGAGTTCCCTTGTGCCTCAGTTTCCCAAGAAGTATAATTTTAAAGGGATAATTTCCTTTAAGAGTTTCAGAGGCTGCTCCTCCCATAACTCCCTCTACCGGAACCCTGCCCCCCTCTGTGCTGTGGCGGATGGACGTCCTGGGGAGGTGGGGGGGGGGGAGGGTGCTTTCTGTTCCACCCGATGTAGCTTAGCTGTTTGCTCAGGAGTGGGATTTGATGTTCCTGTCTTATTTTGTACTCTCCCTATCGACTTCTAGAACGTGTTGGAATTTTCAAGAAGAGGATGTAGATGGACTTGTGTGCTTTATTGCCAGTGTTTTCAAAATTCCAGATAAAAGGGAATGATAGTACACACACCCTTACCTGGTTTAGAATACATTATTTTTGTCCTGGTTAGTTTGAGCTCAGGATAGAGTGGTTGGTCAGTCCCCCCATGAAACTGGAGTGAGAGTGGACCCAGTCCGATTATTTGCCACCAGCTGGGTCTTTGCTGGCTCATCGTAGTCCACGGTCGTGGAGTGTGTAGTAAAGAAACCGTCTCCACCAGACCTCACACGTTGGCAGCGTGCAGACTAAGCCCCACCTGCTGGTGGGTGTCGTTGGGTCCTCACCTTGCTTTTGTTTCTGCTTTTGGAATTAGTTGCCAACGTTAAAACAAAACAGATCGAAACCTTGAGATTTCACATAAAAGCCCAGATTTCTGGCATCTTTTAGGAATTCAGAACATGTGGCAGCGCAGCCAGAATTGCTGAGGGCAGCACCGGGGGCGCCGAGCCGGCTGCCCCTGGAGACTCCATGCGCCGCTCTCCTCCGCGTCCTCGCCGAGCTGCCTGCCCTTCTTCCTGTCTCTCAAGGCCCTCCTAGTAATTAATCGTGACCCTGTTATTAAAATGCTTATGAATCCAGTAATTTACAAACAAATCAAGTTCAGATGTCTCCCGAAATCCCAGGGTGTACGGGATCCTTCCTCAAGTGTGTCCCCTGTCAGATTCGATCCCTCCAGGTTTCTCAAACCTGCAGCGTGTCCTCAGTGGTCTTGGTCCGGGACAGTCGGAATCATTCATTAATACATTTGCAGCCATCCACATCCTAGACAAGTCCTCGTGTGTGTTTGTCCTGAGACTGGCTGTTGTGTGACATCCTCAGCTTAGAAATCTGTTGGGTGTCTCCATGCGTTGGGCACGTCTTTTCTCATACCTAGCTTCACATTTTGTACTGATGTGTGGATAATTGTCCTAATGAATAGGAGCCGCCACAGAAGTCCTTCGGAGGGCCTCCCGAGTCAGAGTGATACTTCTCTTTCCAAATAAAGACGAGCCAGTAAATTAGAATGTCTAGCAATAAAGTCTCCACATGAAATATTTTACATGTCAGTGAAACCTGGATTTCTTTAAAAATGTTTTTTTAATAGGTTTGAATTCCCAGAACAGTTACCACTCGATGAATTTTTGCAAAAAACAGATCCTAAGGACCCTGCAAATTATATTCTTCACGCAGTCCTGGTTCACAGTGGAGATAATCATGGTGGACATTACGTGGTTTATCTAAACCCCAAAGGGGACGGCAAAGTAAGTGCCGGGCAGGGGGCGGAGTCAGATGTCATGGTGTGTGGGGCACTCACCTAGCGCTCAGCTTCGCCTTTTCCTCTCCCAACCCGATGGCCTGAATAGTGCAGGATTCCACCCTGGGCTCTGATTTATCTGTGTTCCCATGCATGAATGGCTGATACCTTAAAGGTGATAGTGAATGAGTGCTTGCACTTGACGTATGCACTGAAGTAGCCTTGAACATTGGACCGTTATTATTGCATACCTAATGGGAGGCACTTGCTCTCCACTTAAGAAATCCTTGGGCAGGTGGGAATGCAAGCTGGTGCAGCCACTCTGGAAAACAGTGCGGAGATTCCTCAAAAAATTAAAAACAGAACTTCCCTACTATCCAGCAATTGCACCACTAGGCATTTATCTAAGGAATACAGGGATGCTGTTTCGAAGGGGCACATGCACCCCAATGTTTATAGCAGCACTTTCAACAATACCCAAAATAGGGGAAGAGCCCGAATGTCCATTGACAGATGAATGGGTAAAGAAGATGTGGTATATCTATACAATGGAGTATTAGTCGGCAATCAAAAAGAATGAATTCTTGCCATTTGCAACTACGTGGATGGAACTGGAGCGTATTATGCTAAGTGAAATTAGTCCGAGAAAGACAAATATCATATGACTTCACTCATATGAGGACTTTAAGAGACAAAACAGATGAACATAAGGGAAGGGAAACAAAAATAATACCAAAACAGGGAGGGAGACAAAACAGAAGAGACTCTTAAAAATGGAGAACAAACTAAGGGATACTGGAGGGGTTGTGGGGGGGGGGGAATGGGCTAAATGGGTAAGGGGCACTAAGGAATCTACTCCTGATATCATTGTTGCACTCTATGCTGACTAATTTGGATGTAAATTTTAAAAAGACAGAAAGAAAGAAAGAAAAATCCTTGGGCAGGGGAGGCTGGATGAATCACACGTTCTGCGCGCCTGCTTGTCCGTGCTGCGTGATGCTCCGTCGCGTCTCCTGGTGTTCCCCAGGGGTGAGGGTGTCCTCAGGGTCTGTGTCCAGGATCGTGGCGCCAGTGCAGAACAGAGCGGAGGCCGAGCCCACCTCCCTCATGTGGGGAGACTTGGGCAGGGGGTGCTCACACAGCACCAGACCACGACGGACCTTTCCCTGCAAGAGTTAGTGCCATTTAAAACACCTCGACCCACAATGAGGAGATCAGAAGAGAAGTACTCTGTACAACTCTGCTGACCTTTTCTTAAGCCAGGCCCTCTCTTGCTGCGATAACATATCCTGTCAAATGTCCCATTGAATTTCGTAACCACACCGTAAAATCTCCAGTTTTACCGACGAAGTCAGGTGTACTCGGTATGATTTTCTCAGATCTGCAAAGAGTTGTACTGTCGGGAGATCGAATCTGATTCGAAGTGGGCCATTTGAGCATGTGACGGAATTGCCAAGGGACAAACTCACAGTGGCCCCAGAATACGGGTGCTGGCCGGCCTCTTCCCTGAGAGGGCGGCCCGAGGCGGCGCCTGGCCCGGCACCTCCCTGCATCACTTGTAGGTAAACGCTGCCTCTCCGGTTGTGTGCTTCTCAAAGCGCTTTCTCTCTGCTGCGTCTTGTTGCCAGTGGTGTAAGTTCGACGACGACGTGGTGTCCAGGTGTACGAAAGAGGAGGCCATCGAGCACAATTACGGGGGTCACGACGACGACCTGTCGGTGCGGCACTGCACGAACGCGTACATGTTGGTTTACATCAGGGAATCAAAGCTGAGTGAGTAGCCGGCTTGTTACCTGGGAAGCTTGACAGCTGTACCCTGAGCTGTGCCACCTGCCCCAGCACGTTCCGCGCTCTGCCTGTGCGGCCTCACTCCCGACCTTCGCAAGCAAGCTGGACGGGGCCGTGTGGGTTTTGATGCGGGCTCACGGTACCAAGTCATTTCCCCCGAATCAGTTCCGCTCCATTTATGGCGACGCTGAATGGGGGCGCTCTCAGGAGGGGATCCTAGAACCCGCGCAGAGGTAAACGCGGGCACATTTGTCGTGCAGGTGAGGTTTTACAAGCTGTCACCGACCACGATATCCCTCAGCAGTTGGTGGAACGACTGCAGGAGGAGAAGAGGATCGAGGCTCAGAAGCGGAAGGAACGGCAGGAAGCCCATCTCTACATGCAAGTGCAGGTCAGCACCCCCACTCCCCGGGCGGGACCCGCGCTAGGCCTTGCTTCCGGAACGCCGTGGCCTCGTCGGGGGGACTGCTACCTGGGCACGTGTGCTCAGTTTCCCTGGCCCTATGGGGCATACATTCCAGCGCAGGCTGAGGGCTGATGTTAGACGTACTCAGACCCCCAGACACTGGGCCAGGGGGTGGATGAGAAGCACCGAGGGGTCAGAGGGGAACGGCGTCAGGCGGGCGAGCTCCTAGTGGGAGGTGGCCCTCCAGGCCGTGGAGAAGCTTGGCCAGTGGTGGGGACAGAAAAGAGGGCTGGACGGAGAGGTGAATTTCCGGGTGGTGTTGGCTCATGGTTTGGTTGTGATACCAGGAAACGGGCGTTCCTTTTAGCGAGTTGATTGCCGGGAAAAAGCCACCAGCTCGCATATCCTGGCGGTATGCTGTACGGAGACTGCCAGGCAAGCGGGTTTCCCGCTGGTGCTCACGGTCAGTGGGCAGCGGCTGTGTGGAAACGGAGGCGTCTCGATTCTGATGAAACCCCTGATTTCCTCCGGTCACTTTGATGCTTTTCTCCTTGGGTCTTCTGAAGAAGGTCCTTCGGAGCAAAAGACTAGCTGTTCTCAGCATACTACTCTTGGAACTTTGTTTTGGCTGGGGTGGTCGCGTGGCATTTATGTATTGTGTGGAAAGTGTTGTGTTTGCTTGTGGCTTTTCAGATAGTTGCCGAGGACCAGTTTTGTGGCCACCAAGGCAATGATATGTATGATGAAGAAAAAGTGAAATATACTGTGTTCAAAGTGTTGAAAAACTCCTCACTGGCTGAATTTGTCCAGAACCTCTCTCAGACCATGGTGAGTGCCACCCGTTCTGGGGGTGGTTATTTTGTTCTCCCACGTTCTCCTCCCTTGCTTATTTAACTGCACGGGATCAGATCGGGCACCCAAGCCCTGGAATACTAGGAGCCCTGAAGGGTGAGTCTTGGACCACATCAGCAGGGAGAGCTGTAACTGTAATATAATCCTAGAATCAGCACTTTCATATCGAATTTTTTGTTACATTTTTATTATTTTGAGAGAGAGTGCACACATGGGCAGGTGAGGAGGGGCAGAGGGAGAATCCCAAGCAGGCTCCACACCGTCCACACAGAGCCCGATGTGGGGCTCGAACTCAGGAACCATGAGATCATGACCTGAGCTGAAATCAGGAGTCGGACACTTACCGACTGAGCCACCCGGACACCCCCGTATGGAATTAAAATGTGAGCTGCTTTTAATTACTTTGGTTTGCTTTTCTCCACCACCCCCCCACCCCCCCTCTCCAGGGGTTTCCACAAGATCAAATCCGATTATGGCCCATGCAGGCAAGGAGCAATGGAACCAAACGGCCAGCGATGTTGGATAACGAGGCAGACGGCAACAAGACGGTGAGTGTCGCGGGTGCCGCCTGTCCTGATGGGGGTTTGTGGAGGCCCCGCCTGCGCGCCAGCGTGCCTTACCTGCTTCCTGCCCACTTTGTGGGTGGTGGGCGTGTTCTTCACCCTCACACAGCCGCTGACACAGTCTAAAACCAGCCTCTCTTTTGGAAATAGATGATTGAGCTCAGTGACAATGAAAACCCTTGGACGATATTCCTGGAAACCGTTGATCCGGAGTTGGCCGCCAGCGGAGCCACGTTACCCAAGTTTGACAAAGATCGTAAGTGTCCTTGGAGCGCAGAGCCGGCTCCCTGGACCACCGTCTGGACACACAGGGTCGGGCGTTCTTCCCTGGCAAAGAAACCGGCCCTCGGCCCCCTCCTGTGTTCGTGCTTCTTGGCAAAGCTGGGTGGGCCCCACCGGCCGCCGGTGGCTGGAAGGCACCGGCCGCGTTGAGTCCTCCTGTTCCACTTTTGTCTGGGCCCATGGTTTGCCACGTGCCTGACAGGGGCTGTGACAGCGCTGGGCCTGTAGACTCTCCGCCAAGGGCCGGTCCTTAATAGTTGGGGCTTTGCGACCCGCACGGCCGGTGCCGCCCTGAAGCGGCCGCAGAGAGTGTGTGGATGGACGGTTTGGCCGTAGGTTTACACAGCAGGTGCCTGTAAGATGCTGGGTGGTTCTTGCTACAGACCAGGCTGTCCCTTCCAGCGAAGACACCATATTAGCATATTTCCATGGCAACGCTCAACCAGCTTGTTATACCTGTTCTGGAAGTGTGAGATTCCTGATGAGTTCACTGCCCTGGCTCCCAGCCTCACTGCTTCAGATTAGTGTTACCCGGGGCCTGTTTGGAATGATGCTGTTGACCTGGGAACGGGGCTAACCCTCACCTGGAACAATTGCTTTTAGGCTCTATAAGCCTTCCTTTAGGATGCCACTAGGCTTACTGTTAACATTTTTAAAACATTGTCCCGAGTGTTAAGATCCTAACAAAACCTGTTTGTTAATCTTATAGATGATGTCATGCTATTTTTGAAGATGTATGACCCCAAAACGCGGAGCTTGAATTACTGTGGGCACATCTACACACCAATATCCTGTAAAATCCGTAAGTCCTTGTTGTGCCGACCTCGGAGCTGCTTTTGTTAGCGTGCTGGCATGTTACAGCCTCGGATTCTTTGTTTTCTTGAACCCAGGTGATTTGCTCCCGGTTATGTGCGACAGAGCGGGATTTACCCAGGACACTAGCCTTATCCTCTATGAGGTTTGGACGGCGTGTTTTTCCATAATCCACGTATCTTGGGTGGTTGGGGGAGGGCTATCTTTGTTCATTTTGCTGGCCCTGAGTTCACTGTTCTGTGAAGTGTGCAGCTCAGTGGTGGGGGCCTCGGGTGGTGTGGAAGGGAAGTGACTTTCCCTCATTTAGGCCCAGTGATTATTACGTTTTTATGGGTATTAGTATTTCCCTTAGCGTTTCACTTATGGAAAATGTAGGGCTGAGAGTACTGAATATGCAGAAAGTGCAGGCGGTGTCTGGCCATATTACACATAAGGAGATGTTGAATTGTAACCATTCATCTCTTTTCCTGTAGGAAGTTAAACCGAATTTAACAGAGAGAATTCAGGACTATGACGTGTCTCTTGATAAAGCCCTCGATGAACTAATGGATGGTGACATTATAGTGTTCCAGAAGTATGTACTTTTTGAAGGACTTTTATTACTTTGTATGGGCATTGAGGTTTTTCCATAAGCCCTAGAACCAGGAGACAAAATTGCATCTAGACCCCAAGTTAAATTTGTATCTGAGATTGTGGATAGAGGCCGACCTTCTCTTGGTTTGGGGACGATGGGCAGTGAACCTCTTCCTCATTTAACGAATGCTTTATTTCCGAAGAAACGGCGTAGAGCAGCAGGGTAGCTCTTAATGGGGTGGCAGAAGTCTTTACGGAACTGCACGATGGTTTTCCTTCCCTTAAAGCATGAGGTTCCCCTGTGTGCACCTGCGTGCATAATCCGTTCAAATCGGTGTGCATTAAAACCCTTGGGGCTGCTGGGCTGCTGTCGTGATCCCTGGTCTGAAAGTAGCCTTTTCCCCTGCTCTTGAAGGCTTCTGTTTGGAGGGCCAGGCAGTAAATAACCTAGACTTAGCGACTCCCCAGCCCTGCTGCTGGAGCCCGAGAGTGGTCGCCCGTCCCGTCCGCTTCTGGTCAGAGAGGAGGCTCTGCCCTGAGGCGCTTGACCCCGAGTCCACTGTTATTTCTGTATTGAGACGAGGGGCAGAAGGCAGCCAGCACTAGCACTGAGCCGACTCAGGGCACCCCTCCTGTGCCATCCTGGCTGCTGACCGGGGTGCCCGGGACAGACTGTGGCACCCTAAAATGCGAGTCAGAATTTATGTCTACACTGATTTCTGTCTGTGTCACTGTGGTTTGGGAAGATGATGCCTCCCCCCCTTTAACCAATACCCCTGGCCTGGACTTTGATTTAGTCTGCAAACTGTTTTTTTCCTCCCACTAGGGATGACCCTGAAAATGATAACAGCGAGTTACCCACTGCAAAAGAATATTTCAGAGACCTCTACCACCGTGTTGATGTCATTTTTTGTGATAAAACAATCCCTAATGATCCTGGATTTGTGGTTACATTATCAAATCGAATGAATTATTTTCAGGTATTTGATAAATGCTCTTTTCCCTTCATATTCTACAGCAGAAAGACCAAGTTGTTTTTAAAACCGCACTTGTTGAAGGCTATTGGATTTGGTTCTGGAAGGAGGGCCTCAGCCCTGCAATGAGGAAGTTCTTGATTGAGGGGCTTGGCCCTGGGCCAGCGGCTGTTCTTTCCCGAGACCCACCCCGCCCTGCTCCCCCCACACCCTCCCCACACCTGCCCCACATCCCTTCTATCCACCCCACCCCACGCTGCACCCATCCGACCCTGCGCCCACCCCGGCACAGTTTGGTTTCAGAGATGATAGTCTGAACAGCATCTTTGCTTCAGTTACAACATGCCATTGGAAAATAAACCTGTAGACCTCACCATTAAAAGTTAAGAGCTTGGGGCGCCCGGCTGGCTCAGTTGGAAGAACAAGTGGTTCTCGGTTTCAGGGTCAGGAGTTGAGCCCCGTATTAGGTGTAGAGTTTACTCAAATAAACATACCAAGAAAAAAGGGGAAAGACCCTGTAACAGCTGACTTCACCAGTGTGCTCCCCCCATGAGGGCACACTGGGGAGTATCATTTATTCCTGGTAGGTGTCAAAGGTTCAGGCCGTTTAAGTTCAGGCTGTTCGTTTCATACTTGCGTAAAAACATCAGGTAAATGGTTTCAGTGGTAAGGTGTATACGCAATTCTCAGTTCATCCCTGAAGGAGACTTCCTTTCTGTCTGTGGGCCCCTTCCCTCCTCCCAGGTTGCAAAGACAGTGGCACAGAGGCTCAACACCGACCCCATGCTGCTCCAGTTTTTCAAGTCTCAAGGGTAAGCCGCGGTCGCTCGCTGTTCTGTCTGTCCCGCATGCCGTCCCTAGTCCGTCCAGACATCGTGGAACTAACTCTGATAGGTTAACACCTGACATGCCCTCACTTAGTTTCCGATAGAGTCATCCGCACGCATGTCCTGACCACACTCCTCCTGGACGTCAGACTAATTGGCGGCCTCATCCAAAGCCAGACTCACTGTAGATACATTGTCAGCACATCTCCCACACGTCCGGCCGGGCTGCCCCAGCCAGGCTTGTGCGTGCCGGTGGGACAGCCAGAGGGACGTGGGCCTCGGGAAACGGGAGTATCAAGGGAGGCCCCGTGCCAGGCCCAAGTTCAGGTGTAGGCGGAAGGCCGGTGGTTTGCTTTTACTCACACTCACGGGGATTTGGTGTAGGCAAATAACCAACAAGGCATTTGTTTATGTGCTGTTTTCTTGTGCAGTTATAGGGACGGCCCAGGTAATCCTCTTAGACATAATTATGAAGGGACTTTAAGAGATCTCCTACAGTTCTTCAAGCCTAGACAACCTAAGAAACTTTACTATCAGCAGGTATGAGCCCGAATTCATGTAACTGTGGGTCATGAAGAGAAGGTTTGGGTTTCGTGGAAGCACATCTGACGGTCTCTCTTTTCTTACCAGCTGAAGATGAAAATCACAGACTTCGAAAACAGACGAAGTTTTAAGTGTATATGGTTAAACAGCCAGTTTAGGGAAGAGGTACGTTTTTTTTTAACGGTAGGAAGTTTTACTTTTATTGGCGTTTAATGTTTCTGTCTGTCTAGCCCTCGAAAACTAAAACAACAAAGGGAAGGTGTCAGAGGCCCTCAGTCCCCTCCAGCCACCACGACTGGAGCATTTTCAGTCGGGGCTCTAGCTGCTTGGCCCAAGGCAGTATCCTTCTGGAACCCCGGCTGCCTCTGGGCCTCCTCAGGTGGGGCGGGTGCCGGGGTCTGCCATTGCTGAGGCTGGTTCTGCACGGAAGGCAGGCCCAGCCCGCCTGCACGTGGTGGTTCTAGAGAGTCTGGCCCGGCTTGGACCCCGGTGTTTTCGCCTTTGTAGTTCCACCAGTCTTGAAGGCGCATGTAGGCCACGTGCTGTACGCGTGGTCCTCTGGTGGAATTGACAGGCTGAGCTACTCCGCGCCTCCTCTGGGCCTCGTCTGGGCTGTCTGACTGTCACGTCACCGTGCTGGATCTGGCAGGCGGGGGAGGGGGGTGGCTTTCCGTGGGGTTTCCTGAGGAGCTGTCCTGTGAAGGGCGACCTTTCTGTATCAGGGTTGTTTCCTAAACTCCTCTCGGGTCCTAAACACCTCTGGGGTGGGGTGGGCATCTCCGGTTTGGGCAGGTGGGCACAATTCACGTATCTGGAGCCCTCGGGGTGGGGCGTCGGTGATGTGGTGGGAAGCTAGAGACGACAGAACGTCCCTTGCCATTTTTTCCTTCCTCGAGGAACATGGATGTGTTGTCACAGACCTCTTATGTTTTCTTGAAAGCATCGATTTCCTCCGGTCCTTTCCTAGGAAATAACACTATATCCCGACAAGCACGGGTGTGTCCGGGACCTGCTGGAAGAATGTAAAAAGGCTGTCGAGCTCGGGGAGAAAGCGTCAGGGAAACTTAGGCAAGTATTTCCTGAAGCTGCCGGCAGGCCGCGGGGGCGTCACCAGACCACCCGACACTGGGACCCGCGTACAGTATTGCACACCGGCTTTCAGCCCGTCTTCTGTGGCAGTTTATAGACCTTTCATGATGGGACCCCCCCCCCGCCTTTTTCTTTGGAGAGCAAGAGAGAGCACAAGTGAGTGAGGGGCAGAGAGAGAGAAAGAAGTGGGGCCCACATGGGGCTTGTGCTCACCCGATGTGGGACTCGAACTCCTAAACCGTGAGATCATGATCTGAGCCGAAGTCAGATGTTCAACCACTGAGCCATATTTTCTTCTTTCCCTGTCTCCTGATTATTACTAAGCTATAGGAAGAACTTGAGATTCAGGTGGAAAAGCCACTCGGTAAGGAAAGGGTGCAAACGGATCAGCCAGAACTGCTGTTGGTTGTGCGTGAGGAATCAGGGCGCTTCTGAGCCACGTAGCCGGTGTTGAGGCTGAAGTCAGAGGCCCCCGATTGACGAGCAGTGTTCATTTCAGAGAGTTGACCGTTCTTACCATGGGGCCGGACAGGCGCTCGCAGGACAAAACAGCCCTTGGGGCTACTTGGTTCCTGGAATGTTTGCTCAGTGATGTTAATAAAAGAATGAGATCTTTATTCTCTAACGAGCTAGAGAGAGAAAGAGCGCAAGTCTGGCCCCACTTGGAACCATTGCGGGAAAGATGTGCCTGGTTTGGGGAGACTTGGTCTCCTCCCTCTCCGTGCCCAAATGCAGCCGCATCCCCTCCAACCGGAGCATCCCCCCCGGCCTTTCCTTGAACCACACGCTCCAGGGGGACCACCGACTAGTATTCTGTGCCGTGTTCCCTGAGGACGCCTGCTTGGGACATTCCCAGTTTTTAACAAGGAAAACCATAAGCAAATGTTGATAGCTTCGTAATAAAGAATTTCTCTGTAGGGGAACTGCTCATCAGCCCCTTTTCTCCCGTGGATTGGTGTGGCTCACTCCGTGCCTCCTCCCCCCCCCCCCCCCCCCCCCCCCGGTTCTGTGCAGGCTGCTAGAAATCGTAAGCTACAAGATTATCGGCGTGCACCAAGAAGATGAGCTGTTGGAATGCTTGTCTCCGGCAACGAGTAGAACGTTTCGAATAGAGGTAACGGCCCTCGTGGGCGTGGGGCGGGGTCGTGGGGTGGTGGGACGGCCGCTGGCGGCGGATGCTGCTTCAGCTTTGTCTGCGCGCTGGGAGAAGTGAGCCCTGCAGTTGATTCTGTTCTTCCGGCTGCTGAGAAGTTAACGTTGCGTTGTGAGGAAGTACACACAATGTGCTTTTTCGCGGTAGTCGTGGGGAGTGCATACGGCTCAGCTTCCGGAAATCCGTTGGCGCGTTGAGCGGCCCTCCCTGCCCGTCACACTTGCCTGGTGGCCCACTCTGCTGAGACGCTGTCCCTTCACGTGCAGCTCTGCCCTCCCCCCCACCTGCCCTCCCCTCGGGGGCTGGCCTCTAGGTGCCCGTCCACAGGGGATCCTAGGGGAATTGTCCCCAGATGGGAATTCTCGATGTGCGCCCCCAGGCAGGTCTGCTCAGAAGCTCTGGCTCCCTGCCCAGTGTGGAGCAGCTGAAGTGTCCACAGTGACCAGAGTCGCACGCACTTTGGTCGCTGGAACCCCAGAGTTTCCTGCCGACACGGAGATCCCTTCCAGCTCTGAGCTCCCTGGTTCTAACGAGACCCAGACACGGCGCTGGGCAGGCGTGGGACCCCGCGGCCTTGATGGGCAGTGAGGCGGGCAGACGCAGTGTGTGTCCGCGTGGACTGCACCGCCCGGCTCAGTGTGCGCTCCCCCCCCCCCCACCCCGCGTCCCAGGAAATCCCTCTGGACCAGGTGGACATAGACAAGGAGAGCGAGATGCTCGTCACCGTGGCGCACTTCCACAAGGAGGTGTTCGGGACGTTCGGGATTCCGTTTCTGCTGAGGATCCACCAGGTGAGGCCGGGGAGGTAGGCTGAGGGCCGCTGCCAGACGTGAGGTCCCGGGCGCCACGCCGGGGCTTCTGCCGCGGGGGAGTGCGCACACGTGTCCTTTACCCTTCGTAGGGCGAGCATTTCAGAGAAGTCATGAAGCGGATTCAGAGCCTGCTGGACATCCAGGAAAAGGAGTTCGAAAAGGTAGGCAGGACTCCCGGGCCGCACGCCGAAATCCTGGCTCCCGCGGTGGCCGGACTTTGGCCGGGGGGGGGGGGGGGGGGTTTGCTGGCCCCCGGGGCTCACGGAGGAGTGGCTCTTCTGTCTTTCAGTTCAAATTTGCCATTGTGATGATGGGCCGACACCAGTACATCAACGAGGACGAGTATGAAGTGAACCTGAAAGACTTTGAGCCCCAGCCTGGTAAGAGCCCTCCCGTGGTCAGAGACGCGGGCAGCCCTGGGTCCCAGTTCCTTCTGCGAGGCAGGGAGGCGCAGTGCGTGACCCATGGGTTCCTCTAAGACGCATTCAGGGTTGGCGTGTCGGTGGCTCTCCGGCGTGTGCTGGGAAGCAGCGGGGGGGTGGGCATTGCACTGGGCTCGGCCCCGCTTCCTCGCCGTCTACCCTCGGCCCTCAGCCCTGCGTCTCTCTCTCCGCCAGGTAACATGTCTCACCCTCGGCCTTGGCTAGGGCTTGACCACTTCAACAAAGCCCCAAAGAGGAGTCGCTACACCTACCTGGAAAAGGCCATTAAAATCCATAACTGACTTCCTCACCCAGTGCGTGCGAGGCGAGGGGCCGTGCGTGGGTGTGTGCCCCTTTTTAACAGCCTAGAACTTTGGTACACGCGCACCATCTGAAGTCTTCAGCAAGAGGATTTGCTGCTGATGTTAATTTTATTTTGTTGAGGCTGTTCCGTTTGGCTTCTCTGTATCTATTGACTGCCCTTTTTGAGCAAAATGAAGGTGTTTTTATAAAGCTTGGATGCCAATGAGAGTTATTTTATGGTAACCACAGCGCAAGGCAACTGTCAGCGTAATGGGGGAGAAGAGGTGAGGGCCACGCGGCTCCGGCTCGAGGCCTCTGGGCTGTGTCCAGTCGGCAGAGGCCTGCCTGGCTGCCTTCCTGGGGTCGCGGGCGCCAGCCCCACAGCTGGTCTTACGTTGAGGCTCGTCTGACGTTTTCCCCTCAGTTCTACTTTCCAACCTTTTGTGTGCATCTGTAAAGGCAAAACCGAGAAACTCACAACCTAATAAATAGAGCTCTTTCCTTCACTGCGTGTACTGTCCCCCTTCCTCGGTCCCCCTCCCCCTCCCCCCGCTGCCCGGGTCTCTCGGTAAACGCGTCTCAGTCCGTCAGCCGCTACCGTCCTTCAGCCCGTGTGCAGCGTGGACGCCCCCGAGTGTGAGCACGGTCCTGGCGGACGGCCCGGGCCCCTTTGGTTCGCTTGAAAACGCTGTTCGATACAATTGAGTTGTCAGGCTTGCTGCCTGTGGGCAGACTGACTCCACAATCTCAGCAGTTCATACAAGCAGGTGAAAGAATTCTCAGTAGAGTTTCCTCGGAACGGAACAGACGGAACAAGAAAAGGAGAGCCTTTTAGCAAAGAGGGCATGCTCACTAGTGGTCAGTACGCTGTTGACTTTGTAAAAAAAACAAAACAAAACAAAAAAAACAAAAAGAAAAAAAAAAGAAAAAAAACCAGAGAAATGAAATTGTATATTTAATGAGTGAACATGTATAATTCACCGCTGGGAGGAGGTGACTTTTTGTTGGGTGCATCTAAGTGACTCTTCACTGATGTTGATATTCATTGTGTGTAGTTTTATTTCAGTCCCAGCCTCGTTTCCTCTTATTTTGGAGCTAATGCCGGCTGCGTGTCTAGTTTTGAGTGCAGTAAAATAGAATCAGCAAATCACACTTATTTTTCATCCTTTCCCAGGATTTTCCTTTCTTTCTGTAGCATCAGTGTATACCAACTCTTCCTGTATATTGCCTTTTTGCTGGAAAATGTTGTATGTTGAATAAAATTTTCTATAAAAACTGGAAATCAGTGAGTGACGTGGAGGTCAAGGGGAGACTTCTGCTCCCCCTGGAGGTCTGTGTTCCCCCTGCTGTCGGGGTTGCTCGTGGATAGTCCTGGTCGTCCGGGGGTTGGATTTCGCCTCTTCCAGGTCATGGTCAAGCTCGAGCAGTGGAAGGTTTCCCGGGAGGAAACTGTTGCCCACATCTGAGGACCAGAAGCATGCCGGAGCCAGCCCGGCACGACTTTGTCTGCAGGTTTCCATGGCCCCGTGCGCGTCTCCGCTCCCCCGGGACCTGCCCGCTCCGTGCCCTGCGAGAGTGGAATCTGGGCAGGCCGGCGAGGCTCTTTCACCGTGTGTTTGACTCTGAGCATGAAAGAGTTGGTCTTTTGTTTGAGGTTTGGCCGTGGGTTGGCTCTAGTAGGATAGCTGGATCGGTATTCTCCCTTAAGTTACCGAGTGACTGCCTGTCGGAAAGACTGGTGATGTGGACATACGCTATGCTTTTACCTCTCCATTCCCTCCGAGCTACAGGGTTCGGCGTCTGGGCTCCTAAAACTGATTTTGGGGCACGGGGTGGAACCCAGCCTTTCAAACAGCTCACTCTAAGCCCCGAGGACGTTCCCATCTATTGACAGCCATCAGAGTTCGCAGAAGGATGAGTCCCTTGGGAACCATAACGCGACCGGAATGAGGGGCATGGCCATCGCACGGGACCCGTACGTGGGAGCCGTGTGCAGAGAAAAATTCGAGCGTCCCAGGGTACGGCATGTGCCATTTTCTGTAACGGCTGTTCTTTGTAGGCAGCCATGCCCTTCCCGCTGGGGGACCAGTCGCCTTTCTCTAAGAACTTCCAAGTCTGCTGCCTCGGGGACCCCCACTTCCAGCAGGAAGGGGTGCGCGTCTCCTGCGTGTTGCCAGAGCGGTAAAAAGCGGAGTCTTGTGTGCATGGCGCTGAGAGGTGTGGCTTTGGGGCTTTGGTGCGTGACACCATGCTGGGGTGAGGCCCCCCGCAGCGTGAGTCCGTCGGGGTGGGGGACCCCAGACCGGATCCCTGGGACTGCGTGGTGGATCCTCGTCCGGGGCTCCCCCCCTGCACAGCTCTGTGCTTGTTCGGAGGCACGCGGTCGTGGTCTGCTTGGTGTTTAGGATGGGGACACATGAGCGTCGTGCTGGAGTCCCCAGCAAGAAGCCGCAGCGTGGGAGAGGATGGCTCCGGGGGCCCCGTGGTGGTCTCGGGGACAGTTACCGAGCTTTGCTGCTGGAGCCTGGTAGCAGCCTCGCGCCATACCTGAGCAGATGAGCACGGCAGCGTCCGGGGCACGAGTCCAGGGGGGAAGGAGCCGTCGGAGAGGCCGCGTGACCACGAGCCCGGGGCCAGGCCTTGCCGGAAAACACTGCCAACGCGGACACGCACCTCGGACGTCAGCACGCCGGAACCAAGGGCCCCACGGACTTCTGTGTGGGGCTCCCGCCTTTCCCTCCGTCTTGCCGTTTCTGTCCTGGCCCGGCCCTGTCCAAGAGCGCCTCCTGCCACGGCAGAAGGTTCTGTGCGTGGCCCAGAGGGGTAGCCGCAACGACGCATCCCTGCCGGACGCCCGAGATGTGCCGAAGCGGCTGAGGGGGCGGATTCGTAATTTCCCTTAAGTAGCCGCGTGTGGCCAAGCGTCTACCCTGTTGGAGAAAGCCGCTCTAAGCCGATTTTCCTCCTGTTCGGTAGGGGTCGTTCCGGTGACTGGCTCACGCGGAGCCTGGACTTAACGTAGAAAACCGTGGCAGGTTTTCCTGGCCTTTTCTTGCTGGATCCATTTACCGGATGGGAGCAAAGTCAAAGACCAAGCTTCCTGAGGCCTTTGCCTTGTCCCCGGGGGAAGCAGAGCCTGTGCGGACCCGTCCTTCCCGCCTTTATCTTTGAGTGAGGCTTTGAAGCCAGGCCCGTGGGGGTTTTAAGAGCGGTCCGGGCAAGATGCAGGGAGGGCCCCCACGCGTCTGACCCGCCGACGGATGGGTGGATCCAGGAGTGGGCCTGTGGGTGCTGACGCCACGATCTGGCCGCAGTCGGTTCATGTTCACAGACGTGATCGGATGTTGGGAGGGAAAGCCACTCCCCAGCCCCCACGGTGCTCATCTGCCCGCTTTGCCGGCACCGAAGAGCCTGTCCCTTCAGGCTCGCTTTGCAAAGTCCGCCTTGCGTCAGGCAGGCGGCACAGACGCGTTTGAGCCGCATCTGCAGCCACTTTCAGCCTGAGGCCTCTCCACACCACCACCGCCCCTGGCCCTCCTTGCCCCTGCGCGCACAGCACGGCTTCGCCTGGGTGCCCACGCCCCCCATCCCGCCCCGAGTGCTCCAAGCTCCCTCCCGACTACGCCCAAGAAGCCCCACGCCCTGCGGCCTGGTTCTGGGATAGGGCGGGGGGGGGGGGGTCCCTGTCCCGTCTCTGGGCTTTAGCCCAGATTGGGGGCAAAGGAAGCTAAGAAAACTCAGGCGCTCTTGTAACGATCCTCACTGTTCACTGTGCCCTGCTGCCTCTGGGCCGCCTGGAGTAGCCAGGGGACTTCGACAGTTTGTGCCACCTGGCTGGGGTCTGGGCTCGCCTGCTGGAGAGCTGGCCTCAAGACCCAGACTCTGCTGGCCTCGGCATCCTGCTTTCCAGGCCCTCCCAGCTGGCCCTCCTGGGTGGAAGGAGCGGGGCTGTGGGATCCCAGGCTGGGGCCTCCCTCTGAGCCCTGGGCCCTTCCGGCCATGCCCCCAGGTGGCCCTCCAGGAAAGGTGTGCCCTGGGAGAGTGAGGCCTCGGGGCCCCACACCCCAGCCTGACCTTCAGCGAGATCTCGGAACAGGAGTGTGGCTGGGGGGGCTCCCGTTAAGGCGGCAAGTGTGGAGGCCCTGGGAACACGGGGCCAGTGGGGAGAGGTGAGGCGCAGTCACACAGCACTTAGCCCAACGGTTGCTGGAGGGTGCCGTGCGGCTGGACCATCATAGGTTTGGTTTTTATTTTTTTACTATTTTTTTTAACATTTATTCATTTTTGAGACAGAGACTGAGCATGAGCAGGGGAGGGGCAGAGAGGGAAGACACAGAATCCCAAGCAGGCTCCAGGCTCTGAGCCGTCAGCACAGAGCCCGACACGGGGCTCGAACTCACAAACCACAAGATCAGGACCTGCACCGAGTTGGATGCCCAACCGACTGAGCCCCCCAGGGGTCCCTCATAGGTTTTAAAAGAAGTCGGAAAGTCTGGATTTTCATCGTGAGTCTGCCAGTCAAGTCCCTGAACAACATTTTCTTACGGTGGGCAGGCAGTCTGAGTCAGAAAGGACCGGAGGCTGGTCTGTGATGTCACAGTCGGGAGGCGGCCGGAGCCGTGCGGGACCTCGAGGGCATCCCGGGGACCCACCGCCTTTAAAGAAAAGTACTGTGGGGGCTGAGCCAGGCTGACGGAGGAGGCCCGAACACCGGCACCCTCTGACGCACCGCGAGCAGTGTGTTTGCCACGAGAGGTGCCTGTCCAGGGACTGATGCTCCCGTCGGGACCCATCTGGGAATCACAGTCAAAACCAGCAAGTGCCCCGGTGATCATCGTGGAATCCGTGGAATCGGAACAAGGGCCTCGAGGCGAGTTCACCAGATGCATCTGGTTCTGGCTCAAGACGGGTCTTGGCTTCCTCAGCAGAGCCAGGCGCGCCGGTGACCATCCCCATGTGGCTTGGGTGCCTCCGCGCAGGTGCAGAGCTCCCCAGAACCGGAGATTGGCTCGGTCCCGGTGAAGACGTCCCCTGGGTACTGGCAGCCGGGAGGCCTGCCCTGGCCTCTCAGGGATCATGTCCTGCCGTGTTTGAGCTGGCACAGTCTCCTTCAGGCGTGGACCCAGGTGGGTGGCCACCTGTGTTGTCTACCTGGGCCTGGGCCTCTCTGTCTCCCCGGGTTCACCTGGCACCCCTGTCCCGGCTTGCTGTATCACAGATAATAGACTGGCTCTTGGGTCCAGGGGCCCTATTGGGTCCGATGCTTCCGCTTTTTTTTTTTTTTTTTTAATGTTTATTACTTTTGAGAAAGAGAGCACGAGCAGGGGAGGAGCAGAGTGAGAGGGAGACACAGAATCCGAAGCAGGCTCCAGGCTCTGAACTGTCAGCACAGAGTCCGACGCAGGGGTCGAACTCACAGACTGTGAGATCATGACCTGAGCCGAAGTCGGATGCGTAACCGACTGAGCCACCCAGGCACCCCAGATGCTTTGGCTTCTAACCCTCAACACCTTGCTAAGATGGGTCCATTTAGGCGTTGAAATGGAGGCTCCCGACCCTGTAGCTAGCACTGAGTCGGAGGTCGGTGCTCTCCCTGGTTCTCCAGAGCATCTGGGGTGTGGGCGGAAAGCCACCTTCCCCTGGCATCTTCAGGGGGCTGACATTCAGATCCAGAGAAATCTGTCCCAGCAGGTTATATGCAGAGGGGCTCTCCCCTGACCTTGTGAGGCTTTGGGGAACTTCTCTGCCTGCTGACTGGTAAACTGCTCCACACACACACACACACACACACACACACACACACACACAACCTACCTCCATACCTTTTCAGGGAGCCGGGCCCTGCTGCCTCCAGTTCCTGGAGCAGGGAAACCCTCCTGCCTGGGCTTCCGCATCTATAGGATGCCGAGGGGTGAACATCACAGCAAATTTAGTGCAAATTTATTTAAGTAATCTCTATGCCCAACATGGGGCTGGAACCTACGACCCTGAGATCAGGAGTCAGTTCTGACTGAGCCAGCCAGGCACCTGGTTCTCTTTCTTTTCTGTCTCCTAATTCTCCTGCATTCTTCCCCCCTTCTGTAGGAAATTCACTTTAATTGAAAAGGTGGGTGAATAGCATTCATCTTGTTTTGCAAAATAAAAATCCCTTAGGGGGTGCCTGTAGAGATTACTTAAAAATCTTTAGAAACAAACAAATTCTCTTAGTTTCCTCCCCCCACCCCAGGGTTTCCCCTCCCCCCCACCTCATCCCCAGCAGACCCCATGTTAATTCAAGGGGGATCCTGGTCCTCGTCAGCTTGGGGCCTTTTAATGTCCCAAGCGTTGACCAAATTCTCGTGGATATTCGAGGCTGTGGATAATGGGGAGTGAGGTGTTCCCCCCACCCTGCCCCCAGCTGGAGGTACAGAGATGTTTTCAGATGCTGAAGCTTGAGCTGAGGGGAAGGGGCCAGGAGAGCAGGAGGTACCACGCCGAGGTCTCTGAGGGGTCAGAATGGCAGGCAGGGAGCCTGAGAAGCTGGTGTGGGGAGTCCCGCTCCCCACGATTCATTCATGTGTCCAATGCTGACCCAGCCCCCTAGCTGTGCCAGGAGGACAGAGGGCAGGCGCCTTCACCCCCTCCCTGGGCCAGGAGGGACCCCAGCAGGACAGACGTGAGCAGGCAGAAGTCACTCGGTGGACGTTTATTTGGTGGACCTTCACAGGCGGTGGTAGCAGAAGAGCTCTTGCTGGCACACGGGGCACGTGTGCTTCACGTCCATCAAGCTGTCCATACAGAAGGGGAGGAAGCAGCAGCCCAGGAAGCACCTGCAGCCTCAGGAGCAGCGGGGTGTGGGCCGGCGCCCCCCTCCCCGCGCCCCGTCCCCCAAGCCCAGCAGGCCCCGCCCCCGCTGATGCCCGGGCCCCCCACCCCCACCCCCCAGGAGGCCACTCACCCAAACACAAAAAGACCTGTACACAGCAGCCAGGTGAGAACCCCTGGGACCGGGGTGGTCACTGTTACAATGCGGTTCCCACAGTAGTGACATATGGACTGTACCGGGATGGCAGGGCCCATCCTAGGCATTCTGGTGAACAGAGCTGGGGACGGGGGGGGGGAGGGGGGGGCGGGGGGCGCGGCGCAACTCAGACCGTGGCCCTCTCCTGGCACTCCTGCAGCCTCTCCGTGCTCCCCTGTACACCCAAGACCCCAGGGTGGGCTCCAGCTCCCTCTCCCTACCCCGTTTCCCCCACCCCTGCTCCTGCTGGCCTGCAGGGCTCAGGGGCCTCTTGCTGGTCAGGAGAGACCCAGGGAATTTGGAAGCATCTCTAGGTTTAAACTGGGCCCCTTCAGCTCAGCGAGCTACCCAGGATAGCATACTCATCCAGCCCCTTTTAGGGGCGTCTGTTGGATGCTCTCAGTCAAAAGCTTTGATGCCCTGGTGAAGACGGTACAATCCAGAATCTACCTGCTGGCGTTCTTGTGTCGTCCTCTCGCGTTTGTACAGCGGGGCCAAAAAATGTGTTTAGATATCTAAGCCCTGCAACCACGTCTGCAGTCTCGGGTGTGCGGAGAAAGGGGGGCTTGGGTGGTGGCTGAGTTTGTGGTTAAGAAAACAATTCCCACGAGTTTTAGTGTCCTGGCCAAAGGCTCAGGGTCTGGTCTGCAGCCGTGAGGAGGGACTTAGGGGCCTCGCAGGCCTTGATCCCTCTGGGGTCCCGGGTGGGTGAGGGGTGCTGGGATTTGGAATGGACGGAGCCCCGATGTGCGGGATGCAGAATCCCCAGTTTAGCACGGAGCTAAGGAAAGCTCTGTGGCTAGAATGGGTGTCCCTACGGGCCTTTCCATTCTGCCCACTGGGAATGTGCAGAACAACCCTGCAGCTCCTGACCCTTTGAGACCTTTCTCGAGTATTCTGCATTCCTTAACGGGGTTGTGTAAAAACCCCCTGAAGCCCAGGCCCTACCCTGGGCAGGGGCCACCTTCCGCTTCTCTGGTTGCGGCCGGTGCCTCGCACTGCGGAGTCCAGGGGGTTTGCCCCACGAGCCTGCCCTGAGTGCCCACTGCAGACCAGCCCCTGCGCCACTCATTTCATGTTGGAGAGGAGGGGCTGTGGCCAGCCCTGGGGGGGTCACACGGCTCCCGGGGGGGCAGCGGAGAAGGACTTTCAGAGGAGGTGCTGTTGGGGCAGAATCTCGAAGAGTGGGGAAGGGCAGCCTGAGCCCAGGAAAACCGAAGGGGAAGGAACAGAGGTACTCACCCGGGTGAATGGCCGGGGGGCCTTGGACATATATTGGAGGGGGCCTTTGAACTCTTGGAGGCCAAGGACCAGGAGGAGGAGGGGGACGAG
This sequence comes from Panthera tigris, assembly GCF_018350195.1. Lineage (NCBI taxonomy): Eukaryota > Metazoa > Chordata > Mammalia > Carnivora > Felidae > Panthera > Panthera tigris. The sequence goes on from NC_056675.1 coordinate 34,050,505, forward strand.
GACGAGGAGGCTCTTTGGGAGAGAGGAAGGAAACACAGCCTCAGACCCAAAGTCCCGCCACTTGCCAGGCGCTGAGCTGACAAGGTGGCCAGCCTGCCAGCCTGAGGGTATCACCCATTTTACAGGAGGGAAAGCCAAGGCCTGGAGGAACGAATGCCAAGGCTTGCGTAGCATAGATGGAGCAGCTGAGGTTTGAACACAGACGTTTCGGACCCCAATTGTGTCCTCACGTCCTAGAATGAAAGCTCTTCCGGGAGGCAGTACCAGGAAACTGAGGACGTAAAAAGAGCACGGGGCCCATGATCTCTTTAAAAGAAACAAAACATCGAGCATTTGTTGTTTACGTGTCAGACTCTGTGTCAGACGTTTTACACACCTGGCTCCATGGATTCTGGTGAAAACACCAGGGAGGTAACCGTGTGGTATTACTCCAATTTTGCAGATGTGGACACTAGGCTCAGAGAGGTTAACCAACTTGCCTGAGGTCCCCCAGCAAGCAGGTATGTGAATTGAGGATGCCCACCTCCCAAGGAGGAAGGAGCTCCAAGGCTCCAAGAGTGGCAGCGCTTCATTTGCTCCATCCCGGAAGGACAGTTGGGGCCACAGCGCCCTCGCATTCCTCCCAGCCTTCATTCCCTCCTGCCCCACAAGGGGACTGTCACGCCGTGTGCACGTGCAGCTTGCTCCCACCCCCACCCCCACCCCAACCCCAGCTCCCAGTGGTGAGCCCTATGCCAGCCCTGGAGTCAGGTGCAAGGCTGTCTGGACAGGGAATTCTGGGATCTGGAAGCCCAGTGTGTGGTCTGGGAGGTGGGCGGATGAGAGCCCCATAATCGTAATGACTGTGGTCAACGGATGGGGGTCCACATGTGTCTCTATGGGGAACCATGGGGACCTGCCCCTCCCAGGTGAGGGGCCTCGTGGCATAATTGGAGCTGCCTGGGATCCCCCACCCCCACCCCGTGCCTCTTCCCACAATGGGGGCGGCCAGGAAAGAGGAAGCCGCTCTCCGTTTTTTGCCCTCAAGTCTAGACTCTTGGGAACAGGAAGAGATTTCATACCCATCCGGTGCCCCCAGGTGTCCCACCTGAGGCTGGTTTTAGTACCCATTTTACAGGTGAGGAAACTCAAGGCCAGAAAAGAAGTATGCGGCCTGGAGCTGCCCGCTGCCTGGTTGACACTCACCCGACCCAGCCGAGTTAGCAGCCGTCAGCCCTACACCGACCATCCCTTAATCCTCTCAGCCGTTTTCCAGACGGAAAACGGATCCAGAGAGATTGGTGACTTGGCCCAAACCTCATCAGCAGAGCTGGGACCCCCCCACCCTGCCGCCCCATCCAGTCTGGGTTGTGTCTGGCCACGGGGGTGGGGCAGGGGATGGGAGGGACAGGCCGCACCGGATACCAGAGAGTCATTCGGCTTCTTTCTTGGCTTCTTTTTAACACTTTAAGAGAGGGCACAGGATGTCGGGAGGCCCCGATTTGTCCCCATTGGGTCACACAGTCCCCCAGTTGGTGGGGGACAGCAGGACGTGACGGTGGAGTACTGGATTCAGCCCCCAGCCAGGCAAGGGGACCCCCAGTCTCCTCTCCTGCTTCCCATGGGCGCCAAAGTCAACTGGTCACCGGGATGGCGGCGGGGGGGGGAACTCTCACCCTGGGAATGGTTCCATCTTGGTGTCCTGGACGTGTTTTGTTCCAGCAACGGTATCCCAGCAGCGGCGGGTTCCAAGCTCTGAGCAGCAGAGTGCTTATCTGGAGTCCCCATGGCGAGGCCTGGGTGCCCTTGGGCCAGAGTGCCTGCCTGCCTGGTGCCTCTCCCAGGGCCTGGCTCAGGTGGAACAGCCATTGTGATGTGCATCCTCACAGGGGCCAGAGGTGTGGGCTCTGTATGCCCTCCCTGCAGGAGGAGGGGGGACCCTCCCGTGGCCCAGCCTGAGGACCCTTTGGAGGCAACCCTTCTCCCACTGTCCTTCTCGGGTTGAGCCGAAACCAGCCCTGGGTTCTTGAGGGCGGGGGCGTGGGGACCAATCTGGAGCCTTAAAAATATGAATCTAGGCTGGGCTGCACCTGGTGGCTCAGTCCATTAAGCGTCCGACTTTGGCTCAGGTCACGATCTCCCAATTGTTGAGGTCAAGGCCCGTGTCGGGCTCTGTGCTGACAGCTCAGAGCCTGGAGCCCGCTTCGGATTCTGTGTCTCCCTCTCTCTCTGCCCCTCCCCTGCTCGTGCTCTCTTTCTCAAAAGTAAATAAACATTAAAAAAAAAAAAAAGAAATGGGAAAGGATGTATATAATTTCCAAGATGAAGTAAAGGAGCGATTTTTTAAATTCTTTGAAAAAAAATTTTCTTAATGTTTATTTATTTTTGAGAGAATGAGAGACAGAGTGTGAGCAGAGGAGGGGCAGAGACAGAAGGAGACACAGAATCTGAAGCAGGCTTCAGGCTCTGAGCTGTCAGCACAGGGCCTGACTCGGGGCTCGAACATACAAACCACGAGTTCATGACCTGTGCCGAAGTTGGACACTTAACCAACTGAGCCATGCAGGCACCCCGATTCTTTTTTTGTTTGTTTAATGTTTATTTATTTTTGAGAGACAGAGACAGAGCTAGCGGGGGAAGGGCAGAGAGAGGAGACGCAGAATCTGAAGCAGGCTCCAGGCTCCGAGCTGTCAGCACAGAGCCCGACGTGGGGCTCAAACTCGTGAACTGCGAGATCATGACCTGAGCCAAAGTTGGACTCTTAACGGACTGAGCCACTCAGGTGCCCCGGAACAATTTTTTTTAAAACTAAAGGTTGATGTTGAGGGAGATGGGGTGGAAGCACTTTCTCTTTAAATAAGCCTTGCTTTATAGGTTTGACTTTGGAACTATATCATTATTGTTACTAGTGTAAAAGGAAGCACAGGCAAAAGAAAAAAGCAACACCGAAAAACGGAAAGCAACGGAAAACAAACAAATGTGACTGTATATCAAGATTTCTTCCACGGGACACAGAGCACAAGCCATAAAGGGAAAACTTGAAAGACCCGCTTCATCAAAGCACCGGCTCTTCAAAAGGGGAAGAAAAAATGCTTAGCCACAGGCAGGAAGACAATATTTGCAGTACAGGTATCCAGACTGTAAAAGAACTCCAACTACTTTATTCTACTTTATTTTATTGTATTTTCTATTTTATTTTATTTTATGTTTATTTTTGAGAGAGAGAGAGAGACAGAGCGCAAGCGGGGGAGGGGCAGAGCAAGAGGGGGACACAGAATCCAAAGCAGGTCCCAGGCTCTGAACTGTCAGCCCAGAGCCGGACGCGGGGCTCAGACTCACAAACGGTGAGATCGTGACCTGAGCCAAAGTGGGACACTTAATGCCTCTCTCTTGCTCTCTTACCAGTACCTGTGGCACCAACACCCGAGATTCTTGAAACCTCCAGTTCCTGGGCCACCTGCCCAGGTGCCTGGTCTCCTTTGCCTCCACTTGGTGACAGCCCACCGTCACCTCTCCTGTGCTCCGGGGCAGGGTCGGGGGCACATCCCAGAGCCTGTCCACACCCCTGTATGTATTGGCATCTGAGATTTGATGTTTGCTGCATCCCCCAGCACCCGGCACGCAGAAGGTGCTCAATTAATATAGGTTGAATGTGCGAATGAACGAACGAATGAACGAACGAATGAATGAACGAGCTGTGTGCTCTAGTCACCCAGCCCACCCCACGTGACTTAAAATCCTCTGGATATTCCACCCCAAGAAACAGAGTCTGTGTATAGAGTTGAGGTTACACATCTCCGGATGGGGTTGGGGACAGCCTCCTTCTCTGGGAATTTTGAGGCCGGCGGTGTCCCTCCCGCAGGGTTGGGATCCGGGCTGGGGCCCTCTTGAGGGTCAATCAGCGAGGCAGCTGAGGGGCAGTGCTCTCGGGAGGAGGGGGGAGGGCGGGGGGAGGGGGGCGCATTGCGGCCACCACCACCAGGGGGCAGCACCAGGTTGCACGAGTCAGCCTGGCTTCCTCCCTCTGGATCTCTGGGGCCAGGATCTGGGGCTTGTGGGGTGCCCCCCGAGGCTGCTCCGGTGCCGCGAGCTCCTGTCCAGACCAGGCTGGAAGGAGAGACGAGCATGAGAGAGGGCCTGAGGCCAGCCGAGGCCACACAGAAGGCTGTGGTGGAGCTGGCACGGATACACAGGGTCCCACAGGGGAGCCCGGAGGCCTGGCTGGGCTCCTCGGGGACCTCTCTGTGGGGATCACTTCTCCACTAGACTCAGGGCTCTCGGACAACTGGTGTTTGTCTGGTTCCAAACTTTGCATCTCCAAAACAAGGCCTGCCATAGAGGAGGAAGTGGTTAAAGTGTGGGCTCTGTCACTCGCAGCTGTGTGACCCCGGGAGGGCATCTGCATCTCTCTGCAAAGTGGGTCTGATGATAACCCTTGCTGCCAAGAGAGTTCGGGAAATTTCATGAGACAGTTTCATCTTGTTGGCTGATCCTTGGTGCATGCCTACTTTCTGTTCTGTTCTGTCCTGCCCCGGGGGCATTTGTGCTTGCCCTTCCTGCCCCGCCCTGCCCCCCAATGCTCTTCCCATGAGCTACCCCATGGCTCATCAACATCATCAAACTCTCAGTTCATAAGCCGTTCCTCACGGAAGGCTGCTGTGGACCCCTGCCAGAGCACCCAGCCACCCTCTACCATAACCACCTGGTTCAACTTTTATTTATTTATTTTAATCAGTTACTTTTTTAATTGACATCCAAGTTAGTTAGCATATGGTGCTATAGTGATTTCAGGAGTACATTCCAGTGATCCATCCCCGGTGGGTAACACCCAGTGTTCATCCCAACAAGTGTCCTCCTTATGCCCTTTACCCACTTGGCCCATCCCCCACCCACAACCCCTCCAGCAGCCCTGTTTGTTCTATTTACGAGTCCACCCGCGTCGATTTTTAATTTTTTTTTTTTTTACATTTGTTTTTGAGAAACAGAGTGAGACAAAGCGTGAGCAGGGGAGGGGCAGAGAGAGAAGGAGACATAGAATCTGAAGCAGGCTTCAGGCTCTGAGCTGTCAGCACAGAGCCTGACGCGGGGCTCGAACTCATGGAGCCGTGAGATCATGACCTGAGCCGAAGTCGGATGTTCAACCGGCTGAGCCACCCAGGCGCCCCAACATGGTTCGATTTTGGCGACAGTTACCTCTGTCTGGAATTAACAGGTTCGTGTATTAGTTTACTTGATTATTGTGTTTTGCTCCTAAAATGTCAGCTCTGTGAGAGCCCAGACCTCATCAGTTTTGTTCACATGTGTCTCCCCCAGACCCTACCACAGTGCCTGGGACACAGTAGATGCTTAATCGAGATTTGTTGCAGGAAAAATGAATGAATGAAAGGAATCTGTGTGAAGTCCTTAGCTCCGTGCCTGGCATATTGAAAGTTTGCAATGAGTTAGCAATTAGTAATATTAGTAAGCAAGACAATAATACATTAAATAAGCAGAGTCATAAAAGCCAAGGTGGGAGGCAGGCCATCCTAGGAGCATATGAGCCTGGAGTTTTGGCAGCTGAGGGTCCAGGGAGCCCCACCCCCTGCCTCCGCTGAGGTCCTCCCCCGCTGTGTGACCCTGGGCATCTCACTCCCCCTCTCTGGGCTATGCTATCTTCTTGAGCAATAAGGCTTTGCAGCTGGGGCTGCTTAAAGGAAAAAGGCAATGGGACTCCCCCCATCTGCTTCCTGCCCAGCCTCTCTTCCCAGAAGGGCTCGGAGGTGATGAGGTGACGAGAAAGGAATCTGGAGGAATGAGTTCTAACTGTCACTCTTGTGCAAGTGTGGGGCGGGGCTTTCCCTGGAGCTCCCCCTGACTCCATCTGTTGGGTGGTGGGGAGCCTGCAGCCCTGGGCGGGGACTTGCTGGGTCAAATTGGGTCACCCCCTAACCTCTCTGGGCTGACTTTCCAGCTGTGCCACTTCCCTGTCGCCTCTTCTGCCCAGGCTGTGGTGAGCTGGGGGCTGGAAGAGTGTGAGGTGGGGTGCACCCTAAGCTCCGTTCCCTACTTGGGCGAGGAAAGGAAAGCGGCAGGAGGGGGGTGGTTCTTGTGCCCTGGGCACCCACGAAGGTCCTCTCACTGATCAGCGGGGACCCAGATGAGCGAGTGACACGGTTACTTCTTCCCTGGTGGCTGCCACCCATCCCCTGTCCTCAGAACTCTGGGACAGAGCCCCCCCCCCCCCCCCCCCCCGGCCTGCCTGGAGGAGGAGAGGGGGACTTTCTAGACGGAGAAGAGCCCCGGGAGCTGTGGTTCTGCACCCTTCCATCCGTGCGGACTTGTGTTGGAGTGTGTGCATGTGTGGTGGGGGGTGCTGGTGTAGCTGTGCTGTGGGTCTCGTGTGGTCAGGGGGTGTGCTCATCGGCACAGGGTGTGTGTGGTGCAGGCTTGCACGTGGACGTATCTGTGTGTGTGTGTCCCTGCCTCTCAGGTGGGCTGTGTGTGGGACTTGTCATGTCTGGGTGTCTGTGTGTGTCTAGGTGGCAGGGGTGCGCGGCCTGGGTATCCGAGTGTGTGGGCTGTCCGCATAGGTGGCTCCTGGGTCCGTCTTTTCCTCCTTCAGCCCGCGGGCTTGGCCAGCCTACTTGGACCTCGTGCTTTCAGCCTCAAGAGCTGCCTGAGGGGCTCAGTCCCTTCCCTGGGTGCCCCACCCAACCCCTTCTCCACTCTAGGCTCTCCTGGTGCCATTTTACACAAGGGGAAATCGAGTTATCTGTCAGGCCCCTCATCCTGGACACATCTTGTTCCCTCCCATCACATGGCAGCTGCCCCTGTTTCTTCAACGTGTTTATTGAGCACCTACTATAAGTCAGACATAAAAAACCATGGGACGCAGATAAGGTACCTGCCCTGGAAAGCTCACATTTTAGCGGGTACCACATTTGGTTCAGGGTGGGCAGAGGTGGGCACCTCTTCTGAGGCATAATGACTAGAAAGAGGCAGCATGGGAAGATGTGGGGTAAGACTGTTCCCAGCTGAGGGAACAGCATGTGCAAAGGCCCTGGGGGCCCATTAGGGCCGCAGTGGAGTGAGCAGAGCTTGGGCAGGGAGTGCTGAGATCCAATGCATGTTATGAGACCTCCTGGGGCTCCTGCACAGAGGGGCAGTGGCTGGAGGCAGACCAAGAACGGGGAAGTGACTCTCCAGAAAGTGGTGGCCCAAAAGACACAAAGAGCACCAGGCAGGGAGGAGCTGGTGTTCCCATCCCTGCTCTAGCCCGGGGAGGCCCCTCTTGGGGACGCAGACTGGGGCGACACATCCTGGGGAGGAGACTTCAGTCTAAGTCACCTAGGGAAGGAGCACCTTGGGGTGTGACACAGCAATGTCCAAATCTTGGCCTGTCCAGGTATTGCTGCATGATCTTGGGTAAGTCGCATTGCTGACCTGAGCCTCATTTCCCCGTCCCCAGAGCGTGTTCTTCTGGGTTGTGACGAGGGTTTCAGAAGTCAACCTGTGCTGGTCTTCAGAGTTGAAGGTGTCCAGTGTGCCTGGCACATTGTAGGGGGCAGAACTGGGTGGCTGTGGTCATTGCTAAGGGCGACACCTAGATTTAAGCAAGTGGTGTTTTAAAAAGCAAGTAACAATAATCATAATAATTCTCTGGGGGCGCCTGGGTGGCTCAGTCGGTTGAGCGTCGGACTCTTGATTTCGGCTCAGGTCATGACCTCGTGGCTCATGAGACTGAGCCCCACGTTGGGCTCTGCGCTGACAGCACGGAGCCTGTTTGGGATTCTCTTTCTCTCTGCTCCTCCCCCACTCCTGTGCACTCTCTCACTCTCTCAAATAAACAAACATTTAGGCACGCCTGGGTAGCTCAGTTGGTTAAGCATCTTGATTTTGGCTCAGGCGATTATCTCCCGGTTTGTGAGTTTGAGCCTCACGTCGGGCTCTGTGCTGACAGTGCTTGGGATTCTCTCTCTCTCTCTCTCTCCACCCCTCCCCCATTCGCTATCACTCTCTCAAAATAAACATTTAAAAACCATTAAAAAAATAATTCTCACAACGTGCCTAAGCATTCATGCACTCTCTCACTTTAACACGGCAACCTTGAGAGACGTGCTGACATTGTCCCCATTTTACAGATGAAAAAACCGAGGTGCCAAGAGAGGGGACCTGCTGAGAGTTAAAGCATGTGGGGACCCAATCCTTAGGGCCTCCAGACCTGCTGTATCCACCCCAGACGTATCCCCTGCCGTCGTCTTTTCCATGACACGTGTGCCTCCAACTTGGTGATGCTCCTTACTGGAGTTTTCTTATGTTAAGTCAATCCTAAGTGCTACAGCACATGAGTCTGGGTCTCATTAAAAGGGCAACAGGGAGTCACTGAAGGGTTTTGAGCAGGGGCAGGACGACCTGGTGACAGAGAGTCTCTCCCTGACCAGACTTTAGTTGGGCTCCTCTGAGCCTTCGGCTCGCCTGGGCACAAGCTGGAGCTTCCCACTCTGTCCCTGTAAGAGTCCAGTTTTGGCAAGAATCCTGACAAGTTGGTTTAGCCAGAATTCCCTGCCCTCTAGGTCTGACCAAATTCCTCATCCCCTGCCTCCTCCCAGGGGATGTGTGACCACCCATGTCTTCCGCAAGAATCCTGCCAGGCCAGCTTAGCCAGAGCCCCCCCTTCCCCCTGCTATTTCCTCCCAGCAGTCTCGCACTCCCGGACCCTGCTCTGTGGCTACACATCTTCTCCTCCCTGTATGTGGACGTGAGCCCCATCTCTCTCCCTGAATGCAAACCCCACTGCAGGGGCCCCTGTCCCTATCGCGACAGTGCTGAACAAAGTCCGTCTTACCATTTCAGCAAGGGTCAGAAATAATTTTTTTTTTTAGCAACAGTCAGATTTATACTTTTGAAAGCTCACTCTGGCTGCTGCACAGAAAACAAGCGAGGTCACAGATATTAGGGGAGGCATAAGGCAGGGGAGGAGGCCACTGCTTCTGGTGAGACAGTAGAGGACCAAGTCATGGTGGGAAGGAATGGGGGGCAGATGGGTGGACAGTTATACTTTGGGGGGAGGAGTCTCCCTCTCATCCCTGCTTTTAGACCTTACCAGGCTGCTGTCACTCTTAAAGTGAAGCTCTGTAATTGAGACCCATCCACTTAGCCCCCTCTGGCTCTGGCCATATCACTTCTGTCCACGTCGCTTCTCGTGTCCTAGCCCCACCACACTCCTGTCTCAGGGCCTTTGCACGTGTGCTAACCTTTCTCAGGAATGTCCTTTCCTTTGTCTATTCAATTCCTGGTCTTCCAGAAGACCCCAGGTCAACCAGCACTTTCCAGAGAAGACTCTCCTGGCTTCTCCAGCATGATGCTGTCCCTGCTATGGATACAGCGGGACTTTATACCATTGTGATTACTGGTTTAACATCTGCTTCCCCTAATTAGACTGTAACCCTCTGGGGGACGGGGGGTGGCAGGACAGGACCAACATGAGTTTTGTTTAGTCTAGGGCTTAGAACACAGCTCATGTGCAATAACTATTTGTCACATGGCTGGACAGATGATTGGTCTTTATTGGGTGGAAAAGTTAGGCCAGATCTTCTCATCTGCTGCTGGCTGAAGTCTGGCCACTAGGCCAGTGCCATGAGATGCGGCCATGATAGTGGGCTGATGTCTCTGGTTGCAGGAAGCTCAAGCTGTGGCAAGTTGGGAGAAAGAATTTCTCCACGGACCCGTCTTCTCTGATAGGGCCAAGGGCAGGGCACTCACTGAGCCAGGGATGCTTATCCAGCCCACCACCTGACACCCTACCTTATCAACCTGCCTGCCATCCAGGGCGGGAACTGGGTGGGCACTTTTTTTTTTTTTTCCAACGTTTTTTTTTTTTTTTTTTTTTAATTTATTTTTGGGACAGAGAGAGACAGAGCATGAACAGGGGAGGGGCAGAGAGAGAGGGAGACACAGAATCGGAAATAGGCTCCAGGCTCCGAGCCATCAGCCCAGAGCCTGACGTGGGGCTCGAACTCACAGACCGCAAGATCGTGACCTGGCTGAAGTCGGACGCTTAACCGACTGCGCCACCCAGGCGCCCCTAGGTGGGCACTTTTTACTCTGGATGCTCAGCACCGCAAACGGAGGCCTGGCACCGATGATACCCCAGTGAATGACTGCAGACGGGAACTGCACCAAACTCAGGTGTGGGATTCTCCGAGGCTGGGGTGCCCGGGGGACTCAGTTGGTTAAGTGTCCAACGCTTGGTTTTGGTTCAGGTCATGACCTCCCGTTCTTGAGTTTGAGCCCTGGATCAGGCTGTGCACCGACAGTGCTGAGCCTGCTTGGGATTCTTTCTCTCTCTCTCTCTCTCCCCTCTCTGCCCCTCCCCCAATGGTGGTGTTTCTCTCTCAAAATAAATAAATAAACTTAAAAAAATAAAAATTAAAAATATTCTGTGGTTAGTTGAGGAGGAAAAGGCTGTTCCTGATGCCATAACAAAACACCAGACTGGGTGGCGTAAGCAACAGAAAGTGACTTCTCACGTTTTTGGAACCTGGGAAGTCCAAGTTCAGAATGCCCGAGATTTGGTTCCTGGTGGAGGACCCTCTTCCTGGCTTGGGGACAGCTGTATTCTTGCTGTGTCCTCAGTGGTGTCTTTGCACGTGGGGAGGGGAAAAGAGGGAGAGAGAGGGAGAGATTGAGAGGCAAGCAGAGCTGGTGGGCTCCAGCAGGGACCCACGTGCCACTTCCAGCCCTGGGACTATAGGCCCAGGACAGTTAAGGGGTTTCCTCCCTGCCCCTCCACCAACCTGAGCCACGGTCCAGGGCTGGGCTGGCTTTTAGGGGCTCCTCTCGCAGGGACTTGCAGTGGCCAGGCAGGGGACGGGGTGTGGTCACCCAGCTCCATGCCTCAGTTTCCTCTCCTGTAAAAGGAGAGTATTGTCAATTTTCTGCAGACACAGAGGACTCAAGGAGGGAATGCAAATTAAGAACAAAACAAGAGAACAAATGAACGGTTTCCCCTTTTTTTCCCCCCTTTCTTTTCCTCCCTTCCGTTCTACCTCTCTTTTTATTCCTTCTCATCGTTCCTGGAGCTCTTTTTCTCCGCTGAAACGGAGGCGCCGCGGGCCTGGCGGATCCTGGAGCAGAGGTCAGCTAGGCCCGGACCTGCCGCGGGTTGTTAGGGGAGGGACCTGAACGGGACCTCCACTTTTCAGGGGAATGTTCCGACCGTAGGTGCAGCACGGGCGGGCATCCTCCCGGCTCCCGCGCGGGACGAGGGGCCGCGCTCCCGCCAGTCCCGCGGGCGGACACAAAGGTCCCGTCGGGGCTGGCCCCGCGCGCCCCGCCCCCTGGCCGTCCGGCGCCCCGGCTCCCATTGGCTGGGAGCTTGTGGAGGCGGAGCCTCGGCGGGCCAGCCCCGCGGAACACGCCCCCTCCCCAGCGAGCCTCTTGCAGTCGGAGCCGAGCAGCCGGCGGAGCGGAGCGGGTCGCAGGTAGGGAGCTCTTCCGGGCCCCCCAGAAGGGGTGTGGCGGGGTGCCCACCCCGGGGCCCCAGGAGCCGCCGGGACGCGGCCTCGGCCTCCTTGCGGCCGCGGCCCGCATTCAGGCCCCTCGTGCAGGGTCTTCCAGGCCGCCGGCAGGGGGCTCCGGGCTGGGTCTCTGGGCCCCCAGGAAATGCCCGGCCGCCGCGGCCTGTTTGGGGAAAGCAGGTTACTCATGCCCGGGAAGGGGCGGGTGTGGCAGCAGCGGGAGGGATTGGGGGCTGGCGTCGGGCAGCGCTCGCGGCGTGCAGTGAACGCCTCCCCCTCCTTCTCCTGTGGGCTGGAGCGTGGGTGGGGGACCCGCGGACCGGAGCGGGGCGCGGCACGGGGAGGGGGCGCCGACTCCCAGCCGGGCGGGGCGGGGAGGGCGGGGGGGGGGACCCCAGCCCTCCAGGCGGGGGCGGTCGGGGGGAGCCGCCCTGGCGCCGTGCGATTGGCCGCATCTAGGGGAGGAGGAGCCGCCGGCCGCTCGCGGAGCGTTTGCGCCCGGATGGGGGGCCTCTGGGCGGAGCAGAAGAACTTCACCCGCGCCCACAGGCTCCCTGCCCGCAGGCCCCGCCGGCCGCCCGTTTGCAGGCCGGAAATACAACGTCGTATTTTGATTTTTTAAAAGGAAGCCCCCGGTCCCCACGTCTTCTCTGGGGTTGGGAGTGGATGTGTGTGTGGAGTGGGCGGATCGGGGATCAGCCGGTTCCACGCAGGGCCTCGGTTCCCCCTGGTGGAGCTGTCTCCAACTAGGAGGCCTCCCGGAGCCTCAGTCTCCCCACCTGTAGACCGGCGGTATAACTTCTCCCTCTCATAACGGGGTGCGAGAGAGTAGAAGGAGGAGGCTAACCCAGTCCCGGGAGAAATGTCGGCTACCGTCGTATTTTTTACTTGCTTTTGTGATATTTCTCTGTCCCTGTCTCCATTCTTGCTCCTCCTGCCCTTTGGTCACTCGGAAGCCATAGGGAACTTGTAAAAACCATCGGTTCAAATCACCCCCCTGGCTTGAAATCACGGGCTCATGGCCCTAATTGTCTAAGTCCCAAACTTGTCCACAGGACTTTCTGGTACCCACCACCGCGACCTTCCTTCCCCAGGGCCTTTGCCCCTGCAAGTTCCCCTGCCAGGAATGAGCTCCCCGCCCCATTGTCTTGAAGTGATCATTTTAAGACTCAACGCAGAGCCCCCTCCCCCCACCCCCCCACCCCGCCCTCCGCCGGTTTTCGGCCAGGGCCCTCCCCATCTGCGCTCCTGCTCTCGGGGCGGCCTTGGTGACCGCGGGCTCTCAGTGCTCGCCTGTCTGCCCTCCCGCCCCCACCTCCCCCAAGTGGCGCCGGAGCCTCTCCAGGGCAAGAGCTGGGTCCTGTAGCGTCGTGGAGCTGAGCCAGACCCAGCGGGGCCCTGGGGGCCCTGGGGCACGGCTGAGGGTGCGTTCTCCTGGGAGGCGGACGGTCTTCCTTTGTCCCGTGGAGTGGCAGAGTCAGGGCTTTTCGTTTGTGTGCCATCAGCAGGGACTGGAATGGGAGGGATTATTCTAGGTCGCCCCATGCCTGACAGTTTCACCATTAGCGACTCAACTATTGTTGGCTGAGCCGTTTGTAGCTGGCACCGTCTGCGCCACGTTCGCGGGCCTGGGGTGCTGCATTACTCTCCCGTTTGACAAATAAAGAAACTGAGGCATGGAGCGGTGAGGTCTCTCGCCAGGGGTCACATAGGGGAGCAAGCAAAGAGTAGAGTCAGGCCGAGACTCGGGTCGGCAGCCTTAGCCGCTGGCTGGTGGGGTGGAGGCAAGGATGCCGTGTGGGAATACGTGACCTGGGGGTGATGGGGTTCTGGTTACGAGCTGGGGCGGGCCCGGGGGTGGGGGCGGGGCGCGGCGCGGCGCTGGGGGACCTTCTCCGGGGTGGGGGGTGCTGGTCCTGCCGAGGCCGTCGGGGTGCTCCTGGGTGGGGCGGGCAATGCTGGAGGGGCCGCCGGTCCTTCGGGTTTCCGGCCTCTTCCCGGCACTCTGGGGCCCCCGGCGGGGGTGGGGGGCGGGGGGAGTGCGGGAGAGCAGTTCCCGGAGGGGCGCGGCCTGGAGGGGACTCCGGGGCCGCGTCTCTCCGCGGGCGGGCGGCACCCTCCGCCTTGTTTGTGTTTGTCTTTGCAGCCAGCTCTTTTGGCCCCGGGCGCTTGCTGGCGCTCCAGCAGAGGCCGTCCCTGCCCCCCGGCCGCACTCCCCGCCCCTCCCCTACAGCTCCCCTTGCCTCCCCCGCCCCTCCCCTGCATCCCCTCCATCCTCTCCCTCCCCCGCGGGAGCTCTCTCTCCCGAACAATGGAAGGGAATGTGGCGGAGGCCAGCCTCAGGCCCCCTCCTGGGGCCTCTCTTGCTTCCTGGGACCCTTCTGTCGGGCCTCAGCCGAGCTGACCTGCCCCTCAGTTCCCCCACGTTGGGGCCCAGCTGGACTGGAGCTCTGGAGGGGAGTCCCCGGGTCTCAGCCTCAGTTTACAAAGGAGGAACCTGGGCTGACAAAGGAGTAACTGGCTGACTCATCTAGAACCTCACCCCTTTCCGCCCCCAGTTTCCCGTTCACCCACCTGGTTCCAGCCAGGGCCCTGCCACCCACTGGCTGTGAGGGTGGGCAGGTCGTCAGCCCCCCCAACTCTGGGGTTCCTGTGCCTTCTGTGGACCAGTGGCACCTGGCTCACCGGGAGCACTTTTGAATTCCAGAGTCTCGGGCCCCATCCTCGACCTTCAGAATCAGATTCTGCATTTTGTCCCCCTCCCCAGAGACTTGTGGGGACACTAAAGTGTGAGCACCTCTCTGTGCCTTAGTTTCCCCACCTGTAAAATGGGGATGATAAAAGCACCTCCCCCTGTTGTGCGGGGACGTGGGGACGCATCTACTCCGCCTGGCCCCAGTGCCCTGCCCCCTTCCTTTTGTGTGGACTAGTTTGGAGCCCTCCCCACGCGGCAGCAGTGGCCTGGCCCTGCAGCTGGGTGTCTGCCTCCCCCCAGCCAGAAACCCACACAAGGCTTTCCGGTGTAAGCTTGGTGTGGTCTGGCTTTGCCAAGAGCCACACAGAACGAAGCATGCCACTTGGACCCAGGTCTTGCTCCCCCACATCTCCACCTTCCTACCCTCAGATGTGTGAAAGCTACCAAGAATGGAGCCTTGGGAAATGAATTGCGAACTCCCTCTCACTAAACTGTGAATGGTTGAAAACACTGCCACGGCTCCACTCCCTGGACTAAGCACCCCGCTCTTTGGCTTAAGACTGACTCATCCTTGATGGGTTGCTGGGTTCTCAGGGCAAGAGGGCAGGAGGTGGGGGCTAATGTAGGGTTATCTGGAGCCCCCAGATACGTGAGGGGGTTGATGGGGGGCGGGTTGGGAAGGCCCGATTCTGGTGCCTGGCTGAACTCTGACAACCTAAGAGGAGGACCTGCCCGGCCTGTGGAAAATTCCCAGGCTATTTTGGGTTGAGGCCCCCTGCTCCACCCTTTCCTGGGATCTGGTTGGAGGCCTTGCTGACATACCCCTCCCTGAGGGCAGCCAGGGTGGGCGTGGCTTCCTGACTCCCTCACCTCTAGACCCTGGGTCCCCCCTCCCCTGGCTGAGCATTGTTGAGGACCTGGGGCCGGAGCTGATGGGGGGGGGGGAGTGGGAGGGGAGCACCCCCCCCAGACCACCTGCTTTGAAATGCAAACCCTCATTCCCGCCCCCCTCCCCTGCTTGCTTTTTCTCCATAACATTTTCACTGTCCCACATACTGTGGGTTTCACTAGTTTACTTACTAGCTGGGGGCCCCAGGCAAGTTACTGGACACTTTGTGCCTCGGTTTTGCCATCAGTGAAATGGAGATGAATGAGCTGTGATGCGTCAAGTGCTGTGAGCACTTCCCGGTTGCAGCACACTCTTCTTGTCCTGGTGGTTGTGGGGCTCCAGTCCCTGAGCCCAAGCTCCCGTGGGCAGGAATTAGCTGTCCTGGTTTCCATTTCCTGTGCTAGTGGGGGGCCCAGTAACTGTTACTTGGAAAGGATGCAGCCTTCGTCCGTCCTCGTCCTCGGGTGCCCCGTTCCTCTGATGCCCTAAGTGGCCAGTGTGCTCGGGGAGTAGGGGGGCACGTGCGGCCCCCGCTGGTCCACTAGTGTGCACACACAGGCAGTGACATGCCCGTGTGTGTGTACACACATATACGTGTGCATATACACATATACACGTGCACACAGCACAGTGGCTGTGACGTGCCTTGGCAGGAGGGACGTTGGTCCGAGTTTGCTGCAGGTCGGAGGCCCATCCCAGGTCTGAGCTTCGGGCACCTGTCTGCACCCTGCTTCTGCTGGGGGGAGTTGAGTGTGTGGGCTGCTCGCGGAGGGCGCTGGTCACAGAGCGCGGCCCTGCCTCCTCCCGCCCTGGGCTGTGCTGGGGGGTGTGGGGCCGGGCTTCGGGACCCCTCTCCCCATCTGTGCTTGGGGGGGCAGCAGCGGCTGCTGGGTTGGCTCCTGGGTGACTGGCTGCCCCCTCCCCCAGCTGTTTTCCTTACAGCTGGACTCTGACCCGACCTCCCCCACACAGAGGCCATTCACTGCTGGGCCCTGGGGGTGGGCTGGCTCCTGGCCAGGCCCCAGCTGCTCTCCTCCAGCTCAGATGGCCGGAGAGAGGCAGGCAGGGGGTGGTGAAGGCCCCGGGGTCTCCCCGCACCCCTCCATCCCGGTTTCTGGACGGTCCCCACCCCCGCTGGACCGTGCCAGCTGGAGCACACCGAGCGCACAGTGGCCGCCAGCCGATGCTCCTGGTTCTGGGGCTGGTTGAGAAGGGAGCCCTGCTCGGGGCGCCTGGGTGGGTCAGGAGGTTAAGCATCTGAGTCTTGATTTCGGCTTAGGTCATGATATCATGGTTTGTGGGTTCGAGCCCCGCATTGGGCTCTGTGCTGACCGCACAGAGCTTGCTTGGAATTCTCTCTCCCTCTTTCTCTGCCCCTCCCGTTCACGCTTTCCCTCTCTCTCTCAAAATTAAAATTAAAATTAAAATTAAAACAAAACAAAACAAGAATTTAAGGAGAGAATCGTGCTCTGTGCCGGCCCCAGCTCTGGGCCCTAGGGACGTGGAGGGACCCTGTGCAGCCCTCAGGTTCCTTGCCCGCCAAGGCTGTGGGCTGCTCTTGGCATCTCTGAGGGTTGGGTGTATTTGGGGATTCGGGGATGCTGGGATGGAGAGAAAGGGGCCCCTAATTTGAGCCTGTTGCATTAATTCAGGGGGAGGTGGGTATGGTAAGGGGCATGGGACTGACAGATGGACAGATGGGTGTGAGGAGAGGAAGACGCACACGATGTTGTTGATCCCTGTAGTTCCTCAGCCGGCCCTCTCCCGGCTCTCTGTCCCTGGTGCCCACCACACTGCCCCCTTGCTGGCCTTCAGCCACACCTGGGTGGGCTCTTGCCAACCACAGGGCCTTTGCATAGGCTGTTCTGTCTGCCTGGAAGAGCCTCCCTCTCTTTTTGAAAGGTTGACTCTACTGTTCAGGACCCAGCTTTCCCCTCATTAGAGAATCATCTCCACCCTGGTACTCTGTCTCCCTGTGTATTTCTTACCAGCCCTTCTGGGAATCTGTAGCGATCTCATTCATGTGTCTATTTACCTGTTTATTCTCTGACTCCAGACTCAGGCCCTGTGTCTCTAGTGCCATGAACTAGGGCCTGACACTGATCACCTGTTTGTTGAATGACCTTATGATGGCATTTATAACAGTCCTAGCTGATAGGCCCTGCTCACTTGTTCTGGGTAGATAGTGTGCTGAGTGCTTAGCGTGTAGTATTTCATTTCAACTTCATGGCCGCGGTGTGAGGTCAGATGTGCCTGACTCCAGAGGAGGAGAAGGAGACTGGACGGAAGAAGAGAGGGCTGTTCCCTCCCCCTGGTGTCCCATCTGCTGTCCTGGGAGGCCTGGGCAAGGTGCTCCCTTCTCTGGGTCAGCACCCTTCCCAGAACCCCAAGCGTTGGAACATTCCAGGACTCTATGACCTGTATTGGTGGGTGGTGCTGGAGCCCTGACCCCCCAGCCGAGCAGCCGGGGCCTGCATGAGGTGGGGGCTCCCCGGTCCTCCTTGGCGGTGGCTGCAGCTGAGAGAAGGGTCAGGAGGTAACTGTGTCACTTCCTCCAGGCAGGCAGCCGGCCTTCTCCTTTCCCAGCCAGGCAGAACTAAGGCCAGACGGCTGTGTGGGGGACTGAGGGGAGACTCAGGGGGAGGGCGACAGGTTGGGGGGAGGAACCAGGCCTGTTCCTTGGGGGGTTTGGGTTGCGGGCAGAGGCAGCTCTGCTGGGTGATGTAGGTTAAAACCCCAGTGCTCTGGGGCCACTGAGTCCGTATAAATGAGGGAAGCAGGGGTGGCGAACGGGGGTTCGAGGTTGTCAGAGCTTCGAGTTTTGTTTTTCCAAGAGTAGTGGGAAGCCTGGGTTGGGATGTTTTCGGTGTGAAAACCCTGTGTGAGCCGCATAAGCCCGTCGGCCCTGCTTCCGTCCCACTGTGGCGTGCCTGGGTGAAGTAGGAGTTCGGGCTTCCCCTGCCATCCCTGCCACGGGGCCCTGCTCTGTCTGGTTTGTGTCCTCTGCAGGTGCCGGGGGACGCCCACTCGGCCGCCCCACTTTGCAGATGGGGAAATTGGTCCCAGAGAGCGGAAAGGACTTACCCAAGCTCCTCTGGCTCCTGAGCTTTGCTTTCTTTCCTGGTGACCTTGAGCCCAGGCCGAGGTAGCGCGGGTGCCTTGGCAGTCGGTCACGTGTTCAGTGCAACGGCCACGTCCTGCTCTTGGCAAAAGTGCCAGAGTCCGCTCCCCCCAGACCCCAGCCGGGTCTGATCCCACCTCTGATACATGTTAAGGGTCACTGAGGGAACTGGAGTTCCTGGCGGCCAGTGACCCAGGCAGGGTGCAAACTGACTGAGCGCCTGGTGGATATGGCTGTCTTGGCGATGGTCCTGCCACTGAGGGTCCCTCAGGCCCACTGTCCTAGATGCAAGCTTGTGACGGCCCCTGGGGGATCAAGACCTGGGGTCTCTGCCTCTCGGGTGTGTGTCCAGAGTTTCTCGGGGGAATGCTGTGTGCTCTGCCCTCTTTTACCTCCGCCTTCCGGAACCACAGTGCCTGGCTAAGTGCTTGACTTAGCAGGTCAAGGCTGTTGAGTAGCTGGAGTGTGACCTAGGTAGCTGGCAGTAAAGGATCCCTGCCCGCCTGCCCTGCCTCCCTCCCCGCCCCCTTCCTTCCCTCCCTTTCACGAGTATTGACTAAGTGCCCTGAGTGTGCCGGGGTCTGTGCTGCCTCCCGGGGGCACAGAGGGGACTGATGGCATCCGTGATGTGGGGCGAGCAGGCATTTCCTGGCAGAGTGATGCCCGAGGGAGGCCGCGGCTGCCGCGGGAGCCGAGGAGGCACCTGACCCAGCTGGGGCGAGCCTGGCCTGCTGCCGGATAAGGTGACCTCCACGCCGAGTGAGCCTCGCGCCTGCGTTGCGCAGCCGAGAATGTGGGTCTCCGATGGGAGACGGTCAGACACGGGGGTGGGCTGCATCCGGGGTCCCCCCTTGCAGGGCATGAGCCCCTGAGAGCCCTCGGTGTCTTCCTAGGTCAGCCATGTCATCTGAGCCACCTCCACCGCCACAGCCCCCAACACACCAGGCTTCGGTCGGGCTGCTGGACAGCCAGCGGGCCCGAGATCGGTCACCGTCCCCTCTCCGGGGCAACGTGGTCCCGAGCCCGCTGCCCACCCGCCGGACGAGGACCTTCTCGGCGTGAGTCTCGGGCTAGCCTCCTGCCCAGGGCCAGAGTCGTTGTATCTGACCATCTCTGTGACTCACTGTCCTGGTCTGTCACATGGGGAGACTTGGGTTGGGGTAAGGACTGGTGAGGCACCCTGTAAACTCTGGAGGACAATGCCCCAGGCCCCTTGAGCCTGTGGCAGGCTGGGGTTCATAACAAGTAGGAAATCACTGGGGTCTTAAATCAATGGGTTTTAACCACGCACAAGCCTCTTCCTTTGTGGGACCTTGACTTCCTCAGCTGCAAAATGGGGACAGCAGCAGGTTGGGGCACAGTGCTGCAAAGGACCTGCACAGTGCCTGGGAGCTGTAGATCTCAGGCCCAAGTTGTAGAGGCTGCTGCCGTCACTAATAGTCTTCAGAGGGATGCTCGGAGAGCTTTTAGTCTAACCTGCTTTTTGGATAGAGAAACTGAGGCCTGAGAAAATTTGCTGGGGTCATCAGAGAGTCACTCTTATTAGAGTCTTTGTGAATGGCTCCCAGAGTTGTGCAGTGCACAACCTGCACAGCTGTACATAATGGCCCTGGTTACTATCCGGGGCACGGCTTTTAAGGGGGCACTGGGATGAGCTGGGTATGCCTCAGGAGAGTGGGTGGCTGTTCTGGAGGGCTGGTAGGGGCCCCCACTCACACTTTCCCCCCTCTTTCAGGACGGTGCGGGCTTCGCAAGGTCCTGTCTACAAAGGAGTCTGCAAATGCTTCTGTCGATCCAAGGGCCACGGCTTCATTACCCCGGCCGATGGTGGCCCCGACATCTTCCTGCACATTTCTGAGTGAGTCAGGGCTGGTTTGGGCGGTTTGGGGCTGGGCAAGGAGGCAGGGGGAGTGTGTGACTGACGGGCGCTGCGTGTGAGGGCGTGAGCCTCTGCCTGTGACCTGTGTGTGACTGTTCGGGGGTGGGGCGTTGTGGGAGGCTGCAGGTGACAGTCTGCACGTGTATGTGACGGAGAGCGAGACAGAGGGAGAGAGGGAGAGACCGTTGAGAACCATGGGATGGGTCCGGTGGATGGGAGGGGTGTCACTGAGCTGTGGAGTGCGTGTGACCCAGAGTCTGACTTCCTGCCTGCCTTGGGGGAGCCGCTCAGTGAGGCTGGGGGCTGCCCAGCCCCTCTGCTCCAGGAAGGAAGTTTGGAGCTGGACCCTTTCTCCTGCGACTTGCTCACTGACGTCCTTCCTTCCTGAGTGTCTGGAAACCCTTGGGAGGCTCAGGCGGGGCCCGCACGTCCGCGGCCTTGAGGCTGGAAAGCATCCAGCGGCCCGTGCTTCGCTCCCTCCCCCAGTCAGCCTTCAGCTATGTGGGGACCGAATCGGGCACCGCCTTGCCCCGGCCCCGTTCTTTGGCCTCTGCACCCCCAATCTTTTAGTCTGTGGCAGGCCGAGTCCTACGCCACACGGCAGACCGGGCAATATATAAACACCCCATTTTTGGAGATAGGGTACCGTTGCAAATGTCTGTTGTGAGGGGAGAATTATCCCTCCTTTACCTCTTGCCCCCCCAAAGTCCTTACACGTCAGGCCTCGCACAGGCTCCCGGAGAGTACAGACAGCAGAAGGGTGTTAAAGCCACGCATCTGATGGGTGCGTGAATGCGTATGTGGCTGTGAAAATGTGTCTTCATGTCGCCTCTTTCCGGAAGGGATCTGTAGTGGTTTACAAGGATATTCGCAGTGCACCATGAAAAATCAGTAAGGAAAACCGGGGGCGGGGGCGGGGGCGGGGGCGGGGGCGGGGGCGAGTCAGAGAGATGGACGTGCGGCATCCTGGTGGCCCGACCAAAGAGGGAAGCACCGTTGGCCACGTGCGCTTTCCCTCAAGGCAAGCCAGTTCCAGGATCTGAAGGGGATTTTCCTCTTGCTGGAGGTGTCCTCGGGGGGGCATCAGCATGGGCACCTCACCAGGGTGGGTGAGATGGTGACTTGTGTCCCATAGGGAGTACGGTCACAGGGAGGGGACCCTCCTGGAACTCGCGTTCAGCACGGAAGGGACTTGCCTTCGGGCTTGCTGGGTGTCTGGGAAGCGGGAGGGCAGAGACGCACGCAGCTGGGGTTCCGGGGCTCCCCTGGGACCAGGGTGGCTCTCAACCGTGACGCAGACGGCCTTGTTCTCTCTCTGGCCCAGACCGGCTCTCCCTGCTCTTGTGTCCACAGGCCCGTGACACCCATGCGATGGACAGTAGGAGCTCCTGCAGAGGCAGAGCTCGGTCTGGGCCTCAGCGTGCGGGGAGGCTGGGGGGACCTGGTCGTGCAGAGACACGGTGGCTCCCTGGTGGCAGGGCAGGAGGGGCAGGTGCTCCGAAAGCTCGGGCTGGGGTCCTGGGTGCGGCACGGAACTGAGTGAGGGTTTTGTGGGCGCTGGGCGCTGAACGCTGTCTCCCTGCCCCCACAGCGTGGAGGGGGAGTATGTCCCCGTGGAAGGCGACGAGGTCACCTATAAGATGTGCTCCATCCCCCCCAAGAACGAGAAGCTGCAGGCCGTGGAGGTGGTCATCACCCATCTGGCCCCGGGCACCAAGCACGAGACCTGGTCCGGCCACGTCGTCAGCTCCTAGGAGATGCCGGAAGCATCCCTTCTCCTGGGCTCGAGGGAGACTCTGGGGGGGAGGAGGAGGCAGAACCAAACTGCAGATGACGGTCTACCGCTGGAGATGGGGCTTCAGAGCGGGGAGCACGGTCCCTTTCAAGCATCTTCCGGAGGAAGGGGCGATGGGGACAGACACTGGCGTGCTCTCGGCCACCAGCGCAGCCTCGGACCGTTCCAACAGCCTCTCACCATCTGAAAAGCATTAAAAGCATGGAAAAAGGAGGGGTGCCCGCTGGTGGCTGAGTGGATGGTCCAACCCCAGCCCCGGGGGTGGGTCAGGTGGGCGCTTCCCCAGCCCACAGAGTCCTTGTGCCCCTGGGCTGGAGGCTCAGAATCCCCAGATCCAGCCCGCCCCGGGGGCTGACGGGAGGCCCTATGCGTTTCCCACCTGCGCCTACCCTCCTTGTGTCTGTGTTTGGCCCTCAGCAAAGCGGGAACTTTTCTCTTGGTCTGTTTGGTTTGTTCTAGGGGAGCCGGCCTCACCGGGCGGGGGGGGGGGGGGGGCACGGCACGAGAGCGGGGGTCTTTGGTGCCTTTGCAGCGGGAAGAATCCCAACTGGGTGCCTGGGAAAAGAGTTTCCCCAGGAGCCCTGAGCCCTCCCCTCGGCCATGCCGTGCTCAGCTGAATCCTCTCTCCTCCTACCCTCAATTTAGCAGACAGTTCACAGCCGTGGTCGTTTAGGGGGTGGGTCGGGGTGGGGGTGGGAGAAGGGCGGGTCTTTGTTTAAAATCAGAGCTCGGTCCAGAACCCTCCGGAACAGAGTCGGTCGGTCGTGGTGGCTCGCTTCTCAACAGCCTGGTAAAGTCAAAACTTGGAGGAGAAAATGCCCCTTTGGTGGTGGGGTTTTCCTGAAAACTGGTGTTAAGAACAGCTGAGGGTTGGTTTGTTTGTCTGTTTTCTTCTCTAATAACCAAGGCTTTTACCCAGGGCCAACCCTGTTTGCACTTGGCTGCCGACATTTCGAACCCTTGTAGATGTTTTCCATACACAAGTCCTGAGGATTTTCTTTGCGGTGGCTTGCTTTGGCTCTAAGGGTGATGTAAAAATAGAAATAGCTGGGTGGGTGATAATGTTTTGAAATGTGTGGCTTCTGTGTACTCAAAGGTCCGTTTTGTCAGTTGCAGGGAAGTGAACCCTGTAAAGCTGGCTTGGAGGCAGACGGCAATGTTGCAAAGGAGGGAGGGCGGCCGATGGGTTGTGGAAGAGGCGAGGCCGAGTGCCTCGGTCTGTGGATGGATTTGTCTTTAAGCGTAGGAATGGCTTCCTTTGCAAGATAGAACTCTTTTGCTCATGACCGGTGGGAGCTGTCTGAAAATTGGCAAATAGCTTTTGGCTGTGTGCATGCGAACAGCCCGCTGCGGTCAGCGGTGGATCTGCCAATTTCCTGGCCTGTCGTGCCCCTCGAAGGGTCCTCGGTCTGCTGCCTCTGCCTTCTGCTGGGTCCAGGGTGGCCCTTGCCCTCCAGCCTGTTTCCAGCAGGCCCCCTGGAGACACCACACTTCCTGAGCCACTTCTGCCAAGAACCTTCCGGCTCCCAGAGGTCGAGAGCCTGCGTCTAAACCCCACCCCCGGGGGTGTCCCTGGTCTTGGCCTCGCCTTGGCGGTCGGGGCTCTTGGCGGACGCGTTCTCGTTCTTGATCGGACACAGAGTCTCCATTTACAAGAAGCTCTGGGAGGAGCCTGGTGCCGGTGCCGGTGACGAGCTGGGGTGGCGTCCGGGATTCCTTCCCTCTCTCCTCCCGCCCGCCACCTCTGTCTCAATAAAGTGTGTTCTGTGCAAGGCTGGGTGTTGTCCGTGAGGGTGGAGGCCGGCTTCTTGAAGCCAGCAGGTAAGGGCGTCTTCCCAAACGAGGCTGACCCCCCTGCTCCACCATCTGGCTTTTGTGGCTGCTGAATAAGAGAGTGGGATCATCCCCTTTTCTGTAATCATCACATTCTCCAGCGTAGGGCGGCTTAGCAGCAGAGGGTGGCTTTGCGTGAGCAAAATGCCACTGACTGCGTCAGCTGTGGCTAAATGGTGATGCATTTGGATGTCTCCCGCGTGAGCAGGAGCAGGGAGAGGCAGGGCCGGCGGACAAAGGTTAGTCGGGAAGCAGGAGGTGCGAAAGCCTGTGGTCTCCTTGTCCGGGAGCGCAGCGGGGAGATGCAGGGCCACGGGCGGAGGCTGGGCCGTTCTGGGTTGGACTTTGGGTCAGGCTGGGACGGTCTTGCCCGGCCAGCGTCTCCAAAGGGCGGGTAGATCATTTTTATTAGTGCAGAAGTGGATGTTTTTACTGTGGTACTGATTTTCAAAGTGTACTGGGGAAACGTCCAGTCAGCCCCTTGAACCTGGGTAGGGAGAAGTTGAAGTAGGCATTTATTCACAACAAGGAGACGTGTCCCAGCGCCGCACTCGACATCGGACGGGGGTGCTGAGCCTGGAGAGGGTGCCCCAGTCCAGCTCCGAGTGAAGGGTTGAGCGGTGGTGGGAGGGAGCCCGGGGCCTGGCTGGGGGGGCAAGTGGCCCGGCGGGCCAAGGACAAGAGCGGTTAAGCAGGAGGAAGCAGCGGTTGGAGAGGAAGTGATTCAGGGCCTCCGCCGCTTTGCCCGAATCTGCAAGATGGGCCCAGCTCTGTCGTCCAGGGGCCGCCCGCCCGCTGGCTGGAGAGACCTCGCAGGGCGTCCTGCGGACCCCGAGACCCGCGTTCCCTCCCTCGGGATGGAGAGCTGGCGCCTCCCTCCAGGCGAGGACGGCCTTCCTGGGGGTTCTCCCTCCAGTAGCCCCGGGTGTGCCCTCCTCGCGGCCGCTGAGTCCAGGGCCAACCTCTGCCTCCCTCCTGCTCAACACTCAGCTGTGATGTGGGTTTGTTGTGATGGTGTCCCTCCTGCCTGCTGAGGGACCCCCCTCCCCACCCTGCCCGGCCCCGGGGGGAGGGGGAGGGGGACTAACAGTGCCTGCCCTGCAGGGTTCCTGGGGGCTACTTCAGTTAGTAGTAGCTCGGCTGCAGGTACTTTAAGTCCCCCACAGAGGTAGGGCTGCACCCCACCTGACAGACGAGCAGACGAGCTGGGGTGAACCAGTCCTGAGTCCCCCGGCTGGTCTGCGGCACAGCCAGGGATTGAGTCCCGGCAGCGACGTGCACACGTTGTTCTGCCTTATGTGTCCCCGTTGCATTGGGAGGGCAGGAGGCAGTGCAGAGGGAAGGCCTGGGAGGTGAAGGGCCCAGCCTGCCGGCCTCAGGGCACCCGGGCAGGACTCTCCAGTTAAAAA
Source organism: Panthera tigris (assembly GCF_018350195.1). Lineage (NCBI taxonomy): Eukaryota > Metazoa > Chordata > Mammalia > Carnivora > Felidae > Panthera > Panthera tigris. Next base: position 34,075,603 of record NC_056675.1, read on the forward strand.
GGTTAGGACAAGTTTGAGTGAGACTCCATTGTCTCGCTTTGCTGTAGCAAGTTAAGGGACCTTCCAGGGAATCGTGGGTCCTTACCCCTGGGCAGGAAAGCTCATGCCGGCAGGCCTGGATGCGCGAAGCCCTGCCCCTGCAGAAACACCGGGAACCAGAGTGTCACAAACGGTGGCTTTTGGATCTGCACGGGCTGGGCTTTCTTTCCTGAATCCGAGAGGATACCACAGCTAAGCGTTCACTTCGCCATTCGTGTGACAAAGGAAGAAAAAGTCATCAGAATGAGAAATAGGAAACAATAAAATCACTTTAATTTGCTTCTTTTCATTGTGAAAGGTCATTACAATATCATTTGCAAAATTCAACAAAAGGTGCCACGGGGTAGCTGTGTCCTGGGAACCACTGTGCCACGTCACCCTGTGTGGTCGTGCGGGCAGACTGCCCCCAACCGGACCGTGTGGAGACAGGCCTCGGGGGTCCCCAGCAGGCTTGGACGGAAGCCGCTTTGGTGGAGATGAAAGCACCTGGCGGGGGTGGGGGTGGGGGTGGGGGTGGTGGTGTGTGTGTGTGTGTGCAGACGCCCGGTCAGGTCTGCGGGCCCCGTGCAGAGGCTGTGCCGTGGACTGGAGTGGACTGAGGGTTTGTGGGTCCTGACACGTCCAGGTTCTAAAAGGTGACCTGTGAACCGTTTCCCTGGAAGGGCCTGTTCCGCTGGGCCCTGGGGCTGCCTTCCACTTGAAGTCCAAAGCAGGGGTGAGGGTCACGGGCCCAACCACCGGGCTGTTCCCACCCCTCAGGTCACTGTGTGGGGGAGGCCGGAGCGGGCATGCAGGTTCATGAGATCTGCAGAGAAGCAGGCCGCTCGCGTTCCGGGAACCCTCCAGGCTCTTCTGTGATCCCTGAGAAAGTCGAGGTAAGGCCCCTGGGGAGCCTGCCGGGCACAGCAGGGAGAAGTAGGATGCCCGGGGCTGGTCTCTCTCAGCCCAGCCCGGGGCCTGCACGTGGGGGCAGGACCGCCTGTCCCTTCCCGTCCCCCTCGCACTGGAAAAGTCAGAGAAGCCGTGGGCTCCCCCGAGTGTAGTGAATCCGGGCTCCCCTGCGCCCCAGGCCAGCTGAGGTATGAGGCCATTGGGGTCAGCGGTCACTTAGCGGCCACCATGGAGCCCTTGGTTCAACACCCCCCCTTCCCCTGCCACCCCTCCACCCCCAGGTGACCCTCGGGCAGGAGCTTCACTTCCGGGAGGTGATTTTCAACTTCAGTCCCGGGGTGGGACGGCTGTAAACATCCTGTCCTTTCTCACCACCAAATCCCCCTTGCGGTACTGACACCGGGGGTCCAGACATTAACGCCTGGTACGTTTTGCACAAGACCATCGAGAGGGAGGGGCCGGGCACATTCGTTCTTTGTATCATCCTAGGATGATGGGGAAGTGTCCCCAGAAAACCGTAAGTACCATGATCGCATGGATGGAGGGTCTGAGTCTCGGGGTTGGGGGCGAAATCTGGTTGGAGGTGTTCCTTCAGGCCGTTCGTGACAAGTCTGGCTCCTTCCGGCATCGCCAGGACCGGGGGTACCCGAGGCCGGACCGTGTGGGGAGCCTGGCATGTGAGGGAGGCCTGTCGGCAGGACCCCTGCCCTCCCTCAGAGGAGGGGCGCTAGGAGAACAGCTCTTCACAGATCCTGCGGGTGTCCTCGGGCGCTGTCACCGTGTAGCCCACGGTCCTCGGGTCAGTGAAGATCTCGTGGTCGTTCCCGCCCTGCAAAGACAGGAAGGCAGATGTGGGCACCGCCGGGCGTGGGCTGCGGGAGAAACAAGGGACGGGCCTCCTTCACGGCAGTCCCCGGTTCCCGGGACAGGAACAGCATGAGCACCGTCACTGCTGAGAAGGGGTTCGTCACCTCCTCTTGAACTGCAATCTAGCTTGGAACGTGTAATTATGCCTTTGAAAGGAATCGCGACGCTCCGGGGCAGATGTGAGGCTTATTTTTCTGTAAAGCAAGCACGGGTGACAGCACGCCGTCTGCCGTCCTTTGCCCGGACCGTGCCTGAGCTGTCCTCGCAGGTCACAAGGACACACAGCCCACAGCGGTGCTGCCTTTAGAACTTGGGACCACGTGGACACGCCCGTCTCCGAGCCTGCAGCAGCCACAGGTGACAACTGAGCACTGGGCGGCACGTGGCCGGGGCGACGGGGGAACTCGGTTCACGTGACTTCGATCCGTTTAAACTTCAACGGTGCCTGTGGCTGGAGCGAGAGCCAGGCCCGGGTGCAGATCCCGGCTGCACTGCTGACTGGGGGTGCCGTGGGGCCTGGCCCTGCCACCCGCCCCCCCCCCCCCCCCACCGTCTGCTGGAATGGTGGGGGGTGGGGAGTGGGGGCGGTCACCAGGTCAGCAGCTGCCTGGGGCTCCTGCGGCCCTAGGCGTCCACGTGTTGCTTCGCCTGGGGCGCCGCTAGGAGCTGAGGGCAAGGCTAGGGGGCCCCGTGCTGTGGGTCGCCCCCTCCCCCACTGCTTCCCTCCCCCCCCCCCCCCCCCCCCCGTAGTCCAGCCGCTCCCACCCTCCCTGAGCTGCAGGAAAGCCCCTGCTTTTGTTCTCCTGCAAGTTCCTCCATTTTCCTCATGACATTGGACAGTCTACAAAACCTAGGAAAATCACTTAGTTTATAATCTGATGAAAACAAGTGGAGAGAAAAAAGGGCTTTTTCTCATAAAGACTGTACAGGAGAATCTGACCTCCCTTTAAAGGACTGACGGACACCGAGGTCACCGCTGCGCTTGTTTCCCCCAGGCTGCAGGAGGGGCTGCTGCCAGGGCCCAAAGCGCGCCAGGCAGAAGCGGCACGTGAGGAGGCCCTGGGGCCACGTTAGGGACTGTCCTTGCCCAGTGCCGACGGGGGGGACCTGCCGGGGTCTTGCGCCCGCCTTGCCAACCCGGGTGCCGTCAAGGGGTCCGGATGGCTCAGATGGCTGACCTCACAGCAGCACGGGCTGCTCCAGCAAGTCCACGCGAGACCGGTTGGTGGAATCCTTAGCATTAAAGTCAGTCCCGTTCTCCTCGGGACCAGCACGGTAGGTAAAGACCCGCGTGAAGAAGCTGACACAGGACAGATTCGGGCGCCATCCAGAAAAACCAACTATCTACCTGGGACACGCTCGCTCTCTTGTCGCTCACTCACGTGAGAGGAGTCCCTGTTCACACTTGAGCCCAACAAGCCTGGGGAGCACCTAGACCCGTCGCCTTCGCAGCTGGGGCCGGGAGGGGACAGGAGACGGAGCCCGTAGGGCAGAGAAGAGAGGGGAAGGGAACCGGGGTGACGAGGGAGGCCCCCGTGAGCACCGGCCTGAAGGAAGGGAGGGGACGAGCCATGTCTGGGAAGGCGGCTCCGTGGCCTGTGGCCCACCCGGGGGGTGGAGGTGAGGACTCGGGATTTTCTGTGAAGCCACCCGGAAAGCGGCAACCTGGGGACACGATCGGGTCACCTTCCAGATTCTCCTGCCAGAGAACGGATGGGAGAGGAGGGCGCAGAAGAGGAAGCACAGCAGGCGGGAGGCCACACAGCCAGGGTTCGCGGGCGGACGCCACTGCCTGGGGGAGCGGCCGCTGGAGCCCGGAGGGTTTGCTGCTGCCACGTCGGTCCCTCCTCAGAGACCACATCCACGCGGGGCAGTACGTGCACTTGACAGATGGCTCATTTGGCGACTCTCCAGGGGCCCTGCCGGTGGGGGAGGGAGACGTCTGTGGAGTGGAAGGACGGGCCCTGCTGCTGCGTAAGTAGCCCGATGGGACCAGGTCCAGAGTCACAACACCACGGGAGCGCGCCGGCCCTCCCCGCCACCTCGGCTCAGCGAAGCCGGCAGGAGCGTCCACGCGCCAACACCAAGCTCCGGACTTCAATGCCTCTCCTGCAGGGGACCTGGCGGCCTCTTCTGTGACTCGAGGTATGAGGGGGTGGGGGGGTCCTCCCTGGGGGCAGCACAGAGCTTGCAAACCCGTCAGAGGGAGGTCAGGAGAAGCAGAAGTGGAACACTGAGCTAGTGTGCTAGAATTGCTACAATTCTTCTAGGATCAGGCTCAGGGCCCCTGGGTGGCTCAGTGGGTTTAGAGACCAACTTCAGCTCAGGTCAAGATCTCACGATTCGTGAGTTCGAGCCCCACGTCTGGCTCTGCAGTGACAGTGTGGAGCCGCTTGGGATTCTCTCTCTGCTCCTCCCCCATGGACACGTTCTTCTCAAAGTAAACAGAAAAACTTAAATCAAAACAGGCTCCAGAGGAGTGGAAACCCCAAGCGGGGATCCGTACTGGCACTACAGGCCTTCCTGCTGAGGAGGCCCAGCCTCTCCCGGGGCTCCAGGACCAGACCAGTTTCTGAAAGAAGACAAAGGAACAAAGCAGGAAGGGATGAAAAGACAGTGTCACCTGACAGCCCGAAAGAGAGGCCACAGCTGAGTGCAAACGGCCCAATAGTACTTAAATCCCTCCAGGGCCAAGGTTGGAGGATGATACAGAAAAGCAGAAGGCAGTGCCTGCCCCGTTCCGTCCAAGTCTGGTCTCCAAGCCACCCAGCCCCATTTCTGCACACGCCGTGGACCGTCGTGGTGAACCCCGATTATCCTGACGTTGCAGCTGAAGAAGGGAACGGATCAAGAACGTCCAAGGCGGTGGGCCCAACTCTGTAGGAAGCGGGGCAGGGCCAGCTGGACCTCCCCGGGGTCTCTGCTGTGAAGGCCCATCGGTGGTGGCGACAGACCGGACCCTGCTGCACATCAGTTTAACAAGCACGGATCAGATTTCTAGGTCCCATGGGTACAGAGGCCAGCGCGACAAAGGCTCTGCTCTAAGAGACCTGGGGCAGCAGCGCTCCCTGGCTGGGGTGACTGTTGCTGCGGGAGCTTCATCAATACCTCCAGGGCTACTGGGCCACAGCACGGGAAGCCAGACGGATGCGAGTGCACGCTACGTGACCGGTAGGAGGCTGCTTTCTCATGGGGTAATGATTAGAGGGGATAGAAACAGTCACAGCGGTCAGATCTATTTGAAAAAACATGTGCCCTTAGATAACTGTACTCATGTTTCCTACAAGAGTTAACAGTTATGCTTAAAAGGAGGAAAAAAAAAAAGCCTGGCCCCGTGGTCACGATGTTTTGAAAACAGGAGATTCCCACGTACTTCCAGATTGTGATCCGGCGGGGTAGAATCTGGTGACTAACCACAGCCTGGGGTGTAGGGGAAAGTGGGCTCGCTGTCCTGCCCATGCCCCCAGGGTGACCCTCAGGGTCTTCGGGTCCACCCCCTCACCCACAAAATGGGGCTGAGACTTGTGTGACAGGGCTGGGCACAAAAGGGCATGCGGGAGACTCGGCCTTTGCAGACATCAGTGACTGTATCGGGGGACACACTTGAGGGGCCTGGAACCTTGTCCCCCTCAACAGAAGAGCCAGTGCAGGGGCTGCCGCTCCTTCAGGGCTCATCCAACCAGGGGCTGTGTCCCCAGGGGCAACAGGACCACAGATTCTGGTGTCCAGAAGGCAGGCAGGTGAGCAGGGACCCCAACAAATGCTTGCAGTTGTGGTGCCCCTGCCCAATGTCCTGCTTCCTGTCTTCCCATAGGAAAGCTGGTGCCACCTCTGTATCTGGGTAGAGAACCCATAACCCGGTCCCCCTTCCTTCATCAGACTTCAGGGAGCAGCGGTTTTCCTGGGGCCCCTCTGGGCGCGAGGGACTCCCCTCCCCATGCTAACCCACGCCTGCCTGAGACCTGGGTCTCAGATCTCACACTGAAACACGAGAGCAGTAGGGCAGGTCTATGCACAGGACACATCCTGTGCCTTCACCAGCCCTCTGGCATCTGGAGAGCACTGGAGATGCCCGGCATGGTGAGGACGCCCAGGCCACGGCCAAAGTCCACGGTCATTGGCAATCCCGTCTGAAGCCGGACCGGGAACTCGAGGTTCGCTGGTTCACAGGCGTCGCCCACCCTGCAGGCCCCCATCTCTTCGAGCAACCTCATGCCAGGTGAGCGCTTGGTTGGCTGCCTCCCCTGCTGGGAAAGACACAGTCGGGCTACCTGTCCTGTGCCGGCCCTGGGGTAGCCACCCTCCCCTCGAGGACCTCCCTTTCCTCTCACTGCGTCAGAGGAACCGCATCCCATGGGGCTGATGGGCACGGTGGCTCATGAACACCCAGAGACGTGTGTGGTCACTGTGCGGGCAGCAGGGGCCAAATTTGGGCCTTTTGGGTTTCAAAGCCCCGCTGCCTCGTCCCACCGCACTGCTGGGGCTTCTTTTAAGCTTAGAGGCACATTTTCCTTTTTAACGTCTGTGGAAAATGGAGTGTTGCACGATTTAATAGCATTTTGGAGGCAATGTGGGAGGGTGACGAGAGAGGCTTTTGGAAGCCACTAGGCTGCTGACCCTGTGCCCGTCCCTGCCAGACTGCCCAGGGACTGGAGGAGATAACATCCAAGTGCCCGGCTCAGCGTCTGACACTGAGAAAGTGCTTTAGAAAGTAAAGATTTGTTTTTTTCCTTTTCTCAGTTTGGTGTTTTAAAGCTTTATTTTTCAACAGCCCATTCACGTAGTTCAAAATTTAAAACCAGCTCACTCTCACAGTGGTAAGATCTCTCTCATCCCTGTTCCCACCCCTCAGGAGGTCTGTAATCTGCGTTTTTGGGTGTCTTTTGACATTCCCTTTATATACTCACAAGCAAGTGTGGAGACATTATTACCCCCTTGAGACAAAACTGTCAGGTTACTTGCACTGTTTTACACTTTACTGGGCTCAGTTGAGAAAAAATCCCAGCGATGGGTCTACATCTGCTATTTCCACAGCTGTAGGGCGTTCTGCTGTGTGGACGGACCACCGTGTACTTGTGGTCAGTCCCCTCCTGCAGGTGGGCAGGCTTCTTCCCCATCCTGCCGCTGCGTGTCTGCCCTTCCCACATACAGGAGCGGACAGACGACTCCATCACCTGCATGGATCTGCCCAGCTATAAAGTCGTCAAGTTTTTCGTGCTCCAGCTGCCCCGAAGCCAGGAAGTGATAAGCCAGCACGAGCTGTCTCCCTGGGAGTTCGGGAAGGCTGGGCGGGGCTCAGCAGCACAGCCCCCTGAGGAAGCCTCACAGAGGGCTGTGGGGTAGGTCTCTCTGGGCCCCGGCCATCCCGTTCCCTGCAGCAGACCATGGCACACCAGGCTGCACTCGCAGCTGAGTTTTAACAGACCCTGGTTTTTGGGGCTGATGGGCAGGAGGGAGGGCTCCCCAGGACTGTCAAGATTTGGACAAGCAAAGGCCGACGTCGCATTTCCTCCCCTGCTCTCTGGGGTTGCTCCAAGCAGGGCAGGTGGCGAGGGGGGCTTCGTGTGACACCAGATCCCATCAGATGGCCGTGGCTGCTAGGCAGGCCTCTGAGCCTGTGGGGCTTGGCTGGTGAATAGCACCTGACCCCAGAGCTGTCCGTGAAAAGCCGTTTCCCTAGAAGCCAGCAAAAACACTTGCCTGGATGCAGAGAAAGAAAGCAGCTTTCCAAATGTCTGTCACGAGACACAGAATAGGAGAAGAAATTGAGAGCTAGTATTTGGATTGTTCTGTGCCTAAAGTTCCAAGAGCTGATGTGCTGTGTTGAAAGGTTTAGATGGCCGAACTGCTAATGCCCATTTCCAGGGAATCACTGACTGCGTCAGAGGGCAGACAATGGAGCAAGAACGTCCCCACGGCGTTGGCTACGTCGGCCCCCACGGCCCCAGTGTGTGTGCTGAGGAAAGGGCAAATGAACTATGTCTCCCTGGTAGAAGGTCACACAGCCCCTGAAAACTCCACTTCAAGGAACATTCATGGACGCGGGGAAATAAAATATGCACCGAGAACAAAAGCAGAAAATTGAACCATGAGCATGCAGACTCCAGCTCTGGGATCATGTTCTTGCAAAGAGGAAAGATGGGTCAGCTGTGGTCACAGGTGACTTAGATTTTCTTCTTTCCTCAGACTTTTTCTTCATTTAAAAAAAAATTTTTTTTTAAATGTTTTTTATTTTTTATTTTTGAGAGAGAGATACAGAATCAAAGCAGGCTCTAAGCTGTCAGCACAGAGCCTGACATGGGGCTCGAGCTCACAGACTGCGACCTGAGCCAAAGTTGGAAGCTCAACTGAGCCACCCAAACACCCCTAATTATTATTTTTTTAATGTTCATTCACTTTTGAGAGAGAGAGAGAACGTGAGTGTGGGAGGGGAGAAAGAGAGAGGGAGACACAGAATCTGAAGCAGGTTCCAGCCTCTGAGCTGTCAGCACAGAGCCCAACACAGGGTTCAAATAGACAAACCGCGAGTTCATGACCTGTGCCGAAGTCAGACAGTTAATGGACTGAGCCACCCAGGCACCCACCCTATCTATCTACCTACCTACCTACCTTTCCTTCTTCCTTCCTTCCTCTGTCTCTTCCTTTTCTTTCTTCTTTTTCTAGTTTATTCATTTATTTTGGGAGAGAGAAACAGCACGTGCACAAGGAGGGGAGGGGCACAGAGAGGGAGAAAGAGAATCCCAAACAGGTTCCTTGCTGTCAGCGAGAAGCCCTATGAGGGGCTTGATCCCACAAACTGTGAGATCACATCCCGAGCCTAAATCAAGGGTCAGACTCAACCCACTGAGCTTCCCAGGTGTTCCCTCACACTTTTTCTAATGCTCTACGATAACGGTATATTAATTAAGAAGTGAGGGCACAAAAACAGATGCTCAGATCAATGGAACAGAATAGAGAACCCAGAAATGGACCCACAAACGTATGGCCAACTAATCTTTGGCAAAGCTGGGAAGAATATCCAACAGAATAAAGACAGTCTCTTCAGCAAGTGGTGCTGGGAAAACTGGACAACGACATGCAGAAGAATGAACCTGGACCACTTTCTTACACCAGACACAAAAATAAACTCAAAATGGATGAAAGACCTAAATTTAAGACAGGAAGTCATCAAAATCCTTGAGGAGAAAGCAGGCAACAACCTCTTTGACCTTGGCCGCAGCAACTTCTTACCCAACACATCTCCAGAGGCAAGGGAAACAAAAGCAAAAATGAACTGTTGGAACTTCATCAAAATAAAAAGCTTCTGCACAGCAAAGGAAACAATCAGCAAAACTAAAAGGCAACCAACGGAATGGGGGAAGATATTTTGCAAATGACATATCAGATAAAGGGTTGGTATCCAAAATCTATAAAGAAGTTATCAAACTCAACACCCAAAAAACAAATAATCCAGTGAAGAAATGGGCAAAAGACGTGAATAGACATTTCTCCAAAGAAGACATCCAGACGGCCAACTGACACATGAAAAAATGCTCCACATCACTCATCACCCGGGAAATACAAATCAAAAACCACAATGAGATCACCTTACACCTGTCAGAATGGCTCACATTAACAACTCAGGCAACAACAGATGTTGGCGAGGATGCGGAGAAAGAGGATCTCTTTTGCATTGTTGGTGGGAATGCAAACTGGTGCAGCCGCTCTGGAAAACAGCATGGAGGTTCCTGAAAACATTAAAAACAGAACTACCCTATGACCCAGCAATTGTGCTACTAGGTATTTATCCAAGGGATACAGGTGTGCTGTTTCAAAGGGGCACGTGCACCCCCATGTTTATAGCAGCACTTTCAACAATAGCCAAAATATGGGAAGAGCCCGAATGTCCATCGATGGATGAATGGAAAAAGAAGATGTGGGGTGTGTGTGTGTGTGTGTGTGTATAAAATGGGAGTATTACTCGGCAATCAAAAAGAATGAAATCTTGCCATTTGCCACTATGTGGATGGAACGGGGGGGGGGGGTATTATGCTAAGCGAAATTAGTCAGAGACAGACAAATATATGACTTCACTCATATGAAGAATTTAAGATACAAAAGAGATGAGCATAAAAGGAAGGAAGCAAAAATCATGTAACAGGGAAGGGGACAAAACATAAGAGCCTCTTAAATAAAGAGAACAAACAGTTGCTGGAGGGGCTGTGGGAGGGGGGATGGGCTAAATGGGTAAAGGGCACTAAGGAGTCTACTCCTGAAATCACTTTTGAACTCTATGATAACTTGGGTGTAAATGGAAAAAAGAATCGAGGGGGGGAAAATACCTCTGTAAATAGTATCCACCTTTAAAAAGTAGATGAGATTAAAAACCAAGCAAGCACAACTGAGGTGTGGTAGCACAGCAGCTCAACAGAACAGAAAATGAAGGGTTCCCCAAAGAAGGCAAGCTCCCGGTTATCTCAAGACCTGGGTTCCATTCAGCAAAGTCCCGATGCCTCGGATGGCCACGCCCACAGCACAAGCATCACTGCTAATGAGAACCTGTCCGAACGGCTCTCTTCCTGGGGTGCACGGAGTGGCACCGAGCTGCACAGCTGCAGAGGCCCCCGCCCCCCCACCTCAGATCCTACGTGCAGTTTCGCGAGCCTGCTTTTTCCGAACACGTCGAAGTCAGAGACTTTCTTCCAAAGCTTACGTCCAAAGCACGTCACCAAAAGAAGTCATGAGCCACGCCTCTCTGTCCCTAAGAACCGGGCTAGAGGGCACAGCTGCCGACAAGCAGCGCCATGTGGTTTGGGACCAGGACAGCGTCTTGCACAACCTGCACCCTGACGGAGGGGCAGCTCGTTGGACCGGAAAGCCCACAGGCCCGAACAGCAGGAGGTTTGTTCTGGTGCCACTGGCTTGGTCGTTAGCTGTGTGACACTCTGAGTCCCACTTTTATCATTTAGAAAGATGGACGCGAGACCGTGCTGCCCAGAAGCACACTGGAAAACTGTATGTGGGGGCCTTGCTGAAAAGGCAGGAGGTCCATCCCAGAAAAACCTCAGCAGAGCAGCGAGTGTTCTGGACCTGGGACCACAGGGATAAAACCTCCACATATGCAGCATCTGTGAGACACTGGCTGGGTGCAGGATGGCCACAGAGCCCGAAACAGGACCTCTGGTATCAGGCAAGGGGACTCCCATAACCGGGCGGCACAGGGACGCAGACGGGCACAGAGCAGGACAGGGGTTGAAAGGGAGGTGTCCATAGAGGGGCCTGGGGCTGGGGAGTGAACGGCCGGTGCTGAGCCTTCTCTTGGGGCCTCTACACCTCTCTGACCTCCTCGAGGCCCACCTGTCCTGCCGCCACTGTGGCTCTGGGGAAACCCTCCTCCGTGCTGCTCCTGCTGGTGGTGGCCTTTGACTGCTCTCGGTCCTGATTTAGATTCAGTCCGGACCCGGGATTTCCCATAGCCCCGGGTGGCTCCCCAAAACCTCTGTGATGCCCAGCTCTAAACCATCCCTGGCGCTATTTCTTGAATTTCAGACGCATGAGAGTCCCTGTCTTCCTACCATTTAGGATTCCTGCCCCCAACTCATAACGCATGTCCCTGGCAGGAAAATGCAGTGGAAAAATGACAAAGCCCAGGGCTTTGAAATGCACAAAGGATTGGACAGTGGCTCTGGGGCAGGTGTTCTGGAAGGCATGTGAAACGAGCAGTACTGAACTCAAAACCACTCAATTTCTGCCTCCATTGAGGCGTCCCGTGTCCGAGCACAAAGGGGAGGGCGGTTAATCACACCCCTCACGTAGGACAGAAGTCGTCACCGAGTGTGAGCTGGATCAGCGTGGAAGGCGGAGGAGAGAAAGAAGCCTGTTTGTGCATGTGCCCTTTTGCAGCCCAAACCGGACAGTCGAACTCCAAAAAACACTTCGGTACTTACCGGCATGGTTTTGTCTCCGAAGAAATAGATGGTCTTATAGCCGTCTTTTTCCACATGTCCCAGGCAGTACCTCTTGTCCCATCCATCAGGAAAGACGTCAATGCTGATCTGGCCTCCTGTAGGGCCAGAAACACAAAAGCTAAAGGTAGAAAGGAGGCTAAGGGCCCGGCCCTGAAAAGAACGTGTTGTTTACTCAGCAGCAACTGGACGGCCAAGGTTGATTTTTACTACCCTTGTTTGCTACTTAGGGACAGGTTCTAGATCATGCGACATGTTGTTTTCCCAACATGCTTTCACCTAAAATCTACAAGCGAGACAAACTGCCAGCTCAGAACAAGGCACGCATCTGTGTTCAAGTGCTTCACCAAGCGTGTGGGTCTGAGTGAAGCAAGCTGGCGAAAGAACCGGTAACAGCTTAATTCAGCTTTTAACTCGAGCTTTTAAACAGGTTTTAACAGGCGCTCGCTCTCGGTGGACAGTGCCCAGAAGCAGACGGCGTGTAGATCATCTTGCAGGAGAAAGGAAAAGCACGTGGACGGGGATTGCAGGCAGTGTTGAGGGCAATGAAAGCCCCGTCAGACCTTTGTCAGGGAGATGAACAGCTCACACCTCAAGGATATTTAAAAAACCTACCCCTTCATCTATCAGACATAATCCCTTCGCACTTCCAGTTTTCCAAAAGCTGTACCCCTACAAGAGGTGGTAAAATGAGGGGGCTTTAAGTAATTACTCACGAGTGCCAGCAAATCGTTTCCTTAGAGCCTCTGACGGGCGCATCCTACCAAAACCCAAGGCCAAGACACCAGCGCCACAGGCAGAACTCTATCAGACACCAGAAACGCTCGCACGCCAGTTTGCCCGTGTAGATAAAACCTGTGTGAGCTCAGACAAGTCCCGTTTCCTTCCAGGTCCTGGGTTTCTTGATTTGTAAAACCAACCCTACTGATTGCCAAGGTTCCCCGATACTCAAATATTACTATATTCTAGAATCTACCCAGCCTCGCTCTATTTCGGGCCAAGGGGAGGGTCCGGCCAGGTGAGAATTCATAATCAAACCCAGCAGCCTGGGCAAGCCGCCGTGAGGGCTGATCACACAGGAGCCGTTTTCTCCTTGTCGAAGGACCGCTCCCGAAATCCTCCCACCTGCCTTCAAACTGGGCACAGTCTTATTTTAAGAGCACCCTGGCCCACGGCAATCCCACAGGAAACATTACCCGCTCCTGAAGCCCGTCCGCATGCATGATACCTATAGAGAACGTGATGCCTTTTCCTGCAAACTCCTTCCGCAGATCTGCTACGAACTTCTGTCTTATGTTTTCTTTCTGAGAAAAACGGAGATACCGATTATCGTAGTGCAGTTTAGAAGGCACCCTTTAGCCGCTGGCCACGTGGCTGCACATCAGTCCAGGCGGGGTCAGGGGGACTCACCTTATCGAGTTCGTGAAACTCCATGCGTTCTTCTTGGCTGCAGCTTCTTCCAATGGGGGACACGTTTAACATCCCATTTCGGAACTCAATGAAAGTGCCTCTAGAGAAGACAGGGCCAGACATACGTTATACTTGGGCAATGTTATAGATGGAAGAACGGGTGAGGAATTCCAGAAGGCAGAGGCTGGTGTGATCAACATTTCACAGGCTGTGCTTAGCCACATGGCAGGGCCACCAAGCCCTGAGGTGTGGCCAATCCCAGCTGAGATTAGATTTCAAAGATGGAGAATGTCACCATCGTTGGAAATATTTTATCCTGAGTATATGTTAAAATGACTATGTTCTAGATATACTGAGTTAAGTAAAACATGATTAAAATTAATTTCACTTGTTCCTTTGTTTTTTTTTAAAGTGGCTACAGAAAACTTAAAATTGCACGTGACTCATGTGATTTCTGTTGGACAGTGAATTTCACCGTTAATAAAGAGCTATGAAAATGATTACCATCTCTCAAGTCCCCCAAGGAGTCTGGAAATTCATGTATCAGATACCTTTGCTACCGACCCGTTGAACCCACTGATCTGACCAAGCAAACCTATGGGAAAAGGCTCTGAGAACAGCCCAGTGAGCCTCAGTGATCGCTAAGGAAACACGGGTCACCCGTGGCCAACTGCTATTAAATGATTGTTTAGTAACTTTAGTTACTTTGAATAAAGATGTTTAAAAAACCCCATTTTCCCCCCACCATGTTTCCAATTTCCATCTCAAGATAGTTTCTTAGAAAATCAAATACCCATGAGCTTTTATATTCTTAGGATGGAATTTAAGTGTTCTGTGACAAACTGTGCACTCTGAAATGACTTCCAGTTCTAAACACTGACGCCTGTGAACCTCTGACACCTTTTCCCCGGACCCTTTCCACTTTCTGTGCACAGCCCTGATCTTGAGAAACCAGCCACCTGTAAATCTCGGGGACACATGCCCAGTGTTGAGCAGAGGGCTGTTTCAAGGCCAGCGCTGCCTCCTGAGACCCTATGTGACTCAGGGTGCCTCTCAGAGCCTCACAAAGGGGCTGAGGCAGTCCTTGTGGGTACCTCTAAGGGGTCCCGAGAAAATCAGATGGCCAGGTTTTGCAAGCTGGGAAGCAATGAATACTCATCGCATAAAGTCAATGTGGCAAAATCTCATCACTGCATCCCTTCCCTGGCTGTGCTCAAACTGCACAGGAGGCAAATGACATAACCACACACGTGCATCTAAGATGCTTCCTCCAGCAGCCCCCCCGCCCCTCCCCCGCCATACATCCTGGAGCTGGTACAGACCAGACTTGTGCCTGTATCTGCTACGTGTACCCTGGTAATCGTTCCCAGGGGTGACCCTAGAGCTGTGGGTCCTAAACGTCAAAGAGCTCAATGAGTTGTCCCCAACTCAAGGATACAGTATCCCTCTCATTCCCACGGAAGGGAGGCTGATGCATTTGAGAAAGGCTTCTGTTCTCAAAAGGCAGGATTACGGCACATTTTCTGGTGTTCGATTCCTCCCCGAAGATCTGGACTCCTGTACAGTCTTACTGCACCCACGTGACCCACATGGGGCATACAGCAGCGCTGATGGGAGGGGTGGGCAAATGCTGATCAACGTGGTCTCAGGCCTGCTCCCCAATCGAGGGGGCACCTCCTGCGTCAGTGGAATGACAGCTGTGCACGTGGGTCTCCCTCACTGGGATGACAACCCCTCTGAGGACAGGATTATGCCTTATCCTTTCCTCTTTTTTAAGCCTCTCTTAATGCTTAACCCAAAGGAAAGCCTGAGTTGACCTGGGATACGTTATATTTCCACTTTCTACTATGGAGAATTGCCATGATACATAAAAGCATACAGAACAGGAAAACGAAGTCCCATGTGCCATTACCCAGCTGTGGCCAGGACTACCCTGGGCCCAGCCTGTCTCGTCCGTAGCCCCTTCTGGGAGATGTGAAAAGGGAAGGCCCTTGCCCCGAGTGGAGGTGCTGGGCAGGGGCACTGGCTTCATGGATTCTGGTGGTTTTGAGCAGTTCCCAAAGCACATGCCCTGAAATTCAGCTGCCGTTTAAAAAACGTTTCTCCCCCTCATCATCAAGGTGTTACGTATTAAGGGCAGAAAACTGAAAAGAAAATGAACGTATTTCTAAGAAAACACCCATTACATCACCAAGAAACAGCCACTGTTAGCCTATGGGTTCATTTTCTGCCAGTGTTTTAACTGCGGGCATGTAACATTACTGTTGGTATTATTTAAAAATGGGAATGGAGGTGAGCACAGTATCCAGGGTGAGAGGTAAGTCCCCAAATCAGATGCTTGCTGAGGTCAGAACAAGGAGGGAAGGGGTGTGGGAAAGACTGAGGGTGCGGGTGGGGGGAGTGTGGCTGAGCCGGCTCCCGCCGCGCAGGAGCGGGCCCCAGACACCACAGGAGCCGGAAGTGCAGGCACTTTAGCATGTGAGCTCGGGTGTCCAAATGACAGCAACTGATTCAGATTTTATTTCACACCGTGAACCCAGCAAACACGGCCACGTGCGGGGTCTGGCTGGGCCCCCAGGTGACTCGCGCGTCTGGGAGCTGTTTCACAGGCCTTCCCCGCAGCCTCGGAAAGCACCTGGTGTCAGATTTCCACCAGGTGCAGATGCCATCGTTTCTGTCCTCACTTCCGCTGGAAGGTCTCCAGCAGTTCCCTCCTAAGCACAGGGCCGGGGACTGACTCAGCACCATGCCCCCAAAGGACACTAGTTCAGCCTCTAGCTCAGCCTGTCTGCTGAGAGCAAACCCACCTCTTTCGCGGGAGCTTAATTTTCGCGATGTAGCTCAGGCAGTAGTTGATTAAATCTTGGATCAGGGCCTCCCCCAGGTGACCCTGAATGTTCTAGACAAAGGAAATACGGGTTACTTGATTCAGAGACAGGCCATTTTCAAAATTACTTTCTCGCAAACCCGGGTCTTCAGCCACTACCGCTTGAGGGTCACGAGGCTGGTGTGGCGGCCGGGGTGACACACCCACGCTGCCTTTTTCCTTCTTTCCCGTATAAGCAAACCCTGAGGGGCTTTAATTAAAGCATGTTCTGTCTCATTACTCAAGATTTTTGTACTCATTACCTTTCAAATGCTTCATGGAAGGCCCAAAGAGTACACTACTGCTGCTTTTATCCAATTAAAATACCTACAGACGCTGACAGAGAACACTGTTGTTCCACTCTGGCCTTCTCTTATGTCTGAACAGACGATCTTATTACAAAGAGCTACACGGTGCCTCCAAAAATGCTTGTAGCAAGGGAGCCTGCCTTACTCTGTGCTATCACTAATGAAAATATTCGATTAGCTATCCTTAAAAAAACAATTACGAAAATTCAGTTAACCGTTTGGAATATGCGAGTCGCATGGTTCAACATGCAAGATACAAAAAACACGGGGTGGAGATTCATTCCTTCCCTGTGCCTCACCTCCCAGGTACATCTCCCCAGAAGCACTCAACATCAAATATCCTTTCAGAAAACATTTTAACAGTAGCATGTAGTTGTTTGCATATTCAAGAACGTACCTGTTTACACAAGAGTTTCCCATCTTTGTATGCTACCAGGCCATTTTCTGGAAACACATAATCATATTTTTCAACCACTGCAACCGAAACGAAAGAAAACAGCACGTGATGAACTGAAGGCTGTGTTTCTATTTCCCTTTTTTTTTTTTTTTAATGTTTATTTATTGAGAGAGAGCACTCGAATGCGCAGGGGAGGGGCAGAGAGAGAATCCCAAGCAGGCTCCATGCTGTCAGTACAGAGCCCGAAGATGGGCTCAAACTCACCAACAGTGAGATCATGACCTGAGCTGAAGCTAAGAGTCGGATGCTCAACTGACTGAGCCACTCCCACTTTTTTTTTTTTTTTTTTTTTTTACTTAAAGTAGGGTTCATGGCCAGCGTGGAGCCCAACATGGGACTTGAACTCACAACCCTGAGATCAAGACCTGAGCGGAGATCGAGTCGCACGCTTAACTGACTGAGCCAGCCAGGCACTCCTCTATTTCTTGATTAACACGCATCACCAATAAGATTGCTGAACTCTAGTAAGGACTGTAAAAGAATACCTCGTCGTCACAGATTGGGCGAGTGGGGAAAGAGCTCCTCAAGTTTTTCTTTTTTTTTAGAAGACTCTCAATTACAAACGCAAAAGACGGTGGCCAGGCTAGAGACTGCACACGTGGTGGGCCCTCTCACATCTCTGCCTTCAGCCCCCTCTTATGTACACGGGAAGATGGGCGTCCGTGACAGCCCTCAAGCCTCACTGTGGATCTGCATCACTGGGGTGGCAATGGAAATGCGCAGATTCCCAGGATCTGCTCACATTTATTTATTGACAGTTTATTTGAGAAAGAGAGAGAAAGAAAGAGAGAGAGAGTACATGCACGCGCTAGGCAGAGAGAGAGGGAGAAAGAGAATCAGTCCCAAGCAGGCTCTATGCTGACAGCGGAGCTTGATCCTATGAAGATCCTGTGAGAGGATGAGCTGAGCCGAAATCAAGAGTTGGGCACTCAACTGACTGAGCCACCCAGGTGCCCCCGTTCTCGGGCTTTCTGATTACGAATATCGAGGGGCGAGGCTAAAATCAGATTGTTTTTTAAAAAAAGGTCTTTGGGTGATTCTTACAAGCAGTCAGATTTGGAGACCACTCATACAAATCTAAATGGGCCCTCAAACTTCAGGTGCTTGTTAAAGTGCGGATTCCTACGTACCATGAGTTGGGTGGGGTCCTCACATCTGTATTTTACCAAGTTCCCCAGTGATTCTGATACGGCTGGACCGTCAACTTTCTCCAGCTTGTGGATGTTTTGATTCTGTTGCTTTGACTTACAGTCTTTGAAATATACAGACAGGGCCCAACCCTGACACAAAACCTCTTCGAGCCTGTGGTTTAAAATCTGGCCAGAGGCAGAAAGGGCCATCAGGGCCAGGTAACAGGATTTCTGGGGCTTAATGTGCCCCTGTTAAATTGTTTACAGGCTTTCTAAGTAAGGCATCTACAGGAAAAATTAAGTATAAGCAGAACAGGGTTTTAGAGAGAACGCACAGATTATACTTACAGTGACTGAGCCTGTAAATATAGCTTACACAGATGCTGACTGTAAGATATTACAGCCAAAATGCTCGTTCTCAACCGGGGGTGATTTTGCCCCCTCGACATTTGGCAATGTCTGGAGACATTTCTGGTTGTCACACTGGGGGTGGAGGGGCTACTGGCATTAAGCGGGTGGAGGCCCAGATGCTGCTGAACACCCTACAATGCACAGGACAGCCCTCGACAAGAGAGAAGGACCTGGCCCAAATGTCAACAGTGTCCAAAAGACGATCGATTCATCTAGCTCTCCATCCTCTATTTCTTACAGTCCAGGCACCCTAGAGACACGGGCTGCAAGATGAAGAATCCATAGTCCTAGTCTTCAAGAAAAACAGACAAGCAGCCAGTTTCCAACAAGCATGGAGTGTGGCGCTAGGGGGGCTGTGCATGAGGCCATCCGGGGGGAGCAGCTGAAATACGATTCCCAGGCCCCACGGACCTCAGAGTCTCCAGTGAAGGGGCCAATAAGTATGCCCGGCTTCCTGGGGTCCTGTGCTGGAGAGTCTGGTTCAAAAGAAGGGGAGCAGCCTGGGTGACTCATGAATGGGGAACTCTGGGAAACACCGTGTTAGGGCAACAGACGGCCCCCACACCCAGAGGGCACCTCAACACCCGGGTGAGAAGGACAGTCAGGAGACAGGGTCTGAGCGGAGCTGGGAGAGTGGACGCGGACAACATAAGCATTCTGGGCAATGACACAGACACTGGAAGTTCTGGGGAAACGCCCCACGCGTCTGAGTACCAAGAGGTCCACCACCGACTCCAGAAATTTACTCATGGGATTAAAAACAGGAAAGAGAAAGCAGAGAGAATGATCCCCCCAACAAGGAAGCATGTGGGGAGGAGGCCTCGGGCCGGTGCCACTTAACAGCGACAGGCCCTAACTGCCTCCTAAGAAGTTAATCTTCTACCGAATGCAATCAGCAATGTCGCATTACCGTCACTTCCCAGCTGCTCCTGCACTTTCTCAAAGTCGGACCCGCCCACCACTCCAATCTTCATCTTCCGTCTCAGGTTTTGGAGAAAGCCGTCCATTTCCTTGGTGATTTTCTACGTTTCAAGAAGGAAAATAAAAAGTCGTGAGCGGTAAAGGGATCAGGAGACGAAACCTGGAGGGACACAATCCTTACGTTCATACAAACCAGTTCAGGCTCTAGGTGTGTAGACGAGTCCAAGTACATCAGCTTTTCACCAGAAAAAAACCTGTTAACGTTTACTTATTTCTACCTAAAACACACAAGTAATACATAAACAGCCGGTGTGTGCTGTTCTGGCTAGTCCTCTCTGCATTTCTAGGCTTGTTTCTATGCAGAAAAATAAATAGGTCTTGTTTTTGGAAACACGAGTAGACTCATTCTAAGTCCTGTGCAATGACTCGCTTTTTCAGCCTTAAGTGGTGATTTTTCCAAACCAATGGACACGGACTAGCGCACTTCCTACAAATGTTACCCTGCGCTCTACTTACGAATGTAGGTGGCTGATTTTAACGAAAATAACACAACACAATTAAAGAGGACGTTGAGAATTGATTTGTTATAACTACACAAAACCAAAGCAAAAACAAAAGCCATGAGAGTAAAATCACTAGATTTTTTTAGTCTCTCCTAAAAGAAAAGCTCCTATCTATAAACAGTGGTCACAACAGTATAATTTTATGCTGGTTAAAATCCAAACTGTGCACTAATTCAAAAGAAATTAGAAAGTCACATGAAAAGACATCTCTGTTAAGACAAATCACAAGTAAGTTTTAAAAGTTATGTTGTTAGGGGCTCCTGGATGGCTCAGTTGGTTAAGCTTCTAACTTTGGCTCAGGTCATGATCTCGTACTTTGTGAGTTCGAGCCCCGCATCAGGCTCTGTGCTGACAGCTCAGAGTCTGGAGCCCGCTTTGGATTCTGTGTCTCCTCTCTCTGTCCCTCCCCTACTTGTGTTCTGTCTCTATCAAAAATAAATAAATGCAAAAAAATAAAATAAAAAAGTTATTTTGTTATTTTTTGTCAATCTGAATTGTACATTCACATGGGTATTTTTATTTTTATTTTTTTAAAATAAACTCTGCCCCCAACATGGGGCTAGAACTCATGACCCCGAGATTAAGAGTTGCCAGGTGCCCCTCACAGGAGTGAGCCAGTGAGGCGCCCCTGACAGTTCTATCTTTAGAAATGAAGTTACCAGAAATTAAAAACAAAAATAAAAATGACTTAAATTCAGTACATAAACATCTGGAATTCCATCTTCTCTTTTTCTTAAAAACAAAACAAAACAAACTGGTTTAGAGTAATCCACACATAGGACTAACCAAATTGCACAGAGGGCTTGTAACAGAGTCTTTTCTGTATCTTCAGGGGAATCTTGATGTGTCACACACAATGTAGAACTACACTGGTGGCCTTTGTGAGTCAGTGACTGTGAAAATGGGTCCTAGACCCACCCCCCCACCCCGGGCCAACTGGCTTACTCTCACCTGAGGTCAGAATGGCAGAAGTGGGGGAAGACTCCCTGGATTGCAAAATACTAAAAATGCAATACTTCTGGGCGCCTCAGTGGTTCAGTCGGTTAAGTGTCCGACTTCGGTTCAGATCATGATCTCGCGGTTCGTGGGTTCGAGCCCTGTGTTGGGCTTTGTGCTGACAGCTCGGAGCCTGGAATCTGCTTCAGGTTCTGTGCCTCCCTTTCTCTCTGCCCCTCCCCAGCTCATGCTCTGTCTCTGTCTCTCAAAAATAAATAAATGTTAAAATAAATTTTTAAAAAATGCAATACTTCCATCTTCAAACAGAAGCCCGAAGCTGCAATTTATGTGATCTTAACCCCTGTGCACAGTGATGAGCTCCAAGGCACTGTGGCCATCAGACATGTGTCTGCAATGTGAATGGGTTGTAGAAGGCACCCTTTCACTTCCAAGTGGCAGCAAATATTTTTTTGACAGGAAATAAGACCCAGCTGCTTGTGACCACAACAGGCATCTCAATTACCCATTGTAGGAGACATCTTTAGAGCAAAATAATCACACACCAAAGTTGTTGTGATGTTCCCAAATAACTCTTGTGTTGACAATTACAAGGAATTCTTTATAAATCACCCTGGACAAAATAAACAGAGAAAGATTCAAAAGCTTGAGATTAACGTCAAAGACTGTTAAAAATTCACCTTCTGACTACTAGGTATTTATTCAAGGGATACAGGTGTGCTGTTTCGAAGGGACACACGCACCCCAATGTTTACAGCAGCACTATCAACAATAGCCAAAGTATGGAAAGAGCCCAAACGTCCATCGATGGATGAATGGATAAAAAAGATGTGGTATATTTACACGATGGAGTATTACTCGGCAATCAAAAAGAATGGTATCTTGCCATTTGCAACTACGTGGATGGAACTGGAGGCTATTATGCTAAGTGAAATTAGAGAAAGACAAATATCATATGACTTCACTCATACGAGGACTTTAAGATACAAAACAGATGAATATAAGGGAAGGGAAGGGAAGCAAAAATAATATAAAAACAGGGAGGGGGACAAAACAGAAGAGACTCTTAAAAATGGAGAACAAAGAGAGGGTTGCTGGAGGGGCTGTGGGAGGGGGGAGGGGCTAAATGGCTAAGGGGCATGAAGGGATCTACTCCCGAAATCATTGTTGCACTACATGGTAACTAACTTGGATGTAAATTAAAAAAAGAAAAATTAAAAAAGAAAAATAAATAAAAATTAATAAAAAAAAATTCACCTTCTGAAAAAACCAACTATGAGAGACTTTTTTTGGGGACAAGAAAGGAAAACCGACGGCAGCAAAGAAGACTCAGCAAAATAGGGCGCAGCGGCCAGCACCGACCCGCTGCCTAGTTCTGCAAGGTACGACAGCAACACAGCGATATCCATTCATTTGTGTAGTGCCTGTGGCCACCACAACACAGTTGATTACTTGTGACAGATACCACATGGCCTGCAGAGTCTCAACGAATTATTTACCATCTGGCCTTGTGCAGAAAAACATTTGCCAACTGCTGGACTGGGGCATTACGTAAGATGAGGGAACTGGTGATAATTTTCCCAGGTGTGACGATGGCCCCTGTGGTCACCACAGATGTCCTCAAGAGATGCAGGCTGAAAAATTTAGTGGTGAAGCACCATGATGACTATGGCTTAAGGAGTGGTACAGCGCGGAATAAACAAGTAGAGAGACAGTTGATGTCAATCAGTGCTGAATTTAAGTGGTGGGGATATGGCCGTATACTAGTTTTTCAGTGGTTCTGGTGCCTGAATGTTTTCTAACACACAGCTGGGAAACAACTGTTTCCCATTCAGGCTTGTGCCTCCCTTCTTTTCACAGACTTTTATTCTGAGTCTCAACTGTTTTTGTTTTTATGTTTAGTTCTTTTTTCAAATAAAAAAAAATTATTTATTTAGAGAGAGACAGTGTGAGTGGGGGAGGGGCAGAGAGAGAGGGAGAGGAGAGAGAACCCCAAGCAGGCTCTGCACTGTCAGTACAGAGCCCGATGCAGGGCTCGAACTCATGACACCGTGAGATCATGACCTGAGCTGAAACCGAGAGTTAGATGCTTACCGACTGAGCCACCCAGGTGCCCCTCAACTGTTTTTAGATGGCGTGGCAGTCCTTAGGAAAGTATTCAGCCCAAGAAGATTCTACTTAAACAGTGATATGTGCAAGGCTCTGGACTCCATTCAAACTAGATTTTACCTGTTTGCATCATATCGTCCTTTAGCAGCTGCAAGATAACCTATTCTGCTTCCGGATTGTAATGTGCTTATCAGTGTTGGAGAATATATGTATTGAGGAAGGGAAAGGTTGTATAATGAATAGATCTGTTGGTAAAGTATATTTGTTTTTACCTGGAGCACCCAGCACACAGAAACAATTTTCTTTTAAATTAAGACTTTTTTTTTCAGTGTTAAAATTGTTTGCTGCCAAGAATATCATATTTCAGGTATTTTAAGGGAATACGTTGTGGGTTTCTTTGCTCTTTCATACTGCACGCTTATCTATCCTGATTCCTTCTGGGAGTCAGAAGCACCTTCTGGAATGGCAGAACCAGGAGCCAGAACAGCATCCGTCTTACAGCAATGGCAGAAAATGGGAAACTTAGCAAAGAACAATGCCCAGTAGACCAGAAACTTGTACCAGATTTGCTGTGACAAATCGAGATCATGGTTTCACTGAATCTCAGTTTCCTTTATTTAAAACGGTAACAAAAATTATCCTATTTGGAGGGTGCCTGGGTGACTCAGTCAGTTGGGTGTCTGACTTGATTTCAGCTCATATCAGGATCCCAGAGTCGTGGGATCTAGCCCCCATCAGGTTCCACACTGAGCAGGGAGCCTGCTTAAGATTCGTTCTCTTTCCCTCTGCCCCTCTCCCTGGCTCATGCTCTTTCTCAAAAAAAAGAAAAAAAAAATCCTACTTGGGTAAAAGAGGGAGACGGCTTGAGAGGGAGAAGGTTCTAAAAAGGTTTGGAATGTGAACCATAGACCGTTACAGCCAATGGGCCAAATGGAGCAGCTGTTTGTTTTCATAACAAATCAGTAAAGTTTTATTGGAACCGAATGAAGCTGGTCTACCTGTCGTCTATGGCTGCTTTTGCATTAGAATTGATTAGTTACTACAGACCACATGGCTGTCAAAGACAAAAATTCTTGCTATCTGACCCTTTAGGAACAATGAAATGCTGACTCTGGCTCTGGACCAGCAAGAACTTGTAGCTGTCCACAAGTGCAGGCTGGTCGCTGAATCTGTGTCAAAAGGAGCCTTTGAAGAACAAGGCAGTTGAGTATCACCACTAGATCCACTGAACCTGCGGGCCAGAAAGGCAAACTGATCTAAAACCACATGCATTTAATGTGGAAATGTGGAGCACACCATTGCCACCACTCAGCCCAAATCAAGAAGGTAGGGATACAATGTGAAGATAGTGAGGTCACTTCAGTGACCAGTCTGTGCAAGGAGGAGGTCAGAGTGAGCTTCATCACAAACGCAGACCTTAACTGAAACCTATCCATGCCTGTAGCAGCAAAATCAGGAAGTGGGAAGCAAGCTTCCGGGAGTCCAAGGAGGCTCTCAGGAGGCAGTCTGCAAAAATCTGGGCCTCCTTGATCACTGGAGAAGGGGGTGGAGAGGGGAGGGGTGCTAGCGGCTACTATTTATTATTACTGAACCCAGCCTATTGTAGCCAAGATACTTTAGTGAATTTGTTCGATTTCATTCGAGCCTCACCAATACCATATGGAACTGGGAATGCCCCCATTTAAAACCACTCGGGTTGGGGGGGCGTTATGGGAGGAGCCAAGATGGCGGAACAGCATGTAAGTTTTTTTGTGTCTTGCATCCATGAAACACAGCCAGATCAACACTAAACTATCCTGCACAACTCAAAAACCGATTTGAGGATTAATACAACACCCTGCACAACCTGAACCACAGAACTCAGCAGAGAGAAACTTCATTTTCAATTTTTATTAAAAATATTTTTCGTTAATTTTTTCTACTGTATTTTTTACTTCTATGTAATTTTTTTTCTAATTCTATTTTACTTTCATCATTTCATTTTATTCCATTTCAGTGTATTCATTTTTTTCAAATTTTCAAACGATTTCCTTTTTTTTCTTTCCCCTTTTTCTTCTAATCTATCAAGTACAATTCAATACCCAGACCAAAACACACCTAGGATCTAACATCATTTATTTGATTTTTGTGTGTGTTGTTTTTAATTTTAATTTTTTTAATTTAGTTTTTTTAACCTCATTAATTCCCTTTCTCCCTTCAAAATGATGAAACAATGGAATTCACCCCAGAAGAAAGAGCAGGAAGAAACGACAGCCAGGGAATTAACCAACACAGATACAAGCAAGATGTCTGAACCAGAATTTAGAATCACGATCATAAGAATACTACCTGGAGTCGAAAATAGTTTAGAATCACTTTCCGTGGAGATAAAAGAAGTAAAAGCTAGTCAGGATGAAATAAAAAATGTTGTAACTGAGGTAGCTGCAATCTCGAATGGATCCAGGGCGGCAAGGATGCATGAGGCGGAAAAGCGACAGACTAAGGCAAAAGAGCAAGGTTTAAGGATTAGAGAAATCAGTGACTCATTTAAAAGGAACAACATCAAAATATAGGGGTCCCAGAAGATGAAGAGAGAGAAAAAGGGGTAGAAGGGTTATGTGAGCAAATCATAGCAGAAAAGTTTCCTAACCTGGGGAAAGACACAGACATCAAAATCCAGGAAGCACAGAGAACCCCCATTAGTTTCAACAAAAACCAACCATCAACAAGGCATATCATAGTCAAATTTGCAAAATACTCAGGCAAGGAAGAATCATGAAAGCAGCAAGGGAAAAAAAAAGTCCCTAATCTACAAGGGAGGACAGATCAGGTTTGCAGCACACCTATGCACAGAAACTTGGCAGGCCAGAAAGGGGTGGCAGGATAAATTCAATGTACTTAATCAGAAAAATATGCAGCCAAGAATTGTTTATTCAGCAAAGCTGTCATTCAAAATATAAAGAGAGATAAACAGTTTCCCAGACAAACAAAAATTAAAGGAGTTTGTGACTACTAAACGAGCCCTCCGAGAAATTTTAAGGGCGACTCTGTGAGGGGAGAAAAGACAAACAAAACAAAACAAACCCTAAAAAAAATACATAAAGACCAAAAGCAACAAAGACTAGAAAAGACCAGAGAACACCACCAGAAACTCCAACTCTACAGGCAACATAATAGCAATAAATTCATATCTTTCAGTACTGACTCTAAATGTCAATGGACTCAATGCTCCAATCAAAAGACATAGGGCAAAAGAATGGATAAGAAAACAAGATCCATCTATATGCTGTTTACAAGAGACACACTTCAGACCTAAAGACACCTTCAGATTCAAAGTAAGGGGATGGAGAACCATCTATCATGCTACTGGTTGACAAAAGAAAGCCAGAGTAGCCATACTTATATCAAACAATCTAGACTTTAAAATAAAGACTGTAACAAGAGATGAAGAAAGGTATTATATCATAATTTAAGGGGTCTACCCACCAAGAAGACCTAACAATTGTAAACACTTATGCTCCAAATGTGAGAGGACCCAAATACATAAATCAATTAGTCACAAATATAAAGAAATTCATAGATAATAATACCATAATAGTAGGGGACTTCAACACCCCACTTACAACAATGGAAAGATCATCTAATCAGAAAATCAACAAGGAAACAATGGCTTTGAAGGACACAATGAATCAGATGGACTTAACAGATATATTCAGAACATTTCATCCTAAAGCAGAATATACACTCTTCTTCAGTGCACATGGAATGTTCTCCAGAATAGATCACATACTGGGACAAAATCAGCCCTCAACAATTACAAAAAGATCGAGATCATACTGTGCATATTTTCAGACCACAATGCTATGAAACTCGAAATCAACCACAAGAAAAAACTTGGAAAGGTAACAAACACTTGGAGACTGAATAACATCCTATTAAAGAATGAATGGGCTAACCAGGAAGTCAAAGAGGAAATTAAAAAGTACATGGAAGCCAATGAAACTGATAACACCACACCCCAAAACATCTGGGACACAGCAAAGACAGTCATAAGAAGAAAGTATATAGCAATCCAGGCCTCCCTAAAGAAGGAAGAAAGGTCTCAGATAGACAACCTAACCTTACACCTTAAAGAGCTGGAAAAAGAACAGCAAATAAAACCCAAAACCAGCAGAAGACAGAAAATAATAAAGATTAGAGCAGAAATTAATGCTACTGAAACCAAAAAAACCAACAACAACAACAAAAAAAAACAGATCAATGAAATCAGAAGCTGGTTCTTTGTAAGAATTAACAAAATTGATAAAACACTAGCCAATTTGATCAAAAAGAAAAAGGACACAAATAAATAAAATCAAGAATGAAAAAGGAGAGATCACAACCAACACAGCAGAAATAAATAAGAAAATATTATGAGCAATTATATACCAATAAAGTGGGCAATCTGGAAGAAATGGACAAATTCCTAGAAACATATAAACTACCAAAGTTGAAACAGGAAGAAATAGAAAATTTGAACAGACCCATAATCAGTAAAGAAATCGAATTAGTAATCAAAAATCTCCCCAAAAACAAGAGTCCAGGGCCAGATGGCTTTCCAAGGGACTTCTACCAAACATTTAAGGAAGAGTTAACACCTACTCTCTTGAAGCTGTTCCGAAAAATAGGAATGGAAGGAAAACTTCTAAACTCTTTCTACGAAGCCAGCATTACCTTGATTCCAAAAGCAATTCCAACAATACATTAAAAAAAGTATCCACCACGAGCAAATAGGATTTATACCTGGGATGCAGGGCTGGTTCCATATCTGTAAAACAATCAATGTGATTCATCACATCAGTAAAACAAAGGATAAGAATCACATGATCCTCTCAACAGATGCAGAGAAAACATTTGAAAAAATACAGCATTTTTTCTTGATAAAAACCCTCAAGAAAGCAGGGCTAGAAGGACCATACCTCGAGATCATAAAAGCCATATATGAAAGACCCAATGCTAATATCATCCTCAACGGGGAAAAAGTGAGAGTTTTCCCCCTAAGGTCAGGAACGAGACAGGGATGTCCATTCTCGCCACTGTTATTCAACACAGTATTGGAAGTCTTCGCCTCAGCAATCAGACAACACAAAGACATAAAAGGCATCTAAATCAGCCAAACTTTCACTCTTCACAGATGACATGATACTCTATATGGAAAATCCAAAAGATTCCACCAAAAAACTGCTAGAACTGATTCATGAATTCAGCAAAGTGGCAGGATAGAAAATCAATTCCCAGAAATTGGTTGCATTCCTATACACCAACAATGAAGCAACAGAAAGAGAAATCAAGGAATTGATCTCATTTATAATTGCCACCCAAAACCATAAAATACCTAGGAATAAATCTAACCAAAGAGGTGAAAAATCTATACACTGAAAACTACAGAAAGCTTATGAAAGAAATTGAAAAAGACACACACACACAAGAAAAAATATTCCATGCTCCTGGAGAGGAAAAATAAATATTGTTGAAATGTCAATACTACCCAAAGCAATCTACAGATTCAATGCAATCCCTATCAAAATAACAACAGTATTCTTCACAGAGCTAGAACAAATAATCCTAAAATTTGTATGGAACCAGAAAAGACCCCAAAAAGCCAAAGCAATCTTGAAAAAGAAAACCAAAGCAGGAGGCATCACAATCCTGGACTTCAGGCTGTATTACAAAGCTGTCATCATCAAGACAGTATGGTACTGGCACAAGAACAAACACTCAAATCAATGGAACAGAATAGAGAACCCAGAAAAGGACCCACAAACGTATGGTCAACTAATCTTTGACAAAGCAGGAAAGGATATCCGATGGAATAAAGACAGTCTCTTCAGCAAATGATGCTGGGAAAACTGGACAGTGACATGCAGAAGAATGAACCTGGACCACTTTCTTATACCAGACACAAAAATAAACTCAAACTGGATGAAAGACCTAAATGTAAGACAGGAAGCCATCAAACTCCTCGAGGAGAAAGCAGGCAAAAACCTCTTTGACCTTGGCCGCAGCAACTTCTTAACACGTCTCCGGAGGCAAGGGAAACAAAAACAAAAATGAACTACCGGGACCTCATCAAAATAAAAAGCTTCTGCACAGCGAAGGAAACAATCAGCAAAACTAAAAGGCAACCGACGGAATGGGAGAAGATATTTGCAAATGACAAATCAGATAAAGGGTTAGTATCCAAAATCTATAAAGAAGTTATCAAAGTCAACACCCAAAAAACAAAGAATCCAGGGAAGAAATGGGCAAAAGACATGAATAGACACTTCTCCAAAGAAGACAGCTAGATGGCCAACCGACACATGAAAAAATGCCGAACGTCACTCATCATCCGGGAAATGCAAATCAAAACCACAATGAGATACCACCTGACACCTGTCAGAATGGCTCACATTAACAACTCAGGCAACAACAGATGTTGGCGAGGATGTGGAGAAAGAGGATCTCTTTTTCAATGCTGGTGGGAATGCAAGCTGTTGCCGCCACTCTGGAAAACAGTATGGAGGCTCCTCAAAAAATTAAAAATAGAATTATCTTACGACCAAGCCATTGCACTACTAAGTATTTATCCAAGAAATAAAGGGATGCTGTTTTGAAGGGGCACATGCACCCCAATGTTTACAGCAGCACTATCAACAATAGCCAAAGTATGGAAAGAGCCCAAATGTCCATCGATGGATGAATGGATAAAGATGTGGGATATATATACAATGGAGTATTACTCGTCAATCAAAAAGAATGAAATCTTGTCATTTGCCACTACGTGGATGGAACTTGAGGGTATTATACTAAGCGGAAAAGCAAAATTTGACAGTCAGATAAAGACAAATATCATATGACTTCATTCATATGAGGACTTAAGACACAGAAGTGATAAACACAAGGGAAGGGGAGGGATGTGGGATTTCGGGAACATGGAGGGGGACAAAACATAAAAGACTCTTCAATATGGAGAACAAACAGAGGGTTACTGGAGGGGTTGTGGCAGGGGGATGGGCTAAATAGGTAAGGGCATTAAGGAATCTACTCCTGAAATCATTGTTGCACTATATGCTAACTTGGATGTAAATTAAAAATTAACAAATAAAAAACAAACAAAAACAAACAAACAAAAAAACCACTCAGGGGTTCAGTGATTTGCTCTAGGTCAGACAGCTGTCAACAGAGTGAAGTTGAGACTCTATTAGGTCTGTTTGACCTGGAAACCTATGTTTTTCCTATTAGGTTGCAAGATGCAGCTCATAGGTGACAGGACTGAGGAGGGAACATAGCTGGTAAGAGGGCTGAGTTGGGGTTCAAATTCAGGGCATGCGGTGAGAGTCCAAAACTGCGTTTTCCAACCCCATACACGTTGTTTGCTTTCAAGGGTTTTCAGCCCGTCTCATCTCTCCGAGCACCCTGAGGTCTTGGGGATGTGTTTCGAGTTTCCGTTTCACCCCTGGAAGGCACCTAGAACGGAGTTCAGCCTTGCCGAGGAGGTAGGCGGCCCTCAGCCGCCCCTCGACCCCCACCCTGGGCGGCCGTCAGCCCCAAATGTGAGCAGCAGGCGGCTCTGCACCCGCTGCCGCCAGCCGGCCGGGTGCCGCCTACCTGTCGCGGGGCGGTCAGGGTCCCGTCCACGTCGAAGAGGCATAGCGCCGGGCCAGACGCCGCCATGTCCCCCGTTTCCAGCCGCACTTGATGAGACTCGTTGGCAACCAGGAACTCGGCCCGGAACTTCCGGGCTCGGCCCCCGTGCCACAGGGCACGCTGGGAGAAGGAGGATCCATTCCCACGTGTCTGGGACCAGAGTCAGTTGGTCTTTAGGAACCACAAATCCCAGAATGCAATGCGTCCACACGCCGACCTCCTACGGCCGAGCAGGCGCTCTTAGAGGTTCCGGGGGCGGGGGGAATCACTTCCGGCGGCAGGTGTCCGCGCGATGGTAAGGAGGCGGGTGAGGGGAAGTACGGGAGGTGAAGCGCCTTGGGGGTCGTGGTCAAGGTTAAGCAGGCAGGCGGATTTCTGGGGTTCTGATTTGGAGGATCCGCGGGAGGGAGCTCCGGCGTGGGTTAAGGCTTGCCGTGCCTTTCTACGCCCGGGCCGCGTGGGCCGACAGGGCACTCTCCGATCATCACAAACCTGGGGTCCATTGAATGCATTTGAGAGCTTTGAAACCATGATCTCTTGTGGTATGTTGTGAACCCCCATTGTGAAAGGGGAAGAAACCGAGGCCCAGAGAAGTGAAGTAACTTACACAAGGAGCTACAGCTAGTGACTGGCCCCCAAGTCCAAAGCATCTGTCGCTGCCCTACTCAGGGTGTAGAACGGCGCACCTAATAAAAACCTTGTGCTGTGGGTTGGCGCCTCCCATCCCCGCCTGCTTTGGTCTTCCCCCCTCCCCCAAACAGGGCTAAGAAATCAGCGGTTCCCTTCAGCACCGAAGATGGTGCTTTAACCTGACAGCATAAGTATCGCAGAGATTTGTTACCCATTTGGACATTTGTTGTTTGGCTTCCTGCTGGGGAAAACGTTCATATAGCCTTACGTCTTCAGTGCCCAGCCCAGAGTTGGTCGTCCCTAGATACGTGTTGAATTGAATGGAGGCTGTGTCG
Source organism: Panthera tigris (assembly GCF_018350195.1). Lineage (NCBI taxonomy): Eukaryota > Metazoa > Chordata > Mammalia > Carnivora > Felidae > Panthera > Panthera tigris. The sequence goes on from NC_056675.1 coordinate 34,107,085, forward strand.
CCTTTCTTGTATCTCTTTGAACTCCCTGAAGGAAATAGGACCAGTTTGGGGGTCAGACTCTGCCACACTCACCGGGTGTGTGTCTTTGGGTATGTTTCTAGCCTTCTCTGGGTTTAGTTTTATCCGTGGTAAAGTACAGTTGACCCTTGAACAATGCGGGTTTGAACTGTGTGGGCCCACTTCTTCGCAGATTTAAAAAAATATATATGTTGTGAAGTTTTTTTTGGAGATTTGCTCCCATTTGAGAAAACCAGCAGATGAACTGCATAGCCTAGGAATACTGGAAAAAAAAAAAAGATGTATCATGAATGCATAAAATATATGTAGATGCTAATTTATCATTTACTTCCATGAAGTATAATACACAAGTTTGTTACAAAAAGGTTTATCAAAATGTACAGACTGTACATGGCATCGTTCATAGTTGAGAGAAATGGAAACAAAGATGCAGTATTAAATAACTCCATAAAATTAACTGCAGTACATACTCTACGACTGTAAGAATATCATAGCCACCTCCTCTTGCTGTGGGGATCTCAAGTGTTGTGATTTCCAAGCTTAAAACTGTGTTGCTAATCTTCTCTGCGAGATCAGTTCGTCACTCGTAAATTTCAAATGGCTGTAAAAAGTGATCCCGTGGTTCTTGCATATTTTTCATCATGTTTAGTGCAATACTGTAAACCTTGAATAACGCCACGGGACCCATACGAAACACCACTGGTGATTCTGGAAGCGCTCCCAAGAGGCAGAGAAAGGTCACGACATTACAAGAAAAAGTCGAATTGCTTGACATGTACCGTAGATTAAGGTCTGCGGCTGCAGTGGCCCGTCATTTCAAGATGAATGAATCCAGCGTAAGGACCATTGTAAAAAAGGAAAAGGAAATCCGTGAGGCTGTGGCGGCAGCTACGCCAGCAGGCGCGAGCACATTGCACTTTCTGCGAGACAGCTTTTTATCTCGTATTGAAAATGCAGCTTTTACGTGGGTGCAGGATCGCTATAGGAAAGGCATACCTATAGACTCTAACACGATTCGAGAAAAAGCAAAGTCATTGTATGACCACTTACAGCAAAAGGAAGGTGAAGGATCCAAGGCTGGAGAATTTAGTGCCAGCAAAGGATGGTTTGATAATTTCAGAAAGAGGTTTGGCTTAAAAAATGTCAAGATAGCAGGGGAAGCAGCTTCCCCCGCCCAAGAGGCAGTAGATGAGTTGCCACCTCAGGCGCCCAGAGTCACCGCACCAGAGGAGTTAACAGAGGGTGAGTCGGCGGAGGCGAGAGCTTCCGGACCGGTGCCGGATGAAGATGCGCGAGAAGCGGCGCCAGAAAACAAGTTGACGTTAGACAACCTGGCAGAAGGGTTTCGATTATTCAAGACGGCTTTTGACTTCTTTCACAACATGGACCCTTCTGTGATACGGGCACTGAGACTAAAGCAAGTGGTGGAAGAAGGGCTGGTACCCTCTAGAAACATTTTCAGAGAGAGGAAAAGGCAGAGAAGTCAAACGGAAGTTACAAGGTGTGTCCGTGAAGTTACACCGGGTGTGCCTGCCCCTCTTGCCTCCTCTTCCACCTCCTCTAGCTCTGCCTCCGCCTCCCCCGAGACGGCCAGACCAGCCTGTCCTCTGCCTCGCCCGCAGCCTGCTCAGCGTAAAGATGACGAGGACAAAGACCCCTTCCACGTAATGAATACTAAATAGTCGTCATGCCGTACGGTTAAACCGACCTGTTGTGTGTGTGTGTGTGTGCGCGCGCGAGTGTCTCCGTGTGAAAGTCTGGTAACTGTACGGCAGGAACTGTGTAGGACTGCATCATCGCCTGGGTATTCATTGGGCAGGACGTCATATGCAAGATTCGCCCGCAAATGGATGGCCTGTCCTTAGAGGCATAAGGTGGGTGATAATTTAATATAAAATTAATGATGTGTCTTATTGTTTTGTCACGTTGCTCTCAAAGAGTTACGTTGGGGTCCAGTATGCCCCCCTCTCCTAACTGGAGAGACGGCATATCAGTCTATCGTCACAGCTAAGTGGTTTTTTAAAAAATAGTGTTTCCGGTAGTGTGTATTATGAATCCAACTGGGACACGGTAGGCCACGAAAACTTTCTAACCATTCATTCCTTAGTGTATAGGCGAGGCCCCTGTGAAACAGCCGTATGGTTACACAGGGTTACACTAGGCCACCATCAAAGGATCCTACTAGTGCGTCTTTGTTATCAATCCTTGAATCATCCTACTTATAAATAAATAGGCATCTCCCTTATTATCTTTCTATTTTTGTGTCTAGTGTTGGCAGGTAACAAAACACCTGTTGATGTTTCGTATCCTGTAAGGCAGTTATCGATTTATGTACTGACAGACGATTCATCTTGTGAACAACGTAAACTGAATGGTCTGGATAATACAGTACAGCTCCGTAAATGTGTTTTCTCTTACGGTTTTCGTAATCTCGTTCTTTTTTCTAGCTGACTTTGCTGTAAGGATACGGCGTATGATACATGTAATATACAAAATATGTGTTAATCGACTTATCGGTTTAGGTCCTGGTCAGCCGTAGGCTATTAGTAGTTAGGTTTTTGAGGAGTCAAAAGCTACATGTGGATTTTTGACTGCATGGGGGTGGCCGTCCCTCACGCCTCCATTGTTCAAGGGTCAACCACAGGGAGCGCCTGTCTTGCACTGCTTGTATGAAGATCCCGTGAGTTAAAGCATTTGGCTTTCTCTGTCCCTCCGTCTCTGGCAGTAAAGGCAACCTCGCAGGGTTGGCGGGAGCTTGTGGGTGAGATGCTCCGCAAACGTTCGTCGTGTGATCAGCACGGCTGAGTTCCCTGAGAGCAGTGGTCTCCTTTCTCCCTTCCAGGCTGCCCTCCTCCGCGCTGTGCTTCGGCGGCCCGGCCCGGCCCTGTGGAGAAGGCCTGTCTGCGGGCTGTGGTGCCGCACAGTCACCGGCCGGGATCCGGGGAGGTGGGTGGGGAGCGGGTGCCCCGCCCTGAAGGAGAAAGCGGCAGGCGTGGAGACAGAGAACTTCCAGATGGTCTACCGGTTTGACGCCATCAGAGCCTTCGGGTACTTGTCTCGGCTGAAGGTGGCACAGACGGCCCTCACGGTGCTGGCCCTCCCGCCTGGCTGCTACTGGTACTCGCAGGGCTTCGTGACGCTCGGCTCCCTGTGTGTCGCGGGCGGGGTGGCTGGCTTTGCCCTGGCCATGCTCTGCTGGATGAGCTATTTCTTCCGGAGGCTGGTGGGCATCCTGTATGTGAACGAGGCGGGCACTGTGCTGCGGGTGGCGCACCTGACCTTCTGGGGCCGGCGGCAGGACACGGACTGCCCCGTGGCCGACGTGATCCCCATGACGGAAACCAAGGACCGGGCCCAGGAGCTGTTTGTGCGTATCCAGCAGTACAGTGGGAAGGAGACCTTCTACCTCACCCTTCGCTACGGACGCATCGTGGACAGAGAGCGTTTCGCGCAGGTGTTTGGGACGCTGGACTCCCTCAAGTGAATTGGGAGCTGGGTCTCCAGCAGGAAGGCCGAGGATGAAACAGGGGATCGGGCACCTGAAGACTTCGGCAGGGCCTCTGGGCACCCGTCTTTTGGGATGTACAGAGTCCTAAGACAGAAGCTAGTGATCGCGTTTTGGAAAGAGGCCCTTGGTACCAATCCATACTGCATTTGTGTGACATTTAGTCAGATAACGGCCAGAAGTTCACAGCTGGTTCTCGGAGGAAGCTGTGTCCGGTTCACTCAGGCAGGGCAGTGCCGCGAAATCGGAAGTCAGGGAGGTGAGGCAGAGCAAGCTCAGGACGTGGCTTGAGCAGACGCGGGTGCTGTCAGTTCTCGACTGCCTGTGCTGGAGTCCTCGTGTCTCTCAACCCTGGTTTTCTGAGAAAGGGAAAAATCCTGTCTCCTGGCATGGGTGTGAAAATAAACGGTAAATGTCAAGGTCAGTACAAAGGTGAGTAGGGCTTACCCGAGGCCTGTGCCGCCCCCATCGGGGCCTCAGCAGCAGGGAAGGACGGGAAGAAGCCCAGGTAGAGGCGGGTCGTGTGACCGCGGCGGAGGGTGCTGGCCAGGAGAGCGCAGCATCCCTTTGCCAAGGTTGTGGCCTGGGGCCCTCCTGTCCGAAGGCTCTGGTGGATAAAACCAGGCGAGCTGTGTTCTGGTGCGTTCTTTTATAAGCTAAAGCTAGTTGTGTGCACGATTAGTGGTTAGTAATAGATGTTTGTTTCAGTCTGTAGCAAAATAAAGAGGAAGGAAGAGGTGATCGTCAACAGTTCCACCACTCAGAAGTCAGTGACTAGATGCTTTATTGTGGGGACTTCCAGTCTTTTATTGTGTTAAAACACACATCATGTAAATGTATTCCTTCAGCCATTTTTGAATGTACACTTCAGTGGTATTAAGGACGCCTACAACGTTGTGCAGCCATCACATCTGCTCATTTCCAGAACGTTTTCATCATCCCAAGGAGAAACTCTGTGCCCATTAAACGGTCATTCCCCATCTCCCCCTGCCTCCGGCCTCGTAACCACTCATCTGCTTTCTGTTTCTGTGAATTTGCTTTTTCTGGACATTCCACGTAAACGGAATCGCCCACTGTGGTTTTGTGTCTGGCTTCTTTCACCTGGCGTGATGTTTCCAACATGCATCCGTGCTGTAGCCTGTGTGAGAGCCTCATTGCTTTTCGTGGCTGGATAACCACAGTAGAGACCACAGTTTGCTTATCTGTCTGTTGATGGACATTTTGATAGTTTCCACCTTTTGGCTGTTGGGAACAGTGCTGCTGTCAGATTTGGCGCACGAGTCCCTGCTGTCGCTTCTTTTGGGGCTCCTGGATGCCGACAGGCGGACAGGTGGAAATATTGGATCTTACGGTGACTGTGTGCAAGTTTTTGAGGAACCGCCGAACTTTCCCACAGCCGCCATGCCTTTTTTTACCCGTCTCAGCCGTGCACGAGGGTTCTGGCTTCTCCACATCCTCCTGATGGGCAGGAGGTGGTATCTTACCGTGCTTGCAGGCTTTTTAAAAACATAGATGTTATCCTGTACCTGGAATTGGTTTTTTTTTTTTTTTGCTTCATGTAACATAGCTATCTTACTTGTAAACACATTAAAAATATTCTCTCACAAGAAAAAAAATACCTCATTACTATGTGAGATGCCTGATGTTAACTGACCTTGTCATAATCATTTTGTGATATATACGTGCATAAATCATTATGTTGTATACCCTAAGCTGATACGATGTTATATGTCAATTCTATCTCAGTAAAACTGGGGAAAGTTATTTATTTTTGAAGGAGAGAGAGACCAAGTGTGAGTGGGTAACGGGAGAGAGAGCGGGAGACAAAGAATCCGAAGCAGGCTCTGGGCTCTGAGCTGTCAGCATAGAGCCTGACACGGGGCTCAGACTCACAGACCGCGAGATCATGACCCGAGCCAAAGTCAGGTGCTTAACTGACTGAGCCACCCAGGAGCCCCAAATCCTCCTTAAAAAAAATTTTTTTTAATTTGTGTATTTATTTTTTTTAATATTTTTAAATCTTTATTTTGAGAGAGAGAGCGCGCGAGAGAGTGCACAAGCGAGCAGGGGAAGGGCAGAAAGAGGTGGACAGAGGATCTGAAGTGAGCTCCGTGCCTACAGCAGACAGCCTGATGTGGGGCTTGGACTCACAAGCCATGAGATCGTGACCTGAGCTGACGTCAGATGCTTAACCGATTGAACCACCTAGGTGTCCTTTATTTTTTTGAAGTCGACTCCACACCCATCGTGGGGCTCGAACTCCCCAAGATCAAGAGTCGCACGCTCTACTGACTGAGCCAGCCAGGCGCCCCTCATTCAAATCATACTCTTTTTGCAAAAACAAATTCAGAAATTGCAAAATATTCCACCGGGTGGATGTGGTTGGTCCTTCACTTTTTACTTTCTTTTTAAAATTTATTTACTTAGTGTGAGCAAGGGAGGAGCAGGGAGGGAGGGAAAGAGAGAATCCCAAGCAGGCTGTGCACTGTCATTGCAGAGCCCATCGTGGGGCTCGATTTCATGAACCATGAGATCATGACCTGGAGCCAAAATCAAAAGCCTGATGCTCAACCGACTGAGCCACCCAGGTGCCCTGAAAACAGCACTGTTTAATTTGTGTTCAGTTTTAGTTAAAGATGCAAATGAAAGGTGGTAGGATCATGGATTTGAATTCTCTATTAAATGCCAGCTGGTGTGAATTCGTTCCTGTGGTTGGAGACTGAAGTCTGGGGAGTGTGTGGTTGTGTCCCTCAGATGTTTGGGGACACTGGGCACCCACTGCCTGGGCATATCTATGGTTTTCCCAGACACAACGGCTCTGCACACAGGAGAACCCCCACTGAGCAGTGACCCAGGGTCTGGGTGTGGGCCTGGGCGTCCCTGGGGCCTCTTTCTTCAAGGTAAATGGCATGTGGTTCCATTGACTTGTTTCATGCGACTTTAAACAACTTTTTTTTGATGTTTACTTATTTTTGACAGACAGAGACCGAGCGTGAGCGGGGGGGAGGGGCAGAGAGGGAGACACAAAATCCGAAGCAGGCTCCAGGCTCTGAGCTGGCAGCACAGAGCCCGACGCGGGGCTCGAACTCACAGACTGTGAGATCGTGACCTGAGGTGAAGGTGGATGTTTAACCCCAGACACCCCAATGCTGACTCTATTTTAAAACTACAACCAGAAGCTGACCACCTCTCACCCTGTCCACCTCCTGCCATTCTGATCCACACTGCCCTCGTATGTTCCCTGGGTTGTTGCAGCCTGCTGCTTCTATTATCCTTACCCATCTAGAGCCTGTTCTCACAGCAGCCAGCGATAATAAACAAACAAACAAACCACGGCATTGCGGTAAAAACTGAAGTGCTCACCGTGGCCTACAAGTCTAACGTGGTCTGGGTCCACCCCTGTCCCCAGCTGTGTCTTATCCACAGCTCTGTCTTCAACCACTGCCAGTCATATCCAGTTTGCTGTCCCTTCAGTAATCAAGGATGCTCCAGCCTCAGGGTCTTTGCGTTGGCAGTTCCCTGTCTGGAAACCTTTCTCCCCAATGTCTGTATAGAGCACTCTTGCGCATGTGTGCTCTCTCCCCCCCTCTCCCTCCCCTCCCCTCCCCTCCCCTCCCCTCTTTCTCTGTATAACAGGTGTTCTTTATGCTCAAGAAGTTGTTAGTGAAGATTCACTTGTATAGAGAAGAGTCAGTTACATAGCAATTACATGTAGCTCTTGGTTTCCTTCCATACTGTTCCCTCACCCGCTTACCAGCTCCTTCAAAGACTGTGAACCCCTTTCCCCAAAGACAGTCTTTGCCTATAAAATGTCTCAGGCGGTATTAACGATTTGACTTTGACCTCATTAAAGATAAGAATTAACTCAAATAGTCCCTGGTGTCGGTCTAGTTCTAAGCTATTAACCTGAGTGAACGTCACCCCCAGAGATTTTAGTTATGTCAGGGGTGGGTCCCCAGAATCTGTATTTTTGACAGTCTCGAAGCCAATTCTGAAATGCAGCCAGGCTGGAATTTTAGTCTATTTCAGTCTATTTCTGAAACAGACTCTAGTAGACAGAAAACACCAGAGTAACTCCTGCCTCTGTGGACTCTGTGTTCCCTGGCCAATTTTTCCCCCCCTTAAAGAATACATTCTCAGCTCTGGTTCCGTGTGCAGAATCACCTGGGGAGCTTTTTAAAAATATTGCTGCCCAGGCCCACGACCAGCCGTTGCCATTGTCAGGGCGATTCTTACCTGTAGCCTGGGTTGCCAGTCACTGCTCTGTAGTATCACCACCCTGGGAGGTGAAAACCCCGTCCTCACCAGCCCACCAGCCGTGGCATGAGAGAGCCTCCATTTCGATGTGTGTCTGCTCACACGGTACCAGCAGAGGGCACACACAGCAAAGGCATCATGCATGCGTTCATTTCCGAGCCGGAATCGCGATCTCCACCTGACCGCGGCGGGACTTCAGCAGCACCACGAGGGCGGTCCCTGGGAGCCGCCCAGACTCCCCGGGTCAACACCAGCAAAACTAGCAAAACCTGTGCTGAGTCCCTAAGGACGGATTCTGGTAGATGCTGGGGAGTTTGAATCTTTATGCTTCCCAGGTAATTCCAAGGCACCCTGACTTTTGAGAATCCCTGCGTGGGATTTACCCTTCCCAAAAGCCGTGCAGCAGATGAGAAAGCAGTGTCTCGGAAAATGCAAGTGGTCTTCAGATTCAGGTGATGGATATATGGGTGATTCCCCCACTTTGACAACAAATCCAAAATAATAATCTAATAGAAATACCCAAGGAGACATACGAAGATGTTCACTGAGTGTTCCTAATAGCAAAACAAACAGCAATGACAAAACTGGAAATAAACATTTTTAAAAGAAATTTTTAAGGTTTATTTATTTTTGAGAGAGAGACAGAATGTGAGCAGGGGAGGAGCAGAGAGAGAGAGGGAGACCCAGAATCCAAAGCAGGCTCCAGGCTCTGAGCTGTCAGCACAGAGCCTGATGTGGGGCTCATACCTATGAACCGTGAGATCATGACCTGAGCCAAAGTCGGAAGCTTAACCGACAGCCACCCAGGTGCCCCTAAACAGTTTTCATTAGTAGGCGACACAGTTAAATAAATGTCGGTAGAGCCTTACTATGGAATATTGCATGGCCCTTAAAAAGAATGAGCTTGAACAGTATCTGCTGATGTGGAAAGGTAACCATGGCAACCGCGATCAGTAGAAAAAGCAAGTCACAGAACCAATAGAGTTTTGTGTGGTCTTGTGTTTGTAAAAACCCCCATACACTGCAAGTTCACAGTGGTTACATCTGGGGAGAGGGTGAAGTGGGGGGGGGGTGTGGAATGGAGGGAAGATACCCATCTTCAACGTTACAACCTTCCAATACTATTTTTAAGTATTCATGATGAACATCTTGTCTGTCTTAAGTGAAAAATGCTGTAAAAAGCTCGAGATCTCTCAAGTCAGCTTTTTAGGTGAATCCACCGTGAATTCCCATGCTGGCCTTGGAAGCTGGGCTGACATTAGGAATCATTCCGTTGTGGAGAGCATCGGTGACATGGCTATGCCTGTCCCTTCTAGAGTGGTTTTCCTGCCTGTCCGCTGAGACCCGCCTGCACGCCCTGGGCTGTGTAGAATTTAACTGCAGGGAATGGCGTGGTCTGTGCTATGTCCATTTTCGTACAGTACTTGCTGTGGACTGAACATGTATATCTACCCCCCACCCCTGAAAACTCCTATGTTGGAACCGTAACCCCCAATGTGATGGTGTTTGGGGTGGAGCCTTTGGGAGGTGATTAGGGTCCCCTTCGTGTGATCAGGGCCTGTACGAATAAAGAGGCTCTGTGTGTGTGTGTGTGTGTGTGTGTGCGCGTGCCCCAAGGAAGGCCATATGAGGACATAACAAGGGGCCTCACCAACCAATCATGGCCTTGCAGCCTCTAGAACTGTGAGAAATCTGTGTTTAATGTTTAAGCTGCCCAGTCTATGGTTGTTGGGGAGGTCATCAAGAAGGCATGACTGCCAGTTGACCCTCAGGCTGGCCCTGGGCAATCGGAGGCTCCCCACCCCCTCCCCTGTCCTTGGAATGTAGGTTCTACTTGGCTTCTCTGTTTCCGGAAGCTGCCCAAGGACACAGCCTTGAAACAGTGATGTGGGGTTGAGGCCATCTGCACGGTAGACATGCCTGAACCCAGTTAAGGCCTCCACATAAACTCAGATTCTGGCAGGTGGGTGTGGAGGCCTTATCTTGCAGCCGCCCAAGACAAGCCTTGTAAGTTAAGGCCCCTCGTGAGTTAAGTCCTCTTGCAGGTATTAGTGAGTCCTGCCGCCTGCCCACTGGAGCGGCCTCCTCTCTCTCCAGCCTCTCTCTGCCTTCCCTGTATGGGAGCCAGTCTCAGTTTGCACCCAGGGAGCTCGCGAGTGGGTTGTAGGCCAGCAGTGGTATTCGTATTCTGTCATAGCCCCCTGGGCAGACTGAGACATGGTCCCCCAGACCGCGGGGAGGTCAGCTCTAGCTGGGGACATCTGCGGTGTGCACAGCTGGGAGCTGGTGTCCTACCTGCACTGGTGATCAAAGATGAGACTTCCATGTTACAGGGCCGCATATCTACCATTCAGCGACCATGTTGAATGCACTCCCCAGAGCCGATGTGGGGGACTTAGCCGCTTATGGGGGTGGGGGCAGCCGGGGGAAAACTGCCCAGATGGCCAGGGCTGGGGGCTTTCGTTTCACTGCTGCTCTGTGACTTCAGGACTTGTGAGTCCCCAAATGGAAAGTAACAGGGTCCCTTTGAGTCCCAGGCAGAGTCCAACTTTTATGGCTTTGTTTTGCTCCCGTGGCATTCAACTGTAAAATCCTGTCCGATTAATCAGGCAGGGCCATGTTTTACCAACTCTGGAGACAAAACATCCATTTTACTGATTAACAGTTGAGATACACTCCGAGACTCCGAGACTCTGTGGGGCTTGTATCTGCATTGGGAAGTAGGTTTACTGCTGTGAGCAGGAACTGGAAGGTTGACAGAAATGTATCATTGTTTGGAATCATGGGAGGCACTATGCCCTGCCACGTTGTGGCTGTGGCCAGAGAAGTTCTCCGTGTGCCTTGGGTTCTTCATCGGGGAAGCAGTGGCAATAAAAGTACCCACCTAAGGGGGTTGGGACGATGGACTTAGTACCTGGAATCCACCTAAAATAGCGCTTGGTCCAGGGAAGCATTTGATACGTGCTAGGCTAGCAGGATAGCATTACAGAGGAGGCTCAGAGGGGTGATGGGCCACCCAGCTAGAAAGTAGCAGAGTCGGGTCATTCCACTGCCTCCCCAGCATGGAAGGAGAACAGAAAATAGGAAGCAGTGCCTGGCTTTATTTATAGTTTTGAGAGAGAGAGAGAGAGAGAGAGAGTGAGCAGGGGAGAGGGGCAGAGCGAGAGGGAGAGAGAGGAAGATTCTCAAGCAGGTTCCATGCCCAGTGCAGAGCCTGACACGGAGCTCCATCCCACGACCCTGGGATCGTGACCTGAGCCAAAATCAAGAGTCGGACACTCAACCAGCTGAGCCACCCAGGTGCCCCACAGTGACCATTCGTAACGAGGAGTATTTGAGGTTTTGGTGCCTTCCAATCACCCACCGGCTCTAAGAAGGTATGCTAAGAGCTCACACTGATGTTGACCAGTTCAGATGGGCCTTCCAAGTCTGGCGGCCAGGCTGGCTGTGAGGAAGGTCCCGGGGTGGAGGACAGCCCCTGCCCTCACCCGATCCCAAGCTGACTGCGCGCATCTGTTGATACACTAGTATGCCATCCTTCCTACGTCTGGGTTTCAAATCCTAGCTCCCGAGCTGAATGGTTGGGGCGGGTTCCCCCAACCTCTCTGAGCTTGTTTCCTCATCTTACAAGTAAGCACACAACGGGCTCCTGGGTGGCTCAGTTAGATGTCGACTTCAGCTCAGGTCATGATCTCACGATTCATGGGTTTGAGCCCCGCGTCGGGCTCTGTGCTGGCAGCTCAGAGCCTGGAGCCCGCTTCGGATTCTGTGGCTCCCTCTCTCTCTGCCCCTCCCCCACTCACACTCTCAAAAATAAACATTAAAAAAAAAAGTAGGCACAGCTCATAGGTTTGTCATGAAAATTATAAAGCACCTGCAGCCTATGCTTGCACATAGGAGATGGTCAACAAACGATAATTGTTACTGTATGTGATTATTTAAAATTTTTCTTTAATGTTTATTTTTGAGAGACAGACATGAAGCACGAGCGGGGAGGGGGAGGGGCAGAGAAACAGGGAGACACAGAATCCGAAGCAGGCTCCAGGCTCCGAGCTGTCAGCACAGAGCCCGATGCGGGGCTCGAACCCACGAACCACAAGATCATGACCTGAGCCGAAGTCGGACGCTCGACCGACTGAGCCACCCAGGTGCCCCGTTTATATGTGATTTAATTATTTTTTTTAACGTTTATTTTTGAGACAGAGAGAGACAGAGCATGAACGGGGGAGGGGCAGAGAGAGAGGGAGACACAGAATCGGAAGCAGGCTCCAGGCTCTGAGCCATCAGCCCAGAGCCTGACGCGGGGCTCGAACTCACGGACCGCAAGATCGTGACCTGAGCTGAAGTCGGACGCTTAACCGACTGAGCCACCCAGGCGCCCCAATATGTGATTATTTTTAAAATACGTTTTGTTTTGTTTAAAAAATTTTTTTTAAAGTTTATTTATTTGAGAGCAAGCGAGCAGAGGAAGGGCAGAGAGAGGGAGAGAGAGAGAATCCCAGGGTCAGCACAGAGCCCAACGTAGAGCTCAAACTCACAAACTGTGAGATCATGACCTGTGCCGAAACCAAGAGTCGGACACTAAACTGACTGAGCCACCACCCAGGCGCCCCTAAACAATACATGTAATAGTAAACCTTGCCTTCGACGATAATCTTATACACGCGTTGAGTGTCCACGGTGGAAGGAACCTGGGAAACCATGCAATCCAAACCATGCAATTTGCAGGTGAGAAAAGTCAGAGCCACACGGGGGTCACTGACAGCTGGGAGCAGGAGCCCACGGTCCCTGTCCAGGTTGGGTCCTAGACACTCCTGACTGGTGTGTCGGTCTCTCCGTCCCTCATGTCCTCGGCATGTTGGATTTCCCCCCTGCTCCGAACCTGCACCTCCTGCACCCCTGCGTGGAAATCCCCTGCCTCGCAGTGTGGCCCCAAAGGCCCTCTGAGGCCCAGTCCTGCCTGTTTGGTCTCTGACTCTTGTGGTCTTTCTCTGATCCACACCCTGGGATGCCTGCCCTCACCCTGCCTTTGTGTCCGGGGTCTGGAATGCCCTCCATCCTGCCTCCGAGTCACTGGTGCAGTTCCTGCTTGACCTTGAAGATGAAACTCAGGGACCAACTTCCACCCCAGCTCGGGGCCCGCCCTTTGTTAATGTGCAGCGTCCAGAGTCTACCCGTGTCGCTGTGACCTCTGCCCCACCAAAGATGAGCTGAGCGTAAGGACCACGCCTTGTCCATCCTGTGCCCCCGTCACATGGTAAGTCCTTGATGAAGCCTGGTGAAAATAGTGGCCTCACAGTATGTCCTAAGTACAGGCACACTTGGGCAGGTAGAGTATAACCCCCCAAGACCTCCCTAAGAGGTACAGAGTAGGTGCTTAATGTGTGCTTGTCAAACAATTATTTAACAAAACTGTTTCCAAACCCAAAAAGGACACATTCACTCTGTTTCCATTATAAATTTTTTTTTTTAAATTTAAGAATACCGATTAACACAGGAAACATTTAATTTCACGGAATTGTGCGTATGGTCATCAGTTACACTGTGACATGTTAACTTCTTTATCATTTATTCGCACTGTCAACAGAATACCGTAAACAAGATTTGAATGCATTAGTGGGCGGTGCTCCCTAGCTATGCTTCTCTACCATGAGCTGGTATATGTATACATTTATATATATATGTATAGAGATAGGTATAGATATATAGATGTTTTAATGTGCACAATTTTGCATGGTTACTGTCAGTAAAAATTATAAAAAAACATTTACAATAAAAGTGAGGATGTGCTAAGACTTGCTATTACAGGACCTTGCTTTCTGTAAAAGACTTCCTAGAGATAGTTACTAAAGTCTACAGCACTGATGGGAGATGGGTTCGTTCCCAGACCGTCGGCCACAGAAGCGCTCTGCGGGCCCAGCCCTGGACAGCAACCTGTCGGCCGGGCTCCCCGTTGTTACCCCCCTCTCCACAGTTTCTACCATCTTGAGCCCTGCCGAGAGTCCTCTGCTTTGAAATCCTTCCAGCTCTACCCCCACCCTGAAAAGAAGATGCCTCAGGAACTCCTACTACGCCCTGAGCCAACAAGAACGTGTTGATAAATGGCTTAAAAAGTTTCACGAGAAGTAACTTCCCTTGGTAAGGAGGGAGTAAGTCTGGACATGACTTCCCAGATAAAACGATTTCATTCCTCTATGACTGCCCCGTGGGAGAGAACAAAATGTCTACGGCCACTCTCTCCACCAAAGAGAGCCCAGTTTCTGGTCGTGCCCTGGCTCGGAAACCTTTGGGACCCCAGGAACCTTACTGAATGTCTGCACCCAACGTTAAAGTCCTCCAGAGAAAGCGTCCTTGTGCCAATACATGAATTATGGTTTGGTTTGCATCTGGCTTGTTAAATAAGGCCTTGAATCTTGGGATATTGCCTTGGGATATTGAGAATCTGGATCCCCAGCGAAAGGTGCGAGACTGTGGGCTGAGGTGCCTTTGAAAGTGTGTTCCCTTTCCTGTGACACTCTTCCTTGCCTTGTCTGCTTGGAGAACTCTTGCTTGTTCTGCAAAACCCTGCTCAAAGGTCACTTGCCCCCTGAAAACCCCCGCCCCTGACGGACACTCCCTCTGATTTCCTGACGTTCCCGTACATTCCTCTCGGCACAGCACTTGCCCCTCTGCTTTGACTACTGACGTAAGAGTCTGTTGTCCCCGATGACATGTGAATCCCTCGAGAGGAGGGACCATGTTGTATTTCCCCTCTGTATTCCTGGGGCTTTGCACTGGGCCTGGGGGCAGAGCAGGTACATAAGGACAGTCCCATGAAGGAGTGACCGGTTAAAGGGACGAGTGAACAGACGAGTGGCATCCAGCAGAGAGAGGAGCAGACACCTCCATTTTGCTGGCAGAGCAGATAGCCTGACACACGACAGAAAACCAAAAAAAAACAACCGCTTTGAGGTCTTTGGATGATTAGTTATTGAAAGAACAAAGTGCCGAACTGGGAACCTTGATATGCCCCTGTCCCGAGCCAGCCGGCCAGGCAGCAGGGGGTGGGCCGGGAGGACAGCCAGGCTTCCCGAGTCTGCACGGCTGCAGGACAGCCAGATGCTCTTTTTAGGGGCATCTGAAGTCCAACGAGTCCCAAGAATGCCTGGCCTCCAGAAGAGGCCCCTGAGCCTCAGCCACAGGCCGACTAAGCATTCCAGTATCCTCCGCCTGGAAATCTACACGCCCTTTCATGTCAGGAACAGCTGTCCTCTGGAGTGCCCAGTATGAGGATGCCACCTTGAACCAGCGGGCAATCTGGTTTCTGGGGGAGTTTTGGCACCCAGTGTTCTCGGTGCTTCTTGAGGAAGACAGCTCAGCAACTGACTGCCTGTGATGGAGTCCGGCAAGGGCCGCGCACAAGTGGAGCAGGGGGGTGAGGAGAAGCTAGAGAGCCCCCCGGGCGAGGGGTCCACAGGTCAGACCCCAGATGCCCCGGGGAGACAGGAGGACGTGGCTCTGCCGCTCCTGGGAGACCGGCTTGTGCTTCTGACCTTCCGGCTCCTGTGTGTCCCCTTGGATGCTCAGGCTGCAGTCCCGTCCCCTCTCCCCCGCCACCGACGTCTGGGTTCACATTTAACAGAGGGAACAGAGTGTGGGGAACAGAGGGTTGGTGAGTAAGAAGTGCCAGTAATGGCACAGAGATTCTCCAAGGCAACAGCCCGTCAAGGACAGAATTCACAATTTAGAGGGTCCCCAGATGCACCGAGCAGGGTGGCCCCAGTCGTACGTAAGGAGGCCACAGGACCCCTTCCCAGACCACAGCTCAATCCTAATGTCCTTGCTCTCCTGCCCCCGTACGATCTGTCCCATCCGTCAATGAACTGTGCACGGCACCTGCTCAGAGCTCCAGGGCTGGGTGGGAGGGGAGAGCATGTCTGCCAGGGCGAGGGGTGTCAGCATCCTCGGTCACAGAATATGGCACTTGAGAGGGACCGGAGCCCAAAAGTCCCGCGAGCAGCTGTCATTCCCTTGCCTGGCTTCCAAAGAAACGGTTGGGGTTGAGGTGGGCAGATATATGGCCAGAACCCTCATGGCCCTGCCTGAGACTATGTCCAGGGCTCAAGCAGAATTTCTGGGCTTACACCAATGTACATCATTGGCTCCGCAGGGAGGAGAATCAAAGCCAGCCCCTCCCGCCCGTCCCCCCACCCCCCAAGCCACCACAGACATCCCCTCCCTGCAAAGAACCCTACAGGTCACGCATTCGCCTCTGATCCTTTAAGTGAAAACATGAATTAGGCAAACTAATCAATTTGACAACTGTTGAGATCGGGGCTTTCTCAGAGCGCAGGGGAGATGGCTCCTTTACTTGAAGCCTGCTAAGATGTCACTGAAGATGTTGAGGAACAGGTGTGCGTGGTGATCCCTGAAGACCAGAGTGGGGCGGAATCGGATAGATTTGTCCCCGCAGCCTCCCAGCACCACGCCTGAAAGCGGACGAAGGAGGGAGGTCAGCCGCCTGGGCTCAGAGCCGCACGCGGGGCACCTCCCGTCCGTCCATCTGTCCTTGCCTCCCTCCCTCCCTCCCACCTCCAACACCTGCTCTGCTGCCCCTGGGCGAGGCCCACTGAGACCTAAGTCCCGAGGCAAAGCCCCTGTCTTGCAGGAGCTCGTGGAGGAGCCGGGACGGAAAGCGGCAAACAGGTAAACGCAGAAGTGCAGGCGGGCAGCTCGTGCGACGGGCAGACTGTCACCCGAGAGGCACGGACCCGCTGATCTCAAAGGCGCCCTGGTCAAGGTCTCGTGGCGCCTCTGAAACTCCGTTTCTCACGGGAACAGGAGGCGAGTTACCCGTGCCCCTCTGGGATCCCGACACGGAGCAGAGTGCCTGCCACACATCCGCCCTCTGACCTCCCCGCCTGGAAGCCCCTCCTCACGCCCCTCCTCACGCTCCTTTCCAGAGGCTTCCGCACCTCTGTCGGCTCCACCCTGCCTCCTGTAATTGCGCCCATCCCTTCCTCTGCCCACATGCCCCTCCCCACCTTCAGCTGGCCAACCCTGCTCACGCGGCTACACTTAAGGTAAAACGCCTCCTCCTCAAGGATGCCTCCCCTGATTTCCTCCTCCCGACACCTCCCCCAGCTATTCCATCCTTAGCCCCTTTTCCTGCTTCCTAGGGTGCACAACTGCAACCGATGGTTTATGAAAACTGTCTTCCATGCCCCCTTCCTGCTAGACTGGGAGCTCCATGAAGGCAAGGCCCCGACGGTCTAGTTCACGACCACGATTCTCTCCCGTGTCACTGCAACTCACCTTCTCGGTGCGTATCTACCGAGTGAATAAGTGCATAAGGAAATCCCACTGCCCACATTCTCTTTTGAGAAAGAACACTCAGACGCTGTCCAGTCCCCCTGCCGCCCCCTGCCCCACAGCGCCCGTCCCAGGTGACGGGGGACGGGGTGGGGAGGACCCTGATGGAGCTCAGCTTCCGCTCCTGGTGGACTTACCTTTGTTTCTGGCCATTGAAACGAGTTTATTCCGTATGGACTCATCGGGAGTGTCGAAGGAGCAAAAAGTGCCTCGTCCTCTCACCCTGCTGATGAACTGGGGGTACCGGGCCTGCAGCGGGGAGACAGGCCGGCGTCAGAGCCCGGCACCCATGCAGCAGCTGGGAGCTTCCTCAAATGCCCCCCTGGGTCTGGCCTTCCGGCCTTTGCAGGACCAGCCAGGACGGCTGCGGTGTCACGGGCTCGGGCCCTGGAGACCTCCAGTCCTGGGTTCAAAACCCACTCTGCCTCTTTCTCCTTGGACACCTGTGGGCCAGTCACATAAGTGGCCTGAGCCTCAGTTTCCTCTTCTGCAAACTGAAAGATGTAAATGCTACTGCCCCCAGTGGGCCACAGTGGGAATTTAGTGAGACAAGATTCCTGCGTCAAGTGCTGGGCCTGGTACTCGGCAGGTGCTTGGGAGACACCGGCCATCTTTACTTTCCTTTTCTAGAAAAGCGGTGGTTCTTCTAGAAGCAGCAGCTCAGCCTCACTGCAGGGTCTGAGGCTAGAAGCTGTCCTGGGCTGAACGGTGCCCCCCTCCCCAAATTCATGTCGACCCGGACACTGCGAAGTTGACCTTACTTTGAAATCGAGTCTTTGCTGATGCAATTAGGTGAAGAGGACATCATGCTGGACGAGGGTGGGCCCTAACTCCAAGGACAGGTGTCCATGTAAGAGAGAAATCTGGACAGAGACACAGGCACACAGGGGGACACTGGGGGCAGAGGCCGGAAAGGGGCACCCACAATCCTTTGGATGCCACCAAGGTCTGCGGACCACCAGAAGCTGGGACAGAAGCGTGGCATGGGCCCTCCCCCACCCCTGCCCCGAGCCTGCAGCAAGAGTCAACACGCACGCTGCTCTCTCGATCTCAGACCTGTGGTCTCTAGAACAGTAAGAGAATGGTTTAAACCACCCAGTTTGTGCTCATGTGCTCCAGAGCCTGAGGAAGCTAACATAGTCACTTGGTGTGGAAGCTTGTGGTCCTCCTCCGCTCCATCGTTCGCACAAAGGATAATGAACGGGGCTGGATGAGCCCAAATGATCTCAGCGCAGTGGGGGCGGAGCCCGGGGGGCCAAGGTCATCTCCCTGCAGACCCGTGGTAGAAAGTGGAGACAAAGCCACATTCTGGTGGCAATAGAGGCCCGTATACGTGCCACGCATGGTCTTGAATTCTCATTCCACCAGCGGAGAAGGGAGTATTTGGTGTCCGCGGGGTGGGGGGGATCTGAGGCTCGGAAGTCACGTCAGCAGTTCCTCTGCTTGGTCTGGCCCCTGCTGATTGCTGGGAGCCTGCGCTTTGAACATACTCCTCCCTTCTAACCAGAGTGTTGTCTCTGGGGACAAGGTCTCATCTGTTCAGACACCCGGACACACACGCCCGTGCGCGTGTCTGGTGACCGCTGACGTGATTAAGCGGCGCAGGACGTGGAGCTCCCTCCCCACCCCTCCTCATGGTGGGGCCTCGACTGCTGCCCCACCCCTATGGGCATCCTTTTCTTTCACCCACTCTTTCAGGGGATCCTGTAATCTGAACTCCTCCTCGCCTGTAGCTTTGTAAGGCCCTGCTAGGGACCCCTGACCGTTTGCATCCCTTGAGATGAACCAGTCGGGCCTCCCAAGGCACCATGCCAGGCTTGGCAATGGGGTGTTCTCCCAGAACCCTTAGCTGTGGCACCATCTCGCATCTGGAAGCCGCTTAGGGTAATACTATCCACACCCCTTTTCAAAGCCAGGGGCCTTAGTCCAGGGCCTTTCGAGTTGCCTGGTGCTTAGGACCTGCTCTCATGACTAAGGATGGCTGGCATTAATTGGGACATTTAAGAGACCTACAAAGAAAACATTTCTGGCGCTCTGTCCGCCCTGGGCCTCGCTTTGCTGGGGTGGCAAGACGCCACTCCCAGGGGCAGACGACCACGTCTGCCGTTTATCCCTGGCCTCTGCCCAACCCCCAGTTTAAATGTAAATCCAGACCGAGAGAAGAGAAAGAAAAAACTTCCACGCAGAGCACACGCACCCACAGCCACTGGGAGGTCTCAGCTGTTCTAACAGCCACACTTGACCCCTGCAGCGTCTTTGCAATCAGGCAGAACTGGGGTTAAAGCCTGGCCTCCTTGCTGCTGCTCACCTCCCCGGGCTTCCCTTTTCTCATCCGGAAAATGAGGACAAACATCATTTCTCAGCCTTTGGGCTAAGATCAAGTGCAGAAAATGAGGATAATTATGTTTTCCTAATTTCAAACTGTTCTGAGCTAGGGGTGCCAGAACAAATACAGGACACCTGGTTAAATCTGAATTTCAGATCAACAACTCATAATGTAGTGTAAGTATGTCCCAAATGGCACACAGGATATACTTATACTAAAAAAAAAAAATCCGTTGCCGTTTTTCAAATTTAACTGAGAGCCCTGTATTGTAATTCATTAAATCTGGCATCCCTATCTTGGGGTGTGGGGTTTGTCCCCAGAGCTCCTGCCACTGCTCTGTGTCTGGAACCATGTCCTGTGCCTGCCCCTCCCCACCCCCCACCTGGCCTCAGACTTAGCAAGTTCTCAATTAATGGAAATAATAATTACTAGGTCATTGATCATATCAGGGAGGTAAATGCTGGCAAAGAACATAGAAGCTGTTACTATTGCCAACCACTGTCACCACCCCTTGGCGGTTCTGCTCAGGTCATGGGATCCTCCAGATCCCCGGCAGAAGGACTCTTTGTAACCATCTGAAGAAGGTCATCTGTCCTCCAACTCCTGGGCTGGATTGGCCAGTCCCGGAAGCACCATGGCTCCCGACAGCTCGCACCCCGTCTAGGAGAGTCAGGCGTGCGTGTGGGTTGGGGTGATTTGTGGGGCGGGGGGAGGTCAGGCAGACAGAATAAAAGTACGAAGACACCTGATTATAACTGAGAGCTATGCTGTCCCACGCGGGATCCACACGTGGCCTGAAACGTGGCCAGTCCAAGTTGAGGTGCACACGAGGGAATATGGGGGCACATGGGTGGCTCCGTGGGTTGAGCGTCTGACCTGACTTCGGCTCAGGTCACGATCTCACAGTTTGTGAGTCCGAGCCCCGCGTCGGGCTCTGTGCTGACAGCTTAGAGCCTGGAGCCTGCTTCAGATTTTGTGTCTCCCTCTCTCTCTCTGCCCCTCCCCTGCTCATGCTGTGTCTTTGTCTCTGTCTCAAAAGTAAATAAATATTTAAGAAAATTTTTAAAAAGCAGGGAACATGAAAAACCACATTAATTATTTCCTCTATTGGTGGCAGGCTGAAATCGTAGTATGGATAGAAGGGGTTAAAGTAAACTACATTATTACTAGCTTTGCCTCCTTTTGTACTTTCAGTCTGGTTGCTAGAACATTTAAAGTCCCTTCAGAGGCGTGCAGAGTCTCCCACTGCACAGCGCTGCTTGCGTGGGGGGGGGGTGTACATGGAGGACGGGACCCACAAGGGAAGAGGGATGCATCGGGGACGCTGTGAGTGGGGCGTGTTTGCGAGAATTCTCAAAGGACAAATGTCGGAACCTGGTGTCAGAGGAGAGCCAGGTGTTCAGGAGCTGGGGATGGGGGTGGTGCGGGGTCCACGGAAACAAGGCTCAGATGTTGCCCTGGGGGTGTGTGGGGAACCATGCATGGGTGGGGGTCCGGGAGGGGTACCTGGAGGTCCAGCAGCCCCGTCAGCAGGACCTTCCCGGCGCGGGCCGCGTTGTTCAGCAGGTCCTCCCGCTTGATGATGTTGATGACCTCGGCCAGCAGCAGGTTCTTGGACGGGTCCCCCAGCCAGGTGTTAAAGATCCGGTATGGCTGGAAGGAGGCGCGTGGTGTCAGCAGGGTCGCACGCAGGCGCACCCTGGAGGGGCCCCGCTTCGCCCGGACACACCCTGTCCCCCGCTTAGGAGGAGAGAAACTAACCCAGGGAGCATCTCCCGAGGCCAGGGAGGATACCACACGGCAGCTCAGTGCATTCCTTCCACAACAGCTACCCCACAGCCCGGCACTGCCATTAGGGAGACCAAGCTGGTCCATGCCCGGGACAGTCCCTCAGTCCTGGGGACACCGAGACAGCTGGCTCTGAACTACTACAATCCTCGTTTTATAGGGAAAGAGCCGAGGGTGCTCGCTTCGGCAGCACATATATTAAAATTGGAGAAAGAGCCGAGGTTCTGAGAGGTTAAGTGATTTGTCCTGGAAAAATACAGCCCGTAGGTAGTAGAGTCAGGAGTGGATTGAGAGCAGGCTGACCCACAATGACCACCCGATATATCCCTCCTTCAATTAATCGGGGTGTCAGTGCAGCCAACTAAAACATACTTCCCAGCTCCCCCTTGCAGATAGGAGTGGCCATCTGACCAGATCTCAGTCAACGTGTTAGAAACAGAAATGTTGTGAAATTTCTGGGAAGGCTGCTTTATAAAGACAAGAAGGGGGCTACTTTGTCCTTCCTTCCTTTTTCCTTCCTACTGCCTAGAATTGATATGTGATGGCCAGAGCTCCAGCAGTGATTGTGGATCATGAGGCAATCTTGAGGGGGGAAACTACATGCAGGATTGGTAGAAGAAAGGATCCCAGGGCCCTGGTAACTGTGTGTGTGTGTGTGTGTGTGTGTGTGTGTGTGTGTGTGTGTGTGAATCCCTATGTGTATCTGGCAGTGCAGTGTAGTGGTTTAGAGCATGGGCTCCAGGTTTGAGCTTTGTCACCGAACAGGCTGTGTGACCTGGGACAACTTACTTAACCTCTCTGTGCCTGAGTCTTCATTACTAAACTAGGAGAGAAAAAATAGCATCTACTTGGTTAGACTGTTGTGAGGGTTACAAGTACACGAGGACTACTTAGAACTGGGCCAGGACATAGCAAAGGCTCGGTCCACAGCAGCAGCGATGAGCTCTATCATTGTAGGTGCACAGGGAAATCAGGAGACGGACAGTGGGCTGCTAGGAAGCCGCCCTGCAGAG
The DNA here is from genome assembly GCF_018350195.1 of Panthera tigris. Taxonomy (NCBI): domain Eukaryota; kingdom Metazoa; phylum Chordata; class Mammalia; order Carnivora; family Felidae; genus Panthera; species Panthera tigris. The sequence goes on from NC_056675.1 coordinate 34,129,343, forward strand.
AGCTGGGCGACCACTACCGCTGGCTAGTTACACTGGTAAACAGCGGGCGTCAGGAGACCTCTGGGACTCGTCCGGTGTCCACTCAGCTCCTGGTTTGGAGAAGGGAGCGGTCCTGAGCGAGGAGACGAGGGCAGGGCTGCTACTCACAGCGTTGGGCCTGAACTCCTCCTTGTGGAAGTAGCCTCCTGTCATCATTTTCTTGCTGAAGGTCATCACGTCCGCCGGGTCAGCCAAGCCCCAGTGCTCGTGGGCCCAGAATTTGCCAGTGCAGCCCCCTCCTGTCTGGACCTCATCCACCAAGAAGGCGCAGCCGTGCTGACCAAGATGGGAGAGAAGAAGGAAGTCAACACCCACCACCGCCAACCAGCCCGGAACCCCGCACCCAGCCCGCCTCTGTGACCAAGCCCCCGTTCCGGGGCCGTGCGAAGCGAAACCGGGCGGCTCTGAGGTCTGAGCTTCAACTTGTCCTCAGACTGCTGAGCTGGAACAGAACCGTGACGTCAGGTACGCCCTGAACCCCAGAGCACAGCGACACTGCATTCGGCTCAGGCTGGAGTTGGCCAGCTGACTTCCTCCGCCAGCCTGCTGTCCCAGCAGAGAGGCCGAGACGTGCCTCCCAGGCCCTGGCTGTCCTGTCTGCCAGTTCTGTCACCCCCCCCACCCAATGCTAGTTCCCGAGCACTTGTGCTGAGAGCAGCTCCCATCTTACTGGCCGGACGTGCCCGTTCCGTGTGCACGACAAACTGAAATACACACACGGAAGCAACAACGTGTGCTCACTAGCGTCTGTTGGGTGTGGCTGAGAGATGAGGTGGGCTCTCTAGAGAGAACAGGGAGGAGGCTGAGGTCTTCCCAGGCATCTCTTGAGTGGGAAAGTGCCCAGCTAACACTGCAGGGTGGAGGCTGATTCTGCAGTGAGATTTTAGGGAGAAATTCCCTCCCTTCCTCCTTCCCTACTTTCCGATGCCTCTACCTGTGAGGCCACCAGGCAGCCTCTGACCACCTGGACGTGTACAAGGACCCCGCGGCTAACACTTTGCTCTGGGAAAACCGTTGGAAACAGCCCATGGCCCCATCCAGCCCCAGCCCTGTGCACTGACCTTCCTGGAGATGTCTCTCAGCTTCCGGAAGAAGTCATCAGATGCGTGGTTGTCTCCGCCCTCAGACTGGATGGGCTCCACGATGATCCCGGCCACCGTCTTCTTCTTTTTCCGATATTTTACGATCAGATCCTCTACCTGCATTCCCAAGGGGGAAGTAACCATAGCTGGCGGGAGCCCTAGAGCAGCATCCGCCGATGGGGATGTGGGTTCCACGACCCCCTGAAACGATGCTGAGTATGTGTTCGTGTGCACTCCGGTGAGGACTGTGGTGTCCACTCGGGGCCGCCCCTGTGGGTGGGAGTGTGCCCTACCTGGGCCTGCTGCTGCACCTGTGGGACAGAAACTAAGGGCTCGGGTCACAGAGCAAATGAATGAAACCATGCAGCATGGGGTCCGGCGTGCAGGACGGCGTAGCTGTGGCCGTTGCTGGTAATGCCATCGCTGTATCCTTAGTGTGATATTACTGTTGGCGGGAGAGTCCTTTCCGTGCAGAATCTGAGGCGTGTATTTGCTCAAAAGAACTGTTGCAAAAGTCACCTCTCATGATAGGAATCTAATCGGTCGTGTCACGGAGCGGGGTAGGGGGTGGGGGTCATGGGTTGAACCTTGGATTGACCTGAGGGTATTTTGTGGGGTGATAAGAGGCCTTTGATCAGGGTGGTAGTTCTATGGGTATATTTGCTTGGTAAAGCTTTTTGAACTAGACACTAAAATGAGTGCACTTGGTGGTAGATAAGTGATGTGTTAGTGAATTAAAAATAATTAACTAAACAGTGACAGGGTACTCAGAAAAGCACCTTTTTAAAAAAATGTTTGGTTATTTTAGACAGAGAGAGAGAGAGAGACAGTGTGAGCGGGGAAGGGGCACAGACAGGGAGAGACACAGAATCGGAAGCTGAATCTGATCAGAATCTGAGCTGTCAGCACAGAGTCTGACACGGGGCTCGAACCCACGAACCCTGAGATCATGACCTGAGCTGAGGTTGGATGCTTAACGGACTGAGCCACCCAGGTGCCCCAAGCGTCTGACTCCTGATCTCAGCTCAGGTCATGATCTCGCAGTTCATGAGATCAAGGCTCACGTTGGGCTCTGTACTGACAGCACAGAGCCTGCTTGGGATTCTCTCTCTCTGCTCCTCCCCCACTCAAACTCTCTCTCTCTCTCTCAAAATAAATAAATGTTAAAAAATGTTATTAAAATTAATTTTACCCATTTCCTTCCACTTTTTTTAATTATTTTTTTTAACATTTACTTATTTTTGAGACAGAGACAGAGCATGAACGGGGGAGGATCAGAGAGAGAGGGAGACACAGAATCGGAAACAGGCTCCAGGCTCTGAGCTGTCAGCACAGAGCCGGACGCGGGGCTCGAACTCATGGACCGCGAGACCATGACCTGAGCTGAAGTTGGATGCTTAACCGACTGAGCCACCCAGGGGCCCCTCCTTTCACTTTTCAAAAATGTGATTACTAGATCCACTGCAGTCACACATGGGGTTCACATCTCTGTTCGACAGGTCTGTACTAGACCCCCTGTAGGTGTTAACCATGAATTGATTGAAAAGGATGATGATGTGTCTAAGAGGCAAACCAGCCTCAAACCAGCCTCACTTGAGCTCAAATTCCAGACCTGAAGAGTTTCCAATTTCTTTTCCCCGCAATGGAATCCTCCAGTGTCTAACACGGAACCCCAATATTTGGAACAGATGAAAGGAGGGGTGCTAGCTGTGTCTGAGGCATGGCAACAGGGGGCTCCCTGTTCCCAGTCCCTCCCCTGGCCCCATTTCAGCCCCCAGGGAGCCCCAGGACTTGGAAGGAGGCTGAGAAGCAGTGGACAACAGGGTCCTGTGGATGCACTTTTCCTACGGGCTGCCTCATATTCTCATAAATTCCTTCCTATTCTGCAGTCAGTGAAGCTTGCCCCCAAAGAAACCTAAATACAGAGACATCAGTACCACAGGTGGGGTGACGGACGCCAGGTGGAAAAATCAAGGTGCCCCCTTACTTTTCCTGATGTGCCTCTCTGTCCCTACGACCCTCCCAGGGAGCACCACGCGGGTCCCACATAAACCCTGTGTTCTTCTTCCCCTGAGCTGAGCCTTGCGGCGGTGGTGGGGAGCCGGGGGTAAGGAGACAGGGAGGGGAAATCTGCAGGGTCCGCTGTTACCTCTTCCAGACAGCGGGCCTCTTCTTGCTGGTTCTCTTTCACAAAGTCTTCCAGAGGGTATTTTAGCCGTGGGAACGGTGCGATGGGCCAGTCGAAGGAAGGGATGTCGATCTTGTGAATAGCTTTGGAGTGCGTGGTCGCTAAGCACCCTAGGGAAGCAGGAGGAACAGTCTTGGAAAAGGGGATCACGGGCAATTCAGGCCACGTTCTCGCAACACCCAGGGAAGCCGCTGCCCGCAGTTCCTGTAACGTCCCGAAGCTGACCCCGTGAACCTGTGTGTGCGCGCGTGCGCCCTTGACTTTCTGATTCATCACAGATTAAGCACGGGCTGCGAAGGCACAGGGCCAGGGTTCGAATCTGGCTCTGCCCCTGGACGGCCTTAGAATGTTCCTTCCTTGCTGGGCCTCCCTTTCCGTGTCTGCAGAGCGGGACTAACAATCCTCCCCCCTCAGAGAATAGAGTGGAGTCCGTGAGAGACGCAAGGTGGAAACTGCCAAGGTGAAGATCGAAGCCGCCTACTGTGGTTGCTCTTATCTAACAGCCACCTCGGGGTCACGCTGCTCCGCTCCCTCCTTACCCAGGGTCCTCCCGTGGAACGCGCCCATGAAGGAGAGGATGCTGTACTCGGGGCAGCCGGGGGCCTAGGACCAAGAGACAGTGGTCACATCAGTCACCGCTGTGAGGACTGGAGGGCCGTGTTGTGGTCCCCACACACCCACAGAAGTCCATCAGAAGAACCTCAGTCCCTTTGCACGGACAAGTTACACACCAGGTCCCGAGACGTCCAGCCCACAGACGTTTTGTTTTGTCAATAAAGTAAAAGTTTTTTTGACTTTTTCTTTTGTTAATTTTAAGTAGGCTCCACACCCAACATGGGGCTCATTGAAGTCACGACCCCAAGATCAAAAGTTATATGTTCTACTGACTGAGCCAGCCAGGTGCTCCAGTAAAATTCTTTAAAAATTTTAATTTAATTTTTTATATGTGTATGTTTTTCTTATTTGCGAGAGAGAGAGAGAGAGAGAGAGAGAGAGAGAGAGAGAGAGAGGGAATGCGAGTAGGAGACGGGCAGAGAGAGAGAATCCCAAGCAGGCTGCACCATCATCAGAGTCTGACTCACGGCTTGTTCTCAGGAACAGTGAGATCATGACCTGAGCTGAAATCAAGAGTCGGAGGCTCAACTGACTGAGCCACCTAGGTGCCCCTCAATTTTTTTAATCAAGAGATTTCACTGAACTCTCCAAACTTCTGCCTTCTCACAAATTCCACATAATTTGGGCCCGTTGTAGTCAAACACAAAGGCTGCTCGAGCCGGGCTGCCCCAGGGCCTGACACCCGCCTTCTGCCCTGATGTCACCTGCCTGGGCTGCTGGGGCTGTTGAGCTTTCGGCCCCCATCTCTCGGCCCTGCTGGGGCTGTTGAGTTTTCAGCCTGTCTATGGGCTCTGCAAACTCCTCCTCCTGCAGATTGCCCTGACTTCCCTGCTCCAGGTGGGCCTGGTGCCTCCTGGGACAGGAGGCCGGACCAGCTGTCTCACTGGAAATGCCCCAGGGCTCTGGAAGGGGTCTGTGGGGCTGGGGCCGGAGCGGCTGCCCCTGGGCTCAGGAGGGACGCAGGGACTCCCCAGCGAATGGCACAGCTGCATTATTTCCTGACCCTCCACCTGGCCAGGGAATCAGATGGGTTTTCAGCTGCTTCAGGCACACTACCAGGGACACCACCGCAGAGGCAACCACGGGGCCCAGAGGCGCTGGGAGGCTCACGTAGTGTTTTCTCAGGCTGGCTGATCTCCTCTAGGTCCCTGAGACGCCCCCGGGAGAAGCACCAGGACCCCCAGCCCCAGCAAACTCTGGAATACCCCCCTCCCCGTCATTTTCCTTGTTTGTCCCCTAATGCAGCCACTCAACGTGAGGAATGGGGTCTAAAAGTGCTGATGGACTAGGATGTCCGCGGGTATCAGATGAGAAGGAGGGAGGGCACCATCCACTGTTTTTAAAGATGGCCAGAAGAAAAAAAAGAAAATACTTAAGTGTACGGAGGTCTGTATGAACACAGAGAAAGGGCTGGGTAGATTTGCCCGCAAGAGGTGGATTAGGAACAAAAACATTTAAGGAAGCATGAAAAAAACCAACCTTACCGCCCAGAGGCAAGGCCTGTAAACATGTGAGCGGGATTTCTTCCAGTAATCTGTGCATTTATTTACATGGTTGACAGCACAGCGTCCGTGTAATTTACATTCTCCCGTTTTCACTAAATTACGGCATGCGTGTCTCCGGGCCAAGAGAAACCCTCTGTGACTATTTCTGCACAATACTGTGGATGCATGCAGGGGGGTACTCGAGTTCAGTGGCTCTTGATTCTTTTTTTTTTTTTAAGCAGCAGACATTTCTGTCTAAATCATAAGCGGGGAGGGGCCCTCGCTGAAAGGGGGAGGACAGGCCTGCTGGCTGGTGAGCTTGGGATGTACCCACCTCGACCCCTCGCCTCCGGCACTGGCCGCCTTGCTGCCTCTGTGAACTGCCAGGGTTCCATCTGGAACCCCTACACTTAAGTCCTCTTTCCCTGTTACTGGCTGTAAAGGCGGGTTTCCAATCTTTTCTGGTTATCACGACTATAAACACCAGTGGGGTGAACACCCTGGTACATACCTTTGTGTTGACATTTTGAATTATTCTAGAGAATACACTAAAGGCTCCTTAAACAGTCCAAGTCAGGCAGTTGTCCTGGGAAACTGAGGAGTGCTGGTCAGGAAGGGTTCCCCTCAGCCTTGACATGAGGGGAATGGACCCCTCTGTATGACAGACTGTGTCCTTTCCAGTTTGAAGCCCTCTCCCTCAGTGTGATGGTGTTCGGAAGAGGGGCCTCTGGGAGGTGACGAGGGTTGGATGAGGTCATAGGGTGGGGCCCCTGTGATGAGATCAGTGTCCTTACAGGAAGAGACCCCAGAGTTCCTGCTCTCTCGCTCTCTCTCCCGCACACGTGAGGACAAAGCGAGGAGGCAACGTCTATAAGCCAGGCAGAGAGAGTGCCCCAGGGAACCAAATTGACCTTGACCTTGGACTCCAGCCTCCCGAACCGCGAGGAAATACATGTCTGTCGTGTAAGCCGCCCAGTCTGGGTGCGGAATTTGGTTACCGGCACCGAGCTGCGTAAGACCCCTCCTATTTGAGAAGGCCAGGGCCAGCCAGGGCCAGCTGGAGGGACTGTGGTGACTGACCCCCCGCAGCTGAGACCAAAGGGCCCGCTGCCCTTACCTGGTTGATCATGCACGTCTCCAGCTCCTCTTTGGAGAAACCCGTCTGGCCCCTTTCCTTGCTCTGACAAAACAGAAGAGACACAATCTGAGTCGCTCCGGGGGACGCGGGGCTTCCACTTTGCACTCAGAACCCCCACAAGTGCTCTCTCAAGGCTGACTGGAGATGCCGACCGTTCCGCTTGGGTACTAACACATGAGATTGTTCAGCAGGCTTGCAGCAAAGTAAGTGCACGGATACACAGGTGTGCTATTACTCTGTCCACAACAACCCAGGGCTGCGAGGATGGGGTCTGTGATGCCGAGGAAAACCCGTGTCGTCGCATCGGGTGACGGCTCTCTGCACCACATGCCAGGGGCCGTCTGGAGAGCCCTGTCCAGGCAGTGGCCCTCTCTGGATTTGACCGTGGCCAGGTGGGGTGAACAGCTGGACAAGGGGTGAGCGTGTGGCTGGGGGCTGGGCGCGTGTGCGCATGTGTGTGTGTGTGCATGTGTGTGTGCACATGATCATGCCCCAAACCTCACCCGGTACCACATGAAGATGGTCTTAAAGGCATTTTCGTTGGAGCAGGAGCCGCAGGACATGGTGATGAGCTGGGACATTCCTTTGGGAGCCACCTGCAGGGAGGGAAACGGCGGTCGGCTCGCTCCATCTGGACTCCCGCTTGCCCAAGACGGAGCTGAGCCTTCACAGGGGTACAGTCTGGGCTGGGGGAGGCTGGGCAGGGGTGGGGGGGAACCAGGACCGTCCCCCAGAGCAGCGGGACTGGGGAGAGTGGACGGAGGCTCTTCCAGGGGGTGGAGGACAAGCCCAGGAAGGCCCCGGGGCTGGAGGGGATGGAGGAGAACAGCATGAAGAAAAGCCCAGACTGTCCTGCCCGGTGCAACCACCGTCCCCCGAGGTGCCCATGTTTTACAGGTAGGAAGTTGAGATTCAGGAGGATTTGAATCATCATAACAACTAAAACCGAACTGTAGGGGAGGGTTGAATCACACGCAATGCTCCTATCGTGGAGCAAATATTCATTTCCCCTGGATCCTTTGTTCCTGCGCACAAGGAGTCCCTTCCTGTCCTTTGAAAGGAAAAGTGAAAATACTCTTCAGGAAAGAAACAGCACAAGAACAAGACCCAAGCAGACACATGGCATCCTCTACCCTTATGGATCTCCTTTCCCCCTGCTGGCATTGCCTCCCGGAGATCAGCTGGCCTTCCCGCAGGGGGTGGGGGGTGGGGATGGGGTTGCTCCCGGGGACTCACTGAGAGCAAGGACTCCCGGAGCTTCTCCACAAAGTTCTCCGGGGGAAGGATTCCGAGGGCAGGTCTGTTGATGAAAGTGCTCTGCAAAAAGGTAGGACACCGAGGGTGACTTCTCGGACTACTACGGGTGACTACTCCCTGTCGACCAAAGACCAACCAAGCTTTTCACAGCGGGTGTGTTCACACAGGCTCACGGTGTTTCCTAGGGGGTGGGATCGGCCGACCTCCCCGCACTCTCCTGAGAAATCCCCTGGGCTTGCTCTGGGTGTAAAAGACGACTGAGATATTTCTTTCTTTCTTTCTTTCTTTTAATTTTTTTTCTTTTTAATGTTTATTTATTTTTGAGAGAGTTAGAGACAGAATGTGAGTGGGTTAGGGGCAGAGAGAGGGGGAGACACAGAATTGGAAGCAGGCTCCAGGCTCTGAACTGTCAGCACAGAGCCTGATGTGGGGCTCGAACTCACGGACCGTGAGATCATGACCTGAGCCGAAGTCGGACGCTCAAATGACGGAGCCACCCAGGCGCCCCAGACGGAGACATTTCTTGGTTGCGATATCGCATTGCAGTTACAGATACTACCACTGGGGGAAGGGGGGGGGGTACACGTCGTACTATTTTTTGCAACTTCCTGTGAATTAGGATTCAGTTAGAATTTTATAATTATAGTATTATTTTATCACCGAACTATAATGATCATTTTAACAGCCCACCCATCATCATGGCTAAAAAACAAAAAGTGGACGACAGGAGGAATGGGTGAGGGAGCAGAGCCGCCAGAACCCTGGTCACAGCCGGAGGGAACCAAGTTTGGCTCTGGGAGGCAGCTGGCAGGGCTGTTTCTTACAACGATGAACATACACACACACCCATCACTGGGCAGTTCTCCTCCGAGGTATTTACCCACGCGAAACGGAAGCACACGTCCACACAAAGCCGTGAACGTACGTGCCTGTTTACAGTGGATTTTATTTTTATTTGCCCCAAATTGGAAACAAACCACATGTCCCTCTGCTGGGGGAAAGATAAGTAAACTGGTCCCTGCACACTGCGGAACACCAGTCAGCGACGGAACCGAACAATCCGCTGACACGCGGTGACGTGGACGAACACGGGAGTCTCAAGGTCACGATTCTGCGTGAAAGCGCCCAGAATCAGAGTTGCACACTGGGGACGCCTGGGTCAGTTAAGCGTCTGACTTTGGCTCAGGTCACGATCTCAGGGTTTGTGAGTTCCAGCCCCGCGTGGGGCTCTGTGTTGACAGTTCGGAGCCTGGAGATGCTTCAGATTCTGTGTCTCCCTCGCTCTCTGCCCCTCCCCCGCTCACGCTCTGTCTCTCTTTCAAAAATAAAAATAAAACATTAAAAAAAGGAAAAGAGGGGCGCCTGGGTGGCGCAGTCGGTTAAGCGTCCGACTTCAGCCAGGTCACGATCTCGCGGTCCGTGAGTTCGAGCCCCGCGTCAGGCTCTGGGCTGATGGCTCGGAGCCTGGAGCCTGTTTCCGGTTCTGTGTCTCCCTCTCTCTCTGCCCCTCCCCCGTTCATGCTCTGTCTCTCTCTGTCCCAAAAATAAATTAAAAACGCTGAAAAAAAAAATTAAAAAAAAAAAAAAAAAAAAAAAAAAGGAAAAGAGTACACACTGTATGGTCCCCTTCATAGGACATTCTGAAAAAGCTAAAACTATAGGGACAGACAACAGCTCCTGGCTGCCAGGGGCTAGGGTGGGACTGAGTACAAATGGGCTTGGGGTAATGTCTGGGTGATGAATTGCTGTTTGGATATTTTAAAAAATTGTGGTTAAAAGAAAAAACAGGTAACATAAAATTTTAACAAACTTAACCATTTCTTTTTTTTTAAGTTTATTTATTTTTGAGAGAGAGAGAGAGTGAGAGTGAGAAAGAGAGAGAGAGAGAGAGAGAGAGCGAGAGAGGCAATGCGCATGTGCAAGCAAGGGAGGGGCAGAGAGAGAGGGAGAGAGAGAATCCCAAGCAGGCTCCGCATGGTCAGAGCAGAGTCTGCTGCGGGGCTCGACCTCCTGAACTGTGAAATCATGACCTGAGCTGTAATCAAGTCGGATGCTCAACTGACTGAGCCCCCAGGCGCCCCACCACCATAACCATTTCTTTTTTATTTATTTATTTTTTATGTTTATCTTTGAGAGAGAGAGAGAGAGAGAGAGAGAGAGGGAGCACTAGCAGGGGAGGGGCAGAGAGAGAGGGAGACACAGAATCTGAAGTAGGCTCCAGGCTCTGAGCTGTCAGCACAGAGCCTGACACAGGGCTTGAACTCTTGAACAGTGAGATCACGACCTGAGTGGAAGTGGGATGCCCAACTGACTAAGCCCCCCAGGCGCCCACCATCTGAACCATTTCTAAGCATCCAGTTCAGTAGTGTTAAGGATATTGTTGTGCAACCATCCATCCATCTCCAGAACCTTGTCATCTTGCAAAACTGAGATTCTGTTCCCATTAACCACTAACTCCGTTCCCTCCTCCCCCAAGCCCCGGCAACCACCCTCTACTTCTCTGGCTCTGTGAGTCTGACGACTCCGGGTGCCTCATAAAAGTGGAATCACACAGCATTTATCCTTTGGTGACTGGCTTCTTTCGCTGAGCATCATGTCCTCAGCGTTCATCCATGTTGTACCAGGTGTCAGAATGCCCTTCCTTTCTAGGAGCTCAGTAATATTCCACTGCATGGATAGATCACACTTTGTTAATCTATTTCTCCATCCACTGATGGACACTCTGGTTTCTTCCACCTTCCCAGTGACTGAACGGTGCTGCTGTGAATGCGGGTGTCCGGGTGTGCCTCGATTTTGGCAGTGACTACATGACTGTGTGTTTGGTGAAACCCACAGAGCTATACAGCACAAAGGATGTGTTTTATTGCATGTGAATTATATTTGAAAAAAAATGGGGAAAAGTGCATTAAGAGGCAGTGGTGGCTCCGGAATTTCTACCCAGAGCAGGGCTTAGGAGAGCAGTCTGATCAAGGAGCTGGCTGCAGCCCTTCAGAAGTGGAATGGGTTGAGTGTGAGAAAAGCAATGTTAGAAAGATCACCTGACTCCTTACATGTTGATGTTTTATTCTAATTTTGATCGATGTGGGTCCAGAGATGTATTTCCCTCGGCAAGGAAATCAACAGTGCACGCCTGATTCTAAATGGACACTTGCTTCTGATAACCCAAAAGGGAGGGGGGCATGGTGGCCACTGAGGTCAACCTGTCCAGCTGGCCAAGGGTCGGTCAGCCCTTACTGTCACTTCAGAGCAGGAACTTGGGCCAAGGGAGCCAGGGCTTCCAAATTTGAAAAGGGAAATGCAGCTTTTAGTGGGAAATCACCTCACTTTAAAATGCTGGCCAAAATTATCTTTTTTTTTTCTTTAAAGTTTATTTATTTATTTATTTTGAGAGAGAGAGAGAGAGAGAGAGAGAGAGCGAGCAGGGGAGGGGCACAGAGGGAGGGACAGAGAATCCTAAGCAGTCTCCGAGTGGACAGTGCAGAGTCTGACATGGGACTCGAACTCAAGAACCGTGAGATCATGACCTGAACAAAAATCAAGAGTTGGATGCTTAACTGACTGAGCCACCCAGGTGGCCCTGGCCGAAATTACCTTAAAATAGCCTCTGGCCAAGGGGCAGTCCCACACTCAGGTAGCTGCGTTCTTGGAGAGAACCGGGCCCTGCCTGCTGGCTTCAAATCACAGGCACGGCCACTGGCTGCCCACACGACAGGGCCCACGCAGAGGCCCACGTAGGATCAAGGGCTCCAAATTTCCCCATGGGCTGGTCACAAATACTTGCTTTAAAGCGAGGCTGAAGGATAGCATTCAATTCTGGAGATGCTGACCTCAGTGGGGTGAGGCTCCCAGCATTTTATACTCTGACCCGGCTAAGCTCATTTCTCCACCTCCTCTCAAGAAACAATTTCCACCATGGACAAAGGTTATGCATCTAATTATTCAGGTAGCCTGAAAAAGGAGAAACACTCAAAATGCCAACATCAGGTTAAGTAAACTGAAGCATGCTAACTCAAGAGATGTTCTGCGGCTAGTCAAATAGTCTTTCTCTTTTTCTTTCTTTCTTTCTTTCTTTCTTTCTTTCTTTCTTTCTTTCTTTCTTTCTTTCTTTCTTTCTTTCTTTCTTTCTTTCAATTTAAATTCAAGTTAGTTAACATATAATGTAGTATTGGTTTCAGGAGTATAAAATGGTGGGTTTCTTTTTTAAGTTTGAGAGAGAAAAAGAGTGCGGGTGCAAGTTGGGGAGAGGTAGAGATAGAGAGAGAGGGAGAGAGAGAATCCCAGGCAGGCTCTGTGCTGTCAGAGCAGAGTCCAACATGGGGCTCGGTCCCACACAACTGTGAGATCATGACCTTAGCTGAAGTAAAGAGTCAGACACTTAACCAACTGAGCCACTCAGGTGGCCCTAAAATGGTGTTTTTTAAAAAGGTTACAGCTGTCCATAAGGGTTCACTCTTCGTGGAGTACATCCTACAGGTTTTCACAAATGGATAATGACATGTGTCCATCATTCCAGAAAAGACACAGATGGGAGCACAGATGGAATAAGACTAGAGCTGTCTTCCCCCAGAGTGCCCTGGGCACGGGTCAGGAAGAGTCTGGGAGGGGTCTGCACAATGGTAAACAAGGAGGATGGCACAAAAACAGACACTCAGATCAATGGAACAGAATAGAGAACCCAGAAATGGACCCACAAACGTATGGTCAACTCATCTTTGACAAAGTGGGAAAGAATATCCAATGGCATAAAGACAGTCTCTTCAGCAAATGGTGCTGGGAAAACTGGACAGCGACATACAGAAGAATGAACTTGGACCACATTCTTACACCATACACAAAAATAAACTCAAAATGGATGAAAGACCTAAATGTAAGACAGGAAGCCATCAAACTCCTCAAGGAGAAAGCAGGCAAAAACCTCTTTGACCTCGGCCACAGCAACTTCTTACTCAACACATCTCCGGAGGCAAGGGAAACAAAAGCAAAAATGAACTCTTGGGACCTTATCAAAATAAAAAGCTTCTGCACAGCAAAGGAAACCATTAGCAAAACCAAAAGGCAACTGACGGAATGGGAGAAAATATTTGCAAATGACATATCAAATAAAGAGTTAGTATCCAAAATCTATAGGGAACTTATCAAACTCAACACCCAAAAAACAAAGAATCCAGTGAAGAAATGGGCAAAAGACATGAATAGACGCTTCTCCAAAGAAGACATCCAGATGGCTAACAGACACATGAAAAAATGCTCAACATCACTCATCATCAGGGAAATACAAATCAAAACCACAATGAGATACCACCCTACACCTGTCAGAATGGCTCACATTAACAACTCAGGCAATGATAGATGTTGGCAAGGATGTGGAGAAAGAGGATCTCTTTTGCACTGCTGGTGGGAATGTGGTACAGCCACTCTGGGAAACAGTATGGAGGTTCCTCAAAAAGCTAAAAGTAGAACTACCCTACAACCCAGCAATGGCACTACTAGGCATTTATCCAAGGGATACAGGGATGCTGTTTTGAAGGGGCACATGCACTCCAACATTTATAGCAGCACTATCAACAATAGCCAAAATATGGGAAGAGCCTGAATGTCCATTGATGGATGAATGGATAAACAAGATGTGGTGTGTATACACACATACACACACACACACAGACACACACACACACAAACACACACACACACACACACACACACACACACACAATGGAGTATTACTCGGCAATCAAAAAGAATGAAATCTTGCCATTTGCAACTACATGGATGGAACTGGAGGGTATTATGCTAAGTGAAATGAGTCAGTCAGAGAAAGCCAAATATCATATGACTTCACTCATATGAGGACTTTAAGACACAGAACAGATGAACATAAGGGAAGGGAAGCAAAAATAATACCAAAACAGGGAGGGGTACAAAACATAATAGACTCTTAAATATGGTGAATAAACAGAGGGTTGCTGCAGGGGCTGTGGGAGGGGGGATGGGCTGAATAGGTGGGGGGCGTTGGTGGGTCTACTCCTAAAATCATTATTGCACTGCATGCTGGCTAACTTGGATGCAAATTTGGGGGGGGGAATAAAATAAAATTTAAAAAAATTAAAAAGAAATAAAAATATAATAAAAATAAAAAATAAACATTAAAAATTAAAATAAATAAAATACTTAAAAAAACAAAACAAAAAACAAGGAAGATCAGCAGCAGGTGGGTTTGGTTATGAGAACGGATTGTGCCAAACGCAATGTGGCACCCTGGACTGGATCCTGGAACCAGACAATGAGCATTACTGGGGAAAGTGGGGAAATCTGAATGCGGTCTGTACCACATAACGTGCCCTCGTTAATGTCCTAGTTTTGACAAAGGTGCTGTGGAGAGGGCGGTATGGGCACTGGGTGAACTTGGGGAAAGACAGGTGGGAACTGTCTCTGCACCTGCTGTGTGAATGTGAAACTAGCCCACAGCCGAATCGCCCGTCAAAAGTGGGAGGTACTGACTGGGCCTAGAGACTGCTCGGGTACCTCTCTCCTGACATAATCAGTGCAGTAAACCCAGTGCAAATCCGAACAGCGGCTTCACTGCATCAGAAGGCCCCAGAATGCGATCTCCTTGGTGGCTTTGGAACTTGCCTTGGACTGCTAGAAACTGGGGCAGATTCATGCTGCTTTTTCTGCTTTGTGACCACATGGGTGAGTCTAGGGTAAGTAGTGGGGGACGGTAACCCTCCTCGCTGTAGAACTGGGGAAAGTGAGGAGCAGAGAGGTCAAGCTACCTGCCCCGAGTCACACAGACAAGGAAGGGGCAGAAGCATGGCTCCAAGCGGGCTTGCTGACCTCAGATTCCATCCTCTGCCCGACCTGCAGGCAGCATCCGCCTGTAGATGTTGATGCTGGATCTGGATCCGAGTCTGCTTGGTGCAACCCAGAGACTTGGCTGGCCTGTGGGGGCCTTTGCAGGCATCTCCTTGCGGCTCCTGAGAAATCTAGCTCACTGTGAGACCAGGGTCGAGGCGAACTGCCAGCACCGGTTCCGGGGGAAGCAGCTCACGGAGGGGACGGCTGGGATGGCGGGCTGGCCGCCTGACTGCCTATCTGGGACCGCGGAAGATGTGGGGGTGGTGCTCCTGTTCGACAAAGTGTGACATTAAGAACAGAAGGTATCTGGGACTTCGGGTAGTGGGATCCAGTAAGGACAGGTTTCTAGAAGCTCTGCTGTCAGGCTCAGCATCCTGAAGTGCAGTGTGAAGGGGATGGGCTTTGGTTGAAGCGGCTGTGCAACCTGGAGCAACTCACTTAACCTCTCTGGTCTTCACAGTCCTTATCTGCCAAAATGGGGGCTCCTCCCTTGGTGCTTGTAGGCAGCCAGTGAGACGGCAGAGCAGAAGCTGAGGCAGCAACTCAGTCTAGATGAATGGTCAGGAAGGCGCAAAGGCCTGGGGGTCACGGTGATGGCACGTGTCTTACCTGACCGGGTCCACACTCCCCCATGTCACGGACGTCAGACTGCACCCATCACTCAGCGCAATGACTGTGCACTGACCATCGTACAGATAAATGATCACTGTACAAATTGTGGGCACTGTCACGAGTGACCCTGGTGACATAAGAAATGGTAACTGGAGCCCAGAAATTGGATCCAGGGGTCGTGCCTTCATTTTTGCAGCCACGTGAAATAATTATGTTGGAGTATGAGGATGGTGTGGTTGGGGGGCAAATGGGTTGATCAGCCCCTTCACGGGACCTCAACGGCCTGGCAGGACCCTGCCCTCCACTTGCAAATTACCATCATCACCGAGTGAGTGCACCCCTAGCCAAGAATTTGCAAGACGCAACATGTCGGCCAATGGTCCCCCAGCCTGATGCCCGGGGTGCACCCGGCTTCTCTAAGACCGTGCCAGGGGGCTCCTTTCACTTGCCCAAGCCCAGACTTCTGCAGCAGAATGACGTCAGCAGGGACTGTGGTCCCAATCGATCTAGACCGTGACCTCACCGGCACCCAGAACGGTGCCCGGCACGCAGTAGGTATTCAATCAATAATCGATGACTGAACAAATGTCAAGAAACGAGACTGAAGCAGCAGGAGCCAGACCGCGAAGGGCTTTGCATCTGAAGCGGGGGAGGTGGGGCGCACTCTGGGGGCCGCGGGTGCAGTTTGGAGGCAGTGAGCGTGGGCCTGACGGGGTCGGGGGGGCTGGTCCACAGGGGCCACTGGGAAGACGCAAGGTCAGGACAGGTCCCGACAGGGTGAGGGTTGAGAGGTGGGTGGGAGGAAGGGAGGATGAAGCGGCTCCCAGGTTCCTGGCACAGACAGGTGGGGGCAGGGCATCCCTGAAATCAGAATCCCCAAAGTCACGTGTTTTCAGGGATGATTCTGCCTCTGCAGGCAGCTGACACTGCAAATGTGTGTGACATGTTTGTTGACACATTTTTCCCAGCACCAACTGCCGAGGCATCTGGGATCCGCACAACGTTTCGAAACAAAGCCAGGCTCTGGATGTAAACACACCCGCGGAGCCTCCCCAGCGGCCTCGCCAGGCACCTTCAGAGGGGGACCTTTAGAGGGGGACGCCCTTTCTGCTCCCGCAGCTCCTGAACTTGTGCGTCCCCAAGCCCCTCCCCAGCGGGGCACAGCCGTTTGTGAGAAGGGAAATGTAGCTCTTTCCTATTCTTTTCAACTCTGCCAGTTAGAAGGGGCTTTAAGCTCGGGGAGTGGGCTCCCAATGCTCCGCGCCCCCCCTCCCCCAATCCCTGCTGTCTTAGATTCCTCTTTTTAGGAGTCACACTCCCTGTGCCACCCTGGGTAGGACACCCGGTGTGGCTGAGGATGTGCAGCAGCAACGGAACTCACACGCTACTGGGGGCAGGAACGTCCACAAGCAGCTGGGGACGCTGGCAGGAGCCGCTGAAGCCGCTCTCGTGCGCGCACGGCCATGGGCAGCAGGGTGGCTTGGCCTTGAGTCCCGTGGCCGCGCATGCACGTGTTCCCCAGAGCACACGTGTTCCCTGGAGCACACGTGCTCCGACGTTCTAGAAGGATGCAGCCCAAGGGCCCGTCGGCAGTAGGATGAAGTGGTCCCTGGCAGTGCGTGCACACAATGGAAGGCCGTGAAGCCCTGAGAGTGCACGGTCTGCGGCCACACACAAGGATGGACCCCGCAGACGGACTTCGAGGGAAACAAGCCACTGGGCACGCTAAAGACCACGCATGCTATGGTTCCATGTACGCGGGTAAAGAACGGAGGAAACGCACGTCTGCCGTTAGGGGAAGGGCATCCGGGCAGGGGTGCATGGTGGGGAGACCAGGTGCAATTCATGCATTCCCAACTGGGGTGAGAAACCGCTTCCCCCCCTGTGGTGTGGGGAGCACAACTGTCTACACGGTATGCGTTTACCATATTGCAGAGGGGTGCTCTAGATGGCACAATTTCTGCCCATCCCGGGACCCAGAACTTGTAGATGCGATTCAGGATCTTGATCAGCTCAGATGGGGACAATATTCTGGATTTTCAGGGTGGGTTGAGTGCAACCACATGAGCCCTTAGCTAAGAGCAGAAACAGGAGGAAGGCAGAGAGGACCGGCCACTGCTGGCTGGAGGACGGAGGGACCACACGGAAACCATGAGAACGAGGTGCCAGGGACCTGCATGAGCACAGGAGCAGATTCTGCCCCAGAGCCTCGGCTAAGAGCTTCTTGTGCGCCTTGTGAGACCCTACGCAGAGCCCGCCAGACCCCTGGCCCACAAAATCCGTGCCAAGATACCCGGGTGTTGTTGCAAGCCTCTAAGCCGGCGGTCATTTGCGACGGTAGTAACAGGAAATGTGGCGGCATTAAGACTGCGTGACGGCGGGAACAATTAGGAAAACTGTGTCTAAAAGGGCTCCTTAAGGAAGTGATAACAAAGCAGAAGGGAGACAATTCACTGAGCAGTGCGCTCGGGGCTGGAGGGGATGCGCGCTTCTGCG
This sequence comes from Panthera tigris, assembly GCF_018350195.1. Classification (NCBI taxonomy): domain Eukaryota; kingdom Metazoa; phylum Chordata; class Mammalia; order Carnivora; family Felidae; genus Panthera; species Panthera tigris. The sequence goes on from NC_056675.1 coordinate 34,147,109, forward strand.
CGGGTTATATCCAGTGTGACTGATCAGCAGCTTCCTGCCCCTCTCCTGCAGGGGTGCTCGCCTCGGGGCCTCTCCACGCCCTCCGCTCCACTAGGGGCACCTGGCAATGTCTGCAGACAGGTTTGCTTCTCAGAGCTGAAGAGGGGACACTGCTGGCACCGAGCAGGTGAGGCCAGCAGGTGCACTGGAGGCCCCCCACTCTCGCAGAGAACCACCTCTGTAACCATCACCAGTGCCGAGGCTGACATCAGCCTGTGTGGTCCCTAAATCTGCACGCTGTCAGGTCCCTCCGGCTTGGCTCTGGCCACGCTGTCCTCTTTTACTCCTCAGCTTCGAAGCTGCTCTCCCACCCTCTCCCCTCTCCCTGCAGGGGCCCTGGAGGCACCTCCTCCTTCAATCTCAGCTCAAAGGTCACTTCCTCGGAATCCTTCCCTACCCACCCCCCCGCAATCCCCCAAACCCCCAGCTCCTGTGGGTTTAACTCCCAGCACCTCCTCCTGCTGTGTGACCTTGGATAAATACTTAACCTCTCTGTGCCTCAGTGTCCTCATCTGTAGGATGGGGATGACAGCAGAACCTGCCTCCCAGACTTGTCAACATCACAGCTGTGAAGTGGTGAACATGGCGTTTGGCACATATTATGCTCTCAAAAAATGTCCACCGTTGTCACCACCGTGACTGTTTCGTGCCCACACAGCACTGTTTGCCTCTCTCTGTAGCACTTAATATGGATGCAATTCGCTACTTACCTGTGTGGTTACCTACTGCCTCTGTGGGAGTGGGCACTGTGTGGCTTTGCTCACCAAGGCATTTCAAGTGCCTAGCATATAGTATGTGCTCAATAAACATTTGTGGAATGAATGAATAAATGAGTGAGCGAATGGGGTATTTCCCAAGGCTGCCCAATGACACTCTGGATCTCCATGAACACTGTGTAACCCGGGACTCACCGCGTTTTGAGGCTGTTGGACCAGCTTCAGGAGAGCGGGGTGGCTGTAGCCTGCAGAGAGGGGGCACGGTTAGGGTCTTGGTTAGAGGCCCGCACGGCACACAGGGTCCCTGTGCCCCTCCCCCACAGCCTGCCCCTCCCTTCACAAGGGGCCCTGTTATCTCTTGCAGACAACAAGACCCACTCCTCGGGTCCACCCAGACCTCTGGACTTAGAATCACTCAGGCTGCCGCCAGAAACCTTCACCAAATTCTCTCGTCGATCCTGAAACCCGGGTGTGAGCCCTACCGGGCTAGAACCCCAGACAAGGCAGTGAACGCAAGGTTAAGGCACATTCAGGACCGGGGCTGGGAGTTCTTCCCCGGGCCAGTGTGATGAACCGTGGCCCTCACCTTCTTCCCAGGGCCGCTGCTAGAGTCGAATCGCAATACCAGTTTGCTCAGGAACCGAGCACGTCAATGATGCAGTCTGCAAAGTCTGCAACCCCGTGACATGCACGCCTGACCCTTCGTGCGTTTGCTGCTTCCTGGAGCCCTGCTGTCTCGACTGCCCAGCACGAAAGGGCTTAGGATACCCCTTGACTCAGCAACTGCCCTGCTATGAATTCGCCCTCCGCACGCGAATATAGACCAATGCACAAATCTTAACCATGACGCTTCAATATCTCCAGGCCCAAAAGCAACCTAACACGCGCCAGAAGCCCTAAACCAAGAGAAAGCCCGCGATACTCTGTCAGCGGGAGCCTTCATCGGAAAAGAGGGAAACTCACTGGGGCCAGAGCGCCCCGGCCTCAAAGCCTGTGCTTCGAGTTTCTGTTCCTCGTTCCCAACACTGGCTGTGACTCCCGCGGGATGGCCAAGTCTGTGGGGGGCGCGCGGGGGCCACAGAGGTCAGGAGACCAGACTGGAAGACCCTCCAAGGCAGTGGCCAAATGTGCCGCTCAAAGGACACCAGGTGAATGATAATGACATGGGGATCTGTGTGTGACACGGCGAGAGCCTGGAACCTTCGCAACAGGAGAGACCTATTTTCTTTAAACCAACTCACTTTTTAGTTTAAATACACTTGCTCTGAAAGGAGAGAGGCCCGCCCGAGGCTCTGGGCCTGGGGCCTGCTCTGGCCTGTGAGAGGAGAGGAGGCTAGCAAGCTCAGAGGGGAGGGGAGGCCCCAGTGTCACCCCGGGCAGACTTTCTCCTCTGCGGCATCGCAGAGTGAAGGGGCTTGAAGAGCCTTGTGGTTTCACTCTGCCTGGTGGGAGGAGGGTGGGCCCCGGGGGGGGTGGGGAGGGGACCTGGTGTCCCAGGGGACAGAGCTGTGAGCAGCCTCTCTGATCTCCCACCCAACTTCTTGGCCTGCTGGGCCCACAGCTGCAGGGTGTCTGTTAGTCAAGGAAGCAGGCTTCTGTGGGTTTTTTTCCAGCCATACTGTGGCCAGAGGCCTTCAGTTCTGGTTCTTTATTGTGCTGCCTGGGTGTTTATGACTTTCTTGCCTCAGTAGATAAGCCAGTTCCAGGGAAATCTTACTAAGTCACAGATGCAGCCTGTCTTAGTGGCTTCAGAAGGAGAGATGAGAGCAAAGCCAGTCCATATGGATCAGGAAAATCCACGCCTGAGCTTTCAAAGCCGTGGGACCCCCGCACTGCAGGGCAGGGGTGGCCGTCTGCGAGGTGGCTATCACAGGAGTAAACTTAGAAGGCAGACACTGTTTGGTTCAAATCCTTGGGCTCCCTGGACATGCTGGGCAGACCCCATGGCCTCTTGAAACCTGGCCCCCGTGGGCAAGGTGGAGACGATGATGAAAGGCCCGATGTTATGGGGCTGCTGCAGGGGTCTAACGGGATAACATGTAAGGTGCTTAGCAATGTGCCAGGCATCTGGCACATCCCCAGTAGTGACCAGTTAGAAAAAAAATCCCATCAAAGACTAGAGATAGGGGAAGAAAATGGCCGCAAGAAAACTTTCACAGCTCCCAGTATTTTCCCAACTTGTGCCGGCCTGTTCCCCAGGACCCCACACGTTTGGCGGCCGGCTGGGGTTGAGAAGTGAGGGAGGCCCTCGGGGGCTTGGGGGGGCAGGGAGGAGCCAGCTGGGAAGAGAATGGCCTGCAGCCCGTGGCCGATAAGCCTGGCCCTTCCACTCCGACACAGAGCACGGACCAGGTTGTGCAAATCACAGAACCCCAGACACCTTCAGAGGCCAAAGCATCTCTGAATGACGGGCTTCCCAAAAAGAACAAGTCACCTTAGTGTCTAATCGCATCTTAACGGGAAATAAACAGGGGCTGGCATCACGCACCAAGGGACAGGCTTCACCAGACGAGACGCTTAGCCCACAGACCACTAAGCACAGCCGCAACCTTCGTGTCTGAATCAGCCCAAGCGCCCCACGTCTGCCGTGCCCTCCTCCGGCAGCGAGCCCGGAGGTGAGCCTGGTGAGGCAGACGCGGCCGTGGCCCCCCACTGCTCACCTTGACTAGGCGGCCACCCCTCTCCTGGCTGCCCACGTGGGGGTCAGGAATGGCTCCAGCCACCTCCTTCTCTGGAAATCTGCCCTTGGTGAATGGAAGCTCCTTGGCCCAAAAGATGAGCCACGCGCTTCCTTCTGGCAGCTAATGGGCAATGACTGACTAGCACTGGGTACAAAAAGGCCAGCCTCTTTGGCACAGTCTGGGACCAACTCTAGGGTGCAATTCATGTTCCAGAGCCACCCCCCCACCCCCCATTGTGGGATCAGGCTGTGGCTAGTCTCTGGCTGAAACCTCATCCTTCTTAGCCTTTCCCTGCCTCCCCAGTCTCCTGAGAGTGTGCCCTTAATAAGTGACTTGCACAGAACCCCTGCCTCAGGCTCTTCTTCCAAGAGACCTAACCTAAGACAGCTGACATTGGAGGCTGTGGTCCCGCAGACCTGGGTTCACATCCTGGCCATGCTTCCCCCGCAAGCTGCATTAATCCCCTCTCTGAGCTTTGCTTATCTATCAACAAAATGGGGGTATTAATACACACTCACCTTGCGGGTTTTCCAGGAAGAATAAATAAGAGAAGACATCTAAAGTCCCTATGATAGACCCTCTACCCATGACTTGTTCTTTTTCTCTGCCCTTGAGGAAAGAGTCTGGCAATACACAGGGATGGGCCTGCTGGAGGGAGCAACTAAAGTCAGGACGGCCACAACTAACAGAGAGAGGACATACATCCAAGGGTGGATTTCCCAGCTCTTACCTATGGGGACAGAGGAAATCTGGGAGTAAAGGTCCAACATCCGGTTGCCATCCACATCGACCAGGTAATTGCCTCGGCTCTCTTCGTAATTGCAGAAAAAATGCACAGCGTCTGCATTCTTGGGGAAAGTAGAGACTGGTTCAGGATCGCTACAATCCCCTAGACTCCCCATCTTTTGGGATGAAGCTTGAACTGGTGAGGTAAGCCATGTTTTGTCCATTCTATGGTCACACAGAGGGTATATTTGGTTGCTTACATGAATGGTTTGCTTTATAATGGTTTATTAAGCTGTGAATTAGTATTTTATGAATTTTTCTGTATGTGTTTTATATATTATAGCAACAGAAGGTTCAGATATAAATCTGAAGAAGATTCTGATGTTAAGATGTACATGGTAAGCATTAGAGCAACCACGAAGAAAACTGAAAAATATATAGTAACTATGAAAGAAATGAAAATGGTACATTAGAAGATATCCACTGAATGTAAAAAAAAAGAGGAACAAAAAATATGAGACACAGAGAGCACAAAAGGTAAAATGGAAGATGTAAATACCACCATACAGGTAATACATTAACTGTGTGCACATGAAACAACCCAATAAAAAATCAGAAACTGTCTGACTGGATAAAAAGATACAACTATATGCTGTCTACATGAGACATACTTTTGATTCAAGGATACAAATATGTTAAAAATAAAAGGATGGAGAAGAGTACATGATTCTCACAGCAATCCTAAGAAAGCTGAAATGGTTTATACTAATTAGACAAAATCACCTGTAAAACAAAGAAACAAAAATGCTTCTGGAGGTGAAGTCCACTAAGAAGATATAACAATTATAAACATGTAAGCACCCAATAACAGAGCCCCAAAATACAGGAAGCAAAAATGGGCAGCATAGAAGAAAAATATAGTTATAAGAGAATGGCTGGCAAATTTAATATTTGGTTTTTGATAGTGTATAGAACAACCAGGCAGAAGATTAGCAAGGAAGGGGAGCCTGGGTGGCTCTGGCATTTAAGTGTCACACTTCAGCTCAGGTCATGATTTTGTAGTTCGTGGGTTCCAGCCCTGTGCTGGGTTCTGTGCTGACAGCTTGGAGCCTGGGGCCTGCTTAGGATTCTGTGTCTCCCTCTCTCTCTGCCCTTCCTAGTTCTCTGTCTCTCTCTCTCAAAAATAAATAAACATTAAAAAATTAAAAAAAAAAAAGAAGATTAACAAGGAACCAAGACTGGAACAACACTCTCAACCGACAGATCCCACAGACACTTTTACACAACACTCCACCCAATAGTGGTAGAGTACACGTTGTCCTCAAGTGCCCGGGGAATATCTTCCAAGACAGACCATATAAAAGCCTCAGTGAGAGGACTGCATTCACGCAAAATATATTTTCCAACCACAACAGAATGAAATTGGAAATGAGTAACAGAAAGGAGAAGCTCACCAAAAAGTGGAAATTAAACACCATATAAGTAACAAATGAGTCAAAGAAGAACTCACAAGGGAAATTAGAAGCAAAAAAAACAAAAAAGGTTTAGAACAAAGTTGCATTTTTTTTTTTAAAGAGCCAGCACAGAGGAAGTGTGTCTCTCAGCTAAGTCATAACCGAGAAGCTTGGAGGGTGAGCTCATCCTCACTTACCTGAATCATATTCAGCTGTTTCATTAACTCCTGCAGGCAAGAATAACAAAGGATTAGAGCAAGGACACACTCTTGCCCAACTAGCTTCAAGTCTTTCATATCTTCCCAGGTCTTGGGGCGTCTCCCCCTCCCCCACCACTTATACCAATAACTTCACAGTCAATTAGCCAACAATATTATAAATATTTAAAAATTGCTTAATATAAATAATTGGCAGGAAACTATTCCTGCCAGTTACATTACCAGGATAGCAGGGATTTAGCAATTTGGAAAATAATAATAAAATAAACTAAAATATTTAACACACAAAAAAATTTAAGCACAAGGGGTTTATCTGGTGCTCATAAAAGCATAGGTTCCCCTTTTATTTTGGGGGGAAAAAGGCTTTAACACCCTGTTAGAAAATATAAAATCAATTGAAAACAGAAACTCGCACATCAAAGAACGATTTGTAATGATAATCTAAACACTCCATAAACCACATGTACATACAGAAATTGGGAATTATAAATTGGGAATTGGGACCTAGTTGCTTTGTTATTACAAGTATTTAATCTCTAAAAATAATCCAGCCTAAAGTCAACCAATAGCAATGACAAGAATATAAAAAATTATTCCAGGTACTTCTCCACTATGAAATGAAAATCTGCCTCTCCTCCAGAGAAATATGCATGAAAAAGTCTCTCCTTCTGCTAGCAAAACACTATCAAAACAACTATAATCACTTGCATTAATACAAAGATTTCTGGATTTGTAAAGTGGTTGCAATGACAAAAGGCCTATCTTTTTTTTTTTTTTTTTTTTAAACAGGAGAAAAGCATACAAATCTAAGTTTTACATGACATGGGGGGTCTTCACAAGGAAATGAAGACTGGAAGAAACAAGTTAGAGACTTGTTAGAACACTAGTTAGAAACTAACATTTTTACATTAGTTTCGATAAGAATGGACAGTCACGTAGAAACACGGTAGGTTAAGGAGTATATAGTAATTATAATTAACATCATCTTCTAAAAAATTCATTTCTGCTTGTTGCTGGAAGATATAGATGCCAAATGACTTTTGTGCCCACAAAACTGCTAAACTCTCACGTTCATCTCAGTAAGTTATGTACGTGTTCTTTTGAATTTCTTTTTTTTTTTAATTTTTTTATTCTTAAGTTAGTTATCGTGCAGTGTAGTCTTGGCTTCAGAAGTAGAACCCAGTGACTGATTGCTTACACAGGACACCCGGTGCTCATCCCAAAAAGTGCCCTCCTCAATGTCCATCACCCATTTACCCCATCTCCCCACCCACCTCCCCTCCAGCAACCCTCAGCTTGTTCTCTGTATTAAGAGTCTCTTATGGTTTGCCTTCCTCTGTTTTGATCTTATTTTTCAAAAAGGGGCATCTTCTGACAGTAAAAAAAAAAAAAAAAAAAAAAAAAAAAAAAAAAAGTGACACTGCAGATAAAAATCTGCAAAACCTGCAGAGAAAAAAGCCAGTGTGTATTAAAAAGGTTTACACTGCTATTTTTTAGGTGCGAACATTAGAAACAGTATTGTACATCACAACACAGAGTCAAGGTTAATCAGCCTCCTGAAGGGTGTAATATGCAGGCTTTGTAGTATCTTTGAGGAGGAGTCCCAGCCTCCCTCATCAGACTCGTCTTGTGCCTCTCCCATCTCACACAATAACATCTATCCCAGTGTGTCTCATATGCCACGTCCTGTCACCCTGCACACCTCTCTCCACTGGGTCTACAACAGAATGCACTCCTCTGGTGAATTCTTCCTTTTTATCCTTCAAGGTCAAGACCAAGGGCCTTTGCTACCTCACCCTCGGCCATCTAGCATTGCCATCTGACTTGGTTTCAAGGTCAAGAGAATGAGGTAGGAGTGGTGGCAGACCAGAGTGGAGCCTAGACCTCACGAGACTCCTTGTGCGGTCACCTCTGCCATCACCGTGAGGACGAGCCCGGCCCCGCTTGCTGGAGGATGCTAGAGACATATGGAGCAGTGCCACGTCACTGCACTGGCCAAGACAAGCTTAGCCTAGATCATCCCACAGTGGCCAGTCATCCCACGGGAACATAGATGGACCCACCAGAGCTGCCTGGCTAACTCCCAGTGAACCCTAGATGCAGCAGCAAGCTGTATGCTATGGAGGTTTTGTGCTCGTTTGTTACACAGCAGTACTGTGACAACAAATAACGGATACATCTCCTCCGAGAAGCCTTCTTTGACTTGTTATGGCAGAATGTCTTGGAACTCTAGTGGTAAGCTCTCTGAAAGTAGCTAAGAATACAGGTCTCTAAGCTCGGCTGTGTTCTTGCCTCATGGACCCTTCTCACTCTGTTCTTAAGAACACCACTCAAGTGTGCTCAACTCACCCGAGATCTAGGCCCAGGGACTTCGGTCTTCATCAGGGGCCCGTCATAATCAAATTCGACGTCGATTTTGGCTGCGGCCTGACTGATGTGTCTGGAGCCTGGCAGTAAAGAGAGATGATGAGGATCCCTGGAGACGGTAGGTATGAGAATTCTGCCCTAACAGATGCCCAACGTCCCCAACGGAGGCCATGCCAGGACCTCAACCCCATCTGAGCCAGACCACCCACACACACAGAGTCTGGCCAGACCTGGGCACCACCAAAACATTGAGGATTCTAAAAAACAGGAAAGCCCAGTGCTAGTGAAGTTGTAGGCAAACAGGCATTCTCATGTCCCGTTGGCGTGAGTACCAGCTGATGCTGCCTTCCTATTCCTTTCGACTGAGGCATCTCATTTCAGGGTTCATCCTAAGAGAATGATGGGACCAGTACACAAAAATGTAGGTTAAAATATTCATCCTAGTACTATCTTTTAACAAAAAATCAGTGGAGGGCAGCTAAACAGACTATGACACCTTCCACCATTTCGTGGACAAGGAACATCAGGTATCTGTTCATGGGACTGAGGTGGGCAGTTTGAATATTTATGGACATGGAAAGGTGCCCGTGGCATTAGCATGTGAAAGGTCAGATTATAAAAACTACCCAAATTTTGTCAAAATTTAATCCGTATGCAAGTGTATATCCAAAAGTACATAGAGACAAGAGTTTCTCAGCAGCACCACTGACATTTGGGTCCAGATAACTCTGTTGGGGGGTCGTCCTGTGCCCTGGAGGATGTTTGGCTGGATGCCAGCATCACCTGGCCCTGAGTTGTGCCCCGAGTTGTGACATTCAGAAATCACCTGGGAGTGAATAATCAAATGGCTCAATACAGGTGGTCCCCACTTACAGATGCTTTTTATTAAAAAAAAAAGTGTTGGGTACAAGTCACTGGTTGAGATCCATTTCACACTTTTGCATGGTAATAAATGTAGAGAGGGGAGTTCCCAGGCTAGACCCACAAGGCTTTTGAGCTCAGCATGTTGCTGAAGTAAAGGGCAGTCTTAATCCCAAGTCTTTTTAAAAAGAATTAAAAATGACATTTATCATTTTTGAGAGACCGTGAGCAGGGGAGGGGCAGAGAGAGAGGGAGACACAGAATCCGAAGCAGGCTCCAAGCTCTGGGCTGTCAGCACAGAGCCCGACATGGGGCTCGAACCCACAAACCGTGAGATCATGACCTGAGCTGAAGTCGGACACTTAAGGTCACCCAGGCGCCCCTAAAATGTTTTTATTTTAAGTTTATTTATTTATTTTGAGAGAGACAGAGAGAGTGTGAGTGGGAGAGGGGCAGAATGAGAGAGAGAGAGAGACAGAAAGAATTCCAAGCCGGCTCTGAGCTGCCGGCACAGAGCCCAACGCAGGGCTCTTTCCCAAGAATGGTGAGATCATGACCTGAGCCAAAACCAAGAGTCAGATGCTTAACTGACTGAGCCCCCTAGGCGCCCCCCAGGCTTGATCCCTTACTGAAAGACAGCTGTGGAGAACCTACCATGGTAAGTGTGGGGTGACTAACCGTCAGTAACCCCCAGAATCCCTTCAACGTCTCTGCTCGTCTTTGGCCTTCCCAGGACATGTGTGGCAGCTGGGAAATGTTCCTTCCTCTTTCTTGCCACCTTCCATTAGACTGGGGAATAACTAGACACTGTATTATTATTTCCTTTACATAAGAGAGAAAACCAAAACTCAGAGAAGCAAAGAACCATTCTAGGATAGGTCTCTCCCTCCATTCCTCTCTGTCACGCGCGCGCACACACACACACACACACACACACACACACACACACACACACAGTGTGCCAAGCTATACAAAGCAATGATATGAAAAAACCTATTTAAATGCATTCTTAATTTTCCATAATTGCTTTGGATATCAAAGAGGGTTTTTGAATTAATTATGTAACACAATGGAACCCTGTGAACGTAAAGTCCAGTTAAAATCCAACGCTGCCCTTATTTCAAGGCATGAGGCAGCCGGCTTTTATTGTCTTCTGTTTGATCTTAAAATGAAAAGGGAGTCCCTCGAGTCTGTTCCATTAGCAGAGAGCTAAAAGGTCGTGGAACACACTGATGACTTCTTTTTTACATTAAGCTGTTTATTTCTTCCTTGGCCAGAACTCAGGGCTACAGGTCAAGACCGATTCCAGCTACACCTGCATAACACGGGGACGTGTGTTTGGATAAAAACAGTTCTTAAGTGGTGCTGATCCTGCTTTGTTTCCAGTAAGGGGGAGAGTGCAAAGTTCAAAGTTTGCAAGGTATCCTCCAATGAGGACACGCAAGTCCTCTCTTCCTTCTCCAGAAAGTGTCCTGACGCCATGCTGCGGCAGTCAGATGTCCCGGGGTCTGCAGGATGGAAATGCTGGCCCCGGAAGCAGGTCCCAGTGGGAGCTGCGGCTGAAAGGGTCTCAGGGGAATGACGGGGTGAGTGGGGTCTTGTGGGGCTACAAGTACGGGGATGCCAAGGCTGCGGGCAGACGCAGGGCGGGGAGTGGAGAGAGGGCGAGAACCTGTCCCTGGGGACTGGGGACGGGTCAGGCACGAGACGGGGAAGCTGAGGGCCAGGTGCCAGGCAGACAGGTCTGTACCGAGAGCTGCGTGGGTTCCTTCCATGTGCCAAGTCTTCGCGGGTGTGGATGGAAGAGGGCCCAGGGGCTCTGGGCAGAGATCCTGGAAACCACAGCCCAGTACGTTTGCTGGGTTCGTGCTATCGAACAAGGGGAGACGGGGTAGCAAACACGGATTCAGCATCCACTGCGTGCTAGGCAGGCAGACTCCCATCTCCCATCTGTGTTAATCCATCCACAGCCCTCTCGAGTGATGGTTCTCAGGTTATAGATGAGGAGCAGAGAGGTGAAGCGACTTTCCCAAGGCCACACAGCTAGTGAGTTGCAGAGCCCAGATTTGAACCCAGGTCCAATACTTTTGCCTTTCCTACACTATCTCAACTTTGACCTCCTGTAGAGGAAAAGAGCCAAATTCCAATACAAAGAATGTTCTCTTAATGATAATATATAGTGCCGTAAGCCAGGAGAAGAAAGAGCACAATTTAAATTCCCTGGGATCACTTCCATCAAGTCACATGAGGAGAGAGCCATGTGACTCTGCATGCCGGGCCTCGTCCTGAGCACTGCACGCGGATTGCCTCACTTAAGCTTGAATCCCCTCTGGGAGGTAGATGTTGTGATTGCTCCCATGTTACGGAAGCAGACACTGAGGCCCAGAAAGGTCAACTTATCTGCCCACGGTCACGCAGCTAGTAGGCGGCTAGGCTGAACATTTGACCTCTCCTGTCCCAGACGCTCCGAGTATAAGTGACGCTGTTCACGTCATCTTGCGCCGGTCTTTGAAATGAAACGTTTATACTGAACCATCCGGCATTCTCACTCACGAACGACGCAGCACAGCCGGGAGAGCTGGCACGGTGGGGAAGTCCAGCCCAGCCCTCTGCCTCTGAAACGAGGCCGGCCACCCTCGCGGCCTTGACCAACTGGAGTCAATGTTTAACTCCAAGCTATAGAAACAGCCATCAGATGCGTTTAATGTTCTCTTGATCTTTATACTGAGAGTAATAAATGAATGCTGTTTTCCCAAACAGCAAGGGCTCCATATGTGAGCCAGGCCAAAGTCAAGGTCAAGTTCGATCGGAGTTGGGTGCTCGGCTCTTCTTTTAAAAAATCTCCCCCTCCCCAACTGTCCACCCCATTTATTTTTTTTTAACCAATTAAGATCTGTATCTTTAATAAACATCTGGAGAATACCAGTAGCCTAAATTGCTATATTCCACGCTGTCCCGGAGAAGTGTTGTTCCGTAGAATCTGTTTACGTCTGATAGACCTCCAGGAAGAACATGCAGTGTAACCTATCATCCCATACAGGTGCCCAGACTCATACTGGAGGCACACCTGGCTGGAACCCTCTTCCCAAGACGGGGGAGGCCAGAAGCTTCCTGAACCGGTTCTGTGTTATCCCCATATCCTCAGCATGTTGTTCAGCCTCTTTGGATCCTCTCCCAGCAGCGAGAAAGAGCATCACAAGTCTTCCAGCAACGTATCAGGGTTTGAACATTTGGATTCGTGTGGTCAGTGAGCAAATGTGGTTGTGAATGATCTACACACGCTGAATATCAGAGCGTAACTGTGCCACGGACAGTGGAAATTTTGCAGCGGATTTAGCCTCACAGCCTGAATGCTGGCATCATATCAGCCGGTATAAATCATACTTTCAGGGAAGGTCGTGCACACAGTCTTGCCTCTGTGTCCTCCATAAACTTGCAATTGCTCGTGGCAACGTAACTCACAGACAAGGACACATTTCTCCAGGCAAGTGGTCACCATTGCTGTTCCTAGGATCCGACACAGTCACTGTGAGATCGTGAGTTTCACAGACCCACACACGGTCACCAGTACGGATGCTGTGGGCATGGGTGGACTGATCAGGGCTGCAGCCACTGAACACAAGGTCATGCACCCGCTTCGCGCAAAGCTCGGTTTGCTGGGGCCCTCTGGAGGACCCAGAGCAGGAATCCATTCCGTGCATTTAATGCTACAGAATGTGAGGCCTGACCATGAGCACCTTTGGGGCACCTTCCTAAACTGTGGCAAGACAGCTGACAGCCCGAGGGCCACAGCGTTCAAAGATCTCAAGTCGTGGGGCGCCTGGGTGGCTCCGGAGGTTGAGTGCCCGATTCTTGATCGTGGCTCAGGTCATGGTCTCACGGTTCGTGCGACTGAGCCCCGCGTCGGGCTTTGCATTGAGCGTGGAGTCCGCTCAGGATTCTCTCTCTCTCCCTCCCTCTCCGCATCTCCCCTGTTTGCGTGAGTGCACGCTCTCTCTCAAAATAAACCTTAAAAAAAAGATCTCAAGTCATTTATTGTTCTTCACGTTGAAGGTGACCACAGTGCCACCTGCTTGTCCCGCAGAGAGGATTCGCCATCTAGAACGAAGGCAGAGAACTCCTCTTGTAGCTGAGGCTGTTGCACACACTCTCCTGTCTTAACACTGTAGCAGCGGATGGTGTGGCCACTGGAACCAGCGTAAAGGGCAACATTCTTTCAGTACCCAGGAGGCAGCTCACTTTGGAGACATGGCCAACGCTCTTCTGACTTGCCACATACAAGCTCGGCCGGTTTTCTCTGCTGAACAGGAAAGTTCCCCAGTATGTGAATGGCATTCGATGTGGCTTGGGGCCCCTCAAGTCTCCTTCGGGGGGCTCGTCAGCATCTCCTGGCTCTGAGGATACTTATAAAGAGTTCTTTGATCCCTTCGTGAAGGTGTGAGTTTTTGCCACACGTACAGGGACACCATCTCACAGCGACTCCCAATCTCACTGGTGGAGTCAACTCCATCACAATCAGAATGAGGAGTTTCTAATGAGTTTTGCTCTGTAGGGGTCTCAGATATCCTTTCCAGAAGGACTGTCTGGTTTCTCTTGTCCCAGATTCAGAAGAATCCATGGGCACTCCTTGAAACCGAGGACTGAAACTTCTAGGACTTCTCCCCTCTGACACTCTTGTTCTGGGCCACTTCCCACGTGAGGGCTGTAATTCTTCCTGCTCCAGCTGGCTTTCCTGTTTTTACTTTCTTGCAGGTTCAGTGGCAAACACATCCTGTTTGGTGTCACTGTTCTTGGGAACATGAGCCTTCTTCTTCCTGTTTTTCCTCCTCGTTTTCCCTCATTCCAGCAGATGTCGGAGCGGGTTCTGGCTGCCGTGCAGTCTGGTCAGCTGGGGCGTGGGGGGTCCTTCTCCAAGGGGGTGTCCCATGCAAACGACAATCGTGGCAGACCAGCTGTTGCCTGTGGGTGGTCTTCACCTTTTAAATTTGTGCTCGGGGGAGGGGGGCTGTTGTGAAGGGGGAGCCGTCCCCCTGTTCCTGGTATTTCCTCGCTCCACGGAGAACTTCGCTTCTTAGGCTCCTGGAGACCTTCTGTTAGCTCTGAGAAGGACAGTGTTGCAGTAATGGCCGGATAAAAGGACAAGCCTCACTGTCCTCTGAGCTTGCCGTAATTCCTCAGACACATCACAGGCCACAGCCTCGGGACACAGAGTTCCATTCTGGTGTCGTTCAGGAGATGGTGGCATCTCGTTTCACCTGAGCTGAGGCATCTGGAGCAGGGACATGGCCACGGACTTGGAAAGGAGGAGACAGGCCCCTCGCAGTGGATGATGGAGACGTAGGGGACGGTCCATCTCCAGTGGTTCTTCGTTTCCTTCTAAAACTCTGGCGGTCCTTTCGCTCAGCACAATCTATGTCTGCACCTGCCGGGAGGGAGACTGCGGGCTGAGGATGTGCCTGATGATGCAGGGTTTCCTTCTCAGTTACTCTCCTGGGCACTCTGTTCTCTCCAAAGGGGGCGGGAACTCTCTCGGCTGTTCGGGTCTTTTGCCAAATGCATCGCAGGTCCGGTACGGCCAGAGGGGAGTTGTGCACTATGTCGCCACTGAGTAGCAAACTTCCAGCCCTTTCTTTCACCTGCTCTCGTGGAGGCAGCACCCCACTGAAGTTTTTGAGAACATGTTCATTGAGGAAGGTATCAGTGATTTCACCACCCGGACATAACGGCTTTGCTGTCCAGTCTCCCAGTCTCTGCGCTCTATTTGCCGACATCAGATTATCAGTGATTGTGGGGGAGGGGCAAGAAACAATGCCGCTGGGAGCACTGATACACGAGCCACCACCGTGTCTAAGGGCTCCACAGCGGTTCATGGGTGGAGATGCCACACAAACACCTAAACACTGTGGGTGTGGTGGTGGGCTGAAGCACCCTCCCTCCCTCTGGGGAACACAGGTGCCAGGCTGTGAGCTGCGCTGTGGAGATGTCCATGTGGAACCAAATCCAGCCAGTGCCACGAGAGTGAGCTTGGAAGCGGAACCCCCAGCTTCCACGGTGAGCCTTCCGATGAGACCACAGCCCTGACTCCTAGACCACAGGAACTGTGACATAATAAATGTGCATTATTTTAACCAGCTAAGTTAGGGCTATTTAAAAAAATATATTTTTAACGTTTATTTATTATTGAGAGACAGAGAGGCACAGAGCATGAGCATGGGGGGTGGGTAGAGAGACGGGGAGACATAGAATCTGAAGTAGGCTCCAGGCTCTGAGCTGTCAGCACAGAGCCCGATGTGGGGCTCAAACTCACAAACTGTGAGATCATGACCTGAGCCGAAGTCAGTCGCTCAACCGACTGAGCCACCAAGGCGCCCCAGGGCTATTTGTTATACGGCAATAAATAACTAACATAGTGGTTAAGGTTGGAACTTTTGGGGCCAGCCAGGCTTAGCTCAAAGCCAGGTTCAACCACGTCCTAGCACCAAGGTTCTGAGAAAGTTACGGAATTTCTCTGAGTCTCTGCTTTCCTCTCCCAGGGGACTAAATGGGTTAAACGTTACCTACCATTTTAAAACTATTTCCCCTGGGCACCTGGGTGGCTCAGGCAGTTAAGTGTCAGACACTTGATCTCAGCTCAGGTCTTGACTCAGGGTCGTGACCTCAAGCCCTGCCGCACTGGGTGTGGAGCCTCCTTAACACACACACACCTCAAAAAACTATTTCCTTATTGCTACTTACCTATGAGCAGTGTATGAACACACATGCTCCTCTATCTTTGCCAACACCGTGGCTTAGTATTAAAAAACTCTTATCTCTGGGGCGCCTGGGTGGCTCGGTCGGTTAAGCGTCCGACTTCAGCTCAGGTCACGATCTCGCGGTCCGTGAGTTCGAGCCCCGCGTCGGGCTCTGGGCTGATGATGGCTCGGAGCCCGGAGCCTGTTTCGGACTCTGTGTCTCCCTCTCTCTCTGCCCCTCCCCCGTTCATGCTCTGTCTCTCTGTCTCAAAAAAATAAATAAACGTTAAAATAAAAATTAAAAAAAAAAAAACTCTTATCTCTAAATCTGGCACAAGTGTGCCAAAAAAAAGATTTAACTCTTGCCAAGAAAATGCAGACCTGATAACTCTGATTAGTCGTTTGTCTCTTTTTTTCTATGCATGCTTGTGTAAATATAAACGAAGGGTGTTTGCATTGTTAAAAAATATTTACTTATGTTTTGAGGGCAAGCGTGCCTGCTGAGAGAATCGGAGTGCCCTGGCGCCCCTGAACTGTTCCTTCTGATAGAGAAGTGTGCGAAGCAAGTAGGACCCCAGCACTGCCCTCAGTCTCCCGAGGAGACCCACTTGCCTGATAAGAAACAGAGGCTCAGAGTTCTGCCCGTGGGGGAGGCTGACTGGGTGGAATGTGGCCCAGGTGCAGGAGCCTTGACTCAAGGCTCTCCCCTGCTTGTCTCCCTGGGAAGGGATGTCCTTGAGAATGACCTACAAAGGCGGAGCCCCACAGGCCATGCTTTCTTGTCAGTGAAGCGTCCCCAGCACCTAGTACGGCACTCGGCCCCCAGCGGGTGTGAGCAGTACTAGTTATGGCCGACTCTCCCTCCCGCTAGGGGCGCACTACTTGGGCATCATGCGTCGGTCTGGGTTCATTTTTAACATAATAATGGGTAAGCGTTAAGATGCTTCTCTTATAATTGAATAAAATAAAACAAAACCTCAAACCTACTCACTTCTTGAGGCGATCAGGGCCAAGAACAAGGGAAGACAGACACGGTTGCCGACCGGATGATACCGGGGAGTTGGGACCCCAGAGTGCACTGTGGGAACTCGCACTGGATCCTGGGAGGGAAAGAGGCACTAAGGGAAAACCTGGTGAAATCCCCAGAGAAGTCTGGAGCTCGGGTAGCAATAATGTACAAGGTCAGCTTCTTAGTTATTGACAAGAGCATCCTCGTGATGTAAGATGTTAACCAGGGCGACGCTGGGGCCGATGGGATCTGTCTGTACTGTCTTAGTACTTTCACTGTACTTGTAAAATCATCCCAAGTTAAGAGATTTATTTCAATATTTTTATGGGTTTTTTTTGTTTGTTTGTTTTTAATATTTGACAGAGAGAGAGCGAGCATGAGCAGGGGAGGGGCAGAGAGTGAGAGAGACATAGAATCCGAAGCAGGCTCCAGGCTCTGAGCTGTCCACACAGAGCCTGACCCGGGGCTCGGACTCACAGACCACGAGATCATGACCTGAGCCGAAGACGGACGCTCAACAGACTGAGCCACCCAGGTGCTCCTAAAAGGTTTATTTTAAAGTAAAACCTGCTAATACTCCTGTGTGTATGGGAGAGCATGCCTGCTTTTTTACCCCACCCAGGATATAAACCCCAGCATTAAAGATGCAGACCAAGGTTGTGGGCAGCACTCTTTCTTCAAAAGGCAGATGAGACTAACAAAGAGACATCGTGATGGCAAAGCACGGGGCTCTGAGAGAGCTGGGACAGATGCGGGTGGGGGGGTACAAGGTGCCCACAGGAGGCCACGGCCAGCCCCTGTGTCTCCCAGAACCCCAGGGAGGCACATGGAGGAGGGATAACAGCCCGGCATCTGCAGCCAGACTGACCTGCATTCAAGTGGCCGTGTGACTTTGCCTCTCTGAGCCTCAGCTTTCTCCCCTGTAAAATGGGCTTCATGCGTGCCTTCCTCGTGGAAAGGAGGGAGGGAGGTCTATCGTGAGACCTCACCGGCAGGGCGACTGCTGATGGGGCCAGCCTGGCTAAGCCGCCTGAACTCAGTGAGGCAGAGAGAAACAGAAGCCCCGGAGAGATGCGGCCAGCGGTGCCGCGGGCCGGCTGGGTGCGGGTGAGCGGAGGTGAGGGACAGGGCAGCAGGGGGCTGCTGCCTCATGTCCAGGGCCCTGGAAGCACACTTTGCCTTGAGGTCAGTCACAAGGACGCTTGTAGCCTTCCCTTTTTCTGGCAGCAAGCTCAGCTGTGTTTCCCCCAACAGTCCCTGTGAGGGCAGCCTGGAGCCTCCCGGCTGCTGGGGCCACCACCTCCAGGCCGCATCAGCTTCCTGCCCGACCCAGAGCTGTCCACGCAGGGACAGGAGCATGTGGCGGAGACGGGAGACGGGGGTGGTGGTGATGGGGACGGTTTTACTGCGTGTGTGGCCGGGGAGAGGGAACAGCCCCAGAACGTTGACTGGCTGGTCCCTTCACCCGCCAGGGCTCTCCCAGCCCGGATTGTGTTTCCCATCAGGGCCAGTTCTTGCCAAGACCCCCCAGGGCTTACTGGGCACGAGCAGGCGGTAGTTGTGCTGGAAGGTGCAGGCCAGCCGCCGGGTGAGCAACATGAAAGCCATGATCCCCTCCTTCAGGAACAGAGGCTCCCTGCACACGCTTCACCCTGAAAGAAAACAGAAATGCACAGTCAGACCAGCCAAGGGCTCGTCCCTGCAGCCAAGAATCCCATGCCCTGCGATTTCCCACGTTGTGGAGAAGGTGCTTCCGACATCACATCCTTTGCTTTCATGCTGAATATACACTTGAAAAAGGCAGGGGGGCACCTGGCTGGCACGTGACTCTCCACCTCTGGGGCGCGAGTCTGAGACCCACCGTTGGGTGCAGAGATTTACTGAACTACAAACCCGTTCGCAAGTGTTTTCATGGGACCCTGGCCACACTGCAGGGAGGGTCATTATGCCTATTTCCTAGATGGAAAACTGGAGAAAGGGGACAGAGCTGGCTTGAGAGCCCTCTGTAGGCAAGCTGATAAGTTCAGTGCGTCATCCACGGGGGGGACAAGCAACTGCACTCGGCGAGATTGGGGGTGGGGCTCAGATGGAGGAGGATTCAGGGCAGCTGGGAGCCCCCCTGCCCTGCCCCCCAACAGAACACTGGTCTCCCCGGGGCTGTCTGGGAATCCTGGGACCCAGAGCAGTATCTGATGGTCCGTTTTGGGGAGTGCATGTCTCCAGCGTGACCAACTGTCTAGAGTTTGCTGGGGACGGAGGGGGCTCTCGGGATGCGGGGCTTTGTTCTGAAACCCACGGAGGGAGGGTTCTCGGCCCCCGCGCTACCAGTCTGTTGGCTGCCTCCAGACGGCTCCCCAGTCCCGCGCTCCCTGGCTAGATCTGCTAGTCGCCCTTTGCACTGTGGGCCTGGAGCAAGCCCCCCACTTTGTTTTCTTTTATCATCTCCCCCCGCCCCACCCCAGGCCACCCCAGGCAGAACAGTGATGGAGCCCTTCCCGACTCGCGGACCCCGTTTCCTTTCTGCAGCTGCACACCGCGCTCGGCTCTGCGTGCGGCACAGTTAGCATTCGTTATTGTTAGGAGTGCCCACAACAGTGCTCTGTGGTCCCCTTTTTGCAGACGAGGAGACTGAGGCACAGAGAGGTTAAGAGTGGATCTGTAAACAGATCTGTGTGGCCCCAGAGTCACTGAGTCACAGGTGTCCCTCATTCACTCTGCGACGAAGCACCAACTCGATGACAGTGTGGAGGAAGTGCCAGCTGGAAGTGGCAGGCGGGCTTCGCAGCACGGGTGAGGAAATGTGTGGGCATCTGGCACCAGGCTCAGGAGGACGGGCTGGCAGGACTCCCAACCCAGTGCCCCCAGCGCTAATGGGACGTCGGGCTGTATTATTAGAAGCAAAGACGGAACAAAGGAGCGTAGGCAGATGGCACTGGCCTGAGGACGCACCAATTCTGTGGACACGCACGGAGCACCTACTCTGTGCAAGCCGCCCAGTGGGCACTGGGCACTGGGCACAGGGATCAGTCAGGAGCAGCGCTTGCCCTGCGAGCATCATCACGCCCTGAGAACCTAGATGTGCTGCAGATAGCACCCTGTTTCACCCCAGGGCCCCGGGAGATACGCCATCATCTTCACAGACGAGGCAACGGAGGTGCCCTCTGGGAAGTGGGCACAGGAGGTACTTTTTGGGGTGTCTGTTCCGCACACCATGCCTCCCCGCCGTCAGAAGCCTCCCCCTCTGTCCGCAGGGGAGCAGACCTGGCGGCCGCGTCCGTGCCGTGGGACCCACTGGCTGCGGCTCACCGGACCAGGATAGGCCAGCGTCCTGGGCGTGGTGGGGTCGGCCACCTTCCACCCCGTGAGGGCAGCGGGCACGCAGACCGAACGTGCCACAGAGTGCAGCTGCCAGACAGGATGCAGACCCTGGACGCTGAGGCTCCCTGGTTCCATCTCAAGCCTGGAGCCCAGTGTGGCCACATGTACGGCACTCACTGCTGAACAGTGCTGGGGCAGACCCGAGCCCCGCTCTCCCTGGGGGTGAGCCGGTGTGGAGGGGGAGGGCCGGGAACATCGGGCTCATCCACGTCTCGCCAAATGGATTCGGAAGGAAACATCAGGACTGAGGGAGAAGGGCTCGCTTCTACCCGTCCTTGGTAACAAAGCCCAGAAGAAAGATGCCACCCCACCTCCCCCGCCTCCTTCTTCTCCTTAGCTTGCTTGAGTTTCCAGGTTTTCTATTGCTTGCAAACAGAGTCCGGCTGACAGTGCGGTTAGAGTATCAGACTGACGAGCCCCAGATCTTGGGAGGCATGGGACTGCTGATGGTCTCTCCTCTGGGCACCGCAGCGGGAATTAAGCCACAGGGTGGCTAGGATAAAGTCTTCTCTCCTGGTGAGGGATCTGGGATGCCTCCAGAGTGGCAGTGACAGTAGTCTGAGGGCCTGGGGAGGCTCTGAAGGGCACTTCATGCCCTCCAATCCCAACCATCCAGCAGGGAGGGTGTCTCCCCATTTCAGAGGTGAGGGCCTGGAAACTCGCACGGGTTATGTTCTTGGCCTTGGGTACAGGAATGCTTGAGACTGTCTGACCCTGAAGCCCTCGCTTTTTCACTCATTCCAGCATCGAATAATTCAGCGGGTAACACAACACCTGAACGCAGTATATACTGGGGCTTGATGATTACAAAGGGTCTAGCTCGGAGAGGCAATTTTTGCTGCTTTTCGCCAGAGGAAAGCACGGGCGTGGACCGTGTGACCATAAATTAACTGAGAACCCATTCTTTCCTTGATCACTCAGTGGACGTTTTTTCTTCTTTTTATCTATTCTGGCACGTCCAACTCAAAGCGGGCCTGTTGATTCAGCGGCAAGGTAACTGTGTAGAAAGAGCGGTTGCTGACTCTTGTTCAAAACCATTTGTCTCCAAGGGGACTACTTAAGGCTGCACACAACCCAATTTCCATTAAACACGTGTTTGCAACGGCGAGAATCTCCGAGAACTCGCGTATCAACATTTGAAAGCTCTGCCAGAGTAGGAGTGACACCTGCAGCACTTTCAATTACAAAATGTCACCGCGGGAGATATACGGTGGTGACATTTCGGTGGCCTGCACTTGAGACTGACCTTATAACAGAAACGCGATCTCCATCAGACGGGAGCTCTTAGCACGATATGCCTCCAACAATCAGAAGAGTCTATGTCACGCGCTCACTCTCTCCAGCCCGCTAATTCAATCAACGACAATTAATTAGGCTCCTGTTATGGGCAAGGCACTGCATTAGGTAAGTTCTGAGATGGAAAAAAGGCCCCTCTCTTTCTGAAACTCATGATTCAGTGGCGGGGCTGGGGGGGGGGGGAGTACCGGGGAGGGGGGAGAATGGGAGAATTTAATGTATGAGGCTGCTTTCCCTTTCATGGAGATAAATCCTTAAAATAACCCGGTGAGAGATGTGTATAAAAATTTTCCAGTTCGCTGTCAGCGAGTAATTCTGTATAAGACGGGGTGAAATCACGACGTTTGCCTGTATGAGCAAGGCGCTGTGGGAACGTGGACAGATGCGTTCTGGCAGGTGCGTGGTGATGCCAGTGAGATGTCACCAGAGCTGCCCCTTCAAAGGGGAGCAGATTTTTGGCAGCCACCGAGGAAAGGGGAGGTGAGGCCTGGGCAAATGCTCTGGTGTGACGAGATGTGGAATGGTGCACGGGGAGGGTCAGGTGCACGGGGAGGGTGAACAGCACATGAGACCACAGAGCGCTGGAAGAAAAGATGAGGTGCAGGGCCTCCTGGAGACCCCCTCTATGGGGGAGGAGCCCCAGCTCTCCTGTCTTATTCACAAGGGTCCTGCTCAGCCAGGTCCGGGAGTTGGGTGGGGGGTGGGGGGGGGCAGGGAACAAGCACTCAACATGTCAGTGCGATGCAGGGGGGTCACCGTGAGCTGAGGAGGGAGGCTCCCCAGGCATGTGGGAGGGCACCTTCTGGGTGAGGGATGATAGGGAGGGAGCCAGAGACCAGCTCCCACACCTCCAGTCTTTAAGACTTAGGGGTTCTGGGGCGCCTGGGTGGCTCAGTTGGTTAAGTGTCTGACTCTTGATTTCAGCTCAGGTCATGGTCTCACAGTTTGTGAGTTTGAGTCCCTCATCGGGTCTGTGCTGACGGCACAGAACCTCCTTGGGGTTCTGTCTCTCTGCCCCTCCCCTGCTCTCTCTCTCTCTCTGTCTCTCAAAATAAAAAAACATCAAAAACAAAAAAGAGGGGCACCTGGGTGGCTTAGTCGGTTAAGCCTCTGACTTTGGCTCAGGTCATGATCTCCCCGTTCGTGAGTTCGAGCCCCATATCGGGCTCTGTGCTGACAGCCCAGAGTCTGGAGCCTGCTTCAGATTCTGTGTCTCCCCCTCTCTGCCCCTCCTCTGCTTGCACTCTGTCTGTCTCAAAAAACAAACATTAAAAAAAATTAAAAAAAAAGAGTTACGGGTTCCTCGGAAAGTTAAGCTTTCCCACATGGTCCAGCAATTGTACTCCTAAGCGTACAGCCCAGAGAGTGGAAGATAGGAGCTCGAACACATACGGGGACGTGCACATCGACAGCAGCACTATTCACAGCCCACATGAGCACCAACGGCCGAAAGGGTAACCCAGAAGGGGTGCAGCCTCACCACAGAGCCTTCCTCCACCATAATAAGGGATGACGTACTGACAGAGACCACAGATGAGCCTCAAAACCATGATGTTCAGCGGAAGAATCCAGACATGAAAGGCCACACACTATGGCATGTGCAGAGTACTTCTAGATCAGGTGCATCCAAAGGGAGAGAAAGCGATCAGTGGTAGCCAGAACTGGGAAGAGGGGATGGTGGGGTTTCTGCTCGGGGTGATGAGAAGGTTCTGGAGCTGGTGGAGACGTCTGCCTAACACGGTGAATGTGCCAAGGGGAACCAGATTGTTCACTTATACTGGTTAATGGGTAATCTTGTTATGTGAATTAGACCTCTGTAAAAAAAAAAAAAAAAAAAAAAAAAAAGCAAACGAGGGAATTAGGGAGCTGGCTGTCCCCTTTTACAGGTGGGAGGGGACAAGACAAGGTCTTGTACACTGAGGTCACGCAGGCCTGCGTCTGAATTCCTGCCTGCTACAGTTTGCCATTTACCCGCTCGCTTCAGTTATCCACTTAGCAGGTAATGACTTAGCTAAGTCACTCACTTAGTGCCCCGTGACAGGCCAGGCACCGTGTGTAGGTGCTGGAGGTGAGCTGGGGACCCGCACCCAGCTGTGATGCATTAGCGATGTCTGTCATGTGCCCTGTAACGGATGCTACAGACGTGTGTGCTCTGCCTGGAGCTTGGGCTTCAGCTGTGAAACTCGCTGTCTTTTTTTTTTTTTTGAAGAAGAAGACCGTGAGCGGGAGAGGGGCAGAGAGCAAGAATCCCAAGCAGGCTCTGTGCTGTCAGCACAGAGCCCAACACGGGGCTCGATCTCACCAACACTGAGATCATGACCTGAGCCGAAATCAAGAGTTGGCCGCTTAACCAACTGAGCCCCCCAGGTGCCCCAAAGCTTGCTGTCTTAATGTAGCTAACAGAGTAAAGCTCATGAAAACACTCTGAGCCTCAGTGTCCTTATCTACAGGATTCGAGGGCGATGCCTCTCTTCCTGGTTGTGCTGGGAATTAGGCACAACTGATGTGAACAGCCTGGCGGATCACAGGCTCTTGAGACAACTGAGTTTCCTCTGTCTCTGACTGGCCCCTGTCTTTTGTATTCTCTGCTGATGATGCAGTCCTTGGGTCTAGAGCTTGATGCCTGACGTCCCTGGGAGTTTTGGGGGTCACTGAGGAAAGGGGCCTGACAGATGGGCACAGTCTCCCTGGGGACTTGCTCAGGAGCCTCTCAGATGCTCGGCAGTCACAAGGGAAGGCTCCCTTTCCCTGATGGTGACGGCAGGGAGCTGGGTGCCCGGGGGTTTCACTCTGCTCGAGCAATATGGTCCCTCCTGGACTGGAGCACTGAGTTCGGTGTTCTCTCAGTTTCCTCTCCTGCTTTCCTTCCATCATTTTCTACTTGGTCCCTGACCTTTCTAGGGATAATTCATCTCACATCACTCTCCTTCCTGGAGCACTCCAGTCCCACTTAGAAACATGCAAGCCCCAAGAGAGAGGGAATCAGGCCTTTCTTTCATCTCATGGTACCCAGAGTTTAGCAGTTCTCCAGTCAATATATGCAGCGAGTGAACTCAGCACATCCGAGCCGTGGAACACGGACAGCAACATCTGCCTTTTAAGGTGCCCCTGAGGACTCACATAGTGAGCAGAGGGGCGCCTGGGTGGCTCAGGAGGTTGAGCGTCCGACTTTGGCTCAGGGCATGATCTCACGGTCCGTGAGTTCGAGCCCCGTGTCAGGCTCTGTGCTGACAACTCGGAGCCTGGAGCCTGCTTTGGATTCTGTGTCTCCCTTCTCTCTCTGCCCCTTCCCTGCTCACGCTGTTTCTCTCTCTCAAAAATAAATAAAAACAATTAAAAAATTAAAAATACAAAATTAGGGAGCGGGACCGAAATTTGTGTTAAAACAGTTTAACAATAATATTCCCCGCCCCCCACCAAGTCAGAAGTCATCACATACATGATTGCCCACCACTGTTCCAGTTTGGCTCCAAAGACACATCCCTCCCCTGGTCTCAGTTTCCCCACGTGTTGGGTCACATGGCTT
This sequence comes from Panthera tigris, assembly GCF_018350195.1. Taxonomy (NCBI): domain Eukaryota; kingdom Metazoa; phylum Chordata; class Mammalia; order Carnivora; family Felidae; genus Panthera; species Panthera tigris. The sequence continues at coordinate 34,172,111 of NC_056675.1, forward strand.
TCACAGCCCCTTCGGATCCTGAGAACCATCTGACAGGCACGTGGCCAAGAACCCCAGGGCTAGGATTCCTCGCTGCAATGCTCCGGACCCCCTAGTCCTGCACAGAGGCGGTGTGAGTAGCTGTCTCCCTGCTCTCTCCACCACGCCCTGGGCAACGTGCACCAGTGGAGACAGACGGCAGTCGGCAGTCTGTGTTAAGGCAGGCTAGCTTCCCCCAGGGCCGTCCCTCCTTGACGTGATCAGAAGTGCAAGAGAAATTTAAATCAACCCATCAACTAAACAGAATAGGAACTATCCGAGTGCAAGGCGAGGGAGGGGGATTTTGGTTTCGGCAGGCAAGGCATCTGCAAGAAATGCTGTTTCTTACCGTGTGCCTCCGTGGAAACAATTCGCAAACCCTGGTGCAACCAGACAGTCAGCCCTCCAGGCCCACCCACCTCTCCCCGTCCCCTTTCCTTTAATTAAAATGCTAATTAGTTCTCTCAGCTCCCTCTTATCTGCCATTTGCATTTGGAGGGTGGGATGGGATGGGGCGAGGCCAGGGCAGTTTTAAATCAATGGGGAAACCAGAACGCAGGGAAAGGGCAAAAAAAAAAAAAAAAAAAGAAAGAAAAAAAAAAGCTCTGGAGGGAGAGTAAAAGTCATCAAAGCACTGGCTGCTGTTTAACGCTCACCTACTACACACGACATAGCTTCCAAATGCAATTCAGCCATCTGCAGGACGGCAGGCTCAGAAGGTTGATGGGCTCTTCCTGGGTCCCAGAGCTCAAGGCCAGTGGTGCTTATCCTTGGCTGCTCCCGAGAACCTCCAGGACCACAGCGCCTATGACCCTATGACGGGCTCCACCCACCACACCTAAACCAGGGTCTCCTGGGCGTGACGGTGTCATCTGGGCACTGGTAAAGCTCCCTAAGTGAGGCTGGGAACCACCGTCCTAAGAGGTGGATGGTGGACCCTACACTTGACCCAGGCCTGCATCATCCCCAGGTCTCCGGAAACGGAGGGTTTCTGACTTTGAGAGGCAAACGCCTCAGAAATGCAGGGAGAAAGAATCCGGTGAGGGCTGTTTGGAGAGGTGGCCCTCAGGGCGCTGACTGTGAAACTGGACTCTTTGACCTGCTGTGTGTCCTTGGCATGTTAAGCAACCTCTCTGTGCCTCATTTTCCCCCTTTGCAAAATGGGGATCATACCATTTGAACCTAACCTCTGGGCTAGCAGAGTGTGAACTGAGACCCGAGACTTGGGTCCCTGCTGTATCCCCAATCCCAGAGCAGTACCTGGCTGCAAGAATCATTGAATCAATAGTACGTGCTCCAAAAACGTCCTGAACACGGTGTGTGACGCACCTTTCCACTAGATTGCCCCACAGGCCCTGTGAGCATGAAAGCTTTGCATGCGTCATTGGCTAGAAATGGACCCCCAGACCTCTCTGGGGCCCCCAAAGATGCTCTCATTCTGTCTGCTCTCAGGGCCAAGACAAAAGTGCAGGCAGAAGTGTGGGACACTCGTTTCCTGTCTGCAGCCCCAGCTGTCGGCTTTTCCGCAGACTCAGTGGGACAAGACAACACACTTAGCCAAGGGCGCCTCCGTTGTCAAGGCCAGGGGTCGCCATGGCAACCAATAGAGCCGCAGCCCTGGGCCAGTGCAGATGGCTAGCAGGGCCTCATTCATGGGGCCTTGATGGATGACGCCAGGACAGAAGATCCAGCTCCTCGAGCCCCCCCCCCCCCCCGGCTGCCTCTGCAGCAGTGTGGGCCCCAGCCCTTGCTCTCTGCACGCCGCATGCGTGATTTCCTATAACCTGCATCTTGGGCATCACACAGTCCTCCGCGACTTGTACGAGGGGAGGGCAATACTGTTCTTGGGAACAGGCAAGTGTTGACTCTTGCAAAAGACAGAGGGGGCAGCTGAGAGAGTCCTGTGACCCATAAATTGGGTCCGGGTGTGCCATGTACTGGCTTGGTGATTCTGGACAAGCCACGTGACTCATTGGGGCCTCAGTTTCCTCAGCTGCGAAATGGGAAGAATGAAATCTACCCACGAGGTCACGAGGCGCTTGGTTTGATGAGGGCCGACCGAAGGATACACACAGGACCCACACCACCTTCTCGGCTTCCAAAGAACACTCTATCCGGCAGGGAAGGTTAGTTGCACAGCCTGAAGTGCGAGGAAGAGCTGTTGACACAGACAGTGGCCCTGCTATGAGCCTGAACTTCCAGGCTCCACCAGAGGGAAGCTGGTCTGCGCCCCAACCTCCTCTGTCCTCCTCATGCCTGTGTCTTGCAGCTCGCCCACCTGCCCCGCCCGCCAGCCTCCACCAGGAAGGATGAGGTGGACTTAAGTCACAAGTGCAGGAGGCATGAACACTCTGATGCTGGGAGACAGGCAGCCCTCAGCCTGTGAGCAGGGTGAAGGGGAAAAAGAAGAGGCAAGGCTTCAAATCGGAGCCCTCCAGGAGGGGAGGACGCAGACCCTTGGTTCTGGAGGCAGTAAGGATTCGTCAAGAAGCGTCTTCAAGCGTTTGAGTTGCTGTGTGTCTCCGAGCCTACGAAGGGGAAGGACGGAAGGAACTGAATCTGGTCGGAAGGGATGCTTGTGCTAACACGGCAGACGCCACTGCGGGTCAAAGCCGGGAAAGGTCCGGCCCTTAATGTCTGTTCACTTCCACAAGTGCTAAGGCCCCAGACGCCATGCGGAACAAGGACCTGTGTCCCGCTTTGTTCTCGGGACTCTCGCTTCCCGTGGGAGGACCAGCGACAAACAGATAAGGTCAGCACGACTGGAGGAGATACGTTTCCTGTGCAGAGAAAACGAAGCATTTTAAGGACTCCAGGAACTGCTAAGGCCCAGGACAGAACAATGGAGCCATTTCGTTCCCTCGCAGGTCTGCAGGGCGGGCGGCCTGGAGACGCTGTTGGGTCATTTGAGTTACAAAGTGCACCTGACACTGTTCCCACCATCCCTTGGGACTGTCTTCGCTTTTAGTAATTCAGAGGATCGTTCATTTCTACGTGCATGGGGGGATCTGCTACAATTCAGGAGAGGAAAGCCTCCTGGGTCAAGGTTCAACACACTGTCTCGCCTGATCCCGGAAGGCAAGTAGTACTCTTCTCGTTTTTCAGGTAAGGGGGAGGCTCAGAGAGGTTTTGCCACTTGCGCAAGGACACACAGCTGAAGACTACAGAGCTGGGTTAGAACCAGGGCTGGCTCAGCCTGCAGGCCAAGACCTGGCCACATTAGCAGGTTGGTAGCTTCTGTCCTCACCCAGAAATCTCATCAGACAACTCAGGCTGATAAAGATATTTTTTACAGGAACCAAGAACTTCAAACCAACAGTTACCACTGTCCATAGCCTTCCCGAAGACTCTCATCTTTTGGCTACATGCTCATCGGTAGGGGCCTACCATTGCCCTAATTGACAGTTCCAACCTCAGGCCACATTTGGCCCTTCCCCTACACCCAGACACCTGTCCCTGGCGTCCCTTCCAGGGTGCAGAGGCCCCAGTTCTACGAGGAGCCCAATGCAATGGAAGGTCCTTTCAGTGGAAGAACTGGAATTTTTAGAGTTCCTTAAGTATCTAGGACCACAGCTCTGGGTAATGGAGAAGGCTTGCTGAGCGACTGATTGACTGATTGATTGATTGATTAGGCTTTCTGCCCAGGGTGAAGCCCAATGTGGGGCTTGAACTCCCAACCCTGAGATCAAAACCTGAGCGGAGATCAAGAGTCAGATGCTTAACCGACTGAGCCACCCAGGTGCCCCGGCTTGCTGAGCTTCTAGAATATTAATCTGTGAAAAAGAGTTTGTCTACCTTTTCTTGTTTCCTCATTTTTCTGGCAAACTCTTCACACATATTTGGACAGGTGAGGCAGGGGAGGGCAGGTCCAAGGATACAGTAATGAAAAAGCATCCCAATTCATCACCTTCTGTAAGAACTATTCCAACCACACAGGCAGGCTCACCCCTTGCTTTTGATGTGGCCACAGTGGCCGTCAAGCACGTGACCTCGGCCGAACAAGGACTCCGGAAGTCCTCATGCCCAGCCCTACCTCCCCAGCTGGTCTTCATTTTTCCGAGACAGAAAAGGTAATCTGTTCACCTGGGGATGCCTGGCATCTCCTCAAGGGGTGCCAGAGGGCAGCCGGTGGGAGCCATTAACCACACAGCTGCCAGTGCCTCCTTTAGCTTATGAGCTAAAGGAGTGGGGCCCCCAGAGGACAACACGGCACCAAAGAAAGAGCTGGGCTTTTGAGGCCAGAAAAGTGTCCCTTTTGTCCCAAACCAAACGAACGCACAAAAGACAACTGTTTTCCCTATGTTTTGTCCACACAGAGCCAAATACTCGGAGTGAATAAAATTGTGATGTAATTTATCCTGGCTTGGCACTTTTGATGGTGGGGAAACCCATTCAGGTGTCCAAACCTCCCTGGTTGTCTGACTCTCAACAGGAGGCGTCTCCACCTTCCTTCCCTTTGAGAAAAATGCCCCCGCTTATGACTTTTTGATACCTTTAGGGGAAAACAATCTTGCTAAGTTAAAAAAAGCGGATCTCTACAAGGATACTCCTTGAAGCAAACAAAAACCCTGGACATCCTCCAGGGGAAAAGAGAAGGGTTGGGGGAACAGGTAGAAGGCTTGAATGAAACCATTTTACTGTTTCACATAGCAAAGCTACCCAGATGCTCTCTGACTTGAATATTCCCTGGCTCTTCACTACTCCCAGAATAAAGGCCCGCTGCTTGGCTGGGCACACGGTCGTCCCTGCCCCAAACCTGTCCTTCCTGCCCCTCCCTGACCTCTTGACACTGACTTGCTCACACTCTGCTCTTTCCTGTGCCCAGGTCGTCACCCACACGCCACTGTTTGTTGAAATGTCCTTCCTGCCGCCCACCTCCTGTTTACATTCCCCTAACTCTGGCATACTTTTTCCTAGTGCCCCTCTGGCCACTTCCACCAGGAAGCTTTCCTGATTCATCAATTCAGGGTTAGATGCCACTCGTCTGTAATTTCTCCAGCACCTACCTTTTTTTTTTTAAGAAAAAATTTCAAATACTCATGATGAACCTGTCCGTACCCACTGCCTCCTTTCAACAACTGCCAACCCCTACCATGTGTACGTTATCCATAAACTTATATGCATGTTCTTTCCCGGTTCACTTGTAATGTGACAATCTCTGTCTCTCCCTTTAGCCTGTGAAATTCATTCATTCATTCATTCATTCATTCATTGCCTGACTGCCTACTGCCTGAAGACAGAGTACTCAACCCTAAGGACCAGGTGGGGGAGGTGGAACCGGACAGCACTCTCTACTTTCTGTTTCCAGGGAAGGAACCAACAAGAGATAAGACAGTTTCACATTGTGATGAGGACCATCAGTGTAACTTGACAGCAAGCGACCGATGTGGCTCAGCACCCCCAGTGCCTAGTGCCATGTCGCACAGAGAAAGCTCCATGAACGTGTCCTACACCCATGGAGCTGAATGCCCGACCACGGGGTCCCACTGAGGCAGCCTGTGTTCTGTGGCCACTATGGCCAGGGGGACAGCGGGGGGCACCAAGATGGCTGAGGATCCATCCACCTGCTCAGGACTGAGACCACCCCCCTTCCACAGCTGGCTTGCTTTTCAAGCGTGTGAGCATCCCACTCATGACACCAAAGGGCCACGAGAGAATTTAAACACACTGCCTGTCTAGGTTCTGTTTTGATCACTCTGAGGAGCTATAACCTCAGGGCAGGGCAAGTCCCAGGTCATGATTTCATGGTTCCTGAGTTTGAGCCCTGCATTGGGCTCTGTGCACACAGCTCAGAGCCTGGACCATGCTTTGGATTCTGCGTCTCCCCCTCTCTCTCTGCCCCTCTCCTGCTCAAGCTCTGTCTCCCTTTCTGCCTCTCAAAAATAAATTAAAAGAAATTTTTTAAGGTGGGGAAAGAAACACAAAACAAACAAAAAAAACCCGCAAGAGGCTGGCTCCTCTGGTGTGCCCGTAGAGACTCAGGGCACTGGGGCCTGTCCTGTGTCACACGACTCGTAAGACGCAGAGCCAGGCTGCAAACCCAGGTCTGTGAGACTCTGCAGCGAGGGCTGCTCTGTGTCCCTGCACAGGGAAGATAAGCAAAGGGCCCAGGCTCACCCCACAAAGGAGAGCTGATCTCTTAAAATCCTCAGGATTTTAATTCCTGAGTCAGTTTTTCCAATCCCAAGTTCAGTGCTCCTGGGGCCACTGTGCTGCCTTGCAAATCTATTTAGGCCACTCGACCAACTCTTTGGGTATAAAAGTATCTTGGGGGCATTTTAAGAAGGAAAGGAAAAGAAAAGAAGGCTGGCCAGCAGCAGTGACCCCCCCAGAGAGAGGTGCCTGATGGATTCTGGTGGGGGAGATATGGGTTAAAGCTAGAGCATCAGGCCTGGAGTCTGGTTAAAAGCCTGGAAATTAGGGTGCCGGGGTGGCTCAGTCAGTTAAGCGTCTGACTCTTGATTTGAGCGCAGGTCATGATCTCACAGTTCCTGAGCTCCGGGTCAGGCTCTGCACTGAGAGTATGGAGCCTGCTTCAGAATCCCTGTCTCCCTCTCTCTGCCCCTCCCCCACTCATTCCCTCTCTCTCTCTCAAAAATGAATAAACATTAAAAAAAAAAAAAAGCCTGGAAATTGATTCACTGGGCTGTCATCTCTTGGTTTGGTTGACAGTCATGACAGGTAATCTGGCGGGAGGCAGTGCTGTCCAACAGAAATATAATGCAAGCCTCAAGTGCAACCCACAGAAGTTGTTTTACACTTTCTAGTAGCCACATCAAAAAGGTAAAAACAGGGGCGCCTGGCTGGCTCAGTCAGCGGAGCCTGCGACTCTTGATCTCAGGGTTGTGAGTTCGAGCCCCAGCTTGGGTGTAGACGTTACTTAAAATTGAAATCTAAAAAAAGAAAAAGTAAAAGCAGGTGTAATATAATAACGTATCTTATTTAAACCTACAATCTAGAAATACAATCATCTCAACGTGTAATCAGTATGATTATTAATAAGATATTTTACACTCTTTTTCTTTTCTGCAACATCTTCAAGAGCCGGTATAAATTTCTTACACGCACAGCACGTCTCTACTGGGACTAGATCCCCATTGCAAGTGCTTGACTGTCACATGTGGGGAGCGGCTGCCGTATTGGGTGTTGCAGGCGGACGACACGCGGTGTCACGGCTGGAATGTGCCTAATGTGCCTGGGCCCGCCTGAGCTATGATGCGGTAACAGGGAGTTTAGTCTAAGAGCTCTTCCCAGTGGGGTCTGATAAAAAGCCTGTGCAGACAGAACTGGCTGGGTGATTTGTGGGACCCAGAGCGAAGATGAATATTCAAAGCCCCTTGTCGAGAAAGGATTAAGAATTTCAAGATGATGGAGCGCCTGGGTGGCTTAGTCTGTTAAGTGTCAGCTTCGGGTCAGGTCATGCTCTCACAGTTCGTGAGTTCGAGCCCCGAATCTGGCTCTGTGCTGACAGTGCAGAACCTGCTTGGGATTCCCTCTCTCCCTCTCTCTCTGCTCCTCCCCTATTCCTTCCCTCTCTACTCCTCCCCTGTCTCTCTCTCAAAATTAATAAACTTAAAAAAAATAATTTCGAGATGGAAACAGGAGGGCATTAAACCAAGCGTGGGGTGAGGCTCTTCTGAGCATGGGTCCTGTGTGATCACCTGGGCCGCAAACCCATGAAGGCAGTTCTGGGTGCAGAAGAGAAAGACCCTTCTGGCACACTCATCGCAGGGTGCCAGGATGACACTAGGTAACCAGCAACGGCAACAGCAAGCATCTACCGATCACCTACCTTGGGCCAGATCCTGTGCTATGCTCTTTACACAGGATACGGCACCTATAATTTTCAGAACAATCCTCTAACATAATTACTATTAGCATCCTCTGTTAACAACAACAACAACAACAACAGAAGGACAAGGACGTTCCATGTGCCCTCAGTACAAATGATCTGACATACAAGTATTTCATGTTCAGGTAATTTATCACTAACGTAATGCTATTGTCTGAGAGACAGCCTACATTCAGATTCGCTCACTTGCCCCCATGACGTCCTTCGTGGCCGTCCTTTGTGTTCCAGGAGCTACCCCAGGACCCTTCGCTGCATCTGCTCACACAGCTGCTCTGTCTCTTAACCTGCAACCGTATCCCAGCCGCTAGGCCTTTTATGACCTGGACGCTGTAAGAGTCCGGGCCAGTTGCTCTGTGTGTATTTTGTCTTGGTTGATATTTTTCTCGAAGTCCTTGTAAAATAAAGTGCAGCTCATGGGCAAATGGGGAAAGGTGTGTGGGGTGCGTAAGCCAGAGGTACGAGGTATTCAGGGACAGGGAGAGGAGGGCGTTCAGCGTCACCTCTACTTGACTGAGTTAACTAACGGTTTCCCGGAGGCAGTGACAGTGGATGTTGGAAGGTGATGAGGGCTTTGGCAGGTGGACCAAGGTGGTGTAGACAGAGGTCACGGCGTAGCGGGGGACAGAGTGCCATCCTTGGCCTGCAGCCTTCCTGAGGCCGTGCCAGTGTCTAGACCCGTCCTCTCCCCCAAGGCGCCCCGGGCGTGCCCAGCCTGCAGTTAGCATCCACCCAAAGCGACCGGCCACCAGGTCCCCCAGTGTTCGGGGTCAGGCGAAGCACGAAGGACCCCCGTGGCTGCCAGGCAAGTTGTCAGGTTCCCACATCTTGCCCTGCAAGTGAAATTACGCTTTCTAAACCTGCTTCCTTCTCGCCACCTCTCGGGGTGTGAACAAACCCAAGATGAAGTTCTAATTGACTGCAGAAGTGAAAGACACGAGGGGGGGGAGTCGCCGTCCAGAGTTTCCTTGGGCCAGCTCTTGGCACGAGCCATCCGGGCTGGTGAGCGAGAGATTCTCCCTACAAAGTCCGGTCTTGACGAGGGCAAAGCGAGGTGCTCCCGAAGGCGACCCCCCTGAGCCTTCCATTCCCGAGCGTGTGCGTGTGCACGTGTGTGTGTGCAGAAATACTTTTTCAAGGTGACCCTCACCTCATTTCCTGGGGACGGAGGCAAACGCATGTGGTGGTCCTTCTGCGAGCCCACCGGCAGAAGCAAATCCCTTATCATTTTCGTGCCGTTTTTGTTCATTTTGTTCCCACTTTAAAGGGGCTCATCCCACTGTGTTCCCTCGGCTAAGCATCCTTGAAAAATCCGTCATGGACATCTGCATGTCCTTCAGACCAAAAGCCACACACAGGCATACTTGCACACATATGCATGGGCACACACGTGTGCACACACTTGCACACCCAGCACCACAGATCACAGCCACCGATACGAGTTGAGACACACCTCCACATACCAGTAGATGTGTGCAAATACATATCGCATGCACACACGTGTGTGCACGGGCACGTGCACACACACAGACACACGTCTGCACTCACAGTGCCTGGCAGTCGGGGTCCTGCGGCAAGCCCAGCTCCCGCCTGCTTAAAACGCCTCCTCTATGCCATTCTGCAGAGTCCCAGGGATGAGATGCGCCGGGATCATCCTAAGAGATGCCTCTGTGTACCAGCTCTCCCTCCGGAGGACGCTCCGGACTTCCAGCCAGTCCCCGGAACATGGGCTCAGATATGGGAGGAAGGAAAGGAGCCTGAGAAGCAAAGCAGATTTGGGCAAAGGATGCTCTCAGCTGGTTCCCAGCAAGTGCTGGAGGCAGGGGGATGCAGAGGGGGTGAAGAGGGGGGAGGGAATGAGTGAGAGGCTGAGAGGTAGCCTCACAAAGAGGTTTTCAGATAGGAACAGACAGAAACAGAAAGGAAAAGATCCTCAAAGAAACAAAGAGACAGGAAAAAAAAAAAAAGAGATAAACACACAGAGAAAAATAGAACAGGGCCTTTTTAAAAAGACATTTTAAGCCCAGCTCAGCTTAGACCGGAAGAATGAGCCACCTGACCTGGGACCTTCTGAAATGGGGTCCCTGTCCCCGCCCCTTCTTCCAGGATGCTCTTCCTAGATTTTTCTCTCATTCGCTTTCAGGACCCCTGGAGTACAAAGCAAAGATCCAAGGCTTTGGATTCCTAAACGACAACCCCACCCCCCCACCGGCACTCCGGTGGGGACGCCCCAGCAGATCCCGCCTATGGCATGGCCACAGCCAGGAAGGGGCTCTGAGGGCCACCAAGTCATCTCCGAGACCCCCGGGGGCCAGGGGGGGCGGCTCTGGCTCTGACAATCCACCTGACCCTCTCTCGGGGTGGGGGTTCTGGGGCACTGATTACTCTAGTCCCCCCCCCCCCAGTATAGCCCAAGCTGGGGTCAATGCCTATCCACAGGGGGCTGAGAAGTGGGGAAGGGTGCAAGATGGGGAGGGGCGGGGGAGGAGGGACACAGAGCTTTTGGTCACGTGCTGCTCCTCAGTTGCCATGACGACAGCAAGGGGGTGGGGGCACCCGGACCGGAGGCTGCAAGAGACATGTTGGTTCTAAATCACCGTGACAGCACTTCAGTTGAGCTATTACCGCTGTTGCTGTGGCAACCAATGGGATCAAATCGCAGAGGAAATCTATAATTATTACAAGCTAGATACCAACGAACTTGGTGCAGCAATCGCCTCATTAGGGCAACTCAGCATTAACTTTGGGAGGGAGAAACGCTGACCCCCAGCCCCCAGCTCTGGGAAGAATAAGGCCAATTCACAGATGGGAACCCAGAAGGTTCTCCTGGCCAAACGAGGGAGAAATATTAAGTGAAGTCACGGGGAACTGCTAACATTTGGAAAAACGTTGTCCCTGAATTTACTGTGCAAATTTCCAACAAACAGAAAAGTTGAATTTGCCACTGAATACCTGTCCACAGCCTCCACCTCCCAGCTCCTGACGATGACATTTTACCAGTCTCGACCCTGTGACCCATCCATTAATCCTCTCCGTTTTTTGATGCATTTCGAAGTAAATTGCGGACATCATGTTGTACCTTCCCCCTCGAGTACTTAAGCCTGCGTAAACTTAAGTATTTTGTTATTTTTGAAAAACAAAGGGAGCAATTTCATATGGTTCAGTCGAAACAGAATCAAGTCTAGATGTCTGTCATCCATGTGCCCATCTGTCCATCTGTCCAGCCACCCACCCACCCATCCATCTTTTCTTCCATCCGCCCATCCACCTGTCCGTCCGTCTGTCCATCTATCCAGCCAGCCACTCACTCGTCCATCCACGCAGTCCAGGGAGATCTCATGTGCACTCATGATTTCCACCAATGATTCACCATCCCTGAATCTTCCTCCCTAGGCCAGTATAAACACCCCCCAACAGGATGTCCTGAATATTAAAAAAAATTTTTTATGTTTATTTTTCAGAGAGAGAGAGAGAGAGAGAGAGAAAGTGCTAATGGGGAAGGGGCAGAGAGAGAGACACACACACAGGATCCGAAGCAGGCTCCAGGCTCTGAGCTGTCAGCACAGAGCCCAATGCGGGGCTTGAACCCACAAACCATGAGATCATGACCTGAGCCGAAGTCTGAAGCTTAACGGACTGAGCGACCCAGGCGTCCCCAGGATGTCCTGCATATTGAACTCAGTAGGTTCACACTTACTCCCTGTCCTGTGTCAGCACCTCAGTAAACAGACCCAATTTGCCGAAGCTGGAAACCCGACACCCGCGCTCGCTTCCTCCCTCCTGTCATCCTCGCTCAGGACCACGTCCTGGGTATTACTTCCACACTAGCTCTGGCCTCCACCCTCTCCTCTCTCGCTCTTGTCTGTTTCCTAGCTGGATGGCTGCCCCAGCCTCTTGACCGGCCTCCCAGCCGCCACCAAACCCTCCCTCTGCTTTTTCCACGCTGACCTCCTACCATGAACTCTCTGGCCATGTTGATGGTGTGGGGGAACCGACACCCCATATTTAAAAAAAATTTTTTTAATGTTTATTTATTTTTGAGAGAGAGAGACAGAGTACAAGCAGGGGAGGGCAGGCAGGGGCAGAGAGAGAGGGAGACACAGATCCGAAGGATGCTCCAGGCTCTGAGATGTCAGCACAGAGCCCAACACGGGGCTCGAACCCACGAACTGTGAGATCACGACCGGAGCCGAAGTCAGGCACTTAACAGACTGAGTCACCCAGGCGCCCCCAGATCTACAAACTTCTAAATGCACTAACCACTCTTTCCCAGCATCGGTGTACCTGAAGGAATTTTTCTCACTGATATGAACAGAAAGCGACCTAGATGTCCATCCGTGGGAACTGGCTGAATACATTTCAGTGGGTCATGACACAGAATCACATTCGGCCAAGACAAAGAATGAGGTAGCTCTCTCTGTACTGACGAGAGAGAGTGTTGCACATCTTAAGTTACAGCAAGCTGCAAAGCAGCATGTGTGGTGAACTGTCCCCTGAGCCCCCAGCAGCGCATACATCTGGGCATCAGGCTGGTCTGAGACGTCAGCGGGTGCCCAGGTGTCCAGGGAGCGTGGCTTTGTGAGCCACCTCTTATCTGCCTCAAGCCACAACACTGCTGTCCACCAGGCTGGAGAACAAGAGGCCCACGGGTGTGCTTCCCGCCTTTCAAGTCGGCTCCGATGACGCACTGCCCCCCGCCTGTGCTGGCAGGCAAGGGGGCCCTGCAGGCTGCTGGGGCACATGAGGTATTAGTTTTCTCTCTGGATCAGGGGACAGCGGTGGACGCCCTCTGAAAGTGAAACCCGCTTCTGGGAAGCTCTGCAAGTTTCGGGAAAGCGCGGGGTTGGCAGGAAAGCATCTGGTTTCCAGTTCCTGCTCAGACCTTGAAAGGCTCCCGTGCCTCCGTCTCTCCAGCTCCGTAAGGGGCTGACGGTACCTCCCAGGGTCGTTCTGAAGGTCAAATGTGGCAACGGAGGTGAAAACAGCATGCCAACGTAATCTTGCTGGACAAGGCAAACCAGGGTCAACTCAGCCCCCCCTGAATACTAAACACCCCCAGCACCTGTTACAAAAGCTATGACCTTTGTTTCCATCTGAGCACCTTTCTTGTGTGCCGACGGCGGAGCTAAGCACTTCACGTATATGATTTCATTGAAGCCTCAAAACAATTCTTTGTGGTAGGGATGTCTGCTCCCACTTTGCGGATGAGAAAACTGAGGCGCACCGAGGGTAAGGGACTTCCCTAGTGGCATACAGAGCGTGGTGCTACCCAGATAAGCCCCTAAATCTTTCTGGCTGGAGAGTCTACGCTTTTCCCACTTCTTAATCATTCCTCTTTCTTAAATCATGCCTCTAGACCACTGCTGTCGAAAAGAAAGATAAATGAGAGTCTTAGAAGCAATTTGAAATTTTCTAGTGGCCACATTACAAAAAAAGGGGCAACAGATGAAACTAATATGAGTTGTATGTTCTATTTAACCTGATATATCCAAAATATCATCATTCCAGCAGATAATATGAAAACTAACTAATGAAATTTTAGTATTTCCTTTTTGGTCATCCTACCTCTTTGAAATCCCATGTGTACTTTATTAGTTGTTATTTATGATATGAGGGTTTTTTTTCATTTTCTTTTCTTTTTTAAAATTTAAATCCAAGTCAGTTAACATTTAGTGTAATAATGCTTTCAGGAATAGAATTTCCTGATTCACCACTTACACAGAACACCCAGTGCTCATCCCAACAAGTGCCCTCCTTAAGGCGCCTTGCCCACTGAACTCCTCCTTCCACCTAACACCCCGCCAGCAACCCTGTTTGTTCTCTGTATTTAAGAGTCTCTTATGGTTGGCTCCAAAGTTTTCTTTTTAAGTTTATTTATTTTGAGAGAGACAGAAAGAGAGCGGAGGAGGGGCAGAGAGGAAGAGAGAGAATCCGCACTAACAGCACAGAGCCTGACACGAGGCTCGATCCCATCAACTGTGAGATCATGACCTGAGCTGAAATCAAGAGTCAGATGCTCAACCAAATGAGCCACCCGGGCGCCCCTGAAGCCCCGTGTGTATTTTATGCTTACAGCACATGTCTGTGCAGACTAGCCACCTTGCAGGTGCTCAGAAGCCACGTGTGGCTTACTGGAGAACGCAGCTTGGCTTACAGATAGCTGGAATGAGTCCAAACCTTAGTGCTATTGGCCGCCATTTAGTGAGGACCTGCTGTATGCTTGAGCCTGTTCTAGCTACTTCCTTCACGTATGTTAAGTCCACTTATTCTCACGACTCTGAGAAGCAGTACTCTTACGAGCTATGGGGGGGGGGGAACACGAAGCTAAGGTAGTTTGGGGAACACACCCAAGATCGTAGAGCTGATTAGCTAGCCTAGCCACTGGCGTTGGAACCAAAGTTCATCCAGAAACCTGGCCCCTCGCGTAGCCGCCGACAGATGCCGAATATCCTATTACAACACGTCAGTCACACGGGTCTGTGAAAATTAAACTCCAGAGAAGACGATTTGACTTGTGGCACTTAATTTTAAACAACCTGATTAATCAATACATGAGATCATGTAAGCATTAGCTAAAAAGTATACAGCTCACTCTGAACTTTGCACCAGCGTGGGACCTTAAGAATTGATAACAAACCAGACAACGAATGCCCCCACCAGAGGGCCTTCTTTGGTCCCAATGGGATGTGAATTCGAGGGACCAGTCAAGTCCGGCCACTACCCACTTAGAGCGGCTCCCTGTCAGACACAGTGGTGGCTTTGCTCCTTCACGGGCTGACGTGTGGGATGGCCAGCCGGCCCTTGCTTGCCCCTCCCGTTCAGGCCAAATCTGACCTCACCTGTGACATACAAGAATTGGCTGTCTCACTCGGGATGGAGACGGTGGTGGCGACTTTGTGGCTGGTCCCGGGATGATCCTGGCCAAACGCCAAGAGATACACGCCCTGGAGCTGCCAGCATCCCTGACTCCTGGCTCAGTCCAGCCTGCTTTTTGGTCCACAGCGTGGCTGCTGCTGCAGAAATGCAGGCTTCGCTCTTGCCCCTTTGCCAACTGGCATAAAAGCCTACCACACTTTAGTGTTGACTTCTTGAACTTGACCAGAACAACCTCATCATCAGCTGGAGGATGAAACCAGACAAGGGAGAAGAAAGGGAACCCAGATCTGCCTCTGAAGTAGGTCTCTGATTCATCCGTTTCTCTCCCTCATTTCCACTGCCTCCTTCAGGCCACCAAGGTCATCTACTGCTGGGACAGTCCCCTTCCTGCTCCCACGTTCTTGGCTTGGCACTTCAAAGCTCAGCGTGGGTTACCAGGCTTTCAAAAGGTCTCTGAGACATTGCCCAAGCAACCCCTGCCTCTGATTCCTAGAAAGCACAAAGCTCTGTGGCCTCAGGGCCTTTGCATGGGCTATTCTTGCTGCCTAGACTGCTTCCTTCACTCCTGCTTGGCCAACTTCCGTGCATGCCTCAGACCTCAAACATCCTATGCTATTTCCTCAGAGAAGCTGCTTTATTAACCTCATGGAAATAAAAGCATCCACTGTAAATTCTCAGAGTGGTCTGTGTTATGGTTTCTTCCCACTTGACCACAGTTTCCACGTGTATATTTGTGTACCATCCGAATGCACACCTTCCATGCCATTCCCCACTCCCCAGGGATGTGGTGCATCCCCAGCAGACATTACGGGCCTGGCACGTAAGACGGCCACGGTCAGTGTCTGCTGAATGGATTCTTACTATCCCTGTCTTACAGATAAGAGACCCGAGGACTTGGAAGAAAAGAAACTTCCCCACAACTATTTTTTTTTAAGTTACTGATATCCTACTGTGTGCAAAGTCCTAACTCAAAGGGTCTAGAGGCTCTACCCAGAAATGTGGGCAAATGGCTGGTATACAGTTACACTCAAGAAACAGCACTGTTCCCCACAGGAACTATGAGGCCTCTCTTAACTGCTCTGTGAAATGAAGGGCGTGCGTTAGGTATGGAGTAAATGTCCTTTCTTAGAAATTATGCCCAGAAGGAAAAACCAACGGACCAACCCGGGGTTATGCTAATGCCTTTCTGATCTCCGGTTCTGAGCATCAGAATATCACACCTGGCTCTCCAAACAGACCTTGCTCCAGGAGTATCAGGGTCTAGCCTTTTTGGAAAAGGATGTAGCCACAAAGAATCAAGAGATAATAAATATTTTAACCCCAAATAATTCCACCTCCAGAAATTTAGCTAATGCAAATAATCCTGAATAAAGGACCTCAGAGAGGGCCACAGGAGTGTAATTTACAAGAGCGAACAACTGGAAACAATGTCAATAAACCTACAGTAGACGATCCCTCAAGTAAGTTGTGATAGGATATCTTAATTATTTACCGAAAACTGTGTGAAAAGGCAGGGAAATGATTTTCGAAGCAACGCAACGAGAGAGAAAGGACCATGAAGGTTCACGGGCAGTCTGGCTATAATCTTGTTAAGGCGCAAAAACAAAACCAAAAACCAATACATGGGGAAGCGACGCTGAAAGAAAGACATCTATTTTCTGTTCAGTACTTTTATCTCTGGGGTGGCAGTCGACTTTTTTGTATTTTCTGGATCATCGCAATGACGTGTTACTATTGGTTCATTCAAATGTTTGGAGGAGAGATACCTCTCTGGCTTTCTCCAATAATATGCACAGAGAAAGTATATCAGGGGTGGGTACAGCCTCAGTCAGCAGCCGAATGCGTCTAGACGTTTAATTATAGGAAAACAACTGCTGAATAATTTGACATGGCATTAATACAGAGAACCAGAGGCACTCGAAAATTGATCCGTGTTCAGTTTGGTTTCCGAAGGTGTGGAAAGAGGAGATGAGCTTCCACATGGGTTATAAAAAAGTACATTAGTGTTCTGGCACTGAACCAGGTCAAACTGGGTTCCAATCCCCAGGTGGAAATGCTCAGCAGGAGAAAGTGGGTCAACGCGGGGGCAGGGAGTTTAGTCCACGCAGAGCGGGACTCGTCCGTTCACCCCCAGACAGTCAGCTCCAGCTTGGAGTCTGGGGTCCACTGAAGGCCTCAGGAGAGGACGCTCTCCACCCTGTGATTCAGACTCAAGGATGGGGGTCTACAGGCTCTGGCCGGCTGCCTGCTTTTGCGAAATAAACGTCTTCTGGAACATGCGATCATTTGTGGCTGCTGTGGCTGCCTTTAAGGGCTACGCGAGCAGCAGAGCAGAGACCGCGGGGCCACAGGCTGATGGCATTTACCATCTGGCCCTTTGCAGACAGGCCGCTGACCTGCGATCCAGGCACCTGCCGCCTCAAAGCCACAGATCTGTCCCATTTTCCTGGTAAACCGGCAGTCCACCTCGCTCCCTTCTGTGAAGAGTTCGGTTTTTCGAGAGGACACGTGCACCCTGCCGCTTTCCCAAAGCAGACACTATCTCCTTTTTCTGCCAACACGTCGGCAACACCAGAGGAGCGCGTTTCTCCAGACGTGGCACCTGCAGTCTGCCCAACTTTCCTGTATTTGCCATTACTTGTAAGACCCTTTCCCTTGAAATGATCTTGCATTTGAACAGAAAAAAATTTAAGTGATTTTGCATCACCATTCTGTCTGGAAAGCAGGATATCACTTGCCATGGACATCAGGGCCCTGTAGAAATTATGCGACAGCAACAGAGCTGTGCCGGTCCACGGCACCGGGACTCAGGCATCCGCACGAGGCTCCAGGCTGCCCCATCCTTCCGGATGGCCCCCCTCCTGAATCCCCTCTAACCCATCAGAAATCCTGCTGGCTTCACCTGGAAACAGATCCAGAATCTGCCCAGTTCTCCCAACTCCCACCTGCCACTCATGCCCAAGCGCCCAGGGCGCCCCCCCCCCCCCCGTGGCCTCCCAACTGGAAGCCAGACACAGAAGGAGAGGGTACGGTCTACTTATATGAAATATGTTCACCAGGCAAAGTCCCAGACACGGCAAGCAGATTTAAGGTTACCAGACCTTACTAGAGCTGGAGCTCTAGCTTTTACTGGTTGCAGAATTTCTGTTTGGGGAGGTGAAAAGGTTTGGGAACCAGGTGGTGGTGAGGGTTGCCCAGCACTGTGTGTATAATTCATGACGCTGAATCGTACACTGAAAGATGACAGATTTTGTTATGTATATCTGATCACGATTTAAAAACACTGATAATGTCATATCGCCAAACCCAAGCTAAATGTCTTTGAAGGGGTGAACTGTAGGGTATGTGAATTGTTTCGCCATCAAGCTGTATCGTGGTGGGAGTGATGTGGTGCCAGTCCAGGCATGGCCTCTGCTTGCCTCCACGGGATGACAGATGTCCTGTGAGACATTCGAGCCGTGAGAAGCCCAAGTCATGAGGAGAGAGAGATCAGGCACACCGTGGTGCCAGGCCTGGGGGTGAATAAGCCACCTTGGAGGTCCAGCCCAGTTGAGCCTTCAGATGATGCCAGCCCCAGGTGCACCCGGCCCAGCAGTGCATGAGAGACTCCCCACCCACAGGCCAAAAGGGCCAGGTGAGGCCAGCCAACCCTCACGAGTGCAGGAGATGAGGGTCACTCATTGTCTGAAGCTGCTAAATTTTAGAGGCTGGCACTGTGGGAGCCATCCGGTGGAGGGAGAGCTCTCGGGGCACCGCCTGCCACAGCAAGGAGAGTAAGCAAGCTTTGCATCAAATATTGTCTCTTCTGGTCACGGCCCTTTCGCTCTGGCAGGTCACTGAAAGGCGGCTTCCTTAAAACAAAGGTCATACCTGCTTTACCAGGCGGTTCTCAGGACAGACGCTCTAGCCGGGGAGGTCGTTCCACTTTGTCCCCCTCTCTGGCTGACCCTGCTGGCTGGCCCAGTCCCCCTCCCCCTGCTCTCCCCTCTCAGCAAACTATGATACGGCATGTTTTAGGGGCCATGGGCTGAGAGGGGGCAAAGCTACTGCTGGAGACCTGTGAGCTCAGCAGCAATCTGTCCTCCCTCTGGCAGCAGCAGCACACCCCTTTGGAGGGAGCACAGCCCTGCTGACTTGACTTTGGAGTTCTGGCTTCCAGCACCTGGAGAGAGTAAACTCCTGCTGTTTATTTATTTTTTTAAATTATTATTATTTTTTTTACATTTATTTATTTTTGAGACAGAGAGAGAGAGCATGAACAGGGGAGGGGCAGAGAGAGAGGGAGACACAGAATCTGAAACAGGCTCCAGGCTCTGAGCTGTCAGCCCAGAGCCCGACACGGGGCTCGAACCCACGGACCGCGAGATCATGACCTGAGCCGAAGTCGGCCGCTTAACCGACCGAGCCACCCAGGCGCCCTAACTCCTGCTGTTTAAAGCCACCTCGTCGGTGGTGCTTTGCTTATCAGTGCTGAGAAACGAGGGTGTTATCTCAAAGAATGTTTCCAACAGTCCGGGAGGCCCCCTTCTCATCACCTCCGATCTACAAACCGTCATGTCCTCCACCTTAACACGCACACACAAGGGGAGTAGGGCCCGAGCTCATCCATGTACCACACGGGCTGGGGTCTGAACTCAGGCACGGACTCCTGCCCTCGTGGCCTGACTCCACTCCACACAATTCCAGGACGTCCTCCCTTCCGCCTCTACCTGAATCCTAGCCACCTCTGCCCCAAGCAGCCTCCTAAACGGTCTCCCTGCTTCCACTGTGGCCCCCGTGTGCAATCCACTTTCCTGGGGGCCTGCTGGAGGCACTAAGCTCAAAGTCTCCCCAAACCTGCACCATGCACCTGCTGTGCCCCCTAGTCCCCCATCTCTGAATGGCCGGCACCTCCTTCGGCTCAGATATCACCTCCCTCAGAGAGGCCTTCCTTGATCCCCACTACCACACGTCACCGAATGTTATTTTCATCGTGGCCACTCACTCTTCTCTCATTTGTTCATGGATGCGGCTGTCTTCCTGCCCGGAACTCAAGCGCTTCACCTCTCTTGTTCACCTCAATTTCATAGTGAGTGTGCAATATAAATTATGTGTTGAATGTTGCCGAGTTCTTGGGATGTGCACCCGTCTGGGGATGGTAACAGCAGGCTGACTTCGTACGAGGGAAACCTAATGTCAACAAATGATCATTCAATCCAGGCAGCTTCCCTCTGGGCAAGCAGGCGGTCTTGTTAACACAGAGAGGCCTGTCCGATATCAGTGCTCTTGTGTCTACCTCCCAGGGCAGCTGGCTGCTGGGAGCACTACTCCCCCACCTCTCCTGCCACAGTCCCACCAGCTGGTCAGCGTCTGCACACAAGACGGGCTGGCCCGGACCCCAGGGACACAGTCAGATTTCCGACTCCTCAAATTCTGGAGAGCTCATGGGCAGAGGGCAGCCTTCTTCCCCAGGATTCCCCTGCAAGGTCATACTGGCCCTCTGCTGAGTCTTGGGCAGGGTGGAACGAGCGAGAGGACCCTGAATGACAGAGGTAACAAGGTCCGGAGGTCGTGGGCGTGAGCTGCGCAGTGAGACTCAGACTCGAGTCCCAGTACTGTCTGTGCTAGGGTGGCCGTCTTGGATCACTTATAAAACAAGAGAGAAATAACCAGAATGGGCAGATGTCGGGTCCATAACTAACAAAGCTTCTTATATTGGAACAGGTTCCGCTACAGAAGCTGGACATCCTTTCTAGGCTGCAGGAGAGGGGCTTCGAGCATCAGGGAAGGGGCTTGGTGAGACTGGATGGGCTCAGAGGTCTCCCCCCACTCCCGCCTCCACCAGGTTGCAGGTTCTGAGATTCTGTGCCTGTTTGATTGCCCGCTCTCCTGGGGCCACGGCTGTGCTCCGAGGAACAGCAGGTAACTGGACGTCCCCGGGGCAAACTCCCGCACGAATAGCTGCTGTGCCTGAGCTCACAGCAAGTGCTATTCGTTTGAGACACAGCATCCCTCCCTCTCAAGCCAGACTCATTCCCATTGCACAGATGGGGAAACTGAGGCTCAGAGAAGTTTAGGTGAAACTCACCCCTACCCTGGTAGCAAATAAGTGGCAGCCGGGATTTGAACCCGCATCTGTCTGGCTGCCTGGCTTTTCTGCAGAATCACAAGCACAGTGCTATGGGGGGATTCCACAGAGGCGGAGAAGTGCCATCTCAATAATCACTTGGCTCCTGCAGAAAATGGAAATGACGGCAAGGCGCCGGCCTCTTACCGCAGCCAGTAGGAACCATCCATCTGCTTCTCATTCGGTCTTTTAACAGAAATCTCTGAGGAGTGCCCCCCGCCCCCGCCACGGTGCCAGCTTAAGTGGGGAGATGTATACTCAGCAACTTTCTCTTGAAACCTGTGGCACCGACATGCCACTCTTATTGGTGAAGGCCATCCCCCAGCAAAGCTTGAGGACACTCAGAACAAAGAGCTCTGGTCACAGGGTGGATGCCAGTGGCCCCAGTCCCAGCGGCTTGGGCTCAGCTCAGGCATGGACAGAACAGAGCCCGCGGGGCCCTGTGCTCCTGTGCAATGCGTCGGGAACGGGGAGGTGGTTGGGGAAGAGCAGCACGTGGGTGACGAAGGGAGCACGGAGCTGTGTCCCCAAACTGGAACTCAGGATGTGGTGGCCTGACTCGTTTTTCTCTTCCTTCTCTGCCTGGGAGCTCCTGCCTGGACGTGATGTGAGGTCAGATCCCTAAGTCACTCTGGGGGTGCCTCAGCCTCCGGAGTGCACCTGTCACAGCCACCTCCAACTGCCCATTCCGCCAGAACACGAGCCCCTCTTTTATCAAAGTGGAGGCAGCGACTGGGAATCTCAAATTTAAAACCTTTAAGAGCTAGATAATTAGCTCTTAAAAAATGGGTCCCATCTCTTGAGGGTCCTTGACAACCAAAATCTCATGTGGGTTCTAATATCATGCCCATTGTCCAGAGGAGGAAACTGAGGCTCAGAGTCACGTGCCTTCCCAACACACATGGGTAGAAGGCACCTGCTGAGTCACTCCAGATCCTAGGGTCTAAAACTGCATCAGTGTGTGGATACGGGTGCCTGGGAGCAAAACTCTGTGAATAAAGCAAATCAATTCAATTTAAAGAAATAATGGCAATGATAATGCAGGGGTCCACCGAGCAATTACTCTGTGTCAGGCACTCTTCCGAGGGTCTCCGTGTACTACCTCATTTAATCCCCACAGCGACCATTGAGGAAGATATGATGTTATTACCCCATCTTATACTGGAGGCACAGACAGGTTAATCAGGGTTTCACTGCTGGGAAGCAGCCGGCCTAGGATTCGAACCTGTGGACAGGTTACTGATCTCAGGTAACCAGGCACCTGCAGGGTTGCCCAACCTCACCATCCACAGCCTCTAGCTCTGAAGATCCCAGACCCAAGCCCTGAGTCACCCTGAGATGCTGTCACCTTTCGGTTTTAACTATCCCCCTCGTGGGGGCGGAAATCATTGTTGTTTAAAGACGTACAAGGTGGGGGCACGTAAAACAGAAGAAATCTGAGTATGCTCAGTGGATGGCATCAATATCGATTTTCTGGCAAGACGCAACCACTGGGAAACTGGGTGAAGGGCACACGGCATCTCTCTATTATTTCTTACAACTACGTGTGAATGTACAATGATCTCAAAACAAAAAGCTTATTGGGGGAAATAAAAACAAACAGGAAAGATGAAACAAAAGAAATCCCTCTGAGCAAATTTGGCTCCTAAATATACACGGAACCCTGTCAAGAACTTCTGCGAAAGCGTTAATCCAGATAATGTATTCATGTATTCATTCAACCAACACTGGCCTCATGTTCACTTTATGCCAGATCCTGGGACGATGCTGGGGACACACAAGGGACATGGAAGGCCTGTATCCTCATGGGATTCATGGTCTAGTGCTGGAGACAGAGGAATGGAGAATTACAGCAGAGAGGGTTAAACCCCTGTGAGAAGGGGAGCCCGGTGATGACGAATGAATGACGGGGACCTGTCCCAAACCAGAGGCGGCTGCCCCTCTGGGCCAGGCTGTCCTTGAACCTTTGATCACTTCAGATGGAAATTTCAAAATTTCAACCGTGTAGGATCTTGGGCAAGTGACTTAGGCGCTCTGTGCCTCAGTTTCCTCGTTTGCAAGATGTGGATGAGACCAGGACCTACCCTGGGGGTTAGATAATAATACGTGTAAAGCACTAGGAACGGAGGTTAGTCAAGGCGTTACGTGCGCCCTTTAGTTGCCTGTGAAAAGCAGAGCCCTGAGCTGCCTCCGGACCAGTGACGAAGCTACCTGACGGCAAGGGCTGTGCGCCTCCTGCACGGACTCCCCTGAGCCCTGCACATGGCTCTGCTCACTCACGTTGGGGGCAGGATGCAGAGAGGGGTCCCTGCGGCCCTGAGCTGAGCCTCGGCAGGACTTTGTGGCACTGGAGGGGGAACATGCCTCATTTTATAACCTTCTCCAGGTTAAAGATTACCAGCCCCTGGGGAAAATTCAGTTACAGCCCAGGATCTCCTACGACAGAACTTTCGCTCCTTCCAAGGCCTGCACCAGGCGAATCTCTCCCTAACCGTAGCGGGAAAGCGTTTTTCCCGTTGGGCAGAGCAGCACGACCCCTACACACAGGGCACGGAGAGGCTTGCGGGCTTGCTCATTCCCTCCAGACAGGCGTTCACACAACACCCCTGCACGAACACCGCGAGGACCTCCGGCCCGCCGTGCTGAGCAGCCCGGCCGGAGTTGATGAGCATTCCTCGTCCCCAGAAGGAGGGTAGGAATGCGATGTGGCAGGAACTCAGGGTTTCAGGTCCCTGTGGGGGATTTTTCATTTTTCTCAACTCATCCACAACACAGGGGCGAGTCTGTACCGTTGGAAGCGCTCTGGAATGAGGATCCGGAAGGGTGAGTTAAAATCTACGCTGAGCTAAACATCACGGGCTCCGCTGCCCTCTCCTTACTGTCGTCACCTAAAACATTTTACCGACTCCCAAGGCAGAGTTCCCCCAACCCAGTGGGAGAAAGACCCAGAAACCCCGTGAGAAGCCATCGCCAGGGACAAGGTGCTAGGGAGAGATGAGCTCCCCAACAGAAACGCCCTCAGATAACTCTAGAAAAGGTATGGAAAAGGCGTGCCCCTTAAGCAGGGTCTCTCAACCTCAGAAGCCTCGATTTTGTGGGCCAGATCATTCTTTGCTGCGTGCGGTGGGGGCTGTCCTGTCCACTGCTGGATGGTTAGCAACATCCTGACTTCTACTCTCTGGGTGCCAATGTTTCCGTCCCCCGCCCCAGCTGTGACAAGCCAACATGTCTCCAGACCTTGCCAAATGTCCTCTGGTGTGGGGGGAGGGACGGGGTACAGTTGCCCCGGTGGAGATCCCCTCTTATTTATTTATTTATTTATTTATTTATTTATTTATTTATTTAGAGAGCAAGTGAGCACGCAAGCAGGGGAAGGGCAGAGACAGAATCCCAAGCAGGCTCCTCACTGACGTGGGGCTCCAATTCACGAGCCTTGAGATCAAGACCTGAGCTGAGTTCCGGAGCGGGACGCTCAGCTGGCTGAGCCCCACAGGCACCCTGAAGTCCCCTCCCCCTAAGGGACAAAGGCAGATCACCCCCGCCAAGGCGATGCAATACCACGTGGGCGTGAGCCAACCAACAAAGCGCTTCTGCTGAAGCCGTTCCAGCCCCAGTTCCCACACTTGGTTTCTGGGGAGCTGGTGCAAGTTTTGTAATGGCTCTTTCTCCACGAAATAGTCTGAAATCACGTCACAGGGTCGTCCGGGGGCTCCCAAGAGGGTGCTTGCAGCACACTGCCTGCCCAGCACAGAGCAGATGCTCCGTAAGCGGAGTGTGCCGAATGCAGGCAGCACGGTCGGCCAGAGGCAGGGACTCAGGGCAGTCTGTATTCCCCCTGACACATCCCACCGCACAGGGGAAAGCCAATCCGTATTCACAATCTACACCATCTTCTCTGGGCTCTGAAACCTTCCCGAAGCTCCCGGCTTCCTTATTCTCTTGCCAACAAATTCCTGCCTTGGAAACACACAAGGAACACAACAGATGCCTGGATTCATGAAAACAACATCAATCTTGTCGGCTCTGTCTGGATCTGCCGTCCCCAAACAGGGACGGGCCCGTTTAATGAGATTTTGAGTGCTGGTGTATTCAGATCTCCTCCACACCTCCCGATCCTGCAAAAACCCAGCAGACATATCTCGTGACTAAAAGCCTCTCAATTACTCGACTTAGTGCAGAAAGAACCAGAACCCCACACTGGCGACCAAATTAAAACATCGGTGTCAACAGCAGGACCAGGGGCCTTAGGCCTAGGAACCCATCAGTGCAGCCCCAGGCAAGGAGCCTGACTCAGAACAGTGTGGCACTTACTCAGGTGAGTTTCCTCATCAGTCTGACCCACTCCTTATTCTGAAAAGAAACATAAAGTACCACTCGGGTTTAAGAAGTTAAATTTGGGGGCATCTGGGTTGCTCAGTCGGTTGAGCGTCTGACTTCGACTCAGGTCATGATCTTGAAGTTCACGAGTTTGAGCCCCATATGGGGCTCGCTGCTGTCAGCACAGAGCCTGCTTCAGATTCTCTGTCCCATTCTCTCTGTCCCTCCCTGCTTGAGCTCTCTCTCTCTCTCTCAAAAATAAACAAACATTCAAAAAAAGAGAAATTAAATTGACAGAGAGCTGGAAACAGTCATGTTTGTCCCTTGGATGCTGTGTGGTCTTAGGCAAGTGACTTAAGCTCTCTGGTTTCCGTTTTCTCATCTGTGGAGTGAGGATAGCACCGCCCGCCAGGGTGATGAGCAGAGATGATGATGAAGAGCAAGAGGAAGGAAGAATTCCGGCCCACGGCACCAGGCGCACCCAGAAGGGCCCAGCAGGCAGGACGCGGCTGCCAGGCTGGGGGCAGAAGGGCTCCAGACCTGACACCGTGCTGGCAGAACCCAGGCAGACCCACGTGGGAGGGCTGGGCTTGCACGGCTGGCAAAACCGAGACGCTCGGTGCCAGGGGCTAGAGGGAACCGAGCTGTCGCTCTGGAGGTTGCTGCACTATTTCCTCCTGTAAAGAAGCCACCCCAGGGGTGCGGAAAGGGCTCCTGGAACTGCTCTTAATCTGGAAGATTCAAGGAGACTCTTGTTATTTGCTCAGGGTAATTGTTCTTGGTGCATAAAACCCAGCCCTTGAACACAGTTCAAAGGCCTGGAGGCCTGGCCCTGCTCACTGTTCTAATCTCCACGCATATCACCTTCCCCTCCCTCTGAGTCCTGCCAACTGGATCCAGTGTCTGTCCTATGCAGGCTTCTGCCTCAGAGCCTTTGCAGATGCTGTTCCCACTACTCCCAAATGCTTTTCCTTTGCTTCTGATTCCTTAATTCCTATTCCACTCATGATGCACCTCCTCCAGGAAGCCTTCCCTGACCCTGTCTCACCAGATGAAATCCCCCTCTTCACACACTCTTGAACCCACAGGCCTCCCTCTCCCTTTGGTGGCACCCCCACATTTACATGGCACCTCTGTTTGTACAATTATTTGGCTCATGTCTGACTGCTTACAAGACCGCAACACTCTTTAAGCTGTACTTAAAACCATATCCCTTGGGGCACCTGGGTGGTTCAGTCAGTTGAGCATCCGACTTCGGCTCAAGTTATGATCTCACGGTTTGTGAGTTCGAGCCCCACATCAGGCTCACCGCTGTGATCACAGAATCTGCTTCAGATCCTCTGTCTCCACTTCTCTCTGCTCCTCTCCGGCTTGTTCTCTCTCTCTCTCTCCCTCTCGCCCTCTCAAAATTAAACATTAAAAAAAAAACCAACAACAATAACCCTAACATCACACTGTCTGGCACCACACTGGGCTCTCCATACATTTTTGATAAATTGTTGGAAGTGTTGACTGGTAAGTCTCTTCGGCGGGCAATCTGGCACATTCTATCATATTCTAAAGCTACTGTAGTTAAGACAACGTGGGGTAAAGACAAACATACCAATGCAACAGAACAGAGAATACAAGAACAGACCTATGCTAATATGGAACACTTGGTTTCTGACAAAGTGGCAGTGATATTGGGCTGGCTGCATTATCCCCATGGGAAGAAAAATGTGTTGTGATCCTCCCTAATGCAATATATAAAAATCAACCCTGGGTGGTAGGAGACATAGATCTGAAAGCTTTTCGGAGATAAGAGGGGAGTAACTATGGATGACCTCGAGTTTCTCAAATAGGACACAAAAAGCATTAACCATAAAGGAATGTGAGCTACATAAAAATTAAAAATTCCTATTGCCAAAAGTGACCACTGAAAATGAAAATCACACCACAGGGTAGGAGATACCTACAAAACCTATAACTGCCAAAGGGACAATTTTACCAAGCATGACAAAAACTCCTACAAAGCAATCAAAAAAATGACAATTCAAAAGAAAAATGGACAAGAGATATGAACAGGCTAACTTTAGAAAACAGCAAATCCAAATGACCAAGAAACACATAAAAGAGATGATAAAATTCAGTTAGTAAGCAGGGAAATTAAAAAAAAATTAACATTCATTTATTTTTGGGAGAGAGAGAGAGAGAGAGAGAGAGAGAGACAAAGTGCAAGTAACAGAGAGGCAGAAAGAGGGAGACACAGAATCTGAAGCAGGCTCCAGGCTCTGAGATGTCAGCACAGAGCCTGATGTGGGGCTTGAACTCATGAACTGCGAGATCATGACCAGAGCCCAAGTCGGATGCTTAACCGACTGAGCCACCCAGGTGCCCCAGTAAGTAGGGAAAATTTAAAAACCACTATGTACACCCTGGACTACTGGCCAAGAAAGGAAACAAATGGACGATGCTACAAGGTGCAGCATGGATAGATTGCAGATGTCATGGTCTGCAAAAGAAGGTAGACACAACGGAGCACGATGGCAAAAACCAGACAAAACTAATCTGCCACAAAGGACGTATCCTCAGGTGGGACAAGTGCAACTACGGAAGAGCAAGGAAGGGTGGGAGGGACCGGAAGGGGCACCACAGGGGTAGGATGACGACTGAGAAGGGCACGAAGAACCTGCTGTTTCTTGCTGACCTGGTTCTTGGTCATATGACTGCCAATTTCGTGAAAAAAGACTGAGCTGTTCTTTTTTGTTCGGGGTTGGCTTCTGTACACAAAATACTTTCCAAAGTATTTGGGAAAACAACAACAACAACAACAACAACAACAACAACAACACACACACACACACACACACACACCTTTTGATGTAGCAATTCCACTCCTAGGAGTTTATCCCATGGAAATATTCGCACATGTGTGAAATGACTATGATATATTAAGGATAAAGAACAAAGCACAAAACGGTGACCTTGTGTAAAGTATGGAGCTGCCTCGAGGGAGAGGAAGGGGCCCAAGAGATGTGGATGAGGGAAATTTGCTTTTCTCTGTAAACCGAGGTGTATCGCTTGAGTATTTTACCACATGCTACTTTGCCGATTCGGAAAATGAATTAATTATCACTTAAAAACAGAATAAGCACATACAGGGGTGTCTGGGTGGCTTAGCCAGTTAAGCATCTGACTTCGGCTCAGGTCATGATCTCACGGTTCGTGGGCTCAAGCCCCGTGTCAGGCTCTGCACTGACAGTGAGGAGTCTGCCTGGGATTCTCTCTCCCTGTCTCTGCCCCACTTAAATGTGCCTGCGCGTGCACGCTCTCTCTCTCTCTCAAAATAAATAAATAAATGAAGTTAAAAAGAAAAACAGAACGAGCGCATACAGACTGGGCAGAGGAAGGCATGGGAACAGAGGGATGCGGGATTTTGATTCTCTGAACCTTGGAGGTCTCCAGTGAAACATGTTTGAAGACGGGTTTTGGAGCCAGGCAGGTCTCGGGATCAAGTCCAGTTTCTGGCTCTTCCTACCTCTGACCTTGGTAAAGAGATTTTAAAACTCTCTGATTCTGCCTTCATGCACACAAGACAACCTTACCATCTGGGTTACTGAGAGCGTTAAGGGAGATTATCCAAACGGAGCCTGGTGTCTGGCAGGTAGAGAGCACTCAACCACGTTCGCCCTTATCATCCCCCCAATAACCAGCAACATGCTGCCCCAAGACGTATTGTTGCTGCCATTTTACAGATGAGGAAACTGAGGCCCAGACGTCACAATCTCCAGCACCCTGAGCAAGCCGGCACGACACAGCTGCTTTCTGAGTGTGTGACTTTTCCCTGGACCCCATAGGAGCAACCAAAAAACCGACCTCAACCCACGCTCTTACAGCAGGCCAGCGAGGGGGTGCCCGTGGCCGAAAGGGATCAGTCACCACAAATAGTCCGAGTTGTCTGTGGGCGGTGGCTGCTGAAGGAGGTGCTTTGGACTTTCTCTGCCCACCATAGGTCTTATTCAGAGTTTCTGACTTTTCAATTCTGCTTTCTCATTTGCCACACAGCAGCTGGTCCCCCCAAACTGCCGGTCAAGGGATAAGACATTGTTTTTTAAAAAAAATTTTAAGGTTTGTTTATTTTTGAGAGAGAGAGAGAGAGCGCACACAAGTCGGGGAGGGGCAGAGGGAGAGGGAGACACAGAATCTGAAGCAGGCTCCAGGCTCCGAGCCGTCAGCACAGAGCCTGATGCAGGGCTAGAACTCACAAACCACAAGATCATGACCTGGACTGAAGTCAGACACGTAACCGACTGAGCCACCCAGGCGCCCCAAGTGATAAGACATTGTGATTACCCTCGACTGAGAAGTAGCAGAGGTCAGAGAGCATGGGGAGGGGAGGGGAGGGGAGGGGAGGGGAGGGGAGGGGAGGGGAGGGCAAGGGTGAGGGCAAGGATGGGGTGGGGCTTGGGATCGGGAGGGCACATCCAGGGGCATCCACATGGCTCAGAGTCAGGGCTTGGGGCCTCGGAGTCTGTAAGCCTGGGTTTCTCCGCACACAAGCTGCTGTTACTCTGAGGGCCAGGTTGAGTGTGCCATCTTCTCTGGGCCTGCATTGCCCACCTCAGCAATCTGACCGGCCTTTCCTCCAGGGTTGTTGTACACAATGACATGAGCAACTACACAGAAAACCCTTAGAATAACCCTAGCAGCCACTGCCTTCTCGGCAAATACGAGCTGCCTGCTATTTATGGGTGACGGACTGCCATTAGGTGGGCAGAGACTAAGCTGAAACTCTGTTCCAGGGTCCTCCGAATGTTTCCTCTTGTCCCTCTGGCTTCTCATTACTCTGACAGCCCAGCTCTGAATCCCTCCTGGACCCCGTCCCCGGGTCAGGAGGCCCATGTCCTTGTGTGTGTGGCTCTTCTGTGAGCCCTGCCCTCGGCCCCGGGGAGGACTGTGCACTTAGGCCTGGGGAAGGACGCCAGGCGCGCAAACCCGCATGCAGGCAGTAATTTGCACAAGTGCTCCTTCGTGTGCTCATTTCCAGCCTGTCCCCAGAAGGGCGCTCAGCCTGCAAAGCCAGCAGAGAGCTATTTACAGCACTGGCCAAGGAGACAGGAGGCAGGCTCTGTTCCCACCCGGGAACGGCCCTGCCACGGTGGCTTGCTCTTTTGGCTGCTTATAAGAGGCTGTTGGGTCAACCTTGCCCCAGAGGAGCTTTGAGGTCCTAAAAGCTTTTGCTTGAAGGCCAGCGATCTGCCCCAGGGGTTGTCTGGTTCCCTCAGGGAGCTCGTGCTTAAAGGCAAATGGGAGAAGGTGTCCCTGGGTTCCCCCAGGAGAGCTGCCAATGGGTTCTAAACATCTAGGCGCAGGAGGCCTGTCAAAACCATGGACAGCTCTAGCCACTCAACTACCACTCTTGGACAACTGGCCCAGGCCCACCGGCCCACTTTTGTTTTATTAGAACATAGACTCCCCATTCGCTACATTGTCTATGGCTGCTGGACTGTAACTATATGGCCCCAAAGGCTCAAGTATTGACTATCTGCCCCTTTACAAAAGAAATCTGCCAAGCCTTATTCTAGGCGATGTCCCCATCATCTCATCTTTTAACAGGTTTCTCTGTTAAAAGCCACCTATAGTTGGGGTCTGCTCTCCACCCAGCTTCCGGAAGGATCTTTCTCCAGTGCTAATCAAATCAGGTCACATCCTTGCTTAACATCCTTCCGTGGTTCCCTACTGGTCTCTGGTCAAGTCCACTCATTGTCGTGGGTCACCTGGATGTCCACGATCTCTCTGGCCCTCCAACAGCTTCGCCTCTCCTCACTCACCCATGCTGTGCTCTACCAAAGACCTCCCCCCATCCTCTGAACACAGGTTTTACAGGGGAAAAAAGTATGCCTCAATGGAGTATTTTGCATTATCTGTGTACAGGACAAACTTTCAGGTTATCTGATTTCTAGCCCTGTTCACTCTCTTTGAGCTATTTTTCCCAAAGCTTTGTAAGTTGCAGGAAATGGATACACAAGCAAATTCTGTCTTGTCCAATCATTTCCCCCCGCCATTTGCAGTTAATTTCAATATTCCTTTCCTCCACATACATAGTTGTGCTTTAGTCGACTTTGCCTTTGGGCCAGTTCTAACATCTGCCGGTTCCCTCACTGAACGAGCCTAAAACAATCTTGAACAAGTGTTCCTTTTTGCATCTGCACAGGACTCATGGTTTTACCCCCCCCCTTTTTTTCCCCCTGAAGATTTCAACAGTTTCCCACAAAGTCTCTGAGCTTCTGTTCATGTTATCTCTGTCAAGAACATCTTGCCTGCCCTTTCTTTCTGAAATTTCTTCCCCAGCATCCCCAGGGTTCCTCTGAGTTCCAGCCTCTGTGTGCCCCCAGCCTTCCCCGGGGACACATCTCACTGAATGGCAATCGTTCTGGGTCTGTCTCCCCACAGCCAGCCTAGAGGATCCTCCAGTGAGCAGCTGGGTCTCCATCTCTCCCTCGTCACACGCACACACACGCCTAGTAATGCACAGGACACATGAGAGTTGTACAATAAATGGACACGTTAATGAATGAATGAACGTCAGACTGCCCACCTAGGCAGAAGCCACTGAGGGTGACGCCTTGTTCTCTTTGCTCAATACCATATACACGATGCTGGGGTCTGGCATCTGCTAACCCAATTAATACTTGTTGGATAAATGAAAGAATACACTTACATTCTGGTTCTTGGCCTACTTTTTCACCAGTCTCCCATTTCTCCACTTTGGAACAGCAAAGCCAGCAGCTTCAGGCCAGTGCCCTCCCACCCAGTGATTCTGTGTCTCACCACCGTTGACACTAAGCCTCTCCGGGTGCTCCTCCCCAGTTTCCATTCTGCTTCACCGTAGTCGCGACCCTGAGCAAGGTACCACCCCTCTGGGCCTCTGTCTTCCCCTGCACGAAGCCATCAGTTCAGACATTCCAGGCCATAAAGTGGGTAAGGCAAAGATAGGACCGACCAATAATGCCTGAATGATGTTCCGGCCCAGATACCATTTACCTTGGAACAGATGCTGCCGGAGTAACTCATCAGCAAAGCTACGCCGGGCTTAGCTTCTTAGCACAAGCTTCCCAAACTCGAATGTGACCATGAGTCCCGCCTCCCCCAACCCCCACCAAATGCCAACCTGGGATAATGTTAAAATGTAGATTTGCATTCTGTAGGCCTGTGAGGGGCCCAAGAGTCTGCATCTTCTTTCTTTCCTTCCTTCCTTCTTTCTTTCTTTCTTTCTTTCTTTCTTTCTTTCTTTCTTTCTTTCTTTCTTTCTTTCTTTCATGTTTATTTATTTTTGAGAGAGACAGAGCGTGAGCAGGGAAGGGGCAGAGAGAGAGGGAGACAGAGAATCTGAAGCAGGCTCCAGGCTCTGAGCTGTCAGCACAGAGCCCAACATGGGGCTCAAACTCAGGAACCGTGAGATCATGACCTGAGTGGAAGCTGGGTGCTTAACTGACTGAACCACCCAGGAGCCCCAAGGGTCTGCATCCTACTGAGCACCCAGATGTCGTGATGCTGCTGGGCTCTGTACCTTGCTTTCAGCAGCAAGGTGCTAGGACACAATGGGTCACAGCTTTGAAGAAATTCTCAGTGTGGCCAAGGGACAGACTTCCAGCCTGCTGACAATAGTTCAAGGCAGTAAATGTGAGCACCTAAATGGGAGACGTTGGGAGTTAAGCCTATAGACCTCTGAGGACAGACAGATTGGCAAGGTTGGGGAGTCTGGTGCAGGGATGTCAAAGAACATGGAAACTAGGCTCAGAGCATTCTGCCAGGCCCGCGATTCTACTGAATCATCAAGTCTGGTGGTGGGGCCCACCAATCTGTGTGTTAACAAACCCTCCAGGGGCTTCTTATGCTCAAGTGTGAGAACTACCGTGCTAGGCAGAGAGAAAGGGGTAGAATATTCCAGTTTGAAGAACAGTGTTTTGTTTGCCCACAGGAGAATTTCGGGCACGTGTCTGGGCTTTGTAAATTGCATTCATTTATTCATCCATCCATTCGTACACTCCTCCATCAATTTATCCAACCAAAAAGTGGTCGGGTCAATGCATCCATGCACCCATCAACCCATCCACTCACCCACCCAACATCCAGCAAGTATGTCCTGAAACGCCCACCATGAACCCTCTTAGGCACAAGAGATATGACTGAAATTGCAGATACGCAGATCTCTCTTAGCCTCTAAACCAGTGATTCTCAACCAGGGAGAACAAGTTTGCCCCCATAGGACATTTGGCAAAATCTGGACACATTTTTGGTTGTCACACAGGGGTGGAGGCACTACCGGCATCTGGTGGGGTAGGGGCCAGGGATGATGCTAAGCATCCTGCCATGCACAGAACAGCCCCCCACAGCACAGTTAATAGTGTTAAGGCTGAGAAGCTTTTCTCTAGACCGTGAGCCCCTTGTGGGCAGTAACTGTATTGTAGTCCCCTGGGTATCCCAAGGTCACAAGACAGTGCCCGACCCACAAGGAGCTGAGCAGATGTTTCCATGCAAGAGGAAAACGCGCAACACAAAAATACACTCATGTCTATAAAGAGCTCTGAAAGCTCAACAACAAAAAGACAACCCAATTCAAAAATGAGCAAGGGGCTTGAATAGACGTTTCTCCATAGAAAATCTACAAACAGCCAACAAGCAGCTCATGAGTCACTAGAGAAATGCAAATCAAAACCACCATGAGGCATTGCTTCACATATGCTAGAACGGCGGTAACAGTGATAATAACAACAATAACGATAATAATAATAATGAATATAATTGGAACACAACCAGCGTTGGTAAGGATGTGGAAGTACTGGGCCCCTTGCACACCTACTGGTGTGAATGGAAAATGGCGTCTCTTGGAAGTTCCTCAAAAGGTCAAAAGAGGAATTATCATGTGGCTGATCACATGACCGAGGAGTTCACTTCCAGGCTGATGAGCCCAAAGAACTGAAACCAAAACCTGTATATACGTATTCTTAGAAGCAGAAAAGGCCAAAGATGGGGAAATGAAACCCTGAGGGGTCTAGTGGTCACGACCTCTAGTGAGGCCATCGTGCTGGTAGAAGCCCAGTCTAGCTGCACTCATCCAACCCCCGGGCCCACTGGGAATTTTAGAAAGAGCTCCCTCAAGGCCCAGGCTGAGATTCGGCCTGGGGCCTGGGGCCTGGGGCCTGGGGCGGGGGGCCTCAGCTTCCTGTCTCCAGAACTCTGAGACTCCAGAACTCTGAGTTTCAGCAGCTAGAACTGCTGGTTGAGTGCTTTCCCCAGAGAAAGGGACGGGTCCAGGCAGAAATGTGCCTGACGCTGGGGCCGGGGGCTGGGCTTCTCCAGCGGCGGGGTCAAGGCAAAGGGCCCCAGCCTGGGCTTCAGGACTAGGCCTGAGTCCCAAGCCTGTATTTCCTGGCTGAGTGACCTAGAGCAAGTCTGTCAACCTCTGTGTGCTGTGCTTTGCTCATTTTTACTCTTGTGTCCATCTACCTGTGTACACGAGTGAACATTTCTAGAAGAAGGAGAGGTGGGCCAAAGGGCATGCAGTTTGAGTTCTGGAAGAGGTGGCCAGATGACCTTCCAAAGAAGGCTCCAGAACCAGGTTATTTCTGAAACTCTTGCTGGAATCAACATTTCTTTGACCTCTAGCAGGGAAGGGAGTAATGCCCTTAGACAAGCCACGTAACCTCGGTGAGGCTTGGTTTTGCTCATCTGTAAGATGGGAGGCCCAGAGCAATGCACAGGAGGTGCTCTGGAGGTAGCAAAGGGCTTTTAAAATTTTTTTTTAATGTTTATTTATTTTTGAGAGAGAGAGACAGAGTGTGAGTGGGAAAGAGGCAGAGGGAGAGGGAGACACAGAATCTAAAGCAGGCTCCAGGGCTCGAACTCGTGAACCATGAGATCATGACCTGAGCTCAAGTTGGACACTCAACCGACTGACCCCCCCCGGGCGCCCCAGCAAAGTATTATTTAATATGAAGGACTGAGGTTCTCATTAA
Organism: Panthera tigris; assembly: GCF_018350195.1. Lineage (NCBI taxonomy): Eukaryota > Metazoa > Chordata > Mammalia > Carnivora > Felidae > Panthera > Panthera tigris. Next base: position 34,207,275 of record NC_056675.1, read on the forward strand.
CACAGGGAGGCTCAGTGGCTGGACACCACCCCCCTCCATCGTGCAGAAAGCAGAGAAGGGAGCCCGACCGAGCAAGGAGAAGGAATGTGTTTTAAGTCAGGCATCAAGGGTATGCAAGACACCTGCGGTAGTGGGAGGGGTGGGCGTGATTCTGCCCCCCAGGGGACAGCTGGCAATGGCTGGAGACAGTTTAGTGGCCTAACTAGAGAGGTTTCTACTGGCACCTAGTAGCTAGAGGGGCAAGAATGATGCTAAACATCCTCGGTGCACAGGACAGCCCCTGACACTGACAATTATTCCGCCCCCAGTGTCAGCACTGCTGAGGATGAGAAGGCCTGGTCTACAGCTCTCTCTCCTCTGAGGCCTACCCGCCAACAACCTCATTCAGAAGTAAGGAAACTGAGGCTCAGAGAGGGAGTGACTTTGCCCAAGATTCCCCCGCCAACAGGAGGCAGGAGTCAACTCTTGGCTCCCCCTGACTTTATGGTCTGCGGTCCTAAAACACAAAGGTTTTATGACTTTGCACTTGAAATCACAATCATTGCTCCCACCCATTTGCGGTAGCAGCTACGCACATGACGAGGATTAGCTCATTTTATGTGGATATAAGATTAATAATCTCCTCAAGATCACACACCAAGGAGCAGATTTGGGTTCCAGACCCAGATAAGAGGGGTCCAGAGACAGATCTCTTGCCCCCTGTGCAGGCCAGTTCCCTTGACGCTCTGAACTTTCGCCTTGGCACCTTGGACCTGGCTCCCTGCTCTAAAATGGAGCATGACAGCCAACCCTTTAGCTGGAGGTGGCGGGGGTGGGGGGAGGGGAGAGAGAAGCCCCCACCTCAAGACCCTCCCATGTGCAGGGACCCAGTCGCTGTTGCCCCGCTGGGTGGTTCTGGAGAGGCTGCTGCTGCCCGTTCCAGCTTCTGCCCCATCCGGTGGCTCAGGAAACGCAGCCATGCTCTGAGCGGGGACAGCAGACTGCTGTAGGGTGGGCTCAGTGCCACGATCACATGGGGTGAGCGGTGAAGTGCAGACCCCCAGGAAGAGATTCTACAAGGTGGCCTGTGGGGTGGGGGGGCAGTGCTGAGTTCCAGCTCTGCTCCTTCCCACCTCCGTGACATTCTCAGAGCCCCTGCGCCTCCTCTGACAAGCCGAGGGGCCAGTGCCAGCAGGCGCAGTTGTAAACGTGAGGCCTGGAGCCTGTGTCCTGGACCCCAGCACCCCACGATCCCTGGAAAGACTGTGACCAGATTTGCCACCCACTGGCCGGATGACCTTGAGCAAGTGTCTTCCCCTCTTTGTGCCTCTGTTTGCTCAACTGTCAAATGAGGGAGCGGATCTTTAACCAAGAAGCCCTTTGGGGCTTTGGCACTCCAGACTTGCCTCCCCCCGGGGCTGACCTCTTTGGGCCTCCCGGACACACATTTCTCCATACCCCATATCCTGCGTGCAGGTCTAAGGAGTAAGGCAAAGCTCCTCGCCTTTCTCCTTCCTGTCCTCCACCCTGGCCTGCCAGATAAGAGCTGGTTCCGGCCCCCCTCAAGTCACCAACACCCTGACCCTTGGCCCAACAACGGCAACATTGTCTCCAGCCCAATGGATGGTTCCTGCAGCATCTGCCTCCCTTGGCCGAGTGCCCAGGGAGTCCCACTGAGCAGTGCCCACTGGAGCTGGAGGGAAGGGGAGCCCCAGGGAGCAAGCTGGGCCCCCCTCTTTGCATCTGACACCCCCTTCTCCAGGGAGCCTGGACTGCCTCAGGGGAGAGTATCCTGAACACTAGCGGTGGTCCTGTTGCCTTTAGGGGCCATCTCTGCTGTCAGAGTTCAGAGGGTACTAGAAAGGGCCCCTAGGCTCAGGATCCTGACTTTAAGGGCTTCATTCTTACTCAACATCCTCTGGTCCTATCTCTGGCCCAGGGGGTGGAGGGGTCGGTGGGAGAGGGGAGGTGGGATGGAAACAGGTGGAGCAGTGAGGTGTGGGGGTACAGTCGGGGAAGGACTGGGTTCTGGAGGGGCAGGGAGAGTGGGTGGAGGGTGTTCATGAGCGGGGAGTGGCTTGGAAGGGTTAGAGGGAGGTGGAGTCAGGTGGGCGGCTTGGTCCAGATGGGTGGCCAGCTCCTTGTCCTGTTTCTGAGTATGAAAGGCCCTCGCCTTGCATCTGTTGGAGGAAGAGGGTAGCTCCCCCAAATGCTTTTACTGTGGTGGTGTCTGAGGCAACCATGTCTCCATCATGGGTGGGAAGGGGGCCATGGGCGGGGTGGGGGAGGGGGAGGGAATCCTCCACATCCGAAGGCAAATCTCAGAGTCCAGTTTGGGAAGTGGGGTACACAGGGCAGTCCCTGTTGGGTGTGAGGGGCTTCATGTGAGACATACTGAGTCTCTGCCCTCCTATTTCCTGGTCTTAAGGAGGGGCTTATTTCCCAGGACATCTGGGGGGGCCTTCGTTTTCCATGGAGGGAGGGTCCTGTTATCTACGTGCTGAGAAGACCCCCACCATTCCGAAGCGAGGGTGGAACAAGAGATCCAAACTTAGTTTCCGAGGGAGGCGGAAGGTGCATCCATCTCCGAAGAGATGAGAGGGGCCCTAGATACGCGTGGAGGCTGGACCCCACTTTGGGGGGGGGGTGCACATTCCATTGCAAGGGGTAAACCGAGCAGGGGAATCCTACCTCTGGAGCCTGGGGCCCGGAGGAAGAGCCCTTTTCTTTTGGGAATTGGAAGCTATTTTCCTCTCTGGGAGGTGAAAGACCCTCTCCTTTTACGGGGAGGGGACCCGCGTCTCGAGAGGATGAGGGCCCCGTTTCTGGGAGAAGACGCCCCGTTTTTGCTCCCTGGGGGCAACGCCATCTCGGTGGACGGGCCCGCCTCATGCGACCCGGCGCCTGGCCCTTACCTCCAGGCCCGGGCTCCGGTCTGCGGACTCCGGTGTGCCGGGCGCCGACTTGAGGCTCCTGCGCTCTGAGCTCCGGGTGCGTCCGGTCTCTGCCCCACTTCCCCCAGCGACTCGCGGGGTTTCCTGGCTCCGCCGAGCCGCGCTGGCCAATCAGCGCTGCCGGCCCCGGCCCTCGTTCGCGCCGCAGCCAATGAGCGCGCCCGCCACGGGCCACCGCCCCCGGGGGGAGGGGGAAGGCAGGGCGGGGGCAGAGTCCGGCCTCCGGGGGCGGGGGAGCCGGGGGCCTGGAGGAGGGACCTCGAGGGCCGGGGAGCGAGGGTTGGGGCTGTGGAGGAGGAGGCTGAGGAACCCCACCAGGCCGGAGGGGAGCCTAGCGAATGCGGGGTGGAGGACGGCTCCATAGGTTGATTTAACCTAGACCTTAATTACCTCCTGTCCCCTTTCCTGGATCCTGGGGTCTGCGGGTGAGTGTAGCTGCCCCACCTGCTCCCCGCGTTCTGGCTCTGGAACCCTAGATCCAGAGTCAGAATCCGTAAGATGCCCTGCTCCTCTCCGCCTCCTAGTGCGGGCGCTCAGGGCCCTCTCCATCAGCCCTCGGAGCTGCCCCTTAACACCTCACTTAACACCTCCTGGCCCACCAGCTCCGCAAGACAAATGGCTTGTGCATGCTGGAGGCAACGCTAAGAGCACTGGACTAGAAGTCCATGGTTTTGTCTGCATGATCTAGGTCCGGCCACTCCACCGATCCGATCCTCAATTTCCTCAAGAGTAAATGAAGACAACAATAGTGGTAGTACCTCCTTCATGGCTGCAGATGAGACCGTAGAGGTGGTGAAGGTGCTCTTATAAAAATTAAAATGCCCTATCAAAGCTAGGTAATACTAATCTGTGAATGAGTAATAGCCCAGGAGCTTTCTAAAGGTATTTGGAGAGAGAATGCATTCATTCATTCAGTGGTAGAGTCAAAGACACAGAAACTGCCCATCAGAACAACATGAGATCACCAAGTGCTCACAGTGATTGAATGAATGGAAATTCCAGACCCTAAAAGGCCAAGAAAGAATACGGCTTGGTTTTCCCTACTCATCCTGATCACTAATTATTTCCCTAGTCTGCACATATCTTGCGGAAACCTGAGGTCCCTCCTTTCTGCTTTCCCGCAATCCAAGCTGCCCTGTCTCTGGTTAGGCAAGGAAGACTGTGTTCCTAGAAATCAAGGAACTAAGATAAATATAAAACAAATAACTAAGTAAATAAAAAACAACAAAAAAACCCCTACCTGCCCTCTAGTATGGTCTATGACCGTAGGGACCAAAAAGAAACAATAAATAAGAATCATTCAAAGGAACAGACAGAAAATTGATCCAAGGTTTTGCTGAAATTGAGAGAGCTTTGCCAATCTCTTTGGTATGTTAATCCTGCCACCTTGCTTGCAGAACTTTGGGAGGGTTATAAATCTAGCAATTTTTCCTTAAAACTTAAGCCATGCAGATAATCCTCTTTATTGCCCGTAACTCACCCAAAGAAATAAAATGGTTAATAAACATGGGAGGAAATAAAGTTTGTCAAAGAAAGGCAAGATAAAGAGACAGAAAAATTCCATCTACCAAAATGGCCTAACTTTCATCATTATAACTACTATTATTTGTGGGGGTTTCAAAGAAGTAGACAATTTCATGAATTGCTGATGGGACTATAAATGGTCAAAGCCTTCCTGGGGAGAAACTGGGTATTCCTATTAAAAACATTTTTCAAATGGGCTTACTCTTTGACCAAGAAATTAAGTCTCCATGAATTTATCTTAAACAATGAATGGTACAAAGCCTTAGTGATAAAGTGGTTTACTATCATTTTGTTTATTGTGGCAAAAAACTGGAAGCAAATGTACAACCATAGAGACTCTAAAGGGACACTCTGTCTGTTTCACGAACAGAATACCTCCAATAAAACATAAGTATTGAGTATTTGAATGGCATGGAAATGTCCTCTCTAAATATTAAGTGAACAAGGATATTCACCAAAAAAGTATTGTCCTGTATTTGTTAAGACTATACAGAGAGATGTGGAGAGATCAGTGCTATCTAACAGAACTTTCTGCTTTGGGTGGAAATGTTCTGTATCTGTGCTGTCCAATATGGTAGCCACTAGCCAGACATAGGTATTGAAGAATTCACATGTGCTGGTTGACAGAGAAACTGAAATTGAAATTTTATCTAATTTTTGTTTCAGGTCAAATAGTCATATGTGGCTACCGGCTATCACATTGGAGAGCATCAATATAGATAGAGAGGTAGAAAGATAAATGCCCATTAGCATAAATAGTTATAGCTGTATGTTGAAATTATGGATGATTCTAATTTTACTTTATTTGCATGTTGCTAACTTCTAATTGTTTTATAACAAATATCTATTACTCCTACACTAAGAAAAAATATTTAAAATGAAAAACAAAAAAGCAAAGGTTTAAGCCCAATGTAGCCTAGCCCACCATTTGTTTTGTATGACCTGCAGGCTATGATATAAAATTCGTTTTATGTTTTATTTTATTTATATATTTTTTAAATGTTTATTTATTTTGAGAGAGAGCGAGAGACAGTACATGCGTGAGCCAGGGAGGGCAGAGACAGCGAGAATGGATCTCAAGCAGGCTCCACACTCAATGCAGAGCCCAACGTGGGGCTCGATCCCATGACTGTGAGATCATGACCTGAGCTGAAAACAAGAGTCAGATGCTTAACTGACTGAGCCACCCAGGCGCCCCGGGTTTTATATTTTAAACAGTGGAAGCAATCAAAAGAAAAATGATATTTTCTTTCACATGCAAATGACATGAAATTGAAATCTCACTGTGCATAAATAAAGTTTTATTGGAACACAGTGATACCCCCCCCTCACCTATGCATCATCTATGGCTGCCTTTGTGCTATGGCAGAGCTGAGTAGTTCTGACAGAGACCGCACAGCTTGCAAAGCCAAAAATATTTACCGCCTGGCCCTTTTTTAGAAAGTTTGCCAAACCCAGGTCTCAGATGATTGCAGGAAACAAACATTCACAGCATCCACTGTGGGTTAGGCCTTGGTACTGAGTGTTCAGGAGGAGCTGAGCTGCTTCTGGTTGAGGAGGGTTGTGAGAGGGATATTTATGGCCAGGTGCTTTGCAAGCTGATTCTCAAGTAGCTTCATTGTGATACTTGTGAAGGAAACTGTCAGCACGTGAAGGCCCTTCTCACATTAGCTTCCCTTGCATTTTCCACAGCCCCATGCTGCGGGCGTCTTCCAGGGGTTGCTGAGAATGTTTTCCAGAGGCTGGCTGAGGCCCAGGATGAGCTCCTCAGAAAAGCATCTCTGAGCAGGGAAATGAGGGCAATGGGGCACGAAGCTCTCAAGGCACCAGCAGTCTGAGCAGGAAAGGCCCTTAGAGATCAGCCACCCATTGTACAGAGGGGGAAAATGAGGTCCAGAGACAAGGATGAACCTTCCTGGAGCCAGATTAGAATATCTGCCTTATTTCTCAGGTCTGTGCTTTCCATGGTCCCTGCTCACAAAATAGTATAGGGATATCACAGAGGGCATTTGGGTGTGAGGAAAAGGGGACCAGCCCGGGACTTGGTGGGGAATTCCAGTTCTACCTCTCAATGGTCGTGTGATGTTGGGACAAGTCATTTACCCCTTCTCAGACTCTGTGTTCCCATTTGTGAACTGAACAATTAAAGCAACTACCACAACATCCACATGTGAAAGAAGACAGTTGGACCCTTATCGCACACCGTACACAAAAATTAACTCACGATGGATCAAAGAACTAAATATAAGCCCTAAAACCACAAAACTCTTAGAAGAAAACACAGAGGTAAATCTTCATGACTTAGGGTTTGGCAATGGCTTCTTAAATATGACACCAAAGACATAAGGAAAAAAGAAAAGAAAAAAAATAGATAAATTGGGATTCATCAAACTCAAAGGCTTTTGTGCATCAAAGGACATGATCGAGAGAGTGAGAAGACAATCCACAGAGAGAGAGAAAACATTTGCAAATAATATATCAGAAAAGAGTCTAGCATCCAGAATATATAAAGAGTTCCTACAACCCAACAACCAAACGGCAAACAACCTGATTCAAAAAATGGGCAAAGGACTTGAATGGACCTTTCTGCAAAGAAGACATACAGATGGCTGATAAGCACATGAAAAGATGCTTATCATCATCAGTCATTAGGGAAAAGCTGATCAAAACCACACTGAGGCACCACCGCGCGGTCCCTAAGATGTCCGTAATAATAAAACGGAAAATGACAAGTGTTGGCAAGGGTGTGGAGACACTGGAACTCTCACACACTGCCGGTAGGAATGTAAAATGGTGCGGCCACTGTGAAAAACAGTCTGTCAGCTCCCAGTAAGTCAAACATAGCCACCATATGACCCAGCAATTGCAATGCCAGGTCGATATCAAAAAAAAATTGAAGACAGGTTTTCAAACAAAAGCTTGTATATGAATGTTCATAGCAACACTGCTTACAGTGGCCGAAATGTGGAAGCAAACCAAATGTCCATCAACTGATGAATGGATGGCCAAATTGTGGTATGTCCATACAGTGGAGTATTACTGAGTCATACAAAGGAATGAAATACTGGCATATGACACAGTGTGGGTGAATCCTGAAAACAAAAGACCATGCACTGTATGGGTCCATTCATAAGAAGTATCCAGAATAGGGAAAGCCACAGAGACAGAAAGCAGATGAGTGGTTGCCAGCGGCCGGGGGTGGAAAAAGTGGGGAGTGACTGCTTAATAGGTATGGGGTTTCTATTTGGGATACTGACAATGTTCTGGAACTAGATGGGGGTGATGGTTGCACAGCATTGTGAATGTGTTTCATGCCACTGAACTATTCACTCTAAAATGGTAAATGTGTTATGTGTATTTTGCCGCAAGAAGAAAAAGGTATGTAGCACAGTAGGTCACCCTTTGGGGTAAATGATAGGTGTTCATTCCTGGTCCCTGGTGGATACCCACACACCAGAAGCTGTTGTTATTACCGGCTTCACCAAGCAACTCGCCCAATTGTGCGAGGCTGGCCCAGAGCTCACTCATTCCCTCCTTTAGTAATTTATCTGTTCTTTCATTTAGTCAGTCAACAAACACGCATTTAGCATCTACTCTGTGCCAGGCCCTGAGCTGTTCTAGGCATTGGGGGTTTGAGGTCCCATCTCCACGGAGCTTCCATTCTGGTGCTGGGAGACAGAGCATAAAAGAGGCAAACATGAACTAAGGAAACAAATTTTTAACAATAAGTGGTTTGAGAGACACCAAGTCCCTCAGAGCGAGGACATCAGCCATGATGGCCAGGGTGGGGGGGTGGGGTCACCTGGAAGGACGTGACATGTGTGCAGAGGCCTGAATGCTAAGAGGGGGCCTGGGTGGGATTTCCCTGCACTCATTCCCATGCACCTGTCTCCTCAAAGACCCAGGGGCTGCCTCTGGCTTTCCTTTACCGGCCAGACCCCAACCCCGACCCCGTAAGGTGGGTGTGCCACGCCCAGCTGCTGCATCTGACACATCACAGATGTGTCACAGCTTTATTCTACTGGCATTACCATGACTGGGCCCTTCAGAGCTGCCAGTTCCCAAGAAACACAATGGTGAGATTCTCCTTCTAGCTCAGGACACGCTGAAGTGACAGGGGAATGGTGTTGTCCCCCAGTGCCACTCCCATTCCCTGGAGGGCTTCCCGGAGGCAGCCCCTAACCACAAACAGTTCTCCTGCTCAAAACATCACTGGTGCTAAGGTTGAGAAACCCCGTGTTGGAAAACATGTATGTAGTTTCAACACTATGCAAGGTGCTCAGTACATTCTAGGTCCCCTCCTCCTGTGGCTGGAGGTGCACTCACACTCGCCCCAATTCTTCTTGCCTGTACATGGGAGGGCATTGCAGGGCACCAGACGGAGGAATGAGGCTCCCCTACTCATCTCCACTGCTGGAGAAAATAACTAAGCATTTACGTCTCATCTGAGATCTTTGAGGACTTTGTTAGCATGTCTGACATCTATGGCGTTTCTGAGATCTCTGAGGACACTACTTGGCACACAGCAGGTGCTCTATTAATACTGCTCCGTTCCACTGCATGCAAAGGACAGTGTCAAGCAGGATGCTGAGGGAAGGTGCTGACTCTTCTCACCCCTCCCTGGGGGAGCTGTTGGCCCCCAGGAGCTGTCCATCAACTCCCTGCTGAAACCTCACCAGACTGAAATCAAACTCTTCCTCCAGGGCCAGCAGATCCAAAGTCCTTACACCTCCCCATCCTTCCCTCTCCTCCCTACAGACAACAGAAGACGAAAATCAGGAGACAGAGCCGTAGGGCTGTTATTTCCTCAAACTCTGGAGATCGCGGCTGTGACAATGAAGAATCCCATAAGATGAGGCTGTATTGCTGGCCGGCCCGGGCTCTCGTGCGTCTGAAACAGGAGAAAGGTCCCTGCAGCATGCAGCAGAGCGGGAGGCTCGCAGTGAGTCCTCCACAAAGATTAGCTATTGTCATGAACGTTATCAGAATCATCACTCCCATAGTTTGGGTCCCTCCAGAAACAGACCCTGAGACAAGGACAGAAGTGACCCAGGCGATGCCAGTAGGGGTGGGCTAGTCAGACAGGAAAGGAAGAGTAGGCAATGATGCGATCGCAGGGGCAGCTGGGGTGGCATTCCGCTGGGGAGTGCTGGGGGCTGGCTGGGTAGGGCATTCACTTCAGAGTTACCCCACTAAACGGCTAGGGCCCGGGGCATTCACGCACCAACGACTACCAGTCACTGGTCGAAGACTGCCCGCCCAGGGTGTCAACTCCCCAGCGCTTCTGGCTCGCCCCTTTTGGGTTGGGCAGGCTGAGGTGGCTGTGGAGAGCCCTTGGGGTGAGTCTCAGGCAGTGACGGTTAGGAGGCAGGCGAGCATGCAAAGAAGTAGAGAATGCTGGGCCAGGTCATCGGCAAGGGGCTGCTCCCACCGCCCCCATCACCAACGTTGCCGGTTGACCACGGCTAGGGTCTGTTTCTTACTTTTTTTTCCCCTTTAAAATGACTTTAGAACAGGTTCACAGCAAAATTGAGGAAAAGATAGAAAGATTTCCCATGCACCCATCCCCTGCCCCCACACATGCACAGCCTCCCCATCAACATCCTCACCAGAGGGGATGTTTGTTACAACTGACGAACCTGCACGGACACATCAACACCCAACGTCCGTAGTGTTCACGGGAGCTCGCTTCTGGTGCTGCACACTCGCAGGTTTGGACAGATGTATAGTGACACGTGTCCATCATTACAGTGTCATACGGACTTGTTTCGCTGCCCCCAAATCCCCTGTGCTCTGCCGGCTTGCCCTCTCTCCCCTTAACACCCTGAAACCACTGATCTTTTTACTGTCTCTGTAGCTCTGCCTTTTCTGGAATCATCCAGTACGTAGCTTTTTCAGATTGGCTTCTTTCACTTAGCAATATGCATTTAAAGTCTCTTGCACGGCTTGTTATGGCTGGGTCACTCATTCTTTTTTAAGCACCGAATAATATTCCAGGGTGTGGATATGCCACAGCTTGTCTATCCATCCACCCAGTGAGGGACATGTTGATTGCTTCCAACTTTTGGCAATTACGAATAGAGTTGCTGTGGGGTGCCTGCCTGGAGGCACCCCAATGCTCAGTTGCGTGTGACTCTTGAAATCGGGGTTGTGAGTTAGAGCTCCATGTTGGGGGTAGAGATTACTCAAAAATAAACTCTTTAAAAAACGAGAGAGAGACAACAGAAGGGTGCCCGGGTGGCTCAGTTAGTCAGTTAAGCGTCTGACTCCTGATTTCAGTTCGGGTCATGATTTCACGGTTCCTGAGGTCGACATCCACGTTGAGCTTCATGCTGAAAGTGAGAAGCTTGCTGGGAGTTCTCTCTCTCTCTCTCTCTGCCACCCCTCTCTAAAAACAAGAGAGAGAGAGAGACTGGAGCTGCTATAAACATTTGTATGCAGATCTTGTGTGGACGTCAGTTTCCAACTCATTCGGGTGAATACCAAGGGGTCCGTTGCTGGATCATCGTATGGCCCAAGTATGTTCAGTGCTGTAAGAAACTGCCAGACTGTTCCACAGGGGCCGAGCCATTCTGCGTTTCCACCAGCAGTGAACGAGAGTTCCCGCTGCGGCGCATTCAGAATTTGGTGCTGTCAGTGTTCCAGATTTGGGGGCAGTTTTCTCCTCTTCCTCCCTTCCCTCCTCCTCTACCACCATCATCTTTGGCCGCTGCTAAGGTTTTAAAACGCCATTCTCCTGTGCTCTCGCAGCCTGTGCTCACCTTTTTCATGGCATTCACAAGCCCATTCATTCAGTCGCTGGGTCGCGACTGGACGAGCGGATTCAAGTTCTCATTCACTCCTCTGTTCCCTCGTAGTCTATTCTCCCACACTTACCAAAACTGTTGGCCGAAAGCTTACTCTGTGTCAGGGACTGGGCTGTTAAATGATCTATACCAGGGGGTGTCTCCTCTGGCCAGTGAGCTCCTCGGGGACGGGTCCTTGGCCTGACTCATCATCTATGGGGCAGGGGGGTGTCAGGGGGGGCAGGCACAGCACCCAGTGCAGAGCAGGACTCAGTATGTGCTTAGCTGACACAAATTAGAGAAAACAGTCTCCTTTTATTTTTCTGTCTTTCCAAACTGAACACCCCGCAGAGATACCAGGCTTTGTGGGAACTAAACAGTTGCTTCACTGATATTTCAAAGGCCCTTCCCACCAAAAAAGGCTTCCTGAGAATGAATCCCGGGCCCCCTGGGAGTCTGCAGGCCTGGAGTCCATGCAAATGCTCAGTCTCCTGCTGAATTCGGAGGCGGTAGATGGAGTTGTTTTGCCAGAAGGTACCAGGCCCTGGAGCCAGCTCCTGGGAGCAGCTCCGGAGGTGAACTCCAGTCCGAGACCCACCGCTGCCCCTCAGCCCTGTGACTTTGGGCCTGTCTCCGACCCTCTCTGACCTTGGCTTTCTAAAGGCAGATGGTAGCGTCCCCTTGCTGGTTGCTGAGGGGGCTGAAAGTGGTGGCTTGTGCTCAGAGCTTGGGACATCAACACTCACTCTCCGTCCTCCTTATGAGGACCACTGCATCGAAGCCGCGTTCTTTGAAATCCCCTCCGCTGGCCTCTGGACCCCAGGGAGATGACAGCCCTCCCCCCCACGCCACTTCCCTGTGTGTCACCAAGGCCTGACATCTGTGGTGCTGGTCCTGAGCTGGAGTGCGCGCGCTCTCGGCTGCCTTGGCCAGTCCTCACGTCTGGGACACAGCACAGTGAGCTGAGCTGGCCGTGCCGTGTGCACAGAGACCGCTGGTGTCTGGACTGGTTAGAGGCTATACTGGAAGCTGCCCGGGCGGCCTCGGGTCAAACCCATGTGAGCTCCCAGCCAGCCTGTTGCTCACAGGCTGTGGGACCCCTGGGGGCCCCTACTCCTCTCTGACTCTTGTTTCCTTGCCCTGTAGAACAGGGTGATCCCACAAGGGGCATTGGCCCAATGGATGAGCGTTGACAGTTGGGTTTCTCCCTGACTTCCTGAGCACCTCCCCTGACTCAGGGAGTTCGGCTGCCACAACTGGGAGGAGGAGGGAGCCAGTCCAGCATCTAGCAGGTGCAGCCAGGGATGCTGGGAGACATCTGGAGTGCACAGGACAGCCCCACCATCGAGGGTAGTGGGACCCAGATGTCAAGAGTGCTGAGGTCGAGAGGCGCCCCCCAGATCCTCCAGTGCAACAAGTGAAACCCACAAAGGCCCAAATCACCCAGTGGCTGTTGGCACATTTCAACCTCTCAATTGAGTTGAGTCTCAGTTTCTTTATCTGCACAGTGGGGGTGAGAACCACAGCGGGGCCGTGGAGAGCTTTAAGAGAGAGAGAGCCTGTAAAGCGTCCGTCCTGCCCAGGGCTGTACAAACAGCTGGAAAAACAGCAGTGGGAGGACCCCCACCCCACCTCTGGAGTCTCGTTCTGATTCTTCCCCTGGGAGGCCGCCTTCCCCTCCCCGCTGGAACAGCCAGGTGTGGGTTGTCGTGGAAACCTTTCAGAGATGGTGCACTCAAGGGTTTGATTTTTTTTTTTTCTCCTCAAAATAACCCATGCTGTCAGTCAAGTAACACTGAGGCGCAGTGGTGTGGCAAGTGAGATCATTTTTGCCATTAGCAGCTGAGCATGGTGCCTGGCTGGGGAGGTTCCGCCCCTTGCAACAGGCTGTTAATAGCAATGCAGCAGCGAATAATTAAGAATAGTGATGGTGATGGTGACAGTGACGGTGACAGTCACGGTGTCTTGCACCTCCCCCCACCCCCAAGCCAGCTCACGTACCAGGTCCTTCACAGGCACATCAAGTACGACCTTGACAGTAAGTACCATTAGCGTGCCCATTTCACAGACATGGATGCAGAGGCACCGAGCTTTAGTGCCTCTCAGAGGCCCTCACTGAGAGGGGATGTAGGGGGAAGGCTCAGTTCCTTTAGTCCGTGGCCCCAGCATCCAAACTATCGGCCCCAGGCTCTCTTCTTAGTGAGCTTTGAAGCTGGAAACACCACTACCTGCCTCTGGAGCCCATTTCTGAGCTCGGTCCTTCCTCATCCAGACACTCCCACCCCAAAGACGTGTTCCTTCCTGGCTCCGAAACTGTCGCTTCGTAAAGCCTAAGGCAGAATTGGGTCTCAGCCCCAGTACATCAAACCCTTCCATCTACCCCAGGACAATGGCACAGCATAGCCTCCAATCCATTCCACTCTTCCTTGTCTTCAAGCAATCCCTACTCTGGGCAGGAGGCAATAGAAAGAATGCTGATTACAGCGTCGGGCAGACCTGGGTATAGACCCCTCCCTCGTTACTTCCTAGTCCTGTGGCCTTGGACAGGCCACGTATGCTTTTGAGCCTCAGCTGACCCACCTCTAAAATGGGTTCAGGGTTGGTATACTGATAGATGAGATCAATGTAAATGCCTAATAAAAACGTGGGTTTGATCTGAATTAGGTGTGGGGTTAGCTGGGTACTGGGCGGCAATCAGAGCCAACATGTATGATATGCAGCAGGTTACTTAGGGTCCCCCAAGAGTCGCTGGGGACCCATGCTTTGGAGCAGCTGCCAGTGGCTTAAGGGGACTGATGACTGTCCTGAATTCCTTTGCCCAGGGGTGGGGGGTTGGGGGGTGGATAATAGGTTCCTGCTGTCAATTCACGAGGCTGGGGCGCCACCTCGTGGCAAGGGTCCTCCACGGAGCCGGCCCTGAGGTGAAGCGCCCCACGGGGCCAACGTCCTCAAACCTTGCAACCCCCAGGAGAAAATGACCCCTAGGCCCCTTCGGCGGACGGGAAGCCAAGAGCACGCTCGCCTCCTATATTCACCATTGGCTGCCCCGAGCAAGGACCCTGCAAACTGTGTTTCTGCTCAGTTCGTTCATTCACTCATCCGCTCATTCACTTGGCAGGGCGGGCTCATTCCTCAGGATTTACCTCCCATCTTGGGCCCCCTCCCCTGCCCCTGGTGGATGCTCCCCTGGCCCCAGGATGGCTTTACTTTTCTTCACAGCCCTTATCAACCCTGTCCAGGTTATAACGCCGAAACCCCTAAAACATAATTCTTTTGAAACCGATAGCACGTGTCAGTCTTACGTGATTCGCCAATGAGGGACAATGCAGGATGACAACGCTGGTTCCAAAGGGAATCCGAGACACAGGGCTGTGTTCCCTCCCCAGGGAAAAGCGACAAGCTGAACTCGCCATAGTAGACACAGACTTGGTTTGTGTCCTGCGGGGCAAGACCACTGTCCCCCTGGGGGTTATCTTCCTGCTGGACAGAAGAGAAGCCATCATGTGGCTTCAGGTTTACAGAACTGCAAAATGCTTGCGCTCAGACCAGTCGGGTACATGAACGCGCTTTTGCAAATGCTGCAGCGTGCAGCCCCCTTCTGGCCTTACTTCTGGTTTTTGGATCACTGTTCTTCCCAAGATGTGATGCATGCTATGTATTTATTTGTACTTTTTGCCTGTTGTCTCATCTAGCATTGGACTCCGGGAGGGCACGGATGTGAGATGTCTTGCTCCCTGCCGCTTCCCAGGCAGCCTGGTCAACATCCAGCATGGGGAAAGTGGTGGACAAATATCTGCAGAATGGCCAGGTGTGTTAGGCTGGGGGATGATCCAGTCCTGTCCCCATGGAGCTCACCATCTATGAGGGAGGCATGCAGGGAAACAGACAGTTATCACACCAAGTTTTAAAAGGGTCATATTGTAGAAGGCTCAGGGGCTGTGTACACCTGGGGAAGGGTTTCGGGAAGAAGAAACTAAGGAGAGGGACTGGGTGAGAGGAGTTTCAGAGGGTGGGGGCTGCTAAGAGCATGGTGCATTCTGGGAGGAGGAGGGAATTCAATATGGCGGACAGGATGGGGCTGGAAAGGTAGGCGGAGACTAGACCTTGAGGGTCTGGTGGGCTTTGCAAAGGGGTTTGGGTTTTATGCAGTGATCTCTCATGGCAGTTCCAGCACAGCCTTAGCACCCACGACTGGTATCCGGCCTGAGAAGCAAGTCTCCAAATTCACAAGGATGTAGATGTTCACAGCAGGAAGATTTTCCATTACATTTAAATGCTGAAGCATAAATATTTTTCAGAAGTCTCATCATCTGCTCACTATGCCCTTCTGGTCAATCTGCCCTTGGTGGAGGGGGCAGGGGTGGGTCTTCAGAAGCCGCAGTCATCCAAGTCAGAATGCTGGGTGTCACCCCCAGCCCTTCTTCTTCCTGTACCCACACCTTCCTTTCATCCCATCACTTTTTTTCCCATCAATCAGGAAATCACATGACTGAAGGCCAGACCGGGCTGATGAGAAGGAGGGTCTGTGTGGCGACCAAGTGCAGGGCTGTGAGCTTTTCATCACCGAGGCCAGAGTCTGTGCCGGCAGCCCTGCCCCCTCACTTCCCATGTGACACGGCCCTTGGTGGCTTCAACAGAGGGCTGAAAGGCACAAAACCACCAGACCGATACCAGTCTGTCGGGAGAGAGCTGTGACATCCCTTAAGAGGTCACGGATTTAAAGGCCACCAGCTGGCTGCCCCACGCTGCCGGGCAGCATCGCTAGCCCACGTCGTGAGAGCAGATCCCCGCTGATACCTGCTTCGGGACGCTGCACTGAGCTGCCACATGAGAAACAGCACAACCTGGAAGGTCTCTGTGGTTCGAGCCGGGATCCAGGGCTGCAAGTCCCGCTGCTTCCAGTGTC
Source organism: Panthera tigris (assembly GCF_018350195.1). Classification (NCBI taxonomy): domain Eukaryota; kingdom Metazoa; phylum Chordata; class Mammalia; order Carnivora; family Felidae; genus Panthera; species Panthera tigris. The sequence continues at coordinate 34,223,423 of NC_056675.1, forward strand.
TGTGCCGCAGCTGTCTGCTGGGCACGTGTACTGGCCACCTGGCGGAGGTGGGTTCCAACTGGCAGTTACTCCCAAGCCGCCTAGGTGTCAACCTAACTGAGTTAGCTTTCTGGGAGGACGCAGGCAGGAAGCGCCGTGCGCCCGGAAGCGCCATCCCCCTGGAAGGACCACGCACACAGCTGTTCTGCCCCTGCACTCGCGGGTGGGCACAGACGGCTGCGAGAGCTGAAAGCCAAGGTGTATGTAGGTCACCTTGACACACGGACGGCGAGACGGGTCTCCTACTGACGTTTCACATCAGCATCACTGCCCGCCAACTTACGGCTCCCTGAGTCTAGGCCACCCCGCGTGCAGGGGTCTCACTGCAAACAGGATTCTTTTTACTCTGTATGCAGAATTGGTCTCTGAGGTCGCTTCCCCAGGAAGCACGTCTCCCCCTGCTGGCAACCCACGGCATGTCTTGTTGGACGTGGGGTCAGCAGTGCGGAGGATGGCTTGCCTGTTCCTCTGAGGGCCTTCCAGGTCCCCAAGGTGACCCTCGTGTGTAACGCAGAGCCCGGATTTAAGGCAGTCCTGTTCCACGTGACTTTTCATATTTGCTCTTTGCCCAGCTACTGCCTCAGGATACAGGAACAAAGAGGGTCCTCTCTGTACCAGAGAGAGGTACAGACTGCTCACAAAGATTTCTCTAGCAGGTGGTGATGCCAGGCCACAGTGTACAAGCTGAAAATGCTCCCAAACCAAACAATTGTATTGCATCTACTGAAGACTCCCCTGGTATATCTTACGTGGATTATCTAATACAATTTTCACAGTAACTCTGTAAAGACAGGAGTCTTACCATTTCACAGATGAGGAAACTGAGGTTCAGAGAGGCTAGGCCACTCATCCAAGGTTGTCTGGCTGGTCTGGGGGGCAGAGCCAGGATCAGAACCTGGGCCTGCCCAGCCTGAGTTTGTGCTCCTAACCAGGAACGGCGCGTCCCAGCCCCACTCCCCACAGTGGTGGCTGGACCAGCAGTACCAGGGTCACCTGGTGGCTCGCTAAGGTCCAGGAGGACTGGAGTCAGAATCTGCATGTTGGCAAAATCCCGGGTGACTTGTGTACACAGTAGTTTGAGAACCGAGGGGGCCACGTTTGTTGGTTTTAGCAAATCCTTTCCGTGCAGGCTTGACCAACCAAGTCCCCACCCTGGGGCCGTATATTCTCTGGAAACGTTAGAATGTGCAAAATAAATAGATAAGTAAACAAACAGACAACTCCAAAGGTCTATCTAGATTACTTCCCTAGCAGAACATCTCGATGTTTTCATGATTCTGAAATATTGCTGCCAAACAAGCTCTTAGAGGTTCAAGCAAAGCTATAAAAACAGGGTGAGAAGGGTGAATTTTGACTCTGAGAAGTGAAAATCTGACGATGCTTTGAATTATAGCCGATCAAGATTAATTCCAGGCCCCACTTAGAGGAAGATTTCAGGCGGAGTGCTTTCTCGCCCTAATGTGCCAGGTGAAAGGAGCGATGACTCTATTGCTTGGTGCCGCTTACATTTATGGGCTTGTCCCCACAAGGGCTGGGAAAACGTCAGTTAGGGCTGACACGGGGCCAGCTGGGGGCTCGGTCCCGTGGGGCTCTGTTTTGAGGACTCATTATTCACGTATCCTGTTGTGATTCGCGACTCTGTTTAATTACGGCAATTTTATCGGGGAGGGTTTTGTGTCAGAACCTCGGGAAATGGGAAGAGTCAAAGGCTATGCATCTTGAACCGCTCACCGCACACAAAGCACCAGGGTCTTGTCAAGGAGCAGAATCCGCGTCAGGCCTGGGGCTGGGGCTGCTGCCACCGGTGGCCGGGGAAACCTGCCGCGGGAAAGCGTGGAGACTGTGGGCTCCGAGCCCGACGCTGCCATTTGGCAGCTCTGTGATGTCGGGAAGGTGGCTTAACTGCTCTGAACTCCAGACTTCTCATGTCAAGTGGGGATCACTCCTGCCCTCTAGGGTCTTTGTAAGGCTTAGAGACGATGCATGTGAATCTCCTTCCCACTCCCAGAGGGGAGGGTGAGACTCATTCATTGCACGTTCAGCTGAGATCCGTCTTTTTTTCCTAAACAAGCTAACATTCTCCCTGATCCAGATCTCTGACCCTCAGCGCTGCTGCCCTGGGGGCCGTCCTGTGCATTACAGGATGTTAGCAGCATCCCTGACTGGTAGCACCCACCTCCCGGAGTTGTGACCACCAAAACCTTTGCAAACACTGCCAAGGGCCCCTGGAGGTAACAATGTCTGCAACTGTGAAACCCTCTCCCCAGCCACAGTTCCTATTAATTGTTCATTCAACGGTTTGTGTTGAGTACCTACTTTGGGCCAGACTGTGTGCCAGAAATATGTGGATATTTAAGCCAGACCGGGCTCTGACCTGTGGACTTTTTGTTTAGAGCCGATGTCTTCTCAACTGTTCGGTGGATGTAACCAGACTACTAATGTCACGTCCCGGCTGGGAGGATGAGGTGAGTTAATCTGGTGTCCGAATGGAGCCGGAGAGATGCCAGGAGCAATCTGGGCTGTGGGGCAGGCAGGGAGGCGCACATGCTGGGCCCGGGGTCCAGGCCTCCAGGAGCAGCAATATGGGAACGGGATGTGCAGGGAGGGCCCAGGCAGCAGGAAGTGGGACCAGACCGGAAGGAGGAGGAGGGGGAGATGGTGGGAAAGGTTGTCAAGCAACAGGAAGGGGTGGAGACAGGAGGGCCAAAGAGAAAAACAAAAAAATCAGACGGAGATGTGCTCCTGTGATAGAAGCCGAGCAGGGAGCCCCAGGGCAGGAGGGGAAGGAGCCGGGCTGTGGGAGGGAAGGCTGTGGTGCAGATCATGGCACGGACCCCGGGGCAGCCACACAGGGTGGGGAAGAGCGGCTCTTTCTGTTCCGGGCTCCCATGATTTTGGTTACAAAGAGTTAAAACAGAAAATAAAGGTCACTTGGCCAGCTCCTGCAGCCCCCTCTGAATGGGGCTCCCCAGAGGGACAGGAACGGATCACAGGCAGCCTTGGAAGGAAATGAGGCTGCTTTGCCTCAGTCTGCGTGGTGTTATTGCCGCCGGTGTGGCGTGGACATTAAACACATCTGTGAGCAGGTGACAGGGGGGCACTAAATGCCCCTGGCCGGGCCCTGGGTCCCCTGCCCCCCAGGAGCCCTCCAAGTAGTCCACTCAAGTGGAATCAAGGTGCGAATGTTGATTCCAAGCCAGCTCGCAGCTCTCGACACGGCCCTGGAGTGCGCGTGATGAGCTGGCTGCACGGAAAACACGGGCAACGACACGACTTCCAGCCCAGAGCAAGAACGCTCTCCGGCTGCTGCTGGGAGGCAGCAATGGCCCCCAGAAAACAGTCTTGAGGCCTGTAACGTACACGCGCCACATTTTTAAAACGATAAAATCTCAAGCACATCACTTTGTGAGCTTTTGATTTTATTAGAGATGTACTCTAAGAACAGTCGAGAAGCCGTGCTTGGGGATGCGGTGGGTCACATCACCGGTTCCACAAAGATCTTCCAGAGCTCCTGCAGCAAACAGAGAAAGCGGGGGTTCCTGAGGGGCACGAAGGAGACCTCGCGACGTCAGAGAGGCAAGTGATTCACCACGGAGGACAGCACACAGCACACGAGCTGCCCCAAGGGTGGGGAGCGCCTCCTGATTCTGTCGCTCTGCCTCGCCACGGGAGAGCGAGGAGCTGGACGGACGAGAGGACGTCACACATCAAGATGGGCCAGAAGAGGGTCAGCCAGCCACCGCTTTCCCGTTTGGGGAGCTCTTAAGTGCCATGCCCCGTGGCCGCCGACTTTCCGGGCCGTGTGCCTCTCCTACCGCGAGCAGGTGGAGAAGGTGCAAACACACACCAGCTCCCGGTGGAAACCCGACGTCCTCGCGGGCAGAGGACGGTTGGCCGTCTGTGGGGGGCGGCCCGGAGGCAGCGGAGCCAGAAACACAAGGTGGCTCCTCGCGTGCGGCAACCACACGGATTCAGCGCCGTGCTTGCTGGGCGGGCTCCCTGTTGGCCCTCCTCCCCCCTGTCCTCCTCAGAACTCCACCTGGTCTCCACGCACCCGGAGAAGGGGCACCCACAGCCAACAGGCAAGGAGAACAAAAGACATTAGTCCCAGACCTTTGGACTGCAGCTCCCAGTTACGTAAGTGATTATTATCAAGGGTAATTTTGACTTCTCAGATTTCCTCCATGGGGGGGTTTAAAGCTGTAACGGGAAGCGGCCGGGCCCCAGCTCCGTGGCTGCCTGGCGGGGTGACTTACCTGGTCTCGGCATCAACTGAGGCCGGGGAGGAAGGAGCTCGGCCCGGTACCCGACCCGTGTACCGCTACTGGGAGGCTTCCTCAGAGGCCTAGTCTGATGGACCCAGCGGGCCTGGTCGGAAGGGCCACTGGCCATTAGACAAGCCTGCCCAGTCCGGGAGGCCAGCCCATGTCCATGGAGAAGGTGTGGCCTCCAGCACTGGGGCTCCTGCATCGACAACCCCACCACGTGCCCCCCCCGGCGGACTTCCTGCACCCCAGCCGCCTCCTGTGCTTGGCCCACTTCCTCCGCAGCAGGAACTGCCCGCAGGGAAAGAGCGCCCTGTAAGTCCAGGGCGACAGACGGCCCGCGAGCCCACGTGCAGACACGGTGGCCCCTCAGGATGGGGAGACCCCACCGCCGTCTTTGGTGCCAGCCGCCCCTCTGCCCCGGCAGCACCGGGGTGCGGCGCCCGCGTGTGGGGGCCCTGGGTCCGTGGTGTCGCGCACGGCAGTGACAGCCCGCACCTACCAGTTGCTGGATGCGCTCGTAAACCAGGAGCTGCGGGAAGGAGGCCTCCACCCGTTCCACCGCGAAGCGCAGCCGGCCGTCAGCCAGCCCCTCCAGCCGCCGCAGCCAGGAGCGGAAGTGGTCGTACGCCTCGCATGTGACGTCCAGGTGTCTGAGCGTGAAGTTCAGCCTGCAAACAGGCAGGCGACACACACACACCTCGCCCTCCCGCCGCCTCCCCGACCGCACTCCCCACCGGTGGATCTTCACCGCACGCCTACTGGTGCTGAGCACTGGGCGCGCTTCCTTCCCGAATCTGCAGGGGAGCCCGGGAGGTGGTTCCACTTCACAGACGTGGGAACCGGGGCTCAGGAAAGTTGAGTCAGGTGCCTGAGATACCACCGCCCGACAGACGGGCCCCGCCCTGGACTTCAAAGTGGTGCAGGAGGCGGACGCAGAACACCGCCTGCCGGCTTCCCCACTTCCCCAGCACAGAATCTGCGCGTGGGGTGCCCACGGCTGCATATGTGACCAAAGGACGAAGGGCAGGGGCCTCAGAGCAGTGGGCGCCGAAGGCCGCCGGGAGGGGGTGGGCCAGGGCGACTTCAAATGGGTCCTTCCAGAGCCCTCCCAGCCCAGCTGCTCGGCCATTTCTCCACCCCAACCTGCAACACGTTTCGACCTGAAACTCAAATTCTTTGCCTCTTTCCCTTTGCTTCCCCACATCTTTTACTAAGAAGAATTTCCAACAGTGTGATGGACGGCCCCACTTGCACCACCACCAGCTCACAGCCGCCGAGGCCCCTCGCACACCCAGAATAGATTATTAAATAGTTAAGGCCAGCCAGCACAGCATTTCTCCCGCGAAGATGGACACAAGCATCTCAAAAACATAAAGCCTCTTCTGTTTCTTTGTTTCACCTAAAACAAATTTAATGATAATTCTTTATCATTCCAACATTCAGTTGGGGTTCAACTTTTCCTGACGGTCTCGCGTTCTCCCTGGGTGGTCTATAAAACCAGTCTCCAAATGAGATCCACATGCTGTCAGTGGTCACGTGTGCCTCAAAGGGGCTCCTGGACATTTTAGGTATGAACGATATGCCCAGATGGATGGTGTGGACACAGCCATGGTCATTTCCATAGGGCGGATTTCTAGATGCCGGACTGCTGGCTCACTAAGTACGTTTGGTTTCACGGCTTTTTTTTTTTTTTTAAGATTTTATTTTTAGGCAATCTCTGCACCCAACATGGAGCTCGAACTCACAGCCCTGAGATCAAGAGTGGCAGGCTCTACTGACTGAGCCAGCCAGGCACCCAGGTTTTATGGCTTTTGCTACATATCCTGAATTGCCTTCAGAAAAGTTGTGGGCTAGGGTTCCCTGGGTGGCTCAGCTGGTTGCGTGTCCAACTTCGGCTCAGGTCATGATCTCACGGTTCGTGAGTTCAAGCCCCACATCGGGCTGGCGGCTGTCAGCACGGAGCCTGCTTCCGACCCTCTGTCCCTCGCTCTCTGCCCCTCGCCCGCTTGCGCTCTCTCAAAAATAAATACACATTAAAAAAAAAAAAAAGGACAAGTTATGGTCTACAACATGATCGGAGAAAACCGTGTGAAAGGTGTCTGCTTCTACCATGAAATGCCATTCCCTCAGCGGGAGCCCCAGGGCTTCCGGGTGGAGGGGTCTGTCTGCACCAGGGGAGGACAGACGGACAGAGGCCTGGGGTGCTGAGGAGACAGATGGCGTCCCGGAGGGGACGTTCAGAGAGACAGGCCCTGGACAGCGTGGTGGCCACGCGTCCATGGTGCAGCTACGTTCAAGGGCTCGTCTGCTTGCAGACCAGCGTGACAGGCTCCCTGGCGCCCCTCAGCCTTCCTCTCCACCGGCAGGGCGGGGGCGGCCGCAGGTACACACAGGGCTGGGGGATGACACAAGGTCACGTGTGGGAGGGCAGCACGGGCTGGCACACAGCAGGGGCTCCGTGCGTGCGCGTCGGGCCGGCGCGGACAGGAGCGCACTCCAAGGGGGGCGCGGAGCTCACCGCTTCTCCACAGACAGAATGGCCGTGCAGGCGTTCTGCAGCTTGTGAGCGAGGCGGGACAGGGTTTCAAACAGAGCGTCGGTTAGGTCATCGTCGTAAAACACTGCGGGGAAGGAAACAGGCATGAGGGGAAAACCCACCACCACGGGCAGATCTGCCCCTGGGAGGACCCCCGGCACCGCACCGAGTCCCTAGAAACGTGCCCCCGCGATGGTGCTCAGGCTGGAAACCGCAGGCGGGCACGGCGGGCGCCTGGGGGCTGGGAGGGCTCCGCGGAGGAGGGGCGGGGGCACCGCTGCGACCAGGACGCCTCACCTTCAGCCGCAAGCAGGATGGTGGTGTGGCTGTACAGGTCAGAGACATCCTCCTGCGACCAGCTGAAGGGGACCTCCGGGTCTGTGGAAGAGGAGAGGCCACTCTGTGCACGGCCCTTCCCCCGTGGGCCAGCTGGGAACGGCGGGCACCAGCAGGCAGGGCTGCACCCAGCAACGGCACGTGTGGCTGCCAGGGGTCTGCCTCCCCACCGAGGGGCGGGCACTGCTGCCCCGTGAACTGCTGTGCGGCCCTGAAGAGGGTGCTTCCCCTCCCAGGGCATCACACTGGAGTGGGCGTTACTAGACATGCCCTCAAGGGCGGCTGGGGAGCTCTGGGGCTATGGGCAGACCCTCGACACGCAATGACTCTCCCACCTGACACCTGACGGGAAAGGACACTTTACACACAGCAGGCAGTTCACACAAGCATGTAGGTCCGACACAGACTGGGTGATCAATTCAGAAAACTCCCCCACCGGGGGGCCCTGTCCTTAGGACAGGACAGAGTGCTATGTGCGAGGCTGCTTCCCAGCCCTGGGCAGGTGCTCAGCCCTGAGCGCCAGGCCTCACCTGTAGCTCAGGGGCCACTGTGCCTACTGTACGGGGACGCTCCCAGTCTGAGTGACAGAGCGGGTGGAAGGTGCCAGGAGCTGACACTCATCAGCTGACGGAGAGAAGTGGCCGTGGGCCGAGGGGCTGTGGCACAGCCGGGAGCCTGCAGCTCAGCCCAGGCCACAGGGAGCTAGGCCAAGGGGCTGTGAGTCCGCTGGGACGGGGGTGGGGGGCGCACCTGTGCACAGGTCGTCGCGGAGCCAGTCCAGTTCTTTGACCTTAACCACACCGCCTGCAAGAGCAAAACGAGGCAGAACGTCCAAACTCTAGTAACAGTCGGGGAAGAAGATAAGCCTTCCCATTCTACGCCGAAATCCCTCCATCCAGCACGGATCCCTTGGCCAAAATCCCTTGGCCAGCACGGAGCGCCAAGCATCAGGTCTGGCACCGGACATGGGGAATACAAAGGTGTATGAGACGTGTCCCTGTCCTCGGGGACCGGCAGCCCAGGAGAGACTGGCGGGTGGGCACACACCGACAAGGCAGGGGTCAGGGCACTGTGATGAGGACAAGCCGAGCAGAGGAGGAGAGAGGAGCTCAGGTTCAGGCGGGGGTGTCAGGGAAGGCTCCAAAGAAGGTGAGTCACACCTGCCCCTCCCATGCCACCCTTGCTGACTAGGCATTCGACAAACAATGTGACGGGGATCAGGCAGGCCCTGTGGCCCAGCAGGGTGTCACCCAGTCACACACAGGTCAAAATGCAGTGGTTCAAGGCGAAGCCAGGCTCTGGTAGGGAGCTGGGACCTCGTCTGGAGGTCTGAGCATGATTAGGGGCAGCAGCACGAAGGGCCAGGGGGGGAGCCTCAGACAGGCTAGGGTGACCAGAACAGAGGGAGCCCTGTGAGGCAGGCGTCGCAGACGGCAGGGCCAGACCCCAGCGAGATCCGGGACAAGCAGAGGGGTCCGGTGTGCACTCAGACAGCAGTGGAAGACCTGGAGGGCCTGAGGCCCGTGGGCTGGAGCGGCCGGACAGTGGGAGAGCGCCCCCGGCTGCTCGGGAAGGGTCTGCACATACAGTCAGGGGAGGGTGGCCGCTGCTTCCGTCGCATGAACTGGATTCTGTGGGTTGGGGGGAGGGGTGGGGGGAGGAGGACGACAGTCTGGGCAGAGGGAGGAACTTACGACGTGAGTGCTCTGCTTGCCAGTGAGGCAGTCAGTGGAAAAGGGAGGGGGAGCAGGCAGGGGCCAGCCCACGAGGGCTGGGAGGCAGAGGGGCTCAGACTTCACCCTTGAAGCTTTTTCAGAGGGGACTTAAGGGGTCAGGCTTCCATCGTCACTCTAGATGCTTCCCGGAGGACACCTTGGGCGGGCCACACAAGGAGCTGGGAGACCAGGTGGGGGCCACTGCGATGTCCAGGAGGGAGCAAGCTGAAGCGGGACATGGCAGGGGATGCGGGGAGGAGGACAGGGCGCGAGGACGGAGTCATCAGACGTGAAGCTCTGGGAAGCCAGGGCGGTGCCCAGAAGGGCAGTGGCCAGACCCCATCTCCCAGTGTCACAGTACAAGGTGCTTGTCCCACCTGCCAGAGAACCCTCCCCCCAGCTGGAAGACCCACCGGGCCTCACCTCCAGCGGCAGTCAGGTGGCCGTTGAGGGCAATATTTCGCTGGCACATGGCCAGGAGATCTGCGCCGACATCTGGAACAACAGAACGGCAGGCCATAAGACCCCAGCCGTCACCACACTGTCATCCCCCCGTTTCTGCCTGGAGAGAGCTGGGACGACAGCATGACTGCAGAGAGGCACAAGACGAAGAGGAGAGCGTCTCCCGCGTGCGCACTGCCACGGTTCAGTGTGCTCCCCTTGAGGCTCTTCTCGATGACCTTTCCCTTAGGGAAGAGTTGACGGTGCTGGTGGGGATGGACTCTGTGCGCGCTCCAGAGGGAAGGGGTGAGGGCTCGCAGTGCGGTTAGCGCGTGTGACACAGACGCAGGTGTTTGGATGTGACGAATCGAGACGCACAGCGGGTTCCAACGAGCCATGGGTGCCCTCCCGTGCATGACTCGCCGTCACGGCCGTCGTGCGTCCCGAGCCTCCCACTGCTCTGACCAGGCGGTGTCTCTCACCATTTCAGCACAACCCAGGCACACTCAGTGCATCCATCCCTGATGGGCACGAGGTGTGGGCATTTTACCAAAACTTACCAAAACCCCTAACATGCGTCAGGAGAACGCACGTGTGGAAGGCACCGAAGGCCATTTGGAGACGCCTGCCTGGCCTACGGCTCTGGACGCCCAGACTCTGTCCCATCACTCACTGTGGACTCAAGGAACGCGCAGAGCCTGGTTGTGGGTGGGGGAAGTGCCCTGCTCAGCACAGGGACACATCTGTCCCTTTCCCTGGGCCACTGGCTCGAGGGACTACTGCACACACCAGTCCAGCGGCTTGTCAGTGTTTAGGGCAGTTCTTGTCCAAATAGATCTCGTGTGGGATTCTGACACAGAAAATGGGACAGAAGAGAGCAGCTCTGGCCGAGGGGGCATGGTGGTAGACCAGAGGCCTGGGGCTGGCCCCCAATTATCCCTCTGCCAGCTGCTGAGGGAGCTCTCACAACTCTGCTCCGTGGAAAACTCTGTTCCATGAACCACCGGCGCCCTCCCCGCGCCCCACATGACAGTAGCTGTGTGTATGACCTGGGGCCAGCCACCCGACCTTAGCCTTAGTCTGCCCACCTGGACAGACTGGTGCCCGGCTCCCTGGCGAATGCCCGGGCTCACTGTGAAGGTACAAGCAGGTGCAGAAGCACGCGAGAGGCCGTGAAAACTGCAGCGTGCTGTCTAGAGGCAAGCTCTCTTCTCTGTGCCAGGAAACCTCCCTCTCAGGGGTAAGACAGCTTGGTCACGTCCTGCATTTGGGCACCAGGCACAGGGCAGAGCACCCGCGGGTGGCATTATGGCCTGACTCTGAGAAGCGCTCGCTGGCAACCAACACGACCCAGTGATGGAGCAAAGGCGGGGACTGTCCCGCAGACTCCCGGCAGTGGCTGATACAGAGTATCTGCCAGGCGTGCCCCGTCCCAGGCGACCCCCAACCTTCCTTTCCTGTCTCAGAAGCAAAAGATGGGCACCGTGAGCAGGTGGCCGGGCGTCAACGAGATGCAGACCACAGCAGCAGATGCCCCTTCCCGCCTAGCAGACGTGGAAGATGTCAGCCACAGCGACACTAGCTGATGAGCTACTGCCCTCTTACGAGCTGGTTCCCACTCTCTGAAAGGGTGTGTGGGCCAGCGGGGAGCCGAGAGCGCTGCTCCCGCATCGAGCTGCCGGCGTCATCGCCGAACTATGGTTAAGTAAGACATCATCACTGCGGGGAGGGGAGTGAGGGCTACACGGCATTTGCTGTAATATTTTCGCAGTTTCCACGCCGGTATAGTATTATTGCAAGATAAAACACTGAAAGAGAAATCCCTTGGCAATGTGTAGCAAAAGCTTATAAGGGGTCACGCCTGCTTCTAGGAGTCCAGCCTGAGGACTATGAGACAACGGGGCACAAACATGCTCACCACGGTGCAACGGACAACTGTGAAAAACACAAACAAACAAAAAAGACCAAAACGCATGGCAACCACCAAAATGCCCAGAGATAAATATTACCTGGTCATTAAAAGTCATATTTATAAATAATTTCTAATGAGTTTGGAAAATGCTCTTGGAAAAACATTTTTCAACACTTTTGGCAACACACAGCACAGAATACACAGTCTGATCTCAGCTACTGTCTGGGAGTAGGTACGTTCCAAACAAACAAACAAACAAACAAACCACAAGGGAAAAAACTGTGTAATGATCGATCGCAAAGCTCCCTGCAGACAGCAACTTCATCTGTTCTATTCGCTCCTGGATCTCCTGCATCTAAGACCCTGTCTGGCATATTGCCGGCCAGAGCTCCATAAATTGCACACTGTTGAATGGATCTGGGGTTGGTAACAAAATGAGTAAATTGTATCTGCTGCCCTAGAAAGCTTCCACAACACGTAGGCAAGATTTCTATAACTGAGAAAAAAACGATAAACCTGTTTTCAAGCCTTATAAAAACCATGCTCCTCGCGGTTTTCTGAGATGTCTGCTCTTTCCCAGGGTGATGGGGTGTGAGAGGAGCTTTCAGGGGGGTAGCTGGTGCCTCCTGGAGTGAGGGGTCCTGCACTGTGGGTGTGGCCGGAGAAAGCAGCAGAACGGGATGGCAAAATCAACAGCGGCCAAGGCCCAATTCCCAGCGGCTCCTCCCTTTCTGATAGCACGCTCCCTGCGAAGAGACGACGTCCCCACAGCCCGAGGTGGCGGGCTTACCTGTACAATATACCGTGCGTGCCACGGTGGCTGCGATGATGCTGGCCAGCCCCGTGCCCGCCCCGAGCTCCAGCACGGTGCGGCCCTGGAAGAGGTCCCGCTGAAAGAGGATGTAGTCTGCCAGGAGCAGGGCGCCCCGCCACACCTGGAGGAGACACGGACCAGGAATGACAGGTGACGTGAGGCTCCGGGGAGACCCCACAGGGCCACAGGAAGTGGATGGGGCCTACCCACCTGCTTGCCAACATCCTCCAGGGGGGTGGCCATGGTGTGCTCTGGACAGGATGGAGACCAAAAGAGAAAGGGCCACTGTGAAAATGCAGACGGACAGAACACAGACAGACGAGGCGCATGGCATCTGCAAACACGGCCAGATGGGCCCTGAAGTCGGGTGTTCCAGAGAGCGGCAGAAACACAGGCCACGCAGCAGTCGGGGTGGAAGCGGGTGGGTGAGCATCACTCACAGTGCAGGCCCTGAGGCTGCTCAGAAAACGGGGTGTCTCGGACCCACAGCCTGAAGACTAGGGTCACCGTGGGTCGTGGGCCCACCTCGTCAAACACGCACACGGCACTTCATGATGCTCGATAACTGCATGTTACGTTACAACATACTCCTGTTGTCCTGATCAACTGTAAGCTGGTAGGAGTCACAACGCATTCCAAGTATTTTCTTTTTTCTCTTTTTTAAATTTTTTCTAACATTTATTTATTTTTGAGACAGAGAGAGAGCATGAACAGGGGAGGGTCAGAGAAAGAGGGAGACACAGAATCTGAAACAGGCTCCAGGCTCCGAGCTGTCAGCACAGAGCCCGACGCGGGGCTCGAACCCACGGACCGCGAGATCATGCCCTGAGCCAAAGTCGGCCGCTTAACCGACTGAGCCACCCAGGCGCCCCACTAATTTTTAAATTTTTAAAAATTTATTTATTTTTCAGGGGGAGAGAGAGAGAGAGAGAGAGAGCGAGCGAGCACGAGCGGGGGAGGGGCAGAGAGAGAGGGAGACACAAAATCTGAAACAGGCTCCAGGCTCAGAGCTGTCAGCACAGAGCCCGACGCGGGGCTCGAACCCACGGACCGCGAGATCATGCCCTGAGCCGAAGTCGGCCGCTTAACCGACTGGGCCACCCAGGCGCCCCATTAATTTTTAAATTTTTAAAAATTTATTTATTTTTCAGGGGGAGAGAGAGAGAGAGAGAGAGAGCGAGCACGAGCGGGGGAGGGGCAGAGAGAGAGGGAGACACAGAATCTGAAACAGGCTCCAGGCTCTGAGCTGTCAGCACAGAGCCCGACGTGGGGCTCAAACTCATGGACCGCGAGATCATGCCCTGAGCCGAAGTCGGCCGCTTAACCGACTGAGCCACCCAGGTGCCCCTCCAAGTATTTTCTTACACTTACAACCACACCAGAAGTCAACAACGTAACTTGGAGCTTATATCCTTTCTTAGCTGAACTATGATAAGAAGTCTTCTCAAGCGCAAACTATATTCAGCTAAAGTCGGTGGAGGTATGGGGGCGAGGGGGAGAGAACAGAAATATGAGACCAAAGGGCAAAAGGAAAATGGCAAATACCCTTGCTGTTAATCAGAGCTGGCTGTCGTATTTCTTAAAATTTTTTTTTCAGGTTTATTCATTTTTCAGAGACAGAGAGATAGAGTGTGAGTGGGGGAGGGGCAGAGAGAGAGGGAGACACAGAATCCGAAGCAGCCTCAGGCTCTGAGCTGTCAGCACAGAGCCCGACTCCCAGATGGCAAGATCATGACTTGAGCTGAAGCTGGACGCTTAACCAACTGAGCCACCCAGGTGCCCCGCGGCTGCCATATTTCTAAGCAAGATGGTGACAGCCACCAGAGGAAAATGCACACGGCACGCGCGCAGGGGGGCATGCACACAGTGGGGCAGCTCCGTGTGACCGCCAGCCTTGCACAGATCAGACCACACACTCACAACAGGAGCAGGGACTGAGGCCCACGGGGATGTGTCCCCACGCGCCCTCCGTGAGGGTCTGCCCGAGGAAGCGAGGGGGTCCCCGCGCTCTGAGTGCCGGCATCTCAGGGAGTCCCGTGAAAGCCGAGAGCCGTGCATACGAGCGGGGTCCAGAACAGAAGGCAACCTCTCTCGTGCTCAATCAAAGCGGCAGCCACCTGTCCCCGGGCCAGGGGAGAGACCGGTCGTGTGAGCTCCTCCCGAGAATCGGGGCCGCTGCTCTGTGGGCTTCTCCACGGTAAATCTGACCCAAGATTTTTGCCTGACATGCAGACTTAAAATCTGATCCCTGAACGCATGACTGATGCGCTGCCTGGTGGCACCTTGGCTGGACAGGATACTGGTGGTTCGGGAGAGGCCACGTCTAGCCCCGACACGCACCCTTCAGGACTTCAGGCCACCAAAGCCCAACACGTACCCACCCACCAACAACAGAGTCCTTTCACTGAACACTGACTGGACAGATGCCCCCTGAGCCAGGCCAGGGGCCACCGAGGTTGTACCTGATCCTGACAACAGCCCTGTGAAGTAGCCATCACCACCCCACCTACAGACGAACACACGGAGGCCAATGCGCAGCACTGTGGTTGTAAAAGTTATGGAAAAAGCACCTTTTCTCCGAACCGGGCACCATGCCAAACGCTCTGAGGGCAATCTCTCATCTCACCCTCAAAACCACCAGGGGAATGGGCTTGAGTGCTATCTCACAGATGAGGAAAGGAGGCTGACAGAGGCGAAGCAGACGGCCTGAGGTCAGAGCTAGTAAGTGGCGGGCGTGCGGTTGGACCCAAAAGGGTGCCCAGGGATGGGGTGTAAAGAACAATGGGCAGGGGGACCCCTCTGGCAGGCTGAAGAACCTGGAACTGAGAGTGGCAGGGAAGAGGCTTCCCTGGGGTCCTGTTTCTGCAGCCCTGCTCCAGACCCTCGGTGTCGGCTGCCCCCAGCCTGCCCCCTCCCCAGTCTTCGCACCCCCACCATGCACCATCCCCTGGGTGCGGCCCGTCTTTCCTCCCATGGGCCTCCTCCCATGCTGAGCACTATGCCCATGAGAAACTGGGCTTAGCAGATGGGCTGAGACAAAGTTTCAGAGTCTCGTCTATGTCTCTGGACCTGTGGGAACCTCCCTCTCTCTCAGCCAGCCTCCCTCCCTGCACTCAGAGCAGACCCCAGGGACTAAAGCTAACGATGTGACCAGGCACTGTGCTAAGAGCTCTTTGCGAGCCATCTCCTCGTTCTTCACAACTAGAAGTGGTTACATCCATTTTACAGATGAGGAAATAGAGTTTGGAGAGATTAAGGGAACGTGGCCAAGGGAAGAGGCACAGGCATCAGAGGCTGACAGCCTGAGTTCCAGCCCTGCCTCTTCCTCTTCTCTTTGGGTCTCAGTTTATCTATAAAGCAGAGAAAATGGCCATAATTTACTGTGAACCTTGGGTCTGTGGATTCCTAGCAGGTCCATGGATAAAGTTTTTAAGTTTTTGACAATCCCTTGAAATGACCTGGAAACCATTCTCTTTCCGTATTTTTTAATCGGCTTCTCAGATGCGTCCACACCCTGAAAAAAATGACTTGGTTTATGGCTCGGAGGAAAAGGGTGGTCAGGAGACCGACATCAGCTTAGCATCTGCTCTGTACCAGGCCCCGTACAGACACTTACTGGGCATTATTTATTACATTATCATCAAAAGGCAGTATCCTGGACTCTGTTTTATAGGTGCAAAAACAGGCTCTGGGTGTGCAAGACACTTGTCAAAAAGATCACCGGGCTTGTGAGGGTGGTGGGGGGTCAAAGCCCAGCTCTGCCGGTTGCCAGATTCCAAGACCTGGTCCCTTACGTCACAGTTGGAACAAGAGGTTACTGCTGGAAGCTAATTTAATTGCCTTGCACTCCCCTCCCTCGGGGCAGGTAGGATTGAATGACGCTTGCTGAAAGGAAGGGACCCCGCCATGAGGTCCGTGAGATGCACTGGCCGGCAACCTGGCCATACACTGGCCCTTAGCTGTGGGACTTTGTTCTCAGTTTGCAAGATGGTAAATTCTCAGCATGTTAAACACACACACACGCCAGAGGCCGAACCCTCAGTATGAACAACCAAGTCGGCCACTCTCTGCTCAGGGAAGCCAATTAAGTGACGAGTGAGAGCAAAATGAGGCATCGTAGCATTCCCCCCAACCTCCCTGCCAACAGCTCCCCAGAACAGAACTTCCCAATGTTTGGATCAAGTGACATTGAGTAAGAACATAGGCTGTGGTGTAGACAGACCTAAGTGTGAATCGTCATCCTGCCACTGACTGGCTGTGTGACCTGGGGCAAGTTCCTCAACCTCTCTGAGCCTCAAATCTCACATCTGTGAAATGAGCATGCTCACCCCTGGAAAGGCTGTGAAGAATAGAGGTAATCCATGGAAAACATGGAGTAGGGTTCTGGTGTGAATTACACATCACCCCAACGGAACGGTCTAGAACAGTCGGCCTCGTACCAAGCAGACACTCAGCAACTATGAGTCGTATGGCTGCGCGGATGGAGAAGAGCTGCTCTGCTTCCGAGAGGGCCCTAACTGACCCTCCGGCCCCAACCTGCACCATTGCCAGGGGTTGTGGGACCCTGGATCTCAATGAACAGACTCAACTCAGAGTTCTTTTCCCCCAAAACAAGCAGTGTCGGGGTGGCAAGAGTCCTGGCTGTGGAGGTGGACGATGTGGATTCAGAACCTCCTCACTGCCCCCCAGCTGCATGGCCTCAGCTTGTCACCTCCTATGTGTACACTCCCCCTGACCCTCAGAGCAGGGCTGTCAAGACTCCTTTTTACGAAGTGATGCAGATAAAATGTCTAAACACAACAGGTGTTTAACATCAGTGGCTCACTTCCGGCCCCAGCTCCCTACTGCTCCTGGCGTTTCTAATGTGCCCGCTTCCAAGATCTGAAATCCTGGTGTCATCAAGCCCCTGTGCCCAGCGGTGACCACGTGATGCTGCCCTGCACGTCTGCCAGAACTCATTCCTTCCCTTCTCCTGCCATGTCACCGCCTCCCCTTTCCCAGCTGGCCTCTAGCTCCCAGGCCGTCTGATTAGC
Source organism: Panthera tigris (assembly GCF_018350195.1). Lineage (NCBI taxonomy): Eukaryota > Metazoa > Chordata > Mammalia > Carnivora > Felidae > Panthera > Panthera tigris. The sequence continues at coordinate 34,240,517 of NC_056675.1, forward strand.
CCACAAGCCTCCTCCAGATTAATTCTGGTCCACCTCCTTCTCCCCCCTGCCATGCTCCAGCTCCAGCATCTCCCATGGCTCCCTGTTGCTGGCCAAGTTTTCCACAAACTCTACCCTGACCCGTGGCCCCAGCACACTGAGTTGTATCAGAACATCGACGCAAGAGGGGTAAAAGCAGGGCTCCCTGGAGGAGGCGATGGCTAAGCTGATACATATAACAACTAGCAATGTGTTAAGAAAGCAAAGGCTGGGGGCAGTCTCTCCAAGAGGCAGGTGGAGCACAGCAGAGGCCCGCAGCGAGAAAGCGCATAGAAGGGTGTGCGGTGCCTTGCGAGCTACGCCCAGTGGCCTGGACTGTACCCTGGGGGCAGTGGGGAGGGGACCTGTGTGTCCTGAACAGCTCCCCCTACTGGCAGCGGCACCACCTGCTCTCAGTTTCCGCGGAGCTGGCTCTGGTCCCTTGTCTGGTCCTACTGCACCCAGACTTGGGCCTGCACACAGAGCCCCCCCCACACGGCCCACGCCCTGGGCCGTGATCAGCACTGCGGTGCGACCCACAGCGCAAACCGGACCTGCATTTACCTATTCTGACGATATCCCGGGGGCTGCTCTCTCGTGCTCCATCTGCCAGTGGGTCCTCTTCCTCCTGCGTTAGAATCGTGGGATGTACCTTGTCTCTCGGAGGCCCTGCTGGCTCGGGGTCCGAAGCAGTCGGTGGTCTCCTCTCCACGTCCAAATCCCCGTCTTCGTCCAGCCGAGTTCCCAGCCCCACCTGGCTGGTGGCGTCACTGTGGCCGCTCCCCGGAGGGGGCCTGGCACTGCCCGGCCCGGATGGCGGCGTCTCCTCGGCAAGACGAGCGCCCCGACCATCACCCTCGGCCCCTGAGTCTGTCCGAGAGTCTCGGTTCCACAGAAGCTTGAACTGGGACAGGAAAACTGAAAGGCAAGACGAACACAAAAGGAGAGTGTCTCCAAGCTGTCTCCTCCTCCTTCCAGAAAATCTTATTTCCACCCAGAGTTTTAAACGCCAGATGGAGGCATCCTAATGCCCGCAGCAAAGGCCCGCTGGGCCCAGCCCAGATGCTGGGGCCACTGAGAGCAGCTACCACGTGATGAGCGTCTCCCGTGAAAACACTTAGCTCTCATTATCTTAGCCCTCCCTGTTGCTATGAGGATAGTGGCACCAGCTCCATTTTTCAGATGGGGAAACTGAGGCTTAGAGAAATTAAGTGGGTTGACAAGGCCCCACAGCTTTGGACATGGCTGAGGCAAGACTCAAACCCGGAGTCTGCTCATTCCTAAACTGCTACCCTTCACACTACACTGTTCCACCTCTTGAGATCTGGAGGATGGGGCGGGGGGGCTTGGGTGACTCTGCTGGTTAAGTGTCCGACTTTGGCTCAGGTCATCATCTCATGGTTTATGCGTTTGAGCCCCACGTCAGGCTCTGTGCTGACAGCTCGGAGCCTGGAGCCTGCTTCGGATTCTGTGTCTCCTTCTCTCTCTGCCCCTCCCCTGACTGTGCTCTGTCTCTCTCTCAAAAATAAATACACATTAAAAAAAAAAAAAAAAATCTGGAGGATGGGACAAGGACACCAAGTAGCCGTCCCCATCTGGTGGCTAGAGAGTTACTGGGACAAGTTTCAGTAAGAGCACAGGTTCCAGAGAGGGGGGCTGGAGGCAGGGGTGCACCCCAGGCTGTCTGACCCCAGGCCAGTCACCGATCTGAGTCCCAGGCTCCTGAGTTCAGGATCCACACGGGACACAAAGAAAGGGGAGCACTACAGAGGCACCTTGGTGGCTCAGTCAGATGAGCATCCGACTTCGGCTCAGGTCATGATCTTACAGTTAGTGAATTCAAGCCCCACGATGGGCTCTGTGCTGACAGCTTGGAGCTGGAGTCTGCTTCTGCTTCTGTGTCTCCCTCTCTCTCTGCCCCAATGCACTTGCATTCTGTTTCTGTCTCTCTCAAAAATAAATAAACATAAAAAAAAAAAAAGAAAGGGGAGCACTGCACCCAAGGACAGGCTAATACAGGGAAATCAAAGCCAGGGAGGGTGGTCAGGGAGGACCTGTGTGAGATGACATGTGGAGTCAGGGCTGGGAGGGAAGAACCTTCTGGGTAGAAAACCGGTGAGAGCCAAGGCACTGAGGGAGGAAGTGCACGCAGCGCATAAAAGATGGAAAGGAGCAGAGAAAGATCAGTGTGGACACACAGGCAAGGGCTGGGTCAGGCTGGGCCACAGGGGCCAGGCTAAAGAGTTGATTGTATTCTAAGAGCAAGAGGGAGTCACTGGAGGGTCTACATCAGGGCACTGACGTGATATGCATTTTCAAAAGATCCCCTTGGCTTCGGGGGAGAGGAGCAGGGGGAAGGTGTGCAGAGCAAAGCCAGGGAGCCCGGGTGGGAGGAGCCGGAGGCGAACAAGTGATGCAGGGGGCCGATGAAGGGGGCCAGAATGCCTGTGGTGGGGGCACCACTGGGAGCCCCAGCCTGTCTCCCTCCTGGACCACGGGCTCCCTGAGGGCAGGGCTTGGCTCATCCCCTGCTGCACTCCCAGCATCAAGTCCTGGTGCCTCTCCTCCTCCACAAAGTAGGTGCTCAGGAAAGCACAGTTTACTCTATGAAAGAGGGCGCTTAAGTGGAGTGAGGTCATGCACCCCAATGTTTATAGCAGTACTATCGACAACAGCCAAAGTATGGAAAAGAGCCCAAATGTCCATCAATGGATGAATGGATAAAGAAGATGTGGTACACGTACACACACACACACACACACACACACACACACACACACACACGTACAATGGAGTATTACTCGGCAATCAAAAAGAATGAAATCTTGCCATGTGCAACTACATGGATGGAATTGGAGGGTATTATGCTAAGTGAAATTAGTCCTCGAAAGACAAACATCATAAGACTTCACTCACATGAGGACTTTAAGAGACAAAACAGGTGAACATAAGGGAAGGGAAACAAAAATAATATAAAAACAGGGAGGGGGGCAAAACAGAAGAGACTCTTAAATATGGAGGATAAACAGAGGGTTACTGGAGGGGTTGTAGGAAGGGGGATGGGCTAAATGGGTAAGGGGCATTAAGGAATCTACTCCTGAAATCATTGTTGCACTATATGCTAACTAACTTGGAGATAAATTAAAAAAATAAAATTAAAAAAAAAAAAGTGGAGTGAGGTTGGGGTGCCTGGGTGGCTCAGTTGGTTGAGCGTCTTAACTCTTGATTTTAGCTCAGGTCATCTCAGTTTGTGGGATCTGGCCCTGTGTTGGGCTCTGTGCTTACAGTGTGGAGCCTGCTCGGGATTCTCTCTGCCCCTCCCCGGCTCACTCTCTCTCTCTCTCTTTCTCACTCACTCACTCACTCAATAAATAAACGCTTGGAAAAAAAAAAAAAAAAAAAAAAAAAAAAGAAGTGGAGTGAAAACAGCTGAACGATCCAATCTTCCCAATCTTCTCCCCAAAGAGAGGAGTAGGAGAAAACAGCAAACAAAACAGGGTCCACAGGGTGCTGGGCCCCTCCACACGCACCCGGGTCTTACCAGGCTGCCCCATGCCGTTCAGCCGCACCATGAGGTGTCTGTGGTTCGGGGTGTAGAGGTGGACGTCTGACAGCACAGTGTCACTTTTGAAGGTGACCTCGTCCATGGCCAGGGTGGGGGCCAGCTACCATGGCCGGGCTCCACGGGAATCATGGGACAGGAGCACCTGGAAGGCAAGATCAGGTCCTCACGATGGCAGGTCTCAAAGGGGAACAGTGTAAATACTTAAATAGCTTTGCATTACCCCAGGAGAAAATGCTTCCTTTTGTAATTCCCTTCATTTTTCCTAAAGGAGAAAGTCTCAGGGCCTTTGCAAGGGCCTTCGCGAGGGAAAAGAATCCAGCTAGAATTGTTTTATTTTGTTTGCACTGTGTTCGCACAGTAATCTTTTATTTATGGCAAGGGATCTGAATTTCCATGTATACTGATATCCTTCCCTTTTAATTTCCAACTCTTCTGTGAAAATTTTCAAACAGACTAGAAAGCTGAGGGCATAGCATGATAAACAGGCATATACCCGCTGCTTAGATCCAATGATCATCAACACCTTGTCATAGGAGGTCAAATGATCTACTGAGGTTTTTGCCCTCCTGAACTGAGAGTAAATTCTAGATATTTTACCTCTATATTCCTCTGGCATCTGTCTCCTAACACATGTTCTTACATTACCACAAGACCGTTAGCAGATCTAAGATGATTAATTCCTTTGTATCATTTAAAACTCCATCCATAGTCAACTATCCCCATTTCTCATGCAAACGTATTTCGTAGCTGGTTTTGCCTAAAACAGTATTGGATTTACAAAGTCAACTCAATTCGCGCTTTGCATTTATTTTCCCTTTACTTTTTTTATTCTAGAAGTTGACCCTAGCTGTCCAAATGCCCTTCGTTGCTTTGAAACTTTCTTTTTAAATTTAAAAAAGAAAAAAAAAGAGTAGATCCAAAGGAAAAGCAACCAAGGGGCGCTCACTATGCAGGTGATATGTAGATGGAGGAAATTATACAGGTTAACACAGCAACAACTGAAGTCTGGAAAACCACACCTGAGGCAAAGTGGCCAGAAGAGAAAGGCTCCCCCTCCAAACCAAGTGGTCCGCCTCATCAAAAAGCATCAAGCAGAACCATGTATACACCCCAGTCTCCCACCTCGTGGTGATGAGACTTGGGGGAAATTACGTCACCTATCTGGACCTGCTTCTCCAGCTATATTCTCACTATGCAGGGGTCCTGGGGCGTAAAGCACTGAGCATTGTCCGTGGTCCACAGCTGTTAGTTCCTTGTCCTGGGGGTGGTTTCAGGCCTTCGGCCCAAACCTGCCCATAACCCCCGACAGGACTGTTTCTTACCTGGCTTAGGTGTGTGCACTAGCTGTGTGTGTTAGGCATGTCATGAAACCTCTCAGGCCTCCATTTCCTCAACTGGAAAACAGGCTCTCCTTGCAATCTGAATGCACGTACTGTCACAATCTGAGCACGTGGAACAGAAGTTCCTCGGTTTAAGGACTTGATGTGGGGGAGCCGAAGTTTCACAAAAGTTTCCAAAAGTTGTTTCGTGAAAAAGCTGACACCTTGTTAAATTAGTCTCTATGCTGGCTCTTCCCACATGACAGTGTAAGCCAGGACAGAGCCAAGTGGGTTGTGAAGGGAGGCTGTGAAGCTAGTAAAATGATGATTTCATGATGCCAGTGGAAGTTATGGAGGAGACATGCCCCATCCTCAGGCAGAAGCACTCAGCCAATGAGGACTGGAAAAGTTCGGCTGGATCCCAAAAAAGGACCGAAAGTCTTAAAGGTAGATGTGGCTCTCCCAGCACTGAAAGATGTCCTGGGGGAGATTGAGGACTTCCACCTATAGTTTTGGAAGAAAAAAAAAAAAAGATCCCCTGTGACGATGCTGTGAAAAGTCAAACTTGAACCAAAGGATGCTGTTTCCTGCCATAGTGCCATTTTGTTGGAAAAATGACATGCCACAAAGGAGCGTAATATTACAATTACACATCAGCTTTTCTTAAAGACGGACCAAAATAATACTCATATTCTTAAATGCTAGTTGAATTTTCAGTTTTAAAAGCCGAATTACCCAGGCTTCCTGGAAATGTGCCTTACAACTGAGAACCAGGAAGTGGAACCCCTTTAAAGGGCTTCTTCTAGAATCAGTTATGGGGGAATAGATGTGTCTTGTACATACCTTGGGGCTTGTGTGAGGATTAAACAAGACGAGGATCAGTTTTAAGGTTTGGGTCAAATAAAGAAAAAGAGTAAGTATCAGTCATTATGGCAATAATCGTAATTCTTGACGAGCATGCTTGGAGATGGAGAAAGGCAACAAGTTTTTCCATTTGGGAACAGCTGACTCGGAATATCTGTCTGGGAATGCTACAAATGGATGTGCCTCGACCCGCTCTCCTCACTGGAGAGGAGGGAAAGGGCACCCACACTGCAGATGGGATCCCCTCCGACTTCCTTGGGGCTGCAGGTTCATCCCGCAGCACCTGCTGACAAGTGTGTCCTTGGCTCTTACAAGCTGTAGGGGCTAGACTAAGACGCCGTCATGCTTTCTACGGCGGTTCCCCAGTCAGGGTTACCCCCCAAAGCAGTTTGCTTTCTCTGACAGTAGGTGGCCAGGCGTGGGATAATACAGACCAGGGGTGAAGACGGGGAAGCTGGAGGGGCCACCGCCCAGAGTTGGGGTCAGGGGCCCCAGGGACCTCCTCCTCCCCCGGGGCTCTTTCCGTCCTGCCTACTCCATGAAACCCTTTCAAAACTCATAGTTCGGCCTCGCTCTCCCTTCTTAATCCGGAACCGAGGTGGCTGCTTGGGCCCGGGACAGAAACTCACATGACAAGAGAGCTCCTTCTCTCTACACCCTTGCTCGGAAGGGAACACTGAGACCAAGCGGACTTGGGCTTTAGGTTCATGGGAGCCCGGTCTCGAGGCCAGGCTCGCTGCCAGGAGGCTCCCTGCACTCCCCGCATCCGGCCGCCTCTCCCAGGAACTTACCCGCCGCGAGTACCAGGACGGAGTCCGGCTGAGCCTTCTCAACCCCGGGCTCAGGCGGCCGCCATAATAGGCGGCCTGCGCAGGCGCGGCCCCGCCTCCTCCGCGCGCGTCGGCCGGCGCCACGCCGTAACCACGCCCACCTGCTAGAGCTGCCCGGGCGAGGACTCTCGGGACCCTTCCTTAACAGGAAGCTGGTGGCCCTTGGTCCTTAGTACTTTGTCCCTTCTTCCATTCAGGAGGCCTGACACAGACCTGCCATGTTAGGCCATGAGGGTCCTACCTTAAGTTATGACCCAGTGGCAATCCTACATTGGGGTCACCTCCTCCAGGAAGTCTTCCCTGAATCCTCTTCCTCCAGCTCACGTTGACCAGAGTCTGCGCTCTCCCAGTCCGCTATACTCCGCCTATCAGAGCATCTGTGACTCTGGTTGTCAAGACCTGTTTACCTGTTTCCCTCACTAGTTTTGAGTGCCTTGGGGGCAGAAGCAGCTGCTGGTTCACATCTGCAACTAAACTTCTCCCTATCTGGAAAGGATAATAGAATAATGCTTGTAAAGCAGTTAGCATCATCCTTGGCATGCTGTGAGTACCCAAGAAATGACAATTATAAGGTTTTTTTGAGAAGCTTTTATTTTTTATTTTTAAAATTTTATTTATTTATTTATTTACTTCAAGTTTATTTGTATTTAGAGAGAGACAGCGTAAGCAGGGGAGGGGCGGGTGGGGGCGGGTGGAGAGAATCCCAAGCAGGATTCACACTGTCAGCACAGAGCCCTATGTGGGGCTCGATCCCACAAACCGTGTGATCATGATCTGAGCAGAAACCAAGAGTTGGACACTTAACTGATTGAGTCACCCAGGCACCCCTTTAAATTTTATTTTTATTTTTTTTCATAAGTGTACTCTTAAATCTCCACCTTGTATTTCCCCCATCCACCTCCCTCCCCTTTGGTAACCATCAGTTTGTTCTGCATAGTTGAGAGTCTATTTCTTGGTTTCTCCCTCTCTTTCCCTTTGCTCATTTGTTTTGTTTCTTAAATTTCACATGAGTGAGATCATACGGTGTTTGTCTTTCTCTGACCGACTTAATGCACTCAGCATTATACTCTCCAGCTCTAACTGTGTCATTGCAAATGACAAGATTTCAGTCTTTTTAAAAGGCTGAATAATATTCCATAGTGTGTGTGTGTCAGAATGTATGTTTATATAAATATATATATTTATCATATCACATCTTTATCCATTCGTCGATCAATGAACACTTGGGCTGCTTCCATTGTTTGGCTATTGTAGATAATACTGCAATAAATACAGGGGTACATGGATCCCTTTGGATTAGTATTTTTGTATCCTTTGGGTAAATGCCCAGTAGGGCAATTACTGGATCATGGGGTTGTTCTATTTTTAACTTTTTGAGGAACTTCATGCTGTTTTCCATACGGGCTGCACCAGTTTGCATTCCCACCAACAGTGCACTGAGGGTTCCGTTTGCGCCACATCCTTGCCAACACCTGTTGTCGATTTTAGTCATTCTGACAGATATGAGGCGGTATCTCATTGTAGCGGGTTTTTTTTTTCTCATTGTGGTTTTGATTTGTATTTCCCTAATAATGAGTGATGTTGAGCATCTTTTCATGTGCCTATTGGCCATCTGGATGTCTTCTTTTGAGAAATGTCTGTTCATGTCTTCTGCCCAATTTTTAGTTGGATTTTGTGTTTTTGGGGTGTTGAGTTGTGTAAGTTCTTTATATGTTTTGGATACTAGCCCTTTATTGGATATGTCATTCGCAAATATCTTCTCCCATTCCGTAGGCTGTCTTTTAGTTTTGTTGATTATTTCCTTTGCTGTGCTGAAGTTTTTATTTCGATGTGGTCCCAATAGTTTATTTTTGCTTTTGTTCCCTTGCCTCAGGAGACATATCTAGAAAGAAGTTGCTATGGCCGATGTCAGACAAATTACTGCCTTTGTTCTTTTCTAGGATTTTTATGGTTTCATGTCTCACATTTAGGTCCTTAATCCATTTTGAGTTTATTTTTGTGTACGGTGTGTGAAAATGGTCCAGTTTTCCCAACACCGTTTGTTAAAGAGACTTTTTCCCACTGGATATTCTTTCCCGCTTTGTTGAAGATTAATTGAATTTACAAGCCATAATCATTGCTAATCCTAAATCATTCAGGTAGTAATCACCCCCGACATGCTGGGGGGGGGGGGCACACGCGTGCACACTGTCTGGTCAGTGGGCCTAGGTGAATCTGATCTTCACCCCTCCTTCTAGGCCCTGCAAATGTAGGCAACAAAACTATTAATGTCCCGGCTGAGGTAACAAATTGCCATAAAAATGGGAAGGCTTAACTCAACGAGGATTTATTCGCTCACACTCCTGGAGCCCACAAATCCAAAATCAAGAGTCACCAGGGCTGTACCCTCTCCCAAGGCTCTAGGGAAGGATCCTGTGTATTAGTCAGCTCGAGCTGCTGTAACAAAACACCATAGACTTCGTGACTCAAACAAAAGACCTTTACTTCCTCACACTTTGGGAGGGGGATGCTGAGAAGTCCATGACTGAGGTGCCACCGTGGTTGGGGGTTGGTGAAAGCACGAAGTTCTTGGCTGGCAGACCTCTCTGTCGTCAGGCGGCCGCGTTTTGTGTAGGCAAGGAGAGAGGGAGCAAGCTGTCGGCGCTTCTTCCTATAATGATATTAATCCTCTGCCATCAGGCTCTACCCTTATGACCTCATTTAACCTTACTTACTTCCATAAACGCTTCATATTCAGAAACGGCCTCACTGGGCTTTGGGGCTTCAATCTATGAATTTAGGGGGACAGAAACATTCAATCCACACTACCTCCCTGCCTGCCTCCTAGCTTCTGGTGGCTGTCAGCTGTCATTGGCCTCTAGATGCATTACTCCAATCTCTGCCTCTGTCTTCACATGGTCGTCTTTCTTGTGTGTATGTGTCTAAATTTCCTTTTAGGAAGGTACCGATTACTGGATTAGGGCCCACCTCATCCAGCATGACCTCATTTTCCCCTTATTACATCTGCAGAGACCTTATTTCCAAATAAGGTCATGTTCCAGGTTTGGGGTTAGGACTTGAACGTATCTTTTGGGGAGACACAATTCAGTGCACAATAGAAACCATGTTGGAAGGGATGCCCCGGAGGGACCCAGCTCTTCAGCCCACTGCTGTAAGAGTACCCCCCTGCTCTCCACCCGCCCTCCACTCGCCCCCCCCCCACCTGCCCCTACCCCAGACATCATAGAGCAGAAACAAACCTGGCCCCATGGTGCCCTTCTTGAATTCCTGACCCGAAGAATCCATGAGCATAACAAAAGGGTTATTGTTTATGCCACTGAATTTTGGGGTAGTTTGCAACACAACAGGAATTTATGGGAATAAGGGGGAGCGAGAGTCAGCCCTTCTTTGCAGAGCTCTGCAGGCGTGGGGGAGAGGTCCCTTCCCATTCCGTGTCTCAGTTATTTACAAGCCCCTCTGCTGGCCCCTTCGCCCTTCAGTTCCTCCTTCATCCACACAACAGCCCTGAGGCTCAGAGAGGTGACGTGCCTTACCAGGAGCCGCCCAGCTTCTGCATGGCAGAGCTGGCTCCCAGACCTCCGAGCGGGTGTGCTGGGTGAAGCCTGCACGAAAGGCCCTTTCCTGCACGCCTCTTCCCTTGAGCAGCTGTCCCAAGGCTCGGTGACACAAGGGTTATGGTGCTCGCTCACGCATGCTGGAGTGTACATTACCTTCACCATCAGGGCTAATGACAAATCATGTATGCAACAGAGGAAGGCGGCCGGACTGCCAGATGTGTGATAAGAAACCAGGTTGCAGGAAATTGCTGTCAGGTGATTCTTATTGGCTCATGTATTCCGAGCAGCCCCTTTCCAAAGGTCGTGTGTTTACTGAATGCTTGATGTGTTTTCCCCATCAGCTCTAGAAGATTGTGTCCTCCTGAGGGAGCGCTTTCCCAACCCCCACCCCCCTCGCCCCGGGACTGCTGAGAGCAGGTGATTAGAACTCTGCCCCCTGCCTCCCGCCAGCTTCTAAGAGCACCTGCTGCCTGTCTGGTTCCCGGGTCTGTGTGCAGAGGCACCAAGCTGACCTTCGGGTGCTCCAGCACTGGCTTCAGATCAGTTGCAGGGCCACCGACCAGTCCTTTCCACTCGTTCGACACCTAATTGTGGAAAACGTTCCACACGTGAGGTGGTCGGGAGTTCCTTTACTTCCCTGAAACTTAATTTTCTGATTTGTTGAGTATTGTTAATCATACCTATCTTTAAAAAAATTTTTTTAATGTTTATTTATTTTTGAGAGAGAGAGATTGACAGGGTGTGAGCAGGGAAGGGTCAGAGACAGAGGGAGACACAGAATCTGAAGCAGGATCTAGGCTCTGAGCCATCAGGACAGCGCCTGACGTGGGGCTCAAACTCACGAACTGTGAGATCGTGACCTGAGCCAAAGTCAGACGCTTAACCGACCGAGCCACCCAGGTGCCCCTTCTGTTTGTTTTTTAATATTTATTTATTTGTTTATTTTGAGAGAGAGCGCGAGAGAGGAGAGAGAGCGAGAGAGTGGGAGAGCGTGCACTCACATGCCGCTGGGACAGAGAGAGAGGGAAAGAGAGAATCCCAAGCAGTCTCCATGCTCAGTGCAGAGCCCGATGTGGGGCATGATCCCGTGACCCTGGGATCGTGACCTGAACTGAAATCAAGAGTCGGATACTCAACCAACTGAGCCACCCAGGTGCCCCCAACATCCCTTGCATTTTATTTATTTATTTATTTATTTATTTATTTATTTATTTATTTTTTTGTTTTTGAGACAGAGAGAGACAGAGCATGAGTGGGGAAGGGGCAGAGAGAGAGGGAGGCACAGAATCCGAAGCAGGCTCCAGGCTCTGAGCTGTCAGCACAGAGCCCGACGCGGGGCTCGAACTCACGGACCGTGAGATCATGACCTGAGCCGAAGTCGGACGCTTAACCGACTGAGCCACCCAGGCGCCCCTACATCCCTTGCATTTTAAAGAACACATTAGGGGCGCCTGGGTGGCGCAGTCGGTTAAGCGTCCGACTTCAGCCAGGTCACGATCTCGTGGTCTGTGAGTTCGAGCCCCGCGTCAGGCTCTGGGCTGATGGCTCGGAGCCTGGAGCCTGTTTCCGATTCTGTGTCTCCCTCTCTCTCTGCCCCTCCCCCGTTCATGCTCTGTCTCTCTCTGTCCCAAAAAAAATAAATAAAAAACGTTGAAAAAAAAAAAAAAAAGAAGAACACATTAATTTCACTAATTTGACCAAGTCACATTGTTAGATTAAAAAAAAAAAAAAGCAAGTTATAGGGTCATAGAAACTGTATAAATATCAGTTATATAAGAGCAAACATTCACAAAATATTACATGTTTTTTTTTTTTTTTTCAGGATGTATGCACAGAAAGAAGTCTGGAAAGATGTCCTCAGACAGAAGTAGCAGTCTCTTCTTGGGGGAAGGGAAGGGGGCGACAGGTCCAGGAGGACTTCTAGCCTCAGACGTCCAGCCTCCAGAGGTGTGAGAGGTAAATCTCTGTGGCTGATGAGCCCCTCTGTCTTTGGTGTGCTGTTATCGCAGCTGGAAGGTGAAATTTACGTACCACACACGTCCCCCGGGGAAGTATATAGATGGGTGGATTTAGTGTATTCAGGGAGACTGTACAACTGTCACAACCATCTCATTCCAAAACGCGTTCGTCACCCCAGAAACACGCTCTACCCCCACGAGCGTTCATTCCGATTGGCCTCTTCCCTGGCCGCTCCTATTCTATGGATTTGCCTCTTTTGGGTATGTTGCATACTTGGCATCATACGAATGCTCTCTTTTGTGTCTGGCTTCTTTAACGGAGCATCTTTCCAACGTGAATCCACTGCTACGAATTAGGGGGCTATGAATATGCACGTGAAGTTTCTGCCCAGACATACGTTTTCCTTTCTCTAGGCTGCGTACCCAGGAGTGCAGTTGTTGGGTCTTCTGTAATTAATGCTGTATTTAACGTTTTGAGAAACAGCCCGCCCGTTTTCCAGAGTGTCTGCCCCATTTTTCGTACCCCCTTTTTGAGGGTGAAGGCTCCGGTTCCCTGGAGTTTCACCTTGTGAGGGAATTCTCGGAACCAGCGTAAAACATGTGCTTCTCGGAGTTGTCTCACCCAAGAGGCGAGGGCTCTGGGCTGTTTGTACACCAAATCCTGCAGTCGTTGGGTAGGGCTGCCGATTCCTTGGTGTGTCTGGTCAGCTGTGTGTGAGCAGTGAGTCCAGAGAAAACCTTCTGGGGCTGCCTGTTAGAAGCACAGAAATGGTGGGGACGAGGGGCCATGGTGAGGGGTCCATAGTGCCTGCTACTGTTGTTCTTGCTAATCATTTTAGAATCACTCAGCCAGTCTCCCCCTCCTCCGTAGGCCTGCAGATGACCGGCTGCAGTGTTAAAATTGCACAATTTAGGGTCTGCAGTGGGCTGAATGGTATCTTCCAAAAATTTGTATCCACCTGGAACCTCTGAATGTGATCTCATTTGGGAACAGTCTTTGCAGATGTCATTAATTAAGGACTTTGAGATGCAATCATGATCCTACAAGTGTCCTTATGGAAAGAGGAGGGGACGCAGAGGGAGGAGGTCCATGTGAAGACAGGCGCAGAGATTGGAGTGATGCGTCTACAAGCTGGGGAATGACAAAGATGGCCGCAGACCCCGAAAGCCAGGAGACGGACGTGGGACAGACTCTCCCTCAGGGCCTCCTGTAGGAACCGGCCCCTGTGGACACCTTGACCCCGCAGACTCTTGGTGTGCAGGGCCGCGGGAGAATGAATTCCTCTTGTTTCAATCTCCCTGTTTGTGAGCAGTTAGCAGACTGATGGAGCGTCCCAGCTGGCTCAGGCCTCTGGCTTTGCTGCCCCCTTGGCCCATGATGCCAGTGCCCAGCCCAGTTTCCACGTGCACAGACGGCTTCTTCACCGTGTAGTTCATGGCTAAATCTCCCTGCTCGGAGAGCTCTCCCCGCCCCCCTGTCCTGTGTTACCCGGACCGCCTGCCTGGGTGTCTGTCACAGCCCTGTTGTATTTTCTGCATCAGCTCGTTGCTCTCCAGACTGATGTTACTTATTTTTCCTTGTTTGTCATCTGTGTCTTGCACTGGGATGTAAGCTGTCTGAGAGCAGGGTCTTGCCTGTGCTGGCGGTCGATGTAATGCTGAGCACTTGCATTCGCAGAACGACCGAGAGGCTGGAGGCACTGTTGCCCTGGATGTCATTGGGAACACCCAGTTTCAGAGAAGCTGGCCGTCACACATACTCTATGGGGGGGGAGGGGAGGGGAGAAGAGGTTTTATGGTCCACTTAGACCTGGATCCAAATGTCCTCTTTTGAGATGAGCTTACACAGACGCCCTGTTCTTTCCTGCCTCTGCCTCCGGGAGATTAATGAGCATTTCCAACTGTCACAAGCCTGCCCTGTTTCTCTTCCTCCTGCTAGGTTATCCAGGGCCCAGGATGCTGGTGGAGGACTTGGGGCAGCAAAGTGTCTTCCCAGCCAGGCTCCCTCCCTCCACCAACTGTGGCCCCGCCTGAGCAAGGCGTCCCATCGCTGTATCCTGGCATGTATTATGGGGTCCCAGGGCATTCGCTGGGGGTACATCACCTCTGAATACTGGCAGCAGCAAAACGCGCTAGGGGCAGGGAGGGGGCTGATGCACCGTCTCCCCAGGGAAGGGCCACCCTTTTCTCAACAGCCTCTTTGGGTCTCTCATCTGGTTTAGACTTCATTTTATTTAAAATACATTTGTGTGTGGGGGGGTACCTGGGTGGCTCAGTTGGTTAGGTGACCGACTTCGGTTCAGGTGATGATCTCGCGGTTTGTTAGTTCGAGCCCCCTGTCGGGCTCTATGCTGACAGCTCAGAACTTGGAGCCTGCTTCCGATTCTGTGTCTCACTCTCTCTCTGCGCCTGCCCTGCTTGTGCTCTGTCTCACTCTGTCTCTCAAGAATAAATAAATGTAAAAAAAAATGTTGAATACGTTTGTGGGGGGTGCTTGGGTGGCTCAGTTGGTGAAGCATCCTACTTGGGCTCAGGTCATGATCTCCCAGTTGGTGGGTTCGAGCCCCACACAGTTCAGAGCCTGGAGCCTGCTTTGGATTCTGTGTCTCCCTCTCTCTGCCCCTTCGTAGCTCACCCTCTGTGTGTGTGTGTCTCTCTCTCTCAAAAATAAATCTTAAAAAATAAAAAAAAAATAACGAAAATGAAATACATTTGTTTCCTTTGAGCTGGGCATAGATTGATCTTTTTGAGTTGAATAAGGGGCAGTGATTCTGGAAATACAAACCATGTCCTGGTTATTAATCCCAGGGGAATGGAAGGCATGCCAGATGTCCTGTGTAGTTTATCACTACTGGTCATAATGGCTGTCCTGGGACAGAAGGCTTGTTCCCATTTTATAGATGAGGTCAGAGAGGTGAGGTCACAGGCCCAACACCCTTCCCTCTTCTCTCCTTCATTTCTTAAAACATTGTTAAAAAATTAATCAACTTTCAGGGCACCCAGGTGGCTCAGTCAGTTAAGCATCCGACTCTTGGTTTCAGTCCAGGTCATGATCTCATGATTCGTGAGTTTGATCCCCATGCTGGGCTCTGTGCTGACAGCCTGAAGCCTGCTTGGATTCTCTCTCCCTCTCTGTCTTCCCCTACTCTGCTTGTCTTTCTCTCTCTCTCTCTCAAAAATAAATCAATAAACATTAAAAAAATTAATGAAGTTTATTTTTTAGAGAATTTTTAGATTCACAGCAAAACTGAGGGGAATTCAGCGATTTCCCATGTACCCCCTGTTCCCACACACGCACAGCCTCCCCACTATCAACCCCCCCAAAACAGAGTGGTATGTTTATTACAATTGATGAGGGCACATCATCCCCCGGAGTCCATAGTTCACCTTGATGTTAGTCTCGGTGGTGTGTGTTCCACGGGTTTGGACAAATGCATAATGACGTGTGTCACCACTGTAGAATCACACAGAGTATGTTCACTGCCCTGAAAGCCCCTGTGCTCTGCCTGTTCATCCCTCTCTCCCCTCCAACCCCCGGCAAGCCCTGATTTCTTTTTTTTTTTAATTAAAAAAATTGTTTTAATATGAAATTTATTGTCAAATCGGATTCCATACAACACCCAGTGCTCATCCCAACAGGTGCCCTCCTCATTGCCCATCACCCACCCTCCGCTCCCTCCCACCCCCCATCAACCCTCAGTTTATTCTCAGTTTTTAAGAGTCTCTTATGGTTTGGCTCCCTCCCTCTCTAACTTTTTTTTTCCCTTCCCCCCCACCCCCCATGGTCTTCTGGTAAGTTTCTCAGGCTCCACATAAGAGTGAAAACATATGGTATCTGTCTTTCTCTGTATGGCTTATTTCACTTAGCATCACACTCTCCAGTTCCATCCACGTTGCTACAAAAGGCCATATTTCATTCTTTCTCATTGCCACGTAGTACTCCATTGTGTATAGAAACCACAATTTCTTTATCCATTCGTCAGCTGATGGACATTTAGGCTCTTTCCATAATTTGGCTATTGTTGAGAGTGCTGCTATAAACATTGGGGTACAAGTGCCCCTCTGCATCAGTACTCCTGTATCCCTTGGGTAAATTCCTAGCAGAAGCACTGATTTCTTTATTGTCTCCATAGTTTTGCCTTTTCCAGAATGTCATACGGCTGGAATCCTGCAATATATTACGTTTTCAGACTGGCTTCTTTCACTTAGTGATATGCATTTAAGGTTCTAACATGTCTTGTCATGGTTTGATAACTCTTTTTTGTAAAGTTTATTTATTTGAGAGAGAGAGAGAGATAGACAGAGCACGAGTGGGGGAGGGGCAGAGAGAGAGGGAGACAGAGAATCGGAAGCAGGCTCCAGGCTCTGAGCTGTCAGCACAGAACCAGATGCGGGGCTGGAACCCAGGAACCGTGAGATCATGACCTGAGCTGAAGTTGGACACTCAACGACTGAGGCACCCAGGTGACCCCAGAATTCTATTTTTCACATCCGGTCTGGCCACTGTTTGCATATTCCATTTCTCATAATGAATCTCATAATGAATTCTCATAATGAATACAAAGTCTTTTTTTTTTAATTTTTTTTAACGTTTATTTATTTTTGAGACAGAGAGAGACAGAGCATGAATGGGGGGGAGGGTCAGAGAGAGAGGGAGACACAGAATCAGAAGCAGGCTCCGGGCTCTGAGCTGTCAGCACAGAGCCCGACGCGGGGCTCGAACTCACAGACCGTGAGATCACGACCTGAGCCGAAGTCGGACGCTTAACTGACTGAGCCACCCAGGTGCCCCTGAATACAAAGTCTTGGCTCTCACTTAAAAAATGTTTACATGTAGGGGCGCCTGGGTGGCTCAGTCGGTTGAGCGTCCGACTTCGGCTCAGGTCGTGATCTCACGGTCTGTGAGTTCGAGCCCCGCGTCGGGCTCTGTGCTGACAGCTCAGAGCCCGGAGCCTGCTTCTGATTCTGTGTCTCCCTCTCTCTCTGACCCTCCCCTGTTCATGCTCTGTCTCTCTCTGTCTCTAAAATAAATAAACATTAAAAAAAAATGTTTACATGTAATGACAGACGATAGGAAACATCTGTTTCCTGATGCACACAATAACACATTGATTTCTCTTTAAGCCTGTGTATGTTGTCCCTGGAATTTTTAAACATTATTTTTATATATTATTATTACTATTATTATTATTATTAGTCACTGGGATTTCTTTCTAACCCAATTCACAGAGAGGCATCTCGGGCTTTCAGGCTGAGGGTGTAGCTACTGACCGTCAATGGCCAGAACCTCTCAGACTGCCTGTTTACAGCAGGTGTTTGATAGGTTTGGTCAGTACACAAATAATTGCAGGTGACGTTCGCCAGGATTGTTGGTTTTAATTTTTTTTTAATGTTTATTTTTGAGAGAGAGACAGAGAGAGAGACAGAGAGAGTGGGAGAGGGACGGGAAGAGGGGAGACACAGAATCTAAAGTAGGCTCCGGGCCCCAAGCTGTCAGGACAGAGCCCCACACGGGGCTCAAACTCATGAACCCTGAGATCATGACCTGAGCCAAAGTTGGACACTTAACCAACTGAGGCACCCAGGCGCCCCATAAACCGTCTACTTCTTTTTGCTTTGAATACTGTTGCTCAGCACTCCAAGATTAGTCTGTGCTGTGTGTGATGTAACGCATTCATTTTTTTCTGCAGTACGTTATTTTGGGGGACGAACGCTCGCAATCGATTGATTCGCACTACCATGATGGACATTGGGGTGAGTCTGTCTCAGTGACTTTATTTCTGCTTTTTCCGCTGTATTTGGCTGTGTCGACCCCACGCGGAGCAAAACTGATGCTGTTAGTTTGTTCAGAGAAGCTTGACTTCACTTTGAGAGATAGGGTGGTGCACAGAGCAGGTGAAATCCTCGACTCTGTCTGGCTCTGACCAGGCGAAAGTGCATTTTTCCAACGTGCCACCAGAGTACCTTTCTTTACGCCGTCCATGTGCCAAAACTAACCGCAGAGAGGCCCTCGGGCTGAGCCGTAGTTAGCCTGTTTCTCAGTGGCACTTTGAAATTTGTGCAGGTGTGCAATCGTGGTCTTGGCATTCGGGAAGATGGCGGTGGGAGGGATGACCGTCGTTCCTCTGGGCGTCGTGCCTGAGTTGAGTAGGAACCTTCAAGAACGTGTTGTGATTTGAAATGCTGAACTTGGTGGTTGGGGAATGGGCTGGAGGATGGAGAAAAAACAAGGTTGGAGGGAACCTCAAACAGTGTAATGGAGGCCGGGGCTGGGGGTCTGGGCTCTGGACTTGAGCTGACCTGGGGTTGAGCACTCCTCCCCGCCGGGGGAACTATGGACAAGCACTCTGAGCTCCGGTCTTCTTCTGGGTGACATAGGGCAGGGTTATGCAATGCCTTCTCCTTGAAAATGCCACCCCCACACGTCAGCACCCCCCCTCCACCGAGAACAGAAAATGGGGACTATTATTTGGGGGTCAGAATGCAGGTGGCCCCTTTCATTTTGTTCCAGGCTTTGTGGTCTATCTTCCTTCCCTGTCTCCAATTTACATTTTCCTCTGTTTAAGCCCACGACACTTTGGGAGCCTTCAGATCTCACAAATACACTTTGATGATAGGGCTCTGCATCAGCTCCTTTTATCTTGGGAACACTTCACGAACCAAAGCTAATGAACACAGAGCAGCCAGGGTCCACGTCTTCCAGAGTGTGCTTTGAAGCCCCCGCCCAGGGGTGCAGTTACGCTGCCCGGGAGCTCACACCCGGCTGGAGCTGCCCACCCGGCTCCCACCCTGTGGTGCAGAACACCGCACCCAAGCCTAGGCACCTGCCGCGTGCATACAGACACCAGCTCTGACTCGCCAGGGCACCCGAGGCATGCCAAAGACCGTTTCGGCTCTCTACTGCTCAGTAAAAAACAATGGTAAAACTCAGGGTTTAGGGCCACCATTTTGTTCTGCTCCTAAATGCGTGGGGCAGGGATTTAGGAAGGATTCCTCTGGGCTGTTTGTCCCTGACCCGTGTGGTCGGAGCTGGAGGAGCTGAGGCTGAGGACCCACTTCTGGGCGGGTTCTTCTCTCTGGCGTCTGGACCATCCCTGCTCCCTGGTCTGTCTGTCTGTCTGTCTGTCTCTCTCTCTCTTGCTTCACGCGGCTGGACATCCTCCAGGCCCTCTCCTGCACTGGGGTGGGGGGGAGGGGCGTCTCAGGGTAGCCCATCCACCTGCTTTTCCTAGAGGGAGTGTTCCTGGTGACCCAGGTGGCAGTTGCACGACCTCTTCCGTCAGCTTTAGGAAGAGTCACGACAGCACTTCTGCATTCTGCCGGTCAACAAGTCCCAAGGCCAATGCAGGTTCAAGGGGAGTGAGAGCCCACCTTCTGGCGGGGTCGGGGGTGGGGGGCAGTCCATGGTGGAGGATCTGGGTGGGGAGCTGCCTGCTCCGTGCATCCTACCTGCATACGGTGCTGGGAAATCTCTCTGAGCCTCACCTGTAAAATGAGGATGATTTCTCAAGATCCACGTATGAGTGAAAACAGACGATCTCTGTCTTTCTCTGACTGACTTATTTCACTCAGCATAATACCTTCCAGTTCCATCCATGTTGCTGCAAATGGCAAGATTTCATCCTTTCTAATTGCCAAGTAGTATATCATTGTATATAAAAACCACATCTTCTTTATCCATTCCTCAGTTGATGGACGTTTAAGCTCTTTCCATAATTTGGCTAGAGAGGGAGAGAGGCAAACCGTAAGAGACTCTTAAACACAGAGAACAAACTGAGGGTTGATGGGGGTGGGAGGGGAGAGGGGAAAAGGGGGATGGGCATTGAGGAGGCACTTGCTGGGATGAGCACTGAGTGTTGTATGTAAGCGATGAATCATGGGGATCTACTCCCAAAGCCAAGGGCATGCTATACACGCTGTATGTTAGCCAAGTTGACAGTAAATTATATTAAAAAATAAAAAAATAAAGTTACATTGAAGAAATGAAGATAATTATATGTTACTCCCCAGGGATTCATGTAACTGTGCTAAACGTGCCAGAACTCAATCCAACGCAGCCATTAACCATCGTTACTTTTGACACTTTTGCCCAAATGATGGTGGGGATACCTCATTACGTGTCATAGACACAGATCGTAACTGTCCTGTGGGTCGTGACCTCATGGGTCTGTCGTCTCTGATAATCCTCCATGGGAGGGAGACTCTAAACTCTGGAGGAAGAAGGACAGGCCAGTCCTCAGAGACCAGCCCACCCCAATCCCCTCGGACCAGACAGAGCCGCAGGGCAGGGTGATCTGTCTGTGCATTTCCTGGTGGGGACAGAGCTGAGAATGTTTCATAACATTTATCAGGACACACACACACACACACACACACTGCTGTGTTTCACTACGAAATTAAGCCAAATGGTGATGTGAAGAGACAAGTGCCCAGGGCCCAGACAAGGCCATGCTCAGTGCCCATCCCTGTCACTTTCCAAGTGTTGACTCCCACTTGCCCATTCCAGCTTTCTGGCCCTCAGTTTCCACATCTGTAAAATGGGCCTAGTCCTAGTGCCCGCATCACAGGGCTTCTGGGAGAAAAATTTTAAATATATAAGGAATTAGGACAGCACCTGTCATGGTTTTCTTTGTGTCCTCCCCCAAAAAAGATATGCTGCAGTTCTAACCCCAGTGCCTCAAAGCGTGACCTTGTTTGGAGATAGGATCTTCACAGAGGCCATCAAATTAAGACGAAGTCATGAGGGCTGGCCCTAATTGAGTATGACTAGCGTCCTTATAAAGAGGGGAGATTTGGACACAGACATAGACAGGCATACAGGGAGGACACCACATGAGGGATGGCAGAGATTGGGATGATGCAGCAGAAACCGAGGGGCTCCACAGGTTGCCAGCAAACTGCCGGAAGCCAGGAGAGAGGCATGAACAGGCCCCGCACCGTGTCAGGAGGACCGACCCCTTCACTTTGGACTTCCGGGCTCCAGATCTGTGAGAGGATACATTTCTGTGGTTTAAGTCACTCAATCTGTGGTGCTTTGTTGCAGCAGCCCTAGTCCATGAACGCAGTGCCTGACGCATAGTAGGTACTAAACGGTGGGGTCTTTTGTTATTATTTGCTTGCGGATCCCATAGAGATGGTGGGTGGGGCCGCCTGGGTGGTTCAGCTAAGCGACTGACTCTTGGTTTCGGCTCAGGTCCTGATCCCGCAGTTCAAGGGTTTGAGCCCTGCATCGGGCTCTGTGCTGTGTCATCGCAGAAGCTCCTTGGAATTCTCTCTCCCTCTGTCTCTGCTGCTACCCTGCTCATGCTGTCTCTCTCTCTCTCTCTCAATAAATGAATAAATAAATAAACTAAAAAAAAAGAATTAAATATTAATACAGTAATAATATTATTTATATACTTATTACATATGCTTTTATTATTCATATATTTATTATTATATTTTGTATGTTTATTATTTATTAAGAGAAATTAAATAAATACAATAAAATTAAAAAAAAAAGAAACTCCTGAAACCAGCAATGGCTGATCTTATGCGAAGAGTTGTGACAGTGCATGAGGGGAATCTCACACCAAACGGAAGGGAGAGCTGGAGAAGCCAGGCCTTGAAGGGGCCGGGGCCAGAGAGGCTCAGGAAATTCAGGACAGGAAACAAAGGGACCTTCTGCAAAGCGTTGTCTTACAAGGGAGTAAACCCCATGCCCACACGCATTTTCCTTCATCACGTCTGTGTTTGTGGGGAAACTCCAGAATCAGGAGCATCTGCAGGGCACGTCTTATGGTGGGTGGGTGGGACCCCTGGATCCACAGCCCCACTGGCATTGTGCAGCGGAAGGGACGGTTCTCCTACAAAGGAGGGGCCGGATGCCCACCAGACAGCCTTCTCTCTCCCAGCGGACGGCCTTGCCAGCCTGCTGGCCGCTTTGCCAGGACCACGCTCTCCTTCTGGGCTTTCCCCCCGAATGCCCTTCCTCGGGACTCTCCCATTGATGAGTTCCTACAAGCTCTCTGTGTTTTGGGATCTCCCCCACTCCTTTGCCAGGCTGAGTTAAGGGAAGTCTGTGCTCCCGCAGGCGGGTCTGTGCTCACTTCTATCCACTCCTGGAGATAGCTCTGTCTTCTTTCCCCTGCTTCTCCAGTCCCTTGCCAGCCCCTGGCCAGCTGCTCGCCCGTGTGCCAGCTCAATATATATCGACTTTTTGCGTGACTTTGGTTGTTAGTCCTGTTCTGGGGGGGTTTTTAGCCACAGGCGAAGAGGACATCTTGTGCAAAAACAAAATTTTCGATTTGTTCCTTCCCAGGTGGGTAAATGGGTTGCTGACAGAGCAGCATGCTGAGCTCTGTGGAGAAGGAGAGAGCAAGGTAGCTGATGGGGTGGAGGGACGGGAGGGGGATTCAGGGAAAGTGGTAGAAAGGGCTGTGGGTAGAAATGTTGCATGGTCTCAGAGATAAGTGGGCTTCCACAGGGGAGGCTGGAGTGCCTGCAGGGGCGGGGGATGCACACCTGCTGCGGGACCCAGAGTGGGGTAACCAGAAACAACGGCAGCCCCCGGGGGTGGCAATGTACTGTGGCCACAAAGGCCAGGGCTTTGGCAAAGTCTTGGATTCAAGTCCTGACCTTTGCTAATGAGCTTTGTGACTTTGGGCAAGTTATTAATGACTCTGAGTCTCCATTTCCCTCATCTGTGACATGGGGTTCATGCCCACCTGACAGAGTTGTTTTAGGGACTCAATGAAACAGCCCTGCTTGGTACACGGTATATAATAGTTGCTCAACAAACACAGATTCCTCACTTCTGCCCCTGGAGAGTTCGCATAGAACCAGCCAGCAAATATCCAGCATGCCTGCCTGCTTTTGTAAGTAAACTTTTGCTGGAACACAGCCAGGTCTACTGTTCACAGCTGCTTTCATGCTACAGGGGCAGAGCACAACAGTTGTGATGCAATGAGATGGCCAGGAATGCCTCAGATATTTACTGTTCTGGTACCTTAAGTAAACGTCGGTTGAGCCTTTATCTATTTATAAGATATATGTCTTATATAGGGATCCTCAGCTCTCTCTAGATTTTCACTGGTGTGTCCATGTAGAGTAGGGGGTCAATAGATAAGCACAAAGGCTAGAGTGGTCAGGCTGGTCAGACTCATGCAAACATTTCTGTAGATGGATACATTGTCGTTCATTATTCTTTCCTCTTTTCTTTCCTTTCCTTTTCTTTTCTTTCTTTTCTTTTCCTTTCTTTATCTTTTCTTTTCTTTTTTAAGTTTATTTATTTTGAGAGAGACAGAGACAGCATGATTGGGAGGGGGCAGAGAGAGAAGGAGACAGAAAAAAATCTCAAGCAGGCTCTGTGATGCCAGCGCAGAGCCCGATGTGGGACTCGAATCCACGAGACCATGAAATCATGAGCTGAGCTGAAACCAAGAGTTGGGCAGGTGCTTAACCGACAGGGCCACCCAGGCCCCCCTTGTCCATTTTTCTTGGAACAGGACATTTCTGTGTCTCATCGGTTGTGTGTTTGTTCTCCACGTTTGAGATTGGGTAATTAGAAATTTACTTGTTGGTTCAACAAAGTGTTGACTGCATGCTGTGGGCCAGGAAGGCTTCTGTAAGCTGAGAGTAAAGCCGTGAACAAACGAGACCACCACTCTTGCCCTCACAAAGCTCACATTCTGGCGGCAGAGACGGACAATGATCCAGTCAACATACAGCGCTGGGTGGTCATATCTCCTGTTAGGAAAGGCACAGAGAGATGGGTCTCTTCTGGATGGGGTGCCAGGAGCAGTCAGCCTGAGTGGGAAACTGAATGGGTGGTCTCTGTCCTGAGGACAGAAACTTCTGTGCTGGAGGGATACACGATGTGCGAGGAATGTGATCGTTCCAGGGGCTGAGCCCTCTGCTTCTGTGTCTTTCGTAAGGCTGCAACCTGGTTGTTGGCTGGGACCAGGGTCTCATTGGAAAGCTGGACTGCAGAAGGGTCTGATTCCAAGCTGATTCTGCCAGGTTGTTGGCAGAATTCAGTTCCTCTGCAGCTGTTTCCTGAGGACCTCAGTTCCTTGCCCGTGTCGGCTAGAGACCCGCGGGCAGTTCCTGGCCGTGTTGGCCTTTCCAATGCGAAGTGTGTACCCGGAGAAGGCAAATAGAGAAAGTCTGCCGGCAAGATGGGAGTTACAATCTCAGGTAACGTGATGATGGAAATGACATTTCATCACCTAAGCTGTTTAAAAAAATTTTTTTTGATGTTTATTAATTTTTGAGACGGAGAGAGACAGAATGTGAGCAGTGGAAGGGCAGAGAGAGAGCGAGCGAGATAGAGAGAGACAGAATCTGAAGCAGGCTCCAGACTCTGAGCTGTTATTACAGAGCCCGACGCAGGGCTCGAACCCACAAACCGCGAGATCATGACCTGAGCTGAAGTTGGACACTTAACCCACTGAGCCACCCAAGAGCCCCTTTAAGATTTTATTTTTAAGCAATCTCTATACTTGACACAGGCTCAAATGTACAACCCCGAGATCAAGAGTCACACGCTCCACCAACTGAGCCCGCCAGGCGCCCACAATTCTATTAATAACACCTTCCATACCGTGAGTGCTTCCTATGAGCAAGGCTCTAGTTAAGTGTCTTACCTGCATTATTTGCTTCTCACAATGACGGGATGAAGGAGGAACTGGGTAAATATTCTCTTTCTGCTACATATCAGGTGGGAGCCCACCCTTGACTCACACATAATGACCAGTGAGATATTTTATTAAATTAACAGACGGGGGTTATAGAGGGGCGCCTGGGTGGCTCAGGAGGTTGAGCGTCCGACTTCGGCTCAGGTCATGATCTCACGGTCCGTGAGTTCAAGCCCTGCGTTGGGCTCTGTGCTGACAGCTCAGAGCCTGGAACCTGCTTCAGATTCCGTGTCTCCCTCTCTCTCTGTCCTTCCCTCACTCGCACTCTGTCTCTTTCTCAAAAAGAAAGATAAGGAAAAATTAAAAAAAATTGTTTAAAACAAACACAGGTGTAGGGCATATCACCATTTGTAAAAAGGAATGCAGCCCACGGACACACACACACACACACACACACACACACACACACACACACGGGTGTACTAAACCATATTTGCTTGCCCCAAATATCTCTGAAAAGATGCAAAGACGTTGCTAACAGCAGCTCCCTCTGGGGGAAGGAACCCGGTAGCTGGGATCAGGAGAGGCAGGGAGACTTGTCATGGTGTTGCGTATTTTGTACCTTCTTAAAACTTGTGCATATATCACAACATGCCTCAATTTTACCTACACAAAGGATACATGAAGTTAGAGAGAAAGAGAGAGAATTGGCAGTCTGCCGCCAAAGTCTCTACTCGTGCCCACCATCCTGGCTCTGTTTAGCTGTTTAATGCTCCATCTGCCTATTAACGGCGGATGATAATGCCGCCTGCCTCACAGAATTGCCGTGAGGATCGGGACAGTGGATGCAAAACGCTCAGAAGAACGGCACCTTGCGCCCAGGGTAAGCTGCAATTATCGTTACTTTATTCGTAGAGAAAAGGTTAGAAAGAAACGCACTTCCTGCGCTAACAGAGTTTTGTCTGCTGTGGGATCATGGGCAACTTTTTATTTTCTTCCTTTTCCCCGAGATTAAAAAAAAAAAAAGTTTCCATGTTTTCATAGTGAACGTTTTTCCACGTCTTCTCAGCCCGGGCCTCCTTAGGAGGCCCCGAGAGGGGTTCTGTTCAGACTGAGTCACGGCCGAGGTTGGGGGAGGCCAGGCTTGTCTGGCCTGTGTCTAGATGCCTTATTTCTCCCGGCTGTTGTAGACACGAGATACTTGTTCATAATGGAAAAATGCTTCTGGACAAACACTCCACGGCCAGGGAGAAGGATGGAGGGAGGGAGGCAGGGGGGTTAATGCGCTGATGTTAATTGGCAAATGGGCATCAATGATGCTTCTTGTTCTTCTTGTTGTTTTTTTCAGAAGGGAGATCTCAGGGAGGTTTTAGATGTTCAAATGAGTTCTGGAGTGGAGATAACTAATTGGCCAAGCTCAGCTACTGTTCTTGTCTCAATGATCTGGACTGCAGGCGAAACTGGCTACCAAGCTTCTTTCCCCCGTGTTTTGCGCGCGTAGACGTCACTCTGGGGAGCGGTGGTGCAGAGTGTAGTGGAGGGCAGTTCAGCCCCAGGATGCCCTATTTATGCCCTGACCGCAAATGCCATCTGGCTTGGGATTCCTCTCTCTCTCGGGAAGCCGTCTTTCACTGCCTGCTCTGGACTTCTTCCCACTGTCTTTGTAGCAGAGTGGAGACCAGAACTTACACACTCTTAGGGACCGGGTAAACCCAGATGCAAATCCGTCCTCCTTTTGTGATTTTCGATAAGCCTCGGTTTCCACGTCTCTAACATGGGGTGATGGTGAGTCCCCACCTTACCAGGGCTTGTGCTGGGCAGAATCAGGGACCCTGAAGGTGTCCGCATCCTAATCCCTGTGACTGTGCTGCTTTCCACGGCAAAGGGGACTTTATAGATGTGATTAAGTTGAGGGTCTCCAGTGGGGCGATGTTTCTGCATTTTCTGGGTGTGCTCAATGTGATCCCAAGGGTCCTTGTACGAGCCAGGCAGGAGGGTCAGAGGCAGAAAGTACAAAGACAGAGAGGAGAGAAGATGACAGACGACTGGCCTTGAAGATGGACGGAGGGACCACTAGCCACTGGCATCCGTTGGCTTCTGGAAGCTGCCAACAGCAAGGATCCTCTGGAGCCTCTAGAATGAGTGACAGCTTAGCGTTCGCTCATGGAAACTGATTTCAGACATCTGACCCCTGCACCTGGAAGAGATTAATAAGTGTTGCTTCAAGCCACTAAACTTGTGACGATCTGACACGGCCACGGGAAACTCCCACGGGTTTGTTGTGAAGCCAAGTCCTCATCAGCGTGGCAGGTGCAGGGGACAGCCCCCAGGGTCGTCTATCGGAACACCCTGGTACGGGATTTCTAGATCACTCCACAGATGGCAGCGGTCATCAAATAGGACGATTTTGGTCAACTTCTGTGACCACATGTGCTACATCGTGTGACATGTATTCCTTCCCTTTTCTGTGGCCCTCAGGACACTGCGAGGTCCTCAGCTGAGAAAGGGGACCTTGTCCTATTCCTGTTGTTTCCTCAGTGCCTGGCACACAGTAGCTGCTCAGTTAATTAGAGCTTGCCAGGCTGAACAGAGATGTGGCCAAGTTCTTGTCCTGTGTAAGGGCTTGAGTGGCCGTACCCTTTCTTTTTGGGTCCCTCTCTCCTCTTCTGGCTGATGCTGTGGCCCCCGTGCTGAGACATCGGTCTCTCACAGCCTCTACTGCAGGTCCTTGCCAGGGAAGGGAGGGACAGTGGCCCCAGCAGCAGGCAGTTTCGAGGGGAAATGACCTTGGAGATCCCGCTGGTTCCAGACACACCCCTTGTGCCGTTCAGAATGTGTATCAGTGAATTTCTGGCATGGCCTGTGCTTGCCCTGGCCTCAGAGGGCTGGGGGGGAGCTGACTGGAGGGTGGTGCCCAGTGCTGATGAGGCACTTCTGGCATTCACGATCTGGAAAGATGCTTTCAGGGGGCAGGGCTGGGGCAGGCAAAGTTGTCAGACCCAGTGGTTTAGATTGTTTAGACCTCTGTGTTTAGAGCCGGGCCTGGGTTGCAAGCCCGGGTACATGCCTTCCTGGCTGTGTGACCTTGCTGGGTCAGACTCTGAGCTGCTATGGCTGTCTCCTAAAGCAGGCACCCATGCTAGGAGCCGGGGCCAGCAGTCACCGGCTGTTTCTATGAACTACCCGGGTCTCTGCTCAGAACTTTACTTGCCCGATTCCAGGCCACAGCCTCTCGATCCCAAGGTCAGGGGCATCTTATCCCTTTTCTACAGATGGAGACGTTGAGGTTTGGAGAGGCTCTGGACCTTGCCCAAGTCCCAGGCTAGGAAGGGCTGCAGGCTGGGTTTGCACCAGCCATCTGTCTGCAGAGCCCCTGTGCCAGTTACGGGCCCCCACCTCTGGCTGAGCAACACCCCTCTCCCCCCAGCCCCTCCCCAGAAGGCAGTGTTACTGAGGTGGGGTGGTGGAACCGCCGTGTCTGGAGCGTGGCAGAGATCCACGTTCCATCGGCCGTGCTGTTGTGGTCACTGCCATTCAGCTTGTTGTCTCCACGAGTATCTTCGTTCCATATTCGGTGGAATATGAACTCCTCCCTCCCCGAGCTCCTCCCTCCCCGTGCCTTTTGTTCAGGCCTGGGCAGGTCTAGGACGTGGCTTTTACAAACTTGCACGGATATATTTGCATATATATATATATATATATATATATATATATATTCATGTGTATATACAGTGAATATCCCTATCTGTATCTATATGTATATATATGTGTCTATATACATATACACATGTGTATATGTATATGTACACATGTGTACATATATGTATATACATATGTGTGTATATACATATATATATACACACACACACACACACACACACACATATGTATATTTAGTACATCTACAGAGTTGTGTGACCATTGTCATAGTCTAATTTTAGGACATTTGTTTCACCCCCAAAAGCAACCTCATGCCCTTCGGCATCCCCCCCTGTGACAGTCAGTTTTCTCTGCCGACTTGACTGGCCAACTTCAACATTTTTTTTTTTCTGGGTGTTTTTTTCTGGGTGTGAGGGTTGTCCCAGGTGGAATTAGCTTCTGTTAAGAGGGTAGCTCTCTGGTTAAATGTTCTTACCACAAAACAAAAACAAAACCGTAACCAAAAACAAAAGGGCACGAGGAAACTTTTGGGGAAGGTGATGGATATGTTTTTCACCTTGGTTGTGGTGCTGGTAACACAAGCATATACATATCTCTAAGCTCACTGAATTGTGTAACTTAATCTCGTGCAGTTTTTTTTTGTAGACCAATTGTACCACTTATGAAGCGGGGGGCCGGGGGTGGGGGCCGGGGAAAGGTGTGGCATGTTTCTCTAATAGGATGAATGTGAAGAGTTAAAAAGGAAACTCGCCTGATGTACCTGCCACGATGTAACAGTTCAGCATGTAAGCTACTCAGAGAGAAGTAACCAGCTCCGGATCTTTCAGCAGGCTGGTGGTGCTGGACCCCAGACATACTGGCTCCTGGTCCTAATGCTCTCCCTATCACATTGCTTCTGGAAGCAGCTTCTGTCTAGCCAAGGAAGTTTTATTCCGATTTGGGAAGATGTTCCCTGAAATGGAGAGAAAAGGCAGCCTGCCTTCGTGCTGGGATGTAATGGGGAAATTAGACCAGTGGGTTACTGATCCTTTTTCATTGGAAGCTAATTACATCGTATAGGATAGGAAGAGTGGTAACCAGCTCGTTGATGTCTCTGATGGACAAATGGAGGCTTTGTACTTAGATGGTTATGAGCAGGTCAGGTGTGTGGAGTCCAGTTGGCCAGTAGAACACCTCATGCGATTTAATAAAGAGACCGTTTCTCTCTAGTATCACAATCTTAATAACTGCACAGATATTCTGGCTGTGTGTCTACAGCCCTGAGTTTCTTCCTTACGGGGTTTGCCACACAAAATAAACTCCATGCTTGCAGGAAGAGACTTTTGGGTGGAATTCATTTATTAAGTCGACAAATCTGCATTGCACGTCTACTGTGTATTATGCATGAGCCTAAAAGCCAGTAATATGCATTGGGTGGAACCAACATAATCCCTGTCTGCATAGGTTCACAAAACATTCAGCTGCAAATACAGACAATCTTGAAACGGTGGCTTCAACAGATCGGGTCTTATTTTTATCATCTGAGAGTATTCTGGAGGTAGGCAATTCAAGGATGGGGCAGCCATTCAACAATGCTATCGGAGACTGTGACTCTGTATCTTCTTGGTTTTGCCACCTGCAAGGAGGTTTATCCTCATGGCTGCAAGATGGCTGCTATAGTTCCAGATATCACATCTGTATTCCAAGAGGACCAAAAGCCTTCTCCTCCCAAGGTCTTTTTTTTTTTTTTTCCTTACCTTGGGGCTCACCTTCCTAACAGACTCTGCTTCTACCTCGTTGGTCAGAATTTTGTCACGTGGCCACCACTGGCTGGAATGTGAAGGGGGAGTTGGATCAGGGTGGTGTTGAATGAGTTGTCCTATAGTATCTACCGTACTGCCCGAGTGTCCAAAGGAGCAGGCAGACAGGTAGCAAATGACTTCATCGTTAGTCATTGATGACTACTCGAGAGTCTCAGTGCATGTCTCAGGTTGGGTTTCTTTTGAGACAGACCCTGAGATAGGGATTTGAGGGCAACTAATTTTATTTTGGGGGGTGATGCTAGGACACAGTGGTACAAGTGGGGAGGAGGGTGGGGCTCACCTGCCCTGGGAACCTCGCAGCTTTCTCCTCCTCTGAGGCTGACAGAGCCGGCTGTCCTGGGGGCCTTCACCTGCCCTCAGTTCCAGCCCTTCACGCCCGGGGAGAAGAGTCCATACGTGGGGAGTTGCTGGGTGTGTATAGCAGGATGCTGCAGGCACGAACTAGGAACCCGAGTGCAGGACAGGATATGGTGGGACATTCATCACACCTGAACTGGCATATCGTAAGAGCCTTTAACCCAAGCTGGGGTGTCAGCTTCTCCCCAGAGAAGTAATTTTCGAGACCAAGCAAGAAAAAAAAAAGTGGAGGTAAGAGTGTTCCAGTTAAAGGGAACAGCACGTGTGAGGACCCAGAGGCAGGGAAGAATGTCACGTGTTCAAGGCCTGGGAGTGTGAGGCTGGCGAGGCAGTCAGGGCCTCAGGCCCTCAGAGCTGCACGAATCCAGAATCCACTAAATACAAAATGCGTCCTTGCCCATGATGCCTGGAGCTTTGTCATGAGAGGTAACCTTTCTTCTTGACGTCCTGACATCCTCCCTCCTTTCTGCCCTTCTTCTCTTTCTTTTCAAACATTTCCTCCTTGGGGCGCCTGGGTGGCTCAGTCACTTAGGCCTCCGACTCTTGGTTTCAGCTCAGGGTGTGATGTCCCAGTTCATGGGATTGGGCTCGGCGCAGATAGCTCAAAGCCTGCTTGGGATTCTCTCTCTTTCCTTCTGTCTCTGCCCCTCCTCTGCTCATGCTCTCTCTCTCTCTCTCTCTCTCTCTCTAAATAAATACGCTCTAAAAAATTAAAAAAAATTTTTCCTTTACATTCTTAAATTGCAGTCCCTCCGACCCCCATCTCAAAGTGCTTTCCACACATACTAATGGTAACATTGCTCTGACTCTGCAGAGGTTACAAAGTGCTTTTACATCCACCAACCTCACCCACTTATCCCATCCTCATAGTGCCCCTTCTGGGAATGGTAGGTAGGAGTACCCCCATTTTACAGCTGAGGAAACCGAGGCTCAGAGAAGGAAGGCACCTTGTCTGGGCTCTCAGGGCCTGTAAGATGCTGATCTAAGACTCAAAATCAACCTCTGGAGCCCCCTCTCTGATGTTGTTCTCTGCCACTCCCAGACCCAGCATGGTGCCCGGTGTGGCTTTAATTCTAAATGCTGTGGTTTGTTTGGATTCTGCCTCAGGAGCCTTCCAATGTTATCATATGCCTCTTCAGTTGACTGGCTGAGTAATGATATCATCCTGTGTCTGATGTGCTTCACCCCTTTCCCTATTTATTGAAAAACATTAGTGTTTTGTTTTTTTTTTTTAAGAGTGACTGAGCACAGTTAGGTAGATTATATTAAAATCCTCAGGAACAACAGAGTGATGAAAACCAAGCAAGTTGTCCTTATAAAGGGGCCTGGAAGAAGTCTTCCTTTTGGGGTTGAGGAAAGTGAGACCTGGTGAAGACACGGGAACAGGCTGGGCGGAGGGGGCATCTTCTGTGCTGGTCTTCTCCTGGTTCCGGTAACAGCACCTTGGTTTTCCTTTGGGAAGCTACCTGATTTTTGCCAGATAAGATACAGGATGCTCAGTTAAATTTGAACTTCAGGTTGGAAAACAATTTGTGTGTGTGTGTGTGTGTGTGTGTAAGTATATTCCAAATATTGCATGGTACATACTTGTACTATGTATCTACTCATTGTTTATCTGAAATTCAAATTTGACTTTACTTGCTGCATTGGATAGCCGTGACCCCTCTTAGCTCAAATGTTGGGGGGAAACTGATCCACCTTACCTTGGGTCGAGGAAAGGACAGGTGACCTGGGCTTGGCCACCATGGCATTTTATCCCTCCTACCCACAGAGATGAGTCAGAGATGGGGAGATCAGCTTCAGTGTTGGAAATTTGCCTGGCACCATTGAAAAAGAGATTCTTTCTTTTGGCTGGGGTCACTCATCTGGACCCCTGGGGTCCAACAAGTGAGAGTCTGCATAAGAATGAAGCCAAGAGAGAGGGGAACAGCAACAGAAAGAGAGAGAGAGAGAGAGAGAGAGGAAGAGAAGAGAAGAGAAGAGAAGAGAAGAGAAGAGAAGAGAAGAGAAGAGAAGAGAAGAGATTTAACGTTAAAGACACCACTGGGGGGCCTGGGACCAGCCTCACTGAATTTCGCCTCCATCCTGCCTCCCTAGTGCTGATGTAACAGGGGAGGGCTGATCTCATGATGTTGCAAGCGAGGGCAACAGCGACAGTGGGATGGAATTGAAAGCAAAGGCTTCGTTTGGGGCTGGTTGTGGGAAAGGCCAGTCCTCATCATGGCGGTGGTGGAGGCAGTGACCGAGGGGAAGGGTGTGCACAGTCAAGGGGAGGGTGTGTTCTTGCTGGCGGTCGTGCTGTTCAGGGTGCAGGTGCTGTGGATGACGAAGATACAGATACCAGTGATGGGGGTCGGGATGGTGTTGGTAAGGAGAATAAAGTAACGAGGGAAACAGTGGTTCCTGACCTGTCCGTCACCAAGTCTTACCAGCTCTGCCCTCCTCAGAATTTTCAGATTATCTATTCACTTCACTGTCTGTGTACTGCCATCACCACCCAAGCCCAAGCTGCCCGCAGCTCCTGTTGCTTCTACGGCTACATCCTCATCACCGACCTCCTTGCTGCCCTTCCTGCCTCTCCCTATGGTCTCTGCTCCGTGCCAAAGTCTGCGTGGAGCGTGAAGTTTAAAAAAATGTAAATTCAAGTTTCAGTTCTCCGCTCAAACCCATTCAGTGGCTGCAGCTAGGATCCCAACGCTCCATCATGGCCTCAGGACTGGAGTGACCTGGCCCCTACCTGTACCCCAATCTCATTTCCCTCTAGTAGCTTCTCTCTCACTATGTTCTCGTCTGATTAGTCTTCTTTTGGTTTTTCTAGAATATACTAAACCCTTTGTGTAAGGCATGTCCTGGGTGTGAAATGACTTGCCATGCTTCACGTGTCAGTGCCCATGTCACCTCCTAGATTCCAAATCCACATGACCTCCTCCTGTTCTTTTCTCTCATGGCACCCTGTTCTAAGGACACTCTGTTGAATGATTCTCTGTCCAGTTTATCAGTTGCAGAGTCTTGGCACAATGTTTCTTCAAGAATGTGTCACAGGAGTGGGCGCCTGGGTGGCTCAGTCGGTTAAGCGGCCGACTTCAGCTCAGGTCACGATCTCGCGGTCCGTGAGTTCGAGCCCCGCGTCGGGCTCTGTGCTGACGGCTCAGAGCCCGGAGCCTGTTTCAGATTCTGTGTCTCCCTCTCTCTCTGCCCCTCCCCTGTTCATGCTCTGTCTCTCTGTGTCTCAAAAATAAATAAACGTTAAAAAAAAATTAAAAAAAAAAAAAAAAGAAGAGGATGGTGATGGTGGTGATGGTGGTGGCAGTGATGGAGGTCTTCCGCCAAGAGGCAGGGGAGGCGATAGGCTCAGAGCACCTGGCCTAGCCCATCGCTTTAAAAAACTTTCATGAAAAATGGGCCCGCCTTTTGCCTCTGCGGTCGACCTAGAAATATCAACCAGAGGTGGGTTTTGGAGGAAGAGGGGCTGTTGAAGACTGCCAGGCCCGCGAGGCCCCGCTGCCTTCCTCCCAGGTTGTGGGAGGGCTGCCCTCCTGCAGTCCGCCGCCGAGAACTTCCATACTTGTCCGGACGAGGGACGGGGGGCAGGAGGGGGAAGGCCCCGAGCACGTGTGGCTGCAAGTGGGGAGAGCCGGGAGGGCTGGGGCGGAAAGGGCCAGGCAGGGCAGACTGGGTGACGGCCGGACAGAGGGAAGAGAGCCTGGGAGGAAAGTCGGGGGTGGGAGTGGAGGGCTGGGGTGGGGTCCGAGCGAGGCGGGGGGAGGTCCAAGGGGAGGGATGAGGGCTCGGATGGGGGTCTGAAGGCGGAGGAGGAAGGCCGAGGTCTCGGGTGCGGGGTCTGAGAGTGGCGGTGGCCCCGCGAGGCCGGGGCGGTTGAGGGAGGGGCGCTGGCAGGTCTGCGGGCGCAGGTGAGGGTCTGAGGGCGGAGCCAGGGCCGGAGGGAGGGCTGGCGGACGGCAGGCCCGCGCGGCTCCGAGCCCCGAGGCTGGGGAGCCGGAGCTGGGAGCCGCGGGCGGCGGTCCCGGCTGCGCCATGCGGGTGCACCTGGGCGCGCTGGCGGGCGCGGCGGCGCTGACCGGGGCGCTCAGCTTCGTGCTCCTGGCGGCCGCCATCGGCACGGACTTCTGGTACATCATTGACACGGAGCGGCTGGAGCGGGGCGGCCCGGGCGTGCGGGGCCGGGCGGGGGCCGCCAACCGCAGCCAGCTCGAACCTCTGAGCTCGCACTCCGGCCTCTGGCGCACCTGCCGGGGTAAGGCTGAGCGCGGGGACCCTGCGCGCTGCGCGCCCGCCGGGGACCTGTTGCCGGGCTCGCAGCTCTTCCCCTGCCCCCCACCCACCCCCCGCCGCCCCAAGGCGCAAAACGGGGGGTCTGGGCCCGGGCCAGGTGGGCGGGGGGCTGCAGAGCGGGGCTGGTTCCGGCCGCAGCTGCTCCGGGCTCCGCACGATCCTCCCCCCGGGGCGGCAGCCAGGGTGGGCGCGGGGGGCGAGGCCACCGGCTGGGGTCCCCGCTCCGAACCCGCAGCCGCTGATTCCTCCGCCCCATCTAGTCCAGAGCCCGTGTGCGCCGCTGATGAACCCCTTCTGGCAGGAAAACGTGACCGTCAGCGACTCAAGCCGGCAACTTCTCAGTGAGTCCCGGGAGGTAGGGGATCGGGGGAGAATCCCGGGTCTGGACGCCAGGTTTGGGGCTCTCCTCCAAAGAGCGGGGCCAGGGCACTGCGGAGGGGGCGCTCCGGTACGGGGCCGGGGCGGGGAGGGGAGTGAGGGGCAGGGGCGGGGAGGGGAGTGAGGGGCAGGGGCGGGGCCTCTCTTGCTCCACAGGTTACATCGTGTGGTTTAGAATTCATTCGACAAACGTTCATCTCAGGCTTTCTATGTGCCAGGCATCATGCTGACAATTAAGACCTAGGTCATGCCCTCCAGGAGCTCAGATACTAGCTGCGGAGACAGATGTAGAAATGCACAGTCACATTTCAGAGTGACAAGCAGCGGGGGTGCGGGGTGGAAGAGACACCTAAACCAGCCTGGGGACCTGAATGCTGCAAAGAGAGATCTTAGCCCATAGATCCGAAGGCACGCCCCGTGTCGGCCTTATTTGTATCCTCAGTGCTGAGAACAAGCGCTTGGATTTGTGCAATGATTCAAGAAAGGCAATCAAGAGGCAGAGAGCAGCCCCCTCCCTCCAGGGGAAATGAACATAATAGTTCAGTTCGTTCACCGAGACTCGCAGTGGACCAGACATGGAGCTGAATGCTTTCCATCTATGTTTTCATTTAGTGTGCACCTGCTGTGCTATGGAGTTAGTATCATCTCCATTATTGCCTTCATTTTTCAGGGAGGTACCATAGAAAGAATCTGATGAGGCAATGAGGGCTAAGCTCCATAGACCCTGAGAAATGTGAGTAGCTCTGGGTAGGCTTGTTGAGGCTTGGGGACAAAGGTGAAGTCACTGGCCAGGGTGCCTCTCCAATTCCCTTCTCCCCCTTGCTCTTTTTCTCTGGCTAGGATGTGCTAAATTTCCTCCTGCCGCTGGGACTTTGCACGTGCTATTTCCTCTGCCTGAACTCTCCCTGCTCCCGTCCTGCCAGCTTGACTTGCTCAGCTTCTACTCATAGCACAGGTTTTGTGACAGTTTTTGAGTCAAAGTCTGGCTCCCTCATTAGACGATGAAAACATGAGGTCAGGGACCATGTCTGTCTTGCCTCAGCTTGATGCCCAATATTTAGCACAGAACCTGGCATGGAGTGGGGTCAAAGCCAAGATTTGCTGAGCAGGGGTGAGAATGACTATATTATAGTATGTTAGAAGTGGAACATAAATGAATAAATATGTCAGTGAAACAGACCCTTTCTCCGAAGTCCGGTGGTGTGCCGGGAAAGAGTTAACAATGGTCTTTCTGGGGAAGGAGGGAGTCTCCTGGTTTGATTTGAAGCATTTGCCGATTTCTGTGGTGTAGATGTTTCAAGCTGTCAACATGATGTCAACTGGCTCCCCAAAATCCCAAAAACTTAGCTGTTGGCTCTCATGAGGTGATAGAACCCAGTCCCACTGCATAAGGTCCCAGTGAAGGAGATGTTCCCCTAGACCCTTGAAATATGTGGGAGACGAGGGAACTCTGTCTTCAGCCCCAGGCAGAGCAGAATCAATGTTCGGTGTTCCTAGAGCATCATTTCAAGAATAATCAAGAGTTCCTGGCCTTGACGTGAGGGAGGTGGGTGGACACCCTGTGCTCCTGGGACAGGTGTCTTAACCTCTCCGAGCCTCAGTTCCCTCATTGGCAAAGTGGGCATACCAGCCATCTCTCTTCATGAGGATGCGGGGAGGATGGGACGGGCGGGTGCGTTTGAGGAGCCTCAGCGGTGCCTGTGCTCCATGAGTCCACCTTGAGTCGGAGTTGCTGTTACACCATGAAGGCTGCCCCTTCAGACCGCATGCTCGTTGCACACCACCCCCAGAAAGAGCCTTTTCTCAGACTCCCTTTATCCCCAGAATGAACCGTGAATCTTGGCCAGGCTCTTTTGTTATGTGAAGATGTTCCTTTCCTTCGAGGACTTGCTTTTGAGGTCGTAGACGAGACAGGACAGTTGTCAAAGCAGCACGTTCTCCAAGTCAGCTTCCTAGACAAATCCCAGTGGGAGTGTCTGGGGAAGGAGTCTTGGGTTTTTTCCTGCAAGGAAACCCAAGCAGGCAGACCACTCCAGCGCCTGCTAAAAACCCACCTTGCTTGGATGTTTTGTCTTCTAGATTAGCTCTGGGGTTGGCATGGGTTTGGTTGCTTGGCCGGGGACTGGAATTATTTTTTTTTGGGGGGGAGGGGCTCGTCAGATTGCATACCGTGTCGAAAAAAGAGCCATAATCTAGAAACAACCAGGCTAGCTGCATCAGCCAGGAGTCTTTTGGTGAAACACAAATCATCCTTGTTTAAACAAGAAGAGGAATTCTTGGTCCGCTTGAAAAGTTCAAGTGTGCTGGGATCCAGAGAGCTAAACTCAATTTCTTTCTTCTCCTCTCTGCGCTTTGCTTCTGTTTGGGTCCTGTTTTCAACAAGTCCTCTCCAGTCTCAGCAACCCAAGCGGCAGGAGGCTCTCTGTTTCCCAAAAGTCTGCAGAAACTTCCAAATAGGCTTCTTATTGGGCCACATTGGATCACAAGCCCAGGTCTGAGCCAATCATTGTGGCTGAGGGGATGGGATGTGGTGATTGGCCGGGCAGAGTCGGCGCTTGTAACTTGGGATAGGAGCAGGGCCAGTCCTGTCATAGATGGGGGTCCCCACATCTGACCAGCTGTGTGACTTCTGGCAGGTCCCCTGCTTCCATAAATGGGCTGCTTTGAGATGGAATGAGATCACATAAGCAAAGCAGCATAGTCACACCATGCATAGTGGGAGCTCAATTAATGTCGCCTCCTCCTGCTCTAAGTCACATTGCCTCCCTGAGCCTCAGGCTTCTCATCTGTAAAATGGAGCTAATCACTAGAGACTTAGTCCATAAGTATTCCTTCTCACACTGGGCTAGACGGGCGGGGGGCTAGAACATGAGGAGACAGGTGCATCTCACACAGAGTTTAGAGTCTAGCGCAGAAGGCAGATATAAACACACGGGCCAGTGACTAAATAAACGTAAACTTGTTTCAAATAGTAGCAGGTGTACAAAGGGAACGAAGCAGGGTCACCTTTCCGTGGAGTGGTTGAAGGACAGCGAGAGAAACAGCCAACATTTATGGAACAGTCGCATGTGCCCGATGCTATTCTGAGCACTTTGCATATATCACCTCACTTAATCTTCACGACAGTCTCACAAGG
The DNA here is from genome assembly GCF_018350195.1 of Panthera tigris. Classification (NCBI taxonomy): domain Eukaryota; kingdom Metazoa; phylum Chordata; class Mammalia; order Carnivora; family Felidae; genus Panthera; species Panthera tigris. The sequence goes on from NC_056675.1 coordinate 34,278,871, forward strand.
CAGGAACTTTTATTATAACCCTCACTTTTCAAATGAGGAAACTGAAGCACAGAGAGGTTAGGTAAGTTATCAAAGTTTGCACAGTAACAGGTAGGTCTGGGAATTGAATCCAGGCCGTTGCTACCCTTTGAGAATGAGACGACACTGAGTACTATTCCCACGTAATGTGAGCATGCTGAGCCCAAGGCCATCGGAGTCCAGAAGAGGAGCTTTTGGCTCTTTCCTGGATTCAGAGTCCCCATCCTACACTGCCTCTTCTGACAAGGAATCAGATCGAGATTACCAGGAGGCTTAGCATGAGCAGAGCTGTGCAGTAGATTTGGGGTGGTGGGGGAGGTCCACAGACAGCTGGAAGGCCGGTGTTTCTGGAGACAGCGTGGAAAGTGGGTCTGGTTTTTTCTTCTTTTATGTATTTTAAAAGTTTTAATGTTTATTTATTTTTGAGAGAGAGAGAGAATGAGCTGGGGAGGGGCAGAGAAAGACAGAGACACAGAATCTGAAACAGGCTCCAGGCTCTGAGCTGTCAGCACAAAGCCCAACGCGGGGCTCAAACCCACGAACCGTGAGACTGTGACCTGAGCCAAAGTCGGACGCTTAACTGACTAAGCCACCCAGGCGCCCCTCTATTTTTTATTTTTGAGAGAGAAAGAGAGAGCGTGAGTGGGGGAGGTGCAGAGAGAGAGGAACAGAGGATCTGAGGTGGGCTCCATGCTGACAGTAGAGAGCCCGATGTGAGGCTCGAACTCATGACTTGAGCTGAAGTCAGATGCTCAACTGACTGAGCCCCCCAGGTGCCCCTAGAAAGTGCTTCTAACACACACCTCATGTCCTGCCTGTTCCTTACTTTGGCTGCATCTCCTAAGAGCCAGGAAAAAGGTCAGACTGATCCTCCTACAGCCAAATGCTTCAGACATGGAGAGGCCAAACGCCTCGCCCAACACAGCACAGCAGGGGCAGAAGCTGGACGGAGGGCCAGAGGCCTGGCCTGCTTGTCCTCTGAGGAGGTGATGTTGGAAAAATCACAAGACTGGATCTCCAGTCCTTCTGGGTACCCAGCTGTTGCAGTGGTGTGGAAAATTAAAACCAGCCCTCCCATGATGCTTGGTGCAGATTTCAAGAGTAGAGATGGTGGGGGACAGAAAGAAAGGGATTGGGGACATAATGGCATTCAGAGGCTGCCTGAATCCAGGGGGAAATTCTCAGTGTGACTTATGCATAGCTGTGTGGTAGGCAGGAGGGTTTCAGCATCTCCGGGCACAAAGGCCCTCTTGGCTGCCTCTTGGGGTGCCTGTTGAAAGTCAAGTATACACTTTAAACGAACAAGGAGCCACTCTGGAAAACAGTGTGGCGGTTCCCCCCAAAATTAAAAATAGACCTACCCTATGACCAGCAATAGCACTGCTAGGAATTGACCCAAGGGATACAGGAGTACTGATGCATAGGGGCACTTGTACCCCAATGTTTATAGCAGCACTCTCAACAATAGCCAAATTATGGAAAGAGCCTAAATGTCCATCAACTGATGAATGGATAAAGAAATTGTGGTTTATATACACAATGGAGTACTACGTGGCAATGAGAAAGAATGAAATATGGCCTTTTGTAGCAACGTGGATGGAACTGGAGAGTGTGATACTAAGTGCAATAAGTCATACAGAGAAAGACAGATACCATATGGTTTCACTCTTATGTGGATCCTGAGAAGCTTAACAGAAACCCATGGGGGAGGGGAAGGAAAAACAAAGGAAAAAAAGAGGTTAGAGTGGGAGAGAGAGCCAAAGCATAAGAGACTCTTAAAAACTGAGAACAAACTGAGGGTTGATGGAGGGTGGGAAGGAGGGGAGGGTAGGTGATGGGCATTGAAGAGGGCATCTTTTGCGATGAGCCCTGGGTGTTGTATGGAAACTAATTTGACAATAAATTTCATATAATAAAAAAAATAAAATAAAATAAAAAAATAAATGAACAAGGAAACAAAAGATTCATATTCGAAGTGGTTCCATTTCTTGGGATCCTACTACGAGGTTTCTAAGAAGAGGCTCACCCAAACCGCGTTTGTAACAGCAGAGAACAAGGTACGACCTCAGTGCTCTTGGGTGGAGATATGCTACGTGTCTGCCTGTGGTATGTTTATTCTTCGGAAGATGATGTAAATCCGTAAAGAAGAGTATACTAATGTGGATAAAACGCCAAGAAATACCGTGGAGCGAATAAAGCAAGTTCCAGAGTGTTATGGGTAGTGTGATGCTATTCCCAACACGATCTCTTTGCTATGAGTACGGCCCAAAAACAATAAGATGTACCTTTATTTACGTGCCATTAGGAAAGGAAGCAACACGGCCATTGTAAGTCTGAGATGCTGTGGAAGGTCCAACACATGATGTTTTCGGATTGAAGGGTGCCCTTTAGAATTAGAGAGACAGGTAAGATACGTAAACATATGGAAAGAAGACTGGAAGTATGTACATCCAAGCACTGACAAGAGGTTCGCTCTGGGGAGGAGAGGACGAAGGAGGGGTTGAGGTGGTGGCCACACCGCTCTCGTCTTCGTTTCTTGGAAGAACAATGTTGTTGTGTTTGCTCTAGAGCAAGCCCCAGGAGGACGCCCCCCGGGTGGTTGGATTTCTCCTTAGCATGGCTCCTGGGACCTTGGTGAGCGCCCCCTGGCTCTCCAGCTGCAAGAGCTGGGATGTGCGGATGCTTCCAGATAACTCCGGCTTCCTGGATTTGGTGCTTTCTGTCCCCTCGTTCAGGAACGCCTGCCCCACACCTTCTCGTCTGACCTTAGGTCCAGACCTCTTTTGCAGCCCTGAGAGACCTTCCTAATCCCCAGGCTGGGTGAAACGCCCATCTTACCACCCCTTTGTCAGCCTCCTTGGCTGTTCCATCTCCGCTGCTCCACCTTGAGGAACTGAGCTGCGTGTCTTGAACCTCACTTTCCTCATCAGTGAAATGGGAATCACACTTCTTACCTGGTGGAGCCCAGGATGCTGGAGGGCAAGAAGGAAACAGTTATTCTCACACTTGGCGCTCATTAACAGCTTGGCAAAGTCAAAGCCCTTGGTCCAACGGACAGGAGAGGAAGCAGGCTTTTGGGAGACAATGACATTCACCTGGGTACAGGTAGAGTCGGGAATTGAACCCAGGTCTTTGCTTGTAGAGCCCTGCTTTGCCCGCATCACAGTAATGCACCTTGGGTTGCACGATGTCATCTCTGTTCTCAAAAGGACCGAGTTGTGTGTGGTCACAACAGATTCAAGGACAAATATGTAAAAATTTGTTTCTTTTTAAAAAATTTTTTAAAAATTTAAATCCAATTTAATTAACATATAGTGTAATAATGACTTCAGGAGTAGAATTTAGTGATTCATCACTTACATACAACACCCAGTGCTCGTCCCAACAAGTGCCCTCCTAATGCCCATCGCCCATCTAGCCCATCCCCAACCCACCTCCCCTCCATCAACCCTCAGCTTGTTGTCTGTATTTAAGAGTCTCTTTTGGTTTGCCTCCCTCTCTCTTTTAATCTTATTTTTCCTTCAAATTAAAAAAAAAAATTCACTTCCTTACAAGGCACGGTAGGATTGAATATCTCTGAGCCCTTCCTGGGGCTCAGCGTCGCTTTGACAAGGTTTGAAAATAAAGTCAGTGTGACATTTCCCCCTTTGGGAGATGGTTCCTGAGATTTTCTTCTTTTGCCAGTGCTTTGGATATTTCTGGAGAGAGTTGTGTCTCTGCTTTCTTTAAGAGCACGACTATTACTTGGGTAACCACCCTGGGGCTGCCTGACCTCGCTGGCATTGTGGAATTGGAAGCCTGGTTTTCCCAGTGAGCAGTTCTTTGAACAGTGTGAAAACGGGATGATCACAATAATCTTTTCCTTGGCATGAACATTTTTGCCTCTTTCTGTATTTGCTCTTCTCTTTACTTGCCACAAAGCACTTCTATATTGAAAGGCCTCTTGCCCTTGGACACACATTTGCCCTTGATAAAACAATGACCTGTCAACATTTATGATGATTATTATTAATTCTATGTAGTAATCTTAGCTACGATCTGTTGAGCTGCTACCATAAACACTGTACTGGATTGGAAGGTGTCACCCCCTCTCCCCCCAAAAAAGAAAGATACATCCATGTCCTAACCCCTGGTCCGTGGAGATGTGACCTTATTTGTAAACAGTGTCCTTGTACATGTAATTAAGTTCAGGATCTTAAAAAAAAATTTTTTTAAGTTTATTTACTTCTGAGAGAGAGAGAGAGAGAGAGGCAGAGAGAGAGGGAGACACAGAATCGGAAGCAGGCTCCAGGCTCTGAGCTGTCAGCACAGAGCCAGACACAGGGCTCGAACCCACCAACCATGAGATCATGACCTGAGCTGAAGTTGGATGCTCAACTGACTGAGCCACCCAGCCTCCCCAGAAGTGGATACATTTCTAAGGGGAACAGAACTCAGAATCAATATTCATGCCCCACGTCTGTGGCTCTGGAAATAACAAAGACTAGAACACACACACACACACACACACACACACACACACACACACACACACGCTCACACCCCACAAGAAGCTCAGCCAGACTTCAGCAGGAGATTTTACAACTCTCCCACAGGAAGCCTGTTCTTACCCAGACATTTAATTGAACGTGTACGTCAAGTCAGCTTGCGGCGTGTCTGGGGAAACTCACACACCGTGCCGCCGGGCTGAACCCGCCCCAGGAAACCTCATTAATTTCTAAATGAGAAATGATTTCCCTTCCCAGCCATAGTCTGGAGGCAATGCCATACAGGGCCACAGATCTTACTTACTGGCCCAAGACTTTTCCTTAAGGAAGGAAGGAAGGAAGGAAGGAAGGAAGGAAGGAAGGAGGGAGGCAATGCCATACAGGGCCACAGATCTTACTTACTGGCCCAAGACTTTTCCTTAAGGAAGGAAGGAAGGAGGGAAGGAAGGAAGGAAGGAAGGAAGGAAGGAAGGAAGGAAGGAAGGAAGAAGGGAGGCCGGTCTTGTTTCCTTGACTTGCCAGGGCTGGTAGCATTTAGAGGGTTGAAGACAAGGTGATCTGGTCACAGTGGGTGTCGGACCGGATTATTGTCTCCCTCATTGTTACTACTGGCAAGGTCACCATCTATCTAGTGCTTACCACATGGTTACGCTTTCCTGCGCTGCCCATCATCTTCACGCACGCTGTCCTTATGGTAATACTGTGAGTCCCATATTATTGCCTCCGTTTCACAGATGTGGACAGGGAGGTTCTGTGGAGTTAAGTGACAGGCCCATGGCCCCATAGCCTGAATTCAGATGCAGAGCATCTGGCTCTCAGGTCCATCGTTTTAACCACTCGTGTGCTTGCTTGACATACAGCATTATATTAGTGTCGGGGGAGGGGCGCCTGGGTGGCCCAGTCGGTTGAGCGTCCCACTTCGGCTCAGGTCACAATCTCAGAGTTCGTGAGTTCGAGCCCCGCGTGGGGCTCTGTGCTGACAGCTCGGACCCTGGAGCCGGCTTCGGATTCTGTGCCTCCCTCTCTCTCTGCCCCGCCCCCACTCACGCTCTGTCTCTCTCTCCCTCAAAAATAAATAAACACTAAAAAAGTTTTTAAAAATATATTAGTGTCAGGGGTACAACATAGGGATCTGACAATTCTGTACATCATGACAGGTGTAGTCACCATCTGTCTCCATACAACGTTACTACAGTTTTAATGACTATAGTCCCCATGCAGTGACTCATTTATCTTATACTTGGGAGTGTGTACCTCTTAACTCCCTTTATGTGACTTGTCCCCCCCCCCCTTTCTGGCAGCCACCAGTTTGTTCTGGGCATGAAAGTGTTTTCTGTTTGCTCATTCACTTGTCTTTTAGATTCTACATCAGTGAAATCGGATGGTTTGTATCTTTCTCTTAATTTCATTTAGACGAGGGAATATTACTCAGCCATGAAAAAGAGTGAGGTCTTGACACGGTAGTAACAACGCTGTTAATTTTTGCTCCCAGCACCCGGGGCCTGGCCCCTAGGTGGTACACAGTGTTTGTTGATTGACTGCAGGATGTTGCTAACCCTCCTCTGCCCGCTGTCCTCCTCTCTCTTCTAAGCCATGCATGGGACATTTGTGATTCTGCTGCCGCTCAGCCTTATCCTGATGGTTTTTGGGGGGATGACGGGGTTTCTGAGCTTCCTCCTTCGAGTCTCCATCCTCCTCCTGCTCACGGGGACCCTCTTCCTCTTTGGAGGTAGGTGCCCCCATGCGTGGAGCGCGGGCTTCGGAAGGGGATGTGCATGAACCCTCGGCAGGGGTGGGTGGGGCGGGCGTCCCATTCCCTCTCTGGGTCTCGGTTTCCCCATCTGTGACATGGGGATGTCCATATGTGACATCCTGTCCACATAGCTGGGTGGGGCGAATGGTTTTGGCCCAGGGTCCCTGGGTCTGTGGCCCCAAGAGAGAAGCAGAGGGCAGGGGCAGATCCTCAGGATTGCTTTCCTGGTTTCACAGAAGACGCTGACAGCTTCCGCTTGAGGGCTGTGGGTTGGCTGGAGACCCTTGGTCTTCGTGTCTCTCTGATGTCCTGACAGATCCTGCTTGATGCTTGCTTAAAAAATGGGCAATGCCTGTCATCCCTGTGGTCTGGCAGACCAGAGCCTTTCAAAGATGGGCTCCAGCGCGAGGCTGGGAGCGTAAGGCCTCCCTCCTTGAAAACAAAACAAACAAAACAAAACAAAACAAGTACAGAGGTGATGCACACACCTGGGGTCCATGGAGGAAAAAACCTAAAAAGAATGTCTGGACGTGAAAATACCGTGAGGCTCAGATGTCCTCCAATCACCCACTACTGTTACCAATACTGGCGTTAATAGCTCACTCAGTGACTAATTCTCGAAACCACGCTGGCCAGTCGTACGTTCTGCAGTGGCGGGAAGTCTGATCCGCGCTGTGCCAAGGGGGAGCCTCGAACCAGGCTGTGGGGCACTTGAGGTGTGGCGGATGCCCGGGAGGGCTGAGGGGTTCGTTTAAATTGGTTTAAGTCGTCCCCTGTGGCCAGCAGCTGTGGCCCTGGATGGCACTGCCCTAGTTCACGGTCTATGGAGGCCCACCGCGTGCCAGCCCCGTTCTGGGTGCTGGGGGAATCCAGGACGAGGCCCCTGAAACTCATAGCCCGTTGTCGGGGGGTGGACGTCAGCTCAGTGATCTCACAAATGCAAAATGCGCCTCTGACCTGGACAGTGACGGAGGGCCGTGAGGTGCTGTGAAACCACAGGGGGTTTGACCTGCTCTGGGAGGTCCTGGAATCAACATGAGCTGAGATGTGGTGACGGACAGGAGTTTTTGAGGGCAGAAGGGACGGGGAAAGGGGGGGGGAGGGGGAGGAGCAGGAGGAGGAGGACGCAGAGCCCCGGGGTTTGATCTGCTCTCCTTTGCCTGTCCCGCAGCCTTGGTGACCCTCGCTGGAATGAGCGTCTACATCGCGTACTCGGCCGCCGCCTTCCAGGAGGCACTGTGTCTCCTGGAGGAGAAGGCCCTCCTGGACCAGGTGGACATCCGCTTCGGCTGGTCCCTGGCCCTGGGCTGGATCAGCTTCGTCACCGAGCTGTTCACCGGGGTGGCCTTCGTGGTGGCAGCCCGTGTGCTCAGCCTGAGGCAGAGGCAGGACCAGGCCGTCTGAGCCCGGGTGCCTGGTCCGCTGGGAGGGAGGGGCTGGCCGGGGGCGGCCGGGACCCGTTGGGGGGGGCTGCAGTCTCCTCCTCCTCAGCCCGAGAGCCGCTGTGGACTGAGCTCCGGACCCGGCTGTCGACTTTGTGCCATGTGTGCGGCCGGGCCTGGCGCGTCTGTGTGTCCGTGCACGTGTGTGTCCGTGCGGGCCGGAGGGAGCTGCGGGAGTGCAGAATCCCCATCACCTGGAGTGACAAACGCACCCCCTTCATCGTAAGCAGAGCCTCCCAGCGTCCGCAGGCCCCCCCCCCCCCACCTTTGCGTCAGCCCTCACCCCACGCCCCTGCCCAGTGGATCAGCTCGCCTTCTTTGCCAAGGACACGGGAGACCAGAGAGGTCAGGAGAGCTGCAGAAAGGTGCACAGCGAGCTGGTGGTGTTTTCCTCGCTGCAGGGACAGTGCTCAGTCCTTTCCCTCGGCTGCTCTGAGCCGGTTTAGCGGCTGGCTGCAGGGTGCTTGCTGTGGGTGGCTGTGCTGCGACCTGGAACCCAGGGGGGGCGCGGGCGGTGCGAAAGCAGGGGACGAGAGCAGAAGTCTGGGCTTCTCACCAGCCAGGCCGTGCACACGTCCTGCCGAAGTCAGCCGGGTGCGTGCTCGTCCCGCCCGGAGTCCCGGGGCTCGAGTAAGTCCGGCTCACTTGGAGGAGAGATTCTGCGATCAGGGGCTGTGTTTTGAGATGTCACGCGATCGTCCCGGACGTGAAGGCCTGAGGACCTCTGGTGGTCAGTGCGCTGGTCCCCTTGCGTGTCGCTTCATCGCTGTTGCCGGGGAGGACCACCGACACGCTCACAACGGGAGGGAAGAGGAATCGGCAGGCTTGGGGTTTGCAGGAAGGAACAGTCAGCAGACTCGCCCGGGGAGGGAAGAACGACGAGCACGTTCGCGCTCGGTGGGCGAGAACATCCTCACAGACGCAGCAACAACTCCTGGGCGGTTGTCTTCGCCCTTAGTTTCCACGTGAGTGTGTTGACTGAGCCTGCTTCCCTGGCCGCAAGCCCACGGCTGGCGAGGTCCACACACGCCGGGAATGCGGAAAGCAGGGTCCCCCGAGGAATCGGCACATCTCAGTCGTCAGCGGCACTTAAACAGTGAGCAGGGGCCACCTCAGGAAATTGTGCATTTCTAACATGCCTCCAGAAGGAAGGTGTTTGTTGTAAAGTGTCCCCCCCCCCCCCGCCCCGCCCTGCTGTCCCCACACGCGGTCTTCTGTCCAAGGTGTGAAGTCCGCCGTGGACCGAGTCCTGGTGACACTTTTCCAGCTCTTGTGTAATGACACAGCGTTACTTGTCGTGTGGCCTTCGTGGGTGTGGGTGGGGGATGGTGCCCACCTGCGTGGGCCTGTTGGCATGGAGTGTTCTCCAGGGAAGCCTGGCTCCTTCTAGGCAAACATAAGTCTGGGGGTGACGTGGGCCTTTGTCAGTGTAGGCGCTGGGGGTGGGTCTAGGATGTGAGGTGACAGATTCCCATGGAGTTTGCCGACGGGGCGATCTTCAGGGACTCCTTGTATCCCTTCCTCCCTCCCCCAGGACATTCCATCCCTCCTTTCTTCCTGGTTTTCCAGGCCATGGGAATGGGGGTGCCCAAAGTGTCCGCATATCTGAATCCCCTGGGGTGGCTCTGCTCACACCGGAGCGTGCGAGACTCTTCTCGGTGTCCAAACCCCCCTGGGGGCTGCCCTCCCCAGGGGCCGAAAGAGCCAGTCGGGAGGTCCTGGTGGGACCCAGGAATTCACATTGCTGACCAGCTCCCGGGTGATGGGGATGCTACTGGCCCGGGACCACTGTGTGTATGACATCACTCTGGACGATTTGCTAAGTGACAGGGGTGATTGTCACCTTACCACACATTAGAATCACCTGGGCATCGTTTAAAAGCCCTGTGCCCCGGGCTGCATCCTTGCTCTGATGGCATCTGGAGGCAGAGAACTCTCTGGATGGTTCCAGCGCACAGCTGAGGTTTTGAACCTGTTCTTGTAAGATTCAGAAGATTCCTCGGTAAGTGCAGGTTTGGGGGTCGTGAGATGACCCTACCACCGTCCTCACCATGACACCATCACCCTTACCGTGACATCCTCCTCCTTGTGTGGCTTCACTTCACGGTGACCTCCCCTTCCTGTGTCGTGAGCATCATCACAGCGGACCCTTGCTGGGTACTTGTTAGGCACCTGCACTCTTCCACATGCCGTCAGTCAGTCACTCAACAAACAGGTGCATGCTAGGAGCTGGGGGCGCTGACCCGCCGGGGCAAGCCCTCGGCCTCTGAGCTGCCGCATGATCGAGGAGGGAGGGGGGCAAAACCGGTGGTGGGTGGCGGGGACTATGGAGATAAGCGGGGCAGGATACAGGAGAGGAGACTGAGGCACAGACAGGCTAAGTTAACTGGCCTGAGCACGAAGAGAGAAAGGGGTACACCTGGGATGGAAATTAGATCTGCCTGATCCTGTCTCAGTCTGGAAAAGTGCAGGCGGAGCGGATCGCTCACAAGGCCCCATGGGGAGGGGAGCCGGCAAAGTTGCAAAATCAGTTAGCGCGCCTCGCCTCGGAGAGAAATGAAAAGTTTTCCGGAAGAGAGGGCCGCCATGCTAGTGAGACAGCGGTCTTTGCCGCCACCTGCTGGTTGTGAGGTGCACGTGCGTCGGGGGGGGGCCTGATTTCTCAAATCGGTCCAAGGACTCTTCAGTCCTCTGGGTGCCCAGCCATGTGTCTGACACTGCAGGGCACGGGCTCTCCGCTGGGGCGATTCACCGTCTCCTGCCCACCTGGGATGTTGGCTATGGCCACAGACATTTTTGGTTGTCACAGCTGGGGATGAGTGCTCCTGGCATCTGGTGGGCAGAGGCCACAGGGACACTGCTAAGCATCCTTCAGTGCACAGGGCAGTCCCCACGACAGAGAATTACCTAGTCCCACGTGTCAGGCGTGCCGAGCTTGAGAAACCCTGCTCCGGGCACAGAAAGCACATGTGTACTCAAGGAACCAACAACATAGTTGGAAAGAATCTCATTCATTCAGTGAATAATTGCCAAACTCCTATGATGTGTCTAGAACTGTTCTTGGGGTCTGGGACACTGGGGCCACCTCAGTGTAGGTGAATGACAAGATCTGTGCCCTTACTAGCTTATACGGAAATGGCCAATACACGAACCAATGATACACATGATAAATTTAGGTAGTATTAGGGTCATGAAGAAAATAAAACAGGGTCATGAGCTAGAGGGTGGCCAAGAGAGACATTAGTCTAGGAAGGACAGTCAGAGAGGGCTTTCTGGAGGAGGTGGAATTGTGCTGAGACCCAGTGAGGAATCTGCCATGTGGGGAAACAGCAGACCAAGCAGGTGACAGTAAGTGCAAAGGCCCTGAGGTGGAAACAAGCTCATGTGTTTGAAAAGAAGAAAGAAGGAGAGTGGAGGGAGGGTGTAGGAGGTGATTAGGGGTGGGGGGTACGTAGGTAAAGGGGGGGAGGAGGGAGAGGAAGGGGTCGGCTAGTGCCCATGGTCTATGGCAAGGAGGTGCCGATGATAAGTGGGGTTTGCGGTTCTGTTCTGTTCTGTCCTATCGTATTCCATTCCATTTTGAGGGCAAAGAGACCTCTCTAGGTGAGGGAGTGCGTGGACCCTACGACTGTGGTTCTCAACCCCACCTTCACATCAGCACCGTCCAGGGACTTAAGGAAACCACATGTCTAACGCTTGGGCCTCAAACTCCTACCACTGGGGAGCCCGGAAGCTTGCAGGGCAGGCGCTGTTAGCCCCATTTTGCAGATGGGGAGCCTCAGGAGCAGAGAAGGGGGACCGTGCGGGTGATAGATCCAGGACTGAGACCCTGCCCCAGTGTCATCAGCCCCTCCCTCCCTCTGACATCGGGCGTCTCACTCCCAGTACCTGAGAGTCAACGCCCTGGATTTCACTTATAGTAAAAAGGGGAGCGATCTGTGGTCTCTGCGTGTCCCCAAGTGAATTTCCGCTTGTTATTTTCCCAGCACATGACACCCCACCGCTGGGTCACTGGTATTAGGTCCCCGGGAAGGTTGGAGGCAGACTGTCCTCTCTGCCTGGTTCCAACAACAGCCCGTGCTTTGTGAAATGTTTATGAGTTAGGTCCCCTCTGGGGCACATGGAGCGTGGTGGGGGGAGAGGGGAGGCGGGAGAGATGGAAACACACGCACACTCACATGCGTGTGCAGGTGCACACTCATGCACAGACGCCTGGAGAAATGCACAAACAGTAACAGAGACAGAGACAGAGAGAGGGGTGGGGAGAAGGCAGTGGAGGAGGAAAGAGCGGACTCGGAGACGGGCAGGAGAGAGATCCGCGTAGAGAAAGGAGAGGCAGGAAAAACAGAAGAGACAGCGAGAAACCAAGAATGTGGAGACGTCGGGGGAGGGGGCGGTGAAAGACCCCTCGGAGTCGGAGAGGGTGGGGAACAGAAGGATGGTCCGTGCAGACCCTTCCGGGCTGCAGACACTGGCCAGGGCGACACTTCTGGGCAGCATGCGGGGCCGGGGGAGTGGGGTCCCTTAGGACAGGGCCCTGGGTCCCCACAGAGCTGGGGACAGTCAGAGGGTGGGCGGGGACGTTCCCTGGTGGATGACAACAGCCCTGAGGCAGTAGTGGGTCCCCTTTCCAGGAGCAGTACATCCCATGCAATAGTTGGGACATACTTACCTTAATTATGTATCGCTTCTGCGATATTCAAATTTAAACTGGCATCTTGGGTTTCAGTCTGCTAAATCCGGCAACCCCACCCCTCCTTTCTGGCTCCACTCTTCTCCCAGGTATCCACACTGCTCCAGCCACACAGGCTTCCTTGCTGTTCCTCGAACACGTCCGGCATTTACTGTTCCCCTGCCTGGAACGCTTTCACCAGAGAGCAGCGAGACCTTCCCCGGTTCCTTGGCTAAAATTGCAACCCCTTCGCCACACGCCCAAACGGCCTCTCCCCTCCCGCGCTCTCTTGATCTCCTTAGCGTTTGCTGCTATGTAATGTGACCTGCGTTCTATACGCTTGATTTATTATCTGTTTTCCCCACTGGACTCTGTGCTCCTCGCTGATTCCTGAAACAGTAGCTGCTGCTCGTTGGATAAATGTGTAAACCCCAGACTCTACCCAGTCTCTTCTCTGAGCACATTTTCCACCCAGCCCACCCCCTGGGGCGTTGGTCGCCTCGTTGCTGTGTTGAAAGTTCCAAGTATGAGGTGTTTAGGGTTGTGCTGGGCACCTCGGCTTTTCTTGGCTACCTCGTAAGTCCTACGCATTCATTCACGTCAATAGGAGTTTAGGAAGAGTCAACTATGGGCCAGAAACTGATGTATATGGAGGTGTGGGGGGCAAACTCCCCGGGGATCCCAGCCCAGAACAATCTTCAAATGACGTAGGGGCGAGATGATTATCTGAGAGAGGCAGGGAGGAATGGAAGAAGGAAGGAAGGAAGCAATGTACACACAGGAGGGGTCACATTAAAAATGATGGGGCGCCTGGGTGGCTCAGTTAAGTGTCCGACCTCAGCTCAGGTCATGATATCACCGTTCGTGAGTTTGAGCCCCACGATGGGCTCTGTGCTGTCATTGTGGAGCCCGCTTGGGATCCTTTCTCTTTCTGTCTGCCCCTCCCCCATTCGTTCTCTCTCTTTCTCTCTCTCTCTTTCCGTAAAATAAATAAAACATTAAAAACTATATTTAAAAAAATGAAATGGCTACTTATGGTGAACCATTCGTTCTCTCTCTCTCTTTCCAAAAAATAAAAAAACATTAAAAAATGTATTAAAAAATGAGATGGCTACTTATCATGAACCACGACTGTACCCAGTTCTGTCTTTTAAAGGAGGACGGGCTGGCATGGTTCCCGCCCGCGGGGAGGTAGACCCGGCCAGGATTCATAGCTGCCAGCAGTGGAGACAGATTTTGGCTGGCGTCAGCATGGACGGAGAGAAAGGGCTGCCCGTCACTCTTCCGGTCCCTGTGAGGGCTGGGGAATAGGTTTGGGGTTACGCACCCGGGGTGATGGCACAAATCACGCAGTCAGAGGGATCTGTGGAGGGCTCGGCACCATGGCTGGCTGGCCTTGCTGGCTATGTCTACTTGCTGTCCCCAGCCCTGGACCTCATCCCACCAGCTGTCACGGATGTCCTGGTGTCCATCCCCCAGCCATGGCAGGTGGATCTGATCGGCTGAGGGTCCTCATGTGCTGGGAAAAGGAGGATCTGGGTTTTGAGCCAGCTGGTAGGCTGCTGGCACTGTCTCGTCCATGAATCTCAGGACGGGCATCCCCCCGGCCCAGGGAGGAGGGCTGATTTGGGGGCGGCTGAAGGGAATGACAAGTGCCCCCCCCAACAATGCCCCCCTGTCCTCGCAAAGCCTATCAGAGGAGGAGAAAGGAGACCTCAGGCGATGCCCATTGTGTAGCAGAACTTGGCATGACTGCTTGGTGGCTGTGCAGAGACAGGTCCACACGTGAGCCTGCACCAGCTGACTGAGTGTCACTCTTTCCAAAAGGTTTTTATTTATTTTTGAGAGGGAGAGAGAGAGAGAGCAGGGGAGGGGCAGAGACAGAGAGGGAGACACAGAATCTGAAACAGGCTCCAGGCTGCGAGCTGTCCGCACAGAGCCCGACGCGGGGTTCAAACCCACCAACTGCGAGATCATGACCTGAGCCGGACGCTTAACCCACGGAGCCACCTGAGTGCCCCCTGGATGAATTACTCTTAAAAAATGAGTGATTTTTTCTTAAGTTTCTCGAGGGTGGAGGTGGACGGTAAAAACCGAATCAGTGAGGGGCTTTGCAGAATTCAGGGAAACTTCTTCCCAGTAGAGTAGTTGTTACCACCCACACACCCGTTTTGCCCCCACATCAGTGCTCCTTGAGGAAATGAAGGAAAGATGGAGTTTCCTGCCAGGCAGGGGGTGGGGGTGGGGGTGGGGGAGTTGGGGGAAGGGGAGGGGAGGGCTGGGGCTGAGAAAGGGCCATGCAGGGAGTCCCCAGAAGGAGGGAGGGGTGCGAGGTGATGGGGAAGGAAACCAGGCAAGACTGAAGGGGCATGTGAGGCCATGTCTGAGGAAGGGAATGGGGGAGGAAGGGAATAAGCCAAGAGCCCCACCCCACTCTGCTCCCCACCCCACTGTGCCCCCTCCTGCCCCCACCATGGTCTGCAGAACCAGAAAGGCAGCTGACAGTGAGGGAGAAACTGCGTTCTCAAACTCTGTGGATTCTGGAACTCCCTGACACCCCTGGGGTCCTTAGACCCTGCTGCCCACAGAGGAGGGGGCCCGGCAGAAGCCATGGCCCCCAAACCCAGCGGCGGCCCCCGCTCAGGGTGCTAGCATCGTCTCCCCTAAAATGGAGGCTTGTTGTGGGTCCAAGCATCTACTCCAAAAGATACATTGAAGGTTGAATTCCAGTACCTGCGAATGTGATCTTATTTGGAAAAAAAGGTGGGGGAGATCGATCTTCTGGAGTTGTGGGATGCAGGATGTCCAGTTTGTGCTGGTTCTTGGCGGTGGTCCTGGGAGGTCCTTGCAAAGCAGGCTTAGTGCTGGCCCTGGAGGGCCTCCTGCTGGACTCACCCTTCATCCCCGCGTATTTGCATTGGGAATGTCCTTCCTGTCTCCATCACACCTTAGGGCTCCCTTCTGAGATCTGTGTTGAGCCACTGGATCTTTTTTGACCGAGAATGGGAGGTGCCGGCCACTCGCTCACAGATGAATAAACTGAGGCACAGAGAAAGGGACTGATTTGCTCAGATTCACAAATCAAGCTATCAGATATCAGAACGAGGACTATATCCCACGTCAGGAGCATTTTTCTGCTCTAAACCCCGGACAGTTTGACAGCCAGTTCACTGACTGATTCAGATCTATTTGTCTGTCTGTCTGTCTATCTATCATCTCTCTGTCTATCCATCATCTGTCTGTCTATCCGTCTATCCATCATCTATCAATCATCTATCATCTACCCATCATCCATCTATTATCTATCTATCTATCTATCTATTATCATCATCATCATCTCTCTACCCATCATCTATCTATCTATCTACCTATATTATTCATTATTTTTCTTCTTGATGATAGCATATGTTCATTGTAGAAAATTCCATAGTTCCACACTCAGGCATGACTCCCATTAATATTTTGGTGCATTTTTTTCTAGCTATAAGTTTTGGTACACTTCTATTCATCTAGCTATTGCCGATAAAGACACACACGCACAAACATAGTTAACTAAGCAGCCAGTTTCCCCTAATTCTTCCAGCATCTGTGTGTTCCCCTCAGGCATGTCGTTAAGTTTCACCTAAGAATCTGCTTATATAAACAAGTCTACCATCACCCCATGTGGCCCCAGCTCATATGGTACCTTTGTGTAAATTAGCAAAAGTCACCCCTCCAGGTAGGGGCACGTGACTTCGCAGGTGGAAATGGAAAAAGTCCTTTTGTGAACCAGCCCAGCCCCAGAGCACATAGTCTGGTGAGCAGGCGCAGCTTAGAATTCACCCTCACCTTGGCTGTTTGGAGGGGTGCCTTGTGCAGTGCCCAACCTGCCCAACCATATGTGATGACCCTGTGCACAAAAGCGTTCTTGAACAATGTGGGCATTTCTGAAATAGGTATTAGTCAAACGTTCATGAAAAATGCATGCAAATCATGAACTTCTAGTCAAAATAAACAGAGGCCAAACACTTTGACTCCAGAGTCATTCTTTAAATCTCTCTTCCAGGTGAATTGCCCATTTCTGTCTCCCTGGTATCTAGCAATGTACTTGGCCTAGAGGAAATACTCTGTATTTATAAAACTGAAATGACACGCATAGTGTAGTGGTTGTAAAATGTATCTGCAGATTCTCCGACCCTCCCGCTATGAAAAGGTGGAGTCTAATTCCTCTTCTCTGGATCGTGGGCTGGCCTTTGTGATTGCACTCTACCCAACAGGTGCCAGAAATGTCGCTGCATGACTTCTGAGGCTGGGCTGTACGGGACGATACAGCTTCCGCGTGGTTCTCCCAGCCCTTCCCCCAACACGTGCCCTTAGAACTGTGAGCCACCATGGCCTGAGGAAGCCCCAGCAGCCACATGGAGGGACCACATGACTGCCA
This sequence comes from Panthera tigris, assembly GCF_018350195.1. Classification (NCBI taxonomy): domain Eukaryota; kingdom Metazoa; phylum Chordata; class Mammalia; order Carnivora; family Felidae; genus Panthera; species Panthera tigris. Next base: position 34,295,663 of record NC_056675.1, read on the forward strand.
GCATCACCCGCAGGGCGTGGGAGGGAGGGAGCTTTCCGATGATTCCAGAGCCCACATTCAAGCTGCACCAGCTGAGGCTGAGTGGAGCAGAGAGACTGGCAGTCTGCCCCAAGCCCGGCCAACTGGGAGATTTGTGAGCAAACTAAATGTCCTCACCATGCCGTGTCGCCCAGCATTGGGGTGGTCTGGGAGGCAGGCTAGATAAATGGAACAGCTCGGCTGCGGAATATTACATTTACAGCCTGCTCGGGGCCACACCATTTGCCTTTATGTGCTGATGGATTTTGCCACAAGCGTCTATGACCTGAGGACGTTCTCTGGTCCCAGGAGTCTGCTTAGCTAATACCTTCACTGGGAGCAGCTCGGTCCCCGCCTCCAGGTGGGACAACCTTAGTGTGTCTAATGACGGATTACACTGGTAGAATGGTGACTGCAGCAACCCCAAAGTGTTCTTGGAGAAGAATGAAAGGAGGAGAATACCGTTTACCTTCAAAATGCAAAGTGCCGTCCTGTTTGCAAATCCCTTTCCAGCTGGGATCTCAGATGCCTGGAACACGCCTGTGGGCAAAGAACAGTCGTCTCCAGTCGAGGAAGAGAGACTTGATGGGGAATTGGTGGCAGAATAGGCTTGGACCCCCACCTGCTGGTCCGTTAAACTCTGTGTTCCCTGGCCGCAGACGCCCTCAGAAGGGACCACCTACTACGATTTTTCCAGAACTCCAATTTCAAAGGATTCTGCAGTGATGCCCATTGAGTCACAGGTCTTGGGGTGGATAGCAGCGGTCAGCACTCCCGCGGCTCCCAGGGCCGCATCCTGGCCTCTGGGCTGAGCAAAGGGTCAGCCACAAAGGAAATGATGTGGAGGCAGAAGAAAACCTGCTGGGAAGCCGGAGCCTCAGCCGGATTAGCAAGTGACCAGCACTGACTCATCAAAGGACCTGGATGAAAGGCTTGGAGATCACGCGGGGAGAGTTTAAACACAGGCAGCTTAAGTGGTAACAGACCCAAAGTGCGGGATCAAAGAGGACTTCAGAATCACAGCTCAGCCTGCCCTGGGAGCTGCTCACCCCCACGCATCCCCCCGTGCACTTCTGTGAATCAGGCTAGAGGAGGGGCGGGGACGGCGTGCTGACCCAGCAGAAGGCTTCACCTTCAAGCCCAGCCATGTCTCCGAGCTGCAGAACTCGGGGCACAGGTAGGACGGTGCATAAGAGCCACTGGCTTGTTTTCCTTTGTATTTGGGAATAATTATAGGCTCACAGGAACTTGCAAACAAATAAAAGTAAAAAAGGACACAGCGTCCCGTCACCTTTACTGGAAGCTTCCGCCAGGGGTGACATCCCAGGTAGCTGTACAGTACCAAAGTTGGGAGATGGACGTTGGTGCAATACTGCTAACTGGACTGCAGACCTACTGTGTGTGTGTGTGTGTGTGTGTGTGTGTGTGTGTGTGTGTAGCTCTATGCAATTTTCTCCCACATGTAGATTCACACCCCCACCACTGTAACCAAGATGCGGAACTTCTCCATCACCACGAAGGAGGCCCTTTCTGCTACCCAGCTATGGTTGCACACCCAGGACCATTCAGGATGGATGCCGGGCCACCACTCATGCATTCTCTGTCTCAGAGTTCTGTCATTTTGAGATCATTCCACAGATGGAATTCTACAGCAGGAGCTGGCTTGAGACCAGCCTTTCTTCCCTCAGCAAGAAGGCCTGTGAGATACCCCCACACCCCGGCCCCGAGTTACGATACGCACCAATATCATTCCTTTCCACGTGCAAGCAGTGTTCCAGGGAATGGGTGGGGCACGGTTTATTTATCTACGCCCCCCCCCCCCCGCCAGGATGTTTGGGTGGTTCCAGATTTTGGCAGTTACAACTGTTCTTTTCACTGAATGATACATGGGTTTTAATGCAGGAGGCCCCACAAAGTATCCCTAAGGAGCACACTGCTAAATTTGGTGGAAGGGTGTGGATTTAGAGCCCCTACAACATCAGCTGGGCTCTTCTCTGCAGAGCCTGCAAGAGGAAGAATTTCTCTTGGGAATAGAGAGAGGCGACGTTTCTCTTCAGTCTTCAGTAGATTTTTATCCAAGGAAACTGGGAATCTTGCAACTCACAGAGTTTCTCTCTTTGCTTTGGCCACTAGGAAGCCCTTGGCTTTTTAAGCTTTTTTTCTTTTCTAATTTTAATTTTTAATTTTTAAAAATGTATTTATTTTTGAGAGAGACAGAGAGAAAGCAAGTGAGCAGGGGAGGGGCAGAGAGAGAGAGAGGGAGATTCTGAAACTGAAGCAGGCTCCAGGCTCTGAGCTGTCAGCACAGAGCCTGACTCCGGGTTTGAACCCATGAACCATGAGATCATGACCTGAGCTGAAGCCGGGTGCCCACCTGACTGAGTCACCCAGGCGCCCCTAATTTTTATTTTTTGCTTTTACACATTTAGTATAACAACACGGAGAATTTTATCAGAGTTCCAGGGGAAGTCTCCCGTTGCCGAGAAAAATCTGCCAGGACTGGACCTCGTTTCCCAGGAAGTAAATCCTCGGTGCTCAGTGTAATGTGTGGGGAAGCTGGGAAGGATGGGTCACCTTTGCCGGACTCTGAGCTCCCGGGGTTATCAGAACCGTTGCCCTGTCCACCTACCCTCACTGGCCAAGCACAAGGCCAGGTGCTAGCTGTGCCCAGTAATGCCGAGCCCTTCTGCTTCCCGAGGGCAGCAGTGGGCATCCTGCCCAGTGGATCCAGCTCGACCCACCGGGAGTTGGAGAGACCTGCAGCATCCGAGAACGTTAAGAGTGGATGGGAGGCAAGTCTTTGGAGCCCTCGGGAGTGGTGTGCAAAGAGGGGCCTGGATTTCTGATTTCCCAGAAGGGAAAACACGATTCTGGGAACCAAAGTCTGTTGCCCACTTTTTATCTTGCTGATTAAGTCCATCAATTAAGCAACTACCCAAATGCACAAGCACATACAAGCCCACGTGCCAAAGACAATTACTATCATCTGTCCCAGCCATGTCATGCTTACACACACACACGCACACGCACACACACATGCACCAATGCACGGGAAGGGAAATATTTTGGAATCAAAGGTTGAATTTTAAACGAAGACATGTGGAATTTCATATTTTTTTTCGCTTCATTCGTGTCGAGATCATGCATTCTTGACATGAGTGAAAATTGGCTCATTTAAAAAATTCAGAGACGCTTTATTTCTTTTAATACTAGTTCGTTTACTGACTATGCGGAATATAGATATGTTATGTACAACTCACCATAGTCTATGTATGTGTGTATATACCTTTTTTAAAAATAGTTTTTTAATGTTTATTTATTTTATAGAGAGACAGACTGTGAGCAGGGGAGGGTCGGAGAAAGAGAGAGAGAGAGGGAGAGAGGGGGGGGGGTGGAGAGGGAGGAGGTCAGGCTCTGCGCTGTCAGCACAGACCCAGATGTGGGGCTCAAGCCCACAAAGCATGAGATCATGACCTGAGCTGAAGTTGGGCACTTAACTGACAGAGCCACCCAGGTGCTCCCTGCATATACTTTGTATAGATACATACATATACAGTGAACCTTTGCTCACTTCCTGATGGGCGGGATAATGAATAAAACATGTGGGTAAGATTTTATCTCTACTCAGAAAATTGGCTCTTGGCTATTGCCACTGGTTCATGGCTTCTGGTACAGAAACAGATTATATCTATATCTATATCTATATCTATATCTATATCTATATCTATATCTATATCTATATATCTTCTATATCAAATCTATCTATATCTATGTCTATACCTGAATCTATATCTGTATCTAGATATCTATATCTGTATCTATATTTGTATCTATATCTGTATCTATATTTGTATCTATATCTGTATCTGTACCTATATCTATATATCTGTATCTGTATCTATATGTGTATCTGTATCTATATCTATATATCTATATCTGTATCTGTATCTATATTTGTACCTATATCTATATATCTATATCTGTATCTGTATCTATATATCTATATCTGTATCTATATATCTATATCTGTATCTATATCTGTATCTGTATCTATATCTATTTATCTATATCTGTATCTGTATCTATATCTATACCTGTATCTATATTTGTATCTATATCTGTATCCGTATCTATATTTGTATCTATATCTGCATCTGTATCTATATCTATGTATCTATCTCTGTATCTGTATCTATATTTGTATCTATATCTATATCTGTATCTGTATCTATATCTATGTACCTATATCTGTATCTGTATCTATATATCTGTATCTATATTTGTATCTATATCTGTATCCGTATCTATATTTGTATCTATATCTGCATCTGTATCTATATCTATGTATCTATCTCTGTATCTGTATCTATATTTGTATCTATATCTATATCTGTATCTGTATCTATATCTATGTATCTATATCTGTATCTATATTTGTATCTATATCTATATCTGTATCTGTATCTATATCTATGTATCTATATCTGTATCTGTATCTATATATCTGTATCTATATTTGTATCTGTATCTGTATCTATATTTGTATCTATATCTGCGTCTGTATCTATATCTGTATCTGTATCTGTATCTATATTTGTATCTATATCTGTATCTGTATCTGCATCTGTATCTATATCTGTATCTGTATCTATGTATCTATGCAGTATACATTCAAAACTTCATGGGCTATTACAATGTCATGGGCGAGGGTGGAAATTAGGAAGAAGAGCCTACGAGAAGGAGACAATGAATAAAAAGGCCAAGAGGCAATGTTGTCGACCTGCATGGGTCTAAGGGGTTGGCACTGGGCAAGTGCAGGTCTCACCTCGGGGACACACTCTAGGTGCCATTGGAGCTTGAGGAGTAGGTGTTAAAGTTGTCAGAGTTTGCTGTGGGTTGGGCATACTGCCAAGCCCTTCAAATGCATCTTTTCACACAACGTTGAGAGGCAGACGCTCACGTTATGCCCTTTTCACAAAGGGGGAAATGGAGGGGCAGAGAGGATAAGGCACTTGCACAGTCAGGGTCCCCTGTTACTAAGCGTTGGAGCTCGGCTCACCCTTGGGACCTCGGGCTGACTTACTTGAGATCAGGGTTTTCTGGGGGTCGTGCTTGCAGAAGCTCCAGGATTGCAGGGCTTGCATTTCCCTTTCCTCATGAAATTTAAAAAGTCTGGCCAAATGTTCTGGCCAGAGTCTCATTCCTGGGATTTGTCTTACCCAGACTGGGAATCATTTCCATGGCTCCAGCAAGGCCAGATGTTGGAGGTCAAAAGAGCAAGCCACAGGCCCATCAAAGCAATGATGGGTCTCCCATGCCCGGCAATTAGGAGGGGATTCTCAGCTGTGAATGTGCCCCTTGGCTTCCTGATGGAAGGCTATCATGCTAATTAAATAACCATGACTGTGCCCGGCCGCTGCTACAGCTTTACCCCACGGCCACACAAGGACCTGTCCGGGGTGCCACGATCCTTCGTGATCAGGAAGGAAAGCCACTCTCCAAGGGCAATGGGAATGCACCTTGGTATAGGGAATGTCTCCGCCACGGGGCAGAATCTGGTCTAGAGCTCCTGTGCAATCCACTTTAAGGAAGCCCGGTTGACGAACTCTGTCTTTGCTTATTCCATGATGTGTTTAGGGCACAGACCAGGATGCATCTTGGCTCAAAAATTCCTCGAGGGCTCCCTCTTGCCTACAGCACTCGTGGCCATCACTGAGGCCACATGGTCCTTTTACATAATTGTGGAATACATACATGACCTGAGAACACATACAGGCAGCAACCATTGTATATAGACTGGATACATACCCTACTGGGTCTTGCCCGCGTCACTTTTCATGAAATGCTTACGTCTCCCCAAGGTTCAGTTGGCTGTGGCTTCCCTCTGGGTCCTTCAGCTCTCTGGAAATAAACAAAGACCAACCAAATGAGAACACGCGAAGGCTATTTATTCAGAGTTTGCCAAGACCCAGGTGGTGGGGAACCGACTTCCTTGCATTTTGGCAGAGGCTCCGGGCAGGCAGAGAAGGAAAGTTGCCGGAGAAATAAGGGAGGGTTAAGGTGTGCCCGGACTGCATGCTGTTGGCTCGGGAAGGCTGGATGTGGGCCAACTGGAATTAGAGACATCTTATGGGATTGTTAGGGATGTGTTCTTGGCTTTGTCTTCTTGGTCCCCAGTTGGCAGAAAGGACAAAAATTAGGGGGGTTGGCAGCGATTAATTGAGTCCTGCTCATTCGGAACCAACTGTTAACAAAAGTTTGGCCTTCTGGACTGGCCTTTGGCCTTCTCTCTAGCAAGAGATGGTGGCTTTGCTTCCTACAGTCAGACTTACAGATAGCAGCCTGGCCTCCTGGGCTGGTTAGTGTAGACGGTAGACGGTGGGTTGGTTTCCTGGGCTGGTTGCTGGAGATTGTGGGTCAGAATTCTATTTTTTTTTAATTAAAAAATTGTTTTTAACGTTTATTCATTTTTTTGAGAGACAGAGGACAGAGCGTGAGTCGGGGAGGGGCAGAGAAAGAGGGAGACACAGAATGCAAAGCAGGTTCCAGGCTCCGAGCTGTCAGCACAGAGCCCGATGCGGGGCTCAAACTCACTGACCTTGAGTTCGCGACCTGAGCCGAAGTCAGATGCTCAACCAGCTGAGCCACCCAGGCGCCCCCAGAATTCTATTTTTTACATTCGGTCTGGCCACTGCCTGCTTGCATGTTCTGTTTCTCATAATGAATACATAACCGTACAAAGTCTTGGCTCTCACTTGAAAAATGTTTACATGTAATGACAGGCGATAGGCAGAGGTCATGCGGATCAAAGCGGTTTGAAATGAGTTGAGAATGTGTGGGACCATCCATCTTAAACATCATGCAGATGTCAGTGTTTAGAGGGATCCTGTGTTATTTCTAGACGTTTACCTCCCCACCTAATTATTTTTCTATATTGTGAGCATTTCGTCGTGAAGCCAAGGGTTGGAAACTTTAAGAAAGGCAAACATATATAAGAAATCCATAAAACCATAGACAAACCCTTCGTGAAGCTGAGGAGAGATGATGTAAATTTGTGGTTCTCAAAGTGTGGTCCTTGGGCCAGCTGGGTCAGTACGGCTTGGGAATCTGTTGGAAATGCAAATTCTCGGGCCCCACCCCAGACCCACTGAATCAGAAACTCCTGGGAGGTAACTACCACCCGGCAATCTGCTTTAATAAGCCCCCGAGGGGGTGCCATTGAGGACCACCCAATTAGACAGATGCTGCAGACTGTAACGTGACAAGGATAGATTATTGACAGAGAAACCTGAAGACAGAGAAAAACAATCGGCCAAACAAGAGAAGGGTGCGGCAGGGACTTGATTAAATAAATGAGAGAAGCATCTAGTAAAAATAGTCCCTGGTCTGGCCCCACAGTGGAAGGAGCTGAGGCAGGGGAGCATGCTTCAACGCCGAGCCTCATAACCTAAGATGCTGGGGAGGAGAATAACTACACAGAATAGACAGTCATATTTTATTTACGGCGATGAGGAGAACACCGTCTGTTTCGCCGGGTGTAGCTATTTTTCAAACGTCTGTAGATTTGATCGGGCTGAACAAAGTACAAATTAATTTAAACGCACCGCTGAACTCACCATAACTTTTGCTGTGATGGGTTTTCTCAGACAATTTGCGCTGAAACCACTCCCATGAAATTTGTGAACATTGAAATGGAGTCTCCCATCGGCGAAAGAGTTATTATAGACCAGTGGCCCGCAGGATAAACTCGAAACTTATCAGCAAGGTCTGCCCCCGCGTGTTTCATGACCAAGCCTTCCTCTTCGTCACGCGTTGTGGTCCACCAACCCCACATTCCATGTGTGATCTTCTAGCCATATCAAATCACTTGACATACAGTCTTTCCTCCTCTGGTGAACTCCTATATATCCGCAAAGACCCTGCTCAAATATCACTCCTTCCAGGAAACCTCTCCCCAGCTTCCCCGGAAAGCCTCATGTTTCCCTTCCCCCATGGCACACAGGACATGGCAAGTCATGGCAGGTACCCACACTAGGCTGTAATCATGTCTGCTTCCCAGTGACAACGCGTTTCTTGAGTGAAGCCTCCATGTTCTTTTCTTCTTTGTAGGCACGGGACTGGCTTGATGCCTATCTCATAGTCAGTGCTGAACAAATATTTGCTGTTTGTCTACTGCTCATCAAAATTATGCTTGTTATTTATCTAAAGCCATGCTTATCTGTTAGGTCCAGCATAAAGCAAGTATTAGAGGGAATACGCTTTACGTATCTTTTGCGGTTAACCCGTGTGAAGTCATTTGCAAAACCGATGATAGGTGAAATGAGAAAATAAGGCCAATAAATTGAAGATAGAAAACAGCAGAACAATAAAATCACAGAGCAGAAAAGAGAAAATTAATGATGAGTAAGCACGACATTTAATTTCGAGCTTCCTGGCAGTCTAGGTGAACAGGGAAATAATAGGTTATACGTGTTGGTTTGGACAGTGAATCATAGTAGTTCATCCAGAGAGACAGGTGGTTTCAACCAGGAATTTACGGTATAGGTTCCATTGTGATGGTATGAGGAGGTGGGGTCTCTGGGGCATAATTAGGTTATGAGGGTGGAGCCCTCATGAATGGAATTAGTACCTTTATGAAAGGGACCCTACAGAGCTTCCTTGCACTCTCTCTCTGCCTTGAGGACTCAGACCTTGCTGATAAGTTTCGAGAAGTCAGCAGTCTGCAACCCCAAAGAGGGCTTTCCCCAGAACCTGATCATGCTCGTGCCCTGATCTTGGACACACAGCCTCCAGACCTGTGAGAACTGTTTTTTTTTTTGTTTTTTTTTAATGTTTATTATTTATTTTTGAGAGAGAGAGACAGACACAGCATGAGTAGGGGAGGGGCAGAGAGAGAGGGAGACACAGAATCCGAAGCAGGCTCCAGGCACTGAGCTGTCAGCACAGAGTCCGATGAGGGGCTCAAACGCATGAATCGTGAGATCGCGACCTGAGCTGAAGTCAGATGCTTAACTGACTGAGCCACCCAGGCGCCCCTAAGTGTCTGTTGTTTATAAGCCGTCTGGTCTACGGTGCTTTGTTATGATAGCCTGATTGGACTAGTGCACTGGGGATGTTGCCAGCAATTTGGTAAGACTGGGGCAGGTCAGGGAGGGACAAGAGGTGAATCAGGCAAGATGAGCAAATGAGTGCTAGACCATGAAGGATTATGAGTGACACCAAAGGACCTTGTGTCTTAGGTTCTGCAGGGTGGGAAATGGGGAGCTAGGAAATAATGTAAACAGGGAGGTGATGCAGCCATGCTCTATGTTTAAAAGACGCAGAAAGGCTGGGGCACCTGAGTGGCTCAGTCGATTAAGCATCCTACTTCTGCTCAGGTCACGATCTCATAGTTTGTGAGTTTGAGCCCTGCATTGGGCTCTGTGCTTACAGCTCGGAGGCTGGAGCCTGCTTCAGATTCTGTGTCTCCCTCTTTCTCTCTGCCCCTCGCCCACTCGGGCTCTCTCTCTCTCTCCCTCTCAAAAAAAAAAAAAAAAACCATTAAAAAAAAAAAAGATGCAGAAGGGCCCCTTACGTCGCTCCTCCTTAGTCCCCCACCAGGACCCTGCTTTGCTCTGCAGTCAACATGCACTGGTCCTAAATTTCTCTGCTACGAGGCCAAGCACTTTGAAAACACCGAAGCCTGAACTGACATCAATTATGCTGAAAGGGAGAAAAATTAATTAAAAGTTTTCGAAGGGCTCTATTCTGTATTCTTCTCTATTTTCATGTTATCAGCAATGCCGCTTTTTCTTCTGGCCGGGAGTTATTACAGTGGAACATTTTCATGTTGCTTGTAGGGTAATTATGTCAAATATACGGGAGATGATAAGCAGCAGTTTCTATTACTCTGTGATTAATCTCCATACATTCTGGCATTTCAATCTGGCCTCAGAAGACGGGCTTTGCTCGGCTCTGGTGTGGAAGGAGGGCGTGAAGAACAGCCAGGAAGACTGGGTGGTAAACACTGAGCTGGCTCTGGTGGGGAGTACCCCGTTTTCCCTGAAGAACCCACCACCCCCCAGGCTCCACTGCACGTTCTTGCCACGGCTCATTCAGCCCAGCGCTTCTGAGAGTGTGGTCCGCAAAGTACCCGCACTGACTCGCCCGGGATGCTTGGGCAAAGACACACTCGTACCCTCCCTCCCCCAGCCCACGGGAATCAGCATGCAGAGAGGACCTCCGGCCTAGGAATCTGCATTTTCTTTGTAAAAAATTTTAATTATTATTTATAATTTTTGGAATGCTTATTATATTGCAGGAGAGAGAAAGACAGAGCATGAGCAGGGGAGGGGCAGAGACAGAGAGAGAGGGAGACGCAGAATCCGAAGCAGGCTCCAGGCTCCGAGCTGTCGGCCCGACGTGGGGCTCGAACTCACGAGCCGCGAGATCATGACCTGAGCCGAAGTCGGATGCTCAACCGACAGGGCCACTGAGGCACCCCAGGAATCTGCATTTTCAATCAGAAATCCTCTGGCATGCTTAAAGTTTTTGAACAGCTCAGATCACAGTGACCTGACTTGAACCTCTGTAAGCCCCAAATCGAATATGAAGCTTTTCCAAGGTGTTGAAGGGAAGACGTTGGGATCAAAAACTAGCACAGGTGACCAGGGGCAGGTGACCAGGGGAGGTCATAGGGCGCCTGGGTGGCTCAGTTGGTTAAGCAACCCATTCTCCATTTCAGCTCAGGTCATGATCTCGTGGTTCGTGGGTTTGAGCCCGGCGTCGGGCTCTGTGCTGACAGTGTGGAGCCTGCTTGGGATTGTCTCTCTTTCTTCCCCCAACCCCTGCCCACTCCCGCCCCCACACTCTTTCTCTCTTTCTCTGAAAATAAATCAATACACTTAAAAAAAAATCCAAAATAGGTACAACTGTTTTGTTGCTACCCATGGATAGGATAAGGCATCTGTGGTAAGAGTGCAAGAAGGAGAAAATGAAATTTCAGTAGAGGTTCTGGATGAAAAGTTTGAAAATAAGCCCCAACCTTGGAACAGCACCCCGAGGGGAGGGAGATTTGGCTTTGCTTCCACTCTCCCTGGACAACATGTGCCACCCCCGCCGGGCAGGTTGTGCATAGATGAGCCCGTCCTGCGGCATTTCATCCCCGCACTGGGGACTTTCCCCCGACCCCCATGGTGTCCTGGAGGACTGGGGACCATGAAGCCACATCTCTTCGAGCCGTCCCGATTACGGCCAGCTCCCCTCCTCCCCAAAGGCTGGCCATTTGGGTCCTGTGCAACTCCAGAATCTCCCCGGTCCCCAAGTGGAACCGTCTGCCAAGTTAACTTTGGCAAACTCCGATAACGCTGACAGGCAAGAAATATTGTGGGCTATGTTGGGTTCTCTTTGGTCTATGATTTATTGATGGAGAGTATGAAATTTTCATTAAAACAGACTGCCGTTTCTCACTCATTTGTCACATTTTTAATTTATATTTTAAAACATTAATAAAACCGACACGATTAATTATTTTTTTTGAAATGTCAAATATATTTAAGATGTGGGACTGGTTGGGGCTGGGCTTCCTGTTACCGGTGGAGGGAGAACATAGTTCAAGGAAGCCATGTTCTGGGTCCACTGCGTCCTTTTCCCTCTCTGACCTCTGGCCTTTTCCTGGATGTCATTGTTTACGAAGTACTTTCATTTTCTTTACCACGAGGTGTATTTGGTATCACCTGGGACGTCCTAGTTCCTGTCTATGGTCCTGGCATTACTAACAACGTCCCTTTCACACTTCCTGCTTTCGTGACAATTTGTATGGTGTTCTGAGTCCGAGGCTGAAGGGCTTTTGACCTGCACATACGTGATTCAAATTCTTGGAAGCTACCTGCCCTTTCTTTGGCCGGTTTCCTCATTTGCAAAGTGGAAATAATATTAGCAATGTCATGATACTGTCATGAGTTAAAATTTTTTTTTTTATGTTTACTTTTGAGAGAGACAGAGCACGAGTGGGGGAGGGGCAGAAAGAGAGGGAGACATAGAATCAGAGCGGTCAGCGCAGAGCCTGACTCGGGGCTCGAACTCACGGACCACGAGATCATGACCTGAGCCGAAGTCATACGCTGAAATGACTGAGCCACCCAGATGCCCGATACTGTCATGAGTTTAGATGAGATAGCACAGCATGCCCAGCACGGTGCCTGGTATGCAGCAAGTGATTAATTGATGACGGCTGCCATCAAATTTGTGGTTATTGTCATCAGTAGACCCTGCAGAGGGCTGGCCCAGGCTCAGCTCCCTCCTGCCTCAGCCCTGCTCTCCTCTTTGTGGCTTTTTCTGAATCCTTCATTCACTGCCCAAGTTGGAAAAGATAGATGTGATGAAAACAGGAATAATATCTGTGATTTTTTTGAGGCACCTGCCATGTGCCAGGATTTTTCCCTGCCTTGTCTCTTCAAGACTTGTAACAGACCAATGAGTATGATGCAATTGTTACCACCCCCATCTTACAGATGAGCAAACTGAGGCCGAGGAGTAATAAAACCAGGACTCCTGCAGAGGCGATTGGACCCAGCAGCTCCTGCTCCTGACAGAGTATGTTCTACGTCTGCTAGACAGATGAAGAATCAGGAAACAGAGTTCCAACATGAGACTCAGTTCCCAGAACGTCTGCCCGTGGCCCCTGGGAATGCTGCGTCTCAGCCCTCACAGACGGCACTGTGCTGCCTCGTGCTGGGCTCGGCCAGCCCCTCCCCATGCTCCCGTCCCCTCACCCCCGAGTCACTTCTCAGAGGGAAGTGTGTTCCAGATCCCACTTTGGAATTCCAGACCGTGTTGGCCAGAAGGATCCTGAGCAAAAGTGGCCCAGGGATTCTCAAACATCTGTTCACTCCCACATACGAGGTGGGTTTTATCTGCAGAAGTGACACGTTCCCAAGGTGATACCCAGGTGGTGACAAAAACCTCCAAATGGACAAAGTAACTATGAGAAGGATTACAACTCACAAGTAGGATATTTCCATAATCAATATATCTACTTTTTCAGGCATTACAGCTATTTGTCAAATATTTGCTGAGCTCTTTTTTTACACTCTAGGAACTTGGCTGGGGGCTGAGGATATAGTGATGACCTAATTTTTTTTCTTTTACAGTCACAGATACAATGTACCAATGACTGATTTAAACATAACACCAATTTATTCTATTAAAATTATATATGTATATACCCACTCGCAGTGAAGTATGTAAAACAGAGGAACAGAACACCCGCAAGTTTTGTCTGGGTTTATGCCATCATATGGACCCAAATACCATAGGTAGGGTAGGTAGGGCATGTAACGAGATGCCTTAGATCTGTGCCCAATGGGTGTCTGCCCAGAAAAACAACCCAGCCTTTCCAGTTCTTCAGATTCTCCTCCAGAGCAAATATGTTTATATATTCTACCCCTCCCCCTATTTCTTTTCTTTCCTTCCTTCCTTTCTTCCTTCCTTTCTTTTTCTTTCTTTCTTTCTTTCTTTCTTTCTTTCTTTCTTTCTTTCTTCCTTCCTTCCTTCCTTCCTTTCTTTCTTTCTTTCTTTCTTTCTTTCTTTCTTTCTTTCTTTTCTTTCCTTCTTTCCTTCTTTCTTTCTTTTCCTTTTTTTCCAAAACCTCACACAAATGGAAGGAAAGTAAACAGTGTTCTAACCTTGCTTTTTTGCATTTAACAACCGATCTTGGAGATGGTTCCGTATCAGTACACAGAAAGCTTTCCTGTTCTTTTTACAGCTGTTTTTGATAACTGTATGGATGTCAGTGGTGAATTACTAACAGTAAATCAATACAATGAAAAAGTTCCGCAGGGCTCCGTCGCAATGGCAAGAGCTTCCTGGGACAGAATACAACAGGGTGGGGGAGAAAGAGATTACAGTGGAGCACAGGTATTATGACGCTTATGTAAAGTTGACTCTCCATGTAGAAATGGGTGTCTATGAATCGGCAAGGATGTTTGCGAAGGTATTACCATCAGTGCCTTCATCGGTTCAAGCTACCACAAGAAACACCCCATAGACTGGGTGGCTTACATACCACAGAAATTTGTGCTTCAGAGTTCTTGAAGCCGGAAGTCCAAGATCAAGGTTCTGGAAGATTCAGTGTCTGGGGGGACTCACTTCCTGGTTGATGGGTGCAGGGTCCTCTCTGCATCTTTACATGGCGGGAGGGGAAAGGGAGCTCAATGGGTCTCCTTAAAAAGGGCACTAATCCCATTCTGGAGGTGCCCCCCATGACCTGATCACCTCCCAGATGCCCACCTCCTAATACCATCACACTGGGGGTTGGGATTTCAGCATAAAGATTGGGGGTGTGGAGGGGCAAACCTTCAGTCAATACAGCATTCTGCCTCTGGCTCTTCAAAATTCATGTCCTTCTCACATGCAAAATGCATTCATTCCATCCCCAAAGGCCCCAGACTTTTAACTCTTTCCAGGGATCAACTGTAAAGTCTAAAATCCAAAGCCTCACTTATATCTCATCGAAATCAGAAACAGGATTCATCGTGGGGCAAATTGCTCTCTAGCCGTGGACCTGTGAAACCACAGACCAGCATGTGCTTCCAAAACACAGTGGTGGGACCGGCAGAGGATGGGATTTCCATTCCCAAGGGGGAGAAATGGGAAAGAAGACAGGGTAATGGGTCCCAAGTGACTCCAAACTGGAGGCTGGGAGAGTAGCTTCCTCTTGGGGTCATAGTCTGTCCTCCAGACCCACAGAGTCCTTGTGCTGCTCCAGGCTGAGGGTGGACGACAGACCATGAATGGCTGTGATCTTCAGAGCCTCAGGTCGGTGCCTGGCACCTTGGGAATGCCGTAGACATGGCCGCAGATAAAAGGGCATGTGTCTGAACATAAAGGGGCAAGAGGGGCTTTGCCAGAGGGACCTTGGAATCCACTCTGGTTTGTTTCACAGACTCGTCTGCACACTTCACGACCGTAGCTGATTTTCCTAATGAACGACCCACGGCTCGCCCCATCACCAGCCACCGCTCGCTAATGCTGAGAGGCCCACGTCAACCTTCTCGTTTTCCAGCCGACTGTGCTCAGTCACTGCCTTGTTCCTGGAGTGGAGTACAAGGCTTGGTGAACTTCGTCTATTCGAATGATCCTATGAAGAGCTTCCCAAACACGCAGTGGCTGGGGGAGAAAAAAAAAAGAAAAATAGGTTCCGAGCCACGAAAGAGATGGGGTTCAGGATCTACTCCAGCCCTTCATCGTATCTTCCTGGTTTTGCCTTTTATTTTTCACTGAGGACCATGAGGGCTTGAGAGGGGGGAGGTCTTGCCCGCATCGGACCGGAAAGCCGGGATGGAGACCCCGGGCCCCGCCGCTGGTAGCTCTGGGATGTCTTCGGCACTGTGGACCCGCTGCAAGGAGGCCGTAAAAGATGGCGAGGCCGTCCGCGCCGCAAGCCTTCCGTACCTTCACCTGTATTTGCTGTGTCGAGGATTCTGCGGGAACCCCATTTGCAGGCGACGTCCTCCCCGTGAAAGATTGAGGGCAGTGCCGCATTCATCACCCAACTCCTAAGAGTGGTGCCTACAGCATGGAAATCCTTTTTTTTTCCCCTTGACAAATGATATATTTCATTTATTTCCCATGATCTTCTTGCATTATTTCAATATTATTAATACTCGGCAAATATATTAAAAAAGTAATAAACTGGCAATTATGATTGTGCTATGGACCCCAAACCGCAATTATTCATTATGTTTCAATTATTAACTTCACTTCAAATGTCTTTCAGCAAAGATTGCAAAAGGAAAAAAAAAATCCCAACGAACCTCTGTACCCTGGTTCCTGGAAACCCTGCTTCACTCTGACTTGCCATTTCTCTGATTTATCTGCTATCTCAGGGCTGGAGGAATCAAAATAATAATAAAAAAAATCTTCCTCTCTATTTAATAAGCAATAACCATCAACACCTTGTATCTATGGGTAGCTTTTTAACCCTTCTTAGGGCTTTAGTATCTATTATGATATTTTATTTAAAAAAATGTTACTGAACAGTGCAGGTCCAAACTGGTCCCCAGTTTGCTGACTGGGGACACAGAGGCGGGGGAGGCTCAGGAATTCCACAGAGCAGACTCCTAGAGGCCGAGACGGCCCACTGCCCAGGACCCCCCTCGCCTCCCCCCCCCACCTTAGTGCTGGCCCCAGTTCCGAGACTTCCTCAAAGCAGGCCTCTACCCACCGTCTCCAGCATCTCCCACATCTGCCCTGGAGGGTAAATGATGGCCATAAAGGGTATGAAAAATTCCATTTCTTAAAAGTAAGCAAATTGTATTAAATTTTAACGGCGGTCATTACGGGCAGGTCTGTCCCCAGCGCTCGGTGACTCCTTCAGTCCCCTCTAAAGAGTCCCATTTGCACAGATTAATTGCCTGCAATTTTGCCCGGCGTGTCCTCATCCCAGGCATGGGGACTGTGACGCCTTGTCCCCGCCCGGGCAGAGCTTGATGATGTAGCACTTTGGCCTTTAAAATATGCACAATAAATATTTTAGATTTGCTGACGAATGACTCGGGCTCGCTACAAGGTTGCCAAATTTGCAGGGATGGAAGGAGGAGGAAGTTGAGCGAGTCTCAGAAGGAGAGCCAGGCCAGGCTTCACAAAGAGGTGCTGGGTGCCGGGTGTGAGGAGGGGCTTTGTGTCAGCTGTCACTGTAGCGGGGTCACACCTGCTTCCCAAAAAGCTTGGCTGTGTCTTGCTCACACGTGGGTAAGACTCACAGAGTAGGGGCTTTGCACTTGGTTCAACAGCTCAATTTTCCATGAAGCACCCAGTGGGTTCTTTAGAGCTACGGACCGGATCATGCTGCTCGCCGCTTAAAACATTCTGCTGTTTCCCAGCACGCTTAGAATATGATCCTAACTCCTGACCATGAGCCCAGAAGGCCTTACATGATCCACTCCCGTGGCTCCTGCGACCACCTCACCTACTCATTGTCCCTCGCTCACAATACTCCGTCTACAGGGGCCTTTGCTCATCTTCTGTGAACACACGGAGCATGTTTCTGCCCCAGGACCTTTGCACTCGCTGTCCCCCCTTCCCAGAACGCTGTGCCTGAACATCTTCCCGTGGTTGGCTTGTTTTGGTCATCTCGATCTCAACTCAGTTGTCAGGTGCGATATGCCAAGCACTTAATCTCGACCACTCTCCACCCTATTACCTCATCTTACCAGCTCTAATCACTCTTTCAACTTGTTTGCTTTGTTTGTTTACATGGGCTTTACTTATTGGCAGTCTGTCTCTTCTGCTCTGCTCTAAGCTGCATCAAGGTGGGGACTTATGTATGCTGTTCATCCCTGTATCCTTATGTCTAGAAGGGAGCCTATCACATTGTGTGTGCTCAGAAGACATCTGCTGAATGAATGAGTGACCAATTCTTGAGCGCTGATGATGTCTGCTGGGTGCTGGGCCCGTGGCACTGAACGAGACACGTATGGTTCCTTGTAACATTCACCTTGCGTTCCAGTAAAGGTCTTTGGTCTTTCAACTTCTAGCAGCTCAGATAACCAGCTCTCAGGCAGACGTGCCCAGAAGGGAGCGATCCGTGTCTAATTTTGGTGACCATCCTAGGCTGAGACTCTGAAATCCCAGGGGCTTCAGTATTGGAAGAGGTTTTAGAGATCATGGCATCCAAACTGCCCCATTTACAAGCCCCGGAGAGAGGACGTGACCTGGACAAGTTCAGGCAGCAGGCTGGAGGCAGAGAGGGGACTAAAATGTAGGACTCTGACTCTGGGGATTGTATTTGCTCCATTTCATTGTCCCAACTCTCAGGTCTGGGTTCTGAGAAATTCTGATTGGACCTAGTAGCTCACACACTGTTTCATAAGAAAAGGTTTACGCCAGCACATTCCGATACACCCGAGTCCAACAGCAAGTGTTATCCCAAAGGATCTGTTCCTAAGGGCACCTGAACCAGGTAAGCACCCCCACTGGCTTTTCCTTAAGCCACCTGTCTCTCTTTTCTGTCCTTCAACAGCTTGTCAGTGTTTGTCTTGTACTACGAAAAATCGCTAGGCCTGCTGTGAATCCAACTTGGTCCTTCATATATAAATGGGGTGGGGTTGGTAATTCACAGCACAGATGCCTGCCACGAGAAGTGTTCCCCACGTCTAGCGTGCAGCATATTACACTGCCCTTTCCGTTACATATCTGATGGAAAGTTTTTCCCAGTGTCCCATAGACGGATTCAGCTGCCTGTTACCGTGATCACCTCACTGGTTTTTCCACACTGACTACTTTGCCGGAAATCGCACATCTACCTTTCAGCAGGGGTTTGAATCTCAGCTGAAGTCCCTGAGATCAGGCAAGGTTTAACAAACGTATGCTTGAGAGGCCCTTCTGGCTCTCTTACCTCGGCCCTGCTAGAATCCTGCGCCCACTGCTTCAGTAGAAACAGGTTGGATTCCCCTTGTAACGGCTCTCAGAGCGGCTCCAAGCTTGGCCATAAAACGCTGTACTTGATTTCCCGGCTGAAACACTTCCTTTCCCGGTGTCCTAAGGAGGGAGTTGCAATGGATAAGTTATGTGTTGTGGTTTCAGGCATTAATGAATATGAGAAACTAAATTATTGAATTTTGCAATGCAAATTGTATTTTGAACACAAATTCTTCATTTCTGAATGCTAAGGACTCATAAAGAATGTCAATGGTTTATGAATTAGGCCATTAGCATGCAATTCGTGATTCAAACAGCACACCAGCACCATGTAATAAGTAACTATATAAAGAGTAGTGTTGTCTCAATTTTCAAAATATTTTGCTTGATGCATTAGAGAGTTTTCAAAAGACTCCAATGACCTGCCCTTCCTTCCTTCCTTCCTTCCTTCCTTCCTTCCTTCCTTCCTTCCTTCTTTGCTTGTCCTTCCTTCCTCCTTCCCTTCCTTCCTTCTTTGCTTCTCCTTCCTTCCTTTCTTCCTTCCTTCCTCTCCCTTCCTTCTTTGCTTCTCCTTCCTTCCTTCCTTCCTTCCTTCCTTCCTTCCTTCCTTCCTTCTTTGCTTGTCCTTCCTTCCTCCTTCCCTTCCTTCCTTCTTTGCTTCTCCTTCCTTCCTTTCTTCCTTCCTTCCTCTCCCTTCCTTCTTTGCTTCTCCTTCCTTCCTTCCTTCCTTCCTTCCTTCCTTCCTTCCTTCTCCTTCCTTCCTCTCTCTCTCTCTCCTTTCCTTCTTTGCTTCTCCTTCCTTCCTTCCTTCCTTCCTTCCTTCCTTCCTTCCCCTTCCTTCCTCTCTCCCTTCCTTCTTTGCTTTGACTTCCTTCCTTCCTTCCTTCCTTCCTTCCTTCCTTCCTTCCTCTCTCTCTCTCCCTTCCTTCTTTGCTTCTGCTTCCTTCCTTCCTTCTCCTTCCTTCCTCTCTCTCTCCCTTCTTTCTTTGCTTTTCCTTCCTTCCTTCCTCCCTCCCTCCCTCCCTTCCTCCCTCCCTCGTTCCCTCCCTGTCCCTCATCTCCCTCTCTCCCTCTTCTCCTTCCACTGACCAACTCCATTAGCTCTTCCTCCTGCCTGCCTCAATCTTTTCACAGATTACATTGTACTAGCCACATGAGTCCTAAGAACTAATTTAGGTGGACCCCCCCCCCCCGCTAGTTTCAGAGCTGGGAACTCGGAGACCCAGAGTGAAAGGGTCTTGTCCAAGGTCCTTGGAGGAAGAGCCAAGTGGAACCAGGTCTCTGACATTCAACACTCATACCTCAGTTCATGCCATCATGCTTGCGGGCAACAGACTCATTGCAGACACTGTCTGCAGGGTGGGTGTTCAGGCAGGGGGAAGAGGTGAGGGCACTGGCTTCTAGGTGGGGTGGTGGAGGGGGAAGGGGTGAGGGCCCTGGAGAAGAAAGAACGATGCTGACATCATCCACTCTATGGACGGACACACGCCCACACGTTTGTCCACTGGGACAACCTGATCTCAAGGCAGCCGGGACCAGCAGGTGAAGTTAGTATGGAGTGAAATCTCAGTTCAGCTGCAGGAACGAGGTCTCTCGGAACCATCAGTCCAGGAATGAAGTACCCGGAACCCCGGCGAGCACTCCATCACTTAGAGAAGTTCAAGTTGAGTGCAGATACTAAAACCCAATAAAATCCACAAGGCTGATGTTCCTCTAGCTCAGTGGTTGGTGGTCAGCCTTGGCTGCACCCCAGCATCACCTGGGACGCTTTTAAAGCTCTCCACGCCACCCTCCTACTGGATTAAATCAAGAACTCTGGGGTGGGTTCTACAGGTTCCCTCTACAATTGCAGTGTTCGCATAGGGTTCAGAATCTTTAGCGTAGCCCAGCAGTTCTGAAATTCCAGCGTGCATGAGAACCACCGCGGAGGTTACTTATAAATGCAGGCTCCTGTGTTCTTTCTCCGAGAAATTCTGATTCCGCTCACCGGGAAGGGTGCCTTGGTCTACCCCTTCAGTTGCAGGTGATATTCAAGGGTCTTTGGAACCAACATCCCAGTCACCGTCTACCCATACACCTCCTCTGGTGACGGGGAGGAACAGATTCAGAGATGGGTTGACTTCCATGCTGTAGAGCTCTGACCAAGACTCACAGTCCCACATGGCTGTTGAGGATCCTGATCAGAATCATGTGGGCACACCAGCACTCAGCATTTAGCTCCAGGATCAAGGCTTGACCCTAGCCTTCGGTAGGAAGTTAGCAACAAGGGAGAAAAAAACCTTTGTCTTTGGCATGTAGCCTTTCTTTCCTTCCCAGATGGATTGACTCTTGGGTTGTCCTTACCTCTCACTGGGGCCAGCTGCAATCTCTTTCAGGCAGCAAAGATGCTGGGGTGTTGTTGTTCCCCACCCCCTCCCAACCTGCAGGCTCTCCTTTGCCCTTCAGGGATCCCTGCCCAGGAAAGCCTCAAAGTCAGCGAGCTCTAAAGAACCAAGTTAGAAAATACCTCCCAGCTTGCCCGCAGCAGTCATTTTCTCTGAAGATGGTGAACAAAAGCACTATTCAAATGACCAGAGGCAAAATAAACCACAGAACCCGCCCCCCGCTCCCCCCAAGACTGTCCTGCATGAGTGACGACGGAGGGCCTTCAGGGGCTCTCCCGCACCTTGCGCCCCCTTCTCTGCTCTGTGAGTGATGGCCACGAGGCAAAACAGCTCACCTTGTGCGATAAAATATTTAGAAGTTAACTTAGCACCCTCATGCTTTAGAAAGAAGAAGGTTCATGCATTTTAAAATTATTTTGTAAATCACGTTGAAGGCTGACAATGCAGATTTACCTCTTTGGCCGGGATTTAAATACCAGGTTACCCCCTCATTATGTTAACGGTGGGAAGAGCCTCAGAATCCTTCCCTCTGATCTGCCAGAAGCCTCTTGTGCTCTCTTCATGGCTGCATCGCCCGCCCCCCTGCTCTGGCTTCTGAGAGGAGCTCCCCTGTGGTGTGAGAGGTTCAGGGAGGCAGTGACTGGCTGTGTTTGGGGGAGCAGGTGAAATGGGGCAGCAGGGTATCCATGCCTATTAACTAGAACAGCATGGGGGCATCTGCAAAGGAGAAGAGAGAGCGGGTTGAAGTGAGATGCATCTTCCTCCTTTAAAAAACTTATGGATTAATTCAAAAGAGAAAGTGTGCGCGTGCGCGCGCGCGCGTGTGTGTGTGTGTGTGTGCGCGCGCGCACACTCGTGCATACGTTTTGGGTAAACAAATCCACATCAGAAACTGGAAACAAAAGACCTGCCTGAGCAGATATCATACATAGATGGGGTGTGTGAATAATGGCTTGCTAAAAATAGTTCACAGACACCCCTCCCCCCACCCCCCCCCCCCCCCACCCACCCGGGGTGATGTGGTGCATTTGGTGCCAGATCCTTTTATCGGCTGTTTACAGCTGTGTGACTTTAGGCAAATTACTTAACCTTTCTGGGCATAGTTTCCTTTTCTGTAAAGTGGGGCAAAAACCCTACGTCCCTTAACGGGTCTCATGTGAAGATCAAAAGACAACACGAGAGAGGGGTGAGCTAAAGAGCTCAATGTAAATGGACTAAAAACACACAAAATCCAATGATTTTTAATTTTTTCATCTTGACCACAACCCAGACATTTTGTCTGGGCCCTACCTACATTATCTCATTTTGTGCTCACAACGAACCCATGGGGAAGTGTCCACATCATGCCCATTTACAGAGAAGGGGACTGAGGCCCAGATAAGTATTGGGCCCCAACTCACACAGGCAGGAACCAGCAGCGTTTGCATTTGGGTCTTCCTGCCATCAAAGCTGGGGGATTGCTTTCTTCCCTTGCTGCGAATCTCAGCAAGCACAGACTAGCCAACCCTCATTAATTCATTTGGCAAATGGCCTTGACTCTATGCCTGGCTGTGGGGACACAGACAGAGCAAAGACGTTTGCTTCTCCGGAGGACCGTCTGGCTTCATGGGCTCGGAAGCCGCAAGGGTCTGTGAGGTGAACAGTAAGCGATGCAAACTTACTAAGCACTTTGGTGCACCTGCTAAGAGTTAAACAGCACTGGCCAGGAGGGGAGGCTGTTCTCCATTCTTTTTTGGATTGTGCATTTAAATTGTGCCAGGTGAGCCAGCTCTGCCCCGGGGCCTTTGCACTTGCTGGAATGCTCTCTCCCACCAGAGGGGCTCCCCAGTTCTTTTTCATTTTTCAGACCTCAGCCTCTACTGTCAGCTCCTCAGAGAGGCCACGCTAACCAAAGCAGTGCTCAGGCCCTTGCCACTCTCTGTCGTGCCACCCTCTCTCCTGCACAATCTGTAACCATCATGTTTAATGATTTATCTCTTGCTCATTGACTCTTTTCCTCCAGGAGAAGGGAAACTGCTCTTTTCCCAGCTGTATCCAGAGCCCTGGAGACGTCATCTGGCACCAGGCAGGTGCTCAGTGAATGTTGTTGAATGGATGAACGAAGGAATCAGTGACACTCTCTCATCCTCCTGAGCCCTGTTCCCTCCTCCGCAAAGTGAGGGCGTCTGTACCTGCATCAAGGGTTGATCTGGGACAGCTGTGCCCCAGGGTCATGCACACCAAGGTCCCTAGCACAGTGAGAGCTCAGGAAACACTGCCACCTTCTCCTCTTCCTGCCTCGGGGCTGGCGTTGCCCTAGGAAAGGGAGACAACAGACATTCGTGGTTCTGCTCTGCTGGGGCAGCCAGAAGACCGGGACGCACATACCCACGTGGAAAGGTTGGCGGTTGGCGAGGGGGATTCTGAGCACTTCATTCCAGCAGGGGGTGAACAGTACTGGCTGCAGCTTCTGGGCTGGGACCACTCTGATCTCTTCTGCTGGTGTTTGCCTGTTTCCTCTCTTTGAGTAGGCTTCTTCCCCAGACCTTCCCTGCGTGCACAGAGAGCCCCAGCCTCTTGCTTTCCTGTCTTCCACCTCCTCAACTTGCCTCTTCTCCGAACTGTGTCCATGGAAAGAGAGATCATGGTGAGCTCATTTGAAACGACCAAATAAATTCTCATCTCGGTCGGGACCCAAAATGGATATTGGATCTTTCGGGACCAGCAAAATGTCTTATTTTCATCAGGCACAACACAGTAAGCACTTACTGGCCACCCCCCACCCCCACCCCTTGCCTCGCGTCAATTTGTTAGGTGGTAAAATCAGCAGTCACCAAGGCAAAGAAAGCACCATTAACGGACAAGACGATGCCATGAAACAAAATCTCTCAAGTAACAGATTACTGTTTGTCATTAAGACACTTAATACACCAAGGGTTGCTCCCAAAGCTCCCGTAATCAATTTCTGCTAATTTGCCAATTCTTTGGCTCTATGAGGGTGCTGGTAATTTCATATTTTACACACCCACAGAGGTTACGGTAATTGATTCAGTTCTGGAAAGTGTTGTAATGACTTTGAATGAACTTGAAAGGTTTTGCATTTGTTTTCAGGGGCTGTTAAAGGGAGTGATTCAAACTTTGCCACACGGGCACTATTTGTAAAGGTTGGACGTGAAAACGGCGGATTAGCTTTTCCGGGAGACAGCTATCTTCTTGTCATAACCTCCCTGCTCACGAGGCAGGCTGGGCTCAGCACTGAAACACTCAACTTCCTTTTTATCTGTATCTCAATGGTGGCGGAAATCATCTCTGAACATCTGAAGGGAAAAAAGGCAATTATTGAAGAATCCTCCTAGAATGACTTGGCTTTCCGAGTTCTATTTTTTTTTCCTTAAACAAGTACCCAAAAAAGTAAGGTAGGCAAAGACGAGAAGTTGTAGAAATCTTCTTGACTTTGGCACTTCTGAAATGCAATACATACACAATCAACTTTGTTTTGCTCCTGAGCTCATGTCTGGTGGCAAATGTCTTCTTTCCCCGGGGCAGACATGATCGTGAAGGCAAACGTGGGAAGGAAAGTATTAACCCCTTTGCAGCGGGCCAGTGGCACAACCACTGTAATATAATCATCAGAAAGGGTTTCCTGCATGCCTGGCCTGGTGCTGAGCACTCTGTACGATGAGAACATTTCATCTGAATGTATCTCTTTGAGTTGACCAGCCCTTCTCACAGATGACAAAACTCGAGGCTCAGCAAGGTTCCAAAACTTCCTCGATTTTCCCCTTTCTCTGGTTGCAACACCCGGGCCTTTAACTTCTCTCCCACCCCGCCATGCGACCACTGCCTTGCTGGTCCATGTTTACTAACCAGCTTTCTGGAAACAAAGCCAAAAACGGAACCAAACTCTGGTTTGTAGAGCTTGTCAGCTACCCGCCATATAAGCACTCTCACCGTGGCTGATTGCAAGCTGTGGACGTGATGTCGTGACATAGGGAAGGGAAGTGCGTGGTCAGCCCTCACGCTGGGTTGACGCAATCCACCCGTCCTTCTCCCTGATCCATGCATGCTCCATTTTCTGGTTTGTTCCCAACCCTCCAGCTCAGACTGCTTTTGATGGTGGTCTCACTTCGCTCTCAGTCTAGCTGCTGGGTACTAGCAACTTTGGCCCCGGCTCTGATTTCACCACCATTCATTCATTCATTCATTCATCCATTCATTCGAGTTCACTTCCAGGGCAAACACCCTGCTCAGCCCTAGTCTGGCACCCCTGCTGGGGTTTCCTTCCCGCAGAAGCCTGAAGCTGCACAAAACGCATTTTTCAGAAGCACAATAAGGTCTCAGGTTGAAGGTGATCACTTGTGAATGTGTGTCTGTGTCTGTGGCGGGGGGGGGGGGGCATGGGAAAGAATCAGCTGTTCTGGTTGGTAGGGAAGTGAACTATGAACCCATGCAAACAAGCCTGCGTCGGGACCAATGTGGATGTGTTGAGAAAGCACCATGGGACCTTAAAGAAACATTCTGGAAGGGCTGCCCGGCTTCCAGGGTGGGGAAGGAGCCTCTCTCTGGACTCAACGGGGCAGGGGGTGGGGGGTGGGGGCTCTGGGAAAACTTCGGAGTTGCTCTATGGGGGGATGAGACTTTCTGCTGCACAATTAAGGCCACATTGGAAACATTCTAATCTTTGTCTTCAGGGGCTTCTGGGACCGCTCTCGGAAGAGGTGGTGGCTTGAGTTTAATCAGGAGGAAACGAGCCAATGAGAAAGCATGAGACCGGAATCTCAGGGGAGTCTCTGGAGTTTGCTGGGAGATGGATGGCGGCCAGGGCTGGGGTGTGGGTGCCTCGGGGCGCCAGAGGAGGAGGAGGGACCTCATCAAGGAGGAAACAGCTGTGGCTGCCTGGCGGGTAATGGCCCATCTCCTGGACCCATTCCTGGACACAAGGCAACTGATGCAGGTGGGTAGAGAGAAAGATGCCTAAAGGTTACTGAACGCCCTGCGTTAGGCTTTGTGCTTTATTTTATCCTCATGAGAACCTTTTAACGACACTGAGACAGAGCTGGGGTGGTTCTGGGTCAATGACAGGACTTTCTGCTCCCCCTCACTGCCCTGACCCTCGCACCCTCCCATTCTTTCTTTCCTGTGTGTGTCCTCCTCACCGGAGCTCCTGGCTTTGGAAGCAACAACCCGGCTAAAGGCTTTACACCATTGTTGCATTAAATACTCACAACACTGCACGAAGGCAGGTGTTACCCACTGCCCTTTTTCCAAATGAGAATATTCCTCCTGGGAGGGGTAAAGCTGCTGGCGCAAGGTGGTTCTCAACAGCTCTGACATCTGGCCTCCTGCCCTCTTGGGGCATTTGGGACCAGCACATGTCAAGATCTGAGGCAGGAAACAGCATCCGTGCAAGAGCACAGAACGTGCTTCAGCCGACAGCCTCGGAGGCTCCTCTTTTTCTCCCGGGGTTTTCACGGCTGACCCCAGACAAGGTGACGTCGCCTGACATCTCAACACCTTTGCCCTTTGGCAAAAATGTACCAAGTATCAGGAAAAGTAACCAGATAATTCTTCCATCCTGAACCCAAGGGTAAATGATTTAATTCCAGTTAGAAATAAAGTTTCAGCTTCGAGTTTATATCTAGCAGTGAGGTCTTAGGAGAAGTGGATTTCTGTCTCCTACAGGAGGGGTTATGTGGATGGGAAAAGGCTGTGCTGTGCCCTCCTTCCTCACCTCCTGCCCCTTAGGGTTAAAATCTACCATTCAAGGGGCACCTGGGTGGTTCAGTCAGTTAAGTGTCCGACTCTTTTGGAAAAGTTTTTAAAAATGTTTATTTTTGAGAGAGAGAGAGAGGGAGACAGCATGAGCGGGGGAGGGACAGAGAGAGAGGGAGACACAGAATCCGAAGCAGGCTCCAGGCTCTGAGCTGTCAGCACAGAGCCCGATGCGGGGCTTGAACTCACAGACCGTGAGATCATGACCCGAGCCGAAGTCGGCAGCTTAACCGACTGAGCCACCCAGGCGCCCCTTAGAAAAGTTTTTAAAAATGTTTATTTTTGAGAGAGAGAGAGAGGGAGACAGCATGAGCGGGGGAGGGGCAGAGAGAGAGGGAGACACAGAATCTGAAGCAGGCTCCAGGCTCCAAGCTGTCAGCACAGAGCCTGAAAGATCATGACCTGAGTGAAAGTCGGACGCCTAACCAACCGAGCCACCCAGGCGCCCCAAGGGTCCAACTCTTGGTTTCAGCTCAGGTCATGATCTCAGGGTTTGGGAGATCACCTCCCATGTAGGGCTCTGTGCTGACAGTGTGGAGCCTGCTTGGGATTCTCTCTCTGCCCCTCCCCCCACATCTGCTCTCTCTCCCTCTCTCAAAAATAAATAAACTTAAAAAAAAATCCACCATTCGAGGTAAGTGCTTGTCTTACCTACCTTTTAGCAGCTGTGGGCATGGAGTCAATGACTGTATCCCACTGCGCCTTGATGTGTTCATCTGTGAAGTGGGTCTGAAGGAGAAGAGAGAGAGACTCATTCCTCCTTTTCTGGGGTAGCAGGAGGCTTGAAGGAGAAAATCAGGTGTGAGCAGGCACATAGTGACCTGGCAGGTGGGAGCTATCATCCGGGGAAGGTGTGGCAGCCGTGATCTGGGAGCTGGTGTCAGAGGGTCTGGGCCCTCAAAGCTGAGCTCTATCATTGGGCAAACCCGGGGAAGTATCTCAGCGTTTCTGAGCATGTCTCCTTGTCTCTAAAGTGGGGTATGAACGACGCTCGGCTAATGGGGTAGATGTGAGGGCGATGTGGGATAATGGGGGGAGAGTGCTCAACACGGCGCCTGATGCCCTGTGGACACTTAAGAAATGTTAGCTGTTGTTCTGACGGAGGTCTTGTGGTGTTGGAGCCCGGGCGGGGGCTCACCCTCACTGGAGGGCTCCAGGGGGAGTCTGAAGTTCACGTGCTTTGAATCTGGTACCAGGGCAAACGAGGCATGTCAAGGGGGGCTCCCTCACAAGGACAGGACGGAAAGAACACCATGTATTGGATATTCTAGGTGCCCTTGTAGAAATGTCATCTCCCTTCATCCTTGAACAAACCCAGCAAGGTAGCATCAGATGAAAACCCGGGGGTTCATGACGACAGATGGGCTCAAGCCGCAGAGTGCAGAGGGCACCCGGGTCTTGGGGAGCTTCTTGAAATGCACTGTTCTGTCCTGTACGCCCGTGGGGGCCACTGGAGAAGCAGTCTGGGGACAGAGGGCTCCTGCAAGGAAGGAACCAGACAGGACCAGTGGCTTCTAGAAGTGCTGCTACTCAGTGCCCCCCACCCCAGGGGACCAGAGGCAGCCCCCGGGCCCCAGCGGATTTTCTGATGACCACTCCACCCCCTGCTTGGTTCATTCCACAACCCCACACGCCCCAGCCCTGCAAGGCTCCCCAGCCCTGCAAGGCGCCGGCGGCCTTTGCTAATGTTCCCAAACAGCCCATTCTCGGAGACCCAGACAACGGCCCAATTATCTGCGGCCAATCGCCAGCCCGCACCCTGCGTGGGGCCCACATCTAGAGGCGATTTCTCTTTTTCAGGAGAGTCCGCCAGGGACCTGAGAGCCGCTGTGATGGTAATTAGGAAAGTCTGGACGTGGAAACCTGTCTCCTCTGCTCCTGCGGAGGGAAGCCGGTGGGGGGTGGGGGGTGGGGGGTGGTGGGCGGGGGCGTCAGGGCCCTGCAGCTGCTTTTTTCTAGGCAGCTGCTGGCACAGGGCGGCTGGGAGTCAGAGTCAGGCGTCAGGTCAGGAGAGAGGGGGAGAACGGGGGTATGTGTGTATGGAGACCTCTGGACCACAAAGTTATTTTTCACGCATCTTCCGAACTGGTTTGAGACCTGCCACCCTCCCCTCCTCCCGTCTCTCTCTATCTTCTTCGTTCGCACTGTTCACCAGCCACTGGTGATCAGTAGTAATTGAGACACGAATACGGCCCCTGCTCGTTCACCACACCCATGAGCCGTTTCTGCTTCCTCTCTCCCCCTCCCTTTGGCCCACGTCCTACCGGGCTGAAGTTTTGTTGGCTTCCCTCCTGCACGCAGCCCCGATTACATGATTTCCCCTCATTTATGCCTTGGTGCAGTCATGCCCCCTTCTTTAAAAAAATTTTTTTTTTAATGTTTATTTATTTTTGAGAGAGAGAGAGAGACAAAGCATGAGTGGGGGAGGTGCAGAGAGAGAGGGAGACACAGAATCCGAAGCAGCCTCCGGGCTCCGAGCTGTCAGCAAAGAGCCTGACGCAGGACTCAAACTCAGGAACTGTGAGATCATGCCCTGAGCCAAAGTCTGATGCTTAACTAACTGAGCCACTTAGGTGCCCCTACTTTCTTTGTTTTTAAAAGTTTACTTACTAGGGGTGCCTGGGTGGCTCAGTCGGTTGAGCATCTGACTTCAGCTCAAGTCATGGTCTTGCAGTTCATGGGTTCAAGCCCCGTGCTGGGCTCTGTGCTAACAAACAGCTCAGAGCCTGGAGCCTGCTTCAGATTCTGTATCTCTCTGCCTCTCCCCCTCCCCTGCTCATGCTCTGCCTCTCTCTGTCTCTTAAAAATAAATAAACGTTAAAAAAAAATTTTTTTTTTAGAAAGTTTATTTACGAGACTGGCTTATTTTGAGAGAGAGAAAGCACGAGCAGGGGAGGAGCAGAGAGAGAGGGAAAGAGAGAGAATCTCTCGAAGCAGCCCCAGCACAGTCAGCACAGAGCTGGACGTGGGACTCGAACCCGTGAACGTGAGATCATGACCTGAGCCCAAGTCAGACTCTTAACCAAATGAGCCACCCAGGTGCCCCAGGGCTGTTCACTTTCTGTTTCCCCTGTCTGGGCTCCTCTCCCTTGGGTCATTTGCATGTCTGACTCCCTCAGGTCTGAATATCACCCCTTTGAAGTACCCGCATGCCCCCCTTCCCTGTAAACTATCTCCCATGTCCGCCTGGATTTTTTTCATAGCATCTATGACCGTTTTGCTCATTTACTATTTGCTGTTTTGTGTGCTGCATATCACCACTAGACATGTGAGTTCCATGGGGTTGGGAACTTTTCCCGTTACATTTCCCCATCACCAAGTAAAAGTGTTGAAAAACATCTATGGGTTGTGTGAGTGAGTGCCAGATGTGACATTTGAGTGATTTTTTATATCATGTCCTCTTACTATTTCCCCTAAATCCTATGAGTTAGGGACTATTCATGCCCATTTTACCACTGAGCAGACCGAGAGGCTGAATGTGCAAACAGACAATGGCCAGACCGTATACAACAACTGTTGTCTGACCTGAACCTCTAGCTACCAGTCTGAACCACGGGTCTGCATCACCTGGTCCCAAATGGTCAGGATTTGGCCAATAACTACCAGCTTCCCTGATTTTTGCTCCTACTTCCAACCCAGGACCAATCAGAGAAAGCCAAATATATGCCCCTAATCAACCACATAGGACACCCCACTTCGGGGTAACCTGCCTCCTGCTTCCTCACGCCAACAGCATCCAGTTGGGCACACCCAGAACCGCTCCTCTTTTCCACTGTGAAGCTTCCCTGCTTCTCCGGCTGCCTTTGAGTATCCGCCAAACCCAAGTGATGGGGGCTGACTCGAGCACACTCTGAGTAAACAGCTTTCGCTTGTTTGTGTCTGGGTGGCCTTTGTTATTTCCACAACCCTGAGGCAGCTTGGAAGGGCTGGTGACTTCTCAAGGTCACGCAGGTAAGGGGGGTCTCAGGTGTTGGACCCCATAGTGCTTTCTTCCACCATGCCCACCTTTCCACCTTTCCCTGCCCCAAACCAATGGTGTGGGTGCAGAGGTGGGGGTGTGGGGAAGGGGGACAGGCAGAAAGGTGGCATCTTGGAGGGCAGTGTGGAGAAGGACTGGTGGAGCAGAGGGTCCCAGGACAGTGGCAGGCAGGCCGGCACCGGAAGCTCAGTCGTGGAATTTCAGCCTCGTTGTCGTATTCCTTATCCATTTAACAAAACGAATGTTAAACGCGGAGAGTCAATCATTTGTCCTGAGGTTGTTATTTGTCTGAAGATAAGTATGACTATGGAGAGATTCGTGGGAAAGGAGCAATTAGCAGCTCCATCCATCTCAATGAAAGATAATAATAATATTAATTAATAGCCATACCAGGGTGCAGCGGAAATTCTGAAAGTCTATGAGCGAGAGATCTTCGAGGGCCACGTCTTTTCCTAAGTGCCTCTCTGACAGGTGCCCATTTGTTAACGGGAACAAGCAGAGAGTGTCTGCCCGATCTGTCACCAGTTGCTGGCTCCCGATTCCTCATCCGGTCATGCTGGGCGTGGACAAGTTTTAGGGACGGGATGTGGAAGGAGCCCCCAGGAAGTAGGTGGGCAAAGACTGAGAAGGACGATGGGGGTCCTGGATGAAGTCATGACCCCCAGAAGCAATGGGGTCACCCCACTGAATTTAGGAATGGATGCGGATCTCTGAAAGGAGCATCTTGTAAGGTTAACATTAATCCTCCCTGTCTTCTGATTATAACGACCCATTGTCCTTTGGGGAATTACCCATGCCTGGCTCCTAGGCTCTGTGGCTCGGTTAGGACTGGGCCAATCCCCTGCTTTGCTCCCCCAGGAATGAAACATGGTCCAGGCTGGTGTGAGGTGATATCTCATTGTGGCTTTTATTTGCATTTCCCAGATGATTAGTGATGCTGAGCATCTTTTCATACACCTGTTGGCGATCTGTACATCTTCTTTGGAAAATATCTATTTGCGTCCTTTGTTCATTTTCTAATCAGTTTATTTCTTTCTTTTTTCTTTTTTAAATTTGCATCCAAGTTAGTTAGCATATAGTGCAATAATGATTTCAGGAGTAGATTCCTTAATGCCCTTACCCATTTAGCCCATCCCCTCTCCCACCACCCCTCCAGCAACCCTCTGTTTGTTCTCCATGTTTAAGAGTCTCTTATGTTTTGTCCCCTTCCCTGTTTTTATATTATTTTTGCTTCCCTTCTCTTATGTTCATCTGTTTTGTCTCTTAAAGTCCTCATATGAGTGAAGTCGTGATATTTATCTTTCTCTGACTGACTAATTTCACTTAGCATAATACCCTCTAGTTGTATCCACATAGTTGCAAAGGGCAACATTTCATTCTTTTTGATTGCTGAGTAATACTCCATTGTATATATATACCACATCTTCTTTATCCATTCATCCATCGATGGGCATTTGGGCTCTTTCCATACTTTGGCTGGTGTTGATAGTGCTGCTAAAAACATTGGGGTGCATGTTTCCCTTGGATAAATGCCTAATAGTGCAACTGCTGGTCATAGGGTAGTTCTATTTTTAATTTTTTGAGGAACCTCCATACTGTTTTCCAGAATGGCTGCCCCAGTTTGCATTCCCACCAGCAATGAAAAAGAGATCCTCTTTCTCTGCATCCTTGCCAACATCTGTTGTTGCCTGAGTTGTTAATGTGAGCCATTCTGACAGGTGTCGGGTGGTATCTCATTGTGGTTTTGATTTGTATTTCCCTGATGATGAGTGGTGTGGAGCTATTTTTCATGCACCGGTTGGCCATTTGGATGTCTTCTTTGGAAAGGTGTCTATTCATGTCTTTTGCCTATTTCTTTGCTGGATTATTTGTTTCTTGGGTGTTGAGTTTGATAAGTTCTTTATAAATTTTGGATACTAACCTTTATCTGATATATCGTTTGCAAATATCTTCTCCCATTCCATCGGTTGCCTTTTAGTTTTGCTGATTGTTTCCTTCACTGTGCAGAAGCTTTTATTTTTGATGAGGTCCCAGTAGTTTATTTTTGCTTTTGTTTCCCTTGCCTCCAGAGACGTGTTGAGTAAGAAGTTGCTGCGTCCAAGATCAAAGAGGTTTTTGCCTGCTTTCTCCCCGAGGATTTTGATGGCTTCCTGTCTTAATTTAGGCCTTTCATCCATTTTGAGTTTATTTTTGTGTATGGTGTAAGAAAGTGGTCCAGGTTCATTCTTCTGCATGTCTCTGTCCAGTTTTCCCAGCACCACTTGCTGAAGAGAGTGTCTTTATTCCATTGGATATTCTTTCTTGCTTTGTCAAAGATTAGTTGGCCATACGTTTGTGGGACCATTTCTGGGCTCTCTGTTCTGTTCCATTAATTTGAGTGTCTATTTTTGTGCCAATACCATACTGTCTTGATTACAACTTTGTCATTTTTTGTCTTTTCTTGTCTCAGAGAGTCCCCCTTAAAATTTCTTACAGGGCTGGTTTAGTGGTCATGAACTCCTTTAAGTTTTGTTTGTCTGGGAAACTTTTAATCTCTCTTTCTATTTTGAATGACACCCTTTCTGGATAAAGAATTCTTGGCTGCATATTTTTCTGATTCAGCACATTGAATATATCCTGCCACTCCTTTCTGGCCTGCCAAGTTTCTGTGGATAGGTCTGCTGCAAACCTGTTCTGTCTTCCCTCGTAGGTTAAGGACTTTTTTTCCCCTTGCTGCTTTCATGATTCTTTCCTAACTGAGTATTTTGTGAATTTGACTATGATATGTCTTGTTGATGGTCGGGTTTTTTTTAATCTAATGGGAGTCCTCTGTGCTTCCTGGATTTTGATGTCTGTGTTTTTCTACAGGTTACGAAAGTTTCCCCCTGTGATTTGCTCACATAACCCTTCTACCCCTTTCTCTCCCTTCCTCTTCTGGGACTCCTATGATTTTAATGTTGTTCCTTTTCAATGAGTCACTGATTTCTCTAATCCTTAAATCATGTTCTTTTGCTTTAGTCTCCCTCTTTTTTTCTGCTTCATTATTCTCCATAAGTTTGTCCTCTGTGTAGCTGATTCTCTGCCTCATCCATCCTTGCCACCATGGCATTCATTCGAGATTGCAGCTCAGTTACATTTTTTATTTCATCCTGACTAGCTTTTACTTCTTTTATCTCTGCAGAAAGGATTCTAATCTATTTTTGACTCCAGCTAGTATTCTTATTATCGTGATTCTAAATTCTGGTTCAGACATCTTGCTTGTATCTTTGTTGGTTAAGTCCCTCGCTGTCGTTTCCTCCTGCTCTTTCTTTTGGGGTGAATTCCTTAGTTTTGTCATTTTGAAGGGAGAAAAGGAATTAATGAGGTAAAAAAATTAAAATTAAAAAAATTAAAATAAAAAACAAATTAAAATTAAAAAATTAAAAACAACACAGACACACAGACACACACACACACACACACACACACACACCAAATAAGTGATGCTAGATCCTAGGTGTGTTTTGGTCTGGGTGTTGAAAGGGGCTTGATAGATTAGAGAAAAAAAGGGGAAAGAAAAAATGAAAGGAAATCGATTGAAAATTTAAAAAAATGAATACACTGAAATAGAATAAAATGAAATGATGGAAGCGAAATAGAATTTGAAAAAAAATACAAAAGAAAAACATAGAAAAAAATTAAAGAAAAATATTTTTAATAAAATTTGAAAATAAGAATGAATTTTTTCCCTTTCTGTATTCAAGAAAAAGAAAAGAAATGAAAAAGAGAAAAAAAATCGATAGATGAACAGCAAACAGATGTGATTGAAATTACATCGGTTTCCCATAGAAGTCAAACTATGAAGCACTGTATAGTCCGTAAATTAAGCAGGCGGAGAGACTTGTGTTCCTGAAGAACGAGGTTGGCCTGGTTGGGCGGGGCTTAGTGCAACGGCTCCGTTCTCCACTAGATGGCGCTGCCCAGATTACCGGGGTGGAGTGTTGTGACGCTTGTAGGTGTGTATGCGCATGCGCAGGAATAGTGACCATGGCGTCGCGCAACTACCCAGTGTAGCAGTGTAGCTGCTCTCCCCAGCCAGCAGTCACGCTCGGTCCTTTGTCTCGGGCTTCCTCCGCTCCCACTTTTACGCTGTCTGTGACCAAGCCGTCAGGTTGCCGGGCGGCACCTCCCTCCTGAGTTTTATCTCCGTTGCGGCTGTGCTTCCCGACTCCTCACTGCGGAGGGACCGCGGCTGGGACCCGCTCAGATCCTCTGCGGGAGGGTCTCCCCGAGCAATGGCCGGTGGCGGCCGCAGCCGGGAACGTTCGCGGGACCGCTGCTGCTGCCGAAGCCCAGAGACCGCGCCCCAGAGAAAGTTCACGCGATCACGTAGCAGCGGCGTTTCAGGGATCATGGACAATCACAACACGCATCCGGCCCCAGGCTTCGCCCTTCCCACCAGAGCTCCGCCAGGTATGGAGGCGAGGAGTTTCAGACTCTGCGCTCCCCGTTTACAGAGTCTTAACGGAATTTAAACCCTCTCCTTTCTCCTCCCTCCCTTTTTAGTTCAGTCCCTGCGGCTGTTTCCACTTTTCCACTTTCTCTCCAGCTGCTTTTGGTGGGGGGAGGGCTGCTTTTCCCGAATTCTCTCCCTGCCTCCGTTCTCTCCCTGCACAAGCAGAAACAACTCCTGCCCTCTGTGGCTTGTCTCTCCCCCAGTTTATCTCTCTGCGCCACGTACCTGCTGAGTTCTGTGGTTCAGGTTGTGCAGACTGTTGTGTTAATCCTCAAATCAGTGTTCTAAGTGTGCAGGATGGTCTAGTGTTGATCTGGCTGTAGTTCATGGACGGGAGATGCCAAACAAACTTCCATGCTATTCTGCTGTCTTGGCTCCTCCCCTGTAATTGTTTATTGTTTTGTTTTGTTTTGTTTTGTTTTCATATGGAGTCGTATGAGTTCCTTGCATATTTTGGCTATTAATCCCTTATCAGGTATATGGCTTGCAAATATTTTCTCCCATTCGGTTAGAAGGGTTATTATAAAAAAAACGTCAAAAGTTTGACAAGTGTTGGCAAGGATGTGGAGAAAAAGAAACAACCCTTGTGCACTGTTGGTGGGAATGTAGACCAGTGGAGCCACTGTGGCAGACAGTGTGGAGGTTCCATAGAATGATGATATGATCTGGCACCACTTGTGGGTATAGAGTTGAAGGAAATAAAATCAGTATCTTGGGGTGGCTGGCTGGCTGAGTCAGTTAAGCGTCTGACTTCAGCTCAGGTCATGATCTTGTGGATTGTGAGTTCGAGCCCCGTGTCAGGCTCTGTGCTGACAGCTCGGAGCCTGGAGCCTGCTTCAGCTTCTGTCTCCCTCTGTCTATGCCCCTCCCCTGCTCACACTCTGTCTCTTTCAAAAAATGAATAAGACATTGAAAACATTAAAAAAAAGTCAGTATCTTGAAGATATATCTGCACTTTTACAGCAGCATTATTCACAATAACGAAGATATGGAAATGATCTCCATGTTCATCAATAGAATAATGGATAAGACAGTGTCACACACACATACACACACACACACAGGAATGTTCTTCAGTATTAATAGAGAATCTTGCCATTTGTGACAACATGGATGACCCTTGAGGATATTATACTAAGTGAAATAAGTCGGACCCAGAATATAAATCCTGCCTGGTATCACTTCTCTATGGAATCTGAAAAAAGTAGAACTCCCAAAAATCAGAGTAGATGGTTACCAGAGGCTGGGAGCTGGGGGGAAAGGAGAGAGGTTGATCAAAGGGTGCAAATTCTCAGTGATAAGATGAATAATTTCTGGAGACCTGATGCACAGCTTGGTGATTATAGTTAATAATCATGTACTGTATACTTGCAATTTTTTTTTAAAAAAAGACACATGATCCAGACCTGGTGAATCGGCATTGTCCACTCCCTCAATCACCACGACTGGTTCCAAGAAGAGAGCTTGCGTTTGTTGAATTAAGGATTTTGGGAGGCAGGCAATGAGAAATAAGGGTAACCACAGTGAATTAGTGTATTAGAGGCATTCTTCCTGTTTTAGGTCTCTCGGGAGAGTTGTTTCATTGACTGTTAGCTCAGCCTCCCAGACGATCAGCTTGGCTCTTCTTCCCCTCTCCCGCCCCTTAAAATTTATTTATTTTTGAGAGAGAGAGAGAGAGAGAAAGAGAGAGACAGACAGACAAGGTGTGAGTAGAGGAGGAGCAGAGAGAGAGAATCCCAAGCAGGTTCTGCACTCTTAGCATGGAACATGATGCGGGGCTTGAACTCACAGACCGTGAGATCATGACCTGAACCAAAATTAAGAGTCAGGCGCTGAAATGACTGAGCCACCCAGGTGCCCCCATACACTGAAGTTTAAAACTTGCCTCGACACGGTTTCTAGAGCTAGAAACATCTAGAGACGTTTCTCAAAGTGGGGTCCATGGACCATGTGCATTAGACAGACTGAATCGGAATCTCTGATGTGGGGCCAGAAAACTGTATTTTAAACAAAGTCCCAGGTGAGCTTATGCGTGTGAATGTTTGAGAATAAACGTCCTGGATTCAAGGGCGTTATGGGGATGTGTTTCTCACGGGTCATGTGCATCTGGGCTCAGCATAGCTCTGCCTTCATTATCAAGCTCAAAAGGCGGAGGTGACATCCTGGGACATAATGAGCCTCAGAGACATGTTCACAAAGCAGGGCGCCATGGGAAGGCACGGGAAGTGGATGTAACCTCCCTCCAAGCAGTCAAGTGGGTTTTAAGGAAGGGTGGGTTTACAGGGAGGTTTGCAGGGTGTTGTGGTCACACGGCGTAAGAGAGGAGTCCCCAGAGGAAGGAGGAAGGGAGGGTGGGCATATGTCTTGGGCAAGAAAGGAGTATGGCTACCACAGTCCCCTCTGCAGGCTGGGGAAATGGTTTGAGTTAGAGATGGTGATGAAAGCAAACACAGAGTACATCTTGGGAAGATGACCTGAGGTAAGAGCATTGAGCATATGGAAACTAGGGGGGAAAGAAGCTGGGATTATGGACGGAAACAGCGAGGAAGGTAAATACTATGCTGGTAATGAAATATACATAATATGATGTATTACATATTTATAACAATACATTTAAAATATTTTATTTTATATTATATTTTAATAATATTTACATATAATATTTACTTTTTTATCCATTAAAAACATTTTTTTACTGTTTATTTCAGAGAGAGAGAGAGAGCGAGCACAAGCTGGGGAGGGGCAGAGAGAGAGAGGGAGACACAGAATCCAAAGCAGGCTCTAGGCTCTGAGCTGTCAGCACAGAGCCCGACATGGGGCTCGAACTCATGACTTGTGAGATCATGACCTGAGCTGAAGTGGGATGTTCCACCCACTGAGCCCCCCGGGCGCCCCTTTTATCCATTTTAAAGTGTGCAGTTCAGTGGCATTAAGTATTCACACTGTTGTGCAGCCACCGCCTCCATGTGTCTCTAGAACCTTCTCATCTTCCCAGACTGAAACTGTCTCCATTGAACAGGAGCTCCCCATTCCCTCTTCCCCTGGTAACCAGCAGTCGACTCTCTGTCTCAATGAATCGACTGACTCTAGGCCCCTCATGCAGGTGGAATCCTACAATACCTGCCGTTTGGGGTCTGGTTAGCAGCACGTCCTCAGGGTTCATCATGTTGTACGTAGCAGACGCCAGAATTTCCTTCCTTCTGAAGGCCGAACAATATTCAGCTGTGGGGTGGGACCACATTGCGTTTGTCCGTCTGTGTGTCGATGGAGACTATCGTTGTCATTCAAGGTTTCTGAACGAGGGACTGTTAGGCGTGGGCACTGATGGGGGAAAGTGGTTGTGGGGTTGGGAGTCGGGTAGGAGTTGAGAACAGAGAGGCTGTGGTGTGCTCGGTGGCCGGACGAGGAGTGTGGGGTCTGGCCAAGCAGGGCGGATAAGTAGATTCGGTGCTGCTACCAGCTGGTGGTGAGGGGATGGCTGTTGTGTGGATCAGGGGAGAACTCTGGGTGGATTAGCTGTGTCTTCCAGGCTCTGGGCGGGAGCCAGGAGGGAAGTGGGTTTACATTCCTGATCGACATTGCTCGGCTAGTTTTACTCCCCGACAGCTCAAGAGCACGCTTCTCCAGCTCTTTAACCAGAGCTGTGAGGGGCCCGGGCAGTGCCTGAAGGGTCATTTGCAGCTTCTGATTATCGCTCTGGTTTAAGAGGCTTGAACAACTGGGCCTCTGCTCCTGCCAGTATCTCGAACTGAGAGATCAATAGGGATTGTCCTCTCTTTCCTCTGCTGAGTCATCGGTGAGGAGAATGGAACAGTCCTACAATTCTTGGTCCCAGCAATCCGTGATAGTCCAGAATTCTGGATTCCACACAAACATCTGCTTGTGGATCCAAATTCCTAACAAAGTGAATGGTTGGTGAACGGATGCTCTCGTAAGGTGGGAAGTCTTTTCTCTGTGCCTGGTACCCTGGGCTCCACTCCTAACCTCATGTATTTGCATCTTTGTAACAGACTTCTCTTGTTTCTGCTTGCCCAGCGTGCCTCCCCTCTTTGTCTGGAAATGGTCTGTGGCTTTTCCAGTCACTGTGGCCTCAGCTGGACTTTCAATCATGGTGCCCTCCTCTGCTTCAACCCCCAGCTGCAACAAGAGCAGGCACGTCAGGGCTTGCTACGTCCCTGGCCGCAGTGCGTGATGCAGGGAGAGAACCGCCACCCAAGCATGATCCTCGAGACTTTATATTGGTACATAGCAAAAGTAGGGAACTTTCTTTTAGATCAGGGATTGACAAGTGCTTTCTATAAAGATCCAGCTGGCAAGTCTTTTAGGCTTTGTGGGCCAGACTTTCTCTGTTGCAACGACTCAACTCTGCCGTTGTAGTGGAAAAGTAGTCATAGACAATGTGTAAACAGATGTGTGTGACTCGGTTTCAATAAAACTTTATTTATAAAAGCAGGCAGGGGGCCACATTCGGCGGAGAAAGAGCACGAGCGGGATAGGGGCAGAGAGAGAGGGAGACACAGAATCCGAACTAGGTTCCAGGCTCCAAGCTGTCAGCACAGAACCCGATGCGGGGCTTGAACCCACGATCTGCGAGATCATGACCTGAGCCAAAGTTGGACCCTTAACTGACTCAGCCACCCAGGCATCCTCAGTCACTATTGTAAATGAAAACCATTGAAATATAGGAATATAGGACCCACATTGTGAAGAGGGTCACTTAAAACCAACTCAGACGAGAGCAGAACTAGAAGAGGGAGAGTACAAACTCTGACGACAGCCACTAAGCCCTGGATCTAGCCATGTCTGAAGGTAGCAGTCCACTGGATGGCCAGTTATGTGACCCAGTTATTACACTTCATTGCTTAAGGCAATTTGCTCTGGGTTTTTGTCATCAAAGAGAATCCTCTCTTTGAGTCGGGACCCTCTCTAGCAGTTTGCTCTTGTCACCCCTCAGTTATGAAATGCTTGAGTTGGGAAAACCCATCAACAACCCGGGAGGCAAGAATAGGGAAGGGTCTTTGTAAAATTGTAGCTCAGAGGGCTCCGTGGAACCTTACCACTAGCCAGAAGTGGGGAGGCTAAGCCCATCCATCCTCCAGCCCCCAAGCCCCGCACCCTCTGTATTGCACAGTGTGTCTGCTGTGGGCATCCTTTCAAGGACCTGAGAGATGGGGTATTATCCCCATTCTGCACTTAAGGAATCAGCAGCAGAGCTCAGAAGGGTGGCGTAATTTGCCCACAGTGACCAAGAGAGTAGGTGAAGAAGTTAGAATGCAGTCCCAGCTCTGGGAGGCTCCAGGGAACATGTTTTCTCCAATCGCACTGCTGTCTCCTCTAACAAGAGGCCAAGAGTAGGGCCCTTGTCCCTGTCACAAAAGCAGCCCTTTTATGACAAGCCCGCATGCTCCACGGATGAGGAACGGAATGCAGGCAAGCCAGTGGCATCTGTCACCCCCGTTCACCGGGAGCTTTAGAAGCTAACGTGGGCCTGTTAGCTGTAAATACAGACCCCAGCTACTCTTTCAAATAAATTGGTGGTGTTGCATTAGAAAATTTCCCTATGCAAAATGCTAACAATGCCATGGTGCTTAAATTTTATGCGTGCAAGATTATGAGTAGATACATAAAACGGGAGGAAAAAAATTCTGCACTGACAAGAGCTGGGGACACAATGATTAGTTTCCTTTTCTCGAAACCTCTTTCCCGGAGCGGCTCTGGAATGGAAGTTTCCTTAAGGAGGAAGTTAACAATGAAACTGCTGACTGTGAGCGGCTGCAGGGCACTCACACGGGGATGTTGAGAAGCTGGCGGTCTCCTGCTCTTCTGGACAAGAATCAAAGGCCATCTTTGGGAACATCGCAGCCTACTTAAAAATAGTGACGGTCCTACCAAATCCCCCGGCATTTGGGGCAGGGTGGTTCTGCCTCCTGTATGCTTGGGGCTGACTTGGCTGCTGGAGTCCCCACCGGACGGCTGGTGTGGGCAAAGCCTGGGGCGTGAGCTCAGAGCCTGATCTTGGGGGAGGGAGAAGAAAGGGAGAGTCGGCCCTCTCCCTCTCTCCCTTTTTCTCTCTCCCCCTCTCTGTCCCTCTTTCCTCTGGCATACAGTGGAAGAACGAGAAGGATCAGAGAGAAGTGCAAGACTGAAGGAGACCAACCCAGCAAGACAGAGTTAAGGAGAATTCAGGCGAGGAACCAAACAGGGGAAGATGAGACAGCGCCCAAGCCAGAGCCCCAGGGACAAGTGAGAGAGGCACAGAGATGGCGAAAGAGAGAGACGCTCACAGGCACGTGCACAGGTGCATGTGTGTGTGCACACACAGGATGTACACAGAGCGACGCATACGCACACGTGCACTCAGAGAGAGACAGAGAGAGGGAGAGGCAGACACAGGAAGAGTGTAAAGAGAAACATAGAAAGAAACAGAGGGGAGACTTTCTTAGAGACCTGTGACGTTCAACCCGAGAAAAGCAGAGCTGTCCCCCGGTCACCCCCTGGTTCACCAGCATCTCATGCCTTCTTTCATCCAGCATCCCGGTGGACGAGCCAAGGCCCCTGGTGACTCTTTGGCCACAGGGTAGCCTGAGGGGCCCCGACATTGGAACGTGCATCCTTACTCTGAGGGGCAGGATGTCTGTGTGTGCACGGAAAGCTTGTGTCACCCTTTCCCCCAGAGGGGGTGCTGTGTTGGAGGTGTTTTCCGTATTTGTTCCTATAAATCAGTATCATCACTGCTAACTGGTGAGGCACGGCCACAGTTCTGACAGGGAGTGTCCACTTTTCTTTTTGTGACTCTAACAGTGTTGTAGCGAGTGCCCGTGTGTGTGCCCACGTGAGTGTTTCTCTAGGTGGTGGCAGGTGAGCTCCCTGTGCTGGGCAGACACTGCCTGGGTAATTCCTGAGTCTTTCTCTTTGCTCCAGTCCCTTGCTGATCCTGGAGGTGGCAAGGACAGGGGCGTGAAATGTCTTATTAAGAATTAAAAAAAATTATTATTATTATTTTAATCTAATTTATTGTCAAGTTAGCTAACATACAGTGTATACAGTGTACTCTCAGTTTGGGGGTAAATTCCTGTGATTCGTCACTTACATACAACACCCAGTGCTCATCTCAATGAGCGCCCTCCTCAATGCCCATCGCCCATTTTCCCCTCTCCCACCTGCCCCCCATCAGCCCTCAGTTTGTTCTCTGTATTTAAGAGTATTTTATGGTTTGCCTCCCTTTCTGTTTGTAAATATATATATTCTTTGAATTTAATAATGGTATGGGACATCTGGTTGGCTTAGTCGGTTCAGCATCCGACATCGGCTCTGGTCATGATCTGACAGTTCGTGAGTTTGAGCCCTGCGTCCGGCTCTGGGCTGACAGCTCAGAGCCTGGAGCCTGCTTCAGATTCTGTGTCTCACTCTCTCTCTCTCTGTCCCTGCCCTGCTTGTGCTCAGTCTCTCTCTCAAAAATAAATAAATAAACATTAAAAAAAAGAATGTAATAATGGTTTGGGAGCACCTGGTCGGTTCAGTCAGTTAAGCGCCAGCTCTTGATTTCAACTCAGGTCATGATCTCATGGTTTATGGGTTCAGGCCTCGTGTTGGGCTTGGGCTGATGGAGCCTGCTTGGGATTCTCTCTCTCTCTCTCTCTCTCTCTTTCTCTCTCTCTCTTTCTCTCTCTCTCAAAATAAATAAATAAACTTAAAAAAAATTTAATAATGGTAGTTAGAGACTCCCCCCCCTCCCCCCGATATCTTTGTCCTAATCCCCAGAACATGTGGACATACTAGGTTACAGGGCAAAGGGGTTGGGCAATCAGCTGGCCTTGAGAT
This sequence comes from Panthera tigris, assembly GCF_018350195.1. Classification (NCBI taxonomy): domain Eukaryota; kingdom Metazoa; phylum Chordata; class Mammalia; order Carnivora; family Felidae; genus Panthera; species Panthera tigris. The sequence goes on from NC_056675.1 coordinate 34,338,489, forward strand.
GGGGAGACGATCCTGGATTATCCAGGCTGGCCGAGTGTAGTCACCCGGGTCCTCATGCATGGAAGAAGGGGACAGAAGAGGAGTCAGAGCGTTGCTGGCTTTGAAGACGGAGGACGGGCCACAGGCCAAGGAGTGCAGGTAACCTCCAGAAGCGGAAAAGGCAAGGCAATGAGTTTTCCTTTAGAGTTTCCAGAAAGGAATGCAACCCTGCCAACATGGTGGTTTCAGCCCCCCGAGGACCAATTCTGGAGTCCGGAGCTATAGGGTGACAGGTTTGTGTTGTGGTAAACCTGGAAATATGTGGTAACAACAGCAGCAAGAGGAAACGGATATGACCCCTATCCACCTGTGTCTGGAAGCACAGAGGCTGGGGGAGAGAGTGAGCCTTCCGGGGGAGGCTGCCAGGGCCACCCCATCAGCAGAGACCGCATCCGTATTTGCTGCCAGGAGACTCACATTTTGATGCCAGACTTGTGCTGGGATCACGTGCTACTTGCTATTGAAGCCACCTGTTCCCACCCCAGAGATGCTACTTGCTGCCATATGGGGAGGGGGGCACTTTGCTCTCACAGGCCACTTGGGAGACAAGGTGTGATGGCGGGCGGGGGGGTGGTGGCGGAATAAGGCATTCTTCCCAGCCCAAGTCCACTGCTGTGCCGATCAGGACACGTCTCGGGTTCCTTGGTGAATGAAGCATCTCTGTGTACAAGGTCCCTTGGTCAAATTCTCATTTTCAGGAGCAACCCTGACCATCCTGTCCAGTCGGGAACCCAGCAGGGGGAGGAGCCCCCTGGTGTCGGTCTTCTCTGGGTGGGTGGCTGCTTTACAGAAGTGTTGTTTTATCTCCCTCACCCTTGTCCCTCCTTGCCTTTCTTCCTTCTCCTCTGCTCCGCACATCCAGCCTCTCTCACTTGCTCTCAGAATTAAAAGGGAATGGCCTGGCAGTGCTGACACTCTCGCAGCCTCGAACACTCTGGTTGGTCTGGGCTGATGAGCCTTGGACGTTCGGATGGTTGTGCTGCAGGGAGTTTCGGTCCTCACCCTCTGTGGGCTGGGACGCCGCCAGTGAGAATAACATCAGGCGGCATGGATCACCTTTAGATTCAGCAGAAAAAGGAAACACAATTGGGATCTTCCTCTTTGTAGAAGTGAAAAGACATCAGTAAAGGGCGGTGGACGGATAAAATACGTGAGCAGATCCCACAGGAAGACTTTACCTCGTGGTGACTGAGAGTAGAGATTAAGAGTGTCACCTCTGGGGGTGCCTGGGTGGCGCAGTCTGTTAAGCGTCCGACTTCAGCCAGGTCACGATCTCGCAGTCCGTGAGTTCGAGCCCCGCGTCAGGCTCTGGGCTGATGGCTTGGAGCTTGGAGCCTGTTTCCGATTCTGTGTCTCCCTCTCTCTCTGCCCCTCCCCCGTTCATGCTATGTCTCTCTCTGTCCCAAAAATAAATAAAAAACGTTGGAAAAAAAAAAAAAAGAGTGTCACCTCTGGAGGGGAGGTTCGAATCCCAGCTCCACTGCCGGGAGACTGACTTCAGCTCTGAGACTTGTTTTCCCCATCTGTGAGATGGGATGCTCAGTCCCTACGCCCCAGTGTGCGAGTAAGTGTCCATCAGAACGAACCCTGTGTGCTCCACGTTTTCAGCTGGAGCTCTAGCTTGGCGAGGTCAGGCAGGTCCCGTGAATATCTCTGTACTTCAGGTCTCTTGAAGGTAACATAGGAGCACGCAGGTACCTGCCTCATAAAGCTGGGGGGATTTGGAGCACTTAGATCAGTGCCTGGAATATGTGTCCTGTGTCCACGCATATGTCCTGTGTTAGATGTGGCAGTAAAGTTGTCCTCAGGATTCTTTGTTTGCAAATGACAGAAACCCGTTTCTTTTTCTTTTTTTAAATTTTTTAAATATTTGTTTTTGGGAGAGACAGAGTGTGAGCGGGGGACGGGCAGAGAGAAACAGAGAGGGAGACAGAGAATCCGAAGCAGGCTCCAGGCTCTGAGTTGTCAGCACAGAGCCCCATGAGGGGCTCGAACTCATGAACCGCGAGATCCTGAACTGAGCCACCCGGACGCCCCGAGTAACCCACTTTAGAACCTGATAGTGCAGGTGCATAGTGGGGCTTCGTGAATTCCTTTGCCTGCCTCTTTCCGTAGCCAGAGAGGCGGGAAGACCATCACATAAATAATGGAAAGCTTCTCCAAGCACATCCACTGGAGACCTGCCTCCCTCCAGGACCCCAGGAGCTCTAAAGCGAACGTAACTCGAGAAACCCCGCTCCTACCACTTAGTAATTAGGCGGTGATTGTTGTTTATCTGTGCGCTCCAGTGTAACTCCCTCTGCCCGAGGCTGGTGCTGGAGCTGGGGAAATACAATTTCCTCCAAACTAATTTAGTTTTAAGAGGAAAATGAAAGTTTAAAGTAGTTTAATGTTTCGGCAAAACCATAATGGCTGGAGAAGATTGGACGATGTGAACCAATAAAGTGCCCTAATTCTGATAATAACTCAGGTCTTAACTCTTCTGCACATCAAAACCCATCCCGATGCTGACATTGTGCACAGGCAGGTCCAGCGGATGGTCAGACCATTGTTCTTGTTTATTTCCTTTTCCTTTTTTTTTTTTTAATAAACGGCTTCACTTTTGACTTTAGGAGAGCCTTAAGGACACAGCTGTCTAGTTATACCTTAGGAGATACCCCTATAGTATAGGCATTTCTCGTCCATTCAGGAGTTTTCCTCAGACCGGGAATCCTCCCGGGTCAGAATCCCATCCTTGGGTGGAAACATGGAACACAGTTGTTGACAAGGCCCGACAACTAGCTCTAAAATGTGAAACCTCGGGGTGCCTGGGTGGCTCCGATGGTTGAGCGTCTGACTGCGGCTCAGGTCACAATCTCAGGGTTCATGAGTGTGAGCCCCGCATTGGGCTGTGTGCTGACAGCTCAGAACCTGCTTGGGGTTCTCTGTCTCCCTCTGTCTCTGCCCCTCCCCAGCTCTCTCTCCTCTCTCTCTCAAAAATAAACAAACATGAAAAAATATAATGTGAAACCTCAGGGAGCCTCAGTTTGCCATTTATAAACTAGCATGAGAAAGATCTGCCGGGTTTTTGTAAGAGTTCCATACAATGATGGGAGGGACCCGGACAGTCAGAGGAACAGCCAAGAAAACAACGTCCGTTCGTTCGCCACATTTCCTGAGTACCTATGGTGGGGCTGGCGTCAGTACGGGGTCTAAGGATTCATGAATCCCTAACACATCGGGGACAGGTCTTAGCACCCAGTGACCTCTGTCGCTTTGCCTGCTGTCACGTGATTCTGTCTCAGCCAGCTAACTTTGTAAACGTTTTAAACCAAATTCCAGCAAAATGTTTCTCTTTCTCACCCGTTGTACCTTACGTGTATTTCCCCCCATTCTTTTGCCTGGAAAACTCCTATTCGTTCTCCAAGGTAAGGCTCAGATTTCCTTTGTTCTACCGAGCCTTCTCTGATTGCTCAGCCATGGTTCCTTGTTTCCCGCACTCTCCTGTCACAGCACTGTGTTCCTATCTCTGTGATCAACCGTATTTTAGTTGCAGTGTAGCTCCTCACGTGTTTTACCGCAGTGTGAGCGGGCCATGTCTTCACCTTCCTGGCGTGTAGACGCCTGATACGCGTCTGCTCCGTGAATGGCTGGCCTAGGAACGGAAGACACACGACCCGCGGGTCACTACTCTCCATTCCCTGCTTATGACAGGCATCACTAATCAATCGGCGGCAGCTCAGAATTCGCCTCAATCGAGGGCCAGGGGACACTCCCAGTCCAGTATAGTTAGCATGGGAATGGAGACAGAGGAGCTTTTCATTAGTGTTTCCTTGAATCCCTGGATATGATGCCCAATAATCTGTTATGGAAAATAAAAGGTCAGAGTGATTTTGGGGAGGGCTAAACACTGGAACTGAAAAATCTAGGCATCGCTGCTTTGATTTACTCACATGGGATGAAGGTGCATAACTTGGTGTTTTGTACACTCCTTTGGAAAACACTACAAAAAGTGGGGAAAGAGGACGATGACCCAGGCAGCATCCCTGCTCCTCCAATTCCATGGGCTCCTCAGCTCGATGAGGTGATGCTTCACATTTCCGATTGTGGATCCCACACCCCAAAGATCCTGTCCTGAGAATTCTTCCATGTTCTTCCATTTCTTTATGTTTAGATGTATATCAATCGTAGCGATCTCTTTCTACAGTGGTACTTTTAAAATCTCACAGTATCTCGGGCACCTGGGTGGTTCAGCCTGTTAAGCATCTGACTCTTGGTTTTGGCTCAGATCACAATCTCATGCTTCTTGAGATTGAGCCCTGCATTGGCCTCAGCAATGGCAGTGTGGAGTTGGCTTGGGATTTTCTCTCTCTCTCTCTCTCTCTCTTTCTCTCTCTCTGCCCCTCCCCTACTCACACACTCTGTCTCAAAATAAATAAATAAACCTAAAAAGAAAATCTCACAGTATCTCTCAAGCCCCTCTTTGTCTGCCCATAGTCACTGAGGATATTTATCATGCTTAAGCTGAGAAAATAGGTAGGTTGGATACAGCCAAGCGTAGAGAAATTCTCTGGCAAATATATACCTATTTTCAAAGTTGGGAAGCTGCTTCTCAGAGTGAATTCACAAAGGCCCACACCACATGCCTTTCCCACCCCTCGGTGGATTTGGGTTTTCTTTATACAGAGTCAGAACTTCAACGCCCAGCCCATTATACCTGACGTGTCCTCTCAGCGTGCACCCCAGGCAGAGCCTGCCTTCCTTCTCTGTCTCTGCTTCCCTTCCCTCCATCATCCCAACCTCCAGTTACCTCCGTGTCCAGTTGTTCTGAACAAGTGACAGCAAGGAGACGCCAGGTGGGATTTGGGAAAACGGTTGAGAACAAATGACGAGTTGACAAGGGTGTCAGGTAGGCAGCGGTGTGATTGAGTGAGGGAAAAGAAGAGGAAAATGGATTCCTCTCTACTGTTAATTTTATTTTCCCCTGAGTGCAACAGGCCATCTGGTCTACCAGACAAGAAGCAAGGAGCTGACCTTTGTTAAGTAGTGATTATGCTATTGAGACTCTTTTTTTTTTTTTTTTTGAGAGAGAGAGAGTGCAAGTGAGTGAGGAGGAGAGAGAGAGAGAGAGAGAGAGAGAGAGAGAGAGAGAGAGAGGAGGGCTCACCCGAAACAGGTCTCATGTTTTACCCGAAGCAGGGCTCGATCTCACCCGATGTGGGACTCGAACTCATGAACCATGAGATCATGACCTGAGCCTAAATCAGATGCTTAACCAACCGAACCACCCAGGCGCCCTGTTTGGACACTTTACACACATCATCTAATGGTTTCATTTGCTTCTTATAACCATGTTTTAACTTTTTGGTTTTTACAGCTGAAGAGACTGGGAATCAGAGATTTCTTCCCCATTCCTTCATTTCTTCAAAACCAGGGATTACTGAGGGTCTGTGGGGTGCCAGTCTTCATGCTGGTTGCTGGGGATATATCGGTAAATGAAACACTCACTTTCTGTGGCTTCATGGTACTTACAGTCCAGTGGTGGATATTAATCAAATAATCACAGGGATACATGTAAACTGACAGAGGCAATAAGTCCCACTAAGGAAAGGCAGACACCAGCCAAGTGAAGTCTCCTGTGCCATGCCTGGGGGAGCTTCTTGGAGAATGGGAAGTCTGGGCTGAGCAGGAGGCAAATATATAAATGTAAATAAAGGGGCGCCTGGGTGGCTCAGTCGGTTGAACGTCCGACTTCACCTCAGGTCATGATCTCGTGGTCCGTGAGTTCGAGGCCCGTGTCAGGCTCTGGGCTGATGGCTCAGAGCCTGGAGCCTGCTTTGGATTCTGTGTCTCCCTCTCTCTCTGCCCCTCCCCCATTCATGCTCTGTCTCTGTCTCAAAAATAAACATTAAAAAAAAAATTAAAAAGAAATAAATGTAAATAAAGCCAGAAAAAGTTGGGGAAGAATTTTACAGGCAGAGGAGACTGTCTTGTAGTAGGAAGAAACTTGGCATGTCAAAAAACAAACAAGCAAACAAGGGCGTTTGGGTGGGTTACTCTGTTAAACATCCAATTCTTGATTTCGGCTCAGGTCATGATCTCACCGTTCATGAGACTGAGCCCCGTGTCAGGCTCTACACTGACAGCATGTAGCCCGCTTGGGATTCTCTCTTTCTCTCTGCCTCTCTCCCTCTCCCTCTCCCTCTCCCTCTCCCTCTCCCTCTCCCTCTCCCTCTCCCTCTCCCTCTCCCTCTCCCTCTCCCTCTGTCTTGAAATAAATAAATAAACTTTAAACAACAAACAGACTTAATGGAAGCCAGGAGCTAGAGGATGAGTGAAGTGGGGCATAGTTGAAGGGGAAATCAGACACGTCTTTAACAGGGTAAAAATGTTCTCCCGGCAAAAATGTCATTGCTAGAACTTGGTGGCAAAAGATGCCTGTTGCCCACCAGAGTCCCTCGACATCTAGCCCTTAGAGGGAGGCCTGGCCTAGGGGCAGAGCTACAACTACGTAGAGCTGGTGGCTAGTGCTGTTAGCACACTTCTGCCCCCACATCCCTCGCGGGGGGCGCCCCTTGCTTGCCCTCCCTGGGCTGCCTCTGGCTGGCCTCTGACCCCCGAGGCTGCCCCTTTCGGTGATGACTTTGCTTGGAGGAGGCTGGCGGCAGGAGGCAGCGTGTTTTGGGAAAATGAGCCATGATAAGATCTGGGTCATTATTCTTAAGATCATTGGGACATTCTAGAAAAGGTTTGACATGAAAAGGCATATTTTAGAAAGATCATTCAAGGTTTGAGGGGATAGCAAGGGTGCAAGCAGGTGGCAGGGGGGAGGGGTGCCAGGTCATCCGGGTGAGAGGTACTGGTGATTCTGGGGCGCAGGGGTGGAGAAGAGCACATGGGTGCCAGATGCTGTATTAGCTGCTGTTGCAAGGGCTTTTAGGGTGGGTTGGATAGAGAGGGCCCCAGGGACAGACACGTTCTTCAGAATCCAAGTTGTGTATGGTCTTGTCCGAGGGGTGGAAGAAGGAGGTCAAGGACAGAGCTCTATCAAAAAGGAAAAGAAGTCTTTTGAGAAAGAAGAGAGTGGAAACCAGAGACCGTGGGAAGTCAGGGAGGGGCAAGGTCAAGAAAGCCAAGGTGGAGAGGGCTCTCGGTCAAAGGAAACACGACACTGAAATTCCACGAGAAGTCAGATAGGAGAAGTGACCATCATACCTGGAAACCAGGATGTCCCTGATGGTCTTGGGATGATCTCATTTCTACCCCCGTATGAGCCAAGAAAGGTCCAAATTCTCCCCAAATACACATTAGCTTTTTAGTATGTGTGTTTTCAATCATTCAAGTCCTGTATAATGGTGTTTTCCCTCTTGAGTGGCTTGAGAGCCAGGCCCTATTAGTAACAATATCCCCACCAGTCACAGATACTCTAAAATCCTGCCTCTTTTTTTCTCCACACCAGTGCTTTTCAACTCTAGATGCACATGTAACTCTAAAAAAGTACCCAAAACAGGGCTCTATTCCCCTCTGAATTCAGTAGACACATCTGGTGACAGAGCCTGAGTTTTGTTTTGTTTTGTTTTTACACTGTTTTTTAGGACGATCAACTAGGGTTGAAAAATCACTGTTCTCAACTCTTCCCCTCTTCAACAGACACGAGAGTATTTCTTTTTGAACTGTACACTAGTCTGCTATTGCTGTGTAACAAAGAACCACACATGTAATGGCTTGAATGTGATATGTATTATCTCATTGTTTCTGTAAGTCAGAAGTCCACGTATGGCTGAGCTGGGCTCTCTGCTTCAAGGCTCATAAAGTGTTGGCTGGGCTGGATCTCCTTTCTGGATCTTGGAGTCTTCTTCCAAGCTCATTTGGGTGTGTTGACAGATTTTAGTTCCTTGTGGCTATAGAACTGAGGCCCTCATCTCTTAGAGGCTGAGGCTGTCTCACTCTGTAGACAGTTTCCAACGTGGGTGTTTGTTACTTGAAGGCCAGCAGGAGAGCGTCTGCTATTGTTTCATGTCTCCTACTCTAGACACTTAAAGAAGAAAAGAAAAGGGCAAAAAAGAAAAAAAGACTTCACCTGATTAGGCCAGACCCACCCAGAATAGTCTCCTTTTTTAGTAACTCAGTGTTAACTGATTAGTGACCTTAATTGTATTTGCACAATCTCTTCACCTTTGTTATGCGGTGTAACCTCATGGGCTGAATTAACTGAATATTTATGTCCCCTCTCCCCCATAATTCATATATTGAAACCCCAATCCCGACGTGTTCATATTTGGAGGTGGAGGCTTGGGGGGGGGGTGGTGGTGAATGGGATTAATGCCCTTACCAGAAGAGACCAGAGAGTTAGCAGTCTTTCCACCATGTGAGGGCACAATGGGAAAACCGCTCTTTGCAAACCAGGAAGTGTTTCTCCACAGATACCAAACCTGCCAGCATTTCGATCTTGGGACTCCCCAGCCTTCAGAGCTGTGAGAAATAACTGTTAAGCCACCCAGGCTATGGTAATTGGTTATGGCACCTGAGAGGACTCAGAGACCATGTGATCATATTTATGGTTCCTGCTCACATTTAAGATGAAGGGATGATACAGTATGTCTACACTCATGGTCTGGGCTCTTGGGGGCCGTCTTGGAATTCTGCGTTCCACAAATTAGTATAATGGTTATCATAGTGGTTCTCAACCCTGGACAGTCTTTCTCCCTGGGGCACATGTGACAATGGTTGTCATCTCCATGTCATGGAGGTTGTGCCCTATTGGCATCTACTGGGGACACTGCTAAAGACCTCCCAATGCGCAGGACATCCCCTCAAAGACAGAGTTATCTGGCTCCAGCCGCTGGTAGTGCTGAGAAACACTGAAATAGAAGAAGGAGGAGGAGTTTTGGGAAGAGGTCCACGAGGGTATTGGAGGATGGTCAGCTGCGTGGATTCCATTCCCTATCTGGCTCTATAACGTGCCTTTCGTTAGACAGGAGATGGTCAGAAGCTTAGGGAACATTTCTTTAGAGTATTTTCAGACCCTGCAGAGGTGGGGTCAGTCCCAGGATTAGAGAAACGTGATCCTCTGCCTTCTAATGAAATGGAGCAGTGCTCGGTTCCCTCTCTCCCTGAACCCTGCAGGATTGAAAGCCGTGGGGCCACTGGAAAGGGAATTCTTGGTGTGGACGTTTGTATTGGCTGCAGTGAAGTCTTTCTGGTGGGTGTCTTGCCATTGGGTGTGGACCTGAGTGATCTGAAGGAGAGGACCACAAGGCATGTTTAGCTTGGTGACTCCGGCTGATGTGCTGCTTTGTGGGCTCAAGTGGGACTGCAAGAAATTCGTAACAAGAGGTCACTTCAAGTGGGGTTAATTTCCAGCCATCAGGCTGGAGGGAACCCACATACCCTGACCTGGTCACTGGAAGGACATGTGTTAGTTGTAAGGAAAGGCAAATCAAAACCAATGACGGAGTGAACTTCACACACCTAGGATGGCTATGTATATATTTTTTAAAAATATGTATTTAGTTTTGGGAGAGCACAAGCAGGGGAGGGGCAGAGAGAGGGGGACAGAGGATCTGAAGCGAGCTCTGCGCTGACACGCTGATGACAGTGAAACCGATGTGGGGCTCGAACTCACAAATCGTGAGATCATGATCTGAGCCGAAGTTGGATGCTCAACTGACTGAGCCATCCAGGTGCCCCAGCGATAAAAAGCATATTAGCGGTTGCCAAGTTGGAAGGAGGAGGGAATGTAGGATGTGCCCTGGAGAGTACAGGGATTCTTTTTGGGGGAGATGCAGAAGGTTCTGGAACTAGATAGTGAGGATGGTTGCACAACTTTGTGAATCTAATAAAAACCATGGAGTTGTAAACTTTGGAAAGGGTACCTTTTATAGTACATGAATTATATCTTTTTTAAAATATTTATTTATTTTTGAGAGAGACAGAGACAAAATGCAAATGGGTAAGGGGCAGAGAGAGAGAGAGACAGAGACAGAGACAGAGACAGAATCCGAAGCAGGCTCCAGGCTCCAAGCTGTCAGCACAGAGCCCGACGCGGGGCTTGAACTCATGGGCCATGAGATCACGACCTGAGCCGGAGTCGGACGCTCAGCCGACTGAGCCACCCAGGCGCCCCTGAATTATATCTTAATAAAAAAATAATTTTAAAACATTTAATGTAATCTTTTTTTGTGCTCCACGATACTGAAGTCTGAGACAGCTCAGCTCTGTACCGGAAGTCACGATTTCCAGGAAGGCTCTTGACCCTTCCCATAACAACCTGATTAGACGCTTGGATGTACTCCAGCCTGTGTGTTCCTGGATCCCACTGCTTCTTTCTTATGAGCACCCACCTTCCTGATTCATGCCCCCCCATCTAAACCTTTGTATTATAATCTATCTGTACAGGGGAGTACTTAATAGTCCCTCTGCCTGCTTCTCAGCTTGGGATGCCTACATAAATAAATAAACTGTGCGCGTGCGCACGTGTGTATGTGTGTGTGTGTGTGTGTGTGTGTGTGTGTGTGTGTGTGTGTATTTGTATAAACAGATTACCTTGCTGGACTGTGAGATGCTCAAGGGCAGGGTATCCGTTAAGATACTTTCTGTTGCAAGTGATCCCAAAACCGATTTTCTACTCATTAGACAAAAAGAAAGTCTAGAGACTCGAGCCCACCTAGGGCTGAGTTCTTCTTCCCACGTTTTGGCTCTCCTTTATTGATCGTTGCTGGAGATTCAATCTCCAAACCTTTTCAGGTTCAGCTCTGGGGCTGAGTGCATGCATGGTGCTTTCTCCTGAGAGTCTAGCTCAGCTCCAGGGTTTAGCTCTGGATGGCTCTTCCCACGAACCTGTCTTCGTGGGCAGGAGGATGGGAGAGGGCCACGAATGGCTGGAATGAGATCTCACCTCCATCTCTTCCATTTCTGGCCCTGAGGGAGTTTCAGACTGACCCCAGGAGCTGTGGTGGAGGAATAGGAAAGTGGGTGGTTTCCAGGGGGACACTGGGGAGGTGTGGTCTAAAGAATAGGAGACAGGTATGGAATGGTAAAAGCAAGTGTCCACCACAGTTCATATCTGTATTGCTGATACTCAGGACCGGACAGGCATTTAGCAAACATCCATTGAATTAAATACAACTCTGATGTACCAGCTCCCAAATCACCATCTGCAGGAAAGAATGAAACGCTTTGCGAGTTGGACTGACCAGGGAAGACATATGGTATTAAACCCTCAGGGTACTTGGGATTAATACCCTCAAAGCATGCTCTGATTGCTATTTTGACATTTCTTTTAAACCAATGAATGGATTCCAGATATTCTTAAAGTCCAAATCAGTGGGTCCCCAGTCTTTCCGTTTGGTGACATAGCTATGGCCGCTCTTCTCACATTCACTGGAAGCCATAGGCTTTTTCTTTAGCAAATGTTACATCGTACAATAATTTACCTGGGATTTTGGGAGTTCCTTGGCCCTCTGGAGTCCCAAGTTAAGCAGGTTCCTGGTGAATATTTACCGGCACTGGGTTTTGTATATATCACGATTCCCTATTGTTTTCAAAATCTTTCCTCTTGGAACTACCGTGACTCAGGACTAGAGGGCATTGTGTACCTAGAAACCACATCAGACACAGTGTGGGAGCGCCTTAGATTTTCACACAAAAAGGCTTGTTCGCTGCTCAGTTAACAAGTAAGCCCTTCCCTGCTCCCAGGAGGGAATGAAGTCAGCCCCCTGTGAAGAAAGGGATGGTGATAAGGGGAGTAGGGCTGCCTAAATGTTTCCCTCATTTGTATGTTGATGAAATGTTGGCAATCTCCCTAGAGTTCAAGTGCCTGGTTTGGATTGATTTCCCAGCAAGGATCCTGGTGTGTTGGGATGTGCAGCATATTGGGAGCACGAGAGGCTCAAAGTTGCAGCCCTCCTCTGGCTTCCCGTGGGATCTCAGGAAGTCCCCTTCCCTTCTCTGTACCTCTGTGCTCTTACTTGCACGACGTAGGGGTGAATCAGCTGCTCCCAGACAGTGACGGGGTGCGATGCCTCTCAGGTTCAGATGTTTCAGGAGTGGGGGAGAGAAGCAAGGAGAAAAGGTGCCACCAAGGAAGAGCGCGGCTAGACTTGGAAACGAATGCATCAGGCGATCCCAGGAGGATTGGGGCAAAACACATCCAGTGAACGCACATGGCCCCTGCCGGGGGAAGGCCCCTGCACGGCAGTGAATGTCTTGTGTATCAATGCAGCCTGCTTATCCCCAAGGACTTACCACAGCAGGCAGCCTCCAAGAAGGCCCCAGGGATCCCCACCTCCTTGTGGAAGCCCCTCCCCCTGAGTGTGATCACCCCGGCGGCTTATTTCTAATTAACAGAATAAGGGGAAAGTGCCTGATTCACTTTGGAGACTGAGTGACAAAGAAAGAGATGGGAAATCCGTCTCGGGGCCCTCTTTTCCTGTAGCTTTTTGCTCTGATGAATCTAACTGCCTTGTGGAGAGCTGCCCCCTAGAGAGACCGTTGTGGCAAGGAGCTGAGGAAGGTGCCTGGCCGGTGGTCAGGGGGGAAACTGCTGCTCTGGGCCCACCAGCTCACACAGAACCGAGTCCTGCCAGTGACCACACGAATGAGCTTGGAAGGGGTTCCTCTCCCAGTTGAACCTTCAGAGTAGGCTGCAGCCCTGCCTCGCGGCTTGTTTAGAGGCTCCGCGAGACCTAAAGGCAGAGGGACCCATGATGATGTTGGGACACACTCCTTCACAAGAGTCAGAAGCACAATGCAGGCTGGGGGACTGGAGCCATTTCCAGGGAAGCCAGAAAAGCAGCTGATGAATCCCCCTGGGGCATCTGGGGACTCTGCTCAGCTTGCCTGCCTGAGGAGACGTGCCTGCGGCAAGGTCAGGAGGAATAGGATTTTCCTTCCCACCTCGTCTCAGCCCCCCTCACCTGCCTCCCAAACAGGTACGTTCAGCCAGGAAGGCACGCCTGAGGCTGCACCTGCACAAACTGTGAGCTAATGTTTGTTTCTTAAGCTGCTAAATTTTGGGGTTATTTGCTACAGAGCAGTAGGGAACTCATGCAACTATTAAAGCAGTGACTTTCAACCTGTGTCCTTGCTTGAGGTGTGGCTTTGGGTAAGTCTCCTCACCTGTCTCAGCCTCACTTTTATCACAGGACTGTCAGGAGGTCTGAGTGAGGTCATGCATGAAAAGTGTTTGCACAGTGTTTGGCCCATGAGCCATACATGGCAAGAATTGTCATTGCCATCTCTGTCATCATCATCATCACCAAAGGAATCCACTGGTAGAGGGGTGGAAGCTCGTCACTATTAAAAAAGAAAATTGATAGAAGGATCTTTGCTGTCCCTCCAGGAACAGACACTACAGCTGCGTGCAAGTGACTGGCCAATCAGAAGTCTGTGTCCTCGGGCGATGATGATTGATCCGAGGGGGCGATGTTGACCTGAAAGAGCACTTAGAGTCTTTTCCTGAGATTGACCTGGGGCTTGTGGGAGAAGCCTTCCGGAAGGGGGCAGGTATCTTAGCAGCTCGAGCCTTAGCAAGAGAAATCTTATAACCTGTTCTCCCAAACAGAGGCCATCAGTAATTTCCAGCAAAGCTCTTTGATATTTATTTTATTTCCATTAGAGTTAAATTCCAGTGATTAATGAAGCCTTAAACAAAAATCCCCGAAGAAACAAACACAACAACAGAAGGGGAACCCTGCTAAAGCCCTCCTCCAAAGTCTTCCCGCAAATAATCTCTCACAGTTTAATTGGCCCTTTTAGGTAAAACCTCTCACTGTTGCAACAGAAATTGGTTCTTTTGACTTCAGAAAGTGCTCAGAGCTGATTATCTCTGAGGGCTGAGACCCGAGGGCAGATTGTACTGCGAGTCCTTTTATCTCTCCCTGTCCTGGAAAGCCAGAGAAGGGCAGGGAATCCGAGGATGGGCGGTTAGGAAAGCCTCTGGACGCCCACCTTTCCCAGGAGTCTGGTAGAAGCCTTAGTGATACTGCTGATCTCTAGGCACACGTGTCCCTCCTGGGTGGCCAGGATGGGCGATGGCGGGTTGCCAGGAAACCGATTTGTAGCATAATCCAACGATAAATTCCCTCCTTGGAAATGAGAGACGACCTATGCAGGTTTATTTATTTATTTATTTTTAAAGAGGTAAAGCAGGAGTTTGATTTTGGACATGTTGAACTCGGGATATCTCACAGACATCCAAGGGGCAACATCACACCCATTATTGGCTGGGTGAGTCTGTAGGTCATGGGGGAGTCTGGCTGGATGGACATTTTTGGGAGTGACCGGTGTGTGTGGGGGGGCGTATGGAGCCGGGGCACTGGCTGGGACCAGGGAGCGAAGGAAAATCCTATTCCTCCTGACCTTGCCACAGGCACGTCTCCTTTGGTAGGCGAGCTGAGCAGAGTCCCGGGGTGCCCCAAGGGGGTTCATCAGCGGCTTTTCTGGCCTCCCTGGAAATGGCTCCAGTCCCCCAGCCTGCATTGTGCTTCTGACTCGTGTAAGGGAGTCTGTGTCCCAACAGCAGGACTGTGCAGGAAGGAGAGGAGGCTCGTTGCTGGCTGTGATGGTTCATTTTATGTGTCAACTTGACTGGGCTCAGGAATGCCCAAATAGCTGGTTAAACGTTGTTTCTGGGTGTGTCTGTGGGGGTGTTTCTGGAAGAGAATTGCCTTTGACTCAGTAGACCGAATCTCCCTCCCCAGTGTGGGTGGGCATAATGCAATCTATTGAAGGCCCAAATAGAACCGAAAGATCGAGGGTGAACTCTCTTCTCTCTTCTTGAGCTGGGAAGTCCATCCTTTCCCTCATTTCTGCTTTTCAGACTTGTGGCCCTGACCTGGGAGGTACATCATTGGCTCCCCTAGCTTTCAGGCCTTGGGGCTTGGTCTGATCATATCCCTGTCTTTCCTGCTTTTCCTGCAAGCAGATGGCATATTGTGGCATATCTCAGTCTCCATAACCTTGTGAGCCCATTCCCAGGCATATCCTATGGGTTCTTTCTCTGGAGAACCTGGCTTAGTACAGACCCTGGTACCCAGAGTGGTTCTACAGGGACAGATTTTGAAGGATGAGTTTCCTGAATTGTTTCTGGACTTTCTGGAATTGGCTCTCTGATCTGATCAGATTCAAAGATGGTAATGACTATTTCCAGCAGCAGAGGGAATGCCAGTCGTCCACAGCACGAGACAACATACCTGGACAGTCCTGATCAGGCATTTAGAAGATGTAAGCAGCTAAGCAACTCGGGACATGATACCTTTGAATGTTTTTGGAAAACTAAGGAATACAAGGACGTCAGTTGGTTGCTCCTAGTGTTGATGGACAAAGTGGTGAGAGAGAAGGATGAGCTCAGGGATTCCAATCCCCAGCTCAAGGGCCACAGAAATGATCTTGGAGCTTCTCCAAGTGCCCTGAGGGAGAGCCTTAATCTCCTGCAGCTGCAGGGCTGAAGTTTCAGCAAATCAAATGTGCAAAGCAAGTTGAACTCGGAACAGTGATGAGTGATGGCATTGCTTGGGAAAGAATGGGATCCTCTAAGTTGGGAGGGGGACACACGGGAAGACCCTGATGAAGCTGGGGACGTTAAGCCCCTGAAGTCTGATCAGTCTTCGCCAGTGCAAGAGGTCTCGCCATCCCCATTGGAGGTGGCCTCCCGCTACCACCCCCAGTGACAAAGCTTCTCTCCCCACAGTGGTTTTAGCCTTCCCACCTCCAGCTGAAGGGATTAACCCTGCATCGCCTGAAGAAACGGTCATGACTTCCCCTGTGCATCCGCAGATGGCAGGGCAAGACCATGCCGATTCTCCTCTGGACCCACCCCTGCCACCCCTCTGCTTCTACACCTGTACCTAGGCTCATTGCTCACTAGGCCTCTAATGGTGAGGTTGAGTGTGACCCGTGATGAGTTCGGTTGCACTCTGAAAGAACTGCTTGAGTTTTCTCATTTATAGAAGCTGAAGTCTTACACACGTGTGGGAATGGCTCTTAAGGGATAATGGTGGGAGACAAAATTGGATCAGGGGCCCACAAGGCAGATCTTCTGCATATAATGTTGTAGCTCAGAATGTGAGAAAGGGCTCTAACAGTGTGGTTGGTTGGTGGATGAAACGTGGACCAAAAGATGAACCACTGTGAGCAAATCGGAAGCGCCCCAAATCTTGGATTCAGAGGTAGAGGGGATTGGGATGTTAGAGTAGATTTGTCATTTAAGACGTGCCCAGCCATCATGGGAAGGCCCAGAAAACACACCCTTTACTGATATTTTGAGAACCGAGTTTGTTGGGGAGCCCTAGCATCCTTGGAGAGCTTGGTGATTGCTGTTCTTTGTAGGTTGGACCTTATGGCAGGAGCCATGACCATCCAATGGAAAACCTAAATGCAGTGGGAATAATTGGGTCTTGAGGTGGCAGGAGCCAAATGGCAGCACTCAGCCACCCAAGGCAGGGTGGGCATGGTGATGGGATGGACAGTAGAGTCAAGACATCAGTCAGGATAGTCTGACTCACACAGACGTCTGGGGTTGGCTCCAAGTACGGTGTCCCTCCAAGTACGGTGGATGGGAAGCCTGTTAAATCTTACCTGATCTGTCTAAGCAGAATAGTTCTGGGTCAAGTGAGCAAAAGTCTAACTCAGATCATACAACAGAGACCCAGTCCCTCAACCAAGTCCCAGATTTGAGCCTTTTTACAGACCCAGAGCCCCTCAAATGAAGGGGAGGCCGGGCTCTCTCTCGAGGGGGTACCCAGTACCCAAAATCTGCAGTGTAAGTCTTTCTTCCAGCCTTCCCCCAAGGGACCTAGAGCCTTTTACCATGGTCACTGTGCCCTGGGGAAAAGGAAACAATCAGACATTTTGGGAGTGACTGGACACTAGCTCTGAAATGACATCGATTCCGAGAGAACCAAATATCACTGTGGTCTCCAGTCGGAGGAAGGGCCTTGGAGGTCAGGTAGGCAATGGACTTTCAGCTCAGGCCTGCCCCACAGTGGGTCCAGTGCATCCCCAAACCCATCTTGCGACTCTTCCCCAGCTCCAGAACGCATGAGTAGTATAGACATACTTCGCAGGTGGCAGAATCCTCACAGTGGGTCTCTGTTCCCTTAGACATGCTTGATCCAACCCTCTGTCTAGCTACCCTGGGTCATGGAAGAAAGGATGGCCTATTCAACAAACATTTAGTGAGCACCTACTATGTCCCGAGTACTGTCTTTATGACCCCAAACATCTCAGCCAAGAGAATCATTCTGCAGGAGAAGACAAAATCCCCAGGCCCAATTTTGCCATTTGGGAGGTGGGTGAATATGGGGCAAGTTTTTTAAACTTCAACCCTGTTAGCAGATCTGTAACATGGGGATGATAACCTTGTCTCCCTCCTGGGGGTGAGATAAGGTCCAGGGAAAACTCTCTGTAGAAAACTCTCTGTAACTGATTGTTCCTATTTCCCGTTACCATGGACCAGGCAGAATGTTCTATGCTTTGCTTCTGCTGTTGCGTGCTGCTTACTTATGTCTTCTCAAGGCCATCTGACCCAGCTCCGCTGTTTGACAGATGATAGAAAGGTCTTGCTCAAGGTCATACCATGCATGATTTTTGGCCATAGAAATTAATGGATGCCAAACTCAGGTAGGCCCTTGGGGCTACTTATAAATCTTTTTTTATTTGCTTTGCTATAGATTATCCCATTTGCTCTGCGTAGCCAATCCAAGTGGTAGATGTTACAGTTTCTACCTTTGTGCAGATAAGGAAATGTTCAGAGAAGGCATTGAAAGGTGGCCTCGCCCTCACCCCCCAGCTTTCTGCATCCTCTCCGAGGTCCTGTGGCAGGTGATGTTTTCATTGTGCAGCCTGGGAAGCTGAGGCTTGGAAAGATTCAGCAAACTGCCTCAGACTTTGGGGAGGATACAAGGCAGAGATGGGATTCATAGCATTCCCAGACTCCTGGTCTTGCACCTTAATGATGTATCAGAAAGACTAAGAGTTCCTGTCCTGGAAACGGGTGCAACCTTTTCCTCACCTGTCGAAAATGACAACTGCCAGCACCATGTGACCATCCCGTACCCCGCCTCCATTCCCTGTCAGCCGGCTCGGCGTTATTTTCCTCCTGAACGTGTGTCACCTTCCTGCAGCCTGCATGTGGCATTATTTATTTTGTCTATTGTCTTCATCCTCTTGACTAGAATGTCAGCTTTGTGAATGCAGATCCCCCCGCCCCAGCCCCGTTTTATCCCTTCCTGTATCTCCACTCCGCGAATGTGCCTGGCCCAAGATAGACATACCCATAATAATTCTGTCTGTGAGTCATTTCTGCTCTCCCACTTATAGCTGCCAACTTGCTCTGGTAAGTCACTTACTCTCTCTGCACTTGGGTTTCCTCAATAGCAAAATGGAGAAAAATGGTGATGGCCGCCCCCCTTTGTATGGTGGATGAGGGGGTTAACGCATACAAAGAGCTTAGAACAGAGTCAGGAATACAGTAGGTGCTCAAAAATGACTTACTATTACATAATACATTGCATGCCAGTACTGCAGTGACACCAACTATCCCTTAACGGTTGTCTACCATGTCAATATTTGTTTGGTGCATATTATCTAATCGACTCTTGGGACAACCATCATCCTCACTTTGTAGATGAGGAAATGGTGGGATTAAAAGCCAGTGCATTTTGCCATCATGTTCTTAATTAGCATCCAGAGCAGGTACATTCATGGTACCCAACAAAGCCAACCTCTTCAGTTTTCCTTCTATGGAAAGTAAGTTCCCATTCATTACACTCAAAAGCTTTACAGAATCAGTGTTGGTTTGCAAAATGCCTCGTTGACATTCTCCCTTAATTAATGCCAGTCTTAATGTAAAGCCACATTAATAGGACCATTGTATCTGGAGGTCCTGGGCAAGGCAGTGCCCCGGACAATCTATTTATAGCCAAAATATTCAGAAGTTTCCCTACAACCACCTTACCCTCTCCCCTCACCCCCTAAAAAAATACCAGTTTATACTAAATGCTGTTGCAAAATCAGATTTATCACCCAAGGGATTAAGAAAAACGAAGGACCAATTTAATGACAAGATTTAGTTCTTTATTTATCTTCTAGCATGTAAATTATAGATTGTCATAAATTTTTCATTCTTTGGGTGCCCACTACCTAATTCCCACAGAAAAAAAAAAACAAAAACAAAACAACAGAAGCCTGAATTACAAAGAGCAAGTGTCTCCTCTCTGGGCACAAGAGCCATCTCCTCTGCCTTCTGACAGACGATAATCTGTCAAAATGAAAAATTAATGGCCGCTCCCTTAATTCATCATTGCCTGCCTCTGTTCTATTAATGCCTCCCCCCCTTCTTCCTCCCCCTGCCTCCCACTCTCCCCTCCGCCTCCACCCACCCCCATGGTGTGACTCCATTCACCAGCAATGAATTGGAGGCAGAGAACCGGTCTGGTGGTGGGAACAGAAAAGAGCAAATCAAATCCATCGACCTCTGGCCCCACAGAGCATCTGTGGAGTGGGAAAGGGATAACTCTGCTTTACTCATTAAGTACAGCAGGGCTCCATGACCTAACGGTGGATACAGCATGTGGACGCCCCTGAAGGCATCTTGGATGCTCTTCTCCCCCGTAGGACCTGTTGTGGGCACTGGTGGTGAGGGTGGTGGGTTTAAGTTGCAGTGTGTGTCCCTGTCATCAGATTCCCTGTCCCAGTGATGAGTCTGGAATGTGGTAGGGGAATGTATAAGCCATTAGATCCAAGGGTCCCGTTTTACAGAGGAGAAGACGGAGCTTTCAAGAGGAGATGGGGGTTTGCTAAAGGTCACGTGACCAGCGAGATGGCACCACTCCAAAGTATGGGTGTCCAAGGCAGCTGGGCCATTGAGGCACCCTGTCCACCTTTCCTTTGTTCTGGACAGTCATCTCTCTTTTCTGATTCCCTTAAAGACTCACTCCTGCACACTTCCATTCAATTTCCCTGAGTGTCGGTAGAAACCACATCTCATTGTAACAACCTCACCGTAATAACCATTTATGCCACTTTTCTGGACAGATGCTGGGTTTGGTTGCACCTCGCCGCTCACTCTGAAGTTAGACTTGCCCGTATGGCATGCTTGGCCAGTGAAACATGAGCTGAGCTGATCATTTTCCTTTCCCACTGCGGAGGCAACCGCTTGTGATGGAGGCCAGCCGCCATCAGCCTGGATCCTCCCGGGCCACAGTGAGGACAACCTGGCTGACGATGTCGCCGTATGCGGCATGAGTCAGAGGCAAGTTTGTCGTGTGGAGCCCCTGAGATACCGGGGTCCTCGTCCCCCCGCCCAGCCCCTCAGTAGCTGAATTCCACTTATTCTGAGTCAGATTCATCGCGAAAACTGAGGTCAGCAGGCTCTTCCTTCTCCAGCTTCCTGCAGATGGGTTTCTATCGGCATTTGTCATCACCTCATTTCTTGCAGACTCAGCAAATGGGGTATCTCTTCTGTGAGACATACTTCCTTCTCCACTGTGACTAGGCTTTTCCCTTCCAGTGCTTCCCTCTGTGATGCTCAGTGACATCCCCTTTGTGAGATGCGGGGTATTTGCCACGCCAGACCTTGGCGGTGAGTCTGGCACTGCCGATTACATCTCCTCCTGGAGACACCGTGAACCTTGGCTTCCATGACTTCTGCTCTTGGGTTTGCTCACGTCTCTTGGCCAGGCCCCTCCTATCTCCTTGGATATATTTTTTTTCTTCAGCCTCTTTGTGTGTTTCTCTGTGTTCTTTTCTCCGTATGTGTTCCTTTTTACTCCACATTTCATCCTTCTCCTGGTGTTGTCTCTGTATAACGCCTAGGTCTTACCGCTAGCCTGTGTGCTTTTCCTAAAGCCTTAGACGTGCATTGCCACCTACCTACTGGTCACCTCCAGCTGAAGTCTGTATGTTTGTTGACCTCAGCATGTCCAAAATTCATCGTATTCTCCCAGAACTTAGTTTTCCCTTTTTTTTTTTTCCCTCTACCTCCTAGCTGGTAGCATCATCATTGAGATCCAACCCCTCCCCTTTTCCAGAATCTCAATATATTTCTCTTATATTCTCTTTTTCCCCAGAGGATGAAGGGGTCAGAGGGGTCAAAGGTGGACTCCAGTTGTCCAGCATATCAAGCTGCTTTTATTTCCTTTTTGAAAGGCAAGAAACGAGTTATTTATGATCAAGGGAAGGAAACTTCCCCCAAGAAAGGGGGGTTGGTGTGTGTATGTGTGTTCAGCTGTTGCTTTCTGACCTTGCAGACTTGACCGTGGTGGATTTGGGGAAATCCCCATACCCATCCGGGCCTCTCTCTGTTGATGACTGAGTGAATTGGATCCAGGGGTCTCTGTGGGCTTTTTCTGCTCTGGTACCATGTGTCAGAACAGATACCTCGACAGTGCTCGGGCAGGCTCAGAATCCTTCACCCGCCTCGAGTTAAGAGGGAGGTGTGACTTTTGGGTTCAAAGTGTTGGTTATAAGGAGACATCTTCGTGGGATTGGGGTGCATGATGGGGTTCATCAGGCCTCAGGCCCGTGGGGCATGTCTTTGCTGCTCCCCTTAGAAGACGAGAGAGGGGCAGAGAGAATGTTCTGAGATGCGGAAGGGGGACTGGTCAGTCTCAACAACCTCGGGCCTGTGGGGTAACCATGAAACATCACGGCCTGGGCCCAGCCTGTCCACAAAGTCTCTCACGTCCTTTAACGTGATGCCTTTCGGCAGCCAGCTCTTCATCACCGTGAGAAGCTGGCCACATTGGTGGTTGCAAATACTGGCAACTTTCAGAATCGCTTTGGAGAATGGTTTTTATGTTCTTTGATTACAGCCTTTTGATTATGCTCCACTAATCTACCGGTCCCGAGTCTGTCTGGCATTGGAGACTCTTCATGACCTGGTCCCTAGTCTTACCGTCCGCTACTCCTTCTGGTTACACCAGCATATGGATTTCCTTCCTTCCTTCCTTCCTTCCTTCCTTCCTTCCTGCCTTCCTGCCTTCCTGCCTTCCTGCCTTCCTGCCTTCCTGCCTTCCTGCCTTCCTGCCTTCCTGCCTTCCTGCCTTCCTGCCTTCCTGCCTTCCTGCCTGCCTTCCTTCCTGCCTGCCTTCCTGCCTGCCTTCCTGCCTGCCTTCCTGCCTGCCTTCCTGCCTTCCTGCCTTCCTGCCTCCCTGCCTCCCTGCCTCCCTGCCTCCCTGCCTCCCTACTTCTCTACCTCCCTGTCTCTCTCTCTCTCTTCCTCCCTTCCTGCCTTCCTGCCTTCTTCCCTCCTTCCCTCCCTCTCTCTCTCTTTCTTCCTCCCTCCCACACTCCCTCCCTCCCTCTCCCTCCTTCCCTCCCACCTCCTCCCTACCTTCCTCCCTACCTCCCTCTCTTTCTCTTCCTCCCTCCCTCCCTCCCTCCCTCCCTTCCTCTTTCCCTCCCTCCCTCCCTCCTTCTCTCCCTCTCCCTCCTTCCCTCCCTCCCTCCCTCTCTTTCTCTTCCTTCCTTCCTTCCTCCCTCCCTCCCTCCCTCCTTCCCTCCCCCTCCCTCCTTCCCTCCCTCCCTCTCTCCCTCTCTCTCTCCCTTCCTTCCTCCCTCCCTCCCTCTCTCCCTCCCTCCCTCCCTCTCTCTCTCTTTCTCCCTTTCTTTTTCTAATGTTTATTTATTTTGAGAGAGAGAACATGAGAGAGAGTGAGAGCATGCGTGAGTGTGGGAAGGGCAGAGAGAGAGAGGAGAGAGAGTCCCCAAATAGCCTCCCTGCTTGGGAGCAGACATGGGACTTCCATCTCATAAACTGTGAGATCAGGACCTGAGCTGAAATCAAGAATCAGACCTTAACTGACTGAGCCACCTGGATGTCCCTAGTGTATAAGCTTTCATACAGAAGAGAGAAAGGTAGGGAGCCGAGAGACCAGACAAGGGGACAGAGAAGCATGGAGGGAGGTGGCAGGATTTGGTGTGACTATAGCCCATCATTCCCACACCTCTGAACACTGCACTTCTTCCCCTAGAACACCCGTATCTTCTTATCGGCCTTCCATTTTAGTTCTAAAAAAACCTCAGGTAGCCACCTGAGAGGCAGTGTAACACTCAAGGCTTTGGAGATGCACGTGGCCGGGATTTATGTTCCGGTCCCACCACATGCTAGCTGTGTGACTTGAGGAAAGTTACTGTACCTCTCTGGGCCTCAGGGTCATTCATAACAGCTCTTCAGCTCAACACAACTTCCAGTCTCCATCATGTGGGATATCAGCGGTCCTCCAGAACATGCCTCCACTTGTTGTAATTTAAGGCTGTTCACCCTGTCAGGCAGCCTGGGTACCAACCCCACCCTCCCCAGTTTTATCTCTCCTTTACGACTCTCCTTTATGAATGCTGCCCCAACAGCACTTCTGCGTTTACACCTCGAAAGATAGCAGGGAACATGGAAGCGGAGAAAGAGCAGAGAACGGGGAATGTGAGAGTAGCCTACCTGTACGACATCGGGCAGATCGTGGATCCTAGCCGAACCCGTGCTGAACTTGTTCAGGGGGGCGGATTACAAACGTACATTAAAAGTCAATAATACCCTTTTCTCAGGTTCTTCTAAGTATTAAGTCAAATAGGATGCGTGTTTTGGGCTTCATCCATCTGTGGGTACCAGGTGAAATCACGCCAAAGCAAAATCTGACTTCTTGGCTGTGGGCAGACCAGCCCTCCCCAAACAATTTCATGAGTCCTCATGGTATCCATGCATGTGCTCAAATCAGACTTGTTTTTCCTCTGTGCTGGCCCATGCAGCGCGTGATGGGATGGTTCGTGTCTCAAGTATTGTTTTCTACCGTCTTGGTTTCAGAAGGGATGAAACTTTGTCACTCCTTCAAGCAACTGAGCCTGGAATTGCCACTTCTGTGTCCAAAGGTCCGAGTCATAACTCTTGAGAAGTGAGGGCATCCTTCGATGCTCCTTTTGTGCCTTGTGCGGTTAGATGTCTCCACAGTTTGGTTGCTTGAGCCCCAGCGTCACCAGGTTGGATGATAAAATGTTTCCAGACTCTTCCAGGAATCCGTCCATCACTTTGGTCCCAGGAGCTCACTGAAGTGCCACACGGCGGCTGGGCCATGGCACGAGAACCCAGATGCAGCCAGTGTTGGTGGATTGGAAGTGCCTGTGTGTGCCTCGCTCCCAGAGACCAAGATGGCTTCTCATGAAATGTGACCAGTGTTCCTTTCGTGTTACGCGGGGTTGGGAGGTCACCCTACACGGTAGCTGGGGACTCAAAGTATTACAGCATTTAGCGATGCCCATATTTCAAGTCTTTCTCTTGAAGTGCACAGATGGCGTATACCTTTCTCCCCTCTCCCTCCTGCCCCCCGTAGCTAGAATCCTCCTTTCTTCTTCTTCTCATGCCTTGCCTTTGGATCTGACTTGCCACGCCAGACTCTCTGCTCTGTCAGTGCTTTGTCACGAGTCCCCTGTTTCTTACCTCTAACGTGACCTCTCATGGGACACCTCAGCCATCAGCTATGTCTGAAGCATGCCCACATCCCTGTACTGGCCAGGGTCTGTACCCCTTCCCAAGTTGTGGATCCTCCCCCTAGGACGTGGCAAATGTGAAGGACCGTCCTCCACCTCTGCCCACCAGGAGTGCCTGGCTAAGACCCCTGCCGCGATGCCCAGAGCTCGGCCCACACAGGCACCCACGCTGGCTCCTCTCCCCCCCCCCCCCCCCCCCCCCCCCGCCCCCCGCCATTCTCTCAACGACCTTGAAGCCAGGACTGGGAACACCAGGACTTGCCATTGTGGTGTTCTTTCTCCTCTCCATCCATCTCACCAGCGGATCCTCCCTCTCACTTGAATAAAACAACATCAACTCAGCCGCCTCGATTCCTCCATAAATTGCCGTTTGTACAAGTGTCTGTCACTTGGCATGGCTGGAATATTCAGGGGGAATTAATGATACGGTGGAGTGGCGACCATGAAGATTTATGTGAGGATCCAGGGAGGTTTGCTTTCCTCCTTTCTATTTTTTTCCCCCCTTAAAGTAATAATAAAGATTACAAAGGAGAAATAAGCAGGGAAAGTTAATTTGAAATGAATCTTTAATCAGATTTCATCTGTTGGAAGCGAACGTCTCCTTTGTCTGAGCGCGGCTGCTGAGGCGGAGCTCGGAGACACCATTTTGTAGATGTATCTGCAAAGTCAAAGCCATTCTGACAGAAATCAAATGAGAAATAATTTCTCCCTGAAGGAATTCTGTTGTAGCTTAATGACGGCTCGAGTGTTCCTGTTGAAATGGCATAATGGGGGTTTTTAATTACGATTCATACTGTCCAGTTTAATGGCAAGACTTTTACTTATTTATTTTTTTTCCCTGGGCCTCAGAAGCTCATTTGTTGAGTACACACGGCCAAATGGAGCGTTTACCCCAAGGTGAAGAAGGGAATTAACTACTCAAAGCTGACCTGGCCGATGGGACTCCACAGGGTCAAGCTGGAGCTGGGAGTTTGTTCCTCAAGACCACTGGAGAGGCACTGATTAGAAGAACAAGCTGAACTAATAGAATAAGAGATCCGAGATCCAGAATCTGAAAATGAATGTGAAGCAGCCAGAAGGACCATGGCTGGCACCTGGAGCCTAGCCGTTCAAACGGTTAAAAGTGCACTGGTGTCGTGTAGCCGAAAAACCACCCGCGACCGTATGGGGGGACCTGTGTTCCGGCTCTGGGCCACACCGGCCGAGTCATTTAACGGCCTTGACCCACAGCCTCTGATGCCTCAGACGGGCAGGGGAACCTGGCATAGCAGAAAGACGTCCCGGCCCGAGCTGGAATCCGTTCCCTGCCTCTTGCCCCTCCGGAGTGTTCCTCAAGCTCTCTGAGTGTCCACCGTGATGTGGAGAGGCCACAGATGCCGCAACCACTGTGAATCATGCAGTGCGCTCGTGTTAAACCAGGACGTGGGTAAAGTGCCCAAGCCTAGCTCTGTCCCCCATTTCCTGCTACTGAGAAAGCGCACATTATGTTTACGTTAGGCTCTCTTGGCTTTGAATGGCCGGACATCTGCACGATGACTTTCCTTTGTGTCTTGCCTGCCGTATTAATTGCATTCGAATATTCTTTTTTTTAACGTTTATTTATTTTTTGAGAGAGAGGGAGAGAGTGACAGATTGTGAGCCGGGGAGGGCCAGAGCAGGGGAGACACAGACTCCGAAGCAGGCTCCAGGCTCTGAGCTGTCAGCACAGAGCCCGACGTGGGGCTCGAACTCACGAACTGTGAGATCGTGATCTGAGCCGAAGTCGGACGTTCAGCTGACTGAGCCGCCCAGGTGCCCCAGGATCCACGCATTTTGATGTGCATCTGTCATCTTGGGGGCAGTGGCTCATACCTCTTTTCCAAGTGTCTGACCTTAGGCAATAGTTTGGATGCCTGGAGCATCAGGGATTTTTATCTCTGATCCAAACAGAAGCAGCTCCTCCAAAATTGTTGCAAAAGACACAGAGGCGATCCCGTCACTTCTCCCCACCCTCTAGAGCAGCCTGGTTGTATTCATGCATTTCAGAACCATTGAAATGTAATCTCTGATTTTACGTTGTAGCAGTGACATAACCCTTGACCATTTTAAATGATGCTTCATTCCCATTTTTTTTTTTTTTTTTTTCCCTGTTTCCTCTTTTCAAGTAACAATCTGCTGGGAGAGAAGCACACACAGGTCCACAGCCGGGGCTCTGCTGAGCTGGTCTGTTTCTGGAACATGGGCTATCCCATCTCATCTATGTAATGGTTATCCTTAGTCTCCTTCTCCCAAGTCAGTATGCCTGGAACGCTTTAGAATTAAAGACTTTGTTCACAGGGGCGCCTGGGTGGCTCAGCCGGTTAAGTGTCCGACTTGGGCTCAGGTCGTGATAATCGTGGTTTGAGCCCCACGTCGGGTTCTGTGCTGATGGCTCAGAGCCTGGAGCCTGCTTCAGATTCTGTGTCTCCCTCGCTCTGTGCCCCTCCCCTTCTCGCACTCTGTGTCTCAACAATAAATAAATGTTAAAAAAAAAAAAGACTTTGTTCGCAAACCTGCATTACAGGCAGTGCAACTATCGTTCCTTGGCCATCAGTTCCATCCATTTTCTGGCTGTGTGGCTTTGGGTGACTCAGTTTACCTGTACAAGTCCTAGTTTTCTCATCTGTATAATGGAGATCAGAATCCTTGTTTCTTCCACCTCTCCAGGTGTCGGGGAGAATTCTATAAGCTAGCAAAACCCAATTAAACATTTTACAGTTCAATAACTATACGAGAGATGATTGGGTATAATTAAAATACAATTGATGGTACTGAGTTAATGAAGTTGCCCTCTCATAGGGCCAAAGTCTTCCCTGTGGAGCTACTTATAATTATAAACTTACTCTGTATGATAATTTAATCCATACCTTCTTTTTTAAAAATATATATACCTTGAGGCCTGGATCTGTGTATGTTTGGGGGCCTCACACATGGTGCTGTCCTAAATGGAGGTTGGGTTGAGTGTAATTGTTAATTTATGTGTCACCTTTACTGGACCACAAGGTGCCCAGACATTCGGTCAAACATTATTCTGGATGTGTCTTTGAGGGTGTTTGTGGATGAGAGTAACATGTGACTTAATAGACCAGGTGGAGTGTATTGCCCCTTCCCCACAAGGGTGGCCCTTAATCGATTGAAGGCTTGAATAGAATAAAGGGTGAATAAGAAAGAATTCTTTCTCTCTCTGCTTGACTGTCTTTGCGCTGGGACATTGGTCTTCTGCCTTTGGACTCAGACTTAAGAGCTCCCTTGGCTCTCCAGCTTGCCAACTGCAGATCTTCTTAACCTGCATAATCGGGTCAGCCAATTCCTTATTATTAAATTTATTTTTAATATTTATCTATCCGTATCTTTACATATATATTATATATAGTGGTATTTAATGAATATATCTCTGGTTATACATACATACATATAGTTTGTTTTCGCTGTCTCTGTATACATATACATCCTATGTTTCTCTGGAGAACCTAGATGAACATAGTGAGTATTGGTGGCTTCTACTAGCTTGATCAGCATGGCAATGGCAACAAATAGAGTCTATATGTATGTGAAGGTACAGCCTATAGGATTTCCTAGCATACTGGAAACAGGATATGAAAGACAAAGAGGTACCAATGAAGATTCCAAGGATTTTGTCCCTGACAACCAAGAAGTTTGAGTTTTGTTAACCGAGATTAGGAAGTCTCTATCTAGAAGGAGCAGGTTTTTGAAGGAAGATGAAACATTTAGTTCTGAACTTAATGCTAAGGATGTAATTATAGAATAGGTTCTAGGAGTCCGAAAGGTCTATAGAAACCATCTAATGCAACAGTTTCAATAAATGGCCATCGGGGCGCCTGGGTGGCTCAGTCGGTTAAGCAGCCGACTTCGGCTCAGGTCGTGATCTCGCGGTCCGTGAGTTCAAGCCCCGCGTCAGGCTCTGTGCTGACTGCTCAGAGCCTGGAGCCTGTTTCAGATTCTGTGTCTCCCTCTCTCTCTGACCCTCCCCCGTTCATGCTCTGTCTCTCTCTGTCTCAAAAATAAATAAATGTTAAAAAAAAAAAATGGCCATCTAGTTTCTGCTTAAATACCACCAGTGATGAGGAGCTCACTATCTTGTGAAGAAGTTTATTTCGTTGTCTAGACAGCTCTAAGTGCCATGGCATTGAAATCTTATACTCCATAAGAAGTCTGGCTGTCTTCTCCAAGCCATTTACATATTTGAAATTGCTGATTATGCATCCCTGAGTTACCTCTTCTCCATGAGAAACACACGCAGTTCCTCGGGCCATTTCTCACATGGCCTGGGTATCAGTCATTCACACTTGAGTGTGAAAGTCACTTCTCTTAGGGGGTTTGCACTGAGAACTGGCCTGGTAGAGCACACACATCCGATCCAGGGACAGCTGATTATGGTTAGAATATGACCAGATGTCAACCAACCCTGAGAGATGAGAGGATAGAAGAATGTGTGTTGCCCATGGCAATTGGGAAGCCTAGAATTTAGGGGTCAAGTGTGGTGAATATGTAGAACAATCATGGTGTGAGTTTGGTCTGTCTTGCATGGGGCATTGTATGTAGTGCTTGTTGAATGACTGAGTGGGCAAATGGGTGTATTTATGGGGTAGGAAAGTGGGGGTAGGAAACAGATCAGGCACTGTCTTCTTATCTCAAAGAGCCTTTCCTTTTTTTTCTCTTTTTAAAGATTCTATTTTTAAGTAATCTCCACACTCAACATGGGGCTCGAACTCACAACCCTGAGATCAAGAGTCACATGCTCTCTTGACTGAGTCAGCCAGCTGCCTCTCCAGGAGCCCTTCCTTAGGCCAGGCTTCCCTGCCTCCAGCCACAGGTCAGTTCCTTTTTCTGTAAGTTCTCATTGTGCCATATATGTTCCCTTGGAAGTATTTTCCATAGTTGCAATCTTATAATTCATCATTTGATTCTTTGCTTTCCCTTCCCGATAACCATGGGCTCCATGAGGCCAAGACTGTCCTTGGTTTTGCTCTCCAGTGCATCTCCACAGAGGCTGGAATGTAGGAGGCACTCAAAAATATCTATTAAATGAATCAATGGTTCAATCCTTTAACCAATCCTTAAAAGTTAAGGATGAATTTTTAGTGATTGTTGAAGCTTGGATCTTGTTTAAAAAAATTTTTTTTAATGTTTATTTATTTTTTGGGAGAGAGAGACAGAGCATGAGTTAGGGGATGGGCAGAGACAGAGAGAAACACAGAATCTGAAGTAGGCTCCAGGCTTTGAGCTGTCAGCACAGAGCCCGATGCGGGGCTCAAATGCACGGACTGTGAGATCGTGACCTGAGCCGAAGTCGGACGCTTAACCCACTGAGCCACCCGGCGCCCTTACTACTTACCTTTCTCTGTGACCTTGGCAAGCTTCCTCATCTCTGGGCCTCAGTTTCCTCATCTGTACTACAAAAAGAGCTGGAAGAGATGTTCTAACAGGGACCTTCCTGCATTAACAGCCAACGATTCAATCCACTCCACACATTTTAATTTTTGCTGCACTACGGCTGATGGGCTCACAGCGTCCTGCGATCCCAGTGGCTCAGCGTCCTGAGGTCACTCAGTGAGCTGTGAGGAAGTCCTTCAAAGTTGTGTGGACTCTACCTGACTTCCAGAAAGCAGTGATAAAGAGATATCAACAGAGAGAGGTCTGAGCCTTGGGGGAACAGCCGTGCTACGACAGAGAGATCAATTGTCTGGCTGTTGTTGCGGAGGGCCAAAAAAAAAAAAAAAAAAAAGGTGTCAGCAGAGATTCAGGATTCTGTGTGAGAGGACAGGCCGTGTATCTTCATAATCAGTCAGCAGGAAGTGGCCGTGGAGCAGATCTTGGGGTGGGAGGTGGGGAAGAGGGTATAATCAGACTGGCTTCTGATGTAGAGGTTGCCCGAGTCAGAGCACGGGACAGGAAGACACAGTCATCGAGCCTCGCCTCCGTTAGCGCTGGGCCTCTGGGTGATGCTGGCTCACTCAGTTCTCCTAAGAGCTGGGGGAAGAAGGAATTCTTCCTTGTAGACAGAGAAACTGAAATACATGTAGGTTAAAGATATTTGCCAACAGGCTAAGCTGGTGTGACAAAGAGATCCCCCATTCAGAACCAAGGCTTACTTAAATTCTTAAATTCCTTAAAGAACAAAGCAGTTTACTTCTCTCTGCTGGTAGAGTCCAGGGTGACTATTCTAGGCTCTGCTTCACGGGGTCATTTGTGGTCTCAAGTCCTGTGCCCTTCCCTGGGGCCTTAGTGTTGTTCCCAGGAAGTAGTGAATCGTACGTATAGGAAGGTCACGCACGCAGAGGTTTATGGACCCGGGTGAAAGATGCTTGAATGCGGGCGTGTGTGCACACACGTGCACACGCTTCTACTTACGTTCTTTTGGCAAGATCTCCCACTTACATTCTTTTGGCAAGATCTCCCACTTACCTTCAGGAAAGGGCTAACGGTATAGCATGTGAGTCCCAGGCTGGTCAGCCGCATCTCTGGTCCAGTTCTGTTGCCACTGCAGATCTGGGTGGACGCCTTGTAACCGTCATCAAATATATGCCACGCACAAAGGAAGTGGGGATGCCAGGGGGCCACAGCCAGGCCCAGAGTCCAAAGCCACGTGCTTTCTTCCCTCAGCTCTCTCTTAGCTGTTGACTCTCTCCACCTGCTGTCCCCATGGCCCACCGAGAACCCTGCAATCCAGCCAGCACCAGAGCCTCCACGGGACGCCCCCTCATCCTCTTACACTGCACTTCCCCAGCCTTTGGGTGACCAGGCTCTTCCTCCCCCGTGGTCCCAGGTCACATGGCACCTCCCAGAGCCTGGCCGCTCACCCCGGCGTTTTCTGTCTTCCACCTCAGCCATGTAGGACCCCTCTGTTGAGACCAGGAGACCGCCTCAGATGGTCTTCTGCTTTGATTTCCTCCCCGGGCTTGGGGAGGCCTTGGAGAGGAAAGAAAGAGGGCAAACATTGTTAGAGAAGAGAAGGAAAAGCAAGGGGCCGCTGGCAGGGAGCGAGCGGCTCTCCTGCCATTGATTGGGTAATTGGGAGCCCTCAGGTGTGAATCCTCATTAGGGCCAAGGGATATGAATCATTTTCTGATGACACCTCTTCGATCCCAGTGGTTCAGCGTGCAACCTCCCTCCATGTTGGGCCGCCTGTCGGGAGATCCGGCGAGGTCCACAGCCAGGCTGCCTGCCATATGCTGTTTCAATGAGCAGGTGCTGGGGTGTGGGCTGGGCACCTGGAGGGTGAGGTGGCTGCCAGGGACACTCTCAGAGCTGTACCCAGAGCTCGGGAAGAGAAGGAAGGTGGTGGCTGGGGGTGGTGTGCATAATGTGGACGTCAGGAGGGAGACATCTGTCTATAGATAGTTTCATTTCGATAGTTTTATTGTATTTGTGACTTACCACTGCAAATTGATGGATTTTCGTTGCCGGAATTGTAGTCCTTCTGGTTGGTCTACAGATGGAGATATTTGGGATAGACCTTTAGATGTCTATAATCACCCTGTGTCAAGAATTGTAAACGTACCAGCCCTTTTCTGAGGAATCGGTCATTAATGGTATGGGTGATATAATTCCCCACCCCCCCCAGTTTTTGTTTACAGATTGTTCTTTTGATGGAAAATTTGCAAACAGTGAAATAAGGCATATCTTAAGTGTGCATTAGGCAGATTTTCAAAAATGTTTTATTTATTTTTGAGAGAGAGAGAGAGAGAGAGAGAGAGAGAGAGAGAATGTGTGCAGGGGAGGGGCAGAGAGATAGAGGGGGAAACAGGACCCAAAGGGGCTCTGTGCTGAGAGTAGAGAGCCTGATGCAGGGCTTGAACTCATTAACTGTGAGGTCATTACCTGAGTCGAAGTCCAACGCTCAACAGACTGAGCCACCAGGCGCCCCTGCGTCACATTTTAAAGACTTGTCCATGCTGTTCCTGTCATAGTCCATGCTGTTCCCTGTGGTAGCAGGTTATTCGTTTTCTTGCTGGCCACAGTGTGCTTGTATATTCTTCTGCTGTTAAACACCTGACCTTTTTCTAGTTATCAGCTGTTATGAATAGAGCTGTTGCTGCAAACATTTTCTGCACAAGTCCTTTTGTTGGCCCGTTTATTTTTTTTCATTGAGCTTGGAACTTTACTGGCCCTACTAAATGTTTGTTGAACCCAAATGAGTGGAAACTACCTCCAACGCCCTTTCTCAAAGCCTTTGTGCTGATGCAAAACGACTGTGGCAGGAGGTCTTGGAGAGGATGTGACCCCTGCTGCCCTGAGCTGGAATGCTGTCTCCACCCACCGTTCCCACTGTTCCCACAGCGGGAGCCATTGCAAGGAAGCAGCCTGGAGAGTGAGGTGTGGTGGAGATCGTGGTGGCTGAGCCCCGTCAGGGCCTCTCTACAAACTGTTAGTATTCAGGAGGCAGGTGCAGAGATTCCCTGGTCTTGCAGGTCCCAGGACAAGCATTGCTAGTAAGTCCCCTTGCTCTTTGCCCCTGCCGCCTGCCGGTCCTTTGCCTTGGCTCTCTCCCTGCCCTCCCTGCACGCTCCGGGCCAGTTTAGGAACCAACAGATGTCCAGCTTTAGAGGCTGCAAATATTTCCAAAGGTCTGATTGCATTGTACTGGCACCCCTATTTTATAGATCGGGTACTTGAGGCTCAGAAACGTGGAGCGATTTGCCCAAGGTCACACAGCTTCCTGGCAGCACAGCGGGGACCGTCCCCAAGTGCTCAGACGCCCGGTCCTGCCTCCTTCTACCACCCGGCCTTGTGTGGCTCTGTGAAGCAAGCCTCAGTTGTCCCACCTGCCGTGCGAAGGGGCCGATGAACGTTGAATGTCGGAGCCCCTCTTGTCTTCTGGATTTGTTTGTCTGGAAGCGAATGGGTTTTGCAATGTGGGGGGTTCCCTAAGGCAGGCAAATCTCCATCCGAGGCCGGGGGTCTGGTGGGGAAGGGGCTGTTCCCCAAATCTATCTGTAAGGACCAAATCCAGGCTGGGGCACAGTGTCTTTTATGCTGGTTTGGTAGGAAGTGGTGGGATTTGCCGTTGACCTGGGGTCGAAGATCTAGCAATTCATTCTTGTGTCTGTTCAGTGTAGCTTTTGCACGCCGTCGGTGGGCACTGATGGTGGGAAGGACCAAGAGAAAGAAAGGGGCCTGAGGTCATGAAGCACCCCTGTAGGGAGGAGCAAGTGGGTGGAATGTGCTGGAAGCTGCTAGGTCGAGCCTCGGGGGGCTGCCGGCCCCTCCCCGACCGCAGGGACACTGGGGGAGAAAGTAGTGGTCAGGCCTGCCGTCTCCTGAGCCCACAGCTCCCTGGAGGGGGAGGGGGAGAAGGTGACATCTCACTGGCACCTGGCTCGCACCTGCTCAGGTGTAAAGACGTCTGTTTGCACTTCCTCAGGTGTGAGAGTCTGACTTCCCCGCGGGATCTTCCGTTGCCTTCCTCTCAGGGTACCAGGCATCGGGGATTCCACAGTGGAGAAGACACGTGTGGTCCTGCCCCCAGCCGTGGCTTGTGACCTTCGGGAGAGAAGCTTGTGACCTTCGGGAGAGAAGAACGATCCCTCGGTCACACCTTCGGTGCCCCACCACAACTGTGAGTCGAGCCGTAGGGATGCACGGCAGGCGCTATCCTGGGGGTGTCAGGGAAGGCCTCCTGGAGGAGGAAGGCATGTGTAAACTGAGCTCATAAGAAAATAACACCTTCCTGGGGGTCAACAGACCGAAGAGAGGAGAGAATATTCCAGGCAGAGGGAATGGCACGTGCTTCTGTGGCCCGAGGGCTCCTGGTGTATTCAAGGACTTGACGGAGGCCCCAGGTTACTCTTCTCTCTGTCCCCAGAGTGGGTGGCTCGCCTGGCTCTTAGCAGGCACCTAATGTTTGTTGGGTGGGACTGAGCCCAACTCTTCTCTTCCCTCCCGATGGGAAACGTGAGAGCACCAGGCAGTTTTTGAAAGGTGAGGTGGCCCCATCTTGGCAAGCCCGTTGAAACTTCTCTCCTACAGTTTATACTAATGAGGAATACTGATGGCGCCAGCTCTGTGCGCGAGACACGTTTCAACCCTGGATGGCAGTGCACCCAAGAGCGTTGTGGTAGCCCGTCTCGCACATCAGGTTGCTGAGACGAAAAGAGGAGAGTGGTGTGCCCGGTGCCATAGGACTGGGTTTGGGCAGTGCCAGGATTCCAGTCTCTGTGTCTTCCAAGCCCGCGCCCCCTTCCGCCTGCCCCTGGCTGCCCGCGCCCAGAGGTGGGGAGAGGGGCCGAGGTGGGGTGTGGTTCCAGCTAGTCTGCTCAAGTTGAGTGTGGTTCAGATTGCTTGCTGGCGAATGCCGTCCAGCCAGGATCTCAGCAAGATCCTTGACGGAGCAACTGACAGCCAGAGATTGCCAATACAAAGCAATTAATATGGAGTAATGATGAGTGATAAGAGATGAAGATCTAAAATGAACTATTCAATGACAATATCATTTTCCTGTCTGCTTCCCTTATGCACACTGACAGGAAGAGAGTTGACATGATAATTTTATAAAACTCTCTGACACTTCCTGTTAACTCCCCTCCATTAGCTTAGTATGATAATTGGCAGAAACAGACACTCGGGAATAGAAACACGCTCCTGAAGGAGGAGAGGTGCTTCAGAGGGGACACGGTAGCCTGTGTTTCCTAGGGCTCTGAGCTCCCGATCAGAGTCTGAACGGTGCACTGAAACAGTGTTTCTCATGGCACATCTAGGAACGTGGGGAACGTAGGGAACGCGGGCACTACAATCGCAAAAGCAGAGGGTGGGGGCGGAAACGGCCTTTCTACCTCTGAGCCTTTTTGTTCTAGCTCCCATCTCATGCACCTGGCTCTTCCCTTCCACTCGCCTCAGTTTTACCCATCCTTCGAAGCCCAGCCAGGGTTCCTTCACCACATTCTCCCGTTTCCTGACTGTACATATCCTTGGAGGTGGACCAAGTTCATGGACAGACTGTAGTGTGAGAGCAGGGATCTGTGGTTTCTAATTTCCTGGCAAGTCCTCTGGCTCAAACTCCTTTGTTTGTTTGTTTATTTATTTTAAAATGTTTATTTATTTATTTTTTGCAAGAGAGGGAGAGAGAGAGAAAACAAATGAGCCGGGGACGGCCAGAGACAAAGGGAGAAAGAGAGGCAATTCCGAGCAGGCTCTGCGTTGCTAGACGTGGGGCTTGAATGCATGAACTGTGAGATCATGACCTGAGCTGAAATCAAGAGTCATATGCTCAGCCGACTGAGCTACCCAGGCGCCCCTCAAACTCCCTTGCTTCATGTTGGGAAGTCTGAGCCTAGAGAGGCCAGGGCTTACAAAAGCTTTGCCTCAGGTCTCCATGTAGCAAGTGGTAGCATTAGTGCTAGGGGATGAATTGTGTCCCCAAGTTCGTACGTTGTGGCCCAACCCCAGCATCTCAGAATGTGCCTATACTTACAGGCCTCTTTACAGAGGTGATTCAGTCAAAATGGGGCCATAGGGGTGGGCCCTAATCCAGTATGACTTGTGTCCTTCTAAGAAGAGGAGATTTAGATCCAGACACACTCCGAGAGAAGACTTGGGGAGAAACTGGCTGTGTATAAGCCAGGGAGTGGGGAGCCTGGGACAGACCCTCCTTCGTGACCCTCAGAACAAGCCAGCCTTGCCCAGGCCTTGATCTCAGACTTCCAGCTTCCAGATGTGTGAGAAAATCAACTTGTGAGGTTTAAGGCACTCGGCCTGTGGGGCTTGATGAAAGGCGCTCTTGCAGAAGCTTACCATCAGCCACATAAGTAGCAATAATATAGCCAACACGATTACTGACATTTGCACCTCTATTAGTAACATTCTTTCTTCTCAAGGGCCCGCTCCCTTGTACACATTAGCTTGTTTATTAGAAGTCTCTTCCCTGGACGGCAGCCTGGGTTTCTCTGGTCCTTGAAGTAGAAACTTACGGTGGCCTAGCCGCCGTGCATGGATGTTGAGAGGCAGATTAGGTAAGTCGTGAGGTCGAGGCTGAACCTCAGCCTCTGTTTGGGGGAGAAGATAGGACAAGAGGATTGTTTCAGTCAAGTGGCTTGATATTTGAAGAGACCGAACCCTAGCTCAGAACATTGTGATTGCATTTCTGTCAAGCTGTGAGGCAGGGAGGGAGGGAGATGGTCTTCCCGTGTTTTCCAAAGCTCAGAACATCTCCAAGAAGAACTGGCAGCCACTCCACGTGTGACTGGACAGTGGCTTCCTTCAGGCACTCATTCATTCATTCATTGAAATAAATATTTATTTTTTTGAGATGCTTATTTCTTTATTTTTGAGAGAGAAAAAGCACAAGTGGGAGAGGGGCAGAGAGAGAGAGAGAGAGAGAGAGAGAGAGAGAGAGAGAGAGAGAGAGAGAGGGGGGCACAGAATCCAAAGCAAGCTCCAGGTTCTGAGCTGTCAGCACAGAGCCCAAGGTGGGGCTTGAACTCATGAACCGTAAGATCATGACCTGAGCTGAAATCAGACATTCAACCGGCTGAGCCACCCAGGTGCCCCAAAGTAAATATTTAGAGCAAACACTGCAGTGTAATGGAAAGAACACGTCTTTGGATTAAAATCTTGGTTTTGCCACGTGCTAGCAACGTCACCTTGGGTAACCACTGAACCTCTCTGAGCCTCGTTTGGGGTTGAATTAACGTACCCAGCTCCCATTACTGCTATCTTACCCCCCCAGTAACTCTGACCTGGGGTCTTAAGGGAGCACAAAGTAGACAGAGACCTACGTGACTTGACCAAGTTGAGGAGATCTTACTGATGCGATGATCCATCTGGAGGAAATAGATGTATCATTAACAAGGAGTGAATGCCCACCATATTTTATATAAACTAAGTTCCCTTCCACGTTGCCAGATTGCTGGCAACCACTGGAGGCTCTGGAAGGGACAGAGGACCTTGCTGACACCTTGATTTCAGACTTCTGGGCTCCAGAAAGTGAAGGAGTACGTTGCTATTGTTTTAAGCCGCAGAGTTTGTGTTCCTTTGTCGTGGCAGCTGGAGGAAACCAACATACTTCCTCAGGCAGAGTTTTCCTGGAGACCCCATATCCTGCTGGGGTCTTGACTTTTGCTCACCTTTTGGGGATGGGTCTCTTCCTTATCTGCTTCACCAGCACCTCAAAAATGTCCTGCCACTGAGAAGATCTTCAAAATGTCTAGAGGGGAAGCTTGCAGCGGGCCGCTATGTTCCTACATTGTTCTAGGGCTGGACAACAGTAATGACACCTGAGCAAGACTTTCCCAGTGCTACTTTGCAATGGGGTGTTTGGGATGCATGAGTGACTTTCTCCAACCAGAGAGCTGCTATAAGGGAAAGCCAGCCCAGTGCTTCCTTGTTTTTTTTTTTTTTTTGAAATTGATTGACCTTGGAGCAGAGGAAATTTACGCTAAGCCTTCTGTCTCAAAAGCTCACAAAAATAATCTTTTAGCGTCTGTCTTGGTGTGTGTGTGTGTGGGGGGGGGAGGGGGTTGTTCCTCTTGTCCAGAGCCTTCCCAGCCTCCAGCAGTCTTGATTCCAGATCATTTGTGGGACAAGGCAAGGTTGTACCTTGTCTCTAGTCTTATTTATTAGCACATTACGACCACTAATCACAATTAAAAATAACGATGCCATCAAGATTATTCAAATCAGAGACAACCAATTTCAACTACCATTACTGGTAGATGGAATTATGGGTCTTGCTCTGTCTCCTGCACTTTTAAAGGACTCTGTTCTTTCCACGATTCTGCCGTCCCCCATCAGACTCTTGAATTACACCGGGAATTAACTTAATATGTAAAGTCACTTCTAAATGAACCCCGTTCTGCTCCTTTCGCTTTGCCTGCCCTCAAGTCCCTGTATCTCCCTTGGTAGCCTTCAGATGTCAAGGCAGGGCATTCTGAGGCCAACATCTGGTATTGTTCTTGTAAACAACATTTTTTTCCCCCAGGTAGATGCTTCTTGGGGTGAGTCATTGTTTTGCACGGCTGGGTCATTTACATGGAAATGGCATTCTTTGCTTGGTACTTGGAATATATAGGATGTGTATTCTCAAAGCATTCAGGATTTTCTCCTAGTATCAGATAACGGCAGACAAAGTCAGCCTCTGTCTCAGTCTGTCTGTCTGTCTGTCTGTCTGTCTGTCTGTCTCTCTTTCCAGGTTTCTGGAGGGTAGGATCTCAAGGGAAGCTGACCCCTGAGTGATGAGAAGGAAGCAGATTTTAAGGGACTTGGTAATCTCATTTAAGGGAGAGGGAAGAGGGAGGGTGAAGTCCATGAGGCGGGAACACGTTTGCCGTGTTCGAGTCGCAGAGAAGGCTGGCTGGCTGGGGTGCGGCAAGAGAGGAAGGAGGGGGTGGATCACCCAACACTTTCCAGGCTCGCGAAGAACTCTGGGTTCTGGTTCCTGGAGCATAAGTGCTGGAGAATTCGCTGTATGAAACCGCCATGCCACCGTGGGTCACTCTTCTTGCTGATGAGGCACAGGGGAGGGACAGTGTCGCCTGGAAGAGTGGGAACGTGTTCAGAGAAGGTCACTTTGGCTTCACGTTCTCACCCCCATCTGTCTCTGAGCACATCTGTTGCTGGGCGTTAGTAGCGACTCCCGTTCCAGTGCCTGGAGATCCTGGTGGTCACGCTGGACTGTCACACTGGCTCCTTCCGTCCCCCATCTCCTGCAGCCTGTGACTGTATTCTTCACGCTGCCCCAGGAAGGAGAAGCTCAGGGGGTCAGTGCCTCCCTGTACCTCTTGTGCCATCGACAAGCGCAACACAGTCCGCTCTGACTTGGTATTTCAGACCCCGTGGGATGAGGCTGCATTCCCCTTCATCACCTCCTAGCTCCTGTTACACACGCTGCCCCCTCCCTCAGTTCCCCAGCCTCCTCTGACACTGTTTCCTCAGCCTGGACTGTTCAGCTCCCACCTGCTCTGTTCTTCTGCCTGTGAGTTTAGTTTTTTTTTTTTTTTTTTTTTTTAATTTTTTTTTTCAACGTTTTTTTATTTTTGGGACAGAGAGAGACAGAGCATGAACGGGGGAGGGGCAGAGAGAGAGAGGGAGACACAGAATCGGAAAAAGGCTCCAGGCTCCGAGCCATCAGCCCAGAGCCTGACGCGGGGCTCGAACTCACGGACCGCGAGATCGTGACCTGGCTGAAGTCGGACGCTTAACCGACTGCGCCACCCAGGCGCCCCTGCCTGTGAGTTTTGATTGCATCTGCAGTGTTATGTGGAAGGACCACAAGATTGGGGGCCAGAAAGAGTGAGTTTGAATCCTGGCTCTGACGCCGATAGTCTCTGAGTCTCAGTGTGCTCAACTCTCAGGTGGGAACGGGGACACTGTATCATTGAGGATGCCGTTGGCTGCAGGTAACATATTTCAGAGTGGCTTACACAAGGAGTCTTGGGTACAGTGGTTCCAGAGGTGGTTGATTCAGCAGCCCAGTGTTGTTATCAAGGATCCCCCCTGCCCACCTCTGTCTTTTAGTTCCGACATCTACGGATATTGGCTTTCTTTCTTGGGCTGTTTCCCACCGTGCTTTAAGATAGATGCTGCCTGTCTAGGGGTTATGTGCAGATGACAATACGAAGAGGCAGCAAAGACAGTATCCACTCCTGGTGTCTTGGTGAATGAGTAGACCTTTTTTTTCCATTGCAGTGCAGTGGCCAGAGCTAAGTCATATGCACTGCTTCAGCCTGCTGTCATTGCCTTAGAGAAATCAAAATTCACAGCTTGGGCTGAGGAGGAGCCCAAATCTCAGGCGACCACGTGGGGGATGGTGAACAAGATGGCAGTCTTCTTAGTCAGGAGGATGGCTGTTGGGTAGGTAACCAACTGTCTGATGTAGCAAATTGCCCTGGAGGATTGCTGTAGGCGTGCGATGAGATGACGTATTAAAGCCTGGTATGGCATTAGACTCATAATAGGTGCTCGTTAAATGGGAGGGATCGTTATTACGGCTAATCTTAAGCGTTTTCTTCTTGAAAGCTTCTCCAGTCCTGTCTGGAGGGAATGACTGAAGCCTCCTTTGGTATTCTCACCGAACACCGAGCACGTCTTTATGTTGGGTGTAGTGAAGGCAATATCCAAGTTCAAACTGTACATTGGCCTGCAACCTAATTTAGTGGAACTTGATGTTTAGTTACCTGTTTGTCGAGAATGTCTCAGTACTTGGCATGCGGTTGGTATTCACTTAATGTAATCTGACCTGAATATAACTGTGTTGAATTTGGAAAGGAGCAGTGGAGGAGAGAAAGGGAAGGATATCCCTAGTAGAGGGAAGGCCGGCCTCAAGGTGATTGCAACAGTGTCCGAACCTTTAGCACCCTATCTAACTCCACCACACTTACCAGCTCACCTCTGCTCTTGCCTTGGCCGAGCATTTCTGATGTTTCTTGCTCCTACGAGTGCAGACATGAGACATGGCTGTCACTCGGCTGTGCCTTCTCTTACTCATTCACCTTCTTTCCCTGCCTCACTTGCTGGTTTAAAAATTTTTGTTTTAATGGGATCAATATTACAAAATCCAATAAAGGAAATTAAAAAAAAAAAAAAAGGAATTTATGGGGCACCCAGGTGGCTCAGTTGGTTAAGCGTCTGACTTCAGCTCAGGTCACGATGTCACAGTTCGTGTGAGTTCGAGACCCGCATTGGGCTCTGTGCTGAGAGCTCAGAGCCTGGAGCCTGCTTTGGATTCTGTGTGTCCCTCTCTCTCTGCCCCTCTCTTGTTCACACTGTCTCTCTCTCAAAAATAAATTAACATTAAAAAAAAGGTGACAAGTGACAAAGTATCAGGAAGAGAAGGAGGATGGATGGGGCTTCTGAGCTACATGTCTGATCAGCCATGCCCCTGCCTCCACCTGGACATACCAGGCTGAACATGAGGATTCCAGGGACTTTTTGGGGGAAGGAGCCCCTATGATGTCACCATATTTTGTGTCTGGGGTTTTTGTCTTCTGTCATGTGCAGTAACCTTTCTGTACTCGGCAGACTGGGAGTCCTGTTCTCCTTCCAGAGGATCAAATTGAGATCCATGAGGCATTTTATTTACTTTTTTGTTCTTTTACATTCTATGAATAGAATCAGTAAACACGAGAGGAACTCTTTTTCCAGCTGTAGCGCTCATCAGTGCATGCACGAGCCATGATAGGCATTTTATGCTCCCCCTCGCGTCTGCACCCTGCATGTGTCGACACCTCCCCCTGGAGCACATTTCCCAACCCCTTCCAGGAGCACGCATGCGCATGAGCGTGTGCACACGCACGTCTCACTAATTCCATCTCATACTTCAAGTCTCTGCTCCGATGTCACTTGCCCTCGGAAGCTGCCCATGACCCCTCTTGTATGATTAAGAATCACACCCTCTGCTCTCAAAACCGTCACCCCTGTTGCGGCAGATTCAGGACACCGTTCTGTCATTGTCTTCTGCTCTCCTGCCAGCCAAGCCCCTTACAGGCAGGGGTTGGGTTTTATTCCTCGTCGTATCTCCAGCGCCTGGCACGGAGAGCTGCGTTTAGCAGGCGCCCGGTAAGCGATTGTTGAGTGGATGCCTGATGTCGTCGGCAGGAGTAATGGATGTGGCTCTGGGGCAGTCCCTCGGAGAACACATCCTGGTGGTTATTTTCAAGATGGAATCTCGGCAAGGAGATGCCACCTTTCTCCGACTCTCTGCTCACTCATTCTTCCCTTTCTGTCATCTAATGGATTTTGAGCACCTGCTCGGTACAAGCCCGCGTTGGGCTGCAGGGACGCAGCAAGCAAGACAGATGTGGTGCCTGGCTTCGTAGAACTTACTTTAGGATGCGGTTTCTATTCACTACGATATTGCCGGTGTTTATCATGGTTTTTGGCGTTCACTAAATAAAGTAAAAAAGAAAGGGTTTCAGGGCACACACACATCAGAATGGGCTTATGCAGGGAAAAAGCAAATGGTCTTAGTTCACCACAGGAAGAGGGCTTTCAAGGGAGAGGTGAAGCGGGGCCAGAGATGCAGGTGTGGAGACAGCAGGGCCACTATGGGGACAGTGCCTAGGCTCAGGTCTCATTTCTGGAGTGGCGGCACCTCCGAAGGTCACTGTGACCTGTTCACATGTCCTCTTCTGCATCTGGAAAATGGGGCTGACGACAGAGTCACGTTCATCGTGCATGAGAGGATTCAGTGACCAGTCTACCCAAAGCTTCCAGCATGAACACAGCCGTTTAGTAAATGTTCGTCTATTATAGTTATGAATAGAGGCTTAAGTTTTTAAAAAGTGTTTATTATAGAAAGAGAGAGAGAGACAGAGACAGAGAGAGAGACAGAGTGAAAGCAGGGGAAGGGCAGAGAGAGGGAGACGCAGAATCTGAAGCAGACTGCAGGCTCCGAGCTATCAGCACAGAGCCTGACGCGGGGCCCCGAACTCACAAACCGTGAGCTCATGATCTGAGCCGAAGTCGGACGCTTAACCGACTGAGCCACCCAGGTGCCCCGTGAGTAGAGTCTTAAACTGCTATGCCTGGGAATGGCAGAAAGTGGTGTGTGTGCGTGTGTGCACATGTGTGTGTGGGTGCACATGTATGTTTGGTGCATGCATGTGCATGTGTGCGTGTGATGCGTGTGCATATGCACATGTGTGTGGTGCCTGCAGCTCTGTGTTATGTACCCTGTGTGCACACGTGTGTGTGTGTGTGTGTGTTGTGTCACATGCACGTGTGTCTGCACGTGCGTGTGG
Organism: Panthera tigris; assembly: GCF_018350195.1. Classification (NCBI taxonomy): domain Eukaryota; kingdom Metazoa; phylum Chordata; class Mammalia; order Carnivora; family Felidae; genus Panthera; species Panthera tigris. Next base: position 34,381,700 of record NC_056675.1, read on the forward strand.
CATGTGGGCACGTGCGAATTCGTGCGCGTGCGGGCAGTGGTGTTTGCGGGTGAGACCGGACAGTCGGCTGGGGGCTTGGCTGGCCTCAGTCGGGAGCCACGGAGGATGACATTAGGGGGAATGGCCTGGTTGTGTCTGTCCACGTGAGAGAGCAGGAGTCATCCCCAGGAGTTCGTTGAGAAGAAGGAAAGACAGAGGAGAGGGAAGCAGGAAAAGAGTCATAAAAAACAGCGAGCGGATGGGGAAGAGGAAGAGAGGAGAAAAGGCAGGAAAACTGGCCGGAGCATCTTCCTGTCTGGTGCCAGTCTCCAGGGCTTGCTCTGGGTAGTAGTGAGGGGTCCCAGGGTGGGTATCGACTTGGGAGGGGGGAGGGGGTTGTCACAGTGATTTACGGGTCTCTGTGTCTGGGGCCCGGTTGGAGAGGGAAGCATGCGTTCAGAGGCACCCTCCCCCAGACCAAAGAGCCTGGCCGAGGATGGGCTCCTCCGGGCGCCCCTGAGGCAGCGGGCTGGACTGTCAGTTACAGGGTCCAGATGCAAGACCAGCCTGCCCCCGGGTGTGCTTTGCAGCCTCTGGACATCCGCTGATCTTTCACAGGATGTCCCTGCAATGTCACGGCCAGCCTGACCAGCCCAGCCCCACCCCCTTCCCTTAGGGCGGTAAATCCAAGATCTTTTTTTTTTTTCCAGCTTTAATTTATTTGTTAAAGTAGCTTTATAAGCCCGTTAATAAAAGGAAAACTTGCTTCTTGCCCCCCGCTGTCACTCAGCCTCCGCACGCCTCCTCTCGCCTGGAAACTCACTGGGAACAATGCGGACTCCTTTCTCCCTGCACATAAAAAGGTTTATAGATCTCCAGTTCCCTACAACTCAGCCCAAAGTCGCACTCGCTTGACAGTTTTCAGAAATCAACGTCGTCCCGCCTTTTACCGAGCTGCCCGCCCGGGCGAGGTCAGGCTGCGCTGCGGGAAGGAGCGGAGTGTTTGAATCTCACCGGCCAGGGCTGGGCTGGCTGTCCTTCAGAGGACACCTCCATCTTGGAGAGGGAGGCCCGGTGGCCTTTCACAGTGTGACAGAGAACTTACACTTGTCAAGCAGACTGTTCCTGGCTGAGCCACTGTGGGGGTGAGGGTGCTCGGGTGTGAGAAAGGAGTCTCCGATGCTGGTACCCCCACCTCCATTTTATTTCAAGGCAGGGTCACAGGAAGGATGGCCATTCTGTGTCCAGGCTGCCCGCCCGGCCGTCATCGGCTGAGCTAGGTGCCTTCCAGGGGTGTGTCAAGAAACCATGGGTGTGAGCATCTTCTCTGCAGGTTTAGGATAGGGACCTGTGGCTGGATGACTCAGGTTGTCTGCTATACGATTTAGCATCACAGCAATGAAGAATGAGTCAGCCTTAAGCTGGGCTTGGCACCCTCCATGCTGTGAACATTTGGGTACAGACCGCTGTGGTCAGGGGGCCGTCCTGCACACTATGGGGTGTTTAATGGCATCCCTGGCCTTTATGCATTAGATGGGCCTGTACCCTGCCCCTTCCCCGCCCCTCCCCCCAGTTGCGATGACCAAAAATGTCTCCAGACATTGCCAAATATCCCCTGACTAGGAGAGGACCAACCCTTCCCGTTGAGAACCACTAGTTTAAATCATACATTCTTGACGGGGATGATATGCCATCCAGTGGGGGCAAAAATTGGATCTTGGGTGTCAAACTATCATTCTATGCACCAAGTACAGGTAGAAATACAGCACATAAGCAGATATACAGTGTATCTGTGGTGTTAAAATTTCATGGGGGCTGGTGATTAGGGAAAAAAGTTTAAGGAAGGCTTTGGGGGCAGTGCCAGTGAAAGAGAAAGATGGAGGGAGGCGGGTCTAAAGAGATACAAATGGAATCAGGTGCAGGTTTTTTTTTCCTACCTGTCTAGGAGCTGATTTCACTATAGGAATTTACCCCGTTCTGTTTCGAGCTCATGGAAGTTGTGCTGACTTTTACCCCAAATGTTACTGTCAGAAGCTACAGGGATATTAGTGTCCACAGAGGAGTCTCCTGATCTCACGAGGTCCTTTGCTGGTCAGATTTTGTCTGACCTGTTCCGTCCAGCTTGCTGATCCCTGGCATCGCCTTGGGAGGAGAGGGAGGGAACCACCAAGGATTGAGTGTCTGTAACGTGCTAGGCTCTGTGTGGGGAGTTTCCATCAGTCCCCACATTGACTCTCTAAGGAAGGAGTGATGCCATCCCCAGCCTATCACGTGATGCCAAGAAAGCTTTGAAGCAGCAAGCGGTGGAGGGAGGGGTTGAGTTGGACTTGAGATCAACTGTTTCCCTGAGAAGTCTAGCAAAGAAAGGTCAGAGCCCCTGGCTCGGAGTAGAAGCTCCATAAATACTAAGGCTTTCTTGGGTTTTCTCTTTTTTGTATGCCGACTCAATTGGCTATGATTAAGAGAAGAGGAACAAGCAAAGTTAGGCTAGGTCGGTTTCCATCTCTCTTCTTCTCCCCCTACCCTTTGCTCAGATGTTTCTTAAGCGCCTCCCGTATTGCATGCTTTCTGCTGCTGCACAAAGACAAAAGGGTCTCTGCCCCTGTGACACTTACAGTCTGCCTCTGTTTTCTCCAAAAGCAGCCACTGACCCACACGTGGCTCTTGTGCACGGAGATGGTGGCTAGTGAGACGGAGGAATGGAACCTTTAGTTTTACCTAATTTCAATTTCAATTTAAAACCCGCTCCTCGATCCTGTTGTTGAAAAACTTGTAAGTATGCTTACGATAACTTGTCAGTCTATCAACTGCAAGTGTTATTAAAGCTAGCCGCAGATCAGCTATTTCCAAGGGGAAATGTAGTATCTGAATTGAGATGTTCTGTAAACAGAAAACATACCCTGTGTTTCGAAGACTTAGTACAAAAAGGAATGTAACTTATTTCATCATTAATTTTTAAAACACTTCTTACATGTTGAAATAATATATTTTAGATATATTGGGTTAAAATGCATTGATATGAATTCTGCCCTTTTCTTTCCAACTTTTTAAAAAGTAGCTACTAGAGGGACGCCTGGGTGGCTCAGTCAATTAAGCATCCAACTCCTGGTTTCCGCTCATGTCATGATTTCACTGTTTGTGGGATTGAGCCCTGCGTCAGGCTCTGTGCTGACAGCACAGAGCCTGCTGGGGATTCTGTCTCTGTCTCTCTCTCTCTCTCTCTTTCCCTCTCTCTCTCTCTCTCCCTCTCTGCCCCTCCCCTACTTGCATGTATGTTCTTTTTCTCTCAAAAATAAATAAATAAACTTAAAAAAAAAATAAAAGTAGCTACTAGAAACTTTGAAACTACACCTTTGCCTTCCGGTACATTTCTACTTTGTGACTCTAGCCTAGAGAGTCATGGGTTCATTGTCCTTTATACCACAACCTCCCACATGGATTTGGCCAGCTGCTTCTTCTCTAAGCTTCCATTCCACATCTGTAAAGCATGGAAAATATGATAAGAGGACAGAAATGGGCACATTAAAAGAGAAAATGCATGCAGACTTCTGGGCATACCGATTGGCATACAGTAGGGGCTGAATAAATGCTTGTTGCGTGAATAAATTAGTCCGCGTGTCTGATTGAGGGGGGCTGGGTAATACTTTATTTTTTTTTCCCAATTGGATAGTTTGTGCTCATCAAAAAATATTTGAATAATCCATCAAGGTACATACAAAGAGTAAACATGGCCTGGAATCCACTACCCTGAGTTAACTTATTACTGAGCTTCCTTTTACGCAGACAACGGACAGAGTGCTTGCGAACCCAGCTTCTGGGGTCATGTTTTGACTCCACCGCTTAAACTCAGCTTCCCCATCTGTAGAATGGAGTAAGAATTGTGCCTCTCTTGGGTAGCTGTTAGGGGATCAGATGACGTAAGACTTGTAAAACACCTAAAGTAATGCCTGGCCCCTAATAAGCATTCTGTGACTATGTACTAAATCTGAAAAAATAAGTTTGTGTTCTTCCTGCCACGCCCATGCCTGCCTCCGTGCCCACACCAGCATTAGCCAATGTTAGGCTCTTCTTATGGTTCCTTCCATGCTTCTGTCCCGGCCCATACAGTCATGTATGGTTATTGATAATTGCTTATTTTATAAACATGTGATCATATTATAAATACTGGAACATGCCTTTTTTTTTTTTTCACTTACAATACCTAGATCATGGAATGATTCTCTGCCAAGTTAATTGCTGTCCGCAAATGGCTACATAATAATTCTGTGCAGAAATGTACATCCTTTCTACTTCTGTCTGCCTGGCAATGGCTGGTTTGTTTGTTTGTTTGCTGGAAGTTTCTGAGCATTAAAAATGTTATGCTGGAAAGGCAGGGAGGAGGCCAACCTGATTAATTATACTTCCAAACTTGAGTAAGCTTTGTGGGCTGAGCTACAGATTCGATGCATATGGCAAGAGGTTCATTTTGAGTTACGTAACTATCTGAAATCGCCCGACAGTTAGATAATTGACCCAATTTAATTTTCCTATAGAAGGACGACCACCGGTTTGTCTGCTTGATCTATAGGTATGTCACCACGTGTATTACAAACCAGTTGGCTAAGTATGAAGCTATTATTACTAATTAAAGTCACTTCCTTGCAGAACCTCACCTCCGCCACCTTACTAGCCCACCTGCCTACCTCACCCAGGATTCACCCCTTCAGGAACGGTTAATGTGAGCCAAAAAATCAATAGCTCAATTAACAATCAGGATTGGGGCTTCCAGGCAACAGAGATCAGGATCAATAACTTATGTTCAGTGAAATTAAAGGCAGTTGTTAAGTCAAGTGGTTAAAAGCTGCAGGCGCAGACTGTGTGGATATCCGTCAAAACCCATTGGGCTCTTTCTCTGGAGAGGAGGAGAAGCACATCTTTCTTTGCCCCATCTTCCACATGGATGGATGCCTAATGAAGCAGGCACATCCTCACCGATTCTTTGCTGAGCCAAATCCCCGGGCCCCGGGACCGTCACGGGCACGCGAGCCGACTTGAGGGAGATTCTCCTTTCGTTAAGAACGACGCAGCGAGAGCGCAGAGTCGGGAATCCTCCCTGACATCTGTCGGGGGAGGAGAGGGAGCGAAGTCTCCCGGCATCTTCCACTCGTTCCAGCTGCCCCGCATCATCAACATTTAATCATTAAGCTAACATTCAGTGAACGCTTGCTCTGTTCTTCTAAGCTTGCCTTGTAGACTTCCTGTGAGTCAACCCCGCGTACCATTCTTGCGCTTTTCCTTGGATCAGGTAGCAGAGGCTAGCATGGAGATAGCAGGTAGCTCCAGACGTGGATGGAACAACACAGCAGGGGGCCGGGCCTGCTCTGTAACCGTCCTTGGTGGGTATTCGGGTGGGAGGGCCAGGTCTTCTGTGAGTGGAGGCTGAGGCTCTTTCTGCCTTTTGGCTCTGCCATCCTTCGGGGCCCAAGTATCACCTTCATCCAGCTGATGGAAGGGGCAAACATAGCTTGGAGAAGGCACACTTCATTTCTTCAAAGCCCGGACTCAGAAGAGCATTCAGTCTTCCTGCTTCCGTTACACAGCTCAGGCCTGAATCTCCATTCTTGGCTGCAAGAAAGGTTGGGAATTATAGTCTATTATTATACCCAGGAAATAAAAGAGGGGAGAATAAGTTTAGGGGATCAGCTAGCGGTGTCTGCCTCTTTAGCATTACCTCCCCTTGTGGATATATCTGTAATTACACCTGCCCGTCCTGTCTTCCCTTTCTTTGGGTGCTAGAAGTTCTCTTCCCTTTAGGGAACTCATTCCATTGATGAGCCCACATGCCCAGCCATGGAACAGGATGGTTCCATGACCTCACTTGGGCCAATCATAGTCCCTCTTAGGATATTTCTGTTGGATTAATCAATAAGAGGTCATCTCTTCCCACTGGAGGTACTAGGCTGGGTAGGACATGAATCTGTCTCATGTATCATACCTACAATTTAAATAACACTCGCCTAAGTCGTAGACAGTGTCCTGTTATATATTCTATGCTTGCTGGAAAGGCACATGGGTCCCTGAGGACACTGCCTGAGTCTGTGGATCCAGTTGTGCCTGGAGCCAGTTATCTCTGGACTTTTCCAGAGAAAGACACCAGTAAATGTTCATAAATTCCTTGGCCTGTATGGGCCATTGTGTTGATTGGACACAGACCCTTCTTTTATCAGGTACCATTTCTATTCAGTGAGAATAGAAATCCAAAATCAATGGAACTGAATATACTCCTTCTTTCGTACTTAAGATGGTTTTTATTTTGGTTTCCACCACTAGTAACTGCAAGAATATTGATCAGTCTTCCCAGCATACATTACTTATGAACAGGAGACACTCTGTTTTCACAGTAGAACATCCCCCCATATTCTGTTTTGCACCTGCTATGTACTTTGCTTGGAATCTCTTCCCTTCTCTGTCCATTGGACTTACATTCATGTTAAATATTAATCTAATTCAGTTCTCTTCAATTCAGTCAATAGAAACAGGCAGTCTTTGATGGGCCAAATAACTTGTTAGGCACTGGGCAGCAGAGATGGATAGGATAGGAGCTTATGGTCTGGGAGAGAGACAGTCACAGATACAATTACCATACAGAGAAACAATAATCTTAATAATTAGGATTTGTTGAGTGCCTGCTGTGTGCCAGGCACGTAGTTTCAAACTTTTATGTGTATTCACAGTGGCACACGTGCTACTTTATTCCCGTCTCACCCTCGATGAGACTAGGGCATAGAGACGTTACGGAACTTGCCTGGGGTCACTTAAGTAGCAAGTGGTGTAGCTGGAATGTGAACTTGGGGTGTCTGGCTCTGAGGCTCTCGCTCTCAACCACTGTGGATGACTGTCTCTAAGAATGCTAATGCAGGTGAATCACTGGCCCATGATATGGGGGAAGGAGATGAGGGCACGAGGTGAGCTTCCCGAGTTTGGGAACAAGGTCTCCTGGTCTCATTTCCCTAACACTTGGCTTCAGTGCACCTAGCACATGGTAACCCCCTTTATCCAGGATTGAACAGAAGTTCTGAGAACATCTGATGGCATGCACAGTGGTAGACAGAAAGATGAGAAAATGTGCATGGTCTTTCTTGACCACTATTAGCTCAACCTCCTTGAAACCTTCAGATTCAAGAGGACTGGTGGACATTAAAATGTGGCATGACTGGCTTCTGAAGGTAACCATGATTATGACGGACATTCCGGCCCAGGTTCCACTGGAGAGATCAGGATCCAGTCAAGTGACACATCCTCTTCACACATCAACCGCCTTGGAAATGACACTTTGGATCTGTGGCCATGTGACTAAACACAGTAGGGACGGGCCTTTATTAGTGGATAAGCTCTTTACCTGCATTCTGTTAGTTAATCATCAAAGAATCCTCATGATCGGTACCAACAGCCTTTCATTATTCTCTGCTCAGTGCTTGGAGAAGTGGTGAATGTGTAAGGGGTACCCATCTGGACACAATGCAACACCTTAATATGCAAGCCAGAAAGGATTTAGTTCTCAGACGTCTAGGGGTCACCTAGGAGTTGGCTAGGTGGCTGTGTTGATCTTTGCTGGTAATTAGCTGGCCATAGGCTGGTCTAGGCTGGCCTTGGCAACATGACTGGGCTCTATGTGCGTCTCATCTGTCAATAGGCTAGGCTGGGTATGGTCTTACGGTGACTATTGAGGCACACGCCCACGTCAAGACTGCACTGCATCATGTTTGCTAACGTCCTATTGACCGAAGCAAATTGCATGGCTGAGCCCAGGGTCTAGGGGCAGGGTGCGAGGACTTTGCAAAATTATGTAACAAGGGCCGTGCCTATAGGAAAGGGTGAAGAATTGGGGCCATCACTGCAGCTGACCACAGGACCCAATAAATGTGTGCTATGTAAATGAGCAATGAGTGCTCAAGGCTCTGAGAAGTTATGGAAGAGTGGGAGGTCACACAGTGAGTGCTGTACAGAGCTGTGCTTTAAACCCAGGCAGGATGATCTGAGTGGGTGATTTTGGAGGCTGCTCAGGGTCTCCTAGTGTATCACCTTTAGCCTCTCCCCTGGATGTTAGCTGAGGCCTGGGGTTTCTTATCCAGGGACCAGAGCCATTCGTGTCCTTAACTAAAATCAGACCGTAAAAGCCTCTGTCCCTGGGAGAGAAAGCATAGCACTGCCTTCTAAGGGAACAGCAATTGGTTTCAAAGCCTCAAATGAGTCCAGCTTTTTCTTACATTAAGAAAAGTTTTGAAAGACAGAAGCTACATGTGTTCATGATATAGAAGATGGCAAGAGAGAAATACACAAATAAAATGAAGATAATTGATAACCTGTAGATAACAACTAACACTTAGGTCTATTTCCCTCTAAATATTGTCATTGTTATTAGTTACAAAATTGGAAGATGGTTCCCCCCAAATTTTTATTTAAATTCTAGTTAGTTAACATATAGTGTAGTAATTGTAGTAAATATAAGAGTAGAATTTAGTGACTCATCCCTTACAGAGAATCCCCAGTGTTCATCATAAGTGTCCTCCTTAGAACCCATCATCTATTTGGCCCATTGCCCACCCACCTCCATCAATCCTCAGTTTTTTCTCTCTTATTAAGAGCCTCTTGTGGTTTGCTTCCTTCTCTCTCTTTTTTTCTCCCTTTCCATATGTTCATCTGTTTTGTTTCCTAAATTCCACCTTTGCGTGAAATCATATGGTATTTGTCTTTCTCTGACTGGCTTGTTTCACTTAGCATAATACTCTCTGGCTCCATCCATGCTATTGCAAATGGCAAGATATCCTTCTTTTCTGATGGCTGAGTAACATTTCATTGTGTAGATATACCACATCTTCTTTTTCCACTCATCAGTTGGTGGACATTTGGGCTCTTTCCAGAGTTTGGCTGCAGAGTTTTAGCTGCTATAAACATCAGGGTGCATGTGCCCCTTCAAATCTATAGTTTTGTAGGAAGATTTTTTTTTTAATTTTTAATGTTCATTTTTGAGAGTGGGAGAGAGAGAGACAGAGCCTGAGCAGGGGAGGGGCAGAGAGAGCGAGACACAGAATCTGAAACAGGCACCAGGCTCTGAGCTGTCAGCACAGAGCCTGACATGGGGCTGGGACTCAGGATCTGTGAGATCATGACCTGAGCCGAAGTTGGACAGTTAACCGACTGAGCCACCCAGGTGCCCCGGAAGATGTTTTTGATACAGAATTGTGGCTTAAACATATGCTAGAAACATAGCTCTCCACCATTAAAAGCCCATTGAAAATATTAATTCCAGCGGCTGCAGAATATCCTTTTGTGCAAGTAATGCTGTAATTCATTTGACCAATTGTCAATTGAATATTTATGTTGTTTTCAACTTTTCCCTGTTGTAAATAATGCGAGGATTACTAATTTTTAAATTTATACTTCTTTTCGTTATTAAAGCGACAAGCTGCTGTACATAGAATTTTGAAAAAAATAAAAATGCCATCCAGTCAACACCATCATAACTGTTCTACATTTTCTTCTAGTTTTTTATTTAACACATAATTTTATGCTCACCTTTTCCTGACTATAAAAATAATATAAAAGAAAGAAGAAGCAAAGAAGCAGGAACAAAAATCATCTATGATTCCAACAGCTAGAACAATCACCATTAACTTCTTGGCCCATTTTCCCATATCATCATCATCACTAGTATTAATTATTTATTATTTTACACGACTGAGATCATGCTCAACCTGTAATTCTTTTATTCTTGTTTTGCTTAATACTGTATCAGAGCATTTCTCCTTGTGATTGAAAGCTTTAAAAGGTAATTTAGAAAGATTGTTTTAAATCATTAAATAGTAAGACTTAATATTTTACCGATTGCACACTAACCTTCAAATAGATTATTTCAACACCGCCATTGGGGGGATGATGTTAGCTATCATGTTTTGCTGCAAGATTGCTAAAAATGGAATTAGTGGCAGTGGACTGGAAGTATAGGAACGTTTTATTTTATTAAAAAAATTTTTTGTTTACTTATTTATTTTGCGAGAGAGAGAGCGAGCAAGCGAGCATGAGAAGAGGGGGGCAGAAAGAGAAGGAAAGAGAGAATCCCAAGCAGGCTCTGTGCTGTCAGTGCAGAGTCCGATGTGGGGTTCGAACTCACCAACCGTGAGATCATGACCTGAGCCGAAATCAAGAGTCAGAGGCTTAAGTGACTGAGCCACCTGAGTGCCCCAGTATATGAACATCTTATATGTGGACGTGTTTCTGTTCAGCGTGCATGCCTAGCATGTAGGGCACACCACACTGTGCGCTGACGTTAACTTTTCTTCTTCGCTACACATCTCCTCCTAAACATCGAATTCCTTGAAGAAAGGGACGATCTTGTAACATTTTGTGTCCCCTGACTGGTGACTGGCACAACAATGAGCTTTCGTGTAGATTAGTAGCAGAAGCATCGATCGTGGATTGATACCGACAGCCTGGGTTTGCCTCTTGGCACATCACTTCCAGCAAGTTAACAAACCTCTCTCTCTGTTCTTCAGTTTCCTCATCTGTTAAAGAGGGCCCGATATAGCACCACCCTCCTAGGGCTGTGGAGATTAAGCACCCAGCTTCTAGCGTGTTCTAAGCACTCTGTGAGTGTAAGCTTTGATCATTCTTCTGGAATTGAAGGGGTCCGTGTGTTGGTGAAAAGCACAGAATCACGCAGCCCTAAGTTTCGTGCAGTTTTCTGCCATGAGAACTTTTCCTATCCCTGCACGCCTTGCTGTCTTCACTGGTAAAATGGACCGATAATCGTACCTACCCATGGTGTGACTGGTACGTGAGGCTGAAATAAGGTGATGGAAGCTAAGTGTTCAGCATGTCGCCTGGCAGCTAGGCAATGTTTAATAAATGGGAGCTATGGCAGTCACCAGAGAGGGAATACAGGCTTGCCCTGACATATTCTGCCTCCATCCTCGGTGACCGCCGGCATTAGGAGCTTGATGTGTCCTTGTAGACGTTTCTTTCTTTTACTGTCATAAATATCTATGTGTGTGGGTTTAGTCTCTGTGGCCACCGTGATCATATTCTCCTTGTTCTCTTTTTAACCCACTGGTGGCTTGGAGGTTTTCTCTCTTTCGTTTCTGTTCTGGAAGCTGTTCCCGGTAGCAAGATGAGAGGAATGGTCTTCACAGGTACTCTTTCCCCTACATGTTGGCAACCCTGCCCTGGGCATGATGGGGAGCGTAGAGGCAGAGTGCTGTTGAAATGATCCCCAGGAGCATACAGCTCCTTCCCCATTTTGTCGTGAGGATGTATTCCACTCAAGTTTTCTTTTCTTTTTTTTAATTTTTGTAATGTTTTATTTATTTTTGAGACAGACAGAGAGACAGAGCATGAGCAGGGGAGGGGCAGAGAGAGAGGGAGACACAGAATCTGAAGGAGGTTCCAGGCTCTGAGCTGTCAGCACAGAGCCCGACGTGGGGCTCGAACTCACGAACTGTGAGATCATGACCTGAGCCGAAGTCAGATACTCAACCGACTGAGCCACCCAGGCGCCCCTCCACTCAAGTTTTCTAAATGTGAGGTAATGCAAGTAGCAAGGGCTTTGTGGGATATCAGTGTGGTAATTGTCCCAATCCCAGGGATTTGAGAGCTCTCTAAAACACTTGAGAAAATCTTCTGTATTGTTAGCCATTTCATGTTCTGTGCTATGCTGTTCTTTTCATAATTGCATTCTTAAAATACGTGCTTGATGAATAATCAGCCCCATCTCCTACTTTCAATTATATTTACTGTATAGCCTTTCCCAAGGGAACTATTAAAAACACACACTCATTAGCTCCATTAAGTATTTTCACAAAATAAAATGGATATCTCTCTTCCCTGAGATTTTTTTTTTTTTTTTAACTTAGGGACAAGAGTCCTGCCAAAAGAGTGGCAGAGGCGATGACAGAGTTTGCCAAACAATCTCAGGGTGATAACAGTTCCCCCCTTTTAATTAGTTTTCTCCTTAAACAGAGATGGACTTTGCAGAGTGTGAACTGAAATTTTTAAACGTGTTACCGCTGAAGGGTTAATTGCTTCCTTTCAAATGCATCATCCTGGGATCTTTCTGCAGGACAGTTTATAGCTTTAATGATTGGTTATTTTTTTCTTTAACAAGAGCCTTAGACTGCTAACTTGTAAAGGGGTCCTCGTCTATTGCTGTGGTCGTCAACTCTGTCTTTCCCATCAGAAGCTCCTGGGGGCATTTCAAAGATGCCAGAGACAACAGCCCCCACTCAGACCAATTAAATCAGTATCTCTGGGCATCGAGCCTAGGCATCTGTATAGTTTAAAACTCCCCTGGTGATTTTAGTTTGCAGCGGGGGTCGAAAACCACTGATGGAGTGAGAAAGCCCTCATTTTACAGATGAGGGTACAGAAGCTCAGATGGGTTTAGCCGATTGCCTCGTGTCCCTCTGAGACAAGGACCTGGTATGTGCCAAACATATCTCCGGTGCCCTGCGTGCAGGGTGCCATCCTAGGGCTTCAAAGACATTTTCTTGTTCAGCCCTTATAATGACCTCATGATTTTTTTTGAAGATTTTATTTTTAAGTAATCTCTCTGTCCAACGTGGAGTTCGAACTCATGACCCCCCTTCCCCCACCGCCGAGACCAAGAGCTGCATTGCTGCACCGACTGAGCCAGCCAGGTGCCCTGCTGATGATTTTTTAAACCCCATATTATAGCAAGGGAACCAAAGCTCATAAATGCTGAGTAGCTGCACCAAGTTTATATTGTTGGAAGCTTGGACACACATGTGTTTCCTGATGCACACAGTAACACATTGATTTCTCCTTAAGCCTATGTATGTTGTCCCTGGAAGTTTTAAAAATTGTTTTCATATATTATCATTATTATTATTATTAGTCACTGGGATTTCTTTCTAACCCAATTCACAGAGAGGCATCTCGGGCTTTCAGGCTGAGGGTGTAGCTACTGACCGTCAATGGCCAGAACCTCTCAGACTGCCTGTTTACAGCAGGTGTTTGATAGGTTTGGTCAGTACACAAATGATTGCAGGTGACGTTCGCCAGGATTGTTGGTTTTAATTTTTTTTAAATGTTTATTTTTGAGAGAGAGAGAGAGAGAGAGGGAGGGGGGGGGCGGGGGAGAGACAGAGAGAGAGGGAGACACAGAATCTGAAGCAGACTCCAGGCTCTGAGCTGTCAGCACAGATCCCAACAGGGGGCTAGAACCCACAAGCCGCCAGATTATGACCTGAGCTGAAGTCAGACGCTTAACTTACTGAGCCACCCAGGTGCCCCAGGACTATTGCTTTTAAATAAAAGAGATCCTAGATCCAATTGCTTAAATGGCTTACATCATTTCTAAGTGTAAGTATCCTGAGTCTAGATGCTCAAATCCTACAGCAAAGTGTCTCATTTATCCCCAGGTTTTTTTGTTTTTCCTGCGTGTCCACTGTGGCCTTGTGACCCATGTTTGTGGGCTCTGATTGGCTTGGTCAGAGTCATGTGTCTGCTCGGAACCAATCACTGTGTGGAAAGGACTTCAGTGGTCTCACGATCCGAGTTTGGATTCCAGGGACAAATAGTAATAATAATAATAATAATAATAATAATAATAATAATAATAATAAGGATTCCAGGGACAAATAGTAATAATAATAATAATAATAATAAATAAATAAATAAATACAGCAGCTCTTGAGGCAGCTGTGTATCAAGAAGGGCCCAGAGAGTTGTAAGCTCTCCTCTTCTCCCAATGCACCTGCCCAAGGCTTTGGAAATCCATCTCCCCAGGGGCTTCCAGAGGGACTTACCCAGTCCTGGAATGCTCGCTGTCACAATCTACAAGCCAGTCCCCATGTCCTTTCAGAGCCAAGACAGAGATAAGGAGCCACAGGGAAACCATTTTCTGATGGGCTTTCAAACATTCCAAGAATAAAGTTTACTTACGGTGTGCATGTGTGTGTGTGTGTGCGTGTGTGTGTGTGCGCACGTGTGTGTATGTGTGTGAAAAGCACATCCTTGAGCTGAGCGTCAGAACCCCCTGGGGATCCTCTGAGAAGAAGCAAAGGATTCTGAGGACTGTGTGTGTCTTACAAGTCAAGCAAAGAAATTCTACTGACCTGGGCCTGAAGCCACAGCCCAATCTGTCAGATGAGCGGAGTGGGACCAGTTTTGTTGAGGCTAGTCATGTCTTCTGAGGCTTTCCGAACTCTTGGAATGGAAAGAATAGAGCCTGTGTGTGTGTGTGCGTGTGTGTGTGTGTGTGTGTGTGTGTGTGTGTGTGTGTGTTTGTAGGTTCCCACGTCTCCATAAAACCAGAATTGCTTAAGGCCCCATGAAGTCAGTATAAATCAGTCAATCATGTCCATCTCCCACATGATCTATTGTGGATATTGCTCATTCATATGGATCTTAAAAAAGTGTGTGCACAACAGGGAGGAAGAGACAGGGAGACAGAGACATCGAGACAGAGAGAGAGGCACTGGGGCTCACTTCTGTGGACCCAGTAGGGACTTAGATGTGCCCAGTGACACAATTACTCGGAATGTTTCAATGAGAATAGCAACGCCATCGTTTAGCAGCTGCTGGGAGTGGTTTTTTTTTTAATTAATTTTTTAATGTTTATTTATTTTTGAGAGAGACAGCATGAGCAGGGGAGGGGCAGAGAGAGAGGTGGGAGACACAGAATCTGAAGCAGGCTCCATGCTCTGAGCTGCCAGCACAGACCCCGATGTGGGGCTCAAACTCACTAACTGTGAGATCATGACCTGAGCCGAAGTTGGACGCTCAACCGAGTGGGTCACCCAGGTACCCCTGGGAGTGTTTTTACGAGGCAGTGTTTTGAGACGGATGAGCAGTGTGGAGACTGTTGTTCGGAGTGGAAGCACCCGAAGGCTGGGCCCTCTTGATGCTGGCTGGAGGTGGAAGGGGCCCGGGCTCCCGAATCAGACCATGGTGATGGGAAGCACGTGGGTGAGAAAAAGGCATTGAGGATACTTTGCTATTGGGTATGGAATGTTCCAGAAAGTAAGAAGAGTAAAGGGGAAGACATTCAGCGAATCAGAAGACCAGGCATGTAAAAATGCTGATGGGGTGCGTGAGATTTATGTACCAAAATGTTCAGCATGGTTCCATGGCATGAAACATGGAAACAACTCCGTTATTTCTCAATTATATAACAATAGAGGGTTGGATCAATTATGATTCATTCACTTGTATGCTGTTATGGAGCCATCACGAATGGTGTTCTGTGAAGAATTGGCAATAGAAGGGGGAAATAGTCTTGATCCATGAAAAAGGATTGGGGGTACGCAACAGAACATCATCCTGGTTCCATTTTATGGTCCCGCTGTTTTCTTCTTTCTCAAGCACTTAATACAAACATATTTTGTTTTTGTGCCTATGAAGTCAATACAGCTACATCATGGAAAATTTGGAAAGCAAAGACAAGCACTGAAAAATTCCATTACCTGGCGATAATTGCTGCCAATGTTTTGGTGCATTTCCTTTCAGGTTTGGTTTTTCTCCCCGCATGTGTTATCCTGGACTGCTCAAGTCTTCGGAATTTTTGGAAGCACTCTGGCCTCTGCAGTTACCGTAGCTTGAGTCTCTGTTTCTCAATCTGTGGGTGATCCAGTGGTTTTAGTGAATTCACTGTATTTTCCTCACCCTGTCTCCTGAGATCTGTCACCCCAAGTAGAGCCCACTGACTCCTTTCCATGTATTTTCTCACAGAGGCCGTAGCATGAAAAAGGTCTGGGGAAAACTGGGGTAAATGACAGAAAGTGTTAAACATCTCTCTTCTTGGAGTTCACTGACTCTTCCCCACCACTGCGAATTTCTCCCTGTCAGACTCTCTGGTAAGTTCTAGCACCCCCCTCCAACCCAACCACCATCTTGACCCTTGATCAACTCACATTCAATTAAATATAATGTTCTTATATTAAGTGAGTTGATTTTCTCTGTTTCATCCCATCTGGATGTATATAAAGAGCCTTGAATTTCAAAATAAAAAATTACTGTCCAGTTATTTTCCCACACTGAAGAGAAACTATTCCCCTGACATATTTTCTTCTGTTCTCCAGCACAATGAAATTTTACTTTTTGAAATTTCATATGTGTATATATACATGCCCAAACACAACATGTATACACATATAGATGTACACACATATCTAGAAAGCACACACACATATAAGATATATATAAAGAATATATATAGTGTGTGTGTGCATCTAAGAGTTTTAATGGCAAAGTGCTATATATATTATTAAAAAATGTTTTGATGTTTATTTTTGATAGAGATAGACACAGAGCACAAGTAGGGGAAGGGCAATGAGAGAGGGAGACACAGAATGTGAAGCATGCTCCAAGCTCTGAGCTGTCAGCACAGAGCCCCACGTGGAGCCCGAACTCACAAACTGTGAGATCATGACCTGAGCCGAAGTCAGACACTCAACCAACTGAACTACCCAGGCACCCCTGTATATATTATTTTATAACTAATTTTCCCCACCTGTTGTATTTCATGGAATCTAGGATGTCATCAAATACAATAAACACCATCCTTTTATGTACTGCTAAGAAAGAAGAACAAATTTGCCAGAAAATTTTTGACATGCCATTGATTATAAGACATATCCTGACTTCAGCGTGGCCACGATGTGAAAACATATGTATCTTAGAATAAATGAAACGGGGTGTGTACCAATCAGCCGTTGCCACAAAGTGCATAAAAATTGCCCAAGACTCAACTCAGTAGCATAGGATAATAAGGGATTGTTTATTGTGCATACATTTGCAGATTTGCTTGGGGGCGGGGTGGGGGAGTCTGCTCCATGGGTGCCATTTTGGGGGCCAGGCTGAAGGGTTAATTCTCTCCACGGTATCTTATTCCCTTGGCGGATCACTGGTGGATAAGGGGAGAGGGCAGGCCAACAGAGAAGGCAGGTTTTTCGCCTCTGTTTGTATTACGTATTGCTCACATCCCTTTAGCCAAAGCAAGTTACATGGCCAATTTCAAAGTCAGGATGTGTGTGTGGGGATATGTATTCCACCCATCACGTCAAGGAAGTATATATATAATACGCTACTGGGAGTGAAGCCTTGAGACCAATAATTCAATCAATAGGGTATTTCAAAATCATTATATCTTGTATTTTATGCCTTTTTGTGGCCTAGCTCATAATTTTTGGAACAAAATAGATCATAATATACGTAAAGTACAAGGGGGAAAAAAACACCACCAAAATGTTAACCATTGTTTCCGAGATTGGATGAAAGACTTTTTTTATTTTCTTTTTTGTCCCTTTGATTTCTCTAAGTTTTCAACGATGAGTAGATGTCACTTTTTAGTAACAGACAATAAACCCACACCTGCATCATTCATGATTTCCTGTAAGAAGTCCATGGAGGAAAGTAGTTTGGGAGACAAACGAATGGCTATTTGGGAGGAAATGCAGAGGAAGGGATTGGCCGTTGGGGGAGGGGTACACGGTTATGCTTGCTCCCCAGTGTTAGAGAGATTAAGTGCATGAGGCAGATGATTAAGGGAAGGCGTTCTGATCCTGGGGACCACGACAGCAGTGTGTTTATCGGGATGGGTGGGCCGGTTTGGAACGGGGTCAGCGGAGGCAGGTCCACGCATTCAAGATGAACACCCAAAGCTCCGAACAAGTGTGCCAGGAAGATGTTCCATGTCCCGAGCCTTGGAGCACTGAGCCCGGACGCCGGCCATCCTCCTTACTCCGGTGGGAATTCGTCAGGAGACGGAGGTGACGCTGAACTTGGGGGTGGAGCAGGGTCGGGAAGAGGAAGCCAAGCAGGACCTGACCTCTAGCTGCTAACACACAGAGTGCGGTCCAGCACCCGAGCTCACAACAGTGGCGTTCACACGTGATCATGCGTCAGAATGGCCTGGAGAGCGCGTGAAAACACAGAGGGCCAGGCCCTGCCTGCAGAGAGTCGGATTTCCTGGGTCTGGGATGGGACCTGGGAATGTGTCGTTTGGATAAGCACCCTGGTAGACAATGCTGCTGGTCCGGGGACCACCTCACTAAGGCTTACGCTACCTGGAGAGCTTTTAAACAAACCCGGGGCCTCGGCTGCACCCCAGGCCAATTAAACCAGAATCTAGGGGTGGGACTCAGTCATCAGTACTTTTTTTTTTTTTTTTTTAGAGCTCCCAAGGTGAAGACAATGTGCAGCCAAGTTTGAAAACTGCTGTTCTGAGGAGAATTAATTTAATCTGTTTAACTACTGAGTACATTGGCAGCAGGTACTAAATTAACTCATCACCAACCACCACCCCTTTCTCTGTGGACCCGGAGTTAAAAATTGTGCCAGTGGAAATCTCCGGGAAGAGCGGAGCTTAAATCTCGGAACTCGACCGCCTTCCCGGATCCCAAGGAAATGAGGCAGAGGTCTTGGCGCGTGCTTGAGGAGAGAATGAGTAGAAACATGCAGGTCTTAACCTGCATGTGTCCTCACTGGCGAGGGGCAAAGGTCATGGTCAGACGCAGGCTGCTCTCGTTGAAGTAAGAGCCGTGAATGATGTTGAGGTCTTACACAACACGGTGTGGCAGGTGCTCAGCAGGCAAAAGGACTATGTCATCCAAAGGCTTCTGAGTCATCTCCGTACGTCTTTGAAGTCGCCATGGAAGGATCAAAGTGATGTCATAGCAGACACTTCTGTAGCTACAGCTTGAAGGAGGTGGAATTGGCTCCAGGCCTTGTCTCCTTTCTGTCTCTCTCCTCTTTCCACGGGACTTTGTTCCTTCCAACCCTGGTGTCTACGAAGTCCTGTTCTCTAGAGTGCTTTTAAAAAAAAAATTTTTTTTAAGTTTATTTATTTTGAGAGAGAGAGAGAGCGCATGAGCAGGAGAGGAGCAGAGAGAGAGGGAAGAGAGAGAATCCCAAGCAGGCTCTGCACTCAGTGTAGACCCTCGATCCTATGAACTGTGAGATCATGACCTGAGCCAAAACCAAGAGTTGGAAGCTTAATGTACTGAGCCACCCAGGCACCCCTAGAGTGCCTTTTTTTAAAAAAAATCTGAGGTGGCAGCTAGCTCTTCTCTTTTTAAAAAAAAAAAATTTTTTTTTAAATGTTTATTTATTTTTGAGACAGAGAGAGACAGAGCGTGAACGGGGGAGGGTCAGAGAGAGGGAGACACAGAATCTGAAACAGGCTCCAGGCTCTGAGCCGTCAGCACAGAGCCCGACACGGGGCTCGAACCCACGGACACTGAGATCGTGACCTGAGCCAAAGTCGGACGCTTAGCCGACTGAGCCACCCAGGCACCCCGAGCTGGCTCTTTTCTACTGAGACGTTTGCTTAAAGCATACCTCCTCCCATGGGAGAAATCTCACACCCTTACATCCTACCCCTCGATAGAGTGCACCCTGGAAATCAAAGATCCTTTGTTGGTGTGAGGAATGGGTCCCCAGTGGTGAGATTACACGCTTGGGGGCAGACAGGGAACTGTCTTCAAAGACTTTGTTAGGGGACATGTCACCCAGAGCTCATATGTTTAAGTCCCAACCCTCCAGATACCTCAGGATGTGATTGTGTTTGGAAATGGGGTCTTTAAAGAGGTAATTAAGGTAATATGAGGCCATCTGGATGAGCTCTGATCCAGTATGGCCGGTATCCTCAAAAGAAGGGAAAATTAGGACACAGATGTGTGTGGAGGGAACATCATGTGGAGTCATAGGGAGAAGATGGCAGAGTCTACAAGCCAAGGGGGGAGACGCCTCAGAAGAAACCAAGCTTGGTCTCAGACTCCTATCCTTTAGAAGTGTCAGAAAACAAATGTCTGTTGTTTAAGCCACCCAGTCTGTGGTACTTTGTTATGGCAGCCCGAGGAAATGAACAGTGATGTGAATGGATGAGTTTTGAGGAGAGATTCAACTTATTTTCAGTAGGACTGAACCAAATGAGTGGAAATTAGGGTAGGTGGATTGGGCTCAAAACTGAACATTCTTGACTGGCTATTGCTAAAATAAATTTTAATTCCTGCTATTCCTCAACTTTAATTCATCCCGGTGGCCAATTAGCAATCTCCTTGCAGAAACACTTTTTGGGTGGCTGATTTACACATGGCTTACAAAGATTAATTGGGTTGACTCTGGTTCTGTTTTCTAATCTCTCAAATAAGGCTCTGACGTGGGAAGGGAATGAGATTATATACATACAGATTGTAGCATGGTGTCCAACAAACAGAAGGAGCTCAGTATATGTTATGAGCTGTTAATATTACCATACTGATGTAGATAAGACCACAAAGAGGATACACGTCGGGTTAGCCACCACCAGGATGCAGGATGCAGGACTGCTGGATGGGCAGGACTGGGACATTTCAGTCTGTCTCTCTTCCAGAGCCGAGGGTTAATGGGACCCACAGGTTGAAACCTGTCTTGAGGCTTTCTGTCTCCTTGCCTGGGGTGGTAATCATATATTTAAGCCTTCTGGCCAAGGCGTCTTTCAAGGTGAATTATTCAGCTGTTCCCCGTTTCGCTGAATCAGCTGTTTTTTCCCACGAAGTGCAGACTGGCCAGGTTGATGGGTTTGTAAGAAAAGGGTGCTTGTGTCTGTGTGCGTCTCTCTCGATTTGTTTATCTCTGTGTCTTTCCTCTTGCCTGTTGTGTGTCTGTTTTCTTCTTTCTCATGGCCTCTCTTGTTTCCACTTGATGGGCTCATGAATATTATTTGGGTGTGCCCACGTGCATGTCTTTGTGTGAGGTTCTTTGTCTGCCTGTGGTGATCACATCAAACTTGGGAAAATAAAGCCTAGATCCAAATTGGAAAAATACTCCTACTCCATTTTTAAGCAGCTCATTTGTTTTGAAACCTTCTTCTTCTCCCCCTCCTCCTCCTCCTCCTTCTTCTTTTTATTAAATAGTTACTTCTTTGCTGGTGTAGAGATTTTTTTGATAATGATTTTTGATAATCACTTTCCTGAAAGTTCTTTCAGAAGAATACTTTGAATCAGCCCATTCTAGGGTTTCCTTATAGCCAGAGATAAAACACCTTGATCGAGCTTCCATAAAAACACACATCACATCAATTAACAGATATCGCCAGGGGCAGGCTTCTTGTTCAACATCTGCTACTTTATTACTAACAGCACCAGCAGAATATATTACGGGCAGCATGGCCGTGGATTTCCACTGGCCTCCACGAATGCAGAGATTTTCGCTAGGCCTGCTCCCCTTTCTAATGAGCCACATTAACACTCCCTATTGAACCCGTGGGGTGCCACATTTATCTCCCCCGTTCTGGCACAACCACAAAGTCTGTTACGTGGTGGAGGCCTTGAACTCTACCCCTAAGGAGATTGTTTTCATAAAAGGCATTGGGAACCAGAAATAATGATAATGAGTGATAAAGGCTATATTTCTTGATCATTTACTGTATGTCAGTTTCTGTGTTAGGTATTTCTCATGCATCATCTTATTTAATAGGAAGCCAATCCTGTGCAGAGGCATTATTATTCCCATTTTGAAGGTGAGGATGCTGGGGCATAGAGAGGTCAAGTCTGTTGCTCAAGGTCACATAGGTAGTGAGAAGGCCATAGGGAACAGTGACAGTTTTTTGTTCCTATGTCCCCTTATTTTGGGAACGACCCTGACTTTCTGACTTGGGGATTGGGAATGTGATGTAGCCCGGACTAATCACTTTACTCATCTTCTGGGAAATCATGGTTGATCTGGGGTTGACACTGACTCAGCATGTCCAGTGAGAATCCATCTCTGGAATTCAGCCTTTTCAGAGGCTGAGAGGAAGAAGGAGTCTTGCCCCCGTGGGATTGCTGAGCTAGGGCATCAGTAACTACTTTGCCCACCATGTGGAGATATTTTGCTTTCTGTCTTAGGGAAAATAATGAAGCCCACAGGCCAAGAGAACCAGAATAAGCGAAGATGAGGAACAGAAGGAGGGAGAACCGGAAGAGGGTAGTGTTCAGTCCCTGGTTCCAGCTCCCAAGGATTTGATTTAGGCAGCTCTTGGCTTCACCCTGGGAGTCACCACGTTATTTGCCCCTACTCTGAAGCCCAGGAATCCCTTTGTGGTTTGAGCATGTTCGAGGTGGGTCTGGTGGTTGAAAAATATCCCCCAATGGATACGTCTCCATTTCAGATGTGGAGTCTCGTTCTCCTCCCCTTGCGTATGGACTGGACTCAGTGAATCACTTCTAACAAAGGGAATGACGTGGAGGCAATTTCAGTGTGCGTCTTTGGTGCCTGGGTCCCAGAGGCTCCGCAGCCTTCTCCTTGCTCTTCCTCTCACGTGGAATACTCACTTTGGGGGGATGCCAGTGGCCATGTTGTAGGGACACTCACACAGCTCTGTGGAGAGGGCCACCCGCCACAGCCATGGGAGCGAGCCACGTTGGAAACGGATCCTCCAGCCTTGAGAGGAAAGCTATCCCCTGCTGACAATGTTACTGCAACCTCGTGACAGACCCTGACTCCCGACCCATGGAAGCTGGGAAATAATGCATACGTGTTCTAAGCTGCTAAATGTCAGGATAATTTGTTGCCCGGCAATAGACAGCGCAGTGGACTTTTGTCACTTGGAATCGACAGAATCCAGACACATTGAGAGGTGGACATACGTTAAGCAGATGTGTATTGTTTGTCTCATCCATACCCACGTCCCCTTATTTTGTCCACCGAGCCATGACCTTCCTTTGGGTAACCAAACATCTTGCCTGATTTCAGTTGTATACTTTAGGTAGGACTGACTTCCATTGTCATGGGTTGGCTGTGATTGGTTTAAAGCCAGTGCATTCCCTTTCTTGGTTATAGTGATTGGTTTTGGAATGGGCACCCCATCCCAAAGAGCCACTGAGACACAAGGAGATAATTTGTGAACCGTCTAGGGAAAAATGATCCTGTCTTCTGAAGAAGACTTGAGAAATTTCTTGCTTTCTTTTCCTGGGGGTTGTGGTAATTAAGATGTGAGAGTAGGTGCTCCTACAGCCATTTTGTTGCCATGAGGCAGTGTTGAGACTAGGGTACTACTGTGTTTGGGAGAGCAGAGAGATTGGCAGGTACCAGGTCTTTGATGATACTGTTAACTCATTAGCAGAAGCCTTACGTGAGGCCCTCCTATAGCTGTTTTAGTCCTGTTGATCTATGAATTCTACTTATTGCTTAAACCACTTTAATTTGGGTTTTCTGTTCTGTAGAACAAAGAGCTAGTTAACTGATACACAAACCAAGTCTGTCTGAATAGAATGTTACTACTCTTTTAAACCGTCTAAACTGTCAAAAATTATATCATACTATATTGAACATGATCAATGGACTTCGGTTTAGAACTTGGATCAAACACAAACTTTTCCAACTTCATACTGAAAAAAAAACCCAAGAAGGCATAGAAAAATGGAAACTCATATAACCCTGAAAATCCAGACTGATAATGAAACTGTTGTCAGAATCTGCTAGAACATTCTACTAATCACAAGACTGTTGGTGCTGAATGGAGAAGTACAATGTGATGGTCAGCACATATTTTGATGTCTAGAACAGGGCAAGCCTAGTAACTCTCAACAGCTATGGAGAAGTGTTCTCTCAGTTGAAAGTTTAAAGTTTAAAGACTACATGCCAATGGCTGGTCTCTGCTTTGTGTGTGCTCATGTTTGTCATGAAAGAGCCTTGCTGAAAAAGTTCAGTGAAAAGTCTTTTTTATATTTTATGCTCAGATAATTGGTTAATGTAGGTGATGCAATGGCTTAGAAAAAAAAAATCTATTCCTTTTTAAAGAATACTCTGAGATACATTCCAGCCAGTTGGGAGAGTAATTAAAACAGAAAACTCAAGAATGAGAATATTTTATAGAAATACCCTATGATCCAGTAATTTCACTATTGGGTGTTTACCTAAAGGAAATGAAAACACTGATTTAGAAAGATGTAGGTATCCTTATGCTTATTGAAGCATTATTTACAACAGCCAAGGTATGCAAGCAACCTGGGTGTCTATTAGGAGATGAATGGATAAGGAACATGTGGTACACACACACACACACACACACACACACACACACACACACACACAGGAATATTATGCAGCCATAAAAAGGATGTGATTGTGCCATTTGAGGCAACATGGATGGACCTCAAAGGTATTAATGTAAGTGAAATAAGTCGTAACGAGAAGCACAAACACGATATGACTTTACTCATAAGTGTTATGAATAACCCCTTACCCCACCCCCGCAAAACCCCAGATGAATAAGAAAACAGAAAACAGAATCAGATCTATAAATACAAAGGAAAAACTGATGGTTGCCTGAAGGGAGGGAGGGGGTGGGAGAAAAGGGCGAAACAGGTGAGGGGAAGCAGGAGGTACAGGTCTCCAGTTAGGGAACAAATACATCATGGGAATAAGAGGCACAGCACAAGGGACATAGTCAAGGACGTTGTAACAGTGTTGTACGGTGACAGAAGGTAGCTCCACTGTGGCAAGCACAGTGTGGCCTACGGAATTGTCCCATCACCGTGTGGCACACCAGAAACTAATGTCCCCTTGCGTGTCAACTATGCTCAAAACCAAACCAAAACAAAAAAACTACAAACAAGCAAAAAAGAATGAGAATATTTTGGCGTAAAAGAACTGGCAAGAAAACTGACTACGAATGTTAACATATGTTTTGAAAGACGACATGGGTATCAGGGAAGAGAAAAGGAGGCATCGAGGGAAAAAAGCATGCTAAGTTTTTCTCTTACATAGAAGAGTGTCCAGCAGGTACTGTTTCATTCGCGTCTTTGATAAATAATATTAATGGCATTACATAATAATAATGACAGTGTATAATAATAATATATAATAATTGTAATATATAATAATTATATATAAATATATAATAATAATAACAGTGACAGTAAAAAATAATAGTAGTGACAACACCCATAATAATTATAGCCATCTAAAACAAAAGAAAGTAAATAAATAAATAAAGTAAAATAATAATAGTAATTTGTATATAAAATTTATTAAATCTTTATAATGTTCTAGGCACTATGCTAAATGTTTCACAAGAAAAATCTTACTTAAGGAATATATGTTTAAAACATTTTCTTTAATGTTTATTCATATTTTGAGAGAGAGAGAGAGAGAGAAAGAGAGAGCGAGCACAAGTGGGGGAAGAGTAGACAGAGAGGGAGACACAGAATCCAAAGCAGGCTCCAGGCTCTAAGCTGTCAGCCCAGAGCCGGATGCGGGGCTCAAACTCACAAACCGTGAGATCATGACCTCAGCCAAAGTTGGGCGCTTAACCAACAGAGCCAACCAGGGGCCCCCAAGAAATATATGTTAAAGTGTGTTTTTAACTAACTTAAGTGTGATGCATCACATCATTAAATCCCAAAAATCTGATGATAGGTCCAACTTGAGTGGGGGACGTACTTGAAAGAATATATCCCTTTTTTTACAGGAGAAGGTTAAGTATTACCAAGGTGTCAGTTATTAAAAAAATTATATATATGTCCACAATATACCAATCAAAATCTGACTGGGACTTTCAGGGATCTTGCAAAAATCATTCTAAGTTTTGTCTGGAAGAATTGATGGGTGAGAAATTATTTAAGGACATTTTGAAAATAGAAAAAAAAAAATGGCCCAATGACATTTTGAAAACAAAGGTATTTGCCTGACCAAATAACAAAATATTTTATAAGGCTGTGGTAATTGAAACCATGGAATATGGGTACACGAAGTGATGGGATAAAGGAAATAGTACTGAGCATATATATCATATAAGATTACAACAAAGAAAGCATTACAGGCCAAAGGGAAGGAAGTCAGTTCAAGGAGTCGTGTTAGAAAAATTGGTTGTTTGGGGAAAGGAAACAAGTTAGACCTTCACAATTATATTATGCTCCCAAATGCATTTCAATTGAATTAAAGAGAAAAATGTGGGGGAAAAAAAACTAAAAAAAAGAGAATAAAATGCAGATAAATATCTTTCTCAGTTTGAGATAGGTTTTTTCCAAGCATAGGACTCATGGAAGAAATCACAAGAAAAATGCTAATAGATTCAATTTGGAAGATTGAGAACTTTGAATAAGTTCTGGGAATCTAATGTGCAGCATGATGGAATGAAAAATCACAATGAGCAAAATTAAGGGGCATGTGGCAATTGGTGGGGAGGGGTTTTGCAAGAGACATGGTAAAGTGGAATAATGTTACAATGCCAAATCTTTAAAAATACAAAAGAAAAACTTGCAAGGGGCGTGAAAAGTTTGTTTCCAAAGTGAGACATACAAATGGTATATAGGCATATAAGGAAAATACTAATCTTCAATAGACATCAAAGAAGACATCAAATAAACGGAAACCGGGAAGACAGTGCGACATAATTTTACCTATCCAGTTGGCCAATTAAAACATTGTAAGATGTAGTGCCATTGGGGTGTGATGAGCAAACCACTCTTAGGTGCTGCTGGTCGTTATATAAATTGGTGCAAATTGCCTTTAGGGTCTCCTGTTATTCCTGTAAAATTGGGATGACTGTACTTCTCCATTACAGCAAGGGTCAGATGAGATAATCCTTGTAAAATCCCTCCAACAGGGTAAATGTTAGTTGTCGACCCTGGAGATGAAGGCTGTGCAGTGGTGGAGAAGGGTTTCAGAGGACCGAGGAGGAAGGTAGTGGTGTGTGAAATGGTCCACCAATTAGCGTGGGGCCGAAAGGAACTGTGTGTGGAGGAGAACTGGGGAATGCCATTCCTGTTTGCCTCCTGGATTTATGGATTTGGAAACAAAAGCTGTGTTGTGGATGCTCAAAGAGAGGGGACTTACTGGGCTTTGCTCATCATGGATGGATGGATGGATGGCTCATTCAGGCTGAACCCAGGACAGCCATCACGAATCAGGGTGCTGTTTGACAGCTGACCTCTCACAGCATCCCCTGCTCCAAACCAAGAGACCTGTGCCTCCTTAACTCCTCTTCTAATCCTTCCCTTCCTCACTAACTTGGTTTATCCAGAAACCATCCCAGAAACGTGGTGAAGGGCGACGTCATTTGCAAATCATACCTGATTCCAGAGATCTGAGTTGAACCCACTGGCTTAGGACTTTGCTGACTCGGGATAAAAATGTCTGGGCTCTCTTTCCTTCTACCATTAGTGTTGGATTCCATACCGCAGTGACTGCTGCTTTGAGTGGAAACATACAAAATATACCTTAACCAGCTGTGGCTGCCGGTATCTTGTCAAGAGAAGGAAGACATTAAACATCGTCTAATACTGCGCTTTGGTCTTCGAAAGAAAGTGGCATTCAATACCCAGTTGAAGTGAATGTTAGTGAAGTGAAACGATTTCTGATCTCTGAAGTGGTCACTGCAGTCCAGCTGCATTTGTACATCCAGAAACTAAAAATCCCACACCCTCCACAGGCAGACACACTGATGATGTTTTCCAGACATGGTGGAAACCAGCCATGTACAAAGATGCTCTGGAGAACAACTGAGCTCGCTTCGCATTCTCGTTAGCGTGTTGTCAGGTGAATTCTGGAGCTTAATTTTGAAACCCTGAAGGAAGTGCCAATTTGGGGGTGGCGATCAGTTTTTGTTTTTGGGGAGGAGTTTAAAATTTGCTTTATGGACAGTCCTTATGTTTCTTTCGGAAGGACCATTTTGGAGGACCGTCCCCATGAGCGGTGCAGGTGCCGGGCTAATACTCCGCAAGTGTTTGGGAGAATCCCTAGGTACAGCTAAGTTACCATAATACACAAGCTGCGGTCTGAGATGTTGAGTTTACTTTGAGCAATGTAAAATGCCCGTAGTGGCAGAACAGACCCATTTTCAAGTTCAACTTTTTTTTTTTTTTTTCCGCCTAAATCTGAATATAGACTCTTGTATTCCTGGAAATTGTCCTTGGGCCTTGGGCAGTGTGTGGATGTGTGTGATCTTGTTGGGCCCCTTGTTGATGGCCCAGGGTGGGTAAAGAATGATTGTGGCAGGGAAGACCAGCCTGACATATTACACCAGAGGGAGGAAGGATGGAGTTTGACCCAGCACACCCATGGATGTTGCCTAAGTAGAATTTGGCTTGTATATGTTTTAACAGTTAACCAGTTAGCTAGTTCAGTAACCTTCTTACTGGTCCTCTGCCTCTGTTCTTATAGCTCCGTCTCCGAGTCTGTTCTCTGTAGCAGCTCAAGCTATCTTTAAAAATGTTCTGGAGATCCATTATGTATTTTTGCTTTTGTTTCTCTTGCCTCAGGAGACATATCTAGAAAGATGTTGCTACGGCCACTGTCAGAGAAATTACCACCTGTGCTCTCTTCTAGGATTTTTATGGTTTCAGGTCTCACATTTAGGTCTTTAATCCATTTTGAGTTTATTTTTGTGTCTGGTGTAAGGAAGTGGCCCCATTTCATTCTTTTGTATGTGGCCGTCCAGTTTTCCCAGTGCCATTTGTTGAAGAGACTATCTTTTCCCCATTGTAGATTCTTGCCTCTTTTGTCAGAGATTAATTGACTGTATAATTGTGGGTTGATTTATGGGTTCTATACAATGGAATATTACTCAGCCATAAAAAAGAATGAAATCTTGCCATTTGCAACAACACGGGTGGACCCAGAGGGTATAATGCTAAGTGAAATAAGTTAGAGGAAGACAAATGCTGTCTTATTTTACTCCTACATGGAATTTAAGAAACAAACAAAAAAAAGAAACAAAAAGGAGACAGAACCCCTCCCCCCGTCCCCCCTTCCCCACCTCAGACTCTTAACTATAGACCCTTAACTATAGAGGACAAATTGATGGTGACCAGAGGGGAGGTGGATGGGGGTTGGGTGAAATAGGGGGTTGGGGCTGAGGAGTGCGCTGGTCATGATGTGCACTGGTCAGTGAGCACTGGGTGACGTACGGGAGCGGTGGATCACTGTATTGTACACCTGCAACACTGTGTCAATGAACTGGAATTAAAAAACTTGACAGAATTGTTCTGAAGGCCATGATACCCCCTCGTTAAAATTCTCTCAAGGGTTTCCTCAAATGCAATCCAAATGCTACACCACAAAATGCTGCAAAGCTCTCGATGGATGATCTGATCTCTTGTCCCATTTCCAAATTCACGTGTTATTCTCCCCTCCCTCAGTGGGCCCTAACCAAATCCCCTTTTAGAGAAAAGGTGAGGGAACTTTTAAACTTTACTCGATATAGGTGTGTTCAAATATTTTATAATTGGACATCTGTACTCACTATTGTATCATTAAAGTAAAAGGAGGAAGATGGCTGATATTTGTTTGTTTTGCAAACAGCATTTGCATGCTGATGGTTTTTGTAGTTTTGTAGTTGTTTTTTTTTTTTTGCAGATTTTTTTTTTTTTTTTTTGGTAGTTTCATGTTGCTGAGACCAGTGGGGTGAGTGGTGGTTTCACCCTAACCACCTGCAACAGAATTCCTGGGGCTGGTGGCTGAGGGGGGGTGGGTGCTGGATGTGTGCAGATTGTTGACCGTCTATAAATCAGACTCTGGAGTAGAACCCGGGAAATCTGAAGGTCTGCCTGTTCACATGTTAGGGTCACTGCTGTCTGTAGTCCTGAGATCACATTTTGGGAAACTCTTAAGATAGCAGAAAACCCAGATGTCGGACTATTCCTCTCTTTATCCTTGTTTGTAACTGGGTCCAGGCCCGGAGGCTACTTGTGACTTGACAGTGTTCTTACCCAAGTAGTATGCCAAAAAATAAAACCATGGCCATTATGTAGATATACATACAGTTGTTTTGCTTTGAAAGGAATGGGGTTCTGTCTAAGCTCCTTCTCAATTTCATTAGGATCATTAATATTTTGTCTCAAACATCATTTGAAGAAATGGGTGGTGATGGGTCAGTGAACGGACCCATTCCAACAGGGGCACCTGTATCATCACATGTATCTATCAAATTCAGTTGTTGAGTCTAAGGTGGAGGACGGCAAAAACTGTAGTGGTAAATCCTCTCAGAGATAGAGGTTCCGCTGCAGGGACTTGTGTCCTGACGGTCAGGTGAACCTCCTGCTTTGCCCTGAAAATATCCTACACCAGAGTTCCGTAGACAGTCCCCTTGGAGTGACCGAGGGGCTCTGCTTTTCTGTTAGAAAAGCAGATTCCTAGGGCTCATCACTGATATACAGAGTCAGAATCTCCAAGAATGGGCCCCAGGAGTCTGAGTTATAAATGAGACTTCCACTGTATCCTAATGCACACTGAATTCGATCCTGTAGTTGTGTGGTCTGCTATACCACCCACTGTGACAGCCACCAGCCCTACGTGGCTTTTGAGCAGTGGGAATGTTTTTGGTGCCTCATGGTGAGATGAAAATATTCTGGATCTCTTGGGTTAAATAAAATATAATTTAGGGGATACAGGAGTGCTGATGCATAGGGGCACTTGTACCCCAATGTTTATAGCAGCACTTTCAACAATAGGCAAATTATGGAAAGAGCCTAAATGTCCATCAACTGATGAATAGATAAAGAAGTTGTGGTTTATGTATACAATGGAATACTACTTGGCAATGAGAAAGAATGAAATATGGCCATTTGCAGCAACGTGGATAGAACTAGAGGGTATCATGCTAAGTGAAATAAGTCAGAGAAAGATACCACATGTTTTCACTCATATGTGGATCTTGAGAAACTTAACAGAAGACCATGGGGGAGGGGAAGGGGAAAAAAGTTACAGAGAAAGATGGAGGCAAAGCATAAGAGACTCTTGGATACTGAGAACAAACTAAGGGTTGATGGGAGGTGGGGGAGAGGGGAAGGTGGGTGATGGGCATTGAGGAGGGCACCTGTTGGGATGAGCACTGGGTGTTGTATAGAAACCAATTTGAAAATAAATTTTATATATATATATATATATATATATATATATATATATATATATGAAAGGACAAGAAAAAAATGTATATCTATCTCTTTTTCCTTATTCAATGTAGCTACTAGGAAATTTAAAATGATGTTTGTGGGTCACATTATAGTTCTATTGGACAGAACTGCTACAGGGTCTTGTAAGCCCTTAGAGGAATATATATTGGAAAGAGGTTCTGGAAAGTTCTGAGAACAGGGTGGTGAGTGAATGAGAGGAGTCACCTTCAGAACTCAGTAGGGGAAGTCAGGTTCACTTCCTAGATGTAAAGCTCAAATTCAGTTGGAGATAGCAGCTGAAGGTCTCTGCAGACATGAGCTGGATGGTGTTCCAGGGCTTGGGTTTTCCTTTTAGCAGGTCATGTTCAAACACTTCCCCACAATGTGGCTTTGAACAAGATACCTCTCCTCTCTGATTTTGGTGGTCTCATGCTTAAAACGAATGATTCAGCTAATGGTAATAGTAATAGTAATACATCAACAGAGGATTCAAATGAGATAGCTTATCTGGTACAGAGCGTGGGGCATACCAATAGCCATCGATAAGTGCTTATGGCTTTTAATTGTTGTCATTCCTGAGATGAGGTCCAGTCCAGCTCTGCTCTCTCTGGGCCATCCCTTACATTTTCAGGTTATGGGTCAATGAAACTGGAGACCCCAGCTGACCTTCAGGGCATTACTGATGAGCCAGTGGACGGACCGCTTCACAGTCATGTGGACGAGAGGATTTCACAGCCTCAAGCATCTTTTCTTTAGAGAAAAGGACACTGAGAAAGGGCAGAGGAATCAGATAAGTAGAGAAAGAAGGCAAATGTCAACCTCAGGTATCATCCCTGTTCTTCCTGGAGTCCTAATCTTGGCCGAGCACACCCCAACCTGCCCCTGCACTGGTCATGGAACCAGCCACAACTCGAATGCTTGCAAGATGGCAGGGAGACCATTCAAGAGCTTGGATTGTCCTGCCCTCCTCGTGCTCTTCTCAGCCTCCACGTCTTGTATGTCACAGAGAGCGCAGAGGATGGGAGTGTCCCAGGTGGAGATTGGTGTAGTCAGCAAAGGGGTCTTTAAGACTTGGAAGAGGCGGGGGCGCCCTGAAGTGGGTGACTGATAGAGGTGTAGGTACGGGGCCCATTTCGTGTTCACTCCTGGGCTCTGTGAGTGACTCAAGTTATCCAGCTTCCGTTATGTTGATTGATCGAATACTGTGCCCACCACGTGGCAATGCCATGGTTCTCTTGGTGCTCAGCACATGGTGGGCCCTCCACGAAACTCCCATTGTAATGGTTCTGCCACTTGCTGGTTGCAAAATCTCTGGAACATTCTTTAGCCTTTCTGAGCCTTAGGTTTTCGTCTGAAGAATGGGAGAAAATTCAGCTACTTTAAAGGTCTGAGTGAGGTTTGAGTGAGGTAATCCAGGGAGAGCACTTAGCATGATGTAGGTGGTTGTTTATATTCTCTCCCTTCCCACTTCCCTCCTTCCTTTTTTCTTTCTTTGTGTCTCCTAATGTACTGGGCAAAACAGAAATAGTGGAGTGATTTCAAGTTTGTTTGTTTGTTTGTTCGTTTGTTTTAATGGGGCAGAAACAGTGGCTTTAAGATCAAATGACCCAGTTGGTGTGATAGACTGAATGCTTTTGTCCTCCCCAAATTTATATGTTGAAATCCTTGTTAAGAAAGAAAAAAAACCAAACACAGATTGGAGTCATTTACTCTAAGACATCAAACCGAGACTTAATTACAGTTTTAACCTATCCCAGGGATGTGACCTTCTAACTATCAAACTGGAATTTCCTGATCATCTCTGGTGAGGTCATCTGCAGGATGAAACCCTGCCTTCCTGTCCCCCTAAAAGAAGATGACACAATCCTTTCTTTCCTTTTGCTGATGACTTCTTGTCCCGCCCCCTTCCTCTCAAAACCATCCATTCAGGAGACTCCTTGGAGCATTTCTGTACTTGCTGGATGGGATGTTGCCCAATTCATGAGTCCCTTAGTAAAGCCAGTTGGATCTTGAAATTTACTTGGCTGAATTTTTTTAACACCTCCATTCTCAACGGGATGGCATTAGGAGGTAGGGTATTTGGAGGTGATTAAGTCATAGGGGTGGAGCCTTCCTGAACGGGGTCAGTGTCCTTATGAAAGGGATCTCATGGAGCCCCCTCGCTGTCTTTTGGGCTGAGGGAACACACAGCACTACAACCCAGAAGAGGGCTTTCACCAGAACCCCACCATGCTGGCACCCTGATCTTGGACTCCCAGCCTCCAGAACTGTAAGAAAAAACTGCTTCAGCCATCCAGTTGATGGCATTTTGTGACAGCAGCCCAAGCTGACTGGCACAGTGGGATTTCTGTTCACTGAAGTTAAGAGGGTAAGTTGCTAAGGCCCTCTTGTCTTCAGGTTCCCATCAGGTAAAATGACCAGGGCACTTACAGTGGCATATAATTAATAGACCATCTTGTCACAGAGGTGCCTCCAGGGGGCACCATCCCATAGAGCACAAGTGTGGTCTTGCAGACATTCTAATTATAATAATGTTACCTGTAAACAATGGGATAATATAGTTGTTAAAAAGCCACAAGGAATGTTTAATGGCATGAAGAGATGCTTATTGTCAAGAATCAAGTATAGACAGGCACCTGGGTGACTCAGTCATTTAAGCATCCAGCTCTTGGTTTCAGCCCAGGTCACGATCTCACGGTTTGTGGGTTCAAGCCCCAAGTCAGGGCTGTGTGCCGACAGCATGGAGCCTGCCTGGGATTTTCTCTTTCCTGTGTCTCTGCCCCTCCCTGGCTGTCTGTCTGTCTCTCTCAAAATAAATAAATACACTTAAAAAAAAAAAAAAGAATTAAGTGTAGAAAAGCAGAATGAAAGTCTGTACATAGTATGACTCCTCTATTTCATTTAAACATTTCTGAGTTAGAAGGAACCACAGCAAAATGTTAATGGTGATCACTGCTGATTGATGAGGATATTGGTGTCTTTTCTGGTTTTCTGCGTTTCCTGAATTTTCCACAGTAAACACGCGTGGAGAGAGAGGGTCCTCTCTCTTCCTCTCCATTCTTGTGCCTGGGGCGGGGAGGTGGGCTCTTTGGGATAGCAGCCCAAGAACATTATTCCCCGAGAGGTGACACAATTGCCAAGAGAGAGCCTGGCTGCTTGTGTTTGCTTTATTCAGGATAGGGGTCATATGGAACTTGGTGGCCTCAGATGGAGGGCAGAGAAGGAGGAGGTGGGGGGGGGGGCAGGAGGGGCTTTACAAGATCCAGGGCAAGTGAGTTTTGCTTGCTTTGGCTTCCAGGAACACAATCTGTTCCACATCAAAGTGCAGGTGTGATAAAAGCCCACATCAGGAGAAATGGCAGAGCTGAATTACAGGAAGGCGGGGAGATTGAGAGCAAGAGGCTTTGGTTCCCTGAGGGGTACATGCTCAAGACCGAGAGGAGCCGCTGTGGGAGAAGGAAGGGTGCATTTCCCACCACGCTCTGGTTTCTTGGTGTGTTTGTGATGGTCTGAGAATCAGACCTGGGTTTTTTGGTCTGCGTGTGTCTACGCTCTCCTTGGACGGCCTGGCACATCATGGCGGCATTGTGCACGCGTCGTCTCGCACAAAGAAATAAAAGTGCCATACAAATAATGATCCCTGCTCTACATACCTGACAGGGCTGTTGATGAGCCAACACGAGATAAGGCGCAAGCTGGTGTTTTGCAAAATGCACACAGAAGTGACTGTTGGCGGTGTGCTCCTGGCAGGGTCGACGCGGCATCTCAAACAACCTAGCCCCGGGTGGCTGAGCACCTCTTGGGCTTAGCGGAGCTGCATCCCTCGTTAGTGGTTTCTGGTACTAACAGGGGCTGCACCCCTTCTTGGCTGCTGACCTGGGGGTCAGTCCTTTGTCACTCTGAGCCACAGGGAGATGGAAACTTACTTCTCAGTGAAGCTTTGCCACATTCCCCGAGTCAGACGGACCCTGCCTTCCCCAGGTTTGGGCCACTAGCTGGAGGTGAGATGTGGGGTGAGGGTCTTGATGACCACATGTCTCATGAAGGATTCTGGGTCGGGGATGAATCGCCTGGGTCAGGCTCTAAGTACACTCTGGGAAACGGGTCTTTATTCTGACACTGGTGTTTCTTCTGTGGCCTTGACATCTGATTCTAATTCATCTGAATTTCTAGGGCTTTTTCAGTAGCAACTGTGTGAGGGAATGGGTTGACCTTTAATTTATAATCCTCGTGTCATGGAGTTTAGCAGAGCTTAACCTACGTCGGTCGTGGTTCAGAGCCGCCTGAGTTGCTTTGCAGAAAGGCAGGCCGTGTTTTCCGAGTCAGTTTGAAAAAATTAAAATAAAGGAACCAAGTGGCGTAATCGGTCTCCACTGCAAAAGGCAGAAGAGGACCAGACAGAGAAGGGAGAAGCCTCTAGAAAATGTAAGGGAAACCTGAGATGCAGACGAAGTTCTGAAAAGATGCGCAAGGCTCCGGATCGGGTAGATCAAAATGTTTGTGGCTGTTGGTAACTTGAGAGCAGCCAGGCCGAGCCCGAACAGCATCAAGGGCCAGGAACAGCGGCACCGAGGTTAATGAGAGAGGCTGAGAGGTCTCATCAGGAAGTGATTCAGTACAGCATCTTGTATTCAGTGCTCGTTAAGTTGCGTTTTATCTTTGCGAGGTCTGTGCAGATGCTGTGATACGCCGTTCAGATGCCCTCGGTGAGATGAAGCCTTGTTCCCCTGGAGGCCGGGACTGTTTCCCGAGGTGACCCTCTTTGAGGATGGCCTCGGTTGAAAAAACCTGTCTCAGCCTAGGGCACCCTCATGCAGCGCCTGATCCGGGCAAGGACAGAAAGGCTAGTGGCCTCCCCGAGCTTGGGACAAACCTGACAGGCACCCCAGCTCCAGAGTGGAAGTGTCTGGGGTCTTGGCTGGGCTTTGATGGCGTTCAGTTTCCCTCTGTCCAAAGCTTCCTTCCCCCCGTCTTCCAGAGGGATTGTTCCCTAGAGCCCCCACTGATGAACGTCCTGACCCCCGCTCCCCATCTCAGACTGTGCTCCTTGGGATCCCACCTGTGACAGGGGCTATTTGGTACCTAGTCCTGAAATTCATTACAAAGTGATGATAACAGAGTTGCTGAGCTTGTAGCGAAGGCATTCCACTTATGTTCCTACAGGTGGACATAGTTAAGTGGTGTGGGGGGCTTGAGCATTGTCCTGTGAATATGGTCCCTTCTGTGGCAAAGGGGAATAAGGTTAGAGATGTAATTAAGTCATCTGACCAGTCAGCTGACCATAAAATGGGGCGATCATCCTGGGTTATCTGGGTGGACCCAGTGTAATCACAAGCGTCCTTAAAATTGAAAGAGAGAGGCAGAAAAGGAGGTTCCGAGAAAGAAAAGAGTGAGGGTCCAGCTGGCTTTGAAGATGGAGGGAGGTGTAGCCAAGGAATGTAGGTGGCCTCTAGAAACTGAAAAAAAAGCAAGAAAAGGGATTTTCCCTTCGAGCCTCCTGAAGGAATGCAGTCCTGCTAATACCTTGATTTTGGCCCCGTGAGACCCATGGCTGGCTGTCTGTAAAATGTGAGATAATAAATTTGTGTCTTTAAGCCACTAAGCTTGTAGTACTTGGTTACAACAGCCACAGGAAAGTATCACAAATAGTATGATACCCTTTTGGGAAGCCAAGGACATATGTGTGAACAGCCATAAAATATTTTAACATTTTACTCCCCAAGGAAGTCCCACCCCTGAAGTTTGTTACAATCCAGTAATCGCACTACTGGGCATCTCCCCCCCCCCCCCCCAAATACAAGACCTCTCGTACAAAGGGATACACGCCCTTCCCTGCCAATGTTTATTGCAGTGTTGTCTACAATAGCCACATTATGGAAGCAGCCCAAATGTGCATCGACTCATAAATGGATATAAAGATGTGGTATATACACACATTGGAATATTACTCAGCCATAAAAATGAACGAAACTTTGCCATTTGCAATGACATGCATGGAGCTAGACAGTATAATGTCGAGTGAAGTAAGTCAGTCAGAGAAAGACAAATTCCATATGATCTCACTCCTATGTGGAATTTAAGAAACAAAACAAACAAGCAAAGGAAAAACAAAGGAGAGAGAGAAACCAAGAAACAGACTCTTAATTGTACAGAACAAATGGATGTGACCACAGGGGAGGGGGTGGGGGGAGGGGTGAACTGGGGGATGGGGATTAAGGAGGGTACTTCTCATGATGAGCGCAGGGTGATGTATCCAAGTGTGGAATCACTATATCGTACTCTTGAAACTAATATTGCACTGTATATTATCGAACCCGGAATTAAAATTAACAAAAGGAAATTACTGAAGAAAAAGGCCATATACTTGATGTTAGTTAAAGCGCTATTTGGGTATTGTCTCTGGGTAGACTATTCTACGACCGAATTTTGTCAGTCGTGAAAGCTGAGTGAAGTCTGACGATGTCAAGCATTCCAGAACCATCAGGGCAGAGAGCCCTCTCTGCGATTTCTCAGATGACACCATGAATACACCTACACAGCTCTAAAGGAGGTCCTGGAGAATATCAAACTGTTTGGAAAGGACAATTTTTTCCCCCCACTCAAGATTTTAAAGACTCTGGCTCATTCTGAGGAGTTTTCATCCACTTTCTATCTTGTGGTTTCCTTTGCTAGTCCTGACTTCTCCTGAAATAGGTTCTTCTATTTGAAAATGTGGGGTACCTTTTGACCTTAGATCAACATGAATCATGGCTGAAATGATGCATTTGCATGATGCATTAAGTATTACATATTTCAGAACTGATGTTTTTATTTATAGGTGTGTGTGTGTGCGTGTGCGTGTGTGCACATATATATATAACAAATACGAATTTAAGAAAACCCCAAACCACCACATCTTTTCCCTGAGTCTGGTGTCCAACTTTTTTCAAATGTTTATTTTAAAATTTTGAGAGAGAATGTGTGTGTGGGCTATTTTGATCGGGGGAGGGGCAGAGAGAGAGA
This sequence comes from Panthera tigris, assembly GCF_018350195.1. NCBI lineage: Eukaryota > Metazoa > Chordata > Mammalia > Carnivora > Felidae > Panthera > Panthera tigris. The sequence goes on from NC_056675.1 coordinate 34,419,532, forward strand.
AGGAGAGAGAGAGAATCCCAAGCAGGCTCCATGCTGTCAGTGCAGAGCCCGAGGAGGGACATCCAAACCAAGAACCATGAGATCATGGCCTGAGCCAAAATCGGGAGTCAGATGCTTACCCGACTGAGCCACCCAGGTGCCCCTGGTGTCCAGCTTTTGAGAAGGCTTCTACATAGTGGAAAAGGTCTTTCAAAATTCACCCTCAAGACATAGGGTCTGGAGTATAATGAAGACAAGCGAGAAATAAGGGTAGATTAAATGGGGAGGCTATCCTTGCGGGAGCACAGCACCCACTTTGGGGCCTCCATTTCTCTCACCCCCAGCAGCTTCACGGATGCAGTGAAACTGGGGGCCCGTGGCCTTTCTGTGCAGCACGATGGGCTCTCAGGTTGGAGCCACCAGAGATTTGACCCCACCCACTAGGCCCAGGGTTGGGTGTAGGAATCTGAATTTTCATCAGGCCCTCTGGGAAATTCGGACTGAGGTCGTTTGTGGACCGCACTTTATGAAAGTGTCTGCTGGAATCCCCAAACAATTTCACGCGCAGGATTCCTTTGCGGAAGCGGCTGATGAATTGACCTCCACCACAAGTGGGGAGCTGGAGCCTCCTCTCCCTTCCCCTCCGGGGACTTGTAAGGAGTTAATCCATGCCATAAATAAAAGCCTCCGTTGCAAGTCAAATATTTATTTCCTATGTGGAGTGGGAGAGAGCCCCTTTTCTATCAAGCCTCATCATGACATGGGTTGGAACAGTGCCGATGGAAAGTGATTGCACTCGGGGAGATTTTTATTATGTGCTTTCGACTAACAAAGGGGAGAGAAAAATCCAATTAAATTCCAGGAAGGAATGACAGAGAGCGATCATAACGGAGCCATATTGTTCCAAGCAGGTCCCCCTGCTGGAGCTGTCAGAGCAGAGACGGTGGGCAGATAGAGGGGGACACGGAGGGAGAGTGGCCAGGAGACCCGCAAGCAGGGAAAGGGGTGGCCAAGATAGGAAGGATGCTGGCAAAGGGTCCCCATGTTCCAAAAACACGCAGGAGATTGAGGAACTTCAATGCAAGAAGTTATTTTAACAGAGTAAGACTATAGAGATGCTGTCTTTTCAGGCTGGGAAGATAAGGGCTAAGAATGGAGCATAGTAAACGGTCTGAATCCACTGAAGGAAGAATATAGGCGGTTGCTGAGCACAGAGAGAGGGACCTGGGGTGGGGGTGGGATTTATTAAGGAGAGTAATCGAGGAGGAGGAGGATGGTGGAGATGATGAGGAAGAATAAGAAAATGACGGTGACAATTTACACCTTCGATAGGGGCACTTGGCAGTGGAGGGGACGCTGGATGCTGTAGGACACAAGGGCTCCATGCTCCGTGCCTTTGGGACCTTGGGGAAGAGAGGGCTTGAACATACTTGCTTCCTGCAAACCGGGCCCGGGGAACCGCTGTGTGGTCGCCGCTGGTTCTGGTTCGGCAGCCCTAGAAGGTGAGGGAAGCTCAGGCTTGGTGAGAGATGCATGTGAAAGTCCAGGTCTGGGGCCAACCTGAGTACCAGCTGGCATCTCTCTAGTGGCTTGAGGCACATACCCTTTTATCTCTTTTTTTTTTTTGCATTTATAATAAAAAACACAGTTAAAAATAATTTTTTTAATGTTTATTTATTTTTGTGAGACAGAGAGAGACAGAGCACAAGCAAGCGAGGGGCAGTGAAAGACAGAGACGCAGACTCTGAAGCAGGCTCCATGCTCTGAGCTGTCAGCACAGAGCTGGATGCATGGCTCGAGCCCTAGAACCGCTAGATCATGGTCTGAGCTGAAGTCAGATGCTTAACCGACCGAGCCACCCAGGTGCCCCTAAAAAGCTCAGTGCTAATCAAAGTCATAGATGCACATTGCAAAACAGTGCAGATTACCCACCGGGCTTGTCACGAAAAGCAATCATCCTTTTGCTAACCATTCCCACTGGTGAGTCTTTACCTTCGGAGCCAACGGTTCCTTGAGGCTGTTTGTCCTGGGTCTGGGGCATCACTGTGTTCAGAGAGGTCATTTATTGTATGGAAACGCGGGCCGCAACACAGGATCCCTGAGACGCTGGATGCTCTCTCTGGCAGGGGCAGAGAGAACCACTCTTGGCAAAGCAGGGGCTTAACGACTTTTTTCTTGACTGTGACGGTAATGACATACTCAGTAATAAGAGTGATAATAATAATGACAAGAGGACAACTTGCACTGAACGGGCACTTGGTGAGGACCAGGAGAACCTGGCTCAGTCATTTCCAGAGATGAACCTTTCTGGGCCTCTAAGAACTGCTGGGCACAGTCGTCACATTTTTTAGAGGAGCGAGTTCAGAGGGGTTAGATACGTACCCCCTGACCACTCCCGTGGATCACCGTGTCGGGGTTTGAGCCCCAGAATTCTGACTTCCTCTCCTCCACTGACAAACGGAGGAGCTAAACGTCTGAGAAGTCAGGGGATGAACCCAGCAGTCATACAAGTAGCAGGCGATGGCGCTCGTTCTAGAACCGAGGTCTTCAGATCCTGGGTTCTTCCCGTGTGCCACTTCCCTCCTCGGAGGCTGGCCCCCGAAACACTGCCTGTGATCCAGAAGAACTTTAGAAGGATCTGAGGGGATGAAAGAGTGAAGTCCAGGCCGCTGGCCCCTCCCGGTGTACTTAAGTAAGCCGCAGACAAGGCCAGGCCATTTATTTTCAGGAACAGCCTAATGATCACCCGGCAAGTCTAGTTACGGATGTGGTTCATCAGGCCACCTGGAAATACTGGTGTGAAAGCTCACGGTCCGTCTCAGGCTGATGGATTGCCCGAGTTATTAATACGGAAAAGGAGGGAGATTTACTTTCGGTAGCGGAATTAAGGTGCTTCAGTGCACCCTGGACTAGTTGTTTTAAAATAACAGGGGACCGAGTTTCTCTTGGAAAAGGACTTAATTTTTATTGAAAACCTACCACCTTCAAATGGCCGGGAAGTTGAAGAACTATAAAACTGTCAAACAGCCCCATTATTAAAAGCTTTATTTGACAAATCTCCCACTGCTGGGGTAACTCGTGCGTTTTTCCTTCTCGCTCACAAGAAATAAAACCACTCACTTATGCAAACTGCTGACAACGAATGGAAACAAACGGACTTCTAAACACGAGCAGAGACACCCGGCGCCTTCCCGCCGCCTAATGGAAGTTGGAGGCCTTCGTAAATCTCGGGGCGGCTCGGCTGGGGTGGTGGTTCCAAGGTTTCTCATCTCCCTGGGTTCAGAGCCGAGGAAGATGTCCTTGCTGCTGAAAGGCTGTGTGTCGCGGGCAGGGATTAGAGGGCACTCTGTGAGAGGCGCTCTGTGAGTCCTGTTTTCTGTGGCTGTAGGACGAATGACCACACTGAGTGCAGAGGCTTAAAGCCCTCCCCGAATCCCTCGTGCTTTCTGGGGGTTGGGGCTGCAGGAGCGACCTTCCCAGGATCTGCAGGTGGTCCTTCGCTCAGGATCTCATGAGGTTGCAACTGGGGTATCAGCCAGGCTGGAGGCTCAGCTGGGAGGGGGTTCGTGTCCCCACGTGTGTGCTTCTTGGTGGCGTTCAGTTCCTTGGTATTGGAGCTTGAGTCCGTTTCTCTGTTGCTTTCTTACTGGCTGTCGTACAGAGGCCACCCTCGGCTCCTAACCCGAAGTGCCTTCCACGTGAACTTCTCCGACGTGGCCACGTACTTCATCCAGCCATGAGGAAGAGTTTCTGGTGGGCAGGGGGGCAAGATGGGAGTCTTACACACTATACTGCAGTTATGGAAGGGGTGGCCCGTCACCTTTGCTGCATTGTTGTTTAGAAGCAGGTCACTGTCTTGCCTGTGCTGAAGGAGAGAGGTTCTCTGAGGGTGTGAATGACAGAACGAGGGCATCATGGGCGCCACCTTCGAATGTGTGCACCATGCTCCCTAAGCTCTGATTAGGTCTCCATGCCAATCTGATAAGAGTCGCTGAGTGTAGGGGTGCGAACATACACCTTTAGAACACACTGATAATCATTGTGATGTCTCCATAGTTCACGTGGTTTGGAAAATTGTGTCTACCAACCCGTGTGTTTTGAGTAAGTGGTCTTCCCCTTAAACATAGACTTCCTTATCGACAGTCGTGCCCTCTGTGCGCATGCTTGATCGGAAGCTCTGATGAGCACTTAGAATATTGCAACCTATGTAAATGTTGAGTGAATTAGCATGCGTGGATGTTTTCCTTTCTGGGTAAGTGAGCAGATGTCCTCAGGAGCAGACAAGGAGGGAAGGCAAAGGCGGGAATGGAGGGAGACACACACCGAAGTTCTCGTACACCATTGCCCTGTAGAATTCAGGGTTTCCCGACCTCAGCACTATTGACATTCTGGTCCAGATAGTTCTTTGTGAAGGGGAGGGGTTGGAATATTTAGCAGCATCTCTGGCCTCTACCCGCTAGATGCCAGTACCACGTGCATCCCAAACCTGTCCAGACATTGTTAAGTGCTCCCTGGGGAGGACAGCAAAATGTCTGTCAGTGGAGAAGCACTGATAAGATTCTAGCATCAAGTAAATGGCATTGACTTTTTAGGTGGTTTGAGGTGTTTTACCTAGACCACTATATAATTGTTTATTTATAAATGCTAGAACTCTCACGGGATGCCTCTGCTCTGGGGAATCAGGACAGAAGGCTAATGACATGGGCTTTGGAGTTTTGGAGATGAACATTCTAGTGCTTGAGTCCTGGATCTGCCGCTTGGTAGCTGTGTAACTGGGGGACATTTTTAAAAAATTGCATCTATCCTCATCTCCTTATCTGCACAATGAAGACAGTGACCCATCTAGCTGCACCAGAGTATACAGAATCGATTTAAAACTCTTAGTGCAAAAAAGATGCACGGTGTGTTGGTCATTCTTTGGAATATGTAGATGCCTGGGCTATCTTAGGTTGGCAGTTTTCTCCTTCACCCTTTCTGGATATACAACCTTGTTGGGATGGAACAGTGGGAACAGAAGAGCCTTACTTGGGGGGCCCACCGACCTTGTTCAGGTAAAGACGATTGGGAGGTGTGGGAACATAGGGGCAGACCAGCTTTGATGAGGAGAGGAGGTAACTTTGAGGGGCACTCACAGTGATATCAGATGTCTTCTATCATTGCAGAGATTCCTCTGGGATGGCATTTCTAAGATCTCCCTCCTTTCTTCCTGGTGGATCTTCCCTTCTCCTGACTGCAGACCAATCCTTATGATTCTCTTGATAGGAAGTATTTTCATGCATTAATTCATAATGCAGTCTAGGTGGATTATCACAATTAAATATATACATTGTAAGTTTTCTATTTCAACTATTTAAAGAAATTTTTGTAATGTTTTTATTGATTTTTGAGAGACAGAGAGAGACAGAGTGTGAATGAGGGAGGGGCAGAGAGAGAAGGATGCTCAGAATCTGAAGCAGGCTCCAGGCTCCAAGCTGTCAGCACAGATCCCAACTCGGGGCTTGAACTCACGGACAGCAAGATCGTGACCTGAGCCGAAGTCGGACGCTTAAGCGACCGAGCCACCCAGGCGCCCCACGATTTCCCTCTTTAAACCTGAGAAAGGGGCCGTCCGACACACAGGCTGCATTTTGTTTCTCCAGTTATCTGTTGATGGACACTCGGGCTGTCTCCACCTTTTGGCTGTTGTGAATAGTGCTGCTGTGATCGTGGATGTGCAAATACCTGTCCTTGCTTTCACGTATTCCAGGTGTGTGCCCACAAGTGCATGGTGGATCGTACAGTAATTCTACTTTGGGTTTTGTTGAGGAACCGCTGTACCATTTTCCACTGCACCTGCGTTATTTTACATTCCCACCAGCCACGCACAAGGGTTCAAATTTCTCCGCGTCCTTGTGGTTTTGATTTGCATTTCCCTCGTGACTGGTGATGGTGAGCAAGATCTTTTCAGGTGTGCATTTATATTTTGAGCAAGAATTCTGCAAGTCTCCAAACTCCCCAGTGGAATCCTAGGCAGCTATAAGGAAGAGACAGTTTGGGGCAGCGGGACCTTCCGGTTCCGAACCCCGGCGTCCAGAGCACGCAGTGCCTGTGTACTGCCTGCAGGAGGTCATCCGCTCTGCTCCAGGCCCTAGAAGCTCCCTCGGAGAGCTCCGCTCATTCGTCTTGGTTATCAAGTGATATCCCGCCTACAAAGTCTGCTGAGAGGAGCTCGGCCAGCTGCCGTCTCTTTAATATTTAGAAATCTGCCTTAATAAATCCTAGCTCTTCCTGCACATTGCTATCTGTATTCGCGGTCTCCAGTTTTCTGGGAATTCAGTGGGATGGTTTCTTATCTGTTAGCTTGTCAGAAGCAGGCGTGAGGACAATCAAATGTTCATCTATTCACATCTGGTGTTCTGTGGGGAACAGCGTTTAGACCCCTGCCGTGTTTAACTGTATAAATGGTTTCTATCTATCATCTAAATCAGAACTGCTTACGTGCAGAGCAAATTGCATCAGATAGAGATGCCCACGGGATCATTGCTGGGGACCTCTGGGAGCTGGGAGAGTTCTCACCATCGTCCTTTGTTACTTTTGCCGTCCTGATTCCTGGTTGAACTTCAGCCTTCAGTCGCTGCGTGGCGATGCCTGTGCGTGTGCGTGTGTATGCGTGCATACTTGCACACGTGTGTGTCTGTGGGTCTGTGCCTGTCCGCGTCTTTTAGTCCTCGCTGGGTCTGTCTGTGTTGACGGCTACTTGGGTCACGCATCACGTCCTGCATGCGTTTATGTGTGCGGACGTGGTTCTGCGTGGTTTCTTGGTGTCTGTCTGTCTGTGGTCACGTGTGACGTCCCTCTGGCTGTTTTTGTGTGTCTCTGCTTATGTGCACGTGCCTGGGACTGGCTGTGTCTGGGGTGTGTTTGTGTGTGGGGGGTGTCTATGCCGGGGTGTGGGTGCTCCTGTCAGGTGAATGCTTGCTTTCTCCATATTACCCTTCTTCTGTGGACGGAGGCAGAGCACCTGTTTTCCAGCCTGAGGAGAATGATTGGCTTGGACTCTCAGGGCCACGGGCAGCCGTCCTTGTGATGCGCCCCAGGCTTGGCTGGCGGGGCCTCCCCAGACGGCTCCCACCCTCGACCCTGTGCGGCTGTGCGCCGACACCCTCGAATAGGGTGAGGTTACCTGTTTCGGAATCAGTGCCTCCTTCCTTTCTGCTGCCAATAAGGCTGTCCCATGAGTGCCTCCTGAGCCGCCTCCACGGCTCTGCACCAAGGAAGGCGCTTCAAGGTGACACGAAACAATCCAGCCTCCGGCCAGCCCCAGGGCGCTCCCTGCCCTGAAATTTCCCTGTTCCCAGCGTCCACAGCACTATTCCCTCCTGTCTCTCTGCTGACCGGCTTGCCCTGAGCTCCTGGGGGGTGGGGGGGCTCCATCGTCCCTTCACGTTGTGCTGTTAGGGCCAAGAGGAGGGTGGCAACATTTCTGTCACTGTCCCCACAACCGTCCGTTGGCACTTTAGGGGGTACAAGGGCCTAGGACTTTACGCACACGGCCTCCTTCACCCCCAAAGTTACACCCTCAGCACAGGGAAGATGAACTTACGTCTTCTCGGGAGTCGCTGATTGTGACCGAGGGATCGCCCCCAGTCAGACGCGACGCTCAGCTCTTTCCGTGAGCTGAACTACGTAACGGGCACCACAGCCCTACTGAGTAGTTATGATTTCCCCCGTTAACGGACACGAAAATGGATACCAAGAGAGGCTGAGTAATCTGTCTGCACTCACACAGCCAGCAGCTGGTAGAGCTAGGGAAACAGCACAGACCACCGTGGAGAGGAGGGGTTGCCGCCGGCTGAGCTTCCGGGTTGTTCTACCATGGCGGGGCCCCCTGGCTGGTCTCACGTGGCGGGGCCCCCGGGTTGTTCTACGGTGCTGTCGAAACCCACCAGCTGTGCAGAATGTGCCCAGAGTCCAAGCACTCCTCTCTGCCCACCGCCACGGCCGCACTGCATCCCAGCGTTACCTCCCCTGGATATTGCCACGGCTTCCTGAAATGGCCGCCTTGGCTCTGCAGTCTCCCCCAGCATCCCTTCTCCACCCGGAAGCCGGAGAGATCATGAACGCGGAGGCATTAAGTCTGGTCACATCGCTTTTCTCCTCCAAGCCCTCAATGGCTCCCATCTCACCCAGAGCAAAAGCCAGACTCCATCCTGCAAGACCCAAGTGATCTGACCCCCTGTCACCTCTCTGGCCTCGTTAGCCCTCGCTTCCCCCCCCGCCGCTCGCTCCGGCCGCGTTCATCTCACTCACCCTCAGACAACATGCCCGGAACGCAAACACGCCTTGAACACAAACACGCCATGGTTGCAGCTCTGTCTGCAGCTGGACTGTCTCCCCGGAGCGTCGGGCTAGCTCTCCCACTTCCTTTCCTCAACAGGAACTTGCTCTAAAATTTCAGCTGCTCCTCATCGGTTCAGAGCCCACCACTTTATTCCCCTCCCCTCCCCGGCCTCCCAGTGCCTATGACTGGCCTAGATGACGATAGGTTTTATTTGTTTATCTTGTCCATTTTCTTCCTCCCCGCTAGCAAGGGCTGTCTGTTGATTACCACTTGGGTCACAATAGACACCTCCTTCCCATTTGCTGAGTGACATGTCTATGGCCACACACGCATGCAATACAAAATTTAAAAGGTACGAGAAGGAAAATTTTCGTGCCCGCCACTGCCTTTAACCACACATTTTCACTCCCGGGAAGCAACTACTGTAGCTGGTTATTCTGTATCCTTCCAGAGATGTTTTATATAAACCGACATTTGCGTCTATGTGGGTCTCCATCTCGGGCTCGGTCTCTGTCCGTGTCCCCGTGTCTGCCCTATCGCTGTTCCTCCTTGTCTCTTTCTGTTTCTAGATAGGTGTCTATGTCCGTAGCAGCATCATACACAGTTTTTCATCCTTCTTTCCTTACATAATACCTTAAAAAATTTTTTTTAACATTTAATTCATTTTTGAGGGACACAGAGAGACAGAGTGCAACTGGGGGAGGGGCAGAGAGAGAGAGGGAGACCCAGAATCTGAAGCAGGCTCCAGGCTCTGAGCTGTCAGCATAGAGCCCAACACAGGGCTTGAACTCATGGAGTGAGAGATCATGACTTGAGCCGAAGTCGAATGCCCAGCCCACTGAGCCACCCAGGCGTCCCAAGCGTCTGTGAGAGAGAGAGAGACAGTGCGAGTTGGGGAGGTGTGCAGACAGAGAGGGAGACTCCAGGCTCCGAGCTGTCAGCACAGAGCCCAACACAGGGCTCGAACCCATGAACCCATGAACCCGTGAACCGTGAGATGATGACCTGAGCCAAAGTCAGACGCTTAACCGACTGAGCCACCCAGGCACCCTGCTTATTTATTTATTTTTGAGAGAGACAGAGACAGCACGAGTTGGGGGGCACAGATTGAGAGAGAGAGAGGGTGAGAGAGAGAATCCCAAGCAGGCTCTGGGCTGTCAGCGCAGAGCCCAACGCGGAGCTTGAACTCACGAAACTCTGAGATCATGACCTGAGCCCCAACCAAGAGTCCTGTGCGTAACTGACTCAGCCGTGCAGGGGCCCCTCTGGCTGCAATCTTTCAAATGCCTCTTACGATTGTATAGGGTGCGTATATTGTTCCTCTGGTCCCTAGTGATGGACTTTTGGGCAGTTCCTAATATTTTGCTCTTGTAGACCACGACGACAGTGAACAGCGAAGCACATATGTCATTTCTCACAAATGCAAGTACATCCGCGGGATGAATTCCTAGAGGTGAAATTGTGTGGGCTTAGTTAAAAAAAAAAAAATCAGTGCTTGGCAAGTTCAGCTTTCATGGCAATGCTGCTACAGAAGGATGGTGCTACTGTGTTTCATAATGTCAGAATTTAAAATCGACTCATTATACGGTTATTGGAGAACTCACACAGACTGCTGTATCAGAAGCCCTGTAGTCTCCATCCCCCGACCTTGAGAAGGTACCATGAGTCTCAGAGGCCATAAAGGGCAGAGAGTTTCATGGGATGATTTTCTGTTAACAGCAGCATAAGACCTCATTTTATTTAAAAGTGACCCTGAGGTCAGGACTGACCATCCATACTATAAACATCTCTAATTTTGACTTTGCCTATTGTCTCAGAGGTTATTTTTCCTTTTCTTGTGCTGCGGGATTGGATTTGGGGAGTGGGGTGGGGTGTTCTCAGCAAGAGACAGAGGAGAGAAAGAGGATACTCAGAAAGTCAGTCATCCTTAAGCACTGAGTGAAGTTCTGGGCATCCCAGTTTTCCTTTCTGTAAAATGGGGATAATAACATCTGCCCCTCACAGGACAGTTCTGAGGATTTCATTAGCTCATGCATTAATTTGGTAAAAAATGTATCTATATTTACTAAATACCAACTGTGTGTGATGCTCAGGGGATGCAGCCCTCAACAAAATTCACAAAATTCCTCGAGTGTGTGGATGTCATTGGCACGTGAAGTCCTCTGTATGGTGCCTGGTGCGTAGTTGGGGCTCCCTGTAGGGGGGCTTCTGGCATTTATCCTCATCGGAGGGTAAAGGAGGGACTCATTCTCCGTGGGAGAATTGCAGCAGAGGGAAGGGTCTGAGATCACTTTGAGGGATGAGGGCAGGGGTCTTCAGGAAGGGAAGGGGGCTGGGTGCTGAGACTTTCCCCGCAGAGCTGACAGTGTGGGAAAAGGTAAGGAGTATACATTGCCAGGGTGTTTGCAATGCCGAAGCATCTGGTCCAAATGAAGCATGGGGCTGAGCCCCCCCACCCCCCACCCCCCACCCCCCACCCCCCACCCCTGGTGCTGTATGGCTTGTCCGTAACCATGGTTAAGGTCAGATTCCATGGCTCTCTGATTTCTTACTTCTCAATGTCAAGTGCTTTCTTTGCTCTGACCTCAGCCTGAGCAGTTCTGACCTTTGCTCCCCACATCCCACCGAGCCTCATTCTACACAACGTCCCGTGTCTCTCCTCCGTCCCTCCCTACCCTGTGACCTGGTCTTTCAGCAAAACAACCCATGATCGGCCAGCTTTGGCTCATGTGTGTTCTTTGTCTGTTTCCTTATGGTTTTTAATCATTCTCTTTTGGTTTGATAAATGAGTCTAAGCTTCTCACAACTTTTCTGAAGACCCAGGGTAAAAAAAACCCAAAAAACCAAAAACAACAACAACAACGTCCTTTCCGGTAGCTATTGCTGTTGTGAGGGAAAAATGAGCCTTCTCTATAGTCAATAAATCACTTTGTCACCTTAATCTTTTATTGATCTCAATAAAAGTTGTATTTTGTTTCTTAACAAAAATCCACCAGGGAAGACATCCTGTACAGGTGGGGGCACAATGGAAGCTGTGGTCTGCCATCACCTTGCATTGTTATTTATGGGAGAGCAATGAGTTGGGGGGGGGCGGCAAGAGACCGAGAAACCATTCTTGCAAGTGATGCATCATATTTTAAAAGACACACTTGACTCCAGGTAGTTTACTCACGGACAAGACTCCAAAGCTGTATTTTATGCAGACTTTTATAAACAGGTCATAAACATCCCACTTCTCCGAGTCAGGAAGGGAAAGGCTCTTTCTTGTTTGCAAATAATGCATCTATGTGGTCAGTTAAATCTAGAATATGGCAATCATTGTACTCAGACACGGCTTGATCTCTCGGGGAGGATTATCAAAACAGGTTACTTGTGGAGGAATGAGTAACATTTCATCAGGGCTTGGAATCAAGCTTTTTTTTTTTTTTTTTTTTTTTTTTTTTTTTTAAAGCCTGGAATAGATATATTTCCCCCTCGGTGCAGAGGTAAAGACATACTAATAAAAAATGGTCTTCAGTGTTAACGTTTGTGGCCTGCTCATATCTCCCCGGGGTGTGGGTAAAGGGAGGATTTGGTGATTCAGGCTTTAAAAAAACGAAGGAAAGTAGATCAGCACGCACACACAATACTTTTCTCACTTGCCTCCTTCTCTGTAAGACCCAACTCCCGTGTCATTTCTATCAGGGCCTCATGGCTAGGATCTCGGTGCCTATTCTCACCAGACAGCGTGTGATTCTCTTCATCTCTACCGTACGAATCAGGCAAGGTCCCCGACTTCACGGAGTTTACGTACTTGGTGAGACAACGCACGACGAAAGCCTACAGCTTGATGCGTGGGAGGTGATCGAACCTTGCAGGTTCCAGTTTGTCTCTGTTTCCTTCATCTGGCTGATGGTTGTCACAGCACGTCTGGGAGCACACACAAATTTTTTTTAGTGTAGGCATTAAGGGTTTATATCTCTTAAAGGAAAGGTGTGAACCAAAAGATCTCCGAAGAATAATCTTAACTTTTGGTATGATAATAGCTGACATTAATTGATTGCTTTCTCTGTGTCAAGCACCACGGGGTCTTATTAATAACACATGACATTTGTTGTGTGCTTACTATGTGCCAAGTACAAGTACATGGAACTTTACGTGCATTTATGTTTTAATCTTCATTACAATCCTGGGATGTGGGTACTGTCATCCCTGCTTTACTGAAGAGAACATCATGTGCACAGAGGTTAAGAAGCACATCTGAGGGCCCCCACTGGAAATGGCAGTCAGATGAGGCAGCCTGACTCAACAGTGTTATGTTCCTTACCATTTCACTTTTCTCCAGTGCTCCAGAACTCTATTATCCCAGTTGCCCTAAAGGAAAAACTCTTGTTGGTATGCATTCAGGTACTCATTTTTAATATCCAGACCGGAAATGGGGCATGTTCTGGTTTCCCTTTGGCCAATCTAGAACAGGAAGAAGAGGAAGGGCATTCATAGCTGAAGGACCAGCATGTGCAAAGGCCATGAGGCACATAAGAACAAGGGGGATTCGGAGAATGATGGCAGTTTGAAGAAGATTGAAGCCTCTTGTGTGTGTGTGTGTGTGGGGGTTGGGGGTGGGGGAGGCAAACAGACAAGAACATATTTACCACCCGAAGTTTGATTTCGTCCTTATCACATGCATCTGAGGCTCCACAAGCCTGAGGTCTCCTTAGGGCTGTGTGCCAGTGTGGATGTTCCTTAAGTATGTTTGCCTGTGAAGAGGAGAGAGTGGCCAGTAAGACCCACCCACACACCAGTTAAAGGGATGATTCGACAGGCCTCCAAATACAGCACTCTCCCTGGAAAGCATCACCTCTCTCCTCTTCTGTTGGAAGGAGGGATGTGCACACTAATGAGCACATTTAGCCTGGGCTATGCCAGAGAATAGGGAAATGACTGTATGACTGTACAGTTTTTGGTTGTCTTTTTCCCCCCCATCCATATGTAGGGATTTATCCACTTACAGATTGTGGAAAGCCCAGGCCTGTGCATGTTCAGAAAAAACATAAAGCGCTACATAAAACAAAGGGAATTGTTAGTAAAACAGATGCAGTGTTAATTGCACTTGTGAGAGCTGCATGAATAAAACAGTACATGCACCAGAAAATCCTTTTATGATGCTCAGATTTAATAAAAGCGGCTTCTCTGCAAAGGTAAAGAAAAAAGAAACACAGCAGAATGACTGGAATCACATCTTTTTGAGAATTAGTCGGCTCGACGCTCCCGAGTCGCTGATTTTCAATGTCTTAGTCATTTTTTCATTCAACAAATATTTGCTGAAGTTCTGCTGTTGTGTGCCAGCCGGTGTGCTTGGTGCTTACAACCATAAAGAAGAGTATCTTGACTTCGTCCTCAAGGGGCTGCAGGTTTAATGCCCAAGTAAATATTTAGGGGGCTGGTTCTCAATGATCATGGGGAGGGCAGTAGGGAAGTTGGCAACATCTAGAGACAGTTTTGGCTGTCACATGGGGAGACTGTGCTACTCGCGTCTGGCGGGTAGAGGCCTGGGATACTGCTGAACATCTTATGGGGTATTTGGGACAGCCCCCCACGACAAGTATTTGGCCCCCAAATCCAGTAGTGTCATGGCTGAGAAACTCTACTTCAGAATATTAGTTCATGAATTTTATAATAAGGGCACAATTGAGTTTTATAGGAACACAAGGAGAGCAACGAAGTTAGCCTCTGGCATTGGGAAGGTTTTATGAAGAATGTGACATTTGAATTCAGCCTGAATAGATTCATGAGAACTTACTTGGCATGGAAGAAGAGAAAGGGCATTCATAGCTGAAGGACCAGCATGTGCAAAGGCCCTGAGGCATGTAAGAACAAGGGGGGTTCAGAGAATGATGGCAGGTCTAAGAAGATTGAAGCTTCCTCTCTGTGTGTGTGTGTGTGTGTGTGTGTGTGTGTGTGTGTAGGTGGCAGGGCAGGTGAACAGACAAAGTCATTGGGGCAGGATTGTGAAGAGCTGTCAATGCCATGCTCAGGGCTCAGGAGTTTTCAGTTAGATCAGGGGTCAACATATTGTAGTCTGAGGGCCCAATCCGGCTTGCTGTGTGCTTGTTCTGAATGAGTCATTCATTAGCTGTGGGTGGTTTTCATATGTTTAAATGCTGAAGAAAATCTGAAGAAGAAGATTTCGTGACACATGAAAACGATATGCAATTCAAATTTCAGTGTCCATAAATAGAGTCTGCTGGCACCTGGCCACACTCATTTGTTTACTTATTGTCTGTGGCTGCTTTCACACTACAACAGCACAGTTGAATATCTGTGGCAGAGACCGTATGGCTCGCAAAGCCTAAAATAATTACTATCTGGCCCTTTATAAAAAAAGTTTGCTGATGCTTGAGTTAGAGGAGAGAGAAAGATATGACTGCACCAAAGAAATCTCAATCCTATTTTCCAGGTTTGGGAGATGGTCTGCAAGTTGAGAGATCTAGGTGGAAACTCTCGTTCATCCAGGTGAGATATTTATGAAGGTAAAACAGCAGTTAGCATATGCTAGGCTGTGCTGTGTAACAAGCAAGTCCTCAAGTCTCAGTGGCTTTCAAGCTAGTTTTTCACTCGAAATACATGTTTGTCATGGGCTCTCTGGGGTTCTCATCCATCCTCACTCCAGCATCCAGTCTGAGAAGCTTCTACCTGGAACATTTCAGCTGTTGTGACAGGGGGAAAAATAGACATAGTGAGTTACACAGTGGGTTGTAAAGATTCTGCCTACAAGCGACACACAATGCTCCTAGTCATAATTCATTAGCCAGAGCTGGTCTTGTGACCCCTGAGCTTGACACGGCAGGCATAGACAATCCTCCCAAATTGCTCCCAGGGATGGGACCCAAAGGCAGGGGCAGAATTAACTGAGATGAGAAGCTGATCCTCTTGCCATCTCAGAGAAAGAACGTACTGGAATGAAGAAGGAGAAGGAAGCCGGGGACATCCTGTTTTCTACCTTTGATGCTTTTGAGCATGGTGATAGCATTCACTGAAGCGGGCATCCCAAGAGAAGAGGCCGGGAAATGAGATGGTGAATACATTTGGGGCAAGGTGAATTTGGGGTGTCTGTGGGATACTGAGCTGAGGGTGCCTCGCTAAGCTTCTGGAGAAGGAGGTCTGAATTTCAGGACAGCTGTAAGGAACTGGACACCTGGTGGTTGTAGAAAATGATTCTCTTCCTAAATACGATGGCAACATAAAGTGCTTAGCACGGTGCCTGGCACAGAATAAGGTCAAGATTTGTTATCATTAAAAACTTTAGCAATTATCCTTTTTCTTACAAGTCACTGTAACCATGGAAATGATTGGAATGCCTGTTAACGATTCACCTTGCCTAACTTTGGCTATGTGGTCATTCCAGTAAAACTGTTTGATAGTACACACGTTTTGTTCGTTTCCTTCTGACCCCAAGCTGGTGTGATTAAGTACACACTTCGCTGACTGCGTATTCCTGCTCAACCCACAACCACTCCTGTGTTTGGTGGGACCACAATGCCATTAACCTGGAGCTGATTTCTGAGTCATCTGAATTCTGTTAGGGTTTGTATCAGTCCGGCAAAGTAAACGATGGGTCACCTGTTACCACCACCGTTGCTTGAGAACATCAAAGCTTGGAGAATCTGTCAGTGCTCAGGAACCAGATTGCAAAGGCTGTCTATACTTGTATTCCCCAACAAGTTCTGGAGAGAAACATATGGCAGCCCAAATTTTCACACTGTTTGGTTATCCTGGGAAGGGCGGGGTTTCACCTCTGATGGATTTGGCTGGATTTTAGGATCTAAGGTAAACGGAACAAAGTTAAAATTGGAAATGTGGCGTACGTACACCCTCACACATCAATATTGGTTTTTGCTTTTTAAAGTTAGTCAATTGTGGGGACTAACACTGTTCATCCATTCATTCCTTCATCCAACAAATACTTGAGTTCCCAGTATATCCCAGGCTACCATTGTAGGATTTGGAGAAAGAGTGGTAAATAAGACAGATTCATTGCCCGTACTTTCTGGAGGAGGAGGTAGACATTAACACATAAGGGAATAAATATGTAATATAATGTTAGGTTATGATAACTTTAATGAGGAATGAAAGTAAACGAGGGCAAAGCATCCATGTGATGTAGGAAGTGGTGTGTGTATGTCTGGTGTCCACGTGTCTCTGTTTTACATTGAACAGGATGGTCAGGTGGCCCGGAAAGCCCTTGCTGATGAGACACCACTTAAGCAGAAGCGAATAGAGAAGGATTGAGCCATGTTGCTATTTGGGGAAGGATTGCTCCAGTCACCGGGAAGAGAACGTGCAAAGGTCCTGGGGTAAGAAGTCACTTGGCATATTTGGAGAGCCCCACGTAATTGGGACAGACTTAGCTGAAAGAGAGCTAGGAGGGCAGTTCATGAAGGATGCCTGGGAGCTGCACAAGGCAAGGAACCCGACCGGATGGAACCCAGTGGGAAGTGGTCAGAGCATTCAGGGCAGGGGAGTGGCATTATCGGATTCTCATTTCAGAAGTACGACTTGCTTCAGCTGCTCTGCAGGGAGGAGATTGTAGAGTAGCAAAGGTGAACCCAGGGAGGCCGGTTATGTGGTTAATGTGGGTGTCCAATGATGAAGGTCATGGTGGAGGAAGTAAGAAGTATACTATATGGGGACGTATTTTGTAGTATTTGCTGAGGGATGGCATGTGGAGTGTGGGAGAACGAGAGGCATCAGCAATGGCTCCACGATTTTTAGACAGAGTAACTGGGTATTGTCACCTGCCATAGTAAGGACCATTGAGGAAAGAGCAGGCTTTGCCAGGTCAAGAGTTCCGTAACCCTCTCCATAATCAGGGCCATGTATCCAGGAATGACTCCTATCCTTAGAGCACTTGGCATTTTGCAAAAACAATTTCCTGTCAGCCTTATGAGCTAGGCAAGACTGATGCTATTTGTTTCCATTTTGCAAAAGAAAATAACCAAGGCTCACAAAGACTAAGCGGAGACAGTGTAATAGACAGGACTATTTTGAAACCTGAGACAAAACAACTCCCAACTAACATAAGCACAGAAGAAAATGCATTGGCTTTTGCAAATGAAGTATCCCAGGTTGTAGGTGGCTTTAGTCGTGGCAGTGAGGTCTGTCCATCTCTCTGTGTGCACCTGTCCAGTCCAAGATGTTACCTCTCAAGCCGAGACGCACGTTCTGAGCCCCTGCAAGGAGGACTTGGTAGATTCTGTGCATATATTCTTCCAGGATGACCCCCCTTTCACTTGCTGAAAGGCTCCTGCAATAATGTCACTGCAAGACCCATGAAGATGGAAGACTGAGTGTTCAGTGGGTTGGCTGACAGGCTCTAGTTTCATTCTGATCTGGGAGAGGGGAATCCATCGAAGCCCTGTCACCTCACTGCCAGAAGAGATTGCCTTCTTCCTGCTCGGGAAAGATAAGGAACTCTGCCTTCCACAGAAGCATTTTCCCTGAAGCTGGTCACTGCCAGGCCTTCTGGGACACAAATCCCTTGGACTCCGCTCCAGATGGAGGCAGGCTTACAGGGAAGCCACTGCCCCCGGGGCTGTGACTAGGCGGATTCTCAGCCAGGTGTCTCCATACATGGAGTCCTACCAGGCTCTCCAGGACACTACCAACTCCTTGTTGTCTCCCTGCCTCATTGGTTGCTCAGTTCTCAGGTGTCCTTGCTTGTATTCTCCCCTCCCCCCCCCCCCCCCCCCCAGCCTCCCCAATTTCAAAATATTGGCCATTTTCAGGCATCATCGGTCCTGGGTCTTCTCTCAACTGTATGTGGACTCGCCTTTGATGAGATGTCACCCCTTCCCTTTGGTAGAGGCTACTGGCTGCCCTCCTGAGGACCATTCTCCCTTCTCTGTTAACAAAACTGCATTTGGTTTAAGTCTGGGGAGGCACCTTTGCAGGCAAAGTGGGCAACTAACTGTACCATCCACCTTGGGATCAAAGCCAGTCACCAGTGGTACCCTTATTACCCGTTGCCCACGATTGGCTTAGGGATGAACATGTGATCCAGTTCTGGCCAATGGGATCTTAAAGGAGGTGAAGGTGAACATGTGACCCAGTTCTGGCCAATGGGATCTTAAAGGAGGTGGGGATGAACATGTGACCCAGTTCTGGCCAGTGGGATCTTAAAGGAGGTGGGAACTGTGGAAGAGGTGGTCTATTCCAATCAACAAGACTTACCCACACTCACACTGGATAGTTTCAGTTATCCCGAACTTTTTCATGTCACCGGAGAGTTAAGTCAGTTCTTCCACGGCCTTGAATGTTGCTCCCCATGCTCTCCAGCTCATAGAGCTCTGACTCGTGCTTCAAGATCCCATGCAAATGACGCTTCTTCTCCCGAGTTCTCCCCCCCGCCCCCCCGCCCCTCCCCACATGCCGGGACTTTCTCCTCTCTGTTTGCTGGCATCCCACACTTACCTCTCAGGTTGCATTGTGATCACGTGCCTTCCCCACTCGACTTTGAGCTTTTTCAGGGTAGGGAGTCTTATTCTTGAAGCCATGTCGGTGAATGTCAGTCTCTCTGACGTACAGAAAATGTCCAATTAAAGTGTGATGCGTGGCAGGATGACCTGTTTTAGCCGCAAAAACACTGGTGAACCTGACAAGTGAGGAAGCAGCCCCACCCGGGGGGCATCGCGCGGGGCGGGGGGAGCTGACACGTAGCCTTGCTTTGCTGTTGTTGGCAGGATGTCCAAACTCCTTATTGTGACATTCCGATTACCTCTCTACCTACAATTTCTTACCGTAAGCCCACACTCTTGCAGAAAGCCTGACGTTTTGTAGATCCACACAGACTGTGTTCTTTCAGACAGCTGCTCCTTTTCACTTGCTATCGCCTTGCCTGGGATTTCTCCCCACCTCGTTCACCGTGTCAAACTCCTATTCATCTGTCAAAACCCTCTTCCAATATCCCCCTTTAGGACGTCTTAATACTCCCTGTCCTGAGCTACCTCTGTACTTGGATCATAATTGCAGGCATGGCTGTTGGGTCTGTGTGCTGCTCTTTGTGTGTCTGTCTTCTCTTTAGGAGTGTAGATTCTCCTGATGCAAGAGCCATGTTGTCTTCATATCTTCATGCCCCGTGCTGTGCGTCAGAGGCTCCATAACTGTTTGCCTGGTTGAACTGAATCCCTTGTTCCCTAATTCCACGGAGCCTCCTTCCAGTAGTATCAGTTTGGAGCCTGCAGGGCTCAGTCCAGATTTAGTTGGCTTTCCAATGAGTTGATACAACAATAGTAATAAGCTAGCATTCTGAGTACTCACTATGTGCCAGCATTGTTTCCAAGCCTGCCATGTTTTATTTCTTTCCACCTACATGGCTACCCTGTAAGGTAGGTGCTCTCTGTGTTATACAGACAAAGAATCAGGGGCACAGAGAGGTTAAGTAACTTGTCCAAGGTCACAAAGCTGGTATTCAAACTGAGACACTCTGACCCTGAGCCGGCTACACTGGGGGAATCGATAACTCATGCCAGTCTGTCATCGGTACTTTTCTGCCATATTTCCTGTCCCAGATCTTTGTAGCAGAGCTTTTAAATTCCGAAGCCTGCTGGAATTACTCCTCCCCCCTCTGGCTGCAGAGAGCACGCCAATGTACTTCGCTGAAAGCCTGTGGCACGGTCTTCAATCTTTTCCACACTCAGCCACTTCCAACCTTGACCTTACAGCTGTGAAGACGATCCTTATGGGGCTGCTACTCAGAGGAAAATTGAAATGGTCCCTGTGGGGAGACTGCAGGATTTTGGTCCCAGCCTTCTAATTTCGGATCGGCCCAGAGAAAGGAGCCACGTTAGCAGCACGAGCCACAAAATTAGGAGAGCTCCATTCTTTGCCTCTCTTAAGAAATATGGGCGCTGCTCTAAAAATCTTTTTTTAATCTCCTCTCTGGTCCATGTAACAGGAAATTGGTCTCTGCCATAGGCCAATAAATCTCCAACTTTTTATTGAATATTAAAGAAAGACTTCAAGTCAAGTTCAAATCTCTTCGCTTGGAGTTTCTCACATAACGCTGCAGCTCCAATACCTCCGGTCACAAAAGCTTTAAAAAGAAGGAGAAAAATGGCAAAGCTCTCCAGGTCACTGGCCCACGGGGATGATTTCTTCTTCTTAGAAATAATAGCCTATTACTCTAAAAATCTTAAACAAGGCATTCCCGCTCTGGCTTGCACATTATAATTGAGACGGGGGATTAACAAGTGGAAGTCTCCGGGTGCGCCTAAAACAGGCACACGGCCACTTTTCTCGGAAGGTGCTGGGGTCAACCCTGGGCTCTGAAAGAACTGGAAACTGTGATGACCGGCGGGTGGCACTGCCCGGCTGCCCTCTTAGGACCGAGGCTGCCGTTTTCCATGCTGCTGAGAGCACTGAGGGATGAAACCACTCGACTAAGTTGCTCTCCTGGAAATTCCTTTGGCCTGGGAAAGTGGCATCACCCAAGGTCACCCAAATGCATCAATTGTACGATGTGGGGGAGAAGCCACTGGCCTTCTTGCCTCAATGTAGGGTAATTCCAAGGTCTTGCGAGCTCCAGAACTCTCCAGAGATCCTTGTTGGAGACGCATTGCCCCTCCCAATTCTCTGTTCCGCTTCCCGCTGCCCCCCAGGTGCTGACTCGGCCAGCACTCCCCAGGAAACCTCATGCTTGCTAATCTGAGTCTCTTTCCTGGGGAACCCATCCTAAGACAGACCTTCCTATACTAGTGTCTTGGAGAAAAACGCTCTGGAAGGACTTAGATGGTTGGAAAGAACTTTAGAAGAAAACATACAGAATGATACCATTTCTGAAGCACACATGCACTTATTTACCCATAGTCTGGTCAGCTGTGGGTGGCAGCTCTAATGAGCCGGGGAGGTCAGGGTAGGTTCCCTGTCCATCTGCTACCAGCTCTTTGTAGTGGTGTCTGTGGGGGTTCTTTTCACCCCATGGATATCAGCTTGTTCATGTGACTTGCTTCGGTAATGATATGCGAGTGAAGTAACAGGAGGGACTCCCGAGAAGTCCTGAGAGCCATGCGGCATCACTCTTTTCCCGCTGTCATGAGCGTGGCGATGTTCTGGACAGGACTTGATCCTTCAGGAAGCAGGGCCACAGCTGGCCCTCAACCTACTGGTTATGTGGCTGAGAAATAAACCTTTGTTGTCAAAAGTCATTGAGACTCAAGGAGGTTTTGTTACCAAAGCATGACGTAGACACAGCTGACCCATACAAAGGCATCATGGAAATATCAGCGGCTGTGATGGGGCACATCCTTAGGCAAGTGGGCAAGGGTGTACAGGTACATATTTCAGTATGGGTGCTTATCATTTCCTTGTAGAGTCCACATAGTTGAATTAAAATATCGGATATAGTTTTTTGGGGCACTTGGGTGGCTCAGTTGATTAAGCGTCCGACTTTGACTCAGGTCATGATCTCACTGTTTGTGACTTTGAGCCCCGTGTCAGGCTGTGTGCTGACAGCTCAGAGTCTGGAGCCTGCTTCAGATTCTCTGTCTTCCTCTGTCTCTGCCCCTCCCCTGCTTTCACTCTGTCTCTCAAAAATAAACATTTAAAAATTAAAAAAAAAATGGGTATAGTTTAAAATAAGACTTGGCATTAAGAGGCACTCTATATTTTAGTACCTTTCCTCACTATGGAAATGGCATATTACAGCCAAGACAATACAGATTAATGGCTAACAGTCAGACTTTTAGGACTCAAATCCTGGCTTCGTCTCATCCTCTCTGGTGAAGTCATTTAAACTCTTCGGGCTCTAGGTTTCGTATTTGTAAAACAAAGATAATAATGGTCTCTCCAATAGGGTTGTTGGGAGGAGTAAATGAGATGCTTGCTGTCATGTGCTTTGGGGTGCCTGGTGCGAATAAAGCACTTCACTGCCGAACCCTTATTGTTACCCTTATTAATGAACTTGGGAATTGGGGAAAAAAATTCTTAAGTGAAGGGCTCGTAGGTTGATGAAATTTGGCCACTGCAGTCATGGTCCGCCGGGTCAGCCAGGGACATGTTTACCAGAACCCTCTGACTCAGTCTGACACTCTTTTAAGTTATTGGCCTCCGTGTGCCAGACAGAGGAGGAGGCTTACCCCCCAGTGCCCGATGTCCATGCTTCTCAAGAAATGGGCCCTGTCTCTACGTTAGATGGACTTACTCACGTATCATCATAAGCAATATACTGCTTAACGCAGTGTCTTAATTCAGCAGGCAAGCTATCTGTGATAAAGGTTTGTTTATAAGCCATGATGGGAAAGTCATTTTGAGGCCAGTTTGCAAAGAAAAGCCCCGAAGACTGATTGGGGAGGGTAGAATAGACAGTGGGGAAATCTCTTTGAACGGTGCCTGGCACTTAAGAATTGCTATGTAAGTATGATTATTGTTACTGTAATTGTTAGCATCATCATTGTTATTGCTATTCTTACTCTGTTGTTATTATTATCAATACTACTACATTGTTAATATTCTCTTCCATTGAGGTCTTAGGATCTGCCTCTCCCCCCTTTGCTTCTGCTGTTTAAAACATCTCATCTCCCAAGTGCATGCTCCTGGTTGCTTCTGAGACCCTCTGGATTAGCGCCGAGTCTCCTGTTTGAGCTCCTGTCTCTTGGGTGTGTCTCCTTCTTGCCTGATTTCTCCCTATTCCCATGACTGATTCTTGGTTTCAGCTCAGGTCATGGTCTCACAGTTTGTGGGTTTGAGCCCCACGTCGGGCTCCTCAGCTGACAGCACGGAGCCTGGTTGGGATTCTCTCTCCCTCCCTCTCTCTCTTTGTCCCTCCCTCCCTCTGTCTCTCAAAATAAGTAAATAAACATTAAAAAACAAATCGAAGACCAGACACCTGTAATTCTCTTTCGTTAGAAGAGACACTGTCTCAGCACTGCCTTCCCCAAGGCAAAGAGAAAGGTTAACTTCCAGGAAGCTTCCTGAAGATACTCCTTCACCCTGTTCTCTCCAGAATGTAATCTGAAGAAGACATCACTGTAATAATGGAGTGACCTATATTTGTGGCAAACTTTCCTACCCTCCCAGGGGGAAGCTACTGAGCTGTGAGACTCCCCCCTTCCAGATGGCTTTGTAGGATGCCCTCCCCTTCAAAAAAAAAAAAAAAAATCGCAGTGACTCAGACAACAAAGTAATATTCAGCGTAGAATCCTCTCCCCTCCCCCCAACACGAGTTATTTGCCAGATCCCAAATGGTCCGCGGTTGATGGATGGCGGGTGATTTCTCCATCAGCACACCTTGGAGCCCCAGAGCTAACCCTCTGACAGCGTTAGCATAAAAGATTTACATTTATGTTACGAGGGCCACACAAGAATAATAATTTTAAGATACATTGCCTTGGCTGCCGGTGCACCCTGGGAAATCTAGTAGTGGCAGGCACTGAGCCGCACTGTAATTACAAAATGGCAGTGCAGGAGACGTTTTTTGGAGACAAGTAACTAGAGACCAAAGCCATCTGCATGCCTTGGTGGGTTGAAATTACAGTAATATATGAAGACATTACCTGAAAAACCCGGCACCATTTAAATGATTTACTCTTCAGCCCCAGCAAGCTTTAATTTAAGGATAAAGTCATTCAGAAAGCTAATCTGATAGGGGAGGCATTATTTCACACAGTTAAGTTAATTTACAGTAGCTGATTGTTGTGGTTGGTTTTGGTATTATTATCTTCCTACAAACAGCTGATCTGCCAGACAGAAGCAATATACTGCTTAACGCAGTGTCTTAATTCAGCAGGCAAGCTATCTGTGATAAAGGTTTGTTTATAAGCCATAATGGGAAAGTCATTTTGAGGCCATGCTGATAACACTGATGAGAAATATTTTTTTTTAAGGGGGAAAACTGCACAATTCAATACATAAACGGATCCGTAGGCCCCGTGCTCATGGGTCTGTCTGTCCAAGATGGCTGTCCTGAGTGGTCATTTTCCACTGGCATTGCTCTCCTTCATGAGTTTCCTGCCCTGTGGTCCTGGGCACGTTGACCCCAAGTCACCCTCATGCCTGGAAACCGCATCTTCCCTGTTGCCAAATTCACTTCCCTGCCAAGTCCTTGAGAAAACCAGGTCGTGAGAGCCCGGTGAATTCGGCTGCCCAGCCGACTACCTGCTTTCCAAGGGAAATGGGAGTGTGGATATCTGCCTTTAACAACTCTTTTCATCTTGGAGAGACCCAGAGCATGTTCCCTTATGGATGTCAAGGTAGAAAAGCATCAGGAAGTGGTCATTTGAAAGGGAGCTAATCACTTGGGTGGTGGGCAAAACTGGAGATTTTGAAAGGGTAGATAAAAACCAACTTGGTTTTTTTTTCCTTGGCAAAACTTAGAAAGAGTGGTCATGTTTTGTGTTGACTCAGGAGGCCGAGATGATTCAGAGCTCTATTAACATGAGCAGAAACATTTGTCTAACAGATTTGCGTTCATCTGCTTAAGGATGTTTTATTGAAGACGAACATTCTCTTGTCACCTCATGAGTTTATCTCAATAGGAAAGGCACCGCTTTTGGAAAGGGGCTGAGGAAATGCTACCCAAGGGACCAGGAAATATTTGCCAGTGGTCTAAGACGGGAGTTCATAAGATCATCATCTGTCAGGAAGGACCAAGAAAGTCAGGGATTGGTGAAGCTACTAGGGGCTTAGCCCAGCCTCCTTCATAAGTAGCAACCGCTTCTTGAATTCTTATTATGGAGAAGGCACTGTGTTGGGTGGATATAATTCCCTTTCGTCTCCCGTGTGTAGGTGAAGAATCTGGATTCAAGAGGGTGCATAACTTCAATCAAAACACAGAGCTGGATGAGTCCTTTCCTGTGTTTATGACAGGTAGCTTTCAAAGATGGCCTCGGCGATCCCCATCACGTGATAATTCACCTGGTGATTGTGGGCTGCACCTGGTGATTTGCTCCTAGTGAGTACAACACAGAAAAAGTGATGGGCTGTCATTTCTGTGATTCGGCTACAAAAGACCATGACTTCCTTCTTGCTGATATTTTTTTTTTCTTCTTTTTTTTTTTAAAGAATTTTTTTAATGTTTATTTTTGAGAGAGGGAGAGAGAGACAGAGAGAGACAGAGAGAGACTGAGCAGGGGAGGGGCAGAGACAGAGGGAGACACAGAATCCGAAGCAGGCTCTAGGCTCTGAGCTGGCAGCACAGAGCCGGATGCGGGGCCTGAACTCATGGGCCATGAGATCATGACCTGAGCCGAGGTCAGAGATCATGACCTGAGCCGAAGTCAGACGCTTAACCGATTGAGCCACCCAGGGGCCCCGATATTTTTTTTCTTGCCTTCTCACCATGCGTGCGTTGTGGAGGTAAGCCGCCATGTTGGAGATGCCCACTTAGCAGAGAACTGAGGGTGAAAAGCTACCAAGCGGCTGAACGAATTCTGGCCTGGGAGTCTTTCCCCAGTGGAGTCTTGAGATGTACTGACGTCCTGATGGGCGCACCCTGACCGTAGCCTGTCAGAGACCCTGAAGAAGAGGCCCCAGCAAAGCCACATCTGGGTCCCCATAGAAACTGCAAGATAATAAAGTTGTTGTTGAAGGTCCCTAAGTTTGGAGATCACTCATTAGCCGGCCGTAGACATCTAAAACTGCATTTTCAAGGACACAGTGTAGCACGATGCAAGGAATTCCACAGACCTGGGTAGAAATCCAACCTCAACATCTTGACCAAAGTGCCTCCTGTCTCTTAGTGTCGCCTGTAAAGCCGAGGTAGGGAAATCTACCTTACGGGGGTGTGTAACAGTGGAATTATTCTCTCAACCTCTGTCTCCTGGGGAATGCCTGGCTCATTCAGTGTAGACTCCAATAAATGGTAAGTTACTGTTATGATTTAAATTTTTTTAAAATTTACATTTATTTATTTTTGATGGAGACAGAGAGGGAGACACTGAACCCGAAGCAGGCTCCGGGCTCCAAGCTGTCAGCACAGAGCCCAACGCGGGGCTTGAACCCACAAACTGCAAGATCATGACCTGAGCTGAAGTCAGACTCGTAACCGACTGGGCCACCCAGGCGCCCCACTGTTATGATTTTATATGTGACTTGTGACCATTAATTGAAGTCTTGCTTCCCAGTCCTTTATCGCTGCCAAACTCACCTGTTAATCATTCCTGCTCCTGGATACTTTGCTACCACGTCCTTTCCTTCTGTCCACAATTGCTTCTCCACCTTTCAGAGATCCACCCATCCTTTAAGTCTTGGTTGACATCCTTGCTCTTTCAGGAACAATAGGGACAGGTCTCCTATCCCTACCGTATTTTGTGAGCTTTCTTTCCTCTGTCGGCTTTCATAATCGGGACCAATTCTTGGTCCTTGTTTCCTGTCTCACAAGGGTGTGTGCATGCATGTGTGCGTGTGTGGAGGGAACAGGGTTGTGCCGCTTCACCTATCCCAACTTGGAGGATGGGGCTTCTGCAGAGGATAGTTGTACCACATTACAGACCGCGCTGAGCATGTCCCTCAAAGTCAGGTGGGTCAAGATGCAGTCTCAGCTCTGAGCCCCACTCACTAGGCGATCTCCACAGAAGTGTTTGACTTCTCTAAGCCTGGCAATTATGGTCACGTTAGGACCCCATTCAAAACCTTTTCATGACTTCCTGTGACGCTTGTGTGAAGTTCACCATCTCTCCCGTGACTTGTACGATGTGCCATTGTCTGACTGCTACAGTTTCCTCTTGGATCATTTCCTCTTTCACACGCGGCATCAGCGAAACTGGCTTTTTGATGCCTCAAGGTTGTCCAGCTTCTACCCGTCCTGCCTCAGGGATTTTGCATGTGCTGTTCCCTCTGCTAGGTACACCTTCAACCTCCTCTTTATCTTTATCTGGCTAACTTCCACGCAGTACTGAGGTCTCAAACGAAACATTGTTCCTTCGTGAAAACCTTTCATGACTTCCCCAGGCTTGTCTGGGTCTCCACAACTTGCTGTGTGTTTCCTTCTTAATGCTTGTCGCAATTGTGGGGAATGAATTGAGATGAATTAATTATTAACTGGGATGATTATCTGATTTATTTTATCTCCTTCTCTAGACTATAAGTGAAATGAAGGCAAAAATAAGTAAGTAAGTAAGTAAATAAATAAATAAAAAGCAAGAAAGAGAAGAAGAAAAAAAGCTTGGCTTGTTCACTGATGTAACCCCAGGACCTAGAACATTCCCTAGTATGTGATAGCCACTAAGTAAAGATTTCTGGAATAAATGATGGAATGAATCCATAAATTAATGGTTTCCTTAGTAAAGGAAAGGAAAATATCTGTCTTACAGGATTTGAGGGAGGAGTTGGTAAATAAATGTTCACTAATTTCGGGGGGGTGTTGAGGAAGCCTTTGTGTTCTGTCCTATAGCTTCACAAATCAGATGGACTCCCCAATCTCTTCTGAGATCCCCCCGAGGAATCTACTTGATGATGTGTTAGAGACTAATGCCGCCTTTTCTGAATATTCTGTCTGGAAGCCAGAGGGGGTGTTGATGTTGCACACAGCATTTGATATTTCTCTTTTTTTTTTTTTTTATTTTTTTTAACGTTTATTTATTTTTGAGACAGAGAGAGACAGAGCATGAACAGGGGAAGAGCAGAGAGAGAGAGGGAGACACAGAATCTGACACAGGCTCCAGACTCTGAGCTGTCAGCACAGAGCCCGACGGGGGCTCGAACTCACGGACCGTGAGATCATGACCTGAGCCGAAGTCAGATGCTTAACTGACCAAGCCACCCAGGTGCCCTGATATTTCTCTTTATCCCAAAGCCTCTCCTTGGTGAGGTCATCAGGAGACACCTCTTTTTGAGCCCTTCCCTGTGGGGTGATCCGTTCAGGAAATCTTTCTCCCCACTTTCAGACACAGTATCTCCTTTCTTCCTTATTACACTTGGTATCGGAATGTAGACGCCTATATCTCACCCATAGCAGGCTTATCAAATAATGCCAATAAAGGTAACTCTCTCCCTAAGATGAATCTCCATTCCCTCTGCTAAAAAAGACGATGTCTTCATAATTACCCAAATCCCTGAGCAAGGATCTGGCTTATATTAAGTGTGCATAAATATCAATTCCTTTATCCGACATACAAAGGCATATACTAGAAAGAGCAAAATTATTAATACATACTAGAGAAGGGCTCAGAAAGCACTTGGTGGGGAGGAAGGACCTGGGGAAGAAAGGCTGATGGAAATAGCCCCACTGGAGGGCATAGACCCTGCCACATAACTTCTGAGACTGGTTAGTACTCTAATGGCATACCCTTGGCCCAAGGGCACGCTGGTTGGTTTGATCTCTGGCCCAATAACCAAGAAAGGGAAGACAGCATTTGACACAGCTTGGAGAGCTGAGGATGACCAAACTTTTCCTGGAGAAGGTCTGGATGCAGGTGGCTGACCCAGCACAACACTCTTCCCCAAGCTGTTTTTCTTCCCACCTGAAGTCAACCAGCATATATGCATACCAGGAAATGTGCTTTTTAAATTGATGATCTCTGGGCTAGACTATAATCGGTGCGAGGGCAGGCTCTCTGTCACATACCATTGTTTCCCCAGGGCCCAGCACAGCCCAGGCATATGGTGACCACTTCATTCTCCCCACTCCCACGCCTTTTCCTATGGTGATAGCTCAGGAAGTCTTAAAAGGCTGTATTTGGCTATCTCTGGAGCCCCCTTTTAACCCTTACGACCCCATCATACTCTTCTCAAAGTTCTACAAGTTACACCTACTGGCACTCTCGTATCCTCCCAGGCTGAAAGGCTGTGACTGTCCCATCAGACGGGTTCTATTAAATATGGGACCCCAATACATTCAGAAGCACCAGCTTCTGTTTCGCACGCCATGTCCATTTGACAAGAGTGAAGTGATTAATTAACGTGGTGGGTCTATCTTCTACCCAGCTGTCGTATGCTGCAATGGAGAGCAAGAAAAATCCATTAGATTATACTGAGAGATAGCTGAAAGAAAGTTTAGATTAAGTTTATCTCTCGAGGCAATTTTATTAGATAGATTAAGTTTCTGTTCATCTCTCCAAAGACCGTAGTAATAACCAGTGTCATGACTTTCAAATCCTTCGACTGCAGAGGGTAATCAAACATGGTTGTCTTTTTATCCCCTCTTTTACTTGTTAGTATTCCACAATCCTGCGTCGTCCATCTGTCAAAGGGATAGTGGTAAGGGGATCAGTGTTGACAAGTGATAGTACAAATTATGTAATGCCGATGACATTTCACTGTCTCCTTCTGATCTGCTCTTCCTCCTCTCAATCACTCCTTATTCTATAAAAAGCGCTGAAAGAGAAAGGCAGCTGTGGGAGCTATTGGCTCAGGTCCCTGAGCCCCAGGGGCAAAACGGGGTGAATTTGAAGTGTACAGAAGGCTTCTGAATTAGACATGGGGCCTGGGAAGATGGCCTGACTGACAGAAGGGGAAATTGAGGTCATCATCCTACAACAGGACTTTGGCAGCCGCCGCTCGGGACCGCGTTTGGTCATGCTCTGGTCCCATGAAAAACTTGACATGTCAGGCCCATGGCGGCGACGGGCTTTCTGTTCCAAGAATATACCCTCTGACTTCTCCTCCATGGGGGAATTTACCCTTCCTTTTGGGGACTCGGTATAGCGTGATATTTAAAAAAAAAATTTTAATGTTTATTTTTGAGAGAGGTCCAGGCTTTACCTGAGTCCCATGATATGGTGCGTGGCAGGAGACTATTAACTATTTCAGGATTCCTTCAGCCAAATAGACTTTGTCTTCAGTACTAGGGTTCCAGAGTTGTGGGTGAGTGGAGCAGGTTGGATAGTAGACTCATTTGTTCCAGAAACACTTATTAATCACATACTACGTATTATGTGCTTTTCTAGGCACATCTAGATTCTCGATAGTTAGCACTTTGTCAGTTCATGGAGGGAAGTATCCCCGTCTCCCTCCACGTTGGTATTTCCATGACCTGCTGTGGTATCTGGAATGCAGTGATTCGTCAATGTTTCTTGAGTAAATGAATAGGTGAATGCATACCAACTCGTCCCCTTCCCAACCACTCACCTTGAGTTGCTGAGAGACTGAGTCATTACTGGAAAAGTTTCTCAAGACAGGGGAAAATGCTATCATTCACGACCAGCAGTCAAGGCCAGGAGGCAGAAAAAGGATTCAAGACCACATTTCACCATGAAGTATTCTTTAGAATGTAAAGTAAAAACAAATAGAATTTTATTAATCTGCTTTTGCCTACAGCCCGGAAAAGCCCTTGTGTCAAAAATACCTGCCTCTAAATTATGCTTTGTCTTCCCATTATAAATTTTATTAACCACTCTTTTATTAGCAGTCTTATTACAGTTGATCTGCACATGAATGAAAACAATTTACAAATGATCAGGGTTGGATTAGAGAAACCATAAACTCAATGCAAATTGTTACAAATTATTTACTGGCTTAGCACAAATCTGCATATAGATTGAGGAAGTCAATCAGAAAGGTACCTTAAGGTATTCTTCACAAGATAGGATTGTGAAGATATTGCAGACTGGCACGCATCGTGCAGAATAGAAATGAAAATAAATAGATTTATTTGTCAAATACACGTAGGGGTGGGTCTCCTCAGTCAGAACTTTGGAGTACTGGATATGCGGGGAAACTGAAAAGGGGTAGGAAGTTGGGGGCGGGGAAGATGGTTGCAAGTGGGCTTACTCTAAATATAAGGTCAAGAATCAGAGAGAGAGAAAGGGGATTTCAGAAACACAAAAAGCAGAAACATCGACCCAGCACCTTAGAGGCTGACAGAATCTTCCTCATGTTT
Source organism: Panthera tigris (assembly GCF_018350195.1). Classification (NCBI taxonomy): domain Eukaryota; kingdom Metazoa; phylum Chordata; class Mammalia; order Carnivora; family Felidae; genus Panthera; species Panthera tigris. The sequence goes on from NC_056675.1 coordinate 34,450,620, forward strand.
CAGCTCATTAATCTTCCAGCAGCTCTGTAAAATGGGGAGGACCATTACTGTAGTTTGTCCGTTGAGGGAGCTGAAGTTTTGTAACGTGGCCATGGTCACACAGCCATCAGGACTTGGATCTTCAAACTCCATGCCTTCGTCTTAGGATTCACCAATGGAAGTATTGCCTTTGTTTTTGGAGCTGCTCTTTTGGAGGGCGGGTGGTGGTGGATGGGGGTCCTCGGGAATAGCTCTGAAGTCCTAACTCTCTGCCAGTACCGTAAGCCTTGAATTAATCTCGCTTGTGCCTTGACTTCTCCTTTATGAGAAGAACGGTGCCAGGAGGCGGCATGATTTCATGCAAAGAACACAGGTCAAGCATTTGAAAGTGTGAGCTCGTCTATACAGCTTGCTGTGTGGCCTTAGACAGTTTTTAACTCCTTCTGGGACTTGATTTATTCAGGGGGATAGGATAGGGTTTCTTTGAATTTTCTGAAAGTTTACTGAATTTAAGCTCAGGGCCACGAGACACAAATACTGGTGTGTATTGTGTGCAGACTCACACCATCCTATGGCTAGGGGGAAACTGTGCAAAAGTGGAGTTCTCACCCCTTATTCTCACCTATTGTGGACGCTTTGCTTATTTCCCTTCTCTAATATTTCAGTTTTCCTCCTTCAGTCAAAGTTGCTCTTAGATTGTTTTTCATTTGTAGTAACTCAACTCTTTTCCCATGGATATTTGGCTCTTAATGGAGATTAGTCTTCATCTAAGTGACGATACCCTTAATGGTGACATTTCAGATCTCTTCATTAGGTGGGAAGAGCTTTTGAGGACTCAGGGGCTTCTCAAGATGCCGTAAATGCAGCTATGAGTGCAGAAATTTATTCCTTAGATCCCATGGCTAGTATGGTGGAGCTGTAGGGGTGGGGGTGGAGGTGGGAATGGGGCCATCCCACCTCCCCTCTTCCCTGGAGGAAACTTTATCTGCCCTCCTTGTGGCCATTTCACAGCATCAATGATGAGCATAAGTAGTACTAAAGTGGGGAGGGGGGACATTTCCCCCTCCATCTCCTTACCAGCTAAGGGACCCATTTCACTTCATATGCAGCATAAGCTTAATGATATTAATGGTAACAAGAGCCGCATCGATTAGATGCTAACCACAGGCCAGCATGAGCTCATCTTCTATACGCTTTATTTTATTGAATGCTCAGTAGAGCTCTATCATCTGGGATTATGTTTTCACCCCCTCTTACAGATAAGAAAGTGGAGATTTGGTTGGGGTGGGGGGAAGATTTATTTAATCACACAAGGAATTGGAAAAGATGGGACTCAGTCTCAGTTCATTCTCTCTCCGAAGTCTACATCCTTAGCCAATCAACTATGCTAATCTCATGAGTTTGAAATACAGGGGCCTGGACCAGATGTACTTCATAGATCTTTTCCATTTCAAAGATATAACTAATAAGTTCCTAGAGTTGATGGTTCTTTTCAGAGCTTCTGGCCCAACACCCTGTGTTACAGGTAAGGAAACGGGGGCAATTAGATGGGAATTTTTTACAAACACATATGAGGAGAGGGCATTGGGAATGGCATTGGAAGCAACTGGGCAATGGACAGGCAGAAAATGTTGACTTTTCTCCTCTTATCCAGATCCTCCACACCCAGTTAAGAACGTTGTGCACTGCACAACTCTACTGGGTGCCATTTGTACGGACCGTGTGGCGATACACTGTCCCTCTTTTTTTTTTTTTTTTCAGTTCCCCTCTGCTGTCATATATGACCAGCACATTTTCTTATCTTCCTATGATTTTATTTCACAGCTATTTCTAAGACAGAGGAGAGCTTGCATCCCTCTTTCTTTTCCTTTTTCTTTTTCCTAAAAGAGAAGCCGGGAGCTTGCAGAGACTTGGGTTGCTGGCATTGCTGACTTTGGAGGTTGCTGGCTAATCAATCAGGAGCTGCATTGTGAATGCCTGGCATGGATTTTCTTTTTTCTTTTCATCCTTTGTGCGGGCTGTGTGCGCCCGCACGCATGTGCATGTGCACACCACTTTGGTGCCTTTCCACCAGCAAAGGACTCCGGAGCTGGATGTAATTAAACAGCAACCGTGTACTGTGTTCAGGCTTGCTTTGCACGCAGATCTTCTCCCTCGCTCCACTTACAAATGCCCCACCAGCCCTGTGCTCTGCCTTCATTAAACAGCCTGCTGCCTGGTCTCCCCGGGACTGGGATCTAGGGTCTGGGGCCCACGAGGGACGCGCACACGGCTGTTAGCAAGCCTCTAGGCCGCTCGGAGGCTGCGGAGTGTGCACTGAGCTGAGTCAACAGCGCCTCTGCGGGGACTCCTGGCCGTGACACCGGTGGCTGAGACTTCGTGCCTCTTGGAATGCTCAGCCAGAGTCCTCAGGAGTTGAATTCGGATAAAATTGAAAGGTAAACTAATTATAGTGGGGCCGTTTGTGCTTCTGTGGTTTACCTTATGTCAGCATTTCCAGGTTAAACTGCCTTCTTTGGGGATTTCAAAATCTGCTTTAAATGTCTTTTTTCACTACTGTTCATCCCGCTTCCTAATCTAGTTCCATTACAGGTTCTGATTTTTAGACAAATGGACGCGATCACCACCCTTACGGGTGGCTCAGGCGCACATGTATTTTACACGCACACGTGCGCGCACACACACACTCACAAAACAGCAAATGCGCACGGACCACTGTATACATTCAAGATGGTTTCAGTTGTGACACAAAGTCAGATCAAACGGGCCAAAGGAAACGTATAGCTCGGCGTCTGTGTCATCCTGGGACTCCAGTGCTTTGTTAGGACTTTGTCTCTCTGACCCTGCATTTCTCACCCCGGCTTGTCTCAGCCACACAGCATTCTTCACAAGGGAACCACCCCATGGTCAGCAAGATGGCTGCCAGGAGCCGTGTGGTGGAAAGCGCCCATCTCTCGTGGATTAACGTCAGGGGGAGGATGATTGGTCCTGCCGGGGATCACGTGCCCGGCCCTGAGCCAATCACAACGGCCGTGGGAGGGATTGGCGAATTGGCTGGCCTGTGTCACACGTCTTGGGAGTATGATTGACAGCCCAGGTCATGTGCCCATCCCTGAGCCAATGACAACAGCTGTGGGAGGGATCAGGGATCGGCCGTCAGTGTCCCACACAGAGGGAGGGAGATTGACGGCATTGCCAGGACCACAGGGAGAGGAGAATTTGCCGTCTGTTCCTTCCTGGTGGTGTGACTGGGCAGTGCCCTTCATGGCCCTGCTTTTTAGTTTCTCCAACCGTGGAAGGAGTGGCATATCATTCATCTCACAGGGATTATTAAGGATGAAATGAAATAATAATACATATAATGACCAGTTATTAGGGATCTGCTAGTAGATACTAGGCACTTAACAGGCACTTTCTTATCGAGTTAGTCATCCCCCGAGCATGCGGTATGGGATGTGAATAGAAAGGCCCGTTGCTCATATACGTGTGCAAAATAAGCAAGTTTCCTTACTAGAGGGCTACTCGGAGTCTTTGGTACAAACATCCCCAACCAATTATCAAACCACTTTTAATCTGGATGCTTTCTGGTGGTAGGTCCTTTTAGGATAATAATGTCTCACATGACCCAGTTTTGGAAGCACACTTTGTAATATTAGGAAGTCTAAATCCTAACTAAAGGCAGATCAGGGAGCATTTGTATCTGGCTTGTCTTGTTTGGATCCCTTTTAACCATATGTACAGAATTTCTCTTTGACAAGTTTCTCTGTGAGATCATGTGAAACCCAGAATTAAAAGCAGTTAATGCATGATTGTGAGATGTGGTTGTGGTCATACAACAGTGTTTGCATCCAGACAAACTGCTCTCAGCCTTCAGTGTCAGAGAAGTGTGCACCTCATCCAAGCATATCCATTTTGATTTTCTGGGGACCATTTCCCTTGTCGCTTTGGCTGCCAGGGAGCTCAGAGTCAAATGTAAGCCCCACTCGGAGTGCGTGCGCAGAACTTCTGTCATGCATTTTGTGTGTGGCTCTTATCCCTGATGGTCTCTTCTTTTTCTACTCCTTATATTCCTTTTATTCTGATCTTAACAATTACTGATATTTACCTTGTTTTCTTTTCCTGAGGGGCTCAGATCTTTGTGGGCCTGAGGTGGGGCTGAATAAATAAATACACAAATAAAAAGCAGGTGGGATCTCAGGGGCCTTTTTCTGCAAAGATAATGTTGGCGGTGCTGATACCCTTTTCTCCTTCACCGCTAACGTCTTGGCTCTGCTTGGAACCGCTTGCTCAATTACAGCGCCAGGCTCCTGTTTTACAAGGCTTCCTTTGAGCACATCTAATCAGGAGCAGCTTCTCACTGCAGTCTCTTTGTTCACTGACTGGAACCTTGAATGCCTCGCTTTGCCTAATAAATAACCCAGGGGCTCAAACTTGGCCTTAGTCTTTATTGAGAAAATGGAACCGGTGCAGCTCTGAAGCATGTTCAAAGCCAAGGCCGTTGGAAGGTCAGACATCTCTCAGGCATTTCAGGAAAGTTGTAGACTGCTCCGTTTCCCCACACGTTTATTGGACTTTCTCTTTTTTGTTTTCATTGAGCTCTCAGAACTTGCTCCTATCTTGGCACGGACAACCCTGGACAAATCCCCTGGTGTAGGGGTTGCCCGGCGACTCATTTCTACACCTGGGTGTGGACTCTGGCGTTAATGCCGGCCATGTGCAGGGCTGGGCTCCGTCCAAGGAACCATGTGTGAAGTCTCCGTCACTTTCATCCTCCTGGTTTTTCAACTCTCGACACTAGATGACAGCAGTCCAAGGCCCCCGGAGCAAAGAGGCCATGACCCGAAAACGGCCCCTGGCTGGCACAGACCTGTGTTCAAATCCTAGCTTCACTGCTGTGCGCTGTGAGAGTTTCAATGAATTCCCTTAAGGCTCCAAGTTTCAGTTTCTTCATTGGTAAAGTACCTCCCTCACAGCGTGGGGAAATTAAGTGAGCTAGTATCTGTCCTCCTTCTGCCCCCATTGACCTAGTTAACTCTGCTCTGTTTTCTCTTGAGATGTTGGTTTAGGAGATGCGCCCTCGTGGGAAGGCTTCCCTGATCTTTCTGGCTGGGGGATGCCCCTTTTTACAAGTTTCCATCATACGGAGTATCTTCCCTACCCCTTCCCCCTCAGTACCTGTCACAGCAGCATTTTTATTACATTTGCTCATAGGATTGTTCCAGCAGACTGCAAGCTCTGTGCAGACAGGCACCGGGCTTCTGTTCGTCACTGCATCCCCAGTGCTAGCCTCTGGGATGAGCATATAGGAAGGACTCAGGAAAGAATGAAGGGCGAATGGGGTCCCTGGGTGGCTCAGTCAGTTGAGCGTCTGACTCTTGATTTTGGCTCAGCTCATGATCTCGGCGGTGTGTGAGTTCGAGTCCCGTGTTGGGCTGTGCACTTGATGGTGCGGAGCCTTCCCGGGATTCTCTCTCCCCTCTCTCTCTGTCCCTCACCTGCTCATATTCTCTCTCTCTCTCTCTCTCTCTCTCTCTCTCTCTCTCTCTCTCTCTCAAAAAAATAAATAAACATTTAAGAATGAGCAGTCAATGAATGAAGAAGGTGGCTTCACAGTGTCATTCAGGATCTGCCCAGGGAAGAGAGGAGGGTGTGGATTTCGGCATCTACCTGCTGTAAACCAGCCGTGATGCTGCGGGCTTCACCAAGGCCAGCACGTTTATGACTCAACACAATCCCATGAGGCAGCAGGAGCACAGACGTGAGGCCCAGCACATGTTGTCCGGGTTCAGACATCAGATGAACGAGCAAACACGTCTCCATGACGTGTATGAAGCTGGAGAGTCATCCACAAAAGAATTTCAGCATTGCTAAGACGGAGGTTTGCCCCCTCCTTACACCCCATTTCCTGGACATATCAGGCGACAGACGGACAGCTTGTAGTTTGAAGTGTTTTCGCCTGCACCCCTTACCGAACCCCAGCTCAAGTGAGACCGTATGCTCGTTATTTATTATATCAGTCTGCATATTGAGATAATTGGGTTGTGTAATATGGCACACAGACTAATCTAAGAATGATTTCTGCTGAATAGAAATTACTTATTTTGATTCCTCGGGGGTTTGTTTTGTCAAAACTCATGTAGTATTTAGCAAAGTAATCATTGTTCAATTGCCGAGCACAGGAAGTGTAAAATTATCCTAATAAGAATGAAAGGAATAAGAGAACGAGGGTCTCTGACCTCGTCAACTTGATTAGTGATGGTGTTGCGTCTCGTCCTCGAGGCCTAACCTCCACACTGCTTGTGAAGATCACCATGTACCTTTCTATCTCACCGGCCTTAATTAGATATGCAATTTGTCATATGGTTGTTCAACCAGAATAGAGACAAACAAACAAAGAAGAGACAGAAGACGGGGCATGTTACTGAAATTCACGAGAAAACTGCTCAATAGCAAATCAATACCCAAACTGGAAAGGGAGTTTTGAAAGCAGGGACTGGATTTTCCAAATACAGTGACAGGCTGTGTGACCTTGAATTAGCCCCTTAACCTCTCTGAACCCAAGTCCTTCATCTGTCAGATGGAGTTTGTAAGAACACATACCTGAAGTTAGGTCCTTTACAAACAGCAACTTCTGGTGTTCATCTGCCTCATTCCAGAGAGTTGTTGACCATTTGGCTCCTTTTTGCTTTGTGGGAAGTTTGAAGTAACACATATGTTCATGGAAATCTTTTTTTTTTTTTAATGGTTATTTATTTTTGAGAGAGAGAGAGAGAGAGAGAGAGCGAGTGGAGGAGGGGCAGAGAGAGAGGGAGACCCAGAATCCAAAGCAGGCTCCAGGCGCTGAGCTGTCAGCACAGAGCCCGACGCGGGGCTCGAACCCACGAACCGCGAGATCATGACCTGAGCAACAGTTGGATGCTGAACCCACTGAGCCACCCAGGCGCCCCTAAGTGCTGAGCAGATGTTAATGACAGTGTTACTATTAATGCTAGTGTTGTTGCCATCTGTCCTGTGGGGAGATGATTTCCAGGCCTTTGAAGGATGGGAGTTCAGAAACGGGGAACTGCAGGGAGCCGGTGTGTGTAACCGAGAGGGGGCTGCAGCCACGGGGCAAAGGAGCAACGCTGGCTGTCAGAGGCTTTCGGTCCCTTGCTTCCACCTCCTGGGTAATAACGTGGCCTCCGCAAATGCCCAAGGCCAGCCAAGCCAGAGTATTTGCTATGACTTCAGAAGTTTTCCTAGGAGCCAATCTGATTCATTTCCAAACCAGGCAATCCTGAGTGATAGCCACGGTGGATGGGGTTTCCTGTCTCTAAGTCCCCTCTAACCTGCCCTCCAGGGGGTGGGTCTGTTTCTTCCTGGCAGGGGAAACTCCTTGGGGGCTTGTGGTTGCCATCACATAGTCTCCCTCCTTCCCTCCCTCCCTCCACGGGCTTCTTGGACTCTGGTGCATTCTCCTGACCCTTCTTGGCCTCAGCCGTGGAGTTCAGGGTTTTTCTTTTGCCCACACTGGCCAGCTGTCTGTTGGGATGTCCAGCAGTGCTGGGAGGCCTCGTTAGACAGCCCAGAACCTTCCAGGTTTGCATCAGGCTGTGTTTCTTGGCATCTCTTCGCGGTAGAGGTTTCGGCTGTTCCTGCCTCTCATGGCCCTTCATGAAGTTACATCACCTGCTCTTTTCTCAGACAGGGATGGCTGTGATTATTGCCAGACTGGGGCTGGCCCAGTATTTCTCCCCAAAACCGAGTGCAGGCTTAAGAATGAGTCTCAGCATGGAACTCTTCAGGCTGGGCCCTGGAAACCTTCCCCGTCACCAGCTTTCAATCCTGTGACACACCGCGCTGTCTCCTATGTGTTTGTGCTTGGAGAATTTGGGGTTACCATCTTCAATTTCCTTCCTGCGGCGACAGCGTCTGAGATGTGATAAATGTTGGTCAGAAGAAAGTCAGTCATCCTATTTATCTGTTACAAGGGTACAGAGCCACCTTTCTTTCAACAGATAGGACCGACAAGATTATAGGTGTTTTGTTTTTTTTCCCAAGCTGACATTCAGTAAATGCTTACTGTGTGTGAGATGCTGTTCTAGTGGTATTCTGTGGATTCTCCTACTGGATCCATTTTTCCATGCCCATTTTAAAGACGAGGAAGCTGAGGCCTAGAGAGGAAAAGTCACATGCTAAGGCTAGGAAGTTTTGGAGACACAGAGGTCAGAATTGTTTTCTGCTTTGCGTGCTGCCTTGAGTCCAGGGACTCAAACCTGTTCTCACCTCACGTCCCCCAGGAAGGGGGGGGATTCTAGCTGGTAATGGGTGTATGTGTCTTTGCATTCTGTGAGTCTCATTCAGGGCCAGGTGGACAGAAAGCATTGGACAAGTGTTTGTTGAATGAATAGAGGAATGTGCATGACCAACAGTGTTGTGACTGAATGGGGACTCCTGGTTGAATACCTGAGTTATTCATAGGGCCCAGGGCTTTTGGAGAGTCATGTCAGGTGCTGGTACCATCCAAGTGGAATAAGAAAATAAAAGGGAAGGGGTTGGATGATTCGGAGAAGTGTCAGAGCCTCTCAGGGACGCCCAGACTGCCACACCAGGAACTGGAAAGCCAGCAGAATTCTCCGGTCTCTCATCTATGATTTTCTCTGTGTATTTGATCCATTTTTCTCCCTCTGCAGGGGACAGTTTTGTTTCTTCTTCTTTGCCCACTTCATGGGCAAAGGATGACCTCCAGAGTTTTCCTGTCCTGCTTCATGTCCCAAGTCCAAATTCCCAGGAGGGAAAGTCCGGTTTCCCTGGATCAGTTGAGATATGTGTCACTGGTCCCGTTACCAGTCATGTGAGGGCGTTAATGTCCAGTACAGACACAGCTGCCAGGAATCCTGCTCCCAATGAGGGGGGGGGGTTGGTAATCAGACAGGTGGGAAACATGTTTAAATATGAATACCCAAGGCTGCTGCTCCCTTTTCAAAGTAGATCGGACTTAGGCTGTCTGACTTACAGGGTAAGAAGGTGGTTTGCTCACATCAGCCTCTCTGTGCAATAGAAACGTGCCAACGAACCTTTGGAAATACCATGCCCCAAAGAGGAGGCCCTTCAGAATGCGCCAAGATCCACTGAGAGACTGGGAGGTGTGGGGACCGTCTTTAAAGTTAGTTTCTCAGCCCACAGGTACAGATGATGCATGAGGTTTCCAACGGTGATGCTTACGGAGCCCCTGGGGGGTGAAGTCTTTGATGGGCCATGGCAGGGCTGGCATCCGCCCCCAAGCCTGGACTGTAGCACGTGTGTGTTAGATGAACAGGAATGTGTTTGTGGGGCCCTGCTACATCTCAGGCTCTAATACCAGCCATGTTTTCACTTAACTTCTGTCCAAGGGCTTTATGCATCCTACTTAGTATTTTCTTCCCACTTTAGCGATGAGGATTTGGAAGTTCAGAGATGTTTAGCAACTTGACCAGATCGGGATTAGTGCTTCTGGGATTTAAATCTAGGTTTATCTGAATGTGTACCCTGGACTTTTTTTTTTTTTAACGTTTATTTATTATTTTTGAGAGACAGAAAGAGACAGAGTGTGAGCTGGGGAGGGGCAGAGAGAGGGAGACACAGAATCTGAAACAGGCTCCAAGCTTGGGCAGTCAGCGCAGAGCCTGATGCGGGGCTCCAACTCATGAGCCATGAGATCATGACCTGAGCCGAGGTGCCCTCTGAATGTGTACCTTCTTTTTTATTAGTCCATCAAATGTCTCTGATCCAGAATGAGTGTCTTATAGGACACACACACACACACACACACACACACACACAAAGTAATCTATCGTCCACTAAAGTTGCTGTAGGAAGCATGGGGCCTCCAGGTATCTGAACACTGAGCACAGAGAAGGAAATGCTGATAGGGATCTGGTCTTGTTGAGCTTAGTTAGCTCCAGTCAGTGGCACCTTGGTGCCGAGGCTTGGGGAGTGAAAAGCACACATACCCAAGGGCAAAAGAGATCCACACTAGGCTTGCTCGGCTGTCTGCAGCAAGTCTGAAAATGCAAGCTTGATTCCAACGAAGGCAAAACACTCAGACAAGAGAGAGAGAGCGTTCTGCAAAGGATCAGTCCTATAGCAGTGGAAGGAAGGAGGGTGAGAAAAAATACCAGGGGCTGTACAGGAAGACTGTGCTCATAGTCACGTCTAGGCTCCCTCAGAAGCTTCCCCTTAGTGGATGGAATGAGAATCACAACCAAACACCTGTGTCTCTGAAAGCCTCTCCAAGGTGAGATGGCTCTCCCATTCCTCCACGATATTCCTGTTCTCAGAGTTTTTTCCATTTTATTCTATCATCCTAGGAGACACAAGAGTGGATTTGCCCTGGGCCAGTTCCCGGAGAAGGACCCAATTCCCCGAAGGGCTTCAGAATGACTCTTTCAGAAATTATTATCAAACCAGTTCGTCACCCGGGGAAACATCTCTATACAATTATTCTGGTTGGCTGGGTAATTGTCACTAACGTTACACGGGGCTGGAATAATGATCAGGGAGGTAATATTAGATTTGTCTCTTCTAAAACTGATTGTTTGTGTAAGTGCTGTCTGTTTGGTACACTGAGGATATGCTTACTGGAATAAGGCAGCGTAGGTGGCTTTGCAGACTCAGCCTCCATGTCTGAAAAATCCTAGAAGCCGTCCTTAGCTCGAAGGACTGTCTCCGGGATTATGTGAGGTAATGGGTGTCATTACCCAGAGAGTAAATGGTTCCTGATGGTTCTCAAATGTACCGGGCTTCTCTACAGATGCATTTGTTGTATTGAACACCGTTATAATGTGTGCTAAATGTTAGACACATTACAGATATTCACCCCCTCGACACTCAGCCCTTGGCGGTAGGCGTTGTAATTGCCTTTGTTTTATGAATGAGGACAGTGAGGGACAAAGCCGTTAAGTAATTGATGCTCACTACGAGGCAGCAGAGCTGAGGTTTGAACCTGGTTCTTGAGTTCATGCCCTTAACCACCTGGAAGCCACACGGATGCTTCAGGAAGCTCACAGCCCCTTGCACGGCGCTGGGGAAGCATTTCTTCTAGTGTTTCATGAACTTTCAGAAAATCAAGTTGCACTCAGATTAGCGTCTCAGGGGTCTGCTTCTGGGGGAACCCAAACAAAGACATGCTCCAATTCTGCCCCAACGCTCTTTCTCTCCCAAGGATTCCTGAGTAAGGAAAAGACAGTATGTGCAGGTTGCCACAGCCCCACGGGAACCAAAGTACTGCTTTTTTAATAGCTGGGTAAGCACCCAATACTCCCCTGTGCATGGCAGTAAAATTCTAGCAGGGGAATGTGGCTGATGTCTGGAAAAACGGCTCACTGAGGTCCCCTGCTTGCTGTATCCTACCTAGATGTGCTGACAACATGGGGGTGGAAAGCCAGAAGGGGATCTACTCAAGGATGCAGACCTTGAAGGCACAATAACTCTATCCCGCAGCGATCCAGGCTCAGTGGAGGTGAGGGCTGGGCACAGTCAGACTGGTAGCTCTTCCTCTCTGGGGGCGGGGGACGGAGGGTGGGCACAGCTAGTGGTGTAAGCAGAGAGGGTTGAGACGTGGGGACAAGGGTGGACGTTCCCAATCCCTAACGGGGCTGAGGACCTGGGGAGGATGCTTGCACCTGCCTTGGTCTGTCTGCTTTCTCCTCTCCAGTGTGCTGGTGGCCATTGATTTGCCGCCGTCCAGGGAGACGCTGAGTTCATTTTCTCTAATAGCATTTCTTGGCCTCTCCTCGGGTGTGATTAGGAGGGAGGAAAATAGCATTCTTAGGGTTTTTGCAATTTGGTCTCCAGTGCACGTTGATCAGGCATCTGGAGCATTTGTGCAGTTTTTCGTGTTAATCTGTTGGTTCTGTGAATTATAACTTGTGCAGAAGCCACAAAAATAGCAGTGACGACGATGACGATGGTGACCGTGGTGACCTCAAAATCGTGCCGCCCACCTGGCTCTGTCCCGGGTGGTTGCACCTGTCGTGACTGTTCAACTTCCGAGGTAGATCACACTGCCTTCTTTGTGCAGATGAGGAAGCTGATAGTTAAAGAGGCTAAATATGTTGCTTTGGCAGCGTCTCGAGGTTCATGGGTACAGGGGCTCCTGAAATGTTCAGGAGCAGGAGCAGGCTTTTTCTTGATAGCATTCTGGCTTGTGGAGCATTCAGGCACAGAGGAGGGAGCCAGAGAGAGAAGGGGCTGGGAGGGATCCTGCAGAGTGAGCCGCTGGGGAAAGGGCTGCATGGACTTCTGTGCGAAGTTGTCTTTGGGCTATGTCTTCAGAGATTTCATCTTTGTTTATAAAGAATCGTCACTGCTCTGTTAGCCTCTTCACCGCAAATTCCGTGAATACCAGTGTGGTGCTCATCGCCGAACAGGATCACTCAGTAGAATGAATGCTCTGTTGGAGCAGTGGAGGGGCCGAAAGAGGGAGAGAGAGTCCCAAGCAGGCTCTGTGCTGTTAACGCAGAGCCAGATGCAGGGCTCGATCCCATGAACTGTTGTGGTAGGGTCCCCTCCCTAAGGAAAGAAAAAAAACCCTCAAGGCAACCTGGCTATATGTGTACGTGACAACATCCCCACGACCTGGTAACATGAGACCGTTTAATCAGACTGCATGTTTGTGTGTTACCATATATGGGACGCAGAGAAGTAAAAAATGTATACAAAACGATGCCACGTGGCATTCGGGGCTCGGTTCTTTGGGTACGAACCCAACTGAGCGGTGCCATCATGAATCAAGCCGCTTCCTGGAAAGAAAAGCCTCGACGTCACGACTCTGTGTGAGAATCCAGCTACACCGTGAGATCATGACCTGAACTGAAATGAAGACGAACGCTCAAGTGACTGAGCCACACAGGTGCCCCTATTCTATTTAATCAGAATATATCTTAAACTCAGAAAGACCTGAGGGCAAGCCATTCCTCTATGACAACATGTCTGAAGGGCTGGGAGCACAGCCGGCCCTTCTTCGGGGGTGAAGAGAATGGGAAGGGGGAGGGACGTGTTTGACGAGAGCCGGCACGATGCTGGTCTTCTGAACCAACCTAATCAAAGGCACCCCAGGCTCTGTCCAATTCGTCTCTCCTGTTGCTTTGAAAAGATCTGACCCTGGTTCTCTCTTCCTTCTCCCTCTATTGTTTATTTGGATTTTAGGGGGAAGGGGATCCTGGCATTTTAATTTCAAAACACTTTCTGGGAAATGCAATAAGGAGAATGAATGCCTTAAGTGGTGGACCCACAGTTTTGGCGTAAGAAACCGTTTCTGCTGGTTTTACTGGTGAAGGGAAGCTCTTTCCTCCCCTTGCAGCACTGGCAAAGCCTGTCATCTGGGGCCCTTCCCCCCCCCCCCCCTTTTCAGGCAGAGACCTGGAATATTGGAATTTGATGAAGATTAGGGGCCAGTAACAATTAAAGCGAGCACGGGGCCTGGACTAGAATCCCCCATCTATCAACGTCTTCACCAAGGAGCCCTTGTGTCTCCCAGTCACCCACGCAGCTCCCTGAGCCATTACAGTCTGCCCCACACCAGCCCACCGCACCCTGGATGCTGATTAAAAACCTGGGGAGCGGTGGGGGACTGCATGCTCCTATATTCCTCCAGTAGATCTCGGCAAGTTAATAACCTTCTTTAGAGCAAGAGCAAATCAAGTCCTATTTGAAACATTTTTATTGACAAGCGAAGGGCTGCTGTGTGTGGCCCAGGTAAATGTATCACTTGGTTTTGTTACTTGTTTCTGACTCATGCAACAGACAAGAGCGTTTAAATCATCCAAAGCCTGCCATTGTTGCAAGACAGGAGGAAATGTTGGCGCAGGGAAATGGGATGAGAGAGGGAGGGAGAGACAGTGAGGGTGAGAGGGAGAAAGAGAGTGTGTGAGAGAGAGAGAATTTGTGTTTCTGGAATTCCTGCCGTAGGACCTGAATGATTTACAATGACTTGTGTGCTGCCCCGAGTCCTTTATGCTGGCACTGTTTTATTCCCATTTCGCAGTTGAGGACACTGAGCTTATAAAGGCACGGATGGTCTTGCCTCATATTGTATGGCAGCGGTAGACCCAGGATGCCTGTCTGGTTGGGCTGGGTGATTTGCAACCACACGGGATTGGTCAAGGTCCTGAGACAAAACATGACCCATTAAATTCGGGGCATCCCAGGTGACTTACTAAGGGGCCATGTTCATAAGTGAGAGTGAGGTTTAGGGGCTGGGAGTATCAGATCAGTCAACACCCCTAAGCCTGCAGGGCAGGGGAAGGGAGCCATTTCCGGAACCCCAGGCAAGCATCTTGCAAAGGAGGCTGTTTTAGAGGAACAGCGACTTTTGGTCGAAGGACAGGGCCAGTCCAATGTGATTCTGCACGGGAAGCATCAGGGAGGGAGCCCGGATGGCTGACCCAACCAGAAGCCAGCAATGCCACTGATGCATTCCATTCCGGTCAGCCTCCCAGGGCAGAGGGCAGGGTGCACAACGGTCTCACAGGTTGTTGCCTTGTTCTTTTGTTCTGGCAGATACCCCCGAGTGCTTTTTTCCAGAAGGCAATGGCCATCAAGCTGTACCAGCAAAAAAAAAAAAAAAAAAAAAAAAAAGAAAAAAAAAAAAAGAAACCATTCCTCTAAAGAAAGCTGATAAATATCAAAGCATCTCTCCTTACATGCAATGGAAATAATCTCAAAACACGTTACTGAGATTTTGGCCATGACCTAGAACCTATAAGGACCCATCCGAAGTAACATGTTATATTCATAAAGATACCCGCCCAGCAGAGGCTGACTGCTGGGTGGGTCATTAAGACTCGCCGCCTGCGTTATTTAATATATCTTCATAATACCCTGGGGCAGGCAGGGGGAGATGTTCTATAAACTCTGTCTACTTTACAAGTAGGTCTTCAGAAGGGAAAATAAATACTATTCTTCCTTTTGAAAGGAGAATTGTCTTGCTGTCTTTGGTCAGCTGTATTGCTGGTCGGGTGGCTTTGGGAAGCTCCTTCCCACCAGCGCAGAGGATTTGGGAAGCAGAAACCTCAGAATTTCCCTGACACCCCCTCCCCCATTGCCTCCTGTCTTTCAACCATCCTGTTGGATCACACAGCCCAGGATAACGGCCCGACCCCTTGCCTCACAACGGTCAATCTAGAAGCGAAAGTACCAGGAAGAGTAACAACGTTCCATGTGCCAGGCCCCGTGCTAGGTTTTGTAGATGCAGAAATGAGTAAGGGGCACCTGGGTGGCTCCGTCACTTGGGTGTCCGACTTTGGCTCTGGTCATGTTCTCACGCTTCGTGGTTCAAGCCCTGCGCGGGGCTCCGTGCTGACAGCTCAGAGCCTACAGGCTGCTTCTGATTCTTTGTCTCCCTCCCATGCTCACACTGTGTCTCTCTCTCTCTGTCAACGATAAATAAACATTAAAAAAATTAAAAAAAAAGAAATGAGTAAAACACTGTGTGCAGACTTTACGGAGATCTTGCGCGGACGGGGGGACATTGACCCGTAGACGTTTCAGCTAAACGTGGTTGAGGAGCATATGTGTGGGGTATGCATGCGGATGTGCTCCAGGGACCCAGATGAGGCGGCGTGGGATTCGCCCTGGCTGTCAGGGAAGTTGCACCGTTCAGGTGGCATTGAGCATCCGGGGAGGGATTCTCGGAGGAGGAGGAGGGGTGCTGTGGACACGGGCTGAGGCAGAGACACGGCTTTAAGGCCACATGAGGGTACAACCAGTCAAAAGGTGTGTCTGGAGCGACGACGTGTGGAGGACAGTCACAAACAGGAGATACGCCTCAAGAGCTTATTAGGGTTGGAACCTGAGCAGCACCGGTCCTCCGGTCTTCGGGCAGCAAAGTCTTAACTCAGGGAAACCATAGCATCAGACCTGTGTGTTTAGAGAGATCACGCTGGTGTTGTTGTTTAGGGCAGTGATGGAGGCGTGTTGATTAGGGCACAGTTTCATTAGAAGTGAAGGTGGCTGGGGGCACCTGGGTGGCTCAGTTTGTTCAGCACCTGACTTTGGCTCAGGTCATGATCTCGTGGTCCATGAGTTCAAGTCCCATATCGAGATCTGTGCCGACAGCTCAGAGCCTGGAGGCTGCTTGTGATTCTGTGTCTCCCTCTCTCTTCCCCTCCCCTGCTCATGCTCTGTCTCTCTCTCTGTCTCGAAAATAAATAAAACATTAACAAAACAAATAAAAATAAAAGAAATGAAGGGGGATGGGTGTAGATTGCCAAAGGTCTTGGATGCCGTGCAGGGATCTCACATTCTGTTTCTATGCAGGAACCACTTTCAACCCCTTATGTCAAGGGGGTCGGTGATATCACAGCCACCCTGTTGGTGACCCATTCAGATCTGCTTCACTGGGACAGCGTACCCACCCACCCCATCCAGGTGCTGTGACGTTGGGGTGTTCAAAGCTGCACCCAGTGCTGTGCTCTTAACTGATAACAACAATTTCTCCTAGGGAAGAAAAAAAAATCCCTGATTTTTATATCACAGATTTCTGTGATATAAATACTCCCACCTTGGCCAATTCCAAACTACTAAGGTGATAACACCAAATGCAGCCATGGGGATGTTGGCTTCTGTGAGCTAGTGAGAGCTGGTTTTGTCCCAGCCCTGGATCCGTCCTTCTGGGGAGAATTGCCCTTGGCCACCCGTGGCTGCCTTGCCTAAAATGCTTGGGACAAAGGGATGTCTCCCTGGGGACAGCCAATGACCGAATATAGGGGGATATAGATCGCTTTTCAGGGGGACCATTCTTTAGTCATAAACCCACTCCAGAGGTCTTAGTGGGATCAGGCTGAGTCTACACTTCAGTGGAACCTGTTTCTTTGCTTGGGTTCTTTCCCTGCCCCAACCTGCTCCCTCCACTTCCTTTCGAGTTTGTCCCAAGAGTTCTCTGTCAGGAAATCACTTATGCAATGACCCTCACCTCAGACTCTGCTTTTAGGGAGCCCAACCATAGCCATAACCCCGGGAACTGCCTGGAAAATCTCGTTTGCGATCCTTATATGTGTGCATATGTCTGGGAGAAGGTCAATGGCTCTCATCAGATTTTCCAAGGAATTTATGACCCAGAAAAGGTTTGAAACTCCTGCAGTAGGTGAAAACATGCATTTTGCTTCTAGCAAATGTGGCTGACGCTCTGCGAGCCCAGCTTTCCTGAGGACTGAATGAAGAGAGTCCTCATTTAAGAGGACCACCCTGTAGAGGGCAGGCTTATTCACCTGGGATGCCGGCCCTAATCCCCTGAAAGGTGAGGACAAGGCAAGGGAAGGATGCTTGAATTTACAGGGAAGCATTTGGAAGGGCAGGGAAACCACAGCTCCAGGCAAGACAGGAAGCGTTAAGCTGTACTTTTAAAGGCCTAATCAAATGCAAGCAAAAGCATATTCAAAAGCCAGAGCAATTGGTAGTCGAACAAAGCCTTCTTTCAAGCCACGCGTGTGTTCCACACCCGGGACCGATAAGAGCTCCGGAAAGCTGCAACCCCCATCCTTCGGCGGTACCCTGTCGGGGTAAAGAACGTAACTGTGAACTTGGGGCAGATGTCTGGTGCCTCTTTGGTTGTTTCAAGGATCATTGGTGGCACAAGATGGGCCAAAGAGGCTGGGATGCTGGCTGCTTTGCACACCCCTCTCCCTGCCGCGCGCGCACACACACACACACACACACACACACAGACACACAACCCATGCAGTTGTAGACACTCATCCGGTCTCACACCCGTCTCCGTTGTGAGCATTACGTCCTCACCACGTATCTACATCATTCACACGCTGGCCAGCCTTCCTCACACACCTTCACCCCTGACACACTCATCACACACTGAACACGGCTGTTTGCGGACTCACCCACATCCACTCGTGCCCCGAGCCCTCACCCTTCGCTCAGCACCCGCCACATTCACCTTGCCCACTCCCTGCTCTAGATGTCTCCTCCTGCCCTTTGTTTCTCCTTCACTGACTCCCTATCCCCCACCCTCCCGCTCCCTGTCTCTCATGCACCTGCAACCCCTGTCCCCCGCCCCCCACACTTTCTCCACACCCTCTCCACCATCCCAACACATGCAGTCCCGGAAGGATGAGTGCATGGAATCTTAACCTCACTAACAAGTTCACGGTGAGAGAATTGCTCCCCTGGCTCCCCTAAATTTGTTTCTTCTCACTGCTGGACACTCTCTGTAGCTCAGAGGTATTCCTGATGACCGTTTTGGGTACTTCTGCACATGCTTTGTGGGGTATCTTGACTGCACAGTAGAGCGTGTCCGTGGAAAACTGCAGGCTCGGCCGGTGGGGACCACCACCCCCCACCTCCTCCTCTGTCAGAGGCTGCCTCTCCTTGATGTAGTTCCCCTCTCTACATTCAGTTTGCTGATCAGTGAAATGGAGAGACCGAAGTGTCTGCCTCTTGGTACAGAAGATCAAATGACTAGAATAACGTAAATATCCGAATGTGAGAAAAGGTAGCCCCTGATATTATCCATCCTTCCTTCCTTCCTTCCTTCCTTCCTTCCTTCCTTCCTTCCTTCCTTCCTTCCTTCCTTCCTTCCTTCCATTCTTTTCCTCCCTCCTTCCCTCCATTCTTCCCTCCCTCCCCCCTTCTTTCCTTTCTTTTTTAAAGTTTGTTTATTTATTTTGAGAGTGAGAGAGAGAGGGAGAGAGAGAGAATCCTAAGCAAGCTCCGTACCATCAGTACAGAGCCCAACTCAGGGCTGGAAATCACGAACCATGAGATCATGAACTGAGCCAAAATCAAGAGTTGGATGCTTAACTGACTGAGCCACCCAGGTGCCCCAAGTGATGCCAGCACTTTAAATCAGATTTCGAAGAGAACTTCAAGCTCTGTAACAGCTCTGGGTTTGTGGAACGAGCAGAAGGCCCTATGTTTTCCATTTAAGCAGTTTCTGTGTTGTGGGTCCCTAGGAGCTGAACTTGGAGGCATCCCAGAGGCTGGGTTGAAGTGAGCCTCTACAGTGACAAATTATGGCTCGGGGGGAATTTGTAGAACTCCCATTTTTAGAGCATGGGTTCAAACAAAGCCAAAAGTTGGTGCTAGATCATTTGAACATGAAGGCTAGGCAGTGGGGAGTTTTTGGCAAAGGCATCTAGTATGCATTTGTACCCAAATACATCCAAAGTGAAGCTGAGTTGGAGGTTCTGGGAAAATCAGTTTGGGGGGGAAAGGGGGCTGTGGAGTGGGGGCAGGGCGGTGACAGAGACTGTGTCCTTGACCAAACTCTACTCAGACTCCTCTGAGCTGGCTTCTCAACCAGACCCTGACTTACGGGCTTCTGTGTCCATCTCGGCATTGTCCAGTTTAACCAGAATCCTCACATTGCTGTCTGATCACTCTTGATATCTGGCCAGATTCCTCACCCTGCACCACCCCCAGCTGGGGTTTGACACCTTGGGCTGCCTTCAGCAAGAATCCTGTGAGGCTGGTATAGCCAGAATCCACCCCCCGCCCCGCTGCCCCCACCAACGACCCCTGCTGTCTCTTCTTAGCAATTTTCCATTCATTGACCCCACCCTCACCTTGGCTACAAATTCCCACATGTCCCTGTTGTGCTGGGAGTCTGGCCGTCTCCACCCCATTGCGAAGCCCGTTGCGTTGCGGCCTGCCTCACACCTCCTGCAATGGTCCCCCTGAATGAAGTCTGAGGGTAGTTCTTTACTAGGGGTCCCGAGTGGGTTTTTGTTTGCTGGGGGTTCCCTGGTCCTGTGGGTATCTGGTCTCAGTATGTCTCTTCCTGGGACAGGAAATACTTTGGTCATTCCAGTGCAAGGCAAGTTGACTTTTGGGGTCTTTCATGATCAAACCTGCTTGCTTTTCTTCATGGGTGATGATAAGAGCTCCCTCCATTTCCCGAGTTTGACTGTGTTCTGGGGATTGTGTTACACTCATGGTCGGCACGTCCTCATGGCCACTCTGGGAGGCAGAGAAGGCTCTCGCTGTGGGGACATGAGTAAGTGGCAAAGTGGTTTATCTGGAGCCATGGTGCTGATGGAGTCTGTGCTGAAGGGGCTGATGGATGGATGAGGGGCAGAGGGTTGGTGGGCAGACGCACACGGCTGTGACTTTGGTTGCTAGATGTGGGGGGTTGGGTCTGCTTACCCTTTTCCCTTATTACTGGGCCGCCTTCGCCTCTCATGTGTGGGTGGACTTCTGGCCAGTGTGATCTGTTACAGATCTCCTTACCACTCTGCCTTTCTGCTCTTGGAGAAGGACACAGACCCCTTCCATTAGACCCAGCTCTCTTATCCGTCCTGTTGAACTTCCAGAACACAAGGGGAAAGTGCTAATGGCAGAACCTCTCCAAGAAGTCAGCTGGTAGACATCGGGTTGGGCCCCTTCCCTTCTTGGCCTTGCAAACACCTGTCCTGGCTTTCCTGTGTTTCCAGATCCAGCTTCTAGCCTTCTCCGCATCTTTCACCAGGAACAGAGCTCAGTGGACGAGAACAGAACTTTAGAAGTCTGGAAGACCAGGTTTTCAATCTCAGTTCTCATAGCCAGCCGGCAATGACTTTGGACAAGTCCCCCTCAACTCTCTCGATCCTTAGTATTTAGTCTGTAAGATGGAATAATCACGACAAACAATAAAATAATAATAGCAATATAGAATAGCGATGCCTACATGCTATAGGGTTGAGCGTGAAATGGTCATTGTAGGCAGTCAGCCTGTCATTTCACCTGACTTTGTGGAGGAAATGTCGTAGACAGGTCTTTCCCTTGAAAAGGTGGCTGTTCGAGGGTCTCCCTTCAGACCGGTAGGCCTGGGAAGCCGCTACTGCCCAACAAGCCTGCAGGACAGACTGAGCCGCACACTTAGCGGTGAGCCCACTGGGGCCCATGAGTTGAAGGGGGATTGCCTGCGACCCCCCACAAGACTGGTGGGAACGCTGCGGGGGGGGTCCAGATCCAGAAGTCTTCCTACCTCACTCATCATTCAGGGTTGGGGCGGGGAGTGTCCAGGAGCGTCAAACGACTGGGCTGTGTGTGAGGATACAACCACAAATAACACTTACATTTGGGGCCCACCCCCCTGTCCTTGGACAAACGTGTTCTACCTGTCAAGCACTGTGCTAATAACATTTGCACGCACTATCTCCTTTAATGTCCCAGCTCTCAGGAGTGGACGCCACATTCACCGCCACACTGCAGACGAGGAAGGCAGGCCCAGCTCAGACAGACTAAGACCTGGTCCGAGTTTACATGGCTAGCAAGTGACGGAGAGGGAGGCGAACCAAAGTCATTTAGGTCTTAAGGCCATGTTACAGGAAAAACTTTGGGCCACTTAGCTTCAGGGTATGGATGGACCCGAATTAACGCAAGGAGAAAGTTCCATAGATGCCAGAGGGTTTCTTTAATCTCCTCCCCGTACCCTGGTCTATCAGTGGCTTTGCTCGGGATAATTCTAGCCAGACCAGCAGATCCTTCTGTGCTGAGCTGCCTCCCAGTCACCGTACTTCTGCTGCTGCCGTGGACAGCCGGAGCCACAGACCCCAAGCCTCTGCATGGTTCTCCCTCTGACACTCTTCTTTTTCTCTTTTTTAAAAAATTTTTAATGTTTATTTATTTTTGAGGGAGACAGACACAGAGACAGAGAGTGAGTGGGGGAGGGGCAGAGAGAGAGGGAGACACAGAATCCGAAGCAGGCTCCAGGCTCTGAGCTGTCAGCACAGAGTCTGACGCGGGGCTTGAACTCACAAACAGTGAGATCATGACCTGAGCTGAAGTCGGTCGCTCAACTGACTGAACCACCCAGGAGTCCTGACCTCTGCTGCTCTTCTAACACTGCCCTGAAAATAGCTCTCCTTCTCTGCCTGAGCTCTCAAAATTCGAGCCCCCAATTTTTGCTCTCTGTTGTTTGGTGCGGGGGGAGGGGTGGTGGAGAGGATTTAATATTTCCTACTTCCTTGTCTCCCCAGCCGCCCTCCGCTGCCCTGTGTGTATCTCATTCCTGCACTTCCTGTGCACACAATGTACTTGATCGTACTTCTTGGTCTGTGACATACTGTTACCGTCAGATGGTGCACAGCTCCTATTTATATTTCTCTTTTAAAAATTTTATTTTACTGTTCCCCTCTTTATCAGCTCACCCCCTCTTCTCCTTCTTTGGATTCATGTGCATCCTCTGTACTGACTAAATGCAGGACTTACACTCTACTGTCTACATAGTTTGTTTTTTATTTTATTTTATTTTATTTTATTTTATTTTATTTTATTTTATTTTATTTATTTTATTTTATTATTATTATTTTTCATTTTATCTTTTATTTTTTCAAGTTTACATCCAAATTAGTTAGCATATAGTGCAACAATGATTTCAGGAGTAGATTCCTTAGTTCCCCTTACCCATTTAGCCCATCCCCCCTCCCACAACCCTTCCAGCAACCCTCAGTTTGTTCCCCATATTTATGAGTCTCTTCTGTTTTGTCTCCCTCCCTGTTTTTATATTATTTTCATTTCCCTTCCCTTGTGTTCATCTGTTTTCTCTCTTAAAGTCCTCATATGAATGAAGTCATATGATTTTTGTCTTTCTCTGACTGACTAGTTTCACTTACCATAAGACCCTCCAGTTCCTTCGACGTAGTTGCAAATGGCAAGATTTCATTCTTTTTGATTGCCGAGTAATACTCCATTGTATAGATATACCACATCTTCTTTACCCATTCATCCGTAAATGGACATTCGGGCTCTTTCCATACTTTGGCTATTGTTGATAGTGCAGCTATAAACATTGGGGTGCATGTGTCCCTTCGAAACAGCACACCTGTATCCCTTGGATAAATACCTACTAGTGCAACTGCTGGTCATAGGGTAGTTCTATTTTTAGCTTTTTGAGGAACCTCCATACTGTTTTCCAGAGTGGCTGCACCAGCTTGCATTCCCACCAACAACACAACAGAGATCCTCTTTCTCTGCATCCTCGCCAACATCTGTTGTTGCCTGAGTTGTTAATGTGAGCCATTCTGAGGTGTGAGGCGGTATCTCATTGTGGTTTTGATTTGTATTCCCCTGATGATGAGTGACGTTGAGCATCTTTTCATGTGTCAGTTGGCCATTGGGATGTCTTCTTTGGAGAAGTGTCTATTCATGTCTTTTGCCCATTTCTTCACTGGATTATTTGCTTTTTGGGTGTTGAGTTTGAGAGGTTCTCCATAGATTTTGGATACTAACCGTTTATCTGATGTGACGTTTGCAAGTATCTTCTCACATTCTGTCGGTTGCCTTTTAGTTTTGCTGATTGTTCCCTTCTCTGTGCAGAATCTTTTTATTTTTATGAGGTCCCAGTAGTTCATTTTTGTTTTTGTTTCCCTTGCCTCTGGAGACGTGTTGAGTAAGAAGTTGCAGCACTCAAGATCAAAGAGGTTTTTGCTTGCTTTCTCCTTGAGGATTTTGATGGCTCCCTGTCTTAATTTAGGCCTTTCATCCATTTTGAGTTTATTTTTGGGTATGGTGTAAGAAAGTGGTCCAGGTTCATTCTTCTGCATGTTGCTGTCCAGTTTTCCCAGCACCACTTGCTGAGAGACTGTCTTTATTCTTTTGGATACTCTTTCCCACTTTGTCAAAGATAAGTTGGCCATACGTTTGTGGGTCCATTTCTTGGTTCTCTATTCTGTTCCATTGGTCTGAGTGTCTGTTCTTGTGCCTGTACCATATTGTCTTGATGATTACAGCTTTGTAATACACGAAATCTAGGATTGTGATGCCTCCTGGTTTGGTTTTCTTTTTCAAGATTGCTTTGGCTATTCGGGGTCTTTTCTGGTTCCATACAAATTTTAGGATTATTTGTTCTAGCTCTGTGAAGAATGCTGGTGTTATTTTGATAGGGATTGCCTTGAATATGTAGATTGCTTTGGGTAGTGTTGACATTTTAACAATATTTGTTCTTCCTATCCAGGAGCATGGAGTCTTTTTCCATTTTTTTGTGTCTTCTTAAATTTCTTTCCTAAGATTTCTATAGTTTTCAGTGTATAGATTTCTCACCTCTTTGGTTAGATTTTTTCTTAGGTATTTTATGGGTTTTGGTGTAATTGTAGATGGGATCGATTCCTTGATTTCTCTTTCTGTTGCTTCATTGTTGGTGTATAGGAATGCAACTGATTTCTGTGCATTGATTTTATATCCTGCCACTTTGCTAAATTCATGCATCAGTTCTAGCAGTTTTTTGGTGGAATCTTTAGGGTTTTCCATATAGAGTATCATGTCATCTGTGAGGACTGAAAGTTTGACCTCCTCCTGGTCAGTTTGGATGCCTTTTATTTCTTTGTGTTGTCTGATTGTAGAGACTAAGACTTGCAATACTATGTTGAGTAACAATGGTGAGAGTGGACATCCCTGTCTTGTTCCTGACCTTAGGGGGAAAGCTCTCAGTTTTTTCCCATTGAGGATGATATTAGCATTGGGTCTTTTACACATGGCTTTTATGATCTCGAGGTATCACCCTTCTATCCCTACTTTCTTAATGGTTTGTATCAAGAAAGAATGCTGTATTTTGTCATAATGCTTTCTCTGCATCTATTGAGAGGATCATGTGGTTCTTGTCCTTTCTTCTATTGATGTGATGAATCACATTGATTGTTTTGCAGATATTGAGCCAGCCCCTCATCCCAGGTATAAATCACGCTTGGTCATGGTGAATAATATTTTTAATATATTGTTGGATCCGGTTGGCTAATATCTTGTTGAGGATTTTTGCATCCGTGTTCATCAGGGAAATTGGTCTATAGTTCTTCTTTTTCGTGGGGGTCTCTGGCTTTGGAATCAAGGTAATGCTGGCTTCACAGAAAGACTTTGGAAGTTTTCCTTCCATTTCTATTTTTTGGAACAGCTTCAAGAGAATAGGTATTAACTCTTCCTTAAATGTTTGGTAGAATTCCCCGGGAAAGCCATCTGGCCCTGGACTCTTGTTTTTTTGACAAATTTTTGATTACTAATTCGATTTCCTTACTGGTTATGGGTCTGTTCAAATTTTCTATTTCTTCCTGTTTCAATTTGGGTAGTGTATATGTTTCTAGGCATTTGTCCATTTCTTCCAGATTGCCCATTGTATTGGCGTATAATGGCTCATAATATTCTCTTATTATTGTTTTTATTTCTGCTGTGTTGGTTGTGATCTCTTGTCTTTCATTCTTGATTTTATTTATTTGGGTCCTTTTTCTTTTTGATCAAACTGGCTAGTGGTTTATCAATTTTGTTAATTCTTTCAAAGAACCAGCTTCTGGTTTCATTGATCTGTTCTACTGTTTTTTTGGTTTCGATAGCATTAATTTTTGCTCTAATCTTTATTACTTCCTGTCTTCTGCTGTTTTTGGGTTTTATTTGCTGTTTTTTTTTTCCCAGCTCCTTAAGGCATAAGGTTAGGTTGTGTATCTGAGATATTTCTTCTTTCTTTAGGAAGGCCTGGATTGCTATATACTTTCCGCTTATGACCGCCTTTGTTGCATCCCAGAGGTTTTGGGTTGTGGTGTCATAATTTTCATTGGTTTCCATGTACTTTTTAATTTCCTCTTTAACTTCTTGGTTAGCCCATTCATTCTTTAGTAGGATGTTTTTAGTCTCCAAGTATTTGTTACCTTTCCAAATTTTTTCTTGTGGTTGATTTCGAGTTTCATAGTGTTATGGTCTGAAAATATGCACGGTATGATCTTGATCTTTTTGTACTTACTTAGGGCTGACTTGTGTCCCAGTATATGGTCTATTCTGGAGAACGTTCCATGTGCACTGGAGAAGAATGTATATTCTGCTGCTTTAGGATGAAATGTTCTGAATATATCTATTAAGTCCATCTGGTCCAGTGTGTCATTCAAAGCCATTGTTTCCTTGATGATTTTGTGATTAGATGATCTGTCCATTGCTGTGAGTGGGGTGTTGAAGTCCCCTACAATTATGGTATCACTATCAATGAGTTTCTTTATGTTTGTGATTAATTGATTTATATGTTTGGGTGCTCTCACATCTGGCGCGTAAATGTTTACAATTGTTAGGTCTTCTTGGTCTATTTGATTATGATATAATGTCCTTCTTCATCTCTTGTTACAGTCTATTTTAAAGTCTAGATTGTCTGATACAAGTATGACTACTCTTTCGTCGACCATTAGCATGATAAATGGTTCTCCATCCCCTTACTTTCAATCTGAAGGTGTTGTTAGGTCCAAAGTGGGTCTCTTGTAAACATCATATAGATGGATCTTGTTTTCTTATCCATTCTATTACCATATGTCTTTTGACTGGAGCATTGAGTCCATTGACGTTTAGAGTGAGTACTCAAAGATATGAATTTCTTGACATTATGTTGCTTGTAGAGTTGGAGTTTCTGGTGGTGTTCTCTGGTCCTTTCTAGTCTTTGTTGCTTTTGGTATGTATGTATGCATGTTTTATTTATTTTTTCACCTTTTCACCCCTCAGCGAATCCCCCTTCAAATTTCTTGCAGGGCTGGTTTAGTGGTCACAAACTCCTTTAATTTTTGTTTGTCTGGAAAACTTTTTATCTCTCCTTCTATTTTCAATGACAGCCTTGATGGATAAAGAATTCTTGGCTGCATATTTTTCCGATTCAGCACATTGAATATATCCTGCCACTCCTTTCTGGCCTGCCAAGTTTCTGTGGATAGGTCTGTTGCAAACCTGATCTGTCTTCCCTTGTAGGTTAGGGACTTTTTTTTCCCTTGCTGCTTTCATGATTCTCTCCTTGCCTGAGTATTTTGTGAATTTGACTATGATATGCCTTGTTGATGGTCGGTTTTTGTTGAATCTAATGGGGGTCCTCTGTGCTTCCTGGATTTTGATGTCTGTGTCTTTCCCCAGGTTAGGAAACTTTTCTGCTATGATTTGCCCACATAACCCTTCTACCCCTTCCTCTCCCTTCCTCTTCTGGGACCCCTATGATTCTGATGTTGTTCCTTTTTAATGAGTCACTGATTTGTTTAATTTTTAAATCATGCTCTTTTTCCTTAATCTCCCTCTTTTCTTCTGCTTCTTTATTCTCTATAAGTTTGTCCTCTATATCGCTGATTCTCTGTTCTGCCTCATCCATCCTTGCCGCTGCGGCATCCATCTGTGATTGCAGCTCAGTTATAGCGTTTTTTATTTCATTCTGACTAGTTTTTACTTCTTTTATCTCTGCAGAAAGGGATTCTAATCTATTTTCCACTCCAGCTAGTATTCTTATTATCATGATTCTACATTCTGGTTCAGACATCTTGCTTGTATCCATGTTGGCTAAATCCCTGGCTGTCATTTCTTCCTTCTCTTTCTTTCAGGGTGAATTCCTTCATTTTGTCATTTTGAAGGGAGAAAAGGAATTAAGGAGGTAGAAAAAAATTAAAATAAAAAAAATTAAAATTAAAAACACACACACACAAAATTGAATAAATGATGCTATATCCTAGGTGTGTTTTGGTCTGAGTGTTGAAAGTGGTTTGACAGGTTAGAGAAAAAAAGGACGGGGGGAAGGAAATCGTTTGAGAATTTGAAAAAATGAATACACTGAAGTACAGTAAAATGAGATTATGGGAGTAAAGTAGAATTTAAAAAATTACACAAAAGTAAAGAATATAGTAGAAAAAATTAAAGAAAAATATTTTTAATAAAAATTAAAAATAAAAATGAATTTTTCTTGCTGTATTCAAGAAAAAGAAAAGAAACAAAAAGAAAAAAGAAAAAAAAGGAAATCGTTTGAAAATTTGAAAAAGTGAATACATTGAAGGAGACTAAAATAAAATGATGGAAGAAGTAAAATAGAATTTGAAAAAAATTACACACAAGTAAAAAATATAGTAAAAAAATTAAAAATATTTTAATAAGCACTGAAAATAAAAATGAATTTTTTCTTTTTGTATTCAAGAAAAAGAAGTGAAAAAGAAAAAAAAGAAAATTGAATAGATGGACCTGCTAACAGATTGAAATAGGACTGAAATTACTTCGTTTTTCCTACAGGTCAAACTATGTAGTGCTTTATAGTCCATAAAGTAAGCGGGCGGTAAGACTTGTGTTCCTGAAGAGCGAGGTTGGCCCAGTTGGGCAGGGCTCAGTGCAACGGCTCCGTTCTCCACTAGATGGCGCTGCTTAGCCTACTGGGGTGGATTGTGTCCGCGCCCCTAGGTGCCTATGCGACTGCGTGGGAATGGTGAAAATGGCGCCTCCCAGCTCTCCAGTCTGTTCTCCCAGATCAGCAATCGCGCACCCGTCCTCTGTCTTCAGCTCTCGTCCGCTCCCTGCTTCGTCACTGTCCGTGACCAAGCCCCAGGCGGTACCCCTCTCCCGAGTTTTGTCTCAGGTGCGGCTATTTACCCAGCTCTTACTTATGAAGGACTGCGGCTTTGACCCGTTCTGCCCCTCTGCGGGAGGGTCTCACCAAGCAATGGCCGAATGCCGGCCGCACCCAGGAACGCCCGCTGGACCCTGCTGCCGCCTGTGCCCCGAGACTGCGGCCAGGTGCCAGCCCACCCCAGAGAAAGTTCGCGAGATGGTGTAGCAGCAGCATTTCAGGGATTATGGAAAGTCAACACACATCTGGCACCAGGCTTCACCCTTAACAACCATGTTCCAGCACCAGCGAATGTGGCCTCCTTCCAGGGTCTGCTGGGACCAGGTGGCTTCAACAGTCTCTACCAAATGCCCTTCCAGCAGTGGAACTACTTTTCCCCACGTGGCCCGAGAACCTCCCGGACCCCACTCTGCTCCTGGGGATTCGCCCTTCCCACCAGAGCACCGCCAGGTATGGAGCCGCGGAGTTGCAGACTCTGTGCTCCCCTTGTTTACAGTCTTAATGGAATTTAAACTCTCTCCTTTCTCCCTTTTCAGTTTAGTCCCTGCGGCTGTTTCCAATTTTCTACTTTCTCTCCAGCCTCTTTTGGGGAGGGGTGCTTTTCCCGTATTCCCCCTCCCCCATCCACATCCTCTCTCCGCCCACAAATCACCTCCCTGCCTGTCTCGGCTTCTTGCTCCCCAAGTTTACCTCTCCACTCTCCACGTACCTGCTGAGTTCTGTGGTTCAGGTTGTGCAGATTGTTGTGTTAATCCTCAGATCAGTTCTAGGTTTGCAGGATGGTTTAGTGTTGATCTGGCAGTGTTTCAGAGACACACAAAAAACTTCCATGCTGTTCTGCCATCTTGGCTCCTCTTATTTTTTTAAATGTTTATTTTTGAGAGGGAGAGACAGAGCATGAGCTGGGGAGGGACAGAGAGTGAGGGAGACACAGAATCTGAAGGAGGCTTCAGGCTCTGAGCTGTTAGCACAGAGCCCGGTACCGGACTTGAACTCACAAACCATGAGATCATGACCCGAACTGAAGTCAGATGCTCAACTGACTGAGCCACCCAGGTGCCCCATAGTTTGTCTTTCAGATGTGTGCACCATCGGGCATCGCTTTGGCCGGGTGTATTTGAAATTTTGCATAAAAGCTTTTGTGTTTCACTTCCTCGTTTCTGGTCTCAGTCCGTGTTGTAATTTGGGCTCTGTCTTCATTATCCTGTGTAAATACCCTTCATATTTCTGAATGCTTTGTGGTTGTCACAGTCTTTCTTACCACGTGTGTCTGTTCTCCTGGTGATGGGCATCTAGGCTTTCCCGCTCATGCAAGCCTGGCTGATTTTCCTTGTACGTGTTTCCTGGTGGGATTGGTGAGGATTTCTCCAGAATATATACACAGCCCTTAGTGTGCTGGATCACAGATATTCAAGCCTGTCTAATTAGTCAGGTTTGGAGAGTTTATACTGTCCGAGTTTATACCGTCCCAGGAGATACCACGAGAGTTGCATTTTCCCCCATGTAGAATATCCTCCCCAGATAAAATCTTTGCCCCATGGCATCTCATTGTCGCTTCCACTTTTATTTCTCTAAATACTGGAGATTGGAACCTCCTGTCATGTACTCTCTCATCAGTTTGTTTTCCCTTCCTGTGAAATTGCAAATATCTTCCTCCAGTCTGCCAGCTGTCAGTCTTATGGTGATATCCTTCAACAGAAACCCTTCTTAAATTTATCATAAAGTAAAAAAAAAATTTTTTTTATTAATTCCCCCTCAAAGTTTGTACTGTTGAAGTTCCATCTAAGACATTTCTCCACACCCTGAGGTCACCTATTTAAAATGTTCTTTGGTTTGAATATGAAAGGCATAACTTTAATGTTTCTGGAGCTTGCTTTTGTATGCGGTGTTGTGGCAAAGATTCAACCTTATCTGTGAATAAGTTTATTATACATGTAATAATTGCCAGATATACTAACTATGTATCCAATAATCCATTCTCCCCACTGCCCCCCCATAGATTTGCGATTCTACCTCTAATACACATCAGATTTCTGTGTCTCGGGACCCCCATCTTTCTTTTCTTCTCTCTCCGTCTCCTACTGTCTATTCTGTTCCATGGGCCTATTTTCTTTGGCATTAGTACCGTGCTGTTTTTACATGGTGATTTTTTAAGATGTCACTGTAACAGGTTGGGTGAGGTACCCCCTCAACCCTCTCCCCTCTCCTTTTGAAGATCCAAAATTTCCCTAGCTATTTTTGGAATTTTATTCTTACACACACACATTTTTAACCAGTTTGTCAAGTTTCTTATAAAGTCCTGCTGTGAGAAAGTCTACCTCGCAGGGTTGGCTGGGCGACTGAATGAGGTAATGGAGAAAAAGGGCTTTGCAAACTGCTTTAAAAAGTCTAGAAAAGTCAGTAGAGTGTTGAGACAGGGCAGGGCTTTCGGGTCAAACATGTATGTTGAAGTTTCTTGGAATTTGGGTAAGTTATCTGATTCCTCTGATCCTCCCTGTCTCTGTCTATACGATTGAAGTTGCAATTAACCAGCTCCCAGGCTTGTGGGGTGGGGCGGGTGCAGCGACCACAGCCTGGTGCCTGTAGGGTTGGGGGGCTGGGCTGGGGACGGGGAGTATGGTCAGGGAGGGTGGGGGAAGAGGGAGAACCCTGAGCCAGGCCTCACACAAAGGATCAGCGCTGATGTTGACGGGATACAGGCTGCTAGGTTAATGAGATCATTCATCAATATTACATTCAGGCCCATGATGGATTTACCCAGGTCCCCTGCTTGAATCTTCTGGGGGAAAGGACATTAATGGTGACATCTGTGGGCACAGGGATGTGTCAGGCTCCCGGAGCAGTGGTGGGAGAGGAGTTGCCTCACTCTCAAACTCTTTTCTGCTTCAACATCCTAAACTCAGCAATGTCTGGTGGGACCTGCTGGGTTATTACTTGTCTGCCCTAGAATCAGCCAGCTCCAGGAGGAGAGTCTGCTATTAAATGCTCCAGCAGTGCTGGTGGGTGGGGGGAGAAAGGTAGAGCGACAAGGGCACCAGGTTTGACCAGGCCTAAACCTGAGCTTTCCACCTAGCTGCCTGCCATGGGACCTTGGGCCAGTCATGTCGCCCTAGCAATTATACCTACTATGTAGGGTGGTTGAGAGGGTCACGTGATGTAACCACTGCCAAGGAATATGATAAATGGTACCACGTCACAGAGATGTAAGGCCTTGGGATCGTTTAAACAATTATCACGTGTTGTGTTTCAGGCACCTGTTTCTTTGCAGTCTTACTTTCAGTCCTGCTGCTAACAAGGTGCTCTAATGCGTTCCTGGGAAGTATTGTGGATTCTAACTAAACTGCTTGGATGCTCTAACTTAATGCTGTCCACAGGTTGGCACGTGTGTGTGTGTGTGTGTGTGTGTGTGTGTGTGTGTGTGTGTGTGTGTTTTGGAGAAGGCAGCACTGTGGGGGCAGAGGTTATGAGGGATAAGAGAAATTATGGCCAAATCCAAGTGCTTGAGGGACAATTAGGGTAATTTGGACTTCTCGTTTAAGGAAAAGTACAACTGATGTCTACAAATCCAGAGTGATCTCGTGTCTCACATTCACCACGATTAGCAAAAACCCCAGTAACAACAGCAGCGCGTTCCAGATACTTCATCAATTGCCATCTGCTCCACTACCGTGAATCCCTGTCTTCCAGACGAGGAAACTGGGGCTTCCAAAGTTGAGGCGGCACAGCGGCCAGGTTGTCAGAACCGGGAATCAAACCCATGTCTGTCTGGCCTCCATGCCCAAGGCTGCTGGCACCTCGGAAAGGCGGTCAGATCCCTGGGGAGATTCATTTGGGGTTCTTTTCTCTGTCAAGGGCACAGTGCTCCAACCACGTCCCTTCTGAAAACAGCAATTTCTGGAACTGAAACTTCAATTTTTCAGATTGGGAGGCTGGCACTCGAGCCGAGGCATCACGCTGGAACATGTCACCCCCCCCCCCATCACAGTGGTGGACGTGCCTGTCGCACAGAAAGTGGTGAGTGAGGCAGCCAGCTGGAAAATCGGAAACGAAAAACGTGCCTTCGCTTGGCAGACAATTTGTATTTTCTTCGGTTCAGCAGGGCGCGAGCCCTTTCCCAGCAGCTTCCCACTCAACGCCCACTGGAAGGAACCTCTTCTTGACCTTGCAAAGACCCCTCCCTTCATGCCACAGGCTCTGACCCCAGAATAGGGTGGGCTAGATTCACTTGGCCTCAAGCTCCTTTTGCTGTTATTACAAATATTTTCATCCTTGCGCCACCCGAAAAAACCTGCTTGGCGTTAAAGAAAGAGATTGAAAATCTATAGGTCTTTTTTAAAAATTTATTTTATTTATTAAAATTTTTTTTAATGTTTATTTTTGAGAGAGAGAGAGAGAGAGAGAGAGCAAGTGAGCACAAGCAGGGGAGAGGCAGAGAGAGAGAGAGAGGGAGACATAGAATCTGAAGCAGGCTCCAGGCTCCAGACTCGAACCCACGAACCATGAGATCATGATCTGAGCTGAAATAGAACACTGAACCAACTGAGCCACCCGGGTGCCCCCAACATCTATAAGTCTTAAGTGTCAGAAGGCATCTTGGCTTAGTGCCAAGGACAAGGACCGAGGAACCAAGCAGAGAGTCCCCACCACTCTCTACTACTCCCCAGCTGGGTCATCTGAGGGCGGTTCCTTTCTCCCTCTGAGAAGGACTAACATAACACATGATAGTTGGTGGCACCGCTCACCCCAAATTCCTGGGAGCGCTTTCACATAGAATATTCTGTTCGTGTCTCCTGTGGGAGTTGTGGAGTGTAATCTCCTTGTCTCTCAGCATCCTATCTTCATTTATAAAATAAGGATGATAAAGTAGTATCTTCTTCATAAGGGTTGTTTTCAGAATCAGATGGGATAATGACCGCACAGAGGTTAACGGTGGCTGGCACCAGCCTAAGAGCTCAGCAGCCTTCATTCTCTCCCCACGTTATTTCCCAGGAATTGGAGGAAATGGAGTACAGTCTGGTGCTGGGGAAACCAAGCATAAAGATAAATGATGATATCACACTTTGTGAAACAATATAAAACAGATTACAAAGTGGGGCTTGTCTAAATATTAGGAAAGTGACACAGTCGATGAGTATTATGAGTGCCTAAGAGGGAAGTTGTCTTAGGTGAGGCTCCCCAGAAGCGGAGTCTGAGAGGGGCATTTGTGGGGGTGAAGGAAATGTTCCCGGTAGAGGCGGGTAATCGAGTGGGGACAGCAGGGTAGGTGGGGGAAGAAGCCAAATGAGGATGTGATTTCAGGGAAGTCCTAGCCTCAGCCTAATCCTGCTGAGATGCCCTGGGATGCACATCACATCTCTGGGTTTGCCTCAGTTTGCCCCAAGGAGCTTGATATTCCTGCTCGTCAGTCATTGGCTAGGCTGTGTACGCTCCTGGGCCCTTCTGGGTCTATCTGCAGGTCTCCAAAGAGTCTCAAGCATCAGCCATTTAAAAAAAGCAAAAAATACAGAAGTTGGTGAGGGGATGTATGTTCCAAAGTCGGTAGCTTCCAACAGCAATATTTCCCATCCCGTAAGCTCTTTGAGGACTTTGCTGCTCCCCCTCAGGAGGTATAAATAATCTGTTGACTTGAGGCCCTGGTGACAGCCGTGCTGAATAGTTACCACCGGAAGGAATGCTTTGTTGCTTGTGAGGCTGGGCCGTGAAAGGTTATACAGTCTCTTCGTGGAGTACTTGCCCTTAGAACCCAGCCACAAGGCTTTGAAGAAGCTCAAATCACATGGAGACCCATGGAAAGAAGAATCAAGAACCCCAGCCCTCAGTCCTGACTTGTGAGAGATGGTGCTAGTTTGCCAGCCTTGCGAGTGAGCCTTCTTGGAAGTAGGTCTTTCAGTTGAGCCCCTGGCCGGCTGCTTCCAGGAACCAAGATGGGCCTCCCTTGCTGTCCTCTGCCCAAGTTGCACAATCGTGAGCAAAGAAAATGATTGTTCTTGTTTCTTTAAACTGCTAAGCTTTGCAAGTAAAGCAAAGTAGCCCCAGTAGTAACTGGGGCAGGGTACAAGAAAATGGTGAAACAAATCTGAGAACCTGGGTAAAGCACTAACAGCATAAGAGAGCTGTTGGGGTCATGTTCAGATCCTTTGTAGCATGCCCATCTCCCAGAGTCCATGAGTGTGGTGGTGATTGCCCTCTTTTGGAGAATGGCCCTGGACCTCAAGGGATCCACCTCGGCTGGGAAGTACCCTTTTCTCCGGGAAGTCCATAGCCGACGGCTTGACCACCATGGGATATCCCTTTATCTCAAGGTGGAACCAACTCCTTGGAGCATCTGTGCTTCTAAGCTGCCCTCAGGATCACACAGAATCTGGGCTCCTCACCATTGCTTGGGTTCTTGGCCCCTGGCTCGCCTTTCTTCTCTTGTTCCTCTTTTCTTGGGAGTGCTCTGTGAATAAATCACTTGTACAAGAATCTCCCAACTCAGGAGACTTGACCTAGGACGGATGACGGTACTTTCTATAGGGTCATTATTATAGGACTAACCTGTAACAAAAATTGTATATTTTGTATGTAGTTGCTGTTGCTGCCTAGTCTGAGAAGATGACTTAGCAGGCATGTTATCATTGTATTTAAAATACCCTGAAGGGGTATAGGATGTGGATCTCTTCATAGCTGAGAAAGGACAGCGGTCTTTGGTCCTAATACTGGGCTGGATAGTCCTGGATCTAGAGATTCTGGTTCAGCATCATGACTGTGGACTGTACCCCCTCCCCAAGGCCTGTGGACAATTGCACATGCAATTAAAGTGATTTCCAATTCAGCACCACAACCTGTGGAGAGCTCATGCCTCAATTAAAGGGCAATTGTTTCGAGTAAGTCTTGGTTGTAAGGTCTTATGCCATTTTTCACAGATCAAGCCCCTGTCCCTTGACACCATCAGGATATTAGAAAAATCCCAGGGCCTGCCAGGGGATTACTCTGTTTATTAAATTTAGCTTCACAAACAGAGATGCTCTGCACTTTGTATCACCCTTGAGAACTTGAGCGTTAAGGCATTCTATCGGCTTGAAACTCCGCAATTTCACAAGACAATAAAACAATGTATGTTCTTTTCAGTATTTTTTTCCTGTATACTTTATTTGCTAGGGGAAGTAAAACATAGTGCAATGATACACCATTATGTGCTATGGAAGATCTGTCTGCTGAAATTAAATCTCACCATTACAGGGAGAGTATCCAAATCTGTGGTGTTAGCATTTTTACTTGGTGCATGTCAGTGCCTGAGACCTGATGTGATACTTCCCACTGGTGTTGGGCATCCTTTGTTCTCATCTGGAACTTTGCAAATGATGAAATGATGGGAGTGTAGCAGCTTAACGTTCAGAGAATCGCAGAATGCAGAATTGGAGGAGACCTCAGAGATAGTTCAGCTTAGATACTTCCTTTTTAGAGGAAATTTAAAGACAGATACCCTGGGAAACAAATATGCTTTCCTGATGGTCACAAGGCTGGTTAGTGAGTCATTAAGCCAGGTATTTTGACTCTGAGTTCCATGAACATTCTGTCCATCATTGCTGTGCTTGTCCTTTGTGGGGGAGTAGCTACACCATGAGGGTTGATCGGATTCATTTGTTGTCTAGCTCCTGTTGTGGCTGGGCAAACCATACCTTATTCCACAGAGGAGCAAACTGGTTGACTCTATAAGTCCTAAGGGAGGTGAGGAGCTGGAGCAGTGTGAAAACATTTCTGCCAAGTACTTGCCGTCAGTATTTAATGTCAGACACGAAAGCCATGGAGAATTTGCTGAAGATGTTGTTCTAAGACACTGTAATAATACCACAGTAGCATGGTAACTATGAATCCCTCATCCTTGCAAAATGTCCCTCTGCACCATTTGAGGTTTTCAAAGTCTGTCCATCTTTAAAAGGCTGTGAGGCATGGCCAATGGACCTTGCAGATCAGTAGTTAGGATTTAGGGTGGACTTGTGTTCTGGTCATGATGAGATCAGGCCTCAGTAGAGTTTCCTAATTTCTGCTGGGGGCATACGGTAACACAGCGGGTTAGCCCGGAGGCTTTGATACCTGGTGTTGGTGAGACTGGGGGCAACTCATTTCACCTCTTCAAGCGTCAGTTCCTTATGTGTATACAGAGAATAGTTTTTCAGCTATGCCCATGTCATGCAGTCGTTTTTCAGATTAAATGAGGTCATTGATGTAAAGCACCGGAGGACAGTGCCTCACTTGTCAGCAGCGCTCACTAAGTGTTGGCTCCTTTCGTCAATAATGAGAGCCTTCGATTAATGACCGTAAGTTGCCTTCAGGCAGAGCAGTGGGCAATGTTCATGTAGTCCTTGGGGCAGCCCTGAGCTGAGGATTATCTCCCTTGCCCTACAGGTAGATACACAATGATGCAGAGAGGTGAATCTGTTCACTCAGGCTTACCAAGTTCATATCTGGAAGTTCCACGTCTTGAATCCAAGTTTGTCAGGACCCAAAGGCTATGCTCCTGTCACTACATTTCTGGAACAGAGAGACAGCTTGGAGGCTGCTAAATCCAGCATTACTGCAGAATAATGGGTTTATATGGATCACCTCAAAAATAAGTATTACATCAAATTATTTTGAGAAAGAGGACTCACTATAAGTCCTACTAAGGAGACACAATTACCATCAGTGTACTTCTATCTTTATGAGGTTTCAGAGTAAATCAACCTTTGTAAATATGGTACCCTCAGAATTTCCAGTGAGTATCTCCTAGGACTAGCATCCTATGGAATGTTCTTTGAGATACACCAATCAGGGCTTGCGTACTCATTTTGTAGAAGAGGGAAAAGGTCAAGAGAGCTCACTAGGAGCCATGAGGCGAGTCGTGACTAGACCTCAAGACTCCCAGTCTGTAGGCTCATAATCCATCTACCTCAGGGCCCTGCCATCTTTTATCTTTCCTACCCCTGTGACACTCCTAGCATTTATCAGCGAGATGGCTGGG
This sequence comes from Panthera tigris, assembly GCF_018350195.1. Taxonomy (NCBI): domain Eukaryota; kingdom Metazoa; phylum Chordata; class Mammalia; order Carnivora; family Felidae; genus Panthera; species Panthera tigris. Next base: position 34,487,858 of record NC_056675.1, read on the forward strand.
ACACTTTGTATTTCACTGTTAGGACCTCCTCCTCATCAGACGGAGGGTTCCCCCTCCTCCTACATACTCTCCTCCTTCCGTTTTACGACAGCCCCATCTGTTGATGAATCCGTCACCAGAGTGACAGCGTTCTGATGATGTACTCACATAATACATTATCAAAGTGCCAGTCCTGATGGCCCTGTGATGTATGAGGCTGGCGTTTGTCAATGCCCTGCAGTTTTCACAGAACCATTTATCACAACAGCGTCCTCTTTGTGGGGGCACTCCACGGAGACACTGTCCCGGGGAAATGGGGAGCTGTGGGGGACTGAGTGGCCAGGTGAATGTAACCCCAGGGTGGGGTGCCAGAGAGATGGGAAGAATGCATATATTAATCCTACAGGGGAGAAGAGTGTTCTACGGGCTACCCTGGCTGAGCCTAGTGGTGGTTCCAATGGATTCATTCAAATATATCAAGTCATGTGCTCTCCTAGATGTTGAGGATTCCAATCATAATGCTGATAGCAATCAATGTTACTTGAACCTTTCCTATACATTAGACACTGTGGTAAGTGCTTCAGACATGGTGCTGCATTGAGTACCTCTCTAAATTCCTGCTTATAGAGTAGCTGCGTGTTTAGAAGAGAAAACAGAGACACCCAGCCACTGGACATCCTGATCCAACATTTCTACCTTAGACCTGGGTTCAGACCCAACTCCACCACTAATGAGTTGTGGGACAGTGGAAAAGCTAATGAATTTCTCCAGACCTTTTTCCACTGGTAAAATGGTGGTTAAGTGCTAAGATCTACCTTTTAGGGTTTGTGAAGATTGGAGGAGACAATGAATGCATTTATACAAAAATGCCTGATGCTGGGTAGTGTGTTAGGCATTAATTTTCTTGGAAGAGGGAAATATATCAGGAACTGTTATTAGAAACAGGTTCAGGGGTGCCTGGGTGGCTCAGTCGGTTGAGCGTCCGACTTCGGCTCAGGTCACGATCTCGCGGTCCATGAGTTCGAGCCCCGCATCGGGCTGTGTGCTGACAGCTCAGAGCCTGGATCCTGCTTCGGATTCTGTGTCTCCCTCTGTCTCTGCCCCTCCCCCGCTCATGCTCTGTCTCTCTCTGTCAAAAATAAATAAACATTTAAAAAAATCTTAAAAAAAAAAAAAGAAACAGGTTCATTAAACTATAACAAAATGCCCAGACCTTAGTTTCTAAATACTGTCCTAAATGCCTGATTCTAAGGCTGGGGTAGAGACAACAGGGATTGACACTGGAACATCTTGGAGTGCTGGAAAGTAACAAGTGCTTAAAAAAAAAAAAAAAAGCAAATGAAAGGAAGAGGGAAGGTCAAAGGGACCTAAGAGCCAACCTAATAGAGCTCATAGTCACTAAGTTGGAAAAATTTAAGTAATAAGAGAAATAATGATACTATTGGATTATAACCCAAAGAGTAAAAGAAATATCCATGAGTCCATACTGCCCTAGTTCAATAATGTCAATCAGCCTCGTGGTGTTCTGGAGGGTCACGCCCTGCACTGAGGTGCTGTGTAGGTGGATAACACCCATGGCCTCTTCTATCAAGAGCAAGGGCAGAGTTGACCCACCGTTGTTTATTTCGCCTTTCATTAAAGCCCCCGAATCTTTTTGCCTTCAAATGGGTCACAGCTCAGAAGCACCTGCTGCCTTTAGAGGAGACCCGGTCTTTAAGAAAGTCTCAGATATCACGTGGCCGCAGTTCACAGGACACTTCTTACGTGGGCAAGGTGGAACGATTGATACCTGATCTGCTGGAGGTCACCAAGCAGCTCAAAGCTAACCTGGATGATTCAGAACTGATCCAGATGTAATAACACCCCAGAGTAGAATCCAGGCTTCCAGTACAGGCTTGCGCTCGGTGTCTGTGAGACCCTGCACAGGTGATCTTATTTGCTGGGGGGTGGGGCAGGGGGGGACCCTCTGGAGCAGTCTTGGGGTGCACATAACATTGAGGCTGAAGTAGGAGTCCTGGGCTCATTGTGGGAGAAAGTAGTATGTTTTGATGTAAGGGAAGCTCTGAAGGGATTTATAGTCACTTTATTATTTAATGATCCAACTATATACTGAGAATTGACAAGCCTCATCTTGTGCCAGATTCCTTGTCCACTGCAGAATTCTGAGGCTGAATGGCTGAATTCTCTGGAATCTGGGGTGGAGGGTGGTCAGTGACCATCCTGCCCACAAAACTAATGCAAAATGAGGCATTCCCCTCCACTCTATTTGCTCTCAGTTTGGCCTCCATTCCTTAATTTGTGAAATGAGGTTAATAGTAGTATCTTTCTCAGGACTTGAATAGCTATGTCTCTGAAGAAGATCTACAAATGGCCAAAAAGCACAAGAAAAATGTTTAATGTCATTGGTCATTATGAAAATGCAAATCAAAACCTCAATGAGATACCACTTCACACTAGGATGAATATATGTATACGTATATACACATATATAGCAACATAGAGTGCTCTTAAAAACATAGTGCTAGGTATGAAAAGAAAAGGCACAGAATGAAATCCATAGCCCTCTACCACATAGACAATTTAGCATGGTGGACACAAACCAAGGATATGCGGTCAGACTATAGAGCCACAAACGAAAGGAGACACAACTATATATATATGCATATATATATGTATATAGTTGTGTGTTCTTTCGTTTGTGGCTCTGTAGTCTGATTGCATATCCTTGGTTTGTGTCCACCATGCTATATGTATGTGTGTGTGTGTATATATACATATATATGTACATACATACATGTACATATATATGTATATATACGCACATACATATATATATGTATGTGACTGAAATATCACTGCTTGGACATAGCAACATTCTCACAATAGTCTGCAGTAGCCCAAGATGGGGTTGGACCTCCGGTAGCATGCAGATGAATGGAGTGAAGTGAATAAAGCACTGTGGCTCTCCGTGCACGGGCAGCTTACGGATGCTCCCTGCACCTCCTCATGCCTGGGCCTGCATTTATCTATGGCTACATATAAACCATTGATAAAGGTTGGAGAGTGGTTAATGGTATCCAGTGATGGTTGGAGGGAGTGCAGTTAAGGTGATGGGATAATAATTAGCTAACATTTATGGGTAGTTTATAAAGTGTCTGGAACCGTTCCTTATGTATATATACTATTCCTTCTAATTATGTCAATGAGCCAGTGAGAGAAGCGGTAGGGCCTGTCAAACCCAAAGTCAGTGTGACGACCAAAACAAGGCTTTGAAGCGTTGACTGGTAGCTGAGAGTTGGTGGCTGAGCTGGGACCAGAACTGGATTTTCTGTGCCCCAGCCCATCTCCACCATGGCCCTGCAAGCCATAGATTGACACGATCAGTGCTGCCAGCTACAGTAATGAGTCCCTCCTTGCAAAGCTTTGTGTCTGTTCGGATTCAAGGGAAAGACAAACCTCATCTTGTTCAGGTTTTCCAGGGTTTGTAATGGCTGCTCTGGGCACCTTTGAGAATTACTAAGCTGAATCGTCAGGCTGGCAAACCTACGCCATTTGGTCGCCTCCGAAATGGGGGCAGAGGACAGTGCTGAGGGGACAATTTTAGAGCTTCCAGAAAAACAAAAAGAACAGTTCCCAGAAGAACGCGGGGGCTCTCTTTGTCACAATGGGGCTGCCCGAAAGACCCCGCATTGCTATGGAAACGGCGCATTTCTTTCTTTATGGAGCAGGCACATAAAACTCCCAGAATGTGTCATGGAATAAGTTACTGCTGTCCCGAGGCTGCCAAAGATGCACACCGTCATTAGGGGAGCCGTGTGACAGTTTGGGGTTTATAATGAACGATTTGCAGCCTCAGAGGTTCATCTAAGCTTACCCTGTTGGGATCACACCCTCTTGGTTTTGGGTTCTAAAGGGGGCCCCTTCCTCAAAATGTCCACAGACCAAAGACCCATCAGCTTTTGCACTGAAGCAAGACGGTCAGGTGATGTAATTATGGTGCCTGCACATCTAATTTACATGCAACTGGTGAACAAATTCTGCCATTTCCATAAAGACACTTCTGCTGAAATGGAGCGTTTTATCACCTCCTTTTCACCTGGAGCCCTTAATTGGGTAGCTCTGCTCCCCTCAAAATTTTATTTACCTGGTAATATGCAGATGTTAGTTGGCCAGCTTTGAAATAGAGAGGAATTACAAAGGAGAGGAAATAGACCACACAGGTGTGTCTTCCCCTTCAACGGACTCAGCCCTGACTGCACACCTCCCTGGGTGTCCTGGAGGTCTTTTACAAAATCTTACGAAATCTCTTGTGTTTCCTGGTGACTGACAGTGTCCTGATAGTGCTTTTGAGAAAGATGAGCTTGTTTTGGGAAACAGACAATTAGATTGTGCAGGGAGGGAGGTGGAAAGCAAGGAGGCAAGACAATAAAGCTCAGGGAACACCTGGACCATTATCATTATGTCCTGGATAACCATGAAGGATTTGTCATTGAGGAGGAGATGACCGTTGATGCTCAACGTTTGATGAACACAGGGCGCAGGGTGCAGCAAGGGAAGACTTCTCTGGCCGTAAAAAAAATAGCTGCCTTAATGAAAATAACACTCAGCCCCTCAAAGAATGACAATATAACATCTCCCTTGGGGGTTTTCACTAAGTAGGGGACAGTGTAGCAAAATGGTTATGAGCTTGGCTCTGGAGTTGACTGAACACCTGGGTTCCGTTCTCTGCCTGGCTTCGTCGGTGTTTTTGAGTGCCTTGTGTGACAGGCCCCATCCTCGATGGTGCTATGACCTTGAGTAAGTTATTTAGCCTTTCTAAACCCCAGTTTCCTGATTTGTCAAGTAGGAATTGCAGTTCAACCTTCCACAATGGCTTATTGTGATGGTTAAATGGATGAATGTATGCAAAGCATTTATAGCACTGTAAATAGTAAATGTTCACCATTGCGTTTAATACTGCTCTTATCACAGTGTTCAGTTTGGGAAAGAAGTAGGGGCTCAGTTATTCTCTTTTAAAAGAGAACAGTGGCTCAGCAGTGACAAAAGAACACCTTTCTTTTATGACCTCTCATATGACTGGGGCCAGGTCAGAATATCCAATGAAGTTCTACAAAAGACTGTGCAAGGCCAAGACAGAAATAAGTAGATAACAACAACAATATAACAACAGCAATGACACCAGAAAACCTAGATTTTGAGATGTGGTTTAAACTCTCGTTATGTTTTACAAATTGTAGCTCCTAGATGACCTCTGATGTGGCACAAATGGTGATGATGATGATGGTGGTGTTGATGATGGTGGTGATCATGATGGTGTTGGTGCTGATAATAATGGTGGTGATGCCAATGATAATCTCTGGGATGATGATGACGGTTACAGAGGCAGCAATCACCATAGCTACCATTTATTGACTGGTTAGTACATACTGGGTTAATAGCTTTGCTTTCTATCTCATTTAACTTTCACAACACTGTAATTTAGGTGCTGTACATATTTTCATTTCATAGGTGAGGAGATTGAAGTTTAGTTGCAGTTGTCTCCCGCCACCAAGGGCTCAAGTTCCAGTTATCTAGAGATCTAGAAGTGGAGCAAGCCCAGAGGAAGGATGGAGAACATTCACCCCCTGCCCCCCATCCCCAACTATGAATTGCCTCCTGAAAGAGGTTAAATTCCTGAAGGCGAACATCCTCGCATACATTTGCAGGGATCCTGACACCAGGGAGAGCCACCTTTTCCTGGGGAGGCCACTTTCACATATAAAATATTATCATGGGACAGAGTAAACTCCAGAATGCATCCACACAGGAGGAAGGGGGGCTGTGTCATAGCATCTGATGAAGGTTTCCATGGAGTGGGAGGGATTCACTGGCCATCAAAAACCAGGTGATTCCTTGCTTTCCCTTGTTTGGGCACCATGGCAGTCTTTTGACATTCAATACATAGGTGTTGTAAGCTCGTTGTATACTGGGGAAACTTGAAAGTCTAAAACAGTTAAATGACCTTGCCAATGTCATTGAGCAAGTTGGTGAATCCAAGTGATGTCTCTGGATTGTCAGTCCCTTGCACCACACAGCCTCTCCTGGGGAGGTTCTGTGTAGTAAACCCAGATGGAACTTTTGCTTGGATGAGGTCACTGGTAATACAAAGAGTTGAAAATGCATTGAATGCAGATTCTGCCACTTCCTCACTGTAACCTTGGGCAGCTCATTTAACTGCTTTGACCTCAGTTTTGTCATCTCTGTAATGGAGCATAATGTCTCATTATATAATGGTTTAGGAATGAAAACATGATGGAGAAAGCACTTGCAAGCTTCCTTTTTCTGAACAAAGTATTTCAAATAATTTTACTAAAGATGGGCCCCTGTGTCTTCCCCCTCCCACCTCCACTCCCATTCTACTCTGCACCCAACTCCGAGACCCGGAGGCTGACTGCAGGGGTTATATTAACTGGCTGGCTCCCTTGGCCTCTAGCTTCTAATTGGGCTTGACCAATGGGAGGCAATGGAAGGAGAGCTGAGAGCTGGAAGGGAGTAGGCTTGGGGTATTTATTCCCTGCCAAGCTCTCCGCCTGCCGGGACACTGTGAGTTGGCGTTGTTCCCCTAATGAAGGCCACAGGTCCTATGAGGCAACCCTGTTAGACCCTCCCTCACTTGCTTCTTTAGAATTAAGGCTAGTATTGTCTACTTCTATAGCTACCCCAGGCTACCGGACTCTGCTTTACTGGTTTCCATAAATCCTACTCCTTCTTCTGTAACTATATATTCATTAAACATTATCTAGTTTGTGATGTCTGCTTGGGACCCTGCCTGATGCTGGCCCTTTGAGATAATTGGGGCAATTACTCTAAGCCCCAATTTTCCAATGAGACCCCAAAGTAACAACTGGCACCCCCAGAGGTAAAGAAACTTGCTCAAAGTCACCTCACAAATCAGATTCTTAATACTGACCAGAGTCTCCTGATTCCAAGGCCAGATTTCTCGTTTCTGTCCAGAGTATCGAACCTCCTTCCAATAGGAAGGAACCCCATGAAGCTTGGGGAATTTATAAAGGAAAGAAGGGAATTGATTACAAGGCCCCGGATGTCTCTTTGATGAACAAAGGTATGATGACCGGACCATACGTAAGATTAGAACTCGGACCCACAGCCTGCAGCAGCCAGCCTGGGAAGCCAAATGATAGCTTCTTCAGCCATTGGCTCACAATGGCCAGGATTTTATCAATTACTGATGGTTTCCCTAATTTTTGTTCTCATTTCCAACTTAGGACAAACTGGAAAAAGTCAAATATGCCCCCTAACCAATCATACAGGATGTCCTCCTTCTGGTTAGCTTGTCTCTAGATTCTCCATGCCAACAGTCTCCATACCCAAAGGCTTCCCTATTCTCCACAATAAAGCTTTTCCGGCTCCTCTGCCTGCCTTTGAGTCTCTGCCAGATGTAAGGGATGCTGGCTGGCTCCTTTGTTATAGTAGGCTCTAACTAAAGAGTGTTTTTTTCTCATTCTTATTTAGATGGTCTTCATTTATTTTCATGCTGCACTTCATCCCTTCAAAACTAAACTGGCCCCACAATGTACTGTCAAACAGGCTAGTAGGCAAGCTTGAGACTCCTGGCAAATTGGTCAACCCATTGGCTAGAGCACCCACTAAAGGTTACTGGTCGCCATCCCATGGCTGCCAGCATAGTTAAGTTATTCTATTTGGTAACCGTTCTTTGAGGATAAGTACACTGCTACCAAGTGGCAGTCAAAAATCTATTGCATAGTCCAAGGAGGGAGTGGAAGGGAAAGGAATGGAGAGCAAGATAGCTCATTTATTGAGAACTCAGTGAAGCACTTTCCCCACAAGATCTTGTGGAATTCACACAACACCATGGTCTGCGACAGGTGCCATGATTCCCATTTTAGGTGAGACAGCTCAGGCTCAAGAGAGTTGGTATGGTTTGCTCAAGTTCAGATAGCCACTTGAGTGACTGGAATAAGGTTTAAAGCTGACTCTGTCTATGTTATCCTGGGAAGTTAGGAATAGTTATCAACACCGGATAATTTTGGTTCAAAGTAGAGTTCTCCTTGAATGAACTAACCTAGATCAATTATTAAGTATAGTTGAAAGCTTTATCTCAGTATTCTGTAGACTGGTGAATGCAGCAATATATAAACATTCTGGTATCTTCAGTGTTTTAAAAATTTTTTAAATGTATATTTACTTTTGAGAGAGAGACAGAGCATGAGCTGGGTAGGGGCAGAGTGAGAGGGAGACATCGAATCTGAAGCAGGCTCTAGGCTCTGAGCTGTTAGCACAGAGCCTGACGTGGGGCTTGAACTCACGAACCGTGAGATCATGACCTGAGCTCAAGTTGGATGCTTAACCGACTGAGCCACCCAGGCACCTTTTTTTTGTTTTGTTTTGTTTTGTTTTGTTTGTTTGTTTGTTTGTTTAAAGCTCATGCTCAGTATTACTGAAAAAAAAGTATTTTTCTCCTTCATCTAGTGGTTCTCAACTGGGGGTGATTTTGTTTCTCCCCCACCTCCCCAAACAAGGGACATTTGACAATGTGTGGAGACGTTTTTGGTTGTCACAACTGGGGATGTTATCGAGTGGGGGCAGGCCAGGGATGCTGCTAGGCCTCCTGCAAGTCCACAGGGCAGCTTCCCATCCTGTTAGCCTCAAATGTCACTGATGGCATTCGGTAAGAAACCCTGGTGTCAGGGCATCTATGGTAGTCTCAGTACTGAACATAGCATCTTAGTCTTCATACAGGATTTTCTTTTTATAACTTGGAATCAGTTTTCTTACCATTAATATACCGAATGATAGGCACACAATGACTTGGGCCTTGGAGTCGGAAAAGAAAGTTCTTGTTCTGCCCTCACCGGCTGAGCCTCTTTGGACAAGTTGCTTAATCTCTCTGAACTTCACTTTTTCTCATCTGTACAGTGGGGTATGTCAATACTTGTCTCAGTGGGCCTGTGTGAGCATTAATGAGAGGAGGTACCTACATACTTCATGTAAGTTGCAGTATGCAGTAAGTGATTAATAATTTCTGTACCTTCTCTTTCCCCCCTTTAAGACCAATACTATCACATACTCATTTAATTAAAAAAGGTAAAAAAAATACATGGTAGGCCCCCATTAAGTATTCAAATCAAATACCACTGTAAACTTTAGTTCCAACTCGGCTATGGACAGTGGAATTAAAAACTCGGGGGGTGACGTTACGGCTGACTGAGGCTGTGCGCTCTCCAACTCACCACGTGGTGACAGAACCTGTACTATATATACTGCGGGGAGATAAGAGGAAGAAATAAGTCACCATTATGGTCATCAGACATCCGTATGGAAGGACGGTGGAAGCCGAAGGAGAGGACGCAGGAGGACAAAGTTAAATTGATTCTTGGAATAAGCTAGAATCCAACCAGGGAGAAAAAACAGCCATCCGTTCAGAAACCAAACAGAATTATTTCACAGGGAAAAGTGATTCTGTATAATTTATGAATCTCCCTTTTTATTCTTCCTGGTTAAACAACATAAACAGAAAAATACAGAATGTGTTTTAAATCCCAGCTGGGCTGAGAGTATGAATGAACGTAAGGGGATTAATAAACTTAATGGTGGGATGTTTCCAATTTGGGCAAGGGGCTCAAGTCTCTCCTTGCTGAGCGCCTCCCCCCACCCCCCAAGGGTAGGCCGTTTGTAATATTCTTTTTTTTTTTATTTTTTATTAAAAAAAAATTTTTTTTTAACGTTTATTCATTACTGAGAGACAGAGACAGAGCATGAGCACGGGAAGGACAGAGATAGAGGAGGAGACACAGAATCCGAAGCAGGCTCCAGGCTCCGAGCTGCTAGCACAGAGCCCGATGCGGGGCTCGAACTCACAAACTGCGAGATCATGACCTGAGCGAAAGTCTGACGCTTAACTGACTGAGCCACACAGGCACCCTGGCCATTTGTAATATTCTAAGAAATCTTTTTTTTTTTTTTTTTAATGTTTATGCCTGGATTGGAAACATCTCACCATTCAGTTTATTTTTTATTTTATTTTATTTTTTAAATATTTATTTACTTAGAGAGCACACATGCATGTGAGCAGGGGCGGGGCAGAGAGTGGGGGAGGGAGAGAATCCCAAGCAGTCCCCGTAGTGTCAACACAGAGCCTGGTGCAGGGCTGAATCTCACGGACTGTTAGATCATGACTTGAGCTGAAATCCAGAGTCAGACTTTGACTGACTGAGCCAACCAGGCACCCCAATTTTATTTTTTATGTTTAAATGCTTACATAGTTTGGGTTAATGTGCATTAAGGGACAGTCCATGCATGACATTCTCTTATGATGCTAGTTCTATAATTTACTTTCAATTATGCCCTTATTGAGAGGCCCTTGGATTATTTCCAGTCTGGGGTTAATACAGGCAGCAAGTACTGAACCTTCATGTATATATATCTTTATTATTTTATGATAGGCAAAACTCTAGATGACCCCCAATGATCCTCGCACTTGGTAGTCAAGGCTTTGTGTATTCTTCTCTTGAGTAACCTGCCTTTAACCCTAGAACATGGCAATGTGGAGGATTGTCACTTCTGTTAGTACATTACAAAAGATAATGACTTCTTTCTTTCTAGAAAGCTCTTTCCATTGCCTTCTCAGTTTGCATGCTTTGTTGAAGCATGGTGCCACTGCAAAGGACCACATGGCAGGGAACTGATGGCTCTCGAGGAAATGAACACTGACAACTGCTGAGTGACTTTGGAATGGATCTCTCCCCAGTCAAGCTTTCAGATGAGACCCTTGCCCTGGCCAACACTTTGCTGCTTAAAAAATTTTGTGTTTGTTTGTTTGCTTATTTATTTTTGAGAGAGAGCCTATGTGTGCACGGGGAGGGTCAGAGAGAGAAGGAGAGAGAGAATCCTCAGCAGGCTCCAAGCTATCAGCGCAGAGCCCAACTTGGGGCTCAAACTCATGCCCATGACCTGGGCCGAAATCAAAAGTCAGACCCTCAACCCACTGAGTCACCCAGGCACCTATGCACAACCGTGTAGCACAGAATCCAGATTCCAGAGCCACAGAAACTGCTAGGTAATAACTGTTTATGATTGAATGCCCCTCTGTGTAGGCATAACTTGTTACTTAGCAACAGATAACTAATACAAGCAACTAACAGTTCAACAGGACTGTTGACTGAGAAACATAAACCAATAAGTCTACTGCAAGGCAGGCTGTTATTAGGACGACCAGTTTGAGGGAAAGAGCTATGGGATTCTTGGGCTGGAAAGGCACTTCCAGCTAAGGGTGTTCAGAAATCTGAGCAGGCACACACCTGCTTATTCAGGAACGATTAAACTTTTCCTGTGTGCTGGGCACCATGCTGGGCTTGGGGGTCTAATGTGATGAAGATGCCAACATTTTATTTCTTTTTTTTCTTCTTGCTGCTTGCCCTCTAGGAACAGAGACAGAAAATGAAGAGTAAATAAGCACACAAAGAAGGCAATTTTTGGTAGACACAGGTAGTGGGAAGGAAGGAGGTAAAGGGGGCTCAGTAACACCAGGTGGGCTCTTTGTTTCTGGTGGTCAAGAAGGACATCTCACTGAGGAGGCCGTGAATGCTGGAAGCCATCTTTGGCTCGCAAGCCAAACAAGTGAGATTTCCACAAACCCGGTGGGGCGGGGGGCAGGGCCCTGCCCTCCTACCCCAGTGGTGGCGGCTGCACACTCCTCCTCCGGGCAGCGGGCGACAACGGGAGGTGGGCTCAGCTCAACAAAGGCAGTATATCGGTTCCGGCTTCTATAGCTCCTAACGGCCAGATGATGGATGCCGCGATGGAAAGGGGGACCTGCTTTGATGTTCGCAGCCTGGTTTGATTAATGAGCGGCTCTGCCGGGAGGCTACGCTGGGAGTAAATTACTCTTTTCAGAAATGGCTAGATCGGCACTATTGTACTAATTATTTCACAAGCTTGGGGTCAGTTCCAAATTCCCTGACGCACACAAGGGAACAAACACCCAGGCTAACTGAAGCCGACAGAGCTCTAATTAAAGCAGAAATTGTTTGTGACTCCCCTCTCCCCCCTACCCTCCACCCCACCGGCCCTCCTTTCCCAGAGGAGGAAGCTGTCAGACGCATTTCTTTCCTGCCCTGGCGTGGCCCAGCATGAACCCCCAAGTTCCAGGAAACAGTCAATGGTAACCCCACACATATACTGAGCATTGTCAAAGAGGGGAGATCTCTGGGGTGGGTCCAGTGTCTTGCTTTCTGGTTTCTTTCTCCTCATCCCATGCACAGGTGTAGTATATATGTCCATAGTCATTCATTCATTCATTCTTTCATTTCTCTCTTTATTCACTTGTTCATTCCATACTCATTTATTTAATGCATTTTATGGGCCAGGCACTGTGCTGAGAGTTGGCAGTGTTCTAGCCTTCACGAGCTTGCCACCTGGTGGGGAAGACACATTAATCAGAGAAGCATATGGGTGCATGGAAAATTGCAGCTGGGAGAAAAGCTATAATAAAAGGACTGTGGCTTTGAGTGTATGTTAGAGGGTGTTTGGCTTGCTTGGGGGCTCAGATCCTTGCGAAGGCGGTGCCAGAGCTGAAAAAGTTTAAGCAACGAGCATGGGGAGATAAGGAGAAGTGTTGAAGGTGGTGGAGACAACATGTGCAAAGGCCCTGAGGTAGGAATAAAGGTGATGTTCAGAAGAGACAGAAAGAAGGCAGTATGGCTGGAAATCCACATGAAAGCAGATTGATCCGGATTCAGGCTTTTGCTCTGTGCGTGGCTATGGGGGTCCTTTGCATGTCTGCACCTCTGTTTCCCTGCCTGAAAAATCAGGATAAGATCTGTTAAGGCTTGTATAAACATTGTGGTGATCTTCCTCGCAAGTTCCCATAAGGACTAGTCTTGACCTTCCTCGGCAGTCTTCTCTCCTACCCTTTCCTGCTCAGTGCTCCAGCTGAACTCCATCGCTCACTTTCCCCCATGGGCTCCTCACACTTTCCAGCCTCTGTGTCATCCTGGCTCCTGCTCACCCACCTCAGAAAGGCTGGCTTCCCCAACTCACTGGTGGGAAAAAATAGAGGCAAAAGCTTGGTCGTGCGTGCACATGGTGCTTACCTAGTCACACGTTGTCTTCTGTTGAATGTTCATACCACTTACTTGGGGGGTGGGGCGGTTCCTCTGTGAAATGTCAGAAATATCCACCATAATGCAATCTGCGAACTCCGTGTTTTGCTACTCCTGGGGATTCCCAGTGGGTGTGTCGTGGCCACGGGCCTTGATTCTTCTGCCCACCCTTCGTGGTCGGTGCCACTCCGATCACTGTGCAAACAAAGGGTCCTGAGTTCCAGCAGTGTTGAATAATTTGCACAAAGTCTCCTATCCAGCAAGTATGTGTCAGAGCTGGTCCTATGTTTGGACCTTTTTTCCAAAGTCTACTTTTATCCACAAGGTCGGGTATTGCTAACATTCTTTTAGGTGTAGTAACAGCTGACGTATCTTGAATACTTACCACAGGGTAGGCATTGTGACAGGTACTTTCTGTGCATTAACTTAGACCCACCCTGTAAGGTTTTATAGATAAGAAGGCAGAGGTGCAGAGGGATTCAGTAACTTGTCCCGAGATAGTACAGCTAGTCAATAGTAGAGACTGGATTTATGCCCAGCATGAAATGCCAGAACCATGCTCTTAGGAGACGGTCACCATCTGGTCAGATTTGAGGCTCAGGTGGGAAAACAGCCTTCTTCTTGCAGTCCACAAAGCTGCCATCTGAGGATGGTTGGCATGTCTGGTTAAGGGAGTCCCAGAAAGGGTATAATAAGGCAGTGGTCCCTCAGATTCCTTTAATCTGGGAGTTGGGTATTTGACAAAAATTTTTTTTCAATGTTTGTTTGTTCTTGAGAGAGAGAGAGTGACAGAGACAGAGTGCAAGCAGGAGAGGGGCAGCGAGAGAGGGAGACACAGAATTCGAAGCAGGATCCAGGCTCTGAGCTGTCGGCACAGAGCCCGACGCGGGGCTCGAACTCACGGACCGTGAGATCATGACCTGAGCCAAAGTTGGACGCCCAACCGACTGAGCCACTCAGGTGCCCCAATTTTTTTTAATTTCTTTTTTTAATGTTGGGGATGTTTTAGCTCAAGGCTCATGTGCAATGCCTAAAAAGAAGGAGCTAAATGGGAAAATCAATAATGCACGCAGATGGTCCCGGTGATGTTTACACTATTTAAGAGAACAAATTATTCTGAAGCACCTGGGATTCATTCTTTCCTATACAAAAGGAGGAAAGCAAGGGAGTTACAGGGTGCTTTATCTCTTCATTGAAGCAGGCTCCCCAAGAGGCAATTATTCTGTGTTTATATTAGTTTGCATTGGCCATGTTCTACCAACCACCCCCACTCATGCCGATGAAGAAAGTTTCACTTTACTGCAATTTCTAGTATAGATAGTATGTATGAAAGAGTAGAATTGACCCCATAAACACTTACTGAGGGACTACTATGTGCCAGATACTAGGCCAGGGGCTGGGATTGAGAAGAAACAGCCATAAATGTACCAAGAACCATGAAAAACATGTATAAAGCACTTACTTTGTGCTAAGTTCTCATCTAAGAATTCGTGGAATCTGGGCACAGGCCTAGGAGGTAGGTACTGTCATTATTGCCTTTTGTTTTTAAGTTTATTTATTCTGAGAGAGAGAGAGACCACACACAAGTGTGGGTGAGGGGCAGACAGAGAGGGAGAGAGAGAACCCCAAGCAAGCTCCTCACTATCAGCCTGAAGCCCAACACGGGGCTCCAACCCACAGACCTTGAGATCATGACCTGAGCCAAAATCAAGAGCCAGATGCTTGAATGACTGAGCCACCCACGCCTTTTGACAGGTGAAGACACTGGAGACCAAGGTCATGCATTTAGATGTGAAACAGGCAGGATGCGAATCCAGGCAATCTGATGAAGGAGTCAAACACAGTCCCTGCTCTGGAATTGCTTCCCTACTGAGGGGAAGAAGGCAGACAACAAACACACGTACATACCAAAAAAGTAGAGCTTTTGACTCTCCACTACAGAGACAAATAAAAAAAAATACACACACCTACACACAAAGGAAAAAAATACTGTAAAATTATGGCGTCTTGCAAATGAACAAAGAGGTTGGCCATAATGACGACGGGGAGAGTAAGTGGGGATTTTTCGTATAAAATGGTCCTGGGGTGGGGCGCCTGGGTGGCTGAGTGGGTTGAGCGTCCAACTTTAGCTCGGGTCATGATCTCGCAGTCCATGAGTTTAAGCCCTGTGTCGGGTTCTGTGCTGACAGCTCAGAGCCTGGGGTCTGCTTCGGATTCTGTGTCTCCCTCTCTCTCTGCCCCTCCCCCACTCATATTCTGTGTCTCTCTCAAAAATAAACATTAAAAAAAAAAAAGATCCTCAAAACCTTTCAGAGAGGCTATCTTGAAACCAAAGGGGTGAGAAAGAACTAGATGGGGTATTGGTGAAGATGTTAGTGGTGGTGTGATGGAAAATTCCAGGAGGAGGGAATTAGGAGGGCAAGCAGTCTAAGGTGGGAATAAGCTTGGAGTATCCAGGGGTCTAAAAGGAAAAGACCTGTATGGCTAGGATTAGTGACTCAGGTTGAGGGGAGCAGTGGAGGTGAGATGCTGACCCAGACCAGATCACATAGGGTCTTAGACCCCACATTTTTGGGAGGATAAAATGAGATCATCTATGTCACTTGCATATTACAGTGCCTGGTGCCTGGAACTTAGTACGCTCAGTGTTTATTTTTGTCATCACTATGATTATTTCATATCTTGTTCCAATGACTTTGACTTTTTTACGTGACTTAAAGGAAGAAAAAAATTTAAGTTTTTCTTTTAAGTTGTTTTCCTCTCTCCAAAGAGTTTACGCTTATAGGACTGTGGGAGAATTCTAGCCAGGAAGGCCTTGGGTCCGTCCCAGGAGGGGCGGGCAGAGCAGGTGCTAAGAGGTGTGTGTGTCTGGAAGCAACCTCAATGTCCACTGACGGATGAGTGGATAAGGAGAATGGGGTAGATACATACAGTGGAATACTATTCAGTCTGGAAAACGAGGGAGATTCTGCAATACGATGCAACAGGGATGAGCTTTGGGGACGTTATGTTAAGCAAAATAAGCCAGTCTACAGCAGGGCAAGCATTGCATGATTCCATCTGCATGAGGGATCTAAACAGTCACCTCACAGACTCCAGGAGTAGAAGAGGCTGGTTGAGGGGGGCTGGCGGAAGGGAAGAGGGGGAGTTGCTAGCCGTTGGGTGTAGAGTTTCAGCTGAGCAAGAGGAAGGAACTCCGGACCCCTGGACAGCATCCCGCCTGCAGTTAACGATCCTGTATTGTGCAGCTGATGGTGTGTGAAGAGGGTGCATCTCATGTGAAGAGTTCTTTCCACGGTAAAGTAAAATAAATAAAATAAATAAAATAGGAGTGAAGTGAAAATAAGGTAAAATAAAATAAAATGAAGTGAAGTGAAAATAAAGTAAAATAAAGTGAAGTGAAATGAAAATAAAGTAAAATAAAATAAAAGTGAAATGAAGTGAAAATAAAGTAAAATGAAGTGAAGTGAAAACAAAGTAAAATAAAATAAAGTAAAATACGATAAAACAAGTGAAAATAAAGTGAAATAAAATAAAAGTGAAATGAAGTGAAAATAAAGTAAAATAAAATAAAGTGAAGTGAAAATAAAGTAAAATAAAATAAAAGTGAAATGAAGTGAAAATAAAGTAAAATAAAATAAAGTGAAGTGAAAATAAAGTAAAATAAAATAAAAGTGAAAATAAAATAAAATAAAATAAAATGAAGTGAAAACAAAGTAAAATAAAATAAAGTAAAATAAGATAAAACTGAAGTGAAAATAAAGTAAAATATAATCACATATAAAATAAAATGAAGCGAAAATAAAACAAAATGAAGTGACAATAAAATTAAAATAATAAAATAAAATGAAAACAAAACAAGAAAACGAAAGGTCGTGTCTTGTCTGCAGTGGAGAGACAGGGCAACCAGAGCTGTAGAGTCGGGCCGGGGGCTGCTTCTCCTTCCGATGTGCACCCTCACCCTGCCCGCTGAGCCACCCCCACCCTGCCCGCTGAGCCACCCCCACCCTGCCCGCTGAGCCACCCCCACCCTGCCCGCTGAGCCACCCTCACCCTGCCCGCTGAGCCACCCCCACCCTGCCCGCTGAGCCACCCCCACCCTGCCCGCTGAGCCACCCCCACCCTGCCCGCTGAGCCACCCCCACCCTGCCCACTGAGCCACCCCCACCCTGCCCGCTGAGCCACCCTCACCCTGCCCGCTGAGCCACCCCCACCCTGCCCGCTGAGCCACCCCCACCCTGCCTGCTGAGCCTCGCAGCAGAGATGATGGCAAGCCTGTGCCGAGGAAAACCTAAGGGCTTTGTTGTAAGACCTTGTGTCCCAAAAGGCCTTTGGAGCAAACACAACCACTCGACTGCATTCCTGAGGGTCAAACAGCAGCAGCGACGTGATCTGCTGGATTTGAGGCAACATTTAAGAAGGAAGAAGAAGAAGGAAAAAAAAATCACACCCTTCCTGAGAAACCATTTTTTACCGAGAAGCCCGGGAAGGGCGTGAGCAAGTTCTTGGAGGGGATAAAAGGGAGATGAAACCCTGCCTCTTCAGCTCGTTCTTAAATCAAGCAGCAGTTTTCCGACAGGGCTATGGCAATTGATTATAAATGTGGGAATTTATTTCAATAAATCCCTGTCATTCCTGAGCAGCTGTTTGACTTTACAGCAAACCAGCAAACAGATGGAGGGGTTATATGCAGCCTGTCTTTTGTCTCTACCTTTGACGAGTCTGAATTGTTGTTTTGGAGATGGTTCGGGCTGAGGCTTGCAAGAGGAGAGCCCCCGGTTTTCCACTGTGGGCAGAGGGAAGGGGGTGGGTGGGGAGCGGGCAGCGTGCTTTCTCAGGAGCTCCGGGATGCGTGACCGGGGGACCGCTCGCTATATGTGCTTTTCCAGAGCCAGGTGGAAGGATAGTATGGGTTTCCAACATTCATCAGCCCGAGGAAGCCCATCCATGCGTTATGAGAGGAAGCTCATCTTGTATTCTCATAAAAGCAGTCAGAGACTGTGGGAAGGACGCTAGATTTAAGGTTTCGTATACACTCTGCTTCTCATGCGCTAGGTGAAGGTTCTCTCTAGGACAGAGCCAATGGTACTTGCATCCAGATCTCTTAGAAACATGAAATTCATTGGCCTGGAGATGAAAGCATTTAGCGAGGTGCCTGGCAAACAGTAGGTACTCTACACATGTCCAACTGAATCTCCACTTTCTAAAAGCCACCTCTGTCTGCTCGGGCTCACTTTGAGCTCTCTCTTTCTCTCAAACTTACCTGCCCTCTGTCTCATGTGCTCGATGCTTAGCTTAGGGCAGTAAAGAGATTGAGTTCTAGTCCCGATTTGGATACCTGACTTTGCACCAGTCAGATCATCTCCTGGCTTTCTCCACCTGTGAAATGGTGAAGGCATCACCACCCGCCTCCCAGCATGGTTAGGTTTAGAGGAGTTAACAGATGGGCAAGCATTCAGAGTCTTTAAAAACGTGTTACACATAGAAGGAGTTATATTATATGCCCTTCTGTTATATTATTATATTATTATATTATTATATATCATATATTACATATTTTATATATATTATATATACTATTATATATCATCTGCTGCTGCTATATTCCCTCCTCTTTATTAACAAATGGCCTTCTATCTAGGTTGTAGGATTATTTAAAGCAGGAACCAACTCTTTGAGTTTTTTTATGCTTTGATCCAGTCTACTGATTTGGTCCTTTGGTGAACAACACTAAGGGAGCTTTGAAGGGGTTGGGTTGTTATCAGTAGTAAGGAGCTCATACTTAAGGATCTTCTATTGTCTTTTTGTCCATTGAATCCCAGAATCTGTATTTCCTTGCACTGCTCTCTTTTTTTCTCCCTGCTCCAACCATGCTTTCAAAGAGTGTTGTTAAACATCCCTTGTTACATCTTGCCCCAGGACCTTTGAGCATGCTTTTCTCGCTTCTGGTATACTCTTCTTCAGGTTTTTGCCTGGGTGGTTCTTTTGATCCTTAGATCTCATAAAAAAGTTCCTTCCCAGTCTAATGGTACTCCCTTTACCCCAAGCTGCTGCTCTCAGATAGTGCTCCGGCCGATTTCATTTTCTTACTCTGTGAAATGATCTCATCCCATTACTGTGTACATTTCTCTCTCTTCCACCAGAATGTAAGCTCCATAAGATCTAGGACTTTATGGGTTGTTGTTTTTTTTTATCACCACATCCCTCATGTCTAGAGCAGTTTCTGGCATGTAGTGGGTACACAGCAAATGACTGCTTAATTAATTAATTACCTTTTTTACACAATTTCGAGTTTCCTTCCTCTTGGAAGCCTTCCAGGATTGTCCTAATACTTGTCAATTTGCCCCATTTCAAGATTTTCTCCTGTTAGAGTTGACAGTGTGCCACAGTTTGATGTGATTATCTTTCTTATCCCTTCAAATGGTGTGAGATGATCTTACCCCCCACATTCCTTTGCGCTCCAGGTGCAAATGGAGAAGTCCTTCTGAAAATGTCTGACTAAAAGGAACCTCTTTGCTCTGCTTGGGTGGGGAATAGGAAGCAGAGAGCTCTGGAGTGTCCAGAAGACAGAGGGGAAAGGGGGAGAGTGGTTTTCTGCATTCACGCCTTGGACCTTCCTTTTCTGGGCAAACTATGGATTAAGAGGAAGGGATCTGTTGCATATTCCAGAGGAATGACATTTGGAAGGAGTCGGAGTGGCACAGGTCCAGGTAGGTCCCTCATCTTTCAGATGAGAAAGCAAGAAAACACAGAGGGGACTAAAACATAGGAGAAGCGTACAAAGAGGAGTAAACACTTGTGTTTGTTGCACGTTATTTTCTTACACATCCCATTAAGTCCTCACAACCTGTCCACGAGTTCAGTATTGTTATTCCCATTTCACAGATGAGAGAATGAGGCTCCGACGAGCTAAGCCACTGACTCGTAGCCAGCAAATGCCTAGGACTTGAACCTGGGTCTTCTGTGCTTTTTCCTCTACCTCATTTAGGGTTTGAGAATAAATCTCCCACCTTTCCCCCTGGGTCCCTACCTCTCAAGACTCTGTCTTTAATAACCCGCTAGAATTCGTGGGGCAGGGACATGGGTAGAGGCCATATCTCTTTACCTTTTCTAGGCTGGGTGTCGAGATCCAGGAGAGGTATCTGCAGGTCCCCAGAACTCATTGTAAAATCTGCCATTAGGAGCTTAATTAAATTAATATTCTTGTGCGAAGGGCTGCTGGGTGCAGGGCTCCGCGAGGCTCATCGACTTTCACGTAGAAGGGAAAGTTTTCTGCACTCCCTCTCCCGAGGCTGCATGAAAAATGCATGACAGAAGTCAGACTGGGAATGCTGGCGGCAATGGCATCTTGGTGCAATTAAACCTTTTTAAGAGTTTCTTCTTTCTTCCCCTTCCCTCGCCGCATGCGGGAAACCATGCAAATGAGAGAGAGAGAGAGAGAGAGAGAGAGAGAGAGAGAGAGTGTGTGAGTGAGTTGGGCCGGGTTTTAACTCCCCTCAGCCTGTCCTGCAAAGTGTCCAGGAGATAAAATGCCCACCCCAGAAGCAGTGTCTCACAGGCTCAAGGAGAGAGAGAAGAATGGGTCAAAGACAATAGGAGGAAGCTGGGCATAGCAGAACGTTCCAGGTTTGCTTCTTGTAAGCTGGAGTTCATGGCATCCCTGTCCACGAGCTCATCCTGAGGATGCATGAGAGAATGTGCAGAGAATGTCCAGTGCTAGCTGATGGTAAATGCTGGTCAGTGCTCAGTGAATGAATGCTTTTGATTAATGACACCCAGTGCTGTGAATTGCTTGCACTGTGTCAGACACTGTGCTGAGCCCAGTGAACCAACTGAATCCTTGTATCAGCCCTCTGAGATATTTATGTACATCTGTATCTATATCTGTATACAATTATTATAGTACATTGCATGGTTGGCTCCCGTAAGATACGTCCACACAATACCTATGGATGCAACTTCATTCGGAAAAAGAATCCTTGCAGATACAATGAAGTTCAGTGTCTCCAGATGACATCGTCCTGGATTTTCTGGGTGGGCCCTAAATCCAAGGACAGGTGTCCTTACAAGAGGTGAAGGCACAGGCAGAAAGGAGAAGACACGCGGGAGAGACACCGTGTAGAGACAGAGGCTGGAGGGACGCAGCTCCAAGCAAGGAATGCCAGGGGCCTTGAGAAACTCCAAGAAGCAATTGGGGATTCTTCCCTAGGGCCTTCTGAGGGAGCATCACCCTACAAATGCCTTGATTTCGGATTTCTGGCGTCTGGAACTGTGAGAGAGTACATTTCTGCTGTTTTAAGCTCCCCTATTTGTGAAAATTTATTATGGCGGCCCTAGGTAAACAAATACAATTATCATCATCCTAAGTTTACTAAAGTACAAATTCAGGCACAGAGAGGTTAGGTAATTACACAGTCACACAGCTGAAAGGCAAGACATCCGGTGACTGAAACCAGGCTGTGTGGCTCACAGGGGATCCCTAGGATCCAGGGAAACTGAAGGTATAAACACGTGGTGCACATATGTTCAGGTCACTTAACATCTCTGGGACCTGATCATATCATCTATAAATGGTGATCGATTGGTTGATTGATTGCCTAATGGCTGTGGGACTCCAAAGAAGGGTTGATAAAGTATGGCCTGGGGGCCAAGAATGGTGGTTGTATTTTAAATGGTTTAGTTAACAGCTTTTTTTTTGTTTCCTATGGGACTTCTTTCAAAAGTTTGCCAACACTTGTTCTGAAGAAGAGGGGGCTTCTGGATGGCTCAGTCGGTTGAGCGTCTGACTTCAGCTCAGGTCATGATCTCATGGTTCGTGAGGTCGCTCCCCACGTGGGGCTCTGTGCTGACAGCTCGGAGCCTGCAGCCTGCTTCGGATTCTGTGTCTCCCTCTCTCTCTGCCCCTCCCCCGCTCATGTTCTGTCTCTCTCTCAAAAAAAAAAAAAAAGTTGGTATTCTTGGGTCGCCTGGGTGGCTCAGTTGGTTGAGCATCTGACTTCGGCTTAGGTCATGATCTCACGGTTAGTGAGTTCGAGCCCCATGTTGGGCTCTGTGCTGACAGCTGGGAGCCTGGAACCTGCTTCGGATTCTGTGTCTCCCTCTCTCTCTGCCCCTCTCCTGCTCATGCTCTGTCTCTCAAAAATAAATAACCCCCCCCCCCAAATACAACAACAACAAAAAAAACAAAACTGAAGAAGGAGGGGGAATAGTACCTTCCTTGTGAAGAGTGATTATTGAAATACGTTTACCCGTCAACTTATCAAACGTTCATTGGGCACCTGTTGAATGTCAGGAGCTCCTGAAGGAGTTTGCAAAGTAAACATGACAGCCCAGTGCAGCAGCCAGCGTGTACGACCGTCTACAAGGATGTGCCACTGCTGTTACTGGCATGAGGGCAGGAACGGGGGCCCCAGAGTGGGAGACCTCACGGGAAGGGATTGCACTTTGGACGTCACGAGGGCCCTTGTTCTGAGAAACTGTAGGTCTCTCTGCATAGGACAGAAGCCCTACAAACTTTGGTTGAAGAAACAAAGAGTGGGCCTCACCTGCTGGACTCAGAAAGTCTTCCCCTAAAGAGTTGAGTTCCGAACCGAGTCTTAAGGGATCAGCAAGACGGAACACAAGAGTGAGCGGGTGCTCTGGCCCAGGGAACATTCTTGTCAAAGGCTTGACTGCAAGAGAGGGCACAGAGCATTTGAAGACCCATGTGTAGCTTGGTTTGTCTCCAGGGGATGCCACAGGGAGAGATGTAAGACAGAAGGGCCTGGAGCCAGGTCCCAAAGGTCCCTGTCAGCTGTGTCCAGGCTGTGTGGGGGGCCGCCCCTGACTCCTTCAGACTCTCCCATGCTGCCCTCCACCATCACTCCCTCCCGTCCAGCCTCAGATAGGCTTTTGTGAATGGTCACATTGCTTCCAGCCCTCGATACTTCTCATACGCTTTTTCTCTACTTGAAAATTTCTCCCCACATACATCATAAAAATTATATATCCAAATATACACATTTTTTTAGTTGACCACAATCTCCTTCAAATTTTTTTTAGTTGTTTATTTTTCAGAGAGAGACAGAGCATGAGCTGGGAGGGGCAGAGAGAGAGAGAGAGGGAGACGCAGAATCAGAAGCAGGCTCCAGGCTCCGAGCTGTCAGCACACAGCTCGACGCGGGGTTCCAACCCACGAACCGCGAGATCATAACCGGAGCCGAAGTCAGACGCTTAACCAACTGAGCCATCCAGGCGCCCTGACCACATTTTCCTTTAGATCCTGACTCTAATGTTGCTTTTTCAGAGGGGATCCCTGAGCTCACCTGAGACCAGAGCAGTGCTATTTATGTTGCTATTTATATCCATATCAGTACCCACATGCACATCACACCTGTATCTGTATCTGCATCTGTATCCATATGCTGGATCTGTGTACGTCCACATCTCAATGTCTATTCTTATCTCTGTTTTCAGTATTTATCTGCCTCGGTGCCCACGTTCACACCCGCATCTCACTGTTCGTTGTCCCCTGTGACACATCACTCACTCTTGTACTTACTTGTACACGCGGGTGGATAGTCATCTGGCTAATTATTGTCTCCCCCACTAAACCCTAATCTCCGTGGAGGGTGTTAGGCCACTGGGGCTGCCATAAGGACGTACCACAGTCTGTGTGGCTTAAAGAAGAGAAATTTATTTTCCCAAGTCATGGAAGCTGGGAGTCTGAGATCAAGCTGTCACAGGGTTGACTCCCCCCTCCCTGGCCTGTGGGTGTGACTTCACATCATCTCATGTGTCTGTACCCTAATCTCCTCTCCTTTTTTTAAAGTTATTTATTTATTTTGAGAGAGAGAGCCGGATAGAGAGAGAGCCAGAGAGAGAGAGAGAGAGAGGCAGAGACAGAGAGAGAGAATCCCAAGCAGGCTCTGAGCTGTCAGCATAGAGCCAGATGAGGGGCTCGATCTCATGAACCATGAGATCATGACCTGAGCCAAAATCAAGAGTCAGATGCTTAACTGAGCCACTCAGGCACCCCCCTAATCTCCTCTTCTGATAAGGACCCCAGTCACGTTGGATGAGCTCCTGCCCTCATGACCTCATCTTAACCTAATCACCTCTTTAAAGACCCTGTCTGCAAACACAGTCACATTCTGAAATATGGAGGCTGGCTAGCTCTCCTACGTAGGAATGTGGGCGGGCAGGGAACATAATTTAGCTCATAACGGATGGTGTCTGTCCTTTTTTTTTTTGCAATTTCTTCTCCCAGTGGTAAGCATGCTGCCTGGCACATAGTAGGTGCTCCATAAACCCAGTAAAACCTTGGACTGGGAGTAACTTGTGCAAGCGTTCTTCTGCAAGATGAGCAAACATTTCTCATAACTTTTAACTTGATGAACGAGGGACGTCTTGCCATGCGAGCAGCACGGGACGCCGAACGTCACCTGGTCACAGCTGAGCCAATGCTTCTTGAAATTTGCTTTGAAACACGAGCGCTTTGGAGGACAAGCGTGTTTCCGGGACGAATTATGCTTACGAGCCAAGGTTTTACTGTATGTGAGGAAGACAGAGATGCCACCACAGCAGCTCTAAGCTAGGTTGGGAGAGGGGGACAG
Organism: Panthera tigris; assembly: GCF_018350195.1. Taxonomy (NCBI): domain Eukaryota; kingdom Metazoa; phylum Chordata; class Mammalia; order Carnivora; family Felidae; genus Panthera; species Panthera tigris. The sequence goes on from NC_056675.1 coordinate 34,512,552, forward strand.
AGGCAGGGAGACAGTGGTGATGGTTACAGAGAGGAGACGTGACAATGGAATGGATGGGGGAAGTGGCCGTGGGGACCAGGGAAGAATGCGGGTTTGAGAGAGACTGTAGGGGCAGGGGAACTGCCCTGCTCGCTGCACCTCCGCCCACGTACATGAGCAGTTGGGGCACGTCGCCTGCCCCCGAGGCCCGAATTCACAGCAGGGCTCTGCTTGCAGCTTGCACAGTTTCAGAGAGGCAGACACCCCTCCTCCCCGCTCCCTGCCCTCCTTCCCCCCTCCCTTCTTTAAAATGAGAGACGATTGCCTACTGGTGGTTCTTCCAAAGCCACTACTGGTGAAGGTGTTTAGCTCTGGCGCAGTTTATTCCAGGAGAACAGGAGGATAAAAGATGAATACCCAGGGAACATGAGTTTATGGGATTTAAGTAAGAGGTAACTAGACCCTAAAATTTAGACCTCAGAGCAGAGGCAGGGAATCCGAACTTGGAGGCTGTCACAGGCGACCTGAGACTTTCAGTCATATCTTGTTAGGCCTAATCTTCCTTTCCCTGATCACATTGGAGTCTCCACGAGCTGACTCAGAAATGTGGGCCCTGCAAGCTGAAGATTAGGAGCCCGGCTGAATGGCATATTCACCTTTCACAAGCTTTGCTGCTCCAGATGCTTATAAAATAATTTTCGCCTTTATCTAAAGGCAGAAGGGCTTTTCTCCCCCCAGCTAGTGTTCTGGCTTTTTTTTTTTTTTTTTTTTTTTTTTTTTTTTTAACTCTCTCCACCTAATAAAATCCTCAGCGCGGTGCTTGCCTGTGTAATCGGAGCTCTGCAGGCTGTTCTCGGAGCTGGCTTCCCAGGCTGCGCTGCAGAAACGCGGCAGAGGAAGGGATAAAACTTCGGGAAGTAATGATGTCTCACACACCAGCTGGCTCCCGGAGGTCATACCCTGACGGAGCCACTTCTGCCCCTCGGTGCACCCCCGCAAAAGAAGTCTGGCTTATTTACCATTTTAGAAAGTTAGACCTTTTCAAAGAGATGCCCCAGGCAAAACATCCTTCCTTCCCCGTCTCTCTGAGACTAATGACTCTTCTCCGAAAGTTTTGACACGTCGGAGTTGTGCCGACAGCCGAGGCAGGTTGCTGGGGGCCGGGCTGGCACACAGCCCACAGAAATAGCTGGGCTGCACGGCACTGGGCTCAGGGATGCCTGCTTCTCAAACGCAACAAGTTTGACTTTCCGGACTGCAAATGGGGAGGTGGTAGGAAACATGACCCGAGCGGGGGTAGTCTCGGGGCTGGGTTCCTATTCTGGAAGTCAGAGGACAAAGTCTCAGACTTGAAAGAACACAAAATGACATTCTCTGAACACACAGCATCCCATTGGATCCCGAGGATGATGACCGTGGGCAAACCGTTTCATGCAACTGGTCCGTGGCTGGTGGATGGTCGGAACCAGTTCATCATGCCATGGTTCCTCCATCAAGCTCCAAATGAGAGTGGTGGGGAGGGAGGAGGAAGGAGGTGTCAAGGGATGGGACCAACCATGTTGCAAATCCTCACTCTCTCAGCTCCCACGGGGAGCCCCACACATCTCCTGATGTCAAGCCTTCATTGTATGGTAGGGACCTGGTACCCGAGAGTGCTGTCATTCTCCGTACCCTTGAGTCAATAACAAAAAATTTCCTCCATTAACACAGGCTGTGACTATTGACAAAATAAACTCAAGACTCTGATTCTTCCAAGAGATGAATGGCTCCAAAGACAACGAGCTGACGGGTCACAACCGTGCACACGCCTATATTATTATAGTAGAGAATTCATGCCCTGTGGACACAGTTCCACCCCTGTCTGCAGGTCCAGAGTCTGCTTCCCAGAGGCAAAGACTGGGACTGGGTTGAAGGGCACCATTTCAAAATTTGTCTTTTCATTTCACTTCAATATGCACATGTAGAGTCATCTCTTTTTGTGTGTATACAGTGTTCTTTATACACACAGCCCAAAGCGTACTGCTGCTTGAATTAGTTTGCAGTTTGCTTTTCCCCTTGATGGTATGTCTGAGCATCTCTTTATGTCAGTGCGTCCAGACCTATCACGTTCAGTTACATGGCCCTGTAGTATTGGAGAGATGGACTTTGCCTAACCACCCTCTCTTGCTGGATATTTAGGCTGTTTGCAATTTTTAGAATTGATCTTCATCGAATGTGCTTTTTATTTTTGCACTTAACGTGAGTTTTTCTCTAAGGTGGAATATAGAAACTAATTTAGATATGGGCATACTAAAGTTGTTATGTACTGTATATAGACTCTGAAATTTCCTCTCCAATGGGGTGGCCAATTTCTACCTTCCTCCTCCTAGTACTGTTAAAGAATACCTATGTCCAGGGCACTGGGGTGACTCAGTTGGTTAAGCATCCGACTCTTGATTTTGGCTCAGGTCATGATCTCATGGTTTGTGAGATCGAGCCCTACGTTGGGCTCTGTGCTGACAGCGTGGAGCCTGCTTGGGATTTTCTCTCTCCCTCTCCAGCTCGCATGCTCTCTCTCTCAAAATAAATATTTATTTATTTAAAAACATTTTTAAAAAATACCTATTTCCGACGACTCACCAATACTTGGTATTGTCGAACTTTTAAGTTTTGAGGATGTATAGTTTTAAGGGATATGGCTGAGTGTTTCTGCCCTGGGTAAACACCTTGTACTTATACTTCTTTCTACAGAAGTTTCTGGAAAGGAGAATGTGTTGAGAACATCTCGCCACCATGGCCATTCTGGATTCCATACCTCCTTCATGTGAGTCGTTGACATCATCTGTCGCAGGGATGGGCTGTCCTCACGGACCTTCTGAGAAGAGGTCCGTGGACTGTGTTCGATACGGAGGTGGAGGGCAGGCAGCTGTGTGTTGCACTCCTGGCTGTGTTTCCCAAGCCTGGCTGGTCTTTGTAATCACCCAGGAAGCTTAAAGCAAAAACAGAACAAGCACCTACCAGAAACCCCCTTCGTATTCCCAGACATTGATTGGGACACACAGAATCAGTCTTAGAGATGGGTCAAAGGGATCTGAACTTTTAAAAGCTTCCCATGTGATTCTGGTGCAGCTGGTTTGTGACCTGCCACCTTGAGAGCTACTGGTATAAGTGATCGTGTAATGTTGGTGACAACATATTATATAAAATGCAGGAAACAGGGGAGCTTTGCAGTCAGGAATACCTGAGTTCAATTCCTTGGTCAGCCCGTGTCCAGGCTGGTGGCCTTGAACAGGTGCCTCACCTCCCTGAATATCTAGTGGTTGTCCCAGACAGCTGTGGTTGATGTGGGATATGAAGCGCTGATTTATATCCAGCCATCCAAATGAAAATAGGGTCAAAACAGAACAAACCATGCAGTTCTTGCCTGTTTCCATGGTATCCCTACTCCACACTGAGGCTCTGGTAAATGATCTCCCCTGTCACCCCACCATCTGTGAAATCTGAACCAGGATAAAAAAGCCCTCAGGTCTCCACGTAACACATGTAGATTCAGATCTCCGAAAGTTGAGAGGTGAGCAGCCATGGCAGGCAGGCAGGCAGGAGCACGTGGGGGAGAGGACCCCACACAGACTCTGCAGCCTGGGGGTTAATCGACAAGATGTGGAGTCTGATAGGCCCAGGATCTAAGCTCTTATCGGCTTTGGGACTTGAGACCACGATTCTGCCATCTGCGAGATGGGCTGATAACGACTATACCGTAGTGTAGTTGTTGGGATCAAAGTTGATAATTCCAACCAATATTTATTCGATCCCATGCAATGGCAGGAGAAAAGGTAATTCGGAGAGCCACCTCAAACGCAAACATTGCAGATGGAAAAATAAATATAACAGCAACATCGTGAAAGACTTCCTCCCTTCTGGATGGAGAGCAGCTCAGGGGTAGAAGCTGTGTTATTTGTCCATAAGCCCCGCTGAGAGGCACTTTGGTATTTATAATGGTGTGTGATCATGGGCTGTAGAATCAGACAGTCTGTGCTTAAATCCCTGCTCTGCCGCTTACTGGCTGTGTTATCGCAGGCAGCTTGCTTGGCCACTCTGTGCTCCAGTTTCCTCGTCTGTAAAATGAGGCTTGGGCCAGGATGTTCACCACTGGGTTGACGATGGGGACTTGACGATTCAGCCCTTAGCACCATATGGCCAAAATGTCCTACAACTCAACTCTGTTGGCTGCCCCTCTTATTGCCATTTCTGCCACAAAATGAGAGGCGAGTGAGGTTTGTGTGAGGTGTTTGCTTGTAGACAGGATGACAGAAGAAGACAATCAGATTACATCCTCGTTTTCCAGACCTGGACATAGGCTCAAAGACATCAGGTGGCTCATCTAAGGTCACGAGAAGGAACTGATACAGTTCAACACTATGCTGGGATTTATGCTTCTGGACTTTTCGGCCAAAATGATCTTGCGTAGGAGAGAGTGCAGAGAAGATGTTAGGGGTGTTGTTGAGGACTCGGAGGATGGGATTCTGCGGTCTACACAGCAGCCTGCCCAACTCCCCAGCAGGCGCCAGGAACGGTCCATTACCCAACACCCCCCCCTCCGACTGATGAGGCCACAGGAGCCTAGATTCCCAAACTTTCACGACCCTGAGAGTCAGGCAAGCTTCTTCCCCAGGGTACTCATCCTTTGCCTTCAGGAAAAACACCCGAAACTGAATGAGACTGCTTTCCAGAGTCCCAGATGGCTTGAAGGAAAAAATAAATAAATAAAGGAAAATTTATAGAAGTCACAAGCGGCCCTTGGAATTCGGCCACACGGCAGGGAAGAACATAGCTGCCTTTTCTTCTCTTGGCAAAGGCAAAGGGAGAGAGGGAGAGCTGCGGCCTACTCAGGGTAGGACACCGGTAAAGGTGACTGACCAGCCGTTCCCTGACTTTGACAGTCACTGGACTCAGGTCTTGGTTTCCTGATATCTGGGGTCTGGAGAAAAGCTTGTTCGCCCCACCCCTTCCATTTTCTGAGTGATAGGAGCTGAAATCTCCAGAAGGGTCTGTTTTCCAAGGTCAGAGAGCCAGCCCTGGATGCCCTGGGGGGAAATGTCTTCGGAAAAATTGAAAATAAAGTAAACTCTTTGGGCATGTTTTGTTTGTAGACCTCAGAAAGGCCCCGAGCTGCCCATCTCTCCTTTCCTCTTAAGACTGTGTTATCCAGCCGTGATTTCTTGAGCTGCCAGAGATTTTAAATGTTTCACTCGGCCACCCAGTGCTGTCCATACTCCTGACCGTGGTGTGATGGCCCTGTGACTGTCTGTGCAGCACTGAGTATATGAGCTGGAGCTGGCCAATCAGAGCGGCCCCTCCAAGGGCCACTATAAGTGGCTCAGTGTGAGGAGGCGTCACCCAAGCAGAGCCAGAAGCACCCCAGCCTGGGCAACATATAGGGATGTTGAAAAATCGTTTTTTCTGCTGGGACTGATAAAACCAGGGGAATACGGACTCTCCTCTCCAAGCACTTGACTGCACCTTGTCTGAAGAGCGATGTTAAGTGGAGGAAGGATGGATGGGGCTTTTGAGGCCCTGCTTCCTGAATCTTCCGGTTTTGTGGCTGTGCAGGTACCTTACCAGGCTAGGTGGATGACTGTCTTCTCCTTTTTGGGTAAACCTAGTTTGAGCTTAGTTTTTGTCATTTGCCATCGAAACGTGCCTGGCCCTTAGTCCTGGCTGATGAGGCTGGGCATGATTAGCTTTCCGCCCATTATTGCGTTCTTATCCCCTCCCCCTTCCAGTGCCCTGAACGTGCCTCAGGCCTTTCCTTCATCCTGCCGCATCTAGCTCGGCTTTCGGGCATCACTTGGCTATTATGTCCCTGAGACGTTTCCTCTGGTGGGGTCCCGCCAGTCTTTGCACAGCCGTCCTCTTGTCTCATGACAATGTAACTTCTCTGTTTCTTTTGCTTTATCCTGCACTAAAGCGCAAAATCCTTGATGATGGGGAGTGCGCCTGCTTTGTGGTCACACCGCCAGCACTCAGTGCGATGCTGACATCGGATAGGGGCACAGAGAGTGGCTGGGGTGCTGAGCGGCGGAGGGCGCGTGCAGGGCGGAAGGAGGGCATGCAGGGTGGAGGGAGGGCGTGTGTGAGAAACAAGGCAGAGGACGAACTCAGATTCAGCATCTGTTCCGCATCTGGAGTAATGGTACATACTCAGCAATGGTTGGTTTCTCTTCTTTCTCTCATTCGTGTCTGTCTTTATATTCACTTTATTCAACACCATAACATTGCATGGCAGGGATTCTCGTCTTTATTTTATAGACAAGAGCAGGAGACTCAAAGAAACTAAGTGTCTCATCAGGTTGCCTAGCTGGTGCAGGGAAGATCTAGAATTTGAATTCATGTCTGTGAGGCTCCACAGTCTGTTTTTTTGTTTGTTTGTTTTGCTTTGCCTTAAAAAAAAAAAAACAATTGAATGGGGGGCACCTGTGTGGCTCAGTTGGTTAAGCATCCGACTTCGGCTCAGGTCATGAACTTGTGGTCCATGAGTTCGAGCCATGCTGACAGCTCAGAGCCTGGAGCCTGTTTCATAGTCTGTGTCTCCCTCTCTCTCTGCCCCTCCCCTGCTTGCACTCTTTCTTTCTCTCTCTCAAAAATAAATAAACATTAAAAAATAATTAACAAAACAATTCAGTGGAACAACGGATGAAGACCTGGCCTCTGTCCTCAAGGAGCTCCACGCTTGCTCGAAGACGCAAGCATGATAAGATGACGAGATAGCATAATGTGGGACCATGCATGGGACCCGAACCCACAAAGGTCGTACAGAGTGCTGTACAGAGATGCCCAGGTCGTACAGATGCCCAGGTGGAGGGCGTTCCATCTCGGTCTTAGATGCGTTCTGTTGCCCCAGTGGGAACTATATTTTAGGTGATTATGAAGAATTGCCTAACAGAAAGACACCCCTAAAGCTGGAGTGGATGCGTGAGACAGGAAGAGTCCCCTGAAAGACTAGACTGCACCTCACATTTGCTGGGGGGCCCTAGGAAGAGCTGAAGGGCCTGTCCCCCGTGGAGACTGATGATCAATTAACTGTGGCTCACGTGAGGCGCTCCTTGGACCCCGGGCAGTGAGACTCAGGTCGAGGGCAGAGACGTGCACGGGCCTTCTCGGTGCTGACTCCATGGAGCCCAGACAGCCAGAGTGTGCATCGTGGAGGAGAAGGTGGGGCCAGCTGGGGAGGGGAGCGTGGTCTTGAGCTGGCTACTGGGGCTGGGCTCGTGGAAGAAGGTGGGGAGCCTTGGGGAGACTTGTGGGCACTTTGGGGGCTTTGGCAGCCTTTTGCTGTGCCCTGCAGCTCTGTGCAAAGGAGCGCTCGTTTGCTGCTAGCGGCATGGTGCCTCAGCTCCTCTCAGCTCTCCTGGAGCTAATCTTCCATGGCTGGCTGTCTATTAGGGGTGCGCGCACGCGCGTGTGTGTGTGTGTGTGTGTGTGTGTGTGTGTGTGTGTGTATTGAGCAGCACGGTTGGCAGAGACCAAGAGAAATGGGGTGCCAGCAGAGTCTCCTGTGAAGAGAGGAGAGGGTACTTACTTAGACAAGATGAAGCCCGTCTGCTGGGTGAGGAACCGCTTTTCGGAAATTCTGTAGCATCCGGGAGCCATCTAGCCTGGTGCAACACGTCTTCTGTGTTTTCTCCTGCTTAGTCCCCCGTCACCTTTAGCCAGCATCGTCTTTATTTCACAGGTGAGGAGACTGAAGTTTGGGCTGAGGAAGGGACTCCGGGGGAGTAGTGAGAGAGAAGACGAGTGAGATCATAGAAGAACTTTAGGGCCAATTAACGGCTTTGCATTTCCTGCTCGGGGCTGCGGGGAAGAGCTGAGTGGCTCCGCATAGCTCTGGCTGCTGTGTGGTAATGACACGGAGAGGGGCAGAGCAGAGAGAGGGAGAACAAAGAGCTGTTTAGCGTTCCACACGAAGCCACAGCGTGGCTTGTTTGGGCCAGCTTGTTTGCAGGGAAGGGGTTTCTGATGCATTCTGCAGAGAGACAGCTTGTGGCAGATCCTTCCCGACTGAAGGCCATTCTGGACTTATTCACTGGCTGATGTGGGTGCTGAGAGTGGGTCAGCCTTTGGTGGCCAGACACTCAGGTGTTGTGGGTCCACCCTGAGTCTCCTGTGCAGAGGACACGTGGCCTTCAGTCTCCCAGGAGATGCTTCTCTGCAGCGGAGCCTCTCAGCCTACAGAGGACCTAAACTTTCAAGGATGGAAAAATGGGCCACACACGAGTATCCTGTCTCTTCTCCAGCACTCTGCAGACCCCAAACCCTTTCTAGAGCAGGAAGAACAACCTCAGAAGAAGCCATGAGAGCTTGGGAGACCAGTGGGGGAAAATCAACATTGCCTGAGCTCCTGTTGGTCTCGGCACTCCTGTACGACTTCTGATTTAATCCTCACGGTCCCCATGAGACTCTGGCATGCTTAGCCTGATTTTGTGGACCAGGAAGCTGATGCTTGGCGATTCTAAGGTCATGTGGCAGGGACATGGCAGAGCTAAGATCTGAATCAGAGTCTGGGTTCAAAGCACAAGCCGTTATAACAACGTGCTGTCATATGCCAGAGCTAAGGGTTCTGAAGCGGTAATGTGTGTGGGTGCTACAGTGGGGGGCCTTGAGGATCCTCAGGGACATCACAGCCCCTACCAGGCCCCCTTTTCCCCTGAATGAGGCCCAGGTTTAGGTGACATTTACTGGTCAGAGCTGACACTGCTCAATACTTATGGACATTAATATGGACAGGGTGGTCTTGGAGATCTATATAGGGAGGGATGCCTAACGGAGGAAAGAAGGGGTGACCTCACCAGGAGCTTGCACACCTTCAGAACCTCTTGGCAACCACATTTGCTGATGCTTGAGATCCTCTCCAGGACAAGGGCAGCTTGGGTTTTCCTTGGCCTCTGAAAGAGTGAGAGAGGATGCTGAGAGCAGGGTGGTCTCAAGAGGAGGGAGGAGGGTTGGCCTGGGAGCAGGGTTCTGGCACACCTCCAATCAGACATGTGCCCCGTGCGGCTTGCGGCCCCTCTCCCTGGAATTCCAGGTAATAAGGTAGAGCTGATGTTAATGGTTTATGACACGAATTCATTTTGAGAACTATATGCTTCACCCATTGCTTTTATTTTTCAATTTGGATCTGTTGGGTATTAATAGCTTTGGGGCTGTGTTTTCCATTTTAATCTTGCTTTTTCTCATTTCCAAGTAGATTCCTTCTTTCAATTTACACAAACATTAAACCTCCATTTCCTGCAGCCCCACACCTCCCTGGCTCTCCTTCTCTCTGCTGACCTTGGAATGAAACTTTCCTTTAATGTGTGGGATAATTTCCTCATCCCAAACCTACCTTCCCATCCCCACTGACCACTGCTGCCTTTTGCGTTAGCCACACTTTGCTGCTGGTAGCTTCTCCTTGGCCGTGATGATACTTTGCGTTATAAGAAAGAGAATTCAAACCGACAGAGCCTTGGGGCGCCTCAGTTAAGCGTCTGATTTCGGCTCAGGTCATGATTTCACGGTTCGTGAGTTCAAGCCCTGTGTCGGGCTCTGTGTTGATAGCTCAGAGCCTGGAGCCTTCGAATTCTGTGTCTGCTTCTCTCTCTGCCCCTCCCCCACTTGCGCTCTGTCTCTCTCAAAAAATAAATAAACATTAAAAAAACAAAACAAACAAACAAAAACAAACCAATAAGAGGCTTAGAATATACAGGTCTTTAATGTCTTACATAATAAAACGTCCAGAGGTGGACCATCCCAGGCTGGTTGGTTTGGAGGCACTATGATCTCAAGAAGGATACAACTTCTTTTTATTCTTTGTTCTGCACGTAGAATATAAATCTATTTCCAGCCTCATCCTTGTAAGAAACCTGGAGAGAGGTATCCTGCCTTCCTGCATCCTCAGGAAGGAAGGGGAGTTTTTTTCCTTGTCTATTCTTTTTTTAAGTTTATTTTTATTATTAATTTTAAGAGAGAGCATGCTTGAGTAGGGGAGGTTGAGAGAGAGAGAGAGAGAACCCCAAGCAGGTTCTGCACCGTCAGTGTGGAGCCTGCTGAGGGATTCGATCCCATGAACCATGAGATGATAACCTGAGCTGAAATCAAGAGTTTGACGCTCAACCAACGGAGCCACCCAGGCGTGCCTCCTTGTCTGTTTCTTACTGTGGGTGAAATATCTTCCTCAGAAGCTCCCGCATTGGTTACCACTGGACCACGTGCCTACACCAATCACTGACATGACTGTGATTGGTCCAGACATTATGGTTCATTTCCGAGGGCGGGGACTATCTTCCCAGAACACCTGGTGGGCTGATGCCTGGACCCGCGCCAAGGGAAGGATGGCTGTTGTAACAGCCAAGGATGCTGCACACAACAGGTAACTTCCTGTCCGTGTACGTTTGCTCACGCTGTGTGCTCCTTTGACGCGTCTTCTGCTGCTGCTGCCCCTTGACCTCAAACGCAGGGAACACCTGGCTTCTTCCTCGTGACACTGAGATGCAGCACAGGCACCACGTTCTCTGGATGTCCCTGGTTCAGCGCTTGTCACCCACACTCCGTAGTGCCCCAGGCGACTGTCAAGCACTGTCTTTGCAATGCAATCCTTAAAATAGTCTGCCTGTCCCTCTGAACGGGGAGCCCTTTGTGAGTACATGCTGGGTCTTATTTACCTCTGTCATCTCACAACCTGGCGCACGGTGAGTGCTCAGTGAAATTGCTTAAGGGACAAACGGCCTTGAGGAATGGGACATTGAGAGATGTCCTTGGTCTGTTCCTGCCTCGGAAGAGGCCTCCCCTAGAGCACAGGAGCCTTACTTTGGTTCCGCAAACAAGTCACGCTCTCTCGTGCCCCAGTGTCTTAGACCTGTGCCTGCACATCCTCATCTGGGCTTCTGCTCACAATGTGCAACCATCTTTGGGGGAACCACTTCCCTTTTAAGAAGAATCATCTCCTCCACGACCAGGTCTTGTCTGGAAATCTCTCCCAAATTTGGACGCTCTTTTATGGTCCTGTTGCCCTTTGCATGTGCTTCCATCAACTAAGGAACACTTTAAGAGCCTTTCTGTGCTTTAGGTGATCAAAGAAATGGTAAACCACTTGTCTGTGGTTTGGGGGAGTAAATGGGTTAATGTTTTCATAACACTTAGAAGAGCACCATGCAAAACCGAGCACTGGACACATTCCACAGAGTCATGATTGCAGCACGCGCCCCTCAGCCCCTCTGTGTGCACCTGGTTACTGTTCCTTCTTCCCCAGTGTTGTAGGAGAACCTTGCAAATGAAGTCCGTGTCTTGCCCATCACCAGCTCTCCAGCTCCCAGCACGAGATGGGGAGCACGGCTGATGCTCAGATGGTTTGCTGGGGACCGAGTGAGTGGATATGAAAGCTTTCCTCTTGGAGGAAGGCTTAAGCCACTCTCCATCTCCCTGGACAAAGTGACACCGAGGAGGCGGCAGGACTGTAGGCAGAGGGATGCAGACCAGGACAGGAGGCAGGTGACTGAAGACCCTTCCATCCTCTTCCCGCAAGGCACGAAAACCAGAGCCAGTGAATAGACATCTTGGAAAGATCATGTGTCTGCCTGGTTGGGGTGCATTACAGATCAGGGGATCTGGGTTCTAACCCTGATTTTGCCACACACTCTATGCATGGCCTTGGGTGAGCTCCTGAAACCAGACCCTTGCTTCTCAGACCACAAAATGCAGGCACATGAAATGAATGACAACCTTAGGTTCTTAGCATCTCACACACTTAAAAAATAAATACATGCAAGAATAAAACTGAGACATTCTGTGGTTCTAAGGACTTTAGATGCTTCCTTGAGACCCACACATGTGGGAATACGGTCCGAAAAGGTTGTAATTAGGGCCAGGTGGGGAGGCCTGACCCTGGGCTGGGATCATGGCTAGACCTGAGAGAAGTGGGGAGCACAGGACTCTGGATCCAGGCAGGCTGGGTATCTAGCTCTTACTCTGTCACCTGAGAGCCATGAACCCTTCAGTGAGCGATTGCAACCCTCCAAGCTTCAGTGTTCTCATCTGTGAAATGGGGCTGTGGAACCTACCCCAGAAGGTAGTTATGGGACAGATGTGTGGACCTGGTTCTTGGCAGCTCCCTCCCTACTGGGAATCTTAATGGAGACGAGTGTCTGTTGAGTGCAGTTGTCAGGAGGTGAAATGTGAAAAATGCATACTGATCTACTAGGCACAGAGAGGTGAGGAAAAAGCCATGTCCGAGGGTAGGGGTGATGATGATTGACAATGGCTGTGTGACTGACTGTGCATCACCTAGTCTCACTTGATTCTCAAAACAACCCTCTAAAGCAAGTGTTGTGATTTGTCCCCTTTTACACATTGGAGACCAAGGCTCAGAGAAGTCAAGTAACTTGCCCAAGGTCCCACAGCTAGCGTGTAGCTGAGCTGAGATTGGAATGCATGTAGATGTGTCCCAGAGCTCGTATGTTCTCCTGTCTTTGTAAGAGTCTGGGAAAGACCTGGCATACCAGGCCGACATCTTTGAACACTCAGCTGGTATGACGTGGTAGCCTTCGAAGGATAGCAGGGGTTGTCCAGGACGAGGGCTGAGTTCCAGACCCCTTGGCTGAGTGTAGGCAGGGCAGCCCAGCCCTCCCAGCTCCCTCTGTCCTCTGAGAAGCCTCACAATGCCCAGGTTGCCTGATGGCTGAGCCACAGCACTCATGAAGCTGGCTGGCAAATTGGAGACACCCTTAATTGGATGCTGAAAAACTCTGCCTTTTGTACAATGGCTCTAGCAGAAGAGTTATAGCTGTTTACTGTAACACACAGACAGTCCCATTAACAAGAATGATGGGAGGCTGTTCCGTGGCATTACTCTTAGCAAAAGACTTGACAAATATGCTTTGTAAATGAAGGCGCTCCAACAGAGAAAACATATAACACTCTCTCTCCCCACCCCCAACCCCCCTCCCTTTCCTAGGGACACTTTGCATGTTGAATCCTTTATACATTATTCAAGGCTCCGTATTCTGACGATGTTCATCAATAGCAGTGCCTATGGCAGGGAGAAGCTTGTATCAACTGACAAATGTAGACAAAGCAGGCTGCTTAACCCAAGAACAGTGGGTCAGAGAACAAACAAGGAAATTGATTGTGCCCGCCATATTTCTGCGGGAGCAGTAGAGTAAATGAACACCATACATCACAGCTTATCACATACGGTAGGAGGCGATCGTGAATAGAGCAGCATGGCCTTCTTAAGGAATGCTGATGGGTCATTCACAGACAGCTTTCATTCTAGGCGGGGTTTGTCTTGTGTACAGAGGGTCTGAGGTGTCTTTAGGATGACGGCCATTGGAAACATGCCCTCCCTTCTGTAGGCATTGGTGATGGTCTCTAGTGAGTGGTGGAGACGCCCAGTTGCCGTGCCCACTGGACCCACTGGACTCTCCTGGGTCCCCCTAGGCATATAGGTCATGAAATTCCTCAGAAGGATTGAAGGTCTGGGCTTTGGTATTTGTTAGCTCTTGGTCTGTCATTTATTATCTTGCGGACAAGTCAGTGAACAGAGGAGACTTCGATATCTTCCCCTTGGAAAGAAGGAAGTAACAGTACCTGCCTCACAGGAGTAGAATCAGGATAAGTTGAGTAACCGGAGCCCTTGGAACAGAGTGTGGCATCCAATTCATGCGCAGTAAGTGCTAGCTGGTAGGTGTCTTGTGAGGTAGTGAGCTTACCGTCGCTGGAGGTTTTAAGCAGAGGACAGACCACCTGCTGTTCTGGGGTGATTCTGGGATGATCCTGGGAGGTAGGAATGGAGTATTGGGAATGCTGGCTTTGGAGTCCTGGTTTTGCCACTTAGCTGTTCACGGGGCCTTGTCAAGTCTCATGAAGTCTGAGACTTACTTTCCTCTCCTGTCAAATGGAGAAATAGATAATGTCTACAAAGCACAGGATAGAGTGTGCTGCCCATAGATGACCACTGGAGACCAGAAGTGGGTTTGGGTAAGAGCCCACCATGCTGTCTTCAATTCTAAGAGCCCACTAGGCTGTGGAGGAGAATTACGCTGATTCTCTCAGGACAGAAGCGGAGACATGGGATGGGCCTCCCCTTCTTCCCAAGCCACAGGAAATGGAGAAGAGAGTGGTAAAAGAACAGTACCTGCTGTGCATTAAAGCAGCTTCAATAACCTCACTGAAAGCTCCCTACGATCCCGTCCGCCTCAACCAGTGGTTCTTAGCCCCATGTCGCCACATCGCCACTTGCCATCCACAGCGGGAGCCCTCCAACAGAGCGAGCTGGGGAGAGACCCGGGAGGGGAGGTTCTGAGTCCACAGCAGAAGTGACTGTGGAAGGCCACTGTCCCCCGTCCCCTGCCCCCACCTCCGCCCCTGCTGGAGAGGTATCCTGAAGTCCATCCGGTGGAATGATCCTTTCTTCCTTAGAAGCCTGCTTCAGAAAAGCCAATTTCAAGTGAGGCTGGACAAGCTCATTCTGCTCCCAGCCAGACATCAATATGATAGTAAAATCTCCCAAGTTTCTGTGATGAAAATTGGCTCTTGTTTTTTCCAATGAGCTCACACCTAGAAAGAACCACAGCAGCTGAAGAAGGGGGTGCTGGGATTGGAGGCGAGGCCCAGGGCCTGTGCTGGGGTCTCGGGACAGACAGACGGTGGAGGCAGAGGAAGGCTGACAGCCAAGAAAGCCCGGTAGATTATTTCAGCCTTGCTCTCCTGAATCTCCAGAAGGGAAGGGTTATGTCCATGGCTACATGGGCCACCAACATACCTGCTCTGTTCCATTCCCACATGGCAGGCAATCAAGAAGAAATCCTTAATGTAAACTCCTTATCTCATGCATTCCTGCCATTGCCCACAGGAGGAAAGTGTGATTAACACCCCTTTCAGCACCAAGGATGCTCTGAACCTCCCAAGTTCACATAGCCAATGAGCGGTAGACCTAGGACAAAGACATGTCCCGCTGCCCCAACGCTTAGAACCTTTGCTCTTGTTTTTCCTTTCTTTCTGTCGGGAGCAGAGCCATCCATTGGAAATGCAGTGCCATCCATGAATGGATGCCCCGTGGGAAATTTTAAATTTTTTGGTAGCCACGTTAAAAAATAAAAAGAAATAGGAAATTAATTTTCTTTAATCCCCATTGCCCCAAATATTATCATCATAACATCTGATCAATATTGTAAAAAGGATTAATTACATATTTTACCTCTTTCTCTTGTACTAGGTCTTTGAAGTCTGGTGTGGACTCTATGCTGATGGCAAGCTCTCTTCGGACTGGCCATAGTTCAAGCACTCGGTGGCTACCCGTGCGGACAGTACAGATCGGGAGGGTGAGCTCTCAGCTCACACGTCACCCCCACAAGTCACTTCCCTGAACCCTCTAATCAGAATGGCATCCCACCTCCATCCTGTGACTTCTATCCCAGCATCCTTTTTAGCTGTCTACACAGTGTGTATTGCCCCCTGCTGGTCTTGCTTTTGTTATATGTTTATTTTTGTTTTGTTTCATTATTTTAAAAAAATTTTAAATGTTTATTCATTTTTTTGAGAGAGAGAGCAAGAGAGCGATCACATGCACAAGTCGGGGAGGGGCAGAGCGAGGGAGACACAGAATCCGAAGCAGGCTCCAGTCCGAGCTGTCAACACAGAGCCCGACCCGGGGCTTAAACTCATGAACCGCGAGATCATGACCTGAGCCAAAGTCGTACCCCCAGCCGACTCAGCCACCCAGGCTCCCCTGTTTATTTTTATTTTTATTGTCTGTCTCCCCCAGCAGAATGTAAGTCCCCAGAGGTATTTACTCCTGTGCCCCAGACATGGAGAACAGTGCATGGGACCCAGGAAGTGCTCAGAAAACATAACTATGTGTTGAACAGGTGAGTGAACAGACATCTCAGTGAAGAGATGTCTGAGTCCAAGGCTAATGATAAGGGCTATTTGGGGCTCACGGTACCGAGTACCTCTTTTGCCCCCACCGCCCCACCTCCAACCCAGGCAGCATCTCCCCTTTCCAGTAATTTGTAAACTGGAGGTGCCGTCTTTCAGCCACCTTCCTCTGTATTCCAGCATATTCCAGAAGAGGATGGCCTGTTGTCTATTCTAAGTTCTTCCCATGCAGGTACTTGCAGAAAAAGAAAGATCCAGGGACTGTGTGTATCGATTCCTCATCTATGCTAATTTGCCCATTCTTATGTAATTTGTAAGGTGGCAAAGCCCTGACATACTCTCACAGTCTGGCTGTTTATCAGCTGCTCCCTGCGCTAGCCATTGAATAATTTTGGGCCGCCTGTAAGCAGCAATCTACCAGATTCATTACATCTGACGCATACAGCTATTCGCCATACAGATGAACCCGGTACAGCATCCTCGGATGCGGGACCCTGTGCTTTGGGGTTCCTGGAATCTGTCTTTGCCCCTCAGTCCGTGATGACAGGAAGGATAAACTTCCTCAGGGGAATGACGACCTTTGCTACCCACAGCTTGAGTGGGAGACCTGGCCTGTTGTGATTGCAAAGAGCTTGGTGTGGTGACGTAGATATATAAGGTGAACATCTCTCTGGGCTTCCTTCTCGCCTAGGAACCTGTACCAGATGTGCCTGTCCCCAACATTGGACCCTGAGCTCTTTGTGGGATGGAAACATACTCTGCTCATCTCTGTAACCCCAGCTTCTAGCCTACAGCCTGACACGTGGTCTGTGTGTTGAAAGAATAAAGGAACCAGGTGAGTCCACACACCATTCATTCATGCATTTATTCAAAGCTCTTGACGAAACATCTGCCGTGCGCTGACTCCTGTTCTGGTATCTGAGACAAGTCCCCTTCCCTCTTGGAGTTTACCTGCTCGCAGAGAGTTGAGTGAATTTTGTGGATTTTTCCCTCTTTTTCAGAAGCTTATTTTGTCCCTGTTATTATTAACACTGCTGTAACTATTTGTTTAGCATAGTGGTAAGAACATGGGCTCGTTAGTCTGATAGTGCTGGGGTCAGGTCCTTGCTCTGTCACTTACCTCCGGTCCATTTCTCCATCTGTAGAGGAGGGATAATGACAGTCCTCACATCAAAGGGTGGTTGGGGGCAACTGAGCGCACTGCTTACAAATTGCAGAGTGTGGTTCCTGGCCCAGGCATCATAAACATGTTTCCGACCCTAGGTGGGGCCGTGTTTGGTAGGAAAGATGGCCAAAGAGTGAGTTTGGGGCTGGGCCAAAGGAACCACAGATGGGCCCAGGTGGGAGATTTCTGGAGGCCAGAATTGCTACGTGTGTCTTAGATGATGGTGGGAAGGGGCCAAGGAGGTACCATGACAACAGCTGCACAATCTCTGGTGTTAAGCAATTAACACTTGGACACTACAAAGAGGCAAAGTTGCCAAGAAACAGGACAGCAGGCCTCAGTGACCAAAAGGAGCCACAGGAAGAGACTTGTGGCCACAGTCCCAGAGACAGCCCTTCGTCATTGATGTCTGATGGGGGAAGAAGGAGGGGTGAGGCAGCCCCGACCATGGCTCAGACGTCTCTCCAGAGCACGATTTCTGGATTTCTGGAGTCCTGGTGGGGCTAGGAGGGCTGCCACAGGATGACAGGGAGAGAGCAGAGGTCTCTGAATGACAATGCAATGTGCACAGAGTGTTCTGGAGCCTTCTGGACTCTTCAGAGCTTGCACTGTGGAGTCAGATTACCCCAGATGAATTCCTGGCTCTGTCACTTATGGCTGGATGACTTTGGCAAGTCCCTTGCCCTCTAGCAGCCTCAGTTTTCCTATCTGTAGAATGGGGATAACATTAATAGCCATCTCATGGTGGTTTGTGGGGGGCTATAATGGGAGAATTTGCATAAAGCAATCAGGATGGTGCATAGGACATAACAATCCCATAGTAAGTCCTCTGTAGAGGTCTCTTTCCCCCAACATCTCAGCCCCTACGGTTAGTGTTCCTGACCTTTCTGGGTCCTCACTGTATCCTGAGGCCCTCCCTTGGATTCAGGCCAGTGCATCTCTCATTACTGTGATCCCCAGAGTGTCTGCAGAGATGTGCAAGTACAAGGTGGAAAAATCTGTATCTTATTCATAGGATACCTGCTTACAGGATAACCTGGCCATGCTTATAAGCTTATCTCCTCAGATAGATGTGTGTGTGTGTATGTGTGTGTGTTCAGTGTGGGGCTGCTGGTGAAGGAGAGGAAAGAAAAATCAGGGGACAGTCTTGCAAAATAAATAAGGGCAATTCTCTGTTTTTACATACTGTTTATTATTTAGTGTCACACAGTTGTTAACAGCTTTAGCCAAATTAGAACCACAAGTGATGTCTGTGTGGGTATTTTTTAAGCAAATTATTTTGAGACATCCCACAATCATATTTTAGGAAAAAAAAAAAACATGTATTAGTGAAAGGTTCTCAGGAAGGAAATCAAATGAAAGGAATAGACTGATGATTTTTTTTTAATTAAGAGAAAACAGAAAGGAAATTAAAAAAAAAAAAAGTAACCCTGGCACCTTAAAATAAAATGGGATGATAAACTCTTTGCTGGCAAAGTTGGAATTTCTCTGTTGGATTTTGGATCTGGCTTTTATTATTAAGGCTGGTGCTGAAAGCTGGCATTTTGACAGGAACACGGAACGTTTGTCACTATCTGGGAAAGAGATAGATGTTGAATGACATTTTGGAAGAAATGTATACATTTTGGGTCTAAGTGCTCTCTCTCCTTACCAGGAAAATTCCACTAGCAAATAACTGATTGGTTATCTTGAGTTCCCAATTCCCGTGGCTATTTAAATGAAAACAGAATTAAAAGGCTTCTCTCTCTCTCTCTCTCTCTCTCTCTCTCTCTCTCTCTCTCTCTAACCTTTGGGGGAAAATGGAAAGATCTCTCCGTGGGCAGCATCCTTGCCAGATAAGGGCATCATCCTGGTTAGAAAAACCCCAGTGGAGCATATTCTTTGTCTCCAGAGGTGAAGTAATTGGGGAAACATAGAATACATCTCTTGAGGAGTAGCTGAAGTCCACGATTAGGGAAAAGATTGTTTCTGTCTCCAAGTCCCACTTATTAATGCAAATAACGCAGGGGAGGAACTTGGCAGAGATGAGAAACGATGTCGGGAATGTCACCCAGGAGACTAGGGTTTCTCTAACTCTGCTACTTACCAGCAGTGTGACACTGGGCAAGTCGTTTTCCATTCTTGGCTTCTTCTTTATTTTTTATTTTATTTTATTAAAAAAAAATTTTTTTTTAACGTTTATTTATTTTTGAGACAGAGAGAGACAGAGCATGAATGGCGGAGGGTCAGAGAGAGAGGGAGACACAGAATCGGAAGCAGGCTCCAGGCTCTGAGCTGTCAGCACAGAGCCCGACGCGGGGCTCGAACTCACGGACCGTGAGATCATGACCTGAGCCGAAGTCGGACGCTTAACCGACCAAGCCACCCAGGCGCCCCTTGGCTTCTTCTTTAAACATAGATGTAGTGGAGGGGCTTCTGGGTGGCTTGGTCTGTTGAGCGTCCGATTTTGGCTGGGGTAGTGGTCTCACAGTTTGTGGGTTTGAGCCCTGCGTCAGGCTCCGCACTGATGGTGCGGAACTACTTGGGATTCTCTCTCTCTCTCTCTCTCTCTCTCTCTTTTTCCCTCTCTCTTTTCTCTGCCCCTCCCCCACTTGCACGCTCTCTCTCAAGATAAGCAAACTTCAGAAAAATAGGTACAGTGGGATAGATGCTCCCTCCCTCACTGTGAGGCTCAAGTGTGATGAAATGTGGGGCAAAATCTAGACTGCTATACAAGTCCATGCTGTTGGATTAGGAAGCTGAGTTTGTGACCCTGAATGGGCAGGAGACAAACAATAGGATGATGAAGACCGGCCGGCAGGAGCAGGTCGACGGCACCCATTCCCTGGCAAGTGGAGGGTGGCTGTATGCCTGTTACACTAAGTTGGGTCCAGCGTTCATTCTGTTCCTACCATTTTACCCTACAGATAACAGAGGCATTCCTTGCAAAGAGTGCTGAGAAGTTGTAAGAGGGCATGGACCCGCCATATGTGAGAAGTCACGGTTTCTGCTTAGGGAAGTCAGAGTCCAAGCTCGTGGCCGCCTGATTTCAGCGGCTGTTCTGCACGGTGGCCGCACTTGACTTCGTGCACGTGCTTTCTCTGTTCCTGCGCTGGGTTACTTTCCCTTTAGCCACGGTCTTCTGTAGCTGTGAGGTAGACCAGTAGTAACCAAGCCCAAAGCTATTGAACCTTGGGGAGGTCATCCTCACAAAGACAGGAGTCTGGGGGAAAATATCAAGTGATGACCCCAGCTCCTCTCAAAGGACAGAGCTTTGGCTCAGGAGTCCGTGAATCACAGAAACTCCCTCTCTTCAACATGCCTTGGAGATTTAGCTGACTGAGTTAGCTAAACTAACTGAGCTGAGTTAGCTTAACTGACTGAGCCACCCAGGTGCCCCAAAACGTTGAGGCTTAAGAAACATCCTTATCTTGGGGCGCCTGGGTGGCTCAGTCGGCTAAGCGTCTGACCGTCTCAGGTCATGATCTTGCAGTCTGTGAGTTCAAGCCCCATGTCGGGCTCTGTGCTGATAGCTCAGAGCCTGGAGCCCGCTTCGGATTCTGTGTCTCCCTCTCTCTCTGCCCCTACCCTGCTCGCGCACTGTCTCTCCCTCTGTCTCAAAAATAAATAAACATAAAAAAAATTAGAAAAAAAAAACAACATCCTTATGTTTTTGTTTTCCAGGGAAATGGCTTATCACAAAGTACCGCCCTCCCTCTTACATATTCCAACATAAGACCCACCTCCGCTTTCCTCAGTGACCCAGATATGAGGGTCTCTATACCTTTTCATGATTCCCCCAAGGCTTGTGAAATGCCTTCCAACCCTCCCGCCAAATGACTTCCAAACCCACCTCAAACGCTCTTCCTTTCCACTGAGACATCCTTATTACTGAATTACCTTCCTATTGTAGTAGCCTGCATGAAATCTTCTTGTTAATAGTCTGGTGCATTTTGTATTTGACAGCCCCAAGGTGAATAATTTTTGCAGACCAGAGTTTCCATCAAGGCCCTAAAAAACTTGAAGCAAGAAGGTGATGGGGAATCAGCAGGAAGTTCCTAAAAAAAATTGAGCTGGAGGTAGATTAAGCAAGGAACACAGGGAGAATTTGTATGCAGCTGGTGGGCATTCAAACCTTCCTGCTTACAGGAAAAAAAACACAGCCTTGGCAAAAGGAAGAGAAAGGATGTGGGGTGATAAAAGATGCCCTTGTTGGCCCATAAGTTTTCTCTACTTTAATATCATCACAAGTCCTATGATAGATGTCGTTCTGGGGGCCCTGACACCAACATGAACACAGACAAGGGCTGGGACGGAGCTTCAGGCTGGGAAGTGTGAAATTGCTCCAAAATGGTTGACTTCTGGAACAATGCCCTTGGATGCTGGTATTTCTTGAGATTTTATTCTGAAAGCTGGAGATGTCTGGGAGTTTTGCCTCTCACCCCAACGGCAGCTGCCAAGGACTGATGGGCAAGTACAAAAGTCTGGTGGCTTTGCATCAAGGCCTGGAGATAATTTTCAGCCCAGAGATGGCTGTGGGTTCAGGGTGCATTTGGAGCTTCACCTGTAACTGCCCTTGGTTACCTGCTTTCTCTTCCCTGTGCTAACGTCTCCACTTCCTTATTGGTTGCTCCTGGACCCCTTCCTTGAGGAATTACTTGCACTTGAATCCTTGGTTCACAGTCTGCCTCCTAGTGATCAGACCTAAGACATTCTTTTGACCTACTCTGATGAAGGAAGGAAAGAAGGAGAAGAGGGAGGAAGGGAAGGAGGGAGGAAGGGAAGAGGGGAGGCCAGCTCTGTCATTACCAGCTATTGATTCTTGCATATTATTTCCCTGCTTTAGTCTAGCCTTCTCAGGAAAGACTATCACTGACTCAGGGTTGGTGCAATAGTTAAGTAAGGTAATGCTTTTGAGTGGACCAAAGATGGCCAGATCAGCTCATTCAAGCACATCATGGCTTTTCAAGAGGAGTACATAAGAAAACTTGTGTTCTTTAGTGTAAGATCCCAGAATTACCCCTTTTGTTCCAACGAGAAGTGTTTACTTACCTCTTCCTCCTTCCTCACCCATTGGCTATGAGTCTAGGTAGTATGAACCGAAGTAGACAGGAATCTTACCGTCTTAGTTCAGTAGATTTCAAATTCTCAGGGGCATAAAAATCACCTGGGATCTTTGTTAAAAATATAGATTTCCAGATTCCCCCAAGAGATTCTGGTTCAGTGGATATGGAATGGTTCCAGAAGTCTCAGTTTTTATAAGCTCTGTGAGCCTAAGGCTGACATTCCACAGACCTTGTTTTTAGAGGCCTTGCCCGAAGTGCCAACTCTTCCCTGGTACTGTTCTCATGGTCTTTGCCCCTCCACAATGTATATGTGCACATTATAGTCCCTGCCATTAGTTTCCAGCCCAGGCTGGACTCTCCATGCCATTGCCCAGACCCCAGCTGCTTACCTGAGCTCTCAAATGCCTCTTGGTCTACCTTGCCCCATTGGGTTGACACTTTGCTCCGCACATCGATGAATTCATTCATGGATGTCAATGAGCCCTTGTCCATTTAGTGCAGAATGAATAGGCCGAGGTTGCTGAGAAACTCAGATGGCACCGATGATCAATCACAGCGTGCTGTGGGTCCACCTGGCCCTGGAAGGTGACACATCCATTACAGCCGATTAAGACCAAGAATGACAAGAAGCCAAGGCCCTTCCTCCTCCATGGTGCTTGTGACAATGCCAGAGCTCAGCCTCTGACTTTGACCATGAACACTGTCACCTCTGGTCATCACATTTGTATTTGCCATCACTTATGCCTCAATCAATGCCTTGGCTCATTATGTTCGGTTCTAACTGCAGCATGATCAGTAGTGCCTCCTGGGCCCTGTCCAAGAGCTTCCTTTCAGGCACTCCACACCTTGAGTTCCTGAAGTTTCCAAAACACAGCTCCATTCCCATCTACACCATCTTGTTGGATGGAGGATGGGCCTGGGAGGAAATTGCATTTATTCCTCATAAAACTTTCCGGTTTTCCTGTTACCTCTTGAGAGATTGGAATCTAGTCTGGCAGTTAGCAGACTTTTCTGCAGAGGGTGAGACTGTAAATATTTTTGCCTCATGGACCAGATGATTTTGGGGCAGTTCCTCATCTCTGCCTTTGTAGCACGAAAGCAGCCACAGAATGGGTGGCTCAGTCGGTTAAGCATCTGACTCTTGTTTTCGGCTCAGGTCATGTTCTCACAGTCATGGGTCTGAGTCCCATGTCGGGCTCTGTGCTGACAGCGTGAGCCTACTTTGGATTCTCTCTCTTCCTCTCTCTCTGCCCCTCCCCTGCTTGAGCTCTCCCTCTCAAAATAAATAAATAAACAACAACAAAAAAAAGAAAGCAGCCACAGAAGATGGGCAAACACAAGTGGGTATGGCTGTGTTCTAATAAAACTTTATTTGTAAAAATGGTGGTAGACTGGGTTTGGTCCATGGGCGGTGGTTGGTAATAACTGATCTAGCTTGTGTTTCTCCATCTTTATTCATTTAACAAATATTTTGGGGCATCCACACGTGCCAGGCACTGTCCTGGGCACTGGGGATGCAGCAGTGGGGCAAGACAAATACTATTCCCCCTCTCAGGGCGGCTATAGTTTAAAAGCAGGGAACGGACAACAAAAAACTAACAATACAATTAAATGCTTATCTGCTATTGTTGCAAGTTCTCTGAGGGAGAGTGTAAGCTGTCATGGGACTGAGTAAGGGGAGGTGTGGGGTTCAGGGAGGTGAAGGTGGGGGGGGAGGAGGGTGGAGTGGGCCACCAAGCAGGAGTAGTGGGGAAGGTCCAGAGGCAAAAGGATCGTGGACATCGAGAGACTTCAGGGTAACTGTCACCCAGAGAAGGATGGAGAGAAGCATTAGAGCCAGAATTTGTTTTTTTTTAGCTACGAATTTCATACGTCCCCCCTCCCCAGAAGCCAGGAGACACCTCCAAAATCTTTTTAAAAAGCAGGGAGGTGACATGAGTAGATTTAGATTTCAGGACAATTTACCTGGCCAGTTTGCAGAACAGACAGGGGGACAAAGTCAGGGATGTGATGAAATGTCCACACCGAGGTCACCATATTGGGGCAAGCCTGCCCATACCCCACCTGTGATCATTCTGTTCTTGCAAAACAACGTTTCATCTGTACAGGGCTCAGGGGTCCGCTGGGGGAGCCTGGGAGCTGGGCTGTGGTCACAATGTGAGTGCAGAGCCTGTTAATAACAAGGGATGTAGACTTCTAGAAGCCAGACTTCCATAGCCCTTCCCTCTTGCCACAGTGAGGCTCTGCATTTCAAGGCCACCTGGACCTTCTGAAGCTTTGCTTATAGCCAATTCAAGTAATGGTCATTTTGCTGATATCTTTTGAAGATGCTGTAATGTTGTAATGTATTCTAAGACATTTAATACCTCTGCTTGGAACGCACTGATATGTAGATCATTAAACAGAGCAGACCTTCTCGGGAAAAAGAGTACTAATTGCACTTTTCAAATGCCATTTTCATGTGCTATTTGGCAGGGGTTCCACTGTCACGGTATTTATATTTCTATTAACCACAAGGGCTGGGACGAAGTTATCCCATCTCCCCTGGCAGTGGTGTGGCTATTTAGGCATTACAGAGAGACGTGAAGCCAGCCCCTGAGACGGCCCCCAGTGATGGCATCTCCTGCAATGACACGCTGGTGGAGCGCCCTCTCACTTTGTACTACGGTTGATCTTTGTGGCCAGTGGCACTTGGCGGAGGTGATGATGCGTTACTTCAGCATTAATTTCTAAAAGATGTCGCAGCTTTCATCATGGTAATGCTCTCTGTCTCAGATCCCTCACTCGGAGAGAAACTGGCTTCTGGCTTGCAAGCAGCTTCCTGAAGAGACCCATGTGGCAAGGAACTGGAGCCCCTTTCCAGCAGGTGAGTGAGCTTGACATGGACACCAGCCTCAGTCAGGCCTTCGGATGAGTGTCGCCCCTGTCCACGGGTTAGGGGCAACCCCATGTGACATCTCAACTAGAGGCAGCCAGGTAAGCTACACCAAGCTTCTTGACCCTCAGAAACAATGAGATAATATGTGTTTACTGTCTATACATACACCACATCCTCTTTATCCATTCATCAGTCAAATATTACTCCGTGGAATGTTATAGAGTATTACCAGTCACCGAAAAGAATGACATCTTGCCATTTGCCATCATGTGGATGGAGCTAGAATGTATTATGCTAAGCAAAATAAGTCAACCAGAGAAAGAAAAATACCATATGACTTCACTCCTATGTGGAATTTAAGACACAAAGCAGAGGAACATATGGGATGGGGTGGGGGGCAAAGAAGAAGGGGAAAGAAACCACAAGGGACTCTTAATGAGGGCTGATGGAAGGAGGTGGGTGGGAGATGTGTTCAGTGGGTGATGGGTACTAAGGAGGGCACTTGTTGTGATGAGCACTGGGTGTTGAATGTAAGTGATGAATCACTGAATTCTACTCCTGAATCCAATATTGTCCTGTATGTTAAATAGCTAAAATTTAAATAAGTCAAAATAAATGTTTCCATTCTTCACTTCTAAGTTTTAGGATAACTTGTTGCATAGCAATAGATAACAAAATACAGGAGTTAAAAGCATTGGACCCTTCAAACAATTTGACCTTGTTGGAATGTTTGTATCAAGTATGGCAAAAAAGCCTCCTTTTTTGGAAGGGGGGCAACTCAGGCAGAACCTGGCTGAGAGCCAGAAGTCCTTATTGAAGCTACTAACAAGGTTTGTGGCCTGGGGCCAGTCACTGTCCCTTTCTGGACCTTGCTTCCCTTGCTATAAAAGCAAGAAGATAGATAGGATGACCTTACAGATTGATGACCTTCCTGATGTTTGGGTGTTTGGTGATGGAAGTACCCCATATGGGCACACACACTTAACATGTGAGGAGGTAAGCTAGCAATTAATAGGTATTGAACCATAGATCAAGCAGTGAATTACATAGGAATTGCCAATTAATATTGACAAGAGCCAATAAAAGTAGGTGTTTCTATGATTATCGTTTATTAGACCAAGAAATTCAGGGTCAGAAAGCTTCATTTTGAGCAGAGATTGTATTGCTTTTCTACTGCCGCATAACACACATCACAAATTTCATGGTTTAACACAGCACACATTTATTATTTTACAGTTTCTGTGGGTCAGGAATCTGGGAAAGGCTTAGCTGGATTCTCCAAGTAGGGTTGTAGAAGTTTGCCATTGAAGTGTTGATCAGGGCTGCATTCTTGTATCTGTGTCTCAGGGTTCTCCTCCAAACTCTCCTGAAAGGCTGGAAGAACCTTGTTCTTTATAGTCTGGGTCTGAGGCCTCCCAGAGGCAGCCTCTCCTTGTAAGCAATTCAAAGCATAGCTCTTGATTGTTGAAGGCAGGCAAGAGAATGCCTCTCTCTACAGAAGGGTCCAATCTCTTTTTAAGACACCCTCACCTGATTAGGCCAGGCTCACCAGGACAGTCTCCCTTTTGATGAGCTCAAAGCCAATTGACTTAGAATCTCAACTGAACCTTCAAAATCCCCTCACCTCTGCCATATAATGTGACCTAATCATTGGAGCGAGACCTCCTCATATTCACGTGCCCTGCCCACATAAAGGGGAAGGGTCTAATGCCGAGCACGTACCCAGGGTGAGTGCAGGATAAATCTCCAGGCTACCTTAGAATTCTGCCTACCACTGACACAGAAGTAGGAAATGGTGAAACTGGAATTTAAATGCGGGTCTGTTTGATTCTGGTGTTCATGTTTTGAACCACTCACCATAAATCCTTGACTGAGGACATGTTCAGGACAAAATATTATGGCCTTTTTCTTGGTATCATCAGTGCTTAATGCTTTATAATGGCTCCAGTATTTATCATAGCCTTGGTCAGGATGCTTTTCATGGCTAGTGACACAAATCTCTGACCATTATTTGGGAAGTCTGGGGCTGTACCGGGGCTTAGACAATATTCCTTGGGGCTCTGAGTTTTTCATTTCAGTGTTCTGTGGCTATTTTTTCAGGCTTCCCCTCCTCACATGGCGGTAAAAAGGGCTGCTGGTAGCCATAATATTACATTCTCTTGGCTCAAAATCCAAAAGGAAAGAACTTTCTGCCCAAACTACCCACACATCAAAATTTAAAGAAGACTAATTGATCTGAGTTATGCTCTTTCTGGATCCAAACCCTGTCTGGATGAGGGAGTCCTCCAACTGGTCAGCCTGAGTCACATGACCACCCTTTAGTTGGGGAAGGGCAGGAAAGGACACCATGATTAACAGCTTCCCAAGGACAATGTGGGATATCCAAAGTGTGGTTCCTGAAAGATTTGGGCACTGTTACGAAAAGGAGGGAGTGACGATGGGCTGATCAGAGAACACTGGCTATACACGAAGCTGAAAGACAAAGGTCTCCGACCCTCTGCATTGGGCAGAATGGGTGTATAAGTATCTTTGAGTGTATATGGAGGCTCACCTTCCAATCACACAGCACTGAGAAAGTTAATACAAATTCTTCATTCTGTCTTTTAATTCTCAAGCACCCACATTACTGAGATGGGGGTGGAGACTGGACTTTCTGCATCGAATAAACAAATGATGCCCTTCCCAGGGCTAAGTATTTCAGAAACTTTGGAGGTGAGTTCATTGCTGGGATTTAGACTCATTAAACTTATCTTAGCCTGGGGAACTTTCTCCATGGTATTCTAGATTTTTAAATGAGCTTAACTCCGGGCAAGTCACATTAGCACACATTCTCTTTGTTATGGTGGCTTAACCCAAGGAGCTAATACAACTTGATAGTATGGTTTGGAAAAGGTGGAAGATATCCTTAGGATGGGGCTAACCTTTATTTTATGAGCATTCCAATAAACTAATGGAGGAATCCATCCAACACGGCTGCTGGCAGGTCAGGATACTAAATCCTCTCTTCAGCAGGAGACTGTTCCCTCTAGAAAGCATCCTCCCTAATTTCTGAGAAGCATCTAATTTCTGTCTATTTGTTTGTGTCTCTCTGTGTGTGTCTTTATTTCCGTCTTATACAGATCACGTGGATATTTTATCACTTTACTCTCAAAAGCTTTTAACCTCATTTCAGCTGCTTTTAAGGCCTTCTATTAGGGAATCTCTCCAGAGAAGGGACTCAGGCTCCTTCAAAATATTGCCCCAAAATGATTTGGCAGTTGTGACAAGTCAGAGATCTTTCCATCTTTTGCTTCCATAGGGAGAGGGAAGTGGAACCATGGCCAACTTTCTATGAAATTTAATTTTCCAAAGTGGTAACTCCGTCTTGCAGCTGTGCATGGAGAAATTGTGCAATGTGAAATGCTCAGGTATTATAAGGACAGCTAAGGGCTTGCCTCTCCCTTGCTAATCATTCAAAGCTCACTGCCTTCCTTTATTTTCCACCAAGCACACTGTCCCGATCCTGCCTCACAGACCTCACCCAAAAGCACAGGAAATGAGCATGGGTGGGAAAAAGTCAAATATGCAATTAAAATGGGAAGATACAGAAGAATGAGCTGCCTCCTGTCAACAGGTGGGTCCAGGGGCTTTGATAGAGTAATGGAGGCTTTTTCATATTCCCTGGGATAGTAGTGAGCAGCCATTAAGTTTTTCCCCACTCATCTTCCTTCCCTTGAGTATGTACTGGACCTTGTGACTCACCAGTGGAATAGGGTAGAAGGGAGGGACTGTTACTGCTAAGAACAGTTTACACACAGACTGGCTTCCATCCCATGTTTTTTCATAGTCTGTCCCTTGTCCACTGGGATGGAGACAGCCTGCCAGGCTCTCAGCTGCCCTGTGGAGAGGGCCGGGTGGCTAGGAACTGGCGGTGGGCCTAGCTAACAGCCAACAAGGAACTCATGGCCTCAGTCCAACAATCCATAACAGACCAAGTCCTGGCAGCAACCATGTTAGAGAGTTTGGGAGTGGATCCTCCCTTGGTTGGGCCTTCGGATGAGATTGCATCCCAAGCCAACACATTGATTGAAGCCTAGGGAGAGATCTTGAGGCAGAGGCACCCAGGTGAATTGCACTCTGATTCCTGACTGACAAAGATGGAGAAAACAAATGATTGTTGTGTTAAGCCACTACGTTTTAGGGTAATTTGTTATGCAGATACAGATAACATCTCTCCTTACCCTTGTATTATCTCTCTCTCTCTCTCTCTCTCTCTGTCTATCCATCTCTTCATCCATCCATCCATCCTGTGTGTGTGTGTGTGTGTGTGTGTGTGTGTGTGTGTGTGTGTATTTAGAGAGAGAGAGGGAGGGGAAGGGAAAGCATCTCTACCTGATTAGAATCTATCTGTCTGTCTGTCTATCTATCTATCTATCTATCTATCATCCATCTATCCATCCTTCCTCTTTTACAGAATGTGTATTTGCTTTCTCTTTTATCACATAGCAGACAGGGCTACCGTGGGTCAGGATTGTAGAATCCTACAATTTCACTACGATTTATTTGCACACTATTCTGTGCCTGCATTATGTGCCCTTGTTGAATCCCCATCTCATTCCTGTGAAGTAGCTATTTTCATCCTCCATTTAAAAGCAAGGAAACTAGAGATAAGAGAGGTCCAGTATCCTTACTAAGGCCACACAGTAAATAGAGTAGCTAGGATTCACCGTCTTTTTTTTTTTTTTTTTTTTTTTTAAAGGGAGGGTGTTTTGCCAATCTTCATCCTTTTTCCATAAACAGAATGCCTCATTAGCCATTTCTTTTTGGGGCTTTCTCTCTCTCCTCTTCATGCTGTAAGTCAGAATTGGGAAACATAGAAATCTTTTATTTCAGAAAATGCAGTGAGGAGACCCAGTGTCTTAGATCACAGTCTGTGTCCTCTCTCCTAATGAAAAGCACAACTAGCATTTGAACACTTACTGTGTGCTAGGTACTATTGTTCTCCCCAATTTATAGATGAGAAAATGAAGGTTCATAAGCGTATTCATTTCATGTCATACAGCTAGTAAGTGGTGGTCAGAATCACACCAGACTCGAGCCGCCATGCCATGGACGTCTTCCTCCCCACCTCCCCTCTGCTGAGCACCCTAGTCCCAGCACCCCAAAATGAGTGTGATTCTCGAGGAGAGCTCCGCATGAGGACCCTCATTGTTTACTCCCCTCCCTCAGTATGGATAGGCATGTAATATTTACCAGACATCTGTGTTCGGGCAGGAACTATAGCATATTATTGATGAGCATTCCTGTGAAGAATAATCACCTGGTACAGTGTGAGCCCTTGTAAAGACTGTCATTCTATGAAGAGGAACTTGTAAGAGGCATTCCGGGGTGACGTTTCTCAGACTGAAACAGAACAACGAGTACAGTAAATACGAGGTCCCCACAGGCAAACCCAGACCCAACTACAGTGGACTAGACATGTGGGAGCATGGCATCCTAATGAATTTATTTCAAACCTCAGTGCACACTGGGTCTGGGTACTACTACGGATGCATCACGACTGGATGTGAAGTTGGAGAATGGACTGCGAGTTTCAGCCTCCGGGTGGTCAGAGACTTTTGGGCAGCCAGCAGAGGCATTTATCAGCGATTTAACACAACACACTTAAAAATATATATAAGCCGGAGCTAAAGCGTATGGAGACTAACGCCTGCTCTCAAGCCCACTCCCCTTTTGGTTTTCCCCATGTAGGTAACTAGAACACTGTCTACTCTGTTGCTCTAAAAGGACGCTCAAGAGATTCTTGTTCGAACCTGAGTTGGTCCCTCTTTTCCTATTTTTAGGCTCTCTGGTTTTCCTGAATGGAACCATGGCCTGCAAGCAACGGCCCACATCTGACGTGTGGTGAATTCCTGACGGAGACAGCGGTAGTAACGAGTGCTAAGTCCTTCCACATTGACTTCTGCAAAGAGCCTCACTAGTCGGGTCTTCTAAGAAAGGGACAAATCTTGGGCCCAACAAAGAAGAAATAGAAAGGTGGGTGTGGACACTTGTAAAACAAACTCATATTTCCCGGACTTTATTTTAGATGACCAACTCATGGTTCTTTACCAAAGATTCTGTATAGATCTGCTTTCTTGGGAAGAGCCACTCATTGCGTTCGGCCTGGGGAATATGTGTCTGTGTGATACATGTTATATTAGAGGTGAGCCCCAGGTACTGTATTTGGAATGACACATAAGCAAGCCTGAAGGGTTCATGAAACTAGTGGAGGGGCAAGTGATGCCAAACAGCCTCAAAGTCTAGAAGGTTGTGAGTCAGAGAGCAGGGAAAGGTGTTTGAGGATGGTGGAACAAAGTGTACTAAATCTTAGAAGTCAGGCCTTTATAGAAGCAACGAGAAGCCACCTGTTGGTTGGAAACAGTGATGTTTCCAGGAACACACTGCAGAAAAATCTTTGTGCTGGTTCTTTAGGGCCTGGCTTGAGGGGAGATTGGACAAGGAGAGTGGAGGCATCTATACCAGGTGAGAGATGATGCTGTTAAGGATAAAGACAGTGGGGATGGGGAAGATGAGAGGATCTGAGAACTTTTGCTGGTCAAATTGACCGAAGTTGATTGAATCACGAGGTCAAAGAACATGGCTGTCTTGTGGATGACCATATTGCTTTACTATATCCAATAAGAGTTCAACACACATGTAGTAAAGAAATGAAAGGAGGGATGTTGGGGCCATGCATTGGGAGATCTTTAGACTGAAGACGGAGATAGCAAGCTGTCATAGTTCAATAACACTAAGATGTTATTTAAAAATAACATCTAAGAGGGGCACCTGGGTGGCTCAGTCAGTTAAGCGTCTGACTTCGGCTCAGGTCATGATCTCACAGCTTGTGAGTTCGAGCCCTGCATTTGGGCTCTGTACTGACAGCTTGGAGCCTGGAGCCTGCTTCAATTCTGTGTCTTCTTCTCTCTCTGCCCCTATCCTGCTTGTGTTCTCTGTCTCTCATAAATGAATAAATGTTAAAAAAAAAAAAACTAAAATAACATCTAAGATTACTTTAAGAAATCAGTCCCTCTTGGATTCCATGTTTGTTGAATAAATGTCTGATTTAGTATTTTACTCATTAATCAGCATTCAGGGGTGAGGCATGGAAGGTTTTTATTTGTCCTTATGCAAGAATACACTGACATCTGGCTTCTACATTGAACCTTTAAGAATCTGGTCATGGGGAGACTTAGGTGCCTTTGGGTCCCCTCCCAGGTGAGTTTTGGACCTGAAAATACCAGGCCCTGTTTGGGTGAGTGGTCAGGCTATTTCTCTATTGTGAACAAGCTCTGTTATTTCTAGAAGAGTCCAATGGAACCAACCAGAGTAGATTTACTTTGCAACTCTTAGACAATGATTACCCCACTTAGAAGAATGGCCTTAAGGAAAGGTGGTGGCCAGAGACAAGGGGAGTGCCCTAGGGAGTCCAGCCGTATCTCGAGCTGTCCCAGTGGTTTTCAACTGGGGGCAGTTTTGCAACACCTGCCCCTCTCCCCTATGCCAAAGGACTCTTGGTGTTGTCTGGAGGCCATTTTTCTTGCCACAACTTGAGGTACTAGTGCCATTGGCATCTAGTGGGTGCAAGCCAGGGATACTGCTAACCATCCTGTAGTGCAAAGAGTGGCCTCTCTCAAGAAAGAATGGTCCAGCCTCAGATGTCAATAGTGCTGAGGCTGAGAAACCCTGGTCCAGACATACATCTGAGGAAGAGGAGAGGGTGTATTAACGAAGGATGTCCCACAACTGGGTTCTAATCCAGCTCTGACACTAACTCACTGTGCAACTTTTCTAAGTCGCTGAACTTCTCTGGACCTCAGGGTTCTCACCTAACCCCTGAGAAGATGGGAGCTACTTCTAGATCCTCAACTCTCCTCATCTCTAAAACCTTACAAGTTTGTGACTACCCCCAGTGTCTCCTCAACATCTCCAGAAGACCATTTGTAGTCTTTCTTGTAGATTGTTTTGGGGAGAGACCATGTCAGGATCTTTTATTTCAGATGGCTTGACCATCGAAATTATTTTAGAAAGTTTCCCATTGTTCAGAAGGACGTTAGCTGCAAGGGATCTTAGTTCTTTCTTTAGAGAAAGTACTATTTCACGTGTTTTTTTTTTTTCTTCCTGAGATTCAGTAGCCTGAACTCAATGTCTCTACCCAGGAGGAAACAAGGAAAGGAGACTAGAAGCTAGAGCGGAAGTCTGAGAATGAGGATTTAAGCATCCAGGAATCCAAGGAGTCCTCAATCCATGTTTTCATGCGAAATAGGGAATTTAAAGTTTGCTGTACCCACCACCACTCAACCTTGCTGTCAAGGTTAGAGTAGATACTACTCAGATGGTTTTGTTCAAAGAGTTCCAACAAACATTTATTGATCAAATGCTATGTCCCAGGCATGAGTTGTATATCAAAAAACATTTTAGTTAGAGAAAAATATTGAATAAATATAAGAATCATACTAAAGTCTCATAAAATAATGTGAAGGTGGCTGAGAAAATGCCAGCTGATGGGCAAATTAGTCAGAGTGCAATTTACAAAGTCGTCTCTTGTTCTCCTGGGGTCACTTCACACTGGGATGTATGATCATTAAATATGACCCTCAAAGGCACTATGTCTAGAGTAGGGGAAATTACTCAATTTTAAGACAAGATTTTAAACAAGGGCCAAACTGTTTTATCTACTTGGATTTGGGTCACTAATTACACCCAGTGATCTTCCAGTAATGAATCTAACAACGACCTCATAAATTGTGCAGTGACAACGAGTTTCCTTTCCACCCTGTGTCATCATAAAGCGAGCCTGATGCCTTTTCCAATTAGTTATGGCAATTATATGTCTATCAAAGAGATGAGACAAAGAAGGATCATAAGTGCTGCCTTGTAAGGGGGACTTGGGATACAGCCTCTGTTGGGCTGATGCTGTGTGTCCCCAAACCCACCCTTTTCCCTCTCTGATCCTGACTCCTTGTGCAAAAAGTATGATGTTGCTTCAGATGGTTTCTTGTCTTTTCTGACTCCCCAGTTCCAGGATTCTAAGTAAAGTTCTGCATTTCTCCCAGTGGGAGATTTTTGTGTATATTGTTTCAAAGTAAGGTGGTCTGTTTACATCGCATCTAATTGATGGTCATCATCAACAACAGAACAGGTAGAAATAATAACAGGGCACATTTGGGATAGGGAAGAAAGGCTTAATGGTTATTGCAAAGTGGAGAAGCCAACTACCTTCCCAAAGATGTGGGTTTGTTTTTTGTTTTTTTTTTTTTTGTTTTTTTTTTTTTTTACTAGTTGAGATCATGAAGGGACAGCTAGAAGGTTTTTATTGTATATTTGGCGAAGTGCATGTTGCGAACCATAGGTTTATGTTCCTGCAGAATTCTTATGCTGAAATCCTAACACTCAGTGTGATGGTATTAGGGGGTGGGGCCTTTGGGGGTGGTCAGGTCATGAGGACAGTAATGATGCAATTCGTGCCCTTATAAGAAGAGACAGGAAAACCCACTTCCTCTCTAGGCTCCCCACCATGGGTGGGTACAGCAAGAGGATGGCTAACTGCAGACCAGGGTGTGGGCTCTCACCAGACACTGGGTCTGCCAGCACCTTGTGAGAAATACATTTCTGTTGTTCGAGCCATCCAGTATATGGCATTTTTGTTATAACAACCTGCCCCAACTGACACAGTGCATTTCTTTCTAGAAGGAAGTCTGTGATATTGCGAAGAACAGGACATAGAAATTTTTCAGTGGTGCAGTCCAGCCCAAGGAGCATTAAGCTGGCTCATCATATCAGGTGAGTGGGGGCTCAGTCAGTTAAGCATCCAACTCTTGATTTCGGCTCAGGTCATGAGCTCACGGTTCGTGAATTCGAGCGCCACATTGGAGCCTGCTTGGGATTTTCTCTTTCTCTCTCTCTCTCTCTCTCTCTCTCTCTCTCTCTCTCTCTCTCTCTGCCCCTGCTCTACTCACGCATGTGCGTGCGCACACGCACACACACGTACTCTCTCTCTCTCTCAGAATAAATAAATAAACTTAAAAAAAAAATCCAGTGAGTTGCCTTTGAGCACCGGATCTTGTTCTGTAAGTCCAGGGACCGGGGTTTTGGCGGAAGCATTGGGTTCAGCAAAGGCAAATTCGTGTCTAGGGTCAGTGTCTCCACCACCCACACAAGCAGCTTAGTAAGTGCAATCTCAGGGGCCCCCTACAGTGTAAGGCTACCTGGGGGGAGCCCTTCCAAGACAGAGAACCTTCTGAGTCTCCTCTCTTCTGAGAGTGAGTGGCTGTTCCATTTCAAGAAGCCAGGTGACCAGTTCTCAAAGGCACCTCTGGTAAGAGGGAGAACAGGAAGGAGAAGGAAGGGAGGATACAATTCACCCAGTAATGAAACACACACACACACACACACACACACACACACACACACACAGAAATTATTCCAGAGGGGAATCTACATTTAAGACCTTTTGTAACTTTTCAGAAGGTTTTCCTATAGCCCATAAGATCATGAATTAAAAACTTAAAACTTGGTAGCCTTTCCAGTAATTCCCTACCTGCATTTTGATTCAGTGCATATGTGCACAATACCTCTCTTGTGTCTGACATTGGGATTATATAGAGAAATGGGACAGGGCAGGTCGAACACCTGTCGTACACGATTATAATCCACTGGTGTGAATGGATGCATATGTGCCTAATTTACACTGTAGTGTGATACTGGCACAGAAAAGGTTTATAAGGTAATGAGGGAGCCGAGCGGTGATAGTGAGTCTCCTCTCTTGATTCTGCTAATGGTGTAGCGGAAGGGAAATCAGCAGAGGTGACGTCTGAGTGGGTGTCAGGAGCTGAGTGGAAGCATTTGTGTCCATCAAGGCTGCTGGAGGGAACGTTGTTATTTTTCTTCATTATTAAAAAAAATGTTTTTAATCCTGTGATCCTGTAATTTATTTAGGGATTTTCCTCAATGACATAAAAATTGCACGAGTGTGCAAATGACTGTCTGAAGATGTTCTCGGCAGTGTTGTTTATGATGAGAGATAAGAAGCAACCTGAAATGGCTACGAGTGAGGTAAGGATTTGTATCAATTATAACATGTATGTAAATCAGATACCTGTGTTAAAATGATAGAGATCTGTATTTATTGCAATAGAAGAGTTTCTGCTAAATTGTTGGCTGAAAAACCAGCAAAACAACAATATCACCCTGGGTAACGGAAAAGTGTAAGTGATAAGAGGCCGTTTATGTAGTGTTTGGGGCATTTCTTTAATGTTTCATAGCACTAAGAGGGACGGTTTCTCTCACTGGGTGGAGTTCCAGACTTCCCGGGGGCTCCTGAGTTCCTAAAAGCAAGGGGTAGGCGTCCAGTGCACGTTTGGGAAATTTAAGACAAAAGCATGCTGAACCGTTTCCAAAAAAATGGATGCAATCTGGAAGCAATGAGCTGACTTTGGTTCTTTTCAAGGCCTGGAGCTACCCCCAAATTTTAGCTCGAGAAAACGCAGCCTTGGTTGGCACAGCACTTAATCCCAGACGAAGTCCTTCAAAGTGGAAAATTTCAGTGTGATTTATTTTTTTCCAGATGTAAATATATAGCAATAATGCAGTTATAAAACTGGCATTGTATTAAACCATAAATTATAT
Source organism: Panthera tigris (assembly GCF_018350195.1). Lineage (NCBI taxonomy): Eukaryota > Metazoa > Chordata > Mammalia > Carnivora > Felidae > Panthera > Panthera tigris. The sequence continues at coordinate 34,549,156 of NC_056675.1, forward strand.
TTGACACATAATAATGTTGAATTACCGTGGAAGTCCATCAACGTGCAATGGCATTACCAACACACAGGCCATTGCTGCTTGCACCAGCCCGATTGCTTGCTTTGCAATGAATAAAGTTCTGGGGATCTTTGCTGTTAGGGTCAAAACGGAATAAAACAGTGGAGAAGGGCTGCGTCAGAGTCTAGCTTGGGCTGAGGACCCTGTAACGTAGGGATGCATTTCTTTGATTATTTATTCATCACTCAGTACGTGTTTGCTGAAGACCCAGTTGTGCAGCGCTGGGCTCTGATGGGAGATAGGACAGACATGGGTGGCCTCCGCCCTCAAGCAGAGAACACGGGGATTTAAAAAGAAAATGCACAACTGATTACTTAATTACGGGGAATTCATGTAATAATTCCTTGGAGATTTGCTCTCTTCTCACTTACTGCCAGGGTCAGTGTTGTAAAGTAGGGCTTATGGGGCTAGTCTAGATGGCACGGGGGAAATTAACCACCGTGGATGGAACTAGCGTCCAAGCACAGGAACTTTGTCTACATAGCGGCACACAGGGTCAGGTCAAAGAATCTGAATTGGCTAACAGATTGAAAGGGTCAGGGTAAGGTTGGTTACGAGTTACTTCCAGACCAAGGATTCAAAACCAGTTCACAGCAGCCCCTGAGCCCACACCTGCTGACTTGTTTAATTGCTGATTCTCCATTGCCAAGACCAATGCCTTGCTTGGGGAACATTCAATAGTTTTTGAAAGCATGAGTGAACTAAAAAATCTAACACCATGGGAGTGTTCAGTATTGTTATTATTCTAATGAGGGCCACAGTGGGGGCTTAATTTGCATGGTGGGGATTTGGGGACATATCAGCCAGAGACCTGTTTATGTAAGACTCTTACCTAGACCCCCAGGGGAAGGGGTTCGGGGAACTTTGGAGGTGACAGCCAGATTTTCTAGGGGGCTACCTGTCCTACAGGTAGGAGGGAATGGATGGGCATTCACTCTGAGGTAGGAGGGTAATGAAACATGTTTGACACCATGTGTGGTCAGCGGAGGGGCGGGGGTGGGGGCATTTTAAAGGGTTTTAGTTTTCTGGGGAAAATGCTTCATGTTTCTTCTGGGAAAGAAATCTATGACATAGAAAGCCACAGGCTGCCCTTTGGAGGAAAATAGAAATAGAAAGAGCTTGAGAGGGAACTCTGGTGTTTGACCATTTCTTCAGAAGCAGAGCATTGAAGTGGCAACTAAGAAACATGGAGAAGTACTGTGCGAGCTCGGGATGGATTTGGCGGCCAGTGCTGGGAACCTGGGTTACATGTTAGGTGCTGGGGAAACAGAAGGGAGTAAGGCACGATGGTTCCCTCCAGTCCTTGTGATCCTATTTCATCAGGTTGTGCTCAGGGTGTTGTGGAAGGAGGGGTCTCTAGTTCAATATGGTGGTGGTTGCGGGGGGAGGGATGTTGAGGGAAAGCTCCCAAAAGGAGGTGATGGGTGGAAATGCAGGGTTGAACAGATGCTGGCTCATGAGGGGGTAGGAATGCTTCAGGCAGGGAGGTTACTTTTATGAGAAAGGGGGAGTGGGTGGGAACCAGTGTGGTTTGTGGGAGAGACTATAAATATAAACAGTTGGTGTTGCTGAGAATAAGAGAGAGGAGGTGAGGCTGGGAAGAGCAACGGCCAGGCTATTCAGTCTATGAATGTCCTCTGGGCCATATGCCCTGTTCTGGGAACTGCGGATATGGTGGGTTTAGACTCCAAGGGGTTGACCGCCATGAGAAAACCCATGAGTTTGGGTTTTCTCGTCAGGTTAGTGGGGAGCCATGGCTGGTTTTAAGCAGGATTGCCGTGAGATCATATTTGCATTTTGGAATCATGCCTCTTGCTGCCGTATGGAAATCCGGGTCTGAGGGAGAGAGATGGACGTGAGAGACAAAGTCACAAGAAACCAACAAGAGGGATGATGGGAGCTTGAGCCAGCAGAAAGGTCTCACCACCCCTGGTTCCCCAAGGGCAGTGGGGAACAGGTGCTATTAGGGTGGTAGGATGGATGGAAGGATGAAGTCTCACCCCTGGGTTCTGTAGAAGCAACAATTAGGCACCGAACAACAGGGAAAACATTTATCTGCCCCATCTCCTCGGTGGTGCTGTTGTGCAGCAAAAATTGTGAAGTCGGTGTGTGGGCGGTGTGATTTATTTCATGTGGTGCTCCCCAAACCAAGGGTGGTCAGGGCAGTGATGGAGACCACAAGCTGGCTAGGGGAGATGAGAAAACCAACCCCAATTTGGGAGGCAGGCCGTTCCTAATTGAACTGTTGAGGGAATTTTGATAAATGACCCCGCCAAAGCAGTGAAATTAATAAATCATGCTTGAGGCTGGAAGACTGTTTCCTGAGGGACAGCAACAGCACTCACATCCCATTGATGCCAGGGGTTTGGAAGGTGACTGGGGCACAGGCAGGAAACTCACGCTCTTTCCCGGCTCTCCAGCTGGGCTGGGGGAGAGGCAGCCCCAGTTAGCGCGGTCTCCCTCAGCTCTTTGAAAAAGTGGGGAAAGTCGTATTCCGGGAGCAAGAGGGAAGCACCAAGCTGCTGCCTGAACTGAAGGTTTAGGACGCCCTTATCAGACTCAGAGATGGGTGAATGGATTCTGGTAGAGACGATGGCCGCCGGCATAGCTCTTAAATTCATAGGGGAAGCGGGGGCAAGGCACTTTGCCATCTGCAATGATCTCTTTTTCTGGGCTCTGAGTTGGTGCCCCATGTTCTGCTGAGACAAAGCATCTGCAAAGAGAAGGAAAATCAGGTCCAAAGGGACACCTGATCTTTCGTGGCACTTAGGGCCATTTCCCACTCCATGATTTTAGCATCTGTTGTGTGTGTGTGTGTGTTTGTTTTTGTTTTTTGCGAAGAGCAGGAGAGGGGTCTGGGAAAAGGCAGTGGAACGTAATCCTCATAAGGTTGGCATCCCTATCCCTACTTGACAAATGAGGAAACAGAGGCTGTGATACTGTGATTTATGAACAGAAATATACATGTGGTCTTTATCCGAAATGCCAGCTCTTTCGGAATTTCCTAAGTGAGGAGAGAAATAAAGGTGTCTCCTGTTATGTGAATGAGGCGGCTCTGGGGTTGCACCTAAGGATGGGGGCTGGTTGCCAGGGAACCAAGCACATCATTGGGGGGTTGGAACATTCAGTCCTACCCCTCAACTTCTGGGGAGGGGAGAAGGGCTGGAGGTTGAGTTCAAGTGCCAGTGGCCAGTGATTTAATCAGCCATGCCTGTGTGATGAAACCTCCAGAAATAGCCAAAGAGATGGGGTTCAGAGAACTTCTGGGTTGGTGGGCACATGGGGGTTGGGGGAGAGTGGCTTGGTCCGAGAAAGTATCGGAAGCTCTGGGCTCTTACTTTGCCTTGTACCTTGCCCTGCACATCTTGCCATCTGGCTGTTCCTGAGTTATAGGCTTTGTAATAAACCACTCACTTTAGAGTGAGCCAGTCTGGCAAATTAATCAAACCCAAGGAGGGGGATTGTTGGAATCTCTAATGTGCAGATGGTCGATCAGAAGCACGGGTGACAAATAACCAGGACTTGTGACCGGCATCTGAAGGTGGGGGCAGGGTGGCAATCTTGTAGGACGAGCCCTTAACCTGCAGGATCCAATGCCGTCTCCAGCTAGATTGTGTCAGAGTTAAGTTGAATTGTAGGATACCCAGCTGGCGTTTGAGAACTGGTTGGTGGTGTGGGGAGAAACCTCCTGACGCACGTTGTAATTGGTCCCAGATTCTCAGTTGGTGATCAGAAGTGACATCAGAGTTAGAATCTTAGAGGCTAAGAGAAGTTAATTTGCCCCATGTGGCTTGGAGATATTGACAAGGCCAGGGGGTTGATAACTTCAGGCACTTTAGCATTGACGTTAGGTTTTGGAAGGCAAGTGGGTGTTCTGTATGCTCTTCCCAATCACCCTGCCCAGCTAACTGCCTCTTTGCCAAATGGGAGCATCCTTGCCCATCATTTTCTGGCAACACCATCAAGGTCCCCGGGCAAAGCAAACTCTGACAGGAGTTTTTTTGATTAAAAAAAAAAAATTAACGAGCACTGTGTTTACTCAGAAAATTTCCCACATGGGGCGCGTGGATGGCTTAGTTGGTTAAACTTCTGACTTCGGCTCAGGTCATGATCTCATGGTTCATGAGTTTGAGCCATGCTGACAGCTCAGAGCCTGGAGCGTCCTTCAGATTCTGTGTCTCCCTGTCTCTCTGCCCCTCCCCTGTTCTCTCTCTCTCTCTCTCTCTCTCTCTCTCAAAAATAAATAAACATTAAAAAAAAAGACAATTTCCTGCGCAACTCTGGTTTGGGACAGAAAGGCCTTCCTTATAGGAAGACCTGCCCTTCCTATAAGGGGAGGATTTCTGTGCAGAAACAAGATGGGAGAAGGGAGAAGGGCAGGTGGGGACAGGAGATGGCTGTGCCTATTGCCATTAACGGAGATGATGACACAGCTTCCACGTGCATCCCCGTGTCTTCTCTAATGCACACCAGGAGCTGGCGTAAGAGGCTTAGTGTGCACCAGAGGGGGGCCCTCACTTGTGAAGAGTGGATACAGTGTAGAACAGCTTCTGAGTGTCCAAGACTGGGTGTGGGAGAAGCAGAGCGATGCATGGGGCATGGTTCCTGGAACTTACAGAACTCGAAGGGGAGAAATTCGGGTTAGCGTGTCTCATAGTATTGGGGATCTGTCCAAATTTAAACAAGTCTCTGAGGGGGCAGGGACACATTCAGGTTATATGAATTCAGGTTATATGAATTATTATGTTGAACCCTGGTAAGCAGGAAAATTGTGTACCATGAGGGTTCTGACCCATTTTATGAGTAGAGGTCATCAAAGGCTTTCTGACAACTGGACCATTGGAGGAAATTCAGTGCATGAGAACGAGTCGGGTGATGTAAGGCCGGGCTGGGAGGGGGGACCAGCAGCGGGCTCACATGTATAGCTCCACAGTCTGGGAGGAAGGGCAAGGTCCATTCTAGGAACTTGGAACATAAACACAGAAACAGAAGCCTTGCCTTTAGCCCACACTCCTCTCCCATTCTACAAGTCAGGTTACGTGTGAGGACATTTGTGTCCAAGCTGGGAGAGGATGTCTGCTCCCAATTAGCTCCTCCATTCTTACAGATATCGGCAGGTAATTTAGTGTAATTTAGTGTGTGTGTGTGTGTGTGTGTGTGTGTGTGTGTGTGTGTGTGTGTGTGGTGACAAGTCTCTGAATATATACATGTATACCTTGGAGATATGGCAGGTTTGGTTACAGATCACTGCAAAAAAGTGAATGTCGCGGTAAAGCGAGTCAAATGTATGTGCACTTAGAAGTTACGTCTAACTCTGCTGTAGTCTGTTAAGCGTGCAACAGCATTATGTCAAAAAAAAAAAAAAAAACGAAACAAAACCCAACATGTGTACTTTCATTAAAAATCACCTTATTATGGGGCGCCTGGGTGGCTCAGTCGGTTAAGCATCCGACTTCAGCTCAGGTCACGATCTCACGGTCCGTGAGTTTGAGCCCCGCATCGGGCTCTGGGCTGATGGCTCAGAGCCTGGAGCCTGCTTCCGATTCTGTGTCTCCTGCTCCCTCTGCCCCTCCCCCATTCATGCTCTGTCTCTCTCTGTCTCAAAAATAAATAAAAACGTTAAAAAAGAAAAAATTTTAAAAAATTACCTTATTGCTTAAAAGTTTTAACTGTCAACGGAGCTTTCAGTGAGTCATAGTCACTGGTCACAGGTCACCATAAGAGATAGAAGAATGGCAAAGTTTGAAGTACCGTGAGAATTACCAAAATGTGAGGCAGAGACACGAGGTGAGGAAATGGTGTTGGGAAAATGGTGCCGATAGGTTAGCTCGTCGCAAGGTCGCCACAGAGGTTCAATTTGTGCAACACATGGTATCTGAGAGGCACAATAAAATGTGGTGTATCTCTGCATGACTTGGGCTTCCAGAACTTTCTGCATTGTTGGAAGGAACAGATCTAGCAGATGAACAGTATTTGTATCGTCATATTCCAGAACTAGTGAACGTTTTGGTTCGGAACTTTTTTCCCTTGGGCTGGTGTATTCAGTTCTCAGATGGACACTGGGCAGATCACCATTTGTTAGTTACATCCGTATAACACCTCACAAAGCATTATCTTGTAAGATGTTCTTGCCAGCCCTGAGAGGTATGTCATTCATTCATATGTGCATTCATTCACTCACTCATTTAACTAGTATTCTTGGAGCCCCAACTACCTTCCAGGCATGTTTTTCAGTTCTGGGACTGGAGTGCACATGACAGAAAAGGTCCTTGTCCTTGCAGAGTTAAAAATCTACGTAGGGGAAGGCAGATGATAGAAACATGAACAAGCGAGTATTTAAGTTCTCTGAGCAGGTGGTGAAAAGGACGGTGTGGAAGGTAGGTGATGTCAGGAGGCAGGTAGTGATGACTTCCTTGAGGAGGGAGGTGACATTTGAGATGATATTTGGAAGATGAGGAGGGGCTGGCCACTGTCAGATAGGCAGTGCTGTTGTTCCAGCAAGAGCGTCCCAGACAAGAGACAACATAAATGGAAAATCTCAGAGAGGCTGAGGCCCTCACTCAGGTCACACAGCTAAGTGATGGGTCTGCTGGAGATCCTACACTATGTCTCTGACCCCAAGTCACTGGCTCTTTTCATATGCTGTCCTCCCAGTGCTCACCTCCCTGTGGTCTCTGGCTAAACCTTGATATTGTAGGATGATATGTAACTTCTGATTGTCATCTTAGGTCATACAACTGATTCAGCATGTAACGGTCCTTTCATGGCGCAGTTACTCTAAGTCACAGAGAAGAGACAACAGCTTTCTTCTGGAAGGGCTCATGGCTTCACAATATGCCCAGAGTTCCCTACAGAGGCTTCTGGCAGCATGAGAGGCCTCTTTTCCATTCGTGGAAAGTTTACTTTTATCCTTCTTTCTTCCCCCCTCCCACCTAACTTTTCTGGAAGGTCTGGATAACTGTTGTGAGTATCGAAAGCAACAAAACTCCAGAATGTTCCAGCATGTTTGGTAGGACATCAGATGATGCAAATCCAAATTTCCCACCCACCTTAGCTTCACTGGTCAGCATATTTTTTCTGTACGGGGCCATATATGAGATATTTCCAGCTCGGTCGACCCTGTGGTCTCTTTTATAACTACTCAACTCTGGGCTGTGATGGGAAAGCCAACATGGACATTTTGCACATGAATGGGCGTGCCTCTGTTCCAGTAAAATTTTATTTACAAAACAGGAGGTGGGTGGGCTAGGGTTGGCCAGCAGGCTATGGTTCGCTGATGCTTTTCCAGAGCAATGCTCCAACTTCATGGGACAGGCATAGATGGGGACAGTGGGTAGTTAGGACTCTGAGACATGAACTAGTGATTTGGTAAACTGATATACCGACAGCGGACGGAAGTCTGGGACTTCCTTTGGGGACTGCCTGCCATTAACTTGCATGAACGTTGGATTAGGGGGAGAGGGGAAAATGAGTGATGGGCAGTTGTTGGGATGAGCACTGGGTGTTGTGTGTAAATGATGGACCATGGGAATCTACTCTAAAAATGAAGAGCTGACTTTATACACTGTATGTTATCCAATTTGACAAAAATCATATTAAAAATATATAAAGTCCATTTCTGGCCAGGGGACCTGTTAGCCCATTTCAGACTGAGGGCAGCGGGCCTCCAGAGGGACCCCGGCATTCCTGAAATATTTCCCTGAGTTCGTCTGCCACAATGCACTGTCTTGTCAGTGTTGGTTCTTCTCCGGCAAAATAGGCGGCGTGTTTATCCGCTTGCATATGCTTCCGTGATTAGCAAAATATGCAAAGTCACTGAAACATTTGTGGAATTCATCATAGCTTTCTGCCGCAGTGCCTTTTCTCAGCAGACACTAAACATGGAGGTACTGCTGTGGGAGGGTCTGCTCAGTCTTTAGTGTGAAAGAGGGAGTCCCACACTCAAAGTCGGGAACCCCGCCATTCAATTGGGAGCCAAAAGATGCAGCCGGGCTGGGTCTCCAGCGCTGCCCTGCATTGGCTCAGGCCTGTGGTCAGATGTGCATCCCCTTTAAACTCCCATCTTTGTGGTGCCTGGGTGGCTCAGTAGGTTAAGCATCCGACTTCGGCTCAGGTCATGATCTCGCGGTCCATGAGTTCGAGCCCCACGTCGGGATCTGTGCTGACAGCTCGGAGGCTGGAGCCTGCTTCAGATTCTGTGTCTCCCTCTCTCTCTGCCCCTCCCCCTCCTTGCGCTCTGTTCTTTCTCAAAAAATAAATAAACATAAAAAAATTTAAACTTTTATCTTTTACCAGTGAAATGGAGAGAATGATAAGTAATTCCCCGTTTTAGCTGTAGAATTCAGTGGGAGAATATAGACAAAGCAATTAACATAGTGTCTGACATATAGGAAGCACATATTAATGTTAGCTATTATTTTTGTGATGATGATGATGTTGAATATTAATCATTTTACTACAGGAGCAGGAGTAATAGTAGCAATAGTAGAGGGAGTGGTGATGACCCTGTTGGTGTCAGGAGCTGCTCAAGATGATGGGAGTGGCAGTGCGTCACGTGTGAACTTCCCCAACCGCTGGTGACCCACGTAAGACACCACCAATCTATCATTGCTTTTTGAAAGACCGTTTTCTCTCAGATACCTCCGCTCAGACCCCTAGGGTCAAGAGATTTCTCTGAAATCTGTGGTTTGGAGAACCGTTGAATGTAATTTCACTGAGGCAGTGCTGCTTTCACAGGAGAGAATCAGCAAGGCCCTGAGGGCCAGGCCAAAACGAATATATTACTTGATAGTCCACCGTGGAGATCAGGAGGGCATCTCCAAGACTGACTGTGGACTTCCTGAGGATGCTGAGAAAGTAGTGTACAGATGGCGCTAAATGAGCAACAGAGGGCATCCAGCCTACAGTTCTGTGGGGAGGGGTTTGGCTGTGGGGTGGGGGATGGCTCAGAGCCGTGCCCTTAAAGACTATCATGGTGGACTCTAGTCTTGGAAAATACCCCGTGAGTTTTTTGTGTCTGTCGAACATGAAGGTCATGTGCTTTTATTACATGTTTTATTTTATTTTGAAAGTTTATTTATCACGTGTGTGTGTGTGTGTGTGTGTGTGAGAGAGAGAGAGAGAGAGGGAGAGAACAAACCAGTGGGGAAGGGCAGAGAGATCTGAAGCAGGCTCTGTGGCTCTCTGCTGATGGTAGCAAGCCCAGTGCGGGACTTGAACTCATGAACCATGAGATCATGACCTGAGTTGAAGTCGGGTGCTTAACCGACTGAGCCGCCGAGGTGCCCCAATTACATATTTTAAATAAATAAACTGTCTAATTGAACAGGGATTGGGGCAAGCACACCTCTGGAGTCCTTGGTATTTATTGCAGGTCTCTGTGTTAAGCACTTTGTTTTACCTAGTTTTGTACAATCCTTGCAATATTCCTTTGAGCTGTATCCACACCCCACTATGCAGACCGCGCTGATTGGGAGGTGCTGAGCCACAGGATGTAACGGTCAGAGACCAGGCTTGGCTGAGCCCAAGGCTACCTTCCCAGCATCCTTGTGTTTCTTAACGAACGATTCGATAAACACTTGAGCCAAATCCCCTGGATTTCCAGTAAAAATGAAGATGATCGCACCCCACTTTGTACTTACTGATTAAAAATCTCTACCAGGAATATGCATTTTTAGTACCCCTCCGCCCAGGAGATCCTTCTACACACTAATGTTTGAGAGTCCCCGCCCTGCACACTTTATCTGTTAAGATCTCTTCCAGCTAGCATTCCCAACCCGTGCTGAGGCGTCTGGGAACTGGCAGAGTTCCTTAGATTTCCACTTACTGTTAATCTTCCTCCAACCACAGGACAGGTTTTCTTTTTCTCTACCCTGGAGGATTATTAACAATATGATATCAATGGCTCCATTGCCTAGCGTGATCAAGAATATCCCGATACTCAGTATACGGTGCTCTGGCATATCTCTTATAAATCACAAGAATATCACAAGTCGGAGGGAACTTCAAAATAGTAGAGAGTTCCTTAGGACTCGCTTGGAGCAAAACTGCTAAATCAATTGGATATTAAATTTGGGGGGTTACAGTCAGATGATTCCCTTAAAATACTGTCCTTACAATTTAAGTGAGTTGCCGCTTGGGGATAGGGATGTCTTCTTTATATTGAATTTGATGGTCAGATAAACAAAGTTTTCCTTTAATAAATTAAATAGCGAAGCATGAATTAGAATAATAGAATTGCAGATGGTTGGAGCTTGATGGGGCCAAGGAGCCAAAGAGGAGAGTTGCTGGAAATCTATAAAGAACACATCGTTAGTCAGCTAAACACCATTTTATGTGTCTTAAATAAGACTCTGAAATCTGTTGCCTAAGCAGACAAAAGAGAGGGACCACAGTGAAAAATGACTTCAAAATGTTTCCTTTCCATCTTTCCCTCTTTGGGTGGTCTTAGGGATCTCCTACTGTATCCTACACTTTCCTCTTAGTCTCTTAGCATTGGTTATGGCATGAATTGTGTCTCCCCACATGGATATGACAAAGTTCCGACCCTGGTAGCTCAGAATGTGACTGTATTTGCAAATGGCCTCTTTATAGACATCAGTAAGTTCACACGGGGTGATGGGGTGGGGGGTGCAGTTCTTAATCCAGCATGATTGGCATCCCGAGAAGGAGAGGAAGTTTGGACGTTGGCAGGCACCAGACAGGGGGAAGATGGATGTCTGCACGCCTAAGAAAGAGGAAGAAAGCAAACAAGCTCTTGCCCACACCTCGATCCCAGACTTCCAGGCTCCAGGAGGGTGGGGCATTAATTTGTGTGGTTTAAGCCACCAGCCTGGGGTATTTGTTACGGCAGCTGGAGCTGACTGATACCACTTTTTTCTGCACTGTCATTCTCAACGAATCTCTATGGCTCTTGGTTTCTCTCCATATCTCTCGATATTCCTGTGTGTCTTTCTCTGACTTCATCTGGATTTTTGTTTGTGTCTTTTTCTGTGTCCCCTCTTCCCCAATCTGTCACATCCTCCCCGTTTCCCCCCCTACCCTCTCTCTCTTTTCCTTGGATGAAACAGAATAATCTGTGTGGAAAGTTTAGAGCAGCAAATATCCTATAGAAATTACTCACAAAAAACAAATTCTTCTCTGTTCTCTTTCTTTCTCTTTCCTTCTGCATTATTTCCCTTCCATTCCCTTCCACGCACCCCCTAACTGGATGTAAAATAAAACTGGAATTTATTTTTCAGGATTTATTGTCTTTACTGAATAAACTTTTATGGCCCCCAATTCTAATTTTAAGCAAGTCACTTGGCTGTTTTATATTCTTCAAAGGGGGAGACAAAAGGAGACTGATTGAATTGCTTTTTGTAAGTGGCCCTGGTTTGATTAGTTTCTTTTGGGGGGGTGGTGGTAAAAATCTTTAGATCTGTTGATCTCCAATTATACTAGGTCTAGACTCACCCAGGAGGCTGGTTAACTTCACATGTTTGCTCCCTCTCTCTAACTCCAAAGTTTGAATCAGTCCATTTGTGGTGGGGCCCGAATTTACAGAATTTGCAAGATTTTCTGGTAATTCTGACACAGGGGATTCATTCTTTCAGCACGCTCTGACAATCCGACTCCCTGCTCTGAGCCCTCCCTCACCTTCATTCATTCTAAACAAAGAATAAAATAAAACCATGCTTCATTTCGGGAAGAGGTTTTAAAACACTCCTTCTGGGTATCAGCTGTGCATTTCTTCCCTTTTCTCTCTGTCTCCGACAGGCTGCCCGTGGCCTGTAATCGGCCCAGCAGAGAGCTGACATTCATTTCTGAACAATTTAGGTAGGTGGAGAGGGAGAACAGAACTTGAAAAATTAACAGTCAGAGATTTACTTCTTTGGCACCTGTTTTGATTATTGAATTAAGGACGTTCTGGCAGCTACAACCGGTTCTGCCAGATGTTGAAGGGCGCATATTGAAGGCAGGATGGAAAGGGATGTCAGAAGATGTGAGGATCATTCATTTAAAGAATAAACTGTCCGGATCAAGTTCTGTTTAGGCTGTCAGAACTGATCGCAGGAGTAATGAAACATCGAGAACAGAGAGGGTGAGGAGACGTTGATAAAACCCAAACACCTCGTGAAATATAAAAATCTCTTGATTTTTAAGTCAACACCCACCCACCCCTCCCTGCGTGTCAGCTCATCAGCTCGCAGAGACCACAGACCTATTGAGAATAGTCCATTTCTCCTGCCGTCTGGGTTAAGTTTGCCCACTGCTCTCATGGAGACTGTAAACAATGCTCTTGGGGGACTTATATGTCAGCATCAGGATGGAGGGAGGGCCACAGCACCCGAGAGGTCTTTGGGAGATCGTGGTAGGAGAGAGGCCAAGCACCGTGTTAGTGGTTGAATCACTCAGTGTCACTCTCGAATAAGCAGCATCTGCTTCTGTGAGTCCTGAGCATCGGTTTCAAACACACATGTGTGCGCACACGTACATGTATATCCAAGCACACACATGCACACTTATATGCACTGTGTGCACACACATCACAGATGCACATACCTGTCCGGCACACACGTTCCCCCATTATAAATGGCAAACAAGATCACACATTTGTACACAATTGCATTCATGGGCAGCACCTTATGTAGCACGGATCAGACACCTTTTGTAGCCCCTGGCCCAGCCTGTCGCTGACACGTGGGAGATTAGAGTCCCTAACCAGGGTCTAATGTTGGTGAGAGCCACTGGGTGGACCTTCCCCTGGAATTCTGGGAGTTATTCCATTTAAAAAAAAATGCTTTTGAATAGACACTTCTCTAAAGAAGACATCCGGATGGCCAACAGGCACATGAAAAGATGCTCAGCGTCGCTCCTCATCAGGGAAATACAAATCAAAACCACACTCAGATATCATCTCACGCCAGTCAGAGTGGCCAAAAAGAACAAATCAGGAGACTATAGATGCTGGAGAGGATGCGGAGAAACGGGAACCCTCTTGCACTGTTGGTGGGAATGCAAATTGGTGCAGCCACTCTGGAAAACAGTGTGGAGGTTCCTCAAAAAATTAAAAATAGACCTACCCTATGACCCAGCAATAGCACTGCTAGGAATTTACCCAAGGGATACAGGAGTGCTGATGCATAGGGGCACTTGTACCCCAATGTTTACAGCAGCACTCAACAATAGCCAAATGATGGCAAGAGCCTAAATGTCCATCAGCTGATGAATGGATAAAGAAATTGTGGTTTATATACACAATGGAGTACTACGTGGCAATGAGAAAGAATGAAATATGGCCCTTTGTAGCAACGTGGATGGAACTGGAGAGTGTGATGCTAAGTGAAATAAGCCATACAGAGAAAGACAGATACCATATGTTTTCACTCTTATGTGGATCCTGAGAAACTTAACAGAAACCCATGGGGGAGGGGAAGGAAAAATAAAAAAGGTTAGAATGGGAGAGAGCCAAAGCATAAGAGACTCTTAAAAACTGAGAACAAACTGAGGGTTGATGGGGGGTGGGAGGGAGGGGGGGGTGGGTGATGGGTAGTGAGGAGGGCACTTTTTGGGATGAGCACTGGGTGTTGTATGGAAACCAATTTGACAATAAATTTCATATATTGAAAAAAATGCTTTGCATTAAAATAGAACTACCCTTGGGACACTTGGGCGGCTCAGTCAGTTGAGTGTCCGATTCCGGCCCAGGTCATGATCTCGCTGCTCGTGGGTTCGAGCCCCACGTCGGGTTCTGTGCTGACAGTTCAGAACCAGGAGCTTGCTTCAGATTCTGTGTCTCCCTCTCTCTCTCTCTCTCCCCTGCTCATACTCTGTCTCTCTCTGTCTCAAAATAAATAAACATAATAATGGAAAATATAAAAATAAAAATAGAACTACCCTATGATCCAGGAATCACACTACTCTTTACCCCCATAATACAAAAACACTAGTTCAAAAGAATATTCGTGCTCCTATGTTTATAGCAGTGTTTCTTACAAAAGCCAAACTATGGAAACAGCCCAAGTGTCCATCAACTGATGAATGGATAAAGAAGATGTGGCGCATATATATATATATATATATATATATATATATATATATATATATATATAACAGAATATTATTCAGCAATCAAAAAGAATGAAATCTGGCCATTTGCCATGACATGGATGGAGCTAGAGAGTATTATGCTAAGTGAAATAAGTCAGAGAAAGACAAATACCATATGATCTCACTCAAAAGTGGAATTTAAGAAACAAAATGAACAAAGGGAAAAAAAAGACAAAGCAAGAAGCAGACTCTTAATTATAGAGAACAAATGAATTGTTACTGGAGGGGAGGTGAGTGGGAGTATGGGGGAAATCAGGGATGGGGATTAAAGACTACACTTGTTATGAGAAAAAATAATAAAATGGAAAAAGTTGCTTTGCTAGTATAGTGTTTGTTTTGACATGCATTTCTTGGACCCACCATTCAGGACAAATTGGGGCATGGTTCCACCTTGTTAGCCTTGTCCTACACAGGTGGATTCATATGCCCAACCCACTTATTCTGTGGTGTGGGGACTAGGAAGCCTGTCTGGGGAACTTGGCAGAGACTTAGTAAGACTTGGGTGGCTGAAATTTCCCAGTAACATCTACACTTCATCATGACATGCTGGGGCCGTGTGTGCCTGTTCTGGCATTCACATAATAAAATTATTCAGTATCTGTATTCCTTCAATCAGTGTATATTTTTGAGATTAACCTATGTTGTATATATCAATAGATTATTCATATATACATGTATATGTATAATCTCAAAAATCCCATGTTTATCTGTCCATGGATGGGCATTTGGGTTGTTTCAATATTTGACTGTTATGAATAAAGCTGCCATGAGAACTTCCAGTACACATATTTTCTGAATATATGTTTTCATTTTCCTTGGATAAATACCAAGGACTATCATTTTTGAGTAATATTTATGTGTAGCTTTGTAAAAACATTGCCAGTTTCATGACATTGTTGTTAGATGTTACGGTCAGACCAGAATTCTATGAAGTGCCCTCATCCTTGCCAACACTTAGTATTGTCAGACTTTCCATTATAGTGGCTATGAAATGATATCTCATTGTGCTATTAAATTGCATTTCCCCGATGATTAAAGTGTTAGGCTTTTCATGTACTTCATATATCTGGCTTTGTGAAGTGTACATTCAAGTCTCCTATCCGTTAAAAAAAGTTGTGTTGTCTTTTTATGATGCTTATAGGAGTTCTTTATATATAATAGATACAAGCCCCCTTTTTTCAGATATTTGTGTTGCAAATATGTTCTCTGAGGTGTTGGCTTATAGCTTTGTATTTTTAATAGTGTCTTTTGATGATAAGTCTTTAATATTGATAAAGCTTGATGGATTTTCTCTCTTACGATTCATGCTTTTCATCTTGTCTCTAAGGAATCTCTCTATACTTAGTTTCTAATGATACTCTCCTTTGTTTTCTTCTAGAAGTTTCATAGTTTTAGCTTATATATTGGGATTTATGATCCATTTCAAATTTTTATGTATGGAGTAAAATAGGAGTTGAGCTTCAGTTTTTGGTGGTATTAATTAATAGAATCTAAAACTATTTTCCAAATTTTTATTGGCAGACAGAGAAATATAGCTTTTGAGTATTGATTTTGAAATCTGTGTGCTTGTTGAGTTTACTTATTGCTTTTGTTTGCTTTTGGTAGATACCTTCGGATTTCTTTATAAATAATCATGTCAGCTGTAAATAAAAATACCTTTGTTCTCTCCAGTATTTATGCTTTTTTATTTCTCCCATGTGTTATTGTGCCAGTTAGGACATTCTGTATAATAAAATAGGAAAAGGTTCAGCATTTCACCAGTAAGAACGATGTTAATGCTAAAGATTGCTGTTGTTTCTTGTTTGTTTTTGTAGCTGCCTTTTATGCAAAGAAATTCCCTTCTAGTCCCAGTTTGTTGGGATTTTTTTTTTCCATAAGTATATGATGAATTCTGTTGAACTCCTGCATCTGTTGGTAGGTTCATATAACTTTTTTTCATATTTGTGTTAATCTCATAAGGTAGATTAATGTTTTTTTCACATGCCACATCAACCTTGAATTCTGGAATAAACCTTACCTGATCAGGATATATCATGTTTCTTAAATATTGCTGGATTTAATTTGATAATATCTAGTCTGGAATTTCTACCTTTATGTTCATGAGGAATATTGATGTGCAGTTTTTTTTTTCTGTTTTGGTAATAATGTCTTTATGAAATTTCAGAATTATATTGACCTCAAACAAGAAAATGAGAATTGTTCCCTCTTACTCTCTGTTCTGAAACGAATATTTGTAGAACACATATTATTTTTTTCTTAAATGTAGTATATAATTCACCAGTGAAGCCATCTGGTCCTCAATTTTTATTTGTGGGAAGGTACTTAAATTACAAATTCAATGTCTGGGGTGCCTGGGTGGCTCAGTTAGTGAAGTGTCTGACTCTTGATTTCAGCTCAGGTCATGGTCTCATGGTTCGTGAGATCGAGTCCTACATCAGGCTCTGTGCTGATAGTTTGGAGCCTGCTTGGGATTCCTTCTCCCTCTCTCTCTCTGCCCCTCCCCTGCTCATGCATGTTCTCTCTCTCTCTCTCTCTCTCTCTCTCTCTCTCTCTCTCTCAAGATAAATAAACATTAAAGAAAAAACAATTTCAACTTCTGTAATAGAAAAAGTCCTACTCAAGTTTTAAAATTCTTTCCTTAGTCAGATTTGGTTATTGGTATCTTTCAAGAGATGTACCTGTATCATCTGAAATGTCGTACATATGGCCACAAAGATATTTATGATATTCTTTTAATCTTGCTTTTCATACCATGTCTTCTCTTTTGTTCCCAGTATCGATCATTTGTGGTTTCTCTCTTTCTTCTTGATCAGTCTTGCGAGGGGCTGATCAATTTTTATTAATCTTTTTGAAAGATCAACTTGGGGCTCTGTTGATTTTCTTCATTTTTAAAAGTTTTCTGGTTTATTATGTTTCCCCTTTCCCCCCATTTCTTTTGGTTATTTTGCATTTCATTTCCGCTTCTTTTTCTGGCTTCAGTATGTGGAAGTGTAGATCATTGATTTTCTGCTTTCTTCTGACACGCTGAAAGAAATCTTACTAAGGCTCAACCTGACATTCTCTCAGGATGGGACCCTAATTTGTGCCCTTAGGGCCTCCTTCTCTACCACCGAGGGTGAGAGTCAGTCTGTACTTCTGGCTCTGGCTCAGCAGCCTGACCCTGCTTTGCCTCCTGTACAGGTTGGGGTTATCAGATAGGTTCTAGGTGACCCCACTGGAAGCGATCTGCTTTGTGTTACCACATTTGGTCTTTACAAATCCACAAGACAGGCACACCGTCTTCACTTTTTAGATTTAAGGAAAGTAATAGCAATACTGATTTAGTTGTCTAAAACTCATGACATGGCCAAGATTCAGATTCATCCCTTTGGACTCCAAGGTCAACCTCCAAGGACTTAAGTAACTCACTCAATTTCCCCAGCTAGTAGGAGACAGAGCTGGGATTTCAACCTGGTTTGATCTTGCTTCAACACCACAAAGAAAGTAAGAAAACCAGATGTGCACAGATTATCAAGGAACCCTGTTTATCCTCATGCAGGAGGCTGGAGGGTCTTTGGGATGTAGTGATTAGTTTACGAACTTTTAAAAGCACTGACCACCCATCCTCAGCACCAAACAGAGATGGGAGAAGTGACAAGGATGGTGGTTCACCCCAACCGGTCCCTAAAGGAACGTGCACAACCTTCCATCAGATCCTAGCAGATCGGGAAGAAGAGTGAAGTGAGCCATCTGGGTTAGCTGCTTGTTTTTAGAAAGAAACTGAGGCTTAACATGAAGGTCCTCCTTCCTTCCCCCAAGGGCACTTGATGTGGCGGCTGCTAATAATCGTGGTGTGCCCTTCTAGTTGAATGCACTCTCTCGGGTGCCTACATGCTGTTGTATTTAGGTTCCCACAAGAACCAGGTAGGGCGAGCGAGGTGGACATTTTATTACCGTGTTCACGGCGGGGAGCCTGGGAGCCCAAGAAATGACTCGCCCCTTTCCCCATGGGGCAGCAGTGTCTGCCCTCAGACTCCACACCTCTTTCTAAACCCACATTCTCCCCAACTGTCCAACAGAACTGGGAGGGTTGAGTGGCGCAGGGAAGGAGGAAGTCTCACGAAGGATCAGGAGCAGACCAGCCCAGCTCAGCCTCGCCCACCCTGTTCCAGGCTTGTTTTCCACTTGAGAAAAAGCTGGCGAGACTACAGAACATCTTCACAGCTGTTTATGGCTTCCAGTAACTTCCTCTAACCTTTCCCCATCTGCTTTTGCAGTGGGAAAAATCATTTTCTCCATGTGATGGGTCTTCAATATCCCCTTTTCTACCTCCTTGATACTTTACTCCAAGATACTACACTAAATTACAGTGATTCATTATTCCTATTAAAACAAACAATATCCCCAAATTACCCAGCAAACTAAACAATTGTGAACAGTAAATTCAAACAGTAAAACATGGGCACATATTGGGTAAATGTTATTTTCCCGAACAAGAAAAGGCTTTCGGCAAAGTGTTTAACTTGAATACAACAAAAGGCAATTTAATTTAGTAATACAGCTGGGTGAAAAATGGAGACCTCGGGTTTAATAAGAAGGGGGAAAAGACACACATATATCATCCAAAAGGATAATTATGAGAAACTATTTTGTATGATCCAACTAAATCAAAGCTTCTAATGCTTTCTTACTTCTGTCAAAATAGGGAGATTTAAGGCCTTAAAAATGGGAACTTTGCAGACTTCACTGCCAAGGAAAAATGATTTGTCTCTTGATAAATTACTATTGGGCTTTATACTTGGGAAAAAATACACTTACATTGAAATAAATGCCAAGGTATGGCTAGAGAATTTATATTATTCGTTCAGATCTACCACTGGCTTGGTGGGGAGACAGAAGTCCCGTTTAAAACATCTCCTGGCTTGTTGACAGAGTGCTACGGAGGCAAGATGAACACCTCTGGTGAATAGGGGTGGGGGGCAGGTGTAGCTCCCCTTTCCCCCACTCCCATCCCAGGAGGTTGCACAAATCTGGCAGTGGGATGCTTTTCTTCTTTTTCTCCCTGGAACACAAAGTTTCTATCCTCTCTGGATTCGGCATTTCCAGAAGGCCCCCACAAATATGGTCACGTGCCTTTTCTGGATTCTGCACATTTTTGTGGGTTCTTATGCATGCCCGAGACAAATTCGCCTTCCAACCCACGAGGGGAACAGGAGAAGGAAAGAGGAAATTGGGCTCTATCCAAGGCCTGCCGAACAGAGAAACGGTAACAGCGTCAGAGAGAGCAAACGTCGGCCATCGAGGTAGGGACCCAGATGCCAGCTTCCCTTCTTTTTCCACCTGGGGAACCTTTGGCAAAAGGCAGCTCTGGGCCTTCCCTTTCCCCATCTGTAAGATGGCTAATTTGGATAAGCAACATTTTCCTCACAAGTGTTTTTGCACAACCCTTGCTTTCAGGCACACTTTTACATAAAATTACAGTCTGTAGTACAGACAAACAAGGACATGCTCCAGTTAGAGCAGAGTGCTCCTCCTTTCTTCGCGACGTGGGGACCCCTGGAGGTCGTTCCACAGAGCTCTGGGGCTTCAAGGCATGCACTTTGAAAATCGCCGAATAGAGTACTTTCTAAGGATCCTTCTGGTTTGACGGCTCCATGGTTCTGGGGTTGACATGCTCCCGGAGCAATTAGTGGAGGCTGGGAAAGTGCTCAGACAGCTTTGCCTGGTGGTCTTGTCCTACGTGGTGGCGGTGTGCGCGCATGTGCATACGCTCATGCGTGTGTGCGTGCTCGTGCGTGCATGCGTGTGTATGGCGGGGGAATCTTTAAATGGCAGGTTTCCGAGACATAATAGCTGTGGCTCGCTGTAAGGTGCACCTCTTTGTCTAGGCTGAGGCAAAAACATGTAATAGAGCCCTGGGAGCTGTTTCAGAAATCCAAGTAAAAATCGTCCAAATATTTGTCTTCAGATTTCGGAGCATGCTGCACTTGCTAAAGGCTAATTGATTAGTGTTTATAAGTCCCATATTCCAGTACGTTCTAGGGAAGCCTCTTTTCCAAGTGAAGCAAACATAACGTTTGAATCTTCTCCTAGCTGGATTCTGACTCATCTGTGACAAAAATAAATAAATGAAAGAAGTAAATACTTTGGCGAAAGAAGGTTGTTTTTTTTTTTTTTTTTTTAATATTCATTTAGTTTTTCTTGGTACTTAGAAAAGGGCACCCCAATTTTCAAGTTGAAAATTTTTCTAACATGCCTGGATCAATTTCCATCTGAGTAATACCAACTTAAAGTGTTTCCATTCTAAATCTTTTTTGTAATTCACAGAGTATGACCCATTTCACAAAGTACTTTTTAGTTTCTAAGGCATCATTTACAATAGACTTTAAAGTTTATAAGATGCTGCACCTTTTCCAAGGTACTTTACAGTTTACAAAGCTTTTTATGGTGAACACATTCCATTGCATGTGTCACTTTATCATTTAGAAAGTCTTTGGCATTTTCCAAAGCCTTGTTACCATTGCAAAGCACTTTGTAGCTTACCAAATGCCTTGCAGTTTGTAAAATGATTCCAAGCCCATAACCACACTTAGTGTTAGCAGACGCTAGTGACATAATTGCATCTTTCTTCGATGATGATAAGGATCATGCTGGGCGTCAGAGTCATAATTGTGAACTTGCCTTTACTGAACACAGACCAGGTGTCCCATAGACGGGTTGTTATTGTCTGATTAAGAATATTATTGCTCTGAAGGGATATAATTGATGAAGTCCTAAAAGTCCAGTCTTGATCAGTGGTTTTCTATGGGGAGGGGGGACCGGGGGGGGGGGGCATGAGGGATCTTACCCAGCAGGGACATTTGGCAATATTGGGTTGTTACACCTGGGGGAAGGGATGCTACTGGCATCTAGTGGATAGAGGCCAGGGATGCTGCTACAAACGTCCTACATTGTACATCACAGTCCCCAAAACAAAGAGATAGCTAGCCTATAAGATCAATAATGCCAAGGTTCAGAAGCCCTGGGCTTGATAAAGGTAGGGTATTTGATAATTGTAGGCTACTTATCTCTTGTAATAGAAGGATGTTTTCAGTTGCAAGTAACAGGAAACAGCCTCACATTGGCTTAAACATTATGTCCGTTTCCCATTCCACCTAACCGGAGATCAAGAGGAAGTTCGTAATATAGAGCTGGGTGATTAAGGTGTTGACCATGGCACCAAGGACCCTGATTCTGTCCTTTTCTCTCTTCTGTTCAGCCTCAGCTAATCCTAGGGCTGATTCGTGGCTGTCAGCAGGACAAGGTGCCTTCTCTTGTTCATATTCAAAGGCAAAGAGGCTGACTTTTCTCTCCCAGGATCCCAGAAAGACTTTCTGTGTGTGAATAAACACCAGCATCATGCACCGACTTGCTTAACTGGAGAATGCTTGCAAAGTGTCAAGGACAGAGCCTTTTCCATAGCTGGTGCTCATCAAATGTTCCCCCCTCCACCTCCATCCTTTCTTGGGTACTAACTTTTGGGCCGATAAGTAGGGATTTTGAGAGAACAAAAACATAATAAAATCACTTGTTGGTCCCGCTGGAAAGCGTTCCTGTGAAACGGCTGAGCAGATTTACGCACAGAAATTCACACTGTTTCCCGGCCTGGGATTCTGAACTGTAAATCCTTCCCCAGCACATTACACATGCACACATGCACATACTCTACCTCTTGCAAATTAAAAGTCATTTATATCTTGCCAAAGCATTTCTGACATGCAGCTTCAGCATTCAGAGCCTTAGGCAAGCTTTGTGTCAACCACTGTGATGTATAACTGGCCAGGGAGGTTGCAAAGTCCAGAATTCAATGACTAGTCAACAGGCCTTCAGATTGTAGGCAAGGTTCGCTCTCCCTTGTGTAGAAAACCTCATCAGCAAGAGTTACCTTGTTTAGGGACATACAGCTGAGTGCAGCTTCTACAAAAATGATTTGTATTGTGGAATCCTCACGATCAACCAGATGCTGTGATTTAAGTGTTTTCACATTGGCTTTGGAGAGACTGCTGAGTTGCACGGGTTTGCCAGAGGCCTTCTCTGTGATGAGGAATGTGGCTCGTGGACACTCACCAGCAGTAGCCTTCAGTGGCTCCCAGTTACATGTCAGACAGTCTCAGACCCCTTAGCCTGACGCTCACAGTTGGGCCCCCAGTCATTCCTTTGACCGTTATCTCTCCAACGACTGTTTCCCATTTAGACTGATCTCTTAGTTATATTTCAAATAAGTTTTATGTGTTTCTGTATTACACAATCTGGAATAAAAATCCAACCGAGCTGGGTCTTAATGGTGACCCTACCATGTTATGACCATGGATGAATTGCCTATTTAGTGAGATTCAGTTTCCTTGTCCAGAAAATGATGATAATACCACCTTCTGGAATAGAAGTGAGTGTTAAATAAAATAATTATTCCTGTTCTTAGCTCAGTGCCTGCCATTAAAAGGTGATTAGTAGGGATGCCTGGGTGGCTCAGTAGGTTAAGTGTCTGACTCTTGGTTTCGGCTCAGGTCATGATCTCCCCATTCATGAGTTCAAGCCCCATGTCAGGCTCTGTGCTGACAGCGTGGAGCCTGATGGGGATTCTCTGTCTCCCTCTCTCTCTGCCCCTCCCCTGCTCTCTTTCTGTCTCTATCTCAAAAATAAGTAAATAAACTTTTAAAAACTATTTTTAAAAGGTTATTAGTAAAGTTATTATTTTCCCTTTACTTTTTTGCCTGCCACATTGACTTTCCTTGTATATTTGTGTATTTCTCCGTTATTTTAAGGAAGATGCACTTCATTTCTCTTGTAAATCCCTCAAAGTCTGAAATGTTTCCAATTCTACAGCCTCCCAGCTCCTTGTATTTTTCCTTCAGCTCTGACCCCATTTTTAATTTATACTACTCTGTGGAATCAACTGTATAATATTTGCTCCCTTTGGTATATTGTGATTTTCTTAAGAACAGAGAACATGTCTGTCTTGCTCATGTATATTGCACCTCAATATTGCTCATACCTAGGACAGATTCTGACACATAATAAATGCTAAATAAATTCTAGATGAATAAGTGATTGAATGGCTCATTGAGGTGAATTGAGTACTTCCTAGTCCCATGCACTATGTTAGGTTCTTCATGTAATCTCATAGCAAGTGGATAATGTGGTCACTATTAATGCATTCCTGTTTCCCGATGAAGAAATGGAGCTACAAGGGGGTAAAGCAGCACAAGGAAAAACACATCTAGGATGTGAGTCAGAATCAGGTTTTGAATTTTTGTCACCCAACTCCAAGCCCAACTCCTAATCATTACCATGACACCTTCTGTTCAAAGATGGCGGGCAGTGGGAAACAATAATGGATTCAGGGCTTGGGTGATTGTAGTATTGGGTAATCCTGCTTTAAATCACTGTGAGCTGCCCACACAGGATTCAGAAAATATGAATTTCCCCCGCACCCTTTTTTCTTTTCAGTAGCTTTTCCTGTCAGCATGTCCTTTGATCTTCACATAAGACTTTGTCAATAAAAAAAAAAAAAGGGACACATCAGGAGTAAGCGGTTTGCCCAAGGTCACTCATCCAGTCACTGATGTGGAAACATAAAGCTGGGGACACCCAGAACGATCAGTGGAGTAATCACATCAGGTCACCACAGTCAGCCAGGCCTCCCCTCCCACCTCCTGTTTTGGAGGGAAGCACCGTGTTGGTCGGCCTTACAGACAGCTGAGGATGAGCTGGTGCTATGGAAAAGTTCTGGGCCCACAGTCAGGGGTCTTGACTCTGAAAGCAGCCACGTTATGTGGACCTGAGTTCATGGCAACTGTTGGTTGAGTCTTGTTTATCTATCTGAACAGCAAGAAGGTTGGACTGGATATTTCTAAAGACTTCAATGGGACATGTTCATTCAACAGATATCTGCTGAGTGTCTGCTAAGACCTTGTCTGCCTTACTCACCCCTGCATCCCTTGTCCTTAGTACAGTTTCCGACACACAGTACGTACAAGATAATTACAGAGCGAATGGAAGATTGTGAATGCGTGTGGTAAGACAAAGCAGTGGGCAGCACCTAGTCAGTCCCTGCCCTTGAGTTGGCAGATATAAGTCAGCTGCTAATGATCCTGCACTCTGCTGAATCCTGTCATTGAAACCAACCCAGAGTACTTTGGGTGCAATGAATCCACTTTTGGGGATGGACAGGAAATCAGGGAGGCCCTCTTGAGGGAAGTGACCTCTTGTTGCCAGCACCACGTATGCGTAGACATAGGGGAAAAGATACAGGTAAGTGTGGGGCGGAGCTGAGAGGTGGAGAGAAAACTGGATGGTTTGGTTGCTCTCCCCAGACAGAATAAAAGGGAAGGGAATGAAGTGTAGTTCAGTCGGGCCTGGGGCTGAACGATCGGAGCGGGCAGAGGGGAGAGGTGAGTCTGGAGAGTCAGGAGGGGGAACGGTGGAGGATAAACCCTCTTGAAGGGCCAGGGATTTATCCTGAGGTATGTGGGGAAACTGTGGAGGGGTTCTAAGTAGGTTTCTGTGTGTGAGCTTTTCAGGAAAAGGGGGTTGTGGAAGCAGGAAGGCCAGTTCCGGTGCTGTTGATGTGGTGTGGAGAGGGGGTCGGCGGGAGTGTTGGTGTAAGGAGAAGACGACCAGAGGAGACAGGGAGATGGGGTGGGCCTTTGGAGCTCAAGTGCTCTGCTCAAAGATTATGAAGACCCTGCGGGGAAGAGCAGAGAGAGCTGATTTGAGGGCAGGCGCAGAGCTGATGCTCTGAATTTCTGGTCCCTCCATTCCTCCCTGCGGCGGGGGCAGAGAGCATCCACCTGGGAGAGGCGGGTCGACTACTCAGCCTGAGGCCACTCTGCTCCCGGCACCTCCTGTCCTGGGCACTGGCTGGTGGCCACCTGCTGCCCGGCGAGGGCTCTTCCTGCCTGCTATCTGCAGATTCCACGGCCCCTCCTGCCCTCACACGCTGGGCTGACACTGTTCATCATACCGCTGCCACTCTGATCAGCATGGCTGATCCCACCATTTCCTTAAGTGGTGTCTTTGCTGTTTAATTTATTTCCTTGACCCCTCCAGTTCTAAGGCAAACTCTCTGTCAATAGAGATTGTTCCCAGGGATTAGCTTTGGCTCTTCTTCATTATCGGTTTGGAAGCAAGAGGCCCCAAAGCATTTTCAATCCTGAGAAGACAGTGGTACACACAGGAAGGAGCCCTGGGGCAGTGGACAGGACTCGGTGCACCTGTGACCTTGAGCAAGTCAGTCAAGCCTCATCCATTCTGTGGGGGAGGAAAGGAAAGTGTGTTTCCTGAGCCCTGATATGCAGCCAGTACTGTGTTTCTTCCTCTGTGTTCTCATTGCATCTTGTTACAGAGTTCCTTCCTTCCCTCCCTCCCTCCCTCCCTCCCTCCCTCCCTCCCTCCCTTCCTCCCTTCCTCCCTCCCTCCCTCCCTCCCTCCCTCCCTCCCTTCCTTCCCCCTTCCTTCCACCTTCCTCCCTTTCTTCCTTCCTTCCTTCCTTCCTTCCTTCCTTCCTTCCTTCCTTCCTTCCTTCACTGGATATGTAAGATCAGTTGTTCTTTGGTCATCTCACTCTCCAATTAGTTTACAAATACTTGGAGGGGAAGGACCACTTTTTATTTTAAATGAATCCTTGTATTCCTGACACAAAGGCTAGCACGTGGTAGGCACCTACTGTGTGATGAATAAATGTGTGGCCAGATGCCGTACTTTGGAGGCCAGCATCTCAGACCCAAAAAAGACCACAGCTACTTAGCTCTGGGACCTTGAACAAGTCCTTGAGCCTCTCTGAGCGCCATCTGCAGAAAGAGCGGATGTGGACGGTACCTGCCCATCTGCACGCACAGAACAGCTTAATTTCTGAGCAGGTGGTGGGGAGGAGGAAGCGTATTTTGGCATCACAACCCATGAGGCCCTGCTAGGAGAGGGGGTCAGATCTGAAGAAATGAAACCTTATTTGCTAGTGCGATGTCCACTGTGGACAGTCTGAGAGTGGAGAATAGTCTTCTCAAGGACTTCTCATCCTCAGCAAGGACCTTTTCCCAGGGGCAAAGACCCCCGTGGCTTTGATAGATGGTTCATGGATCATAGAAGGAGATGGAGAGAGAAAGGGAAGTGGATGCCCCTCACGTGGTGATTCCCTGGGGACTTGGAGGAGCTTTAAGAGAAAAGTGGAGACATGGTACACATAGCCACTAGATCTCACGTGCATTTATGATTGGCCATTGGTTTCACTGTTTCTTACTGGAAAGACCACACTCACATCCTGTTTAACAAGTAGCTAATCGAGGGGCTATGCATGTACACCATCTAGGATGGTGGCTGACCACTCAGACCTATTGTTATCCTTTGAGGATTAAGGCATGGGGAGTATTTCAAGGGCTCCCCCTAGTACAGACATATGCAAAGGTCCTCAAAGGCACCCCCTGTTTTGGGGTAACTTTAGATACCTAAGCCCTTCTGAGGAAATACTGTCAGGATGGTTTGTAGGAAAAGAGATCAATGTGACTTAAGTATTTTTAGAAGCCTACACTATTACTCAGGGTTCTCCAGAGAAATGGAACCAATGGGATATATCTAAAAAACAGGAATTGGTTCACATGACTGTGGCAGCCAGGAAGTCCCACAATCTGCTGTCTGTGAGCTGGAGAATCATGAAAGCTGGTGGTGTAATTCAAGTTGTCCAAAGGTCCAGAAACCAGGACCCCCATTGCCCAACAGATGTCTCAGTTCAAGCGGAGAGAGCACATTTGCCCCTCCTCTGTCTTTTTCTTCTCTTCAGGTGTCTTCTGTGGATTGGCTGATGTCCACCTGCATTGGACAGTGCCATCTTCCTTCACTGATTCAAACCTTAGTCTCTGTGAGGGCGAAACACCCTCTGACACACCCAGAAACAATGTTTTACCAGGGATGCAGGCATCCCCTAACCCAGTCAAGCTGATGTACAAAGTCAACCACCCGCACCTATGTTTTGCAAAGTGAAATCCATCATAAAATTGGGATGGGGATTGGGGTGGGGGCAGGAGAACGATCACATGGTGGAAAATGAGAAATAAACCTTCCCACGTCACAATGGCCCCTTGGAAGAACACCCAGGTCCCCCGCCTGGAGCATCTTTCATTGTTATCTTAAACGACATACATACAGCTCCGTCAAAGCAGAGAGAAACTTCTCTGTGGCTGACACATTTCACAGGGAGAAATGGATTTTAAAACTGTTTTCAACTAACAAATTGACAGTCTTAGCCTTCCTTCACCCAGGACGCACTCCCTGGAGTGAAGCATGGGGAGGAGGTGGATGAGGGCTGATAAAATCTAATCCACTGCTTACAGAATTTGAGAGAGAGGTTTTCTAATCACCCACTAGAGGGTTCCCCCTCCCGACCCAATTTCCTCCTAAATCACATACTAGAGGTCAGAGAAAGGGGTGATGAGCTGTCCACCACGAGGTGGTTGAAAAGGCCTGATTCCATTCCATCAGAGCAGTGTCAGAGTTTATAAATTGTCGTGTCTGTCTCTACAAAAAGGGATAAAGTCTACCGTCTCACAAAAAAATGCACGTTTTCAACTTAGATTTATCATCTTTAATATTCTTGAAGACTGGGAGAGAGACAGAGGCAGAGAAAGGTGGGGGTGGCAGGGGAGAAAGGGATGCAGTGGATAAGGACAACTGACAAGTGTAAAATAGGGCTGCTATTCCTTTCACAAAGCCGAGACCAGGGAGAGGGGAGCACGGAGTTATGGAGGACTGGCTCTGCTGTCTGACCGCATGGGTTCAAACTCAGGCTCTGCCATGGTGTGAATTTAGGTGAGTTCCTTCATCTCTCTGAACGTTCTTATCTTGGAAATGGGGACAGTGATAAGAGGGACATATCTCTGGGGCGCCTGGGTGGCTCAGTCAGTTGAGCGTCCGACTTCAGCTCAGGTCACGATCTTGCGGTCCGTGAGTTCGAGCCCTGCGTCAGGCTCTGGGCTGATGGCCCAGAGCCTGGAGCCTGCTTCCGATTCTGTGTCTCCCTCTCTCTCTGCCCCTCCTCCGTTCATGCTCTGTCTCTCTCTGTCTCAAAAATAAATAAATGTTAAAAAAAAATTAAAAAAAAAAAAAGAGGGACATATCTCTGAAGAGTTTTCTGAGAATTGTGGGAGTTCATTCCATTGGCATTTAGCACAATGCCCAGCACCTACTAGCCCTCATTCAGGATTGGCTCACACATACAACCCCCTTGGAGGGAGCTTCACTCAAGAGAGCCTTGTCATAAAAATGAGGATTAGGGGCTTCTACAGACAGAAGTCAAGGGGCTGAAAGTGTCACCTTGTTTTACTAAGACTACTGACTTTTGGAAATGTAAAACTACACTGGGACCAAGCACTCCTCTCTGTCTCTCTCCCTTTCTCTCTCTGTCTCTGTCTCTGTCTCTCTGTCTCTCTCTCTCATTTTCATATCTATTTGATCTGCTTTATTCTCCTTTCCTAGAAGATGAGCCATTTGCCTTTCTGTGCCATTAAATGAGCCTTCATCCTGGTCTCAAAATGGCACTCCCACTGCCAACGGACTGCCGCACGTGTCCCATTCCAAATTTCCAGGAGCAATAATCTGATTGGCTCAGCTAAGATCCGCTGTCCACCCCTGACCTAATCTCAAATCCCAGACAAAAGACATGAGAATTGAGGGTTAGGGTTAAATGATAATGTTACACTCGGAGCCCTGGGTGGTGGCTCAGAATCCTTAACACTCATAATCCAGAGGGAAGTAGAGCATCATGGTGTTTAAGAGCACAAGCTCCAGACTCAGACTCTCTGGGTCCAAGCCCTGACTCTACCATTTCCTACATGCATGTCCTTGGGACTGTAGATGAATTTCCCCGTGCCTCAGGACCCCCCTATATAAAAGGCACAGGATAGAAATTCCTACCCCCGCAGGGTTATTTTTCTGGTTAAGTAGGATGTATGTGGTGCCAAATAAGCACCCAGTAGTCAATACGTCATCATTACTCTTATTCTTCTTGTAAGTATGAAAAGGGTGTAGCTGGGAAAGACAACTTCGTAAGATGTCCACAACACAACATGTCGCACTCTTACTGCAGAGATGCTCTGTCGGCTTCAGAAGCCATCTTGGCCGTCCTCCTGGGCAGGGTTTGGATTTATGAGCGTGCTAAATGTGAGTTTCCTGTTGATGTACACCCAGAGTGCCTTTCCCCTCTGGGGGCACGTGTGGCGCTGGGAAGCATCCTCAATCTGTCCTAACCACATGCAGTCTGATGCCACCCCTCCCTCCCGGCCCCCCTTCTTCTTCCTGCTGTGGGTGTGTATGTCAGTGGTGGGTGGTGATGGAAAATCAGGAGAGACAGAGCCCATTAGACAGAACTGCAGGCGGATAAGGTTTGCCAATTATGTTTTGTTTCTTTCTGCTTTCCCCCTGACTTTTAGGATATACAGATTCTTTCTGGCACTCCCCCTGGTTCTGTGCCTATAAAATAAGTTTAATGGCTGAATTTTCTTTAAGATAATCAGAGGCGGTATAATTTATGCATATGAATAGTATTGTAGCCAGATGTAATTTTGCTCGAAGTTGTGGCATTACAGTTAGAAATGGCTCTGCTGGCTGTGTTTTGTAGAATTTGCAATTTATTTAACAGTTGACTGAGCAGTGACCCCAGATAAAATAACCATAATCAAAGAGTAGTTTTTAAAAAAAGAGATATAAAAACAAAGGTGGGAGTGGGCTTTGGAGAAAGGCTCCAGTGCCTATGAGAGAGACGAGCAGGTGGTGAGGGTTTCAAGGCAGGTGAACACTGTTCAGTTGGGACAAATGGCAGAGGGTTCTTTGAGGGACAGAGGGAGGGGGCTGGCATCTTTGCTTTGGAAATTCCTCCCCCCACCCCAGGACTTGGTTTGGAGGTTCATCCCCCTTTGATAAAAAAGAAACAGATTATTTTTTGTACTGCTCCTGGAAGCTGTAATGTTTCTCATTCCTGTTGTCCCAGGATTGCACAGGAGAGGTCTAGAAACTTGGAGGGGCTGGGGGCTAGCAGGATAAGCCTGTGGCTTCCCTAAGGAGCAAACTTAACCTTTTCCCAAACTGGATGCTCTTGTAGTTGGCCTCATTCCATGGTTGGGGTTGGGGGGAAGACCCCCTTCTCTACATACCTAGCCTTCCTCTGCCTCTACGCCCAAAACCTTTTCAAAATGGAAGAATGCTTGGTTGTAATCCAGGACAGTTGACAGACCTCTTTGCACCAGGGGATGGTGTAAGTGTCCTGACACCCAGGCTGCATCCTGCCGGGGTCTGTCCCTTGGAATGGGATGTCCATCTTTTTTTTTTTTTTTTTTTTTTTCAAATTTTTTTTTCAACGTTTTTTATTTATTTTTGGGACAGAGAGAGACAGAGCATGAACGGGGGAGGGGCAGAGAGAGAGGGAGACACAGAATCGGAAACAGGCTCCAGGCTCCGAGCCATCAGCCCAGAGCCTGACGCGGGGCTCGAACTCACAGACCGCGAGATCGTGACCTGGCTGAAGTCGGACGCTTAACCGACTGCGCCACCCAGGCGCCCTGGGATGTCCATCTTTTATGTCCATCCTTCTTCCTGAATCCACAGAGTCAGGGAGAGTCGAGGACCTGCTCATGCCTGGAGCTGTGTCTAATGCTTCACTCCAGTCTTTGCCATTAAGATTGGAGCCTCTGTGCATCTGTTGATGAAGTAATGCTAAAGATGAGTCCTATTCTCTGTTCCTCATGTGTCCTGCTCCCTTAGCCCTGTGGAATGGTGGGGTGAGGGACTAGTGGGTAAAGACAAACGTTTTGTCTGTGCCCAGGAAACTATTAAAATAACCACGAAGCTTCTGACCTATAGCCTAATTGCATTGCACACTCATTCCTAATCTGACCAGATCACCCCTTTATTTGAATCCTTCAGAGCCTTCCCTTGGTCTCAGGATCAAGTTAAAAATATTTTGGCCTGGTTTTCGAGGTCTTTTAAGATCTGACCCTGTTTGTAATCCATTTTTGTCTCATGTGAATCCTGCCCCACTACCTCCTGTCCCCCAGTGACATACATTTATTTCAGTGATCCCAAAATTCTTGGTCTTTGCACACAAAGTGTCTAAATGTTTTCACCTAGATAATTTCAACTCATTGCTCAAAACCCAGCTCACCTGTGCCTTGCCCTGGGAACTCATTGCTTTTTCCTAAAGGTTGGGTGAAATCCCCCTCCCCTGTGGTTCCACTATCCTTCATATCACCTCTTTCGTGACAGGTGTGTTCGTATTAATTGCATCTTTGCTTTATTATCTGTGTATGCTCCAAACCCAGAAGTTGTCTTGCACATAGAAGTAGTTCAATATGTATTTGTGAAATGAAGGTGTAAATAAATACTCTCTAAAAATTGTGACGGAGACCAATGTGCAGGGAGAGGCCAGAGAGGGGAGGGCACTGGGGAGGAAAAGAGATACAATGTTGTTCCAGGAAGCAAAATACTTCAAGGTTGGAGAGGACCCAAAATAAAATATGCTAGTGAGGATAAATTGCATATATATCATATATATGGTATATATCACCTGTCACTCTGCTAAGAACTTTACATGTCTCATCTCACTGAGTGCACATGGTAACACCATGATAGGGCAACTCTCATTTCCCTTATTTAACTGACGATGAAGCAGGCTTCTGCCCTGACAGTGCACGGCCCCACGTGGGGCTCAAACCCACGAACCATGAGACCATGACCTGAGCCGAAGTCAAGAGTCAGATGCTTTAACCGACTGAGCCACCCAGGCACCCCTGGAATAATTTTAGATTTACAGAAAAGTTGAGAAGATAGTCTACAGAGTTCGCATAGACCCCTCACTCATGTTCCCCCATTAGTAACATCTTACATCACCATGGTCCTTGGTCAAAACTGAAGAAACCACACCGGCACATTATTATTAATTAAACTCCAGACTTTATTTGGATTTCCCTATTTTTAAAAAAAAAATTTTTTTAGATCTCCTTATTTTTTGTTATAATTTTTTAAATATGAAATTTATTGTCAAATTCGTTTCCATACAACACCCAGTGCTCATCCCAACAGGTGCCCTCCCCAACACCCTTCACCCACCCTCCTCTCCCTCCCACCCCCCATCAACCCTCAGTTTGCTCTCAGTTTCTAAGAGTCTTTTATGTTTTGGCTCCCTCCCTCTCTAACCTTTCTTTCTTTCTTTTTTTCCTTCCCCTCCCCCATGGTCTTCTGGTAAGTTTCTCAGGATCCACATAAGAGCGAAAACATATGGTATCTGTCTTTCTCTGTATGACTTATTTCCCTTAGCATAACACTCTCCAGTTCCATCCATGTTGCTACAAAAGGCAATATTTCATTCTTTCTCATTGCCAAGTAGTATTCCATTGTATACATAAACCACAATTTTTCTATCCATCAGTTGATGGACATTTAGGCTCTTTCCATATTTGGCTATTGTTGAAAGTGCTGCGATAAACATTGGGGTACAAGTGCCCCTATGCATCAGCACTCCTGTATCCCTTGGGCCAATTCCTAGCAGTGCTACTGCTGGGTCATAGGGTAGGTCTATTTTTAATTTTTTGAGGAACCTCCACACTGTTTTCCAGAGCGGCTGCACCAGTTTGCGTTCCCACCAACAGTGCAAGAGGGTTCCCGTTACTCCACATCCTCACCAGCGTCTATAGTCTCCTGATTTGTTCATTTTAGCCACTCTGACTGGTGTGAGGTGGTATCTGAGTGTGGTTTTGATTTGTGTTTCCCTGATGAGGAGCGACGTTGAGCATCTTTTCATGTGCCTATTGGCCATCTTCTTTAGAGAAGTGTCTATTCATGTTTTCTGCCCATTTCTTCACTGGATTATTTGTTTTTCGGGTGTGGAGTTTGATGAGTTCTTTATAGATTTTGGATACTAGCCCTTTGTCTGATATGTCATTTGCAAATATCTTTTCCCGTTCCATTGGTTGCCATTTAGTTTTGTTGATTGTTTCCTTTGCAGTGCAGAAGCTTTTTATCTTCATGAGGGCCCAATTTTTTTTAACATTTATTTATTTTTGAGAGATAGAGAGAGATAGCACGAGTAGGGGAGGGGCAGGGAGAGAAGGAGACCCAGAATCCGAAGCAGGCTCCAGGCTCTGAGCTGTCAGCACAGAGCCTGACGTGAGGCTTGAACCCATGAACTATGAGATCATGACCTGAGCCAAAGTCTGATGTTAACTGACTGAGCCACCTGGGCGCCCCATGGATTTCC
This sequence comes from Panthera tigris, assembly GCF_018350195.1. Lineage (NCBI taxonomy): Eukaryota > Metazoa > Chordata > Mammalia > Carnivora > Felidae > Panthera > Panthera tigris. The sequence continues at coordinate 34,582,556 of NC_056675.1, forward strand.
ATATTTTTTTCTATCAATGTTCTCCTTCTGTCACAGGACCCAATCCAGGGAAGCACATTGCATTTAGCTTTCACATCTCCTGAACTCCTGGTTATAACAGTTTCTCAGTCCTTCCTTGTTTTTTCCATGACCCCAACAGTCTTGAGGGGGTACTATGCAGGTATCCTGTAGAATATCCCCCAGTCTGGGTCTGTCTGATGTCCCACTGGGCTACGGGCTTTGGGGAGGACCACAGAGGTGAAGTGCCCTTCTCATCCCTTCCTATCAGGGCGTTTGTGACATCCACCTGACCTCCCTGGTGATGTTAACTGCATTCACTTGGTTAAGGTGGCATCTGTCAGGTCTCTCACTGTAAGTTAGTGCTTTCCCCTTTCCATGCGCCATTAAGTCACTAGGTCCAGGCAAGTCCTCAGGGGGTGAGGGTTTTAACCTCTAGCTCCTTGAAAGTTGGGTGTCGATATTAAATAGACTTCTTCCATCAGGCACATTTGTCTCTTCTCTCCCATGTATTTATTTATTCAACCACTTATTTATATCAGTATGGAGTCATGGATATTTCTTTCACACTTTGTGTTACAACCCAATGCTGCGTTATTTATTCTGTTGCCCAAATTCCTCCAGCATTTCCCACTGGGAGCTCTTTGAAGTTGACTCTCTGCTGATGCTGCTGCCCTCTCTGAACTTCCCTACTTTCTGGTATGACAGGACCCTCCGTCTCATACCTTTTATTTTCCTTTTCAGCCATTTTTCCATGGATCTTTTTTTTTTTTTTTTGTAGATTTTCTTTATTGTGCTAAAGTATACGTAACATAAAATTTTCCATTGCCGCCATTTCTAAGTGTACAGTTCAGTGCCAGGAAGCGTATTCGCCATGAGCAACCAACACCACAGGGGATTTGGTCCGTTCCCTTGGACAGCTGTATGGTATGCTGTTGTGAGAAGGTAGCGCATGCATTCATTCTCCCCGTGGCAGACCGTTGTGTTGACCCCAACTCTTCATTGTTTCAGACAAGGGTAACATCAAATGTCTTTTTCACCTGAGTCCAAATGTGCACGCTCAAGAGCTTTTCTAGAGTCTATTTCTAGAGGTGCTAGATGCTGGGATGTGGGACATGAAACATGTCCACATATTCTAGGCATTGCTAAATTTGTCTGCAAAGTGATGTGCAGTTGCTATCCCCACCAGCTGGAGAGGCTGTGTTTGTGCGCACCCGTGCTAACCCTTGATGTTACTTTGTCTCTCCGATGGGTGGGTATCTTGTTTCAATCTGCATTTTTCTGCTTATGTAGCAGCATGAGCTCCTTTCCACCAATTTACTGGCCACTCAGGATTCCTCCTCTGTAAATTGCCTCTTCTCATGTTGGGTTGTTCATCTTTTCTTATTGATCTGTAGGACTCCTTTATATTCTGGGGGAAAAATTCACTCTTAGTTTTATGTGTTGCAAATATCTTCTCCCAGCTGTGGCTTGTCTTTTAACTTTTCTTTTGGTATTTTATTTTGTTGTCATACAAACCATTTTAAAGATTTTCTTTTTGCCTATAGGCCTTTAATCCATTTAGAATATAACATTTTATACGGTGGGAATTGGGGATCTAATTTTATTTGCCTTCCGCACTGTTTTTACCTATATGTTATCGATTCTGAGATGTGCTCTACATCATATTTTGCCACCTCAGGAAGTGTGATGCATATTGCCACCCATGGAATACCATACCCTTTTTCCCCTCTCTTAATGATATGTAAAATAGTATGTGTCTTACGATCATCAGCATCTTAGATTCAGTGAAAGGTAAACATAATCAAGGTTTATCTCAATTCTTTTTTTCTTAAGTTTATTTATTATGAGAGAGAGAGAGAGAGAGAGAGCGTGCGCGCACGTGAGTGGGGGAGGTCAGTGAGTGGGGGAGGGGCAGAGAGACAGGGAGAAAGAGAGAATCCCAAGCAGGCTTTGCGCTGACAGCACGGATGAGGGGCTTGAGCTCATGAACCTGAGATCATGACCTGAGCTGAAATCAAGAGTTGGACACTTAACCAGCTGAGCCACTCAGGCTCCCCTCTTTTTAAAAACTGTTTGTTTACTTATTTTGAGGGGGAGAGAGAGAGAGAGAGGCAGAGAGAGAGGGAGAGAGAGAGAATCCCAAGCAGGCACCACACTGTCCACATAGAGCCCGACTCAGGGCTCAATCCTGTGAACTGTAAGATCATGACTTGAGCCTAAATCAAGAGTTGGATGCTCAACTGACTGAGCCACCCAGGCGCCCCTTGTTGCTGTGTTTTTAAATTGGAATTTCAGTGACCCTACAGAGTTGTTCTTTTGGGGGGTCGAATTGTCATGGTTAAGATATTTCATCAGGCCTAAGCTGGTAAAAAGTTTGAGGCTTCCAGGTTAAGCAGTTGGACTAAGTGACGAGATGAACAGTTCCAGACCTAGGATTCTGTTTTGTTTTCTTTTTCCTCCAAAGTCTTGACTCTTTCTTTGATGACAAATCCCACTTCCTGGAATAAGCCACTTCCTGGAACAATGGGACCCTGTGGCTGGCTGTGTCCCTGCAGTGGCTTAGTGGCCACCTGATAGAGAGGATTCTTCCTTTAGGTAGAAATGAACTCTTAGGCTCTACTGAATGTAAAACTCCATGAGCATCAGGAAACACAGTGTGATTTGGAAGGCTGGAGCAGGACGCGGAAGTGACCTACTCCTGCTCTATGACCTTGCCTGGGGCCAGCCCTGAGCTAGGAGGACACGAAGGAGATCTGCCCACTTTGTCGTTCACTTCTTGTGGCTCCTGGGGAGGCCGATGAATGTCCTCATTCCTTTTCCGTGCGGATCTCCTCTTCTGTCCCCAAGTACTGGAAAATTTAAAGAAGGAATGGGCAAATAACAACCTTCAGGCTAAATCCATAGGCTGTGTGTTTTGTAAATAAAATTTTATTGGAACACAGCCACCCCGGCCATTTACACATTGTCAATGACTGCTTTCAGGCTGCACACCCCGGAGTTGAGTGGTTGTGACAGAGACCACATGAACTGTAAACTCTAAAGCACTTACTCTCTGGCCCTTTGTGGAAAAAAAAAAAAAAATAGCCAAACCTTTGTTTAAGGGAAGACACCATTAACACAAAGCCTATTTGTTCCCTGGATTCCAAAACCTAGGGTTCCCTTTATGATTCCTTCTTCTGTTCATGGTATAGACCTTCTTTCTTTTTTGAGGAGGGGAACAGGTGAGACGGCTCACTTACTTACAGCTCTGAACAGAAATCTTGAAGTATGGTGGGTGTGCAAGCCCCCTAAGGGAAAGTGAATCCTAGCAACGTGCCTTCACTTTCTTTGGGTTTGAGGCTGTCCTTACGAAATTATCTTTGGAAGAGGCAGCGGTGTGAAGGCTGAAGACGCAGCAGGGAGAGAGAGATGATTTTTTTCTTCTTCAAGCTCAACGTGGGGAGGATGGCAGTGATATGTTATTATAGCCCTTTATTAGAAACTACTGTAGGCCAGCTAAGCGATCAGGGGTGGGGGGGGCAATGTGGCACTTCTGATTGTTTGTGACCAAGTCACTGGTTTTCGACAAGGACTCTCTGGGATCTGCTGCTTTTCTTACCCTAATCCACTGGTTTCTACCTCTTCACAACCACCCTATTATACGTCATCCAACCCTTCTCTCCAAATTTGAAGAGTCTGGGGTCTGAAGTTCTGGACTATGAACATGAGTATGAATATGGATGTTCCCCCCAACTGTTGCCCATGGACCATTAACAGAACTCTCTCTTTTAGATGGCTTACTAACAGACTAAAAAAGTAACAGTATCATTGATTAAAAGGTGGAGATAAAATTTTAAAATAGAAATCTGAAAAATAATCCTGGCATAATGATCTCCGATCTCTTGAGTAGTACCACTTGGATAAAGTCGACAACCTCAATACAAATAATAGCAGCTGTGCTGGGCTGAATAATGGCCTCCCTCAAATACGACCAGATTCCTATCCCCTGAACCTGTGAATACATTTCTTTACAAGGCACAGAGGAATGTGGAGCTATGTTAAGTTAAGGATCTCAAGATGGGGAGACCATCCTGGATTATCTGGGTGGATCTCAGTGTTAATCACAGAAAGAGAAAGGGAAGAGGAGGGCCAAGGATTGAGGAAAGGAGATGTGATAGTGGAACCAGAGGGGACAGAGAGATGAACGGAGATTTGAAGATACTTCGCTACTGACTTTGCAAATGGACGGGGCCATGAGCCAACGGATTCAAGTAGCCTCTGGAGGCTGGAGAAGACAGAGACACGGATTCCCCTCCTAGAGCCTCCGAAAGGAAAATAGCCACTCCAGCAACTTGATTATAGCTGAGTGAACCCCACTGCAGACCTCTGACGTCTGGGACTTGCAGATGATAAATATGTGCTGATGTGAGCCACTAGATGTGTGGTGACCCATCACGGAAGCTACAGGAAACGAATACAGTGGGTAACAAGTAACCAGCCCTTGCTATGTTCTGGACACTGTATAACGTGTGATATCTGATGTATCTTCACAAGTGCCTGACCAGTAAGGAATTAGTATTTCCATTTTATGGATGAGGATTTTGAGATTCTGAAAGGGAAGAGGCAGTCTCAGTCCTGAGTGGTTTGCCCAGAACCAGACATTGTCCAATTGGACATTACCAGATATCTCCATTGCTCTTGACTGGTGGTGTGGGAATGGGGAAAGGCTGTGGGACCAGATGATGGATAATCGGGTATTGTCCTTGGTTGGGTGACCTTTTGACTGTCCCTCCTTGTCTTGGCTGCAGTCTTCTTACCCACCCGGAAGAAGGGTGTGGATAAAGTGACACTTATTCCTCCTTTCATTCTTGTGACACTCCGGCATGATATTTCCAGTTCACCCAGCATTATGGCCACAAACGGGGTGTGTGTGTGTCGGGGGGGGGGAACTTTCCCCACCTCTGTCCCTTGCTCCCTTAGTTTTTGAACATGGAACATAGGCTTTTCTGGGGGGAGGAACACGGCTTTAAAATTTCAGCCACAAAGTGTTCAATTTAGAGGCAAAGAGTGAAGAGAAACCTGCAGAAATAAACCTGTGACTGAGAAAGCTTAGTATCTCACAGAAATATATTTATCTTGTTAGTGTTCCTGGAGAATATTTGCATAGCAGGAAAAAGAGCTTTTAACTCGTTTCCCTATCTCACCTTCTTACTGTAGAGAATATTTTCCCCCTGAAGGTGTATCTCGCTATTGAATCTGGCGTTTAAAGGAAATGTCATCAGGACCTGTGATGAAAATTGAATTTTCCCAGTGCCTAAGGATGACTTTAACTAACTTAGCAGACTCCCGACCCGAAATGGAGGCAGACATTCTAGTTTGCTTTCGATCTGCTCTCTTCTTCCTGTTTCAGCCTCTTTGAAGGGTCTAGCCACCTTCTACCCTCTCCTCAGCTGCCCACACGGTTTGCTCAACCTGACTTTCTTCTGTTCCTCTGTCTCCTTCTTGAATTGAAAAGTCTCCAATCTTCCTCTCGTGCCCGCTTAGGTGCAGAGGAAATGGGTGTCTCCTTTCCTCTTACTGACAATGTGAGTCTCTGGTTCATCCCAATACCTGGCTTTCCCTCAACCTGCAGGGAGGATGCTACCTGACTTCAGCACGTGGAAGAGAGTAGGCACGGGGATCTGGAAATGGAAGGGCTGGCTTTTTTTTTTTTTTTTTTACCCCCAAGGGAAATTTATTGACTGAAATTTATTATTTTGCCTGTTTCAGCAGCTGCCTCTGATTCTGATCTGGGGAGATGTCAGCTCATCCTATGAATGCGCATAAGATGACATTTGACACTCATTCAGTCCAGATGTGGGGTCCTGACAGCACTCCATGCTCCGAGGTTGGGCCTGAGGCATCTTTGGTTCCATGTAGCATTTTCTCGGCATTTAGGGAAAGAGGATTAGGGGGACACCGCAGTGCGACAGGTTTATGGCACCAGAGGCTTTGCCCTGAAGGACAAAACTAAAAATCCTTTCTGCAAGTTTTTGGTCAAGCAATAGGCTGTATACACAGTACTTTTTACCTGCTTGTTTAAATAACTTGAAAGTGAAATCAGGCCATGTGCCGCCAGCTTCCAGCTGGAACTGAAGACACTGTGTCTGAACCCTTGAGGCACCGCACAGCCCATGAAGTAAGGGATGGGATGGGTGCCTGGGTGGGGCTCAGTCAGCTGAGCGTCGGGCTCTGGGTTTCACCTCACGTCATGATGTGCTGACATCTGGAGCCTGCTAAGGATTCTCTGTCTCCCTCTCTCTCTGTCCCTTCCTTTGTCTCTCTCTCTCTCTCTCTCAAAAATAAACATAAAAAAAAAAGAATGGGGAAAAACTCCACCCTCTGGGTTGAAGAAGAGTTTCAACCCTATTCTGGGTTGAATGGCTTTCTGGTTGAAAAGCGTTTCCATTGAAGAGGGTGACCACACAATTTGCTTCTCTAAACCACTCTTAGATACTTTTCATGAAGGTGGAATTTCTATGGAGTAAATGTACAGATCTCGATTGTGCATCTCGATAAATTTTTTTGTACATTTTCATCCGTGTAACCACCACCCAGATGAATACAGAAAAAATGCTCCTCACCCCAGCAGGCTCCACCGTCACCTGGTCGCCTTCCGTGTCCTCCACCAGGGTGACTGCTGTGATTGCTTTTGCCACCCAATTTTGCTGACTTATGAACTACATCTGAATGGCAGCATGCCGTAGGTACTCTTTTCTGTCCACTCAAGAATAACAAAGGACAAACGACTCACGATAAGCATATTGAGTGAAATCAAACGCAGTTCGTTGCAGAATGAAAGAACCACTAGTGACACCCGTGGGGACAGCGGGCATGAGAGGTCTGTTCTGCGGAATGAGGATGAATGGACACCTGATCTTTAGAGCAAGGAAGCCTCTTGGTACAGCTCAGGTAGAGTGTCTGAGAAGCCCAACCTCATGAAACAAGGCTTTGTTCTTTCAATACAAAGACCACTTAGGCTCTTTTCCCGCTGGGGGGTCACCCGCCTTTTCAGGGATTCTGCCTTCTCTTTGGAGATTCACTCATTTGGCCGTGTAGCAAAAGAGATGAGAGCAGGCTTGATGATGCGGCCCTTCTCAGGTCTTTGAAATATCTCCCCTCTCATCTCAGGTACCACCCCTCACAGCCAGGCTCCCTCCTCTCCTCAGCGCCTACAGAATTAATCCAGTGGGAGAGGCGGCCGCTGCTGTGCGCACCCTTCCGAAAGCCACTGTTTCTGACCTGTTTCCACGCCCGTGGCAGAATTCAGGAATCATTAGTGTTTGATGATCTCGTGTTTCGAGACTTCAATCTCTTGTACTTTGAAATTGAAATTCCTGAGCCTGCCAGGGTCCCTACGCTGACAGCTGACTTATTGAACTTTCTCCGGCTTCCACAGCCCAGGAAGTCAATCTATCCCCTCTCCGCCTTGCAGCGCACGGTCCATTGGGAAGCCCAACACCAAGCTGTGTTTGTGAAAATGAGCGCTGTGTCCGTTTCCCTCTATGTCGGGGGATAAGATGATATTAACTTGCAGGCTAATTAACAAATATCAGGATGGTGACAGGATGGTGAAATGCCACGCAGGACTACACACGCCCAACTCTGCTTCTGACAGTGACATCAAGGGTGCGCTTGGTCTTCCTGAAATCTGTTTTCAAAGCCCTGCTCTCCAGAATAACTCATCCTGCATTCAGGCATTGCCCTGCTCCCCTTGCCCCAGAGAGAGTACGTACGTGTCGCCTCTGCGGCACATTCTCTCCACCTGTAAAGTGGCTGTAAGTACTTGACTCAGAGGTGAGTATTCAAGTAACGTGAGTGCTTAGCACAGTCCCTGACATATCACAAGACTGGAATAAATGTTAGCAGTTACCGCCGTAAAACATGGAAGGGCGGGATCCTTTTCGATCTCTCTAGGGCTTGATTAACGTCTCCTCCTCCCGCCTTTGTTGTTCTCTGAGCACACGGCTTTGAACGTGTACTTCCATCTGCCAAAAATGCCATTTCACCTCCTCCCACCTGGCCAATTTCTTCTCTTCCCACAAAATTCCTTCAATGGAAAGATTCGGGTTGTTCAGGGAGAGTGAAGAGGCTTCCATTGTGTACAACAAGTCAATAGGCTTCTAGTTCTGTATTTGTCTCATATTTCTGTTTAGGGGTCTGTCCCTCCCTCCCCCCCCCCCCCCCCGGAAGCTCCTCACAGCCCAGGAATGCTGGCATTGCTGGGGAGGACTGTCAGCCCTTAGTCTACCCATTAATGCCTGCCATTAATGTTACTAATGCAACACTAATGCCACTCACACGGGGACAGCTAGAGTCGCCCTTGTGTGAAGCTGCCTGGCCATAAATCAGTTGCCTAGTTTGGATCATCTTTCCTGGCACCTTTGACTTGGGACACATATTTGAAGCCCAAGTTTGTTTGGTCTGCCTTTTCCTTCGTGGTGTATCTCTCTTAAGTGACAGCCACATGCAGCTGTCGTTGTATACCTGTTTCATCTGATGCCTGTACCTTGGACTTCAAAGTAACGTTGCTGTTGACCAGTAGCTTGCATTTTTAGTCAGTGTCTTTAAAGTTTGGTGGGTAGCCATTCAGATGTTTTCCTCTGGCGAGGCAACAATAAATGGATAATAATAATATAAATAATAATTGCACAATAGCATAATTGTATAATAATATAATTTTATATTACTTAACAATATAATAGTATAATTTCAGTGATTAACATAATCCCTGATACATGCTTCCAACCAGTATGTCAACCATAAACATTTCTACCCGATGCTTGAACACACACATAAAATTTATCAACCCTCTTTCCCTTCTTTTCAGGCTCTAGGTCTGGGGCACAGCTGTTTTCTTCTTCCTCCATTCTGTATTTGGTCTCTTGTTTACTGGGTTCCATACATTTCTCTTTCTTGACATACTTTCTCATTTTATTTAAAAAAAATTTTTTTTAAATGTTTATTTATTTTTGAGAGAGAGACAGAGACAGAGACACAGGGTGAGCGGGGGAGGGCAGAGAGAGAGTGAGATACAGAATCCAAAGCAGGCTCCAGGCTCTAAGCTGTCAGCACAGAGCGCAACGTGGGGCTTGAACTCACTGCAAGATCATGACCTGAGCTGAAGTCAGACGTTTAACTGACTAAGCTACCCAGGTGCTATTTTCTCATTTTATTAAATCTCCTCTGAATAAAGGTACATGATTAGGGTTGGGTTTTTTTTTCCCCCATGCTTGCATGTCTGAAAATTTTATTTTACCTTTACACTTGATTGATAGTTTGGCTAGGTATAGTAAGTTGAAAATCATTTTTTTTTAATGTTTATTTATTCTTGAGGGAGGGAGGGAGGGAGGGAGAGAGAGAGAGAGAACGAGTGGGGGAGGGGCAGAGAGAGAGGGAGACACAGAATCCGAAGCAGACCCCAGGCTCTGAGCTGTCAACACAGAACCTGAGATAGGGCTCGAACTCAGGAGTTGCAAGATCATGATCTGAGGTGAAGTCAAATGCTTAACCGACTGAGCCACCCAGGTGCCCCGTTGTTGAAAATCATTTTTATTAAAAATTTTGATGATGTGGATCCACAGCCTCTAGCATTTGCTGTTTCTGTTGTGATTTCAGTGTTATTCTGATTTTTATTCCTTTGCATATGGCATACAGCCCCTTTCCCCACTTGTATCCCAACCTAAAGTCTTCTAGGGACCATCTTGTGTCTCAGATGTTCTGAAATTTCACTCTGATGCATCTTGGTGGGGAATTCCTTCTCTGTTTCTCTGTCTCTCTTCTTCCTTCCCTCCCTCTCTCCTTTTCTTTCTTCCTCAGCTTAAGAAGGACACACTTGATATGAAATCATACATCCTTCAGTTCTACAAAGTGTCTTTACTATTATTTTTGGACAGTTCCCTCCTGTTTTTATTTTCTGTTCCTTATTTCTGGAATATTTACTATGTGGACATTAGACTTTCATAAGATTTTTAAAAAATATACCTAAGTCAAATTGTCTTTTTGTTTTACATTGTAAAAATTCATTCTACTTTATTCACTAAATACTCTTGATTTTCAAAGAAATTTGCTATAATATCTCTTAATTGATTAAATTTAAAATTTATATCCAAGTTAGCATATAGTGCAACAATGATTTTAGGAGTAGATTCCAGTGGTTCATCCCCTATGTATAACACGCAGTGCTCATCCCAGCAACTGTCCTCCTTAATTCCCCTTACCCATTTAGCCCATCCCCTATACCACAGCCCCTCCAGCAACCCTCTGTTTGTTCTCTATATTTAAGAGTCTCTTATGTTTTGTCCTCCTCCCTGTTTTTATATTACTTTTGCTTTTTTTCAGCTTATTTACATTGACTCCCTATCACCTCCTTTTCTCTTGCTTTACAAATGCAGTGGCTTTTGTTTTGTTTTCCTGTTTTTTGGTGTTTTTTTTTTTAGGTGATGCATTTTAGGTTTTCTTGTAATTCTCTTCTTTTCCCTGGGTTATTTGCTCTTTCTTATTTCTGGGTCTCACTCTTCATTCTAAGGGCTTTTCTCTAATGACTGGTGGTCCTTGATGGACAGTTTATATATTTAGGAACACACTAAACATTTCTATGTGCATAGTGGGTAGAGAGTGACTGTTATCTGGTATGTTTCACTTTAAAATAATCATCCATTAAAAAAATTTTTTTTAAAAACCTATAAAAAGGGGGTGCCTGGGTGGCTCAGTCTGTTAAGCATCCAACTTCAGCTCAGGTCATGATCTCAAGGTTTGTAGGTTCAAGCCCCGCAATGGGCTCTGTGCTGACAGCTTGGAGCCTGGAGCCTGTTTCGGATTCTGTATCTTCCTCTCTCTCTCTCTCTCTGCCCCTCCCCTGGCTTGTGCTCTGTCTGTCTCTCTCTCAAAAAGTAAATAAACATTTAAAAATTAAAAAAATAATCATCCAGGGACGCCTGGGTGGCTCAGTCAATTAAGAGTCCAACTCTTGATTTTGGCTCAGGTCTTGACCTCACAGTTCATGGGTTCAGCCCTGTGTCAGGCTCTGCACTGATAGCATGGAGCCTGTTTGGGATTCTCTCCCTCCCTCTCTCTCTGCTTCTTCCCAGCTCATGTTGTCTCCTCTCTCAATCTCTCTCTCCCTCTCTCCAAATAAATAAATAAATAAATAAACTTAAGAAAATAATCATCCAACGTTGCATCCTTAACATCAAAGAACCCGAAGTGTTAATAATGGAGACCTAGAATTTGCCTCCCTGGGGCTCTCCAGAAATAACAGAGATAAAGCCTCCATTTCTCCTCCTGGGAATGTAAGTGCCTGGTCGCTGGCATTCTGGGCATAGAGAACCTCAACTTGGCCTCAAGTCCCGAGTCTTAGGCTCACGGTGACAATTTCTTCAGAAAATGAACCTGCAAGCTCTTGTGGGGGCCACGAGGGTCTAAGGAGGAAACCAGAGGATCTAAGTGTGCTGTAGGAAATCAGCTTCCTTTCAGCCTGGATCCTCACTCCTCCCAGTGGGGAGCACTCAGAGCTTCTGTAGGAGGAGATAGCTCCTCACATCTCATTCTTATGCCCCCTGCAACACGGCTTGTAACTTCCTCCATGTTTATTTCCCATCTCCTGTTGGAAATAGGAGAGTTCTATCCCATATTCTCTGTCCTTCCGGCTAATACCTTGTCCTATTCTGTCATTGGGTATGGTGGTGTGTTTTTTGTTTTTGTTTTTGTTTTGAGTGGAAAGAATAGGTGTGTATGCTCAATTGGCCATTTCCCCACAAATAACTTTTAAGTATTTATCTTTCATCTTAAGAGAACTCCCTTTGATGTGCCCATGTGAAGCAGGAATCGGCAATGGCGATGCCAGACTTGGGTCAGTGTGAGGTTTTCTCTGGCTCTTGGGTCACTTTGATAATGACACACAATCTCCTTCCACAAAGTCCTTTCTCCCCAAAAAAGGACACAGTCCCAGAAGACCAAGATTAGATTAGGACAAGGCAGCAGGCTTAATGAGACTGACTTTATCCGTCTTTTCTCTTTGTTCTTGAATAGCATGTTGAATGTTTGTTGGATGGGTGAATGAATCATTGAATAAAGGTCTTGCCTGTTTGAAATGGTAGATAAAGCACATAAAGAAATCAGAATCTTGCTTGGTAAAAATGATATTGAGAGTTGGCCTGTAAAAAAATAATGGAACCACTGTTTCCTTAATTCAATAGTAGTGGACATTTACTGTCATGTATTAAGTAATCTGCTAAATCCTAGAATTGTGATAGGTACTCTACTCACCAATGAATAAGATAAACAAGCTGAAAATTTTAACATAGTTTGGTGTGTAATATATGAGTATATATAGGCAGATATTTTTGTTTTGTATATATTTATGTAATAATGCACATATAATTAATATATATATATATCAATAGAGAATATACATATAAAGTTAAAAACAAAAATCCATAACCCCACCACTAAAGGCCCATGTCCGTTATTTTTAAATAAAAGTAAGAAATGAAAATGGAAGATTTAGAATAAAAAGTAAAGACTTCCTTTAACCCCTTCCTGTAGTCATTCTCAGTAATTACTGTCAACAGGAGTGAGTGAGTGAGTGAGTGAGTGAGTGAGTCTTTTTATAAAGAGTGTGTGCCTTCTTATAAAGAGACAGAAACATCCGATTCAGTGTTTTGAATCTCCTTTCCACTTAATAAATCTTAGAGATCCCATTCTTTTTAAATGACTACATACTATCTCATGCTTTATATGTAGCATATTTTAATTAATCTGCTTTAGACTAATTCCTTCCACATTTTTAGTACTGGAAAGCCATGTAATAAGCATTCTTGCAATTATGCTTTGCATCAGGTGGAAACCCAAGAGGAGTCAAGGGAATGACTTCAATGGCTTCTCCAGCTTGGCTTGGGATTTGGCATCCAGACCATATTCCTGTCTGCCTTGCTCCTGCACGGCAACTTAGCATAGGCAAGATTTAAGAGGTTGTCAAGATCCTACTTTCAGAGAACTCTGACTGCCCAGGATGGATATCCATTTACTTCCAAAGAAAGTTTTGCACCCGATCTCCCGAATTCTCTTCCAGTTTGGAGACAACAAAATCTCTTTAACATAATAAGATGGATCATTATCACCATCCTCTTTCTGCCTCCTGGGAATGATTCTTTCCAGGTCCATAATCCTCTTTTGGTTGAGAAGGGATGATGGCTTTCTTTACAACCAGATCAAGCAGAACCAACTCCTCTTGTGTGCTTGCATCACATTTATTCCTACATGTTTGAGAGGCTAAGGATATTTAGGACTTTCTCCACCTATAGCAGAGGGAGTAGGGTAGTAGAACATTCCTCTGTATGATCATGACTAGGCAGAGTCTATCCCGATGAGCCAGAATGAGATATAACAGCCTTGTGAATTGTTATGAAGGAGACAGTCCATGGTCAAAACCATGGAGCCAGGCATGAAGGGTGAGACAAAGCTGTAAGAAGACAGTAAGTAATGAAACTGGAAGCTGAGTATTTTGGGGAGTTTGTGGGGAAACAGTGCACCAGGGGGGCTACTTTGTGCAGCCAGGGTGTCTTGTTGGTGTAAAAAGGCTGGGTAAGCTTGGATGATTCCTTCTCGCATATCACGATTGCTGTTGAGGCTCTCAAGGTCAGGGGCTGCATTTTATTGATGTCAACGTCAGCACTCAGCAGAAGGGTCTGGCGCACAGTAGGTGCTGACGCCACAGGTGTTAAATGACAGCAGTGGTCCCAAACCTGGCTGTGCAGCAGAATCACTAGATTAAAACCAAACCCTGCATCCCCCCGGCTTTATTCTGGATTGAAATCAGAACCTCTAGGGGACACGTGTGAGACTCAGCTGTTTGGAGAAGATCCCTGGTAGGTTCTGAAGCACCCAGCCCTCCACTTACTACTCTGTGGTCTGGGGTGTGGAAGCCATCGTTTTACCTACACTATGGTTCTTTGTCCCAGCAGCGTCCTGTGAGTGGCCAATGTGGCACACTCCTTATGGAAGGACCGTGTCTTCAGACTGTTGCAGCCAGTTCCCTCTTTGTCAAGGACTGCAGGGGGATTTTTAACATTTTCCAGTGAAAGCTGGAGGGGTATTTTTTTTTTTCTTTCCCATGGATCCAGGCTTTGCACCGGCTGCAGGCTGGGTGTGCTTGGGTATTCCTCCCCAAAAGTCACGTTCCTTCTGAGATATTTACAATGGCAGAGATAATGGGTTATTGATGAACTAATCAGCTGGGATGGCCCCTGGTGAATTAGCTGTTGGCCACTGGCTGGCCTAGAATGAGGACCTATGCTAGGCTCAGCAGCATATTTAGGGGAAGGTCTAAATCATGTCCATCACTTCCTGTAACACCAGTGATCTCTGTTGAAGGCACTACCACAGGCAATTCCTCACAGGGGGAAAGCAACTTATTTAATTTATAGTTAATTGAAGGCTTAGAGCTTTAGGATCAGACAGATGAGGGCTTCACCTCCTGGTGATACCCCCCCTCCTTCCTGGCTGTGGAACAAATCCAAGTTACTCAGCATTTCTGGGGCACAGCTTTCTCACCTCTGGAATGATAGTCCTGTCCCCGACTTTTCAGCATTGCCGTAAACATACATGAAACGATGACTGTCGAGAACTTCACAGTTTACAAACCACTTTCACATTCACTATCCTGCTTCATTCCCCTAACAGTCCTACCAGGGATGTCTCGTCAGCTCATTTTTATATATAAATACACAAGGTTCAGAGAGTTTGAGTAGCTTACTCAAGAAACAACCCTTCCCTGGCACCCACTACATACACATTCTATAGATGAGGAAACGTTCAAGAGGTCACCTGATTTGCTCAAGGTCACCTTTATTGAAATCGACAGCTTAGGGGCGCCTGGGTGGCTCAGTTGGTTAAGTGTCCAGCTTCAGCTCAGGCCATGATCTCATGGTTCATGAGTTCGAGCCCCATGTCAGGCTCTGTGCTGACAGCTCAGATCCTCGAGCCTGCTTCTGATTCTGTGTCTCCCTTTCTTTCTCTGCCCCTCCCCTGCTCACACTGTCTCTCTCAAAAATAAGTACATGTTTAAAAATAAGAAATGGTCAGCTTAGTAGTTTTCTATGGTACTTAGAATAAAATCTAAATACATATATCGGCTTTCAAGGACCTATCTGAATTGATTTCTATCTATCTGTCCCTCTAATTGTGGAAGGTTGGAAAAATGCCTCCCATTCTCCACCCCTCTTGGTATTCAAACCCTTTACCATATACTTTTTTTTAATGTTCATTTATTTATTTAGAGAGAGAGAGGAGCAAGGGAGGGGCAAAGAGAGAGAGAGGGAGAGAAAATCTCAAATCTCTGTGCTAATAGCACAGAGCCTGATGCGGGGCTTGATCCCACAGAGCATGAGATCATGACCTGAGCTGAAGTCAAGAGTCGGATGCTTAATCGACTGAACCACCCAGCACCTCTACCATACCTTTCTCAGCACCCTCGTGCTCCGGCTCTGAACTTGGCCACATGTCTTGCTGTGACTAATAATGTTGGGACAGTTCTGAGCCCCACCCCCCCTTCAAAGGGTATCACATGCTTTCAGGCATACATGCACCTTTGCCATTGTCGTGAGAGCACGTCTGGGCTGGGCTGCTGGAAAAGGAGAGACAAGTGCAGCAAAGCTTCGTTGCTGACCTTGATCATGACCCTGACCTCATACACGAGCGGTAGACGTCTTGCTGCGACCCACTGAAGTCTGCAGTTGTTTGTGATGCGGTGTCTTTGCGACAAAGATGGCTGACACGCTAACCTCATCCTGTGGTGCTCTGTGCCTCAGTGCACTACATCCACACGGTGTCCTTCAGTCCCTCAGACAAACCACGTCCTTTCTCTCCCCAGTCCCTTTGCGAATGTGCTGCTTTGCCTGGGAGGCTCCCCTCCTCACTGCCTTGCAGAGCCCTTCATTCTCTTCCTGCAGAGCTCAGCCTGACTCTTCCCTCCTTAGAGAAAACTGACCTTACTGTTGGGTCTGAATCAGGTCATTCTGCAAATTTTCTGTCACAGAATCCTGTTCTTTTCCATTGCAGCCTTTATTACAATTTATAATCATGTAATAGTTTTTTTTAGCTTAATGAGGTCTCTGATACAGCATCGGAGGCTGATGTTTTATTCTCCACCCTATTCTGGGCACTTTACGCAGTGCCCTGCACAGAGCATGAGCTAGGATTTCAGCTTTCCACTCTTTCCTCTCTTCCTCCCCTGCCACAATCATGGAGTTATCGGAGATTCGGGGCTTAGCTCTTTTGAAGAATCCTACCTAAAATGCTCAATTCCCTGATCGTGTTTAGTCTGGTTAGCGAGCGTCTTTTCATCACTTTACACTCAAGTGAGGAACTTAGCATTTAAAAAGAATATTTTTAAGATTATTTATTTATTTATTTATTTATTTATTTTGAGAGACAGACAGCAGGGGAGGGCAGAGAGAGAGAGAATCTCAAGCAGGTTCCACACTGCCAGCACAGAGCCCATCGTGGGGCTTGAGCCCATGAGCTGTGAGATCATAACCTGAGTTGAAATCAAGAGTCAGATCCTTAACCGACTGAGCCACCCAGGCACCCTGAACAAATTGCTGTTTTAAGGGATTAGCTGACAGTCAGCTGAGGGAAGACGTGGGACAACAACTCAGGATGGATCAGAATACAGAGAGAGAAATGCTTCAGGAGAAAAGAAGGGGAATCTGAGACTGTAGCAGGGACATTCCTTGGCTTTGGCCATTTCCTTGTTCTTCGGGGGGGCAATGTCTGCTTCCCATTGCTGGTTAGAGTTAGAGCGGTTGACATGCTGAGGTTTCCAGATTTAATCTGGAGGAGAGACAGCTGGGTGGAGGAATGATTTTTTATCTTTGTGCAGATAAAAGTTTCAGCCTGGGCCACTGGTCAGTCACTATGCTTTAGGACCCAGAGCTTGACATACTTGGGATCTGCCGCCCCAGGGGCTCGGACCAATATCCAGAAGGACTACAGACATGGGGACTCTGTGTTTTGAGTTTTATTGCACGACAAAGGGGCAGAGACCAGAAAGGCCGATGCTTAGTGCCGAAAGCTCTGCTATGGTGACAGATCAAATACAGAGAATGCAGGAGTCAAAGGGAAAATTCACTTTTCTGTAGCAGAGTCAGGAAACACCCAACAAAAATAGACTATCTGGTGGTCCCCATATTTAGATGCTTCCAGAAAACCGAAAAAAGTAGAGAAAGAGAATAAAACAAATCACAGAATGGATTCTACTCATTGCTCTGGTTGTGTGGAACACTGCCTCAGATGACTAGAAATTTCTAGTGGAATGTGTCTCATTGAGCTGTGATAATCCTATAGCATGATTTTCTAAAGTGTATTCTCAAAAGCAGTTTCCTAGAACATAGTAACAAGAATTCTGGGGAGGGGAAAAAAAAAGTCTGTGTAGAAATAAATTATGAAAACATCACATACTTTATGGAATATGACTTTATGGAGAGTCACATGCATATTTGCGTATTAAAGGCTCTGAAAAGTCATGTAAAGAAAAAACATTTCACGGTTTTTCATCTAAATTGTCCTATCTTATTTCACTAAGGAAGAAACTTCCTCTCGCTTCCCTCCTTTCTTTCTAATTTTGTTCAGTGCCATTTAACATTCCTGCAAATCATTTGGGGTGCCTGGGTGGCTCCGTCGGTTAAGCATCCAACTTAAGCTTAGGTTATAATCTCATGGTTCGTGGGTTTGAGCCCTGTGTCGGGCTCTGTGCTGACAGCTCAGAGCCTGGAGCCTGCTTCCGATTCTGTGTCTCCCTCTCTCTCTGCCCCTCCCCCATTCACGCTCTTTTTCTCTCTCTTAAAAATAAATACACATTAAAAAACTTAAAAAAAAAATTCCTGCAAATCACAGTTTGTGAAACATGGACCTTGAGAAACTTTTCTCCAATGTGCTCCATTTTGTGCTCACGGTTAAAATAATCCAAACAAAAGGAAGCAGGATGATTATTCATTGAGCCCCACCTGTGTGTCATTCATTGTACTAGGCACTCTTTGTATGCCTGAGCTCATTTTAGTCTCCAAAGCAAAGAATATTATCAATTTTTCAGAGAAGGAAACTGAGGCTCAGAGACGCTGAGTGGCTTGTCCAGCGTTATACCAATAGTAAAAGGAACCAGTCAGGTTCAAACCACATAGTCCACTCTGGAGTATGTCCTTGTAGCCAGCAGGCTGTTACAGTCTGGGAACCAAAAGGTAGTCTTCCGCTCCTTAGCTAACCAGAAAACCCATAAATTCTGATTTTGAAAAATTTGTGATCACACCCTTTATTTCAGCTGAGCTATGCTGACCAAGGGATCGCAACATTTCTAGGGCATACGCAAGTCAGACTGTCAGCCAGTGGCATCAGAAGAAACAAACCGAGTTCACTTTCAAGCTTGGTGGGCTGAGAAGTTTGTGCCCAAATAATTTCCATTTCCTCTTGTGATATGTGGATGTACAGGTCAATATTTATATCCTGGGGTTACATGGCAGGTATAATTATATCTATTTACCAGTTAGTTTTATTTTTTGAAGCAAAAGTGCACAGCCTGCTGAGATTTTTAAGAATGAGCAGATCTGTCCTTGACTGCGTTATAAATACTGTATATCCCCACACCCTCCCGATATCTTCACACAGTGCAGGGTTGGCTCTGGCCCTCTGCCTTAAGTCCTGCCAAACGCTATTCACTCATCACTGTCCTGTTCACAAAAAGAACAAATCCCTCTTGGTTCCTCTCACCTCATGTCTGCCTTACTTCTTATTCCCCATTCTGTTTATACACTACGGCACACTAGAAAATTCAAGGGTTTGGAGCCAGACAGAATTGGTCTCCACTCATATTTCTGGTGCTTTTGTTTCCTCAGCTAAGCACATTTTTTTTCTCTCTGTATCACTTCATCTTATTTCCCAACAACCCTGTATGGCAGATTCTCTTGTGACCTCCCATTTTCCCCCCAAGAAGAGAAGATTGGGTTTTAGGGTAGTTAAGTAACATGATCATCTAAGTTATCCTACCTGATGGCTCACGCTAGAGAGAGTGGTAGTATATTAGTTATCCAGCACTAACAAATTACCTTATACTGCAGCCACTAAGACAGCAGCATTTATTAGTTCACAGTTTCACTGGATCAGGAATCCGTAGGTTAGCCAGGGTTAGACTGATCCTTCTGTCTCACCTGAAGGTTTGACCAGAGGACCCACTTGTAAGTTCACTGATGTGCTTCTTGGCCGTTCAGTTCCTTACAGGCGGTTGGGCTAAACTCTCAGTTCCTCAGGAACTGTTGGCCGGAGATCTTCTCAGTCCCTGGCCATGTGGGCAGCCCCACAGAGTATCTTGAAACATGGCGGCTTTGTCAGAGTGAGCCAGAGTGAGTGCAGGGCAGAGAATACCAACAAGGTGGAGGTCTTGGTCTTTTGTAACCTTATCATGGAAATGATATGTCATCATCTTTGCTGTATTTTGGTTTTTAGAAGCAAATCACTAGATCCAGTCTGTACTCGAGGGCGGGGGATTACACAAGACCATAAATACAGGTGGTGTGGACACTGGGGCCGTGTCAGGAGTTGCCCACGCAAGATGTCATGAGCCTGTGCCTTGAAGTAGGGTTTTCCCGTCTCCACCACTTACAGGCTCCATAACCTCCGGAAAGCTAAGCACCTTCCTTTTTCTCATGTGTCATATGGGTATAATAATAGTACCTACTTCACATAGTCATTGTTAGGGTTAAATAAGTAAAGAGATGTTAAGTACCAGGACAATAGTCCTGGTTGTGGCTCCAAACCAGTGCTGGCCAAGTGGCTGCGGAATCCCCTGGAATCCAGCCCTTCCCATGCGGCCTCTGGAGGGGTGTTGAGCAGAGGCAAGAGCTAGGATTCTGGACACTGATGTTCCAACTCTACTTTGCTGTATTGTCTTGTACATGGTTTTTTTGTTTGTTTGTTTTTTGGGTTTTTTTCCTTTTCTCTGGGACTTCATTTATCTGTAGAACTAGGGGATAAAGCGAGAGCAAAAAGCTGTGATTCGTTATCTCTGCCAATTCTGGGCGTGGACCTCCAAGGCTTCGTTTTGAGAAAATTTTCACAGGTGTGTGGGACGGAGTTCCCCCAGGCTCAGGACGGCTGGCTGTGTCCATCTCTCATGGGCAGTGCATCAAGTGATGTCATGCTGAAGTCAACCGTGCTGGGAGTATTTACACCATGGATATAGGCACGTGTTACACACTGGGTCTCTCTCCCCCCACCCTGCACCCCAAGAGCAAGCCGTTTAATACTTGCCATTCATTGCACTGTTAATTGCAAAGCTCTGTGGGAAAGAGGACCGAAATTTATTGCAGTACCTGGGAAAGTCCCAGGAAGAGGATGTGGACGAATGAGTGAGTAGTGTATATTTGCCATTTCTGGGTAGTTGATCTCTGTCACCCTCCCTGCGCCAACATTCATGGACTGGCTGCATTTTCAGGAGGAAGAATTTACTGAGTTGGAGGAAAGGTTGCGAGCGCGGGTTCTGTCTCTAAAATAAAAGGCATACGAAAGCCCAGTGTATCGTCTGCTGGCCATGTTGCCTCATCTCGGTTTCTTAAAAATTGCTCAAGAAACTAGGAGCTGGCTAATACTCAGATAGGCTCATTAGGAATATCGGGCCATTTCCCCCTTTCTCTGAATGGACAGAATGCAAGAATTGTAAGTAATGTGCATGCTGGGAAGTGTGTCGTATGAATAATCCTAGACCCTCTCAACCACAAGCACCATGCGTGGTAGGGAGGTTAGGAGGGCGCTCCAGAGGAATAGGACCAATAAGATATTTTATACATTTGTTTACGTGAGCAACTGGCTCTTACTATTATGGGAGCTGAGAGATCCCATGACCTGCCATCTGCAAGCTGGACACCCAGCAAAGCCAGCAGTGCGTTGCAGTCTGAGCCCGAAGGCCGGAGGACCAGGGGAGCTGATGGTCTGAGTCCCAGTCTGCAGGCAGGAGAAGATGAGGTGAGATGTCCCAAAAGAGTGAATTCCTCCTGCCTCTGCCTTTTGTTCTATTTAGTTCTTCAACAGATTGGATGGTGCCCACCCACACCGGGAGGGCCATCTGCTTCACGGAGCGCACTGATTCAAGGGCTAATCTTGTCTGGAAACACCTTCACAGGCATACCCAGAAATTATGTTTGTTTGATCTGGGCATCCTGTGGTCCAGAGGAGCTGACACATAAAATTAACCATCACAGTAGAGGAGGGATTATCTCCAACTCCCCAACACCCCCAGCCTTAGAGTTGGAGATCAGAAAACCCGAGTACTTACTCTGGCCCTTACTTTTCAGACACTAAGCATTAGAAAACTTGAGAGATAGTGGAGATCGGTGGGTAGGAATGGACCATTCTGCTGTCCCTTCATGCAATCTGATGGTCTCCAAAGCAGTGAGACATGGCCACACTCATGATGCGTTACCCGGAGAGGAGCTAATGGCATAATCATGGACTCCCCACAGTCAATTATTGCAATTACTGGAAGCCACTCTCTTGTCATATTTCATTTAGCACACCATGGCGCAGGAAGGCAAGTGGCACCAAGGGTCCTGGGCCCATTGTCACTGCCCTCACTGGAGCAGGCATCAAAAAAGGAGATTGCCAACCCCAATAATCTGTTCCTGCAGAAGCCATTAGGCTAGGTGACATGTTCACTTAGGGTGACATATATTGATCATGTAAAACACGCACACTGTATAATATGATTAAACAAACTCAAACAGTTCCAGAGACAGCCAGCTGAACTGTGTGTGGAGACTGGCTCTGCAGCAGGAGCCTCATGGCCCTGGTTGAGAGGGTCTAGTCCCTGGGAAGGAACCCCCTGTGGCACGTTTGTCATTGACCATCTGTCCATCCATCCATCCATCCATCCATCCATCCATTCAACAGGTATTTATGGAGTGTCCACTAAGTGAAGGGCACTGTGTTCAGTTGGGGATAAAATGATGAACAACGTGCACAATTTGCCTCTACTCCCAGGAAGCATCTAGTCTAATGAGTGACACCAGTAGGGATCAGTAATCACAAATGGAACTAAATGCTCTGAGAGAAAGGATCACGGTTCAGCGAGAGCATATAGTGAAGGAATCTGACCAGGCAAGCGGATTATGGAATAATTATAACAGTTCCTAACTATCATCCTCTTATTGTAGTGGGTTGAACAGTGTCCCCTCAAATCCATGCCCATCCAGAAAGCTCAGCTCAGGATGTGACCTTGTCTGGAGTAGAGTTTTGTTTTGTTTTGTTTTGTTTTTATTTTTTTTTTTTATTGAAGATGGCACTAGTTAAAGATCTTAAGATGATATTGTACTGAATTTAGGGTGGGTCCTAAATCCAATGATTGCAGAGACTCATGTCCTTATAAGAACAAGAGGGAAGAAGGCCACACGGAGACAGGGGCAGACATTGGAGCGGTGTGGCCACAAGCCAAGGATGCTAGAGCCAACAAATCTAGAAGAGACAAGGAAGTGCTCTTCCTTAAAGCCTTTGGACCTGGCCTTCCTGGTACCTTGATTTTCGA
The DNA here is from genome assembly GCF_018350195.1 of Panthera tigris. Classification (NCBI taxonomy): domain Eukaryota; kingdom Metazoa; phylum Chordata; class Mammalia; order Carnivora; family Felidae; genus Panthera; species Panthera tigris. The sequence continues at coordinate 34,605,138 of NC_056675.1, forward strand.
CAACTGAACGCCAGAACTGTGAGAGAATATATTTCTGTTGTTTTTAAGCCACCCACCAAGTGGTTGTTTGTTATGGCAGGTCCCAGGAAACAAATGCACCTGCTAAGTGACTAAGTGTTAGAAACCGTGCCAGGAGTTCCTGAGGGAGGAAGACATTAGACTGAGACCCGGCCTTCAAGGAGCTCAGACTCTTGTTGGCAGCCAGGGGCCAGGCAGCCCACAGACACCTAAAATCTTCTCTGTTAACCACTGCGATCAGGGTTAGCCCTGGGGTTATGGGAGCACAGGAGGAGAGCCCTAGTTCAAGTGACAACACAAGGCTGACAGACAGCACAGCAGTCACCCTGCCTGTCCCCTCACCTGATCCCTGCCTTAAAGCCCCAGTGAAATTCGTAACACCATCATTCATCTCTGTCTTTAGCAATTAATACTCAGCATGTATGAATCTCTGACTACGTCCTCACTTCCTGAATGTTTGGGTACTTTATTTCTTATTCACCTCTTTCATTTGAACCCTAAACTTCCATGCCTATGGCAAAAAACAAAAAACAAAAAACTTCCCCCAGACCCATCACCTGTACTCTCCAGGACTTTAGTTATCAGGAGGATGAAATGGATCAGACCTGGGTTTTGGGAGGTAAAAGGGGGGAGGAGACCAGGATGCCCCCCAGGTCTCTGCTTTGGGGGGACAGGGTGGGTGATGGATTGTGCTTCACGGGGCAGGGAACACAGGAGGTCAAAGAGACATGCATGGTGGGACATGTGGAACTCAGACTTGGGTTTGCTGAATTGGAATTAGCTGTAGAATGTCCATTTTGTCAACAGCCAATAGGTGGTTGACTGTACAAGTCTGGAGTAAAGGGAGACATCTGCCCTTTTTGAACTCTCTAGTGGTCATCTCAGATGGCCCATCTCTGTTGCAAACCCAGGCTAAGCTATTAAGATGTGATTCCACTTAAGATAGTGAACCGGTGGGGCTTGTCCCTTCCATATACTCATGCCATATACTCTATAGGCTCCAAGAGGAGTGGAAAAGGTAGGGGTCTTGACAACGTTGTGTTCATCCACTCGACTCCTGGTAAATATTCTGTCAGAATGTAGCCAGGAACCTATAGGGTTTGAAGATTGGCAATAACATAATTTTAACAGGAACTTGGACAGTTTAGTCCTTAGAGATACAATTTATCTTCTTCAGGAGGTAACAGTCTAAAAGTATTTTCTTTTTTTAAAATTTTTTTTTCAGCGTTTTTTATTTATTTTTGGGACAGAGAGAGACAGAGCATGAACGGGGGAGGGGCAGAGAGAGAGGGAGACACAGAATCAGAAACAGGCTCCAGGCTCTGAGCCATCAGCCCAGAGCCTGACGCGGGGCTCGAACTCACGGACCGCGAGATCATGACCTGGCTGAAGTCGGACGCTTAACCGACTGCGCCACCCAGGCGCCCCTAAAAGTATTTTCTGGAATATCAATCCTCTGCACTTTGTGGTAGGAGATTGCTATTATTTTCAAGATAGAAGTATCTCCTTCAAGGAAATGCTCACAGCTTTTGACCTTCGCAATGCGAGCATACAATTAGCAAGGAATTTCTAGAATTTACCATCCAACATGATGGTGTTTTCACCATATTTTTTGGTTCACAGGAAAAAAGAACAATAGAGAAAGTGGGCGTGTGAGCATAGCTATAGACCGCAGAGATATATTTGCAACAGAAGGGAAGAAATAACTTTACGTCTCAAATCTACAAGATAAAAACCGTGTAAAGTTGGAGGGAGGGGACAGTGCTTAGCTGTGCTGAGTCTGTTTTCCAGTCTGAAAAGGAGGATAAGAAGACCCCACCCCACTGGGTTGCTGTAAGCAGTCAGTGAAATACCATTGCAAAGCCCCTTTCATACAGATGGGCAGAAAGTAGTTGCTCAATAAATGGTAGCTTTCACTTAAATTTTCAATAATGGAGAGACTGTCCCCCCAAAAGAGTGCCATTGATTTGCCATTTCAAACAGTCTAGTCCTGGATATGTTCGTGCACTATTAGACTGTCACTCCAGGAAGGCTAGGGATACAACTTAATCATCATAACCATAACACTGATAATCATAACAATAGCAAGCATGTATTGAGCACCTGTTGTTTGCCAGGGAATACTCAGATGCACCCTGCATTTGCATTATCTCATGTCTTCCTCCTGGTAACCCAATGGGATTGGCATTTTTTCCCCCAGTTTCTGGAGTGAAAAGAGGGTCAAGGTGAGAGAGAGGGAGAGAGACTGAGAGAGATCAACACTGTCTTATTTATGTCTTATTGGGTATTGCCAATCCCTTGAACAATCACTAGCTAAATGGGGCTCCACGAAGGTCGGGGAATTAGTGACTGAATGAATAAATGGAAAGATTGGAGAAATAAAGAAGATAAACCACTGGGGGGCTTAACGCCCTGGCAGGCTTGACTTCTCCTTCATTGTGGATGTATGCGTTTAGTCCACAGGGACCTGGGCATCTTTAGAGCTTCCTTTGGGTTTTTCCCTCCTGCAAGAGCTGAGCCAGGAAGTCACTGTACCATATTTTTACTTTGTGGTTCTAATCACCTGCTCATTAGCATGCAAGGACCTCCCCAGCCCCCTTCCTGAGAGGGAGTGGAGGTTCTGTGAGACTCGTACCCATTAAGGCCTTTTATGACCACCATTATGTAATAAAGAGCATCTGGAGCCTGAGGAATTATTGCAAGCTTTTATTTTGTTTTAAGTATAACTATCTCCTCACACCCTTCTTCCTTTGGACGATTGCAATAATAGTTATAAGTGCACACTCTCTCTCAGGTCAGAGCCCGTGGTGGATAGAAAACATTCCTTCTTCCTCTGGCTCAACAGAAACTCAGTTTCTTCTGGTATCTATCCTTCCCCCACACAGCATGCACCTCTTGGTCAGCTGACCTCACTCTCCGTCTTGGATGGACCTGAGTCCCTAAGTGCAGCCCTATCCCTTTGCCAATGGTTAGTTTAGGGACAACTGGGTGGTCTAATTCTAAGGGATTGGATGCTGGGAAGTATGCTGGGGTCCTTTGGGTAAGTTTCCCTCTCTCCTAAGAGATAAGCGCAGGAAGAAAAAAAAGTCTTTCTTCCTCTGGATGCCATTCTATTAGGGTGTGATGCCAGAAGATTCTCAGCCATGTTTCCACCAGCCAGTGCTGATGAAACAGCGAAGATGCTAAAGCAGAGATGTGCAAAGGCCCTGGGTGTCTGATGACATCACTGAGCCTCTGATCCATGGCCTGGTTCTGTCTCTGGCCTTCCTGTTATGGGAGATAACATATTTCTGTACTGTTCAAGTCAGTTTCATCTGGGTTTCCAATATGTGCGCCTAAGAGCACCCTAGGTATTAAGGACCCCCAAGGACACAGAGGCCCCAGAGAGAGGACCGACTTGGCAAGATAAAGCCATTTTCCAGATCAACAGAATAGAGGCAGTCTGCCTTGGATAGTTAGGTTCTATTCAAAGTGGCCAAAGTTCTTTTATCTTGGGAGTTTTGTAATCCTGGAATCTCTGGCTGAGAAGGGACTTCAGAGATTACTTACTTCCCAAACTCAAACCCTTGGGCAGGTGGCATCAGTATCGCCTGGGAGGATTTTTAAAAATAAACATTCTTTGAGCAGTGCTCTAGAGGTTGTAATTTCAGCCGTTTGGGATTAAGCCTAGACATTTATACACATATATATAGCATATATTTATATATTATCTATATATATTTGTCCATTATATGTAAGTGCATTTATTTTTATATTAATATAAAAATATATATATTTTGTGAGAGAGAGCAAGTGGGAGACGGAGAGAGAGAATTTTAAGCAGGTTCCACATCCAGAATGGAGCCCACTGTGGTGCTCGATCTCACGACTGTGAGATCATGACCTAAACCAAAACCAAGAGTCCAACGCTTAATGAACTGAGCCACCCAGGTGCCCCTAGACATTTTTAAAAGCCTCCCTGAGTGAATTTGATGATAACCCGAAAATCATTGCTCTAAACCTGTGTTCTCCATCCCAACCTCCCCTCAACCCAGCCATGGAACCCCCTTTTCTCCCAGATAAAACCTAAGGCAGGACATCACTATGTAAAACAGACAAGACTGGGGCTGGTTTGACAAAAGTGAGCGCAGAGATCTTCCGATTTGCTTTGCAAGCAAAGTAGGGGACGGATGGGGTGTCACTAGACTGCGTGGCCAGAGAAGGCTTCTCTGTGAAGGTGACACTGTAGGTGGGACTCGAAGCATGTGAATCCACGGGAGAAAAGAAGGGGATTCCAGGAACACGAGATACAGAAGCTCTGGGATTAGAAAGAGCTAGTGTGCTTGAGGGACTGGTATGCATTTAACTGCATCCTCCCAAAATTCATCTGTTGCGGTCCCAACCCCCAATGTGATGGTATTTGGAGGCGGGACCTTTGGGCAGGTACAGCTGACCTTTGAACAACGCAAGGGTTGGGGTGCCAATTGAGCGGGTGAAAATCCATGTGTAACTCTGGACTCCCCCCAGAGCCTAACGAACAATAGCCTACTTTTGACTGGAATCCTTACCAACAACATGAACCGTCGTTTAACACATATGTTGTATGTTCTACATACTATATACCATATTCGTACAATAAGGTCAGCTAGAGAAAAGAAAATGTGATTAAGAAAATCACAAGGAAGGGCACCTGGGTGGCTCAGTCATTAAGCATCTGATTTCGGCTCAGGTCATGATCTCACAATTCATGAGTTTGAGTCTCACATCAGGTGAGCTCGAGTCCTGTTTCAGGTGAGCCCTGCTGCTTTCTCTCTCTCTCTTTCTCTGCCCCTCACTCACTTGTGTCCTCTCTCTCTCTCTCCTCTCTCCTCCCAAGTTCATTGTAACATTATTCACAGTAGCTAAGATATGGAAACAACCTATATGTCCATCAACAGGTAAATAGATAAACCAAATGTGGATTATAGATACAGTGGGATATTATGTAGCTTTAACAAAGAAGGAAGAGAGATTTCTAAAACACAAGGTCCTTAGAGGAATTACGGGTTTCCCCCTTAACTTTTTTTTTTGAATGATATCTTCTTTATGTGCAAATGTGCAACTTATCTCTGCAGAAAAGATACAATGTTTTAGCTCTGTGTTAGAACAATAGATCTTTTACAGCTTAATCCTATTTCTAACAAAAGGTGGAAAATTGTTATGCTGGTTTTGCCACAAGATTTCATATCCTGTTTAAAATTAGTCTTCTAAGGGGCGCCTGGGTGGCTTAGTCAGTTAAGCAGCCGACTTCGGCTCAGGTCATGATCTCGCGGTCCATGTGTTCGAGCCCCGCGTTGGGCTCTGTGCTGACAGCTCAGAGCCTGGAGCCTGCTTTAGATTCTGTGTCTCCTCTCTGACCCTCCCCTGTTCATGCTCTGTCTCTCCCTGTCTCAAAAATAAATACACGTTAAAAAAAATTTTTTTTTAAATAAAATTAGTCTTAAAAAATTTTTTTTAATGTTTATTTTTGAGACAGAGAGAGAGAGAGAGAGGGAAACAGAGCATGAGCAGAGGAAAGGTAGAGAGAGAGGGAGAGACAGAATCCAAAGCAGGCTCCAGCCTCTGAGCTGTTAGCACAGAACCCGACGTGGGGCTCGAACTCACGAACCATGAGATCATGACTTGGGCTGAAGTCAGATTCTTAACCAACTGAGCCACCCAGGTGACCCTAAATTAGTCTTAACCACAGGTTGGGAGACTGGGATTTGGGACTGAGAGTGTGAGATTGGAGTCTAGGTGTTGCCAGATTTCAAAGGCGTGAACTCAGGTGATTCCCTTAACCTCTTTGGACCTACCATGTTCTCATCTATAAAATGGGAATAATCATTGTACCCATAGGCTTGTTGGAAGGCCTATGCAAGATCACATATGGGAAAGTTTTATCAGAGGGTCGTCCAAAGAATAAGTGCTCAATAAATGTTAACTTTTAGTGATTTTATTCATTGGTACAGTACATGCCCCTGGCCATGGGGGCTGGCCTATTCCCCCCGACCATGGTTCTCCATCATTCTTTAAGTCCTCATCTTGGGTTTATTGGCTGCGAATGCCAGACCCATTCGGGAGCTCTTTTAACACTAGGGCTGAGATGTTATAACCTAAAGGGTTAATGTCAGACCCACATTTTGGAGGAAGCTTGTGGTACCGTCTGGTGCCAGAGAGGGGCAGCATACAGCCACTAGCATGGAGGGCCCGGCCTCTGCTGAGCAGGGCTCTCCTTAGTAGGGCTCAGAGGTCCGGCCAGGAGGTTGGAGCCTTAGTTGAGGAATCACAGGTGAAATGGAAACGAAGATGGAAATAGCAGAACCAGGGTAGAGCAAATACATGGAGAAATGAGGCTGAAATATTTGTGGAGTTTTGAATCTGGTGTGCCCAAGCCACTATCTACTTACTCCTTCACACGGATGAGTGCTCATTCGCTTGTACCTGCTTCTATCATTCATTCATTCACTGATAAGGAAAGAGCAAGTGCTTTTTAGGGACTTTGTGTCGAGGGGCTAAGGTCTCAGGAACACTACCACAGGTCAACTGGGTTTGAAGTCAGAGTCACTGGAAGGTGAATCAGATGTCAGGGATTGGGGTATCAGACAAGTGACAGCACAGGCTGGCTGTGCTGTGGAGTGATGAGGAATATGGCTTCCTTCTGATGGGGCCAACCAGAAGTAGGTCCAGGGTAGCCTCAGGACTATGTGTTTCTGGTTGGGCAGATTAAGTATAGCTCAACACCAGGGTCCATTCCCCACCATGGCTGTTACAGATTTGCATCATTATAGCAACTTCCAAGAGATGGCAGTAAAGAGTACTAAGCATGGGGTGCCATTTTGTAATTTTCCCAATGGGTCCTGTTAAAACTGGGTGTGGAATTCTGGAGGAGGCAGCTTCACTCTGACGGGAGGCAGTGTCTGCCTTGATGGACAGCAAGATGGGTCCTAAGAGGAAGCTGTGAGGGTCCCGACCATGAGTAAAACTAGGCCTCATGGGCAGCAGTGAGGATGCTCATAGTACGCTTGGGCCAACATGAGGAAAACTTGACTTGTATACATTTTGACACCATTTCTTTCTTTTCTTTTTTAAAAAAGTTTATTGGTTTGAGAGAGAGGGAGCACACGCACAAGCGGGGCAGGGGCGGAGAGAGAGAATCCCAAGCAGGCTTTATGCTGTCCACATGGAGCCTGATGCGAGGCTTTGATCCCATGAACCATGAGATCATGACCTGAGCCGAAATCAAGAGTTGGATGCTTAACCAACTGAGCCACCCAGACGCCCCTCTCCACCATTTCTTAACTACATGTCACCAGTGGATTGAGCAGAAATTAATATTATTTCCAGATTTAATACCAATATTTAAATATTACATACTTACAAGTCATAAACAGGTTAAGGGCAAAGTAGTCTATTAAAATTTGCGATGTGGTTGAATTTTATAAATTCTGAGTGAATAGGCCGCTCCCCCTTTGACAATGGTTGGCTGAATAAGGGTAGACACCACTTGACTTTAAATAGTTTTGTATGGAGAGAGTAGACATTTTTTAAAACAGGCAAATGTTGGGGCGCCTGAGTGGCTCAGTCGGTTAAATGTCCGGCTTCAGCTCAGGTCATGATCTCACAGTTTGTGGGTTTGAGCCCCATGTCGGGCTCTGTGCTGACAGCTCAGAGCCTGGAGCCTGCTTTGGATTCTGTGTTTCCCTCTCTCTCTACCTTTCCATTGCTCATGCTCTATTTCCCTCTCTCTCTCTCTCTCTCTCTCAAAAATAAATAAACATAAAAAAAATTTAAAACAGGCAAAATGTCAAATGATTGTTTTTTATTTTTATAAAAAGAGAAACATGCTATTATTTTAGAGAAAGAATTTTTCCTGGCTAATTCCTTCATAATGAATCATTGCCACAACATTCCTGTGTCTCTGAAATAGAGGTTGTCAAAAAGTTCTAATAACCCGATGGATTTCTATGTTGTCAATAAACTCATACTGTCAAAGGCAGTATTAGCTCAATGAGGAATGATTCAAATCAGCATGAGCTTGAATACATGGGCTCATCACTATGTCTCTATCTCTCACACACAATCATATACACAGACACACCATAATTCTTTTTAGAAGTATGATGCTTGCATTGATACATTACTGTAACCAGTTGTCTTCCTGCAGTGGACTTAAATGTTGTCTTTATCTGCCTGTGTTAGCTTTTGGTGCTTTTCATACAAGTATTTCCAGAATCCCACCATTCTAGGATCATGGCAGGGTGCATATTCCTACCCCTTGAAGTTAGGTGTGGGCATGGAATTTTCTTTGGAAAGAAAATTGAAGTGTAAGTAATACATGTGGCCTCCAAGGTGAAGCTTTTCACAGCCAGTGTGAAATTCACCATAAACTACCCCTTTTTTTCGTAGCTTAGCAATCGCGTAAGTTTGGAGATGCAGTCTCCTTCAGCTTGAGTGAAGATAACATCATGCAGAGTCCCTTACCCCCAACCACAGCAGGCATGTGTGATGAGCAATAAACAGGTGTTATTTTAAGCTGCTGAGGTTTGGAGTCACTTGTTACTAAGCCATGACACATCCTAGCTGACCAATACACGTCCTTTCATTTATTCCCCTTTTATGGAACCAACCCTGCTCTACCTCCTTTCGCTGTGGTTGGGGGAAGAGTGATAAACTGCCTCTCCCTTTCTACTTCAGAGGTGATTACTTAACCCCATCCTGGCCAAACAAAACATTCCATCGTCCTGTCCTTGATGATTGGTTCACAAATAGGCAAATGATCCAAGCCAGGCAAATGAGATTCAGTCCCCAGTTAAGAACGAAGCTCTCTCTTTCCACAAGGGGATTAATTAAGCAGGTAGAACATAAGCCTAGAGGTACTGTGGCTATTTTTACTGCCACTTGGGATGAGCCCCTCTGAAGATAAAGGCTATATAGAGAAGTAAGAGCTGAGATACGGAGAGAGACAAGTTTGTGATAATATTATTGAAGCATTCTGATTCAGAGCATTCTTGTTTTCTGGTGATCCTAACAAGTAACTTTCTTAAAAAAAAATTTTTTTTTTTTTTGGCTAAGTTTCTCGTCATTTGCAATAGAAAAATGTTAACTAATATTTATTTTTCTTAATCACGCTAGAGGAAGCACCTCCGCTTTTCAACCATATTTATCTACAGAGTAAAGCTGAAATCTGTCAGCACGGCTTTCAGTTCCTTTTCTGGTTTGAGACCCACTGTACATTTCCAACTTGACAGCTGGGTCACATCCTTTACCTGCCTCCCTGCCTCTGTTCGCCACCCCCACCCCGTGTTACCTGGTATGACGCGCTGGCCTTTCTCCAGGTGTAACGTAGGTTTTCCCATGGCCATGTTCACGCTGCCCTGGGCTGTGGTGACTCATGCGTGAGCCTGTCCTCCCCCCTTGAATGTCAGCTCCATTAAATGGAGAGGGGGCCAGTATCTCACTTCACTTCTGTTGTCCTCATAGTCAAATACTGATTCTTGCACAGCGGTAGGTGTGGAGTAAATCGTGGCAGACCTTACCCAGATTCTGCATTTCAAGGGTCTTCTCTTACACAGTGACCGTGCTCAGACCACTGTATACAAACCCCATATTTGGTGAACCTTTTGAGAAAGCTGCCTTTGCCTCTGTTTCTCTTCCCTCAGACATCCTATTTCAGGGCTCCAGTGGCAACCTAAGTGTTTGTTTAGGCTAGATCTTTAAACACTAGGCTCCTTCCTGGAAGTCTTGATTATTTAAAATTAGTAACTTTTTGAAGACAAAATAATTTACATATGCTTTACCTTGTTGAAAATGTCCATTTAATACACACAGCAGTCCTAGATGGATACTATCATTAGCTCCATTATACAAACAGGAAGTATAATCCAGAGAGGTTAAGTAATTTGCATGATGCGACACAGCAGGGCTCAGATTGGAATCTAGACCATTTGATGCCAGGAACTTGGCTATCTTGGGGTGTGTGTGTGCATTCTTTAATTCCACATTGAGAGATTACTTACCACTTACCTTAGCTCTTCCTAAAATGAGATACTGTTTTTGGAGCCTTTTTGATCCATCCTGGCTGATGCTGAGACTCGGTGCTCCCTGGACATGAAGGCAGTGCATTGTGACACAGGAAGAAGAGCCCAGCCTGGGAGGGGGGAGGGCTCGGCCCTCAAATCATGGCTTTGCCCCTTTGTAGCTCTGTGACCTTTGACAAGCCACCCCAGCACGCTAGCCTTGACTTCGTCTTTTTCAACACACAGAAGCATCGAGTTGTGAGGATTAAGAGTGAAAATGGCCAAAACATTCCCAATAAAGTACTCGGCACAAAGGAGTGCTGTGCAGACAGAAGCCGTAAATAGTAATGCATAGATCTCTACTTTTGGTGATGCACATGCCCAGATCATCATCCCCGTAGGCCCCGGAGACTCCATCCTGTCTGCGTCTACTTCCTCACTGCCTAGCACCAGACCTGGTGTGAGACAGGTACTCTGCTATCTTTGGGAAAGTCTGCAGGCCCCAAACTTTATTTTCCCGATTTTTAATTTTTTAGAACTACTTATATTTGAGAGAGACAGAGAGAGAGAGTTCATGATTGGTGAAGGGCAGAGAGAGAGAGGGAGACACAGCATCCCAAGCAGGCTCCAGGCTCCGAGATGTCAGCACAGAGCCCGACACGGGGCTCGAACTCACAAGCTGTGAGATCATGACCTGAGCCGAAGTTGGACACTTAACCGACTGAGCCACCCAGGCGCCCCTGTTTTCCTGATTTTTAAAGCGGGGCAATCCTACCTACCACCGGAGTGAAATGAGGTCCCCTGCACAAAGTCGGGAGTGTGGGGATGGGAACCTTGTATGCAACTTTACACAAACCGGATTGAGGTGACTATCCACAGTGAACCCGTTAGAGAAGATTCCCCACGTGCTTTTTAAAAGCCCTCATTCGATACCACCTCCCTTGTATGTACCCCTCCCTTTTGGAGCCACCAAGGAGATCACTAGGATGTACTCGGACCCATGCCTGCCCCATCCTACGGACCCAGTGGCAAGGGCGATGCCAGACCCTGGCGTGTGCCTGTCGGCAGGACACGGGCGGAGAGGGGCTGGGGCGGACGCAGTGGGGAGGAGGCCCTTGTTATCAACCGCAACGCAGTCGTGAGATGTTCAATCTCCTAGTCCCTTCCCCAAGGCAGGACCCAGGTTGTTGCTGTTTGCAGCATATGCACAGAAGCTTTGGCCATAAAGAGGACGTTTTATGAGGACATATGCTTCATGCCCAGAAACACTGCCAGGCCCGAATGCTATTCCTTGGCGACACCATGATTATATCTCCATCGAGTCCAGGGAAGCCTCTCAGGTTTGCAAGCCTGCAATTTTGAAATGGATTTCACAGCTGCAAACTAGAAGATGACCCAATTTGTCTTTCCCATTCCTGCCTCCTCTCCTATAACTATGGAAATCTGCATCCACATCTCAGTGATGGACTACATAAAATATGCATCAGGACTTAGTGCTCAGATCTGAGAACTGCGGAATTTAGGGACAGCTGCTAAAGGGATCTCAGGGTAGGTGGGGGATGTGAGCAAATCCACAGAAGGGTATCTGCAGACTTCTGCTCCCCCAGACACAAAGGCCTTCTTTTTCTAAAACGCTTGTCCCAAAGGCAAGGAGAGGAGAGGATATATATATGCCCCCTTATCTTTTCTGAGGAACCTGGGGCTATGCATCCTCCAAAGAATATCCCAGATGGTAAACGGAACTGAAGTTTGCACATAAATTCTCCCCAGGGAATTGGTGGTTGGTGATAGCAAGCCTAATGAAATTTTTTATTGTGGTTATTACATACAATTTGTACAGTATATCATGCACGGAAATTTTTTCTGTTCCTATAAATCTGGAATTGCCAGCGTAAATGCCCAGGCTTACGAACTGCGGCAGAGCACAATTACCTCTAGATACAAACTCTCTTTAGGACATAAAAATCGTTGCTACTGAGAAGGCTGAATTGCACTGGCAATTTTGTAAATATCTGAGTGATATATTTCCTTTTGGATAAGTTTTCATAGCCTTGGAAAGCTGTCTTGTTTCTTAATGCTTTTGTTGTGTGTGTGTGTGTGTGTGTGTGTGTGTGTGTGTGTGTGTGTGTGTGTTTTCCCGGGTATCACTTGCGGTCCGAGTGTTGTTTTCAATCATGCTTAGTAAATCAGACTATTGGACAAATGTCATTTATAAAAGGCTCAGAACTGCAAGGCTTTCCGCTGGCATTAAGAGGTCTGTCTTTAGAGCATGTTTCTTAAAGACGCGAGAGGAAAGAAAACAAAAACAAAAACAAAATTCAGGCCTGTTCCTCTACTTTCTACTTCTGTATGGTCAGGTTTTCAAGTTGGAAGTTGGAGACCAGGTTTCCATTTTTAATGAGGGCTGATGTACAGCCCCTTCCTCTTTATGCTTTGATCAATCAATGAGGGGAATCATTCCTGGCTACACCGGGTTGATTTTCACAAACCGGCAAAACGCACCAGACGCATGAAGTTTCTGCACATTTTCTAGTTAGGCTTTATTACCAAGTATGATGGTGAAGGATGTTATACCCTCATATCGATTTTCTACAAGTTCTAATATTGGAGATAAGGAGAGTTCTTCCATCAGCTTCCAGCAAACAGAGAACCGAGACTGTTAAAACTCCTCATAACAGCTTCCAAAGGAAGACAACAGTGATGGATTATAGACTGCCCTAGAAGTGAGGCAACTCACTGAGCACATGAAAAGCGTTCAAACACTAGCCACTGATGAGGAGGAGAATATGCTCTCTTTCCTTTTCCTTCCTTCCTTCCTTCCTTCCTTCCTTCCTTCCTTCCTTCCTTCCTTCCTTCCTTCCTTCTCTCCCTCCCTCCTTTCCTTCTTCCCTCTCTCCCTTCCTTCTTTCCTTCCTTCTTCCTCCCTTTTCTTCCTCCCTCCCTTCTTCCTTCCTCCCTCTTCTCTTCCTCCTTCCCTCATCTTTTCTCATTGAATCCTCATAACAATCTATGAGTGCCTATTATTCCGCATTTTACAAATGTGAGGGAAAAGCACTAACTTCCTTGTTGGGGTCCTACCGCTTGCGATGTGGTAGTTAGGATTTGAGCCCAGGTCACATTGGAGTGTGAGACACAAAAGTGGAACACAGTTGGTTGCCTGCTTCTCCCAACTTTTCTTTTTCCATGTTCATCCCAAGAGATTGACACTCAAGGCTCAGAGAGCACCAGCTGACTGCTCCCTGAGACCCCCCACCTCCCAGCCTTGTGAAATGCGTATTTGAGAAACAAAGAGAGGATTGATATGGGATTCCTATGCTAATAGCACAACGTTTGCACCTTACCCACGGGAGCCTGATGAATGGATTTTATAAAGGCATCAGGAAGAGTGTGGGACTCAATATAAAGATACTCTGTAGATATGGACTGAATTTGTGTTAAGGTGATTGGGCAAAGAACCAAAACAAATAGGGCAAAGAACACAAACTAGTATTTACCAAAGAAAAAATAATAACAAACAAGAATAGGGAATTTTGTCACATTTCTAGTATTTAAAGAAATGCACAATAAAATAATAGGATGTCAATGTTCAGTGATTAAAAGAACCTTATTTTTCTACTCATAAGCCCGGCTATATTGAAAGTGAAGATGTTGGGACTGATAAACATTTATCTTCGTCACCAATAGTGGGAGTGAAAAGTGATAAAAAGTCAGTGGGTGATGTATCCATTCATGCCTCTACTATTTCCTGGGCACTATGATGTGCCAGACTTTACTGGATGCTGAAATCCATGGGAGTGAATGGATCCAGTTCCTACCCTTGTGGAGTCTATACTCCACTTGGGGAGAGAGGTATTAATTGGAATATTTCACTAGTGACTATAGAATGACAAAGTAAGAGTTGTTCAAAAAAGAGGCACGTATCAAATGTGAGTATACAAAGAAGCCTGGTCTAGGCTAGAGAAAATAAAAGCATTTAGAAACATTAAAAAGAAAACTATTCCCTGAGCACCATATACGCATATTAAAACATACACCTTGGGGGGCGCCTGGGTGGCTCAGTCGGTTAAGCGGTTAAGCGTCTGACTTCAGCTCAGGTCATGATCTCACAGTTTGTGGTTTCAAGCCCCACATCAGCCTCTGTGCTGACAGCTCAGAGCCTGGAGCCTGCTTCAGATTCTGTGTCTCCCTCTCTCTCTGCCCTGCCCCCTCTTGCTCTGTCTCTGCCTCTCAAAAATGAATAAACGCTAAAAAATTTTAAAACATATACCTTAGGTCTAGTGACTCCATTTCAGTAACATTTTTGGAAATAATCATTGATTTACATCAACCCTTTTACATGGGGAGATTCATCATTGCGTTGTTTATAATAACAGACATTTGGAAACAATATTCAGCAGTGGGAGAACACTCGAGGTGTGGTATAAACGCACGGGGAAACTCCAGGCCTTACTTACCAATCAGGATTTTGAAGACTTTACGTGACACAGATTATGTGCTAATACACGGTCAAGTGGAGACTGGCTGAACCAGAAACTCGCACATATTATGAATTTAATTGCATTAAACAGAGAAAAGGAGTGGAACAGAAGAAAACGGTGTGGGATCACAGGTGAGTCATATTATCTTTACTGCACTTACTGTGTTTCCCCAAGATTTCTGCAACGAACCCGTATTATTAGTTCATTATAAAACAAAATGATGAATTTTTAAACAGAGGAGAGATTCAGTTCTGGAGTAAATGTTGAGTGGGTGGACACACACCGGGTGTCTGTGTACAAATGGGAAAGATGAAGTGTTCTCTCTGGCTGAGGGCAGTTTTGGCCTTGGAACACGGCTGACCGTCTTCTCTTCCGTATCAGACCCCCCAACACCCCCTTCCCCCTGCCCGGTGTGCCTGTCTCCCCGAATGACCTGTGCTATGTGTGTGCTCCTCTCCCGGGAGTGGGAAAGAGTTGAACCTGGCGTGATTTATTTAATATTTAATTTCTTTAATTAGCACTAAATAATAACACTATTCACCAGGTCCCTGTTCTCGGTGCCTTACAAATATTAACGTATTGACCTGTCCTCAAAGTATTAAAAACTCCTTTGATTCAGCAATTCCGTTTCAATCGAGTTTTTTGGAAGTAATCATTGATTTACATAAATCTTCACGCACAAAGCTTTTCATCGTTCTGTTATTTATAATAAACAGAAATCTGAGTTTAAAAATCCTCCAGGCTTGCAAAATGGTGCCACCACCGTGGAACCCAGTTTGGTGGTTCTTCAGAAAGCTACACAAATTACCATGTGACCCAGTGGTTCCGCTCTTGGGTATGGTTGATCCTTTTTATGTGCAAATTCTGTGTTTGCAAATTTGCCTATTCACTAAAGTTAATCTGTAAGCCCCAAATCAACGCTCCTGGTAATTTGGGGGGTCAGAAATGCTGACATTCGTGTAGTGACAAAAATTTAAATTGTGCACCTGGTATATTTCCAGCTGAGGTCAAACAAGGTGACACTGCTGTGTCTTCTGGTCATCTACGAAGACAGGTGGTAAGGGCGGTGCCTCGGAAAGCTGGAAGCTCCGGTTCTGGGGCCAGTCGACTGGGGACAGTGGGGTGGCCTCGGGGAAGTCACTTAGCACCTCTGAGACCCATCTTCTCCTGTGTAAAATAAAGAAAATAGGATCTACCAGGACAAACTGTAATCAGTGTGATAGGTATCTATATATTTCGCCTAGGAAAAGGACTCAGTATTTGCTAATTCAGTGTTTGCTGTGACTTCATAGATCACAACTAAAGCACGTAATGTGAATTGATTGTATAAACCCGAAAGAATCGAAAAGATGTATCTAAATACTTGTACACAAATGTTTACAGTAGCAGAAATATGGAAGCCCTCAAATACCCATAATGGATGAGTAGGCGAACAAAATGTGGTATATTCATATAACAGAATATTAGTTGGCCGTAAAAAGGAACAAAGTGCCGATACTTTGTCCATCACAACGTGCGTGAACCTGGAAAACATTTTATAGTTAAGTGAAGGAAGCCAGACACGAAAGGTCACATACTGTATGATTCTATTTATATGAAATGTCCAGAGTAGGTACATCCATCGAGACAGAAAGTCGATTAGTGGTTGGCAGAGGCTGAGCGAGGAGGAAACGGGGAGTGACTATTTAATGGGTCTGGGTTTTCCTTTTGAGGGTAATGAAGATGTTTTGGAGCTAAACAGAGGTGATGAATGTTTGCACGACATTCTCAACGTACTTAATGCCGCTGTTTTGGTTTTTTTTAATGGGTAATTGCATGTTGTGTGAACTCCGTCTCACTAAAAATACTCCTGTGAAGTAGGGATTAGTATTACACCCATTTGACAGCTGAAGAAATCAAATCAGGAGCCCAAGGCCCCCAATGGCAAAGGAGCTGGGATCGGAGCCCAGACACCTGACCAGCTGTGTAGAGGCATTAGACCCCCATGATGTGCTTCAGCCTTTGCAGAGCAAAGCGTAGATCCTGGCTCATGGTAGTTTCCTTTCTTTTCCTCCTGCTTCCTTTGCAAGCATGAACTGTATATGGTTGGACTTCCTCACTGTCATTTTCCCAGAGAACAAAGGGATGTATTTGACTCATTCCCTTCGTCTTCTGTTATGTCAGTCAGGTTCTAAAAGCATGCTCCATTGCAAAAACTGAAAATGCCCAAAAATTGGCATGAAGCTGAAGAAAACATTCATGAACAAACAAACAAACAAACAAAGAAGGTCCAGACCTGCACTTTTCTAAATGATGTAGGAGAAAAATAATGGGCCAGAGGAGAGAAACCCGGCTGTGTTCCCCCGGGTCCCTAAGATTTATCACCTACACATGCAGGATGCTACAGAAAAAGATCTGGTGACCACGGCCATAACTCACAAGCCCTCCATTGCATCCTGCTACTTTCTGATAGTACCTGTAACGTGGGGCCTGCATCCTGGGGAACAGTCCCAGGGGGTGGAGCCTCATCCCTAACAACCCTGCCTCCTTCGCTTCAGGCCCATCATTGGAAGGTGTGGCATGTGGGGAACTGGTGGGGGGGATAAGTGTTTCAGGGGCAGATCTGATGATTTCATGGTTGCGGTTGGGGTGGGGAGACAAAGCAAAGCAGACAAAAACAAGCCCAGGTGTGGACCTTGTGTTTGGGGAAACTGTGCTCTCCTCTGAGGGGAAAAAAAAAAAGGTTCAAATAATGGGAGAGTTTGGGCACTCTTAAGAGTATCTCTTAAATATTGGGCACTGTACTTGCAGGTGTTTTTGAGGCTTTTAAACAAGTACCTAAAAATTACTCCTCCTCCAAGGTGCCACGGTTTGAATGGAGTACGGAGAATCAACCATATATAAAATAGGGGTTTGGCTTTCAGTGGTGGGAGGAAGTTTGTAGGGTTTCATTAGGAACGATTGCATTAGCATGAGCAAAGTGATGTTTTTATTATTGATTCCACTGAAAATCACTCGGGACTCATGGAAATGAAATGTATTCTGTCCTCCCTTTTTTCTTCTGCCCAGAAAGTCCTTACAAAATTAGGATTTTTTTCTATACCTCTGTCTCTTGTATACGAGCAAATATGGTGGTTCAATTTCTGATCCGTTTTCTTGAGGGACACTTATGGTCAGATTTGAGGCAGCGAGTGAGTTTGCTGGCCCTTAAAATATCACCCGTGATGACCAACGCCTAAAATTCCAGCGATAGATGGGGATTTCTTTGGGATATTTATTGTCTTTGTTTCTGAGGTTCTCCACCCAAGGGCAAACTAAGATGTGAAAAATATTCACTCCAGCTTTTTAAATGTGTTGTCAGCTGGCACCAGAAGCAGTCAGTTGGCCCAGAGCCTCTGCTGTGGGCTCAGACAAGACAGGTCTGAGTTCTAGTATGGTCCCTGAGTAGGGGCGTGACACCAGGTAGGTTCCTTAACTTCTGAAGGTCGGTGGTCTCCAGTGATGCCTGCTTCATAAAGTTGTCATGTGGGTTAAAATCGCTCATGGACTCACGGCCTTAGGGTAGTACTGACCTACCTAGGATGCATGGTGGGGTTGGCTCCAGACTATTGCAATAAAGTCAGTATCACTGTGAAATGAGTTGATGAATTGTGTGGCTTCCCAGTACGTATAAAAGCTACGTTTATGCTATGCTGTAGTCTGTCAAGGGGGAATTAGGTATAAAAAAATGTATATACCTTCATTTAAAAATGCCTTATTGCTAAAAAATTCTAACCATCCCCTGAGCTTTCAGCAAGTTGTACCCACCGATCACAGATCAATGTAGCAAATATAATAATAAAGAAGTTTTGAAATATGGTGAGAATTGCCAAAATGTGACACAGAGAGACAGGAAGTGAGCAAATGCTGTCGGAACAATGGTGCCGATAGACTTGTTCGGCACAGAATGATCACAAAAGTTCAATTTGTAAAACAGACACACACACGCGCACACACACCCAAAACCAGAAAACTCCACAGTATCTGTTAAGAGCAGCAAAGTGAAGTGCAATAACGGCATGTGTCTGTAGAGTGGAACACGCAAGAGATGGGTGGGAGTCCGTGTTCTTGGGTGGACCCCTCAGCTCTGTCCCTTAGCAGCTGGGTGACCTTGGGCAAGCCACCTCTCTGCACCTCTGTCCCAGCAATGTTCTGGAACCGACCTGCACTGGCTCACGAGAGCTGATGGTTGAATACTTGGGAGTTTTGTGAGCAGGTGGTTAAATAGTTGGTAGCTTCAACTTGGCTATGGTGGGAATAGCGACATCACAGAAATCAGCAAACATTACAAAGTGGGCCTCCGCCCTCCACTGCCCCCTTGTGAGAACGGGTTTACCAGCACACCGCTGCACAGTTCCTCAAGGGTTCCTCGAAATAATTACGAGATAATTTATGTAAAGAGCTCAGCACAGTGCCTGGAATTTAACAAGCTCCTTATTAAAGTTATTTACTACTGCTACCACCAACAAGAATTAAGTAATAATAATGTTATTATAGTGCTTTGGACATAGCAGGTACTTGAACATCTTAATCTCTTTCCTAGCCGTTCATGATTACGTTTTCTGGGAAAGGGCCTATAAAGTGAATCTATGCAAAAGTAAATTCCAAGGGTGCAGTTTGTCTTTAAGGGTCACTTTTTTTTTTAACGTTTATTTATTTTTGAGAGAGAGAGAGAGACAGACAGACGGAGCATGAGCGGGGGAGGCCAGAGAGAGAGAGAGACACAGAATCTGAAGCAGGCTCCAGGCTCTGAGCTGTCAGCACAGAGCCCGACATGGGATCATGACCCAAGCTGAACTCAGACGCTTAACTGACTGCCCCACCCAGGTGCCCCAAGGGTCACTTTTGACCTTTAGACAAAATGGAAACTTGGTACCTTCTCACTGACCACAGTTCGGGGTGGACACTCAGATGTCCGTGTGGCCGTGCTGAGAAGCCAAAGCCAGACTGCATCCTCGCTTTCTTCAGCCCATTAAGTTTTCCTCTCCTGCCACGGCAGCTGAGTGACTAGGGGCTCTCCTCTCCCATCATGAAGCTGTCAGCACCCATGGTGGGCCCTGCAAAGTAGAAAGAACAGTTTATCCACAGAGCAGTGGCAGCATCGTTGTTTATGAAATGATAACCTGCTTCAGGTAGCAGCAAGTTCCAACATTAGCACAACAAAAGCTTTGAGCTGGACCATCTGTTGCCACGTGGACAATCTGGTGGGCTTGCCAAAGCCATTTATCCGTGTCGAGTGCATATCCACACTGGCCAGTCCTCATGCTGAGCAGAAAGGAAATTTAAAGAAAGGCCCATCATTTATCATTGTAGACAGCTGGGCTGGAGTGTGGGCAGAGAATATATATATATTTTTTTCCTTGAGAGAAACAAAGACCCTGAAGATGGGGAATGCTTGCTCAGCTCCAAGCTTCTTGCTAAGGACAACTGTTCTAGCTCTTTCCTTTCTTCCTGCTTTTCCAGACGGTAGAAGCGAAACTGTAGCCGTGGATGCTTGCGTGCTTCCCTGCCCCTATATCTCATGAACGGGTGGCACTTGGAGCTCTTGGGTCTTGAGCTGGGGTTGGCACATTTATGTGTGTCTCCTGGAAGGGACCTCCAAAACAGAACCTTCCTGCCATGTCCAGGGAGACATCAGTAGCAAAGGCCACTGACCTTGGAGCTCGCAGCCTTCCACGTGAGTGCAGGCTGGTCAGTGCAGTGTGGGGAACTGGGACATGGGAACTCAGCTCCCTGGACCCCGGTTTTGTGTTCTACAACGTGGTCACACGTCTACCTCATAGTCCTGTCTGTGTGTGCTAGGTCACCTGTGACTTTTGTGGGCCCCTTCTCCACCGAAACTATTCAGTAACATATTTGGTGACTGTCGGTATAAAGACAAAGATACTAATATTATATAGGCAGACAGTTTCCTCAACCTAGATGTTCATTTTTTTCTTCTGTTTTTCAATGAAATTGAAACATTTTTGCAGACTCTGAAATTTATTATGGGGGAAAGAATGTATTTATTATATATAACGGTTAAGATACCACCACCACAAGTACCCACCTCAAAGTCTCAAAGGGTGGTTGAAAAGGTTGTATGAATTGATTCATATCAAACTCCTAAGGTGATTACGTGGCATATGTTAAGGCTTTGTGTTAGCCTCTCACCTGCTCACTTTGCTAACTGTCTTATTTATAAGCCAGCAAGCATGCTGGGAAGCAGTAGACATACTGGGTAAGAGCAAAGCTAGAGTTACAAGACCTTTATGAATAAGTCATAAACACCTAAGAAAACACTGCCACTGCATTGAGGTCCCAACTCAAGCCATTCCTCTCTGCGGTATTTTCGTTACCAAATCCCATTTAAATGACCAGCATTGCACATATACAGAATTGGATAGGTGGTTAATGACGCGTGAGCACATTTTATAGGAATCCACTTGACCTGCAAGGGATCAACTCTGTGATTTGATTAAAGGCTTAACCTTTCAGAGTTTGGCTCTGACCCCATGTTCGTAGATAAATCTCCAGAGCTGACAGATCCTGACATTTAAGAGTTTGGCCCAAGGTAAGGTGATACTCCATTTTCCATTTTCTTGATAGAGACAAAATAGATGTAGGCATGCTCTAAATTACCTGCATTATTTTGGACAACCTTACATGCTCTCTTGGCCTCAGTTTCTCCATCGGTAAAATAACAGCCAGGCTTCTTTGAAGCTTAGTTACAATTCTTCTCAGATTGTGGGGGATTCATGAAGTACTTCCAGTGGCTGATGGGGAAGTCCAGCGGGCAAGACCTTGCTCCCCTCCCCTTCCAGAATGCTCCATGATGATCTCTATAGCTTCTTGGAGTTCACTTACAAAAGAGTTTTATGGCTAAAAAAACGAGTGTTGTGGCTAAACCAATAAGGTGTGTAAAACCAGACTAGATGACATGTCTTTTCAATAGTAATTATGATGTTTGGAAGCAGTGGGCCAAATCTGAGATAAAATTCATTAGGAATACACGTAAGATTCCACACTGAATCCCTCCAAGAACAGCATCCAGCTACAGAATGAGGATATACGCTTAGGAAAACACAAAAGCTTTGGGTGGTTTAGCTTGTGGAAATCTCAGTATGAATTAAAACTCTCATGTTTTCATAAGAGAATAAGCTCAAGCAACTATCAGTCACCTCTGCAACCACCACCGCCATGGTCAACTAATATGCGTTTGGGCTAACTGTACAGAAAAGGTCATCTTCAGAACCAGAAAGGTGAATTTCCTTTTCTACTTCTTGCTGGTTGTAACACAGTCTAAATTTTAGGGGTGTAAGTGTCATCATGATGGTATTTCTTGATTTCGATGAGAAGTTCCAAGAATATCCATACCCTTTCCATTCAAACCCCTTTTCTGAGAGTTCCTTGGGAAACCATAAGCCAATAGAAATATGTTAAAATCAAAATCATCATAAGCACTTATTCATGAGACTAAGAGAAGTTCAAAGTGCATGGTATGTATTATCCTATTAAATCTCATTTAATTGCCATAGCTCCCTGTGAGTAAGTTCTTCTAGTGCCATCTTTTTTTTTCACCCCAGAGGAGGAAATGAAGGCACAGAGATGTTGAATAATTGGCACAATATCATAGGGCAAGAGGCAGAACAAGTGAAAACTCGACTACAAGTTTGCCACTGGCTAGGTCCAGGCCAAGGAACCTCCATGAAGGATTGCAGGAGAGCTGTCTTGGAGTATCTGGCTTCAACTTGGATTCTAGGCAAGTTCTCGACATGAATATGAATCAACGGATCCTCCCATATCTGGCCATCTACATGGTACAAGAGGTCAGAGCAGTGACTTCCACGTTTATGGAAGAAAACAGTACCATTCTGACTGCCCTTGTGAAACCAGACAGTCCCTGACCCTTCTATTTCCTATTAGCAAGAGGGGAGCAAAGCATATGATAGTGACTCCAGCATGCTTGCCTCTGAACTCTACAATGGGCTTGTCCATCGTAGACGTGGCCAAGCAATGTCTGTGTCCTGAGCCAGCAGGTCACTCTTCCCTGCTCTTCTGGAGGAATCAGAGATTAGGGGGCAGAGAAGCAAGTCGATGGGGTGGAAACTCCCACCATTGTCCTCTGGTGGAAAGATCCTGAAGTCTAGACTCTAAGTGGGCAGTGTATACTCAAGACCAAGAAGAGAAGTCAGAACTTGGTCATAAAGTGGTTATCATCAGATTCCTAAAAAGCCATGATTGAACAGAGACACGTCTGGTTGAGTGTGGGTCAGAGGTAGAACCCTGGCCAACGAACATGGAGGAGCAGACTTGGTTTCTAGTCGTCAGACCAGTCCAGCAATGGCATGAGTTGTCTTGTGAGGTGGGTCATCCCTGTCATGAAAAATGTTCAGAAAGTGAGGGTGTTTGGCAGGGACTGTGTGGATCAGCTCTAGTCGGCAGGCAGCCTGAGGACCAGTTCCTGCCTACACATTATTACTAGTCTGCAGGGGTAGCAAACAGAGAAATTGTGAGTAAGCTTTTAGAGAATTTAGAGGAATTTGACATAGTAATTTTTACATCTGTCAAATCTAATAATAATATTATGTGGGCTTGTATATATTGCACATTTTATTTTTCCTGGTAACTTTTATTTTCAAATACAAGCATTGGTCTACGGATGCATAAAATAATTACAGAGGAAGTCCTGCTCCATAGGGAGTTTGAAAAGCATCACTGAGGGGGTTTTCTGATTGAGGAATCCATAGCAAGTAGAGATTGGGCTGTATAGACCCTAAAGTCTATAGTAAGCCTGGGTCATATGTACTGCGATGAATAATGAATGCAAATTACCTAGCACATGGTAGGTACTCAACCTTTCTTACCCTAATTTCATGATTATCATAGTGCATGCATTGGGAGGCCACCCATACGTGCACAAAAATTAAAAAATTAGGTTTACATAGGAGGGAAGTAGGAAACTTAATTGTAGTCACAGAGTCTTTGCCTCTGTGACTTTAGATGCATGCTTGCACACACACACGCACACACACACACATCTGCCTACTTTTTTCGTACTGTGGGCCTCTAAGAATAACCCTTACTCTTCTCCTCTGCATCGGGTTTTGTGTTTCATTTGTATACCGTGCATTAGATAGGATGAGGTCAAGTGGCCATCACTTATAGTTATCCTAGGTTTTCTTCTTCCTTTTTAAACCTTTCTATTTGAACTGAAACTTGGGAAGGAAACCTTGATATCTGAGCTCTGGGACTGTAACGACTCACAGAGAGCAAGGCCTTTTCCAGCCCCAGGTTTGGGACGACACAGGAGGCGGGTAGCCACGCTGATGGCCACTAGGTGGCGAACGCAAGCTCTCTCTGCTGTTCAAACGCAGCGGCTGGGATCAGTTTAGCACACAAAAGATGATGAAGAGAAGTGACATATAGACCAGAGCAAGTTGGAGTGAATTATCCTGAGCGTACCTGACCAGGGACTTTATCACTTCCTTTGTTGGGGGTGGATGGGGGTGGGGGGCTGGAAATGATGCTTGAGCTAACTCCATAGTAAATGATTTCTGCTTTCCATTCTACTGGGTAGGATATGGTATGTTCAGCCAAGCCTGCTTTTTCCTTCCCTGTTTCTCTCTCTTTTTCCCCGTGAAATACTAAATTAAAGAATCCCTCCAGATCTTCCTGTTTACCCATGTATCTGACATCAGGCGTTTATAGCCACCATTCAAGCGACCGCAGTGAGAGAGAAACAGGCGTCAGGCCACCTTACAGCCTGCTGCTTTAATTAACAAGGCTCATTCCTGCCCAGGTGTGTGAGCTACCATATATGCGGCCAGCGGCTTGGACAAGGCTAAAATCAAAACGCATGTGTGCACTGTGTTTGGACAGATGAGACCCCCACCTGCCATGCTGTGGAGTGACGCCTTTCAGGTTTGGAGGGAGCCGTTCCCCGCCATAAAGCTGGAAGGCAGCAGTGAGCCCATCATCCACTTTTGGCAGGTTTGAGGAGTCCAGATGTCCATCACGAAATGGGTTATTTAATGTATCTGTGGGCTGTTTGCAGAATGGGAATGCCTCCGTTTTTTGCAAACACCGAGTGTGCAAATGCCAAATGTGTTTGCCATCAGCATCAACTTGTGCAAGGGTACCAAATGTGCATAAAGGACTCTTTGTATTCCATCCGATGCAAATCAAACATTTTGCATTTCAATTGATGTCTACTTAATTCTATTTCTTACCCAGAAGCAGCTCCACTAGGTCCCCCTGCCAAACTCTGGTGTCCCTATGGACTTCTCCCTATGGGGCAGTCATCAAACTTGACTGTCTCTGGAGCACTTGGATGTGGCACGGTGCTGACCCTACTCACCTCCATCCCATCCCATCCCAGCCTGCTTAGCCGAAAGGGACTGGAAGAATAACCCTGGTTTAGAGGAGACGCCTCCAAGACAAGATTCGGAGAAAAATAATTCTTTTGGCACACAAACCAAAGTAGGGGCATTGTCAGACTGTCAACATCAAATGCATTACTTAATCCCATTCCCTTAAATCCGTACCTTTTAGCTGTGTGTGCGTGTGCATGTGTGTGAATGGGTGTGCACGACTTACACCTTTGAGACTGTGTTTATAGAAGCTGATTCACTTCCTAAGAGGGGAAATGTTTATATGTACATGTATTCGGAATACTGTGAGCATTTTTAGGGCGGACTCATGGACCTTCTAAATGTCTATGGATTAAGAAACTGCTCCCTTTTCTACGTATGGTTCAAACCACATCAAAAGTTTATTAAAATTGCTGATAACCATCTGAATACTCATCTTGTATTCTCACTCCATATAGTAGACTGGATTTCATTAATCACACTTTGTCACTCAGAGTAAATACTACGCATGGAAGTTACCTCCTCTAAAGGTTACCTTTAGGTAACATTGGAAGCGTTAACTTGGAGCAGGAAGATTATTTTGATTAAATATTTTGATCAAGGAGTTAGTGTGCAGCCAACCTATATAGTGTCTTCTGTGCTCAAAGAAACCTTGACCCTGTAGGAAATCATTGCTCAAGGAAAGACTATTTGGGACGTGCTGGTTTTATGTGCCTAATAATACGAACTCCCCTTGAAGCCAACTCCTCCCAGGCGGCTCAGCATCCAAGACAGTGGGATCAGATACACTGACCATTTCACAGAGCAAGTTGCCTTCTGGATGCAGCCTGACCAATATAAAAACTAGTCCCTCACCGGAGTTCTGCCCGATGCACCTTTGCTGATGTTTTGCCTGCCGTTAATCTCCTCTGAGTCCTGCTGAGCATGCCGTCCATGTCCTTAGGTAACTGTTAACAACTGCAGTATTTGAATTACTCTGCTTTCTCCATTTCTTTTCATGTGGGCCCACTGAGGCTTTCCCTCCCCTCCTAAAATTATGTTAGTCTCCCCCCCACTACCCAAGCCAATTTTGATTGAAGCGAGACATTTATGTAAGTCTCATTTCTACCATCTTATGAGGGCTTTGGATCTGCCCCCCCCCCTTTTTTTCCTTTCAGCCAACTCCAATCAACACAGAAATAGCTCAGACATCACCTTCTCCAGGAAGCCTTTCTTGACTGACCTTCTCTGGGTTGGATGTCCTTCCTCTGCCTTCCTCTTGCATCTATTTGTAGCATGGTGATTATTATATCATGTCATGCTTCTATGTTTCTAAGTCTGTCCCTCAACCAGGCTGGGAAATCTGTAAGGCCAGAGATGGAGAGATTGTGTCTTATAGCACAATATAGCCGTGTCTCTACGGTGATTATGGAATTCACAGATGAAGGCTTCCGACGGAGCCCTGACCCTTGGTCTTTTCTGTACCAGGGTGTCAGTCATGCCCGCTTCTCTCTTTCTGTGTCATACCCCCTCACCGTCTGTAAGCCTCCTGCTGGTTCTTATCTCCTGGGTTGACTAGTCTTTCTCCTGGGTCACTTCCACACCCGAATTATTTTCTCAAGTCCCTTCCTATGCCCTAAGCAAGCTCTCTCCTAATCCCAGGGCCTCCCCTTACCCCATTCCACCGGTTCAGTATCTGGGGCTCCCAGCATCCACACTGCCAATGGTATCTACTGCCATTTTAACTTTAAGAGATCGATTCTTGGGGCACCTGGGTGGCTCAGTCGGTTAAGCATCCGACTCTGGCTCAGGTCATGATCTCACAGTTCATGGGTTGGAGCCCTGCATCGAGCTCTGTGTTAACAGCTCGGAGCCTGGAGCCTGCTTCAGATTCTGTGTGTCGTCCTCTCTCTGCCCCTCCCCTGCTTGCGCTCTCTCTCAAAAATTAACAAACATTTAAAAAATTTATAAACAGCCCAACTCTAGGGCATCCCTGCAAACTGGCTTAGACACAGAACAGTGGTTCTCAAACACGAGTGTGAACAAGAATCACCCAGACGTGCTCAGTGGGACCAGATTCCCATTGTCCTCCTCAGACGCTTAAATTCAATACTTCTCAGGTGGGGTTCAGGAATATGTTATGTTTGAGGAACACACCCAGATAATGTTGACAGGATTGTACAGCTCACAAGTTCACAAATGGAGTAGCTCTATCTAGGTAGAGTAGAGAATGGCCCATCTTGGAAACTGACCTTTCACGTGGGAGATGGCAGGACATTCTGGCATGGGCAAGGATTGTATTTTATTTTATTGGTTTTTGAAACAGTTTTTAAAAATGTATTTATGTGGAGAGATAGAGAGCTCGAGCAGGCGAGGGGCAGAAAGAGAAGGAGAGAGAGAATCCCAAGCAGGGGCCGCGTTGTCAGCACAGAACCCGACGCGGGGCTCCATCCCACGAACTGTTGAGATCATGACCTGAGCTGAGCTCAAGAGCCAGATGCTTAACCGACTGGGCCACCTAGGCACCTCATGGGCCTGGATTTTAGACCCAGATGGACGCTGGTGAGAATCATGGTTGGACCACGTGCTGGCTATGTTAGTTGGACAATACTACGTAATTGATCCCTTTTGGCATCACTCCCCTGATATGCGTACTGGGGTTTGCTTTTCGGGGTTTTTGATGGACACAGAGACACTGTGATTGAGTAGTTTCCATGGTGCCTAGTGTGTGGGAGGCACTCTGTAACTGGTGATTTTATTTTCATGGTGTGGCTAATACCCCTTTAAATCCCAATGATCAGCTCGCAGTCAAAAATGAATCGGAACAAGGAGGGTCTTCTAGGATGCCATTTCCCGGCTATGCTTTCTGCTCCTCGTGCCCAGTTTCTCTTTAAGTGGTAATGCTGGTTTCAGAGAAGTTCCCTTCATTTTATTTTAAATACCATAGGAAGTCAGATTTTGACAGCACTTGTCTGCACGGATGCGATGCCGGGAGAAAGGATGAGCAGGTAAGCAGACTCTCTGCCCGCGTGGAGGTGTGCAAAGTGCCTGATTAGCCAGGTATTTTTAAAGTTTCATAGGTGTGAGGCAGCCTGCGCTAATGAGAGTTTTAGGGGATTTCTCAAATCTAAAGTGAAGGGTGCCAGGAGTGGAACATGACCTTGGGGCTTTCCTGTACATGTTAACTAATATTACAAAGAACTCTCAGAAAACCCTCTGAAGTCAACTCCGGGAGGAGCGGGGAACAGGTGAGACTCTGGGGGACTGGTAACGGAGAGTTAATGATGGTTGCTATAAATAGACTCGTTCTGAAGGCTGGGGCAGAATAGCCCCACTCAGAGCTGGAAATGGAGGGATCTGCCCCAGAAAGCGGGTCAGGGGTCCCACGACAGCGTTTTATTTGGAGGCAAAAGTTAAAGACAGTCATGTGGGGAGCCATGACGGCACACAGCTGGACGGGAGCTCCACAGCCCTCCAGCCCCACAGCCGCCCCTCCTGCACCCCACGCCAGCTCTTTCAAGGATTCAGGTCTGTCCTACATGATCTGTGGGCTGGGACCTCAGCTCACGGAGGGTGG
This sequence comes from Panthera tigris, assembly GCF_018350195.1. Lineage (NCBI taxonomy): Eukaryota > Metazoa > Chordata > Mammalia > Carnivora > Felidae > Panthera > Panthera tigris. Next base: position 34,633,576 of record NC_056675.1, read on the forward strand.
GGGAACCAAAGCAACCTGAGCACCCATTACGTGCCCACCCCCTGCACTTGGCAGTTGGCATGACCTATTTCCATCCTCCCGCTGAGACCGTGAGAAGGCGTCCTGTCCTTGTTTTATAGGTGGTGGTGGTACAACCGATGAGGTGGAGAGGCCGAGGAGTGTTCCAAAGTTCCCACAAGTTGCAGACAGGGTTTGGACTCCAGACTCCCCATACTTACGGCAGCTGACTTACCAGGACAGGGAGGCTTAAGGGCTACAAATGTGGCCCTTGTGAAGGAAAAATAAATAAGCCACAACCTTGAAGGGGATGACAAGGCGAAGCTGGGATTCCAGCAAGAGTCAGGGCCCTCCTGATGGGGCGGGAAGCAATACAGCTACAAACAGCCGTGCTTGTGCTGTAACTGGAGGTCCAGGTAGCAGGTGAGTTTCGGGGGTGCAGCGGAAGGGGGCTGGCTGCACAGCAGGCAACGGCTGTACAATGTATTCTTCTGGGTGTGGAGTCGTGTCCAAGCAAGGCAAGCAAATGGTAGAGCTTGAACTCTAGTGGGAGATTCTTGTTGCCACGTGGGGAAACCGAGGCAGAAACTAAGGTGAACGGTCTGGATCATTATGCGACTGGAGACGAGAGTGTTAATGAAAGGTGTGACCCAAGTTGGCTCGGTGCCAGGTGTTTTTCAGGCTCACCAGATGTTGATGCTGAAGTTGAGGGTTTTATATCTTTGGGGACCCCGTCTTAATCACCACTGCATCCCCCCAGCACTAAGCACAGCACCTGGCACGCATAATCACCATCCTACCTGCCTGCCCTGACTAGCCGTGGGTGCCATTCACGGACACGCCAAGGGAGCTAGAAATCCTCCATTTGAGGACTTGGTCTGCAGCTGAGTTCTGAGTGGACCTGAGCGAGACAGGGTTTTTTCATCTGCAGAATTTGTAAAAATTCCCTCCCCACACACTCTGCGGGGTGTTGTGCAGAAGAGACACAACCGTGTTCTTTATATGGTGGCTGTCTGGGGTACAGCCCAAAGTGGTGGAGCTCAACCTTCAAATATCTTTGAAGTCTTATACTTTATCTTGAGAAAAAGAATCACACAATTCTATATTCTCCATAATACATTTAAGTTTGTTTTAATAAAAAATATTGTTGTTCCCCACCCCCGCCAAATTGAGTACATCTGATACCTTAGGAGGATGTCTTTCCCCACCCCCTGTATTTTCATATGCCTCTAGGTATATCATATGTCCCAGTTTAAAAAGGCCCTTTGAAAAGAATAAAGCAAAAATAAAAGAAAACTATAAAGCACTGAACAAGCGCAAGGCATTCTTAGAGTTCTTATTTATTAATAAATAATTGTTTTTAATAATTCACGCCAATCAAATCCACTTAAATGGCCCCAGCAAGTCCTTAAGGAATTAGAGGCAGCCGCCATCACGGCTCAAGAAAAACACGGCTGCAAGTAGAACATCTCTATTCCTGACTCAAGCTGGTGAAACATTTTGTTCTTCTCCAGTGCTCCCGGCTCTTACACTGGGCTTCATTTTCCACCACACATATAGGGACGGCAAGAATGATCCAACCAACAGGGACACAATGGCCATAATGCTGGGCACTGTATGTGAAGCATTGTGCTAAGCGTTTTACAAGCCCCTCTCATCTCTTTTTTACAACAGTTATGTGGTGGGTACTATATCCCATTTGCAGAAGAGGATAGGTAAGCGTAGGGTGGTCAGCCATTCTTCCAAGGGCACACAGGTGGAAGCAACATTGAATTGTGGCTCGTAAGCAGAGGTCTGCAAACTGCAGACTACCTCCAGGGGACCAAATGTGGCCCACCACCGGGTTTTGTAAATAAAGTTTTATTGCAACCCAGCCATGCCCATTCATGTATGTACTATCTATGGCAGCTTTCAGGCAATTGTGGCAGAGTTTAGTTGTTCCAACAGACTATAGGGTCCATAAAGCATAAAATATTTACTTTCTGACCCCTTGCAGGGAAAGTTGGCTAAGCCCATCTACAGCTCTCAGTGTTCACCCCCGTCCTTATTTTTTTCAACATCTGAGGTTCTGTCTTTGTGGGAGCCTGACCCCCGAAATCTCATGGAATGCAGAAGCAGCTGAGAGCCGAGGGCAGTCTGTGGTCCAGAAGAGGGAAGCATCTGATAGAAGAGCTGGGTCCATACCTACTCTACTTCCGAACCCAAATGGCCTGGCTTTCACACTGCTGTTCCAGTGATTTTTTTGGAACCCTCCCACCTGACTCCTCCCACGTGCTGAAATTCCTTCCCTGACCCCCATTACTTCATGGTCACATCCAGATTCTTCAACACGGCCTCAGGGGGTTCTGATGAACATCTCCACTCACATCTCCCTAGCCTCGGTGCTTGACATATTGTCTTTGGACAGGCCTTCTATCCCTCTGCCACATTTCCGTGTGTCTGAGCATCCACTACAATGTGTCTCTCTTGCCTAACAGATGACTTCCTGACGTGACCAGTCAGAGCCCAGGCTGATGTGGATCGGCAGGTGGGGTTCCTGTGCCTTGAGGGAGCAGAGCCCTGTGTGGATCACCTCTCGAGATCACTGCCCTCCGGTGGTTCATACCTACTTCATCTTCTTTCTGTTCCATTTTCCCTCGTCTTCCCTGGCCAGGCAAATCAAGACAGGTTCTCTCCTTTCCTGCCAGTCCTACTATTGCAGATTCGGAAGGGAAGGCGTTTGCTTAGCTCTTCACCTCTGGTCTCACCAGAGCTACGCAAAAGCAGATTTAAGCATGCTGGCTAAGCCACTGAAAGTGTTTGTTTTAGTGGCTAGTGTGTGTAGGGCTTGCTGTCTTGGGAGACTCGGACCTGAGAAGCGTCCCGTGGCAGGATTTGGCTGTCACTGTGCTCCTGGATGAAAAGCACCATAATAACCTCCAAACTCATTCTGGAGTCTGACAGCCTTTCCTACATGTTCATGCTAGACACACAGAGCCTCATTCAGCTACCCTGAGACTCATGAATCTCAACACATTGCTCCCTTTTCTATGAAATACAACTCTTGAACTGGCTAACTCCTATTCAGTCTTAAAATCTCAACGCAGGATTTGTGGTTTTTTTGGAGGGAGGGAGTCTTCTGTGACTCTCTCGGTTGTATATCTCTGCTCCAAGCTCTGAGAGCTTTTGGTGTCTGCTCCTGTTCTGGCAGATTACACCTTCTTGCAACTGTGGACTGATTTCCCAATGCTCCTGCTAGACTGGGGAAGTCTTTGAGGGCAGATATTATCTTACTCATCCATGTCTCATTCCCCCAAATTAGCAATACATCCATCATAGGGTATGTGTAAACTTAGAGTGCATTTGGCTGCAAGTAACAACTGAGCAAAGGTGACTGAGAGGAAGCATCTCATGTTTGCTTCAATGGGAGTCCAGAGCAAGATGGCCCCAGGGTTGGTTCAGGCTCTGAGCATCTAAGATACAGCCCTCTTCAGTCCCTCCATTGTGCTACCTTCTATACTGGGGAGTCCAGAGCAAGATGGTCCTGGGGTTGGTTTGGCCTCTCAGTATCTGAGATGCAGACCTCTTCAGTCCCTCTGGTGGGCCACCTTCTATATTGGGGAAATCTCCCTCCTGGCCACAAGGTAGATGTCTCAGCTCTGGGCATTACATCTTCACACAGTGACTTCCAAAGAGAGGTGCAAGAGGCCACCAAAGGCCTTCTACAGGTGCATTTGTTCTAACATTGCAGGGAGTGGGGGAGTTAGTGCCCAGAAGCCACTTCCCGGTAAGTTCTCTATTTATCTTCTAGGCCAGAACGAGGTTACATGCCCTCTACTAACCCAATTCCTGTAAAAAGGGGAATCTCTATATTGTGGTTGGCTTATAAGAGTGGTGGTTTATGGACAAATAACCCCCACATGTCTTACCAACCTTAAACTTTTCTATGTTGGGGGCAATTTGTATTCAAAGAGTTGTTGTCATCAATCAAAGGTGGGGGCTTCCCTGTGTCACTTTCACCAGGGGGTGATGCCCTTAGTCAAGGGAGGGAAGGAAAGCTGTACTCCGGCACCATGCCAGACAGAGTATACTGGGAGATAATGGGACAAAACAATGCTGCGGCCAGCACTTCTAGAACAGATTTTAGTTCTTTTCAGTTCAATCACCAGTTATTGACAACTGATTAGGTGCCACTCCCAGCCTGAGACCATGAGGTTAGAGTTGCCAGTGAGACTGATCACTGCCCTTCACGGAGCTTGTGTCAAGGGGAGATTCACGGTGGACAGAGAAGGTGAGGAATTACCAGCCACTAAGGTGTGTGTTCTTCTCATCCATTCATTCAATCATTCATTAATTCATCAAATATTCACTGCAAACCTGCTCCCTGCCAGCCACTACTATCTGTGTTGGAGGTCCAGCAATGAACAACACAGAAAGAGTCCCTGCTTCCATGGAGTTTATGTGCTAGATGGGGAGACAGACGATAAGGATGGAAAGGTATAAATGAGAAAAGGACCTCTAGAAATTAGTGCAGCTCATAAACAGGGTAAGACATGGAGAGAGAAAAACCAGTTACACGAAGGGGTGTGTGTGTGTGTGTGTGTGTGTGTGTGTGTGTGCGCGCGCGCGCGCGTGCTCACGCATGCATACGCATGCATCCTCAGCAGAGGGCACTGCAAGGGTAAGGGGCAAAGGGTAGGAACTGGTTCTGCCTGTTCAAGGCATGTCCAGGTGAGAGGGAGGGAAGGAGAGAGTTGAGGGACAAGGTGAGGTTGTGGAGGAAGGCAGTGGCTTTGTAGGTCAGGCTAAGGAGCCTCTTTAAAATACATTTGCCCTACCTACTTCTGTGCTAGCATGAGCAGCATAGATGAGGCATGCATAAAATACTTCCAGTAGCGGCTGTGGGGCTTGCTTGAGCACATTATTTGTTATTATGTTATTTGAATTGTAGGATGCGGCTAGCATGAATACTGCTGTTTGCACAGCCTTATTTGCTTGGTAGACTGTGGTCCTGGTTAATGCAAGCATCGGTGCAATCTTCCTGTGTTCCATGGCTTCCCGAGAGAAGCACCATCGTGGATTCAATAAACCTAGCAATAAAGCCCGTATTAATAATGTATGCCAAGCTATATATGTCTATTTATAAGGTGCAGAATTGCAGTCCAAATGCATCCCTTCTCTCTTCTCAGATGAATGTAAGTGGCCCGAACTATGTTAGATGAGGTTTCTCTCCCGACCTGACACCCCTTTTCACCACACTGCATATTAAGAGCTGAGCTAAGTGCCGGTGCCCGCCCTGGGACCATTGCATACACACTGCCCCTTGGATCCGGGACGATTATTTATGCAGGAAACAGGAGATAAAGCACGCCTCGAAACACGCTATGATTCACGGCGAAAAACAGAAATAAGTAACTGGGAAGCCATTGGAATAAAGAGATGGATAAACTTTCCTGGAAGACATTCCTTGTACAAGAAGACTTCAGCGAGGCAGGAGAATGCAGGAAAGAAAGCACCTGATGTGTGATGTGCACCTACTATGTGCCAGAGAATATGCTAGGATGTGTGTGTTTGTGTGTGTGTGTGTGTGTGTGTGTCTGTGTGTGTATGCAGTCTCCCCCAGATTCACATTTTGAAACCAAATCTCCAATGTGATGGCAATTGGAGGTGGGCCATTGGGAGGTGAATAGATCATTAGGGTGGAGCCCCCATGAGTGAAGTCAATGCCCCGTCTACCACATGAGGACACGGGGAGAAGATGGTGGGCTCCAAACCAGGAAGCGGGCCCCCACCAGATACCGAATCTGCTGGTACCTTATCTTGGACTTCCCAGCCTTCAGAACTGTGGGAATAAATTCCCATTGTATATAAGCCACCCCAGGCTACAGTGTTCTTCCAAAGCTGCCAGAATGGACAAAGACAACGTACGCAATTTTTTTCATATGATAACAGAAATACTCCGGATGTTGAGGTAAAGGGGGCAAGTAATATTCATAGAAACTTGTGTGCTGGATAGTTTTATATATACTGTTTCATTTCATGGACTCTGCATAGCAGACCCATAATGTTATTGATCAATCAGCATAGATGAAATATTGCTGCTCTACCAAGGGACCCTGGAGTCCATGGCTGCCAATAACAGAGGCCTCTCTCTCAATCATGGTACGTGCTCCCTGTGGCTCAAATGTCTCCTGTGCCATGACATCTTCAGTCTGTCTACAGCATTGCTGACCATTGTGGACAAGGGAATAGACCGCCTGGTGACCCACTTGTGCGGCTGTGAAAACTTCTGCCTGTTGTCCATATGGCCTTCCACATGTCATTGGCCAGAGCAAGTCACATGACCCAGCCCGAGTGGAACAGGGCAAGGATGCATCATCTTCCTAATGGCCTCCCCACAGGGATCCCTACCTCTGGTCAGAATGAGAAGCTTTCCAGAGTGCAAATCTCCCATGCTTCCTTCGAATGAAAACCTCCATTCCTTCTCCCTTTCAAATGGCCCATTCAGAAACTATGCAGCAGCTACTATGTGCAAAGCACTTAGTATACTTTAAGATCATGGTAGTGGCCAAAATCGCACTCTCACTGCCTTTATGGGGGTTGTAGTCCAGAGAGGACGGGTGGGGGAGACCCAGCTTAGCCAATAGCCCAGGCGAGTGTCCCTCCACGATGGAGATCAGCCCCACCAAGGAGAGACACACAGTGTTCTGTGGGACAAAGTCCAAACTCCTAAAGGATGCATCATGGTGTGTTGTTATTTTTGCACTGGGCCTTTCTCTCTGCTTCCTGAATTTTAAGATTATGTAGAGCAGGGAATGTGTCTTCTTCAGAACTTTATTCTCAGACACTCTTCTCTAGATCCTGTTACATAAGAGGATCTCATTATTCCTTGGTGGTTGATTGAATGACTAAATAAACCATGTATCTTATTCCGTGAGTTATACTTGCTTGTATTTCCAAACGGGAGCGGGAGGGGGGGAGGATAGGAGAGGTACTGGGTAAGAGGAATAGGCAGAAAGGTAAATCATGTTCAAAGTCAAGGGCTTTGGTGTCACAGTACTTTAGGCTGTGTGCCAGTAGGTTGTAAGACCTTGAATCAATTACACTGTGCTCTAAACATGTGATGGTGGTGGTGAGGGGTACTTCCCAAGCATCATCCAACACAATGCCCACAGCCAGCCCCAGGCATCCCATTGTACAGATGCAAACGCACAGGCCCAGAGAATTGTAATATCTTTTGTTAAAGCACACAAAGATTAAACTGTAATGTCAGGAAAATCATAAATTTCTGCCATGGCTTTTTAAGGACAAGGGAAAATGACAAAAATAACCTGCATTGGGGATTCACTTAAACACTGGTCTTCAGCATTTTCTGTCCTTTTCCTAACCGTCACTACAGGCCCCTGGGAATGGTGTAGGCTCTTAGTGTGCAAAGTCCACATTCTGTCCCTTTAACGGGGCCTCCCCAAGTAGAATTACTCTTGATATATTTTTACCTTTGGTGTTTTTCATCTGTGAAAGCAGTCTCATCTTTTTAGAACTTCTGTGAATATTTAATACAAATAAAATGCTTCAGACTTTCACTAAGGACATACATGGATTTAAACACTGATTGGCACATAGCAAGCACTAAAAATGCTGGCAGTTATTATTAAGAAAACATAGTGTAGGCAATTAGTCAAGAGAAAGAAATAAAAGGCACCCAGATTAAAAAGAAAGATATAAAACTATCTGTTTTCAGATGACATGATCTTGTCTAGAGAAAATTGTAAGGAATCCACCAACACCACACACACACACACACACAATTATTAGAGGGAATAAATGAGTTCAGTAAGTTTGCAGTATGTATATATATGTATGTATGCATGTATATATATATGTATGTACATATTATATATAACATATATACTGTAATATATATTATAATAATTACACATTATATACATATAATTATGATATATATTATAATTATAGTATATATGTATATACACAGCGTATACATAATATATATATATATAGTCATATATATATATATATGTAATCAATTTCCATACATTAGCAATGCACAATCTGAAAATGAAATTAAGGAAACAATTTTGTTTCTAAGAGCATGGAAAAGAAACACTTAGGAATAAATGAACAAAAGAAATGCAAGACTTGTACACAGAAGGCTGCAAAGCATTGCTGAAAGAAATTAAAGATGATAAAACAGAAGGACATCCCATGTTCATGGATTGGAAGACTTAATACCACTTCGATGGCAGTACTTCCTAAACGCATCTACACAGTTAATGTCATTCCTATCCAAATTCCAGGTGCTCTTTTTGCAGAAATTGGCAAGCTGATCCTGAAATTAATATGGAAATTAATATTAATTTAAGGACCAAAGCCATCTTGAAAAAGAAGAACAAAGTTGGCAGACTCAGGTTTCCTAGTGGAAACAATCCATTTGTCTATCAGCTGACAAGTGGATAAACAAAATACACGTCTATGGAATGGAATATCATTCAGTGATAGAAAGGGATGGAATATTGATGCGTGCCACGACATGGATGAACTGTGAAAACATGCGAAGTAAAAGAAGTCAGACACACAATCGCACCTGTGATTCTGCCTGTCATGCCCAGGAAGTCACACCCATAGGGGCAGAAAGTACGTGGATTATTGCCAAAGGCCGGGAGTAGTGAAGAATGGGAAGTGACTGCTAATTGGTATGGAGTTTTTTGGGGTATTGAAGATATTGTGGAATTAGAAAGTGGGGATGGTTGTACAACCTGCGACTATACTAAAAACCAGTGAATTATGCACTTCATTATTATTATTTTTATTTTAGAGAGAGAGAGAGCGAGCAGGAGTGAGGAGGAAGGGTAGAGGGAGAGAGAGAGAGACAATCTTATGCAGGTTCCAAGCTCAGCATAGAACCTGATGTGGGGCTTGATCCCACAACCCTGGGATCATGATCTGAGCTGAAATCAAGAGTCGGATGCTTAACCAACTGAGCCACCCAGGTGCCCTGAATTATGCACTTTAAAAGGGTGAATTTTATGGTATGTAAATTGCATCTCTAAAATAAAAGAGACAATTTAGTGTAGGAGGACCCACACCTCTCTGAAGCCAACTGTCTCAATGCTCAGAGCTCAGGTCTGACACTGGCTGAGAGTCCTTGTACATGAGACCTAACTTCTAAGTGCATCAGTGTCCTAATCTGTGTGAAGCATACAAGAGTAGTCTCTAAGCCATAGAGATTCCTGCACGGACTGTGTGAGGTCATGCATGTGAAGTGCCCCAAGACAGTCCCTGCATGCAGCCGGAGCTCAATGAGTTGCTGTCCCTGGCCTGGAGGAGTTGTGATCTAGACAGAGGTTTGACACACAAATAGAAAATGACAACACAGCACATCCAGTGTTGTGATGGAGGGAAACACCAGGTATTTTTGGAGCAGTTGGACAGGCTATCTATCTTATCCAGCCTGGAGCAGCAGGAAAGTCTTCCTGAAGGAAATGATACCTTGAATGAGCTGAAAAGACAAGGAGGTTCCAGGTAGATAAGGAAGAGTTTAGAAATTCCAGATAGAGCAGCACATCCAAGGCTCCCGTACAATACAAAAAGCATGGTGCCTTCTGGGAAGAGACATCAGGAAATGAGACAGGAGGGAAATATGGGCTGGGGTGGCAAGCAGGGGTGAAACCACAAACAGCCTTACACAGTTTTTGGCTTTTTAAATAATTGGGTTTATCTTGGGGACAATAGGAGCCATCGAGGGTTTTAAGTGAGGAATGATAGAATTACACTTATATTTTTAAAGTCCTTGATGGCCAAGGGGTGGAGAATATCCTGTGGACAGGAAAAAAAAAAAAAACACCAAAAACTAAAACAGAAAAAGATTAGTTGGGAGGCTAGCTTGCTCTCCAGGCTGTGAAGATAGAGAACCAGCAAGTAGAAAGAAACCTACAGTGTGGTGAGCAGCAGGGGTGGGTGGCGAGGGTGTGAAGGGCAGTGAGCTGTCCAACATGGGCTTCCAGGTCCTTGGTTTGGCTGAGAGGTGAAGGTGATACCTTCCTTTGAGGGAGAGAGCCCAGGAGGAGTGTGGGCAGAGGAGGAAATACAAGGTTTTCAGTTTGGGCAGGTTGAGAATCAGATGTCTGTTGGGCTCCAGGTGCTTGTGCCAGATCTGCAAAAGCATGTATCACTTCTAAGAAGTTCTCATACTCGAAGCCACTCTCACTCCCAGATATCTCTGTGTGAGCTTGGCCATGCCACTTGGTTCTCTGGGCTTGGACTGCATTACCAGGCAATTTGCATTAAGTGGTGATTCCTTTCCTGTGTTGCTCATGGGGGGAGTTTGTGGGGATGAAATGAAATCCATGCCTAAAAGTGATGTATGTATCGTGAAGTGTTGTATATGCAGAAGGTACTACCATGATCACCTATCATAAAATAAATAATAATTCCATGAAGAATGAAGGGCTTTTGAACCAGCCTTAAAGACTATAAATGCTTGGATCAATTATAATAATGTTAATTAATACCTGGCATCTATTTCACACTTTACTGTTTGATACATTGATTCCAGGTTTATGATCTGAGCAGATCCTTCCTTGTGTAGACAAGGTTGAGATAATCATTTTTTCAAAATATTTATTTATTTTTTTGAGAGAAAAAGAGAGAGCACGAGTGTGGGGGTGGGGGGGAGGGAGAGGCAGACAGACAGACAGACAGACCCAAGCAGGCTATAAGCTGTCATCATGGACACAGGGCTCGATCCCATGACCTGAGCCAACATCAAGAGTTGGAGGCTCAACCGACTGAACCATCCAGATGCCCCTGAGATAATCATTTTATAGAGGAAGAAATAGAGAGGTAGATCACCTCCATGTATTTCCCAAGGCCACCTATCAAGCAAGAATCCAAGATGGCTGGGCTCCTAATCCAAGATGCTTTCCTCCACACTGCATATTCTCTTAAAAAATCTCTTAAAGATCTGGGTCTTTACATTCTAGATTATAGTGACTATGTTTATGGAAATTATAGAGACTGCTATTGCCTACCTAATGTCTATTTTCACCTGGTTACTTAGTAGCAAAACTCTGATTACATCTCTTGTGGCCGAGTGATCAGCCACCATGGCACACAGCCTTGCCTTCCTGTGGCAAGGTGGGGTTATGTGTCTAGTTCTCTTCAACTATATAACAGTGTAAATGAGTAAGACTATGAGAAAGCTTTTTAGAAGGAACTGACTTCATTGGGAAGTGGATCCTTTTTGCCTTTCCCTTTTTCTGCTGTCTGGAATGGGGACTGGAATGGGGACATGATGGCAGCGATCTTGGACCATGAAGTGACGCTGAGGATGAAAGCCTGAATTCCTAAGCCACTCTATCAGCCCTGAACTGCCTACCTCTAAACTTTGTTTTCAGTTTGACTGAGGTATAGTGGACAAATATAAACTGTATATATTTAAGGTGTATAACATGATGTTTAGATACACATACCCATTGTGAAATAATCACCATAATCAAGTAATTAACAAATCTGTCACCTCACAAAATTACCATTTCCTTTTTCATTCTTTCTCTTTTTCTTTCTTCCTTCCTTTCTCCCCCTCTCCTTCCTTCCTCCTTCCTTTCTTTCCCCTTCCTCCCTCCCTCGCTCCTTGTTTCCTTCCTTCCTTCCTTCCTTCCTTCCTTCCTTCCTTCCTTCCCTTCCTCCTTCCTTTCCTTTCCTTCCCTTCCTTCTTTCATTCTTCCTTTCCTTTCCTTCCTTCCTTCTTCCTTTTCTTCCTTCTTCTTTTCCTTCCTCCCTTCTTCCTTTCCTTCCCTTCCCTTCCCTTCCCTTCCCTTCCCTTTCCTTTCCTTTCCTTTCCTTTCCTTTCCTTTCCTTTCCTTTCCTTTCCTTTCCTTTCTTTTCCTTTCCTTTCCTTCCTCTTCCACCCCCACCTCCCTCTCTTCTTTTTCTTTTAAAAATAAATGAGAAAACACAAGATCTACCCTTTTAGCCAATTTCAAATACATAATGTAGTATTGTCAACTATAGTTACATTGCTGCACATTAGATCTCCAGAACTTAACTAATTTTGCATAACTGAATAACCAACATCTTCCCATTTCCCCCTCCCCTGACCCCTGGTAACCACGATTCTACTCTCTGCTTCTATGAGCCAAACTTTATTATTTTATTTTTTGTTTTATTTTATTTCATGTTTTAAATTCACATCCAAGTTAGTTAGCATATACTGCAATAATGATTTCAGGAGCAGAATCCAGTGATTCATCCCATACATATAAAACCCAGTGCTCATCCCAACAAGTGTCCTCCTTAATTCCCCTTACGCATTTAGCCCATCCCCCCTCCCACAGCCCCTCCAGTAACCCTCTGTTTGTTCTCCATATTTATGAGTCTCTAATGTTTTGTCCCCCTCCCTGTTTTGATATTATTTTTGTTTCCCTTCCCTTATGTTCATCTGTTTTGTCTCTTAAAGTCCTCATATGAGTGAAGTCATATGATATTTGTCTTTCTCTGACTAATTTCACTTAGCATAATACCCTCTGGTTCCATTGACGTAGTTGCAAATGGCAAGATTTTGTTCTTTTTGATTGCCGAGTAATACTCCATTGTGTGTGTGTGTGTGTGTGTGTGTGTGTGTGTGTGTGTGTGTGTGTATACACCACATCTTCTTTATCCATTCATCCATCGATGGACCTTTGAGCTCTTTCCATACTTTGGCTATTGTCAATAGTGCTGCTATAAACATGGGGGTGCATGTGCCCCTTCGAAATAGCATCCCTATATCCCTAGTAATGCAATGGCTGGGTCGTAGGGTAGTTCTGTTTTTAATTTTTTGAGGAACCTCCATACTGTTTTCCAGAGTGGCTGTACCAGCTTGCATTCCCACCAGCAGCGCAAAAGAGATCCTCGCCAACATCTGTTGTTGCCTGAGTTGTTAATGGTAGCCATTCTGACAGGTGTGAGGTCGTATCTCATTGTGGTTTTAATTTGTAGAGCCAAACTTTACTTTTCACATAAAAGAGGGGGAAAAATCTGCCACATTTAAGCACCCATATTCCTGGCTTTTCTGTGGATGAAGCCAATAACTGATACAAGAAAACAGCTTAACATCTCTTTCTGCAGGGTGCACAGCCAAGACTCCCCCAGCTCCTAGCTCCGGGAGGGGGTGGGTTCCTTCCCACAGTCACTTAAATTCAAATCTCAACATGAAGTCAGTTTGAATTAGAGATCATTTCATAGGACAGCAGGGTTGGAAGGTAAGCAACCTGAGTTGCTTAGGTTGTCAGGACAGCAGGGTTGGAAGGTCTTCTCAGTGTGTGGTCTTCCGTTCCAAAGTCCTTAGGTCATGGCGTCAGTGCACACACATCCTCTGCTGCCATGCCTGTGGTCTGGCGAGAGGGATTTCTTTCTTACCTTACCCTTTTGAAGCCAGCCAGCAGACTTTCGCCTGCATGTAAACACACCCCATTATCAGCAGGGCAAGTGGGCAGTTGGAACCCCCAGCCAGGAAAGCCAACTGAAGCAAACTGGAGACCTAATGAGCGATCCGGGTAAGTCTGGGGGAGAGCCGAAGCGCTCCGTGGCTTGGGTTTCCAGAGACCGTTCCATGTCAGCCTCAGTGGGCTCCACGTTGGCAGCCTCCTACCCTCGACTTCAACTCCACACCCACTGACATTTTCCTTTCTTTCAAATTGTCAGCAGGAGCCAGGGAAAACCTAAATTTAACCTCCGGAGAATATACCACATGACATTTGTGGGCCTTGCATGTTCGGTGTAAGACTTTGAAAGCTAATTTAGCCATGCGATGCCTCCGTAAGTGATGAGGGGCTGATACACCTGAACTTCTGTCATTGTTAGGCGCTGTGGTTTCACTCTGTCTCTCGAGACTTCATTCCTTAATAACTGCTATCTTAAGCCCCAGAGGATAGCACTAATGAGTATTTGAAAATGCCAGGTTCTTGGCACTGTGTGCTGATTTAAAAAAAAAAAAAACTAAATAACACCCATCAGTATAATGGTCACTCAGCGAGGGGTATGGGGAATGCATTATGTATAACTTGCCTCGTCATTTCCATCCGTCCCTTGAATTTCCACATCCTAAGTACAAGCAATTAAGTGGCTCCCCAACCAAATCTTAATTAATTCGAGGTTCTGTGACCAAGGCCCTGAAATAAAATGCCATATAAGCAATACATATAAAAAACCGCTAAGCCATGAAGGGGACACTAATCTAAGGATTACCTTTGGAGAGACCAATGATGGCTGCTTAGTGACAGATTTCTGTTCTTTGTCTGGGCTTCCCAGCAACTCACATTGCTGTTCAAGTTTGAAATCTTAGTTGTGAGTTCCTGGGATCTACCATAAAATACCGGAGACTGAAAAAAATCGATTAGATAACCAGTTCCTTGCGGAGGAGACAGGACCTTCTCATTTGTCTTTGTGTTTTCAACATGTAGCACATAGTGGGGATTCACCATCTTCTCGTAAAACTGAACACAGTTAATCAACTTTCTGCACTCTTGACATTAGCACCCATGTTCCACACTGCCTGCTGAGTCTTGATGGCAGGATGCTTATTATATGGTGCCTGGATGGGGTGTCTGGGTGGCCCAGTCAAACACCCGACTTTGGCTCAGGTCATGATCTCACGGTTTGTGAGTTCAAGCCCCGCATTGGGCTCTGTGCTGACAGCTCAGAGCCTGGAGCCTACTTCAGATTCTGTGTCTCCCTCTGTGTCCCCCTCCCCTGCTTGTGCTGTCTCTCAACAATAAATAAATATTAAAAAAAAAATTATGTGGTGTGGGATCCAACTGGCATATGTGAAGATTGCACCTGTTGGTGTGCAGATTCCTGTACCCAGAAGATGCTTTTCTGTGACTCGTGAGAAACTCTCCCTACATTTGATTTCATCTTCAAACATTGCTCTGAAAAATCACATTGACATTATTCTTTCGACCCCAGCATTTAAAGTCTTTAAGATGGCAAAGTAATCTTGAGTACAAATAGGAGGTTTCCCATCTGGTACGCATATGACCACTGCCAGCTCTTTGGCTGTGAACATGATCAGAGGGTGTCTGTCCGTTTCAGCCTCTGCTGGGCATTTTGGTTTTTATTTGTCAAAACTGCCCGGCTGATGTCAGTATTAGCTGGTGTCAGAAATTAGCCTAAACAAGTCCATACAACAGGTCTAACCAGCTCTCTTACAGGTCACAGAGCAAAGCTCTTTGCATTACCCATTCAGCTAGTGAAGAACAATACTTCCTTCCTATGTGTTCACCTGTGTTTGTTATGAACATGGTTATTTTATGCTAGCCTAAGACCTTGGAAACCTTACCAAGGCTCATTTCTCTTTTTTATAGAGCTAAATCTCCCCATTTAACAAGAGGAGGGAGAGCATAGTTGCAAGAAAGGGGAGAAGGGAAAGAAAAAGAAGGAGGAGGAGGGAAAGAAAAAGAAGGAAAAAGGAGGAGGAGGAGGAGGAGGGATCGCCAACACAGCAGCAGATAAAGAGGCATCAGAAAAAATGAATAATGGTTTTATTCCCAGTCTATATAGCACCAAACTCACACCCAAGCCCTCCAATCCAATGGAAGGTAGCAGAAATGCAAGATCAATTTAAAAGAACATCAACAATGAAGACACACAAATGGCCAACGAGTACATAAAAAGGGGCCCGACATCACTCATCATCAGGAAATGTGGTTTTGACAAATCACCATGAGTTATCACCTACACCTGTTAGAATGGCTGTCATCAAGAAGACAAGAGATAGATACCAGTGAAACTGTAGAGAAAATGGAACCCTGTGCACTGTTGGTGGGAATGTGAATGGGTTCAGCCACTACGAAAAGCAATATGGAGGTTCCTCAGAACATCCCACTTCTGGGTCTATGTTTGAAGGAAATGAAATAACTATCTCAAAGAGGTATCTGCACCCCGTGTTCATCACAGCGTTCTTTTTTTTTTTAATTTTTTTTAACGTTTATTTATTTTTGAGACAGAGAGAGACAGAGCATGAATGGGGGAGGGTCAGAGAGAGGGAGACACAGAATCCAAAACAGGCTCCAGGCTCTGAGCTGTCAGCACAGAGCCTGACGCGGGGCTCGAACCCACGGACCGCGAGATCATGACCTGAGCCGAAGTCGGCCGCTTAACCGACTGAGCCACCCAGGCGCCCCCATCACAGCGTTCTTTACAACAGCCAAGACAGAAGCAGCCTCAGTGCTTGCCAACTGGTGAATGGATAACGAAAACTTGGTATATATACCCAGTGAAAGTTATTCAGCCACAGAACAGAAGGAAATCCTGCCATTTGCAACAGCATGGATGGAATTTGAGGGCATTGCACTGAGTGAAATAAGTCAGCGAGAGTGAGACCAAGACTGTATGAGCTCACTTATATGTGGAATCTAAAAAAACAAAAACAAAAACAAAACTGAGGTCACAGAAACAGAGGGTAGATTAGTGCTTGCCGTGGGTGAGACGTAGGGAGGGGGATGGGTGGAGGTGGTCAAAGGGTACAAACTTCCAGTTACACAATGAATACACTCTGGGGATGCAATGCGACCGTCGCATGGCCACTGTAGTTAACATTGCCTTGTACACTTGCAGTTTGCTAATGAGAGAGTAGATATTCAAAGTTCTCACCACACACACACACACAAAAGGCAGCTAGGTGAGGGCACTCGGATGGCTCAGTCTGTCAAGCAGCTGACTCTTGGCTTCAGTACAGGTCATAGTCTCATGGTTCACGGGCTTGAGCCCCGCGTGGGGCTCTGTGCTGACAGCATGAAGCCTGCTTGGGATTCTCTATCTCCCCCCACCCCGCCTCTCTCTCTCTCTCTGCCCCTACGCTGCTCACACATGCTGCCTCTCTTTCTCTCTCAAAATAAATAAATTTTAAAATCTTAAAAAATGGCAGCTATGGGAAGTGATGGATGTGTTAATGAACTGTTGTGTGGTGCTCATTTTGCAGTCTATACGTATATCAAATCATCACACCCTATACCTTAAACTTAGTTGCATGTCCGTTCTATCTCAATAAAGCTTGAGAAATAAAGCGAGGACAGCCTCACTTCAGGGAAATGGTGGAAGGAGGCTTCAACTCTGGCATCGCTACTTAGTAAGAGAGACAAGGGAGGGTTTCCAGAAGCTGCTGCAGAGATGAGATCAAGGTCAGAGAGAAGAAACGCAGAACAGCCCTGATACCTAACTCCTGCTTTGAGGGAATCTGTTCCCCAAACAGCGAGAATGCCTGAAGTGAATTTGAGCTGATGGGCTTAATGTGCAATTGTAGGCAGTTTTCAAAGCAGCAGCGACCAAGAAGTGGCCGCCTCAAGAACTGAGATTTCTTTAATCTCCTTCTCATCGGCATGCATTTGTTCTGGATGGCTAAGAGGTTTCTGGAACCTCCAATCACAATTAACAAATAAACCTTCTGAGGGAACAAGATCGTGCCTCTGAAAGTTTCAAACACAGTAGACTGCTCCCTTTTTCTTTCACTTTATTGGCAAGAACCCCAGTTGGCTTTATTTTGAGCCCGATCCATCAACAATTCAAGAGAATTAATAATGTATTTATATCACATGCTAGTAGTGGCATAAAATTATCCATAAATGTTTAATAAATATTCTGTAATGCTTTTGGAACACATGTTATAAATGATAAATAAATAACAATGGATTCTTTATGAAATATTTATCCTCAGCATGGTTATTGTTATGTTATAACTGCTGGGGAAGCCATTACTAACAAAGTGAATTGAGTTATCAAAGTTATAGATATGTTTAGCTCACCATTCATAATGAAACGTGCAACACTTAAAATGAAGGAAAGACACTGGAAACAGTTGTTGACAAATTGTAACTGTCGGAGTCACCAGTCATACTTAGCAGTTTATAGACGGAAAAGATTGGCAACTTTTAATAAACTATGCCTCCTGGAAAACTGGGTCCTGGTATCTTGTAAACAGTGCGGACTGTTGATGTATTCTTCTGTGTGAATGGTAACACTGAAGCAGGGTATCCTGCCCAAGTCTACACTGGTTCAACTGGGTATACAAACAGGAAATAAGAGCTTAGCAAGGCTGTAACTGTAGCAATCACTCAGTAAGCACTTACCATATGCCAAATGCTTCAATTCATGTAATCTTTACAGTAACCCTAAGACACGGGCATTTCCGTACCCATTTTACAGATGAGAAAAATTAATCTCTGGGAGGATGAATCCCTCACCCAAGCTTGTCTAGCAACTAAGTAGCAAAGTAGGGCTTTAAACCCAGGTTTCTCTGAACACAAAGCCCATGGATCTTCCTGAGGCAGGATGTTCCCAAAAGTTATGTTAAAACTCTAAAATGACCCTTGCCTATATGGTCAAATGATTTTTGACAAGGACACCAAGACCATTCAAAGGGGACGGAAGGGCAGTTTTTTCAACAAATGATGCTGCGAAAACTGGATATCCACATGCAAAGGAATGCAGCTGGAGTGTGACCTTATGTCATACGCAAAAATGAACTCAAAATGGGTGAAAGGGATAAATATAAGAGGGGGGAAAGCTACAAAACTCCCGGAAGAAAAGACAGAAGAAAAGCTTCATGACCCTGGATTTGGCAGTGGTTTTTCAGGTGTGATACTAAAAGCAGAGGTAAGGAAAGAACAGGACTTTATCAAAACTAGAAAGCTCTGTGCTTCAAAGGACACTCTTGACTGTGGAAAGGCAACCCCAGGAATGGGAAGAGGGATTTGCAAACCATCCACCTGACAAAGTATCCACAGTCAGAAAATGTAAACTTCCTACAACTCAAGCCCAACAAGAACCCGCTTAAAGAACTGGCCAAGGATTTGAATAGACATTCCTCCAAAAAAGTTACACAACTGGCTGATAAATGCATGAAGAGGTGTTTAATATCATCCATTATTTACATAAATGCAAATCGAAACCACAGAGAGATAACACTCCACACCCATTGGGATGGCTATTAACAAATAACACAAAAACTAAGCATGGAGGATGTGGAGAAATGGCTGGGGCACTTCTGGTGGGGGGTCCAAAATGGTGCAGCTTCTGTGGAAAACAGTGCCTCAAAAAATTAAACACGACGTGATCATACGATCCATCAGTTCCACTTGTAGGTACACACACAGAAGAACTGAAAGCCAGGACTCGAACAGACATCTGTACACTAAATCCACAGCAGCCTTATTTATGATCACCAGAAAGGTGGGAATAACCCAAACATGTATTGATAGAAGATGGGTAAGCAAAATGCGACACACACACACACACATGCACACACACAGTGGAAACAGAGTAAAATTCTCACTCGTCCTACAACATGGGTACAGCTTGAAGACCTCATGCTACGTGAGATAAGCCAGCCGTAAAAGGATAAATATTAAATGATTCTACTTTTACGAGATACCTAGACTCATCAAATTCATAGCGATAGAAAACACAAGAGTGGTTACCAGGGGCAAAGGCAAATAGGAACGAGGAGCTATTGTTTAACAGATACAGCTTCAGTTTGGGAGGATGAAAACATTCTGGAGGCAGGTGATGGTGACAGTCATTCATACACACAATATGAATAGGCTTACTGTCACTGAAAGGTACACTTTTAAATGGCTAACGTGGCAAATTCTGTTATGCATATTTTACTACAACTTTAAAAAAATCCTTTAAAATGAGAAAAGATAGGGGCGCTTGGGTGGCTCAGTTGGTTAAGCGTCTGATTTCGGCTCAGGTCATGATCTTAGAGTTTGCGAGTTCAAGCCCCGCACTGGGCTCTGTGCTGACAGTTCAGGGCCTGGAGCCTGCTTCGGATTCTGTTTCCCTCTCTCTCTCTGCTTCTCTCCTGCTGTGCTCGGTTTCTTTCTATCTCTCAAAAAATAAATAAACATTTAAAAATAAGAAAAAATAAAATGAGAAAAGATTACCGTATAAGGTTCAAAAGTGATGCACATACGGTCCCCCATATAAAAGAAATAAAAATATGAAGGCTGAGGATGCTTAATAAAAAGTCTCTAAGAAGCCAGTGATCAGAGTAGCAGAGTATAGGTAGAAGGTATCCCACGGGACTCTGAATACTTGCAAACAACTTTTTGCATCCTTAAGATTTTCTAAGAGAAAAAAATTCCCACCCTGATAAATGCCAAGAGTTAATATTTTCCTTCTATTATTCCAACCACCAGCCACTCCTTGGGTCCGATATTCACCAGCTCTTATAATTAAATGGGGACAGGTTGAAAAGATGGCACATTAATTAAGGATGAATTACCCTGGACCACTGCAGAGTTCCTCATGTAAGAGTCACATTAATAGTAAAAATCAGCTCCTCATTATTAGGGAGGAAAAGAACTGGGAATGAGGTCCTCATTTTCTGCTAGATATTACTGCCAAGCCGATTTAACATCTCGGATCTTAAGCTCTTCTTGAGTTCAGTGAAGCTTCACAACTATTAAAATACTCAGGATTCAACGGATACACCAAAAATAAAGTGGAAACTCATCTACATAACAAAGGCTGGGAGACAGTAGGCATCGCATCAGCCATTGCCAGATCTTGGCTTTTCAACGAGCACTGAGTTGTACAACCTGGATGCATTACAATTCACTGCATCATTTGAAGGTAAGTGCCTCTTTCGGGCAACCAGGATAAAGGGACATACTGAAGGTGTACATGTTCTAGTTGGGAGTATACCTATGTGTGTCCGGGTGGGTCAGCACGAGGTAACAGTGGATTAGATGGCTTTTTAAGGTCTTGTATTTACCAGAGTGTAAGCTCCTGTCCCACTCATGGCCCTTTAAGTCTAAAAAGATTATTTCACACAATCAAGTCTCAAATGTTACCTGACATCTAGACCTGTTGCTTAAAACCCCAGGACCTTCAGGAGTCCGGTAAGTCCCATAAACTGGGGGGAAGTGGGACAGGTATGATGAACAGAGAGGGATGGTAAGTCTGATACGTATTATGAATTCTGTAAATTTTTAAGTTTTTTTTTTTTTTTAGGATTATGTGTTGGGCATCACAGTTTGGTCTAAGGAAATTTCTCTGTTTTTAATCTGAACTTATCTCATTAATATTCATGCCTACTTTTTAAAAAGAGATGAGTTTATAAGGAAAGCACACAGGCACACAGAATAAAAGAGAAATGGCATTGATGAGCTAAGTAATACATCCAGTTCCAAGCTTCCTGAGAACCAAAAGAAAATAGGGAAATGATGCACTGATTGCAATGAATGCAAACCTTCATTGTCTGAGTAGTACTTGACTTATCATGTATTCAGAAACACTAAGCCTTTTAACTGACATCTGGATATTAAAATGGCAGGACTGCCTGGGTGGCTCAGTTGGTTAAGCATCTGACTCTAGATTTCGGCTCATGTCATGATGTCACGGTTCGTGGGATCGAGCCCCATGCCAGGCTCTGCACTGACAGCACAGAGCCTGCTTGGGATTCTCTCTCCTTCCCCTTCTCTCTCAAAATAAATACACATTAAAAAAAAAAAAAAAGGATGGCAGCAAGCATGTTTGGAAAAGAATGCCATGCGGCAGGAAGAGAGGACAGAGACACAGAGGAAGTTACAGTCTGGTGATGAGGACATGGATATTGATGTGTGCTGGACAGACATACTCCTATCCATTCAGCAGATATTTGTTGAGGACCTACTATGTGCTTGGGGACCGTTGCAGATATTTGATAGTACTGAGTGAGGTAAATAAAGATTTCTACTCTTATTCTAGTGGAAGAAAGAAAAATGCAAACCATGTGAAAAACAAGCACATTATGTGTTATGTTAGAAGTGATGTATGCTGTAGAAAAGAGAATGCAAAGCAGAGTAAAGGGAATCAGACATGAGATGGAGATAGTAATAACCGTTCTGCCTTTATCTCCAGATAGCTCTAAGAAGCAAATGAAATCACGTAGGTGAAAGAGTTTCATAAATTATTTTGTATAAGTCAGTAGATATCATAATTGGAAGGTTGTTTTCAAGAGCTTCACACATAGACTCACGCGCACACACACATGCAAATATTTAGCTCTTGGAATAAAAGGATACATCTCTTCTGCTCTTTCTCCTAGTAAGTGATCATCTGTTACCAGGAGAGTATCCTTGGTTCTTAGCCAATAGCAATTAGAAGATGACATTTCAGAAGATGAAAAGGAATAGAGATACGGCCCCTGTGCCTTGACTGGTACCTCTCTCGTTCCCAAACCAGTCGTGACACCACTAAGGCCACAATGGCCGGGAAACGGATGTCAACATCTGTGCAGTCCACCAGTAGCTAACTTTTTCGTCCACTTGCTGATGACTGGGAGGAAACAGATGCACAATTCCTGTCCTTGATCAAAATAGGCACATGATGGTTAAACACTCCAGCTGGCTAAGGCAGTGTTCATCACAGTCGAAAGCAGTGAGCAAAAGACAAGTTATGTGATTGAGGAACCAGAGTTAATCAAGCAAATACGTTGTGTAAAGTGTCTTTTGAATTTCTGGCTTCTTTGTAGAGCTCCCTGAGCCTTAGTCCATCAAGTTCTCAGTTGACGAGATGGAGGAGCCCATGGGATTTCCTGCTAGACTGGATGTGGGTACCTGAATAAGAGAGCCAGTAAGGATGCCTTCAAGGTTTTGGTTCTGAGCGGTTCAAAGGACCAGGCTGAGGGCGCCTGGGTGGCTCAGTCGGTTAAGCACTGGACTTCGGCTCAGGTCATGATCTCACAGTTCATGGGTTCGAGCCCCACGTTGGGCTTTGTGCTGACAGCTCAGAGCCTGGAGACCGCTTCCGATTCTGTGTCTCCCTCTCTGCCTCTCCCCCTCCCCTGCTCATGCTCTGTCTCTCCGTGTCTCTCAAAAATAAATAAACATTAAAAAAAAAAAGGAACTAGGCTGCCCTCAGCGGAGATGGATGGGGAAGGCAGTGGATGGAGAAGGATTTGTAGGAAGGCTCCAGAGTTTTAGTGTTGGATATGTTGAGTTTGAGCTCTCAATTAGACTTTCAGGGAGAGATATAGACTTTCAGATGTGAATCTGGCATTTGAAAGACAGGTCTAGGCTGGAGATCTAAATTTGAGTTATTGGCATATACATGGTGTTACATGAGACCAGATGAGATCTTTAAGAGGTGAGTATGGATGGAGAAGAGAGGAGAATCAGGGGCTGACTGCTAAGTCACTCAAACAGAAAGAGGGGAGGGAGGGGTGGAGAGAGGAGGCAGTAGAGGAAACTGAGGGGGAACGTAGAGCAAGGTGGCAGGAAGACAGGTGCAAGATGTCCTAGAAGGCAGATCAGGAAGAGTGTCAGGGAGGAGGGAGTGAACTATGCCAACACGGCAATGCTCAAGTCTACAGTTGAGTGTGGGCCTCCAGTGTTTCTCATTCTGTAGGAGACTCCACCACCTACCCCCAGTTACCCCCAGGAACCTTGGGAACGGGGAGCGTGGCCCCGATTTCACTGATGGAAGAAGCTCGTTTAGATCGGGTAGCTGCCCAAGGTCACATTGCTTCAAGTGCCTGCGCTTGGATTCAAATCCAAAACCTCTAACTTCGATGCCCAAACTTCTTGTACTACACATCCACTTATATATCCCTTTCCCCAACTTTAGGGCAGGGCAGGAGGTGAGGGAAGGAGAGCTTTAGGGATTTTCTTATTCATTTTATGTTATCTTCCGCAAATTAATTCAGAGGAAACAAGTGAAATGAGCTCAATACCATATTGTGTTTGAATTATTGACAACCATTCTTATTCTAACCAGGAAAAAACATCATTTGGTAGAAATAAAGCCCCTCACTCTCACTCTGCCTTTCTATTATTAAAAAAAAAAAAGCCTTGCAATTCTGTGTCTATTATTTTACACTGTAAAATGATGAGGAATTAGAAAATTGTTAGATAGCAGGTGACAAATTGCAATCTGATGGGCCAACATGAACCTATAAAAATGTTATCAAGATGATATTAAACAGTCTATTCCTTACTTAGCATCCAGGCAGGAAATTGGAGCTATTCTTGCTGGGGTATCTCACACTTTGATATTTTTCATTTAGATAATGCTGTTTAAAATTTAACTGGATTACTGGTAATTTGTCTTTCAAGATGATGCACCTGAAGACATGGTTCAGAATATCCTTTCTGCAGTTTTTAGTGAAAGGCATTTGGTACTTTGTGGATTTTCTGGGGCTTGTTTCCGACCATGATTTTTTTGTTTCATTGACTGCAAACCAGCTTAAAAAAAAAAAGGAAAGGAAGCTGTGATTTCAATTGCATGTGGCAGCTGGATGGGAGGTGCTGTTGGGTTCTTTGAGCATCTTACGTCATGAAGTGAATCTATGGTCATGTCCCCAGTGCTTAGCGCAGTGCCTATCACATAGTAAGGACCTAAGTCACCTTTGTTGAGTGCATGTTTCATTCATCTACATTAAACCTGCTCTTGGTATGAAATCCATCATGGAGTAGGTGTAAAATTCATACCCGTTGCATTGAACTACTCGGGGTCTAGGTGGGTATCACTCCTTCAGCACAGAATCATCTCAATAAAATTTCACCTCACACCTCTCTTCTCATAGACCTTTTGGAGCCTGGGATGGCTCTCCTTTCTAAGACTAAGCTTTTTTCCTCCAAAGAGGGAACACATGTCCGTGTCTAAAAGTAGAATTAGAGGTAGTCAAATGTTGGATGGCGTTTGTAAGGTGTACGTATGGTCATGAAATTACACATAAAGGCCAAAAATACCTCTTAAAAGAAAAGCTATATCATATGCAAATAATAACATAAAAGCCATCTGGGTTTGACTCTCCGATCGTGTTTACAAAGCCTGAGAAGAAAGGAAGAGTTGATGAAGAAATCTCTTCTTTTACTTACAAACGTTACTGAGAGTGTGCTGTGTGCCATGCTCTCTCCTTGGTGCTGGAGCTACAGAGGGGACAGGTCAAAGTACCTGACCTAGTGAGACTCATACCCTCTGAGGCAAGGGAGACTACAGAGACCTTAAAACACATGTAGTTGTGGACAGGAATCATACATCCTATAATTTAAACGATGTTCTTCAGAAACCTAATAGTAGCCAATAATAGATTAAAAAATAAGATGTGTGCTTTTCAAATAGTTGGAAAAGTTCCATTATACATAGATTCTGGTATAAATTCTGCACCAGCTTCCTTTCCTCACACCAAGCAATTCTCAGATACCAGCTGAATGTCCTAGGATTCAACTCAATTCTGACACTGTCTAGCCACAGGCAACATCAGACCCCACAGGCTAAGGGCTCCATCCTACAAGACCGCCCTCCCTCATTCAGATGCTAATGAAGCCTAGGCGGTCACCTGTGGTTTGAACAAGGGACTACGGATTAGAAATTCCCATGACCCCCTTCTTGGGTTTGATTAATTTGCTGGAGTGGCTCACAGACCTAAGGGACACTTTTTACTTACTAGATCACTGGCTTATCACAAAAGGATGTAATTCAGAAACAGCCAGCAGAAACGCATAGAGTGAGCCATGGGGAAAAGGACAAGGATCTTCCATGCCCTCTCAGATGAGACTGTCTCCCCAAATTTCCACGAGTTTGAGTTCACCAACCCGGAAGCTCTCAGAACCCCATGCTATCAGTCAGGGTTTTTATGGAGGCTTCATGACATTGGCATGATTGATCACATCCTTAGCTATTAGTGATAGGTCAACCCCATCCCCTCTTCCTACCCTTGGAGGTGGGGGATGGGGCTGAAAGTTCCTAACTTTTAAACACTGGTTTGGCTCCCTGGTAACCACCCCACCTCTTTCCGGGGGCTAAATGTCACTTCATTAACATGACAAAAGGCACCTAAATCACTCTCCTCCCTTAGGAATTTCCAAGGGTTTAAAGGAGTCCAGTGCCAGAAAAAACTACTGCAAAAAAACAGATGGAAAGCAAAAGACCAGAGGACACTTATAAGAGTAAATATATCAAGATAACAACTGTCCATTGTTAAAACTCTCCTATTAAAAGAACACAAAGATGCTACTACTAAGAAAAAAAAAAGAAAAAGTGAGTTAAAGAAATCAAATCAAAGCAAAGCTTTATCCAAAAAGAAGAAGCAAAAAGAGTTGGGAAGTCTGTTTTTACATAAGGTCAGATACAAAGCAAAATTCATGAAGTGCAATGAGGATCATTTTATGGAGTGTCTGGGTGGCTCAGTCAGTTAAACGTCTGACACTTGACTTCAGCTCAGGCCTGGATCTAAGGGTTGTGAGTTTAAGCCTCAAGTTGGGCTCTGTGCTATGCCTGAAGACTATTAAAAAAAAAAAAGGATCATTTTATATTGATAAAACATGCAATCTGCAACAAAAATATAAGGTTACGATTATCTAAAAAAACAGAGATCAACATAGAAAATAATCAAAGGGTTTTAAAATGTGCTTGCTCTGTGTTTTGTGTTCTTTTTGTTTTTAGCAAATGGAAGGAAGGCTCCATCGCTTGAGATGGGGAAGCTGTGGGTAGAGAGAGTTTCAGAAGTCAGACCAGGGGTCAGTGTGGTACATATTGCATCTGAGATCTCTATTAAACGGCCAAAATATGTGTCCAATGAATTCATACGGTATGAAAAGCAAAGTTGAGGGGCGGTGTTTTTAAAGACACATGAGACACTAAACATGGGACAAAGATAACACACTTACTTATTTTTTAAATATTTAAAAAAAATTGTTAATGTTTATTTATTTTTGAGAGAGAGAGACAGTGTGTGTGTGTGGTGGGGGGGGGGGGTGGGCAGAGAGAGAGGGAGACAGAATCCAAAGCAGGCTCCAGGCTCTGAGCTGTTAGCACAGGGCCTGACATGGGGCTTGAACCCACGAACCATGAGATCATGACCTGAGCAAAAGTTGGACGCTTAACCAACTGAGCCACCCAGGTGCCCTTTTTTTAAAAAAAAAAATTTATGTTTATTTTTGAGAGAGAGAAACCGTATTTTTAAAATATTTTTTATTAGTTTATTTTTTGAGAGAAAGAGAGTATGTGAGCAGGAAGGGGCAGAGAGAGGGGGAGAAAGAATCCCAAGCAGGCTCCATGCTGTCATTGCAGAGCCCAATGCAGGGCTTGAATTCACAAACTGTGAGGTCATGACCTGAGCCCAAATACAGAGTCGGATGCTTCATCAACTCAGCCACCCAGGCCCCAGAACAGTTATTTATTAAGCACTGAGTGTGTGCCAGGAATTCAGAGAAAGCTTTGACCAACTAAATCATTTCGTGCACTGATTGTTTACCACTAGTTAATTGAGCACCTGCTATGTCCAGTTACTGTATTTAGAGATGTAAGGAAGACACAGTTGATTCCCTGTAGGAATTACTACTGCCACTTAACAGGAGAGGTAATTGAGTCTAGAAGTGAAGTCACTTGTCCACTTGTCATATATCTGGCAAATAAATGCCATAATTGGAGACCACACTCCTAGGCATGTGTCTGCAGAGTCACTATGCTTCTGTCTTTCATCCTGTCTCTATCAACCCTTTGCTCTGCCTTTGAGAGGGGAGTGCTTCCACGATCACAGGAAAATACTGAAGAGAACCAACCCGCGTGCTCCTGAGCCTGCCTGCCATTTCTAAGCCTTCTGGACAAGCAGTGACCATTTTATTACAGATCAGACTTGGCAACTATTTAAAGCGGGGCTTTGAGAAGACTCAGATTCAGTCACCCATTGGGTTATCTTGATAAAACCGGTTTTCCACAGAAGGGGTGGAATTCTAAACCCTCATCCTTTTAAAACACACCTGTCCCAGGCTTGTGGCTTTGCTAAGGGACGCCTAACGGCCGGGCCACAGGCATCCCCGGGACAACCCTGAAAGAGCTGGATGTCTGTGGGCAGGTCATGAACAGCCATGTTCCTCCTTTCTCCTCATTACCCAGATGACAGCCCAGAAATCCTGAGGTCCTTACAAAGCAAGGATCAGTTGCATAATTTCCTTGGGGAAAAGGTTACAGCACTTTCAG
Organism: Panthera tigris; assembly: GCF_018350195.1. Taxonomy (NCBI): domain Eukaryota; kingdom Metazoa; phylum Chordata; class Mammalia; order Carnivora; family Felidae; genus Panthera; species Panthera tigris. Next base: position 34,661,518 of record NC_056675.1, read on the forward strand.
CGAAGGCAGACCACGGAAGGTGGCCTTGAGAAATGAGGGCTTCCACATAATTTAACCTCTAAAAGTGAATGTTAATATTTACATTATCTTGTTCACATCTTTGTGCTTTTTTTTCTGAGATGGGAGCCTGAAGGTTCAAATATTTTAAACGGATGTTCCCTCGAGGGGAACTGGTCCTTTACAGTGTTTTATTAGACAGGAAAGAGTGCAGCCTTTGTAATGTGTCCCCTTGAATTTCCTTCAGTAACCAGTGGTTTCCCTGGATACTCGGGGAGGTCAGATAGGCTGGACCTTAAGTCTCCCATCTGTAAAATGGGAAACATGTCCCCTTACTCAGTCAGTTCCTGGGAGGATGAACTGGGACCATTCGCTGAGTATCTCCTGATACTGAACAGTGTGGAACCACTGCAGTTACTTCTGTTTTTATTACAGCTCGTTCTAAACTGTCCGAAGAAGCAAATATGCTATGGTTTTGTTCACTTTCTCTCTGAAAGAGGCCCCAACACGGGGCACCGGGTGGCTCAGTCGGTTGAGCGACCAACCCCTGATGTTGCCCCAGGTCATGATCTCACGGTTTGTGAGATTGAGCCCCGAGTCGGGCTCTGTGCTGTCAGTGTGGAGCCTGCTTGGGATTCTCTCTCTCTCTCTCTCTCTCTCCCTCACTCTCTGCCTCTTCCCTGCTCACTCTCTCTCTCTCTTTCAAAAATAAATAAATAAACATAAAAAAAATAACGAGTTCCCAACATGGTTGATATTAACACACGATGGATTCACTGGCACTGTATACATTCCACAACACCCTGGTGTCGGTGCTGGGAGGTAATTTGTGTTGGTGACAAATCAGACATCAGATCTGGACCATTGGAGTCCACATCCTGACATTCTCCTGTTCCAGCTTTACGACCTCGGGAAAAATACTTACCTTCTCCGTGCCTCAATTCCTTCTCCTTCACACAGGGATAATTTTGGTGCCCATCTCATGGTGGGGGGGGGGGCCTGTGTGTTTTAGGTCAGTTAATACATGAGTCGCGCTTGGTACGTGCCTGGAAGGCAGCACACACTCCGTGAATCGTAGTGATTTTTAGTTCATTAGAATTTGGTTGCATAGGATGCAATACCATGAGCCACTGACCACAAGCCACTGAACACGTGCGATACTATTCTCCTTTGAAAGGTGGGGAAACTGAGTCACAGCGCCCTCTGCGGGCATGGCCCAGGTCACACGACGGATTTGCAGCCAGCCGGTACCTGTGCTGCGTCCTTCTGACTCCTCAAGCAGTTGTACCACCCAGAAAAAGTCCCAGCCACTGGAGCCCCTGCCAGGATTTATTTCAAAGGCAGCCTTCCTGCACACCCGCTCCCCACACCCCACCGTCATCGCGGGGAAATTATGCTGGGAGCGATGTATCTTCTCCGACATGCTATGCTCTTGAAGAAACACTCCCAATTACTGTGGCTGTGTTCTCCGTGATTGCAATGTGTCATGACATTTCCAAGATGTAAGTTTCTTCGAGAAAGGCATTAGCACCAGGCGAGAGAAGCAGCTCATTTTTCAAACTTGGAAACTGTCGCCTGCCCCGCTCGGTGCCGGTGAAGCCTGAACGCACTGTTTAGTGAGTGCCATCAGGCGACCGAAGTTCACTGCCTTGGGCACGTCTGGCTGCTCTCCTTCAGGAAGATCTGTGGCTGAGGATGTGCAAATGTGCACGCACATCCACCACCCTCACACACACAGGCGTGCACACACACACACACACACACACACACACACACACACGTTTTATGCTATGCCCCCCTACGCTCACCATGTTCCCTGTTCCCATCCAGAGCCTGACTCCTTCCTCTTCTCCCTGGAGACACTTGGTACTTCACTTACAGACTATCCATTGCCCTTGTCCACCACGTACCACTTTAGAGATGGATTACATCCTTCACGGTTCCTCATCTGTATCGGCCAGGTTATCAGTTGTGAGTAAAAGGAACTATCCTCGGCTATTTAAGCAGCAATGGAATTTTCTGGGAGAGTCTCAGCACACAGAATTGCCAGCCTCAAGAAGCAGGCGGGAGCAAAGAAAGGCAATCGAGTTGGAGCCACAGGCAGATCTGTGCCACAGTAGCAGTCCCCTGAGGGCCCCTGGTGCTCTGGTAGGCACAATGATCACAGTGGAGATGGTTGTTACCGTGTGTCCCTTTGCCCAGGTACATCTGGGGAGGATGCATCTGATCGGCTAAATTTCTGTCATGTGCTCCTAATGTAGCTGCAAGGGAGGCTGAGAAAGGGAGTAATGGCTGTACTCATTTCCAGCAGTCGCCGTAACAGAGAACCACAAACTGGGTGGCTTTGGACAATGGAAACGTATCGTCTTAGAGTTGCAGAGGCTACAAGCCCAAAGTCAAGGTGTCCATGTGGCCTTGCTCTGTCTGAAGGCACAAGAGAAGGATCTCTTTCAGGCCGATCTCCCACCTTCCAGTAGCCTCAGTGTTTCCTAGTAGATGGCTGTCTTCCCTATGTCTGTCCCCATGGTCTTCCCTCTCTTCATGTCCATCTCTGTCTGCATTTCCCTCTCACGAGTTACCCATCATATTGGGTTAGGGACCACCCTAAAGACTTCACCTGTGCTACACCTGCAAAAACCCAATTTCCAAGTAAAGCCACATTCACAAGTACTGGGCGTTAGGAATTCAACATGTCTTTGGCGGGGGAGGGCCATAATCCAACCCACAACGGTCTCTCTTCAGCGTATTTGGTTAGAGGCGGATTATGGTGGCCACAAATACATTGTGCGCAGTGGTGAATCTTCTACGCATACAAGGAGGTTCAGGTGCAGGTAACTAAAACGTACTAACAGAAAGCTTGAAAATGTCCATTATGCCATCATCCTATGGATCCAGTAACCACAAGTTTCTTAACACATCATTTAGGGGCCACCTGGGTGGCTCAGTTGGTTGAGCATCTGACTCTCAGTTCATGATCTCCCATTTCATGAGATGGAGCCCCTCCCTCACTTGCTGTCTTTCTCTCAAAAATAAATAAACTAAAAAAAACCCAAAAACCTAGCATATTAAAGTCCTACTCCTTTGACCTGGCTGACTTTTTCTTCCCCTCACCTTCTGCCCCTTCCTAAGATATTCCCTGGCCTGTTATACTGAACTACCTACCATTTCCTGAATGTTAAAAAAAATTTTTTTGACATACAAAAAGCTGCACATAATATATATAAGTAGGCAAGTTTAGAGATAAGTATACAACAGCAAAATCATCACCACAATCTATGTCATAAACCTGCTCGTCACCTCCAAAGTCCCCTCCTGCTCTTTTCATGATTGTTTTTGTTATTGCTCTGTGATAAGGGCACGTATCAGAAGATACACCCTCTTAGCAAATACTTGCATGTGCAATGCAGTGTTAATCGGAGGCACTATGTTGTACAGCAGATCTCCAGGACTTAACTTACCTCCTGAATATGTTGCAACAGAATTGATGAATTACTAAGAAAACAAATCTAATGGTTTGAGCATTTCATCCTCCCTCATTCTTTGGACCAATACTGGCTATTTGAGAATCTGCTGGTAGGCGATAATGTATAGTATCATCCCTTATCAAAAACCTATGGGGAAAAGCATTGACATCTGAGGAAGATGAGAAAGCTTCCCCAAAAGTAGTCAGTGATGGGGACTGAGGTAGGTACGGAAAGTACAAGGAAATAAAGCATTTTTGCCCTTGCAGCAGTAAGAGTAGGTGGTTTCCAGAGGGAACTGTCTGCAAAAGGCAATGAGGGATTTTAGACCCTGGGCCATGGGCTTTAGGTCTTGGGGAACAGGGGACACTGCGGGGTAAATAAACATATTGATGATAAACAATATAGCACATGAACTGGAGGGAATTTGCCAAGGTTCTAGAATAGACCTTGTAAGAACCCAGGGGCTTTGCTTGACCTTGGTGACACTGGAAGAACAGGCATGGTGACAGCAGAGACTGAATTTCCTACCGGAGTGGTAGGTTGGAGGATTAGATGCAGATTCCTCTGAATATTCCTCTGAATATTCTTTTCAAGTAATGTTTATTTTTCCCTTGTACCACATGTTGTTGAAAATGTAAACTCTGTACAACTGCACATTTTCATGTGATGCCACTTCTTTGCATAGATGCACACTGCTTCCTAGAATCACCTCCTCCCACCCTGGTGAATTGATTCCCAGCCCCCTTGTCCAGTAACCTCCTTTTACTTCCCCTTCTCAGATTGAATTAGGAAGAGCTCATCACTTCTCTCTCTGTACCTGGTTCTCCATACTGATCACCTGGGTTCTCCACACTGATCAGAGGAGAGGAGAAGAGCAAAGAGGAGAGGAGCGGAGAGGAGAGAAGAAAAAGAAGAAGGAGGGGCGGGGGGGAGGAGGAGACTCAGTGCATAGGCAACTGTTACTCCGGGAAGCTCTCTGAACCTCATCCTTTTGGGTGAGGCCTCATTACACAGGCAGGATTGATTGTATCATTGGCCATTGGCAATTTGATTCAACCCCCAGCCCCTCTTCCTTCCTTGGGGTCAACGGAATGGAACTGAAAGTTCTACTGCTCTAATCACAGGTTGGATCCCCTGGCAATCAGCCCAACCCCCTCCTTAGGTGGGTCCAAAGGTCATCTCCTAAACACAACAAGACATATCTTTATCTCTCTAATCACAGGAAATTCTAAGGGTTTTAGGAACTCTGTGCCAGAAATGGGGACTGAGATGAAGTATATATTTCTTATTGTAAATCATACTCTCACTGTAACATAACTGAGTATCTACTCTGTGCTAGAATCCGTGTCTGATGTCATTTACAACTCATGATGGATATCATGATCCATCTCACTTTTGCATTTGAGGAAACTGAGGCTCAGGGAGGCTAAGTGACTTGTCCATGATGCCACAATTATTGGGGTGTCAAAGCTGGGATTCTATGGCTCTGATATAAATCCCATGATCAATTTATAGCACACCGTCTGGCTGCTATAACAAAAATGCCCTAGACTGAGTGGCTTATAGACAACAGAAATTTTTTTCTCATAGTTCTGGGGACTGCCACGGGATTGGGTTCTGGGCCGCAGAGGGGCGACTTCTTGATGTGTCTCCACATGAAGGAGAGCACAGAGGAAGTGAGCTCCTCTAACTCTTAAACTGGCACTAATCTCATTCCTGGGGGCTCCACCCTCATGACCTAAGCCAATCCTAATTACCTGCCAAGCACCCTAATACTGTCACGTCGGGGGGAGTTGGGTTTCACCCTTTGAATTTGGGGGGCACACAAACATTCAGTCCATAACACCACCTTTCATACCTTCTAGAACTCCATCTGAAGCCTCTAAGGGACATCTGTTTCAGCTAATTCATTGACGAGTCAGGACTGCTTAGCCTCTGATTCTGGCTTCATGTCCGACCTGACACCAGCTCAGTGCTCAGAAGCAGCAGACAAGGGCAGTCACGTCTTTGTGCATTCCTGCTTATCTCCTGGAGGTCAGAGAAAGCCACCTCTGATGGGTACACCTCGGCAGTGTACTTATTTACATGGGGTCACAGACTCTGCCTTTGATCACCCAGGTGAGATGAGGACTTCCTCAGGCTTCCCTATGATGAGTTTAGCAGAGACACCCAACACGTGCATAGACATCCCCCTACTGCTGACCCCTTAAAAATCTTTCTCATGTCTGCGGTCTAAGAACACATTAGTGCATCCTTTATAAAACCTAGACAGTTTGTGGGTCACTGAACAATAACTACACACGAATTGCAAGCTCTGACCACAGAATGATGGAGAAAGAGAAGAAAAAGAGTGCTGTGTTGGGGCCTCTGGCTGGCTCAGTTGCCAAAGTGTGTAAATCTTGATCTCGGGGTCGTGAGTTCAAGCCCCACACTGGGCATGGAGCCTACTTAAAATTAAAAACAAAAATTTTTTTAATGCTTGTGACCAGGGAACACCTGTAAGTGTAAGTTGATGAAGAAAAGAATGGGGAAGGAAAAACGATAGGACACACTCGAGGTTCACAAGGGCCTCCATCTGGGGTGTGCGCACTGATCTTCTGTTTAACATTAATAACTGCTAAATTATATTAAATGCTATGACAATCCGATTAATAAAGCTTACGATACTTAGGGCATTTACTTTGCTGAAATCACTGGCATCTGTGCCTATTTAAAATGACAGATGATTAGGATATCCAAAGTTTGGTGGAATCTGCTAGCTAACAAGGTAGAATTAAAATTTACATCTTGCTCTGGCATAATGAAGATAATTAAAAAGAGTGATAAAACCCTTTGATTAACCCTCATCTCCTCTCGCATAGCATTTTATTATGCAAATGAAGCCTCCAACACTGTAAACTTAATACCAGTTAAGAATATGAATAGGTTCTTGTGTTCAAAGCACAAAGATATAGGTTGTATGTACAAGAGATTTGATTGAGGTTGGAGATGGGGCCCCATTTTACAATAAGGTAGATCTCAAGAGCATGTGTCCTATGGAACAAAGTTATGTCTCCATTTGCTGCAGGCCTACCATTTTCTCAATATCTTCTATTTCATTTCGTTATTTCCTTCCCTGCCTCGCCAGGTCATTGGGGATGACCAGAACCCCCAAACAAGAATGCCTATGTCACCCCACCAAAAGTTTGTTTATGGTCCCGATTTTGCTTTCCTGAATAAAAGGGCACATCACAGTGGCTTTAGAAAGCAACAAATTCCTCCTCCGTCAGTCCCCGAGATTTGAATGAAGAAAGAGAGATTAGGAAACCCTAGGGAAGAGAATCTTTTTTAAAGGATCTCCAGTTTCAACATGTAATTTCTCTCCTTTCTCAAAATTATCTCCTTCCCTCTGGTGGTGTTAAAGGGAAGATTGGGGAATAGCAGGATCTCTACGAGGGGTGCTGAGCTGGTTTAATGAATTTTCCCTTGGCCAATTGAGTTAATCGGTAGGAAAATAAGAGGTGTATTTTCGTTTTTTCCCTTTTTGCCAGACTTCTCTGCTTCCCTTCGTACTCTCCATTCATTGTTCCTCATCTCCACTCTATAAAGCCAAAGAGCTTTCGTTATGTGATGAGTAGCAACCGACTAGCAAGAGAAATCCGAGTTTGCATCTCAGAGCCACCCTTTGAAGACTGTGAAGATCCGGTGACAGCCATAGTGACCCTGTGGATTGCAGGAGCGAACACGCAGAGTAGGGCTTATGGGCTCCAGGACTTGGCAGGGAATAATGCCCAGAAGCTGAAGGAAGAAATGCAAGAAGGAAGGAGATCGGTGGAGAGAAGTGTTGGAGGAGCCCCACAAAGGAGAAGGCAACATGAAAATGTAGCAAACAGAGAGAGAGGGAGGGAAGGAGTGGCGGAGGGAGGGAGGGAGAGAGGTGCGGCCAGGAGCCAATGTATGCAGACAGCTGCCAGAAGCCTGAAGAGGCAAGGGATGAATTCTTCCCTCCAGCCTCTGGGGAGTGCGACCCTCCTGACACACTTGATTTTGACTTCTGGCTTCCAGAACTCTAGAGAAGACGTTTCCTTCATTCAAAGCCACCCAATGTCTGTGGTACTTTGTTATGGCGGCCACAGGAAACTAGCAAGGTTTTGGTATGAGGAAGTGGAACGTGGAGGAAAAGGTGAGGGGGTATCTGCATCATCTTCCAGACCTCAGGCGCGTTCCCACACAACGACAGCTAAGCTCGGTTCTTCCTGATGATGGTGTATGCTGTCCATGTGTGGTTCCTTGAAAATGCGAACAGTAACAATGCCAACCAACCTGTATGATAGGGTTATTGAGAGGATTTGATTCGTTTCATACGTATCCAGAGAGCATCTGGCATAAAATCTGTACTATTTAAGTGTTAACTTCAATTTCTGCTATTGTTGCTGTTATTTATTATTGTTATAACGATTATTTGCCAGAATTTACATGCCTTCTTGATTCTTCCAGGGGTCTATTGAAATAACTTCATTTGCATATGCTTTTATAGAAAATAGAAGACTAGAGGCCATTCTCCAGGGGCGCCTGGGTGGTTCAGTCAGTTAAGCATCTGACCTTGGCTCAGGGCGTGATCTCGCGGTTCGTGGGTTTGAGCCCCACACCAGGCTCCGTGACAGCTCAGAACCTGGAGCCTGCTTCAGATTCTGTGCCTTCCTTTCTCTCTGCCCCTCTCCTGCTCATGCTCTCTCTCAAACATAAACATTAACAATTTTTTTAATAAAAATGTAAAAATAAATTTAAAAGAAAGAGTTATTTCTGGGTGGTAGATTTGCTACAGGATTTTGTTTGCTTCTGTTTGCTTGTATCTTCTAAATTTTCAGCAACCAACATGTACTACTTTTATCAAAAGTACAGAAATAATGGAAGGAAAGCCAGTGAGTGACCAGAGTAGTAATTAGTGGAAGTTTATTGTGCACGCACCGAAAAGACAGTTTGCAACTGGGAGCTCTCAAACCAAAACGTGGAATGAGGCTCAGGAGTCCATTGTTATAAAGCTGCTTCTTTAGCGAGGAGACAGTGACTGTTTATTCTTCACAGGGATCAGTTATAATATTAAACTTTTCTTAAGTGACAGGGAATTGGTCAGTGGTCACCTCCTATCAACCTTGGGAAAGAGTTTAAGTTTTGCTTATGATTTCCAGAGACGTGAGGAAGCAATGACCCAGGTCAAGTTAGCCTTGCAAAATAAGCTAAACTAAGCTTTGTTTGTATGCCTACACTGGTTTTGTCTGCTCAGGGAATTTTCAAGGCTGGTCTCTGTCTGCTTTGGATTTTAATGCTTTGGTAATATGAACATTAAAGATTTGTTTTTCTTTTTGGTTTTGAAGACTGCTTCGTCTTAACTCTTAACAAAAGGGAAAAAGCCCAAATTGAAGCATTTTCAATGTGCACGTTGATAGAGAACATTATATAATATTTTTGATGAAACTCTAAGATGTGTAAGAATTTTCAACTAGTAACTGGGGCAAGTGATGTGGGTGAGTGGGTGCAGAAAACAGATTTGGAAACCAATTTTAATGGTTTATTTATGAGTGGACGAGACAGAGTAAGACTGAGATTCCCAAATGTCTTCCTAGTGGGTGTCTAAAATTTTGTCACTGTGGATTGGGTTCTCTGGGTCAGCACCCATTTCTCCAGGGAGAGTATTTCTGGAAAGAGAAAAGCATGCAGACCAGGGTTTCATAACATAGACAGAGTTGGCATTTTGGGCTGAGTAATTCTTGGCGGGGGTGGGGGCGGGGGGCTCCCCTTTGCCTTGAGGCTGGTGAGCAAACTTCCTGGTCTCCAGACATTGCCAACTGTCCCCTTGGGGGGTGGGGTGTGTGTGTAAAATCCCTTCAGATTCTACCTCGGGAAACCTTTGGTTCAGGCTGAGTTCCTACAGACCAGTTTTTGTGAAATGAAGTGTAATCCTGTGAAATGTGGATTCTCAACATCTGAGTTGCTTTTCAAGCGCCACCCTCACTAGCCATGTGACCTGTCCATGGTGCTTACTCTGCCAAGGTGTTGGTTCTTCACTATAAAACAGGGCTAGTAACATCAACCTTCACAGATGCTTAAATGGAGAGATGATATATAGACCACATTGAACCATGCCTGGCACACAGTAGGGCTTACTAAATACCTGGTCCCTTCCTTGCAAGTTGGTTGAATCCCTCAAAATTAAGAGGGATTCATTAATAACACGATATAATTGACCTCCACCCATTAGAACCTCACCAACCAAATTATGCACATGCTTCTTTTATCAAACCCAATTTTCCAAGTCTACTTTGTCCCCACCCTAAAACCTCCAGTAAAAATAAAATAAAATACAGAAACTAAGTTGATGCAAAATTATGATTTATGTTCTTTTTGTAGTTTAGGAGGGTCTAAACAGAAAGCCCTTATCACTGAGCCTCAGCTGCTGAAGGAACCCTTTAATCATGACCGACCTTCTGGAAGAATAATAGAGATTCAGGGCCAGACGTGGGTACTGAACAAGGAGGAAATACTGCCAGAGGCTACCCTACCCCTTCCTGTTGGCTGTGAGTGGCTTTAATCTGCTTCCACTGTCTTTTTGAAGTCTGGAGATATTTGAGTACAGCCTAATTAGGTAGTTGCGGGCTGAGAGAGAATTTATTTTTGTCAAACACACGGCATGGAGGGAAATGTGTCAATGATGCTCATGGAGCAAGCTGGCCTGTTTGGTACCTGTGGCTCTTGGGTCACCCTGGGTTTTCCCTGTAGTGACACTCTCTCAGAGTCCTTATGGATGGAAGGTCTAAGTGAATCTTCTTGGCCCCCTTTCTCTGTGGCAGTATAGAGTTTAGGTCTGAAACTGCAGTGAACTGGATTTAAGTCTTGTCTCTGTAGGTTATGAGCTGGGTGACAACCTTAAGCACACGACACCCTCTCTGAGCCTCAGTTCTCCCAGCTTTACAATGGGGATATTAAGCTTAGCCTAATTAAATGAAAGAATGAAATCCCACCACTGGCAGTAATGTGGATGGAACTGGAGGTTATTATGCTGAGTGAAATAAGTCAGTCAGAGAAAGACAGATACCTTATGTTATCACTCGTATGTGGAACTTGAGAAACTTAACAGAACACCATGGGGGAAGGGAAGGGGAAAAAATAGTTACAAACAGAGAGGGAGGGAGGTAAACCATAAGAGACTCTTAAATACAGAGATCAAACTGAGAGCAGATGGGGGAGTGGGGGGGGTGGGGGATGGGCACTGAGGAGGGCACCTGTTGGGATGAGCAGTGGGTGTGGTATGTAAGCCATGAACCACGGGAATCTACCCCCAAAACCAAGAGCACATTGTTCACACTGTATGTTAGCCAATTTGATAACAAATTATATATATATATATATATATATATATATATATATATATATATATAATTTATTATACAAGAAAAGCTTAGCCAAGTTAATTAAGTCCACATTTGTTAAATGCTTGCTATGTGTGAGGCACTCTTCTAGGTGCTGGTGATGAAAAAACAACGAAGAGAAAAGCCCCACAAACAATTATCACTGATGTGCAGCTAATGTTCAGAAATGGGTTGCACAAATATACCCAAACGTTTACATATTTGTATATATGCGTGTCTCTCTACATTTTCAGGCACATATCTTTGTTTTCTTCCCTTCCCTCTCTGATTCCTTTATCATATAATAAGGCATATTCATCCTATGTCACAACATTTGAGTATCATTAACTTTTTGTTAGCACTGTCCAGTTATAGCTCATCAAGGAGAAGAGAACATCATCCAAAGACTCTGAACATCATCTCCTAGAGAAAGACTTCATGCTTTTCCAGCTGGGTGCGGGACAGCTGTGTGGGGTTAGGGGAAAATACAACTTTGTTATTGTCTTTATTTGCAGGTTAAGCATGGTCTAAGGAGGTGCATATGGGTATTGAATCAGTTGAAAGCCTTAAAAGCAAAGACTCAGGCTTCCTGAAGAAGAAGGAATTCTGTTCCCAGACTGCAACAGAGAAATGCGGTGTCTCCAGCTATCAGATTCAAGGCTGCGATATCTACCCCTACCCGTTTCCAACCTGCCAGCTTGCCCCGTGGATTCTGGACTTGCCAGACTACAACTGTGTGACCCATTTTTTTCTTTCTTTCTTCCTTCTTTTCTTTCCTTCCTTCCTTCCTTCCTTCCTTCCTTCCTTCCTTCCTTCCTTCCTTCCTTCCTTCCTTCCTTCCTTCCTTCCTTCCTATATTTTTATTTGTTTCTGAGAGAGAGAGAGACAGAATATGAGTGGGCAAGGGGCAGAGAGAGAGGGAGACACAGAATCCAAAGCAGGCCCCAGGCTCTGAGCTGTCAGCACAGAGCCCCGCATGGGGCTCAAGCTAGTGAACTGCGAGATCATGACCTGAGCCAAAGTTGGACGCTTAACCAACGGAGCCACCCAGGTGCCCCTGTGTGAGCCAATTTTTAGAAACAAATCTCCTCCCCCCACTCCCTCCCTCCTTCCCTCTTTCAATCTCTCTCTCTCTCTCTCTCTCTCTCTCTCTCTCTCTCTCTCTCTCTCTCTCTCTCTCTGTCTCTCTCTCTCTCTCGATATTGATTCTTGGCTCTGTCTCTCTGGAGAACTAATACAGATTTGGGTATTTCCTGACTTCATGCCACGTGGTCAACGATGAGCCTGGCTAGGAAGACATGTGTAAGGACCTGGCGTAGGAAGGGCTGGGGGGTGGAAGTGCTCGGGGTTCCCTCACTGTTTGCAACAGCATCTGTATAGAATGCATCCTGCAGCTCAGGTCAGGGGCTCCTGGGAGCCCAGCAGTTTGACTCGCACCTGCGGAGCCCTAATCCAGACGGTCTCTAATGTTCCACTCGGTCTGAAACTGTGTCTCTAATGAGGGAGTGGCGAAAGCCTGGATGTGGCGTCAAAGGGAGCGGGAGCAGAACACCCATCTATTTCTCTCCACAGTGGTGTCACCAAACCCTGACTGCAGTGGACACGGTGGTAGCAGGTGTATTCACAGAACACATGCGTAGAGAGCAGCAAGGGGTCCGGGAGGTGCAGGAGGCAGAGAGGTGTTTGATGGTGACAGGGAGGGGGGGAGGGAGGAGCCTCCCTGAGATGGGAGGTGGGACCAGGGCGGGCAGGGAAGGAAGGGCACTGTGCCAGTTCCTTCCACCTGCTATCCCACCCCATCATCGACTCCAAAACCTACAGAACAGTTTTCAAATTTCTGAAGATGTGCATCGGTCCTCGCACCCCCTGGTTTTCAGTGAGCCACTGCCCTCAGCCTCCGGTCCCCGCAGCTCACAGACCAGTAGCAAGGCTGCACAGGCACGCCTCCCAAAGTGAATCAAGAAACAGTTGCTGAAACAGGGGAGACACAGATGCTAACGAGCCAGTGAGTCCTCACTACATTATCACAGTGCACCAGGCACATTGACAAAGTAACTTCGATGAACCTGACCCAAGCTCACCTCTCCAGCTTCTTTTGCTACACTTGAATTTCTGTCCTCCATGTCAGCCATTTTTACTTGCTCTAAAAGAAAACACCTCTAACATTTCCCTCCATCACTGCACTGATCACTCTTTACCCCGCAGAATTCCATTTCAAGTTCGCCTCCTGATGGCTGATGTAAAAGACCACCCTGTAAGCTCCCACATGCTCACGTCTCCCAGTGTTCCTCATACTTGACTCTGATTACTTATGTACAAACCAGTCTCTCACACTAGACTCTGCAATCCAGGGGTGAAGCTGGGCCTGATTTCAGCTAGCATCCCCAGAATCTAACAGAGCACCGGGAACTCCAGTAACCTGTGTCAAGAAATGTCAACCAAACATTTTTCACACCCTTCTCTCGGCTCCTGCCTCCACCACAGTAATTGTAACCACATGCATCATCTCTGGCAGGAGACCCTACTCCTCTCGGAGGCGAGGCTACCATTTTATTGAGTACTTCCTGGTTCTGAGAACTTTCCAAATGTTCCTGCACACAGTCCCCCACCACGTGCAATTTTAGTGCTATAGTTCATCTGCTTCATTTACAGACAAAGAGACTGAGGCTTTGGATTTGGATGTGTCAGTGATTTGGCAGAAAGAGCTGAGACCCCAGCCCGCATCTACGGCGATGGAGACCCCCACGCTTTCACGACCGGCAAGACTCAAGTCTCTGTGTCTGCGACCATCCCTTCCATTTTCCGTCGTCCTCCCCTTTCTGCGTCTGACACTAAACTCAATGATCAGACCATCAGCGGAGCCCATCCATCTGGCAGTTGACAGGCAGCTCCTCGGAGCTCTGGTTTTCCCTATTCTGCGTCTGTATCATTCAGCAACTTCTGTTTTCCTCTGAGGTCACCCTTAAAGGTCCATGTGTCATGTTTCTCATTTCTGCCTTGTCGAGGAAATCTTGCCAGTGCATCTATCAAAGTAATCATCACAAGCCTGATGTAAGAGTATGGTTCCTCTCACATTTTTCATTACTAGATAATTTATTAATATCCTTCCTGAGCAGCACTAGATTTATCTTGATAAAACTGCTATCAGCAGCGACACAGGCAATACCACTGGGGTGCAGCAGGAAGAGGTGTGCTCACCTCCTTCACCCCTTAATGCCTCCGGAAGCCCAACCCGGAGCCAGCCCAGGGGGGCTGCCGGGACCCAAAACATTTTATCATTTTGATAAAGTTGACCTGGGGCAGCCTCGAAGGGATTGCTACCTATCTTGAGCCTTTCTTCTCTGCTTGTGGCAAACGCAGGATTGCCTGCGCACGGGAAAGGCAGGGAGAGAGGGCTAGATGAATTACCTTCAGAGAGTTCACTGTTTATCTCGTTTTCATTGGAGCACCTGTAGCGAACAGCTTCCCCTCTGGGCTCAAGTAGGCTTTCTGGGAGGCCCGGCTGCTGTGGTTGGTGACGGGCCTTTGGATTCTTTCTGAGGTGGTGCCAGAGAAGAGGGTCTTTGGGTATGTGAGCCAAAGAGGCCTCTGAGGCTTTCTCTTCTGACCTCCATCTCTCCAGGGAGGGAGCAGAGATACCTCCCTCCCTCCCTGGGGGTTAGTCACAGAAATGAAGACAGAGGAGTCCTCTTTGCGAGGCAGCCGCCTCTTTGGAGGCTTCTGGCGGACGTGATTGTAGGGGTGCATTTGAGATGGAAGCGGTAACTCTGTAGCCCTGTATCTGCTGGAACTCAAAATTATTTTCTTTTTTAAATGTTTTAATTTTTAAAAGTTTTTATTTAGTTTGATAAAGAGATGGAGAGTGGGCAAGCATGAATGGGGGTAGGAGCAGAGAGGGAGAGAGAATCCCAAACAGGCTCTGTGCTGATACAGCGCAGAGCCTGATGCGGGGCTCGAACCCACAATCTGTGAGATCATGACCTGAGCCGAAATCAGGAGTCGGATGCTTAAATGACTGAGCTACCCGGGAGCTCCCAGAATTATTCTTATCTAAATTAGGTTTAGGGGCGCCTGGGTGGCTCAGTCGGTTAAGCGTCTGACTTCAGCTCAGGTCATGATCTCATGGTCCGTGAGTTCGAGCCCCGCGTCGGGCTCTGGGCTGATGGCTCAGAGCCTGGAGCCTGCTTCCGATTCTGTGTCTCCCTCTCTCTCTGCCCCTCCCCCGTTCATGCTCTGTCTCTCTCTGTCTCAAAAATAAATAAACGTTAAAAAAAAATAAATTCGGTTTCATGGCTCATTTTTCTCCACATCATCCACCAAAAAAGGTACATAGCATAAACTAAATAAACACACACACGTATTCAAAGGGGAAGGTGAGGTGTGTGAATGTACCGCATGGCTGCTACTGAGGGCAAGCGGGTCCACGTAAGCATTGCTGGCAGAAGGGCTGGTTGCTTTAGCAAATCAAAATAAACGTATAGATGCTGTCACTTACACACCGGCAGGTCTAATGACTGACCTACATGTGCACGAAGAATGATTTTTGCAACGTGTTTGTTTCGCAGCCTCGTTTACACTAGTAAAGTATTTGTTGTCCCGGAAGTGAAAACTGGTTAAGTGATGGCATATCCATCTGGTGAAATATTGCACAGCCAGGCAAAGGAGGAGACAGATACGGGAATTCTGATATACAGCAAGATACATTCAGTGATCAGAAGCAGAGTAGGGGTGCCGGGGTGGCATAGTGGGTTAAGCCTCTGACTCTTGATTTCGGCTCAGGTCGTGATCTCACGGTTAGTGAGTTCCAGCCCCACATCGGGCTCTGTGCTCACAGTGCAGAACCTGCTTGGGATTCTGTCTCTCCCTCTCTCGCTGCCCTTCCCCAGTTTGTGCACAGGCTCTCTCTCAAAGTAAATCAATAAACTTTAAAAAAAATTTTGTAAAGCAAAGTAAAGATTCCTTTTGTAAAATGCTCCCCTTGTTTGTACTGTGACTCTTGCCTGAAGGACAAGAGAGAGTGGCCACTCTGATTTTCTGTGAGGGGGAGACACAGCCATCTGAGCGGGGGGAGGGGGGCAGGGGCAGATTTATTATTATGCATTGTTTCATCCTGTTTAAAGTTTCCTTGATAATGAGTTACCTCTTCAATTAAAAGCGAAGGCTCTTCACGGGACTCTTTTTTGCTTTTGTCTCTCTCAACACTTCTGAGGCTGGTAATTAATGTTTTTTTTTTGTTTTTTTTTTTTTTTTTTTTTTTTTTTGTTTTTTTTTTTTTTTTGCCTCTCTCCAAAAAATGAGCTTGAGCCACAACATCTGGCTCTCTCCTCTCATTCTCCTCCATAAATAATCGAATCCATGTTGTACAGGGGCCGTGGCCAACGGCACCGAGGAAACAGCCTTCACCCGACACATCACTGTCTAATTGGCAAAGCTGATTTTCATGGCAGTTATTCCCATAATGGTCTGAGGAGGAAGAATTGAGAGTGGCTGGTGTCATTTTCCCATTGCGGAAACTGAATCTCTAGGAAAAGTCAATTGTTCTCTAAGAAAAATAACGTGCTCAAAATTGCCCATTCTGCAGCAGGGAGAGCTAAGATGCAAACCCAAATGTGGCTGAATCCTTGCAACATACCCTTGCCCCTTTGCTAGACATGCACTCCTCCCAGGGTCTAGCGGAGGTGATGGCTGTGAGCTCCCATCCATTTTGCATGACCCCCTCCCTCTCTCTGCTGTTGAACTGGGGACCTTCCCAGAGCCATTTGGTGGCTGGTGAGGCCGTGTCTGAGACCCGTGGCTCCAGGTGTCTGTTGGAGAAGGACCGGCTCCTGCAATGACTAATTTCAGTGCTGAGGATGGCTCTGGCCTCCCGGACAGATGGCCAATTGCACTAGAGCTCTCAGAGGGCACATATGTCAACAGTCGCAGGGAGTTTCAGCTGTGACCAGAGCTGGGACAGCCATCCAAATGCAGGGCCATTCGTCACTGTGGTTGATCCCATAAAATCAGTGATGAGGAGGCAGACAGGGAATGCAGCCTCAGCTTTCTGTGGCTTGGCAATGCTGGAAGAATTGAGCACACACCTGGCTCCGCCGTTGAGACCGCCGATCTTGGGACGGATTCAGAACCCACGAGGAACTGTCCTTCTGGATGTAACAGCCACACCTAGTGACCTAGTGATTGCCTTAAAAATACACAACCATTTCTGGCCACCAGTACTCAGCACATCTTCCCCTTTGCTGCCTTACCCAGGGAGAGAGCCCTTGGACGAGATGCCCTTGTTCTGACCCCACCCCCGCGTCCTCTGTCTTCCTCTCTTTCTTTGGTGTTTCACCTTGCCTTCTAATTCTGGCTTCACCAAGATGCAGAAGAGGAGTCCCAGAAGACTGAAATGCTAATCTGGGCTCCGCTGTTTCTTAGCTGGGTGACCTCGGGGAAGTTGGAACGGTGCCTAAATCTGAAACTTCTTTATGATTCTTACGAGGGTTACGGGGGTATCATGTGTCAGATAATACCATATGCCTTCTCCAAATCAGGTGATCTAGCCTGCATGATACTCCCTCCTACAGTTACCCCGAGACCAGAAGCAAGACTTTTCATATTCTCTACAGCAGCGATTGCAATGAGGGGCAAGGTTGTTTCATGGTCCCTACCCCACGGAATGACTGGCAATGTCTGGAGACATTTTTGGTCATCTGAAGGGGATGGGAGGGGTCAGTATTATTGGTGGGTTTAAAGTTGAAGGGAGAGGAATTTGGATTTATAAGGACCCGGAATCAGTAATCAATACCACGGTGATAGACAATTTGAGCTCCAGAATTAAATAAGGGAGCTCAAATATGGATTCTGCTATTTACCTGTGTCATAAAGCCGTGGCTCTCCCCTGCGGCAACTGTTTTCCAAGGGACATTTGGTGAAGTTGGAGGGTATTTTCAATCATCACAACTGGGGAGGGGTGCTATTGACGGAAGTGGGTAGAGACGAGGGATGCCACTAAACATCACAGAGTGCACATGACGGCCCCCACAACAGAGAGTTTTCCAGTTCCCCATGTCAGTCAAGCTAAGGCTGAAAAACCCTCATAATGTGCGGTTTGTTTATTTTTTCCATTACCATATTTACACTGTCTTTCAGCTTTATAAACATCAGGAACTCTTATAAAGCTACCTTGTTGAGGAAATGATCTGCTAGTGTTTACTAAACTGTATGGAAAAGCACAGTCTGTGGAATGTTATGGAATCGTGTGAGGTGGGAGGGTGGAACAGAGGGGTCCTCAGACTGTTGAAACTTGGAAATCCCCCCTATTCATACTGAGCTGCAACCTAAAGACCCTGATTAGCTTTGAGGAAAATGTTAAACAAACAATGTATGAGGTTTGGAGGCTGTGTAGAAAAGGAGAGAGGAGAGTGGATTGGAGGTGCCCAGGCTTAGAACGAGGCACAAGAGGGACCTGAAGCAGATGAGGCAAGCCTGGCTAGCCAA
The DNA here is from genome assembly GCF_018350195.1 of Panthera tigris. Lineage (NCBI taxonomy): Eukaryota > Metazoa > Chordata > Mammalia > Carnivora > Felidae > Panthera > Panthera tigris. The sequence goes on from NC_056675.1 coordinate 34,679,843, forward strand.
CCAAAGGGGACAGGGGGGCTCCTGATACTGTGTGAATAACCCCAGAGTGCTAATAAGAACTTTAGCACCTGTATGCTAGAAGTACCAGCTGAGGAAATTGTGCTGGAGGCAGCTAAGAGCAATCAATACAGCCTGAGTGATACACAAGCGGGAGAAAGATCAGTCTGCTTTTAGAGAAGGGGTCAATGCAGAAGTTCATGTACTCAGTATGATGGTTAAGTTTATGGAAACTTGACTTGGGCCACGGGGTGCCTGGATATTTGGTCAGAGATTATTCTGAGTCTTCCCACAAGGGTGTTCTGGAGAGATTAACATTTGAATCAATAGATGGAGTAAAGCAGATTGCTCTCCCTAGTGTGGGTGGGCCTTACCCAACCAGGTGAAGACCTGAATAGAACAAAAGAGCTTCCAGTGAACAAGGGGGTGCTCCTGCAGCCTGCATGACCGAGCTGGGGCAATAGTCCTTTCCAGCTCTCAGACTGAGACTGAACCATCAGCTCTTCCAGGGTGTGGAGCCTGCTACTGCTTGAGCTGGAAAACACCACTGGATCTCCTGGGTTTCCAGTCTGCTGACTCACCCTGCAGACCTGGAGGCTTGTCGACCTCCATATTCATGTGACCCAATTCCGTATGATTAATCTTTCTTTCTGTGTCTGTTTCTCTCTGTGTATAGAGAGAACCTATTAGTTCTATAGAACTAATTAGAACAATAGAACTATTGGTTCTATTTCTCTGGAGCAGCCTGACTAACACATTCAGTGATGAGTCCCTACTGTGTGCATTGCACTTAGCCCACTTCTATGCATAATGTGAGGGAGAAAATGCCAGGTTCTACACGATAGGATGGATAAATGTCTGTGGAGGTTTAGAGGGTGACGGATGAGACAATTTGCTTTATAGGAGGCAGTGGACATTTGACACTAAGCTGTAAGAAGGGGCATCCAACATATACTGAGCATCTATTTTACAATATTAGTGCACTGTAATTCCCCATAAAACTTCAGAAACTAAACAGTATACTTCTCATTCTCCAGAGGGAGAAAAAGAGCCAGGATTCAAATCCAGACCTGTTGGTTCTAGGACCCCTGTATTATGGGCTCTTGATGCTTGCTGGGCTAACATCAAGATCATCAGACAGCCTGAATGGCAGAATCACCACGGGGCAAGCTTGAATCCTAGTCAACTGAGGGCTCAACTCAAGCCAACCTCATGGCATCTACAAAGTTAGAAGTCAACTTTCACATTCTGGATCTAAAAAAAAAAATCAAAGACATATAAAACTGTATGAGATTTGGTCTTGGGAACTGTAAAATTAGTATCAGACACCCATTCGTGGACATTCTGCAAGAAATCAATGGTCTAATTTATGTAAAACATCATCATGGTGTCTGTTGTGACAGAAGTTGCAACATTTTCGATATTCACTTCTGTTCACATTGCCATTCCAGGCCAGCACAGTCTTGCCGAATGTCACATGTTTCCTGTGCCCGGCCTAAACTAATTATCCCTTTGGTTGCTTGCAAACACTCCTCCTAAACCCAGATTTCTTGCAACTCTGACCCTTCTGGCTGGAAATGGTGGGTTTATGACCAAGTGTTCTTCCACTCACAAGTTCCAGAGTGAGCCCTAGGAGGGTGAAGATTTACACTTACAATTTTCTCTCCAGAATCACCTACAGAATAACACAAATCCCAGAAAAGTCTTTAAATCTACACTTTTATCAATCTATTTTTTAAGGCATGGTGTCCTTAAACCATCGTGATTCACAGAGTAATCAAGAGGAGCTTAACGGATGATGAGGGATTTAAGAGCTAGACCTTGGAACCACATGCCAATTTCTCAAGCACTTAAAAGAAGGCAATGTGGATGTCGTTTATGTATGTGCATTTGAGGGAAAAGAGGGGCAAGCACAAAATGGGTAGGGTTGGGGGGCACACACTCCAAACTTGGGCGTATGGATATGATGAAGTAACAAACCCATCAGAAACTCCAAGACAATTTATTCCATCATTAAATGAGTGCTTTATGTCAACAATGGTGCAAGATCCTCAGGAGACATTTGATGTCAGAGAGCATAAATTCCCAACCAGGTGGCTGGGGGAGGTGGAATGATGAGTCAGGAAGTCAATAACTAGAGTCTCTTGTCAAGGTTATTTAGCAGATGGAAAAGTCTCCATAAAACCCCAATGGTCCCCTCTGGAACCCTCTGACTGGGCTGATTCTTACAATGAGTCTTAAGTTCCAGTGGGTGCTATAAAAGAAAACAATAATGATGACAAAAGAGGCTCAACAAGGTTAGTCAAAGACTGAACCTCACAAGGGAGGTGGAAGTCTTCTGTGTATGAGTGCCAATGTGCCTTTACTGCCCATCGTGGGGAGAAGCGAATGGCTGAGAGAGCTTTGAAAACTCCCAGGGTAGCAGTTAAGCTTCTAACTCCTCCACTCCTTTCCTTAGGAATGAGGGAGTCTCATTAGGGATCGAGACTGGAGTAGGCTTGAAGAACTCCATTTGGAGGCACCAAAGTGAGATGGGCTCAATGTCCTCTGGGTTCTTTCTCCCAGAGTGAGGTAGAGTTTGGGTCCCATTAGGGCAGGGCCCACCTATGGCCAAATGAGAGGCCCAGAGCCCTGGCTTCAAAAGGAGAGATCACCTGGTAGACAAGAAAGAACATCTTTGCAGTCGGACACACGGATATTGAACTCCGATACTGATTCTTTAATATGTGAGTCTTGGCATCCTTTTCTGGGAAAGGTGGGCAATGATGCATCCTTTACACTATGACTTGGTGATTCAATGGAATGATGTGGTTAAATTATCTAACACTGTTCTGGGCACAGCTTAATTGCTCGGAAAATGGAAAATTTCTGACCCATTGCTTTTCGGATCTAGAGAAACTGTATCACTGAGCAGACATAGATGTTGATTTGGACTTCAGAAGCTCTACAGATGGATCTGGGCCTGCCCACCTCTTCTATATTCAATTCTGTTTTCTGTCTTCCCACCTGCCTTCCCTCTGCTTGTATTCCAACGTAGAGCTGGCCCATCTTCTGATCCTGTTTCCTTCCTACTCCGACATTCCCAAACCAGGCTTTGCTTTACCACAAACCCCGCCCAGGTATTTCTGTGATCAGGAGCATCCTTTTCCAGCTCTGCCATCCCTTTGCGTGAAGTCCCCGTGGTCAACTTCTATACACTGATGCTCTTCTCACAGAGACTGAAGCCAGTGTTTTCTAGAAAGCGCACGTGGTGAAACATCAAGGCCGTCTGTTCCCCCTGATCCCACCTGCATGCAGGCTGGGAGCCAAAATTCAGAATAGAAAGTCTCAGCTGCCATCTTGTGATGGAGAAGAAAAAGTGTACCTCATTTATTGGCTCTTTCTAGAGCAGAGAGAACAAAGACCAGACGCGCATCTCAATAGATTCTCTCAGGACAGGAGAAAAGTGCTGTGAGCGGTCAGGCTTTGTGGTGCAGTGAGGTTTCCCTCTGAATGCTGAAGGGGGTTTTCTGGGTATAGGAGGGGAGAAAGGTCATTCCATTCAGAAAAGACAGGATATATGAACATGCACAGACAGGTTCAAAAAAGTCCTTTATGGTTGAAGCTGAGAAGGTAACAGGAGACTGAGGAAGAAGTATGAACTCATGGAGGAAAGTGGGCCAAGAAAGAGGCAAGAAAACCAGTCATAAAATTGTGGCAAACATTTGCTGTGTCCTGCTGTAGGAATTCAAAAGGGACATCAAGAACATTTACTTAATTTTGACAAGATCAGGGATGAGGTGTCCTCCCGACAGACACCTAAAACAGATCCCATTGCTAGAGAACAGGGCTCTCTCAGTCACTCAGAATCAATGGGAAAGATATCTTGGAACAAGTATTTTGGGCTAAGATGAAAACAGGATGAAATGCTCATGTTCTTACAGTCCTATTTGAGAGAGAAAATTCACCATGAGTTCCAAGCATATCCATATTCAAGATGACAATCCAACAGCAAATGCTCAGGGACATTAACAGGAGGAGTGACAAGGAACAGAGCGAAGGAGTTAACATTTGAAGGGAAAAAGGATTGAGGATTATATGGAAAAGTTGAAATGCATTCAAGAAAGCAATAAAGACTAGTGAACCAGAAACTCCCTGCTCACTTATGATAAAATATCTAGTTAATACCAAATAAAAGATTCAAATAGACTTGTTATGGTTCTTTAGAAAGTCTCTCTAAAATAATGCCAATATCCCCCGTTTTTTAAAGAAGCATTTTCACAAATAAAGTGTTGCCTTTAGGAAGCAAGACTGGCTATGGGGAGTAAGCAGCTTAGTTTGAAGGAAAAAGATATGAGGGGAACATAATTTCTGAACTTGGAATTGTTCTTAGACACAGTTTCAAGAATCCTGCCTTGCAAACAAGATCTACCATTTATTCTGTATTGGTGTGTGTCAGCTTCCGTCGCACCACACTCACCTCGAGCCCCCAAAACACACACTGCTTGAGTGGAAGAGATGGAAAATCAAAGTGACAATTTTAGCAAAGAGTGAATGGTGCTCTCAAAAAGGAAAACGTTTGGTAGTTTAAGAGCACAGAGGAGGGAATGCTCAGTGGCTGGGAACATTAGGAGGACATCATGGAAGAGGTGATAGTTGAGCTCATTCTTGAAGAATCAGTAGAAGTTTACCAGCTTGGAGAATGCCTTCAGCTTGGAAAGTTCTGGTCATCCCTACTGCAGAGGACAGCCAGAGAGTCTCAGTCAGGTGGGTTTCTGGGCTGAAGGAGAGTGAATGCAGCTGGACAAAAGACCGGGGGTTACCAAACCACAGACGGAAGAGTCTTTATCTTCTTTCTTGAGCTTTGAATTCACCATTGTTGCTTATGAGAAGAATACATATGTGAACAGGGATCTGATCCCACGATTAAGGCACAGCATTGATGGAGACAGTTTTGAGATCAAAAGTTTGCTGCAAACGCTAAAGATTCTTACTTCCTAAGGTTGCCCAAGAGCAGTGGTAGCATGGATAAGGAAGAGGGACAAAGTCTCCATTAATGAACATTTCCCTTTCATATCATAGATGCTAACCAAAAATAAAATAAAATAAAATAAAATAAAATAAAATAAAATAAAATAAAATAAAATAAAATAAAATAAAATAACCGCCCTTGACTAAGTGGTTTAGGGGAATGCATAATAATTTGTTTTGCAAAGCAAAAAGTAAGCAATGAAATGATGTCTTTCTTTCACCTGAATTATTATTATTTTTTTACTTAAGAAGAAGAGAAGGAAGAAAAAGAAAAATAGCATCTCCCTAACCCATGCTTTTTATTATTTTTTTAAATGGTGAATCTTGCTAGAACCATAATGAAGCTCTGAAAGAAATAAAAACTTATGATCAGAACAAGCATTATAGACATTTATGTAAAACTGGAAGTGAATAGTATTTTCCCATCTGTTACTAATTCATAACCGGATTCTCTCTGGTATTGTGACTGAAGTACATTTTTATAATTCATTTCTTGGCGTCAACTGTTGGGGAGTTCTCATCTTTGTTAATTTCACAACATCAGATGTTCATGAGGAAGTTACCATTATGACTCAGACTCAACATGTTATCAATTCCAAGAGGAGAGGATACAGCCAGATAAAGTGGTGAATCGGAGGGTTTAAAATAGAGCTGTATTTCTAAACACTCTATGCTCCAGGAAAGAATTGGGGAAATGAGGACATGGCTCAGGGGCTGGATTTGAGGATCCCATATGCATGATTACAGAACACCAGGCCAGCCTGTGATCCAACAGTCCCGTTTGTGCTGGCACCTCCAGTGATGCCAAAACCCGTTAGCTACTCATTTGCAAAGGTGAACATTTGACGGAGTAGGAGTCATATGCTGCCTGGGTAGTGGGGACAGAGAGACAGAAAGATAGGGACAGAGACAGAGAGAGACAGACAGAAAGTTGGGGCAGCACTAAGCTTAGGCAGTCCCACACTTGGACATGCTAGTCTAGAAAAACTTCACCACTAAGAGTGAAGGGAAACCACTCTTAGTGACAACAACCACAACCAACATTTTCATGAATCCAAAAGTTTACACATAGGATATCATTTGAAACCATCGACTCCTTGGCTGACATTTGTGAGACGCACAGAGCAAGACAAAATCATACTGAACCTGATCAAGATTTATTGTATTAAGTCCAGTTCATGGAGTTTTTTAGTTAAGTGAATGCCCTTTTTGTTTTTCTCCCATCGTAATATCACTCACTAGGTTGATTTACAAGTCTCCTATGTTGTTAGGTAGAAGCTACAGGGTTTTTTGTTTTTTTACTATGAAAACAATATTTATTTGGTTACTTTATATGCCAACATAGTCTGATACAACAAAGGATAAGAGGAAACATGTATGACATTTCCCAGAACACGAATCTTATATTATTGAACCAGCTGAGTTCATTTCTTTGAAGCTCTCTATTCTTTTTTCCCCCCTAGAACCATGTCACTGAACTTAAGAGGGGTTAGCAGGTACAAAGAATTAGCACAGTATTTTAGAAAAACATAGTACTTTCAAAATGAATCACATTTAAAAGTGTTTATATTGTCTGATACTGTTAGTCCAAATGTAGGAATTCCTCCTAAGGAAATAACGATTTTAAGAAAATGTTTTATATTCAAAGTTATTGACCACAATGCTACTATTCACCATAGTAAAACTTCAACCCCATCTCAATGGATCACCATGGTTATGAAAAATGTGGAATGGCAGTTCACTGGGGGTGCAGTGCTCCTATTTATTTTAATAATTTTTTATGAATATTATATAAGAGCATGGGAAGAATCTTCAAGAAAGAAGATTAGGCTACTTAGGCATAGACACCTTATAACTGTCTGTTTCTTTATGGTTATTTAAATGGAAAGCAGAAAGACAAAGAACAGAGAAATATACCAAACCAACAAATACTCTCCATGATGATTTTCAGACCTAATCCTACTCTCTTTGGGTTCAACCTTTTAAAAGCTAGCTGAACAAAATGGCAACAAAAATATTAAGAATAATAGTAAAAGTTATCTTAAAGTTTGCTCTATAATAAACCTATAATTTAGGTATTGTTCTTGTTTTGCAGATGAAAACACGGAAGGTTGGGAATACTCAATCACCTGTCTGAGTTCTTACAGCTACTGAGCGGTGGATGAAGCAAGTGAAGGCAGGTTGGTCTAGGTCTGTGTTATTGTGCAAACAGCATTTAATACGTTTCTTTTTAAAAATTATTTATTTATTTATTTTTGAGAGACAGAGTGAGACAAAGTGAGAGTGGGGGAGGGGCAAGACACAGGATCAGAGGCAAGCTCCAGGCTCCAAGCTGTCAGCAAAGAAACCAACACGGGTCTCGAACTCACGGACCGTGAGATCATGACCTGAGCCGAAGTCGGACGCTCAACCAACTGAGCTACCCAGGTGCCCCACATTTAATATGCTTCTTAAGGAGAAAGCTGAAGAAAGGAAGGCTACAAAATATTAAGAGAGGCGACCAATAGGTATGGCAACTGAAAAACGAAAATGAAAATAGAAATTAAGGACATAATGAGCTCTGAGATAATCAGATACTCTTTGGAGAGGGGAAGAACTGATGAGAAATTTTAATCAGACTTTCTATATGCACATCTTTTATTAGTCTTTGCAGCATTATCTCCAATGACAACAAAAAGACACAAACAATAAAAATGTCCATCCATAGGGGAATGAGGGACTAAATGATGTTTATCACTGTGATAGGATATTTTGCAGATATTAAAAATTATCATTATGAAAACTGGGTGGAAATACGTAAAATGTTTTTGATCAACTATGAAACGAACAAGGCATAACACCAAACGACATGGGCGATATTAATGCCATCCTGCTAAACTATGGGTCTATGCTCTTGGACTAGGTTAGGGCATATAGAAATGAAAATAATTGCATTGTGGGTAATATTTATGCATTGAAATATAATTGGGCTATTATATCTTCCTTTCAATAATAGATATAAACACACACATATATTTTAGGTATCATGTGTTTCAGGTCTTTGCTCATTTTAATATATAGAGCTCAACCAGATAAAAGAATAAATTCCATGCATCCATCCAAATGTAATAGAATAATGAATCTATTGAATCTGTTATATAGCTTCAAAAAGTATTAACTGTTTTTTGTATAAGGCATTTGTATTACGGAAAAACCAATATGAGGTTTGGGAGAAATTAACACTGGAGATTATCCCCAAACCTGAAGTAAAGTCTCACATTAGAAGTTGAAAATCTATTGACTGACTCACTTTAAAACCTATCACTCATCGGGCCGCCTGGGTGGCGCAGTCGGTTAAGCGTCCGACTTCAGCCAGGTCACGATCTCGCGGTCCGTGAGTTCGAGCCCCGCGTCAGGCTCTGGGCTGGTGGCTTGGAGCCTGGAGCCTGTTTCCGATTCTGTGTCTCCCTCTCTCTCTGCCCCTTCCCCGTTCATGCTCTGTCTCTCTCTGTCCCAAAAATAAATAAAAAACGTTGAAAAAAAAATTAAAAAAAAAAACAACCTATCACTTACCTTGGTCTTATATTTGAGCCACACATTGTGCCCATCTCCAGTTAGTGCAGGTAGGTATTAAGGTTTGACTCCAAAGAAAATAGAAAAAAGCCAAAAATCCTGTATCCTATTATCAGACAATTAAGTGTAACACGAATCAGGGAAAATGGTGTTGCCATCAGGACCTCAAGGCCCCCAGAGACTGACCCAAGATGACAGGTTAGAACCGTGATTCTAAGCGGTAAGATTGAACTTCACCAAAAGGCATAACCACATCAGTACCTGGCAAGTAAGTCTGATTCAATTACACTGACATTTCTGAGATATAGAAAGGAGAAGAATCAATTAGAACAACAGAAGATATTTCAGGGACTAGGGCTAAATACTCCTAGATATAGCAAGGAAAGTTAATTCATTAATTGATCCATCCATCCATCTATCCATCCATCCATCCATCCACCCACCCACCCACCTATCCATTTATCCATCTATCTATCCATCTATCCATCCATCCATCCATCCATCCATCCATCCATCCATCCATCCGCCCATCCATCTATCTACCCACACACTCATCTATCCATTCATCCATGCAGCAAGCAAGTCAATAAATCATAATTTTGCAGGAATTGAAAGACCTTCATAATTTTTGAAACATAGTATAAGGGATTACTGACAAAGAGTTCAAAGTGTTATGATGCCCTGTCAAAAGCTTACACTTTATCTTGAGCACAGTGGGAAACCAGTGAAGAATTTTGAGCAGCCAAGTGACAAGATGAGATTTGCCTTTAGGAATAAGTAGGTAGTAATTGGCATATGGTCACAAAAGGGCTACCGACTTTGATTTCCTGGAAAGACAAATAGAAAAGGGGAGTGTCTGAGTTGGCTGACCAAGCCTGGAGAGACATGTTCTAGCAGGGTGTCTGACACCAGGGCCTCAGAGCCTCCAATTATCTCAGGAAGCCATGCCTTTCTTCTTTGAGCCATAAATAACTGGCACTTACCAATGAGACATTTAACTTAGCAGGTTCTGCTGAGCCGAGCCTCTGTTTCCCATGGTCTATCTTAACTAACATCTTAGGTTTCCATCGAACTAGTGGTAACATGATAGCATATAAGAGCTGAAGAATGCTGAAAAAATAATCAAGTCCCAATTTTTCCCACTATAAGACAGCATCACACCCCTGCAAGGTATACACGGTTAAGAGCTAAAGAGGTAAAATGCCAATAGAGTGTTTTCACAGTGCAGCCAACCCATCTAGTTTCAACTCTGCACACTACCTTTGGACTTTGGATAAAGTGTAGCAGATTCACCGGCCAACCCATCTAGTTTCAACTCTGCACACTTCCTTTGGACTTTGGATAAAGTGTAGCAGATTCACGGGCCATAGTCTGTTTCCTCTCCATTCACCAAACCCTCCTAGCAGTAACCCAAAACTATGACAGCTAAATATCATCTATGTTAAATTACTTTTTCACTAGTAGTTGATTTATAGTTGATTAGGTAATTAAATCAAATACAAGTGGGTGAAAGTAAATCTATTTTTATCATCCCTGTAAATTAAAAGTTCCGCATCATAAAAAATCATGACCATCTTGAAAATGACTAGTCAAGTGCCTTTTAGAGGCAAGCAGGATTTATTGTCAATTAACGTATTGAACTGTATAGTCAGCATAACCCTGTGCTCAAGACTTTTAAAATTATTGGCTTCCGCTCCTGAGCTGCTTCCTATCATGGTAATGAAATGTATCTAGCTATTCTCATATTGAACAATTCCGTAGGTTGGGTTTATATCTCACTATAACAACATTCCATTTTATTATTATCTCCAATCCCCTGTAATGAATACAAATACATTCCTTTTTTCCATCACGAGTTTATCAATTTTCATTGATTTGCCTATAATGAATACAGTCAGGAGAAGAAAGGCAGACAGATCATATCCATTAAAGTGTCTTTAGTTTCAAAAGTTTGTCTGTGGCATTGTTTAATTAAAAAAGAAAAAAGAAAATCATCAGGAAACTAATTAAAAGGAGACATTACTTTCAGGCCTGCTTATAAACAAGAAGTCAATAATTATGGCATAAAGATGCTTGGGAGCTATGGCACTTCTATAAATGTGGCATTTGAATTCAGCCACCTGAAAACATAAAATGACTAATTCTTAGCCTATGGATAATCCAATATGATCTAATTACAATGTTTCACATTTTTCTAAGTTTGTAAAGGTCGGATGGAACGGTAAAAGCTAAGATGTATTTATGACAAGTTCAATCTTTAAGACTAGGTGTTTTTGGAAGCATGTGTGCACTCTTGATTTTGGGCAAAACTCTATATAAACACACAGTGGCCGTGTGATGCTGAGAAATTCATGTGTATTTCCAGCTGTACAAATCTTTATCTGTAACATGGTTTTTCTGAGGTCTTTTCCAGAAAAAAGAAATGGTTTCCTATTCTAGGTACCACTGAATTAAGAGTGCAGCAAGGCGACTGGCTTTCCTAAAGCCACACTGCTCATGGAAGCCACATTGCCCACGGAAGCCACATTGCCACGGAAGCCACACTGCTCATGGAAGCCACATTGCCCACGGAAGCCACATTGCCACGGAAGCCACACTGCTCATGGAAGCCACATTGCCCACGGAAGCCACATTGCCACGGAAGCCACACTGCTCATGGAAGCCACATTGCCCACGGAAGCCACATTGCCACGGAAGCCACACTGCTCATGGAAGCCACATTGCCCACGGAAGCCACATTGCTCACGGAAGCTTTGGACTCCAGGCCAACTGCTTGTTTCATCCGTACACAAGGCAGCAAGCACTCTCTTGAAAGAATGAGAACATATATCCCCGATTTCTATAGTGTCTTCAAAACTCTTTAACCAATATGATAATAACAATCCAAATGACCGTGCCTTCAGTGACATTCATGGGCCTATAACCATTACTGCCTCTGCGTGGGCTTAGTGTTTGCAACTCCACAGGATGGTCTCATTCAGGATAACATCAAGCAATTCGATGATATCTTAGAATTCTGAAGGAGGAAAACTTGTGAAACAGCTAAATATTCCAGATTTCCTTCTTGCTCACTCACTGTTTGGAGCTGACGGGTGTACCTTGGTGAGAATAGCATGTGGAGCTTCTAACTTTGCTCTGAAAAAGATGCTGAAGGGGAATCTAGTTCTGATGTGCAAACGTCTTTCATGGGATAGACTTTCCCTTTCAGAAAGCTACTGATTCCTTAAGCTTCTCTCCTCAGAGCACAGGACACACAAACTGCCTCAGTTAGGGGCAATCATGACATTTGTCACCAAAGACGTGGAAATACTAGGTAAAAACTGGGGCTATCTCAGACAAAAAAGACATTCCTGTTTATAGTTCCTACTCCTCACATATTTTGCCCTTAACCCATAGTAAGTACCTAATTGACTTTGTTGAAGGAATACGCTTTTATTTTTATTTTGCTAGAACTTTATAGTCAAAGAGTAGTCTGTGGGACACCAGCGTGAGCATCCCCTGGGAGCTGGAGAGAAATTCAGAATCTCACACCCCACCCCACACTTACTGAATCAGAATCTGCGTTTCAACAAGGTCCCCAGGAAACCTGTTTGCACATTAGAGTTTGAGAAGAACATACTGTGCTTGGCACAGACCCAGCACTTCCTTCGTTTTCCTGCCCAGTGTCCTCAACGGAGCAGTTTTGAAAAAATACAGATTTGCTATTCCCTATGACCTGGAATGGAACCAAAAGACGCTATCAAGCATGAACACAAGGGGATCTGTTCAAACTGTTCACGGAACCTTTGTAAAGGTGAAAATTTGGAAGCATCCTAATGGCCATCCGTGACAAGCTGACTGAGTAAGTGTGGTCAGTCCAAACACTGGAATATCACACAGCAGCGAAAAGTAAGGAATCGGTACTATACTCAATATGGCTACATCCCAAAATACGCAATTGACGGATCAAAGGAAACTGTGGAAGAGAATGTGTAGTTAAGTAATGTGTACAGCATTAAAATATGCAGAGTGATACCAAAATTAGCTATGGGCATCCTAGGATGTAGTAACAGCATGCAAACATAGATGGAAAAATACCTGAAAAGCAGGATACAGGCTGCTCGCCCGTGGGGAGGGTGAAAGTTCACGACTGGCAGAGAGGGGGATGGCAGGGACTTTATACATGTCCGTGATGTGTTTATTTTTAGGCTTGGTGATAAATGCTTGTTTTTTTTTTTTCTGTGAGTTTTGCTTGCTTGCAATATTTCATAGTAATAACTAGAATACAGTGTAATCAGTTTAAGAGGTCCTACTGCACAATATTCCCATCGAAATCACCAAGAAGGCGGCCCAGGAATCAGCATAAGCACACAAGGTGATTCTTATGGGTAGACTGCCAATATGACTTGAAAAGAACAAACAAAAACAATCCTGGATCTATGATAAGATGTCCCACCTGGGATGCTTTTAGAAGCAGTATGCTGCCATGAAAGAACATGAATTTTGTATTCAGACAGGAATGGACTTGGAATTCAGTGTGGTTTAGAAGCATCCTTGGGTGACTCTAAACCCTACTTTCCTCACTAGCAACTGGAGTTTTTTTTAATATTTATTTATTTTTGAGAGACAGAGTGTGAGCGGGGAAGGGACATAGAGAGAGGGAATCACAGAATCCCAAGCAGGCTCCAGGCCCTGAGCTGTCAGCACAGAACCCTATGTGAGGCTTGAACTCACAAACTGTGAGATCATGACCTGAGCCAAAGTTGGACGCTTAACCAACTGAGCCACCCAGGCACCCCAGCAACTGGAGTTTGTTTTAAGGATTAAATCCTGGCATACGAAGCATTCTACAAATGGGTATTATTTCTGTTGTTACAAAATACCCAAACGAAGCATTTACTGATGAAGATGTAAACACCCCATTCGTGGAGTGTTCATTTATAGGGCGTCTTTCACAGGCCAGAGACGTTGTACATGAAACGGTCCTGGCCTCTGTTCTCAAAGAGTTAACTGTCAGCTGAAGAAGACAGACGCCATGTGGGTAGTGCTGTGATTCTGAGAGGTCCCACCCTGTGTATCACACCCTTGAAAGGCATCTTCATTTATCATTATCCACTCGACTATGTCTCCTATATGATTCCAGAAGAGCTTCGAATCATCCTATTCTTTTCCCTGACCATAGGGGCTGGCATGTGACCCAGACTGGCCAATGCCTGCACTCTTCTCTGACAATACTAATTACTGTAAGAAGTGGGCATGTGATTTTAACTGGCCAGTCAGAGATCTTCCCTGAAATCTCTCTCCATGGATTCTAGGAGAGAAAAGTAATCTTTCCTCTAGGCTCTAAATGAGTGTGTTGTAAGCCTTTGCTGATTTTGGCTCTCCTTCGCTGCTTCCCAGTCACATGGAAAAAGCCATTGGAAGATGGAGTGAGAAACTTAGATAATAGGTAATGAATCATCTGATGCCTTGGGCCCATTTCCATTCTTCCCAGCTACAGGAATCAATAAATCCTTTTTTTTTTTCTTAACTTAAATACACATATGTTAGATTGTCAGTCAGTACCAGCCAGCTTCACCTTGATGAAAACATACCCTAAGATAACCTCTCTTGTAGCATAATGTGTTTGGCTTCTGATTGCAATGTTGTCAATTATCATGAATTTGCAAAATTACAGGACACAATGCTAATGGTCTTTGTGTTCAATAGTCCCAAAGTGTTTCTTGCCCTAATCAATTATTTGATGAAATAATCTGAGAAATTGCCCCTGTACCACTAAGGAGTTGCACTGGGCTCCGAGGAGTAGAGATTCATTTACAGTGGCTTGAACACACAAGAATTTATTCATTATTTATTCATGAGTGGTCTGAAGGTAGATTGTTAAGGGCTCTCTTGGTGCCTCCACAGGAGCGGCTGGGACAGAGGGTACCTTTTATGTTTCTATTTCACTAACCCTAACACTGATTTTCAGTCACAAATTCTCCTCACAGTCTAAGATGGCTGCTGAGGTTCCAGCCATTGCATCCATATTATAAGAAGTCAAAAGGTGAAACGCAGTGATGACAGAAAAGGCAATTAACTCTAAGGCAATTCTTAGTAGTAGCCTCTTTTCAAAATCCCAAACAACACTTCCACTTACATCTCATCGACTAGAACTATAAATGACGTTGACAAATGCAAGTGTTTGGACTTCATAGAACAACAATCTGAATAAAATAAACTTTTGCTACTAAGTAACAGAGGGAGAATGGGTATGAGGCAGGTAGCTAATAGTGGCTGTTATTCCAAGTCACTGTGGACCCTCAGTCTTGGGACACTCAACCCTGGTCAAACCACACCATCATGTTCCCAACCTTGAATGGGAGGGAAGCTCAGAGCAATCATTTTCCCCCCACAATAAATGGAGGGGGGTTTAACCAGGAGTGTGGGAGCAGGGAGGAGCAGCTCTTGGTGTGGGCTGGTGGGGAGGGCTGCTTTCTGAGGGAGGACACATCTGAGCTACATCTTAATGGAAGAATCTAGAGTGGAGAATATTTCTGGCCCAGAGGCAACAAAGTATGCAAGGGGGGAAGTAAGTGAAACTAAGTTAAATGCTCCCCTTCTGAGACCATTGCCCTAGAGCACAGTTGACTTTTTTTTTTTTAATTTTAAAGGGCCAGATGGCACATATTTTAGACTATAGTTCTACATTCTCTATTGCAAGTATTCAATCTGTCTCCTTGTGACAAAGAAGAGGCTATAGACAATAGATAAAAAAAATAGTTGTGACTGTGTCCCACTAAAAGTTCATTTACAAAAGTAGCAGCTGGCCTTAAGTTTCCAATGTCTGCCTTTGAGGAGAGGCTGAATTATCTTTCCATTCTCGTTGTAGAAAATGACATCCCCAAATTTGAGGCATATGAAGAAGAGACTGATAAGTACAAACACACAGGAAAATGTAGGGAAATCACATCATGGACCTACATGTCAAAAAAATTATAGAAACAGTGTTATTTTTCTGGGTTTTTGAAAACGTTGTGGTGATTTTCAGCACTTTAAAACTTGGGGCGCCTGGGTGGCGCAGTCGGTTAAGCGTCCGACTTCAGCTCAGGTCACGATCTCGCGGTCCGTGAGTTCGAGCCCCGCGTCAGGCTCTGGGCTGATGGCTCGGAGCCTGGAGCCTGTTTCCGATTCTGTGTCTCCCTCTCTCTCTGCCCCTCCCCCGTTCATGCTCTGTCTCTCTCTGTCCCAAAAATAAATAAAAAACGTTGAAAAAAAAAAATTAAAACTTGAACTTCGTAATCTCTTCATTATTCAAAAGAAGTGTTTGCACGAATCCCTAAATTTCTCTTAGCGCTTTTTTTTTTTTACCAAACCTGTCCAAGCTCTCCAACCTACAGAAACCAGATCCAACCCTGCCTGGAGGCAGGGGGAAATTGCACACCGGGGGAACTGCAAGTCATTTGGTTTTGCTCACGGAAAATAGTGAAGCGAGAAGCATCCTAGTCATAAAACTTGGGCTGAAATCTGGGTGTTACTGCTTTATTAGCTAAAAGACTGGGAGAAGTTATCTCGGCTTAGGTCTTTCAGCTGTGCCATGCGGGTAGGCATTTCCCCGGCCTCGGAGGGTTGTGGAGGCAGGGGTGAGGTGAGATGATTCGCACACGGGGCTAAGTGCAGGTGTAGCATCTGGTCCTACATTCATGCGAGTGGTGAGGATGACGATCGTGGGTAGGGCACGGAGGGACCAGGCTGGTGGCATGGAGGTGCCGCTGGGGCCAGATTCAGAAGGCTGTGGACACAACCATAGGACCCGGATTCTATCCTGGAGACAACCAGGAATATAGGAGTTTCAGCCCCAAACTGGCCCCGTGAGATTTTCAGGCGTTCCCGGAGCTGCAAATCACAGCTCTAAGAAAGGAGGCATAGTGGGCCCAGCTCAGTCAATTCCTGCCGTGTTAGCGAAGTTGGAGGTCTACTTTTCGAAAGCCCTCCTGGGGAAATCTTCTGCTGAGTTATATCACCCGGCATCACGTCCCACAGCAGAAGGAAATGAAATGCATCAGCGAAGGCCTGGACGTGTCCCACAGGACTGGTGTCATTAAAGGTATCTATCCACGTGGCTGGGCATCGGAAGGCAGACGTGGGGTTTGCTGTAAAGAATTGCATCAGGGACAAGTTCCTGGGTGTTCCTCAGTGCCCCAGATAGGGCCGTCCATCTCAGCAGGGACAGGGCAGGTGATGCCTGGGCTCTGCGTTCCTTTATTCAAAGCTCAGTTAATGATGGAGGCCAGGTCAGGCAATGTTATCAGAAAATGCCCAGACACAGTTGTGCTTTTAGGTATGAAAACTACCTGACCATGGGGGCCTCATCCAGACTGGAAAGCAATATTCTCTTATTCTCTGCTGGTGCTTCATGTGTTTTTCCTTCGCAGCTTTTAACACAGTTGCAATAATAATAATAATAATAATAATAATAATAATAATAAACCTTTTGGGTAACACTTTGTTAAATATTAGGCCATCACCTCAAGCACTTAGCTCTGTAATGGTAGAGAATGTTTCTGCTTAATTCACTTCTGTATCCCCAGTAGCTTGCATGGTAAGGGCACACAGACTCGATGATATTTACTGTATAAATAACTCAATAATTTAAGAGGGATCCTCCTGGCAGGTTTAGGGAGTCAGGTGAGAGAGGCTTTTTACCTGTTGAGATGCCTCATTAACCCTGTATTAACCTCGTTCATAATTCACTTCTTCACTCATTCATTCTTTTCCAGTTTTTAAAGCATCTTTATTGACATATAATTCATACAGCAGGCAATACACCCATTTGAAATGTATGATTCAATGGCTTTTGGTATATTTACAGAGTGGTACATCTATCACTACAGTCCATTTTTAGGACATTTTCGTTCCTGAAAGGAAACTGCACCCCTCCTTAGCTGTCTCCCTGCACCCCTGTCCTAGCCCCCACATCCTTCCCAGCCCCAGGAACTCACCAGTCTGCTTTCTGTATCTATGTATTTCCCTCTTCCAGGCATTTCATGTAAGTGAAATCATATAATATGTGGTTCTTTGTGCTAGCTTTTTTTCACTTAGCATAATGATTTCAAGGTTCATCCATATTGCATTGTGTATTGATACTTTGTTTCTTTTTATGGCCAAATAACATTCCACTGTATGGATATACCACATTTTATTTACCCATTCATCAGTTGATGGACATTGGGCTGTTTCCGTGTTGGAGCTTTTATGAAACTCATGCATTTTTTAAAAAAAATTTTTTTTTAAGTTTATTTATTTATTTTGAGAGAGAGAGAGAGAGAAAGAGATAGGTGGGGAGGGGCGGGGGGGGGGGGACCAAGAGAATCTCAAGCAGGCTCTGCGTGGTCAGCACAGAGCCTGACGCATGAGTCACAAATGGTGAGATCATGACGTGAAGCCAAAACCAAGAGCCAGACGCTTAACCGACTGAGCCACCCAGGCGCCCCGAGACTCATGCATTCTTACACGTTGATTGGCACCTACTATTTGCTGAGCACCCTTCTTGGGCCCTTATGTGCAGTTAAGTAGGAGTTGGTCTCTGTTGGGTAGAATATTGCAGCTTTTGGGAAGAGGGCCATAGTGAACATCTAGATAACTTAAGAAGTGCTAAAGAAATGTCTTTAGCCCAGACATAGGAACAGATAAAGTTTGCAGCTGAGAGGACGGAGTGTGTGATTGAAGCTGGCAAAGTGTGAGTTTAGTGGAAGTGCTGAGGAGGTTGCCCAAGGCAGAGGGAACACAGTGAGTAGATGTGTCCCTCGTGGACGCAGCCTGTGTGTTCAGGGCACAGTGAGTAGGTGAGGGTGGCTGCTGGTTAGAGCACAGGGGTGGGGTGATGGGGGGTGAGGCTGACAGGAGCTTCTCCATGCTGGGATTTGTAGGCTGAACAGTGAAAAGCAAGTCTTTCTCTCCCCGTACCCACTGGACCCCCTCACCCAGACCCTTTCTCTGACACACTAAACAACAAACATGTACTGAACACTGATCACGTCTAGATCCCAGGAGCAAAATCAGGAAAAAGACAAAAAGTCTTTGTACTCACAGAGGTCACATTTTAGCGTGGAAAGAAAAACGAGACGTTAATGAAGAAGTGTATAATATATTTTCCCGTCCCTTTTTTTTTTTCAACATATAAAGGATTGGCCTATTTGTGCTGCCCTATAACTTGCATTTTTATTTTTTTACTTAAAAAGATATCTCGGCAAATTGATCCATAAAAGAACTTAATCGTTCACCTTATGCTTTTTTTTTTTTTTTAAACCACAAAGCATTCCTGCTGGAGTCAGCATAATTTATTTAAACAGTGCCAGCTAATGATCATTTAGGTTTTTTCCAGTTTTTACGGTGAAAGGCGTTGCAGTGGATACACTTGACGAGGATACCCAAAGGTAATTTAGTGGAATTGGAATTTCAGAGTCAAGAGCATGTGCATTTTTTAGTGGTAGATGTTCACAGATTGTTCTTCAGAGGGGCTGCTGTGTGCTGTGTGTACTTCCAGGAACCAAGTACAAGAGTGTTGTGTATTATGTTAACACCCTTTCACAGGGCCACCAGCCTGCCCAAGTGTGCATTTTGCAAGTGTTGAAGAGAAGCCGCTATGACTTGGAGTGGGGTGGGGGTGGGGGGTGGGGAGAGACTAAGCCAGAGAAACACAGGTCTGCAGTTACCCAGGGTGAGAGACGATGTGTCAGGGGTGGAGGGCTAGGTCTGGATTTAAGCAACAGAACTCAGCCACACTGCCCGTGGAAATGAGGGGATGGAAGGTCTCAAACACATAGATCGAGGGGTAGAAGGAACCTGAGAAGTGTCTCCATCCAAAAGACGGGAAACAGGCCTTGAGCGAGGGATCCACTCTGGACTCTCAGAAGCCAGCACCGTGCCTTCCAAAGGCACAGCTTCAGAACGGATGGGAGAGCTAACCTTGAATGTCTTGGAGTAAAGCCTGAAGAGACAAAACTCCCAAATTATCCGTGTGGGAAATGGCGCCTGCTTCTGGAAAGAGGTCCTGGACAGGACTTCTTGTCTCAGGGAGCATATGGAGCAAGGAGTTCTCTCTGAAGAGGAAACAGTGTGGTGCAGGACCGCCAGGAAGCCAGACGGCATTCTTGCAAGCCAGAGGCTTCCTCTGCATTGCTATCACTGCAACAAAATGGGGCTTCGCCTGAGGGGTTCCCAAGTGAAACCCCAGCACATTATCTTCCCATTTCTCCGACTCCATTTGGAGACACAGTCAAGACGTTCTGAATTCTAAAAAATTCTACAGCTTGAAATGTAGACCCAAATATCCATTTATAGTTCTGATAAACCACATTCTACTAGATCAACACTCCCACCAGGAAAAACTGACAAGAGCGTATTCTAATACAGGTATTTGGTAGTTATCACAGAAGCTGTGACTTAGTAGAGGCAAGGTCCTAAAGCCAGGTGAAACTTACTGAGGTCAGTCCAGGAAGTATGAGAGCCTGAGCAGAAAGTGGCTGCTAAGAGTCAGAGAAGGTGACCAAAGCTTTTGTCAGTTTCACAGCGCTATGGAGGCCAGACAGAAAAGCAAATACAAGGTTCAGAATTACCCAGACAACCAGGACCCAAGTGGAGAAGATCCAAGAAAGAAGGTAAGTCTAGGAATGGAGGCTGACAGTCTAAGCTAGTGTTCCCCTCGAATTATTCGTTGATTTGTAAGACGGGAGACAGGATGAGAGACTGAAACACCAGGCAGAAAGTCATGGATGGGAGGCTGAGAAGCTAACCAAAAGTTCAGAAGAAGTAGGGTTTGGGGTTCAGGATTGATCAGAGGGAAAAGCTCTAGTAAACGTGGCAAGCATTCCACTGGGCAGCAGAGGATTATGCCCCAGGAGTGGAGAAGAAATGAAACAGAAATGTTCTTACATGGCTCAAACATACTTTGAAACATCTTGATTCTTGGGGCGCCTGGGTGGCTCAGGTGGTTAAGTGTCTGACTCCTGATTTTGGCTTGGGTCATGATCTCACGGTTTAGGGGATCAAGCCCCACGTTGGGCTCTGTGCGGACAGTGCAGAGCCTGCCGGGGATTCTCTCTTCCTCTCCCACTGCCCCTCTCCTCTCGCTGTCTTTCTCAAACAAACAAACAAACAAATGTTAAAAAATTAAAATAAAGAAACACCTTGACTTTTGATCATTTTGACAATCTACCCCTACTTGAACTTCCTGCTATAAGGTAAATAAATACTTCAAGAAGAAAGACAACAGCATCCAGAGCCTCTACAAGATTTAAAATACATGTATGGTATTCATCCAAAAATTACCATGTTTACCATGACATGAGACCCACAGAAAAAATAAACAACAGAAACAGAGTCAGAGTGATCCACAGGACATCAAACACGGACTGGAAAACAACTATAGTTAGTTCGTCAAGAAATGAATGACGCGATAGAAAATTTAGAAAGATAACAAATACAAAGAAACTAAGACTAAGAAAAAAATCAAATTCACATTGCAATAATGTGTAACTCACAAAGCAGTCATATACAGAGAGAGAATTAATGAATTGGAAGATAAATCAGTGTAAAGCATCCAGACAAAAGTTCAAAGAGAAAAAAGGATGAATAAAAAGCATAAAAGTGGCATATGGGACACAGTGTTTTGATCTAACAAACATGCGCCTGGGATATCAGAACTGGATGACAGACAGAAGGGGACAGAAGCAATATGTGAAGAAACAAGAACTGGTAATTTTTTAAAACTGATGAAAGACATCAAGCCACAGATTCAAGAAACATTACCAACTCAAGTAAGATTCACACAAAGAAACCCACACTGGGTGACCTTTTGGTAAAAGTTTTGAAAACCAAAGACAAAATCATAAAAGCAAACAGAGAAAACAAACACATTATCTTCAGAATAATGATAATCAAGATGGCAGCTGACTCTCAGGAAAACATGGAAACCAGAATATAAACACTGAGTAAAAGTAACTGTCAACAGTTTCCTGTAAAACAAAAAAATATATTTGAAAAGTGAAGGCAGGGGCACCTGGGTGGCTCAGTCGGTTAAGCGTCCGACTTCGGCTCAGGTCATGATCCCACGGTCCGTGAGTTCGAGCCCCACGTCGGGCTCTGTGC
Source organism: Panthera tigris (assembly GCF_018350195.1). NCBI lineage: Eukaryota > Metazoa > Chordata > Mammalia > Carnivora > Felidae > Panthera > Panthera tigris. The sequence continues at coordinate 34,701,509 of NC_056675.1, forward strand.
TGACAGCTCAGAGCCTGGAGCCTGTTTCGGATTCTGTGTCTCCCTCTCTCTGACCCTCCCCTGTTCATGCTCTGTCTCTGTCTCAAAAATAAATAAACGTTAAAAAAAATTAAAAAAAAAAAAAAAGAAAAGTGAAGGCAAAAATAAGGATGTTTCCAGGAAAACAAATCCTGATATAATTTGTAGCAGACCTACACTAAAAGAAATACTTAACAAGGGTTCTTTAGGCCCAGGAAAAATCATTTCTAGATGGAAGCATGGAAGTACAGAAGAGAAGGAAAAACAATGAAAAATTTGAATATATTTGAACAGATACATGTATAAAATGTGTATCTACTGACTACAAAGAATGATAATATTCCCTTAGGTGATTTAAAATACATGTATAGACACATAACAAGTATATGACAAAAGGCAAGAGGAAATAAATGGAGTTAAAGTATACCAAAGTTCTAGCATCAGGAAAGGAGTGAGAGCAAGTATCTCTCATTTGACTATGGGCAAAGACACATTTGACTATGGGCAAAGTATCTCTCATTTGACTATGGGCAAAGACTATGGGCAAAGACACATGACTATGGGCAAAAACTCTAGATATTAAAAGAAGACTAAAAGTATGCAAAGTTATTATATCAGGAGAAGGGGACATGACATAACAAAAATACTCTAATAGATGTCAAGTAAAAGTAAGAAAAGGGACAGAGGATAAATGGGACAAATAGAGAAAAGAGTAAAGTGGTAAAGTTACATCTAAAAATATTATATATTATATTAAATATAAAAAGATGAATTAATCAAATAAAAGACAAAGATTGTCAGAATCGAATATAGACAGATACAGATGTGTAGATACATTCTTCTTTACAAAAGTACTTCTCAGATGTGAAGATAAATTGATGTTAGAAATCAAGGTATGGAAAGGATATGCCATGCAAACACTATCCGAAAGAAAGCCAACATAACTATAAATGTGGACCCAAGGGAGATTGTAGCTGGGCACAGTGGATGGTGTCAGCACAGGGAACATCTGGGATTTATTCATTTATTCAACACATGCTTACTACATATCTACTGTGTTGAGGAAGAAGGACAGCTGTCAGGAGCAGGAATTTCAAGCATCAGGGAAACGAGCTGGGGAGATATTTCAAAATAGGGAGGGGTTCATGGCTACCCATCTCAGCCCCATGAGACAGATCAGACTTCTTTACAGCGCAGAAATTGTTTTTTTTTCTTAGTACAGTTCTTTTTTAAAAAACTAAGAAAGATTTGGATTGATATCCTGGGACAAAGGGGTGAATAAAACAAGTGTCCTTGCTTGAACTTGCCTTTTTACTAGGATAATCTTAACAATAAGGGGTAGTTGTGGGTTTCAGGACACTCGTTCCACATCATCATGAATATGGCTGAGACCAGTCCACTTAAACCTTTCTCTACTGCCATTGGATTCCTGTTTCTCTCCAAACAAGGCAGTTCTTTCTGGGCTAACTGAGGTGAAACAGGAGGACAACTAGGAGTTTCCAGAAGTTACTGGGATTCTATTATCGTAAAGTATCAGACAGCCATCTCAAAAGCCCAACTTGAGAAGGCTTGGCCCTCTGAGAACTTCTGTGCAGGTTCTAAGTTTCAAGAAGAAGAAGAATTTATGTATGGAGTGCTTACCCTCACAAAAGGATTTGTGCTAAATTTTTAAAATGTTTTTATTTTCATTTACTCTTTATCATGACCCGATATTCATCCCCAAATGAGGAAACTGAATCTTAGATCAAGCAACCTGCCGAAGCGATCTGATTTGGTAAGTGTCTAGTGGACAGATGAAGGTCTGGGTGGAAAGGACATCTTTATGGTCCTCTTTTGCTCTCATCTCCCCCCATCTCTTCTGCAAAGACTACCAGTAAATTAGGAATACCCACCCCCAATCCCTACATCCTACATGCATGCAAGACCGTGTTTCAGGGGGTTGAGTCTCTCTGCCTCAGCGTGAGATTACAGTTTATTCTCCAATTAATTTTGCAGCAGCCTCTTTGGTTAATAAAGTCTAAACAAAGAGCATTTAACCCAATTCATGGGTTTTTTTCCTCCATCGTGAGCAGCCTGTCACACACAATCAGATTGCGCATGCAAAGCACAGAGGAGGCAGGAGTCAGCCCCACCTGCTTAGCGGGGGTGCAGGCGGGAAGCTCACAGTTGAACATTTGGCTGTGCAGATGGCAGACATGGGGAAGACATGGGGGAAAACCACTCTCTGAATCCAGCACAGCGCAGGGAAGGGGCCATTTGGGGGCTGCAGGCAGCGAAACACTTCTTCATGCCTCTTGACTTGGTCCAGGCAATGGGTGGTGAGGCCACTCAGAAAGAAATGACATGAAAAGTACAAACGGCCTCCTATGTGACGGACACGTTAACAGCATGTGATCTCTAATTATCAAGCGATCATCAGAGATAGAGACTGGCTTTCCTTTTTTTTTCCAGGTGAGAAAAATGAAGACTCAGCAGGTAAAGTGACTTTCTTATAGTCACAGAGCTAATAAGTAGAATTGTAGGGGCTCAGATTCATATCTCCCGGATTCTCTTCTCTGCACCAGGCCTATTGAAAAAAAAGCTCGAAAAACCTCCATTGGGCAACTGATTTGTGCCCCACCCTGGACAAAATGCTGGGTAGAGATGCCAGAAATGTGGAAGGCACCCTCCTTGCCTTTAAGGAATGCATGATATAGATAGGGAGACGAGAATTAATATATTGGGACTAATTAAAAGATAGTGATGGGCTGAGCTGTGTGTGGCCTCGACTCCAGATAATTTAGAAAAGGACAGATAACCACAGGCCAGTGCAACCAGAGCAGCCCTGAGGCTCACAGAATATCAGAATCAAATCTAAGTGTGAACATACGTCGCTTCAGGCCCCGGAGGAAGACTGCATCTGATTCCTGCCTCTGCCCAGTGCTTTGATCACCGTCAGGAAATAATTGCTAAATACGTACATAGAAATTAACCTTTAAAGAATAAATAAAGAAACACGTCCATTATGATTTTGTTTTTTGGGTCACGGACTCTGTGCAGAAATGTATAAAAAGAATGATCCCACTTCTGGGAAAAAAAAAAAAAAGAAGCACATACAATTTCTGAGGGTCCAGGTTTCGCTAGAAGCCAATTCAAGAGTATGATGTTCAACACCAGAGGATGATTCAGGTGGCTGTGACACATGTGTTCAATGGAAAGGCACACGGTTCAAAAACATAATGTTTATAATAACATTAAGGAACACAGGTTGGTTATAGAGGTAAAGGAAATCAAGCTACGATGCAACAGTTTTGCAGAACCTATGATCTCAACTACGTATAAATTCCCGGTAAAGAGGTTTGTTTCTAGCAAGACTGCTCAGGCCCATCCCTACGTCTTCATCAGCAGAGTGGCCTTGAATAAGCTACATAATCTCTTGGTGCTTCAGTTTCTTCACTTTTAAAATGGCACCTACTGCATAGGGTTATTTTTGAGAATGAAGTGGGAAAATAAATATACTCTAGACAAAGCACTTCAAACACTGTCCAGCATTGAGAGAAGCCCTAAATAAACATCATTATCATCATCGTCCTCCGTACTATTCTATTTTATTTACTTCAAAAATCACTCTGTAGTTTAGTCTATCATTTTATCTCTCTCTCTCTCTCTCTCTCTCTCTCTCTCTCTCTCTCTCACACACACACACACACACACACACACACTTATAAAATCAACCCCTGGGAAGAAATAGAATTGGTTTTGGAAAATGATGGTGCCTTGATAAACAAGTGCTTCAAATATTTTTTCAACAGGTATATGTGTATATATTCCTATAAATCAAATTAGAGACAAATGTGTAGTATTATTGCAAATGTGAGCCATTCCTTTCTCTGCACACTCTGTCCATAACCTGGAATATTTCCTGAATAATAAAATTATTGCCTTTTCAAAAGAGACTGTCTGTGTTGAGTCCCACCATTTACTTGACCTCTCTAAGAAGAGAGAGGAAATAGGCAAACATCCGTTGAATATTGCAGAAGCCACATTCAAAGACCGATGCCTGATGGATCAGCTCACTACCTTGCAGGGTTTCATGTGTGCCATTTATATTCCGAAGTGATTGGCTCCCTCTATTTCCCAGGTTCACAGCATCCAAATGGAATTGCCCTGTTACCATTTAGTTAAGCAATGGGACGAAAAGCTGGGGCTATTAAACATCTTTTTCAAATGTTAAGTCTTCCATTGCTTAAGTGTACTTGCTTCAGCATTCAAAAAATACTATTTTGACATGAATATTTCTGTCTACTCCCCTCCACAGGCGTGGCTGGGGGCAATTAGCAAGGCCAGGCAAGTTGCCATTCAAAGGAAGATAAGAGGAAGCCCGACATTGCCAGGGGACAAAAGTACATGTTAGAGGAATAAGTGAAGCAAAGTTTCAAAATTCACAAAGCTTAAATTACACACACAACAGAATTCCTATGAGAGTTTTTTGGTGACTGATAAAGTCAGGATAAAATGGGCAGAGAGGCACACATGTTGTTCCCTGATGAAAAGGGAATCTCAGAACCATCAGGAAGGAAAGGAGAAAGAGGATATTCGTCAGAAAGTACAGCCTCTAGTACTGTCTTAGACTATGAGGAGAGGCAGAACGTCCAGTGTTTAGGTAAAACAATGATCTCTCAAATGGTTCCGTGTTTTCAGAATATACCCAAAGTCCTCAGTCAAAGGTAGGAGGGATAGTGATATACTCTTGAGCAATAGTAGGAAAGAAGAAACGTCTCACATTATCATCTCTATTTATTAAAGAAATATTTATGGAGCATCTTCGGTCTATCATCCTTGTTCTGGGCACAGTCTTTTTCTAGAAGTGAGAAACACAGGCTTTGTTAAGAAAGAAATACAGATAATTAGCAAGCTGACATACATGTACAGTACAAAAGCAATTAGTATTATGTATTATTAATGACATAAAACAGGGTGAAATGCTAGTTCCTGGGCTGGCTGGGGAGGACCTATCAGAGGAAGTGACATATAAGCAGAGGTTGAATAATGACAAGGAGCCCCCTATTTCATTACTTGAAGACAATATGTTTCAGATATTGGCCTAGAAGGACCAAGAAAAGTCTCCAAGGATGAGTCCGGTTTGTCGAAAGAGCAGGAAGAAGCCCAGAGTGACTGAAATGCTTATGAGGAAGAGTGGTGGGCAATGAGGATATCCCATGGAGGAGACAGAGACTTGACTGCGTTTCTGTGATCCACTCATCTATGCTGTGACATAAAACAGCATCTGGAATAAGATGATCCAACTTATATAAAAAATGCTGGTCATTGGATGCGAAATTTTTTGGGGGGTAACTACTTTAAAAAGTCTCCTTAAGGGGTGCCTGGATGGCTCAGTCAGTTAAGCGTCTGACTTCGGCTCAGGTCATGATCTCATGGTTCATGGGTTTGAGCCCCACGTTGGTCTTTGTGCTGACGGCTCACAGCCTGGAGCCTGCTTCAGATTCTGTGTCTCCCTCTCTCTGTCTCCTCTCCTCCCCTGCTTGCGCACTGTCTCTCTCTCTCTCTCTCTCTCTCTCTCTCACTCACTCAAAAACAAATAAACATTAAAAAAATTTTTAAAAATAAAAATTCCCCTTAAGGCAAAAAAGGGCTTAATTGAATTGAATTGTAGAAAATCCAATGGTTAAAATCTGATTGATTTTATGATCAGTCAGGATGAGCTGGATTATGCTGCAGTAACAAGCATTCCCTTCATCTTAGTAGCTTAAGAAAAGAAAACATTTTTATTTATTACTCTCATTATGTATCCACTACAAGTCAACATGAGAATTTTGATTATTCTAGTTAGTTGGGAATCTAGGCTGATGGAATAATTATCATCTAGAACATCCCCGATGGCTGCTGTGCTATGAGAGACTTCTGGAGAATCTTCCACTGGCAGTTAAAATCCCAGTGTGAAAAAATAAATAGATAAACATAAAAATAGGGGCGCCTGGGTGGCGCAGTCGGTTAAGCGTCCGACTTCAGCCAGGTCACGATCTCGCGGTCCGTGAGTTCGAGCCCCGCGTCAGGCTCTGGGCTGATGGCTCAGAGCCTGGAGCCTGTTTCCGATTCTGTGTCTCCCTCTCTCTCTGCCCCTCCCCCGTTCATGCTCTGTCTCTCTCTGTCCCAAAAATAAATAAAAAAAAAAAAAACGTTGAAAAAAAAATTAAACATAAAAATAAAATCTCCAGTGTGGATGAGACATTCACAAATGTGCTTTTGCTGACTATTCAGAGAACAGAACTAATCACTTAATCCTGTTCAGTGGCATAGTCCTCAAGAAATGAAATTCTACTAGGTGTTCAAAGGAAGGTAAAAATGGGATATATTTGGTAAATTCCTCTGATGACAATCACAACTCAAAGTGAAATTCTTTTTCCTCTCTTATTACATTATTTTTAAGTACTCTCTACACCCAACATGGGGCTTGAACTCATAACCCTGAGATCAAGGGTTGCATGCTCTTCCAACTGAGCCAGCCCGGTGCCCCGCAAGTGAAGTTGTTTTTCAACATTTACTTTCTTCTTCCTCAAATACCTACGATGTACCTAGCAAACCTGTTCCATTTGGGAAAGTGATAAAGGTGAAGCTAGCTGAGTTGTAAAAGTCCAGGGCACCGGTAGTATACGAGTTGGCCGCAGGCTCTGAGCCACAGCCTCGTTATCATATGTTGAGTGCCTATGATATCTGTGTCAGACTCTGGATTTTACTTATTTCACTTACTTTTCACCACTACTCTAAGAAAAAGGTACAATTAATTACATTTTACCACCATAGGAATGTATGCTCTAGACTACTGGGCAACTTGCTTAAGATCATGCTGCTCTCCCTGTTTTTTTTTTTTAAAAATGTTTATATTTTATTTTGACAGAAAGGGAGAGAGTGAGGAATGGGGAGAGAGAGAGAGAGAGAGAGAGAGAGAGAGAGAGAATACTAAGAAGGCTCTGTGCTGACAGCACAGAGGCCGACATAGGGCTCAATCCCATGAACCTTGAGATCACATCCTGAGCCAAAATCAAAAGTCAGACACTTAACCAACTGACCAACCAAGTGCCCCTAAAATCATACTACCCTTAAATGTTGGATGCCAGGTCGACCTGATGCCAAAGCTCTACAGTAGTCTTCACTTTGGTATTGAAGGTATGGTTGTTTCAGAAACATAACCAAGATACGTCTTCATCATTCAGGGTTAATTCATGAAGTTCTTCCACAGATTTTTGCCTTTGGACACATCATTACTTCTTTAATTCAACTATATTTTATACTTAATGAATTTAGTAATGTTTTCATCCAGTGAACTGAGAGTTCGATGGATGAGAATTTGTCAGGAAGTGGGTAGGCCAAAGAAACCAGAGTTGATAAATATATGATGTGCTTACAAAAAGAAAAAAAGAAAGAAAGAAAAAAAAAGTTTGGAAGCCACTCTCCCACCTCCCCTTCCCCCATGTGGTACAGTCCCAGCAACACTAATAGGAGTGTGACATACAAAATCAATTATTTCTTTTTCAGGAGACATATTTTCACTTAACACTTTTGGATGATGATGATGATGATGCCAATGAACACTGTAAAAATGATCCGTCATCAGAATAAGCCCTCTGCCCAGGATCAGAAGTCCTGGGACTAAATAGCTTGTCAGCTATTTAGATTGTGATTCTCCTGGGAAAAAAATATATCTACAAATTAAATCCAGGACTAACCTTAACAATGTTTATTTTCTTTCTTTCATGGCAAAAATCCTGGTTCCCAATAGCACCAACATATTTGTACTCATTTGCGTTCATCTCATACCATTTGCACAACAGACCCAGAGTAACAACAGCAGCACAACAGTGAACAACATGATTTCTTAAAATGACTTCCCCCAGTCCCTGTAGATGGCAGAGTATATCTCATTAGAGATGCAGACTCAAAGTCCTTATTTAAAAAAATTTTTTTTAATGTTTATTTATTGTTTTTTTTTTGAGACAGAGAGAGAGAGAGAGAGAGAGAGAGAGAGAGAGAGAGAGAGAGAGAGAATGAACAAACGAACATGAGCAGGGGAAGGACAGAGAGAGAGGGAGTCAGAGAATCCGAAGCAGGCTCTGGGCTCTGAGCTGCCAGCACAGAGCCTGATGCGGGGCTGGAACTCATGAACCGTGAGACCATGACTTGAGCCAACGTCGGACTCCCAACTGACTGAGGCACCCAGCTGCCCCAGAAAGTCCTTATTTTAAAGTCACAAGATAGTTTCCCTATGTGTATATTATCAACTTGATGTACGATGAGACTCATTGGTTATGTTTTAGAAACTACTTTTAAAAATACCAATTTCTCTTGTGATTATGGAAAATATGGGCATGGTTTCAGAGTAAAATCTACAGAATCTGTCATCAGAAAAGTCACGATTCTACCCTGTTTCTTCACATTGTTTCTCCTTTTTTTCTTTCTCTATTTCAGATTTTTAGAAACCCTGACAGGGTTTTTTAGATAAGCTACTACATACTCATACTCCCCTTCTCCTAAAGGTAACATCGTGCTCTAAACAATTCTATTTTAGATTTTTAAAACGTGAACTGTATCCTGGTGATCACTCCATAGCAATCCATGAAGATAGTATGTGTTCCTTTTTACCTACTGTATAATGCCCCACTATATGGATTTCTGTAGTTTCTTCTGCTGGTCTCTGATTGGTAAACATTAGGTGGGGACCTGGCCCTAGTTTTTCACTAAAAGAGAACTAATGTTATCATTAGCGTTATTCACAGATGGGAAATTTGTGATTTCTCTGTTTATAGGCAACCTCAAGGGCACATGTGCTCTTAATCTATCCTTCATTGAGCACAGACTGTAGGGATTAGTGCCTGGGGTAGCTAGCAATGCTAAGAATGCTCCATACACACACATAGCTGTTGTTCCCACCCTGTCATCACATACTCGGAGCTCCTGGGAAGTGACCACAATTTGTGACTTTGTGAAAGAGTTAGCCCCCACAGGAAAGCTCACTGCTCGTGCTGGGGATGGAAAGGCCAAGAAATGGCAGAGATTTAAGCAAGAGGTGATTCTTGGACAGGAACGAGCTTCACGTGGAATTCAGTTTTGTGTTTACAGACTCCTTTTCCTACAGGAATACCTTGCTTCTCTTCAGCCATGTTTTACTGCATTCATGAGGAATCTTGAATGTGGCTCTGGTGACATTTGGGAACTTGAGGATTTGGGGAGTCTGGACCTTTCTGTGTCACCTGACGGGAGCTCACCTGAAGTCACTGCCGCGGATTTCAGAAGCCACGGACATTGGAGGTGAATGGGTATTTTGAGTCTTGGTTTGATTTCTTCTAACTGTGACTATGTGACAATCATTTATCTTCTCTTATTCTCATCATGCACAACTGTGAAAAGGGGCCAAATCATGCGCTCGTGGTGTTGAGGCAGAACAAAGGAAATAAGGCAGACCAAGCTCTTCGCACAGAAAATCCTCATCACCTTCTTCAGCTTCCTCATCACTACCAGCAAGAGGCGATGTAGTGCAGCCACTTTGGTTTGAATCCTGGCTCTACCCTTTCTAGATACATGACTTTGGGCAAATTTCCTCTATGTGTGCCTCATTTTCCCCAATCAGGTCTGGAGATACAAAAAAGAGCAGCTACCTCTCAGGACTGTTGGAGAATTCACTGCATGCGTCCCTGTGATGGGCTTGGAAGCGGGGGTGGCCATTGTGACTGTTTCCATGTGAGAAGGAAGGTGTATCTGGATGTGTTATTTAAAGCTGGACCTCACATGTTTTAATTATGAAACCCCGCTCCTGAGACTTGAAGCCAGATGTATCCGGATAGTCCTCTGCTCATGTCTTGTTTCTCACCGTCAAAGATAAATGTGGTGTCTCAAATCCTCGGCTGCCCCCTGCCTAGTGCCATCCTACCCCCCTTCCCGCGTAGACCCAGGAGACAGCTCCCGGAGGAGATACTAAATCCGCAGCCCAGCTGGTGTCTGAAGGGGGGAAGGGAACCAGATTCCAGCTGCAGCCTCCGGCCCCACCTTCCCGGTGACATGCTCCTCCTGGTGAACCCTCAAAGGCCTCAATAATTCACCGCAGTCACCATGCTCAGACAGGTTGCTTGGAAAAGCGAGTTCTGAGCCAAAGGTTTTTGGCAGGTCTTAAAATATTTCCTTCTGTGCAATTGCAATCACATCTCCATCATGGGCACCTTGGAGTGCAGGAAGGCATAAAGGGGAGAGGAATGAGGAACCAGTGCGGCCCTTGGTTTATAATTCACTCTTGTCACAGTGAGATCCAGGCACAGCCGATGTGGCTTGTAGTGCGAGATCTGGGACACATGAAGTGACACCTTTCTGGCTATATCTATTTTAATTTTCCCAGGTAAACAAAGTATGCGGCTACCCCCAGAGGCAGCTGCCAATTGCTTCCACATTTCCAATGGCCAAGGCTTAAAAATGCATACATCAGAGTCCACTGTCCACTAGCTCATACAAAGTCTGCTACCTCCTACTTTTTTTTCTAGAAAATCCTGGAAGGGGCGGGGGGAGTATTCCAACACAGATAAGCAGCAGAGAAGAGCTCGTCCTGAATTCCCTGTGACAAAGCCTGGTTGGGTGGCTCCAGGGCAAATCATCACTGAGCCCACATTAAATATTAAGAGGGAAAGATCAGTGTATGGTTTTGCTATTTTATGCCTCAGTTTCAGTAAAATGCTTGGTACATTGTATGTGTTCAATAAATTGTTGAATAAAAAGAAGGGGGAAAAGAAGAAAGAGAAAATGAAAGAAAGACCTGATCGATGGAAAGATGGTTCAATGATTGTGTCAGGTGGAATTCAGCATTAAATCTGCATTATGAACACACTAGATGGGTGCCAACTGTCTATCTCTGTGTCTCTGTCTCTGTCTCTGTCTCTCTCTCTCACACACACACACACACACACACACACACACAAAGGCAGGGCTTATACATAAAACTTCTGCTAAATCTCGGTTACTTATTGATCCCTCCAGGTCCTAGCAAATGATATTAGCTTATACGTCCCAAGATTCATGCCATGCTAGACATCATACTAAATACATGAATTTTTTCATTTTCTATGAGACAGTAACTACTATTTTCTTTATTTTTGTAGATGAAGAATCTGAAATGTGGGGGTTTTTTTTGTTCCAATGTCACTCACATCTTACACGAAAAAGCCAAGTTTTGAAATAATACTGATTAATTATAGTCCCCACTGTTACAATCTATTTACAGGCAAAGGATGGCCTGGAGTGAGATAGAGGCCCACAGAGGTACAGAACATACGGAATAACGCATCACAGGTTGGTGGCAGAGTGAGGGTTAGACTCCCCCCTCAAACCCCCCCCACCCCCGATAAGCCAGGGGCCTTCCTTCCATGCTTCGTAACCTAAGCTATGAGCCCTTGACATTTGAGAACAGAGGCAGCTTCAGCCTGTCTCTGCCTTTGCAGTGAGCTTTGGGGAAGGTACCTGACCATACATGGACACAAACGTCTGGGAAGTTCTGCTGGGGCTGAAATTTTGGAAAGGGATGACAGGCAAAGGATGGCCTGGAGTGAGAGGCCCACAGAGGTCCAGAACATACAGAATAACGCAACACAGGTTGGTGGCAGAGTGAGGGTTAGACTCTCCCCTCAACCCCCACCCCCACCCCCGATAGGCCAGGGGCCTTCCTTCCATGCTTCGTAACCTAAGCTATGAGCCCTTGACATTTGAGAACAGAGGCAGCTTCAGCCTGTCTCTGCCTTTGCAGTGAGCTTTGGGGAAGGTACCTGACCATACATGGACACAAATGTCTGGGAAGTTCTGCTGGGGCTGAAATTTTGGAAAGGGATGATATTCATCAGTTCAGATTCTTAGTTGCCAGCTAAGACTACACCAGGCAGCAACAACAAAGGGGGCAGTGGAGTGGGAGTAAAGTTATTTTATCGATTCATGCAACTACAAGTTCCTCGGAGAGAAATGGATTTAGGTGTAACTTATTTCAAGGGCTCCAGTGATGTCGTTTGCGCTCTCCTTCTCTCGCTCTGTCTCTGTCTTTCCGCTATCTCTTAGATGCATTTTTCTTTTTGTTGATGTATTTCTTAACCACACTCTAAGTGAGTGCACATTTCCAGATTTACATAGACCTCACAGTCTTAGAAGAAGACAGATCCTCTCTTTCCTAATGGCCTTAGGACGGTCAATTCCTGATTGTCCCTTCTTTGGTCACATCCATGGTCCTAGATCAATGGTTGTCCCAGAAAGAGAGTATGTTCTGTTCGATTAGCTGCGGTCAACATGGCCATTTAAATTGGTTAAGATGACAGATTGGCCAGGATGGGAAATTTGGCAAAGGAAAAAAAGATATTTCATAACCAGAAGAAAAAGAGTTAGCAGGCAAGACACTATACCCATTACTGACTTTCACCCATGCTATTCCATATCCATAAATGACTCTTTAAAATCCCAGCATCCTGCCCAAGTGGCTTATGAAGAACCATTGATTTGACCTGCTCATTGTGATAGGGGTATTTGCTGAAAAAAGTCTGGAGTGCCTGGTGAACATTTCTCCCAGAATTCTCTCATTATAGGAAGATTTAATCATTTATCATTTGAAAATCACTTTCCAACATCTGAAATGCTAGTGGTAAAGGAAGGCAAAAACGCATGTGATGTCAACTTGGCAAAAACTGGGGTAAGGGAGAGCATTGTTCTTGGCTAATCACAGTATCAAGCAGAAGGATTTTTATTGATGATCTCCTTGAGCAGGATGGATGTCTTCATAAGCCCAAGAAGGAAAGAGCAGCAAAAATGATAGAAAGAAGCTGAGGAGAAAATGTGACAAATATTGAAGCGGGTAGGAAATTGTTTTAAAAAACTCAGAAATCGATGGAGAATATTGAAGTCCCTTTGCCCATAGATGAACAGATGAGTGCAATTCCACACTGTGGGTTCTGAGGCTCAGACATGAGGTCAGATGTGCTTTCACTCTTGTTTGAAGAACAATGGGCCTCTTTGGACCAGGGTGATGTCATTAGGATTCCAAACTAAGTTTTCTTCATAGTAGGATATGAAACCCTGTGATTAGTCCTCTCTCAGCCACGACACAGACAGCACTGGCATTTCTTTTTATTTGTGTTTTTCTTTCTTTTCACCCCCTTCCTTCGTTCCTTCCTTCGTTCCTTCCTTTCTTCCTTCCTTCCTTTTCTAACATACTAACTTCTTTTCTTCCTAACTTCCTAACTGCCTTCCTTTTTTCCTAACTTCCTTCCTTCCTAACATCCTAACTTCCTTCCTTCCTAATTTCCTAACTTCCTTCCTTTCTTGTTAACTTCCTTCCTTTTTTCCTAACTTCCTTCCTTTGTTCCCAACTTCCTTCCTTCCTTAACATCCTAACTTCCCAACTTCCTTCCTTTCTTAACTTCCTAACTTCCTTCCTTCCTAACATCCTAACTTCCTTCCTTCCTAATTTCCTAACTTCCTTCCTTTCTTGCTAACTTCCCTCCTTTATTCCTAATTTCCTTCCTTTGTTCCCAACTTCCTTCCTTCCTTAACATCCTAACTTCCTTCCTTTCTTAACTTCCTAACTTTCTTCCTTTCTTAACTTCCTAACTTCCTTCCTTTGTTCCTAACTTCCTAACTTCCTTCCTTTCTTAACTTCCTAACTTCCTTCCTTTGCCTCCTAACTTCCTTCCTTTCTTCCTAACTTCCTTCCTTTGTTCATTCGTTCCTTCCTTCCTTCCATCCTAACTTCCTTCCTTCCTAACTTCCTTCCTTTCTTAACTTCCTTCCTTCATGACTTCCTTCCTTAACTTCCTTCCTTCCTTTCTTAACTTCCTAATTTCCTTCCTTTCTTCCTAACTTCCTTCCTTTGTTCCTAACTTCCTTCCTCCCTTCCTTCCTTCCTAACTTCCTCCCATTCTTAACTTCCTTCCTTCCTAACTTCCTAACTTCCTTCCTTCCACTCTACATCTGGACATGTGACAGTGAAGAAGATCTTTAGGTGATATCTAAATTCCCATCCTAGAACCAGTGCATTGGCATTTTATTCTAGATGACTTTTGCTGACTATCAGGAAAATAAATGAATAAGAGAAGAACAAAACACAACAAATCTGCAGGAAAGCCAGAATCTTCTGAAGGATTTGACAGCTGAAAACACGAGTCCTTGATTATTGACAGAACAAGAACACTGTGTTCTCTTTCACAGAGCTTGATCATTTCAAATACAGTACTGAGTCGTTGAACCAATTTTATTGGCCTGCGGTCAGTGCTTCTACCAATGACGATGGGGGAGGGGCACACTTTCACACCAGCAGGGTGTTTGACCTGAAGTATTAAGCAATACATTGGAGAGACCATTGGACTTCAGTGAGGAGATCTGGGTGGATTGAAATAATATAATCGCTGCAACAATAATGCCTGTAACAATCCAGGCGCACAATGTGTAGATGCCGCGCTAGGCAACTTATATGCTTTGCCTTAATTGATCCTATAACAACCCTGTGAGGTTGATATAATGTCCTTCCCATTTTATAGGTGGGGAAACTGAGACAGAGGGAAATGAACATGTTCCAGCCTATAGAACTAGCAAGTGGCTGACCTGGAATTTCAATCTAGCTGTCTCTGTCTCAAAGCCTATACTTACCATTTTTCCACACTGCCTCTGAGCTAATGCAGGTTCTGTTACTATCTTACTGTGTGTCCCTTGGCAAGTCACTTCCTCTCTGAATGTAGTCGTCTGTAAAAGGAGACTCATCTAAACCCGTAGAAACCAATCTTTTTGAATGTGACAGCTTTAGTTTAAGACCAAAACATTTTTTTTCTTTTTTAAAAAAATATTTTTTAATGTTTAGTTTTGAGAGAGAGACACACACAGCATACAAGCAGGGGAGGGGCAGAGAGAGAGGGAGACACAGAATCTGAAATAGGCTCCAGGCTCTGAGCTCGAACTCATGAACCATGATATCATGACCTAAGCCAAGGCTGGATGTTTACTCAATTGAGCCACCCAGGCACCCCCAAAACATTTTTTTCAAACACTCAGATAATTAAAAAAAATAGTTACTGAAAAATAAAGAAAATGTAACTTCTATGTAGGTAGGGGCACAGTTCTGAGGTCTGCCACTTACTAGCTATGTGGCTTTGCACCAACTACATAACTTCTCTGTGTCTCAATTCCCTCATCTATAAAGTAGGATAATAAATAGCACTGCTCTCCAAAGATGGTTATAAAAACAAAATGGGTTTCTATTTGGAGAGTACTTAGAAAAATCACTGGAGAGGTGCCTGGCTGGTTCAGTCAATGGAGCATGTGACTCTTGATCTTGGGGTCGTGAGTTCGAGCCCCACATTGGAAGTAGAAATTACCTAAGAAAACAAAATTTTTAAAAAATCGCTGGAGAATAGAAAATTCTATGTAACTCTTAGCTATTTTTTTATTTAAAAAATTTTTTTAAATGTTTTTATTTATTTTTGAGACAGAGAGAGACAGGGCATGAGCAGGGGAGGGGCAGAGAGAAAGGGAGACAAAGAATCCGAAGCAGGCTCCAGGCTCTGAGCTGTCAGCACAGAGCCCGATGCAGGGCTCGAACCCACAGACTGTGAGATCAAACCTGAGCTGAAGTCAGACACTCAACCAACTGAGCCACCCATGCGCCCCTAACTCTTAGCTATTTTTAAGTTACATTTCATGAATCATGGTGACTGTAATCAAATTTTACCATGTTCACAGATCTACTTTGTCGGGCGAAACTAGCTATCTATTCAGAAACTCTGGGAAGACTACAGGGTTCTGAACACAAAGATGGAAACCAAAACACAAAATAAGTTTTTGAGCTTTCTTCCTGTTTGAGCATCACATGAAAAGATCTATCCCAACACCAACCTCTTGACATCAAAGAGCAACTTCTCAAGACCTCTCCCATCGCAAAACCCAAACCCATGCCCAAGCAGGTTCAGGGTAAATGTTTTTGGTGTCGTTTTCCCCTGGGGACTGCCAGCTCTAGGAGAAGGGAATTCACAGGCCACCCACGTGGGTAGCTACCAACCGCACACCTTTGTACCTGCTGCAGCGTAATGAAACACATGGTCTTGGAAATGGTAGATGCTCACCCAGTGTGTGAAGAGAGAAGGAATGAAGAAACTTGACATTCATACAGTGTCTGCTCTACAAAAGAGTTGCCTGGAAATGATCTAGATGAAAAAGTTCAGAAACCAGTTGGATATGGAGGCTCAGACACAAGAGAAATGAACATGGCTGATAGTCACCTGCATCAAGGTGGGAATGGAGAACAGGGACCAGGAGCATCACGTGCAGGCTGGCCAGTGCCAACATTTTAATGTTGTTTCCAGGTAGTCTCTCCCCTGCTTACCATCCTACCTAGCCTCTGCTTCTCAGGGCGGCCATGGCATACCCACCCTATCTGCCCTCTTTAAGATACTCTCCTATGCCCTCCCGGGTCACCCCCAGCCCTGTTTCCTCACACTCTGGCTCTTCCTACCTGGAACTTTTGGGCAGAAAATCCTAGTGAATCCAGAACTGGACTATGGGCCACTGTCTGCATCTGTGTAAAACTAGAGGTAATCCCAGTGAGTGGGGGTTTAGAGTAGGGACTGAGAACATAGTCTCTGAGCCACAGTGTTAGGGTTGACTTCCTTGCTCTGATACTGACCAGGTGTGTGACTTTGGGCAAGTATGGTGTCCTCTCTGTGGCTCACTTCACTCCTCCAGAAAATGAGGACAAGAGTAATAGTACCACCTACCTTTAGGGGTGGCTATGAGGATGGAATAAACTTAAGGCTGTGCCTGGCCGGTGGAAAATACGACACAGTTGTCTGTCCTAATCACGAAGTGATGCAAATTGTTCAGAATGTGATTGAACCCACGTCTTTTGCTTTTCTTTTCCGTCTTAGCCGGAATGACATTATCCCTTGGAAATACCCCTTCACCTTCACTGTCAGACTCACATTTAATGCTGGGATTGGACACATTAGTAGACAGTATGGTTTTGTCCTATATTATAAAGTGTTTGCCTCTCTCACTGGACTTCTCAAGTCCGCTGAGCTTGTTAAGAGCAGGCACTGAGGGCTATGCAGTATTTTATCCCCAACATCTGTTGTCTCTACACAGTGGTTCTTTGTCTGTCAGGACAGCATGTGGTGTGGTTTGGTTTGCTTTGGTTTGCATTGGTGAGCCAGCAGAAGCTTTGGGGGAGACAGGTTTGGGCACATACCCCACCTCTGCTCCCCTCCCTTTGTTTTGGCCACGTTGATCCCATCCATGTCCGTATTATTTATTGCCATTCACTACCACTGCTTTAATCTGGATGTCTGCCATCATTACAAACCATTTCTATTTTTTTCCCTTGTCTCCAACTATTTCTTCCCATATGCCCTACATACTGCAAGATTAATCTTCCTAAAATGCAAATTCAATTATTGCTTACCTCCCTGTCTCTCCCACTAGACTGTAAATGTATTGTATCTTTCCTTATGTCCACGATCCCAGAATAATGTCTAGTGCAAAACAGGTGCTCGAATTACCTAGCTTTACTCCCCCCCCCCACCCCTTTTTTCCCTGTGTTTATATCCTCAACCCTTAGAAAAGAACAATCCATATGTCTACCAGGGGGGTAACAGGTAAATATATGGTGGCATATTCATAGGATGGAATACCAAATAGTAGATGAAATCAAAGAACTACATCTGTGTGTATTAGCAAGGACAGATCTTAAAAACAGACTCTTGAGTGAACAAAGTCAATTTCAGAATGATATGCAGGGTATATGCAATTTATCTAAATAACATTCCACAACTCTTTATATTTTTATGGTTAGACAAAGTATATAAAATACGGACCACGTATACAAAAGAATTCATTATTACCTCAGGGGGAGGGATAGAAAAATGTCCTTGAGAAGTATGTGGAATTTGGCTTTATTAACTATGTTTTCTGTACACGGAGGGAAAGAGACAGAGGCAGGGAGACAGAGATGGGGGAGAGAAGAAAGAAAAGGAGGAGGAAAGACAGGAGAGAGAGATCTAGAGCTGGAAAGAACCCTAAATAAACTAAAATCCAGGAAGAGCTGAGCTATTCACAGGAGAGAAGAAACCCGTGACTTCTTTTATTCCCAGGCAAGGAAGGAGACAGAGATAACTCACTGTCCATTGTTGATGGAAAGGAGAAATCAGCCCAATTTTTAACAGAACTGTGGTCTGGCGGGATGGGTTAGAATCCACTGGAGCTCCGGCAAAGGGCAGGTCAGAGCCCACCTGGGACTCTACTTTGGGGGGCTTCACTCAGTGCACTGAGGCTGCGTGTTGAAGGCTGAGATCGGGGTAGAAGGGCCTCAAGGAGGCCTGAGGTGTCTGGATCCTTTTCAGAGAGCTGGCAAAGCCTCACTAAAGGTTGGAAGAGATGACGAAACCCTGAAGCACAGACCAGGTGTTTGGCAGTGGCTGGTGAAAGGTCGGGGCAGAGCAGAGAGCTGAGACATAGCCCCCAGTGCCCACGGGGTGGGGGGGGGCAGGAGGGGGGGCTGGGCAGCATGGTGGGGAGAAATGGCCTGAGGCACAGAAAGCCAGGTGGGGGTCACAACAGAATTCCTCAGTGCCCCACAGAGCTGGTGGCTGGTCTCATAAGACAATGACATCTCTGGAGTCTGGCCGGTGCTCAGATGCCAAGCTCTGTTGAAAGCAGAGCCCTCATCCTATTCTTGAAAACATTTGAGTCTAATGACAGCTGTGACAAAATCTAGTCAGGCTCGACTCAGATTATACTCAGTCCCAACTCTACAATCTGATGGAGAAAGATCGAAGGATCGGTCAATATTTTAAGGAAGACTGTTGAACGAAGGAATGAATGAACCCGTGAATGAACGAATGTAAGTCTTTGATATTAATCCAGCTTTTGGGACACCTTGCTAGTAGTAAATAAGCTGTCAATTTGGGGCCAAAAGCTCCATTTAGTAAGAATGAATTTGCTCTTTCTCTACATCTGTTGGAAAGCTCCAAGGGTCACTGACAAATTTTTAAGCGCAAGTAAGCAAAATGAAGTAGATTTTTTTATAACACTGAATTTATTCAATTTAGAGGGCTGACATTGATCCGATGGTGTCTCCTTATTTTCCTGGTGTTAAAACGCTCTTTCTTCCATGAAGTGATGATATTCAGTAGCTGCTTTAAAAGATGTAATTAATTAGCAAAATGAAAATCTGGCTACTCTTTGAGGGCCCCCTAGATATGCTGGACTTATTCTAGTACCTCTGGTGATTGAGGTTTTTCCTGTCTCCCGACCGAGCTGAGTGAATTCATTATTTGGGGCTTGGATTAAAAAATCACTCACTCCCAGAAATATTTCCTGACGCTGCAGACTTCTGTAGGCTCTCCATGTAACAGACGCCCATGGTATTTGTCACTTTTCTAAACACTCATCAGATGTGTTTCTGCGAAGTCAACGTGAGTAGATTATAGCTCAGTGAGCACAAGCGCGGTGCTGATTTTTTCCACCCCCAAATCCGCAGGACCTACCACCGGGCCTGGCACAGAGCACTTGCTCTATTGACATATCTGCTGACATATCTATTGACATATCTGCTGAGACTTTGTCTGCCTCAGTTGCCCCCAAGTGCACACGAAGCGCCTTCTCATAATTACCAGCTTCATCTTCCTCGGGAATGGTGGCAGGTGGGTGGGCAGAGGAAGGCAAGCTCAGGGCTCACTCCTGCCCACCCATTAGGCAGGTCTTGCAGCCCCAGTAGGTTCAGAGGAGAAGGAAGAACAAAACAGATGTTTTATGCGTTCTTACTTTCGATTACGCCAGTTGTTCCTCATCAGGGTCTCTGAATTGTTATTTTATTAACCTCATTTGATTTATGCAGAAATTGAGACTTGAAGAGATTCAATCATGTGTTCACCTGAGTTTCCACCACAGCTGGGGTAGAGCTCAGTTACTGCTGCCTGCAAAGACCACGCTGTTTTTGCGCTCTGTTGGGTGCGGCCCATCTCCATCCAAGACAGGTGCCCAGTCCTCGTGCACTCTGGGTTTTTGCGAAGATTCGTGAGAAAGCCAGAGAGCCCCCACCCTCGCTGCCCCGCCCGTCTGGGATCCGGCACGCAGGTGCCTCTCTCCCCCTGGAGCAGACGCGCGTTGGCTTCGTTTCCCACTCCATCAGTAGGAAATCATTACCGCGTCGCTAGGAAAATGAAACAATGCACGTTGTACAACACCCACGGTGACACTGAGAAATGAGGAGCTGCCGTGAGGGCCTCGCAGCCAGATCCGTACGCCTGCCAGCCAAATCACAAACGGCCCTGTGCGCATCTGTCTTGGAGAACAGGAGGTTCCACTGTGGTGCGTGACGTACGCACAGACGTCAAGGAGCAGCCCAGTGGAGGGGAGCGTGGGGGCCTCAGTCGTGGGACCCACTGGTGGCAAGGTCCGGGTTCTCCACAGCAAGCACACGTGAGCAAATCGTGGAACAGTCACTTCCCTGAGCGGGAAGCCTTCCAGCTACCTGGTAGCCAGGTAACTTCTCACCAACATGCCTGCTGACCCTGGTCCCTTTGGAATACTTTGTCTAGAAGCTCCCTAGTTGCTAAATGACCCGTCACTGACCATCCTGGTCAGCGTTTCCCAAGGCGCGGGAGGCACCTCTGAAGAGACTGTAGCTGGAGACATTAACTCGCAGAGAGTGAGGCTTCTCTCCTTCCGAGATCTCTCGAATGGCTTCACCCACCAGCAGGAGATCCCCATCCTCTCTGTCTTGACCCCTCTCTCTCCAACACTTTCCAATCTTCCTTTAAAGAAATTTTTTTAAATTTTATTTTAGACAGAGTGAGTTGGGGAGAGGGGCAGAGGGAGAGAGAGAGAGACAGTCTCAAGCAGGCTCGATGCTTAGCACAGATCCTGTGATCCCACAATCCTGGGATCATGACCAGAGCTGAAATCCAGAGTCGGAAGTTCAACTGACGGAGCCACTCAGTGGTCCTCCAATCTTCCTTTTGGATGAAGAGGCAGTGGCCTTCAGGCCATCTGGAGTTCTACACCGTGTTCTTTTTGTCTTATTTGTTTTTATTCTTTTTTTTAATGTTTCATCTATTAAAAAAAATTTAATGTTGGTTTATTTTTGTTTGTTATTATGTTTATTAATGTTTATTTATTTTTGAGAGACAGAGAGTAAGCAGGGGAGGGGCCGAGAGAGAGAGGGAGACACAGAATAATCCAAAGCAGGCTCCAGGCTCTGAGCTGTTGGCATGGAGCCTGATGAGGGGCTTGAACTCACCAGCCGAGAGATCATGACCTGAGCTCAAGTCAGACGCTTAACCAACTGAGACACCTAGGCGCCCCAAATGTTTTATTTATTTGGGGCGCCTAGGTGAGAGAAGGCAGGGGGGAGGGGCAGAAAGAGAGAGACGCACACAGAATCCGAAGCAGGCTCCAGGCTCAGAGCTGTCAGCATAGAGCCCTATGTGGGGCTGGAGCTCATGAGCTGCGAGATCATGACCTGAGCCGAAGTCGGATGCTTAACCAACTGAGCCACACTGGTGCCCCTATTGTTTTTATTCTTTACTCATATTTATGATGAGCAGTACCTATTTTCTGCTTACCATGGGAGGAGGTAACTTTTTAAAACACACTCATTTCTATTTACTAAGAGAGTCGGTGTAAAGAAAAATGGACACAAAACTTGCACAGATACAGGGAACGTGCTCCCCAGCTTCTGACTATGTGAGCGTCACTCTGACGTAGCTCCTGGCTCTGTCTTCCCTGAGCTCCTCCCCACAGGTGCAGGAGCAGGCCCAGGGACTCACTGTCCTCTCCTCTCCCACTAAGCAGAAGTTCTGACGTTGAAGAAGGCAAGACTATTCCTCAGAGTCTCTCCTCTCAAAAATAACGTTCTCATTCCCCTGGACTGTTTTACCTGATGAGCTCCCAGTGCTCTCCCAAGCCCGCTTCCCTGGTCCTGAGCAATTCCAGTGTTCTGCCTCCTTCTCCTCAAGAGCGCCGTGTCTAGCTACATGTGCAACAGCATCAAGGCCTTTTTGTTCTCCTTTGTTGCCTTGCTGTGTCACGTGGTCTTTTGATATGCCACACCACAAACGTAGTGTCTGTGAAAATCCCTCTACGCTACCCACCTTGTACCTGCAGATCTATCTCAGGGCTCGTTGGGCATTATGTTTAACAGAGAACGGCACATCACTCAAGCGTTAACATCAGATTTAAAAAAGAGCAGAGTCCTGACTCTTGCACCTGGCAGCCGTAAGTCTTGGGTCATGAAACGGTTGCCCATGAGACTCAATGACTGGCTGGTGACTTCCAAATGTGGAGTGACACCACCTACTCTTTAGGAGTAGTGACACCAAAGTATTTATCCTTGGATCTACACAGGATTTACATGGGGGCTCTATGTAAAAACTCATCTGCACGATTAAATACAAGACAGGCATCGAGGAATAGCTATTTGGATCTATTAGAAATACAGGAGTATGAAGATCGAAAAGTATATATTCAAGATTAGCAGTAAATGTCAAAATGCTGTTCCTGTACTTATCCACCCAAATGCATTGAGGCACCATTCTGGATAAGACAGGGTGGCAATGTGTCGGTCAAGACCTTTCTCACGTAAGCTGATACAGGTACAGAGAAGGAAACCACTGGAAATGTTTAAGGACATGGAGATAATCTGGCCCCAAGGGACTCCGACCTGGAACTAAAAGCACATTGCTAGCTAGGGTTGCCTCTCCATTTCTGTAGGGCTCCCTGGGATGTCTCCTCTTTCTCACATTTCTCTGTTGCTGCATATCTGTTTTATTTTGCTTTCTTGGAAACCATATTTAGCTCCAGAGCTCCTCAGCCCTGTTGGACTGATTGAAATATCAAGGATTGGCAATTTTATTGACTTCCGTTGGGTGAGGTTTGACTCCTGAGACAGTCAACTCTATGGGAGTGACGGATGGTAACCAAGGTCATTTTGTAGACATGTGACAACAGAAGGCCTCCCCGGAAGGTGGCAGAAAGGTTAGCAAACAGGGACTGTGGGGTGACCAGATCCCCAAGAGATGTCCACCACAGGGGGGTACAACGAAATATAGACCACACTGCTCTGAGATCTTCCTGGTTATATGATGGAAAAATGGGCCTAAGGTCAGAGAAAAAGGGTTGACCGAGGCCGCATATCTTGTGGCTACCCAGTCACAATCGGGCGTTAGAATTCTAGTTTTATGTTTCTGCGATGGTGATTTTTAAGTCCTAACTGTAGCCAGTCGAATGTACCCACAACTTCCCCCTCACTGAAATCCGCTCTTCACCCAATCCTGAAATATATTATTTTCCCAATCCAAACATGTCAGGGATTTTATTGCATTTGCATTTCAAACCTGATAAAATCATTTTCCGGGTGACATTTTTCCTTGAAGGCAACTTCAAATTGAATATTTTTTTCCTTGTTATCTCCCTCTCCCTTACCAGTCCAACTTCACTTTCAGATTGCAAATCACTTGCTATCCAGAGAGAGGCAACGATCTTTCCCTCCCTGGTGTGTGGAGAGGCTTTGCATTTCCAACTTAGGTCGATAAGTAGAGAAAACCCTTTCCCAAGCACCTTAAAATATCTTCATTGCCCATATCTCACAAGCTGATCTTTGCTCTTTGCCAGATGCTACCAGCGGGCACCTCCTGTGATGCCCCGAAGGCAGGTGACGTTAGGCGATACATTCCTATTTGGATTTCAGGGCTCCACCCTTTGTATGTGACCCTCATTACTGATTTGCCTTAAGCACTTGTAACAAAGGGTACTGACTAGGAGTCAGGGGGTTCAGGGTGTGAAACCCTTTCTGTGGG
Source organism: Panthera tigris (assembly GCF_018350195.1). NCBI lineage: Eukaryota > Metazoa > Chordata > Mammalia > Carnivora > Felidae > Panthera > Panthera tigris. The sequence goes on from NC_056675.1 coordinate 34,725,373, forward strand.
TGACACAGGAGAAGAATAGAACCTAAAATGTACATACTTGGAAGAGTCAGTGAAATAACACCTAGGGTAGTGCCACGCCCACGCCTTACACAAGATTGTAAACTCTTATGAGTCCTTTGTGATCTGCTTCGCATCATCTTTCAGCAAACCCGAGCTTAGGAAGATCGTTACTATCAAGTGGGAGACCTCATCTTTCAGTAAGGAAAAAGGTAAGACTCCTCACCCCAACAGCTGGCTCCAGCTTGGAGCCCCTTGAGGCTAAGTGACACGGGGTACATTTCTTAAGGTCTCTGGTCCCCTGGAAAAGAAGGACACCTCAGGTCTGCTGTTTGCAGGGTGGGTATGAGGCTACCAGGCCATTAGATGTGCTGCCCAGAATAGCTCTGCGAGCTACTGCTCATACGAGAGAAGGATCTGTACAGAACTTCTCCTGGGGGCCAGGCACCATGCCAGAATTGGATGTACTCTGTGACATTGTGCGCTGGACAGACAGTGCACGCATCCTTTCCAGTTAGATCCATAAAGAAACGGAAGCACCGAGAGGTCAAACTCTTACCTTTGTAGGTGTCAGTGCCGGGGTTCATGCCCAAACTGTTGTCTTTACTGCCTTTGTCACTGGATTCCCGCTGCCAGAGGTCTCGGGTCTTTTTTTCAAAACCTAAAATTAAAAGGGACAGTGAGCGGAAATTGTTATGAAAGAAGAGAAAGAAATTTAATGCTCGGAGAAAAATTTTCTTGGCATTTCCTCAAAATACTAATTGAAAACTTGTTTAAACACCCAGGACTGTCATCCAGATGGTGAAACATATAATTAAAATAATTACCCTAAATCTGGCAATCTAGAATTATCACTTATTATTATTAATATAGCACCTATTCAGACAGAATTAACTTTTTTTTTACTTCCAATTCCTTCTGTAATATTTAGCACAGCCCCACAGGCAGAAGGATTATCTGTCTTTTGGATAAAGTCTTTATAACGCCTTTCATATGTATTCACATTCACCTAGAAAGAGTGCTTCCTCAGGCATGGAATCATTTACCCAGCAATCCTGTGATGGTGGGCTGCCTTGCTCCCTTTCAAAGACGGGGATCTTGGGGCGCCTGGGTGGCTCAGTCAGTGAAGTGTCTGACTTCAGCTCAGTTCATGATCTCACGGTTCGTAGGTTCGAGCCCCACGTCGGGCTCTGTGCTGACAGCTCAGAGCCTGGAGCCTGCTTCGGATTCTGCGTCTCCCTCTCTCTCTCTCTGTGCCTCCCCCACTCATGCTCTGTCTCTGTCTCTGTCTCTCCCTCTCTCTCAAAAATAAACATTAAAAAAAAACAAAGATGGGGATCTTAATGCCCCCACAGAGGTCTGCCACCTGGCTACAAAATGATAGGGCAGGGATTTGATTTCTCAACTCTTAACTCTGATCAGGTGAAAACTTTTTGAATTATGAAGACCAAAGAAATAAAATGGAATTAATAATGTGCCAGAGTGCCTGATGTCAACCTTACTCAGTAAAACAAACCACTGGGAAACACCTACCTTCCCAACCTTAGGAAGAGGGTTCCGCGTGCCCTTGCTTGAGGGTACGTCCCGCAGTGATTTGAAAAGTCTGAAAAAAAATCACGCAATATCATGTAATTGTCGTTTATTACAGACTTCCGTGCCTTGTATTGATTCTATGACGCTGAGTGACACAAAAACGAGAGCTCAAAGTTGTACACAGGGGATAGATGACTCCCCATACCTAGAGAACTGACTGAAAGGAAATTCAGTGAGCAGTTCACAGATCTTGTGCTCGATAAGAGACGTGTCCTTCCTTTTCAAGTTTTTATGTTTTTGTATCATGTGTGATGATGACACTAATTTTATAAGAAAGATCATCGCCGATGAATTTAAAAAGTGCAGATATAGAGGTGACGACTGAAGGGTTACCTGATTCTGAGATAGCTTTCGTAATAGTGACTGAAAAATGTAAATGGCAGGCCTTTGGGCATTTTTGTCTTCTTTCTCAGATGCCTCGCAGCTGTAGTGAGCTACATCGTTCTGTGGATTTCATTGGCTGCCTCACTAATGTATTAATTTTGTCTCTCTCTGCTGGAAACACTCACTGCTGAGGGGCTGGGGCTATTTGCCTACTAGCTCTGATTGGGAAGGAGAGTGATATTATGCATCTCGGGTAACCAGGGTTGACTGACTGGAGAATGTAAACGAGTTGAGGGACACGGTGGGATGGGCATGAGAAACCATCTAGCAGGAGGGCCGAGGAAACTGCAAGACTCCCGCCCACCCCTGCCAGGTCCATGGTGCTTAAAAACAAAACCAAAAATCCGACAAGAAAAAAGAACGTAAAGGTTTTCTATCAGGTTCCTTCTTGGCTCAGTGACAACAAATAGTCCCCCCGGATGCGGTCTCATTCACTCCGCCTGAGAGGGGCAACAGGAAGGGGATCAGCTTCACAAATCGGACAAGCAGGTTCACATCCCAGTTGGGTCATGACGGTGCTAGCCGCTGGAACTTGGACAGGACCCTTAACACTTCTGAATGTCAAGTGCCCTCTTGGTAACAGGAGGACAGTGGAAAGTAGAAAGGAAAGCATGGAGATTACAGACCACGGTTTGGCCTACGATTACCACCTCCTTTCCCATGTGGCCCTGGCCTGTTCCCATGTGGTGCCACCCTGGGGCCATCTCTATGCCCCCAGATACCCTGAGCTGTGCTTTCCTCACCGGGGTTTTTTCAGGTTATTTGCTCTGTTGGAAATGACACCCAACTCCTCCTCTGCTGTCCCTATTTTTCTGCAGCCTACTTCTCCTTCCCTTAGGGGACCCCTCCTGGTTTTCAACTCCACCGGGCTTCTCATGAACCGCAGACCAGGGGACTCCCCTGCCTGCTCATGATGCCCATAACCCCATGTATCATCCCATCAGAGCACTTGTCCCCGTTTATAATGCTGTGCTTGTGTGATGATTGGATTATTGTCTTGTCCTCTATTAGAACAGAGGCTAAGGGAGAAAGTGGTGCCTAACCCAGTAGGTTCTGAATATGCATTTGTAAAACAAATGAACAAATAAAGGAAGCAAAAATGACAGCGTTTTCTGTCTTCATAACTCACTTGATCTTGGAATTGAGATCTAAAAGATGGAAAGATGATCAAAGAAAATGGTCAACATTGTGAACACTATCCATCCCTGTAAAATCATGCAAATAACTTGCTTTTGTAGGGTTATACACAGGATGGACCCGAAAGAGTGGACAAAGATAAACTAACAGACGGTGTATTGTGAGGAGGATGATTCAAGTTAAAACATTCTAAGTTGCGTATAATCTTCAGCGGGAACTTAAGGAGAGAGATAAACTTTGACTCTATTAAGTATGGCTGCTTTAATTTCTGGAGTAACCACTAAAACCTTCAAAATAAGGAATCTAACTTACAAACTGGTAAAGGACAAACAAGAAAATGGAGGCAGGGAGGGTGGCAAGCTCGATCCGTCACAGACAGGAAAAGAGAAAATAAGGAATGGAAAAATATAGAATAGGCAAAGCTCCAAAGAATAGGTCTAACTCAATATGGACAAGACCTTTTGGGGGAAAATTTGAAGCTCTCGAAGAAACTCTTAAAATAAGGCTTAAGTAGGGGCGCCTGGGTGGCTCAGTCGGCTAAGCATCCGACTTCAGCTCAGGTCACGATCTCACAGTTCGTGGGTTCGAGCCCCGCATCGGGCTCTGTGCTGACAGCTCAGAGCCTGGAGCCTGTTTCGGATTCTGTGTCTCCCTCTCTCTTTCTGACCCTCCCCCGTTCATGCTCTCTCTCTCTCTGTCTCAAAAATAAATAAACGTTAAAAAAAAATTAGGCTTATGTAAATGGAAACATACCCCATGTTCCAAAGCCTTACTAATGCCAAAAAAATGCCAATTATCCCCCAAATTGGTCAAAAGATGTAATTTGTTAGCCAGTAAAGTCCCTATAGTGTCTTTTGTGGAACTAAATACCTGATTGTAAAATGTATACGGAAGAATGAGGGGGTCAAAAATAGCCAGGACACTCGTAAAGAAAATAAAATGGCAAATAATAATTGGCAAGCCTAGAGTTACTATGAAAGTATATAATAATTAGGATGCTGTGGGCATATAGGACAGAGATGCACAGAGCAATGGATCAGAATAAAGAAAACAAAGCGTCTGTGTACAGACAAACTTGGATTTGAAAACTTCGTGTCTGATGGAGAACAGCAGTTTTACATCAGTGAAAAAGAGGGGGTCTTTTTTTTTTTTTTCAACTTTTTTTTTTTTTTTTAATTTATTTTTGGGACAGAGAGAGACAGAGCATGAACGGGGGAGGGTCAGAGAGAGAGGGAGACACAGAATCGGAAACAGGCTCCAGGCTCCGAGCCATCAGCCCAGAGCCTGACGCGGGGCTCGAACTCACGGACCGCAAGATCGTGACCTGGCTGAAGTCGGACGCTTAACCGACTGCGCCACCCAGGCGCCCCATGAGGGGGTCTTTTTAATAAACCATGTCAGCCCAACAGATTATCTACTGGGAGAATGAGAAAGAGAGAAAGCTAGGGAGAGAGAGGGGGGATTCTTCACCTTTTCATTTTCTCAAGAGAGCTTAATATTTAAATATGAAAGACTGCATTTTAAAGCTGGTGTGTGAAAAATAAAGCATGTCTTTATAACATCTGAGTAAAGTAGAATTTCTTAATCAAGACACAAAACCAAAGCCACAGAGAAGTCGGTAAATTTGACTATGTCCAAATTTAGAACTTTTGTTCATCAAAACACAAAGCCAACACGTAAGACCTGAAACAAATTCCAAGTTGGGAGAAGTTTTCAGCAACACATAAACCCAGCAAAATGTCAGTAACAGTATATATTAAAAACTCCCCCAGACTTAGTAAGAAATACCAAACAACCAATAAATAAAATGGAAAAAATCCTCGAATCATCATTCCCAGAAGGGGAAGGGCACAGGGACACTAAAATAAGAAAAGAAGTTCATCTTCAATGGTAATTGAAAAATTTAAATGCAAATTAAAGCCACAGTGAAATATTTCTATTGGTCACTTTGACAAACTTAAAATGTTTAAAATTAAAAAAAAAATTTTTAATGTTTATTTATTTTTGAGACAGAGACAGAGCATGAACGGGGGAGGGTCAGAGAGAGAAGGAGACACAGAATCCGAAGCAGGCTCCAGGCTCCTAGCTGTCAGCACAGAGCCCGACATGGGGCTCGAACTCACAGACGGTGAGGTCATGACCTGAGCCAGAGTCGGAAGCTCAACCGACTGAGCCACCCAGGCGCCCCTTAAAAGTTTGAAAATATGCATATGGAGAACAGGCACTCACATACAACTGCTGGTTGGGAGCATAGACATTTGCAACTGCTTTAGAACATACCAATCATTATTTAATATAGTTTTTAAAAAATGGGCAGCCTTAAACATCATTAGCACCATTGTTTCCACAATGACATTTAAAAAAAAAATCCCTGGAGGGGTGCCTGGCTGGCTCAGTCAGTTAAGTGTCCGACTCTTGGTTTCGGCTCAGAGCATGATCTTGCAGTTTGTGGGATTGAGCCCTGCGTCGGGCTCTGCACTGACAGCACGGAGCCTGCTTAGGATTCTCTCCCTCCCTTGCTCTCTGCCCCTCCCCCACTCACATGTGTGTGCATGCACATGCTCTCTCAAAATAAATAAACTAAGAAAAAAAAAAGAAACCCTGGAAATATCCAACAAATCCAACAATAGGTGAACAGGTAAATAAATTGTGGCATATTTATACACTGAAATATCACACAGAGGTAAAATAAATACTACCTATACATATCACAGCTTGTTTGAGCAAAAAGTAAAACAGAAACAAATATTAAAAGAATAGGTACAGCATAATTTCACTTATGTAAGGCTCCCAAACTTGAGAAGTGACACACTGAATAAGCATTACCTGGTACAACTTTATAGAAAACCTGAGGAAGGGTAATCACAAAATTCAGGAGATGGTTAGTTATCTTTAGGCTCTGTGCGGGGGATGTATCCAAGGTAGGTTACACAAGGAAGCCTGGAAAAGCAGTGGTGACATTCTTCCTTTTGTGTTGATTGGTGCACTGTTACACATTTTGTTACTGCTTATATGTTACTGTGTTACTGTTCTATGATAGACTTTATTCATGAAGTATCACATACTTTTCTTTTAAATGAAGGAAGGACTAGTTAGATAATTCTGCTCACTTAGAGTATTCATTTTCCAACCAATTACATTTTGTAAATATTAAAAAGTTGAAACCAACTCAATTTTTTTTTTTCTTTTTTCAATATATGAAATTTATTGTCAAATTGGTTTCCATACAACACCCAGTGCTCATCCCAAAAGGTGTCCTCCTTAATACCCATCACCCACCCTCCCCTCCTTCCCACCCCCCATCAACACTCAGTTTGTTCTCAGTTTTTAAGAGTCTCTTATGCTTTGGCTCTCTCCCACTCTAACCTCTTTTTTTTTCCAACTCAATTTTTCTATTCTGGCTTTCTGAGGCCCTGGGATGCCCAATGAATAGACAACCAGACCACTTATCTTGTCATTTAGATTTCCTTTATTTAGATTTAAATCTGCCTTACTCAAGACATGCTCTCCATGAATTGAAATCCCTTGAAAGCCATGCTGGTTATAAAAATGGACAATGAATAGTCCCTTTGAACAAACTATCATTCGTAAGGATCTATAGAACTGTCACTTTTCCTCGATTGTCCTTACATAATGAAGTAGACCTTTTTCACTTAACTGATTAAAGGTGGGTGATTGAGTCATCTTGCAGACATGTCCATTGCCCTGTGGAAACCAACACCTTTTCTAACAAGAATGCTTAAAATGAAAATTATTCTGTTCCTCTGATGAGTCTTGTTAAAAGTCGGATTAGCAAAGGAGTACCTGGGTGGATCAGTCGGTTAAGCATCCAACTCTTGATTTCAGCTTAGGTCATGATCTCAGGGTTGTGGGATCAAGCCTGTCATCAGTCTCTGCACTGACACTGTGGAGGCTGCTTGGGATTCTCTCTCCCTCTCCCTCTGCCCTTGAGAAGTGACTTGCACACCCATATTCTCTCTTTCTCTCTCTCAAAAAAATTTTTAAAAAGATTAGTGACTTTATAGAGCTACTGGTTAGATTTTTGGTGGTCTCTCCTTGTTCTAATGATGAAGATGTTCTCAGGCTTAAGGTGGGGTTGGTATGCTGTATTTTATCAGTGACCCATGATCTGGGATGATCTTTATGCTGTCTGAAGGATGGCTGGATGGTTCTGAATACTCTGGAGCCAAGTGAGATAAAATATTACTACTTCCTGCATAAGTTGAAGACTAAAATTAACCTCAGATATAATCTAACAAGTCTTCCTAGGTGGAGGAATTTAAGTCCTGTCCACGTCAATTATTACAAAGGTAGACACCATTATTAGGTCACCTGTCTTAGTAAGTTTTGCTTGCCCATATGAAGTGTCCATAAGGTTTCATGTTGTGGTTTCTCTGGATACACATCAGCATTACTTGAGTTAAAGAAAAAAAAAGATGCCTAGTGCTCATCCTAGATCAACTATATTAGATTTGTGACTTTAAGTACTACTGTATTTTAAATTTTCTATAGGTGACTCATGTGCAACCAGGGTTGAAAACAACCTCTGAAGTCAAACCGGATCTTATTTTGAATCTCAACGTTAACAACAAGCTGCTTGGTATTATGATTAAACCTTTCTAAATTACTAGTTTCCTTAGCTGGGAAAAGTGGCTAATAATGGTATCAGCTTCATTTGCTGCCAAGATTAAACAAGATAATCCACGTAACACACTTCGAACAGCACCTGGCACATAAAATATATTCAATAAATGATGGCTATTGTTGCCACACTTATTTGTTTTATGAGTATTTACTGTCAAGGTACAGAGAGGAGAGAAAAGGCTGGATTCATCCTGTCAAGAAGGGTCCAGGGGAAATCGGAGTCCCTAGTTCTTCCTGATGAAAGTCGGAATTCCTCCTTATGTTTTATTTCTCCCTTGTGGGGCCTCATCCCCCAGAAATGCAGAAGTCACATTCTTCAAATCCATGATTATGTTCTAAAAGTTCTATGTTCTTTCCACATCAACAAGCCTTCCCTGAGGAGGCTCTGAAACTGGGAGGCTTGAACTAAGTAACCCAAAAGGGTTGGTGGAAAAGTTCAACTGTCCCTGGCATCCTGCCAATCCAGACAGAAGTCCTGGAAATATTTTATCTCTGAAAATAAAAATCAATTTGGTGGACCCGAAGATAATGTAGTATTCACAGACATGCCATTTTTCTTCCAACGTAATTCCCCTTGATGCTGCTAAAGGGCTTAGTTGTCAGCAGCAAGATAGAGGGAGCATTTTTTTTTTCTGGGATAAATTATGAATTGGCTCCCACTCCATCAGCCCTGTGCTAATATGTCACCAGCCATCAAGGTCAGGCATAGCTTCAGTTCACTTACCCTCAAGGTGATAGAATGGTTAACAGCACAGGATTTTGATTACAGAGGCTCACCTTCTGGCAGGCCCTCTGTTTTATTAACATGATAAATGGCAAGTTACTTAATCTCTAGGTATTTCAATTTTCTCACCTGTAAAATGGGGATGATATCGCCCACCTGACATGGTCTTGGGAAGAATTCAATGAACGAATGCTTCCTAAAGGTGTTTTCCCACAAAATACCCTTTTGGTATTTAAAAAGGACCCAGGACTTTGTTGCCATTGAGGATTGTGTTAGTGATTTTGAGAAAACAACTCCAACAGCTTTAAAGTTATTTGTGTATGTTCCATGTCTGGGAAGTAAGTATGTGTTGCAGTTTTCATTGGTGCTTGAAGAAACATACTAGAAATGGCAAATCAACCTAAGGCCAGGATGCAAGGGATTTTTTTTTTTCTCCTGGCAATCAGAATAAAATGCCCACATTTATACGTTTAGAGTTGTGTTGAGTGAAATGCTGGCTAGGGGAGATTTAGAAAAGCTGGTTCCAGTCCTGGTTCTCACAATAACTAACTATATAACCCTAGGCAAATCATTTTCATTTTTTCTCAGCCTGTTTCCTTGGTGATGAAGTATATCTAGGCTGGAGTAGATGTTAAGGTCAAACCCTGTTTGACTATGCATTGAAAATACTCATATTTAGGGAATCAGTGTTGGCTTTATAGAATAGCTCAAGAGAGATCCTTCTATGTGGACCGATTTGAGTAGGTGCTGATAAAGACCTGGCCCTGTGCTCTGTTATTTAGATTAGTTTGCAAAGCTGAAGGAGAAGGACTTTGTCTACTCTGCAATGGTTCTCCTTCACTGTCTTCCATCCAACTCTATCCTGCTCTGTGCACTAAAACAGTAGGAGGCTCTGTGCACTAAGTCGGGCTTCCTTGTCTTCCGGCCCCTCGTTCGGTGAAACCAATGGGAGGACCTGGCAGGATATCAGATCATGCGGGGAGAAGAGAGAGAGATCACAGCATTCTCCCCCAATCTCCTTCCTGCCAGACTGTGGTCTAGTAGGGTTTAGCACTCAGTGGTATGGCAGATTCCTCCATCCAAGCTCATGTCTTCTACCAGACAGGCTTACTCTACAGCTATAGCTCTCATCAGGCTTCGCAACTATTATCTTGCTTGCCTCTAGGGGATCTCTGGGTGACAATGGCATTCCCCTTGTTGCCAGCTTCGGGGTACTTCTCCAACCCCTTGTTGATTTCTCACACCTTATCAGGAGTTCATTCATAAACTATACTGAATCATCCTTTTGGGATATGCCATCTGTTGATTATGCCAGGGCCCTCCTCAATACAATAATTTATTTAACACCTGCAGAGTCCCTTGTATTTAGTAGGTATTCAAGACCTGCCTTTGAAATGACCCTCTGGCTCATCATAAAATCATCATGTCTGTGTGTGAATGATATACTCTTCATCAGAACCAAAGTAGCTAGGATCATGCACATTTTTCTTTGGAGGCAAGTCTCCCTTCACCTTCCCCCATTTTTTTCATTGAATCCCATAATATTTTTAAATATTTATTTATTTGGTTTTTTTTTTTTTGAAACAGAGAGAGAGAGAGAGAGAGACACTGAGAGGAAGGGGGAGAAAGAGAGAGAGATTGGGAGAGAGAATGAGAGTGGAAGAAGGGGAGAGGGAGAGAAAGAGAGACAGAGAATCCCAAGTAGACTCTGTGTCTTCAGTGCAGAGTCTGATGTGGAGCTAGAACTCACATACCATGAGATCATGACCTGAGCCAAAATCAGGAGTTAGATGCTTAACCACCTGAGCACCCAGGTGCCCCTCATCTTAATTTTTAAAGGATATTTTTAAAGAATTCTGGATTGATAGTTTCTTTTTTCTTTCAACACCTTGGAAATGTTGCTCTCCCTCGTTCTGGACTCCATTGTTTCTGATAAGAAGTCAGCAGTAATTTCCCTGAATGTAATGTGTTGCTTCATCTGGCTGTTTTCAGGACTCCCTCTTTATCTTTTCTGTTCACAGTTTGATTATGATGTGTCTGATGTCAAGATGTGGTATTCTTTGTATTTACTCTAGATGGGTTTCACTACACTTCTTTAATCTGTACATTTATATCTTTCTCCAAATTTAGGAAATGTGTAGACATATTTCTTCAAAAAACAAGTCACGCCTTATTCCTTCTCTCCTCTCCTTCTGGCACCCCAATTACAATATGTTAGATCTTTTAATGTTGTCCTACAGTCTAAGGCTCTGTTCAAGTCTTCAATCTTTCATCTTTGTTTCTTTTTCTTTTTTTTTTTTTTTCAGACTGGATACTTTATTATTGACCTATATAAGCTTAAGGATTCTTTCCTGGTCATCTCTAATAGAACTGTTAGGTCTATCCCATGTATTTAAATTTCAAATGTTGTATTTTTTAATTAGAAAACATTAATTTGTTTCTTCTTAAGACTTCATAAGTCTTTTCTGGTATTTACCTTTTCATTCATTACTAACATAATTTCTTTACATTATTGAGTGTAAGTATAATAGGTACTTTAAAATAATTTACATTTTATTTTTAACAAAATAGTTCTGCTACTTCCAATATATTACTTCAGGTTGGTCTCCAGGGATCGCCTTTTTCTTTTTCTTTTCTTTCCTCTCCTTTCCTTTCCTTTCCTTTTTTTTTTTTTTTAAGAACCAGTTGCATTCTCCTTTTTCGTGTAGATATTGCAAATACTGCATTATTGTGACTCTAAATTCTATTGTATGCCTCCGAAGCATGTTGATTCAGTTGCTTCAGCAGAAAATTGGCCTGGTTGGAATCACAGTGCAAACTCTACCTCTTGGAGGCTACTGGAATTTCTGTTCACTCATCTTGTTAGTTGGTGTGGCATCCGCCCTCTGCAGGGCTGGTTCAGTCATCTGTCAGATACTCAGGCAAAGTTTATAGCCTGGATCTTATCTTCTGCCTGTCATGTTCTTTTTCTGGACCTCTCTTTACTTTTCAATGGCTGCAGCTGGCCCAAACTCTGTCCTCTGATTTTTCAGGCAAGACACACTTGTCGGTATTCTGTTGGACTTTTAGTCACCCAACATGGCCCAGGAGGAAGATTGCCATCTGCTAGATGCTGTGAAGCTGGGAAACTCACCCAGTGTAATTTCCTCATTTCAAGAGAGGTGACCCCTTTCAAGAATCTACCTGCTCTTCTGTTCCCAAGTGTTTTAATATAGTTGTGTTTTTACTTTATCCAGAGTCTATAGTTATTATTCATGGGAAGGTCTGAATGGTAGAAGCTAAGTCATACTGGAAACCAAATGGGAATTTGGTTGAAGGTTGAAACCTTCTTGAAGATTTAATATTACCCTGTGTTTCGAGCTGCTAAGAGGGTGATGGAGTCAACTCAAATGTAAACCCAAAATTACAATTTCATTTGATAAAGGCATAGGGACTATCCCAGAAAGGATGTTTAAAATAGAAGTGTAGCATTTAATGTTCTTGCACATATAAGTTGGACACCTAATGGCGGTGTTTCTCAATCTCTATCAACAATATGCCTCTACCTTTAGAGAAAATAAACTCATAACTTGGCGACTCTGCTCCTTTCAAGGAAGGCTGGAATAGTCATCCAAGGCAGTTTCTTCATTGGAAGATGGTTTTGCAGTTTTATGTTTTGTGTCAAAGGCTCAAAAATACTAATAGTAATAGCAAGCATAATGTTCATAACTTCTTTTCTACCACTGCTGGATTGCCATGCACTCTGCCTTAGTAGATATTACTATCTATAATCCTCTTTTTACAGGTAAGGAAATTAAAGTACTTGGAGGTAAAGCAATGCAAAATTCACCCAGCCTGTCAGAGGTGGACCCTGGATTCAAATCTAGGTTCCTATATTGATGAGGTGATCCTATTTTACTTCTGTTCTAGACTGATACCAATTCCCTTAAAAAAAAACACTGAATTTGTCTAAAATCTTAATGCTAGAGGAACCCAGGAAGCTCCATCAAAGGAAGGTCAGCTGACACTGGAACTCAAAAGAGTTACTGGATGTGCTACTAATTTTCAGATTGTTTGACACAGACCAAACCCTAAACCTGTATATCCACGTAGCAGTAAACAGAAGTTGATTGGCAGAAGTGAATTCAGCTCCCAGGAAGGAGGAGGAAGTTGCCGTTGAAAGTCTATCAGACCTTTTTGTAGACCTCATAAGAAATTCCATTATTCCAGAATTCTAACATGATTGAAAACCTAGGGCATCAGTCACTTTCAGAAGCTAATCATATTCTTAACAGCCAGAACAGTGTGACTTTGGCTCAAGATAGGTCAAACTTGTTTCTTTCCCTTTTGGCGGGGGTCGGGGTGGGGCATGGGGAGATTTAACTCAATTGAAAACAGCTAAGAATCTGAAAGGGGCTTGAATAAAACTTTGCTTCCAATGTCTCATTAAGAAGGTCATTTTCAAAAGTTTCTGCACATTTTGTTTCAGTACAAAGAGACACCAGGCTGTGGTTTTTCTCTAGCATTGTCTCATGTTAAAATGATCTTGGCACACACAGAGGGGTTTTGTTGACTCTAATTGAATTTATTGCTTGGGAAGACAAGCAGCACATTCAAACCAGCACATTCAAAAGAAGCTACCCAAGTCCTAAGTGTTGGAACCAGGAGAGAAGATACTCAGAAACTCACAAATTATTCAGCATATTTGCAGCTGTGGTGTCACACTCTGGGCTACGTACACACACAACAGGTTATAGAGTTTATGTAGCTCTATACATATGTATATGTTTATGTAGCTCAAGCCATTTGTTGAGTCATTTTACTCCCGGTGATGACCAACACGATGAAATGTTACGGCAGTAAAGGACAGAGTAAAAAAAGACGGACATTATTCCTAGGTCTGGTGACATCTTCCCTAGTTTTCAATCTAGGGAATCTAGCAATTAACTCTATACCTGCCACTTTAGATGTACAACGATGCACGCAATTCATGTGTCTGGCACATATTTTATATCCCTTCCTCTTAGAGAAATGGTGTAGGACGTTCCCTTTCTCCATCTCTCCCTCAAATAGCTTACTTCTTACTCTCAATCCAACCTTGTTTCTTCCTCTCATCTCTGTCCCATGAGACTCCACCCTAAGACACCGTTCATTTCACTGTGCCAGGTGCTGGGAATACAAAAGCAGACTCCCTTCATGGAGTGTATTCTCTAGTGGTGAAAACAGAGTATTAAACACTTAGACAAGTATGTCTAGGTGGGACTGCCTTATGGAAGGACTGCCCTGTTAATGACTTGTTAATGTGGCAAGTTATAATTTATACAGTTACGCACATACTTATAATTTATGAAATGATATCATTTTGAAAACTCATGCTACCCTTAGATGAATGACATCTTTTTCCAATGTAATGGGTTTTCACACACAAAACATATAAATAAGTATGCTATATGAAATTATATTTAAATATGACAGTCAAGTTGCTGTCTCCAAGACTTTCTGGTCACAGAATGTCATGTGTACCAAATGTGAATTGAGCTACAGGTTCAGATAAACCCCAAACATTTTGCATACACCAGGTGAGAGGGATAAAGAGGCAGCAACTGACATAATCCATCTTTATACATGAGTGCTCTTTCTGTGCATTATAAAGCACGTTTGTATTTAGCTTTTATTTTGCTTTACATGTATTTTCGGAGGTATAACTTAAAAAGTACAGTTTGACTAAAAGATACCTACGAATTTCCCCAAACGTTAGAACACTGATACAGGCACAAGAACGCTTCTTCCAAAGGATGACCCTTCTCTCTACTCCCCCAACAACTACGCACTATAAAATACTTTTTCTCCTTTGACGAGTGAAAACTCCATTAGATTCCATTAGATTGCATTTCACCTGCAGGCTATTTAGTTGCAAACTACTGCTTATTCCATATGTACATATACAGATATACACATATACACACGCACATATGAATATGCACATTCTTAAAAACCAGGCCTGAAACTTACATGTATATATTGTATATATTGATGCAAAACTCAAAATAATTTTCCCCATAAAATTAATGGAGAAAATTTCATTGAAATTTATTTCTTTACTGATGAAATAAATTTCATTTTTTTCAATTAGTGGCATACTTTCTGAAACTACAGTTCGTATTAGGTGAAGTAAGGAATGGGTGTGTAGGAAATTCAGCTTTGAGGCCATGTGGCAGGAGAAGTGCCTGAATCTGAATGATAACGGGAGGTGGGGGAATCCCTGGAAGAAGTACCTTCTAAGCTGAGACTTGGATAATGAGGCAGATGTAAACAGGAGAAGAACAGAGAGATAGCAAAGGGAACGTGTGTTTGGTCCTTTGGTGGAAGAAGCCTTGGCTCGACTAAAGAGTTGGAAGCATTGTTATCTAGTGACTATACATAGTAAAGGGCAAGTTAGCACATGATGTGGCTTGAGGGCAGGGCCACTCGTGGTCTTGTTGATCATATGAAAGAGCACTGGGCAGCTAATGAAGGGCTTCACACAGCAAAATATCATGACCACATTTACTTTTCCAAAGGCCACTTTGGCTACTCTGTTCATAATGAACTGGAAGGAAGGTATGGGGATGGAGGTGCTCAGACCAGACTGGCAACAGGTGACAGGGAAGAGTGGGTGAGGTTGAAAGAAGCATTTTGATGTTTTCTGGATGTCCATTTCCAGCTAATTGTACATGAATAGAGAGAGGAAGATATGTATGCTGACTTTCCCCAGAAATGGAAGAATATCCTTGGAATCAGACTTGTGTTATTCTGGCTACCTCTGTCTTAAAGTTTACAGTGGCAAGAGTGAATGTTTACGGTAAATCAGCTCCTGTCCCAAGTGTTTTGCCTGCGTTCTATCATAGAATTTTCATTCCAATCTCTGTGTATTATTATAATTTCTATTTCGTATTGAGTAATTTCATAGAAGAGATAGATAACTTGGATGAGACCACATTATCAGTTAGTGGGAGACTCTAAATACAAACCCAAGCAATTTGACTTCAGGACCCCCCTTTTTTTAAGTTTACTGTTTTCATTTTGAGAGACAGAGACAGTGCGAGTGGGGGAGGGGCAGAGAATGACGGGGAGGGTGGGAATTCCAAGCAGTTCCATGCTGCCAGCTGCAGAGCCCAATGTCGGGCTTGAACCCACAAACCATGAGATCATGACCTGAGTTGAAACCAAGAGCCAGATGCTTAACCAACGGAGTCACTGTGGTGCCCAGGAACCACCCTCTTAAACCCAACTGGTGATATAGCCTCTTCTCTCTCTATCTCTAATCTCACATCCAATTAAAAAAGCCTAAGTATTATGTTCTACTGCTTCAGGTAAGACTAAAATATGGCCAGGATTTTTCCCTATTTTTCAATGACCCATGTATTTGCTGTCTTTCAGAATCAAAGGCATCAACATGCTGGAAGCACCTCAAGATGCTGCTGTTCTGGAAAATCTCCAACTCCTTAAATTCTTCAAGATGCTGTGAAGCTGACTGCAAAGGAGGAATCCTTCGTTTGTGATGAGAGTGTTCAATTAATTCTTAGAGGAGTTTCTTGCACCTTCAAGTAATTTCCAGCTGAAGAAAAATCCCCAACACCCTGTTGTCTCCTTGACAAAATCAGAAAAACAGAGGAACGTGCCAACATCCATGGCGCCATTTTATCTTCACAATGGACACCAAAGAAATGTGTTGATGACAACTAGTGGGAACATTAGCCCAGAACAGATTCATTCTCAATGCAAACCATGACTTTTGTGTACTTGGATGTTCAGACAGAATATCATCCTGGCGTTTCCTGTATTAAGGAAAACTGCATGGCCCAACAGGGACACTTTTGAGAGTTAATAGAGCCACTAAATGGATGGGAAAACAGGTATAAACCAGGATTGTTCCAGAGAAACCAGAATGCATGGACACCCACCTGTGGAGATAGTTACTTTATACCCCTGCGCCATTTGCTTGCCAGTAGCTTTTGTCTTAAACTATTAGTATCAGAATCTTTCTTTTATTCTAGATTTCTCCTAGACATAATCTCAAATAATCCATCTCATCATCTCAGAATAATTTTTTCCATCAGGTTAGGCAAGGTGAGGCAGGGGACAGGTGAATGGTAGAGTAGATGGATGGAAAAGTCTTAGGAGGAAAAGGGTGGGGTTTGACGCCTAACTACCTGTCTCAAACACCAGTTCCACAACGAATTTATTGGATGATCTAAGTAAGACAGAACTCATGAGGCTCAGCAACAAGTGAGCTTTCTATGGTAGCCTCATGCTTGATACTGGAATATAAAAGATGATAGGTATAAAGCATCTGACACTTGGGAGGCTCTCATTAGTGATGGATATTATAATTACCATTATCTTTCCTTCAAACATATCACTGCTTGGAGGCATACTATTTTTGGAGTGATTGGAGGCATACTATTTTTTTCCCATTCATTCAATGATACAAATTAAGTCAGGTATCCAGTGTCAGGGCAATAGTAAGTGCCCAACAAATATTGAGATCTACATCAAATTGCAATAAATTGGGTTATATGCCACAAAAGACCCCACTAACAATAGCCTTGAGAAATACATATTTATTTTTCTCATGAAACAAGAATTCTAGGGATGGGAAAACCAGAGCCTCAGTGACGATAAGGACCCATGTCTTTTAGAACTGTACATTTCACCATACTTAGCAGGACAACAGCGAAAAAGATGGCCTCCTTCGAAAGAATTTGGATCCTCTGAACTTCCACCCATGCCTGAAATAATCTGTGTGTGCATGGAGGTTGTCACTCCAGTGAAGGTAATTAATTGGCCCTTTAGACATTCTCCACTTTTCCCACACAGCCCTCTCTACTTTATTCTTCATACACTTTATTAGGGGGATGAAATATTGATTCCCTTAACACTTGGTATTTCCACATGGGGTTGCAATGTCCAGATCTCTTGGGCCAGTCACTTCCAGACTACAGAAGCCTTAATGTAAATTATAGAATAAGGCTTAAATATTCTAATTTTAATGTTTTTCCATGATATATAAATAGTTAGAAAGCAGTTACATTCAAATCAAGTCTCCATGAGAATAATATTTACACCCAATAGATTGGGGGAAAAAAGTCTAACAGTTACCAGGGTAGGAAAGGGTATGCATAAGCAGGATTATTCACCTCTTCCAACAGGAGTAACATGTCATCCAAGTGCTTTGGAAAATAAGTTGGCATTACCTCATAACATTTGCATATAGTCCACAATTTGGCAATCTTGCACCTAACATTTTCACTCTAGGGAGAATGTTATCATGTGTCCTCCCCCAGAAACATAGTACAAGAATGTCCATGGCAGGATTATCCATTGAAAAAAGAAATACATAAGCAAATAAAACTAGAAACAGCCTAAATTCTAGAAAAAGGAAATATGTAAATAATTTGTGGAATGCCATGCCACCATGAAAACGAATGCTTAATAAATAATCATGGGTTAGACTTTGGAGCATCATTTGGGGGGAAAAAGTCCCTGAAGCAAGATATATTTTGATACCATTTTCAAAAGTATATTAGCAAATAAATAAAACTGTGTTTGTGTATATGTGTGTGAGAGGTGTGTGGAACAACCTCTTCTTTTTCAATTAAGAAAAATAATTTTCCTATGACCATTTACTTTTCAGAGACTTCAGATAGTTTTTTATGTATTGATTCTGTTTGGAGTGTTTTAGTTGTAAGTAACAGGGGAGATAGAATGGAGTGTGCTTACTTCATTTTAGCTGGACCTAGAAGTCTTCACTATTCCCTCCCCTTGCCTTCCCTTCTGTTCTGTTCTATTTTAGGAGAAAGCGCACAAGAATGGAGAGAGGGCAGAGGAGGGAGAGAGACAGAATCCCAAGCAGACTCTACTCTCAGTGCAGAGCTTGATGCAGAGCTCGATTCCAAGACCCTGCAGTCATGACCTGAGCCAAAATCAAGAGCTGGGCGCTCAACCAACTGAACCATCCAGGTGCCCCCCTGCCTCTAATGGAGCAAATGAACAGAAAACAGAAGTTGATCATTTAGTGTACTTTCCTCATTGGACAAGTCTCATTTACTGGCACTGTGTCACAGCCCCAGATGTGTTTCTTTCCATAATACCACTGGAAGACTACTCTGAAAAGCTCTGGGCCTGTATCAAGCACCTTCTGAGGTTTAACGATGCTGAACTGTTCACACGAGGCAACCTGGTCAGAATCTGCTTCTCATCCTCAGACTGGCTGTGTCCACAAACACTGGGACATTGCCCAATGCCAGTTAATGCTTCCTGTAGTGCTGGCTCTATTTGAGAAGGGTATTTCACCTATGAGTTAGGTGACCATATAACCTGCTGGCCCAAGACCAGGACACTTCTATAAGTAACGGGGAATGCCGACCACGTGGCACGGTGAAACTGGAGTTAGTTTGGGGGACAGGAGAGCATATGCCCTCCTATGATGCGTGTGGTTGTCACTTCGCCCCATCTTATGCTTGTCTTAGAGACCTGTCCACCAGCTGGCATTCCCACTCAATTGAAGAGGGCCAAATGAGCCCAGAAAGTCACCCCTGACACCAAGGCAGCGTCAGGTTGAACAGCAGGAGGTCAAATAAGAGACAGAAGACAGTTACGCACAGCTGACGACACCCTCATTTCTTTCCTAACGTCCACACTCCTTACCCACATCTTGAAAGGCGAGAATATTTCCTTTGATGCCTTGGCCACAAATATTCTAAAGAGTCTATTCTCCTCTCTCTCTCTTTCTCTTATTTCCACAATTACAACTCCCAACACCCCCTAATCTCCAGATTCTAACCAGTTTCTTTCTTTTTCACCCTCAACCATTGAGAGGTGACACAATCAAATCAGTGCTTGAATTTGAAACTGGAGAAAATAAAACAAACCCTGCCTGCCTTATTGGGAATAGAGCAAAGATCTCTATTTCTCCTTCTCTCACGATTAATATTAAGACACAACCGCAGGGGTGGGCTGGAGGGAGGCCAGCCTTTGGAATGTATCTCTTTGCTGAATAAGTGACAAAAGTTAAAAAGCAGTAATTTAGGAAACTTAAATGTGACAGCAGATGATAGATGGTAGCTGGCAAGGCTGCAAAATGAGAAACATTAAAATTGTATATTAGGATAGATCAAGCTCTGTACTGTGGTTTGCGTCAGCAAGTTTCTTTTGATATGTCAAGTCTCCGTGGGCCTGGAACTCCGGTCTGCTTTGAAGATGGATTTTAAAAGGAATATGTTTGTGTTTAGAAACTTAATAATGCCATGTGCACCAAGAAGCCAGGGACAAAATCAAACCGAATGCGTTACTGTTTATTTGCCGTGGGATCTTCCCGGGCCTGGCACCCCCCCCCCCCCCCCTACCGCGCAGGGTCTGTGTCTGCTAGGAAGTTCTGCAGACCCTTTCCGAAACAGATTGAATAGCACCTCTCCTGATCCCCACCCCCAAGTTGGGTGCATTCTGCCTCCACCCATATCCTCAGCTCCCTGTTTGGACCACTTGGTGTTTTCTCTCTTGCAAAGTCTTGGTCTGGCTCCATCAGGGCTCTGCACACAGCTGGGAAGAGGACACTATGGTTATAAACGTGCTGTAAGGTTTCTTTGCTATCTTATCAATGTTACCTCCTCATGAAGTTGCAATACTTTGGGTATATTTCTATTATAATCCTTATTCATGGAGGAGCCAGTTATGTGTGTGTGTGAGCACGTGCTTTTCTTCTTCCCCCATACAGTGAGTTTCTTGGGGATGAAGAATATGTATTCTTCCTCTGGGGAATCTCATTGACCAGAACAGGGTCTAAGTCATAGCAGGTATTTATTAGATGCATAGATCCACCAATAAGTAAACCAGTGGATTGATCACTGAATCCCAAGACCTTCCCCTCTTTGCGACTTGAGTGCCATGGACAGGGAATTTTGTCTCTAGGTTACTCTGAATCCTAGAACAAATCATTCGCTCTAGAAAGGCTGAATCACATGACCTCTGAGCTCCTTTCTATCATTACTACTATTCAACATACTAGGCTCTTTGTCCCCATTAATAGAAATAGCAGTCCTGTGATAAAAGGATGAATTTACCCCTATGTCTTTCATTCATGGAAACACATTGTTGAGTTGCATGGTGAGGGGGAAGGAAGTGCATCCTAGTGGGAGGTGCTCAGGGTTTATTCTCTTCTGTGGCCTCAAACATAGATAGAGAGGAAGCTGCATCCAAGAGTGTGGCTTCTCCTTCTCCTCCATCAAGCCTCCCAAGGGCAGGTGTGACAGGGAGAGAGGTGTGAAGGAAAAAAAAGAGGAGGACCATCTTCGCACCTCTCTCCCCAACTGCCTGATGGATTGTGTCCTGGAGGCGAGCGATCAAAGGTCACTGCTTTCCTTTGGTGTATCCTCTCAACATGCCACATCATTCTCCAATCAAGTGTCGGTTCAACATTTTTAGAATTATTACTTGAATTTTAAATAATATACCTCTGTTATTTGTATAGCACTGTTCCAAATTAGGTCGATGTCTTTAAAAAATAAGAAAAAAAGATCTGATTGAGGTATGATTGACTTACAAAAAGCTGTACACATTTCATGGATACAACTTGATGAGTTTGGACATGAGCACACACCCGTGAATCCATCACCACAAGAGATGCCATGAACGTAACCATCACTTTCAAAGGTTTCCTTCTGTCCCGGTAGATCTTGTGTCAGTTAGTCAATGTCTTTTGAAGCCAGGTTCACAGTGAAAGGTACTGGGTGTTGTGTTCTGGGGTATTACTTCTTTAAAAGTCATTTTAGGGGCGCCTGGGTGGCTCAGTCGGTTAAGCGTCCGACTTCGGCTCAGGTCATGATCTCGTGGTCCGTGAGTTCAAGCCCCGCGTTGGGCTCTGTGCTGACAGCTCAGAGCCTGGAGCCTGTTTCAGATTCTGTGTCTCCCTCTCTCTATGCCCCTCCCCTGTTCATGCTCTGTCTCTCTCTGTCTCAAAAATAAATACACGTTTAAAAAAAAAAGTCATTTTACTATGACATGTGTGTTTTAGAAGCATAGTCTGCTTCTCTGTGGAAATTCTACCAGAGTGCTAGGAGTATGTACGTTCAAATGGACCCCCTATTAGAATAGAGCCCAAATCCCTGGCATTTCTAATTCTGAGCCAGAAATTCAGAAGAATCTGAATTCTTATCAGGTACCAGAGGTCCATAATCCTGGGAAACAGAAGGTCACTCAGCTATAAATAAATAGATGTGTTCATTGAAACTGGGTCAGCACTTCATTTAAAACAGTAGTGGGGAGCCAATCCAATGGCAGAAGAGGGAGGCATTGGTTTGTCTGAAGTTCTGTAACTGAAGTTTCCACACAATGCCTGCCTCATCCAAATGGAATCCCACACATACATCCCCAGCCACCATGATTATACGGGGGTTGTATTTCTTTCTGCCCAGCTGTATTAAAATTCTGGGTGGGTATTGGTAAGCTCATGTTTACACTTGGGAATCTATTCTGTAAAAGTTTTCCCAGTTTGAACTGAAAACACAGGTATAATCATCTCATACATAGAGTTCTTAAGACCTACTTTTGTTTGTTGAGTTTGCTTTGCAATCCCTTTTACTTGTTTATCCCTAAAGATGTCACTTGACTGCCCAGGATTATTTAAAGAGCAATATTCTGTAAATGCTCAGGAGACAACGGACTGTTGGCATGACATTTCTTTCAGATCAACACGTTTCCCCCTCCTGATGCAGAGGACATTAAAGTCCTGCCTTGCCCACCAGCAGCTCTAAAATCTATTGCACACAGACATACGAGATGCACATGAGGAATTCACTGCCTCATCCTTTCTTTTTTAAGGGGAGATCGGAGACACAAAATGTTCATGAAAAATGAATGGAGGTGAGCCAAAGGTCAAAGGTGAGCCCAAGACAATGGCTTCTGGAGACAGCAAGCTACACAGAGCTGTCGCCAGCCAGAGAAACCCAGCTGTCATTGTGCGCACGTGCACGAGAGGACCAGCCAGAGAGCCAGATGCTGCTTTAGGGAAACGGAGGCTGAGTGCTTGTCATCATCCAGTGACGGCCTTGGCTGTCCAGGTAATAGATTAACAGGAGGAAATTTTCCTTTCGCTCAATGACACTTCCGTTTGCCTGCTCAATTTCCCACCTCCACCCCCCATCCCACCCCCACATACACAAAAGACACATCTTAAGGCCCCATGAGGAAGACAAGCCAAGGAGAAAAGGAAGGGAATGCAAACAGAAGAGGCTTCCTCATGTTTCCTTTGCCACAGGACCCCTTTGTAGGCGGCACATCCCCAAATCACAACACGCTTTGAGGACGCAGTCCTTTTTAGAGGAGCTAATTATAAAAACATGGTCTGGCATGGAAAAGGTGGGATGGTTCCAAAACATTCTAAAGTAGGATGCCAGGTTCCCGGTGGCTTTCAGTGCATGTATTAAAGTTGCCAAACCCCTTCTGCTTGCCATTTCTATATGCTAGACCTTCCTTGTTGCAAAAAACAGTGATTTTTTGGGAGAACGGAGAGAAAAGATGGGGCTGGGAAGAAGGCAGAGAGAGAGTCTGAAACTTTTCTTTTCCTTTTTTTTAATGTTTATCCATCTCTGAGAGGGAGAGGCAGAACACAAGTGGCAGAGGGGCAGAGAGAGAGGGAGGCACAGAATACAAAGCAGGCTCCAGGCTCTGAGCTGTCAGCACAGAGCCCGACGTGGGCCTTGAACCCGCGAACCGTGAGATCACGACCTGAGCCCAAGTTGGACACTTAACCGACTGAGCCACCCAGGAGCCCCCTAAAACTTTTCTAAAGTGGGATTTGCTTTTCGTGGAATCATTTTCCCTTATTTCCTTATTTTATTTTAATATTCAATATTATGACACCTGTGTGATGCACACACAAAGGATTTTGCGTGGTTAGCAGTATCCTCTCTGTTTTATTGATTCTTTCAATTGCATTAAATCCTACGACTGTTTGAATCTACCTGCATTTAAACCTAACCAGGCTTTGGCTGGAAGGGATATTGGCTAAGTATCACTTCCATCACTACCTGTGAAAAAGCAACGTAATACTAAGCACTTAATGTGTACATTGGTTTAGATCAACCACTAGAACTTTTGCTGATGGTGGAGATGTTTTTACATCTGGTACCCCTCTGGAGATGTTTTTACAATGTGGTACCCCTTAGCTACATGAGGCACTGAGCCCTTGAAATGTGACTAGGATGCCTGAGGCACTGACGTCTCCATTTTATGGAAAAGTGAGGAATGCAAATTTAATGCAAGTGGCTTGTGGGTATGGTATTAGACTGTGCAGACCTACAACTTTGAGAAAGACATCGAGAACTCAAAGACCTGCGCTCCATATTGGAAAGGGTCCTGAGCCCAGACCAAACCAACTTTGTCAATTGACTTGTGTTTTCAACTCAGGTGAGTTGCTGAATGACTCTGAGCCTTGGTCTCTGTCACGTCTAAGACAGATACAACAATTTCATCTCTACCTGCCTCATGTTGCCACTGGGGGGCTGAACACAGTCGAGGTGTTTCACTAAACGTAGTGCTCCTTCCAGCTGTAAAGGTTAGAGAGGATGTTAAATGAAGTAGACTTTGAGGGCCACATGAAGAATTTGCCTAGTAAAGATTAGTTAGCCTGCTCTTAGACTAATTCTGCTTTATAGACGTGGAGAAGGATGCATAGACGGAGATAAAGTAACTTCTTCAAAACCATGCAGGCGGCAAGTGATGGGGCTGATATTTAAATGTAGGCATTTGGGTTCTAATTCTAATTTCTCTAATGACTCCTCAAAGCCCACACTGACTCACTGGTGGCCTCTCCAGAACCCATTTCTCCTTATCTACTGTGATCCTTAAACGTCTGAACCAGAGGTTTTGATTGGTTGGTCTTAAGCCAATCAGCACATTTTCTATCCCTGGTCACATGACATAGACCGCACATGATGCACCTCAGGCCATGAGACCAGGACATTTCCTGAGACCTTTGGATGGAGAAGTTCCTTCTCTTGCTTGTTATAAACTAGGAAACTTGTAATCCTTGTCACAGCCACCAAACTGTTCGTAATCAACTTTGTGCCTCAGTGTAAGCAAAACACCGTGGAAGGCAGAGTGGAAGCATGGAAAAAACCTTGGTCCTTGGTGATCCTGCTGGTCTACTTGATCCAGCTTTACCTGTAGTGCACTCTACAGCTGGACTTGGCACTTATGTAGAATTATCTTTTGAAACAGTCTGTGTTTTTGTTCTTGTAGTTACAACTAGTAACGGTAAACAACCCAGCCCGACTAATAGGGTCATGCCTTAAACACACTCAGAATTTCACAAATGATGTCCATCATTTAAAAGTCAAGGTTTGAAACTGACAGATGCACAAAGAAGACGTTGCTATCAGCTCAGAGACACGATTCTCTGCTACGGCATTTGGAATGAGGCCTCCATAACAAGGGATAACAGATTAGCTCTGCAGCAAGCAATGCAAGTACATTAAAAGAATATTAAGGTTGTGACAGGAAATGATATCAGTGGAAGCAATTCCTCGGGAAGGGAGAGGCACCATATGGACAGCCAACATGGAGATGCCGGGGTGGGGGGGGTTGGAGAATGAGGAAAGTCATTAAAGAGACTCCCCATCGTGCCCAGGAGTTAGAAGACATATGGTGCCTTTGCCCCGAGTTGGGAGGTTTCATTTCTTTTCTCTTCCAAGCCCGCACTCGTCCTGCAGAACTCAGAGGACGGGAATCAGAGCTGAACAAGAGTCAGCGATGTGGGTCCTGATGTGATGGTGACTCAGCAGGATCAGGGAGGGGGTGGTGTAGTGGAAAGAGCATTGGCTCATAAGCTCTAAGGCCGGGGGTTCAGGGCATTATTAACCCTGTGACCTCAGTCAATCACTTGAACTTCCTAACTCTACTGGTCCCATCTAAAAACTAGAGGAAACACAGTGCTTTAGCCACAGTGAAATACAACCCTTCTCATAAGAATGCATACGTGCAAGACGTTGCGTGATTTTTCTTTCTAAAAAATCAAAACAACGCACTCATAAACACAGAGAACAGACTGGTGGTCGACAGAGGCAGGGGTCATGAGTGAATGAAATGGGCAAAGGGGGTCGAAAGGTACAAATTTCCAATTAACAAATAAATACGTCCTGGGCATGTCATGTACAGCACGGGAACTATAGTGAATAACACTGTATTGTATATTTGAAAGATGCTAACAGAGTAAATCTTAAAAGTTCTTAAAAGTAAAAACAAAATGTGTAACTATGTGTGGTGATGGATGTTTATTAGGCTTAATGTGGCGCCCACTATGGAACAGATACAAATATGGAATCATTATAGCGTACCCTTGAAACTAATATGTTATACGTCAATCACAGCTCAATAAAAAAAAATGCATTCATTGCCTTGATTCTGGGATTTCACTCCTGTGCACCCTCCGCTCCCACACTTTCCCCGTTACCTCTAACTTATTTTCAGCTCAAAAGTCATCTTCTGTATGAAGTCCTCTCTGACCTGTATTGAATATTTCCCCTTCTACTCCTACCTGCCTGAGGACTTATCACATGTTAAAAGGAAAACGACAGGTCCAAATGGTGTTACTTAGGTTAAGGCCCCACAACAGCAAACCAAGACTTAACACCTAACCTGGCTGCAGTTTCAACTCCCAGGCATGTAAGCTTTAACGAGTCAGTATGGAATTTCCTGGTCAGCACTGGGAAATTCGCCAATAGACTCCCTCCTTTGCTCTTAGGAGGGTGACCTTGCCTAAAACAACGTATTCTTTGCTAATAATTTCTATTTTCCCCCCTCACTCTCCCTGCTTTAAAAGCTTTTCCCTTTCAAAAAAATTTTTTAAAGGTTTGTTTATTATTTTGAGAGCGAGCGAGAGAGAGAGAGCAAGCAGGGGAGGGGCAGAGACAGTGGGAGACACAGAATCCAAAGCAGGCTCCAGGCTCTGAGCTGTCAGCACAGAGCCTGTCACAGGGCTCGAACTCATTGACTGTGAGATCATGACCTGAGCCAAAGTTGGACGCTTAACTGACTGAGCCACCCAGGCTCCCAAAGCTTTTCCCTTTCTACAGCTTGATGGTGCTTCTTTCCATTTGCTAGATGGGATGCGGCCGGCTTCATGAATCATTAAAGCCAATTGGATCTCCAGTTGAATTTTGCTATCGAATACTTGCAAAACTTTCCTCTCAATGGAAGTTAAAGTATGCACAGATCTCCCCTCTCTGCCTTATACACATACTAAGCATTAAGCCTCTTGAGGTCAGGGCCATGTTTGTGTGTCACTGTACTGAGATCCCTGGTATCTTTGTCAGCTCTCTTCCCTGTGCTTGGGAATATCCTCCCCTTTGTCAAATTGCCCTTTGACATCCCCCTAGACTCTCAGGAGAGGGCTTTGGCAAAAGAAGATAACACAGTGCATGACAGTCTCAATCCCATTAAAGATGAAGTCTACTGATGAATGGATAAAGAAGATATGTTACACACACACACACACACACACACACACACACACACACAGGAATATTACTCAGCCATGAAAAACAATATCTTACTATTTGCAATGACAGATGGAGCTAAAATGTATTATTCTAAGTGAAGTAAGTCCATCAGAGAAAGACAGATACTCTATGATTTCACTAATACGTGGAATTTAAGAAATAAAACAGATGAACATATGGGAACAGGGCAGGGGGTGGAGAGGAGAGAGGGAAACAAACCACAAGAGATTCTTAGTGATAGAGAACAAACTGAGGGTTGATGAGGGGAGGTGGGTGGGAGATGGGCTGGATGGGTGAGGGGTACTAAGGAGGACATTTGCTGTGATGGGCACTGAGGGCTGTATGTAAGTGACTAATCACTGAATTCTACTCCTAAAACCAACATTTCCCCGTATGTTAACTAAATAACATTTAAATAAAAAAAAAACCCTGGAAAAAAACAAGATGAAGTCTAGCCACAAGAGATATCTATTTGGGTATGTCACGCATATAGTAACAAGTACCCTTGTTTTTAAAACAAATTGCAATGGTTTGTTTTGCATTTTCCCTTGGCAAACATGTAACCGGTGAAGGAAATCCCAGAGAATACGTAAGGTGGCCAAATAACAAGGTGTGAATCCAGTCTGATGACAGCCAGGCTATGAAGGCAGATAAACCTCTCACCGGAAGCAGACAGTAGCTGCCTCACTCACAAGGATACAATGAAACTGGTTGACCCAGATGCCTCCTGTGGTTAAAGATTCAGCTGCCGCCCCGTGACTGGGGGTACCGAACGTACACAGAAGCTCTGCCTGCTCGGTGTTTCACTTATTCTGAGTCTCAACTTTGTTGTCTCCACTTTTACGAATGAATTATAAGACAGATAACCATGCCCGCCAATGGCAACAAACAATAATGAAGTGCAACATGGCTGAGGGCTGAGATAATATATTTCCATTTGAGTTTATCGTTCCCCAAATTTCCTAAAGTGCATTACCTACCAAAAGCACTCCCTTCACAAATGCAAACACGATTAAACTGGCGATTGCATCTGAAAACACACACACACACACACACACACACACACACACACACACACACACACACACACACACATTGTGCCGCATGGTAGTTTGACGTTCATCTTGTTACTTTCAGGAGCAATTTCATGAGGCTGCAGAAGGCATTGGGAGCTTTAATCCAGGGAGAGAGATCCATGAGTCTCAGATCCTAATCAAGAGTCGGGAGAATGATCTTCAAAGTTATCCATTAGCTGGAGATGCAAGTCAGTGAAATAATTGTTGAGAGTGTTCTGTACAAACACACCCAAGCTTCAGAAGGATGGAACAGCAGGGATATAGGAACTTAAGGTCCCAGTTAAATCCCCTCCAATCCCTTTCCTATCCTGCACCATCATTCCCATTTAAAATGAGGAAACGGGGTGCCTGGGTGCCTCAGTCAGTTAAGCGTCCAGCTTCGGCTCAGGTCATGATCTCACGGTCCGTGAGTTCGAGCCCCACATCAGGCTCTGTGCTGACAGCGTGTAGCAGAGCCTGCTTGAGATTCTGTCTCTCCCCCTCTCTCTACCCAGCTTGCTCTTTATCTCTCTCTCTCTCAAGATAAAATAAAGCGAAATAAACTTCAGGATGACGAAACAAATCCCAAGAGGAGAAGTGGTCCACTGAAGATGGAAAGGCCCATTAAGATCTCTCTCTGGGGAAACGTAAAAGTTAACCTTCTGAACAAATGCTGATGCCCTGTCCATATCCCCTCATCTTTAATGCTTCAGTGAAAGGTGGCCAGACTTCCAACTACAGGCACATGCCGTGATGGCCTGGGGGCTTTCTTTGGCCACCAAAGTCCACGTTGCCCACTGTGTGGCGGGCCACAAGACCCGGGGAGCTAACAGTGCTCCCAAGTAACCCTCAGCCAGTGGTGGAAAGGAGTTGGTGTATGAAGAGCCCAGCACCCTTAACCCTCAGATGGGGCGACAGGAGATGAGATGTCCCACGCAGGCTGCCAGAGTCTCCAGGGAGATTCATCCCCAGTCATCCGTTGTGAGAACGGGCTCAATTGCACACACTTTATCATCTAACTTCCTTTGTCTACCTTAGTTCTTGACTTGCTGCTGGTATCTGGCCTTTTCTTCAACTCCTGACTAAACTACCTGCACTTGAATTGTTTTTCTCCGGGTCTGCTTTTGGGGAACTGCAAACTGAGACAGTTCTGTCTCCTTTAGACCCCTATGGACCCATCCGTCATCCACGTTTGCCAAAAAGTCACAATTTCTGTTTCATTTTTCTCCCCCTCCTCCAACCCCCAGAATTGGATCTCCAAACGGAGAAGAAGCTACAGAATGACTCAGGTATGATTTCCTCTGGACAGAAGGGCAAGAGTCTGGACAAGGGTAAAATCCTATGTTTCACCACCTAGTAGGGGCATGGACCGTACAAGATGAGAGGAAGATGAATAGGTGTGGGGGGTCTATCTCCTTGTTGCCTTTCAGGGAGCCTTATTTCCATACGGGAATCAAGAAAGGGACTCATTCAGTGACCAGTCAGATGACACAAATATCTAATCAATGAAGAATATTAGAGACTTATGCCAGATAATTTTTTTTTAATTTTTTTTAACATTTATTTATTTTTGAGACAGAGAGAGACAGAGCATGAACAGGGGAGGGGCAGAGAGAGAGGGAGACACAGAATTGGAAGCAGGCTCCAGGCTCTGAGCCATCAGCCCAGAGCCTGATGCGGGGCTCGAACTCACGGACCGCGAGATCGTGACCTGAGCCGAAGTCGGACGCTCAACCGACTGAGCCACCCAGGCGCCCCTTATGCCAGATAATTTTTAAAAATTCCAGGCGCCTGGGTAGTTCAGTCGGGTGAGTGTCCGACTTTGGCTCAGGTCATGGTCTCGTGGTTAGTGAGTTCGAGCCCCATGCCGGGCTTTGTGCTGACAGCTCGGAGCCTGGAGCCTGCTTTGAATTCTGGGTCTCCCTCTCTCTATGCCCCTCTCCCACTCTCCCTCCCTCTCTCACTCTCTTTCTCTCTCTCTCTAAAATACATAAACATTAAAAAAAAATTCCACTGGAGATTTTTGTCCCCCCCCCCCAAAATAACATTTTGAAAATTCTGGAGTACAGAATCCTTCCATGACCTCCTTTAGAAGCTATATGTATAATAGAAAAATCCATATGTGGAACTTGAGAAACTTAACAGAAGACCATGGGAGAAGGGAAGGGGAAAAAATAGTTACAAACAGAGAGGGAGGAAGGCAAACAATAAGAGACTCTAAATACAGAGAACAAACTGAGGGTGGATGGGGGGTGGGAGAGAGGGGAAAGTGGGTGATGGGCATTGAGGAGGGCACCTGCTGGGATGAGCACTGGGTATTGTATGCAAGTCAATCTGACAATAAATTATATTTAAAAAAAGAGAAAAATCCACAAAAGCTTTTTTAATTGACTACATCCTAAAAGAGAAGTCGAAAGTTAAGGCCTAAAGGCGACTCATCTCCCTTCGTGAACCTCTTCTGCACGATTCACTGAGTACTGTTTTCTCTTTGGCTGCTTTTCTTCAGCAGGAATATTGCTAATCCTTGTTAGGTTTATAGTATTCAAACCTAATCATTATCCTAATGTCCCTGTTTGATTGGCAGAGCGGAAATGGTAATCCTGACTGGTAACACATGCTTGGGCGTTTTATAAAGGGGCTGTAACCCCTGAAAAACCAGATTCCAAGATAAAAATCACCCTCCTGCATGTATATGAACAAGGTAATGCAGTGCCTAACTCACCAGCTCCAGACCTGCCTGTTGACTATTTTCCTTATTTTCGCCCAAGCACTGGGAAAGAAATAGCATTAACCACAATTCCGTGACATCATCAACGAACGTGGAACGCACACTGCCTTCAGCAAGTGCTAACAGGAAGGTTAATACATTCCGAAAGCTAGGCAAGGCCATTCGCGAACAGAGGCTCCACGTCTGCTGTTTTCTTGCTGATCTTCTGAGAAGTGTTCCGGAAAGCCACCCTTGAGAGGATTTTAATTCAAGACTATGATGCTATCCTTGGAATTGAACAATGGAACTTAGCTGACAAGAAAAACCAGATACCGTTCCGTGTAAATATTTTCAGAAGCGAAAGAAATCTGCCACTTTACGACTTGACTCTGGAAGGGTAAAGGGAGGTTAAACTGAAACACTAAATTCAACTTCACATCCAGTGACTCAAGCCAAAAGTGAGTGAATGAAGTATTTTCCCCCTCCTCGCTCCCTCCCCCTCCTCCTCCTCCTTCCTTTCCTCCTCCTCCTCCTCCTTCCCTCTCTCTGTCTCTCTTTCTCTCTTGTCTATCATCTCTCTTAAATAAAACAATCTTATCAGTGAAATACATTACAGTGAGTTTTTATGTGAAAGAGCCTGATTCTTATTGTTGTGTTAATTTGAAAACCAGGCAGGGTTGTGACCAGCTACTCTAAGAAGCTGTCCTTTGTATGATAAAGTTCTACAGTTTTCAGAGTTTTGGAGAATTAGGGGCCTGGTCTTCTAGCCCAACCTCTTCAATTTAACACAAAGGGCTTAAGACTGCAAGAAGCCTTGCAGGCTCAGGCAGTTAAGCGTCTGACTCCTGGTTTCGGCTCAGGTCATGATCTCACAGTTTGTGAAATCAAGTCCCACATTGGCCTCTGCACTGACAGTGTGGAGCCTGCTTGGGATTTTCTCTCTCTCTCTCTCTCTCTCTCTCTCTCTCTGTCTCTCTGGTCTCTCTCTTGCACGTGAGCACTTTCTCTCTCTCTCAAAATAAGCAATACACCTTAAAAAATTTTTTTTAAAGCAGAATAAAAGAGCTATGGTTGGAAGAAAAAGAATGTTTTAAAACACAGTTATGGTACAATTGGGAACATTTGAACACTGACTAGATATTTGGTGATGGCAAGAAATTATTGTTACTTATCTGGTACAACTATTGTATCAACTTTATTTAACACACTGTGTTAAGACCTACCAATTATAAGGGTCATTGGCCAAAAGGGTGTTGGCTCTTCTCTGGAAGTGTTACTCAAATGGGATGAAGGGAATAAAATAAGTTAAAGACTCACAGGAATGAAAGCATTGGAAGAGACTTAAGAGAATAAATGATTTTAACATTTTGTAGACGGTGGAGAAAGTTGATGGAATAGTAGCCTGGCCACGCAGAGTGGAGAGGACGGACCCTCAGGGAGGGAGAAGAACAAGAAACCAAGTGATTCACCAAACCCACGAAAGCCCATCGTCTTGGAAACTGGAGGCACCAGAGACGGCCACAAAGGGGTGAGGAAAGACACTGAAATGGGCATTAGTTACAAACGTTGACAGGAGTGGCCAAACCCATGGAACAGGTGGTCCCTCTTTCACAAAGCAAGAACACTTTGTATCTGTCTTTGGATTGTTTGATCAAAATGAACCTGGGGGCCCTGGGTGGCTCCATCAGTTGAGCGTCTGACTTCGGCTCAGGTCATGATCTCGCGGTTTGTGCGTTCGAGCCCCACGTTGGGCTCTGTGCTGACAGCTCGGAGCCTGGAGCCTGCTTCCGATTCTGTGTCTCCCTCTCTCTCTGCCCCTCCCTTTCTCTCTCTCTCTCTCTCTCTCTCTCTCTCTCTCTCTCTCTGTCCCTCTCAAAAATAAATAAATGTTAAAAAATAAGTTTCAAAATGAGATTGTTTTTTACTATCTTTGGAGGGGCTTCCTATCAATGTTATGGTGACTTCATAACAAAAATGTGGAAGATTTCATTTTTCTTCTGGGCTCTAAAAGAGGTTAAAGAATATGGGAATTATCTGATCCTTGAAATTTTGGTAAAATTCTGCTTTAAAATAATATACATTTAACATGTTTGTGAAGACATTTTTTTTTTTTTTTGACTATAGGACATTCACTGGCTGTGTATTCGCTTAAAATATCTTTCACTCCTGGAATCAGTGTTGGTAATTTGTTCTTTTATTGTTTAACCAGCAAGCGAAGAACAGTTATGGCAGAATTACTCCTGTTACAGAGCATTTTTTCTCACCTTGCCTCGTTCACAGCTTCCTGCAAATATGGAATGTGTGTGCATATGTGTGTGTGTGTGTGTGTGTGTGTGTGTGTGTGTGTGTGTGAGTGTGTGTGTGTGCGCGCGCATATGCATGTGCGTTTCAACTGGTTTCCACCCACCACTTGCCTGTTGGGCTCCATAGCACTAGCTACTGTCTTTAAAATACCATTCTTTTTTTTGTTTTCATATGATTTCACTCATATGTGGAATTTAAGAAACACAGAGGATAAACAAAGGGAAAGCGGAAAAAAAAGATAAGATTAACACAGAGAGGGAGGCAAACCCTAGAAACTCTTAATACAGAGAACAAATGGGCGATGGGCATTAAGGAGGCCACTTGTTGAGATGAGCACTGGTGTCATATGTAAGAGACAAGTCACTGGGTTCTACTCCCGAAGCCAAGACTACACTGTAAGTTAACTTGAATTTTCTTTTTATCTTTTTTCAGTGTTTATTTATTTTTGAGAGACAGACACAGAGCATGAGCAGGGGAGGGCCAGAGAGAGAGGGAGACACAGAATCCGAAGCAGGCTCCAGGCTCTGAGCTGTCAGCATGGAGCCTGACATAGGGTTCAAACCCATGAACTGTGAGATCATAACCTGAGCCGAAGTCAGATGCTTAACCAACTGAGCCACCCAGGCACCCCACTAATTTGAATTTAAATAAACATAAATAAATAACAGCAGTAGAACATGTGGGAGAGCTATGCGCTGTATCTAGTGATCCTCTCCTTGTCCTGCCTGACCTCTGTCTGTCTCTGCCTTACGAACTAAAGTTTCTGCTAGTTTTTGGGGCGCCTGGGTGGCTCAGACAGTTGAGCATCCAACTTCAGCTCAGGTCATGATCTTGTGGTCTGTGAGTTCAAGCCCCGTGTCAGGCTCTGTGCGGACAGCTCAGAGCCTGGAGCCTGCTTCTGATTCTGTGTCTCCCTCTCTCTGCCCCTTAATAAATAAACATTAAAAAAAAAAACTTTTTTTAAGTTTCTGCTAGTTTCTTAAAACACGAAGTGTGTTTTTCCATCTCCCTTTTAGTTGTTTTTTGGGTGATGTCTGAGAGGAGAATGAGGTGGAATATCTTTACCGTTTGTAAAACTGGATGTCTGGATTTTACAAAATATATCTCGCCTGTTAAATTTCCCCACCAGCCAAGTAACAATATGGGTCTCATTCAGATCTGTATCCCAGCCGTCTTGCCTTGCAAGAGGAGCTGATCGGTATTTGTTGAATAAATGCAAAACTCAATTAATAAATAAAGTACAATCTCCTTTGGAGGAAAAAGAATACACAACATGTCGGGGAGGGTATATGTAAGGAAGTGACTACTGGTTATCTCTGGATGGGAAGGGACTGTTTTTCTTATCACCTTCTGCCTTAGACTATAATAAACATCTTTCTTTTGTAATAAATTTGATAAAGCATAATTTCAAAAGGCATTTTAAGAAGTGCTCAGTTTCAAATGCAGTGATCAGTTATCCTGGATCTCCCTACCCAGATGGTCTGGACTCTAGTGCTCTCTTATTTCTGGGAATGAACTTGCACTTGCTGAATCAAGGCACCTAGTTTGGACTCACAAAATGGTGCTCATGATCATCAAAAGATTAAAGCACATCCCCCACCTCGAGGCGGACCTCCCATAACATTATAAACTCTCGTGTCCAGGCTCCATAAGAGCAGACTAAATGAATACACCTGCAGCTTCAGTTGGACAAGAGGCCACCGAAGACACGGCTGGTCCCTCCACCAAAGACACGGCCCGTCCCTCTACCAAAGACACGGCCGGTCCCTCCACCAAAGACACGACCGGTCCCTCCACCAAAGACATGGCCAGTCCCTCCCTCCACTGCTCTCTCCTTCTTAGGGATGATTGGTTGGTTTTAGAGAATTCAGGGGGCAGTCAGTGTGCTGAGCCTCAACTCTCTGCACGTACAACCTTTTCAAAACTTGGGAGCCAGGGTTTCCTGGGAGTGCCAATGAACGCTCTTCCTTCCTTACCTCTCGGCAGCCATCATGGCTTCCTCTCTGCTTCCCAAGTGCATCAGTCTATCCCCATCACCTCCTTTATCCATTCATTGCTTACAACCTTTTTCCTGGATTCCTTCTTCATTAGGTCTCAGCTCAAGTAGTAGGGCCTTAGGCAGACCCTCCTTTGCTACTCAGTCTGACATACCCACCTGGTTAGTCTCCCATCCATTATCCTTATTTTCTCCTTTCTATCAGATATTTTCCTGGCTTTTCCAGGTTATTGATTTTCTTTCCTGTCCCCATGAGGAATGTAGATTTTCTGAGATCTTTGCTTGCCTGATTCATGGTATTATTGCCAACAGCACTCATATATTTTTTAATGTTTTTATTTATTTTTGAGACAGAGAGAGTGAAAACAGGGAAGGGGCAGAGACAGGGAGACACAGAATCTGAAGCAGGCTCCAAGCTCTAAGCTGTCGACACAGAGCCTGACCTGGGGCTCGAACTCATGAACCACAAGATCATGACCCAAGCTGAAGTCAGACGCTCAGCTGACTGAGCCACCCAGGTGCCCCAGAACTCATTTTTTGGCATGCTAAAAGTGTGATGCATAGTTGTGAATGGGAGGGGTGAGGGAAGAAAAAATTAAGATGGGAGAGAAAGGGAGAGAAAAAGAGAAATTCAGCATGTTATCATCTCTTAGCTACAAATTTTAATTCCCAAACTGAGCAAGATATCTTGGAAAATAAAGGCTCTTCCATTTCCTACTGTCTTCTGTCTTTAGAAGACAGTGGAAATTCTAAATAGCAAATTTCCGATTACATATATATTGAATTAACATAAATATGTAGTAAAAACTAAAATGGGAATATAATGACTTACACTTGGTTCCTCTTTGTTCACACATCACTGACAGGAAACCCCGTTACAGGATTAAAGAGGAAGGCACAGAAATGAGGACCCTGACATTTTTCCCCGAATTCTTGATTTGAGAAAGTTACACATTTTCACCCTGGATTATTTCCTTTGATTCTGAAACAGGAGAGAAAAAGAAACCGCTACCAACATTTTCCTCTTGAAGAATCACGTGCACAGTACCACAACCACTGACTTATGCCGCCATAATCACTGAAGGGTTTGTTAACATGGAGCCTCCACCAGCCTCAATGTCTGAACGAGAATGAGCAGAGCTCCAGATGACCCTGAGGGACACTGAGCACGAGTGAGACTCAATCTTTGTGGTTATAAGCCACAAGAGTGTTTTATTGTTTCTGCAGCAAAACTTAGCCCATCCTTGCCCATATGGGGTAGTCACTTGGGGATGAGGGAGGGGAGAGAGAAAGAAGAGGTAAAACATAATCGGGCACTTGAGTATGCTTGTAGGATTACAGGGAAAAGCTGGGGAAAGAGAGAAAGTGAAGACGCAATTAAGGGTGCCATTAATTGGTTGGTCTCGGGGAAGCCGAGGGCTGTGTTCTTCCGGTGCACGCTGGCATGTCACAGCCCAAGCACGCCGACTGAATATGTGGTTAACACATCTGGCTAGGAGATGCTCATGACAGGTGCCATCGCTGTTAAAGGCATCTTCTGCCACCCGGGTCTCTTCTGGAGCATGCTAAATTGCTGATAATCAAGTATTTGAGACAACTTAATGCCACGCCTCCCTCAACAAGCAGAGGAATAAAAGGAATCCCTTCTTAGGACCTCAGTTTTCTCATCTATAAAATGGTGATAAGAACAGAATCTACCTGGTGGAGTTGAGAGCGTTAACCGAGTTACTATGTTGACAGCACTGGGAATGGGGTCGGGCAAAAGTGAGTTCTATTACTCAGAATCCCTTTCAGTTTCAGGAAGAAGCCTTAAATATGGCGGTGAAATCTGGGAAGGGCTTCCAAAGGAAGCCATTTAAACAATGAGGAAGAATTGCGAGAAGAGTGAACTGCCTTACTGAGAAGCACACCGACGTGACGAGCAATGAATAGGGTCTCTACCAGCCTCAAAGCTGGTGTTGCTAAATAGAAAGTCATCTTCATGTATCTTTAAAAAGAACCCCACGGATAAACCCATGGATGTGATATTAGCTACGTCTGAATGAGTGAGAAGTTGTTATAACTGCTGACTGATACCTGAGGAAAGCAGGGACAAAATAAAGGGAAGGGAGACAAGACAGGAAGACTGAGGGGTGGTGAACTGAGAGGGAAAGGGAGAGGGGGAGAGGGAAAGGAACAGAGAGCAGAACGGAAAGAAGGGGGAGAAGACAGAAGCTCGAAGGAACTGAGAGGCAGGGAGCTAGAAGAAAGAAAATCTGCGAAAAAGCAAGGCTTATTGACTACTTGACAAAACAGACTAAAAAATCAATAATGTTTCCTCTGACACTTTAGATAACTTCCCAATAATGCTGGCCAGCGTGCTGAAGGAGAGGGGTTCCTGGGGCTGACAGCTTCACTCCACACTGAGTTTTCTTTATTTTTACATCTCCCCAGGTGGGAAGCAATGCAGGCTGTCACCTTCCAAAAGGATGAAAATGAGACTTTGTGTTTTTTTGTTTGTTTGTTTTTAGTTTTTTTTGTGCTGTGAAGGGGGCTTTGGACTTGGGAATAGGGGTGGCTGAGCTAGGGGTAGCTTATGTTATTTTATTTTACCTTATTTCCTTTTATTTATTTATTTTTCTACCTAGAGGCTCTGGAAGTGACTGATTGTGCCTTCCTGGCCACAGGAACCTCACGACACAGTGTTACATTTGAAGATCGTTGCCAAAACTTGCCCCAGACAAAAAGGATGAACAGACAGCAGCCTCAAACTTTAGTATTGTGCTGGCAACTTCCAAACTGGAAAAGCAATGGAAGTCCTCAGTGTTGGCTCACTATTTTTATAATACCTTCAGTTAAATATGTATGGCCACTAACAGAGGCATAACCTCTCATAGTTACACAATATAAAAGTCTAAATAATTTTACAACTTGAATACACACAAGTTCTGGGGCCAACAAAATCCAGATTAACCATATTGATTTAAATGGCTATTTACATAATTTTTAAAAATTCCACTGGAGAGGGGCGCCTGGGTGGCTCAGTCGGTTGAGGGTCCGACTTCAGCTCAGGTCATGATCTCACGGTTCATGAGTTCAAGGCCCGCATTAGGCACAGTGCTGACAGCTCAGAGCCTGGAGCCTGTTTCGGATTCTGTGTCTCCCTCTTTCTCTGCCCCTCCCCCGTTCTCGCTCTGTCTCTGACTGTCTCTCAAAAGTTAACCTTAAAAATTTTTTTTAATTAAAAATAAAAAAAAAATAAAATGAAGTGTTTGAAAAATAAATTGCCCTTATTTGAACAGTAGAAAACCATAGGGTCAGATACCATTCTACATTTAATCTGAAGTGTTTTGATCTTGGTGATGGTGATACAGGAAATCCTCGTCCTTAATAGTTGCATAAAGGGACACTGCTATTCCCCAAGTGTTTATTTATGAGTTTAGAGTGATCAGGTGATAAGGCCCCCACATGTCACTAGAATTACATTAAACAAGATCAACTCAGGAAGGAACACCTGCTTTTCCATAAAGTTGACTCACTCACTTGAAATAAGGTTAACACTGTGGCTTTTTGAAACCTGAATTAAGTGGACATGTAGTCCTATTATTTCTGGAATCAGGAAAAGAAAACCTCTTCTAAACTTACTGCTTGCAGGGGCACCTGGGTGACTCAGTTGGTTATGGCCCAACTTTGGCTCAGGTCATGATCTCACAGTTCATGAATTCAAGCCCTGTGTTGGGCTCTGTGCTGACAGCTCAGAGCCTGGAGCCTGCTTCGGATTCTGTCTCTCTCTCTCTGCCCCTCCCAAGCTTGTACTGTCTCTCTCTCTTAAAAATAACAAATAAACATTTAGAAATAAATAAATAAACTTCCTGCTAGCAAACCATTGCAAAGTTAGTGCAAAACTGATGTCCACAAAACACATCCATTCACATGAGCCTGCAGTCTTGAAATTCTGGCATGAGTCATTTGCAATTTGGCTAACAATAGTAGATTGTTTCCCATAGGCATACTGACTTCTTTCCAGTCACTGTAAGACCTTCAGCCCTACAATATATGGTAATGTAGTTTGGGCCAAATTCAAGTAGAAACACAAAAAATTGTGTGGGATTGCGTGGCTGTACTTGGTAATAAGACAAATCATAATATGCTTTTATTTGATCCAGATTATCACCTAGACAGAATTAAAACTGTTTATTAAGAATTCCCAGATCTCAGCAACACAGTTCACACCCTCCAGGCATGGTGGGTCTCAGATTGAGAAGACTGGGCGAAGGCAGCCTTCTTTATGAGTCCAGAACCTCAGACCCGAATATAACCTGAGTTTGGTGTTGGGTGAGTCCAAGGTGGTGGAAGACAGTGGCCTTTGAGAGAAGGGGGCTGTGCTAGATATCTTCTGCTCACACCTCCAGATTCACTCCCTTGCTTCTGCTTCCTGTTCTGTTTGGTGAAGGCTGGTCTGCATGGACTAGAGGTTGCCCTTGTCTTTGGGTTTCAGAGCTGGGTCATTGGATGAGAAGTGTCAGCTAAATTAGGGGGAAGGAGAACAACACAGCTGGATCACCAGTCTCCTGCACCCTTCCT
The DNA here is from genome assembly GCF_018350195.1 of Panthera tigris. Classification (NCBI taxonomy): domain Eukaryota; kingdom Metazoa; phylum Chordata; class Mammalia; order Carnivora; family Felidae; genus Panthera; species Panthera tigris. Next base: position 34,764,992 of record NC_056675.1, read on the forward strand.
TCCAGGTCTCTAAGCCTTATTGTGACTCTTTACTGAAGGCTGCAGACCTTGTTCCAGGATCCCCTTCCTTCACACTGTTACCTGTCCCTCCACCCAGGGATACTGCAGTATACTGCGTAGTGTTTCCTAGCCCTGCCCTGAGTTTTGTTACTAGCCCCTTTTCTGAAAGCTCCTCAAATCACTCAGTTTGGTTATGCGTCTCTCCCCAGGCAGGACAGGACATAGATTAATACAGGTGTCTTCCTAGTCAACAGGACCAGAAACACCTGCAGTCTTCAAGACAATAGGATGAGGTTAATGGAAGACACACACACACACACACACACACACACACACACACTCCACATATGTTTCTTGGGGTGCAGATGGGAAGAGAATTCTCTTTTGTAATTAATTTACAATGTGTTAGGCACTAAACTAAGCACTGGCTTTACATTTTCTTTTTAAAGCCTCCTGATCACATTTTGAGAATAGATTTATTTTTCCCATTTTACAGATAAAGAAATGAAGGCTCAGAGAATTCGAAGTGTCTACCCCAAGGCAGCAAACCTTGCAAGTGACCACACAATAGGGGTGCCTGGGTGGCTCAATCGGTTAAGCCTCTGACTCTTGATTTCAGCTCAGGTTATGATCTCACAGTTCGTGAGTTCGAGCCCCATGTCAGGTTCTGCACTAACAGTGTGGAGCCTGCTTGGGATTCTCTCTCGTGCCCCCTTTCTCTGACCTTCCCTTCTCATGCTGTCTCCCAAAATAAACATGTAAAAAATCAAGCAAGAAAGAAAGTGATCACACAATGATGCCCGCAGGAGGGATAATTTGTTTTCTTTTACTGCACTGAGGAGTTACTTGGTCCTGTGGGAATAAATGCTTAAAAGAATTTCTAAATGAAGTTCTATTTTATCTCCAATCCTCATGCATAAAACAGACACATTCTCTACTCCAAAATCTAACCTATAGAAACCATGATTTGAGTCAGCAAAAATTAATTCCCGTCACGGAAACAAACATAAGATACATGAACAGTCTGTATCTAACAGTCTATTCACTCCAAAAATACCCACTTACCCATATATCATGTGAATAATACTATCGTGTACATAAATGACAATCTTTGATAGGCAAATCATCAGAAAGTTAAATGGTAGGACAAAAGGGTCTTCAAAGTCAAGAGGCAAGCCATAATTCTATGCACTAAAACTCAGCAACTTTTTTTTCTGCAAGGCCTTAACAGATCTCCCAGTGAATGCTCTAGACTCAATTTTAACAACTAATGTGGGATCCAGTCTCCAAAGATGGCCCCCAGTGAACCATGCCTCCCAATATTTGACCCCTGTGTTGTCTCCTCCCATATTTGGCCAATAGAATGAGGCAGAAGTGATGCAGGGTAGGCCGTAGATGGCTTACAGCTTCTACCTGGGTCTTTGGGGATGTTTGCTACCAGGCTACTCTTTCTGCAAAGCTGTATGGGAAGCTCAAGCTGCAAGGAGAAGCCATGTGTTGTTTCTCCCATCCACAGACCCAATTCAGCATCCAGCCTCAATTGTGAGCCATGTGATGAGCTATTTTGGATGTTCAGCCCCCTTGAACCTTCAGGTAACTCCAGTCATTTAACTAGAAGCACAGGACACAGGCCTGTGTGAAAACCATCCATTCCAGTAACATATAGAACCATGAGAGCTATTGATGAATTGGTTCAAACCAATGCATTTGGCATAGTGTATTATAGCTAAAACACGTGATTACCAGGGTTCCAGTTCTACAATAACAATTATGAGGACCAAGGAAAGGTAAGACAGGAAGCAGTAGGAATTGGAAATTAAATTTGAGGGAAGTAACAGAGACCGTTAAAATCAAGAGAAGAAATCACAACATAGCAGTTGGAGACCATTTAGCGGAAAGAGAGAGGAGGAAACACCAGACCCCTTACAATAATCATTACTAAATCATATCCCTTTAGACTCCTGCATTTATGAGAACTTGAAGTCAGAAGAGTACATGATCATCAGCATATTTGAGAACCTACAGAGGTGAAGAATAGATTTTTACAAAACATTCTGATTGCCAAAGACTGAACTGTGGCATTGCATCAGAGTTTGAGGAAGGAAGCAAGCTTTGATTTTCTATGAATTTATGAACGAGGACCACCGAATTTCCCCTGACCAACTCAGATAGATGTTTGCCTTGTAACTCTTTCTGACATTTGGATTTCCACATGGCTGTCAGAGCCATGGAAACATGTTCACGGACTCATTGATTAATTCAGCAAGGATGCATTAATATTTACTACATGCTAGAACTTTTCTACGCATCCCACATGGGAAGATGAACACATCATGGTTCATGCCTCCCCCAAAACACACCATCCACCGAGGGAGGTATGAAGAACAGACACAACTGACATCTGCTGAGGCCCAACTGCCCGTGCCTGGCACTATACTAGCTGCTTTCACGACTTTCATTCCTAGTTCTAAGCTCTCCTGCCAACTCTGTCTAATGGACCTTACCATCCTATTTCTAGACGAAGAGGCTGATCCTTAGTGTGGTGTGCGAATTTCCCAAGGAATTTCCAGAATCTATGAGTGGGCTTTTCAGCCTTTGTCACTGGCGACTCTCCAAGCACTGTAAGTCTTAGGTGAACTTCATGGGATACGGTAAGGCAGAATGCCATTTCAACTTTTTTTGCTTGTGTGGGCCACTTAAGAGGCCTTTGTAGTAACCGGAGGGAATAGCAAAGTCAGAAAAGTTCCCGCCTGGCATCTTTCCTTTGCTTTCCATCCAAGTCAGTTCCCCACTTCTTTCTCATGCTATTATTTAATTTGATGACGCCTGCGATTTCCCAAGAGTGTCTGTCATTTTTATAACAGCCATTTTTCTCTGACTTGGTTAAAAAAAAAAGCGTATGTGTGTGTGTGTGTGTATGTATATATATGTATCAGTGTTTACATTTGTGCACATTTCTTAAAGTGCTCCCAAATACGTTGGTTCCCAATGAACTTAAGATTTTAATTCATTTTACCCCATTGCTACTGCAGAAGGAGTCACATTTTTAAATGTGTGATGACATATGGCTATTCATTATTTATACATTCTGAGGCTGACTATAAATTTTACTTTGGACATATATCGAGGCACTGAAACCATTTTGGTTGCAAACACATAAATCATGCTTACAGTTATTAGTCTAAATGTAACACCACCCGGGTTCTAGATCAAAACCTTTAAAATCCATTGTAATTGATGTCTACTGCATAACTTACATCTCATTTTATTAAAGGTTCTCATTATTATTTATATATTTGGAGCGCTACACTCCTAGCTGTGCTTCGCCGTCTAGAGTAAATTATTTTGAGGTGTGGGACTGAGAGAGGGTGTAGGAACATGCTGAGGGTTGGGGGGGAGGCTCTTTGTAAAAAAAAAAAAAAAGAACAAAAGTGGGGTGAGACATGGGTGTTATATTTCAGTGCAGCTGAACTAATTCATGCGATGATTTAGTTAATTTAGCTCCCGAATGCCTTGTCCTCTGTACCAATTGACATTCATTTGAGACAAATAAAACAGCGGCAGGGTTGTGTCAGCTAAATTATACATTAGCAAAAGGGTAACTGGATTCCCAAGGCTGCCCCTGGACCAGACCCTTCAAAGACCAGAAGCACTTAGATTGATCCATACATCACAGCACTGAGATGCCTCAGCAAAATGGGGACTGAGGATTGATGACACTTCACAGACTCATTAGAAAGCTTCAGGTTGATAAGCTGGTTCTCCTGGAGAGCCTGATGGCAGAAGTTCTGGCGGGGTGACCCATGGGGCCAGGGCCGTGTCAAAATGGTAGACAGGGTGAAGAGCAAAGGCAACTTGCAACGGAGGAGAGAGAGCACCGAACAGGGAGGCAGGAGGCCAGTGACGAAGAAAGGGAGAAGGCAAGATGACAGGAACATGGGCTTCGGAGCCACAGCGAGCAGGGTGCCCGTCCCTGTGATGCCATTAAAAGCATCTGGCCCCAAGAACCTTTCTTTCCTCCTCTGTAACCCGGTTCTAATGACCACCTGCAAGGATTTGTTCCAAAAGTTTTCTTTTCATGAATGGATTTTAGTTTTTGAGCAGTTATGGATGACAGAAGGATTGTGTGGAAAGTATAACGTCCCCACATGCCCCTCTCCCTCCTTCGATAGTTGCCCCTATTATTAACATCTTGCAGGAGTGTGTTCTATTTGTCGTGATTGATGAAGCAGTATCAATATATTACTAGCGAGAGTCCATAGTTTCCATTAGCGCTCACTCTTTGTGTTAGGTAGTCCCATGGATTTTGACAAATCTGTAACATCCGCCATCCCAATACGGAACAGTTTTGCTTCCCTAAAAATCTGTTCTCCACCTGTTCATCCCTGCCTGCCTCCCACCAGATCCATGGCAACCACTGATCTTTTTTACTGTCTAATTTTGCCTTTGTTGTGAAGCGTCGAGATAATACATGCACAGAGTCTAGCAGAGGATTAGTAAAAATGGCTGAACTATAGCAGCAGCTCTCCAGGAGCGGTGGTGCATTATGTTTACATCTGAATGTCAAAGGTCACCCTTTAAAATGCAGATTTCAGACCAATAACCTGACAAGTTGTAAGAGAAGAAGCAGCTAGGTTTTAAGTGTGTGTTTTCCCTAGATGTAAGCAACGTCAAAGAAGAGACAACCCAGCCAACTCTCCTCCTAGAGTTCTGGCCTACTCGGGAGGTTGAGCCAGGGCACCATTATTCCCTAAGGCTTTCCTTAAAGTCTTCCACAGGGGAGAAATCAGAAGGCCCAATTGTTTTCTCTCAAGTGTCTATCCTGGAGCTGGTTAGGTCTCTAGAGCAGGTATGGAGAGATTTTCTTGCCTCCCCACCAAAGCAAGAATTGACTTCCTTCCCTTATTCCACCAGGTGACTCCTGACATGGCTGCTTGTGCTCACACCCTTTGCCCTCCTTGTCGCTTTGAAAGGTGTGGAAACCCAGAGCGTCTAGCTGCAGTGTGAGAGGGTCAGGGATTGGTTATCTACTTTCAATGGCTTATCTATTCACAGCTGCTTGTGAGCACTTGTCATCCTCTGAATGCTGTCTCTGAGTGGCCAATGCATCCACAGTCATGGATGGTTCCCGAGCACGCCAACAGCATCCTCCTCAAGCTCTTGGCTTTTCCTCGAGGATTACTGCAACATCACAGGAGCTTGTCCAGCCCTCAATCCAGGGAGCCCGGACTTATGGACAAGTTGATTCCCCTGGGTAACACCTTTAACCAAAGAGCCATGGATGCTGATGGCTAATGTCTCAGTCTCTTGTCTTTAGAGAGACAATTCTGAGGCATGTCATGCAGACGACCGAGCTCCAGCCTCCCACAGCGGTACCCAGGTGGAAGAAAAAGGCATCCTTTTCCTTTTTCTTCTCTTCATATCTCAGTCTGCTTTTTCATTCCTGCTTTCCAGGATCTCCTGTACAAAAACTATCCGCTCCAAGACTTATCTCAAATTCTGTCTTTAGAAGAGTCCACACCAGGCCAGTGGGGCTGCAAGCAGCAGCTGGCAGAAGGGACCTTCATGTGGAAAATGAAAATTTGCTTCACCTAATGAATGAAAATGGCATTTATGACTACAATGACACAATAGTAGTTAACGTTGCCATGTTGTTTCCTGAATGCTAGATAGTATACATGGTTTATGGCATCTAATCCTCATACAACCATACGAGGTAGGAATTATTTTAATAACCATATTACATAGGAGAAAATAGAGGTTCCAATATGTCAAATGATGTGCCTGGCCCCGAACACCTAATTAATAGTGTGGTCAGGAGACAAAGTAAACAATCTAATTCAGGACTTACCTCTTAACCCTGGTTCTCAACTTCCTGATGCAGCATAGGATTTTAGTTGTGTACATGTATAATATACATGTTCCTACAAACACACTTTTCATGAAGTCAAATCATGACACACATATAGATGTAAAATGGATGTGTCAAAGATTTTATATTTATCTTGTTAATTAACGAAGGAGCCAGTAAGATGTTACAAAGGAAAATTCAACCTATTATAATTTTACTAGCAACCAAGAACATTGAAATGAATTTACAAATAGACTCAAACCTGGAAGTCAAACTAGTCAATACCCATAGTGCAAAAATCAATCGCATTTCGCTGGACACAGTTCTTTTGCTTTTCAATGGATAAGAATCTTTTGCATTACTATCCGTTTTCTGCAACTTACAGAATTGAAAAAGAGCTCAAAGACCGTGAAACCAGACATAACCCAGAAGAGTACCCTACGTAGGACACCCAGTAATCTTTGTCCAAGTTTTGACAAAGTATTTGAATTGAGTAAGTCCAGGACCTTTACAACAACAATAGTAATGGAATAGAACAGGAGTCAGCAAACTTTTTTCCAAAAGGATCAGAAAATAAATATTTTAGGCTTATCGGGCAATCTAGTCTACTATGGGGCAACTACTCAACTCTACCTCTGTCGAATGAAAGTAGCCATAGGCAATACATAGACCAAGAGGTGTGGCTGTGCTCCAATAAAACTTTATTTACAAAAAGAAGTGACCAGCTTACAGGATGTTCTATTCCACCCCTGGTATATAAGACCATAAGATATAGGAAAATGTTCATGAAATTTTCCCAGGCAGGGCACTTTGAATGGATTTACTTCATAGTTACTGACTGGCTACCACTAGGTGTCTAAGAATGTTCCATGTTTACAAGAGTTTATAAAGCAATATTCACTTATAAATGATCCCAGTAGGTCTCTTTACTCTTGAAAGACTATTTTAGTTATTTCCTCCATTCCATCCAAAAATAAATGAGGAATCTGGGACCTAAGATGGGGAAGATACTTGTTATAGATCACAGAGAACACATCACTGGTTACCTTGAAAACCAAACAATGGGCTAAGAACTGCATTACAAAACATAAATTAGAGGTGTAGGAGAGAAAAATATTTTCCCTTGCACCCACCTAGTTTCAATGTCCAGGGCTCAGAAATCAAACTGATAAAAGACAGATTAATGAGAAAAAAAATTCTGATTACATATATATGCATGGGAGTTGGTAAAGAAACAAAGAGGGCTGAAGGAAATAGCCAGATTGTTGGCTATATAAACATATGTTAACCATTGAACAATGTAGGGGTTATAGGTACCAACTTCCACCCAGTTGAAAATCCACACATAACTTCTGTCTTTCCGTTACTACTAATAACCTCCTGTTGACGGAAAGCCTTACCAATAACACAGTCGATTAACACATACTTTGCGTGTTATATATATTAGGTACTGGATTCTTACAATAAAGTAAGCTAGAGAAAATAACACGTTATTAAGAAAATCACAAGGAAGAGAAAACACATTTACAGTACCGTATCGAAAAAAATCTGTACATAAGTGGACTCATGCAGTTCAAACTCAAGTTGTTCAAGAATCATCTGTCATCTTAGGCTGAACAAAGGAAAAGGGTTTTGGGTTTGTGGGTGGGGAGGCAAGTCATGAGAAGGGGAGGGAGTAGAGGAAATGTGTGGTAAATAAGGGTTGTCTTGTTAAAGGAAACTTTCAGGTGATGGGTTGTCTCTTACTAACTCTCTTCCTTGTACAGAGACATCTTTCAAATGGAAATTTCCTTCATATGTGTAAATTTACTTTACATAAGGGGAAATCTATATTCTATTTTTAGGCTGTTAGGGGGAGATAAAGAATTTTTACTGTGTCTTCTTGCTCTCAGTAGACTTTAGCTCAAAATCTGACAAAGGCATATTTTGGGGTGGAATATTCTGGTACCTTTCAGAACCATCTAAAATTCCATTAGCGAATACCCATGAGAATGCTCCAGCAGCATAACCCTTTGCCAAGAATGAGAGACAGGTACTCACATATCAATTTAGTAGTTCAATGCCATAAACATTTACTGATCGGTGTGTAGGGGTGGAAATTTTTTCCTTCTTACTTTCTAGGTTCTTTGGTCTAGTAATTAAATTGACATAAGACAGTTTAACAGGAGAAAAATAAATTTATTTTTGTACATAAAAATATGAGACCGAAAAGCAAGCTGGGCGGTTGAGGGTTATATGCCATCCTGAGCTAAGGAATGGGCTAGGAGCCTGGGGCTTCAAAGGGCAAGAGGGTGATTCACAGAATGATAAGAAGAACAGATGTTTAGCAATCAGAAGTTTGCCCTGGCATGTAGACAGGTCTTTCAGATTAAAAAAAAAAAAAAAGTTATCCCTGGTAATAGCTCTTTTCCCCCTATCTAAATTATTTTAGGTGGTTAAGGAAGAATAACATTTTTTTTTCTGAGCCTGCTGGTTTTTGATCAATAATCCACATAGGAAAGCGGTACATTTGGGTGTGGTATTTTCTGCTCCCCTTCAACTGCTATGTAGTATTTACCAGGACGGCCCAGGAGGCCTCTCGGGACAGGCCTCACCCTTGGGATCCTGTTCTTCAGTGGGAAGGGGAGATCTGCAAATATGCAATAGATCTCAGTGTCTTTGGTTCTGTGTACAAGTAACCTCAGGGACCTGGAGAAGAGGAATCTAAAAGCAGACTGAATGAAAGGAAGTGTTGGGGCATTTTCCTGAGGAAGTAGCATATAAGTTGTTGTGCAACTTTGAGTAGGAAATGAATATGAAAAGATGCTATGGTCCCCTTTTAAGTTTTGGTTTGGAGCTTCTAAAACAGTTTTTTAAGAGAAACAAATATCATGGGATTCTTTATGGTTGTTGCTCATTGTTGCTACAGAGGAGGACACCCAGGAACGTACCCACGTGGACAGAATTAATAAACAAGAGTGACTGGGGAGTGGTTAGGGCATTCGTTTACATCCCAATACCCCTGAGTTGTTCCAAACTTTCACCAGAGTGTTGGAATTCATCTGCCAGGGCTTCTAGGAAGACAGGCAAGGGGGAATCTTTGCCCCCCAGATCGTGCTTTGACAAAAAGTCTCCATCAGGCTGGAGGGGAGGGAAGGAAGCCACATTATTATTCCCCAGGCTCAGCAGCAAGGCCAGGCAGGACCTGAAGTCACTTTCTGCTGAGAGAACAATAGGTGTCAAATGTGTATGCCAAAGCAAAAGCTAATTAAGCATGTATGATGTTCTGCTTGAGGATAACATGGCCATGAGTCAAATGGCCTTGGGGGCTCCAAATTAGAGACCTTTTTTTTTTTTTTTTTGCCTTGTGGCATATGAGCTTCTTGTAAGACAATCACTTCTACACTGATCCCATTTGCTAAGTTTTTACTTGCATTCTTTCTTATTCTCCTTTTGGTCAAAAACTACATCCTCAAGGAACAGTCACAGCCTTCCCACTGCCAATGTTAATGGATTCCCGAGGCCACAAAAGAGCTTGCAATACAAACATCTAAGACCTTCCTGTTTTCCTCCATGCCCATGTGTCCCCATGGCTCCACCTATGTTCTTTGCTCATCTGCCCTCTCTTTGCTTATTCAGCTGTCTTTTTAAAATCCAAGTAATTGAATATTTGAGTGATTCATGGTTTGGCTGACTTGATGGAAGATCTCACACTTTTACTGAAAATAATACATAATAATAATACTGCATGCATACCAACAAGAAGACTTGCATAATAATTGAAAGAAGCAAGGTTTCATGGAAGCACAGGGAAACCACATGTGGAAAAAAATAAAGAATTCACAAGTAATACTTGAGGTTCTGTGGAAATGAAATCACTGCCTGTACACTTGTCCTTCCTTTCCCAAAAGTTAATTAATGTTATGACACCAACTTTATAAATTAAAAAAAAAAAGTTGTTTCATCAATTAAGGCCAGGCTCAAATACCATTTCTCCTAGAGTCTATTTATTGTAACAGTCCTGTCCTTGAATCTCCATGCTAGCTTTTTTATCTACTTCATGAATTCTTTCATTCAACAATTATCTGTGTGATTGCCTGTTTGTTTTTAGTAAGACTATTTTTTTTGAGAAGTTTTAGGTTTACAGAAAAATTGAGGGGGAATTACAGAGATTTTCTACATATACTTCCTGCTCCCATACATGCACCATCTCCCCTACGATCAACATTCTCACCAGAGTAGCACATTTGCTGTAACTGATGAACTTACACGGACACATCATCATCACCCAAAGTTCACAGTTTACATGAAGGTTCATTCTTGGTGGTGTGTATTCTATGGGTTTAGACAAATGTATCATAACACGTGTCCATCAATATCTTATCATACAGATTATTTTCACAGCCCTAAAAGTCCTCTGTACTCTACCAATTCATCCCTGCTCCTGAAATTCCTGGAAACCACTGATCTTTTTACTGTGTCCATAGTTTTGTGTTTTCCAGAATGTCATATAGTTGGAGCCATGCAGTAGGTTGCCTTTTCAGATTAGCTTCTTTCACTTAGTAATATGCATTTAAGTTTCCTCTGTGTCTTTTCATGGCTTGGTAATGCATTACTCTTTAGTGCTGAATAATTTTTCATTGCCTGGATATACCACAGCTCATTTATCCATTCACCTACTGAAGGATATCATGGTAGCTCCAAAGTTTGGGCAATCAATGGCACTGCTATAAACATGTATGTGTGGATTTTTGTGTGGATGTAAGTTTTTAGCTCCTTTGAGTGTATGCCAAGGAGCGAGATTATTGGATGGTAAGGAAAGAATATGTTTAGTTTTGTAAGAAACCACCTGTCTTCTCAAGTGACTGTGATGTTTTGCGTCCCCACCAGCAATGAATGAAAGTGCCAGTGAATGTTGGCCACATCCTTGCCAACACTTGCTGTTGTCTATGTTGAAGATTTGGACCATTCTAACAGATGCGTGATGGCATCTCATCATTTGAATTTGCATTTCTCTGATGACATATGATGTTGAGCATCTTCTCATATGCTTATTTGCCATCTGTATGTCTTCTTCAGTGAGGTAACTGTTAAGGTCTTCAGCTCATTTTTTTTAGTTGGTTATTCTCCTATTGTTGAGTTTTCACACTTGTCTATTTCAGATTTGACAATAATTTACTAAGTGCTTACTTACTATGTTCTAGTAAATGGGACACAACAGTGAACATACTAACCCTTCTACCCCAAATCCCAAATCCCAAATCCCTGTCTTCAAGAATTTACATTCTGGCGGAGGAGACAGTCATATAAATCAAAAAAGTAAAATATGATGGTTAACATTTATTTACCAATACCGTGCAAAGATCTCTCTCCCTCTACATCCTTAACATACAATATTAATGTTGTTCCCCAGAGCACCTAGGACAGTGATTAGTGTATATCAAATTCCCAATCTGTTATTGCTGGATTGAAATGAAGCCTCACTGACTGCATCTTCCTACCACCCCCTTCATGTACTACTCAGATTGGAGAAGACTGGAATAGAAATTATACTAGCAGTCACCACTGGGGCTTCTGGTCCTGCCAGTAGGGACTAAGCCGATCCTAACCTATCTACCTGCTTGAATCACAGAGGTACTAGGCTTTTCAACGTGAAAGTAAATTCAGTTGTCCTCTCCCCAATGTTCAGCTTTCAAACACACTCAAGGAAAACACAAAGCCCATGTTTCCAGATGTTCTTTATTCCTTTAGACCCCGTTAACCTCTTTGCAAACTCTGTGGATACAAAACAAAGCTCTTTGGCCTTCTTGTCACGAAGCTGAGCATTCATTACCAAATGGCACAGGGGAGTGTGGTTTTTGGAGACAAAAGGAAAACATGTCCACATGGAGGCAGGGCTGGAATGAGTTCTTTTTTGCCTTCCCAAGAACACCCATAAAACTGCATTTGCTACCAGGTGTCCAATCACAATGCACCCCTGAGCTTTCTCCTTGAGGGCAAGTATTCCTCCATATAGCAGGAACCAAATGCTATCCTGTTCGCACCCTCACTTGTCATTTATTTTCCTTGTGTTTTGTAATCTGGGGTGCTCTGTCAGTCGGGTAGTATTAAACTACACAGGCTTTTGCCTCCTTCCTGATGGAGCTGTATTTATTTATTGGGGTTACCATGGGAAATTATATGTGCCCTGAGTGAAGAATATAGCCATTTTGCAAGAACAACATTTAACTCAGGGGGGAAAAGAAGAATAATTCTATTCTCCAAGGTAAGCTCCTTTGTAAAAATACAGCATCTTGTATAATTGGGAGCACAGTGATCACTTTATCTCTGAAGCCCGCCTGGTGAGAGTGATTTTTGTATTGAGAAAGCGAGGATTTCCTTTTAGAAATTGCCTTGAAGAGTGAGCTTTTCAAAAATCATTTACCCATCGATGAATGTGAGCATGCATTCATTTTAGACTGTAGATTTAGTGCTTTAGGAAGCCTGTTGCCTAAGCAGAAAAAAGGGGATAGAAGGGTGGAGAGATACAAGAAAGGGAAGAAAAGGCAGAGAACAAAAGGAAGAAGAAAATGAAGGAAGGGAAAGAATGGGAAGGATTCCTCGAGTGAGCAGGTACCTGTAATCCCATAAAAACTGCTTCCCCTACAAAAGTGATGGGAATCAAATCATGTCGTTTTACATTTTATGATCCAGAGAATGAAAGCTTTTCCTATGCTGGTGATCCTAAGTTTGACTTAACAACATGAAGACAAGACTCTAGCTATTCCACAATTGTTACACAATTCTCATAATGTTCCAGAATGGAAACTATTAAAATTTCAAATTTAGTTTCGTTTGAAAAGTCAATACAGCAGCTATGTGTTGGAGTTCAGTAAGTAGTGGAATCGGTCAAGAGTGGAATGTCGACTCCTAAAATGGTTGAAGACTTCATAAGATAGTTCTAAAGAGGTAAATCCCAGACAGAGATAGAATTAGATGTCCACATACTCATAGGTATAGTGACGGATATATAGGTATTTAGATTTATAGAAATACAATGAAAAGCAACACCACCATCTAACAGGTGGACACTGTGATAGACTGCATTTTTTGTGTTCTCCTGAAATTCTTACATTGAAATACTAACCCTCAATGCAATGTTTTTCAGAAATGGAGACTTTGGAGGTGGACAGGTTCTGATGAGGTCATAAGAAAGGAGCTCTCTTAATGGGAGAGTGGCTTTATAAAAATAGGAACAGAAGAGGGTCACTCTCTCCCCACCACGGATGCCTGAAAGCCAAGAAGAGAGCTCTCTGCACAACCTGACCACACCAGCACCCAAATCTCAGACTTCCCACCTTTCAGGAGTGTAAGAAACACGTTTCTACTGTTTAAGCCCCTTGGTCTTATGAAATACTTTTATAGCAGCCCAAACCAACTAAGACAGATACCAAGTGAAAGATGTTCTTGATTTCAGGAAATAATCACATGCAAATAAAGGTGCAATGTATTTATTAAATTCATTCAGCATATAGGGATTGAATACCTCTTATTTGAAAGACCTCGTTCTAGGTACTGGGGATTCAGTGGTGAATAACACACTCCTAGGGATTTCAGTCTGTGGGGAGAGGAACAAACATGAAAACTGACTGAACACACATGTCAAAAAGTTATTTCAGATGTCGATCACTAATAAGAGAACAGTAAAACAGGGCGATGTGATTGCCAGTGTGGACAACGTTGGATAGAGCCACCAGGGAAAGCCTCTCTGAGGTGACTTCTGAGCCAGTGTCTGAAGGATGGGAAGACATCAGTTATAAATGGGCCTGAGCAAGGGCATTGCAGACAACGGAAGGGAAAATGCTCTGAGGATGAAGCATTTGTGTTCAATGAACAAACACAGACTACCACTACTATTATGGCTTGGGGTAGTGAGCAGAGAAAAAGAGGGGAAGACACAGAAGGTGAAGCTGCGGTGGGGGGGGGGGTGGTATGGACTGGAGCTTATTCGGAGCTGTGTAAGTCTGGGAAAGGAACTGGAGGTATATTCCAAGCATCCAGACAAAGGCGCATGAACACTGGGATGGCAGGTGCATGACTGACAGGGGAGAAAAGAACCACACATGCCCAGAAGACAGGAGAATCACTTCCTCACTCCTCTCCAGGTGATTTTACAGGGGTCACTTGTTCTCTCAGGTTCCGTGTTCACACTTGCCAAGTGAGGGAGACACACACTGTTGTGAGATACAGCCCATGTTGATGAGCCATACCTGCTTCCCAGAGATAATGCAGCCAGCAGGGGCTTAACTTCAACGTAGGCTTCAGGCATTTAGGCTTGGCTTTGCTCGGCCAAATATGGAACCGGCAAAAACTGACCATACCCACTGGAGAGCACAGGACATTGTGCTTGTTGTGAAACAGAAGAGAGCGCTTAAACTCAAGCCCCACTCCACAGTCTTGGCCCCATGAACATGATCCCGGCTGTGAGGTCTACAGCACAAAGGCCAGGAGGTAAGGTGAGAAAGTGAGAAAGTACCCATGTAACCTATCAACCTGCTGCTTTCTATGGAGTATTCCTTCTGCTCCCTTGACAGCTTTAATCTTCAAGGACAAAGAAAATTCACCATCGTAGGATACACCCTTCTCATCAGGCCATGGCTTACGCAACCTTTCCTACAGACTCCTTCATAAGCCAACGCTCACACTCATCAGGGTTTGATGTCAGTGAGGTTGGGATGAAAAGAAAAGAAAAGAAAGGGGCCATTTTCCTTTAGAGCCCTTGTCACGGCAGTCAAACAGCATAATTGAAAGTGTTCTCTTTTCTTATCCGGCAGGCCAGCTACGGTTTGAAAGAGGAACGCAGCTCCTGGTTCCCACTCATTTCTGTAGACAGATTTGAAACACACATTCTTCAGGAGCTGTCTTCACTGTTGCTCACAAGAGCCATTTCCAGAAGCCCTGTGGTCAGGCCAGAATCTCTTCTCAAAACCATCATTTTAGACAAAGTTAGACATCTAAGAAATAACACCAAGCCCAGGTGTTTGTGAGGATCTAATCCTCCTTGAGAAAGTGGCAGTAAGAGATAGAAGACTTACATATGAGGTAACAGACCAGCATCCTCGCCTCGGCCATGACACCAAATATTTCTGTGGTTTTACACATAACGTACATAAAGGGTCTCCACATCCTAATCTACTGTTACTTGTTGTTGCCAACCTCAGGAATGTGTCAAGGGTCAGAAGAGAGAACGTTTGTGGAACTATTTCCCGAATTAGCGAAGTAGTTTCTAAAATAAGTTAACATTAAGCACATCAAGCCTCATAGTTTTTCAGTTCTGTATCATATACCAATGCATGATATTATGAACCATTTGTGGTGAGGGTGCCTTATAAAATGCAAGTTTCTACTATTTGTTACGAGAACAACAAGAGTGAGGCCTGATTATTTCATTTTCTTCCAGAAGAAGTCTTTGGCCAGGTTAAGGAATCATGTGTAGATGAAATGAACAGGCGGAAGAATGAGGCTTTCATGTTCATTGTCATGTTGTGGTTACTGAGGCCGTTGGAGAGCTAAGAGGATGTAAACAATGCTTCCAAACCATCCCTGATTTTCCCTTCATGGTTCTTATCTGTACCATTTCTCATAGACCTTATGAGAAATCATCTTCTCTTGCGGGTCTGTCCAGTCTTCTACAAATGGCTTTGGAGCAGGGATCGCACCCCTTGATTCAACTACCTGAGGCTTATAATGGGAGCTGTAGGCAAATAAGGAATGTTGAAAACGTGTTGGGGTTAAATCTGGATAATCCAAACTTTCTAAATGTTTTCCATATTGTAAATGAAAGTACCTAGTATGGTGAGGATAGAATGATTGAGGGAAATTAAGTATTCTGATCAGAGACCCCTCCTCCCCCTCCTGCCTCAACCATGAAGGATCACAAGAGAACATGGTGGGTCCCAGAGAATAAAGTGGCAGGATTGTGAGTCTTCTTAACCAACAACTCAAAGCTCAACTGGCTGCTTCTATAATGACTTTTTAAAAATTGGAAAGGTGGCTTGTTACAAATACAGATACTCTCAAACTGAATCAGAATCTCTGGGAGGAGGGCCAGGGAATCTACATTTTCATGAGCACCTTGGTGATTGTTATGCACATGAATGTCCTGGGAGTACTGCTCTCCCTTTCTCTCTTTTCCCCACAGAGTGCTCCCAATTAGAAGACAGAGGCTGAGGGAGCTAAAACAGACTTAAGTGATTTCCCTTTGTCTCAAGTTGTTAATTCCCCCGTGGAGAGGATCCCACTGATCCCATAGACCACAGCCATCATTTTTGGGTGGAGCTTTCAAGCCTGACTGTACCACAGGATTCTTTGTTTACAGTCTGACATCGCTCAAGTCATTAGATGTCAAGTCCATTTTGCTAAGCTGGTGAGAAACTGCATTAGAACCTATGCAATGCACAGCTGTTTTCTTAAATGAGTGTTCACAGGGTAGAAATGGCCCAAAATGGGACTGGAAACACAGGCTAGCCTTGCATGGTCCAGTATGATAACCATCAGCCTCCTGTGTACTTGAGATGCAGCTAGTTTAAAATTAGGTGTGCTGGAAGACTGGATGTATACTGGATTTCAAATGACACCAAAAAAACCCCAAAAAAACAGGTAAAATGTGTCATTGATCATTTTACCTTGATAAGAAAATATTTTGGGTATGTTGGGTTAAATAAAACATCTTATTAAACTTAATTTTACCTGCTTCTTTTTCCTATTTTAATGTGGCTACTAGGAAATTTAAAATTATATGTACATTTCACATTGTATTTCCATTTGAGGACACTTACAGTTACAGAATATTTAAAATCCTAGTTGTAAAGGAGTGAAATAGGATTTAAATTTATATATTCTGTACAATCTCAGTTTCTCTCCCCCCTCCCTCCTCTTCTCTCTCTCTCACACACACACACACACACACACACACACACACACACACACACAGAATTCAAAATCAATACTTTTTGAGTTCTTTAAATCTTCCATTTAACCAGTACCACATATTGAGTCTGGGATGTCGATGGTTTCCACGTACCAATCAAGGACATCTCAGATGTATGCCTTGGGGAAATGACACATGGCTAGCATGACAATTAATGCTTGTGAATTATAGATTGGAGGACATTATTTTTGAAGTTGCTAAAAGACTTCTTTGAATCTAAGTGTCCACAATAGTCACCTCTGGATGGTGAAATGTTTGCCATTAATAATAAAAAAAAAAAGTAACCAATTTTATTCAAACTTTGTGTTCCAACTCGGTCTGACACCATAGTCTCCATATAGTCCAGAATAAGATATAGAGGGTCAGAGAAACTGGGGTGCTTATATAAACTGAATTCCCTCGTCCAACTCAAGTCAGAATGAGATGCTAAGTTTTAAGTAAATATGAGAGTTGAAACAGTAGCTGTACTATTGCCCTGAGCCCCAGGCATTAGTAAGACTCAGAATATTCCTTCCTTCTCTGCCCCCTAGTCGTGCTTGTTTTCCTTTGAAGAATAATTAAGATTTAATGGCATATTTTCACAGTTTTTTGTCTGGCTGCTTTCTGACTGCCTACTGTGCAGAATGCTCGTGTTTGATCCTGGTCATTACAAGAACTGTACAGTAATTGCCTATCTGGTGACTCACTAATGGAGGTCCCCAGAGAGCGGAGACGCTGCTCTTTTGAAGTTCATCTTGTTTACTGTTGGCCCTTCTGGTTTAATCTATATCATCAGAGAGCCTCGCTCAATTATTGGCAGCTCAATCTCTTCTCATTGGGATACAGACACTGAGTAAACAAGTTCCTGCCTCTTTCTTTCTTTCTTTCTTTCTTTCTTTCTTTCTTTCTTTCTTTCTTTCTTTCATTTTCTTTTCCCTTATTTCCCCCCTTTTGTTTCTTCTTTGCCTACCCAGACGGGCCCATCTTGATCAAGCATGAGATGGCTGTACCAGAGGATCAACAGACCTCTGAAGAAGCTGCTCTTGAGATCGGCCCCCCAGGCCACAAGTTGGAGAGCAACTAACCAGACGGAATAGCTCTGTTTTCATTCAAAGACAGGATGACTTCTGCTCATCTGGTACCCAGATCATGGAGCCACTCTTCCCAAAAACTTCTCAGACTCCACAAACGCAGCCTCAGCTGTCCCTCTGCTTGACTGCCCTCATAACGCTTACCACAATCCACTTTGATCATTTGTCTAACTTCTGTCATTCTAGACATGGAAGCCCTACACGGCCAAGTGTTACCCTCAATCCCTAGTGGAGAACACATCCCACTCCAGAGTAGATGGTTAAAATGTGTTTGCAGAATAAATGGATGTTCTCGGGTTATACTAAAATTTCTCAGTCTTTCCTAAGGAAGGAAAAATTCAACACTAGACAGATACCAAAAGTTCTATCCCATTCCCTTCCTAAAAACTGTTGTCAAAACATACAGTTAGAGAAAAATTATAAAATACGAGTTTGTTGATCATAAGGGTAAGGGGCCGTCTTGCTGATTAGCACAAAGGCCATGAGCTATGTGACAATTTAGAGATCTTTGGCTAGGATGCCTGCCAGAGCCTTCAGCACCACAGATGAGGACAGCAACTCTGGTTAACAAAGCAGCACTTTCTTTGTTATTTTTTAAACTGGAGTATAACTAACATACAGCGTTATATTAGTTTCAGATATACAATGTAATGATTCAACAACTGTATGCATTAATCAGTGCTCCTCAAGATAAGGGTCTTCTCAATCCCCTTTATCTATTTCACCTTCTTCCCACCCACCTCCCCTCTAACAATCTTATTAAAATAGGTAGAGGACCTGAATAGACATTTTGCCAAAGAAGACATACAGAAGGCCAACAGATGCATGAAATGGTGCTAAACATCACTCATCAGCAAGAAAATGCAAATCAAAGACACAGCAACACTTTTTAAAAATGGGCTTAAGCAGAGCCAATCAGGGTCTTTCCTGGGACTAAGATTTGAGCATTGGAAGATAGAATGTTACTTTCCACCCACAGAGTATTAAGGTACACTTGGAGATACATAATCAAAGATGAAAAGAGACTTTTGTTGATGAGGCTTGGAGTCCTGGATCCAGATATGTAAGAATCTGACTCTGGATTCAATCATCATGTGAGAAAAGAACTTACTCTTAAACTAATTTGATTTAGTTATTTCTAGAATAATCTTAATACACAGAATTACACACAGAATAATCCCACAGTCCCAATGTAGGCTTAAAAATGTTTTTTTTTTTTTTGGTATATTTAGACAACTGTGAATTGGAAAATTTGCATTGCCAATAAATTTAAAGTACAATTGAACACAATTATCGCAATAATACAGGGGTTGCACCCATAATAGGAAGGCTTTTCATGAGCCAGGCCACATGGTAAACACTTTTTAAAGATGTTTGTTTATTTATTTATTTTGAGAGAGAGAGAGAGTGTCAGTGGGGAAGGGGCAGAGAGAGAGAAGGAGAGAACCCTAAGCCAGCTCTGTGCTTTCAGCCCAGAGCCCAAATTGGGGCTCAGACTCATGAACCACGAGATCATGACATGAGCCAAAATCATGACTGGGTTACTTAAGTGACTGGGCCACTCAGGTGCCTCATGGTAAATACTTCTCATGTAATAGTTCGTTTGATCTTCATGACAATGTCACATGTCATAAACGTTCCTGTTATTATTATTCTGATTTAAAGAAAGAAATACCAAGGTTAATAGTAGGAAAATCATTAGTGTCAATACTGGGGCTGAGCTCATGTAGATCTGTCTGTCTCCAAAGCTTTCCAAGATTGTGAGAGATTTCTAACACTCATCGTCTAATTACACAAGTTTTCATTGTTGTTTATACTTAGTATAATGATGAAGGTAAGAATACTAAGATAACTCATGTAAAATTCAAGTGTTGCACAGTCTTAAAACCAGTAAGCTGCTATCACGATCTTTTCAGGGAGGGTAGGATTTTATATTGCCATCTTACAGACAGAGCAGGAGACTCTGAGAAGTTAAATGGCTTGCCTGAGGTCAAATAGCTGATAAGTGGCAGAATTTGAGTGTGAACCCACTTATCTCTGACTCCAAAACTCACTCCACTTCGTCCAAGGTGAACATTTATCCTTAGGTGAACTCGTTTTAAATACTTGGGCAACTTCGCTATGGAATATTCACAGCATCAAGAACCAAGAGCTTCAGGTCCAATTTACAGAACCTTATTAGTCTAATAAGACTTCAGTTCCATCAGTGTAATTGGCAGCCCCCTAAGTTACGTACAGTCTAATTACTTTACTCTGGGTTCCTCATTACTGGGTTTTGTGGGGAGGCGAAATGTGAGAAGAGAAGAAATGAAGGTCGGGGAGGTGCTGACGTGGGGCTAGGAGCTATGGCTCAAGGTCATGGGGGAAGTGGAAATCTGGAAAAGCCCGTTAGGGGAACTGTTAGCCTCCCACATTTTCACGGGCACACAGGCAAAACAGCCAAGAGAAGTTAATATACAAACTGTATTACAGGCAGTCAAAGACTTCTGAAGAACATCCATAGCAAGGAAAACTCAGAATTCAGTTGTACTGCTAATACTTCATTTCTTATAGAGGTCACCTTTCATCGGGTGAGAGTGAATCCTAGCTGCTCTTTGGAGCTCCTAACACCATCACCACCACTGAACAAATGCAAAATTAACACTTAAAATTGAATCTTGCTTGCTTTCTGTAAAATATCATCTATACTTCCTTGTCTCCCTTCAAGAGGAATATAACATTTCCAGTGGTTTCCTCAGGATAAATTTCTAGAAATAGAAATGAAAATTCACAGGTTATATTCGTTGTAAACTAATAAGCATGTGGCTACAGCCAGCACTCAGGACTATTAAATTATTCCTCATATTTGTGTCTTTAAAAGATTGTTCTCAGCGTAGCCACATAGTGGTAGGTGTCAATCAACATCTTGAAAGACGCTGCATATAGAAGAGGTTTTTTCTAGTGAACAGTATGAAACGGGATAAACTATACCCTCAAAAGTTTATGAAACGGATTTTCCAATACTTTCTCTGAGTCACACTTTTATCTCCCAGCTTTATTAAGGGGCAGGTGACAAAAATTGTATACATTCAAGGTGTATGTTTCAATATAAGTATACTTTGTGAAATGATGACTTCAATCAAGTTAATTAACACACTCATGACCTCACATAGTTTGTGTGTGTGCATGCATGTGTGTGTGGGGGTATTTGGTGGAGAGGACATTTAAGGTCTACTGTCTTAACAGCCGTGCAAATTTCAAAGCTTTTGACACACATTGTGAAATTCTCAACTACATACCAATCTTTAGCCCCCCTCATTTCCATAATTTTCATTGCCATTAGCCAGATAGGAAAAAAAAAAAACAAAACTAGGTTTAAATTCTGCCTCTTGTATTTACTGGACACGTGACCTTGAGCAAGTCACTGAAAGACTCTCAACATTTGCAAAATAATGATAATAAGAGGACAGTAACAATAGCAATAATAATGGTACTGGTGAAGACTTAATAGTTACAGCAGTATTCTAGCTCTGGGAGGGGGCCCAGTAACCATTCCTGTAGGTGGGCTTGTAATGAGCTACTATCCCACACTGCAATGCGTATTCGAACAGTAAAACTCCCAGGGTGCCTGCCAGCATGGAGAAGGTCAGATAAACAAAGCTTGCACAGGGGCTTTCTCAGAGAGGTAACATTTTAACCGAATGGGTTCCAACTCAACTCACTCATCCCTCTCCATGTTTCAGGGAACTCTGGAAATGAGTTCTCCGGCCCACATTCCAAGTCCGTCAGACACTTGCTTCCCCAGAAGCAAGTATCTAACAAGATGCCAACGATCATAAAACAATTAATTGTATTGATCAGAAAACAATTAATTGTATTGTTTCGCAATGAGCCAACCAACACCAGCTACAATATTTTCACCTATTAATCTTTGCCACAACCTATCACCCCATTTTACAAGGCATTCCTTGCTTTAAAAACAGAATGTTTCAGCAGGAAGGAAATGTCACCACAGCATGAAAAGAAAACCAAATCAGCAGGAAAAGTCACTTAATTGTGTGTACACATCCAACAGGGCTATTATGATCCTGCTTTCTCTAGACCAAGCTTCTAAAGGAATTTTCTCTAAAAGCAATATTATGAACTCAACTTTACCAACATACACACCTCTGGGACTCTACCAAAACCAAGTTATTCCACTTCATTTCAACACGCAAACTTGTTCTATCAACCAGTCAGTAGGTGTAATTGTTTAAGGCCAGCCATTTTGAAGGAAATCAATATTGGCTGATGGATTAATTTTTCAATTTGTCTTACTTCATTCTTAAAAAAAAAATAGAAGGAGAAAAAAAATTTACCAATTTTTGGGTATCGACTAGTTCCAGAATATCCATAATCCATTAGACCCATTTATTTGACATTATTTTTCATGCCGGTGATCCTCCACCAATCCCAATGATATATATCTTACTTGTCCACCATTTCCGATTTTACACCTGACCCAGGATGAACAAGAGGCAACTTGAGATTATCAGCAGAGCTGTTATATCAGGTCAGGAAAGCTAGATTCTAGCCACAGCCTTGTCCCTAGGACCTTTGTTAAGTCACATGCTCTCTTTGGGACTATTTCTTTTTAAAATAAGAATGAGGGCACCTGGGTGGCTCAGCAGGTTTTGCATCTGACTTCAGCTCAGTTCATGATCTCAGGGTTGGTGAGATCGAGTCCCTCATCAGGTTCACTGCTGTCAGTGTAGAGCCTGCTTCGGATCCTTTGTCCCCCTCTCTCTCTCTACCCATCCTCTGCTTGTGATGTCTCTTTCAAAAATAAAACATGAAAACAAGAATGTTTTGAGAGGTTTGGCTGTATATAACAACAAACAGAAGGAAAGAAGGAAGAAGGGGCATCCGTTTATTTCCATCTCATGCACAGCACAGACTTTGGTAAGCTAAGACTTATGGGGCAGCTGAATGGTTTCAGAGACCCAGGGCCTTCCTAATTCAGTGTTTCACCATCCTTGGAATACAGACCTCATGGGAGCAGAGAGTCTCCTGAAGTCTTACATTCATAATCCGATTCCAGCTCACAAGAAGGAGAGAAGGCAGAGAATGAACATGCTCCTTTCTTTTAGGGAAACTTCCCAAAAGACCTCAGGACACTTCCATCCCTGGCTAGGATTTAGTCACAGATAAGGGAGATTGGAAAAGGTAAGCTTCTGGATCCCTGAGATTAATGTGGAATATTGTACTATTTTTATTCCAAGAAAAACTACGTGAGGGATAGTACAACTTCTCAAGTCTTTTTCTGAGTATATATTTTGAAGAAGCCTGACAGAGGTTCCAGGAAGGCATCCACTCACCAGAACACTCACCATGTTCCCCAAATTCTACCCCTCTCCCAACCCTGTACTTAACCACCCACATGCTATGGAGAGGGAGGAGAATGGAAACATCAAGAGAAAGGATAAAATGGCTTGCCTTGGAAATGTCTCTTTTCTCTCTAACACCTCCCACCTTCTAGCATCTTATGACCCACTTGCTATACATGCAGCACTGGAAAGTTCAGGACTTCCTACCTAACCCAGAGCATAAATCTACAAAGGCCAGTGGACTACTAACACAGCACAGAGCTCGTGAATCAGCCAAGAGGATAAGTGACAACCATCCTGAGATAGTGTGATAAAAAAAAGAAAACACCACTTGGGGAAGGATAAGAAATGCTGACCAATTTGACTACCTCCCCTCAGCAGGGAGCTTGGACTATGGCCCCAATTTTGTCTGAAATCACCCTACCGGCTCATCTGAGCTGCACAGATCAGAAACTACGGTTGGTGAAGTTAGGTCACTTTTACCAACAGGAAAACCTCTCCTGAGAGCAGAAGCCGTGTGGGCGCACTCTGTGAAATCAGACCGGGTCCTTCTTATCTGATGAGCTGTGTGTCCAGCCCGTGAGATCAATACGTATTGTTTGATTGAATGAGTGAGTGAATGGATCACTCCAATTCTCCTGTCTCCTCCCTGGACCTGCCTCCCACCATGATGACAGTCGAGCTCTCCCTGCTAGAAATACTTGGTGCATCCAAAGGTGATAAAACCCACAATGGAGCAGATTCCCACAGTGCTGCAGAATTGGAAACCACATCTTATCGGCGCATAATGGCCCTGGTTCCATTTCCCACATCACAGAGAATGCAGCCTAAAAGAGATTGAGTTATTCTACACAAAGACTTCACAGGAAGAAGAAGAAAAAAATGTTGTTTTGATTCACTGCTTTGTGTGTATGTGTGTGTGCGTGTGTGTGCGTCGTTTCAAACACAATAATGCACATTTTCATCAGAAGCTAAGTGATAGTGCTTACAGTATTTAATATCTGAATTCAATTATGGTTTTGAAGGCTTATTACCATAGTAAAAGGAAAAGTATTTCAGAGAATTTCCAAAGGTATCAGGATACAATTGTTGGGGAAAAAGTACACACTGTTAAGGAAACTATATATCCAGATAAAAGAGACATCCTGAGACCCACACAGGGACACAAACACACACACAGACCCACACAGACACACATACACAGACCCCCACACACAGAGATACACACACAGGCCGACATACGTCCACAGACACACATAGACTCCCACACAGACCCCCACAAAGACAGACAGACACAGACCCGTGCAAACACTCACACAGACACACACACATACACAGACCCACACAGACATACAGACACACGCACACACACACACATACACATAAGACAGAAACACACAAAACAAAGATACACGCGCGCGCACACACACACACATACACACACACACATACACACACACACACACACACACACACACACACACACGGCAAGAAGGATAAAGAGCTAGAGAACCTCTAATGTGATCCTCCAATGCTCCTTACACTTCTTGCTTGCTGATTCCTCCATAAAAATACTATCTTCCAATCCCTTCTCTGTGCCTCAGCTGCACTAACTTGTCAAAAAGCAGATGTGACTGTGTCACCCATGTACCTAAAGTCCTGCAATATGTTTCCCGTTGCCCATGGGATACAGGGGGAAACCTTTTAAACTGGCCAAATATGGGACCATTTGAGTGTTGAAATACATAACGACAGAAATGGATTATAACTCATTGAATTAAGAAAACCTCCATAAGTCCACAACTATATCTATAAATTAATAGGGAAGATCAGAAGCTCTTTCTTACCTTAAATTGACAAATAATAAGCAGGGAAGGAATAAGAGACTTAGACAATCACCAGTGGCTGCTAAAATTAGTGGTGAAAGATTGACAGAGAAGACGATACCTACACAGCCTCACGGAACTTCCCCACAGATCATTTACGAATTACAAAGGCGAAACTATGAAAATTTGAAAACACAGGGGGGACAAGAAGAAGGTGAACCACACTTTCATCATTTGGTACTGACTATTGGCAACGTGTTTTCTTTGGTACTTTTTCTGAGAGAGAGAAGAGACCGAGACAGAGACACAGAGAGAGAGGGAGGGAGAGAGAGAAAAGGTAAAGGCAGGGACACCATGGGCTCAATCATCCTGCTGTATGAATGACGCTATGATCCATCCTTCTTTGCTGACTGTATAATTATACAATATTCGCAGGCCACCCCACCAACCAAATGCCTTGGGTCAAAATATTATCTTATAATTTTTTGGTTTAAATAGTGCTTCATAAAACTCCTCCATGGAGTGTTTTCCTCTCTGCACAGCACGCAGACACTGGTCTGTTCATTATAAACCACGAGGGAGCCGTGCATCCTGGATGCCTCTGTGTCAGCACAGCCCAGCATCAGCGGAATCTAACGGGCCACATCAATCACTTAACAGTAACAGACAGAGGCCAATTTCTCTCAAGAAGTGAGCTGGAGCCCAATGATTAAGAAATTTGGGGACTCGAGGTTTCTTTCCATCTTTCTTTGGCCCTGTGGATGTGGTACATTACTCTAAGTCTGCATCTCTTGGCTTTACCCTCTCTAAAAAGGGAAGGAGAAATCGAATTTTATGCTCACGTGTATTCTTGCAATCTTTGGACCAAGTAACATCCACTGAGCACCTTTCCTAGCCGTCTCCTCTGCTGTTGGGCAGGTGCACTGAGCAGAACAGAAAACCCTTCCACCAGGGGTTCTGAGCACAGTGGGAGACACAGGAATTAAAGAGCAAATTATAACGCAGGGCAGTTTCATAATTTCATAGTGTTTCATTGTGAGGGAACATTCCCCATGGTAGAATAGTTGAAAAGTGAATTATACTCAATCTTATATCTGGTCTAAACAATGATGCAGAGTCAAGGGAAGAATCCCATAGAATGCTGCAAATCGCAGGAGAGTGGCCACGGGTCTCCCAGCCTGTGTCCTTGGCAGACGTCATTAACCAATCCTTGTTTCCCTCTGAACTCCCATTCCAAAGCCCTCCTTAACAGTGTGTCTCAAAATCCTGGGGCCACCGCATGAGAGGAAGAAGGTGGTCTAGAATCAGACAAATCTGGGTTAAAACTCAGCCT
Organism: Panthera tigris; assembly: GCF_018350195.1. NCBI lineage: Eukaryota > Metazoa > Chordata > Mammalia > Carnivora > Felidae > Panthera > Panthera tigris. The sequence continues at coordinate 34,791,365 of NC_056675.1, forward strand.
CTGCAATTATGGGATGTGTAACCTCAGGCCACACACTCCACCTCTTCTTCCTCATCGAATCCCTCCCTGACACAGCTCACATGATCATAGAGAGAAATAAGGTGGGAAAAATTGCACCTGAGATGCTGCTGGTGGGGGTGCAAAATTACACAGCCACTTTGGAGACAGGCAGTTTCTCAGATAGTTAAATGTTAGTTTACCATATGCCCTGGCAATTTGACTTCCAAGTTGTGACTCGAGGGAAAGGAGAACGTATATCCACACAAACACCCGCATGTGAATGTGTGTACCAGCGTGATTCCTATCAGCCAGAAGGTGGAAACAATCCAGTGTCCGTCACCTGATGCCTTGGAAATGAGATGTGGTCTATCCATATAATGGAATCTTTTTCAGAAGTAAAAAGGAACAAAATAGGAACCTCAGAATCATTAAGTTAAAAAAAAAAGCTGGATACAAAATACTCTAGATTGTGTGGTCCCACGTATATACAAAGCAAGAAAATGCAAATTATAGACAAAAGAAATTGATTTGTGGTTGCCTAGAGCTAGGGGTAGGAATGATGATTAACCAAAAATGGTCTTCAGGGAGGTTTTGTTTGTTTGTTTGTTTGTTTTTAGGGTGATGGAAATGTTTTAAAACTATTTCCTGGTGATGGTTGCAGAACTCTGTGATTTCACTAAAAATCACTGGACACTTAAAAAAATAAGTGAATTTTAAATTATACAGATAATACCCCAATGAAGCCATCAAAAAAGATTTCTAAAGTTTTAGCATGGAGCTGGGGGCCTGCAGAACACAGACAAAATTGTTATTCCAACTCCCTTATTGCAAAAAGTCTTCTCAGACTGTTTCTTACATCCAACGTGAACTGTTGCCTCTACGGGACTCTAGGTAGCTCTTTCTTGGCCATAAAAACTGTCTTGCCTTGTGGGATTGCTTGTTGTTGGATACTGCATAATTTAACTTTTGGTATACATATTTTAATATTCCTCCCAAACAAGAATGTAAACCTCCCAAAGGATAGGGATAATCTCCTATTTATTTTCATATCCTCAGCAGCAGCAGCTAGCCTTCAGCTTGGCCCCTGGCACAAAATTTAAATTCCAATATTTATTAATGGATTATTAACTTCTACCCTAAAATAAAAAAATTTCTTGCCGACTGTGATTTCTGATTGGGGAAAGGAAGTAATGACAAGAATGGCTACTTTCAAGGGTGAATACATTTTAGAAAACAGAGCAGCATAAAAGCAAGATCCATTTAGAGAGGCTGATTCAGGCTCAGCGTGGCTAATTAATTTACACTGCCATGATCACTGCAGACACATCTAAATTTTAGATTATTTTTATCTTGGCAAAGAAGCTCTTACCCAAGCCAGCTTTTTGTTGCTAAGCATTTAACAAAACAGACATTAAAGGAATCGGAGGAAAAAATTAAAGCTACCATACAGTATTCTTTATGACAAATTGATGTCTTTTAAAACAATCCAAACAGTAGCATTTTATGCGAGAACAACACTTAAGTCGATTAAATTAATTGATGGGTGTGTTAAGATCAACCAATGCACTCCCTGTCTTTTATCTAAGCAGGAAAAAGCAGTTGGAACAGCTTTCTAGAATCTCACATGTGACGGTTGTTTTAAGCTCACAAAGTGCTACTCAGACTTCAAGGCTTGTTCAAGGCAAACACTGAAGACGGTGCTTCAGAATTTTGAAGTTTTGTTCTACAATGAAAGGAAGATAATAGCTGGACACCTGCTATTTTGCCTATCTGGATCCTCCTCTTCTTATTCTGGGGATGGGAACCTCCATGTCTCCAGACGAGTCCCTGTTCCTTCCTTGTTTAGATAGGACTGAACTGTCTGTGAGGAACATACCCCTTGTCCTGGTTTGGGTTAGGGTGCTAATGCAGCCAAGGCTGCATGATTCAATTCTGGTACTGCGGTCACCATGAAAGAAAACTAGTGTTTGTGTTTTGTTTGTTTACTGCCATTCTATTGTAAAACATTTAAAAAACTAAATCGAAAAATTTGCAAGTTGCAAGGAGGCATGGACCATCTGGATACTCTTCAGCTAAATTCACAATTGTTAATATTTTATGTTTGTAGTATGCTTTCATTCTTTATGTGCATGTGTGCGTGTGCACACACATGTACATATGTGTGTGTGTGTCTATATACGTATATTTTTCTGCATCATTTGAGAATGAGTCACAGCTATCATGACCCTCTATTACCAAATACTTCAGCAAGAATCTTCTGGTCTTTCTGTGACGTAATTCCAATAGAATTATCAACTCGAGAACTTGGAGTGTTGATCCTGTATCATTACCTAATAGATAGTCTATATTTAAATTTAGGAAACGATCCTAAAAGCATATGTTACAGCATTTTTGAATCCACAACACCATCCAGGGTCATAGTTGCACTGTGGTCATATTCCTGGTAGAATTACTAACAAAGTATTCAGGGGAAAAAAAAGCAAACCATGTTTCTCTACCTCATGAGGGTTGGGGGAGGAGGGGAGCAGATACAGAAATATAAATCATGATATCATACTGATTTTTCAGATGGGAGAAGCTAGTAATTATGGGAGGCAATAGCTTTTTCTACCAGAGTTTCAAAAGTTCCATTCACTGGACAACTTGGACAGCCATTAGCTAGATCCTTTCTTGTTGACCTGAGCAGGGTTTAACACAGCGACTTTTTCTCCACAGGGTCCAAAGCGAGCCAGGCTTCTAGTAAGTGACAAGGAAGAGTCCTGAAAGACCAGGGCCACTTTGGGGGCGCCTGGGTGGCTCAGTCAGTTAAATGTATGCCTTTGGGTTACGGTTCATGAGTTCAAGTCCTGCACTGGGCTCTCTGCTGTCAGCGCGGAGCCTGCTTCGGATCCTCTGTCTGTCTGCCTGTCTCTCTCTCTCTCTCTCTCAAAAATAAATAAACCTTAGAAAAACTCAAGGCCACTTTTGTGCAAAATTGCGACCCACAACAAAAATCTAGCATCACCCATTTAGACCCTCTACAGACAACACGGTTTCTGCATCCCATGATTTTGTGTGGCCTTCTCTCTCTGGCAGTAGAATTTCCTCCCCTGCCTTCCTTCATTTTAGGACTTAGGGGCTTCATACTTACATGAATGTAAATAAACAAAGCAGAACTAACAAACGAGAACCACACATAAGAAAACTCTAAGGATGCTCATTTGCCTGCCTGTCTATGTCCACTCAGGACAATGAACCTCCCATCCCTGGTCCCCACAATGCACAAAACATAGAGTCAGGCTTCTGAGTGACCAGGAATGTTTCACAAAAAAAGATCCCCTGGAATTCAAGCACTTTGACCTAGGAGACTGCTCCAGTATTCTTACTCAGGGTCTAGTAGCTTGGGCATTGGCCACAATTATAATGAGCCTTCATAATCTGGTTTTACACTGGGAGGCAGATTAAAGGCCAGAGGCTGGAAGAAGAAAGAGAGTTTGCTGGCAGTTGATGATAACAAGAAGTGAACTCGGATGCCAGTCTTCCGGTGGGGAGGAGAACTACTCTTAAAAAAAAAAATCACACAAAGAGCAGACACAGTTGTTGAAAAGCCTGAGAACATCTGGGGGCATTTAGCGCAGGGAGGAGCCCGCCTATCCATGTGAATGAACCCAGAGCATTATTTGTTACATCACCCTTCAACAAAAAAGTGTGGGACATTTGGCCTTGAATCATTAGAGAGAAGTCATATTATGTTGGACGGATTTTGCTTATGGAAGCTGAGGGGAAGGTGAAATGTTTGTTTAAAATGCTTCCACCAAATTAAAAACAAAAACAAAACTAAAACAAAAACGAATAGTGAGGGTGTTTAAGAGGGCCAATTTAAGCTTCCTGGAAATTAATTTTTGTGGAGTGGTTCATTCCCTCATGTTGCTTTCATGGATGGGAGAGGCATAAGTGACTAAACGCTATCATGGAAAGAAGAACAGAAATCCATCCTTAGAGGAACCAAGGACTTTAAGACAGTGTTGCATGGGACTGTCCCTGCCATGGGACCTCTTCACCTACAGATCTCAAGCTTCTGGCGTGGCTGTGGAATTTATTCTGGTCCAGAGCTGTGAACAACATCAAAGGCAAGATGCGTCAGCCTTGTCCATCCTAGAGAGATGGGCGCAAAGAGTCAATGCCCAAGCACTGATCCCGAGGAGTGCGGTTCAGCTCTGAGGCTGGGAGTGTTTGTCAGACCTCCCTTTTCACCACGTCTGCCTAATGAGTTTTTAAGGCCAGCTGCCTTGAAGGCTGTTTTAATGTTGATTGGTTCCATATGGAATCCCTTAAGGCTCTGTTGCAAATTTACTGGTTGAAGTCTTAGGGTCACAGAAGACACAGAAATACCAGAAAGAAAAGAGTGACAATAAATCTGTCTTTGTCTCTCTCTCCGTCTCTATCTCTTTGTCTGTCTGTCTGTCTGTCTGTCTGTCTCTCTCTCTCTCTCACAACACACAAAATAAATTCGCATATTACTAGCATGGGACAAATGCTATGAGAGGGGTAACGCTACCCTGATTTTGACAGATGGGATGAAAGGAGAAACCAGAAAGTTTCCGTACTTTTCCTTACTTACCCTCCAAATCAAACACACATGTAAGAAACATCCAGCAAATAGGGATACTCTGCAAATCCATTACTGCCTAACCACCTAGCCAGAGATCTTTTCATTATACTATGCGCATTAAGAATAAATCCCAATAAAGACAGAATCCATAAACCAGAGAGAAAGCACACAGGGGGCTAGGCGGATTACCAGTTACATATGCAGAGCGTGTACAAGAACTGAAGGCAGTGTCTGCATCAGGCAGTGAAGCCCCAGAAGGAGCCCCACAACCCTTGTTCCCAGCAGCACCTTGGCCTAGATGTAACAGGCTCTCTCTGTGGGTATTCTTTGTACCTCCTTCCTTTCTTTCGTGACACAGTCTATCACAACTTTTCTCTGGGCTGAACTTGGCTTCTCTAGGTAGATAAAGTCCACTTCTCTTAACAAAGCATCGACAACAACAGCCCCAGCCACAACCATCCAGTTTTGAGTGCTCAGTGACTTCCTACAGGCTGACCACAAGTGTCACACACCATGCCACTTTTTATCTTCAAGGTATCCCTGGGTACTGGCGAGATGGAGAGAGGTAAACTGGAAAGCACAATGGACTTGCTAACCAATGTCACTGCTGTTGTTATTATTTAGCTAACTCTGACTGCTGAGCATAAAGGTTTTGCTTTCTCCTTCCCAGAGAGGCTCCCCATCACCAGGGCCACTAACCTAATCAAGAGTCTCTTTGGTCTCACATCTGACCTCCTTCCTGCCTTCAGCGCCCCTCTGCCTCAATCCATGCCCCCCCCCCAATAGCCAGATTCATTGTTTGATATGAAAATCCAATCTCACTTCCATCCATAAATCCAAGGGACGGATCGCTGTAATCTACAGGATGCACCCTAATCCCCTGTGGCTGTAGGACTTTGCTCTTCCTGTAGAATCATTACCGTGGTTTCTTCCAAACAAGCCAGACTTGCTCAAAACCTGATGCTTTCCCCTAAGCACACTCTCTGCCCACATCACTCTTGGTGTCCTTCATCTCGGTGAGCAGTTGTGTATGTGTCTACAGTGGACAAGGAAGCTCAAATGCCACTGTTCCATGAATATGTTCTAATATTTCCTTTCAATGCCTGCTTCAGTCACAGTATGGTGAGGGGCTCTCAATTCAATGGCTTTGCAGCAACGTGGGTGTAATTTGTTTACAAAAGTGTGATGGCAATGACAACAACAGTAATGCTGATCATTGCTAATATTTTATCAAAACTCTTTTAAACTTTATTAAGAGCTTTAGGTGCATGGCAATCCCATCATTCTTTTTACTACACCTGTCTCCATAGATGCAGGCTCTGGGCTCAGACAAGTTATTTAATTTCCCCTTTCCCTTATTTCATTGACCCTTCTAGGTCACAGAGCTAGCAATGGTGGAGGCTGCAGACACCAGCCTTCACCATTGTCACCGGCTTGCTCCCCTACCTCATCGCCCAGATTGGTGCTACCCAACATGGTGGCCACTAGCCTACATTACATTTAAATTTTAAGTAATGAGATAAAATTAAGCATTCGGTCCATCAGTCACACTAGCCACAGCCAAGAGCTGTAGTGGATACGGCAGGGGTAAAACATTTCCATCATCACAGAGAGTACTACTGCAAGCAGTGCCTCAGACTGTGAGTCCCTGGAGACGAAGAACCTGGTCTCCAAGTTGGAACCCCTGAAACATATCACCATCGATCTCAGCGAAGCTGCACAGAGAACCAGACACTTGCTACCTTGTTTAGACTTCTTGCACTTCATCGACAACGGAAACGAAGCTTCTTTTGAGCAAATGGCAACTCTAGTCTTACATCTGTCAGCCCCCATTGATGCCAAGCTTGGTCTGGAGCTTAACAGCTCCTACGTGGTGAACAGGGAGAGGTGAGAGTTTCAGTTCCCAAATCCCAGAAAGCACAGCCTCATTTGAACCGTGGTACACCGTGATTAGAGCTCCGCACACAAACGCCTTTGCCATTCTGTGGGCTTGGGTCTGAATTCTAATGGGACACTGCCAAACTCGAAATCTGTTTTGTTTCTTCAGGTTGCAAATGAGATCTTTTCTCCAGTACACATTCCAATAGTACCAAACCTCCCGGAAGTTCAGTCTGTTTAAAGGCTCCAATTCTATCCTCCGCCTCCTCAAAACTTGCAAGGCTCAATTCTCCAATTATTAGCATCACTTCTCTTAGTAAAAGCAACAGTGCTTGGTGTTATTTTCAAGTGTAGAAAATGTCCTTAATTTAGTTAGGTCTGGATTTGGATCCTAGCTCAACTGCCTTAGTAAACTTTAGGCAAAGTCCTCACTTCTCTAGGCCTTTATTTTCCTTCTAGCTATAAAGGGGGAATGATATTCACCTTACTCATCTCAAAGGACTATGGTGGTGAGGTTACCACAAGAAAATACGTGTCAATAGCTCAACACAGTGTATGATACACAGAAAGTGCTTAATTTGATGTTTAGTCATGGTCCTCACGATAGGTTTCTATTTTATTATTGGCAATACATTGGAAACTTTACAGAGCGCCATCCTCTTTAACCTTTTCAAAGTCCTGATGAAGTGGCGGTTAGTGGTGCCACTTTTCAGGTGAGGAGAAGGCTCCCAGCAATCAAGAGAAATGCAGGGCTATCCCCTCCCAGGTCTCACGACCTGCAGGACCAGACTCCCAAGCTCCACGATGCATCAGTTCCAATTTACAAGAACAGCCGGAAACCCAAACCAGTTGGTGTGGCCCAGGGCGTCTGTCTGTAGACAGCAGCTTGACTTGCATAGAAAGTACCAGGCTATCTGGAGTATTTCTGCTGCACATCCTCCCGCTAACACTGTAGAACCCACCAGGGAGTGTTAAACTGCAGGTTTTCCTGAACAGGCTGAAAGCCATTAGCAGGGAAGAGCATTCCACTCTCTTGCTACCAGAGATGCTTTAGATGAATGCTTTTGGAAAAGAACCAGGAAGGCACAAATCAGGGGGAGTCTTTCTCTCCTGGTGATGCTGAGCAGGTGAAAACGAAACAACAACCACAAAACAAAACAAACAAACAAACAAACAAACAAAAATCACGGTCATCTCTTTGCTTTTAACCCCTTTATATGAATGTGACTCACACAGCACCGAAATAACACATCTACAAGCGGGTAAGGGTTTTCCCACCCAGGACTTTAGGAACCCACAGTGCTAGTGATGCTGAGATTCATCCACTCCCTAAAATCCGCACTTCACAAGGAAGCATGCTGCCATCCCCATGATTTGAGTCCCCATAACGTGTCACTGTTTCTCAGCTTGGGCTTGGCCTCGGGAAACACACATTGCTTTGTGTATCATTTAGAAATTTCAGCTGGTTCTGCAGGTTGAAGAAAACGGCAGACTTTCTTGGGGGAAAAAATCAACTGTAACATAGCAGTTTGAGGAAGATAAAATTTTATGCACATATGTAAATATATATTTGAATTTTACATATATATATATGCCCAACATGCACACAGTCTTTTACGTGAAAACGTGCTGGTGCATTTCCACAAAAAACAAATTTGCAGTTGATGCTGATGAAGGAGGTTGCACATTTTATTACTAATAAGTGACACGAGGGGCCTTATTACAAAATATTTCTAAACATACGAAATTCGGTAATGGGACCCCCAGGGGCCAGGCCCACAAAGTGTGTACCCTGGTCTGCATATGTGCAGCCACGTGTCTCCACGGTAACTAAGGCGGAGTACAGGAGGAGCTGAGAAGTGCTGGTGAGCAGAAACCCTAAAGCCTGCCGACTTTATTTTTAGTCTGAGCAGTTAGATTTCACATTTCATCAGTGTTCAGCTTGCTTCTGTTTCCTAACAAACACCACACGCACTTGCACACTCCACCAGATGTCTACAGTTTATCATGCAAATATTACATAGAAGCGATAATCATTATTAACGAACATAATCACCCTAAGTCGGGAGGCATATCATTCACTGCCAGTGTGTGCTCAATCCCTTATGTCCCAGAGTCAAAAGGGAAAAGGAGAAGGAGAAGAAGAAAAAGAGGAGGAGGAGGAGGAGGAAGTGTGGGGAGGAGGTAGAGAAAGAGGAAGGAGGAGGAGGAGGGGGGGGAAGGAGGACAGGGAGTAGGAAGGTGGAGGAGGAGGAGGGCTATGAGGAGGAAGGGAGAGAAGGAGGAGGCAGAGAGGAGGAATAATGGTAAGAAAACTATGAGCAATCAGATGCATGCTTTAACAAAGAATACAGCTCATGTCCTGCCTGGGGGTTGGTCTGAAATTTCTTTCTGTTTTGCCAACATGTTTCTTCCTCTCCAAGAACAGAATCTGCAAAGTTGAAAATTGCCCGGATAGGTCAACAGTTACTCTTGGGTCCGCAAGCTTCTAAAGATGTCTCCCACCCCCACCCCAGCTCTTCTACCAGTGGTGATACCAATGAGTTGTAAGGTGGGAGCAAAATCAAGCAACTGTCTTCTTGCTTTCGCCTTCTCTTTGTTCTTCTCTTTCTTAGCAGTTGGTCCTTCACAGTCGGGCCACCTACTGCCCTTTTGTTTCTCCACAACAGAGGCCACAAACATGCAGCCTGCGGGACACGAGGGCTTGCAGAGGGCTAAGCTCAGCTCACATGGTGTTTACAAAACAAACACTGTCAACATTTAAAAATTGGAGGTAGCACATAAAAATCTAGATTTCTAGCTTCAGGGAGTTAGGAAGGGAGGGAGGAAGGGAGGGAGGAAGGGAGGGAGGGAGGGAGCGAAGAAGGAAGGGAGAAAGGGAGGAAGGGAGAGAGGAAGGAAACGTGGGCTACCCTACCTGTGGCCCACATTGGATGAAGCAGAATAGAACTGACCTTCTTTAAATGGGACAAGCATGCTTCATATTGCTAGGACTGTCACTTTTCTAATCTTTGCCAGGACCTCATCACATATTTAGTTGTTTACATCATTTTCCAAGCTATGATCTGTAATATCCCTCCATCATTCCCTGGAGCAAATAGATCTCCTCATCACCTGGACTTTATTGTTCTTACTTCACCCCCTACTTAAGGGGTGAATTCTAAGCTTCTCCTCCCTCCCTCCTTTCTCTCCTTCTTCCCTTCCTTTCTTCTACTTTCTCTCCTTCCCACCCTCCACCCCTCCCTGCATCCCTTCCTTCCTTCCTTCAGTAATTTCTAAACACTTTCTAGGCACCCAGCATGTCCCCAGTCACTGTGAGTGACCTAGAGAAAGGTCACATGGCTTGTCATTTCAAGAATGTGGCACCTTTTGTTGTATGATCACATTTCCCAAACAATAAAAAACGTAGGACTTGGCCCTTAATCCAGTGCCACAGTTTCCTGGTCTGTAAAATGACCTTCACGATGACAAGGGTCAGGTCTGATAATGCACACTAAGGACTTATGCCAGGGCCTGGCAAATGACCAGAAACACTTTCAGCAGGGAGGCAATCTGGCACAGCGGGCCACCCCAGGGCGCCTGGGTGGCTCAGGCAGTGAAGCATCTGACTTCGGCTCAGGTCAGGATCTTGTGGTTCATGGGTTTGAGCCCCGCGTCGGACTCTGGGCTGACAGCTTAGAACCTGCTTCGGATTCTGTGTCTCGCTCTCTCTCTGCCCCCCTGCCTGCTCACGCTCTGTCTCTCTCTCTCTCTCAAAAATAAACAAACATAAAAAAATTTTTAAAAAATCACAGGACATGGGCCATACACTCTGGTGGGACTGGGTCCAATTTCTGGCTCCCTCCACTTACAGCTTGTATGATCTTTGGCAGCAAAGTCTCTTTGAGGCTCAGTTTTCTCATCCAGCAAGTGGTTTGCTTACTAACACTGACCCTATACAGTGGCAGTGAAGAGTGCCTAAAAAGCGTGGCACATGGCAGCAAATAGTACATAACAACATTTTTTATTTTAATTATTATTTTGATTTTATTTTTAATTATTTTTATTTATTTTTGAGGGGGGTTAGAGACAGCAAGAGAGAGAGAGAGAGAGAGAGAGAGAGAGAGAGAGTATCCGAAGCAGGCTCCAGGCTCTGAGCTGTCAGCACAGAGCCTGACACGGGGCTCGAACTCATGAGCAGTGAGATGAAGACCTGAGCTGAAGTCGGATGCTTAACTGACTGAGCCACCCAGGCACCCCATAATGGCACTTTTAAAGACATTTTTTCTGCAGTCTTAGAAATGTATGTTTGGGCAGTTGGGCAGAAAATGAGAAATGGAGAGTATTGCTTCAAATTCAGGTCATGTTGTACCAGTTACCCATGACCAAATAACAAAACATCCCCAAACCTTGATGATTCAAAAACAATAAGCATTTATTATCTCTTACATTTCATGGGTCAGGATTTGGGGAGTAGCTTAGCGGGGGTGTTTCTCACTGGGGGTCTCTTGTGAGTTGTCAAGGTGTCATTGGAAGGCTTGACTGGGGCTGGAGAAGCCATTGCTAAGATGGCGACCTCATATGGCTGGCACCGCCCAGAGCCAACGATCCAAAAAACAAAAGAGTGACACGTAATACTTTTTAGGTCTCATTATATGCTCCGTTGGTCACACAACGCAGACCAGATTCCATGTGCGAGGAGATTACACAAGGGCATAAGCACAAAGAAGCAAAAAAGTCATTGAGGCAAGTTGGCATCACACTGTGATCATCTTATGCATATACGATAACTGCCCAATACTGTTAAAGATGATGCATTATCCATTCGATTATCTTATGACTGATGGAGACTGGGAGTAACAGACATTGTATATTCAAGACCTTGGGGAAAAAGTTAAAAGTAAAGCTCAACTACTTCTAGAGAGTACTTGAAACTTGGATTGAATTTTAAAAAGGGGGATACACAGCCTGTCTCTAATTAGCAGATGTGGACAAAGAAAATATTCAAGATTCTTCAACCGTGGGGGCAGAGAAGTCTAACAGCAGGGTAAAGAACTAAGAACTCATTCTGGGAAACACTGCCATGCAGGGACGGGGTCTGGGCCAATTTAATCCACTTTCTCCAACTCTAGCCAAGGTTCGGGGCTGAAAAGATATTAAAGGGTTGGAGCTCATATGATGAAACTTCCTTTGGATAAATAGGCTCTAACACTGGCATCCAAAACTCCATCTGCAACACGTCCATTTTCTGGACTAAAATGGTAAATCAGGTAAGCTTTGGAGAACTTCCTCAAAGCTAATCTTAATATTGGAGACCACATCTTCTGGCTTTATTTAATCAAATAGTCACTCATCACCCCTTGTCCATGCATCCAGGAAATAGTTGCTCCTTATTATAGAAAATACATTAACGATGAAGATGTCAATTCCTTTGCCATAAATCAACATACAGAATGCCATCCCAAGAATGGGATGTCAAGGACTGAGCACAGGCATGGTGGCTAAAAGGAGGGACTCTGGAACCAGATCTCCTAATCACAAATCCCAGCTCTATCACATAACAGCTCTGTGAGACTGGTTACTTAGCACTCCATGACTCAGTTTCCCTACCTGTAAAATGAGGTTATTAATAGCACCCACTTCATAAGACAACAGTTAAGATTAACAGGTTAATATACACAGAGCATCTAGTATGTACATGAAGCGATCAGAAGAATCTCAATAAATATCAGGTGGTTTTTATTACTTCTGAAATAAGCTAAAAAAACACTCGGGAAATGGAACAAGATGGGCAGACAAGGAAACAATGCACTGATTCAGCTGAGAGGGAAGGCTTTCATTTTATGTTATTTTTCCTGAGTTGAAGGAAGAAGAGAAAGATCTAGCACAAACTTCCATCTTAAACCAAGCTGGCATCTCTTGTTTTTATCTTTCATGTCTGGAGCCTGAGTCTCCAAAGACAATTGCGAAGGGATTGTGTTTGACTGATCAATCAAAAGCAGCCCCCTTGCTTGTCTTCTGAGACTCTGAATTAAAACCTCCAGGCAGGATTCTGGGGAGGACAGGACTGGTGAGGGGGCGGGCAGTACTCAGCACTGAGTGGGCTTTGATGGCAGAGAAGCAGCTGAGATAAAAAGAGCTCCTCCCAGCAGAGCTGAAATTAAAATGGGAAACATTTCATTAAGTCCAGTCCCAGGGAAGGAGCCCTGGGCAGTGAGGGCAAGCCCAGGGGACAGAGGCCAGGCACCAGCCCTGTCAGCCACAGGGAGGTGGATGGGCCACTTTGCAAGAACAGCTTTTTCACTCACACCTGTTGGAGTTACTGTCACTCCAGTCACCTTGAGGTCCCTGTGCCGCAGAAGTACTGGGAAGTCAGCAACTTCCGGAGTTTGGCATTCAGGGCACTTGGCAATCTGATCCCCACTGACCCCTCTTCAGTCTCCACCTGTCTCTCTTTGTCCCTTACCATGCTCGAAGTCCACATCTGCTCCCCCCAGTCTGGGCACCCACCAACATCAAACAGACCTTCACTCGGCCAGCCTTCAGCAATGTTATTTCCTTTGCCTAGATGGCCTTTTCTCTGCCTCTGCCTGTCAAGCTCCTACACATCCTTCAAAACCCAGCTCAGATACCTCTTCTTCCAAAACGCCTTACAGTTTCTATCAGTAATGCATCTCTCGGATCTGTCTAGACTCACTCCTTCCTTGTACTTGGATTTTAGACACATACTGCACCTAATAAGTTATGCACAGGTCAATGGTCCCCCTGTTCTTCCGCCACATTCTAGTGGTAGGTAGAAACAGGAGAATGTAATTCATCTTATTCTCCTATCAAGTTGAGTCAGAGAACCTTAGCGTGGAAAACGACCTTAGGCTCCCTTTAGTTCAGAGACAGTAAGTTTATAGCACACGGAAGCCTGCTTCTTCCATCTGTGCTCATGGCAGACGCCATGAATCATTCAGAGCCTTCTTTACTTCTGTAGAGCCTGGCTTCAGAACCCTCACCAACAGGCTGTTTCAGGCAGCCACCATCAACATATTTGATTTGACATACAGCGTAAGACCTTGGGCCACCCCCTCCTTCTTTATGTAAGATAAAACCCATATCCTGAGAAGCAGTGTCCCACCCTGAACGCCCCCGTCTCCACTTCTGAGTCCTCTAGCTCGTACGACAGTAGGTACACCACGCTGTTTCCCCAAAAACAGTGCTGCAGACAGAACAGCACATGCGATGCGCGTGGGTGTGGGTATAAAACGAAGGTCCAAATTGAAAATAAAAATGTGAGAAAGCAACATTTGCGAAGATTTGTTTGGGTTAAGGATCTTGAAGTCTCTGACCCTCAGTTACCTCATCCATAAAAAGGGCGTAGTAACTACCTCAAAGGTAGAATGAGCTAACATACTCCAAGTGACCGATGACAGTTGGTACTTAAGAAATATCAGTCCCAGGGCACCTGGGTGGCTCAGTCGGTTAAACGTCCGACTTCAGCTCAGGTCACGATCTCACGGTCCGTGAGTTCAAGCCCCGCGTCGGGCTCTGGGCTGATGGCTCAGAGCCTGGAGCTTGCTTCCGATTCTGTGTCTCCCTCTCTCTCTGCCCCTCCCCGCCCCCCGTTCATGCTGTGTCTCTCTCTGTCTCAAAAATAAATAAACGTTAAAAAAAAATTAAAAAAAAAAAAAAAAGAGAAATATCAGTCCCAGGCGCCTGGGTGGCTCAGTTGGCTGAGTGTCCAACTTCGGCTCAGGTCATGATTTCGCAGTCGCGGTTTCAAGCCCTGTGTCAGGCTCTGTGCTGACAGCTCAAAGCCTGGAGCCTGCTTCCGATTCTGTGTCTCTCCCTCTCTCTCTGCCCCTCCCCTGTTCTCTCTCTCTCTCTCTCTCCCTCTCAAAAGTAAATAACATATGGGGCACCTGGGTGGCTCAGTCAGCTGCGCGTCCGACTTTGGCTCAGATCATCATCTCACAGCTTGTGAGTTCAAGCCCCGTGTTGGGCTCCGTGCTGACAGCTCAGAGCGTGGAGCCTGCTTCAGATTCTGTGTCTCCCTCTCTCTCTGCCCCTCCCCCACTCATGCCATGTCTCTGTCTCTCAAAAATAAACAAAAAGAATTTTTTAAAAAGTAAATAAACACACAAAAAAAATTAAAACAAAAGAAATATCAGACCCATAACCTAAATTCTGATGCACGGGCCTGTGATCTATTTTCTCAACTGCAATGCAAATCTCTTATATTACGTTTTGAGCCACTGTTTAATTGCTGGGTAAACGTGTTGGCTCTTGTGCCTTACTTATTCAGTATTTGCTGAACATGAACTTCCCTCGCACATCAGAGAGGACACGATGTGTGGATCAAAGCATTGCATTTCGGTCAAGTGTTGCTTGAGAATGCAGGAGGGCTATTTCCCAGCCCTTCTGGAAGCTGGGGACGCCCACAGTGCTGAGTCTCAGTCGTCCTAATGTAAGTGGGAAGGCAGTACCGCATTTCCAGGCCCTGTCTCTAAAAGAGCCACCTAATCATCCACCTCTTCTCCTCGTGTGTAAGGCTACTAGGTATGGCTTCTAAGATGACGAACCCACATGATGGGAAAAGCGTGGAAGCCGGCATCCTTTCGGTACCAACCACCTGGGGGCGCTTTTCTCAGAAGGACTGACAAATGACAAACATCAGCATTCGATCTTGGGTAAGCGGGCAAAGGGTAACAATAACAAAAATTTACACCAGGCTAAGACCCTGGATTGGAGGGCTTCTGTGCTGTCTCAAACAGGCTGGCTCATGGTTTCTCAACACTATTGACATTTTGGCCTTGGTAACCACTAGCTATGGGGCTGTCCTGTGCTTTGTAGGATGTTTAGCTGAACCCATTAGATCTAGGAGCACACCTTCCAACTGTGACAACCACAACCGTCTCCAAACTTGCTCTAGATTCACTTCCCCTGGATGTTGGGGGGGGATCACTGCTCCCATGGAGGATCATTGGCCTAACCCAAGCCACCCAACTCGCTGTGGGACAGCAATCCTAATGGCTTCAAGCTTGTTGAAATACCAAATGAACAGGCTACAGACTTTACAAAACTGTTTCAAAACCAGACATAGAGGCACTTACTTAGGCAACCCTCTAACTCCTAAAAGAGTCACCGACAAGAGTACTGTGCCATATGTCCTTCAGAATGATATGTCCGTGCAGAGAAGAAACATGACTCCAGCCAATCTAATAACTGTGATTTGATTTTCAAGCAAACTAAAGTCTCCTGTGACACCTGGGGTCTCATCTGTCTACATCGGGCTGGCTCTTTGTTTGGTGGCCTGAGAAGTGGTGCAGCTCTGATTGAGCTGGCTGAAGCTCTGACTTTGACTCAGGCACTCCCTAGACCTCAGTTCCCCATCTGTAAAGTGGGGATAACAATGTCTTGCTCGAGGGGTGGAAACAGTGCGTGCAGAATGGCTTGGCGTGGCTGTTGACAGAAGAAATTGTGGATAAATGTTGGCTTTCATCATTATCACCACCACTGCTAGGATGATGCCTGGGATTCTCTTACAGAAAGAGTTTTCTTATCTAATTTGCCTAGTAATCAATCAAAAATCCAAAGGGACTGTCGAGTAAAATGTTAAATAAATCCTGAGGAATAACGATGAAACATTCATAATATATGCTCTGCACTAAAACATCTTTACAACTCTCCAAGGGATTAGTCTTTTTAATGTAATATGTGAGGAAATGCTACAGGGGGGATAATATTGATCTGAAAGCCCTTTGGCAGTGACTTTTAAATACGGGTACTGTGTGCCACACATCATGTTCGAGCTCATGGCAAAAGAGTTGGAGGGGAAGGGAGTTGAGACTGAGCCCCAGGCAACACTCCCAGGTTGGTCCCATTTGTTGTAATTTCACTACCCTAAAAGTACTGAAATCTTTCTGGACATGCAAAGCTTAATCTCCACGGAGTTGGAGAACTATGAGGTGTTAAAGAGAAGCACACATGTCATCTGTGAAAGAGCAAGAGGTTCACTTTCCCCAAAGATGTTAACTGCCCCAACTCCTTAGCCCTGACAAATGGAAATTCATCCTATCATACCCTGAGACCATGCTCTGTGCATTCATGCAATTAGACTCCAACACAATACATGCCTGTCAATGTCTCTTGCGCTAGATGCCGGGTACAGAAAGGAAAGAACAATCACCATGATTAACTCTTCAGACATTTGTCACGGGTTTATTGCTGGTACTGAGGTGGCAAACGCTCACTGTGGGCTGGATGGTAAGCAATTCAGCCTCTCTTTGTTCTAAGAGACAGAAACTCAGCTCAAATTGACCTAAGCATTAAGGGGATGTATTGGGAACTTCACAGCTGGAACCTGCTTCTGGTATAGCTGGATCCAGGGACTCAAATGCTGATATCTAGAATGTGTTTCACTTTTGTCTCTGCTGCACTTTTCTTTTCCTCTTCGTCCTTAGGTTGAAGCCTCCTCCCGGGGACAAGATGAGTGCCAGCAGCTACAAGCTTACATTTATAGCTCTCAGGAAATGTCATGCAAATAGGAAACCCATCTTCCTGCTGACTTCGGCAAAAATCCACATGTTGACTCTGATTAGACAAACCTGAGTTGTGAGACTATCACAACTCAATCATCATGGTGGCTCAAGGGTATAGAAAATGCTCACTGGCAGGCCTTGGTCAAGTTCTTACTCCTGAATCCCCCCCCACTGAAACCACATACACCAAGGTGATTTCCCTAAGGGGGAAAAAAATTGGCATGATGTAACAAAAAACAAACAAAAGGGAAATGGACACGGAGGCAAAACCAATAGGGAGTCATTCCACTGCTTTCCTATACATTATCTTTAATACCAGAAGCACTGTCTGCATTTTGTAATGAGAAGACAGAAAACGTGAGGTGGTTAACTGTCCAAACTCACTGGCTGTTACACGTGAATGAGAGAAGTTGGCCTCCGAATGCACCCTCGAACACACACTTTCTGCAAAGAGAGAGTAGGCACTATTTTTCTTGTGTGTTTCCTGAAGGGTCAGAGACATGGTGAGATGGAGGGGAGCATACGGGAAAATCGGTCTGAATCCAGCTAGGTGACTCTCAGTCCATCATGACCTCTGAACCAACCTTGCGTACCATCCTGGGGTCCCACGATTTTCTAGGGAAGTTTAGCTGTGAACTATGGCTCTTAGTTTAAACAAGGGAAATGGGCCGTGGCTTTTTAAGCACAAAAGGGATTTATTAAAAGCCAGTATTTGGGTTGTTTACAAGGTCACCAGAAAAGATGGAGGGCCAGGAGTAAAAGACAGGGAAGATGGCAGCCTGCGTCCCAGCCAAAATCATGGACATTTGGATGACATCACTGACAATGAATTCGCAACTGCTTCACTCATCCTGGGCTCTGCCGTATCTCTGTGCAAAACTTCCTGTAGTTTGTCAGAACTGGGCCCCAATTCCTTAAACAAAGGGAAGGAGCAGAAAAACAAGTCTCCTTATAGAAACCACAAAGCCATTTCTGGTGATCGCTTACCATGCCCCTCGTTTGTTTCTGACATCTCCTTGCTCCAGTCTTATCTCAGCCCTTCTCCAAATTCTCCACCCTGAGTCCCACCCTTATATATCTGCCTTCAGACACAGGGTAGTTTGGTTTCGTGACCACCCCATGCACTGTAGTTTGATCATGCCAGTTCCCGTTTCTTCCTTCTCTACCAAAGCCCCGTGGCCCTTGAAATCTTCTCCTGGGTCCACCTTCCAAGAAGAACCACCTTCCTTCATGGCTTCCTCCCCAAGGCTGCTGACTGCACAGGGAGAGAGCAGAGCCAGAAAACACCACGCCAGAATGCCTCATGTGTCATTTCCAGCTCTCAAAGCTCCTGAGTTGATAACCAACGAAAGTGCTAATATTCAGAAACGAACAGCTATCTGTGTAAGATTTTACGTCTCAAGAGATTGAGTGCCCATAGCCGAGAACCATGATGGCTCCAGGTGAGAGGAAGTGCATAAGCCCCTTGCTTCTTGGCCCTCGAGAATCCCATGAAGAACGAGATGGCCGGTTAGCCCAAACAAATACTACATGGGGGTGTTAGGAGGGAACAGCATTTCCAATGAGCATGAGCGACCCCCCCTTCACTGGGCACCCAAGAGTAGGCTCCAGGAAGAGGCTGTGAAGCCAGAGAGGAAGTGGAAGAAACAAAAACCACCCCACACACAGCATGCTTGTCCCTCAGCCTGTAACAGGACCATACAGCTCCAGCCCCTTATCCCAGAAAATCATCCTTAGGTGAAATTATAGTTCAGACAGCATAGAAATCCAACAAATGAAGCACTTTTTTTTCAGCCCAGCAAGCTTTTTGGTGTCATTTCAAAATTGCAGCTGACACTTTAATATTTAAACAGAACAGAAGAGATATGGATTATTTATTTTCTTTTACTTTAATTTTACTTCTGTACCAGCTCCCAACTTTTTTTTAAAACTTTAAAACAACAAAGCCCTACATTTGAACAGCGGTTTCTGCTCGATTCATCAGGTTGTGAATGTTAACCTGACACTTACAATCCACCAAAGTCTTTTTCAGTGCCCCTCTCATCACCCGCTTCCATACTGCTATGAAATTACACCGCAAATATTTTTTGCTTCTGGGCAAAACCAGTCATACAGAATTTGACTATGATCTATATATTTATGGAGGAAAATTAATCTTCAATGCTTCAAACTTTTTATGCCTCATAATTTTATCAAAAATGTCCAAATGCATCATAATGGAGCTGCCAGAGACATGAAAAATGTCCCACTTTCTTCCTAAGCTTTTTTTTTTTTTTTTTTAACATTGGCTTCAGGATGCCTTTTGAAGGCATTTTCTGGTTATCCTGTTTTATGGGCCACTCAACAACTGTATCAGAATCGGATGAAAATCTAAAATGGGGGAGAAACTATGTAATAGCCCATTTTAGATCTGTCATGGATAGGCCTACAAAACTGTGCCATTGGTCTAAGCAATTTTAAAACACTACTTATCCAGTCCAAGAAATGTTTTAAAGCCACATTAACGTGAAATAAACTACAGATGTTTCAGCAGTTGCAAGTGACAGGAAGCCAACTCGAGCAAAACGAAAGGAAAAAAAAAAAAAAAAGGAACTGATGGGCGCAAATAACCAAAACGTCCTGGATGTTACTGATTCCGGGCCAAAGGCCTAGAGAATGCAATCATGCATGCGTTTCTCTCCACTTCTCCAGGTGTGCCCACCCACATAGTAGGCATGAGGCACACCAGCCCCTCCAAAACCACAAATTAGCTAGAGCTTTGCCCACCCATCAGGCTGAGAGGGACTTCCTCCTTAGCAGAGCAGTCTCCGGGAAGACTCTGATTGGCTCAGTTTAGGTCACATGTCCATTTCAGAACCAATGACTGTGAGCGATGAGACAGAGCCCTCTGATGTAATGGGTAGGCAGGCAGGGTCAGTATTGATTCCATGGAGTGGATTCCCCGTCAGAAAGAGCCACTGCTCCTGCAGGAAAAGAAGGTCTGCAGGAAATGCAGATGGAGAGACCCGCTACCAGCGGGACTGCGTTTGTCAACAGGTATGTCCACCCATAACCTACTGATCTATTCAGTTTTGGTCTCCACTGACAATTCCAGAAATGGTTATTTTTTGGATGGGTATTACATTAATTTGACTTACATTCTGACTGTAGGCTTTGTTCTTCTAAATTAGACAATGGTGTTGAATTTCTCCATCAAGCAACCCTATTCTGACCATCCTTTCTCGTCACTTCTGTTTCCAATTCTTTCTTCTGAATGAATTTTTAAAACAAAAATCGCCTGTGAACTGCAAAGATGTTGTGACCCACTACAACCTTTTAGCACCTATTTCGTGAAGAGCGCCAGAATTTGGGCACTTTGTCTTCTAACTTTGTTATGTTGTGAGGAGAAAATCAGATTTGACCCTGTGATGACTCTTGGGTGTCTACACACTTAGGGATCCATGTAGCAAATTTTAGTGAGCTCAGGTTAGGTCCCCGGTACCATGCGAGGGACCAGCGATGGAACCAGGTTCAGTCCTGTACTCCTGGGCAAAACTGAGAGTGTCAGAGAGAAAACAGACTGTCCAAATAGTCACGCTATTTGATAACGGAGACATATGTTCATGCATGTATGGTAGGTGGGTAGGCAGAGGCAGGGAGCCATAGTAGTATAAAAGGTACCACAAAAGGAACATAGACCTAGTCAGGTCAGAAGAAGACTTCCCAAAGAAGCCACGTGTGCACTGTGATTTGAAGGATTAAGTAAGAATTAACCAGACAAAAAGGAGGAGGCAGGCATAAAGACAGTCAAGAAATTTTTCTTTGAGCCTCATTTTCTTGGTCCCAATCTTGGCAACTGTGTTACAGGAAATAATTCCAAATTTGCCTCCACGTTTGGAAAACTTTCACTGGAAAAAACTCATTCAGTAAAAAGGCCAAATACATATAGTTTAAAAACTGTGTATTTCCATGCTTCATAGGTACTTCATAAGAATCTTTTTTTTGCTCCTATGTTTTATTTTATGTGTTTAAAGACATTATTCTCAGAAGAAGTCTATAGTTCTTGCCAGACCACCAAAGGATCTATGACACAAAATAGGTTAAAAACTTTTGCTGAAAGTAGCTTGAGTATTTTTTAAAGAAAAATATATTACGGAGCGCTATGGGAGGTAGCTATATATTTGGTGGCCGTTGACTGAGAAGATTCATAAAGATATAGCATTAGTATAAGCCCGATGTTTTAAATGACATTGCATTCTATTCTTTATAAGAACATTTATGCTTACTTGAAAACTAGTCAGATATATATGCAGATATCAGTCATCTACTCTAAAAAGAGTTGATGGCTGTTTCATAAAGACTAAGGAACTTGCTGGAACAAATTCACTGAGCTCACGCCCACTGTTGGGATGCTGTAGCTCATAGGCTCTGAACAAGGGAAACATCTGTTACTTGTTTGTTCTGCCCCCATCCATTCATTTTGTGAACTACCCCTCACCCTCTGTGATAATGAGATACCTGTCGATCAAGGTGCCCATTTCTACCATCCCAGGTGTGGGGTGGCCTGAGTTCTTTGAGGAAATGGTTGCTTTCTTGTATTCCCTGGAAACAGGCACTCTAAGTGCCATGGAAGCCTGAGTTGCTGGGAGCACCCTCCAGCCAGGTGGAGGATGGACTCATCTGAGAATTAAACCAAGACCGTGGAGATGGAAGGAGATCCCAATGGATTCTTCATGTGAACCCATGGATTTGATTAGGCTTGAGGGCAGTTAGCTTCTGGACTTCCCAGGTATGCGAGTTAATGATTTCCACTTCCTCCTCCTCCTCCTCCCATCTTAAGCTATTTTGAGTTGTTTTTCTAACATCTGCAACTGGAAGTGGCTTGACTATCACTGTAATTCCTACTAATCCAGGCATCGGCAGGTTTGTGCCTATGTTCAGAGAGTCCATTATTACACACGGAGCTCATTATTACACAGGAAGTCAATTATTACAGGGAGTCAATTATTATGCAGAGAGACACTTATTACATGGAGACTCAATCTTTCCTCAGAGTCCATTATGGCACAAAATGGTCAGTATGCAAAGAGATGACTATTACACAGAGTCATTTATTACACATCAGTTGTTACACTGAGAGTCAAATGTTAAGCAGCAGTCCCTTACTACATTGAGATTATTACATAGGATATTCCATTATCACACAGAAAGGCAATTATTACACAAAGTCACAATTAGCCATTACCACACATGGTGTCAATACATTGGAGAACCCTGTCTGTTTTATGTTGAACCTGGTCTTGTTATTCTCACTCTGGGTTCTAGTGCTTTCCAATAACCAGCCACTGTTGCTTCTAAGAAAGAGATTTCCGAGGGCCTAGAGGACTTCAGTGTCCAGAGACAAGCTGTAGACACTGTTTCCGAGAATTAAAATCTCCACCAGAAGGTCTGACAGTATATTATTTATGGAGAAAAGGTAGGAAATAGAACTGCCTGTATGCACAGTACACCCTTCACCACACAAAACTCAGATCTGTGAACAGTTATCCCATCCCCCATAAACATACACACGCACACACACACACAGAAGTGAATATAGACACACACATACAAGCACACACTGAAAAAATCTAGAAAGATAAAATAATAACTATGCTTTACAGAACTTCGCTCTATGCCATATACTGTGAGAAACGCTTTTCACACAGTACCGGATAAGGCAGTATAGGCTGGTGTGGAGGCTCACAGACTCTATGGAAGCACTATCCAGTAGAACCGTTGGCACTGTGAAAGTGTTCTATAATCCTCACTGACCAACACAGCGGTCACGGGCCACATGTGGGTACTGAGTCCCTACCATGTTGCTCTTAGAATGGAGGGACTGAATTTTTAAATTTGATTTAAATTTAGTTACTTTAAATTCAAACTTAAATGGCCACAGGTGACCAGGGGCCACCATATTGGAAAGCATAGTTCTAGAGCCTATATGCCTGGGTTCAAATCCCAGCACCACCACTTACTAGCAATTTCACTTTGACAAAGTGCTTAAGTTCTCTGTGCCTCAGTTTCCTCACCCATAAACAAGGCTCTTTATAGTTCCTACCTCACATACCACATCTCTCTCATATAGACGTCAATCATATTTGTCTCTAGTTGATGGAGATATGGACTGTATTCGTTTCTTTGGGCTGCCATACACACAACCACAAACTGGTAGCTTAAAACAACAGAAATTTATCCTCTCCCATATCTGGAGAAGTCAGAAATCAAGGTGTCGGCAGGGTGAACTCCTTTTGGAAGCTCTAGAGGAGGATCTGTTCCATGCCTTTCTCCCGGCTTCCGGCGGCTACTGGTAATCCTCAGTGTTCCTTGCAGACCCACCACGCCATCTCTGCCTCCAATTGACATCACCTTCTCTGTGTTTCTGCCTCAATTCTGTGTTCCATTGGACAGTGCTTCCATAGAGTCCAACCTCTGGTCTACACTCTGTGTTTCAAATCCCAAATCTTTCTCTTCTAAGGGCACTTGTCACTGGATTTAGGACCCACTCCTTGAGATCTTTAACTTAAAAGTGTCTGTATAGACACGTTCTCTACATAAGGTCAAATTCAAAGGTTCTGGGCATCAGGACTTGGGCATATCTTTTTTTTTTCCGCCACTCTTCAACCCACTGCATGAATGGCTTTCATTTTTTGTGATTTTTATCTTCACCTGTTTCACAATCTTTTTGAGAAGAAAAAATTACTTGTATAAACAGGATATTTAGATATCCTGCCCACTTCCCTCTTATAACTACTACTTCCCATTTTGAAAAGCCCTGAAGGATCCATGTTTCCATGTTTCTGCTCGTGGCAGGATATGTAAATCTATAGCAATTATTACCTTGATGAAAAGAGTACATGATAAGTCTTAATACAATTGCAAGCTCTGAAACCGAGGACTAATTCTAACCAGTGGCTGACATTAACCTGTGTTCCCATGAGTCCATTAGGATTTTCAAAATACAGCACTTTCTCCTCATGCTGCATGCATACAAATGGGACTCAATTTATTGCAAATGGTATTCCTGAGCACAACACCAGTGACATAATTAAGAAATGTATTCAGCCTATTACTAATTTAACACTGTTCAGGGTTCTTATCAAAAAGCCGTGTGTTGCCCCACAGTGTTGCCGTCACATTTATGCATTGTAAATACAAATATATTTTATTCCTCGTGGGTTCTTGCAACTTCAATTATGCAATAAGTATTTATTTGGAATTCATTCTTTTCCCCCCATTTGATAGCCATCATTAATTCATGTGAAACTGATTAAGCCTCTTGTAAAGCTCCAGCAAACACCTTAGAAGACAAACTCAATTTGTAAGGATGTTGTCACAGTTCTTTCAAATGAGGAAAAAAATAGCCTCTAGATGGAATAACTTCTGGGCTGGTGGTTAGCAAAATGGTGAAGTACAAAACAGTGATTTTTACTATTGTTGTTAGCATCCTTCCCTCCAATCGGCAACCCAACTCCCAACGCCAGTGCCCAAATGGCCTGACATCCCCCAAAGTGCTCTCACCATCTCCTTCAGTTCCTTAAATAAAGGCACCATCCATCCAATTTCCTGCCCAAATCTAGGGACCACCTGGACCCTCCACCTCTCACCCTGAACAAAGAAGCAAGTTCCGGTGACTCGGTCTCCTGCCTATAACTCCAATCCCTTCATTTCTCACCAGGGTGACCAATCCATCCAGGGTTGCCTGGAACTTTCCCAAGTTCTTCAACAAAAATCCCACATCCTAGGCATTCCTGCAGGCCCAAACTGGTATGGTTTGGCAGGACTGGCTCCATTTTGAAAAGAAATCCCTGTATTTTAGGAACGCCCTCAATCCTTAGCAAATGGAAATGGTTGGCCACCCCACTTATTACAACCTTTGCTTCTACATCCATATCCACAGTCACCCCTCCTCTTGATGTGTGCAACAGTAATCAGAGTCTATTCTTTCACTGCAGAGGCGAGATTTCCATACCAGTTACATTATCCCTTTGCTTAAAACCCTCCAATGATTCCATTACACCTAGATTGCTTCGCATTGTTGCTATAACTTATCACCACACACTAAGTGGCTTCAAACAACATAAATTTATTATCATGTAGTTGTAGAGCTCAGAAGTCTGAAATGAGTTTCACTGAGCTAAAGTCAAGGTGTTGACATGGCTACTTTCCTTTGGAGATTCTACAAAAGAATGTTTCCTTGACTTTTCCAGCCATCTTGGTTCCTTGGCTCGTGACCCCACATCACATAGCCTTTTATCCTCTGCTTCTGTTGACACACTGCCTTCCCTCTCTATATCTGATTCTCCCACTTCTTACAAGGACCTTTAAAGGGACCTTTGTGATTACCTTGGGTTCACCCAGATAATCCAGGATAATCTCACCCTCCCAAGATCCTTAACTTAATCATGCCTGCAAAGTCCCTTTTGCCATGTAAGGTGACATTTACAAGATCTGGGAATTAGGGTGTCCCCATCTTTGGGAGGAGGCTTTGGTAGGCCTATCCCCCCTTATTTTAGTGCCTGCCCTCATCTTTGGGATCTTAAATAGATCCACACAGCATGGAGTCTTATGCTAGCTTTCTCTCAAGTCTTTGAATACACCAAGCTCATTACCAACATATGACCTTTGCATCTGAAGATGTCTTTCCTTGAACTCCTCATTCCCAGGTATTTAAAGGACTTGCTCTTTCTTATGTAAGCCCCCAGCTCATATCAGAGAAGTCTTCTTTAGACCACCCCTACCTCTGCCTACATAGCCTCCCCCTATTTTCATTACATTGGTCAGGGTGCTTGTGGCACAAGTAGAGACAACTCAATTCAAACCAGTTTGAAAGATAAAGAAGTTACACTGTGACACATAATAGAAGTAAATGGCCCTCAAGTTGGTAAATTCAGCTACTCAATGATGTCTTCAAATATCCTGGTCTGTCCCACCATCCTACTAAATATCTGAGCAAAATCAAACTTTGAAAATATATGTTAGGGAGGTAACCCTCCTGCCTTCTACACCACTTCTCTGTTTTATTCCCTTCATTGTGCCTAGTACTGTATAAATATGTTTTATTCATTGCCTATAGTTTTCTAATAAAATATAGACTGCATAAGAGTAGACACTTTGCCCGTCTTGCCCACAACATCACCGAACAGCCTGGCACATAATACATGCAGAATAAACCGTATTTGTTGAAAGAATTTTGTTTGCTGAATGACTCATCCTGAATCAACCTTCATTCTTTCATATTTTTCTTTGTGTATATCTAATGAATGTCCACCGAGCACTGTGATATGCTGGATACCATGCTAGTAAGTTGGACTAGAACAGTGAGCAAGATAGATATAATATTTTTTTTAAGTTTACTTATTTTGAGAGAGACAGAGACAGCACAAGCAGGGGAAGGGCAGCGAAAGAGAAAGAGAGAGAGAGAGAGAGAGAGAGAGAGAGAGAGAGACAGACAGAGACAGAGACAGACAGGGAATCCCAAGCAGGCTCTGTGCTGCAAGCACAGGGCCCGATGCAGGGCTCAAACTCATGAAACTGTGAGATCATGACCTGAGCCTAAAGCAAGAGTCAGATGCCCAACAGACTGAGCCACCCAGGTGCCCCTCAGATTGGATACAATCTTTAAGAGCCATCCCTCTGAAGAGGGATAAAACAGAGACAATATTGGAGTAGGTCTTGACTTTTTCCTACCTCCATGCACTTGAGAATTAGGCTCCAAAGTTTCATACCAAAGCAAAGTGATTTTCTTTGGCATAGATTCTCAAACTTCAGTGTGCATTAGAATTGCCTGAGTTGCTAATTAAAAGTGCAGATTACTGCCTAAATCCCCTG
Organism: Panthera tigris; assembly: GCF_018350195.1. Classification (NCBI taxonomy): domain Eukaryota; kingdom Metazoa; phylum Chordata; class Mammalia; order Carnivora; family Felidae; genus Panthera; species Panthera tigris. Next base: position 34,818,194 of record NC_056675.1, read on the forward strand.
ACCAAAATTTTAAGGTTCTGATTCATTAAGCCTAGATGGATTCTGGGAATCTTTCTTTTAATAAGTTAAACAGTTACTAACTTTTGTAATCTTTCGAACAGTTATAATCAGGTGGCCTACAGCCCACCCTCGACGTAACCAGTTCTATAAATTCTCATTCTCGTGAGAATAAGGATAAGCTTAATGGAATTTTGGGGTTAGGAGGATATGAGGAGCTTTTAAAAGACCTTCCCCACATCCTGAAAGGGTTCCAAGCAGGGTTTCCAGATTAAATACAGCTACATTTAATGTTACATAAACCACATATGTTCTTAGTGTAAGCATTTCCCATGCAGTCTTTGGGTCATACATTGTAACATATTTTATACTATTTTTCATAGAGAGAAAAGAAAGATAATTTTTTGTTTTTGTTAATTGGGATGTTTTCCATTATTATTTATTTTCATTTATTTTTTAGTTTATTTATTTTTGAGAGATGGGGGGAAGCAGGGGACAGGCAGAGAGAGACAGAGAGAGAGAATCCCAAGCAGGCTCCATGCTGTCAGTGCAGAGACCAATGCAGAGGTCAAACGAATGTGAGATCATGACCTGAGCTGAAATCAAGAGTCGGACACTTAACCGGGGCATAAATTGATTACCTGCAGTTCACATTTAACTTGGTATCTTGTTTTTGTTTACTGAATCAGACAACTGTTGCATAAGCCTTGAGTTAGGCAGAGGGGGGGCAAGTCAGGACCAGGAGGCCTTCCTGTAAAAGCTAACATTTAAGTAGCCTGGTGAATGGAAGGAACACGTGTTCCACAAACTGCGGATGGGTTATGAGCCTGGAGACCAGAGAGACCGTGAACTTCTGGGAAGCAATACAAGCATTTCTCTACAGATAGAACACCGAAAGTCAAGGGGACAATGGTGAAAGGTGATATGAGAGGGAGGTCCCAGGCCAGATGATCAAGAGACTCCTATGCCAAGGGTAGGAAGCTACCACAATTTAACCCACCAAACTCAGGCTGGACTCTGAACCCCTGTCTGCTGGATGGTACGTAAGGATTTTGAGTTAAAAAAAAATCTCATGTTTTCTTAGAAAACTTAAGCACAGCGGTTCTCAACCTTGGATGCAGAGGGATGCTTAAAAAATATATATGTTGGTGATGAGGCCTTATCTAGAGCAAATAAATGAAGTAAATCAGAATCTGTTAGAGGGGGCTTGGCCCCGGCATGAGGTTTGTTAAAGCTCTGAGTGATTCTACTATATAGACAGAATTGAAATCAAAGCCTTAGGTAAATCACTTCACTGGTTGAGCATCAGTTTCTACGGCTCCAAACAATGTGACAGATACCCCCTCCTTACAGCATTTGCTGCGTGGCTTAACCAAGAGGATAAGGAGGAAAAAACACTTCATGAGTCGAAAGACAAAAGATGTTGGGGTCCAGCTGTGTGGGTTGGAATCCTGGCTCCAAATCTCAGTGTGACTGGGCACAAGCCATGGAACCTCTCTGGGCCGACTTCCTCCTGTTCACGAGGACCGTAAAGCCTATTTCACAGGGTGTGTGGGAAGAAATGAAATCATCTATGCGAGTGTTTGGTATGGCGGTTGCACACAGACTTCATAAACGTCGGATATTATTATTATTATTTCGACCACCGGCTGTATAAACAATACACGCTCTTATGTCAGAGGACTTGCAACTTGTAAGTGACCCGATGATCTCATTCACACCTGGGGGTTCATACCTGGTGAGGCTGAACAGGGAACTTTCTGAAGACAGATACTGAGTTGTGCGCGCATGCCCACATTTCAGAGGCAGCTCTGCCTGGCGAAGGGCCAGTGAAACCTAAAAACACAAGCTGCAGATTCATCAGCCATGTGATGAGGGAGGTTCTTTGGGGCTGGGAGAGCCCTCCTCAGGCCTGGAAAAATGACTTCTTACAAAGGTATAGACGACGGTACTCTAACTCTACGTCAAAATCTTTCACTTGAATGTCCTCACTGGCACTGTGCTCCCTTCTAGCAAATCAGCTGAGTGGGTATCTTTTGGTGCTTTCCACCAAAAATAGACAGAAATCCACTGGATGGGAGGGGTGGTGAGTGGATGATGGGCATTAAGGAGGGCATTTTTAGGGAGGAGCACCAGGTGTCATATGTAAGAGATGAGTCACTGGGTTCTACTCCTGAAGCCAAGACTACACTGTACGATAACTAACTTGAGAATAGTAATAATGAGGGGAAAACAAGAGAGAAGTTTTGGTTTCTGTTTTTAAGGAATATGGAGAGACATTTTCATTGCTGTCTCACCTTCCTCCCTGCCTTCCTTTGGTCTCAGCTAAAATTTCCTTGGAACTGGTGGAGAATGGCTCCTACAAGACACACAGTGGCCGATGCTGCTTTGGGCAACATGGCGGAGACCGGGGGGTGGTGCAGTTCAGGGAGGCTGCAATTTCAGATGGATGATCTGAAAAAGCCTAAGGAGAGGACACTGGGGTAGAGCAGTCAATAAAGTGCAGAAACCAACAGATGTGCGGAAGAAAGGCATTCCTGTAGAAAAGCGTCTGCACAGGAAGTAACCTGAAGCCGGGTTCCAGAATAAAAATGGTTGGGAAACTATGATATGCTGCTAATTCAATACCCATGGGGTTTGATGCAAATAGGTTTAAAGGCCTGCATGGGTCACAAGGAAAGGCCAGTTTCCTTCTCCCTTAATGATGCTACCATTTTCTGCAGCAGGATCACCACTGTAGGCAGGGCCTGGAGGGAACGCATTTCAGAGGAGACTGATCATCAAAGCAAGTGGCCAGAACACTCATCCCAGGAAAGGGAGGTGAGAGACAGCCCCCAGGCTATGGGCTCCCATCCTCCAAACCCCTGGCCCCATCGCATCTGAAGATGGCTCACTGGAAGGATCTCTTATCACGAAGCACAGACAATGGCAGCCGCCAAGTCTTCCAGCTTCTCTGATTTATTGTCCAAAGCCCACTGTCTCCCAGCACTGCAAATCTCCTTCTGGGAGAAATGATCTTGAGCTGCTCTCATGACAGGCTTGTTTGCTCTTGAATCCCTCTCTCCTCCTGCACACGCCGTGTAAACTCCTGCTTGATCAACTCAAATGTCACTTTCATGGGGGATTCTACCCTGATCAAATAGACAATATCAGGTTCCCCTGTTATAGACTCTCAGGCTCCTAGGAGCCCACACGTGTGTGTTGTATGAGATAATGTGGTTAACATCCAGTTATAGGATGTAACTTCCATGAAACATGTGTGTGGCTAAAGGGTACATGTTTAAAAATGGTAAAATCGTGGCTTTTTTCCCGTTTGTTTATTTATTTATTTTAAATATAATTTATTGTCAAGTTAGCTAACATACAGTGTCTACAGGGTGCTCTTGGTTTTGAGGGTAGATTCCCATGATTCATCCCCAAAAATGCCCTCCTTAAGGCCCATCACCCATTTTCCCCTCTCCCCTGCCCCCATCAACCCTCAGTTTGTTCTCTGCATTTAAGAGTCTTTTATGGCTTTTTTTTTTTTGGTTTTTGTTTGTTTGTTTGCAAATATAACAGGAACACATCTCAAAAATTTCTATTTAACTCTTTCATCAACGAGGAAACCAGTAAGATGCGGATGCTCAAAAGGGCAGAGAAATCTATAGCACAGGCATCAGAAATGTTGACAAAAATTACACACAGAAGCAACTCTGGCAAAAGTGGTCAATATCCACAGGGCACAAATCGCTTGCCTTCCATGGGACACGATTTGAATTTCTATGACTAAGAATCATTTGCACTGCTATCAGTTTTCTACCATTTATACAATTTACAGAGCTGTAAAGTAGCTCGAAGACAGGGAAAGACAGAGATAATGCAGAGCGGATTGCCAGGCAGGACACCCACTAATCTTTCTGGTTCACGTCAAAGCCTTTCACAGTGTTTCTGGATTTTCCTCGTTGTTGTGCTCTGACCGCTCTGCAGAGTGCTCTAAACATAGTAGATATGCGGCGGACATCTGTTACATGCAGGGTGGTTTGGTGAGCACATTTATTGAAAGATGATCTCTTTTGTACTTAGCTCGGTGTTTCGACCTCTGCACATTTCCTTAGAGAGCATGTCTGCTGGTGCTAATGGACAGGGGAAGAAACTCCCCCCACCCCAGGATCTTGGGGGGACATCCTCAAAGACACGTTGGACTCCGTAAAAAGTCCTCACTGGCCACAGGGGAGCATGTACAGCCCCCTCCAACACACACACCCCACATGCACTATATGAGTGCCTAAAATAGGCTAGATGCTATGGGAAAACTTAAGAAAATAGCTTTCTAAGGAGATCATAGATGTAGAAAGGTTTTGGAAATGGTAAAATGCCAAACTGTTGGAAAATGAGACAATAAACTATCCATTCCAGACCTCTGCCATCTGTGTCCAGCAAGACTAAGTTGGCCATTCAAATAAATTACAGTCCCCAGAACTTTTAGTTTATTGCGTAACTAATGAAACAAAAGCCTTACCCCCTTCTCTTCCTTTTATTTTAGTTTTTTAGAATTTTTTTCAAAGTCTTATGTATTTATTTTGAGAGAGAGAGAGTGAACATGGGAGGGGCAGAGACAGAGGGACAGAGAGAGAATCCCAAGCAGGCTCCACTCTGTCAGCACAGAGCCTAATGTAGGGCTTGAACTCATGAACCAAGAGATCATGACCCAAGCAGAAACCAAGAGTTTGGTGCTTAACCGACTAAGCCACCCATGAGTCCCAGATTTTTATTTTTAAGTAATCTCTACACCCAACATGGGGCTCAAACTCACAACCCCGACATCAAGAGTCACACGTTCCACCAACTGAGCCAGCCAGATGCCCCCCACACCTCTCTTTTATCACATCCAAGAACATTTCACAATTTCTGAGCCTCAACTTAGGGGTCAAGGCCCCTCTCTCCCAGTGGCTCTTTCCAAAACCCTGGGATGAAGCTTGGCAATGTGTTTATATGGTCAAGCATTCTTTTCTAAAAATATCAAAGGCAAAATATTTTGCCTGCTACTAGTTAGAATTATTGACTATATTCCATTACCCTCTCCATCACATTATCCTGTCTTAGGTGATAGTCCAATGGTATAATAAGGGTATTCCATCCAAGGGAATTTGAGTTGACCATACCTTTTGTTTGAACTGAATGTGATACAAAGATATAGTTTTCAGTCACTGTCATAGAGAATTAAATTACTGCTACATCCCAGGATAAGAATGGCTTCAAGGAGTGTGTATGTATCTTCCCCATTGTGCCTATTCACAAGGAGGCATGATATCAAAATGCTGGGCAGGGGCTGTATCATGACATAGCTGGGTCCTTTAGTGTGAAGCTCTACAAATATGTGAAAAGTGAGGGAGGGGGGAGAAAGGTTTGAAATGTAAAGAGGTAGAAGCCAGTCTGCGGGAAATTCTTCCAGTCACTAGATGTGTAAAATGGTATTTCATTGATTTGGTTCTTACTGTTAATTACTCAAAATGGAATTGATTAACATTAATAATATAGGAGAATATACTAGAATATACTACACAACTAGTATAAGTTGTGTAGAAACATACAACTTATACTATTTTAAGTTATACATACTCTTCTTTTTTAAACAGGAATTATACTAAATAGACTTGATAAGATTCTTGTGTTCAATAGGGCACAAACCTGTAGCAATACTACAAAGAGTGATATTGGATGACAAATCACCTATTTAACGAAGCCCAATCATCAATAATAATGGAAAACAGGGTTGCCTGGGTGTCTCAGTCAGTTAAGCGTCTGACTCTTCATTTTGGCTAAAGTCATAATCTCACATTCGTGGGCTCAAGCCCTGCATCAGTCTCTGCACTGACAGCGTGGAGCCTGCTTGAGATTCATTCTCTCTCTCTCTCAAAAATAAACTTTAAAAAATAAATGAAAAGTAATAATAATAATGGAAAACATCCCAATTAACAAAAACAAAAAATTATCTTTCCTTTCTATGAAAAATATTACAAAAAATGTTGTCCTACAAAAAAAACAATTAAAGAATATGAAGTCAGAAGATGTAACAAAAAAGTATGCTATAGGTATGTCAAAGATAATAAAGAGAAAACATAGCACAATTTTTTTTTGATTTTGTGATGTTTTTGCTTTTTGTCAGCTTGTAAGAATTTGTAACTTGTTGAGATGCATGTTATCATTTTAAATAAATATCTACTTTGATAACACATTTTTGCTCATTATTTTATACTCTTCTCCTTAAAGAAGGCCTTGGAAATTGTATGACCATCAATATACCCTAGACCTACCCCCCCAACCCCCAGCGCATGCAAGGTGGGGAGATGGAGAGGTCACTTCACTGCCTACCCCATTCCTTGTGCTCACCTCATCACTGACTGATTACAACAATCACTGATTATTTAAAAAAAAAAAATAGTATTACCCTAGTTGCTGCAATGTGGGCAGGCAAAAACGGCAATGTCAAAATACCAAACATCATACAAAACAGACTTGACATCAACTCCACATGACTCCAAATCTCTACTACCAAGATGCTTTTTCGGTCAACATGGCAGCAGCTTTGTGTCATGGAGGAAATTCTCAAATAACTTAAATGTGGCAGGCAGAATTGCCTCTCCAAAATGCCCCCGTATCCCAATCCCCAGAACCCATGGATATATTACATTATATGGAAAAGGGGAATTATAGCAGAAGATGATGGAGTTAAGGTAGCCTACCAGCTGAACTGGAGATAAGGAGATAAATCCAGATGACTCAAGTGGGCCCAAAATAATCACAAGAATCCTGAAAAGTACTAGAGAGAGGCAGAAGTGAACTGAAGAAAGAGAGGTGACCACAGAATCAGTATCATAGGGATGCCTTGTTGCTGGTTTTGAAGATGGGGGAAGGTTTCCCCAAACTTGAACAGCCTCAAAGGTAGAAAAGTCACAGAAATAGATTCTCTCCTAGAGCATCCAGGAAGGAAGGTAGTTATGCCAACACCTTGATGTTAGCCCAGTAAGACCTAAGTCAGATAATGGCAGATTTATGACCTAAGTCACAATAAATTCATTCCATGTAAGCCATTAAGTTTGTGGTGATTTGTTAGAGCAGCTGTAGAAAACCAATACACTAAATGCACTTGAGTAATCAAGACACTGAGATATGAGACCCCTCTACTAGTTGAGATTCTTTGGGTTACAAATAATAGAAAACCCATCAGAACTGACCTTGTCATGAAAAGAATGTTATTATTGGCTGGCAAAACAAAAATGGCCAGATTAGATCCCGTACCATAGATGAACCAATCACGGTAGCCAAAGAAGATGTCATGACCCAGTCAGCTTACCCCAAGTTGTATGCTCCACTCTACACCCTTCCAAATGGGGCGTAAATCAGAATCACACAGGTCCCCAGATGGAGATCGGGCATCACTGGACAGGAGGAAGGAGGAGCCGAGTGTAATAAGACCACTACAGATGTCCCTTTCACTTCTCTTTTACCCAGTGGGTGAAGGACAGACATTCACCCAGACCAGGGCAAACACATGAAAACAAGGCAGGAAAAAAAAAACCATTAGAACACACATCTTCTGGATGATTGATGGTTGTTTGTTTGTTTGTTTGTTTTTGCTTTTATCTTCAGTCCAGTTAAAATAGTCTGGAATTGCACCTGAGAGGTTGATTAATAAACCTTCAAAAGCTGGTTGTCTTGAAAGGATCTGAGTCCATTTTGATGTTCTTTTGTTTGTCCCTGTAGCTTAAAGGCAACCAAGTCAGAGCTCCTCTTGGTTGATTTTCTCTTCCACTAAATGTTCAGTTGCTATTGTTTTATTGCAATCTATTTACAAGAAATGGGCGATTTTTTTTCCATGATGCCGGGAGCCCTGGGCTCTGTTTGTTTATGGCTCCTCTGTGCACAAGACCTGTCCTTGGGGTTCAACTGCCAACATAAGGGATTAAGGAGCTAAGTAACTCTGACTGGAGGAGGAATCTTTCAAATGTGCTTCTCTCACACAGCTCTTTTGCAGGCAATTTTTATTTAACGTACACACACACACACACACACACACACACACACACACACACCCTTGTTACAGCCTGGTAACAGAACAATTACATTTCCCAAGGTCCATTCAATCTCTTTTTATGCCATCTTGGAAAATAGCAGAATACACAGGTATAACAAATGTAATTGTCCAAATATACATATTTCCATCCGTTAATAATCTGCTTTCTCCTTTGATCGAAAGTACCCCAAAGGGATATCTCTCTGTCTGTTCTGCCACCAAACAGCCCACTTTCTGTTGCGATGGAACGGAATCCGCTCAATTGCCTGGAAACCATTTCTGTCAGAAGTGTTTTAGCTCTGACCCAGGTGATGGTCAACACCACTTCGCTTTACTCGGTAACACACTATCACAGGGAACATGTCTATTTCTTAAGACAGGGTATCCAGGGAATCTCCAGAGTGGAAGGAACAATGTACCCATCCTAAAGGCAGCGTCCACTGTCCCTCTGGCCTGGACTGCTCCTCACAAAGAAGGAATTGAGGGCCCCGATGCACAACCAGTGAAGCCACCCTCTTCCTGACTGGCATTGAACCCTGCCCTTGCATCCGTTAAGTGTAACTCAACACGTTGGTCCATCACACAAAATGGGAAAAACAGTAACGATGAGGATGGAGGTGTTCTAAAGGGCTTCCTAGCACCACACCCTTGGCATGTATTAGCTCATTAAGTCCGCAAATGCCCAGGAAGCAAGGATCCCTGTTACTCCTGCTTTGTGGCTGAAGGAAACTAGTTCTAAAGACCTTGAGAAATGTTCTTGACAGCACTGTGTTTCTCAGTATCAGCACTATGGACACTTTGGGCTGAGTGACGCTGTAGTGGGCAGGGAAATTTGGTTCCCTGTGGACTGTAGGATGCTCAGCAACATCCCTGGCCTCTCCTTGGTACCTCCCAGTTGTGATGATTAAAGTCTCCAGACTTTGCACATGTCTCCTGGAGGACACGCCTGCCCCAGTTGAGAGCTGCTGCTTTATGTCACAGCTAAACAGCAGAGTCCAGATTTGAGCTCATTGATTTAATTCTAGAGCCCCAATTCCATACTGATCCTGGATCATCATATCTCTAAAGTACTTCTCTTCAGCCTACTGTCCAGTAAAAGTACTGTCACCTCTCTTTCCACAGAGTCACCTCCTTAATCTTTCTTTCCAATTCCTCTGCTGTCATTTATATTCCTTGATAGTTGGGCATCTCTCCTCTCATAAATGCATCCCTCACCCCCATAATACACCTTGCTATTCTGAATGTTCCCAGGCCGGGGGTTTTCTGGGACCCTACACTCCTCCATGTCTCTTCTATGAGACAGATGATCTGATGGAAAGAGCATGGTCTTTGGGGCTGGAGAGTCCCAGACCTTGCTTTGTGGCTTGCTGGCTGTAGGTAATAATACTGCCTCCCTGAACCTTAGTTTTCCCCATTTGCAAAGTGACCAACATCTGTCATGATTCTTCCCTTCTCTACTCCCCTCTCTTGACTTCCAGGAAACCACCTTCTCAATCTCTTCCTTTCTGGCTCCTCTGCCTGCTGTGCTTAAGGGTCCACCCTTGGCCCTCCCCTCCCATCCCTCTCTCTGGACCCATGCCCTTTCCTAGCTCTGGAGATCAACATGGCACCCAGTTTCCCAGGATGGAAGCCTGAGAGCCATCCTCAAGCCCCTCTTTCTTAACCACCATGCTCTGTGGAGCTGTCCCCATGATTCTTCCGCCCCTCCTTCCTCACTGTGCAAAGGTACTCACAACCTACAAGGGACTTAGTCTCTCCAGCGTCGATCTTCATAGACAATTACATTGATCTAGAGATAAATTTTGATAAGGCAAATTTTCACGAGGGGTTGTTTGCTTACTTTTACCACTTTGTGCCTTGTTTGACAATCTACAGACCAGATCTCCGATCTAAGGTGGGTGCTGAATCTATTCCTCAGGTAAATGCTAATCACCTGGAACCACTTATATTTTTTGGTAGGACCCACCCAAAGTTTTGAGGACTCCTCAGCTTGTGTCTAACATGGACAGAGGAGAGAGTGGACACAAGGTTGACACGACAGCTGACTGCTTTGCCAGAATGGGAAATGTACTCGTGTTCCAACATTTAATTTCTCCACATGTCAGAGGCACAGAGTGATGATGTTAGTGTGGCCATACTTACTGAGGACTCCATGTTTGAGCTTCAGGAGTTTTAAAGTAGCTGGCATACCCCTGGGCTACATTAATTCAAGATCATTAAAATGACAGTTGCCAAAATATTGGAAAAGTCCCAAGTTCCCTGCCATTTTTTTTTCTTTTACTCCCTAATTGCTAAAATAATAATACCGAAAAAATTATTCTGCTCCAAAACCCTCCATTACTAACTAAAAACTATCATTTTGCCTGTCTTTCAGAGGCAAATATTTAGATTTAATTAATGGGAAAACATCCATCAAATCTCAAGACCTGTATCTTCTGTGGACCAGTGTATTTGATTTGGTTGCAAACAGCAGAAACCCAACTCAATCCAAGTTCTTGAAAAAGGAAGGAAGTGATTATTTCACGTGGGTTAGAATCCCAGAGGGTAGGTCCGGAACTTTTAGCTGCTTCGGGGGTGGGGGTGGGGGAAACTAGTATCTAGAACGTGTTCTAGGGAAGCTTCTGGTTGGTTCTGCTAGCTCACCCCTGAACCCATCATTGAGTCCAAGGTGGTGAAGAATGTTTATTGGCCAGTCCTGGACCAACGTAGCATGCCCAGAGTTTGAGATTTAATATTTATTCATTTTTGAGAGGGAGAGAGACAGAGTGCAAGCAGGGGAGGGGTAGAGAGAGAGAGAGAGGAGACACAGAATCCAAAGCAGGGTCCAGGCTCCGAGCTGTCAGCACAGAGCCCGATGCGGGGATGGAACCCATGAACCATGAGATCATGACTTGAGCCAAAGTCGGACGCTTAAGCAACTGGGCCGCCCAGGTGCCCCCCAGGGTTTGACTCTTAAAGGTCAACTTGGCCCACACAGAATATAGAAATGGCAGGACCCCAAAGGAAAAAAATGGTGCAGCTACGGACAGAATAGGAAAAATATGCTTGACAGTCTTGACCGCAAGACATTTTTATCTTAGGCGCAGGGTTTTATTCCTTAAGTATCCTGGACTGTGACCATCTTCCCATAAGATTATTCTGTTGAAGGTCCATACACTTGTACCAAGGTTGGGGTTTAAGCTTTGTTTTAAAACTTACTGTTTCATTTGATTGCTTTTTTCAAAAACAGTTTTTATTTGAGAGAGAGAGCACAAAAGCACACACAAGCAGGAGAGGGGCAGAGAGAAAGGATATAGTGCCCCAAGCAGACTCCAAAATGTCAGTCCAGAGCTGGATGCGGGGCTCGAACTCACAAACTGTGAGATCATGACCCGAGCTGAAGCTGGATGCTCAATTGACTGAACCACCCAGGTCCCCCTCATTTGATTGCTTTCAAAGCCCTTCAGTGTCCAACTTGGTTCTTTCAAACATTCTAACAAGAAGGTCATTACTCTAGGAGGAGAGAATTCCCAGCCTCTCTGTATGTTCATGGCATTCCCACATGACATAGTTCCTTCCAATAATTCGTCTCACTTTTTCATTCTTGTGATGATGCTCTAAATGATCTATTTCTGTCAAATTTCTTATCTCAGACTTTTTTAAAAAAATGTATTTGCTTTGTCTAAACCCCATTTAAAATGGTAGCCACCAACCACATCTGGCTGTTTAAGTTTAAATCAAGCAAAGCCATCACAATAAACCATTAACTCCTTAGTTGTACTAGGTAGGTAGGCTTCTAGTACTCCATCCACTGTGTGCTCAATGGATCCCACATTGGAGAATACGGTATAGAACATTTACATCATCATGGCAAATTCTACTGGACAGCACTGGTCTCCATTACAAAAGGTTTCTATACTAAAGATAAAATTGCATTGTGTTACATATATATTCCATGCATATGGCCCCTCAGTACAAAGTGGAAACGTAACTGACCTTAAAAAGATAAGGAGTGATATATGTAGAATGCTGATTATACACTACCTATCATTTTAAGTGAGCACTGAATATTAGTGTGATTAAATACTCCACTGCAATTTTCTGAAAATGTATAGTTCATTTTGCAATAAGTTAAGTATTCCTTTTTCCCTTACTTCATTCAGACTAAACCACAGGCTTTTTTCTTTTAAGCCTTAACTGCATCACTTGTCCCCATTTAGTCTACATTTTGGCCATACTGAATTTATCACAATTCCCCAGAAGTACTAGAATCTATCATGATTTCAAGTCTGTCTTATGTTGTTCTTAGTTCCTGGAAAAACTTCCACTCTGTCTTACATTTGTTCGCCAGTACCTTCTCCATGCTCCCCATTGGATGTTAGATATTTGCTCCTTTAAATAACTGCATTAGAGAATTAATTACATATTTTAGTGCAATTACCACTGCGTATGGGATCCTATATTACAGTGTACTGAGGGCAGGCACCCTGTGTATTGTCCTTCCAATTCAGCTACATCTACTGCATGTTGGGTTTTCAATATCTGTTTTATAAGTTGAAGTAAATTAGATTACTATTTAAGGGCCTCCAAAATCTGGCCATGATGGAAATCTCCACCTTTTTCCCACCGCTGTTACATACGGATTCTATATCTCAGCCACCCTGAACCACTCATTCACTGTTCAGTGAACACGCTTTGCAGCCCCAACTTTACATAGTTTTATAAATGTTGATTACTTTCACCGGAAAAATCCTTCTCTCTGCCCTGGCATTCAGCCTTCTCAACCAAGCCCAAATATGTTTTTCTGGAAACGTACCCAAGTCTACGCACCCAGGACATGCCTTCCTCTGCCCCATTCTCTCACAGTAAATACTCTGTGTCTGAATACCTCTTTTAGACTACTTATCACAGCCTGATTTTTTATTAGTGCTCGTCGTGTCCAAGTCTCTCTCACTCACTAGCCTGTGACCCTTTCAAGGACACAGACTATGTCTTATTCATCTTTATTTTTCTCTTGCACTTAGCACAGGGAGTTACCACAATTGACACTAGAAAGTGTTTGCTGAATGGAATAGCTGTGCAAAGAAGTATTTCCTTTAAAGGACGTAAAAGAAAAAGAACAGTGACAGCTTAGCTGAAGAGCATACAATGAACTGAAAAACCACCAGCTTTGATCAAAACCCTGCCCCAGGAACTTTCCAGCTGCTCAGACATGGTTTCCTGGCATCTGTGGGAGAGATGAATTCTCAAAAAGGAACAATGTGATCGGGGCCGGCCGAGGAAGAAAAACACTAGCAAGCCAAGGGCACACACGGCGGCTCACACACTTAGTTTATGAATGTACTGCAGAGTTCATTTACAGCAACACGCGGCAGAGGGAGGCTGGAAACCTTGGCGAATGGAACAATCTGTGCTTTATATATGTGTTCAGTATCGATGTGAACAAAAGTTTGTGATGCAGTATTTCTGCAGAAGACTGGTGTGGGCTTAACATTTAAGATGATTGAGAGAGGCTGAAAATAATTCTCTACTGTCAAGCATCGAAGAAAATATTAGAGTGTTTAGAAGGGCAGAATTGTCCAATGTAGAAGGGATCACAGATATCCTCTGCTCCAGGGACAGCAAAGAGAAAATGGGCCGCTGACCCTTCTTTCCCATGGCAATGGCACATAAACTCCAACTCGGTTGCTAATTACTTCTTGTAGACGGAGGACATGACTGTGGAATCCTCAACACAGAGCCCACACTGGAAGGGTCCACCTGTGAGAGGAGATGGTCTAGCATCACTTTCTCAGTTGTGGGATGATGAAGTGAAGCCCGGGGAGGGCAAGGGAATTCTCCCTGGCGAGCCAGTGAATCGGTTTAGTTAACTCTCTATACCCTGCTTCCCACTTCCTCGCTCCTTTCTGGCTCATGGCTCCTACAGTGACTTATGCATCCCAAACAAAGTGTGCACGCCGCAAACTCAGAGCGCTTTATGGGAGCACGTGTCACATGAAACCCAGCGAGAGGTCTCATATGCTACGTATGTTTCTTCGAGCTGAGAAAACAGCATCCCTCTCCCAGTCACCATAAAATGTTTACTGACCACCCAATCCTTATCCAAAAGTAAATCAGTATTTTTCTTGGATAGCAGCCTTATTTTGGATCTCTGATATGGCTGCACAGGGCATGCCCAGGGATACGTCCAATCAACAGTGAGCTTTGCTTTTGTTTTTTGTTGTTTTGTTTTTTATTTTTTTTTAATGTTTTTATTTATTTCTGTCACAGAGAGAGACAGAGCATGAGCAGGAGAGAGGGAGGCACAGAATCTGAACCAGGCTCCAGGCTCTGAGCTGTCAGCACAGAGCCTGACGCGGGGCTTGAACTTACAGACCATGAGATCATGACCTGAGCTGAAGTCGGTTGCTTAACCAACTGAGCCACCCAGGCGCCCCAACAGTGAGCTTTGTTGAAAACCTTCGGCCTCCACCTTCCCCTGCCTGCTGCTGCTCAACATCAAGATTGCCCAGATAGAGACTGGGGCTGCCGAAAGGTGTACAGCCTGAGTTCCAAATCATTTTGTGCCTCCTCTCCTTCCTCTCCATGCAGCTGTTTGTGGAGTTTCCCAGAGGGAGAACTTGAAAGGGCCTCTTAACAACCTTGTTCAGAGCTTCAGAAGAGAAATTAAACCTTTCTGCAAATTCAGCATGGAGCCGTTTCTGGCAAAGCGATGATCTTAGATGGTCTTGTTGGCAATGGGGCTGCTTGGGAATTAACCCTTTGGTCCCTGAGGGTTAGGAAACGTATCAGGGAGGGAGGGGGAGGGGGAGGGGGAGGAAGAAGGAGAGGGAGGAGAGAGAGAGAGAAATAGAGAGAGAGAGGAAGTAGGAAGAGAAGGAGGGAAGGAAGGAAGGGAGGAAGGAAGAAAAAGGAAAGAAGAGAAAGAAATGATTGTATCCATCATCTACTCCCCTTTGGAAGTAGCCTCTTGAATGCTTGGATTTCTCATGGGAGCCATGTTCCTTCCTATTCTAAGTCTTTATGCTTTAGATAAGCATGGCTCTCAAGGTGGACATCTGACCCAAGCTGAACCAATGAAAACACTGCATCATTATATCATTCTGGCCTCAGTGATAGTGCCCAATCTGGGCTCCTAAAGGAGATCTTGACACTTTCCTTAAAATTTATAAAAAGAAAAATAAACTTTACTCCCTGTCTTCTGGGGATTCCTATTCTTCTAGAAATCTTAGAGCTGGTATTGTCTGTGTTTAACCACTTAAGAAAAGCCTTCCCGAGAATGAACTGCATGCACACAGAGAAGAGCACAATTTGGAGACTGACCAACAACATGATTTGGTCACTGGAGTCAACCATGCCTGAACTCCACCCTTTTTGAATGCAATCATTTGGCGCAGTAAATCTGTTCACTTGATCAAGTATATTACAGTTGGGTTTCTGTTGCTTGTAGTTTCAAACAAGCTGATTATTAAATATGTTTATTAAAAACAAGGGCTATGGGGCCAAAAGTAATGGAGTAAGCTGGGTGCAACAACATTAAACACGGAGTAAGATTTCTCAGATAATTGATTGTGCTAACACTTCCTGTATTCTTTAAGAGGGGACACAGACAAAAAGCATTGCTTAGACCTTGGTTACCATGGGCCTCATTTTTTTTTTTAATTTTACTTTTCAGCAGAGCATGAAAAATTGGCTGAAGCCAGTATACAGCAATAGTTTGGGAGAGTCTTTAGTTTATGACTCAAAGAAAATAAATATAAGAGGCATATTTGGCAATGTAAAACCTTATGACTGAAACTATATATATATATATGAAAGTTCCATATATACATATATACACCTATGTTCCTTTAGGTATACTTTTATGCATCAAATTTTAAATGACATACAGTGTGTGTGTGTTTGTTGGGGAAGCAATTCTGGTCTAATTTCAACTCTTTCCTCACTTATAAATTGCAAAACATACATAGTCTGCCGTGAATACTAATCACTAAAATTTATTGAATAAATATTATGTGCCAAACACAACGCCAAGCCCTTTAGATCTATTAATTCATGTAATCCTCATAAATTAACCTCACGGAATGATGTGGCGATTACATTTTATCCCCATTTTACACACTGAGAGACTGAAGATTAGGGAGGTGAAGTGACTTACTCATCATGGCTAGTCTCTAGTCAGGATTCCATTGCAAATTTGTATGACACCATTGTTCAGTTTTTTTAAAAATTTTTAAAGTGTTTTTATTTATTTTTGAGACAGAGAGAGACAGAGCATGAGCAGGGGAGGGGCAGAGAGAGGGGCAGACCCAGAATCTGAAGCAGGTTCCAGGCTCTGAGCTGTCAGCACAGAGCCTGATGTGGGGCTTGAACTCACAAACCGCAAAGCTGAGCTGAAGTCGGACACTCAACCAACTGAGCCACCCAGACGCCCCACCGTTGCTCAGTTTTTAATCATTGCAACCAGAGAGTTGTCTCTGAGGTAAATTCTTCCCCTGCTCCCCAGTGGATCTCCATGTTTCTTTTCTCATGCTGGTCTATTTAGGAATGCTATTTTCTGATATAAATCTTATGATGATGAATAGAAATGTAGTAGGTGCTACATATGAAATTATTTTCACCCAGTGAGGCCCATTTTGGATTCTCATCTCCAGTGCTGGGAGGTAACACATTTCTATTGTGTCAAGCTGCTAAATTTGCCGTAATTTGTTACAGCAGCAACAGAAACAATGCAGCACCAATTAGGAACCCAACACTATTCAACAAGGTGTCAGGAACAGAAAGAGTGCTTGACATCATCCTTATTTTTTGCCAGTTAATAATCTAGCAGAAATTATGTCTGTTAGACATATGTCCCCGGAGTTGGAACATGGAAGCTGGAGAGAGAATGTCCACAGCAGGTAGAAGACTGGCAGAGGAAACGAAAAGACAAAAGACGAGAAAAGGTTCTAACTGATAGCCACCAAAGAGAACCAGGTTGCAGTCAACTTTGCCCTACCTCTTGAGTGATTTTAGGCCAGTGCTTGGAGGGGTGAATGATTAATGTTCTTAAAAACTATCAGGGTGAAGGTGGACCAGGACCCAAATGACAACAATTCCTCCCCCAGGGTTTTGGAGTAAATAAGAAAGGAAGAATAAATTTGTGTAAGTATGGTTCTCGGTGATTAAAGTCCATACAATTAGGCTGGCTGATGGTTCGATTAGTAACCACTTACTACTTAGGCTCCCTCTGTAGATTCTAAATTTAGATTTAGATCCCAAACAGGGATGAGAAATAAAGTAAGAGAAAAAAAATAAAACAACTAAGAACTTTCTGGATGCCTATTTTGCAGGGTTCTTTCTGTGTCTCTGACCTAGAGTTGCAGGAAGGAAGGATGATTTCCCAAACTGGTTTAAAAAACAAAGCTCTTTGAAAGCACATAAATGTGGAATGTTCCAAGGGAATTAAGGCCTTCTGACCTCAACCTCCACCCTCAACAAAGGATAAAATGACTACTACAAATGGTATATACTTTGTTTCAGTCTCACTCTGACCATATTTCTACACAATTCACATGAAAGAATTCAGATTTGGTTTTTTTTGCCCAGTGTGGACAGAATTGAGTAGATGGCAGGTAGAGGCAAGTGAAAACAGAGTTGAATGAAGACATAAGGAGGTGTCACAGTTTGGGGATATTTGGGGAAGGACAGCCAAGTGCTCCGTATGGAGAAAGCCTGAGAATATCTGTGTACTGGCAGTGAGCACAGAAATTGGTGTCCTAATGGAGGTCAATGACATGGGTGATATTAAACATTGCCCTGGACTGAAGGTTTGTGTCCCTCCAAAATTCCTATGTTGAGATCTGGGCTCCCAGTGCAATGGCATTTGGAAGTAGGGCCTTTGGGAAGGGATTAGGTCATAGGGGATTAGTGTGCTGATGAAGCAGGCCCCACAGAGCTCTCTGGCCCCTTCCAGGACATGAGGACACATGAAGACACAGCAGGAAGTTGGCCAGCTGCAACCAGCAAGACGCTTTCACCAGAACACAATTGTGTTAGCGCCCTGACCTTGGACTTCCAGCCTCCAGAACCGGGAGGGATACATTTCTGTTGTCTACAAGCCACTCCATCTACGATATTTTGTTATAGTATCCTCCGTTTTTAAGTGAAGGACAGAGGTACAGAATGCCTGAAAATTGTACCCACATACTGGCATTTGAATCAGTAAGCTTCTCCAAGAAGGCTTTTCTTACTTACCAGACAGGGCTGAGCACCCTTCTCTGTGCTTACAGAGTACCTGCTGTATACCTCCCCACAGCCATTAACACTATCTGCTTTTTACTATGTGTTCTCAGAGGTGGCTGATGAATTTCTGTGAGAGACCCTGTCTTCAAGGAAGAGCATGTGGGGAATTATCTCAAAGCTGTGTTTTCATAGCAAGCACTTCATTTTAAGTATTAGATTGTATGTTCATGGGGGTGGTTTCGCACAGGGAGATAACCTGGGTTTAGATGGGGTGAGGACAGCTCAGCCCCGGCCCTAAGTTCTCTTTGGCATTCCAACTCCAGGGACACCCAGTATATAGCACGTCACCTGGCAGTGTCTGGAATGTGACACAGTTCCAGTAAATAAGCGTTAACTTGAACTGCAAGACCGAAATACCTATCAAATTAACTTCTGCGGGCTTCTTTCCCGAATCATGCCAGATCAAGTTGCTCTTGGATACTACATACGCAGCTGCTTCTGAAGCTATGGCGATACAGACTCAATCCACAAGTAAACAAAAAGCAGGACCCATAGACACTGATGGCGTTCAGAGTAGATGCTGCAATACATTTGAACACACCTCGCCCGCATAAATCCTGGGGCAGAACGTGGGAAGCCGGGGGCATCTTCTCTGAGGAGTTCCGTCTCAATATTAGATAATGTTTCTCTACTACATGCAAACAAATATCATTCTATTTGGAGCTCCAAACGGGGCCTCCAGGGAACATGATCCTTGAGAAAATCTAATGAAAAACAGAGACCTTTTTAATGGTTAAGATGACAGAACAGTGGAGTGTGTGTGTGGTCCATTAAATTTAAAGTATTGTTATGTTTAAGTTGCTTTAAGGACATTGAAATGGATGAAAAGACTACATTCAGAAATGGAAAAGAACCGTAGGTGGGGGGGGGAGAATACATCAGGTAACTATTCTAGAAATTAGCAAAGAAATGAGTCTATCTGTGGGACTGCTCAGCACACCGTGTGATGTGATCTTGTTACCTATCTTAAAGATTCTTTACCCCTTCCAAAATGTTCTCTTTGAGCCACTTCTCATTCTCTTGAAAATAGTGTTCCATTAGACTGGTCATGGGACACAGCTTGCTTTCTCTTTCTTTTCCTCTTTCTTTCCCTCTTGCCTGCCTGCGTAATTTCCCGCCAACTGTCAACCTCACACCCTCAGGATACAGGCACATGGCACACAGAAAGATAACTCAGTTCACTCACTTAGCATTCAGTGAGTGCCTGCTGATGCCAGACCCCTGCAAAGGCAAGGGGGACCCAGTCTTAACTGAGATGAGCCTCCTGGAATCATGGGGCACAGGGGTAATGCTGGTGATGGGCACATGGGAAGAGGGTTGAGGGAAGCTGTGATGGATGCCCCACATACAATCTCCTCTTTGGAAACACTTGACTGGAAGATGATTACAGGGTTAATGAAAAAAAAAAAGCCAGGAAATGCAAAACTCTAAGAAGACAGAAGATGGAGGGAGAGGATACCTTAAATCTAATTTAAATTAAAAAGATGTTTGTGAAACCGAAAATAAATCTTGCTCCAGAGTGATTACCAGATGAAACATTTTAGTTAGTGGATGGTGAACTGGCCCATATTTCATGTTCGAGCCAATGTTCACTCTTTGCATTACCTGAAGGGCCCAAGTGCTAAGCTGATGAATGTTCTGTAGGCTTAAAAGACCATTTATCACCACCACAGCTAATGCCATTTTCTGTAACATAATCCAAAGGCACTTTACAAAAAGCATTTTCCGCCTGGAAGTGTCCCCACTGTCACCTTCCAGGTGGCTGGTGGTGGCCATGGGACTCCTTACTGCCTGATGATTTCATGGGAGGATGTGATTCTCTGACACTTCACCTTTTGTTGTGGTTGAAAACTACAGGTTTCCTGTCTCCTTGCTCCTTCCTTGTGACCCTCCCTCCTCACCCCAGGTGGGGAGGCGGCTCATCAGATACAATCGTGATCTACATTCATAAAAGAGGTTAATGCCTTGGAAAAGCCCTGCCCTTTCTGAAAAGCTCTTTTAGAAGAACAGGTATGAGGGAAGATAATAAGTGACTGAAGGTGGGACCATGGTCAGGTAGAGGCAGAGGGGAAGTAGAAAAGGGAAAAAGGAAAGAAGGTGGAAAAGGAAAGAACTTGTAGGAATATACGTGGAGTTTAGTAGCACCTGGAACATGGAGCCATAAGAAAGATTTGCACCATCCCATGGTGCTAGATAAGGTTGATTCATTTCTATTTATAGAATCATTAAGAAGTTTTGGTGGTGGAACGGTTAAAATTATTAGCATCCTTTAGGTACAAAAGGATTTCATCACTGTGACAAAGCCCATGTTCCTTTCCTTGACATGATTACCAGTGCACATATCATCTGAGTTGTTGAGTGACATATATTATATAACTTTTATTTATTAAAAAATATTCTGGGGGAGTGCCTGCGTGGCTTGGTTGGTTAAGTGTCCAACTCTTGATTTTGGCTCAGGTCATGATCTCATGGTTCGTGAGTTTGAGCCCCATGTAGGGCTCTGCAGTGACAGTAGTGAGGCTGCTTGGCATTCTGTCTCCCTCTCTCTTCACGATCTACCTCCCTCCCTCTCTCTCTCTCTCTCAAAAATAAACAGTAAAAATATTTTGAAATGTTTTAAGCATAAGAAAAGTATATAGAATATTATAAAGAACATTCATGTTCTTATAATTCACGTTTGTCAAACCACCATTTGCCTTAGGCATTCTATTTTTTTAAGAAACGAAATACTGCAGCAAGGCCCAGAAATTCCACTGTTAGGCATTTCCCCAAGTGAAATGAAAAGTTATGGTTTCACCAAAAATTGCCTATGAATGTTGACAGTGGCTTTGTTTACAACTGCTCAAATCTGGAAAGAATCCATGTGTCTTTCACTGGGCAAATGTTTAACAAAAGTGGTACAGCCATTCAATAGAATACTACTCAGCGATAAAAATCAATAAACTACGGATACACTCAACAACAGAGATGAATTGCAGATTCATTGTTTAGTGAAATAAGCCATACTCAAACTGTTATGTACACCGTATGATCCCATTTTTATGACAGTTTGAAATAGCTAACTATATAGACAGAATACAGATTAGTGGTTGGCAGGGGTTGGGGTGGAGAGAAGGGTTGACTTCAAAGGCACATGAAGGAGTTTTAGGGGTGATAAACATGTTCTATGTATTGATTTCGGTGGTGGTAACTCAACTGTATTTGTCAAAACTCACAGAACTGCACTAGAGTGGATGACTTTTATTGTATATAATTTATATTTCAATAAAAAAGAAAAAATAGTAAATTCAACATTTAAGTGGAGAGCACACATGTGTAATGGTACACTGTTGATGAGTAGTAAGAAGAAAAGTGCTTGGTTTTCTGAGAATGTTGGGTGGGAGAGCCACAGATATGGAGCAGAGAGACTCATGTGCATGTCCTTGGGCGAGTACCATATAAGGTTTCTCTATGTAAATAATGTTTGAGCCAGTATCTCTGGGCTGCATAGAAGATCCCAAGCCCAAGGTTTAGTGGAAATTAAGTAACAGTTATAAATAAGAACAACACCTTTCTTTGCATCAAATGCTTCCTTGGTGCACGTATTGAGCTATCTGTTTAACATATTTTGTTCACAGTCCTTACAGATCTTCCATGAAAGTATCATCACGTCATTTTCCTAATGGACAAAAACAGTTTAGAGAAGTAAAGTCTACATGCTCAAGGTCACAGAGGTAAATAAATGGCAAGACCTGGATTCAAAGTCAAGTCTGTCTGACTCCAACTTTTATGTTCTTTCATTGTGCTGTGCTTCTCAGAGCCCCAACCCCCCACAATGAATACTATGGGAGAAGAGATCATCTTAAGGTTTTCCCAAATCTGCCATACAGACTAGCATCATCTACTGGCCAAACAGACCCAGAAGGGCCAGCGTGTCCTTTTCCTGCACCTTCTCCCAGCTTGCCTTTCCATGCTTGCTTTATCTCTCCATTGCTGAAGTTGATACTTCTGCTGAGCCAAATGATGTTCTTCTTCAACAAGTTTTATACTAATGACAGGGTCTTGGTTGCTATAAAAGGGCAAGTAGGAGTGAGTTCCATTAGAAGATGGAATTAATGTAATAATTTAATAACTACCAATGTACTCCAATCCGTACCACTTTGCCCATCTTTATTTAGCTCTATCAGAAAATCTCAAATGGTGCAGTTGTCATGTACAGTTTTATCTATTTAAAAAAATATATAAATCTAAAAACTTCTGGGTTTTTTAAATGTTTATTTGTAAGAGAGACAGAGCGTGAGTGGCAGAAGGGGAGAAAGAGAGGGAGACACAGAATCTGAAGCAGGCTCCAGGCTCTAAGCTGTCAGCCCACAGCCTGACATGGGGCTCGAACCCACAAACTGCGAGATCACAACCTGAGCTGAAGTTGGATGCTTAACTGACTGAGCCACCCAGATGCCCTAAAAACTTCTGATCTTTTAAAAAATTGTATGTACAGGCACACATTTACGCACACACATGTGAGTGTATATACGTACACATTGACCCTTGAACAACATAGGTTTGAAATGTGTGGGTCCACTTAAAGGCAGGGTTTTTTTTTTCAATAAATACAGTATAACTCTGTAAACATTTTCTCCTCCTTGTGATTTTCTTAATAACATTTTCTTTTCTCTAGCTTACTTTATTGTATGAATGCAGTATATAATACATACAATATACAAAGTATGTGTTAGTCAACTGTGTTATTGGTAAGGCTTCCAGTCAACAGCAGGTTATTAGTAGTTAAGGTTTTGGGGAGTCAAAAGTTACACGTAGATTTTCTACTACACGGGAGGAGGGAGGTCAGCCCCCTAACCCTGCATTGTTCAGGTCGGCTACACATATGATAAATATATATTAATAAGCATATTAACATATAAAACATAGGGGCGCCTGGCTGGCTCAGTCGGTTAAGCATCCGGCTTCAGCTCAGGTCATGATCTCACAGTCCATGAGTTCGAGCCCCACGTCGGGCTCTGTGCTGACAGCTCAGAGCCTGGAGCCTGCTTCAGATTCTGTGTCTCCCTCTCTCTCTGCCCCTCCCCTGCTCATGCTCTGTCTCAAAAATAAATAAAAACATTAAAAAATTGTTTTTTAAAAATATATGAAATATATATTGATAAATATATGATATGTATTTATTTACATGTGTACATGTATTTGCTTGTGTCCATATCAAAACCATATCTGCTGTATATATGTCCCCAACTCAATAAGAGAATTACAAGAAGCTATAAAAGCAAATTTGAGAAATAGTTGGCAAGGGTGCGTATAGTCTCTTCAACCAATGGTGCTGAGACAACTGGAGGTCCACATGCAAAAGAATGAACATCGACCCTTATCTCACACCATATAAAAAACTCAAAACGGATCAAAGACCTAAATGTAAGTTAAAACAATAAAACCTCTTAAAGCTGAGATGTCTGTCTTCATGAAACATACATGAAATAAATGCGTTGGACTCCATCAAAATTAAACATTTTTGTGTGGCAAAGACACTGTTAAGAAAGTAAAAACAAAAGCACAGAATGGGAAAAAGTATTTGCAAATCATACGTCTGATAAGAGTAGTCAGACCAGGTAAAAGAGCTCTTAAAACTCAACAACAGAAAGCAACCTGATTAAAAGTTGGCAAAAGACTTGAATACACATTTCTCCAAAGATCTATGAATGACCAGCAAGCACACGAAAATATGCTCAACGTCACCAGTCATTAAGGAAATGCAAATTAAACTCACAATGAAATACTATTGCACACCCACCTAGATGATTATAATCAGAAAACACATAACCATTGGCAAGAACATGAAGAACATGGAACGCTCATGGAACCCTCATGGAACCCTCATGGAACCCTCATGCACTGCTGGTAGGAACACAAAATAGTGAAGCTGCCATAGAAATCAGTTTGGCAGTGTGCCCAAAAGTTCAACATAAAGTTACCAATTGACCCAGCAATCTCATGCCCACACAGATACCCAAGAGAATTGAGAATTGAGAATTGTTCTCAATTGAGAATTGAGAATTGTTCTCAATTGAGAATTGAGAACATTGAGAAACTTGCACATGAATGTTCATAGCAGTGTGATTCATAATAGCACATGTGTAGAAATAACCCAAATGTCCATCAGCAGGTGGACACAGAAACACAACGTTTAGGAATCGAATGTTAGGGAAGAAAGGAAAGGCTGCTTGGAGTATGTAATTTCTAAGTTCCCTTTTTATGCTTATGAGTGAGATCAGGCTCTGGAGTCTAAAGGACCCATGTGAGGATCCAGCTGTGTCACTAACCAGCTATTATTAAGCACATTATTCTAACCTCTGAGCCTCAGTTTCTGCACCTTGAACTTGGGGATAATGCCATTAACCTTAAAGCATTGTTACGAGGATTAAGTGAATCAGCAAATCTTCAGGGGAACTTCCTCTGGTCCATGTCTTCTCCAATGATAACACCTCGTTACCCCTTGGGGACCCAAGCAACTATCATTGCTTAATGCACATGTGCTCAGAGAAGCGACTTCCCTGAGAATTAAGTTGCTAACACGACAATTATTGTCTTTCTGTTTCTCTCTGTGGGATCAGTGTCCTTCTGCCTGTTCAACTGTGTCCTCTTGAGGAAGTAATGCCAAGGTGCCTTTCTGGTTGGTTGATTCTGATATGTCTTGTCTCGTAGACATCATTTCTTTAAAAAATCTTGCAACAGTCCTTTTGGTTTCTTTTTAGGTTAAAAAAAAACCAACCAAATTTCAGTCATCAGGTTTTCTCAAATTTTCTACTTCATGATCTTCATTGGGTCAAACACAAGAAAATTATGTTAAGAGGCTCAGATCAAAGAGGACCAAATTGAGTTCGATCTAATTCCATGAAACTTCTACGCCACCACCACTAAACGCAAAGCCATTGTGTGGCAGCATAGCAGGGGGAAAGTTAGAGATATCCTACCCTAATGAGAAACTGCGTGTTAGGTGGGCTTCATCGTGGGGGCTAGAGATATTTTTTGATTTATTAAATAAGACATCAGTGAAAAGACACAGCCAAAGGAAGCCTACTCATATTAAGTGTAAAATTACATTAAAAGCAAAAAGTAAATCCATGTTCTAAGAAGAGGGTTGGACAAAACAGCTATGCAGATTAAAGAATTAAAAAACAAAACACAAATGGATACTGGAAGGCGGATCCAGTGAAAGCTTCCATACATCAACCTGGTTAGAATTGACATCACTGAAGAAAGTAAAGAGCCAACGGTCCTTTGGATGCACAAAATGGAACTAAACACATCTGGAATTTCTTTCCAGTGTCATATTATTTTCAAGTATAGAGAAACATTGAAAGAGTAGTATAATGTCTAATTGTCTGAATGCATAATACACATCCCACTCACATTTGCTTGATGTCTACCTATCTCCCTCCATCTATGTATATGCATATGTGTTTTTTTGCTGATGTAGCTGAAAGTAAGTTGCAGACATCATGACACTTCATTGCTGAATTCTTCAGCATACATCTAAAAAGCAGGGCATTCTTCTACACAACTTAAAAACTTAAATAGGCTTTTAAAGTCATGGTCCATAAATCTTTCAGATCATAAAAGTAAAGGAAAAATATTCATTTCGCTGTCTGTGAATTGTCTTTGGTCTAGAATGACTTTGGGCAAAATCCATTTTGGCTTTGGTGTTATAATCTCACTAGGTCTATTCAGTTTGTATGATTTATTCTATAGACGGGATAGAATGGCCAGTCTGAGTGCCCCCCTACCTGAAGGGATGGAAAATAAGGTCGCCCTCTCAGGTTTAAAATATGGCATCAACACATTAAAAATTAGAGTATGGGATACAATATTGGTCTGATGGAACAGGATGTTAGTGAGGTCTGCAAGGCTGGGCTTGAATAAATATTTGACGATAAAGTCTAAGTTCTTCCAAAGGGTTGGTGATGGTTAAGGAAGGGAGAGTTACTGACTCAAGTGTCATGTCCTGCAGGCCCCTGTGCCAAGGAGTTTGGATGCTAAGAAGTCAACCTAAGGAGGTGGGCATCTGGGCTCACTTAAGCTGCATGTGTTGACAGATGTATCTGGAGATCACAGACTGGTGGTACAAAGCAGCCAATTCCCATAGTAAAACAAAACCAAACACAACACAACACAACAAAACAAAATTCCCCTCTCCCTTGGTCAGAATCTCAGACTCACCAAGCAACCTTTGGAAATAACGTGGCCTCCCCTCTACCTTCCTGAATGAGCTCAAGATAATCATCCCAAATTCTTCTGGCAGTTCCAAGTCTTCATGTTTAATTCATAAACTGGCCTCAGGTGTCATCACCAAGGCTCTTCATATATTCATTCATTCATTCATTCATTCATTCACTCACTCACTCAGAGAACCCCTACTACATGTGCAATCTTTTGATGAATCATCACATTACCATCATCTCAACTGATTTATCAGTGAGTATTTTACAATGTTCAGCATTATTCTAAGCGGCTTCTGTCATCTTATTTAGTCATTCCATCCCCCCACCACCACCAAATGTTCTAAGATAGACATGTTCTTGGCATTTAAAAAAATCTGGAAATTGAGGTTGAGAGTTGGAATCAGGATCTGAATTCAGTCTGAATCCAGACTGCCAGGGCTTACCGCATATCAGAGCAAACCTGCCAGAAATGCAACAGTAAAGAATTTCTTTCAATAGGGAGAACACCTTCTCTGGACAATGTCCAGAGGAAATTTCACCTAAGCAAATTCCATGTGGTGGGAACCCAGAGATCTGGGGAGTCACCATTCCCCAGTAAATCCCTCCTCTGCTGTATGAAAGCATACCTTCATCTAAGTCTTACATATGGAATAAAATCTTACCAGGTTTCAATGATACATGATTGAGAAGGGGGGGGGGCACAGGGAGAAAGGACTAGGGTAGTGGTTATAGAGATATTGATTACAGAGATTAGGGAAACATCATATACGTTCAGTAAAGTAAATCTGAAAGACCTCAGCTCAGGAACATTTTGTCAACAGGTCATTGGATTCACTATATATACCTTAAATAAAACTTCATTGTTTAAGATATTATGAATCTTGTAGGCTGATGGCCTCCCATTATTCTGAGCCCGTATTTATTTTCTTTTGCTGCATAACAAGTGACTACAGACTTAGCCACTAAAACAACTGATCAGCCCAGAAGTTCCAAGGTCCGGGCCCAGTATGGTTGCTCCTCTAGTCTGGGTCTCGCAAACCTGAAATCAAGTGTCAGGCTAGAATCTCACCAAGGTTTAATTTCCTCTTCCAAAATCACCGGTTGTTGGAAGAATTCAGTTCTTTGTGTTCATAGGACCTAAAGGAAAACAACAACTCCCCACAGAGTTGTTTGTCTCTGTCCTCAAGACCTACAGAGGGAATCTCTCTGATGCTACCTTTTCTTTGAAGGGCTCACCTGATTAGACCAGGCCCACCTAGTTAATCTCCTTTGTTACTCCCTCAAAATCAATAGATTAGTTACCTAGTTATAGGACTGATATTTCTTTATATTCTCAGATTTTATCCACACTCAAGGTGAGGGAATTATATGAGAGTGTAGGACACTGGGGTTGGAGTTTGAGGGTCACTTTAGAATTCTGCCTAACACAACTTCTCACCTTCACATTTCTGAGAGGAATCCTTGGCAAGCACTCCAAGACTTCCCTCTCCACATGGTGCCACCAGCTTGATCTTCCCCTTTCAAACTCCTTCCGTGCACCCCCCCACCACTCAGTGAATAAAGTGTAAGCTCTTGGTAAGACAGACTTCTGGCCATGTCCCACCTTCCCTGCCAAACTTATTACTACCTGCCTCTCTGTTAATTATCCTTCTCATCTGTACAGTTCTCTTTTTTTCATTTTGGACACATAGTATTTAATAGGAACAAACCCACACTTCACCCTTTTAGTGTCAGTTTAGATTTTGTACTTAATTCAAGGTGTAGCCCATGTGCCAGAGGAAGGGGTTGCCAGAAACACTTCAAATAGTACTTAAGTGATTGGGTCAGTCTACTTATTGGCTTGGATCGCCAACTCCCTTGGATGTTCCAAACAATCTCACAAAAGAAAGACAAAGAACGTGGGGGGGGGGGGGGCTCATATTTTTAAGTTATATAAAAACAGCTGAACTCATTAGCTGTTAGAGAACGTGGCTTCATTAGCAGGTGTTCAGGTCCAGGGAGAGTGTTATCAGTGATGTTCCCTCCAGGAAAGAGAGCTTGCAGGACTCTCAGAGGCGGCTTCCCTTCCCCACCCTACTTCAAAATTAGATTTACTTGGTTACAAATTGTACAACTTGCTGCGCTAAATAGCTGAGCATTTAACGGTTCACCGTGGCATTACCATTTTTATGGTCTATTAAGGCAATTGGAAGAGTAACAGCGGAATGAGGAATCAGGTAATTTATGGACATGTTTTATAAATTACCGCACACACCTGCGTAAAAAGCAGAGTCCCCTTTTCGTCTAATAAAATGTGAGGCAGAGGCATTGGAGCAAGTCAGGGTGTGTCACGCATCAAGGGTTTTTGCTAAGGAGCACAGAATTTCCTTGTCTTCCCTTCCTGAAATGGATGCTTTGGAAAATTAAAATATTCTGGGTCCTGGCTTTCAATGTCTCCCCACCCCACTCAGTGATCTATTTTCAATCAGATTGAGGGAGGCGGGTAGCCATTATTAAGAATTAGAAGAACCAGTTTCGAAGTCGCTGCTTTAAGTTTTTGCAATTTAAAATTAAAGGAAGACAGCTCCCGAGAAGCGTCTTCTCCTGCTATCCTGATGAAACTTGGAACTTCAACCTCACCTTCTGCTCATTTTCCCCTCAATCGAGAAATCCAGACAAATAAGACGTGCAACTCTGTCTTACCCAGAAGCCATGTGTTTCTGGGAGTTTAAAACAGTAAATCAAGGGGGAAGGAATTACCTCCCGCACAACAAAATCACAGTCATTTAGAAACACCTGACTTTGTGAGTTTTCCTAGGAGTGAACCGCCCCCCCCCCCCCCCCCGCAGGTAGGAGGGACAGCTTTTCACGAATGGCTGCTTTATCACAACAGGGGATATGTAGAAGACATCCCACGCAGAGTCACAAGCTGGATCCCAGGGTCCCCAAGAAGCCATATTTTGCATGCCAGCTTTGGGGAGTCAGCGCGGAGGGGGGAAATGATACCAGCGACATCCCAGAAGTCAGCTCTCCATTTCCACTTGGAGGATTTCCGCTCTTGAGAATGAGGCCATCGGGATTTGTAAGAAAGAAGAGATGAGGTAAGGGGGACGCCAAGATCCCCGAACAAATAAGGCAGCCTCGCAGAATAAGGAAAACCAGGAGTTCTACAGATCTGCAAATCTGGGGGACAAATTTTTCTTTGGTGCTGCCTGCGGTTTGAACAGATGCTGCAGACATAAAAAGACGTCAGCTACAAAGACTCTCATTCTTTAAGGCTGAGCACAACAGCCAGCTCCTTTGTGAAGACTCGCCTTATCTCTGTGTCACAGTGACCTCAATTTGTGTGCCACCACTGAACGGGACAGTTGAGTCCCCAGCCACACCTTGTGAGGCACTCAAACATCCCGCGACGGTCCCTAGCTGCCGCGTCTGTGGTTCCCGGAGAGCAGGGTTGTGTCCCATTGTTTATGTCAGGTCGGATTCAGTGACTCTCCTAGTGCTTGGCAGGCCTGAATGCTCAGGTGCTTGTTAGATAAACAAACGACAGCAACATTTAGAATTCTATATTAGCTCGTGTTTATTAGGCTCAGATGATGCACCAGCATCTATGCTGAGTGATCAACATCTTCTAAGTTCAGGACACCTGTGTTTATTGGAGAGCTTTGTACACATGTACCAGGCTTTCCCTATCTTACCTCCTTTCATTTCTTTCCTCCAAGTAACCTGTGAGACAGGAACTATAGTCTTCAGTCTGAGGATGGGACAAGAGGAAGGCAGATGCTCTGGATCAGCCCGTTGCACGTCGTAAAGCTACATGTCACACCTACCTAATGGCAGACTCTGAGCCTCATGCGACAGACCAACGGAATTAATCAGTTAGAAAGGGACTACCTCCCTGGCATCAGATCACTTGTGTTCGAAGCTCAGTTCTCCCCTGCATCGCTGCATGTTGTGAGACAATCACCGGGTCCCCAGCCTTAGTTTCCCATCTGCAAGGTGAGGGTGGTGACGGGATGAATCTCATGGGTAGGATTAAGAAATTATGGCAAATGCATGGAGGGACTTGGCTCGCCCTCTGGCCCATAGACACTGCTCCGTGATTGTTCCCCATCATCCTTCTACTTGTGACCATCATCACCATCATTCATTACTTTTCTATGTTGCTCCCTCGTTATATCATTATAGTATTGTTGCATCAGAGTGCAGGCGTGTATGTGCATTTAAGAGCTTTATGGAGGTTTAACTTATATACCATAATATTCACCCATTCTAAGTGTACACTTTGATGACTTTTAATGTATACAGACGTGCGACCATCACCACAATCCAGTGTTACAACCTTTCCCTCACCCCATAAAGTTCCCTAATGTCTGTCTACAGTCAACCCCTGAACCCATTCCCAGCCTGAGGCAACCACTGACTTTCTTTCTGTCTTTACAGTTTTGACTTTTCTGGAAATTTCCACATTGGTTCTCACACCCCCCCCCCCTTCAAACTCTGGCCCATCCATATTAAACACATGACTTTTATTAAATATGCACATTGCATGACTCCACCACATACTTACCCAATGGCATCCAGTTAGAGCCAGGGAATCTCCATAATTCACAGGCTGCACAGGGGACTTCCTGCGATGACAGGGTTGCAAGGTTGCCCTGGCGAGATGGAGTCAGATCGCAGCTAACAGAGCCCATGCGGCTGAGCAGAGAGATGGAAGGGGAGGCTTGTTTTCCCTGGAGTGCTAATCTGGGTGACGATTCCCATAACTGCTCTTCTGGAACGTCCCCCCAGAGAAGGCAGCCCAGCAGCCCCTTCCTCAGGAGGAGCTCCCACCAGACCCTGAGGACAGACCTCTCCTGACTCTCATTAATTCTCTCTCTCTGGGGAGGAAACAACCCCACATGCACAAGGGTGATCTCTCTTTGAGTCCTCCCTAGAGACCAGGGCCTAACTCTGAGCTGCTCCGGTAGGATTTGCAAACCATCTCTTAGATCACTTTCTTTGCAGAGCCTGCTGAGGATGCAGTAAGTCTTTGCTGCATAAAGTGACACTTCCAGACTCTGCAGAGCCTAAGGAATCCTCAGGGGCAATGTTCGGTGTCAGCGAGGCCTCTTGGAACCATGCTCCAATCAGGACTGGGGCTCCCTGAGGACTTGGGAGATTTCTCTGACTAACCATGATGCACTGCACTGGGCACAACCTGCAAGGGCAGAGGGCCCGGGACAAGGTGATCTGGGACAGGGTTGCACACCCAAATGCCTGCAAAGGCAAGGCGTGTGAAGGCGGGAAGGGAGCAGGAGAGGGTCACGGTGCCTCACAGAGTGTATGTGTCACCTAAAAAGGATGACTGCTATCCAGTCATCGTCAGCTGTCCCCATGAAGGTTACAGTCCCAGAGTTACTAGAGCTTTTCACTTCTCATGTCATGCTGCAACCCAGATTTGCGTGTGAATATTTTATAACTGACAGTTGCATTTAAGTTTACAACATACAAAACATCTGTGGGCTGTATCCTACCCCTGGGCCATTCAGTGGTCCATCTAGCTGTGTCCGCCTTTCCCAATGGCTGGGACTGTGTCGTGATGGAAGGGCACAGGTGATGGATTCCCACTGGCCTGCCTGTGTGATCGGGCTCTGCCCTGACTATTTACACGGACCAAGTCGTACGTCCATACACCCATCACTACCCTTATCCGAAAGACAGAATCAGGAGCATCTACTCATGATCGGTTTTCGTGATGAAACGAAATCAAAAGAAGTAAGGCATGTCTGGCTCATAACACCTGCTCAGTAGACCTCCCTCCCTCCCCCTGACACCTCTCATTAATTCAGTAAAGGTTACTGAGTACCTGTTGTCAGTCAGGAAGGGAGTTGAGTGCAAAAACAAGGTTACAGATGTTTAATTCAGTGTATCTTTTCTGGTCTTCTAGTGGGAGGATTATGGAATGTCATGCAAATATAATACCCTCACAATGTACCACATCCATGGAGACCTTTCATCTTAAAATAGTGCATTGAAACATTTGGACATAACCATCCAATTTGATGAAAAGATAAAATGTAATCAAGAGCAAAAGTGTTCACTTCCAAGCATGCCAGCAATGGAAAACCAGAACCCAGGGAAGTAAATATAAACAAAACAAAACAAACAAAATGGTGGTTTCCTTAACTAGAGCATCCCGGTGTGGCCAGCCTCTTGCCCACACAAAGACCCAGAAGCTGTCCAGTGGGTGGTTCTCACTAATCCTCTCAATACCTGGGGAAGAGCAAACTGAGTGGGCATCCTTGACTTTTCCCTTTTAATGAGGAAAAACATAGTAAAATTTTCAAGGAGAAAATGAGGAAAAGAAAAGGAAAAGATGATGATGGCCATTTAGGAGGGACCTGAGTTGAAAGTACAGAAGCTGAAGTTATCTTCACACAGAAATAGGATGCATTCTAGGCCAAAAAAATAGCGAGCAGGTGGGAGATCTAACATACCCTCGAGAGTCTCTTGGGAGCTATTATAACAAAGAAGGCACTCTCCAGGTGAGCCCCCTCCTAACACCCCAACCCCGCTATAACCTCAGGCAGAGGAAAAGCAGACAGAATCCTCCATAATCAGCCTTCACCTTGTGGCTGTGCATACAGTCTCCTTTTTGGTTGGAAAGGAGTCAAGAAATCATGTACATGCTATGAGAGTGACAAGAAGACATGGATTTATCTGTCCAAACATGGCGGGATGGGGGGCGGAATAAAGAAAAAGAAAATGCAAAACAAAGTCAGGAGTTAAGGAGTAAGAGACAACTAAATGTCAAAGATTCGGGGCAGGGTGCTGAATGGCCTCCACCAGGGAGGATATCTAACTTGGGATTTACAGAAATGTTCAACCATTAGATCACCCTGACTATAACACATTTAAAATAATAATAATAATATCTGAAAAACAAGATGTAGTGACAAATAAAAATATAAATGAAAGCTAGCACATGCAAGGAAAGAAATGAGAAACAGGAAGATAATGAAATGATACTTTCAAAAGATGGTTCTCAATTAGATCTGATCTAAAAGAAAGGCTTGTTATCAACTGGGTGGATACAGTTAAAAACTCCAAAATATCCAAGCAATCAGAGAGAAGGTATTATTTGCAGGAGACAAATAAAACTGGTTTAAACTAGAAAAAGTGATTTTCCTTCCAAGAAAGAAGTGAACACATAGGACAGGAAAGATAAAAATTTTCAAAGATATAATACAAGAAAAATTTTCTGATATGGAAAAACAAAACCGAGTCTACATAATTAAGGCACACAGCATTTTAGAATGGTATGTGACACCGAGGAATTTATAAGAGGCATATTTTGCCTACACTACTGAACATTAAAGATTTTTTTTAATGATTCCCCATCCCCTGAGTCTTTAATAATTATCTACAAAGAATGAAATTTTGGCTGGTCTCAGGTTTCTCCAAAATGAAATTTAATGCTAGAAGAAAATGGGTGAATATGTATACAACTATGATTCAGGAATAATCCCAGCCCAGCAAGGAGTTTGTTCTAAAGGGGACATGCAGTAGGTCTCCATAACGAACTCAGGAAACAGAGCTCTTTAGAAAATCAGGCTCTCAGGACAAAAACTATGGTTTAGCAGCACCACCTAGAAACACAGGCAGAATATCAGGCCCCACTGCAAACCTACTTAATCTTCATCTGCATTTCAACAGGTTCCCCACATGGTGCACTTACACATTAATGTCTAACAGCATGCAAAAGAGAAGTTAAAACACACAATTCAGGAATAAAGCCATTGTGGTCAAAAGACTATGAACATTGTCTCTGTTTCAATATGGTACTAATACTTAAGAACTGTGAAAATCATGGTCACAGAACAAAACGTAAATGTCATCAGCCTTGGCAATGTCAAAAGGATTAACAACATAACTGAAAAAATTGGAAGTTGCAGATAAGTGAAGTTGGGAGAAATCTGTGTGAAGGGCTCCATCTTTTACAGGAGAGAGCCAAATGACATCATCTAAAAAGCAAAAGTACCTTAAAACATAATAATGACTCAAATTTCTTCATGTTTTTGTAATGTCTTTTCTTTAACATTCCAGGAGCCTTTTAGGAAATTATATCTTCTGCAATAAAAAAAAAAAATGTATTTGGATCTCAGCCATACCATCAAATTCATGTTATTTTTTTCCATTGTTAACTCCAAGTGTCATGAAACGTGGTTCTTTTAATTAAAAGAAACATGTTAGGTTAGAGTATTCATGTATTCTTAAATCTGTGTCTATGCACAAAACAGTATTTAGCATGATTTTCACCTAATATTAATGCTGGTTCTTTTGGATGACAACATGTGGGGTGATTTGCAAATATCTCCTTTCTGTATATCTTCCTTAATATTTTTGTGATGAGCATGTATTTTTTATAAATGCAATAAAGCTACAGGTCACCTTAAGGGAGAGAGCAAGGGCACATACCCTATGTCTACTACGGGATGCTGCTTCCTTTGTTCAAAATTCTCTTCTCTGAGGCTTCCAGATGATGATGCTTGGCCTGTTCTATTACTATCCAGTCTCCTGAAACCTCATTAAATTGCACATTCAAGAGGCAGGAAGCAGACTGGTCTTAAGATCCCTTGTGTTTAATACACGAGGTGGTGCAATGTGCTTGATACGTGTTTGTTACGTGAATGAATGAATCCTCCTCTTTCCATGAAAGCTTCATGACACACCGAGTGTCCTTTTAAACATTCGGCCATGGTTGAGCTGGCTGACTTGAATTTCAAGGAAGTAAAGGATGAAAAATCTGGTGACCTTTTCTCAGCAAGAATCAGGATGTGGCTAATTGAGACTAATCCATACCATCGAGGTACTCAGCAGTTGTAAATCTGATCCTGAGGTTTGTATGAACATGACTTTTTCATGTTTGAATGTGGCTTAATTAAGCAAAATGTCTTATGTGAGGATTCAAATCCCCGCGTAGATTAAACGAGTCTATTTAGGATCCACTAAGACTTTGAAAGTTTTTCTCAAACCGTAGCACATCGCATTACATCCTCATCCCACAGGGGAATAAAAGAAAACTTCAGAGAGAGAGAGAGAATCACTGAATGAGAGGGCCACAAGAGACCACGGAGACCGCCAAGAACAACCTCTCGTTTTACCCACGAAATTGACTCACTGTCAAAGAAAAATAGGCCAGGCAGCAAAAACATGCCTGACTATTTCCTCCCTGTTCTGAAGTATACTCCACAGTAGCATAAGACGCAGTGGAGGAACATGAATCTGTGATGCAGAAGAACCCAGTCCCATCCACGTCATATGTCAACATGGGAAACTCCACGCATCTCTTTGGGGTCATCAGTTTCTACTCCTTTGAAAAGTAAAGAATCATGCAAGGTACCCAGCCCTCAAATTTTATTGCTTAAGACATGGAATACTGATTTCACAATAAAAATGGAATTAATTTACCTGGAAAAAGGACGCATAAAACAAAGGAAAGCTGACAGATTCAGACTGGATCCAGGGCAGCGACTCTGATCCCTGACCACTTGCCCCAAGATCTTGTACACGAGACGTTCAGAATGACTCCTAGGGAAACCCACATACTCTCAGTACCTAATTATTACAACAAAAAGGAACAAGAACCACAAGGCCATGACTGAACCCTGCTGTTTCTATCTGAAAGAATAGGTAATAGGATCTTGACCCACCACCAGTTTTGTTACGAGGTAGAAAAGAGCCATCGCCAATGAAATAATTTTCGAGCAACTCCTGGGGGCAATGAGGCCTATTTACATGTTTAGAAAAAAAAAAATTGGTCAGTGTTGCCCAGAGAAATGATGATCAGGTAAAAATAATACAGCTAGGTGCGATGTGCCTGCACACATTGATGAAACCCAGTTGGGCTGGAACAAGGGATGAGTGAGAGATGGTGAGAATGTAACAGGAAGTAGAACTCTGAGCCTAGGGCCAAGGGTTCCAGAATTGGATAAAACTCTATTTTATCTGCACGACTGTGGAAAAATTTGCTTAAGTTCTCCATTTCCTAATTTTATGTAGCTCTTATAATTAGGACTCTCCAGTTATCTATGCCTTTCTCACTAGTTCCCCAAAATGCACACTTTAACCTTGGTTTGCTTTTGTTATAGTATCTATGAAAAAAACAGTGGAGAGGAAAAAAAGAAATGTGGGAAATCATAAAACTAACTACAAATGTTATAAGGTTCTTATAGTTTTTATTCAAAAATTGCGGACTCTTTTGAGTTGGAAAAAAGTGGTAAAGAAATGAATTTCTGAGCCATTTGCATAATGGACCAGTCACATCCTAGCCATGTGACTTTGGATAAATCAAACCATTAATGTCAAATACCTTGCTGCTGAAATGGGGCTACCTTTCATTAAGCAAAAACATATACATACATATAAACATACATACATATACACACATACATACGTACATACATACATACTGGTTTCAGTGATACATGGACCCGGCCTAAGAGGAAATATGACAGGCAGACAACTCACACTTGGCAAACATCGGCTGAGTGGCTTTGAAGGAGTCAACATACGTTTGAATATCAGCCAGGTAAATTAGTTCCGGGACCTCAAGAAATTGATATAACCTCTCTCTGTCTCCTTTCTTTCTAGATGACGGGCCAATAATAAAATCTACCCAGATTCATCATGATAATAACACATGTAAATCCCCTATCAGAGAGTATGGTAATAATCCTACTCAGCAAATGGGAGCAAATGTTGTGTTTTGTTTACTGGATGAAGGTATGTCTTCTCCCTCTTGACTTGAAGTACTTTGGAAGCATGGATATTGTCTATTTGTTTCTTACTTCAAAGTGTTCCAATAACAAGTATGTAATCCACATTTGTTGAATTAATTAATTAATTAGGAGAATATGCAAGCCCTCTGTAGAACCCAACAGGAATAAATTCTTTTACTATGGGATTGTAGTATTATTTTCCCCTAATGGTTGTTGTGATGCCATTGTTAAACTCCCAAGGAAAATCCAACAGAGAGCCATTTGGAAGTCTTGAGTTACACTTCCTGGGGATGGATTGTGACAAAATATCCTAGCTGGTAACTACAGATGGTGCCTCTTTCACCATAAAGGTGTCTCATCTGTTTTTCCTGCCACTTCTTAGGCTATTTGCCACAATTAAGTACAGCAGCAGAAAGTCCCACAGGCTGGTTTATGTTGTGTTTAAAAAGTTAATTAAATTGCCAAGTTGTTAAGTTGTTAAATTTAAAGTTAAAAAAAAATCTATTAGCAAGTTTCCTCCTGATTCAAGTCGTGAGACCCGTGTGTTTGATTTTCAACTTGGTCCTCTCCAGCAATAAACATTAAAAATAAAACAATTCCATTTTATGACCAAGCCCTCTACAATGTCTTTTGTGTGATGCATTAGGAGGAAAAAGGCAGTTAAATTAGAATTCATCTACACACACACACACACACACACACACACAACTTCCAAAGAACATGAGTCTCTTGGCGCAGTGGAATGGGGAGGGGCAGGGAGGGTTAAAAGTAAACATCTGTCCCAAGTTATTGTATGCCACTTTCTATTTTGTAATCTGATCTTGCAATATAATAAAAAACAAGATACCCTTCAGATTCCTAGGATGCTAGGGTCCCTGATAGGACTTTGGAGTGAAAGTATTATTGGTGAATGGTCTTAGGCAGCAGACAGAGCTGCCTTAATTCCTGGCTACACATACATGCCAGTAAACCACTCTGGGTTTCCATTTTCTCACTGGTTCAATGAGAGTATCATAATACATGCTTCATAAGACTGTGGAGGGAATTAATGAAATAATGGCGCATCATTCTACCAAGGGGCACCTGGGTGCCTCAGTTGGTTGAGCACCCAACTCTTAATTTTGGCTCAGGTCATAATCCCAGGGCTGTGTGATCAAGCCTCACATTGGGCTCCAAGCTGAGAGTGGAGCCTGCTTGGGATTCTCATTCTCTCTCTCTCTCTCTCTCTCTCTCTCTCTCTCTCTCTCTCTCTCTCTCTCTCTCTCTCTCTCTCTCTCCCCCTCTGCCCTGTTCATACACACTCTGTCTCTGAAACAGAAGTAAATATATAAATAAAAACAGCTCTACTAAGAGAGACTGTATAGTATAGCATTTAGCATAGAGTTCAACCTCTGGGGCCAAAGTTCAAATGTTATTTCAATCAACAATGTAAACTTGGACAAGTTTCTTAGCTTCTCTGCTATAGGCTTCAGGCCTCTGAAGTGGGTCTGATGATAGTGAGATGCATAGGGTTAATATGAAGGTTGAATGAAATAAAATGAAATAAAATATAATCTCTGTAGAACAGTACTTAGCACAAATAAGGTACTTAATAAAGAACAGTTAGGGTGATTAGAGGTCACATTGAAAGTACATTCTGATATATCACAGATATTATATCTTATAATATTATGCAATATAGATTATATATACTGTGTATAGATATCCATAAACGTTATATGTATATATGTACATATATGTGTGCAAATATATATACGTACATATGTATATATGTATATATATGTAAATGTATATGTATATATACATATGTATATACATATATACGTACATACACACATATATGTATACGTATATATACCTATATGTATGTATGTATACCTATATATATGTATATATGTATGTATATATATGTATACCTATATATACATATATACCTATATGTATGTATACCTATATACATACACGTATATACATATGTGTATATGTATACGTATACCTATATATATGTATGTGTATATATATGTATATATATATGTAGTGTGTATATATCTGTAATAGCTAATTTAAGGGAAAATATGAGAATAAATTTGAATCCTAAGAGATGCTTCAGTTGGAACCAGTGTTAGAATAATCGAATCCACAAGTTGGAAGAGATCTTAGAAATCATCAAGTGTACCCAAAGCACTGAATGCATCTATCCTGCCATGTCTGACTGGCTGTCACTGGGAGCATGCTGTGGAACTGTCTACCTTCTGACAGCTCTAATTTTTGGTGACCTCATTCTACTATCGATCTGAGGTCTGTCTCCCTTCCATATCAAGATTACACAGAAGACATCTGCTCAGTCTTCTACATAATAACTCTTGAGAGACTCGAAGGCAACAGTCATGAATCCCAAAGCATCTCTTCTCCAGGATAAAAAGCCTCCTTCCTCAGCAGACACACACTCAAGATTCACTTCAAATGCCACCACCTGTTGAAAGCCTCCCTTGCTCCCTCTGAAAAGAACTAAGCACACTCTCTTTAGCACTCCCAAGCTCTCTGAGCCAGTCCTTCATTGCCTCTTTTACCCCAATGTACTATCTAAGCATTACATTTTCATTTTCCTCCCCACCTAACCTACCATTTGGAGGGCTCATGGCCAATCCATCCCTGTATCTTGGTGGTGCCTAATTACAGCTTAAAAACAGTATGCTGGTTTCTCAAAAAAAATTAAAAAAAAATAGATTTATATTTGATCTAACAAATCTACTTCTAGATAGACACGCAAAAGAAATGAAAGCAGGGTGGTCTCGAAGACATGTTTCTACACCCGTATTCGTAAAGCATGATTCACAATAGAAGATACAAGCAACCTGCTTTTTGCCCATCAGTAGGTAGATGGATAAACAAAATGTGGTAGAGATACTCAACAGAATATTAATCAGCCTTAAAAAGGAAGGAAATCCTGCTACACGCTATAACATGGATGAACGTTGGGGATATCACGCTAAGTGAAATAAACCAGTCACAAAAAGACAAGTGCTGTATGATTCCACTTCTATTCCACTCAAGTAGTCAAATTCGTAGAGACAGAACATAGAATGCCGGTTGCCAGGGGCTCGGAGGAGGGAAGAATAGAGAGTTAGCATTTCACGGATGCACAGTTTCGGTCTTATCAATAACAAGAGTTTCCAGAGACGTATGGTGGCAATGTTTGTACGACAGGAATGCACTTGAGACCACTGAATAGTACACTTAAAAAATGGTTAAAGTGGTAAATTTTATGTGTACTCTCTCACCATTAAATATGAAGGAAAAAATAATTGCTGCTGAATGGGTGAATGCACACATATTTTAACAAAAAAGACTAATACCCAATAGTCTTTGCAGCCACTTTGGCTGAGGGGCGGAAGGTCATTTGAGGAGGGCAAGGCGATTGCCGGTACTTCTCAATCCATACCGTTTCCAAGGCTGCCTATCTGCATCTACCTAGAGCCTGTTTTAATGAGAACAGAAGTGCCTTAAGCTGATCCAAGCGGTCAGTACAGATCCTGTTTCTATCCCTCACATTCTTTTTTTGAAAACTAAGCTCTACAGATTGGCTCAATGATGCCAGCGGTTTGGAGAGAAACGCACTCAACTTTACTACTGTGGTTGGTAGAGAACACTTCCTGTGGGACGCACTTTCCCAGCAGATAGTTAGCCCCATCTGTATACTCTTTTACACGCATAGAGCATAACTTTCACCAAGAGATCCAGGTTCCAATCTCAACGGTCAGTAAGTCGGTATGTCCTTAGACAAGTCCCACCATCTCCCTTTGAAAGTCAGTTCCTCCATCCGAAGACAGAGGTCACATTTTGACCATCGCTGAAAAAGCAGCAAAATGTAAAATTTTGAAGAGCTTGGATTTGGAGTCAGGCAGAGCTGGCTCTAGGAGAAGGGCCAGTTCTTGATCAGAAGTGAAACCTGACTCTGTCAATTAATTTCTCTGATCCTCAGGTGTTTCTTCTTTAAAACAAAGATCGCAACAGGAATTACTATAGACAGGATTTAAAAACCAGTGATGTAATAGCCAAAAACTCTTACCATAACACATAGTAACAAGAAGTCAGTTTATTTTAGCCTCTATTTTAATTATTCCTCTCTGCTCTAATGTTCTTGTTCAGGAGAAGGGCAGCAATTCTGTCAGGAGTTTCCTGGCGGTTCAGTAGTAATCATCCAAGACAGGCATAATTGTCTTGTCGTCCTGAAAAGAAGGCCAGTGGGCTCCTTCATTTATGGGGCCAGTTGGCCACCATTGTGGATCTTAGGGCAGATAGACATTCAGAAACCAGAGTGCATGATGACTAAATTACTCAATAGATTTTTTTTTTTAATTTTAGTTAGGTAACATACAATGCAATATTGGTATCAGGAGTAGAATTCAGTGATTCATCACTTACGTACACACCTAGGGCTCATCACAAGTGCCCTCCTTAATACCCATCACCCATCAGGCCCATCTCCCACACACTTCCCTCCATCAACCCTCAGTTTGTTCTCTATCATTAAGAGTCTCTGAAATTTGTTTCCCTCCACTTCCCCCCACCTTGCATATGTTCATCAATTTTGTTTTTTAAATTCCACATGAGTGAAGTCATGATATTTGTCTTTGATTAACTTATTTCACTTACATAAGACATTCTAGCTCCATCCACGTCATTGTCAATGGCAAGATTTCATTCTTTTTGGTGGCTGAGTAATACTCCATCACACACACACACACACACACACCACATCTTATTTACCCATTATCTATCAGTCAGTGGATACTTGGATATTTGGGCTCTCTCCATAGTTTGGTTATTGTCGATAATGCTGTTGTAAACACTGAGATGCATGTACCCCTTCAAATATGTATTTTTGTATCCTTTGGGTAAATACCTAATAATGCAATTGCTGTATTATAATGTACTTTCATGTTTAGTTTTTTGAGGAACCTCCATACTGTTTTCCAGAATGGCTGCACTCGTTTGCATTCCCACTAGCAGTGCAAGAGGGTTCCCCTTTCTCTGCATTCTTGCCAACACCTGTTGTTTCTTGTGTTTTTTATTTTAGCCATTCTGACAGGTGTGAGGTGGTAGCTCATCAAACTCAATACCCAAAAAACAAACAACCCACTGAAGAAATGGGCAGAAGGCATGAACAGACACTTTTCCAAAGAAGACATGCAGGCGGCTAACAGACACATGAAAAGATGCTGAACATCACCCATCATCAGTGAAATGAAAATCAATACTTAAAAAAAAAAAAGTTTATTTATTTATTTTGAGAGAAAGAGAGTGCACGCAAGCAGGGGATGGGCAGAGAGAGAGCGAGAGAATCCCAAGCAGGCTCTGCACTGTCAATCCAGAGCTCAACGTGGGGCTCCATCTCACTGAGATCATGACCTAAGCCAAAATCAAGAGTAAGGTGCTTACCCGACTGAGCCACCCAGGCTCCCAGCAATAGTCTTTTCAAAAGACATCATAAAAAGTCAGAAAATCCCCATAATCCAAACACACTGTGTGCACCTAAATTCAAATTCCTGCACTCTAAATTTAGAGTTTGCATCAGCTTGTGTACAGTTTAGTCATTACAAACTTTGTTTTATTTATTTTTATTTATTTTTTTAAAAGTTTATTTATTTATTTTGAGAGAGGGGAAGAGAGTAGCAAGATAGGGGGAGAGAGAGAGAATCCCAAGCAGGCCCTGTGTCTTTAGTGTGGAGCCCGACTTGGGACTCAAACTTACAAACTGTGAGATCACAACCTGAGTGGAAACCAAGAACCGATGCTTAACCAACTGACCCACCCAGCCTCCCCAGGATTACAGATTTTAAAATGTAGGAGAACATTTCATTGTCCGCCGTGTTATACAGCAACATTTGCTTGTAAGGTCCAGGCCACACAAGATGGATATTCATCTGTACCTTTAGGGCACTATGTCAAGGTTTGATGACACAATTTGTTAATTAAAAAAAAAAACAAAGAGTTATCTAATATATCTTTAAGTATGAGAGTCAAGTATCAAGTGCTTCAATTCCTTTGCAATATGTCTTTTCCCCAATACCATCCAGTGAAATCTTTAGACTCAAGGATTTTGAAATAGCAACTCTTCTGGAAAGGGAATTCTCCTCCCTACACCTGGTTCTATGAAAACCACCTTCCATTATCCATTTCACAGATCCCAGGCACACAACATATGTCCCCCATGCCGCTGAGTTTCACAGGATCAAACAGGGAGTAACATAATCCTCCAGTGCAAGCCAGGATTGGG
This sequence comes from Panthera tigris, assembly GCF_018350195.1. Classification (NCBI taxonomy): domain Eukaryota; kingdom Metazoa; phylum Chordata; class Mammalia; order Carnivora; family Felidae; genus Panthera; species Panthera tigris. The sequence continues at coordinate 34,861,742 of NC_056675.1, forward strand.
AAATGCCAGGTGACTGTCACAGGTGGGTAGCTTACACTCTGCTTTGCTGGGATATCTTACACGAAGGAAACGTTCACTCTTAATTTTTGTGAACAGTCAACTGTGGCAACATGGATGCCTATAACTGGATTTCATTATGGAAATGATGCAAAAGAGGGCCACAGGCTCCAAAATCCATTAAACTGTTTTCTATTGCTTTACATATTCTTCTATGATAAAAATAGCATGATATTTGAATTTTAGAAGCCTCTGCCTAAAGGGTAACAGATGGATATTAAGAAGATTATAATAAAGAGGGGGGATTATCAAGAAATAAAGTGAGAGTTGGGGAAAGGATCGTCCTCACAGTTAAAGCAAATCAGTTTTGGGGGTGACGTGCTTTCTAGAATCTGACACTTCCCTCCTTGGCAATAAACCTCCGAGCACCTTGGTCACACGAAAGGGATTTGCAGCTGTGGGGTGGCTGGGTTTTCTTTCACAGCGTCCGCTAAATGCCCAGGGGTATGTCTGCAACTTCCCTCTCTGAAAACGCAATGTGTTCTTGGGTCCACTCACGATAGCTCTCGACACAAAGATCCTCTCTTGTCTCCTCGTGCATTTGTCTCCTTTGCCTCCTCTCCAAGGAAAGGGGACCACCAACATGCATTGCAACCTGCCTGCTTACATTTTGGCCAACCTCAACCCTCTAACATTTGGACATTTGGACAGCAACCAACCTGGATTCAAAATATCAGAATCACCTTTCATCTTTGTATCCTTAACAACTTGGAATTGCTGTGGCAAGTGCCATCTCTCTAGCTTTATTTATTTATTTATTTATTTATTTATTTATTTATTTATTTTGAGAAAGAGAGATAGAGTGAGTGGGGGAGGGGCAGAAAGAAAGGGAGAGAATCTCAAGAATCTCAAGCAGCCTCCATGCTGTCAGCACAGACCCTGATGTGGGGCTTCAACATGTGAACCATGAGATTATGACCTAAGGTGAAATCAAGAATCAGATGCTTAATCAACTGAGCCACCCAGGTGTCCCAAGCTTTTCTTTACTTTTAATTTTTTTTTTAATTTTTTATTTATATTTGGGAGAGAAAGAGACAGAGTGTGAGCCAGGGATGGGCAGGAGAAAGGGACACACAGGATCGGAAGCAGGCTCTGGGCTTTTTTTTTCTGAGCTGTCAGCACAAAGCCTGACACGGGGCTCGAACTCATGGACCATAAGATCATGACCTGAGGCAAAGTTGGACGCTTAGCCGACTGAGCCACCCAGGAGCCCCTAAGCTTTTCGTTTCTAAACAACCATATTGAAACCTGTATTTTACCGCACCATACTAAAAGCCAGTAACTAACCATGTCTCACACCATGGTGGTACTTGTTCTCCTTGTCCGTTAATTGATGCCCTCCAAGGCGTGGAAAATCCTTTATCCCATCCCCCTGACACACTCCTATATTTTGTTTATGTCATTTAGAAATTCAGTTCCTGAGTAGTATTCAATTTTTCAGATTGTCAAAACAAAGTACATGTTTCTGTTCTCAGAATTCTTTCATAAGCACAAATTATAATTCCCAGGTATGGTATCATTAACCCATTAGTCATAATTATAATATTATAAGATCCATTTTCCATCTCTATTTGTTGAGTACTCTGTCTTTTCCTATCTTGGAGATATTTATTTTATCTCCTTTTCTTCTAGTTCAAGTACTTCCTCAATTAACTTCCTCACACAGGTTTTGCTGTTGGGCAACAGTTATACTTTGGCTAGATGTAAAATAATTTAATCATCATCCTTTTTGCCTCGCATGTCATTGAATGTGGTAGACAAGATATCTGAACACTAGTTAACTGTCCTATGTATGCAGTGTGCTTTTAATCAAAAAGTGTAAAAAGTATTTTCTCTTTCAGATTCGGGTATTTCAGTAGGGTTGACTCAAAGCCTGTAAATCTGTGTATCTGTCTGAGAAGACGTGAGTCCTTCAAGTCTGACAAGTCTTGTTTTCCTTTCATTCAGTTAGTCTTCTGTTTCTGTGAGTAGTTCCTCCTCCCTCTCAGTCTTTTTTATTAAGAAGTCTAAATGTTACCATGTTAAGGCTTTTGGATCTGCCTACAAGTCTCTTAATTTCATACTGGAGCTTTATAGCTAACTAGTTAGAGAAGGATAAGTTGTTTTGAGTATAAAAGATTAGATCAAGAAACAGAATAGTCCTGGGGCACCCGGGTGGCTCAGTGGGTTGACCGTCCGACTTCAGCTCAGGTCACAATCTCATGGTTGATAAGTTCAAGCCCAGCGTCGGGCTTTGCATTGACAGCTCAGAGCCTGGAGCCTGCTTCGGATTCTGTGTCTCCCTCTCTCTCTGCCCCTCCCCCACTTTCACTCTTTTTCTCTCTCTTTCAAAAACAAACATTAAAAATTTTTAAGGAACAGAATATTCCTAATACCCCAAAACCACCTTAATTGTCTGCAGTGACTACCACCCATTTTACCTCTCATCTCCCACCACAGCACATTGATAACTGATATTTTGATTTCAAACAGCATAATTTAGTTTATGTAAATAAAATAATAAGATATGTACTATTTTGTGTCTGGCTTTCCCCTTCACATTGCTGTCTACAGCTGCTGATCATTTTTTCTTATTACTATATATTATTCCATTGCAAGAATATGCCACAATTCATTTACTCATTGTACTGTTGGCGGGCCCTGGGTCATTTCTGACTTTCTCTTAGAATTTTGAAGGCCATTTTCTCCTGGACCTCACTGAGGCGGATGATAAGTTTGGCCTCAGTCTATATAGTGATCCTTAAAAGAAACATAACTATCTTTTCCTTGTGGGGGTTACAATGTTTTCTCTGAATATCTGATTTTTCACGACTGTGTTCTTAGTATGGATCTATCTTTGTCTGGGGCACCGGGGTGGCTCAGTCAGTTAAGCATCCGACTTCAGCTCAGGTCATGATCTCACAGTCCAAGAGTTTGAGCCCTGCATCAGGCTCTGTGCTGACAGCTCGGTGCCTGGAGTCTGCTTTGGATTCTGTGTCTCCCTGTTTGTCCTACTCACTGCTTGGAGGTTTGCAACAGTCACAGTGGATACTATTGACATCATCGTCTCTTCCTTACAAGTAGCCACACTCCATATTTACCTCATTGACCTGTCACCATATTCCTACAAGGAAGGGGTCACATTATCACAGCTTAGAGTTGTGCAAACTCTGGCTCAAAACATGAAGCACCTCTGTCCAATTTGGGAAGAATTCCGTTTCTAACAACTATCAGATCCTAACCACGATCCGACACATTCTAAAGAGCGTTCATTCACACGAAGTGTAGGGAAGAACTAAAGATATGCTACACTGCCAGTACAACCAAAAATCAGAAACAAAACCAAGAATTTCAAAACCAAATATTTTTAGGAAATATCAGGATAAAGTTGACTTGTTTTAACTATGAGACTTACAGCCTTTATACATCTGAGCTCTAAATACCTCCAAGGGGAAGATGGGCAAGACAAATGGCATGTGGCACTTCCTAAATAAAGAAACTTTAAGATTATGATGTTTGTTTTTACCCAACATTCTATTATGAAAATTTGCCAACAAATGGAAACGTTGAAACAATCATACACGGAATACCCATGGACTCATCTCCCAGATTCTACAATTAAGACTTTGGTTTATTTGTTTATTATCCATCCATCCATCCATCCATCTACTTGTCCTTTATTCATGAATTAATCCCTTCACCTATCCACCATCTATCTATCCATCCACTTATCCATCTAGTCATCCTTTTCTCCATTCATCAATCCATCTTATATGTGGAGGCATTTTGAAGTATATTGCATGTACCTTTCACATATAAACCCTTCAGCATGTGTATTATTCATAAGACATCAATGTATTTTGTGATTCTATGTTACTGAGGTCAACACTACATAAGGCAAAATGCACCCATTTTCAGAATTCCTAAAGAGCTGTTGAATTTAGATTATACTTTTTAAGTTTTTTAATTTGAAAAGAATTTTGACAAATGCCTATAGACCAATAGGTCTATATACGCCAAGTTTATCACCCCCCGAAAGTTTCCCAAGGTCTCCTTCCCAGTGAATCCCTACTCCCACCCATTTACCCAGAGGAAACCACTTTTCTGGTTTCTTTTCTACCACCATGCCAAAAACAATCATCTTTAGCATTTTTTCTCAGCACAGATTAGCTTTGTCTGTTCAAATACTGATCTATTCTTTCACTTATGTATTGAGATTCATCTAAGTTGTTGACTGTATCTGCAGCTAGCAGAGAACCTTAATTCTTTTTTTTTTCTGTACCAACTCATTAATGCAGTATGGAGTACACATTAGGGAGTGCTGGGCTACAGACTTAGGGAAGAGAAAAGAAGTCATCTGAACAAAATAAGGAGTCTTTTCTCCAGGACAGAGAATCAATAAGCCACTCTTAAGGTTTTTCTAAAAAATAATACAACTTATATTATGTTATACATATAAAATCTTGCCTCCGTTAAAATGTACAAGGTAGACAACGTTTGATAACTGAAAGGGGCAAGAGAGAAACGTTTTTTGTTTTAAATGAGGACCCTGATTTATCTTCAATGAAGTTTGCTTTTATAGCTTTTCTATAACCACTGCAGATCAGTGAGTCTTACTTTTGTCAACATGACTTCAGAAGCTTGCCTGCATCTCAAGGTTGTAGAATACAATCAGACACGGCAAGGTAACTCTCCCAACTGTAAAGTGCTCTGTGAACATAGGTTAGCATCATCAACGACCCTGATTTGAATAATCATCTTCCTCCCTTACAGACTCACAGAAATTTAAAGTTGCAAGAAAATCTAGGGAGTGAGCACTTCACCTATCCCTTCAGTTTCTAGATGGGAAACCGAGTCCTGAAGAGCACCTAACTGATCAGCTGGTAGAGGTCAATGTGGGATCATAATCCAGGTCACTCCAAGTGGCATGTTTTTTACTCTATCCAGTGATATTTCTTTTGAATACAAGTTTGATTTAAATCTGGTAAAAACGCCACCCAAAGGTAACTTGGGTTTCAAATTAAGAGGACCTGAAAAAACTTTTATCTGTATCTACTAAGGTCACCACAGCCATCCGGTTTGCCCAGGACTATTCTGGCTTGAGTACCAAAAGTCCTGACGGCCCAGGACGCACCTCAGACCCAGAAAACCAGTCATCCGATACCCGGAATCTTCCAGCGGTCAGAGACAACGACACAAAACACATAACTGTATTTATATTTCAACCACTCTTGACAGTTGGACCATCATGTTCCTCAAGGACAATCAGAAAACCACTTAAATCTGCTCCCCACTTTTCCCCTGGAAGCAGGTGTCTCACAAGAAATGATTCATGTATCCCTTGGCCATTAAACTGTCCTTACCTATGGTGTAATGGTTACAAACTAAGACATTCAAATGATATCCCGGATTTAAATCTCAGATCTGCCCTGTACTAGCTGTGTGACCTTGAGCAAGTCACTTTACCCCCTTTAAAGCCTCGAAATGTCTCGCTTTGAAGTAAGGAGAATGCTTACCTTACGACCTGTTCTGTAGATGAAACGAGATCACTCATGTCAAGTGGTTAGCAGGGGCCAGGCATGCCACTAGTGTCCTTTAACGCACGACTCGCCCTGTGATTTAATATGCAAGCCCTATAAGTGAAGTGAAACACCAAGCTGGGACCAGCTTCTGCGCGTGGGGTCCCATGAACATGCCCCCTGGTTTGAGTCAGTCAGGAATAGCACTTCCCCCAATGAAAACCAGAAGAAATAGTTCAAACAACAGGCTTTCACCCTGGCTCAAAGGGTTAAACAAAAGCAACTGCTTTTACATGGGAAAATTTTGTCACCATCTTTTAAAGTGAAACCTTTTCATCTGTGCTAAAGCTTCAGAAGTCAGATTTCCCCCGAACTCACTTAGAGATTTTTGCTAGCAATGGGACTTTAATTACCTTTCTCATACACAGGGATGGCTCTCGTCTTTTTTTTTTTTTTTTCTTGTTTAAAGGAAGAAAGAAAGAACTCACTTTTTTTTCTTCGTTCATTCTTTTTTTTTTCCCTTCCAGACTGAAATCTTTTGTTCCTGGCACATTCCATATGCTACCCTTTAATATTTAATCAGCCCCCACCTCATCAGAAGACTGCTGGCCTCATTAGATAATTAATGGTTGCCAGCATCATATTTGCTTCAGTTAATACATCTGCAGCCAGCAATTAGCGCCTGAGTTTATTAGTTGCACTGGCTTCATTTATTGGGGAAGCATTCTGCCTTTGATTGAAGCCGCTGGGATCAGCATATGTGGACAGCTTGCCCCCCTGTTCCGCGGGATTCTTTTGTTTACATTTTTTTTTTTTGCTACAGTTTTGCAACACTGCGCATCCCAGCCCCGCCACTAACAGTTGGTGGAGAAGATTTCCCTTTTATAATTTAGAAGATAATTGGGTAATTCTGTGCAGGAGAGAAGGGCTGCGGAATGATTCTCTAACTTTGGGTGGAGTGAGGAGAGAGGAGGGAAGCGGCTGGCTAATTTGTTCTTTTGGAAATGTCTATTAAAAAAAAAGCCATATACGGAAAGTTGTAGAATATTCACTCTGGAGGGATGTGTGCTAAGAAACGTGATCTAATGTGTTAGGCAGCTGCTTGGAGCTGAGGAGTTGATGGGTGGGGGAGGGGCTCCTTCAACTCTAAACCTGACTTTCCACATCCTGGTCCCGACTCCACCTCCATTTTTATTACTAAGTGGGACGAAGTCAGTTTGTGCTTTTCAGGCACGCTTTCCTGGCAACCCTCATCACTGCCAGTTTCTTCCAGGTGATTAAAATCTTGGCCTATTACCAAGATTATTTACCAAGTCAAAACCCTCTTCCTTCCTGATGCCAAAAATTGGGAAAGAGGATCAGTAAGGACACAAAAATGATGTGATATCTGAATGAATGTGGGTATTAGTTTGTAGGTACATCAGAGAAACGCAGGACACAAAATACAACTCTCTGGATGGGGAGAAAAGGGAAGGAGAAAGCAGCAAAGTGGGCAAGTAACATCAGGCTTTCAAATTTCTCTGTGCCTCCTTTTTTAAGGCCCAAAATCGTGAAATCAAGACCAATCTAAATACAGGTGCCATAAATAGAAGGAAATAATGATGAAGATAAACATTTATTGAGCAGTTTTCAAGGGCCAGGCATCCTGCTAAATACACTTCTAAAAATGTGTGTTTTCTCATTTACTACTGAGACATCTCTATCGACCTTTCTCCACATTTTAAGATTGAGGGAAAGAAATTCTGTAGATTTGCAACAGGTTTTCCCAAGATCACACTACCTGTGGCATCTGGGCCACCACTCGCTTAGGTCCCATCATGCATTGGGCACCTCGTGTATGTAAATCTATTTCCTTCTCATGAGAGCAGGTGAGCTCAGGGGGATTGAGTTCACTTACCTAAGGATCAGCAGTAAGAAGGGAGGTTGCTTCGTGCCCACGCCTCTTTCCCCTCCTGCAAAGATGGATACCATCTAGGGCCCCAACTGGGGTTCATGTTGAAGGAACAGTCTATAATGGCTCCAGACTCCTCAAAGTCATATGCAAAGCGTCGGAATGCTTTCTCACAGCACTCAGCTCTTTTGCACGAGTCAAGGTAGATCCTACATGCTTCTTCAGGCCGACTGGCTTTTCTCCCGAGTTCAGTTGTCAACCTCAGTGAGAATACTGTAAGAGATAAACTACATCACCAATAAAAGTGCAGCCGGGAGATCCCTCCCCTCGCAACGCATTGCCTCTCAAACTGTAATGCCAGCACAAACAATATGGAAGACTTGTCACGCAGATTCTGATGGCAAAGTGTGGGAGGAACTGAGATTCTAAATTTCTAATGAGACCCTGGGTGATATCAAGGCTGGTAAAGCAGTGGTTCTCAAACCAGGGCACCCCTTAGAGTCTCTTGGGGTGCTTGTGTTTCTAAACACCAATTTCTAGGCATCAGCTCAATCAATTAAACTAGCATCTCTGAGGGGCGGGGAGCCAAAGATTCGGTATATCTTAAAAGCACCCCCAAGTTATTCTAATACACACCCAGAACAATTGGCTTGAAAAGAAAAATCTTAGCAGGATGAGTCAGCTGAGTGTCCTATGAGTGATATAAACCAAGAAGGCAACAGAAAGCAGATTCAAGCCATCTCCATTTACAAGACAAGAATTTAGACTTTGCCGGTTATAAACCACATTCTCGCATTGTTCTAGGAAGGTACACAATACTATTAGAAGGAAACACGACTTACCATCTTAGATCCCCAACGAGTTTTCTGGGCAAACACAAACAAGCTGTTAAACATCCAGGGTTTCAGTGTTCTCGTCTGTAAAATGGAGCTAACACTTTAGCTACTGTTGGAGAAGGTCATGGAGAGGACGTGACCCGCCGCTGACCTGTCAGCCGAATCTAGGAATACCACCTGCACCTGTGGTTCCCACCGTGGCGGCGTTGCAATTAGAGGGCGGGGTGTGGTGCAGAGACCCTGGCGGAGACCGTCCGCCCTGTGGACGTGGCCGAGCCCGAGCCCCGTGAAGGCTCCTGCACGAACTCAGGATCCTGACGGCGGGTGCGGAGACCGGCTTCCCTGGCGGTGTCCCCGGCAGAGCCTCCCAGGTAAGTCCCCTCGCTTGTTGACGTGCCACCTGCACCTGCGCGCGCTCAGCGACCCGCTGCGCTCTGGCTCTCGCGGCCCTGCGTCCGGGGCTGGTTTGCGAGCCCGGTGGCCCGGGCGGCCAGGAGACGAGGAACCGGTCCTGGGAAATCCTGAGGCGGCCGTGACCTCTATCTGGGGAGGGAGGCCGACCCTCGGTGCCGACGGACCCGGCGAGCACCGGACGCGGGGAAAGGCCTCCGGTCGGCTTCTGCGCGCTTCTGGAACCGCCGGGGGGGGGGGGTGGGGGGGAAGGGAGGCGACGGCGACAGGTGGGCCGGCGTCTCCCGTGGGCTCGCGGCCCCAGGGGCCCTAGCAGGCTGCAGCCCCGGTGAGAGAGCTGGCTGGAGGGCGGGGTTGGCCCAGGCCTGGCGGCTCCGGGGCTGGTACGCGAGGTGGGCGAGCGGGAGGAGAAGCTGGAGTCCTCAGTGGCCCTCTGCAAAGCTAAGAGGGCACAGGCCCCGGCAACTGAGGTCCCAGCCCTTCGAAGCCGGATCTGAGCCCAGATAGGTGGGCTCCCGGGGAAGCGATGCAAGAGGTCATCCAGAGGGCATGACCCCGGTGACCCGCGAGCGCTGGGGGCAATGTGCGCCTGCTCACTGCCCCAGGGTGGGAGCCGGTGCAAGGAAGCAGCCTGGAGAGTGAGGTGTGGTGGAGACTATCGTGGCTGAGCCCCATTAGGGCCTTTCTGTAAAGCCAGGATTCCGGCAGCAGGTGCAGAGATTCCCCTGGTCTTGCAGCACCCAGGACAAGCCTTGAAATTAAGTCCCCTTTGCTTATGAACCCTGCCGCCTGCTGGTCCGGAGTGGCATGTCTCCCTCTCCACCCCCTCCCGCAAGCTCGGGGCCAGTTTGCAAACCCACCCCTGCCTGCCTGACAATGAAGGGAAGTAAGCAATGCGTGGGTTGTCTGCAAAGTCCAAAGAGTTCTGTAGCAAAGCAAGGCAAAATTATTAATAACACTTCACCCTTGGGCAGCACAAGCTTTTCCAAGCTGGAGACTCCAAGGCAGTTACTATAATTATAATTCAATTCTAAATACCTGTGGTGTGCAGTTCTGTTAAAACAAAAACCATATACATCAGCTTTTACTTTTCTTAAAAAGTAAGAGACTGAAAAGAGACCTCAGAACATCTTTGCATGTAGTGTTTGCCAGAATGTGCCGTGCCCCGTTGATAAATAGGACGGTTTCGGGTGGCCGAGGGATACACCTAAAAACAGAATCCTGTTTAAATATACATGAGAAAACTAGCAGATTTGGGGCGTTGACATTAAGTTACGTTTTTGAATGCATCTATGTAAATGAAAACAGTCAAACAGTGTAAAAACCTTGTATACACCCTCTGTGCTCTGACTACAATTATACGTATAAGTGCAGTAATGAATTGATGAACGTAGAATGTTTGCAGTCAGAAGAACCTTGCTCTGAGGTCGCGTCACAGAGTGGTCCAGCCATGCCCTTCCTCCCCAACTCCGTCCGCCAAATGCTGTGCCCATCTGTGCCTTCATCAGCCCCCCTTCATCATTGGCAAGAGGATTAGGTCCTTTCATGCCTTTAGGAGCAGCGCTGGGCGGCGTGGTAGGACCACACTTCAGTTAGAAGGGGTGACTTTGGAAGGACTTGTCCCTGGTGCTTGTCCCTAGCGCTGAACAAGTCACCAAGCCTCAGGGACAGCTTTTCCTTTTTTTTTTTTTTTTTTAAACAGTGAGTCCTGGCTACATTTGCAGATCCCCTGCAGCCCTAGGAGTTAATGCGTTGTCCTTAGGATTAAAGTTTATCCTCAGAATTAGTAAATTCACTTTGTGGAATTTCCCCTAAAGCCATTGCCAGGGAAGTGTGTGATTCTTGTGCACGTGGCCGTTACTCGTACAGTAAGTGCCTTAGTGGATTGGGGTAGGAGCAAATGTGTCATTAGGTGGAATGGTAGGAACCTGGCATGTTTGTAGGTCAAGAATGGGTGAAAATCAGCAATCAGATGTCTAGTGATGGGAGAGCTGTTAAGCCATTTTGGGGCATATTCTATGTAATAATACACTCTGTAGCCCTCTGCAATAAAGCGGCAGAATGGTATTTAATGACAGAGATATTATTCAACAATATTGTCTTTTGCAGAAAACAAGACAAAAGAAATAGCTTGACAAACAGCATAAACAGTGTTACTTGTTTGGAATATATTTCTGCAGAGAAGAAAGGACATAGCCTAGTCTGTATAAAAGTCGGGATTGCTTTCTCGTTTTCCTGCACTGTCTCCAACTGCTTCTAGTTTATTTAATAAGATTTTTTTTTAAGTTCATTTTAAATCAGTGTGGTTTTTTTTTACTTTTTTAATGTTTAGTTATTTTTGAGAAAGAGACAGAATGCGAGTGGGTTTGGGGCAGAGGGAGAGGGAGACACAGAAGCAGAAGCAGGCTCCAGGCTCTGAGCTGTCAGCACAGAGCCCGACGCAGGGCTCGGAGTCAAGAGCTGTGAGATCATGACCTGAGCAGAAGTCGGACGCCCAACCAACTGAGCCAATCAGGCGCCCCTTAAATCAATGTTTAAATGTTCATTATTACATCCAGTTCTTGGCCAGTCGTCTCTCATCATCCACATCTGAGGTACTCAGTAACGCCTTGCTGCTACCCTTTCTTCACTCTGTAAAGTGGATTGTTCACGTTTCTTTTGTTAAATAGCTTCAGAATACTCCTCAACATGTGACCCCAGGCAGCCATTTCCAGTGCATCAGAATTGTTGTACAAGACGATACTGATTTCTCATCCCTGCTCCAGATGCCTCCTTACCCGCAGCCTCACCTGTATGCAGATACCTGTGCACCTGTCTCATCACCCCCTCGAGCCTCACTCAGGTCCCTCCAGCTGCTAACTAGATTTCTCTATTTTAGCCGCTCCTAGGAATTCAGGGGCACTATTGGTATATGACAAACACATTGTTGTTTGTTGGAAATTTTATGCATTTAAAAGATAAAGTCTCATGTCCTAGGTCTCAGGAAAACTAGAGGGTGTAGATGTTCTAGGTTGGATTGGATTGGGACAATCACTGTGGATAAGCACTCGGCTTATAAGTACTTACAAGTGGTTAAACTATTGGCCAAGGTTGCTTGTTGATAGGGAAGTCCATTGACTGGGCCAAGGTCAAGGGGGATGATCTCCAGCTTACAGTCTGTGGAAGGTCTTTGAGAAAACTGGGAGCCCATACGGAACATCCATCTCAGGGCCTCTAGGAATCCAGGCTCTGATACGTGCCAAGAGCATCTACTACTTAACTGGCAGGACTTGGGCCACCTAGCTCAAAGAAGGCAATTCCTCCCAACTCTGGCCAAGTTATGTGGGAGGTCCCAGCAGGTCAACCCCAAAGAATCTCAGGCTTGCAAAGGCGAGAGGACGCTCAACTCCCAAACTCTGGGACGGATCCTCTGAGCTCTCGTTCTTGGCACGTTGCTTTTAGCCCTCGGCTACTATCAAACCGTTCCTTGTCTCTGTGAATTCCAGGCACCCTATTTTCCAGAGCACAAAGTAAGCCCCACGGTGAATGATGATCATGTTCTAAGTTAATGATACTTTCCTCATACTCCATATGCAAAAAGTGGACTCTCTGATTTCTTCTTTGAGAGGCCATTAATAGAAATCTTTAAAAAGACAGTTTCTTAGCACTGGAAATATTAAGCTGTTATTATGGCAAATGAGCTTATTTTTACTTTCAAATGAAAATATAAATAAGTAATAAGTAAATATTAGCAATTTCGGTTTGGTAATGAATAAGGACAGAATTGGGAACTGAAAGAGTGCCGGGAAATTAACATTTGTTGACATTTCACTGCTTTTAGCTTTAATGTAAACTAAAGGCAATTAAGTTGCGTTCAACACATTTCCCTTGTAAATATTTTCCATTTCTCAGTATAGTAACCAAGATGTCTTATAATAGTGCCATATTAGCCGTTGCCAAAATGGGGCGGGGGCGGGGGGAGCCTTACCTATCATCTGCCAGTATAAAAATAGAAAGCCCAAGTGCTTGAATAATTGTGTTTCCCTTCTATTTCTTATCCAACTCATGACTATGCCATTCACCATTCCTCCCTCTCTCCCTCCCCCCGTCTCTTTTTAAAGAGTTGAACTCTAGGTAAATCTATAAATCCCCACTCAGAAGAACATGAATTATCCAATGCTTGAACAAAATGAAGACAAAAACAAGCTTGAATATTTAAACTTGGAGCAAGTATCTTCAATGATAGATCCTTTCAGACTCCAACTCATTTTTTTCTTTGATATCTACTACTGCTATAAAGTCCCAGTTTATCATATAACATTACAATTTATGGTGTAACCAGCTTGTGTACTGACTATAAACCCTTCATCACTGCCACCGTAAAGGGTTTATAGTCCATAAATAGAAGAGCAAGCCTGTCTTGCTTCCTTGTTTTGCCCACGACACACCACTTCAGACGTGTCAACCCAGTTATTTGTTTTACATGCTGGCTGAGTTACGGGAGAATAAGTGGATACATTGTCTTGCCTCTCCGAAAATCCAGAGACAATTCAGGGTCACAAGGGAGATTAACAATGCAATGTTAGCTGGAAAGATGCAAGACAATGTGTCTGTTCTTATTACATCATTAATCTATAGGTGGGAAATAAAAACAAATCCCAAAATGCAAGCAATTAGGAACATGTTCTTTCTTTCAAAACCCACCAACCGTGTAATAATGCCATATCATATAATTTTACAGTATTTACTGTTGTTCTCTTTCATATACTCTTTCATGTGTGCTTTGCTCTGTGTCAACCCTTTTTTTTTTGGAAAGAACTTTGGATTTTAGGACATGAGAAAAGTGAGCTCAAATTCTAGCTCCGGTCTTGATTAACTCTGTGGCTCAGGCAAGCTTCTGGTCTGTGCTTTCCTCATCTATAACGTGGAGATGATAATACAAATGTAATTTAAATTTCCTTAGTCCTCATCATTCTACAGGTACTGATACTGACAATGATGGTGATGATGCTGATGGTGATGATGGTGATGATGCTGCTGATGCTGATGATGGTGATGCTGATGCTATGGTGATGCTGGTGGTGATGATACTGATAATGATGCTGGTGGTGGTGATGCTGATAATGAGACTGATGGTGATGCTGATGATGGTGATGATGCTGCTGATAGTGATGGTGATGCTGATGGTGATGATGCTGCTGATAGTGATGGTGATGCTGATGGTGATGATGCTGCTGTGGTGATGGTGGTGGTGATGATGCTGATGATACTGATAATGATGCTGGTGGTGGTGATGCTGATAATGAGACTGATGGTGATGCTGATGATGGTGATGATGCTGCTGATAGTGATGGTGATGCTGATGGTGATGATGCTGCTATGGTGATGGTGGTGGTGATGATGCTGATGATACTGATAATGATGCTGGTGGTGGTGATGCTGATAATGAGACTGATGGTGATACTGATGGTATGCTGATAGCAATGATAATGCTGATGGTGATGATGGTAATGATGACTTTATGATAATGATCGAGAGATAACAATGGTGAAAAGTAATATTTATTTACTGTCTTTATAGCCAGGCACAGTTTTAAGTGCATTATACATATTTTCTCATTTATTCAAAACAGGCCCATTTACCATATGGGAATAATGAGACTCCATGGTTAGATGACTTATTCATAGCTACATAACTTGTATAGTAAACTAGGATTCGAACCCAGAACTCTGATTCTGTAGTGCTCAGTCTTAATCATGCCATTACATTATCTTCCTTTAATGGGCCATTCAGATGAATCGTGATTCATATTTTATTTGCTTATCCATTATCTCCATAATGAAGCTTTCAATCTCTCCAAAGGTCTTCGTAAGACAATTCTGGGAATCCAGAACAGGGCATTCTTTGTCACTTGTATCTGTTTTGCCTCACTGACTGCAAAGCCCGTGACTGTGGTTGGCTCCTGCCTAGAGCCGGCACCCGTCATAGTGTTGATGTTTGCTCGGACAAGTGTAAGAACCCCAGTGCCCTAGAGGCTGCAGACCCCTGAGGTTACAAAGCATGGCCCTTATCTTCCTAGTGCCAGAGCCAAGATGTGGTCCTGACAGAGGTTAAGGAGAATCCCTACTTGGTCTCCTAGATCCCAAATCATGCTGCTTGTGTGTCCCAATCTCATAATTCCTTGTGACAACAATTCCAGTGGCTTCTGGCTAGACCCTCTCTCTTCCTAGCCAGAGACACGTTCATGGTCCGCATCGACGACAAGGCCACCTCCCTGTCATGCCCAAGTGCCCCATTTTCGCTGTGGTGAGCGGCAATGGGTATGAAAACTTCCAACTCTATTGCTGGCAGTAATTTAGAATTGGGGGAGGGTAGTCATATTCTAGAATATTCCAGAACTCACTGGATTAAGAGAAAAATCCTTCTGGTAAATGGAAAGGCCCAATGGAAAATGTCCTCGCTTCGTGGGATGCCAAAGGAGGGAGAAGGTCCCAAGTTTAATTATCAGCACATTTGAATATCTTCATTCTGAACAAGACACAAAGAGGCTCAGGTGAGCCCTGAGGGATTTCCAGCCAAAAGCTGGCTAATCTCCAGTTAAACAGGGCCATTATCTCTCACTCCCCGGGAGAAAGTCAAGCAGAACTGATTTGATTAACAGCAGATTAACCTCTCTAACACAGCCATCCTGGGTTTACACCTGTCACTTTAGTATGACAATTTATATTTATTCAAAAAGCCATGAGACAGTAAATTAAACATTGCCCTAATTAGAAAAGTGTCATATGTTACAGTGGGGAAGCCACCTGATCTAATTTTCCAACAGGCCCTTTGCAAAGAACGTGTCAGTGTGGCATTAGCAAAAGCCCTATCAACACCAACACTCCTGGGAGGGGAGAAATCCAGGCGGCTGATGGTACACCTTCATTCTTGAGAGGCAAGATTCAGCATTCAACCCAAGGTGCATCATTTGTGGCCCTGCTAAGTGCCTGGCAAGGTACCGTAAGCTGGGACTCAGCAAAGGGTCCCTGCCCTTGGTGACTTTAGAATCTAGCAGAAGAGACAAACCAGACCACGCGATTTTGAATCAGCTTGGGCAGAGAGTAAATACT
Source organism: Panthera tigris (assembly GCF_018350195.1). Classification (NCBI taxonomy): domain Eukaryota; kingdom Metazoa; phylum Chordata; class Mammalia; order Carnivora; family Felidae; genus Panthera; species Panthera tigris. Next base: position 34,877,526 of record NC_056675.1, read on the forward strand.
CAGTGCTAAGAAGACGGAGCATACCTGCCTAATGCAGTCTTGGGGGAAAGGTGACAAAGAGATTATCCTGAAAAGTAATGACATTTAAAATGGTATTTGAAGATTATGGAGCCGTTTTTCAGGCTTAAAGGAGTAGTGAGGAGGAAATAGAACATGCAAAATCCTGATAGTGAGGTAATACATGGGATGTATTCAGGGACTTACTGGTTAGCAATAAGTCGCAAAATATGCTTAAATGCATAGCAAAATATGAGCACTGAGGGAGGTAAGAGTTGGGTCATGAAAAGCTGGGATGCCATACTAGGAAGCACCCTTTTAAAAAAATGAGATATAACTTACATACAGCAACACGTGTCCATCTAAACACATAGCTTGATGCGTTCGTATGTAAGGATGCATCCATGGAAATATCACTTAAATTGACATTTGGGAGAGTTTCAGCTATTGATTCTTGCTCCAAACCAATCAATATCCATTCAAGGTTATTCTTCTGATCTCTGTCACTGAATACAGTTGGCCCTTGAACAACACAGATTTATATTGCATGGGTCCATGTATGCGTGATTATTTTTTCTGATAAATACAGTACAGTCCTGTAATTCTATTTTCTCTTCCTTAAGGTTTTCTTGATAAAATTTTCTTTAGCTTCCTTTATTGTAAGAATACAGTAATATAATACATAGAACATACAACATATATGTTAATAGACCGTTTATGTTATTGGTAAGGTCAACGGTAGGTTGTTACTAGTTAAGTTTTAGGGGAGTCACAAGTTATTCCTGAACTTTCTCCTGCATGGGAGGGTCTGTGCCCCTAACCCCTGCATTGTTAAAAGGTCAACTATACTATGTCTGCCTGTCTTTGAACTTCGTCTAGATGGGATAATGCAGCATATACATTTTTGTGTCTGACCTCTTTTATTAATATTATCTCCATGGTGATGTTCTCTTATTGTGGTTAGTTCTGTTTTTACTACTGTGTATCATCTTGTTTTTTATTTTTTTATTTTTTTAGGTTTATTTATTTTTGAGACAGAGCATGAGAGGGGGAGGGGCAGATAGAAGAGGGAGACACAGAATCTGAAGCAGGCTCCAGGCTCTGAGCTGTCAGCACAGAGCCCGAGGCAGGGCTTGAACTCACCGACACTGAGATCATGACCTGAGCCAAAGTTGGACGCTTAACCGACTGAGCCACCCAGGTGTCCCTCAGATTATATTTTCAACGCGTCATAATGTATCAGCCCCATTCTACTGTTGAGGAAAATTAAGATTATTATAGTTACAGATATTTTAAGTAATGCTATGATAAACAGTCTCACACATGTCTTTTGGAGAACATCAGTGTTCATTTCTGCTGGAGAGAAATTGTTGTGTCCTGGGTATATCTTGCCTGTGTAAAAGGCTGGGAAGAATCTTATATACATTGTCCCAGTCACTCAACAGTCTTTATAGAACACCTACTATGTGCTGGAGGGTACAGCCATCAGGAGCACAGCACCCTAGCCTCCTGGCACTTGCATTCTGCCATAATCTCGATTGACTACATAATCCCGAAATCATAGCCGAATTAAATTTGCCATTATAATGCCTTCAAGACTGAAGAATAACAGTGACCCTTCTTGCAACTGACATTTTGCTACATCAGCTTGTTTGAACTCTTTAAGAAAAGGAAGGCATGGGGGTGCCTGGGTGGCTCAGTCTGTTGAGCGTCCAACTTCCACTCACAGTTTATGAGTTCGAGATTTGTGAGTTCAAGCCCCGCATCGGTCTCTATGCGGACAGCTCAGAGCCTGGAGCCTGCTTTGGATTCTGTGTCTCCCTCTCTCTCTTCCCCTCCCCGATGATGCTCTGCCTCTCTCAAAAATAAACACACGTTAAAAAAAAAAAACCTAGGAAAAGGAAGGCATGGAGAACTAGAGATCTCTTACTAAACAGCGGAGGAGGATTTTAGGGGAAAACATGCGCTGGAAACGTGCTGCCCACAACTCTGCCCTTGGATGTTGTGTAGCAGAATTCTTAGGATCCCGGAGAGAGGGTGACATGCACAGTCAGGGGTGCAAGGGGCCCAGAGCAACCGGGGCTTGACTCGGAATTGGCATCGTTCCTGGAAAGTGGAAGTGAACCCAGAGCATGCAGCGTGGGGAGAGAGGGAGGCATCTGACCCCACTAGGATGGCCCATGCCACCCGCCACCCACCACCAGTTGTGTGCAGCTGCTTCCTACAGTAGCTTTTGTGTTCATCTCCAGGCTGGAATCCTGCTGGGGAAGCAGGACACTGGGCCAAGGCCAGTCTGTCTTCCTGGAAGAAGAAGCTGGCTCTCCCCACTATTCCCTGCCTGCATCCTCCTAAGGGCACACTCAACAGAGCCTGGGATTTGAGCTATTTTCCCAGCCTTTGAGGAGGACTATTTCCAGGGCTAGGGACTTGGCATAGAACAAGCAAAGGAGAAATGATACCCTTGCCATTTTGCATAGAAAAAACAGGCGTATTTATATGATAAACCAAGCAAGAACTTCCAGGCAGATCACATTAATTGCAAGGGTTAAATAAGAACTTAAGAAAACTGTACAGTCTTTTGGCATTTCAGTAGAAGTCTAAGCCATTACCAGCCTGGATCCCCATCCATCAGAAAAATGGGGCAAAAACTTAACATTACCCTCTGAGAACACCCCAGTGATATATCTAGAAATTCAAAAACCTTTTACTCTTTGATGCAAGAATTCCACTTCTAGGATATATAAATACACAATATATTCACTGCAGCATTATTTATCATAGAGATAAACCAATGAGACATTATGTATTCAAAATGTGTGAATGGTTAAATAAATTATAGTGTATTCGTATGATGCAACATTACAGACCATTAAAAATTATTTTCATGAAGAGTGTTTAATATGCACTTATGATATAAATTGATGAAAAAGCAATATTCAGGACTTGATGTATGAAGCATGATAAATTGAGTCCACCCTTTGTGTCATTGCCAGTTGGTTGATAACAGCTGCTCAGAGCTCTGTGTTGAAAAAGATTCTGAGGTCTTGTGTGCACCCAGCAGAAACCATTAGCAAGGTCTGCGTAGGCATGAGGAGGGAGAACAGTCCACCTGTGCAGCAGTTGCAATGCCAGTTTTACTCAGAATAATTTAAACTATGATACATACAGTATGTATTCGTGCACAGGAGTTTATTAATGGAGAGGAGTGTGGGCTGGGGGAACTGAGCAAAATGGAAGCAAAACTCTCTTGATGAGCAGAAAAACATCATTTGTTTGCTTCTGTGAGAAGAGAAGGATTTGTAGTTTCCATCCTAGTGATTCCTTTGACTAAATAAAGTCATATAGAGGTACAAATAGATTTCACACCCACTAGAGTGACTGTCATCCAAAAGGCAGACAATAACCAGTTGGCAAGGAGGTGGAGAAGTGGGAACCTTACGTTGCTGTTAAGAATGTGAAGTGATGTAGCCACTTTGCCGAACAGGGTAGTAATTTCTTAAAAAGTTGAACATATTTATCAGGTGCCCCAGTGATTTCACACCTTGGTATTTACTCTAGGGAAACCAAAACATATGACTAGCACATGAATGTTCTTAGAAGCACAATTTACAGTGACCCCCAAATTCAAAGCAACCAGAATGTCCACCAGTGGGTGAATGGAGTCACAAAGGGTGGTGTCTCCCCACAGGCGTCAAAGGGGCTGAGGTACTGATTCATGCTACAACATGGATAAGCCTTAGTGACATTTTTGCAAAGTGAGAAAAGCAGACACAAAGTGTCACATGTTATATGAGTCCATTTGTATGAAATTCATCATAAAGGTGGAACATAGATCAATGGTTACCTGGGGTTGGGAAGGAAAGCTCTTAATTCTAAATGGGCGTGAAGAGTCTAATGAGGGTGGTGAAAAGGCTTTGGAGCTGGACTATGGGGATGGCCATCCAACTCAGTAAATTTATTAAAAAATCTTTGCACTGGATCATTTAGGAAGGTGGTACTGATGGTGTAGAAATATACCCAGATGAGGTTGTTTGAAGACAGGGAAAGAGCTCACAGCAGGTTATCCATTACTGGCTCTTGGTGGTAGGATTATGGAGGATTATTTTCTTTACATTTCTCTGTTTCTCTTGTCTCTATTTGAATACACATTTTTTTTGAATAATGGGGGGAGAAACTGCCATCACCTGCACCCCACTGAAACCAAAACCACGGTCAGAATCAGTAGACCGCTGTGGTGAGGATAGGACTCTCCTATCATTGCCATTCCCATGGGGTGATACAGTTCGAACAACAAGCCAAGGACACCGTGGTGGGTGCCCTCAGCCTATCCGTTTGGGTGTTGGAGGCAGTCCTGATGGCAAACATTTTTCTCTCCTCCCCTAATAACCAGATGAAGCATTTCACCTTTTGAGTGCTTATTCTCCAAGCTTCCAATTTCCCGGGGCCATGGCCTCCAGGTCTTAGACGAAGTGTGCAGTCATGCTTCATGCTTGAGAAAAATAGTGCCGTTGCTATGTAAGGTCAAGACTGTGCACCTGTTCGAATCCTCTAGGGCCTCCAGAGAAATAGACCTGCCAAGGTTTTCTCGACATCTCAGACTTCATTGCTTGCAGTGTCTGGCACAGTATTTTAAAGCTGTTTCGTAGGTGAAGGCCCTTCCTTAGAAGAAGGCCATTTTTCTATTGGTGTGGGAAAAAAAATGTCACACAACACACTAGGTTCTCAGCCTGTTACATTTCCTTGTCACTCTAGACATGAATTACATATCAATGAAGTAGGTAAAACAAAGGCCATTGAATAATGTAGCAAATAATAACAAGTGTTAACACTGAGTTCTTACTATGTGCTAGGTACCAGGTTAACATTTTATATACATTATTTCATTTGCCCCTCACTACAGTGCTATTAATCATTATCTGTAATTCAGTATTGACGACATAGTTTCAAGGAGGAGAAACGACTCAGTAAGATGCAGAGCTTAAGTTTAGCGACTAGATCTGTCTTATTCTAAAGTCTGTGGTTTTGTTTTAATGCATCAATGCACTTAGGAGCATAGGCAGGAATTTACCCAACTTAGCAATCAGATGAGAGCAAGATTAGTGAGAATCAACACTCACGTGTTAATTTAAATTCCCTTTGAGGAAGTGACTCAAGAGATTGTCTGCAACTGTGGTCTGACAAGGTCTGACAAGACCTGGGAATGTTCGTGCCCCAACCTGATTAGGTTGAATGGTGGAAAGCCTCTCAGCTAAGTGAAATACATCGGTGCTACATCAGGGTATGAAAGGTGGTTTGTGCAAGCAAGGAAAATATTTGCTAATTGTGTTGATACTCTGGTATCAGAAACATCTAGAAAGGGCTGGACTCCGCGTGATTGTCCGATAGTTATGTGGTAAAACAGTTTTTTATACTTCTGGGATTTTTGGTTTTTGAAAGTAACTTGTTAATTTTTATTTTATTTTCATTTTTAGTTGTTGTTTTAGAGACCCTGGGGTCATGACCTGACCTGAAATCAAGAGTCAGTGCTCACGGCGCCTGGGTGGCTTAGTCGGTTAAGTGTCTGACTTCAGCTCCGGTCACCATCTCACAGTTTGTGGGTTTGAGCCGCATGTTGGGCTTCAGCTGACAACTCAGAGCCTGGAGCCTACTTCAGATTCTGTGTTTCCCTCTCTGTCTCCCTTTCCCTTCTCTATCCCTCTCTCTCTCTCTCTTTTGAAAATAAACATTAAAAAAAAAAAGTCAATGTTCAACCAACTGATCCACCCAGGTGCCCCTGAAATTAATTTTTTTTGTCCCTTATTTTTTTCCCTCTCATTTAAAGTAGATCAGGCCTGGGGCACCTGGGTGGCTCAGTCAGTTAAGCGGCCGACTTCGGCTCAGGTCATGATCTCGCGGTCCGTGAGTTCAAGCCCCGTGTCGGGCTCTGTGCTGACAGCTCAGAGCCCGGAGCCTGTTTCAGATTCTGTGTCTCCCTCTCTCTGACCCTCCCCCGTTCATGCTTTGTCTCTCTCTGTCTCAAAAATAAACAAACGTTAAAAAAAATAAAGTAGATCAGGCCTGCACCACCCAAGGAAAGGGAGATCATAGAAAATATCAAAATTTAATTCTACGCCTCTTAGAATGCTAAGGCCTCGCCCAGTTTATCTCTTGCCCGAACTACGTTAGATTTCCCAAGACTGACAAAAGGAGAGATGGAAAGGAAGGCCAAAGATTTCTAGTCAATGAAAAAAGAATGGACAAAATTAAGACTGCAAGCAAAGTATTTATATAAATTAGAATGCACGTACACAAAGCAGTCCTCCGCCATTTGCAAGGAAACATACAAATAAAAAGATACACGATAACCACACTTGGTGGTCGCTGATGGGAGAAGAAACAAGAAATACACGAATGAGCAAGGGAAGGAAGAAATACAAACTGTAGGTACAGGTGATTATATGCTGGGAACTGAACGGGGATATTATCTCTATGCACAGCAGCTCAGATTCCAAAAGAGAAAGCAGCAAAGCAAATTAGAATTGGAGGCAGTTGGGTCTCACAGGAAGACCCTTCCTTAAGTCAACAAGCCCACTTGTGGAAGGAAAAACTCCCAGCTAGGGGAGGGGATCCAAGGCTATGGGGGGGGGGGGGTTGGGGGGGTTGTGCATTATTTCCTTAGTGAAATCCAAGGAGGCATCTGGTCTCACACACAGGTGGCTATGACGGCTCCATTTGTCATCAGGAGAGTGGAAAAGCACCAGAGTGTGCAAAGGGGAAAGTCTAAGAGAAACCTGCCTCACCTGCTGTGGACCCCGGGCGGGGGAGGGGCGGGGGCGGGAGACAGCAGGAAGAACGGGAGGCAGGTGGCTGACCCACCGAGGCATTGACAAAGCACAGAATGGCCGGAGAACCTGGGGACTGATGGAAAGTAGTTACTACTCAACCTTTTCCAGCTGGTATAGATGTATACAGCTGGCACCAATAGGAGATGCGTGCAGCTAGCCCTGGTCATGGCAAAGTCCATCAGGCAGATTCTAGTGTGGATAGACAATGATGAACAAGTCATCGCAGCCTCCTCCACCTTAGTGGTAGTTGAAACAACACCCCACCCCCCGTGATGTATATATAACCCTTTTGAAATACATAGGTGCAAACCCTGAGTTGTCCAAAAAATGCTAATTTCACTCAGGTTACCTTAAATTGATTTGGATTAAGTTTCTGTCATAAGGCCATTTGGAGGCTTTTGAGAAAAATGAATTTCTTTTATGAAACAACAGAAGTTTATGCATTTCCCGCCAATGAATTAGTGTCTACAGGTACTAATTATGACACTTGTGAGATGATTTTCTTTCTGATCATACACTGGCCTTGGATGCCCTTGCAGACAACGTGCCCTGGATGGATGGGGCCTCTTAGAGGAAGGCAGGTCTGCAGTGCATTCTGCTGTAATGAGGTTTCTAGGGTGAGGATAAGGGCTGAGTTTTGAGTCATGGACATCTCCTTCTCCATGTGCCTCCCCCTGTCTACATACCCCAGGGGAGTGGGGGCAGGCACAGCCCTCTCTCAACATATTTTGTCATCTACCTCTGCTGTAAGAGACAAATGGACCACGGCTGTGTTTTAGACATTAGAAGGATTTTTCTCTTTGGATTTCTGCTTTTCACTCTTGTGTACAGGAAGGATAAATAATGTTGGAACATAATAAAAATGCTTTCAGTCCCCTGAAGCTAAGAAAGCATTTTAATGTAGTGAGTGATGTTGCAAAACCTTCTTTATCAAGAAACATGAAGGAAAAGCTTTTCAAATACTGGCTGCATACACGGACCTGCTGTGTAAGACACACCTCCCCAGAGATGGTCAGGAAGGGGTTTGCTTAGAAGACAGTGCTCTCATCCCTCCCCTGTAGCCGAGTAGTACAGATGAAGGGACGCAAGGCTTTTCAGGAGCTGGCTCTCACCCCCTCTCCAGCTCATCTCTTGCCACAGATTTTACCCCCTAGGCAGGCTAATGGAATTTCAGGTCTCTGAAAGAATGCTCTCTAACTTCTTGCCCCCATGCGTTTGTCCATGTGGTTCTCTCTGCCTCGTATTCCTTTTGCGTCCTCTTCTTTTGATCTGTTCTCATGCTTCAAGACTCATTTCAGATGAGAGATCTGAAATGAAATCATCCTCTGAGCCCCTCGGTCACAGAGTAATGTTCTCTTTCTATATACACTCCAAACCACCTTGAATTTTCTTCCAATATTTGATATTAATATAGCTCTATAATGTTTTTACTTGTCTCCCTTTCCTTATAGGGGCAATCCATATAAACTATGAAGGGGGGGAATTTTACCCAATATTATACTTCCTACTTACCCAAGTCAAGGAAGTTGCAAGAAATCGAAGTTGATTGAGGGCAGGATGGGGGTTGACAGGGCCTGGGGATGGGAGGGTGCATATTGGTCAAAGGATACAAATTTTTGCTTGTAAGATGAATAAACCCTAAGGACCTAATGTACAGCCTGGTGGTTATAACTAATATGACAAAGTCTTATAGACCTGAAATTTGCTAAGAAAGTAGATCTCAAGAGTTGTCAACACACACACACACACACACACACACACACACACACACACACACAGTGACTTCAGTAGCTGATGGATATACCTTAAATACACATGATTTTAATTTTTCACTAATACCTCTAAAAAGCTGGAAAAAAAATCTAAAATAAAAAAACATCTAATTCATGTTGAATCCAACCCAAACTCCTGAACTCCAAAACCAAGTGCACCATTCTTGAACTCAGGTGCCACGGGCCTTCCCCTGTCCTTGTGACTGGAATGACATGCTCCCAATACTTTCCCCCCAGTTATATGAGGGTGTCATCTTTTTTTTTTTTTTGCCTTTTAATGTTTAAATAAAGTCATGTCCAACTTCTGATCCAATATATGTTAGGAAACTCCATCTTGAAGGTCTTGCCAAGATTTCAAGGGATTCAGAAATGGAGTGTTAAATGCTTCTCAAAATTACTCTTAAAAGATTCTCATCTAAGCCCCATCTTTTCCCCATTAAATATAAATTTCCAGTGCTCTAAATTATCCATGGTGTTTTCCTGGAGGTAGAATAGTGAAATAGAACGAGAATAGTTGTGAGGTGAACATGTTGAATCCAAGGCCAGGCAGTCAGGTAAGGTATAGGCTTACTGAACTGACGGTCAAGAAATACCACTAAGAATGGGGGCAAGGAAGGAATAATTGTACCTCTCCTACAATGTGGGTCTGAAGATTAAGTGAATCAGTGTATGTGAAGGGTTTAGAATAATGCTTGGGTACAGTAGGCATTATATATATATATATACACACACACACACACACACACACACACACACATATACACATAGTGTGTGTGTGTGTGTGTGTGTGTGTGTGTGTGTGTGTGTGTATTTATTTATTTATTTATTTATTTATTTTTGGGAATGTGCAAATGAGGAAGTGTCAGAGAGAGAGAAAGGGAGGGCGAGAATCCCAAGCAGGTTCCACATTGCCAATGCAGAGCCCAACATGGGACTCGATCTCATGAACCATGATATCATGACCTGAACTGAAACGAGAAGTTGGACACAACAACTGAGTCACCTAGATGCCCCAGTAAATACTGTTACTGTAAGTCACTACCAAATGTTTTGTTGGGAGAACCCAAAATGGAAAACCATGAGGACACTGGAGATAATGGGGCTATGTTTACTATTCTTGTATTTAAAGCTTAGCCTCCAGGGTCATTGATGAAATAACTCCTGTGTACTGAGAATAATAAATACTAACAAGATAATGAGCTCAGAACATTCCTCAAAAAAAAACAAAAAACAAAAAAACAAAACACCACACAGTTGTTTACTCACTTTAAGCTGCTTGTGTAGTTGCTACAGATTATGAATGAAGTCTTGTTTTTCAAGTGTAGTGCTACATAGTTATGTGAATTTGTATTTGTGTTATTTTTCTTACTTTTGTTGAAGACTGTGATGGGGATTCACTTCTTGAATTAGGATTCTATTTCTGGACTAAGTGGGAAACCTTATGCAAAGCCCCAGCTCATGACTTGAAACACAGTAGAAACATAATACCCACCATTTATTTTCATGTGGCTATTATTTGTGATACCAATGAACTACACTTTTGACTCTGACTCTCCTTGCTCTACATCTACTGAATCAGAAACTCTAGGGGGACGTCCTAGCCATTTGTGTTTTCATGTGCCCTCCTGGTGACACAGGCACACTGCAGTGACTGCCTATGTTCTGGGGAAGTGATACTGGAAACCATTGATTACTGAGCCCGAGAAGAAAACACCACCACCAATAATAGAAATGGGAGAGACTTCAACATTGGTTAGTCTACTCAGTGGCCAGGTCATCCAAGTCCTAAACTGGGTATAACCAGGAACTTAAAGATCAGTATCAATCGGGAAATGTATGACATGATCATGTTTAGGAAAATCCTTCTCTTTCAATTCTGAATTATGGAACCAACACCATTTATTGCAGAAAACACCAAAATAAGAAAATTTCAACAGAAAATAACATTGTCAAAATTCTGCCCATGTGAAATAATTTTAAATATATTCATTTTGGTTTTTTCCTTTCAGACCTAACTCTGTGCCTATAGGTGTAGGTGGGTTTACTACAAATGATGAGATTGAAGTTTGTATTGTTTCATATTCTGATTTACATGCTTCAAGTTTGGTCATGATTCTCCATAAAATTTTTAATCTACTCAGAGATGGAATTTACAGACATAAAATGTACTCATCTTTTTTTTTTTTTGATGTTTATTTATTTTTGAGAGAGGGAGACAGAGCATGGGCAGAGAAAGGGTAGAGAGAGAAGGAGATACATAATCTGAAGCAGGCTCCAGGCTTTGAGGTGTCAGCACAGAGCCCAACACAGGGCTTGATCTCACAGATTGCAAGTTCATGAGCTGAGCCAAAGTCAGATGCTTAACTGACTGAGCCACCCAGGTGCCCCTAAAATGTACTCATCTTAAGCGCATATTTTATGAGTTCTGACAAATATAAACCTATCAGTCAACCACCACCACAATCAATATCTACAAATTTTCATATCACAAAAATCTTAATTATAGCCTTTCTTAGTAATTCCCTGAGCCCTCCCTCACTTTCAGGCCACCACACATCTGCTTTATGTCAGTATAGATTATGTTGTTGTTTTTAGGGTTTCATATAAATGGATTCGTTTAGTCTATAGCTTTTTGTGTCAGCATCATGTTTTGATATTTTTGTGTTTGTCTGAAGTTCATTGCGTTTTTATAGCTGTATAGTATTCCATTGCATGGATATACCACAATTTGTTTATCCATTCATCTGTTGATGGACTGTTGAGATGTTTCTAGTTTTAGAGTATTATAAATAGAGGTGCTGTGAATGTTTACATTTAAGTCTATGTGCACATATGTTTTCATTCTTTTTCCAATGAATTTCTAAGAGCAGAATTGGTGGGTCATATAGTAAGTTTATATTTAATTTTATAAGAAATCTCAAAAATGTTTTCCAAGTGTTACATCAGTTTACATTCTTTGGGACTTCCAATTGCTCTATATCCTTTCCAGAAATTGGTTTTGCCAGTGTTTTAATTTTAGCCATTCTGATATGGAATGATAGCTTATTGTGGTTTGATTTTTCACTTCCCAGCTAGCTAATAATATGGACCATTTTTATGTGTTTTTTGGTCATTTTAGATATTTTTTGGTGAAACTTTTGTTTCACCAAAAGTGAAACTTATGCCTATTTTTTATTGGGTCATTTATCTTATTATTGGCTATATAAAAGATATGTAAAGATATACATCAGATATATATGTCGTATATGTGTCATATATATATATATATATATATATATATATATATATTTGTATATATATAAAGATATATGGTAAAACCTTGGATCGGGAGTAACTTGTTCTGAGAGTGTTTGAGTGTTCTGTGTGACAAGCAAACATTTCTAATAAATTTAAAAAAATTTTTTTAACTTTTACTCATTTTTTAGAGTGACAGAGACAGGGCATGAGGAGGGGAGGGGCAGAGAGAGTGAGAGACACTGAATCCAAAGCACACACCAGGCTCTGAGCTCTTAGCACAGAGCCTGATGCGGGGCTTAACTCATGGGCCACGAGATCATGACCTGAACTGAAGTTGGACCTTAACCGACTGAACCACCCAGGCACCCCTCTAATAAATTTTAAATTGATGAATGAGTGATGTCTTGCAACACAAGTCATACATGATGCTGAACATCACATGATCACAACTGAGCCAATGGTTCTTGAAATTCACTTTGATACATGAGTGCTTTGGATTACAAGCATGTTTTTGGAACGAATTATGCTCGCAAACCCAGGTTTTACTGTATATGTATGTATTTAAGGATTTTCAATATTTGTCAATATGAAAAATATATACTCAGATATATTTAAAATATATTCCCTCAGTTTAATTGCTGTTTTGTTCTCTTAACAGTGGCTGTTAAAAGATGGGCGATTTTAATGTGGATCAAGCCCAATTTATCATTGTTTCTCATTTATGTTTCAGGCTTTTAATGACCTGAGAAATCTTGTCTACCCCAAAGCCATAAAAATTGTCCTAACTTTTTTTTTTTTAAGAAAGTTTATAATGCCAGCTTTTGGCTTCTGGTGTATGATCCACTTTTAGCTCATTTTTATATAGTGTGAAGTTCACGTTTTTCCAAATGGATCTCCACTTGTTCCAGTAATATTTATTGGAACTATCAACCTTTCCCACACTGAATTGCCTCAGGATATTTGTTGAAAATCACTTGATATGCACTATGTTTATAGATGCTCTCTTTGGTTCCATTAACCTATATCCTCATTCTCATGCCCATTTTTATTCCATTTTTATTTCTAGTCACTTCCTTGATTGTTGATAGTGTATGTCCACATAGTGGGGGTCCTCCAGCTCTGTTCCTCATTTCCAAAACTGCTTCAATTATTCTGTTCCTTTGAATTTCCACACAAATATTAGAATCAATTTCCATGAAAAATCCCAGCAGGGCTGGGCTTATGATATTCTTGAACCCACAGATTCAAGTCCCTTTACATTTTTTGAGACTTGTTTTATGATCCAGCTTTTCTGGGGCAAGTATTGGGAAATCTCAAGTTCAGAGGTACTGCAGCATTATTACTAAGTCATGATCCTTCTGGAGTGTTCACTGAATGCCCCAGATAACACCAAAGACTCTGTGTTTTTGTTTTTGTTTTGTTGTTGTTGTTTTGTTTCTGAGTAAGGCTTGATCATCTCCCCACACTGTATGATCTCTGCGAATTGCTATCCTTACAATTCGTCTGTTCTTTGTCAGAACTTTTGTGACTTTCCTCTCTGCATAGGTGGCTTCATGCTCAGCAAAGACTCAAAGGGACCGCTATGCACACTTGAGGCATTCATTTTCAACCTAATTCCCTCTTCATCCTTCTCCTCCTCCTCCTCCTCCTCCTCCTCCTCCTCCTCCTCTCCCTACTCCCCTCTTTACTCCTTCTCCTTCTTCTTTGTTTAAGAGAAGATTTTGCTACAAACTTCCAACAGCTTAATTTCAGGAAAAAATCAGTTTTAGAATAGACTTCTAATTGTCATATCTATTTATTTTTCATTATCTTTATAATAACTGTAAATTACATATTGCTTTTCAGCCTTTTATCTCAGTATAAAAATGTAAATTATACACACTGTAATACATAATTGTACATTATATATTATATAATGTATGGTAAATATATACTTATTATAAGCTATATATTATAAAATTATGTATAATTAGATATAAAAATACATATTTTGTGTTTTGATATATATATATATACACACACACTGTGAAATGATTACTGCCATCAAGCTTATTGTATCCACAATCTTAACGTGTCCACAACTTTACATAGTGACTGGTTTTTGCATATATGATAACACTTACAACTGACTCTTATAGCAGATTTCATGTATACAATACAGTATCGTTCACTGTAGTCACTATGCTGTACATTCAATTTCTAGAACTCTGTAACATTAGAAACACCTGAAAATTTGCATCCTTTGACCAACAGCATCACTCTCTTCTTCCCCAGACTATTCCTTACAACCTCCAGGCTTATCAGCGTCTCCAAATATTTGTTGATCTCCGTATCCTCAAATCATCAAGACCACTGGATACTCGTGCGTTCCTTCTCCCTCTAAGCATAGTTTAGATATTCCTCCCACAGAGAATGGAAACAGCTAGAGATTAACTCCTGTTTTTCCCTTCTGTCTAGTATCCCAGACCTGTGTAATCTATTGTCTGACATATGAATGTCTGAACATAGTTGTAATGTAGGTATAGATATACGGTGAGATTTTTTTCTGTAATGGTGACATATGTATAATAGACATATACCATATATTATATGTATGTCTAACTTTCTTATAGTTTGCTAAACAGTGGGAGATTAAGGCTTGCCCCTCTTATGACCTCATTTTCAGAAGTGGAGGCCAGAGTTTATTTTTATCATGTAAAACGATGTCTGAGTTTGGGGAGTCCACAACTTCTATATCCCTAGTATCATGAGGACCAAGATTACTTCTAAATTTCTTTTTTGAATTCTTAGAATATGGTTCTCATCCTCTTGGTCACAATATGGTTGCTCTACCTCAAAGCATTACAGCAGCATTCCAGGAATAAAGTCAGGGCTATGGTCATCAATTTTTTTTCATAAATATTATTAAAAGCTTTTAAGGGGCGCCTGGGTGGCTCAGTCGGTTAAGCATCCGACTTCGGCTCAGGTCATGATCTCAGAGTCCATGAGTTCGAGCCCCGTGTTGGGCTCTGTGCTGACAGCGTAGAGCCTGCTTTGGATTCTGTGTCTCCCTGTCTCTCTGACCCTCCCCTGTTCATGCTCTGTCTCTCTCTGTCTCAAAAATAAACATTAAAAAAATTTTTTAAATAAGCTTTTAAGAGTTACAGATTGGAAAAGCAGAATATAATTTTACCTGATTTTGTATACATTTCGGCAGTTCCCATTATGTAAATCCAATGGCCATTTGAGAAATCTGACTTCTTCACATAGCTTTTTCTAAAAAGAATGCTTGCCACACTCCTCCTTCGGATACTTGATGTTTCCATTGGAAGGATAAAGGCATCCCCCAGATCTCATCAAGAAATTTAAATTACAACTTCTGTAAGGAGAATGTCATGTGTTTTGTTTTTTTTTTTTTAAAACAGTCTTAATGCAGGAAATCCCTCCCCAGAGTCTTGTTGAAAATGCAGAGCCCCGGGACTTTCTCTCGGCCACCTCCTCGTGTTGTCTTGTCTTCTCACTTGCCAATTCATTCATTTCTTTTAATTTTGGAATTCCTCTCCTCTTTGTCCCCCTTGTTCCCATGTCCCCTGGTCCCCCATGCTTTTCTCTCTTCCTTCTTCCTTTCCCTCCTCTCTGACTTCATGCCCCCCTTTTTAGTGTTACAACTGCTTTATATGCTGTTGCAGGCAGTGATATTTTTCAAGTGATAAATGCACCGATACATCTTTAATATTTTTGATTATGTTTTTAAAGTTTATTTATTTAGAGAGAGAATGTGCAGGCACATATGCACGCATGGGTGAGGGCCAGAGAGAGGAGAGAGAGAGAATCCTAAGTGGGCTCTGTGCTGTCAGAGGCAGGCTCCATCCCACAGGAACCGTGAGATCATGTCCTGAGCCGAAATCAAGAGTCAGAACCTAAACTGAGTCATCCAGTCACCCCAAAATTTTGATTACTTTTAATTTTGACTTCAACTTCTATGAAAACAGGACTGTCCTTAAATATATGATGCCCATAATATATTCTGAAAGTTCCCCTTGGTGAATGTTTCTTTTGATTAAAAAAAAAAAAAAAAAAAAAAAAAGAAAGAAATTCCCTAAGAATGCAGCTATTCTGGTCACCACGTGGTTTTAATTTGGTATTGATCTGTGTAATGTCAAACCTCGGAATAGGTGATGGCATTTTTGATAGATCACTTCAGGAGAGAGGCGTGCATATGTACAATCCCTCAGTGTTCTTTAAAGGCCTCTATGGAGAAGATCCCCTAGGGGTTTAATGATTTTGTAAAACAGGTTTTATTTTGAAGCTTGGCTTTCCTGAATCTGAAAAACAAGGAAAGAAGACAGAGACTCTGAACACAGTGGAGAAGAGACAGCAGCAGAGAAGATTGGGGAAGAAGGGGAGAGGACAAATTAGTGAAACAGAACCCCTGAACTTCGTAGAGATACCCCTTTTCTTCCAAGTGGTCTCCCCAGCTGATGTTGCTGTGGTTGGTTGCAGCTAAATTGAGTTGTGCTTTTTCTTCCCTCTTAGATATCAGTATTTCGTGGCTAATACACTATTGATAGGGGATCTTTAGGGCCTAAATCCCTCATTTCTCATAAACAGAACTTGAAGGTTTGGAAACTCTCACACGTATAAGCTATGATGTTGTGATTCATGGTAAGAAGCACACACTTGGTCTTCATCCCGTTTCTGGCACAGAACTCCTAAAACCCTTGGAACTTCCTAAGTGATAATCCTCTTGGAGTGCCTGGATGGCTCAGTCGATTGAGTGTCCCACTCTTGATCTTGGCTCAGGTCATGATCTCACGGTTCATGGGAGTGAGCCCCACGTGGGGTTCTGCACTGACAGCAAGGAGCCTGCTTGGGATTCTCTCTTTCTGCCCTCCTCTGATCTCTATGTCTCTCAAAATAAATACATAAACTTAGTTTAAAATTAAAGGAAAAAAAGAGTCTTGATAGAGAGTGGTGCCTGGGTGGCTCAGTTGGTTGAGCATCTGACTTGATCTCATGGTTCATGAGTTGGAGTTGAGAGTGTAAAGCCTGCTTTGGATTCTCTGGCTCCCTCTCTCTTGGCTCCACCCCCACTAGCTCTCTCTCTCTCTCTCTCTCTCTCAAAAATTAACATTAAAACATTTTTTAAAGGGTCTTGATATTCATAACAAACCCTTCCCAACCACACCTGAGGTTGTACTGATTACGTGGTGTTGCAGAGGGGGCTGCTTGCCAGGAATCCGGACCATGTGATCAGAGGGTTGGAACTGTCTGTGGGGATAGAGGGGCTGAAGTGAATCCATGGCCAACGGCCAATGATTTAAACAATCATGCCTATGTCATGAAGCCTCCCTAAAAACCCAAAAGGACAGGGTTCAGAGAGCTTGTGGGTTGGTGAACACTTGGAGATTTGGGGAGAGGAGTGTGCCTTTCTCCACACCTTGCCCTACACATCTCTCCCAGCTGCCTGTTCAAATCTAGTAAGTAAAATATTTCTCTGAGTGCTGTGATCCACTATTGCAAATTAATCAAACCCAAGGAGGGGGGATCATTGGAACCTCCAATCTGGTCAGTCAGAAGCCCAGATGACAACCTGGAGTTAGGATGGGCATCTGAAGTGGGGTTGGGGGGTGGGAGGAGTCTTGTGAGACCCAGCCCTTAACCTGTGGGATCCAATGTTGTCTCCAGGTAGATGGTGTCAGAATTGATCTGGATTGTCAGACACCCAGCTGCTGTCTGAGAACTGGTGGGGGGCGGGGAACCCACACTGGGAATGGTTACACATGCATGCCCTCCACATTTCCATTCTGCTTAATTTATAAAAATAATAAGCAAAATGCCTTAGGGACATGGGCGGGGGGCGGGGGGTGCTGCTGCTGCTCCCTCCTGAGATAAGTCTGGGGAAAGAGGCCTGGTTTTCAGAACAGCACCGCAGGCCTCCCTTCCAACTTGAGCCAAGCGGGAGGGGTGTCCTCTCATCTTCCTTTCTGTCTGAGTGGAGTTTTGGCAGAAGCGCCTCCAATTTGTTTGTTTTTGAGATTTGCTGTCTTGCCTGAGTAAGCATTAAACAGAAGGAAACCTCTCTCTCAAGGTGAAAAATTACTTTTAAATTTTCCACTTAGGAAACGGCGTCTTGGCACCCACGTTGGAGAATAACATGAGGGCTGACCTCAGGGGCTCTGCATGAAGCCAAGACAGATAGACCAGGCTGTCTGCAGACAGACCTCTCCCTCGTGTTCCCATCACCTCTCCGACTTACCCTGTTTTTGTCTTTTTTTTTTTCCTTGAAGGTCTAAATGACTTTGAAAGCCTTTGGATAAACAGATCTCCACCACGATGCCAATGTGTGTACTTCTTTCCTATTGATTTAGCTCGTAATTTATTTCTTTATTTCTGACACATTTCACTTACATTCCCAGGTAAGGCGCAGTGCTGAAGCCAGAACACTGTAATTAAATAATCGGGTGGCTGGCGGGCCAGGAGAGGCAGTGGTGAAGCTGTTATTTGTTATCCCCCTGTGTGGGGTCACCTGCTCCGAGACAGGGATAGGAGTGGCCAGCAAAGGAAAAGCCAAGTGCCTGTTGACATGGGCAGGCTTTATTTTTGTAATCAGAGTGGGTTTTCAGGCTGAATTATGACAGTTCCTTCCAAATGCCATGAAATGGTATATTATTACCCCTTGCATGACTGATTCATTCAGCTGGGAGCTGGGGAGAAACAGGCCTGCTGAGTTACCCCATAGCCAAGACTTTACCGAGAAGGTGGGGCGGACAAACTGGGCACTGGGCTTTTTCTTCCTAACTCAATCCGTGTGAAGTCAATAGCCTGCCGGAACCCAGGCTTTGGTGCATTTTTCCAATGTTGTCGTTGTCGATGTCTCTGAAAGTGCTGATTCCATCAAACTACCCCTTCCCGTGCAGATATCTGTAAGTCGAGAAAGAAAAATTCCATTAGCTGGCCATGATGCTTTAAACAAACAGCATGGCTTTCCTCTTCATCCACGTCGCGGGGGATCAGCTTTCTCCTCTCACCAGGAATTATAACTGTATGAAACCACCTTACCAAGGAATGCATGGGGCATTCCCTATTTACTCAGGGAACAGTGGGTGCAGTAATTGATGATGTGGTTATTTTTGAAGCACAAGAGCCATGTTATTAAGACAAAGCAAAGCACAACTATAGGCAGATGGTGTGCTTCCGATGCACTAGGTCAGGAGCAGGCTGACTTTTCCTGTAAAGGGTCAGAGAAGAAGCGTTTTTGTGTTTTTCAGGGCTATGTCCATATCTGTTGCACATTATCTTTTATTTTTATTGGTTTTGCTTCTGCTGTTTTATGATCCTTGAACCATTTGAGGAAAGATTCTTAGCTCAGGGGCCAGGCATAGAGAAGATACAGCTCTGGCTTGTCCAGCTCCAAACAGTGGCTTAAATGTGAGTCTCAGAATGAATTTTCAGGGTGGTGTAGAGAACGTTTGTGTATTGACGAGACATCTTGGGGTTTAGAGCTAGTCTTCTCTGTGTCCCATCTCTGCTGTGGCTACTCTTAGTTGGGTTGTCTCAAACTTGGTCTCACCTTCTTGGAGCTACTTTTTTCTTATCTGAAACACTGGATAATACCTACCTTATACAAGCAGATGACCATTAGTTTTGAGGACAATAACCTTATTTTTATTTGAAGTAGGAGCTCTGATCCTAATGCTTGCAAGAGTGGCTAGCTTCAAGTAGACACTCAATAAATGCTTAGGTGAAAGACAAGATTAACATTAATAAAATATTATCTACATGAGAACCTTAAAAAACACTATCTACAAGTTTGGAAAATGTGGTTGATTCATTAAAACAATAAAAGAATGCTTGTATTTGTATTAGTGTTCTCCAGAGAAACAGAACCAAGTATCCTCTTGGTTCTACATATAAAGATATGTAGTATTTATTATGAGGATTAGCTCATAGTATTCTGCAGAATGAGAAGTCCCACAGTCTGCCATCTGCAAGCTGGAGGTCCGGGAAAGCCCATGATGTAGTTCCAGTTTAAGTCTGTTGGCTGGAGAACCATGTGCATCAATGTCTGAGGGCAGAGTAAAGTGGGTATCCAAAATCAAGAAGATAGTAAATTTACCCTTTGTCCGCTTTTTTCTTTGATTCTAGCCTACAGTGGGTTGAATGATGGCTACCCACCTTGATGGGGTGATCTTCTTTACTCTATGAATGCAGATGTTAATCCCTTCCAGAAACAACCTCACAGACATACCTAGAAATAATGTTTACCACCTATTTGGGCATCCCTTCACCTAGCCCAAAGTGACATGTAAAATTAACTACCATAGCATTGTTTAGGCCAGGGCAGAAATAGTTTACATTGTTTTCAAGAATATATAGATATAATATCATAAGAACATAATCATGGCTGAATCCTGATGGAGATCAAATAGTAGCCATCAAAGGCATTGTAATGTTGGCCATTCTTTCTTGTTTGGCCCAACCTGGGTTTACAGAATGCTATAAACAGAGGGAATTTCTGTAATTCCTACAGAAAGATGCAGAATAAATGAGAGAAAGAGAAAAGGAGAAGGCTGGCCACAAGTGTCAAGGGTGCGCAAAGAAAAGGGAAGAGAAAAAAAAGTAACATTACATATGATCAACATACATATCAGAAATAGTGAAAAGACTGGTTGCTTTCAAGATAGTCACTTTAGGAAGCTATACGCTCATTGCAAAGATGCTGACAAGGCTCTTTATTCATCTGAAAGTACCATTTGCAAACAGCTACCTGACTTTAGGACACACCCAAATGCCTTAGTAATAGTGAATCTTTGTGTGTGGTAGAAAGGTATAGAATTTATAGGTCCCAGATGCTAAATTCAAATATTTATCCTCTAATTATGTGGTAAAGAAAATATGATAAAATATTTATTTTAGAATCTAGGTGGTATGTTAATTGGATTCCCTGTACATTTTTCACCTTTTTAATAAGTTAAAAATTTTGCACAATTAAACATTAAAATTTAGGAAAAATCGATCCTCATTCTTCTAACCATGTGTATTACTCTCTAAACCTTAATTTCATTACCCACAAAATGGAAATCATGAAATATATCTCACAGGATCATTGGGGGGATTGGTTGTACCATTCTACATTCAAGTCTTTGTAAAGGGAAATTCACAATGCAAATGCTGTTTATAAAATCTATGTCTAGGGAAATTTTTTTTTAAATTCTGCTTTGTAATGGGCAATGCACACAGGCTGTCTACAGTGAAGAGTCATTCTCCTTATCTGTCCTGGCTTTCACCATCTCCCTTCCTAGTGGTGACCTCATTTTTCATGAACATTAGTAACAGAGTAACCTTAATAAAGCAACGTCTCCTGTGTCTGTAGTGATGTCTCTTTTCATGTCTAATATTGTGTATTTGTGGCATCATTTTAATCAGCTTTGAAGGACTTTTGTCTTCTTAAAGGACTTAGTCTTTCTTAAAGAATCAACTTTTGTCTTTGTGATCCTTTAGACATGAATTTTGTTTTTCATTTCTTTGAATTCTGCCTTCAATTTTGTTATCTCTTCTTTGGCTAATTCCTTTGATTTCATTTTTGTTGGTTCTTTCAAAACTTCCTAAGTTAGGTGTCAACCTCATTTATTTATACAAACGTATTTTATGGGTATTATATTAATATGTAAACATTCAAAACTATTTCCCTTTGAATATCACTTTAGCTTCATCCTTAATCTCTTAATATCTAGCATATTTATTATAATGCAGTTAAATATCCAAAATTCTTTCTTCTGTGATGCATGGGTGGTTTAAAAATTATTTTTAAAATATCTTAATCTGTATTTATTTTGTTAACTTTTGTAACAAATTACTACTTTAATTACATTACATTCCAAAAAAAAATGTAGTCCATGTAACACCAATTATTTGGCACTTGGCAATGCTTGATTTATAGTCAGTGCATGGTTACTTTTGTTGTAAATGCTTGTGTGATTTTTTCAATTTTTAAATTTTTTTAAGTTTACTTATTTATTTTGAGAGAGAGAGAACATGAATGGGCAGAGAGAGGGGGAGAGACAGAATCACAAGCAGGCTCTGCATCATCAATATGGAACCTGGTGCAGGGCTCGAACTCATGAACTGCAAGATGGTGACTTGAGCCCAAATTGGAAGTCAGATGCTTAACCAACTGAGCCCCCAGGCGCCCTTTGTTGTAAATGTTTTAGGTGTGCCAAGAAAGAGTGCTTACTCCCCATTTGCTCTGTATTCATCCATTGAGTTAAATTTTAATTAGGAATGTGAGATTCATGGCACTCATTGCCTTAGACCTTCATATTAGGATAAGATGAAGCTACTCTTAACATCTTGTTACGTATGCAATGGCTCTTAACACAGAGATGGGTGAAAAGTGGATGCTTAATAATTGTGAGTGTTCTGAGGTCAGGAACACTCTCAGAAGTGACTGTTTTGAGGTCAGGAGTGTCTGTACCTCTCTGTCTTCATAGATGCATAACAGATAGCCAGTGTTTGTGGAAATAATGGTGACAGATAATTCACTTTTTTTTCCTGATAGGAAAAGAAAATTGATTTGGGAAAAAAGAGAGAAACTTCAGCTGGCTTTATAAATAGTAAGACAGGTTATATTAGAATGGTCCTAAAAATCCCATTTTACTGAATTTCTTTACATAAAGAAATCAATGGCCTATCCTCAGGTTTGATTTATGTGGGAACTGCCTGGTGGTACAGGGACAGAGAGGGGGCTACTGAGAAGAACTCATATGCTCTGGATGAGACATTATGGTATTCAACAGAATAGAATAAAGCATTTTACCACCCATTGGTATTTCAACATCTTAAACTAATGATCAATAAATCTGATTAAGATTAGAGGTCTCTAAGTGCTAAAATTCCCATGGCTCCCATGGTGCTCTCTGTCTAGCTGTTGTCACGTTGGAGGATAAATCCAATCATTAAACCACATCTTTCTACAACTCAGACCTATCTTGATGGCAAAGGTGAAGGGCAGAAGGAAACCTGTATGTCCTGCATGTATCAACCCTTCAGTGAGGTGAAATAAACAGAGGGTCAGTGGTGAGATAGCTTTGTGTTTGTCCTGTTTTTCATCTGAAATGTATTTTTCATAGTAATGGTAATAGCTAAAATGTATGTGGTTTACATATATAAATTTATTGAATCCTCTTAATAACCCAATGTGGTAGGTATTGTCCTTAGCCCCAGTTGGTAAATGAAAAAATTGAATACAGAGATGGTAAAAGGTTTTCCAGTGGGTATATTCATTAATAAACTACCTATTTTCACTACTACTTTAGTAACTCTGATACATCATCTTAGCCGAAGTAGCTCTCAGCTGTTGGGTAGAGTCAAGATTACTCTGTCCATGGTACTCAAGTAACTTCTGTAGCTGACGATGTGATCCTCAACAGCAGGGCTAATGTCTTTCTCCTCCCTGTGAAGCATATAGTTGTACTTGATATATCATGTGATTGAGTTATTTCTCTTCATTTTGCTGGTTGTCTTGGGTACTGTGCTGGGATGTTGCATGTCTTCTCTCTCCTTACAAAAACAAGGGATCCACAGAATTGAACACTGGAAGGGAACTTGGAGACCACCAAGCCCAGCATTCTGAAATCATGGCTGACCACTTGCTTATTGTAAATGCAGGTACTATCCATTGTTGGAGAACCTATGGATCACTCTGAGGAAGAATCATGGATCTCTTCCACACAAATTCCATTTTAAAACATGTATTCATGGAGGTCCAGGGCAGGGGGTGGGGGGTGGAGTTTTTCTCAAGGTTATTTAGTTTCTGCTGGCGAATATCAGAGTCAGGGCTGACATCTGATAAAAGCCAAGTTTATGTTTACAGTATAAATTCCCAATTCAGCATCCCATTCCAATGGTGCATCCCAATAAAAAATAAATTCTTAAAAATTCTAAAGATAAAAGCCACAGTAAACGTAGTTGTTGCTAACTTTGCTTCCCAACTCCTCTCTGTTATGTGTGGGTTTGATTTTAAGTGTGTAGAAGTGGGGAAAAAAGGAGAAAGAAAGTTCGATCTGCATAAGAGGTTTTTGAAACGAACCTTGAGATGACTATCGGGTGAGAAAAAGGAGTTAGAGAAAGCAAAATCCAAGAAGGAAAAGCAGGTGGCTACGACCAATGGAGGAAGGAAATTATTTTCACACTTTGTTGTAAGCCATGAGGTGGCTAAGTGCCACTAAGAAATAACAACAACAAATCATGGAGCAAAGCTGCGTGGCAGAGAGAAGAACATTTGTGTGTTGATTTCTCACTGTGCAAAATGAGACACGAAAGTGGCAAATAGAACAGGGCCATGTTGGGTTTGGAGGAAGGCACCTGGAAATCAGCCAGCACCTACAGTCTACTAAACATCAAGAAGGAGAGGAAGGATGTGGGTGGGGGAGTCACCCCTGTGCTGTTCCCTGATTCAAGGTGGAAATGTGTTTATTAAATGACAAGTAATTTGATAACAATGAAGTTTAGTTGCCAAGACATTTAACAGGTACTAAAATGTCATATTGATTTGAACCTTGCTCTAAATGGCACATTATGTTGTTAGAGGAGAAAATTAAAAATCAAAACATGAGAAAGATATTTAATTAGGAGCAATCCTTTTACATAAAAATGCTGCAATGAGTGTATTGCAGGCCATGCTCTCTGCTTTTTCAGATACCCACTGGAAGCCTGTGGCCAAGATACAGCCCTGTTTAATGCAAGCCTCTCACTAAGTTTAGGGTACCAACCTAACAGCTTAAATGTCAACTGTGGGGTTGGTGTGAGGCTCAGGTTCAATTCAAATCCATAAATGAAGTTTCTAGAGTGTTAGAGAACAATGAGTAAAAGGACTTGAGTCAGAGAGAACTGTTAGGCTTGCTTTTTGTCTCCAAATTCAGGCAAGTTCTTAATCTTCCCTCATCTGTCAAATGGAACCAATATTATCTGCCTTGCAGAACTGTTGGAGTGAATGTCATTTTTAAACTCTTGTCAGCTGTAGAGACTCCATAACCAGTAACTATTTGTATTATCAGTAGTAGTAATATTAAATAATGTCATGAAAAATAGCATTTGCTGTCAAGAGTTTTGTACTGCTTAATTTGTCATCTGTTTTGTAATACGATTTCACAGATGTAAAGTCATACGTATGACATTCCTTCACCCATGTTGGACCCTCTCGAATGTCTCTCTGGGCTTCTCATTAGGGAGAGTCAGCTTTGTTGGCAAAGAGGCAAGGTTTACCATTCTTCCAGTTGGATACTAACCTAAAGTGTATATACCTTTCAGTAAGTACGTTTGGGCTGTTGAGTAGCCGGAACCTTGGAAAAGAGTAAGGTAAACCCTGAAGACGAGGTTACAAATGAGGCAGATAAAACACTACTGAGTGGCAGGCATGGGCACAGGGACTCAATCTTGAGTGAACAGCAGGACCTTTCTTTTGACTCCTCTTCAGGAGTGCCTTTTGCTCTAGGTATTTATTCAGCAGATCCCTGTGTTTGATAATAAATACTAGGTGAGAGGCTGAGCTGAGCTCCTGAGTTTCCAACTTGCCTCCAATCCTATGATCTCATGGCTTCTGATCACTGAAAAACCCTTTGGAGGAGGTCCATGACATTTGGGAATGCTACGCTTCCCTGTGTATGTTTCCATCTCTGTAAGAGGTAATGACCCCTCCCCCATTTTTCCACCCCTTGCTCTGAACTCCTTGCTTTCTACACACTTTGAGTAACAGCATGAGCTATGGGCTTTCTCTTGTGGACTCTTCGAAACGAGAAGCAAAGCCTGATATCTGTGTTGAAGAGAGATGGGCAGAGGCACCATGAGATGGGAGGCTGAGTCAAAGGGGGTGGGGTTCGCTCCCTTGCTACATGAGTCACTTTTCCCTCCCACAATCTGGATTCCTTAAATTTCATTGAAAGGGCAAATGACTATATAGACATGACAAGGGGATTTGGAGATTTCGGAAAGGTGTTGAAGCTGAAATGATGAAATCCATGAATGTCAGAATACCCTTGCCTTTACCATGAAGAGACAAATGACTAGATTTATCCCCTACAACCTTCTTTATCTCCAATAAGGCTCTGAAAGCCACTGGCTATAAAAATGGACCATGACACACACAAAAAACCCTCTATGCTCAAAACTATTTATCACAGCATGGTTTGCAATATCAAAAGACTGCAAGCAAACCCAAATGTTCATCATTGAGGAACTGATTGGACTATCCATGTATCTACACAGTGGAGTTCTATGCAGCTGTAAAAAAGAATGAGAAATACCTCATTGTGTTGCCATGCAATTATCTCTAGAATATATTTTTCACTTACAAAAGACAAGGTGGAAGTAAATGTGCTTTATCTCAAGGTAACCAAGTAGATGTCAAGGGAAATTTCATTTAGTTATATTCTAGTAAACAAGGAAGTCAGAATAGAATAAAGCTATCACTATTTACACAATTAAGTCAGTGAGTGGGTCTGGTCAGCAATCATCATTGGCATATCCTCTCACACACACACACACACACACACACACACACACACACACACAAAAATAGAACCAGACATCATATGCTTCTAATATAAGTATACAATGCCATTTATGATGTATTCTTGGCCAAAAGAAAATCATTTGAGCAAACCTGTAAGTCCAAACATAAATTTATAGGACACACAGGAGACCAAGAAACAGGTTAAAATATATAATGACGATATAATCAGTAAAATCCAGACTGAGAAATTCTGCATGAAAATTACCTTGTTTATCAAAAAACAAAGGTAGAGGAGATGAGGGGGAGGAACCTCTGGATCAAGGAGGATTTTTGATGTTAGTAGGAATTTTTGTTAATTTGTAGGTGTGGAAATGGAATGTGGTTATTTATTTTTAAGGAGAATATATATGTACTGAAATATTTGTAGATTAAATTATATAATACTTGGCATTTGCAACAGAATAATCTAGAGAATGAGGGTAGAGAAGAACAAAAGTGGTTACATGTTGATGATAATATTGAGTTTGAGTGATAAGTAAATTAGTTTCATTATACTCTTTTCCTTGTGTATGTATTTTCAAATTTCCATAATACATATTTTAGAAAAATCCTCATATTCTTGGTCTCAAAGACAAAATGAAGACCCAGGAGGTAGACGTTATGGATAGGGATTTTTCCACTTAGATGTGTAGAGATGGGCACCTGGATGGCTCACTTGGTTAAGTGTCCAACTTCGGCTCAGGTCATGATCTCATGGCTTGTAAGTTCAAGCCCCATGTTGGACTCTGTGCTGACAGCTCAGACCCTGGAGCCTGCTTTGAATTCTGTGACTGTCTCTCTCTCTGTCCCTCCCCTGCTCATTCTCTCTTTCTCTCTCTCTCAAAAATAAACATTTAAAAAGTTATAAAAAATTAAGATGTGTAGAGAGAACTATAAGCTACGTATTTATTATTACCAATAATAATAATTTTATTTGCTTACTACCTAGTATATGCCAGTAGATTCTAAGCACTTTATCTGTTTTCGTTGACTTAATGATTCTGGAAGTCCTGTGAGGTTGGTACTTTATTATTCCCATTTTACAGATGAGATCACTGAGATATAGAAGCCAAGTAAGCCTTCAAGGTCACACGGCTCAGAATGACTGAGCCAGGAATCCAATGCTGGCAGCCTGGGTCCAGGATTCAGTGGCTTCAGTCCCTTCCTGAAATATTTGGATACATGTTACAGAAAGTAGCAGCAGTAACATCAGCAATAAGAGCTAGCGTTTATGCTGAGCACTCTTCTGTGGCATGGGCTGAAATAAATATTTTATGTCAGATGTCTTTAATTTGAGACAGTCCTATATAGTAGTCTTGTTTTCATTTATAATGGAGGAAAACAAAACTCAAGGAGGTTAGTAGCTCATCTACGATCACTCAGATACAGTCTGGTGGAGGGAGGATACTACGTAAGCTACCAGTTGCTGAGTAAAAAGTATCCACCACTTACTGGCTTAAAATAACAGTCCTTTATTTAGCTCAGAGTTGCAGGTGGCCGAGTTAGGCTGGGCTCGGTTGAAAGGTTCTTCTGACCTTGGCTGGGCTCCCTCATGAATCTGTTACCAGCGACATTCTGGCTTTGCTTGTGAGAGTCAGCTGTCTATTGGGTGGAGTCCTTTGGTCTCATCTTCCCTGGTAGGCTGGCTTGTTCTTACGATGGAGGCATGGGGCCGAGAGCAAGAGTGGACTTATACAAGACATCACTTTTGCCATATTCTGTTGGCCAAGGCCAATTACACAGCCAGCCCAGATTCAACGAGTTAGATAGACTTCATCTTTTGATAGGAGAATATGGTAAATTGATTACATTGAAAATGGAGTGGATTCTGGGAAGGAGAGAAAATTGGGGCCATTTTTGCAATTAATGTGCCAAAGGCACAAACCCAGCTCTGAGTAATTTGAAAGCGATTGTTTATCCGTCCCTCATTTCACGTTCTACTTCAACTTTGGATTACTTATTACCAGTCTGGTCTGAACTTAGCTAAATCAGAGTTCTCCATCCAGGTAAGTTCTAAGTGCTGAGCCCATGTATCCTTGGAGCAGGGTATCAAGGGCTTGCTGTTGTAACTTGCCGTAGGACAGGATTACACCACAGGAAGGCAGAAGACTAGGTACCATGGGAAAGGAGAGCATTAACAAAAAGCCCCAGTTACCAGGTAATGAGAGATTCCAACAAGTAAAAACAGCAATGCAGCCATAATAGAATTTCAATGAGATAAATTCTGCTTTCTGCCCAAGTTTAGCCACTCAGGGAAGAAACAATTACCTTGTGAAAATGGAACACTCACCCTATATTATCCCTTCATTAAAATATTCAAATGAAGGTAACAACACTGTTATAAGCTCATTTATAAAGAAAAATAACATTAATGCATTTAACGCTAATGCATTTACCTCAGAGCGCTTCCCAGAGATGTTAAAATGTGAAGTTTATAAAATGTTCAGTGATGTTGAACTTGAATTGCAACCTAATGCTTGAATTGCTACATTTAACATTAAAAGCATGTTATTAATCTTCAATTTAGGGGAGAATAATTTCACTCACTGTGCAGGAAAAAAAAACCCAGTTATGATGGGATTTCATTCAGATCAAATTTGCTTTAATTGCAATTCTATTAAATTAGAAATAGACATTTTATCCTGATATGATTCTTTGATGTCTTTAGTTTTAATGCTAATAAAAGCATTATCACCACAGGTGTGAGCTGCATTATGTACAATAATTAGGACTTAAATTAAAGATGTGTCAAGCTACCCAAAAGTAATTTGGGAAACTAATGCAAAAGAAATAAATCAGGTGAAACTTGGGGAGGTAGGTTAGTTCCCTACACCTTTGCCAACATCAGTTTCTCATTATTGTATTTTCTTTTACGAGTAAGAATAAGACCATTAAGAATAATACCTTCAAGACATGGTTTAAGAAAGTATCGTAGAGCAATTGAGTGGAACACTTGGCAGGCAAAGAAAGGCAGTGTAGAAGGATATTTAATAAAATGAAGAGATATAAACAATGTGTGTTAAGTAAAGACAAAGTCATAAGTTTGTATACTATACCGTATTTATAAAGTATGTGGAGAAAAGTGTGGGAGGAAATACAAATGTTAATGAGTCATGAATCTTTCAGTGGGGAGTTACAGAGATGCTTTTTAATGTTTTGATTCTGTGTTCTGTCATCATTTTTGATAATTAGCAAATATTCTTCTGTATTGGGGAAAGTCATATCCAAGAACACAATGCATTCAGGGTGACTGAGCTTGTCATGATCAAAGACTGTTTTGTATTTCTTTGTCACATCTAAGCACTGAGATGAGTTCAGGCAGATAACACCCTGTGGGGTGATGAATGAATGAATGAATGAATGGGTGAATGGGTGTGTTACAAGAGCTAGA
The DNA here is from genome assembly GCF_018350195.1 of Panthera tigris. Taxonomy (NCBI): domain Eukaryota; kingdom Metazoa; phylum Chordata; class Mammalia; order Carnivora; family Felidae; genus Panthera; species Panthera tigris. The sequence goes on from NC_056675.1 coordinate 34,907,277, forward strand.
ATTCAATATGGAGCTAACCAGAAGGTGGTCAGGAATGATGGCTTTGCCTTTTGTTTTTCCTGTGAAGACCTCTCTTCAGAATCAAAATCTCTTTATGTTCTTGAAGCATATTAGAGGAGAGATGACCAATGTGACCCAATTATGCTCTTCTCCAAAATGGACGAAATCTAGGGACAGAACCAGAAGATGTGAACTCAGTGTCAGTACCTCAGGTGATAGATGAAAATCTCCCTCTCTGCACACAGAAGTAAATTGACGTACATATGGCAATGTAACAGGAGACTTTTGGATTTTTTTTTTTTTTTTGCCAACCTTTGTTAAATATTTTATTAATGTTCGCACCCACTGTGTATCAGGGAAGGGACCATATGCTGTTGGGAAGGCATAGATAAATGGAGACATGTTTTCTGCCCTCAGGGTGGCTTGGAGTAGAGAGAAGGGAACAGGCTTTAAAAATCAACATTCCTAGGGTCTGATCCAAGTGCCACTGGTTCCTGGCCGAATGGCAAGTGACTTGTCACTCCCACCTCTGTATCCTCATCTCTAAAATGAGAAAACCAATCATACCATACCGAATTTTGTAAAAATTAAACCAGATACCATAAAAATAAGTTGGTACATAGAAAGCACTCTGAAAAACGTAACCATCCTCACAAAAGAAAAAGATGTATAATAAAATACGACACAAAGTAAATATTTTAATGTGCCTTGCACTTGGTTTAGGCTGAATTTAATTGATTTTCGCATCCACCTGGTCTTACCCTCCCTAACTGCTGACGACAAGGAGGACCTTCTGTGCTCATAGCAATTTCATTATATCAAAGCAGATTTGGTTGCCACTGTGATGGTCTTTTGCCAGGAACTAAGAAATTTCTCAACACTGCCATGTCTGCTACTCTCTTTCCTCTCTGAATCTTCAAGAGAACCCTCTAATGATTGGAGAAGGGTGTATGAGTCCTCTATTGCTGTGTAGCAGAATTCCTGTGAGTCAGGAATTAGGGCCTAGCTTAGCTGAGTGTTCTGACTCAGTTCCCGAAGACAGCGGTCAGAGTGTTGGCCAGGGGCCGGAGTCTCGTGTCAAGGTTCAACTGAGGAAGAATCAGCTTCTAATCTCACTCACGTGCCATGACCGACGGGATTCAGTTCCTCGTGCCTGTTGGTTGAAGGCCACCTCCATTTCTTGTCATGCGGGCTCTGCAGAAGGCAGCTCGAAACATGACAGTTGGCTTATCAGAGTAGGAGAGAGAAAGAGAGGGGAGAAAGGAAGATAGGCAAAGAGAGGGCCCTCTTTGTAATCTAGTTCAGAAGTGACATTCTGCCATCTTGTCTTATTCTACTCAATAGAAGCCAGTCTTTAGGTCCAGCCCACATTTGGGGAGTGGGGGAAGGGGAGAGAGCATCATGTAATGGACGTGGATACTGCGAAGTAGGTGTCACTAGGGGGCATCTTAGATAGTGGCCTTCCATGATGGAGGCTTAAAGAATCGCTTAGATAATATTTGAACCTGTGCCTTAAAAGTGCCAGTGTTGGAAGCCCAGGTTAGGCAGGTTTGGATCTTGAGGTCTCCATGGCGACTCCTGCATTCTTCCCCGTGATTTGAGCCTATAAGCCGGACTTACTAACGACGAAGAGGACAGAAAGAGAGCTAGATCATCAAGAGTGACCTTGACAGGTCAACCTACCAGCTGCATGTTCAGGAAAAGGTGGAAAGACCTGAAGAGCCAAACTTGGCTCAGTATTCCCAGTGCTCACAGACACACACACACACACACTCTTACTATGTGCCAGACCCTGTTCTACGTGCCTTACAATTCTATGAAGTCATTACCCTTGTTATCATCATCCCTATCCGGCAGATGGGGAAACAGAGCCTCAGGGAGATGGGGTCTCTTAGTCCAAGTGCACACAGCTACCAAGGTGGGAGGATGGGGATAGACACACAAGCCCTCTCTCAGTTGCTAGGGTATAAACTTTCCCTGCAGCCCAGCAACTCAAGCCAATGTCCAGTGAAAGTTCTGGCCTATGATTCATGAAATTAACAGCTTCCCCTTTAGCGCAGAGCTGCAAAGTGTCAGACAGAGGCAGAAGTGATTGGGGAGGGGAGATCCCATCTGTGCTGTCACCTCCCGCAATCCTTAAAATATTTAAGGGCCATATGATGTTTTGTTTTCTCAGCTCACAACACCTTGCCCCATGCCATGGACACAGAAAGTTCTGGGTGTGACAAGCCAGTGCTTATGCTCTTTGCACCTGCTACTTGGTACCTATTGGCCACAGGCTTAGACATCCTGTGTCTCAGTTTGGCAGTCCTAACAAGCATAGACATTGGCCTCTGACACACCTGAGTTCAAATCCTGGATTTCTTACAGTTTGTGTGACTTTGACCTTACCTTTTTTTTTTCCAATTTTTTTAAATGATTATTTACTTTGAAGAGACAGAGACAGCGTGTGAGTGGGGGAGAGGCAGAGAGAGAGGGAGACACAGAATCTGAAGAAGGCTCCAGGCTCTGAGCTGTCAGCACAGAGCCTGACGCGGGGCTTGAACTCACAGACTGAGAGATCATGACCTGAGCCAAAGTTGGACGCTTAACCGACTGAGCCACCCACGTGTCCCTGACCTTACATAGTTCATCCTGAGTTTCCCAATAATTAAAATGGGATAATAATGTCTTCTTGTGGGGTGGTCTTGATGATTCCACAAAGTTGTTTGCCAAATGTCTATAATGGGGACATGCATTCCATAAGTGGTAGCTGGTTTTATTCTTATCCACCGTCATCCAGGTTTTAAACAGGGCACTTTGCTTTCACTTTCCAATCCAACTTCCCCCAGACGATTTTCAAAAATGTCACTACTTCCCATTTTTAAAGGCAGAAGCTTTGTGCACAGCATCGAAAAGGCAAAACATTTGAATCTATGACTCAGAGTACCTTAACACTACTTAAATCCACCCCCCCCCCCCCCACCAAACATCTCAGTAGCTTCCTAAACTTGTTTTTCCTCTTTCCTATACATCACAGGGGGCCCTCCTGAGCGTCTGTCCTCCATGTGGTATGTGGGGACCAGGGGCCCCCAATGCTGTGGCTGTGTCGCCTTGGGGCTCTGCTTCTAGCACCAGTGATGAGACTACGAGGTCTCTGCAGACCCAGACTCTGGTGACCCAGACTTCCTTTGGCCCAAACTAGTCACATGGTTTTACCTAGTTGCAAGCCACAGCTGAGAAACTTGGTGTCTGCGTGTGCCTAGAAGGAAAATCAAAACTGCATTGTCCCTGGCATCCAACATGGCAGAGAACTGGGTAGACAGGTGAGAGAAAGTTCAAATGAATGAACATTACCTTAATATTGCCACGTGGATGGACACATTTACCATGTTGGGGTTTTTTGTTTGTTCGTTTTTAATACCTGGTCTTACAACTATCATTTGAAAGGCGGCATTACTAGTCTAGGCTGTGTTATGATTTTTCCGACTCATTCCCCTCTCACGGGGCAAATGTTGAGGATCATTCTGGTTCTCTTCCCCAGAATGTTACAGCTTTATACCGTGAACACTGATTATGTCAAAGCGCCCACATCCAACGGAGGCGCGTTGCCGGGCAGTTACAAGCCAAATGCCGAAATCAGCCAGTGTAACTCTCATGGCTCCTTAGGCAAAGGAATATTCACAGTTCCAGAGGCCAGCCTGACCGCTCTTACCCCAGGTTCATTGCCTCTGAATTAGAAGGGGAGGGTTAGATGTGTGCCTGAGTCAAATTAAACTTGACATGGGTTGTATTTTCTTCCATAGAAGCCAACCATCTATATTATAATGCTCAGTGGTTTCAAATGATCGCGTGGCTAAAAATCAAAGTATGGAAATGCTTCCCGGCGAAGCTCGCCCCTTTCCGCCGTGCAGCACAAACCGTAACTGCAGTCTGGATGGCATGGGGATTGCAGAAAGAGTGCAAACAAAAATGCAGATTTGTTTCCATTTCATTCCATTCCAACGGCAGTTATTCATAACAGATAATGTGCAGCCGCTGCATTTCCCAGATGCAATGTGCTAAGGGTTTTGTGCAGTTAAAATTGGTTTTATAGGCAAGGGAAATGCCACCAGCCCTGCAAAATTGCCGCTACACTTTCGCTCCCGGATTTAGCTCTCCAGGATGAGAATTCAGATCCTGGGATAGTTGTTGCCTCCGTAATGCAAAATCCAAACTACCAGAGTCAGGATTATGCTGGGAAATTCACACGCACGCAGAGCGGCTTATATAACGCTATAAATTAAATATGAAGCCTCTTTGTGCTTTCAGAAAATCACAGAGAATCAAAGGCTTGTACAAATTCTTCTTAGTCTGCTTGGAGACATTGTTGCCCCTGGAGGCTTCTGCACCCTCAGTCCTGATACTGTTCACCTGCCTTTTCAGTTCTTTGTCATCTGCTCCAGGCAAAGGGTTAAAGGGTTAATCACAATTGACCTAAATGGCTTTTAACTCTGCTTTATGGCACTTTAAGACAGACCCGTCCAGCAAAATCTAAACCACATGGCAAGTCCCAGGGAAGGAGGGCGTGGGGGGCAAGACTGTGTGTGTGTGTGTGTGTGTGTGTGTGTGTGTGTGTGTATTTATATACATTATATATATATCTAACCCAGCTTTGCTCCTCAGAAACAGTTTATTGTTACCACTGCTCCAATTTATAGCGATGGGAAAACAGGCACCACGCACGGACAAGTGGAGCTATTGCCAAGTAGTATTGGAGACTGTCTGGTCAGAACATAATCTTCATACGTGAAGGACATTTTTCACGTATAAAGATTACATTCTTTTTTTTTTTTATTTTTTTTTTATTTTTGGGACAGAGAGAGACAGAGCATGAACGGGGGAGGGGCAGAGAGAGAGGGAGACACAGAATCGGAAACAGGCTCCAGGCTCCGAGCCATCAGCCCAGAGCCCGACGCGGGGCTCGAACTCACAGACCGCGAGATCGTGACCTGGCTGAAGTCGGACGCTTAACCGACTGCGCCACCCAGGCGCCCCTATAAAGATTACATTCTGACCCGCAGAGCTTAGCACTGGCTTTCCAGGCTTGTGTCGGATCCTTCTTTACTAATCTGCACTCTCTTCAGACCGATGCCCCCTGTTTGCTTTCCGTTGGTTTGATATTTTAATTTTCAGAGGTTGGGATCTGCCTGTGTTTTCCTGACAGTGCCTCTGGAATACAGAACCCATTTGCAAATTCAGCATTCTTTTGAACTAAAGTGTGCTGATGACCGCCCCGCCCAGGAGTGTGTAATGAGAAGAAAATGTGCTTAGTGTACCCCAACACGGGACATGGTAGGCACTCTTTTAGCATCCACATTGGAGTGCACGCAGGCAAGACTCTGCACCCCACGGCTGCCACAAAGCCAGAGTTGCTGAAGGCAGTTCAGACCATGCATGGCTGCTTCCCCATCATTCTCCGATCAGGATATTTAAAGCAAGATGTGCATAATCAAGTAATTCTGATTCATTTTTTGGGAAGCGATGGCATTTAGTGAAATCCAGTAAATTGTCCCTTTCAGCACTAATAACATGTTCTGAGCCTTCCCTCCTAGACTTTGTATAATGGTAATATAATAGGATTGCTATGGCAATTAAGTGATTGCATATTTTTGGGCAATGGAGGGCATCCGCTAGGGCACACACCATTAGTAAAATGGAAACCTTGTCACAGGATGGGTTGGAATCTGGCTCAGGAGTGGGGGACACGAGGCCTCATCCATTTTATTTCTTCAAGAAATTTGGGGGTGATTATAAAATCACTGGCCTGCACTACCCCCTCCCCCTCCCCCACCCCCACACACACTGGGATTGCACTGGGAAGGGTCCAGTAGGGTGTCATTTTAGAACATGGATAGTATAGGGACGCCTGGGTGGCTCAGTCAGTTGAGCCTCCAACTCTGGCTCAGGTCACAATCTTGCTGTTTGTGGGTTTGAGCCCCGCGTCGGGCTCTATGCTGACAGCTCAGAGCCTGGAGCCTCCTTCGGATTCTGTGTCGCCTTCTCTGTCTGCTCCTCTCCCGCTCACGCTCTGTTTCTCTCTCTCAAAAATAAACCTAAAAAAATTTTTTTAAAGAAAGGAATGGGTAGTGTAAATGGTGATACTAAGTGCTCATTTCTGGGTTCCCATTTCCCATATTACTGTCTTTGGAGGAGCAGTAATAAAGCAGTGGTTGTAGGGTTTTCACCTGCAACAGTAAGGGTTAGTGCTGTCAGGAAGGTCAGAGCCTTGAACACGGTGTGCTGGCAGTGCACCAAGAAGGGCAGGGCCGGGGTCTTTACACATGCAGTCCCTTCCACACAGAATCTTCTCTCTGCACCATCAACCGTCTCCACCAAGTGTCCTTGTTCTGTCTGCCAGACCCTTTAGCAAGATGACAATGAGCTAACAGCTCAAGCTCTTGTACTCAAGGCCACCTTCGTCCATTCACCATGGGAAGTGGGTCTCCTTTTAGTCAGCATGACTTATATCCCTCTGTTTTTATTGTGGTAAAATAGGCATCATGTAAATCTTACCATTCTGACCATTTTAAAGTGAACGTTCAGTGGCATTTAGTACATTCATGAAGTTGTGCAGGCATCACCTCTGTCTAGTTCCAGAATCTCAGACCCCAAAAGGAAACCCCATGTCCACGAAGCAGTCACCCCATGTTCGCCCCTCCTGCGGTCCCCACCAATCACAAATCTGCTTTCCTGATGAATGTGCCTATCCTATTTATTTCTGTATAGATGGAATCATATAATAGGATTTTTTGTCTGGTTCCTTTCACTTACTGTTTTGCAAGAACACTATCAAGAGAGTAGGAAGACAGTCCACAGAACTGAAGGAAATGTTTGCAAATCCTATAACTGATAAAGGCCCGGTAGCCACAATATATAAAGAACTCTCATGACTCAACAACATAAAGACAAACAACCTCAAAGATGGGCAAAGGACTTGGATAGACATTTCTCCAAAGGAGATGTACCAGTGGCCAAGAAGTGCAGGAAACTGATGCTCAATGTCATTAGTCATTAAGGAAATACAGATCAGTACTCACCCCACACCTTGTATTCATCGATGTATGCTTCTTTCATTCATATCCATTTGCTCCCCTTGACTGAAGGTTTCTATCTCTGTTCATTTATTGTTGTGATCTCAGCATGGTTTGGCACCTGATAAGCCTTAGTAAGTATTTGTGAATAAATAAAGGGATGGGAAAGGAGAAATAACATGCTTTATAGGGTCAAAAAAGGAAACAATGTCAACTTTTTTGAATTATGGAAATATCACGGGCAGTGGTGGATGTCACGTTCATGGACAAATAAAGTAGCCTTTGCCCCCCCACCCCACCCCCACCTCTGCTCCTAGATTGCATCTCCGGACTATGATACATCACGACTGGATCATTTCTTTTGGTGACGGTGGTGGTGTTGTTGACTGCTGTGGGTAAAGTGTTGTGCTTAGGTGCTGAGGATATGGCTGTGAGTTAATAAATACATGGCTTAAGCTTCACATAAATCCTTTGGCACAGATATCAGTCTCTCGCTTTGTATACGAAGGAACTAAGGCTCAAAGAATACTTCAAGTGAAAGATTCAGGGACACACAGGTAGGAACTGAGTGGTCATACATCCCAGCATCTTATGTCAGTACCCCATGCCCCCCCACATTGCTTCTGCAGTCCCCACGTCGGACACAGGGCCTGGGAATGGGCAATGGAGGAAGACAGGTAATAATAGACTCTGGATCTTTAAAAAGAAAAGAGGTGGGGAAAAGAAAGGAAGGAAAGAGAGATTAAGTCTTGGACCCCCATTGCTTCTTAGGATCAATAAAATGATAACCATAGTATTTATCCAGTACTTACTGTATGCCAAGCACTGCCCTAAGCACTTTACCCCATTGTCTCCCTGAATTGAAAACTGAGTATGGGAAATGCATACTCTTTTGAACAGGAGAAAACTGAGGCACAGGGAAGTTGATTAACTGGCTCAGGTCCACCCAGGTAACAAGGAGAGAAACGAGGATTCAAACCCAGGACTTCCACGTTCAGTGACCACGTCCCTCATCACTAAGCTTTAGGCACCTCCAAAGAAGAGTACAGCCCAGGGGCTCAGAGTAAAGTCACAGATTCCATTCACATCCCTGGGAAGTAACACTTGGTAAAAACAAGTGTTGGTAGTTCCCAGTGTCATTGATACACCAGTGGGGAAGGACGGGGCTGTCTTGTCCCAAAACAGCTGGCAAGAAGAATTTCCTGCCTTCCCAATGAGTGAGAAGGCAAGCAGCATTCTTGCCCCTCACAGAGTCCTCCGAGGCTCCAACCGTGGACAAAGCCAAGCGTGCTGGGGCGTGTCCGGGGGCCGGCTGTCCCTGGAGAGTCCCCCACCATAGGGGCTGCAGATACCTCGAAATGAGATACCAACTGGGAGAGCAGGAAGAACGGAGGGCAGGAAAGCCAGCTTCCAGGCCCAGCTCCATGCCTGCATCGGCGATGGTCACCGCGGAGCAGCCTCACAAGCTGATGCCCGCCTCTGGGCCCCTCTGCACTCCTCTCGCCCCACGTGTCCTCTCCCCAGGTCCTTGCACCTCTGGCCCCTCGCACCCCCCAGCTGTTGGCTGACACACTGCATCTTTCTAGAGGTCTTTGCAAGCCATCGAATCCACAGTGACAACCCTCTCCAACAGTCAGAACCCCATTAACCTATTTTATCTTTTTCATAGTACCCACCGTTACCCAAAATTATCTTTATTCTCTTGTTTGTCTGTTCATGGGCTTACTCCTCTCCATGTAACCTCTGTAATTGCTTTCCATGGGTACTGCTGGGACCGAGAGAAACACGTGACATAAGTTGAGTAGAAAAAAAAAAAAAAAAAAAGGAAGGATAAAAGACAAAAAGGTGAGAGACTTCTACGATCACCAACTCTTCATTGTTTGGAAAAGGCAACGGAGGCACAGAGAGGTTAGCCAGCATGTCCAAAGGCACACAGCATGGCAAAAGGGAAAGAGAGCCTCACAGACTTCCTTCTCTCTGCCTATAGTGCGTATTCCTTCTCCTGTGATCCCTCACTGCCAGGATGGTCCTCATGCTCCCATGTGTGAAGGTTTCCTGAAATAATATTCATGCTTCCTGCATGGAAGGTAATCTGACTGTTCCGCTGGCTTCTACGCGATTCCGGAAATCTTCGTTATATCAATTTGAGCCTTGCTGGTGTTCACATGAAGATTTCTCTGCAAGTTTTGAAACAAACAGAAGAAAAGTGTCCCTCACTCCAATTTGTCGCCTATCCTAACCCTAAGCAGTCTTTGAAAAAAAGGACTCCGTGGGACACCTGTGTGTCTCAGTCTGTTGAGCGTCCATTTCAGGTCGTGATCTCGCGGCTGGTGAGTTGGAACCCGCGTTGGGCTCTGTGCTGACAGCTTGGAGCCTGGAGCCTGCTTCGGATTCTGTGTCTCCCTCTTTCTCTCCCCCTCCCCTGCTTGTGCTGTGTCTCTCTCTCAAAAATAAATAAACTTAAAAAAAGAAAAAAAAAGGACTCCGGTTCTCACTCTGCACTCCAAAATTGTTTCCTATATTTGTTTAACAAATGTATGTTGTTATTTTTAGGATGAACGGTAGATACAGGGAGAGAAGAAATGGTGTTTTAAGAATGTTACCATCTAGACAACCTCTCCTTTAGATGAGTTTTTGCTTTATTGCAGGCACTTAAACACTGGAGTAAGAAAAGCATCCCAGTTTTGATCATGTTTAAATACTCACTGGAAAAAAAAACAAAAAAAAAACAAAAAGCAAAACAGAACTTAATTCAAGAAGAAATGTGAAACCCTCTTGATCTCTATGGAAACATACCCAATTATCAAGACAATTTCCAAATAACCCAAAAGCTTGTATAAATGTCTCTCAGCGCTGGAAGAGTGAGACTAAATATTTACCACATGCCAAACAAAATTAAGATTTATCTGGCACCAAAGGAAAAAAGAGAACGCTGCTTCTGCGTGCCGAAATCCCACCGCTACAGAGAGAAGCAGGGCCTTTTGAAAGGAAAACGTTTTAACTGTGTTTACAAGGGTCATTTCAATGTTTTTCGAACTCTGCTACTAAATAATGCATGGTACTCGAGTAGAACACTGAAGCAGCCTAGTGCTGCATTCTTGAGGGAAACCTGGATGTCCAGCCGGAAGGGAAGACACTGAGGACGGGACAGCCTGACTCCTGCCTTCCCTAGAGAGGGTGGCGAGGGGCCAAAGGAGGTCTGGGCCTCGGGGTCTTGTACAAGGCTTGCCGCTATTTCCTAGGTCACCGGGAAATTGGCCTCCCCAGGGCTGGGGAGCTGCAAGACCGTTGGTGGGGAGCTAGGCACCTGACACCAAATCTCAGCCTGCTCATTTGTTTGGAGCGTCCATTATTTAACGGGGGTCGCCAGCTAAGCAGGAAGAGTTGCTTAGCTCTCAGAGTCTTAGGAAGATTAAATCAAATAGCATGTTCAAGGCGCAGTGACTGGCACATAGTAAGCACTCGGTTAATAGTAACCGTCTCAGTAGGAGGAGGCAGAGACCACGATCACCGCCACGTGTATCTCATGTGTCCTCTGCATTTCTTGCCACCCCTGCGGGTAGGTTGGGGCCGTGTGACTCATTGTGGCCAATGGGCTACCAGCAGAGGTGACGTGGGTCACTTGGGGCAGAGGCAGGTAGGCGGGTAGGAGTGGGTGCGTGTGCTTGAAGCGCTCTCCTCGGCTGCCGTGGCAGCTGTGGGAGCCACGTGGAAATGGTGGCATCATGAGATTGTAGAACCTCCATGAGTCTGATTTCTGAGCCAGTGAAGCTCACTGCTGACCCTGTGGGATAAAGAACAGGAGTGAGAAGTCCTGTTTTGTAGTGAGGCTGTTGGGATTCTCGGTTAGTCGGCCACTGCAGGATGGCTCTGGTGACCAAGATGCTTTCTATTTTTTCTCCTATCATTCCTCAATCACAGCAGAATCAAGGGCAGATTCCGGGAACCAGGAGCCCTCAAGGGGGGGGCATTCTGAAGGTGGTGTTCACACACAGACATATTTTTGTCAACTCATAGCGTCTCTGTGTGTTTATATATATTAGACAATTTCTTTCTCCTTTGGATCTTTCAAGGAGTTTTTGCTTTATTCCAGACATTCACAACATTGGAGTAAAAAAAGCATCCCGCTTTTGAAAATTTTTAAATACTAACAAAAAACAAACAAAACTTAATTGAAGAAGAAACTTGAAGCCCTCTTTATCTCTATGGAAACAGCCAATTATCAAGTCAATTTCGTATATAGTATATGCATATAGTATCTTCTGTGTATATATATGTATATATACACATAGCATATATTTCTGTATGTGTATATATATATGTATGTATGTGTGGTAGAGGTGTGTGTGTGTGTGTGTGTGTGTGTGTGTGTGTGTACCCAACTCTTAATTCCTCCCTGCTGTGGCTTGTAGCAGATTCCTGCATTCCCTAGAGAGGGTGGCAAGGGGCAGAGGGAGGTCTGGGCCTCGGGGTCTTGTACAAGGCTTGGTGCTGTTTCCTATATCACCAGGAAATTGGCCCGTCCTCGTGAGCAACCTTAAACAGTTTCTGAAATCAGGAAGGAATGTATCTATTTCCTTCCAATGCATTGTTGCTACCACCGCTTTTCTGTATTTAGAAACCCCATCCTGCCCCCTGACCTTTCATTGTTCCCACTTCTGCCCTGATACAGATCTCTTCCCCTGACAGTCGAGGCTCTCTGAGACCTGACCTATTCATTCCTATTCCTTTCTCAAGACTCTCCTACTGTCCAGCTGTGCTCTTCACATCCCTTCCCCATCTTTGAAGGATTCCAGATACTCTGAGTACCCACATCTCTGCTTTTATCATGTTGCCATTCTGAAACATTTCTCTGGCATCCTTTCCAACTCTCTAAGAAATAATAAAAACCACTTACTAAACATGAACTTAGTGTCTATTTTTCTTGAAGGAAGGGACCCTACCATAGGAAACTGAGACCAGACTATTTTTTAGAAATCGTCCCCAAGATTCCATGGACCTTGCCTTTGGCTTTTTTTTTTTTTTTTTTTTTTTTAGTTTACTTATTTGGAGAGAGGGGGAGAGAGAGACAGAGAGAGAGAGAGAGAGAGAGAGAGAGAGAGAGAGAGAATCCCAAGCAGTCTCTGCATTGTCAGCGCAGAACCCAACACGGGGCTTGAACCCATGAACCACGAGATGACGACCTGAGCTGAAATCAAGAGTCGGATGCTTAACCGACTAAGCCACCCAGGTGTCCATGGATTTTTTTTTATAGCAGCTTTATTGAGATAGAACTGACATACCATACAATTGGCCTATTTAAAGTATACATTTAAATGGATTTAATTTAATATTAATAACTTAATATGTAATTTAATATAATCACAGAAATGTGCAAATGTCAGCACAATTTTGGAACATTTTCATCACCTGCCCCCCCCCCCAAAGACAATCCATACCTATTAGCATTCACTCCCTTTTCCCCTCACCTCCAGCCCCTGGAAACCACTAATCGATCTGTTTCTGGACATTTCGTATAGAGTCACATTTAGCCCTAGTGTCACAGTAGAAGTTTTTGCACAAATGTGTGTTTTCATTTGTCTTGAGTATATCCCCAGGAGTGATACAGCTAGGTCATTCGGTGAATCTGTGTTGCAGTGTGTATGTTTTGTTGCTGTTGTTGGTAGTTAAATTAAAGCACGATTTAATCTCCCTTCCCATGACCCATGTGGGGAGGAAAGGAAAAGGTCCCTAGCACAGTGCTCACCAGTACTGTGCTTGTTTGAGGCAGGTCTGTCCCAGACCTGCCCCCTCTGGCAGTTGCACCCAAAATGTGGCCTGTTTTACTTGTTTGTGAAGGTGACAAAGGTTCCAGCCGGGAACATGGTTTATTTTATTTTATTTATGTATTTTAACGTACATCGATCATTTTTCAATTCATCAAACTGTTGCAACTAAAATCCCAAATCACCGTTTTCACAATCAAAGATTGGGAAATATAAAATGACAGAAATTAAACATTTTATGCCAGGCTTTTTTTTTTTTTTTAATTCTCGTTAACGTCTTTCAGATGATGAAAGATTTGTGTCCGTGATACAATGTGTTTGTAGAAAATAATGGTGGGAATGTAGAAAAACCGAGGGGAAAAACTTTATCCAACCCAGAAAAACAAACAAAACAAAAAAAAAACAGAACAAAACCCACCACCGTTCCCATCTTTTCCTGTTTGCTGTAAATTCATTGAAAGTGAGATAGGGACCAGAACAAGGGGATTCAAGGCCCCAATTCTGGAATCAGGCTGGAATCAGGCTGGAATCTGATTCCCACCCCCACCACCCAAGGGCTGTTTGCCCTCGGGCCAGGTAGGCGACCTTCCAAGATTTCAGGGAAATTCCATCTACTTCCCAGGGCTGTGGTGAATTCTAGGCCTTGAGGTAGAGACAGCGTTTAGCAGCGCATCTGGCACGTGGTAAAGATCCAATCACTGGTCGTTATTTTATTGAATAATAGTGCTGTTTATTTTTATCATCCTGTGAGCCTCTCCTCCATATGATTTAATATTCTTTTAAAAACATGACTTTATTTTGGTTGCCTCGTCTCTTTCTGATAGACCATCATTTATGTAACCTGTGTCCTAATTAGGTCCTGGATGTTTCTGAGCTCTAATAACTTAGATAATATTGCAGTTTCCACATTACTCTCGAGCCGGCTTTATGTTGCTGTCCATGTCCTCTGCCTCCCCCGTCCTCGACACGACTGGGATGTCCCCACCCAATGGGATGTCCTGGCAGGGAAAGACAAACTGCTCAAGCCACCTCGTTTCCCAAGACACAAACCCTCCAACGGAAAATAAAATCAACCATCGTTTTTTCCAGGAAGAAGCCACGGTGTTTGCTCGCTCGGCAGTCCTCCTCTACCGTGGGGGTAATTTGTAGCTTGAATGATTGAGACAAACACTTGGCGTGAGTCGGAGAGAAGTAGGATGTCTGTAATTGGAATATTTTGTCTCATTTATTCTTGATGATGTGCCATATTCCACTCTATCAGCCAGAGGTGATTGTTCACGGCATACCATACACCTGCTATCAGTGCTTATGAAAACCAGATGTGGTTCATTGTTAGATGCTATTTTAAAGCAAGGGTGAGCCCTTTTCCTCTAACGGCCCCTCCCTTCCTCATTCTCTCTCTCTCTTTCCTACAACTGTTTGTCCTCCCCAGGGTTCTAGTTAAATTTATTTGGAGTCCAGGGATGCTGGCCCATTTTTATCAAGTCTTGGTAATCTACTCAATTCCCTGCAGGTAGTGCAAGACGGGGGTGCGTTGGGAGGAGGCAGGAAAGTCTAGAATGGTCAGGAGGGATTGCATTCCTGCCGGTGAGAGTACCTCCTCCTGGTGTGGCCAGAGTAGGCACTGAACGATCTGAAAGGTGGTCCTCCTGGCGGGGATCTTGGTAAGGTCAGATTGGGAGTGTTGAGCAATACTCCTCAACCTTTGATGTACATAACTTGGAATCTTGGTTCTGATCCTGTAAATCTGGGTGGGGGGAAGCGAAGGGAGGGGCACCAAGATGATGATTTTCCTAAAAAATCTTTCAGATACTGGCATTCCTGATCCCCGGACCGGAATACAGCAGGGGTCAGTGCACTCTGCCTGCTGCCTGTTTTCATACTTTATAGGACCTAAGAATGATTGGGGCGGGGGGGTGAGGGGGTGGGGGAGTGGGAAGAAATACACATACAAATAGCATTCATTACCCATGAACATTTCATAAAATGTAAATGTCAGTGTCCACAAATTAAGTTTTATTAGGACACAGCCACACACACTCAGGTCTGGACCACGGCAGCTTTCATACAACCTGTTGCAAAGTTGATAGCTGTGGTAGAGCTCATACAGCCCCAAGAGCCTAAAATATTTACTGTCCCGCCCTTTGGAGAAAGTGCTTGCCAATCCCGGGTCTGGATCTGGAAGAAAAAAAAAAAAAAAAGCAGAGGTGTCCTTTAAGGAAGTGTGTTACTCAGTACAGCTGGAAGGTGGGAGATAAGACTGAAGATCCCATATGTTGAGTTTGAATATCAATAATGATTCAAAAAATTAATATTACCATAAAACAAGAGTTGAACTCTGACAAGTAAAAAAAAAAACTCTCCAAATCTTTATTCTTCCCACCCTCCACCTCCTGACCCCAATTTCTGACTTAGAATGGCCATAGATTTGCATAATGGCTTTCTTTTGTTCTTTTTATTGCCAACTAATTGAATTAGAAAAAAAAAAAACCTTCAGTCTCCCACCAGTTCTGTACTCCTGTAAATAAGCATATAGGTGAAAAAAAAAAGGTGAACAGTGGGTTTCTCTTTATGGAGTTTTGGTTTTGTTTTGTATTTGTGTTTGCTTTTTATATTTAGCTTATGGACGTTAGGGGAGTCAGTGATAGAATTTTGATAGGTGAGTCTTTTCAGAGAAAAGAAGAACAATTCACCTTACACCTTCCTTTCCTAGAGAAACTTTCATCTTTCTCCCTGTTGTGCCATAGGGTTGTGTTGGTTTGGGCAGAGACAAGGTGGAGGCAACTTAGGAGGTTTCTCAAACTTGTACATTATGGAGCCTTTAAAAAGGCTTCTCATGGACCGGGCTTGGAGTGGACTTTCCTGCTCCTGAATTGATTCCTTCTTAAATTTGCTGCCCCAGGAGCCCAGTGGCAGTCTGGAAGCACAGGGAGGCTGAGAGCTGGTCTTGCCTTTAGGTGAGCATTTACAAGGCCCGGAATAGAATGGTCAAGATTCCACCCCCACTCCCCACCAGTAACTCTTGCCCTGGGGACCATTCAAAGCGTGCTTGGATTTGGAAACTCTTTGGGCATTTTAAAATTTACTTGACTTCTTAGGGGTACCTGGGTGGCTCAGTCCATTAAGCGTCAGACTTTGGTTCAGGTCAGGAACTCACCATTGGTGGGCCCAAGCCCCGCATTGGGCTCTGTGCTGACAAGCTTGGAGTCTGGATCCTGGTTTGGATGCTGTGTCTTCCTCTCTCTTTGCCTTTCCCCACTCACACTGTCTCTCTCTCTCTCTGAAAACAAATAAACATTAAAAAAAACTTTTAATTAAAAAACTATTTGACTTCTTAGAGATAATTTATTTGACTTCTTGTTCCCTGTGCAAGAAGTTCAGTTATTTCGCCAGCCCACTGGGCTCTCTATGCTTAACTCTACCCGTGTGATCTCATGCCAGAGCTCAGAACTCAAGAAAACTCCAGCGAAACACTGGCCTTGTTGGCATCCTTATCCTAAATGCTGCTCCTTTCTCCCAGACAGGAATACCCTTCCTTGTTCTTTCCTCACGCTCCACAATCAGATAAGAAAAACAAAGATGCACTACTTTCGCTGTATTCCAAAGATGCTGGACCACTGTGTTTTCAATTTAATTTATCTTCATGTATTTTTAAAGTTTTGTTCTACCATATTATCCAATAATTACACTACTGATTATTTACCCACAGAAAACGAAAACAGATTCACAAAGATACGGGCCCCTGTGTTTATTGCAATATTGATTACAACCACCAAGATACAGAAGCAACCTCAATGTCCATCAGAATAGACAAGGAAGACACACACACACACACACACACACACACACAAAGACACACACACACCTTCCTTGTCTATTCGTCTACTGATGGACATCTACCTATATCTATATATAGATATAGATAGGTGTATACACACACATGCATACACACGATGAATTATTACACAGCCATGAAAAAGGATGAGGTCACACCATTTGTGACAACATGGATGGACCTAGAAGGTATTAGGCTAAGTGAAATAAGTCAGAGAACGACAAATACTACATGGTTTCACTCATGTGTGGCATCTAAAAAATCAAATGAATAAACAAAACAGAATCAGACTTATAAATACAGAGAACAAAGGGATGGTTGGCAGAGGGGGAGGGGCTGGGAGAGTGAGTAAAACAGGTGAAGGAGAGAGAAAGATACGAGGTTCCCAGCGATGGACAGAATGAGTCATAGGACTAAAAGTCACAGCACAGGGAATGTAGTTGATGATATTGTATTGGCGTTGCATGGTGACAGGGGTAGCTATACCTGTGGTTAGCACAGCATAACCTGTAGAGATGCTGAATCACTCTGTGGTGCACCAGAAAATAATATAACATTCTGTGTCAACTATACTCAGAAATTAAAAAAAAAAAAAAGATGAAAACAAAGAAATCAAAACCAAACCCTTACTGAGCTTTTTTGCCCTTTATAGTAATTATGACAATGACCCTGTTTACGTCAAGTCTCAGAAGCTGGGCAGGATGCACACCACTAGAGCTCCTTCTGTCTTCCCAAAGATCCCTGTTCCTCTCCTTTGCATGGCCAGAGTTGAGTTTTGCTCTTGCTTCTTCTGGCACAGAAAGGGCTTTCAGCTCATGCTCCTTGCTCAGCCCAGGTGAGCAGCTCCATCTCTGAAAGAAATCAGAGGTTGGGGTGCCTCGGTGGCTCAGTTGGTTAAGCGGCCGACTTCACTTCAGGTCATGATCTCGCGGTCCATGAGTTAGAGCCCCGCGTCGGGCTCTGTGCTGACAGCTCAGAGCCTGGAGCCTGTTTCAGATTCTGTGTCTCCCTCTCTCTGACCCTCCCCTGTTCATGCTCTGTCTCAAAAATAAATAAATGTTAAAAAAAAATTTAAAAAGAAAGAAATCAGAGGCGAGAGGCCACTTATCTCAGAACACCCATCTTTCAAAGGGAGGTGACATATTCCAGCGAGGACAGATTCTTTGCACCTTCTTGTAATGGTTCCTGACACCTTGAACTGCGAAATATGCTGAAAACTCGATTGCCTGTCTCTTCCTCTGTCTCTCTCACCATCTTGGTCTTTCTCTGTTCTGGGAACAAAGAAAAACTTTTAAAAGAGAGAGACAAAGATCAAAAGGGTTCTTAATTTTTTTATATGTCTACTGAGTCCGGAATGCAGATAAAGGTAGTGGGGGTGGGCAGGGCCAGGTGGAATAGAAAACCGAGCCTAGGAGCAGCTGACATCAGATAGGAATACTTCTTTTAGGAGGAAAAACACCTGTCACCTCTAATTACATTCCGTGGCCCTTGCCGGATGCTACCCCAGAAATGGAATACTTTGATGTGAAGAAATAGCATCTTGACCTTTCTGCACTGACGCCAATGCAATATTTGTGGAGGGAGGGAGTCAAACCTGGACTTGAATCAGTTTGCTGTTCCTCCAAGATATTATGTAACACCGTGTTCATCTTCTATTAGCCACCTTTTCCATCATCTTTGTAACTCAAAGACAAAACTGTGATCAACTGAAGAGGCCGGTATTCGTTTCCCACTGTCTGTAACCAACTGTCACAAACGTAGTGGCTTAAAAACATAGGTGATTATCTCTGAATCGGGAACAACGTTCCTGTGTTTCATTTTGCCCTTTTGTTGTTTTCTATGTTTTCCACGTAAGAAGCAAGCATTCCTTAGGTGAGTCAGGAAAACTGAAGTAAAATAAATAATATAAAGATACATGATAAAGTCTTTTAAAAGGCAACTCCAGGGGCATCTGGGTGGTGGGCATCAAAGCGTCCAACTTTGGCTCAGGTCATGATCTCATGGTTCATGGGTTCGAGCCCCACATTAGGTTCCCTGCTTTCAGCCTGTCGTCTTGCTTTGGATCCTCTGTCCCCCTCTCCCTGCCCCTCCCCCACTTATCTCTCCCCAAAATAAATAAATGTAAAATATATAAAGGCAACTCCAGTGTGTAATGACACCTTCATACCCAACCCGTGTGAGGCACACCTGTGGGCTAAGCAGCCTTATACACACTTTACAGATTGGAGACTAGGGAGGTAACTTGAGTTTCCCAAAGCCACAGGTGATGAATGTCAGACTTTGCCAAAGCCACAGATGCATATCAGACACATTAGGCCTGTACTGGGCGTAGGGGTTTAGTGCAGACCAAAACAGATAGAGGAACTGTTTACATTTTAAGACAGATATAAACAAACAATCACACAAAGATAGATGTCGAGCTGTCAGAGGAAAATGCCAGGAAATTAAATTGGAGACAACGGAAACTTTTTGAAAAAGTGCTGTTTAGCCTTGGAGTCATCAAATAGGGGGAGAATTAGGGAGAGAGAGAGAGAAACCACTTGCAAAAATCCTAAGTACAGACACTTTCCAACTTCAAGGTCAGCTGTGTGCTTTCCAGTGTGTTCAGCCGACTTTCTCCCCGCTCTTGGTTAGAAAATTCCTAAATAAATAACCCCAAAAGGGCCATAGCCAATATCATCTCTACAATTTTTGTGGGTTTTTTTGTTTTCAACCCTAAAGAGCATATAAATCAATTTTCCTGTAGGTGGTTCCTGAAAACATATGAGTGGAGAAAATCCAAATAAATTCTTTTTCGCAGTATTATTGAAAACAAAACAAACAAATGAACAATAACAACCACAAAACCCCAATATGCTCCGAATATGGCTTAAGGAATTTCTCGCTTCATTTTCTCAGAACCAATTTCCCCATTTATATAAACCTCCAGACCCCCTGAGTGGATGGCCTAGAGTCCTACCTACTCCTGAATTCCTGGAATTGATTATACCCAATTCCAATAGAATGCGCGTGCATGCTGGGTTTGTTTTTTGAGGGTGGTTTTTTTTTTCATTTTTTTTTTGTTTTGTTTTTTTGTTGTTTGCTTCTCTCTTTCGCTTTTGTCTCTATTTTTTATTTTAAACAGTGAATGTCAGCAAGGGTGCCCTTAAAGCCAGCACAGAGCCACTGTGTGGACACTGAGGGCCTGCAACCATTATTAAAATGCATTCTCACTGGAGTTGGAGCCTTTCAGCTGAGAGGGCTTCTGTGGAAATATGTCAGGAGTGGAGAGCCTGAAAAGTTCACACAGCCCCGTGCTTCGCCACGTCCTGTTCTGAAGTCACAGTTCAAATCCAGTTGTCTGAAGTTGATTCAATTCAATGGAGTGAGACCCTCCAGCAGCCTGGGCAATCCGACCCCATTATTCTTCTCCAGCAAAGTGGGCACGCCAGGTTTGGAAACTTTTGAACTGTGTCCTCAACACTCAAAATCCAATTTCCCAGGCTTCTTCCCTGAAAAAATAAGACAAGGAGTGAAGGGCTGCATATGGTGAGGCTAAGGGGATGTTTTCTTTCTTTCCTGTTTTCTTCTCTCCCATTAAAAGAAGTAACAATAAAATGACTTTTTTCGGATGCAATTTTCACTTTGTGCAGCTACTGAGGAATGGCAAGGAATGTCGTTACCAGTGTGGTAGGGGTGGCCAGCACTTAGGGAACTGTGTTTCCCCCTTGATAATTTATTTCATTTTCCTACTTCCATGTGATAGGATTTTATTTCTTCCTCTTAATTTCTTTGACTTGTTTTGCACAGTTTTCATTGCCAATGCACAGGATGGAAGGCACCAGGTATAGGAGAAGGCAGGCATGCCAGGGTGGCCCATTCTTGCTTTCCTGACTTTCTCTCCTTTCGTGGTTTCCATGACACCATGTTCCATTGGTTCCTCTTCTTCACTCATCCAGCTAGACCTCCTAACTCCTTCAGATTGCCTTCACTGATTCCCTTCTGCGTGTACCTCACTTGTTGCTATAGGTTCTGTCCTGAATTATCTCATCAACTCCCTTATACTTGAATCCATAAGCCAACCCACCTACACCTGACCACTAGCTGGACTTCTCCACTTGGCTACACCATGGACACCACACATCATTCCATCCCCGGCTGAGGCTACCACTCGTTCACCTCCTCAATAAAGTGTCAACAGGCAACCAACATTTGGTGACATAGTGTAATGATGAGGAACAGTGTTTTATCAGCTTCACCGCTGGTGGACGTGACAGTTCTTTGAGGGCAGACTACCTTAAATCCCCAGACGTTTCCATGGTTACTGGACATTGTTCCTTCTCTTAATTCAGTGAACTGATTCAGGTCACCCCTGCTAATTTTATTCTTGCCTAAGGACTCTGAATCAGTTGCAGACTTAATTTACCCTCTAGTGGGCAAGTGGTAGAGAACTTGGCATCTCCAGAGTGAAGCAGAGTGAAGTCACTCTTGTTGATACTTCTGGAGGTACTTTTTGTCCTGGATTGGGTTGTCTTTGCGAACCTATGCTCCTTTGGGACATATTATTGGTCTCTCCTGTGGAATCTCTTGACTTCTTTGCTAGAAAGCTTGGAATCTACAGGAAGACGTATTTGTAACAACAATCCCACCTAGTTTTCACATAAGGAGATGAAGGCTTAGGTCTACAGAGCAGGCAGGGAAGGATTCACTACCCAACAGACTGAACCCCAGGAGTTAGTTGCTACATTGTAACACCTCTATTGGTTCTCTCTGGTGGGAACATCTTCTAAATCAATTTATTTCTCCCCGTTCTCACTGCCATAGTTTCATTCTAAGACCTCGATTTCTTGCCTAGATTATAGGAGTTGTGTCTTTTTTCTGCAATCTTGCCAATCTTTCTCCATTCCATCTTCCTGTTATCTTTCTAAAATCAAGATCTAATCGTGCTGTTTCCCTTTGGCTAACCTAGGCCATTATTTTTGCTTTGTTTTCCTTTCTGGTATGGAGGTAAAACTCTTAGAACATAAAATTAACCATTTAAGTGTGCAAAATCCAGAAGCCTTTAGTGCATTCACAGTGTTTTGCAACTATCACCTGCAACTCCATCCAAAACCTTTTTTCACCTCCAAAAGAAACACCACACCCATTAGGCAGTATTTCTCCCTTTGTCCCTCCATCAGCCCCTGGCACCATTAATCTGCTTTCTGACTCTATGCGTTTAGCTATTCAGGACAGTGCATATCATGATATGAATCATACCATATATGACCTTTTGTGTTTGCTTCTTTAATATTTTCGAGGTTCGTCCACGGATGCAGTATATACCAGTACTTTATTTATTTGTTTGGTCAAATATTATCCCATTAACTGTATACACCACATGTGTGCATCCCTTCCATTGGCTGGTGGCTATGGGTTGTGTCTACCTCTTGGTGACTGAATACTATAGCTGCAAACATTCATGCACACATTTTTGTTTGAGTACCTATTTTTAATTCCTTTGAGTATAAAGCTAGGGATGGA
Organism: Panthera tigris; assembly: GCF_018350195.1. Taxonomy (NCBI): domain Eukaryota; kingdom Metazoa; phylum Chordata; class Mammalia; order Carnivora; family Felidae; genus Panthera; species Panthera tigris. The sequence goes on from NC_056675.1 coordinate 34,929,431, forward strand.
GTTGCTGTATCATACAGTGATCCTGTGTTACCTGGTGAGGTACAGGCAGGTGGTTTTCCATGGCAGCCAACAAGGGTTGGAACAAGGGTTCCGACTTCTCCACGACGCATCAACCCTTGTTATTTCTTGCTTTTTTTTTTTTTAAGTTTAATTAGAGAGAGGGAGAGACAGAAAACGAGCAAGGAGGGGCAGAGAGAGAGGGAGAGAGAGAGAATCTCAAGCAGTGCACTGCCAGCACAGAGCCTGACCTGGGGCTCAATCTCATGAACTGTGAGATCATGACCTGAGCCAACATCAAGAGTCAGACACTTAAAAGACTGAGCCACCCAGGCACTGCATTGTTATGTCTTATTTTTTGTTTGTTTGCTTTGCTTCTTAAATTATAGCTTAGTATTGGTTTCCTAAGGTTGCCATAACAAAGTACCACAAACTGAATGACTTAGGGCTTTGGGTAGATTCCTTTCTTCTTCCAAACCTACTTTCTTCTTTGGCAAAAGGGAGAGCATGTATATAGTTATCCCAAAGTTTCTTTTGGGGTTCTCAGTCTCTGATCCTAAGGCTACAAAGTTGTCCTATGCTTGATGTTACCCAGGTGCACACGCACATTCACACACTCACACTGCTCCTGGTAGGGTTTCCACTCTGAGATGTTCTGTCTGCTGCAGGATTCCCCATCTAGGGTGTAGAGATAGAAATCCCCTCAGGACCGAGGGAGGCCTGGGTCCCAGGGGGCACTACAGCCCACAGGACAGTCACCTCTGAAAAAGAGCAGCATTCTCCATTTAACCCAGGGTGTTGTGTGAATATTACCATTTTTCTCATGTGCCAAATGCAAGAGGACTGGGGAGCCCTTGCTGTTTGAAGGCAGGATGGTCCAATTGAGGTAAAATCCTTCTGGACCTGAGCGGCAGGTCAGGTCCAGTTGTACACATGATTTTCCCTCTCTCTGTGAAGCGTTGGCTTGAACTCCTCTCCTTATTTGGGGTGTCTCCTTACCCTTAGAACTCTGGTCAGCCAGACTGCTTTCAGAGGTTCTATCAGTAGGGTCTGGTCGGAAGACAGAATTCACACCAGTTATCTTAACAGAGGGAATTTAATATAAAGAATTATTAACTAGGTATTGAACTAAAAAGGCCAGAAGAACACAGAGCTATCACAGGTGGAGAGCAGCTCCTACCTCTAGGGCTGGAGGAACAAAAAAGAAAGGTTGGAATTATTAAATTTTAAAGGCTTGAAGGAGTCCTGCCCAGCTGGGACTCAGACCTCTGAGGGCACCGTCTGACTGGTGCTGAATCTGTGAGCTCAGAAGAGAGGCAGCACTCTAATCCGAGGAGGGGGCCGCTGGCCAACTGGGGTTTGAGTCTCTGAGGGAGTATAATGAGGCCAGTTCTGTGAGCCTTTGGAGAAACTGAAAAGCGGACTCATTGGCTGCTACTGGAACATACTGCTGCAGCCAGATCACGGGAGCCAAGCTGGGATGATGCAGATAGAAACAGAAAACAGAGAGGAAACCAGTGGTAACCTGACAGGCAGGAGCAACTCGCTGCTTCCTCCTCCAGCTTGGCGGGGTCCTCTGGGACCCCTCTTTGCAGAGCCTAAGCGGGAGCCACTTAGCAAAGCAGAAATGTGGTTTGCTCAGCTTCTGTGGCACAATGCAGGGTGTATAAAAGTAGGTTTGAGACTCAGAGGCAGGAGCGTGTTAACTGGCGCTGAACCCCCCTCAATACCCTCCCTCGTGCTGAAAGCAATGAGCCTCATCCACGCTCCTGCAGCCCCTCGTATCATGCTGTTTATCAGTCATCATAGTTCTCTCTTGTCCCTTTGACAATGAGCCATTTGAGAGCAAGGCTTCTGTTTCATTCACCTCCATGTCCTCAATTACTCCAGCATCGTATCATAGTACATGTTCACTAAGTGGCTGCATGGGTGAGGGAATGGACAGAGCCAGCAAGAGAACATGGAACCCAAGATGGAAAATGTCAAATCATACCCAGGACAACAGCATCTGACATCTCGGACCAGCACTCGTTCCGCGCACTTGGGTTTTCAGAACGTGTGGCCAAAGAGATGGTGCTTCCACAGCAAGCAGCTAGCTGGGTGAAGAAGGCAGAGATGCACACAGATTTCCATTGTGGGTGGGGATAATGAGACACCTGCTAGGACCCAGGTGCTGAGAAAATGCTTAGCAACAGTGAAGCCATCAGTGGGCCACGGACAAAGGTCTGAAGGGGAAGGGCAGAAGTGGCTTTGCTCAGCCAGGAATCCAGACTCTTCAGAGCCGGGAGTCTGCCTGTTCCTCTAGCTCCATTGCTTAATGGTAAAATCCCGTTCAGCCTCAGTCCACAGTCACTCCCTGTAGCTTTCCTCTGCCTGAAACTCCAGCCTCTACCCACCTGATTAATTCTTAATCATCCAGAAACACTCAAACCAGTTGTCTCCTCTTCCGGTAATTTTGCCTCCCAAGCTGCTTCTTATCTTATGCGTCTGCAATTTGACATCCTTTTCCCCCAAAGACAGCAGACTAGAGTCATTAATCCAGGTTCTGGAGCCCAGATGCCAAGAAAACCTGATGCCACCAGTTGTCAGTGGCCCGCTGGGCATATTTCTTACCCTGCCTCAGTTTCCTCCTTGGTAATATAGTTGTCACGGTGCTCCCTCCTACAGAGCGTATCTGTGACCATTTAAACACGTAAGGCATTTTTATCACTTTGAACATTGGCTAGCGCAGAGAATGTGGTCACAAGCATTGACGGTCAGTGTGGTTCTCATACTGTCTTATAATCGCTTCTTTCAGTGAAATCTCTCTTTTGAAGTCTGGGCAGGGATTTGGGCTTTGTTCCTTGTTGTCTTCCCCCGGCCTGGTACATAGTAGGTGTTCACTGAACATGAGAGATGAACCAGAAAGCATGAAAACAGTAGAATTTTGATTAAGTGGCTTGCCCAAGGCATCACGCGATTCCTTAGTGGAACTACTTGTCTAATGAGGAATTCACAGCAAATTCTCGTTGTTGCTGAAAGTGTTTCTACGCTGGAGAAGCATATTTTCCAGTAAGAACAGTCTAGTTATGGTAAACATCATTAAGACTTTCTTGAGAAACTGCCTGCAGGTTTACACAGCAAGCATCAGAGCCCCTATAGGACCATAAATGCAGATTATATTAGGCAGGGTTATTTTGTTTGGTAGGGATAGGATCTCGACACTTGGATTTATGAAAGGTACTGGGGATGTTGGTGTGTGGCTGCAGGGAAGTAGCTGGGCCTGGGGAATGGCTGGAACCCGGGGCTTCCACTGTCCAGGTCTCTCATTTCAGCTTGCCTTTCTCTGGACTTCACAAGACAAGTAGTCACTTGTTTGCAAATGTCCTAGAAGGGAAGTGATTCCAGGACGGGGATTTGTAGTAGTGTCCTAAGGCTGCATTAACAAAGGACCACAAACACAGTGGCTTCCAACAACACTAACTTACTCTCTTATGGCTCTGGAGGTTCTAAGTCTGAAATGAGTCTCCATGGGGATGGGGCTACCGTGAAGGTGTTGGTGGGCAGTGTCCCTTCTGAGGCCCCTTCATAGTAGTTTCCTTGACTGTTCCACCCTCTAGAGGCCTTCCAGATTCCTTGGCTGGTGGTGCTTTCTCCATTTTCCAGGCGGGGAGCTTTGAAGGTAGAGTCTTCAGATCTTCCTTTCTGACTCTGAAACTCCGGTCTGTTTCTGCTAAGAGCTTCTGTGATTGCATTGGATACATTTGAATAATCCAGGATAATCTTCCTGTCATAAGATTAAACAAAATTTTTTTTAATGTTTGTTTATTTTTGAGAGAGAGTGCGAGTGGGGGAGGGGCAGAGAGAGAGAGGGAGACATGGAATCTGAAGCAGACTCCAGGCTCTGAGCTGTTACCATAGAGCCCGACACGGGGCTTGAACTCATGGAGTGCAAGATCATGACTTGGGCCGAAGTCAGATGCTTAACTGACTGAACCACTCAGGTGCCCCTAGGTGTCACAAGATTTTTAATGTAATCACATCTACCAAGTCCTTTTTGCCATATAAGGTAACACATTCACAGGGTTCAGCTGACTTGAGTATGGATATCTTTTTTTTTTTTTCAGCAAAGCGAGGGGCCTTTATCTAGCCTACTGTAGGCATCATGTCTCTCCAGAATGATCAAAATGTCTACTTTATAGTAGTGTGAAAAATGTCATTGATTGGATGAATATGAATGAATATACCTCTCTGCGTGTAACCTTCGATCTTTCCTTTCAAAGAGGCTTCCTCTCTGTGTAGGAAAACATGGCTGTCAATAGTTCTTGAACCTTGTGACCCCTACTACTCTTCCGGGATGCTTGATTCCCTACTCAGTTCCCTTTGAAGAATCTTGAGAATGAACCTGTATCAGCCCTAATTACTTCAGGCCTTTGGACCAATCACCTGTGTAAGTGTGGTTATTCATGATGGTTCTCCAGGCTGGTTAGTATAAGAAGAGAAGTAGCCATGCAAATACTGAGGTGGGTTCTTTTTTTAATGTTTGTTTATTTTTTGAGAGAGAGTGAAAGCAAAAGAGGAGGGGCCAAGAGAGACGGAGAGAGAGAACCGTGAGATCGTGACCTGAGCCGAAATCCAGAGTCAGATGCTTAACTGACTGAGCCACCCAGGCACCCAGAGGGTATTCTATCTTAACATGTAAAGGGTTATTTTGGACACATGGAATAGTGTCTGTGATACACATGATGTAGGAAAATGTGAGAGAGGCCTGTACCTATCAGGGAAGACGATCATCTCAAAATTGCTCTTTTTTAAATGTGTGCCCATAATTCCCTGTAGAAATTTATTATCTTCATCTTTGCCTAGAAATAGACCATTGCACAAGAATTCCCCTGGCTATGCTTCTGGTTATGAGGGTTCTAGATCAATGGTTTTTTTGTGTGTATTTGTTTTTCTTAAGTTTTTTTTTGTTTGTTTGTTTTAATTCTGGTATAGTTAACACACAGTGTTATGTTAGCTTCAGATGTACAATATAGTAATCCAACGATTCTGTATATTACTCAATCTCATCATAAGTGTACTCTTAACCCCCTTCACCTATTTCACCCATCTACCTCCTCTCTGGTGACCATCAGTGTGTAGTTAAGAGTCCGTTTCTTAGTTTGTGTCTGTCTCTCTGTCTCTCTTTTTTCCTCTGCTCATTTGTTTTGTTTTGTAAATTTCCATAGCAACATCTTTCTAGGTAAGTCTCCTGTGGCAAGGGAAACAAAAGCAAAAATAAACTCTTGGGACTATATCAAAATAAAAGGGTTGACAGCAAAGGAAACAATCAACAAAATTAACGACAGAATAGAAGAAGATATTTGCAAATGACAAATCCAATAAAGGGTTAGTATCCAAAATATATAAAGAACTTATACAACTTAACACCAAAAAAACCTAAATAACCCAATTAAAAAGTGGGCAGAAGACATGAACAGAAATTTCTCCAAAGAAGGCATCCAGATGGCCAAGAGACACATGAAAAGATGCTCAATATCATTCATCATCAGGGAAATGCAAATCAGAATGACAATGAGCTATCACCTCACACCTGTCAGAATGGCTAAGATCAGTGGTTTTTAATTCTATCAGACCCAGCGCCCCCTCTTATTAAAAATAATATCTAACTTCCCTTTTATAATCCTGAAGTGAAACTCATAAATAATGTATAATCTTGCACAGTTTTGGAAACAATGAATGTTCAAGGCATAATATGCAAGAGAATTAAAAAAGGTAATATCTAATAAAATAACTTAGATTTTCCATATGTCAATGATCTGGTACCGATACACTATAAATAAAATACCAAACTCCTTCACAAAATTCCAAAATACTGGGGGGTTGTACTACCAACTGCATTAAAAACCACTTCTCTTGATAAATAGGCTTTGTTACCCAATGTATGACTAACTACTGTCCTAACCCATGCCAATTACTTTCTTTTAGAAGTTCTTCTGATGTTTCATGGCACTTACTCCCACCTGAAGCTATCTTGTTTGATTATTTGTTGACACATGTATTGGCTCAGTCCTCTACTTGAACATAAGCTCTGTGATATCGGGAGTCTTTTTTAGTGCCCAGCACACAGTAGAAGCTTAGTATATATCTACTGAGGAAATGTATACTCCTTTTCACAAACCAAAGCACTTCTAAGCCAAAAAGACCTTTTTAACCATCTGATTTGATCACACCAGACCAAGGGAGGGAGGCATGGACTTGCCCATGTTACATAGCTGGTAAGTGGAAGGACCTGGGTCTCCAGGCTCCCAGTCCATGCCCTACATGCAGCCATCATGCATGTATGGTTCAAGTTTATCCTTCAATAACCAGAGAGATTTTCATTTAATGACACTAATACTTCTTCTCTTTATCCTAATTAATCAGGCAATGGGGATTTAAACATGATCACTTCTAATGAAGATGAGAAATATTTAGTCTTCCTGGCTGGCATGTGACAGCTTCCATTTTTTATATCAATCTCCCATATCTGCCCTATAGACCCCCAGACTACCGACTCTCAGGTGTGAAAGTGGGCACTTCCTCTGCAACAATTAACCAGTACAGGAAGTGCTTTTTATTTTTTTTCTGATCAACCTTCTAGAAAGACACATTTCTTGTTGAGAAGGAAGCCAGGGTGTGCTTTACAGATGGCATGAAAGAGGAAATAGTGACAGAGAGTACAAATTGCTGAAAATAGCATGTGCCAAGGGCTACTTTGCAGTATTAGTTTATGAATTTTGCCAGCTCAGTAATGTTTCAGCAATAGCAAACCACTTGGAGGTTTTCCTTGCTTATTACATTCAAAGAGACACTGCATCTTAGTGTACAAAGCAATATGTAATAGCAGTTGGGTCTGCTTAGATTTGGAAGTGAGCTGAGAGAGCAGTTTGTATTTGCTTTTGATTTCTCCATGTGAGAGGGAGGCCAGTGATTGCTCTCAGCAATTCTGAAAGTCATGTTCTGAAAACGAGAGAAATACAAGTGAGAAGGCAACACAGATGCATTTAGGAACAAATAAAAGCAAGAAGGAGTCCATGATTTGTTTCTGGAAGCCGCTGACCCATTTCTAACTTACCTCAAGCTCAGAAACAAAGCTTGTAAATTCACCCCAAACCAATGTAGATATGAATTAGTAAAGGAGATATTTCAAGTGTAGCTTAAGCCTGGGACTTAAGTCAATTTCTGGTTTCTTCCTGAAATGATGGTATTCACAAAGATCTGGGCTGCTTTCTTGACTCCAAAGGGAGGCTTCCTATGCTGGAAAATAACATCGCACTCTACCTGCTTTCCTATACAGTGAGGAAAACCCCAATTTTTAGTAATGGATTGTTTCCTGACACCTAATGATTACTCTGGATTTGGATAACCAAAACATTTTAAGCTTGGTGGCCTCCCACCTAAGTTGTGTCAAAAAACTGTAAGAAACCCTACAGTTTTATTTATCATGGGTGGAAGGGACAATGACCATCCCAGACTCTTCTTTGTGCCTGTTGGGAAACCAAGGTCCCTAGTGATGTGACCTGTCCAAGGTCCTGAAGTGACCTGTCAGCAAATCTTCCATTGGAAACGGGTGTAGAGGTTCAAATCCCTGCTTTTTTGCTTATCAGCAGCACTCTCTTGAACAAGTTATGTTCACTTTGTGAGTCCTTTTCCCCATCTGTAAATTAAGGTAACCATAATAGCACCTACCTTACAGGGCTGGTGAGGAGGACTGAAAATGTGATGCTCTCAGTGTGGTCCTTCACACATATAACCTGCCCCCGAAACAGTAGCTTTTATTATCGGGGTCTCCATCATCGCTGCAATTATATTTATTTCCAGTTCCATGTGTGGGTCTTTCCCTGGCTGCAAACATGACTGCTTCAGAGCCTTAATCTGTTCCCAAACTGAAACTGTCATCTCTGTACCTTGTCTATACTACATTGAAATATAGCCAAAATTTCTTTCCTTTTTTTTTTTTTACATTTATTTATTTTGAAAGAGAAAGAGAGAAAGAGAGAATGTAAGTGGGAGGGCAGAGTGAGGGAGAGAGAGAGAATCCCAGGCAAACTCCACACTGTCAGAGCAGATCCCAATGTGGGGTTCAGTCTCACCAACTATGAGATCATGATCTGAGCCCAAACCAAGAGTCAGACCCTCAACCAACTGAGCCACTCAGGTGCTCCTGTTCTTAATTAGACACCATTCATGTAGGACTTAAGTTTAATCTTTCAAAAATATAACAGGGAGTTTTTTCATGAGAAGTATTTGGTTCATGTTTTTTAAAAAAATCAGGGAGGAGGTACTTTTTTATCCTATTGACTCAGCTGGTTTTGTCTCTTTTTCCTTTTTAATTATTAGGGGAAACATCATGGAGCAGCAACTCTTGGCTGCCTGGGACTGAATTATAAAAATTAAAACATTTATTTTACTTAAATTACCGGTAGTGAAGCTAAGAGATCAGTCCCACTGGGGTTTAACTAAACCACAGTGAAGTGATGAAGAGATCGTTTGAGGTCAAATCTTCATACAGCTAGATACCCAGGCAACCCAACTAGTTTGTTCTCCATTGTGCTGAGTCTAGCTTCCTGATTAAAAACTTAGAAATAGGATATTTGTCAGATTTAGACCAGAGAATCAGAATAAGAAGGTGATGCTTACCTGCCCTCATTGTAGAGGCAAGCTTTTTAGTAAATTTGTGTGACGTTTCTATATGTGGATGATAGGAATGTAACCAGCCCCAACAGATGGTCTGGTAAACTCTAGTAGGGTAGCGGTTTGACCTACCTTGCTTATTGTTACATCTTTAATACCTAGAAATGACATACAGATGCTTAATTAATATTCTGAGGGTGAACTGAAGGAATAACCCCACACCACTCACTTACATGCCACTAGACACTGGACATGCATACTTGTATCCAGGCCTGTGGTTGCTCTGTTCAATGGCTGCCATGACCTTCATTTCACAGGTGGAGAGGCCAAGACACTGAGAAATAATGCCACTTCCCCAGGGTCACTCAGCTGGAAAGTGGCAAACGCACAACCTGAACTCCAATCCGAGTACAGAGTTCGTATTTCTTCCTTTATGACACTTCCACCCCAACTATGTGGCTATAATGACAGAAGTTCATCTCAGTAAGAAGAACTTCAGAACAGAGATTGTGTCAGAAAATCATGAGTGCTGTATCATTGACTGTATGCTAGTAGAGAATATACTTAAAGGAGGCTTCCAAGCCCCTGGGGTGTCAAATAGAGCAACTTTTAACGTCTTTGTCTTCTGTGGCATTGTTTGTTCATTCGTTTGTCCCTTCCCTCATATTTAAATTCCATTTCCTCTTGATAAGTATATACAATTAAAGAAAGATGCTCTCAGTCATTAGGACCAGAGGGAACTGTGTTTCTCCTCAACATCTGGTTTGGTTTTAGTCAGTGAGTGATATAAATTATGAACTGATTGGGTGTGGGGGGGTATGTGTGTCTTGATGTTTCCATGTTCACTAGTGGGTTCAGAGCGAAAGTGACAGTCCACCTCTAAAACGTGAGTCAGCCACATAGTTGGAGATATATTTCATTAATCAGTCAATATCATTTCTCTATTACATTTAACATTTGATCTCAATTTCTTCAATGTTTCCATCTTGTGTCTCTGTGTATATTTAGAAGCTGTGCCAAATCCTTCCTTTGGGAAAATGATAAATGCATATGTGCGTGCGTGTGTGCGTGTGCGTGTGCGTGTGTGTGTGTGTGTGTGTGTGTGTGTACCTGCATGCTCCTCTCTGCTTTCAATCTTGAGCCTTTGAACTTCAGCCAGTGCAAAGGAATAGAAATATCGCTGGCACTAACTTCCATTAGAGCCAGCCAAAACAAGCGGGCATACTGACTGTCTGTTTTCCCCATCTCTGATCCAAGAGCATCCCATCAAGGATCCTAGCCAACCTCACCCTCTCTGGAACAAGGGCCATTTCTCTCTTGCAAGCTCTAGGGCCCTAAATCTGACTTCCTTGGAGGGGAGGACAGTTTGTGTCTGCCAAGGGTAACTGAGGCCGCTGCATCTGTCGTGCTGATCCATCCAGAACTCTCGCCAGACCTAGTATGCCGATCCATTACGCTGACCTGCTAATACTAACATTAGTGAGAGCGTGCCTGGCACCAAAAGCTGGAAACCAAATTTATAGTAAGGAACTGCTCAGTCCAGCTAAAATGAATCAGGACTTATTGTATTAGAGAATATTCCGTTTGCTCCAATAATGAGAACTCTGTTGAGATTGGTTAATTCAATTCTGCCCATCTTATCAGATTTATTTTTAATGAAACTGAACAATAGTTTCATTTGTTATGTTATTAGTTTTCCCAATAGAAGCAATGAGACTTTAACACTGAGGGCAGAGCAGACAAGCTTTGCCAATGTCTTTGGCTTATCAGTGACGTGTGCCCGTTTGGATATTACACAGTGAAAGGCTTCTGCCTTCTTCTGGGTCTGCATTCTCACTCCTGGGACTCAGAGCTGGGAGACCATCTTTTCCCTCATGGAACCTCTCATCTCATCTTGTCATGCCTTGTAACATACCCACCAAGGTTCCTGATCACCACTTTTCCCCCCTTGGCTAGCTGAGTCACATTGGCCAAGGGGCTTACCTTCCTTAAGCCTAATTTATTTTCTTTCTTTTTTCTTTTTTTTTCACATTTATTTATTTTTGAGACAGAACATGAATGGGGGAGGGTCAGAGAGAGAGGGAGACACAGAATCTGAAATAGGCTCTAGGTTCTGAGCTGTCAGCACAGAGCCCGATGTGGGGCTCAAACTCACAAACTGGGAGATCATGACCTGAGCTGAAGTCGGATGCTTAACCGACTGAGCCACCCAGGTGTCCGAAGCCTAATTTATTTTCTTTTTTTCTTCTTTTTTTTTTTCAATATATGAAATTTATTGTGAAATTGGTTTCCATACAACACCCAGTGCTCATCTCAAAAGGTGCTCTCCTCAATACCCATCACCCACCCTCCCCTCCCTCCCACCCCCCATCAACCCTCAGTTTGTTCTCAGTTTTTAAGAGTCTCTTATGCTTTGGCTCTCTCCCACTCTAACCTCTTTTTTTTTTTTTTCCTTCCCCTTCCCCATGGGTTTCTGTTAAGTTTCTCAGGATCCACATAAGAGTGAAAACATATGGTATCTGTCTTTCTCTGTATGGCTTATTTCACTTAGCATCACACTCTCCAGTTCCATCCACGTTGCTACAAAGGGCCATATTTCATTCTTTCTCATTGCCACGTAGTACTCCATTGTGTATATAAACCACAATTTCTTTATCCATTCATCAGCTGATGGACATTTAGGCTCTTGCCATCATTTGGCTATTGTTGAGTGCTGCTGTAAACATTGGGGTACAAGTGCCCCTATGCATCAGTACTCCTGTATCCCTTGGGTCAATTCCTAGCACTGCTATTGCTGGGTCATAGGGTAGGTGTATTTTTAATTTTCTGAGGAACCTCCACACTGTTTTCCAGAGCGACTGCACCAATTTGCATTCCCACCAACAGTGCAAGAGGGTTCCCGTTTCTCCACATCCTCGCCAGCATCTGTAGTCTCCTGATTTGTTCATTTTAGCCACTCTGACTGGTGTGAGGTGGTATCTGAATGTGGTTTTGATTGGTATTTCCCTGATAAGGAGTGACGTTGAGCATCTTTTCATGTGCCTGTTGGCCATCCGGATGTCTTTTTTAGAGAAGTGTCTATTCATGTTTTCTGCCCATTTCTTCACTGGGTTATTTGTTTTTCAGGTGTGGAGTTTGGTGAGCTCTTTATAGGTTTTGAATACTAGCCCTTTGTCTGATATGTCATTTGCGAATATCTTCTCCCATTCCGTTGGTTGCCTTTTAGTTTTGTTGGTTGTTTCCTTTGCTGTGCAGAAGCTTTTTATCTTCATAAGGTCCCAGTAATTCATTTTTGTGTTTAATTCCCTTGCCTTTGGGGATGTGTCGAGTAAGAGATTGCTACGGCTGAGGTCAGAGAGGTCTTTTCCTGCTTTCTCCTCTAGGGTTTTGATGGTTTCCTGTCTCACATTCAGGTCCTTTATCCATTTTGAGTTTATTTTTGTGAATGGTGTGAGAAAGTGGTCTAGTTTCAACCTTCTGCATGTTGCTGTCCAGTTCTCCCAGCACCATTTGTTAAAGAGACTGTCTTTTTTCCATTGGATGTTCTTTCCTGCTTTGTCAAAGATGAGTTGGCCATACGTTTGTGGGTCTAGTTCTGGGGTTTCTATTCTATTCCATTGGTCTATGTGTCTGTTTTTGTGCCAATACCATGCGGTCTTGATGATTACAGTTTTGTAGTAGAGGCTAAAGTCTGGGATTGTGATGCCTCCTGCTTTGGTCTTCTTCAAAATTACTTTGGCTATTCGGGGGCTTTTGTGGTTCCATATGAATTTTAGGATTGCTTGTTCTAGTTTCGAGAAGAATGCTGGTGCAATTTTGATTGGGATTGCATTGAATGTGTAGATAGCTCTGGGTAGTATTGACATTTTGACAATATTTATTCTTCCAATCCATGAGCAGGGAAATGTCTTTCCATTTCTTTATATCTTCTTCAATTACCTTCATAAGCTTTCTATAGTTTTCAGCATACAGATCTTTTACATTTTTGGTTAGATTTATTCCTAGGTATTTTATGCTTCTTGGTGCAATTGTGAATGGGATCAGTTTCTTTATTTGTCTTTCTGTTGCTTCATTGTTAGTGTATAAGAATGCAACTGATTTCTGTACATTGATTTTGTATCCTGCAAATTTGCTGAATTCATGTATCAGTTCTATCAGACTTTTGGTGGAGTCTGTCAGATTTTCCATGTATAGTATCATGTCATCTGCAAAAAGCAAAAGCTTGACTTCATCTTTGCCAATTTCGATGCCTTTGATTTCCTTTTGTTGTCTGATTGCTGATGCTAGAACTTCCAACACTATGTTAAACAACAGCGGTGAGAGTGGGCATCCCTGTCGTGTTCTTGATCTCAGGGAAAAAGCTCTCAGTTTTTCCCCATCGAGGATGTCATAAGTTAACAGCTCTGCTCGGAAAGCGGGAAGGCTGGAGGACATAATTTATTTTCTAATTTGTAAAGTGGTGATAACACAAATCACTCCATAGTATTTTAAAGGAATCAAATGTGGGATATCTGGGTGGCTCAGTCGGTTAAGTATCTGACTTCAGCTCAGGTCACAATCTCAAGGCTGGTGGGTTCGAGCCCCACTTCAGGCTCAGTGCTAACAGTTCAGAGCCTGGAGCCTGCTTTGGATTCTGTGTCTCCCTCTCTGTCTCTGCTCCTCCCCCACTCACCCTCTGTCTCTCTGTCTCTTAAAAATAAATAAATATTTAAAAAAATTTTAAAGGAATCACATGTGAACGTGCCTTGTAAATGTATAATACCTAGCATGTAGTAGGGGCTCAGTAAATGTGGTCACCACCTGGTTCCTTTGAGTGTCTGTCTAGGTCAGTAGGTGACACACTCCTTCAGAGACAGGAACTACATTTTGGACATCTGTCCCCAAAGTGACCTGTCTTGACTTACTCTAAGCAATGGATAGTTGCTTAGTTGAGTTGATTGATGGATCCCCAAATGTTGATTCCTGTCGTCATCCTAATTTATTGTGTTTTTTTTTTTTCATCTGAAACTTCTCTTACCCTTTCAAGGCTTGGTGCAAACATCCCTTCCTTCAAACACCCTTTGCTGTTGAGACTCAGTAGATGGAAACTGCAAGCAAAATACACTTTCTGTTTATAAGGTCTACCCTGATAAAAATAAAAATAAAAATAATAATAATAATAATAATAATAATAAAAACAAAAGTAAATAAAAATATACCATACTTCAAACCTCAGTTTTCAGACGAGATAGTCATCTTAAGTTGGGGTCCCTTCTCTTCCTGGGCAAGTGATTATGGAGCGAAGGAGCTCCTAGAGACCTGTACAAGAGTGAGGGCAGAAGGGTGCATTAGGGCAGAAAAGTAGATAAGCCTGGGGTTTCCTGAGAAGTTTAGCCACAGCCTCATCCCACAGGGATCTCTGGAGGGTGGATTGTATCACAGACTTTTCCCATTCCCAGGAAGGGGACTGGGCTGACAGACCCGGACAACACCTAGGCATGGGGTGGGCATCCCTCCAGTGGGGAGGTGTGTATAACCCCGTAGGCATCTTTAAGAAGGTGGTGTTAGCCAGTCATGGTCATTTTTCAGGGAAGGATACAGATGGGGTATGGAGCAGTGACTCAGTAAGGGAGGTTGCGAGCAGGCCCTCCACTCAAAGGTTCTAGAATAACCAGGGAAGACATTCAATCTGGAGTATATATAAGAGACTTTGGTCCGACAATTCCGAGCCTCTCAGAAACAGGGACAGCCCCAGGCCTAGATGCTTGGAAATAGCTTGATGACATTCAAGAGTTGAGTCATTTATTATTTCTTAGATTAAAAAATAAAATAGGGAAGATTTTGGTATTTCGGCTCTGATACCTCATCCCTGCCCCCACTTTCATTTTGAACATGTTTAATTGGAGTGTTGGGTAATTAATTGCATGTCTGTTGCAATATGGTGTTTACTTACAAAGCACTGTGGGCCATGTCACCGATTAGCCATTTTCTCTGACGCCTGTCGGAGTGCTAATTACAAGCAGACACGGTACACTTTCTCTGACAAAGACACAGGAGTGTGGCACAGAGGTTTCGCCCACATCTCTGTGTGTCCCCTTCATCTGGACCGGGCTCTGGTTGGCTTCCGCAATGCTGATGCAGCAGCTCAGAGGAAGGGCCGCCAGGAATTAGACACAGACCGTGTGAAGTTTGTAACCATGGTCCAATTGTATTGTCATCTTGGGGGTACCCCCCGCCTCCTCCAGAATGTGTTCCTGGCCCTGGAGATTCTGAAGAGTCACACAACCTGTGACCAATAAATCACAGAGCTGGAGACCCTCTGTTTCCTCCCAGGCCCTGCCAAACAATTATGCAGTGAAATGTTCTAATTGTACTCTGATTTTAATGTTAATACCCATTTCCATAATTTCTCTGGATCTTTACAGTGCTGTTTAATACTTGCCAACGAAGCAAATGAACTAGAAGGAACACTCACAGATGGCTCGTGTTTCCCATTAAGCCGCTGCACTGAGATCTGCTTTGTTTTTGCATTCAGTTTGGGCAGCGGAGCTGTTCATGAAGGAGCCGGCCTGAAAGCCGGCTCCCTGAGTGGCCACCTTGAAACCAAGTTGTCCGCAGTGAGCGGGAGACACGGGGAACAGAGTGGACTGTCTTTTACTGGGTCAAATGGGGGCCTTTCCAAATACCTCTGGCTCAGCTCCTGACTCCCCAGCTCCTATCCTTTATGCCCCAGGAGGGTTCTGACTACCACGTACGGGTGCTCTTTCCACCATCACACGTTTATTCCCGCTCTTACACATCTGGAATGTCCTACTCACACCGCTACGACCTTGAAGGCTCGGAACCTCTTCTGTAAGGCCCTCTTGTCCCTAACTGGGCCGGAGTTTAATGAAATTTTGGATTTGCCTCCCAGCACTGGCACAAAGCTGGTCTCTGTGAGTCCGTGCATGTGAAGCACAGAGTGAGAGGTTATCTACAACAGGGGCGCCTCCTTGGCGTTCTCCCAGCAACCCCATCAGTAGGAACACATCGTCGTCGGCCGCTTGTCCTCTCCCCCAGTGGATGGAGCCCTCCTAAAGAGCTTATCGAGGCTTGTGTTTCTCTCCTATGTCATCAAGAAATTCTACTACAGATTCTACTAATCACTATTGGGAAGCAATATCTGGTCTGGCAGAAACCTAACTTTATCTGGTTTCGGTTAAAAGGCAGACTGAATGGTTCATGTAATAAAGGAACCAGGATGGGGAAAAGAGAACAAAATGTATCAACATTCTCTCTCCCTCTCTCCCTATTCACCTCTGTCTCTGTGAGCACCCGACGTCTCAGATAAGCTTTCACCTCAAGCTGGAACCTTGGCTGCTACAGCTCTGGGCTCTTGGCTGCGTGATTTTCCAGTAGAAAAGGAAAGGACCCTCTTCCTTAGCACCAGCTTCAAAAGCCCCAGGAATGGACCAGGAGTCCCACATTTGGGTCACATGCCCACCTCTGGACCAGTCACTAGGGTCGGAGTATGAAACATTCTGCTTGGCCAGTTTGTGTCGGGGGCTGCACCTGGTTGCTGAGGTGGGGCCCCCTAAGCTCCACTTGACGCTATGACCCTCCCTTCTCTCCTTCCTTCCTCCCTCCCTCCCTTCTTTCCTGTCTCCCTCTCTCCCTTCCTCCTTTCCTCCCCTCCCTCCCTCCCTTCCTTCCCTCTTGTCACCTGTTTTCCTCTATATATGTATTCAACCATATAGCCTATAATGAATATTCAAACCCCAGGACATGCAAGTGAACATTATTGCTTAGTATTTGAATAATGTAATGCTTTTGTCTTCTAGCAAGAGTAAATAGTACTACACAGAATCACATGCTGAAATTGACTATTTCACAGTTTATTTTGCTTCCAAAATTTGCTGTTTCTTGGAACACCTCTCCCAGTATTTGCATATACTATGCATACAAACTTATTAGTGTGTATTTTACTTTCAAGAATGATTTACCATTAGCAGCAGAAGGGGCCATGAACATACCCTTATAACGTGGCTGCAACAGCTAGCGAGGCTGACTGTTCATGACCTTGGCTCCCCAATGCATTCCTGTCCCATTCCAGAAGTGTTCATCTTTGACTCTGTATGTCAATGTTTGCTGTTTTTGCTTTCCATCAATGTCATTGGGTTCCTTCAGTAACGTCTCTATGCCAGGAAGACATTCCTACATGGAAGCACTAAGATGTATGTGGCATAGGGACTGGCAACATTGGCCTCTAGAACTTTCTTGAGACTAACAATGGTAGCTTCCATATAGCCCATGCTTCCTATATGATAAGCACCCAATGCCTATTTGGTGGCTATGGTCTGTGACATGTACTATTTTTGCCAATATGGAAACTGAGGCTCAGAGGAGACGTGCCCACAGAACTGGGTTCAGTTTGTCTCCACTGTATCACATGACCTGCTGTCCCTCAAAACGTCAGGATTTACATTTTCTGCAGTTTCTCCTTTTTTATTTCTGTGTGGGAGGCAAGAATACTCACTTCTTTTGGCAACACTGCTCTGCAGCTATGGTTATTTATTTTTCATCACTTATGGAATGCTTATAATGTGCCGTACCAAGTGTTTAATATATTTGCACGTGTGAAACGTGATCCTTCCAAAAACCCTCACTGCCAGAGCTATTACTATCCCCACTTTACCAAGGAACAACCTGAGGCTCTGAGCTGCCTCCCCAAAGTCACTTGAGAAGTGACAAAACTAATAAATGAACACAGTTCTGTCTTGCTCGAAAGCTCATGTCCTTAAACACAGCAGCACACTGCTTCCCACAATAAATAAATGATGCCAGTTATCATTCAATTTGGAAGTGACTAATGGAGGCCTAGATCTCAGTGTTCCTGCCCTGCCAGGAACAGAGATAAGGAACACACATCTCTGGAGTCTTCTCCCCTTGGTCTTCCTCTTTTCCCCTAATGTTTATTTATTTATTTTTGACAGAAAGAGAGAGAGAGAGAGAGAGAGAGAGAGAGAGAGAGAGAGAGAATGAATGAACAAACGAATGAACGAATAAGTTGGGGAGGGACAGAGAGAGAGGAAGAGACAGAATCCCAAGCAAGCTCTGTACTGTCATTGCAGAACCCGATGCAGGGCTCGAATCCATGAACTATGATATCACAACCTGAGCTGAAATCAAGAGTCAGATGTTCCACTGACTGAGCCACCTAGGCACCCCTGCTTTTGTCTGCTTTGACTGAGGGGTGTGGTTTTACCCCTAGGGACAATCCTAGGCCACCCTGCTCCCTGACCAACTTATTTTTAGGAGGAGGGAGAAGCAGGGAATGATCAGTGACCTTTGTTCTTGTGCTTACAGGTTTTTGAACTCATATCATGAGTGTTTGCCCTAGATGGGCAGGGAGGTTGATGTGAACAAAGCTTTCATTTAGGACTTTAATTTTCTTTTCTCCCTTCCCTTCCCTTCCCTCCTCTCCTTTCCCCTCCCCTCCCCCCCTTCCCTCCTTCCAAGAGATTGTGAAGACATATGACAGATTCATGTCTACAATCCCAGACAAAAACTAAAATCTCAAGCAAATATTCACCCTAGTGCATGACACCTCAAGCGCTTTTAGACCCAGAGATACAGATGAGCCGTTGAGCTATTGTTTGCAGGAGTGTTTGGCTCAGCTGTGAAGGGATCATTTCATTCAGTTTTGTTTAAAATCATGTAGCCAGGAACTAAAGAAGCATTTGGCTGTGGAAGAGAGGTACGTTCAGTAAGTTACACCCTACCATTGTTATAAGGCTATGTGTGCATGTGTGTGTGCTGTGTATGTACATCACATTCCTTTGGCAAGTAATGCATTTAATCTACGTGGAGTTTTAGTACAACATAGTTGATTAGCATAGTAGACACAGTGCCTTTTTAATATAACAAATCTGAGAAATATCCTTAGTTAATGAGCTGCATCATTTTGGGAAAGTTTGTCTTATAACTAATATACGAAAATAGCACTGTATTTTTTTTTATGGTGCATGTTCAGAGCCAGGCATGAAAGGAGTTCTAAATCTTCTGCAATCTGTACCCCCCTATCTCTGTGTTGTGTGAGTTTTCTAAGACTTTTGTGGGTTGGTTTCTGTTCTATACAATTGTTTGTCAAAGGGGTAGGGCCAGAAACTCTCCTAAACTTTAAGTAAAGGTTTGTTATAGGTCATCTGAAGACGGAAGGAATATTTATAATCAGCAAGGGTGAATTGCCTTCACCCCCTTTGTGGACTTGAGGGCAAATGGAGTCAACTTGTCATATATCACCATGAGTACCCGTCCCATTGATAGGCACAGCTTCTAACCCTGTCCCCCAGACTCACACAGAATAACTGCTGGCCTCTCTTTCCTCCACTCCATCCCAGGCACCCCACCCTGATCCTCTATCCTTTCTTTTTCTTTTTTTTTTAATGTTTATTTATTTATTTTGAGAGAGATAGCGTGTGCAAGCAGGGGAAAGAGCAGAGACAGAAAATCCCAAGCAGACTCCACATTGACAGCACAGAGCCCAATGCGGGGCTCAGTCCCACAACAGTGGGATCAGGACCTGAGCCAAAATCAACAGTCAGACACTCAATGGACTGAGCCACCCAGGCACCCCTATCTTTCAGTTTTGTAAGCAACAAGCACTTTGTACAGACTCAGCTGGAAGGAGAGATTGGTGATGTGAATGAATGCTCAGAAATTCCATTTTGACTTTTCCTAGGGCTGGTGACCTGTGGATCACTGAAATGCCTCTCACATATATACCAAGGTCTTTTTATTGAGGTATAATTTACATACAGTGAAATGCAGAGTTTGTGTGCATTTGAAAAACTCACATACCTGTGTAAGCCATTTGCCTGTAAAGCTATAAAATACACTCATCCTGCCAGAAAGATACCCCATTTACCTCCCTACTCAGTTCCTCTCACCGTGTCCCCATCGTCCAAAACTACCACTCACTTGATGTCTATGACCATACAGTCGCCCTGCCTGCTTTAAAATTTAATATACGTGGAATCATACAGTAAGTATTCTTTTGTGTCTAGTTTCTTTCACTGAACACGTTATTGTACCAGTTCTTTATATCTTTTCATGGCAGAGTGGTATTGCATTGTATGTAGATTTCCATTGTATTCCTTCTTTGTTTGGGGCTATCATGAGTGAAGCTTTTGTAGGCATTCTGTGCTGTGGGCTGGATGTGTTGCCCCCAAATTCCTGTGCTGAAGTCCTCATTCCTAATGTGTTGGGTATTTAGAGGTGAGGCCTTTGGGAGACACTTAAGTTTAGAACAGATTATAAGAGTGGACCACCCCCCCCCCACCATGATGGAATTAATGCCTTTATAAAAAGAAGAAGAGAGAAGATAGAGATCTCTGTGTGTGTCAGTGTGTGTGTGTGTGTGTGTATCTGTGTGTCGGTGCGTGTGTATGTGTGCTTGTGCATGTGCACAATGGGAAAAGGCCACGTGAGGACAAAGCCATAACCAGGAAGAGGACCTTCACAAAGAACAGGACCACATTGGCACTCAGATCTCAGACGTAAGTCCTCTGGAATCATGATAAATAAATATCTGATGTTTAAGTCCCCTGCCCATGGTACATCTTTAATAGTCCAAATTGTTTGGGATCATCTGGCAAAAAGGCATTCTGTGAATATATGTTTTTATTTCTTTTGGTTAAATGGAACAGCATCGCTAGGTCGAGTGGATGGATGTTTTCTTGTTTTAAAAAACCGCCGCACAATTTTCCACAGTGATTGTGCAATTTTGTACTCACTCTAGCGATGTAGGAAAGCTACTTACAGCCTCACTATCACATGGTGTGTGAGGCTTTTTGTCCTGTAGCTATGCTGGTCATGTCTCTTGTTGGTTTTAATATACATTTCTCCCATGACTGAAGATGTTAAACAGTTTTCCTTGCGTTGATTAAACATTGGTATACTTTCTTTTGTGAAATATACGTACGATAAAATCTTCTCCCTATTTTTTTCAGATTGGGTTGTAGGTGACTCCTTTTCTTTTTCTTTTTAATGTTTTCAGGAAACAAATCTTTTGTCCGATATGTTTCTTGTAAATATTGTCTCCCAGTCTACATCTTGACTGTTTATCTTATTTTTAGTGCCTTTTGATAAACAGACATTTAAATTTTTGATGAAGTCCTTTCTTTTATAGTTAGCATTTCTAGTTCTAAGAAATCATTGCTTGCTTCAAGATCATGAAGATAGTCTTTTATGAGTTCTTCTAGAATGTTGTTTTAGCATTTGGGGTAGGTCTGTGGTCTGTCTCAACCAAGTTCAGGATTTTTGTGAGTTTTTTTTTTTAAATAGCAATATTTGTTGAAAATTTTCTTTCCTACTGAATTGCTTTGGCACCTAAGTCAAAAATCATTTGACAATACATGTATCTCTAGACTTTTATTCTCTTCTGTGGATCTGTATGTCTGAATTCTTACTGATGCTTTATGGTATGTCTTGAAACCAAGTTGAGTGCATCCTTTAACTTAATTTTTCTCTAAATTGTTCTTATTCAAAATAGTTTAAACACCTTTTAGTCTTTTACATTTCAATATACATTTAGAATCATCCTGTCCATTTCTATAAAAAGTCTTTAGGGAGTGAATGGGATTGCACTGAATCTGTAAATAAATGTGGAAAAATTGACATCTTAGTACTATTGAGTCTTCTGATATATGAATACTGACTGCACTGTTTCCATATTTTCAGTCTTCTGTAATCTTTCTCAGCAATATCTTACAATTTTCAGTGCACATTTTTTGTCAAGTCTATAAGTACTTGACATTTTGTGTGATTTTGCAAATGATATTTTTCCCAGTTCCTTTCTGATTTTCAGAGATACAATTGATTTTTGTATGTTAACTTAGTCTTCTACAGCTTGGCAAATTTACTTATTGGTCCTAACAATTATTTTTGTTAGATCCTTTTGGGTTTTAAACGTGCAAAATCCTGTCATCTGTGAATAGTTTTACTTCTTCCTTTTGAACTCTTTAACTTATTTTATTTTCTTGCCTTATTGCACTTGTTAAGGCCTCTAACATGATGTTGTGTAGAAGTGATGGAAACAGACATCCTTTTATTTTGCCTAATCTTAGGAGGTAAGCGTTGAATGTCCACTTTTAACTTTGATGTTAGCTGTATATTTTTTAGTGCGATGTCCTTTGTCACTCACCAAGCCACACAGTCTACCGACAATGTCACCTTAAATGTTAACATACTTGCTTGAGAAATGAAGGGACTCCAGAAGCCAGTTGTCCAGCACTGACTGGCATTAGACATCTTCCTGGCAATCTAGGAGAGGCATGTGCCTTGTCATAAGTGATGATTGCTTTGTGAATATTCCCAGAAACCTTTCTGATATTCTTTTGGTGCTTCTCTATCTGCGAAGCCAACCAGAACATCTGTTCAATGAACAACATAGGTTTGACCTCTTGGACCCATAGATCAGCATCAGGTGATTGAGGGTGGGACATCTTTTCCTGGATGTTCCCAAGAGCACTGTAGTCCTGGCTGTGTGCTCTTCTTCAAGGGCTTGTGATCATTTTTCTTTTTCTTCTGGTAAAACTCACCTTCATCAAATGCGTGTTATCATGACTAAACAAGATCAGTAGTATTGCCATGAGTTGTTCTGAGATTTTTTGCTCACTCCTGATAATAGTAATGGCTAAGGTATCCTACACTCAGTTTGTGTCACGCAGAAAACATTTCCCTATGGAATGTCTCATTTGATTCTCTAAAACTCCCGATGAGGTAGGCACCATTACTCTCCCCATTTCTCAGATAAGGAAACAGTCTTTGAGAGGCAAGTGGCGCATCACTTGTGAGATTCCATGACTTTTCTCCTCATCATTCAGATGGAAATTGAGCAGTAAGTGCTATTCTTCTGGGTTTTCTGTCAAGTACAGAGGTTCAGAAAAATGTATGGCCAAGTTTTAAGAAGGAGAGAGTCTCAACATGAGATGTGAAAATGGCATATGAGACAGACAGAGCTCTTCAAATTATGTAGTATTTTTTTTTGTCCCCATAGCCACCCATCCAACCCACAATACATCTCAAATACTCTCATTGTCACGCAGAGACATGGATTTGATTACATTGGTTCTGAAATGCCCCCAGGCTTTCAATGAAATCTTTCATTTTTTTTCAGCAACAATATGTACAATTTTTTTTTCTTTTTTCCCTATTACATTCGGAAATTTGTCAGGAGCAAAACATTGTCCCAGTGGAAAGCCAGGCTAGGGAGCCAGAAAAAAATGTACATATTGAATGAGCTGGATCACTCAAAACTTCAACCTGCCCTTTCTCCTCTCATGGCAGGAATGTCAAGGCCACCTCTTTCCTGTTGGAGTCCCTCCAACCCAAACCACCAAAGTTATCAGGCTGGAGAAAAGTATCTGGAACATAAATAATCATAACAGCGATAACAAAAGGTTTGGCTGGATCCCAGGTGTGGGTGAAACATAGGGCTAAAGACTTTACCCCTTGTTTCAATTAATACTCGCCACAGGCTGTGGTGTATGTGGTCTTGTTTATCCCATTTCAACTGTGATGAAACTCAGCTTCTTGAAGTGGGGTGGTGTCCCTAGGATCACCGAGGGCCATAGTGGGAGAGCCACGATGTGACACCTGATCCAATGGGAGCCCAAAGCAAGAGCTTGAACTCAGGAAAGATCACACACCCAGCATCGCCTGTCAGATATTATAAAGACAATAGGTACTTGGAGGAAATAGGTGAAAGGTTCATGTTAGGACATTTGTAGAGCATTTAAATAATTGTTTGGAGCGTCTTCTCTTTCACCTATCTGCGGTTATGCTGGCTTACACACAGTGATGGGACCGTGGAGGGTTGTGGTTGGCCAGTGTGGGCTCACCACTTGAGTAAACACATGAGCACAAGGGACTGTAGTATTGCCTTTCCTGCCGGGGAAGGGAAGGGTGCTACGGAAGGAGAAGCCCATGCTCCAGTGTAAGAAAGACTGGTTTTGCCCTTTGTGGCGGCGGCGGCGGTGGCGGCTTCTTCTTCTTCTTCTTCTTCTTCTTCTTTTTTAATGTTCATTTATTTTGGGGGAGGATGGGTAGAGAGAGAGGGGGACACAGGATCTGGTGTGGGCTCTGACTGACAGCAGCGAGCCTGATGTGGGGCTCGAACTCAATGAGCTATGAGATCATGACCTGAGTGGAAGTCGGGTGCTCAACTGACTGAGCCACCCAGGTGCCTCCCTTTTTAATTTTTATTATTATTTTTTTTAACGTTTATTGCCCTCTGTGGCTTCTTGGCCCACGCTGTCCTGCTTTACTTTCGTGTAGCACCTGGGCTGCTGCTGTCACAACATGTGGAGGTAACAAGTGGTGCCTTGCTGGGAACAGTTATTGTTCTAGTAGGGCCTTGATGCCACTTGGGCAGGACTTCCTGGAAAGTGATCCAGCTTTGGAAGAGCACAATGATAGCCTGTTTTGGAAGAGGAACCCATGAACATGTGTCCCCAGATTCACACTGGCCCCTGGTCACACTCCTAAAAGCAGCAAATAGATCGGTGGGAGCCTGTGGCGTGGGTCCGTACTTCAGGGGCCGAACGGTTTTCTGTTCTATTACTTGATTGTTGCCATAGCTTCTGTCATTTCCCCGTGTGCCCACATGATGAATCTTAGGTTTGTGAATGTGAGTTGGCTTCCCCACAGTCACCCAGGGAGGGAGAGGGAGAACCTGGCTATCATGTGTGATACCTCAGACTCCGAGATATCTGCCTTGAACCGCTGTGTTTGTTCGATCCCAGCTGAACTGGGCATATGTTGTTTGAGCAGATCTTACTAAAGAGCAAGTCCGGGTGAGCATGTTATCATTTATTCATACGTTTTTATTTCAAACAGAGTGAACAATCTTATTCCAAGATGCCATACTTAGCTAGCCACTTTGTGAAATTTTAAGACAGCAGTATATTTGTGCCTGAATGAAGGTGGTGTAATCGGATTCTATAAAAAGCCTGCCTGTGGGTCATTCTAGGGAGCCTTTCCCATTCTGGTAAAGACTTCTATGCCTTGGAGTAGGTTCAGAGTAGGGGCATTTGTTTAATGCCACACTGTAGAAGTCCAAAAAGATTACGCAAACAGAGGTGTGTACCATGTGTGGGGACATTCCCGGCCAAGCTGCTCTCCATCAGTGTTAGTACCAATACATTAACAGGACTGGATTTGCATTATTACGAAATCCTTTGACCTTTAGGGACCATGATGATGAAAAGCATCCCCAGCAGAGATGTGGGGAAATATACATACGTTATGGTGGATTGGGGAGGGGGAGGGGTCAGGAGGGAGAAAGAGAGAAGAAGAGAGAGGCATATTAAATTAAAAAAAATTTTTTTTAACGTTTATTCATTTTTCAGAGACAGAGACAGAGTGCAAGTGGGGGAGGGGAAGAGAGAGAGGGAGACACAGAATCTGAAGAAGGCTCCAGCCTCTGAGCTGTCAGCACAGGGCCCAACGTGGGGCTCGAACTCACAAACAGTGAGATCATGACCTTAGCTGAAGTCAGACACTTAACCACCTGAGCCACTCAGGCGCCCGAGAGGTATATTAAATTAAGCAGTGGTTTATACTGTTTTTTTTTTAGTGTTTCTTTGTATGAACACCAGGACTTCCATCATCTTCCTGATTTTCACAACACTTCCATGAAATAGTTAATATCCCCATTTTCTGATAAGGAAACTGAGGCTCAGAGACAAAGTTTCATATGCACGGTTACAGGACTGATAAGCACACTCGGGATGCAAAGCCCAGTGTGATATTGGAATTTATAAGAAAAAAAATTATAAGAAATGCATAAATATATATGAGAGAGTCATTCAGATGACCACAGTGCATTTGTCATGGATATTTGGTCTCTTATCTTTGGTTCCTGAAAACACTTCAGAGCCATAGAGGTGAAAGAGGGGTTCGGTTGGTCATAATAAGCCCCTTTCCACCACAAGGGGGTGTATGCTAATGAGGTGACCTTTAGAAACATCAGAGGATGGGGGCTGATTGTAGGGGAAACAACCATGAATACAAAGTTGGAATTTTCACTCCCCCCCCCCCCCCCCCCCCGCCTGGTTTCTGGGGAGGTTGAACCAATCACTGGTGGCCAGTAAGGTCATCAATCATATCTATGTGATGAAGTCTTCTTATAAAAACCCAAAAGAGGGGTTTCAGGGAGCCTCTGCATTGCTTCCAGAATGCTTCCATGGGCCATCCTGCCAGATCCCAGGCTCCATGAGGACTAAAGCTCCTTTGTTCAGAAACTTGCCAATATGTGTCTTTGCATCTGGCTGTTGACTTGTGTGTTTTAGTATCCTTTGTGGTAGATCAGGAATCTAGGGAGTAAACGGTTTTCCTGAGTTCTCTGAACCACTTAAACCCAAGGAAGGAGTCATGGGAACCTTTGCTTTAGAGCCACCTGATCAAAGCACACAAAACTACTTGGACTTGTGACTGGCCCTCAAGTGGGGGGTAGTCTCATGGAACTGACACTTTTCCCTGTGGACTCTGATGCTCTCTCCAGGTAGACAGGGTCAGAATTGAGATCAATCATAGGACACCCTGCTGGTGTCTGAGAATCAGACATGCAAACACACACACACACACACACACACACACACACACACACACACACACACAGGTTAAAATTGGGTCGGTGGGGAGCACCTGGATGGCTCAGTCTGGTAAGCACCTGACTCTTGATTTTGGTTCAGGTCATGGCCTCATGGTTTGTGGGATCAAGCCCCATGTCAGGCTGTGCACTGACAGTACAGAGCCTGCTTGGGATTGTCTCTCTGACCCTTCCCTGGTGTGTGTGTGTGTGTGTGTGTGTCTCTCTCTCTCTCTCTCTCTCTCTCACAAACACACACACACACACTCAAAATAAATATATAAGCATTTAAAAAAAAACTTGAGTCCAGGAACCCCAAAGAATCAGTTACTATGACTCCAGATCGCATGCATGTTTGGGTTTATAGATTTATTGATGCATAAGCAATATAAAATGCACCACACACAAAGATACAGGTTGAACAGTTCTGACACATGATATACTACT
Source organism: Panthera tigris (assembly GCF_018350195.1). Classification (NCBI taxonomy): domain Eukaryota; kingdom Metazoa; phylum Chordata; class Mammalia; order Carnivora; family Felidae; genus Panthera; species Panthera tigris. The sequence goes on from NC_056675.1 coordinate 34,956,141, forward strand.
GAAACCATCACCCAGATAAAGACACTGAACTTATCCAATACCCCCAAGGGTTTCCTGGTGTCCCTGTGCATCCCCTCTCTGTCCCCCTCCACTCTCATTTTGGCCTGTGTCATCACTGATCTGCTTTCCGGTCCCTCTAGTCAATCTAATATCCTGGCGGGTCTTCCTGCATCCAGTTGTATTTTATTTATTGTATATCATTTTTTCCCAGTGCATGTGGAAGGCAAGTAAACCCAATACAAGTTTAGCTGAACACACCCTTGGCCATCTGAGCAGCCCCTGGGTGCAAGGCTTCCCTTGAGCGGCATCTGGACACTCCCCCTCCACATCTCTCCACATGGCGCTTTCTTCTATTGACAGTTGCTAAACCCCCTAGAGTAAACACACAAGGCTTCCAGGGCAGAGAGGAGAGCAGTATGAAGTCTTTGAGAGCTGAGGAAGAGAGCACGGCTGTTCAGTGGATGTGTTCCTGGAACTCACATGATGTACAGTACACAGTTTGACATGAATAATTTACCTCAATGCTCGCAAAAGGATTTTAAAAAAGAAGAAGAACATACATATGGCATGTCATTCTTTCCCCATAGTACCGTCTTCCTTTATTTCAGAGTGTGATTTCTCCAGAAGTGAAATGGTCTTGGATGTAGTGAAATTTAAACAGTTTGGCATTGGACTAGGCCCTGATTTAAAGTTTTATTTTTAATATTAAAAAGATGAGTGTTACTTTTATATCCCAGAGAAGCAATGAGTAAACAAATAAAAAATTCATTAGAGACAGGCTGCTATCTCTGAGATGTAAGTTTGATGTTAGCACTCGGCTTTCAAAAAGCCTAAAACCCAGTCAGTGGGTCATTAGCTCAGCAGGCAGCCAAACTAAAAAAGAGTGATTTCGGGATGGGCAATGTTTGTGGTCTTCATTTCTTCAAGGTTTCAAAAATTAGCTTAGCGCTTTCCGAGATGGGAGGGGGGAAATGCTTACTCCTAACAGCTACAGTCATGGTTATGTTGAGAAAATTAAATTTCAACTATGCTTTGGAGTCTTACTTTGCAGTGTTTCGTTCCCAGTTACGCTAGCACAGACTGGAAAAGTTTGGGAAGGGAAAGGATTCTAGTGTTTGCCTGGTTCGCAGCTGGGATGAAGTTTTCATTTTAATGATGCCATCATCCCCAGGGCTGTAATTCAAGGCCATGGACTACAATATGCAGTCACCAGTAGCTTTTTTTTTCCTTTTTGGGCAACATCAGACTTCTGTTCAGTGGAGGGGTATCTCTTATATCTTAAGGATGGAAATCCCTAAGAGGACACTCATTCAAATCTGGCCAATCAGTCCCATCCCTACCAGGTAAAGTGATTGGTCCAAGGAGGACCAATCAGAATCCTTCCTGGCTTTCCCTTGGTCTTTGCCACCCTGTCCCTATGAGAAAGAACACCTGACTTTCTCTGGGTTTTCTAAGCCAAAGCAATATGGGATTGAGGCCGCCAGATGGCAATTATGCCAGCAAATGGAGGGAGCCAATTTGAAGTATGAAAAACTATAAAGGGCTAAATGTAATGTACAACAGAGCCAAGACGTGAAGAAAGTCATGCCTACTCTTAGAATCAGGCGTGCCTGAACGTGAGACCTAGTAGATTCCCCACTCCTCACATTGGTTGTTGCCTTTGTTGAGACCATCTGATTGTGTATCCGTAACGGCAACGGAAAGAATATGCAGTAGCCTGACATTACGCGGAAAGCCCTTCTCCCAAATAGTCTGACTGTGGGATAAAATTCTGCTCACAGAAGGCAAACCATGATCTACCTTCTGTTTGTTGGTCTCTTAACCTCCCCAACATTTGAGTTCCCTTGGAGATTAGGAAGTGCCTTTTACCATCAGACTGGTCTCATAGAGCAGTAAAAAGAGTATAGACTTTGGAATCCATTAGACCTGGGTTGGAGTCCTGAATTTTTTTTTTTTTTTTTTTTAGCTAACTGCTTGGGCAAGTTGCCTTTTATTCTGGAGCTTGAGCTTCCTCACTTATAAGATGAGGGTGGGAGACTGATAATTCACAGAGTGTGGCTGCCCGGGGCCCGCCTAGATCAATGAACTCAGAACCCCTGGGGACGCAGCACAGGGGCCGATAGTGTGCCACAGCATCCCCCCTGATTCTAATGTGCACCTGCATCTGAGAACCTCTTGAGTCAATGAGATCTAAGGCGGTAGCTCTCAAAGTGGGGGCTGTGTGCAAATCACCTGGGCTCAACACCAGCTAGAATTCCAAAGATCTGTGGAGGGATGCGGAGATCAGCCTTGTTAACAGGCTGGCCAGGTGATTCTGATGCAGTCAGTCCCTGGACCACATGTTGAGAAAAAAAGTGCCTTAAGCTCTCTTTCATCTTTGATGTGATGAGAATCTGCTGGGTAAGATATTGAGTGGGCAATATTGATCAGAGAGGGAATTTTCATTTGAGCAACAGAATGTCTAAGGGTAGGTTTTAGAAACGGTAGAATGAAGTGAGGGGAAAATCCATGGGTCAGCAGTACATTGTCCAGATGAATATGAGGTGGAGATGGCAATATGGGTCCTGCTCGAGCCCGCAGGTGTCGGGGAGGCCAGGAGCGTGGTCTGTTGGTGCCTGGCTGAGATGCCTCTTAGGATAAGTGCCCACTAGCAGCGGCCACTCCTCCTCCCGGATGCTACACAGGAGAGGCTTATCAAAGTGAAACAAAAACTCTTTAGAAATGGGGCAAATCCCTGCGAACCATCCCAGGAAGGAGTTTGGGAGAACTTTGTAGAATATATGGAGATCATGAAAACAAACATTGGATTATAAATCAGGGCACTAGCCTAGGCATGTATTGACTTTGGGAGAGGTACTGTACATAAACTAAATGTTCCACATCTACCCTGCGGTCCTCATTCCCGTGGCTGCCCAGAAGGAATTTAGAATGAGGACATGGCAGGGCTCATCATACTCGGGGTCTGTGTAGGCTGGCTGACGATTGTAGGAATTATCACTGTCTGCTCTACTTGCTTCCTGCCTGAGTTTATCACCTGCAGCAAAGTTGGACTGTGGGAATGAAAGCCAAGACATTTTATGACTCTTCTCCATAGCACTTGGAGATGGGAGGGTTTCCTCAGTGGTTTCACTTAATTTTATTTATGTGTCCAGCATGGTTTTATAACAAAACTGCCTAATTCATGGAGGAAAAGGGAAGGTTTAATCCCCAGGGATCCTCAACATTTTGATGATCCTATGTTGATGGGAACCATCCCAGCTATTAGGGACTGTGGTAGGTGGCTTCTTAAATACGCCCCCTCTACCCCCAGCCATGACACTTACCTTCTGGTGTTTAGGATTCTGCTATTACCCCTTATACTTGGGTGTGGGCCAGATTTTCTTCCACCAATAGAATATGTAAGAAGCAATGGAATGTCGGTTCTGAGACTAGGTTATCAAATATTGTGATTTCCGTCTTGCTGGAACCCTCTTGCTCTTTAACTTGTCTTCTGTAACGAAGGTATCTGCTGTGCCGTGTGCTTCCCTATGGTCAGGCCTATGTGTCCAGGAGCCAGAGGAAGGCCTCTATGTGACAGCCAGCAAGAAACTCAGCCCTCAGTCCATAGGCCCACAAGGAAATGAATTGTGCTAATGACCTTGGGAGTGAGCCAGAAATGGGGTCATTCTCCAGCCAAACCTTGAGATGAGTGTGGCCCCAACCAGTGATGTGATTGTTACCAACATCAACTACATCTGGGTTCCTGACCCCCAAACCTGTGACATAATATTTGTTTTATTTATTTACTTACTTATTTATTTAGTTAATGCTTATTTATTTTTGGAAGAGAGAGAGAGAGGCAGAGAGAGAGGGAGGTAGAGGATCCGAAGCAGGCTCTGGGCTGTCAGCACAGAACCTGATATGGGGCTCGAACTCATGAACCATGAGATCATGACATGAGGTGAAGTCGGATCCTTAACTGACTGAGCCACCCAGGCGCCCCTGTGTATTATTTTAAGCTGTTAAGTTTTAGGGTAATTTGTCGTGTGCCAACAGAAAAGTAATATAGGAGCTTATATTTATTGTGTCTCTGAACCTCAGGGAGCCCATTAGGAAAATTCCGGAAAAATAATAGCACTTACAGTCCAATGTGGCATGAGGGGCTCTTCCAAGGCTTTGCTGTTAAAAGAAGACCAAGTTCATAATGTGGCTCCACCAATGTCCAGTAGTGATACAACCTTCTCTCATCTCTGTCTTGATTTTCTTACCCAGAAAATAGAGATACCCTAAAAGATCAGAATTATTAATAAAATGGTTCTTACCACAGAGAGGGAGATGCTTTTTATATTGTTGATGTAAAGAAGCATGTTTACAAGATGGGGTGGAAGGATTCTAAGATGGTCGCCAAGAAACTCACCCCCTGGGAACACATTTGGACAATTTCCTCCCCTTGAGTGTGGGAGGAGCCTGTGACTGTGACATCACTCCCCTGAATACATTTCGAATCAGTTGACTTTGAGTTGATCGGGAGGGGGATGATCCTGGGTGGGCCTGACCTAATCAGAAGGACTTTGGAAAGAAAGTAAAGAAGTTCAAGAGGTGTACCTCTGCTCACCTGGAGGAAGGCAACCATCCCTGTTGTGGACTTCCTAAGGGGTCACCTGGAAAGGAACCACAGGTGGCTTTGCAGTCACTAACCAACAGCTAGCAAGAGCATGGGGACCTCGGTCCCACCTCCACAAGGAGCTAAGCTCTGCTAACAACCTTGGTGAACCCGGAAGATGGTCTCAGGCCTCAGATGAGAATCAGAGTTCCGGCTCCTTGATCTCAGCTGGGGAGATCCTGCACAGAGGACCCACCTCGCTCATACCCAGACCTCTGACCTGTGGTAATGGTGAGATAATAAACATGTGGTTTAAGCTACTAAAGAGGGAGTAATTCATGTCACTGCAATGGAAATTCACACTCAAGAGTGGGATGGACTCGTGCTGTCAGGCACATCTACCATGTTTCACTCCGGCCACACTTCAAATCCTGCTTTGGTATCTGGAGGGCTCAGCACTGTGTCTGCATCAGTGTGGGGCTGTTGCATGAGTGAAGGGTTAGTGAAAGAACAGAGATGGGATCCTCCCCTTAGGGGTGCAGGTGCAAGTGGGGCACAGAGTGGGGAGCACTCCGCTGAGCACCTGCTCCCCAATCATCCTCTGATATACCCTCCTGGTTCGTGGTCCTCCTCCTTTGGGACTTGGGAGTTTGGTCACTTGGTCAGGGCAATCCCCCAAAGACAAGCTTTTAGTATGGGTCGGGTTATTTCTCAAGAATCTGAGCATTATTGGCAACAAGTAGAAGGAAAATAATTGAATGGCCGGCTTCCTCAGAGGGCCCCTGGAGTCCGGGGAGACCTCCCCGGACTCACCTCCGTGATCCCTGGGGCAAAGCTCGTGGGATTTCTACACCATCCACGAGATCAGCCGGACTTACTGGGATCTTGCTCCTGGAGCCTCACGTGACCGTGAGATTTGGAGATGAGGTGGCCGGGAGGGTTTGTCACTGGTGAGAAGCCATGCTGTCCGGTGTATGTGGCCGCTGGGCCCCTGACGTGTGGCTGGTCCACACTGATGTGCTGTAAGGGTAAAATTCGCAATAGGTTCTGAGATTTGCGTGTGAAGAGGAGAATGCACAACGTCTCTTTAATATATTTTTACACAGGACACATGTTGGCATGATCGTATTTTTGTATACTCAGTTAAATAAATTGTTAAAATTAAGTTCATCTGTTTCTTCTTCCTTTTTTGACACGGTTGCTAGATAATTTAAACTTGGGTATTATACCTCACACTGTGTTTCCTGTGGGCAGGGCTAGTTTAAACATGAGAGAATCTACACCAGAGAAAACAAGGCTAAGAATGAAAATACACACCTGGGGTAAAAATATTAAAAAGTCATCAGTCCCTATACAGATCACAAGACGAGAAGTGAATGATGAAGTTGCTACACACCCGAATCTGTGCTCTTAGTCAACGGAAACAGCTTTCCAGCTTTGCTTGCTTCTGTCTTTAGTCCGTTCCTCCCTCCCTCCCTCACTCCCTCCCCTGCCTCCTTCTCTTCTTCACTTCTTCCTTGCTTTACTCCTTCCTCCTTCCCTTCCTTCCTTCCTCCCTCCCTTCCCTCCCTCCCTCCTTCCTTCCCTCCCTCCTTCTCTCCTTCCTTTCTACCTCCCTCCTTTCTCCCTCCCTCCTTCCTTCTTTCCATCCTTCCTTTCCTCCCTCCCTCATTCCTTCCTTTCTTTCTCTCTCTCTCTCTCTCTCTCTCTCTCTCCCTTGCACTTTCTAGGGAGGATAGTTTTCAGTGACCATACATCTACAAAATAACTTTCTTTGGCCCTTTGCTCTCCCAGCCAATGAGATTCAAATATCAATGTCCAATAAAGCTGCCCCAGTCCTGAGGTCTGTCAACCCAAAGCCCAGCTGAATTCTTTGCTGGCTGGCTGTAAGAAAGTGGGACATAAGGGAAAATGAAGGCTGCTGTCCTGTATTTTTGTGTGTGTTTCTTTTGCCATAAAGATATTTTATTTTATTCTTTATTGAAGTATAATTCACATACAGTGTTATATTAGTTCCAAATGTACAATATAATGATTCAACAATTCTATACATTTCTCAGTGCTCATCAAAATAAGTATACCCTTGGGGCACCTGGGTGGCTCTGTCGGTTGGGTGTCAGACTCTTGATTTTGGCTAAGGTCATGATCTCACCATTTGGTTCAGGGGATTGAGACCCACATCAGGCTGTCACTGATAGTGCAGAGCCTGCTTGGGATTCTCTCTCTCTCTCTCTGCCTCTCTCTCTCTCTCTCTCTCTGCTCACATGTGTGTATGTTCTCTGTCTCAAAATAAATAAACTTGAAAAATGTGTACCCTTAATCCCCTTTACTATTTTACCCTCATCCTCATCTCGCTCTGGCAACCACCATTTTGTTTTCTGTATGTAATTGTTTATTTCTTGGTCTCTTTCTTTGCTCATTTGTTTTATTTCTTAAGTTCCACATTTGAGTGCAGTCATATGGTATTTGTCTTCCTCTGACTGGCTTCTGTTATTCAGTGTTATACCCTCTAGATCTACCTGTATTGTTGTAAATCTCCTTCTTTATGGCTGGGTATGGATGTCCCTATGGATGGACCTTGGGCTGCTTCTATATTTTGGCTATTGTAAATAACACCGTAATAAACACAGGGGTGCATCTATCTTTTTGAATCAGTGTTTTTGTATTCTTTGGGTATTGGGATTCCTAGATCCTAGGGTAATTCTCTTTTTAATGTTTTGAGGCACCTCCATGCTGTTTTCCATCATGGCTGCCCCAGTTTGCATTCCCACCAATGGTGCACAAGGGTTCCTTTTTCTCCATGTCCTCTCCCACACTTGTTTCTTGTGTTTTTGATTCTAGCCGTTCTGGCAGGTGTGAGGTGCTACCTCATTGTGGTTTTGCATTTCCTTGATGATGATTGATGTTGAGCATCTTTTCATGTGTCCATTGGCCATCTGGATGTCGTCTTTGGAAAAATGTCTATTTGAGTCCTCCGTCCATTTTTAAAGGGATGTGTGTGTGTGTGTGTGTGTGTGTGTGTGTGTGTATCCATTTGTGCAAGTTCTTTATGTATTTGGGATATTAATCCCTTCTTGGATGTGTCAGCTACTGTCCTCTTAAGAAGGCAGCTTCTTCTCTGGTTCAGGCGACTGTCACTGGGAGAACATGGGGTCTTGCTGTGGCTACTCCTTCTAGCTTCTCCAGGAAAGAATTCTGTGAAATCTCCCAATTCTCAGATGTTGGAGGTTAATTTACACCTTGTAGCAGCCTCTATAGACCCAGCAGTAAATTTCTCAGAGAACATATTTTGTACCTAAAGCTACCAGGCAGTGAGTTCCAGCCTCTGTCTTGGGCTCAGTCACAGCATCCTGGATTAGGGTGTGGGAAAGATCGTCCTGACGTTCGTGGTGCTGAGGTCAGGGATTAGGAGGCTGGACTGGGGGACAAAGAGAACAGTTGTAGTTTATCAGAAAGCCCATGGGACAAGATGTGACCTCTTAGGGCAAAGGTAAAGGCTGCTGCTGCCAGGCGTCCTGACTGATTACGTCTCCCCTCTCCAGTCCCAACACGGACCCACGTGGACAGGGGTGGATACAGTGTCCTGCTGGCACAGAACAACCTGGTGGCTGGGGACTCAGAGAATGACTGCCATTTTGGAATTTATCAAATATTCCTATCACTCTTGCCTGAGTCCAGTTGGCTTGAAACCTTGCCCAGTGTTCTATGGCGTGAGGGGCTCCCTTAATTTATCTCATCCTTATGTATATCTGTGCGGCAAAGGGTAGGTCTTGGTGCCTATAATAGTTTGTGGGTTTGTTTGTTTGTTCTGGCATTGAGCATTTTGTTTTATTTTAAATCCTCTAACCCAGGAAGTAGTAGAAATTTCCAGATGAAAAAAAGTATCTTGAGGCTAATGAAGGGGCAAGGAGAGAAAAGGGGTGAATATTTATTGTGCCTCTTCTACTTCAGAGCAGTTTATGTGCCATTTTCTGACCACTTTCTCACAACCAGGCTTCAAGGTCATTGTATTTCCCTCTAGGTGACTAACAAGGAAGCGGGGCTCACAGCGGTTACAAATGCCTGGCCCAGAAGCAGCGGGAGGAGCTGAGGCTCACAGGAGGTTGGCGGGGGTGGGGGAGGGCGGTGTAGTGGCTCCAGCTCTGGGGATTGCCTACACATCCTAGACCACACAGCCCTGGATCTGCAGAGACCCCGGGGCCGTGTCCTGATGACTGCAGAGGAGTGCGTGCAGACTCCAAAGCACCAGGAAGATTTTTAAGAACAGTTTCCATAAGTGAGCATCCTCTCTGGTTTTCCTAAATCAAAAATCCCATGTTTCAATTTTTAAAAAGAATTTTTTTAATGTTTATATATTTTTGAGCAGAGCAAGGGAGGGACAGAGAGAGAGGTAACCGTAGCAGGCTCCAGGCTCTGAGCCGTCAGCACAGAGCCTGACGCAGGGCTCCAACTCACAAACCCGTGAGATCGTGACCTGAGCCAAAGTTGGATGCTTTGACTGAGCCACCCCGGCGCCCTGTCTGATGTCTCGCTTGTTATAGCCCAGGGTTTGACTTTTGTCCTCAAGTGGGAGGTAAGTGACTTTCGTAGAACCAAACTTCTTGGTGCTACTCAATCTCCATTAATTCTCACTGCAGCCCGAGTAGACACCTTACCCATTGGAAAACTGAGCCCCAGAGAGGCTCCGTTGCCCCTAAGTTTGTACAAGAGGGAAAAAGACACAAGATAGCAGAGACAGGATCCAAACTCGGGTTTGTCTAGAAATGTCTTTAAAAGAGGAAATAGGCCGGTTACTAACTTGCTGTTTTTCCACTCTCCTTACTGCCCGTCTGTCTTTGATGGCTTAATGAAAATAACCCTGACCTATTGCCTTGGTATCAGCAGAGATGAGGCACCCTGTTTTGTTTTCAAGTGATGGGAAAAAAACATAAGGAAATAAAAAAGGAGGCTTTTCTGTTTTTCCTCTACCGTACAGGCCGCAAACAATTCAGAATTTCCCTATCACGGCGTTGCCACCGACCCTGAAAGTTCCGTGGGTTTATTTTTGTACTTGCCTCCTAGTCTCACAGGGCATGGGATCCCGCGTCCGCGCATGCGTGCACGCGTGCACACCGTCCAGGGGGTGAGAGGGGGAGAGCCGGGCTTTGCAAACAAGGGGAAACCGTGGAAAGAACAATCCATCATCTAGTCACGCAGCCTAGGAAAATAAGAAAGGAAAACGCAGCAGCAAGCCCTTTATGCTGACGGCCCTGTCCAGCTGAGCACAGTCCGCTGGTGCCGAAATCCTACTTACAGTCGTGAATTTCAATGCCGCTCGCTGGCCCAGGAGTGTTTGGGGGAGATAAAAGGCGAGCGGTGTGCAGCGCCTCTGACCTGCTTTTCCGTTCTCGACAACTTCCTGGTGTGGCTGCGGAGAGTTTGGCTTTCCAGATGTGAACGTGAGGGTTTCATTTGCGGGCCTGCGGTTACTGCCTTCTGCTTTTAGGCAGGTTTTGTTTTGTTTTTTTTTAACTTTGTCAGGTTTGCTTTTCTTCTGAAGTCTGCCTGCTGATGAGCGCCGCCATTTTGCATTCCGCACCCTCCCAACCATCACCTGCCGGCGCCGCCGCCTTTACCCTGCTCCTTGGGTCTCTGCGCGTCTGTTTTCTACCTGCAGCCCTTGTGTTTTCCTTCTCCTTCAGAGCCTGGGGAATTCTCCTGCTCTCGTTGACTTTTTGCCTCGTGCAGGCCACGTGCCATCTGTCTGTTTCGGTCGGAGAGTTCGGATGTCAACCCCCAAGGCAGGGGCTGCGTTGCAGGAGCAAGGGTCATGGGAGGGTGGGCGTGCTCCCCGGGGTAGACTCGGGGCCCTGCTGGTGGCCTACGTCCCCAACAAGAGCTCGCGAGGTGGTTGTTAGGCCAGGCCTTTGAGGGCAGCGGGTGCAGGAGAGGAAAGGACACCGCGTTGGCTGTGAGCTCCGGCAGGTGTGAGCCTCCTGACATGGGGCAAATGACTTAGCTGGGCTGCCACGGGGGTGAGGCACCGCGGGGTGTGTAACGTGTGGGCTAAACTGGTGGCTGCAAGGCTTTGAGTCAGGCAGCTGATGGCCGTGGCTCAGCTCCACCACCTAGAGCCCTGTACCCCAGCATGTCTCTGTGCCTGCGGAAGCTTCTGTTTCCTGGGGGGTGGACCAGGGTGATGGTGGCACCTGTCTTGCCAGTTTGTGTGGATGAAGGAAGATAATACTGATGGCAGCAGTAGTAATAAGGCCTGTTTGCTGGTTGCCTTACAAGAATTAGCATATATATATGTGTATATATATGTATGTGTGTGTGTATATACATATGTATATATGTATATGTGTGTATATATATACATATATATATGTTTATGTATGTATCTATATTTAATAAGTTTCTTTTGAGAGAGAGAGGAGACAGAATGAGTGGGGAGGGGCAGAGAGAGGGAGAGAGAGAATTCCAAGCAGGCTGTATGCTGTCAGTGCAGAGCCTGATACGGGGCTTGAACTCATGAACCATGAGATCATGACCTGAGCTGAAACCAAGAGTCAGACACTTCACTGACTGAACCACCCCGGCGCCCCAAGAATTAGCATATGTATTTATGGTCCACTAATGGGTATGTGGTCGTGATGCTGATGCATAAAAATAAACATATATATTAAAAAGTATTTGTATCCATGTGTGCATATAATTAGTTTAGATGCCTATCCAATTGTGTAGATCTGTATGTATAATCATATTATGTGATATATAGATAAGATATATTGTTTGAATCTATGAAATATAGGGGGGTACATAAGAATTATACACATGGCTAGAGAAGTGATTGATTCTTAAAAAGGAAAAGTCGTGGGGCGCCTGGGTGGCGCAGTCGGTTAAGCGTCCGACTTCAGCCAGGTCACGATCTCGCGGTCTGTGAGTTCGAGCCCCGCGTCAGGCTCTGGGCTGATGGCTCGGAGCCTGGAGCCTGTTTCCGATTCTGTGTCTCCCTCTCTCTCTGCCCCTCCCCCGTTCATGCTCTGTCTCTCTCTGTCCCAAAAATAAATAAAAAACGTTGAAAAAAAAAAATTGAAAAAAAAAAAAAAAAGGAAAAGTCGTAGGGGCGCCTGAGTGGCTCATTAGGTTAAGCCTCTGACTTTGGTTCAGGTCATGATCTCATGGTTCATGAGTTTGAGCCCGGCGTTGGGCTCTGTGCTGACAGCTTGGAACCTGGAGCCTGCTTCAGATTCTGTGTCTCCCTCTTTGTCTGCCCCTCTCCTGCTCATGATTTGTCTCTCTCTGTCTCTCAAAAATAAATAAACTTATAAAAAAATTGTTAAAAAGGAAAAATGCTATATACCAGGCTAAGTGCTTTACATCTTTTACCACAGCTGGTTCTTACAAGAACAGGTCGAGGTGGGTACTATGGTCATCCACACATTATAGATACAGAGCCTGCATTTCGTCTAAAGTTGTGAGTTAATCTCCTTGTTTGCTTCATTCTCCATACAGTCTCCGACACTTCAGGCAATGATACCATTCCTGTGAAAAGAATCCTTGGTGTTTTCCTAACAAACCACCCAGAGAAGGTTTCCCCTTTGTGATAATTGGCAAATCCCCTTCTCCAGGCCAGATGCCTGTGGTCAAAGCAGCCATGGTGAGCGACCTAGGCCACTGAGGCAGAGACAAACCTTTGCTGTCCCCCGCCCCCCGATTTTCCAGGAGGGTGAGTAGGACCCAGCACGAGGGGTGAGACTGGGCTCTCAGGGGAGACTCTTCCAATGTGCCAACGGGACGGCTGCTCCTGTTCCCCCCAAATCTGCATCCCTTAGGACTGCAAATAGCACAGGGAGAAGCTTGCTGTTACCCATAATGAAAGGTCTCAGCTTGGGGATGTGAGATAAACTTGGCTCTTGGTCCAGTTTCAAGCATTGTATTGAATCCTGAGCAGCTGAACAATGAGAACTTCCTATCCTGCACCTGGTGAATTTACACACACATCTCCTGAGTATATAATATAGATTTGTGCACACCTGTGCACACGCACACACGTTATCCTGTAGTGGGTAAGAACCAAAAAGAACAGTGAAAGGAAAACAAAACAAAACCCAGTCTTTTTTTCCAACAAAAATGACTTTTGTATCTTCCTGTGTAAGAATATTATTTGCAGTCCTAATTCTGGACTTCATTGGTGAAAAACTAATCACAGGTTGTCATGAGAAAGATTGGGAATATGCATCGATATATAGGTGCATGTAGGTTCGTGCTTGTGCATACGTGCACCCACACACGCATGCACAAGCACATTGATTGGCTCTCCCGATAGGGTCAAGAATCCAGCATGAACACAATCCAGATGTTTGCTGAAAGATGGTGCCTCCCTTTCCAATGGTGGGTCTCACCTTAGGAGTCCTGAAAGTAGATGGGGCCCAGGGATGTGCTTTTGTTTTCCGAGAGTGCATGAGTCCACGCACACATGTGTGTATGTGTGCGTACGTGCGAGGCACAGTGAAGTGCTCCCCAGAGCTCTGTTTACATAAAAAGTGGCTGCGTCCCAGGAAATAGAAACAGTCTTCAGATGCCATCATAAATAATCAAGGTTGTCAGGGTGTTGAGTGAGACGTTGGGATTGAGAGAGTAGTCTAAACTCATTGAATCGTATTTGTGATGCTTTATTTTTTAACGTGGAGGAGGTCTTACTGTTTAATTCAAATGCTGTTTTAAGAGAAAAAATACAGGTGGGGTGTCTGGGTGGCTCAGTCGGTTAGCACCTGACTCTTGACTTCGGCTCGGGTCAGGATGTTGCGGTTCGTGGGTTCGAGCCCTGTGTTGGGCTCTTTGCTGACAGTGCAGAGCCTGGTTGGGGTTCTCTTTATCTTCCTCTCCACCCCTCCCCACCTTCTCAAAATAAATAAGCTTTTAAAAAATGGTAAAAAAAAAAAAAAATACAGGTGGGATAATGCTGTGACTACCTCCCAGGCGTTGTCTATGCAAAAAATAAATTAACTGTCTGTATTTATATACAAAGCATGTGCATCACATACGGGCTTCTTCTGGGCTTCTTTGCCTACGTCTGCCCACAGTCAGGTGGAGGGTGGGACATGTGTCAAGCATTTGCACCCACCGGGCAAGTCTTTAACAAACCCTTCCGCTTCTGCCATGATTTTAAGTTTCTTTACACTTCACGTGAAATGTATACGTTTAGTGTCGTTTTGGAGAAGAGCCTCATTTTGGAAATTCTAATGTTAACTACTGCTTTTGTTATCTATACTTACATCCCCATATTTGGACAGGGCAGGGACTCCATTATAAATCAGCATTTTAGGAGATCATTATCACCCTCCTCACCATGTGCCAGGATCAAACTAGTTCATTGATTTTTTTAAATGAATATAGCCTTCCATACTTTGTAAGGAGAAAATAGGAAGCCCAGACTCAACATCACCACTACAACCACAGCCACCATCACTCTGAGTAAAGCAGCAGAATTTTCGGAAGAGGGCATAAGCTTCAGGGTCAGATTTTCATGCGGAGCCTGGTTCTAGGAGTTGTGAGACGTGACTTTGGGCAAATCATATGATGCATCAGTCCTTATCGTCTTTATTTATAAAATAATGTCTTCTAGGAACTGACAGAGGGCAATGGAAAATGGACCTGTACAGCCCTCTACATGAGGGGTTTACGGGAAATTCTTAAAACGGTGTAGTTAGTAAGTCTATGGAGACCACCTGCATTGTGGGAAGAGGACTGGAGAACAAAAGGCAGCCTTTGGCACTCGGGGGTGAGAGTGCTCATTTCTAAAGTTGGAAGCCAGAAGTTCTCAGTGGGCCAAGAGAGACTGCCCCGCTTTGTCAGGGGGCCCCTTCTGGAATGTTGAACTTGCCACTTGCTCGCTGCATGACCTTACACCCTAAGAGCGTGCAACGCTGTCACATAGATTGTCTTATTTATTCTCCATAACAGTAGTAAGAGGTAGGTGTTGTCACAATCCTGAATCATGGAAGAGGAGATGGAGACACAGAACTTTGGTGTAACTTGCCCTGGACCGCAGCTAGCAGGTGACTGAATTAGGATTCAAACCCAGAACGGCTTTCAGACAGTGCATCTTGTTTAGTCTTTGGGTGTATTAGCAACTTGATAGGGATAGTAAGATAATTAAATGAGATAGGATTAAGATATTATTAAGATACCTACGTGGGGGTAGATGACTCAACCCTGATGGTCACAGTGAGCACTCAGTAAATGGAAAGTGTAGGCCTTTTTCTTATTTTTCATCCTTTTTCACCCAAGCCTGCCCAAATTCTATCAATGGCTTGAACCTATGTTTCATTTGAAATGCACAGCTTTTTGGAGGGTACCCGAGTGGCTCAGTGGGTTAAGCGTCTGACTGTTGATCTCTGCAAAGTTCATGATCGCATGTTTCTCACGGTTTGTAAATTTGAGCCCCATGCCGGGCTCTGTGTCAACAGTGCAGAACCTGCCTGGGATTCTCTCCCTCCCTCCCTCTGTCCCTCCTCTGCTCACACACACTTTTTCTCTCTAAACAAACAAAAAAATAAAAGAGAAATGAACAGTTTTTATTGTTGTTAAGTTTATTTCGTTTTGAGAGAGAGGGCACGTGCACAGAAAGGGCAGAGAGAGAGGGAGAGAATCCCAAGCAGGCTCCTTACTGTCAGCATGGAGCCCGGTGCAGGGCTCAAACTCATGAACCGTGAGATCATAATCAGAGCCAAAGTCAGACATGTAATGGACTGAACCACCCAGGCGCCCCTGCTGTGTTGTTTTAAATCAAAGACATTAAAAAAAAATTTTTTTTTAATGTATATTTTTGAGAGAGAGAGAGAGACACAGAGTGTGAGCAGGGGAGGGGCAGAGAGGGAGGGAGACACAAAATGTGAAGCAGGCTTCAGGCTCTGAGGGGTCAGCAGAGAGCCTGATGCGGGGCTCGAACTCCCCAACTGCAAGATGATGATGACCTGAGCCGAAGTCAGACGCTTAGCCGACCGAGCCACCCAGGCGCCCCCAAAGACTGACATTTCTATGCTGGGGAATAGCTCAACTTAGTTCTGTTTCTTTTTAAACATCACTGGTTAGTGGCATGGACTTGTCTGAAAAGATGAGTGAGAAGGGAAAGCCCTGTGAGCCAGACGGCCAGCCCCTGTTCCCTAGGCACCTGGGTCTGCCGGGGGCATGGGGCAACCTCCTGCTCACCAGGGCAGCACCACCCCCCTACCACTACCCGCTGTGGTTCTAAGCGGCAAGGCTGTGCGTGCAGAATTTACCGTCCGCCGAACACACACAAGCACAAAGACTCAGAATGCCAACTCGCATGTACCTTTTCAGACTAAGCTTTTATTTTTGATATTACAAACCAGTTTTTCTTTATTCACAAACCACTGTAAGTGATATAAACACTAATTTCTAAAGACAGATATACACATTTTCTGGGTTTGCAGATTGCGTGATGTGTGTGTTAAGAAGTCACTATATGCCACACATGATATTAATCTTTTTTCCATAATTCATAATAGCAATAGTTATTTAGATAAATGAAAACATTCCAAATAAATACTGTTTAAAAAAATCCAAAATGTCTGTTTACATCTCTGACATACATTTTTAAAATGACTTATTGGCATCTTGGCAGAGTGCCTGGGCAGAAGGTTCTGTAACATCATTTGGCACTCACTGTTCTAAATGATTTTATTAAAACTACATACAATCATGGGGGAAAGTACAGCTCATTGATGGAAATCAAAACTGCAAAATAATTTTACTTTAACCAACACAGTTAAGAATTCTATGTTTGTGATTCCAAATACAATGCAAATTCTGGATTTTGACATCCGAGGCAGTCGGGAGAAAGCTTTGCAGACTCCCGAGGCCCCCTGCTCCTTCCACCTTTCTCCCCTCTGGGGCAGGATGCCGTAGCATTTTAATAAGCAGTTTCCTTTAACCCCATCCACCAGGCACCCACTGTCCTAGCACTGCTCTCCAGGTGGGGGAATAAGAATGTCTCTGCGATGCTATAAAACACCCCCGTGGCCCCTCCCTCGCCCCCCCCAATCAGGCTGCCGCAAAGAACATGTTACATGCTTCTGGCTGCTTAAGCGGTTCCCCCCTCCCCCTTCTCTCTTTTCAAGATAACGAGACTCTGTCTTAGATATCGAAGCTACAGAAACTTTGTTTTCAAATCTTGTGAAACTTTATTGATGGTTTAATATCCAACCAATCTTACTGCATGCACGTAGGATGACCGAGAGGAAGCTGGATCACAAACACTTTTTTTTTTTTTTTTACTTTTTTCTTTTTTTTTTTTTTTTTTTTTTTAAGGTTTTGTTTGGTTTTGTTTGAAAGCAGAGTTGTTACAGCGGGTTGGGTTGGCAGGTTCACAGCGGTGAGTTGATAACTTACTGAAGTGCGCGCCTGCACGGGGCCGGCACTGAACACATGAAGGTTGAACTATGGCGGCCAACTACCCGGGCAGCTTGCCGCTGGTTTTTTTGTTTTTTATTTAAATACAAAAAACAGGAAGACCCGTGACAGATACCCCAACTTAGGTTAACTTTTGTAAACAGGACAACATGGAAAGAGTTCAAACAGAAGTACAGACAAACTGCAATTTTTCGGCTGTGTCACTCTGGCCCTGCTTCACAGGCGGGGGACTTTGTTCTTCCGGGATGAAGAGGGCGGGCCTATTTTTTTTTTGTTTTTTGTTTTGTTTTTTTTTTTTTGCTTCCTTCTGACAAGTGTCCTGGGCCTTGGAGACGGAACTAAAGATCCTGGTTTGAGATAATCGTTGGGGACCAGGAAGAGTAGGAGGGCAGGATCTCACGGACTGAAAAATTGCAGGTTGCTCACATAACACGGTCATGTTTCAAAAAGTACCAAGCTGATGAAAATACCATGATTATCTCTACTCAATGATTGCAATACTTGTAAAATGCTTCTATAAATCCGAATATGATTATCATGTAATTCCATAAAAATTATACATCTGTCTCTAACAGTTGTTTACTAGGCTAAAACTAAAGCTTCATAGACTGTTTCTAGAACTTAACAACTCCACTGCACAGATGTAAATTTTATACATTTTTTTTTTAACTGGTACAAAGGATTTAAGTTTTTATTACTTTCTTTTTTTTGGAAAAAAAGAAAAAAATAGAAACAGTGCTTTTTATCACCTTTTTATTAATGTTATTTTTTCCCTCCCATAATATAAAAGTCAGCAATGATATCAATAATTTATTATACTGGAAGAAATATAAAAAGAATGCTTGTTGATGGCCTAACTAGCAGTTTTTGCCTAAATAACTAGCGGCTGGTTAAGAAGCTGAATACTGCCGGGTGGAATGGTTTAAAGGATGGGTTTGTACAGCTTCATTCAACTTGGATGCAAAAAGTGCTTTTAGAAGCACCCCCTTAATAACAGAACCTTTGGCTTGAACTCAATGAGCAACTTAGAACCGCTGATATATGATTGTTGGTGCATTGGGTCATTTAGATTGATCAGTTACTATATATTTTTTTCCTTTTAGCCCAAATCCCAGTCCTGATCCCCTAAGACCCTCCCACCCTTCCCCGTTCATAAAATAAAATAATGCAGATGCAGTAAAAAAAAAAAAAAAAAAATGACTACTGTAGTCACTTACACTCTTCCCAAACAGCTGATAACCCCAGTAGCTTGATATTCAGCATATATAATTCATTTACATGATATAGCACTCTGGATATGGCCCTAATCCAGTTTTAATTCATAGCTAGCATCTCTCTATTTCAACCACAGAAAAACTCCTACAGCCAGCAACCAACTACGGAACCTTCAGAAATTAAAGACCCACAATATTAAAATACACAGAACAAAATATCTGAGGTATAAGATAAAAAATGTAATTTTTTCCCTCTTTTTTTTTTTTTTTTTTTTTTAATCTTTAGGGCTGCTAAAATGATGCGTTACTGCATGATTGCAACACCCAGGCCTCGGAAAGCTTCCTTTCTCCCCACACTGGAAGGTTTTAATGGTTTTGTCATTTAGTATGGAGCAAAGCGGTTGTATCCCCCTCGGTATATACTAGCCTGCAATGAAGAAAGAACGAGACCCACATCATCAGCATGGCTCCTAGTCTTGGCATCAGTCAGGGGTGCAAAAGCATTCTGAAACAAAGCAATTTGAGGGGTGTGTTTTTTACATTTTTCCTTTTGCAACACGTGCGTCATCAAAAAAGACTAATGTGAAAAATAGACACTCAAAAACAACCAAAATGGAGGCACCCTCTACCCGTCCCAGCTCATTCTTGGCCAGTCCTGACCTCCCCCAACAGCTCCTTCTAAAGAAAGGTCCCTGCAAGACCAAATGCGCTCGGCCAGTCCTGCTAGCGAGAAGGTCTCTGACACAGGCTGGACAATGGAACAATTGGCCCCTTCTCTCTTGGTTTGTTTGTTTGATTCATTACTAGGACATTCTGTCAGGAAAAGCTCAGTCTACACTCAAGAGGCTGAATATAGACAGCTGATTGGATGCAGTAATTCAACTCTCCTTGCCAACACATTCCTCAAGTGGGCTAGGTGTTGAGGCAGAGTTGCTGAATGCAAAATCAGGATGAAAATTTAAATCAACTGCTTACTTGACTTGGCTCAACAACCTGGATGGAATTTGCTCTTGAGAGGGGAGTTTACAGATGAATTGCTTGATGTAACTGAGCTTGTACAAAATAATGTTTCCAAATCATGGCTGAATTTCTATGACCAAGCTCCAGTGACTCGTCTGGCCATGGCTTTAGATGGCTATGAGGTGGCACTTAGCTATTTACTTTTTCTAGAAGTATTGGCGATTCAAATGAATGCCTATGGGGATTTATTTTTAGGATAAGGACTGATATTCTTGACCCCAAGCAGAAAACTGCATGCCAAAAGCTTTGTAATGATTGCATACGCTCTCACGTGATGGGCACGTCTTACTGTACTCAAGAGTTTTAGTGCATAGAAGTTTGAACAAGTACAGGCAAATTCACCCCACCCTCACCTCCCATTTTTGCCCTCCCCCCCACCCCTCCCAAAACAAAAACCCAGACCCCCCCCCCCAAAAAAAAACCAAAAAACAACTCCCAAACCCAGCTGATTCCTTCTAATTCCTTATGTACTAGGCACACACACAAAGTGTGCCCCTCTCTCTATTTTCTTTCCTGGGCGACTATGACTTTAAACATGAATTGTAATAGGGGAGGAGAGGCAGTCAGATTCTCAGCTGCCTGACAGCAGAGGTCTGGAAGTGTGCAGCTTAGCTCCTCTGAAGTCTGTGCTGGGGCTGGAACCTTGGGGCTATGTGAATGAGCAGCAAGGGAGGGAAAAAAAAAAGAAAAAAAAAAGTTCTGCATTGACACTGCATTCTGTTAGTGATGGATTTAATTATCAAAATGACTAATTATTCCATTAAGGTAAGTGCTCTGCTAGGTGAGACTTGCAAAATTAGAAATATAATAACTTACATGCACTACATTGCCAAGAAATTAAGACATTTATCAAGTTTACCGGGAGGATTAATGTGGCATTTTAGCTGCTGTTAGCACAAGAGACAAATTCAATTAAGGGGAAGTGAGAGTACGTCAACCGTCAACCCGTAGTAAGGTCCCAGCTGGGGGAAGGGAAGGGAAGCAGGAAGAAATGAGGAAGAGGAGGGACTGGTACTCACCATGGCACCAACGCTGTAGGTGGGGGCTGGAGCAAGTGTGTGGTGGTAGGGGTCGGCAGCATAAACTCGTCCGTAACTGAAAGGAAAATGCAGGTGAAGATTAATCCATTATATGCTATTACAGAGTCATGATAACAACCATAAAATAAAAAATACCAAGACAGTGCAGAGGGGCCCTACTCATTTTCAGAGAGAAGCCCGTCTGTGCCCAACACATTCTTCTGTCCATTTAACCTTGTGTGAGATAATATTCACTTTCCTCTCTCTCATTGAACCATTTCTACACAGGTCAATCACAGGGCTACCGCCGAGACTGAGGCAGGCAGAGGAAACAACTTGAAGGAGTGGTTTCAAGAAGCCCAGCACCCACAGAGGACATGTTACTCTCAAGAGACACGGTCTTTTCTCCTAATTCAGCTGCTATCGATCAGGCGAGACAAGGTGGATCACAAAGGGTAAAGTGGCCTGGTCTGTGCAGTTAGGGGCCAACGTCTCAGAAGAGGAAAAAAACAGATGTACTGAAGAGGAGGATCCTTGAAGGGTGTGTAGGACCTTTCCGCACCACATGAGAATTAGTCTGATTTGATTTCGATACTATCACCCCAGATCGTCTACCTCATCAATCTCTGGTCAGGTTCTAGGAAGGGACACATTTCAGACAATGTTTCTTGATGATGCGATCTCATCTTTGAGTTTTTCTATACCTTTCTCCCACCCTCCTTCCTCTACTGCTATGCCTTCTAGCACAGGCTTTGGAATATAAATGAAGACGAGAAGGATGCCTACTGTGTGTCAGGAACTGAACACAGCAACAAATCAGAAATTAAGATTCAGAGAGTTTAGGTTATTTGCTCAAAGTCATAAAGCCAAACAGAGTCAGGACTGATCCTTTAGTTTCTCAGGGCAACCTGGATGCTCGTTCCAAGGTGTCAAGAACCCCTACTTGAATGACCTTCTAAGTATCTTCTTTGAGACAGTTTGAACGTTGGTCTTTTGGTAATGATCAAAGCTGAGGTGCAGGTTAAACTGGGTTAGGTTCCCTGGAAGCACAGTCTGAAATGGAGATTCTTGTGCACATGCCTTGTGGAGGAGTGCTTTCAAGAGGAGGACAGAGAGGTGAGCAGGTTGGAGCATGAGAAGAAAGACGTAAGGATGTGGTCTGGAGACCAGCTTCTACCTGATCCTGCAGAGTTGATCCTGCTTGGAGGCAAGTGCCTTGGTTTTTAATGCCCATGTAAGGTAAGCATCATCTGTGGGCCTCCTTAAGGAATGGAGGGTAACTTCTGAGTTAAAATGACTCTTGGGCAGTGGGTAGGTCTCCGAAGGAGGCAGCAGCTGGAGGATGCACGTACTGGCCACTAAACGGGATCTGTGCCAATTATCAACAGCTTGTGACTCTTGGACTTTGCTTTAAGGAATGAAGGAACAAGGTAGGAATAAACGTCTGTATTATCAACCTTAAGCTCACCTCTCAACTTTTAAAGTCTCATTTGCATTTATTGTTATTCCTTTCCTTTCCAATCTCTTCCCCATTTTCCTTCCAGTCATCTTTCTCACGGTAGGTGGATAAGAATGTACTGGATGGGTCTCATTTAGTTGCTCACATCATGGAGCCTGGGACAATGGGAAGAAGCTGGAGTGAAGGACCTTTAACTCTTAGGGTCTGAGTTAGACCCCAAATGAGAAAAAAAATTTTTTTTTGATTGTACCAAATTCTCATTACAAATGTCTTACTCTTATTAAACACACCCTGCCTGTTTCAAAGGGCACTGAGCTCACATGAGGCTTTCTGCTTCAACACTGTGGTCTCCTCATCTTCCAAAGCAGTGACAAGATTGGATGTTTCTTTTCTGAGGTGATTCTCTCAGGGAAAGTAACGGTCAACCCCCTCTTGCTTTTCATTTTTTGGAACACCCTTGATTGATTTGGCTCAATCAGGTGACCTTCAGTCAACAATGCTCTCTGTCTCTGGGAGGAAGAATGGAGGTAAGTCCAAGACAGAAGGTGTGTTAAAACCAGAAGAAGGATGACGTTTTTGAAGAAACCGTATATTCATGGAGGTCCCTCATGAAAGCTGGGCCTCTGCCCACGTAAGTAGAAGTAGATGTGAACAGGGGTCAAAGGACATGATATACGACTGATGCTGATTTTCATTTTGTGAGAAGATAGTCTGTCGTTGGTCTAGAGAAAAAAGAAACTGCTAATCGGATTATTTTAATGCACTTTCACCCAGGAAAGCTGGTTGTATGAACAGGACATAAAATGCGAAGATAAACTGAAAAGCCTTGCTCTGCCAAAGCATCATTTTGATGGGATTTCTTCAAGACAAGTGTGAAAATGCCCATTTAGAGAAATTAATTTTTTTTTGTTTTAATTTGGGGAATGGTTTTACTGTGGCAAAAATTTCCTCTTTTGGGGAGATAATGTATCCACAGTCTGAATGTTTTCAATGAGAAGAGAGCTCCCACCCTTGCCCTCCACATACTTTAATGGTAAATTCTTTTTTGACTATAACACTGGGCAGAGCTTCAACCTTTGTGGAAAACCCAAGGTAACAATTTGGCAGCATTCTCTTCCAACGCAGAAGAAAAATACAGCAGCACTGAACTATTCCTCGTAAATGAGCAGGCCCCTTTTCTCCTCAGGGTGACCTCTACCTTCAGAATCCGATGGTTTTATTATGATTAATAAATTTCATTTCCACAGAGGAAAAGGGACCATGTCAGCTCAAACTGAAAGCAAGGAGGCTTCTTTTCAAATGCTAATTTCTAAACACGCCCTTGTGTGACACTACAATTTAGACACAAGGTTATTAGGGAAGACGTGGACTTGAGCACTACTCTTGCAGCAGAAATACCAGGCACGTCAGCGACCTAATGTCCTCAGAGCTGGCGAAGCACAGCCCAAAGGAAAAATGGCAATTCCCAGGGACCTCAGTGGGAGTGATGGGAAAATGTCTTACAACTGCCATGTTATGACCAACCTGCACATATCCTCACCCTCCATGACACCCATCCCTGGCCAAAGTAGACAATGGTGCAATCAGGTCATGATGCTCTCTGTGTCCCCACAATGTATCCATCAAAAATTACAGAAGGAATCTTCCATGTGTCCACTTTACTCCCTTCATGTTACCACCACCTTAACCTAACCCATCAATGTTTCATCAGAAGCAAAGCCACAACAGCCTTAAATCTTGTCTCTGTGGTTCTACTCTTGCCTCTTCAAACCACAAGCCATTTATAGCTATAGCTAACAAATCTACTTCTATCATATGCTATCCATCCATCAGCCATCTAGTTAAATATAAATCTAAACACATCACTTCCCTGTTTAAAACCCTTCAATGGTTTTTAAAGCCCAAATTTGCATGTGTTGCCCTGCCCCTCTTTCAATCCTGTCTTATCTTTTCCTATCCACCCCTTGCTCACTGTGCTCCAGGCACATGACTCCAGGCCTCATCACTGCTCCATGAACACATGCAAATTAATTCTCTTCTTACTGTCTTGGCACTTGCCCACCCTTCATGTAACATAGCAAGTCTATAATAATTTTGTTTACTTACCTCTCTGATTATTTACCACCCCCCCCAGGAATGTCAGCCCCATGAAGGTTGCGTCAAGTCTATTTTGTTTGCCTTTTTGTCTCCAGCATGTGCCAAAGAACTGGCCACAGTGCAGGTGAACAAGGGGCCAAGCCAATGCCGCTGCGTGACTAAAGGCACCAAGAGGGAGGAGTAAACAGGAGAGAAGTATTATGTCAACAGCAAAGAGCCTTCCAGATAGGCTTTCTGAAGATACCAGGTCAGCTGCTCCCAAAGACATTCAAAACCCTTAAGACACTCAGAAGAAAAGTTTCTGGGGAGTCTGAAGATACAGAGTGTGTAATTTCACATCACCCCTGAGAGTTCACAGAACAGTGGCCAAGTTGCCATCAAGCTCATCAAAATCCTTCAGGGAAAAGCCAAACAAACAATGAAGTAAGAGATAACAGCTTTGGTGGTGACTTCACCACAGCTTGTAGCCATGCCATCATGAACCTACGTTTTTTTGACCTTAGCAACAAGTGAAAAGCAGGAAGCCACCCATGGCGCTAGGGAGAGGAGAAGGCATGAGACAAGAAAGCCCAAGGTCAAGTTCTGCCTTTGCAATGTCCTTACTCAAAGACTAGGCAAATCGTTCTCCCTGAGCCTCATTTTCCTGTTCATAAAATGGTATTGTTGGGTTTGAGGCCTGCCTACTTCACAGATGAAGTGCATGAAAAGAAACCAGGTACATTTTAAAGCACTCTACAGATACAAGAGATTGTGATGCAGG
Source organism: Panthera tigris (assembly GCF_018350195.1). Taxonomy (NCBI): domain Eukaryota; kingdom Metazoa; phylum Chordata; class Mammalia; order Carnivora; family Felidae; genus Panthera; species Panthera tigris. The sequence continues at coordinate 34,980,709 of NC_056675.1, forward strand.
GGATCAGAGTCCGAGTTTACCAAGCCAGGAGCTCTCTCCTGCCCAGATCTCGGGTCTGTAGAGGCAAGGGAAGGATTCTATTCTAATATGATCATGTGCAGCTCTAGCAATCAACCTACAGATACTTTTGGAGTTAAGCACTACCTAATTTAGGAGTTACAGAGGTAGTTAAAACTGTTGCATTTGGGCATAAGGTTATGTTGGAGAAAAACAAGTAACAATGCTGCCCACTGAATGGGGAACTCAAACTGTGTAGGTTGAAGTGCTTTGCCAATTCTATTCAGAGATGCAAATATTACTTATTATTAACAACTGAATCTCATTGAAACAAGGGGGATGCTAATGAAATACAATAGAGCTGTGCTGGTACCACACCAGCATTCTAAGAGTGAAGTGATTTTCTTACAGGGACATAGGAAGGACACTAATTAATTTCACTGCCTGTATTTTACTCTCTATCTCAGTTGAGAGCCTTTATACTCCTGGGACCTTTATTCTTCCTGGAGCATCACTTCTCCATGCCTTTGGTCCCAGAGACAGCTTGGGGAAACCCTGGGGAGCAGAAAGGTGAGTGAAGAACTCCCCCAGAGATGGAGTTCACAGTTGATGGACAGCCCAATTGCAGCAAGAAGGTGTGACAAAGAAGGGTTGCAAAGTATGCTTCCAAAAGAGTATGTATTCTGACCCCTGGGGTCTCTGCATCGCTGTTAGGGACTATAGTGTCCTCCTAATTATGTATCTAAGACATAGTCTACAAGGCATTAGGGAAAATGAACCCATGTAACACAGTATGCAAAGGGAGCACTACACCATGACCCTGTAGTTGTAACAGCCTGCCCTTTGGAGAGCAATGGTGTAGCTAAGGGATGTTCCTCTGCACTTTCCCGTGGAGGGTCAAGTGAGGTCTGGACCCTTGCATGGCTCACCCCAGTCTGGGCATCTGAGGCAACAGGTGAGAAGAAAGACAGAAGTCAACCTGCACAAGAAGACGGATCCCCACCTACCCAGATGTTCATCCTGCTTCATCACTCTGCTTTCTTGAGCTTTTCCAAATGAAAACCAAAGGGCTTTTTGAAGAAAGCCCTTTGGTTTTCATTGTTGCTGGTGTAATTCAATCAGTTGTTGTTTTCCTCCCATCCTGAGAGAAAGCATCTGGGATATGTGCTTCAGATCAGGCATTCTTTGCATTTGGGAAAATGCTCTGCTCTTGGCAATTCTCAGTGGCAAAAGGAGCCACACTCGTTATCAGGAAGAGGAAGAAAAAGACTGATGGAAGGCATGTGGGTTTTGGAATCCCTCAGCTCTGCTCCAGCTATGGTTCCTTCCCTGATCCAACTGCAAATCAATCCATTTTCAAAAATAGAGTCTTATGGACATTTATACTTTCCAACTCACCCATCCCATACTCATCACTAAAAAACATTCAGCAGAATACAGTAAGATCCCATGGTCCTACTGAAAGAGGTGAAAGACTGACAAATCCCTTAATGATTTTTGGACTGCAGGATGTGCTAGGTCCCCTTGGCTTGTGGGGTTTCTGTTAGCTAAGGACGCAGACAAAATTCCTCATTTCAAAAGATGAAAGAATGCAACCTAGAGTAAGGCAGTCACAGAACACCCTTCCAATTCCTTCCTGATTTAAGGTAAATGGGCTCTCACTTTCATGCATATAAACACGTACCATGCAAGCCCTCCTTTCTCAAATCATAGAACCCCACAACTTACAGGCTGTACAGTCTGGGCTGCCATAATGTGTACTGGTGTCAGAAGATATTAAGATACAAATGGTAATCATGGCCAAGATTTGGGGCAAATCTCCCAGGGTCATTCGTAGCAAGGACAGTGAGCTTATCTCTCTTCACTGCAAAGAGACAGGGAAAAACTGGTGCTAATCTCCACAGGAAGAAATACGAGGACTCCCAGGACCTCAGTCCACCATCTTGGATTGCCACAGGAGGGGAAAAATCTTGACCGTCTCAGGATGAGAATCACTTGAGTGTAATGGGAAACAATTTAGAGATAGATGGGTTAGAAGGGGATGTTCCTATTCATGGAGACTCCACTGAGGTCTGAGCTCTCACGGGCTCTGTTGGCCTCAGTGAACATGTTTGCTAGGGAAACACTCCTTTTTGACTACGATAACCTCTCTAGCTTTAGCCTAGACCATGACTTCCACATTTATAAACCATGGAGGGTGACCAAGCTTTATTCTAAAACGTCTCAAGATACATGAGAGAGGAACTTAACCAGTCCCACAACTCAAAATATCCAGAAAAATCACTTCAAATATAGCAAAACCTCCAAAAAAGGACATGAGTAGAAATGGAAGAAATTCTCCAAGTGAACAACACAGAGTTGTCTCAACTGGACTCTGACATTTCCAAATCCTGTTGCCGCTCACTTCCTTACCCTGGATTTGAAATGGTTACCTTCACTAATCACTTAAGTACAGTTTTCAGCCTCATGTTTTCTTTGCTCAGAACCAGTAAAGAAAGCATCTTATGGGCTCTCTAGCTTCTAAATGGGAAGCCACATGGTTTTCTCATCCAAACTGTGACACATCTGAACTGTGTCTACATAAGTATGCACATAAATCCAACACCTAGAAAATCTGTGAGAAATAGATCATACCACCCATGGCAAATCAGATGGCATCACCCTTTCTGTACCCTGTCCATGCAATCAGAAACCTCTTCCAATTCTGAATCCCAACAGAACAGGTCTGAGATAGTAACCATGATTCTGGATTCATCAGAGCAGAGTAGCAGCCACTACATGGGAGTGGAGAAGACACAGTAAATCCTGCTCTTGGCCAAAGACCCAGAGCCACACTCTCTTTAATGCCAAGCTCAAGGCCATCTTTCTCTTAAAAATGCTGTTTCACCTTCCTTGTGTCCTGACAGTTGCTCTACCAAAATCACTAAGAGTTTCCCATCATGCTTGGAAATCAACATGGTGCCCCAGATAGGGTTTAACCTACTGGGGGAACCACAAAGAGTAATCTCTGAAAGTTTATCTCCTCTCTGGGCCACTTCCTCCATCTGGGAATGGAAATAATGGTCCACATTGACTGTATAAGGCAATAGTGAGTTGAGATGAGGGTTACCAGTTACTCAGCAACCAAATGGGTGTCAGTTATTGATGCTATCAAGATGGTTAGGATTACAGCTTTTGCCTTCTGTCTATTCCAGGTGGGGTCACAACACTAAAGTCCATGGCGTCCATGTGTCAAAACTACCCCTGAAGTCAGCATCCAGAGGCCCCACACCCTATGTAAGCAGATCAAGGATTCTAAGAGGTTAACTAGCACGGCAAGAACAACTAGCATGCCCACGCACACACAATATACTCTCACTTGGAGGCAAAATGGAAACATAAAGTCAGGAAGCACTGCCAACATACAGATTATCTGTCACAGTATTTTAATTCCAGGTGAGTATCCCTCACTTCTAAGAGGCCAGTTCCTGGGGCACACAAACCCTTTCAATATTCATTTGAGCAAAATGAACGAAAATATAGCTCTGGAATGGTATTGGCCAATAAAAATATAATGAGCCAAAGATGAGCCATTTTAAGTTTTATAGTGGCCACATTTAAAAAGTGAAAAGAAACAGGTGCAGCTCATTTTTAGATGTTAATTAAAATATCACTTCAATGTGTAATCAACTTAAAGCTTATTAATGAAATATTTTACATAAGTTTTGTACTACAGTTTCCAAATCTAGTATGTATTTCATACTTACAGCTCATCTCTGTTTTGACCCACCACATTTCAAGGGCTGTAGTTATTGGCCACCATACTGCAAAACACAACTCTAGAAAAACCCATCCTATGTTTTCCTTACCATTGAGAGGGGAAAGGTTCCTGACTGATCAGTTCTATGGTTCCTAAAGTGTGATCTGAGGGCTCCTCTATTAGAATTACCTGGCAGAACTTGAAAGAATGCAGATTTTCAAGCTCTCTCTCCAGACCTATAAATCAGAATCTCTGGGGCAGAGGCATGGGAAGAGAAAAGGGATTCTGCATTTGTAATAAGGGTGATTTTCATGCAGTCTAACGTTTGATAATTGCTGTTCTTTTTTTTTTTTTTAATTCAAATTCTGCACTGATATAGCAACTTCCTCAGTCAGGCCAATTCAGAGCTATCTGGTTATCTTTAATGTTTATAAGTAAACTGATAGAGACATTTTATTTTTATAGGGTATTGTTGTTGCCTGCAACAAGCTTTGAACTATGCCTAGTGCACAGCAAGCTCTCAATAAATGTTATTATTATTTTTACTAAGTTCCTGTGTTTATATGTTCCCCGAACACCCTGCACTCCCCTATTATAATACACATCACATTTTATTGGAAACAGACCAATTAACTACAAATCAATTTCCTGCATGACGACTTTGCTGAATAATCAAATAACCAAAATGTAGGAAAGACAATTAGATAAAGTTTGCTGAAGGATCAATTAGGGGAATGGCCAATTTGGAAACTTCTTCTCAATATTATCTGAAGCTGCGTGGATGTGCAAGTGTGTGTGCACGCGCACCTGTGTGAGCATGTGCATGCACAAGTTGGGCAGGGATAGAAGGAAGGAAGGGATGATGCCACCCCATGTGCCCATGCACTTGCTTCTAATTACTTAATACAGTACATAGCAGCCTGTTTACAGAGGATGGTTTTAATGGTGTTGGAAGATGACCATTTGGTCAAGGCTTTTTTGCAGACCTCCACCCTTACCTAGTGTCCAGTACTGACAAAGAACTGGGAGTGTATCCCCAGGTTGGCTTTCCATGCCTCTAAGATGGTACCTGGCCCAGTGGAGGAGGCAAGAGTTGCTACCGGATGGAGACCCAGCCTCCACCTGCACCCCATAACACACAAGCATTCACACAAACTCTCTTGGGCAGGGGGCAGCTGGGAGCCAGGATCTGGCATCCAAAACAACTAGTTCCAAGTTTCTGGTAGTTTTCAGGGAATGGATTATCCTGTTAGTTGACTCTTAGACACTGATTTTCAGCAAAAGAAAGATTTGGGGAGAAGTGACCTGGAACAGACATCTCCGGGAATACACAGAATGTTCCCTGACAAGGCAGCTGCTCCCTTCACTCTGTCCCTGCACCCAGACCAATCCCCTGTACATCAGACTATTCAACACACACCTGCTGATGAAGGGGATGGCCCAAGTCAAATAAACACCGAGCGGAGCAGCCATTTATAGAACCATCAAGTTCCCTTGAGCCCCCTCAACATGTTAACAACTATGTTCTCTCACAAATACTAGCTTTTTACGAGCAAGACAAGGCAGCTGAAAAACGTAGGAGAATTCCATCTGGAGGCAAAGGTCAATGTTCCAAGGTCAAAACACAAGAAACACGTGGGGGCAGTGTGGTCTAGTGGTAAGAACCTCATCATCAGAGGCATTCCATTGTGCTTTGTGACAGGTTACCAAAGTTCTCTGGGCCTGAGCAATTTTTTTTTCTTTTTTACCTCCAAAGTGAGGATGAGGGTGATCTCTACCTCACTGAGCTGGTGTAATAAATCATATGTTCATGTCTACACATGCACATACATGCACATGTAGGTATGTATCCATATAATTTACCATGCTTGCTAGCACACAGAATTTGCTCAACAAACAACAGGAAGTGATCATTACACCCTGGAGAATTCAGCAAAGTCCATTTGAGGCACAGCTACTGCAGGGATTGAGGGCTCACTCATCATCAGTAGTGACAAAAAGCCTTAGCGCCTTATGGAAATACCTGGCTCACCCTCGGAACAAGAGGAAGAGGGTGGACATTTAACACAGACAATCTCATTGGCTTTTCATCTGCTGCCCTCTGCTACTTGTTCTCCTGTCAAAACGCAGCCCGAAGACTATCACTTTGGCTCTTCCTTCACCACGGTCCTAACCTAAGCCACTGTCACCCCTCCCTGGACTGCTACAAAACACTCCCAACAGGCACCCTCTCTCCTCTTGCCATCCTGTAATCTGTTCCCCACAATGCAGTCTAACTCACCATTTAAATATCAAGGCGGATCACAGGTGACCCTTCAGTGCCTTCCTACCGCACTTAAATCTTGAACGGTTTCGTCTGATTCTCCTGAGCCCTGTTTGTCTTCCTGATTTTATCTCCAAAGCTCTTACTTGTCCTTATGCTGCACATCTTGCTGGGCCTGGCCACCTCGGGCATGTCTCACCCACATGGCCCTGGTACATGCTGCCCATTCAGCCTGAAATGCTTACCGTTCCACAGTTACGTTCCTGGCTGCACCCTCACTAGATTCAGGTCCCCGTTCAAATGTCACCCTCTCAGATCTTCTGTGATCACTGAACCTAAGGTAGCAGTTCATCCTATTTTCGGTCCACCCCTCTGCTCTTTGATTCATTAGAGCTGTTGTAGAACTTAACTTACATGCAAGAATATTCCGTGCCTATCCATCTACATGTTGGGGGTGTGGTCTCCACTAGAAAGGGGGCAAGGAGGCTCTTTGAAGGAAGGGCTCCTCTTGGCTTATTTAATGCTATGTCCCGAGGGCTCATAACAGTTGCTGATACACAGTGATGACTCAATACATATTAATTAACTGAAATGAATTTCCAGCTGCTCGGCCAAAATAAGTAACTTGCTTTTCGACCTCCATTCTTGGGCAAGACCCATATTCTACTTCTACTACAGTCACTAGCCGGTCCTGGGAAAGTCCCTTTTGCAATCTCTTACAGGATCTGACTCTTGAAAGGGTCTCATTGCTATAGAATGAGAAGCTGAGCGTCCAAGGTGGGGAGGCACTGTATGCTGAGGGTTCAGCACTGTTGTCAAAAGGCCAGTCGCCAGTGTCACCCACATGGGTACTTATCTTTCAGGAGCAACCAAACCAAAACAATGAACACCATTGCTGGAGACACTGAGTAAGAAAATAAATGTAAATACAGTCTCACAAACCACACATGCTAATGAGAAACGTTTCTTCTACGTGGCTAGCCGAAGCAGAACCAACATTTTGGCATCCTCTCCAAATGACCCAAGTAACAAACCGTCACGTTTCCTTTGGAAACAGGAAGAAACAACCCTTCAGTGCTGCCAGTACCACCTGGCAATTTTCACCTCACCATCTCTACCCCAAGCCAGAGACAAACCCGGTCAGCTCTGCCCTGAGAGGCAGCTGTGCAAGAATAACACATCTTTATAAGAATTTCAGTTATAAAATCCACCAGGCCCTGAAAACTGAGGTTTTAAGCATCTTGTTGATTTCTTTCTTCATCTAAAAGGAGAGAAACTGGCTTGTGTCAAACGCTGAAATCCAGTAGATACCGGGATTCAAGAGACCTGCCCTTTGGAGTGTTCTGCATGTGGGGATGGTTTTGTTGATTAGAATGGGGATGCCCTGGGTTCTCCCAGCATGGGGGAGGGGGCACATGAGGAGCTCCCCTCGGGGTCTTCATTGAAACCATGAGTACACAACCTTTGTAACCGACCGGTTCTGTTTTTCCATATTCACTTTATGAGGAGGGAGGACTGGCTAAGAGATAATTTGACATTTGATTGATACGGGTGTCTCCTTTTTCATGCTTGGTTCAGAATTCAGACTTCAAATGGGACCTTATGAAGCATGTAACATATTATTAATACGGCCATCAAAGCAACAGGGATATCTCTCTCAATTTGAAATCTGATCAATAGCAATTCATTAAGAATTTACTGAAGAGCCATCCTAAATCAGATAAGGTAAGGTGAACACACTCGGTCTACCAGGCAAACTTTCATTATCTGCCGCCTCTTTCAGCAATAGTGTATGTGGACCACTTGCTTACAAGGCAGGGTTTGTTAAGGCACGGGACGAAATCGATATCTACCTCTGAGGCTGTAACTTTGCAGTGTGTGATCTGTGATGTCAAAATATAACCTGAGACACACCGGAACATGCATGCATTTTAACAGGATACGTAGAGGCTGTGGAAGACAGCCTCTCCACACATGACATGTGTTAGCAGCTTAAACCAACATCCCTTCCCCACCCCCAGTCGGCTACCCCTCCGGACGCATGCTCCCTTTTCAAGGTTTTGAACATGTGAAATGTCTCTTGCATCCCAGGAACATTCCCCACCACGTCCAGCTACACAAGTATCCCACCCCCCTTCTACTATTAAGTATTAGTGATGCGTTAGGGATGTCACCACCGCTCGCGGGGGGAAACAGATGTTGGAGGGTAGGGGTCGAGGAAGGAAAATAGAAGAGCCTTTATCCAAGGGGTTTGATAGAAATGCAGTAAGCTGTCACTTTAAAATATGAACATGCATACCTCATGAACTCCCAGGTTAAGACTTTCCGCCATTAAAAATATTGACACGGACTCTTATCAATGAAAGAAGCCTTGCCTTTTAGGACAGACGGGGCTAGGGACATGCTCCTAGCAATCTGCCCTTCCATTAATTTAGTTTCTTCTCACCAAAGACTGTAAGTAGGGAGGGAAGTGTTAGCAAGCAAGCTTGCATTTACTGCTCCATCGATAAAATGTGATTGGAGCAGATGAATGTCTATTTGCAAGGCTCTATTTAATGTAGGCTTTGAAGGTCACGTCATACTCAACTACATGTTAATAAGCTGTACAGTCCTCCCTTGTTGGCTAGAAGCCACATATTGGGAAGATCTCCTAGTAATTGTTTTGGTCGTAGTTTAGGCTTAAAAGCAAACGAAACCAAACAAAAAACAAAACAAAACAAAGAATCTGTTAGCACTCACCTATCTTGACATTTAATCAAGTAATTCCAAGCTAATGAAAATCCAAACATAACTCTTCTGAACCACATCAAAGCAGAAAGGTGTGATTTTGATGGACACATCATGCAACTGTGCGATTTCCATTTGCCAATGCCCTGATTTCAAAAGCAGAAGACTTTGTCTCTCTAAATCCTGCTACTTGTAATAGGTTTTACAAGAAAGGAGACAGGGGATCTTTGATTCATAGAGTGAAGATCCCCTTCTTATGAGATGGAGATAATTGTATTCCCCAATGCCTCTAGCTATATGGAGTCAGTCTTTTAGGGTCTATGATATATAACCAGTCATTCAATACAGATCAGTATAATTCACATACACATCTGTGTGAACCCAGACAAAATATGTCAAAAAACATACAAGTCACACATGTGCATCCCTAGACTCCCCTTTCAGCGTTTTAACATAAGTGTTTATACCGTAAGATTGCATTGTGGCTTCATCCAACACAGTCTTACTTTTCTAGATCATGTACTATTAAAACTGGAAATAAAGTACCCAAGTTAGCAAAACGCCTAGTGTCTTTTTAGACAACAGAGGCTCAAGGCTTCAGCTATACTCCAAAGATATATGGACTTTGTTTTTGTTTTTTTTTTCAACTCAACTTTCTAGAGTGACCAATTGCAGCATGTGAAGGAAAAAAAAAAAAAAGAAAGAAAGAATATTGAGACTTGGATGGATGCGTCAAGAAGTAGCAATGTTTGTTACCTGCAGAGGTGTTACAAGAAATTTCATCTGCTGCAACGAAGACGAACTGATTTCTGGAAGAGAAGATAAAATTCACAATACTGCTCGCTCAGGGAGAAATGTGCTCTCTGCCAACTGGGTAGATGTATTCAGATGCGGGGAGGGAGGGCGCTGTGTTCGAATGGATGTTGCAAGGGAAAGTGTTGATATGGCTAGGACTTGGGAGAGTTTAGAAGGATCATGAACCAGGCATGCGGGGGGCCTCACCAGTGGAATCGGGGGTGATGTGAGAACGGGGGTGGGGTGTGTGTGTACACACTATTGCACTGACATAGGAGTACTGAGTGTTACCAGGACGTCACGCGAGGATATGTTTCTAAGGCCGGGGCATTTCAAACTGCGCTTGGAATTTCTACACTAAATGCAAATTACATTTAAAGAAAATACAGACTGTCCATTAGGAAAAATGGGGTACTGCAGCTAGCTACGAAAAATCATAAAATTCCAGACTTTATTATTGTAGTATAATATCAAAAAAATTTTAAAGGAAAGAAAAAGAAATTGCGGTCATTTCAGAAGAGAATGGTTATATGGTCTCATGTTATAGATAATAATTTCCTCACCAAACTAGGCTGGCTACACAAAGAACGTAAGAGAATTCCTCTATTGGAGTAAATCCCATCTCACCAAATTATTTTTAATGATGCAGTGTTTAAAAGAAAATTAAAATGGAAAATGCTATTTTACTTTGATTTAGTAAATCCAGGAAGATGATAAAACTCTCTTAAGATGTTTCCAACTGTGGCATTTTCACAATGAAATGTGTTCTAATTCAGACACACTGTTTATTTCTCTAGAAATGAGAACGTCTGTGGGAGGCAGATTATAAAAATGCCCCAATGAGATTAGCTGGGATCTTAAATGCCTCAGAAGCAGTAGGATAGAGCCTTCTGGTTCTTGTTTGTTAGATTTTTCTGTAGTGTATGAATCATTAAGAAGCAAGATTAAATGCATTTTTGGGGTCTTCGATTGGTCTTCTTCAAATGTTTTAATGATTCCAAAAAGTACCTAGTGATTGAGCATTTCTTAAAACACCTTAAGAAAGTTTTACTTTTGCAAGAGGTACACTCTGAAATATAAATAGAGCTACCACTGGAAAATTCACTAGAATTTGGCATTCACTTGAAAATTCTAGCTATTTCCACACCAATGAAATCTAAACAAAATTATACATGCTCTGAAAATAGTATTTCTTATGTCTTTCTTCCATATAACAAAAGTCACAGCCAAGTTCATTTATCACTTCTCTTAAAAGAATAAGAACGTTAGTGTCACTGGATTCCTGCTCTCTTTCTGCTTGGACACAGACTTTTTGAGCCCCACCAATACCTGGCTTCAAATTTCTGAGGTTTGAGGAGCAGTACAATTAATATCCCTGAAAATGAAGATATTTGGGTTTGAATATTTGTTTTCACTTGTTCACCTCTGAATGCCTCAAGGGGGAACACGATATGGGCAGCTCAAATTGCATGCATGAAATTCATATGTGTATGGACCAAACAAGCCCTTGGAAGGACTTCTGTTTATAGTATGCTCACAAGAATAACACTTTATTACCAAGAGCGGCAGCCTGGTGCATCCAAAGGGGCAAACTCTTTGGTATAGCCATTCCTCAACTATAGGGTGGGCCTCGTTAGTGAGATGGTTCTATCCAATTCAGACCCTATCGTCCCAGAATAATCTGCCACCTTGTATCTCACTTCTGCATTTTCCCTACAGAACTGTCCCTCCTGCCAGACATTAGGAGAACCACAAGAGGCAACCAACACAGATATACAATGGTGACTGACTGAAGAAGGAAAAAGTTTTAAGAACACAACCTACCAGTATATTTACAAAGACATCAGACCTTTGTCTTTAATTGTACCAGAATTTTAGAACATATGATGGTTGTGTTTCACAGCACTCTTCCTTGGGACATGATACATTCTCTCTTTTTTTTTTTTTTTTTTTTGTCTTAATTTTTGTTAATGCTTATTTATTTTGAGAGAGAGACACACACACACAGAACCTGAAGCAGGTTCCAGGCTCTGAGCTGTCAGCACAGAGTGTGACACAGGGCTCAAACTCACAGACCGTGAGATGATGACCTGAGCCGAAGTTGGACGCTCAACCAACTGAGCCACCCAGGCGCCCTATGATACACGTACTCTTAAAAATAATGCTACTATTTCTCCATTCCCTTCCTTCCTTTCTTTTTCCTCTCCCTCTCCTCCCCACCCCCAGCTCGCTCGCTTGCTCGCTCTCTCTCTCTCTCTCTCTCTCTCTCGGGCAACTTATATATCTTGAATTTTTTTAGAGTGTCTCTAGGATTCCTGAGAAAAATCTCTGAACAAAGGGTATGACTCGGAGAGTTGGCTCAGAAGATGGCCGACTATCAAATCAAATCTACATCAAAGCATGAAGTTATTGCCAGTAGTGATATTTTAAGGGATATATCATGGACTCTGCGGCAGTACCAAAAAAGAATTATTAAAACGTATTTGCAAAATAGTTATTTGGATGTATCAGTTCTCTACTGCTATTTATTTTCTTTTAATTCCACGCAAGCAATCCCACTACATCCATTTCAGAAAACTGCCTTTTTATGGAGCTCATTTATTCCATGGAGTCAACCTGCATGATCAGCCCTCCCGCTACACTGATTATAAGTACAAAAGGAGATGTCTGCCAAATAAGAGCCTGGGGAGGGATATCAGGCCAATGTGGCCCACATGGGAGGCCAACAGAGGAATCTGGGAAGAATTATAAGGGAGAGGTTTCATGGTGATGTCTCTGTCCACTGTTAGGCAATTTTGATATACAGTTCTGTCTCTCCCCACTTGACCTTTAAGACAAAAACCATGTCTCTCAGCCCCATGTGTGGATCATCCGTGACCCTCTCAGTGGAATCATTTACCCCAAATGACCAGAGAGAGGTATGATCAAAGAGATTAACAATGTAGCTGGGAAATCTGCTACCCCCAAGCAAGGGCAGGGCAAACTAAGTGACCAAAGCAGTGCATGTGCACTCTGGACAGTGTGGGTGGGCTCACCTCTCAGGAGGAGAGAGGAGACTGGCATGGGTCTTGGCCCCCATGCTACTCCTAGTCGGCTCTGCACTCTCAACACAGACCAAAGAATTGAAAGAGCAGCTGCCCCTGATGTTCAGAAAACCGGTTACAGAGGACAAAGTCTGGCCAAGCGGTTCTCAGCCTTGGCTGCACACTGTAAAAACACGCGGTGCCCTTCTAAAATGCTCAGTGATCATGCTACACCTAAGACTGGTTACATGGGAATCTCTGTGAGTGGGTCTTGGGTGTTTGTAGTTCCTGAAGAGCTCCAGGTAACTCTCATACCAGCCAAGGCTGAGGGCCACTTGTCTAGCTGAGTGGTCACGTCGAGTTCCTTAGACTCACAGGGAGAGGTGAAAATAACGGGAAAGCCCAGGCCCTTCTCCTGTGGTCCTAGCCTAATTGGTCTGGGGCAGAGTGTGGAACGAGGTAGTTGAGGAAATATTCAGCAGGTAATGTAGGATTCTGTGCCGAGTGTGGGCCTGGTTAAGATTCTCTCTCTCTCCCCCTGCCCCCTCTTTCCCCCCCTTTCTCTTTACCTCCCTCTCCCCTTTCCCCTCCTTACCTCTCTAAAATTTAAATATATATACGTGTATATATATATATATATATATATGTATATATATATGTATATGTGTATATATATATATACATATATATTTATGTGTATATATATCCCCAACTATTCTTAAATAACTTATAAAGAAAGAACCTCATTTCTGAAAGCGAAGGTGGTCTAACGGTGGCCACAATGTCATGCTCTCTGTATCTAATTCCCCCTGTGTTTCTCTTATTTCAGTATCTTCCATGAACAAACTCAAGAGGATCTTTGCTGGGTCTTTCCACTTGCCTTCTGAGTCTGCATCTAATTCTCTTTACCAATTTTTCCACCTAGGATTCCTTTCTATTTTTGAACCCTCTCTCTACTGCAGAATTTCTCAAACTTCCCTGAAGATAAGAATTAATTAGAGTGCTGAAATATAGATGCTAAAAATAGACGTCTGGGTTTCAGCCCTGACCCCCCGAATCAGAACTTCCAGGAAAGAGATGTGAACATCTGTCCATTTGGTGAGAACCCAGGCCTGGTTACTGACAAGCTCTGGGGACCCATTCACCAGTCCTAAGTGTCTGCTGCCCCTGGAAGAGAATCATCATTCCAGGTAATTCTTACCATGGGGACATCTGGGAACATTGCGGAGAAATTTCCTGCAAGTTCAGTCCCATTTTCATTTCAGAAATCTTCCTACTCTCCCAGGAAGATTGACAGGGGGAGGCTTTGTGGGAGGAGGGAGGATTACTAATTTAGGAAAAAGAATGAAACGGTTCATCGCTGAGCACGAGGAAGAAGGCTACATTCGTCTCGGCTCTTTGGAGTGTTGGTGTCAAAGAGCCAGTGACCCGATGTCGATGGAGTACTTATCCATGGCAGGAGGTGGCCAAGCCCTGTATCTATGTATTAACTGATTTAATTTTCTCTACACCCCCTCTTCCTATCCCAGTCTTTATAGATGAGGAAGTGGAGGTGTAGGTCATGACCATGTGCAAGTTGGTGGAGATGAAATCTGAACACAGCTGGGTTGGCTCAAGACCCCGACTCTTCTTCACTAAGATTGTGCTGAGGGGCACCCATGTTGGGGTGCTGAGTCAGCAGTGGAGTGAAACGTCTCTACGGAGGAACCTCCTGAAACTGTCCTGAACCTTTCATTCCTACCGACAAAATAACACAGAATCTGGATTCTCCTTTGAGTATGATGTTAATTGAAGTTTGAGAGGGATAATTATATTCTGCTTTAGCAACTTGCAGTGTGGAATGACACGGGCCATGGTCTTTCTTTTTCATTCTATCACCAGACTTCATTATGTTTTACGATGGTTTTCATAGACCAACCATCTAGACTCTGCATCTGACTCAGCTGGTGGTGCATTTAAATTAGTCCTGTGACCTGCCACATCATCCTTCTACCCCACTTTTCTTCTTAGGCGAAATCTCATCTCTCTGTAATTTTCTTTCTTCTAAAAATTACCCACGGCTGAACTCTAAGAGTCAAATTAAAATAGTAGCCAGCCAGTATTGCTGGAGGGAATGTGAGAAGCTAGGTATGGAGACAGAGTAAAGGTTGGGGCACAGGCAGGGGAGGAGGGAGGACAGACAGGAAATGTTCTCCCATCAAAGAACACTGGTGTTCAGTTTTACTGTTGGAAATTCTGGTCACTTCTCATTCTTTGGCCTTTTAATTCTGTCATGTCACTATTGTTATGCAAAACTCTGGGTGGATATCACTCATGGCAGTCTTCTAGTATCTAATGCTATGAATAAGGAAGCTAGCAAACCCACGCCCACACACACACACACACACACACACACACACACACTTACATGTGATTAAAACCCTCCAAGGCTATCTAGTGCAAATTCCCTAGGGCCTTAGAAGTTAGTCTTCAACTCCGGCACATGGCAGTCAAGATGTCCCAAGACAGCAGTGCACAAAGTCAAATTAATTCTATCTGTAGATTCTGGGCACCTGTTGGTTGTAAGGCAGAGTATCTTAATGCTGTATATATAATTTTTTAAAAATAAAATACTAATGACCAGGTCCATTTCCCAATCTTTTTACGTCAGAATCTTTGAGAGTAATTCCCAGGCCCAGGTATTCCCGAAAAGCCACTCTGGTGATCCCAAGTGTCAGCCAGCACTGAGAACTGACATTTCACTGTATGACTATTTCTTTGAACTTAAGTGCCCTGACTCTGCAGGGAAGAGAGCTGTGTCCTCTGGTTTTTCAATTAAACGGCACTAGTGTTGACAGCCACATTTTTAATTGCTGATATTTTAGTTTTTGGAAATTATATTATTATAATAATTATATATATTGTTTAATACATTACTTATTAATTTTTAAAACTGTGCTGTGCTTACCACGATGCCTCCTTCTAGACATGTGGGATTAAGGTAGAAACACACACTAATCAGGAATTCTTCCTGTTCATATTAAGAAGCTGCTGGAAGGGTCATATGGAATCCAGCCATGAACGTCTTCTGAATAGTTACACATAACATGCAGAAATAAGGTGCTTCCATTAAAATTCTTTTTGCTGACTTTACTGAATAGCTCACTCCTCTTGTTCACTGAATTCTCAGGTGGTTCATGAGGGTTTGCTACCTGCCAGACACCCAGCTAAGCCAAAGGGATGGGACCTTGTGCTCCTGGCCTTTAAATCACTGTGCAGCATCTGTATTGGGCTTGGCTGTCTGGAAGCTCATAACCTAATTTATATTTCAATTTTACACATTTGCAATCAGTATTTTACCTCCTTTCCCCCGACTCAGTTCTAAAACTCTACAATTATAAAAAGCCCATTCAAATGTATGTTTTTCACTGCCCTGTCGTTATTTCTATTTATGTTTCAGTATTGAATTACATGTACTTGGAGAGGCGGTGGCAAACTGTAGAATGAGATGCGGTGTAAACAGACAAAGCAGCAAGCAAACAGACAGATTGACTGTAGAATCCTCTGAAAGGGTCTCTCCCGATCCTTTTCATCTTTAAAGGGAAAGCATTTCCCTTTAACATACACTTAGAATCATTTCATTTAGTTGCAGTTGCTAATGCTAACACTGAGCACATTTTGAAAACTAAAGTTTACTTGGGAAAGGAGGTGACTGCTCTGGATCTATCCTCAATTTGAATATTCCATCCAAAACTTCTGGGTTTAAGAAATTCAAATCCAAGTGCGTGCCCATTCCCTGGAGACCCCGAGAGCAGTCCACTTCTGTAATTTTAGTTTCTCCAAACTTGAGCAATCTCCTCAGCTCCCACTACTTTTTTTTCTCAGGTAAAAGAGAACGAACGGTGAATCTGGAAGCCCTGCCCTGTCACCTTCCTGGGCCTCAGTTTCCTCATCTGGAAAATGGGGACACAAATAGCACAGGCCTCCCTTAGATTTATTTTATTTTGTTTTATTTTTTTTGCACTATGATGAGAGCATGAATGTGAAAGCACTTCATTTGTGGGTAAACTGCCATTTATTTTTTTGGGCTGTGCGAACTCATGAAGGATAGCTGTCTTCTCTCCCCAAAGAGAAAAGGCATTTGTGTTTTTAAGTGCGGGGCTTTCACAGTTTTAGGCCAAAAGGGGGACAGGGAACAGCCCTTTGAGGTTACAGGTGCCTCCGGAAAGATGAGAGGGACACAGAGGAGCTCCTAAAAGAGATCGACTTTCTGATGCAGGGTTGGAAATGGGTCTGGCCAGTTCTGGGAACAGCTATGTGTGTTCTCATGGGGAAGCAGCTGTCCTGTAGAGGAGAGGAGTCCCGTGCTTAGTGAGGTGGGCAGGAGCACATGGTATTGGGGCTGAGGCTCTGGAGGCCGGAGAGGCCACGCTGAGAAGGTCTGCGCCCACCTATGAGTTATGTGCACAATGGAGTGAGTGCGGTGGTGGAAAGGTCCAGAACCTTCCAAATCCCCAGGGGATTCTGATAACCCACAACCACCCCCAGATACTGGAGCTCTCAACAGTGGCAATGAGAAAAGAACAACAGTGGCAGATTTCGTTTCAGTTTTTGAAAAGTAAGTCTCTGTAGACAAACTGGTTGTACAGAAATCTAAAGCAGTGGTAATGTGGGGGCTGGGTTTATGCCACAAGAACTGGTCATTTTTCCTACAAAGCTGACGTGTCCCTGGTAGCCTGGACTCCTCCAAAGACAGAAAAGAGAAAGATGAACACAAAAACAGGCTGTTTGATCTCATGGGTCCAGTGGCTTCTTCCTTCAGAATTTTTTTTTTTTGGCCCAAACTATTTTTCCCCAAGTTTTACTGAGGTATGGTCGACAAATAAAAATTAATATATGGGGTGCTGGGGTGGTTCAGTCACTTAAACATCTGACTTTGGCCCAGATTATGATCTCACAGTTCATGAGTTTAAGCCCCGCATTGGGCTTTGCACGACAGTGTGGAGCCTGCTTGGGACACTCTCCCTCCCTCCCTCCCTCCCTCCCTCCCTCCCTCCCTCTCTCTCTCTCTCTCTCTGCCCCTCCCCTACTTGCGCTCTGTCTCAAAATAAATAGATAAACTTAAAAAAGAAAACTGAATATAATTGGGTTGTAGGATGTACTTTTTAAAAGAGATGATTTAATATATGTGCATATTATGAAATGATCATCATAGTCAAGCTAATCAACATATCCATCATTTCATATTGTTACTTTTTGTGTGTGGTGAGAACACTTAAGATCTACTCCCTTAGCACATTTTAGGTATCCCTATTTTGATATTTCTAAAATGGAAGTCAGTATTTAAAAATAAAACCCTCCATGGTCAAAATATTCTTCTAAGCCAGAAAACTTGCTCCTACAGGAACAAAACAAAATACACCCATCGTTTAGTGATGCTAATGGTAATATCCCATCCTGAGAGTCCTTTAGTGTCAGGTGCTACTTAAGGAGCTCTCTGCTCATGACCACACTAATTCAACAACAACCCAATCAGGCAGGCATCACTCAACAGTCCCACTTTAAAGATGAGGCAGCTGGGGATCAAACAGGTCCCTTAGCTTGCCTGTATTATCTCTGTAGTAAGTAATGTTAGCCTAAATCTAAATCCCTGATCATACGCTACAGATGAACAGCAAAGATTTGCTAATGCATGCCTCAAAGTAGGTACAGTGATTACAAAAGACTTTGCCTCAAATCCTGAGCAGACAATTTCTAAGTTGTGGGCAGCTGAGTAAGGCACAGGTTCCCAGAATGTTAGTGTTACAGGGGTATTAGAGCCTCCTCTAAAAATGACTCCCACTTTCAAGTGGATTTAATTTTGTTTGCTCTGGTCTGGATATACTCAGTGCTTTCAAGTAATACCTTATACTCTAAAATATCTGTCAATGAACAGTTGAGCTATTGAGAACCCCACTCATTTTCACCACCTCCTGTAGTTTATGAAGTAATGTTCACCTTCATCTCCTTTTGACTGTAACTGGTATGATGGTCTCCATTTAGCAAATGAGAAAACTGAGGCTCAGTAAAGGGAAGAGGAATCCGGTGGGATTTTTCCAGGGTATGGTTTACATCAGCCTGAGGTTATTACACAGTCAATGAGAAAATACCAGCATGAAATCATTTGCATTATCCAGAAATCTTTAGGGTAAAGAAAATGATCGATCGTGGCCCTAGACTAGTTGGGGGAGGGGGAGTTCCCTCAGGATGGATTGCGAGGGACCTCCAACCATGGATGATTCTTATTTTCTCACTGAGGAAGGGAAAATAGAGAAATGACTACAAACCAACAATTTGCTAAGACAAATTCTCCTACATGCTTCAAGCTTTGTAGAATGTCAACATTATTTGCTGCATAGGGGGTAGCACTGAAGCTTGCCCTCTATGGGGGTGCTTCTCAAATGTCATCCAAACCACCCGGGGATCTTGAGGGTACAGATTCTGACACAACAGGGCTGGGGTGGGTTTGAGATTCTGCATTTCCCACAAGCTCCTGGTGAGGCCAACTGGGTTGGTGTGGGAACCATGCTTTGCAGGGCTCTTGGGACCCTCACAATGAGCCACTCCAATCTTAAAATTTCAGAATGGACTAAGGCGATCACTCTTTGTCCATTGTTTAATTTTGAGATAGAGAAACTGAAGACAATAATTTAAAGAATAGCAGAGAAACAATCCATCATTCCGGAAAGGCTATGCGGCTGATAGTGTCCGGGATGCATGTTTAACATGCACCCACCTGACCACTTGAGCTCATATCCTACTAACTAAATGTAGCCCACACACCCTCTACCTATGCAGAAACGGTGAAGAAAACATGTCCCTCATCTTTTAATGCAGTTTATAACTTCAAATTACAAAAGTGGACCATGAACAGAGATGGAGATTGAGAGGCTGATCGAAGCATCCAACAATCATGGTTTTCTTTGTAAAGGCATTCTGAGCCTACAAACGCAGTGCAAAGTGCTGATGCAGGTTATCAGATGTTTGGTGTATTTCTATAATCTCAAGTCCAAAGCATTTCAATTTAAGTGATTATGATAATTAAGGGAAAAGGGTGTTGAGCTTTGATTATGTCTCATCTCTCCACAATCTATTGATCTATTCAAACATTCACACATCCTAATGTGGCAAGAATAAGCCCAGGAACAATGACAAAATTGATGAGTTAGTTACTCCTTACAGAGATTGCCTCAAACATTCACCTCCAAACTACCGTCTCTGTAATTCCTGATAGTGGTCCCTACTCTAAACGTTTTGTGTTAATTAAGTATGAACTACACTACGGTTTTGAGGAGAATTTAATTCCAGAGGAATCAATCACTGTGATTCACGCCAGGGAGAAAATCATGAGAAATCATTTATTTCTGTACAATGACTGTTCACATGCACGTACTGCGCACAAATATGGAAATAGCACAGAGGCCACATTTAAACAGAAATCAGTTCTACTGGGAAAAAATTTAAACTTCTCCCAGAACTTGTTTCGATAACTTTAAAGGAAATACTAGAAATTTTTAGTGAAAAGTTCCCTCTTACCTTAAAAGACAGCCTATAGTGTATTACACAGGGACAAAAAAGACAAAAGAAAAAAAAAAAAAGCAAAGAAGTAGAGTGTGTTCAATGTTTGTCACATTCATGAACTAAGATTCTATTGTGTGTGTATTTCCTTCTCCTTGACTGGGAAGCTGTCTTCCATGAGGAGCTCTGTATTTGCTGTGGAAAGGGCTCCTCCAGAGTCTCCGTGTACCCATTCTCCTTGGAAGTTTCTGACCTGCCTCTAGAAAGTACCAGGCTTTCTCACCTGTCTCGAAACCCTTCACAGCTGAAGGATCCTGATGATGCTACTATAGGATAGGTTTTATTTGCTTCTTTGTGGCCTATCAAGTCAATGATCTGCAACCTGAGAAGTGTGTAATTAGGCCATGACATGACCAAAGGAGTTGTTACATCTTGTCTCCTCACTGGCAAAAGTGTCTACCCACATGGCTGTGACAGCTATGGTCTACTGGGTTTGGAATTTCCTTTAATGTCTCCCCAACTCCTTGTTGGTCCAGTCTGTTGACTATTACAGTCTTGGTTCTTTTTTTTTAACGGCTTCAATTGCATACATATTCATCCAATAGTGCATAGCAGTTGTTAAGAAGCCATTATAGATTTCGGACCAAAGGCAATTAGTTCTTGAAAGAGAAATTTGAGCACTTTTTCTTTTAACCTGTGTGTGTGTGTGTGTGTGTGTGTGTGTGTGTGTATGCATGCATGCATGTCTGTAAATTAACAATAGGAGAAACTAAGGAAGTCCATCAGTAACAGCTATATTTATTTTTAGCACCAAGAGCTTTGTGTCCATAAACACGAGTTTCAAAAATCATACTGATGCCACTATCAAGAGTATCTGTCCCCTCCGCTATATCAGAGCCATCTCAATTGTTACTAGATGAAATCACTGTCAATCTACACAGCAGGTGGGCAGAAAAAGTAATTTATCTTAGTTATCATAACTTTTGTTTTTTGGTGAAGGCCCAATAGGAACTATTTGATCCATAGGGAAAATAAATTATTGGTTTTGACAACATGAAATTTGACTCATGTGTTCATCATTAACTCATGTCTTAGTTACGACGATTTGAGGATGTAAACATGACTTGCCCTAACTTTGTTAACAATTGCGTAAGGAGGCAGAAACAGCCCAGGACCTGGACTAAAGGACTCTGGGTGTGAAGTCCAGTCTTTGGACATGGAGAATCTGCCTAGGATGAGCATACATGTTCTGCTTGATCTGGGACAGTCCGGTTGAAGCCTTCTGTCCCGGACTCATTCTTAATAACAGGACATTCCTTCTCTGTCTCAAGTGTCACATTCTGGACAGTCATTTCTGGGGTCACACTAACTACATCGCTTCTCTCCTCAGGTTGTGTGTTCTAATGTTCTACACAGTACCAGAAAGGCAGAGACGCTACCAAAAAAAGTAACTTCAAAATAGAAATAGAAAATCTACATGGTGAAAAGGAAAAAAAAAGTGTGACAGGGAAGATACTATACTTTCCTTACTTTAAGGAGCGCTGACATCTCAAAATCCAAACTTTGGATAACTGAGAAACTGAAGGGCTTAAATGGCCCTTCCCCTAAGTAAGTTTGTCTGTAACAAAAACAAAGCAAAACCCAACAAATGATTCCTGGAACTCACTGGAGTAAAAAGAATTAGATTTGCATATAATCCTACCTATTAAGTTTTAAAAGGCTTGTCTACACCATAACTTAGCCCAGTCGGTCTGGCCATTATCTTTCCTAAACACTTTCAATGACTCCAGAACCTGTTAAGGAAATAACAGATTCAAACCCCTGAATTTTAGAGGTCTGGGTGGAGCGACATAACCTAGGTATTTTTGTTCTCCTCCTTCTTGTCATCCAGATTTACAACTCTTATGGGAACACAGGAAAGTAAAAAACAAGAACACTTTATATAGTGCCCTTTCTGTGCCGAGTATCTCACAGCCATTGTGTCAATACTTCCAAACCACCGTGTAAGGTGGAAGTCAATACACCCATACGAGACGAAATGGCATGTGAAGAAATTACTTCTCAAGACTGTTCCAGTGAAATGCGACAGAGCCTAGTGATTAAGGGCACATTCTTTAGCTTCGGAGCTGAGCTGAAGAAAACTTGCCCGCTCTTCGAAGCCTTGCCTTCCCAATCTGTAAAATGGAAGGGCCACGTCAATTTTACAGCATCCTTGGATGGCTCAATGGCATTGTATCTGGAAAGCACATAGCACAGCCCTGCACTGGTCAGGACTCCATACAGAGCCACTGTTACTGCTGCTATGCTCATAAGTGTATTATCACGGTCAGAGAGGATTTGAATCCAAGTTTGCTAGCCTACCACCTCCAACTTCCAGAAGACTTAGTAAATAAGGCAAAGAATACAGTCCGCTATTTCCAACTAATGGACATATTAACGGGAGCACTGTCATATATATCGCCAGTTTTATTGAAGAAACGTATTTTCGTCTGGTTTCTGTGCTTTGTAATGGGAAGCTCACAGACAACGTATGTTTCTTTCTAGTTACCCTAAAGCTGCCTAGAATAATTAGCTTCATTCACCCTCTCTCCTCCTGAGGGGGACCCTGACTTGCTGGAAAAAAAAAAAAAGAAACCAAATGAATCAGTTAAGAAAGTGCACTTTAAACCAAAAAGAAGAAAAAGAATATAAATAAAAATAAGAATATATTACATATTTATATATTATTTCTCTCTCTATATATATATATACATACATACATATATATGTATGTATGTATGTATATATATATGTATGTATATATATTTCAGCTTGGTGTTCTAATTCAGAAAGCTGAATGTGCCTTTCTGGGCACTGGGATAGTAGGATGTAAATAAAGGCATTAGCGACTCATTTCTGTGACATTTCCATTACAAGTTGATAGAGCATCTTTTCTTGAATTGCAGAACCCTGGAGAGCTGATCAGGGCAAGTGGAAAAAAGCAGAAAAGAGAACTAAAATCAAGAACAGCTTCAACAAGGCAGGGTCAACAAAGGTACAGAGACAGAACTGCTGTTTGCTGCTCTGTTTTGACTCAACAGGTAAGAATCTAAATCCAAACCAGTTTCCTTCTGACCCTGGATCCCTGTCTCAGCTGGGGAGATGCCATGGGATAGACACACTCCTATCGCCATCAGTCTCCACGACCTGGGCCATCAGCTTTTTTTTTAATTCAACTGAGAACCACCCCTGGCATTAAGGTTTATAATGCACTAACTCTACTCTTCAACAGTGGTCTCAGAGGAAAAAAAAAATTGAAAATGTAAAAATCTAATAGGAAGGCTACTATAGAGCTGCCAGCATTTATTTTGCCAAGTAAAAACATTAAAAACAAAATTGCATAAAACAGAAAAAAAACAAAAAACAAAACAAAGCTACCATTTTCTGTTGTCATCGTTTTGTAAAAGATAAGCTCTCTGTATTGACATCTAAGAAGGATGGCTAATGCCTGACCGGTCCCAGGAGTGGCCTTCCTTCCTCACTCCCTCCCTCCTTCCCTCCTTTCTCCCTTCATTCCTCTTCCTTCCTCTCCTCCCTTCCCTTTCTTTTTCTTCCACTCGTCTGTTCTGTTCTCCTCTCTCATTTTTCTCTCTTCCATCGAACCACCTGTGTACCTATTTATCATCTAACTTCCCGTCCATCCACCCATCCACCCACCCACGCATCCATCTATCCATCCACCCATGTATGTATGTATGTATGTATGTATGTATGTATGTATCTATCTATCTATCTATCTATCTATCTCTATCACCCATATAAATTCAAACAGGGGTAGACCAACTTCTCCATGACCTCAAAGACATGCCTACTTATCCTTATTGACTTTTAAAAAAGAACTATTAATCTATTTCTCTCTCAAATAGAAACTTCTATTAATAGGTTACGACTATCACATTAAAAAAATGTTCTAGGGGCGCCTGGGTGGCGCAGTCGGTTAAGCGTCCGACTTCAGCCAGGTCACGATCTCGCGGTCCGTGAGTTCGAGCCCCGCGTCAGGCTCTGGGCTGATGGCTCGGAGCCTGGAGCCTGTTTCCGATTCTGTGTCTCCCTCTCTCTCTGCCCCTCCCCCGTTCATGCTCTGTCTCTCTCTGTCCCAAAAATAAATAAAAAACGTTGAAAAAAAAAAAAATGTTCTAGCATGTGGCTTATGACTGCCTGAATTTGACAAGTCCTGACCTCCTTATATTAAGATTTACCTGGATTCTCTCAGGAGTCTTTTGTGAGGGCCTAAGACACAGCTGTGTGTGTGTGTGTGTGTGTGTGTGTGTATATATATGTGTGTGTGTGTGTATACATATATATATTTCAAATGCAGAGGGCAAGATTACTGATTCTAGGGCATTTTAACTACTAAGCTACGAAATTGCCAATATTCCACCATTTTTTTGTCACACAAAATATTTTCAATGAAACTTTGAGGTCTCAAAAAACAAATGAACAAAAAAAGTAGAAAATAAAAGAAACAAAACCTTGTTGCATGTTGTCTCTATTGCTCATGCTAGGGGCACCTGTGCGGCTGGGGCTATAACTGTTATGTCCAAAGTGGCTGACTTTGGGGGATCTTCAAAGGAAACACATGTCTTACATGAAAGAAGAAATGGCCCTTGGTAACTATCAGTGCAACGGGATCATTATGAAATCTCCGAGCGAACCACTATGCATTACTTTCTTCTCTGGCTGATCAGACCCTTAGTTCCCTTCCGCACTAATGTGGGGGACGTTCTCATGCACTGGTTGTTAGGAGATGTTAGAATGTTTAGCAAGCAGGACAAGCAATGACAAATGTCTGCCTTTCTGGAGAGAGAACATTTTCATCAAAGCTATAGACACATCATACATACATCCCCAAATATTTGTGGCACAAGTCCCTGAATAGGGAATATCCCCTCCCGCCCCACTTTCTGGTTTGGCTGCTCACAGATGCATCAACAACCAAGTCATAAAACACAAAGAAATCAAGAGCCAATCCATAAAGAGAAGCCTACCCCCAGGCTTAATTCAAGCAAGCCATTCATCGAGCTAATGTGATGGTGGACCTGTCAAATCCAGAACGCATCACGGACACATCAGCAACACCAAGTGGCATGCAATGACCAGATGACCGTCGGCCCCACTGCCATGCTTTGATTGGTTCAAGCTCAGAAAACAATCCCCTTTGAGAGTTTGGACAGTTGGCTTTCCCTAAATCAAAGTGAGATTAAAAAGGAAGGTTTGGTGAAGGCAAGTGCTTACCAAAGGTTTTGTAAATGCCAAGGAAATACGTTTGCCTATTCCCATTAAATTCGTCAGTGAGACTATACAATTACCTAGTCCAGGCAGGTCTGTTTCTTTTGGGGAAATCTCTGCCCACACCAGATGGTCTTCATTCTGGAGGTCAGCAGTCAGAAACTCTCAGGGTGCTCCCAGATAATCAGCATGTGATCATGTAACCAAGAAGATGATGGGGCAGGGAGTTGCAAGGGACCCATCAAGGACCTTCTGGACAGTCCTGAGGTTACTGGGGTTCAACATTTTCCAAAGGTCCCTGAATCTTTAATTTGACGAGGGCTTAGTTTGTGCTGATAAAAGGCAAAATTCTACCAACGGGGGACATCAAACTTCTTTCGCTTTCCACATGCCTGAGGAGCAAATCTCATGATTACAAGTAAAGTTCGTTGCGGCTTCTCTTTTCACTTAGTTGACAGCCAGTGAGCATCACCAAAATGCTCTCAATTCCTACTGATTTTGCTTCCTATCCTGAAGGAGTTTCTTTGGGTTAAGAAGTTTTACTCTTTGTCATCCTGCCTGTCTTCCAGACGAGAGGAACTGAGAAATCTATCATGGCTGATACTGCACTGTGATCGTGTAAAAATAAATTATTACACAACTGCCCTGAGATAAATTCTAGAAACTTGGCATCTTCCATCTGGATTCAAAACCTATTCTGACAATTTCATATTTTCCCCAAACGTGTGTCTTCTATCAAAGGGAAGGGTCTTCCTTCTCTTTACCTACTTACTGAAAATATAAGGAAGTACCATCATGTCATAAATACATTTTGCAAATCGAACCAGAAATATCATTTTAAAGATTGTTTTCTGGCAATTTACCTATTCCTGCATTTACCTCAATGCAATAATCCCGTCTGTGGCAACTGTCTTGCTTGCAATAAAGTTAAATAGGGCTAGCGATCAATTTCTACAGCAACCAAGAAGACCCAATGTATATGAACAGCATGAGGCCAATTACATGGACAAGAGTATATTTACTTGGTTTCTTCCACTGAAACGATTCCTCTAAAGTGGGAATTGTAGGGTTACTCAAGATTTACCAATCCAAGAATGAGGGCAATTTTCGGTAGGACACGTTGCCAATGAGAAATATCAGTAATATTAAAAATAACAGATTTTATACACATATTTGCACAGGGTGACCCCCAATGCAACATCATTTTAACTTAATTTTCAAATGAATGCCAATAGAGATGGCCAGATTCTCAAGTAATTCTATCTAAGAACAGTATTAAATACTGTTTATTTTTCAAAAAGTGTCTAGGTTGGTCTTATTGAAGAAGGCAATTTAAAGTATATCTTTGTAATTAACCTTTTTCCAACCTGGGGGAAGATGCACTTATACTGAGAAGCAAGATAAAAATCCAAAGAAATAAATCCGTGTAAGATTCTTATAATTATACAGCAGACTAAAGTTACTATGATTATAATTATATACAAAGTGGGTGTTTGAGAATTTAGCATCTAGAGATATTTTCATAAAAATAATTAAGGGTTGGAGATGAACCACATCACAATTGATACTTTGTGAATCTTCAGTGTGCAGAATTTAATAGCATTAAGACTTTTCATTTGTAGAATGAGTTCGAGGATTTCAAGATTAACATCATTTTATTAGCTTTATTGACCCTCTCTAGTTTCCTAATCCGGTGTCAAAGTGGATTGAAGATAGTAACGTACATAAAACGTATTTTGCATCTTAGCGAAAGATTACTGGGTAACTGGATAATTTATGCATTTAGAACTGTATCTTGATGTTGTGTGGATTTCTTTAGAGGCTCCCTCCGGCCTTGGGAACTCGTTATGGCTGTTTATAAGAAAGTAGTAATGAAACCTGCACACAACCAGATAGCGATCTCCCTCCTTTCTTGCCAAAGAGCCATTTATTACAAGCGTAGGCATGGGGATTTCAAAGTGCAGCTTTTGGGGTTCAGGAGTTGATTTTGCTTTCTTCTACCTTGGAAGAAATCTGTAGCTACATCGAGCTCACAACACATCTTGTGAGAAATGGAATGGGGCCGCAGAAAAAGCACACCACAGCAAACCAAGAGAGGGACTAAGTCACAACAGGCCAGGGAGGAAGGAGAACCAGAGGCTGCCGACACTTCCCATTCAGGGGTCAAGTACATTGCCTGCTTACCTGTCTGACCCAGCATGCCTCAGCCACACATGCAAATTGTTACCATTACTGTTTTATTCATGAGACATATTTTTAAATTAAAAGAGTCATTACCAAAAATAAGCACCCTCGATCACATTTGTGCATGCAGAGCTTCTGAACATTCACGTTTATGTCCTCAGAAAACAGAGCCAACAAGTTGCATTCAATATGGAAACGCACGCTTTGTTTTTTTTTTCAAGGCACCTACACAGGAATAGCTGTGGCTTGCCATTTCAGAAACCCAGTTATCTGTTAAGCCTGGGTAATGGGTCATCAAGCTCCCCTCCACCCCCCCACCCCCCCCCCCACCATCCATTCTGACTTCTGCATTTCTTAAACCCACTCGGTCCCTTCCACTGCCAGTCTTTATATGTGGTGCACGTTACGAATAAATGTTGGCTTATCTTAGTAGGATCGGACACTGGGACTGCCAAAAAGAGTGAATCATCTTAGGAATGCCAGATACATCTCCCCCATTCCTTTGTTCTAGATTTAAAACATGCAGTGGAGGGAATGCTTTACTGGGTGTAAAACGTTGTAAAAAAAAGGGGGGGGGGGGCACCAGGTGCTCGAAATTGAGGGAAACCTGTGTAGGATCGTCTTCTTGGGGTTCTTCCTACGAGTTAGATGAAACCGTGGCTGCTTGTTACGCAGAAGACTGTGGAAAGACTGTACAGGGACTGTATGTGTGTGCATGCAAGATGTGTTGTTACAGGAATGGAGAGATCTGGAAAGCAACTCTACTCGGACCAGACATAGCAATTCTGTGTTTCAAGCAGAGAGGGCAAGAGTTTAGGATGGTCTAGGCTTGACTGTTCATCGTCCCTCTACATGGCGCCGTTTCCCTTCACGGTGGGACCTGACTTTTTGGGCGCTGCCTCCCCAGAAGTCATGCATTTGCACCAAAACCAGACGAGAATCTCGTCTCCCGCCAGCTAAGTTCATTTCCAGGTAGTTGACAAGCAGAAGAAGGGAGACTCTTACCTGTCACTGTAGGCAGCGGCAGTGGCAGGGGTAGGCTGGGCGTAGCGGTATGCAGCGTAACCACCCTAAAACGCAAGGAGAAATCAGACTTAGGAATGCACAGGAGCCCAACACAGGGGCGCCCAACTGGGAGACCACACCAGAACAGCAGTTACCCACATCCACCAGTCTAACGTGGAGGTTAATGAAAGCTTAGTATCAGAGCGAAGAACAAAACACACTGGAGAGACAGGGGCTTGGATACCAACCCCAGCTGGATGTTAAAGGTTAGCGATTGTGAGCATATCCCAGAGGAAGAACCCACCTACCCTTCTAAAGAGATGTACCTACATGGTTAATGGTGATCGTCTTGGGGTGGGGAGGATTACGGGGGATTCTTTAAACACTCTTTATACTTTGCTGAACTTTCCAGAGTTTCAAAAATGATTATGCTTTCCCTTTACTTATTAGCTACTAACTTAGGCTTCATTCAAACACTCCTTGATTACTTCCTTGAAAATCCAATGTAGGCTGAGCTAATGCCCTCCTGTGTTACATTTGTATTTGTAAAAAAATAATGCTTTGATTGAAAGTTTATTAGTAATCTCTTGCATATGTAGCTGTTGAACCACTGAGGCAATTAAAGAAGACTGTGTGTAGCTTTCTAAGTGTTGCATAATTATTTTAAAAAATGGAATGGTGAACACTTCTTAAAAATTCTGTCTTTTCTGCTAAAGATATAACACTGGTTCAGATAGGGAATTTGTTTGGTGTGGAAAATATGATAAAGCTTTCCAATTTGTAAATAAAATCATTAAGAAAAGAACCTGAAAAAAATAATTAACATTTAGTTGCATGTACCAGCAAATGCAATTGTTCAATTAAGCAGAGGACAAGCAAATGGTCATATTCGAAAGGAATTGTGTTCAGTGGAGCATTGATTATCAAACTGTGAAAATAACTGAGCTTGCTTAGCAGACCACAGCAATACATCAACCACTGTCGAATGATCTCAGCACAATTAACAAACAGGATCCAGTCTCGACCGGTAACATTGGGACCACTAGGGTTCTAATTAGAATTCACAGTCCCATAATCCTCTGGGAAAACAGTTCTCACCCTCTCCATAAAGTGGCAGCTCTGAACAGACTGATGTGTTAGAGGACACTGAACAGCAAAGTCACTCATGTGTCAGAGGGGACCTAACAACAAAATCGGGAGTGGGGGGTCTGTTACATTTAGCTCCACGTATAGGAGACAGCTGAGTTGTAGGACAAGGAGATCAATGCTACAAAAAACATCTTTCAGAATGCAGACAAAGTGGTCTCAATAATTTATTTCTACCCTCTTCTAGCAACAGCTAACTTTCAGGATATATCTGCCATCTCTAATGTAGCAATTCAAAAATCTAGTCTGTCCTTAGAGAAACTTGTTCTTTGGATCAGCCCTGGAGAAGGCACACACATCCAAGACATCCTGACAGAGTCACCAATCATTTGGAGCCAGTATTACAAAAAAGAAAAGAAAAGAAGTCTCCCTTGAACAATAACATGGAAGCTACAAAAAAAAAAACACCAGGTCTTATCCAGACACCACCTGGTGTTCCAAACACCACGTTCTCTAATTAGGAAACAGGGAAACTCATTAGATATACTGAGGAGTTGTAAAACCAAAGCAGTTGTCACACCAGCACCAAGCTCAAGACAGAGAATGATGGGCTGAGGGGAAATTAGGTCACCAGATTCCTACAGTTGTTTTTTTTATCTGCTTGTCCATCTCCTTGGCTTTCATGATGTGTCCGGAAAGACACAGGTGTGCAGGTGTATGTATTAAACAATGAGGTAGAGAGGGGCTGAAGATAGCTCTCTGATTGCCAGGAGGCACTAACTACCACCAGCTGAAAGGTTTGATGGAGACAAAGTGGTGTGTGTGTGTGTGTGTGTGTGTGTGTGTGTGTGTGTGTGTGTGTGTGTGTGTGTGTGTGTGTGTGTGTGTGTGTGTGTGTGTGTGTGTGTGTGTGTGTGTGTGTGTGTGTGTGTGTGTGTGTGTGTGTGTGTGTGTGTGTGTGTGTGTGTGTGTGTGTGTGTTTTCTCCCAGAATAAAAAGCAAAAGCCATTGCAAAGGTATCTGCATCGAGGGCCGTGTAAATCAGTCATGATTTGTGACTGTGAATTTGGTCCCAGCAAAGATTTCTAGCAACAGCCCCTTGCAAAAAACCCTCTGGGTGTGCACTCTGTATGTGTTCCCAACTTCTGTGATCGTTTCCACTGGTGAAAGTGGGCAGCAAGTTTGAGAAATGGAGACAACAGCTGCAGTGGAAATAGCAGATGATGAAAATGAGCATCACTGACGGCCAGTCGGTATTCACTGTATGCACATAAAATGGATGTGTGTGCCACTGGGATCCTTGTGCACAACCGATGTGCTTGTCTATGAAGCTTTGGGAAGGGCCATCCACCCCACTGTTTTCACATGACTTGCCCATGTAAGGAGATTAAGTGTGTGTTTTTATGCAAGACAGGTACAAATGGTCAATATCTTGACATGTGTCTTTGTCATTCAGGAAGCTGCTAACTAGCATTCCCTATTTAAAAGTCAAGGTCACAGTGTGTTGAAGTCTGTGGAGTCAGTAGAGCCTCTGACCTTAAGCCGTGGTCTCCTTCCTGACCAGTATGCCTGTTGGTGATGATGGCAATGCTCTACATCTGTGCCATCCAGGACAGTAGTCCCTGGTCCTTGGTGACTATCGAACACCAGAAAAGTGGCTAGTGGAGCAAACTTAATTTTTACTGTGTTTAATTTGAGTTCATTTGAATTTACATGGAAAGGGCCACATGGGGCTGGTGGCTTCAGTGCTGGACAGTACAGGTCTATGAGATCCATCACATAGGTACTAAGTGGAAAAAGAAAAAGGATTAAGTGGCTTGATCCCACCACATCTCTCTATTGCATTGTTTTCCTTTGCTATTTTTCTTCTGTACAAAATCCGTATTAGGGGAGTAACAGAGTTGTGTATTAACTCAGTGTATGTGTGCATACACTGTAAAATGATCAAAAAATACAAATTGCTTTAATTTGCCTTGCTAACAGGTGACTCTAATCAATTTTATTGCTCCATATTTTGCAGCTCGTT
The DNA here is from genome assembly GCF_018350195.1 of Panthera tigris. Lineage (NCBI taxonomy): Eukaryota > Metazoa > Chordata > Mammalia > Carnivora > Felidae > Panthera > Panthera tigris. The sequence goes on from NC_056675.1 coordinate 35,012,358, forward strand.
GAGCATAGCCAGAGCTCCTCCAAGGTTCTGTGCTAACATCTGAAAAAGGAGCGCTCATTTCCATTTGCTGGCACCAAAGGATGTTCATGTTGAAACCAGTCTTCCTGACTTTAGGACAAAAATGCATCCGTGACAGTGAGATTTTTCCCACCACCAAACCAAATGATAAGCACAACATAGTTCTGTACTCCCTACTCATAAAACATCCTCCTAAGCAAGCTATAAATGAGACCTCATATAAAATATAAATTTTAAATGGCCACTATGAATCCGCACTCCACCCCCCACCCCCATACCTCTGCTGCCACCACCAGATGTGGCCACAAAGACCCTGACTCCTGTTGTCCGAAACATTTCTTTTGCTAGCAGACGTCCTCTGGAGGTTGGGCACATTACTGATTAAGGACCTCTGATGGTGCTCCAACAAAGCATTTTCAAAACTGTGCTTCGTGGGATACCAGCTGGGGGTAGGAAAAGCAACCTTTCCCAAATAGGTCTGGGAAGTGCCAAGTTAAATTAAGAGGAAACTGGCTATTCCATTTGTGGAACTTCCTAAAACAATACTGCTGAGCACTGTAGACCCTCAGTGCATCTGAGTCATTCAACAAAGGAAATCACATTTTTGACCTTAAAGCATACTTTTGGACAAAGATGTTCTAATGTCCTAATGGTGAATGACTTAGGAAGAGAGGCAAAATGTTTGTGTACTGCAAGGGACATAGGGTAGAAAGGGTTGTCTCGTGTGTGTGTGTGTTTCCCTTCAGTTTCACCATATAAAGTAGCAGTGGGCTTGATCCCAGACAGAAACCCCCTAGCTTCTGAGAATACCCAAGGATCTCACTTTGTGCTAACCACAAATATACCAGTATACACATATATATCTCAATATGTGATTTACTGAAACTACATTTATAAAAACATTTGCAAAATGAAACACTTCAATAATCACTCCCTAATTTATCTGCATCATACATTCAGCAGTTTTTGAAGTGTGGCAATGAAAGTCAGTTTTCTCAAAATGTAAAAATAAAAGTTGATCTTGGGAATTTAAATTATTTTGTTCTCTCCTAGATCCAAGTACCCCTTTTTCATACAGATTTCTCATTAAAACTTGATGAATTCTCATGGTTAAAAAAAAAAAAGAATGCACTTTCTTAATGGACTTAATACAGAACAAAAAAAAATGAGAATTGTATGTTACAGGGAAATCCATGTAATAAAACTCCCACTGATCATCCTTAGCTTTACATTCTTCTTTCATTTTATTTGACAGTTTTAATGTTGGTTATAGGCCATATTGGGAGACTCGGCCAGCTACACTCCAATGGATGTGTTGGCTCTTTTTTCTTCCTACAAATTGGTTCATTTGGGGGTTGCTTCAGCAGTGAGCAATAGGGTTGAAAGCTATAGCAATAGGTGTGAAATAAATTTATAAGAAGCTACAATGAAACCAGGGAAAGTTATGTTAGCTGTACAGACCCTCAATGCTGGATGAATTTTTCTTTTAACCATTCCAGTTGACTCCAGGAACCTACTACAAAATTATCCAGACAACTGATGACAATGAAACATTGCAATTCTTTTCACTGAACTTATATTAATTGAGTGTAGATACATTTTAAGCCAGGAAATTTATAGCCAAGTCAGACCTCCACTCGGATACACTCATGATCCAGCAAACAAGGGAAATCTTAGGATATGCATCTCTATTCTGGAAGCATTCACATCGAAACTGGAAAATTCAGTTAAGTCTTTCCTCCTTCTATGTTAGAGAACATCTCCCCTCCCCAGAATTGTCTTGTTAGTAGGATTTCACAGCAAACCCACAATCATAGTGATGAGTTTTTCCACCAGTCGGGATTTCATACCTGCAGCAATTTATTGCCATACACAGGCTCTTGATACACTACTCTATAAGGAAACAGAAATGTAATGTTTTCAATGCAAAAATGAAATAAATAAAAGAAAATGCATAAGTCAGACAGAAATTCCAGAGCAATTCATTTACAAGTTTGCTTCTCTTACTTCCCTAAGATCTGAGATTGACCCATCAAACCCAAAGAAGAAGCAGGTTTTAGTTTGCAAATCTCTGTAACCCAAGGTATCGAGAAGGTGGAGGTGGGGATCAAACCATACTGATTATATTTGTGTTATAACCTGTGTTTATTTTTAAAAAAGAGAAAAAGATACTTTCATGGCTTCTTATCTTTGTAAGCATATTGCAACAATTCAAATGAACTATTTCAAATTTCTCTTGTTATCTCACGATTAGAATTTTCTGGAATACCTGAGGATTTAGCTTTGATGCCTAATGATCGAGACAGTTAAGATGACAGTACAGAGCAACCCTAACTGTATCAATCCTTTTTTTAAAATCAATTATCAAATAACAGAGAGCACAACTGAATTTTGTGAATTAATGAATCACACTGAAGCTACCAAAGCTACTTTAAATCTACATGGCCAACAAAACGATGTGTGTGAATGTGTCTAGACAAGCTGATTATATATATAATATATATATATGTTTATATATGTATATTTTTATATACATATAAAACCCCTTTGACAGAGTGGGATGTGATTTTTGGATGTGAGAGTTTTTTGTGGGTGAACCTAATCCTTCTTGTGAGTGGTTCCAATTTAAAGTGAAATTCTGGGGGGTGCTTGGGTGGCTCAGCCGGTTGGGTGTCCAACTCTTGATTTTAGGCTCGGGTCATTATCCCAGGGGCATGAGATCGACCCTACATCAGGCTCTGTGCTGGGCACAGAGTGTGCTTGAGATTCTCTCTCCCTCTCCCTCCATACCTCCCCTGCTTGCAGTCTCTCTCTCAAATAAATAAAAAAGTGAAATTGTCCAGTTCCACGGAAGACACTGAGGTGACAGAATATTGTAAGAGATTTAGGGACCTGCCTCATAAAGGTATGTGTGTGTATATATCTTAACCTTTCCTTAAGTTTCCTCTTTAGTCAATCTAGGCCCGTGGACCTATGCATGTCAACGCTCTACGGAAGAGCCTAGAGCTGGGAAGCCCAATCACGTGGGCTCAGACTCCAGTGTGAATGAATGTTTCTGGACAAATCATTTCATCTCTTTTTGGAGGCAGGGGTGGGGGGGAGTTTCCTCCTCTAAAAACAAAAGTGGAGGTAATGGGTATTGTGATTCCTCCCTTCCAGGGCTGAGGAGAGGAGGTAAAGACAGGAGGGGCTGAGCATCTTTCTTGTCTCCTGTAGCAAATGCTTAACTTCTTGGTGGGTGGTTGCCCCCAGGGTGACTGACCTGCCTCATCATGCTCATCAGACTCTGCAGCTGGCTTCCACAGCAAGCAGGGTCCCAGGAATAAAGACTAGGGCCTTATTTGGATAAGCTCTGCATTCCAGCTCTCGTGTTTACATCAGGGAAATTAAGACACCTCTTTAAGATCCATGGATGGCAGAATGACATCATTTCAGAAATAATTGTCTTCAGCCATGGTTTCAGCTAGGAACTTGTAACAGAATTTAAGAATAACGTAAGCGTGCAGTGGCATCTCGAGACGTATCTGCTAGGCAGCCTCATGGCCACATGGACTGCTGCAAAGCTTAGGGCTTTCTTATAAAAAGGGAGCGTGGTTAAGATTTCTATCATATATCAGTGTTTCTCTCTTTTTCTCTCTGCCCTCCCAACTTGTCTTCTCTTCCCTTTTTCCCATTTCTGCTCAGTCTCGCCCTACTTTCCACTGAGTTAGTACATTCTTCTTAAACAGCTCTATTATAAACATCCTTATTAACATTTTCAATAGTTATCATTTGATCAAATGCCCTCGGATAGTTCCCTGAGCCAGTGAAGGCACATGTCTGGCTAAATGCAGTTGAGCCACACTTACTGTCAGCCCCGTGGCCAATTCTGGTCTTGTGAGATCCACAGCTTTGCCCCTAAACAGGATGGATCGCTTTGTAGGTCCAGGGGACTTGGCCCTTCTATGTCAACTTTCCAACAGGTTGTCAAGATCCCATGGGGCACTTCTACTAACTTATTTGTTTTCTTTAACCTGACTCACTTTTTCATGAAAAAAAAAATCAGTGTGCACTGCTAAGCGATAACAGTGAACTTACAGATTTGATATGCTAGTTATGTAAGCTAAGTTCCTATCTTTTGGAATAAAAGTCTGTGTGTGTGTGTGTGTGTGTGTGTGTGGCGTGTCATGTCCTTGGGTGGAAGGGACCCAGGTAATGACCTTTTATGCCATCCTTCCTGACCTGAAAACCGGCTACATCCTCTCTGATGAGTGGCCTTCCACACTGGGCATGAGCATGTGCCCTGTGGCCAGAGTCCATGCTTCTACTGCAGGGCTGGGGCCCTGAATAGGATGCTGTTCCTGTGCCCTCAGCCCAAATGAGCTTCCCAGGCTATGGCCTTAGCTTTTGGCTCACAGCACCCCACAACAAATCGAACTGTTCCTGCCATTTTAGGGCATTTGTGACCACTGCTCCTTCTCTCCCCAATCCTCTTTGAAAAGCTGAAGCAGGAGTGGCTCATTCTAGACTGGAGGCAATGGCTTGCCCATTGTAGGGGTCCTTCAGGTGTTTTCTATCCTCTGTGCTCCGGTGGGACTGAGAAAAGTCCAAGGGCTCCCCCATCAGGTGGGAGGGATAGAAAGAGCACGACAGAGGGAAGGGGCGGAGAAAGCAGGTGCAGAGAAAAGACTGGTCTGCTGGCTGTGTTATGATAGCTGCTGGGCTACTGCCAAAGTGTCAGGGTGGACAGCAATGGGTAGGAACTGGTGGGTGGCCCTGCCTGCACCGTCCTTAGAAGTAACTTAAGCTAGAAGCTTATGACTCCACCCAGCAAAATTAAGAATAAACAGAATGTTTAAACCTATAAGAGGCGACCCACGTATCTAACACATGTCCCCAGGACCTCCCAGGATTGCCCCAACCCTATTTATTGTGCACTGTTTGAATGAGATTGAAGGAGCAAGCCGGAAGCTTCCTTTACCTACAAGAGAACCTCGCATGCGTTTCTATGAACCGTGTTAATCATAATTTCTTTAAGAAATGGAGCACTGGGAACATTTCTAGCCATCAGGGCATACTGTTACCTCAAGGAAGGCAGGGGTGGCAGCTTGAAAAAGCACATTCGAGACTGTCATATACTTCTAGCCAAAATGAATCCTGCTCCATAGACTTTAAGAGTGCAGGAAATATTCTTATTCCTTGGTTTCCTTAATCCATGTAAGGCCATCAACGAGCCATTGTTTTGCTGCAACAGGTGGTCTAGTTTGTCACTGTGCCTACGGACATGCACCACCTGGCAGCAATAGTCTGAACTTGCCATCTTACACAGAGCAGAATACTCAGGAAGGTCTGCAAGATCTGAGCTACCCTCTTGGAAAGAGGACAGAAACACGTGCTGGGTAAAACAAGGCTCGGAGTTCCTATTTCAGTAAGTTTTTCTGTCCCCTGATTGCCTATTTGGAACTACCCTCTGAAAACTCGTATTGTTATATAATATGAACAGTGGGAAAAGGAGATAATTTTTTTTTTTTTTTTTGGCTAGACAAAGAGTTTTCTAAATACTGACACAAGGAAGTGATGTGTTGAAGAAACAGTGTCCCCTCACATAATCCCTTCATGTGGGGGCACCCAGCCACCTGCGGGGGCTGCAGCACTAGGCCCGGCAGGCTTTGCCCAGATATGATGAATTCGTGGGAAACAAAGCCTCTAAAGGCACTCAAAGCACAAAGGGACTTTTTTGTAGATTTCCTCCCTGAACAGACTATATCTTGCTGCCTTAGTCTGGGAGCTGGCACATTTGCTCCCTTCTGAGTGTCTCTGGTCCCTCCTTTTACTTTGTTCTCATGGATTCTCATTCGTAGTCTCCATTGCCAACAGACACAGACACCTCTGCCTGCTACTCTCACTAGCACGTTCTTTCCCAGTGTCTGGGAACCTACATGCCCTGCCTTCAGGTGGCTCCTCCTTCCTGCCTTTCACACATCTCGGAGACAAGGGAAAGACACCCATTGGAAATATCCATAGGACAGAACAAATTAATAATTCAATAAACTGCTGTCATTTTGCAAATGAGGAAACTGAGGGACGGCGAGGCGGACACTCAATAAATGACAGCTAATACGATATCAGTGTTGTCAGTTAGGCTTACTAACACGTTCTTTTCCCCCACTGGTGGGTGTTGACGGGGATATTGTATTTCTTTTTTCTTTTCTTTTTTTTTTTTTTTGGTGGATTATATTTTTTGTTATTTCCATCCCTTCTCTTCTCCCCATTTCCCAAATTAAAAAAAAAAAAAAAGGCCTAAACTTAGGTATACTCTATCCAGAGGCTACACTGGGAAAGGATGAAGACTGATGTTGGGTTTGTTGGGTTTCTAAGGATGTGAGTGGGCTCCAAGCTGCTTCTCTATGTATAATGGTATGAATTTAAATTTTTTTTTATAGAGGATATTTGAAGGCATGGATTAAGCTACATTAAAAAAAGAAATTGGGTGTTCATTGGGTATATGTTGTTTGTTCATTTTATTATGAAAAAAACTAACCCACAGATTATAATAAATGTACTTGATACAATGATAGCAGAACTCAACTCCATGCATCATTGATGGAGATTAATACTATGTCTCAAAATCGTAATTATTTGAAATTCAAAAGGAAGAAAATTAAATAACTAGTGTCTTTCCCATTTTCTAGTAAATGATATCAATTTGGTCAGAAGTATGCTTTTATTTGTCTTTGTTATCTAGTCTATAAGCCAACAGATATGATTCCAGTGAACTTACTTGAGGTCACTTGTAATTAAAAAAACAGTATATGATTTTAAAAATCCACCCCCAATCCTGCCCATGTATTTTAAATTGTGTTTATTCCAAGTTATTTTCCTAACATTGCAGCTAATATCATAATGTGAAGAAAAACTACCTTTAGATCCATTTAGGTAAGTTTAACTATGGTCCCCATAATGAGAAACATCCCACTCTTTTCTAAAAGTGAAAAGCTTAATAAAGTGGTACCATATAATAAACAATTCTAAATTTAACAGACAATTCTGAGTCAGGTAATGGTTTTGGGGAAATGGGAGGAATAAGGAAGAAAATAAGGGTTTAGTGGTCAAGTTGGCATACATTTTCTTAGAGATGTTTCTTGCTAAAATCATCCAGAGGGAGCAGAGGATTTTTTCTAGAGCTATTACTGTGAACAATTAAGTGTATTTATAAGAAAACATAAAAAAAATTGGGGCACCTGGGTGGCTCAGTCGGTTAAGTGTCTGATTCTTGGTTTCGGCTCAGGTCATGATCTCATGGCTCATGATCAAGCCCCACATCGGGCTCCACACTGACAGGCTGACAGCATGGGATTCTCTCTCTCCTCTCTCTGCCCTTTCTCTCCCTCTCTCTCTCTCTCTCTCTCTCTCCCCCTCCACCTCCAAATAAATAAATAAATAAATATTAAAAACAGAGACCATCAAGAAATTAGCCATGAAAATATCTTTTAACCCTCTACAGCTGGTAATGACAGCTGCTATGGTAAATATTATACTGCAAACACACAGACCATACTGAAAACTTTAAAGAGAATTCTTTTGGGGGTGGGGAGTCTTTAGTCTGACATGAGAGAAATGCCATCACTTTTAGGGGGGTGTTTGCACATATTCTGAAGTGAACCAAGGAGGTAATTCTACCCATTCATCAGCCGTGATGGCTGTCATGAGCTGGAGGGGTTCTGCCCTGCGGATAAGCCGCCCGATGCTTGCCTACAGACCAGGAAGAGGAAACTTGCAGCAAACTTGTAAACAGAATGACTCCGGGAGGAAACAGGGATGGCATGCACATTAATGAATACTTACATAAATGTCTGCACCATAAAATCCATCCTGGTAAACAACACTGCAAGGGTGCACACACAAAGAAAAACATCCATATTAGTGCATTTCCCCATGCAGACACACCAACCCCTGCACTGGCGAAGTTAGTCTGGTCACAAGATCCAAAACACAGGAACCGAGGAGTGTTTTCACACTGGTTAAGGAGGTTGGAGACAACGGCTGTCCATCAGCCTGAGAAAATTAGGCTGCGGTTCGGCATTGGCCCGGAATTGGGACGTGGTGGCATGCTGGGTACCAGACTTCCCACTCTTTCGGGAGGAGGTGCAGAAATGCAAGGAGAATTTTGGGTTATTATAAGTGGCCTGGACAGATAGGAGGGCCAGAGTTTGCATTTAATCACACCACACAGCTTCCCCAAGGAAAAAGAAAGAAAAACACACACTGTTGTATTACCAGTATGGGTTGTGCCTGAAGGATGTGAGGAGAGCCAAACAACCCAAATGATTCCAGAAATGTTCCTCTGTGCTCTTTCACACTCTAGTATTATATTTGGTAATTCCATGTGCCACTCTTTCATGGTAAATGTAGGAAAATATCTCAGATTTTATGTGTGTGAGACTATGTGTGTATGTGTGCATGCAAGACTATGCGTGTTTGTATATATGTATGTGCTCTATGCGCATGCATGTGTGTGAATGTGTGTGTGTGTGATACTGTGCACATGTCAATGCACGTGTGTGTGTATGTGTATACCACGCCCATGTGTGTATGGGTGTTTGTGAGCACAGGTGGATGTATATAGTGGATAACGTGTTTAGTAGTGTGTGTTTGCATATCTGGGGATGTACATGTGCTCTTACCTAGACACGTATGCACATACATGCTCCTGTATGCACATTTACATAAATTATACCCAGACTAAGCAGGCCCGGCATTATGACTGAATAAGCCTGGCCTCACAGTGGCTCTGTTATCCCCATCCATACAGTCATTCCAGAGACAAGGGACTTCACAGGAGGGAGAAAATATCCTGGATTTCTCCAGAAGTTTCTTGGCATACCTCGAGCGAGACAGCCAGGAAGAGAAGCTTACAGCATGTGATCATGGGAAACTGAGTTACAATTCCTAAGCATTACAGTGGGTTTAATGAGGATCGCGTGTAGCCTGCACACCTCACAGGCTTTTGGGAGGATCACAGGACACATTGACTACAGAAGCGTGTGTTTCCAAATGCGTGTTTTCCACAGGACGGTAGCTGTTATTAATAACCTTCCCTGAGATCTCCCCGTGGAGTTCAGAGATGATTTATGATTCTGGCAAAGGACCAGCGAGCCCCACCGTCGAATGGAGGAAGATTCTAACGGAAACACGACTTTGATTACCAAAGGGTTCCAGCAGGTTTCAGGAGAAGCAGCGGACCCACATGTAAGCCGAGCATATCAAGCCAAAGGGAGGCACTTAAAACACACACACACACGCACACACACGGCTGTGACACTGGTGTGCTGGAGAGCACTGGAGAGTGCTTCTCAGAGCTTTTCAGACTTGACTGGCTAGACCCCAAGTACCATTATCCTTAAAGACATGACAGGGACTTCACACACTAAGGAGGTTGGTACGAATCGCATTCGGCTTGTTTCATTTTGATCCGAGGGGGCCGCAGGCATGAGAGCACCTATCAGGCCCCGTAAACCCTAACCCAAGACACTGAGGTACGCAGCATCCTGAGCTAGGCTTCCAGCATTTCCAACATGAAAAGAGAGTGTCAGTTGGGGGTCAGAAGGCAGGGCCAGCCTCTGTCAACAGGATTTGAAACAGATCTGAGGATACGGAGGAGAGTAACAAATACTGAGTCTGGGCCCCGAACCTCAGAGGTGAACCATGTAGCCACAGCAAAACAGCTACTGCTCCCACCCCATTCTTTTAGGCCCTTGTAACTCTGCACGTGCTATTGTTTGTGCTGGGAATGCCTTTCTTCCCAGTATCCTCCTCCACAGGCAGATAACCATTCAAGAGCCAAGTTAGATGGGAACCACACAGGCATCGGGTCACAGCCTCATCAATCAGCGGCGGTGAGCCCTTGGACTCCCCACTCAAACTATCGGAGCTTCGCATACTGGTCTGTAAAATGGGGAAACAGGCTGGTAAGGGCTCCCCTCGAGGGAGGATTCAGTGAGGTGCTGTGAGCAAAGTGATGATCAATGGGCTTGACATCACAGCACAGAGAGACATCTGGGGTGTCAACAAAATATTAATATTTTAACCACATGTGAATGTCTATTGAAATATGGGGAGTAATGCCTCTGTCTACATATTTGTAGAGGGGGACCCAGTCTGTGCCTGCTCCCCTGTGGATAATGGAGAGCCGAGCCCGCCCTACACTTTGGTGGTGTTCCCATGCACACCCGGTGTGGACCCGGAATGACTGAGCCTAGGCCCTGGCTGCGAGAGCGGCCCCTTCTTTCACCAGGTTGGGTTCTGGTGCCTCGCGGCCAGTTGCAGGCCTCCGCCTCACGTCTGTTTGCACCAACTCCCGGAAGTGAGGGAAGAACAGGCCGCTGATGTTTGCCTTTGTTAAATGGGGTATACTCAGTGCCGTGCGTGCCCTCCACAAGGGGCATGGAAAATTACTTTGGGACTCTGCCATCCCACATTTCTGAGACAGAGAACCAGAGACAAAATGGGATCTGGCATCTCCATTTCGACAAGCTCAAACAAACCACATGAGGAAGACCGTTTCTCTGCTACTGACATGCTTTCTCTGCTCCAACGGCCATGCTAAGGCACAGACAGGCGAGAGTGTGTCCATCACTACAGCTGCCCCTGGGGGGCTTCCAGGGAGGGGGCCGGGGGGTCACAAAGCCATGTGCATAAACGCACAGACATATAAAGTTGCAGTGCTGGTAGGTGCTGAGAGGGAACAGTGGTGCTCTGAAAGTGTGACAGAAGGAGTGGGGCTGGGCAACAGGGGTGAGGGGATCTGAGCAGACGCCTCAGAGATCGCAAAGCCTTAGCCAGGTAAAGAGGGAGGGAGGGCAGGCCAAGCAAAGGGAACAGACTGCAGAGTTCAGAGGCCCGGCAGACGGGGTGGGGCTTCACTGAGAAAGGGCGTCAGGAATTCTCGCTGCTGTTATAAACCACACCGCACAGGGAGGCCTCCATTTCACTGACTGCCACACATGCATGTTTTGGAGGGAATGATGGAAGGGTGAAGGATCTATTTTCATGATCCGTCTAAATACAAGGAACCGTTATGGCTGTCTTCGGCGGTATGAAGGGAAGCCAATTCATGGGCTCCCAGTTTCACCAAAATGCCGTTTCCCCCACTAAGCTACTACTGGTGACAGCACAGGCATAAACAACCCTAGTCCTCACATTTAGAGAAGGACTGCCACCGGTCAGTCCCTGGTCTAAGCATCCTGGGCTCAGTATCCCATTTAACCCTCATACTACCCCTGCGAGTTGGAGAATGCTATTCTCACCCTCAGATATAAAGGAAGCTACACTGGAGAGGGTAGGTGTTGACTGAGCCGGGAGTCTAGTCCAGGGAGCTCTGGCTTTGCAGCCCGCTTTTAGCTATTGGGGCAGACCGTGGTCCAACTTCAGCACAAGTGCAGGGTCACCTGAGGGCTTGTTCAAACACAGATGGCTGGGCCCCATGCCCAGCCCAGAGGTTCTGACTCAATAGATTTGGATGGGGGTCTAAGAATTCCGATTTCCAACAAGTACCAGGTGATTGCTGCTGCTGCTGCTGCCGCCCAAGGACTAACAGTCTCATTGCTCCATGCAACAATGCCCTCCCTGTGTTCTTTTTCTTTACATTTGCGACGGCACCGAGGGTCAGCCTCCTCACCCCTATTCTAAACAGGAGGCGGCTAAAGGAAAGCTCTTACACATTCTCATGCTGGTTTCCAGGAATGTGTCCAAACACTTTTTCAAGCCCCATGGAACAGGTGCACTTAAAATATAAGACATGTAGGGAAAGGAGAGCCGGAGCTGATCTAGTATGCAGCTATAGATAAATTAGCCACGGCCCCGTTGCAAGAGAAGGGGGTCGCTGTCATGCAATGAACCCGTGTGGTCCAATTTTAATGCAAAGGCAGTCTGTCTAGCCATGCAAAGGTAATTGTATTCCTTGTCAATCACTTTGGGCCTGCAATATGCTTTTGCAAGAGCATTGCAAATGCACATCTCATTTTCTTAGAAAGGTAATAACAGTAGTTAAATATTTGGTTGAATGCAAGCAGGGAATGAATGCACTATAACAAATTAGTTTACTTAAAAAAAAAAAAAGGAAAGAAAGTATAGGATGCCCAAACTATCCAATCTGTTTGTGTAATGTAATAAATCACCACCACAAATGTATTCCTGAAGGAGAGGTTATTTAAAACTGCTCTACCTTAGTGCCCCTTCCAACTGGAAAATAAATTAAAATTTTAATGCGTTTAAATCTAGCTGTTTTTGAAGACATATCATATGGGTCCATAAACTCTCTGGCATTTGTATAGAATTGTGTATGTGCATGGATATATGGAGGTGTACACCAACATTTTCCTAGGGAAAACACATTTTTAACTGGATTATTAAAGGCATCTGTGACATTCCACTCCCCTCTACCTGAAAAATTTAAGAACCCCTGATTTAAGGTTTGCCTATATATACATTCAATTCAGAAGCCCGCCCTTTTTTTTTTTTTAATGTTACAGGTTGCACTTTAAACGTGGCTGGAAGTTTGAACAAGAATTTACACCAGAACCAAACACACAAACAAAAAGCTAGAGAGAATTCCGGAAACTATTCTGATGATGGGTGATGATGACTTTAGTTCCTAGTGTTTCTATTAAATGAGAAACATTCTCAACAACAGAGAATACAGTCTCAGGATTAGACATTTAGAAATTAAAATCAGAAAGCACGGTTGGTTTCTAGTCAGTGAGGCACATATGCATAGTCCCGGGGTCTGGTGTCAGAGGTATTTTTAGAACCTGACCTGAAACTGTTCTGTGTGCGAGTTTCATTCTTGCACTGGCCAGCTTTAAGAAGTTTTCTTTCTCCTGGGATATTACCATATCTTTCCTATATACAAAGTAGCACAGAGTCTCCTCAAACCACTTCTCAATGTAACTTTGAGAAGTTGTACATAGACATGTCATAGCTAATTTCCTGCGAAAGTATAGAACGTCTTCTTCAAAGATACCCCGAGAACCAAAACCAAAGCCCTATAGCAGATGCTGGAGGTTTGGCTTAGAATAATAATTTTCAAGATATTCTTTGAAGCTCCATTAGAGTGCCTACTGTGTCCCCATACCATACAATGTGCATGGTGCACAGTAGGCACTTGGCAAGTAGCTGCTTAATAGTTAATTAGCTAATTAATTAAGGACAAGAATTCAGCTAGGCCAGTCTCGGGGGGTTCCTTTGGGAGGGCATTGGGGCTTAGCTGCCGTCTTCTAGTACGAGATGTTGTACTGAATCTGGCGGGTGTGTCTCGAATCCCTTTACCTACCACCTCCGGCACCTCCACCCACGGATCATCAGTCTGCAAGATTCCTTGGATGGCAATTACCCAATGTGCAACTTCTCCCAAATGTGAATCACAGGAAGACAGACTGGACATTGAGGCTTCTCAATCGAAATGGACTCTAGGATCAAGGGCAAGGAGAAATATGGAAGACCCGGCCCATTGAGTGCTCTCGGAAACCATTCACTAATGGATACTTTATTTATGATATACATAGTCTACACACCATTGACGCGCCACTGTCTAGAGCCAACTCTGTGGCATGTGGGGAATACAGGTGCCTCCCAGGAAGGGGTCACACACTAGGTTTCTAACTCATCACCCATCCTCACTCAGTTAACGTTGGTAATCAATAGTGAGTTGGTTGGCTCGGTCTAGATTTTCTACTCATTCCTATGATCCATCCAGGGTCCAAAGAGAACCCCCTCCTCTAGGGAAAATGATCACATATTAATGTCCCAAGAAATTCCTTTTTAGCTATGTGAGAAAGAAGAGAATAGGGCCTCTCCATCACCTGTGCTCTTTACTTGCTGGGAGGAACTTCAGAAAATATCAGGATGTGGAGGAGAAAACGAAATCAATAAAAGGAAGTGGATGGATGAGAAGGCATCCTTGGTGAATCCTCCTGTGTGACTATCTTGATGTTGGGTACCTCCAAGGGTCACCTAAGACTCCACAAAAGTAGCCATGGGGGTTATGTGGGATTTTTTTTTTTTCACTATCTTGGGAAAACAATATGGAAGCCATACATGGACATAGGATAAATGACACACTTTTTATTGGGATTTCAGTGACAGGGTATATTCATATTGCATACTTCATGAAGAAGAGAGGTGTAGGTTGGCAGTTAGATAAATCTTTGACAGGTAACAAATGGAAAATAGTAACAAATGCAGCTTGCTAGATGACATTGTAGAAAAGATGTGGATCACTGGGTGCGAGGGAGACTCATGGAATGAGATCTCAACGTGGCAATTTAGGAAATGGTTGGACTTAAGTGCATCACACATTTCTTCTTTTCCTGAAAGCCTTCTCTAAAAACTGAGCTAAGGGGCCTTCCTTGGTGCTCACACAACACCACACCTTATCACTTATCACATTTATTGAAATTGTTAGCTTATATGGTGCTGCTGCCCCTAACAGGAAGAAACTCCTCCAAAGGGGCAAGACAGAAAGAGATGTTAAGCTAAAATGCACTGGAGTAAAGACATTAGTCAAATCTAGAAATCTTCCCCCAAAGGACTTCAGAGACAAACAGCTACAAATCCACACTATCTCCTGGACCCCCTGAATCCTGATAATGTCACTTCCTGGAAACAGGAACCTCTTCCAACCTCTCTGCTATTTGCTTCCACTCAAGCCCAGGGCTCTCACTACTCCAGCCAGGATCTGCTCTGTGCTGCCCCCCACTCTTCTCTCCAAAAGGAGCTGCCTCTGTGCAATTTCCTGCAGCCTAAGCCAACAAGCAAAGGGAAAGGGAAACCTTCACTTAAGATGCTGGACTCACACTTTTTCATTTGGGGCCAGCGCACTCCAGGCACTTGCTAATACAGCAAAAACACCCTGGCTGAATTTCCTATTCTCCACCAACACTTTGCTCTCATAGAACCTGCAGACATGGGCACGCGGACCCCAGCCTTTTCTCCTCTTCCTCTTCCTCCTCTTCCCCCCCCCCCCTCACCTCCTCCTGTCCTGAGAATTTCATCTTACTACTTAGAGCGGTTTCAGGATTCCACTCAGAATATTACCAGCAAAGAGGCACAATGTACTATTATAACCAAAATGATTAGGCATATTGCTGGAATATTAAAGTTAAGTCACGTCTAAAGCAGTCACAAACACAGTGCTTCACCATTTGGAGATGCCCATGTGTCTCCTTGGTGAATGTGGCATTAATTAGTTATGCACGGTTATCCCCAGCAAAGAACAAGTTCATTCTAAGTTAGAGAATTTCAATTTTACAGCAGGTGTGTTATTTTGAGATTTTTATAAGTAGTTCATGTGAGGATAAGCCGTATAATTTTACTTTATTTTTTTTTTCCTGTTCAGTATAGTAGTGAGATACTGAGGGTACATGTACCAAAAAGCTACAATTACCGTCTACTAAGATAAGATAATAATTTTCAGACAAACTAATGTGGTATAAACATGCAATTTTGTGTTTATGGTTTATGAATCTTGCTTTAGTAATTACATGAGCCTACAGGGTAACTTGGTGGGGGATTTCTCCCTTCCTAACAACTTACTGTGTGACCTTGGGAATAACATGTATTTATTTCTGCATTTCTGGATCTATAAAACGGGCTCAACACTGTGGGGCTGGAGATAATGATTACACTATCAATGATTCTTTGTATCACATCGTCGTATGTCTAAGGCTTAGGATGTACAGATGCATCTTTTTGGAGGGTGGGGAGAATTTATGGTGAATTTATCTTTGGTTTGCTATTATCTATCATCATTCCAGTGAAAACGAAATTTGTGCTGTTGTTTTGTCCACTAAGAAACTCAGAAGTGACCTAAGTCTAATCACAACACAAGAAACAATGGACACTGACTGATTTCTCTACCTGTGTTTTCCCTTCCTGATGATTTCATCGAGTTTCATTTATTTATATTCTTAACTTTGTCTCACTGCGTTTGTGTTTGAAACACTTCAAATGCTCTCCTCTGCAATGGGTGAGATATGAATAAATAATGAAAAAAGAGTGGTTTCCTTTGTCATCAGTATAATAGAGAGATGATCTAGGCTCATTCAGGTTTTCTAAAAAATTTATAAGCAACAGAGCTATAAAAAATGCATTAACCCTTTTGGTACAGTCTGGAATACAACCGTATTCTTTCTACAGACCAGAAAGCCAGGCACTGGCCAGGAAAGCCTTGAGCCAAACTGTCTTGCACACAGCTGAATTTTTCTGAGTAGTACTATTGACATTGGGGGCCTCATGACTCTTTGTGTTGGGGGGGGGCGGGTCCTGTGCACTGTGGATCTTAAGCAGCATCCCTGGCCTCTACCTACTAGATTGCTGCTCCTGCTGAGACAACCCAAAACGTCTGCGAACATTCCAAACATCCCCCAAGGACCAGCAGAGACATCTCTTTCTTTCTCCCTGACTCCAGGGCACCGAATGTTCCAGGAGGATACCTTAACAGGAAGAAACGGTAGCATTTCAGGGCTGCAGCCCACAGTACCACTGTTTCTTAGTGTTCACCAGCCCTCTTTGATTTTCACCTGGGAATGCCAAAGTCCATGCGCACAAAAACCAAACTGCCCACCGGGGAACACGTTAACTTGCATTTCCTTGCAGAGGGGAAAGGAAAGCAAATGCACATTTTGGAAAATCCAATGGAAACGAGTCTTACTTCCGATTTCTTTGAACTTTTGCTTTCGACTCCACACCTAATTTTCTCTTCTCAGGCAAGGGTTCATAAACTTTGAAGTGCAAGGTGTCTTTGGGGAGGGCGGCAAGACCACCCCCCCTTCCAACCACGCCCCCCCCTCCCCCAGCGAATTTTATGTTTGGAAACTTCGCGTCCCTCCATGGCCAGATTCAAGGGGCAAATGTGATCCAACCTCCTTAATAACCAGATGTTTGCAATCATCAGAAATACATCTTTGGCTGTAACCATTTCTCTGTTCTCCAGCATTCAGTCTCAAAGAGAATTTACATAACAACATGTGACATGTAGAATGCTTAAAGGCACCAACCATGACAGGACAAATTACATTCATTTCTCAATACTCTTTGCAAGGTGCTCCACTGCAGGCGCGCGCGGAATGCATGCTGGGGCGGGTTCCGGTGGGGCGGTCAAGACCAGCATGCGCTCGCAAACAGGAGGGGGCGGTGCGGGAGGCCCGCCGCCAGGGGGAGGCTGACCGACTTACCCGCCGTAGGCCGGGATCGGGGGCGGGGGCGCAGCGGCCCGGAAGGTGTTGTACACGGTGCGGCCGCGGCCTCGCAGGTGCGCCCCTCGGTAGGCGGCCGCGGCGGTGGCGGCTGGATACGGGAAGCCGGGCACTGCGGGGGCGGAAAGGAGAGAGCAGAGCAAAGGCTTTCAGAAGCACACCTGTTGTTGGGGGCGACGCGCCCCCCCCCCCCCCGCCAGGACCCTTCTCCCTGCAGGCGGAAGCTGGACACCTGCCCCCTGTCCAGGATCAGGCTCGTAAAGGGCGGGCAGCGGGGAGGAGGCCAAGGTCCGAGTCCAGGCAGGAGGGGCTACTTAAGGAGGTGGTCCCTGTGCCCAAGAGAATACGGTAAATGACAAACATTTACAAAGACTTCTTAATAACGGGAAGCAAGCTCACTGCACAGAGTTCAAATTTTACAAAGGCAGACTGCAAGATGTATGTGCATTGTATTGTCAACATCTGTCTTCTGTCTGTACACACATGTATATTGTGTGTAATATTTATATGTGTGTGAGCATACAACATGCCTGAGTATGGTGTATACACACACGTGCGTGCATGTGAGTGACTATGCATGCCCGTGTTTATATTGTGTTGTATAATGCACACGTCTATGTGAACGTGTACTATGCGTACATATATGTTCAAGTATGTATATAATTTTGTATACATACGCACACATATTTCAGTGTGTTCTTAGTTATCTCTGGTGCTGAACTGTGTGTGTGTTGTCTATTCACTGCTTTCCCCGTCTTGTTTTTATTTATTTCCCACATTTTCCTTGATGTCCATCTATGGCTTGTTAAAATTTTTAAATTGCAATACAACGTTCCTACGGACACGTGCATGTATCGTAACTGTGCAAACCCTTTATGCTCCAAGAAACAAATGGTTACCAGTGACCCATCAGCCCCCAAACCACTTAACAGCTTTGAAGACACGTACAACAACCTTATATAACCACACAGAAGTCTGGGAATTCAACTCTTAAGAAGAGGGTGTGAGCTGGGTTTTTCCTCCTTGGGGGAAAAATTCTCTGAGCAGGATGGCTTGCTGAGGAGTCATGAGGGAATGAAGCTTGAACCCAGAGACCCCTGATCTTCATTCTCTTGCCTGGGATGTCCTTCCTCCTGGGGGGGGTCTGCAAATTCTGAGACAATGCTCCCTCCGCCCCCCCACCCCACCCCCGGCTTCAGGAAACCACTTCTGCTGTTCCTACTTGTCTGCATCTCACAGGGCTCTTGCTATGCCGGGTGTGTTAACTTTTCTCTCTCCAAAGAACGGGCAAGCTCCTCTCGACCTCTCCAGCACGTGCCTCCCCAAGTCGGCAGAAGCCCCCCGATCTTATTCACAGTGGGCTCTCAATATTGGACCCCTGAATGGATGCAGGGGTGGCTTCACTACAGCAACAAGTGGATGAAGTTGTAGGTTGTGGAGAGGCCACGTGATGGGCAGTTTCCAGTCAACCTCCCCCCACCCCACCCTTGTCCCCAGCTTCTTCTCCCATCTACCAGTCTCTAACAGAATAGGAGCTTTCCAGAGGGAGGGAGACACAGGTAAAACAGAGCAGGGCTGGAAGGATTTCCTCCTCTGTGCACTCCCCTCCCCTGCTCCCTCTCTCCTGGGACTTGTTCACGCGGTGTTTGTATGGACAGTGTCTTTGGGCGTGATATGAACATACAAGCTCAAGTCGTCCCACCACAAGGGAGGCTCTCAAAAGGAGATAATCAGTGCACACAGACCTCTCTCCAGGAGCTCATTTTGGGGGAACACCTAACTGCTCACAGGGTGTCCTGTTTCATGCTGTGTTGAAGTTGCCTCCACCTTATATCCAAACTGCCATGGAGGGGCTTCTCCCCTTCCTCCACCACATTCAGGAGCAGAAGCCCTCCATCCCATCTCTTCACTGGCTGTGGAGTCCTCGGACACTCTGTGTTCTAGTTATGCAGTGGCGGAGGGCAGGGGATGGGGAGACGAGGCCATGGCGTCTCCCACAAAAGCCCCAATTCCATACCATCTCGCAGAACTGCACAGACTAGACTAAAACCCTTGATTCCAACCTGAAGACTGGCTATCATCTGGAATTCTCTTCGTGTTCTCATGGATTCCACCATATCTTTCTCTCACGACGGAGGGCAAAATGCTGGGATCATAGAACCGAGTCAGAATGATTTTGTCTATTTGTGTTGGAAAAGACCATACAGGTTATTTTTAACCTTTTTTTTTTTTTTATTGCTGTGAAAGACAAATCGCACAGCTGTCCTTAATTCTCAGCTTGCCAGCCCCCAATGCACCCACATCTCCTGACTTGTGTTACAACTAATGTGCTTGAAATTATAGAGAGGTGTCAGTCTTAATGGGGAAAGCCAATAATTCCGAACACCATAAAAGCCCAGAAGTAATGAGATCTGAGACGTTTGCTTCCGGACTGGGGAGAAAATGGGCAAGTGCACAGCTTTGACTGCAAGTCTGTCTTGCTGCTCAAACATTAAGTTTTCATAGGAACGCCCTGCATTTTGAAATAAAGAAAATGAAAAATTCACAATCTGGCAGAGCAGCTGGCTGCCTGTGTGAGGAAACACGGTAATTATGCTGACCCATTCATTATCGCTGGCTACGGTGCACAGTGAGTGAGACCAGATCCCTCTCAGCGACAAGCAGGTTTTACAATAATTCTTGGAGGATTTAGATGTTGAGATACAACATGAAACAGAAGCTCGACAGCACGAGCCGCTGAGGATATAGAGCCAGGAGTTCATTTGGACCCCCTCTGCTGCAGGGGGAAGATGTCTCTGCCGACGCAGGATAAGGTAGCTACAGGTCTTAATGCAAGGCTTTGGGGGTTTCTCCAAGCAGGGCACACGAGAGGGATTCCTACTTTGTTAAAGGAACAGAGGAGGGAGAACACATCGACTCCTGGTTTAAAAATCACGTTTTTGGGAGGCCAAGTGCCCTGAGGCAAAATAAGGGGGTTCCACAGTTCATGCTTTGGACCAGAGGCTTCATGGAGGAAGTATGAGTCTCCCAGATGGAGGGTTTGCTCACCTCTCTCTTTTTTGTTACCAGTCTCAGGCTGCCAAGGGATCTCTTTACGAAGCCTCTAGTTAGTCATCACAATTCATGAACATTTCCTTCCTCTTTCCTTTCTTACTTTCCTCCCTTCTTATTCTGGTCCTCCTTTCTGCCCCCTCTCTTCGTTCTCTTCCTTCTTTCCTTCCTTCCCTCCTTCCTTCTTTTATTTATGTTTTAATCTCCTTTGGAAGAAATCTGCCACAAAGCTCTCTAGGTCTACCAGCCATCAAGTGGCTTAGACTCTTGCTATTGCTAGAGTGTAAGTTCCATGAGGGCAGAGATCTCCCTATGTTCTGCTTATTGATTCAGAAGAGTGCCCAGAGCACAGAGCAGGTGCCTGGATACCCTTTGGAGGAGGTGAACCAATGTTAGTGTCCCTCCTACGGGGACAGTAGAGGCACTCCCTCTTCACCGTCTGCCTTCCCTGACACTGCCCTCCATACAAAGTGTCCTGCCCGGGATTTGCACATACACAGTGGGCAAAGGCCACAACAGGATCTCAGCCATGACCCCTATACAAGTAAGTTCTACATCCATACTTTACAGGTGCTGCACTGGCCCAGGAATGGCAACCACGCTTGGGACACGTGTGCTTCTGATTAAAAGGGAGAGGACTTAGATCAAAGTATTATACTTGCAAGTCTTGCAAAACCTTCATTCGTTGAAACTCACTTTCACTGCTGTGCTGTGTCAGGAATGGGAGATCAGCTTCTTGTTCTGGAGAAAAGTGGAACTCAAATGCCACCCCCCCACCCCCAACCTCCAGACAGGTGATACCCATTAAAAGGCCTGTGAGGTCAGGTTCCTTCCCTCACATAGCCCCAGACAGTCTCTCTGGCAACCCAACCAATCTCAGTCTCCAAGCACAATCAATGTATGCAACAAGTAACAACGGAAAATAACATTCCTTCTACTCCCTAACTTCTCTCATTTGTAGCTGAGCCTTCAGTATTTCACCTCATCTCCAATAGAGGAGTCTCCCCCCACCCTCCTGCAGCTGGTTTAGGACTCTCGAGTGGCTCTCTTCTTTTTCCTCTAAGACAAATGGTCAATTCCAAGACAAATCCAACAACAGCTGATTTGTCTGTTTGCTTTCCTACCAGGTGCATTGGCTTGGAGGTGCTGGGACATGGTTAAATGCATATTTGAAGCAATTACCCAGATAGATGATTCAGGCAGAGATTAAGCAACAGTGAAATGGCTTTATCCTTGAACCACATAGAAAGAAGACATCTCAATTATGTGCTGACTTTGGCACATGACACACCTATCGCTTGTTGAGTCAAAGTTATCACATTGTCTTTCAATGCCCCAGTTTGGGAGTTTGGATCCAGTGAGTGGGTAATAAATGTTTAATAAATCTAACGCAAAATGCCAAATGGAAACTCACAATCTCCTCTCCATTTCTGGAACGGAGTAAATCATTGTTAATCAAAGCCGTAAACCTGTCACCCTGTCCCATGTTTGTAAAAGCCACTTTGTTAATTAAAGAACAATGTTAGAAAGAAAAGACACCAAATTATAGGCATTTCTAAACCCCTAATGCTGGAGTTTGATTTTTTTTCTAGTTGAACTTCCTTCCAGTTAATAAACATGTAAAGAGACCATCAATGGGCAACAATGGAAAGGATTCAGGTCGCTTTGTGGATACAGTATAAATCCTTAGCTGTTGGCATGAGGGAGACAAGGGAAGAGGGGAAAAAAACACAGGTTCATTATACTGGAAAGGTTCCCTCTTAAACCTTATCCAGCATGAATCAAAGTGAAAAATCTGGTATCACTGCAACGAAAATTGGATTTAGCTCATAAGCTAAAAATGAGTTTCTCTCAAAGAAAACAGGGCAAGAGCTTTTGGAGCAAATACCAATTGCACATCTTGTTGACATATCAACATTCCTAGCCTACCCACTCCCAACCTTCAGCGAGATTTATACCCAGAGCATATTTTGGGGGAGGTTAGTGGAATAACGTTCTCAGTTCTTGGGCATGAGGAGTTGTATACCATGGAACTCAATGGAATGGAAACTTTAGGGATGTAACAAGAGTCATGCTGTGATGTGCTTGAGTATCAAGGCAAATCAACATTTTTAAACGGAAGATGTGTGGGTGTATCAACCAGGCAAATGGGCCATTTACCAAAGTGTCAACTGCTTACTGCCTATCTCCCATCGAAGACACAGCCCCCACCTCCCACCTTCTCTGAGCTCTGCACTCCGTGTATTTACAGTGACAAACGTGTGTTCTCCCCCTCTGTCTCTTTTACGAATATGGTGCTTACCTTCGAAATAAACACAAATGAGATCATATCACCAGCCCAGAAATCCCCAAAGAAGAAACACAAAACCAGTGGAAAATACTTGAGGGTTATAAAGTGCATATTAAAGTTTTAGAGCTTTGGGAGAGATGGGAGCGTAGCAGATGCAAAAGCCAACAGGGGGTCAGATTCTGCATCAAAGCCATAAAAATATACAGCCGCCGTAATGGGCAATTATTCTTTGCATTTGTGCGCTGGTTTGAATTTGCATGAGGTTGCCAGATGCCCTGGAAAAGGTGTGCCATCAGAATGGAGAAGAGGGCTTTCTCTTTGTCCCTCTCTTCTCTCCCTTCGGACCAACATGCCACCTTTCCCCACCCTTTGAATGGTTTAAGACCGAGAGATGTCCGTGCTAATTTGGGGTTGAATTGTTCTGTGGGTAATTTATGCTAGGAAATGCTCACACGATTCTGGGGGTGCAGACATGCTTTCAACAGCAGGTTCACAGGTCTGCAGGATTACCCTTGGGGGGAACTCCTGTTCCATGTGTTGGACCATAAATTAAGAAGTGGCATAGTAGGTAATATGCCGAGGTGAAATAAACAGCCAGCTATAGCTCAATTGTGGAGGCACAGCACTGTGTGATAAACATCACGTTGAATAGTCAAGAAAAAAAAAGGGATTCTTTTTTCCAAATGACAGAAGTGTTTGCTTATTTTTTCAAAACGGATCTCAAACAAAAGTACATCAAACTGGCTTAAGACAGAATTTATACGCAACTAGGTCACTATCTTTCAATGACATTAAATAGGGAATTTAATATGAAGGAACACATTTAGTTCTAGGTCAAAACAAAAATGGAAAGGCTCTCAATTTTGTCCAAATTCAGCAATTTCAAGGTCTGGGGAGAAAAAGGGGGTGTTCCACCCATTCAGTCACTTACAAAATGACCAGAATAGCCACTTAATTTGTTGGAATCTTTGATTCTCATATCTTGTCTATCTATCCCTGAAACACACATTTGGGATTGACTCTTGTTTCATTTCAAAATGCATGTTGATATTAAATACCGCTGTTTAGAAGTGAATAAATCCACATTTTGGACAAACAGTTCCTTACAGGACATCCTCATTTGAGATGCATTGAACAGGAAAACAAAAATTTCTAATTAATGTACAAGGCTAATCACCATTCCCCACATGGAAGAGTAATTTTTCACTGTTCATTTGCTGGGTTTAATCTCAAAACTGACATAACAGGAACGCAATGTCCTATAAATCTCCGCTCATTTGTTTCTTTAATATCCATATTCCATTGAACTACAGCTGCTTGTTGCCGCAGTCTATTACAACTTGCAAAAGTGTCGATAAAAATATTATGAAAGGCAAGATGTGTTTCTTCCTTGCTGCGCATGCCATTTATTTGGGAAAAAGACAATAAATGGCTTGCGGATTGTCCCCCCAGCCTGCTGCTTGGTGGGTGATTAGTGATTAATTACCTGGCAGCAAATTGACATGGCACGAGGAAATTGACACAGCCCTGATTAATTAACTTTTTATGGGTGGTAGTTACTCACAAAACATTGCGTACCATAATTGAATCTCTTTACACGGCATCATGGTACAAAAGTTTTAGTCAGGTCCAAATTAGCCAGAAGTTTCTAGGCTGTTCTAGGTCTGATTAGGATGTGTCGAAGGAGCTGGCAAGAACTTGAACTTGGAGAGAAAAAGGACATTAGTTGGAGGGAGAAAAGACAGTGCCACTGGACGGGCTGGACTGCCCGAGCTAAACGTATTGACCTAAATCTTTACTGTCTGAGGTTGCAATGCCGACTTTTCTGCCAGCCTCCCGTGGTTGCTGCTTCTCAGGGGCTTCTGCAGATTCTCTTTCCTTTGTCCTTTCCCATGGTTGACTTGATCCCCTCACTCAAATGTTTGCTCCAATGTCACTTCCTCCCCTAAGAGCTTCTCCCCAGTTCTTCAATGTCTCCCAGCTGCTGCTACTGTCACTACCCTTTTCTCTCCCCTTCACTCATCCGCCTCTTACCACCTCACTGGATGGCATCTCTCCATTGGGATGTCTTAAGGACTTATTTTGGTCAATGCCGTGACTCAGGAAACTATAGGATTAGCTGGCCTCGGGTAATTACTGAAATGTTTACTGAGAATCTTGTAAGACGGGCTCAGAATGCCATAATAGTTCAGCCACAGAGGGAAAATGGGGGACAGTCCTCGAACCTGTAAGAATGCTGCTCATGAGTGGTGCCTATTCTAAGAGAAAGTCTGGCTTAGTGAGAACATTACTGTCGAGGGACTCAACCTCACTGGAGAGAAGTCCAGACAATGCTAACTAGAAAAGTGCAAGCAAAGCCATGATTACAGTTGACAAAAGTACAACGTCCCATCCTCCATGATCAGACAGAGGAGATTCAACTGTAGGCTCTATCAGCTTCTATTTACTAACACTAGCTAACTGCCAGACCCAAAGGTTAACTCACTAAATCTTTGCGAAAACACACATGCTGGGTGCAACTCCTACCTTCACTGTCCCGGGGAAAACAGGAAGATGGAGAACAGCTCAGAAACCAATGCTCTGCACCCAAACAGCTGGACATTAGAGCCCAAGGTCTTATCTATTGTACAACAAGGCAACTAGGCAGCTGGGATCAAGGCATCCCATGCTGGCCCTGGGCAAAAACTTTGCACTCCCACACTCTCCGCGCCCCCTAGGGGCTTCTCAGTGTTTATTTCCCTCCTACAGCCTGTACAAGGGTTTCATCGTCTCCCTGTATCCGTACCACGGCCAAGAAAACCGGCCCCAATTCGTCATGGACCGAGTTAATTTGCAGGGGAATCTGTTGACAAGCCTCCCTGAGACCTCAATATGCTCCTTGTTGGGGGCAGAGGGTGGCAGTAGGGGGAGGGCAGGTGCCATTTCTTCTGTTCTATATTTATGTTCTGAGATTTCAAGACACCTGGAAGGGCTTTGCTCCTTTTCTGCTAATTGGATACAGGCCACAGGGATCACTACTGATTTATGTTCCCGATAAGAGTCCAAGGCAAGCTGTTTTCCTTCTCCAGTGGGGTTTTGCTCCACATCTGGATGGGAGCCAGGGGAGCCACACACAATCCAAAAATACTGGGGAAATGGACTCTTCCAGTGATGGGAAGCTGTGGTATGTGAACGTGGTATTATATCCACAAACCTAACTACTGTCAAAACAATGAGCTCCTTTGACTAACTTCAACAAGAAATTTTCTCCACGATTTGAGAGCTTTGAATAAAAAACTTGCATAATATTTGGGAGTATTCCACTTGTTTTCTAAATATAAGCAATGTATTAATATTATTATCACTCATAACTCTGTTAGAAACAGTCTCTTCCTTAGAAAAGAAATACACAGGTCGCCTAGCAATAAAAAACAAAGGAAACTAAATGCAATGAACACACAGAGATGATTTACTCTGAGCAGTGAATCTGGTGTTCCCAACGCAGAAATGCTTCCCAAATTAAAAACAAATTCAAAAAGCGGCAACAACAAAAAAACCCCACACACAGTGCTCACGTGAATATTCTTTCATCGTTAGGTCTTTGAACGAGGACAGCAGCCTTCGTTTTAACTAATTGCCACATTATTCCCGCTTACCTCCCGAAGTTAGCTGTTGTCTCTTTTCTCCTGGGTTACAAATGGTCTGATTAATCCAACAGACATGTGTGGTGAATGCCATGGCTGCCGAATGCTCAGAGATAGGCTTTTACTGTGCAGAAGACGTATTTGTGATCTGTCTACTCACAGGTATTGACAATACCCCCCCGGGCAGGATTTCTGTAACATTTCATTCAGCAAAACGAGAATGAATCTCAATCTTGGGAGGCTTTAACTTGGCGGGACCGCAGAAGGCATTTGCAGAGGTGCTTTCTGTCATTTGAAGGAACACGGGAGACAAAGCCGTGAGATGCTGAGATCTATTTTAATTTGGATGAAGCAATTTGCCATAATCTGTTCGTTTGACAAAGCCTGTACCGGTGTCAATTTAGCTTTTATCAAGCAGCCAGAGGAAAAAAAGGCAAATAATTTATATAAATAATTACCTTATTGAATGCGGATACACAGCAAAGTTTCAATTGTTAAATCATTCATGATCTGGCTAACAGGTGGCTGAAACAGCAAGCTCGGAGAATTGCCTCTCCAGGTAGGAAACAAGGCAAGTGAGATAAATTAGCTTCAGAGGCTGGATGGGTTTCCCATGGTTCTCTGGGGCTGCTGCAGCTCCTGAACATGAAACTCTCAGAGCGGGGTTGGCAGTGGTGCACAGGATGGGTACTAGATGCAAACGCACCGGTCACTTCACTTCCATCCTGTATCTATCGCTGTGGGTACAGATGGTCGGCGCTGGGGCCATCTGATTTTGAGAGTCAGCTACCACACTTGGAAGGCTGAATCCCAATCCTTTGAGCCACTCCCCACACAAACCTTGAGGACAGGTGTCATCCGGACCTATGGATCATG
This sequence comes from Panthera tigris, assembly GCF_018350195.1. Classification (NCBI taxonomy): domain Eukaryota; kingdom Metazoa; phylum Chordata; class Mammalia; order Carnivora; family Felidae; genus Panthera; species Panthera tigris. The sequence continues at coordinate 35,039,447 of NC_056675.1, forward strand.
TGCCCGAGCTGGAACCCACCCCAAACTCCCATCTATAAGAGACCAAAGGAGAACCATTCAGAAATAGGTTGTCCAGTCACTAGGTTAATATGAACATTCCCAACTAGCTTAAAAGTCCCAAGAAGATGCCTTCTATGAAAGAAAGGCAAAGGGTAGACATCTGTTTGAGGAGCAGTCTGAATGGCTCTTTACACGAGGGTGCTCACAAGTGGGTAGGTATTGATGAGTGTGTTCCTGGTAATCAGCCTTGGCCACAGTCACACCACTAGTATACCATGACAATGGACACCCAACTCTGCCTGAATCCAGGTCTTGTCACTGAATACATTGTTGCTTAAGAATTCTGTAAAACCAGTACTAAGGATGAGGGTTTGCCAACAATAATGAACCTTTGGGAAATGCTTCTTCAACCCTAGTAGCAATTACCAAGGGTGGGTATGATATATATCCTCGGACAGGTGTGCCCATAGAAGTGGTTCTGGTATGTTTGTTTTTCTATAACAAGCAATTAGGCATGAAGATCCTATACTGCGTGCAAAAACAAACAAACAAACAAAAAACCCAAGGAGACAGATTGAAAATATGTAGTGTGTTATTTGGTCCTAAAAACTGCACTTTGTAAACATTCCCCTCCCCAATTCTCCAGGAGCAATAAAATAGCTTCTGGCATGACAGTGCTTTTACATCAATGAAAACATGATTTAAGAAAATGGTGTTTTTGGAGTGAAGCAGGTGTTTACATTACCGTGTTCAAATGAGCTGGGCAAGGCTCTTTTCCCCTCCATGGAGGCAAGCTCAGCTTCCCATCCTGACTCTCTGCACTGCACTGGGAAATGTGCTCTTTGAGGAGAAATAAGGCAAGGGGAAGAGGGGGCCACTTCTGTGGATGGGCACATTTTGGTGCAAGAAGCACCAAGAACCACCCCCCCCCCCCCCAGTGCTTGAATTACACGTCACTGGATGTTCTTACTCCCACTTCTAAGCTGTTCACTCCCAGCCGTACAGACTTTGAGCTGACTTGGCTCAGTTTACAAAGCTGGGTCCCCTAGGAACACACACCTGCTACATTACATCAAGTGGTCCCCTTTATGGTCCAGGAATCAAACAGGATCTTATTTTTGGCCCCTGAAATGTTCAGGTTCGGTCTGAACTCAGAATAGCTCCCCCCCCCCCCCATTTTAAATCCATGTTAGTTTGAGAAAGCAAATGAAGTCCAGATGAGTGCTCAAAAAAATTATTTTTTCTAAAATAAGGTTCTCAGCCCATTGAAGGATTTCTCTCTCATCCCCGACAAGGGCTACAGGAAGGTAGGCATGGCCCCAGAGTTAAACGCAGGAGCTGCACCAGGCAGTTTGTTGGTCTTACAAAAATGTGAGCATTAAAAAGTACTTTCTGTCAAGGCTGTCATAGGACTTGGGGTTTCTAGGGAGCTCCCCCAGAACAACTGCCTCACTGCCTTTCAGAAACATCTCGTCTCGGCCTCGTTCTCTGCCTGTGTACACACTGGAATCCCAGGGCAACGTAGTTTATTGTTTTAATATCTGTCTAACACAAAGCAAACCATCCTCTAGTGACTCCTTATCTGTCATATGTACTTCTGTGAAAGAAATATCAAGACAAATAAGATGTTTGGGGGCACACCACGGGATGGTAGTTTTTGCAATTGGCAGCCTTTTGCAGAAGCGAGACCCCCATCTGCAAAAGACTAAAGCCACTATTCTGCATTGAGATTAATAACCAAAGTGCCAGGAGAGCTAGACGGCAGCCGCCTGAAATGTGGCTGCTTCTTTGCAGATTCTTTCCTGTAAACAACTGAGGATGTTCAACTAGTGGGCTTTCCCACCCCCCCTGGAAATTGTTCTTTTTTTTGGTTTTGTTTTAAAGGGACAAAACAGTAACAACAAAGTGGTCTAGGTCAGGAGCTAACCCTGTTGGGGCAGTAGTGGGGCATGGATTGAAAATACAACTAAACCTGTTGAGGAAACCGGTGTCCAGGTGAAATAACTACATTAACATAGGAGCTAGCAAAAACCTGTTAAAAACAAGCTGTTCATGAATCAGAGCTGTGCCGAACCGTGGGAAGGCAGGGCTGATGGAACAAGGCAGAGGAGACGGTGCTTCAGCCATGGAGAGGCTGACTCTGGGATTTGGAAGGCAGAGGTGGCAGGTGGCAGCTGGCAGCTGTGGACAGTCACAGTTCACTAAGTCAGGACCTGTGCTGTGACTGAGGCGACAGGCAGGGCACGGCACATTAGGTGTCTCAAAATCTCCACGTCCCTGGGTTCAATGAGGGAAATAGGATTTTAGCAGGCAAGTATGTCTATGTATAGTGCTGGATGATGGTGAAACAGCAATATTTAACGGACCAAGAGGCACCAAAAAGCTATGTGAACAATGGATAAGTCTCCCATCAGGTGTGGTCCCCAAATAACCCTGTAATTTGTTTGCAATTCTGAGACATTAGCATTACGCATCTATTATCTGTCTTGCCCACTAGAATGTAGCACTCGAGAGGCTGACTTAGGGACGCCTTGCTCATGGAGTATTTATAGTGCCTGGAACTGTACCTGGAATACAGAAATAACTTGATAAAGACCATCAAAGAACTGATAAATGAGTAAAGAATAGAAGGGATCATTTCAGAGAGATGATGACAGAGGGGACACAGGTATGTTGTCATCATAATCCTGAGCCACAGATGTCGAAGAAGCAAGGCACTGATTCCTGATTAGAAGGATCCACTCCAGAGCACCTGTTCAACCAGAAGTTGTGGGAGGAGCCAGAAGAAGCCCAGACAAATGATGAGGCATCCTAAGTTAATGGAGTCTCACCATGTATCCCAGGGAAACTGAGGCAGGTCTTGGAGAAAGCCAACAGCACCAAAATAATGCCTCCAAATCCACCTTTGTTTGTTGATGGTTATGAGGGCAAAACTAAGTCAATCCATGATCTAGACTGAATTCATGTATATATCTTACTGTGATGTGTACCAAGAGAAGGGTATTCTGTTTATGTGCCTACTTTCCACTATTGGTTTTAAACTGTGATAGAATGGCAAAAATGCAAAAAGCTCAAGGGGGTACACACTGAAAAGAAGGTTCCTTTTTCTCTCCCTCCCCAAGTCCTGGTGTCCTGCCCTTTCAGGTAAGAATGTTAGCCTAACAAAGGGGTTGGTAAACTACGGGGCCCTCGGGGGCCACACAGGGCCCCAAGACTGCTTTGGTCAATAAAGGGTTAATGGAAGCACGGCCAGACCTATTCATCTATGTACCGTCTGTGGCTACTTTGAAGCTATAGATAGAGTTGAGTACTTGCCAAGAGAAAGCAGACGGCCCATAAGGCTGGAAATATTTACTCTCTGGCCTTTGGAAGAATAATTTTGCCAACCCTGGCCAGATGCATCAGACGGGAAAGAAATGTCTCTGTAGCAACCCAGGGATGGGAAAAAGGAAGCACAAGGTTGGCCTGAATGCTGAAGCTGGACAGCTGCCTAGAAGCTGCACTTGACCACTCCCTTCTCAGACATTTCCAGGAGGGAAGCATGTGGCCTCTTCCATCCCCCACCCTGAACGCGTGGGTAAATTTAGACACTAGTTAAGATGGAAGGCTTGGGGTGGAGTTAGGCTGGGTTTGAAGGTGATCTGGTTGGGGCATCTTAAACAAATTTCTCAATCCTTCTAATCCTAAATTTTCTCAAACGAAAAGGGACATAAAAATCACATTGATTTCATAGTTTTCTTGTGAGGATTAAAGGAGAAGGTTCATGTGAAGAGCTTAGCTGAATGCCTGACATATAGTAACTGCAAAGTAACTCTTACTCAATATTAGTATTGTTACTATTATTTTTTTATTATTAGTTCAGGGCTGGAACAAGGTTAGAGTCAGTTAGGTGCTCATCTTGGTGCAAAATATAAGGGGAGGTGGCTCCAGTAATCAGGATACATCATATTTCACTGTAATTTTTTTAAAAATTAAATTTTTATTAAAAAAATCCATGATGAAAAGACTCTCAAACTTTAAAAAAAGATGTGCTATCCTGAGCATATGGGACCCTAAGGTTAAAAAAAAAAATCAATAATACTCATCTTGCCTTCATGGAAAATTCTGGTATTTTGCTCATCGTTGATTTTTTCCATTAACTTCAACTTTTAAAAATATTGCATTAGAATATTATTTATCTTGGCTACTGAGTTTTTTTGGCTGAAGTGAGTCCCTCTCTTGTGTCACCCTCATCCCGGCTCAGATTATTCTTCCTTTTAAGTGATTCCTCCAGAAAATATTAGGAAAGACCTTTCCAGAGCCCCACAAAGCTGAGATACTAGAGACAGAGAAAGAACACGTGGGTTTTTAAACCAGTATGTCAGTATCACAGTGACCTGTACGTGTACTTTCCATCAACTGTGCTCAGTCTAATGACATTTTCTGTGTTGGGCAGAAGAAAGAGGAAGCCATAAATTAATTTAGGCTGTTACTTTAATTACAGAAACCAATGGAAGTTCTATCAATTACTTAAAAGTAGAAGAGAGCAGGCCTGATTTATGTATGTTTCTGCCACTTAAATCATTGCTTTATGAATTCCACACAATTACTTCCATAAAATCTGCAATCAATACATCAATTAAAACCATGCTACCACCGCTTGCCCTTGAGTTTCATAAAAGTGAATAAACGAGGAAGTGATTTTGCATTTTGATAACATTTAGCATCCTGAGACTGTGGTATCAGATTCTGCCTCCCCCACCCCCCCACTATGGTCAGGTGTAAAAATTTCAGGGGGAGTTAACAGTCATCCAGTCATCTTCCTTTTCCTTTAGGATTTGTTCCTCATATGGATCTAAAGTTCATCTGTGGTTTCCATGTCACTGTGCGAAAATGCACTTGTTTGCATTGATAAGCATATGGAACCACCGGCAGATTGAGGCTGGAAAATGTTTCTCTGACTGTTGACAAATAAAACTGTATCTCTGGTACTTGCTATGGACCAAATAGTATCCACCCCCCCACCTCCCCCCAAAAAGTTGTATGTTGAAGGTCTAATTCCCAAAGTGATGCTATTTAGGGAAGAGACCTTTGGTTGGTAATTAGGTTGAGATAAAATCATGAGGTGGGGCCCTCATGAAGGGATCAGTGTCCTTATAATAAGTGACACCTGAGGGCTTGCTCTCTCTGCCGTGTAAGGACATAGCGAAAAGGTGAACATTCATGAGCCAGAAAGAGAAGGGTCATCAGGAATGACCCTTGCTAGGACCCTGATCTCACATTTTCAGCATCAAAAACTACGACAAAATAAATTTCTGTTGTCTAAGCTCCCCCAGTCTACAGTATTTGGTTATGGCAGCCTGAGAAAAGTAGTAAGAGTGCCGAACAATACCCACACCGGACCCGGATTTTGTGACCTAAAGTGGGATCTAAAGCCGGTAGAAGATGATACCGACATAGTTGCCCATGTATTTAATAATGTATAGTGGAACCTAAGCAAGATCCAATGCCCCAAAACGGAAATATGTTTGCAATACCTGGGCGATTCCTAGGTTATTCTCCCTGATGAATATTTCTCTCTCAATGGGAATTACAGATAAAATCAGAAGAACCCAGAAGAGAAAGGGGCAGATACATACTGGAAATCCACAAGAGGTAATGTCCACGGGATGATTAATGTGGTGAATCTGATGCTCCTCATGAGGAGAAAGGCAAATGGAAACAAGAATAAACTGAGAGGTGATTTTTCACCCAACCAGTTTTCAACATTAAAAAGAGCACAGGTGGAGCCAAGATGGTGGAACAGAATGGAAGTTTTTTGGTTTTTTTTTTGCTTCTTGCATCCATGAAATACAGCAAGATCAACACTAAACCATCCTGCACGCCTAGAACACTGATTTGAGGATTAACACAACAATCTGCACAACCTGAACCACAGAACTCAGCAGGTACATGGGACGGAGAGGTGAGCTGGGGGAGAGAGAAGCCGGCAGAGGGCAGGGAGCTATTTTGTTTGCACAGGGAGGCCAGAGACAGGGAAGAATTTGGGAAAAGCACCTCCCCGCCGCGCAAAAAAAAAAAAAAAAAAAAAGCAGCTGGAGAGACAGGAAAAGTGGAAACAGCCGCAGGGACTGAACTAAAAACGGAGGGAGGAGAAAGGAGAGGGTTTAAATTCCGTTAAGACTCTGTAAACGGGGAGCGCAGAGTCTGAAACTCCTCGCCTCCATACCTGGCGGTGCTCTGGTGGGAAGGGCGAAACCTGGGGCCGGATGCGTGTTGTGATTTTGCATGATCCCTCCAACGCTGCCGCTACACGAGATCGCGTGAACCTTCCTTGGGGCGGGCTGGCGCCCAGCCGCAGTCCCAGCAGAGTCCCGCCAACGTTCCCGGGTGAGACCGGCGCCCGGCCATTGCTCCGGGAGACCCTCCCGCAGAGGATCTGAGCGGGTCCGAGAGGCGGTCCCTCGGAAGTGAGGCGTCGGGAAACACAGCCGCGACGGAAATAAAACTCAGGAGGGAGGTGCCGCCCAGCAACCTGACGGCTTGCTCACGGACAGTGTAAAAGCGGGAGCGGAGGAAGCCCGAGACAAAGGACGGGAGCGTGATTGCTGGTCGGGAGAGCACCTACACTGCTACACTGGGTAGTTGTGCGACGCCATGCTCACTATTCCTGCGCATGTGCATACACACCTACAAGCGGCACAATACTCCACCCCGGTAAGTTGGGCAGCGCCATCTAGTGGAGAACGGAGCCGTTGCACTAAGCCCCGCCCAACCAGGCCAACCTCGTTCTTCAGGAACACAGGTCTCTCTGCCTGCTTTAGTGTACTGACTATAAAGTGCTTCATAGTTTGACTTCTAGGGGAAACCGAAGTAATTTCAATCGTATTTCAGTCTGTTTGCTGGTCCATCTATTCGATTTCCTTTTTTTTTCATTTCGTTTTCTTGAATACAGAGAGAGAAAAAATTTATTTTTATTTTCAATTCTTATTAAAAATATTTTTCTTTGTTTTCTACTATATTTTTTTACTTTGTTGTAAATTTTTCAAATTCTATTTTACTTCCATCATTTCACTTTATTCTATTTCATTGTATTCATTTTTTCAAATTTTCCAACGTTTTCCTCCCCCCCTTTAATCTATCAAGCTCCTTTCAATAACAGACCAAAACACACCTAGAATCTATCATCATTTATTTGATTTGTGTGTGTGTTGTTTTTAATTTTTTAATTTTAACTTTTTTTTTTACCTTATCAATTCCTTTTCTTCCTTCAGAATGATGAAATGAGGGAATTCACACCAAAAGAAAGAGCAAAAATAAATGACAGCCAGGGACTTAATCAACACGGATACAAGCAAGATGTCTAAACCAGAATTTAGAATCACGATAATAAGAATACTAGCTAGTGTCGAAAAGAGATTAGAATCTTTCTCTGCAGAGATAAAAGAAGTAAAAACTAGTCAGGATGAAATAAAAAATTCTATAACTGAGCTGCAATCTCAAATGGATGCCACAGTGGCAAGGATGGATGAGGCAGAACAGCCTCTCCTTATGGAGAATAATGAAGCAGAAAAAGAGAGAAACTAAGGCAAAAGAGCATGATTTAAGAATTAGAGAAATCAGTGACTAATTAAAAAGGAACAACATCAGAATCACAGGGGGTCCCAGAAGATGAAGACACAAAAATGGGTACAAGGCTTATGTGAGAAAATCATACTGGAAAACTTTCCTAACCTGGGGAAAGACAGAGAGATCACAATCCAGGAAGCACAGAGGACTCCCGTAAGATTCAACAAAAAACAACCATCAGTAAGGCATAGCATTGTCAAATTCACAACATACTCAGGCAAGGAAAGAATCATGAAAGCAGCAAGGGAAAAAAAGTCCTTAACCTACAAGGGAAGACATATCAGGTTTGCAGCAGACCTATCCACAGAAGCTTGGCAGGTCAGAAAGGAGTGGCAGGATATATTCAATGAACTGAATTGAAAAATATGAAGCCAATAATTCTTTATACAGCAAGGCTGTCATTCAAAATAGAAGGAGAGAGGGGCACCTGGGTGGCTCAGTCGATAAACATCCAAATTCAGCTCAGGTCATGATCTCGTGGTTCATGAGTTCTGGCCCCGCATCGGGCTCTGTGCTGACAGCTCAGAGCCTGGAGCCTGCTTCAGATTCTGTGTCTCCCTCTCTCTCTGCTCCTCTCCCACTCACACTCTGTCTCGCTCTCAAAAATAAACAAACATTTTTAAAAAATTAAAAAACAAAATAGAAGGAGAGATTAAAAGTTCCCCAGACAAACAAAAATTAAAGGAGTTCGTGACCACTAAACCAGTCCTGCAAGAAATTTTAGGGGGACTCTCTGAGAGGGGAGACAAGATTACAGAAATACATACATACATACATAAACATATAAATACGTAAATACCAAAAGCAACAGAATAGCAAGAACCAGGGAACACCAACAGAAACTCCAACTCTACAAGAAACATAATGAAAATAAACTCCTATCTTTCAGTACTCACTCTAAAAGTCAATGGACTAAATCCTCCAATCAAAAGACATATGGTAACAGAATGGATAAGAAAACAAGATCCATCTATATGCTGTTTACAAGAGACCCACTTGAGACCTAAAGACACCTTCAGATTGACAGTAAGGGGATGGAGAACCACCTACCATGCTAATGGTTGACAAAAAAAAGCTGGCATAGCCATACTTATATCAGACAATTGAGACTTTAAAATAAAGACTATAACAAGAGATGAAGAAGGGCCTTATATCATAATTAAGGGGTCTATCCACCAAGAAGACCTAACAATTGTAACCATTTATGCTCCAAATGTGAAAACACCCAAATATATAAATCAATTAGTCACAAATATAAAGAAACTCATTGATAATAATACCATAATAGTAGGGGACTTCAACACCCCACAGATCATCTAATCAGGAAATGATGGCTTTGAATGACACCCTGGACCAGAGGGACTTAACAGATATATTCAGAATATTTTATCCTAAAGCAGCAGAATATATATTCTTCTCCAGTGCACATGGAACATTCTCCAGAATAGATCACATACTAGGACACAAATCAGCCCTCCACAGGTACAAAAAGATCAAGATCATACCGTGCATATTTTCAGACCACAACACTATGAAACTCAAAATCAACCCCAAGAAAAAATTTGGAAAGGTAACAAATACTTGGAGACCGAAGAGCATTCTACTAAAGAATGAATGGGCTAACAAGAAGTTACAGAGGAAATTAAAAAGTACATGGAAGTCAATGAAAATGATAACACCACAGCCCAAAACCTCTGGGATGCAGCAAAGGTGGTCATAAGGGAGGGAAGTAAATAGCAATCTAGGCCTTCCTTAAGAAGGGAGAAAGGTCTCAGATACACAACCTAACCCTACACCTTAAAGAAGTGGAAAAAGAACAGCAAATAAAACCCAAAACCAGCAGAAGACAGGGAATAATAAAGATTAGAGCAGAAATCAATGCAACTGAAACCAAAAAAAACCACAGTAGAACAGATCAATGAAACGAGAATCTGGTTCTTTTAAAGTATCAAAATGGATAAGCCACTAGCCAGTTGGATAAAGGGGGAAAAAAGGAAAGGACCCAAAGAAGTAAAATCAAGAATGAAAAAGGAGAGATCACAACCAACACACCAGAAATAAAAACAATAAGAGAATATTATGAGCAATTATACACCAATGGGATGGGCAATCAGGAAGAAATGGACAAATTCCTAGAAACATATACGCTACAAAAACTGAAACAGGAAGAAACAGAAAATTTGAACAGACCCATAACCAGTAAAGAAATCGAATTAGTAATCAAAAATCTCCCCAAAAACAAGAGTCCAGGGCCAGATGGCTTTCCGGGAGAATTCTACCAAACATTTAAGGAAGAGTTAACACCTATTCTCTTGAAGCTGTCCCAAAAAATAGAAATGGAAGGAAAACTTCCAAACTCTTTCTATGAAGCCAGCATTACCTTGATTCCAAAACCAGACCCCACTAAAATGGAGAGCTATAGACTAATTTCCCTGATAAACATGGATGCAAAAATGAACAAGATATTGGCCAACCAGATCCAACAATACATTAAAAATATTATTCACCACGACCAAGTGGGGTTTATACCTGGGATGCAGGGCTGGTTCAATATCTGCAAAACAATGTGATTCATCACATCAATAAAAGAAAGGAGAAGAACCACATGATCCTCTCAATAGATGCAGAGAAAGCATTTGACAAAATATAGCACCCTTTCTTGATAAAAACTCTTAAGAATGTAGAGACAGAAGAATCATACCTTGAGATAATAAAAGCTATATACGAGAGACCCAATGCTAATGTCATCGTCAATGGGGAAAAACCGAGAGCTTTCCCCCTAAGGTCAAGAACAAGACAGGGATGTCCACTCTTGCCACTGTTATTCAATATATTATTGGAAGTCTTAGCCTCTTCAATCAGGCAACACAAAGAAATAAAAGGCATCCAAATCGACCAGGAGGAGGTCAAACTTTCACTCTTTGCAGATGACATAATACTCTATATGGAAAACCCAACAGATTCCATCAAAAAACTCTTGGAACTGATCCATGAATTCAGCAATGTGGCAGGATATAAAATCAATACACAGAAATCGATTGCATTCCTATACACCAACAATGAAGCAACAGAAAAAGAAATTAAGGAATTGATCCCATTTACAATTGCACAAAAAACCATGAAATACCTAGGAATAAATCTAACCAAAGAGGTGAAAAATCTATACACTGAAAACTATAGAAAGCTTATGAAAGAAATTGAAGGAGACACACACACAAAAAGGAAAAATATTTCATGCTCCTGGATAGGAAGAACAAATATTGTTAAAATGTCAATACTACCCAAAGCAATCTACATATTCAATGCAATCCCTATCAAAATAACACCAGCATTCTTCACAGAACTACAACAAACAATCCTAAAATTTGTATGGAACCAGAAAAGACCCTGAATAGCCAAAGCAATCCTGAAAAAGAAAACCAAAGCAGGAGGCATCACAATCCCAGACTTCAAGCTGTATTACAAAGCTGTAATCAGCAAGACAATACGGTACTGGCAGAAGAACAGACACTCAGATCAATGGAACAGAATAGAGAACCCAGAAATGGACCCACAAACATATGGCCAACCAATCTTTGAAAAAGCAGGAAAGAATATCCAATCAAATAAAGACAGTCTCTTCAGCAAGTGGTGCTGGGGAAACTGGACAGCAACATGCAGAAGAATGAACCTGGACCACTTTCTTACACCATACACAAAAATAAACTCAAACTGGATGAAAGACCTAAATGTAAGACAAAACGGCATCAAAATCCTCGAGGAGAAAGCAGGCAAAATTCTCTTTGATCTTGGCCGCAGCAACTTCTTAACATGTCTCCTGAGACAAGGGAAACAAAAGCAAAAATGAACTACTGGGACCTCATCAAAATAAAAAGCTTCTGCACAGAGAAGGAAACAATCAGCAAAACTAAAAGGCAACCGACAGAATGAGAGAAGATATTTTCAAATGATGTATCAGATAAAGGGTTAGTATCCGATATCTATAATGAACTTATCAAACTCAACACCCAAAAAACAAATAATCCAGTGAAGAAATGGGCAAAAGACATGAATAGACACTTCTCCAAAGAAGACATCCAGATGGCCAACTGACACATGAAAAAAATGCTCAACGTCACTCATCATCAGGGAAATACAAATCAAAACCACAATAAGATACCACCTTACACCTGTCAGAATGGCTCACATTAACAACGCAGGCAACAACAGATGTTGGCGAGGATGTGGAGAAAGAGGATCTCTTTTGCGTTGTTGGTGGGAATGCAAGCTGGTACAGCCACTCTGGGAAACAGTATGGAGGTTCCTCAAAAAGCCAAAAATAGAACTACCCTACAACCCAGCAATGACACTACTAGGTATTTATCCAAGGGATGCAGGTGTGCTGTTTTGAAAGGACACACGCACCCCAATGTTTATAGCAGCACTATCAACAATAGCCAAAGTATGGAAAGAGCCCAAATGTCCATCGATGATGAATGGATAAAGAAGATGTGGTATATGGGGCACCTGGGTGGCTCAGTCGGTTGAGTGCCTGACTTTGGCTGAGGTCATGATCTCGTGGTGAGTTCAAGCCCCACATCAGGCTCTGTGCTGACAGCTCAGAGCCCGGAGCCTCCTTCAGATTCTGTGTCTCCTCCTCTTTCTGCCCCTACCCCTCCTCTCTCTCTCTCATTCTCTCTCTCTCTCAAAAATAAATAAATATTAAAAAAATTTTTTAAAAAGAAGACGTGGTATGTATATATATATATATATATACATATACATATACACAATGGAGTATTACTTGGCAATCAAAAAGAATGAAATCTTGCCATTTGCAACTACGTGGATGGAAATAGAGGGTATTATGCTAAGTGAAATTAGAGAAAGACAAATACCATACGACTTCACTCCTATGAGGACTTTAAGAGACAAAACAGATGAACATAAGGGAAGTGAAGCAAAAATAATACAAAAATAGGGAGGGGGACAAAACATAAGAGACTCTTAAATATGGAGAACAAACAGAGGGTTACTGGAGGGGTGGTGGGAGGGGGGATGGGCTACATGGGTAAGGGACATTAAGGAATCTATTCGTGAAATCATTGTTGCACTGTATGCTAACTAACTTGGATGTAAATTAAAGAATAAATTAATTAATTAAAAAAAAAAAAGAATGTTGGGATGGAACCACCAATCCCAGGTTTGGGAAGCTGGATGTGGGATCAGAAGCACTTGTATGTCAGGGCACATGTGAGGATATTTGCTGCAGGCAGAAGTGGTACGTGGAATGACTGTGGCCAGAGGACAGCTCAATGAGCATTCACACATGGGACAGCATGAAAACAGCCAGACAGCTGAATGGGAGGTAGTCACAAAATATGATTAATATGTGTAATGTGCCCATAATATGTATGTGTACAGTCCCCTCTGTAGAAAAGCAAACAACTAACACCTCCATTCCATGTGTGTTTGTCCTTCTTTGCATCCTATTAATGGAGAAAACGTGGAGATAAGGGGGTTGCTTTCTCGTTGTATGTTTTGGGATAAAATGGGGATATTATTACCACATCATTCCACACATATGTGAGTGTGTGTGTTTATTAGCATGCTTCTCCAATTACAGTGAGCACACATCACATTTGTCATTTAAAATCTATTCATGAAATTGTAAAGTAAAGAAAAAAAACAAAGTGGGTAACATTGACCTACTACTTCTTATAGAAATAAGGGCCCGTGACAGCTGGCTTTGCTAATCCAAATGAGAAAGTGACTTTGCCATTTATGAAACCTTGGATCTACCTCTTGATATTTCAAATAATAAAAAGGGGAGGTAATGTTCTGATTTGGAAGAGAGGTGACAGTTTCTCTCCTTTCCTATTTTTGCCCAGAGTCATTTCGGATAATATGCAAGCGCTGTATGCAAACAGCGCTGACCATAAAGCTGGTGACTCTCCCTGAGGCAGGAGCCTCCAGACCACTGGCCCCAGGGCTGCGTGGGCAGTGAGCAAGCCCACCAGCCCTGCCCCCGCTTTCAACAAACCTCGCCGTTGAGGGGTTGGTTGTGGGCTATGCAAAGCAACCACAAGGCAATTAAATTAATTAAAATTAGTTCAGAACTAACAAATCAGCTCATTGAATTCCTTTTAAATTTACTTGATGAAAAGTTAATGTTTTAAGACAAAAATATTAATATTAAATGTGTTCCACTTGGTACAAGGTGATCTTCCCTAATTCTCAGGAGTTTTTGCCTTGACTTCATTCGTCTGCCAGAAAGTAGGCTCACTTTACAGTCTGGATGCTAGTGGTTCATCAGAACATGTGAGAGAATGTGTGATGTTTCATGATACAACTTGAATTGGGTTTTCACACCAGGATAAAGGTCAGGATGAGGAGGAAAAACTGGGATCAGTTAGGAAGAATGGGGAGAATCTGTAGGATTAGGTTCTAATGACACAGAGCCATGAGTGGAAATCTCTCTCTAAATGCTTTCACGGCCTGGGTCATATTAGGATGATTCACTTAAGTAGGTGGAAAACCCATTATGCAAAAGTGCATCTTAAAAAACAGATAACCTCAAGTAGGAATTATTTTCATTACAGAGGAATTCAGCAGGGTTCCTTTAAAAACCATCTCCCCTACTGCATTTAAGGGTGTTATTTACAGATGATTAGCTATTTGGCTAGGCAGAGGGGCAATTTAAGTCTAAAACATCCAAGGCCAGTTAAAGATCCATGGGGGGAAAAACACCACAAACTCAGGAGTAATCATGGAAATCAGTGAACACACAGGATCCAATTTACCAAATTGTAATTTATACACACCCTTCTTCAAGAGTACAATTCTTAGATAGCCATGAGAAATATATGCATTTTCAGGTTAAAAAGCAGGTGTCTCCTATAAGACTTCTGAGAAGTAAGGGACCCTCAGCTTTTGGGAAGAAGGCTGGATGGATTCTTAGACAAAAAGAGGCCACACCATTCGGACCCCAAAGACAAGAGATGTGGCTCTCGGCCATGTGTATGTCAGAGCCAGAGAGGATATGAACTTCATGTGGCCATGTGCATGCCCCTGGTGTGTGTGTGTGTGTGTGTGTGTGTGTGTGTGTGTGTGTGTATGACATAGATAGAGAGACAGAGGGCAAGCAAAAATGGCCCTTTACATGCTAGCAGGATTTTGTTTATAGAACATAGGGTGTGAATTTGCTCTAGAGCCTTCACCTTAATCTGGAAGAGAAAATCCAGATGTTATACAGAAGCCAGACAACTTGCACACAGTCGAGTCCTCAAAGGTGTTGCTCACTTGGACAACTAAAGCAGAGGACCTGAGCAATGTGTCTCAGGGAGGAATGGATTATCTTGGCATTCAGGACTGTGGCCTCAAGATGGAAATAATCTACAGTCCCTCTGGTGACCCACGTGGGGAAGCAGAAGGCTCATGTAGTTGTCTGTCCTTAAGAAATACTAACCGAGCTTGTCTGTCTGGGTACTGTTGCTTAAGGGATAGACAAGTGAAGATTCTTATTGTAAGAAATTAGTTTTTGCTTTGTTATGGGGTAGGAGGAGCAGCTATTTATTAGTGGTTGTTTCCTTAGCACTATTCTGTACAAGGACATTTCTTTAATATTTCTGAAAAATTCCTAACCAACCTAAGTGCCCAACCCTGAAGGGGGGGCAGATTAAAATATAATATCATGAAATGATAGAATATTATGAGGCCATTAACATATTTTCAGAAAGTGCACATGACATGATAATAAATGAAAATAATAGGATGAAAATGTGTAGGTACTATGATTGATTATGCAATTTAAAAGTGAAAGGTATTGGACACACATTATATAGTTTCTATCATTATTATAAATTTTTACTTCTAAAGTCAGGAAAAAAATGTATAAACCGTGAAGTGATATTACCATTTTGTATTTTCAATAATTAAACGGACCCTTTATATCTGAGATCAACACACCTTTTCTGTAAAGTGCTAGAAAGACAATATGTCAGGCTTCATGGACCATCTCTGTCTCTGTCACACGTTGTCTTATGCTTTTGTTTTGTTTCTATAATCCGTTGAAAAATCTAAGACTCATTCATAGTTCACAAGCTTTACAAAAACAGGCTGTGGGCTGTGGGTTGGATTTGGCCCCTAGGCTGCAGTTTGCCGACCCCTGCTTCAGATGACATTGTTTCCTCTGTATAATTCCCCCACTTTAAATATGAAGAATTTGTGACATCTTTCCATGTTTGACATTTATGACACACAATTTCCCTAAAGCTGCCTTAGAAGAGCTACCAATTCAAACCAGCCAACTTGGAATTCATTTGTTTTGTACACTTCTGAACAGGGAACTGAAATGGAAATGTGTATTTCACATGATCACTGAAAGCCATGCTTTCCAATATGGTAGCCATTAGCCCCATGTGGCTAATTAGACTAACATTAATTAAAATTTAATTAAATAAAAAATTCAATGCCTGTGTTCCACGAGTCCACGTACTGGACAGTGCAGGTAAGGAACATTTCATCTTAGTTCTATAGGACAACGATGTTACAGAAAACAAAACAAACCAACACTCTGGAATCCAACCGTGGTAAGTTTTGAATCACCAATGTTCCTTCTGAAACTAATATTTATAGAGGAGGTGGGGGATAGGGACAATGGAATGATGATGATATTTAGGGTCAAAGGGAGTCATAAAAGCAGTCAAGCGCTGAATAATTTCCCAGGCTCCAAAAACCCATCTACCACATTGTGTCTGTGTGATCCTGGGTTATCACTCCGTCGTGGTGCCCTCCACTCCTCCGCTGTAAAACAAACATTATAATACCTACCTGGTGCAGACTTCAAGGATGAAACGAGGTTCACATGTGAAAATGTGTACTAGTGTCCTAATTCTATGACATAACATGCACACACATTTATACCGCCCAAAGGGGGCAACTTCCATACATTTAGAAATAACCACTTCTTGCCAGTATGTTTAGATTCTTGTATCTCAGGGACACAGAAAGATACCCTGAATTTAATGAGTGCCCACACTGCTATTGAAGATACGAGGCTGGTTGGGAGGAACACAGGCTTCCCCTACAACCTGGTGCCTTCAGAAACTCTCAGGTTTGTCACAGGCATGTTTCTGGCTCCGGGTGACTGCTTCTAACCTGTGCCCCACAGCAAAGAGTTCGGTTTTTGTGAGCCTTCGGGAATTGAGATGCTTGGGAGGACTCCTCCCTGTCTCATCTTCACATGATCATCGTGTGCCTCTTGCCTCTGCTTTCCACCATCCCTCTTCTCTAACTGGCTTCTAGCAGCCCACCTTCCCCTGTCCCCACACTCACTTTTGAGCACTGATCCCAAAGAGGACCTGTTTGGCAGTTAAGGGGATTTCATCACCCATGAAATACATGAGAAAGTCTCAGCTGTGGCCAGGGGTCTTTTTGAGGAGAAGCAAACCAGCTCGGGTAACCATGATGGAATCCATGAGAACTGTAATTCTTCAACCTGTTCTAGGAACTGGGGTGGGGGTGGGGCATTCTCCACCCTGGAGCATCCATCCCAGGCAGAGAAATCCTTGGTTCTTCCACACCAACATTGTGACCTACCTTCCATATTTACTTTTGGGCCTTCTCCCCACTTGATGGCCACATTCATATCTATTAAAGTAGCTTTTATTGCTATTTCCCCCACCCAGTTACATGGGGGAGAACCACATTCTTCTCTCTCCTCCCCCTGCTCAATAGAATCACACAGCAAAGGGCAGAACAGCCTTGCAAACAAGTCGCTGTTTTCCAGTGAGAAAATGGTGCTGGGGAGTGACATCCAAGCACCTGTTGCTAGGGGAGGGTGTCGCTTGGATGGCCTGCATATTTTACATACATCCATTATTTTCATGTTAATTTGAAAAGCTGGGATAGAAGGCAGGCAGTGAGCTTTAGACCCCCCCTCCCCCCACCATCATGCGCCTTCCCCCCCAAATGAATGCCCCATGTCCCATCCATTGGACCTGATCCTGACAGGTCTTAACAAAGGATGACTGGGGCATCCGGGAAGTGAGCATTCAGATGTAATGAGTGAAGGAATTAGATGCTAAGGCGACAGGGAACACAGAGACATGCTTATGGGAACCAACTTCACCTTGTGGAGAGCCAAAGGGAGCGTGGAGCAGAGAGGGAGGGGAGGGGAACTTACATGGCAGGGAGGGTGATTGGACTCAGATTTATGTCACAAAACAGGAAGAGAGCCACAACAGTGGGCTTACTTGCGGAAGTATATACAAGTGAACTGGGGGCACTGTACATGGAAGATCCCTCCTGGTTTGCCTGGCACAACAGCACCGTACCTATGAGAGAGAGACAGATGGCATCTGGTTGGGGAACAGGCACACTGCACCTGAGAGTTCACGGCAACGCAAACAAGAAAGGCAGAGACACGAACACATAGCCACATCCCCGTGCCCATCGTGGGAACACCCACGGGAGCCCCATCTCAGCCGAAGGGACTCGGAAGCCCACCCTCCCCAGCCCTCCAAGAAAACGTCACTCCTTGTCATCCGGGCTTTGCGTAGCGGGGTCTGGCAAGCCCCAGGACCCGCCTTCAGATCAGTGATGGTGGCAGTGTGGCATACTTCAGAGGGAGCCTAAGAATTATCAGAGGGAAGTAGATGATAAGCCTGGCTCAGACACCACTTAGCTGTGTGATCTTGGTAAGTCACTGTACCTCTCCGTGCCTTGGGATTCCCATCTGGAAAATGGGGTGAATATACCTACCTCCAGAAAGGGTCGTGAATCGTATGGCTAGAGATGCGCCCAACACAGGGGTTGCCACCTAATCATCACTTAGCAAAGGGTCAGCACGTGCAGGGCTTTGTTTGGAGAAAACTTTCCTCCCCCACACTTTAGACCTTCTGAATTCGTTCTTCAGGGGAAGAACAGAAGTGCAGCAGGGAGGCAATGAATGCAACTTTCACCTTCCAAGTGACCCTCTGGGGGCCCACGCTGGGCTTGAGGTGAGACAGTCTTTGGCTTCTGCGGTTTCCCACTTGTTCCCAAAAGCTCTCAGGCTTCCAGTGGGAGAGCTGTCTCACCAAGCCTGCAATTCAGAGCTGACTGTCCTCTGCCTGATTTAAAGCAAAGGGCACCGGGCTTCTCCTGGCACAATGGAATTTTACAGCGGGGAAGCACGGTGGAATCTGGAGATATCTCTTCAATCTATGATGTGTTTTGAACATCCACCCACTCTGAGGATGAGCAGGGTCAGGAATCCTCAGGGTATCAAATCCGTTCTCCTGCTGCTGCAAAGCTCACACTCAGAGACTTTGAAAAGGATGAGAGACACGTCTGAGGAACTGTCAGCCCATTACTGACGACGGAAATGGGCTCCTGTGTTTTCTGTTCACTTGCCTGGCTGGGCAAGGGCAGTGCCTCCATTTGGTTTTGGATCCGCTACCTATCGCCACAGCCGGAAGGCTTCCCCCATGAGAAGAAGCCTGCCTTACTGTGAGCTCACCTACATATGCTTGGAGACTTCCCCCCCCCCTTGCTCACGAAGGGGTTCTAGAATCCTAAAATATCTTTCCCAAGGCCAAAGGAAGTATAGTTAAAACTTGCAGCGTGAGTGGGGGTTTGCCAAGCAGAGAGGGATTGCCATGTGAACCATTAAGAGGCCGCCATCTTTCCTGAAGTGAAAAACGAAACACAGGTCCATGACCTCCGCTCCACCATCCTTCAGGTATGGAGCCAGGATGCATGGATCCCATGAGGAGGGCTGAGAAGGCTTCTGCAGATGCCACTTCTACCCTCTGTTCCCTGTGTTTCCCTGGGTTTTGTACATGATTTCCAGGTAAAGCAAAGCTCTATTACAATCCCTCCCTCCTTCACTGGCTCAGCCACATGGATCCATTCTTTGACAAGGAGAAGCAGCCCATGGACCATCTGAAGAAATGTCCCCTGATCCTTCTGACGCTTACCCTGGTATCCTACACTTACAGCCGGAGAAGAGCCCCCCACAAAAGTCTGGGTATGAGTGAATGACCTCTTGGCAGTGAATGTATTCAGAGTCTGGTTGGGCCTGAGTCATGATCAGACTTTGCTGAAGTGATGGTTCTTTCTAGTTTATTAGAAAAAAGAAAAAAACTTAACCAACATATAAGCGGGGACTTCATTCACATGGTCTGATTTCTCCTCAGCAAGTCCTTCTGGTTTGGGCAAGAAACTGGCATAGTATGGCAATTAACAGCAGACAAACTGAACACCAGATCTTTGGGGCATGGGGTCCAAAATCAACCAACAGGATGGGCTACCCACCCGGAGGACATGCCCTGACCCCCGCTCTTCTTTATCAATGAGTACCGAGTCTGACTTTGCAGACGCATCCATCTCTGTGTTCTTGCTCATTGCTAGAACCTTAGATACACAGTAACATCTCTATAGGATACACCGATGGCTGCCACATCAGCACCTTCTAGGGGGGGACCCGTGAGAAATTCCATGGGTCTCTCCTATCCACTTCTGGTTAAAAACCACTTTTCAAAATGAGATCTGAAGTTTCTTGGCGGGCTGTGGTTTCAAAAGAAACATAGCACAGTTGTAGCAAAAATATATCCAGAAGGACATTGCGGCATTGTGCAGTCAAAACCTTAGGGTCAATTTTCAACACTCTCAATGCAATTTACAGAATCCCATTGGGACACAACACAGATTCCCTCTAGAAAGCTAAATCCTGGCAGGGCATAATGAAGCTTTCCTAATGCTCTTATGCTGTAGATTCTGAGAAACTGGATTGAAATAACTTCTTTGGACGTCCTCTTGGTAGCGAAAAAAAAACCAATTCTTTATGCAATAATTCTGACCTTTGTAAAACAAAACCTATACTGTCACAGGACTTGGTTTTTATTTTACCTAAAAAACATCCTCTAATTTGCAAAGTATTTATTGTATGTTCTCTTAGTACTCTGTGACCTTTTCTTGAGAGAATGCTTTGAATTAAACAAAAACAAAGAGGCAGAGAAGAACATTGTAACCTCCATGCATTTTGGGGGGTGGGGGTGGGTCATGTGCGTTGGTTTCAAAAAGTAAGTCAAATAGATAATAAGGTACAATGTGGCAGCATGAAGCGTGTTTACAAGGTCATTCAAGGCACCTTGTGATACAGCTTTCTAATGAACCTCTTGCACTGCATTTTCCATCCATGCCCCATCCCCCCAACATAGACCTTTTACCTCCATTTAAGCATGAACTGTCGGCCACCATGGTGACATCCTATACTTGTCAGACTTCTGTGCCTTTGCTTATAAAGCAATTTTACTCTAATATCCAGGCTTTTGTGGGAGGAGAGGAAGGAGGGCTTTCCTCCTTAGAATTTAAAGATGGCAACTGTGTTCAATTTCTACCACTGGACATCATTCCCTACCTAGGACAGACCGTTCATCAATTTCCACAGTATCCTTTCCTATTCTGGAATCCTCAGAATCCTTCTTAACACAGCTTCTAGGCAGTTGCTACCATTTAATCAGCTGGTGGACGGATGAAACATCCATGCCATTCCTGCTCCATCTGTTAGGTTCAACCGTATGAAACTGACCTCTTTATGTCATCTAGGGAGGAATTCTGGGAATTTCACGTTTAATTTTATGTAGACCTCACCCCAATTCCAAGTGTGTCACTTAAAATCTCCTCTCCTTTTCCTTGTCCCCAGGAGTTAATGGGTCATTCCCCATTCTATACTCCCATCACACTTAGAAAAATCTCCCTTGTCAGTCCTTTGTCACGCTTGTGCTGAAACTTTTCATTTACATATTGGTCTTAGTCACAGTGAGCCTCCCCTGGGTCAGAGCCAAACCATTCTCAACTATTCCCAGCCCGTAGCAAAATACCTGACCTTCAGAAGGATTGATGAGTATGATTAAATTATTATATTTGTAAAGACACTTCTGGATTCTTTGCTAAAAATAGTGCTTTGTCCAACCAATCTTTCCCGAGGGAACCTGCTTTTGCCCCTTGTTTATAGCTGGGGATGTGCATGCCTAAAGTCCACAAGGAGTGAGTTATAAACCTATCTATCTACGGGATTCACTTGTTTCCTCCTCTTCTCTGGTTCTTTTAAGGTTGACTCAGATTAATATGAAATCTAAGCAGCCTCGTTCTGTGCCTGGCAGGAACTGGCTCTACATGGCAGACCGACACTTTGGAATAATCAGAGCCTTTGACTGTCATACTCAGTGATGCCACCATCATCAGCATCCAAGATTCCAGCATATCTACAGGGCCACTCCGGCAGGATTCGGAACCCTCCAGCTGACAGACAGTGAGCCAAGGTCTGTGTCTCAGGTAGGAAACCCAGCCCTTTCTTCTTACCTGAAGACTCCCACAGCTGTGGGGATCATTCTTGGCCCCTCGAGGGACATGGAGAAGTCTCAGAGGGGTAATTCCTATCACAGACAGGGAAGAGGAAGCATCTAAACTTTCTACTCTGCTGCCAACTCTTAGGTGAGGAAATTGGAGTCAAACCAGCTGGAACAAAGGTGCATTTTCACACCTCTGCCTTTACAGAGGCTGCTTCTTCTCCCCCTTATGGACTCTGCTCTGGCTTCGCCTCCTAGAAACCAGATCTACGTGCCTCTACTTGCCAAGTTCAGTTTCCTTCCTCTGCTTTTCTAGATTGTTGCACTGATCTATCTAATGAGTGTCTGACCATGGATGCTACCAACTCCAAGAGGCCACGAATCATGTCTCAGTCGTCTTTCATCCCCATGGATCCTGGGACCTAGGCTTAGAGGCGGGCGGTGGGGAGCGGGGGAACCTGATGAGAGGAACTACAGGCTTTCAGACAGGCACTCCCAAGAAGTACAATTAGAATGGACGAGGGCAAGGTAGCGAAGAGAGGCTGTTTTGAAAGTCTGCCCTTCCATTTTAGCACCAAATAGGCAGAGTTCCAAGTAGCCCAGTGTGAATGACTAGGCCCTTCCTGTATTTTCTGAATTCCACAAAAAAAAAAAAAAAAAAAAAAAAAGAAAGAAAGAAAGAAAGAAGAAAGAAGGAAAAAATCATGTTAGAGAAACTGCTTGTCAAAGACCATGTCAACCTCAACTGCTTAGCAACTTGGAGTGGCTCACTTCTCTAGCGTCGAGGTGCAGATGAGCTAGAATGTTTGGAGAGCTGCTCCTATCTCTACCGAAATAAAAACAAACAAACAAAAAATGAAAGACACAAAGATAACAACAACACTTCATTAATCTTCCAAGAGCCAATGGGGATTGGGGAAGACCTACTGTGGAAGGTTCTGAGAGTCTCACGTGCTGTCTGAACCTCCAAAGCATCTCTGTGCTAATCCTGAGTCACTTGAAAACGGAGCCCTTTGCTAGGATCCTGCTTTCCAATGTCACTTAGCCTAGTGACTCTGGAAAGAGGGCTAAGAGGAAAGCCACGTTGGCAAATGGTGAATGAACACAGGAGACCAGTATAGAGCTTCTCTGTCTCTAGTGCTCAGCTAAGGAAAGGTGGCTTCCAAGGACGGTCATTAATTTGGTGGGCACGTATTGACATCTACCACTTGTCGGACACTGTGTGGGTTCTGGGGCCACACCTACTAAGCCTCATGCATCCTTCAAAAGAACGACACACTGTCTCTTTTCGTACTCATAGGTTCAGGAACAAATACATATACAAGAAAGTGAACAAAAGAATGAGTCTGAATTGACCCCCAAAACCTTAGACACCATGGTTATTTACTTTGCTTCGCTGAGATCAATAAAGTTTAAAAGTAATTTTGGCATAATTTTTATTAAGCGTGACCATTTTGACTGGCAAACTGGTTATTCCATATTTTTGTTATATACTGCAGTCATAACTAAAAATGTATTACTATAGTCATAGTAATTACAGCTAAAAACAATACTTTCATTTTCTACACAAAAAAGGAAGCCTTTATTCAATATTTGCCCAAAAAATTTTTACACTGCATTTATTCCTCCCTAATAACCGGTGTCAGGTACTATTATTCCCTCTTTAGAGACGGGAAAAATGGCACAGAACAAGGATGTCATTTATGAAAAGACTTATCATCAGTCAGAGGCGAATTCCAGGTGAGAAACAAGCTATCTAGACTTCTAGAACATTACTCATTTTATCAGTGACTCCTTACTTCCATTGTCACAGAAGGAGTTTTTAAGCATTGCTTTAAATTAGAATACAAATAGGAGGGACGCCTGGGTGGCTGGGTTGGTTAAGAGGCTGACTCTTGATTTTAGCTCAGGTCATGATCTCATGGTTCGTGAGGTTGAGCCCCGAGCTTCAGCATGGAGCCTGCTTGGGATTCATTCTCTCTCTCTCTCTCTCTCTCTGCCCCTCCCCCACTCTCCCCCCCCCGCCCCTCAAAATAAATAAGTAAACTTAAAAATATATAAACAGGAAAACATTGGTCCTAATTGGAAAAACTACCTCTGAGCAGGTGACAAAGAGATAGTTTACTGAAAGAGGAACCCGCAAAGGTCCTTTTCGTAGGAGGGGTACTTTAAGAAGGTGACTGGCAGTCATGCCCTGCCCTCAGTCCCTGCTGGTTCTTATAATCACCTGCGTCATCAAAACCACCTAGGGGATTTTTTAAACACAGAAAACCAGGTCCTACTTCCAGGGTTGCATTTTCAACAGTGTCACCTGTTGTCAGGGGACCACCCTTGGAGAAACAATGGAGAGCCAGTCCCCCAAACCTCAGCGCTGTGAGTGCTTGCCTTCCTAAAACGGGAGGTTTTCCAAGCCTGGGAGACTTTAGGAATCCCTTGGGAAGAATGATAAGTCGTGTGCCTTCAAAGGCACCACTCCCAGAGAACGCCACTCGGCTGGTCAGAAATCTGCACTCCTGATCAGCAACCCAGGGGATTCTCCTGCTCCGTGGATGCACTTTGAGTAATCCGGGCCTAAGGGCATCTTCCACAGGTGTAGGAATAAAAAGTAAAAATGGCTGAATATATCTGGTCTGAGAACTTGTGTGGGCAAAGAGATAGAGCCTATTTATTTTTTTATCTTCGCTTTTTGTATGCTGACAACTTTCGTCTCTGCTTTTTTGGCATTTCGACCAAAGAGTAACAACACCCAGTCCTAACTAATCTGTCAAACTCTTTGCAGGTGGGCTGCAAAGAGGTATGCAAAGAAGGTATGCAAAGTCACCAACAGCATAATCCTAGGGAGGCCACACTTGATTTCCCATCCAGATGAAGACATTCTCATTTCTGCCCTACTTTTATGGACTGAAGCGTGTTCCCTCCAAATTCATACAGTTTAGTCCTAACCCCCAGGACCTCAGGACGTGACTGTATTTGGACATAGGCTCTTTAAAGAGGTAATTAGATTAAAATTAAGGTAGACCCTAATTCCGTGTCACTGATGTCCTTATAAGAAGAGTACATTAGGACACAGACCATGTGAGGATTCGGGGAGAAGATGGCCATCTACCAGTCAAGGAGAGAGGCCTCAGAAGAAACCAACTCTGCCCACCCGTTGATCTTGAACCTCTTGCCTCTAGAACTGTGAGAAAATAAATTTATGTTGTTCAAGCCACCCAGTCAGTGGTGCCTTGGCATGACAACCCCAACACACTAATACACCTACCTGCCTCATGGGAGCTCTGCCCTGAGGATCAGTGAGGCTCTGTACTACGTGAGGGCCATTCAAGCACCAAACTTAGATGCTAGATATAGAGGTCTGGGAGGGAGCCATGTGGTCCCAGTCCATGGAGGTTATTGCCTCCAATCAACACATTTATCCAAAGTCCCCCTGAGCTATAGATACCTTTCCCCCCACCTCAGATATGCATTAAAAAAATTGTTTTTAATGCTTATTTATTTTTGAGAGACAGAGAGAGACAGAGTACAAGCAGGCAAGGGGCAGAGAGAGAGGGAGACAATGAATCTGAAGCAGGCTCCAGGCTCTGAGCTGTCAGCACAGAGCCCGATGAGGGGCCAGAACTCATGAACCTCGACATCTTGACCTGAGCTGAAGTTGGACACTTAACAGACTGAGCTGCTCAGGTGCCCCTTTAGTTATGCATTTTTCAACATAGACCAGCATTCAGCTAACCCATGTAAGAGTATTTTCACAGCTAATACTTAATGCTTTTATACATGCCTGAAAGATGAGCCTCTCTGAAGGGTTATGGCCCAACTTTAAATACTGAGGTATTTGCATTTAGGCACAGATGTTGCAGAAAATCTGTCTGTATATTTCAGTCTTATAAAGTGAATCATGTTTTAATTGAACCAGGGGACTTCCATAGTTAAAGGAGCCCTGAAGTGAATCTGTATACAGTATAAATAATCTCTCACTCCAATTTATTATACAAGTTTGGATTTTCATAATAATTAAAAAGAAATACATGATCTCTTCCTTTTTTTTTCTTTTCACTTTTTTTTTTGACATAATTTCAGACTGTACCAAAAAAACAAAAACAAAAACAAAAAAAGTTCCAGGAATACTATGAGGATCTCTGTACAACTTCCTCCCTGATTATCTGTGACTAAAAAACTGCAATGACTTACTTGAACTGCTCTTATTTTTCTGCCACCAAAATTCTGGCTAAGAGTGGTTTTTACAGAAAATATTCCATTGACGCAATATGATAATAAACACATCAGTGGTAGCAATTCCAAAAGTTACTTATCAAATACCCGATAAGTACTAAGCAAACCCACTTGATGCTTAATTTGGATTATTATCCCCTACTATGAATCCTGTAAGACAGGTACTATCATTACATCTATTTAATAGATGAGGATACTGAGACATAGAGAGTTTTGCCCAAGGTCACACAGATAGAAATCTTACAGTGCTGAATGCAAGTCAAACCAACCAGATTCCTGGACCCATGGATTTAAGGCTCATCTTCTAAATCAGGTGGAGGCAAACTAGAGCCTTTTGGCCAAATCCAGCCTAGCACTGTTTTTGGATGGACTGTGATCTAAGAATGTTTTTTTACATTTTTATATGGTTGAAAAGCAATCCATAGTATAGGACAATATTTGGTGACAAAGTGAAAAATCACATAAAATTCAAATTTCAGTATCTATCAAGAAAGTGTTCTTGGAATACAGCCACACTTGTTCCTTTACATATTACTTATGACTGTTTTTATCCTACAAGACAGAGCTGAGCAGTTACAGCAGACACCTTATTGCCCACAAAGGCTAAAATATTCACTCTCCAGACCTTTACAGGAAAGGTTTGCTGACCCCTGTTCTAATGTCCCCTTTCTGTTTGGAAGACACCAAAGGGACTGCATTAGTCCCTCCCTGGCAAGCTGTCACTGACTATTTCAGAGAATATCATTCGATCAGTACTTTCTAAAATTTAACTTTATTTCATTTTTGTTAAAAACAATCAACCCCCCAAATTTAAAGACATATTCTTTGAACGCTCGCCAAAATTTTCTTTCTGATTCATTGCTGTTCACGACAATAAAACAACAAGAAAAAAATTGTCCTGTAAGATATTTGTGGAAGGCCAGCAAGGTAACCATAATGAAAACAATGGAAACACTTTTCTCTCCTAAGGTATTTGGCCTTCAGGGTTATGGCCCTTAGTATTTAGGTCAGGGCAACCTTAGATAGAGCCTTGCTTCTAACATTCTAAGGGGTGCTGAATCACCTGGGGACGATTTTACAATGCATATTCTCATCTGCAGTGGGTCATGAGAATCTGCATTTCTAATCTGCTCCCAGGGGATGCCCTAGGCTGCTAACAATAGTAAAATGCTTAAGCGAAGTCAAGTACAGCTAATATTAATGATGCCACTGAGTTTCAGGTATTGAACCAGGTATGCCGTGCACACACTATGATTTGTTTTTTCTTTTTCTTATCAAACCCACACGGAAGGTAAGGCCCAGAGAGAGAAAAATAGGAGACCAAACAAATCTGAGTCAGCTTGGTGCGACTCCGGAGCTCAGACTCACTAACGAAGCTACATCTGCTTATTAATGGTGATCCTAGGTCTTTAGGTGTTGAAACATCCTCTCCAACAGTGGGGTGATAAATCTACCCCATTTGCACTAAAGCCACATCAAACACTTCCACAGTTGCCTTCTGGCTGGAAACACCTGACTCTTCCAGGCTAAAAATGTTTGCTAGAACCTCATGATCACATTTAAGAATCTGTGATAGGGTTTTAAATCCAACCAAGGAAGCCTCTGGGCAGGATGTATCTTCTATAGATAAGAAAATCCCACTTGCAAGATCTCAGTAAGACAGGGAGGAATGTAAGGAAGTAAGAGGGCGGAGAAATGGTGAACTCTCAAGGTCTCACAGTGCAGCTGAAAAAGCATGAGCTTTGAGAGTTTTAACGCTTAGTTTTGTGTTCTGGCCTCACTAAGTGTAAGTTTCTTTGATCTTCTGCAAGTCCTTTAACATCCCAGACTTGGTTTTCACATCTGTAAAATAGGGACAAAAAAACCCTACTTCACTGAGAATTGAAAGGATCAGATCTGCTACACGGAAGGATTTGACAAATTGTAGATAGTAAGTGGCCCCAGTAATAAGAATTATTACTGAATAATATATATAAAGAACATACAGTATTATTATATTACTATGACTTTGAATCCCCAAATACAGCACTTTGGGACTACTTTTGTCCCACTGTTCCTTGAAGAATGGGGAAGCACGTTGACGGCTGCTGAACTGTAGGGTGTGGCCTCAGAATGCTACACATAACAATGAATGGAGAGCATTTTAAGGTTGGGAATTAATTGCCAACACTTACACTGGGGAAATTTCATGTCACAAGACAGGTGTCTGGCTTCTCTTGAGGAATCAGGAGATGGGGCTGCATGGGTGTGGGCCCCAAATCGCCTTGTGGCGGGGCCTCAAAGGGGGATGGGGAGAGGACACTCCTCCCTGGAACTGAGATGTGACCCCCTTCAACTACATTCATCTTGCATCTCGTAAAGACATTTTAGCTTTTAATCTATTATGAAGGAAACAAATGAGAAATTGCACTTCAGCTAAAATGTGTGGAGTTTACAAGTCTCTACAAATCACCCAGACTGCCTTTCTCTCTCTCTCCCTCTCTCTTTCTCTCTTCCTCTCTCCCTGTTTCTTTCTCTCTTCTTCCTAGGGATAAGAACCTCTGAGATGCTGCAGAAGCCCCAAACCCCCCTAGATGGCTTTCCCTTGGGACCCCTCTTCTATTTCACTTGCTAGTACAGAGCTGTATTTTAGGGGGAACTGGAAGTATTTGTGGAATGGGGGTAGAGATTCATCCAGAGTGTCCTTCCCATCCCAGTTTAGGTTTAAACTCCTGACCCCACTCTTTTGGTAAGAGCAGAAAATGTACTTCCACTTTGAATCTCCCAAAGAAAAATCAGATACATTTGTTTAAACAAGCTTCCCACACCGCAAACACACACACGCACACCCGTGGGCTGAAAGCAAATAGAATATTTCAGCTGGTCAAAACGGTTTTCAAAAATGACAAAATTAATTCAGAAGGTCTTTACAATATCATATGTCTATCAAACAAACACTAGAAACACACAAATAGACTCATCTTTTTTTTCCCCCAGAGGAAATATCAGTGATATTGGGGTGTTCCTGTTTTTAAAACGACACTGGGTTTAATATAATGGTAAGCGATCGATTAACCTCTGCGTTGGGTTTAAATGTAAAACCCATTAACTAACTTAATCTCCTCCAAAAAATAAAAAAATAAATAAAAAAAAAACAGCCTTTGGCATTATTCTCTGAATAATCCTTGTTCAGTCTCCGTAATCGTATACTGTTTAATGAAAAACTCATTAGATTGTAGCATACGGCATAATTAATTCTGCCTGATTCTTTTCGTGTAAACAGCTAATACAGATGCTGGGTTCCATCTTCCATTGGCTTTATTAATTTTTCATGAACCAATATTTCGACTGTAATGGGTTGTAACAGGTCCACAGAAGTTCTAGAAATGCATTAACTGTCACCCACGTAGTTAATTTAAGTAGGATTTTGCTATTTGTGTTGTTGGTTCTTCAACACTACGTTTTTAAAAGACGGCTTCATTTGATGCTTAGAGAATGATTATCTACATATAATTAACATACAGGGTATTAAACAATATTTGGCCAATTCGTCTTTATTTATATACAACTTAATTGGTCGGGCGAATAACACTGAACTATAAATTTTGACAAGAACGCGAAAAGTGGGAAGCACTAAAACTACGTGATTTATAATCGAATGGCAACACAAGTTAAAACAGTAAAAAAAGAAAAATGAAATCGTGTCATTTTTAAAGTCTGCAGATTTGCTTTTCTAGGAAGAGATCGGGACAAAGCCAGAAAACAAGTTTTATAATAGCCTCGGTGTCAGGCATTGGCTTAGTGATCCTGGGGCCTGATCTCTACAACGGCTGAGAAGTTGCTGATTCGGTTTAACCTCTTTCAGCCTTTTAGGGCTTGGTTCACAGATTTGTAAGAGTCCTCATGATAAGACTATTATTTGTTTCAAGTGCAGATAGGAGTGCTAACTCATCGCTCGGTGGTCTTGTTCGTTTTATTCTATGTTTTAATTATCAGAGTTTTCAATGGTTGCCTGTCACTCAAACGACAGATTCCAGAATCCACATTCCTTTTATATAGTATTGTCAGGGCTTTTGCAACTTTCCTCTAGAAGGTACCCTCTGATCTCAACAGATCAGTACTTCTCAGCTTTGGGGGGGAACCTGATTTTGCCACAGAAATCTCTATATCCAGTGCAGATCAAGCACCTGTATTTTTTTTTTTTTTTATTTTAATACTTCTCAGTGGATTCTGCAGATAAAGGTTGAGAAACCCTTCTGGGTTCTACCAAACTCCTTCTAACTCACCCACCACAAAGATCTTTCTTCATTTTCCTCCCAGGAGAACTCTTCCTTATCCTTCAAAACCCAATTAATACCCCCTCTCTAGCTCCTAATGCAGAAAGGGTTGTTCTTTTTTTAGCGTTCTGGTGGGCAGGCATCATCATTTATTATACATTAAGTTTATCTTTCTGCCGCTCTCAATGCTCTAAGGAACTTCAGAGGGATGAGGGGCTCCCCCAGTGCTTACCACACTACCTGGCATTTCACAGGCCTTCGGCACTGCGAGTCTGCCCGCCCACACAGCTGCACATATTCACTGACTGGCCCTTTATTGAAGACATTTGCAGACTCCTGCTCTAAGTGAAAAGCCACACATTTTTTTTCTCTCTTTCATAACTAAATCCAGCTTGATCTTTTCTCCTAGAACCAACACACGCAGTGGTAAGTCTCATCTTATACCATCCTTCCCCCTGACTACATTCATGACCTTATATATATATGAGCTCTGTATTCTGAGTTCGCAACCAGCTTCTCCTTCTTCTCCCCCACCGGCCTCTCTCTCCTCCTTCTTCTTTTTCCTCCTCCCCCTCCCCTCCTCTTTCTTCTCCTTCTCCTTCTCTACCTCCTCGACCCCACCCCTCCCCCTCTTCCTTCTGTTGTGTAGGAAAAGGGTAACTCCACAGGTCTGGGCTGCTTAAACCCTGCACATTCCCCCCAGGATGCTTGTCTTCAGGACTGGCCCTTGGACACCTCCTGGTAGATGAGTTGTAAACCCTTGGAATATTCTACCTGACAAAACTGTTTTTGGGTGCCTGAGGCCTTGGGCCACACAGTACCAGTTTGATAAGATAGTTTCTGGTAGCAATGTGATTTATGGTGAATACTTCCTTTTGCTCTTTGGGCTATGGTTTGAGTAGTTGAGGTCAGTCATACGGGGGCTCCACATCTATGGGGCTGCCTCCCAGGAAGCGGACTGACATCCAGCTGATGGCACTTTGTGTTTGTCATCAGGCACCACTGCAGGGAAAGTTAGGCGTACTTCCACTGGAAGGGTGCACCCAGAGGCTTCTGCCTGGTTTCTTCTGGATTCTAACTCATTTGCTCTTTTCCTTTGCTGACTTCTTAAAAAAAAAAATTAATGTTTATTCATTTTTGAGAGTGAGAGAGAGAGCGAACATGAGAAGGGAAGGGGCAGAGAGAGAGGGAGACAGAGAATCTGAAGCAGGCTCCAGGCTCTGAGCTGTCAGCACAGAGCCCAATGTGGGGCTCAAATCCTTGAATTGTGAGATCATGACCTGAGCTGAAGTCGGATGCTTAACCGACTGAGCCATCCAGGTGCCACTTCCTTTGCTGACTTTTAATCTGTATCCTTTTGTAATAAATCAGAACTGTGACTAAAAGAGCCTTGCTGAGTCCCTAAGAGCACATCTAAGCAAACACAGAGCCTGAGGATGGTCTCATGGACCCCTGACACAGTTCTGCAGCATACAATCAAGCTATATGCTTTTTCCATTCTGGAGTCAAAAATCACAAAGTAATGCCCAGAAGAGGAAACATTTGAACGAAGGTCCCTTTTCGATTGCCACTGATGACTACAGATGCTTATCCATCTTTAGCAGGAGCTACTGGTAGGGCTTGAGAAAGATATTTGGTGCTTATGTGACATTTTTACTAATCTGCTTCTGTCAGGACAGCGGTTCCCGACCCCAGCAATATCAGCATTTTACACCAGATCATTCTTTGTGGTGGGGGCTGTCTTGTGCATGGTGGGATGTTATGCGGCATCCTTGGCCTCCACCCCCTAGATGCCAGTAGCCAACACCCCATGCCCTCCCCCCCTCAATATGTGACAATGAAAAAATGTCTCCTGGAATTTCCCAGTTCCTCTGGGGGGGGGGTAGATGGCAAAATTATTGCCAGTTAAGAATCATTAATCCAAGATACTGGATTAACGAAAGCATATGTGGGAGGTAATGTGTAATAAAATGGGATGGGCTTTGGAATCACTGAGATTGGGCTTTGGACTGAGCTCTTTAAGTTTTGAAGTCAACAGCCTTGTACAACGTAACGTTACTAGATATCTAATTTATCTGTAGAATGAAGGAAATGACACTTGTCCTCCAAAGTTGTAATCTCTGTAAACATATGTGGAGATCCCAACGTGGAGTCTGGCGTGCAGCAAATAATATTACATGCACAGATAGTTGTATTCATTTTCAGTATGTTCTATGACCTCCAGGATAGAAGACACGGCAGGCATATCCCAGTCTAGTCCTACTGAGTAAGCTGAACAAGGTAATGGAAAGTGTGGGCTCTGAGGTCAGAAAAAAAGACCTTTATATAAGAAACCTATTTTTTTTACATACTAGTTCTGTGACATAAGGAATGAGATAAACTCTTCAGTAAGCCCTGGTTTCAAAATTTCCATACTGAAGAGAATGCTATAACATTTTTATGAGGATTCAAGGAGAGGCAAGGTGTTTTGCATGGTGCCTGGCTCGGGTCAGTGCCCAGAGCGGCTTATTTATTGTTGCTGATGTTTTGGGTTGCTCCCTTTGAAATCGATACAGAGCCAGAAAGGCAAACCTCGTCTTCCTCCCATGGTGCCGACTCAGGGCTTCTCCTTTAAGAGTCCTGTCACTTCCTGCTTGGGGGAGGCCTCCTTGGTAGACTTTCCGTGCAACAGAATGAGAACTAATTTTATCGAGGAAGTGTAGTTCTGAGCACATAATCCAGTTCTGATCCTATTTGAAGATCAAAATTCCCCAAAGATTCCATCCAAGCTGAGCTGCATTCCTTCCGTGGGGCAGGGAAGGAAGGACACCGGTAAAAACTATGGCCAAATGTGGGCAAGGATAGAGTGCAATCTGATAAGACAGATGGGGAAAGGGGAAGGGAGAAGGCAAGTGAATTGCAACCAAAAGGGGAGGCGGAGGTAAACAGATGTACGAGATAAAGTCTTTGAAGTGGAACATTTCTAGGCTGAAAATCCTTTGCTTGGGGACTTCAATCTGGACTCTTCTGTTTCAGTTCACTGAAGTGCACTGCATTTGAATCTGGCAGATGTGTGAATTATACACAACACTGCAGAGCCAAAGGTCACTGTTCATGAGGCACCATTGCTCTGAGTCTGGTCGAGGCTGGTCCTTTGGGTGGATGTGGGCATCGTTAGAGCCACTGGGGATGCCCGAATGTTAGCTGCTTTCAGGGGTTCCGAGTGGTAGCAGACACCTTTCAGACCCACATCACGTTCTTTCAGGATGCTAAGGTAGTCACCCCAAACGCATATGCTGTACCCGGGATTTGGGCACATCATTCCAAGCCCAACCCAAGTCTGGGATGGTGGCCAATAAAAGGAAAGCAGCCTGTGTCAGGAACCCCAGTTATCACAGGTTCTGACAGTCTTACTTTTTTTCAGATGCTATTGTACCCAAACTGCAGGAGGGGAATTGGAAAGAAGTCCATCCAAAAGTGCGGCTAAAGGTCATTCTCTCTATGACCCCTTATGGGGGGAGCCACCAGGGGGGAGACCTACATCTACCTTCTTTTGACTCAATTCTTATATGTGAATCATGGTTCACAGTGGCCAAAAGCCCATAGAAAACCAATACCTTTGTACGGGTAATCCAAGGTCAAATACAGCTGCCCTTTCGAGAT
The DNA here is from genome assembly GCF_018350195.1 of Panthera tigris. Lineage (NCBI taxonomy): Eukaryota > Metazoa > Chordata > Mammalia > Carnivora > Felidae > Panthera > Panthera tigris. The sequence goes on from NC_056675.1 coordinate 35,073,498, forward strand.
AAGCAATCACAGAGTGCTACATCCAACCTCTTCATTTTTAAACTTCATATTGAGATCCCAATCCACTTTCCCATCATCTAGCCTGATATCAAGGCATGTGGTCTGTGGGCAGGTTTTTACCGATGTGGACACAAACAATCTAGGGAACTTCGGTGATCACACTAATCTCCTATATTTTGATTTTACTTTACAGTCTATAAAATTCTTTTCCACTCATTATCTTATCTGATCCTCCCTATCACCCCAGGATAACCCAGTTTCAAGACCTGACCACCTTTAAAATGTGACTTTGCAGCCAAGCCTGCTTCTTTTAGTACTTCCCCCCCAGTCTTGAAACCAGAAACGTTTATTTTTAGGAGGAATGTCCAATTAAGGATTGCTTCCTACCCCCCCTTGCAAAAAAACCCAAAACTGCTAATAATAATGGTATTCCAAGAAGAGAGTTCACCACCATCTTCAAGGTTTCTAAGTTGATTCACCCTGCATCTCTCTACTTTGTTATCATTGGGACCTAACCTGCATCTCAGGTTTGCATTGCATTGGTAGGTCTTTTCCTTTCCCTATTGACTCGTGGAGTAATTTAACTCAATTCCAATTTTCCTTTGCAGGCGGGGTGTACAAACTCACATCCACGGAAGTGAGTTATGTGTGTTCAAGTGGTGCATCTTATGAATCTTGTTAAGCTTTGCCGCCTTATAGCCCCACTGATGGAATATTTAATCACAGAAATGAGTTGGCAGATATGATATACGGTGTGAGTGAGCTTCTCTGCCGTCTTACCGGCAATTGAGAAACGGACGAATTTGCCATTTGTCAGTACTGTGTCGACAACTGTGTATAACCTTCTGTTATTTATTTTTACTTTGTTTTACTTATGTATGAAGATTAAAGGTGTGTGCTTTCAATCAACAGTTTCATTGGCCAGATATCATGATTCTCCGTAAAAGTCACCACTGTTTTTTTTTTTTTAATCTTTTTATTAGATAGTAATGGAACGGCTCACAATGAAGGGGGAACCCCTTTTGATGCCTCCTCATTGAGATGATTAGAAACACTATTTCTAATTATATTAAGTAACTTGAAGCATGCTACTGGGAATGCATAATTTGCAGGTAGTGTACTTTGATTTAATGCCTTCAATTTTTTTATAAGTCTAAAATGGAATGGTCTTAGATGCTGGCTAAAGTCTTTGAGATCTACCTGGACATTTTTTTTTAATTGACTTATCAATGATTTATCTTGAGAATAAGCCCCAAGGATCCCAAGGATGATTAGATGTAAGCAAATAATCAATGCCTTGCAGCTTTGTAGGAAAACATCCACTTGTCTTTGGAGGAGATTCATAGGATATGCCTATTTATGCATACCTGCTTCTGAAGACTAGTTTTGGATTGAGCATTCTTCCAGGTAGGACTTGGTAAGAGTTCAGAAAAACACCCGAAATGAAAGGCCTTCCACAACGTCTTTCTAAATGCTTCCCCTGCTATGTGTGTGTGAGGGAAAGTGTGCGTCATAATTTATCAAAGCAAATTAATACTGTTCAGCTGGTAATTAAAGATCCTCATTAAGAGGTGCTTCTGCCCTCTCCACCCCAACCCTGCGTTAGCAATAAAAATGCACTCAGGGCGTCAAGAGGTTATATACGAAAATCAATAACCTGCCATTTTATAATTAAAGAGAAAATAAATGTTAGGGAAAAGTCCACTAAATTAGGAAAATTACCTTTAGGAGAGATTGAAAATATTGATTTTAATTTACAAAATATGTGAACTTTTCATGCCCCGTTCTGAGAGACAATTGGAGGCTGGGTTGTTAATTCTGCATAAGCTTCAGAAAATCGATAATTATACTATGGGAATATCATGATATTTGTCATTAACACAAAATCTTATATAGAAAAGTGCCTAATAAGCCTGGCTTTCTATCTCAGGCAGATACAGGGTTGGCTTGCTAAATATCCACAGCGAATCAATGACAAGGTCTTCATTTCGGCTTTGAGGCATGCTGGAAATTGCAAGAGAAATCCAGGCTGTGTTTATAGTTGGGGGAATTCACAAAGCCCCCTAAATCCTTAGCCGTGGATATTCAAGTGGATGACGTTAGTAAGTATACCTGCATAGGGAAATGAATACACGCCACATCCGTATTTGCATCTATGCATTAAGGTGCCCGTAACTTTTGACGTAAGCTAGCTAGATTCTCAGCGTTTATGGGTCTTCAAATATTTCAAAGGACTTGTTCTGAGTGTTGGATTTGCAGCAACATTTCCCCACATTTCTGAATATCATGAACTCTGTTGACCTCCATATACAGATAATATAGGCAGAAAGAGAAAGTTCCTGATTATTAAGGATACCCCAGGTAGTAGCAACACTAACATATGCATATACAGATTTCTCAAGTGACACTTATTCATGCCCCCCCCTTTTTTTAGATTTAAGTTTATTGGAGCATCTCGTAGAAATAATTATTTGGGTGCGTGGACTCCTTAAAACTGCCCCTGACAGAACCAGTTAACTCATCTGAATGTGGAGGATATGGTGGCCGTGGCTGTTGGAATAACCCAACATTATTATTTCACTCCTCTTCTTTAACTGGGACTGGTTGGGACATAGAGCTGTAGTTGCCTGATCTACCACCACAGGCCACACTCAAGAAGAAGTATGACTTCTAGTATCCACACAAAAAAATAAAGAAGCCATATTAACCCGGTTGTAAAGAACCCAGGCTCTTGGTTTTACAGTCTAGCTAGCTTCTTACCCACTTGAAATCTTAGCCCTTTAGTGCTAAGGTAGTCTATGTACTTTATTTTTTTTAAGTTTATTTATTTATTTTTAGAGAGAGAGAGAAAGGGAGAGAACAAGCGGGAGAGGTGCGGAGAGAGAGAGGGAGAGAGAGAATCCGAAGCAGGCTTTGCACCACCAGCAGAGATCCGGATGTGGGGCTCGAACTCACAAACTGTGAGATCATGACCTGAGCTGAGATCAAGAGTCAGACACTTAACCAACCACGCCACCCAGGTGCCCTCGTACTCTATGTACTTTAGTTTTCTCACTTGGAAAACCACCGTGAGGATTTAAATACATTAATTAAGGTAAAGTGCTTGGAACAGTGCCTGACCACAGATAATATTCAAGTAAATATTAATCTTTATTGTAACTTGTTCGTAGCCACTACTCCCATGATGTAACTTCTGCAGCTGGGCTCAGGGCTGATCTGAATGGCTGTTCTAACCTTCTAAAAGTCATGCAGGTTAATTTATTCTTGTATATACAAGTCAGTGTGAATGGATTCTTCTGTCTTAACGTCCTCTTCAATACCCACAGATATGCAGTGAGGTCTGAAATCCCTTCTAAAGGAGAGGTTTGGTGTTATTTTGGTTGCTTAGGTCAGATGACCAGAAACTACACTGCATGGGACCAGAAACATTGACTTCCTCTCCCTATCCCAAGTCACACATTCATACCCTATCTTATCAGATGACTTCTTGCTTCTTGTTCTGGACTCATTATTCTGGGGAGAATAATGCCCTTATGGCAGAGAGGGGAACGTTCATTTATTTGCTTTCATTTGCCCAATGTTTATGTATTGCTTGCTATGCACCAAACACTCTTCACATATTAACCCATTTAATTCTAATAAACACCTGTGAGTTTGTTACTATTATCATCTTCCGCTTAACAGATGAAGACACTGAGGCACAGAGAGGTTAAGTAACTTGCCTAGAGTCACACAGCTGGCCAGGATTCGAACCTGGGCTGAGTACAGTGTTTACATTCCCCACTTTGCTAAATGTCCTCTCAGTGGATGAGTTCCACCATACAACCATGGAAAGACTTACAGCTAAGTTTTTGCTCCCCCAATAAGAATCAGCACAGCTACTTTACAGGCATAGAGCTGCTGGACTTCACCCAGGCTTGTGGTAGAAACCACATGTGAGGAACAAACATTGCCTGTCCAAAATCCAGAACTCACCTATCATCTTGGGTCTTCCCAGATTTACCATTTTTTTCTTTGTCAAGTTGATTACTCTGCTGGATAGCTATCCGAATATCCCATATTCCCCTGTCATGCACTAGGGTTGATTCAGGATCAGAAAAGTGACAGAAGGCATCCCGGAAGAAACCAAGCAAGGGGTAGGACTTACTTACCATCAAGAGGTCACTAAGTGAGTGGATCTAGACCAACGGGTCATTTATTTCTCCTTATTAAAGAGCAAGGGCCCCATCAAAGAAAGGGTTCTTTTCCATACCCGCGTGGAAACTACTAAAATTCTAAGGTGTTAAACGCAACCTTGTTTTTTTATTTTTTTTATTATTTTTTTAAATGTTTTTATTTATTTTTGAGACAGAGACAGAACATGAGCAGCGGAGGAGAAGAGAGAGAGGGAGACACAGAATCTGAAGCAGGCTGCAGGCTCTGAGCTGCCAGCACAGAGTCCGACGCGGGGCTCAAACTCACAGGGTGAGATCATGACCTGAGCCAAAGTTGGATGCTCAACTGACTGAGCCACCCAGGCACCCCAAATGCAACCTTGTTAATGGACAACACGATAACAGGCAGAAGTAACAGGCCAAGCAGAACCAGTCTCAGCCACTGCTTCTTCTGGGTCATTCTCTCTCAAAATGTGATGACCAAGTTTTCTACACGGATTTCCCCATCAACCGCTAGCTGGAGGGTAGCAGGGAAGGGCCAAGGGGAGAGACTTCCCTCGGAAGGGCAGGGCAGAGAGGAATATGGAATTGCTAAGGAAATGTGATACATGGAGAAAGAAAGACCACTTCGTTTTTTTCTCGTTTTCTAAATAATCCTTCTCTTGGCAATTTCAACTCACTGACACATTATTGGAATAAGTGAGCCAACTCAGCTTCGCTAGGAAAAAAAAAATGCGACCCCACATGGAAACGTATGGCGAAAAACACATGGAGGGATACTAAATAAAAGTGGGCAAGAACCGCTCCACATTCGTTCAACATACCCTTGAACAAAGCCTCGATGCTTTTTTGAGGTAAAATCAATGGAAAACATCATAAGGAGCAGGGGCTCCACGCACACCTGACAGTGTAACGCATATACGTGATGCCCCTTCATTTTTTAAAGGGTTTTAAACACTTTTGGTTTTGCTTTAGGAAAAAAAAAAACCAACAGTCCCTCAGAACTTCTGAGGAGAGGGATTTTACTTGGTTCAGATTATTTCATGAAACCTATTCTCTAGTAGCAGGCAAAACACATCGAGAACAGACGAAGAAGTCATGCACAGAGGAAATTTTTACCTGCATAGAATTCGGGGCTGTAGACCGCACCCACAACTGGATTCAATTTCCAGCCTTAAAACAAATACACAAAAACATGATTATCACATTTGATTCAACAACTCATATCACTACAAGCGAAACACAAATCAAATGGGGTGGTGTATATATATTTTTTTAATTTTATATTCAGAGGGTATATAGTCTGGGGATGCATAAAAATGATTTGTAACCTATATCTGGGAAGGCAGATTTATGCCTTTCTTTGATTGGCTGCCAATACAAGTTAATAGTATGGAAACTATTGACCAGCTACAGGTGAACTTTTTGAAAATGATGTGGTGATTAATTTTCTCCCATGCTAATATTCTGTAGAACCACTGTAATAATTGCAAATTTTTTGCCTTCTTTCATGGATCACTGCTAGGTAATCCGTCATATGCCCCTTTGCATTTAGTCCCTCCAAATTTGAAAGCTCACATAAACAGAATTCTTTGCGGATACATATTCTGATAATTGTCATTCCTAATTATGACCCAGAGAATTCCGAAGTGCTTTTTACATCCCAAAGAAAATGACATTTATCCACTAGAGATTAAGTGTGGAATACATTTCAGCACATTCAGGAACCATAAAAATTCTTAATCAATGCATGATATCTAAGGTAACTTTCAAACAACCTGTGTATAAGAGGAACAGAATCCTGTAATTTTCCCAGTGTTCTGGATGGAGCATTTTCTGTCAAATGAATCCTGGCCCCTTAGGAACTTTTACTCAAGAAAAGAACATACAAGAATATTTGCAAATTGAGAAGCTGTGCACATTACACACCCATTGGGCATCATTTAGGGAACAACCTCCAAAGAATGGCCACATTTTAGGGTTTGGTAATCATTTCCTGCTCCTGCTGCTAAGTCTTTATGAAAACATCCATTAAATAGAATTCCTGAAAGATAAAGAAGGTCAGGTGTGCTGCCTTTTATGGAAAACTTTGTGTCCTTGGGCTGAGGGTAAAACACCCGGGGTCTTTTAACAAATGCTCCTGAGAAAAGGCAATGGTGAAAGGTGGGATGTGAGAGAAGGTATTTCTGACATGGAAAGCTCTTCCCAGATGAAGGGGTAGGACATCCTATCATCTGACCTAAGTGATGCACCTGTAAGACCAGCCAAGAGGTAGCCACAAACTACTCATCCTTTAAGGAACACCCAGGTTCAATATCTCAAGAGACAGGCCCCTGGATGGACCAAAGAACTTTCTACAACTTTTCAAGAATTTTCTGTTTCTAAGAGTTTTCATCCAACTTGAATAAGCTGGCAACTTTACAGCCCCCAGGATGGTCTTAAGATAGGATTTTTCAAAGTGCTATGCTTGCATACCTGGGAGGCTTATTAATGCAAATGTCTGGCCCCATTTTCACCAGAAAGACACATAAAATTCTGAGATGTGTTGCCCCAACGGTTTCTGAAACTTCACACTGACCCCTTCCTCTCTTACATTAACCACATCTTGTCATATAGGAATTTCTATAGTGATATAAAAATAAAAATTATCTGGCACATTTCAGAAAATGTGTTTTATGAATGTGGAAAATGACTTCAGTTTGACCAACTAAAATTCCACTACTTCCTAAAAAAAAAATACCCAACATGGGAACTAATGTCTACATTTCTAGACCTTGGAATCAAGCCCCAAATAGAGAAAACTGGTTGAAATTAAAGTTTCAGGATTATATTGACATATTTAATGGTCTCCTTCCCTAGTCCTTCACAGAAGTCTAGATTTGTGAAAGAAGTACATAAGGACCCATACTAAATGAATAATTAAATTATGAATTTATTACTCTTTTTCTTCGTCCCTTTGCTCCCCATCTTACACCCTGCTCATGTCCCTACCTTTTCCAGATAGTGGAGACAGGGTCTTTTTGTTACTAGTGAAGTAAGATTTTGTTTCTTGTATATGTCCTTATGAGGTCCCTTAAATACTCCCTTTTGCACACAGGCCTGTGACACACCACTCACTGAATGTTGACCCACTGATTAATTTTGATGGAACTCTCCAAGACTCTAAGTTATGCCAATGGCCTTTCATTTTCTCACAGAAACAGATTTCTCAGAGGTATCTAAGACTATCTTAAATCACGTTTCTCTCATCTGCCTTTATTTTCCTCATTTCCTTGAAACCTTCTATGTATCTATCTACCTACCTACTTACCTACTTACCTACCTGTCTATATATCCATTGATCGATCCATCCATCCATCCATCCATCATCATTTTTTATCTTTCTTCTCTCTCATCTATCTATCTATCTATCTATCTATCTATCTATCTATCTACCTACCTACCGACCTACCTATCTGTACATCCATTGATCTACCTATCTATCCATTTATCTATCCATCTATTATCATTTATCCCTATCCTCCTTCTCTCTCATGTGTTTCTATCTATCTATCTATCTATCTATCTATCTATCTATCCATCATTGATCAGCTCTTGACAAAGTTTACCTGATCTTATTTAGGCCTCCATTGTCTTCCCAAAGCAGGCTACTTAATGCCACTATCTATCTATTTACCAACTACCTACCAGTTTACCAAGTCTATTCATGGAAAAATTTCATTTAATATATAAAGGCATTCTGCCTCATCAGGAGACACATGCCATCTCCTGTCTGCAAGTATTTATTGAGGGAGGTAAATGATAGGGTCCCCTTCACAAGAAACCAGCTTGGAATCTGTGAGCCGCAAAATGAAGTGTCATGGGAGCACTAGTGCAGGTTTTGTCCTGCTCCCTGTCACTGGCCCTTCTTCCTAAACAACGCTGCTCTGCTTCCACTGTAGGGAAAACAAAGGCCTTTTTGATCCACACCACAGGCATGATAACCCGACTTCTCACCTCCCTACACCCTTGCGGCCTGCTCCTCATCAAGTCTCCCCACGTCAGCAAATGACACTTCCATCTGCTTGGTTCCTCAAAACAAAACTCTTGAAAAATAATTTCTTGATTCTCCCCTTACTCTCATATCCCACCTATAATCCACCAGAAGATCCTATTGGTTAGACTTTGAAAAGATGTTTCCATGTACTTAACGTCCATTCCTCTCCACTGCCACCATCTCATAGCACGGTTCCCTTCTCTCCAAACCAAAGGGACACTGCACTTTTAAATCTTCATAAAACCACCCAAGATCATTCTACATCAATGTAGATCATTCTAGATTATATCTACTGCTCCCTGTGCTTGGAGAGCTCTCCACAACTCCTGATAAAGTTGACCTGATGTTATGTGGGTCTCTAGTGTCTTCCCGGGGCAGACTACTCAAGGCCACCTCCTCCCCCTTCAGCTATACACCCATTCAATTTCCAGTTTTGTTTTCTGCACCCATTACCTGGGTTCATCTTTATTTTTCTTTCTTTGCTTGTTCTCAGTTGGTTTTATAACCATTCTCTTTCATTAAAATTAATGGTAAATGGGTAAACAGGACTGCTGTCCAGTGTGAATGCCCAGCACCTAAAATTGCGTTTTGCAAATGGTTGGTGTTCCATAAATATTTACTTAAGTTTTGCTCTAAAGGAACAGAAGGAATAGAGAGCTTTTTCTAATAGACTCATTCCCTTTTGGCTAGGATTCTATCTCCTTCTAACCTCCAATGACCTGCTTCCTGATGTACATCTAATAAAGAAGGACCCTGTTAGGGGTGACTGTCTTCAAGGCAGAGGAAATAAGAATACAGACCTTGAGAATCACCCTTGCTCAGACTTGCAAAGCTCATGCCGGCTTATGTAAATGTATGCAAATTGCATGCAAATAGCCTCCTAGTCTCTGTGACTCCCTCCAGTACCTGGAAGAGACCCTTGGGATAACCCTGCTGGAGACTGGAGCCTGCACTGTCAGGAAGATGGACAAAATGATCCTGGTTTTAAGTTCTCAGGCAGTCTGTACATCCTCAGGCCTTGCAAATTCAGAGATTTTGATCAAGGACATTAAACTGAACAATGAGGCTTATAACAAAAGAGAACAGCTGACAAAGCCCACTGCTCCCAGCCTCGCAGGACCCCCCATGCAAGAAGGCGATGGAGCAGAGACCAGACACAGGAGCTGTGTATACAGACCCCTCTGTGGCTGGGCCTCAAGGGGCTGCATCCAAATCAGCTAGCCCCCTCCTCAAATTTAGCTCCTCAAAGGTCATCTGCCAGCCAGCTGTAGAAAAACACTGTTAACTATGGCTGCATTAGGTGTTAAAAGGCAAGTCTGAATGCGCAAAAAAAAAAAAAAAAATCTGCGTGTGTCTTCTTTAGGGCTTTGTGGGGCTGGATATCGAAGAAACATATTCAAGAAAGCACCCTTAAATACACCACTGGGGTTTCCAGAACTGTTCCAATGTTTTCTAAAGATATCAACTGAGGATGCCAGGGACTTGGTAGTTGAAAGGGTGCATGAGGTGATACCCAAAATGAACAGTTACTTGCACATTGTGTTTGGTTCACCCGCTGTGGTGGTGGTGTTTTTTTTTTCAACATATATCCATTGCCAACGTTTAGATTTCACTAAGATACAGAATTTCTGGTTTTCTTGAAAGTTTAGTCGAAATAACCATTTTTTTGATTCAGAATCCCACACGGACAAATTTGCTAGAAGTGACCAGGGACACTCCACGTGGCCCCCAGTTAGCCACAAACATACCTGCTCCCTATTATATGCCTGGCTTTGAGGCCAAATATTAACAATCTTTTATTGTTATCCTGTCCTGTTTTTTTCTTCTAGTAGGAAACTATCTTGCTTTGCCCAGTATGGAAATGAAAGTGCAAAAAAGAATGTGAGTCTTTCAGACCTTCCCTGCTCGTCTGTTTTACCTGCTAGCCTCTGATGGCATCTGAATATTTGATCCTTAAATTAGTATGTCTATCAGGAAATTCAGCTTACTATCTACAGAAAAAAAAAAAAGATGACTACTTATTATTGAGATTATTGTGTAGTTAAATTTTTAGGGCATTTTGTACCCCTGGGACTGTGTCGAGTACTTATCTCCGTAATAAGCACAAATACCCTAGAAAGTAGGTCCCATTATAACTCAGTTCCTACTTGAGAACACTGGTGTGTGCAGAGTTTAAAAGACTCGCCTGCAGTTCAGTAGCCAGTCAAAGGCAGAGCTGATACAAAGTCTACTTCTCTCTCTATAGTCTTGGATTTTTTGGTCCAATTTCATCCTCCCTAAGCTATGTGAGGAAAAAAAAAAAAAAAAGAGCCACATCCAACACCCAGGCTTGTCCAACATCCAGAGAATCCCTGAGAATGTGGTTCTCAACTTGTTTTGCATTGCAACCATTTGGTCTGCAGTGAACACAGTGGACCCCAGCTCCTGTGTGAGGGCTGCTGTCCTTAGGGGGAGTCAACAATACAGAAGCAGCCCTGTTCCCTCTTTGCGAAGCTCTTGGATAGTGTTTGCAGATCCCTGTATGTCATCCTACAGTCTTCTCCTACATCTGAGTGCAAATGTCCTAGGAAATGGAATACCATGATGATGGGATTGTTATCTGTGTAGCAGAGCCTCGTAGCCAGGCACCTACTTGCATTTAGGGTCTGCTGTGACTCGCACTGGAAACTTTGCAGCTGCCTAAGCTCTTGTTGGACACATAACTGAAGGAATGCATGAATGTGATGGTAGCATCGACAGTGATACTTCACCATGTAAAGATGACCTCACAATGTGGTGATCCTAGGAAGGTATATTTGCCAAAGTGAAAGTTGGTGGTTTGTGACGATAAATCAGACGGCTAATATATGAATCTCACTGGTCACTTATTTTTCTCATTTCAGCATGACTTCGTGGGTCCTGACTTATCTTCTCTTCCCTGCCTCTAGCTCTACTGGGATATAAGTGACAACTAAAAGTTGTAAATACTTAAGGTGTATGACTCGTTGATTTGATATTACATATACGTTGTAAAATATGCACACAATCAAGCTAATTTACATATTCATCATTTCTCTCTTTTTCTTTCTTCTTTCTTTCTTTTTTTTTTTCTTTCTTTCTTTCTTTTCCTTCCTTCTTTCCTCCCTTCCTCCCTTCCTCCCTTCCTTCCTTTTTTGTGGTGATAATATTCCCTCTTAACATAGTCACTCTTGCTGAGGATCTGAGAGGGCCCCATATCTTTTCGGTTAAATCATGTTGCAATTTATGGGGCAGTTTATCTGTAGTGATGATACTAATGACTTGTGGACTGGACAGGCTTTGAGAACTGCTTTTCTTTGAATACCGAAAGTCACCATGGTGTCCTCTACAGAAACCAGCTGCTTTATGTAATTAGGGTTTGTATTTGTTTCTTAAGTAAATTCTGCTTGTCATGGTCCATCCACCCCTTGCATCCTGCACTCAGCCCATGTGATGGGACAAGCCTCCAAATGACCCCTTTCAGAAACATGTATGAGAAACCCACATGACTTACTGCTGGAAGCTAAGAATGCATGGCTACCTGGAATGGGATGTGGGATGTTTATGCCAACATCTGGCAGGGATTTGGGGCTGAACACTTAACAATCTTTTTGTTACTGTGGTGAGTTACCATTTGTGGGCAGTTCTGTAAATGATGGAGGGAAAGCAATGTAACAAGATTTTGTTCATAATAAAAGAGAAAGACTTCACTAATGACTTCATCTCTTCTTTAAAATAGGGATAAGTATGTCCTCTTTAGAGGATTTCACGTGGGCCCAGTGCATTTAAAATGCTTAACAGAATGTCATACAGTCAGTGTTCCAGAGATGTTGGCTATTAATGACTGAGGTTTTTTTTTTTTTCTTTAACCGTTTATTTATTATTGAAAGACAGAGAGAGACAGAGCATGAGCGTGGGAGGGGCAGAGAGAGGGGAAGACACAGAATCCGAAGCGGGCTCCAGGCCCTGAGCTGTCAGCACAGAGCCCAACGCGGGGCTCAAACTCACGAACCACGAGTTCATGACCTGAGCCAAAATCGGACGTTTAACCGACTGAGCCACCCAGGTGTCCCTTAATGACTGAGTTTTGAATTGTGTCCCCACATTCCACGGGGCCAGTTTTCAACCCCCAGGTGGGACACAGATCAATAACTCTTTAAAATAAATATGCATCCATATGGCTTACAGAATAACATTTGGCTTCCCTTGCTTCATTTTCTCACGTGAACAGTACACCTGACCACCTCTGCACATGCGTGACAGTGGTCGTCTAAGCACGTGTGCATGCACACACACATACGCACATAGTTGCTACTTCATAATTTAAGGAAATGGCCAATAGTCGGGTCAATGTCATCTCATATTAACTCTGGCAAGTTGCAGAGTTTTTTCTTTTTACCCAAGTAGAAAGGCTTCATGACATACAAATCAGAAGTTTACTTCATTTCAGCACTGGACATTCAGAGTCTGTTGTGGAAATTTTCTATTCCCTTTCAGGCCATGTCTCGGATGTTGTTGCAGCTAGAAACCGGGTCAGCAGAATAGATAAATCCTCTGGTCTTTCAAGTTAGAACCCTGTTAAACTGACAGTATTTCTCTGTGTAATGGGCCCCCTTTAAAAATAGGAATGGACTGACTTAGCCAAATTGGTAGCCATTGGCACAAGACAAAGAAAACCAAACCGAAACTAACAAATGCTAATACTACCGTTTTTAACAACAGAAACAAAAAAATGGGGCGCCTGGGTGGCTCAGTCGGTTAAGTGTCTGACTTCAGCTCAGGTCATGATCTCGCAGTTTATTAGTTCAAGCCCCGTGTCGGGCTTTGTGCTGACAGCTCATAGCCTAGAGCCTGCTTTAGATTCTGTCTCATTCTCTCTCTCGTCTTCCCACTTGTGCTCTGTCTCTCTCTGTCTCTCAAAATTAAATAAATGTAAAAAAATTTTTTTTAAATAATTAAATGTCAATCAGTATGGAAGGTAAGACTAAACCCATATATCCATTTCATGGAATCTTATGTAACCACTAAAAAGAATGGGTTTGGTCTGTGTATTAACATCAAACGAACTCCATATTGATTTATAAAAGCCAATTAAAAATGATGTGCACACCATGACATAATTTATATGAAAAGCACATACACAATACTGTGAATACTATAAATACATATACATGCATAAAAAAGCAAAGTTAAAGTACACACAATAATCTAATGGTGGTGTTCTCCGAGGGGGAACTAGAATACCAAGCTGGTAGTGGCATTATTCAAAATATATTTACCTTTTCCTTTAATGTTTCTTTCTCATTTTTTCTTTTTTTTTTAAAAATGAGTCTGCATTTCCATGTTGCACATGTAATTAAGAAGTTAAAAATGGAAAATATCATTCCTTTATCACAGTAATAAAACTATATTATTTTTTAAAAACCTACAAAACAAAGGAAAAATATCTTCCAGTCTTATAATTCAACTCAACCGTGAGCATTTTGACGTAATGCCTTCCATAGTGTAGTTGAAATCATGCTATACCTTTTCATTAAGAAAAAATTTCATTCATCAGGAAGCCCTGTATCTTCCTTATCTTGCTCATTTTAGTGGGTATAATGTTCCACTGAGTGGTTATAATTAAACCTACTGTATTACATTCATACCTAGCTTTTTGGCACAATTAAGCATGTGATTAGCATACCGGCAGCTTCCCCTGTCCCCCATATATATCTTAAGAGAGATGTATTCTGAGAAGGATTACAGAATCAAAATGGTGGAACTTTTCAATTCTTGTACAGATGCGAGATCTTATTATGAGGAATTCTGAGACAGCTTCTTGGTTAGTGCGAGTAGAGATACGTTGTCCTGAAGGGGTCTGCAGTATACAGCAACATCTATATCTGTCCCCAAACAGCACTGGGCAACCCAGAGAAACAGAAAAACCGCACTCATGCTATGGAGCTCAGCAGGAAGCACCCTCCAAGCCATTTAAAATCCTAATATCTCCAGAGCAGACTCAATGCCAGAACCAAATTCTGCTGTCCCTCTTCCAGAAATGACTAAGGATCGACAAGGAGGTTGGGGGGGGGGGGGCGGGGGAGGAAACAAACCAAACCTCCATTCTCCCTCAACTTACTATAATAACAGCAAATTAAGTGACCCAGGTAACCCTGAATAATTACTGTATCTCACCCCAAATGGGAGTTATTCTAGAGGGACTGGAGGAAGGGCATGTACGCTCTACCCGAAAACGAAACTTGCCTCTGCCCTGAAATGATCTTGTTTAAAGAATGATTATTGAAGTCTCACTGACAGACGGTGTCACAATAGCTCCACGGGGACTACGTGGCGATCGGACAACTCTGTCCCTGCCTCAGTGCTCACCCGGATATGTGTTGTCCCTGAAAAGTATCTGATCAATGCAGGTGGTTCACTGTAGCAGGTCAGCAGTTAGGGCACGGGAGCCACTGTGAGGCTACTGTGGCTTGTTGAAACATATCCCCCGGTTACATCATTGGATAGATTCAGAGGTAGAGATGATTGCTTGTTGAAGGCCAATCTCTACTTACCATTTGTATAAGGGTTGACAGTCTTTTTATTTGTCATTACGCGTGCTGTGGCATTATTTACCTACGTACATAGAAAACTCAAATGAGCACAAATGCTAGGACTGGCCCACAGTTCAATTAGTTGCATGCATTATGACTGTGATTATTTATTTAAAAAAAAAAAACTAAAATGCATTTTAATTTATAAAAGGCAGTAGATGCATAACAAAATCATACATTTTTATAATTACATTTACTTCATAACCATTTTAACTTACAAATCATTTCAATAAAGCAATGTCATATCATTTAAAAGTTTAATAAGGAGACAGTAAAAGCAAATTAAAAGGAACTGCATAATTGAAGATTGAAAAGCATGCATGTACTCCATGGTAACACAGAAACAATAAATATTTTTAAACACAAAATAAAATTCATATGAAGGAACATGCAGTGGAGTAGAAGGGGGAAGAGACAAGGTACAAGGGAACATAAATGTCAAAAAACAAAAAACAAAAAAAAAAAAGAAAAGAAAAAAAGGGACAAACAAGATTTAGCCGTGTGCAACACTTTAGGAAGGAAGAACCATCGGGGAAGCAACATCTAGCATTCAACACTAGGAACAAGAGCCTTTGACATAGCAAGAATTAACAAGATCATTCAAGCTTGAAAGTCACAGCTAACAAAAGGATAAAAGAGGGTGCATCGTTTAACACAATATGGAGTTAACAATCTGAGTAAGATGTGCACTGTCATATCCCAATCCAATCAGTGCCTCCCAGGCTCGCTTAGAACGTACACTCAATTACAGGCGTACCGGTACCCAAAAAAATAGAGCATCAAGAAAACTTAATACGACAAGTCAAAAAAATCCACGTGGTATATATATGTATATAGATAATCAGCACTAAATACGTCAAGCGGCAGATGGACTTCACCACTTACCATTCACCACCATCGCCAGCATGGGTTTGTATACAGTTACCATGGTTACTGAGAGTTTGGTGAGGGGCCTAAGCGTTATCGTCGAGGGGGGGGAAAATGAAAGGCAAAATATGCAACATCTTACTCCAAAGACTAAAGCATTTTTAACTGGTTTTTTTTTTTTTTAAGTTTTAACAAATATAACCCTGTGGCCAGGTTGAGGGAGATCCAGTGGTAGAAAGAGTAGATTCTGAGTATCGAAATTTTAGCATTTTTTAATATTTATTCTTTTTTTTTTTTTTCAGTGAAAAGGGGCCAGATATTGAACAGGAAATCCTGTTGGTTAATCACTCTATTATCAAAATGATACAAAGATTCCAACTGGCTTGTTAAAAAAAAAAAAAAAAATGAAAGGCTCAGTGACAAAGACCTCTCATTTAAAAAAAACAAAAGAAAACAAAAAACAATTGTACATTCAAATGCTACTGCTTTCACCATTTGGCTCAATTTGGACACCACTGTGGATCCCTCGTCAACCCTGCAGTGGAAAGAGAAAAGAAAAGAAAAAAAAAAAAGGAAAAAAAGAAAAAAAAAAAGAAACTGCTCTGTATTTTGTCTGGTTTTGCACTCTGTCTCCCCTGGCTGGGAATCTATTGCACCCATTAATGATAAAACACAGAAAATTAAAAAAAAAAAAAAAAGTTCCGATTAACCTTTCCTTTGTCTCCCTTATTGCCATTCACCTTTTCATCAGTAATAAGAATGACAGGATAAAGTAAAATTTAAAAAAAAAAAGTAAGGCCAGTTTTCCTTTTTATATATAAATATATATATATATAAACAGTGAGAAGGGAACAGGGTCACATACAACACACGGTGATGCATCTGGCACGACGAATGAGCGCGAAGCAGACATTTATGAAAAAGATGAAAAGGAAAATATTTTGGACATGCACCTCGATTTTACGGCCCTCTACCACGGTGCCGTGTAATTTCTCCCTCGCCCTGTCCGCATCGGCACTATTTTCGAAAGTTACGAAACCAAATCCCTGCATGCAGGAGGGAAAAGGGAAAACAACATGCAGATTATTATTCCAGTCAACGACCACTGCGGAACGTTCTCTCGCTTTAAGTTCTATTGCTTGTCCTGGCTTCAGTTCTGTAACATGCAAATTAGAGAAATTATAAGGATACGAAGGTGTGCAATAAGTAAGCGACACATGTGAACGAGATTTTTTTTTCTGTCACCCGTGATCTGTAACCCCCTGAAGAATTCAAAGAAGGATACCAAAGATACCTCTCTACATGACACTACAGAAGAAAATAACTCTAACAGAAAGGAAATGAGATCCAAATCAATTTACAGTGTCTTCACAGAGAAGAAAATGAAATAACGGGGGGGGGGGGGGGGAGGAAAAAAGGAACCGCTTTCTGGACATGCAAATTAAGAATAAAATAAAATAAAACGTGTGCACGAAATTCAACAATGAATGCCAAAATCTTCTAACATTGCCTACAGAGTCATGCCGTGTGGTTTTAAGAACATCTCTCGTTCATGCAGTTTTAGGGTTATTCAAATTTGTCAAGTTTACAGCCTTTACTTCTCAAAAATAAAAATTAGAAGCCTAAAAAAAAGGAAAGACCTTTTTTTATAATAAATCTCAAACTCTTTGATCTAATAAACAAAATAATCACATGAAATGAATTGAAATAAATATCAATGGATTAATAACAATGCAAACAGTTCAAGTAACTTTTTTTGTATGAATTACCCCCACCCCGCCTCAAAAACATTTGTCCTTCTGTATCTGTTAACTTTCCAGGCTACTTCATTAACCGAAAAGGGAAATGTGTATACATATACTGTAACGTTCTAACACATTATCTTGATATTCATTTCTCAAATCAACAGGTAGAAAATAAAGAAGCTTTTGTTCATAGAATGTTATTCACGGTAACACTCTGGACACTTCCTCTCTTACTGATAGGTAACAAATTAGACTAGACCCTTTACTTCGCCACTGGCATACTTTGTTTTAATATTTCAGCCTCGAAAAACAACCCCACTAAACGTCACATTGTCAAAAGCCACCTTTTTTTCTTCACTGACACTGTTCCTAAGAAGAGTACAGAAAATATGACACATTATTTTTAAAACCCCTAAAAATATTTGTACATCTTGTTCAGAAATATACACCAACCTTTTGAAACCATTCCAATGTAAATTTGCCCAACTTGCTCTGGTTCTCACAGTGTAAACTGGGTGAGACAATGCAGTGTGTTGGGATTCCTATTTGGAACTGCGTAAACGTCAGTAAAGGGACAGCTGGTTTTAAGCTTAACTGGGTCAGTTTGATGTCCAGTCTCATTAATGAAATAGACAGTAATTATAAATAATAAGTGATCCTTAAGCAGCTGGTGCTAACGTCCAACCCCTCACTAGGTTGCTAAAGTGACTGCCAAACCTCAGGGTGTTAAGAGAGGTGTTGCCCCATGGTCTGCCTGAGTGAGAACTTTCCAACATCAATATGGGCTCATGGGTAGAAGATACCAGGTGTGGATGGTCTCAAGCTAAATTAAGTGATTATGTGACAGAACTCAATGGAAAAAAATAGAAGCAGCTTTACTTTGGAGGACTAGACTGAAGAATCTTTCATAATATTTCCCACAGTGAGGATCTGTGAGTAGGACAAGTCTGGATTATTTGATCAATATGAGACTTTATGCTCCATAACAGAAGGGCCTGCTTGGTCTCATACCCACATTAGGTGGTATGCCCACATTAGGTATCCAAATATACTGGCAAACTGATTAGTTTTGAAATGATAACCCTTCAATGGACTAAAGACACAATTTGGGGGGTTTGCTCTATTAATGGCTCTGACTCTTGGCCAGTGGGTCCCAAACTTGGTTGCACAATGAAAGAAACTGCGGAATACAGTGTATTAAGTAGATTCCTGACAGGGCTCAGAGCTACCTGATCAGAACTCCAGAGTGGAGCCCAGAAATCTGTTTGTTGAAAAAGCTACTGTGTGGTCCAGCAACTCCATTTCCATGGCCTCTGCTATCACCAGGCACCATCCAAACACAGTTTCGGTTCACTGTATGAGGTGGAATACTACGTGGCCTACTTCCAGGGAGCAGCCGATGGAGAGGCGTGAGTTTTGGAGGTGGATATCTATCTGACTTGGTTATTCGGATCCGAAGTGCAGGGGTACAGCCATTATCTTATGGCAATGTCCACTTCCTCCCCTCAAAACCTAACCACCTAGCATGCACAGAATGTCATACATCTAACAGATAAGGGCAGCGAGGACACTGGCTATAGCAGGGGCAATTCTCTCCCTAGCAAGCAAAGAAAATGCACAGTCCAAGTCTTATCAATGGGGGGTTCTGTGGCCTCATTGCTATCCGTGGGTACCAGTCATTAGCATCACAGTGCCCGGGGAAACGGAACATTCGACCCACCTGCCAAACGTCATCCCAAAGAATCACGTCATCGTGATTCTTGTCTGGCTCCAAGGCAGACGATACTGGCTCAAAATCAGCACTTTGTGCATCAGGGACACACGAAGGTGGAGATAGAAATAGGTTTAGAATCCCATGGAAAGTTCGTAAACTACAAAGCAAGTGGCTCCCTACCTTCCTAAGTTCTCCCTTTGTCTTAAAATAAGATACTAAATATATGGATTCTTATTCTTACTCTCACTTTCTGCTAAACGTCTCTCTCTCTCTCTCTCTCTGTCTGTCTTTTTCTTTAACTTGAGGTCCTCAATACCTCTTTCCTGCTGTTGAGATGACTAGTTAAGATTCTACAAAGTCAGGTTCAGAAGTGCTTATTCCAGAGACAGTCCCCAAATACCAAAGGGACTGTCCTACCTTTTCCATTGGACACTCACACCTCCCCACAGGCAAGAAGTGATACGGCCTCCCTGGGCCAGAAGATTGCCAGAATTCTCATCTGGGGGGAGATGCCAGTGACTTGGCAGTTTTTAGGTACCCTCTCGGCCAAGTGCAGGTGCTGGGTAAGTCCAAGACCAGTGCTGAGGTTACTTCTTTTCACCTACATCAGGGACAGGTTTTTATCTCAAGGAAGCCGCAATGTGGAGTTCTTAAAAACATTCTGGATATTTTTATCTCAGACTTAAAGAGGGGAAATGGAAGAAGCATGTTCTGGACTTGGCCTGAGAGCATGGGAAGGGGGTGCAGATCTCAAGCGCATGGGGCCCACAGAGCGGAGGGACATGGTCTTTGTTGCAGGAGAGGCACTGGTCCCAGGGCCACCTCAGGAGAGGGCTGGAGTGGAGAGAAGGCACAAAGCTGACTAAGAGACCTGGTAACCTGTGCACGATAACGGGGCTCCCAAGATGGGCTGCAAGGCCAGTGTGACTTGCTTATTTTAAAGCCTTTGGTGAATCTGGGGCACCAGGGCATGCCAGTCGGTTAAGCATCTGACTCTTGATTTCCACTCAGGTCACGATATCACAATTCTTGAGTTCGAGCCCCACATCAGGCTCTGTGCTGACGTCACGGGGTCTGCTTGGGATTCTGTTTCCCTCTCTCTCTAATCCCTCCCCTGCTTGCTCTCTCTCTCTCTCTCTCAAAAAAAAATAAATAGACATAAAAAAAAGTCTTTTGTGACTCGTGAATTCTGACCTTCCCATATCTCAATTATTTTTCCATTTTGGTTTTGAGGTATATGGGTAGGTGATACCTTCTTTTTGTCGTCGTCGTTGTTGTTGTTTGGGGGATACCTTCCTTTTTGTATCAATGCAAAAATAAGATTTTGTATGTTAAATCAAGGCTCTGAAGCACCCAGGACTGAAGAGTGTGCTATTGTTTTCATCTTACGTGAAAACCCAATTCCTCTAGTTGCTGGTGCAAAGACCTGTCTAGAAGAGGGGGCTGCTGATACCACACTAAAGATTCATTTTTCTGGGGGACTAAGAGTTTCACAGCTCACTTCTTCCCACTCACCTTTGCACACAGAGCTCCTTCTCCCAGGAAGACCACCTGACCTACCTCCTTCCCTTCCCTGGGAAACTCCTACTCATGAGAAAGTTCACTCGCAGCTTAAATGTCCCTTCTTCCCAGAAGCCTTACCACCCCTCACAACACAGGTCTGCCTGCTTGGCTTCTCAAGTAGCCTCTTACGTGCCATACAGCACAACCTGCAATATTGCATTTGGGTGCCCTCCCTGCCCCCCCCACCCCCGCCAACTACTCAGGAAAATCTATGAGGACAGGAAGCACTTCTGTTTCCCTTACCATGAATTCACCTGTCTTCTTGTACCTGGAAGGGAACCAGTCCTCACAGGTAGCTACGGAATCAAAGATCAGACTGTACACTTCCTACATGTATTACGCGCTAGGGGCGCCTGGGGGACTGAGTCCGTTAAGCATCCAACTCTTGGTTCTGGCTCAGGTCCTGATCTCACAGCTCATGGGTTCGAGTCCCACGTCAAGCTCCATGCCGACAGTGCACAGCCTGCTTAGGATTCTCTCTCTCCTCCTCTCTCTTCCCCTCCCCTGCCCTCTCTCTCTCTCAAAATAAATAAATAAACATTAAAAAAAGGAAGTAGCTCTATCTGGCTGTATCCCCCAAACACAATACTTTAGAGGTAAACAAAATGTTTTTAAATCTCGTAAAGGAAAAAAAAAATTAAGATCTCTGACCCCTAAATGCTATCATACTCTTATTTTCAAAGTCTGGCACGTCTTTTTAAAATGTGGTTTCCCCGTATACTTGCTACCTGTGTATACATTTATGCTCTACATTCTCAGGATAACATAGGCACTGTCTGTGTTTGTATAAGGTATATGAACATGCACACCCCCCACCCCCAAATATCCCCAACATACAGCCGTACTCACTGGGCACTGCAGGACCTGCCTCGGGGACCGTCTCCAAAGAGAATGGCCAGAAGGTGAGCTCCTAGCTCTTAAGGGCCACCCACTTCCCCTGGCTGCTTCTCCTGCACCAAATGATGAAAATGAGGTCCTCACAATGGTTCAGGTTCCTCAACTATTTAAATGGCAATGTTCCTTTAAATAGGGCCCTTTCCTGTAAAGGATGATGCCAAGGATGAAAAATGTCCTCGTGTGAGCTGCTGTCCCTATTTAGCAGGTGCCCCAAAGGACTGTCTGGATGACACTCCAGTCAGCACCTGCAAGACGGGTTGTTTCCGAGGAAGCATACCCAGCCAGAGAGGCTATTTTTGATGTCTCCTAATCAAAAGGAAAAAGCAGGTTCACAAAGTCAGTCTCTGGATGCAGCAAACTTAACTGGTCTTCATTGCTAAAGCCCCAGAGACAGGCTAATCACGGCAATGACGGGGGAAGTATTAAAAATAGTACCTCCACTGTACTTTCAAAATAGCAAACGATATTCTTCTAATGTCCCAAAACAGCTCTCAAAAGGAATTAAATAGCTTTTTCCAACGGGCAAACGTTACAAAACAAAATATAAATTAAATATAAATTTTAAAAAAGGCAGTCTTTAAAAGCAGTGGCATTACAGACTCAGGATTAGAAGGAAGTTGGCCAACATTCCGGGTCATCTTCTAGGATTTTGCCAGGAACTGAGTGAAAGGGATTAGGCTGTGTACATTTTTTGCTTTTCTTTTTATTTAAAAAATTTTTTTTTAACATTTACTCATTTTTGAGAGACAGAGTGTGAGTGGGGGGCAGAGAGAGAGGGAGACACAGACTCGGAAGCAGGCTCCGGGCTCTGAGCTGTCAGCACAGAGCCTGATGCGGGGCTCGAATTCCCAGACTGGAGATCATAATCTGAGCCGAAGTCGGACGTCTAACCGACAGAGCCACCCAGGTGCCCCTTTTCTTTTCTTTTTTTGAAGATTTTATTTTTGAGTAATCTCTACACCCAATGTGGGGCTCAAACTCACAACCCTGAGATCAATAGTCACTGGCTCGATGGACTGAGCCAGCCGGGTGCCCCTGGGCACATTTTTTCTTCAATTCTTTTTTAATGTTTATTAATTTTTGAGAGACAGAACAGAATGTGAGCGGGCAGAGAGGCAAAGAGAGAGGGAGACAGAATCCGAAGCAGGCTCCAGGCTCTGAGCTGTCAGCATGGAGCATGATACGGGGCTCAAACCCACTGACCGCAAGATCACGACCTGGGCTGAAGTCAGACACTCAACTGACTGAGCCACTCAGGCGCCCCGAGGGCACATTTTTTCTTAATGCACTTTGCATTGCAGGTATAGAAACAGCCCCTGTAATAATTTTCATACAAGAAGCAGAAAGTTAACTTACGTTTCTCCCAGACTAGAGGTCCTACCACTGATACAAGAATGACAAAAAAAAAAAAAAAAAAAAAAAAAAAAAATCCAAAATTATGGAGGAAGAAGGTCCCTGAACAAGCAGAACCAGAGAGTATAATGAATTGATTCTTTTTTTTTTTTTTCCTCATCTGGCATATTGCAACATCATTTTGGCTATGGAGAGGAGAACACTGGATTTTCTTCCCTCACGGCAATCTGCAGCATCCCATTCAGGAGGGTAAGTGTGCAGACTGCCCAGGGAATAATATATTCAAATGTTTGCTTCATGGAAGGAGGTATGCTATGCCCAAGAGAGTTGGCACTGTCCCCCTTGGAAAAAAACAGTTCTTCTCTTAACCCTCCTGGATACTGCCTTGTCCCAAGTTGCCTGTATAAGGAAAGTTATAGGGCATACAGTATCTCTGTATCTGGCAAGCGATTTGTCCCAATATCCACTTTCACAGTCTGAAGATGTAAGAAGGGAGCTTAGAATTCTGGACAGCTTGGGGACTGGCATCAGGGATTTAGAACTTTAACAACAGGCCTGGAAGGTCTCGTAAAACACAGATTGCTGGGCTCCAATTTTGAGTATCTGATTAGGGCTGGGTTGGACCCTGAGAATTTGCATTTCTAAGTAAGTTCCTAAGTCCTGCTGCTCCTGTGGGGATTGCATTTTGATGACCACTGAATGATACAGGGGATACATTGAAAGACATGGGCCTTTCCCCCCCAACCTAATGTATTTCCATGTTGAAGGGGCCTTTCCATATAACCCTCGACTTTTACTAACACTCTTACCTCTAGGAAAAGCTACTTTAAAATTGGTCTCCTATAGGGGAAAAAATTCAAAGCAATGGCAAATTGCAAAATGTGGAGTGGTGAATATACTAAGGAAAACAATTACATTCAAAAGGTTGGTGTATGTGAAATTTTCTCCCCTACAACCCAGGAAAATAACTGCACTTTATTAATACAGAATAATCACATATTTACCTGCGCATGAGACTATCAACTCACTTTTTAATATAAAGAACATAATTATCACTGAAAAACAAAAATGTAGCAACAACATTATTTTTTAAGCATGGGTAATTTTCCTCTGGAAACTTGATATATATATAAATATATATATAAATAGATAAATAGATAGGTATAAAACAGCAATTTTAAATTACCCCCCCCCCTTATACATTTACACTAAACCCAATGTATTTCCCACCATTTTGGAAACTGGAGGAGGTCTCTAAAGGAATTCCCACTAAAGTGTATTTTCACAATGTGCTAATTAAAACAGTGCAGTTGTTTTCCATTATGCATAGCAAACGTTTAAAAATAAGCTAAACAGTCCTGAAGTAAATTAAATTGCTTACCTTTGAGCCTCGCTCATTAAAAATAATTTCAACATCTAAGATTTTACCAAATTGCTGCAAAGAAATAGAAATGTTTTATAAGCAAGAGAAATGGAATAAATCATATTATGCACATTGGTAATTGTACCCCAAGTCAGAGGTTTTTTTTCCTCTTTTATTATCAAGGATAGGCATTTTAAGTTGTTTTATCCTTAGAGAAGTGCTTGAACTAAGAGACAGTGGAACCACACACAGATTTCCATCTTGCTGGATACCCCACCATGTGAGAAGGTATAGCACTGGCCTGGGGCAAAATGTATAGTCAAGTGGCTGGTTCCATTTTCCTTTTTTTATGTGTGTGCAATAACTTTCCCAGGCACTGAGCACCGAAGATGAAAACTGGTTGGTGTGTAAACTGATCCTCCTATGCTACTCTACTCCACTAGCTACTGGGAGAAACCTCCTGGGAGAGGTGTGGTTTTCATAATAAAATGTCCAGGTAGAATCTGATGATGAGGATTACGGCCCTTGGCCCCAGCATAAGCTAGAGGAACAGTGAGGCCATGGAAGAGAAGTCAAGTCCAAAGAGATAAAAGCAAGGTCCTCCAGGAGGATATCCATCATAATCAAGACACCAGCGTAGCTGTGATTAGCCCTCAGGCTGAAATGTACTTCTCTCAAAATGATTCCCCATTTTGTTAAACAAACAAATAGATTTTAGACAATTAGCACGAATAGACTCTATAAGGGGTGAAAGCAACTTGACATATTTAGGCCGGAAACATGGTTTCGGATTACAAATATGGCAGCCAAATAACTCACGGATGCGTAGTTAAATTTAAATTTCAAATTTTTCAGGATAATTACAATCCCTGCAATATTTAAGACATACCTATACTTAATAAAATATGTTATCTACAATTCAAATTCAACTATTGTTATCTTATGTTTGTCTTTATTTGCTAAATCTCATAGTCCTAGGGAGACGTGCACGTCAAACAATTTGTGATTCATACTTTTACAAAAAGGGAACATGGACTTGGAATCAGAAGCATCTGATAGTCCAAAATCTTTTCCCCTTGACATTGGAGTCTCTTCCTTTTTCTTAGCTTGCATGAAGTACAGTGGGTATTTATTTATTTAACTTTTTTGAGTGTGCAGGTGGGAGGGGGTTGTTGTGAAAGTATGCGGCATGGCCCAGGAAAAGTATGATGGGAAATTTACCCTGATGCAGAATTAGGGCGAGTGCTCCTTTTAGTGATTAAAAAAATAAATGGAACCACACGAAGTAATATGTCCATCTTTTTTTCTTTTATTTTGAGCTTTTGTATTATTCCATTTGCTTTTGCAGCCTGGATTTTTACTGCGTCCTTTGTTGCCCTAAGAGATTCTGCATTCTGTCTTTTTCCCCAGGGTAGAAAGCATTAAGCAGCCTCCATGTTGCAGAGGACAGAGTGGCTGGGAGGGAAAGAAAAAGAACCAAAGATAACAAGACAGAGAAGAGAAGACAGCTCCCCTGGCCACTATACACAGGATACCAGGGGGCCCTGAGAATAAGTGTGAAGAGGGTGCAACTAAGATTTGAGAACAAAATTATTTGAAACATACAGAGGCTATCCTCTGGAACATACAAATAAATCTACCTCCCCTGGAAAGGCAGAAAAAAAAAAACTATGCACACTCCAGTTGAAGAGAAAGAGCTCAAAACCTTGAAACAAAAGTAGTTTGATGAGAAAAAGGGAATCCAAAGCTATGTCATGGAAATGTGCCCATCCCCCAGGATACAGAGGCGGTCAGGGGACTGCCCGTTGAATTCGTCTTGTAGAGCGGACATGTTTCTCTTCCTCCGGGAGAAGTAGAAGGCTAGGAAGAAACAAAGAAGCAGTTGGGCTGGGAGAGGACAGGGGAGGACTACAGTGCCAGCAGGAGAGATGGAAATACCAAGAAACTCATAGGTAACTCACCCTGCAATTGATGGGCACTCTAATTTCCTTTTGGTCAAGAGAATGTTCTTCTATGGAGCATTTTCTGTGCCCTAGATTTGGGCAGAGAAAGTTGTTAAAAATAGAAGAAGAAAACTTTCAGGTTTGGGAAATGCAGGATTTGCCGTTGAAAGGGGAGCTGAGTTTCATAGTAAAAACTCCTCCCGTTTGTGAACTCCTCAGAAGCAGTGATTTTGATATAACCTCCTCAGAATATTCAGTCCACACAGATGCTATCATATTTATTTCAGGCCTAAGAGCATGAAAGCACACATATTTATGAGCAGGGAAGCTTGAAAAGGATTCCTTCCAAAACCATGAAGCAAATGTCATCTACGGAACATTCTCTAAGCAGTCAACATGAAAACACTCCCTTTAAAAGAAGATCTGGTTGAAACAGAACCAACCAATCAAGAAGTAATCCTAGCATGTGTCATTCCCTAAATGAAACAATGACACCATATGCCCTGAAATGGTCTCAAATGTTTGCCTCTTTGGCAGTTGCTACTGGGTGGGTGATTCTCAGAGCCAGCGAAGCAAGCGAAGCAAACGGGCAAGAAGAACACTGGTGTGAGCCCCATTTCGAAGACAGTTGCATACTGTATTTATAGTATCAACAGTTTAATTGGGAAGTTTGGTACTAATGATGTAAACACAGCTGGCACACGTTCAGTTTAAACAGACACGGCTCGCTCGCAGACATTAACTCGCATTTGTCTGCTCAACACCCATGGTTCGCCGCGTTCCACGACAACTCCAAATCCACGCAAGGGGTCTCAATAGCTGTATCAAGAACAAAATCCAGAAGCTTACAGGCATGCACTGGAGCAGGTACGTACCAGGCATTTTCAGACAGTCTCAGATCAAATAATACTTCCCTGAAAAACTGTGAACGATGTTCAACGGTTACAGCATAAAACATGAAAGTAAAGGTTAGTTCAAAGAGTGTACATGGAGGCTAAGAACAGGCACCGTCTCA
Organism: Panthera tigris; assembly: GCF_018350195.1. Taxonomy (NCBI): domain Eukaryota; kingdom Metazoa; phylum Chordata; class Mammalia; order Carnivora; family Felidae; genus Panthera; species Panthera tigris. Next base: position 35,100,738 of record NC_056675.1, read on the forward strand.
GTTTTCTTTGGGTTGGCTTCATGTCTGGAATGCAGAAGTTAGGAGGCACCAGGCCAGGTCCAAAAAAAATAAAAAAATAAAAAAATAAAGGCTTCATTGCTTCTAACAGCACGGTGCATGGAACTTTGCCAGTAACACTAAAGGGGCAGGCATCTCTGTGTTATTACAAAGAAGTGATCATGAAAGCTTCTTTTGCATGTTCTGAAAGTCATGTGGTCTGTTTCTGGGTGACAATTATGAGTGATTTCACTAGATCATGCATCATGCCTAGAGGGTTTGTATTTTGATAACAGAAGCAAGGCTGTGCTATAAACAAGGGTATTGTGCACATTTGAATCCTATACTCCATGAGTAGTTATTTCTGAAAACAGTCCTGTGATACAATGTGTCCTGTCAGTGGTCTGGGTATATCATAACCACCTCTCTCACTCACCTAGGTACATGTACACTTCTAAAGGTAAGGTAAAGAATCATTCTGCTCAAGAGCAAGCCCTTACAATCAATTTGGAGGAAATTCACACATTTCTTTCATGGAATCATCAAGATTTCAAACATAAAGAAAAGGCACTCTCACGAGTGCTTCCTGAAATAAGGACAGAGCTCAAGACTGAAGTAGCCAGGCCAGAAGCAATATTTCTTACAGTGAAACACCCAGAACCAATGCCCCTGATCTGTTCCTTTCGGCCCCAACTGGTGTTTTAAAAAGACTCTGGCTCCACTGTGGCCATAACTTCTTGACCAAAGACTGTTCTATGAAAGAAAGAAAAGAAAGGAAAGGAAAGGAAAGGAAAGGAAAGGAAAGGAAAGGAAAAGTAAAGAAAAGAAAAAAGAAAAGCAGGAAAGAAAGAAAGAAAGAAAGAAACAAACAAACAAACAAAGAAAGAAAGGAAGAAAGAATGAAGGCAAGCAAGCAAGCCTGAACTTAGAAGATTTAATGCCAAACACTAGAATAAATTCATCCAAAGGAGGAGGAAATAAAGAATATCAAGTACCGAGTACATGGTGGGAAAAAGGTAACCAGAATCGTAATGAACAGGCCCTGAAGCCACAAATTAAAAACAAAATGTGAGGCTCTTGCCGCGACCATCAGGCCTGCAGAAGTTGCAAACTTCACGGCTGAATTACTAATGGTCGCAAAAGTTGTTTATGAACACGGCCAGGTTTTAGGCAGTTTGAGAAGAGAACTTCCTCTTTTGTCTTGTTTTGGTTTCAGTTTCAAATCCCCATGGCCGCATTTAACCAAAGAGACAAAGGAGAAAAGCCCAAAAATCTTGGAGAGGGTTTTTCTCTGCAATCACCGCCATTCTAGCTCCTGTTAAAGTGAAGGGACAAAGGGAGAATAGAGCAATAAAAGGCAAAAAGAGATCTCATGTCCAGCTGACTTGGAAAAGACCTGAGGGGAATCAAAATGTGGTATCTTACAGTAACTATGGCCGCAAAGAAACCACACTTAATTCTCTCAAGTGGAATGTGGGGAGCCAATCAGAATGTGTACAGATGCCTTTCAATGTGACTCAAGCCACCAAGCTTGTCGTATAACCAGAATGGGCTTGCCACCACCAATGCTTGCTGGGAACAACAGATTTTTAGCTTTGAAGTTCCATTCTTCAGAACAGAGGTTGTAAACCAAAGAGGCCTCAGCATTATTACAAAGAATCCAGGAATCCGTATGTGCCTGAACATTTTTATAGCTGAAACTCCTAAAAAAAAAAAATCTTGCGTACTTTTCAAATGAGCACAGATGCTGTTTGTGATGAGCAAAATTAATTTCAATATTACTGAAGGCATGCTGCATTTTCTTAATTGATACTAAGCGTATCTATCATCTTGTCAAGTCGACGACGTCTTGTCAGTTGCTTAAAATGTTTCATTTTTACAAACACTGGCTCTGAAACCAGTAGATTGTGATCCTAGTTTGACAACCCGCAGTGTGTTCGGTCTTTGGCAGGACTCAGCCCTGCACTGCTTGCCCTGGCCCCGTGAAGACACAGAGGCTCAGATATCCGTGCAAGCAGGATGCCTTCTTCGGGAGTTCCAGCTGTGGATTTTTCCAATACGTCTCTGACTTGGCTGTGTGGTGACTTTTAAGATAACAGAGAAGACCAGGGAGGGAAGTGCACCCGCAGGGGGGCCGCTGCAGTGAGTGACACTCTGAAAGACCACCAGGATGGTCATTAAGGGGGCCAGATTCAAAGCCAACATCCCAGTGACACCTGACGAGGGAAGATGGACCACAGAGCAAGACTTTCTAACCTGACGTGGCAAAAGGAATCTAATTCCTCTGGCTGCCATCATTCAAACCTGGTCTCACTGCTTTACACACACTTAACCTCCACTTTCACTTTGAATGCTCTGCACTTTTCAAAGTCATCTTTGACCTGAGAGTGCCCGAGGGTATCTCTACTCGGCAAGAGTTAGAGGGCTCAACTCAAGGTTATTACCAAACGAGGAAGATAAAAGTGCAGAAGCTGACCTTTTCCTCTGAAATGTCAGGAATCAAGTCTGGGTATCTGAATATGAGGACGCTTGCTCTGTCTTTGTGTCAGATGCATACTTGATAAACATCACGCATGTTAAAGAAATAAAAGGTGCAAGCAAGCTAACCCCACAGTCGCAGAGTGATGAGCCAGCGCTCCCCTTTACATGAGGGGGGGAGGTGAGGTCTACTCTGCCCGGGGTTAGGCATTAAAGTTTGGCTTCTTCTTATTCCTTCTGTAACATTTGCATCCATCCACAGACTCTAAGAAGAAGAAACTCCAAGCAGCCAACCTTTCCTCTAAGTCAAATGCTAAGGCTGTGGTTCTGTTCATGGAATCCACAGATACCTCCCATCAATACTGGGATGGATGTCATGAACAAACAGGCTGAGTACGTTTGCAAAAACAATAACAACAACAACGACAACAACAAACGAAGGATATCTAAGCCCTGTCAGAATTTTATCCTTTGGTGGAACTGAGCCCAAAGACACGGCTAACTCATTCCTTCTCAAGGTGAACACCGCACCATTTCGTCCAGGAAAAGAATCAGAGTCATGGCGTCCTACAAGGAAGCAACCCTATCATTTATTTTCTCTAGGTTGGTCGTGGCTTCCGCCCTGCTCTGCATTTCCATCATGGTGCCTTGGAAAGGCACCTCTGTGGGGGTAACGTCGCAGTAAAAACCTATGAATCCTCACCACCAACTCCAGGAGAATGTATATGGCAGGATGCAAGTCAGATTTAGATGTCTTTAGCTTTTTTTTTTTTTTTTTTTTTGGTTTTGCTTTTTAATGAAGTTTTAGGCAGAACTAATTATTCTCTAAAGCTGCATCTGAAATCCAAATGCACAGTGCCTGGGAAAGAGTGAGGTATATGCAGGAAAATGTCGTGATAACTTGGCAACTACAATAGAAGAACCAAAAAGACACAAAATGTTTATTTCAGCCGTGATGTAGGGTCCCGGGCCACTTGATTTGGGACCATCAGTGAGATTCTTTCAATGCTATTTTATCTGGGAGCTCATTTTCCTTCTGACTTTCCCGTTCCTAATTAGAAGAGCAGCATTTGGCCAAGTGGGAACACGGTGAACACATACAAAATGGATACTGAAATCGTGAAGAGATTCTGGCCAAAATACAGCTACAGACTAGGATCCAAAATGCCTTTCTTTTCCCCTATGTCCACATCTCACCTTCAGAACTTACATGAAGAGAGGGCTCTGGGGACCCCAGAGCAGGCACTGCAGAGGAGAAACGCACTACTTACGCCAAACATTTGTCGGAGGTCCGGATCTCGGAACCGGAAGGGGATGTTGGAGACATGCAGCCGTTTGGGCTGGGACTTGTTTTCTGAGTTTTCAGAAGGTTGTGTCTGGGGCTGGCCATCCGTCGGTGCTGCGTCATCTGTCTGCTAAAAGGACAAGAGTAAAGAGGCTCTGAGTGGACCTACGTGCTGTTTCCAAACTGCTTTTGCTTCCCCTAAATGGTCGGAAAATGCTGGAACAGAGGAACAAGGACAAGGAAAGAAGTGCTGGGTCATTCATTCATTCAACATTTCTGAATACCCCCTGAGAGCGTAATGTGGATCTGGGATTCAGTAGCAAGAAAAGCGGACAAAACTCCCTGCCCTCATGGAGCGCAATTCTTATGGTGGGGGTGGGGGGCAGGAAAGGCAATGAGCTCATTAACAACGAAATATGCAGCTGGTAGAAAGAGAGCGCCAGGAAGAAAAATAAAGCAAGGGGATGGGTGGTTGGTGTGGAGGTATTGGGGGAGTTTTAATAATTAGGCAGAGAAAACCTCATCACTGAAGCTAGGAGAGGGTGTATCCCTTAATCAAAGGTGTCCAAAATCTTAAGACATCGCCTACCTAATTGTTGAGAGTGTGAAGATAAAATATTTGCAAATGTAATAAAACATTTGAAAAGGTTGTTTGGTGCTCTGCAGTCTAAGTAAGCATCTGATTGACTTAATTTATTATTAAGGCTTGAACTTCTCGTTTTTTGATTGTGCAGTTCTATCGTGTCCGTTACAGCTGACCCCGTGTGGCTAGTTAAATCTGAATGAATTAAGATTAAATAAAATGTACAATGCAGCTTTTCCTTGACACTAGCCACATTTCAAGTACTCGATAGCCACCTGGGGCTATTGGTTTCCATGTCAGACGGTGCAGGTTTAAAGCATCTCCAGCACAGCAAGACATTCTGTGGACCATGTTGGTGTAGATAAGGTTACATTATTAGCATAACTCGTTACTCTGCTTCCCGTTCTTGCCAAAATGAGTCTGGACAACATGATATTACATCGGCACCTGGATATGGGCAGGAACCAGGAGAAAAGTCACGGTAACATTTGGTATCCTGATAGTCATGACGGGTACGGGTCCTCTTGGTTCTAGAGATGCTTCTAGAAACTTTCTCTGCAATTAGCATCTCTTGCCTCTGGGTGGCAGTGGATGCCATTCACATCAGTCAGTTGCTTCTCCAAAACCATGATGGAAAACCTATGTGGAAGCCCATCAAATTGATGAGCAAGGAACCAGCCTCACCTACTTATAAACAGTTTAGAAGCATATTAACTGGGACGAAACTATCAATGCAAGCAGCCAGGTGTAAAATAATAAAGACACAGAGAAGGAAACAATTTCACAACGAGAAATATGTATTTTTATATATTAAAAAATATGTATGTTTATTTTATATACATAAGTGTTTTATATATGCCATATATACATTTTCATATATATTTATCAAAATATATATAATATATATTAAAATATATATATAATATAATATATAATATAATATAATATAATATAATATAATATAAATTATATATGAATATATATAATATATAATATATGAATGCAGCCATATATATATTATATATATTATATATTATATATATTATATACATTATATTATATAATATAATAGATATTATATATATATATATCAAAATAACATGGGCATAATTTGTGACTGTCTCGTCAGTACGTGTGTTTATTGGCAGACTTCATTTCCATTCTCCTTAATGATACATCCTGAATGGCATTCTGATGCTGTTAAAAAAACTTTTATTACTATATTTTTAGCGGGGAGAGGGGCAGAAGGGGAGGAAGAGAGAATCCCAAGCAGGCTCCACTCCCAAAGTGGAGCCCAACTCAGGGCTGATGCCATGACTGTGAGATCGTGACCTGAGCCGAAATCAAGAGTCGGATGCTTAATCCACTGAGCCACCCGGGCGCCCCCTGAATTGGATTCTGAAAGCAAGACCTTCCCAGGGGCTGGCAGAAGACTGTTCCAAGCTGGTTTGGTATCTAAGGCCCCCCTGGATGACCTTCTTCAACCTTGAAGTGCTATGTCATGTCAACAACAACAATGCACTTGGCCATTCTGTCTATGCTGTTGGAGTGAATAGGCAGGAGGATGGTGATAGTCCTCTAACCTGGAAAACGAGTAATAATAATAATGCACACCTTCTAAGGCTCTGCAGGGACTGACTGCAATCACATATGCCAACTTGGCAGAGTTCTTGTCACATGGCATACGGTCAGTAAATGGAAAGCAATGAATATTTTAGAGTTATGGTGATTTTTTTTTTAAATGTCAAAACGAGGAGTGAAAAACCCTCTCTCAGGTAAAGGAAAGGTTCTCATGGCTCCTTATACATATTTTTACTGAGCAACTACTAGACACTGGATATATAAGTCAGGCCTCCAAACACATTCAGTTTCCAGTTCAGAGGAAGAGAAAGAGGGTAGAAAAAGACAGTTGCAAGGCTGGGATCACAGGGAATCATAGAGGGCTGCGTAAACGTAAATCAGGGACATGCTGCAGGGCTGGATGCCTTAAGAGGCTTGCCAGTTCTGGGGGGTTATGTTTTGAGTGGGAGGTGTCTAACAGAACAGATGAAGGGGGCGGATGCTGTACCCGCAGTGTGCAAAGCACAGGCAAAGACGCAAAGGTGAAATCATGTTCTGGATTCAGGGGGCTTCCACGTGTGATCACTGGTCACTGCAGGCCATGTGAAGGAAGGACGGAACGGTACACTGTGGGGGTAGTGGCGGTTGGGTTACAAATGGCCCTATGCGTAGAGCAAGAGTATATATTTCATCATAAAAACTGTGACGAGCCACCTATGATCATCGCGGGGCATGATGTGATCAGCACAGGACGCCAGAGCTGAGCTATGGCCGACAAAAGATACATGCAGGTTGAATGGCTGGCTGAATCACTGACTGAACAGCGGAAGGGATTACAAGCGTATCAATAAAGTAACGAGTGAAGGAGCAAACAGTCTGCTTGGCACCTTCAAGTGAGTCAAAACGCAGTCTTATAACAGCGAGGCCCAAACAGAGCAGGAATGTTTTCTCTGCTGGTAATAGGAGGTTTGGTTACACGACAAAGCCAGCGACATGTCCTTGAACCACATGGTTGGGGTCTTAGTATTCTAACCTAAGAAGCTCTGTCAGCACAAGCAGCTGCTGAGACCCTGAACCTGCAGCTCTAGCTTCTTTCCTCTGGAAAGAAGTTGCTGTTCAAATGCAAATTAAAACAAATTCCTTCTCATCCCAAGAAAGAAACTTAGATTTGGATTTGTACAGAACGGCTGGATGTTTCAGCTTAATAAACCTAATTAGGAATTACAGAGATTATGATTAAACATATTAAATGATTAATAGCATTATGCCGCTCATGTGAAAATTAAAATTAATCATCTTTAGTCAAACAGGACTTTGGAGAAATCTTTGCGTTGTTCCCTTTGATAAAAAACATACAACGCTCAATTAATCATTTTGTAGTGTGGGCATGTATACAAATGCTCATCAATTGTTATGTCGGGATACCTGTGTATTAAAGGTAATTTTTAAAGATAACATGTAAAATGGAAAATAAACCAACAGTGTTTCAGAGATCGTGGGTGGATGGAGAGGAGAGGGAAGAGGATGACGTCAGGATCCAGAGGCCGAGAAAGAAAAACAGATCTGTGAGCTCAAGCACGCCTGCTTACACGTTGGGACGTAACACAAGTGGACCAAACGAGACCGGGGCTGTGCAAAATAGCTACTCCGGAGCCCGGGGCACGGTGGGGGTGAGGCCTTGCAGAGTGGTCCTCACTGACTCTCATGCTGAGTAGGTCAGGATGAGGGCCTTCCCCTTCCTTTCTCCTGGGAACTTTCAGGGAAAACATACTCAGGACAAGCCTGAGTTTGAGGTCGTTGTAGTCTCCTAAGAAATTACCACAAATGTGGTGGCTGAAAGCAACAGCAATGTACTCCCTCAAGGTTGTAGGGGCCAGACATCTACAGTGAGGGTGCTCTCAGGACCACACTCCCTCGGGAGGCTCTGTGGGAAGGCCCATCTCTACCTCTTCCAGCTTCTGGTGGCCTCTTGGCTTGGAGTTGCCTTTCCCCAGTCTGTCTCTGTGTTCATACGGCCTTCTTCCCTCTGTGTGTCTGAGACTCACATCTCTGTCTGCCTTTTTGTTCTTTATAAGGACATTAGGCACTGGGTTTAAGGCTCACCCTAGATCTTGGCTTGGGATCCTTAACTTAATTACATCTGCAAGGACCCTTTGTCCAAATAAGGCCACGTTCATGGGTTCACAAGGGTCAGGACAAGGACATATCTTTTGAAGGCCACACTCAACCCACTACAACCCTTTATTAAACAAGAAAACAAACTGGAAGCACATGTAGGATGGGTAGCTGTAGTCAAGGAGGAGATTCATTTGCTACCACTTAAGGTGGCCTGAGGTTCTCCAAAGGGTTGGCCCCACACTAGGTCCATAAGAATAGAGAATGTCTCTGCCTGAGCTGTCCCAGGTTCCCATCTGTCGCCCTGGGAACTTTAATGAGTTCCCGAAATAGAGGAGACTGCAATCTTCCCTTTGCCAGCCTGGGCGCCCTGGCCACCATTCCATCCCTAGCCCTGGAGGTACTGACGCCCTTCAGCAGGACTGAGACGCGCTCCACCAGCCTCCCGAGAGGCAGCCGATACTCCAAAAGCAAGGACAGGCCTGCCAGTTCCCTGAGCCTAGAGCTGTACCTCACACAGATGGCTAAAGCGGTCACGGTATCCCTGAGAAGGTTGGTGAAGCTTACGGCGAACGCCCAGAGTGAAACTTCTACCGACAAAAATAAAATAACGTAGAAATTCTAAGAAGGTTGCGCAGGGAACTGCACATCTAGAATGTGTATTCCCCCAAAGTCAGGGGCTCCCTGCTAGGGAGCTACATCCCCCGAGGCTGGTGCCTGGCAAGGCTTCCTTGGAATTAATTGCTCGAAGAAGAACTCTTGATTTATCCCTGATTTTTTTTCCTAAGTACCATTTTGGCTCTAAGTGGGACGCAGCTGAACTGGAAAGATACCTCATAACCATGTTTCGGAGATCAGAAGATAGAACATAAAGACCAAGCAAATTACTGCTGATCTGCTCGCTCAGAGATGAGAGGAATTTGAGAAAACAAAGGATGTTCGAGGCAGAAGGAGAACGGCCAGGGCACTTGCCCTCTCTGAACCCTCTAGCCCAGGCCCTCATTCTGGGCTGTGGTATTCAGTATGGCCTGGCCCTGACCCCCTTGCTTCTTTTTAAAAAAAATTTTTTTTTAATGTTTATTTATTTTTGGGACAGAGAGAGACAGAGCATGAACGGGGGAGGGGCAGAGAGAGAGGGAGACACAGAATCGGAAGCAGGCTCCAGGCTCCGAGCCATCAGCCCAGAGCCTGACGCGGGGCTCGAACTCACGGACCGCGAGATCGTGACCTGAGCCGAAGTCGGACGCTTAACCGACTGAGCCACCCAGGCGCCCCGACCCCCTTGCTTCTTGAGGCTCCCCAGTCCTTGCTCACTGGGCACCTTGTTCCTCCTTCCACCCACTCGGCAAGCTCCCTCCTCAGGCTTCACACCGGTTATTCCTCTGCCTGGAGAACTCTCTCCCCAGATGCCTATGTGGCCGGCTTGCCCCCTCTTGCCCATCGGCTGTCTGCCCAGACATGACCCGTCTGAGAAATCTTCACCTGCCCATTACCAAAGTACGTATCACTTCTTCCTTTTAGGTTATGTGCTTCTGTTATTTTCTGCTGTGCCTGTCTTCTCCACCAGAACGCAAAGTCCACGAGAACAGAGACTGGGGAGTTTCCATTCACTGTTCTGCCCTACACCTAGAGCAGTCTCTCTACCAGAAATGTTGATGTGGGGGCTGTTTAGCTCTTTGACCTGGGGCTGTCCTGTGCACCATAAGATGTTCGTTCAGCAGCATCCCTGGCCCCCATCCTCTAGATGACAGTGGGACAGCCGGAACTATCTTCAGGGGTTCAGGTGCTCCCTGTGGGGGGCGGAACTGTACCGACTGAAACCGCTGATCTGGAGCACATGGAAAGTTCTCAGCAAGGGCCTGTGGCGTCAATGAACAGGTCTGGCTTTGGTATCAGCGAGCGGCACAAGTGCTAACTTCACGTCTCTCACTCTTAGTTGCGGATGCATAAAATCATAAATGCACATCTGTCCTGGGCCCTTCAGACTGGGATAATGTAATCCAAGTCTTGCAAACAGTTAAGTCCCATGAACAAACAGGGAATGCGTATCATTACTATTATTAACAGCGTTAAAACCATCGGGGTTTGTTCTTTCCTCGGGCGTGTGGGTACGGACAACCCTGAGATGCAGAGGCCCCATCACGCAGGGGAGGCTGCAGGACCCTACACGAGTGGAAAGTCCATTAACCCTAAGAGGTGTGTTTCCAGGCAGCAGTTGGCACAGGTTCGAAAATAAGCTCATTAGGATGGCAAAATCCAGCTTCTAGTCTGGCCCAGTTCGAGAGCCCTATTAGGAGTCAGGATGTGTGCCGCAGAATTTTTCCTAATAAACAAACTCCCCAGATATCGGCGCAGGTTATAAATGTTAAGAAAACACCACCAGCACTTTAATCTCCCGAAGATCACTTAGTGCTTCCGCAAAGACCTTAATAAAGAACCGCGGGGCTCCCTCTGCTATAATCGTTCCTAATTCAATGAATAGCTCTGAGCAACCCAAGGCTAATCCTGGTGAAATTGGATTTTGATATCGACCAATCCGGGGATGACTGTTGGAGAGAATCCGCATAGTTTTTGTATGTGCCTTTCAGATTCTAGCCCCGCCCCGCGGGCTCAGCTCTGAGCCCATGAGGCACTGCTGAGCTCACCTGTGTGCTATCTCCAGGGGGTGACCAGGTACCTAGTGGTAACGCAGGCCGAGGACATTTGTAGCTGGGCATCCCCGAGCTAAACTCCAGTTCTGTCACATAGGAGCCGAGCTCCTTAAACCCTTCTGAGCCTGTCTCCTCAGATTCAAGTAAGGATAAAAGGTTCCATCACCAAGGTGTCTGTGGTCTCAGGTTGCTGGAGGCAACATAGGTGACCATCACAAGGGCGGATGAGTAAGATGTGGAGAAGCTGTCAGCAGAAATCAGAACTCGGAGAGAAATCAGAGACTTTGAAGCACAGTGCTGAGTGCCTGTAGTAGGGGCGTTAACCCTAATAAAACAAGAACTGTACCGAATTATATTTTGCCACCCCAAAATACGCCTCTTTGGCACAAGGGTTATTTCGGGACAATTATTTTTGAGAAACAGCAGACACAGGAGAAGCTCCAAAAACAGTAGAAAATACCCTTTTGTAAGAGACATTCACATTTATAAGGAAATTCTCCATTTATAGGGGTGTCTTCCTCTCAGGAGGCACCAGGAAGAGAAAGTAAATCTCTAGAAACTCTCTTCAAAGGATGAGTCAAGGACCTAAATCTGCATAACCACCTCACCCTTATTTACCATGCTTTTCCTAATAACCTCCCCATTGCTGGCTCCCCTGGCCTCCCAACATCTTTTGTCTTCAGCTGGAGATGATGTTTAAGCTGGTGGCTTGGGCCATGCCAGGGAGTTACTTGGTTTTCTTGGGTAGGTACCTTGTCTACAGAAGGTAGACATGTTATTAAATTCCTGTTTGTCTCTTTTATCACAGGGTGTTTCAGCCAAGAACCTAGAAGAATACAAAGAAAATTATTTTCTTCCCCTGCACGATGGAAATTAAAAACTCATGCACTCATCACATAAGACTAGATACGGTTCAGGGACAGTGATCGCACACTTTAGAGCAGCCATTCAACAAAATAAAATAGGAGTCACATACAAAATCTTAAAGTTTCTAGAAGCCACGTGTCTAAACAGTAAAAAGAAATATGTGGAATTAACTTTAAGGATATATTTATCTTAATCCAATTTACCAAAACTATTATTTCAGCGTGTAATTAATGTAAATGATATTTTACATTCTTGTTTTTCTGAGTCTCTGAGATGTTCAAATAATTTGTACTACAGCTCATCATCTCAATATGGACACTGCATTTTCGTTAGAAATACCTCATCTATATTTAGACTTGGAAAAATTGGCAGTTGAATAGCCAAGATTTTCAAAACACACCTAAAAGGCTTTTAATAATGGAATCAAGTGTCAGTGTCTAAATTTTCATTACAGTTGAGTCTAATTAAAAATTCAGTTCCTCAGTCATACCAGCCATGGCTCAACAGATACCTCCAGCTGGCAGAATAATGCCCCCTTCGAAATATTAATATCCTAATCCCTGAATACAGAGTTCACAGACTCCCTGAAGGGTGCACAGATATCCACGGATCCCTGGATAAGGACCAGTGCTGTGCGAGGGCATTCCACTCTCCCCTGAGTTGAGGCATCTGATGCTGAATACTACCAATGCCTGATTGCTTATGAGCCTAGTGTGGAATCAGCTAATGGGTCGGGTAATGGGACGGGTACTAAATATAAAACTGTGCTGAGGTCCTACTGTGACCCTGGTATCTTGCTAGGCATTTTTCGTACCTTATCCCACTGATCACCATAACAGTTTGAAAAACTGAAGCTCAGAGAGGTTAAGTTACCTGTCCAAAATTACACAGCTAGGAGATGGCAGAGCCAAGATGGAACCTAAGATATCTAACTCCATTTGCTGGACTCCATATTCCAGACCCCAATGGCTTGTCAAGGCCAAGGGGAAGGTGTTATGGAAAGTCTAAGGATAGCCCAGCCCTAGAGGGCAACTGCTAAGCACTTGCATAGAGGAGTGAATATTCGCTGGAGGTCTAACTGCCTGAGCTCTCTGTCTGGGCTGGAACCAGAGTGATGAGCTCTGCGAACAGGGCTCTATCTCAACCAGTTGGCCAAAATCAAACCAAACCAGGCGGCTTCAGATGCCTCCTCTGAGCCCCTAGAGTCCTGTGCTCCCCTCTGGTGAGCTCTTATCAACCATGTATGTTTCTTACTATCAGATTACTTACCTGTCTGTGCTACTAGAACATGAACATCCCAAAGACAAACACTACACTGAATCATTTTTGAAGCCCTTTACTGTGCCAGCAAATATTTATTGTGTCATTCCAGAACACCTCTTGGGGCCCAGCTTCTTTTGTCTCCATGAGCATCCCCAATTCTGCCATGAGGGTGTCAAAACCCAGCACCCAAGCCAGGATGCTAATGAGCACAACTTTCCCCCCCGTACAGCCTAATGAATATCCAGCATATCCCCTATCCTGCGGGCTTCCTCCCCTCCATGCCCAAAGTGCTTTACAGTGATAAATAAAAAGTGTCCTTTTGAATAGCCAGCTGCTTCTTCCTCCTCCACCAATCAAGTTATTTCTCAGAGAGAAAAGCTTGTGAGTGTCTTCGAGGCATTATTTGATTAAGTTGACAATATTATGTGAGCGATGGTTGAGTACCCACTGCGATGTACTTTGGACCAAATTGATTTGTGTAACGAACACTTGCTCTGTCTCTTCTTACAGCCTGAATAGTGGTCTTGATTTAGCCAGTAATGCTGGGCACCAAGCGAATTTACAGGGTCCACAGTCCCTCTCTCTCAATCTGGAGAGAAGAGCAAAAGAAAGGCTGGAGTGGCATAATTCAATACATTGTACTATAAGCTCAGAAAATGGTATCACAGAGCTCTGCAATATACCTATTTGATTTGATTTGTAAACCTGATAAAAAAGCAATCGAGAAAAGTTCAGGGGGAAAATATATATGTTCTAAGCAAAAAATGTAACGATATTGAATGTGTACAAAGAACCAAAGTCCTGGGGAGGGGGAGAAAATCATGCATACTAAATCAACTTCATACCCTGCGTTAGACAATATTGCACATTCTCCATTTAAAACGAAGCAAGATTGTGCGAAGTTATTTTCCATTAAAAATAATAATAATGGTAAGCCCAGGGAATGTGAATTAAAACCCACGTCTCGAGTTTTCTCACAATCCTACTTCAAAACGGGGCTCGTGCAGATTCACTCAGCTTCCCGATTTTTCATTTTAGCTCTGTAGGCAAACAAATAAGTTAATCACACAGCTTTGGATGTAGTTAATGCCTCCTTCCTAGCTCGGCAGGGCGGATTCCACAGCCAGGTGACACAGATTTAAGAAACTCATCACATTTCCCTCAACCCGAATAAATTCAATGCTTTGCTAGAATGATGAAATTCTTCAGAAGGCAGAAGCCCTGCGGGACACAGAAGGGCTGACTCCAAATTCTCTTGCTCTTTTTTTTTTTTTACCCTTTGAAAGTATAGGATGAGCATTCAAGGGGCCAAGTGTTTAACACCTCAGTAAAGGCGATGGGCTGCATAGGTGTCTGTATAAGTACACTCAAGCTGCTGTAACAAAACCCCACGGACCAGGTGGCTTCAACCACAGTCATTTACTTCTCCCGGTTCTGGAGGTTGGGAAGTCCAAGATCAAGGCGTCAGCATATTTGGCTGCTGGTGAGGTCTCTCTTTCTGGCTTATAACCTCCCTAAGTCCTCTTCTGGTGGAGGGAGAATGCTGTCTCTCTCTTCTTCTTCCTATAAGGACAGATTCCCACAGGAGGACCCTGCCCTCATGACTTCATCTAACCCTAATTACTTCCCAAAGTCCACACCTCCAAATACCATCACGTGGGGGCTTAAGGCTTCAGCATAAAGGGGAGGGGACGCAATTCAGTCTACAGTAGTGTCATTAAAGCAGAGCCTGTGAATACCTGGGAATGTGACATGTTTTGTCCTGGGGAGAGAAAGGAATTTCAATGGGCTTGAAAGCAGCTGTTTTCTCATCCAGTCATTCAAAATAGATTTATTGAGCACCTACCACATACATATATATATGTATATATATATGTATATATATACATATATATATATGTATATATGTGTGTATGTATGTGTGTACGTTTGGGAGCTGGTGTCTACTTCTCAGTGGACAGGAGTCATAAGACTCCAGAAAGAGCTCTTTCTTTCCTTCTCCATGTTCAAAGTTTCAGTTTTTAGTTCCAGAAACAAGGAATTGAAAATAACTACCACTACTAATAACAATAACAATAAACATTTGTAGACTCTGGAATGAGTGATCTGGGTTTGAATTCTAGCTTTACCACTTCCTAGTTGTGTGACTTTGAACAAGCTCCTTAACCTCTCTGGGCCTTGTTTCCTTGATCTAGAAAATAGAAATATTATTAGCATTGCCCCAGGTGAGTCAATATATCTAAGTGCCCTTCCTGGCCCTTAAGTGTGATGATGATTAACATCTAGAATAGTGCTTGACATCTGACAGCCATTTAATAAACATTGGTCACATGATTAGCACTCTGCTAAGCTCTTAGCATACATTGTATTTCATTGCATCACCTGATGACTCAGAAAAGAAGATTCTATCATTTGTCCCCATTTTATGATAAAGGAATGGCTGTTCAGAGGGGCTAAGAACTGCTTCAAGATGCTCAGTCAGTACATGGCAGGCGGTGTGGGAGAATGGTTGAGAGCCCAGGCACCACACTTCCCGAGTCAAATCCCTTAATGACATCTAAAGACGATGCAACAGCTTTCTGGCCATGTGGTTATTAAAAACTCAGACCAGGGGCACCTGGGGAGCTCAGTCCGTTAAGCGTCTGACTCTTGATTTCAGCTCAGGTCGTGATCTCACAGTTCATGAAATTAAGCCCTGCATTGGGCTCCGCACTGACAGTGTGAACCTGCTCGGGATTCTCTCTCTCTCCCTCTCTCTCTGCCCCTCCCCTGCTCATGCTTTCTCCCTCTCTCTCAAAATAAATGAATACACTTAAAAAATACCTCAGGCCAATCCATTTTAAAGCTTCCAAAGTCAGTAGGATTCAAATTCTCTTCCTATTACTCCAGACCAGTGTCCTCATAGGCTGTGTCATGATGGACCTGCCTCAGGCAGGGGACATTTCCTGCTTCTTTGCCCCTACTATCCAGCACTTGGCTCTGTCTGCTAGGGGGAGCTGCTGCCTCTGGGATCTTCTTCCTCATTCTCCTCTTAGGTCTTTCTCTTTTGGAGTTGGGGTTTGGGGGAAGAGACTGAGGGGGCAGAGGGCACCCACCCAATTAAACAAGATGCTTCTTGGTGGTCAGAAACAAGTGCCTGTCTCTGCTCTCTCTCTCATTCTGCTGGAGCTCATGGGCCACTGGGGGCTTCTGTGGGTGTGGGGGAGCCTGAGGTGTAGGTATGCTTGGGTTGCTTGGGGGTGGTGAATTGCCAATCCTTCGTCCTCTATTGCTGCAAAAGGTAATGTATCGTCAAGGTCGGCCTGCAAGCTGCCCACTCTCCTTTCAGATGGGGGTCCCTCTGTCAGCACTGGTTTTCTGAGCATCCTGAAAACTCCTTCCCTGTCCTCTGACCTCTAGGCTCTCCCAAGAGCCAGGGCAGATGGCAGGTGTCCTAACACATTCTCCATGACAGTTCTCTCCCATCCTGCTGTTTGGGACTATGCCAGTGAGCCTCCACGGTAATAAATCCCCAGATAAGAAGCAGGCACAAGTCTCTATGTTAATGACATCACTGCACCCAACTAATGTAAGGAACACGTCAAGTTCTCCCAAGAACTCCGCACTGCCTTCTGCTTTGATGGCATCATCAGGACGAGTCTCCTATTTCTCCAGCTCGGTGAGCATCCACCTGAAGGAGCTGGCGAACTCCCCTTCGTGCTGGCAGCCCGCTCTCCCTCCCCAGGAGTGACTCTCTTGAAGCTCTACCCTCACCCCAGCCATAGCCTCCTGGTTTTCGCAAACCCATCCCACTCAGAACTCAAGGCCAATTTAAATATCGATTTAAAAAGGAAAAATGTTGATATCTTACACTGAATCCTCAAATCCACCCAGCTCAAAGACGTCCCCCCCAACGTATTATGCAAGATTTAATTTAACCAAATGGCAAATCTATACATTATGCAAATTTTCCAGACCTAAGAAAATTGCTGAACGGTTGCAGAAACTCGGTGATGAATTTAAGATGGAACTGATCTCAGCTAAAATCCCAGGATTTTCCTTACTAATTACTTCTTTCTTTGTATAAATGCTTTGAACAAAGAGACAAGCACTGTGAGGGGTTTGCTCTGGGTGTACTGGGGTTTCTCCAGTATACCCAGAGACAGGTATACATATCATTCTTTGGAATATTGCTATGTCGATTCTCCTACATTTGACAGTCAAAGAATCCTGTCACATAAAGTACACAATTTCTGAAAACTGACATGATTCAGATTACTTCTGAGTTCCAGATTCTATTCATCAGTGGGCTAATTTTTCCTGCACTGGTGGGTGGGGAGGAGTGTAAATATATTCTAAGAGATGGAAATACTAAGAAATATACTCTGAAAATAGAAATGACTTCAACTCCTCTCCGGTTTGCTCTTTACCTAGACAGCACATTTTTTTTCTTAAAAATGCCATATGGAAAATAGTGTGACTTTGTGGGCCATACTGTCTCTGTTGCATGGGAAAACAGCCACAGGCGGTATCTAAACAAATGAACATGTCATGTTCCAATAAAATTTTATTTACCAAAAAAAAAAAAAAAAAAAAAAAAAAAAAAGGCAGTGGGCCATAGTTCGGGATGATGGATGCTGGTCACTACTCTGGTCTACACTGTTTGATGGTCAGTACTCTGGTCTACACCGTTCTATTTGGCTGGCATTTAAAGAGCTCCCGCTTGGGGCGCCTGGGTGGCGCAGTCGGTTAAGCGTCCGACTTCAGCCAGGTCACGATCTCGCGGTCCGTGAGTTCGAGCCCCGCGTCAGGCTCTGGGCTGATGGCGCGGAGCCTGGAGCCTGTTTCCGATTCTGTGTCTCCCTCTCTCTCTGCCCCTCCCCCGTTCATGCTCTGTCTCTCTCTGTCCCAAAAAATAAATAAAAAACGTTGAAAAAAAAAAATTAAAGAGCTCCCGCCTGTATAAAGGACATTTGTTAGAAGTGAGGCGTAAAGCATGAAGAAGACATACCCAGAGCCTGTGGGATCTCCTGGTATGGCAGGGGACAAAAATAAGGCATGACACAATTGAAACACAATGGGTGAGTTCTCTTACTGAAGGACCTTCGGAAACATAATTCAACAAGAGGGGAATATGGAAAACTTCTTGGACAGTCTTATTCATCTTGGCAATTGTGTATTAGCGGGGCTCACAGGTCTAAAAGTCCAACTCTTAAAATGAAGAAAGACAAATATCTAACCAGTCCTGGGCTCTTTCTCATCTAATTGTGTCATTCAAGGCTCCAATAAGGAGAGGTAAGACTTGAAGTGGTAAGATATGGATGATAGCCATGACGGTGGGTGACATCCTGTCAGAGTGTCCCTTTCTTCACCTGTGGGAGAGGAACAACAATGCAGCTCCCTTTCGGATCCCAGAGAAACAGAGGGGATTCTGCCCCAGAAAGTGCTTTGGCCACTTCAAAGTGCTGTGTATCTGGAGTCCATCATTTCCATTTTTCTTGGTTATGCTACTTAAAAAGCAAGGTTTGCTCACACGGCAGGTGACAGTATCTGATGTCTGATGACATCAGTCTGGCAACCAGAAAGACTCTTAGTGGAGGCCCTACACTTCAGCAGATGTGGATTCAAGGACAACTCCCACCGATTTCTCACTATGTCCTATTTCTTGGAGGAGATTTACTGCACCCAAAGAAATGAAGGCCCTGGTTTTGGTGGTCTTGCAGGTACCCATCAGGTCTCAAAGCCAAGACTCCGAGATTCAGGAGGGTGGGTTGAGCGAGGGGCCCTACCTTGGTAAGGGGTTCTTGGTCACCTTAGCAAGACGCAGGTTTTGTGGTCTGAAAGGCAAACAGGCTTGGGTCCAGGTGGAGGTGCAGAGAGCTCTGTGGATGCTACCTCAGTCTATCTCCAGGTACACCCTTCAGGTCACCTTTAAGTCACCTGGGGAAGCTTGCTGCAAATGCAGACTTCCGGTCCCCACTCCCAAAGTAACCACGTGTAACTGTAGACCCAAGATGAATCATTTTAATAATCCTCAGGGGTGGCCCTGATGTGCTCTAACACCCTCATGGCCACCCCTTTTTACCCTGGGTAAGCAACGGTACGAGTTTACATGTCTGCAATGAGGAGAAACCAAATGTGGTTGATCTTGGACATGTGACTCTACCCCTTGACACCTCACCTCCCCTGGCTTTAAAACAGGGATTTGTGAAATCATTCATTCAAAGGCTATTGATTGACTACCTTCAAGGTGACTGGAAAAGAACCAAGGGACAGGGGGAGGATTAAAACCCTAAGGCAGGCAAAGTGCTTACCAATGGCTTAAGGCATTTCCTGAGCACTCAGTAAACATTAGTCATGGAAATTCTTTAACTTCCCTCCATGCCCACCTTCCAAAAGCAGAATCACTGTTTAGAGGGCAAATTGCAAGCCTTGGGTTGGCTCTCTCTTGTGTATCAGGGTTTGTACATAGCTCCTGGAGTGCTCCTGATTTGCGGGGCATGCCTTTCTCTCTGATTAAAACTTCTGTCTAGAAAAGAGACTTTTCTGGTTTTAAGGTTGATGGGGTGGGGGTGGGGTAAAGGGAGGTGATGTTTCAGATGAGTTTCTCTTCTAAAAGTCAAGCAAGACTTCCTTCTGGGACCTCAGATGTGCCTAGCTTTTTCTAGGAAGTTATATATATGGAGAGAGAGAGAGAGAGAGAGAGATGTATAATGTACACATCATAATACAATCACAAAGTTGAATTCCAAGGCAGATGGAACATTCTGATGGGGAGGCTCACTGCTGACTGATTATTTGATGCTTTCGATCTTTTATATTGAATTTGAGATTACAAGCCTCCTTTTCCATTCAGCCCTGCCCTGCAGCTTTTCCTGACATTTTGTTATCTTTGCGTGAGCCTTTCAGGAAGGGCCTCTGAACCGTCCTCCTGTGCTGGCTGCCAGGGAAATAGGATTACTGCCTTATTCTTCAACATGGAGCAACCAGGCTTCTTTGAAGGTAAAATAAAATAAAACTTTGGAATAGTTTTATTCAATTTTTCAAGAAACCTTTCAAGATGAGTAACAGTGGAGTTCATTTAGCATAGCTGCCCATGAGCATTTGCCTGGAATATGAATCCCATCTACATTTTTTAGATGCTTATCATATTATATGTTACTTTCATACACTTACTTCAAATGTGCTCTAAGAAAAGGCTACAGGCCCTGGCTCAGTAATTTGAGTGTGCACCAGGATCATGCGGGGAGCTCTTTAGAAATGCAGATTCTAGGGGTGCCTGGGTGGCTCAGTCTGGTTAAGCCTGTGACTTCAGCTCAGGTCATGCTCTCAGGGTTCGCGGGTTCAAGCCCTGTGTCAGGGCTCTGTGCTGACAGCTCAGCTCGGAGCCTGCTTCGGATTCTGTGTCTCCCTCTCTGTCTGCCCCTCCGCTGCTTGTTCTTTGTCTCTCAAAAATAAACATTAAAAAAAAAAAAAAAAAAGAAATGCAGATGCCAGGGTTCTAGCCTTTTCAGCGCCCTCTTCATCAGCTTGGAGTAGAGACACGGAGGTGTCTGGGATGTTTACTTCTCAGGTATTTTTTGAGCCTATTGTTAAATATGACCCTTAATAAAAATTAAATAACATAAACTCACAATTAAATAAAATACGTAATAAATACTCAAAGCGCATTGCTTCCTAATTCTTTTAGTACATTTTACTATTTTCTATATGGTTTTTCTGGCTTTTGTACCTGAATGGCCGAGATACCATAAAACAGTGTTCTCCTGTATGTCTTTTGCCAACTCTGTGTTCAGTGACGACGCACTGGTAGCTCGAACAGGACCAGGGTGGGAGTATTTACACCATGGAAATCGGCAAATGCTTCACCTCAGGCTCCTGAACACCTCCTGTCCTACCTCCTCAACCCCAAGCAGGTTGTTAAACACCTACCAGCATATCACTGGCTAGAGCCAGCAATATTCATCTGTAACAAGCCCATACCAGGCTATTTGAATAAAAGTAGGGTCTGGGCCACAGTTTAAGAAAATGCTGACAAAGCTTGAGAAAAGCCATCTCCCCACAAGTGATGTTGTCTTCTGGTCATTTTGCCAGTGGCTCTAAAACTCTTCTTGGCAAGAAGGTAGGGCCAGGTGTGGACAAAGGGTTAGACTATAAACTAAAGGATACCTAGGTTCCAGACCTGGTCTCAGGACTTCTGTGTGATACTGGGAAAATTAGTTAACCTCCCTGAAACCTCAGTTCCCACATCTGTAAAATGAGTTTTCAACCCTCGCTTTGCAGGTTCATGGTAAACAAGAGTGAAGTATAATATTATTAGAATGTAGCCTTGAGCCTGACTCCTAGTAACTGTTTAGTACATAACATGTGTTTGATGATGACCATGGTGGTGATGGTGATGGTGGTGATGATGATGATGATTTTTAGGTGTTGGTAACAGAGACATTTGAGAGAAATCCCTTGAACTCATGGAAGTAGTTGATGGGTATTATGCTAACTTAGTAATCTGAAGCTAAGAAGGTTCTAGGAAGAAAAAACCAAATAAAAACCTTGATATCCATTTCAACTTCTTCATCTAAACAACTATATGCAAACAGTAATAGAAAATGCAGACACATAAAATATATTGACGGCACAGACTACTTCACGTTCATCCAATCACTTGTCCTCATGACACTTCTATGAAGTTGGTGCTGCAAATATGCCATTTTACAGATGAGGAAAATAAAGCTCAAGAGGAGGCCCATAGAGCTAGTACATATGAGAAGAGGTCCCAGAGCTAAGGCCTGGAGTTTGTAAACCAGTGTCCTTTCCTTCTTAGGAATGAAACTTTGTATCCACAAGAGATTGTTGAAGTTGAAAGCAAAATCAGGCTCATGAAGGAGAAATTGAAGGTCAAAGTTCCATATTAGATTACTTATGAAAAGCTCACAATATTCCAGAGTTATCTGTGACCTTTGAGGGAAATAATATGTTCCATATATTTATCCTGGGTGATATTACACCTGAGAAAGAAGGCTGAATTATACGAACAACTGACTCCATGAGTTAGGCTATTTCTGATCTTTAAGTACCATGGTTTTTAATGAAAGGAGGGAAACTGACATTTTGACAGACAGGATAGGGTCAGAGAAACAGGACCAGAAGCAGCATCAAGAGACAGGTTTGAATCCTGGCTCTGATATCTGGATGAAGAGCTTCGTGACCCTGGGAAAAACCTGAGCTTCATAAGCAGTAGCAATAATACTTAACTTGTAGGATGTCATGAAAATTCTATTGAAGTACATATTTAAGTGCTTAGCATAGTGCCCTAGTAAGCAAAACAATAAGCAAGTGTTACATTTTTTCTTTTAGTTCAGAATTTCATAGCTAGGTTCAACAAATATTCACTAAGTGTAAGGGCTAGGTACAATTCTTGATGCTAGAAACGGATAATGGAGAAAATAGACAAAAATTCCTCCTCAAGGAGCTTATCTTCCAGTGGGGGAGAAAGTGATAAGCAATACTACAGTAAATAGAACATGGCAGAGTATGTTGAAATGTAAGCACTATGAGACAAAGCATTGAAGATGAGGATTGGGGTGCTAGGGAAGGTTTGAAATTTTTAGTCAATGGTTTTGGAGAAGGTGACATTTGAGTCAAAATTTGACAAAGACTGTTGAGCCATGAGGACAGGTCAGGCAAGAATAGTCCAGACACAGGGACAGACTGTGCAAAGGTCCTGAGGTAGAAACATGAGGAAGAGTGAGTCCAGTGCAGAGTGATCACAGGGAAGCAGATAGGAGATGATGTCAGATGTATAACGAAGCGTCATGTAATAAGGCCTTCCAGCCTACTGCAGGAACTTTGGCTTTAAAAAAATAGCTTTATAACTTTTGAAATATATTTAGATTTACAGAGATGTTGCAAAGATACCAATCCAGCTCATCCAGCTTTCTCTAAAGTTAACATCCTACCTAACCCTGTGTATTCATCCAAACTAAGGAGTTAACATTCACGTATTATTAACTACAGAGTTTATTCAAATTTTCCCAGTTTTTTCCACTAATGTCCTTTTTCTGTTGCAGAATCCAATCTTGGATATCAAGTTGCATTTATGGGAGGATTTTGGCTTCTACTCTGAGAGAAATGGGTGAGCCACTAGAGGGCTTTTAACAAAGGAGGGAGATAAAATGACTTACATTTTAGTAGGATTTCTGGGTGTTTTCTTTCTCTACTTAAATCTGAGTTGAGAAGAAGAGGACGGGAAGATTACTTGTATTGTAATTTAATGGGCTCTCACTTAAACCCCCCTTACGCCACCCCTGAGAATAGCAAATGTCCTTTATCAGAGTTTTACCAAAAGAAATGGCCAAAAACAATTATCAGGCATTTTATAAATACAAAATGCTATGTTAGTGCTAAATAATAAGCATAATATTCATTTCCTTAGTGTTCCACTTGATTTTTATTGCTGGAAATGCTAATTGTCCCAACATCTTGGATTTATGTTACTCCTTTCTCCCTAATAGCCAAGTATTTTCCACTTGTATTTTCTTAATTGTCTGAACTAATAAGCTTGCCTGGTTAGAACACGGTGATAATGTGGCCAAAATTACCAGTTTGATGTCAGGCCTCTGGCTTTGCATAAGAAAATGAAACAAAATAAAAGCACTCTGCAACCATAAAAATTGTCCCAAATCGGGGCTCGTTAAGGTGTATGTTAGGTGCTTGGCTTAAAAAGGGTGGGGTCTAAAGGTGCCTGAATCCCTGGTCCGAATTCACTGACATGCAAAATCAGCTGCTTACCTCCAGAGCTGGTATGCTGTGAGCGCCCTTCTATTTCTGATGAGACACAGACCGGCTAAACGTGTTCCTCAGGCTACCTGTTCCAATAGCTCATAATTCAGAAGCTGAGCTCAAGAACTGGAATTTCTTAGTTCATATTTTTTCTGTATCCCTGCTGTGCAACCATGAGTGTATTAGCTAACCTCTCTGTGCTCAGGCTGCTAATCAGTGAAATTGACTTTTACAGAAGAGTACATAAGACCCAGGCTTGCTGCGAGGGGGGAAAATCATGCACAGAAAGCATTTAGTACAGTGCCTGGAAGATAAGTGTTGGTGGCTAGATGTTCCTGGTATGCTGATGCTGTGTGGTCACTTTGCTGGTGGCTTTGCTTCTCTAGCCTTATCCTACAAAATATCATGTTGAATTGAAACTATCTGTCACTTTGCCCATCACTAAACTGTGACCTCTGAAAGGATAGGGTCTGGGTCTTTTATTCTTTGTCCCCAGTGCCTGGTGCAGAGCCTGGCATACACTGATGACTTCTGAGCAGAAGCGGACTCTTCCAGAAGAGCCCCCAGGTGGACGGTCTGGACTGCCACGGAGTATGGAGGTCACCATCTATGAGAAACCTTGTCGCTTCTTGTCCTCTAGAACCAGCCTCCTTGCTCAGGGGTCCACCAAAGCTGGGTTGTGGTTGTCCAAACATGTGGACGGAGGAAGCTCCCTCCATTCTGCGGTAAGAATGTCCTTGCAGCTGGGGCTTAGGACACAGCTGCATCCAGGCAGACTCGCAACAGCACCTTCCTAAATGAGCTATGCATCCTAACCCCGAGGTCCTGGCCACTTGGAGATCTTCGCTGGATTAGTGACTCCTGCCACCCTTTTCTTCCTTCCCAACAGGGTTCAGCATCGCCTGGGGACCTGTAAATCTAACTTTCATATTTAGTTGTTATTCAAAAGCTGTTATTTACAAAATCGTCGACATTGGAAAATTCAGAAACAAAAAAGGAAGGAAGCAAGCAAGGAAGCAAGCAAGGAAGGAAAGAGGGGAGGGTCTTGCTTGTACTGAAATATCTCATTTGCTTAGTGAGAGGACAGAGGGCATATGTCAGAGGATATTTGAGAGCCGTGAACAGGTCACATGAACACAAAAGAAAACAAAGAGATGGGGCCTTGGAAATGCTCGAGACATAAATCTTATGGGTCATGAACTATGGATTTCTCCTCTCTGCTTCTGCGGTGCATATTAAGAATCGAGTTGAGGTTTAGTTCAGATTTTGCCATAAAAAAGCATCGTTATCAATTAACAATGACCTGCTGGTTACTCAGGCCATTGGTCTTGCCAAGGCCATGCCCTGAATCCCAGCCCTGCACCTTCTCT
Organism: Panthera tigris; assembly: GCF_018350195.1. Lineage (NCBI taxonomy): Eukaryota > Metazoa > Chordata > Mammalia > Carnivora > Felidae > Panthera > Panthera tigris. Next base: position 35,125,665 of record NC_056675.1, read on the forward strand.
GAAGACACCCTGGGGCTTCAGAAAATGCTTCTGAAAAATGTATTCTGAAATCTTCTACCTTTCAATGCTTAAATCCTACACCTGTAGATGTTAAAGAAATATTCTTGTTTTGGTTTTTGTTTTTAAATCTTCTCTAACTGTAAAAGAGTATCATGTTCTCACAGACAAGGGACTAAAGAATCATTCTTGGGAATAAGTAGTAAAATTCCACTATGGAAAAAAAAAAGGCACAGACTCAGAGTGGAGAAGATCTGAAAATAGAGCATAAGGATCAAGCCATAATAACACCATAAACATATTTCTCTACTGTGCTGACATGGGAGTGAAAAGGGGAGGGAAGATTATATGGTTAATATACAGAAGTGGATGAAATCTCATCAAGGGATTGTAGGGAAGGGAGACACTTCTGCCCCGAACATCAGAGAGGGTGGAAGAATGGAATATGGAGGCACAGGGCCTTTGCACATGCTATTTCCTCCGCTGAAACATTCCCTCAAGGGGGATGAATGAATGGCTCTTCATCCTCATGTCTCAACAGAAACGGTTCTCCCTTACAAAGCCTTCCCTGACCACATTGTCTGAAGAGTAAGTTGGTAAGTAAACTCTCCAAAGCAACAATAATACACAAGCCTTGCCAACTTTGTGGTGCAAATACTCTCACCGTGGCTGATTTCAAGCCATAGACATGATGTCACAGAAAACACTGATGGGAAAGCAATGCTCACAACTGGCTCTTGCCAGTGTCTTCAAACACCCCATTGACCTAGCTGAAATTACCCCATGTATGTAGTTACTTATCGACTGTCTCCCCCCATATGATGTAAGCTCAGCAGGTTGGAGGTCTTGCTGGTGTCAGTCGCCACTGTGTCCCCAGAATCTAGTATCTGGTACCCTAAATAGTCCTTATCTGGGTTCCCCATACTTGCCTCAGGACTTGGAAACCCTCTGCATGTAGTGGTCTGGGGCCACTATTGGGCTCATCTCATTTTTCTCCCTTTTCTTGGTGCTCCTTGCAGTCCAAAACCTAAATTCATTGCTCCTTATCTGTGGAGCACTTTTTTCAGTTGGTTGAGGTGGGAATTTAAGTCTAGCCCCTGTTACCCCACAAGGGTTAAGGGGGCGGAAATCCTGGAAGTATTTTTTGTGTGGATGAATGTGGATGTCTGCGTCTGGGTGAAGGGGACAGTCACTGTGGTTACCGGGAATGTTCAAATGCAGAATGACATCTGAAAACTCACCATCTGTGCCCTCCAGTGAGTCCGGGGGCATTGTGCATGTTCTAGAAATTTCTAGGGCTTCCTACTTCTGTTAGGTCAGGATTAAAAATTGGAATCCTTTTTTGAGCACTGTTTGTTAATATGAAAAGCATCATTTAATTAGGACTAATATAAGATGCCCTGTAGAGTGATAATTTAATAATTCGGCCGTTTTATTTATACAGTGCCTCCAGGCTCCTCATTAAAAATGAAAGAGACATTCGATGGGACGACGTGGCTTTGCCGCTGCAAACATTCCAAGTGCTCTCAGATCATAAAGCCCACCCTCTGGGCATCACGAGAGCCATCTCCCTAGCCTGGGAGCAGATATTTGTGTCGCCAAATTAACCTTCATGGATGGGGGAGTCCTAGAAATCACTTGTTTACCCTGACACTTAAGGGTAGTCTCTAGAACAACCAAAAAGAAAGGAAAGAAGAAGGAAGGAAGGAAGAAAAAGAAAGAAAGAAAGAAAGAAAGAAAGAAAGAAAGAAAGAAAGAAAGAAAGAAAGAGAAAAAAAGAAAGGAAGGAAGGAAGGAAAGAAGAGAAAGAAAGAAAGAAAGAAAGAAAGAAAGAAAGAAAGAAAGACAGAAAGAGAAAGAAAGAAAACAAACACAAACTCTGGAGGGGTCCACCCAAGAAAGCAGTACCCTGATTGCTTCAGAACTCTCATGGAGCTTTCTCTTGCTCTTGGAATTAAATCTGAACTCCTGGCTTGGCTAGCAAGGACCTGCCTTTACAATTTCATTTCTAGAACGTCTTACAGCCTCAGCTCTCTGCTTTCATTCTCCCAAAACCATCAGGGGCTTTCCCACCTCAAGGCCTTTGCATACGTGGGCTCCCCTCCCTGGCACCTCTTCCTTCCGCTGTTTGCCATAACTGGATCCTTCTCATCCTTAGTCATCAGCTTAAATATCACCTCCTCAGAGCATTCTCCCTGCCCACCCCACATGATGCAGCACGGCTCTTGTGTGTTTCTCTCGTGTCACCTGCAAAACTAGCAAGTACTTTGATGCATTTGTTGAGCCTCCTGGAATGTAAGCTCTGTGATGGCAGCAGCTTCTTGGTCTCATTCGACATACTTCCAGAACCCATAAACGTGGGTTGTTGATAGTAAATACTTCATTAATCATTAACGCAGAATTAAGTGGGTTTCTAGTTAACAGTGTGGCCCAAAAGTGCCATCATGCCTGGATGGCCTCTCTGCTTTCTGCCAGTCTGCCGCCGGGCTGATGACTCACCATCGAGACGAACATGGTGGCGGCACATGCGGGAGCAACGAGTCCGTTCGCCTTGTGATGCATCAGACGTGGGAAACAGGGATGAGCGGAAGCAGCAACTATGGCTGGAGAGGAGTCCCTGGTGCCTTACCATGAGCTCCCACTGTGAGCACCCTGCTCACTGCCCCGGTGAACGTGTCTGCCGTGGCAATGCTCTACGCCATGAGACTGGGATAAGGCTTTGGAGGCTGTGGGCTGTGCTTCACTCACCTCTCTATTCCCAATGTTCAGCACCAGATTTAAAGGCTGTTTGAAAAAAACTAAGTGTGTGTGTGTGTGTGTGTGTGTGTGTGTGTGTGTGTAGGGGGGAAGAGATGGGTGGGTGGGATGGGGAGAAGGTAGAGAACAATTTGGTTTGTTCCGGGATATTTTGCATGGCGAATAGTCCCGCTTATTTCTAACATTGTACAGAGTAAGTTCTCTTACACAATTCCAAACGAGTCAAGGCGCCACTCCTGAGTCAACGCTAAGACGGGCTTAGTCAAGTCTGTCCCTGACGCCTGGGATTTGGTCCGTCACTAAAGAAGCAAAACCAAACAGGCACGTGGCTGCTGATACCATCCATCCTGTTTTGTCTCCTCCCAGGACAGATTACTCTTCTGCCTTAAAATACACACAACCTTCCTGTTCATTAATCACTGTAACTGTTTCAACTTCTTACCAGCCAACCCAAGAACAATAGCAAACAACCATGAAACCTGTTTCCACCTGCATAAAAAACAGAACACGTGAGGTATCTGAATCGCAAACTTCAAAACACAAACTAAATAATTTAAAAGTCTAATTTCTAGAAGCACATGCTTCCTAATGGTACAGCTATTTTCATGCCTGCCTTGATTCTGATTCTAATGCTGCCAGCCATGTGGTAAGTTCACTGCTAATATATGAAAGGGATTATTTGCTTTATTTTTTCTGCAATAAATTATGTTGGTCTTTTAAGGATCTCTGGCTTGCGAAAGGGAAGAAATACATAGATTCATGAATCCTTTTCTTTCCTTCTTTCCTCTCCTCCCCCACCTCCTTCCTCCTCTGTTTCTCAGTCTTGGCATATAATGGAAGGCAAGGTGTGCACTTAATAAATTATGTTTGCAGGAGCAGTGGGGCCACCTGACACAATTACGCACTTGTTGAGTTAGTGGCCACTTATAAACAGACTTTGTAAGCCATCCCACTTCATACTGAAAGGTGCTAATGCATCATAATGATCTAGCAGGTTGCCTGCTGAATTTTACAGCATTGCACACTACATTAACCTTTGGTTCCGCTGATATTTATGACCTTATAAGAAAGTATTTATCAAGCTGAAAGCCAATATGCAGTGCTCGTGTTTTAGCTAGTGCTGGGTAGAAACCGTTATCATTCCTTTCTTCAGGCATTTTAAATCACTCTGAGATAATGCTCGGCTCTGGCGAGAGTTCGGGAAACAGGGCACTCCCGTGCAGTCTTGTTGGGAGTTTAAATTGGTATAATCTTTCTGGAGGGTGATTTTTTAGTTTTATCTGACTATCAAAAGCCTTTAAAAATGTGCATTTTTACTCTTTGACCCAGCAGTTCTACTTCTGGGAATTTATTCTACAGAAACAATCGGGGAAGTGTGCAAAGATGTGGGCGAGAGGAAATTCATTACAGTGATATTTGCTGCAGTGAAAAATGGGAAACAACCTACGTGTGCAACGACAAGGGACTGGCTAAATCAACAACCTACGTATCCAACGACAAGGGACTGGCCACAGACACTCAGTCCAATCCAAACAATGCCGGCCACAAAACACAAAGAAGCCACCAGAGGGGGGAAACGTCAGAATAAATTAAATGACTTGGAAAGATATAGATGATATTTTCCATTATAGATCAAGTCACAAAACAGGATGGCATATATCATCTTTGTATTTTTATTTATTTAAAAAAATTGGGGGTGCCTGGGTAGCTCAGTCAGTTACGTGTCCAACTTCGGCTCAGGTCGTGATCTCACTGTTCCTGAGTTCGAGCCCCACGTCGGGCTCTGTGCTGACAGCTCGGAGCCTGGAGCCTGCTTCCGATTCTGTGTCTCCCTCTCTCTCTGCCCCTCCCCCGCTCATGCTCTGTCTCTCTCTTTCAAAAATAAGCAATAAAAAAAAAGACATTAAAAAATTTTGTAAGACGCTGCAACAGTCCAAAGAGGATAAACAACCAGGTGGTCAATGCAGTGATGGTGGCAACTGTGGTGATGATTATTATTTGCTTTTTTGGGTTTTCTCTCTTTTCTGTAATGAATAGGACTTATTTGCATAGTTTAGGAAAGTCATAAGGGATAGAGTTTTGTTTGTCTCTCCATCGGCAGTGTGTAACACAGGGTCAGTAATGAATTTTTTTTTTTTTTAATGAGCTCAGAGTCATGGGATAATGGTAATAATTGCTTCTATTTTTATGACACTTCCTGATTTCTAAAGCATGCTCACATCTGATTTCTCCCGTGAGCCTCAAAACAGTTCTGTCGGGCAGTGTGGGGGACTCATATTTCTGATTCTTCTCCCAGAGGCAGAGACAGAGACTCAGGGGATGTGTATGCCTTGCTGATGGTCACAGAGCCTCAAAATGCAGAGGTGGGACCGTGTACCAAGTCTTCAAGCTCCTGAGCCCATGGTCTTTCCGCCCCACTGTGTGCCACCACCTGGAAACGAAGGCCAAGAACAATACAGCAGCCACAGGTAAATCAAGTCGCTGTGAAGGTCATCTCTTCCATTTGGGCTACTTGGCTTAACTGTAAACGCACTGGGTCAGAGGCAGACAGAGAGTGGAGACAGAGTACCCCAGGCCCTGGGAAACAGAACAGACCTGTCCGGGGCCCATTAGCAGGGCTTGCAACTTCTGGAGGTTGCAGGCAGAGGAAGGGCTCGTGCTGGGGTTTTGATGTCTCCCGGAATTATCGACTAATGTGTGTCTGTTGGGCAGGGAGATGAGATCAAAGCCTCCTGCAGAGTGGGAAGGTGGAGGCCTGGCCTCGAGCCAGGGGGGTCAGGGGGCCGCAAAACCCTGCCTCCGCTGTCCCCCCCCCCCCCCCACTGCCTGGACCCTGCCCTTCTCACTGGTGGGCTCCTTTCCTCAAAGGGAACTGCAGTTTCAAGAAAGGGGCGGGGGGCTCCCATCCTGTCAATGTTGGCAGAAACAGCCTTTCCTTTAACTGTGTTCTCTCCGTCCAGGTAACTACTCCAGTTCCCGTTGGCTCTCTGCAATTCAGAGGGGCCCTAAGAAAAATGTAATTCCTGCCTGGAATGATAATCAGAACAACCTTTATTTTTCATGCCTGCTCTTGCCCAAACACTGTTTGATGCAATCTCAAGATATTACCTTGCTTCAGCCTCACAACAGCCCATTTCACTCACTCATTCACTCACTCATTCATTCATTCATTCATTCAGCACACTTTCCCTGAGCAGCTACTTTGAGCAAAGTTCTGGGGACACGGGGGTGATGAACTAAACACAGCATGGAGCTGCTTTGTGGCCGACAGGCCCACATAAGCAACCTAACAAAGAAAATGATCGCCAGTTGTGGTAAGTGCCATAAAGCAAACAAATTCAACAAACAAATACCTTGGCTGTATTAGTTTTCTGGGGCTGCCGTGACCAATTACCACAAATTCAGTGCTTGAAACAATATAAATCTCTACTTTCACAGTTCTGGAGGCCAGACATCCACAATCAAGGTGTTGGCTGAGCCACGCTCCGTCCGAAGGTACTAGAGGACAGTCCGCCCTTTCCTCTTCCTGTCTGATGGCCCTGGGGTGCCCTGGCCTTCTCTGCATTGTACATGCATCACCCCAACCTCTGCCTCTGTGCTTGTTTGGTCTTCCTCTCTCTGTGTCTCACCTGGCCTTCCCCTAGAGCTGCCAGCCATTGGAGTTAGTGTGCACCCTAGCCCAGTATGACCCTCGTTTAACTTCCACAATTATATCTGCAAAAACTATTTCCAACAAGGTTGCCTTCGGAGGTCACAGGTGGACATGAATTTTTCGGGGGAGGGGCACTATGTAACCCAGGCCATCAAGTTGGGTCCATTTGACACAACAGACTACACGGCTACCAAGTGTGTGGACACATGTTGGTCTGCCCCCAGGCCTCGCTCCCCTTTGTCATTCTCCCCTACAGCAATCCTGATCAGGCGGCTTTCACCCCCGCCCAAGGACAGAGACGAGAAACACACAGCCCTTGTCTTAGGAGTCAGCTTGGGTTCAGCTCGGACTCTCCTGTTCTCGTTTTCCTCCTCCACAGAATGAAGAGTTTCTCTCCCGCTTCACAGAATCACCAAGAAGGCAGAAGGAAATAAAGAATGTGGGACACACAGATCCTGCGCGGCAACTATTAGGTACTCCAGAAATTACAGGTGTTGAGAAACCCTCCAGAGATGGTTCTCCATTTCGATGTGCATAAGGCTATACTCGACCGGCTGCGTTCCTGGGGGCACACAGACCATTCAACCCTCCCAGATTCACCTGTCTTCTCTGAAAAAGGGAAAGACAGCTCTATCAAGGGGTTCTTGGGGTCACGTGATAAAGGCACAGTGGCAGCGGATGGGTCCTTGGCAATGGCAGCTGCTGCCATCACTATTGTATCAGGAACAAGCCTATAAGATACATCATACTTTCCAGCAGATCCCAATGCCTCCCAGAGTTTGATACTCTGCAGTCTAAGTGAGCAGTGAGTGGGCCGCTGAACTGGCTTGCAAAGGCTTGCGTGAAGGTAAGTGTCTGGTCGGCTGTGTTAAGCGTCACCATGGGATGTGTTAACACCGGATTCCTGCTGGCCTCCCACCTGTGTCCCAAGGCACAAACCCAGTAGCTCAGGGGCTGTGCCTCTTTAACCTCACCCCTGGGTGACTGGAAGGCATAGCTGGTACAGCACCCAGCCGAAGGGATGTGGGAAGGCTCTCTGCTTGATCTGCCTATGCTCACCCCTTTTACTGAGTTAGGGCAACTGCCAACATGATCGTTCAGAACCTGGAACATTCACTGGGACTCCATCTAGAGTGAGCAAGTTCATTGAGCCTCAGATGTCACTGAGGATGTCACTTAGATTCCCTGCTGCCTTTATATATCTCTATCTATCTCTAGATTTAGATTTAGATCTAGATCATCTACTTTTTTAAAGAAAAAAAATATGGAGTGAGCCCAGTCTCTGTCTCTCTCTCTCTACCTCTTCCTCCCCCTCCATGCCTTCCCTTTCTTCCTGTGTCTGTTTTTTTTTTTTGTTTTGTCCCCTTTACCCAGTTCTACCTTCTCTGTGCTTGAAATCATTGGGGATGTGACCTTCAGAGCTAGGCAATCCAGGGTGGGAGATGAGGGGAAAATCTAGGAAAGAATTATATGTTTGGCTTATGCCTTGGGGCAGACAAGTTACATTGTCCAAGTCTGTCACATGTCCCTGCATCAGAGGACATTTGTTGCCTGCCTAGACATTTTGAAAGGACTGTTTGGTCTCTCCTGTGGGCCGTCTTCCCAGCATACCTCTCTCCGGCCTGGGTCCTCACAGGGTAGAGGGGGTGACAGAGTAGATTCAGAATGTTCTGGGTTCCAGCCTTTCTTACGTTTCCAATCATCAAAATCCCATCTACCATGTCTAACAAGGAACTGATGCTCTAGGTGGCTGAGGGGCATCCTTGGGAGGGTCCCCAGTGCCCATACTCCTCTCCAGCTCAGGTCCCGAGAGAGGGAAGACCCTCCGACACTCGCCAGGCCCAGCTCTCTGACCTCAAGCAGCCAGCCACACTGTCCCTTAGGGATCACACATGGGTGTGGGTGGGAAATCAAACACTGTTCATCTGAGACACCTTTCCAAGCACCTACTCTAGGAATGACCTAGGAGATTTCTTAAGCTCCCCGAATCACTCCTGTTATTCCACTGAATCCTCATGGCCATTGACAAGACCATTTGCCGGACAGGGAAACTGAGGCTCAGAGAAAGCGTCAGGTTTGAGGCCCACGTGGTTAGTGAGAAGTACAGCCTGCATGCTCCCCACTCTGATGGACCAGCCCTTTCGAAAATTTGGGAGAATAATTCGCTAAACCTCTATGTCAGAAATGGATTAAAGGACAAACCCCAACCCTATGTTAAGACAGTAGTACCTGAGACAGGACAGTGGGACAGTGAGAGGGGGGATCCTGCCATCAGCAGGGCTCCTCCTGGAGCTACACTGGCATAAAGGGAAAGGTGCCACCGAGAATAGGCGGGCCTGTACCTTTAACTTGAATCTGCAGCCAACAAAAGGGTAAAGGCTCCCTTTTAGAACCGTCAGCGATAAACTCTCCTTTCTGAGGGAATTTACCTCGTGCAGTTTTGCTGAATCGTTTATTTTTGAACCTCAGTTAGAGTTCTTTGTACTTGTCCTTAAATATGGGTTTTGGATAATTAGGGTGAATTATCTTTCTGCTCAGGGTGTGCACAGCAGTCGGGGTGGAAAGGGGCTTCCGTGAACTGTTGGAGCCTTGGATTTCCAGGTGGGGGGCTTCTTCTAAGGGAAACACCCTGTGCTTCGGGCAAAGGTGGGATCTAAAGTATCTCTCATCTGAGCCTGTGAGAGTCGCAGCCAGTCAACTCATGGAATTCAGAGTTTGCAAAAATGAAGGTCCCTCAGAGACATAGAAGAGGCTGTGTAGAGGGGCTTCAGGGTAGGTAGTGTTTGGTAGGAGTCCAGCCTTGGCAACATGGGGCACCAGGGGCTTGGGGCAAGTTATAAGGCTTCCCTGAGCCTCAATTTTTTTAATCTGCAGAATGGAAACATTCTTGCCAGCCTAACACGGATGCTGGGAAGGCTATAGGAGGTCCCTTCTGTAAAGTATCTCACAGACGTTTCATTATTGATCTGCCTTATTATGCTTTCAAGAAGAGACAGGCGTAAGTACTCATGACTCTCCTTGTTTTCCGATCTCAAGGTCGAACCCAGGGCTGATGGCTTAGTGGGTGCCTCCACTGATTTCTCACCCTTCCTGGGCACAGACAATGTCTGACTCATCTCTGTTTCCCAGCAAGGAACTGGCACACAGTAGGTGTTGATAAATGTTTTCTGGACTAAATGTAATTGGGATCAATGCCCAAAAGGCAGATTCTCTCATTTCCATTGTTTAAAAATACCATGGATTTCCCCTTATGCATTATGTATCACAGAAATTAATTTATCCAGAACTGTTTTCCAATGTACAGTTTAGTTTCCAAACGATCTAGTCTGCGTCCAAGTGGAAATCTGCACTGGGAGGTCTGGCTAGTCTCTCACTGTCTCTGTTAATCCCAAGCATCACTCTTGAAGTGGGTACAAAGGTAAGGGTCTGGGGGAAGTCATGTCAGAAGCCAGTATCTCTTGATTCTTACTTCCTTTGGCAAGGTCAGGGCAGATGGACCTCACAGAACCAGGTAGATCTTTCCTTACTTCCCTACCCCAAACCCAGTGATCTCTCCATTCTTCTAGCCCCTTAGAGAAGGTATCAGGAGAAGTTGTGGGTTCAGACATACCACATACTAGTGAGGTGACCGTGGGAAAGACATCAAGTCATGTCCACTCTCCAAACCTCAATTTCCTCATCTGTAAAGAGAGCATCATTACATCTTTACTTGATGGCCATTCTGAGGGCTAAGTTGTAAAAGACTATAGCACTTTGAACTAGTAACAGAAGTTTACAAGTATGCATACTGGATATTACAAAGAGCTGTGGTAGTGGTGTCTGGGTGGCTCAGCTGGTTAAGCGTCTGACTTTGGTTCAGGTCACAATCTCACGGTTTGTGGGTGGGAGCCCTGCGTAGGGCTCTGTGCTAAAGCTCACAGCCTGGAGCCTACTAAGGATTCTTTGTCTCCCTTTCTCTCTGCCTCTCCCCTGCTCATGTTCTGTCTCTCTCTCTCTAAAATAAATAAGCATTAAAAAAAAAAGAGCTGTGGCAGATTCTTTGGTAATTTGATAGTTACTCCAACCCCATGAGTTGGTCAGGTCATAGATAATTATTGTGTCCTTTTGAAAGATGCAAAACCAGGACTCAAAGTGATTCCTAATCATGGCCCCCATTGACCGAGTGCCAATTATATGCCAGGCATAGTCATAAAGCTTTGCCTGAAATAACCACTTGGTGTTCACAAAAGCCCTGTCAGTTAAGACAATTACAGTTTGAAAAACTGAGGCTCAAGGAGATTAAGCAACTTGCTTAACTTGTTAAGACGTGGTGGATGTAGGACTTGAATCAAGGTAGTGTGACACCATACTGGTGATGTGAGCCCTGCACTGAGTGATTTGCGTAGATGAATGCCCAAACTGGAATTAGAACAAAGGACATTTAGCCTAAACATTTTTTTCTCCCAATGGCACTATACAATGTGACTCAATTATAGAAAACTCCGTGTTTCAGACTAAACCTAAAACATTATTAATTAATTCCAGTCTGGCTGTCCAATTTTCAAAAGGACACCTATTAAATGTGTCAGAAATTCAGATTCAACTACATTTTATTGCTTGTTTCCTACATGCCAAATGATTCCTTATAAATCAATCCATTTAAGAATCCCAGCTACCATGTGAGATAGGCATTAGTCTGTCCATTTTAAAGATAAACAGACGCTTATTTGTATCTAGGTGTCTCACAAGTACCCCCCCCCCCACACACACACACTTTGATCTCAACTCCTTCTACTCTTTGGAAAACAATCCTCATTTCCATCAAGATTCAGCTTTATAAGAGCTGCATTTATTGAGGCCCAAACTTGAAGTCATCCTGGATCCTATCCGTTTTCTTACATCCTACAGCCAACTCACTGCCCAGACCACACGAGTGCATGCCGTCCTGTCCTGTCCAGACCATTGCAGTAGCTCACTGACTACTCTCTGCCATTCCCCCAGTTACCCCACCCCATTACTGTGTTGCTCTAATCCATGTTCCACACTACAGTCAGGTCACCCCTAAAATCAAAACCTAATCATGCCATTCTCTTAAGATCTTCCAGTGGCCTCCCACTGTGAAAAGGATGAAAATGTGAACCCTCAATTTGGCTTACAAAGTCCCGTAAGAATGTTTGCTGACCACTTCTTCATCTTCATTTGGGCCACCTTCTCCCTGCCCCTCAACCCAGCTACACTGACATTCCTTCATTTGAATTTGCCAAGTTTCTGCCAAGGGTGTGGTGGTTACCAACCAGCTTCACAGATGACAAGACCACAAAAGCCCTGGTTTGTGTCATCGCCAATTTCCATGGTATAAATACTCTCACTATGGCCACGTCAGCTACTAACATGGTATCCCTGTCATGTTGGGAAGAAGTGTGCACCCACGCATAACATCTGTACCTTTCCTTTATGGTATTTTCCACAAATGTGATTATTTAATTATGCAGGTGTTTTTTGTTTGTTCATATTCTATGTTTTGCACTGGGCTGTCACTTCCTGAAGGAGAACCCATGTCTGGCATTTACTCTTGTACCTCCACGGCCTGACTCTATGCCTCTCATATAGCAGGAACCCAAGACATTTCCATGCATGAATAATGACACACAATTCTTGAGTATCTTCCTTATTCCAGGCACTGTGCTTGGCACAAAGAATAAAAAAGACAACTAAGGCACAGTGGCATCCTCTGAGACTTCATAGCTTTACGGCAAACATAAAGATTTAAGTTTTTATAAAATTGTTGGATGTCACTTAATAGATTAATGCATATTTCGATACACTGTATGAGTTCAATAAACATTATTTTTGGGTGTCAAAGGGGTAAAGTCTCAAGGCACGTGCAGGAGGTAAAGGGCACACCAACAGCAGCTTTGAGATGGTGTCATGAAAGTTTTTACAGATGAACAGAAGTTGGGAATAAGGGTGAAGATCTCACAGAATCTTCAGCAAAGGCGATTTGCAAATACTTCCAGAATTTAATTCCAGCATGGAAGGCACCCCTTCCATCTGGCTTAGCTCCCTTCTGATGTCATTGAACCCGGGTCATTTGCAAACTATGCTGAGGTTCCAGAAATTGTGCACATTTCTGAGCTGTGATATACCGCGAGGTGCCAGGGAACATGGCTCGCCAACATCCTCACCATGAATAAAGATGATGGGGACCAATTGCTTACATCTATGAAAACCTAACTGACTGTGAAGGTAGACCCCAGGCTCCCAAGCACAGAAAGGGCCTGTGAGCCCAGCAGCCCTGAGCTGGCCCAGGGAAATGATGGGAAATTCAATTTCAGAAGGGCTGTTTGCAAAGTAAACCAATACATTACGGTGTGTGCATTATTATTGTATTATATTGAGTAATATCACATTTAAAGAGATTTCATAGCATCATAGCTGTGCACAAGGGAATATAAAAGTGGTTAATAAAAGAGAGAAGTACAATTTCCCTTCAGTGTTAGTTATGCTCCTATTATATGCAGAATAATAATCAGAGGTCCACTTAGCTTGACTTGGGAAGTAACAGATCTGTAATTACCTCGTGTCTACAGTGTCATTATCAAGGGCTCAGCCCCAATGTCAGACCACTGTGCATCCTCAGAGAGCCTGTAGACCAAACTGCTGGTACAAAATCATAGGGCTTCCTGGAGCCACATGCTCGTCTCAGGGTAGGCTGAGATGCCTGGGCAACACAGGTGGGGCTCTGTGCTGGCCTTCAGCTGTGGGACAAAGCCTAGACCCTGTTCACCGGGATTTCCCTCTGCCTTGGTATTCTCCTACCCTAGGAGGCCTTGTTTTCAAAAGAAAACATGGGGTTCCCTACTCCCCAGTGTCTCCCCCTGCTGAGCTTGCAAAGGCTAGTGGGAAAAGATATTCTCTGCAGATTCGTTGAGAATAATGGAAGATTCTTCAATGACTATTTACCAAAAACTGACCTTCAGCGCCTCTAGTCAAGCCTTCAGAGGCCCTTCTTGGGATCAATTGTTCTTGCTACAGAAAAATTGACCCTGGAGCTTAGTACATTGTACTTGTTGGCTCCGGAGCTGGGCATCGGTTGTCTACTTCAGTCAAGGGTTGGTTCCACTGGAGGTGCCCACACGCTTTAAAGAGTGCCATGGTATATCAGACAGAGCAGTGCCTTTGCATTAGCCAGGACTGAGTGTGAGTTCCAAGCCCATCACTTTCTGATGGTATGCCCTAAGGCTGTTTACATAACCTCTCTGGGACTCGGTTTTCCTTATTGACGAAATGGGGCTAAGCCTACCAGCCACTCGGCTGGTTTAGAATTAATAAACATAAAACCTGAATAACGTTGGCCGACACCATAAATATCTACTCTGTTAATAATAACAATTGTGACATTCATTCCGTGACCTCAGAAGAATATAACACTTAGTAATCCATCTTGGATTTAAATCAAAGAAAACCGTGATATAGGCTTTGATTCCCAAAGTTTCTTGAGAAAACAGGGGCTGTGTGTGTGTGTGTGTGTGTGTGAATACGGATGTATTAGGGGGTAGGAAAGGACGCTACATTTCTGATATAACTCTGGCATTCACTAAATTCTGGCAATTACACTGACATTTATTTTCTGGTCAGAGTTCCGCAGGGAAGGCCAGTATGATGAAGGAGAAAGAATAAAAGAAATATAATTCACTGGTTAGGGGAGAAACTGGAAATATTTTATTAAAAAATAGTCCAGAAGACCCAGATGACGTAGCCAAACTCGAACGTGTACAAGGCCGGGTCAGCTTAGTAAAACACTGTAGGTGGCCACTATGGCAGACAGCCTTGAGGGACAGCCGCATCCTCAACACTAGCACACCACTGCTGTGTCCTCCCGGTAAACTTTTCCAGTTTTTAATCCAAGCCAGATTATACTGCGAAATCTCCCAATGAACATGTAGCCAGTTCATTCCATTTGTGAACCCAACAAAACAGGCCTGAGGTCTAAATAAAGCCAGCAGGCCAGCAATATGCAAACTTCGGCCTAGGTGAGGCATCAGCAAACCTTTTCTGTGGAGGGCCAAACAGAAAGCATTGTTTCAGCTCAGTGGGTTATACATCTGTTGCAATCACTCGGCTCTGCAAAAGCAAAGCAGCATAGACAATACATGAATGAATCAGTGTGGCTATGTTCCAATAAAACTTTATTGACAAAAACAGACAGTGGGCCGGTATGGACCCATTGATGATAGTTTGCCAAATTGTGTCCCGGCTTAACGCTGATACTAAAGGCCTGGAGTAAGGAGGAGAGAAGAGGGAAAATGGGGTCCTGGTGAGGGGCTCTGGGTCCCATGGATAGTTGGACCAGGAAGAGAGACAGCCAAGGCTCTGAAATCCAGGCAATGCTTCCAACTCCCCTTTTCAACCCCTGACCAGGTCCCCTCTAGTCTTTGTCAAGTACGTCAGTGGCTCAAAACAGGAGACAGCCCCCAAATCCAAGGACTAATGTCCTTGCTTCCCTTCCGCCTCCAAACCATCACTCCTAGAGTCAAGGAGACTCTTCTTTCCAAGCCTGCCCACCTTCGTGTTCTCTCTCCCTTTGGTGAAGCCACCAGATGGGTGTCACTCAGAGACAGTGCCTGGAACCTCCGGCAAGTCCTTGCATAATTGCTAACCCAGCCCCCACTTGCAAGACAAGATGGGTAGAGGGGAGGAGGGGACGGGACCCACCTCCTGTCATTCCTGTAACACGGTTACCACGGCTTTTCTTAGTAAAAAAAAAAAAAAAAAAAATGGTAGTTAATTTCTTCCCCTAAAAAAAGGCCAGGAACAATCTCTTTAAATTACAGTGTTACAACGTGAAGCAGAGATGCATAAGTCAAATACAATTTGGGTTATAATTAGCGATTTCCTTGTAGCAAGTTTCTCTGGGAGATCCAGGCTTCCTTAGTCAGCTTGCCAAATGGGTTGAGGCCCTTTTCACTTGGCGGGGCCACTGGATACCCTGGGGGTACAGGGGGTGTTTGGGGGAATGGGAAGAGGGGGTGAGGGGAGATTGTGTGCGTGTGTAAATTGAGGCAGTTTTGAGCTAAACGGAGAATTACAGGGACAAAGATTATTAACGCATTTGTCTGCTATAACATCATGATTAATAGCAGGGAATGCCATTTAGGTAAAATAAACTACTTCTGAAGGGGAAGTCACACGATGTGGGTTTAGGAATCTGCCAGACCTCTACTTGCATTTATACTCCTCCGTTTATCAGTTGTATGGCCTTGGGGCAAGTTACTTAACATCTGCGCTTCTGTTTCCTCATCTATAATTCTGGCACCGTCCCATCCATCCCTTGATGGGCTATGGAATGTGAAGAAAATGTGCTGCCTAGTGCTTGGCTGGTGGAGTGAATAACGGAGTGGATTCTGAGTCCGATTGGCTGCCTCCAAATCCCTGCTCTGCCCTTTTTGGCTTTGTGATGTGACCTTGGGCAGTCTCCTTGATTCTTCTGTGTTCTGGTTTTCTCACTGAGGAGACAAGGGGTCACTTAGGGTACCCACCTCTTCCGGATGCTGTCAGATTCTCTCAGGTCATGCACCTAAAGTTTTCTTTTCTTTTCGTTTTTCTCTTTCTTTCTTTTTCCTTCTTTCTTTCTTTCCTCTTTCCTCCCTCCCTCCTTTCTTTTTCCTTTTCTTTTCTTTTCTTTCTTTCTTTTCTTTTTTTTCTTTTTCTTTCTTTCTCTTTCTTTCTTTCTTTCTTCCTTCTTTCCTTTCTTCCTCCCTCCTTTCTTTCTTTTCCTTCCTTCCTTCCTTCCTTCCTTCCTTCCTTCCTTCCAAAAGAGATAGAATCCAAGGTAGGCTCCATGCTCTGAGCTGTCAGCACAGAGCCCGATGCAGGGCTTGAACTCACAAACCGTGAGATCATGACCTCAGCCAAAGTTGCACCCTTAACCTACTCAGCCACCCAGGTGCTCCATGCACCTGAAGGTTTTCGTATCACCGCACTGGGTATGTAGCATATGCTCACTAAATGCTAGTTACTGTTACCAAACATTACTAATACATGATAGTTGCCTCTTCTTTTTTTCAAAATTCTTTTCAGTCCAAGAAATTTCTAATTTGTTTTTCTCTATCTACCAATCATAATGCATAATTACATTTTCCACTTTTAAAAGACCAGGGTAGCCCAAACTTTCCAACTTGTGCTGTTTGTAACTAACTCTATCATTTTTTTAAAGGAAGAAAATTGACTTTTTGCCTCAAAACAAGTCCACAACCCTTAAGGCTTCAAATCACCTTGCTCCCAAAGGCCTGGTTGGTGTGGATTTATAAAGGCTACAAACCTTGGTCTCCTGAAAAACATACTTGTCCAGGTAGGACACTGACATCACATAAAAATCAGGTCCTTGAGCCCAGATACATTCTGTTCCTGATGTAAGAGGATGGGCTATTGTCTGGATTGTAGTGACCTTCTCTCCACAGTCCAGGAGGTGGAGAACCCTTAGCATCCGTGGGGGCTCCATTCTGGTGGACTCACCTACCAGGCTCACCTGCCTCACAAAGGTCCTTTGTTCTTCTAAGGAGGCAGGGAGCTTATGCAATCACTCAGACTAGCTGTACACACAAGGTTATAATTGGACGATCTGACCGCCTCTGTCCTTTCCAGGGATGAAAAAGGCAGAAACCCAGACTCCTTAGAGTATTTTGACCCAGGAGTGATTCAGACTAGAGCTCGTTGGAATATATAATACTACTGAATGAGCACAGCCTCCTCAACCTAACCAACAGGATCAGCAGGAAAGAACTAGGTAAAATAAAGACTCTTTTTAGAAGTCTGGAAGCCTTAGTGAGAGTAAGGCCCTGAGGCCTCTGGCTAGGAAGTAAAGCAGGTTTTCAAAGAGAAATGAAGCTCCAGGTCATACATCCCAATCTGCTCCTAAAGTCACCGGGCTTTGTCCATTTCAATGCAGAGATAACCAGGAGATAGAAAGGAAAAGAAAAGAAAAGAAAAAAAAAAAAAAAAGATGGTCACAGAAAGTATGATCCATAGGGAGGGGAGTGGTGCAGTGGAAATTTTCTTTGGGGATGTTCTTGCTGAGATATTCACTGTGTGACTCAGATAAGTCACTCTCCCTCTCTGAGCCTTGCTATCATTCACAAACGAAGTAGGTAGACAAGACGGTCATTTCAAGCTCTAATCTACTCTGACTCTGCATTTGTCATGCAGGAGCACCCAAGCTGTCTTTTTTTTATGCACCTGTAATGAAGGATTAACGCTTCCAATTTTACCTCTTGTTTAAAAAAATAAATTAAGACCCCAAGACTAAGTCGGGGGTTACAAACTCACTATCTTCAGAGGCTGGGCAGATAAAAAATAAAGCAGGACTCAACAAGAGGCCACTTAAAAATCCAAATGGCTGCTTGCTCTTGAAAAATATCAACAGATACTGTAATGTTGGGTCAGCAATCCAATACAGCAATGATTAGATGGGCGTGTGGGGGCACACCTTTGGATGGCCCATGGGTCCTCTAGACTATCAGTGTCCCCACCAAGGGGTCACATAGCACCATGTCTATGGTTTTAAAATTCCCATGTTAATGAAGAAAATTAATGATTGCTTTTACCTATGTCTCCATCATAAACCGAGCTCTCTCAAACAAGTATGTCACTTGCGTGGACCTGAATATATCTGAGTTTTGGCCCTTAACTTACGTGATCTCCGTCTATCTGTACAACGAGAAGACGGACCAGATGGACTGTTCGGTTTCCTCTGGCTCTAACACTCCAAAGGGCTGTGGCCCAATCAACCAGGATCTCTCAGTTAACAGAGCATAGCCAACCACCTTCTCCAGCCAAGAATACAAATAGAACACAGAATTTACATGAACTCACTATAAACTTGTAGAATATATGGCCACCAATTAGAGCATGAGCTGTGGTTGGTGATGAGTGATTCACATACTGTGCACAAAACAGAGTAGTGCTGGCGATCTAAGTTCACTTAAAAACAAACAAACAGGGGCGCCTGGGTGGATCAGTCGGTTGATCATCTGCCTTCGGCTCAGGTCATGATCTTGCAGTTGGTGAGTTCGAGTCCCGTGTCGGGCTCTGTGCTGACAGCTCGGAGCCTGGAGCCTGGTTTGTATTCTGTGTCTCCCTCTCTCTCTGCCCCTCCCCCACTTGTGCTCTGTCCTTCAAAAATGAATAAACATTAAAAAATTTAAAACAAACAAACAAACAACAAAAAAGCACAAGCAAAAGCAACAAAACCACCTAATGGGGCTATGAGCCATGTGACAGCAATTAGGTCCTTCAACACCTAGACCAGCCATTTGTTCACGTCATGGACGGCTCACTTCATCTTCAGATTATCCAATCATTAGCCTAACCCTTTAGAATTACACAGTGTGCTAATACTTGCTCAAAGAATAACATCTTAATCAAGGAGGGAGACTGCTTAGTCATACTGAGAGGGTAAAACTTGACAATGAATCTAGGTGTGAATAAGCACAAAACACCAAAATGGAGACTAAGTCAAGGTGAAACATTTCAAATGGCTACAAGAGTAGCAACTCTAAAATGACAATGAGATCTCCCTAAGGAGACATTAACTCCGTCTCAGAATGTCTGATCTTCCCTTATTTAGCAAAAGCAACATGGCTTTGAGCCCTACAAACTAAACTTCAATTGTATCTTTCCCTAATAAATCTTAGCCTTGTTTGTACATGGCCTGGAGCTAATTAGGTCAATGACTAGCTTGTACCAATCAGTCGGACTCAGACCTGAGTGGTTGAAACCTACTTGTATAAAAATCATTCTATGTAAGAATTACCTTTATTTTCTTTTCTTCTAAAAAAAATTTTATTTTAATGTTTATTTATTTTTGAGAGACAGAGAGACAGAATGCAAGTGAGTTGGGGCAAAGAGAGAGGGAGGCACAGAATCTGAAGCAGGCTCCATGCTCCAAGCTGTGAGCATAGAGCCCGACGTGGGGGTCGAACTCACGAGCTGCGAGATCATGACCTGAGCCGAAGTCGGACGCTCAGCTGACTGAGCCACCCAGGCGCCCCTATTTTCTTTTCTTACAGTTTATTTTTATTTATTTTGAGAGTGAGATAGAGAGTAAATGGGAGAGGGGCAGAGAAAGACAGAGGAAGAGAGGGAGAGAGGGAGAGAGGGAGAGAGGGAGAGAGAAAATACCAAGCAGACTCCGTGCTGTAAGCACAGAGTCCGACATGGGGCTCGAACTCGCAAACTGTGAGATCATGACCTGCATCGAACTCAAGAGTCAGATGCTTAACCAACTGAGCCACCCAGGTGCCCCATGGGAATTACTTTGAAAACCAATGTGGGGATTTGGGCCTTAGTTTCACTCTTAACGCGCAAGAAGTTACACAACTGTTTGGATGAATTTATTCTCCCCCCAAAAAATGGTTTGAATGGAAAATTAAGCACAAAGGAGAACACTCTGATTTCCCATTATGAAAGATGGGACTTTCTCATAATTATAATGGTTTCTATGGTAGAGGGTTTGCTGTGTGCCCATCACTGCGAAACCCTTCCACGACCTCACTGCTGCTCTAAACCTCACATGATCAAAGGTGGCAGGTGAGGCTCAGAGTGGTTACATCACATGCCAATGGTCCCCAACAGTCGATTCTTTATCGCTTCTCTTGATTATACCTAATGGCATTTAACCAGGGCCATTTTCTTCGAGCTGTCATGAGAGTCAGGAGAACCTTCACCTCCACCGGATTCCAAGGTCATAGCCCTGTCCTACAACTGGACATTAGACACGTGGGTCTCGGATGATCTCAGCTATCCACCCCTCTCAGAGTTATCCTAAGATGGGCTTAATCATGCCATGTGGCTCCTCAGGACTGGGGACTTTGGTGAGCAGACTCTTTAGAACAGTAATATGGCCCTGGTATTGGGTAATAAAGCTCTTTAATTTGTCCTGTAAGCCATGGGCCATTCAGTTTAATGCTATCCCGGAGACAGAAGCATAATACTTGGCCTTGTGAGGGGACAAGAGAATGTTCCTGTGTCCTTAAAGTAAATGTGAACCTTAGGCAAAGAGAACCTGTGTGGACAAAACAGCTCAGCCACACTGTCATCTGAAAAGACAATTGTGAAGCCAACGAAATGTGTTATTGGAGTTTGCTCAAGGCACAGGTCTCAAATAAGAGCACCTGCTAAGCTTGTAATACGGTACGTGCTGGGGTCTGCTGGGGCCATCCCCAGGGCCGGATGGGTGATTCCCAGGCAAAGCGTTCCTTTCTGCAGTACTGGGATACCTTCTGGGCTCTGTGCCCTTCTGAGTTTTGGTCTTGAGTCTGACACACCTGGTGTAGAGGTTTCACTCCTACTTATTATCTACAATGACCTTCAGGACGTTCCTTGCCTCAGCTCCTTACTATAACATGGGGATGAAAATGCCTCATACGTACTTAAAACTTTTTTTGGTAATAGAGGGTCAAGACAACTTGAGATTATGTGTGAAAAGAGTTTGGAACATAGTCTGACACTCACTGGGCAAAACTATTATTTTTGAGATTGCTATTCCCCATCTCCTGTTTCGCTGTGGCTACCCACCCTATTTTTAGACAGACATCCCTCAATGATTTGGCCAAATTTTAAACATGCACAGGTGAGGCCCAAGTTCTCGAGCAGGGAGAGGAACTCTCCGGTGTTCTACAAGGCGGCTCTGAGGGTTGGTGGGAAGGGAAGAGAAAGAAGTTTTGGAGAAGGGCAGAACCCCAGTGGAGGAAGGGAACAGTAGGGATAGTAAGAGCTGAGAGGCCAAGTGACCAGTCTGGGACCTTTCAGCTTCTGAATGGTGGAGCAGAAGGTCTAATCCCAACAAACCTGGAATGTAGGTTCTTCACTGACCTGCTACTTTAAATTGGAGAGCAGGGCTGAAGAAACTGGCCTGGCAGAGAATTCTGGATTATTCGCCCGGGCCTCAGGCACTGGTCACCTATGCTGCCAGCCGGGAGACCCTCAAGGGAATACCCTGGAGGTCTGAGGAAAGAGGCCAGGCTTTGACGTGACATAGAACTGGTGAGGCTCTCCACCCTGTCACTCACAACTCTCCCCAACTCACAACGTCTTTGCCTCTTTGCACCTGTTTCCCCAGTGTAAAATGTGAGTACTGATATCATTTAAAGGGGTTGGTGGGAGGGCAAAACAAGACGATGACTGTGCAGTGCCCAACATGGACCGTGGACCACAGCAGCCTTCAGTCAATGACAGCACACCTCCCTCCCCTCTTCCCTGAAAGCAGACTACTCTCAGATTATCTTCTCTTGTTAGAGAGAGGGGGAAGCCATGGGCAAGCACACGCAGTCAGAATGGCCATGAGCCGGGAGCTGGATGGCACACTGTTGAACAAGGGTGTGGGTGGCACGCCTTCTCAGGTACTGCCTGTGGGGGCAGCTGAACCGCCTCCACATTTTAGATCCATGTGCCTTTTAACCACTCACACAGAGACACCCAGGGGTAGACAGCAATCTCTGTGCCCAGCTGCTCACTACAGCCTAACAGGGAATAACAACACTGCAACATAAACCCCAGAAATAGCCTCAGTACCCCCAGTGAGACACCTCTGCATGTAAGATCGCAGGCGAATGTCTACAAGAATGAGCTGGATCCCAAAGCATGGCACAGAATGATCTTCCAGATGCACAGTGTGCCCAAGTGGGTGCTCAATCGATTTCAGTTCTGTTCTTTGGGGAAGAGGAATTAGAGATGCCAAGATTTGATTCAGAGACAGAAAGATAGGAGAGAGACAGAGACAGAGAGGCAGAGAGGAGTAGACAAGCAGGCTGCTACAGACTAAATGTCTGTGTCCCCCCAGATTTACATGTGGAAATCCAACCCCCACCCCGAGGTGATGACATTGGGAGATGTGGCATTTGGGAGATGATGAGGTCATAAGGTGGAGCCCTCATAAAGAAGCCTCAGAGAGCCCCTCGTCCCCTTTCACCACGTGAAGACACAGGGGGAAGTTCGTCCCCACCAGACGTGGCCACTGCCACCATCATGATCACGGACTTGTCAGTCCCAGAACCAGGAAATAAATGTCTGCTGTTTATAAGCCACCCAGTTGGTAGTATTTCTGTTCTAGCAGCCCGAACGGACCAAGACACAGGCATATGCTTCCACTGGCACAAAACGTTTCTGGAAGGAAATACAAGGAATTGGTAACTGTTGTTTTTGGCAGGGAGACGAAGAACTAAGAAATTTTGGTTTTCATTGTACACCCTTTTCTAAAGTGTGGCTTTTTTAACCACAATCCTGAGATGCTTTCAAATAATAATAATAATAATAATAATAATGATAATAATATCAACAGCAGCAGCACCCAGTGAACAGAAAAGTACACTGAGTTTTGCCCGTTCCTCAGTTACACAACTGGCTTTAGAAGCAGAGCCAGTATTTAAAGGGATCAAAACAGGAAGTCATCACCAACTAATGTCTTCACTTTGTAAAGGTATTAAAGAAGTCTGGAGACCCAGTTGCTGCTTTAGTTGGAAGCAGCTGAGGGTCAAGGACTCAGCTTCTCAAGCAGCTCTTGTCCCTGTTAACAGAGCCCAGAGCTCAGGGATCTAGCTGTAGGACCCACATTGTTTCTCCCATCAGTTCCCAGAACTGGTGGGAGACTTTGAAACAGACTGCAGAGGTGTTAAAAATAGAAGTTAAGTTGCTACTGGAGATACATGGAGAATTCACTACTTGCAAATCTCTAATTATAATATGTCAAGAGTAAAATACCTTGTCAGGAGCAGTATCTAATATAATACAGTATTGGGTCTGTCAACACAGTGATCCATGATGTGTTTGGAGGCCTACATTAAATAGACATCCAGCAGAAAAATGTCCTGTGGGGACTCATCTCAGCCCTTGGGGAACAGAAAGGATGACCTGGTAAGTCTTTTCTGTCTGTACTTTCTTTGCTCAGCTCTGGGAAGCTTTGGGAGCTCTGGGTGCATCCTGCTTCCCTTTTACAGATTCTGCACTTTGTGTTAAATCATGTGCATATATTAGATGTTCTTGGAGCCTACCAGATGGATGGATGTTTTCTCGTACCCAAAACTACTCGGTTTCTCAACGAAATGATGTCCTCGACAGTACCCTCAGACTGGCATTAAGCACCGTGCACAAAGGACAGTTAGGGTGATTCCAGACACAACTATGGAGAATAACTTAGGCATGCTAATACAGGGCTATGTATTCTAGGGTTGGGAGAACATGAGTCTGACCCACTTGGAGGGTAAATTATTTCCTTGAGTAATGCAGAACCTGCAGTGGAGAGAGGGGTACGCTTAGTCAATGTGTGAGGATACAGAGACATTTTGAGGCAAACTTGTCATAGACCATGTTCTACTTGGTCGGGTCATGAAAGACCAACGGAAAAGTAGGTCATGGGCAGCAGAAGCAACTTCCATACTGGCCAAGAGAGAAAAGCATATGCATGGAATCATTTGTAGTAGAAAACAAGACGGCCCCTTATATGTTCCTGCTCCTCCCCAATGCTGGGTAAGCCCCTTGCTTCACTTTATAATGGTTCCTCTTTGAAACTTCCTGCAACAGTATGTACCCCACCCCGCCCCCTGCCCGCCAACCCCAAACATGGCTGGAGAAAACCAAATGGCCGGGTAACTAACCCTCCACAAATTCACACTCTGTCAGCTCTGAGAGGAACTTGTTGCCCCTCAGATACTCTAGGAATCATCTGAGCCAAACTCCTGACATGTTTGCTCAATTTCAGGAATAAATCCATTGCTTCCCCAACTCCTCTGCTTCTCTCTGTCAGCTGATAGTGACTTCGTCACTGAGAACAAGAAGGCAACAGAGAAGGAGCTCCTCACAGGATCTCCTGACTTAAGATTTCTCCATGTGCTGGTACATTCACTCCTTCTTCTTGCTGTGGTCTGAATGTTCCTGCCTCTCCCTACTCACATGTTGGAATCCTAAAGCCCCAGTGATGGCGTTAGGAGCTGGGACTTTAGGGGGTGATTAGGTCATGAGGTGGCACCCTCATGAATGGGATTGGCGTTCTTAAAAAGGAGACCCAGAGAGCTGCCTTGCCTCTTTCACCATGTGAAGACACAGGGAGAAGGCACTGGCTATGAACCAGGAAGGGGCCCTCACTGGACCACACTGGCACCTTGATCTTGGACTTACAGCCTCCAGATTTGTAAGCAACACATTTCCGCTATTTATAAGACAGTCTGTGGGATTTGGTTACAGCAGCCCAAATGGACTAAGATGCATCTCTTCTGTCTCAAAACTGAAATGTTTCCAAATGTTCATAGATGCCTTATTTGTAGCGGCCCAAAGCTGAAAACAATCCAGGTACCCATCCACAAGTAAGTGGATTGATAAATTGTGGCACATCCACGCAATGGTTTGCGACTCAGCAATGAAAAGCAGTGAGCTACTGATACATGGGACAAGTCAGATGAATCTAAAAGCAAGGACGGTGAGCCCCGAGAGAAGCCAGGCAAAAAGAACCCATAACATTTGATTTTGTTGCTATAAAATTCTAGAAATTAACAACTAAGCTAGAGTGAAAGAAGCAGATCTGTGGGTTCCCCCGGGAATGAGGTAGAGGGCAAGGAGGAAAGATTGTAGAGGGGTATGAGAAAACTTTGGGGGTGATGGATATGTTGGTTACAACATCTGTACATACGTCAACACTCATCAAATTTCACACTGTAAATACAGAGAGGTTATTGTATGTCAGTTATATATTAATAAAGCTATACAAAAAGTATGTCTTCTTCTTTCCTAGACCACCTGCTCTATTTGTACACCCTTGGTCACCTCTCCTGAGTCATCATTCCCCAGCTCTTGTTCCCTGTCCCCACCACCTGGCCCCACAGGTGCCTTCTCTTTGGCATAAAATAGGATCCGAAATTGATTCTTGTACAAATTGCTTCCCTGAATTCTTATGCCCCTGAGTTGTTGTCTTTTCTTTCTCTTTACTCCAAGTGCTTACGACGGATAGTGCACTCTACCCCCAATCATTCCCATTTATTTCTCCACTCCCGGTCCCCTGGCATCTCTCCCCAACACTCTAGGGGCACTGCTTCTTCTCTGTCTCCAGTGATGGCAACTTCAGTAATGTCTTCTGAATTCGCACCTGCCAGGCTGCCCTGACAACACTCTTCTGGTTCAATTTCCACACTGGATACCCAGGGGATACCCCATTCATGTCTCCCTTGGCTCCGTGCCTTCCAAACCTCACCACTTATGAGTTTTTCAAGGATCTGCCTGCCCTTTTCTTCATTCCCTATACTTGGCAAATGTATCTACTCTGGCCTCTCCATACAAACGGCTCACCCTTGGCTCTGACCGGATTCTCTGTTTAATACCTCGAGTGAGAAGATCCAAAGCACCTTATCACTGACTCTGGTAGGCCCGTCTTTGGTCTCTATATTTGGCTATGGGGCTCCTCCGTGGCTCCATTCTCAGCTTCAGACTCTGAACGAATACAACCCTGTGCAAACCAGGGAAAGAGAGTGATTCCCAAGGGTCTTTCCCTAGGAATGTGGTATGATGTCAGGAGCTGCAGGGACCATCTCAGAAAACTAGAGAATGTAGTTGAGCAGGAAGAAAAAGAGACTGAAATGGATCTTGTTGGAACCTAACACGTATGTGCCCCAAACCAAGCTGTGTCTAAAGTCAGCCCACCTCTAAGACTTTTTGTTGTAAAAGTCAATACATTCCCTGCTGATTTTCTGTTACTAGCAAACAGAAGATTATGAAATGTATATTCCTTCAACCATGATGTGGAGGGACATCCCCCCACAAGTGTCCCATCACAGAAATACACTAAAGCCTTAAACATCTATGTTCTACAGTTTGCCACATTACAATCATAATGGAACGGAGAGTGCGCCTGCTCACTGTTTCACAGTGCCGCAGTGCCTGGGCCACTATGGACACCCAACACCCTGTTTAACTTTGTGCTGATCTCTAAAGAGTTCTTTTTGTGAGAGAAGGACATTGAGCATCACAACATCCCAAATGGACTAAGATCTCTTTTTAGGTATGCATCATTAACCCTTCTAAAATTTCATTTTATAACTCTCTGGCTTAAACTCTTTTCAACGGTTCCCATTGCCCCTAATGTGGAAGTCTATCCACTGATCAAATCTACCAGGCCTGTGGGGTATGATCCCTGGTGACTGCCCCATTCCATCCTTTGCCATTGCACCCCCAAACCTTCTTCACCCTGGCCTCTTTTTAATTCTTTGAATAAGCCAAGATCTTTTCAACCTTGGCATTACTGGCCTCGATATTCCTTCTGCCTGGAAAGTGTGTCTTCTCATCTTAACATCTTCTTAAAGACATCATCCTAGACTACTCATCTGTAGGCAGTACCCATAATCTTTATCCTCCATGGCACCTGTCGTTTTCTTAAGAGCAGGTACCACAGTTTGTGTTTATACAAGCTGTTTGAATGACACTGTCATGCAAAGTTATAAGAGGGAAAGGATCATTTCTGTTCCATTCAACCACATCGCTGGGATGAGTCCTGGCCACAGTAGATACTTAAAAATATTCATGAACGAATGAATCTTCCACAGCAGGTTAGTATACTTGGCGTGAATTGAGGCTTAATAGATAGTGTCTGATTGGGCATTATTATCCCTTTTTTAGCCCTAAGATAACCTTCTGAAGCCCTACCATCGTTGACTGTCACAGAATAACCCAAAACAAATAAATGGCAACACCATCACTATAACCTGGTAGTCAACACAATGGTAACAAACACCTGCTAAACCAGCAAACCCATTAAATGAATGCATCCCTAAGTTTGAACAGCCAGCTATAGACAGGCAATAGCAGCACTAATCACAAAACCCCAAAGGTGGAAACAACCCAAATGCCCATCAGTGAATGGAGGTACAAACAAGAGTGGCATATCCATAAAATGGAATTATATTCAGTCACGGAAGGGAATAAAGCGCTGATACATGCTACAGTGTGGATGAACCCTGAAAACATTCTATTAAGTAAAAGAAGCCAGTCACAAAAGGTCGTACGTGGTGTGATCCCATTTTTTATGAAATGCCTAGAATAGGCAAATCCATACGGGCAGAAAGCACATTTGCAGGAATGTGGATCGTCTGCTTAATGGGTAGAGCGTTTCCTCCTGGGGAGATGAAAATGTTCTGGAACTAGATACAGTGATAGCTGCACTGAGGTGTGAGTTTCTCAACCCCACTGAATTATACACACAAAACTGGTCGAAGTGGTAAAATTCACCTCATAGACGTATTTTACCACAATTAAAAAAGGGGAGACACGCAACACACAATGTTAGAGAGTATACTATTTTTAAAAATCTCCGAACCTAACCTCCAAACGTAAAACCGTCCTGCTTCAAACCAAGAAATCCCTTCACAAGTTCTGGCTTTTCAGAGCCCTGGGGGCAGGGGAAAGAGGCACAGTTGCCTTCCGTCTATAAAATGTTCTGGACTACAGGCCTGGTGTGCTTGTAAAGAATTCCTCAGAACCTCTCAAATGTACAGATACATCTTGTGGTATATGCGGGGTGATTTTAGGTCATGCACAAACGAACAAGTGTTTAATTTTAACAATTAGTTTTCTTTAGGCTTATCTTTGACTAGTAGCCAACAATGGTGGTTTTTAACTTATGGTGGTGAAAAAATGCATCTTTTTTGTTTGTTGGCTTGCTTTTAATCCCCGGAATGCATTCACATGCAATGAAATGTACTCTCTTTGGTGCATAAAGTCACGTAAACAAACAGCCACCATCAAAATACAGAAAATTCCATGAGTCCAGAAAAATTCTCTGGCGCTTCCCTTTGCAGTCCAGGCCTCCCCCACCCTAGGGCTCCCAGAAAACACAAAAGAACACAGGTGAATCTCAAAGGCATGAAGAAGGCTAAGGAGGCTGAAGAAGACAGGGGCCGACATGGGCAGGAGCTGTGAACACGCATGAGGTCTCTTTCCGGTGGACAGAAATATTCCCAAATTAGACTGTGCCAAATGGTTGCACAACTCTGCAAATATACTAGGAATCGGTGATTTGTGCACCGGAAACTGGTCAATTTTATGGTATATAAATTATATCTCCATAAAGCTGTTTAAAAAATCACGCAGTGTATAATCCTACTGAGAGGACATGATTCCAGAAAAGGCAGAACAACAGGAACAGAAATTAGATGAGAGTTTCCCCTCACGAATAAAGTTAAGGAAAAATGCATTGATTTCAGTAAGCAACATGAGAGGAGGCCTGCAGACAGGTGAATTCTACGAGCCGCTGCGACAGGAGCGGGCTCAGGGGTTGCTCCGCTGCAGGAGCCTCCGTGGGGTGGGGTGCGCCCGGCCGCCACTGCCCCCTCCCCCCTCCCCGGGACCGGCGCCCACTTACTGTGGCAGTGCCGGACACGGTCTGCGCGCTCGTGTCCGCTGCGCTCTGCTCGGAGTGCGTCTGGGCGGGAGGATACAGGTTTAACGTGTGCTCCGGTACGGTGGTCTGGCCCGTGTACTCTGGTGCGGGGTGGGGATGAGGGGCCGTGTATTCCGCGGGGATGCCGTTCTGGGGGGGAGCAAACTGGGCCGAAGCGTAAGGCTGAGCCATGGTGTCCGGGGCAGCTGCTGCTTCCTGATTACCCTGGAAAATCAGAAAGGGGGAGACAAGGCGAAACACCGTGAGCGCGAACCAGGCAGAACCTCTCCCTGGGGCCCAAGGATGAGCGCTCCCCCGACACTTTGCAGGTGCCAGCACTGTGCCAAGAGCCTGAGATGGATGCATCCCACTTAATCTTCACCAGACTCTATAAGGAAATAGTACCTGTCATTTATATAGACCTAACCCCATTGCGCAGATGCAGAAATCAAGGCTCGGAAAGGTGCAGGGAAGTCACATTCCCCAAGCCATCCAGCCCCATAGCCAAGGAGTGGGAGGGTCTGTGCCCTGCTCGATTGGATTTTTCTGGCAGATCCTCCTTATTTCATCCCCATTTTGGAACATGTGAGCATGTAGTTGTCTCCAGTGACAGCAGAGACTTGATTTGATACTTAAAATGCCAAGAGAGAGATTAAATTGAACGTGTGTGTTCTTGAGAAGAGACACAATTCATCTAAGCGTTTGAATTTAATCAAAATTTTATGTGACTTGGCTCACATAATGGGATGGAGGGGTCCTTTTAATGGTCACAGTGTGTGTGTGTGTGTGTGTGTGTGTGTGTGTGTGTGTGTGTGTGATGTTCCCAGTGCCAATATGAAGCAGCCAATGGAAAGTCAAGGCCTAATTTGGACAAAGACGGCACTCTGTGATACTGTGTTCACCATTTTAAGTATCTTTTCAAAATGCTGGACTTCACTCAGCCTCATTAGTCAATGCCTCCCCCAACCCCTTGCCTTTTTTTTTTTTTTTTATAAGCACAGAGTATTATATAACAATTCACCCTTCCAATCTAGGCAAAACATGCAGCGTGATAATTACAGTCAAGTCAAAAGAATTAAAAAAAAAAAACCCTGAATTCAAATGCTTCCATTTCAGGAAATATCTCTCTCTCTCCACCCCACCCCTACCCTTAAAACTCTACTACCCTACACACACACACACACACACACACACACACACCATCAGAAACTGTAACCCAGGGGGCCAAATTTTTCATGGTCTCAAGAGATGGGATTGCACGGTCAGAGAGAGAGAGAGAAGCTTAGCAATTAAGCACACCAAAGAGCTGCCTCTTCCATTGTCTGTGGTCAATTAGATGTGACTTCAGCCCTCCTATAATGATACCAGGGCAAAAATGTCAGGATTGCTCACATCTCCTCAGTCCCCGCCACCAACATTTGAGAACCTCTTCAGCTAAAGCAACTTGAGTGCAGCAAAAACATTATGACATAGAAGGGGAGAAAAAAAAAGTTTATTCTCGGAGCAGCGCACAGAGCTTGTGCATTTGTTTAGAGGGGACCTTAATTAGAATGTTAAAGATGACACTTTGAAGAGAACGAAGCTTAGGATAAGTTTAAACCATTTTACAAGTGAAAACATTCCCATCACGCCCTTTCCTCCCCCAGCTGAATTGCTCCAAATGCCTGGGCCACTGGAAGCAGAAATGCACAGCCATTGCTTGCTTTCTAGCATCTTTTCCTAGCGTCTGGGGCTGAATAGGGTCTGCCTGTGCTGTGGCTGGATCCCTGCCCATGGAGAGTTAACCCTGACCATCTTCAGGAAGCCACAGGGGACACTCAGGGTCCCTGCTGCTCAGTGTGCTTTTGTCTTCTCTTTAAGAACAGCACCTGGTTTTCTTTTAAGAGACACTTCCACTCTCAGCCCAGAGAGCACAGATGTGGCTGAGACCTGCCTCAGATTACCTCCAGACACAGGACGCCCCGGCTAATCAGAGGGCTATGAAAACAATTCAGTCCCCAGGTCGCCCCTTGAAACCGGACAACCTAAAGCAGAAGCCACACCCAGCAGACAACGGAGCCCAGAAACTGAGAAACAAGTGAACTGAGTCCTGGCGACATCATATCAAGTCTGGGATCCAGCTCTACCTGTGGTTAGTAACACCACTGTTTGCTTTCCTTCCACGCATCAGTAAATGTCTCATTTCGTTTAAGATAGGTTTTTTTTCCATGTTACTTACAACCAAAAGAGTCTGGACTAAGAAGAATAAAAACATCCTCTCCTGTTTATAAGCCAACTTGCACCCTTCTATATTCTACAGGGCTGCTCAAGCAACATATCCCTCTGTACACAGATTCCAGGCGATGCTGCTTCTCTCTGGCTGATCAGACCTTGAGAACCCTCCAAAGGGAAATTCATTGTGCCAGATTCTACTTCTGGCCAAAGGCCTGTTTCACTCCCCCCTACCTTCGATCTGGCGCATGTTTGAAATGAAAGTCAGACTTGAGAAAACTCCAGGGGTGACCCCAGGGGGGAGCATGAAGTGCCCAGCAATGGCAGAGAGATGGTCACATAAAGAAAAGCTTTCCCTCCTGTGTCTTCAGCAGAAAACGGTTTTATGGCAACACCTATGCCCATGTGGCCTCTCTGCACAGCAGAGCAATCTCAGGAAGAGTGACCTGCCCGCCCCCCCACCCCCACCGCCAGGTTTCCAAAAACCATCAGAGGCTTAATCTTAGGATCTGGGCTCTCTCTGCTTCAAGAGAAGAGGAGCCTGCCCTCAGGAAGCTGACGGGTGCTCCAACTCTCAACACCATCGACTCTACCCATTCACTGCCCCTGTGCCTGGAAAGCCCTCGCTACTCCCTTTCCTGGCTAGTCTCAACTGCCCTTTTGGGTCCCTGAACAAGTCCTCCAGCCAGATTTCCCTGACACCGAGCCCACTTCAGCTGGGTGTCCTCTATGCTCCCCTGGAACTTGTGGCCACATCTCACATGACTCCTAGGGCTGCCACTGGAGAGAGTCCTAAGGGCTGGGGATAGTGTCACATTCTACGG
Source organism: Panthera tigris (assembly GCF_018350195.1). NCBI lineage: Eukaryota > Metazoa > Chordata > Mammalia > Carnivora > Felidae > Panthera > Panthera tigris. Next base: position 35,157,496 of record NC_056675.1, read on the forward strand.
TGCCTCTCCAGGGTCCCACAGCATGCTAGCTACAATGTAGGCATTTATAAGTACTTACTAAGTGAATGCATGCTTGAATGATGAACTTTGGGCTCTGTGGAGCTTAGCCTGGCAGCAGGCCATAGGGTGGGTCGGGGGGAGTAGGAAAGGGGTTGGCAAATGACCCATGAGACAAATCTGGCCCACTGGTCGTCTTGTAAATAAACTTTTACTGAGACACAGCCATGTTCATTGTGCTATAACGGCAGAGTCGAGTAGCTGTGAGAGACCCACAAAACCTAAACTATTTAACCATCTTGCTCTTTGCAGAAAAGTTTTCCAATCAAGGTGGTCAAGGTATCACTAAATACGGGGATGTCAATTAAGAAGCCACCATCGCATAAATAGTTTGGGCAGGAAATAAAGCTGGAAGTTAAACTGGGAGAGAGTGAAGGGGGGTGCATTCTCCCTATTCTCCCTAGAACCAAGGAGGGACGCTCAGCTATGAAGATGGCACCCAATGGAGGAGTCAGTCTTCTTCAAACGTGGTTTCCATCTCTGCACGTCTGTGCCCTAAGCACACACACATGCAGGCTTCACTCTCAGCACAGTGGGCTACAGAGGGGGACATCCATGAGGGCCTCAGGCTTCTGTGCTCAGGGGAGAGGCATCCCTCTCCTCACAGGTGCTCAGAAGGTACCCTGATGGATGCTGCTTTCCTCTCAGGCCTGGAAGGCGCCAGGCACTGTGCTGGGGGCTTTAAATCAGTATTTCTTTATGTTATGTTATGTTATGTTATGTTATGTTATGTTATGTTATGTTATGTTATGTTATGTTATGTTAATTAATTTTAATGTGAATTTTATTTTTGAGAGAGACAGAGAGAGAATGAGCAGGGAGGGGCAGAGAGAGAGGGAGACACAGAATCCGAAGCAGGCTCCAGGCTCCGAGCTGTCAGCACTCAGCCTGATGCAGAGCTCGATCTCACGAACTGCGAGATCATGACCTGAGCCGAAGTCAGACGCTCAACCGACTGACCGGCCAGGTGCCTCTGCATCAGTATTTCCTACACAGGGCGACCGCTCCCTGGGGGACAGCTGACAGTGTGTGCAGACACTTTTGGTTGCCAACAGTGGGGGGAAAGGTTGCCGATGATGTCTAGAGGGTACAGGCCAAGGATGGTGCTGAACCCCTACAATGCACGGGACAGGCCGAGCCCCAAGTGTTCACTGTGCCCAGACCCAGATTCCCTGCTCTGCACACACATGCTATATCTTCCATCCCATGGTACTTTGCTGTGGAGGACCCTGCAGCCCAGAACTAGGACGGATTTTGCAAGGTCACAGCAACAGCTCCTAGGGAAGCTGGGAGCTGAACTACAGCCTGGGTATCTCTCATCTGCCAAGGCAATCTGCTGGTGGCAACATTCATTCCCATTTTTAAACATACCTCTCTCGGTCATACATACACCCGTGGCCTCAAGACCTGCGACTCACCCTCCAGGAAGGCAGGTGCTGGGGGATGTGGGACAAAAATACCAGTGTCCCAGTAGCTGGACTAGCCCCTGGGGAGGGTTAGAGCAGAGGCCTGGGAAATTTGTGCCATCCAAGCTCAGAGCTTCATGAGGCTCTGAGGCCATCCTAAGAAAGAGAAGGGCCAGCTGGGGACAGGCTGCCAACCTCTACCAAACCTTGTGCGTTCTGGCACACCCAAGGCACTGAGCCCTAGGGTTGTGTCCGTGGCCACCCAGGAGCCCATGGGTAGCAAGCATTTGGGTCCACGGGGCTCTGGACTGTACTCCTGTTCCTGAAGGCCTCAAACAGATGTTAGTGGGACCTCCCACAGTTACTTATTAACACTGACAGCCATTCCAGAGAGACCCTAATTAATATTCCCAACATTTGCAATTTGGGCTAATTACAGCTAATATTTAATTAAGATCATTGTACTTCCTGTGGAATTATTTTTCACCTTCAAATGGCTTCAGAGATGTCTTTGTTTCCCCCCTAGTGATGTTCCTGGATTCTGAGCTTGGCTGAAGTGTGTTTTCTGGAAAAATACATTTGCGTTAAGGGCGCCTTTGGCACTCCAGGTCAAGGCAAATCTTGGGCACACGAACAGGATCCTGGTTGAAAGCTGAGGCCAACTTCACGTAGGTGACAGTGACAGACAAAAATTATTTGGAGCGTTCCGGCTAGACATTCCCTCATTTGTAGAAGCCGCCTTTCTTCTACCTCCGATGCCAAACCCCCACCTTTCCCTAAATAAGTGGAATGATCACAGAGATTCTGATATCTACTGAGTCAGGGTGCCTGTGGGTGTTCCGAGGTGATGAGGAGGGTGATTCTGCCTTTCACAGAACCCCCACATCACCGAGCAAGTGCTTCACGAGATCTGCAAACCTAACATCAAATTTTCAGTGCCTGGACTTTCCTAGGTTGCTGACAAATACACAATTTTTTTTTTTTTTTAAGCCAAGACTGTTTTAACATCCACTATTGCTGCTGCAGAACCGGACAGAAACTTCAAATAAAGAACATTGATTAGGAACCTAGAGGAAACTTCCTTGTCCTCAATCAACCAAGCCTCAATTAAAGCAGAGACTCAACAACAGCAGGATGATGTGGGACCCCATCACTACCCGAGACACCCCAATGGGTAGCTTGGATTCCAGTTACTGAGCACAAGAGGATTATTAAAATGCAACCAAGTCTGAGTCACCAAAGCAAAAATAAATGCCATTTCAATTTAAATATTTTACTGAAGCATGAAATAGCCAGGATATTACTGCTATTTTAAGACAAACACCGTAATCTGACTATTAGTATAGTGTGTGGACTCTACCACATGCAGACATTCAGAGAGGCGTCTTCAAACACAGGAGGACTGCTTTGGTCACTGGAACATCCCGCATCTTTAATTTCCTTTCCGGGGTGGGCTCAGGAGATAGAGTCAGAGAGAAAATGCGAGGTTTTTTGTTTTTGTTTTTTTTTGGTTTTGGTTTTTGTTTGTTTGTTTTTTTTTTTTAACCCCTAGACATCTCCTTCTCCCAATTCATTGCCCCGAGGGGTTTAATAAAGTAGTTTTTAGAAAGCAATAAGAGAACAAAGGGTGGAAACACATCAGACTTTGCAAAATATTTTGGCCCCAAATCTAATGCAAACCACATTTCAACTGAGGAACCGTCTTTACGTAGCAGAGCACAAAGTGGGGATGTTCTTTTCACGGTAACTGCCTGACTCTCAATGAGAGGGGAGGGTGCCTGCTTTCAGAGCCAACATGGACTTTAAAATAATGAAGTATTGTTTTCTGTGTGTATGCGTGTGCCTCCCCAGCTTTAATAGTCCAACTTCTCAAATCATCTTTTCCCCTTTAGCTTCTGGAATTGATTTGTCCCCAGTGCATTTCTTGCCCTGAGAAATCCCTTCTGGACTAAACACAGTCCTTATAATGAAGACATGCTCAGGGATTGTCCAGCCCTGGTAAAACAGTGATTGCATCCATCCGCACAGCCAAGAAAAGCAGCCACTCCCGGAGGGACCCCCCACCAACCCGGACTCCTGGAGGAAACCCTCCCTTCCGGGCTGCTGCCTGCAGTTGTCGGTCTTGCTGACTGTTTGACTTTAGTTTTGTAGCATGGTCTGTTCTAGTTCTCGGGCAAGGAATTGCGCACATTCAGAGAAAGCCTCCAGTGCCTGACTGAAAAGAGCTAAGCTGTATCATGCCCCCGGGGGCATTGAAACAAAGAAGAAAATGCAAAATTACACCATTAACCTGCTGGTTCTAGGACCAGCTCAGTTCGACACACCAAGCAGAAAGCCGACACACACACACACACACACACACACACACACACTCTCTTGGCTGAAATCCTCCCCCCACCTCCGAGCAGGATTCAAGGAGCAGAGTACGTATCGCAGAGAGCAACAGAGACTTAACGCAAGGAAAGGCTTCAGCTTCATTCAAATTCACATTTTCGAGTGAAAAATAAAATCAGGAAAAATACCTGCTGTACCATTCTGCTTCCTTTCTCCTCCATAAACTTAGCAGCTGTTCTAGCCCCACACCACAAAGCATCTGCCCAAAGCAAGCCTCAGTTACGAGCGAGGGTGTGCGCTCTGTGCAACGTGTGGATGGCTGGGTGTTGAAGGAGGGGAGCTGAGGCCGCCTGGCTGACCTCCCCCTCAACATCTGACTGCTCCCAAAACCAACCCCAGATGGGACTCTTTCCGCCAGCGAGGCCTGGCCCATCAATCACGGCTCGCCCCTCCTCTGGCTCCTGTTCTCAGTTTCAGGGTGCACACTGAGCAGATGATTATATAGAGGAGGAAGAACACACACACACACACACACACACACACACACACACACACAGAGCGCTCGCCTACATTAATAGCTGTTTAAAAAACATTAGAAATGGTATCCTATGCATTGCCTGGAGCTGGAATTTTTCATTACTAAACTAAATATATGATATGCAAAGTTATGAAATCCACCGGGGAGCTTGCTTACTATCCTATTTTGTTATATATTTTTAAGAGAGGTGGGGGTACCGGGGGTAGCTGGAAAGAGGCAGAGGCAGGATGAAGAAAGAGCTCAGAGACAGAGGGATGCGGATAGGAAAATTTAAAGAAACACCCTGAGAACAGAGGGAATGCATTTATAACAAAGCTGCGTGGTTAACTGTAAACTGATCTTAAAATACTGTAACTAACGATGCTTTGGAAGATTTGGAAGCCCAGCTCCTTTGCAGACTAGCTGTGTGACCTTAGGCAAGTAGTTGCAATGCTCTGGGCTCCAGTTTGGGCTTCTGTTTAGTTGGGATGATGATGAGTGACTTCACAGTGTGATTGCAAGGGTCAAAATAAAAACCAAATCATAACAAAACAAACACACTCAGGGCTTGGCTTAAAGTGTGCGCTATATAAACAGATTCATTCATCACATCCAATAACATGGCAAGCAAGACTCAAGACCACCTGTGTCCCTACGGACCTTGCATTCAAGAGGGGCAGCAGGTTTTCAAGAAAGGAAGCCAGAGATGACTCCCAAATCCCAGTGGTAATCAGAGCTACATAGGACAAGTAGAGGGGTCTTGCTTTCTTCTTTTCTTGAACTTTTTCTCCTCTTAGCTCGTTTTTTTTTCCTTCTCTTTCAAATGAGCAAAAACAAAACCACGTACAAAAAAATCCCCAGTGATTTCAATGCCAAATGCTGCAGCCTCTCTATTTAAAGCCACAAATACTTTGTTCTCTCTTTATTATTAAAGCTACAACAACCAGAGTGAAATGTCAAAACAATCTCAGTTTTCATTTGGCCATGACTTCCTTGCTCGCCGAGGGAGAGTTTCAAGAGTCCCATCCACCCTTCCCGTGGACAGCTGCTTATCACCAAGCCACCCTGCCAAGAGAGGAGCGATCTCGCTACACTGGAGGGAATGGATGGGGTTTCTGAAGTGATTAAACGTGTAATTAAATTGTATAACAGAGGAGGGTTTAGGGCAGGAGAGGTTGCCTGGAAGAATTCAACCTTCCTGCTGGTGTGCTGCTAGTTCAGGTAGCCCCTGGGTGATTTTTTTTGGTTTTGTTTTACTTCCCAGCTCCCCAGGGTTGGAAAGAAAATCTGGATACACAGTATTTGTGCCATCCTTCCATTTCCATTTCTGATCACACTGCTGAGACACCTCTGATGCAGAATTAAATAAGCAGCCCACGTAGGTTCCTTACAGAGACAGGTCAGCCCCCATCAAAGAGGTGCCACCCACAGAGGACCAGGGCCCCTTCTGTCCCCAGCCCCAACCCATCACTTGGATTCAGCACTTACTCTCAGGAGCCATAAGCTCCCTGTGCCCACAGATAAGTGAAGAGCCAAACTTTTGGGAAAGAGGGACAAGATCAAGACAGACAGACTCCCTGGTGAAGTATGCTTTGGGAGAGATGGAGAAAATGCTCAAAACAGCAGCCAACAAACCACTCAATAGAGATGAGCATTCCAGAGGGAAATAATCAGGCGGACACACTAGGACACTGGTCCCAGCCCGTGGACCATCAGAATCATGTGGGGGGTATTCTAATTAAGAAAATTAGACTGCAGGCCTCTACCCCAGGCCTACTGCCTTCAGTTATCTGAGGGTGGGATCCTGGCAGGGACATTGCACAGAGCTGCCCCAGGTCATTCTGCCACACAGTCCTGGGGGACAGTGTTCTGTGTTTTTCAAATTATAGGTGAGATCCCTTGGGTTGTAAAATCCATGGAGGGAGTTATCACGCCAACATTCTTTAAATGAAATCAACTATACCACACGAAAAGAAAAGAACAGAATAGAATAGAATAGTAAGAGTTAGTATGGTTTCATGAAACTTTTATGTGGGTGAATTGGGTTGCAATGTAAAATCTTTTATGGATTGCAGTAAAATAAATAAAATTAAAAACACCATGCTAGAAATTTCCAGTGTTTGTTACCATTTAACCTTTTACTAGTAGTGTAGCTATAGAATCGAAATCAAATGTTAAGAAGTCAGAAGTATAATGGTAGGATTATTGGCAAGTCATTTAACCTTTGTGTGCCCTAGTTCCCTTATTTATAAATACAAACGGTAATATATATTCTTCTTCCCAATGAGGCTCTTGTAATGCTTTCGGAGACAAAGTCTACAGAAATGTGTCTTATAATCTAAAAAGTTCTGTGAGAACATTTCCTATTGTGGGGAGGAAATCAGTCCTCCTTCTAGTCCAGCAAAGTGTACCCTTTGCAGAATACATGGAGAGGTATGTCGGGTCCTAACCTACCATGGGCCTCACTGTGCTAGGCACTTTAATCCTTGCAATCATTCCCTTAAGGAAGATATTATGGTACCTTTTAAAGATAAGAGAACTGAGGCTCCAAACAAGTGAAAAATATTTCCTACTATTGGACGTAATAGATTAGTTAAGTGGCAGAACCAACATTTGAACTTAATCTGGTCTGACTGATGAATTCCTGCCACTGAATCCATACTAAAATGAAGCTGGAGATGATGATCATGATGAGGGTGGTGGTGATAATGAAGATGGAAATAATGATCATGATGACGACAGCGGTAGCAGTGATGAGAATGGTGGTGGTGATGGTGGTGATGATGATGATGATGATGATGATGATGATGATGGAGATGATAATAAGAAAATTTTTCTTGAGCACTAACTAGGTACTAGGTCATTGTTCTAAGCACTGACAATATAAAACTCAACAAAGGAGCTTTGTCAACATTACCTATTTTAACAAAAACCCAAAACTGTTATTCCCTCTCCAAGGGAGGTGGAGTCACTTCCTCATACGCACACAACTGGCAAGTGCTAGTTAGCTAAATCTATCGGACTCCTAAGCTCTATATTCTAAAGTAGTCGGAAATGGGTTCAAGTGTGACCTCAATTAGGTAAGCATACAAACCTTGGGTTTCCCTAACTATACCAGCTCGTAGAAAAGCAACTCCCAAACAAAGAACTCTGAGATTGCTCTGAGGCCCTAACTCACAAAAACAAACAAAACAACAATGATAACAAGAATCTGTGTCATGGATTCAAGTGAAAACAATTTGTTTCATTTCACTCCCTTCAACAGGGAACCAAGAGAGAGGCCAGAAGCCATCTTGCTGTGGCTGACAAACACCAGGCCCAGACATACAAACCAGCTGAGTGGGCGGCAGGCTAGCAATGACGACGTGTCATGTTTGCAAAATGTTCCATCCTGATTTTCCATTTGGAGTCACAGAAGGCAATGGAGAGGTTGTTTTTCTCAAGTCTTTAAAAGTCAGCGACAATCAAATATTTATGGCACTTTGTGCAAGTCAGGAGCCTTGATAGGGTTGCTCATGAGGTGCTATTTCCAAAGGGAAAAGCGCTGGTCTCTTAAAAAATTAGCAGCCGGGGCGCCTGGGTGGCTTGGTCGGTTAAGCGTCCGACTTCGGCTCAGGTCATGATCTCATGGTCCGTGAGTTCGAGCCCCGCGTCGGGCTCTGTGCTGACAGCTCAGAGCCTGGAGCCTGTTTCAGATTCTGTATCTCCCTCTCTCTCTACCCCTCCCCTGTTCATGCTCTGTCTCTCTGTCTCAGAAATAAATAAACGTTTAAAAAAAAAAATTAGCAGCCTCTGGAACAAGTCAAGATCCCAACCAACAACATCAGGCTCTTAAAAAGATACGTTTTCTTATCTTGTTCACCATTGCTCCAGGGTCTCAGAGGACCCTGACTTGTCCTTTAAAACTCGTGTCAAAGTGCAATATTCTATACTTTTTGATTTTCATGTTACATGCATTTTTATATTATATATTTTTTGAGGTCTGTCTCCAAGTAGACTGTAAACTCTATGAGGACAGGAACCTCATCTGTTTTTTTCATCACTAGTGTCTCAAGCTTTTCAAACAGTAGGATGCACCCATACACATCCAGAAGTTTTGTCAAATGAAAACTGAATGCCCAAGTTAGTCCCTTTATCCTCTTTGCTTACTGACACCAAGACCTGTGCAACTCACCCAGGACCTCAGGGCACTGAGAAACAAGCCCAAACTATTAAATGTTGCTCTGTACCGTTAAAAAAAATTCCCCACCGGGATATCCCAACATGGTACTGAAAGACTTCTTGTTAGAAGAAGTCTAACAAGACAGTCTTCACCTGTCTATCCATGAATTAGCTGTGAATGCTTAATTATTTCCTATCATTAATAAAAAACTAACAGCCAGAGCAGCTGGTATTCATTTGAGCTCTTTCTGAGAAGCAGACAATGTTAATCACTATATATACATATATATATTACTTAACTTCATCTCGACAGGAAGTATATTCTTAATAAACTTGTTTTCATCACACCCACCTCACAGATAAGAAAGGACAAGGTCTTGAAGCTATTACATGGTAGATACAGACCTTAAATCCATGTCTTTCTCCAAACCCGAGGTACTTTCAAATATGCTATGATTGACTTCTCTGTTGGCAAGGTGAAGGATGGTACTTGTAAGGGTTATGGTAGTACTATTCAATCACAAAATATTTTCTGAGATTTTTCGGGCAAATCACTGAACTATCCCAGCCTAAGTGAGAGGCTACCAGAGACATGAGATCTTTGTTCCTGCTGTCCCAAGATTTAGAACCCAAGTGAGTATTAATAGGGTTAATTATGATAATGGTGATTGTAACATTATTAATAACAAAGATAATATAATTAGAAGGGCTCATAACATGTACTTGCCACTGCCCTAAATGTTCTATAAATGTAACTCCTTCAATGCAACCCACAGTCCCATGATGTTTTCACAGTCATTAGGTTCATTTTATAGATGGGTGGCTTTGAAAGGTTAAGCCAATAATCAAGGCCACTCCGATAGCACATGACGAAACTCCTCTTTGTACCAATCCAGTTCAGAACTCAGAGCAGGAAGCTTAAAAACAAATTAGAAGGAGTTCCTGTGTAGCCTTTACTCAGTTTCCCCCAATGGTAAGGTCTTGCATAACTATAGCATACTATCAGAATTAGGAAATGGACACTCTATGACCACTACCTTACATTGCTGCAAACACAATGAGACATTAGAGCAGTGAAAGCCCAGCTGTTGTGAGTATTTTGCTATCAATACCATGGCAAAGTCACCATTGTCATCTATCCTCAAGTGACAGCTGGAGCTGCCCACCCCCGTCACACATATAGTGATGCAGACAGAAGGGCAGGTGAGCAAGCAAATAAATATTAGCAAAAACTGTTTTCATAAGAGAATGAACACGCATTTTAAATTATAATTCAGCAAGGATTCTTCACCTCCTGGACACGGAGGAAACCTTCAATCTGGAGCAGACTTTAACTGTCACGTTCTGTCTCCTCTCCTGCTAGCTACTTTCTAAAGAAGGAGGAACGTTCTCACCACCACTAACACCACCACCAGGGTAACATCAGCGTCAACTTCACATTCAAGATTAATTTCAATGACTTGCACCATTGCTAATCCTACTACTTTTAGCCAAATCCACAAAAAGAAAAGGATGGATTTTGTTTCCTTAAATAGCTTGCTTCCAGGTACCCTGCAGATATGATTTGGGATGATATCCCTGTTACCTATTCCATCATAGCTATCTGAAGGATTCTCCACCTTCTTCTAAAAAGGAAAATTGATAGATCTGGTGTGAGACAATTGTCTCTGTAAGAGAGGAGGTCACTATACCTACAGACAGCACCAAGTAGCTTAGAGGGGTACTAGGTCTGTCTTGGATGTTGCTGAGTAAACCATCCTACTAAGAATGTCACTGAGGGTCTGTCACTAGATTTAGAAAATTGGGAGCATCAAGTCACATTGCTAGAAAGAGAATCATATACTCTCTTCACTGGAATGTTACAGATCATGAAATATTCCAGCAAAGGGAAAAGTAAGCATTCTGGATGGAAACCCATGGGAGGAGTAGATACCATTGTCTTACACATGGATGGATTCAGCATCATTTCCTTTCAAATCATGTTAGGAAAACTGGGTTTTTCTATCCATCAGAAAAGTTGGTCTCCCAATGCCCCTAGTCAACATTTCTCCTTCTTCAGTCCTCCTCAAAGCTGAAAGTCCTCCTCCACAGCATAGGTGATACAACCCCATGACCTTGAGGAGACATGGCTCAGTTAAGGCACAGAAAGTACTTACCACCCACACATAGTTTATAACGAATTTACAGAGCCAAACATTTGAGCGTATTTTTAATGACCCAATTTCCTCACATGACTATCATCAGCCTTTCAGAAGTCTGTAACTCCTTCAGGACAGGAACTTGTTGGATTCATCTTTAACACTTCCCTCTTTGTCTTCCATATTTTGTACTCAGGTGTTTGACATGATAAATATCTGTTGGCTCGCATTCACCTCACTTGTAGAGAGATGTCTAATCTGGTTAGAGAAACAGGCAAAGATGATAAAATATGACCTTGTCTTTCATGGTATGTTGCATAAGTTTTAGCCTCTAATAGTTTGCCAACTGGAAAAAAAAAGGCTGTCATAAAATGAATTACACTTGGACTTGGAAGAAATGAAATTAGGAAAGACTGCCAGATAGCAAGGGCGATGAACTATTCAAATAGGCAAGAGCTTCAGATTCATGCAGTTGTGTCAGTAGCTAAGTATCAGGCATCTTCTGGGAGGCAGGTCCTGTGCTAGGTTCAGGGGCTACAGTGATGACGAGGACAGACATAGTCCAGGTATCTCTGCTGCTACCAGCTGGAAGGATACACAGGACAGTCCAGGACTTTGCAGTGCAAGGGGATATGTGCCACGATAAGATCAATCTAAGGAGCTAAAGGGTCTCATTTATCCCCGATGGTTTATCAAGCAAGGCTTCCTGGAAGAACAGATGTATCAACTGAACGTTGAAAGTGAGCCGAAAACAGCTAGGCAGCATAAACGGTTGGCAAAATCATATGCGGGAAGTTGTAATGCTGCGTGCAGTCGGAGGGAACACCTCTGACCCAGAGTAGCAGAATCAACGAAAAGGAGGAAATAAAAGTCAGGTGGCTATTTTCGGAGCTACAGACCCCACAAAGTATAGGACGGAGATACAGACCTAGAGGCTAATGGACTGTATGTAAGCCCTTGAGGGCAGAGACCCAGGTCTGTTTTACTGAGAAATGCATTCCCAGCACTGTCAGAATGGCATGCACAGAGTGAATGCTTAAAAAAAAATATTTTGGTTACATCAGAGCAAATGCAATGATGTCACAAACCAGGCTGAAGCTAGTCAAGGGAAGGAAGAGGAGAGAGTAAAAGAAAGGGAACTGATCATTTAAAATACCCTCTTGACATTACCTTTTCACTTTTAAGTAACTCAAATGCTTGAAATAGAAGAAATTCACAGAGGAAACAGGTGGACAGCTTAAGTGAATAAATAAGACAGAGGCTCCTCACACTTGTTATCACCATGTTCACACTAGCTTAGCGGATGAGAGCTGTAGAGGTAACTGGGGGCCCTTGCACATGATCTGTTTGAGCTTCACACACTATACTGGAGGGTAGGTAGGGTGGACACCATTCAGGTCCGTTTAACAGAAGAGAAGCTGATGCCCAGGGAAGTCAGTGACATGCCCAAGTTCAGACAGCTCTTCAATGCTCTAGCTGGGATTTGAAATCTAGATATCTTTTCATTGTACTAAGCTGCTTCCAAAGTTTTCTTAAAAAAAATTTTTTTAACGTTTATTTATTTTTGAGACAGAGACAAAGCATGAATGGGGGAGGGTCAGAGAGAGGGAGACACAGAATCCAAAACAGGCTCCAGGTTCTGAGCCATCAGCACAGAGCCCGACGCGGGGCTCGAACTCACAGACAGTGAGATCATGACCTGAGCCAAAGTCGGCTGCTTAACCAACTGAGCCACCCAGGCACCCCCTAAGTTTTCCATTCGTATGACCTGAGATATAGCTATACCAATAGGCTTGACGGCATGAAGCATTTTTGGGTGTCCTCCAACCTTACCTCATAAACTTACACAAAGAATAAACAAAAAACTGAGTGTGGACATTAGGGCAATTGAAACTATCGTTAGACCAAAGCATTTTTTGGCCCGATAAATTCAATACAACTCAACCTGGCATATGCACGGCAGTGTTAAAGTTATTATTATTATTTTTAAGTAAGTTCAGAGGGATTGAAACTAAAGTCATGTCCTGTTACTGGCCCTGTCCGAACACCAGGCTCTCTGAGCCTGTGGCCCTCAGCCAAAGTGCCACCTGAGACCGGAGAGCTTGGAATTCTTCACATATGTTTGATCAGTGCATAAATATTATTTTCCTGTAGCTAAGGATGTGTGGTATTCTTAGGGATATCTTCTTTTTTTTATTTTTTTAATGTTTATTTTTGAGAGAGATAGAGACAGAGTGCGAGCGAAGGAGGGGCTGAGAGAGAGGGTGACAGAATCCAAAGCAGGCTCCGGGCTCTGAACTGTCAGCACAGAGCCCAATGTGGGACTCGAACTCACGAACCAGGAGATCATGACCTGAGCCGAAGTCAGATGCTCAACCGACTGAGGGTATCTTCTTGATTGAATGCTGAGTTGAGGGAGTCACACAGTTTGGAGGAGAACGGGGCCAGAATGACTTACAAAACAAATTTTGCAAAACGTCAAGGTGGACTCAAGGAAGGTGGTGGGTTTTTGGGAATACGAAACAGTTTGCCTCATTGCATACAGGAGAGAATTTCGCCCAGTGGTGGGAAACTTTATTCAGAACCAACAGTGTGGAAGTCTGGCCAAATAAATTTTGTGATCACTGTGTGAACGCATGACATGCAGGTAAATTTATCCAAATAACCCCAAGGCAGGTACAGTTAAGAAAACTGAGGTTGGTGAAATCAAGTAACTTTAATTCAAAAGGTCTTCAAGGAGGAGCCATGGCGATATTTTCAAATGTGATTGCATAGTACGTGTTTTTGCAGAGCGTACCTACTCAGCGGCAACGTACATTCTCTTCGCTAACCAGTTTCTCTTAGTTGATTTTTAACATCCCTCTCTTCTTCAGACAGAAAGGAATATTCTTGGAAACCACCCAAAAGAGGCAAAAGGTGGTCCTTACATTTAAGTATTGCTGACTCATGTATCTGACTCAAGTTTACTGAATACCTCCTGTTACTTGTTGAATTGTCTCTCCCCCAAAACGTAAATGCTGAAGTCCTAGCTCCTGGGATCTCAGAATGTGACCTTACTTGGGAATGGAATAGGTGCAAATGTAATTAGTTACGTTAAAATGAGGTCATACTGGATTACGGTGGGCCCCTAATCCAATGTGACTGTTCTTATAAAAGGGGGAGTTTGGACACAGACATGCACAGGAGGAGAATGCTGAGTGAAGGGAAGGACAGATATGGGGATGATAGTTCTACAGCCAAGGGATGCCAGAGATGGCCAGCAGACCACCCAAAGCAGGAGAGAAGGCTGGAAGCAGATTCCTTCTCACAGCCCTCAGAAGGACCGACCCTGCTCTCACCTTGATTTTCTGCCATCCAGAACTCTGAGACAATAAATTGCTGTTATTTAAGCCAGCTGGTTTGTAGTACTTTGTTACAGCAGCCCTAGGAAAATGATGTACCTACTATGTGCTAGTCACGGGAAACACAGTGTGAAGTGAAGTCACTCCCTACCTCATGACACTAAGGGCCAGTGAGAGAAATAGAACAGTCCAGCATACCAGAATGGTACAATATCCTGTCCCCTCATTCCATTCTTTAAACTTACAAGGAGGACGCTGAGGCATGTAACAATTTCCGTGTGTTCTCATTTGATCTCTGTGAAACACATCTTGTAATCCCAGTAGGGTAAGTTTAAAAGCTTGAGAGATCAGGCCTGGCACTGTGGTTTCACCCTGGGCTGTCCTAACATGGTGGCCGTTAGCCACGTGTGGTTACTCAGAAACTGCAATGTGGCTGGTCCAAAAGGAGGCAGGCTGCAAGGGCGGAACACGCACAGGGTTTCAGAGACACGGTCTGAGGAAAACAAGGTACAATATCTCTCTAATGGTGTTATTTTGATGACGTGTTGCAGTGACAATAGTGTGGGCATATTGTGTGAAATACAACATTCTCGGTTGACAATGAGAAGGAGAATTGAGACATACCGGATTGAATAAAATATTGAAATTCAATTCACCTGTTTCTTTTTTACCTTGCTTAATGTAGCTGCCAGAAAATTAACAAGAAAGAAAACCTACATGTGTGGCTTCTCTTGGCAGCCCTTGTTCTAGTTCTGTTGGACAGCCCCGGTGATATGCATTGGTTTGAGGGTCATAGAGCTGGGTTGGCTCCACATTTGCCAAGGACCGACTAATGGGCAGAGCTGGGGTTGAACCTAGAGAACTCCAATTTGAAGGTCTGGCTCCTTCTCAAAACCAGGCTACCATATTGGCACCCAAGGTGAACACCTTAAGAAACATCCTCATGGAGTTGAATCCAGAAAAGAGAAGCTTGATTCCAACGCCACCCCTCACCCGATGTTTGTGATCTTAAAATTCCTCACTTCACCTGACCCTTTCTGCACAATTTCTGCATCAACCCCAAGACAGCCTTCACAGAAGGCTGCTTCTGAACAGAACATAACTTTCACTTTACCAAATCCGACAAAGCTCCCAAGGCTCTGAGAATCTGTCTAAAGTACCTATTTGGGGACAGGAGAGGTAAAAGGCTTTTAAAAGCTTGTTTTAACTCTGTGTGAAATCAACTGACTAATATTTATACTGGGCAGCTTTCTGCAAAGATGAAATAAACTCTCTACAAATAGCCTACAGAGCTCAGACATTCACTGTGTGTGAGGTCAGGGAAGAGCCCTTGAACACGCTCCAGTATGCAGGATGCTTAAGGCATCAGCAGACATTCTGAGTTAGATCTTATTCTGCAAGGTTATCCATTGTATTTGATCAGAAAGAAACTAGTTCTTTTTTAAACCTCACAGACATGTGGTAGGATGTCTTGCTTTCATTCACTCATTCGCTCACTCAAGAGGTACTTCTTGACTACATTTTAGTTGTTGAGAGATGCACTAGGGATACTTTTTATCTACTGTGCCTGGCCCCCTGGTAGGCTCAAAATCAGCATTTGTTGTTAAATTAATATGAAATCAATTCAGACCTGAGAAAACAGTCTCTGCTCAAGTGGCGATTAAGATATGGATAAAGAAAGATGTAGGAAAATCAATGATGAAAGCAAGTGTCATGGATATTATAAGTGTAAGTTCCAGTTATTATGGGAACCAGAAAGGGAGCATCAGGATCATCCCAATCTACAGATGGAAGGTATATTGAGTGCTTCTTGAAGGATGTCAAGAGTCAAGATGAGTCTTCAAGAAGTTGGAGCGAGCTCGGTGAAAATCCAAGGAAGAGGAAAAGCACAGATAGCAGCTTCAGGGCATAAAAGAACACAGAGAATAGGGTTATATGGCTGGAGTATTGTGTGGTGAGGATTTGGCAGGAATTGGACCTAGAAATAAGGTTGAAGGCATACAAAGAAAAACAGGGAATGTCATATAAAGCAGTTTGGATTTGGTTCAAGAATGGGTAGCCATTGAAGAGTTCCAGGAATGGGAATGGCCTGGTCCAACCTATGTTATATTAAGACTATTTTGGCCACAAAATTAGTAATACATTGGAGAGAGAAAGTGGTGACAATAAGGAAGGAAGACCAAAGACAACAGTAGTCATCCATTAAAAAAATTTTTTTTAATGTTTATTTATTTTTGAAAGAGAGACAGAGCACGAGTGGGGGAGGGGCAAAGAGAGAGAGAGAGAGAGAGAGAGAGAGAGAGAGAGAGAGAGAATCCGAAGCAGGCTCCAGGCTCTGAGCTGTCAGCAAAGAGGCCCACGTGGGGCTTGAACTCACGAGCTGTGACATCATGACCTGAGCCAAAGTCAGACACTAAACCAACTGAGTCACCCAGGAGCCCCAACATTGGTAGTCATCCATGAGAGGAATGGTAAAGTGGGCAAAGATGGACAAGAGCAGACGAAATCAGAGACTTTCGCAATCTTTCCTGCAATCTTTTGTCTAGTGCAAAATAAGTGATTTAAAATTATTTATTTTAATCAGATTCTGATGAACATTCTCTACCCTAAAAGATATTTGGAGCAGGTACATGACATAAGAAAAGTGTTTTTGGGGCACCTGAGTGGCTCAGTTGGTTAGGCATCCGACTTCGGCTTAGGTCATGATCTCACAGTTTGTGGGTTCGAGCCCCGTGTCGGGCTCTGCGCTGACAGCTCAGAGCCTGGAGCCTGTTTCAGATTCTGGGTCTCCCTCTGTCTGCCCCTCCGTTGCTTGCACTCTGTCTCTCGCATTGTCTCAAAAATAAATAAACATTAAAAAAAACAACAACTGTTTTTGTGCTCTGTAGTCTTTTCTATAAGAATGCTGAAATGGTCAATTAAAAAAAAATCTCTGTTAACTATTAAACTGTTGAAATACAAATGCATTCAAGCAAACCAAACCCTACTATAAATTTTAGGTGTAACAGGCTCTTGAATATGTGCTATGGGTGGTAGAGATAAAGTTGATGATGGTGGCCATTTACAGAGCCTGTTATATACCCTAAGTGACATACACTTAGGGTAGTTATCTCACTAACTCTTCACAAGGACTCTGAGTTGGCTATTACTATCCCCATTTAATAGATGAGAAAACTGAGGCTCAAGTCAAGGAGTGACTTACTGCCACACTGCTAATAAGAGTTAGAGCCACACTCTGAATCCAGCCTGGTGTATTTCCACTACACCATGTTCTATAGGATTTCTCCAGGATATTCTCCTTATGGGACTCCCCTATACAGGATCCTTTATTAATAATTCAGATAATTCACAAATAAATTTAAATGAGCAATTGCAATGAGCTTTTGATGGTCTTCCAAGAAGGGGTCTAGGCTCTTTGAAGGGATAGGGAGGAAAAAAAGAAGATACATAGTTCCTACATTAAGGATCTTAAAGACTGAGAAGGGGAATCTTTTACTGAGTTTTAGAAGGCAAGCCGTCTCTGTAGTAGGAGGCATCCTGTCCAAATTCTGGCTCTCCCTTTTATCAGGTATACAACCTTGAGTAAGGAGCACCACCTCTCTGTACTTTGGCTTCTCTCTATTATAATGGGAATACAATGTCATACCTTTATAGGATTATTTATGGAATAAAGTAGTCAATGCATATATATTTCCTATCACCATACTTAACATAAAAGAAGTGTTCAATATATAGTTGTTACAATGGTTATGGGTATCTGTGCTATTATTGTCATTATTGTTAATTAAAAGGGAAATAACTTGGGGCACCTGGATGGCTCAGTTGGTTGAGTGTTAGACTTCGGCTCAGGTCATGAACTCGCGGTTTGTGAGTTCGAGCCTTGTGTCAGGCTCTGTGCTGATAGCTCAGGGCCTGAAGCCTGCTTCCGATTCTGTGTCTCCCTCTCTCTCTGCCCCTCCCACGCTCATGCATGCTCTGTCTCCCTCTCTCTCTGTCAAAAATAAATAAACATTAAAAAAATTAAAAAAAAAAAATAAAAGGGAAATAACTTAGGGGCACCTGGATGGCTCAGTTGGTTAAGCATCCAACTTTGGCTCAGTTTATGATCTCGCAGCTCGTGAGTTCAAGCCCCGCATCAGGCTCTGTGCTGACTGCTCAGAGCCTGGAGTCTGCTTTGGATTCTGTGTTTCCCTCTCTCTCTGCCCTCCCCCGGCTCATTCTCTGTCTCTCTCCCCTCCTCAAAAATAAATAAACATTAAAAAAATTAAAACACATTAAAAAAAAAAGGGAAATAACTTGGATGATGGTGTACAATGGGTAAAGGAAATTTTTCCTGAAAAAAACAATCCATCAAAACCCAGCCTGGGAGGAAAGCAGGTTGGGGGAGCAGAGAATAGGTTTGACTCATCACACCCACGACTGCACAGGGCTTGAGAAATAACACACAAGCCCCTGGTGGCAGGAAGGGCAGAAAAGATTTCTCCCCAAAGTGTGCCTTCTGAGTCTTGGACTGAGCTTTGATTCTGGTTCACCTAAAAGCGTTCAGTAGGATGGTTGTCAGTGCTCACAGGCAGAGCTGGAACTGATAGCCACCCCGAAACATCAAGAAGCATGGCTTTATAGGTTATCTCTTCTCACCTTTGTCTGTTATAGCCCCACTACCCCTTCTGACATTGTTAACTCAGGATATCCTGTTTAAGCCTCCATTAATCACTCTCAGAGAAAAAATTCACAAGCCAATATGAGTATCTCAAATAAAAAAGTTTCCATTGCTTGTGAGTGTGGTTCTTCAAACACTCAAGGGTTCGTTTTGATTCTGTGGGAAGTGAAGGTAAAATTACAAGAATGAAAACTAAATGCAAGACTATAGTGAACGGCTGATGATGGTGGCATCAGTTTCCTATTGTTGCTGTCACGAACTACCACAAAGTCTGTGGTTTTAAAACACCACAACTGTATTCTACGATAGTCCTGGAGGTCAGAAATCTGAAATCAGTGTCACAACATCAAGTGTCATAAAACTAAGGTGTCAGCAGGGCTGGTTCTTTCTGAAGGCTCTGGAAGAGGGGGTCAGAGAATCTGTTTCTTTATCCTTTGCAGCTTCTAGTAGCTACCTGAATCCTTTGCTTTGTGGCCCCTTTATCTATCTTCAGAATGCATCATACTCCAATCTCTGCCTCTGCCATCACATCTCCTCCTCCAACTATGATTCTGGCACCTCTGTCTCCCTCTTATTATAAGGGCTCTTCTGATGACATTGGGCCCACTGGGATAATGACAAATAATCCCTTCATGTCAATACCCATCACCTAATAACATCCACAGAGTCCATTTTGTCATGCAAAGTAACACTCAGAGCACTCACATGTTCCAAGGATTGGGGTGTAGATATGTTTGAGGGGCATTATTGAGTTTACCACATTGATGATGTTCTAGAGAAACACTGTCCAATAAAACTTTCTAGATATGGAAATATTCCATACCTGTACTGTCCCATACAGTAATCACCAGCCACATGTGGTATTGAACACTTGGAAGGTGGATAGTGTGATATGGAAACTGAATTGTAATGTTATTTATGTTTTAATCCACATAAATACCTACAAGTGGCTAGTAAGTGTCATGTGGGAAAGGATAATTCTGGGGTAGGCATCACTGAGTTCCTTTTGTGTCATCAATAGCATATATAGTTCTAGGAAAATAAGATTAGAGGATGCATGTAGAGAAATGCATGATCTCTTATACATACTCATTTAAGTACAGCCACATCATGACATTTACTGGGGAGTCAGCCCAAGGATCCCCTGCTTGTTTTTCAGAACCAAGGAGAGAAACACAAAGATTTGGGTTTTGACTCCTGTTAATCTGCATTCTTCTTACTTGAATTTTTACAGATGACTTATACAGTATTTTGAGTGGCAAATGAATCCCAAAGAACTGAATTTTATGCCTATTTATATTGTGTTGGGAATCAGTGCCAAATGCAGAATGCAGACAAAATCATGCTAAGTAGTCAGTTTATTGTAGAGCCTTTATCCACCTTTTGGCATGGTAAGTTTAATGCTGAAAATTGAGCTGGTTCCATGGGATACAAGCATGAAACACAAGTTCCAATGCCAGCAAAGAGAAATAAGTATAATGGGTGGAGTTTCCTTAGCTTAGGGATTAGTAACATAGCCTATCTTCAACAATATTTACGATGATAAAGAAGAGATACACACAAGAGTTGCAGAATGGAAATTAACTAGGTATGAAAGATTGGACAAAAATTAATGAATTAGAATAATTGAGATTCAAATTATTCTAGAAATTTTTGTTAGACAAGAAAGAATAAGATCGAATTTCTTATAAAAATGTGAATGGAAATAAACACTATGGCTATCAGACTATTATCTGTCAGGATGTGTCACTTTGGGAGAAAAAAAAAAAAAGTCCAAGGCCTTAGTGGACCACAGACCCAAAAAGAGTGATAAATAAATTATCTGTTAAGAATAAAAATCAAACAGAGGCTTGTTAATGCTACATAAAGCAGAGAACTTGCCACAGAGAGAGAAACAAATATATAGAGAGAGACAACTCAAAACCTTGCCTTGCCCCCCACCCAAATGTCAAGAAGGAAGGCCAATATGGTCTCTCAAAAGAATTCTGAAAATCAGAGAGAGCATACCATCAGTCTGTCTGATATTGAGTTTGTATGGTCCAGGCTTACAATGGAGGCAAATGTTTTGAACAGACTGAATTTTAATATGAAACCTAAGGAAAGCCCTTTACTAGAATATCAAGCCAAATCAAGGCCAAGAGCAGGATGACAAGTTATAGTAAAGCTGACATGATGGATTTAGAATAACCCAAATGGTCACAGACAGGGAGTACTTGAGTAGCCACGACTGTCAAAGAAAGGGATGTGGTATCCCCAGGCCAGCAAATATGGAGCGGTAGATGGTTCAGGAACTGGTTTCAAAACTAATATAATGATTTGAATATCTTGTTACAGTTAGAGGGCTAATCACTTTATTTCAGAGCCTGATAGGGGGCAGGGAAGATGAGAAGTGTGGACCACCTCTTGGCTTCTTCAGAATGGCCCATTAATGGATCTCTCAACCAATGACAGCAGAGTAATTTGGCTATTTCGGTGAATCCTTAAAACCTCAAATACACTTTATTTTCACTATTAAATCAATTCAGCACTATATTTTTAGACTTTCCCAAGTATGGAAAACAGGTGTGCAGTATTTGTTTTTAGGCTATCACAACAAAAAGGGATACTGAAATGGTCTAAGTTTCCATGGCTTCTTAGGATAGGCATCTTTACCATCGGAAACATGAAAAAGCCCATTTCACCAAGGCTAGAAGATCCTGAACAATTTGAGGTTTACTGAAGACTGTCAAAACCCCACCTTCCTTCCACAAGACTTGGACCTGGACTCATAAGCTAGTATGGACTATGGTTTTCAAACTCCTTTTTTGCTCATGGCTCCCTCTTTAAAATAGAATTTTCCAACTCAAGTTAATTTAGGAGTTGAAAAAGTCATAGTTTATTTTAATTCTTCCCTGTTGATAGATAAAAATGGAGTGTGGGTATGTTATCCATTCCTTCCCTGTCAGACTCAACCCCTCCAATTACAAAGTCAGCCTTGCTGGCTAAAAGATTTTGAACTGCACACAGTGAAACCAGAATCACAGATCAATCCACTCCAGGGAGCGGCTACAAGTTCTAATAGACACTCTGCAAGCCTAATCTCACCAGGGAAAGACCCTTGCAGAGCACTGCAGCGTCCCTAGCCTACCGAAGCTGGCGGCTCCAAGATCAGAAACTGCATGGCTATTATTACGATCGTCTGAGCTCTTGGAGAGACAAAGTGTCATTCTTTTCTCAGTAATGAGAAAAGCATCTGCTTTGAAGAAGGAGAAAAAGTCAAATCAGACATTTCTGCCAATTTATTCTGGCTCAGACAACTGCTGGAAGTTCTGTAGCCTCCTGTATTCAGAAGCTGGCCCCTTGGCCACATGGCAGTCATGTTCAGTAAACATACCAGGACATAGATGTGAAAGAAGAGAGAAAATAGAGAAACACTGGGAGCCACAAGCACACCTTCTGGTCTGTTCAAAGGAGCATTTTGGAGACAGATGCATCTGGACAAAGATCTCAAGATTTCATTCTTCAAGCTCTCTGACCCTGGGTGATTCATTTCACCTTTTAAACCACTGTATACTCATCAAAAGGTAGAAATAAAGTCTTATTTTGGTGTGCTAAAATGTGGATTAAAGATAATATGCATAATTTTCTCTCTAAGGCTCTGTTTTTTTTTCATCTTCAAAACTTGAACGGCGAGAGGAGCTACTACAAAGGATTATTTTGAAGATTAAATGGGATTAGGTACAAAAAGTCTTAGCATTAGGACCTGGCACACAGTACGAGATTAATCAATGTTAGCTATTATAAGAGCAATTATTAAATAATTGTCCAAAGCTACCTCAGGCAGTTCCTGGCATTTAGTAGATGCTTGACCAAAGGTAGCTTCTAAATTACTCAAACATTAATACTGCTGAATAAAAAAAGATTTCATTTAGATGCTCCTGAATATTACCTCATAGGGCAGTCTTAGGACAGACAAAAGGACATAAAGGAAGACAGAGACAGACAGGGGCAGATCAACAGAGAGATCTGGACAAAGTGAGAAAAGCAGACACAAAGATGCACAGGGAGAGAGGGAGAGGGAGAGGGAGAGGGAGAGGGAGAGGGAGAGGGAGGGGGAGAGGGAGGGGGAGAGGGAGAGGGAGAGATATTCCCAGCAAGGTTTTAGATAGATAGACAGAGATACAGCTATAGAGCTATATACAGATATATACACAACCATACATATCCATATATACCTGTATATACCTATATAGCTATATTTATCTATCTACCTACCTACGTATCTATTATTCTATCATTCTATCCATCATCTATCTATCTACTTATTCTATCATGTATTATCCTATATATTATCTATTATTCTATTTCTCTCTACTTACCTATCATTCTACCATCTATCTTTCTATCTATGTGTCTATCTGTATCATTTATCTATCATCTATCATTCTATCTCTCTATCTACTTACCTATCATCTATCATCCTATCCATCTATCTATCATCTGTCATTGTATCTATCTATCTATCTATCTATCTATCATCTATCATTCTATTTCTCTACCTACCTACCTATCATTCTGTCATCTATCATTCTATCAATGTATCATCTATTATCCTATCTATCATCTATCTATCATTCTACTTCTCTACCTATCATTCTATCATTTATTATCCTATCTATTATCTATTATTCTATTTCTCTCTACTTAACTACCTACCTATCATTCTATCAGCTATCTATCTTTCTATGTATCTGTCTATATCATTCATCTATCATTCTATTTCTCTACTTACTTACCTATCATTCTATCATCTATCTATCATCCTATCCATCTATCTATCATCTGTCATTCTATCTATCTATCTATCTATCTATCTATCATTCTATTTCTCTACCTACCTACCTATCATTCTATCATCTATCATTCTATCGATGTATCATCTATTATCCTATCTATCATCTATCTATCATTCTACTTCTCTACCTATCATTCTATCATCTATTATCCTATCTATTATCTATTATTCTATTTCTCTCTACTTACCTACCTACCTACCTATCATTCTATCATCTATCTTTCTATGTATCTATCTATATCATTTATCTATCTATCATCTATCATTCTATTTCTCTACTTACTTACCTATCATTCTATCATCTATCTATCATCCTATCCATCTATCACCTGTCATTCTATCTATCTATCTATCTATCTTTCGATTTCTCTACCTACCTACCTATCATTCTATCATCTATCAATCTATCATTCTATCTATGTATCATCTATCATCCTATCTATCATCCATCTATCATTCTACTTCTCTACCTACCTATCATTCTATCATCTATCATCTATCAATCTATCATCTATCATTCTATCTATGTATCATCTATCATCCTATCTATCATCTATCTATCAGTCTACTTCTCTACCTACCTATCATTCTATCATCTATCTATCATCTATCATTCTATCTATCTATCTATCTATCTATCTATCTATCTATTATCCTATCCATCTATCAAATAAAGGAGAGAAAAGAAGAAGAGAAAAAATCGGAGTGAGGAAAGGAACCACCCAGCCAGCGCTTCTGCCAATGCAGCACTCCAGCAGTCAGTGCCTGTGCTGACTCGGAGCCCTTTCCGCCTGCGGGTGTTAGCGTACGCTGCAGATAAAGATGTAGGGGACCAGCTCATCAATCACAATCACGCGGGGACACGGGAGCAGGGCAGGAGGATTAGCACTGCAGCCTGCTCAGGCCTCTTCCCTCTCACAGCATTGCTTTAATTAAACATCACCTCCAGCGCTAACTTCCGGCCGAAGTGCCCCTCCATTCCCAAGGCTGGCCTCCTGTAATCTAGGCTCCAGAGTTAATTAGAAAAGAGACTCTGAAAAAAAAAATCCATTCCAAAGGGTGGGAATCCCTGAACAGAAATTATCGGATGTGGTAATAAAGATTTGCTTTTCCTTGGAATCAAGATGGACTGTTAAATGGCCTTCATTAAGCTGCAGCTTTTTTTTTTTCTGACCAGGACCTCTCCAATAAAGCTATACAGGATCTCACTGAAGACGTTGTTAGCTTCTCTGAGGGGTGATCGACGGTGCACTTTTAAAGTCTGCATCCGGATCTCTCAGGAGAACGTTTTTGTCTGCCTGGAGAGGTCTGAGGGCATATGAGTGTCTGTGTGCCTGGCATTCAGTCTGGGATGTGCTTTCACATGGGTGTGAATGGAACCAGGAAGGAGTTCCTGTGTCCTCTTTGTTTTTGGACTTGGGAAGGAGATGGGGGGAGATGGCAGGTGAGAATACTGCAGCATCAAAGGAAATTCTCACCTTCAGGAATGTTCAACAATTCATTCACTTACTCAACCAATATTTATTGATCGCCTATTTCATGCCAGGCAAAGGTCTCTGTACTGGGCACAGAACAAGATAAATTCCTCAACTGCCTGAGGAATGCCCTTGAGAAAGGAAACTGACCTGTGAACACATAGAGAGATAACACAATGACCTAGAAATGTGGTGAGGACAAGGGCAATGAGCTAGAGGGAAGAGGCCTGCTATCTGAGATAAAGGGGCCAGGAAAAGAGTAAGCCACATGGACATCCTGGGGAAAATAAGGCACAGGTAACTGCAAGTTCAATGCCTGGAATTGGGGAGTATGTTCAGAAAGATTTGTAACAATAGCAAGGGGGTGGGGTGAAGTATAAGGAAGCCAAAGGTCTTGACGCTGGAACTTTGACTCTTGTAAAGCTCGTCTGCCTCTTAGAAACAGGCATGGCTGTCTGTCCAGTCCCTTAGGCCTCAGTTGAATGGCTTCTTTCTTAGCCTCTGCTCCACAGTGGCAGGGAATATCATGCAGAACGTGACAGATGCCTCATTCATTAATATCAGGTCTGACTGCCATGCAACGAGCACATCTTAAGTGAAGTGGACACTGTGTGTGCCAGGCACCTGCCTCCCCACCCCAAGTCCTCAGACAACTCTATAGGGGATGTAGCAATTCCGTTCATTTTATGGATTTAGGCATGAAACGCAGAGAACTTAGATGACTGGCCCAAGGTACGAGCAGTTGCACAAATATAACCTACTCCCACAAACAAGAGACATACATAAGGAAACAAAGACAATACAATGACATTGCAAACACATAAAGTGATACTATAGAGAAGTTGGCAGATTTTTCTGTAAAGAGCCAGACAGGAAACACTTTCAGCTTCGCCAGGTATATATCTCCTCTGCAACAGCTACTCAAGTCAGCCATTTTAGCCAGAGAGCACCATGAACAATATGTAAATGAATGGGTGTGGCTATATGCCAATGAAATTTTATTTACAAAAGTAAATGGCATTCTAGATTTGGCTCTCAGGCCATAGTTTGCAGACATTTGCTACTGCATCACTATGAATTGAGAACCAAACTGACTGGGTAAACCACATATGACATACTCCATGAACTTCATATTCACACAATAAGCAAGTAGATATCAGTTATATACATGCACACATAGATCAAGTCTTCTATTTATTTTAAACCTCTCCTTATAATCCCTTGCCTGAGGGAGTGGGAACACCCCATCTGGGAGTTGAGAGCTGCCTCACCCAAGACAAAGGGCACATTCTCTGTTCATTCACCTCATTTGCTGTCATGTTTTAAGACCAAAAAAAGCACAAGTGGGAGGCTGAAGCATCCAGTTGGATTTGAGGAAAACCTATTAGGTATGTTAATCCATTTGTAATTCAACAAGAAGAAAATGAAAGTGCAGAAGACAGGCAAATGTCTTCCAGAAATGTACAAGCAATAGTGCGTAGGTGGGCAAACCGCTAAAGAGTAACCACGTGGTCTGCCTTGAAAAATGGTGAGGAAGACAACACGGTCACATGCATTTGTGTGTGTGTGTGTGCATGCGTATACAGAAGTCCTTCATATATAACTAATTACTCACTAGCGTATATCGCTAATTAGTCTTTACAGCAGTAAAACAGATCACAGCAAACATCACCTGTAATAGCAAACACACATGTTCTTTGTTCATTAACTAATCTGTCTATAGCATGTGGGAACACTTTCTCACATGAGCAAATCAGACTTCTCTATACATCTAGTGTGAATCCTCTGATATTATTAAAAAATCATTATTTAATGCTAGGAAACTTAAGCCTAGATACAAATTTTGATATGCATGACATATAAAAAGGCACCTCAATTGTGGAAAATCAAGGTAGTTCCTCTTCCCCCAAGAGTTTTGATCAAGTACGAACATATCAGGCGGTACAGATGTCTTCTTTGTTGTGCTGATACTAACATCATCCTTACTTATCTAACAGTCCAAAGGTGGCCATCAAACCAGAGAAAGCAAAGACCAGGGGCTCTTATTGCTGGATCTATATTAGGGGCACCTGGGACTTGTTAAAAAACAAAAACAAAAACAAGCCTGACGCCACATTGCTGGTGGGAATGCAAAACAGGACAAGCACTTTGGAAAACAATAAAGCAGGATCTTAGAATGTTAAACCTGCTCTTGCCCTATCATCCCCTATCATCCAGCAATTCCACCTCTGAGGATTTGCCTAAGAACCATGAACATGTGTCTACACAGAGACACAGGCTCAAATTTCACAGCATTCATAATTACCAGAAACTGGAAACAAATGTTCATTAAGTATCACATGGACACACAGATTGTGGTATATTCCCACCAGGGAATACTACAAAACAATAAAATGGAACGAGATGTTAATGCACACATCATCATGGGTGAATCTCAAAATCAGGAGCTACAAAGTCAAATGCAAAACGCTTTGTACAGCAGGATTCTGTTTCTATGCAATTCAACATAAGAGACAGAGAAAGCAGATCAGTGATTGCCAGGGGTTGGGAACAGGGAACACAACAGACTGAAAATGGGTTTAAGGAATCTTCTTAGGATGAAAGAACTCTTCTATATCTTGGTTATAGTGGAGGTTATAAGATTGTATACGATTACCAAGATTCATCAAACTGTACCCTTAAGTGTACAAATCTCATTATACATAAATACTAATTTAATAAAACTTTTGCAGCCTCCATTACAAACCAGGTAACATAGAATCATCCAGGATGGAAAATTATTATTTTATTTATTTATTTATTTAAATGTTTATTCATTTTTGAGAGACAGAAAGAGAGCGTGAGCAGGAGAGGGGCAGAGACAGAGAGGGAGACACAGAATCGGAAGCAGGCTCCAGGCTCTGAGCTGGCAGCACAGAGCCCGATGCGGGGCTCAAACCCATGAACCACGAGATCATGACCTAAGCTGAAGTCAGATGCTTAACCAACTGAGCCACCCAGGCACCCCGGAATATAATTATTTTAATTATCTCAAGGTCCATTTCTCAGCATTGGCTACACAAACATAGGGCCCCAGTAACCTGTTTTCCTGGGTAGCTGGACTTACACCTAACTCCAGAAAAACCATCTTTGAAATGTCAACATTTCCCCACCTACAGGACACTGAATAAATAATATTAGTCATCCCAATAAGACTGTTGTTTTCCTACATTACTAACCCAGGGCGTACAGAAGTAGATGGCCAAGCAGGCATCAAAGGCAGGACCTGGATATAAATGGCACAGACACAATGTCTACCATCTACTGAGTACTTACTAGGCTCAAGGCACTGTGTTAAGAACTTATCTAATATAACATACTTTTATTTTCACAAGAACTCCATGGGATACATATCACTGTCTTCTTTTTACAGACAAGGGAAATGAAGGTCACAGAAGAGAAGTAGCTTGTCCAAGTTCACGTATTTAGTAGGGTTGAGCTGGGATACAAAGTTAGGTCTGCTATATTCTAAAGTCAACATTCTTAGTCAATAACCTAAGTGTTGCTATGTTTGACTTTAAGTCTGTCGCTAAGCCCAATAGGGACCCAAAACAGTTGATAAATCTCTGCCCACAGACACACAGTACATGATTCACAAGTGCTGTGCTTTGCTTCTGAAATTATAACACAACCTTGTTACAGGTGGAGGGACTCCTTTCCACCAACCCACAGAGGGTGAATAAAAGGGTACTGCTCTTTAGTATGGGTGTGGCTTCTTTCTCCTCCCACCATGTTCCAGGCGGAGCCACGGGGTTCATGACCTGAGAAAGCCAATGTATAGGGGTAAACACACCGTCAGATCTCATATCCGGGGGAAGGTCTTTTCCAACTCAGGGTAAAATCTGTATAAAGAGATAACTGCAGGCAAAAACTGTCCCCCTCTCAAATCTTGTTTCTGCAACAGCTAAGCCCATCTCCTGTACATAGTGTTCAGGATTTGGGGACAGAACATCCCAAGCATGTGGGAGGACTCATTTGCATAGAGGTGGGTAGGCAGGGGCTTACTAGCACATCCAAGAACACAAGCAAACACGCCCAGAAAGGAAAATTCCTTCATCGCTGTGGGCTCTATCCTCAAACAGGGTGCCTCCCCCTGCTTAGGGATGCCTGCCCCAGCACGTTCTCTCCTTGGGTTCTGTAGTGAAGCGGATCCAGAATTTGTGTCTCTGGGGCTCAGCATTGTGTTTAATGACTACTTCCCTAAACAAACGCCATGCAGTGAGAGGGAAGAGACAAGCAATCCTAGGAGCTGACTCTTGATAAAAAAAGAACCAGAGGGAAATTGAGGCAGGGCCTGAAGAGGAATAAGGAGAAGGCCAGGCTCCTGCTGGCCCTGCGGCCAACATCACTATTAGCTGCATGAACCCCATATACTCCTCATGTATAAGGTGGGACTGTAACCCTACCTAATGCACCTGCAAAGGTTACTCTAAGTATGGAATGAATGCCAGCGATCATAGCTGATATCTCTGGAGGTCTTAGACTGTACCATGTGTTCACATGCAAGAGATCATACAACTCTCCGTGCTACACTATGGGGTTGATGCTATAAAATATTATTGCTATTACGGTGAAGCAAGAGGGTTTGGTGTATTATGACCATTACTAGTCTCTGCTAAGTGAACACACTGACTTACAAGTACTGTTTCGTGTAATATTTAAAGTAGTCCTAGAAGGTTAGTGTGGGGAATAGCAGATAGGTATTACCAAATAGGAGACAGTTGCTGTTGTTGCCATATGCAGGGTTTCATTCAGGGATTTAGCAACCCATAGTCATTTGTGGCGGGATGGGGAGGGGGGTAAGTTAACTTCCAAAGCAGCCCAGCAACAAGCAGGATCAAATTAGGGTATAAAAGATTCTTGCTGACTCACCAAACGAGAGTCATTTACACAAAAGAGACATCTCCATATGTCACCACTGAAGAGCCATGTATATCACAAATATATATACATATAGATAATTCAGTAGCAATTTATAGCTAATACCACTAGAAATATGTGCATACATTTTACCGAACTAGCTACCAAATATCCACAGGTCTGCGTGTTATATAGTTATAGATAATATGGCTTCTGTTATGTACCACACTGTAAGCACCCTGAAGACGGGGGCTATGTATGCCAGTGAAAGATTTTATCCCTAGCACTTCTGAGGCCCTACTATGAATAATAATATGAATGGCACAATTTCTTTTTTTTTAACTTTTGAAATTTATTTTTGCGAGTAAGAGACAGAGCATGAGTGGGGGAGGGGCAGAGAAAGAGGAACACAGAATTCGAAGCAGGCTCCCAGCTCTGAGCTGTCAGTACAGATCCCGACGCGTGGCTCGAACTCACGAACGGTGAGCTCATGACCTGAGCCGAAGTCGGTCGCTTAACCGACTGAGCCACCCAGGCGCCCCATATTATTATTCAGTTCTAATCCAAACAGCCTTGCAGCGTATGTCATCCTATCCCCATTTTATAGATGGGCAAGACAGGTTCAGAAAGTGAAGCAAACATGCCCCGAGGTCACAAGGAATAAGAGGCAGAGCCAGAATTCAAGACTAGAACCTTTCGTCTCAAGAGCCAGGGTTCTTTGCCCACAACACTCTGTTACCATGCAAGGTAAGCAAAGGAGTTATAGCCCTGAGAGCTGCTGAGAAGACAGGAGCCCCCCAAGTCTCCTCCTTCCCCTCCCAGAAGCTGCCACCTCCCCATGGAGAGATGCAGCCCCAGGAGAAGGGCTTTTATCCAAGAGGCTGCTCCAATTCCTGGCGGCTTTCTGCTTCCTCGTAAGTGCCAAGACCCAGCAGATCATTAATTACGACTTCTCACAAATGGTTTCCCGCATCCCCTTGCAGGCACACTTGTGCCCTCAGAGGGAAGAGTATTTCTCAGCAGCAGAAAGTGGCCTGAGCTTCTGGCTCTACACACAGCTCTCAGCACTGAATCTGCTCACATGGCACCAAGGCCTTCAGGCAAGAGGGAATCTGCAACTGAAAAAGTCTGTGCTTGAAACTGAGGAGGGTGATGAAAACAGGGATTGCAGCTTTCAAGAAGCAAAAAGCATAGGAGAAAGGAAGGAAGGAAGGAAGGAAGGAAGAAAGAAAGAGAATGAAAGGGAGAGGATGAGAGAGAGAAGGAGGGAGGGAGGGAGGAAGGAAAGAGCTAGTGATAATTAGTGCAAAGGACTAATGTGTGTATCATATTTATTTTTCCCAAAGGACTATTGTGTTCATTTTCTCATTTGTGGCATTGGGGGTAAATATTTGCTGAGCACCACTATGTACCAGGCATTATCTCCCTTAATCTTCCGAACAGCACCACAAAGTCAGCAATACTAGCCTCATTTGACAGACAGGGAAACTGAGGTCGACAGAAAATAGAAAGACTGGATTTCAGATCTGTCACACCCCAAATGTCTTGCTCATTGGCCCCACGTTGCTTCACAAAGACCCAGGGCAAGATAAATGGTCCCCCTTGAAGCTCTGAAACTGAAACTCTGAGAGTTTGTGTGGTTCTCCTAAGACATGCAGCCTTAACAAGTAGTCAAAGACCCTAGACATCCCATCTTTCCTCAAGAGGCTGATAATGAATAGTTTAAGTAGACAGTTTCAGCCAGAGGCCCAGGTTTTCTGAGTATAGTCATCAAGGGAACACCACCGGGCTGTGAATGGTATCTACCTGTGAGCCTCACTTCTGACCATGGCATCTATGTTTTCCACACGGATTTAGTACATCTTTGTGGACACAAATTGGGGAGGGCAGAATCTCAGACAAAACCCCACTGTGAAGCTGAAAATGTCTATTATGAAAATGAATGATCAAAAGCTGTTCTGGTGAATACTTCTCTGCTCTAGTCTAAATTGGGCATGCTGGGGAGATGGTGGAGTTGAGGCCGTGCTAACACCACAGAAAGGAACTCTAGCTGTGGTTACTTACGTGGGCTAGAGCTGGTGTGGACAGCAGAGAGCCACGTGCTCTCATCAATTAACTGCGATGGATCTGGATCTGATGCACAAGAAGGCTCATTTTACACTCCAAACCCCAGGCCTGCTGGGCTACCTTCACCCAAAGTAAGTTGGTGCTCTAGTCCTTTGCTATAGACAATGGCTCAAAGCCTGCAGGGCAGGGTGGAGTTGAAGAAAGGGCAAACCTGGTGGAGAGGGGTATCTGAGCTTGAATCATTTTTCCAATACTACCCGAGACAGCGAGGCCCTGCGTATCCCATCACTTCCACTTCCAGTCTTAGAACTGGGGATGATGAGGTTATCTCTTCTGATTTTCCGCAGTGACTGTGAGATTTAAGTGAGATAACATATGCAAATAGGCTAATGCAATGCCTGGCTTGTCACAGGGACCGAGTAAATGATGGCTCTCTTCACCTTTATTCATTGAATTAACCGCTTAAGCTACTGAGAGAGGCCACATAAAGGTATTTCAAGGTGTTGGTTCCAGGGAGAGGGAACCACACAAAAGAGGTTTTTAAAATTCCTATGATGCCTTTGGTATTTACACAGGGTCTATTTGTTTAGCAAGTAGGACACAAATAAATACAGCAAGAAGTGAGAGCCAACTCTTTCATATCTCTATTTTATAGAAAAGCTGAGGATCAGAGACTTGGAAATGCTGGCCCACATTCATGCAGTTGGTCATTTCTGGAAGTAGCTAGCGCATGACCCCAACATGATGCAACTTCTGCCAATCCTACTTCCTTACCCTGGGGTTTGACATAAGACCTCATGGTGAATGACTCTTGAAGATGGCCTGGAGACCTCATCGTTGTCCCCCGTCTACTCGTCCAGCCTTATCCTTCTGTGGGGTCCCCTACTCTCCATTCCAACCGTGTTGAGAAAAGCAGTGGTGCCAGGTTCCCCCACACCCCTCACCTGCTCACCTGTTTTCACACAATCTTCCTGTTTAGAGACACTTTGATCTTTTTCTGCTCTGTTAGCCGAAATCAATCAACCCCTCAAACTTCAAGGCTAAGCTGAACTGAAGCATTCTCTAAGAAACCTTTCCCTGTTTCTCACCTCCCCACCACTGCCGTGGTACTGAGTGTCCATTGCTACTTTAATCATGGCACCTGACATGCCATGCTTCACTTCATTTTCCTTTGTCTTTTATCCTTGACCTAGATAGATTCTGGATATACAGAACTGTGTCTTGCTGTAGCTGGAGAGCCTCATTTTAAGGCATAATATGAAAAAGGGGGTACATAGCAGTTGCCAAATCCACGGCTAAATTTAGGAGTAAATACATGGATGGAAAGTGATGGGCATTATTTTCCCCGACTAAAGAAAATCCTAAAAATTTGACACTTACCTCTTGGTACGCATTTCTCCCTACCCAATTTACTGATGGTCTCCTCTGTACATGCCACACCAACCATCCATCAGAGGTTACTGAATGTATAAATATGCAAACGGGGGTAAATAGATGAAACACCCAGAGGCACAAGGAGTAAAGTGGGAAGTTATTTGGACAGGAGCTTGAGAGTAAGGTTGCCAAACTCTATGATAAGAAAAGTCTGGTGGTAGCTGTCTTCACCTGTGAGCCTGGGAGAAATAGACACATGGGCAAAGAGGTCACCTCCAAATTCTGAAGCTGAGACTCAGAGAGCAATCTCACTTGCTACCAACAGGAAACCTTCACCAGGCCAGACCGTATCTACAAGCCCTCTCTGAGGTGTTGCGGTAACAGTAATCTGTAATCCTCAGACCCTCCAAGAAATAAGATTATTTCAATGACTCAGTGAGTAATAATTATGTGTGAGATAGTCTGCATAATATTTGGTTCATAACAAGCATTCATAAATTAAAAACGACACTTGCATTATCCTGATTACCTTGATCCTTCAACAACTTCAGGCACCGAAAAGAAAATCCTAAGACTTTGAAAAGGGAATCTCAAGAGTCTGAAAACACGAATGGATGTCTCTTCTACATTCACATGGAGGAGAAGGAAACATCTTGTTAAGGTCTGAGCATAGGAATCTTAGCAGGGTGTTGACTGAAAAGAATTCCTTCTGCTGAAATTTAAGAAGAGATCCACTCCCATTTAATTAGATGGATTTTGGGGCGCCTGAGTGGCTCAGTCAGTTAAGCGTCCGACTTGAGCTCAGGTCATGATCTCATGGTTCATGGGTTGGAGCCCCACATCGGGCTCTGTGGCGACAGCTCAGAGCCTGGAGCTGCTTCAGGTTCTGTGTTTCAGTCTCTCTCTGCCCCTCCCCCACTTGTGCTCTGTCTCTCAAAAATAAATAAAAATGTAAAAAAAAATTTAATTAGATGGATTTCTATGGCAGATACTATTTGCTAACTGCTCAGCATCTACCCAACTCCAGTTTGTTCATGTAAAGGGATGGTTCTATTTGATTGCAGGGAGGGTGGGTACACTCACCGGGTTTTAAGGGATGGATAATGATTAGTCTGAACAGGTTGGAACCATCAATTACCTTTTGTACATATGTCATCCAGTTCTGGCTAATAAGATGTAACTTGATGTCTCCTGTTTTTTAATCTAAAAAAAAAACCTTGCAAAAATTGTTTTATCCTTGTCCTTTTATGCTTGAGACACTTCTGTGAGGACATGATGCCTGGAGCTTTAGCAACGATCTTGTGATCATGAGGAGAAATAAAGGCTCAATGTCATCATACGTGAATGGCAAAGTAACAACACCAAGAAGCTGAGTCTTTAATGAGGACACAAGGCCAATCAACTAACTCTAAGACCACTTACTTTAAGGCTTCTTGTCAAATAAAATCAACTGTGCTTTTGATTTTGTGCTCTTGACTCACTAGCCATCAGTTTTGGGTGACGTTCAGCAAAAAGAAATGCAAAGTGACTCAGCTCCCCAAATGCAGAGGCTTGAAGTTTTTGTTGCATCTGGCGAAAAGTTGGCAAAAATAAGGCTTCTAAAATCACCCGAATCATTTACAACTACGACTGATTCAACTGGCACTGGAGATCATCTCACTATAGGTGTGCCAATGCCCAGAATCTGGGGGCCTCAGACTGGGGAAGGAACTTCAGGCATCATAAAGGGACTTCCTCCTGCCATCCACTGCAAGCCCCACCCTGTCATAAGCATGCTGGCATCTTCTCCAGCTGGACAACCCCAGGTGTTACATCATTTCTGAGTCTAGCTTCCCTCCCCTCCCCAAACCCTCCCCTCCAAAAGAGCCTTCCCTTTGGATGTATTTCGCCCTTGAGACACCTTAAGTACATTCCATTCTTCTTCTTTTTTTTTTTTTTTTTTTGGTGCAGAAAAAGGTGTTTTCATTAAAGCACAGGGACAGGACCTGTGGGCAGAAAGAGCTGTCCATTCCATTCCTCTTTCAATCGCTATCCCTTTTAGTTATTTAATAAGGTGGTCCCCTGTCCTATTAGGTCTCTCTTCTCTGTTGGACACAAGGATCATGCTCTCAGAATATAGAAAAAAATGTTATATAAAGGCAGCACAATGTATAAATAAAAATAAAAGTGTCGAATCATTATGGTGTACATCTGAAATGAATGTAACATTGTAGGTCAGCTACACTAAAAAAAAAAAAGTAGCAAAACTTTCCATATATCCTGGGTGAAATGAAAAGCCATCAGACTCATTCTGACAAATTCTCATTCTTTAAAAAGATGTAGGATACTATTCCAGCCCTTAATCATTGAGTTCAAGGGCTCATCCATTTGAAATGCAACTTAGTAGATTTGGAGTTAAGTTTCTCTGTGTCTTTAAAACCGTGTGCAGCAGGGAGAGGGGTTGGGGAGGAAAGAGTGCAAATTATATACTTATGAATCAAAGTCAAAGTCTCAATTATGTGTCAGAGTCCAAAGGTTCAGACAGTACAGATCAAGCAATAAACACGATACTGAGCTGAGCCTAAGAAAGCTCTCTAACCTCATCTCCACATTCTCCTAAGATTTTTCTGAGCTCTGGGTCCATTTTGCACCTCCCTCCCTCCCAGCCACGGATCCAGAAAGGGAAGGAAAAGGTCAAATTTGCAGGGCGTCCATTCTGCCTTAAAGGCTGAGGCGGGTCTCCAGGGCCCAAAGAATTAAAACCGATGCAGTGAACTTGACTTGCATGTAGTTACCTGCCATCTTAATAAGGTGAGAGCAGCTTGGGGATCCCAGGAACATGTAACTCAGGCCTTGCCATATGGAGCCAGCCTGGAATCTGTCAAGTTCACTTAGCACTGTCTCTCTTTGGGGAGTCAGCCAGGCAGTCATGTTCTGGGGGCAGGAGGGAGAGGCATAGAACACGGGGAGAAAGGGCTGTTGAAATATTGAAGCTAATGGTGATGTAAAGCCAGATGCGTAACCACCCTCCCACCCCCCTCTGGTAAACTCTCTTCTCGTAGACCCAAGCTGAAGCTCAGGCACTGACAATGATTTAGGACTGTTTAGGGAAAGGAACTGAAATAGCTGGTATGAATATATGTATTTCAGGAAGAAGTAATAAGCATGTTTTCTCATTGTCAGTGGATGAACCATATTTGCATCAATGTCTTATTTCTGCCCTGAACAACCCAAGAGACAGATATAACAATTTTAGCATCTACGAGAATGCCATTTTTTTTTTTTTTGTGGTTGGTTTTGTGATCCTTGTGTGTGATAGATCTTAAGAACAAAAAGTAGTGAGAAAAAGGCAGAGATTTGGGGGAAGGGGAATAAAGGAAGTAGCTGTTAAGGAAAGCGTCACCCACAGCTGCAGTCTGACAGCAAGTGCCGGATACACTTCCCAGCAAGGGAACAAGGGTCTGGGACTCCACACTGATGCAATTCTGCTCTGATGGATGGGAATGAGGGCATCTCTGCAGAGCTTTGGGAAAAAAGCCCGAATTGAAAATGTAATCTCCATTTCATACTTTTCACTGATATTCAGCATAAAAGCAATGCTAGTCCATGGCTGGCCAAATTCAATGCAATTTATATGCAGCCTCATACGTCTTTGCGGGGATTTTGTAGGGAGACCAAATCCTACTGACATCCCCTCGCCTCCGTGGTGCAGATTTGCGGGCGTATAGAGCGACGCTGCAGAGGGGTCTTTCCGGAGAAATGAAGTGAGGGATTTAATTTTGTACAGTTTACAGAATGTGCCCCAATGGTGATATTTCCAGGGACAACTGGGCGTCGTTGTCCCTTGGAGATGACAAAGACTTCATTTTCAGAATGCTGCTCCTTGAGCCCCTATTCCCATGGAGGAGCTGCCAGAAACCAACTCAAGTTTGTTTCTTGCATCTCATGAATCATGTGTACCTGGGCAAGCCACTTAATTGCTCTGGGTTGACTCACTGTGGCTAACACCATTAAACATCTGTGCTGGTTACACATGACAAGAATAACCAACATTTGTTAAGGGTTCCATATGCGTCAGGCATTTTTCAAAGTGCTTCCGACACATAATCTCATTGAATCCTCACATGGTACGGACGGAGGATCTCAAGAAAATGAAAGGCTGAGGAGACTGATTAAGATCACAGCCTGTAAATGCTGGATGAGGATTCAAACCCAAATATTCTGAATCCAGAGCCCCTTTTATGAGTTACTATACTGAAATTGCCACTGTGACGTGAAGTTCTTTAACTCAGTTCCAGTAATACACTAAGTGCTCTATAAATGCTACCACATGACTGTATAAGCCACCACCAGAATTTATAGGCATTAATATGTCTCAGGCTCTATATGAGCTGCTTTAATGTCTTAGAATGATTCAATTCTCATTTTTGTATGGGGAAACTGAGACCCACATCAGTTTCATAGCCTGTCCAAGGTCACTCAGCTGGTAAGCAGCTAAGCCAGGATTGTAAATGGAGGCTCAAACTCCAGAAATACGATCTTAGCTACATCTCTATACCACAGCCTCCAACTCTATTCATCAGTCATCCCACCCAGCATAGAAAATGCAATCATATGCTTTCTCTTTTCCTCTTGTTAGTAACCCCCTTCCTGGCTTCCTGTGAGCCAAAATAAAATGGTGGAGAGGAACACAGATTCCCCTCCTGGGTCTCTGGATGAAACACCCCTTGAGAAGTGCCCAGGGTCATGAAGGAAGCACCCATGTGTCTTCTCTAAGCTCTTAGGAACTCTCAAAGACTCATCACTCAGTGAACAATCTCTCCCTGCTGCCTACATTTGGACAGTGTGGAAATCACTTGGAACAAGCTGAGGGCATGCAAGAATCAGAGGGGACATGGTGGCTTAGCAGTGGTGCCCAGAACAGCACAGGCACATCGAAGATAATGGGTGCATGAATGAGACGACACGGATGAGTGGGTTTGGATAACCAAACAGCATTAACAGTCAGAGCGGACACACGAAGAATGCTTCGTGCTAAGTGATTAGAACCTTTTCTTCTAAATACTTTATACTCATCATCTCACCTAATCCTCCCCCAAAATCGCAGGAGTTTATTTCTACTATCATGCCCATTGTACAGAAGTGCAAATAAAGAATTGGAAAGGCAAAACATTATGACTTGTCCAGAGTCATACCAGTGACAGGAGTGAGGTCACTTTGATTCAAGAAGCAGGCTTCTCGGAGATGGCTGTTTACCAGCTAACTAGGAGCACTGTCAAATCACATTAAATTACCCTAAAGGGAGAATCCAACCTTAATTGTAAAGCATTAGAGGCAACGAATAGATTATCTTTGTCGTGAAGTTGAAGTACACTAAGAAACTCAAAGAGGTCAGCAGAAGCCATTTGTTCACTGGGATAATAGATGGCAGAGATGGGGGGGGGGAATTTTAACGAAAAGATAATATTGATTTCTAATTAACATCTCAATTGTTTTCCAGTTAATAGATGGTTCAAAAGGTGCTTAGTGGATTTAGAAAAAGTTTGAGAGCTGGAAGGTGCTTGGCATTTGACACAACCTCTAGAAGCAGTGGCTTCTAAGTCACAGATAGGGAGAAAGCCAATGTGAGACAAGGGTGAGGGTCCACATTGTCCCTTCATGTATGAAGGCAGCAAAGTAATGGGGGGCTGATAACTCAGAAGAAATGACTCTTGGATTATATGATGCATCCTCAACTCCCCCCCCGCCCACCGCCTTAAACTGAGGCAAATAGAGCATAGAAGGATATTATCGCTTGAGAAATTGTCCCAATACATTGTGATACAGGAGGGCAAAGAGGGAAATAAGAAAATGGGTGTCATTGATTCCAGATTATGATCCAAGTCCTTTACAACTCATCATACTCATCTTTATGTTAACCCTTGCAGGAGGGCGGGCATTCTGCTCCTCATTACCAGATAAAGACTGAGGTGCAGAGGAGTTAGGAACTTGCCCAAATCACACAGCCAGTGAAAGGCACACCCCAATCCACGGCTCTTCACACCTCCAAGCCTGTGATCTGATCTCAACACTGTGTTTTCTGTCAATAAAACAACCTATGCTCAGGAGATGTCTCACCATACTCATGGATTCGTCCTACTGTCCTAATATTTTTATCTAATAAGCTCTGTAGGACAAGTATTCCTTTCTGGGACTTTTATTTTTAATAATTTTGCCATCATCCCAGACTTGGGCCTAATATAATGTGACCACATGGTATTATTTATGTGAATACGCCTGTACATTAATTGCCTACCTCTGGAATGATGCACTGGAACAGAAGAGTGCTACCATTGGTGAGGAGAAGTGAGCTGCTAGCAAGGAAGGCGGAAGAAGGCATTTCACAGTAAAGCTGATACCGTATGTTTGCATTGTGCACTGCATAAAGGTGACATTCTAAAAATAAAGTATTTTATATCAAAATAATGGAGTGTTTTCTTTGCACATTTCATAACACTGGTTTCCAGACTTACAATGCAGCCACGGTGGAGAAAAATGACTTCCAAATGAGTGAACCCATAAAGAAGCAAGTGCCACAGTTGCAGGAAGGCGCTATGCGAACAGGAACCTTATGTTGCTCACATACATTCTCCCCCCACCCCACCATGTACTTAGACTGAAATTTTGTAGATCAGGGCCATTTTATCCTAAAGGAGAAAAATGGTGTACGTCTATGCCTCTCTCTCTCTCTCTCTCTCTCTCTTTTTCTCCCTCTCTGATTTAAAAGAGATGCTATTTTTTTCCATTGCTCTATGGAGAGAAAGAAGATATCAGAAACATGTTACATGTGCTTTGATTTTTTCCTTTTTTTAACATCAAATATCAGGCATGATGTGTTGAAGGAGAGATGCC
Source organism: Panthera tigris (assembly GCF_018350195.1). Lineage (NCBI taxonomy): Eukaryota > Metazoa > Chordata > Mammalia > Carnivora > Felidae > Panthera > Panthera tigris. Next base: position 35,197,629 of record NC_056675.1, read on the forward strand.
AGGCATAGCAGTTAAGTTGTGTAAAACATATGCTCAACTATTTTCGCCGCTTTTTCTATGACTGCCTCATCTGCACTCTGGGAAAGATCCAGACCCAAACTCCTTTTCATCAGCTTCTTCTGCCCGTAGTGAACAGAGCTGGCATTTGACCCATGGAAGCAGGAAAAAGCATGGAATTAGGGCATGCCAAACCAGTGACACCTCTTCCCAGCAGCAGTGACAGCCAAGCTGCGGGTCAGACCCTGGAGCTCCCAGGCAGAAGAGAATCGCACATCACTCTTAAGAGAAGGAGACTGAAGGTCTTAACCTCTCCTGTCTCATCCACTTTAAATACATCCATGGAGGACAGGAAAATGGACAGAACTTCAAATCATGTTTGAGTTCAACATCTCTGGATTCTCCCCTTTTTTGATCTGATGTGCACAGCTTCTGTGTAAAGAAGCCGTGTTCTCCTCCTTTAAGAATTTATTATAACTTAGAGAATATCATGACTCATTCCTTTAAAATGTCCCAGTAATGCTCAGAAGTAAAGTGGACTAAATGCTCCAACCTGACATCATTTCACCACGGTGGCTCACTTGCGTTAATGTGACTGATGGCAGTAAGAACACATCACAGCAACACAAGCTACTTCCAAATCTGGGGAGAGGCAAGTGGCAACATCTACTAAAATGCCAAGTGTATATTCTTTTAACTTTTTAGTCCAGAGGGTGTCCTTCAAAGAACTGACCTCATGGGCACACAAAAGTGTTCCAAGAGGCAGCAGTTGTGTTGGGGGTAGCCAACGGCTAATGTTCTCCCCAGTGAGGAGCAGTTCAACAACTCTATCTCTAAGCAGTGGAAGAGTAGACAACCATTAAAGGAAGCATAGCGGATGTATGCTCACTGATTATGGAAGGTCTCGCAAGAATGGTTGTAAACACAGAAAATGTAGTTACTGTGGTTACTTCTTACAGAGAATTACTGAGAAGACAATGTTCAATTTCCACTTTATTCCTTCCTTTCCCCTATGAGTTATCTGTTTGGGTACTATTTTTATATTTAAAAGGTCAGCAGGATCCACTTAGGTGATAAGACTATGAAAAAGTTTTTCACTGATTTATTTTATTTCATTAAAATAGTGAAAATGATATTTTTAAAGTAAGAAATGTAAAGCAAAATATATCCCCCCACCCACCGTGGGCTCTACTCTTGCTCTCTGCTGTGTACCAGTTTAGTCTGGTGTTTTCCCTTTGCTATGAAATCTTACATATTTTTAAAATGTTTATTTAATTTTGAGAGAGAGAGGAGGGGAGAGAGAGAGTGGGGTACAGAGTTTCCCAAGCAGGCTCTGTGCTGACACCAGAGAGCCCAATGTGGGGCTTGAACTGAGGAATGGTGAGATCAAGACCTGAGCCGAATTCGGACGCTTAACCAACTGAGCCATCCAGGTGCCCCTGAAATCTTATTTTATAATCACATGTTCACCCACTGGACTTGAAGGCAGGAATCAAATTGTACTCCTACAGACATCTGCTTAGGCCCATCCTCTGGATAGCCTCATCTTTTTTATCCATCCACCCATCTGTTCATCCTTCCTTCCTTCCTTCCTTCCTTCCTTCCTTCCTTCCTTCCACTCATCCATCCATCCATCCATCCATCTACTCACTTATCCACCTATCCACCTACACATCCATCCATCCACTCACCCATTCGTCTGTCAATCTCTCCATCCATCCATCCATCCATCCATCCATCTATCCATCCATCCATCCATCCATCCATCCATCCACTCACCCACCCATCTACCCATCCATCCATCCATCCATCCATCCATCCATCCATCCATCCATCCAGTGAGTCACTCATTTCAAATATTTGCTGAGAACCTCATGTGAGCCAGACACACTTACAGGTGATTGAGAAACAATGGAAAACAACTTACTGGCATGGAACATGTAGGTAAGGAGCTGGGAGCCTAGTGTTAAAGGTAAACAGGGAAATACGCACTTACATTCTCAAGAGGTAAGCACCATGACAGAGGTGACATTGGGATGCGCTAGATAGTATGGCTGGGTCAAGAAAGACTTTGCGAGCTTTACTCACAATACCCCAAAGGTAAAAGCAATCAACAGATGAATAGCTAAACAAAATATGGTATATACACACAATGGAATATTACTTAACCTTTAAAAGGAAATTCCAGCATGTGGTATAATACAGATGAACCTTGAGGGTCTTATGCTGAGGAAAATAAGCCAACCACCAAAGGACAAATCATACAGAATTCCATTTACATGAAGTACTTAGAGTAGTCAGATTCACAGAGTCAGAAAGTAGACTTCTGGTTGCCAGGGGCTGAGGGAAGAGGGAATTGGGAGTTTAATGGATAGAGAGCTTCAGTTTTGTAAGATGAAAAGTTCTCGACATGATTTGTGGCAATGGTTGTCCAACAGTGTCAATATACTTAATGCCACAGAACTACACACTTGGAAATAGTTAAAAGCGTAAATTTTGTGATCAATATTGGCTCACTAGTTGTGAGAAATATACCACAGTAATGTAAGAAATCAATGAATATACAATAGAAGAAACTGGGATATATATATATGGCAACTCTGTACAATATTCCATAATTTTTCCATAAATCTAAAACTATTCACAATAAAATGTTTATTAATGTTTTTCAAAGGCTTCATGGAGGAAGTACATCTAAGCCAAGGTATGAAGGATGAATTGGAGTTGCCTGAGGGAATGATGAATGGTAAGATCATTTTAGGCAAGGGAGCCTCATATGTTAAGGGTCTGGGAGCAAGACAAACATAGCCTGTTAGATTCAGGAACTGAAAATTATTCAGTCTGGCAGGCACCATACTTTCAAGGCCCCCAGTTCCTGACTCAGGTCATTCTGGTTGGGACCCACCACTCTAGTTAACATCCCCACCCTTGGCTATGATTTGAGCACCAGTGGGATCCACCAAAAGAAAGAGTTTACTCATGATGGTTGGAGAAACATGATGGATGAAGCCGGACAGCCTCTTAAATCTTTGCTCAGGGGCTGGCCTGATACCATTTGCCACAGTCTTCAACAATTTATCTTTGGGAGGCTTTAAAGCATCCTGGACACACATGTGTCATCTGACATTTTTACTGACAAACACATTCCTTGGATTCTAAATGGTTCCTACTGGGACCTACATCACACATCCAGAGGAAAGCTCTCAGACCTCGAAAGTTCCACGAGTATCAATGTTAATCACGCGATAGAGAAATAGAAGGAAAGAGACTCCAATGTGTTATTTGCAAGTTGTCATGTAAAAAAAAAAACACACACACACACACAAAAACACTATCAGAGGGATTCAAAAATAAGCAGTGTAGTGAGTGCAAGGACCAGTGTGAGTTTATCTTCCTAACAGCCTGACACAATGTCAACAATCTAATCGGGATACACGCCGGGGAGAAGAATTTATTGTTTTAATTATCAACTAAAGCTCAGCCTTTTTGTTGATAAGGTGCCAAGGCAGGCACTCTTTGGGGTGTCCCTAATGGTAAAGGTTGGGTGGGTGTGCAGAAGGGAACTTGCTCATTGTCTCTCTCCCCTTGCAGCTCTTTGATCCTGTGCACCAAGCAATTTTGCTGTGGAGATTTAATCCCAGGGTTTTCATACACAGCTTGTTACCTTCTTGCCAGCTCCACCAAGTTCTGTGATGCTCGCTTATTTGCAAGCGGCTAAGCTGATTCTGTTCTCAGAAGCTCAGCGGCTAACAAGCTGGAATTAGGCATTTTCCTCCTGCTTCACTTGCTGTGAATGTATTGGATTCAGCTAAAGGTTTTCCCTCTTAGCAATAACCTGTTATCCAAAATGTACAAATTATGGACACACCAAGTCAAGTTCAATGACCGGAGTCCTTGAGCTGAATCAGATCAGGCTCATTACTTTGGCTACAGATTGAGCTCTCAGGAGACAAAGGAGGACCCTTTAGAGACTGAAGCCAAGCAGGAAACAGTGGTTTCCAAAGGTCTGTAGTGGAGGGGGTGGGGGTAAGTAGGAGGGAGGCTGCCTGTGCACTGTGGGAAACGTGGGGTTCAGTGCAGACAGACCGGAGGTCATATCTCCACCTTTCTGTAGGTACGCAATCCCATTTGACTCTCAAACACCCCAGCACGGTCCCTCTAAACATACCACATTTTTAACCATGGAATGATCTTTCCCAAGGTCCCACCGCTAGTAAATGACAGTGCTGGGATTTGAACCAGCGTTTATTTGATTCCAAAACCCATATTCTCACCCATTATGTTATACTGCCTTCTCTAATATTCTGGGGGTTGAATGTCCTCTCTGGGCACTTGGGGTCTTTCAACCACTGTGGTTGTTATGTTCTGTCGTCTTCTTCATTCGAAGTATATGCCTTCAAAAAAGCACTAGAAATGCTTGACCTCCAAGATGGTCAAACCTAAGACTTGGGGTACATGGGCGGGCCCCTGCAACAGTTGTACGAAGCTGTTGTCTATCTTGAGTATTTATTCCCTACTCCGAGGTAGCCTAGCAGGTCAGAGGGGACTCACTGGACAGATCTCTTCGCTTTGCTAACTGTGTGGGTCAGAATTCTTATTCCAGCACTTAAGGGCTTGAAGAGGTCTGATCTCCTCTCCAGGAGTTACTCCTGCTGCTGCCTCAGGTCCACACTTGTGTTGACTCTCCTTCGTGTCACAGTCTTCAAATTATTTACAGAGTTATATGTACTGTTGGCCAAACACGTGGAAGCTATACAGGAACCATGTCTGTCTTGTTCACCTGTGCTTGCCAAGAACCTACGCTGTCCCTGGAGTGTGGTGGCTGCTTTGTACGCATCTGTGATTTGGATGAGTGGCCTCTGCAGCTACAGAGTGTTAGTTTCTCCAGCCCTGCCCTTGTGGACATATATTCTCTCATTTCATTCCCCATCCTGGGCGCCCCCTGCTCCAAACGGCCCTCATTCCTTTGGAAGTGAACACTCTGCCTACAACCAGGCCAGCTCAAAGTAACAACATGGTTCCCTCTGAACTGAGCATCTTTGCTCCTGCGATTAGGTGGATGCTTGAATCACACCCTTTAACACCTCACACAGGGAAGTCCCACTGCTGCCTGTTGCCATTTTACAGGTGTGGAAACTGAGATTCAGAAGGCATTATGCCTGGTGAAGGACGCTCCGCTAGTGTGTGCAGAGCTGGGATCCAAAGCGGTGCTACTTCCTGGATAATCTGGGCCCTGTCTTGTTTGCAAGGCTCAGATGAAGGCGAGATAGCCTGAGGATTAAAGAAAACTCCACATCCGGGCTCTGCTACCCACCGTATGACCCAAATTAGGCCCCACTTTTCTTTTTCATAAAAAAGAAACATTAGTAGCTGCCTCACAGGGCTGTGTGTGAATTAAATGAGATAATGCAATTAGAAGAATTAGCCAGGCACAGAATAAGCACTCACTTAATTTAACCTTTATTATCATTATTAGATAGCACAGGTCTGGTTTACCTCAAAGAGCAACACCATTATTTCCATGCACGATACTGTGGAGTGGGGCTGGTAGGGTTTTTGTTCTATAAATCCTAGTTTTATTAGATGCAAATTACAATTGTGCAGGCTCTACGGCACTTGTAATTCTATTGCTGACCCCAACAGAGTTGACTGCAGCCTAAAACCAGAAGCTTCTTGCCCTGTGCTCAGCCCCAGGGCTAGCCGAGCCTGGAGAAAGTCCCTGGGCAAGCTTCCTCCAACCTAAGCTTGGGATCAGAAAATGGAGCTGATATATTTTCTGCTTAAAATTGGAACAATGAGATTTGTTAGAGAGATGTCTGCTTCCTGCCATCCTGGCTGTCATTTTTTTTTTTAAATATCAAAACTGCTTATATTAACAGCAAGAGGTGTTTTTGTTGGGCAAGAGGATATATTTATGGATGGGTAACAGGTAACATTAAACACTCTACATGAGTGATTTGAATACCTCCACATAGATAAGAATGCCTGTTGCCTGTTGCAAATGCTCATTTCTGGAGCTGTGCATCAGTGATTCTGATTCATCAGAGGGACTCAAGAGGGACCCAAGAATCTGCATTTAGTAAGGGTTCCGAGTGACTCAGAAGCAGGTGATCCCCAGGGCATACTTGCAGAATCTAGCATATAAGCTGACTTTATAAAGGAAGACAGAATATTCTTGACAAGTCTTGGAAGCAGTTAAGTATTATCATCACTATTATTATTGTCTTATTTTCCTGAGCTGACACAAAGAACCTGACAGTGCCTGCCATGGAGTCAGGAACAGAATACACACTAAGCTATGTTCAAGACTTCTTACAGAAAAATAGATATAATGGTGTTATTCAGAAGTCATTCCACAAATATCTATTTAGTTTACTATGTGCCTGCCCCCAGGGGACGCATTGAGACACAAAAGCAAACAAGACAGGAAAGGTCACTGCCTTCACAGAGTTTATAGACTCATAGATAATCCCACCCAATACAAGAAGACAGGCCAAAAATTAAAAGAAAAAAAATAATTAATTACACATGCTTTTACGCCATTGTGATGAATCTTCCCTCAATTAGAGTTAGCACAGAAGGATTCTACGACATGTCAGCTGAGACTTAGTTGAAAAGATGGAGTTAGGTTTGAGGACAGCGTGGAAAGTATTCCAAGCCAGAGGAGCAAACTGTGCAAAGGCCCTGAGGTAGTAAAGACTTGGGGTTCTCAAGAAACTGAAAGGAAATCACTGTGGTTGTCATTTAGCAGATGCTGGGGTAAGAGGTGGACAGGGGACTGGCAGAGAAAACATTCTACCTGGGGCAATACCAAGGGAGAGCAGAGAGAAGATTCAAGCTGTATTTGGAGGGAGAAGACATCATTTAACAGAAGAAGAAATTGAGAACCAATCACTCGGCAACTCTTAACAATAGTTTTAGCATCTGCTGCCTGTATGTATCCCTGAAAGCAGAGATTCCTGAGAAAGAGAAGACCTTGTCTATCTCAAAAGCCATCCACCCAATACGACATTCCAAAGCCTCTTCTTCCGTGTTTTAGAAGTCACCATCATCTGCGGCGGCCCACATGTAGCTTGAGCTTGAATGTTACTGTTTTCCATGATACTCCTTTGGAAACAAGAGTCAGGTGTTCAGCAACAGTGATGATCATTTCACTGCATTTCTGGACATGCTTAAGTAATCTCACAGACCTTCTACCAGGGGAGCCCCAAGCGCCTGATGTGAGCGTGTTTGAGAAGGAGCCGTTTCGGATGCTGGCGGGAGCGAGGCTGGGGAGAACTTTTGCAGCTGCTCAGGGCTGAATCATCCAGCCTCTGCTGTGCATGATGTATACACCCATCTGTATGTACCTGTACTCTGGCATCTGTCCAGGAGGCATGAACGCAGCCTGCTTTGGGATGGTTGACCCCAGTACCTTACACTGTCCACCAATATAGATATTTGCACAGGTGCACATACACTGACGATTCATTGAGCAGCAATGAAGCATCTTGGACAGGGATACTCGAACAATGGAGTCCTACCTTCGAAGAAATCAGAGCCCAGGGGGCTCAGGGAGGAAGAGGTAACAGATAAGAAAGCAGACCATAGTAGGGCGCATGGGGGAAAGGATGGTTCAGATAGTGCAACATAAGCATGAACAGCCGGGTGTCCAGTCAGACTTCCTGAATAGAACCTCAGTTTCACACCTACCTTCGGAGTGACCCAGAACAAGATGCTCACGTGTGCTGTGCCTTTTCGTTCTTCCTCTTTTTAAAAAATAATAGCTCCCACTGTGTTGATTTGTGATGGAGATTAAATGAACCAATCAATGTAAAGGACCTATCACAGTGCCTGGCATATAGCGACATTCCTCAGATACTAGCCATGGTCATTATTAGGCCAATCAATGCCTGTCAACATCTATTATTATTATGAGATCATTTGGGAGGGCAGAATGGCCCCACAAAGATGTCCACGCTCCAATCTCTGGGACCTGTGAATATGCTACGTTTCATGGCAAAGGAGACTGTGCAGATGTGATTAAGGTTATGGATCTTGAGATGGAGAGAGTTTCCTGGATTAAAATCTAGATGGGTCCAGTCCAGTCCTAAGAGACTCTCAAAGGCAGAGAGTTTTCTCCGGCTGCAGCCCGGGACGTGCAGCATGGGGGTGGTTAGAGAGGAGATTTGAAGCATAAAAGGGACCCAGCTGCCCCACTGGACTGGTGGGGGGTGAGCACATGGAAAGCAGGAGGGGAACAGCAGCAGCTTCTCAGAGCAACAAGGACCACCGGACAGCCCGCAAGGAACCAGGGTCAGTCTTAGAGTGTCCAGGAGCTGAATTCGGCTGCCACCTCGAGTGAGCCTGGAGGTGGGTTCATTGTCAGAGCTTCAGAAAGGAACAGGGCTCTGCCCCAGTGGGGCAGCTGGGTCCCTGTTATGCTTCAAATCTCCTCTCTAACCACCCCCATGCTGCACGTCCCGGGCTGCAGCCGGAGAAAACTCTCTGCCTTTGAGAGTCTCTTAGGACTGGACTGGACCCACCTAGATTTTAATCCGCTCACAGTTGATGTCGGCCTTGGGAAACCCAAAGCAGAGGCTCCAGTTGGACCCGTGCTGCACCCAGACTTCCAAGGGATGGAGCTGTGAGATAATCAGTGGGCCCTGCTTTGTAATGTGAAATGTGCTCATTTGTCACAGCAGCGGTAAATACCATCGAATTAACATGAAAACTCACCTGTGTAACCAATTGCTTCCCTCAGAAGGCTGTGGGGGAGCCTTCTGCACCCTTGCATATGTGGGGGTCCCCATGGGCGGGGCGGGCTAAACACCAGGAATAGACCCCCAAGAGAAGAAGACATCCATGGTTCTATTTCACCCACAGCTCTCCAGCCTGTCCTTGGGCACATATGTGGAAAAAACTATCATAATTCTTCCCTAATATTCCCGGACACCCGCCCACCTCGCAGGTGGCTATGAAAGTGAGAGAAAAGAAGGAAAAGGGGGGAAAGCCCTGTGTGGTGCTGAATATACTCACGGAAACCGCTCAGCCACTTGCTGAGGGACAGAAGGCAGCATGGGTTGAAGTTCTAATGCCAACACTCACCACCTGTGTGGATCAGGCGATCTCTTAACCTCTGTGAACCCTGGATTTCTCACCTGCTGCTGTGCAAGTTACCACCTCACCTTCCAAAATATCTGCTCAACCCCATGAATACAGTGGCTGGGGAGCTCAAAGGAAACTCACAGTTCTTGGAAATATAAAAACAGACAAATAAACACACAAATAAAATGGAAACATTGCGGCGAGCTGAAGGTAAATTACCTAAGTCCTTACATGGTGGCCAATCCACCTTTAGATACAATTCAGCCTCCAAAGTCAAGTTCACCCTCAGTCAGCTCGTACTAATCACATGAAATATCATGTTATTGCCTGAAGATGTCACTTGTGTCAGCTGCTATTGGCTAACTAAACAACAGGTAATTTTCTGGCTGACAGAAACCCAAATATTTCACTCACCTCCTGACAACCATGTCCTTCAAGGAAGCTGAGCTTCTCCCCAATGCCAAGGGGGGCTAAATCTGGACCGCTCTACGTTCATGGGTTTTAAAATGTTGTTCTGGGACCAGCAGCATTAGCATCACCTGGGAGCTGAGACATGCAGAATGCGAGGCCATGCCCCCACCCTACTGAATCAGAAATTCTAGGAGTGGGGCCCAGCATTCTGTGCTTTCTCAAGCCACCCAGGGGATTCTGAAGCACATTCAAGTATGAGAATCCTTGTTCTAAGTCAACCTTAGGGATCTCATACCTTCTGCTAAATGAGTAAGGCAAATAATATAATGTGGCTAATGAGATGTCAGTAGAAGTTTCTGGAAAAGGTGAATGGGCTGCTAGGGAGCTTTTCCTGAAAAGTAAAATCCTAAAGGGGAATTTTCTATTATTTTTCTGAATATTGTCATCTCTGTGTGATGTTTGGAGCAATGGCAGCTATTTTAGGACCAGGAGGAATACGAGCCTAAGAAGATAAACAGTGAAAATGGCAGAATGGCAGAGCAGAAATAAAGCAAAAACCTGAAACCTTATTGATATTTTTGAATTGCTGTACTCTCTGAATTAGCTAATCCTAGAACTGCTTAATCCTTGTGAATTTTTAAAAAAATTTTTAATGTTTATTCATTTTTGAGAGACAGAGACAGAGTATGAGTGGGGAAGGGCAGAGAGACGGAGACACAGAATCTGAAGCAGGCTCCAGGCTCCGAGCTGTCAGCACAGAGGCCGACGCAGGGCTCGAACTCACAGACTGCGAGATCACAACCTGAGCAGAAGTCGCACACTTAACCAACTGAGCCACCCAGGCGCCCCGATCCTTGTGAATTTTTTTGAGCAAAATCATGCATGCCCTTCTTGTTTAAGCTACTTTAAGTTCAGTTTTCAATTACTTGCTGCCAGAGGGACCCAACCAATATGCCACTTAAATAGGACTCCTGTCTTTAATGAGTTGTCAGTAGAACACAAAAATCACTCAGTGGGGTGACAAAGTAATAATAAATGTGAGTCTTCCATGGCCTCTCGTAGTTTAAAAGAAGACAGACTAGAATAAAAGTCCCCAAATGATACTGATCATATTTCCTAACAAAACTGTTTTGGGGAAAGATGGTTCTGTACTATTTCCAGGTGCAAGCAACAGTCTGGAATGCCAAAACACTGCAATTCCTAGGTTGTTCCCATGATTTACAAACATTACACAGCAGAATATTTGAAACTAGAACTTTCCACCCAAATCCAAGCAGAATGGATGCCACATCAATAACTCTTCTAATTAACAACTGAAACTTTAAAGGGTTCCACAGGCTAGATGCAAGGCTTTGATCTGGCAATGTGAAATGTACAACAATTTGCGGCTTGGGTTTGATACGATCCTCTGCTCCATTGGTTCTCTGGAAAGTCTTCCTTCAACCATAATATTCAACTTGCCAGAGAGGGAAAGAACAACAGAGACAAACATCTTTGTTCACAAAGTGAGAACTCAAACAAATGGTTCTCTGGACTTGCCCCCAGAAAGTTTCTCTCAAAGTATAATTATTGATGTCCATGCCAAAAACAAAGGTCCGGAAAGCAGAGGTTACTGTTGATATTAAAACTCAAGGCCAAATCCATCCATTTTTCTGTCTGTCCATCCATCTGTCCATCCGTCCGTCCATCCACCCACCCATCCACCCACGCATCTACCCATCCACTGCTTTAATCAATCAACAAATAGTTAATAAATGCATACTCCAAGACAGGCATTCTTAGAATGCAGCAAGAAACAAAACAGACTACAGTATTCATCCTGCTAGAGCTTACATACTAGGGGGGAAAGACAGACAGAGGCAAATAAATAAATAAAACATATCGTGTCAGATGGTGACAAGTGATATGGCAAAACGTCAGACAGAGAAGGAAAACAGGGTGCATGGGAGTGACAATGAGGTCTGGTTTAATGGAGGGGTGAGCGGAGTCCTGTCTGCAAAGATACACGAATGCAGCTGAGAGGAGATGAGGGAGTGAACGTGAATATCACACACTCTCTCTGTCTTTTCCAGAAGATGGACAGCGGTGATTTGAGGAATGGATGTTCCAGGACATTGTGGGGAAGTGAGCAGCCAGGCACAGAATGGACGGAAGCAGTGGCACAGCAGCCCCCAGGGGAAGGTGACAAGTCACAGAATCAGAGGGTTCCTGCATTTGCATGACTGTTAGAGGCAGGCATTTATTTAGTATTCCCTAGGGTACTGAAGACATATGGCCCTCGCCTTTATAATATACATGGTCTGGTGGAAGAGACATGTGGTACACGCCATGAAGATAAGTATAGAAAGTCAGCACCTGGAACAGAGAATCTTTTCCTAACTTGGAGAGCTAATTGGGGATATATCCCAAGAGAAGTGATGTCTGACCTGAGGAGGGTAGAATATAAGAGCCACCAGGGACTAGAATCGATACTGGGGATTATAACATCCTAGGCAGAGGAAATAGCACGTACAAATGTCCTGTGGCAGGAATATCATGCTTATTGCAGGGGCTAAGGAATATCTGCTCGGCTGGCCAGGAGAAGGTTGGGAGAGGGGGTACGGAAGCCAAAGGAACTGCTGGGTCCCGGCGAAGATGTTGACCTTCACCATTTACCATTTTTTTCTAAAGATCATTATGGCTACTAGGTGGGAGGCCACATGTTCATAAGGAGAACAAACTGCACTACAGCCAAGGAGAGAGGGGTCTTCTTTCAGACATCCCTGGAAGGTCTGGAAGGGCCTTAACAGGTTGAAAATATGAGGGTAACAGAGACAAGTCCCTGGAACCAGGCACAAGGAGATCTGATGCCTGCTATTGAAAATACTTCAAAGAATGAGAATGATCAAAAACAGGGTGAAGGTAATGAAACAGAGCTCCAGGGAGCTGCAGGGACTTCTCCAAGGTCACAGCGTCAAGAAATGCAGCCATCTTTCCACTGAAGTAAACAAGAGAGAAGAGTAAAAGGTGAGGCATATTTATATATGACTAGATGCGTGTGTGTGTGTGTGTGTGTGTGTGTGTGTGTGCGCGCGCACGCACACAGGTGTTCCACTCACGCAATGCTGATGCCATGAAAATGAGATTGACAAACAAACCCTATTTAGAAATTGTAATTTGGGAAGTAAGAACTGGGTCACCCTTGTCGGTTGGCCCAGGACCCAGGACACGGGCCTGAAGACAGCACCGGCTGCTTGGTGACCCAACAGCGTGTTGCCCTCCCAGTGGATGAGTCGTGAACAGGTGCTACCTCTGCGGGCCCCCTGGAACAGACAGCAGCCTCACAGGCAGCTGCCCTTTGGACACCCGTTACACGCAGGAAGGCGAGCATCCCTGGATGACCATCCACGGGCACCAAGGCAGGCAAAGGAGGCAGAATGCGTGTGGAGACGTGTTCTCCCAACTGCAGCAGCCCTCACCTGCAGATCTTCAAATCAATCTGGAAATTACCGCTCAAGCAGATGACACAAAGGTTTTGTTACACTAAACAGGATAAAGCAGAGAGGGAATCGGGCCCTTGGCAAACAGAGCTGGGAGTTGAAGACGCACGTCGTGTCTTGTGTTTACAGCTTTTCAGCTGAGTACTTAGTGTTTACTTTGGAATTAATCCAGGCCCATAAAATGAGTGATATATCAACACAGCAGAGGTACTTGCGCAACTATACATTAAAAGGTGATTCACTTCACGGTGAGACGCCACCTACAGCCCAGAGACTGGAAACAGGCATCATCCGGTGTCCCTAAAAAAGGCCCTCCCTGACATGAAACATGGGGTGGGGAGGTGGGGGGGCGGGACTAACACAGGAGAACAGCTAAGGTAACAGATTCTGTGGTTGGATCAGCCTTGCACAGAGCTCTGCTCTTGCCCCTTGGTCAGGACCGACTACGTAATTCTCAGGGCCAGTACGAAAGGAACACGTAGGGCCCCTTATACAATTAAAAATTTATTAAGAATACATAAATTCTTGGAATCATGAGGAATAATTAAAAAATTATTAGGGATTCCAAGCACAGCACGAGAGCACATGGAGGAACCCTCGTAGCATAGGTCTCTGTGAGACCGTATGGAGCACGTGCCCGAGAAACTGGCCCTGCCCTCGGTCAAAGGGATTCAGTTTGACATTTCCAAAATGGAGACGTTAACAGTAACGACTTAATGGGGTTATTGTAAGACTCAAAAGAGAGAATGAATCTTAAACTCCACACTGGTCCATAGTCTCAATATGCTTATTATTATTGGTTAAAGCGTGAATAAGATTTCTCATTCCATATCTGTGTAAATATTTAATATTTCCCACCAACAGTCCTGGGGTCTCTTAAATTAATTCTTGTGTAGAAAACAAGACTGGATAGAAAACAACACACATTCCAACGAGATGAAAGAGAATGAAGCTGTCAAAATATATCTGAAGATGAAGAGGGCTAAGTATCTAAGAAAAGCATGTTTGGGTGTTACAAAGGAATATACATATCTATATATTTAGCTAAAACCTAACCACTCGGTGTGTTGACGGGCTCAGAGTAGAGAATTTGCAGTTGAAATCTAACAGTTCCTAATGATGTTCCAGACCAGCTGTTTGATTGGAAGACACCTCCCCATTTCAGTTAAAAACCAAAATTGCCCCTTCTAAATCTTTGGCTTCAAGGAGGCAGAGACTATAATGTTCACTATCAATTTCCTAGTGCCCAGCCTTGTATCAGTCGCATAATTAGTGCCCCACAAATAGCTGCTGAATGAGTGACTGAACACACGAACAAAACATGGAGAGATGGGCTTTATTATGGGAAGAGCTGACCACATACAGTGCTGGTAGAAGGCCCTAGCCTGCACTCTACAACACTGGGGTCCCTGGTGTAACTGTCCTACACCCACCCTTATCCTGAGGACCTCCGTGGGACCCAGAAGGTCACAAGGCAGACCCAGAAAGAGAGAAAATACAGACTGGAAATTACATGTATTCATGGTAGGATTGTGTAGGGCAAAGACAGCTGGATCTAGGCTGAGGCCAAACCCATTCCTCTATCGTATCTTTCTCTAATTCCATCCAAATGTTTGCTATTACCCAGAGTTATAGATGGCATTTTGTCTTTTTAATTTCTTGATCCAGCCAGTTGATTTCCTATATCTCTGTATGGTTTGCCTTCAAATACCAATGCAGAGGGTCCAAAAGGTGACTTTAATTCACGCTTGCCCACATAAGTGGGGATTCTGTATTGTATGAATCCAGCTTGATCATATCTATAATAGGAAATAGTGTCAGGGGCAAAGGGTCAAGCAAGAGTTTAACTTAAAAGCTTGGGAGACTACCTTCCGGTGATATCACTGCATTTTAGGAGGTTTCAGCAAGACGCTGGTCACGGGGCTCCATCTGGGAGCAGCGGGTCTCCCCATGTCCCTCGTCAGCACTCTTGTCTTTTGGCCCTGATGATCCTTCTCCTTTGTCATTGACTGTGACTTTCTTCATCACGCTATTCCCCGCCGAGAAACGAACCCTTCCGTCTACTCCTTCTTTGTCAGGACGACTTCTGTCTTTCCTTGAAGACTGTTCAGGGACATTCGCTCTAGGAAGCTACTGTAAGGTTAAATTTCTGTGCTTCAAGATTCCCTCCAAGTGCTTGATACTTAAACGCATTAGTTCATATGACTTCTGCCTCATTAGCCTGTGAATTTCTCAAGGACAAAGATGCTGTCTTACAGGTATGCATCCCCGTGCTTTGAACCATGCGTGGCACAAAATGGATGTGTATGTCATGTTTATGAAGTCATATGCAGTACCCGTTTGGCAGAGTGGCTTTTGTCTTTCAAGAGCTCCTGATTGACTGCAGTATGAACACAATAACTCCTAGGGTGTTAGTTCCCAGTCCTAGGGCTATGCTGCTTACTACCCTCTAGTGGGTCACTATTCCTGAGTCATAATTCCTGATTGTGGTCTGCAGGAACCTGTATGGGCTATCCCTGCCTACATGCTCTTACTTGACTTGGGCCACTCTGTACCTCACCAGCTCCACTTGAGGACAATGATCTCTTATCCATCATACTCGCTAATGTCCTTTTACCACAGGTTTCTTGCACATGTCAATCTCACTGCGTGGAAGGCTATTCTCATCCCTCTTTAGCTGCTCAATCTCTTTGCACGCTGTGATGCCAATTCAATCATTAGTTTCTTCAGAAAGCCCTTCCTGACCAACCCAACTGCAACAAGCAGGATGTATCGCTCTTGCAATTTTACATTTATTTTCCGGATTATTTTATTCAGGTCTTTCCCTCCTTTAAGACAAAAAAAAAAATCTATATAATCCAAGATCATACATATTTTTGCTCATCTCTAGATCCTCAGCAATACAGAAAGTGCTCAGGACATTTCATTGAGTGAATAAGTAAATAAGGTGACCCACATCTTTCCACAGGTAAGATCCCAGGTCTGGGACATGGACTGTGCGTGTGTGTGTGTGTGTGTGTGTGTGTGTGTGTGTGTGTGTCTACAGGTAAGATCCCAGGTCTGGAACATGGACAATATATCTGTGTGTGTGTGTGTATGTGTGTGTGTGTGTGTGTGTGTTACTGGTAATAGAGTAATAGGAAAAACAAACATTTGCATCCCAATGACAGAGAACCAAGTTAACCTCATGGCAATATGGAACAACTGGCCATTCTAGGTAGGATGGGGACATGCCTGGCACCCTGTGTTAAGATCTTAGTGAAGTTCCCATCACTTACACGCTAATGTGGGCTGATTCATTCTCAAATGATACATTTTTGTATTTTTCATGGAAATTGTCAAGCTACATTGTTACCCTAAATAGAATATTACTAAAGTGCTTTAACCAAGCCAGCTGGAAGCCCTGGCATTTCATCCATATTGTTATTTATATACATATTTAGAGCTGCCACCTGCCTGTTACTTGGCTGTATCATAAAGCAGGGCTGTTCCCGTTTCATTACACTTTGACATTTTACTATAACTGTGTTGCTTCCCATTCCTTAGTTTCCAATTGCTCTACAGCCACTCTTGAATTATATTGCCTTGGTAATAGAATAAAAATCTTTCTCTGTGGTAGTACTAGTCTCTCTCTTTCTCTCTCTCTCTCTCTGTTCCTCCCCCGCCCCTCCCCGCCATACCCAGATGGTACAAAGCGTTGCTGGCACATGTAACAATTATAGCACAGCTTCTGCTGCTTAAATGAACCCCCACAAACCCCACTGAGTTAGATTAGATTAGGGAATTGGGAGGTGAGCAGGAAGGCTGGCCAGTGGTCTCAGCTGAAGCCGATGCCTATTTGGTTGTGCCTCTGTGAGATGGGAAATAAATGTTTCCTGCCCCAGAATGGTGCTGGGAGCCCCGACCTCAGAACGAGAATACAGGAAGGAAAGCCAACAACTCAATTAAAGGAAGGGAGGTTTAATTTCAAAATGGTAGCACAGTCCAATCTAACATAATATTTGCAGCTCACTCAGTGTTTAAGAGCTGGATTTCAAGAGCAAGGGGAGAGAATGAGTTTGGGGATCCCCTCCACCCTTGTGCATGAGTTAGTGTACCACAGTCTTAGGCATAAGATGCATAGAAAAGCCGGCCCACCCGAGTGAACTTCTCCACTGCCTCAGACAACCAGGTTGAGGGAACAGGGCTTTCTCTTATGTTCAATTTCCTGAACTATTTCAGTTAAAAGAAAGGACTTCTTTTGCAATCATTGCAAGAAGCATGCTGTCAAGACATCCCCTGCCGGATTTGCACAGAGTAAGCACACAATAAAAACTCCTAGAAGTGAGTAGAATTGAGTCTACTTTGAATACAGAAGGTCCCATTCAAAAGCCTCCCTAGAAGTCCTAGACGTCTGGTATCCCCCACTTAATGTGTGTTTCCCCATCCCCCAGGAAGCTGGCTGCGCTCAGTGTAATTCTCCTCCTCCAAAGTAGTAACCATCAGTCAGCCTGTCCTTCCTGGCGGGTCAGTATCCTCCTTGTTGCTCAGGGACTCCCAGCTGCCTCTGAGTTTACGACTCAGAGGCAAAGCCCAGGTCTTATCTCATCAGAGCGGTAATTGAAGGAGGCAGTCGCCTTTTTGTGTCACAGGGAAAGGACTCTTCAGTGGCTGGCCTTTGAGCTACCAAACCACACTCTAAATTCTTGCCCTGCAATCCACCTGCTCCCTGCTCTCTCACTGCTCATGCTGGACTCCAGATCCCTGAATCTACTGCTGTCACTCAGCCTCATAAATGTCTAGCTGGACCTCCAGGTTCTGCCCCCAAAACTCACTTCAGCAGCCCAAAGACCTAATCGTTAACATCTGTGCCTGGCACCCAGTAGGCAATTAATAGATGCCAATGCCCTTCTCTCTACTTGAAAGGCACAAGAAGTGAAAAAGGAGAGAATGTGGCCATGAGCAGTCAAGTCCCAAACATGCCAGAAACTCCCTTTTTCGTCTTAAGAAACTTACCCGGGGTTAATATGGACTGAATGTGTGCATCCCCTTGCAAACTCATGTGTCCAAACCTAACTCTAGAGGTGACAATGTTCAGAGGTGAAGCTTCTGGGGGGGGGGGGGGTCATGAAAGTGGAGCCCTAATGAATGGGATTGGACCTTCATAGAAGAGTCCAAGAGAGTGCCCTGACCCCCTGTGCCGTGAGAAGGGTGTGGTAAAAACACAAAAAGACACGATGAACTAGGAAGCAGTCCTCACCAGGAGCCGAATCGGCCGGCACCCCAATCAAGGACTTCTGAGCCTCCAGCATCGCAAGAAACAAATGCCTTGTTCACAAGCTGCCCAGACTATGGTGCTGTGTCACAGCAGCCCAGATACACTGAGACAGGCTCCCTGGGCCATCATTTCTTCATCTGTAACCCGAGGGGGATTATCTTCTAGTTCTTACAGCCAGCTTTATTCTCTACAGTACCTTCTGTTTGAATGTGCTCTTTTTTTTTTTAATATATGAAATTTATTGTCAAATTGGTTTCCATACAACACCCAGTGCTCATCTCAAAAGGTGTCCTCCTCAATACCCATCACCCACCCTCCCCTCCCTCCCACCCCCCATCAACCCTCAGTTTGTTCTCAGTTTTTAACAGTCTCTTATGCTTTGGCTCTCTAGAGTGAACGTGCTCTTTGCACAGCTCTCCTTTTATTCATGCTTTAGACTGGTGCCTCCCTTCCTTCTTCCCTCCCTCCCTCACTTCCTTTTCTTCCTTCCCTCCTCCCTTCCTTCCTTCTTCCTTTCCTTTCCTTTTTCCTTTCCTTTCCTTTCCTTCCTTCCTTCTTCCTTTTCTTCCTTCTTCTTTTCCTTCCTCCCTTCTTCCTTTCCTTTCCTTTCCTTTCCTTTCCTTTCCTTTCCTTTCCTTTCCTTTCCTTTCCTTTCCTTCCTCTTTCCCGCCCTCCCTTCCTTCTTCTCCCTTCCCTCCCTCCCTCCCTTCCTTCCCTGCCTTCCTTCTTCCCCCCTTCTCCCCTTCCCTCCCTGCCTCCCTTCCCTTTCCTTCCTTCCTTCTCTCCCTTCATTGCTTCTTCCCCCTTCCCTCCTCCCTTCCTTCCTTCTTCCTTTCCTTTCCTTTCCTTTCCTTTCCTTTCCTTTCCTTTCCTTTCCTTTCCTTTCCTTCCTCTTTCCCGCCCTCCCTTCCCTCTTCTCCCTTCCCTCCCTCCCTCCCTTCCTTCTTCCTTTCCTTTCCTTTTTCCTTTCCTTTCCTTTCCTTTCCTTTCCTTTCCTTTCCTTTCCTTTCCTTTCCTTCCTCTTTCCCGCCCTCCCTTCCCTCTTCTCCCTTCCCTCCCTCCCTCCCTTCCTTCTTCCTTTCCTTTCCTTTTTCCTTTCCTTTCCTTTCCTTTCCTTTCCTTTCCTTTCCTTTCCTTTCCTTTCCTTCCTCTTTCCCACCCTCCCTTCCCTCTTCTCCCTTCCCTCCCTCCCTCCCTTCCTTCTTCCTTTCCTTTCCTTTTTCCTTTCCTTTCCTTTCCTTTCCTTTCCTTTCCTTTCCTTTCCTTTCCTTCCTCTTTCCCGCCCTCCCTTCCCTCTTCTCCCTTCCCTCCCTCCCTCCCTTCCTTCCCTGCCTTCCTTCTTCCCCCCTTCTCCCCTTCCCTCCCTGCCTCCCTTCCCTTTCCTTCCTTCCTTCTCTCCCTTCATTGCTTCTTCCCCCCTTCCCTCCTCCCTTCCTTCCTTCTTCCTTTCCTTTCCTTTTTCCTTTCCTTTCCTTTTTCCTTTCCTTTCCTTTTTCCTTTCCTTTCCTTTCCTTTCCTTTCCTTTCCTTTCCTTTCCTTTCCTTTCCTTTCCTTTCCTTTCCTTCCTCTTTCCCGCCCTCCCTTCCCTCTTCTCCCTTCCCTCCCTCCCTCCCTTCCTTCCCTGCCTTCCTTCTTCCCCCCTTCTCCCCTTCCCTCCCTGCCTCCCTTCCCTTTCCTTCCTTCCTTCTCTCCCTTCATTGCTTCTTCCCCCCTTCCCTCCTCCCTTCCTTCCTTCTTCCTTTCCTTTCCTTTTTCCTTTCCTTTCCTTTTTCCTTTCCTTTCCTTTTTCCTTTCCTTTCCTTTCCTTTCCTTTCCTTTCCTTTCCTTTCCTTTCCTTTCCTTTCCTTTCCTTTCCTTTCCTTTCCTTTCCTTCCTCTTTCCCGCCCTCCCTTCCCTCTTCTCCCTTCCCTCCCTCCCTCCCTTCCTTCCCTGCCTTCCTTCTTCCCCCCTTCTCCCCTTCCCTCCCTGCCTCCCTTCCCTTTCCTTCCTTCCTTCTCTCCCTTCATTGCTTCTTCCCCCCTTCCCTCCCTCCCTCCCTTCCTTCTTTCTCCCCCTCCCCATTTTTGACAGCATGCTCAGGGTTCTCCAATCACGATAATCACTGCTGTCAGATTTTCCTCTTCCATCTTTCAGCTAATTAACAAGCAACTAAGACTATAGTGTCTGAAGTCCACACCCAGAAAAGGTCCAGGGAGACTGGTCCCAAATGCCCCTGTGGCATCCTTCTCTCCACTCTGACACTGCACGTCCCCTGCATGGGGGCCAGAGATATCGTCCTCTATTTCTCCCCGCTCTTGTGGCTTAATATCCTACTTGCCTTTTCAAATTCCTTCAAACTCCTTCCATCTCAGACCCACAGTCTTAGATGTCATCGGAACAAACCCCCAAGCATTTGTCTTTATGGCATAGGCTCTGTTTCCTCAGCCAAAAGCATCTGTTCAACATATCATCATTGAGGACAGACTACATACCAGCCACTGTTCTAGGCACAGAGGGTACACAGACCTGAATCTGGTAGAGGTTTGGAGTCTCCTGAGGGGGAGGTGACAACATCGTGATAAACAAGTAAATACATAAGTAAGGAAATTTCGGAACACAGCGAAACTACAACATAGGGCAATGGGCCAGACCATGACTCAGGGACCCAGGTCCAAGTGTCCCTTGGCAAGGGGCACCATGAGTGAAACACACATGACAATGAAGAAGGACTCGCTCCTTGTAAGATCTGAGTGAAGAGCGCTCCAGGCAACAAAAGTGCAAAGACCCACAGGCAGGTGGGAACAAGGAATCAAAAGACAACCCCACCAACTGGTCCCTCCTACGATCTTAAGAGCAAGTGGAGAGGATCTATATATGATTCCAGAAATATGGCATTTCAGAAAGACAGCATTTTCCCCAGAGCACAGAAGTTCATGACTTCTCTGTTATGACTTCTATAACAGCTTTCTGAGCACTGAGCAAAGGAAGACAGAATGGTGAGTCTCCACATCTCAAGATTATTTTTATTTTTTGAAATTATTTTTTAATTTATTTTTGAGAGAGAGAGAGACAGAGAGAGAGAGAGACAGGGAGAGACAGACAGACAGACAGAGAGCACAAGTGGGAAAGGAGCAGAGAAAGACAGAGATACAGAATGCAAAGCAGGCTCCAGGCTCTGAGCTGTCACCACAGAGCCCGACACAGGGCTTGAACTCATGGACTGCGAGATCATGACCTGAGCTAAAGTCAGATGCTTAGCCAACTGAGCCACCCAGGCACCACACTTTTCTTTTTTAAATGTGAAAATATTTTCTTCTCCCAGTTCACCTTAGATCATCTTCCCAAATGTTTGGCTCAGGATTCTCCTGGCTCAGGGGATTTACCAAAATTTTATGGAAGAGGACTGGCCAATAAACATCCCTTTCGCTGTCTTATCCCTCCCTCTGTTTTCTGATTAATATCTCATGCATCCTCCACTTTGGGCTTTCCACACTGTACAATCACCTCCCGCTCACTGAGCTATGTGACATCCTTCCCACACCTCTTAAGCCCCCTTTTTCCAGTCTAAGAACTGACACAGGAAACCAGTTCTAGCCAGTATTAGAAAGCCTGGGAAGACAATCCATCTTTTAAGTCAACTCCTTGAGTTTTTGGTGGATTCTAAGTTCATCCATCTCCTTTCACTGCCCCTCCCCCCCCCATTCACCACCTTTACGTGCTATACTGGGTTGAAGACTATCCTCCCAGACACTCATATCCACCTAGAACCTCAGTGTGTGACCTTATTTGAAAACAGGGTCTTTGTAGATGTTGCTAAGATGAAATCATACTGGATTAGGGTGGGCTCTAAACCCAAGGCCTAGTGTCCTTATAAGAGGCCACAAAGAGAAGGAGGAAGGCTATGCGAAGATGCATTAATACAGTGACAGGCCAAAGGACCCCGAGGATTGTCAGCAGCCACCACAAGAAGCTAGGAAAGAAGCCCAGCACATATTCTCCCTCAGAGCTCTCAGACAGAGTAGATCCTATGCACACCTTGGTTTTAGACTTCTAGCTTCCAGAACTGAGAGAGAACACACTTCTGGTGTTCTAAGCCACCCTGATTGTAGTAATTTGCTGTGGCACCCCAAGGAAACTACTTCACGTGGCTACATCCATACATCCTTTAATTCTTAGGTAAATGTCCCATCTTAAGAGTGGCCTTCAGTGACCTTGAGAGCTGGAGTCTTCAAACTTTCATGTGCCTCAGAATCCTGGGGGTGGGCGGTTCTTAAAGATGGAAACCTCTTTAAGGTCTGCCTACCCTCTGCAAGCCAACCCCAGAGATTGGAATTTGGCAGTTCCAAAGAGGCCAGACCTACATGTCTAACAAGCTGCCTGAAGGGAACCAACCCAGGTAGTCAATAAAACGTATGCTGAGAAATCTGCTGTAAATCATGTCAATTCAACTACATTCCCTTCTTGCTTCCCCTAAGCACTATGACCTTGAACCAGTGTATTGAACTGTCATTAGACTTGACTGTTAACCAATATTTATTATTGTTAATGCAGGAGGAGGGCAGTGAGAAGATTCGTCCAACTGAGGCAGAGGGTCACAGTGAGGAAAGGCAGGAGATCCAAAGTGGGGTGTGAAGCACACTTCATGACCACCTCAGATAATTAGCTTCCTTACTGCAAAATTTCATTTGGAAACACAGCTCAGATAAACACAGAGCTGAAGCCTCAGAGAGCATCACTTATGGCTGAGTGTTTCCAAGGCCACACCTCACTTTTCTATACCGGGCTCCTGAATTGTGTGTATCTCACATTTTATAAAACCCAGATCCTCCTCTTCTGGGGAAACATGAAGAGGTGAGTTTAGGGGAGTTGAGGGGAGGGCTTTGATTACTGGGTTAAGAATTCTGGAGTTCCCGGAGTTTGTTCATGTGATTGCCTGAGAGGGAGCTACTGGGTTTCTGGCATAAGGCAAGACAAGCTCAGGCCTGGACTGATGGACCTGGGTAGCACTCAGCAGCCTGGGAAAAGACTCATTTGGGAGGATGCTCAGATTACATGTGTACACTGCTTAGTATGTGCTTGAAATACAATAAATGTCAATCTTCACTCCCCAACTCAGAGTTCAACTACCAGCAAATGTGGGCCCTTAACTCACACCATTTGGGGAGAACCTGATGAGAACCTCTAGTCCAGTTATACGAGGAAAACATGGGCTCCTCTGCTGTATGCCTCTCGATTGTCTGAAACTAAGACCACACAATTGTCCAAGGGCAGCTTCGATGAAGTGACTTCTAAGTTTACAAACTCAAGTGACAAGCAACTCATTCACAGAGAGAGGGGGACAAAAGTCTTTTTTCCTCTAAATTCTCAAGGGTCTAGGGAGACTCAAAAGCTGGGCAAACATGTCCCAAAGAGCTGCTGGTTACTAAAGCCCAATTTGTCAATGGCAATTCTGTCTCCTTCTCTACTGTTAATTAGTCATTTCACACAGCATCTTTGACAAGGAGTTAAGTCCCAGTTAACCCAGATTTCAGACAAGATGGAGTAGCAAAGGAGGAAAGTAAGACCACACTATAAAATTGTTGGCCCGGCTGAGATTAGAAGCAGAAGACTCCTGAGGCTTGGGATGGCCTTGTTTCAGCAAGGAAAGGACAGCTGTAGGAAGGAAAACCAAGCTTAACAGCTTAGTAATTCAGTAAACTAAAGCAGAAAATACCCACCCCATTCGAGGGTATTCATTCCACGAGAGTGGTTATTAAACGACATCCACTGAGTGAGGACTTGGATAAAATGCTGAAAGAATATTTGTAGTTGTATACTAGCTACTGTTTGAGCATGACTCTTTGGGCATCTTCAGAAGTCACCTCACGTGCAAGGACAGAGAAAATAACTATGGTAGGAGGTCTCATCATATTCTGAATTTCTCAGCGACCAGAGGGAAACAACCTGTGTGTTCTGAGAAGGGCTCCATGGGGATGGGCTTGCTGGGGAGAAGACGTTTTACATTCTGAATCAGATGGCCACGACCTCATATGATTTATGGACCTGTCCCTACTATTTGATGATGTATCAAATGCATCTTGAGAAGTTCATTTGATGACCCTCTTTAACTCTTAAAAGCTTGTCCTAATTATGCAGATCTGGGGCAAATACTGTGATTCTTGCTTTCATTTCCTCTAATGGAACTAGTATGTGGAGAGTTCAGGGGCCCCTGGGCCTCCAGGTTGATGAGGGAGGAGAAGTGGAGGACTTTGTTGCTAACAGGTAAGGTCACAAGAGGACTGATCCATACTGAAGCACATGTCATCAATTTTTCCCCATTATCCATTTTCCTTCCACTGTTTATAATATTCCTACCGATACAGGTACTAATACCAACATCTTTAATACATTTAAGCCTTGTTAACCACTAGGAACTATGCTCAACCTCTGCAAGGCACTAGCCTTTTCCTACCCAGCACATTCCTCCAAGCCAGCACCAGCATCCACCATTGATAAGACAGCATTTCTCTGGGCAATATATAATTGTATTCATTTTTATTCGTCAAAGAAAAACTTCAAAGTCAGGCTCTGCAATGGAGTTGGAAAAAGTTGTTCATGTGACACATCATGATTATGGGTTTGCTGAGACTCAGAAATGACAGTAAACTTTTATGGGTAGTGTGACAGGTAATTTCATGTGTCAGGTTGACTAGGCCAAGGGTGCCCAGATTAAGCATAGTATCTGGGTGTGTCTGTGAGGGTGTTTCTGGATGAGATGAGCATTGAAGTTGGTGGGCACCGTCCAATCCATCGTGGGTCAGAACAGAACAAAAAGGCTAAGGAAGGAAGGATTCATCCCCTGCCTGCCTACTTGAGCTGGGACATTTCATCTCATCTCCTCGTGACCTTGGACTGAGATTTATACCATTGGCTTCCCTTGCTCTCAGGCCCTCAGGCTAGGATGGGAATTGCACTGACAGGCTTTCCTGGGTCACCAGCTCGCAGTCTGTGGGACTTCTCAGCCTCTATAATCTTGTGAGCTAATTCCATATAACCACATATCCACCATTGGCCTGGGTTCTTTGGAGAACGCTGACTAATACAGGTAGTGGTACTACTATCTGACTATCTTCACTTGCCCCAGAACCTTCAAATACAGGCCAGGATGAGGAAAGAGCGAGAGGCCCAGGCTGGCCGACCAGAAGCTGGTCAGAGACATCTTGCAGAACATCTTCATTATTTATAGCCACTGCCTTTGTGTTTCATTTGTCCACAGGTCTTAAAGACTCAGACTCTGTCATCTGTTCCCAATATGTCCACTGGCATCCCTTACTAGAGCCCTTTCTTTAGACTCTACAATCTCGTAACTAACTTTTGAAGATGTACATCTCCTTAAAAAAATGACCCTGCCCCAATCCGATGGACTCTATACCCGGCAGACCACACCCACCGTGGTAAGTTTACCATTTCCCAAAAAGTCAAGACATAAGGAATTACAAGGGCAAGCTCCTGGGAAGGTGGACATTTCCATAAGACTTACAACTGAAGACATGTGTGACTATAATCTGAAATAATAACCCTAGCCAATGTTGGTTAAGTTTGATGTGGTTCATCGAACGTTTTGCATACAAATAGTCTTGTTTGACTTAAATACATATTATATTAACACATCTAACTTAAAACAACCACAGAAAACAATTCCAACTATTCCCTGATAGACAAACTGGAAGTATTCTCTTGAAGATAAATATGTATAGCTTTTGTTTCAACCGGAGAAAGGATGCCTAAGGCAACAAAGGAATATGAAAACAGCAATGTCTTATTGAAGGCAGTTCGGAAGCCAACATTTTCACCCCATGCACATCACTAACTAGTTACAAGGTCTTAGACAAGCCAGTTCACCTCTCTGCACATCAGGTTCCTTGTATTAAATTGGGGCAATAGATCTCTCCTGGTTCATTCTCAGGGTTTTTAGAGAGATTCAAACAAGACCCCACACGTGAAATACTTTTGAGTTGGTGAAGTACCGCCCCTCAAAACTGGATGTATACAGAAGTAGAAGGCACATTTTATGACCCTTAAACGTGATTAATGGAAAGGCTTTGAAAAACAGGTGTAAGAGAGCTACAGAAAGGTAAGGTGGGGGTGGCTTTATACAAGACAGGCTGCTGGATTTCATGCCTGGCCAAACTCAAGGGCCTTAGCCTGCCTACCAGTCAGATGCCAGACTGAAACCTTACAGGGAGATGAGAAGGAAGAGATGGGGGTTGGGGGGAAGCTCTTGAAGCCACAGCTTATTAAATCAATTACATGATTAATGTGAAAGAGTGTGTGTGAGCTGGAAGGAGGAGACAGTAGTTCGCTCAGTGCAGTAAAGGCCGCTGATCAAGCATTTTTTGTAACCTTTTAAGCCACCAAGAAAATTGCCTCTTGGTGGATGAATCAAACCGGAGAAATATATTTGTTGGCAGCTTTTCATATTAAAAAAAAAAAAGGTGGGAGTATATGAAATCTCCTGTACTGCTCAATCCCAGAATTGACAAATATTAGAACATTAGAAACATCTCCATGGGAATCAAGAGTGACGTTTTATCCTTGGTTAGAGTTTCCTCGTGGAGCAGAAGGATAAAGTCTTATGATTTTGATAGGAATGGGGCTGCCCCACAGAAGAAAGGAAGCTGACTCAAGGGTTGAATGGAATTCTCTTCCCAGCACACCATGGGAGACACGCGCAAACCTCCCAGAGAAGTGTAAATTCCATGAAAGCTCGTTAGGAACAGGCAATGACTCAAGTTCCATGAAAGCTTGTTAAGAACAGGCAATGACTCAAGTCATTTGTTTGATGGAGTTTGAAGATGAATTCTTGGAGGGCCATGGGCCACGTCCTGAATCAGGAAACAAACAAACAAACAAACAAACAAAAACTCATGGAGGGGCCCCAACCAAATTAGCTGATCTGGTGAGTGACTACAGCAGGCTGAGGCCAGGGTTTCCATTAGCAACCAGGTCTTTCCCGTTCTGGTTGACAAGATGGACAACCATCCACCCTCGTAAAAGATTCATGACCCAACTTTGCACTCTCTACTGCTTGCTTTCTCATAAAACCAGTGCAAATCCTATCAAAAATTTAGCAGAATCCCTGCCTCATCTGTTTAGGCCTGAAGCTAGTTGCAGGGACAACTCATTAGGGACAGGCTCATTAAAACCAGCCCTTGGGCAAAAGCAGTTTGCGGGCCTCCTCATTTTCATTCGCTCTCACCTCCCTGCCTAACCTCCGTGAGCCCTCAGACACAGGGCTTCTAATGATTTTGTACAGTGTGCAGGTCTGTTCGAGGAGGCGCAGGGCCCAGGGTTCGACAAATACTGCTCCTTATGTCTGCCAAAGATAATCTGCGTCTTCTCCTTTGTGTGCTTTGGCGGGGGGGGGGGGGGGGGGAGGGCTGTGCTGGAGAGGGAAGTGTGCTAGGGAAAGGGAGGAGGGAATCCTCAAGGCGGGTGAGCTTCTCACCTGGGGATGGCTGGGGATTGCACGTGGCCCTGGAGCAGTCACAGGAGCCCTGAGGACCAAACCAGAGCTCTGGCAGAACGAGGGCCAAAAGGTAAACTCTTCGGGGTTCCGTTCGTGCATCCTGTTCAGCCCAGCGCTCAGACCCTTGGGCACCTGGAGCTTGAGCAACAGCCTGGCTAATGGATTCATTACCAGATGTTTTCTGCTGAGTGCCAGGAATGCCATCCTCTACATGAACTAAAGAAGCAGCGTATTTGTGCTGAGAAAGAGCTGTTGGATCCTCCAGGCACGGCTGCAAAGGACAGGCGGTCCCGATGCAGACGCACAGCTTTCCCGTTGCCAATTTTCTCTGGGCAAGTTTATTTTTCAAGGGGCCAGAGGAGGGGGCTCTAAACTCACGTGCCTGTGGTGGCCGGTGGGTAGTTAAGCAGGCTGAGGCAGCCAGGTCAACAGAGAGTAACAGAGACTGTGTTGAACTGGAAAGCTCACGCCCCACTTACGAGGCCACATGCTACAGCACTCAGGCTGACGGCTGAAATGGAAGGAAGTTGCCCAATATGCCCGCAGTCTGATTTTTCGCAACAGGCCAGAAAACTAGATTTTAAGTGGAATCTTGAGGCACTTAAATGTTGGCAGCTAATAACAGAAAAGTGAAAGCCACAACCGGATGGGTGAAAGAAAAGCAGAGATTTCAGGTTTACAACACCTGATTTGAGAAAGATACGGAATTGGGAGGAGTCTAGATTCTAGTGTTACAGGTGATGACATCAGCACATCTACGAGCCCCTATAGGCCTCTGTCTGCTCTTCTGCAAAGTGAGGGGCTAGTCTCTGAGATCTCTTAGGCCAACATTCTATGACTCTGATCCTTTAAAAGTAAACTTTATTAGGTAGGGCTTACAGTTTCCGAAAGCACTTAGCCATCTCAAATGGAACTAATATGCTAATAGCCCCACCACTGCCAAAGCCATTGATGCTGATTGTTCTTAAAACAGAGATGATTAGCCTCATAGAGCTTCCAGAATCGCCAAGTCAGGCGCATGAAGCACAGATTCCCTAACCGCACCGGGCCGGGTTGGTTCCTGGGGCCAATGAATGAGTGGCAGAACCCTGGTGGCAGCTGCATCTTACAGGTACCAGGCAGGTCACTCTGTCCCCCCTTCCCTTAAGAGGGTGCAGTTGGACTTGACCAGCAGCTGGCACACCTGTGTCACCCAGGACTCTTTGGTTCCTTGCAGCCCCTCAGGTACCGCTAAAGGTGGGGACAACAGCACAACAGGTGACCTTGAGGAGGCAAAGCCCTGGGTCCTCTCCCTTCTTCCTTTCCTCCTATCCTGCCCCACACAGACGCTCCATTTGACCAGCCGCATTTTGTGCGTTCACCTGAGACTTTGAGCCAGATGTGTGAACCCAAATACATATGCTAAGGAAGTAATTTAAACATTCTCCAAATGAAAAGTATGAAAGTCACAGCAGGATCTCTAAACCCTAATTTTCTAGAAGCCTGAGGATTTGCTGAACTAGCTGAGCCACTTACTGTCTAGACTGGCCGTTATCCATCAGGCTCCCTGTGCCCATCAGCTATTGGAGCTTGGGGTACACGAGGGGATTTCCTTCTCTGAACTCATCATATTCATCCCTCTTCCTCACCTGAAAATGTGACCACAAAATCAGTAAACCCGCTTTTACCCTCTGTTAATTCTCTGCTGCCCACCTTGCCCTACCCCAGTAGACTATGGCTGGGGTCAAACACACTCTGTGCCGCTTATTTGGGGAGACCATAAAGCCACAGTGGCATGATTTCCCTTGTCAGGAACAATCTGGTGGTTCCGTGGTTAAGGAGACCAAGAGTCTACACCACCAATCTATTCCAGTGCAATGGTTTTCTATTAGCTTTTAACACATAACCGCTTCTCTTTTCCATCTACGTTATTGCCACCTCTTCCACAAACCCCAATTTGACAAGCAAGAAATCTGCAAATTTGGGGGTGGATGCTCGGGAAAGACTATGCATGAGGAAAAGACATGTCCATTAGCAATGCAAATACAGTCACAAATGAGACAGTGCTTGCATGAATAGTGCCTTTAAAACAGTTATTTAATCCAGCTAAAATTTATCTCCAGGAAAAACTGAGCAGCATTGGGACTCAAGACATTTTGCATTTAAAACATGGATTACGTGTTCTCCTAGTGGCCTTTTTTAGGGGAGATATTTGCAAATCTCATTTATGCCGACTTCCAAGGCTTGGAGATGTCAGGGGCCACCTGGATGATTCTGGGGTTAAAAACTCATGGGCATACTGGAAGAACATGATTTGTTCTCTCTCTCTCTCTTTTTTTTTTTTTTTTTTTTTTTTTTTAGCACAAATGGGTGTGTTTTCCTCTATCCAAGAAGAGAGGGGAGGCTGTAGCTTTTATTCTCAACTGCCTTTCACGGAACCCTTGGGGCAGGACCTGCTCTGTGGGGAGAGGAAACAGGAAGCTTCAGAGAGCTGCCACTAGAGTCGTGGGGACAGCCACCTCCTGTCGCCATCATGTGATTGGTATCTTTTGCTCTCTCAACTGTATCTTTAGGTTCAAGGTCTCCTACAATAGTGAAGACAAGTTCAATGCAAACGCCTGCATAAAGGAGAGGCAACGGAAGGACATCTCCCCCAACCCCCCACCCAGTGACATGCAGGTACTCTTCTGTGTGCCCTGAGAACACATGGAGAGACCCCACATTGCCTCAACAAAACAAAATGCAATGGCTCCCGCAGAACTCCACTCCACCAGGCGCGACCTGCCCTCATTAGAGATTCTCTACAAACAGGTGCTTCTCACTGGGCTGACTTCTGAAATGGCTTTCTTTTTATTCCCAGGGACACATCAAGAGCTGAGGGGGGATTCATGCAGTATAGATCAGTCGGCCATTGACAGCGCATCAGGCTTTGACAAGCTGCTTGGCTTGGTTGAAAGTCTAGGTTGGGCTTGGGCCCGTCAAGGCTACGCTATTGAATTATTGACAGGAGCTCACCGTGTTGCGAGGGGAGAGCGAACCATAGCCTCAGCTCAATAAAGATGAAATGGAAACCCTCTCTGAAGCCGACTTTAGCACGTTAAAGGAGTTTTAATGGGCTGGTTTAAAATTCAGTAAGAGAATGCATTAGGCTGATTATATTTTCAATGGATAAATGCAGGCACGCACGCAAGTTTGGGATTCTGAAGGGCTTACAAATGAGTGGGGAGCCTGTCAGGACAAATTATGCCCTTCTAAAGGAAAGCCAGAGTCCGTGTATGTTCCAGCCTGGTCTCAAGAGCAGCTATTTTCCTGCCCTCTCTCCTGGAGTCCCTCCTCTGCCATCCCGGCTAGTACGACGCAACAGAAAGATCCTGCAATGTCATCCTGGCCACTGTGGCCTCAAAGGACCCAAACCATAGACTGTGGGGAGCCCTCTTCACCCCATCCTATCCCCTCGCTAACCTCCATGCCCATCCCCGGCAAGAACAAGGCATTCCTCATATCAGCATCCTATTAGAGCACACAAAGAGCTATTGGTAGCTGGTGTCCCCCAGTTAGCAAATTATTATTACCAATTCTGATTTTTCTTATATAATCTCTTTTCTTCTTTAAATTTCCACCTGCCAAGATTTACTTGTATTTTAATAGCTGATGTCAGACAAGCAGCATGGAGCAAGTCCCATTTCAGAACTATAATTTTAAATACAATGAGACGCACATCAACTGTCGCATTGACATGCAGGGAATGATTCCACGTGGACTTCTAAAGTGCATCCTAAAAGCTTCAAAGACCGAGCACATTTTAAAAGAATTTAAATTGATGATCACGGTGTGCGTTTTTTTTTTTTTAAGCAATTTGTCTAATGTGACCCTATATTCATTTTTTTCTGACTTCTCTTCCAATGGGCTGCCTCCTGTCAAATTGCAGAAAGGGCCAACCAGCACATCTAAATCTGTGTTCATTTGCCTTCCGCAGGATTATCTTTGCCACGTTGAACAGGATAAGTAAATCAAAGATGCTTCTCAGGGCTGCAGGAGTAGGCTAATCTCCAGACAAATATTTAGAAGGCAGCTTTGCCTACTCTGGCCTTAATCGTTTCCAACTGATTTGACTTATTCTAATTACAGCCTTTATGTTATAAAAGCCATTTTTATGTTGCCGGGGAGCAGTTTCATTGCAAATACATGAAATTTTGCTGAGTTTCCGTTCCCATGTTGATTATGGAAATAGTACTCTGCAGCTTGGCTCTAATTAGAAAAACACACTGCATGGAACGTCAACAATTTTTAACATTAATCACGCACCGACAGTGTCCTTTTGTCTCTCTTAACATCCTTTCCACAGAGGCTGACACACCAGAGAGCCTGGGATCTACTTTGCTGCAGAAGTAACACTCACTTCACCCAGGTCTGATGGCCAAGAACTCCTTCCCCCACCCCCCACCCCCGAAAGTGGGAACTGCCAATTTGAAGCAGAAGGACACTAATTTAATATAACAGAAAAGCGAGGGGGGAAAAAGATAATTAAATTCTAGCACAATTTAGGGTAATGCATTTGTTTCATGGCTGTGAACTTGGAAAATTCTAGCACAGTATCATAATGCAGATTAAATGGGTCCTACAGCAAATCAGAGTGATGCATCTATTCCACAGTTGTGTGTGTGTGTGTGTGTGTGTGTGTGTGTGTGTGTGTGTGTGTGGTGAGGTTTTTATATGTAGGGAGGATTCCAGTGAAGAGACCAAATAATTTTCTAGATATTTCACTTGGGTTGGAGGTTAGCCAGGCCCAGTCCTTTCACTCACTGAGACTCAGTATCCCCATCTTTGAAATGGGCATGGTCGTGACCACCTTGCAAGGTTATGGTAAGGATAAGGCATAATGCACTACTTTTGCACCATGTTGTGAATGCACATTCACCCAGATGTTCTGGAGTAATAGGATGGACCCTATGTTAATTTCAAATGTCCCTAACTTTTGAACAGGCAATTCCACTCCCTGTAAAATACCTGACATGAAGCCATACACATTTGTCCAAACACATTTATTCAAGTGTCCCTACCAAAATGCTTTGGGATACAAATGGAGAGAATAGAAAACAATCTGGAAATAACATAAGCATCGATAAAAAGGAAAAATCACATCCGTGATCCATTGTTAAGTGAAAAAAAAGAAGCAAAACCCAGTAAGAATAGAATACCTCCACTAAAAATATGTATATTGGTTGGCCAAAATATAGGAGGATTTTAAATGAGAAAGGTACTGCCATTTGCCCTTTAAAAAGCTGTCTTGAGTTACACTGTCATCAGCAGAGTTGTTTGTGCAAGTGGAGAGAGTCCTGTGATGTGGAAGGGTTCAGGCCGCACCGTCCCTAGAAAAGTGTGCCAGACAAGGAAGAAGAAATGTGTGACTGAAGATCACAATGGAGAGAGAATAAAAGAGGTTGCTGTGTAAGAGAAGAAATAATTTGCTCATAGCGATGTCCAAGGACTTCAACAAGCATTGCCTTCTTGGGTCATTTCTGTGGGGAAACACACATATAATAACACACACGCATGCATGTACACACACACACACACACACACACACACACACACACACACACACACACCAAAATGGGGCAGGTGCTAAGGTTAAGATACAACCTTCTTTTTTTAATGTTTATTTATTTATTTTGAGAGAGAGAGAGAGAGAGCAAGTGAGGGAGGGGCACAGAGAGAGGGAGACAGAGAATCCCAAGCAGGCTCTGTGCTAACAGCACGGAGCCTGACATGGGGCTCGATCCCAGGAACTGCAAGATCATGACGTGAGCTGAAATCAAGAGTCAGACACTCAACCGACTGAGCCACACAGGTGCTCCAAGATACAACCTTCTGCATGGAAGAATGAAACTGGCTTTCGTTTTAGGCAAGATATGAAGTGATGGATTTTCACCTGGCTGATGGAGACCTTGAAAGGATCTTTTCTATCCGCACTAAACCCACTCAAATGGTAAAACCCATGACCAAACACTTTTACAGAGTGGACACTCTTCTGGGCAGCCAGCCCACTCTGCTTCATGCAGGCTTGCCACAGCTCTCCTTGCATTTTCCATCCAATGGTCCTTAAACCAGGTCCCTCTTCTGCTTAAAAATCTCCATGGATATGCACGCTGACCTCTTTGAGAGGTGATACTTATCTTAAGTGAGCTGCACATAGTGACTTCAAAAGACAGTAACTGTGACTCAGAGAAACCTGATCAACAGTGCCTCAGTCAGGTGATCAGGGTGAATATCAACAGTGATTAACCTGACAGCATGAGCCCTTGAGAGGATATGATGAACATGGCAATTTACCTCTGTGGTCTTCCTCCCCAAACTCATAAACTCAGTCTGACCATGAGAAAAGCAACAGGTAAGTCCTAACCTGAAGAAAAATCCACAAAATACCTGATCAGCACTCCTCAAGACCATCAAGGTCAAAAACAAGGAATGTCTAAGAAATGGTCAGAGACCACAGGGAACTAAAGAGACACGACAACTAAATGTATTGTGGGATCCTGGATGGGATCCAGGAACAAAAAAGGGACATTAAATAAAAATTAAGGAAATCTGAATAAAATATGGACTTTAGTTAACAACAATGCATCAGTATTGGTTCATTAGTTGTGATAAATGTACTGTAGCAATGTAAGATGTTAACAATATGGAAAGTGGTGTGGGGTACAGGGGAACTCTCTGTGCTATCTTTGCAACTTTTCTGTAAATCAAAATCTGTTCTGAATCAAAATGTTTATTCAAAATAGTAAACTTTGGGGGCCCAATAGAGCCTTTGATACATGTGGTCCAGTAAGACAGGCTTGTCCTTGCATTTCGGTCACAGATTTATTTCCCAGGCTCATCTGAACTGTCTCAACTTCTGCAAAAGTGTCAGAGTATCCCAAGCTCTTACCTGGTTCATGGTCTTTGCCCCTGTGCTCCCCTCTCGCAGAACCATCTGACCTTCTGATCTTTCTTCCTTTTTACCTGACTGGTGCCTGTTAGTGTCTTTAAGATCATTCAGCCTTGACCTCTCCAAAAGCAGCTTCCGACAGGATTGAGTGTTCATCCTCAACACTCTCATTAATACCTTGTACAAAATTCCACTTACCTCTTCAGTTTATAATTAATTGTCTAATACACCTGTCTACCACACTTCTCTGAACTCCTTCAGAATTGGCCTTCTTTATCTTTTTCTCTCTGCTATTTGGCTTGGTGCATGATACACAGCAGATGTTAAATAAGTATTTCTAGAATGGACGGACGGATGGATGGGTAGATGGGTCGATGAATGAGTTATTTTCTCTCTGCTCCTATAGAAACTAATTGATGGTCTCTCTCTTTCTCTCTCCGACAACTCCCCAAACATTTGACATCAGATGGGTTTACCTACATCATATGAACCCCATAAGGCCCAACTCAGGCACTGCTTCCTTTGTGCAGTCTCTCAGCGAGACTGTATCACTCATTCATCTGGTTCCTGGAGAGCAGTATGTGTTCATTCCATGGCTCTGTAACTGACCTAAATGGAACATCTTTCCTATTGGTCTTCAAATCCCTGAGAACACAGGCCATGCCATCTTTGTATGGTAAGATAGAGATAGGAAAAAGTATCACTCAGAGTTCCTTTTAGGGAGCGTATTGCCTTATTTGATGACAAGGTCTGGGTAAGAGCTGAGTGCCTGAAGCAGGACTGTACCCTTGCCCGTCAATGTTCCCCACCAGTTAAAGACTTCTGTGTTGATCTGTGCCCAACTCCAAGAAGGCAAGAAACTCTTCTTAATACCAAAAGTACAGGAATTTAGAATTCCCAGTGAAGTCTCAAGAGGAAGCAGAGAAAAAGTATCAAAGTTACACACTTTGTTGGGGGAAGGCTAGAGGCACCCTCACCCCCACTACTCCCCCCCCCCCGCCACTTCCCACCTCCATGGCTGCCTGAGAAGGAATTCTGGGAAAGTGGAAATTACTACATGGTATTTTGCTGAGGAATATGAGACCCCTCTGCCCCCCACAGAAGTTACAAAGATGTCTTCTATACTGTTCACAATTGTTGCTTGAGGAATGGATTCCCTAGGGGAAACTCTACAAAGTTGTTGGTTCCGTGTTGATTTGGCCAGAAAACAGAGGTGGCCACGCATGCAGATTCAGGGACTGAGCAGGGATAGAGAGGGCAGAAGACCAGAATTTCCCAAGAATCAGCCAAAATCTTGGGGAAGTTCCACACTTCACAGAACACAGAGTTATCTGGGGTCTAGGACAGGGGTCTCAAACTATAGCCTGTGGACCAAATTCAGCCTACCACCTGTTTTTGTGAACAAAGTTTTACTGGAATGCCCATCTGTTTATATATTCTCTATGGCTGCTTTCACACCAAAACAGTAGAGTTGAGTAATTGTAACAGAGACAAGGTGGCCTGAAAAACCTAAAATAGTTACTATCTGGTCCTTTATAAATTATGTTGGTGGACCCCTGGCCTGAGATGAAAAATCTTGTATTTCTGAGGAGCAATCTACCCTGGGGTGATCATTACCCCAAACAGCCTCAGTAAGCAGCTGGAAGCATTATCTGAATTCGTAAGAATTCTCTCTGCTTGGTCTGGGATCCTAAATATTCTGAAGACCAAAGATAAACAGGACAACAGATTAGTGTTTTTCCTGGAAGTCATATTTGTAAGGAATCCCAAAGTTCACATCCCTCCCAGAATTCTGCCCCACCTTGCAAATCACACCTCACCTTTAAGACAAGGACCCAAACTGAGAAAAGTGGATGTGTGGCCTGAGAGCCACATTCCCGCCCCAGGGAAAGGCCCTGGACTGGCCTCAAGCATCCCTTCTGACCTGGAAATTTCCTTGGGGGCCAAAGAACTAGGGGCACCGCATGGCAGGCTTGAGGACTCATCTTCCCGCAACTACTGGACTGACACTCTCTCCTGGACCAGGCATAGGAAAAGCAGGTGGAGGGAGGAAGGACTCCAGGTGATAAAGGCTTCCCACTGGTGGGAATGGTGTGAACCATCTAAGGAATCCTCCGGAAAAGTCATCTTCTGTGTCAACTAGAAACAACCCCTGTGCAGACAGTGTGAACTGCGTGGTGAAGAAAAGGTCTAATAAGAGACAACTCGTTCACTTAGCAAATAAGTGCTCTGATGGCAGGATTCCTGGCCTCAAATACCAACTCTACCAGTTAGTTATGTGGGTAGAAAGCAGGCCAGTTAACCTCTCTCTGTCAGCTTTTGCCAGAGGCTAACAAGAGGGAGAATGGAGAATGATGGCTGAATGGATAAGGAGATTCCTTCCGGGATTATGGAAACAGTCCAGAGCTAGATAGTGATGGTGGTTGCACGCCACTTTGAATGAACTAAATGTCACTAGAGGTAAATTTTAGGCTGTGTGTCTTTTACCAGAATTTGCTTTAAAAGACGTAGAGGGGCGCCTGGGTGGCTCAGTTGATTGGGCATCCGACTTTGGCTCAGGTCATGATCTCACACCTCGTGAGTTCAAGTCCCGCATTGGGCTCTGTCCTGACAGCTCAGAGCCTGGAGCCTGCTTCGGATTCTGTTGTCTCCTTCTCTGCACCCCCCCCCCTCCCCACTCACATTCAGTCTGCCTGGCTCTCTCTCTCAAAAATAAATAAACATTTTAAAAAAATTTTAAAAAGACATAAAATAGGGGCCCTTATTAGAGTTAAAGAAAAGGATTAAGTGAGACAATCATGTAAAACACCAGCCAAGGGGGAGCCTGGATGGCTTAGTCAATTAAGCGTCTGACTTTGGCTCAGGTCACAGTCTCACCACTCTTGAGTTGGAGCCCTGCGTTGGGCTCTGTGCTGACAGCTCAGAGCTTGGAGTCTGCTTCAGATTCTATCTCTGTCTCTCTCTGCCCCTTCCCTGCTCATGCACTGTCTCTCTCTCTCTCTCTCTCTCTCTCTCTCTGTCTCAAAAATAAATAAACATAAAAAAATTAACAAAGATAAAAAATAAAAAAAATAATAAAACACCAGCACAGGGCATGATACAGAGATAATCAGTAACATCCATTTGTGGTTGGGGTTGTTATGAACAGCTGGGCACTACCTGTGTCTTTGGAGCCACTAGAGTGCAATGGAGGGGCTTGGACTCCCATTTGATGACAGTGAAAGCAAACCCACCACCCAATGTAGATTCAAACACATATGTTTCTATTGATCTGAGTCCAAGAAATAAGCAAGCTAACATTCTTTCACATGTACCCGTGCCAGGTTCTTTTCCAGATGTACCACACACACATCACTGTACTTCATGCTCATGACAACTCAGTCCCATTATGGCCCCTTTGCACATGGACATCCTTCTAACAAGTGGGCCAGACTTGAAATGCGGACCTGGAGCACTGAACTTGAAGTTCAGGGTCCTATGCCCATCCCATCCCATCATTACTATGGAGACACAGATCGTCTGGGCACCATTTTTAACCCAAGAGTGAAGTTGGTTCGTACTATTCTCAACAGTGGGATGCTGTGCGTTTGTCACTGTGAATGGATATACAAGAACAAATAAAACAATATATACCTTTCCAAATGGGGAATGAGTACAGATAAAGATATGAGGCCGTGGAACATTATTTATTCAAAAATATTTAAGTGTGCAAGGTTAATAATGAACCCCTTCTGTTGGATAGTTAGTGGAAGTAAAGTAAAAAGAAAAAAAAAAAGGAATCCATTAGTTCAGCCAATTTCTACTGAGCACCTACTCTTTGTAAAGAATCATGTCAGGATCTAGGGTAAGACCATGACAAGAAAGTAAGTAGGTAAATATAACACTATCACATGAATTTCACAAGAGCAGGTTTTTTGGTATTCTTTGTATATTTCTATCTCCTAGTTTCCGGAAGAGTGTGCAACATACAGTAGATCTCAGCAGTTATTAGTTGGAGTACTGGAGTAATGAAAGAAGGAAGGAAAGACTATGGGTCTAGGGTAAGACTAGGGTCTAGGGAAGCACAGAAGAGAGGCAGGTGAGTGACGTGCTGTCAGTGTCCTTATTTCACAATGAAGATGGTAAGGTCTCCAAAGGAATAGATACATCACCCTTTGCCTTGACCCTCAGTGGTTACCCAGCAGCTTTGATCACTTCCTCCCACTACCCCTTCATCTATATAATGACTATTTCCTTCTCTCCTCCTATATCAGGCACTGTACTAGGTTCTGAGACTATAAGAAAGGAGAGAGGACAAAATAGGTGGCTTCCTGCCTTTATGGAGCTTACTGCTGAGTCAAACGTTGATGCGTGTGCCCTCTCTCTGCAGGCTGCTCAGTGCTCTGACAGTGCTACCGGGTGCTGGCAGACAAAATAAAAGCTGAATGGGGAGGGGCTACTTTTGGTGGACGGGCCAAGAAAGGCTTCTCTGGGCAGGCGAATGTGCATCACCAGCTGATGAATGAGAAGGTGCTCAGGGAAGGATAGGCAGGATGGCTTGTGCACAGTTTTGGGGATCCCAGGGCACTCTGGTATGAGAAAGAAGCCAGGGTGGCCAGGGAGTATGGCACAGAAAGACCAGATGGGGGATGTGACTTTGCCTTCTGCCCTCTGGAAGTTCTCCCAGTTCTTCCAGTTCTCAAGGTTTTACTCATAATATTTACATCAGGGGATACCAAAAACAGCGTCGCCTTGCTCACTGCCCTACCACTCCTGTGTGGTCTCCCCTCCCCTTTATCTACTCATTTCCTCCAGTGTGGACATGCCAGTAGGAAAAAGAAAATAAGATAAACCTCATCCTATGTATTGAATTTCTGCTGTATGTCAGGCATTGTGCTGTGCATTTATTTTATTATCTACATGTGAAGGAGGTATCAGTAAAGCTATTACTGTTACTACTGCTCCCACTATTATTATAATTACCATCATT
This sequence comes from Panthera tigris, assembly GCF_018350195.1. Classification (NCBI taxonomy): domain Eukaryota; kingdom Metazoa; phylum Chordata; class Mammalia; order Carnivora; family Felidae; genus Panthera; species Panthera tigris. The sequence goes on from NC_056675.1 coordinate 35,237,223, forward strand.
ATTAATATTCCCATTATAAAGATGGATAAAACTCTCAGACAGGGGAAGTGAACTGTTCCAAAGCAAAAAAAAAAAAAAAAAAAAAAAAAATCTCACGCACACTTGTGTGGAAATTCAAACACAGGTCACCTGACTGCATTAGATAATAATTCATATAAAATGTATTTGTCTCGTGCAAGACTTTATGTGTTCAACAAAAATTTTACTATGTAATGACCACGTGCCAGGCATAACGCCAGGTGTGGAGAACTAAAATGAATAAAAGGGACCCCTTCTTTAAGCAGAAAGACACATAAACACCATCACACAACATGATACATCCATCGGGCAGATATATAAGCAGCTATGGAAATTCAGATCTGGAGAGAGTGACAAAGTCAGCGGGGGCCTCCCAGAAGTGGGAACGGTTGGGCACAAACTTAACAGATGGAGAAGAAATTTCCAGGTGAGGAAATGGGAGGGAAGAATGTTCTTCGAAGACAAAAACTCATGTGTTGTGAGGTGTGTTCTCAGTTGAATAGCTTGGGCAGGAGGAGGCAGGACTGGATTATAAAGGGTCTCAGAAGTCAGGCGAGAACTGGGGACTTTCTTCAAATATAATGGGGAACCACACATGGGTGTTAAGCAGGGAGACTAGGGGCGTACTTGATAGTCAGCAAAGACCAAGCCTGTTGAACTACACCACAGGGTCTCAAAGTGTGGCTCTTGGATCCACGGCATTGTTATCTCCTGGGTACCTGTTGCAATGGGAATTCTCTGGCTTCACCGCAGACCTACCGAATCAGAAGCTCAGAAGCTCTAACAAGCTTTCCAGGGGATGCTGACGCACACAAGTCTGGGAACCACGGGCTACGTACACTCGGCTGGCTTCCGTTTCATGCTTGCTTCAAACCCAAGATATGGCCCCTCGGCTACCCCCACGTCCCGGCAGAGGACAAAATATGCAAAATACGCAATGTATCTTGTCCCCTTCTCGGGGTCAACCCATACTCCCCAGGCGACTCTCCCGCACAGTGTCTGTCTAACATTCTTGGGAGAGAGTCTCTCTCCTGGTTTATCTCTTTGGTTTTGGTTAGAGAAATAACCAGGAGTCTCTCCTTCCTGGTGTTCCTAGCTGCACAGGGAACCGGATAACTGAAAACGGATGCTGATCGGGAACTCTGGCTGGTGCTCCATAACTATTGTTAGCTAAGTGCCGGGCTAATGCATTCGGAGGTGGTGAGTTAATAGGAAAACAGGCCTGATTCGGTAGCCTGGGCCCACGGTGACCCAGAGATGGGTGTTCAGTGGTGACTGGCGACACCCCCCCCCCCTTAAGTCACCTCTTGTTAGTGACAACTATAGGCAAATTGCTAGCAAGGATTAAGTGGGGGAGACTACGCCAGGATCACTGTCAAGCAGAGAAAAGACTCAATTTGTAGAGCAATCACGACTCTGTAATCATTCTTTAAGAGCTCTTTTCAGCTGTGTTTGCCTTTGGAAGGTGCGGACCCTGCCTAGGTGAAGGTGGGCAGAGAGCTGCATGCTGGCTTTTTCTTGAGCATACTAAAATGATTACTCCCCTAAACGAGATAAGCCTCACTATTAATAGCACTCTGCCTCAACCGGTCTCTGCTGACATCCGAGGCCCAGATGCTGCCTTGAACAAATGAACGCCAATGTGCAGAAACAATTGATCCGAGCTCATGAATACAGCACGTTTCTGTAAACATGAAGGAGAATCTGGGAGGAAGCTTTATGGGGAAAAAAAGATACATTTCGTTTATCACTTTTTGCATAATGTCCATGTATAATAGCAACAAATTAACAAGGCAGTATTTTAAGAAAAGCTAGGTGAGGGTGTGTGGGAAAAAATGCTGCAAAGGTATCCTTTCTCCCCAATTCAAAGGCAGTGGATTTTAAAGGAGGGGGGTTGCCTTTTCTTTAACAAATGTTAGGAGCATTTGCTTAGGTAGGATAATGGCTCATCCAAAGCTTATTCTCAGGGTTCAACAACTTCACTATTTCGCCCCCATTTATCTGGAGAAGTTGGGAAACAGAATAGATGAGAGGTACCTGTGTTGTCTCAGAACATTCTGCAACTCGCAGACAAAGGAGGTGCCGGAAATGATATTTAAAGTCCTTCAAAGAAGAGTTCCGATCCTTTGGAGTTTCCTAAGTAGAAACAGGTTTGGAGAAAGTTTCCTACCCTGTAACTCACCAGCAGGCTGGCGGGGGGGGGGGGGGGGGGGGGGGCGTCGTGGAGGAGGGAGGGCAGGTGAAAAGAAGAAATAGCGAGAAGGCTCATGGTGGTAGGAAAGAGCTGACTCATGTATCCCTCGCCAAATATTGCTTTTTCCCCTCTGAAGGTTTACAGAAAGTCTCGGTGAATGAAATTAAGCCCCTCTCATTACGTGTGTTGTGAATCTGCGTGTTCTAAACGAAGCATTACGCAATGATAGAATTTTAGCAGGCTATAGCCAAAACGTACTTCCGAACATAAATTTCCAGTTTTTCTCTAGCTATCCAAATGGAATTACTTCACAGCAGTAAGACCTTTTCCCTGGGGGAAAAAAAAAAAACCAAACCAAAACAAAACAAAACAAAAATTTAATAATAAGTAATTAGCACTAGCCAAAGACAATGTACTAAGACTTTTTTTAAAGCTCCCTTTTAAATTTCAAAATAACAATAATAATAACGGAAAATTTTATTGAAGAATTAAGTGCTATCTCTATGTCAAATACCAATCTTTGAGTTCCCAAGCTTCTAAGCTCCTCTCAGCTTTGGAGCATCATTCTTCTTAGTTGCTCTCTAAAATCTACCTCTCGGGAGGACATTCAGCCAGAATAACACCTGTGATTCCCCATGGGGAGGGGGTGCAAAGGACCCAAAGAAAATTGGAAATTTAAGGTGATGACCTTCGATGCTACAACTGGAACTGTTTTCTTGTTTATTTTTGACTTTTTTTTTTTTTTGCTTCTTTTTTTAGGATACTACTATGTTCCCAGACTGTCAAAGTTCAGATGCTATCCCTTTCTGTGAGGACTTGGTATTTCTTTCCTGGGCTGGGTGCTGCATAACAGACGGAATGAACATGTGGGCTGGGTATGAGGTGAACATAAAGGTCTTACCAGTGATCTTAGAATGGATAAAATGTGAGTGCATCTAAAGCACATCAGTGAAATCCACAGATGCCCTATTTATGTACTGCTTCAAAAAAACCACGACAAAAACCTGCTCCAGAGTCATTATATCATCGCATAGTTTTTCCCCCTCAAAACTCACTATAAAGAAGCTCCAGATGCTTTAAAAACAAAAAGAAAAAAACAAAAACCAAAAAACAAAATAAAAACAAAAACAAACTGTCACACAAAACCCAGACTCAGAATAAACCAAAGGAATAATTAGCTTGGAAGATATTTTTTTCCTGCCTTGTGCTGAAGTTCTACAAATAAAGAGAACACTTAGTGACAAATGCCTTTAGCTCTCCATCCTATTAGCTTTGGGGGGCCTTGAGGTAACCTCGACAAAGAGGGGACTCTCTGGGGTTAAAACACAAGGCTTTCTTCGGAAAAGTGGATATGTCAGCAAGCACAGCTCATATAAATACTACCTATCATCCCCCTCCCCCCCGCCATCCTTTTGCTGTTTAATCTAGCCGATTTCCAGAAGGGGCGAGATTCAAGAGAAGGAGAGAAATCCTCTAAGACAAGTGAAGAGCGATCCCACGCCCAGCTGTGACACAAGGAATGCAGAAAAGGAAGTGGCCCAGCCTCGGCTTTTGCTCCTTTTATACCAACCGGACACATGAACAGTTCAGCGAATCAAAACCTCCAAGTTCCCCTAATCGGATACGCAGGATAAACACCACAGCCAACAGGCGACACTCCTTTCCGACAGGAACGTACGACTGGGGGTACAGACAGCGACAGGAGTTCTGACGGAACCCGCAACTCACAGGGCACCCCAGAAACCTCCCACATCTCCCCCTTACTCCATTCCACAATTCTGCTGGCAGAGGAAACCGTGGCACCCCAATATCTTTGCCTATGACAGGCAGGCAATTACCTGTCGTTATTTCCCCTTTCTTCCTGTTTTGCCATGTGCACTCCTTGTGTCTAGAACTGGTGGGTAGAGATGTAATTAGTTAACTAAGAGAAACCATGTTTCTCCGTGCTGGAGAAGCTGGGCTTGGGAGGGGTGGGGGGTGGTGGCATTCTCTCCGTGGGCTGGTCTCAGATTTTGGGTCACTCCTAACAGAAGGCCAAGCCTACACTTAAAATACAGCAGGACTCAAACTCTCTCCAGGCTTCATCCTCTGGCTCGCTCTCTCTCTCTCTCTCTCTCTCTCTCTCTCTCTCCCCCCTGCTCTCAGACACAGAATCCCCAATGGGAAGAGATAAACTCACCCCAGTTGTGAAGCCAGCTGGCACGAGGGTTGGGTGGCCAGGCGTCAGTGTGAAATGCTAGTGATTATAGCTCCATGGGTGAAAAGAGGGGCCAGAGGAGAGAAAAGGAGGGATGGAAATGCTTGGCAAAAGGCAAAGAGAAAAAGGCAGAAGGATACACATCAGGAATATGTGCAAAGGAAAAAAAAATAAGGCAAAGGGGACGAGAAATTAATAATCCAACAAGCAGGTTTCCTCTGTGTTATTAATCACACTGCTTCGCCAGAGTTGCAGAGGAACCCGGTGCTGCACATGGGAGGGAGGCGTCAGAACACCATTGGCCGCCTCCACTCACTCCTATACATCTCAGCCAATCCTCCCTGTGCCTTAAGGTACAGATACATCTGGGCTGCAGTTACAAACCCCTGGAAGATGAAGAATCGTGCTCTGTGGGTAAGGCACTGCTCCGTCCAGTTAATGCACTATAAACTTTATTTGAGCTGACTTCTCATTTGATCCCCCAGTGACGAGGTCAAGGAGCGCAAGCAATTCCACCCCAAATCATGCCATAATCGAATTGCTGTCTATTTCCCGAACCTATAATGAAAAAGGCAACCGAAATAATGCAGGTAATGTTGGCGGCCTCCCTTGCCTGTCGGACATTATCACCTCCGATTGCTCAGCCGCCATTTCCTTGGTGCCCTAACAATGAATATATTTCACAGCTCACTGGCTCTCCTGTGTGGGTGGCATGGTATAGACACCTACATGATATGAAAGGAAAGCTAAAACAATAGGGCTGTTTCTGAGCGCCGTGCCTAACAGCCTACTGGGGGGAGAGGCGGTTTTATCAAAGTGCTTCTCACGTGCGTGCACCCCCCCCCCCCACACACGCACACATACACACACACACGCACACACAGCAACCTGGTGGGGTCCAGAGTCACAGATTCTGCCAAAGCCAACTCAATTTCTCTTTGTCTACTTAAAGTCCCAGCTTCATAACCTAGAGCGTAATAACGGAGAGTGCGATTCCTTTATCACTAAGATGCTCTGAAGGTTTTTATTCTATTTTCTTCCTCTGAATAAAATGGGACAGATATGGCTTTAGGGACTGGGCAGGAGATAAAATAATGTGCCCTATCCGAAGATGCCGTTTTAAGTGGCTGCTTCTCCTTAAAAAAAGGGTCTAAAAAAATCAACACTCCCTATTTGCATGCCCTCAGCAAAGTCACAGCATGATCCAATGGTGCAGATTCAAAGCCACAGAAGGAGCCACACGGACAGGACAGCACAGCACACTCAGTTGTTATTTGGCGGACCTTTGGCAAAGCCCATCTCCAGTGGGAGATGATGTGGGACATGGGGGTATCTGCGTTCTAGAGAAGCTGTGTCCAATTTAGCGCCTCACTATCTTCCAACCCTGCCTTTTAGTTCTCTAACTTGTAGGCTTGGTTCACTCAGAGCAGTGGCTTCGAAATTTCCAGGCATCAGATAACCTGTCTTAGAAAACGGCTGTGCCCAGGAGATGACACTTACTGCCAAGCCAGGATCACCAAATGCTGGGGCCGGTACTGAACCTTGGAAATCAGGTATACGGACGGATGCACGAACATGGGCAGTCATATCTGTGAAAGCATGTCTTCAGCTGGCAAACAAACACGCAACAACCACAACTACATTAAGACTGATCAACAGGAAATACGTTAAGTCAGGAACAGTTAGAGTGCAACCACACAGATTCTTAAGCTTGAATAATAATGTGGATTACTTCTGTCTCTCATCTCTTTTCCATGTCGTTTTTCTCTGCACAATTTTCATTACGCAGAAATGTATTTCCTGGGGGCACCTGGGTGGCTCAGTCGGTTGAGTGTCCGACTCCAGCTCAGGTCATGATCTCACAGCTCGTTGAGTTCGAGCCCCGCGTCGGGCTCTGTGCGGACAGCTTGGAGCCTGGAGCCTGCTTCAGATTCTGTGTCTCCCTCTCTCTCTGCCCCTAACCCACTCGCATTCTGTCTCTGTCTCTCTCAAAAATAAAAATAAACATTAAAAAAAATTAAAAAAAAAAAAGAAATGTATTTCCTGGTCTATAAAATCACTTTCCCCAATGTGGCCCTACCTTCAACAAGGAAAACCAGTCTATGGAAACTCCGTGCTGCTGGATAAGGCAAGATGGCCAGGTGAGAAGAATCTAGGAGAGCTCATCAGGTGAAAGTTTCAAATTTCCCCCTCCAGGTCTGTCCAGACTGATGGAAGGTCAAGAACATGTTTTCGAAAAAGACATATAAGTTCAAGGGTGTATGCCGACACAGAGACAAAGAATAATTCTTTAAAATACTCAGTACTACAGGCTATAGAGAACGGATCTTATAAGGAGGGGGAAGAAAGATCAATATAAAGAAAAAAAATGCTCTCGATGTAATTGAAGTCATACATTTGTACATGACTTCTGCTATACGCCCAATTACTGCTATTTATCAAAGAGTAGACAACATTGAACCTGGCAGCATGAAAAACAAATTTTACTAAGTCAGAGGGAAAAAAAATCATCAGAAAGAGAAGGGGAAAAAAGATACAAATAATAAATAATTCAATATTCTCAAGGAAAGCTCTTGGAGGAAAGGCCCGGTTGATTCAAACATCAGACATGGGTCTGACAAGAGATGTATCGATTTAGACAATTCTATCATCATTATTCCAGCCGGAGTCCTTCCCAAAAGCTGCTCTTTGTGCTCTTGTTTTTATTCCTGTAACTACCAACCTCCTTCTTACACCTCAAGCCCTTTGAACCGGTATTCATTACAGCTTAAATCTTAAGCCTAAGCATAAGATGATAAACAGATTCTGTGTCTTGTGTTTCGTGGACTCAGCTTCCCTGAAATCTAATAGGACAGAAGGCTATTCACAATCTGCAGAGGATTTCCACACTCAATGGAATAGGTCATGTGCCCCATCTGTATAATTACCAAGGCAGAATATTTAGATTCGGGGAAAGCATACATCCTAAGTAAATATTACCCACATCTAACAAAGAGTTGCCAAATGCCGAACAGGATAGGGGACAACAAATGTATCCTCATTTGTTACTTTCAAGGCTATGAAAAGAAACATTGACAATATATATTGGTATATTCTCTTCTGCCCAAACTGGGTTCCAAAACTGTATTTGTTTTTCCAACCAGAACAACAGTAACAAACATAATAATAAAAAAGATCCTTTTAGGTCAATGCAGATTGCTACAATACAGCAGTATAATTAGTGGAGGAAGAAAACACCTCCGTGAAGCATCTGCAAAAAGCAAAACTGTGTCTTCAGTGTTCGATGTGTTAATTACAGGCAGCTAGGAGGTGCCACCGAAAATTAACCGTCTCGCGGAGGCATGCGAGGTAAACAGACAACACAGGAGCTGCTGGAGGGTCGGGAGAGCAAGTCAGTTTTGAAGAAAGATAAAAGAACTCCCCTGTCCATGATGGCTTCAGAGAGGGGAAAGGGCAGCGGGCCCTGTTATCATCAGTTAATTAGGCAGGAGGGCCAAGCTTGCTTAGCCGCAACATTTGCCATGGTAATCAGATGTATTATTCAAGTGTGCAGGAAAACAAAAGCCATGGCAAGCCTGACAAGGTGCAATAAAGTCTGCCCCTCAAAGGTGCTGTATGCATGGAACAAAGGAGCCACCAGGATTCTGTTCCTTAACATCGACGGACGGGGTAGCTTCCCTAAATTCCGATGGGAGATTGGAGGTAGGAGGTGGGGGAGAAGCTCTCAAAATTATCTAAGCCTTTGGTCTGTGTCTGATCCCCAGCCTAGGTAAGAGCCATTACAGGAAAGGGTAGCTTGGGGCATCAGCTGGTGGGGGGACAAGATAATATCCAATTAGGCTGAGGATACACTGTCCATGACAGTGGGTCCGGTAAGGGGGACCTGGAGCACTCCCCACCTTAGTTTACAGGGGAGAGAAGGAAAGAAAGAAAGAGAAAATGGGAGTGTGCACTCTAGAGAGTAGTTAACACTGACAGCATGTTTTCTGGACTTGAAGAACAGGTGTGTGAAAGCTTCCATAAATCCTAAGATCTGATCTAATATAACACTGCTCTGTGCCAAAGGGCAGCTCAGCTTTGCGTGTTGTGCACCCCAAATGCAAACTGACCACTTACAGGCAATGACCTTAATGACATCAGATGCAGAGTCAGGAAAAGGAAAGAACCAAGCAAGCTATTGGGCAGAGATGCACGCTGCCTCATCTCCACTCTGAGGCCTGACTCATGCCTAGAAAGGGCAGCGGTCTTTTCATTTGATGAGAAGTCTTCTGGGCACTCTAGGGCATGGGCAAGAGTCAAGGCTGTTTGCCAGCCAAGATTTCAGGAGATGCTCTATCCTGTGAAAATGGGGGGTAAAGCCTCCCAATGAACAAGAGGCAACACTAAATCCTGTCTGTTATACTCTGTAAGACCTGAGCAAACCTTTTCTTCTGCTTTGGCTTTTTAACCACTATGGGGCAAGGAAGCTTCTGGGGTGGACATCACTGGTTAGCCACTGAAGCTGGTCTTCTTACTCCCAGGCTCTGTGTGGTCAGTGGACCGAGGTTGGCCTGGGGGAGGGGCAGTGGTGAGGGTAGGGAGAGGGGGTTGAGGATGCACATTGATAGGAAATCTATTGGCTCTCATGGGCAGAATTTGAGCTGATGAGCTGAGAATATTGTAGAATTCCTGCACAAGGACATCTGGAGCCCATCCTCAGGATGAGAGAGGTGGGGAACGGTGTATGGGCTACACGCTGGTGTCAACATTGTGCGAAACCTCAGTAACTCTGCAGCAAAAGGGAGGTGGGAGATGACAGGAACTGAAAGGGACCCAGAAGTCTAGTGGTCATAAGGTTCTGTGTGTGGACTGAATCTTTAACGGTGCTTGTGTACAGAGAAGCAAGCTTTTCAAAAACACACTTTTTATGTAGCATTCTTGAAATGACCAAATTATAGAGATGGAGAATAGATGAGTGATTTCCTCGGGCTGTGAGGGACAAGAGAAATAGCTGTGGCTACAAAGGGTAAAGCCAGGGACCCCTGGAATGGAACCACTCTGTACATGGATTGTGGAGGCCACTGTAGGAAATGACACTGGTGATAAAATTACAAAGAAGGAAATGCACACACATAACTGAAATCTAAAAAAGGAAATCTAAAAAAGGTGGACAGATTTTATCCATGTCAATTTCCTGGTTGTGATATTGTATGACAGGTATGCAAGACGCTATCATTGAGTGTAACTGGATGGGATCATCTCTTTGTGCTATTTCTTACGACTGTGTGTGAATTGACAGTTAGCTCTAAAATTAAAAACAAAGCAAAGCAATGTTTTAAGCAAAGTACAAGTTTAGGAATCATGCACTGAATTCTTAGAGCCCCTATCTGCTAACCACCAATCTTTGGCACGTCACTTCTTCAAGACCCAATTTTTTTGCTATAAAATGTGGATAATAACAATGCCTCCTTCAAAGAGTTGTTTTGGGGATTAAATGAGATAAGAGAGTATATGTTATGGACTTAGATAGTCCTTGGTCCTTCGTAAGGGTTTGACAGGTGTTAGCTGTTAATGGTAATGATGACTTACCATTATTAACTACAGTATTCAAATATATGTGGCTAAAAAATTGTCTAAAATCGGAACTGCCTTTACTCAGAGATTAAAAGTAGGGCATCTATTACCACATGGATCCTATGGTTTCCAATGACTGGAAATGGTGGGTGCTTTTCATTATTCATTTTTAACAAAAGAGACAAGAAGGTTGTCCCCAGGAAGGAATCTTGTACTCCCCCCCGCAACCCTCATCCAATTGTGAGGCCCACGTCTTATCTATAGGATGCCCCTCCCTCCCACAGTGTGGACCCAGGTCCCTGTGCACCTTCCTTCCCTCATCCCTATCAAAAGAGGTCAGGGGTGACTCCCAAGCACTCAATCACATCCGCTAAGAGCCAGTGAGAGGAACCACAGGGAATAAAAGTCTCTATTCTGATCAAATTAGTTAAACATGGATCAATAGGAAGCTTTGGTGTGTCCGTAAGCTCAGAGTCTGCAGATTCCCGGCACAGTCATCTGAGAGAAGGAGAAAGGGAGAGTGAGGGGGAGAAATAATATCTGTTTCCCGGGCACAGAGGTTTCCTTTTATTGAGTCTGTCACTTCCCATTTCAGTTAACAAACCAGTGAATGGAGCTCATCGTTGGGCAAATATTACAGCTCCCTGGAATACAAAGTGGGAGCAATTGTTTCCGACGGGGGGTTTAATAAGAAAGAAGGGCCACACGAGAAAGAAGAGGTCTGAGGGACCCTGCAGGCTACAGAAGAGACCAGCTTTGCAGACATAAGACTCCAGGAAGAAGGGAGAAGGCGGTTTAAAGCTTCCCTTGCTTCTTCTTTGTTTTCTGTTTCTTCCCCCTCTCTCTTAAAACACTACTAGCCCAAGATCCATAGTGAGTATTATTGGGTTCACAGGTATCACAGCGGATGCATAAAAAAGACAGTTTTATTTTTCCCAGGAGAGGATGCTAAATTTGGAATTGAGTAACTTTGGAAAGAAGGCCTGGAAAGAATTTTTTTAAATATACTTTTCTTGTTTCATTTTACTTTCCCATACTGGAAAAGTAATGTAGCGCATTACTGGGTGGAAATGAAATCGTTGCCCTTTTCTTGTCTTCCTGGGATTCAGTTAGTACGCCTTGCTTGGGGTATGTATTTGAGAGGGACAATGGACGCCACAGTGTTGGGAAGTGCCTGCATTAACCATGTTTGGGGCATATAATTAGGTACAGATAGGGTTAGTACGTCACCCAAAATCACAGAGCCAGAGAAGGGCAAAGCTGGGTGTCAAACCCAGTTTGGACTCCAAGGTCTGAGCTAATTCTATGATACCGTACTGTCTGCCCGCTCAGGGGGCTGGTCTGTCTCTCATTTCTGAGAGATTAATCACTTGCTGATCATGAACCTCAAGTGTATTGGCTTATAGCTACCCTCTGGATCTACATTCTAAACCAGTGCTCCACTGGTTATACAGCCAGAAAATATTTACAAATCTTGAATATAACGCTAGCCAGTAGTACTCGACATTGGCTGTACATCAGATTCATCTGAGAAGATTTTAAAGTCCTGGATCCCCGGCCCCCACTCCCAGGGGACTGGAACATGCAGCCAGCATTGTAAACTACTGGGCATTGCAATATAATGAATTAGGAAAATGGCAACAAAATAATTGGTCCTTTAAGAGAATTAGGATAATATAGTTGGTACCACAATGGATTTCAGAAATGAATACAGTTCAGAATTTTGTATGTTAGAGGCTGTAGGGTGTAGTAGAAAGAGCTAACACTGGCCATTTACTATGTGACCACGTAACTTCTTTAAGACCCCTCTAACTATAATATGGAAATGATATGCTCCCCCTTGTAGAGCTGTCATGGGGATTAGAAACAATAATTGCAAAATACCGAGCACTGTGCTCAGGATATGGGGGGCACTCAATAAGATCTACCATATCGAGTGGGAAATCAATGTTTTCTGTTTCAAAAACAAGCAACAACAACAACAACGAAAAACTAAGAGTAACTACAACATAGCTGTGTTACATTATGTGATTCACATTAGGAAGAACCAAATTTGGAGATTCTCTTATGTGTTCTCCCACTTACTCAGTCTTGCCTCTAGAGTCATCTTCTCAGAAAGACCTTCTCTGACCATCCCGTCTCATATCTTCTCATACTGCTTTCACTCCTACTTTCTACCACTTCTCATGACCTGGACGTTCATTACCTATTTATTTGTGCAGGATGTACTATGCATCAGCTCTGTGAGGGTGGGGTCTTTATCTTGTCCACTGTTGTCTCCCTAGCACTTGGAATGTCACCTGGAACACGGGAGCCCAGTGGAGACACGTGCTGAATAACTGAGTCGGTGAAGAATGAATGAATGCATTGCCTGCCGAACACACCATCTGGGATTATCCGAACTGCTTGTTCAATTGTGCAGATTCAGAAGTCAGTGCGATGTGCCAGGATCTGTGCACCTTAATATATGCACCACCAATTAATCCTCACAAAGGCTGAAGAGGTGAATACTATCCCCATTTTTTAGTAGAGAAGTCAACCTTTTGGACTTTGTGAAATATGCGTGAGGTCACTCAGCTAGCAAATGATGGTGCAGAGTCTGGGGCCTAGATCTGCTGTTACAAAGAAAAATTCTCTTTTTGTGACACTGTGCTGTTCTCAAACCAAATAGGCCCTGTTTCCTCTTTGGCTCCTCTCCATTTTTGTATCCCACACCCCTGGGGAATACTTCATTGCTATTTATTTTAGGTATTAGGTAACCCATCCATGGGGAACAGCAAAAGAGCAAATGTATGGGAATAAGATAAAGCCTAGATTCTATGGAAGAAATGCGAGACAAACTCACATCCAGAGCAAAGGAACCTCAGTGGTTTTCAGAGTGTGGTCTCCAGGCCAGTAGCCTTGTTATCACTTGCAACCTTGTGGGAAATAAATGTTCTCCAGGCCCCGTCCCAGACCCAGTGAATCAGGAAGCTTGGCAGTGGGCTCCAGCTATCTCGGTTTTAAGAAGCCCTCCCGAGAAATGTGAGACCCTCTTCCACAGACAAAGAAAGAGAGGGGGCAGAAGGGCATTTCATGTGTGACAGAATTGCCAGGGTGGAGAAATGATTTGAGGTTGAGGCAGTATAAGGAGTCACCCAGGATTTTGGGGCAGAGCGGTAATGTGAAAGCCTCCAACGTCACTTTCTGGAAAAACTGGTGCTTAGAAAGTCCTCATGATCTGGGAGTTCTGTGACCTAAGTTGTTGTTATTGTTTGTTTGTTTCCTCTAGAGCTATTTTTCAAATCAAATGATTATGTGATTATATCAGTTTGGGAAAAACTGAGTTCAACCCAATCACACAAATTACATTGAAATTGCATAGAGTGGGACTTTGCAAAGCCTTTACTTGCCTGATATACACCGTGAAAAAGCTCGAATAGTGTATTTTGTGTTTCTGTGTGAGGAGCCCTCATTCACAGGAAAGTTTGGACAACTTTTGGTTCTTCCATTTTTTGAGTATGTGCTTATGGTTTTCTGCTATATATGTATATGTATATGTATATGTATATGTATATGTATATGTATATTCAAATTTTAGAGTAGTTTCAGGTTTGCAAAGATGTTGTAAAGATAGTAGAGAAAGCTTGCATGCACTTTGCATCAAATTCCCCTCTAATTAACATCTTACAGGACTCTGGTACTTTTTCCACAATTAATGAAACAGTGGTAATGTACTATGTTAACTAAAGTCCTCCTCCACTCAGATTTCCTGAGTTTTCCTCTAATGTCACCCATTGGGTCCTGTATCCCATCCAGGACACTGCATGACATTAGGCATCACCCTCCTAGGGGTCCTCTCAGCTGTGACAGTTTCTCAGACTTTCCTTGCTGTTCATCATCTTGACAGTGTATTGGTCAGATATTTTGTGGGCTGTCCCTCAACTGGGATTCGTCTGATATTTTTCTCAGGACAAATCTGAAAGGACACATTTTGGGGGAGAAAGACCAAAGCGATCCCACTGTTTTTCTCCAGCAGACTCACTATTTTCACACGTTCAGCATCTTGGCTAATAAGACTTTTAGGGCTTTGTTTCCTGTCCTAAAGATGGGATGAAATTCAAAGAAGGGAGATTTTATAGTTGAAATCCCATAAATCGTCAGAAGAACTAACATGGAGGACTGGCGAAGCTGATGAGGATGGTCTGACTCTTCCTGCCTCAAGGCAACGTGGTCTGTGGGTCATTCTTAAGATTCCGACCGGATGGCAACAATCCCATTACTAGGCAGTGAGCAGTTTGCTCGGGCCTATTAGTACTCCTCATAATTAGGGAGACTTGCAAACAAATAAAAAAAAAAATCTCATTTTCCCCAAGCCTGATGGAAATGCAGGACCCTCTGTGGAAAGTATGAACATCTGTCTAAAACTTATCCAGCCAAGAGCGTAGGCTGGGGGTTAATAACACAGACTGCAGCATTAATCTCCTGGGTTTAAATCCAGCTTTGCTACTCTGTGGCCTTCGGCAAGTTATTCCCACAGTCCCAGGGTCCTCATTTGTCAACTGGGGTAATGAAGGTATCGCCAGTAGAGAGTGGTTGTGTTGATCGAACAAACTAATGCCTGTGTAATGCTTACAGCACCGTGCCTGGACCACTGTGTCTCCCAGTACGTGTCAGCCATTCATTTTTATAATTATTAAGTGGAACCATATGAAGGTGACATTTAAGTAGATAAACAATTATCAAATGTCAGCAAGTTTTTATGGTTCAATCTGTTACTGCCATCTTCATCGTCATCACCATCATTATCCTTGAAGACACCAACAGAAGATGGAGACTTAACTAACTGAAGGGACCTTGGAACTGGAGCCATCCAGCTGTGCCCTGGTCCTCCCCCCAGGTCCCACTGTTAGAATCATGTCAGCTCACACATCAGGCAGCTCACCTCCTCATTTCTAACCCGGCCGCGTTGGGCAGAACCCTCCGCCCATTTAAGTCATTGCTGTAACTCCATTTTTCCACACTTCATTTTCTTCATTGCCTGGCCCATGCCATATCAAAGCAATGGGACTAAAGAGAAATTTCACAGCTCCTGACCTTCAGCGAGGAATGCCCAGGAGCAAAGAATGAATGAAACATGATGAAGTTTCATGAATTTTTCTAGAAAATCTAACTTGCAATGAAACCGGGGAGGTGGGGGTCAAGGGAACAGCCAGAGATAGAAGGCTAGACCCGTGGTGATTGGATTACATCCGCTGGCCTGTGGCTCTTTATTAAGACCATCCAAATGAATGTGATATATATTATACACACATATATATTCAGGGCACACACATACACTATTTAAGATAGTGCAAAGTAACTGAAACAATAATCAATATCTTTTCAACAGATTTGTGTTCAGAAAGAGTTGTGTGTTATTTTCTCTGTTTTCCACATTCTGTGACAAGGGGGAAGGGGAATGAAATGCCATTCTCCAATCACTAAAAATAAATACTTGTGTTATATTCGGTTGCCTCCACAATGAATAAAACAGGCATGTGGGTTTATAATATCAATTCACAGGGCTCTTTCTGCTCCAGTGAACTGTTACTGAACGGTTCAGAACAAAGCTACAGGCAGATCGGACAAAGCTCTTCTAACAGGGTTGACATTAGGCTCAGCCTGATAAGACCACATCAGAGAGGTGCTCATTCTCCAGACCCTCTGATCACAGCAGCCGGCGATGGAGAGGTGCTCCAGCTCCCGGAACCTGATCACAGACCTGGTTCTGCTGATCTGGCTTAGAGCGACAATGCAGCTCAGGGTTATCAGGCAAAGCTGGAGGAGTTCAAGGTAATCTCATCTTTGCAGTGCATTTAGACATTAATAAGCACTGAGCCCAGGAGGAAGGAGGGGAAGAACTGGGGGGCTGAGGGTTGCAGAAGGAAAAAGAAGAAAAGTTCGTCTGAAATAACAACATGCAATGATTTACATGTGTGAATGCCAAGGGCTCACTAAGTCCTTTCTAAGACTTCCTTCTAGAATAATGGTTCTCAACTGTGGGTCTAACTTCATCCGCATTCCTCAGGGACATTTGGCCATGCCTGGGGACACCTGATTGTCAAGGTGGGAGAAAGTGCCATTGGCATCAAGTAGGTGAGGCCAGGGATGGTGCTAAACATCCCCCCAAGAGAGAATTAAATGGCATAAAACATCAATGGTGGAGAAATCTGCTGTAGACTGCTCACCTAGATCAAGAGGAAGTTTTACTAGATTATCACGTTAGTTATCGGCAACAAAGATCCCAATCCTGGGTACATTCAGTGGGCAGTCTGGAGAGGGGAAGACGTCAGGAATTAGTTATTTTTCCTCAGCAGATCAAACAGATGGTTATAATTTAAGGATATTTATGGAATGCCTTTGGAGGCACAGTGTTTACTCCCATTCATCTCAATGCGGTGACAGTTTTGAATCGTTTACTGTGTTCGACTTCCCACAGAACAACCATTAAAAAATTTTTTTTTTATTTCAAAATGAATATAGTCACTGCATTCAAATTTCCTTGGCTTCACTGTCATCTACAAGTCACTATAGTGAAGTGCAATTTATCTCACTAAACATAGCGGGGTGGGGAGGAACTCTCAACAATTTGAGCACTGCCTCCATTAACGTGAGACTTTTATTACTCGCAGTGAAGTCCTTCATAGGACGATGCTACAAATACTATGGCCCAAAGAACATGAGTGACCCGCCATCCAAGGTAGCCGGACAGAGGTGCGTTCTGCTTAATCTAACTCTCTGTGTTTGTGCTAGGGAAAGTCACTGGCTTTCAGTTGTCTAAAGCAAGGGTTTCCAAACTTTTTTTCTGTAGAGGGCCAGAGAGCGAGTATTTTAGGCTTTGTGGGCCTTAGGATCTATTATAGCTACTCAACTCTGCCCTTGTGGTGCAAAAGTGGCCATTGGCCATTTGTAAGCAAATATGAGCATGGCTGTGCTCTGGTAACACTGTGTTTAGGAAAACAGTTTGCTGGCCAGATTTGGCTCTCAGGCCTTAGTTTGCCCATTCTTGAGGAAACAGAAAAAAAATGTGTATGGTGCTAGAACTTCATTGAAGACACTGAATCTACGGGGATGTGGAAGATTCTGGAAACTTGGACAGCCTCTAGGTTATGAGTGCACAAGCCAGTTCACATGGTACTAAGGTGAATCTCCACAGCAATCAATATAATGGATATGCCGTCATATTTGGGTTGCTATGATATGCTGTTTTCTTCCCTACTTCTGTTGAACCCTGTTCATGTGTTTCTTAGGAGGAAACTAATGCCTGAAATACAAATTGAGCCCCTACGAGGCCATACCCACCACTGTTGCCTCTGAGGACACAAAGATGGACAAGAATTATAACAATCATACCTTCCCTAGAGTGACTAAGTGTCATGGTTTCTCTTCAGTGCCTGACCTTTTCTTCCCCAAAGTATCCGGAGATTTCCTATGGGGAGTCGTGAATAAGAATATCTATAGCTATGCCGGCCTCATAATTTGTCAAAAGCAGATGCCCCATGGTTGAGTTTCTGGTGTATTGTAGATGTCCAGAATATCCCTCAGAGATTACCAACAGGAGCTATTAGGTCTTGCAAGAATCAGAAAACGCCCTTTATGGAGTATCCAATCCTCTCCTCTGTCCCAACTTGGCAGATAGAGTAATGGCGGTCCAGTGAGGTCACTTCCCCAGATCTAGGAAGCTTGGAGCCCATTTGGGGCATGTTTTTCCCCCAGTTCATGCAGAAACCATGGCTGCCTTCTGGGACACAGGGAGGGACAGCAAATCGTGGGGAAGGAGACAATGGCCCTAAACAAACTAGATTTGGGTTCAAAACTGGGCTCTCCGCTTAGTCGCTGCATGACACTGACAGATAAATGCAAACTTTCTGGCCCTGGTTTCCTCTTTGATATTGTAAAATAACAATCCCACCCGCAATGCTATTTCTGCGAGGTTAGAGATAATATGAGCAATTTACTTGGCACATAGTAGGCCCACAATATATGGCATCTTTGTAACTCTTTTATGGAGGTGTAACCTTGGCAAATCATGATGTTTAATTGCAGTGATACAGAGGAGCTTTGCTGAGACAATCAGCAAATTGGAAAGACTTATTTCAGTATTGTTTTGGACAATAAAATCATCTTTCTGATAAAGCCTCTCCCTCTAGAACAGAGTTTCTTGATCTCAGCAGTCTGGCAGTTTGGATAATTGTTTGGTGGGACTGTCTTGTGCCCAGTAGGATGATTAACACCATCCCTGGCCTCTACCAAATAGATGCCCATAGTTACTTACTTCCTTTCCTCCCCAGTCGTGACAACCAAAAGTGTCTCTGGATATGGCCAAATGAACCCCGGGGACTCAGTCACACCTGGCTCAGAACCACAGATCTAGAACCGTGGCCTCATTGCTCTGGATATAGAAGAATGGGAAAGGAACAGAGAACAGGTACTAAGAAGCAATGAACTCTGGTTAACACGCAATGGACCTCACAGGGAATTACCCTCATGGGCACTGAGGTAGCTGTCTACTTCCTGGTACGGATGCAAGCTGACCGCAGGTGCCCTTGGGGCTTGGGTTGGTGACCTGGAGCAGCACAGTTCTGCGTGGTCTCCTTCCTCCAGTGTGAGAGTGTACACCCATACCCAAATATGCAACAAAATGTGTTGATTTGCAATGTGAGGCATGAGGCAGACACAGGAGGCATATTTCAACGTGCAGGGAAGAGAGCTGTTGGAGTCAGCATAACTCATTTAATTGCTGCCTTCTGAGCAGCCCCGTGTTCCAGCAGCCACGAACACACTTCGCCCGGAGCTCGGCTCTGCTCAATGTTCTCTGGCAACACCTGGTGGAACAGGGTAAAAACTGCACAGCGCCTTGGCGTAAGCTGCTGTGTCTGCTAATCTCATTGCAGGGGAAGGCTTTCTGGTGGCAAAGGTTTGCGTTGGAGGGGAGTAGGGGGGTGCCATCAGAGTCCCCACCTCTGGGCTGGCATCAACACTGTGCTGGGCTAATTTCCGCTGTTTTCCTTTGTACTTTACCAAGCAGAAAACAAACACTGCTGTATCGTCAAGAGCCTTCTTTCTAGGATCAGAAAAGAAATTGCACCTGCAGGCTCACTGGAGGTCTTTCCCCAGGATGTACACAGGAAGCTGCTTCGGTGATTGCCCTGCAACCTAGCAAGCATGCACCACCCAGCTTTAAAAGCACACTCTTAAGGGTTATAACCCTACCCTAAACGATGCCCTTAGTGGCTTGGCAGGCATCTTTCTGGCTACAAAGTAGAGCTGTTTCTACTTGGAGGAGTAGAGATAAGAAGGGGGCACACATCCAAACATCTAGTCACTAGGAATAAGATGCATGGATTCAGGGATTCCACCCTGCCTGCCACCCCCTCACCCAACCCTTATCAGCATCCTGTGGAACTTGCATGCTTTCAAACCCTCATTGATGAGAAGGAAAGTCTAACCTAGAATCCATTCTACCTGATAAAACCATGGCAGGAGAGAACCAGAGAATTAAACAGTATACTCAGGATTTCCTTCTTTTATAAGGCTGAATAATATTCCTGTGTGTGTGTGTGTGTGTGTGTGTGTCTGTGTGTGTGTGTGTATCACATTTTATTTACACATTTATCCACCAACAGACACTCAGGTTGTTTCCTTATCGTGGCTGTTGTGAATAATGCTGCAATGAATACAGGAGTCAAGATATCACTTTGCAATACTGATTTCATTTCCTTTGGATATATATACCTGGAAGTGGGCTTGCTTGATCATGAGGAACCTCCATACTATTTTCCGTAGTGGCTGAGCCAATGTACGTTCCCACCAACAATACAGCGGGACTTCCTTTTCTCCATGTTTTCACCGTATTATTTCACAATGTATACATATATCAAAATATCAAGCTGTACACCTTATATACATACAATTTTAATTTGTGGGAAAAAAAGTGCACTGAGCTTTTTGGAAGAATGTTCCCTTGAAATCCATAGGCTCACTACGTATTTCCAATGGAAGCTTAACATGGTTGGCAGACAGGATGCACTCAGAGGTTGAGATCTTGTTCACTTATGTGCTAGGTGGATGACTTGAGGACAATTATTTACATTCTATAGGCCTTTTTTTCCTCATAAAACAGGGGTGATAACAGGATCTCTCCATGGAGGTCGTGCATGCCAATGGCTACACATAATGTCTGACACCTGGCAGTACCCAGAAAGTGTTAGCTGGAGCCATAATTGTTCACCTCTCAGACACTATCACCACATGATACAAGTCTGGAGACCTATCCTTGGCAGGTCAATGATTTGCAAAGTGATCTTAAATAAATCCCCATCTTTTCATGTTTATCTTTCTTATCTGCCAAAATGGAGAGCATACATACTGCCTGCTTTTAAAAATTACTTAACTCAAAATATCACTGTTGGCATAGTATAAGACACGTTAATGCTTCTAACAAAGATCTACTGAAACATAAACATGCGGCATCACTAGATATCTGTTGCTCACATTCATTTATAATGCACATGTCATCAATTGGACAATTCTTTGGAGATGATGGAGAACTATAAGAGTCTCCAAATGTGTGCCTCAGTCACTGACTGAGTGGTCTCAACTAGAAGGTAGGTCTACTCAGTCCAGTGGGGAAGGGTGTGTAAAAAGTAATAGAATAATTCAAGGAAAATCAGGCTCCACTTCATGGCAAAATGGCGTCATGAATGTGGAGCTCAAGGCTCTTCATTTCCTTCAAGATCAGATCTGCAAGTGACCTACAGTGCTCCTGAAATTGCCTCCAAGTTTGTACCTTTGGGAACATCAAATCAAAGGAAGACTTTTTCCGCAGTTAAGCTGTCCCTGCTGTTGATGCTGAAATTCTAAGTTATAATGTCTTACCCATTGGGATTCTCAAGGAGGGGGGCTCCCCTCTTCTCAAAGTCACATTATATGAAATATTTAGCATATTGTGTGCCAGTGGCTGTCAAATTAGGCTCATCTAAAATACTATAATTAAGAGGGGAGCCTCACATTCTTAGCATTGAAAGCCAGTCACATTCAAATTATGCATAAGGATTGGAAGCCAAAGAACATCATTCTACAACTGCAGTTCAGGTACTTTGAAGTATCCTGCCCCCAACCACTTCCTGCTAAGAGCATCAAGGAACCTCTATTTGTTCCTTTCCTCCAGTAGAAATTCTCAGTGCGGTAGGATAGGAGATTATTACTTTTTAAAATTTTATTTAAAACCGCATTTAAAAAATGATATTCATTTGTATCCAAAGACAATGCCTTAATCTGAAATTATCAAAGATTGATGACAGGGCTCAGGAACATGCTTACTATTTTTCACTTCAAAAGGAAATTATTAACCACCACTTTCAGGGCATTTAACAATGTCCAGAAGTGAATAAGTTAGTTCATCCCTCCTCACAGGTTAGTCTTTAGACAAGACTCGGTGAATTTTTAAACATATTTTCAAAGAGTTGCTCATCACAGCAAGAGTTCTGAACTACAGCTATATATATATGTATACATGTATATATATATATATATATATATATATATATATATATATATGTTATTTTTTCTTTCATTTTGGCAAAAATCAATTCTATGTTTTAATTAAACCTTTACTTTATAATACAGTCTGACCATGTGGAATATGTCACTCTGCATCTTTAAAATCTAAAAACAAAACAAAATAAAATAAAATAAAATAAAATAAAATAAAATAAAATAAAATAACTCTCTAGTGGGAAAAAAAAGAACACCCACCCGCTGTATGCTCAATGTATTATTAACACATGATGCCCCCCCCCCCTTTGGGATGTGACCTTTTTGGGATATGACATGAGCTTGGATGTGAAACTTCTCAAGGGCCATTTTTACAGAACAATCTAGTTTTCTTTACGCAATTCACAAGCTCTTTTGCTTTGTGCTTGATGATAACACATGAAAAGAACTGAGGCTTAGGAGGGAAAGGTCCTATGACATCTCTTCATGGTGCCACTGTGTCTGCTGAGCTTGTGACATTTCCAAATACATTTGATCAGTGAATGCTCACTCATCTTCAAGTCTGGCATGCAACACAGATATCGTTTTCCCCACTTTGCAGATTTTAAAGTTGGGACTAGAGGAGTGAAACAATGAATTTGTCAATCCTCAGTATCTACACACAGCAAGGTCAAAACTTTCTCCTACCCAGACTTTTGGATTCCAGAAGTCTAATCTGTCTGTCTACCTATCAACATGTTTAGCTATTTATCTAATCATCAATGTGTCTACTTGTCTGTGGTTTCACCAAAGCACCTACTATTATTTTAAGTTGGGTTACAGTTCATCAGAGAAAAGTCTGGAACAAATGCTAACTACTGACAAACTTTACCTCTGAGGAAAGCAGTGAGATTTGGGGGTTAACTGAAGTTTGGAAACTTCCACCTTTTCCTCCCTATTTGTGCATATTCATGATTTTCATGTTATATTTAAGTTGTTTCACAGACAAAATGGCTTTATGCCAACCACTATGTGATTAAAAATAAATGCATGGAAGATATAATTTTTAAAAATAACTTCAGCGGGCAGCTTAACTCTTCCTGATGTTCTAATACCATTGCTTGTTTTCTCTGCTCAGCCAAGTTCTCCTGGGATGTCTTGGGGCTATGTTTTGGATACACCCTCTCCAATCAGCTGTATCAAGCCAGATTTCATCCTTCTGTCCCTTCACATTCCCAGGGTTCATGCGAGGCTCCAAGGTTGGCAGGACAACATTTTAGAGACAAAATGGAATCATGGTATGTGACACTTCAATTTTGCTTCTTCAGCAGCAAAGATCATCAACCACACTGCTTTCTGCTACCAGAAGATCCCTTAAATATCACTTACCAGGCCTGTGCACCAATGGCAGCATGGACGACTGCTGCCCTGCCCTCCATACTGCCTCCATGCTGCTGGGAACTGAGATCAATGTTTAATTGACTGGATTATTGCAGGACTATGGCTCCTCTGCTGTGCTTTGCTGAAGAACTTCTCCCCTCTAGCTCTGTGGGCGTCCCCCAAGCAGGAAACTTCACATGCTCAAAGAGGAAGAAGACTTAAAATTAGGAAAGGACTGGGAGCTGCATCACCATTGATCTCCACATTTCCTCCTGTGGGTGGAGGAGCCAGCAAGAGAGGGATGTGCTGGGGGCGGGGGTGGGAAGCTCCAAGGACGAAGCAAGAGAAAAGAAGAAAGGAAAAAAAAAGCAACTTGGCCTCTCTTATAGGTGGTTTTTTACTTTTGACTTTTGAGGATTTCTGTCTTTGGGGAGAATCTGAATATGTCTCCTAGACCCTGTGCTAAGGTGGCAATTACCTGAGAGATGGGTTCAGTAGGAGGAGAGAGGGGGCAGAATTATGTAACACAGTTATTTTAAATGTAGATGATTACCCTGTGCCCATACAGACTCAGAAACTCTGGAGATGAACCTTGGGGGAAGGTATACTTTTAACAGTCTCCAGGAGATCTTAGGCGGGGCAGAGTTTGAGAACTTCTAGCACGATGTTTCCCCAAGCATGGATCTGGGAATTAGAGAAACCCGGACTAGGGTACCAGCTGCGCTGCCTTCCTGGTTGGGTGACTAAGAAAATGATCTTCCACTCCTAAGGCTCAGATTTCTAATTCATAAGCTGAGAAGGAGCATATCACCTACCTTCTAGGGTTGTTGAGATAAATAGAAAAGATACACATACAATCAATTGGCAATGAGTGGTGAGGATGTTGACTCCCTTTATCATGTAACTGTTGTTGAGCAGTCTCATTTGAAGTGAACTGCTTCTCCATACAAGGATACTTCACTCCTCATCAGTGGTTGAATTGGGACTGCCAGAAATGGATGTCCAAGTCCTCAGCCCCAGCCCTGGAACCTGTGAATGCAATGTTATTTGGAAAAAGGGTCTTTGCAGATGTGATTAAGTGAATGACTCTCAGATGAGATCATCCAGCTTGAGGGTGAGCCCTAAATCCAATGACAAATCCTTGTAAGAAACAGCAGAGAAGGCCCTGTGAAGACGGAGACAGAAATTGAAGTGATGGGTCTACAAGCCAAGGACTTCCCAGGACTGCCAGAAGCCACCAGAAGCTAGCAGAGAGGCGTGGGATGAATTTTTCTTCAGTCTCCAGAAGGAGCCAACTCTGCTGACATCTCGACTTGAGACTTTTAGCCTCCAGAATCTATTGCTTCTGCCATCAAGTTTGTGGTAGTTTGTTACAATGGCCCTAGGAACTAAGAGGAAGCCTGTTAGCTCCATGTTAGTTCAAGTACGATGTCTGGAAAGGATCGTTTCAGTAGTTGTCTTCTCCAAGGATTCTCACCAAAGGTTGGGAAGACGTGGCTTCTCTCCACATGGGGCCCGAGCTGGGACTCCACTTCAATCTCTGCACATATCATTGACTACAGGGGTCCCCTGGCCACAGTCAGCCACATGAGCAAATTTCAAGTTCAAATTTCACTTTCTAACAGCTTCCTGAAAGAATAAGGAATTTCTTCTCCATAAAGTTCCTTAGGTATATAAGTATCTGGCGGTGGCATAGATCAGATACGGGTCAAAGAGCCAACATCTGGGTAAGCCACTCAGTATGGCTGTGAGTGAGGCTGAAGATCTGCCCTCAGCTTGGGACTCTCCAGAGGATTTGCTTTTTGATCTTTATTCCCAAATTAATACAATAATAATAGCCACTCTCACCAGAGTTTTGAGACTCTTTAACATGCTAGATATTAATTAAATGCTTCACCATCATCATCTTCAAAACTTTTATAACACTGAGATAATCCTCTGTCTCCCTTTTTCAGATGAAGGCACTTAGGCCCAACAAACTTCAGTATCACTCAGAGGGGAAGGAAACAGCATTCAACAGTGTGTTCCTGCCCCTGCAATGGGCCGTCTGACCACAAGGGTGGCGCTCTACATCTGAAGAGCTGAAAACATTCCCCACCAAAGCTCTGGCTTATTTGAAATGGGTCTACCAAAGCCATTTCCTTCCTCCACATGGAATCCTGCTGGATCTATTTCTGGAATGGGACCAGAAATAAAACAGTTGGTGGAGATGAAATCATCAAACAGTTGCTCTGAGAATGTGGCTCAGTCCACCTGAAGACCACAAAAGAAGCTCGGATACCATGTTTTGTTATAAAACAAAGCTTTTGTTGTTCATGAGTTGGGGAAATTTACAGCTAAGTGGGCCCTAAAAAATTGGGTAGTGTCATGATGCCATTTTACAGTGAGAAAACTGAGGCTCAAACAGACTACCAGGCATATTCAGGGTTATGTATCCGTGACACAGACAGGACTTGAACCCAGAACTCTTAACACCTGTTCACACCACCAGAAATTTATCACTTGAACTATAAAGGACAAAAGTGGGGGTGCATATATATGTATATATGGGGGTCTCTCTCTCTCTCTCTCTCTCTCTCTATATATATATATATATATACCAATTTGGTATATATACCAAATATATATATATACCAAAGTCATTCTGGGGTACCAGGACAGTTTTATCATGGAAATAGCATTATACTTTTGAATCATTCAATATCAAGTTCATCTATACAGTATCAATAATTGGGACACTACATTGAAAAATATTGATTTTAACCTCCTACCATTTGCTACTGTCATTCTTTGGTACCACTTTCAGAGTTCATAGGGTAATGCACAGCTGTGAGGTCCCTTCTGTCACAAGATTCTATTCACTTCTCTACAGATCTACATTTCTACTTATCTCAAGAAGACACAAAATGCCCTCTACATGACAGTCATAAGAAATTAACTGGATGCTTGGTGTTCCCATAAAACAACACTGACAGGCTGGTGCCCTACAGCCTGTGGATATGGGGTCCTAAAAAGTCACTTGCACAATGAATGACAGGTTAAATACACTGAGACTAGAATTCTGTTTTAAATATACATTGGATATAAACACAAGGCAAGCAACCCTTATTCGTCGTCAGTTCAAGAATCTCTTCCCAGTGCCATATTATGTGTCAGAGGTAGAAGACAAAGAGGATGCTATTTTTTTTTTTTTCATGTGCAGAAGATCTTACAATTTGGTGCATTTTTAATTAAATAAATAATTATCATTTGCTTGCTGCTTTTGAAAAAATACATATATATGTTCATTTCTCATATGCTGAGTTTTCTTAAACCAAGTCAGGCCTGAGTGTCCTCCCAAAGTTCATACAAGTCTGCGTGTTATGTGTTTCTTGCACTTCCTATTCCACCGTCAGCTTCTTGCTATGCTTTGGAAAGTGTTGTCCCTGTTTCTGTGGAAAGAACCAAGGAAGAGGGTGGTGGAGCTGGAACTAATGGCAAGTCCAGGGTGGGAACTCAGAGCACATGAGTCCGTCGTGGTGACAGGGTGTTGGGCATCCACCTGTGAATCCGGGCATGCAGGGAAAGGCAGAAACGGCAGTGAGAGCCTTCAGGCTCAGGGCGTCTGTGAAGACATGCTCTGAATCACTCAGGGAGAAAAAGGAAGAAAAACTGTGGAGCCCTGATTCCGCTTTCACGAAATCCCCATCTGCTTGCAACTGAGGTTTGCCTGTTTACACTGTTCTCTGTCTGGGTTTCTCAGGTGCAACGCTCTTGAGGACATCCTTCTCCCAGAGGCTGGAATGAGCAACAAGTTCAGACAGGTGGAGAGCTGGACCACTAAAGCCCTGCTCCTGGAGACACGGTGGAGGGCAGCTAACTCCAGGGAGGGGTGGCTCTGCCTTCTCCCTGTTCTCCTCCTGCCCTGATTATCTGCAAAAGAGCATCCCCTTGTGTCCCTCCCCTGACACTTACACACTAGGGGCACCCAACCGGACACATACCCTGCCACTGACAACCCCAGTGCCCCAGGAAGAGCCTCCCTGCCATCATGAGAATGCTCCCCTCCCTTTCAAGCCCTGCTGATCGATGTTCGCAATGCATAATTATCTTAATTTAGGTGTGTATTTTGCGACAATATTTTGGATGATCCTGGCACTCACTCTTCTCTATTACAAACATTTATGTAACCATGCCAGCCGATTAATCTGAAGGATGTGGCAAAGAGACGGAGAAATTTTACCCACAGGAAACAAAAACCCAGTCTTTGAGGATAAATATGTACTCCAAAATTCATAACTTATTGCAGATTGCTATTGATATTTCAGAAATGTATTTGTCCCTTGGACATATTCATAGAGCGTTTGCAAGTCTATAGACACATCTATTTAATAACTGTACCGCATAATTCTACCATGCTACATATACATGAGAACCTGCAAAAACCCCCTCCAATCCCCACAACAAAGGTAATAAGCTTTTGTCTCGCCTTTTTTTCCCCTGCTTTAAGCATCCCCTTTAATGAGCTCTGCTTCTTTGTAACTCAAGAGATTTAGTATTCTGTCCAACAAAACAATTTATTGCCCAAAATGTTCCTACTGCAGATAAAATCTTAGCTTCCCCAATACTTCGGCTCCACAGTTAATACCCTAATGTTTCATTTACAGCTGAACAAAGCGGCTTATCTCCACTAAAAGGGGAATTAGTAGTAAGAAATAATTTCAATCATCTGCTGAGTTTCTAAGTAAAGTGATGACTTCTGCATTCTTGCTTCTATCTGATGACAGGTGTGTTGGGGGCTCCCAGAAAATAGAGCAGTTCTGTCACCTAAGCTTTGTAATTTGAACAATGCAGCTACATAGATCAGGCAGGAGTTAGGTCTTAGCTGTCAGGGGAAAAAAAAAAATCTACACTCAGAAATATGCTGTAGTCAGCAGTTCTTAGCTACAGATTGGGTACTAACTCAAGAGGAAAAAAAATTGGTTTGAATCAACAAATGGCTCCATTTTTCCCCCTAGTCTGCAGCAAACTTATTATACACCTACAAACACACAACCACACTCTATTACATTTCCTCAGCACGTCTACATGCCCACACAGTACCGTGATGGCTATATATTCTCACACGCGTGCATACAGCCTTATTTATGTGTGCGCAGACATGAAGGCTGCTGGAGACCGTCGGGGGTGGGGAGGGAGGGCTGCGAAGGTAGACGTATTGAAAAACAGTGAGGCAGAGGAATCATGGATGAGTCTGGAGCAGGGTTCAGGTCATTTACATTAGTAGGAGAGGACAGTGACTTGCCTTCCTGTGATTACAAGGGGAAATTCAATTTGCCATCCCTGATGTCGCAACCTTGGCATATGAAAACCTGGCAGTGGCCACCGAAACTGCACGATAAGTAAACCAAAAAGGGAGGAGTGAAGCACCCAGAGGGTGGACAGATCTCTATCCAAAGGAGAGTAGAGAGTCCATGACCCTGGATGCTGGAAGAGATGGAAAAACAGAAATGTAAGGGGATGGGAGGGGCAAGTGAATTTCTCTCCCTGTGCCTCTAAAGGTATGGTGGTTCACCTCTTGTGTCAACCCTTTTAACGGAAAAATCTTCCTTAAATGTGCAAGTCTCTTGCGTCCATCTGGGTGTTTAAACAGGAGGCTCAGCCGGGAGACCAAGGAGATAGAGGGCATCACACAGAACTGAAACTAATCAGAAAATAAAAATAGAGGTTATTACTTAGAAAACAAGGCCCCGAGGGTGAGGGTGGAGGTAGGGGTACAGGAGGAGTAAGAGCTGTCATCCCTTCCTAAGGGACAGCTTGAACCTGTGTCTAGAGACAGGCTGATGGAATGGGAATTAGACTCAGGGTGAAACCATCTTTGGTGTAATTAATCATTCCAGAACTTCCCACAGGCTCCGACTCAGTTTTCCCCTGAAACCACATCTTTGCCTGTGAGTCTTCCGCTGCCCTACTCTAATTGTTTACCTCCTCTCCCATAGGCTCCCTCTGAAAGCATCCCTTCAATTAACCCCCTGCACAAAATCCCCATTTCAGGCATTATCCCTAGGGGATCTGACCTAAGACAGATGGGGGGATAGGAAAATTACATATAAATCTCTATAAAATGTGCACTCCTATACACTAGGGTATAATAGAGTTGGGTTTTGGATTCACTGGAGATACTAATGAAAACATACTGACTGGCATTCAGAGGTGGGCAAGAAGTGATGTGTGTCTTCATTTCTTGCCCCTCAAGGATTCTAACTTCCTGGCCACAGAATTATGGTTTAGGGAAGGGCGTGTGACCCAGCGTGGGCTGCAGCTCCCTAGCCACACACCTTCAGGCATTTTCTGTCAGATCTGAAGTTGTAAGAGCCATTGACGCCATGCAAGAAGCTACATCCAATAAAAAACCAAGACTCCAAAGAGAGAAAAACTAAGTAATGTCAAGGAGAGATCCCCATTGCTATGGTTCAAATGCTTATATTCAGCAATGACTGATGGTAGACCTATGCGTAGAGTTTTCAGTTTCTTGAGATAATCAATCTTCCTTGGGCTTAAGCTAGTATGAGCTGGGCTTTATAACTTATTCTGCTTCATCCATGGTATATTAGGAGAAAGAGGGCATGGTCCCAGCCCAGAGAGAAGTAGGGGTCTTCACACAGTCATAAGAGGTAGATGAACATGAACACACATGCTCCCCTTTCTTCCTTGACCATAAATACCTCCCATCAAAGTCACTGGCTCCAGTAGGACTGTAGAGGGCGTGGTGTCTGTGTTTTAAAATTTTATTTGATAGCCACTTGTGGAGTGTCTACTAAGAGCTAGACATTTTAGTGATGAGCAAGACTGACCTAACACATTTCCTCAAGTAGCTCACTCCTTAGTGGAAGAAACAGGCCATTTTGAAACTGAAAACACTATAATTTTGTGAAGTGCTTTGAAGGGAAAGAGAAGGGGCCATAAAAGAGGATAACGGGATGTAGCCTACAGGACTCAGATAAGGCTACCATGACAAAGTGACATGCAGGCATAGGTCTAAAAGTGGTTATGAAAAAAAACATGGAAAAAGGCCTAATAAAACACTTTTGGTGGAGGAAAGCATGTGCAGGAGTCCCGAAGAAGGAAGAAGTTGGGCAAGTTTCAAAACCTGAAAATATTTCCTGCATGGATGAAATATTGTGGTAGAAAATAAGCAGGTATGAAATGAGCTTGCAGAGGGCAGGAAGAGAAGGGAGACACACAGAGCTTGCACTTTAGGCACCCAGGATGGATTAAGAGGTTTAAGTTGGGATGGGGTACAGGAGTAGGCTAATGCAAGTTCACATTCTCATCCTTATATCAGGAATCTCAGCCTACCTGAAAGACAGGTTTTCTGATGAGCTGGCTCTAAACTCATCCATCCATCCATCAATACATCTACCCATCTACTCACTCATCCATCCATCCATCCATCCATCCATCCATCCATCCACCCATCTACTCTCTCATCCATCCATCCATCCATCCATCCATCCATCCATCCATCCACACACCCACCCATCTACTCATTCACTCATCCATCCATCCATCCATCCATCCATCCATCCATCCATCCACCCACCCATCCATCCATCCATCCACACACCCACCCATCTACTCATTCACTCATCCATCCATCCATCCATCCATCCATCCATCCATCCATCCACCCACCCATCCATCCATCCATCCACACACCCACCCATCTACTCATTCACTCATCCATCCATCCATCCATCCATCCATCCATCCATCCATCCACACACCCACCCATCTACTCATTCACTCATCCATCCATCCATCCATCCATCCATCCATCCATCCATCCACCCACCCACCCATCCATCCATCCACACACCCACCCATCTACTCATTCATCCATCCATCCATCCATCCATCCATCCATCCATCCATCCATCCATCCACCCATCTACTCACACACACACTCACTCATCCATCCATCCATCCATCCATCCATCCATCCATCCATCCACCCACCCATCTACTCACTCACTCACTCACTCACTCACTCATTCACTCACTCACTCGCTTATCTACTCAGTCACTGATGAAAGTATGTACAAAACTTCATGTATGGTCTTCCTCCCCATAGTATTTATAGTCTTTCAGGGAAGATAGGAATTAAATCATTATATCAAAAGATGTAAAACTGAAATGATATTATGAGCTACAAATGAAGGTACCTGAAGTTAATAAACCAGTGGAGGTTCTTGACCTAGTTAGTGAGGCCAAGAAAGATTTCCTTCAGGAAGGGACAAAGTAGCCAGGTTTGAAAGCATACGTGGGTGTTCACTAGGCAAAGAAGCGAGAGAAAAGGAAGTCCAGGTAGAGAGGAAGTCCAGGTAGAGCTCCTTCACCGAGATGTCAAGAACATGGGAGAGGCAGGGACCAGCTGGCTTCACCTCATTTGCACTTAGAGTGCTTGGGACCCCAAACATCTTCCTTCAGCCTTCACAAGGGTCCCTTTTTCACAAACCAGGGCACATAATATGACAAGCACACTCAGAAGGATATCAGCAAACATGATTCTAAAAAGAGACTGGCCTAGAAAGTCCATGCCACTGGATCAACATGATGTGGAACTAAAGTGGGGGTGGTCATGCGCAGAAGGGACAGTGTCTGGGCATGCTGCCCTATCCAAAATCTCACAGTGGATTAACTGTCACAAATTTAGTTCAAAAGGTCAAGTGAGGATAGGAGGTGTGCTGGGAGCAGAAGAAACAGCTACAATGTGGAGTGCCAACAAGCTTGCAGAAAATAAAAAAATAAAAACAAAAATACAAAAAACAGAGAGGTCAGCAACATTCAAGACCCTTGCAGAAGGTCCTTATTCCAAGCCATACGACTAAAGCATGTAGTAAAACACCTTCTCCCTGGACCTTTTATTCCATATTTGCAATTTTCTTACATTTTGGACTCTCCATATCCCCAGGGCATACAAATCATAGCAAACAACCCGATTGTTGGATCTGTCCTCCCCTTAAGCACATACATATTCTTATAAATGGAAAGAAAATGGCTTCATTGCCTGCTATTGAGAAACACAAATCTCTAAATGGATTGTTAGTTCTTTTAACCACTAATTCTACTTTAAAAAGACATCCTATTGATTCTTTTTATCAAAAGTTGCCAAACTTGTAAATTCACAGTCCTTTACACCATCCCCAAATGATCTATTGTTGGGTGATAATGCAAAACACCACACCTTACACTTGCATAACTTTTATGAGGCACAAAAAATACTTTAGGTATATTTTCTCATTAAATATTTATAGTTTTGTGAAGAAGGTATTATTATTCCTGGTCTCAAGGTGTGGGAAGCAGGGCTCTGAGAGTTTCAGGGATGGGACGAAGGTCCAGCAAGCTAAAACTTGAACCCAAGTCTTTTGGCCCCAAGTCCCAACATCTCATAGGGAAGAGCATGAATTTGGTTATCACACTGCCTTGGGTCAAGTCCTGGATTCTGGGAATTTGTTATTTCCATGATTATGGGAAAATTACTTTTCTGAGCCCCAAATGTCTTATTCAGAAAATGGTAGTGACATCATGTATCTAACAAGGTGACATAAAGATGATATGCACGTGAAACATTTAGCTCAGTATCAAGGACATTCTATATACTACAGAAATGACGACCTCCACTATTACTATGAGTGTCATTACTGTTGTGGGATTATAATACCATGGCCTCAGCAAACCTACCCTTCTGCATACT
This sequence comes from Panthera tigris, assembly GCF_018350195.1. Lineage (NCBI taxonomy): Eukaryota > Metazoa > Chordata > Mammalia > Carnivora > Felidae > Panthera > Panthera tigris. The sequence continues at coordinate 35,269,797 of NC_056675.1, forward strand.
GGAAGCTCCTCTGAATTTTTCTCTAGAGTCTGAACATATTTGGATGACAATTCTGCCCATTATCTATTTTAGGTTTTGCCTAAATTTGGCTAATGTGAGCCAGTGTCCAAGGATCTTCCAGAGTTGTTCAGAGATTAAGCAGTGATGTCTTAGCCCTTGAATTTCAGAACAGATATCAAGAGGCAAGCTTCAGAAGGAAGCAAGTATACTTCCATCAACATTTCATTAAATAGCTAGATTGACTTCCCATTTATTAAAGAATGGGGCTGTGCTATGCACATTACATTCTCCACTCCTCCAACTCATTTAGGCTTTCCAAAGAGCTGGTATCCAAGTATAGAAAACCTATTTTGGGGGAACCTGGCTGGCTCAATTGGTTGAGTATTCAACTTCGGCTCAGGTCATGATCTCACAGCTCATGAGTATGAGCCCCACATTGCGCTCTGTGTTGATAGTGAGGAGCCTACTTGGGATTTTCTCTCTCTCTCTCTCTCTCTCTCTCTCTCTCTCTCTCTCTCTCTCTCTCCTTCCCTCCCTCAGGCTCTCTCTTTCTCTCCATAAATAAATAAACTTAAAAAAATATTTTTCAAAGAAATTACTCTGTATCAGGCAGCAAACTAAGCTCTATATTATGGACTGTGCCATTTTACCTTCCCTGGAACATCTGATGTGAAGACTATTATGACCCTTCTTTGCCACTTGAGGAGACTCAAGCTCATGGGTTTGGTATAAGTTATCTCAGGTGGATTGTAAAAAGTAGAGTTAGAATTTGACCGCAAATTTTTCAGATTCCAAAGCTTATGCTTCACACACCTCACTCTATAGTTTTTGAATTATACACCCTGGCGATGATGAACATTAGTTTAGATTCCTTCCACATATGTCATCAAATTCCATCTGTAGTCAGAATCTGCACAGTGTTGGGAATCCCCCCGAAAGAGGCAAAATCTACACTTGAGGATGATTTCAAATACATCTCGAATACTTCCTGCAAAATAACACCTGATCTGTGTGATCATAGGTCACAGAATTTTCCTTGGTCAGGAACAACAGGGTTAACCTCATCTGGCTCCATACAATCTGGAATCAGATGCCTGCCTTTTTAAGTCTTGAAAATATCACCCTCCTCATAAGGTAAATTGCTGATTATGTTTACTCGATCTTAAAAGGCAATGGAAATGATTTATTGGGACGAAAAGAAAGATACTGCGCATCGCTTCATTTGTTTGCTTTGCTTTTTTCCCCAAGACAGCTGAAGAACAAGGGTGCTCTTAAGCTCTGGGATGCTTTCACCACTGCAACAATGAATGGCATAAAACAAGAAGTCAAAGAGAACACAGAAACAAAGCTTACGAAATTAACACATTAAAACAATCAAGAGATTCCAGAGACCTCCTAAGCTGACAGTGAAGCCCAACCCACTCTCTGCTGCTGTCTTTCGCATTCAGAAGGTGAGGAGTTTGCAGTCTGTGAAGTCACCAGGCATGGAGCTGATACATGGGGTGTAACATGGTGGCCTGCAGCTGCCAGCAATGCTGTTGCTAATGGCACCCTGTGCTAGTGACTCTGCATTATCAGCTTTCTTCCCAAACACCTAACTGTTTCCATGGTATTTAACCATACATTCCAGAAGTCTCTCTCAAGGTGTGCATTTATTTCACAGCCTGGGATCAATGTGCCCCTCTCATCCTGCCAGCAAATGTGCAAGTTTGATAGGAAACAAGATTGGGGGGAGATACACTTTTGACAGCTGCTGTAGGTCTATGCGTCCAGAAGACAAGAATAGATGAATGAATATCATGTCAGTCTGGCATAGTGACTAAAGGTCTCAACTCTGGAATTAGAGATTCCAGCTCCTTTCTTTACCAGCTGTGTGAAACTGGACAAAGTATTTAAGTTCCAGGCTTCAGTTTCCTTACCAATACAATGGGGACAATAACAGAACATACCTTATAGGACTACTACACTAATTTAGCAAGATAATGTATGCCTGGTGTTTTGCTTAATAACGCCTGTTGTATGCAAAGCATTAGAATCCTGCCTGTTTCTTCTTCTTCCTTCTACTCCCCACATTCTCTCTGTTCTATAATCTCTCTATTCTTATCCATATTACTCTTAGCCATTTTTCACCACTGGCCACTGAAAGTAAGTGTGGTCAGGTAAGAAGTCAAAACTACCTTGGTTGCATTGCCTTCAAATTTAGAGTCCTTTACTGGTCCTTGATGGAGGTATCTTAGAAGACAAATGTGTGGACACCACAGCCCTGCAACATAACATGATGAGATGTGGCTTATTCCCAATCAACAGCTTTAGAGAACTCAGAGCAAACCTAAGGCAAGAGAAACATGGAGGCAATGTATATTTAATTGTATCCCATTAATACCCCACAGTTTCTTGGTCAGTGGTGACATGTGCTATGCTAAAACCCATCATACAGAAAAGACACCAGAGGAGTGTTGGTGAGCCTGGTAGGATATGTGGTAGCTTCTGAGTTTAGTGTGGGAGAGAGCATGTAGAAGTCATGGGTGATGGGTCTCTTTTTAACGAATGGATTAGTTACTTCGCGATGAATCAATTAATTAATGATAAATTACCTAAGCAAACATATTTTGAGCAAAGATTATGTCAGGCATTTTTCTAGGTATTCTATGGGACTCCATAAAAGACAGAAAGTCAGTTTAATACCTGTGGGAGTGTCAGAATCACCCAGGGAACCTGAGAAAATGAAGGTATGTTAGTTCCAGAGGCTAATGATTCTTGGTTGATCTGGGGTGGGACAGGGAGCATCCTAGGTATATTTACTAAGGCTGATCCAGGATCTACACTGTGAGACGTTTTGTTCTAAGGGGCCAAGGAGAGAAGGAATCCAGCTCCCTCTGACACACAAGACAAGTCAGCCCCTATCCTCCCCCACAAAAGGCATCAGCGAGAGAAGGTGGTGTGGGATACGAGACAGCACCCTGCCCTGAGCTTATCCAGTTCACTCTGTGATCTTAGACAAGTCACATGTCCTCCCTGAGCTCTAGGGTCCTCTGAAAAATGACAGACATGAGCCCTAAAGTCTCTTTTTGCAAGAATGTTGGTAGATTTGAGGGCAAGACCCTGGTTAATGCATACAATTCTGCACAGAGTTCTAAGAACCCTCCTAATACCTTGTTTGGAAATAGGGGAGAACTTAGCAGCTCAAAGTCTGACACTTACCTAATACCCAGCACAACAAACCCACTTAGTAATGCCTCATTTACCAGTTGTGTCTCTCTCTAGGAATGAACACCAGCACGTTTCAAGGCCTGAGGTGACTGCCACATAATCTATCTTCCATCTAACTTGACAACTACTGCCTTTCAAATTTCTCCTAGACCTTCTGAGAAGTGATTCTGGCTCATCCCACTGCCTTCATTTATGATTTCTCATTATTATTCATGACACTGCCACCTCTAGGCCTCGTCCTCACTGCCTGAGGGTCATTTCTACTCACTTCCTCCCACCTCCAGGTGGTTTCCCCACTGTGACCATTGGAACAATGCTTTCATTTCCATCACTCTGCACTTTGCAACTACTGTGGTCCAAGCCACAATACCCCCTGGCCTGGAGTCCTACACAGACTCTTAGCTGCCATCCTAGTCTTCTCTCCTGGACTCCGTTGGTCAATGATCACATAGCAGTCATCTTTGTGAAATGCAAACTTCTGAGCTGCCAGTGAAATAAAATCCAACTCACTCACTGTGGTTTACAAAGTTCTGTACTATCCGGCCTTTGCCTACTTCCCACAGCTCTCTTGTGCCCCCTCCCATTTTCTGGGGTTCTGTTGGTCCCTCAAACATTCCAAATTCCTCTCTTCTGTGGGTGTTTTCCTGGAATGTTCTTCCTCCTTGTCTTGGCGTGATTTACATCAGGAGCTCAGCTTAAATTTCACCTCTTCTTAAGGGCCGTTTCTTGAGTATATACATCACTATTTGGTTTTTGTTACCTGACTAAGCCCATCAATAGCCGTTTTCTTCATTTACAGAGTTATTTTTGTCTGCCTCCTACCCAATAGAATATAAGCTCCATGAGAACAACATTTTTCTTGTCTTGTTTATCACTAAATCCCCAGTGGCTGAGCACAGTGGGCATTTGACAAATATTTGTTGGACGAACCTTAAAATCATTCTGACTCCTCTAGTCTCTCTACGTGTAAAAGTCTTTCTAAGTCTACGTTGTGAGTATGGGATTGTCTTATTCATCATATTTTCTCCTCACTAATTCCAAACTTGGCAAGATCCTGCAGAGCTGTTCACTCCATGGTCCCTCTCTGACTCATCTCATTTGTTTTCCTGTGGGAGAAATAAGGCGCAGACAGATAAACGATGTTGCCCAAGGTTCCACAGCCAGGGAGGAGCAGAGAGGGCGTGCAAACTCCGTTATATCTGACGCCAAAACCCACTGCAACACACAACTCCTCATTTTTGGTTCCAAGTCTAAATTCAGGAACCAAAAATAACAGAACAGCCGTGTGTGTGCAGTGGTCCAAATACACAGGTGCATGTTGAACCTGAGCCATATTTTCCCCTTGATTTTGATATTGAAGTTTTTATCAGGAACACCCAATGAATGTTTCTTTTTTCCTGGTTAAACTATACATGTATAGGTGTATGTGTATATGTATATGCATATCTATCTATGTACCTATCTATATATATACTTTTTCTCATTGTTTTTCTCACTGTTTATACTGATGTTTCCCTTACTTGGAGATACTGTAACATACTTTGTAAGCTCTTGTTTGGATCTGAATATCCTCGGAGTAAAGAGTTCACATACATAACGGAAAGCCAACAGAATTCCAAATTAATAGTAAGTTTTGCTCTTAAATTTCTTTATCATGAAGGTGTCCTATTCTCAGCCCTCAAAATGAGATGATTTGCAGCATGAAGAATAGGATACAGAGAAGAATGAGGCCAACGTGTCAGGGAAAGCATTTACTGACGCTCACTGGAAACTCACAAGATAAAGCATAAGTGCATTAATGCAGCTGGCACCTTGGCCCTGGCCAGCGTAAAACTCAGATCATTCTGGAAATGATTTCAATGTCAAGGGTCTATTACCCCAAACACTTAAAATGATGCCACTTAGCATTGCCCCGTCAGCATTTTTTTTTTCTCCCCTGAGGGATCTGATTCTTTCTCAGGCACAGAGCTTATATTGCCTTATAAAATGTATGCTGGTGTTGTGTTTTATTAATACAAATGTTCAGTTCTTGAACTAAGCACAGAACACGAAGCTGAGCCAACAACATCTGCTAGAATCGGAAACAGAGAGAGCGTTGCCTAACACAATGGTTATCCTAAGATCAACTTGAACGCTGTATTTTTTTCCCCTTAGATGCCAAGGAAAATTCTCTATTCCTGAGGCATTTTCTGGCCTTGCTTACCATATGTCAACTCTAATGAACAGCTCATTGGCTAGATGTCCGTTCTTTTCTCTTCAGTGTGGAACCCTTTACAGGGAGATGTCTAAAGACAAATATCTAAACTAAACTTACTTGATTTAGGCAGCTTACAGCTCCTTGATTTAATTGCATTACACGTCTATAAGTAGAGAGCAATTTACTCTGAAGTGGTACTTAGGCATTATTCCTCTTGGCTTCTCCAGGAAGCACTTGGGCTAAATTTCTACTTAATGTATGCTGGCTTTGGAACGTAAGTACAAATAGAGGGATGTGTATTAACGTTTTAATTATGCAGCGATTCTCTGTTAGAAAATGAATCCAGGATGGACACAGACTTTAATTCCTTTTAACTATGAAAAACACTTTTCTTGCCATCTTGTGCATTAATCAGTCTCTTGAAATGTGAATCTACATCAGCTCTGCAGCAAGAAAACGGAATCAATTCGGTAAGTTATGCCGTTTCCTGCACAGCATTATCTTTGTAACGTTGTCAGTGTTTAATAAGTGCTAACAAGAAGGAAAGCACTTTCATTTAATTAAAGTACTATATCATTTTCAATAATTAGTCATAATTAAGGTGAATGATTAGCTAGGAAAGATATGAAAAATATACATTCTAGATAAAGCTTAAAGTCACATTTTAAAAGTCCAAAATAAACTCTTGAGGGCTGTGCATAGCTTTAAGTATGATATAATTTATGTAATGAAATAAATCTAGACTGTTAAAATATTTAGTGGAACTGAAAATAATGAGTTGAGATAGGATTAGTTTAATTAGTTTACTGAAATGGAGTCTTCATAGTGGCTAAGTGTGATATATTGGCTTTTGTCACTTGAAATAAAAAAGAGGTAATTAGTCCCTCCTCAAATATACTGTTTTCTCAGAATAGGTTGGAATTTATTTTAAGCACTAATCCAGGACCAACTTCCAATTGATTTATAAATGCCACAAGATAAGATCATTCTTTAGACAACTTATGAACCCAATCATTTAAAACAGTGGTTCTCAAAGCAGGGGAGGGAGGGGTGCCCTCCCCTCTCCTGGGGACTTGTACCAATGTCTGGAGACATCTTGGGGTGTCACAATGAACAGAGAACTATGATTGGCATCTGGTGGGTAAAGGCCATAGAAGTTGCTCAACACCCCACAAAACACAGGGCAGCTGCCCCCAACAGAGAATTATCCATCCCAAAGTGTCAGTGCTGCCAAAGTTAAGAAACCCTCTTATAAACAGCAAATTCAGCATCTGACCGTCCATGCCTGTCATTGGTGGGAGAGTGTGTCCATTGTCTATAATCTGCAAATCCCAAATCTACATTGCATGACATTTGCATTTCCCGTATGTGGGAAAAAACATTTTCTACCAAGCAATATAAGAATTAAAATAATAATAATCACCCCAAATAATCTTACAGCAATGAGAAGAAAAGGGGTTGATACCAAAAGCCACATCCTCTACCGAGGATGTGTACATTTGTGCACTAGAATACTGTGAAGCTGTTAAAAAAAAAAAAAAGTAAGCTTCATGGAATGGAATATGCTTTTTATACATCATTTTATGGCTAAATCAAAAGTTATAAAACAATGTGTATAGTACAGACTCATTTTTATAGCTACATATTTTTACACGCATGTACCCTCATCAGAAAAAAAAAGTCTGGAATTGCAGAAATGAGAGTAGTAGTTACTTCGATGTGAGTTTGAAGACTTCTTATTTCAGATATTGATTTTTTTCTGATTGTGAATAGCATTTTATAACTTTGCTCACAAGCTATATGCATTGCATGTGTAATAAAGCAATGATACAAGTTGAAAAGATAATAAAGGGGTGGGAAAGAAAACATGGAAGTGAGAACCCATAAAAACTCCCTTCCTCTTGCATTTGGGTTTGATACAAGTGTCCTCAGCCCCTTTGAAGGGAGCTGAGGTCCGAACTTTCTATGAACAGTTTAACCTGGAAGAAGTTCACATGGCCCTAACTGTCTGTGCCCCTTTGCTCTGAGGAGAAGCCAAAATACAGGGCTTGTTTGATGAAACATACATCCTGAAAGCTGCCGTGAACTATGACTTAAACGTTAAATAGTCAAATAGAGAAAACACCCAGAAAACATCTCAAGCAAGAAAGACCTTTGCACACGCCTAACTGTCTATTTCCAGTGGGAAGTGTGGAAATTCAAAACCCCATATTCAAAATACTGTTCTTTCTCTCTATTTTCCCCTTCACACTTTAGCAATGACATTTATGAAGCCTGTGATTCTTGAAAATCACTAACATCTTGGAGGAGGAGGCTGGCAAGAGGGAGGAGGCCCCGTGCTTCCGTTCCATCTGAAGTTCTTGATGGAGATTTTAAGTTTTATTATTATGATCCCCACCCCCACCCCCCAGAGCGTGAATTTCTAGCTGTGGCTCCACAGCAGCTGGACTGTCAGGTGAAAGCCCAAACAACTCAGTGAAACATCTGGGCACTGGTCCTAGTGACAACAAAATATTTGGATGACCAATGGTGGAAGCTGAAAGCACTGTATTTAAAAGGGTTTGTAGTGGGGCGCCTGGGTGGCTCAGTCGGTTGAGCGTCCGACTTCAGCTCAAGTCACGATCTCACGGTCCGCGAGTTCGAGACCCGCGTCGGGCTCTGGGCTGATGGCTCAGAGCCTGGAAGCCTGCTTCTGATTCTGTGCCTCCCTCTCTCTCTGCCCCTCCCCCACTCATGCTCTGTCTCTCTCTGTCTCAAAAATAAATAAACGTTAAAAAAAATAAAAAAAAAAAGGGTTTGTAGAGAGTACTGTTCTTTTTTCTTTTAAATACACATGTCTATTAATAGGGGAGCTGGTTAAACAAATGGCAGTACATGGAAATAGGATTACTAGGCAGGTGTTGTGGGCTTGAGAAAGATAATTTATATATATTGACAGTGAAGGGTTGACACACTGTTTTTAAAGTGATGACACAAAGTCATGGCTTATTATTTTAAGTAAGCGTGTATGTTCTGAATGTGTGTACTTTGGATGTGTAGAGAAAATATCTGGAAAGATGTGCTAACAATTATTAAATAGTGAAGGGAGGGAGGATGAGAAAGGAACAGAGAGACTTTTATTTTTACCTTATACAGTTCTATGCAGTGAATACAGTGTGTGTGTGTGTGTGTGTGTGTGTGTGTGTGTGTGTGTGTCTATTTAACTCAGGGCATGTGTTACTTTAAAAACGTACCATGATGTAGTTCAGACAGACCAAGAGGTACACAAAAAAGTATAAATGCTTCCATGTAAGTACTACCTAGCTTCAGGAAGAAAACATCTCAGGGTAGTTGAATTCCCCACCTGAAACCTCTCCTCGAGTGTATGTGTCTCATCTCTACAAGAAATCAATACTCTGGATTTTCAGTCTTCCTTTTTGTCTATATATGTTTATTACATATGCATGCATTCCTAGACGGCATAAAGTACTAAAACTATTCCATATTGTACATCTTGGAGTGAATTGTATTTTCCACGTTGGGTGATTCACCCAAGGCAATAATGATGAGAACCACTCTTCTTGGTACAGATAGCTCTAATTCACTCATTTCCACTGTTCTATCATGTTCTGTTGTACTTAAGGTTCTATTTTCTTACTCTCTTCAATTGGGCTATGTGTGATTAACTTTTGCTCAATGAAGTATAAATTTTATTATTTAAAAACAGCCTAATATTAAGATAAGTTTTGGACAGGAAGAGGCAAGACACAGTCACCATTGAAGCTCTTTAGTTTTATGGCGAAACAAATAGGTAAGCTAAATCTCATTCAGTCTCAGGGCTTTGTCTCTTCCAAACAGTCCCCTTAACCCCAGAGAGCTTGCTAGTCTACTACTATGAACAACAACAGCATCGGCTACTACTGTTTATCAAATGCTTATGATGTGCCAGGAACACAGTCGGTGCTCACACTTCTGTGTGACAAGCACTGGTAATATTTCCATTTCACACATGAGGCCACTGGGCTCAGAGAGTAAATACCTACTTCACAGTTTACCAGTTTCTAAACGTTAGCAGTGGGATTTTTCTAAGGCCTGTCCGTTCCTCTGATGTCTGTCTCTCTCTCAGGGTGATGCTCACTCTCAGCTGCTTCTACTTAACAATATACCATCCTTCTGGCTTTGGAATGGTATTTCATGCCCTGCAAGAAAAATGGCCAGTAACGAGGCTGAATTAGTAGCAACTCACCCAACACCAGTGTCCACAGCCTGCTCTACCACTCAGCCATTGAGAAAAGCAGCAAAGAACTGTTCAGAGAACTGCTGGATGCTGGTGAGACAAAAACTGCCCGAAAAAATAAAAGGCTATAGCAATCAAGTCAAAACTGAACTTGTACCAAGTACTCCTCATGAAAAGGAAGATAAACAATAAACCCAAAGCTTCTCTCATCACCTTGCCCCAGATTAAGTGCATCCTTAGGTCAGAATTGCCACTGGCTTGGTACAAATGCCATACCCAGTTGGAAAATCACTCTAGAGAGAAATGTTATATAAGCACCAGCAAGCTCAGAAGTTTTGGAGAGCAAGAGTTCTGGCAATGAATTGGTCTTGGCCATCATTGCCACACTTCTTTGTCAAGGACTCTCCAGGGAACCTGGTTCTTCAAGGAATGGCTGGCCAACATATATTTCTACCCCTTAAACCTCTGAACTTGAAAGATGGGAGCCTCATCATCACTTCTTGATTTCTCCTGTACCCCCAGGAGATACTCTGTGCACACTCACGAAACCTTCTAGCATTCCATGACAATGTGCCATTCACTTAAAGATCTGCCTCCTCAGTTTGCATGACCACACTCTTCTTCATCTGGCTTATCTACTTCTCGATCTTTGTTTTTCTATCTCCCTCTGAACCTAAATCCTCTGGCCACCCCAGCCTATTGCCTCCTTTTCGGACATGTCAAGCTTGTTCCGACTTCAGGAAATTGGCACGTTCTGTTCCCTCTACCTAGAATTCTCATCCTCCACGTGTTCACTGGTTGGCTCCTTCTTGACCTTCATGTCTCAGCTGAAATGTCACATTCTTAGACCTTCCCAGAATCTCCGAACTCAAGAAGCTTATTCTTTGCTCCCTTGGTCATGTTCCTCTGCACTTAACTGGTTACTCCCTGCTCCCTTCTCTCTCTCCCCCAAGATTTAAGTCCCATGCAAGCAGGAGCCTGGATTTATTATTCACCACTGTGTCCCTGGTGCCTGAGATAGTTCCTAGAGGCTCTCAATAAATGTGCCGGGGATTAATTAATAAGGATACAAATAAATTAATGAATTGCCTTTCCCACATATAATTGCCCTAAAGTTCTATGGATAAAGAATAATGCCACAGACAATGTGAAAACATTTTCCTACTCTGCAAATATGGATTCCAAAGCAAAGGGGTTCATTAGGTCCCTCTTAGGCTGTTAATACAGTATTTTTCCTCAAATGGCTGATGTGCAAGCACAACTTCATATTCAATATATCTTCATGATTAAATGATTTTTCAGAAATTTCCTGTGTGTCACCTAGGGCGCCATGCAAGGAGCATACACAGTCCTGGTTCTTTCTGAATGAGATTTCTGGTGATTGGCTCAGCCCAGACATTCAGGCTTGCACCTCCCTTGTGGGATATTGTTTCCTCGGTCCCAATACCATCAGCCCCAGGAGCTACCAGTGGTGATTGAAAGCACTTCGTCTGGGGAAATTCTCCGTGAGTAAAATAGAGCCAAGTGACAATTTTTTTTTTAATATTTAAGCTGGTGTAAAAAGATAATTCCCTGAATATTAGATCACCTCCATTAAAAGAAAAGTGGAATTTGAAAGTGCTTTAATGTTGAACATTTTACATCTTTCATCAGTTCTGTAGAAACCTTAATGAGGACCTATGGCAATGAGTGCTTTTCTAAGCAATCACAAGATGCCTGAAGAAATACTAGGTAGGTCCACTTCGTGGACTGGGCTGGTCCTTCATACAACACCTGCACTGGGCCCTCCCGGGGCTCACTCTCTAGTGGGGGAAGTTTTACGTTATAGGAGAGAAAACTGCTGCCTTCAGTCCCTGTGCAAGGCACCCTAGCAAAGATGAACTCAGTCTCTGCATTCATGTTTTCACTTTCCTGTTATTTAAGGAGCCTAAAAACTGGATTAATTATACTTGTACTTCAAAAAAAAAATTCCTTTGCTGTAAGAACCGTGAAAACAAAATGCACTGATGATCTTTAAATGACCCAGAAACCAAGGTAATTATAGCTGTAATTAATTACATAACTTTACGTCCCATGGTAGTCAGCTAGAGGTCTAACCCAGAAAATTCCGAGGTTGGAAAATTTGAATTTAGGGACTTATCGCAGACACAGCACTGTGGTGGGCACTGAACAATTCCTAATCTTCTCCAGGCATGTTTGACCTCAGGCAAAAATCACTTAACCTGTTCTTACCTCTCATGCTCATCTGTAAAATGGGGATGGAAGTCCTGGATCACCTCAAAGGGGTGCTGTGTTGAGCCATATGTTAATGATTTGAAATAAAATGATTTCACACAGAACACATTCGAGGAATTTTAATGGAGCTGAAGTTGCTAATATCTAATGGCATTAAAAGCCAGTAAACCGGTAAGCGTGTGCCAGTATGATGTTCAGTTTATGTGGATTTCATCTACAACAGGTTTTGTTCTACCATATCACCTGGGTGTATTTCTTGACAACTTAAGAGTAGAATGTAGGACCCCCCCCCCACACACACACACTCTAATTACTTCCTTATTGAATATTTGCATTACCTCATATTGGTTTAGAACAGTACTTTAGGTACATGAACCACAGTTCTTGCAATGTACTTTTGTACAACAATGAAAAATAAAAACAAGCTTCATTAATGAGTCTAGGGCATAGGAGCCCTGGATGCGGAATGAAAGGATTGCCTGCTAATAGCTCAGGTTCTTGGCCCTACCTAACTGAATGTTTATCCTTCCCTTTTATTTTTCAACCCAGGACACATGTAACCTCTGCCAGAGAATATTTGTCCAGAATGGTACTAGATAGTGATAAAAACGGAGCTAGTTTCATAATTAAAAAGTAGATGAAAAGTAATTCATCAAAGCATGGGGAGACAGAGTGGAGGAGTAAAAGAGGAAGGGAGAAGGAAACCATTCGTATCATTCATCACTCCATGTACTTGTAGGAAAGATGCTCTCGTGACAAAACTTTACCAGACCAACAAGGAATACAGAATTTTAACACACAATGATTTTTAGTTACTGTTTATGCTGGGTGGCTTGTCACCTTTGTGAGGAACAGCGGGATCAAGAAGGGTGTAAACACCTTTGTCAAATACGTGCAAGAATGGGTGAGCACACTTAAAATGTCTGACTCTCAAGAAAACTCTCACACTAGGGGAGTGGGATACGGGTCTCCCTCTTATGTGCGAGGGAGTCGATGGCCACGGAAGCCATCCTTGTACTCCTGCCAGCAAAATGGAGCTCCTGGATATCCCATTTTAATCTAAAAATGAAATTGCTTTAATTATGAGAAGTAAAAATATTTTAGACTCATAATACCCTGAGACTGATGTGACACGATAGCAGAAAGGCGTTAACTTTTGGGATGGGGCAGGACTGGCTTTGAATATTGACTTGATGATTGAGTAGTTAGCAATTTGGCCACAGAAGCAATTTTACTTCTCTGAGCTTCAGTTTCTTTATCTTTGGGTATGGATAATGATATTAATCTCCCAAGGTTATTGAAAAGATTAAATAGGATAATACATGCAAAATGTCTGGCATGATGCCTGAAACATAGGAGGAACTAAAAATGTTCCTTGTCTCACACACACGCACGCATATCCACTCCACCAGAACAACATGGGCATAACTTGATATCATCTTCTCCCACCAGTACACATGTTGTACGTGTTAATTTAAGTTACCACATGCTACATTTAGATTTGTGCTTGCCAAGGCCTTCGAATTCAAGTCCTGGCAGGTTATGGAGGGGGTGCATTTTGGATGGAATAAAGACATTGCAATCACACCACTATTGCAAAATCCCTGGTTGTCTGAGATCAGATGGGCAAAACTTCATGGCAATAACTATACTGATCAACAGGATAGTTGATATTGTGCGAACACAGCCACTAAAAAAATTGCTGAGAGCCAAACAGCGTGATTACGTACATGATGGAGACAAAAGAGGAGATTTTTAGGTATTTCTAGAAGATTCCCACAGTTTCTGTTGTTGTTGTTGTTATTATTATTATTATTATTATTATTATTATTATTATTTTAATTCTAGTTTGGACATGACAATTGCCCCTTCATCCCATGCAAACTAATCTTCCTGTCAAGTTAATGTTATAGCAATCATGTGGAGGTGGGATTAGGGTCGGTAAGAGTCAGGTATATTCCTTGAGTAAAAAGCATTAATATACATATTGGCTTAAGGCTAGAGTCTGCTGGATACAGTCGTGCCATATCTCGGAACCCAAGCCCTAATGAATTATTCAACTCAGCAGAATAATCCGGCATAACTAGGAATAAGCAACAACATATCCATTTGAGGGAAATGTTGTATGAAGACCGGCAGGGGTATCTGATGTCATCCGTATTGTGCCAAACAATGTGCCAAGTTAATTCTAAGAAGCACCTAATGAAAAGACCTGCCATCCTTCCCCTATTACAGGGAAAACACGGAGGTTTCGAAAAAGGTAAGACATGGGATTCTTCAGGATGGTGAATGTTTAAATCCACAGTGAAACCCAGCTTTACCTATCCCCCCAAACTGATGCTCCATGCTATTTCCACGGCTCTATATTGTCTGCAAACCCCAAAGCCACAATACAATGCCGAGCCCTGCCCCTTCTCTCCACTTCATTGGAGCAGCAGAAAACCTCATGTCGTGTCTGCGTCTGTATCTGCCTCTCCATGTGTGTCTCAGAAAGATACTTTATCTTTCAAGTTTTATGGCTCATATCTGTGACTAAAATATCATTTATGACAATTCCCATCTGCTAAGCTTCAAAAGTGATATAGTTTCATTGCAAAGGGCTGCTACTGGGGGCTTAAGTTACAAGCCAAGAGTTGAATAGAATCAGAATGTACCTGAATTCGATCTCACAGGAAGATGAGCCTTTTTAAAATATGTCCATTTCCTCAACGCAAGCTGTGCTGCGAATGTGTCAAGGCCCCAAAGTGTGGGGCCTCCCGGCTTCCCCCAGACCAGAGCAAAGAGCTGGCTCCTGCAGCCCATGGAGATTGGACCCCGTTTCTTATTCCAAGCAGGAAAGCCGAAGGCCTGCTTCCTCCGTCATTCTCTGACAGTTATAGACTAGCTGTGCACCTTATTAAAGATTAAGGTTTGCCGGGGCACTCTCCTTTGGCCATATACTGTTCACAGTCCAGCATTTATTACAAAGGGACTGGAGATTAACGCCATCCATTCTGCACATCACTTAGTGGTCCCACAAAACCAAGAAAATGTAGAACAATGCAGAACCGCCTTCCATTTTCCCAACCCGGGGTCTTTGTGCCTCTGAATTTCACATGGTAGCTTTAAGACCATCTTATATTTTATCGTATTTTATTTTATTTTATTTTATTTTTTTATCATCACACTTTACTGTGGTCTTGTTTTTCTAATTTCAAACGTACAGGATCCCTGTAGTAAATTCTGAAAAATATAGAATACCTAAAATAAGGATCAACCTGGAAGCACGATAGTCTTTGTGTTTTTGAGGAGAATTTTCTGTTCTCTCCTTCTCTCTCTCATCTTCTCTTTTTTCTTCCCTCCCTCTCTCTCTTCTCCTTTTCTTGCTTTCATGTGTTGATATGGGTTTTCTGTAAACCTCAAATAACCATAACAAATAACCTTAATTTATTACGGAACAAGAACACTCAGTTTGCATGCCAGCCTTCCTCTGTCCAGGGCCCACAGTACACACTGCCCACCGATTGTGAAGCACCCTCTTCCCGAGTCACGCATGATCCTTCTTCAAAGTTCCAAGCAGCCACTACTAACCAATCAGCATTGGCCCAAGACTGTGAATTCTCTTTCAGTGTATGGTCCCTGCCCTCCAGAAACTTACACTCTAACTTTGACAGCAAAACAAAGAGGAGAATTTTGAGCAAAACAGTGTTACAAAGGCACCTTTTACATACCAGACTCAGTAGTTGTCTTGTTCTCTTAGGAGAATGAACACTGTTCCTTTTGAGTCAGCGACCACTTGCATGGGTCAAGGGTCTTGCATGGGTCACCCCGTGTCATGGGCCTAAAATGTACAGTGGTTACTCCTCACCATGTGACTCAGTGTTGGGCCCTGTCTTCAACACCCTGAAGTGAGCCTAGCACACAGTCAGAGGTCAAGGCAAGGACAGATACATTTCCGAAAAATGGACGCTCAGAATATGCAATTTCTATTCTTTCTTTCCATATATCTTAAGATAGGATGTCTGTAATAATGGTGAGAAGGTGATGTACACTGGGTAGCATTACATATAGTAGGAGGTAAGTTTTGAGTCACATCTTTAGCAAAAATGCATGGGACACTAACTTTTGACCCAAGAATCATATTACCAAGAAATTAGCATGCCTGTAAAAATTAGCCATATGTTTTCTTTATCTATCTCTATCTATAGAGATAACTCAGGGTGCATGTGCCTGGTGTTAGTGTCCGTAATAGGACAAAGAGTCCATTTAGGGAACTGATTAAATAAGGTATGTTCTGGGCATACAAAGGAGGACAATGGAGGGAGTGATGGGGACCAGTATGTGCTAATATGAGAAACTGTCTCTGGCACATTAAGTAAATTAAAGCAAGATAAAAGGAAAACAGGGCATATAGTCAAAAAATAAAATAAATACGTACACGCATATGTGTGTACACATGTATGCATGTTGTGTCCTCCCATGACCCCCAACAGGCATACACAAAAAGCCATTGATAATGATTACCTTTAGTTAAAACTGGAATTCAGAGAAGGGCCTTTTATTATTTTGCCTTATTATTTATTTATTATTTTGCCTTTTTTTTTTTTTTTTTTTGCTAGAGTTAGTGCCATTTGAATTACTAATCACGGGCATGTGTCCCTTAAATTTAATCAAACAAAATGTTTCCTGCTTGTCTGGATGGTGGAATTATGGCCCGTTTGTTTCCTTCTTGATTCTTCATGGAAAACATGTAACACGTAAGTGTTATGTTAAAGAAGCAAATTATGATCTTCAAGTGGTGGAGAATGATCTGGGCAGGAGAAGGGCAGAGGGAGAGGAATAAGGCAGGCCTTGGCATTTATTAAAACATCGGAAAGCCTTCTGAAAACCTGCATAAAACTGAAGGGTTGTGGAGGAGAGGAGAACAAAATACAGGCAAGTCAAAAATACAGAGACATCTGTCCAAATGAAATACCTACCCTGCTGATGCAGAAATTCCCCTTTTGGGGGTTTGCTTCTGGGGTCACCGTGCATTAGTATTCCACTCACCACTGCTGCAGCCACCATTTCTCTCCATTTCTTTTTGACCTCAAGCATTTTATGCATAAATGTCAGTGTTCTTTGCAATTAATCATGCCTACCACAGACTAATTGTGGACAACAGTCATGCAATTAGCCAAAATGTGTTTCAAATATGCATGAATGTTCAGAAAGCACTCACATTCCAAAACCTCAGGTACCTAAACAGGAAAATTGGCCAGTCTTTCACAATTCCCTTTCAAATTCAATGTGAACTAGCAGGATAATCAGATCATAGCTGATGGCGGCCATGCCCAGGGTCTGCTAATGAGAAAACGGTATCCTGAAACGCATGCTATGAACTCCACGAAGCAGCACATCTGAAAATACCAAGCGTGCCCTTTGGTGAAGTTAGAGAGAGACAGAGACAGAGAGAGAACTTACAAGAGTTGATGCAAAGATGTGTTATATAATTGGAAGACTCAAAATCCGCTACTTGGGTCACATACATTACAACGTATCTCTGAATAGTCAAATACAGTTGCAATGCCATTACTGTAATTAGACACAGCTAGTTGCTCATCACCAGTAGGCCATCCTAGGCAACACAATTGCTCATTAGTATTTTATCTTAATATATGGAAAGGGGGTAGCCTAGAAGAGTAGTTCCCAACCAAAGGCAATTTCGCCACCCAGGAGACATTTGGCAATGTCTGGAGATATTTTGGCTATCACAATTGCGGGAAGAGTCTCTGCTGTCACCTGGTGGGTAGAGGCCAGGGATGCTGCTGAAAGTCCTAGAATGCATATGGCAGCCGTCCACCCCTAGTCCAAAAAATACTTTTCTGGCTAAAATGTGGATAGTGTCAAGGTTGAGAAACTATGACTTAGAGGAACTAAAAACTGTACATTCAGGGATGAAAACTGTGCATAGCTCGTAGTTCTGCCACATACGGGCACTGTGGCTCTGAGGAAGTTCCTTAACACCATGACCTCATGTTCTGCCTCTGCAAAATAGGGAATAATACTCTCTACTTTGCAGGGTGGCTGCAAGAATTTGAGCCAATGGAAAAGAAAGCTCTGGTAACAGAATACATGGTAGCTATCATGATTATTCCAACTGTTATTATCACTTACATATTTTTCAATCACATTACCGAACAGGAATAAAACAAACTTCTTGGAGAGTTGCGCTGTTGCCAATCGGGCACCACGGCAAACATCTCCCTAGCCTCCCAGGAATAAACTAGTCTCACTTCAAACAATTGTTACAGTTTGAATCCAATTGACTCCAGACAAAAGTATTGAGATAATCAGCATATTAAAGCCAACACTATAACCATATGTTAATTATGTAAATGATTCATTTTAATCAGCTAGAACCATGTAAAGAGTAACTAGGAATGCAAATGTAGGGAGTTATTAAAAACCTCATTATTATTCATCTTGGTTCCATGCGTGAACATATCCATCCAAACAGATGAATTAATAGTGAGGAGAGGAGAGGAGAGTGCTGGAGGGGGTCTGCGGGACACCATCTGTCTGCCTTTGCTTCTCGCTCAGGCCTCCACTTTGCATGGAAGCTGCAAGAGCCGTGCACGAAGGGTGCTCCGGGCTTCCTGGGGTGGCCTGGTCAGCCTTTTGGAGCTCAGAGAGTATCATGGCTTCTCTTCATTTGCCTGTGTTTGCTTTCTAAGGTTGGGACGAAGAAGGGGTGGGTTGGCATGGAAGCAACTCTACTATGGGTCCCCCAATTCATCCGTGAGTTGTAAAAACATCCCTCCAAACTTCTCTTTTCCCTTCTCCTCCACCCTCATTATAACTTCTACTGGCACCACACAATTCTCTTCATCATCGAGGGAGCTTATTAGTTTGCTATATTGTTATTATTAATAATTGGTCATTGTATTTCCTTGTTATTATTGTGGAGAGCTTTCCATGTGAAACTCTCCTTTCATTTGGTCTTCCCCCCAGCCTGAGTCTTAGAGGGAAATCAAGTTGCCTGAAGCTGAGCAAGTACTAATTGGTGGAACGGGGCTGGCATATAAGGTCACTGGACTCGAGAGTGTTAGGTAGTGTTACGGCCTGCTCTCAGAGTAGCTGTGTCCACCTCAGCTCATGGGGTAATTAGATGCTTCCAGGAGATATTTAGTTTTGAAACCTTGGAAGGGAAGGGGTATAGCATTACTGAAATACCTAAAATTTTCATATTGGGTTTGGCAGAAAGGATATGGGCTCTGCATTGCTTATACACGAACTCACTGTATTTCCCCCACATTTTCACGACACCATTTACGGTCCCCATTTCATAAAGATGAGGAAACTCAGCTTGAAGCAACCCGAAAAAGTCATAAGGCATAAGTTATAAGCAGAACTGGGATTTAAACCTAAGATCTGACGTCAAAGCTCACAACTTCCCCAGTTTGAATCCTGATGAAGGTATTAAAATATTTCTGTGTGTTGGTGGGGAAACCATGACTCAGAGAGATTTAATGGCCGGCCTGATGTCAACTTAACGTTCTGGACTTCAACCTACTTCTCTCTGGCCCCCACTGTTCTCCTTACTGCTCTGAGGGTAAGACCTTTGTTGATTCTCTAAAACTGTTAACACGCTTTACCTGCTGGTATAATTAGAGCTATCCAACAGAACCTTCTGGAATGATGGAAATATTCATATCTGTGCTGTGCAATATGGTAGCCACTAGCCATGTGACTACTAACCACTTGAAATGTGGTGAATGTGATCAAGGAGCTGAATTTTAAAATTTGATTTAATTTCATTTAATTTAAATGTAATCAGCTACACATGGCTAGTGGATGCCATTCTGGATGGAACAAGTCTAGATTTTCACAAATGTTATCCCTTCACTGAATGCTCACAAGCCCTCACTTTGGTTAGGAAAGGCCTTTCAAAGATGAGGACTAGGAGGGCAGCTCTATTAAATGAGAAGATGGAGAACTGCCAGGTAAATAATGCATGACCTAGAAGGTTCACCTGGCACTTCCTTCTCAGCTCTGATCTCTTTGTGTTGGAAAGAAGAAAGATTTACCATCCTTCTCATTCCATAAAGAATGAGTGAAATTTCCTGCGTCATTGAAATGCCCTTTCTTTGTTGACTTAATCTGAGCATAACAGTCTAAGAGATAACTTGTCTGCTTACCATCAATCCCCTAAACTGTACCAAGACATTTGTTCCATTTTAAAATAAAGAGAATTAAAGTTAATGGTGTTTTGACATCTTCATGAAACCTTTTAAAGTATATAAAGACTTTTTGTTGATCAATGATGCTGGTCTCCTGGTAATGCTTAAGCTTTCCAAAATGGGTCATTTTCAAGATAAATGGAGGAAAAAAAAAACCTCTCATGGAATAGAACACTAGTTTGGGAAATACTTATGACTTTCTCTTTCTCTTTAAAGATTACAAAACTGGTTGTCCTTCAGCTAATGATATGCTTAGTTATGTGTGATGTTTATGTGTGTATGTATATATAAAGCTATGCGTGATGTGTATGTGGTATGTGTGTAGACATATATGTAAATGCATATATTTAAATTAGTTGTTATCATTTGAAAATCAGATGACTAGTCCCACAGAAATCTGGATTTTTTTTTAGTTTCTCTTGAAATATATCAGAAAATCTGGTAACACAGAGCCTGTCTCACTGCATGGGGAAAAGAAATGACTGTAGTTACGCAGAAGCTGCTCCTTTCGATGAAGCATATGTGATGGGACATTTGTTCCCTAGTCCTCCATGGTCCCCGCCATCCTGACTGATGTCCCGACATGGAATTATGTGGGTATCTGAGTCTGGGCTGGAAGTCTCTGGCAGGCTGAGTGGATTTCCACCTTGTCCATTACCCCTGCTATGCAAACCCAGACAAGATGCTTCATAATGTTACAGGTGGAAGATTCTTCTTCAGATAAGGTCACATATTTTCTTTTCAAGCAACAGAGGGTAGGTCAAACATGTGGATAGGATTCATCAGAGAATCTACTGGAAGGAGAGGGGCCAGGGGAAAACCTTGCCACAATGACTGATTTCCACCTGCTGTGACAAGACTTCTTCATGGTCGACGAGGTGATGGCTAGAGACTGAAGATAATGCCAGATCTCAAAAAGGCAGATCCCCAATGTCCCCCCACCGCCCCCACAACACTGCTTCATCCCTGCAAATGATAAAATGGAGGCTGGGGGCCTCAGGCCCTCCCCAGGGTGTAGCTGCCGACCTCACCTCACCCCAGAGCGTCTCCACAGACTCACTAACTGTGCTCACCAGCAGCGATTTCATGATTCACCAACACCAGATTGTCTAAGACCAGGAGGAGAAAAAAAGGATTAAGCCAGAAAACCCATCTGCAATTCATTTCACACCAGACTTTAAAAACACGTCCACCTGACAAAAGTACAATCGATCATTTCATTTCATTTTTAAAAGAGTAAACATGATCAAAATTAAATGATTTTTGGGGGTGAGAAGTAAGGATATCCAAAAAGCTCTATGTGGCTTTGTTCTTCATATTCTAATTCTTTCATGTTTCTCTGCCTGATGTCTCCTAATGTACTTTCACTAGAATCCGATTTTTGATCTTTAATCCCTTTATGTGTTTTTCTGTGCTTACTCTTGAATGCCTTTGTAGCTGCCACAATTGGGTCTCTGGCACCATTTTAATAGGACTTAGCACAATGCAGGCTTGACAAATTTCATCTAAGTGGAAAAAAAAAAACCCACTATCAATATCATCTGAGAAACTGACCAGAGTTTCAAATACGCTGCAACAAACATATCAAATAGGACACAGTTAGGCTGATGAAGGCAGACTCCATGATCAGACCAGGAAGATGACAGAAACCATCTAAGGTTGTGTGACATCAGCCTGTGTGCCCTGGTGGTTTATAAATTCACAAGTCTGGAGACGGAAGGCTGGGTCAGATGAATTTTCAAGGCTCAACTTGGTCGACAATCTCACAATAAATGTTAGTGCCTGGCTTCCCTGGAAACACACACGGACGTCATTTCCTCTCTAGATGCCCGTGCCTTTGTGATTTTTGGCCAAGGTGATCAACAATCTGGCAATGTCTAAGTGACATTCTCTGACACAGCTCTGCTGGAAACGACATCGGATTTATAAATGTTCTGGCAATAAGGGACAATGCAACTGGAACAGACATCAATGGGAGAGGTAGCCTGGCTCAAAATAATCCTGTTTCTTCTGGGAAAGGTCTCAATATACTTAAGACAAGAGTCAGCGGACATGTTTGTGTCACATGACCCAGCCCTGGTGTGGGTCACCTTAGCTGATTGGTTCAACGGTGAGCACCTGACCTATCAAAATCTTCCCTGGGAGATTCTGACACAGAACCAGGGAAAACACTCATTCTCCGATGTCACAACTCAGAGGCTCAGGAGCTTTTAGCAGCCACGTTTCCCATCAGCAGGTTTGTGGAAGCGAAAGTCTTATGGTTCTCCTATTTTCCCTGAGCTCTGGCTGCTTTGGCCTAATTGTAAGTGACCTCCTGATACAGTCGGGGTTTCTCAGTCTGTGCTCTTGATACTTTGGGATATCTTGATATCTTTGTTGTGGGAGGTTGTCCTATGCACTGTCAGATGTTTACTACCATCCGTTCACCCACTAGTGGCAGGTAGCATCCCACCGCCTGCCCCCCCACCCCACCACTCCAGTTGTAACTACCAAAAATGTCTCCAGGCATCTCTGAATGACTCCTGTGGGGAAAATTGCTCTCAGCTGAGAATCACTGCACTAAAAGAATTTTCATGCAGAAATTCAATATTAATAACCAACAAGGTACTCTGGCCCTACCTATCCACGGCACCTAAGGTTTGGTACGTGAAATGAGGCTATAAAAAGGCGAGTCCGAATTTAGATTCTCAGTCTTGGCTATACTCTAAATTCTTCCTTGCTACTAAGATCTGGCAAGGTCCTTCACATATTTATTACCTTGTGGAGTGTTTCATCTGTTTCTCTGGTCTCTAGTGACATTTATATCTCACAAAGATGTTTATGATTACAAAGAGAAAAAAGGGTCCCTTGTACTCGTGACACAAGTCTTGAAGCATAGTCCATCATGAGATTGTATCACATTGAGACAGACTGCATGTTATTTACATATTATATATATAGTTATTTATATATTACATGCACACATATATGTATATATATATATGTTATATGTGTTATATGTGTACATACACACACACACATATATATCATATATATATGATAATGCACAGAAATCATTCTGATCACTGCAGGTCTTTTCTAATATATTAAGGATCAGAATGCTTGGAATCTAGCAGGTATATTCAGTAGTATCCTTTATATGTATCCTGTAGTGTCCTGTACCTTTCGATCAGAACCTTGGCACCCTTCTCCATAAATTGCCTCTTCCTCATTTATACACAAAAAAACGAATATGGTGTTCTTACTATGGGAGTCATAAAGGTTTCTGCAGTTTCCAAGAGATTCTCTCAGGGCAAGAGCACAACCAGCAAATATTCTCTCTCCTAAGTCTTAGAATTTCAAGTACAGAGATGCAATTATAGAAGAAATGAATACACGGTCATTTATTTATCTATTTATTTATTTATTTATTTATTTATTTATTTTTACATTTATTTATTTTTGAGAGACAGAGCACAAGTGGGGGAGGAGCAGAGAGGGAATGAGACACAGGATACAAAGCAGGCTCCAGGCTCTGAGCTGTCAACACAGAGCCTGATGCAAGGCTCGAACCCACAAACCGCGAGATCATGACTTGAGCCGAAGTCAGACACTTAACTGACTGAGCCACCCAGGCGCCCCTAGTACAGTGTCATTTAAATAAAAGAAAATGTATTCATTCTAGAACTAGCTCTCAATGGTTGAACAGTCCTCCCAGTATCTGCCCTACACCCCTACCTCCAGCCTTCTAGTCAACTCTGAGCTACTCAATATCCACCCAATAAATGTTCTCTCTTTCTTAAGGTAATCAAAGCAAATTTCTAGTGCTTGAAACCAAGGAACCCAACCTGATACTACCAAGAAAGGCCCACTAAAATGGTGAATGCAAAATCTGTGGGCATCTCAAGATCTATGAATTAGCACCACAACAAGTCAATTTTTTTTTCCTATTAAAAATGGCAAATTCAATAACCTACATGTAATTCCAAGGCCTCTTCTCCATAGTAATTACAAGATAAACAGATCTCACACTTAAAAGGGCTCTTTCTTTTCTGGCAGCCAGACGCTCCCAAAACAGGGAAGTCGCCAGCCTATCTCATCGCTCACCACAGATATACTAGACAACAGCTCGTCAAATGTAAGCTGTGGGAGACTCCCGAACCCCACAATTACCAACAGACCTTGAAAAGTGCTTTTTAATCTTTAAAACACTTTGAAAAGATGTGGGCTTTACACAGGACTTGGGAGTTCCAAAACTGACTCGCTGTTCCACTTTTCCATCACACGGGCAAACATGATCTTGCTGTCTCCGTGTTCCAAAATGCTCCCCTCAAATGTCCTCCTTTCCTCCCCACGAGATACCAGGAAGGCCATATGCCTCCTCCCTCTTCTGCTGAAGTGTCAACAATGAAACGCAGAAGCAGAAGCCGACATGTGCTAACTGGCCCGGGCCCTCCCCCTCCACCCAGATGATAAACAGCAAGACGGGCAGGGAGCTTCTGGAAGCTTACTCTGGCCCCTGAAACAAAACACAGCTATTCCACCGTCTATGGAAGAATCATTAAATGCTCCATAAAATGTACTTAGCCTTAAGCAAAGAGGTTTTGTCCTCCAACAAAACCATTTAAATGGTGCCAGCAGAAAGGTTCCTATGGCATAAAGTCCCTTGTGTGTTTAAAGGTTCTATGAACTAGTGGTGACCTTTAGCCGGCTGCTCAGCATACTGTCCTAAAAGACATGTGGCCCATTTTATGCCAGGCACTTTGCCGGGGTGAGAGGCCTAAAGTGCCCAGCCTTTATTTATTTATTTCTCATTCGCTCCAGGGGTGACCTCTTATTAAGAATCTAGCCTGGGCCAGACAGTGTTCTGAGTGCTCCACGCTGGTCATTTCCATGGCTGCCCACAGCAGTGGTATAGAACTGGACTTGTTTTACCCCTTTTAGGAAGTCATGAGTCTCACTGATTATAAGTCACACATAGGTAGTTCGATGGGAGCCAGGATGTGTCAGTTGCTTAATGTTTTCACTTGAAGGTTCCCATCCAACAGCACAAGAAGACAAGGGGTCCAGACTACGCAAAATCAGGGCCGAGGCTCACTGCAATCTTCTCTGTGGTTCTACCTCTGCCAAAGTCTCTGATAATAACAATAACAATAACAGCAACAGAAGCCTCTTAGCCAACAGATCCAATTTATCTATCAGGCGGCAGGCTGTGTGATTTACAAAACATCTTGCTTAAGCCTCAGGAAACACTCCTTGCGGGTCTTACCATTATTTATTTATTTATTTATTTTTATTTCATTTTATTTTATATTTTTTACAGATGAGGAAACTAAACTAAGGTTCAGAGAGGCTGAGCGAGTTGCCCAAGGTCACACAGCCAGTACACAGCTGAGGTCGAAATGAACTCCAAATGCATCTGAGTCTCACATCTGAGCTCTTCACCGGGACATTACGAAACACACATGCTCTCACGTAACTACTTTCTGCTCACTGTTAAGCTACTTCCTACGTCAGGAAGCACTCAAGACATACACGTGCAGAAACACATGCTTACACACACCCTGCCTTCCACCTCAGCCTCTAGGATCCTGCATGTGTTTTCTCCTACTCTCATGAGCACAGGTCAAGCTTCTCACACTTCATCAGGCAGAACAGGGGCATGATCAAGGCTGGTCTCCTCTCCTTCTGTCTCCCACCTCTGTTGGGTGTGTGAAGGTGGTTCCCACATGTTCTCGTAGCTTATTTATCCTTATGAGTAGAAACAAGGCCCAGCAGCTGCAGAGGAAACGTTCCCCTTTGATGCCTGCCTCCCTCGGACTCATCTGGTCTAACTCGGACTCACCTGGACTTCTTCCACGTCAAGGACCATGAGGGCGTCAAGCAGGGCGGGGACTGAGTCTCAGTCAAGCAAAAGAAACAATTCTTTCACGCTTTGGAAAAGTGCCACTGCCTCATTCTTTGATGCATAATGGTTTTAATCTTCCTCAAGAGTAAACATCTGCTTAATGCAAAGCTTCCTGACTCAAGTTTGGCCTCCTGTAAGTGCTGCAGGTAGGCCGACAACCATTACAGGCAGGCCTTGGCGAGATGGGACCATTGTCAAATGTGCAACGAGACAGATGGATCTCTCGGGTCCAGAACCTGACAAAGCTGAACCGGCCTCACTGCACAGGCTTGCGTGCAGGCTGGGGCCAAGGCCTGGAGAGAGCACTTTGGGTGCAGGAATGCGGGCTCTCTCCATTCCCCAGGCACATGGCTTTCCTCCTGTGGTCCAGAAACCCCCAGTGTATGGACAGTTAGAAAATATCCATCTAGGGGCGCCTGGGTGGCTCAGCCGGTTAAGTGTCCGACTTCAGCTGGGGTCATGATCTCACAGTTCGTAGGTTTGAGCCCCACACCGGGCTCTGTGCTGATGGCTCAGAGCCCAGAGCCTCCTTTGGATTCTGTGTCTCCCTCTCTTGCTGCCTCTTCCCCATTCGTGCTCTCTCTCTCTCTCTCTCCAAAAATAAACTTTAAAAAATTAATAATAAAAAAAGAAAATATCCATCTAATATCCACAGAGCCAATGTCTTTGTTTGGTTGCTTTGGGGTCATTCTTTCTACTGACAGCTCATAGGGACTACGGACTGAAGGGGCCCTTAGAAAGAAGAAACATTCCCACCCAGTAGATGTGACTCTCCACAGACAGACGAATTAGATTTCTCATACTCAAAGGCTTCAAGGAGACCTGAGTAAGATCTCTGTGAGGCAAGGCTAGAATGGGGAAGCCTAGTTAGTGGCACCATCTGAAGAAAGGGGAAATGACAAGAAGAGACGTGGCCAACACGAGCAGAGAGAAAGGAAGCCCAGAGGGTCAGACGCTGGCAATGCGTCCACGACATCATCCAGCAAAGATGTGCAATGAATCCTGGGCATGTGGCCTTTCCGAGTCCTGCAGAGGCCTACTGCGTCATGGGGAGGCTAACTCCTTGGGCCACACTGTGACCTACATGCAAAGTCCTTCAAAACCCCACTTCCCTAGGAACAGGACCTATGCTTGCTCACTCCGCTGCTGGCGTTTGCCTCTTCCTGGGCTTTCTGATACCAGGCAGGTGTAGCTAGGATGGGGGATGTAAGCTTTCTCAGACTTAGAAAGTGCTTCTTACATGCTCCCCACCATGCGTGTGCCACACACTTGAGGCTGCTTCATTTATCTCAGCCATACAGGAGGGAGCAGAGCCGCTATTTCAACCCTTCTCCGACACGCTCTTAACTGACCACAGTTTTGTGATGATCTGACATCTTTTGACTCTTCTAACAGTTCTTTGGGTTCTTACTTATCCCCATCAACCTGAGAAAGCTTTACCCAGAAAATGGGCAAAAACGTCTAGGTCTGTGATGTGTACTGTCCAACACAGCACCATACTAGGTAGAACGTAGCGTCTCACGTGGAGAATGTGGAGAGTGTATTCAACAATAGACAACTTAAGTGAAATGTCTGTCCATCTCTCTGTTGGTGGTGTTATATTTTCATTGTATTTGGAGGGACTATTTAAAGATGGCTCAACCATATGAAGATGACAAGGCATGTGAATAAATAGATTTTCCAGAGTGGTCGAATTTGAGGTTCCACACAAAGTTCCTGAGATTGCAGATGAGGTGTGCTGCATACAGCAAGGTGTTATGGACACAAAAAGCAAATGGTGGTTTTGCACCTGAGCCCCAAATCAGGACACACGGACATGTGCTTCAATACACAGGTGACCATGTGCCATCAGTGACTGCTCCTTTTGTGGGCAGCCCCATGTATCAACCATGTATCAAGGTCTATGGGGAGTAAGAGCAAGAGTTTAGTTATTTAACGAAAGCTAATTATTTTCCCCAGTCTCACACACACACACACACACACACACACACACACACACACACACACACAGCATCTGTCAGGTGCTTACTGTGTGATAAGCATTTTACACATGCTACCACATTTAATTCCCAGAACAACTCTGTTAAGACCAGGAACTGAGGCTCACATAGACCCTGAGACTTGTGGAAGGTCACAGCATGTGACCTAGTCATGGATATGGATGTTGTTGTGGGTCATGGGTACGGACCCAAAGCCCATGAGTTTACCTAACATACACTTTTCTGTATTTCCTTAGATGGCTGTACTATAGCTGGTAATTCTTACATCACTCAGTGTTGAGTAAACATGGAACCAAAACATACCAAAACATACTTTCCAGCCCCCAAACATAATCAATCTAGTTTATATTATATATAATCAATCAATCAATCAATCAATCAATCAATATTTTGGTTTCTGGATCTGAAATTCTAATCATTGCGAATAAAGAAACAGGAGTCAAAGGCAAAACTTCTCTCATGCCCTGTCCTTAGAAATCCAGGTTTCTCTGGCCACAAAGATAACACTAACTGATGCATACATAACCTTCTTCTCTTGGCTACTCTCTGGGCTTAATACATTAATATCACTGTATTCATATCGCCTGCCACCTTCGGCCATTTTCTTCCTACCAAAAAGTATTAAAGCGACGGCTTAGCTTTTCCTTGAAAAAAATCAGGTGTTAATTAGAGATTTATTTGTCATTATGTATCAAATAACTCACCAATTACTTGCTCTGATGCTGCCGACACCTGCCTCCTTCAGTAGTGTGGCCATCCCTGTGCTCTCTCATGGTTTATTTGTGAGAAGCTGAGTTGGCTATGAATTCTTCCAAAGGTTTATCAACCCTCTCAGGCCAGTTTGTGCATATCCAATGCGATGACAACAGATACATAATTTATTTTCTGGAGTGAGTTATGAAAGTTAATCAATAAGAAGTGGAAGTCTTGTAAATTATCTATCGAAGATCAGCCTATTAAGTGTTCTACTTCTACGAGGCTGGTTTGAGTGGAGGTCTCAGACTGCACTATTTATTAGTCCGCATACAAGATAATGTGATTCTCAAGCGGATGAAGGCAGACCTCGCTATTAAGACAGAGACAGTCAAAATAAAAATGAAATGTGTTTTGCTACAACAGCAAATCCTGCTCCCATGATTGCCAGGAAAAAAAAAAAATAAACAAGTAGATGGGAATCAGAGGAGGCTGGGAAAATCTCCATGAATAGAGCAGAGAGCATAGAGGGCAGTGGGGAGGGAAGCAGGAAGGAGAAGACACAAAGGCAGGCTCTCCTCGTCGATTTCTGAATAAAGAGGTGAAAGTCCCACTTTGCCACGTGGAAGCATCTCCAACTGCCTGTTCTCCCCTAAGGGAGCCTGGCCAGGGCAAGAAGAGAGGCCTTGGCATGCCCAGGATTGTGCAAAAGCCTTGGGAAAGAGACAGAAAACAGCTCACAAATAGGGTCCCGGGCTTGGTTCAGAGTCCAGGAACAGGGGTCAGAGGAACCGAGGCACCATCAGAGGCCAGGCAAAGATCATGGGGCAGAACGAGGTAGGTCAGGATGCAAAGACAGGGAGATGGGTGGGCTTCCTTCCTCTCATTGACGGGGATCAGGAGATGTGCAGGGGAAAGGTGTGGCCAGAGGGAGGGAGAAAATCCCAGTTTCACCAGCACTACTCTGCCCCACCACCAAGCATCATGCTCTCCATTAGGCTCAATTGATGTTGCTGACTCACTGGAAATTTTTTATCAAAAATTTATCTATATAAAATATTATTTGGAATCTAAACTGGGAGCAGAGTGACACTAGCCATGAGTGTTTTTATTCTCTGGGCTGGTATCAGCCAAAGGGAAGCTTTTCGTTCCTCCTACTGGTCCCACTTGGGGTGGGATGGCAGGGTCCCACTTGATGGCAGTGTCTGTTCCTGTAGAATCCAAAATGCTTGTGTTCCTGCTGGTGCTGAGACCATGAGTGCAAGGTCTCTTTCTCCTCCTCTGGCCATGGCACCGTTTGGAGTAAGCTCATTCACTTAGATGCAGGATGCCTCCAGAGAGGCCCTCACACCCAGGCCTCGGTGTCACAGAGCACCCCTCTTATTTCACTCTCTTCTCTCAGGCAGGTAAGTCCCTGTGTGCCTGAGCCAAAAGAGTTTTCTGCTGGATATGCAATGGCCATGCATGCAGGGGTCCTCAGCATTCACATACAGAAGAGACACCAGAGGCTCATGCCACACTTTGACCATGAGCTTTGCCATGGGTACTACAGATGGAAGTCCATGCATGACCATACATCCACTGGAGCTGGCTCCAAACCCTTTCCTCCATCACTCGAGAATGCACTGCACAGCACATCTGAGAACAGCTCTCCTACATGAGAATCTTTAACTGTTCTTTCATGTATTTGCATTATTTAAAAGGCAGAGCATTCATAGACTTCAGAATTTTAAGGACCTTCAACTTAAAGTTCTCAGAACACACCAGATTGTGCTGTTGCCCTGCTTAAAACTTTCCAGTGGCCTCTTATCACAACTTGATAAAAATCCAAATTCATTACCACACTGAGCAGGGCCCCACATCACTTCCACTATCCTTCCCCTTTAACACAAGACTCCAAACCCTACTGGCTTCCTTGGAACACTCTGTGCTTGCTGGTTCCTCTCTTGTGGGATGCTCCTTCCTGAATTTGGTTCTTGTCTTCAGTGTCACTGCTCCGAGAGCCTCGGCTGACCACCTTTCTCTAGGAGAGGCCCTCATACCCAGGCCTCAGTATCCTGGAGCACCCTTCTCATTTCACTCTGTTCTCCTCTCCACAAAGAGCTCACATCTGCCTGTCTGCCTCCATCCCTGCTCATTAGAAACTAAGTCCCATAAGAACAGGGGCCTTGACTCTGTTCAGAGCTGTCTTCAGCACCTAGAACTATGCCTGTCATTGAACTGTTGCCCAATTGCTAAAGATGAATAAATGGTTAGATGCACATATTCCCTATTATAACTAATTATAATGTATCAGTCAATAGGTTGGAGCACCAGGGTTGAGACACACAGCCTTGGAGGGGGCTTCTTGGACCTGGCTTCTTCACCTTTGAAACCAACAAGGCACTTTGCATGTACCATATTTACCCAAGTAAACACCCCTCCCACTGAAAGGAAATATGCTTTTTGGCCTTGACCTCGTTTTGCCTCGAGCAAAATGCCTTTGGCTGTCAGCAGCTAGAAGCCTGGGCAGAGCAGGTGGAGGGAGGTGTAAATGACCCTGAAGGTTGAAAGGAAAAGAAATTATCACCCAACAGATTGGCAAAAATTTAAAAGATTGATGATGCCCAGTTTTGGCATATGGATGTAAGGAAACTGGTCTATCATACTGTGTTTGAGGGAATAACAATTGGTGAAGCCATTTTCTGGAGGGCATTTGGCAGTTCCTATTAGAATCTAAAATGTGCATACCCTGGGAACGAGCAAACTCAATTCTAGGATCCTATGCTAAACCGATTTTCATACATGCGCACAAATGAATGTGCAAGGGCATTCTTTGGCAGCATCGTGGCAGGAATAAAAGAAAACCAGAAGCTACCAAAATGTGTACAAAAGGCAGAATAGCTAAATAAATGGTGGTAGAACTGTGTATGGAAATTTGGGCGATCTGTTCAGGATAATAGGGTAGACTTATACATAGTGGCATGAGAAGATGGCCAAAACATGTTGTTAGGTATATAAAAGGGAGTAGCAAAACAGTGCAGGTGGATGAGAGCCCACTGACCTCAAATAGGTGCATCGTGTCCATGTATACACAATTATGGGTGTAATTACATGGGAAGGGGTATGGGGGCTGGATTTCAGACCAGCTACCACTCCAAACTGTTACCATGCATTACCTCTTGGTGTGGAAGGCAGGAGTGGAAGGAGAATGTTGTAGGCAGACTCACATGCTTTACTCTGCTTTCTCATTTATTTCTTGAAACCATTTGAGGGAAAAAAATAACCATTACATGACAGTTTTAAAAGCAAAAGAAAGAGGGTTCAGGGATCTTAGAAGAACCAAGCTGGGGCCAGGGATGGGATTTGTGCCTCCATCAAAGGCTCCAAGCTCAGAAGAGGAAGATGAGTTCTTGGATTCACATCCCTCCCCACTGACCCACTCTGAGAATGTGATCACATGACCTAACTTCTCTGCCACTTCTCATCTTTGAAGCTGGGGTAATAACAGTGCCCGCCTGCTTGAATTTTTGTGAGGATTAACTGAGATAATGTCTGTTAAATGCTTAGTACACCACCCAGCACAGAGCAAGGGTAGATATTAACTATTAGTTTTATTATCATTACATTGTTCTCAGGTTTCAGCATTCAAATGTGCTCAGATGAGGGGAAGGCAAAGGCAGGGAAAGAGACTGTAACACAGCAATTTAATTAACTCGATCTTACTGAGTACTGCTGTCCCCCAGAACGTTCAGCGATGAAAGAAATGTCCTATATTAAGCAGCTCAACACATTCAAAACAAACCACAGTTGTCTACCAAGCACTGGAAATTTCAATAGTTTGCTTTAACTTAAATTTCAATAGTTACATGTGGCTAGTGGCTCCCACATTGCACGGAACACCTCCAGAGGATTTCACTTTCCCCAACAGAAGTAAGCTGCTTCTCTCCTGACATTGGTACCCGAGATCAGCACAAGTCACAGTACTTAAAATGTGATGAAACCCTAAGCATTTCATCTGGCTTGTGGTAGAAGAAGCGAGTTTACAAGATTTTACAAGTGGTGTCTGGGTGGCTCAGTGGGTTAAGTGCCCAACTTTGATTCAGGTCATGATCTTATGGTTCGTGAGTTTAAGCCCCACATCATGCTCTTTGCTGCCAGCGTAGAGCCTGCTTCAGATTCTTTGTCCCTCTCTCTCTCTGCCCCTCCCTCACCCTCCTCTCCCTCTCTCTCTCTCTCTCTCACTCTCTCTCTCTCTCTCTCTCTCTCTCTCAAAAACAAAGAAACAGGGGCGCCTGGGTGGCTCAGTCGGTTAAGCATCTGACTTCAGCTCAGGTCATGATCTCGCGGTCTGTGAGTTCAGGCCCCGCATCGGGCTCTGTACTGACAGCTCAGAGCCTGGAGCCTGTTTCGGATTCTGTGTCTTCCTCTCTCTCTGACACTCCCCCGTTCATGCTCTGTCTCTCTCTGTCTCAAAAATAAATAATAAATGTTAAAAAAAATTTTAAAAAACCCACAAAAACAAAGAAACATTCAAAACAAGAAGTTTTTACGAAATAGGTACCTTTTCAACCCTCATTCAGTTTTTCTGATTGCTCAAAGAGACTCAGTTGTTGCTACCTTGCCTTTCACACCATCTTTAGGACACTTTCAAACCTCCCTTCTTTTCCTGCCAGAGAACAGGCCTCAGACAGGACCAATTGCCAGCAATTGCAAGCAAACTCACAATGTGAGTATCTGATAACACTGCTTTGTTTTCTATGCATTTTTTTTATGGAGATACAACACATACCATAAAATTCACCCTTCTGTACGTACAATTCATTTTTTTTCTAACACAGGCACAGAGTTTTGCAACTATCACCACTATTTCATTCCAGAACATGGTCATTACCCCTAAAAGAAAGTCCTAACCCATTAGCAGTCACTTTCTGCATCTCCTTCCCCGGTTTCTAGCAACCACAACTCTGCTTTCTACCTCTGTAGCTTTGCTTATTCTGAGCATTCTGTACAGTTGGAGTCATATAACGTATGGTCTTTTGTGTCTGGCTTCTGTCATTTAGCAGAACACTTTCACAGTCCATCCGTGTGAGAGCACGTATTTGTATGCGGTTCCATTTTATGGCTGGATGATTTTCTGGTGTATGATATACCACTTTTTGTCTATCCCTTTGTTAGTCAATGGACATTTAGGTACTTGTCAGCATTTGGTTTTCATGAGCAATGTTGTGATGAACACTCGAGCCCAAGTTTTTGAGTAGGGATGTGTTATTTTCGATTCTCTTGGGTCTGTCCCTAGGCATGGAATTTCTAGGTCATACGGTAGCTCTGTATGTAATTTTTTGGTAGCTGCCAAATTATTTTCCAAAGCGGCTGCAAAACTTTACTTTTCCATCAGCAATATACACATGTTCCGATTTCTGCACACCCTCACCAATATTTGTTACTATCCTTCTTTTTATTATGGCCATTCTAGTTGGCATGATCAATGTTTTCTTTGTAGATACTATTTGTTTATTCCTTGTGGTGGGAATGTTTGATTGGATTAGAGATGGAAAGTATCCTTTTGCAAATTAACATATACTGGTTGTAAAAACTGAATCAATTTAAATCATAGCGTTAAAGATATAGTAGTGCTTGTGCTACGAAGCAGGTGCGTGTCTGAAGTTTAGGAAACTGTGGTCAAGGACAAAGCTTTGGGTTCCTTTTATGGGGTCCCTGCATAAACCTGAAACCTAAAGTCATCTGTAAAAGTGGTATGTGTGTGTGCATGTATGTGTGTGTGTACACAGGCACATGTGTAGGTATCTACGTTTGACAACTTGTGCTTTCTTCTTTCTAGCCTTTCACTTCATGTACACAAATGAGCAACAGAAAAGTCAGCAGACTGCCTCATTGCTGCATGAACATCTAGGGACAATCTGGGACAAGAACGAACTCTTCTGAGCCCCTGCTCTCCAGGGTCTTTCTGGGATTGCATAAAAAAATGTAGAAGTATCACTCAGCCAGTGTGTGCAGGTGAGGCCACTACCACTCTTTTCCGGGAGAAGGGCCACAACTTCTGGCTTTCTTTACTACTCTAGTCCACCTTACTTGTCTTCAGGATTTGGACACAAAGGGCCCCGGAAGAACAGTGCTCACCAAACAGCAGAAATGGGGAGCCTGAAGCAAATTTAGTGCAGATAGATCCCTGTGAGGTTTGCTATTCCTTAGCTGATACTCACTTGTGAAAGGGAGGGGTCAGGACCCTAAGGGCAGCAAGCCACTGCATTCGGGATGGGGTGATACAGCTTCTGAGAGCAAGATAGGCAGCCTTCAGTGTCTTCCCACTTGGTCATCTGGCACAGAGTGGGGGACAAGACTAGTCCCTTCTGCCCTGCTTGGGGACATGTGCAAAGATTCAGGTGACACTGTACTGCAGTGTCCAGTTGACCTCCTCTGAAAGGCTTTCCCCACCCAGAAGCCACAAAGCCATAACTGTTTCGGGAGCAGAGATTGTTAAGTACGTTTCTGCCACGGGGTGCGCTGACAGTCAAGTGGAAGTTAAAAACCCTTCCACTGCAAGACCATATGCTCACAGTTTGACATACACTTGGAGGGGAAATTTCCAGGCACCCCAATTAAGAACCCATGCCCACAAATCACTCTGGAGTCCCTCTTTCTTCATCAGCTCCAGAGAGTGGCTTCCAAGTCTCTATGAGGGTCATGATGGGCTTTTTCCTGGGGTTTGGAAACTCCTCAGCAGCAGTTAGGAAAGACAGCTGCTGACAGCTGAAACTTCCATGCCTGGGCCTCCAGATCAAGTGACAGAATGTGTGTTTCCATGGCACTCCCAGAAACAGGTGGCTCTTAAACTCTAGAAAAGCACATTCCCCTGCCCCACAGTAAATCAGCTGCTCTCTGTGGAGATGTGTATTTCAGGCATGGACAAGTGCAGCATCAGGTGTCTCCAAGATAAAAGGAAGCTCAGAAGAGAGGAGTGGATGGCAGAAAGATATCAAGACACTGTGGGATGGGACCTCGAAGGCAGAGAATCATCATCCTCCTTACCATGAGTAACTCTTCCTTCCTTTCCATTATTTCCTTCATGGCACTTGCTAAAATGATAATTCATCAACTCATGGGTTGTTGTAGCTGTTCCTAATTCGGTTTTGTGTCTTCCTCCCAGAGATCGTAAATGCTGCTAACGGAGGGATCATATCTGACTTCTTCAGCATCTTTCCACTACTGTCTAGCATTCCATCTTCTATACAGTAGGTACTCAATAAATGTCTGGAGAATTATGGAAGGAAGGAATTAACCAGTCATGTATAATAATCTTTTCTGCTGCTCTCAAACATACGAACCTTTCCTTCTATTTCCCCCATGAGTAAACTGAGGCTCAGAGAGGTAAAATTATCTAGTCAAGATGAAATTTAATAGGAGGTAAGGCTGATTCTGGAATCCAGGTCTGTCTGAATCCAAACTCCCAGGTGGTTTCTGTTGTCACAAATGACAAAAGTGAGACATGTTGCCCCCAGGGGCCCTCCCTATCCCTGTTAAAATAAAATAAAAGGAAAATCAGCCAGCCCTAAGACAGAACTGTCCCGTGATGGAAAATCCAGTCCACAAGCACATGGCTCACCAGATGCTCACAGCTTTGGTACAGCAAGACTTAATAAAGCGCCCAAGACTGGTCCCCCATGCTCTAACAGGTTTGCTTGTAGCCCGTGGACACATTTTTGGGTCATTAACAATTAAACACACATGCTGCACTCCCCTGAAGCAACAAAAGTTACCAGACCCTCACACACAGATACACTGCTATGATTCCCAGTCTCCTCTCCCTCTTTTTCTATAATCATTGTGATTTTCTGCTCCAACCTGCCTTCCAGAAACTGTCTCTCCTTTCTGGGAAGAATTCTCTCGTCGAAAAAGATTCAAGGAATGGTGGCATGGGGAATGGATATTCATTTGCCAGCCATAGACACACCTTGGTGTTGGCAATTTCCGCTCACGGCACACTAGCTCTCCTTTCTGTTTCCCATCTTACCCCACTAAAGACCACTAGACCATCTTCCATCTAGCTTTTAGAGGAATCTCTTTTGTTAAATGCTCATTTACTTACTTTGAGAGAGAGTGAGAGATAGGCAGACAGAGAAAGAGCGCAAGCAGGAGAGGGAGAGGGAGAAACCCAAGCAGGCTCTGCAATGTCAGAACAGAGCCCAACATGGGGCTCTATCTCACAAACTGTGAGATCATGACCTGAACAGAAATCAAGAGCTGGACGCTCAACCGACTGAGCCACTCAGGCACCCCTGGAGGATTCCTTTAAAAATGTAAAATCAGGTCATGGTGTTCCCCAGTTGAAACTCCCCAGTGGTTTTCCATTTCTCTTAGACCAAAATCTAAACTCCCTGCAATGTCCTAGGAGGCTGAATGTTATGTGGCTGCTGACCACATGTCTGATTTCATGTCCTACCTCTCCCCCATCATCCACTACATCCCAGTCATACTGGCCATCCTTGTTATTCCCCAAATGTGCCCATGTTGTCTGACCTTAGAGCTTCCATGTGTCCCCTTTGCCTCAACTCTCTTCTCCACCCCAGGACATGACACTGACTCTATTTGCCAATCAGATCAGAGCTCAACTTCCACACCTTCCATCCTTGAACTCTCCAAAATAACCCTCTCAGTTACTATCATGTAGTCTTAATCTATTTTATTTTCTTCCTCGCATGTACCACCATCGGATATCCTGTCTGTTGCTTATTTTCCCCCATTAAATCTGAGTGGACTTATTCATCCCCGCAAACTACTGTCCAGCACACATTGTACACTCCACAAATATTTTCCAAATTGATGAATAAATATGGAAACCAATCTAGAGCTGTCTGAATTCCCAAACGAAGCCCCCTCCTTGGCTTCTGAAATGCACATGGCCTGTCAGCAGCCTTATTTGGATTGTGAGGGTCAGATATAAAGATGGAAAAGAAACCACAGTAACTGGCAAGCTACTGATTGAAAAAAAAAGGTCTTTTAAATTTTCTGTGCACATTCAGACAAGGGCTGGGCTGGCTGGTTCACCTCACCGTAACGCCATGGGCAAGCCTGTTCCATGACTTCTTTCTCCAATCCATCAAGGGGAAATGTTATACTTTTAGGACTTAAGGGAATTAGGAGAAGGATTTAGTTTTTAAGAGAGAAAGTGAAGTCATTTAAATTGAAAACTGATCTTGGGCCCTAGACCTGTATTTCGTTTGCAAGAGAAATACTCCGGCAGGAGTGATGAGAGCTGACAAGGCAGGTCTGTCTGTCTCCTGGTCTCGGCTCCTGAGAGAAGCCTGCCCGGAAGATATCTTGATCTCTTGAGCAGCTTGGTTTTTAGTCCTAAAACGGGCATGACCTTGGGCCAGGTCCCTAAGGGATAGTTGTGTGTTCCAGGAGTCACCAGTGTACTCATGCCTTCATGATTGATGGAGTTTTTTTTCTCCTCAAAGGAAAGCACATCTGTCAGTGCCCCCATTCCATGGAACTTCGGAGGAAAGGTGTGAGCAGAAGCCAGCCACCTGGGTGGTTGGAGCCAGCCAACCTCTGCCTCTCTTCTGTCAATCCTCTAATCCCTGGGAGTACTCGGTAGATTCCTCTTCTTCATCCCCATCTTCCTCTTTCCATCTGACTTAAATGGTGTAATTTTCTGACGATCCATTTACTTAGGATATCAGCGACATGTTTTGTTGTAAGCTATCACCTTAGTCTTGAGGTTCTCAACAAAAAAGGATTATTTATTAGTTGGAAAAAATGACTGATTCTGTTTTAAAGAGCTTTTTATTAAAAAAAAAGCTGGCTGCAAGTGATATAAATTTTTATGCATAGGATGAGAGTATAAGAACTTTTGTGGAAGAAAATATATGTGCAGGACAAAGATGAGATATTCGTATAGTGGTTTGAAGTGGTTATTTCTGGGTAGTGGGTTACAGTTTGTGTGTGTGTGTGTGTGTGTGTGTGTGTGTGTGTGTACATGGACATGTGCACATATGTATATCTGTTTGTGCTTTTCTGACCACCAAGATTTATTTTGCATTTATCCTGAACTAATTTTGCAATTAGAAAAATAGGCAACAATCATTTTTAATGAATTTTCTGTTGGAAAGGAGCCCAAGAAGGAAACCATAAGCTTAAATCAAAGACCAAACAAATCGGCTGCTTGCTGAGACTGGCACTGGTGTGTGACATCCTTCCTGCAGGTGGACGGCTCTGTGTGAAAAGCGCTAACTGGGCTGGACCTTGGCCACAGGTGAGGTCCACTGAAGTCTATCAATAAACTGTCTTAAGACTCATCTCTTGGGATGGGTTCTGGCTCAAGGACAGTCCTCACCCTACCTCTTTCCCAGGACTGCTGCACAATATTCTGAATGGGCTCCAAGTACATGGGGTTCTGGGACATAGTTGACTGATTCAAAGTTGAGATGCACCCCAGGCTGGATCCATCAGATTCTTTCCTGGGAATTTGGAACTTGAATGGAAACACAAAGCCTGGTGGTCTTGAAAAGCTGAGTCACTGAGGTTTCTGAACCTTGGCAAGACTGACACTTTGAGCCAGATAATTCTGGTCGTCCTATCCACTGCAGAGTGCCAACAGCAACCCCTTTCTGACTGTGACAACTAAAAATGTCCCTGCAGGGCAAAATTGCCCCTGGCTGAGAACCACTTAGCTAAAGAGAATGTCCACAAATTCTGCCTGCCAAGTCCTTAGGCCTGCCCTACCTCATGGATTTCCCTTGGCTTGATTTTCTTTTGTTTTCCCCTTTTCTGTGCATTCGATTGTTTACACATTACCCCTCAAAAACTGCAAAATATAAACACTTCCCTGTTAAACTAGCCAGGATTGCACTCTGTGCCTCGACCAAAAGGATCTTAACAAAAACACTCACATTCAAAAATCATCTTTGGTTTCTTGATATTCAAAATCACCTGTCATCTTTCAACCCATAGGAGGCCCAACTGTTTTTAATTCAACTTATCTCTGATATCAGAGCAGATCTGAACACAAAGGTGTGAATGAAGCAGGTGCTCCTGAGCCACATGGGACACTGGAAACCACGATGTGTCAGCAACAAGACCCCAAGATGGCAGAGGAACGTTCACCTGCCCAGGGAGGGCAGGGGGTTTGCTTGTGATTGTGTGCGGAACTAACACTTTCCATGAGGAAGTTGGAAAGCCGGAAAGCAGAGATGTCATGGGACACATGCCTTGCCCATCCC
The DNA here is from genome assembly GCF_018350195.1 of Panthera tigris. Classification (NCBI taxonomy): domain Eukaryota; kingdom Metazoa; phylum Chordata; class Mammalia; order Carnivora; family Felidae; genus Panthera; species Panthera tigris. Next base: position 35,309,658 of record NC_056675.1, read on the forward strand.
CAGGAGTGAACTCTACAACATGTTCCTCAGTGAAGCTCTGACTAGCTAGAACCAAACACATGAAAGAAAATACACATGCAGACAGCACTGTGCACCCAAACCCCACAACTGTTCGAACAGATAAGAATTCCATATGGTCTGCATTACCCTCAGCAATGGAAGGCTTTTTATCCTTCCCTAGGCTACCCCATCACCATGCAGCAAGTGGGAGCTCTGGTCCCTTACAACACAGACAGGGACAGGACTCAGCAGCTGATGAATGGCGTTCTGTATGATGGGTGAACGCTTGTGCAACATCTGCTAGGCCCCCACACAAATTTTAAGGCCCTCTGGCAGGCAGCACCAAGTCCCTCAGCTAAGTCACAATGGGAACCACCTGCCAAAACGCCAGGTGTGAAACAAGCCCTAGCTCATTAGAGTCCTTAAGCCCCACCCAAATTCCTGGAAAAGGCTCCAGGCAAATCCAGGGCTCTGCATGGCCACTCTCCATGAGCCCACCGGAGCCTCGCCTTATTAAGATGGTCGTTGGACGGTCCACGTCAATTTCACATTTTCTGTCAAAACCTAACAGATACCAGGCACCTCGGTGTTTACACCTCTCAGCAGAACAAATGCAGAGCTGTTGAAGGGAGAAATAACACACCACCACAGTAACAATAGAAGAGATCGCTTGCAAGCTGTCCGCGGCCCCTGGAGTAACTGACATGTTTGACAGAGAATGTGTGTTGGTAACGTTGCTTGATTTGTGTTTAAAGGGAAAACAGAAAGTGCATTTCCAGAAGGTTTAGACATTGATAACCAAAGAGAAGGTCTTGTAAACAAAGCCACAAGGACCATGTCCTGGCAGCCCCCTCCTTGCCGTTTGTCACCGCCCCACCTCCCGTTTTGATCTCCTGGAGGAATCAGGCTTCCTCGGGAGAACAAGATCTCCTGACAGAAGGCTGCAAGACAGAGGGAGGAAAGCTGATCAGAAATGACAGCGGCACAAAACCCTGTTAGCCTTCCGCTCAGAATAGGTTGTACGGGGAAGAGACAAGGCTGTTCCCCTGCGGAGGACGGGCAGAGGCACCAAAGCCACACAGCACAGTACGGTCCTTGGGAACATCCCCATGTCTGCCATTTCCAAGCCCTGAGAGCTCAGGCAGGTTATTTCACTTTGCTGGGCCTCAGTTTCCTTGTATATGTGCTGCTGAAGCCAGCACTGGGCCTCAGTTTCCCTGAAAGGAAGTCTTTCCAGGGTCATTTGGGGCAGTAGAAATATCCTATGGAAAAGACCCAAAGGAGAGACCAGTAGGAGTAGCAACAGTGGAAATAATAGTAATATGATTTTTAACATGTAATTATAATATAGTAATTATAAAAATATTACTATTTGACTATATCATATGCAATCGTATAATCATATATTGTACAATCACATATTACACAACATAATCATAATATTATAGGATTATTGTAAGATACATAATATATATATTATGTTTTACTTTATGTATCATTATATAATTATATGTAATAGTATATAATTATAAAATAGACAATTACATACAATTATATAATTATATGTAATAGTATATTATAATTATGTTATATATAATACACATATGTATATTATATGAAATACATGTTATTATATGTACATAATATACATCACCTTATTATCTAATCCTTATTATGTTATTATTACTTATTCCTATTCTTATTGAGCCTTACTATATACCACGTACCATTATAAGTGCCTTACAAATATTAACTCATCTGATCCTCAAAAGCAACTCTGATATGGTCCCCATCCAATGGAGGCGGATACGAAAGCATGGATTTAGGTGCTTCTAATATGTCCATTTTACAGATGAGGGCAATTTAGGAACTTTACCAAGGAGGCAAAGCTGAGACTCTAACCCAGCAGTCTGTTTCGAGAGCTCACCCTCTTAGCCAAGATGCAATATATATATGTATACATATATATCTGCAAACGCTCCATATTGCCTCTACTGTATAGTTAGTTCTGGTGTTGTTTGTGGTAGCATTTTAGTTGTGCTTGAAAATAAACTTGCTAATACGCTTCCTGACTACTTTCCATGTGCCAGGCACTGTGCTATGAACTTTATATGCTTTGGTTCCTTTAACTATCACCCAGCAAGGTTAATGCTGCCCAGAGGAGGTGTTACCACACCCAAGGTCACACAGGTAGTAAGTGATGCTCAAGGTCACACAGGTGGAGGCAGGAGATGAGCCAGGTAGTCCGTTCCAGAGCCTACACCCCTACGTCGTCCTGTTAGCCTGCTTTTTCCTCTCCCAAATACAACACTTCACTTAGATACTGTAGGTGAAATGCCTTACACACAGCCTGGTACATCGTAAATGCCTGGAAACGAGCAGCTGCTGTTGTTTTTATTATAACTAAATGCGAAAAGCCCAGTAGGCATTTTCTTCCAAGAAAATGACGGAAGTATGAATTTATGACACCGTCTGTTCAGAGGGCAGATCCTTCGCCCCTTTTAAACCTCAACAAAGCCCCTGCATTGTTGGGTAACACCAGTTCCCCAATCCAGCTGTTCACGGGAAACCCGGGATTGCTGGGGAAGCACGTAGTTCACTGGGCCCTGCCATTCTGACGCAGACAATCCGAGGTCCAGGGCAGACAGCACAGGTCAGCAAGCTTGCCCACGTGCCGATCAGTGGCAGGGCTGGAGAGCACACTGATGAAGGAGGTTCTGGAAGTGCCTCTCTAAGCCGCGTTTCCCTCCCCAAAGGCTCTCCACAGGCTGCCCAGTGCCAGTCGGCAGTCTTGCACTCACACTCCTCCCTGCCGCCGGGTGCTGACAGATGGAAGCTATTCTTATTATTTAACATTTATTAAGCGCCCACAGTGTGCTAGGAGCTGCATGGAACAGGGGTGTGGGTGGTCCCAAAGAATTTGTCCCCAGAAGGCTATGGCCACATGGAGGGAAGGGGTTGGGCTTCTCTTTCCCACTCAAAGTCCACTCCTCCCAGCCAGTTATGGTTCCAGCCCCAGAAGTCCTACTAGAGCCAGTGGACAAAGATTTGGGCAAGGATTCCATATGAGTGAGGCCTTTACATCCTTCTTGGTGTGTGACCAGTAGCCCCAGCTCCCCAGGCCACTGACTTAGGGAATGGGAAGGGGTGTGGGTTTCATCCCACCCAAGGCCATGGGCTATGCATGTCAAACCCCATGGTGGTATCTCTTTCTCTCTTTCATAGCATTCCCCAATGGTACCCCACTCTGTCCAGCTGCACCAAAAAGCATGTCCCTGGTTATTGAGAATCTCCACTGAGAGAGGGAACAGAGAGTTACAATTGTGTCCACTTAACGCCCAAATCCAGAGCATCTCTGTATGGAAAAGAAAGTGCAGCAACCCAGGATATTGTGAAAGAAAACAAAACAAAACAAAACAAAACAAAACAAAACAAAACAAAACAAAACCAAGACAGCAGCAACTCTGGCCATCCATTATGGAACACCTACAATGAGCAGGGGTTGTTCTCCATGCTTCACAAGCATCATCTCATCAGATCCTCTGGGTTCCTTCCCCCATTGTCAAGTTGAGACAATGGAAACTCAGAGACATGGAGCCCCACATCACACAGGGGCCAAGATGCCTACTCAGATTGGTCTGAGTGGGGCACCCAGACCTTGGCATTATGCTAAGCTTCCTGAATAGCATAGTGGTTGCACTGCAAATGCCTTGGGTGTGGTCATTTTTGCACTCTTTTATGCCTGACATTGACTTTGGGAGGTAGAGAATATTGCATATTACTCCCATTTTTTAGAGGAGCAAGTGGAGGCTCAGAGAGGTCAAACACTTTGCCCAAAGTCACCAGGAGAAGGTCGTGGCCAGATTCAAGCTCCCCTGGTCTAGATCCTATGTTCTAAATTCTCTGATCTAAATCCTTAACTGTGCTACCTCATGAAATGAAAAGAAATGGCTCTTCAGAGAGCACTTTGTGAAAACACCTTGGAATGCACAAGGTGACTGCCTCCTCCAAATCCTCTCTACCTTGAGGAGCCAGTGCAGATTACAGAGTGGAAGGAAAAATAACAGCTAAGGGAGGTCATCCTCTCTCCCAGCATGGTATGCTGAACTCACTGCATTACTCTGAGCCAGATACAAGGTAGGACAGGACAAAACTGAACCACTGTTTCAGAGATAGAGGTCTTCCTCAAAAAAACAAAAAACCTCCACCCTTTGTCTCCTGGAACATACCAGAAACCCTGTTATTTGGGAAGGATAGAGGAACTATCTACAGGAAGCCATCTTCCTGAGGGGCGCCTGGGTGGCTCAGTCGGTTGAGTGTCTGACTTCGGCGGAGGTCGTGATCTCACAATCCATGAGTTCGAGCCCCGAGTAGGGATCTGTGCTGACAGTTCTGAGCCTGGAGCCTGCTTCCGATTTTGTGTCTCCCTCTCTCTCTGCCCCTCCACTGTTCATGCTCTGTCTCTCTCTGTCTCAAACGTAAACAAACATTAAAAAAAAATTTAAGGAAGCCATCTTCCTGGAACTGTAGAAAAATCCATCGCAACTGCCCAAGCCACTGACAGTGGTGGGGACCTCATACTGTGTGGGGTGAGTGCAGTCGAGACTCTACAGAGTTCCACCATCAAGCAGCTGTGTTTAACCTCTGACTTTCTTGCCAGTGATGTGGCCAGGGACTCCACCTCTGAGGAGAGAGACTGGGTCTTAATCATCTCAATGTCTCCAGAGCTTAGAAGACAATCCAACATGGAACCCTGACCCATGAAAAATTATTATAATAAATAAATGACTGTCACAATGCCTCTGTCTCTGACTTTTACAACCCGGAGAGCTCAAACTAGGAACTAGGCTTTGCAGAAGACAATGGTCCCAGTTCCCCAGAGGAAAAGACGTGTGGAGTACTGAGTTCAACGTTTCTGGACACCTCCTAAGGTTCAGCAGTTAATCAAGTGGATATGCTGGCTTCTTCCACGCTGGTGGGATGCATGTGTGATAGGCCTATCTTTAGACGTGAGAGAAACATAAATAGGGGTGAGCATCTCTGTCATAAATCAGCCGGGGAAAACACTTACCCAAAACAACCTTTAAAAGACAGGGAGGGGGTTCTGCTTCACCATCAAAGGCTCAGATTGCTGAACACCAAAGCAGCAAAGTGGAGTGTGAAATCCACAACTCTCTCCAGCTCTGTGTGTCCCATGCCAACATATTATAAAAAGCAGACTTGCTGATATAGCATGCCTTTAAAATGATCAAAATGACAGATGGTTGCTGCAGAAACACATCCTTTTTATAGGACTGATATTAATCAGAAGAGATTGACAGTGTCCCTTTAATCTTTTAATTAAAAATAAAAAGTGCATTTCTATAAAACAGAACGGGGCAAGTCGCTAGCATCTCCAAAGTGCTTTGGAACGATGGACAGTCCACATTATTTCAAACTTAACTGGAAGGCTTTGGTTTTTCTTTCTTTATATATTTATGTATGTACGTATTGCTAATATAAAGAGACATGAAGTTGTTGATTTGAGAAGCCCAATCTTGCTTCATAATGTTGTTACTGAATATGCTTATCAGACTGCCTTTACTTCACTAGATCATGCATGGTGTCCTCACCTGAAAAATAGTCAGAATGCTCCCAACATACCCTAGTGGGAAACAATACTATAATTAATTTAGGTGGGAAGATGCTAAGTAAAATTGCCATATCTAACTTTGATACATTTGATCATTAATGGAGAAGCAAAATGCGCTAGATGATATTTAACTGCTTGGTGAATATGATCACTGGCATCGGTCAATGAGGATAATAATTTCTTCTAAAGTTTTATTCATTTTTGTGATAGAGAGAGAGAGACAGAGACAGAGAGATAGAAGGAGACAGAGCATCCTAAGCAGGCTCCAGGCTCTGAGCTGTCAGCACAGAGCCTGAGGCAGGGCTTGAACCCATGAAGCACGAGATCATGACCTGAGCCACAGTCAGACTCTTAACCGACTGAGTCACCTAGGGGCCCCTCAATGACTTTAATTAAGATCAGAGTCCCACACTTCCTTCCCTGGAGAGGGTGTATGTAGGGTTCAGGGGAGCAAAAAAAAAAACATGTCTGGATGTTTGTAATACCTTCAGTTAGGATTGCTGATCATGAGAAGCTGACATTTGCCTGTCCAACACCTTACTGTGAGAACAAGACTCATTTTTTCCCTCTATTCACAGCCCCTACAGCTCAGTCAGGATGACAACACCATCCAGATCCAATGTGAGCAGTGAGGCAAGAGGACTGCTTTGAGGGTGGGCATGGTTTGCAAGGTAAGCCAAGGAGACAGCTATCTGGAAATTTTTGCAGGAACAGTTGGGAAAGAGACTTGCAAAAAGATGGATTGGGATGCGAGCCCGGAGATGCTTGGGGACCATTTGTGCCACCACTTAGATGTGGTGTGTTTGTGAATGAAGATCCAGAAAAGACAACCACAGCAGAGTTGTGGAGAGACATGACTTGGGTTGTTGGAGACTGAATTCAACTGCGCCTGAAGCTGGATGTTTTCTTTTTTCCCTCTAAGCAATATGCATTAGATTTTTGTCAGTTGCAAATAAAAGAGTCCTAAATAAACGTTCATCATACATCTTTCTCTCACTTTCTCTTTCTCGAATAACATCTACCATACTGGATACAGAACTACAGACAGAGATGGAGATACATAGGTATAGATGAGATACAGATATAGATACAGCTATAGACATGGATATATAGGGATATGGATGTCCCACATCTTTCCTGTGTATTAGGGTGGAACCTTTGTGTGGAAAGGGGTCTTGGGTGTCTTTTATTCTGGCTCATCACCCTCTCTTAGTTCAAAGCCTCACATACAGTAGGTGCTCGATAAACAATCGCTAATGAGGAGATAGATCACATTTAAAGCTCACAAACACCCTGCAAGTCAGGGATTCCTGCTTTTGTTTTGTAGCTGAGCACACAGCCTCGGAGAGGTTAACTGACAGGCCCAGGGCCACATGCTTAGTAAATGCCAGAGCCAATACATCAACCCGGACCTATTTGACTCCAAACTCTCCTTGCCACCTCCCTGACTCTTTAATTTAGTCTGCCGTTGACATGGCCTCTTCGGCAGTACAGAAAAGTCACTTAGTGACTAAGACAGAGCAGCCTCAAAGTAAATGACACCACTAACATTTACATCAGGTGTGCCTTCTGATTTCTTTCCAGATCAGCAGATACTCCAAACATGTAGATAATATTGCAGGGCAGAAATATCAGGATATGAAATTGGCTCCACCAGCCACAGACCAGAACAAGTGGAATTCTTTTTCGTTCAACCAGACATGTATCCAAATGACCTCTACCTTCCTCTACCTTCCTCTGTCTTTCTGTCGGGACAGCTTCTCCACTTGGATAATTCCTGGCATCACCACATATGTACGCAGATCTGCCATCAACTACATTGCCAGATTCAACGATGCTGATTTCTGCTTCGGAATCCAGGATGCAGGGTTTGCTCCTACCACTGCTATCCCTATCAGAGAGGCACTAATCAGCGTTTTTCTGCCACTGTCTACTCTAGGAAGGTTAAGTCAGAAAACACACAGCCTCTAGAGAGCTTAGAGTCTCTGAGAGAAAAGATGGCATTGAGTGCTCAGGACCCAAACCCAGGAAAGTGGACACTCCCCGGCGGTATTCACAGGAGGGTATTTCGGAGCCCATTCCTGGGTAGAGCACTCAGAAATTCAGGCTGTAAGAGTTATTTCAGAGATTCTTCCAAGATTCTTTCCACCTATGCTTTTTGATGTTTGAGTCCTATGTGCAAACAATCTCAAACTCTACAGTGCAGTGGGACGGGGAAGATACTGAAGTTCCTTCTCGCTGTGTCACCCCAACACCATGAATTCACCTGAATTCTCTGCTCTGGTAGGAAGACCTCTCCTTAGTTTGCACTGAATGCCTGCCAGTGCTTTAGAGCTCAACTCAAACACCACCCTTCCCTTCTAACCACACTCTTTCCTACTCTAAGAGACATCCACCTGCTCCCTCTCCTGTTTTCATATGCATTCCCATGGATGCACCTCAACAGTAGACTGGTGAAGAGGGAAGATTCTGGCCCAACATACCTGATCCAAATCTCAGATCTGTAACTGACATTCCTGTGAACTTGGACAAGCTCCCTTTCTCAAGGGTCAGTTTCAGGTTCTTCATAGGTAGAAAGGGCACCATAATCCAAGACTCTGATTCCTTATTTGAGATCACTGGGGTCATGTGTATTTTGAAATTTCAAATTTTTTATGGGGGACGGATAGGAATTGTCTTTTTCAGAAAGGTATTTCAGTGGAAACATCGATTATGTAACACTCTCAGCAGGGTCTGGGACAACATTCTGAAATCAAACACTTAAATATCCCTGTAGCAAAATATGTGAATATTCACACTAAGAGGGATAAAGAAAGTCTATAAATAGCCACACATCATTTTAGGTCAAGTTTGCTTCCCAAATCAGTTTTGGTACCAAACTTCTCCCCAGAAAACACCCTGATTTACAGAGCTTTTTGGAATTTAAAATTACAGATAGGGGATGGTAGGCCAGTAGTACTCAACTTAGTGTTTTGTAAGAAAAAGTGAGATAATATACCTAAGTATTTAGCACAGCACCTGGTTCATAGCAATTACTCAATAATTGTTACCTGTCATTCTTTTCTAATGTTTTTACTGTAGTATAAGTTTTGTGTTTATCTAGTGTTCTCTTCCACTGGCTGTGAACCTACATGTCAGTGGCTATGACTATCACTTTTGCGTCCTGGGTGTCCTGACCAATGCCTCGTCTAAAATATGTGAGCATTAATGAATAACTTAATTAACAAATGCATGGTGATGTAGATGGGGTTCTGTTTACACTGACTTCCATCTAGAAAAATGGTCTTTTGACCCACTATCTATAATATCTAGATGAGATGGGAATTATCTGTCCCAGTATGGAGAACGATCTAGCCACGTATGGCCAAAGGGCATACCCTTTGTTTAAGTATCTACAGTGAGGGGTGCAAATCTGAACTTATAACCCTGAACCAAGGGCTCATTCGATCTAAGCACTAACCAAACATACTAATCATTTATAAAGCCATTGTTTTATTATGTTGCTTGGTATGCTGCGGCCATGGTCTATGGTTTAAGTAAGTCATCTTGGGAAGTTCTGGATTCAAGGCTGACTTTGACAATTGATTTGTCAGACCTTCCTTGTTTTCAGATCAGAGAGTGCATTGATCATTCAGTGTATTGTTGAAAATCTAGAAGTAAATAAAGAAGTTTGAGAGGAACATACATTGTTTCTTTTTATCCCAAGATACCAAGATTGAGATTCATACAAAGGGAAAGGATTAAGGTTTCTACAATGCACTTGGTAATATTACTCTTTAAAAAAAATTTTTTTTACATTTATTCATTTTTGAGAGACAGAGAGAGACAAAGCACATGCAAGGGAGGAGCAGAGAGAGAGGGAGACACAGAATCTGAAGCAGGCTCCAGGCTCTGAGCTGTCAGCACAGAGCCTGACGCGGGACTCGAACTCCCAAACCGCGAGATCGTGACCTGAGCTGAAGTCAGAAGCACAACCAACCAAGCCACCCAGGTGCCCCGGTAATATTACTCTTTTTCTCTTCTCTTCCGCTTCTCACTACCCATGAAACTCTCCAAACTGGTTCAGCTCAATCCCCTATGGTCATTCAGAAATTCTTTACATGGCTAGAAGGAAAAACTATCCACCCTTCCATATATTCAACAAGTTTTGACACCAGAAGATGGGTTCAGGAGAACCAGCATGATAATGATTCTGGCTTTCTTGAGGGATGGCAGATGGGGATCACTGGTAACTACGGAATTCAGTCCTAGAACAAAAGATCCTGGTGAGCAACAACCTTAGAATTACTAGAAAACGGCTCTACTCTGTTTTTGCCAGACAACGTGATGCTCTATTAAAGCCTGTTATGATATCTGGTCAATTATTTATTTTTTTCTTCAACTGAGTAGACCAAAACAGGGCAGTGCTACCAGTATTAATTTAAAAAGTGGCAGAAACTCTTCTGCGACAGAATTGTTGGCTCTTGAGGTTGGAAAGACCTTGGGAGGAATCTCAAACTCTGATCCAACCACCCTGCCAAGTGGCTACCAAAGCTCTGTCCGTGTAACTCCAGGCATAGGGAACTTACTACCGATGATGGAGTACACACACTATTTTGGATCACTTTTAGTGTCCTGCTGATGACATTATTAAGGTGTGGGCGGCACCTTCCTTCCCTACAGGGAAGCTCTTACAGCTCTTGAGGAGTTGGGAAAAAAACCACAAGGTCAAGGAACTGGTAAGCAAGCTGATACAGCCTGCTGGGACACAGGACAGCTGGCATCAGAAGGCCCAGCTAGAAGGTGAGTGTGTGTGTGTGTGTGTGTGTGTGTGTGTGTGTGTGTGTTACAATTTTTCTCTCTTTGAGTTGCTTCTCCTCCCCTTGAAAATGTTTCTGCAACCAAGTGATCTGAGTTTCGTGATGCCAATGGGTAAATAACACAGGGTCTCTCAGCAAACCAGAAATGAAGCTGGTCTCTCTCCAGCTATACCATTTTAGTGCATTCCAGGGGAGTGAGAGAGGAAGAAGATGAATATGTCACAGCAGCTGGTCCAGAGCCTCCCCACTGCACTGCTCTCCTGACTTATGGGTAACTAGTTAGCAAAGGTGTCACTTGGGAAAACAAAGTATGATCGGGCTAAGATTTGCAAGTAAAATCACTTGTTCCTTCCAAAAATAACTGGATATGTTTTCTCCAACACTCTGCAAAAAAGGAATAAACAGGGCCTCCCCAATTTCTCAGCTGGCCCGTGCGTCTCCTCATCTATCATTGGGGTAATACGTCCAGAGTGGCATTTCGTAATGACAGCAACATTCCAGCAAATCGATAGTTATTCAATTCCCAACAAGCTCTCAAGTCCATTAAGCCTGATTACATTCACCCATTTCAGTGCGTGCCGTTATTTTTCCTACACCGGCACTTAATCTATAACAGGAACTTATGAGAACTTTCAAAAGCAATTTCAGCATCAATCAGCATAGAGTGAAGGGCACGATTTGCTTGTAATTATTTATCGGACGGGGCGGCAGAGGGTCTGACAAAACTCCAACAGCCGACCTTCACCCCAAGTTTCCAATGGAAGCAAAAGGCATTCCAGTTTGCCATGGAGTCCTCCTTCAGACTCCATGCACACCCCACTGGCCTGCTTACACCAGGAAAGATGGAACGATTTCCATGTTGTTGAGGACCATTCTCCAGGCAGTGTATATATGTCTCACGTATAATATAGGGGTTTCCAAGCTAAGCAATGGCCATAAGTCTAGGATGATAGAATGTGTTGTTATTATTGAGAATCGCCCCTGCATGTCTCGAATCACCCAAGTTCTTAAGGTTCACAAGCACCATTCGGAAAAGGGGGGAAACTGAGTTTGACCAGAACCCTCCCCAGAAATTTTAATTAAGAAGGTAGGGTACTGCAGAATTTTCAAATATAGTTGCGGAGGGGGCACAAGGATAAGGGTGAAAGGGTGCACTAAACACAAAATACATTTAGTTTTCCTTTCCCGCAGAAACAAGAGACAGAATTAACTACAAAGCGATGGCTGTTCTCAAACAAACAAGAAAACAACAGCAAAGCAACCATCTGGGTTTCCCAGGATGTTCAGGCTCTGTGACTAGTAGGTGTTCGCTTTCCACAGAGAACTTTGGACATACACCCAGAAGCCAATGCTTGTTTAAAAAGACAAACTTACGCTAAGGGGGGGGGGGGGGTGGAAAGTCCCAAGTATCTTATTGGTAGATGAGTCTCCCTGCACAAAATTAATAGGCTTAAAAGTAAAACCAACACACTTTTCAATCCTCCACTTTCTTGCCATCATTAAGATGTAAACAGCTGGTAAGGGAGTCCTAAAGTAATCTCTGAACTTCATAAATTGACCATCAACAGCATGTTCCTTTTTGCCTCAATGCCACCACTCGACCCAAGTGAGGTGGGGGGCAGGGCACTTCTATAAAAATAGACAATCCACATGAAGGCAAACATATAAATTAATGCATATTTCATGCTCCTTCTATTTCCTGGGTTAAAGCTCTTAACCAAGTCACCTCATGATAAGTTACTTTGCCTCATGATCTGCTCTGGGAGACTGAGTCCCTCAGAAAGCTGGGAAGGAGAGCAAATCCTGTGCCCTGTGGTCAACCTCCTGAAGCAAAGGCATGAATGTTAAACAGCACCCAGATCAATACAAGCAAATATGGCTCAACTACACCATTTATTCAGCCATGAGAGATGTCAATAGCCAGATTAGGGTGATCCATCTTTGTGATTTCCTACTGTCTTCCCACTGACTACATGAGGGCTTTTTCCTGTATTAAAAGTGTTTGCTTTCTCAACCATAAAAATTCCAATTATTACTCTGAGCGCTCTGGAGTTAAGTTGCTGGCTGGCAGTGGCCTTGAATTACCTGGATCAGTCCGGGAAAGTAGGGGGCTGCAGGAACAATCATAGGCACGCCATAGGGATGCAGGAGTACTCCTTGAGAAGGCAACATGCTTTACGTGAAGGTATTATTCCCTCTGAAGCTCAACACATCAGTGGAGAGTTAGGGGAAAATCTACAGACCCAACTTCTTCGGAACTACAAAGCCGAGAGCCAAATCGCTTCTGTCACGAGCCAGGCACTCATCAACGCCGAGAGGGGGAAAGAAAGAAAATCCGCATCAGCAACTCTTAATGTGAAAGTTTTCTTCCCAGACGCCGAAGAGACACAGCAGCTGCAGAGTTGAATCTACCAAAATGGAAGGTGCTATTTTGGGAACGGCTTGCCTAACATGACTAACCAAATACTCTTCATTAATTTAGTTCTCAGAGAGAGTGAGAGAGAGGCCAGATGACTGAGAGACAGAGGTAGGCCACAGGAATGGGGCTCTTCCCAATGAAGTTGGGCAAAAGGCAAGGGACAAAGTCTGCATGGGATTTTTAGAGAGGAAAATGAGACTTGTAAACTGAGAGGATTATCAGTCGCTACTTAAAAATCAAGTAGGTAAATGTGGGCACCCTTTGGCACTGATCACAAAGAAGCTAAGGAGATCATCTAATCTGTGCTTCTCTCTCTTTCTCTCTCTGTCACTGGCTTTAGTTTAATTTTATTTTATTTCATTAAAAAACTTTTTTAATGTTTATTTTTGAAAGAGAGAGACAGAGACAGAGTGGGGCGGGGGGTGGGCAGAGAGACAGGGAGACACAGAATCTGAAGCAGGTTCCAGGCTTGGACCTGTCAGCACAGAGCCCGACGTGGGGCTCGAACTCACAAACCGCGAGATCATGACCTGAGCCGAAGTCGGACGCTCAGCGGACGGACCCACCCAGGCGACCCTCACTGGCTTTAATTTTAAAGGGGCAATCTGTGCAAATCATATGATAAGAATACCAGCGGGGCGCCTGGGTGGCTCAGTCAGTTGAGCATCCTACTTCAGCTCAGGTCATGATCTCACCGGTTGTGAGTTCGAGCCCCGCATCGGCTCTGTGCTGCCAGCTCAGAGCCTGGAGCCTGCTTTGGATTTGGATTCTGTGTTTCTCTCTCTGCCCCTCCCCTGCTCATGCTCTCTCTCTCTCTCTCTCTCTCTGTCTCTCAATAATAAATAAATGCTAAAAAAAAAATTAAAAAAAAAAAAGAATACCAGCTAATACTTGCAGAGTGTGCTACACACAGAGAATGAAATAAGTTGTTTACACAGGTTACGTAATGTTATTCTCACAACTCTCTCAAGTCAGTACTGTTACCAGTTCCAGGGAACACACAGAGAAGTGGACTTAGACTAGTCGAATCAGTTTCCCACATGTGTACCCTTGTTAAGAGTCAGTGCCGGGCTCCGAACACAATTCCTAACCAGGCGACTCACTATATGCAGCAGAGCACTTCATTCTCCCACAGAACTTCACACGCTTTCAAAACAAAACAAAACAAAACAAAACAAAACAAAACAAAACAAAACACAGATTCTCTGTCCTTGATCTTTCAATGGTCATCTGTGACTATGCAGTGTGTTCATAGGAGATGGTTTCCCGTTCCCAGAGTTTAAAGGCATATCTACCCAACTATGGGCAAAAAATAAATTCAAGCCAATATTTGCAATCTTTCTGATGCTTGAAAATACCCAAAGGATCGTCTGGGATAGGTTCCACGGTAATAAGTAAATTCCTCTGGCATTACATGAATTGAAATGCAATTGATTTGGGTGTCTCACACACTAGCTGTGTGATGTTGGAACAAGTGACTTAGCATCTCTGAACCTTGGTTTCTTCACCTAGAAAACTGCAGTAATAATAGACCCTGCCCCATGGGGTCGTGTGGCAAAGCTCCGGGCATCATATCATGGATACCATACTAAAGGCTATTAGCTGTTCCTATCATGTGTGTTGTGTTCTCCTGATGGTCAGTATGGATACATCTTCAGCTTCAGATTGAAGGCACAGATAAATTCATAGAGTCACTCATGGCAAGAAGACACATGGGCATGTGGAGAGCTCCCGGTTTTGAGAGCAAGGGCGCACAAGTGACCAAGTGAGTCCACTCAGCTAACGCCAAAGGCCCAGGGATCACTGGAAATCACCTTCAAACCAAACATCCGCTTGCCACATTCCACCTCTAACTCCAAGCAGGACACAGGATATAGATTTTGTAGAAACTCAGAGAGCTTCAGACACCGCAAACCATATTCAACTATTGGCTTTTTCTAAATCCAAATGTCAATTCCTCCACTTTTAGATAGCCAAGGTGTTTTTACACTACACTAATTTTAGTTGCTTGATTTAGCTGCATAATTACATTTCTAGATAACGACAGTGGACAGCGTTTGGCAGAGAATTCAATTATTTAAGGCTGAATTTTGGCCATCTTGACAAGGTTTCTCTGTAATTGATTCTCCTGCATCAAAGTAGCCACACTGTTACAATTCAGAAAGCTCCAGTAACAGCTGCAAGTTGACCCCTCTTACTTAACAGCCTGATACTGTTTCTAACTTTAGCTTTTGACTATGACTTTCAACACTGTGCTTCTGAGAAGTTACCAATGAGGACAGAGGCATCTTCATGAGACAGCTTCTCGGGATGGGGGAGCTATTCATTACTTTGGTCAGAGCTGGGTCAGATTGGATTATTTCTCTTTAGTGTTAGAAAATGTAAAGACTATTGGAGGAGGAGGCAGGAAACTTAGTCTGGAAGGCCAGAAATTTACACAATTTAGATTCTTAGTTTCCTAAACTAGAAGAGAGGCAACAATATCCACTTACAATTCACCAAGACTATTCCCAAGAGCAAAATTGAGAGTGTTTCGGAAACTGTGGAGTTACATAAATACAAAGGATAATTGTATTTATTACCATATATATTGTTTTTGTTAAAGAATCTCATGATTTCAGGGAGAAATGAGTAACATAATATATGGGATATATACATACTTAGCTATACCTTTTGCAGAGGGCATTTTGTTTTCTTTTTAAAAACTCCATAATACAAAAGTTTTTACTGATCCTGAGTAATCAGTTTTTTCCCCCACCCCCATCCTTGAAGATAAGGGCTAATTGTTTTGTGACCCTTTTCACATTGACTGCCAGGAAGCTTAAAGCCAAATAAGAGATTCATCTCTGCCCACTGTGTTGGCCTTTCCTGCTTACAGATAGGTGTTTTTGTCTTCCTATCCTCACCACCTCCAGTACTAACTACTGCTGTTCACATTTTCTCTGATTCTGATTTTATATTCACATATTACTGTCACATATAATCATAATAGTTATATTTTGGAAATTGTATGAATTAAAAATACCCTTGCTCTAAACCTACCTCAAAAACTTCATGAACTAATAGAACATAAAATCAAATGACAACCATTAAACAAAACCTCTTTTTCCTGGGGTGCCAGGGTGGCTCAGCCAGTTGAACGTACAAACTCTTGGTTTCGGCTCAGTTCATGGTCTCGCATTTTGTGAATTCGAGCCCCACATTAGGCTCTGTACTGACAGTGTGGAACCTGCTTAGGATTCTGTCTCCTTCTCTCTCTGCCCCTCCCCAGCTCATGCTTTCTCTCTCTCAAAAACAAATACACATTGAAAACAAAAAAAACCCATAAAACCTCTTTTTCCTAACACAGGTCCTATTTTTTCCAAATAGGAAGCACCTAGTATTACTGGACTATAATTCTTTTCTCTTACTTCCATTTCCTCTGCTAAAAGACACTGCCTATGCATCTCTGCTCCTCACTGGCTCCTGAGCACAGCTCATGGTAAACAGTCAGCTACCCAATATGAGTTCGTGGTTTTTTGCAGGAGCTTTGAAAATGTAGAGTGAAAGAATTAAGTAGAGAGCAGGGGAGACCATGACTGGGAGACACAGGTAGGCCTCGAAACACAGAATTCAAGCAAAGGCCCCACATCACAATCTAAAGCAGCCATCCCAGACAGGATGGCAAAGTTGTTTCTGTAAGTGGACAGACAAATAGCTCAGGTGTTGACGACCTTATGCTCTCTGCTGTAACCACTCAAAACTGCTATTGTCACCTGAAAGCATTTACAATATGGAAACCAACAAACACTGAAATTTGAATTTACTATAATTTTCGCCTGTCAGGAGATACTCCTCTTTTGATTTTTTTCCCCATCTTGAAAAAGTGTAAAAACCATTGTGAGTTTGAGGGTCATAAAAATGGGTAATGGGCTAGGACTGGCTTACAAACCATGGTTTGCTGACCCCTAATTGAGAGCATGTATTTTACCTAAAGCTCTGGAAGTCAGACTTTAATATAATAGCAAATATAAACTCCTTTTCAGTTGCCCTCTGCTTCTCCACATGCTTCTCGATTTTCCTGTCACTTCGTTGAGTGCTGGTTCTGTGTCAATCTTCCCTGTGTCAGGGATTTCCATCAGGAGATTTTTTTTTTTCTTAGCCAACCTTTCATAGTTCAGTCTCACCCCACTCTCCAAAGAAGATAAAAACAAACGCAAAACAAACCAAAAAACCCACCTCCCATCTTCTTTCTCCATCTTCCATGATGGAACTCTTTTCTCAGTCACTGTCTCATTCTTTCCTCTCCTAGATTAAAGTGGTTCCTCTGCCTAGATGAGGTCAGATACCACATCTCCTTCCCACATCCAAGAGCTAACATGAGGATTACTCTGCTCACCACCAGCCCTTGTGAGGGGCAGCGGCCTAAAGTTTAAACACCGATGCAGGAGAAGGAAAAAGAAAAGAAACACAAGTTTTGGATGGAGGTTGGGAGACAAGAGCATTCAGAGAAAACCAATGCCTGCCATATGGATTCTGTTGGTTACATGAGCCAAGTGTAACCTCATGGACCAAATCCAGTCTGAGTAGAAGGACGAGGGGGAGGAGGGGGAGGAGAATGTTGATGACGGTGATGGCTTCTCTGCATTGTGCAAAAGAGAGATGATATATTTTTTTTATTAAAAAAATTTTTTTACACTTTATTTTTGAGAGAGAGAGAGAGAGAGAGAGAGAGAGACAAAGCACAAGTGGGGGAGGGGCAGAGAGAGAGAGAGAGAGAGAGAGAGAATCCAAAGCAGGCTCCAGGCTCTGAGCTGTCAGCACAGAGCCCAATGTGGGGCTCGAACTCACAAACCATGAGATCATGACCTAAGCCGAAGTTGGACACTTAACCAACTGAGCCAACCAGGTGCTCTGAGGGATGATATATTTTTTAGTGTTTATTTTCAAGAGAGCATGAGAGAGAGTAGGGAAGAGGGAGAGAGGGTGGGGTCAGAGGATCCAAAGCAGGCTCTACACTGGCAGCACAGAGCCTGATGAGGAGCTCGAACTTACCAACCACGAGATCATGACCTGAGCTGAAGTCAGATGCTCAAGCAACTGAGCCACCCAGATGCCCCAAGAGAGGTGACAGTTTTAAATGGAGGCATCTCATGTAAAATTTAGATTTATAATATCTCTTGAAAACCTGCAAGATCTAGAAGCTTTGGCCCACATTTCCTTGTACAATCCCTAACGTCTGGGAAGGATCTGCCTCCGCCACAGCTCAGTAGAATCACACTCCATTGTTGGAGAACCACCTCCACCAATCTTTACCTCCTTCCTTAAAAGAAGCCAAAAGTCAATTGCCACTTGCCGACCACTAAAACAGAGCAAAACAGAAAGCATACAACAGAGCGTTTCTGGGACAATATTAATTGCACTCCCTGTCTTTGGAATACTGACAGTGGTTACCTAACAATATGGATTCACGCAGGATACTGAAACACTCATCCTACCCCACTTCCTGGCCAAGGTGGGGGAGAGAGAGTTTTCTACAGTATTCAAGGACCTTCCTCATATTCCTCACCCTCACTTTTCCAGATTCATCCTCTAATACACACTGTCCCTCCTTCTATAAATCCCCTTTTTCCCCCTGTAAATCAGTCTGGCAAGTTGCCTTGGCCACATACTTTTATAGAACCAAGCCTCTGTATAATCTGGCCTGCTACACAGAACTCATTCTTCCATTCTTTCCTGCCTTCCTTCCTTTCTTCCTTCTTTCCTCCCAATTCAACCTTGATGGCCCGATCAAATCTTACATTTTTTACGACGCCTTCCCCAGGACCCCAGGCAGAATGAACTACACCATCACCCATGTTCTAGAATCACCTTAGCAAGGTGCAATCATTCTGTTAAGTGTGGCGACCTGTCTGGAAGGGAGGTTGGCTCAGGCAAAGCAGTCTGCCATTCATTCTTGTTCAGCCAGTGACTGTGAAGCAGTGACTAGACAGACAGAGTTTCCCACAATGCTTCCTGGGACAATGATGGCTGAAATGGCTGCCTTGGGGGGACATGTGAGTAAAGCTGTGAGGGTACAGGAGTCTCCAGACCACTGAGGGCTGCCTGTATCTCTAAGGTTGTCTCAAGTGGCCCAGGGGCATTCCTGGCACAGTAGCAAAAGCCTGAGTCTCAAAGTTGGAGAGGCTGGGCTGGGATGTTGGTTATGACACCCTTTTGAACATGTGATCTAGGATGAGATCCTCAGCCCCGAGCCCTCGTCTACTCGGGAGTAAAATAAGGCAATATCTGTGCCTCCTTTCAGGCAGGCTGTTGCCTTGAAGTGACTGGCCATGCACGGGCACTCCTGGCAGGTGGAAGGTGTACAAAAAGGTCCAATGTATTTTTTTTCCTTCAGAAGGTCTTTTGTAGACCCATGTAAAACTATTTTTTAATCATCTCTATCCTATGTCAAGCTTCCCTCCTCCAGGCCTCACCAGTACCCACAATGGTGCTTCAGGTGGAGCTTTCTCTCACCTCACATGATGGTTTGCAGAAAGGCCCCATCCTTCAACAGGCAGCTACAGGCCGACTTCTCTAGCAGCCTCCCACCTTCTCCAGCACTCATCATGACCCACCCGTCCACAGCCCCAAAAGACCAGCGCTGATTTGTCCCAGGATAGTAAAGACCTGGCTGGTCATCCCACCCAGGTAAGGTCAGTTTTATCTCCTCTACCTCATCCTCGATCATGTTGGTTTCCTGTCTTTCTCACAGGACCGGGCAGAGAGCAGAGGCTCAGCAAGCACTGGAGAATCACTTATGGTGATGACAGGACAAGATGGAGATTCAGGGATGTTTTGTGCCTTGTCTGAGTTTAAACTGAAAAATGTGTGCTTTGTCAGTTACCAAGAGCCAGTTTTCCCTTCCACATGACCCTAGAAACTTCTAGATCATCAAGAATGACCACTCCAGGGCAACAACTGAACCACAGTTGATAAACTCCACTCACTACCAGACATGCATTCAAATCCCATCCAACGCAGGGGAGACTAGCATGGAAGGGCTTCCCCTGGCATGGACCTCAAAGATAAATCCCATGAGATGCTACATAATGCTTATGGTCCTGATGCTGGGGACAAACGGATGAGTTCCCACCAGAGAGGCTGGAAGCATGGAGCTGATTATCAGGGGAGGGGGCAAGATCTTCCAGTGGAGAGCTTCCACAAACTGTGGGTAGGATGTACGAGCCGTCAACCAGCTGCTCCCCAACTTATAGCGACTTCCTTTGTATTCTCGGCGGGGGGGGACCAGTCCAACCAGGAAGGTCACATCCTGAGACGAGAAGCTACAGCCCCTACCCATCTTATGGACTAGTTTTGGTTAATACGTGTAAATGAGCTGATGCAGGGAAGTTCTTACAAGAATGATGAGTGCCTAGTAAGCATGACTGCTCACCATGGTACCACTATTCCCTCGCTGTCTGACACTTCTCCTTGCCATCTGGCTCTCCTCTTGCAAAAGCACCAGATCATGGTAGTTAGGAGCTCACACTGAGCCACACTGCCCAAATTAAAACCCTACTTTTTACCAACTGCTGCCTGTGTCTTCTTGTGCAAATTACCTAACCTCTCTGTGCCTACGACTCATTATCTGTAAAATGAGAATGTCGTCAGTAACCATAACTCAATCGTAACTCATAGGTGGTCCGGGGATTTAAAAAAGAATAACATGCAGACACGTTTAGCTGAGGGACTGGTTCATCACAAACACTCATTTAATAGGGTGCTGGTAGCTATTGTAATGGTAACAGCATTAGCAACAGCTTGTTTTGAAGGATCAAACCAGCCCCAATCAGGGCTCCTTCAAGCCAGGAGTATCAAAATCCTTTCTCCCTTTGACCTCTAATAGGTCAACCTGTAATAGGTTAAAGCAAATAGCGCTCACAAAAGTAACCTGCCATGTGCCTTCTTGTGTAAGAGCTTACCTCCTCCTTTCGTGCTCTAAATCATAAATTAAGACATAGGGGCTAACAAGGATGTGTGTGTGTGTGTGTGTGTGTGTGTGGCTTCTGTACATGGAAGATACGATGTTGAAACCAAAAGACGAGAATTCCAATGTCAATGGAGGGTTTACAGGGATGATGAAGATAGCACCTTTGAATCTGGGACACTGGGTCACCCTATTACCTCCAAAAATGGTTATGAAGATGCACAAAGAAAATTCCAGTAGGTTTTGTAAGTGAGGAGGCTGCTGATTATCATTAGAAACTCGAACCCCCAGCGGTAGAGGCAGCACAGTGCTCTGCTTGGTTCATTAAGCGCTTCTTGACCTGATTCTCCTCTGAAAGCCAGACTGACTGGCTGAATGAGCAAATCTAAGAATATCAACCCCACACATCATCTCTGCTGAGATCAACAATGCTTCAGGAACCGACCCCTGACCTGTCTGGGAATGAATGGCAACTGGGTTTGAGAATTTGTTGACCTTGCTTGAGGCAAACAAATGCTCTCTGGGGACTCTCACAGGGGGATGATAATCGGCTGCTCCCCTGGCTTTTTGCTTTGTGGCCTCCCTGTATCTTCTGCGTCTATGCTGCAGGTCCCTGCAGGAGCTGGGCACGGAGACACTCCAAATAGCACAGTCTCCAGAACTCACAACCAAGCCTTTTTGCCCAAACCCCATGCACATACTCTACTCCCTGTGAACTGGCTGAAACACCAGAGCTCTGTGTGCATCCTTCTCCTCTTAGTGACTAAGCGCCTGGAATTGCACCCCCCAGCAACCTTTGCATAACACAAGCTTCATTGTAAAACGAATCCCATGACCAAAGAAGTAGGAGAAATTCAGCTTGCCCTCTCTCCCTCTTGGGGATTTGTGACACCCATTAACATAGCAAGGCACCTGAGAAGTCCTGCAAGGAAAAAGAATAGAAACCTGTTTGACCTTGTTTGATCCAGATATTCCCAAACTTACTTGATGACCAATGGACTATCTGTTCATTGATCCACCATCCATCCATCCATCCATCCATCCATCCATCTACTTGAATATCGGGCTATTGAGAATTAATTATGTGTCAATCCTGTGCAAAGTTCTTTACCCCTTCTCCTTTCCTTTTTCTCCTTCTCCTCCACCTCCTCCTCTTCATCACCATAATTCTACCATTTGAACAAATATCCAATGGTTGCTTTGTGCCATGCACTGAACCAATTTCATCACATGGGTTCCCTGTGTTTACCCTTCCTATAGGTCTATCAGTAGATTCTGCTCAATTTCTTACATTACAGACAAGAAAACGGAGACACTGAGAGGTGAAGTAATGACAAAGGAAATATAGCTGGCAAATGATGAGTTGTACCTTGAATGGGAGTGGCAGAGCCCTGCTTGCTAATTACTCCGTGAAGCCCTTTGCTGGCATGTGATCCCACATAAATATTCTAAGAAATGCTGGCTTGGACTAAACTTAACCTGAGTGGCCTTCTTATCTCCTTTACCCTCAACCCCTCCCTCAATCTCAATCGCTCCAATAGTCATTGGAGATAAAGGAAGACACAGTAAAGCCAGGACAGAGAGCTGGATGACACTTTAAAGCTTGGGGAAGGACAGACTTCCCCCTCCCCCAAGAGGTCAGAGAGTAGGGAAATACCTCCTGAACACAGGAGGTTCAAGGCACAGGGAGGTGGGCTGGTCACATGGGAACACCAGCAAAGAGTGAGCATGGGCAGACAAAAAAGAGGGCGGTCCAGGAGAAGAGTACCCAAGAGATTAGCCTGCCACCTTCTTTTGTGATGCTAAAGCACCATCTCAACCTCCAGGGCTGTCTGATCCTTGGCTCTCTCTCCTACTAATGCATCTTCTGGGGACAAGTGGTGGCTCTTAGCTCGTATTTTTGATGCATGGACCACTCTGTGAATTTTGCCTTCATTCCAGAAAACTGCACATAACTCACAAATTTTCCATATCATTACAGGGGATTGATGGCCCTTCTGAAATTCATCTGTGGACCCTTGAGGAGCCTCCAGATCTCTATCAGATTCTTAAGTAGGTGGCCAATATGTGCCTGTGCTTCTGCTAAAGAAAAGGTGTGGGTAGGGTCAGAATCCCTTAAGTTAGGCTCCTGGTGACAGTTCAGGTGACTGTTCTCATGGGGAATCATGTTGACATGCTTACCGGCACCGTGACTTTGAGGATGTGTGCCTGCTGCTCAGAGGACTCTCACCACAACTCGACAGGAATGAGGTTTTCAAAAAGGTAAGAGGGCCAAACAACTTGGGGAAGTGCTAAGGTATTCCATACCATAAAAGCAAGCCAGACACTATGGAATCCAAACACAAATCCTTAGCTCTCCTATCCAGTAAGGGGCAACAGTCCCAAGTTGGGGTCTGGCTTCTCTCTGCTGCAGCTATCTCCTCCAGCCCCAGGCCAGGAGACGGATACTAACAAGCCAATGAGCGGGTGATAGGCATAGTAGGGTGCTGACCAAACCAGTGCTGGGGGAGAATGGAGGTAGGAAATACATGCTTGTATTTCAGAGACTCTGCAGTCCATTCTTGCAGAGAAGACAGAGACAGGAGAGACTGAGAGCCAAGCTGTGCTAAGCTGTGCAGCTAAGCATCTATGAGGATGAGCCAAGGGGCTGACCACTGCAAATGGTTTCTTCACGATGTCATGGCCGGGCAGCTGGTGGCAATGGAGAGCCTCTGACAGGTGGGCTTTTCAACTTCCCAGATTAGCAGTGCCCTTCTGGGACACTCTGGGGACATCAAAAGAGGAACCACCCCAAGTGAGTCATTTCCTTTCTGCTTCTTATGTTACAATCTATCTTTAAATATTTTTCAACAAACCATATATATCATTTACTATTTGCTGGATACTCTCTAACCCCTTTATGTATTTTTTCAAATAAAAAAATTTTTAATGTTTATTTATTTTCGAGAGAGAGAGAGACAGAACATGAGCAGGTGAGGGGCAGAGAGAGGGAGACACAGAATCCTAAGCAGGCTCCAGGCTCTGAGCTGTCAGCATCGAGCCTGACACAGGGCTCGAACTCATGAACCATGAGATTATGACCTGAGCCGAAGTCAGACGCCTAACCGACTGAGCTACCCAGGTGCCCCCCTTTTTTTGTAATTTTTAAAATGTTTGTCTAACCCCTTTATGTACTAACTTAATCTTCATAGAAATCTTTTAAGGTAAGTCCTGTCATTATCCTTGTATCACTGGTAGGGAAACTGAGGCACAGAGAGGTTAAGTAACTTGCCCAAGATCACATAGCTTGTGAGTGGTGAATCAGAATCAGGTAATTCACTGCTATGCTACCTCTCCAGGAAAAGATACATTTAAAAAAGTATATAAATTCCCACTGATCTCAAATTGACTAGTGAAAAACAAGCTTATTTTTTTTAAATTATAATACCAATGTATCATATTGGCTAAGAACTCAGATGATGGGGCCATACTAAGCTTAGGTTCAAATTCTGGATCTGACAGTTCCTGGCTCTGTTTCCCTGGGCAAATTACTTAACCTCTTTGAATCTCAATTAATTCACTTATAAATTTAGAGGTAATAATACTTTCCTCACAAGGTTGTTCGGGAGAGTACTCTAAATCATGTAGCAATGTGCTAAAAATATTCCTTGGGCTTGGGTCTACTTTTATGTGTGTGAGCTTCACTCTTGGTGGTTATATTTTAGCATGATCATCTCCATTTACATGAACGCCAGGCATTTAAGTGACTGCTTACTTATGGCTCGCTGTTTGACCCCAAACATTCCAGATTCATTAATCAACAAATCCCCATATTTGCTTAAGCTAGTTTGAGTTAGGTTTCTGTCCCTTACAACTAATAGATTCTGGACTGATTCAACAGTGATGGTAAGAACAACAGACATACACGGGCACAAAGGGAAGTCACAGAAGATAGTTTTGGCTGATTTTTTCAATTTTTTTTTTCAACGTTTTTTTATTTATTTTTGGGACAGAGAGAGACAGAGCATGAACGGGGGAGGGGCAGAGAGAGAGGGAGACACAGAATCCGAAACAGGCTCCAGGCTCCGAGCCATCAGCCCAGAGCCTGACGTGGGGCTCGAACTCACGGACCGTGAGATCGTGACCTGGCTGAAGTCGGACGCTTAACCGACTGCGCCATCCAGGCGCCCCTTGGCTGATTTTTTGAACAAACACTTACAGACTTTTCTAAGTGCCAAATAACATTGTAGGCACTTCAAAAACTACCTCATTTAATCTTTTAACAATTCTCTGGTATTGGTACTCATACCTGCCCCTTCTACAGATGAGGAAGCATAATGCAGAGACTTTACATCATTCTTGGCTAGATGGGTGGAAAGGCCATAGCCAAAGCCATGCCTACCTGCTTCCAAACAATGTTTTCTTTCCTCTGCATGCTTTGCACTACCAAGGATGCTGATGTACTTGCTAAGTAAGGAATCCTAGAAATCTACAGAGAAGCGGGCACCAACATTCAGGTGCCCACATTACAAACACTGCATCCATGGTGAGGCGTCTACCAAGTGAGTCCTAGGAAAAACTGCATGGGCCATGAACAAGAATTCCAAAAGATCTTTCCAGAGAAATCCCACTGCTGTGGGGCCGTGCCAACACAGTCTGCACAATCTCCAAACTATATTCAGACCCAGAAACAAGAAACATCAACCTGAAATCAACCTACCACAGTCCACGTCTCTTCTTTTTAAATAATGTTTGGTGGAGAGATCTGTTTTCCCTTTCTCCAAATGCTTCTAAACTTCCTGGGTTGGCTGTTGTTTTAGGTACTCATTTTTCCGCACACCCACCTACCACGGATCCAGACTCTACAAGTCAGCATTCCATAAAGTATTTACTGTGTTTGTTTGCATCTCCCCCAAGAATACTGAATAAAGCTCAGTGTGGAAATTCACAGATTCCAGGGTGGCTGTTTGTTTTAGGATTACCCCCCAGACCTCACTTCCTTGGAGACTCTGTGGCTGGCCTCAAAGATGAATGCTCTTTTTAGGACTGAAATAGAACAAAGGGACAAAAGGGAACTGAAGGATTTAAAATTAGGATAAAAAAGGAAAAAAAACAACAACAAAAGTTGGCACTGGAGTGGCCTTCCTTAACTGCATAAAACTTACCAATGATGCCCAACTTTCAGTGTGGTTTATCCCCATATGTTCCCACACTCCCACTGGGACCTAACATTTGCAAGCGCTATTTATCATTCTGCCTAGTGGTGTGCTCATTTGCCTACCTCGCTAAGCAGCCCTTGTTGTTATTTTTATAATTACTGGGAGTCTTTCTCATGTTGCACTCTGCCAGGACTCTGGCTTACCACACACCTGTTCTACTCGGAACACATGGAGAGAAGGGGGTGGGTCTGGCAGTGGAGGAAAGGGGAAGACGGCCTTCCTGCTCGCTATGAAAAGCAAAATCAAGAAAAAGAGGCAGACCAGAAACCACTGAGGTACCTCTTTTTTTTTTTTTAAAGGCTGTACTCTCTGCTGGTTTGTTATTTAACAAACATTCTCTGCTCATTGGAGAGTTAATCAGAACAAATTCTGTGCCGCTTTTTTTATCGTTACAAATGTTGACTTATTTAGCCATCATCATGACCAACAATGTGTATCAGCACCCCCATTTTACAGATGGGAAAACCGAAACAAGGCAAAGTTAAGTACCTGGCCAATGGGCACACAGAGGGCAAACGGTGGAGCTGCACCTCATGCGAATTCAGGTGTTCCTGGATGAGACGACCATGCCGCATCCTAATCCGCATCACTGCCGTCCACAAACATCCTCATCACTACCTCCTGCACACCTCCACTGTCACCACTCCCACCGTCACTGCCAACTTGCCACTGTCGCTCGCATCAGCACCACCTCCTTCACCATCTCAACCCATCACCACTACTGCCAATATCACCACTAGGACCACTCCACCCCCATCACCATCACCACCCCCTCCATCACCACCATCACAACCACCATCCCTAACTCCATCGCTACCAGCACCCTCACCACAGTGACCAGGGTTTCTTGAGCCCTTTCTACCTGCTGGGCGCTCTACAAACGAACTCATGCCGCGTTCACGACAACCCTGTGTGACTGATCCTGGTTCACCTCTATTTCACAAATGTGGAAAGTGACCTTCAGAGAAGTGAAGGAATCTGTCCATGCGGAGGGTCAGAGGTCGGTAAGATCTGTGACATTTTAAGGGTTCAAGGCCTGTTTTGCCTGACACCTATGGGAATGCATTTAACTGCCCTGCTCCCTTTTCTGGAGGCGGCAGGTGGAGGCAATGCCCCCTGGGCATTTCAACAAACTGGCTCTCCACTCCTCACCCACCATAGTAGAAGTTTGTTGCTAGGATGTGAGGGACCGCCCCGCGGAGCTGCGCTATGACCTTGCATGTGGTAACTCTACTACCAAACAATGTACAAGACCGACTGCTGAGATTCTGAGCTCTGGCCAAGTACCATCCGGGAGCTTTGGCCTGACATCTGCTGAAACTGGCCTGGAATTCTCTTTGGTGAGGCCCCGTACACCCCAGATCAGTCCCTCCTGAGATGTTGCCGCCCTCACCAAAGCCCTCAGGTGTCTCCTCCAGCAAGTTCTATTTGTTCTCCTTTGCCTGAACACCAGCTTTGGGGATGAACGGGTGTCACAAAGAATATGAGGCTTGTTTTTCAAAACTTTCACTCTTGTCCGTCTCTTCTGTCAATTCCCAGATCCAGCGACTGTCATGGCACACCTGATGTATTGCTGTGGCCTCCTACCAGGGCTCTGCTTTCAATCTTGCACCGCCCCCCCCAATCTGTTCTCCACAGAACAGCCCAACTGGCCCTTTTAAAGGCTAAGTTCAATCATATTTGTCGTCTGCTGGGAGTTCTTATTGTTCTTGCCCTTCCCTTTTAATTCCTTTCGGGGTAAAATTTACCCCCCATCAGTGCTTCCAAGCCCCTGTGGTTTCTTTCTGGCCCCTCTCTGCCTCTTTCCGTTCTCCCACTGTGTTCCAGGCTTGCTGGCCATTATTCCGTTCCCTGAGGATGCCCAGCAGTGGTACAGCCATCACATGCACCTTCTGCCTCAGTACATATGCTCTCCAATCCCTACCTCTGCCCACCTTCTCCCTCATCTCAGCTTTAATGTCACTTCCTCAGAGACAGCTCCCTTCATCCCCGAATGCAGCTGCTACTATTGTCTGTGGACCCCGCCCCCTTTTTTTCTTTTAGAGCATTTACCACAACTTGCAATACAAACTCGTATGGGGATCGCTTATTACCTGCCTTCCCCAGAAACTTGGAAGCTCTGTGAAGGAAAGTGAAGTTGGTTTCCTTGCCTATGTACCCTCAGTGACTAACCCAATTTCTGAGGCAGAGCAGAGGCTAAATAAATATTTGTTGAATGAATGAGCGAGTGAATTAATTATTAACCAATTACTTAAGTGAGGGGATGAGGTCTGATTTAATCATTATGGATGTCACATGCTTTGCTATAGACAACTCGATACGTCTTTCATAAATAGATCATGAAGTATAGGGAACATTCTATAAATGGTTAAAAACACAGCATTTCTTTCCTCCCATAGGATCAGATAAACCCTCAAAAGTCTGTCTTATGTGTAAGCCGCTAGTTGTCTTATGTAATATAGTAATTGCTGGCTTGAATTAAAGACATCATTATTTTGGAGAGTTGCTCTTTTTCTCATATAAAAAGTGAAGGATCCATCCCTCATATTAACACATCATCTCCTTGGCATGCTACACTATTAAGGAGGAAATGTGAGCTTATTTTTTGAGAAATTGATATTTTTCACAAAGCCAAGAAGAGCTATCAGAATAAAGGGATGTTTATTTGGGTGAATCACCAGCTTTGCACAAATCCCAAAATCCCAAGTGCTAATTGCATAATGGGTCTTTACAAAATGCCATAATATGGGTTCGGCTGGTTTCTCTGTTTTCGGTTTGAAAAATAGATTGTTTAATAACCCATCAAAGCTATATGTAAACCAAGTAAACAATAGAGCAGATGTTGACTGCTGTCTTGTGCCTCGTAGACATAATTAAAGACAATGAGACACTCACGGAGTCCTATAAGAGAGGACAAAGGCAAACAGAAAAATCACTACAATATGCATTTGCCGGACACCTGCTTTCTTAGTTCAAAATGCTGTCTCATATTTCCTGTGATGAAAAATTTTGGTGACGTTCTTTATTTACTTATGTAAACCATACATCCTGCTCTCTACTTTTCAGGAAGACCAGACTATAAAAGCTAGCCTTTTAAACTGAGTATCTGCCTCAATTTCTTTATTGCTAAGACCCCAGACAGTTTCCAGAAACGTTTCTAGTTTTCCCATAAGCATAAATGTGAATAAAAACCAGTTAGCCAAAACTTTCACATTTATAAAGGAAAATTCAAGCCCTGGCTTGGGTGGGGGTCTGTTGGGGCTCTATTCACTGGTAGCAGTGTTCGCTCCTTCATGCATTATTTAGGAATTCAACCAAATTGACATGTTTATTTCCTGAAAGCCTCACTTTTTTTTTTAAGTCAGGCACATTTCCCAAAATCACGATTTCACCTTACACACACACACACACACACACACACACACACACACACACACACATACACAAGCCTACTGGATAGAATACTTAAGTGTCATTCCAATTTTCTAAATATTCTGTTTTTTCCTTCAAACTCCTACTCAGATTTCTGTTAGGTTTTCAGTTCTCAGTTCTACAGGGGAAAAAAAATACAACCACACACAAAATGTAATGCATGATATAATTAAGAGATCAGGAGCACAATAAAACAAAAACAAAAACAAAACAAAACAAAAACAAAAAACACCACCACCACAGGGTGTTTTTCTCTGCAGATATCTTGAAAGAGGCATTGAACATCCAGTATACGATTTGATCATATCATTTTCCCCTTCTCATTAGCAAAAAAAAGCTGAGGTTAAAATCAGTTTTCTGTGGCTTACTAGACAGGAGAAACTTTCCTAGATCCAGAATCCTCAATTTAGAAAACAGATGTCCTCACTCAATTCCAAAACAAAGCATAATTCTTTTTCTGTGAATTCTCACTCAATTCCAAAACAAAGCAGAATTCTTTTTTTTGTTTTTTAAGCCTCAAAACTCCCATTGTTTAAAGCACACCTGAATTTCCTACTGATTTGTAGCAAATAGTGGTGCTCCCTCTGGTACCTCCCAGCTCCCTTGTCTCTTGTTTTCGAAGCTCCAGAAGGAAGGGGGATTCTAATGTGATTTTGCATCTCGTTATGCTAATAAAATGGTGTCAGCCCATTTTCACTGACAACACCATAAAGCATGAACACCAAATGGGAAACAAATAGGTCCCTGATAACACTGTGAAACGGACCAATCAACCCTGAAGCACCTAAAATAGATTGTAGTCCTCCTTCATTCATTCTTTATAGAAAGGCAGTGAAAATGTCCCTAGGTGAATCTGATTACACACACACACACACACACACACACGCACACGCACATGCACACGCACACATGATCTCTGAAGCTCAGGAAGGTTGTAAAGCACTAAATTCTTTTAGATTTATGGAGCAGCCTGCACCGCGTTGAGCAAAACAGCATGGCAAGCCGGGACCCCGCTCCCAGAAATTCCTTTATTAACACGACCAGGCCCCGCAAGTGAACAAAAGCACTGGTGCGGGGTGTATAAATCATTAATATGGTGCCGGGCTGTGACTGCATTTCCTGTGTTAGTTGGAGAGCTCGTCAGCACAATGGGGATTTGGGGATTGGAACTGGCTGCGGAGAAATGCACTCCATCATTCTCAGAGCGGAAGATTCCCATCAGCCCTGTGCTCTCTCTTCTCACCTTCCCCAAGTCTGAAAGCTTCGGTGTGCGTTGCCATGTATTCAACAACAATCCTAATCACTTAAAACTAAAATCACAAAAGCAGCTTCAAAGTTGAAAGACCTCCGGACTCTCCGCTCTTTTGACAAGTTTTGCCTTTTAAAGGAAAGAGCCCTGAGAACCCTGTCCAGTGGACGGCGATGGCCCAGCAGAGGCCTGGGGAGATGGCACAGAGCTGGTGACCTGTACAGCCCGGGGCAGGCCACTGGGACAATGAAGAATAACGGGCACATGTGTTGGTTCTGGGGCCAAACTGGCTGTGTTTACTCACCAGCCCTTCTACCTTCATATCCGCATCTTAAAACTAAAATGATGCTCATCTACTCCCTAGAGGCCTTTCGAGGGGGATTAAATGAAGTAATCCATGTAAAAATGCTTAGTAGTGTGCCTGTCTCACAGCACTCCATAGAAGTTATTGATTATTTCATTATATTCATTATTTTATTATTATCATCATCATTGCAAGGGCGGCTGGATTCTCCCTGGATTCTACCTACATGGTCTTCCAGACAGCATCTCCCACTGCTTACAGAGAAGCCTCAGTTTTTGAATGGAACCGAAAGCAGACCTAAAAAGAAGGCAAAGAAAAAGACAGTTCTACAGAATCCTGAGTCACATGTTCTAAATGGAGACCCCAAGTGGAAGGTTCTGCCATTGCACCGGGAAGGAAAGAATTTCTCCGCTCAACCCTTCCTAGTTTAACTACTCATTGCAAATACTTAGGGAAAAAATAAAGGGGGTCGGGGAGGAAGAGAGAAAAGAAAATGCAGAATTTTATACAGATTGTCAGGATGAAAGAGCCTATCAGAGGGTTTAAGTAGAGACAACAGAACGAAAGCAAAGTCATTTGTAAGAGGCACTTTTGCATTTCTAGAAATTCTAGGAGTGGCCCAGAGGAAGACTGATTTAAAACCAGGAGTTCCCACACTTTGCTCTTTTGCCTCAGAATAAAGAGGACAAAGGATCAGGGGCAGTGAGATATATGTTCCCTCTCACTGGAAAGATCCAGAGTCTGTAACTGCATGTGCAACTGGACAGGACATCCTGAGAATGGGCATCTTTCCAGGTGCCAGAGCCCAGCACCCAGGTACCACCAGCACCCAGGTACCACCAGCACCCCGAAGGAAGTCCCTGGACTCTTCCAGGGGACGATCTACACTGTAGCAGACCCTCTGCCACATTAAAGTTTATGGGGACAAACCTGAAGTGTGCCCAAGTCCCCTACATCACAGAATAATGACATTTGGAATGGAAATAAAGGAAGCCCCTGCAGTGTGATTCTGTCAGCTTTTGAAAGTAAATAACTTTCCTACTGACAAGAGCAAGACAATTTTTATTTTCCCTCCTCCTGTCACAGAGCATTAATTGAGCTGTGCAGTCACATTACATCCAACACCACCAGCAGGATTGACAATTGACTGGAGGAGGAGGGAACAGTCACCCAGAACAGGCAGGAGGGACCAGAGAACCCAGGGGAGACCCCCGGATTCCTTGTGCCTTGGTAGGGCCACCAGCGCACTCATAGTGTGGATTTGGGAGAAATGGAAAATAAACATTTATGTTCAGCTTCGATAAACAGATGCTATATTGTTTAACTTCATTCATTCATTCATTCATTCATTTCTTTAACAAACATCTAGTGGCCACTTACTGTGTTCTGGCAGTAACACAATTCTACTCAATTCTAAAATCTGTATCACACTTAATCTTAACGGAGGACAGTACGAAATGGTGCTTCCCAGCCTCATTTTTCTGAAGAAACCATGAAAGCCCCAAATCAAGTAAAGCAACATGCCCTTTGCTCAATCCAGTCAGATCAGCTAATTGAATAACAGAGTTGGGATTAAGCCCTCAGCTCATGACTTCTATACACAGTCCAGAGATGCCGTTTTTTTTTAAACCACGCTTTGGGGGCAGCTGGCACCACTTGGTTGTAAAATGATGTGGGTTTCTCATCTGAATTTTGTAAGACACTTGAGATGGACAGCTGGATATGTCCAAAAATAGGAAACGTGGACCTTGCCATCATCCGCTCTGTTTTTAAGCTGTTGGTATCGTTCACTGTTCATGAAAGATTCCTCTTGCCGGGGAGAGATCTCTCAGCTGTCAGTCCTTACCCCGGCATGAGAGCACAGCTCGCTCCATGCCTAGGTTCAGGCAAAGCAACAGAGAGCACAGCTACCGAAGGGAAGAGGGGGGATATATGCTGTTGTTTTTGATAAGGGGAACCTAGTCCTGGAGGTGAATCCTGGGCAAACATCAAACGCCAAAAAAGAAAAGGCTCATTAAGACTAAACCTTTTGTGCATTTACTCATCAGTACTGGGAAATCTGAGGCACTTAAAGCCTACAGCAGCTGTACTTTGTTCCAGAATTGCAAAGGGGGGAGAAAAAGAAGTCATTACATCCCTGGGAACACACACTAACCTGAATGCTTGTCACCCTCGCTCCAATTCCTACTTTTGATTCCGTGTGTATTTAAACACAACAAAAAGAACAGGATCAAAAATAGGCTTTGGCCGTTCTCACCTAGAGCCTGGTCAAAAGTTAGAGGCTACCGCATGCCCTCCTCCCCAGCCCCATCATCTCAAAGCCCGCTGCAGGCTGTAGGTGTTAAATCCATACTCATTTCCCTTAACCGTGGACTCCTGCCCTGCCAGAAGAGGCAACACAAAAAAGAAGCCCTGCATCTTGCTGTTTGCCGATGGGTCAGAGGAGGAAGGAGCAATTGTGACAGGGGATTCCTAGGAAATCCAACGGACTGAGCCAGTGTTTCCCAAAGTGTGGCCCTACATTGATGGTTCAGAAGACGGCACATGGATGAGCAACTTCATGGCCCTTCCGTGAGGACAGAGGCCTTTACTTACTAAGAACACCTAAAAGAGCAGCCGGCACCTTATAGATCACCGAACATGGAACAAATGAAATGAACATGGGAATGAATAAATATTTCAAACAACACTGGAAAAAGGATAATATCACAGCGGTGGTTCTGTGACATTTATTTATTTATTTATTTATTTATTTATTTATTTATTTTCTTCTGTTTGGCCAAGTCCACTTTCAAGTTCAAAATATATGTTATTATTTTTTTTAATATTAAGTAGATGGGGCGCCTGGGTGGCTCCGTCGGTTAGGTGTCCGACTTCGGCTCAGGTCATGATCTCACGGTTCATGGGTTTGAGCCCCGCATCGGGCTCTGTGCTGACAGCTCAGAGCCTGCAGCCTGCTTCGGATTCTGTGTCTCCTTCTCTCTCTGCCCCTCCCCTGCTCATACTCTGTCTCTCTCTGTCTCTCATAAATAAATAAATGTTAAAAAATTTTTAAATATTAAGTAGATAATACTATGATGCTGACATGTCGATGAGGGGATTGGTAAATATTTGGAAGGGGATGCTTTAATGGCTGAAATTTGAGAAACACTAGACCACATTTATTATTCTCAGTGTACTAAGCCCACTGTCATAAGCACCTCTATGGGGTTTTGACAGAAGATACCAACAGGCCTCTTAATGTGTTCCCCTCAAAACTGGCTCCCCTCAAAACCCTCTCTCCACCTCTGACCCACAAAGGTGTTTCCAAATGTCCCAAGGGTTTCTCCACAACTCAGGACTGCTTTCCTCTTATCTGTTCAAAAGGCATCTATTTCCATCCTTTCTCCTTACCACTCCCCTCATTTCAATATGGCGCCAGAAGAGAACAGAAAGCCTGTGTTCTATTGACTGATGCTGAAATGCCAGCACACGACCTACCTCCACCATGAACTGCCTCCCTATGCCTCTTTTGCTCCCTGAGGCTTATGAACCTGCCCTTCCTCATCCTTGGAACACCTTTCTCAACTCGTCACTCACCTAATGTTTTTTTATGCTCAGCTCAGGAAATCATCACCTCCTTCCTGAGACCCCTGTTGGTTCATCCAACAGAAAAGCTCAACAACCAACACTCCCCCAAACAACGCACTTACTTTTACCCAGCACCCTATTTGTTCCCTGCAGAACACTCCCCACAGTCTTTGAAAATGCCTTCTGGATTCACTTACTTTTGTATCATCTACTCTTTTAGTGGAACGTCCATTCATGGTGGCAAGGACATCTCCTAACTGATTTGCTGCAATATTCTCAATGTGAGGTAAACTTTTTTTTTTTTTTGCACGGCCAGATGAAAGAATGAATTAGAGGACTGAATGTGCTATCATATGTATCTGTGGAAAGCACTGGAAATCACTTGCTCCCCTTGCTTACAAGGTTCTAGAAAGTCCAAATGTGCACATGCATTCATTCATTTCTCACTTTAGTTTTTCACAGAGTATCTACTATGTATTAGACTTTAGGCATTGTGGGTACAGTACCAGAATGGAGACATCTCTGCCATCATGCTGCTTATAGTCTAACAGGTCAGAAAAAGCATGGCAAAAGTGCTCTGTAAGTGTCTGGTGCTTAACAAATATAAGAAATGTAAATTAGCAAGAGAGGAATTAGAAGTGGCAATCCCAGGCCATAGAGGGTAGTCATCTGCCTTTTTTTTTCAGCCAGGACCAATCAATCAGGGCCACAATAGGCCAGGAACCAGAAAGTTCCAGCCATAAAAGTTCTTTCCTACTCTTCCAGCCCCAGATATTGGATTTTCAAATCCTTTGGAAAGTCCCTTCCCTGAGTTCCTCCCGGCAGGAGCGGCCTACAGGTTTGCTGCTCATTTCTCCAGCTCGCTAGTACTCAGCACGGTTGAAGGGCCAGGGCCAGGGCCCTCCTGAGCTATTGTGCCTGAGAGCTGACCCTGTGTGACACAGCCTCTCTCAATGGGGCCAGCGCATCATGCAGACAGCCACAGGCCAGTGCTCAGCCGGGCAAAGTTCTCTCGGGGAGCTCCTGGAAATAGGAAACTTTATTGATGAATGGAACTTTCTTTGCTTTTCTTAATTGAATTAAACAGCACACTGGGACACCTCTCCTCGTCCATTAAAAAGGTCTCTGCAGATGGGGCAATTACACCCACGCTTTGTCAGCTCTGCCTCATTCACGGGATGACATCTCCCGCGCATCACGCAGCCCCCTTAGGCACCAACGCACCAACCTGATTTTGTTTCCAATGCTGCAATTTCTTTCTCGTCCAGAAGACTATTATTTGCCTGACAAACTACACTGTTTTTACCCGGCCAATATGAATAAACAAGCATTATGTTTCCTCTTGGGGCAGAGAGCCTGGTTAAATGAATCAGAAAACCCTAAAAAAGATTGTCTACCCTCAGTCCATCAGCTACCGGACAATCACTCAAGGGCCAGCTGTAAGGAAAACAGATGGTGCGTGAGCGCTAATAACATGGGCTTTCTCCACCCGGGCAGAGGCAGAAGCAGCCGCCTGTATGTTCTAACGCGGAAACCGCCGCGAAATGGCAGGCAGGGCTGCCGAATGGCGCAGGACTCGGGTCTGCGGGCTAGCAGATGCTTACAATTTCCACCGGTGACTGTCGGATTAAATAATCTTAAAGCAGAGGCAACCCAGGTAACCCTGCGGTCAACAGCCCCCTCCCTCACCCGCACCCACTGCCTCGCAAAAGCTTCCCGAAATGGGAGAAACATAGGAGGATCGCCAGCCCACCTGAGATACGGGCCTTAGCAGGCTGACGAGAGCCCAACAGTTCAGGCCTTCTTCCCTTTGTGGGAAAAATCAGGGAACCCAGGAAGATTGGTTAACTCGCCAAATTATGACACAGGATCTCTCTAGAAAGAGAGGAGC
This sequence comes from Panthera tigris, assembly GCF_018350195.1. Lineage (NCBI taxonomy): Eukaryota > Metazoa > Chordata > Mammalia > Carnivora > Felidae > Panthera > Panthera tigris. The sequence continues at coordinate 35,346,100 of NC_056675.1, forward strand.
ACCTGTGTCCCATCAGACAGTCACCCAGGCCTAGAAGCGTGCTCATCCCGGCCACTTAAATTCCTTAAACAATTCAGACATGAAGATAATCTATCCTAATTCTTTTCTGCGTTATTGACACTATTGACTACCCCCAATCCACAGCACAATCTAATAAATCAACGAGGGATTAAGCCGAGAAGAAAGAGGGTGATAAAACGCCATTTGGCCCCTATAAATCATCCGACAGAGCAGCGCCAGGTAAGTAAGTGGAATGAGAATTGAACTTTTCTACGCAGCCATAATTGTTATGGCCCACCGAACGTTTCCCAAATTTATAACTGTGGGTGGTGCAAGGGGGCCACCCGCCCCCCTTCCTTATGCCTTACTCCCAGAGCCCACCTTCCCTGGGACTCCTCTCTGAGAACCACTTTCTAATTAAAGACAGAAAGGGTTGATATGCAGGTTTCAGTTCAATTGCTTTCGATCTGAAGATGTCCACAGTGAGCAATGGCTTCATTTACCAGGAATTACCCTTTGTACAAACCACTTCACTATTTAAAACAAACCACATGGATCATCATTAAGTGGGAAAAATTACCAATCTTTGGATATTGACAGTGGCATGGCCCACTTTCAAGGCCCTTTTTCCCCCCCTTTTAATGTGGATTTTAAGCATTTGACTTTTTTTTTTTTTAATTTAGGCTGATAAAAAGGTTCTGAGTGAATAAGATTTGACAGATGAGAGGCTTTCTTTGAACGGGACTGGGAGACACTGACAGTGGTGGAGAAATAGGGAAAACTAAGTTAATATGCTACTTATCCTCTTTCAGGGAGTTAGAACTCGGTGTGAATCACAGCTCTGAAGGAGACGGGACACGCACCGTGCGCTACAAAATGAACCTCGTCCACTCCATCCATAGCCTCGCCATACCTCACCTTGTGATGGATGTGCTGTGGTGTGCACCCTAGGACTTAGGAGGGGAAAGCATTCCTACATTTTTGTGTGTTGTGTGTACGTGCATGCATGCGTGTGGTTGTTTCCTGCTTCTCTGTGAAAAAACAGAACACATTCTTTTTGGACCTAGCTCCTAAGCAAAGCCCCAGATTTGGAATTTATATTCGGGATTTTCCCCCAAAGCAAGAACGTTTCAGTGGGTCCCCACTTTGGAACTCTGGGAAGATTGTGTACTGGGGATGTGTGGGTTTGAAGTTCCTCTCACATAGGAGAGGACGATTTACCATTGAAGGAGACACCAGATAAAGTCACTGCAGTATATCGAGAACGGAGGCTGAAACAGGGACTTTCCCTGGACAGCAAGATTGAAGCCAGAAGTTCCACTACTTGCCTGTCCCTTCCACCTGAGAATGGTCTACAAGAACGAGAAATATGCCATCTACTAGAAGGATATGGATGCGTAGCTACATGTCTACCTATTGTAGATATGCACGTGATGGCATCATTGGATTTAATATCTACATACCAAAAGAACTATTCAACATTATCCCATCTTGCAATTCCAAGCTGTAGTACTATCTTCGATGTTAACAGAGAGATCAAAAAGAAAAAGAAAAAGAAATCATAACGGGAGGGAAGTATCTTTCTAAAGCACAGTTCCTGGGGAATATAAATAAATGAAACAGAATCAGTCAAATAATTTAAACACCACAATTGCCTCTTTTTTTGGTCTGAATAAATAAGTTCTTTGTGGCAAAAGGGTTATGTCATTGTCACTTGGTCATTCACAGTAAACTCAGGTATTGAGGTATCCCAACTGATGTTTGTTTTTATGAATTGTCTCAGGAACAAATCCGGGAGAGTTTAGGAAGAAAGCCTGGATGTCATGGCTGAGGCAAGGAAAGCAAATGATGAAGTAATTTTCCTTAGATATTAGATGACAAGTGCAACATGAAACTTCATTCCAGAAGAATATATTTCAGTGAAGGCTCAGTGGCCCCTGATGACAGTGTGTGCATTTATGAAACAGAACCACAAAGCCTCCAAAATAAGATCATTGTGTTTTAATTATTTTCTTATGTAATTGGTGATCTGCAATGACAAAGACTCCCAAAATATGTTTATTTCTAAATAATAAAAAAATAAAATGTTTCTAATGAAGGGATTATTTATCACAGATGTTTCCTGATTCATCCATTTGACCAACGGGCTCTGAGAGTACACATGAGCCCTCTGATCATCAAAATTAAATAGAGATACAACCTATAGCTACAGTTTAATAGCAGATAGGAAATACAGTGGCGATGTATGGATACGAGACGTATAGATTGCATCAGTAAGTGGTCTGTAGAGACTAAAGTGAACTATTTCACACCCTTCATCAGCCAATTGTCCAAACTACTACATAAAAGCAACGACAGGAGACTTCTATACAAACTGTCATGGCAGCACCAGGTAGGAGAGATGACCTAAAGGTATGGCTCTCCCATCCTGACCGTGAGCCTTAGGCAGGGTGGGAGGTGTGTCTAGAAAACCCGATTCTCAATCAGACAGGCAAAAATAATTGTCTGCTTGTATTCTACTTTGGGCATTTAGTGAAACTCAGAAAAAAATACATGCACACACACACACACACACACACACACACACTCACACACACACCCCATGTTCTGATGCTGTGTCACGGCATCACCTTATCAACACTTTTGCTGAAAGCCTTACCCACCCTTTCTGGAGGGGGGTATATCCCAAAGCACATTGTAAAACCCACCTCCATCTATCTTCATACGGAACCATGATGCTGCTCTAGTCACTTCTAAATATTTGTTATGGCTGCCAAACTCCCCATCAGGCTTCCTCTTTCCGGGGCAGAAATGTTTTCCCTCTTAGAAGAGGCCGCCTGGCAGACACTGATGACACTTGCGTTTCTCCCATGTACTTGTCCTGTTCATGGCAAGAATAACTTCTCGCTCAAACTCACCATCTTCCATTCTAAGTGTGCCTAAATAGAGCAAGCCCACTGAACAACCTAGCAGGATGAAATATCAATTTGTCTAAAGAAGAATGATGTATAAAGAAACAGTGAGAATACTGAGTATCTATAGCACTCTACTTGTTAAGTAATGCTGTTCAAATTGATTAACAAATAACGTGAAAGAAGTGAATATAGGAGGCAAAAGATCAACTCATATTAATAATTTGATTAAATTCAACTGTGGCTTAGCATCTGTAGAAATGGCCATTAGGATATTCTTCTGGTGGGTAACTGGTGTAAAATACACACGCACACACACACGCACACACACACACAGTCATTCACGGCAAAGGTACAGAAATGATAGAAGCAGATGAATCACATAATATGTTACCAATAGGCTCGTGGGAAATGTTTCCTGGCACAATTCACTTAATGAGAAATGGAATAAAACAATATTTAAAAGGATAAGCCAATTTTTTCCTAAGATATTCAAACAACAGAAAGAAAAGGCTGTTCTCAAAAAGACTTCCAACAGAAAATATGCCTTAGAAACATTTTCTGGAGGCAACCAACTTGATCACAAATTACCCAAATGCTCAAAACAGAATACTGACATTTTATGAACACATATATTCCTACAACACAGATTGGAAATGAGGGTCTTTGGAGAGGGAGGCCCCTCTGAATACTTGTAAGGGAAGTTTTGTCAGCTACAACCACACACAGTTCACAAATGGTACTCGTGAAGGGAGTCAATCGAAAACCAGGTAAAATGACTACAACCATGGTTAACTCTTCACAGAGCAGGACCGTGATCCTAGGAAGGGAAGACGATTCCACCTGTGTGACAAAATCCTTCGAACCCTACCAGTTCACAGAGACAGCCTCTGCCCCAAGACAGCGAGCTGCACTCGTCCCCCCTCCTCCCCAAACGTGATGTGGAGCCTGGTTCCCAACCCCAGCAACCAACTTAAGCAGCAGCCCTACTAGTAAAGAGGAAAAGAGAGGCAGAGAGGGTCTGAGGGAAACACCCAGAGAAAGACAGAGAGAAACACAATGAAAGATTCTGGTGTACATACACTGAATGGAAAATAAAACCAACACAGAGCCCCTCTACAAGACCATTATGGGGGAGTGGAGGAGGGGGAAAAAAGCGCCTTTACACATGCCAACAAAGACAGCATCCTAAATCACTGGCTTCAACACAGCATGGCCAGGGAGTTTGGAGGCAGATTCCAGGGCGGACACGCTCCAGAAACCCAAAGGCTCAGATCCCAAGCAGACTGAATAAAGCACAACCCAGACAAACTTAAGAAAACAAACAAAAAAAGAAATACTGAGCACACACCCCTACATACATGTTTTTTCCCTCCCTGTTATAAAACAGCTAAATGAAAACTCCAGGCATGGGAGTGCCTACACAAAGCTCCGAACACTTGGCCTCCAAGGGGTCCCAGACTCACGACACCACCACCGGACGCAGACACAAGAGAGATACAAGTAAAGAAAATGCAGTTTGCAATTTTAAACTCCGGGCACCCAGGCTCGGAACCAGGCAAAGTATTCTGAGAGGTGCAGACAGAGCGGGACGCGGGGCGGCTGGGCTCCGCAGAGAAGAGAGGGGCGCGGATCCACCCCTCCTGTCTGAAAGCACAAGCCCCCTCCTCAACCCCCTCCAGGGTCCAAAGCGCAGCCCAGCGATGCGGGCACCCAGTCCGCTGAGCCCGAGCCGGGGAGGAAGCCACCGAGGGAAGAGCGCGCCTTACCTGCTGTAAGTACATAAAAGTCAAGGCACACGAGAGCTGGGGACACATGCCCACGTTGGGGAGCGCCACGCAGGTGGCCCCCGTCAGAGGATGCTGCATCGTGTCTCTCTGACGCCCGCCGAGCAGGAGTGGGGACGCTCGCATGCAATCACGCGGCTCTTTGCCTGGTCGCTACAATTTTTTTTCCTCCTTTTTAATTTTGCTGATTATCTAAGTCAAACCCCGGTGGCCGTCCCTCCTCTTCTCTCTCTCTTTCTCTCTCTCCCTCCCCCCCGCCGCACCCGCGCGCGCCCGTCCCTCCTCACTGGCTTCCTTCCCTTCGGGTTTGCTAGATCCTGGCGTTGTTCACCCGCCTGAACTAAGACACTCCAGAGGGCCAGGAAACTATTTTGTTGCCTTTGTGGTGGTACCCTTTTCCCGGTTTGTTGGGCCTGGTTTCTGATGCCCCGCAAAGTGGACGATGCCCCCACCCCACGCCCCCCACCCCCCGTGGAGATGACAAGACAGGCAAAGGCAACTTGTAGGGAAGGGGGAAGGGGGTGGATGTCCTCCTGTAGATGCTGGGGGGTGGGGTGGGGGGAGAGAGCTAAGGGCGAGAGAGAGGGAGGGGAGAAAGGAGAGAGAGAGAAAGAGAGAGAGAGAGAGAGGGAGAGAGAGATTTTGACTCACACTGAGGCTCACTCCGTTGGTGCTGATGCTGTGTGCCTCCTCATTTGTCAAATGGGTCCAGGGGCAGGGTTGGGTTTTTTTTTTTCCCCTCCCCTCTGCTTTCTCTCTCTCTCTCTCTCTCTCTCTCTCTCTCTCTCTCTCTCTCTCTTTCTCTCTCAAACGACTCACCAAAATTCAAATTGTGTCTGCTAAAAATCTCTGCGGGGCGGGTGAGGAAGCGAGAGAGCGCCCCACATCGCCAGCATCCGGGGCGAGGGGGACAATTAATGCGATTGCCCAGCTGGGACCCAGACTCTTAGATTTTGGTGGCGGTTTGTTTGCCCGACTCGTTGGTTGGCAAATAAACACAGAGAAATGGGATCCCTCCCCCCCCCCCCCGCCCTTCGTAAGAGTGCTGAGAAGACCCCAGGGGCTGGGGGCACAGTGAGCTGGGGGCTGCGGCGCCAGAGGCAGGGCGGATTCTGGGGGCCCCCCACCCCCGGCTGCGCGGCGAGGCGGCGAGGCGCCCCCGGGGTTTGGGGCGCAGCTTTCGCTCTGCGCCTCGCCTCGGCTGTGCAGGCAGCGAGCGGCCAGCACTGGAACCGGCTGGAGCCGCTGAATGGGGAAACCGCCCTGGCTGGCGTGTTAAGTCCAGCCTGTTGGACCGCGCCAGCCCCGGCTGAAAGCGAGGGGGCTTCTCCAGCCCGGAATCCTTGCTCTCCTCAAATTATACATGCACAGGGTGGGGAAGTCCGTGTCTGATAAGCCATTACTCTGTGGGTTGCAGCGGGCAAATTACAATGGTTTATTTTATTTTTTTTTTCTTGCCTGGCCAGCCCTCCTTGGCCAAATTAGCATTCTGCTCTTGCAGAGGGGTCTCCCCCTTCCCTGTATTTTATGAAGTAATAATTATTCATCAGTAGATTTCGTTAGTCTTTATGCAATAAAATAGGATGTGATCTGCAAATCAAAAGAAAATATTAAGACTCTAACGCATCGTTGGTCCCCACAGGAAAAAAAAAAAGCACATTCTTGATTCTTGGCAGCAGTAAAATCACCATCAGGAATAGTAGCCATATTTTTTGAAATAGATTTTGACCCAGTGATTGGATTTTCTTTTATTTTTCAGGGCAAGAGGCTGTCCGAACATCATCTTTTTTGATTCTTGGGTTCGCTGCGAGAAAGCTGCCTGGGGGCTTACGAAGGTCCTGCAGGATGCAGCACATCCTGAGAGTGACGAGAGGACCCCGCGAAGGAACATCTCCGGCAGGACCAGGGGATGGCCTCAGGAGGACGTTCCCACTGACCCCTCCCAGAGGCTCATGGAGACCCTTCAGCCAAAGGACAGCTTCTGAACTGAGCCATCAGCTTGAAAGGCACAACTTTGCAGGCTAATCAAATTGCTTTCTGAAGGAAAGAAAATTAATTATTCCACGGTTCCATTTTTTGTTGTTCTGTTTTGAAATGCCATCGATAACTATAAAGTCTTTGCTATGCCAACATCAGGCCCGGACCAGGCTTTTTTCCTTCTACTCACTTTGCAAAACCAGTCCTTCTAACACCATGGGACTGACACATTCCATCAATTTAGAGGGGGCACCCTAGCAAGTTTAACCCGAAGCATAAGTTGAGCTGGGGGCGGCGGGGACTAGGAGGGTGTGGGCTGGTGTTTTACACTGCTGGGGTGGGGCAGTGTTTAGTTTGAAAAATCCTTGCTGTTGTCTCACAAATCACATTCATTGGACAAAGTCTGATTTACAAATAAACTGCTTTGCTCTTTTCTTTCTTTTACTTTCTGCCTGTTTTTTAATTATTTATTTTTATTGTGCAATTCACAGAATTAAGGGGAAAGCCACTCTACAAAACATACCCATGTATATAAATGAATATAAATAAAAGGTCAAAGATTCTGCCTTTTGGCTCCCCATTCTCCTTCCCATGCTTTTCTGTTTGTTGTACTGACAGGAGTTCACCGTGCCTTCCTTCATTTTTTTTTTCTTGCTGGCATTCGAAAAGCTTACAAATGCCCCAAGAAGAGGACAGAATTTTCCCTTCAGCTCATTTTCATAAGAAACACGATAAATAATACATGGCACTTTAATAAGACCTTATCTGAATGGTTTAATGAAAAACAAATACATTATGTAAAGAACCAATAACTGCTCTCAGCTGCACTGAGCCAACACTGGTTTTCTGGTCCATTTTCTCTCCAAAGTGGAAAACCCTCAGCGGCGACTGGATTCCTACAGACCTGTTTTGCAATAATGGCTCAGACTTGCCCTTAAACCTGGGTCTTCCCAGTCAGGCATCTTGGAAGTCTGCAAAAGGAAACCATGGAATCCAGAGCTTCTAAATTCATCTCAAAATTATCTGGAGCCATTCTTTAGACATCCATGTCCAAACGTGCCTGCTCAAGTGCATGCGAACACCATGGCACATAGAAATAGGCATGTCCCCCACCCCCAGTGTGGCAGCCACATAAAGGATCACGCAGGAAAGATTTTACAGCTAATATCAGTGCACATTAATCAGGAACAGAGCATCAGATGACCCTAAATCAAAAGGTAATGCCGTATCTGCAAATACTGCTCACTTGATGACAAAATTCTGCCAGCCTTTCAAGCAGCATCTGGGGAGGGTGAATTTGAATTCCATCTCAAAAGACACTGGGAAAGAGCCACATCAATGCCACTAGCCCCAAATGATTCTTCAGCATCAATAAATGGGAGAAGTGGGGAAGGAAAATACTCTTCTGTCTCTACAAAATATCCTGGGCACTCAGTATCACTTGGGTGTATATAGTGCATGCATGTTCAAGGGTCACCCTCCTGCCTTTCAGCCACAAGGACCCTTAATTGAATGGTCACACATACCCTGTAGGAAGTAGAGAGTGCCAGAAAACCAGGAATCAGCTAAAAATTCCTTAGGCAGAGGCAACTGCTCAAGTTTTCATTTGACTCACACAATAGTATTGGTAACTTTTTCCTTCCCTCAAATTTACCAGCTACTTAAAAGAATAAAATAAATCACTTCCATTTGCCTTTTTCATAATTCCTTATTATAACTTCCTAAGGCTGTCAAAAGAGCAGGCATTTCCCTAAAGTGGGATATTCTACGAGGGTTTCCATGTCCCAGAGCAAGAAAAACTCCAGTTAGACAGAAAGCAGGACTTCTTCTTTTTTTTTTTTTTTAACATTTATTCATTTTTCAGAGACAGAGAGAGACAGACCACAAACAGCGAAGGGGCAGAGAGAGAGGGAGACACAGAATCCGAAGCAGGCTCCAGGCTCTGACCTGTCAGCGCAGAGCCTGATGCAGGACTCGAAGTTACAAAGTGCAAGATCATGACCTGAGCTGAAGTTGGATACTTAAACGAATGAGCCACCCAGGCACTCCAGGACTTCTTGATCTTAAATATAATTACTTGTGCTGGGGTTAGCTCTCTGACAATGTCCAGGAGTGGCTCAGAAGTATTTTTCTCTCACTTCCAAATTTTGGTATGGGCAGCTCCCTAGTCCAACATTCAGTAATATGAGAAAGGATCTTCAGAAGACCTTATCTCTGCCACAAGCACTTTGAGTCACCTACTTGTTCAAATACTTGGAGGACAGTTAGTGGTTGACTGCTGTCCACGCTGTATTCTAGGCAGTTTTTTCATCTGTAAAATGGGGCTAATAATGTCTCCCTTGTGAAACTGAAACGGGTCTCAGAATTTTTTTTTCCTACCTAATTCATGGACTATTACAATACAACTTTAAAAACAGTGGAGACATTGCATGAAATTAACACCTTAAAAATTGTTTGCCAAGTTAGTACATACGCACACACAAAGACACATGCGCACACGCGCACACACACACACACACACACACACCATCTGTCATCATCATCATTTCATAAAGGAAAGGGCATTTTATACCAAAAAGTAAGAAGGACATAATCTCAAAATAAAGGACAGCCCTTCAAATTGATTAAATTTCAGTCTATTAAAATTTTCACTAAATTGCCCTTAATTTTCTCATTTAGCTGCAGTCTGTTGAAAATGTCATTATGGAATCAGATGAATCTGTGGATCAGCATTTGGGAACCACCGAGATAATGAATGTAAAGTGCTTCTTAGCACGAGCTCTGGCACACCAAGAATCAACAATACGTGGGAACCGTTGCGGGGATGCTTGAAAACAACAAACAGTCATACTCATTAGGGCTGAATAACACCCTCCTCACCCCAACAGCCTCACTGCAGCAAAACAAACCAAACACTTTGCTCAATTCTGAGTTCCCTGAGCCAGGGAGCCGCACGCCTTTCACAAGGGGAGGAACCTGATAAAGGTCAGACGGGTTGAATTTGTGGCATCCTCAGAGTTTATTTGCTTTCCTCAATGACATAGTGGTTAGGCCCTGTTCATTCCAAGCCACCTGAAATACGATCGCTATGAGGGAGTATTTGGGAACTCTTTCTGGCTCATATGAGGGCATGCAGTATACTGTACGGTGGGGAATACATCCTCCCGAGTCTCACTGCCTAGGCGTTCAATCCTGGCTCTGTCTCATGCTTCCATGGCTGCTGTTAAATATCTCTGGAGTTACAAGCTCTTAAAACCTCAATTTCATTCTAACAGGGAATGATAATAATTTTGCCTTCCTAATTAAGTTGTTAAAAGATAAAATAATGTAAAACACATGAGTCCTGAGATCAGTGCCTATCACCTAGCAACTACTCAGTACACACTAGTAACTATTATCATTGCATTACTTTTATTCTCAGTCTCTGAGTAGTTGATGACACAGACATTCCTCCTCCTCCTCCCCCTCCTCCTCCTCGTCGTCTTCCTCTTCTTCTTCTTCTTCTTCTTCTTCTTCTTCTTCTTCTCCTTCTCCTTCTCCTTCTCCTCCTTCTCCTTCTTCTTATTTTGTTTAAAATTACTCAGACAAGACCAACAAAGTCAATCCATTTATAAAACAACTAACTCCAAATGCATTTTTTGGAGAATTCTTTCAAATGCTACAGCACTTATGTGAAAATGTGTAGACATTACCCTTCTGCCACCCAGGTCTTCTGAGTAGAACCGTTTATTTAACCTTGCAGATGCATCAAAGGAACACAAACTTTCATATTAGTCTTGGTCAACTAAATCCTTCGACAGCTAGATCTCATAAAATGTCATGTCTTTCACTACTTTTTGAGGGCTGACTAGGGTAACACATGCAAAGACGCTATTTCTGGCCAATATGGTTGCTCTATTGTTTTCTGAGCTTCCCTCAACCCTGGAAAGTAGGTTTTTATTGCCCGACTTTACACAAGAAGAAATTGAGGCTGCACGAATATATGTACACTTGGACCCACTAGTAAGGGATGCAGGCAGTGTTTCGATCAGGGCTGCTGAACAGAGAAGGCAGAATATATTATCTCCATCATCACGCTATCAAGCAGTAGAGACACTTCTTAAAGAATCATCATTGTCATCATCAACATTTTATTCATCATTGTTTGCAACATCTAAACCTAACGAGCACTACTCTTAAGGATTAGTCTGTGTCTATACAGCTGTGAGATTTCCTCTTTCAGGAACCTATCAGTCACTCTGGCCACCAAACTTCAGAGTATGGAATTTCCCTAGCTTTCTACTCCCTACTTGTAACTGAAGGGGTAAGTCCCACCCCATCCACAGCCTACCTTAAGCTCTTCTAAATAAATAAATAAAATTTAAAAAACAAATACAATTTTTTAAAAGAAGAAAAGGAAACACTCTCATTTGCCAACACCTTTCCATCACCTCCTCTGACAAAAGTTGCAAGCAATACAGGCAATGTTCTATCAGAGCATGCAAATGATACCCCTCAGGAGAGACCCCAGACACAGCAGACAGAACCCCAAACGTAAAAATACCAAAGCAAACAAACAACCTAAGTTCCCATAGGAGCCTTCCTGAAATAATAGGTTCCAGGAGGTGATGCTGAGGGAGAGTGCAGTGTTTGGCACTTGAGAGGGTGGGAGTCTGTTTCCAGTGTATAGGACAGAATGTAAGAGCGTGGGACAAGGGACAGTAGGCGGAAAAGACAAAAACAGCTAAGTGGTGATTTCTCCTAATGAACAAGTGGGTGGGGAGGTCTACTTTGGGAAGCCTCCACACCCCACCCACTCTCTGTGTTGTGACTTTCTGGATGGAACTCGAACAAATCAGAAGGCAAACAAACCTTGCAGAAGATTCTATTTTTCCTCTGTAATGAGCTTGGCTACGAGGTTCTTTGACCCCATAAATGCTCAGAAATATTTATCTTTATGCAACATGAGTCACCTTAAGCATCTCCTACTAGAAGTGACTTCACCTCTAACATCTCAAGTTCTGGAAAAATCCCTTTTGACCTTAACACGTCCAAGGTCCTGTCTTGGCACACAGGCAAGAGCAACCACAGGGATTCTCAGTCCCTGGCGTTATCACTGCACCTTCAAAGGCAGCTAATAGTTGGTGGTGAGCTAGGAAGGATGTCAGGACTCAGAACAAAATTGGGTCAGTCTGAAAAAATCGAACGTACATAACAAATGGATCAGATACTCAGCAGAAAACCATCCTGGTTCTCAAGATCTCACCTCACCAAACATACAATCTGAAAACCCAAGTCTTAGTCCCCAAACTCCAATTACCATTTATGTGCACCTCATACTCTTACAACCTCACCTGACCTGCTAGCTCAGGGTTTTCTACTCCCTGTCTCCAGACTCCATTGCAAGAACCCACATATAAAGCTCAGCCCCTCATCATGTTCTGCAACACATCCACTCATAAAAGGCATGTCTGAGTTTAGTAGACAGAGACTGTGGAAGTGTAAGGAAGACTCAATGGGAGAAGAGATTCTCATCTCAGAAGTACAATTCTAGGAGGATTGGTGTGTATCATATCCTTGCAAATGTCACTGAGCTATTCTACCACCATTGACTTTGGTTCAACTCTCTTGGTTCTAGACTTTCTCTGTCATTCTCCTTTTTCCTCTTCATCTTCCCAGAGGGGACCAGAGAGATAATTCTCATTCCTACTTCTTTGTCCCACATTTCCTGCTCCTTGAAGGGATCCCCTCCTAACCCAAGTTTGTATCAAGCCATTTCCCAAAACAAGACAGTACTTTCCAGATGATTTCCTGTGTCCATTATTAAAAGAAGAGCATTTCTTTCACCTGATTTCAGACAGAATAATTTGACGCTCTTTGAGCACAGTGACACATAGGAGAAAAACTATATGTTTCTCTGGCTGGACCTTCTTCCGTGCTTCTGTGACAGAACTGTCATGTGCTCCATAAACACAAGATCTTGTCTGGTGTCATCTTGTGCTTTGTTAGCTCTCTTAACTCATGTACCTCAATTGTCATCACCTTGCATGACCCACATCATGTCACGTCTCTGCTACTCTTCACACACCTGTGAAGGATTTGTAGCAATCAGAGTCCATGCAATCCTAGTCTCTGTGGTTCTGACCTCTCCTCACTGGCTACCCATCAGGAATGATCACGTACCTTAAAGAGCCCCTGCATGTGTCATTACAAAGGTCCTATCCTCGCTGCTGTTTTAACATCCCCCCTAAACAAAATATGTGCACAAGCTTCTCTTCCTCTGTGGCCTTGCCTGTTTGTTAATGGAAGCACCTCCCTTCTATTCAGTTAACCTTGAAACATCAACATTTGCCCTTCATACCTCCCTTTGTTGCTTTGAATAGTCAATTGATTCCCAAACCACATCATTTTTAACTCTCTCAGCTCCAGCTATGAGGCCTCTCTTGATTTTCCATTGCTGCCGTCCCAGTGCCTCACATTATTCTCTTTAGCCTAGATTTAAAAAAAAAAAAAAAAAAAAGCAATTCTTCCCTAATTGGTTCCCTTGCTCCCAGTCTCGATTCTTCCCAACTCACACTCTACATGACTCCATGGGGGAATTTTAAATAGACAAAACCAAACACATCAATCTTCTGCTCAAAAGACATCACTGACCCCTCCCATTGCTGAGGTCATGATATTAAATGCTTTACACTGTTACTGTAGCTCCTATCATGCTACATAACTAGCACTTTCTTTAATGTGCCTCCCTTTTTCCAGATTCTGGTCACCTCATACCTAGTCTTGTAATTGCTTATGCCCAGTGCATATTAATACATGGGCAAATATATGTTCTTTGGCTGAGACTGTTTTAATGATATGAGTGTACAAATCCAGGAATATCCAGGGTGTAATTAAATAATCCCAGAATGAAACATGCATCTTTGTACGTTTTGCAATGTCGAGATACAGAAGAGGATGGCAGTACGTGTGTGTGTTTCCCTTCATCCTCCTAGGGGCAGTGCTGGCTATATACTGATAGCACTGTGCTACCCATGAGGATCCTGGTGAACTCAGAGGGGATAGGTCAGCTTCCTCTTACAAATGGGTCAGTCAGTGTCGACAGGGAGTTTCCCGTCTACTTGCTATCTACCTCCTGCCACCCCATCCTTTGCACACTGACATGCATACATCCCATGAGAACTTTATTTTTCCGACTAAATGTTGCATCCATATCATGTTAGAACACCACCTGGCTTAATGTAGTGGGTGTTTATTAAATATTGGTCGAATAAATGAAAACATTTAAAAATGGCAGTACTAAACTTTTCTACTTCCATGGTCCTAAGGTCCATCTCATTCTCACTAAATGATTCATTCATTCACTGCCTCAATATCTATGTCTTGAATGTATCTGTTATACCCAGCACAGTGCCACTGACCCAGCAGACACACTGATCAGGATACATAAAGCAAGAGACAAAATTCATATTCCAGATTAACTTGATAGTTTTAGGTCATCTGGTTTAGAAAATTACCTTTTACAACTCTGTATTGGCATGTAATACAGCATTTCCTCAACATTATGCAACAAATGAAAATACTGAAGTGAATTGGATTATCAGGATAATTGAAAACAGTATTAGTTATCCATACTCCCAACTTCAAATATTGGTGTTCATCAAAGTAGCCTCATTTTTCTCACTGATTGGCTTTATAATAAATGTTTCACATGTGCATTTATAAAATTCATCTCTACTGTGCCCCTTCCATCAGTATTATAAATGGAGTTTCAAGTAAATTTCTTTGTAGAAGGGTTATTACTGGTATAAATGTGCTTATGTGTTTGAGAACCACTGGTTGCCTTGGAACACTGTGAGGCTGAGATCGTACATTTTTCTTCCCGCAGGGAAAAAAAAAAAAGAATTAAAAGGGCACGTTCTGGGGCCAAAGAGTTTAATCTAACCATATATTGCCTTTTTTATAGTGAAGTGGACGTAAAAAGACGTGGAGGCAGATTGCCAGTTTCCAATCTTGAATCCGTTTTGTAACAGCTGGCTGACTTTGGCCAATTACTTAAATTTCCTGGGCCATGGGGTCTTCATTTATAAGTGGAAAAAACATTTTTTTTTCATAATTTGAGAAACACATAGGATACACGTAGGATAATATATGTACACTGCTCACTACAACCCCTGGCACCTAGTAAGGGCCCTAGGTGTGTTAGTTTCATAACTGCATGGTGCCGATGGTGGTGGTGATGGTGGTGATGGTGATGATGTTGATGAGGGTGACGGACATGGTGTTGGTATGAATGATAGTGATGTGGCTGTTGGTTGGAAACACACGAGTAAGGCAATATAAATTGGCCTCTGAGGGAAAGACAGCTCCATTCTCTCTACTGGAAAGCAAAGGAGCCATTCTTTTCTTCTCTTGCAGCAGAGCCCATTGCTAATTCACGATCCTGCCCTTCTTTCTTAACTGTAGTGTTTCCAGCTAAGGAACCTTGCCTCTTCCTGCTTTCCCTCCTTACAACTGGGCCACAGACATCTCTAAGGAGAGGATGTCTCTTGTATGGCAAGCAGGAGCCAACACCACTATTCCTTTATGTTAATATTTTATGAACTCTTTAGTGAAAACACCAAACAACAGGGTGCTGATACTTCCTCTAATATCGCTTAGATTCTCAGCAGGCTTCCACCCTCCCTTTCCCAACTCCTGCCTCTCACCAGCCAAACCACTCCAATATTTTTCCCTCAGAGACACTGTCATATCAAGATCCACATAATTCCAAGAAATGTCATAAAAACTAATAGCAGGTCTGAGAATCATGGGGCATTTACTGCGTGCTAGGTGTTAGGCTAAGTATTTTACTTTCTTTATCACATTTCATCTACCCAGAAATCCAATAAGAAGGTAATTTAACCCCTCCCATTTTACAGATGAGGAAACTGAGGGTAGGAAAAGATAGGTGACATTTGAATCCATACGCTCAATGCCTAGCTCAGGTCAGTATGATTTCCTTGCCTTTACCCTACTTTATTCCATCATGCACTTCTGAAAGTGAGTTTTAAGGCAGAAGGACTGACAATTTAGCAATTGATGTAAGAATTCTCTCAGAGTTGGCTCTTTCTCCAAAAATTAAATCAGATTACAAATTCACAAACTAAGGTTCAGGTTCTCCCAGACCCCTGAGGGCATCTTAAACCAGCACAGGTACTCCTGTTGCCATGGAAACCTGGGCCAGGGTAGAAAAAGCTCAGGCCTTGACCGGATGCCTGAAGGAGGTCTAGGTGACTGTCTTTCCCCTTTTTTCCACAGGGCTTGTATACAATGGATCTCAGTCAGCAAAAACTCTGAGATTTGCTTTGGAGTTCTGGTCAAACAACCATACCAACAACTAGTCTATTGCCTGTTTCATTTGGACTACATTAACTGATTTTGGAAACGCAGCTAGGGAAGAATAGAAGGGCATATAAAAAATAGGGGGATGGGTGGAGTAAGATAGAAGCCCACATTTATATGGTATGACCCCATGTATGTAAAGTCAATCTATAGCTATAATTTATAATCTCCACTGCTAAATTTATCATCTTCTAATCTGAAGTTATGTATCTACATAGATACTTATAGGTTTCCATGAAACACCCAAATGTTAACAGTAGTGTTGAGACTAATGGCGACTTTTATTATTTTTTTTATTGCTAACTGCATTAACCAAATTTTCTGTACTGCACTTGGGGTACATTGATGATAAGGTATAAGGTTTTTCCTCCTCCTCTTCCTTCTCCTTCCCCTCCTCCTCCTCTCCCTCCTCATCCTCCTCCTCTTCCTCCTTCTTCCTTTAAGTGTCCCAAGGCAGAATAAAAACCACCTCTTCCACATCACAGACCAGGTCAGAGCCTTAGCATGGTGAGAATGGGGGCACAGTCTGCCAGAAATGAGCTTTGACCTCCTCACTATTCTAGTCCTTTAGAGACATTGTGATGGGGAGTCCAGAAAGAAGCAGAGAGCGCCCCTGCATAGCTCTTGAGCCTTGCCACCCTCCATGTTAGCCTAATTATAGTCACCAAAGAAGTTTCTTTCTCGTCTCTCCAGGTCCTGTGTGACAGCTCATCATTCCAGTGGCATTTTTGTCGGGAAAACCTCATTTCTATTTTTATTATGAGGACTGCTTGTCTTTACTAGCTCTTTGTACATAGATCAAGACATTATGAAGACCTGCACTTTCCTCAGGCAAATGAGAATTACTAATTTTCTCTCTCTATTAAGTACTGTGCTATCTCCATCAGCTTTAGCAATATTTATTTCACATGCCCACCATGAGAATCCAGGGACAGGGTTAACCTGTTCAGAGCCACACATCTCACACTATAAAGGCTGCTATCATTTATGGACTGTGCTCACTGTCAACAGAAAAAGTAGTCATGTAGCTTCACTCTTAACCTATGGAGACAGGATCTTGTTTAGTGTACGATGTCCAAATTCTCATCCTGCTATTTTTGAGCATAATCACGAGATGAGCTTTTCTTTAAGGGAATGAAGTGAAGACAGAACTCTGATTCCTGAAATCCACATAAAAATTGCGTGATGATCAAGGTAGAAAGGCATGAAAGTTGGGTCGTGTGACCCTTAGCCAAAGTCGTATCTGATAATGGTGATGGTGATAAACATTTACCTAACAGCAGAAGTTTCTCGATGCTGAGCATTCCAAAAATGATTTACATACATTATTTTACTTAATCCCCATGCCAAAATCTGTATTCATGCATTCACTCATTCATTCCTTACTTAATTCATATATAAATATTTATAGAGTGGTAAATTATGTTCTAAGGATTGTATAATTCTCCCAGTATACAGTGATTAGACACACAAACAAGCAAAGAGACAAACAAACAAACAAAACTCAGTCTATTTACACTGAAGGAACTAAAAGTCTACTGCTGGAGACAGATTTTAAAAATCAATCAGTTCCTTATAAAACTAACATCACAACAATTTTACTCTTGGGCATTTATCCCAAAGAAATGGAAATTCAGGTTTACACCAGTATCTGTACTGCAGTTTTATTTATAATAGCTAAAAATAGTAATCATTCCAGATGTCCTTCAACAGGGGTAAATAGTTACACTGTGGGACATCCATAATGTGGAATATTACTCAGCAATTAAAAGGAAGTATCGATACATAATAGCTGTAGATGAACCTCCAGAGAATAACGCTCAGTAGAAAAGTCAGCCCCCAAACGTTATGCACAATATGGTTCCAATTTTGAACTAAGTTTTAAGATTAGTATTTGCCAGGCGTTAGGAATTGGAGGAGGTAGACCTGGTTATAAAAGGACTGGGGAAGAATCCTTTAGGGATGGAACTGTCCTGGATCTTGACTGTGGTTGGGGACCCACAAATCTACGAATGTGATAGAAATGCATGGATTTAAATATACCACCCCTGCTCAACACACACACAACACACACACACACACACACACACACACACACACACACACACCACATTAATGCAAGTATAACTGGACAAATCTCCATAAGATCAGTGGATTATATCAATACAAATACTCTGGTTGCGATACTGTATTACAACTTCTCCCATTGCCACAGCCGGGGAAAACTACACAAAAGGTACATGGAATCTCTCTGTATTATTTCTTACAACTGTGTGTGACTCTGCAATGATCTCAATAAAAATTTCCATTAAAAAACAAATTACACAGTTGATTCTCTAAGACTAGTTGTGGTAAATGCTATAAAGGAAAAGAACAAGATTTCACAAATTTAAAAAAGGAAACTATATATAGCCAGGGGCTGGATTTAGATTAAGGGCGAGGGAAGACTTTTCTGAACAGGTGGCATTTCATTGGGCAACTGAAGGATGAGGAGTTGGTGAGGAGAAAGGTGGGTGGCAAAGTGTTCCAGGAAAGGAAACAGTGTGGCAGAGATGTAGAGAAGGACATGCATGCTCAGGGAATAGAAACAGAAGCACCATGGAAAGGAAGAGTCCAGTGTAAGGAGGCAGGAACCCAGGATGAGGACCAAAAGTGAGTGAGTGTCTTAATCCTGTGCAGAACTTACTATTCCACATGTCTTTTGTTGCAGAAAAGTGAGGCTTAGACCATCATCAGGTCACAAAGCTAAGAAGTATCCCCCTTAGGACTGAACATCAAAGCAATAACTGTGTCCACTATCTCCCCTAGAAAAATTTTTAAACATATGCTTGCTGTTTGACCTGGCAACGCCACTCCTGGGTATTTAGCCAAGAGAACTAAAAATGTGTATTCACAGAAATACCTGTACACAAGTGTTTATTGCAACGTTTTCAAAATCAGCAAAAACTGGAAAAAACCCACAGATCCTTCAGCTGTTGAATAAACAAATCATGGAGCATCCACAATAGAATGCTACTCAGCAATAAAAGGCAAGAATGGACTATTGATAGACACAACCGCATGGGCGAATCTCAAATTCATTATACCGAGAGGAAGAAGTCAAACTCAAAGGCTATCTACTTATGATGCCATTTATAGGACATTCTGGAAAAGGCAAAACTAGAGGGACAGAAAAGAGACTGGTGATTTCCGGGGGCTGAGGCTGGGGACTGACTACAAATAGACCCAAGGGAGTGTTTTTGGAATGATAAACATGTTTGATATCTTGATGGTGGTGGTTGTTACATCACTGGATGATTTTGTTGACACTTGAAGAACTATATGCTAAGAAGGCAAGTTTCACTGCATGTAAATTATACCTTGAGAAGCTTGACTTTGATAAAATGACTGTATGGGATGAGCACATATAGATTAAAGCCTGAGAAGACCCCTTTTCACTTCTGGGAAGCTTTGGGCAACAGTATTAGTCTCATTTTCAGAAGATGCAGTGGAGGAAAACCGAATGCGTATACAGGTTCTGTGGAGTGTGAGGCAAGGATGACCCACTCTTCCTATTCTCAAAATCCAGAGATGGAGCAGGTGGACTCTGTTCTGGAAGGCAGAACGCCTACTTATTTTGCCAGCCTGGGGAAGTAACCTAAGTCCTCTGAAACACGGGAATTTGCTCATTTTACAAGGAAGGCAAGACTGAGTGGCACAGAACAGCTAAATAAAGTCAAGGTACACGTTGTGTTTTTCTTCATCTTTGCAGAGGACCAAAACTGTATGCTCTGGGGTCATCGAAGTCACACTCAAGACTTGGATTCCCAAGTCAGTCCCGATCCACAGCAGAAACATCCTGCTCCAAATGGAGGTCCGACCATGGAGGGAACCAAACACCCTCACAACATCCTGAGGGCCAGCAAATATACCAACATCTGCAAATATACCATTCGCTGCCATGGATCTGTTCTTACCAGGCCCATGGGTTTCTCAACGCTCTTACCCTGTGGGGGTCATAACGAGCTGAATGATCAGTTTCCCTTTCAGCTTTTGTGAGTCTTAGGAGGCTAGTTCTGAAACAGGGATAGAAGGCTTGGCCATTTCTGGAAGTTGCCTTTCGTTGTGAGGTTTCACTTTCGAGAAAGATGAACTGAGCCATCTCAGAGAGCTGGTTCACGTCAGGCAATATTAGCATGAGCTGGCATCTTACATCATGCCTGGCCTGCTAGCGAAGCAAATGGGTCTGATTAAAGTCAGCCTGACTCTCACCCGACCTCTGGGCCAGACCACCCTTCTTTTCTTTCACCATAACACTTCAATTTTATCTCCAGTACTGCCCTTATCATAGCATACGTTCATCACACCTTCCTCCATCTGGTTCCTGAGTGCCGGTTTACCCTAAAGATGGCAAGTGCCACAGGACAGGACTGGGCTTCTTGGCCACGACTACCTGAATACTTGGTTCAGGCCTGGGTGTGACAAGAGTTCAGTAAATGCTTGCTGAATAGACGAATAATAGAAAGCCTGGTGTACGCACAGAGAAATGAATTCAAGAGCAAACCCCCAAAGAGACCACCTGGTGAAAAGTAGAAAATATCATTAACTGAAAACAAGACATTTTCGAGAAATCCGCATTTCAGCTTTACCAAACAGACACTGTAGCACTTCGCCCAAGTGACATGTTATATACAGAGAATATGCAGCATTTTTTCCTATTACAGTGAGGCTTACTCAGTAAGTCAGAGAGGTTAGACCTCAGCACGGGGTCCCGTATGGTCAAAGATCCATGTTTAAGAGAGAGAGAGAGAGAGAGAGAGAGAGAGACAGAGAGAGAGAGACAGAGAGAGAGAGAGAGACAGAAAGAGAGAGAGACAGAGAGAGACAAATGGAAAGAAAATACACATTAAGAAAAAAGAGTCTCCAGAAGCCTTTGTCACATTTACAATCAGAAAAAGTAGTAGGACTTTTTATCAGTCCCTCATCAGTATTTATATTTTAAAATCCAGCTCCTAAGAGAGCCATAACCAAATATTTTTTTAAGGAAATGAAACAACACATAATCAAACTTTAACTGTCTCCACTCTTTAGCCCTGGTCAGAATAATTCTCTTTCGATGAGATAAATTTAGTCTGAGAACAAGACAGCCTTGGCCCAGCTGCATAATTCACTGGCAGCTTTAATCTCCAGAATGAATATTAGTGTGCACTTCAGGTTTTATTGCATTTTTTTAAACAAATGATATTTTAAGTTCAAAGTGAATGTATTATGAGTTGGCAATTTGTAATATGTTTTCACTAAAAAGGAAATCAAAATAAAATTCCTTTAGACCTTCTGATGCGAAATGCAGACTTGAGAACAAACTGAATGTCGAGAATGTAGGGTAGGAAGGCAGAAAAACAGAACTCAACACAAAACAGATATAGTCAGTAGATAGTCGTGATCAACTTTTAATGCACCGTACAAGAATGGATGAACTTCCTTATAAGAATATGCTAATAATACAGAACAAAGCTGCACTGTGCAAAGGGATCTATTTGGTCAATCATC
Source organism: Panthera tigris (assembly GCF_018350195.1). Classification (NCBI taxonomy): domain Eukaryota; kingdom Metazoa; phylum Chordata; class Mammalia; order Carnivora; family Felidae; genus Panthera; species Panthera tigris. The sequence continues at coordinate 35,367,668 of NC_056675.1, forward strand.
AAAATGGTTTGCCTTCAAAAGGTCCAGCAACCCGTGGTTTGTAAATGTCAAATACATATAGGAGTCTTTATGCAGATATTTTGGTCTTGGGCAACTTTCAGGTTCAGATATTTACAGTCATGACACAGGTTCAATGGAACATTGCTATGTAGCTGGTAGTACTTGAAAATTCAGTAAAAAAGTGTGTGAATAGGCATAGGTTTGCATGTGGACAATTGGTTGAGTCAATAAATCAAGTATTGCCACATCAACCATTTCCAACTTAAAATTATGTCTGTGGAATTTTCCTTAGGGTTTTAGAAACTAAGCAGAACTAAACACCAGTCTGATACATTAAGCTATCCCTTTAGCTATGTATGCAGTGAATTGCATGACAGGTTATGCTGACATTAATCTGCGCTGACCACCAATAAGGAACTGGCAAAGGATTCTTGCCTCTTGTCCTTGAAGTCTTCATCTGTCTAAATCTTGGTTTTTCTCTACCATTTTTTCCTCTTAATAGTTCATATCTTTCTTCCCCAAGCTGATGATCCTGTTATGAAATGGGAATGCTTCTAGAAGGAACATAGCTGCAAATGATTCCCAAACTCTAAGAGGTGGAAATTTTTATTTTAACTGGCATATCAATTTCATCCTAACTAGTATTCGCATGTTCTAAGTCCTCAGTGGTGGACTCAGCTTCCTTGTGATTTGCTAATTAAATATCTTGACTATTCTTCGCCTAAAGAAGTCTCAAGAGTATGATCTTTGGATGAATTTCTGCTCTGGCAGACCCTTCTCAAGCTTCTTGAGCATTGAAGAAACGCTGCTGTTAACATCAAGAACTAATGACCGTCCAGATTTAAACACTCATATTTATATTACCATTCAGATTATGTTGGTTACAAAGACCACTAGTTACACTGACTACTATAATAATCCTAACTATATGGTGTCCAGTGTACCTTCATCTATAAGGACAGCAACCTTTGAGTGGCTCAGAGGAGTTTTAACCATCCCACCCAGAGATGGGGTGGGAGATGGGGAAGGCTTCCAGGAAAGATTTCTAAGAGGAGGGGGCATCCGATAAAAAAAATCACACGGGATTTTCTCTGAGTAGTTATATTTGCATTGCAGTGAATATCATGATATTTTGCTCCTAATAATCCATCCTCATCTTTGTTAATAACCAACAGATACCATTCCTCCAGGATGAATAACATGAGAAAAAAAATCATTAAATAAAAGTCGGTTAATTGCATTTCTTAAGAAACCCAACTTTTTAATGTTTCTTCTGAGAGCAGAACAGCGGTATAGTCAAAGATCAATTATCTTTTTTTTTTCTTTCTCAAAAAAAATATTGCAGAATACAACACTTGCTTTTCTTAAAGGGCTGCAGACACATTCCCATTTCTTTCCATAAGAATAACTTGAAAAGGATGCAAAGTTATACAATCTACAATTCACTGCACACAAGCTGCTTTTGATTCTATTGCCTCACAAACTAGATACTTTGCTGGGAAGCATAAAACTGTTTATCACTAAACATTTGAGATTCCACTCAGATAATTTACACATAATTAGACAGAAGCCCACACTTCCGAGCAGCCGTATTACCTCCTCTCTAACAGACTATTCTTAAGAACATTTTTGGTAGCATAATGAGTATTTTATGAGGATTTGTAATCAGTCTTAACGTAGGTGGGAACAAAGGTGAATTACTCCTCAACACGATCAAATCATTACATAACTCAGTACAGAATAATGATGAGCTGAGGTTGGCAGAGGTAACCTGCCCAGGTATTTGGAGGAATTGGGAAGTTCTGGTCTTTTCCACAGGCATAAAAGAAATTAAGTGATCCCTTAGGAAGAAGAAGAAAAAAAAAAAAAGAAATCAGCCAAGAAGAGCAGCCCCTATCCTTTGCTCACCATCAGGAAAGAAGACAAAAAGACAAGAGTATAGAGGAGGGAAGAAAAGCTAATGGTATCTTCTCTACATACAGCCTCTTTAGCCCTCATGGATGCCTAAGCTCTTTGGGGTCCACTCTTGTCTTTTCTAGACATCTTCTGTCCTAAGACATAAACAAATCCTTGGTAGGGAAAACCAAGCCAGCTGTCTCCAAACAGAGACCATGACCATCACTCAAATACAGAGTCATCGGGGAGGAGAGGAACATTAGGGGGCACGGGGAAAAGTGTCACCATTCCATGACACAAAGACCGCAGCCAGAAATAGCTCGGTCTCTGGATACTGCATCACTCTGAAGCTGCACTTCAGACTTGGCACTGTGCCTCCAAGGGGTATTTCAAACTTGCCACCTTGCGTGGTCCCTTTGAATCTACAAAGCTGAGTTATCTGGTTTCCATTTATGGATAAAGAATCGTGTTTTGGTTGCTCTCAACCAGAAGGGGCCTGTATCATGCTTTTATGCATGTAACTGAAGAAGCTAATAATTTCAGCTGTATTCCGTTTATATCATGACACAAGTGCAGCTCTCCCCGCCACAGATTACTTAGAAGGGGAGCCCAGGGCTAAGCTTTAAGGCAATCCTTGGGGCTGCTGCTTATATTCTTGGCTCCTGGACACGTTGGACTAGATACTCTCTGAGGTCTCACCCAGCTCTAAACCAGCAACATGGAAAGCTACAACTACAAGACGATCCCTTTGACACTGCAGACCACAAAGTAGGTTTGGATGCTGGTGGCATATACAATCAAGACAAAGTCTATTAATTTTGTAACTATGATCTTGGGAGACAGTGAGTTGAGAACCCCAGCTGTGCTCCTCCCTTTGTGTGCTAAGCTCAACATTTATACAGGGTTCATCTCAACATTTCATCCAAAGTCAGCAGGCTTTCCAGAACAGGCTCTTCACTACAGAAAGCCAACAAATGAAAACAAAACCAATAATAAAAATTTCCATATAATCATGGAATCAAATGTATGTATGCCAAAAACTTATGTACAAGAACATTTGTGCTATACTGACTTATGTCAATGCCTGGCAAATAGTAGTTCCCAGTAGACATTTGATAAATAAATGGATGATGAAGGATCACAAACAACATACAGTCTAAAATTGAGGAATGGTTGGGGCATCTGGGTGGCTCAGTCAGTTAAGTGTCCGGCTTCGGCTCAGGTCATGATCTCACAGTCCGTGAATTCAAGCCCAGTGTCGGGTTCTGTGCTGACAGCTCAGAGCCTGGAGCCGATTTCGGATTCTGTGTCTCCCTCTCTCTCTCTGCCCCTCGCCTGCTCACACTCTGTCTCTCTCTCTCTCAAAAATAAATAAACATAAAAAATTTTTTTTAATTGAGGAATGGTTAGCTAAGGGTAATCTATTCATATATTTGAATATTATATAGCCATTTGAAATCAAGTTTTCAAGCACCATTTAATGACATTCATGGGAAATAACCTTGGCACAATGCTATTTTGGAATGAGTTAATAATATATTGTATGAATTGAATTAAATGTTTCCTTTTTCCCTTCCTTCCTTCCTTCCTTCCTTCCTTCCCTCCATCCATCCATTCTGCCAACCATCCATCCACTCATCCATCCCAGACATAAGCATAAGCACACTGAATAACAAAGACCGGGTGGCTCCAGAGTCCTACCTGCTCAACATTGCCTTCCCTGCCCCCACCACTCCTTCTGGACCATGCACTCAGATTCTTGAGCTTCCTGAAGCAGATCAAAAGAAAATGATCTCACCCAACCCTCTATACCTGGCCCGTAAGGAAACCTAGTCCCAGAGAGAAGAACTGATTAGCCTACATTAGTAGTAGAAATAAGTTCACAACCAAGAGGTCCCAAACTCTCAGGCATTTAACCTATGGATGAGTTTCCTAAGCTAACAGAGCAGTGTGTGTGTGTGTGTGTGTGTGTGTGTGTGTACATGCACATGCATGCCTGCACTTTGCATTACTTCCTTATTGTGTGTCCTTGGGTAAGGTAGTTAAACTTCCGAATTCCAGTTTCCCTAAACAGAAAATGGGACTAAAATAGACCCTTTTTTATGAGCTTACTGTAAAGATTAAATGACTCAATACAAGTAGACACCTGGAACATAGTAAGCACTCAATAAGCATTCGCTAATTTTACATTATTTACTAATGCTGTTATTACTATCTGAATGATAGCATAAATCTCTTGGAGAGACAGAGGCACTATAAACAGATACTTCAGTTGGTTTCCTGGATTTCATAAAGCTAGTGGGAAATTCCACACTTGGGTTTTTTCTACTGCTTTGTGTCATTTCAAATATTTAAGTGCTGAGTTTTAGTTTGCGGACAGGACTATCCTTCAACCACTGTTCAGTAACATTCCTTGGGGATTTAATAAAAAGTATTATGGACTTAAGTAATACCACGGAAAAACAGAAACAATCGATGACATATTGAGAGAATTACATAATACACTTATGTACGGCAGATAATGAAATTATGCAGTAGCAGAGAGAGAGCGCGCACACAAATGCGGCATTGGGAAAATAAACGGTTTTATGAACAGCCCGATGAAATGGATGTGGTAAAGCCTTCTGAATTGTGTCCCCACTGATGGGGGATTTGGATGAGACTAGTTGAACATCTTCTGTCTCAGAATCATGCCCACCTTTCAGCAGAACCACACTTTACAATTTGAAAAGCAGTTCCTCTTATGTTTCCTCATTCATCCTCATAAAAGCCCTGAGAGGTAGGTGTCTCCTTTTCAATTTCTCAATTGAGGAAACCCAGGGAGAAAGATGTGAAACAGCCTACTCCAGGTCACCGAGCCTCAAGGAGACAGAACTGGGATGTGCACTTCAGTCTGGTGACCCGTTAGGCACTGAAGAAAACCCAAAATGGACCCATTCTTGTTTACAACGTATTAGAATAAAATGCTTACAGATCAGTAACCACAGAGCCATCGTCCAGAACATCAGCTCCACCCAAAGTCTGGATGGGGTTGGACCAGGTAACGCAAAGACATGGCAAAGAGTGGGGTTTCCATCAGTACAACAGCCTGGGGTCCCTGGTGAGGACAAGGGGGAGACAGAGGGAAGAAAGGGAGGGAGGTAAGCCAGAGTCATGTCTCCTGTGAGAGGAATACAGAGCAAGAGAACGCTGCTGGGAGGCCTCTCAAGGAGCATATGGGGAGATTACAAACCCCAAACATGGGGGACATGTAGGCTGGGGCCACAGCGCCAGCCCCCCCACCCCCACCCCCACCTCTCTGTTCACAAGAAGAGTGTAAAGACTTCAAGGGGGCTCAAGTAGCATGAGTGATCCAACAGGGGAGGCAGAGTTGTCCTGGGGGGCTGGTGCCCCGATTTCAGGCAGGTTTACACGCACAACGGATGAGGGAGAAGAGCTCCCAGGAGCAGCTCTGAGATTGTGCCTGAATGACTCTACCTAGACATTTCCAATAAGATCTTGGGAGATAGCCACCTGTGGGTATCTACTCTGGCTCTCTGGAAATATGGCAGCTTTCCCCCACCCTTATGAAACACTTTCTTTTAAGTCAGTGGTTCCCAACATCTAGCATGAAAGCCATGGGAGGCACATACATGGTCTTTGCTGGTAGCCATTTTATTGATTGACTGATTGATTGATTTAAATGATTTATTTTTTATTTTTTTAACGTTTATTTATTATTGAAAGACAGAGAGAGTCAGAGCATGAGCAGGGGAGGGGCAGAGGGAGAGGGAGACATAGAATCTGAAGTAGGCTCCAGGCTCTGAGCTGTCAGCACAGAGCCCGACATGGGGCTGGAAATCACAAACCACGAGATCATGACCTGAGCCAAAGTAGGACGCTTATCTGAGCCACCCAGGTGCCCCGATTTACTTATTTTTGAAAGAGAGAAAATGTGAGCGGGGTGGGGCAGAGACAGAGGGGGACTGAGGATCCCAAGCAGGCTCTGTGCTGACAGTACAGAGCCCGATGGGGGGCTTGAACTCACAAACTGTGAGATCATGACACAAGCCAAAGTTGGATGCTTAACTGACTGAGCTACCCAGGCGTCCCTCCTCGTATTTATTTTTAATACTAAGTTACTTGTATAGTTCTACTTCAGCTTATAACATTTGCCACCGGGGCACTGTAGTGGCTCAGTCAGTTGAGTGTCCGACTTTGGCTCAGGTCATGATCTCATTGCTTGTGAGTTCGAGCCCCGTGTTGGGCTCTGTGCTGACAGCTGGGAGCCTGGAGTCGCCTTCGGATTCTGTGTCTCCCTCTCTTTCTGCCCCTCTCTTGCTCACACTCTGTCTCTGTCTCTCTCAAAAATAAATAAACATTGAAAGAAATTTGCTGCCATAACATAAATATATGAATAAAAGCAAATTATTAGATATTTAGTAAATAACAACTGATAGCAAGAAAATGACAAACATAACGGTGGTACATGCATGGCTGAGGTGTCACTAGCCTGCTCTAGAGAACTTTTTAGATAGGAAAGAAAGGCAACTCTATGCATCTGGAGTGGGGGTGGGGGGGGCAGGGGCAGTGTTAGCTGTTGGCTCCTCCTATCCACCGAAGCTTCCCTTGGTTCCAACTCTGCTCTCTTTGAGGCTGAGATGCCTGCGGATGTTCTCACGTACAAAAGGGATGCAAATCAAACATTAAGAACCACGTGTAGATCAGAAAGGCAAGCATGGGACAGAATGTTCAAGTGCATCCCGTCTCCATTTAGGGGAAAAGCACTCAGAATATGGACTTGAATCTTATATTTAGCCTCCACTCATGATCCTTCAAAAATGTGCACAATGCGATACGCTCTATTTCAGGTCTCCTTTGGAGCTATGAGGCAATGCAGCAAAATAAGGGAAGCTTAAATTACCATGTGATTGAAGCGGGGCTAATAAAGACACAGGCCCCGACTTGCAAACATCTGTGCCTTCCAAATGGCTTAGGGCATAGCCCCACTGTGACCTTTACGCCTCTTCATCCAACAGGGTAAGGAAGGGGGTTCCCAGTTGTGAAGGAGCTTCAGTTAAAAAACAACGATGGTATAGAAAGAAAGACTATAGAGAGTTGGTTTAGAAAGAGAAAGTAGGGAGGGGCGCCTGGGGGACTCAGTCTGTTAAGCCTCTGGCCTTTGGTTTCAGCTCAGGTCATGATCTCATGGTTTGTGAGTACCAGCCCTGTGAGCACCAGCCTCTGTGCTGACAGTCAGCATGGAGCCTGCTTGACATTCTCTCTCTCCCTCTCTCCCCACTCACTCACTCTGTCTCTCTCTCTCAAAAGTAAATAAATACAGTTTTAAAAAAAATAAAAAAAAAAGAAAGAGAAAGTAGGGAAGTTGACAAGTAAGGGGGAAGAGAGCTAGCCGGCTACCAATAGATGCACACTCGAGCCCCCACTGGGATCAATCAGACACTGTAAACTATTGAAGGGAACAGTTGTGAATGTTTCTAGATCTTCCATTTTTTTTTACCTTTTTTAACATTTATTTATTTTTGAGAGACAGAGTGTGACTGGGGGAGGGGTAGAGAGAGAGGGAGAGGGAGACACAGAATCCAAAGCAGGCTGCAGGCTCTGAGCTGTCAGCACAGAGCCCAATGTGGAGCCCGACGTGGGGCTGGAACTCACGGACCACAAGATCATGACATGAGCTGAAGTCGGACACTTAAACAACTGAGCCACCAAGGTGCCCATAGATCTCCCATTTTTAAAGACAAGGTGGAACTTAGATTTTTACTGGTGACAAATTCAGTACTTTAAGCACTGTACATGTGAAATAAAATAAAATATGACTTTGGGTTGATTCCCCTCTGTGGGGAAGCAGTGGGCAACCACTGACCTGGAGGGCGACATCATTTTGCCCACTTACATCATCCCTTATCATTCCCGGATGTTTTTACTTCTATTAAATGCCTGAAAATTCTTTCCACAAGGAAGTGATTTATTAGAATAACTAGTAATTTGTTTTCTTAATTAAAAACCAGATAGATGTTCCTGTTGGCCATTCACATATTAGTGGGAATTACTTCAATCAGATTGCTTTCCTGATTCATATCCAGCTGAGAGGGCTCTTTCATACTCATGCCTGGAGGGAGAAGAGAGCTGGAGCTAGTACTCAGATGTGGGGACATGTCACCTGGGCTGGATTCCAGTAACAGCTCCACCTCTTACTATAGGTAACATTAGCATCTCAATTTGTCAAATAGGATTAATAGCATCTAGTTTCTACAATATCCAGCATGCATTGTCAGGGCTTCATACAAGTTTGCTACTTGCATTATTAAACAGAAAAGTTTAAAAGGGGGAGTTGGGGGCGCCTGGGTGGCTCAGTCAACTGAGCGTCTGAGTCCTGATTTTAGCTCAGGTCATGAACTCAGCCAGGGTCATGGAATAGAACCCCTCATCAGCCTCCACACTGGGCGTGGAGCCTACTTGAGATGCTCTCTTTCCCTCTGTCACTCTCCCCTGCTCACACTCTCTCAAATAAGAAATAAAATACAATAAAATACATTAAAATAAAATAAGGGGTGCCTGGGTGGCTCAGTCAGTTAAGCATCTGACTTCTGCTCAGGTCATGATCTTGCGGTTTGTGAGTTCGAGCCCTGTATCGGGCTCTGTGCTGATAGCTCAGAGCCTGGAGCCTGCTTTGGATTCTACGTCTCCCCCTCTCTCTGCCCCTCTCCTGTTCATGAGCTCTCTCTCTCTCTCTCTCTCTCTCTCTCTCTCTCTCTGTCAAAATAATAATCATTAAAAACATTTTTTTAAATAAATAAAAGAAAAGGGGGAGTTTTAGGGGCATCAGCTGGTTCATTCAGGAGAGCATGGACCTTTGATCCTGGGGTTGTGAGTTCGAGCCCCATGCTCAGTCTGTTAAGCATCTGACTCTTGATTTTGACTCAGGTCATGATCTCAAGGTCATGGAATCGAGCCTCAAATCGAGCTTTATGCTGGAAATGGAGCCTGCTTAAAACTCTCTTTCCCTCTCCATCTTTCCCCCTCCTCCTCTCTCTCAAATAAATAAATAAATAAATAAGCAAATAAAAAATAGAGAGCTTTAAACAATGAGGTAATTTTTGCCTACAAGTTGATCAAAGCGTAGAATAAGCCCAAATTATAATGCCAATCATATTGGCAATGATGAAATGAAATGACATTGTAACAGAACACCAATATGAGCACAATTGATTTAATGAGAAATTGGATGAAATCTAGACAAGAAGTGTAAGTCTGCTTGTATCTTTTGACTCCAAGGTAACACTTTTTAGAATTTAGTCTAAGGAAGCACTCAAAAAAGTACACAAAGACTTTCATATAAGAATGTTTTCTGTGGCATTATTCATAACAATAGTAAGGAGGAGAGACCAAAAAAAAAAAAAAATCTTAAATGTCAACAGTGGTGATAAATTCTGGTATAGTAGAAAGTTATGGAATCATTAAATGTAATTTTGAAAGATGATTAATAGCATAGTAAAATGTTCATGTTTTCATACCAAGTTTAAAAAAGGTAGGAAAAATTCTGAAAATACACTGAGTATAACATTGTAAATATATAAAAAAAACTACACACACACACACATACACACACACACTAAAGAGATCAACAAGAGAAATGTTACAATATTAAGAGTCTCATTCCAACTATATGGCATTCTGTAGAAGGCAAAACTATGGAGACAGTAAAACACTCAGTGGTTGCCAGGGTTTGTGGGGAGGGATGAAAAGGTAGAGGAGAGAGGGTTTTTAGGGCCGTGAAATACTCTGTATGATACTATAATGGTGGATACATGTTATTATACACATGTCCAATCCAGAGAATATACACCACTCCAAGAGTAAACCCTAATGTAAACCTCAGACTCTGGCTAATGATGATGTGTCCATATAGGTTCCCCAAATGTAACAAATGTCTCACTCTGGTGGGGATGTTGACAATGGGGGTGGGGCTAACAGGCATAGGTCAAGGGTATATGGGAAATCTCTGTATCTTCCAGTCAATTTTGCTATAAACCCAACAGCTCTAAGAAAATAAAGCTTTAATTTAAAAAAATGTTATGAGTGGTTATTTTGGCATAATAGGCAGCTGATAAGTGCTTTTTTTTTGCATGTGTTTCCAACTATTTTTCAAATGATCATACATTGATTTTTGAAATTACTAAAAATTTGTTTAAAAGTTGTATGTAGCAGCACTTGGGTGGCTCAGTCAGATAAGCATCTGACTCTTGATTTTGGCTCTGGTCATGATCTCATGGTTGATGGGGTCAAGCCCTATGTGGGGGCCTCAAAGCTAACAATGCTGAGTCTGCTTGGGATTCTCTCTCTGCCCCTCCCCCACTCATACTCGTGTGATAGCTCGCTCGCTCTCTCTCTCAAAATGAATAAACTTTGAGGGAAAAAAAAGTATGTGTATGGATAGTGGGAAGCACAGAGAAGCAGCAGAAGAAAATGCAGAAAAAAGAACCAAAATGCTATATATTCTAAAATAACTTCACCCTGGTGAAAAAAAAGCCTGGGCTCAAGTTTGGGGTACTCATTCTCAAGTAAAACATGGGCAGAATTGAATTATAGTTAAACAAGTTCAAGTAAAAGAGCCTACTTTAGTCACAAGAGGACTCCAAAGCATTGCCACCATAATGTATTCTTTATTAGCTGCAAAGCACCAGGCAATTGCCAATTCAGACTCCTCATTAGAATGTGTTACCTTTGAGGGTCTTCGGGGAGGGATGTGAGACATACCTGAGAAGGGGCAATTTGGGCATATGCAGAAGATCTGCAGGTCTCCCCAAGACTGCAAGAAACTCCTGGGCCCTTGTGGCGGGAGAGGAGCCATCAGACAGGGGAGAGCTCCAGAGAAAGACAGCGGCCCCTACCGTCCATTCCCCACACAACATGCGAAACAGTTTCAAAATGCAAATTAACTGCACGGTTTCAGATTCACCAGTCTTCCCACTGCATTTAGGACAAAATCCAAACTCCTTATCTTGGGCCACCATTCTGAACTTGGCTCACCCCCTTCCAGACACAATGTCTTCCTCTCTGCTCCCCTGGCTCACCATTCTTCTTGTCTTGGCCCTTGGAAACTTGTTCTCTCTCTCCTAGCACAGTGCCCTCCCCTTCCCCCTCCTGCTGCTTCCCCGGACAGGCTTTGGCTCAACACTCATAGCTCAGCCCAGAGTCACCTGCTCAAAATGTCCTTCTCTGAAAACAGCTTCCAGAGTTACAATCCCTGTTCCAGTTAATCCCTATGCTCTATTCACTTTTATTTTTTTTTTCTTCGTGGCACATCTGAACTTATTTGAAATGATTATTATTTCCATTTGTTTACTGATATATAGAGTGATAATCTAAGCTCCATGAACACAGGGATCTCACTTTTCTTGTGCAACAGTGTTACAGACTGAACAAAATCAACAGATTCATATGTTGAACCGCTAACCCCCAACGTGACTGTACCTGAAGATGAAGCCTTTGGTAGGTAATTAGGTTTATATGAGGCCATGACTGTGAGGCCATCATCCTGGGATTAGTGACTTTATAAGAAGACACACCAGAGCTGCTCACCTCCCTCTCTCTACCATGTGAGTCCATAACCAAAAGTCATGGTCTGCAATGCAGAGGAGAGCCCTCACCAGAGCCCAAGTTTGCCGGCACCCCGATCTGGGACTTCCAGCCCCTAGAAACGTGAAAACATACACGTCCATTGTGTGAGGCACCCAGACTATGGGATTTCATTACGGTGGCTCAAGATGACTAATTCAACCAGTACACTCTCAGCACTCAGAAGAAAGCCTGGAATCTATTAGGCATGCAATAGATATTGATGGAAGAAAAGGTTTTGGAATTTATAATGTTGTTATCGAGCTAAAAGAATGGGCATGGCACCCTTCAAAGTCCAGGGGGTCCTAAATTGAACAGTGCAGATTCATTCTGCAAATAATTGCTTGCTAGGGTTGATTTGAGGAAGACAGAAAGTTTGTACCCTTCTTGGCCTGATGACTCTTCCCATGCAAAGGTGAACTGAGGACATATGTCTCAAATGGACATACATTAATTTTCTTCCATGCTTTCTCACCAACTTTTTAAGATCTGTATGCTTTAGAATTTGGACCAGCGTTGGCAATTCATGGCCCAGAGGCCAAATGTGTCCTGCTGTCTGCTTTTATACAGTGGATAAACTAAGAATGAGTTTTATATTTTTAAGTAGTTGGGAAAAATCACAAGAAAAATAATAGTTCGTGTCAGAAAAAAATATGCAATTCAAATTTCAGTGTCCATAAATCAAGTTTTATTGGAACACAACCACATTTCTTTGGTTGCCTATAGTATTCTGGCTATTTGGTATTGTAACTGTAGATTTGAATAACTGTAGCAGGGAATGTATGGCTAGCAACACCTAAAATATTTGCTCTTTGGCCCTTTATTAAAAAAAAAAAAAAAGGGAGGATGCCTGGGTGGCTCGGTCGGTTGAGCATCTGACTTTGGCTCAAGTCATGAGCCATGGCTTGTGGCTTGTGAGTTCGAGTCCCGGGTCGGGCTCTGGGCTGACAGCCCAGAGCCTGGAGCCTGCTTCAGGTTCTGTGTCTCCCTCTCTCTCTCTGCTCCTCTCCTACTCACTCTCTCTCTCAAAAATAAATAACATTTTAAAAAAAAAAATAAAAAATAAAAAAATAAGCCAGCTCAGACATGTAATAGCTATGTGAGTTTGGGCAAGACACTCAACTACTCTGAGCCTTGGATCTCCCGCTTAAGCTGGGACTAACAGGTTTTGTTGTTCATGGTTATTGTGAGTTTATCACAATGCCGTGATGGCGCTGAAGAAATATGAATTCTGCTTCTTATTTGCTGTGTCATTCATTTTTACGTTAATGCCCACTAGCTCTCCTTGGGTTTATTGATCTTATTTCTGTCCTGCACAGTCCACTCCCATCTTCCTTCACATTTACCTTGTCCTTTTTAAGAAACACAGCCTGGTGACTCAGTGCTTAGGGTCTGGAGTCCAGTAGCCTGACCCTTCAGTTTATGACCTCTCTTTTCTTGGCTGGGTGACAATTTTGTTTAGGGTTGCTGTGTAGAAAGAGACAAGAGGCAAAATAGCTGAGCCCAGTGTCTGGCTTAGTAGGTGCTAGCTTTGATGCTGACAAGGTTCATCTGCATACCCAAATTCCCTCCAGGTCTCTTTTCTCCTTCTGGATTTATCATTCCTTCTCCTATCTTTTTATCACTGTTTCTAGCTCAGCCAGCGTCTGTAGTTTTGGAGTGATAGTCCTCAGTTCTGCTCAGATCACCCAAGGAACTCTAACTCTTTGTGCCACCCCAGATACGCTAATTTAAAATGATCTGTTCCAGGGGCCAGACATTAACAGTGGTTTAAAACTCCAAATGGTCCTTATACCCAGCTAGGGTTAAGAATCAATGTCTTCCAGTCTCTAGATGCACCATTCCTGGAAGCATCAAAATTCTGGACGGTTTCAGGGCCTATGCATGCCTACCAAGAGGGCCAAAGTGTCTTCTACTCCCATATGTTCATCAGGTACTAAGGATCAGTACCTTGTACCTTCCTGGTACTGCATATACAAAGCAAAGTGATTCATGGCTCTTGTCTCAAGTGGCTCAGACACAGAGAAGAAAGACACATGTAATGAAGCTTGCACAACACTATTCAATTTTTCATTGATTCAGTGCCTAACAAAGAAATGTGGGCCATTCAGATGCTGAGGACGGATTTCATGAGAGCCCAGAGAGAACAATCATTTCACTTACAAAGGCTGTGGAAAGCTTCACAGGCTCGTTTCTCATTGCACATCAGTCTCATATCCTACCACCAGGGTAAACTGAGCTCCAGGGACTTTGTCTCTTGTGTGATGGTGCCACATGGTAGGTCCTTCCAGACAGGCTCTGTCTTTCATATAAGAGCACATTTTGCCTCCCTTGCCCTGTCTCTGACACTGGACACCCCTTTGTTCTAGTTGTCAGCACTAAGCCAGAAAAAGAATGGGATTCCCGAGCCTACAACTGCCTTTGCAAAAATGCTCCTGCCCTCAGTGCATGCCAAACATGGCATCCTTCCTTCAGCAATGGTCAAGGCACTGATTGATTGCCCAGACCACTTCTGTGTCCCTCCCTGACAGATGGCAGATGGCACCTGGAGACAGCTATCAAGGCTGCAGTTAAGAGCTTAGAGCAGTAGGTCTCCTCTGGGGGAACAAGTTGGGCCTAGGATGGGGGGGGTACTGGTTGCCCAAAACACCGGGGTGCCATTGGTGTATACACATGTGGCTGACTGCACTAGGGGGTAACTATGATAGTCTAAATATTAATAAATACATATCCACACTGCCTAACACTTATCACACATGTTTTTCTGTGCCATATTGACCCCAAATGGTTTCACAAAAGCAGGAAAACCAATTGAAACCTTCAAAACAGAACTCAGTTGTTTTCCTCGTTAATATGAAAAAGGAACCAGTAGGGAAAAGGATGAAGAGGAAAAGGCAGAACCTCCCTTACTTAATGACTGACAGTGGTCCTCAATCCTGTCTACACATCAGGATCACCTGGAGGACTGCTCAAGGGGCTTCATATTCTGACCAAACGAATACCAAACTTTAGAAACAGGGACTGGTATCATTAGTTTTCTGCAAGTCTCCAAGGGGGTTCTAGAGTCAGGCCTCATGATCTCACTTTGTTTCCCCAATCGCCTTATGAGATAGATACTATAAATATTATTATGCCCATTTTTATCCATAAAGAAAATGATTCTTGGACTGGAATCCTGTTACACAACTAGTAAATAGCACAGTGGACAGTAACTTTGGAGCAGGGTTTCCTAGGCCTGACTCTTGGTAGAGAAGTCCTTAAACCTAACATGGCTTTATGTAGAAGCAACAATTCCAAGCAAACTATGAGTTCTCTCCTACACAGATTAAGATTTCCCTTTGGCAGGGGGATAATGAATAAGTCATTCATTCACTTGTCTACAAGCATCTAACTCTTAACTAGTAGACACCAAACTGAGACTAGGCTGTACCTTAGGCTATGGAGGATAGCCTTTGTTGCCCTAAGTCTGGACATCATGATGGTGGTGGTGGTGATGATGACGGTATAGCTACAGTCCAACATTTACTGCTGTCTCACCATGTCAGTTCCACTTTATATATCATACATTGTCTCCTTAAATACTTAGAACTCTTCTACAAAGCAGAAAGGTAAAGCTCACAGAAGCTAAATGACTCACCTGCCCAAAGTCTAAACATACCAGAGTTGAAAATGGAACCGTAGTAAGCTGACTCTGTTGGATATGTCTGAGCAGAGGAGATGATCACATGATGCCATTTCCTCCTCAATTTCTCTACTTCCATTTTGGGCCATGTCTCAGGTTGACTATTATGAGCCCATCTGGTGTTGGGGAAAAATTTCTTCCATTCCTCATAGAGACTCAAATCCTTGGCCATGAACTTTCCTGACCCTTGGAGGAAGAGTGAGACACTTAACCAGAGCCTAGCACTTACCCTAATCATGGGGCCAACCCCAACCACTGCATCAGAATTCCCCTGGGGCCTTAATTAGATAGGGGTTCCATAACTCTTGCATGTGGGGTCGATAGAAAAGCAATTTTTCCATCTGGTCTCTCTGAGGACTCTGCTTTTCGCCAGCCTAGGGAGGTAGCCCATGTGTGTGGTATACCCTGAGGTCAATAAAAAGCTTTAGAATTCTTAAGGATTGAGTGGAAAATATTCTCGTTATAACATTAGAGAAACTTAAAAAAAAATCAATGAAGTAATAGGATACAACACTGAATGCGCCCTTTAGCCAGACTCAATTGTTTTACCCACATAAAGCCTCTGGATGACGCCTACTGGAGATGCGATGAGTTATTCCCTGAAGACACAGCCTGCAAAATCCCAGAAGAGAAGCAGCTAAAGGGGGAGAGGGAGTATCAACATGCATGAAAAAAAATAAAAGATTATCTTATCCCCAAAGCCACAATGATTTAGGAGCTTTATATGGGTGGTTTTGGGGATGGTTGATTTTGTTTTGTTTTCTCCTTTTATTTTTTTGTTGTTCTTGTTGCTGCTTAGTGTAACGGTTAATGGAATTTTGATAAAAGACACACTGCGTTACTTTGCCTGTTAATTAAGATCAAGGGTGAAGCATGTCCACGTTACTGAGAAGTCTGAATTTGCAGCTAGAGAATGCAGTTTGATTTCTCCCAAACACAACTTCGGTGAGACTGACAGCATGTCATTCCACAGTAACCTCAAAAGAGCCTCGGTTTGATATTTGGATAAGAATATTCATCATCTCTCAAGCCATGACGGTGAAGGACCTACACACATGGTGGAGCTTATAAAGTATGATGAAAGATAAGCCACACACATTGCACAAAAGCACTGGGGACAACTAGTTGAAAACCAAAAACCTCTGAACAAGACAATGAACAGGTAATGCCAATGTAAATTGACAGGCATTCATTTATCTCAGAATTGTCGACCAAGTGTTGAGTATGTATTCGGCACTTAACGTAGCAGGTGTACTAGATTCTTATTACACACACATACAGTTATTCATCCTGAGAAAAGGTTATTTTCCAGAAGTGCCCCCTCCCTTCTCATTAACGTGCCAGCTACTGACAAAGCACGTGGCATTGTTACTATAAGCTGATCCTATGGGTATTCGAGTGATTAATAAACATTAAGAAATGGTCACCTCCCGCACAAGTGATAAAATTTGAGAAGCTATGGGCTTATTAGGAAAGAGAGAGAAAGAGGAGAGGAAGAGAGGGAGAGAGGGAGAAAGGAAGAGAGAGAGAGAGGGAGGGAGAAGGAGAGGGAGAAAGAGGGAGAAAGAGGGAGAAAGAGGGAGAAAGAGGGAGAAAGAGGGAGAAAGAGGGAGAAAGAGGGAGAAAGAGGGAGAAAGAGGGAGAAAGAGGGAGAGGGAGGGAGAGATGTTGGAATTTAAACTGCTTTTTATCTTTGTTTTTTTTCCATATCATGGATTTACACTGACCACTCCCGGTTTCTCTCAGTAAATGATGTTCCCAATGCAGTGCTGCATAGCCATTAAATGCTAATGGTTGCAGGATTTCGTGCAATGGTATGCACCCTACAGGGGTCTGACTCATTTAAGAAACAGAACAAAACCAAACTCTGCCCTAGGATATGTTATATTTGATTCGTGGTATGAACCGCTGAAAGATCATTTGCATGGGCGTGTGCGCCTGCAACATGCAGGTGTTTTGGTTGGGCTTAAGCATCTCTTTGCAGAAGGGTTTCCTTCTAGGAAAAGGCTTCTACCCTTCAGTTTAATTGCACAGCATCAAAGAGAAAGCTCTTGCCCCACTGATAACTACATAGTGTGATGGTGGGATAAAGGTCTCCTGGTGTCAAAGCTTCTCTCCAGGTGACAGATTGATGGATATGGTCAACCAGGTTAAATTGCTTCTCGGACTTTTCATAAAGTAGGGTTGCTTCATTTTAGCTACTAGTTTTCTCAAAGGTGGAGGTGATCACTAGTTTGAAGAGGGGCAAGAGGTGAGGGAATACACATACTTGGAAAGGTATGCAAAATGTCACCGGGGAAAGAGGACCCATTTTTCTTCCATCTAAAAACTTCACCTTAGGGGGAAAGAGAGCACAGTCACAAACTTGTGACATTCTCCTTTTGCAGGGGACCAAAGAATTTTAAGCTAGAGTCCCTTGTAAGTGTGAGGGTTGCAATGACATCTGTTGGAAGAACCCTTTCCTGTTTCCAAATCAGTGGTAGTTGCAGCTGCTAATAAAGCTAAGGTCAGTAAGGGAAAGACAAATGAGATTAAATGGCCCTGATACAATAGCAACCATGACCTTTGCATTTCATTTGAAATGCAGCCATCATGTTAGTAAAATAATATAGTACTGGGATGGATACTATTTTGCTAATATGATATATAGATCTCCAATGTGATTCTCATACTGACGAGTAAATTACAAATGTGCCAGCTCTGATATATTTTTACTTACATGTACTACAATATTTCATAATCTCCTTGCAGTAATTTCCCCCTCCCTTGACACAGAGACAGAACACAGAGGAGGATGAAAAGCAGTAATGTGCACAAGTGGAAACAGCATGTCAAATCTTCCCAAGTGGATCGTATTTGGACGTGACTCTCAAAGGTCCAGTCAATAAAGACAGCCAGTAACATTTCTTCATATCATTTTTGCTCGTTTTAATGTCCAAAATACGGAGACTCTACAAATTAAAAGGACTAGGATAATTAACAAGACATATACTGGGTGGGAAATGCAATTA
The DNA here is from genome assembly GCF_018350195.1 of Panthera tigris. Lineage (NCBI taxonomy): Eukaryota > Metazoa > Chordata > Mammalia > Carnivora > Felidae > Panthera > Panthera tigris. The sequence continues at coordinate 35,385,878 of NC_056675.1, forward strand.
ACATCTCCGTGTACACACACTCTGTTTGCGGCATAATTTTCACCACACCTACCTCAAGCCCGCCAGCAGAAAACAGTTAAGAAATTACGGCTCGTACCTGTGAAAGCTGTGAATTATAAGAGGACATTTTCACGAACAAAATATGGCCAGCTGAATTTTATTTTTCAGTGCAGTGATCTTTGCCTAAAGCTACCAGTTCTGCTGATTACATTGAACATTTCAAATGTCAGGGTTTTGCCGATACAGAATTCCTTCATTAGGGGCTGTTCAGCTTGCTTCCCTCCTCGGCTCCCTTGAAAGTGGGAGATACCGAGATGGAATCTCCTCGTAACCAAATCATTCCCAGCCCAAAGAGTCACAGAATCCAGCCAGAATGCAGGCCTGCAAATTTAATTTCCTCAGCTAAACGCTCGCTATCAGCAGCAATAGCCCTGGAAACTCTCAAATCTCCCCTTCAGATCTGCAGAAATCCTGACAGAGACGACGTCTATGCAGCACAGAGCGCAGGGAGATTTCCCGACTGTAGAGTAATAAATGTGGTCCCCAGGTAATCAAAGGGCAGGTGCAGATGACCAGTCTTGGGAACACAATCTCACTCTGGAAGGGAAGCGGCTCTTGCGAGGGGCATCTTCGTGGGTGTGGATAGACAAGGTGGACAAGGGTGGACCACGGCTCGGGGAGAGGTTGAGAGGCTCCTACTGGAATAAACACAGAGAACTGTGTGACTGAGCAGATGAAAACCGGGAGACACCACGGCTTTCTGACACAGTCCTACAAATCCAGCTCGCGGTGGCTGTTATTTTGCAGTTTCTAATCAGTGAGTTTTCAATCCAGTGACTTAAGAAATAAAAGGGAGAAGTGGAGGGGCAGCAAGTTTCACATGGTTGTCATGCAATTTTACCCCCAGGCAGTGACCTTCCGGTGGTGAGAAACATCCAGGAATTGTGTGGGTCCTGGGAATGTAAAGAGGATGCTCTCACTTCCTCTCAGTCGGGGACTGCAGCATGACCCCTGGGATGGGACGATGTTACTGATTAAGTCTTAATGAGATTTTCTGATAGAGAAACAGTTGGACTGGAAAGCGTTCTTTGAAGGCAATTTCGTTCAGTTCCACAACTGTTTACTGAGGGACTATGGCAGACAAAGTGAGAGCCATACAAAGCTGTAGACACCACAGGGAACAAAATTAGGAACCGCATCCTGTCCTGAAGGAGGGTGTGATCATAGGGGAGGGGAGACAGGACCAGGATGGGTAACAGGACAAGGCTGGTTCTGTTAAGTGCCACGGAAGAGGCAAAAAGGAAACTCCCTCAGTGATCAGGAAGAAGGGACAGACACTGAGACAGGTGTCCCCCACTGTCAAACTTGCCCTGGTGGGGATACAGAAGCCAAAGGACAAACCTTTGTGGGTAGGAAGTTTAGGGAGGTGGGTGAACTTGACTCAGGATGCTAAGTTAAACATGTCACACAGCGACCCTTGTCACTGACATTTACCATGAATGCACATAGCCATGCATTCTTAACAAGGGGGGGTGTGATGTTGCCCCTCAAGGAGGTAAAGATTGGTTCCAGGTGTGTGTGGGGGAGAAATCTTAGGCATTGCTAGAGTTTGTGACTCTCCAGAGAGCCACTGTATATAACAGATATATGGTATATCTGTGGTCTTAAAATTTAATGGGGGGCAGGGGGAAGGTGACCAGGAAACAAGTGATCTAAAACATCTCTGTGGTGAAGGGGCAGCGAGAATGATATAAAAGCCTGAGAAACACTGACAGAGCCTTTTCCCATGACAGCTGCCTGTGCCTCTCAAAATGCCTGAAAATGAACCTGGGGCAAAACTTCAACCCTCTAGCAGGAACAGCAACTTCTCCAGAGAACTGCTTCCTGACTAGGGACAGCGTTTAACCTGTCTCCTCTCCTCAGCTCAAAGGCCAGACATTTGGGAGAAGGGGTGATGGGGCAGGAAGGCAAGGAAATAGAGAGGAAAACCAAGATCATACCATTCCTGCTTCTCTTCCTCCATTGAAAATAGGTCACAGATTTACATTTCATGTATTTATTTTTAAAAGTGTATTTTAGAAGCTCACCACTCCCTATTAAAAATGAATGATGTCTTTAATAGTTTATTTTCATTCCAAATTACAAAGGCAGTATATATTCATTATGGAAATTTGGAAAATGCAGATGAGACAAAAAAGACAATAATGGCAACACACATAAACCCACAGTCCCAAAGTGAACACCTTATGGTATTGTTATATTTCCACAAGACCAATGCTACCTGATGGGTTAGCTGTGAACTACATGTGGCCACTGGACACTTGAAATGCTGTTGGTCCAAATTGAGATGTTTTGTCAGTGTAAAATGCACATGAATTTTGAAGACTCAGTGGAAAAAAAAACTGTAAAATATGCCATCGATATATTTTTTATATTGAACACATGTTGAAATATATTGGACATGCAGTTTTAAGACAATAGATAATACACTGCAAATTCTTTTGCAGTATCTTTTGCACTGAACATAAGCTGGACATCTGTCATGGCAATGTATGTTTACTTATGTTTACAGTGAATGCTTGAATGCTAAATAATACAGCATTGTATGGATGTCACCAAATGCACGAAGTCAATCCCCTATCAGTGGATACATAGCTTGTTACTGATTATTCACGATTATTACAACTCTGTAATAAATAGCCTTTTGAACGATATCTTTGCACACAGCAGCTTCCCCAACCGCACGATATAGTAGAAATAGCAAAGCTTAGGGCCAGATGACTCTCGTTTCAAATCAAGTCTCAGCCTTTAACTAGCTGTTTAATGTTGGGCAAATTATATCTCTCTCTATTGTCTAAAATGGGAGAAGTCCTGTTAGAAGGATCAGAAATTGTATTATTTTGGGCACACTTAAGACAGTAAAATAATAGCTAACATGTTTAACACTGTAAATAAAACATTAGCAGCACTATTGTTAGTAAGTTCCAGAACTGTGGACACTCACACCACCACCACAAGTAAAATTATAGAAACCATAAAAAAATGACTTATTTTATTTAAGGCTGAACCATACATGAGTATCCGAGTTGAAATTTGAAATGTCTAGAGAGATTATATAATATCCACTGACCATTTTCACCTATTTCAGACCAAACTCACTCACCCCAGATTTCCAGCCCTTTCCTTCTTGTCCAACTCTGAGTGAAATACAACATAAATTACCATTACAGGTAGGAATAATAATGCTTCAGAGACATAATGCTTGCAATTTGGTAATAAAAACAATTGCAAAACAAGGCTGGTCAATGTGTTTCTAACTTAGATTTGAATGGCCATCGCCTCTGAACTGAAGACAGGGTTGAGTGGAAACGTCCCTCCTCTTTTAAGATATAGCATAAAGGATTATAGCCTGGGAGGTATATACAATGACATCCTGGCACAGTTAGATAAATGACACAATGGCACCTGTAATAAGTATATACTGATAATGAAGAAGGGAACAGAATGTGCTGGGGTCTTAGAGGGCTTAATCAGGCCACTGACATCTTGCCGATGGGGACTGGCTTGGGTGATCAAAGAAATGTGGTAAATAATCCCATGAAGTCAAAGAACCTAAGGATGCCCAGAGTTGGTCTTGCTGCTGGATGAGCCATCCAAGTAACAGTTAAGTAGTGAAAGGAAACAAAGCCAAGAACTTCTTTACCTAGTGATTGACCCTCTGAGTCCTGTCAGTCATGCAGCTTTATGGGACCATTGTTCTTCCAGCAACTAATTGTGCAACTTGAGGCAAACTATTTACCCTCTTTGCTCATCAGTCTCCTCCATGCCAAATGAGGGGCCATAGGGTTAGTGTGAGGACTGAGATAACTACTGGAAGTCAAAGGCTTGCTATGCACAGCAACACAGCGCCCAGTGTGGAATAAGCTGTTAAAAATGTTGGAAGGTTCTGTAGCTTCCACTACTTCTGAGCCTTGCGACATCTTCTAACGAAAACTCTCTACTTGCTGTTTCAAATTCTGATATACCCCTCTCCTGATACAACTCTTACATAGAGAGCTTCCAGAATTGGGTACCACACATAGAAAATATAAATTCTCTGACAATCATTTCTCAAGAGATCTTACACACAGAACTTGGGCTCAGTGTTGGACACGCGAGACAGGATCTCTGCCCTGTGGAGCTCACAGCCATAAGTAAGCAGCAAGATATGTCATAAGAGTGTTGGCATAGATTACTAGGCAGTGATGGAGAAAGGCATTCAAGCTGCCTGAGGAGCAGGTCGGGAAGGGGTGATGTTGAGCTTAGTCAAGATGGGCAGGTATGAATTGCCTGGGCAAGGAGGCAGGATATAAGAGTCTTCAGAAAGAAAAGAAAAAACTGCCAGGAAAGGCTGGTGGTTGGGGGTACATTTACAGTTTTGCAGGTGGTTAGAAGGAAAGCAGTCATGGGAGTCAAAGTTGCAGAGGTAGGCAGAGTATGATTCTGAAGGCTTTCTGGGAGCTCAGACTTTACCCTGAGGGCAGTGAAGAGTCTTGCTAGTTTGTTAAGCCAGAGAGCACCATATAAAGCAGTTTGAAGGAAAGAATGAACCAGAAGCCAGATCCTGGCATTTTCTACTTTCAGCCTTGATGCCACTGACATCAACATGAATTTCTGGACAGCTCCACATAACAGGACTGACTAAATGATTTGTCCATTGCCAGCAATATACTTGTAAATGGTGAAGCATGTATAAGCCACACCCTCTTTAGTCTGGGTTCTTGCTTCTTCCAAAGAAATAAGACAGGTGGGGAACAGGCATTTCCCAAAAGAGCTGTCAAAATGCAAACAGATTGACCTGGATGTGTTTGCTGAGTCCAGCAACACTGTGTTTAAGAAATAATTATAAAAGAGTAAACAAAGAAGAGGGGGAGGGTACCGAATGCTTATTTACCCAGAGGGCTTATTATCAGAGCTTAAGATGCTGAATTTCCTTTAAAATGAGTGCACACATAGTTACAAAATGTAGAGAATGTGCACACATGCGCAAACACACACACACACACACACACACACACACACACACACACACACACACACAAGCTATAAGACGGTTCTGCAAATACAGGAAGTAAGGTATAACAGTAGAAAGAACACCTGATCCAAAATCAGAGGCCTGGGTTCACATCCCAGATCTGACACTTCCTATTACATAACTTTAGCATGGAATTACTTAATTTCATCTAAAATGAAAATAATAATAGCTAGCCTCAGGGCCTCTTGGTTTTGCTGTGTGACCCAAATTCGAGATAGGATTTGAATGGCAATGATCACCTCTGGGGCAAGCTGGTGACATCAGGGAGAAAAGTAGGAAACCAAAATGTTCATGCCACACCCAATGTGCTTAACAACCACCAAAGCCCAACACACTGTTATGCTGGATGATGGCCCACTTTTGCCAGGTCTTCTGACTTTTAATGAGAAACCACAAATCTAAATGTCTATGGAAAAAAATCCCTGATTTTTCAATGTTGGCAACAAACTCAAACTTGAAGCAGCACTAAGGGCCTGTGGACTGTCAGTCTGGAGGCTGTGCTCTGGCCAAATGCACCACCTTTTCTTGCAAATAGCAATCATGGAGTGGTGAATGAATCAAGTTTTTCAGTGTGTTTATGAGTTACATTTCTACTTACTTTCAAGCTCATCAAAGAAAGGCTTGAAATTTCAAATTTCAAATAAATGAATGAAGCAATGAAAAAAAAGCTTTCAAAGGAAACCATTTCCTTCCTTCTTTTTGGTTATTTAAGAAAGGGAACTCCTCAGATCTGGCCTCCACCTGGTACGTGGAGCTGGAAAAGAAATCCCTTCCCTTCCTGTTCTGAATTTCAAATTCAGTAGCCACATCTGCAGTATCCTACAATTCACTATCCTTCTTTATTTCCTTTCTAGCTCCTCAACTATTATAGGGGTTTAGTACTTTCGTTCAAGAGCCACTGTAAGAATATCTCAATGCCCTGTGTTCCCTTAATGGCAGGGAAAAAGCCAGGAGAACTGAGGCCTTTTGAAGCCTGGTTCTTTGGCAGAATAACATAAAAGATTACACCCAGTGTGACCCTTCCTGGCAAGTGTGTTCATATACAAATGCTCTGGGTGCATGAAAATTCTCAGAAATATGGCATCCTGTTCTTCAACATTCTAACAGTAAAATATATTCATCTAAATGTACTCAGAGTCCACTGAATTATGACCTAGGTGCCTGGGGGTATAGAATCTGAGTTTTTACCTTCAGGCAGTTTACTTTTTTGGAGGGAGGAGGTAAAAACAGATTAAACAGAAGAAAATGTAAGTATAATCACAGTGGTTGGGCAGCAGCATAGGGGCTAACGCGGCTACCTTGAGTTAGCTCAGGAAGGATGTCACTGAGAAGACCCACAAAGAAATGGGTTTCTACCATCAACCTGACTCCAGAACTTTTAATCATCAGGTTGGCATTCATGACCATCAGCACACTGTTACTATGAGCATCCTGTTCTCCCCGGTACAACACATGATTTGTCTTTTGTTCACTTTCCACAGGGATTCATCACTTTTCTCTCCATCCTTTTTCTCTCCGTGGATCTGTTCTCCATTTGGAGCTAATCTACAAATGCCTGCTGAGGGAAATCATGCCTTTGCTTACCATTCAGAAACATCGTGTTCGATCTTTACAAATCAAAAATAAAAACACAACTCTCAAAAAATCGATAAAAGACATGAAAGACATGATAAGGGTTTTGCCAGAAGAAACATGATCGGCCTGAGAACACGCAGGGCAAAGAAAGGGTAAACTTTAATAGTTACCAAATAGGCTCTATTTTTCTCACCAAACTGGTAATTGGGAAGGATTTTTATAATGCTAACTTTTCATTATTAAAGGAGATTTGGGGAGTCTCTCTGAAACACTAATGTTGAAAGTGTAAATTGGTTTAACCTTTCTGAAAGACAATTTAAGAATGTGTATCAGAAGACTTAAACATTTGCATAGCCTTTATTCAAGTATTTCTATTTGTAGGGATTGATTCCTGGGCAAGTCCTTGGTGTACTTCAGGTATAGACACAACGCTGTCCATCAAGGTCCGTTTGTTGTGATGGAAAACACAATCCCAAGAGCTCAGTGATCGGGAATTATGGAAAAAAAAACTGGTCCCATTCAATGGTTTACTCTTCAGCCTTATGTTACCCTTATAGCCCTATTCTTATAGAAAGAAGCTTTAAAAAGAAGGAACTTTTCCACAACGTATAAAGTAGTTATACTTTTAAAATTGCAAATATATGTACTGTTGACATAGGATGTGTTAAGCCAGTGGGGGAGAGAGAGAGGGACAGAGATTCAGCTGTCAGTTGGAGAAATACTTTCTCTGTGGGGATGAAGGTAAAATTGAAAAGAAAAAAAACCCCTTCTATTTCTATGGTTTTTGGGATTCTAAAGACCTCCCAGTTTTTGGCAAATTCCCAAGAGGCTTTTGTTCTTAATGCCTTCATTCCCCTCCAGGTTCCTCCCATTGTGTTTATTACCTCTTTACAGAACCATTTACAGGGTTCATCAAAAAACAAAACAAAACAAAACAAAAAAACCCCAAAAAACCAACACCAAAACCAACCAAACAAAACAACAAAAACAAAAACAAAGAAAGGAAGCAAAAAACAAAGAAGTGAAAGGAAGAAAAAACAAAACTGCAAAACTGAAGGGCTGGAGTCACAGGGAGAGGTCCCACCAAGTAACCCTCAGCTATGTGTCCTCCTCGGCTCAGATTCCTTTCTTCCCTCTCTTCCTGTGACCCTCCCCCTCGGCTGCCAGCCCTGTTCTGGGAGCTCCACATTTCTCTCCTATTATGCACAACACTGTTCTCCTGGCTCCTACTCTGAAACCTGCAAAATTAAACCTATCCAGGATTCCACAGACAAAGGGCCTTTCATTGAACAGGATGGAGGTATCTCTCCTCTTCTGGGGGCAGGCTATACATAGCAACATTTGCCTTGTTCCGTATAGGTAGATGAGACATACACATTATAAATAGATGATAGCTGAGCTGTTACTCACAAAGACCATTGTCATAAATAGCATTTTTCCTGGAACATCTATATCTAGATATATAGGAAAATAAATGAACTATAATGTTGTCTCACATTATCTCTGGATGATGAATGCCAAGTGATTCTAATGTTCTTCTTTGTGCTTATCTGCAGTATCCAAATTTTCATAATATACTGTATTGCTTTTGTAATAAGGGGATCAAAAACAAGTCAACTCTCCACAGAGAAGAAATGCCTGGTTCTGAAAGGAAGTTTGGCTTGTGGCTGAAATAACAAGACCTAGAAATTAAGTAACACTTCCCAACTTGGGCCAACTAAGCAGATAAATACAAGCATGAAAATTTCTGTTGAACTATGCCACCTGCCACCCCCCCCCAACCCCGCACCGCCCCTCACAGGAGGGCTAAGAAATCCTGGAGATGCCTACAGAGGGCTCCTACTGAGAAGTGTCAACCACTGAGAAGTGAAGGAAGGTCCTGGTGGATAAGAAAGGCAGCACTGATTGGGGGAGCCATCATGTGCCAAATACTGTGTTAATGCTTTGTGGGTCTTATCTCTGATCTTTACAAGGACTGTCTGACAGATCGAGTATAATCTCCAAATGACAGATGAAAAAACCCAGGCTCAGAACCAAGAGCTCATCTCTCTCTGATGTTTACCTTTATCCAAACCTCTTTCCCAAATCATGAGTTGTTCTTCCTTCTACAAGCTCATTTTTAAAATACCTGGACAGACTGAAAATGTACAATAACATGAATTTTAAAAAGCTATGTTTACCATGACAACTAGATTGAGAGATTTGTAACAATAAGCAGTCGCTAATGTGTTCTTAACATCACACAACTTCTGCATCAGGATATAAATTCATTGAAGTATCACTTGTGAGATTCTAGTTGTTTCTAAGATAAAACTATTCATTAGGCCATATATTATTAAAAGTGTCATACATTTGATCTTGTAGAAAAAGAGTAAGTTATTATTACTAATAACAATTTCAACTAACAATTACTGAGTGGCTGTTATGTATCTGGCACTCAAAAACTCATTGCATTATTTAATTCTTAGCGTGTGGTAGATCTGCGAACCACACAGTATCCAGTAGTAATGTTCACTCCCTGCCCACCGCCATGGGCAGAATATACTTTCCTACCCTTTGGCTGTAGATGTGTCTGTGTGGCTTGCTTTGGCCAAGGTATGTTAATGGTGGCCAGTGTGATGTGGCCAAAGGCTTGAAGGTACTTGCACAATTGTGCTTGTCTTTTGTGCTTCTCCCATCACCATGAGAACATCCCTGGGCTAACTGACTGCTCCCAAGAGGAAGACATGAGTTGCATGGCCAGAGTCTCTCCCAAGCTGAGCCTTCTCAGCCTGGTGCAACCTAGATCAGCAGCTGACAGCTGATCTACAGAACGTACAACTGAGTCCAGACTACACCAGGGCTCCTACTGTACTCCAGACACATGAGACTAATAAATGCTTCCAGTTGCCAGACAGTTTAGATTTTCATAATTGTTAGGAAGCAACAGTAAAAGGATACAAGCAGTATCCTATAAGGGGGGAATTATTTTAAAATGAAGAGAGTTTGGCGAGGTTATGTAACCGGAGTTCCCATCTGAGTCTAAAATAAAGCCTTCATGCTGAAGCTCACAATGATTAGTCAGTCAGCCAACCATTGAACCCAATATTTAATAAGCACATGGTGTGTGCTAGGTGCTGTCCATGGTGCTGAGAGTGTACCAGTAAACACAACAAAAATCCATGAACTTCAAGGGTTTTGTTTTGCTAGGGAGGACAGGAAAAGAGCCACGGCTTTACACCTGACTAAAGAAAAGAAGGTGACCAGAGAAACTGACAGTAAATAGATAAGCAAGAGTAAAAACTTTAGGATGGGAATGAGCATGGTATGTTTGGGGGGGGGGGGGGAAGGGGATCATAGTGGCCAGGGCAGTTACAGGAGGAGAGTGGAGAGAGGAGACACGAAGAAACAGGTAACACTGAGCCTGTGGGCTACAACAAGGAGCCTTGATTCAGTACTGGTTCTAACTGGAAGCCACCATAACATTGTGAGTACAGGAGAAAAATGTTCTAGTTACCTACTTCAGAAAAATTTTGACAGCTGCTTTGCAGTGGGCAGACTCCAGGGAGCAAGGCTAGAGACAGGGAGACCAGGGAGAGAGCTCTTGGAGCTGTCCAGGTGGGAAATGGTTGGACTGGATTAGAGTGGTGGCTGTGGAGAGGCTGAAGATTGTTTCCTAATTGCATCTCAAATTCAAAAACAGTCCTAACTTCCCCAATTCTAAAATAGACTTGGCTTCAGCATGCCTGAGCAAAAACATTTACCAATTTAAGGGCCAAACTAAATTGTGAAAAATCTCTCAAAATATTTGCTTAGAGTAAAAAGTAAAAACACACTTAGCAGTTGTGAATTAGTCATTCGCCTAAGGTGGGTGATAATTTATGCCACACTTGTAGTTGAAAAAGAAATTTACATTTACACTGAAATCTATACATTTTTTTCCCCAGCGATGGGCTAATTGTGTTTGTTGAATTGTTTCAAGTTACTATGGGCTGGGGGAATTGAGCACCTATTTGCAAGGCTATAGGGATTAAATTAGATAAACCCAAAGGAAATGTAATTGGTAAATTGGGAAGAACTGTATGAGTATATGAAGTATTATCTAAGGCACTGTGAAAGATTAATGGACAGAGGGTCAATTTGAAGCTTTAAAAATAAAAAATTAACTTAAATTTGATCCTGAGTACCCTGCAGCCAATAAACAAATGCCTTTCAATAAACAAACAACAAAAACATTATATACTTTGTTCATCTGCTTCAGTTTTGCTCTAGATCACCAACAGATTAAGGTGCCACCTTTAAGAAAAGTTATAAAGATCAGATTTTTATCCTATTCTTTTTTTTTTTTCAGTATGAAAACATGTTTTGCAAATCGCAATGCTCCTTACTAGTCTCAAACCAAGGACCCAAGTTGCAGAACAACCCAACAGGTGTCTTTTGTTCGGTCCAGGTAGGGTGTAAGGGATTACACTAGAAATCCACTTTTTAAATGGAAAGACTTCATCTAAAAAACAGATTTCCAAATTCCATTTTAAAAAGGAATCAGAAAATTTGGCATATTCCTATGTTGAGAAAAGCTGCCATTGTTAGACTGAGTTTGTAATCTTCTGTCTTGCTTCCTGTTGTTCTACAAACATGAAAGATACGTTGCCAATTAGCTTCACACGATACAGTGTTTTCTTATGACAGAGGACTATTAATTTTTACGCCCACCATGATCAGAAGTGGGAACATGAGAACTAGACTGTGTTGGCCAAATGTTCTAGGCCCCAGCCTGCTTCCTTCATGTAGAACCACCTTCCAGCCCTTGGGTTAATAGCACTGATCTTTTCATGATTCACAATATTCGAGGTAAATGTGTGGGAAATGGAAGGAACCCATGGAGAGCAAGGCACAGATTTACAGGTTTAAAGCACAGACATTCAGTGGATCTTCACTATAACTTGAGCCCCACAGTGTCCTGATTAAAGTGCCCTAGCTCCAGGAGCACTGTCACTGAAAGTGACTGCTGGCTCTGATTCCAGTGGAAGCTTGCCAAAAATACACTCCCACTTAAGAAAATTGAATATGATTTTGCAAAGGGGATGGCCAAACTTGGTCTTGATATGACAAAGACGTGTGCTCAAATGGCTCGCTCAGGGAAAAGGTCCAGCGTGGCCTATGAGGGCACATCTTCAGGGTTTGAAGAAGTTCCTCAAGTGACAGCAACTTTCAAAATCAAGATGATCATAAAGACTGAATTGTACTTAATACAAAACACTAGGGTTTTTTTTCTTTCTTGTTGGATATTTTGGCATTTTCCTGGAACGCATCATGTAAAGGTATGTTCCCATGAATTTTTATTTACATTCACACTTTTTCCTATGAAGACACCCTCAATGACAATTTAAAATTTAAATTATCATTTAAAATTAAGGTAGAGAATGATCTAAGAAACAGAAAATAAAAGTTTTACTATATAGTGATTATTTTAAATCTTGTTGAGAACACAAAGACCTCTTTGAGACACTGATTTAAAAGCTATTAACATTTTCTACAGGAAAAAAATAAAAAGTTAGACACATACAGTTGCCTATGTGATGTCACAGGTAGAATATCTCTTGAATCCACATTAGAAATTACCATCTCTGATCATGCAAAGTTCAGTAATACAGCATCAATGCTAAGAATAAGGAGCATGGGGTCAACTTCCTGGAGCTGATTCTGGCTCAGCCATGGCTGTATGAACATTTGAGCCTCAAATTTCCCTGTCTACCAACTAAGAACAATGTGAATCCATAACTCATGAGCTTGTTTGGAGGATAAGTGAGCTGAATTCATACCAAGTGTTGGAATAGTTGCTGGCACATGGTAAGAGATCGATACATGTTTGCTGAACATTTACTTTCTGATTTAATACTGGCTGTGCTACAATTTTAATGAAAACCTTCAAATTTATTTTATATTGGCATTCCTAACAGTTTAGGTTAATGACAAAGAGAATACACAGAATAGTTTTATTTTGTTTTCTCTTTCATTCCCTTTCTTTCCTCCCTCCCTCCCACTCTCTCTCCCTCCCTCCTTCCATTCCTTCCTTCCTTCCTTCCTTCCTTCCTTCCTTCCTTCCTTCCTCTCTTCCTTCCATTTTCTTTCTTTTTTTCTTTTTCTTTCTTTCTTTCTTTCTTTTTTTCTTTTCCTTTCCTTTCCTTTCCTTTCCTTTCCTTTCCTTTCCTTTCCTTTCCTTTCCTTTCCTTTCCTTTCCTTTCCTTTTCTTCTTCCTGTCTACCTACCTACCTAAATAACACAAGAGCTGGAGATTCTGAAGTCTGTCTGTCTGTCTATCTATCTACCTATCTATCTACCTAAATAACACCAGAGCTGGAGATTCTGAAAATCAAGTCACAAAAGCAAGAGGTAGAGACAAAAGGAGAAACAAGACGAAGATAGTACATATGCAGGGCAGACCTGGCTCTCCATGTGAGGCAAGAATAGAAACATGTATCCTTTGCACCTGACCACGGATTCAATGATCCTGCCTCTGGCCAAGACAGGGCTGAAACAGCATATCAACCATCTGACTGAGCTGTTCAGTCAGCTCTCCCAGTCAACTAGTCCGAGTGACCATGTCAGTCCTATGCATGGCCCAAGTCTCATCACAAACCCAGTCCAGCTGGATGGCAGAGGCACACCAAGAAGAGTTAATGTTAAGCTGAATTGCCTTAGCACCGAGCACCGTGCAGGGTCACTTCTGCTCTGTTAGTTCAGCTTATCCCCAGCTAACAGCCAGGGGACCTCCACATGTTCAACTGTGCTGCAACACAGGGCATCCTATTTCTCTCGTGTGGGTGTGACTGAGGATGCTGGCTGAGGGAGGCTTTATCCACGAATTCAGTGAGGGCTAAGATTAAAGGGCCGGGGCGCCTGGGTGGCTCAGTTGGTTAAGCAGCTGACTGGCTCAGGTTATGATCTCATGATTCGTGGGTTTGAGCCCCACATCAGACTCTGCGCTGACAGCATGGAGCCTGCTTCTGATCCTCTGTCTCCTTTTCTCTTTCTTTCTACTGCCACCCCTCTATCTCTCAAAAATAAAAATAAACATTAAAAAAAAAAAGATTAAAGGGCCAACTTTTCCTGCCAAGAAGGTCTTCAACCCCTATACATAGCCTCTCCTTTCAGGGACAGTGAATTCTAGACCCTCCCATGCCAGCTAGCCCCTGAAGAAATGCAACAGGTTTTGACTCTTGGGGGACTATGGTGGATTCAGGAAAAGGAATATTGGGGGTCCCTCGATCCTTCCTCTCATGCTCAGACACTAGGAACACTCTCCTTGTCTACATTTTGACTGACCTCTTTGCCACCTTCTGCCTTTTTCTGCACCATTAAAAAAAAAAAGTGGTTTTGAGGGGAGTCTGGGTGGCTCATTTGGTTAAGTGTCGACTTTGCCTCAGGTCATGATCTCATGGTTCATGGGTTCAAGCCCCGCATCAGGCTCTGTGCTGACAGCTCAGAGCCTGGAGCCTGCTTTGGATTCTGTGTCTCCCTCTCTCTGTCTGCCCCTCCCCAACTCATACTCCGCCCCTCCCTCTCAAACATATATACACATTTAAAAAAATGTTAAAAAAAACCCTGATTTTGCAAATGTCTCCCATTTCATAGATGAGGGAACTAAGGCTTGGAGAGGTCTAATTACTTACTTAATGCCACACAGCTGTCATGTGGCACGGTCCAAAGTGTGCATCAAAAGTGCCTCCTTTTCCCATGATGATACACTATGCCTATTATTGGTATTTGTTTTTTATTTTTTTTTAGTCAGACATTTATGTTCAGGCATGTCTCTGAATTTTGGGTGAATGCTTTTGTCAGTCCAATGACAAACAACTCATGAAATAGTGATTTCCATGTGTTAGAGTGCATATATGATATGCACATATGTGTGTGCATGTACGTATACGTATGCATGTAGAGCAGTGAGCAGTGGTTCCCTGCAGGGGGCAATCCATCCCACACCCCCAACAGTTGGCAGTGCCTGGGAGAAGTTTTTTTATTGGTTTGACTGGGGTGTGTGTGCTAATGGCATCTAGTGGGTAGAGGTGAGGGATTCTGTTAAATATTCTATAATGCATAAGACAGACCATCCCACCCCCCAAAAATTCTCAATCCGCGGTATCAGTAATGCTGAGGCTGAGGAACTCTATTTACAAACATACATATATACATATTTATGTACTTGAACACTCACTCATGTATTCATATACATATACATATCATAAATATGTTACACATAAATACAATCCATATACACTACTGTATATATATTATATGCACATGTATATGCATATACATGTGTGTGTGCATATACCATCTATATCTATATCTATATCTATATCTATATCTATATCTATATCTATATCAAGGTGAGGGAATGGGGAGATGGATGTGTGTGTTTGTGTATATGCAATTGTATCTCCCCATTTGTATAATACTCATCTTCCAGGTACAGATTTTTCAAAATGCACTCTTTTTTTTTAATTTTTAAATGTTTATTTATTTTTGAGAGACCGGGAGAGACATGGCATGAGTGGGAAAGGGGCAGAGAGAGAGGGAGACACAGAATCTAAAGCAGGCTCCAGGCTCTGAGCTGTCAGCACAGAGCCCAATGAAGGGCTCGAACTCACTAACTCATGACCTGAGCCAAAGTCAGACGCTCAGCTGACTGAGCCACCCAGGGCGCCCCTCATAGTGCACTCTTACTAGAAACATGATGAAAGCAAAGAAGAGACATACTTTTTCTTTGCCATAATGTCTAGATACCTAAAAATATTTTAAATAGCTCTCTCAAAATGTGCCAATATAAACCAAATCCATAAAGGTCCATGCCATACAGGTTTTGCTGTGAGATTTTCATTTCAAAATGTCCTGTCCAGAAACATGCTAGTCATGTTGAATGAACCAAAGGGTTTAATTAAACAACCACACTCGGATGTTGGAGTGCATAATTTGCCCAGTGAACTGCAAATCCTCTAATACCACAGGGAATCTCATACTTTTTCCAAGACAGTTCACGGGGCCAGGAAGTGACTTGCTCTCTGCTTGGGCCACATCCATTGCTCAAGCTGTGAGGAATTAAAATAAATACCAGCACAAAAATGGAGGAGCCAGAATTCAGCTAATGAGTATGAAAACACAGTGGCAATCCATGTTCCAGGCGGGGTAATATGTTTCAGGATTCTGAATAATCAGTCCTCTGGTGGGCTTCTCATTTTACACATGCAAGAGATACTTCTTTCTTAGTCCCCCTGGCCAGAAATGGCGATCTGATATAAACACTAAAGCTCTACTTCATAATAAAATATTGCTTCCCCGCCTAAACCCCATGGCTTTGTTTTCAACATAGCCAGAACCGATGTTCCTGCACTTAAGGCAATGGCCTGGTAAAGTGTGGGGAAAAGTGAAATGCCACGTCAAAGTGCTGTTTACTTGTATTTATTTACTGTTGTAAACCTTCGTTTAAAGTATTTATTTTATTTATTTTGAGAGAGAGAGAGAGAGAGAGAGAGAGAGAGAGAAGGGCAGAGAGAAAGGGAAAGAGAGAATCCTGAGCTGTCATCACAGAGCCCGATGCGGGGCTCAAAATCACAACTGTGAGAATCATGACCTGAGCCAAAATCAAGAGTCAGATGCTTAACCAACTGGGCCACCCAGGAGTCTCTTGTGACATTGTTTTTAGAATCTAAAGTAATATCAATACTACAAGAAAAAGTTTAAGAAAACAATATCCACATAGAGAAATCAACATAGTAAATTAGCATACTTGTCTTTTGTCTTTAATAGGTATCTTTAACATATACTATATGTACCAACTGGGGATTTTTTTAAAACTGTTCGTGTTTTAGGTTCCTGATCTACAAAATATAGAAGTATAGAATACTTCTATAAGTATAGAATAAATTTTTTATGAATAACAGTGAATAAATATATGTAAAATACTTAGAACAATGTCTGATACACAATGTTCCATACATGTTTCATGTCTTCATCTTATTATTATATCTTATAATTTCAACAAGTATCTTGTTTTTGAAATTCCAAGATATTTGAAATATTAATCAACATTAAGAAACATTCTCTTTGAACACAGTGAACTATGTGGACTCCGTCCAAGTGGTAGTTCAAGTAGTTAGATGAATGTAAATAATATTTATTTTCTTTCTACAAGCCACATGCCCCATTTTCATTCTTAAATGAGTTTTTGCTGGTTCAAAGGAACACACACAAAACCTCAGCAAATTCTAATAATTTGTCTATATCAAGACTCCAGAATAGCAAAATAATACTTAAATGTAAGACAAATGTGTTGTCACAGTCTTAAAAAGTTGGCAACAGTACTCAAAAGATTCTGGTGCTTTCTGATCTCATCTTATTCTTCCACAAACACAAAAACTGGGCTTGACAGTTCTATGATCGTACTTTTTGAGGCTTCACCCCAGCTGATTCTATATTTTTCTGAGGACATCCCATCATCCAGAGTCCCTCCATAAACAGAGAAGTAGCCCACAGTGGTATCAAACTGTGTTTCAGGACTGGCGAGGGAGAAAAAGGGTAATGGAAGGAAACACATATGAATCTTATTATAGCTTTTGAATTTGGAAGATTCAGAAGGTAGAGAGAAGACAGAAATGGGGTTTCCTAGTGATGTGATGCTTGGCCCAGGGTCAGAAGGATGAGGAGGGTTTATCTAGGTAAACGTTCTAGGCAGAAGAAAAGGTTCAGCCAAGACCTTCAAGAACTTAGGGAAGGGTAGTTGTCTCTGGTGCAGACAGTAGAATTTATTTTCCAAAGTCACACATATGGAAAGGGGGCGAGATGGAATATTAAGCCAGTTTGGTCCAACACCGGAGTCTGAGTTATCTGCTTTTTAACTTTGCTCATTCCATTCTGCTTTAGGCTAATGAGACACATAGACAGACAACAAATATGTAAACGAGGTACAATCTGTGCAGCATCTAGCACAGAGCCTGGTCTTTAGACAGAGCCATGTAAGGATACATTTATGTTATTACCTATTACTTATCATTATGTACAGTACGCTCAAATAAGGGCACGACCAAAGTCCATTCTGCACTCCCTAGTGATCCATCCAAACGCTAAGTGGACATTGAGGAAGAAAGGGCAGAAGGGGCTTATGGTCCAGAGGGTAGTCTTCTGAATGACAAGGCAAGTGCCCAGATGCCAGGCAGGGAAAGTTATTTTGTATGATGGCATCTGGCATGCTGGCCTATCCCACTGACATTTGTGTTGGCTGCTGTGGTGCTGTCCCTGGGAAGTTTAGGAAGCAGCTGGCTGTGCCCCAACCCCACAATGCTTTCCACCTCTCCTGAATCAGGCTGATGGGTAACGCAGTAACCTCTACTAGTGAAAGAAAGGCTCTTCTCGTCCCAAGCCAGCCTCTCCTACATCCACTTAGTATCCAAGCTACCACACAGAGGCAGTCTGCTCATGATGTCGTGTGGGATCCTACCAACAAGTGTTCCAGACAAAGAAGACTGCTCACCACCACTCACACCAATGATCCTACTCTTTGCTGAGAAACAGAAATGTTGACAAACCCAGGTACTGTGGCTAGACTCTTCCTTAGCACTGACTGCACTTTGAATGACTGCTGAATAATTCAAAACCCCACTGCATGCTTACTGTGGCTGAGGATATTAAAAAAAAAATGTAAAGTTTCTAAATTACCTCTAAAAATAACTACCAAAAGCCACATAGATGTATCACTATTTGGGAAGTTGACTATAATATGCTACCTTACAAAGAGTAAGCTATTCCCACTTTAGAGATATCAATTCACATGATAGCAATTGCCCAAACAGATGGGCAAAAAGCCAAAAGCAGGGTCCTAAAGGCAACGGGATGGATGCATCTGGGAGTGACGGGACAGAAAGATATTCTGCCAGATTTTACTACAGGCGAGAGGAAAAAGATATTCTACCAGATTTTACAATAGTGTCTGTGTACTATGCAATCTCAGAACCACCTAAAAGGAGGCTGTGCTCTCTACATACAATGGCGAGGGGAAAATTGCTATACTTTTTGACCACGTGGCATTCTTCTCTCCCTAAAATAGAGTTGAAGCAATACAGTGTTAAATAGATCCCAGTAACCCTGGTTCACCCTGAAAACATGGGCTGTTAGGGCTTCTCCTTCTGAGATCTAAAATACACCAATTGAATATTTGCTTTGATTTTTAAGCTATTGAACATGGGTAAGTTAATGCTTAATGGTAGCATTATTTAGGTGTCTTATGGTTTGAAACACAAATCAGAAAATTCTGGAGTTTCTGAGATGCTGAAGAGTTGAACTAAGTCCAGGTAGACCATGGCCAGGACCTTTGTGATCTGAGGGGTTATTTAAACGAGATGCCCATATGCTGGCTAAATCCCTCTGTCACTAATCCAGCCATGGTGCAAACCAGAAAACGCACCTTTTCTAATGAATATTGAAATTGGCTGTCATTAAGAGAGAACACTCACAGGAGGGCAACGAGACAGTGATCAATATTCATATGGATCCATGCTGCCTCATTGATTAACAGTCTTCAACTGTAAAAACTAGAATGGCAATAATAAAGTATTATTTTCAGTGCAGGCTGATACAGGGTATTACTTAGATTTAAACTTTTTTTTTTTAATTTTCAGAAAGTCTTAATAAATAAATTGCCAGTAAGAAAAAAAGGATGGTGTTTGTCGATGCCTCGACAGGATATTCTTTTTTTTTTTTTTAACATTTATTTATTTTTGAGACAGAGAGAGACACAGCATGAATGATGGAGGGTCAGAGAGAGAGGGAGACACAGAATGTGAAACTGGCTCCAGGCTCTGAACTGTCAGCACAGAGCCCGACACGGGGCTCGAACTCACAGACTGTGAGATCATGACCTGAGTCGAAGTTGGACGCTTAACTGACTGAGCCACCCAGGCACCTCTCAACATGATATTCTTAATGTCACATGAGAACGCAGTGTAATATTCATCTCAAAAAGGTTTGTTCATCCCTAGTCACAGCTGCCTATCAACTCAAAGAGCAGAAAACAGCCCCCTTACATCCATTACACCTGTACCCATTCACTGTCTCTATGGGATACAGATAGGAGGGCTCGCTTTATTAGCTCCTCTTTATTAGTTTATGACATCAACATTTAAGAAATGAAGATCTTAAGTCAAAATGGTTTGCTGTATATGTATCGCTATCTGTTCTTCTCAGCTCAGTCAGCCAGATATTGTTACTCCTCCCCACCCCCCACCCCCAGATACACACCCTGCTCTAAGCCAAGAGATTCTACTCAACATGGTTGGGCTGGGTCCTCCACTTTGGCAATCTTGGACAAGTCACTGACTTTCTGTAAGACCCACCCCTTAAATGTAAAATAAAAATTCTTAACGCCAGAAGTCTTCTCTCCTTTCTAAGGAGTGCCAACACTTCAAAGCACTTTGAAAATATATGATGCCAAATGAATGTTTATTATTAGTGTGACGACAACCGATGTGTGTAGATTTATATGCCTCTTAAAGAACCTTTGCTGTTTTACATTCTCCCTTCCAGTGAAGCATGTCTTGCAGAGAAGAATTCCACCATGACACTTTGACTCGCCTAGCAAAAACTCATTAGACAGTCCCTTTTTTGGACTGCAGCGGTAGAAATAAATTTCTTGGATCCAAGCTATAAAAGCAAGTCTACAATAGGTCTGTGAAAATGGAATTGGGAGATGTTCGTGAATAATTCTTATGGGATATATAAAATTTCTATCCATTAAATGCTAAAAAAAAAATCCAAGTACCAAAAATGGGGTGCCTTCCTTTTTTTTTTGGAAATTGAAAATTATTTTGAATGTAGTCTATTACGGGCTTCTGATTTCTCCATTCAGGACAAGGTATTTGGAAAAACAACAAGTTTGCTATTTCTTTGTCATTGTGTGCGTGTAGAAAAGTTCATTTTTTATGCGTTTAATATGACCCAAGACGTGGTATTTATATTCAAGGCTGAAGGCAAAATCTTGGGGCTAGCCCCTCTTCTTTATTGGGGAAGGGGCCTTAGTTTACAGATGGCATCTTTCTGTTTCATCTTTTACTGTCCAAGGAGAGCTTTTCTTCCCTTGTGGTTTTGCTAGCAAATGGATGGAACCCAAACTGAATGCATTTCTTGTCCTCGCTCACTCTCACACCTCCATGTTACATATGCAACAAGAACTTGCTGGAAGAGAAACCATTGAGGAGCTAATTCTTGTTTTTTTCTCAGAAGGGTTCCCCTTTATTTGGCCTGAGACACCCTTGACATCAGCACAGGAGGCTTACAGTCCCTTTGCAGTACACCCCAATTCGACGGTCAGGCCCACGTATCTGATGAGAGTGTCAGACGGCAGAACACACTTTTGTGAATAGAGCTGAATGCAACGGAAATAAAAGAAGCATTCTCGTGAAATAATTTCCAGGCTGCCTTTTCATGGTAATATGACTCCTTGGGGTCGTCTCAGTTTTGCTGAAAATGAAAAGTATCAAAATAGAATTAAGCACCTTTACCTCTATTCTCCTAGGACCAGTAGAGCCAGTCAACATGGAAATTTGTCCATTGGCTAAACAGTCAGAATAGCTCCCGCCAAGCCGTGATTGACTTTTTGGCTAAGCTCAGCAGAAATGAAGCTTGTGGTCAATTAGCTTTTCCCTTAATAGGATTGTGTTGGGCAAAATAAAGTAGAGAAAGAAGGTGGAGGGAAAACTGTCATTTAATGAATTCCCAGATGTTGTCATGTTTCCCTGAGACATACATCATAAATAAAAGAAGGGTTCAAAGTTCAACGGCTGCCACCTTGTGCTAAAGTCACATTCCTTGTTGAAACGGCAGAGAAACAGCAGCACATCCAGAAGGCAAATCATAAGTGCATCCCATTAATCATTCTACCAATTTGTACTTTAGGGGAAAGCAGGCTTTGTGGCATTTTTAGGACAGTGATGATGATGATGATAATAATAATAATAATAATAATAATAATAATAATTACCAATACCACACATTGATCTTATTTAACAAGAGTTGATTGAGGGCCTGTCATATACAAAGCATCATGTTAGCCAGTAACACTGCATTCATGAAATGAGATGGACAAAGAACAAAAAGCAAGTCAATTTTAAAAAATTACAAATGATAATAAGAGCTTGACGCAAGTGAGCAGGGTGCCACGGCAAAGAATAAAGAAGGGCTGGGGTCACTGGTTTACAAAGGATAGTTGGGAAAAGTCTTTGAAGAGGTGGCTTTTCAGCTGAGGTGTAGCCAGTCTGAGATGAGTGAGAGTCAGCGGGATCAGAATGAGAAAAGGAAGGGATGAATTTAGTGAGGTTGGCAGTAGGCAGACTTTGAGTGTCAGATGAAGGTGGTTGGAATTAATTCTAACTTCAGTGGGGTTTTTTGGCTGAAAAGGGAAACGGTCCTATGTGCATTCTGACATGGGCTCTTTGGCTGTTGGGAGAAGAATCCGGTAGAAGCAAAGGGAAGAGACCAGGGAATGAAGACCAGTGCAGTGGTCCAGAAAATGGTGACAGCAGCCTTGATTGATGTGGAAGGTCTTGATTTTTTTTAACTATTTAATTTTTTTAAATGTTTATTCATTTTTGAGAGACAGAGTGTGAGCAGGGGAGGGGCAGAGAGAGGGAGACACAGAATCCTAAGCAGGCTCCATGCTCCAAGCTGTTAGCACAGAGCCGGACGCGGGGCTCGAACTCACAAGCCATGAGATCATGACCTGAGCTGAAGTTGGATGCTTAACCAAGGCGCCACCCAGGTGTCCCTCTTTTTAATTATTTTAAAGGGAGCATTTCAGTATCCATCGACACATCCACAATGTTGTGCAACCATCACCACTGTCTAGTTCCACAATGTTTCATTATTCCAAAAGACAATGTCATACCCATTAAGGAACTGCTGTCCCCATCACACACACCCAGCAACCACTCATCTGCTTTCAGTTTCTCTGGATTGACCTATGCTGGATACTGGATATTTCATACAAATGGAATCGTACAATGTGTAACATTTTGAGTCTTGCATCTTTCACTCAGGTGTTTTTAAAGTTCATCCACCTTGTAGCAGGTGTCAGTACCCCATTCCTTTTTTATGGCTGAATAATAGTCCACTGAGTGGATTCATTGCATTTTGTGTATCCATTTATCCTCTGCTGGGTATGTGGACTGCTTCCCCATTTTAGCCATTGTTAAAGGTACTGTTGTGAACATTTACGTACAAGTGTGTGTTTGAGTTCTTGTGTTCAGTCCTTTTGGGGAACCACATAGGAGTCGAATGGCCGAGTCATGGGGTGATTCTAGAATTCTATATTTAACTTTTTTAGGAACTTCTCCTTGCCTTTTACACATCTGGCTAGGATGATGAGTGTTCTGGGTAAAACGCTTGTTCACAGAGCCATGGAATAGCAAACATAGATATTTTCCTCCATCATTACAGATACTCATTCTCTAATACTCCAGTTCCGTCACACTGTCCACAGTGACCCATTCCTGATTTACTCTTGTTGGTTTCTGGATGGACACAAGGCCCAGGGAGAATCAACCCTACTCTTTCTTTCTTGCTTTGACCAGGTATCAACAAACAAACAAACACGTCATAACTTTCTGGGTTGTTCTCTTGGTAGGATGGGAGTTTTGAGCCATAGTGTTCTCTTTGGTATCATGTAGAGAAAACCCACATGATCCAGATAACCATAAGCCGTCCACACCGCACCCTGGAAATATAGGTCATGCAGAATACTTTCCATTCAACAGAAAAGATCCCGGATGCCCACGGAGCCGGAATGAGAGCTCTGGTTCCACAGCTGGTAAATACAAATCCTGGGGCTTGAACCTGGTCATTTGGACCCCATAGCTCCAAAGCCCAGTGACTGGCTGCCTGGTATCAGAGGGTAAAATTACACTCAGCAACTTTGGGGAGAACAAACTTGTTCCTCTAAAATGAGGAACTATTGGTTGTCTAGGAATAAAATGACCTGCCCTGTTCAGTAGCAATTCTGTTGAGTAGAAACAAACTGATCAAAGAGTGTGGAGAAAGTTTAAGTCCAAAGAGCAAAAATCCAACAGCGTAAATTCATGCTGGCTGGCATAGGTGACCTTGAGGTCACTTTTAGCTCCAAGTGCCTCTCTCTTTTCTAGTTAATGCCTCAACCGATTTTCAGGAACAAGTTCAAGGATGAACACATCAAAAGCCAGGGGTAGAACCCAACTCCATCACTTGGTCTGAGAAATAAAATCAACCCAGCTTTCCTTCCTTCACTGATTGGGGGAAGAGGAGGAGTGAATCTGTCAACCAGTGTTTCATCATAGTGTGACAGACCAGTGCTTTCCCTCGTGTCCTGATCCAGTGCCCGAAATATGTGGGGTTTGAGAGCCAGGCGAGTACATTGGTTAAATGTTGCAGCCAACATGTTGGTCCAGAAATGAGGGGTGAATGCAAAAATACAGACCATGCCCAACACACAGAGCAGTCATTATTGGACTGGTTTTTTTTGTTTGTTTGTTTTGGGTTTTTTTGCCTTTCCTACTGGACCATGTACCCTATGAGAGCAGGTACTGAGTTGGGACTTGCTTACCATTGTCTCCCAAGTGGCTCACACAGTGACTGGCGCATAGTAGACACCCACTTAAAACAAGAGTGGAATGAGTAAACAAATGAATGGAGGAGAAAAAATGGTGAGGAGCGGTATTTATTTTCATTTTCCTCCCTCCCCTCCTTCCTTCTTCTTGCCCCTCCCCTCCTTCTTTCTTCCTTCCTTCTCCCCCTCCCTCTCTCTCTCCTTCCCTCCCTCCCTCCCTCCCTTCTTCCTTCCTTCCTTCCTTCCCATCCCATCCCATCCCATCCCATCCCATCCCATCCCATCCCATGACACTAATGTTTTCATCTATCCAGTTCTGAATAATGGAGTTACCACACAGGGAAACGTAACCAGGCCACCTCCGTATGTCCTTTATAGGGAAAGGCCCAATACATCATTATCTTTAGGGTTAACGTAAAGAAAGCCTAGTAGTTACATTTCATTTTTTAAGGGAATTTGGACCATCTGAGGGCTCACCAGCTTAGGAGGAAAAAGTATGTCTTTGTGAAAGACTTCAGTGTCTTGCAGAGGATTGCAGTGAATTATTGGGACACTGCAAGGTTTAAGACTGATGCTTTCTGAAGCATGAAAGAAGTATCTGTAGCTTTTCCTTTTTATGTTTAAATTACTTTGCTTCTTACTTGACTACTTTTTCTGACCTTTTAGTGTGCTGCCTTTTTTATATTTCTCCTTGAGTTCCTTAACCATTTTTAAAAGTAGTTTGGATACATCTCTTACGAGTTCTTCTTTCTTAGCCTTCTGATCCCCATCCTTTTGGCTCATCCTCTCCTCACTTGACCCTTCCATATAAAGCCTTGCAATATTATTATACTCTTTGCCCTACTCCATCCATCTTCTTCTATTTCTTGCAATGCAATAGATAATGTGAAGCTATGGATCTATAAAACACTCACTTCTCATTTTCAAGTGAACATGAAGTTATGACCAAGGGTTTCTGTTTGTAATCCATTTTCCCCCAAAATGAATGTAATGGGAAACTTGGTCAAATCCACTTAACCTCTTGCACAGTTCACCTTGGGATTCATGTTCTTCATGCTGTCCTGCATTGAGCTTTGACAGGATAGAGTGAGCCAATAGGGTGCAGAGAGAAAAGAAAAATTTGAGAATCCTTTTAGACCAAGATCTGAATCAAGTCTCCAAAATTTCACAGCTGTGTGGTCTTGGGCAAATTACCTGACCTCTCTGGTTTCCATGTTCCCAATATGTAAAACTTGGTTGATATT
This sequence comes from Panthera tigris, assembly GCF_018350195.1. NCBI lineage: Eukaryota > Metazoa > Chordata > Mammalia > Carnivora > Felidae > Panthera > Panthera tigris. Next base: position 35,411,376 of record NC_056675.1, read on the forward strand.
ACCTATCTCAACGAGTCACTGAGGACATTAAATTAAATAATGACACCTACTTAGAACTACCACATAATGGATACTCAAGTTATGGAAGACTTAATGATGATTTAGGCTTTTAATCAGTAAACATTTACTGAACTTGTTTGATAATGGTAGAGGGAGGAGGAAATGAAAAAGAGGCTTCGATTTCCTTCCTCATGTGAATTATAATCACTACAGTTTTTTTTTTTCATTTTATCTTCGGAATAAATACAATCTTCAACCCCGACCAATAGTAGATTTTCATCCATTCAACAAATACTGGGAACCTACTGTGTGTGCACACAACAACGAGCAAAATCAGACACAATGCCTGATTTCATGGGACTCATCTGTGCTATGTTCCTAGAGAGCAGTGGTTCTCAGCCCAGCAAATTTTCCCATTGGTCAATGTCAGGAGAAAGGTCAGTTGTCACAACTGTATGCTATTGGTATCTAATGGGCTGAAGCCAGGGATACTGCTAAGCATCCTACAGGAGGGTCCTACATCCCTCAGGAGGGCCGGCCCCACAACAAAGAACAGTCTGACTGTAGAGAAACCCTGCTATAAGGGAGGGATAAGGATGACATAATCCATCATTAAGGCAAGGAGTAAAAACAGCCCAGACAGACTTCATCATTGCTTTGGGCTCTCCCAGATCCTAAGCTGCAATTATGAGATTAGGGTTTCCTGCAACTGCCGTAGAAAGGAAAGGATTCCTGGGTGCCGAGGCTAACTGGTGCGGCTCATCCCAGAGGCAGGGGGATGGACCAAACGCCCACTTTAGTGCCTGTCTTTGCCTTCTGCTGCACTGACTGGCCTGGGGACGCTTGGGCGTGCAGCTGGCATCTTTGGCTTAGCATTTCAGTCAATGCTTGTGGACTCCAGAAGCTGCCGTCAGGGAAACCACTGCCGATGAGACGCTGCAGAAGCAGCACTTCAGTAGAGATGGTTAGATAAATAATCCTGAATAAAATTGCATATTTTTAAGTGCTTTATTAATGCAGTTGGGTACAGAGCGTGCTAAATTCCTACACTGTGGAGATGAAGGCTAGGAGAAGAGGATTATGCGGAGAGCTAAATGAGAGGGGCCAGGGGAAGGAAAGGAGGAGGCAAAGCAAATTGCTGCCTTGCGTGTGTGCGTGTGTGTGTGTGTGTGTGTGTGTGTGTGTGTGTGTGAGAGAGAGAGAGAGAGAGAGAGAGAGAGAGAGAGAGAGAGAGAGAGAGAGAGAGAAGATACAGATACATGGATACAGAACACAGGATGTGCTTTGTGGCAGTTCAGGAGAACAGACTGACACAGCAGAGGCTACCATATACACAAGTCAAGTGACTTCACACTACTATACCAGGATTTGCCAACTCCAGTGTCTCCACTGCTGAACAGATCCCATAAATGACTGAAGCTGGCCAGGTGGGGATTTTGGAGGGAATGCAGAAAAAAATGCACTGCCAGAGGGGACAACCATATCCCCACTCTAGCCATTTACCTTGTAGAGAGTGAGAGAAGCCAGAAATTCACATTTTTACAGGAATGTTATTTGGTCACACACATGCACACACACACACACACACACACACACCGCCACATGAGAAGAAAGGACTATATCCCCAGGTCATAAAGTCCACTGCCTTGTGAGCCTCAGGTTTAGAATATCCAGCTTGGATTTTATTTTAATGACATAATTTGTTCAGTTATTTGTTTTCAGAGGCTTCCTAGACACAGAGACAAAGGTTTTGAAGTGACTTGGAAGTCCATATAATCCTCCTGGTTAGCTGTGACCTTAGACCCATTGCTGAGTTTTTCTGTGCTGCCTTTTCTGGTTTGGGAGTTTGACTCTGGAAGATCTATTTTACAGAGTTGTTGTAAACAGAAAATAAGCTAACTGTGTAAGCACTTAGCATTGTTCCGGTATCAGACAGAGCTACCAGATGTTGGCTCCTTTCTCCCTAAGGAGATGTAGTTGAAAGCAGTTGATATGGCAGACAAGGGAAAAATCCAGAATTTTGTCCTCAGAACATACACACAGGCAGGTGGAGTGTCAATGCAGGCTGCCCCCCCATACAACTTCTTTCTACCTGCTTCCCTTAACTGAGGCCCCATAGCGGATGTTAGTCCCTTACATCTGCCAATAATTCCTTCCCCCTTTCATAAGAATAACATCTTGTATTTCTTTGAAGAAAATCTCCTTCTCCACCCCTGGTCTTAGAAAGTATGGTATACAACTTTTAGTTCATATGAGGTCTTAGTCATCCTTGAATTCAAAACTGTCTACTCAGAATATCCCATGTTTCAGACCAGAATAATGGGTTCAAGGATGGGAATGGGATACAGGAGAATTATCCCTGGGATGTTGCCTTGAACAATTTGGAAAGAGGTAGTCTTTTCAGGCTGGTCTTGATAAACTGGTAAGATCTCAGTCCAGAGTTGCAGGTGAACATCTAACCACCATTTAGGGATAATGTGCCATGCACTAAAGTCAACACCAAGTAAAGCAGTCTAGACAGACTTCAAGGCACATTCCTGAGGATGTCATCATTTGGTCACCTTGATCCAGCCATACCTGAAACCCAATTTGGAACATGAAATTCACAGTTTTAAAAGTACAACATGTTTCACTTTGGACTAAAGGCAGTTCTTTTTGTATTTCTGTCACTCATAAACTACAAAGTTTGTGGAAAAAAGCACCACTCCCCCATCCCAGCAGAGTTATCTTTTAATGCAAGGCCAAATCCCATTGCTTCACGTGGTTTGTGGAAGGCAGACAATCTGCAAACTAACATCTAGATTCATGCTTCCTCTTCTTTTATTGTATGACAAACGGGTTGAGTGCATGGCTTTGGAGAAAGACAGTTGGCAATCTAAGTCTTCCATCTACTACCTGGGGACTTTGAACAAGTTATTCACAATTTCCTTATCTATATAAAAGGGACAACATCACCTTCTCTACTGGGTCAGTGTGAGGAGCAAACAAGATAACAATAACCCACTTCTTGAAACTCTGTCTGGATATCATACACTGGGCATACTGCTCTTCACGAAATGCTATTCCTAGAACAATTTAAAGAGCAGTGTATCCCACAAATGTCTTAACCTAGAACCTGACTTATAGCAGATGCTCAATAAAACAGACCGTGTCATCACTGTCCTTCTCGCCACTGACCTCTAGTGCAGAGGATCACCTGGGGATCGCGGAGAATTTCAGATTCTGATTCAGGATGTGTGGGAAAGGAGCCTGAAATTCTACACTGCTACCCAGTCTCCACGCCAATGGTGCTGGTCTTCAGACTATACCTTGAATAACAAGGACTTAGGACACACAAAGCCAGGATAGCCGAAGTGAGAATCCTAACTGATTTCAGAATATTCCTTGCTCTTCCAAAACACCGCTTATTTGATCCTCTTACGTACTTTTAATCAAAATAAACATTGCCATTTGGAGACCTGGCCTCTACCATATCCCAACACACACTCAACTGAAAATCTAAAAGTTTGAAATCTGGATGCCCAGACTTCTATACCAATTAAATGAGAAGTTCTGAGGGTGGGGCCCAGGAGGCAGTATATGTGCACCTCTCTAGTTTGAAGGTAAGACTGAGACCCACTGGATGAGAAAGCCCCTGGAGAGGGACACCACAGGCCAAGGGTGACAGGGTGATAGCAGACCTCATAAACTCCATGGGCAGAATTCAAATGGCACCAGGGCTGCTGATGACCTTCGGTAGAGTGAATATATCGACATGAAACATGCTAAATGTTATTACAAGTCTTTAGAAACAAATTCCATAATTTCTGCCTGCCTGTGCTAAGACTAACATAAGTCATTTGTCATGGAGTATTAGTAGTGTGGACCTGTTCCCATGAAGTTACTGCATTAAGCCACTTCTTCAACAGAGACTTTTTTTTTTTTTTTTTAGAAAAGGAGGGAGCTGGAGTAGGAAATGTTATTTGAAAACCTCGTTCCTGCAGGGGTGCCTGGGTGGCTCAGTCGGTTAAGTGTCTGACTTCGGCTCAGGTCATGATCTCACAGTTTGTGAGTCTGAGCCCTGCATCAGGCCCTCTGCTTTCAGCCCAGAATCCACTTTGGATCCTGTCTCCCCCTTTCTCTCTGCCCTTCCCCCACTTGTTCTCTCTCTCTTTCTCTCTCTCTCAAAAATAAACATTAAAAAAGGACAGTCTAGTTCCTGTAAAATCTACAACAATCAGCTTAAGAAATCAGTATTTGATTCCAATAGTCATAAATTTAAAGATATATATTAATAATATATTTTTCTTATGTACCTGTAAATCATATTATTTCAGAAAGTGCATAAGGCATATGAGAAGTCATTACACGTCCCTACTCTAATATATGTCCACTTCAACTCAGTACGTTTAAACTATTAGGTGTGCTAACCAACCAGCCATGAGAGATATATGGATTTTAATAAAGAAATCACTACTTCTACAAAAAAAATGTGTTCTTTTGGTTTAGGAAGTATCCCCATTTCTATCAGACAAAAACAAAAAAAATTACCAAGGGCACCTTCTCTGTTTCCTGCCCATTCCACACTGAAGGCTCCACTGAGGGCAGAAATTGTATATTCTGCACTTCTGTAGGCCCCATAATGCCTAGCAGTGTTTGCACCTAGTGGGGGGAACTGACTCAACACTCCTGCAGCTCTGAAGTGTGAGGCACAGAAATGAATAGCCAAACCTGGAAGAACACATTTCGGGAGTTAAGCAGACGTCGATGGAAGCTTGACCGGCAAGACTCTCAGCCAAGTCAACTCATCTGTACAATGGGACTTGTGCTAAGTACATCCCACAGGTAAAGCTCTTAAGCATAATCTATCATGTTGTATTATTAACATTACCATTGCTAATTTATCATGATTGAATGAAAATGACACTTTGTCTTTGTTTCTCTTTTCACGTCTATCAATGTAGCCCACGATTAGACACCCATCAAATCCTGAAGTCTTCTCTGCTACTGACTGTCAAATTCCATTCTCAGAGAAAAATCCTTTTCCATGCTCTGAGAATTCGAGGCACAGGTGGTTTCACCTGGAACTGTGAGGATCCCCCCTAGAGGTCTTACCTCCTCATTACTCTAATCTCAAACTTGCATTCTTAGGCTGACCCAGCCATTAGTGATAACCTTCCTGGTCCTGGCTAATCCACCTGTGCTCCAGCCTCTAACCCGTGTAGATACAAGTGACCTGGCCTCATCCAGTTTGGTAGCTAACCTCCCAGGATGCTGCTGACATCTGAACAGAAATCTGTCCTTCAATCAGGCTTTAGCTCACAAGTCTGGGAGGAAGAAGAATGGGGCATAAGCCAGAGTGGCATGGCCACACTCCAGAGAAGTCTACACTGAATAAGGAGCGACCCTCACAGAAACAAATATACCATGAATGAGAAGTCTGGCTGGAAAAACTTAAGTGTGTGAGGATCCTGGACAAAGACCCTTTTCTGTAAACCACTGAATAAAGCCTATCCATGGACCATAGCAATCTTTTGTGGTGAATGCCTTGGAGGGTTGATTGGAGTTGCATTGGTTCCTGCTTCTGATTTTAATCACAGTTGCTCTAGAGCACATATTGTGTGTCAGGTATTGGGTTAAACCTGACACATTACCTCATTTAATCTGCACAACGACCTTAAGAGGAAGAGAGGCTTTTAAGTGCTAAGAAATGTGTAAAAAGCACATAGTTCACAAGGGGCAGCACGCAGATTTGAACTTGGGCAGTACAATGTAGAATGCCAGCACCACTATGGGTACTGCCCCCCTGCCTCCCTGGGTCCCATTATAGAGAGAGAGTGTTAGCATTTATTAGGTGGTCACTTCCCTGCCCTGCCCACGTTTTCAGGGGGAGGACAACTCATTTTGACAGAGCTCTGGGCCACCACCTGTCCTAACAGTTCAGTAAGAATGAACGAGAAAACACTCATTGCTGAGGAATGTATTAATAATTGGGACTGACACAGAAACTACGTACACAGCCAACCTGAGACTTCGTACGTTAGAGCTGTTGGCCTGTCAAATGCAGCATTATGACTTCAATTGCTGAAACTCGCTGCATTCGTGGAAAATAAACAAGAAGAAAGAGGAACCTGATCTCCTATGTGGGCCACCTCTCCTCTGCTCCGGTCATTTCTGTGGCCCTGTCTTGCCTCCAGCTGAGCTTTTGAAATGAGAAGTCTTTTTTTAGCTGGAATATTCACCGCCGCTTTTCATAAGATCAGCTGGAAGGACTGACACACGGTATTCAAAACTTGGCTTTGTGTCTTCACGAGGAAATTTTCAATGACTGACAGGTTGGCTGATAATGGTAAAAAATAAAATGCCGTCTCTCCACTTTTCCATCAGAGAAGAAAAGCAAGACTTAGATACCTCTTCTGAATTTCATGGTGTTTCTACCCATTTTGTGGTTGGACATGCGGAGACGTCGGGTCTTGTGCATGATGAAGATACATCAGCAACTCCTCCGGGAAAAGAAATCAATTTTTTTCAGTGTGTTTGCTTTCTTGGGTCTCACTTCTGAAAGATGTGAACATTCCAGTGGATTAAAAAACTTCAACGGGCAGTGAATAGCCACACTGAAATCTTCAAGTGTGTGGATGTCGCGTGAAGGGTAATATAGAAAGAAAAGGGCTAAAAGTTAGAATCCCCCTTTTATAATTTGGTCACCTTGCCTTCTGAGACCTGCCTGGTGACTGTGAGGCCCTTATTCTGACAATTTCCAAACTATTTCATGGACTCTTTTTTTTTTTAAAAAATTTTTTTTTTTCAACGTTTTTTTAATTTATTTTTGGGACAGAGAGAGACAGAGCATGAACGGGGGAGGGGCAGAGAGAGAGGGAGACACAGAATCGGAAACAGGCTCCAGGCTCCGAGCCATCAGCCCAGAGCCTGACGCGGGGCTCGAACTCACGGACCGCGAGATCGTGACCTGGCTGAAGTCGGACGCTTAACCGACTGCGCCACCCAGGCGCCCCTTTCATGGACTCTTATAAGTGCAAAGCACCTGTCTGGGGTGAAACTCTCTAAGAAGCAGAGGTAGGTAGCTCTTGTAGAGACATCTAAGTAAGAGCCACCATAGAAAATGTAGCAATCAGATCAAAACTCAACTAGTCACAACTATTCTGGCCTCATCTCTGGGAACAAAGTGAACACACACTTCATAGTCTGACAACAAACCCATAACATGAAGCTCTTCTTTGTTGGGATTGTAGAACAACAGGTTGTTTTCTTAGCTGGACAGGTGTCTCTTTCTTACCATTTTTTGATATGCAAATTCATTTAGATTTCCTGAGCACACATCCAATAGAACAGGTCCAGAAGTATACTGTGTCGTGACAGACAGAAAGCAAAATGGGATGTCAACGTTCTTGGAGATGAGAAGATCATGGGGACACCAGTGAAAGCCCAATGAATCTGTGGATCCTAGGGATACTCCTGATGTAATAGATTCAAAGTGGGTTTGAATTCCACTTAAGACCAGCATCCAAGATGACTGTAAGGCAGATCCAGAAACTACAATCTGAAAAATACTGCCACAAGTCATTTACAGAGCAGGTAACTGAGAAGCATAGGGACTAGTTCAACCGGAAGGAAGGTGAAGCAATCTTCCCTGGAAGTAATGTAACTGAAAGTGCTGTGGCTTCCAAGAGACAGGTCTACTACTAGGGTCATTCCCACAATGAGGACATAAAGCGGAACAGAAATGTGGAGAAATCTGAGAAAATTGCTTAGGAGGGAACACGTCGGCACCAAGACACCATCCTTCAGGAACCTGGGATAGACAGTGTCTTCTCTGGCGCTCTAATGCACTGCTCTTTCTGAGAAACAGATAAAACTGTTGACCTGTGCTTAGGACCACGCGGCATGAATGATACACGTTGTGAAAATGGAACCACACGCAACGTGATGAGGTGCCAGAACCAGGAGAGACAGGCAGGAACTGAGGCCCACTATGGGGCACCATACTGAGTGGTCTCTCTCTGCTCACTTCACAGGATGCTCTCCGCTAACACCAACAATTCCCCTCCAGTACTTGTGCTGTTACGGTTATTGGGAGCGGGCACTTGCAGGCTACGTAGGTAGAATTGTTGGGTCTTATTGGCCTGGCACACATAATTGAGTTCTTTCAGGTTAAATACATGAATGACGTGACTCCACTGTAGACGCTTTGATTGTAAAATGAAGCCTAATTGGACCAGATACACCACATTAACAAAAAGCCAACTGAACTCAGAGTTTTAAAAATTCCTAAAATAGCTACCGAAACCCAATGTGTTTCTATTTTTTGATCAAACAGATTTCTCTATGGTCAGAAAAACCTCTTGGTACAAACGCACTCTTTCAGAAACAATAAGAAATGCTTTTGTGGAAGGTCGTGTTTTAATCTTAAAAACACAGAGAAATTATTCAATTATCCATCTGGCTTTCTGAAAGGAATGGAATGGCTCCAGCACCACTTCTAAAAATCCCCTTCCTTCCATTTCCAGAGTATACACAGAGCAGGGATCTACAGCCGAGGAGCCCACTTTTGCTTTGAGTTTGACAAAGACAATCCCATCAAGTGTGAAAAATCCACCACGGTATTCGTTCTGGAACGGCTAAGTCTCCTATTTTCTGGGCACTACAAAACGCCTAGTCTATCATATTTGTTTCCGACTGCACATTACATCCTTTAACATACCTAACAGTTACTTTCAGGGGAAAATACATTTATAAATGAGCATGAATGTAGCACCCGACAGTCCCTTCTACCCCGCAAACTTTTAACTATGCTCATCAATTACTCCTAACGGTGCAAAGAGTTGGCAGTGTTTAGCCACCATCCTTTCTGAGTTATTCAGCTCGATCTTGCGGCTCATTAAAAGCATCTCTATTTATTTGCTGTGTGTTACAGTCCTTAACTTTGGCACAACACTCCAAAAGAAAGCCCATTTTACTTTTCCCTGTGGTGTTAATTGGTAGAGCATGCTGCCTGCCTCTTCATTAATTATGTCAATGCCTATGAAACTTCCATTTTCATGGGGGTGAATTAACAAGGCTTCTCCGAACAGGGCTGACAAAAAGCCAGCCCGACTGCCTGTGACGATGGGGATAATGAAGGCTGCTGGTGGTCAATGCCACGTTCGGTTGCAAAAGCTCTCTTTGTCTGGCCCCAAAGCCCTCTCAGCCTCTCCTTCTCTTGTGACCACCAGCAGGAAGTAAGCACTTTTGTAATCTGTGCTAGGGACAGCCCATAAGCCTGCCCAGACCCCAGAGATAAGGTTGTCCTGAACGTGCTCTCCGCATGGGGCTGACGACGGTAGGGGAGGTGGGCCAGTTCAAGCCCACCCAATGCAGCCATGGCTTCTGATGCTTCCAGACAGGTTCCTGATTACCTCACTGCAGGGGAAGTGAGAAAATAAAAGGCAATCCCTGCTGAAAACTCCTTTTTTTTTTTAATCACTCTGAGATGGATGACTTGGGAAATAAGGTAGGAGCAAAAAAACACAGGCACGTACTGCGTAACCCTAAAAACCTTGAGCCAAATCACATCCCCTGGTTAACAAAATCATTCTTTTATTTTTGTGCCTATTTCTCTGCTCAATTACTGCGAAGGTTGGTAAAAGAGTGACACCTAGTTACTGTTGTACTATTTTCTCTCTCAAACCTGCATCGTCCTCTAGAAGCTCCCTGACTGGGATCGGATACAGATTTCAGTCTCCTGGGCCCTCTCGCTCTCTGACTCATGTTCATCTCTCCATCCATCCATCCAGCTCCATCCGTGTGTCCACCGTGACGTCCAAATCGAATGAGAATTAGAGAAAGAAACGTACATGCATAAAGGCCTGGGTAGTCTGTATGTTTTAACTGCTACTCCCAAACACATCTTGGGAAGGTAGAGGACAGTGATTTGCAGAGGATTTAGCTGGAATTATGAATAAAAAGAAAACGTAAGGCCTAAGCTCACTTCCCAACTCCCTGGGTGAAAAAAAAAAATCATAGGGTTAGAAAAATCAGCAAGATGGAATGATATAGCCTGGCTTCCAAAGAGGGGACCTGTGGTCAGGTGCGTATACACCTCAACACCCCCACACAAAAAGACACACAAACACCAGCATATACACAAAACATATACATGTGTGTATATGCATGCACTCACACATACAAAGACACGCAAACACACAAACACAGACAGTAGAGATAGTGCGACAGCACTAGAGACTAGAGAAGAGTCCCTAATGAGCTTTCCAAGATCCCCAGGCCTTGACTATTAGGAAGTTCTTTCTGATGTCTCATTGCAGTCTTTCCTGCTATAAATAAACATTTTTTTTTCTCAGAAGAAAGTGAACAGCTACTGTCCAGCAAACACTCCTTCCCATGGTTGAGAAGCAGTTCTACATTTTCTCTTGGAAGCTACATCCTTGATTATACTCTTAGAACCAGCTAGCTCATGACCCTTTTCTGAGGGATAAGTCCAAGGGTAGCAGATGCGGGATTTGGGTTGGGGGGGGGGGGTCACAAACACCAAGAAAAAAAATGCAGGTTCCAAATATGCAGTGGTTTTGGCCAGAATTCCAGCTGGTACTTTTGTTTACAGATAAGCACATGGACACGTTCCTGAGTCCTCTCCGACTTCGTGTCTTCACATATAAAGCAAAAACGTAATGCCTGTATCACAGGCTTCCTGACAAGAATGAACAAATGACTAGGGGGAAGTAAAACATAAATAAATATTTGTGAAAAACCAGTAGTCATCAACAGCTGCTCCCCTATGCATTGTGTTCCAACACGGAGAGAATCGGATAAGAACAGTACAGGTTTATGGAGTGCTAATTATGTACCAGACGCTGTGCTAAGCTCTCTACTCACATCATGGTAATTAATTATCGCTGAGACCCATGAGGAAGATGCCATCATGATTCCCATTTTACAGGAAAGAGAATGGAGGCATAGATGAGTCAAACGGCTGGCTGAATTCTTTCTGACAGTACACGGAAGATTTATTGATGCCCCTAAATGACGTGCAGCTTGTGGCATGATCCACAATGACCCAAAATAGGAATAACCCAAATGTGCACCAAGGGGTGCCTAGATCAATAAAATATGGCATATCCATACAAGAGAATGTTCCCTGGCAATACCCACTGTAACTTGGATGACCCTGGGAGACGTGATGTTGAGTGAAAGCCACCAGACATGCAAGGTCGCCCAGTGTGTGATTCTTTGTAGGTCAACTATCCAGAACGGGCAAACCTGGAGAGCAGGCAGCAGATTAGTGGTTGCCTGTGGTTGAGGTGAGGGGTAGGTGAAGGTTAATAAGTTCGAGGATCTTTTGGGATGATGCAAATATTCTCCGCCCCTAGCTTTAATGAGGGGTAACTGACAAAAACTGTATGCACTATATTCAAGGTGTACACGGTGATGATTAGATGTATGCACACTTTGTGGCATAAAAATGCTTTAAAATTAGATTGTGGGGAGAGCTGTGCAACTCTGCAAATGTACTACAATAAAACCACAAAACACTGAATTGGTGAGTTTTACAGTAAGTGGATTATATTGCAATAAAGCTGTTTGATAAACAAAAAAGTCCTTTCTCACTGTACGTGACAAGCTACCCAGACTACCCTACTCATAACCTCATGTGTGCAGGCATGAAACAGAAAGAACTTTTACCAACTTGGCTTTGCGTAGATGGGAACCAACGAGAAATGGAAATACATGAGAACAGAAGAAAAGACCATTATCTCATGGGGTCAGCCATGTGGATTCTGGACTTTATTTGCAGGACCCAGAGAAGTGTGTGTGTGTGTGTGTGTGTGCAGCTGACCCTTGAATGGCAAAGGTTATACTTATATGCAGAGTTTTTTCAAGAAATAAAATATAGTAAAGTATTCTCCTCTTCCTTATGATTTTCTTAATAGCATTTTCTTTTCTTTATCTTACTTTATTGTTAAGAATATCGTATATAAGGGCACCTGGGTGGCTCAGTTGGTTAAATGTCCAATTTCAGCTCAGGTGATGATCTCACGGTTTATGGGTTCAAGCCCCGCATTGGGCTCCACACTGATTTGTGGAATCTGCTTGGGATTCTCTCTCTCTCTCTCTCTCTCTCTCTCTCTCTCTCTCTCTCTCTCTCCCTGTCTCTCTGCCCCTCCTTGACTTGTACCTTCTCTCTTTCTCTCAAGCAAAATAAATAGACTTAAATGAAAAATACAGTACAAAATATACAGAATATATAATATATGTATTAATTGACTATTTATGTTACTGAGAAATCTTCCAGTCAACAGACTATTACAGTTAAATTCTTGGGGACTCAAAAGTTACATGGGGGCGCCTGGAAGGTTCAGTCAGTTGAGCATCTGACTCTTGATTTTGGCTCGGATCATGATCCCAGTGTTACGGGATCAAGCCCCACATCAGGGCTCCACGCTGAGCATAGAGCCTGCTTAAGACTGTCTCTCTGTCTCTCTGTCTCTCTCTCTCGTTCCCTCTGCCCTATCTCCAGCTCACGTGTGCTCTTTTGCTAAAATAAAAAAAAAAATAAGTTACATGTGGATTTACAGGGGGTTGGCATCCCAACCCCGGCTTATTCAAGAGCCAACTGTATTTGTATATGTGTGTTTGTGTGTGTGCATGGGTGCATTTTCAGCATGTGGAGAAGAGTCTCAAGTATGGAGAGACATGATTGGACATAGATGAAAGAGTATGGCTTGGCTGGCATGGGAGCAAGAGGAGTTCAGGGCTGAGCAAGCAGGAGCCATGGTGGTTTCCTGTCTGAGAGAGACAAGAGGTCTGGAACAAAGGCATACTGTGGTGGACAGAGAGAGAACGGGCAACCTGAGAAGCATGTCAGGACCTGTGACCAACTAGATGGAGAGAGAGGAGAGCGGGTGACGCAAGAGGCAGGGATGGAGGAGGGTTCAGAGGTGTTTAGCTTGAAACAAGGTCATGCCATGTGCTAACACAGGGATCTATGTAGGGAAACATATTTTCTGGGTAAGATCATTGCGTCATTGTGAAGGACATCCTCCTCCCAGGTGCATAAGAAATGAAATTTCATAAGTCCTTCGGGGAAGAAAGATTAGAAGAAAATAGGATGGAAGACATACTCGTGATTAAATTAAGGGACTACATCTGCTTCATTAGAAAACTTCCTTGCTTGATACATGGTCAGAGACCAAGAAAACAAGGTGGCAGGAAAAGCAAAAAGCAAAAAGCAAAAAGCAAAAACAAACAAACAAAAAAGACATTCTCCATAAGGAAGCTCAGAAGCTTCCAGAAAGGATCAGGTTCCAGGCAAGAGGGAAATGTCAAATTCCTTCTCTTTTCCTCCTCAGGACAGTGGAGATTAATCCTGAGCTATATAGTACAAACTTGGAATATTTTACTTCCTTAACAATGCACCACTTTAGAGTTCCTGCATGCCCTCTGGCTGGCAAAGCCCTCTAGCTGTCTTTGAGTCTGTTTCCCTATTTCTGGGCAAGGCTTTTTCAACCCTCATCCATCAGGGAAGTCTATTAGGAAGAACTGGCTTTGGCATTAAATAGATTTGAGTTGGTTTATGGCTCAATCCTTTATTCATGGTGACATCTTGGGCACGTTCCCTGGCCTTTTGGAACCTCAGCTGCCTCATATATAAAATAGGACAATACCAGGGCTGTTAGGATGATTAAATGAGATTTATCCCAAGAGCCCATTCTAGTGCCTGGCACACAGTAGGCTCTACACTGAAAGCTGTGATGGTTACCGTCATCCTCCAAGGCAACGATTTCCCATCTTTTCTTGGCTTGTTTGTTGGCATTATGGGATACCTTTAAGAATTAGAAAAAGCCATGCCCCACACCCTCAATAAATGCTCATGCATGAAAACTCTGAACAGACTTACTGAAGTTGGATCCATAGACCACATTTTCAAAACCTTTGATCTCAGGAAGTGGTTCTCCACTGTGGCTCTCCATCAACCCTCTCTTCTCTAAAATTATCTTTACCTGGTCTGAAGTTGGACACAGACAACACTATTTCTTAAGGTATCCCAAGAGACCCTAATAGGAAAGCAGAATGGAAAACCACTGGTGAAGCGGAAAATAAGGTGCCTCCTTCCCTCTGCTCACGATATTATCCCAAGTGTCCTGCACGTCCCCTGTTTCTGGCAGGGTTTCAAGGTGGTTAGAAGCTCAGACTCTAGGCTCCAGACAACCTACAAACCAGCCACTCTCGACCCCCATTAGCAGCATCATCCTGGCAAGCTATTCAACAATTTGGCTCTTGTTTATTTCCTCTCATCTATAAAAGCAAGAATGGGACAATCATACTGTCTTCCAGGACTTGGGGGAGGACAAAGTGACATGTTCTATGGGATGGTTCTCAAAATATGCATGGCAAAGCAATAAACAGCTCAGTAACAGATCATATGTAACCATTACTGCTTCTGTGACTAATAAGGTCACCATCATCTTTACCATCTTGGCATTGTATCCCTTTATCATCAATAAACTCAAGTATTGATGCCACTGCTTTCTTAAAACAAAAACAAAAACAAAAACAAAAAAGCAGCTGCTGAAGATGCCTTATGCCAGAGTTCTCAGCCTCCCAGGGGTTTGAGGCTCCTCTGCTTGGAAAAAGGTCAGTGCCCAGGCCCTAGGGATCCTGACAACGTAGAGAAAATCCGTCCTGGAGTACACCTAGATTGTGAATTTCCTACACCCTAAAGTAGCTTCTGCATAGGTTGAAGTATACCTACACGTTTAAAATAGTGTGTTTGGGGGGAGGATGATAATATAACAGGTGTTTCTCACTCATCAAATACTGAACCACTGATGGTACGGCCAACAGATTACGTTCCCTGGGAGTAAAGAATTGTGCCAACATTGGAAAAGCAGAAACAAAAGAATCGTGCACAAAGGTAGATGACATGATGACAAAATCTAGCAGCTTGTGCTTCTCTCTTCCTCTTGACCCTAGATGACTCACTCAAGCTGTCTGCTCCAAGCAACCCTTCTGGACCCACCACCCACACAGGTTAATCACATCACCTTTCTTGTGGTCCCTTAGCTATTCACTGCTGATCCTTGGCTAATCGTCATTCCTTTGACTTGTGTGGAACCTCCCTGGCCCTGCTTTTCCAGCAACAGTGACTCAGCCAGGCAAGGCAGGTTATTCGGGGTGGCTGGATGGGGGTGAGAGGGGGTGGGCAGAAGGGAGGAGGGGTAAGAGAGAAAGGCAATTTACGGCGCCTGTGGGTAGCTGGCTTCTCCCACTGGCACATTTCTAATTTTATTTTGCTTGCATTTATATTAGGAAATGCTGCAACCACAGCGTGCTCAGGGCGGGGACGCACTGGAGGAAGATATGAGGGCTCACAGCCGCCCAGAGACAAGGGCCCAGGGAACACCCTCTCAGGCTTCCTTGTTCAGGCTCCTGCCCACCTGGCTTGTGAGCTGAAGAGGAAATGTCCCCAAAAACCACCAGTGCAGGAATTACCGTAACTTAGGTTCTTGCTCATTTCCCCTTGGAAACAAAAGAGGGTAGCGTTGCTTCCCAGGTGTGGCTCTAGATTCCAGCAACATGCTCTTTCTCCCTCATTTCAGATTCATGGGATGCTTTTTACATGGAAGATGTTCCCTGGAGTTTTTACTGTTTCCTATATTTATTAATGATGGAGCCCAAGAGCCCAGGATTTCTGTTTCTCTGACAGCTACCAGCCCAGGGGTTAAAAGCTTGGATTTGAAGATCGCACAGACCTACTTTTTAATCCAGTGCAACCTGGGACATATCATTTAGCCTCCCTGAACCTCCTTATAGATAATATGAGGATAATAATTGGGATAAAAACGTGAATAATACACGTAAGAACCTCAGTGGCATGACTGACACCCATGGAGAGTACAATGGAGGAGGGCACTTGTCATCGCCATCATTAGGACGGTCAATTTTATGTGTTAACCTGATTAGACACCTGGTTATTTGATCAAACACCAATTTCCTTCTTGCTGTGAAGGTATTTTGTCGATGGGATTAATGTCAGCGATCAGGTGTCTCTTTAGAGTAAAGGAGATTATCCTCGGAAATTTTGGTGGGCCTGATCTAATCTGTGAAAAGCGCTAAGAGCGGAACTGAAGCTTCCTTGAGGAAGAAGAAATTTCTTCTCCTGTTCACTGCCGTGTCTGCTGCTGCCCGAGAGCTCAGACTGCTCCTCCTGATGGCCTGCCCTCTGGATTTCAGACCCGCCTAGCCGGCCCCCACAATCACATCAGCAAGTCTTTGCCAGAAGTCTTTTATATTTCAGCTGTGTTTCAATTTGTGGGGTCAGTCCTTCCACATTCTCCATGGGAACACACTTAGGGTGGAGTGATGTATTACTTTGCCAGAGCTGTCTTAACAAAGGACCACAGACTGGGGGCTGGGGGCCTAAACAACAGAGATTTATTTTCTCATGAATCTGAAACTTCAAACATTAGTACTTCAGCATATGAATTTGGAGGAAACATAATTCAACCCCATAATAGATGGTGAGAGAATTCGTGGTAATCTGCTACCTTAGCTCCAGTAAGATCCCCTGCCTCCAAAAGCCAAATTCCAGAGATAAATAACAATACTCAGTCTTCCAGTCTGAGTCTCTTCCATTATTTGCTGCAGAGACCACACAGGTCTCTTTCCATTATTTGCTGCAGGATTGGTGATGCCTAAAGTTGCACCTAACTAGAAAGCATGGCACGCACTAAGTTCAGTGCGTGATGGACAAAATAAATTCCACTTACAAGAGGCCCCAAATAGGCAACTGATGAGCTTTCCTAAGACACAGAGACAGGGAAGGAAAGCCCCTTGGAGTTGGCCTCCACTGCAGCAGTGGCTCTCTCCCGTAAATAGAAGTAAGATGGTCTCTGGTGACAGATGGTGGCCGACCGCCCTCCATCAGTGCAGGTTCTAGCACAAAGCCACTTGAACTGGGTCCAACAGACAGATTAGCCCTGCATGGGCTGGAAGCGACTGCCCTACATGCTACTCAATGGTTGGGTTCTATTAAAAAAAAAATGTAAGAACTTTCTTTACTACCATCTTTCTTCAGGTTACAGAAACAGTCCCTACCACCGACCACTGTTTTACTGTACGACTACACAGTCCTAGTATCACTGATTACCCATCTGGGCCCAAATTGGAATGGCCCTATTTCCATTTCATTACTTTTTGTAGCAAGATCAGTAATTCAATCACGTCATCATTCAAGCAATATTCACCGGATTGTCTGTCATGTACCAGGCACCGTTAGGAGCTGATCCGGGGTGTGTCGGATTCGCTTTTAATAAAGCTTCTGTTAGGGCTTTTTTATGCTGTGGAGTCCCTCTTTCCACCATTCATGTGAGTCTAATGGAAAGTGGAGTAAGTGTTCTTGGAAGGGACGGTGGAGCACTAATGAAAAGCATGTTCTGTCTGCTCAGAAACATGCATGGTTGATCAACCCGAAGCTAGCTGAATGAAGGGCCAGAGCGTGACCAGAGGAACCACCATAAAGCCTGGCTGATGATGCAGCGTACATGGAAGTGGACAGCTATGTAAGAGACAAAGGTAATGAAGATGCTGTAAAAGAAAATACAATGTAAACCTCTTGCTGATCAGCGAAGAAATGCCATTAAGATGGATGGGGTTATTTGAAGGCTCTCTAGAAGCACATACACATCTGTCTGGTATTTCCATAAAGCCCTTGAAGTCGCTGGGATGAGGAATGAGATTATGATGAGCTACAAAGGGCTAAATTGGCTGCAAAAGGCCATGAAGCCCTGAGCACTGTGAGTGAGCCTATAACACAGAGAGGGGATAGACCGTGGCCATAGAAAGAAAGAAACCGGTGTTCCAAGTCAAGATGATTGCTCCTGCCTCCCCAGCTTTTTTTCAGATAACGGCATTGTTTGATTCTTTAGAAATCCCAACCTAAACACACAAAAAAGAACTGCCTGCCTTTTAAAATGTGTCTGTGCTAAAATGCTCTCCTTCGAGTTCTTCCATTGCATATTTCTTCTTGGCCAGGAGCTGGGAATTCAGTTATGGGAAATCTCATAGTAAATGTCGTGGCCATGTGTTTGTCACTTCGTAAATCCTCACTTTGTGCTTGACAGGACTCCAAGATCACCTTTTAAAGCTAATCCAGCTGAGGGATAAGACAGCATTCTTAACACTTCAACTGGAGTACAATATGACTGGCAATAAAATCTGCCTTAACCCATATGATTGGCAGAGGGTTATGGTATGGTGGGCAACACACTTTGGAGAGCTTGCAAGTTTCTCTCCTACAAAAAAAGGAAAATACCCGTAGACAAATGCCCTAATTGCTAACAACGCTATCAGTGTATTTCTAAAGGGTCTGGTAGGTGTATTGAGCGATGTAAAGTAAGACACATTACACTGCATACAATCTCAAAACTCCCACTTACTCCCCATCTTTTACTTAGCCAGATCCTTGCAGTGCAAACACCAAAACATCAAGACATTATTCCTTACTAAATCTATTTTACCTGTTAAGTTTGCCTAGAAAGATAATCAGTCTGTATCACCTGGCTTATTCTGACACTAAATATCACTATGCAGGGGGGATTATTTTTCCAAATTAGACGGTAATGTAAGTGTTTACCTAAATCTGCTAAGCATTTTATGGAGTTCCTGATGTTGGTTCAACTAAAACAAAACATTCGACTCTGATCAGGGTGGCCAAGGCACACCTGTGTTCAAAGAACACCATCTGCTATAGACGCATCATGCTGTCAACAGAATCATATGAGAAAGCCAGACGATCTTCCTGTATTCCACCACAAAAGCTGAGGAGTAGGCAGTAATGACTGTCTTGCTTTCGGATGTGTAAGCAGAACGTTATTTGCTCCTCTGTAATTGCTACACACATTTCCCTGGTGGTGAGGTACCAATTCTCCCAGAGACAATCACTAGGGTCCCTGTACTCACCTTTGCCCTTTTTAGAAGACTCAGCAGCCTCCTTTTCTTCCTAGTCCTTCTGCCTATCACCAAGACCACAGGTTGAATGACCAGGTTTATGTCAACACTATTAATGACTACAAAGGCATGAAAATCCAGTTTTCAAAATGTGTCATACATTATCAACACATATGGCAGAAATATAAACATGGTGGGCGGAGACATACAATTGAAAGTTTTGCATTTATCTCTGTAAGTTTTCACTCAGTTGGAATTTTCCAAAATATTCATCTGGCCAATGCTCATCTCTTGCTATTTTCTTCATCTCTCAGCCTCTGTCTTAATATCACTGGGGGAGGGGCAGAGAGGAAGCAATATAAGGGAAATCAAAATTCCATGAGATTGAGTTTCTACCTCAACCTCCTAGGGGGGTGGCATAATGCCCCCCAATGCCCCCACCCCTCTGCCTACCCCCACCTCTCTGCCTGCCCCCCCATACACACGTGAAATAGCTTGAAGGTAAAGTTGCATTATCCTTCAAGAGGGGTATGGAGTTCTAAAGGGCAGCCCCTGAGAAACCATGAGCACAGGAACATGGAGAAAAGTAGGGCAAAAATGAGAAGGGTGGTAGTTTTCCATTGAGCCATCGGAGTGATATGCTTTTAATATGCATGAGGTCCTGTTACACCCCTACGTGAAACAGACCAACAGTGAAATCCATATGTAATAGGGCATCAGAAGCCCTATAAGGTATATCCCCACCTGCCTCTTCTTCCTTACTCATGTCTCTTTTTGCCTGCAAGTCACCCCCACTCCCAATCCACACGGGTCTCTTTCATCTTTCTGGAACATGCTGACATCCTTCAGCTTTAGGGCTTTGTCCTTCTGTCCTTCCATGTTAGCTTTTCCTTACCCTGACCTTTGCATGGAGGCATCTTCCCAACCTTCCATTTCAGCTGGCTACCCTCCATAAGTTCTTGAATATGCCCTATCATCTCTCACTGTGGCAGGGACAGTTTATTCACTGATTTTATTTATTTACTTTTGGGGGTATATCTGTCAGCACAACACTAAACTTCAGGAGGGTAGGGACTTGTACGTCTTATTTGCTGGCTCATTAGGCACAAAATTGCATGTCTGTTGGATGACAGGAGTGGCTCGCCCATGGTCCACTGACAGAGAAGAGAAAAGAAAAGTGAGGAGAAGGAGATGAATGGAGAGGAGAGAATGGGAAGGGAAGAAGGGAGAGGAAGGGGAGAGAAGGGGAGGAAAGGGTTGGGGGATAAGAGAAAGGATAGAGGTCACCATGTAAAGGGGGAAAACTTCCAGTCAGCACTCCCTGAGAACACTAAGGAACTTTGAAAAACAAGGCTGCTACTAACACTGACTTCTAAATTGCTTCTAGGACTGTGATTCTGCCATCATCTCTAACTTGATATTAAAAAGTCGCTATGCACAATGGCCTGGGTGATGTTGCATGCTCAGGGTAGGTCTGAGAAAGGGGTGATGAGCTAGAGGCAGGAACAGAACATTGGAATGGGTGGTGGTAACTGTGAGAAAGTACGGAGTCCTTCCAGGCGTCTGCAGCTACCCGGAGGGGCACTGAACTTCCCACCGCCCATGGATAAAGGATGAAGCTGGTTTAAACATAGAAGGCTGGAGAAGTTCGAGGTACCCAGACTGCAGATCTAAATGTTAATCAAAGATTGCGACAGTCTTAAAATATAATGTGAGTGATGTTTGAGAACACAGCACAGCTTGTGCAGCCCTATGTAAAGCAGATGCAAATCATATGTAAATGTGCATGTGTCCTCCTTGACTAGTTCTGACTTCAGCCCCTCCCCCCCCCCCCCCCCCCCCCAGGATTGGCTCTCCGGACATCCTTAAATTTCCAGTTAAATCAGTGGATGGGGAGTCTCTCACTTTTCAAGGCAGAAGGCTGCCTTTACTGGGTTTGAAGGGGCTTTTGAGAAAGAGTCATTAATAAGCTGATATTTGCAGAGGGAAATGGGAAACACAGAGACACCATTTGCCAGTGAGAAGGTGGGCTGGGTTGCACAGATAAAGACACCTGCTCTGAGCTTTGAGAAGGATAGACGAGGTGGTACTGGCTGAGAACTCACTGCAATCCCAGGGGCAAGCAACCCATATTGATTTTTTTTTTCCTTTTTATTTTTAACTGCTAAAACATACAGGACATAAAATTTACTATTTAAGCTAGCTTTAAGTGTACAATTCACTGGAATTAAGTACATGCATATTATGCAACCATCACCACGATCCTCTCCAGAACTCCGTTCACTTGCCAACGTTGAGACTCCGTACTGATTAAACACTAACTCCTCATTCTCCCTCAGTCCCTGGCAACTACCTCTCTACTTTGTCTATGATTCAAACTACTCTAGATGCCTCATATAAGTGTAACATGCAGTATTTGCCATTTTGTGACTGGCTTCTTTCACTCACCATGATGTCTTTAAGGTTCATTCATGTTGCAGAATATGTCAGAATTTCATTCCTTTTTGAGGCTGAATAATATTCCATTGTATGAATATACTACATTGTATGAATTATCCATTCATTTATCAGAAGACACATGGGTTGCTTCCACATTTTAGCTATTGTGAATAATGTTGCTATAAACATGGATGTACAAATACCTCTTCAAGATCTTGCTTTCAATTCTTTTGAAACAATTCACAAGTCAATTTGCTAAATGATATGGTAATCCTATTTTTTTGAGAAACTGTCATATTGTTTTCCACAGTAGCTTCACATTTTACATTCCCACCAACAGAGCACAAGTGCTCTG
The DNA here is from genome assembly GCF_018350195.1 of Panthera tigris. Classification (NCBI taxonomy): domain Eukaryota; kingdom Metazoa; phylum Chordata; class Mammalia; order Carnivora; family Felidae; genus Panthera; species Panthera tigris. The sequence goes on from NC_056675.1 coordinate 35,433,112, forward strand.
ATTTTTCCACATCTTCACCAATATTTGTCATTTTTGGTTTTTCTTTTCCTTCTTTTCTTTCTTTTTTTAGTGGTAACCATTCTAATGGATGTGAAGTGGTATCTCATTATGATTTGATTGACATTTCCCTAGTGATTAGTGAGAGGAGCATCTTTTCATGTGCCTATTGGCCATCCGTATACCTTCCTTGGAGAAATACCTATTCAAGTTATTTGCCCATTTTTGATTTGGGCTTTTTGCTGCTGTTGAGTAACCCATGTTGGTTTTTTTGCACACAGTCAAGTGGCTCTAATAGGTAGACTTGTGAGAGATTCTTCCAAAGGCAATATAGAGCTACATCTATGCTAATCCTTCTATCATAGATTGTTTGGGTTTTCACTGACTTCCCAAATTGCTCTAAATTCTGAGTGCTACCTCCAACATCAATCCCACAATCGACTCTGGCCAGGAGGTCTACAATCACCACCTAAAAGATCTTTCTGACTTCCTGCTTGTTCTGCCCACTTTCTACATTGCAGCCAGGATGAGCTTTGTAAAGAAATATCAGATCATTCTCCTGCCTATATCAAACTAAGAATTTCCTGGCTTATTCAGAATAAAACCCATATTTCTTAGCATGGCCTACAAGAACATACAGGGCCTGGTCTTTCCTGTCTCTCTGACATCATCTGGTGACATTCTCTACATCTTCTACCACTTTCTGACCATTCTGACATTCTTTTGTTTCCTGGTTATGCCACGTTGATCACGTCAGCACCTGGCATCCCCTTGGCTTGAAGTGTTCCTCCTCCAGATCTGCACATACCTGACCCATCTTGCCATTGATGCCTCAGAGAGTCTCTTCCCTTCCCATTCCAGAGTAGCCTCACCTCTTGGCCGGTTTGTCTCTCTCCCATCTCTCTTTGTTGCCCACAGAGAAGGTTTCGCTTTCTGAAATTATTTTATAATTGTGTCTTCTTCCTCAAACTCACAAAATTGGGTTTGGTTGCTATTTAGAGTTCTGAAATAACAGGGGCTTAAACAAAACATACGTTTATTGCTCTCTCCCCTAAAAGAAGTCTGGGGCGAGGCAGTCCATGGTAAATCTTGTTGACCCTTCTACTTTTTTTTTTCACCACCATTCTTAGGATATGGAATCCATCCTCAAAGTGGCCTCAATAACACATGGTTTCATATAGGAGAGAGAAAGGGGTAGAACACAGGAATGCTCCTGGCATTGTGAGTCAGCCCCTATTAAAGGGATTTCCCAGAAACAACACCTAATAATTACCATTGCCATCTTGCTGGTGATCCCTCTCTGTTAGGAAAGCTGGAGAACACAGTATTATTTTCCTTTAATCTGGACATCTTGGCTGTGACTAAGGGGCCCATTACCAAGGGGTCAATTACTAAGAAAGAAGGGATAAGTGGCTATTGGAAAGGCAGCTGGCAGTTTCTGTCACAATTCCTTCTTGAATGCTTTTCCTCTACCAGAAAATACAAGCTCTACACAAGGAATGATCTTGTCCATGTGGGGTAATACAGTATCCCCAGTGCATGTTTCAGTGGCTGATGGGCACATCATAAACACAGGTGCAGTAACATTTGCTGATCAAAAATGAAGCACAGTAGTGACTTTTACTTTCCAACGTGACGTTTAAGAACACACATGGATTCTTTCTGCCTTTCAGATTGTATGATAAGACAGGCTAATTAAGTGTTGCCATAGGCCCACCCTCTTCTCCATTCCCCTCCCTGGGAAAATCCACCTGTCTTAAATCTGAGAGCCATAGGACCATTCTTATCATCTGCAAGAGGCATGGCGCTTCCTTTCTAGAAATCGCTGCCTCCGAGAATTTAGCATTATGTTCCACATGGAGCCAATTTGCAGGCCAGAATAACTCAAACCTCTTCTTACTGATGCCGTGTTAATGTCCCTGACAATAAAATGTTGCTACGGCCTGGCTTCTAGCCTCTTCTCTGGAATTTTCCAGAAATCTGGCTCTATCAATGCTGCTGTCTACATTCTGAGCACATTTAAGAATGGCTGATTGCAAAAGCGGTCCCACAGTGTTCTTTTAGTTTAATTTTGCTCAAACACCGCTCAGACTACAGGCCAATGTCATGTGAAATGGGCTGTCATCTCTCCAAATAAAAGCACCCAAAGGTATGACAAGTGTTTGGTTGTGCTGAAACTTCCAAACCTTTGGGCGCCTGTTACCTAGAACACACAGACATCCATTTCCAAAGACGTTTTAAAGTGCATGATTCAGGGCCCATCTCGAAAACATTTCTCATCTATTACTTTTTAACCGATTACCATTCGATTTTTCAAATGATAAAACAGGAAAACCTTTAAACACTCAGTGGATCCTGAATTATTAAACATAAAAGGGCACTTTGGTGTATTTATTATCACACTGGAGGAAATCTTGTCTGGTTTAAGCTCTTAGCTCCTTAAAACATCCCCTCTACGCTGAAGTGGAGTTAAAAATGCATTGCCATAAAACTCCATCCATTTCCAATTTTCTCATCATTGGTTTCTGACATTATGAGCTGTCACCTTCCCAGGTTGCAACTTCCCTGGGGAGGAGGATGGCCATGTGATGTTGGTGGTCATACTTCACTGGCCTCTTGCAACTGAAAATGAGGGCTGGTTCTCGGAGCCGCCTCCTTTTCCACTCTCCGAATGGTCTTAGCTTCTTCAAGGATCAACTTCTGGGGGCTTCTTGCAAGCACAGTCCGTACCGGCAAACTGTGTGCAACTCAGAATGCTCATTTCCTTGGAACCTATGCTGAGTTTTCTGCACTAGTGCCTTTTTTTTTTTTTAATGGAGGTGATATTCACATTATGTGAAATTCGCCATGTTAAACTACAATGTAGCGGCACTTAGCACATTCACATACTGCATGAAGCCACCTCTATTTAGTTTCAAGATATTTCCATCATCACCAAGGAAAATCCCATTACCTTTTGAACTGTCACTGTCTAACTCCCCCTCCCCTAGGAACCACCATTGTGCTTTCTGTCTCCATGGTTTTTCTATTCTGGACATTTCATATAAATACAATCATACAATGTGTGACTGTCTGTGTCTGGCTTGTTTCGCTGAGCACCATGTTTCCAGGTTTCATCCATGTTATTGAATTTATCAGCACTTCATTCCTTTTTGTGACTGAATAATATTCCATTGTATGGATATACCACATTATGTTCATTCATTCTTCCACTGATGGGTATCAGGGTTGTTTCCAACTTTTGTCTATTGTGAACAATGTATGAACCTATATGTACAACTTTTTGTTTGAGGACCTGGTTGCTATCCTCTTGGGTGTATTCCTGGCAGTGCAGTTGCTGGGTCAGATGGTAACTCTATGCTTTTTGAGGAACTGTCACCTATTTTCTACAGAGTAACAGTAATTTTCGTTCACAGGTTTTAACACTCCTTTCTCTTGATGCCATTTTTAACTTTGTGCTCAAGAAAAGATCACTCCAGAAACAGAAAGAAGCTCTGAAATTCCCAAAAGCAGGTGTTAAAATCAACAGCAAGCTCACCTCTCCCTGCTTCAAATACAACAACAGGAAGCATGAGATGCTCAGAGCCATATTTTTTCTTATTCCTTTTCTCTGTCCCATAGGAGAACAGCTGTGGGAGAGGCTTAAAGGAACCGCATCATACTTCGTTCCAACAGCCTGGCGAAAGCAGAGGATGCGGGGTAAAAGGCCTGTTGAAGGGGGGGAATGTAGGGAGAAAGGACAATTAGGGGAGACAGAGAAGGAATAATGCGTGTGTTGAGGTGTTAGGAGAGAGAGATGAACAGCCTGGCTACTCAGACCGGCTGTGGTATACACCTTTGAAATGGAGCCTTTTAAATCCTCTTTAAAAATCACCCTGACTTGCATACCAATATGATGCCACTGGCTTTATATATTTCAGATAACCCAACTTCCCCTCTGCACGCCACTCCAACTATATTTAGCGGTACATATTTATCTTTGCTCAGAATTCCACTTCCCTTTCCCTTTGCAAATGCTGTCCTCCTTGCCTGAAACATCCTTCCATAAATCATCCATCTGGAAATGCCCACCTATCCTCAACACCCTGTCCGGAAATCCCCTGTCTCCTCCAACCTTCCAAGATACCCTTCTCAGCCTGATCATTCAGTTTTACTTCGAGTTACACAGGCCTGTCTGTTCTTCCTAACCAAGTATTCTTTGAGGGTAGGGATACCAGCTTCCTCTTAAAAATGGAGATACAAATATTTACTTCTCAGGGTCGTTGTCGGGATGAAGTGAGCTCATGCATGTAAAGAGCACAACCTTGGACGTTGTAGGTACTTAATAAACATTTGTGAAGTATGCGGACCTTTGGATTATTGCACTTTCAAGGCCGTCAATGGTCTGAACAAAAGACTCTTGATTGGACACTGAGAAGTAAGTGGGGAAAATGGGGCTAGGTCAGGAAGAGGGGTACAGGGCAAGGTGGAGAAACGATCTGCTGAGAGCTCTTCAGGATGGAAGGTGAGAGTAAACTTAGCATGACCAGTGCCCAGAGCAGCACTCTGACAACACACACAGGTGCTCAGTATTGAGCCAGAATAACTATTATTACTGTTGCCACTCTGACTATTGGGCATGCTGATGCAGACTTCAAAATTGCTAAACGAAGCCTGTGCTTTTGCTTTCTTTGAATGAATAAAACAAGGAACTGGGGGATCCTGGGTGGCTCAGTCGATTAAGTGCCGACTTCGGCTCAGGTCATGATCTCACGGTTCGTGAGTTCGAAGCCCACATCCGGCTCTGTGCTGACAGCTTGGAGCCTGGAGCCTTCTTCGGATTCTGTGTCTTCCTCTCTTTCTGCTCCTCCCCTACTCATGCTCTGTCTCTGTCTCCCAAAAATAAACACTAATTTTTTTTTTTTTTTTAAAGAAGGAAGAGTAGGAAGGGGAAGGAGAAGAATAGGATGAAGCCATGGAGGGAGGGGAAGCACCAAAACAGTAACCAATGAAGCTTCAAAACCTCCTCTGCAAGGCTGAGCAAGATGATGTTCACATTCTCCACATGCTCTGGGCCCAGGAGAAACTCCTTAGATCCTGCCACAAACAGAAATGCAGCCAAGAATGAAAGGAAAAGCCTGTCACATGTGCTAAGCTACATTCAGTAATCCATTTATAAGGGATATAAGCCAAGCACCTTTCTTTAAACTGTGAGCATCTTTGGTACACATTAACCCTTCCAAATGTGTGCTGTTGGGTCATGGTATTGTTCTACCATATCAGATGGCAGATGTGGTGCCAGATGTCAGGTGCCTGTCCCTGCCCATGCAGTGATGCTCACCTCGTCTGACCTGTAATTTATGTGGTGGACAAAAAGTTTGCACATGAGTTCCTTGCTAGAATTGGTTAGGGTTGACAGCACAACCAGTATTCTCACAAGAAACCATATCCTGCAAGCCTGTGAGATAAGCAATGTAAGAGGATGAGGCTTAGTAAGAGACATTCTTTCCTATCACCAAATAAAAGGCTATCCCGGGAAAGCTGGACCAGCAGCAGAATACAAGCTCAGCTCCTGATATAGCAAGTCCAACCCCATGCTCGGTTCAAGGCACAAAACACAGTGAGGCTAACAGAGAGTAAGAGCTTTTAAAAAAAGGTCATAAAGTAGGGGTTTTAGAAATTTTGGTGCTAGAATTAGCAGAACAATGAACGGCAAGCAAATTAAAGACCACAGGGCTCAGTGGTCAATCAAATTTAATGTTGAAAAAAATTTTATTTGCCTCCACTTTCAAAATCCAAAGAAATTACGTATTTCTGGTGACGAGGTGGAAAAGAAAATAGACTGAAAGATAGTTGAGGAACTTGCAACTTAGTAAAGAACAGCCCTTTAGAGATTACAGCCAACACTTTGAAATCTTCAGCCCCAAAGAATCGGATGTTCCCAAACCTTAGCCATCTTTCTGCCACTGTCGCTAAATGGCCATCATGTGTCATAATGATAAACTATCAGCTGCTTAATATAACTTTACACTGGTGTACTTGGTTTCCACTAAACACATTATTTTTACAAGGCGACTTTATACCAATACTATAAATGGAAAAGAAAAAAAAATAGTATCACTTATTCCAAATAGAGACTAACCATAAAATAAGTACAATGCAATCACAAGTTATTAAAATCTTCTACCATTACCTGCAGACACTGAGCCTGAGGCCTCTATTTTAATATTAAAAATGGGGATCATCAAGTATTAGAGAGATGTTTAAGATGCCCTAGCACCACACGAAAAGTTTCTCAATAACATAAACAGGAAAATGGAAAGAAAATTCAGAACAGAATAACTCTGTCCCCAAAGGATTGGTTTAATGTTATTTAATAGCATCTCTGTGTCACCTAAGTCCATAATAATCTGATAGGATTTATACGTTGGGAAAGACAGTTTCCAGACAATACTTTTCTTAAAAAAAAAAAAAAAGATGGACTCCTGTCTTTTCGACTGCTATTAGGATATCTCCTATTTCTAGCTACCTCTCTAAGACAACTTAGTCTTTCACTTTCTCCTTACTGTGGTGACATTTCTCCCAATTTTAAATTAACTAAATATACTACCATAATCTATGCTAAGCTTTGCTATGCCAGAGCAAAGTGCTAATATACCAGATTGTTATTTCAGACATGGACCTCATACCTGTACTTCTCTGCCCTGTTACACACCAGCTATATGACACTGGGCAAGTTCATATCTCTCTGCAAAGTCTCCTCATCTATAAAGCAGGGTACCAGGTAGTACCCAGCTCATTAGATTGAGTACTATGTAAAATGTAAAATGCTTATAGCAATGCCTGGCACATGTAAGGACCATATCACCATTTGCTGTTATACTGAATACTTGCCTGTTTTTGTTTCCTGTTCCCACTGTAACAAATTAGCACAAATGTAATGGCTTAAAGCAACACAAATCTATGAGCTTACAGTTCTGTAGCTCAGAAATCTGATTCAGGTCTCGTTGAGCTAAAAGTAAGGTTGGTGGGCTTGGGTTCCTTTCCGGAGTCCCTAGGGGAGAATCTGTGTTCTCGCCTTTTCTGGAATTCTAGAGGCTTCCTGCATTTCTTGGTGCCTGGCTCCCTTCTATGTTCAAGAGAGCAACTGCCTGTCAAGTTTTTTTCAGGGCACTTCCCTCTTCCACTTACAAGGACCTTTGGAATCATATTGAGCCCATCCAGGTAATCCTGGATAATCTCTCCATCTCAAGATCAGCTGATGAGCAAGATTAATTCTATTTGCAGCCTTAATTCTTCTTTGCCATGTAATCTAACCTATTCACAGTCTCCAGGGATTAGAATGTGAATATATTTGGGGTATATGGCATTATATTACCTACCACACTGCCAAAGTGTGAGAAAGCTATCGACACAAAGAACAGAAGACATGGTCTTTCTCTCTGCTTTTATGTTGTTCTCAAAGAGTGTGTAAGACTGTCCCAGAGGGATGTGTCAAGCAGGTGACCCCTGAACATAATCTCTCCTACCAGTATGTTTGATATGTCCCACATTTTCCTTTTATTGCTTATAAAAATACTTTTAACTTGAAATAGTTTTAGATTTACATAAAGACTGCAAAAAATAACAGGAGAATTCGTGTGTATCTCTTATGCAGCTTCCCCTAACAGTACACTACAGTGATCCAAGCCAGGAAATTCATACTGGGACAATACTGGTAACTGAAATGCAGATCACAATGGGAATTCAGTAGTTTATTCCACGTATCTCCCTTTTCTGGGCCTGGATCCCATCCAGGGTCTCACCTTGCATTTTGCTGTTATTTCTCTTTACTGTTCTTACAGTTGACATTCTAACAAGTCAACATTTGGTTGAAGCGAATGGTGCCACCAAGTACTTGCCTGGCAGAATAATGTCTATTCCGGGGACCTTTGGGCTCTGCAGGTATGTGTATCTGCAGCCTCTAGGTAAGCATTGCTAGGATGCTGAGAAGCCCCAATCCAGCAACTTTCAGAACCACCCGTCCCCAAGTCTCTTAGATGAACCCTCCCCCCAAATACTGCACTTCCCCTAACTTCAGATTCACAAATGAACTCTCCCCTTTCACAAACACCAACAAGCTCCCGTGAGGCCAAAACAACAAAATGGCAGGAAAGCACAGGAGAGTCTAAGATGTTGGGTAATAGGAGACCAGCAACCTTCTCACACTCCCCCATTTCCCTCCTTCCTTCTGGTTTTGAAAACAGCTCGTGGAATTGTACAGAAAGGGCATCAATAGATTACAAACTGTTTCCCTCTAATAAAACGTTAAACGATGTTGAAAATTAATCACCAGGGCCATCATGCTGCCCTCCTCAGAGGGAGACGGCTCGGGAAATTTAATAAATTATTATCACAATGATGTTCCTATTATAGAATTTGCATTTCATTCCCAAGGCCTGCATTCAGCCTCAGAGTTGCCTGATGATGGCTAAGAAAACTGAATGGACTCTTTTGCCTTAACGGTTGGAGGGCCCTGCTTACAGTGGTCCATCAAAGGGTATATGGGCTTCATACTTAATTATTTCAGCGTCTGCTCTAACCCCCTTCTGTATAATTTTGGTTTCTTTAAGACAACTAAAGACCGTATTGAATCGTGAGAGTGCCCTCCTGCCGGAAACACGCACTGTAATGATATGCCTAGCTTAAAAGCAAATCTAATCTACTTGCTTATTAAATTTAAATGTGTTTAAGGCTGATATGGTTTGAAGATGATATGTAAAATAACAGCCTCCATGGTTATAAATGTCAACTCTAAAAATTATATGCAATATAACATACAAAATAAATGCTGCTTCATCTTTACATTCTACTGTGATCAATTCATTAAACGATGTATTACAAGCCACGAGGATGGTCGTACAACGCAAGACGCCATTTGTCACAACATATTCCAAAGCACCCAGGAAATGCTGTGGAGATCTTTTGTCAGCAATGGATGATAGTTCTTATTAGAAAGAGGGGGGAAAACAGCTTTCCGATGTACCATGAGCAGAATTACTTCTCCAATCAAATATTAAAGACTGGGGAAATCCATTCTTAAGGCAAAGTTCCATATTTACAAAGTGGGACTGGGATAAAGGGGTTTCTTAGAAGAGAGGACTGGCTACAAACAGTTAAGTATGATGGTAAAGAATGAAGACAGAGTTCCCCTGAGTTATGAAGCACAGTTTCATAATGTTCAGATCATACCGAAGGAGTCCCTAAGCTGGAATGATCACAGCAGGATCCTATGTGAATGTGAGGAGGGGGCATATAATATACACCTTGGGCCCCTTTTTCAAGCCTCTAATGGAGAAGACTGGGAGAAGCCTGGGAATACCCATTTTTTTCTAAAAAAAAGAAAAAAGCTTCCTTCATTATTGTCTGAATAGTTAACATGCTCTGAAGCATAACCAAGCTTTCCTTAGCACATGCATGCAAGCATGTGCATGTGTCTGTAGACAAGTCTGTTTTAACTCTTAAAACAGATGAACGACACAAAAAGATACAATGAATATGAAATGAATATGAACTCTGTGTGAAAGATACAATGAATATGAACTCTGTGTGCTCCAGTGAACAACAAGCACTACACAGAACCACAGTGGGAGGAGAGCAATACTCCCTATCAGCCCATCTGCTGGTGGAATACTTCAAGTGTTGCTAACTTCTGGCCAACTATATCCCTTTGTATGCCCAACCCCTTCAATTTAGGTCTTCTAACTTAGGTCACTTCCCATATCCCTTTAGCTCATAATCTAGAGATCAGAGTTTTATTCAGGAAAAAAAAGTATCTGGCTGAAAAGTCAAAATCTCTGTTGGGAATTTATTGAACAATGAGGAGGATCAATGCTTATAAAGCCTAACAAAAGAATGAGGGCAGTTGACTCTGGCTGAAAGGATTTTTATTTTAAATTAAAAAAAAATTATAAATGCATTTAAATTTAATTGTGCTAAGCACAAGCTTCTCTATCAATGGTATTCTACTCCTTAGTGACCTTTTAGGAAGTCTTGAGACTTTTTTTAATCAGTCAACAAAGAACTCTGCATTTGGGGCGCTCATTGATGTCCTGCCCAATCCTATTTCAATCAGGATAATGATCCTTTTGTCTTCTGTATTTGAGTTGGACCCATCCAGACACACAAGTAATCAGGATATAGATGGGCTAGGATAGATTCTTCGAGAAAACTGGTGGAAAGAAATAAAACTTTATTACTAGATGTACTGGGAAAGTTATGCAGATTGCCCGCAGGCGTCTGGGAGTCGTGAGGCTGCTGACCTGGACTTCCCCAGTGATTTACAACCTACAGTATCTTCCTCCCAGTGGTAGGCTGGTTTAGAAAGTAAGAGATTTAACTGAGAGATTTAATTAAGAGATTGGTAATGGGATAGAGATAATTATGCCTCACAGAGTGCCTCATGTCCTCTGGTGTGTGTGTGTGTGTGTGTGTGTGTGTGTGTGTGTGTGTGTGTGTTGGAAGGAGGTGTTTTGGAGTGGGGCAAATACATTCCTGGAATTGGGGAAACGAATTGAATCAGTGTGCCCTGAGAGCATGCTCACTATGGAGATGCCACCCTCCCAGGCTTCATCAGATAGGAATCACTCAGCCTTCCCTCTGAATGCCCAAAAGTCTGGATCTGCCTCTGGCTAGAGTTCCTGAACCAAACCTTCATTGGATGGTTTATCCTGCTTCCCAGGCTACAGTTACAGCCCTCCATAGTGTCAAAGAACCTCCTCCAATCCCTAGCTGCCTGCTGGTCTCTATGCTGTGTCCTTAACCATTTCTTTGAAAGATCCTAACTCTGGACTTGCACTTTTAACCACAAACTCAATGTCATTCCTCTATTCCTTTGCAGTATGCCCTACGCTATCTCTCATGGCTATACTTTCTGCAGTCGTGAGACAGATCTGCATCAGAACCCCCAAATGATATGGGGACATAAGCAGCTCAGGATGGCAGTACCGAAAGTGCTGTGCTGAGCCAATGCTCATGGGACAAGTCAGTAGTGTGATCTGCCGTCTGCTTAGACTATAAAAGAACACTCAGGGAATGGGGTGGGAGAAAATTATACATGCGTGCGCGTACACACACACACACAGACACATACACACACACACACACACTTCCTGCAGGACTTCAGTTAGGGTCTGTTAGACCCCTCTAACAGGCAGTTAAAAGCTTCCTCCAAATGGCATTTTAAAACTAATTGCAATGCAAATTTCAACTTTAGAGTTTTTAACAAAACCCTACTCAGACAACATCAGAGTGTTTTAATGCAAGACTTACAAAGCCAAAGGAAATACAGGAAGATGCATTATGGCTTCTTCATTTTAGCCTAAGCACTTCAGTTACCTTCTCCAGCTTTTCAGCCATGGTCCATTTCAAGGATGTTTCGTTCCATCACACTTGTGCCTCTGCTATCCTTTCCAGTTACATAATAATACATCTCTGGCTGAGTTGGCTGATTTGTCAAAATTCTCTAATGCAACCAGCAAAACATTCCACATTTCATTCAGAAAATGCAATTAAAGAAAAAGTAAAATGCAGTAAAAATGATCTACAATCCCACTATCCAGAGGTAACTATGGTTAGCAAACCAAAAAAAATTTTTTTTTCAAGATTTCTATTCTGTTTGTGAGCTAATTCTTACAGTGGTGTGATTTTGCCCGAGCCATGTTGCGGAATCTGTTTTGTTTACTGACAATACATTGTGAACAGTGTCCAATATGACCACCATAAATTAGCCAATTCTGTGTGTCAGAAATTTAGGTTATTTCCAATTTTTCACCATTACAAAAAATGCTGATAAATATTCTTTTATAAGGAGCCATATTTGTTTCCATGATGTGAAAAGGATTTCCCCATAGTGCTAAATTATATGTATACTCCTTTTTAAGACTTCACACAATTTTTAAAATGATTGATAATCTCTCAAAATAACTGAGGGAGGGCAGGTGCGCTATAAAGAAAAAATATATTTATGTCCTCTTTTATGCCACCTGCCCCCTTGTACCTTATCTACAATTTTAGTAGTTCAAAGTATCTAGAGAACTAGGTTTTGAAAATAAGTTATAACAGATATTAATGAGACTACTGAGTACATCCTAATACAGATATTTGATAGTAGTATCATTTTAATAATGATATTGCAGTTTTATACAGTATCATATATATATGATACGTGTAAATATGTATAATATAATACTATATATATCTATATATAGATATATAGATATATAGAGATATATATAGATATCTCTTTAGCTACTAAGAAGTAAGTTTCATGATTTGGAAACTTTCTTTAAAGTGGTTGCACATATCTGCACAATTATTAAATCCCAATGTCAGTATATGATCACTGTATTATTCTTTCTCCTTTTCTCTACGCATGAGATTTTTCATAATAAAAATACTTTTTTAAAATGGAGGTGGCTCAGTCAGTTAAGCGTCCGACTTCGGCTCAGGTCATAATCTTGCATTCGTGGGTTTGAGTCCTGGGTCTGAGCTGTCAGCACAGAGCCTAGAGCCTACTTCAGATTCTATGTCTCCCCCTCTCTCTGCCCCTCCCCTGCTCACACTCTGTCTCTCACTGTCTCTCAAAAATAAATAAACATTTAAAAAAATGAAAAATAAAAAGAACGGAACCAGAACATTCTTCTCAATGGGGGTTGGAAGCACACAGTAGGGACTCCGTAGTTCAAGTGGAAGAGACTGCTAGTAGCTTGGCAACAAAAAAGACTCTATTTCTGGCATGCCACGATGCTGCATGGAATGACTGCTGACAGCAGGTGCCATGTGTAGACTTAAGGGGACATTGTGTGAAATAATAGCATTTGTGTTTCCCGGAGGCACCAGAGTTCCCTGACCCTGACTCTCTGGCCCCCTGGATCTGTACTCACACACACCAACCAACCATAGTTGCTAAAGGCTGGCACCTGCTTGAGAGGAGGAGCAGAAAGGGTCAGGAAGTGAGTCTCCACTGGGTAACTGCATTTGTGTTGAGAATGGATTGGGCTTGTTGGTACCTAGGGATGAAATGGTATGGAACCGAAACTGCCATGGCTCACCAAGAATCTGTGAGGCTCGGGTCTACACAAGCTGGTGTAAAGGCTTTACAACCTGAAAGGAGTTCAATATCTTGACATGTGTGCTCACCATTTAACACTTTTGGTTATAGCAGGAAAAAAGAAAAAAAAAGTGTATTTGGAGATAAATGGCATAACTACGTCTATCTCTGAGGACTAAATTGATTTATGATTGTGACACACAAATATCTTCCCGGATGTTTCTCAAGGTGTAATAAAAGTGGTGGGGTTTCTTGCAAATGGTGTATGCCATCTACCCAAGAATGTGTGTGTCCACAAAGATGACCCATAATGCAGTACCGTCAGAGGCACTAGACCCAGATAGCTCTAATCTAGTCTTGTCACTTGCAGACAAAAGCGTGGGATCCAATGTTCTTCCATGCAATCCACCTTTGTCAAATGCGTTAAGGAAATTACCTGTCAGAAACATCATGGCTGAGATTCTGTGATTAAACACAAACGTGGAGATGCTCAAGGGTACAGTGGAATCATTAGGGAAAAAAATTACACACAAACACCTCCTTCAATTTACTTTCCTTTGAATTAATTCTGTGGTCATAAATATTTGAAATCCGCAGAGCGATATATAACATGAAACTTATCAAGTACCCACTCTGGCTGAAACTATGCCAGACACGATCCCATAATATCCCCATCCGTTCAGTGGATGTAACGAGATAAAACTCTATGGACATTCCTCCATGTACTTATTGCATAATTTCAAATGTATTACGTAATCTAAGGCTCAATTTCCTTATCTGCACTGTGGGACATTAATATGCATATCATGTTGTCATTGCAATGCTTCAAAGAGGTAATATATATAAAGTTTCAAGCACACATTTAGCACAAAGTAAGAATTCTTATACTTATTAACAATTGTGAGTAAGCATTATTATTGTGGTTAATTAGTATCCCCTTCAACACACGCACACACACACACTCAGAGTTTAAGGATCTTGTCTAAGGTTTTCAGATTGACAAATAGAAGCACGGAAATTTAGAACTGAGGTTGTTCTGAGTCTGAAAGTTCAAACTCTATCTGTAGGTCCCCATTACTCAGATTCTTAAAAAAATAAGATTTCACAAGAGTTCACAGTCATTCATGGGGGTTCATATCTCTTTAGGTACACCCATGTGATCAAGACCTGTGTATTATGACCCTGTGATACTGCACTACCACACTATTTACTAACCTGAAAAGGACTGTCAGAAAGGTATGTTTAAGGAGCCACACTTAAATTATTTAATGTTTGACCATGAGATTGGGATTGTAGGTAACTATGGGGGAAGTAAAAGCCCACATGCAATGCAGATAAACAAATGTCCTGCGTCATGGGGTGAATTTGTGGATATATTGTGATTGCCATCATCTCTCCCCCAGCCTTCTGCTGGAATCTTTTAGATTATCCCTATGCTTCCACTATTCCCCTCTCCTGAGTCTACTCTCCACAAAATTCCTGAAAATTGTAAATTGGATGATGCCCGCTCTCTCAGGCCACTCAAATGGCAGGCTGTTGCTCTAAGACTAAAATTCCATCTCCTTACCATGAGCAAAGAATTTTCCTTGATCTGCTCCTCCACCATCCCCTCTCCACCTTGTTCTTGGGGTTCATTCCAGACATGTACGGCCCTTTTTCTGCTCTTCAAACATACCACACCCTTTCCTGCTAATGACCATGCACAGGCCTTCACACTGTTGGGCTCGTCTCACAGATCCTGTCTTCCTCCTCCCCCGACCCTCGCATCAGTACCATCCCTAGTCATTCCAGTTCAAGGCAGCCCATCTCACTGTCTGAACGACCCCATCACAGTCTGAAATCTTACCCTCTCTTTACTGGTTTACTTTATATCTTTTAAACTACTCCCTAAACTAGAATGGTTATTTCATGCAGGCAGAGACCTGGTAACATTCATACCTAAAATGACACCTGACAACAGGAGGTGTTAAGTACCTCCTTGCCAAATGGAAATTAAATATGATGAAAAGTTCTCCATGTGTTTTATTAATTTTATTTGAACAGTGATGCTCAGCCCTTGCTCACTTTCTGTGTGAGTCAGGTATTCCCTGAGTCCTGCCTGGCAAAGGTGGTTTGGCCCTGTATTCTGAGTACACCTTCCTGCTTCAGGCACCTATGAGATCATTAATGCAGGCTTCTGGGAACCTGGAAATAACACACACACACACACACACACACACTCACACACACACATACCTTTATTCAGAAATATTGATGAAGTAAAGGGGGAGAAAGAGTGCAAAGCGTCAGTTGTACTTAAAGTTTGGATTGACCTGTGAAGGTTTAATTATATAACAATAATAAATAAAGACTTTGGGTTCAGGATAATTCCATGCTGACCAGTGGGCTTCAGCAGCTGGTATGAAATTTCAAGCAGAACAATTAGCCTTGTTTGTTCTGCCAAATTAGAAGCTCAACCCCTACCTTCACTATCCCCTGCAAACTCATAAACACAGTAGTATACTTACAATTATTGGGGATACATCTCTTTAATCCACGATGGCTCCCCTAAATCAAGCCAATCTCCTCTCAGACACAAATATACATAAGCAACGGTTGTTTTATGTGATTCAACCCATTGTACCTCAATTAATAGGTCCAGGGTTGAATACCAAT
Source organism: Panthera tigris (assembly GCF_018350195.1). Lineage (NCBI taxonomy): Eukaryota > Metazoa > Chordata > Mammalia > Carnivora > Felidae > Panthera > Panthera tigris. The sequence continues at coordinate 35,448,833 of NC_056675.1, forward strand.
CCTAGCTGGGTCAATTTAATTCTCTTTCCTGGAAAATTTAGAATCCAGGATGTCGTTCTCTTATTTATAATACTATACATTCAACAACATTGCTACATGTCCAGTATATGTAAAGCATTGTTCAGAAGAAGTCTTTGCTCTCAGAAGCTTAGGGTCTAGTGGGAGCAGCATATGGTAAATGAGTAGACGAAGAAAGTAAGATAATGTATGATCACAGCATGGGATTGGTATGGCCAGGGAAGGCCTTTGGAAAAGGTAACGTGAACCAAAATGCAATTAACCTAAAAGAACCAATAATATTAGCATTTGGAGGGAGCATCTCAGAAGGATTACATGCAAGGTGCAAGGTGGAGAGAAGGGCGAATCCGATGGGTTGGCCATAAGCTGCAAAGAAAAGGGTCTTGAGAGTTGAGGACGGATGCCTTTGCTGGTCCTTGGTTCATTCTACTGGCTCAGGCTGCTCTTCCTCCTCTTTGTATACTCTTGGCATCTATGGAATATTTTGAAGCTAAATTCTCCTTTCTCACTTATGTGAATCTGAAGGGAGTTTCTGGTTTTGCTTTCTCACCAAGAAGAATTAGGATTGCCTCTTAACCTTGGATTTCTAGAGCAACAGTTCACAACAGAATATCTGGAAAAGGGCAAAAACGTTCAGGACAAGGAGAGAGAAGAGATATTCAGCAGCTGCTCAGCCTTCGGAACCAAGGATATGAGGAAGCTCGGCAAGTGTGCGTGTGAGATCGTCTCATGAAGAAATCCGGCTTGAGGAAGGATTTTACTTTTTGTTTTTTATCTGTGGCTGTAGAATTCAAGTCAAGTTCCCTACAGAAGAACATCAGTGTTTACAAAGCAGGAATAAAATGACAATCCTTCAATAGCTTCACACAGCTTACAGTTAAGGAAAGTTTTAAACTCTCCGACCCCCAAAGCTCACGATCTAGGTCAAAGATACCACAATAAGGTTCATCTTAAGAGGCAACTGAAAACCATTTACAGTGGCTGAGGAATTACCATGAACATACTTATTTTTTATTTAATGTTTATTTATTTATTTTGAGAGAGCATGAGTGGGGGAGAAGGGTGGAGAAGCAGAGGGAGAGAGAGAACCCTGAGCAGGCTTCAAGCTCAGCGTGGAGCCTGATGCGGGGCTCGATCTCATGAAGAGCAAGATCACGACCTGAGCTGAGATCGAGAGGCAGAGGGTCAACTGACTGAGCCACCCAGGTGCCCCACCATGAACACACTTCTGAAGCCTTGTCCAGCTCATCAGCAAAGACAGTGATCATCCAGCGGTGCGTGCCTTGGGTGCTGGACTGGAGAAATAGGTGGTATGTGCTTCATTCACTATCCCTGTTCCAGAGGAATTAGCCCTTTTTCTCCCTCTACCTTAATGGCTGAGATCTTTCTTTTCCTAGCACCTATTTCAAAACACCCTTGCCCACAACTATTCAGAGAGATCCCCCCTGGGGTGCCTCTCTAACACTGACAGGGCTCCAAATAAAAGCACTCTAAAATTCTCAGGCAACCGTAACTATGATCACTTATTAACTCATGAGCAGTAGGAAGAAGGAGCAAAGAGCCTGAAGAGAGCAGAGAAGGATGAAGTCTGGCAGTTCAACTCATCCAGTTCTGGTGCTCACTCAGCTCTCATGACCATGCTAAGAGGTAACCAGCCATCTCATCATTTAGCAGCCGGGGAGACTGCAGATCAGAGAGGTTCTGTGACTTTTCCAAGACCATTCAGCTGGCAAGTGGCAGGCCAGGATAGAAACCCGATCTCTAGAACTCCTGGCCATTCCCTTACATCAGGGGGTCAGTAAACTATGGCCTGAGGACCAAATCTGCCTCGCTGCCTATTGTTGAAAACAAAGATTTGTCATAATACTGCCAAACTCACTTGTTTTCATGTGTTGTCTGTTTGCTCTTACTTTACACCTGCAGAGTTGAATAGTGGTGACAGACACCGTATGGCCCACAAGCCTAAAATATTTACTATCTTGCCCTTTACAGAAAAAGTTTGCCAACCAATGTTTTATGGCATTGTTATGAGCGTTAAGCATAAAATCCTCAACCTGACACATGCTTCTTCTTAACCATGATGCTGAAAATAAACTTCCCCTGTGGTAATATTGTACCTAAATATTTTCACCTTGAAGCAAGTGTTCTGGCTTTTCTTTCTTTCTTTCTTTCTTTCTTTCTTTCTTTCTTTCTTTCTTTCTTTCTTTCTTTTTCTTTTTCTTTTTCTTTTTCTTTATTTTTTTTATCATAATAACTCACAGTAGAAATAGAGCAGAGGAGTAGGAAAGATAATTTTCCCCAAGCAAATCTCTTGCAATCCTTTCTAACACCACAGGGAACCCTCTTACCTTTCACAAAAAAGGAAAGAACCAGTCACTATATTTAGTGGCAACTCATCTATCAGCCTGTAAAGTACTATCCAATAAAATCAAAGGGCCCCACCAGATAGATCAATACTAGTGCATAAACATGTTTGTGTCTGGGCTTTCTGAAAACATGCCTTCAGAATGTAGGGACTTGCCCTGCCCTGCATCTGATGAGAAGGGTAATCCATCGTGAGAAAACAGGCTTCCAGAAACTGCTCCTTTCTGGCTGTGTGGCATCAATCACTTACTTAACCTCTCTGTGCCTGTTTTCTCTCTGAAGAGAATAAAAACAATAATAGTACCCTCCCTCCTTATAAAATTACATAATAATTTAAATAATTAATACAGGAAACTACGTTAAAAGACTGATATACAGTAAACGAACAATTGGTATTGTTTGGATATTATTATTATTTGGTATAATAATAGTGTTGTAAAGCACCATTTACTGTGAAGACTAGGGCGATTGTGGACAAAACACAGAACCTTTTCTCTAATGAAAACGGACCCTCGTGCAACATTTCTGAGAAAACTGTAAATTTTTCAAAGATTCTGTACACAAATGAAGGACAGTGCAATTCCAGGAATTTTGTTACTGCTGTTGTTGGAATCACCCCTGTGTGGTCAGCTTGGTACTTAAGAAAAACAAAAGCAACACACGTGTGCACATTAAACTTTAAATGTGTGACAAAAAGGAAATGCCAGCACCTGACAGATAGGTCCAACAGCAAAACATAATTAATTGGTCTGCAGCTTGGCAAATTCTCCCACAGATTTTGGTGAGTCGTAAATCAGTTCAAGAGGGAGTCAGACAAATTGTGGAGACTGAACAAATCATTGAGAGATGGAACGCAGAGAAAATTGTTCTCCGAGGAGGAGATTTTTAGAACTCCATTCTCTTAAGTAAGGCGGTGGGGTGGGGGGTGATTTGAGAAAGTCTGAACATAGAATTACTTTACATTTTCAATGGAAATGAACTCCAAAAGCAAAGGTAATTTAAGTGTCTTCCTTTCAAAAAAATTCCTGGTTGAGCATCTTTCCATATAAAGAGCTGCATAGCTGTATCCTATTCTCCTGCCCACAAATGCATCAAGAAAATTAACACCTCAAATAAACTGGGATCTGACCAAGAAAAAGTTGAACCTTGCACATTAATTATGTATCAGATCAAAGAAACAGCCATAAAAATAAAAGCAAACCTATCCTCCATGTGGCAGCTCTATCAGTTAGTTTATTGCTCACCATATGTGCTGCCATAGAAAATTATAACGGGCCAGTATTGTTAACCATAAACAAAGGGGACTGGATTATTATTTACGGTCTTGTTAACCAAATTAGTAAAGTCAATCAAACTGGATCAGTATACGAAGTGACAATGAGTGTTCATTAACCATGACTTCTAGAACAGGGGAAACTCAATGTTAAGAGACATTTGGTCAGTGAGACTGTGCTTGACTTTCAGAAGACAGAGACCCATTCCGAGGTCAGGCACGGAATTAACAACACTGCCAATGGCTTTCAACGGCAAGGAGTGTGTGACTCTAAGCGTAGAGAGTGTTCTTCTTTTAGATTCCCCCAATGGATAAATGGCCAAATTCTGGTGATATGAACAGCATACCCCCCTAAACGCAGCATAGGCAGAGTCTTCACTGGCGGGCACATCAGATTTCTCAGCAGGGACTACAAATCAATTATTCAATCATCCAAATGATCAAAAAACAAAAACTTTTCATGCTTACTCATATCTGTATTCTCTTTCCTTTTGGACACATGGAAAGATTACATTTTCCATTTCCTTGCAGCTGGTTAGAACCATGTGACTCGCTATGGCCAAACCATTAGTGACCTAGTCATTTAACTGCCATTACAAGACGTCCCACTCTTGGTCTTTCTCAGCTACATCAAACAACAAGGCTGTGTGTCCTCAAAAGTGAAGCTACTGGTGGATGGTACCTCCATCAGATTGAATTGCTAGGTCATCACCTGCTCTGCAGAGTTGCCCAGACCCGTGGAAGACTTTATATGAACAAGAAACACGAGAATTTTTTGTGTATAACTATGGCATAATCTGGCATATACTGACTATCTGTGGGAGGTGTGGCTCAAGTGCACACGGGTGGCCTTTACTCCTAGAGATCTGAGTCAATAGGTCAGAAGGGAAGGGACACAGCGTCTGTGTGGTTCACATGCTCCTAGTTAATCTTACGAGCACATCCAAAGAGGAAAAAGTACACTAGAACATGGGCCAGCAAACCACGACTCAGAAGCCAAATTCTCTCTGCTTTTGTAAATAAAGTTTTATTGGAACGCAGCCGTGCTCATCCATTTATGTACTGTCCGTGGCTGCTTTGTGCTACAACAGGTGAGATGAGTGGTTGCATCACAGACCATAAGACCTGCAAAATCTAAAATATTTACAGTCTGGCTCTTTATGGAAAAGGTTTCCTGACCCTCGGACTAGAATATTGTGCAAGCACCCCGCTTCCTGCTACCGTCTTGTCAATAACGCAACTTGCCGGGGCGCCTGGGTGGCGCAGTCGGTTAAGCGTCCGACTTCAGCCAGGTCACGATCTCGTGGTCCTTGAGTTTGAGCCCCGCGTCAGGCTCTGGGCTGATGGCTCGGAGCCTGGAGCCTGTTTCCGATTCTGTGTCTCCCTCTCTCTCTGCCCCTCCCCCGTTCATGCTCTGTCTCTCTCGGTCCCAAAAATAAATAAAAAACGTTGAAAAAAAAATTAAAAAAAAAATAATGCAACTTGCCTGCATAGCAGCTGTCACAGGAAGCCACCTGCTGTACAAAAGGTGACTGCTGTGAAAAACCTTACTGAAAATAAGACACAGGATAGAAAAGCTCACATAGCATCCCTGACCTGCTTCTAACTGCTCTTCTCATCAGCTCTAGAGGCCTTGATGGGACTCTTGTTTGTTTGTAGAATAGATACTTTTCACTATAGTCTGTCCACAGATGATCAGCCGGGAAGAGGGCCACAAATGCCATTCCTCTGTCACTGGAGGCAGTGATGTCCTCACTATTGTCCATGTGGGGAGACCCACTAATGGAAAGAAATATATGCCAGTCAGCAAAATGCCAAGTTGCCCTTGCTTGGTTTCATAACACTGTACATGAGGTCTCTCCAAACTAGCTTTTTAAAGTAGGCTACATCTGGATTTATTGGCAGCCCGGGATGGTTTCTGAATGTGCCCAGAGAGACTTAATGGGCAGCGAGTGTTTATTTTGCTATCGGTAAATCACCTTGTAAGTAAATTATCAAAGAGAAACTTTGAACTTCGAACCTGAAATTAGAAAATGTGAATAGAAAACTTTTTTTTCATTTTTAAAATAATTCCTCCCACCCCCTGTCCCTGGTTCTTCTCTATTCTCTTATACTTCCTTTTTTGGTTGTTGTTTTTTGTTCCATTGATAATAATAATATCCATTATCACCATAGATATTTTATGTTTTTATGTATATGTAAATATGTATTTATTTTCTGTTCATTGTCTTCATCCTGACTATGATGTGAACAAGAATATTATCTAATTATGTTCATTATTTTATTCTCAGTATCTAACCAAGAGTTGGAAAACTTTTTCTCAATGGGCCAAATAGTAAATATTTTATTCTATTTTAATTTTTAAGTGTACTTATTTTGAGAGAGAGAGAGAGAGAGAGAGAGAGAGAGAGAGAGAGGCAAAGGGGGACAGAGAGAGAGGGAGAGAGAGAACCCCAAGCCTCCATGTGGGGCTTGAACTCATGAACTGTGAGACTATGACCTAAGCCGAAATTAAGAGTTGGACGCTCAACCAACTAAGCCACCCAGGTGCCCCCAACAGTAAATATTTTAGACTTTGTAAGCTATACAATCTCTGTCATAGCTGTTTAACTTTGCTCTTGGGAGCACAAATAAGCCACAGGCATGAGAATGAGTGTGTGTGACTTTATACACAATAAAACAATAAAACTTCATACACAAAAACAGGGAGAGGGCTGGATTTGTTTCCAAAGCTATAGTTTTCTAACTCGTGACCTAGAACACTGTCTGACACATAGTAGGCACTTCATAAATATCTACTGTATCAATGAATACACAGAATGAAGTCATCACAGCATTCACTACTGAATGAATGAATATATGAATGAGCAAATGAATGAATGAATATCTCAACTGTGTGTGGTTAAACAATAGTCACTGAGTGCACACTGTATGTCAGGCTTTCTTCCAAGTTCTAATGATATGAAATAAAACACAACATAAAAATTATAACAGCTAAGGAAATTCAGAATGATGCTAAGCACTTTACATGCATTATCTCATTTAATCCTATCAATGATTTTAAGAGCCAAGTATTATTATTAATCCCATTTTACAGCTGAGTTAACTCAAGCTTAACATGGTTAAGTAGCTTGCCCCCAAATCACACACACAGCATGTAGTGCCAGGATTACAATGGAAGAAATCTGATTTAAAGTACATGCTTTTAATCACACCAGTGTGGTCTGTCGGTGGGGACTTCTGCTGACAGAAGTCCGCCTCAGTTAGGCATCATAATGAGCATACTGGTATGTACTCACCTCCCAGGTACTTAGTCTTTTGGTTTCAGAGTGTTCAAGGTTTGAAACCTATACTACAGAGGAAGTGGTATCTTGGGCTCATATGTGCTCAGGGGGGCGATGTATGAACCTTGAGTCTTTTCAACCCTCTAAGAAGTGACCTTTTCCTAGAAAGCACAGATTACTGCAACCCAGCTGAGAAACATGTGCAGAGACAGCTCTACCCTGGGAGGGAGCAAGTCATTTTATCAAAAGATAAAAGAAATAACACCAACTACTGTGTGGCTGGAAGAGGTAACCTCAGAAAGCTTGTTCTAATAGAGTTGTGCGTTCCTTTCAAACACCACAGCACCAAGCAACAAGGGCAGGGTGATAAGCCCAGATCCTACCCATCTCCAAAGCAGAGTTCTTGAACAAAGTGTACCTTGTCCACAAATGGGATCGTTTTGTGTATGAGGTCAGTGCCCCATCTATGCCTTGTTTCAGTTATTCTATAAGCTATGAATATAACAGGGTAGGGGAAGAAGGTTCATTTCCCAGTCCTACATTTCTGCATAAAAGAGACGGGATTCATTCTCCCACTTACTGCCTTTCTACCCATTTCTTTGCTGCCTTATTTACAAGAGAAAAGGAACTGTTGATAAGGAATGTGAGAATCCTCAAGATTCACTGAGTTCCATTTCATAGATGAACAAAGTTATTTCATGAAAAGGTAAGGAATGTGAAAAGATACTCATGATCTTTAAACATTAGGGAAATGCAAGTTAAAGCAACCGTGCGATGCCACTACATATTTCCTAGAATGGGTATAATTCACAAGACAGCTAATACCAACAGTTGACAAGGATGGGGCACCACCAGGACTCTTGTTTGTTGCTGGTAGGAATATACAATGGAGGATCCACTTTAGAAAACAGTTTGGCAGGTTGAGTTCCACTCTGAAGTAGCCACTCAAGAGAAGCAAAAGCATATGTCCACACAAAAACATGGAGACCAATGCTCATAGCAACACTATACATAATAGTTGACATCTGGAAACAATACAAGTGTCTATCAGTTGATGAACAGATAAACAAAATGTGCTATATCCATACAATGGACTGTTACTCACCAGTAAAAAGAAACTACTGATACATAGATGAACCCCAAAAACACACAGGGTAACTCATCGGGGTGACGAAACTATTCTAAAACAGGACTGTGAAAATATTTCATATCTATAAGTCCACTTAAAATTGAATTGAATTATACATTTATAATGACTGTATTTTGTGGACACCTGGGTGGCTCAATCGGTTGAGCATTTGACTTCGGCTCAGGTCATGATTTCGCATTCAAGGGTTCGAGCCCCACATCAGGCTCTGTGCTGACAGCTCAGAGCCTGGAGACTGCTTTGTACTCTGTGTCTCCCTCTCTCTCTCTGCCCCTCCCCTGCTCACACTCTGTCTCTCTGCCTATCAAAAAATAAAATAAGATAAAAACATTAAAAATTTTTTTAAATGACCAAATTTTGTAATGTGAAATTATATATTAATAATCTACAAACAAATAGAAATTCCACGTGCATGATCTCTCTCTTTCAGGTTCTATCGCTACAACTGGGTTGTTAAGTCTTACGCCAAGATTCATTCCATGCACGTGTTTTAGCGGAGGCTACAAATCATGGATACAGAGGAGGGCTTATAAGACTCAAACCTAGAAAATACGATACTCTTATTTCCTTGTGCAGCATATAAGCATAGCCAAACCATGTCTTTCTTCAAAATTTTTCTAAGTGGAGTCAGCCAAGAAAAACTCTGTGTGTTATGTTTCTTGGGTGCCTATCAATTAGAATACTTTTGGTTGCAAATAACAAAAATCCATACTAAAATTAACTTAAACCCTATAGGAATTAATATTGCACATTGCAATAATTCAAGGACAAACATACTTGCTTTCAATCTCTTTGGGCCCTTTTTGGTCAAATGCCCAAATACTAGTTGGGTCATCCATCGTCCAATGATAGCCAGAAAACTGGGTTCCAGAATGAAATGTTGACAAGGGCAGAGGGGTTATTATAACTGGCTTATAACATTTAAGTCCCTGTCCTGCTCCAACTCCAAATGGGGTTGCTGTCAGATTATCCATTGTCACGTGAACTTGATGGAGAGAGATGGAAACATGAGTAAAATCAGTCCTCTGCTAGGAAGGGGAAGAACATGATGGAATCTAGGTGAACAATTGGATTCACAATAAAACTCTGACAATAAAATCCCAGAGCTGCCTAGGTTTTGCCACCTGCCTCATACAGAAAGGCCATCTTCAGTGGAAGGGAATGAAGCCAATATGGTGATACTGAGAACAGTCTTCATTGTCATTGCTTGGTTCCAATGACACATGCCCTTTCTGATCATATGACCTAAGAAATGCACCTCCCTTCACTTAAACTCAGTCCAAATGCAGTTTCTAATAACAATAGAAAGAGCCACAGTTAATTCGATTACAAAAAGAGCTAAATTGGCTTTGCATGGGAAAAGGGCAGTAAGCTCCTCATGGATAAGTGTCGTATGCACTTTATTCACCATCCTTCATATAACACAAAGAAGGTGCTCAATAAATACTTGCTGAATGAATAAACCTCCACCAATCAGCTCCCTATATTGACTGTACTTTTTCTTTGGGAGGAGATCAAGTGATTTCCCTTTCATTTCATTACTCAGTGGGATCCGGGGTAGGGAATGTTTGCTTCTAACCCTCAACTCTCAGAGAAGCAAATGGGCATCGTAAGTTATTTCGCTTGTATAATATAATAGTTACGACACTGTGCTAGAGAATATGACTTTATTCAGTTTTATGATGCTTTGTGCTGTAAGTGGGACTTCACTATAGATGAGTCTATGGAATTATTTTCTTTATAGATGATTAAAATAAAAAATGTCCTAAATTCGTTCCACCCTCCTGGAGCCGTTCTCAGTCTTAACTACCACCTCCTAATATCTTTACTGCTCTTTCCCCAGTGTTTCTGGAAATTGCATTCGAAGTGTAAAAATAGTCTGCAGTACTGTAATTGAAATGACAAAATGCTGAAATACAAGGAAGGAGGCAAGAAGTAAAGAGACAAAATGGCTTCCGAGAGAAAAAAAAATTGCCACTCAAATTGAACTCAATTTCACACAAAACATCTGAAACTAACACCCTCCTTTCTGAGCCTTTCAACACAGATTGACACATATATCTGGTTGTTTCTGAATTCTGTTTTATAGCATTAAAGTAAGTGGGTTTTGGGGGGACATGTGTTTCTGGCAGTGGCACTCTGCCTCAGCTAAGAGTCCCTTACAATAGTGGATTCTAACAGCAGTTTGCTTTGCTTTGACTAAGTTTCCATAGCCTGTGGCAAAATTCAAAATAAAAGAGGGGGGCGCAAAGTAGTGAGGATTTTTCTTGTAGTTTTTTATAAATAATAAGATAATTCTATAACTTTTACCACAATGAATTAAAGAAAATAATATTTCTATTTGTCGATAACTATTAGTAATGAAATGTATCCAATATTAAGCCCTGTTCTTTCCTCAGAGCTCATAATCTTTCTTCTTATTGGGTATTAAAATGTCATGTCTAATATGGGGTTTTAGGGAAAATCGGTCTTTGTTTCTTGTTTGTTTTGTTTGCCATTCTTTTATACTGAAACCATATGGGGCGGGGGGCCCAAAATTTAGTTTTGAAATGTATTGTTCTAGGGTGTTTGAGTCTTCTGCTTCGGAACCCCAGGACGGGTCAGCTTGAAATGGAGGGAGGTAATTATCTCCCCATGTTCCCCCAAACCTTCATGTCAGAAGGCAATACGCCAGGTGTTTAACTCCACGTGGAGAATGCCAACATACATTTTGCAACGATAAAATGAAGATTCTGATTCTTCAAAATCTGTCCCCATGAAGTGAATGCATAGTTGTGCGTTAAGATGCTGTTTCTAGGCTTACCCCAGCGCTGTCTGTGTAACTTGGGGATGATCTGTGTTCAGGGTAATTCAGAGTTTTTGTTTGTTTGTTTGTTTGTTTGTTTGTTTTGCAACGAGACAAAACAACAGGAACGCATATTACATGTAACGGGTCTTGGCACAATTTCTCAGGAGGTGGTGGTAATTTGTAGAAGGTAGCACTTCTGATGTGTTGATGAAAGGCTGGGGATCAAAGGGTGGTTTCCAGAGAGAGACAAGTATGTACTTTTTTTTTAATCCATCAACACCATGGCGGGAACAACAATGTCTTTCCCCATTACAAACACAGTAGTGGGAAGATTTAGTTTTATTACATACTTTATTAGGAAAATGTGTGGGGCACTGGGGAATAAAAAAAAAAAAGAGTGTGTGTGTGAGGAGAGCAGACTTTTTAAATGGGATTTGAAAGCCCTATTATGGGAAATTTACTGTGGGGTACGTGGATTCTAGATAAAACAAGGAAAATGTAGAATTATTGGCTCATATGAATGAACTTCAGTTCTGGGATGCAGAATTACAGAATTGAAAGGTAATTCATAAATTATCTGATTTGGATGCTTCATTTCACAGATAAGAGAATTGAGGCACACCAAGATTTTTCTGAATTGCCCCCAAATCATGTGAATCCAGAGAAAACCAGAACCAGAAACCAGCCTGTTCATGAAACACTATAATCTTGCCACTATACCACACAGTCTCCGAGGTAGGATCTGGGATCTGAATGCACATCTTCTTTCCGGACACTACTCTCCTAGGGGATATATCCCCCCTTGAGTGGCACTTATAACTAGAGATGTGCCTCAATTATCACCCCTCCTTAAGCTATATGTTAAGCAAAATTTTAAAGATATAAAAAGACATCAGCAAAGCCAGATTTAAAGGGTTCTGAAAAGTCAATGAAGCACCGAGACAGATAATGTATTATTACAGTCCTGATGCTTATAAGCTCAGAAAACACTAGCTGATTGACCACCATATAAATCAACCCATTTGCAACAGCCCTTCTGTAAATGGAAATGGCCTCTTCGGTGTTATTGATAAAGACACTGGAGTTTGAAACACAAGGAGAGAAAATTATGTTCTGAACACTGAGGCCACCGTTTTACCTGTTGTGCTGAATTCACATTAAAGATCCTCTCTGAAAGAAATTTCTTTCTATAATCCTACAGTCTAGTTGGCGAGATGAGACATGCATATATAACTCAATTAGAGGATACACAGTATAGTGTGAAAGTGAATTAATGACAGTAATTAATTAAGAACATACTAAGTGTCAAGGGCTATGCTAAGCATTTTCTCATAGAATGCTCAGTAAACTCAAGTGTCCAGCAAGATTATTGCTGTCAGTCGACAGTGGAGGGAAGTAGGACTTCAAAGAGTTTAAGTTGCTTACCCCAGATCCTATTTCTTGGGAGGAAAGTCCTGGGATTTAATCCTGGGCATATCTGCTTTGCATCGATCTTTGTGGATTGCTGATTGGTAATGGTAGCAAGCATCCTGCGAGGCACTGAGAGGTCAAGAATAAGGAGAGAATGTTCCGGAAGTTTGTCAGGATTGATCTGGATCTCAAAAATTCAGTAAGATTTGGAAAAATGGAAATGAAGGAGACATTCTAGCTGGGAAGCAGAAACTGAGCAAAAGGATTAGAGTGACACAGGAGAGACAGTGCTTTTTGCTGTCACCAGCAAGAGAAAACTGTAAGACCCTGACCTGAGTCATGAAAGTTAGCCCGGTGGTTCACTGGAGGCAGGGTTGGGGTAGCTCTGGTGAGACCACTGACGAGGGGCCACAATGGGCAGCAGTGGGGGCTGTGGGATCAGATTCCCTGCCTCTGAGTTGAAGATATATCGCCACTTCAGCCATCTCTATATTTTCTGGAAGGTTCCATCCCCTCTTAAGTACCTCATTCGACCACCACGCAAGCCATTGTTTGCAATACTGAGGACACAACACAGAACAAAAGAAAGCCTAATCACACTGTCTTGGGTTTAAGACTAACCAAAGTAGGTACCTCTCAGATATGGGAGTTACCTGGGTAATCCAGGCTAACTAACCCCTTAGCCTGAAAACACAGTGCTGGGGCAGGGAGAAAGGGATGGCTGATATTATCGTTATTTTTGTTTTAACAATGATTCATATCATCTATACTTCCTGTAGAGGAAGTATCAGGGGTTTGTACAAACATAACATAATATTAATTATCCAGTGCACATATGCCAAAATAATAATTATATCAAATATATAATCTGAAATATAATCTAAAAATATCATCTGGGCAGGAGGAGAAGGCAGATGAACGGATACTCTAAACCATCACATGCAACGAAATAGCCTTAACTGCAGTGTGGCAGTAAAGCCTGTACCAGATTTTGGTTCTATCACTTATTCTGAACTTTTGTTTCTTCATTTGTAAGTGGGGCTCATAATGTGCTTGTTGTGAAGGGATATTATGAAGACATAATTTGTTCATGTGTATCTGCAGTTCTCAACTGGGGGGTTTTGTCCTCCAGGGGACATGTGGCCACATCTGGAGACATTTTTGGTTGTCACAACTTGGAAGGGGGGGGGTTGTTACTGGATCTAGTGGGTAGAAGTTAGGGATGTTGCTGACTATCCTACAAATGCACAGGGCATCCGCGCTTCCCAACAAAGAATTATCCAACCCAAATCATCAAGACTGCCAAGGTTGAAAAACCCTGATATATGGAAAGCCCTTAGCATAATGACTAGCATTAACAGAAACTGAAAAAATATATATATTGTTGTTATTATAATTATCCTCTTCATCATCACCATCACACTGCTACCTGCACACGCAAGTACGAGAAGACTGTGGGCCCATGGATGTTGGCAGAATTTGAAACAATGATTGGCGGTGCCTTCTTATTAGGAGAAAACTCCACGTTTTCCCTACCCCGAAATACTGGATGATTTGTCCCTTTTTCTTCCACATCCAAACACTATTGTCACTGGAGCAACCCCCCTCTATAACTTCAGCTATGATTCTGTGCCACAGCTTATTTCTTTTAATTAGAGTCTTAGAATTATTCCCTATGGAGTTCACCCAAGAAGGACATCACAAAACCTTTAAAAAATATTATGTTAGAAAATGAAGTTAAGACTAAAATAGAGCCACACTCCTCCCATTTGAAAGTATATTTGTTCATGTCAGGAGAATGAAGGCTGCATGAATTATTCATTAGAATAACAGTTTATTGGCAAAATTGTTGTCTTTGGATGGTATGCATTATGGAGTGAATAAATAATGTGGGACGGATATTTTTAGGGACTGAAGAGTGAATCTAGGAAGAAAATTCGTAACAGGAAGGAGAGGAAGTTATGGCTAGAAGTGGTTGAGGCTTCTCAGTAAAATATGGGAAGGACATAAAAATGGCCTGAACCAAGAAGTAAAGTAGAAAAAGCAAGGATAAACCCTTCTAACTGCTTCGCTCTTGTGTATATGTGGCTGCTTCTCTTCCACTTTTAATCGAAAGTTTTCTTTACCACTATGAACAAAATTAATTAGGTTTCCTATGGCTATCTTCCTGAGCTGGCCGATAAGGTTCACAAATTCACATTGATTGAGAGACGAGTACAATCTGACCGTTGGGTCTTTTTTTTTTTTAAATGTTTATTTATTTTTGATAGAGAGAGACAGAGCATGAGTGGAGATGGGGGCGCAGAGAGAGAGACAGAGGGAGACACAGAATCCGAAGTAGGCTCCAGGCTCTGAGCCATCAGCACAGAGCACAATGTGGGGCTCGAACTCACTAGCTGGGAGATCATGACCTGAGCTCAAGTCAGACACTTAACCGACTGAGCCACCCAGGTGCCCCTGGTTTGTTTGTTCGTTTGTTTAATGAGATATTATTGACATATAACATTGTATAAGTTTAAAGCATACAATGTGTCCATGTGATACATTTATACACTACAATATGATTACCTCCATAGTGTTAGCTAATATCTCCATCAAGTCACACAGTCATTATATCTTTTTGGTAGTGAAACTATTTAAGATCTAGTTTCTGAGCAGCTTGGAAGTATATGATACAGTATTGCTGACTATAATCATAGTACAATACATTAGACCTTCAGAATCACCTTCACCTTTAATCTGTAAGTTTGCACCCTTTGACCAATTATCTCACCAAACCTCCCACCCCCAGTTCCTGATAACCATCTACAAATTCTCTGCTTCTACAAATTCAACTATTTTACACTCCACATGTATAATATAATAAAATATCTGTCTTTCTCTGGCTGGATTATCTCATTTAGCAAAATATCCTCAAGGTCCATCCATGTTGTGGCAAATGGCAGGATTTCCTTCTTTCTCATAGCTAAATAACATTCCATTGTCTATGTATTCATTTACACATACATATCTTCTGCATTCATCCATTGATGGACACTCAGGTTGTTCCCCTCTCTTGCTACTGTGAACAAGACAGGGATAAACATCGGAGTGTGGATGTCTCTTCCAGAGGGCAGTTTCATTTCCTTTAGATACATATTCAGAAGTGGGATTGTTGGATCACATGGTAATTTTATTTTTTAATTTTCTGAAGAACACTCATACTGTTTTCCATAGTGACAGAACCAGTTTATGTTTCCACCAACAGAAGGAACTCCCTTTTCTCTACACCCTCTCCAATACTTGTCTCTCGTGTCTTCTTGATAACAGCCACTGTAACAGGTGTGAGATAATATCTTGCTGTGCTTTTGATTTGCATTTCTCTGATTCATGCTGTTGAGCATCTTTTCATATACCTGGTGGCCATTTGGATGTCTTCTTTGGAATAATGTCTGTTTGGTCCCTCTGCCCATTTATTAATAGGAGTGTGTTTTTGTTATTGAGTTGTAGGTGTTCTTCATATATTTTAGATATTAACCCAACACTGGATATATGGCTTGCAAATATTTTCTCCTATTCCATGGGTTGCCTTTTTCATTTTGTTAATTTGCCCATGGAGTTATGGTATTCACTTTTCTCCCATCTCTGCCTGGCTTTGTTTGGTCAGTTATTCCCTGGCACATATCAGCCGGAGCTGACCTTCCTTCAATCCTCAGCAAGCTGCAGACCAGACCTTGGCCCACTTCCTGTTCAGAGTGGAGAAACTCACTCATGCTCTACAAACTTTCCAGATCAAACCTCAGCTTTCTGGGGAAACCACACTCCCATTAGCAAAGCTGCTGCTCATATAAAAGCTGCCATTGGTAAAGTGAAGTTTAATGCTGATTGATTGAAAAGAAAGTAGACAATTTTGTTTCATTGAATCTCTTTAAATGTAGCTAATGCTGTAAACTATTCGAGAACATTTCATTTTCATGTTTTCCTCTGGGGAGGAAAAAAACCTGCTTCTTGAAAAATGAAAAGCTAAGTTAAAAAAATTTTTTTTTAATTAAGAAAATAAAATACTCTCCACCTTGTGTGGTTCTTCTACTCTATTAAGAATAGTCTCTTGGATCCCCCGCCATTCCTGGGAAAGCACCAGAGATCAAACACTTTCCTAGAAGAGGGGTTGGCACACTTTTTCTGTGAATGGTCAGACAGTAACTATTTTAGGCTTTGCAGGTCATAGGGTCTCTGTTGCAACTACTCAGCTCTTATGTTGTACCTTCAAAGCCAACAGAGACAATATGTAAATGAATGAACAGTGCTATGAAGGAATGAACAATGCTGTAAATGAATGAACAATGCATAAGTATTATTCATTTGCAAAAACAAGCAGTAGGCTGGATTTGGCCTTCAGGTCTTAGTTTGCCAACCCCTGGCTACAGAAACAAATGACAAACTTAGTAGCTTAAAACAAGAGACATTTTTCTTTAAAAAAATTTTTTTTAACGTTTATTTATTTTTGAGACAGGGAGAGACAGAGCATGAATAGGGGAGGGTCAGAGAGAGGGAGACACAAAATACGGAGCAGGCTCCAGGCTCTGAGCTGTCAGCACAGAGCCCGACACGGGGCTAGAACTCACGGACCGCGAGATCATGACCTGAGCCGAAGTCGGCGGCCTAACCGATTGAGCCACCCAGGCGCCCCAAGAGACATTTTTCTCACAGTTCTAGAGGGTAGAAGGCCAACTCAAGGTGTTGGCAGGGCCACAAACCCTCCTAAGGCTCTAGGGGAGAAATCTCTCTTGCCCCTTTTAGCTCCTGGTGGCTTTTGGCATTCCTTGGTTTGTGGTTACATCCCTCCAGCCCCTTCCTCTGCCTTCACACGGCCCTCTCCTCTGTGCCTCTGTGGGTCCAAATCTCCCTCTGTTTTTCTTAAAATGACACTGGCCACTGGACTTTGGACATGCTCTGACTCCAAAATGATTTCACCTCAATATTCTTAACTATTTATATCTGCAAAGACCCTATTTCCAAATAAAGTCACATTTTGAGTTTCTAGGTGGATGTGAATTAGCGGGGTGGGGGTGGGAAGGGCTCTTCAACCCACCACACATGTTCTAGAAGAACTGTGCCCCTTTCTGTCTCAGAACTTGGAGCACAGAAGGCAAAAGGAAAACAACTATAATGAAAATGGACATTGTTATTATAGTTACATGCTAGGTCTGAAATTTGCCCATTCTTTGTTACAAAGGGAGATTGGCCAAGTGCTGGAAATGAGTTAGGTGTAGATGCATCAGTCTGGGACTATCTCCCTGTTGCCATCCAGGACAGAAAGAAAACCCAGGACAGAAAGACCAGATGCCGTGTCCATGCACTCCCAAATAAGGTCCCACCTAAGTCCCACCAGTGAGGTGTCCCGCATCCTGGGGAATGTTACCATGTATTTTGAGAGATGTGCTGTTGGCTATCCATCCTGAGTCCAAGTTACGGCCATTCCTCTGGACTCCTCATGCTCCCACCTTATGCCACTGACGTTGCTGCTATTGTCTGCCTGGAACTCCCATTTGAAGCCACCCTAGCACATCAGCTGAGAGGAGACTGAGGCACGAAGACAGGCACCCCGGTATCCCTTTCTCATCTGACTGTTCAGATGTATCAGAAGAAAGGCGGGTCCACTGCTACAGTAATGCAAACAACTTATAACTGATTATCAGGCTGTTCTTAACCATCTTCTGACCATCCGAACCCTGGGACTTCTCCACGTCACCCCATACCATAGTCTCTAACCTTCAATTCCCATCCCCTCCCCCGACCTGCCCACCATATCGCAGTCTATTCGTGCACCTTTCTCTAATTTTCTTTCTTTCCATATAACTAATGCCCTATAACTTCATCTTTAACCTATAAGTTGTTGGCTGATTTAAGTTTTTCTCTTAAATAGAGATTATTCACTCCCTTGGAAGAAATCTTGTGTGTGTGAGAGAGAGAGAGGGAGAGAGGGGGAGAGGAAAATCTTTTGTATATAACTACTGAATAACAAACCATCAAAAGGAGTAATAATCGTCTCTTGATTACTGCCTGGAAAAAGGCAAATCAAAATGGATACCCCCACCCCGTTCAGAATCAAAGATCTGAGAGTTGGAAGAAAGTGTTAAAGTGAGAGATCTGGAAGAGAAGCGACCAGGGCCTCTGGCCCTGTTTAATCCCACCTGGGCCCCTGGCTGGACTCAGTCCCACACCAGGGTGCATGGCTTGTGAGCAGAGTGTGTTCCCCACGCCATCCATCCCTCCCTCCACAGCTAGGTGCTTTGGAGCAGCACACATACAACGCAATTTGCATGCCATACCCTGGCAGGAACTGAGCCCATTTGTAAACCCAGAATGCTCAATGCCTGACACGGACAGCATCTGACAGGAGTAGGTTCTCAACACAGATCTGTGAAATGGGTAAATAATGATAGGATTGTATCCTTGGAAGACAAAGACAAAGGTGGGAATTGCAATGGTAGCTCTGTGTCTATGGTCTGGAGACCGTAAGAAATGACTAAAACTATAGCAAATTGTTCTTTGGAGCTTCAACTTCAGGTAGGGCCTGTGGTGATATGCCTTGGGCCTTACCAGCCCTGGTCTTTATTTTACTCAGGGTTAATTCTAGGAGCAGGCCATTTGTTTTGTAGCCCACTTAAAATTTCTTGCCCCTCCTACAGTTACTTGAAAATGTCTGCAAGGAGGTATAGCAACAATGTTTGTAAAAGCAAAAAAATTGAGAATAACATAGTAGTCCATTAGAAGGGGAATTGTGGATTAAATTATGCCACAATCCTAATGAAAGATTTTTATACAGCCATCAGGTGGGGAAAAAATTGAGTAAAAATTTGGTGTGTATACTAAGATGATTTTGAAATGTGGTTGTGTGTGTGTGTGTGTGTGTGTGTGTGTGTGTGTGTTGTGTGTATGTTTCTGCAGAGAAGAAATTATAAACTATTAAAAACAGTTATCTTCCGAGTGTAGAATTTGGAATCCTTCATTTTGTGTCCCCTTAGTCTTTTCCTGTTTTGAATTTTTGCAAATGATCTGCATTATTTCTGTCATGAAAAAAATTAAAAATCAAACTTGAAAGAAATGTCCTCAAACTATTTCGATGTTTACAAAGTGAGATCATGAAGAAGTTTTTTGAGACTCTGAGTGGGGGATGGGGGGAGAGACTGAGATTCTAGGGAATAATAAAGGGAGCAGAAGAACCAGGAGATAAAAAGGACATATCAGATGGTGAATGAGGTCAGTCACCCACTTGCAAAAGCAAAACATCACCAGACCAGGCACTTCATACATAGTCATAAAATTCCCTCATCCGTGTGCCATTTTCCAAAGCAAAATCTCTGAACATGTCTCTTTGCTCTGAATTGATAAGGTTACTAATTACCAGGGGACAAGGGCTCTCTGCAGTGACATTTATACAATTCCCTGCCCCTTCATCCAAATCAAACAAGGTAATACTCAAAGGAAATTGGCCAGTAGACTCTCCATACTTCAACTCAGGCAAGTCAAAACCTTTTCAAATCTCAGTTGGCTGATATTAGAATCAGAAAAAATAAAAGTTAAGATTCTCAAGCTGAGGATACTTTCATGAGTGTAAGAATTATTTATGTGTGCATCACTATGTTTGGTAGATAAATAAGATGGACATAAGCCTGACCCTGTGATCTCAGACATATACAGAAAAGTCTGCATTCACATAAAATGTGACACAAAAGCGAAGACAGTAGGCAACTTGTCTGAGGTCATAAAGCCAGGTGGGGACCAAAATGGGAACTAAGGCCCAGGTGTCTTGACTTCAACATGCCATTTGGGGGGATGAAGCAGAGAACACCTCACATCATGTCTCCAGCTTTTAAGTGTAGGGCTCCTTAACAACAAAAGGAGAGGAAGAAGAAAAGGAAGGAGAACAGTGAGGAGGAAGGAGAGAGAGCTGTTTTAAAATTTACCTTTGCCTTACAAAAGGAATGGGGCACCTGGGTGGCTCCATCGGTGAAGCGTCCGACTTCGGCTCAGGTCATGATCTCACGGTTCGTGGGTTCGAGCCCCACATCGGGCTCTGTGCTGACAGCTCAGAGCCTGGAGCCTGCTTTGGGTTCTGTGTCTTCCTCTCTCTCTCTGCCCCTCACCCATCCATGCTCTGTCTCTCTTGCTCTTAGACATAAATAAACATTAAAAATTTTGAAAAAAATTAACTTTATCTTTTCCTTTTATTCACCTAGCAATCAAGAAACCTGGATTGTTTTTTCTCAGTTATATCATCTGTACAATGGGGCATGATGAAACTTGCTCATTTACATCTATGGAGTTACTATGGTATTGAAATAGACAGACATACTCATTTGACCATCATAGAATCATATATATGTGGAGATAGATAGATAGATAGATAGATAGATAGATAGATAGGATGGCAGGATGGGCGGGCGGACAGATGGATGATACATAGATAATATTTCATTTTGTTATTTTAAAAACTAAACATCATCCCACCACTGTTGGCACATTTCAGCAGGAAAGTGCTGGCTTCCCTGGCACGTCTGCTGGAGCTTGGAGGGGTTTCTCTGGCAAGACACCAACTCCCTTGTGAAGAGCTGACTGCAGCTCTGAGAGAAGGAAACAGGCTCTTGTTACAGTAAATGTCAGCACCAGTGGGAAAACCTTACTAGCTGGCTGTATTCTGGGAACAAATATGTTTTCAGTGGTTCATTGCCTGGAAAACTCAACTTGGGTAGGCCTCAAACCTTTGAGCCTGTTTACAGGGAAGAGTGAGCATTGGCTTTCTTGTTCCAGGGGCTCCAAATGGAAGTCCTTGACCATGTTCCATCTCCCTACTTTAGGACTGAGCAGAAATGTCTGAACATCCAGAACTCATGCTGACATCACTTCTATAAATGCTGGCTTGTGTTCTTTCTTGCAAATATCTACCAAGATGATTCTCACGAGTAGCTGCTCAGATGAAGAACAGAAATGCCCCATGGAAAAATTCACTTATTTCTGCATTCGTAAGCCTTATCTTCAGTTCCCCAGCATAGAGATCTCTAGAATTAGACTGCCTATATTCAAATACTGGTTTTGATGTTAACTAGGTATATATGAAACTAGGTATAGTGAGCAGTTTTATCAGTATGTCCTTCTGTTTCTCCATCTATACAAGGGGGATAATAATATTCCCTGATTCTAGAGTGACCTAAGGATTTAAAGAAAAAAAAAAAAGATTGGAAGACTTTACCCAGTGTCTCACACTTCGCAGTAAATGTTCCTACTCATAGTAGTAAGGGTAATGGCATCTTTAACAAACTTTAATGGATTTCATTAACCATTCTAAAGCAATACAACAAAAATTAAAAAGCACATCCATTTAAAATAATTATGTTTAAGTGCAATGTGGTAGGAGAATATAGTACTTTAAGTATTTCTAGCTCCTGATGAGCTATGGATAAATGGGAGAGAAAAAGCTTAGAGGAGATATCAAGCCCTTAATCATTACTTGTAAACTACCTCCTCAAGCCTCCAGAGGCTCCTTTCTGCAGGAGGAAGAAGATGACCAATTATGTTCTAAGCTACATGAACATCAGGGTCAGGAAACCATAGATACCTGCTGCACATCCTCTGTTCATGCCAGATTCCACTCGGCACTCCTATTTATTGTGAAAATACCTTCCTGAAAGGAGGGGGTATTAAGTGAGCACATGAAGTGCTGAGGGAATACAAAATAAGGGAAAGATCAGGAGTTGAGTCAGAAGTAAGCACCGTGCTGCTAAAGCTAATCAAATAAACATGCACATACTGTATTTTCCTATTCCCCGACCATGGCAGACATCATTAATTGATCATGGCACTTCTTCCCCATGAACCTATCTAGGACCCCTCATAACCCTCTACATACTCGAGCTGCTGACAGACACGACCAATCACTGAGAGACAGGAAGTGACATAATCCCAGACACTGGTCTTGGTAGAAGCAATACTAAAAAAAAAAAAAAAAAAAAAAAAAAAAAAAAAAAGTAAAGGTTTGCAATCATGATGAAAGTAGCCATTTGAGTACATTTGAGTAGCTGGGAATGACTTCAGTCAAACCCTCACAAAAAAGGAGTGTAAGGTCTATGGCAGAAAGTAAACGGCTGACTTCTTTGCTCCTAAGCATCGAAGATTTGAGGCTGACAAAATGCAATATTGATGAGAGAGCAGTAAAAGACAGACTGATGAATTCTGAGTTGAACTGGGGAATTAAAGAGAGCTTCCAAGGTTGAAAGCTACAATACTCATCAATTAAAAAAAAAAAAAAAAAAAAAAAAAGATTGGCTCAGCTATCTGTGCTAAGGAAGTGCCTGAAAATGTGACACAGGAATTACAAAAGGCCCTTCAGTAAAATTAAGATGAGGATTACACCTCAAGAAGGATTGGCAGTGGACTATGTCAATCATATAAAAGAAAGTGGTAGCTTAATTATTTGTATTGTGACTTTCTAGCAAATAGAAGTAGGTGATCTTCATGGAATCGATAACAAGAACAAATTTATGGAAATTATAAAAGAGACAACAATTATAACAAGTGCAATGATACATTTTACCACAAGCATATTACGTGCTGTATGTTAGGTATTTAACATATACTATTTTATGCAATCTTAGACAAGAAGGAGGGAAGTGGGGGAGGGAGGATGAAAGAAAAGGTGGAAAAAGGAGGAAAAGGTGAAGAAGGAGAAGAAACAAAGGTTTGTTTACTTGGAGTTATTTTTTTTTAATTGCCATTTTACACATTGGGCAATTGGAGCTCAGGACAGTCAAGTAACTTGCCTGGCATGTGTCAAAGTCAGGAAAAAACAGCCCCATCTGCCACCAAAACATACAGCTTTTTACCTCTTTGCTGTACTTTATCCAAAACAAACAAACAAACAATGGAGCCCAGGAGCAGGCACACTGTTATTACAACAATCAGGGAGGAGGAAACAAGACCAGTCACTGGGAATATTTCTCTCTCTTTGAAGCCTATGTGGGTTTCACCATCACATGACACATGACCAAAAAACACAGTGGACTTTCTTTAGCTTGACACTGTGCCTGCAAGCAATCCTCCCACTAACATGAATTCACAAACACACCAAAAAAGGGGAAGGGGGTTGACCATCGAGCAGTCATTAAGCAATCCTAATCTACAACCACTGAGAACATACTACGTGTAAATGCATTCTACAAGGGCCTTTTATCCACTGATGAATGAAAGCATTCATTCATCCATTCATTCAATACACATGCCTTTATGGCCAACTAGGTTACAGTTATAACTACTCAGGAAGGAGCAGTAAATAAAACAGATAAGAATTTCAGCCCTTCTGAAACTTCCATGCCTAGTGGAGGAAGATACAAGAAAAATTTTACAAGTACATAATATGTCAAGTGATCGTTACAAAGAAGAAAAGTAGCACAGGGAAGTAAGCAGACCATGTTATGGTAAGACGTCCAATTTTAAATATGGTGGTTTATCCCAGGAAAGAGAAGAAAGCCATGTGGCTGCAAAGGAGGGAGGAAGACTATGGTAGGAAAGGAAGCTGGGTAAGGTGGAAAGATGTAGGGCATACAAATCCTACAGACTATGTTAAAGATCTCAGTCTTACTCCAGGAAAAACAAAACAAATAATAATAATAATAATAATAATAATAATAATAATAAAAGAGGACACCACTGAAAGGTCTAAGCAGGATAGAGGTATAGTCATGACTGCATTTTAAAAGTTCTTCTGGCTTCTGTCAGTGGAAGGGACTATAAAGGATACATGCTGGAAGCAAGAAGACCAGTTAGCGTGCTATTGGTGTAGAACACATGAGAGAAGGTGGCAGTTTAGGTAAAGGTGGAGCTTTTGGAAAGATTTGGTAAATTGTTCAGGGGAGAAAATCAACAGGACTTGGTAACTGGCTGGATGTTGGAAGTGGTGAACTAATTTTTCCTTAAAAAAAAACATTGATGGGGTGCCTGGGTGGCTTAGTTGGTGAAGCATCTGACTCTTGATTTTGGCTCAGGTCATGATCCCAGGATTGTGGATGGAGCCCAAAGTCAGGCTCTGCACTGAGCGTGGAGCCTGCTTGGGATTCTCTCTCCTCTTTGCTCTCTGCCTCTCCCCTGTTTGCTCTCGTGCTCTCTCTCAAAAACAAAACAAAACAAAACAAAACAAAACAAAACAAAACAAAACAAAACAAAACAACCACATTGAAATAATAAAAGTATTCTAGGATCCCAGTCTGAGATGTGCCCCATCTCTAAGCCAATCATTCTGGGGATGCCTTTTTAAATGTTGAGCCCATTCTTGGATCCCACAGTGGGGTGAGGATGAGAAAGTGAAATCAGTTCTAGGTTTAGGAAGAACTGAAATATTCATTAAAAAAAAGTTCTACAAAAGGAAAGTAAGTGAGGTGACATTACAGCAATCCAAAGGTGAGACCAGAGGACATGTTAAGCTTAAGAAAGGAGAAATAATCTGACCAAAGACACAACAATGAGATAGGAAATAATTCTATCTTGTGAACAAAATTGACAAAAAGTCAAAGGTTACATGAGGTTTGGAAACCTGAAAGCATCGAATTACTTTGACAGAACTAGTAAATTGAAAAAGGATACTGTTTTAGTTATGGGGAAAAATTAGTTCTATTCTTGTTATAAATGCCTTAAATATTTAGAACAACAGACTCATGGCCATAATTGCACAGATAATGTTGAGATATGTCAAGAAAAACACAAAACAATTAATTAGTATGACAACTTCCCCCAAGGAAGCAATTCAAATCATTTAGTGAAAAACAAAGTTATAATAAAATGTAATCATCTTGTGTCTATATTAGCAATAATTAGTATATATGATCAAAGCCACGCCAAAGATTACTTTTCCATTTTAAGTGTGCAAACTACCAACATTCTGTTGGTACAGATGGAAGATGTACATTGGAGGAGTCCAGCTATTTGATGGAAGGGAGTAAAGGCAGGGAATTCTGGGGTTTATCAAGCTCTCCAACAGACTAGGCAGTCACATCTGTAGTTGGCAGATGTGAACAAAACCACCTCCTGAAAAACTGTGAGCTCTCCAGCACCAGGAGAAAGGAAAAGTGACAGAAAACAGCAGAGAGAATGGAATATGGAGCCCCGAGCAGACGGATGGATGTGCTTGGCCAAACCCCGCCCCCCATTACCAGAGCTCCAGATCTAGCTCATGGAATGGGAGTTCCAACCTATCACCAGCTTCAGAATGACAATCTTCATAAGGCTTGGGAATTCTGTTCTTTGGCATGAAATAGATGCTAATTCTCTCTCCTTCCTGATACCCTTTCAAATATGAGCACATCCACCTAAGCCAGACAAGTTAGTCCCCACTCTCCACCTTTGGGACAGACATTACTAGGTGACGTGACACTTTCCCATTCAGCCCCAGGATCTCTACCAAAGATGCAACTTGACAGGTAAATCCGTATCATAGAACACTGCTCA
This sequence comes from Panthera tigris, assembly GCF_018350195.1. Classification (NCBI taxonomy): domain Eukaryota; kingdom Metazoa; phylum Chordata; class Mammalia; order Carnivora; family Felidae; genus Panthera; species Panthera tigris. Next base: position 35,474,593 of record NC_056675.1, read on the forward strand.
GTAAGTAAAGGGAATGAGCTATTGATACATGCAACAATGTAGATGAATCTCGAGGGCATTATGTTGAGTAAAAAAAGTGAATCCCCAAATCTTACATACTGTACACATTCTATTTATATATTCATGAGATGACAAAATTTAAGGAATGAAGGACAGATGGTGGTTCCTAGGGGTTAAGCATGGGGGAAGGGGATGGAGGAAGTGAGCCAATGTACGGTATGAGGGATCTTTGTGGTGTTGTGTCTTGACCATAGTGTGGACACATGAACTGATACAGGTGCTAAATGTGTATAGAACTAAATACATACACACACACACACACACACACAGGACTACAAATAAAACTGGGTAAATCTGAATAAGATAAGTAGATTATATTAGTAGATGGCATCAATGTCTGAATAAGAGCATCAGTAGATCTTATTGCATGAATTAGATCAATCACAGATTTTCCTATACTATGATTGTTTTTTAAGATGTAACTCTGGGGGTACAGAGTTTCTCTCTATTACTTTGTAAGCTTAACATAAATCTACAAATCTACAATGACCTCAACATAAAAAGTTTTAGTTTTTTTTTAAAGCAGCCATTTTAAAAATAAAATAAAGTAAAATAAAATCTACCAATGGACTAAAGTAAACATATAAGTTGAAATCTATTTGTCCCTCCTAGAGTAGATCATTGGGATTTTATCCACATATAGTTTCAAAACCAAAGAAAAAAATAGAACAAATCTAATTTCTTGCCTAGATTCTGATTTTTTTTTGTAAAAAATATTTCCAATCTTTTGACACAGGCTTCAGTCACCACAAACAAAATTAGGTGATATGTGAAAGTGCTTTGGGGTGCAGAGATATTGTCAACTTCACCATCAGAATTCAGTTCATAGCAGCTCAGGGACAATGCTAAAAATTCAGAGTTCCTAGACCCAATTCTGATGTTGACATGTGCCTGGAGTTTGGAACTGAGCTATCCCAAACCCTGCAGTTTTTGTTGACTCTGATTCTGAATGGTTCTGTCAGCCTGCAACCAATCCCAGAGTACCAACATTCCAAAGCAGGATTGCATCTAACTGCTGGCATAACATTTCCTTTGATTCCATGGCAACCCTATATCCTAACTGTGTTTTGCAAGGGCTGCAACCTTCCATTTACCCTACATTCATTTCCAAATTGAAACGGTATCTTGTACTACACATGTTTTCTGTGATAGTTTGTCCTGTGAATTCATTTAGTAATGAAGTGTATGGTCTGTCTTCCCATTTCAAGAACCCGGGTCACGTTCACAACCAACTGCCAGGCATTACATCCACCCAAGGAGGAGCTTTTCAGTCTGTATTTCTAAAGCTGAAAAGATGCTCAGGTGAGTTTGCTTCAATTAACCTGTGCCAATGAGAATATTATTGCATTCTCCCACACTCAATAGTATGGAAGTTGCTGAATATTTAGTAGCATAATCAAGTATAATAGGGGCAGGATGGGAGAGCTCCTTGCAAATTTCCTTCAGCCTTTCACTTTCTGACAGCAGAGGGTGTGTGTTTATTATTAAAAAATATGTTGTTTAAAAGGCCCCTTTGTGTGTGTGTGTGTGTGTGTGTGTGTGTGTGTGTGTGTGTGTGAAGAAAACAGGTTACTACCTATGTTGTACGAATGTAAATGAATAAAACCTTTTTGGAGGGCAAATCTCAGCGATATCTATGAAAAGCAAATTGATAGAGCCCTTGCAGAACTAAGAAATTATCCTATAAATATACATAGCAAACACTGAGATATAGATGTGTAAATAGATGCAGTGTCTGAAATAGAATAAAAAAAGAAACTAAACCAAGCCATTTAAATGTGCATTAATAAGAAATCTATTAACTATTGTTTTATTCATAAAATGGAATACTATGAAGCTATTAAAAAGAATAAATTAGTTCTATGTATCTAGTGTAGTTATTATACAAGGCACATTTATTTATAAATATTAGAGTATCAGCTGGATGGCTAGAATTCCTTCCTTCCTCCCTCCCTCCTTTTCTCCCTCCCTTCCTTCCTTCCTTCTTTCTGTGGCTGGCTAATCTTTCATGAACCAATTCCTGGGAATATTGCTACTTCTCCTATTCCACAATTCCTTTCTCAAGATCAGCTATTCTAAGGAGGTCCAAAGGTAACTGTGAAGTGGGGGACATAAGGAGTTGATATTCAAAAGGTATAAAGTTTCAGTTATACTAGACGAGTAAGTTCTAAAGTAAGTTCTTCATAGTTTGGGAAGAGGGCGACTCTTGGTGACTATTACCCCACCACACATACACAATGAAGGGACACAGGACATTCTGAATAGTGTTGAATATGTTGATTACCTTGACTGTAGCAATGGTATCACAGGTGTATGTATATGTCCAAACTCATTACATTAAATATATACAGTTCTCTGTATGTGTGTGTATATATACATATATATATACACATATGTACATATATATACACATATGTTTATATATAGCTCAATAAAGCCTTTTAATGTTTTAAAATTCACTCATTCAGAATCTTTAGGAAAAACAAATCGCCACACTTTGTTTCAGCATTGGTTGTTAAAAATGTACATATCAGGGCACTGGGTGGCTCAGTTGGTTAAGCTATTGACTTTGGCTTAGGTCTTGATCTCATGGTTCGTAAGTTCGAGCACTAGGTCAGGTTCTGTGCCAACAGCTCTCCTCCTCCCCCTCTCACACTCTATCTCTTTCAAAAATAAATATTTTTTAAAAAGAACATACACATCATGATAGTACTCAGCCTTTTCAAAGATGTACATGTTGAGAATAATTGCTGATCTTTCAAAAACGAGAGGTTCTGGAAAATTTGCATTAATATCATAAACGCACACACACACACATATACACACACTATACTTCAGCTCTATAGAAACTCCTATTGTATTGAACCTACTTTATTCAAGACAATTCATTTTTTTGAGACTAAAGTTATTTAAAGTAGAGTTAAAGTAACTCTTCTCCACCACTCACTATGTAAATTTGACCAACTTTGCAAACTCGAATCCTAGTTTGCCCGTCTATAAAATGGGATATATAAAGTTGTTACCTGATAAGGTTGTTGAAAATATTAAATGAGATAATACCTATAGAGCATTTGGTAAAATGTCTATCCAATGGTAATGTTCGATTAATATTACATATGGTTTATGTAAACATGTGCACATGTGTGTATGTATCACACGCACATACACTTGAAGGCAAAGAGTCCGCCGAGTTCCCAAACTAACTTTCATGACTATCTGTTACCATTTTCTTACAATGATTTGTTTATCTTCAATATTTTCAAAATGCCTTCTTCAACTCTAAGGAGAGTAGGTGTTCAGCTCAATCTAACATAAGGCAGAACTTCTAACAATTAAAGCCTTGTACAAGTGACTGCTTTGTGAGGCAGTCCCACCACTGAAGGTATGCAGGCCAATGAGCTCTTCTGGAATAAGTCAAAAGGAAGATCTCAGGGTCTCTCCATTATGGGGCTCATTTTAAGGATCCCTCCCATATCAGCATAAAATGTGTGCCATGCACTTCAGCTGTAGGGTTTTTTTTTTTTTTTTTGATGTTTATTTATTTTTGAGAGACACAGAGAGACAGAGCGTAAGCAGGGGAGGGGCAGAGAGAGGGGGAGACAAAGAATCTAAAGCAGGCTCCAGGCTGTGAGCTGTCAGCACAGAGCCCAACACGGGGCTCAAACTCACAAACCGCGAGATTATAACCAGAGCTGAAGTTGGACGTTTAACCGACTGAGCCACCAGATGCCCCCAGTTGTAGTTTTTCTAATCTCCCTGGAGGAGAGAGATGGCTTCCACCATATGGTCTTCCACGTATGGTATTTTTCACCTGCCTCCTTTACAGTGCAATAGTGTGCAACTGTTTGTAGATTTATAGCACATATTCCTCTGACTGGAAACCCTCGAGATAGTGACTTGACCCTATTTATCTCTTAATCTCACGTAACGGCACACAGTAGGTACTCAGTGGACGATTTCTGGATGATAAAATAAATCCTGCAAATCAATCTGGAGTGCTTTTCTAACTATAAAGTTTTTCCTACAAAATCTAGACCATTAAATATTCTGACAGAATATTTAAGCAAATCCGCTGTTAAAATATTAATAATGGAAGCAGCAACAATGATGGCAGTGATGTATAAATTGAAAAGTAAATCCACAGAGATCTCAATAGAATGTTTTTGTCTCTTTATTTCCATTCTCCTTATTTGAGAAGGGATGTTTTTATCAGCTTTAATGCCTAACTAGAATAATTTACATCTGTCTCCTTCCCCTTGGTATCAAGAGCAAAAGCATCTGATGACTGCATTCTTGGGGGAAACTTACAGTATTTTCCCCTAAAAATGACTATTTGATAACAAGCATAACAATAAAGTAGATACCCCTTCTATCCAATAAATGTCCTCTGTCCTTAAGTCAGAGTTTTCCTGGAACATGGGATGGGGAAGAAAGACTAAAATAAAAGATTGCATTTATAGTTTGGCCATAGAGACTAAACCAGATCATGTTTATTGATTTATTTCAATCAATAGACACGGGAAAGTTCAGGAGATTTTGACCCATGCCTCCAGATATGCATTTGAGAGAGGTTTTTACCCAGCCCCAAAGTTGAGTTATTGCAGAATGAAAAAATGTTTCTGTCTACCAAGTGACACAGATATATTCATAACAGGAAGGAAGGAGGAAATTCAGCTCCTTTTGTTTTTCTCCCAGATTGTAACATACAAAGACAAGTTTTGTACAGATTATTAAACTCTGTCATGTTTCTATCTACTTAACCAAATGATAACTAAACACAAAATATCAGAATCATAAATAGACATGCTCTGGATAAAAATAAATAGGCTTCATGCAGTGATAATGGCCACTCCTTGCCCAGATTACATCTGTTCTCAGAAACTATATATGTCTATTATAGGTCCTTTATTGTCTTCCAAAAAATTAACTTCCTTCATGCCAGGCTCTGTGCTACTCACTGTCTGTTGTCTCTTCTGGGGAGGGAAAAATGGTCCTCCATGTTTGGACATAAAATCTCATGTTCTTACCCCATAAAGAACTCATCTAAACCTCTTTTTTTTTTTCTTCTAGGACCTGAACTAACCAGGACACAACTTGTTTGTCTCACACTGCATTTCCAAGGTGAAATTAATTCCTTCTCACTGACATGTACATACACCAGACTCGTGTCTTTTTGATGACATTGGCACAACACAGAGACTACTGGAAAGGATGCAAATGGAATCTAAAGACCTTACTGCTCATCTTTAGCAAGGCTGCATGACCAGCTATTTGGTAGCATCAGACTTTATGGGCACCATTTTTAAAGAAGCTATAGTTCAAGTTGAGATCAGAGCTTTAATGGGGTTTTGAACTATGATGTGTATGAAGAGTTAATGGCAACATTCTTTAGCCATCAGGTCAGCCAAGGGATGAGATGAGGAAGTATATACACCTGTGGGGCACAAGTCCACATTCTGTTTCTGGCTCATCATCTCTTCCCTATTTCTTCTGGTAGCAACATTTCTCTTTCCGCTGATAGAGTGCTTTCCATGTGGTGGGCTTAGTAAAAGCCAGGCACACCCCACCTGTGCTACTGTTATTGATACATGGTCTTGACTGGAAATCAGAATTCTCTCTCCCTCTAGCCCCAGGGTTCAGTTCAGGAATGAGGATGTAAACCAAACAGAGTTGATACCACTCTAATTTTATATATGGAAGAGAGAAGAGAGAAGATCTTGTTTTGCTTCAAAACATAAGCTGTTAGGAATATAGCCTGAAGGCTACAATTGGCCACATGAAGAAAATCTGCTCAAGAATGAAATCAACACTCAGAAGGAAGTCAAAAGATGGAGAAGAGACATACCATTAGTAACATTATTTGAAGCCCCAGACACAGCCCTACTTGACGAAAATATATCTTTTGGATTCCTAATTTCATGAGCCAATAAGTCTCATTGTTAAAAAAACAAGATTAAATCTGTTGTAGTTTAATTTTTGTCATGTGCAATAAAAAGTGTTCTGGTGAATCCACGTGAAGGCAAGAAAGGTGTGACCAGCCTCCCATTCTACGGCTGACTTTTTAAAACATTGCTTTCCCAAAGAGGTCTGATTGTAGCCAAGAAGGCCTTTGGGTCAACAAAAATCTTTCCTTCTAACAACTTCATGCATGACAATGCTGGAATGCTGGTTGGGGCTTAACAAAATAGTTCCTGCAAATGGAACCCACTCTCCAGTCTCTGTCTTTTGAGGGAGAAAACTCCTGTGCTACCATGAAAATAATTTCGGAAAGAAATACATCTGCTTTCAGAAAGTGTCTGCCAAGATGTGGCCCAATGTAATTTAAAATGGCTAAGACAATCAGCTCGAAAATTAAGGTTTCTAATGGGAACACCTACTCAGCCCTAATAATAGGGGAACTACCATCATAATTATAATGTGGTGCAAGCAGGCACATCATTAACTAACTTTTCTCAGCTACTGCAATTAACAAGCATCAATAGATTGAGTAAATTATTAATAACCCACACATGCTCCAGTGCACACTGCTGGCTCTATTTTTTTTTCCAAGTAAGAAGCAAAAAGTTAACAGCTGATATCCAAATAATCTTTGATTTATCTCCTTCATAACATTCCTGCACCTTTTAATAATTCTTTTTGGAGGAGTTAAGAGTTGTAAAGCATTAAGTGATGAGTGGAGAAGGAAACAGCCTGGAAGTGAGCAATGTAGTCTAACAGAGAGACCACCTTCTATGAGTTGATCAAACAGCCCATTCCTTACTTTCTCCATAGTGTGATCATTTATAGAATTGCTATTATCATCACTGAGTGCTAGTAAGGGTAGAAGTTGTTATGCCTGTGACTTTATACAATGTAGTGTGAATCAGCAGCTCTCAAATACAGCCTAGGGACCGATTTAGGTTTATGATGTTCACAAATAATCTCCTCAAATCATGGGGCATTAGCGCAGGGTGGGCCCTAGCCTAATATGTAAGCAATAAAGAAGACAAAACAAGAGAACCAGGAAGAATTAAGGGACATAGTCAAGGCTGCACAAATAGGAAGTCTTTCCCTTGCATTTAAACTGTCACCAGCTCCTAGGTAAATAAAGCACAGTCCTTGTCTTTCAGGTGTGCCTGTACTAACAGAGAGAGGCTACTGAATAACAAGCGACAATAGACCAAGAAAACCCTCTGAGTTGGAATAAACACAAGGGAAGAAAAGGAGAAGGGCAGGCAACTCAGCCTGGGGCAGAAGATTCACAGACAGCTTCCCATAAGATTTAAAATCTCTGCTGGATTCTTTAATGACAGGGGGAAAAAAAAGTGTGTGTGTGTGGGGGGGGGGGGGCGCAGAACAGAAGTAAGGAATGGTCCCAGCAGAGGAAACACTGTGTGTATAAAGGTGAGGGCATAAGAAAAACATGGCATATTCTGGGAACAACAAGTTACCTGATGCAGTTGGAGTATAGATACACGAAGGTGCATAGTGGCCAGATGAGAAGGGATGCGTCAGGAACAGATGCTCTCTGCTGAGAGCCATGGCTGGCCTTCGAGCAGCCTTCAGTAGAAAGTGACATAATCAGGTTTTACTGATGAAAAGATCCCTAGGGCTGCACCTGACAGAATGGAGTGGAAGGGGATGTGGTAGGGGAAGGAAAGGACCACAGGGAGGCTGTGACAATCCATGCAAGGGATGTTAGTGGTCTTAACCAAAGACCCCACAACGGGAATGCAGCAGGGAATCAAGAGTTATATTTTTGTGATTATCGGGAGATAAAACCCAGAGACTTGACTCTTCACCCTGAGTCTTAGGTGATGTGACTATCTCCAACTCCTTAACAGGCAAACAGCCACCATGCAACTGCTACCAGATAAACAGCACCAGGAAGTCCGGCAGCCTTGGTTCTGGGTCAGATATAAAGGTGGAGGTTTGAGAAAACTGCACTGCAGGAGATGATTTCCAAGACTTGGTTTCTCTCTTGCATCTCCATAAACCTGGGTCTTCAAAGACCATTCCCCGCTGTGAGGAAGGGACTCTTTCAGAAAGAAGTAATAGCCAAGTGGAGGGTAGCTAGACCAGAAGGCCTCTGACCTTGAAGAAATCTATCAAGACACAAAATAGCAAAATTCTATGGCTCCAGGTTATTTCTATCTTGATGCCTCTTTCAACAAAAAGGCATCAGACTGAATGGTTTTAGGCACATGCCGAGTCATCTGGCTGAGTCCTGCAAGAAGGAGGGGGATTGAAAAAGGTGACCCATGGGTCACTCTGGTACAAACCTACTCAGAGCCTGTCTGCAGGCAAGTGCCCGGGGCTGCTGGACTCAGGATCAGTCTCAGGCAGGCTCTGCCTCCCAGGCCTCTTCGGGTTTCTGCTCAAACGATCGCCTCATTTTGAGATCATTCAAGCATGTTAAAACTGTAGACAGCAGAGCAGCACATCTATTCAATGACCACTTAAACTATACAACTGGAATTTATCACAAGTACAAGGGAAAGGGTGAGTCGTTAGAAAATCAAACTGGGAAAATCTCCACTCTCGATCAAACAGCTATGCTTTCTGCCCAGGGACCTGGGCACTGCAGCCTTAAAACACTAAATGTGTACAGCCTCCTGTCGGTGTCCAAAAAGGATCTGAGGTAGAGACGCACACAACAAAAGAGGTGTTAAAATATGTAAAAGAGGAACTTGAGACAAGGCAAAAATAAAAGAGAGGGGCAGGATAAGTGGATGCAAAAAATTCATTCTGTAATAGCCTGTAGAGTTGCTGAGATCCAGACTCCTCTATAGATAAACCTTCTTGGGGTTTTCTTGAAAGGATAATTTTTTAAAAAAAAGAGAGAGACTCCTCTAGACAATATCTAGGGTAACTTTAACTCTCACCCATGTGTAATAAATGTCTTGCTGTCATCATAGCTATTGGTCTGATGGAGTCCAGGCACTACAAGGTCTAAAGATCTGATCCTGTGAATTAGGGCTGAGAACCAGCACTCTTGGATTTCTCTCCATTGACACTGCCTCATTTCCTTGGACTAGCTGTGATCAGCTGTGTCCATCAATCCTTGGCCATCTGCTTAAGAGCAACCTTTTCACTTGGCCTCTGATTCTGCAGTGACAGGTTTCACCCTTTGCATACCTTCCACAACTGCAAGGTGCTCAAGTGGAAACCACTCCTTGGAAAGTTACTCAGAAAAATATCCCCACCATTCCCACTCCTCATCACACCTTCGGCCTTATTCCAGTAATGGCTTCCGTGGACGTCCTGCAACAAGTCACGGACCCTATGGTTCTACTTGTTTGCTGTCAAACCCAAAGTGCTGTTTGAGCAGATTTCTCCCGAGGAACAAACTATGTAATCACCGACAGCAACAGCACTGATGGCAAGGTGGAGGTGATGGTGGGGGCTGGGGGGAGGCACTTTGGCTTCTAAAACACTCACTTTATGGCTCTTGGCTGGTGAATTAATAGAATACTGTATTGTATGATACACACCACACCTATCACAGTGGAGATCTCAGGCAGGCTTTCGAATAACATGAAGACCCATGATAAAGTAGAATGCAAATTTCCACTACAAACACTGCTCCATGGAGGGCATTATTCTCTGTAGTATCTCTGCCAGATGCAGGGGTTCTGGAATGATGAGGGGCAAGCTTTATGTCAAAGGTGCATTGCTCTTGCTTTGTTACAATGAGGAACTCGAGAAGAGCTGGAGAAAATACAAAAGTTGACCCCAATGGCCTATGCAGTGTAGTCCTCTCTAGTATCAGAAAGCCAAGGCCCATTTTCATTCATAGTCACCAGGAAGCCAGACTTCACTGGGGTAAAAGAGCGAGTGGGTGGGTAAGGGGGTCAGCTGGTTCAGCCAGGCCTGCAGACACTGCCCTTCTCTGCCTTTGCCCAGGAAGACCTTACTACAAGCACATTTTCAAAAGCAAGATACATTATAAGCAAACAGAGCTATCATTTTTAGTGTCAGAGAAACTTGGGATTTCAATACATGACATTTAAGTTACCAGACAGGGTGTCAGGCCGAGTCTCAGGGGAGATGGGGAAGTAGCTTGAATGAGGACCAGAAGTTTGTGCCCTGGGGTACTTTATGGTATGCCATGCCCCTCTCCCATCCAGATGGGCTTCAACACGTGAATCTCAGTTGAAATCTTCTTCCCCACTTTGGAACAGCCTGAAGAATGGGGAGTTAGCAGTTTTATTTACAGCACTCTTAGCCCCCAGCCAGGTAATCACACAGTAGCAAGCAGATGGGGAGAGGGGACGCTTAGAGGGGATGAAGAAAGCAGTGGCTGCCACATAGTGATGGAGGTGAGTGCTTGGCCACTGCTGCTGTGCTACGCAGGGGTTGTGGACCTGAGGGGATGTGGGCCTCTGAGAACCAGACCAGCCATATGGGTAAGCCAGGGAGAGGGACTAGGTGTGGAGAGAGAGTGAGAGACAGAGAGAGATGTAGACATATTCCTATGTCTTCCCAACATGGGGCCATGCTCCTGGGATACATCAAGCTCAAAGATACACTGGTGTTTGCTTACGTCAAGATCTGCAGCAGAGCTCAGATAAGCTCAAACTCAGCTATTAAGCAATCACAAAATGGACTCGGCTTCTAAATATTCTCACTAACATAAGCCAGGAAAACCAAAACATGGCAACCGCTCCCTGATATGAAGACCTGAACTCCCTCTAAAAAAGGGTGGCAAAGGAAAAAGGGGTGGGAGTGGGGGGTCCCCTGGCTTAGGAAACCCATTCTAAGACCTGCACACACCTACATCTAGAGCGGGATGGGTGTCCACGGTTGGTACTGAATGAGCCATCCAGCCCCATCTGACCTGGGGTTTGCTGAGAAAAAGCCCTCAGAGGAACAGATGTGAGCTGACTCATCCAGAATCCTCATCCCCCTGACCTCCGCTGGAGGAGGCAGGAAGGGGGTGACTTCTGAGGAGGGCACAGGCTCTCTGCTACTGGAGACCCCCAGGGAGACACAAACCCAATGCTGCTAAATGGCAACCTTCAGAAATCACCTTCTCGGGCCATAAAGACTCTTTTACTCCGTGGCTTGATTTGCTATTGATTTAAGGCTCTTTTTCATAGTGATGCAGGAAAACATTTTATTTTCTCGGATGTAAGTGGGTGGGAGTCTATCCGGGGAAAGAGGGGGGAGGCTGCCATGTGGAGTGACGCCATCATTTAAAGACACTCTCCACTGCACCCTAAATGTCTACATGAGGGATTTTAAATAGGTCTAGATTCATCTGTATCAGGAGCTTTTAACCTGGTGACCAGGGATCAAGAATGGGTTTCGGAAACTGTGGGCCCTAAGTAATGGTGCAAAATGCTGGCCCTTTATGCGTATACCCATTTCTCCAGGAGAAGTATCTTGGCTTTCAATAGACTCTAAGGATTCTGAGACTCTCAAAATGAGGATATCTCCAAGATCAGAAAGGGAGTCGATGCCTGCCGTTCCTAAAACAATCATCTTAGCAAACCAGAGAGATATTCACCACCTTACCTATCAGATGACAATTCCTATGCAGACTTTTTCCCCCAAAGGGTCACTTTACACACAAATCAACCCTGAACCCAGACTTTAAAGCCATTCAAGGGCACCCACGAACCCAAATAGGAATGTTTGGAAGACAAGACCACACTTTAAAGAAAATCATGATTGGTTCAGGAAAAACTAACAGAATTGTGCCAATGTCTGTAAACATTATTCTGTTAGATCCTGGGGGCGGGGCTATTACTAAGCACGTCACAGGCTGCATACCACCCTGCACAGACTTACCATAGTGCCTGAAACACAATAGATGCTCAATAAATGCTGTGGAATAATATAAATGAATAAACAAACAAAGGAAAGGATGGATGATTGAATGAAGACCTTTTAAGACATTTTCATGATGAGGATGATATTTGTAGAACCGAATTCCCAGGCTCCAGGTCCTTGCTTGCCTCCAAGGGCACAGAAAAGATAAAAAGGGTGAGTGAGAAGAGGCTCTGGGAGAAAGCTACCCCATAAATACAAGGTATTGTTATTTTTATTTTTATTGGTGCTTCCACTGCCTTCGGGGGGAGGGGGGAGCACATGTGAATATGGCTAATTTTCTGCTTGACTCCAGACACATTCTAAATTACTGAGCCACATTTTATTTTAAATTGACTAATAAAGAAATCTCACACCCCACACCATTTCGCATTTTCTTGGGTCGTTTAATGTTTACACCCTTCTGCAATGGCTATTCTTTCCCTGAGAGCTGGGATGGGGTGGGGTGAGGGCTGAAAGGCTGCTTGATACATTATTCTCTCTCTCTCTCTCTCTCATTCTCTCTCTCTCTCTCTCTCTCCCCCACCCCGTTTCTCTTTGTCACTGTTCCACTCAGTCTGTCTGTCTCTGTCTTTCTGTCTCTCTTTGTCTCTGTCTCTCTTTATTTTAATTTGTCCCGATCAAGACACAAATATCACCCTGAATCAGATGTCTTGCCTTTATGCTCACTTGAAAAAAATCATGTACAGCTTTTTGCTTTCCCCTACATAAAAATAAATGGAAAACATTTTGCAAATGTCAAATGCTATATAAAGGGAAAAATATGAAGGACACTGGACACATAAACAATAATACTAATGACAAATTTTACCTCTCCTAAAGCACTCTCTGCCACCTAGTTCCAATTCTGGAGTTTTATCTCAAGGGTCAGAAACCAGCTATATCATAGACAGAAATGGATTCTCACAGCAAAATACTCTTCAAATGTGTTACCAGATGATATTAAGGAAAAGGAAAGAAAAGTAAAGAAAATTTCTCGGGGTTGACCATTTTCATTCTTTCACTTATTTATTCACTCATTCAACACTTTTTTAAAGCAATCTTATGTTCCCCAAATGGCATAAGTCACTGAGAAAATAATGTACAAACAGTAAGAGGTGGTCCCTGCCCAAATGCAATAGTCTAAGCAGGGGAGACAGACAGTAAGAGCACACATGTGTAAACAAGGTAATGTTCGATCATGAATCAAAGTGTTTTGATTGATAACGGAGAAGGCGAGCAGATAAGGGAAAACCCCAATAGTGAAATTATACTGAGGTAGAGACCAAAGGCTCTGAAAGAGCCTGCCATGCAGAGAACACTACTGAGAAAAACAAGTACAAATACTCAGAAGTAGAAAAAGTCTGGCCATGTTCCAGGACCTGTAAGGCAGGTAGAGTGGAGGCCGGGAGTTTGTGGATGAGTGACAAGAAATGAAGTCAAAGAGGGACCCAGGAGCTGGCTTTTGCCTTATGGGCATGGCAACAAGTCTGGACTTTCTCCTAAGTGAAATGGAAACCCACTGAAGCATTTTAAGGGGGTGACTGATATGATGGGATTTATGACTTTAAAAGGCCACTGTGGTTGCTTGCATGGAGGACAGGCACGAGTGGAAGCAAGGTGTCCAGGTAGAAGGGCAGTGTGGTCACCTAGCAAAGAGCTGATGGTGGGTTGCACCAGGTGAATGGCAGTGGGGATGGAGAGGAGAAGCTGGGTTAGGACTTGCTAGAGAATTAAATGTTGAGACAGGAGAAGTGGGGATCCAGGAAGACTATAATAGCCTATTTTAAATTGGTAATCCTAAAATTAGATTCATTTAACTCATCCAAAGTACAAGTGGCCATAATATATGTATTAACATGTGTGGTCCTTTATCAGGTCAGAGAGAGTCATAAATACTACCCTCCACCCCCAAAATGATCTTGACTACCTCCAGCAGAATTTTATCTCCATGCTTTTACTTTCACTGAAGCCTATATACTTCCTCTTACAGCATCCCTCAAAACTTCCATTAAATAATCATCGGATAAGGTATACTGTCTACCAAGCTGTGTTCTGAGGTCCATCAGAGCAGGGACCTGATCTGTCTTGGTCAGCATTATATTCCCAGAACCAAGTACTGTGTCTGGCATCCTGTGGGTGCAGTGAAATGAATAAATATTGAATGTGAATACATGCCCTGCAGTTAGCTCTCTGAGTTTCCAGACAATAAAGGATAGGAAGCAATCTGAGCCCAGAACTAACACCCACTGACTATTTCCTAGTCTCCTCACAAGGATCCTCCTACTCCCTCCCCAACCCACTGCAAGTCTAGACACACCAGTCCCATAAAGCCAGAGCCACGCTGAACATCATGACTCATGGATGAGAAACCACCATAGATAATCATTGGGAGTTTCCAGGGTTTGCTGTGGGTAGCTTCCTGCAGAGCCCTATAAAGCAGAAGGAGGTTCATCCTTCCTTCTACCTGAAGTTCATCCTCACTCCCTCCTTCTCTCTCCCACTTTCACCTTAGAAACCATACCTTGATCCCCTTTTGGAAATGCCAATGTGTTATCAAAGCATTTCACAAAAGAACTCCATGGAACCCTGCTCCTCACAATCCTTCAAGATGTGTGACTTTTTGAAATCCATTATGAAGCCCACTAAGGAAACATGTTGGAAAGGGCAGTGCTACCTTTCCATGAGTATCTACCAATCCAAGTCTCCAGTTGTCTACTTCTAATTTCAATAATTACTGCATGGGCTATAGCACTAAGATATTCTGCTCTAAAGGTTTTAGATGGGAACTGTTGATTCAGAAAATTACAAACGACTGTCTACAAAGATGCCCCCAAATTCACTGATGTATTCATCCATACATCAAAAAAATCATTAAGTTCCTACCATGTGCCAGGTCATGGATAACTGTCAATGAATTAAACAGACAGGGCTCCCTTACTCATGTATTTATCTAGTTGGAAGGATAGACAACAGAGCAATGAATATGTAATTGCAAGTTGCGGTAAGCAGTGTAAAGAAAATAATGAAGGTCCTAGAATCAGACTAGAGTAGGAAGAGGGAAGTATGTAAATTAGATGGTCAGGAAAGATGGTTAAGAGAAAGTGAAGAGGAGATGGCATTTTAAATAAATGGTAAAAACAAGAAGGCACCTACCAACCACTGAATGACAAAGAGACAGAGACAGGGTTCCAGGCAGAGGGGAGAGCCCAAGTAAAGACTGAGGCAAGGAGGAGCTTCCTCTGGCTAACCTTTCCAATCACCTAATATCGGGCAGCCACCTGTCCCAGGATCTCTGTGCCCAACTGCCATCTGCACTCAGGTGTCTGGTCTGCAACCAAAACCTTCTTTTCAGGGTGCCACCTTTCCCTCCCCTTCCTGCACAGCCAGAACATCCACAAGCTTGCCCGCCCCCACTTTGTGCCCTCTCTTCGTCATCACTTGTGCACTCCTAGATGCTGGTTTCTCCACGCTCAAGTGAAGAAGCTCCCCCCCGCCCCACCAAAGGCTAACCATGAATTCCTTGTTTTCAGACCCAATCAATTTATTTCTCACTGTTCAACCTCTTCACAGGCTATGATTTTCACCATTCCAACATTCTTGAAACTCTCGCCCTTCCTTTGCTCCTTAGCCAAAGCCCTCACCTGAAATGGTCCCTGATTTACTCATGTTGCTGTTCCTCTCCTAACCACTGCCAGTAAAAACAGCACTAGGGGAAGTTACCCCTACCTTTTACTCAGTACATATAACATGCCAGGCACCACACCGGGTATTTTACAAATCTGGAGGCAGGTATTTGGTTTTGTTTTGTTTTTTCTTCGCCCTGCGCTTTCTCCTTCCATTTTAGTCACTCAGACAGGTCGAAAGGACCCATTTGGTTTCTGGTTTCAAGATGAGGAAATGGGAATGAGAGGAAGTCAGTGGAGGGATGAAGCTACACAGGGCACAAAGACAGTGATACGTATAAGGACCTTTTGCTTTCCAAAAGCCTTTCAAGGTACTTATGCTGCATGTTCTGCCTAAAAAATAAGGGAATATCTCTGATGGAAACAGGAAGACAGGAGGAGAGAGAAAAGAAGGAAGAAAGGAAGAAGAGGGAGAGGAGAAAGAAGGAGAGACAGAGAAAGAAAGAGATGCCATGCACATTATAACAGAGACTCCCAGACACTGGTAAGAGGACCAAAGCCTACAGTTTCGTGAGCATCAGAGACCTCCAATGGCAAATGGGTATGTGGTTCCAGTATCTACCAATTCTGGGGTAGAGGCTTATGGCTGAAGAAATGTAGCCTGGGTTATCTGAGAAACAAACGAGGTAATGGTCAGCCAGGGTCCACCCTCTGACCCTCACTTGTTTAGGTAGCAGGTAACAGCCTGGATCCTTTGCATAAGAAAGGTTGCATTTCTTGCCCATAAAGTGGAATTGGGGATGAGGATAAAATTAACCTTGTTTTAAAATAACACAGAAATGTTCTCCTTCTTGCACAACTGAGACAATTGTGGGCATAGATTCACACATGCCTTCTCTCCTTTAATCCTTACAGCATCCACTTCTCTGGGCTTCCTTTCCTCCACATCACCCATGAGCGCATGTTGTCCCAGAAAGGTTACGTGACTTGCCCATGCCACAAAGTGACAAAGTCGAGATGCACAGAAGACTGTCCAACGCCAAAATCCTTGGCCTTTTTCACCAAGTCTTATCCCCAAAGACCCCATGTGCAGCCTCTATTTTGTCTTTTCGTATCCTCTCTCAGCAATCTTAGAATCTCTCTTGACTTCAGCATCCATTTTTCCGTGTTCCCTGCCACGTCTGATGCTTACATCCTAACCTTTCGATTAGCTTTATCTGATGACCCTCTCTGAGTCAATGGTGCATCCTCCATCACCAGGCTTTGCTTCAAACCCCTGAGTCATCCTTCTCTCTGAACAATGCTTTCTTCTCCAGGAAGACTGTTGGCTTTGCACACAGACTCCCTCGTTAAAATCCCAGCTCTTCTGCTAGGTGGCCTTAGGTAAGTTTCCTAAACTTTTCTCACCTCCATTTCCTCATCTTTAAAGCCATGAGAAAAGAGAAAAGAGAAAAGAGAAGCTACCTCACTGAGATGTTTTGCATATTAAATTAGCTAATACACAGAAAGCCAAAATATAGAATAGGACTGGTATTTAACAGATACTTAATAAAAATAAGCCTGAGTCGTCTCTCCAAAACAGTTGTTGAGCCTGTGCACATTAAATTGAAGATGAAACAGATCCTTACTCTCTAAGAATTTCCGCGCTAGGTACCTTGTGGGGAACTGTCTATCATGTTCCCTGCCTTGGTTTCCTACCATTACCTCTTTGGTGGCTTAAGTCACTGTTGTCATGTAGCAGGCTTTTAACTGAGATGACTGTCCCTTAGCTTCCTCCAAGTTCTTTGTGGAGGTCAGACTAGGTTTTCCAAAGCCAGAAATCCTCTGATGGCTTCCCAGGAGGGACCAGAGGAGTCCCTACAGCTGGGTGAAGATGAGACTTTGTGGCTGGTCTCAGATATATGTGGGCCCTGTTCTATCACTTCTTAGCGATTTAATCTCAGACGCATTATTTAACCTCTCTGGGCCTCAGCCTCTCGTTTGTAAAATAGGGATCAAACAGTACATGGTAGTAAAAAATAATAAGTTAGAGCTCAATGGGCACACAGAAGACTGAAGTACAAGCCCCTTTGCAGGGAGGCAGGACTATTGTGACCAGGTGTGGCCAACTGACCATGAGGAGAAGCAAAAAGGACCAGAGTGAAACCCTCCTGTTGTCTCTGGGCAGGCCAACAGTGGACTTCACTTGAGAGAGAAATCAACCTCTGCCTACCATTTCAGGACTTAGCATATCCTGATAAGTTCTAAGCCCTCACTCACTTGATAACTATCCTCTTGTCCAGTGCTGTCTGGCAGAACCTTCTGTGACAGTGGAAATGCTCTATATCTACGCTGTCCAATATGGCAGTCGCTGGTCACATGGGACCAGTGAAATGTGGCTTGCATGAGTGCGACACTACATTTTAAATTCTGTTTAATTGCAGTGAATGTAGATGCAAATAGCCCCCGTAGCTGCTGGCTACCGCACTGGTGAGCTCGGGAGAATGAGACTTTGTTCCCTGGAAATGCCAGGCTCTCCTGAGTCCTAATGTCTTCCCGTTTGCCACGGAAAACCATTTTCAGGCAGTCTCTACCTCCGAAATTCTCACCTTGAAGGCATTTAGTCTCTCACTCGGTTCAGTCACAAATATTGCTCCAGCAACACCGTGTTACTTCTTGGGTTTGAAATGAGCAGCGCTACAATTCACAGAAAGTGCACACAAGCAAAAATGCACGCAACTGTTACGGATGCTTATTTCCAGATCAAAAGGCAATTCCAAAGGCCTAATGCAGTTGAACACGTGTGCCAGATACAAAAATAGAACAAACAGAGCTTTCTCTGAGTTATTCTAGATCCAAACCACCTGAAAAGGCACATCTACAGCCAGAAAGACGGAGGGAAGTGGAACGAGGCCTTCAGAATAATTACATGTTGTTAATTGAAAAATGTTAATCATGTCATATTAGGAGGAAGACGGGGTTAAATTGGTAAAATTTCAATTCACTTAGGCCTTATCTCTTGTTGGAATGAACCAGATGATTAATCCTCAATATTCTTCAGGGATGCAGCGAACAGCAGCAATTAAATTAACAACTACAAAGTTTATGCTCAGAGATTCAAAAATGAAAGAGGGAAACGCTTTAATTTTTCACAAGTTGTTACCTTAATTATCTTCTTATTGCTCTGTCTCTTTTCCCTCATTACAAAAACACACCCCTTAGTATTCACAGATCCCTTTAATTTGCTGTAGCTCAGTAACAATGTAAGAAATGTCATCGGAGATGCAGAGCCATAAATCTTACTTTGTGCGTGCTCAGTGAAAATAAATTGTTCTTCTGTGCCTAGTCTCCGTGTTCATTCTGCAGAGTGCTGACAGATTTCCACCCCCCTACACGTCATCTGAGTCTCTGTAAACCAATGCACGCAGCACGTTCCTTTATCACACAAATCCAAACGCCACCACCAAAACAACAAAAATTACTTAGGAGAACAGGCTGAAACTTAATTGGTCAGATTAATGAAATACCATAAGGAAATAGAACAATGTGGTAGTTAGGGAAATAAACAAACACTCAAATTGAAACTTGTAACGTACTCACAGTACGGACATTAAAATGGGCATATAGGAAGCCTATACTGCAAACGCAGACCCCTAAAGTCTTCTTTACTTTGTTGTTTTTTTCCCCCCTCTGAATGATATCTCTGCATCGCCAGCAGAGGAATCCAACTTTGTGAAGATCGGATAATTCATCTCCCTTGGAATACAGCTAATCAAAATTGAAAAAAAAGATAAATTCCACAGCAACCACCATAAAGCAAGAGAATGCTGCCTCATGGTGATTTAACAGGTCCCCTGACATATGTGCATTAAAACTGTAACGATCACAAACACTATCTCCATGTCACGTACTCCTCTAACTCAGAAGCCCCATTTGCAAATTTAGCACACAAGCCATGTACACCCACAACTGCGACACGACAAGAAAAGTGGTCTTAATGGTCAGGGTTTCTAAGTAGGCTCTGTGGATGTGAATGAAGGCTAACAGGAATGCTTTTGTTTTCTTCAAAGAAGATGATTTTCTGGATAGGGGCAGGGGTAGGGGGGAGCGGTGGCGGTGGTGGGGAGGAGTGGAAATCAATGACATAATTAAGAAAATAGCAAGTTGGAAACTGTGAATGAAATTAAACACAAACCTACCACAAAACCCTGGGCTGAAACAGCAATGCAATCAAATGATTGTGAGTCCAAACTGGGAAATGCATGAGAACATATCAATAATTGAGTACGCCACATCCTAGATGCCTGAAGAAGTAATCACCGTCACTGTAAATCCTCCCTCAGAGTGATGTGAAAGTCTTTGACGGTTATATATACTAGAGCAGTATCATCTTTTAGTCTACTTTCTGAATTTCCAAAGTTTCTCAGCAAAATGTCATATCCCGGGAGAACGTCCTCACAACAAATTATTAGCCTGGCTCTATTGATCATCACCCAAATGGCAAAAATCTCAATAAATTTCATCTGGACCTTTACGGAAACCTCCAAAATGCATTACACCCCCTCTGCTGACCACCGTTTTTACGATCGCTATTGTATTTGCAGGGTAGTCAATTTTATACAGCATAACAAACTGCCAAGTGCTAACGTGATTCCCTCCATTACTGAGGCCCATGTATTAAATTTAGTGAGGTACAATATCAGACTTCAAATATTGCAAGGCTTAGGATTGAATGCCGCAGAGCCTAATGTTATCAACCTGACAAATACACTGACATATTAAGTAGCAGATCATGTATTCATATTTGGAACTGATGTTGTTTTTCTGTGTAGCTGTATATTTTTTGGATTAGCCATGATATTTCAAAATGAACATTATGTTTTGGAGTACAAGGGGGCTGACAGCAAAGAAGCTGCTTTGGTCATTATTTTTCTTTCACGGCAAATCAATTATCACTTTTCTTAATGACGTGCTGTTATAGGTATAATGAAAATGTAAGCACAACTCAGAAGAAAAAAAAACATCATTTTTTAAAGAAATGGCTTATTTTTGTGTTCTTCTGCCTTCCACCAAGGTAAATAAGCTTTAACATTATAATTTTATTCCATGAGTGAAATGGCAGATTTCTTTGGCATTAATCACATGAATCTCTTCTGGCTTTAAACTAAGACAAGGGTTGTTTTCTCCCTTTCCCCTCTCTTGTCATTGAGTCTTTGCATATTGGAGCAAAATCTGCCAAAATTACTGAATTTCCTTTAAAAATCTTGCTTCTGTTCTAATGCACTTATACCATTTTAACCACTTCCATTTTGGAAAATGTGCATTGCAATATATTTACCCAATATTCTCATCCCACAATAAAATTTACCATTCACAGAAACTAGAGTCTAGGATCTGAACATCCCAACAGCCAAAACTTGTCAAGTTTACTCTCCATGGCTTATATCTAAAACAGTATTTTGCCCAAAATATATATTTCTCTCATGAGACTGAATATGATTTTTTTTAAATTATATGTTCCGTCTTCCCCTCTGCCCCCTAAAACCTTGAGAACATGATACTCAACCCTCTTCCGGATCAAGAATTCTGATACTAAAACCTGACTATTTCCTACATACAAATCATAGTATCAAAAACCAGTTTTGCAATAATGAGGCCACTCCTGAGAACCAAGCAAATACCAGGATGCATCAGAACCAAAAGGTTTATTTTCTGACTCTAGTCTGCAAATTCATCAGAATCACAAGGGGGGAAAAAAAAGTGTCTCTGGTTAAAACTGGAGATTCCAAGACTCAGACCGAGATTCTGATTGGCAATGTCCTCAGTGGGGCTCAGGAATGCAGAAGTCTTACATACACCCAGAAAGATTCTGATAATCAGTTGGTCTTACAGACAATGGTCCTAAGGTGATAGTCCTTGGGACTCAGTCCTGGATACTTGCTCTATTAATAGACATTTTATTAATGGGGTGAGTCTGGATGTTGCACTGAAGGATTTTCCTTTAGTTGGTCTGACAGGGGCAGAGGGGGTGCTGGGCGTTCAGATTTTCTCTATCGTGGCAAAAACCACAGGACATATGATTGACCATCTTCATTATTTTTAAGTGAACACTACAGTAATGTTAACTATGTACACAAGATCTCTAGTACTTTTTCTTCTTTCAAATCTGAAATTCTACACCTATTAAATAGCATCTCATTCCCCCCTCCCCAGGCTCCTGGCAACCACCTTTCTACTTTCTTTTTCTGTGAGTTTGACTATTCAAAGTACCACACATAAGTGGAATCACACAGTATTTATTTCTTTGTGACTGACTTCTTTCACTTATATAATGTTCTCGAGGTTTATTCGTGTTGTAGCATATTACAGGATTTCTTTTTCTTTTTTTTCAGGGCTGGCTAATAGCCCATCATATGTGTATACCACATTAGCTTTATCCATTATTCGTGGTCATTCAGACTACTAATGTAAATGATGCTGCAATGAACAAGGACGTGTTAGGCACCAGTACTTTTCAAAGCTCTTATGTGGGATAGAACTACTTTTCTAAAATATTGTGAAGCCCCTCACCCCTAGAAGAGAGATGTGGCTGTCTGAAAGTTACAGCATTTGGAAGCTTAGAAACAGGGTACATTTATATTCTATGTGTCCCCGTATTCACAGGATTGTCAACAGACCACACATGAAGCTCTTTACAGGAGGCTGAGTACGTATTCGCTCGGGAGCCTCTGATGAGATGTGGGAGGGACTGCTGGGCTGATCCTGCCAGAAAGAGATGACTGGTTTGCTTGGAAGGAGGCTCTGCCCATCTCAGTAGGGCCCAGCTCTCTGTTGGTGGGGTCCTACACAGGGAATGTTGTGTGAACCTGGGTTCAAATCTCAGCTCCAGTCACTTCCCGGCCATGTGATTCCCAGTGAATTTCTTCGAACATCTCTGTATCAGTTTCCTCAACTATACAATGGAGATTATAAAACCTGTCTGAGCAGAGGCAGTAGACAGAAAGTGGCCAGCCAGACCTCGACACTGAAGAGGGCACTGTCTGAGCAGAAGCTATTATTCTTATGATAGTAAAAAAGATAATTTAAAGTCACGAATTCCTAAACTTTAACATGCCTACCTGATTAGATATAAAAGAATTGATCACCCCCATTTATAGGCAATGTGTCCTCTCCATAGAGGACTGATAATAAAACTGAAGACACTCATTGCTGTCCTGCTGTCCCATAATGACCTCTTCTTGATGGCATCCCAGAATTGCCTGACAGGTTACCAGTGAGACAAGAAGACTAGCATTCTTCTTGGTCTCAGCTCCTACCCTTTTAAAATGCATTGACAATATTGGAGCATAATATTCAAAGGGGAGAAGTTTGCCAAGGATGGGATTCCACAATACTGTTTATTTTTATGTTTTCTTTTCAAAATCAGTCTTATATTTATGAAGGAAAAGAGAATTAAAAATATTGTTGGCCATCAAATCTACATTATCTACCCTAGACTACTTGTACTTATCCACATTATTTGTACACTAATAACCCTTTCATTTAATTATTTAAAATATACTTACTATGCACTCTCTGGGTCAGGTCCTATGTTAGGCATCGGGGTGTGGCAATGAATATGGAAAATGTGCTGACTTTGAGGAATTTACAAGTGTGTAAAAGGATGATTATCATAAAAAGTGTTAAATGTAGTAATATAACCATGCTCCGAGAATTACAGGAGCACCTAACTCATTCAACTGGCTTCAAAATTATGACTCTTCAAAATATGAGGAAGATTCGGCCAGAAAAAGTAGATTCCACACAAAAGGAACCATATGGTTGAAGGCATAGAGGCCAGGTATAGATGGAAATAGAGAAACACATATCTGATTTGGCATTGCTCACAAATAAAAGTCAAAGCAGGAAGTGAAAAGCAATGCAGGCTTCAACCTATCATCTTCAGATTCATTCATTGATTATTTATTCATCTATCATCCATCCATCTTTCCATCCATGCATCCATCCATCCATCCATCTAATGTATGTATTCACCATACATCCATTATCTATCCACCCTTTTTCAAAAGTGTGATAAATGTCTCTTTTAAGCCAGGAATTGTACTACCCTCTGAAAATTCAAAATTTGTGTAAAAAACTCCATTTGGACTTGCAAGACACTTGAAGTTTGATATTTCTGTCTCAAACAGACATCTCTTCCTAATTCCTTACCCTTATCAAGCTATCCACCAGATGCATAAAATTAAAGCTAGCTGAAACTCCTCAATCTTCTCCCTCATGAAACAGAACAAATGCAACATATCTCTAAGCTCAACACATGGCTTTCCCCTTGGACTTCACCCCCAATATTACCTTCTATATCATATAATAAGAGGCATTATCTTGGGGTCCTGACGTCTACATTTCTCCTCCTTCTGAAATGATTTTACTTTATTCAACTACCCCTATCAGCTTCTAGTATCTTTGGTTCACACAGGCTGACTTCTCCCCCTTACTTGGGGTGCAGACATAACCCAAGCCTAACCAATGTTCACTGTTCTGGCCAAATGGATTGATTCAGTCGTGGGACCACTATTCAAGAAAGGTCAACCAAACAATATACAAATAAATGGGGTGACAGTTAAAAACTTGGACTCTAGGGCCAGACTTAACTTGGTTTGATTCCTGATAAAAGTTTAACTTTGGGCATGCTTCATAATCTATGATAGATTGATTACAAAAATGGCCCAAATTATTCACCTATCATTTATCAAGGCCATTTTTATCTACAGCTACCAATACCCTACCATAAAGTGGTCATCTATTTTCTCACCCTTTGAATCTGGACTGGACTCATCACTTGCTCTGGCAAAAAAGAAAAAAAGGAAAAAAAAATCAGGAGTAGCAGAAATGACAGTGTTTCTGTTATGAACATAAGCCTCAGAAGGCCTTGAGCAATTAGGCAAGAAAAATGGTCTCTGTTTGCAGATGACATGATCTTATCTTTAGAAAACCCTAAAGACTCGGTCAAAAAAAATTGTTTGATAAACGAATTCAGTAAAGTTAAAGGATATAAACTCAACATACAAAATCGATTGCATTTCTATATATGAACAACAAACCAAGTGTAAAAGAACTTAGTGAAACAACTCTATTTACAATAGCATCAAAAACAGTAAAATGCTTAGGGATAAGTTAAACCAAGGAGGAGAAAGTTCTGTATGCTGAAAACTGTACAACAGTGATGAAAGAAACTGAAGAAACAAACAAATGGAAAGATAGTCTATGGAGGAATCCTGTTAAAATGTCCATAGCGACCAATGCCATCTAAGATTCAGTGCAGTCCTTATCAAAATTCTAATGGCATTTGTCACAAAAATAGAAAAAAAAAATCCCAGTTCACATGGAACCCAAAAGACCACAAATAACAGAGGCAACTTTGAAAAAAGAACAAAGATGAAGGCATCACTCTTCTTGACTTCAAACTATACTACAAAGCTATAGTAATCAAAACAATGGTACTGAGAAAATGTGATGTCACATGCAAAAAAAAAATAATAAAGTTAGACCTGTATCTTACACTACTCACAAAAATTAACTCAAACTAGATTAAAGACTTGAATATAAGACCTAAAACTTGCCTGGGTGCTCAACTGGTTGAAGGTCCAACTCCAGCTCAGGTCATGATCTTGCAATTCATGGGTTCAAGACCCACAGTGGGTTCACCACTGTCAGCACAGAGGCCCGCTTTGGGATCCTCTGTCCCTTTTCTCTTTGCCCCTGCCCCGCTTGTGCTCTATCTCTCTCAGAAATAAATAAACATTTAAAAACTTAAATAAGAGATCAGAAGCTGTAAAACTTCTACAAGAAAGCATAAGGAGAAAGCTCCCTGACCCTGGTCTTGGCAAAAATTTTTTGGTATGGTACCAAAGTACAAGCAGCAAGAGTAAAAATAAACAAGTGGGACAAAATTAACCTAAACAGACTCTGCATAGCAAAATAAATAATCAACAAAATGCAGAGGCAACCTGTAGAATGAGAGAAAATATTTGAAAACCATAAGGGGTTAGTATCTAAAACATAGAAGGAACTCATACAACTCAGTAGCCAAAGGACTGATAATCCTGAATAGACATTTTCCCAAAGACTTACGATGGCCAATGTGGGCATAAAAAGATGATGCACATCATTAATCATCAAGGAAATGCACATCAAAACCACAATGAGTTATTACCTCACACCTGTCAGCATGACTAGTACTGAAAAGATAAGAGATAACAAGTGTTGGGCAAGGATATGAAGAAAAGATGACCCTTGTGTACTACTGGTGGGAATGTAAATTGGTACAGCCACCATGTAAAGCAGTATGGACGGTCCTCAAAAAATTAGGAATAGAACTACAATATAAACCAGCAATCTAACTTCTGAATCAATATTCAAAGGAAATGAAATTACTATCTCAAAAAGATATATGTACCCGAATGTTCAATCCAGCATTAATCACAACAGCCAACAAATGAAAACAACTTGTGTCCACTGACAGATAAATAAAGACAATGTGATATAGATATCAGATAGATAGATAAATTACAGTCATAAAAAAGAAGGAAATTCTGCCATTTGTGATAACATGGATGGACCCTGAAGATATTGGGCTAAATAAGTCAGAGAAAGACAAACACTGTATGATCTCACTTACATGTGGAATCTTAAAAAAGTCAAACTTAGAGAAACAGAGTAGAATGATAGTTGCCAGAAGCTGAGACGTGGGGGTAATGAGAAGATGTGTTTGAGAGATCCAATATACAGCATGGTGAATATAGTTAGAAATACTGTTTTATGTAGTTGAAACTTGCTAACAGAGTAGATTTTAAATATTCACCCACACACTACACACACACACACACACACACACACACACACACACACAGTAGTGAAGTGAGGTGATGGATCTCGATCAAGCTGGTGGAAAAAGCCTTGAGTACTTCTGAGGTGATGGATGTGTTAACAAACCTTATTGTGCTACTCATTTCACCATACATACATGTATATAACATATATATACATCAAATCATCATGCTGTGTATCTTAAATTTAGTGTTATATGTCAATTATATCTCAATCAAGCTGGTGGAAAAAACCTTGAGTACTTCTGACCTTTTTTGCTGCAGAATGGTGCCAGCTCACTGTGGCTTCTCTGACTCCTGATGAGGACCAGGCTGGCCTGCTGATGATATGTGAGGGGGATGGGGAGCAGTGAGCCATGTCAGCCATGGGCACACGAGGATCCAGGTCCCGCCTGACCTAGTGACTGCAAGCTGGTGAGCAAGCACAGCAGAGATCAGAACTGTCAAAGGAAGACTCATGAGAAACAGCAGCTGTTCACCATTTACAGTCACTAAGTCTGGGGCCCATTTGTTACACAGCGCTGACACAACCATTCTGTGCCTAAACTTTATCATCTTCAAATGGGGTTAACCATGATGCCTATTTTATAAGATTGTTGGGAAGATTAAGAGTGATAATAGATCTAATATGTATAAAGTACTTATAAAAGTGACTGGTGTTTGGTACACACTATTCTAAGAAAATCCTCTTTTGTGTGTATGTGAGAATGCTCAGGAAGTAAGCATTTGTTTTCTACTAGGGCTGCTTATTTGGCATAAAATAAGTCTGGGAATTCTGCATCTCTTGAGCCCTCAGAGATCATGTCAACAGAGAGAAGCTAAACAAAACAAGAGAAAAGATCCAGATTTCAGGTGATCTATTTATACACCTGGACCCAATCTCTCCCTGATCTTTGCAGTTAGGTAAGCCAATAAATTATCTCTTCCACTTAAGCTTATTTGAGTTGTAATTCTGTCACTTGCTACCAATAACATCCTGATTAATATGCTGTTGAATAAAGTCCTTATATTCTTAAGTCAGGTTATCAACAAGATAAGTTGAGGCTTCAACTAGCCTCCGTGGGGCTACAAAGAAGAATATAGAAGACAAGGGCCCATTCCTGAAGAGTATACAACTCAAACTCCACTGGGAAAAAAAGCTCATTAATTCCTTAGTTAACGCTTACCTGAAATCCTCACCGCACTTAGAATGGTCACTTAATTCATTCCTGTAACTCTACCTTATCCAAGCTCTGGTTCAGTGCTGATTTTCCCATCCAAATACACACACACACACACACACACACACACACACACACACGGCATATGCTATATCCCAGAAGACTGATAAGTAAATCCCTGACATCAAAAACTGCTGTTTATTAATAAGAAAATATATTTACTTTTCCATACCTTGGTGTTACAGTATTTATAAAATGGGGATAATAGTATTCAACCCAAATAGTGACAGCACATATCAAATAAGTTATTACTCATAAAATGCTTATAATCATAACTGACATATAGGAACCACGACTAGCTATTCCTAATATTATTAATTATATTGTTATTTTAATCCTGTCTCCTCTCTTGCAACCCAACAGTCACAGAGAGATATGTACAGTGGATGGTATTACACACTGTTAATAACACCACAAATAAAAGGTGTAAAAAAAAGCTGAATAATACGAGATTTGGGGGGAAGACATCTGTACCCAGTCCGCCCAGGCTTTTTTTTTCTCTGAATTGCAATCCCATTCAGAGGAATGGGATGCTAGCCACCATGTATGACTCTATGGACCACTTCCCTTGACCACATAAACCAAAGAATAATTAGAACTTGCAATTGAAATCTGAGGCCACCCCTTATAAATGTTTCAGGTGGGAGCTATAATAAATTCAGCCTTTTAAAAACAATAACTTAGGTTGAATTTTGGAGCTAAGAATCCATTCCCACTGTTTGTCTGTTTCCTCCATGAAATAGAAATGATGTAGAAATAGCATCTCTGTGGTTATTGTGAGGAGTAAGTGAGTGAGTGCATAAAGTACTTGGAACTATCCCCAACTTGGCACATAGTAAGTGCTCAAAAAATGTCTTCTCTTCGTTTTCCAAGGGAACAAAACACTTGGTAGTGGAAAGCTGCTTATAATCTGATGGGCTGTGAATTTTTAGCAGAAAACCGGACATTTAAGCATTAAAATGCCTGGTGCTAATTATCTAACATTTATTGAGCAGCTATTTGCTTGGCATGCTGCTACTGATCTAAATACATTATCATAGTTAATATTAATAACCCTGTGGGAAATATGGCATTTCTATGCTCATTTGTATGGACAAGGATGCGGAGGTTTAGGAAGGCTGAACCCTGAACCCAAAGTCCTAGCTCTGATAAGTGGCAGAGAGGGAATCTGAACTCTGGAGTCTGACCTCAAAGCCAATACACTTAACCACAGTGCAGTCCCGCCTTCCCTCTTCCCATGAGTAAAAAACCTCTGTGTTGTCACTTTTGGTTTTCTTTAAATATTTCAGCATCAACAGAGGGCTCCCTATGCTCCGAATCAAATGTTGTTCTTAATAAGCCAGCCCCCTCCTTTCCATATGTAAACGTCTACCTCTGAGTCAACGAGCAGCCGCGTGCTTTCCAGTCCTGTGAATCGAACTAATGGCACCACTTCTTCCAGGGCTCAGATTTTAATTAGCTCATAAGTCTGTCACTGGCTGGTGAAATATTTATTTCTTAGGAATACAGTTTAGTAATTTATGAATCAGAGTCATATGTAGAAATGGGATATGGACTGTTTCTACACTGGCTGTCTGTTTTCATTGGAAAGTACAGCTTCCACATTGGTAACCTTTGTACCAAACCCAGCCACCTCTTTCCTACGTGCTGAGGAGTCTGTCTATTTGCTTTTGGGCGTTCTGAATCATTCTGATGTTAATATTTTGGGATGGGATGTGAAGGGAGCTGGGAAGTCAGGGGTATAATATGCTATCGTGTTGGAGAAGACATTATTGAAGTCTTTTAAAAACACACACATTATTACTATTACAAGAAAGAAAGAAGGAACAAACGAAAGAAAGAGAGAGAGTAAGAAAAGAAAGGGAGAGAAGAAGGGAGAAGCAAAGACGTATACAGCACATACTTCAAATTACAGATATTCTATTCACATATATGGTATCTACAAATCTACTAAAAACCCTCCTGATACTTGGTAAAAGTCTAAAACACTACAGGCATTTGGAAGGGCCATGTGGTTGTATGCACATCATTTCTAAACATGTATATCCTTTGACCTATTAACTCCGCTTTTGGAATTAGCTATACAACACCTGTGCAGAGATAGACGTACAGTCATATTCATTGATGTAACATCGATTAAAACATATAGCTTCCACTCTTGCCTGTCTTCTTGCCTCCGGTGCAGGCTGTGGGATCTTAACACAGAAACTGGATCGAGAGAGCACCCAACTCCCACCCCTATGTAAACTCATAAATGGCCTCCTTATACCGTCAATTCTAAACATAAAACAGTACATCTTATTAGCTATAAGTAATCTATTGCTGCAAAGTATTATCATGTACATATAAATGTATTATGCCCAAGCAGGCAATGTCTGTCCCCTATACTAGCTCCTAATGTATGACTTTTTAAAAATAATTCTTGGGGCGCCTGGGTGGCTCAGTCAGTTAAGCAACCAACTCTTGATTTCCATTCAAATCATGATCTTCCAGTTCATGGGATCGAGTCCTGTGTCCAGCTCAGTGCCGAGTGTGGAGGCTGCTTGGAATTCTCTTTCACTCCCCCTCTCCCTGCCCCTCCCCTGCTCATTCGCATGCATGCGTGCACTCTCCCTCCCTCCCTCTCTCTCTCTCTCAAAATAAATAAACTTTAAAAAAATAATTCTCTGCTCTTCCACTTAGCTAATGCCCATATTTTTTCATATGTATTTTAAAAAAATTTAATTTTTTTTATTTTTGAGAGAGAGGGAGAGAAACACAGAGTGCAAGCAGGGGAGGGGCAGAGAGAGGGGGAGACACATAACTTGAAGCAGGCTCCAGGCTCTGAGCTGTCAGCACAGAGCTCAATGTGGGGCTCGAACCCACAAACCGTGAGATCATGACCTGAACCATCAAGTCAGATGCTTAACCCACTGAGCCACCCAGACAGCCCTTCTTCTAAAATTTTATAGTTCTACATTATACATTTAGAACTAATGATCCATATTGAGTTAGCTTTTGCATAAAGTATGAAATGTAGCATTTGGCATATAGATTTCTAATTGTTCCAATGCCATTTGTTAAAAGGAAAATAATATCTCCCTTGGTTTTGCACTTTTTTCAAGATTCAATTACCTATATTGGTGTGTATCTATTTCTAGACTCTATTCTGTTGCATTGATCAATGTGTCTATTCTTTGCTGAATACTACACTATCTTGATTACTCTAAGCTTACATTAAATAAAATACATTCACAAAACATAGTAAGATATGTTTATCTAACTTTATTCTTTATTTGGGATATTCTAGTTCATTTGTCTTCCCATATGGGCTTTAGAATCCTTATGTTTATATCTACAAAAATAACTGCTGAACTTTTTATTTGTATTGTGCTAAATCTTTAGATCATTTAATGGAGAATTAATGTATTTATAACGTGGAGTCTTCTAATCCATGAAACAAAGTATTCCTCTATTTATTCAGATCTTCTTTAATTAATTCCATGAGTAGCTTATAGTTTTCAGCATAAATATCCTTTATATGCTTATTGATCTATACATAAGTATTTCATTTCTTGAAGCATTGTGAATGGTTTATTTTTAAATTTTGGATTCCAAATATGTGGACACAGATATCTAGATAATACACAGATGTTTGTGTTTTGACCTTGTATCTTGGTGACATACTCAACTCATTTATCAGTTCTACGAGGCTTTTAGAGAGTTCTGGGACCTTATAAATATTGTCTGTGAATATGTACATTTTTATTTCTTCCTTTTCTATTGCTGGAAGAAACCTTGTATAATCGGTGTTTTTTCAACTTTCAATGTTTGGTAGAATAAACAGTGATACATCTGATCTGTAAATGTTTGTCTTAGAAGGATATTCTAAATAAATTAATTTTCAGGGGCACCTAGGTGGCTCAGATTGTTAAGTGTACAACTTGGCTCAGGTCATGATCTCATGGTTCGTGAGTTTGAGCCCCATGTCAGGCTCTGTGCTGAGAGCTCAGAGCCTGGAGCCTGCTTCAAATTCTGTCTGTCTGTCTCTCTCTCTCTAACCTTCCCCCATTCATGTCTGTATCTGTCTCTCAAAAATTAATAAATGTTAATAAATAAATTAATAATAAATTAATTAAATTTCATTAAAAGCTGTTGGACTATTTAGATTGTATAGTTATCTTGGTTGAGTTTGGTACTGATTTTCATGAAATTAGTTTATCAAAGTTGTTGAATACATGTAAATATATTTTTTGTAATATATCCTTACTATCTCTTTAATTCAAGTGATGTTTATAATTTTTGCCATTTTCTTCTTTTGTCAGTCTTACTAGAGATTTATCCATTTTTTTAATACTTTGAAACAACCAGTTTTGGTTTGGTTGATTTTCTCTTGCTTCTCTATTTTCAATTTCATCGATTTTTGTTCTTATATATAGTATCTCCTTCTTTCTGTCTGCTTTTTTTTTCCATTTGCTTACTCTGAATTTTCTAGTTTCTTAAGATGCAAGCTTAGATCATTGATTTGAGAAGTTTCTTCTCTTCTCATAGAAGCATTTAGCATTATAAATTTTCCTCAAAGCACTGCTTTAGCTTCATACCATATATTTTGTATATTGTATTTTCATTTTAATTCAGTTTGAGATAAAATTTCCCTGATATTTCCTGTTGAACCATGGATTCGTCAGACCTGTGCTGTTTAATTACGAAGTATCGGTAGGTTTTCCTGTTAACTTCATGTTACGGAGTTCTGGTTTGATTCTATCTTTATCAGAGAAAAGTGTGGTGAGATTTCAATTCTTTCGAAGTGGTTAAGGTTGGTGTTATGACCTAGAATATGGTCGATCTTGGTGAATGTGCCACGTGAGCTCAAAAAGAATGGGTATTCTGCTGTTGTTGGATGGTGTCGATTATACATTTCAATGATTTTCTGTTGGTTGAAATTGTAGTTCACTTCTACGGTCTTGCAAATTTTCTCTTTAGAGATTCTATCAAATACTGAGAGAGAGGCCTTAAAGCTCTCAACTATATTTGTGGATTTCTCCATTTCTCTTTTTCATTTCTGTCAGGTTTTGTCTCATGCACTTTGAAGCTCTGTAGCATGGTACATAAGCATTTAGGATTGCCATGTCTTCATGGTGAACTGACCCTTTTCATCATTATGCTATGTCCCTATATTCCTGTTTACATTCTTTGCTCTGAAGTGCGCGTTGTCTGATATTCAGCAGAAGACACAGAGTGGAGGCCATTCTCAGCATGTTCTAACTTAACTGGAAATAGAACTCCCATATGGCATTTTTAGATTGCATGTTTATTTGTCCTATCTGCCACAATATTTTGCTTTCTGAAGGTGGCTCACATATTATACTTTCTACTATTATATTTTCAGAGCCTCCCATAATGTTTGCCCCAGTGCATGTTCTCAACAGCTCTGATGACTCAGTGATCAGTTCCCCACATAGAGGCATGATGATAGCTAGCCAATTACACACGTGTGTATACACATATATGCACACACATACACATATGTACACATGTGTATGAAAAGTTTACTGCCGTCTGTATACAGTGAATATAGCAATGCTCAGATGTGGGAATATGTGCTCTGTGTTTCTACTCTGAGTCAAATGCACCGTCATATATGTGCACACACATTGCAACACTTGAGCGGACTACACCTGTAGCTTTCATTCATCTACAGTATGAGAAAGGTAACTGTGATTTCTTTCTCTTAGCATCCTCTGGCCAATAGGGCTGGCCAGTCTAGCACACCCCATGCATCTTGGTAACACAAACCACCAGAGAGTTTATTGCATCATCCTCAAATCATATGCTAACTATAACAACCGCTAACAGATTCAAGTAAATTCTCTTGGTGCCAGGCACTGGGCTATACTCCTTCATTCTTTCTTTCTGCACGTGCCTTTACTAGATTCTTGAGGTGTCCAGACATCAGACTGGTTACCACTATGACCCTCTGTCACCTGGCATTCACGCCTTTCTGAAATTCCCTCCCATTGTGTCTGAGTCTAACCTGCAACCTACTTTCAACTGATGGAGTACGGCAAAGGTGATAGGATATTTGTGATTACATGTACATCATTACATAAGATTACAACATCTCTTGCTGAAGTCAGTGTCTCTCTCTCCCCATCTCTCACTCCCTCTCTTCTTCCCCATCCCTCCCACCCCTGTCTCTCCTTCTGTTTCCCTTTCTCTCTCTGTCTCCATTTCTGGCTTTGAAGAAGCAAGCTTCCATGAATCCTATAGCCACAAGGAAATTAATTCTGGCAACAACTTGAGGCTACTTGGAAAAAGCTCCAGAAAAGGCTCTGATGAGAATCCA
This sequence comes from Panthera tigris, assembly GCF_018350195.1. Taxonomy (NCBI): domain Eukaryota; kingdom Metazoa; phylum Chordata; class Mammalia; order Carnivora; family Felidae; genus Panthera; species Panthera tigris. The sequence goes on from NC_056675.1 coordinate 35,508,482, forward strand.
GTCCTGGCTTATACCCTGAATGCAGTCTGCAAGATCCTAAGCAGAGAACCCAGCTCAGCCATGTGCACAGAAACTGTGAGATAATAAATGTGTACTGTTCTAAGCTTCTAAGCGCGTGGTAATTTGCTATGCAGAGAATACAATACAATCCTTATAAAACTCTAAGAGGTAAGTATTATTATTATTCCCATTTTTTCAGATGGGATAATGGAGATTCCTGAAAACTGAGCAATTTCCCCAAAGTCATATGAGCCTCGATACAAAGCTGTGATGACAGTAAGTCCTCAATAAATGTCACTGCCTGATATCAACATCACTGTTTTTCCATGCTTTTCTCAGTGCTTCCCGGGGTGGACATTTAATAAATGTGGTAGAAAGAGTCTAAGATGGTCTCCTCAGATCCCTATCTTTGTGTGACCCCACTCCCCTTGAGGGTGGGCCAGATCAATTAACTCATTTCTAACACATAAAGTAAAACAGGAATGATAGGATGTCATGGACAAGATGAGGACATAAAATGCCTGCATTTTCCAACTTGGTGTCTTTTCTCACTCTCTGAATTGCTCACTCCAGGGGGACCAGGAATCTCGTCATGAGATAGCCTTCTAGAGAGTTCCATGTCAGTGAGTTGGGCAGCAGACCTTCTGATACCCACCCACAAGAGCTCAGATCTTCCTCTAGTAGAATGCTGACATGGTTTTTGCCCCAGCCGATACCTAAAAACTATACAAGATGCTCCCAGATTCCTGACCCATGGAGATGGTGATAATAAACGTGTGCTGTTTCTAGCCACTAAGTTGTGGTGTAATTTGCTATGTAGTGATAGACAGCAATGCCAATGGCAATAGCGTCTAAGCTACCCGAGGGTAGGGCTCTGTACATCTTATTCACCGCCATGGTTGCATCATCTAGCAATGTTCCTGGAATACAGCAAGTGCTCAGAAAAAGGTATTTTTCCATGAAGGATCGGTGCTATTTCAAAGGTCCGTTAACATGGGAATGCCTAGCCCCTACCTGGAGCTTTTCATCAATAATGTAAAGGAAACATACCAGTTTTCTTCACAGAAGGCATGACACCGAATACTAAAAAGAAAATATCTTTTTGACCTTTATTTCAGGAGGGTTATGTAACACATGATTTTAAGCAAATGGTTTGGGAAAATGTTCAAATCTTTATCTTACTTGCAACCTCAGACCCCTTCTCTAGGTCCTAACAGCATCAGCTCCATACCTTAAGTGACACTTCCCTACCCAGACAATTTTCCAAAGTTTGATTTTCTCGAAAGCAAACCATCCAACAAATAGGGTATATTCATCAGTCAGCTTTGGTTGTTTGCAAACCATAAAAGTCATCTCAGCAAAAACTAAAGACAGCAGTAAAGAAAGGCAGAGATGGGCACATAAACAGAAAGGAATCGGGGCTTCCCATGAGGTTAAACCTCAAATTGGGGTGGGGAGTGGAAAGGAAAAAGCTACAGGGGCTCTCATTGCCAGCCAGGCAGGGGAAGAAAGTAAGAGATGCATGTCAGCCTTGAAGAGACTGTGCCCAGGAGGAGAAGGCGTTTCAGAACCATTCAAATGACAGAAGAGAAAGAACCCGGACTAGGGGAGATGAATATATGGTATTCAGTTTCTCATTAGGCCCATGGTGTCGCTTTCATTTGGAACCGTGTTCCAGTGCTAATTTTCACAGTGCTTGAATGCTTCTTAAAATGAATAGCACTCACTCATGTTTGATGCAGACTGCATGGTCCATTTCTGTGCCTTTATTAAAGGGAACAGTGAGCATATACTTGCTTCCCAGGGGGAGAAATTTAGAACTGTTAGATACACGACCTTGGACCTCAATAGCAAAATGGCAGCTCCCCCAAGGATTCACATTTTTCATACTGACTTGGACATAAAATGTCGAAGTGTGTACATGTACACACGCATGGCGGCAGGCACGTGCACGCGTCACTTTCCTGACTGTATTTTGTATTTCGCAACTTTTCAAACACCACATAAGAAACTCTTTGCCTCTTAAAACCAATTCGTCTCTCAGATACCATTAAGAGTTCAAAACTCAAAGGCTATATATATGTATGTATGTATATATATATTTTTATTTATTTATTTATTTATTTATTTATTTATTTATTTATTTTTACTTAAGGTGGCCCAATTCTGAGATAAGAGACCACTTTGCCATATTGAAGGTAAGAGTATTTTGCTCATAAAGGTCATTGTGCAAACATCGTTGGTCATCTAATTAAAAATTTACTAAGCGTTCACAATGCAAAAGGGAGAATGGGTGATTTTTTAAAAGATTCAAGGTGTCTACTTCTAGGAATGTATTCTATAAAAAAAAATCAGCTCTGTGCACAGAGGTATACATTCTGAGATGGTCATGCAGCATTGCTGAGAACTGTGAAAATTTGGGGGAGGGGATGTAACTTAATATCCATTAACAAGGAAGTAAATATTCAAATAAATGAGGACACATCCATAACAGAAGGGTTTGTGTACCCTTAAAAAGAATGAGATGTATCTACACATTTTGACATGCAAAGATCTCCAAACCATATCGAGTGGAAGGATACTGTATCAGAAGAAACTGTAGAGTATGTTCCTCTAGGCTAAAATAATATGCATATATACATTTATAATGCGGATGTGTATGCAGTTGAAGCATAATACATTGCTGTTTTTATAAGTCTAAATGGTCAAATATCAGCAATGACATGCGGTGAGATCTAATGTATATCTAGATAGAAAGTGATAAGGTGGATGGGCTAGAGGGTATTATCTTAAGCGAAATAAGTCAGAGAAAAACAAATATCATACGATTTCACTTCTATGTGGCATTTGAGAAACACAACAGATGAACACAGGGGAAGGGAAGGAAAAATAAGATAAAAACAGAGAGGGAGGCAAACCGTAAGAGACTCTTAAATATACAGAACAAACAGGGTTGCTGTAGGGGAGGTGGGGGGGATGGGCTAAATAGGTGATGGGCATTAAGGAGGTCACTTGTTGGGATGGACACTGGGTGTGCTATGTAGAAGATGAATCAATGGGTTCTACTCCTGAAGCCAATACTACACTGTATTTTAATAACTTGAATTTAAATAAAAAAATAATAGATTTGAATATTGATGCCAGGACTGAAAACAAAAAGAGAGTGATATATACCTAATCCGTCTCTCAACAGTACATTGACGGTACACTGTCAGCAGGAGGAGAAGGGGAGTGGGTGGTTGAAGAACAGGGACCCTTACTGCTTACGTAAAAGTGTCTTCACAGGGCGCCTGGGTGGCTCAGTTGGTTGAGCGTCCGACTTTGGCTCAGGTCATGGTCTCATGGTTCATGAGTTTGAGCTCTGCATTGGGCTCTGTGCTGATAGCGTGGAGCCAGCTTGGGGTCCTCTGTCTCCCTCTCTCTCTCCCCCTCCCCTGCTCATGCAGGATCTCTCTTTTTCAAAAATAAATAAACAATTAAAAAAAAAAAGAGTCCTGGGGCGCCTGGGTGGCTCAGTCGGTTGAGCGTCCGACTTTGGCTCAGGTCATGATCTCACAGTCCTTGAGTTCAAGCCCCACATCAGGCTCTGTGCTGACAGCTCAGAGCCTGGAGCCTGCTTTGGATTGTGTCTCCCTCTCTCTTTGATCCTCCCCCATTCATGCTCTGTCTCTCTCTCTGTCTCAAAAATAGTAAAATAAGACATTAAAAAAATTTTGAAAAAAGTGTCTTTACTGTTTACATGTTTTATCACAGTCTTTCCACTTACGAGTTATAAAATAAGCCACCAACGTCCAAAAGAGATAGGGAGCTATGGATTGTCGCTCTTACCCGCCCCCATCCCCAATCGGAAGCTGTGCTCTTGGTTCCCTATTCAAATCAACCCTGTAGAATATCAGGACTTGAGGTCTCCCCAGAGAGCTCAGTTTTGAATTGACTATGGTCTGGCATGTGCCAGAAAGAGTAGAGGCATTTAATTATGCATTCTGTCAGGCTTGCGAAGCCGCCTCTGTATTGAGTTAGATGAGTTTGATTCAGCCTCGTGTGCATGTACTAAGAGCAGAGAGCACAGAGGGAGCACCTGCAGGTATGGTCTCTGATTTGATTCTCTCCCCAAAACACTATTTAAATCAGTTAAGCAGCATTATCTTGCTATCATCACCATTACTGCTATTATCACTATTATTCCCATTACAAAAATAAAATTGAGACCTAGAAAAGATGAGTGATCTTTGTCAGGTGACTAACAAATGCAGAAACAGAACCCAGGTCCTACGAGCTTATTATTTAGGCACGCGCGCGCGTGCACACACACACACAGTGTGTACACTGAGGCTAGATTTCAGAAAATCTTAAATTATCAGACTCAAGCACTGATTTCTAATCCCATAACAGTGTGTGCAGAACTATTAATGGCTCTGAACATGAGTGACTATATGGGCAAAATACTTTAAGAGGATTAGTTTGTTGACTCTGTCCAAGGTAAATGGCACAAAAAGACATAGGTAAAGTTTGGGTGATTCTAATTTCTTCTCATCAGGAACTTTAATAATTTAAGATTTGGCCTGATGCATAAAATCATATGTTTTTGTCTCTAATGAATCGTGCTCTCTCTTTTCCTTCCTTCCTTCCTTCCCTTCCTTTCCTTCCTTCCTTCTTTCCTTCCTTCCATCCTTTCCTCCTCCCTCCTTCCCTTTTCTCTCCCTCCCTCTCTTCCTTCCTTCCTTCCTCCCTTCCTTCCTTCCCTTCCTTCCTTCTTCCCTTCCTTCCATCCTTTCCTCCTCCCTCCCTCCCTTTTCTCTCCCTCCCTCTCTTCCTTCCTTCCTTCCTTCCTCCCTTCCTTCCTTCCTTCCTTCCTTCCTTCCTTCCTTCCTCTTCCTTTCCTTCTTTCTTTCTTGCCTGCCTCTCCCTCCTTTGCTCCCCCTCCCTCTCCTCTCTTGTCTCATGCGAAGTACAATTTGTATAGGTCATGCTGTATCTGTCCTTCAAGGGCTACACCTCTAAGAATGCAGGGTGAGAAGTCAGTTTATCAATTGTGAATGAGACTACTTGCAGTTTATGCCAAGTCAACCAGTCAGCAGCTTCTCAATTTGGCTGATCAATTTATACAGTGTGGATGTTAGCCCTAGAATTACAAAGTTTATTTCCCTCCTTCAGGGGAAAACAATCAAATAAATTTGCCAGCACCTCGAAGATAAAAAAAAAAAAAAAAGGTACAAAATAACCAGAACAGTTTTACAAAGACATAGTCCTTTCAGATTAATCTAATCTTCCCCAGTAGAAAGTTTTAGACAAGGCACAGGTATGAACCGTTTTTATCCAAGTAAACGCTTAGTAATTTACTCCTTAAACTCCCAGGGTACCCAGACATTTCTTCATCTGATTTAAAACACAGGGGATAAGCTGGTAAGGCTAATATATTCGGCAAGTCTTCTATTCTCCCTCCCCCCTCCCCCAACAGCAGAATTGTATTACACATAGCACACATTTAAAAAATGTAATATAATCAAAGGAAGCATTATTCTTACAAAGGCTATTAAAAGAGCTAAGTAAATTCATACAGTATAATAAAAATGATTTATTTACTATGAGGAAAAAATGGAAGGGAAAATAGTGTAGCTCAGCTCCATCTGCAAAATCAGGTTCCCATAGAATATTAATCTTCATTGATTAGCTTGGAAGAAAAGCAAAGCTTTACACTTTCACTTTTACAGTGTGAGTTAATTCAAATACTTCAATTTGACAAAGCCCCATCTGATCACACTGAACTCCTTAATACCAAGCATTGCAGAATATTCTATTTGCTTCTTGAAATCATCAATTTATGTCCAACAACATCTGTAGGAAAATGAGATTTGCCAAATGTCTCAAAATAGGGAACCACAGTTCCTTGGCTTTTTGAGAAGAGCAGTTTTTCTAAACCTTTTTTTAAAAATTTTTTATTATTTTTCCTTGTACCGTGTCTTTCTATAAGAGTAGGAAAGGAATAAAGACTTTCTCCTACAAAGATTGTTCATTACCTCATTTTAGGGGATACATCAATGCCTTGGTGTTTGTCCACACCCAAAGTTTAAGAATTCTAATTTTTCATTGCCAGCGCCCCTGAGAAAAAACACCACATCCTTTACCACCCATTACTGCTTTGGGGGCTTGAATAAATACAGACAGACATTTCAGGTTTTCATCACGTTTTTTTCTCCTGTGACATTATCATTTTGTCACATTATTTTTATTAAAAAAATCACAAGTCTTGCATCTAGACTGTTCAGGACAGTCAGTAGTTTATCTGGCCTCTGCTTCATTAAAGTATGGAGAGTAGATATGGGTTAGGGTCCTTCCTGTCTCAAATTAATACTCCAAATGTCACCAGAGCAACCAGATTAATCCTTGTGCCTAGGTATCTATGCTCACCATTAACCACTGAGCACAGATCTCCGTTTACTATTAACGATGAGGTTGTGGATTTCACACCTGAAACAACCCTGTGCAGACTCAATCTGCTTGAAGCCTGAGCCCTGTGTCAATCTGTCCAAATCCTAACTCCACCCATACTTGCTGTGAGGGGCACACAGATTTATGTCCATCCCTCAGTGTCCTCAACTAGAAAGTGGGGATGATATTAATTATTAATATTAGCAGACTTCTAAATAAATAGGAGAACAAGAATTCCTCTGTTCTTGTGACATGATCAGTTCCCTGTTTCACTCTAAAAGCTTCTTCAATAATCCCTATTGCAGTTTATAACTGTATATCTGTTTGAGAGATTATCTGACGCCATGACTCTCTCTCTACCACGAAATTAAAGGTTCAATGAAGGCAGTAACTCTGTTGTAATGTTCCCCCATCACATGCCCAGCAAGTAGCACAGCACCTGTCCCAAATAAAGTATCGATTCATATTTGTTAAATGAATGAATGAATGCATGAGTGAATGAATGAATGAATGAATGAATGAATAAAGGAAATTGCCCAAGGGGCTCACTTCAATTTTTTCTGTCTGGAATCACTCCCTTTTCTTGTCTCTGACTTGAGCCTCTTCACTCTTTGAATCTACCACATTATTAAATAGAGGAGGATGTCCTCTACATGTCCCTACATGGCTTTCTTTCTTCTTTGAGTCCCTTGTCCTAAGTCTGAGCTTGGAATCCCTGGGAACTGTGAAGTTCTCTCAACCCCTTTTTGCAGCCTCCAGCCACAGAGATCCACCTCTTCTGAACTGAGCTCCCCAGTCCCACACCTGGCTCCCAAATGCCCACCCTCAGTGATCCAAAGGAGCATCGCTTTCCTGGTGGGATGGATCCACCTGGGGTCATAAGTTTCCTTCAGGGCTCCATATTGCTTTAGGGTTTTGAGAAGCAGTTAATGAATCATTAATGTCATTGGCAGTAGGGGGATCTGATGAGAGGGTGTGGCTGCGGGGATCCTCCCCTTTCTGTTTGTTTGTATCAGAGCATGGTAACAGGAGAAGGGAGACAGAATAGAAACCTGAGGGGAACCTTTTGCATAAAATCATTATAAGACACCCCAAGCTAAATATTAGAAAATCTATGTACGTCCTTTACTTACTTATTTTTATCTCTGTATTTTAAAACTGGTTTTATAAAACTGAAATCCCATGCATGTACACTGTGAATATTTAAAATAATTCAAAGAGGTTACCCTTTGTCCATCATAGGTCCCCTGATCAGCGGCAAACTTTCTAAAGTCAAGTGTGTTGTGTTACCTAGCACAGAGATAGCCCCTTTCCATCCTCTTGACTAATGGAAGCCTACCACACATGCTGTTGCACACCCTGATTCCCACCCCTCCCCCGCACCCATAACCATATGCCGAAGAGTTTGTTCAAAGGCAGTGCAGGTGATTCAACATCATGCTTGCCATACATGCACAGTATTCAGTCCTAAGCATGTCTTGTGGCTTGTCCAACCACTCCTACCTTGATGGGCATTTACGATCAGCAAGAAAGGCTACATGAGCCTCATTATCGATGCAGCTTTGCGCACATGGATGAGTGTAACTCTAAGATAAATTTCTACCAGTGCAATTAGAGGATCAAACAATATGGGTACTTTTAATTGCAGTGGCCGTTGCCAAACTGGTGTATTAATTTAACATCCTCCTCTGCATAGGATTGGCTTTCTTGTTTTATAATCAATTCATAATATATTTAACAAATCCAGGTGAACCATGCTCAAATACACAAACACGTACAGGCAAATGTACACACTGAAGTAATTATTTTGTTCACCACCATATACCCAGTCCCTAGAATAATATCTTGGAGATAGTAGGTGCCTAATAAGTGTGTTCATTGTAAATGAATAGACTAATAAATTTTATATTTGGTCTCTGTATAGGTTAACACCTGTAAGTCTCACATTACATTGTTCTGCAATTTGTGAGTGCATTCAAATTCTTTGGGAAGTAGCAAAGCACAAATGGTATATAAATAAGATATAAATGAGGAAGCTCCTTATAGTTTCTGGGGAGAAAAGTGAACATATATGTGCGTGCGTGCACACACACACACACACACACACACGCATGCTCCCTGAATGTGAGGGGACCCTTGTCCCCACGCTTCTGATTCCAGGGTTGATGTCAAGATGACCCCAAAGCCATTTTGAATCATCAGAGATTGAATTATGTTGACCACAAGTGTAGTGAAATATATTGTATTTTATTCTAATTAGCTCAAGATTGGTCATCCCCACATCTTATTTCCGAGATCAGAAGGACTAAGCAGTGTCTTCCCCTGGTTGTCTGTCACTCTGTTCCCAATTCCTCATTGTTTCATCATTTCATCCCCCCCGTATCTTTTCTAGGTCAATGGTATAGTCCAAAATAATAATGGAGAAAAGGAAAGAGGAGCCAAACTCTGTTTTTTTTAAGCCTGGAAAATCCCTCAACTCTTGTAAGTCAAGCAAACACACGCATGCTCTAAGACCTCAACTGTAGAAATAGAGGTTATTGTTAAATGGCTTTTAAGATCCTTTTCAGACACAAAAGACCCATATGAGAGAAAGATTAGAAGACTCGAATTCTGTGTAGGCTTACCCGCTATAAAAAGTAACCCCGCCTACTCTATGACTCCATTTATATAAAATTCTAGAAAAGGCACACTAATGTATAGAAACAGAAGGCAGATCAGCCGCTGTTTCGGGAAGGGCGGGTGGGAGAGACGACAGAGGGGCAGGAGGGAACTCCAGGGCCAGACGCTCACTCTCTTGATTGTGCTGATGACTTCCGGGGCACGTACATATGTCAACACTTTCCAAAGTGCACACTTGAAATACGTGCTGTTTACCAGGTGTTAATTGTTCCTCAATAAAGATGTTTTAAAACAATAAACCGTCCTGAAGAAGAAGAAGAATGAATAAGAATCAAGAAGTACTTGGAGCACCTGGGTGGCTCAGTCCGTTAAGCATCTTACTTCAGCTCAGCATCGGGCTCTGTGCTGCCAGCTCAGAGCCTGGAGCCTGCTTTGGACTGTGTGTCTCCCTTGCTCTCTGCCCCTCCCCCACTGGCACCCTGTCTCTCTGTCTCTCTCTCAAAAATAAATAAACATTAAAAAAATTTTTTTTAAATAATCAAGAAGCTCTAGATGGCATCAGGCTCTCACCCTGGGATGGCCTCCTTCCCAACCCTTTCTGAGCTAATAACATCTCCAGAAAGTGCTAAGCTTCTATACCTACTCCCTGCTTGCCCTTTCAGCCCCTGAAGCACCTGCTCTCAGACCCCCTCATGTGCCACTCTCCCTCTTGCTTACTATCTCCAGCTGCTCTAACTTTGAACCTAGCCATCTCTTTCAGCCTTGAAGACTACACACTTCTTGCTCCTCTTGCCTAGAATGTTCTTGGACTGGCTCTTTGCAGAGCTGGTCCCTCTTGCTGTGGGAATCTGCTTAAACATCACCTCCTCCAAGAGGCCCTTCCTGACTACTCTATTTCCAACTCCCAATAATGTCCTTCAGAGCACTTACCACAGACCGCCATCATGCATTCATATATTTGGTTTGTCTGTTTACGGCCTGTACCTTACATTGGCAAGCAAGCTTCGTGCCATCAAGGATCTTGTCCATCCCCTTAATTTTGTGTGCCCACTGACAAGAAGTGTGTCTGCTATATGAGAAATATGGGTTTAAGTAATTCTTCAATTTTCTATTTTATTTGCTTACGTATCTGTTTAATGCTGCTCATCAGACACCTTTAGGGTATCTGCTCAGATCACTGCCTACCTAATTCATCTTAATAAATTTGGTGCTTCCCGGGGTCAGGGATTATGTGTTATGTTTTCATATCTCAGGGGCCTAGCCTAGGGCTTGCACATAAGAGATTTTCAATAAATGTTTGTTGAATTAAATTAAATCATTACACACGAAACCAAACAATTATATAATGGCAAGGCCTTGAGACAGACTGATTCCCAAAAGAAAAAGCCCTGAAGCTCATAGAAAACCCAGACATTTAAGCAAAAGAAGGCAATGGGTTGTCTTGAATCAACAACCTATTGAATTGCAAGCGATGCCAAAGATGGGTGCATCACTGAAAATCACCAGTGGTATTTGTTATTTTGTTTGTTTTCTCACAAGAAATGTAAACTGAACAATGTTCCGATACAACCTACTTTGCAACCTGGTCCCAGCATTTGCCAATTCTCAACTAACCTTACTATGTAATTAGGTAAAGCTGTCCGTTCTCTGACCAGGATGGATAACAGAGTTATCTCTAGAGATAGACACACAAACACACACACACACACACACACACACACACACACACACACGTGTGCTTACACACACACACACACACACACACACACACACTCACAACCATCATGCATGTGGTAGTTAACAATACAATGGAGCACACAAGTGGACTAGACTCCAGACATCAACTATATCATCAGAGTTCATGGTACTGTTACAGATCCATAGGAAAGGATTTTCAAGGAATATGGAAGGATTCATCAGGGGGTTACTAAATAGTTCCAAATGTTCTAAGATGATCTCTCAGTCCCAGGAATGCCAGAGATTTCTGCAGTAAGAAATCCTGTTAGACAGAATTGTTTTAGAGAGCTGTCAGTAGCAGAAACAAAACTGAAGCATGGAACAGTTGTTTTCCTTGCCTAGCATTAATCGCCCACCTCCATGGGACTTGAACAGGCATAGACCTCCCTCATTCTTGGAACAAATGGTGGTAAAGAAGATGTAAGTTATGGCCTCCGTGGGTGATCTTGTGACCCACACCTGTCCCATCACCATATACTACTTCTGGACCAATGTGATTGGCTAATGAATGGGCATATGCCCTAAGGTGGACCAATGAAAGGCATTCCTGAAACTTTAGCTTAAACTTAAAAAGACTTTGTAGACAGAGATGCTCTCTTTCAGCTGGAGGTACTTAGCCAGAAGAACATAAGTTTGGAACTGCTGGTGGCTACCAGGAAGAAGGGCTTGTCTGTGACTGAAGCCTACATCAAAGAAAACAGAGCTGAGAAAAGGAAAGACAGACATATGTAGATGTAGATGTAGATATCTGTGTATATTTATAGATAGATATGTCTATATATCTCTATCTATCTATCTATCTATCTATCTATCTAATCTACAGATAATCTAATCTATCTAACGCTCCTAAGAATATAATCTGAGTTTCTTGGTACAACTGCATCTGAGATCTACCTTTTAAAACTTTCCATTTAGATGCCAGTACATTCTCCATTTATGTGTGATTTTGCCGAAGCCTATTTGAGTTGGTTATTTTTGCCACTCCTTACAATTGAAAGAAGGCAGAGAAATAATAACAGAGCAAGCAGCTGAAGAAAGTGCATGTTAGATTCCCTTGGTTTATTGTCCTTATCTTCACTGGCCATGAACACCTAACTAACATCAAAAACACTTGTCTTTGGGTGCCTTAGCTGAATTATCTATGTTAATGAGTCAGCAATCTAGTAGAAAGAGGTCTTGACTCCACTATAGAAATCCAACATTCTCATCCCAGATTTACCATCATTTTTGAAGCCAAGCAAACCAGATCCTGAGCAAGTTATTTTACTTTCCTATATATCACTCTTCTCATCTATTACCCAGGTACAGTTTCCCTCCATCTCAGGATTAGAAGAGTCTATCCTAATCAGAGGGGTTCCATCTCCTGATGGGGATGAGGCAAGTTGCCAGATTCACTTAGAAGCTTCTTCAAACTACGCTGGTTCTCTCCCATAAAAAGCCATGTAACTACCTGCACTGCATGACACCCTCAATTCTGTTGGGAGGTGAGATGGGGACAGGCTTTGATAATGCAAAACCTTCGATACAGCACCTGGCATCCAATAGATGAATGCTATTTTTATTATTTAACTTAGCCTTAATTTATACATAGTATATGTATTATTCAGCCATCATGTAGGATTGCCTTAACACATGATTCTAGAGTTTATATATGAAAACCACAAGAGAAAGGTTAATTCTGTTCTTATTCTTGTTGCTACTATGTAATAGGAGGAAAAGTTTTCTTAACCAGCAAATGGTCGCCATCCTTGCACGTTTGAAAGAGATACTTGGGTCAGCAGACAGACACAACTCCTTGAGAGTTCTCACACTTGTGAAGAGCTTTTGCAAAGGGTGTCCCTACGTACTGGTAGTTCCTCATGGCTTAGAGTTACATGCACTTTAGGTCAGAGGACTGGAGATTTCTGAAATAGTGTTCAGTACCTTAGAGGTCTTTATTTACAAAATCTGCTAGTTTGATGCTTGCTGGTTATAACGTCCTATATGAGGCTCATTCATTGATTTATATTTCTCTAAATTGTATTTATTATGTATATATCACATATACATAACAGGGGAAATCTGAAACTGCAGAGAAACAAAAAGAAGAAAATAGCAGCCAGCCATATCAATCACTGTCACCATCTTGGTGTATATACACACTTTTAGAAATGAGTTGTGCAAATCATGGCCTCTGAATACTGACTTTCTGGATTCATATTCTGGCTCTTTGATACATATTAGCTCATAAATTTTAGGAACTCTAACCACTCTCATCTTCAAGTTTATAACATGCATCATGGAGATAATAATCCTACCTTCCTTCATATTGTTATTATTTTTAATATATTTCAAAGAGGACCTTAGTGTATATTCTTTTTTTTCCCACTTATCATCTCTTAATTCACTAATATGTTTGAATCTCTTTATGCCAATAATCATACTGCATTTCTAAACTCAGTAAGACTGAAGATGGGTCACTTCCTTGTTAGAATGTAAGTTCCATGTGGACAAAGGGCCACACCAGCTTCATTTGCAGATCCCGTACCTGGCCCTTCATAAGCAACTCCATGCATGACTGTGCACTGCTAAACTGACTCAAGACTGGCCACACCATCAATTCAATGCAGTTTAAGTCCGGGAAATCAAAATTGGTAAAAATGGAAGAGAATGAGGTCACTGGTTCTTCCATTCCCCCTTTTAAAAAAAAAATTCACAACTGGAAAGAAATGTGTGAATCTTTAAGTAATATCCGCACAGTAATATCTTATGCACAAGTCTTGGGAAGTTCCTTTCAGAAACAGAACTGTGCATTATTTTTTTTTTCATGCACAGAGAGAATTACCGAGAGCGTAAGGTGTGGAAATAAATAAATAAATAGATAGATAGTAGGTAGATAGGAAGACAGGTGTGTGTATGTGTGTGCACATGTGCGTGTGTGCACACACAAGCAGAATTAGGGTCAAGCCTGCCAAATGTATCGTCCATGTTCCATGTGAAGGCTCAGTCAACTGCAATGCTCACAGTACAGTTGTAGCACTCAGCTGAAGTATGTGCATTTTTGGTCTGAAAAGTTCTTTTGAAATTAGACTGTGTTTTCTAATCTCAAAAAAAAAAATTGTTGGTTGGATGATTTTCATTTCTTTCTAAAATGACAAGCGATACTTCAATTTTTAGCAAAAGGTTAATGTTAAGTCTCCAAACTTTATAAATTGTACTTTCTCCATAAAATAAACTATTGCATGCTGGTGTGTAAGATTAGCGAGAAATGTGCACACTGTTGAAAATAGATGGATTTTGCGTTTCAAGGTGACAAGTGCAATGTCAGACCCAATCAATCGATCACTGCATAATTATTATTGCAAATGATCCATATCCATGCCGCAAACCTTAAGGGGAATTTAATGAAGCAGTAAGCACATCAATAATAAGATCTACTTTGGTCTCTATTAAATCTCATGATTCATAAATATCCTGGCATGTTTTATTCTTCCTTTAAATCCTGTGAAGACATCTAAAAAGTGAATGCTTGAAGGCTACTATTTAACACTTCACTAAAGACAATTCTAAGGCTTTCAGAAAGATTTAGGCTCAATATCAGATCCCTCATCACATATAGGCTAATGGAATCCAATAGTCTATGGATATATACAGAACAGAGTTCCTCTACAAAGTTAGAATCAGGGTGGACATTTTCATCCTCCTTTTCAAATTCAAATTTTTGAGAGGAAAGGTCCCTGCTAACAGCAGCTGAGCTGGTATCCGATACCCATGAGCAAGAAGTGTGGTTGTTGTTGCTGTTGTTGTTGTATGAGAGAAAGAGTAGATGCTGGCAGGAGTTTGCCTGCCTACCTTGTTTTGTTGTGAATTAGAAAAAGGCACCCTTCTCTGGACAGGCTGGAAGGTGTAAGAACTGGCAGCTTATCTCATCTTTAGGCAAAGAAAATGGCACCCTTCCCTCTGGGTGAATGCAGCTCCAAGCCAGGGTACATGGCTTGATTAGGAGAGGAAAGGAGAGCAAAGCTTGGATTTCATCCTTGTCTCCAAGCCATGGTGCAATTCACCAAATGTACAATCCCCGGACTTAGAACGCAAACAGACCAGAGCCAAATGGTACCGATTTAGAGGTCAGAAATCGCAACTCATTGATTGCTGCTAATGCTCGGCATTACCAAGTTGTAACACCAAGAGGAGCTGGGAACAGGAACAGGCTTGGGAGTAAAATCTGCATTTGTCTTTATTGGCAAGCAAACGCGCTTAAAAAAATACACCATACATTGAATACCTACTCCACATGCCTTGAAGTATTGCTGTCACTGGGGCGCCTGGGTGGCTCAGTCAGTTGAGCGACCGACTTCAGCTCGGGTCATGATCTCACTGTTTGTGAGTTTGAGCCCCGCATTGGACTCTGCTGACGGCTCAGAGCCTGGAGCCTGCTTCTGATTCTGGGTCTCCCTCTGTCTCTGCCCCTCCCCCACTCATGCTCTGTCTCTCTCTGTCTCAGAAATAAGCTTTAAAAAAATTTGTTTTTAAAGTCTTGCTCTCACAAAACGCATCCTCTAATAACCATATAATAAACTCTCATCTTTGTCTTAACAACTATCATGATCTTTTCAGAAAGTGTCTCTTTTTGATATGTGGTCTACTTTCCTTCTATACATGCTTCTGATCGCATAAACTTGGGTACATTGTGTCTCCCTCTCTGAGCCTCCTCCTTGCGTCTAAAATTCTCTGATGTCACTTATATATGCACTGCTATATTCTACAATCACTATTACCAATACTCTGGAATGTAACTCAGAGACATGTTGTCACCACATAGGAGTATTAATTTTTTCCTGAATTCCATCTTATTCAATGAATAGTACATTCTACAATCACAGTGCTACTCACAAACTTCTCTAGGCTAAAGGGGAGCCAGCATAGCACTGGGTGAGTTTTTTCTATGCCACGCTGGGGCAGAAAAGAAAACATTCCTGGTGGGGCATGTGATGGCTCAGTTGGTTAAATATCCAAGTCTTTATTTTGGCTCAGGTTATCATCTCATGGGTCATGGGATTGAGCCCCATGTCGGGCTCTATGCTGATAGCACAAAGCCTGCCTGGGATTCTCTCCCTCTGTCTCTGCCCCTTCCCCACTCTCTCTCAAAATAAATAAATAAATAAACATTAAAAAAGAAATACACTCCTGGCTGTGAGAATGGGTCCTACAAAGACCAAGAAATGTCTTCGTGGAAACTTCCAAATGGAAGCTTGAGAAAATATTTAGTATTTTTAACTTAGTACCAGATATCCTTGTACAGAAATTTTTTTTCCCTGTGTTTCTGATATCCTTGGGAAACAATCCTTGGTCAGGTCATTAAGTACAAGGCTTTTTCTTTTTAAAAAATAACTTTATACTTGCAACCTAACCTCTAAAAATGTTTAGCAGTTTAGATCCCAACCAAAAAAAAAGAAAAAAGGTATGAGAATGAGTATTCTCAAACCCTAAAAAGCACTCAGTATATTATCCTTTAAAAAAATTCTCTCGGGGTACCTGGGTGGCTCAGTGAGTTAAGCATCTGACTTCGGCTCAGGTCATGATCTCATGGTTCGTGGGTTCAGGCCCCACATCAGGCTCTGTGCTGACAGCTCGGAGCCTGGAGCCTGATTCAGTTTCTGTTTCCCCCTCTCTCTGTCACTCCCCTGCTTGTGCTCTGTCTCTCTCTCTCCCTCTCTCTCAAAAACTAAAATAAACATTAAAAGTTTTTTAAATAAAATAAAATAAAAAGTAAAAAAATTTCTCTCAATTTGAAAAAAAAATTGGTCTTAGTTTACATTTATTTGACATTGGAGAGGATGAACATAATGTCCTATATTTATGGCCATTTGATTTTTCCATCTAACTTGTCTGTTTATCCTCCTTTGCCCACTTGGTACATTTTTAAAGTTGTTACTGTCCATTTCATTACTATTTATCATGGGCTATGTTAAAAAAAAAAAAAAAAAGGAGCATCTAACAATAAGGAGACAGGTAAGTAAATTACGGTATATCCAAAGGCTAAAAAATGATACCAAATTTAAAATCTCATATTTTCAAAAATATGTAGTAATACCAGAAACTGTTTCTAAAATACCTTGTAGGAAAATATATTTCTAGTGTGACTCTAATTTTTGAGGGAAATATCCAAGTAAATTCAAGTATATCGATCTTTTAAAAGATGCAGAAATAGATCAAAATATTAAAAGTAGTGAGTGACAGTTTTGGGAGATTAATGTCCTTATTCATATTGCCAATTTTATAATGCTCAGATATTACTTTTGCTTTCATAAAGGGGGTAATCATAATTTTTTTTTTTTTAAGGAGAGCAATTTTAGAGTGCCTGGGTGGCTCAGTCGGTTAAGCGTCCGACTTCGGCTCAAGTCATGATCTGGCAGTCTGTGAGTTTGAGCCCCGCATCGAGCTCTGTGCTGACAGCTCAGAGCCTGGAGCCCGCTTTGGATTCTGGGTCTCCCTCTCTCTCTGACCCTCCCCCCACATGCTCGCTTTCTCTCACACTCTCTCTCTCTCAAAAATAAATAAACATTAAAAAAAAATAATTAGAGGGGCGCCTGGGTGGCTCAGTCCGTTGAGCGTCACACTTCGGCTCAGGTCATGATCTCACAGCTCGTGAGTTCGAGCCCCGCATCGGGCTCTGTGCTGACAGCTCAGACCCTGGAGCCTGCTTCTGCTTCTGTGTCTCCCTCTCTCTCTGCCCCTAACCCACTCGCATTCTGTCTCTGTCTCTCTCAAAAATAAATAAACATTAAAAAAATAAATAAAAATAAAAAAAATTATTGGAGGAGAACACTTTTCATGGGCGTTTTATTCTACCCATTTTTCAGGACACAGATACCAAGACTCAATGTTAATCCATTCATTCCTTTAGAGCCTAAATTTAAAATCTGCTTTCATCTTCTGTTTTCTTTTCTCTTCATCCTTCTCTGCAGCTTTTTTTCCCCTCTACTTGTGAGTTTTATTTAGTAATGGGGGGGAAAGGAGACTAAAGTCTCACATTTCAGTGTAAAGCACTGAGCTAAGCACTAAAAATCGTTCTGTCAATTCATCCTCGTGCTTCTCCAAGTATTGCCCCCATTTTAAAATGGATGTAGTAAAATGTCCAAGGTCACACAGTGAGAAGCTAGCACAAAATGAGTCTGAACCTATCTCTAGCTGGTTCCCAAACTCCTTGCTCTTTGAACCATTTCCCACTGCTGAGAGATGGAGAGGGTCACCCCTGCCCTGCGTGCAGCCCCCCTTTACCCCCGCAGGCGACGTGGTTTGTTGTAGCTGTGGTAACAATGGTTATAGCTAACTTTTCCCAAACACGTACTACCTGCTGTGTATGTTTCTGAGGGTCCTTCTTGCAATACATTATTCGACGTCACCACAACCTTTTGAAAATAGTACTAGGCAAGAGTGATGTGCAAAGTACTTAGCAAACAATATCCTTTGGGTACTGAACTACTACCAGCTGTATGCAAAGCAGGACGGCCACTCAGCAATCCGGCTCATTGTCAGCTGATCTGCAACCTCGTGTGCTCCTATCAACCCCATGTTAAAGATGAAGAAACTGAGGGCTACGTGCTTAGAATCCCGGAAAGGCCTGATTTTGAAAACAGTCTTGCTTTACCGCAAAGCCCGTGATCTTAATTATAATGTCCTACACTAAGAAACCTGTTATTACCCGCATGTGATAAATGGCCGTATATGTTTAAGAGTGCCCACGTGTGTGTGCGCACAGTCTCTTTCTTTCATAACATAAAGTATGCTGCTTTTGGCTTAATGTTACAAATGACAGAATGGCCTGAACTTTTGCCACTTCTGTTCGTTTAAAATACTGAGGGCTTTGGGGAAAATCTGAAGGTACTGTGCATATGAAAAACAAAACAAAACAAAAAAACACACAAAACAAAACAAAACACAAACATCTCCCTCCCATATTCCTCACTCTCCCATTAACTAATTGTGTTCCTGTTCTCATTTGTAACACTTGCCTCTTTGATTAGCCTTTTAATTTAGCACATTAACAACACTCTCTTTACTTGAATACTCCACCGCTGAGCTCATTTAAGTCAAATGCCCTTGAAGATACTTGAAATTCCTAACGACACTTACCATTATTAAACAGTTTTGTATTTCTGACCCTCAGCCAGAGGTGCTGGGTCCTGGACAGAGCAGCACTGTCGTTTATTCAAGGAGTTCCCACCCTATCCTCCCCAGCTCTGCGGGCATCCTCAGAGTTTCAATATTCCACAGATGTATCCTTTATCCCCTCCCACCCCTCATCCCCCATCAGAGTGTTTTGGTAAATAAACACAAGAAGCCTGCTGACTCAGCATGCGTGAAAGAGTCATTCATTGCAGAGGTCTCAGGATCAGGTTTCTTTGAAAATACGGATCAGAGTCAGATGCAGAGACGGGGTGGGCGTATGTGAGTGCACTTGCCTTTTATGAGCAGAGGCAAAGTCAAATTGAATAGAATTCAGTTATTTGTAGCAGATGGAGAGGTGCTTAAAATCCTAGGAGAAAAACAAGGACCTAAGGCCCCAACGCTTCTCAACGAAAAAAAAGAAGCTCACGTCCTTAGTGTTCTCCCTGACTCTCTGTAGCTCCTCACTGCCTCGCCGCCCCTTGCTTTAATTCTATTCTAGAATGCACGGCAGGTGTGAGTTTCTGATAATATATGAAGTGTGACGCAGCTCTAACCCAGCGTGACCTGGCTCCTGAGGCCCTCAGAACTCTCTCTCTCTGGCCACACTCCCTTGCACTCTGAGCGTCGGCCAACCTGGGCTTCTGGAACCTCCTTGTACTCAGTGTCCTCCTTGCCACCACCTCTGCCTAGCAGCTTCCTCCCTGATAGCAGCCTCCTAACCCCCAGGTCCCAGTTGGGAAGAGCCTTTCTAGGACAAATCATGCCTGATGTCACCATTCCTAATACCCCTCCCGTTATTGTATTACCCAAGCACGTTTGTAGTTTCTATCTTGGCCCTCATTACAAGCTGCAAGTACAATGTTTATTTATTTGTAGAGTGGGCATCTGTGGCTTTTACCTAACCAGCATTTTTATTTCTCCTTCTGCTAACAGCTCTTTAATATTTCCTGGGAAACCACCTCTCCCCTACTCTCAGTTCATGTTTTCTTAGAGCTGAGCCTACTCTCAGATTCCAAACAGTGAGTGTTTTTACCCAGGTATGGACATTTTACACCTTGGTTTGAGGTGGGTGGGTGATCTGATCCAGGGATGACAGAATTGTTCCCAGAACTTCTCCCAGAACCCACTACGTCTCGGATGAATGTGGAACATCCATTAGGGCTGCCATCACAGTGGATGTCAGCTGGGAGCCACCAGTGGCTACCTCAGCCACCTTGTGGGTGAGCCACACAGGAAAGTGGATCTGAGAAACTGAGTTTGGGTCCCAATGACATGACTTGACTACCGGCATCCATGTGGCCTTAAACATCTATCTTTGGACTTTCCAGATATGTGAACTCATATATTCCCCTCTTGAATTCAACAGAATTCTGCAACCATGAGCCTTAGCTAAAATCCTTTATCCACTGGCTTTGCTGCTTTGTGACCACTTGTGCTCTGTTTTGTTATAACCTGTTTGATCTGTCTCCTCAACTACACACAAGTTCCATGAAGATTGGCATCGTATCACACTCCCTCTGTCCCCAACACTCAGCGCACACAATACCTGACACAATGGAAATCCTTATCGGACACATTGGAAATCCTTGGTATTTTTGAGCAAATAAATGAGTTTAAAAAACAAATTTTATTTGTTTAGTTATGCACTGAGATCTTATACATCATCATCAATAAACATACTTTGAGCTCCCCCCTGGTGTGTATCATGACATCCCAGTACAGAGGAGTACAGAGAAGGCTTAGGATAATTCCTCCCATGAAAGGATTCACAGTGCAATTCAGAGAATTAGAAAACAAACAGCCACATATAAGAAAGCATGTAACGCCGCATGACTGATAAAGATTCAGCCAAATTTTCATTTTGTCATGGGCCCTATTAAGACAGAACATTCTAGCTAGAACAAATTATGAACTTAGCCAAAAAATTACAAATGGATTTGCAAATAAGAGAATCACAGGTCACTCTTTACTCATAAAAAGATGATTCTGTAATGAACATTTGTCTTTGATATATTGGAAAAGCAAAGTCTGTTCTTCAGGTAATAAGAGATGGGCACAAAACTTTTGGGTAGCCAAAGAAAGCAAATAATCTATATATCATCTAAGTAAGTTATTTAAATATAAGCAGAGAGCTCTCCATGCCACTGCTCCCCCCATCCCCCGACTCTTTTATATTCTGCTCTTGTCAAAGGCCATCTCCCATCTCAGCCATACCACCTAATCCACTGGCAAGACATGAGTGGGATGAAAAAAACATCAATAATAAAAAACTGCAGAGGGATACAGTAATCCCCACATCAAGGTACTAGAGGTGTCAATCCAATATATAAAATGTGAAAGTCTGACTCTAAGTAATGAAACCATGGGGAGCACAAGATTCAGAATACAGAGACAGCCATGGTGTATTCTATCCAATTCCCATCACCACCTGAAATAGCATTACATTTCTTCCAATCATTTCCAGAGCTTCCTCTTCCCACACCTATCACTCCTTCCTAATTGTTTTCGTGAATTTCTACCTACAATGTCTTTGGGTAGGAAGTGGAAAACACAATCTACAATTTTTCCTCTACTTGCCCTAAAAGCTTCATGTTCCCTAGTTGTCAAAACAATGCTCTATTCCTTCCCGAAATTATCTTGTTGGTATTGAATATCAATTTTTCAATTTGTTCTCCTCTGAATGGGGACATGAGGTTTGTACAGAAACTAATTTGCTTATGTCGTTCAAACCTGCATCGTTTGATCAAGTATTTGTCTGAAGGTCTGTGAAATTTTCTAAAGGTGTATGTATGAAACACCACCAAAATGTAGAATGAAGAATACAAAGGCTGCTTCCTATTCAGTTGGTTTTTCACCATATTCCGGAGCTAAAGAACCTACAGAGTGGCCAATGACTATGTTTAAAAGTTAAATATAAAGGCTCTATAATGTTTTTACACAAATATGCATCAGGTTTTGCTTCTGTATGGACACACACACACACACACACAATCAGGACTATAAGCCTAGTGCCTAGAATTTCCTATTGAGAGAAACCATTGGCCCATTTTTTTTTTATTTTGCTTCCTTTGATGTAATACTATGTATTTGCTGCCCTATATAGATGAACCATTATTTTCGCAAGAATCTTTAGACACAAGAATTCAATGAGTTTAGTGTCATTATTAGATTGGAAAGAAAAATGGATGGGGCTTTATGATACAAATCACTTTACAGACAAAGAGGAATGTGCATGTAAACAGAATTTCAGAAAAATACAAAAAAAGTACCGATCAATTTACATCAATGGCTTCTGGGTGCTCAAGCGGAAAATAACGTATTACTCCCTCTGCCAGAGAGAGTCTGCAGTGAGTAGAGGACATGAATGGTTAAGCCAGAGGGAGAGAAGATGTAAGATATAAATGAGTTCCCATTCATTAACTTTTGGTCCATCCAGTTTCCTGCTCATCACCCAGAAGAAGGTTGGGATGCTCATCCCAGTTGGCCTTCTTGTATCTGAAGAGTATCTAAACAAATGGGTACCTCTGACTCAAAGATGCTGAGAGACTAGCTCTTTCCAAATGTTTAAAAATATATTTTTAACAACATTACAGGTGTTCCTTTGTGGGAGAGCAGAAGAGGAGGTGTGCTGAGTTTGGAGGAAGAGAATGGTGGTGGAGAGACTTGGGAGTATTTGGGGGGCTCTGAGCTGTCCCTGGTAATACGGAGACAAAAGATGGGATTTCAGTATAAATTACAGTCAAGAAAGATAAGAGATGAGTAAGGATGGGATTCTTCAGCACAGTAATCAGCGTCGACTGGGTCCGTTTTTCTGAGCCCCTAACTAAGACATATGATGACCAGGATGGGTGCCAAAGAAACTCACTAGGTCGATAGCAGTGAGTTTCTGAATCAGAATTCTTTGGGGGAAAAGGAATCATCTTTGTATTCCTGAGGCATTTTGCTACAAAGCGTCCTGTCGTAGAAAACACAAAAATTCTCAGCATCAGGATAAAACGCTGAAATCTTTCTCCCCACAAAAGCAACAACAACAACAAAAAAATGTTTTCTTTGGTTGCCACCAGAAATCTCTAGCACAAGTTCCTACAGAAAGGAACCATTTGATTAATGGGTCAACTAATCTGGGGAAAAAGAGACCATAGTCAGGCCTCCAGGTCATCAAAGCAGAACTAGGAATCACAACAAAAAGGAGGCTGTCCTAAAGTCAGATATGGCAAAGGGGAGCAAATATCTGAGACAGGAACAAATACTTGGCAAATCTGTGAAGTGCAGTCAACAGGTGATTAATGTTAACCATCAACCTGCCATTTTCAGCTCCTCCTACTTCTTAGCAGAGCCTCTACCTAACTGTAGATTCCCCAAACGGCATGACAGGCAAACAGTCTGTGCTCAATAAGGGCTTAATAAATGATCAGCCAACTCAATGAGTGAATGTTGAATGAATTTATTAACACCATGCTAGGTACGAGGGAAATTGTATATAAGTAGGAACGACTGACAATTCAAGAATGGGTTAAATTATGGGGTACCCATACACTGGAACACCATCTAGGCCACACTAAGGATGCTGCTGTGGAAAATACCTGATGGCACAAAATGTTAGGTGTTAAAAGCAGGTTCCAAAACACTGAGTTCCAAAACAGGGTGATCTCATTTTTTTTGCAAAGAGAATATTCCCTCTCAGAGGCTTTCTTTTCCCTTCTTCACATTTTAATGTATCTGAACTTGAGATGTGTTTCACAATTGATATGGCCTTTTGACACTATCGCATTTCTGCTGCTACACACACACACACACACACACAGAGAGAGAGAGAGAGAGAGAGAGAGAGAGAGAGAGAGAGAGAGAGAAATAACAAGCCTGCCTAATAAATCAATGGTATGCCTTATAATCCTTATAATCAATATTGCTTCCAAATTGAGAAAATAAATGTGTGTGCATTTATGTGTGTGTGTTAGAAAAAAAACATAAGAAATCAGGGTTAATATTTAGGTATATATCTTAGGTCCTAGAAGAGTTAGTGCTATTATTTGCCCCCTGTTGCCTACTTTTACTACAAAGGGCATGTATTTTGTTTGAAATAAAGGGGGAAGAAGAATGTTAAAATAAAAGGAGGAGAGGTTGTTTCAGCCCTAAAGGAATTTAAATTAAATTGATATGATGACCTCAGAACTTAAAACAACCTTAGTCTGTATCTACAATCTATGCATAAGTTCTAATCGATACAGAATTTATAAATCTAGCATTCTATAATCAGTTTATAACCAATTGCTAGAATGTGGAGCATAGAACAGAAAAAGCTTCAGGCATTTGGGAAAGAGAATGGACAATTCAGAGCAAGTCCCCCAAATACCCGGGATGGGTGAAAATGCAGGAGATTGGCTGCTGGCAAGTTCAGCTACTCCACAAGTTTGCTAAGAGCAGTCTGAGAAAAGAATATTCTGGCTGGTGGAGTTTTTGCCAAGGGTAATGCACAATGGGGGATTCCAGACTCCCAGGATCCTGTAGATGCATTTTTGTTTATTTCCTCTTCTTCTCCTTCTTCTTCTTTTTTTTAAAAGTGATTTAACTGTGTTGTCAAAAGCTGTGGTGCTGTCTACTGGGGTCCCTGGTTCTCTCCCCTGCCTATTTCACATCACTCAGAGATCCTCTGCTTGTTGCTTTTCTGCACCCACTTTCAGATTAGATATGGATGTATAAAACTCCATTTATAAAAGGATGGGGAAAAAGACAAAATGATAAAAAGGTTAATATAGAAATCACACTAGTTTAACTACAAGCAAAAAGAACAAAGGAAGAGCTCTTGGAGCATACACAAGAAAATTCGAGTAGAAATAATAAAATAGAAACGTTTCTCTATTCTAAGGGAGAAAAGTAAAACAGACCAAGTCAAAAGCAAATACCTATCACAGTGGAGTTTCAGTTGGGGACCATGTGGTCCAGGACCTGAGGAAATGGGTAAATGGTACCTTATCTCCAAATTCAATGAGCGAGTGTCAATTGGTAACTCATTCTTCCAGCCCTGGGAAGACACAGCTCATCTGTATCCCAAGAAAGACTAATAGTCACAGAAGTAAAGAAGCTGGGTAGAGTTAGAGGCTGTACCTGCTGCAAGACTTCATCTTACCCTAGGGTATGTGTTCCCTGGAACCCCACACAGATTAGGGCCTTGGGGTAGGTGATTCCCTGCTTTTTCTGGAAGTCCCCAGGGAAAGCTGTTTCTCTCTTGTACTACACCTGAGTTTGGTGAATCAAAACTCCCAGAAGTTAGCAAAAACGGTGCCAGGGAGCTCAATTTTCTTTTCCCTGTACACCAACTTGTCCTCACACAGGTGACAGGAAGCAGAACGGTAATGACCAAACTTATTTTTTTTAATATGAAAAAAAGAACTTCTTAAAGAAATTTAAAGAAAGAATATACAAATGTTAGATGGGACTGACATCTGCCATTGCGTCATCAGACTGGCTTACAGGACCTAAACTGTGCTTTTAATGAGTACTCTTCCAGAGCATTCTACTTGTATCCTGAGAAGACAGTCCCCCTACACAAAAAGGACCGAGTGGGTATAGAGGAAAAGAAAGAAGATTCTACCCCACCGGATCCCACACCTCGCAAAGAAAAGTTTTCCACCTAAATAAAAACATACTCACTGAAGTCGTGTGCTATTCACACAGGTGCACATAAAGAGCCTCCTTAACACATTTAAGAAACAATGACAGGAATAAAGCGGATGTGGAATCTATTTAACTATATCTGTGTGTGTCTTCATTTTCACTTTGGTATCTGTGAGAGAGCAGCAAACACTATTTTCATACATGGGTATAGCTGAGACTCATTTTCCTAAAGAAACACGAGCTCTAAAACAGAGATATCAGCCACATTGAGAGTATCTTTATTTACAGACTAGAAGGCAAGGCAAAGCATCCGCATTAAAAAGGAAGAAAAGAAAAGAATGGAAAAACCCTCCAAACCTCCCAGTGTTAATGCTAGCTTGCTAATTCATATCTCCTCAAACAGCATGGATCCAGCTGTTCCCATTTAAAGTCTCTGCCATTTTTTGAAAGCAGACCCGAAAATTCTGAATTAAAGATGTAAATAGAATACTTGAGCACAGGGCAGGAAGGTAGGAGACATTTTACAATTTGATAAATACTGTTAATAAGAACACGGAGCACCGAAAAGCATTGGTCAGAAAGAGGAAAGCTGGAACTGGGGGGCACAGACGGATTAATTAGCAGGAACCGGGTCAGCCAGATTTTAGGACCTAGGAGAGGCCCTGGGACATAGGATGCTTTTCCCCTCTGCTTTGAGCTGCAAACACGTACCTATGTAAGAGCCAGCAAACTTAATAAATAGAATCAACAACATCACTTAGCAACTCAGAGAAAAAGCTTGGCCAGCAAACCGTTACCCACCACAGTGGAACTAAAATTTGCTAACCATTAGCCAGAATCCACCCACAAAATAAAAACCAAGATAGACTCCTTTTCTTGAAATACTAGCATACTAATTTCCTTATGCTACGATCTCATGTGACAAATTTTCTTAGTGCTTAAAAAAAAATCAACATTTGTAAACATTCAAAATTTTAATCTTTTCAACCTGTGCCGTCAAAATTAAAAGGTATGACAATTCGGTGTCTTCAGGTAAAACTATCTCAGTTACGTTCATGCTAAGCGTATGCTACTTAGTATTAGCAGTTTTGTATTTCTGAACACGTCTCTCGCGATGGGCAAGTTTGAAGAGGAAACTTGCCCTAAAATGAAAACAAAGTAATACTAGAGACAGTCTGTCCCCACCTGGCAGAAGCCATTGTATTGCACTGTGCAAAAATAAGCCAGGTGGAAATGAAGCTAAAGTCACTACAAAGGAAAATGTCCACTAGAAAAGAAGAGGGAAAATAAAAAAAAAAGTCTACATCACAAAGCTCACTGAGGGGGAGGCAGGCTGAGACACTAGCAGAGGTCACAGAACGACTTGATTAACAAAGAAGTCGACAAAGAGGCTTTTCTTCCTTCCAGCAAAGGCAAGTTCTTGCATCTGAGTTGAGCTAGAAAAGTAACTGGGGGGAGGAGAATAAAAAGAGGTTCCTCTAAGTACGCTGAACAACGGAAGCCAACAATGATGATGATGCTGATGGAAAGGACAGAGTTTGACGTGGTACATGCCTCCCTCCCTTGGAAGAGGGAACACCCGTATTGCACAGGAAATCACACAGCTGAGTCTTGGTTACTCGGCTGATAATGGCACACAAGTCCTTCAGGGGCCAAACTGACCCAGGACATCTATTTGTTCCCGAAACATGATTAAGGAATTTTTCTAAGCCTTTCCTGCTAGATGGCTATTGTTTTTCAAATTGCCTCAACAGTAAATACTGTAATTCGTAACTACAGGTTCCCCCCTTCAATGTTGGTACGTTAATGACATCTCCTAAAACAAACAATCACACGAACAGTGACAATATACCTCTCAGGAAGCCCCAGCAAGTACAGGGAAAGCATCCTTTTTTTTTTTTTACACCCATCTCGTAAAATACACGCATACAAATACACACCTGGTTAAGGCAAATACAACACTAAGCCCAAAATGACAAATAAGTAGTCACTTGTGAGAGAAAACAAGACAAAACAAAATGAAACAAACAAACAAAAACCACCACCACTCAGAACAGTTCGTTTGTAGTAATTAAACAAAATCCCACACAGCTACAAGTGATGCTGAATTTGCTTCATGCCTGAACCGGCTTTTTCAGACCTTTTCTTTCTTTTCTTCTTTCCCCCCCCCCTAAATTCACCATCACAGTGTTTTAAGAAAAGAGAAAGCCATGCATTCCCACACACATTTTTTTTGTTTCCTTTTTGCAACTGAAAATAAAATTGCAGCTTAACGCTAATGAACCAGGTCTTGCCTAAACTCCCACTGGAAATACAAGCACATGTAGTGGAGCTGTGCAAGATTATTTTGCCACAAGCATAATCACCTTACACAAAATGCGATTACTCTGGGCTGCAATCTTTATCCCCGAAGTCAATTTATTAATCAGAGAGAAAGAGAGAAAAGAGAGAGGGGGGTGGGCAGAGAGAAAGAGAGAGAGAGAGGACAGAGAGAGAGAGAGAGAGAGAGAGAGAGAGAGAGAGAGAGACTACCTACCCACAAATACATCATCATCTTGAAAGAAATCAAGGGCTCTCTGTCAGCAAACAGAAGTCTCCTTACTTCACCAAGAGTATCTGGAAGAAAAACTGAAACCAGTGGGTAGAAAATCTTGCCTTTTTCCTGTCAAGTCCTCAGAGCCCCTCTTCTTTCCTTACACAAGGTTTGGTATGCTTGTTTATGAGTTTATGAGGATAGCATCCTTCAGTGGCACTGTGTGATGTGACTTGCTTCAGGCTGCCTCTCTCTCTCTCCCTCTCTCAGTCTCTCTCTCTCTCTCTTCCTCTCTCTCTTCCTCTCTCTCTCTCTCTCTCTCCCTCTCTCCCCTTTTCCTTCCTAACTCTTGCCTCTCCTCTCTTTCCTGTCTAGGCTGCTTAGGTAACAAA
Source organism: Panthera tigris (assembly GCF_018350195.1). Classification (NCBI taxonomy): domain Eukaryota; kingdom Metazoa; phylum Chordata; class Mammalia; order Carnivora; family Felidae; genus Panthera; species Panthera tigris. The sequence continues at coordinate 35,536,958 of NC_056675.1, forward strand.
TTCTTGGTGTGGCTGCTTAATGAGCAAATCCGGACACTTTAGGCAGACAGCAACAGTGGCGAAAAGAGACCGTGGTGGTAGTGGTGGTATTAATAATAATAGCGATGGTGTAATCATAAACAGACGTGCACTACACCATTTCCTGAAGGCTGGTGGGAGGTTCGCAGAAGTCCCCACTGGTGGAATTTACAGGAAAGCGGGCCGATCCTCTTGAGGCAAGCGCATCTGCACAGAGCCGGTGACTCTGGGAGGCCAGCATCTGAGATTTTTTTTTTTTTAACTCAGAGTAAAGCTCCAGCCGCAGTGAAAAGAACATGTGCAGCAACCGGCTTCCCCTTTATCTCTTTAAATGTACTTCAGATAAAAGCAGCATCCAGTCTGGTCAAGGCCTCCCCAGACTCATTGCTCTTTATACCGCACGGCTCAGCACACTTGTCTACAGCCATCTACCGACTCCGCCGTGTCATTGCGGGCTCGCAGGCTGCCTGCTGCCTGCGCTGCAGCTGCAGCTGCTGCTGCCCATGGCTGTGCGGGGGCGGCCACCTCCCCCAGCAGGAGCAGACTCTCAGCCAGGGTGTGCACCGGGACCCGGGAGCAAAGGGGGCACTGGGGAAGGGCCGCTGGGGGCTTCTGTGCCAATTCGGCAAATCAAAAACCAAACAAACCCCACCAACGAAACCCAGGGAACAGAATGCCTCAAGAAGACTTGCTAACACAAATGTTTAGCCTTCCTAACCTACAGATGGAGATTATATACATATGCCCTCATTAGGAGACCCGATTTTGGTAGGTGTAGAGTGTGTGTGTGTGTGTGTGTGTGTGTGTGTGTGTGTGTATTTCTTCTTCCTTCTCCATGATCCTTTCCTATTGCAGACCTGGGAAATTTTGCAGTGTGCATAAAACTTGATCATTTCGACAGGCTCTCCCTACAAAAACAAACAAAAAAATCCACAGCTAAGATTTCCTGAAATTATCCAAATTTTTTTTCTTCCCTGAATCAATTCTCCTTTATTAGTTGTTCTTTTTAATCCATTTTAAATTGTATACTTTATCTTGAAAATTATCTCCATTACTGAAATACATCATGAGCAAGAGGATGGGGAATGCAATTTGCCCGGCATATTAATTGATGCAGTGCTCAATTATTGATATATGGATAAAGGAGGAATTAATATTAAACTACATCTCACACTTTAGGGGAGAAGGGGAAAAATGATCTCTTGCTGGACTCTGAGTTTTGACCAGTAGTTATATATTTACACATCACACAGAGAAACTGCCTAACTGAGCCCCTAGTTGATTTCTACAACTGCAGAAGGCACAATGTCACCTAAATAATTAAAATGCATTAGCTAAATTGTGGAATCATCTGCAGCGCTGGGCAGGTGGCAAGGCACCTGTTAAAATCGCCCATAGGTAGTCGAATCAAGATGCATAATGGCCAAGCAGTTTGGAGAAGAGCAACACTGAGCCATGCCATTAAACCAACAATGATGGAGAGGTCCTCGGAGCTGGCTACCTCCAAGGGGCAAGAAAATAACCACACAATCACCAGCTGATACATCTCCATTGGAATGAAGAGTCAACTCTTCTGGTTTGACAGGGGCCCAGGGACTTCCTGAGATGTAGGACTCTCAGTGCTAAAAACAGGGCAGCCCCAGGCAAACCAGAAGGGTTGGTCACCCTTCTTGGAAGAAGCACTACACACATTTTGTCATTACACTTAAGAAAAATGGGGAATCCATCTTCCTTATTATTTTTGATACTGAATATCACCTCTATGCATGATCTCCACTAATTCTAGATTTGCACAGAGGACAAAATGCATCCTTCCTGACAGGAATGCTTGGGGGGAAAATATCTTTAAATATTTACATGCATGTACTCATTTATTGATTCCACAGATCTTCTCCTGAGCACCTGCTCTGTATCAACCTCTGTGTATGTACTTGGAATGCAGTGGTGGTGAAAGCACGATACAGATGTTTCAAATCTGTGGGCAGCAAATAGCCTGAAGAGTCATTTTGTTGGGCCCATACATTTTTTGTCATATTTGCTGTAAACATTTGCCAACATTTAAAAACCGGGACATTTCTAATGAAAACCTGGAAGTACATTTTTGGGGGAAATATTAGATATGATCCAGCAATGTATAAGTGACATTTTCACAGAGATGATAATGGGCTCATGATAAGTTCTGCACAGTGTGCCCCCACTCCCAGTCATCCCTGAGATCAGATGTTACTGGGCAAGTGGATTTGCTAATTTGTGCTCTGGGCCTGGACCTTGTACACATTTAAGTTTGTAAATGCCACTTGCTCTGATGTAAGAACACACACACACACACACACACACACACACACACACCACATTTCAGACATGGAGTTCATACAGAATGTTTACCATAAAATCTGATACTTATCTTCAATGTTTCCTAACCTGAATTAAGATATTGGTATATTATTAGGAAAAGAGATAGATAGATAGAAAGAAAGAAAGAAAGAAAGAAAGAAAGAAAGAAAGAAAGAAACTAAGGAAAAGAAAGAACAAAGAGCGTAAGAGGGAGGGAGAAGGAGAAAGGGGGGAATATAACGTGGTATGTATGTATTTTATATTCACTCTATGCGCATTTTCCACAATGAGAGTTACAGTGCATCTATGGATCCTACATTGGGTAGAAACTTCTTTTCACTTAGGGCAAGTGAGCTCTGGAGACCAGGTAGGGTCTAGTCCTTGAACTTCAACTTGCAGAACTGTATCATCACCTCCAAAATCCCTTCACCTTCTCGTATGAACACTCTAGTTCATGTAGGTAGATCCAATGAGATCAACTAAAGGAAACAATGAGTCTCTTTAAGTTGGAAGTTACTTGATTTGTGCAAATTAACACTTTCTTTTCTTCTTCAAGGTATGCATAGCAAGATAATTTGTTCAAATATTCATATATTTTTCCTTCCATATTTTTCCTTTCTTCCCTCCACTACCACTGCCCTTAACTCTCTTTTGTGGCATAAGGCAATAGAAAGATATCAAATTAATGTTTTTTTTTCTTTCCTTTACCTAAGTCTAAGTCAAGTAATATAGAAGTGATACATTTGGCCAGTATACTGTTTTGTTTTATTCATCTGTATCTAAACATCTTTAAATTTGAGTTACGCTTTCTTGTTCACATAGTCCCCACTTGTCTTGATTGCATTATACCAGGTCTGCCTCATTCACTCACGTGCCTAAGTTTTGTAGGTATTTGAATGACCTTAGGATCAGAAGTCCATGGGAGAGATTACAGCAGGTGACCTGAAAGGTGAGTGAGAGAAAGAAGAGTACCTTTAAGAGATAACCTGGTGGGGAGGAAGAGCCCCCAAAATGGCGAATGAAGCAAATACCTCTGCATCCTGAGAAGGAGGTAAATGTACATTGCTCCTAAGCAGGTGAGATGCTAAGGGCCAGGGTTTCCAGCTCCACTAAAGAGGCATGGTTCATAAGGGGGATAGACAAGTAACTGAACCACCAGGCCAAAAGAAACCATGGGCATCAGATACCTGGTGTTGTCATAGTAACCACTACAACTGTTGGTGATCCATGACCCATCCACAATATCTTCTTGGGATTGTCAGCCGTACCTCCCAGACCCTTGCACATGCCTAGGAAAAGGGATGAATGTGAGACAGCCGAAAGGAATGCTTTGCTTGATGGGTGGGGTAGGAGACTAGATACAAAATGAAGTTGACTCAAAATAAACAATGAAGTAAATTATTTGCTGCATATCTGAGTTCAATGAACTGACTTATCATACAAGCTGTAAGAAAGCACACAAAGGCATATATCTGACCCATGGAGAGTACATGTAGAGTCTAGACTTGGTAGCCCATAACAGATCTAGGGATTGGTCCCTATTATTTCCTGGGATTTTTTACATTTAATCATCAGCTCCTGAAAGCATAGAGCACTCCAAGATTGTGTTCCTCATCCTCTTCTCAGCTTGTACCCCCTCATTTTTCCACCTGCTTGAACATGTGGCCCCTCCACAAGGAATGAGATTCACCCAAGATGGTGAAACATTTTATCACTGTGACACATGTGGGAGACAGCTGTTTCCCATAAATCAAGTTTGGGAGGTGTTGCGATTCCTCCACTCTAGAATCCGGAGGTTAAACAGACAGAATGGAACATTCGGTGGGGCTGCCCCCTCGGGGGGTGTCAGCAAATTATTTCTATGTTTGAAATTCTGCTCATAACCAAATTGATTATTCAATCAATTCTTCAAACCTTGTTCCTTGAAATAAGCAGACTGACATTTCCTATTTACTGCCACCCCCAAAACTTCCATTTTAAATAATTTTAATAACAAAGTAAACACACTCAAATATTCAATTCAAAACCAATTTTCCCCCATTTGCAACCTAGCTGGTAAGCCAGGAGCTATGTTCACAGTGGATGCATTTAAAGCTTCTCACTCTCATGCTCCAATAGGGATTATTTTTAAATAATCAATCCAGTTATCAATTATCAGCTCAACATCAAAATTAATCTATTGCAAAGTAATGGCCTACAACCAACAGTTACTAAGCTGCTGGTGACCTATCTGTGTATGTAAGTGGCTTCTAATCTGCTACAGAAATCAAAGAGCGCTGTGATGTATTAGATGATATAGCACAATCAGCACTGGACTTTCAATTTTATGAAAGAAAGTCTTCATTAAAAAGCTGAGTTGCTAAACACTAAACCGAATGTGAAAAATGACTTGAGAAACCCAATGTAATCACTGCTGGGACCTTGATTTAATATGGTTTTACAGTGCCCTCGTTTGACACTATTTTCTGCAAGACCTGAGTAGGTAGATCAATTTTCAGGCAGAAGTTTTCAGTTTTGTAGTAGCTACAGTGGCCTTCCATAAGGCCAACATTCCACTAAGAAAGTCCACAGAGCATTTGGACACCAGTGGATGGCTTCCAGAAAGGATCTTCGTCATCCCACAGAGACATATCACTGCCACCACTGTTAACCAGACACCAGCAGCATGGGAAGAATCTGATCATTCCCCTTAAAAACATATGGTTGTCTGTATCTTGATCCCTCTGGCCACTGAGGCAAAAGAAGATTCTTCCCCTTCAGAGGAAGTTCCAGCAAGTTCTACTACATTATCCCAAACTCTAGTGCCTTCAAGGAATATTTTAGGCCACTAAAAGGGCTGACCTCGGCAGAAAGAGGACTAGATGTTTGTTAATCAGTAAGGGCAGTCCCTTAGATCCCTAGAATCTCCAGGCAGGTACTGCTAAAATCATCCATGCTAATGAGGCCAAGATCATAGGTATGCTTTTTAAAAATTATTTATTATAAAATATTTAACATATATAATTATTATGAAATATGAACCATAATAAAACCATCACGTAATTACCCAACTCCTCACTGGAGATATGGAACAGGGTGTACTAAAGGGCCCAATATGTACTGACTCAAGGAACAAATTAATTAATAAGTACATTTGTATTGCCCTCCATATAAAAAGTGTTGCTACTTCTTGTAATTAGTGAGGAATGAGTGCTATTATTTTTCCAGCATTGGAAATTCATTTCTCTAAAGCCAAGCACATCTGCCTTTGGTTTCCCCATGAGAAACAGCCACAGTTACACGGGCCAAGGCTTAGGATACAAACTGTGGTGACAGAGTGGAATTTGCACCCATGTTCTGTCTCCGAATAAGGCCAGTGTACTGGAGCCAGAGACTGGCAAGGTGAGGACCAGTCTAATGCAGAGCCTTAGTCATCAAGGGGTGGAGTTTGGGTTTGGTGCCAAGACCAAGGAGAAGCCACCGAGGGAATTCAGCTAGAAAATGACTTATACCCAAAGTCCCCCTCGATGCTCACAACGGATTGGCAGCCCTGGAGCAAAGTGAGAGGGAGAAGGCCAGTCAGGAGTTGTCTGCAGCCCTCTGGACAGTAAGCAGTGGTGGGCTGGAGCAGGTGGTGATGGGGAGGGGCGAACCACAGGGTGTCGTTTGATGAGTGATGCGACGCATACCCTAACACCAATGGTCCACGGGGCAGCCAATTCCAACATGTTGACATGCAGCTGAACAAAACCACGTAGTGAGTACACCCCTAGAGAGCAAGGACTTGGGTAAGAGGACGCGGAAAGAGCAAGGCACTGAGGAATCTCTGAATTGCCCAGAGAGCTTAAGTAACCAGAACAACAATAATCTGCAAACTTTATAACAAACATGAAGGAGAAAAACACACATTTCCCAGGGACTACAGCTCTGTTAAATTTGTTCAATACAAACAGTCATTTCTTTGGCATTGAAATCATAGTGAAGGCAGTTCTGCCAGGATAAAGACAGGTTACTCATTACGAGGACTTGGGCATCAGAAGAAGCGACCGGAAGATGGGCAAGGCACTGGAGGGAAATAATCTATTTATACCAGTGTTCAACAATCTGCTAGGAGACTGCAGTGAGGATCTCCTCAGTTGCTGTCCAGCATGCATGAAATTATCAGCGATCAATGCCACCTTTCTAGGGGCTCCCCAAATTAAATGGAAACGGGACATTTTATTTACATCATCCTAGCTTTGTGATTGAGGTACAGCATTGATACAGCAAAGCGCACTATTTTTTAACTGTAGTAAAATATATGTAATGTAAAATTTACCATTTTGACCATTTTAAGTGTACAACTCAGCTGCATTAAGTTCATTCACACTGTTGTGCCAACGTCATCGCCACCCAACCACCGAACTTCTCACCTTGCAAAACTGAAAATTTGTATCCATTAAACGGTAACTCTCCATTGCCCTATCCTGAAAGGCCCTGACAACCACTACAGACTACACTAACTCCATTCCATAAAGAGTGCTAGTCTTAAGTATACAGTTTCACACACTCCACAAACCCCTCTATATAACTGCCACCCAGATCAAGAGTTTGAAACTATCAAGCATCCCAGAAGTCTCCCTCCTGCCACACTGGGCAATGTTTATTTTTCTCTCTCATCTTGGTTCTCTCTCTATCATAATGCAAAAGCCTTTATGAGGTACTTATTCACTCTGGCATTTTATTTTTCTTTATACAGAGGGAGAGAAACAGATGTGACACCTCCTGTATATTCTCCAAGAATTTACAACTTGACTTTGACGAGGAAGGACTTTGAGTTGCTGAATGTCTCCTGTGCCTGGGGCATGTGCTGGATGATGAAAGGCAGGGGTGCAGATATTCCCACATGAAGCAGGTGTGTGTTATTCTGATTGTGCCTACCCAGCACCCCCTGCACTCCTAGGAGCACACATCGGTCTTCCCTTAGGAAGGATCCTCTGAAGAACCCTAAGTGACAGTCCCTGTCACGACTGGGCCAGATGCAGGAGTGGGCTGGCGATACTGAGTTTTGCTGGTGAACACAAACAGCCCCTGCCCACAACGATTGGTGTAGAGATGGGAGAGGAGTCAGCGAATCTGGTTTTAATCCTACATCTGGGGGCACCTGGGTAGCTCAGTCGGTTGAGCGTCCGACTTCGGCTCAGGTCATGATCTCGCGGTCCGTGGGTTCGAGCCCCGCGTCGAGCTCTGTGCTGACAGCTCAGAGCCTGGAGCCTGTTTCCGATTCTGTGTCTCCCTCTCTCTCTGACCCTCCCCCATTCAAGCTCTGTCTCTCTCTGTCTCAAAAATAAATAAACGTTAAAAAAAATTAAAAAAAAATAATCCTACATCTGACCCTCAACAACTGCAAGAGAACCTTGCTGGATATCACTGATAAGATGGGGAAGACAACCCCCACATCATCAAACTCTGGGGAGACTTCATGAGATAATGAAAGTCAGATCATGAGCATGCGTGTAGCACGGTGTAAACCTCTGCAAACCACATGCATTAGGATTAATGTTAACACAAAAATAATCATTATTTTAATTTTTCTATTCAAACGGACTAAAACAATCCCACTCTAGCCCGTGTGCTCCTTGAAGACAAGAAGGCTGTCTCATTTAAGTTCTATATTTCTAGTGTCTGACACATTATGGATCCTTAGTAAACATATGTTGGACAGATAAACAACGTAATTCTGTTTATAAATTCTGATGCTGATCCCATTCCTTTCCCCTATTTCTCCTCACTCTTTTCTTTATAGCTATATGTATTTGCTATAAACAAAGTAAGCTACGTTAAGGTTTAGGATTCTGATCATCCCTTGCTGCCTCCATGCTGTGGCCTGAGAGGTGGTCTGGAGTTCTCTGGAACACCGAGGGCTGGGTTCCCCAATGTTCATGCTCCTTCCCTAAGGACCAATGATAGCTAAGCATCCTAGGTGGTGGAAAATTACACTGAGGGGCCCCTGTGACCTAGGGACTATGTGTCATAAGTGTACAGGAATGGAAATCTCTAGCTATCACGGGTTGAACTGTGCACTCCCCCCACCCCCCCCCCAAAAAAGGAATGTCGAAGTCCTAATGCGCAGGATCTCAGAGTGTGACCTTATTTGGAAATAAGGTTTTTACAGAGATAATCAAGTTAAAATGAAATCACTAGGGTGGACTCTAATTCAATATGCCTGGTGTCCTTATAAAAAGGGGAAATTTGGACACAGAAACAGACATACAGAGAGAAAATGGTGTGGAACAAAAAACACAAAGGGAAGACGGCCACCTAACCGGAGTGTTGCATCTACAAGGTAAGGAACACCAAAAATCGGAGGCATACACCAGAAGCCAGGAGAAGCAAGGGAGGATTCTCCTCCATCACCGCCAGAGAGAGCATGGCTCTGCAGATACCTTGGTTTTGGACTCCTAGCTCCAGAAATGTGAGACAACAGGGGCGCCTGGGTGGCTCAGTCGGTTAGGCATCCGACTTCAGCTCAGGTCAGGCTTCAGCTCAGAGCCTGGAGCCTGCTTCGGATTCTGTGTCTCCCTCTGTCTCTGTCCCTCCCCTGCTCATGCTCTGTCTCTCTGTCTCTCTCAAAAATAAATAAACATTAAAAAAATTCTTTTAAAGAAATGTGAGACAACAAATATCTGTTATTTTAAGTGACATAGTTTGGGTACTTTGTTAACGCAGCCATAGGAAACAAATACACTAACTTTCTTCTGGATTCTGAGGCTTCTTTAACAAGAATGCCCATTGGTTAAAATGGCATAAAATGCCCGTTGGTTAAAAACAGGAGAAGAAGCCATTTCACAAAGCCAAGCCACGCCTGGGTCAGGTCATTTCCTAAGGTGGTTCCTAAACTAGATTCACAAACCTGTAAAACCCTGTCTCGTGGACATTGTGTGCTTTGACAGTTCAGTAACCCTTCCCCCTTTTTCTGCAAAAAAACCCTGGCTGTTGAAATCCAAAGAGCGTGGGGACAGTGCAGTCACCAACCTCCTGCACAAGTCAAAGGGAAGAAGTGTCGAGTGGTACAGAAAGGGAGACAGGGAAATCTCAGAGGCATGCCTGCACGAGGACAGGTGGAGGCGATGCTACAACCCAGGGACCCAGAGTAAGCCAGGAAACTCCACAGCCCTTGTGTGCACTCTCTCGCGACTTGACCTAATGAGTTGAGCAAATACTTTGGGTCCTCAATAAAAGCCCAATCTCAAGTTTCATAAAAGGGATGCAAAGTGGCTAATGGACTGGGAGAAATTGGTTGTAGCTGAAAGCGCATTTCAAAAGTACATTTTGTTTATATTAAAATCTCATTTAAGTATCAGTTCAAGGAAAAGCTGCTAACAGGGCAAGTTTAATATGACTAATACTCGCACAACCTCAGAACATTCCATTTCCATCCGCCCAAGAGATACAATTTTAAAAACATCTTAACGCCACTAATATGGTAAGATGCTACTAATACTGTACAAATTATAACAAGAAGACACAAACGTGATACTGAATATTTGCTGAGGAACTTAGTAGCAAATTTGATCCTTGTACTAATATGATGATAGGCTGCAAATATTTGCATTACACTGCATCATCTTCCCATTAGTTGGTGTTTATGATGTTACAAACGGCAGTTATTCATAGATTAGTTAATGTTTGAGATCATGCATTCTTGATGCCAACAAATGCAGTGGGGCTTTGCTGCTCACACGAAACTAAAATTCTCATTTCTGCTTCCTTAGGAAAGTTCGTCAGGTAAAACTCATTGTAGTTTGCAAAATGGCATTTACTTTGGTCAGTTAAACCCAGGGATCACCCATTATTTTGAAGCTCCTGAGTTGACAGTACTTTGCCCTCCAATGCCAAGACATCCACTCATGGACCGTACAGACAAGGACAAGCCTCACTAACGTGCTACGTGTGCCACCAGAATGCTCCTAGTTCAGAGGAATAATTCCCCCAGAGGTAAATCTCCACAGGCATTGAAGGGATTTCCGGGCAGAAAATTACAGGTGAATAGAGAGACAAGTCTATGCAAGGAAAACTTCTGGGGTCTTACCCACTAAATGGCCCTGCTCCATGAAATCAGATGGATGACACACCCACCCTGCCTACCCACACCTACTAACAGTACACGCTTCCAAGCTATTCTAGAAATGCCATGTTTGAAAACCGTTAGGATGCAAGTGTTTAAGACAACAACCAGCAGCCTGTTCTCTGGTCTCAAGGACGTGACACTACTAAAGCTGTATAAGAAACTCCTTCCTTATCCCCAAGGGCTCACAAGAGGTGTGCGAGTAGGCGTATCAACCATGACATTGGAATGGAATTCAAAGTGGTGAACGCATAATGTATATAAACTGTTACAAGTGATTATCTGGGTTGGCAACGAGAGCGTGGCATTTAGAAGTGTTTATTCTTTCTCTGGGTTGTTACTTCTACAGCAAGCATTTGAAGAGATTCAAATATTTGCAGGGTGGGGGTCACATAGTTGATGCATTTGGACGAAGCTAGGAGAGTGTGTGACATAGTTTTGCATATTAAACATGCGAAAATATTCTACATTTCCACAAAGAAATTTGGTATATCCCACTTTATTTATTTTTTATGGGCCATGTGACTCTTCCCAGGTCTTTTATTTTTCCATTTTAAATAAAGACTTGAGTAAAAGTTATTTGTTTTCTGGAAAAGAAAATGTTAAGTTAAGGGAAACTTAACTCTCTACAAAGGAAAAAAAAAAAAGAAGGAAACAGCATCTGGCAAACTATAGTATGCACAACATCTAAATACGCATCATCATTTTTGTAAGATTTTATTTTTAAGTAATCTCTGCACCCAATGTGGGGCTTGAACTCACAACCCCAAGATCAAGGGTCACATGTTCTACCAGTTGAGCCAGCCACACACTCCAACAGTTATTCACTTTAACTAATTGTTTCCATGTAGGAATACAAGTCCAAAATTTCCCCAGAGGTTTATTTGTGTTTTATAGAAATTTTTGGTCTTTTAAAGAGAAGTCAGAAATAAGGATATTTGAGTGAAACCTCTAGATTTTTTTTTAACGTTTTATTTATTTTTGAGACAGGGAGAGACAGAGTATGAACAGGGGAGGGTCAGAGAGAGGGAGACACAGAATCTGAAACAGTCTCCAGGCTCTGAGCTGTCAGCACAGAGCCCAATGCGGGGCTCGAACTCACGGACCGCGAGATCATGACCTGAGCCAAAGTCGGCCGCTCAACCGAATGAGCCACCCAGGCACCCCAAACCTCTAGATTTTTAAATACTGGCAACTGTTTTATTGTTTTCCAACCATTATGTGTACTAAAGAACTGTCCAAAAGCAAAAGAGCTGCCAAAAGTTTTCTGCACAAAACCCTTTACTAGAGTTCTCATTGACAACTTCTATAAAATGGTGCCAACTAAAATGAATAACTGTTAGCATTTAGAGATCTTGGTCATTACCAGGTAATGAAGCACATGTACTGTTGGTCTGTCCAGGAGAGGGGTTATGTTAGAAGCTGTTCCCACTGTTGAGCCAGTCCCAACGACTATTCCTATATAGGCAAGATCACTAGTATACAACAGAACAAGAGATTATGTGTGTTGACATCAACCCCAAAGTTTCTGCCCCATTAATGACATGCTTCCAACAATGTTGGAACCAGATCTTGACTCCCATACCGTTTGCCATATGCTCCTGCTACAGGTTGCTGAGTCCCTTTGCTTCTTTCCTCTCTTTTCCTTTAATACTTAGACTTCCCTCTGATGCTGCTACCAAGGAGTCCTCCTTCTACTTCCATACTCTCATCATTTCCAGTTGCAGAAGTTTGTACAATGTTTTCTTGGGGGATGACTTTATGAGTCTTAGTCACCTATATGCAGGTGCAGAGAGGAGATGTTGCACAACACACAAATAGAGATCTTCTTTCCAAAAGCAGAAGCCCCCGTGTGTTGTTGGTTTTGAGTAGTTTCTTTATAATATCCCTAGTAAGCATGCTATTTCTTTGTGTTTAGACTGCTTATTTTTTCCTATCCTCTCAGGATTATGGGTTGACATTTTCTTCAAATTTGGCAATTGTTTGGTCATTACTGTTTCAAATATTTTTCTGCCCCATTTATTATGTATCTGACAATACATAACAAATGTATGTACTCCAGTTATATATATTTAAAAGCTTGATATTTCCTACAGATGACTGAGGCTTTGTTCAATTCATTTTCAATACTTTTTCTTCTCTCTGTTCCTTGTTCTATTGTTCTATTCCATTTTCAAGTTAAAGTTTCAACTTTATTTATAATCTCCTCTTTACATTTCAGATAATATATATCTCAGTTCTGGAATCGTAACTTAGTTACTGCTTATAGCTTTCATTTCACCACTAAGGTTTCCCATCTATGAACTTATTGTGTCCAGCTTTTTCTTTAAATTCTTCAACACTTATGATACTCATATTTTTAAGATGAGTTGTCGAATAATTCCAACATTTGATTCACTTGTTAGGCTCTTTATAGTGACTATTTTTTTTTCTTCTAGTAAGTGGCCAAAAAGCATTTTCTTAAGGGGCCAGAAAACAAATATTTCAGTCTTTGTAGGCTATTTGGTCTTTATTGAAACTACTCAACTCGGCCATTGCAGCAGAAAAGTAGCCATGATGCTATGTAAACCAGTAAAATAGCTGTATTCCAAAGAACCTTTATTTAGAAAAGGACCTGAGGCTGTCCTACGGCTGTAGTTAACGAATCCCTGCCCTAGGTTATTATTCATATTTTTCCTCTTTTACAAATGTATAGCATTTTTTGATTTGTTTTGAGATGCACATTTCAATTGACACATTATAGTGTATCTGAATTATGGGTTTTTTTCCTTTAAATGATAGCTGAGGTTTGTTCTAATAGCTTTTAAATAATTGGCATATGCGTTTGACCCCCATGAAGCTAATTTTTGTGTTTCGATTTGTCTACCTTGGATTTGTCCATAGTCCTGAAGCACGGCCTTTACTAGGGCAGGGATTGGCCCACATTTTCTTAAAAGGGCTAGATAACAACAATTTTAGGCTTTGGATTTGATGTATGATCTCAGTCACATATTTTTATTTATTTTTTAACCCTTTAAAAACATTTGAAAAATATTCTTAGATCATGGGCTATACAAAACCAGTCCACAGGTCAGATATGGGCTGAATGGCATAGTTTTCTGACCCCTGCTCTAAGACATGATCCTTATCCCTAATGTGTGATCTTTCTGGTCTTGTCTGAATGCCCATAACATCCAGTGTCTCCATCTGGGTCTCAGTATCACAGCCTTTCCTTTCTGCTAAGACTCACACAGCCTGGCCCTGCATGTACCAGGACATGGAGACTTCTGCCTCCTATGATGCCCTCTCCACACCCTGCTCCACAAATTCCAGACCCCTTATCATTCCCAATTCCTCTGCTCTGCCTCTTGAGCTCAGTGAAACTTCTGCTCTCCACTTAGGCCTCAATTCCCTGCAGCTAGGACTGAGGCATTTCCCCCAGGCATAAAGTTGTGTCAAGAATCACTTTTATCTCACACGCCTCTCATTTTCTCAAGGACCATAACTCTATGCTGGCTGGTACCCAATGCCTGAAAACTTGTGTTTCATATATTCAACTTGTGAAGTTGTTTATGGAAGAAATCATTGTTTAAACATTTTTTTAAAAAGGGAGCTGCCTGGGTGGCTCAGTCAGTTGAGCATCTGACTCTTGATTTCAGCTCAGGTCAAGATCTCACAATTGGTGGGAATGAACCCTACATTGGACTCTGCACTGACAGCACAGGGCCTGCTTGGGATTCTCTCTCTCTCCCCCCTGTCTCTGCCCCTCCCCTGCGCACTCTCTCTCTCTCTTTCTCTCTCTGTTTCACAAAATAAACATTAAAAAAAAAAGAGGGGCACCTGGGTGGCTCAGTGGTTTAAGCGTCTGACTTCAGCTCAGGTCATGATCTCATGGTTTGTGGGTTTGAGCCTTGCATTGGGCCCTCTGCTATCAGTGCATAGCCTGCTTCAGACCCTCTTTCCTCCTCTCTCTCTGCTCCTCCCCTGCTCACTCTCTTACTGTCTCTCTCTCAAAAAATAGATAAATAAATAAATAAATACACACACACACACACACACACACACACACACACACACACACACACAAAGGAAATCAATGTTCTATGGCCAAAAGCAGAGGCTCTCGTGGTACATTCTGACATCTAGTTCCAGGACAGCTGTCCAGGATATAGATTATCATTTGGGTCAGATTATGCCCTTGGTGCATATGTTGTTTCCTCTCACTGTGTTAAAAAAATGTAATATTCCTCTAGTATTTTCAAACATTTATTTAGTTCCCACTATGTTATAGGCACTAAAGAAAAGAGCAATGAACGAGATGAGCCTTGTCCCAGTTCTAGTGGATTACAATATAAAGGGAGTGGGAACGTAGAAGAGAGAGACCATAAACAAGTAAACAAATAAATAATCATAGATTGTGGGTAAGTGTAATGAAGGTGACAAGCATGGTGACAAAATAAAAAGTATGAGTGATGTTAATTATACTTGGAAAGGTCATTCTGGCCCAGAAGAGCAAATGGAATGTTGAGTAATCCTAATTTATTGTCCAAAGCAGTCTTTATTGGGAAGGATGCAGGTACTATTCATAATTATGCCAGGACAACAGTTGAGCAACCCAGAATGTGTGTTCACCCTAAAATGGGACAAGAATTGGAAAACAAGTAAAATTGTTGGAAGGTTTTCAGGATAATCACAACAAGAGATCATGGTGGCCTCAACTATGTATGTGAGAGTGGATTTGAAGAGGAATTGACAGATTAGAGAGACTACAGATCTCAAATCTGGAGGTGAAGAAAATACAGGAGTCACAGGTGACACTCTGGTTTTGGGCCTCAGCAAATGAATTGGGAGCTGTTACAAAGACATAAAAGAAGCAAGGAAGACCAGATTAGTGGGTATGTGTGGAGGGGAGAGATGATGAGTGTGAATTTAGGTATATTGAGTTTAAGATGCTTAAGTAATATTTAAATTGAAATATACAATAGCCTTTTGAGTATTAAGACCTAGAGACCTCAAACAAGATTTCAAAGGAGAGGGGAAAAAACATCTACTTTAAGAGACCTGTCCCAGACCCTGTAGCCAGGAAGAACTGAGCCCTCATTTCGTTCATACCTACCAAAAGGCATTGGCTTCTGCTCTGCATTATCATTACTTAGGTCTACATTTTATAACTTCAAGCAGAGTGCATAGCCCTTAAAGTCAAATATCCTTTAAGGCAAGATATCTATACTTATTTTGCCTTAGGGGTAAGGTATCTACTTTCCTGGCATATAGTACATGATCAATACAAGGTTTTAGAATAACACAATTAATCTATGGTGCCAAAGAATGAACACTTCTCTGGATGGAAGGTTTAGCTTCGGTTCTGAAGAGCCTATGATGTATTAAGCCAGAGGGGATTCACATTTTTCACTCTTGGGGGAAAGATGTGCTCATGAAGGGCCATCCTGTTTATCAAGAGTTTATTTCCCTTAATGGAAATGCTGCCAGAGGAAAAATTGACACTATGCCACTCTGGGAAAACTGCATGCACTAAGGATTTTCCAAACTCCAAGCCAAGTCCTGCTCACTGGCTCATGATACCACCCCAACCTCCACCTCCACCAACCACAGTCTTGCTGGCTCTGTGTTTTGTCAACCTTAATCAATTGGACGTCTATATAGTTAGGTTCCAATTTCCCAGTCTGCACCACCTGAGTTGGGGGCGGGGGGGGGTTGCGGAATGGCTACATCTCAAATCTTCAGTTTGAGGCATCTTTGGGGAAATATTCTGGGCATGATGCTCCTGACTATTTAGAAAATTATGTTTCCTAGGTCTGTGCTCCCAAATCATTTTATGCAAAGGGAGACGGCTCTGCATTAGAATATTTAGGAGCAAATAAAGAAAACCAGGTTAATCAAAACCACTTAAACGTTAACTCAGCTCTCTTGAAAAACATTCTATGTTTAATTCAGACATCTATAAAAACATGCCTTTGGCTTAAATATGTCAAACCATATATGCAATCCAGATCAAGAGGATACAACCATTGAAAATAACTCTATAAAAATTGCCAAAAATATTTAAATCTCTTAAGTTATCAGCAGAATACTCCATGAGTATGCATATCTGTGCATACATATGCTGCATTTAGGCAGACAACCTTTCAGAAATCCTGACTCCATGCTTTCTATCCAGGAAGGTTTCTATATTCTTAAAAGCAACCTGTAAATTAGAAATCACATTGGAGCAAATATAAACGTGTACACTGTAGCAGCAAATGCACTGGTTTCCTCACGCGTGAGCAGGACATTGTCCTGTCAAAACCAAGTGCCCCAATTACCCTGTCAGCTCAACACAAGTTTCCCAACTGTTGGGAAATGCAATATGAGTGAAAGACCAAGCGGCAGCTGCTTTTGGAATCTATTCAATAATCCAAGACTTCCCTCAAGAATAGCAGTGATGTATTATAAATAAGAGGAGAAAAAGAGGGGGAAGGGCAAAAGAATGAACACATAAAGGACAGTGTGATGGAAAAATCTACTACTCAGAAAACCTTGCCTGATGGAATCATTAAGCTACAGTGTCTCTCAGTATGGTGATGGTACTATTTCAGTATGGATCTACCAAATGGGGCAAAATTCAAGTGCAAATAGTATGTTTGGGAGACGCTCTAAGGAAACAGCAGTAGAGGAATAGTAAAGGGAGATGTGGAATGTAAGAAAACCAATAATGGCATGTAAACACATAAGTGACCTGTATGAGAACCTGGAACATAATCCCTTGGTGAAACTCTAGCAATGATGTAGAACACATCTCAGAACTGCCCTATCCTAGGGGTGAGGAAGCTGGGGCACTGATCCATCAACTCCCTGCCCATCCTAGGATGAGAGCTCCTTCCAAGTGTCTGGGTTGCCTTATAAATGAGTGCACTGATCTGTAGCCAGAAAAACACCTCTTCTGGAGGTGTAAGATGAGGTTCATGAGTGTTTTCAGTAAGCCATCTTTGGCACAGAGAGGTGAGTGATGAAAAGAAAGGTCAGTGCTCTGAAAGCATCTGTGACAGGCATTCCTAGGAGTCTTTAGAATCATTAATTCACTCATTCAAGTGTTTTAGTCCACATTTTGGTAATATATATACAAGTGACTGTTGTTTAAATAACTTTTTACATTTTCATTACCTGGTTTATACACTTTGTGAGTATAAATCAACAGAGCAAGTAAATAATAAAACAATATCCAAGAGTCAGTGCTGCTAAAGACAGACACTCCCACAATACTTCATCTGACACGGCTGGACTTATATGGGAAACACCAAATGCCAATAGGAGAAGTTCAAAAGGCCGACATAGGTGGGTCCTGTGCCACCGGCTATCCTGGGCTGCCTCAGGTGGTGGTTCTAGACGCTCTAGCCTCTCACTTTCGCGATTCTGCGTGAAAACGGAGATGGCTAATCCCGGATCACACAGTCAATGTACATAGTATGTGAAAGGCCAATAGAATCAGTCCACTTTAAGTAGGGATGGTATACAAATAATGTGACAGACTTTGGGACCTGTGATCATTTCCCACTGGTGTTAGACCTAAGGATGCTATGTTACATGGCAAATGGGATTTTGCAGATGGAATTAAGATTATGGTCCTTAAAATAGGGGGATTATCCTGGATTATCTGGAGGGACCAAATGTAATCACATGAACCTTTAAAAGCATAAGAGGGGTCAGTCAGAAAGATGCAATACAAGAAGAGACAGGAGAGATTGAACCCATGAGAGGAACTTACTCTGCCCTAGCTGTCTTTGAAGATGGATGAAGAGGGCCATGAGCTAAGGAACATGGAGGCCTCTAGAAGCTAGAAATGAACTTCAGTTCACAGCCAGCATGGAAATGAAGACCTCATTTCTACAACAACAGAGGATTGAATTCTACTGATAATCAGAAAAAGCAAGGAAATAAATTCTCCCTTAGAGCCTCCAGAAGAACACAGCCCAGCTGGCACCCTGATTTTAGCCCAATGAGACCCATGTTGGAATTCCAACCTAAAGAAGTACAGAATAATACATCTGTGTTGTGTAAACTACTACTTTTCTGGTAATTTATGTAGGACAGCAAGAGAAAACTCATATGAATAGATTTCAACATGAGTACCAGCTTTGATCTCATTTTGGCTACTTAGAAATGATGTTTAAATTAAGTTTATAAGGTCACCTTCTGAGTTTAGTGGAAAGGAGCCCTTGATCAGTTGATACGGTCAGCGTCACAAGACACAGAAGCCTGAGAGTCAGCATACGGACTCCACCTTCGCCATGCCTGGTATAGATTCTCTGTGTGTTTCTTAAGCAACAGAAATTTATTTTCTCACAATTCTGGAGGCTGCAAGTCTGAGATGAAAGTGTTGGCAGGGCTGGTTTCTTCTGAGGCATCTTGTCTTGACTTGAAGATGGCCATCTTCCTGTGTCTTCACGTGGTCTTTCCTCTGTGCAGGTCTGTGTCCTGATCTCCTCTTCTTATAAAAACATCAGTCATAATGGATTATGGCCCTCCCATAAGACTTCATTTTACCTTAATTATGTCTTTAAAGGCCCTATTTCCAAATACTATTACATTATGAGGTTCTGGGAGTTAGGACTTCAATGTATATATTTTCGGAGACACAATTCAACCCATAAAAACATGACAATTCGGTATCTCTAGGGTGAGGCTAGGACACCAAAATGTTTTACCAGCTAGGTGTTGAGGAAATGGTATTTTTTATAAAGATTCAAGGGGGCATTTGGAGGGTCCCCCAAGAGGCATTAACTAAGTGATACTTGATGATCTCATTTTGACCCTCCTATATCTGCAGGGATCTGGGTGACTCCTTGTGACTGAAAGGAGAACATCTTATTTGTGCAGAGAAGGAAAGGGTTCCGATTACCCTGAAACCTCTTTCCCCCCGCTTCCCAGGCTCATGATGACTTAAGGAAATGAGCAGATGTTTGTAAAACGTGTAGCCCTGTGTGTGACATAAACCTATAGTTTTCTTGCCTTGCTCTGCCAATACTAAAATGGTGGTGCCAATCCACAGAGGCATCAGGGAAGCATTGTGGGAAATGATACCAGAGTTGGCTTTTAGCAAACCGTTAACCAAATGCCTGGCTCTGCAGTTCTCCCAAGTTTAATGTATTTCCCTGATGTATCAGTAAGGATTCTTTGATCACAGGCAAAAGGAATGGGTTCTGACTAACATCAGCAGAAAAAGAGATTCCTAAAAGGATATGAGATGACCCAAGAGAGGGATGGGTAACCAGGCTTAAATGATAAAAAAAAAAAAAAAAAAAAAGTGAATCAGGGTGAATCAGTGGGATACCCCTAGGGACCACTTTCTCACCCAGTTTTACCAAGACATCACCATTGAAATGAATCAACTCTAGCTTTCTATTTCATTTGTTTCCCTATTGTGGATCCATCCACTTAGCATCTGCTACGGTTTAAAGATTTGTGGCCCCGCCCCCAAATCCATATAGTGAAATCCTAAAGCTTACTGCAATGCTATCAGGAGGTGGGGACTTTGGGGGTGATTAGGTCATGAGGGTGGAGTCCCCTCATCCATTCCACCATGTGAGGACACAACCAAGAAGCTGTGACCCAGAAGAGGGTCCTTGCCCAGCCCTCATAGACATAGATAGCATCAATGTCTCAGGAGAGAGAATCCAATTGGCCTACCTTGGCCATATCCATAGCCCTTGGCTTGATTTGTTGTCCCTCCAAGACTGAGCAGATGAGCAAAGAAAATTAACCCCCAAAGGACAATGGAGCACTGGCCCCTTAGGGGAGGAAGGTTTGCGGGCTGTGACAACAAGCAAGCATGTGCCCACTACACCCACTATTTACCTACACACTGGCAGAGCCTAAGTATTGGTTCTCCCAGGCCATGTAGAAAGTAGGGGTAGGACTTGCTGTCTTAATAAAACTGGCCTCCTTCTGCCCCCAAGTAGAAGAAACTACAGAGGACTTTTTTATCTGTTTCTTGGCCCATTCCCCCTCCCTACCAAGTTGATTTTATTTTTCCTGGAATGATATTTAGATCTCAGAAGAGCAGAACAACAAGGCAAGTCTTTGCTGAGGCATAAGTCATAGGAATGAGAGGCGGCTATGACAAATTGAAATGTCAGCATTATTAGCAATTTTGCTTAAAGCTGTTTGATACTGATTTAATGATGACACAGGAAATGGGGCAGATTTGCCCTGGAAATGGGGCAGATTTGCCCTGATAATGAGGGATAATGGGCTAAAATTACAGTAAGGGAAAGGGAGAATGAATATTAGACCAAGTGTCCTAAATGTGATAACTCTGGAGTCTTCCCGAAAGAACGTGCTGAAATGCCTGGGGAGACTCAAAGGAGGGAAGATATTTAACGTGCATGTGGGTTATAGGAATCCGCATCAAAGACATGGGGAGGTGGCCACCTGCTCATTTCCTTGTTTAACTGTGTCTCACAACAAAGTTGTGGAAATCAAAACTGGTGACTAGTTGGCTGACTTCCTAATTCATTCCCTTTTATGTGCATCAAATTTTGGCCTTGGAAATACTGGGGAGCACAGGAGATCTGTAAGGAAGTGTGTAGACTACAAGGTCTTGTGAAGACAATATTCTCTTTTTTTTCAATTTTTTTTAATGTTTATTTATTTTTGAGAGAGAGCAAGAGCGAGTGGGGGAGGGGCAAGGAGAGAGGGAGACACAGAATCTGAAGCAGACTCCAGGCTCTGGTGTCAGCACAGAGCCCGACGTAGGGCTTGAACCCACAAGCTCTGAGATCATGACCCAAGCCAAAGTTGGATGCTTAACCGAATGAGCCACCCAGGCGCCCTGACAATGCTGTTTTTAAAAACCGTTATATATTTACGAATTTCTTCATTTAGTAGGGAAGCTGCCACTGGTGATTTTTCTGGTGATCTGAGTTTCTGCACTTTCTACAAGTAGGGAGCTGCTTACTTTGGAATAAAATCCCTTTGGTTGGGCAAAATCACTAAGTGAGACCATTACCTCCATAAGATGAAAGCAAGCAATGATAAGTTATTTTTCACACATGTGCACACACACGAACATACGTGTGGAACCTGCAAAGAACTGGGATGGGGACAGTGATGGTGGGGATCTAAGGCCTGTACCCTGTATCCTCTCTCCAGGTCCCCATGCACACTGGATCTTGATTACCTCCGGAGCATTCAGCAAAGGTTTGCTAATTGCTGAAGTCTGACATTAGCTGAGTATTTGGAATGTTAATATGGAGAGCCATGTTCATACTTCCAGAGAACTGGTTCTGAAGACAAAACAATCCAGACAAGCAAGTTACTAGACATTTCTTCAGAAAAGAGAGTATTCTGAAGCAGCAGATGAACTCTGTGCAGAGTATAAGTGCCAGTATGTACATGTGGAAAAGGTCGCCCCTCGTTGGAGAATTCCAGAAATTACTTGTTGAGGGATCCTGGGAAAAAGGATAAATTTGTTCTTCCATTCCAGACTGAGGGGATTCTGAGACATCAGGGTCGGCACATAAAAATCAGCCTAATTTTTACTTAACGTTTCAAGCGCTGTGTCAGCTACCCATGTTTTAGAATTCATCTCATTTGGGATGGAAGCAGGTAGTTCGGTGGAAGCCTGTTAAAGCAAGAAGTCACTTTTAAAGTGATACAGAGCCTTCTTGGTGCGACTGGGTGGCTTAGTCGGTTAAGCGTCCTTCTTTGGCCAGGTCATGATCTCAAGGTTTTTGAGTTCGAGTCCCGTGTCGGGCTCTGTGCTGACAGGTCACCGCCTGGAGCTGCTTCAGATTCTGTGTCTCCCTCTCTCTCTGCCCCTCCCCTGCTCACGCTCTGTCTCTCTCTCTCTCTCCCTCTCAAAAACTGAATAAACATTAAAAAAATTTAAAATGATACAGAACTTTCTTAAAGATCTTGTTTAATTAAAACTATATTAATGTGCATTAATCTGTTGATCTTTGATATGGGTCCAGGGTGTCATCTTACAGTGGTTTCTCTGTTGACTGAAATTCCTCATCATCCTTCCCATAGAAGACCTCATCCCACACTTCCAACTCTAGGAAGGGTCAGTCGAATATGGACAAGGGGCCAAATCTGGCCCACCCCTTGTTCTTATAAATAAAGTTTTATTGGAACACAGCCTTAATCATTCATTTCGTTTGTGGCTGCCTTAGTGCTGTAATGGCAAGTGTTAAATGGTTGCAATGGAGACCATATGGCCCAAGAAGCCTAAAGTAGTCATTATCTGGCCCTTTATTGGGAAATTCTGATCTGTACTATCAGTTCTGGTTTTGTTTAAAGTGTGGTAAACATTTTAAGACACATTAGAAAGGCTCTGACTGCAGAATCTGTCCAGATTTCTGAGGGTTCTTTTTTCCACTAACATTTTACAGTCCTCTCACAGCTAATCAGAATAATTGTTGAGGCTTGCTCTCATACAGTGTTTCCAAAGCATTAACTTAGTTTTCACAGAAACAGCTCTTTTTCTTACTGCACTCATTTTTCATCAGTTTACACAATATTCCACTAAATAATGTAATTACAATAACAAGTGCAGCTGGCAGAAGCAGGTCTGGGAATAAACACAACTGACTCTTGGCAAGCAGACACCTCAATGAGCAGAGAGAAAGGTAAGACTGTACAAAACAGCTACTTTGCAGGAGGCCATGGGCAGGCAACAGGATGTTTTATAAAGGGACTGGACTGAAAGTGTTAATTTGGTAAGTTTGACAAACGGATGTCAATCAGGTAAGCTTCTTCCATTGATGTTCTTTTATATAACATCTCTCATTTCAGGTGTTTGTCAATTTCACAGGTACAATTTTGTCACGGTTATTTGACAAATTCCTGTTTTCTCTGCTAGCCTGTAAGGTATGTGCAGACTTTGGTATACCGTTCTATCTCCGCTACCTAGCACTGTGATTGGCATACAGTTCCCGCTCAAAAAATACTTCTCAAATAAACGACTGAATGGGAGCAGGCTCTCCTACAGTGAGCCACCGTAAAACTATAGCCCAAATATCATGAAAGCTGCAATGTTTCGTCAAGTATTGGGGGGCTTCCATTCCCTTTCCTCTTGCCCTGACAGCCCCTGAGGAAGGGTCGGGCTTTACCAGGGGGAGGGGGCAGGGAGAGGAAGGGGAGATGTGTCTTTGATTGTGATAGCTCACTTCCAAGGCGGCCTGAAGTTTCACTATTGGATGTCTGGATGAAGGCAATGGGTTTAAGCCAAGATGATCATTAGCAATTTGCATTCTGTAATCCACATCACTCTTATATCTAGCAGAAATGAGAAACTTGTTTCTAACTGGAGAATTAAATATTGATAATGCCGATCTGCTCGACACCATCTTTCACAAAGCTGGCGCCGTAATTTCAGCATTTTCTGAAACTTCGGTCATTTGCATTCCAACGTCACAATTTTTGTCATAACTGCAGGCACTCTGTAACATTATGTAGTTAATATTTGTCTTTCAAGCCACTCGTTTTTAACCTAAATCAATGTATTTGCCAAGGAAACTTTGTGTTGCCTCTGTAATTGGAAAACCAGTATCAGTGGTCATAATAAGAGTTAATGGGAAGAAAATAATCCCATTCATATCTAACAGTTATTAAGACCCTCTTCTATACTAGACAGTGTTCTAACAAACTCATATGCATTCATTATTTTAATATTTGTGTGGGCACACATATGCAGAGACATCCAACTTAAGAAATATGTGCAATTATGTCCATTTTACTAAGGAGGCATTGGAGGTCCAGAGGATTTCAGTAACCTGCACAAGTAAATTGCAGTCTAGATTTTCATCTCAGTAGGGCCTAGCTCTAGGCCCCTAGTTCTTAACTACTGTATTTTGCAAACAATGTTTTCAAAGTCTAGATAGATGCTTCAGCTGCTGCAGGCTCCCAGCCTGAGGTACACTCCCTTTTTGTTAAAAACAGGGCTCAGGATGACTGAGATACTTGTTAAAGATACTGTAGTTTAAACTGAGAGTTTCTCATTGACATAAAAAGGACTGAGAGAGAATTGAAAAGGGAATTACTTGGAAAGTGATTTGACTAGCTGTTTACCACCTGAAAACGGTGAGTCCCACACAGGGCGGGTGTCTTACACTTTGCAAAAAGCTGAGCTAGACATGGGGGGGGGGGCGGGGTGGTAGCAAATCTACTTCCTGGGATCCTCTGCCTGGCTCTCATCTCCCAGTTTGGAGGGTATGGTACACATCCTTGGGGATATTTACTCAACTGGCTACGACTCTCTCCCTGATGATCAAGTCCTCCTCAGCAGTTGGCCCTGGGTAACTGAGATTTATTTATCCTGCTTCCCTGGACACCGCTGGTTGGACCAGAGTGAACTGAGCAGGAGTGAGCCAATCAGAGGCTTTCTCCAGGAATTTGTAATCGGGAGCCATTAACAGTACCCATACCTGCAGGATCTGATACGGCATAAACCTTAGGGGCTGAATGGTGCCACATGCTTAAAAAAGGTAAAGAGATCCTTTACCAAAAGAAAATTCCAGAGTGAACCCACAAGGAGCACTGAAGATGAGGGAAGAGGAAGAACTGCCTGAGTTCTCATAGCTCTCTGATTCTAAGCTCCTTGGGAGGCCTGCTTGTATGCCTTTTCTGCTTAGGCTAGCCTGAATCAGTCTTACTGTTTCTTAGCTGAGTGAGAGGCAGTTTTCTTCTAAATACACTACCATGCCATAACTATGAAATCTGTCCTTCAAGTTGTTGTTTAATGTTGGGAGTTGAGTGGGAATAGATACCCCCAAATATCTGTATTCGCTGGTCTGGTATTCCTAGCGGGAAGAGGCATGAGGGAATCATTGGCAATAATACTATATTAACAACCTAATATTGCTGATTATGAGGCGTACATTTTTTGAAGTGCTTTTCATAAGTAATTTCATCCAATCAATAATCCAGTGAGAAAGTATCCCTATCTTATACCCAGGGAAACTGAAGCTTTGAGGAAGTAGGGCACACTTAGAACTGAGATATGAACATAAGTCTATAACTAGAGCTCCTAACCACCCCCAACCACTCCTCATACTGACTCCCGTAGTATCCGTTTGCCATATTGCTGATAAAGATTTTGGTCCATGAACAGATACTGATTCCCCCTAGGAGCCAACCCCTTGCCTGCTTAGTAGTGTTCTGACCAAATATGTTTACAGTCCCCTGAACCAACATCTGATACACTCAGCACAAAAGGTCCCTTTGTAACCAAATATTTTATATGAATGCTAATAAGTGTGGTCATTTGATCCCCTACCCTATGACCGCACCATTTTTCTACCTGGTAGATCACTGAGGGAGACAAAGGACAATGAGGTCATATAATTTCTCTCATAGTTGTTTATTTGTCCATTTGTCATTCCAGATGCCAGAAAGGTAAATGTTGATGGTTGGGTTATGGTAACTGCACAATTATCGCTACCCGACTTGTCATCAACCACCAGTGATGCTGAGACAAGCTGGTAAATACAGCCCATAGTGTCAGGAGCACTTAATGTACAGATCTCATCATGGTGACCTCTTGGGAAGACTCCCCAACAGAACCCATTGACAATATGAAATGTAAGCTCAGAGGAAGGCTCATTCAAAACTCAGGATGGAGTAATAAACAGGTTTACTATTCCGTGGTTTGTTCACTGGGAACAGGAGTAGTCCAACAGCCTTCCGAGAAGGGCAGATCACTGGTCAGGAATAACTGGATGATGTCCTTCTCTCGGGAAGGACAGGTGCTGGAAAGCTCATGGACAGTATCTCTGGGGCTGGCCTGGGTGCCTGGGTGCTGTCAGTTGCCTGACACTGAGGGGAAATGAATAAAGACTGCATCCAGGCCCTGTTCCAAAGAACATAAGGCAAAATACAAAGAGAGAGCCAAGCTGGGTAGAAAAGGTAGAATGGGGAGATGTGATCTGTGAGAAGCTGGCAGAGAAAGCATCTGTGAAATTCCACAAGCCAGAGTTCAGGCACTTGCTGTTGCTTTAGATGTAACTCCCAGGGCCACGTGTGGGATGAACGGAGCACTGAAAGGAACCTACAGGAAACCAAGACCATGAGGGACAGAGAAGGCCCACATGGATTCCTTTTGTGGTGGATTCTATTGGGTGATTCCATCAAAGATACCTACAACTCCTCTTGACCATCAGGTGACAAGGGGCCTGTCCCATGGGATGACTCCTGGCTGCTCTGGCCAATCACTGAGATCCCAGAACAGTGGGAGTGATTAGCATAGAGTTCGCTAACGTGGTAAAAGAGAACGTCTACAGAAAAGGCTTCCCTCCAATCAAAGTCAAGAGCTATGAGGAAAACCCTCCTCTTCTCCTTCCTCTCTGATGAGAATGCCATGTAAGGAAGAGATGCTTGACCTCATCTTAGAAGAAGGCAAGAAAGGCCAAGACAAGCACAGAGATTCCCAACCACTGTGGTAACACTGAAAGTCCACTGAGTCAGCCCCGACACCAGGAGGTGATAAAATGTTTTTATCTTTAAATAATGCATAGCCTTTCTGTATTGGCAGACTCTAACATCCTAACTGGGAAAATATTAAAAAATTTTAAAAATTTATATAATTTTCAAGAGCATTTCCCAGAGTGTATTCTTGAGCCAAAAATTGTTGTGTGGTGAGATGATTTTACAAAACGTTGCATATTATATCCACCTCTGTGTACTTCATTTTTGCAAAAAGGCTCTGAGAAGTCCTTCGGTTATGAAAAAAAAAAGTTTGACTTTCTTCAACTTTTTAAAAAATCAGAGAATTAATTACATCAGAGAATTTTGGTTTGGATTTATAATATATCATAGAATATGCAGCTCAGAGTCTATTTTTGAAGAAAAATTAATTTAGAATCTGTAAGAAACAGAAAGGAGAGCAGAAAAGCAGGTCTGGGATATGCTGATCCCTACACAGTGTTCACATGCACAAAACAGAAGGAGCACCTGTATCTTTCTGCATTATCTGCTATTTCCAGGAGGCCAAGAAAAAGGGATGCATTTCACAACTACCCACTTGTATCCCTGAATTCTGAACATAACAGAATGAACTAACGAAGAATTATGAACTTGACAACATGCCCATGGTCCATTCAGTCATCTTGTATGGCAAACCTGCAGCTTGCTTGCTATATTTAAAATATATTTTTTAAAGTGTGGCTGGCAGGCACTCTTCAGTGATGATGGTAACTAAACAGATACTTAATTTTCTCCTACTGGCCCTCTTTCTAACAACAACAACAACAACAAAACCGAGAGGAAAATGCATTTCACTGAGATGGTCAAGTAATATTAGCATTTGAAAACAGAACCACATTTCTTTTAGGGACCCTAAAAAAATGAATTAAAAAAAAGCAATCACTTTAATCAAGACAGTTCTCTTTTCAGGTAATAGAGGGGTTGAGTACACACATAAGACAAGAAGAAAAGGCAGTAGGGAAGAAGGAAGGGAAGAAAATGAGAGAACAGGAAAGGAGGAGACAGAGTAAATATCCATCGATGTCAAAGGCCAGACAGCCAAAGTAATGCTGGGAGTCTCCCAGGAAAGAGCTAGACTTAAAAGCATTCCCTTTGGCTCCCTCTCTCTCTGCCCCTGCCCTGTTCATGCTCTATCTCTCCCTCTCTCTCAAAAATTAATAAACATAAAAAAAATTAAAAAAAAAAAAAAGAGGGGCTCCTGGGTGGCTCAGTCGGCTGAGCATCCAACTTCAGCTCAGGTCATGATCTCGCGGTTTGTGGGTTAGAACCCCGCATTAGGCTCTGTGCTGACAGCTCAGAGCCTGGAGCGTCCTTTAGATTCTGTGTCTCCCTCTCTCTCTGCCCCTGCCCTGCTCACGTTCTGTCTCTCCCTCTCTCTCAAAAATAAACATAAAAAAAATTTTTTTTAAATAAAAGCATTCCCTTTGGGATCATTAAAATTTTGAACCACATAAGTGTGTATTCCATCGATTTAAATGTGTTTTCTATTGATTCAAAACATAAATTAGTTAAAAATATAAAAACAAAAACTACAATAGCAACAAAGAACAAAGCACCGATTCGCGATAGTAGAGATAATTTTATAATGGCTATTGGAGCCACACTGGGACTAAACCATATGACCCATTATATCAAACCACTGCTTGAATTTATTTAACAGAGTGTAGTGGGCTCCATTCTTGTTCCTAAACCACACCCCTGTTGACAATGTCCTCATCAAGGCAAAATAATAAATCCCTCAAACTGCACACAAGCACTTCATTACCCCCTGCAGCCCTTAATTTGCCAGGCGAGTCTCATTTGCAATAGAGGATTCAGTATTATCTTAATTCTGAGGAATTTATCAGGGATCCCAGAGACAAAAGCACACATTCCTCTTATCTAGCTCTGACCTAGTTCTGGCCATCGTCCTCATCCAAACAGGAAGAGAAATCTGAAGTTGCAATACATTATTTACCAGGATGAACCAGTAATTCAGACTGCAGGGAGAAGCCATAACAAAGCTCAGGAAAGCTTAAGACATCTTGAAGGGTATTTTACGAAGGACGGTGGCTAATGTAGGCGCAGGTACTCAGGAGCGAAATGGGTATAGATGAGAGGTTAACGGACAGGGCTGTGCCGGTATACCACATAAAATAAATATGCATAAAAGAAGAAGACATCCACAACCCACTTTCTCGGTTCCATATGACCAGATTCTGTCTTACAGAGGATGCAACAGACCTGATGCCAACAGCAATTGCAAAATGAAAATAACTCTACAAATCAGTGTCATCCAAGACCAGCATTAAGTAAATGCTCTGAAAAGTTACAAGGCAGTGTATAAATGGCATTGGACCGGTTTAATGAATTATTCTGAGGCATTAGATCCCTTTGAGCACAATGGTCCCCCAACCCCCAAAACCTCACAGTTAGGATTTTGAAAGCAGCGGATTCCTCTAGTTTTTATAATAACACAGAAACACAATTATAAGGCGCACTGTCCAGTAAAAGTTGCCAACTTCCGTCAGTGACATTAAAACTAGGCCACTTATGACTTCAAAGTCATCCATCCAAAACATGAATACATTTTTAAAAAAAATACAAACGGGAGGAGTGGAGACAATCCTGATATTTCTTAAAATACCACATCCATGCCAAAAAGAATATCAACCATGATACCATGAGAACAGGACAATGCCACCAAGCTAAATGCATAAGCGAATCATTCTCCCCGTGTCGATGCGTAACACACTTGAGCACTGAGAGTTTCATTTTTAAGAAGGTAAATAGCATATGAGGTTTAAAATTCTGTCTCCTTCTTCAATATACACATATGCCACTAAAACTAAAAGGTCTACAGAGGACTTGAATTCTCCTGGAAAATGCCCTTGACATATTAGTGACTCACCCACCCCCAGTTAACAGCAAGAGAGCATTTTAGCCACTCAGCAAACAGCCTGGTATTCACATTAAGAAAGCAGCAAGACATCCTTTTGACCTTTGTTATTACTTAGACCTCGTGTTGTACATAAAAAGAGTACAATGATGTCAAACAAATTCCAGAAGAGAAGTATTTATTGCTGAATCTAAATCAAAAAATCCATATCTAGTATAATGGCACTTCAAAAGAAGATATACTGTATTTACCAGCTCAATCAATACTAAATTAGCTGGGATAAATATTTTCAACTCTACCAGTCTTAAGATGAAGCCCGCTATTTAGAACCCTGTGTCTTGGGAGAGACAGGAAATTTTTGCTTATCATACAGAAACAAGAACCAGGAAGTATTTTACAGGCAGGTGCACCTACCCTTAGTTGCTCTCTTTCACAATTCATCTGTTGTCTTGAAGCCTACAAAGGAAAAAAAAAAAAAAGAGGGGAAAAAATCAGCAGGTTCTGCACCAAAACAACATGAAAGAAAATGGAAAGTTGCTTCTAATCACTCGGTTCAAAGGAGACCCAGGATTAATTAATTATGTATTTAATTTTTTTTCTTTAGGTCTAAATAGCCTGAGTTTCACTTGGATTTTCAATCGTGTGATCCAGAAATACAGCTAGGATGAGCCAGAGTCTTCAAGAGGAAGGAGGACAGAGATCCCATAGAGGGTGAGGGAAGCAAAATCTTCCCCGGATGAAGGTTCCTGTGATGTGAAAATCCCTCATGCCTTAATGGTACAGGCATATTCTTCACTGAAGGCCCCCCCGAGACAGTTGGGGACAGGCACCAGCCATCACACGATGTCTCCTCCCACGACAAGGACCAGGAGCATCACCTACATGCCTTGGCAAATGGGATCCATTTTATGGTCCAGTATTAATCAGATGGTAGCTAAGGCTCCATATAACTGTGTTGGGGGATTTCTGAGGACAATTCTTGTATCAGAGAAAGAAACTGATGAATTTGTGATACCCACCATAAGCCCAAAGAGGAGAGATTCATGATACATCTGCCAGGCATCGATCATCCTTGCCCTACCAAAATGTGCTTCTGAAAATCAAGGATGCTTCTTCAGAGTGACCACATAATGCATTGTCCAAACGGGAAAAATGCATGTGAGTGAAAGGAGAGGGTGGGGTGACATTAATGACAATGCCAGCGACAGCAGATGTGAAGTGGGAGTGAGAAGGCAAACCCTGACATATGGCCACTCTACCTCTGTGGGGACTGGCTGACTCTACCTTCCGCTTAGATAGCGAGGCTGGAATAAAATCTAGGTCTGCATTCACAATGTATTCTGGTTATTTCTCGTTTTTTTTTTTTTTTCACCAATGAAGCAACCCCTGACTCCTTGCATCTGACACTATATTGCAAGTTTTTGAAACTTTTACTAAAGGATAAGAAGGTTTAGGAACCGACTTTTGATGTATATTTTATGTATTTTGTACTGAGAGTTTCTTTCTACTTTCTCCAAAACAAAAACAAAAACAAGAATCTTTATTTTGGGATATGCCAGAACCCAGAATCTATAAACTGGTGTTTTGCTATGCCCTTTAACCCAGAAATATCACCTCTGAGAATAGCACCAAAGGCAATAAGGAAAGATATACACAAATGTTTATTTACATGTCAATTAACTACAGCATTATTCGTGAAAAGAAAAAAAACTGCAAGTATTAAAATGTGCAATAATGGTAAAATTAAAAATAAATTATAGTACATTCACACGATGGCACATCGTGCAGCATTTGGAACCATGTGAAAAAACGGAAACGGAAAATGCTCAAAAGGCACTATTTAGTTTTTAGGAGAAGCAGCTACAGAGGTACATACATGTTACAATCTCCCTTTTGTTTTAAAATTTTACAGTAAGGGGCACCTGGGTGACTCAGTCAGTTAAGCATCCAACGTGGCTCAGGTCATGATCTCACAGTGTCTGAGTTCGAGCCCTGCATAGGGCTCTGTGTTGACAGTTAGAGCCCAGAGCCTGCTTTGGATTCTGTGTCTCCCTCTGTCTCTGCCCCTCCCACACTCTCGTGTGCACTCTCTCTCTCTCTCTCTCTCTCTCAAAAATAAACATTAAAAAAATTATTAAAAATATTACAGTAAAATAGATCATTAAAAAGAAGGAAGAACAATAAAAGAAAGAGGAAACATTGGGAGGTAATATTCCAAAATCTTTTTAAAAATGGGTACAATTCTATAAATACACAGAACACACACACACACACACACATACACACACACACACACACACAGTGGATTATACACTAGAAAGAAGTGACTTTATGGTATGTAAATTTTATCTTTGTAAACTGTTAAAAAATGAAGTGGGGGAAATCCACAGACAGAAAGCAGATTAGTAGTGGCCAGGGGCGTTGGACAAAAAGACACGAGTGATGGCTTCATGGGTTTGTAGTTTCCACTTGGGGAGACGAAAAAGCTCTCAAACTAGATAGTGATGGTTACACAATATTGTGGATGCATTTAATGCCCCCAAGTTGAATACTTGAAAGTGGCTAAAATGGTAAATTGTATTTTATGTTTTTTCTCCCCGCGATGAACTAAATGAAGGTGGTGATGAGGTTCTGGGTCTGGATAAGATGTCATAAGCACACCTCACCCTGTGTTCCCCACTCAGTGCAGATATTAAGTCTGAGTAGAATGCATACAGCACCATCTGAGCTTTCTGCAAGGCAAACAACTACAGAGGGAGGGGGCAAGAGGAGAAACAGCAGTGGGTTCCGCCCCCTCCTCCTCACCAGCATCCCCTGGCATGGATGCAAGGCGGCTAAAAACCCAGAATGAAACATCAAAATACAGACAGATAGAGATGTCCAACAATCTGGGGGAGGCAAAGCTTCCCTATGATCTGAGATGCTCTGGTCCCAGAAGGTGGGGCAAAATCCCACTGATTTTTCTCTGTCCTCTCCCATTTGGCCACAAAGGCATGCTGAGTCACAGGACTACATGAACAAGGTGAAAAAGCACCAACTTTGTGGCTGGAGGACAAGAAAGAGGAGCCCTGGGAAACAAAAATACTTTGAGGATCCTGGAAAGAGTTTGGAAGGAAGGATAGAGTTTGGGGAAATGACATCATATAGAGCTTTTGTGAACTCCACACTCACACCTGAGCCACATGTGTAGGTATATGACCTACACAGATACCATAGACTTTGAGAAATGAACGGGACAGATCACTGCTCGGGTCCCAGACTCGCCACTGGGATGTGCACACACGATCCAACTATTACAGCAAAGTCTATTGACAGCAGAACTTATACTGGAAGCAAAATCCACAGAAAGAAGGTAAGAACTTTCAGCCTGAATCCAACTGGATCAATTGACTGCCTGCTGACACAAGAATATCAACAATTTCCACAGGACTGAGGTAAAACCCAACATCTTATAACATTAATATTCAACATACTCAGGATATAACCCAAATTACTAGGTATACAAAGAAACCAGAAAATCTAACCTCACATGGGAAACGACATTCACAGGCACTGACCCTGAGATGACACAGATGTTGAAATGGTCAAATAAAGATTTTAAGTAGCTGTTATAGACATGTTCCAACAAGGCGCCTGCGTGGCTCAGTTGTTAAGCATCGGACTTCGGCTCAGGTCATGGTATCACAGTTTGTGAGTTCGAGTCCCACATTGGGTGAGCACGAGCTCTGCGTCGGGTGAAAGCAGGTGAGCCCTGCTTCTCTCTCTCCTCTCTCTCTCTGTCTCTCTCTCTCTGCCCTCACTCACTTGCACCCCCTCCCTTTGAAAAAAAATGTTCCAACAAGTAAGGGAAAACACAGATAAACAAATGGAAAAAAAATAGACAGTGTTGGCAGAGAAATAGGAGATACAAAGAAGAACCAAATGGAAAATTTAGCACTGCAAAAACAATAACCTAAATTAAAAAAAAACACATTAAAAACTCAGTGAATGAGTTCAAATGTAGAATAGAGATATAGCAGAAAAAACTCCATGAACTTGTGTACATATGAATTAAGAAGCTTCCAATCTAAACCACAGAGAAAGAAAAATAAATTTAGGGACCTACAGAATAATACCAAAAGATATAACAGTGATATCACTTGAGTTCTAGAATAAAGATACACAGTTCACTGCAGAAAAATTATTTGAAGAAATAATGGCTAAAAATTCCCCACATTCAGCAAAAGATACAAGCCTATAAATTTAAGCTCAGCAAACTCTAAAGAGGTAAACCCAAAGAAATTCACTTCCAGATATAATCAAATTGCTGAACACTGGGGGGAAAAAAAGCAAAAACAAAAACCAAAACACACTTTGAAAACAGCCAGAAACAAATGATACATTATTTGTAAGAGAACAACAATTCAAATTACTGTGGATTTCTCATTTAAACAAACATACAAAAACCAGGAAGGCCAAAAGAAGGCACAACATGATCTTTTTTTTAAGTATTGGAAGAAAAGAAGTGGCAATCCAGAATTTTTATTCCAATGAAAATATCCTTTAGAAATGAAGGGGAGATATTAAAGAAATTAAAAAAAAATCATCAGCAACAGACCCACTCTCAAAGAATTGCTTATAGAAGGTTCTCCAGACAGAGGGAATATAATACCAGAAGAAAATTGGGACATTATAGAGATGTTCCAAAGGGGATAGTGAAGCATGAGGGTAAATATAAACACAATAGACTAGTCTACTCCTCTTGAGTCCTTTCAAAGATGTGTAATGACTGGAAGCAGAAAAGTTAGAAAACTGTCTAACACGATTTGCAGTGTACCTAACATAAACCCAACATAAAGAGAGAAGAGTAAAAGGACACATATGTCAGTAAAGTTCCTACATTCCACGAATAAAAACAGTAAAAAAAATTTTTTTTGAAGAGGGTGCCTAGGTGGCTTAATCAGTTGAGCATCTGACTTAGGCTCAGGTCATGAGCTCACGGTTCATGGGTTCCGGCCTCACGTCCGGCTCTGTGCTGGCAGCTCAGAGCCTGGAGCCTGCTTCAGAGTCTATGTCTCCCTCTCTCTGCCCCTCCCCTGATCATGCTCTGTCTCTCAAAAGTGAATAAAAACGTTAAAAAATTTTTTTCACCAAGTTTCCACACTCCAGTTGAAGCGGTAAAACATTGATTCCATGTTCACTTAGAGAAGTGTGGTATGTCTGTACTGTAATCCTTAGAGTAACCATTTTAACAACAACAAAAATGAAAAATACACAACAACAAAAAGCAATATACACCAAAACAAACGATGCTACATTAACTGAATGTCTGTGTACATAAATAAAACACTGCAACCTAAAGCTCACATTATTTATACAAGAATTAGCTGAAACAGACCACATATCTAAATCTAAAACAAAATGGGAGATTGGATTCAAGAGTGATGATGATACTTTTTTCTTAATGGTTCGCTGTACTTTCCAAAGTATCCTTTATGTCATGCACGACATTTATAATCAGAAAAATTTTAAGTATCAGTGGCTTGCAGAAATGTGTGTTTTTATTGTTATTGTAACAGTGATAGTTTTCATTTTAATTAATTTAATAAACTGATTTATCTAATACCAAGATGAATATGTTTAACATCTGTCTTCAAAACTCAGAAGGGTTTGTCAGACACAGAGAAGCACAATGACATTTAAAGAAACAAGGAGCCTACCGACATAAATAATGTAAAGGGATGCCATATTATAATGTTCCTATTACAGAGCATATCAAATGCAAAATTCAACAGTAGCCATGAAAATAGCTATGTTGTCCTTCAAATGAAGCAGATTAAGGAAAATGAGATTTGGAGATAATGAAAAAGGACATTTTGAGTAATTTCTATAGTGGACGTATGGTTTTTAAGTTTTTGTTTTGTTTTGTTTCATTTTAACTTTTCCTGTATGGCATCCCATATTGTTTTGCCCATATTCTAGTAGCAATATCCTGCTTCTCCTTTTTGGGTCATGTTCCTGACCTATCCCATAAATATTTTGTGAATTGGATGTCCTCACCAGCACACTCCACCTGCTCCTGATGGAGACTACATTTGCCATGACCTCTTTGGTTGGAAGTCAACCCTGTAACACCCACATTTTCTGAGTAAGGTGGCCACTCACTGCCCCTTCTTCACCAAGTGAATAGAGTGTAAGAGGCCAGTTAGGCAAGATGGCGGAGTCCCATCATGGGTCTGTGTCTCTGTTGCAACTGTGCTCATCACGCAGCACTCTGAGCAGGGTGTAATGATGCTCTGAAGGCTCACTAGTTATTGCTAGACCTAATGAGGCTCTTAAATTTTTTCCCCATAACCATTATGAGAGAGGGCTAGAGAATAAAAGGCACCTGTAAATTCTTATCATCTGTTATGAAGAAAGACTCTTCCAGTGCACTCTTTAAAAGCCAACCTTGAAAAATATCTTAACTGTACACTTCACTAAATGTCATTTCATTTGGAAACTAACATGCAATATTTTTTTTTCCTCTCATGGCAGTAATGCACAGAACCAATATATTTTATAGCCTAAATGAAAAAAGGGAAAGTGGGAGGTCTGGTGCTGCTCCTTTAAGATGTTTCCAGAGAATCAAATACCACTCTCGATACGGCTGCCAAGTAAGCACTTATGAAAGGTTAGAAACTGAAGCAATAAACTTCAGCATGAGACCCTTTGCTCTCCTGGTTGAACAGGATGTTTAATAGCAGGGATTCATCTTCTCCCATCTCCTATCTTCATCTAGCCAACCAGGCCAAAGAATCTTTCTCAGACTCAGCCCTTTTCATCTTTTCCTGACTTTGAGTTCTCTCTTATCACTTCTTCCCACTTTATCTTGACCCTATTACTAGTGTGGTTTCCCCTCCCACACATCAGACTGGTTCTATAAGGGAAAGGACTGAATCTTATTTGGCTTTCTTTGCCTAGGGACCAGAACAATCTTTGGAATCTATTCATTTCTTTTGTTTGTCCATCTATCCATTCCTCCATGTATTCAACAACAAATGCATTCATTCATACATATCCACATTCTAGATATCAGACACTGTTCTAGGTACTGAGAATGCAATAGTAAAAAAAAGACTTCTGGAGCTCACTAAGTGGGGAAAAACATGAGCAAATTGAAAATTACAATACAGAGAACATTAGCTACAATGAAGTAGAATATATGCCCCTAGCACCTAGGAGGGGCAACAAGCTTGTTTTAGAGAATTAAAAAAGATGTTATTGTTTTTGTTTGTTTTGTTGTTGTTGTTGTTGTTTTCGGAAAACGTATCCAGAGAAAGGATAAAAACAATTCTTTCAAGGATAGAAAAGAATGTGTGGAAATCCCAGTGAGATTATGAAGTACAAGTAATTCAATATGGCGGAAGAGTCAAGCAAAAGAGAAAATTAACGAGGTTAACTTAAATTGGGAAAAGTATGAGTTCAAAGAAATAAGAAGACACACAATAAATTAATGGATAAACAGATGTGCAAGCTTTCTTGTATGAAATAATATAATGCTAGAAATTCCAGTTTTCAGGGCAATTGTGATTATTCAGAAGAAGAGCACGAAAGAAGTCTAGCAACATAGAAATCAATACATCAAATCAGTTGGTACCTACACACATTTCTCAAATTCTTCATGCTCCTAGTCATTATAAATTCTCCTGAAAAAAGATGGCATTCCCTATAAAGGCATGCTTCCAAGTACATAGGGTGAATGTTACATTTTGCCTTTCCCATAATGCATTTCAGGATGATCGTATACATCTGGTTTGTGTACTATGAGGTCCTACTATGTGACTAGCACTGTGTAATGGGAGGGGATACAGATATAAATGGTAGACAGTGAATTTCCTAAAAAAAACATCCCAAAGAGAGAAAGAGGAATAAAATGAAGACTAGAGTGCCAGGTCACAGTGTGAGAGAGAGGGACAACACAGGATCCCACAGACACCCAAAGGAGAGGCACCAAGCCAGGCTGCTGTGTGGGGAAAGTAGTTGAGGAAAATGTCAGGTGTTTTCAGAGAAAGAGCCCTTGCTCTGACCCTTATAGGATGAATAAGAGTTGAGGAGGCCTGACCTACCCAAGGAGTTGGGAAGGTGATATCGCAAAGAGCACAGCTGAAGGCAGAACAGAGTAAGAGAGAACACTGGATTGGAGTGTGGGGGTAAGGAAGGTTCATTAGTATCACAAAACCTTTATATTTTGCTCATATTAACTATGCTGATAGGAAAATAATTATTTTAATTATCTATAGTAAAATAAATTTTACATTAACAGTGGTTCAAATTTATCAGATGTTTATGACATGCTAAAAAATGTGTTGTAAATACGACTTTTTAGGAGGATCTCGGTTAATGCTCACCACTTCATGAGTAGGCAGGATTCTCAGCTACATTTTATAGGTGGGGAAACTGAGGCACAAAGAGGTAGAGTGACTTTCTGAAGTCATAAATCTAGGAAGTATTGGTGAGTATTGGAACTGCCATCCAGATGGCTTGACTCAAGCCCTTCTCTGAATCAGCACAGTGCACAGCTCCCAATAGTAAGGAAACCAACGAAACCCACATTTTTAACCCACTCCCAGTGTGCACCTCATTTGTCCTTAGCAAGTGCCCTTCTGCTGCTCTGACTGACATGATACTGTTTACATGCTTGCGGCTGTCTAACACAAAACATGAAATGACTGTGTTATCTGGTTCCATACATGCATAGATCTGTACTTTGCTTCTTGGTTGAATGGGTTTAGACTGGAATGCTTTCCACCAAATCAGATTTCTCTGGTAACAGTCCACCAGATCATTTTGCAGGATGAGTTTCTTCCCCAATGGAGACCAGAGGCTCAGGAAACAGACTGCCTGAATCCAATCATGGCATGTCGTCTATGTAACATCAGCCACATTATAGCATCTCTCTGTTCTCAATTTCCCCAACTGTATAATGGGGAAAACATGGTGCCCACCTAGTGTCTAATTTTCTTATGAGCACAAAATAAGATAATCCAGGTAACGTACTAAGCAAAGCACTTGGCACATTTGAATCATTCAACAAATACTAGTCACTGCTGTTAAGAATTAGTGTGAAGGCCAAGGGGTTTTCAGAAGGAGCATTAGGCCAAATGACTTGGGTTAAATCTTGGCTTTGCTTCCCATAGGCTGTGTGAGTTTGGCTGAAGGACTGACACTTTTGAGTCTCAGATTCCTTTTCTTAATAAAAGAAAGCATATATATGTACACATAGAAGTACATGTATGTCTATGTATATGTGTATAAATGTATACATATATATGAATATATACAGGTGAGAGCTACCTTGAAATTTTCGAAGGTTTGACTGTTATCCTTGTGAGATGAGTGGGTGAAGAGGTGCCTGTGGATTAGATATGCACCTGCTGCAGTTGGTGACTATTGTAGCACAGAATGCATATCCTTTTTCTCAAAGATTCCTCGGCTAGGAGCTTCTGCAACAGTATGGAAGGAGGAATGGGGAGGGAAGGGCATGACTTCTCATAACATAGACCTGCAACATGGAAGCATATCAGTGTCCCTCAGTACTAACATGGTTAAGTACACTGTGGTGCATCTATAACAGAAGTGGGCGAACTTTTTCTCTAAGAGCCAAATAGTTAAAAACAGGAGGGGAGGCAAACCATAAGAGACCCTTAAATACAGGGAACAATCTGAGGGTTGTTGGGGGTGGGGGAAGACAGCGATGGGCACTGAGGAGGGCACTTTTTGGGATGAGCACTGGGTGCTGTATGTAAGTAATGAATCACGGGAATCTACACCTAAAGCCAAGAATATACTTAGCTAACATGTGTGTGTTAGTTAACTTGACAATAAATTTAAAAAGAGAGACAAATAATAAATATGTTTGGCTTTGAGGACTAGAGAGTCAGCTCTGCCCTTGTGTTTAGAAAGCAGCAAAAACAATGTGTCAATAAATGGCTTCAGCAGTGTTCCAATAAAACTTTATTTTCAGAAACATGCTGTGGGCTGCATCTGGCTTGTGGGCACAACTTGCCAACCCTTGATCTATACTATGGAATACTATGGATTCACTAGACATTCACAGATATGAAACAGTGTCCATGATAGAATGAACACAACAAAGCAAGTCGAATCAGTTTTTAAAATGTGATCCAATTTGTGTTTAAAAAGCTGTGCATATATATACATACACAAACATCCATTAATGGATACATGGAAAAAATCTGAAATGATAAACACCAAATTGCAAACAAAAGTACAAAAATGAGGTTATGGGAATGAGAATAATAATGAAGACAGGGAGTAAGTAGAAAGGCCATTTCCTATAATCTTGGGTTCTATTATTTCTGATAATGAGTGCCCACTGTTTTTCTACATTCAAATGGACAGCAGTCATAATAATATAATCTTTAAAAGCTGAATTATAGGAGTATTGTAATGATTAAATAAGACATTGTATATAGGGCATCAAGCACAGGCCTGGCCTGGCACATAGTAGGTACTTAATGGGTAGGTACATAAGTAGCTACTTAATGGTAGCTGTATAACTATAAATACCTCCCCAAGACACCAAAAGGGTAAACCCAGGGTGACTATCTTAAGAAAAGTTCAACTCCGGGGCGCCTGGGTGGCTCCGTTGGTTAAGCATCCAATTTCAGCTCAGATCATGATCTCGAGGCTTGTGAATTTAAGCCCCCTGTTGGGTCTGTGCTGACAGCTCAGAGCCTGGAGCCTGCTTTGGATTCTGTGTCTCCCTCTCTTTCTCCCCCTCTCCTGCTCATGCTCTCTCTTAAAAATAAATAAACATTAAAAAAATTTAGGAAAGTTCAACTCGATTTTGTCAGGGACATTATGTAATTTAGCTTGCAATCTCTTCAGTGAAAAAGTAAAAAAATAAAATAAAAAGGTTGGTCTGCCTACTATGCTTCTGAGTTCGTAGATGAAATGCTTATTAGAGATCTAAGTTCAGGAAGACCTCAATCCCTGAATATAAGGGGGCCCATCACACTGGTTGTGATGAAGCCCATTGCTCTTTCCAAATGTGTCCTACAAGGAAGTGTTTCCTCCGATTCTAAGCAAACAGTACCATTTATGCCAGATATGCAAATACAGTTCCTATCACTTGTTATAGCTGGTTTGTTTGTTTGTTTGTTTGGGGGGGTTAGTATAAGGGAGAAGAAAGAGTATGTGAGCGTAGTAATTGCTTAGGACTCAGGAAAGGAAGTGAGGAATAATCAATTGAAAAAAAAATGAAAACGAAAAGTCACAACAATGAGTCAAGTCAGCCATGATTAATTAACTCGATTCTGGCTTGTGCTGAATAAATGAAGAAATGCATTTGAGAGAACAACCTGGGGAATCCACTCATCTTTCCCCCCGACAATTTCATTTCAACCTTGGAGAGAACAGAATTTGTTCCTTAAATCTTGTCTTCTCGTAAAGACACCAGCTTTGGAGGGCAGACGTTGGGAGTGGAGGGGACAGGAGAAATGAACTTGGCAAGACTAAGTGCTAATTGGGAAAAAAATAATGGGTTTGCAGTTATATATAAACTTGAGCATATGAACCCAAAGAATGAAAGTTGTAACATATTTAATTGATGGCGAACGATGTGTGGGATAATTTATTGAGCAATGTCCTGGAATCTGAAAATACTGAGTGTTTCTAACACTTCAATGAC
The DNA here is from genome assembly GCF_018350195.1 of Panthera tigris. Taxonomy (NCBI): domain Eukaryota; kingdom Metazoa; phylum Chordata; class Mammalia; order Carnivora; family Felidae; genus Panthera; species Panthera tigris. The sequence goes on from NC_056675.1 coordinate 35,578,409, forward strand.
CTCTGGTATGGTTCATGCAGGCACTACACATTTAGTGAGTACTTCTCCTGCTGTTCCTTGTGAAACTGTATCAACTGATAATATTGGTACTTCTATTGAGAGTCACTGCTCCAGATGTAAGTCACTGGGGAGATTCAAGTGTTGGTTATCTGATTAAAGGAGGCCAGAGGTCAGGATGCCCACAGAACTTGAGTGAGCCTCAAATAACAGGTTTTAAACAGCTGTTTTCTTTAGGAAGAAATGTTTTTCACACCTCCTCTACCATGCACCCACTTGTTAAATACCCCATTAGCAACAGCCCAAGGCCCCCAGGTCCAAGACAAAGCTATCCAGGCAGACAGATTCAATGGACAAACGCCAAGCTAGAAGTGTCAGCCACAAGCAGCACCTGGCAAGGATCCCTTTCAGCTTTCCCCATCCATCTGCTCTCTGCAAGGATGCAGTCTCTTGGAGTTGTTAATTTCAGGCTTGATGCTGGCCTTGAAGTGACAGGGCAGACCCCTGGCCATGAAGAGCCAGGCTGCTCGGACACATGCACACACGTTTCCAAGTGAACCCAGAAAATGTCTTTGCATCTGATAAGTCGCAAGGTGGGGGGAAACATATAGCCTATTATTTATTCTAATAATAAACCATTACCCCAGGCACATTTTTATTCTCCAGATTTAATAAGGTATTTTGTGAACCGAGGCAGTGGAGGCAGGGAGGAAACAATTGTGGTTATTAGGAAGATGATTTCTGTTTGTTTCAGATGCAGAAGTAATCATCATTCCTTTCCTTCATAATCAAGGGTTATAATTGTCCCCTCCCCCCCATCCCCGACAAAGCCCTCCCCAACCTCTTGCTCAGGCCAAGAAAATTCAAACAACACTCACCAAAATTTCCTGAGGAACTAAAAGGGCTTGGCATACTTCCCCGGACCAGTCTCCTAGGACCATCCTTACCCTATAGCCAGAAAACTCTGATTATGGAGTAGGAGATCTTAACATAGATTTCTTGTCATTCCCTTCCCCCCACCCCTCCCCCACCGACATTCAGAGGTGGGAAAGAACTGGACACACCAGGTGGGTGATTTACATACCGTTCACGCATCTCTGCCTGGTCAGGATGGATATATGTTCTCAAGACATTTTCAAGTAAAGATATTTCAACTGGATTTTTTTTTTGTTCTGGTTAGACGTTGCAAAGCTTTAATGATAATTTTATCACAAGTTGATAATTTTATAATCTGCATTCCAATTAAATAGATTCAGCAGAGACACACAGGCCACTGGCCTTATCTGGGCAGTCATCCTGATCATGTTAATTGAGAGACGTTTGGAAGGCATCTTAAATGCAGTGGTTAAGAGGATAAACTCTAACAGCCAGATTTCCAAGGGTCAAATATCCACCCAGCTACTTATTAGTTTAGGGACCTTGGACAAATTCCTCACCTGGAACTGTCCATACACCCCGATGGGGTCAAAGAAAGGTTTAAATGAGTTACCATCTGCAATGCAATCAGATGGTGCCTCACACACAGAAAGCACCAGATAAGTAAGTGCCTTTTCATTGTAAAGACAATGAACATAATCCAAAGTCTATTGGATGCTGCTGTTGTTATTTATTCTTTTTTATAGGCTGACAATGTCCTGGGTCTACCCAGCTACATGCTTAGATGTCAGGTGGACAATACCATAGTGACAGAAAACCAAGGATTTGAAAAGTGGCTGATGCTTCCAGAAGTTTTGTGCTGTGACATTAAAAGTTCACATCCACAGATCGCAGAGTATGTCAACAGAAATAAATCATGTAACAACCACTGTACTAGCAGCAAAAAAAAAAAAAAAAAAAAAAGCGAAAAAGCAAAGTGAACTAAGTCCCATTGGACCAATTTTCCAGACAAGGAAATAAGGACATAAATGACTTTCCAGTCGAAGGCAGCCCAGGTGAACATCCCCAGGCTGGCTTTCTAAGCTATGCTGTTATCTGCATCTAAAGAAATCTTTACATAGCTGTAAAAGGTCTTCACCATTCCTGATTTCTGTGACTTTACAAAATGTCATCATTTAAGAAATGGGAACAATCCTGTAGCTGAAGAAGCTTGAGAAGTATTCATCTTCTAATTTTCCAGTTCAGTTGTCTGAAAGGGTTGCCTGGGTGGTGGTTGTTATCATTGCTGTGTGTGTGTGTGTGTGTGTGTGTGTGTGTGTGTGTGTGTGTGTGTGTGTGAGAGAGAGAGAGAGAGAGAGAGAGAGAGCGAGCGAGCAAGAGAGTGAGAGACTCTTCCTGGAAAGCTTAATGGAAGGAGCACTGGAAGATATATGCTTCATGAAAAATGAGCCCTTGTAACCCTTACACTTAAAGAATCTTTACAGGAAGAATTAGGTTCACAAAAGTTCTGAAACAATGAAGAGGCATTCATGTAAACTGCAGGCAATTTAAAAGGAAAATCTAGGTCATCTGGCTGTTTGCTTTGTCATCATCAGTATTAATTAGACACTGGAAGTAATGACTGAGCTCAGACAGCTCTTCAGATTTAAAATAATAATAATAATAATAATAATAATAATAATAAACCAGCACAGCTTTACCTTTGGAAAGAAAATATTTTCACAAGTAGCATTCTGAAAGAACCTGAGTGGGGAAACCTTGCAATTAAATTCTGCAAATGCGCTGTGAAATAATCCCAGGGGAAGTCTTATCTGTACTTAATATTCAAATAAATATTCTTTTTGTGTGCCGTGCATTCAATAGGGTGCATTTTATTTAATTTAAGTGTATAACGTAATCAGTATCATGAGGAATAATCACAACGAGCAGGAGACCCCTTTAACTAGGATAAATGGGCTGGCTCCACAGCTGAATGGGCAATTGTGGGCAAGGAAGGAAATGCAAAGTGCAGAATCCCAGGTACGGATTTCCCCTGATTGTCCGACAGGACCTGGATACTCAAAGTGAGGTCTGTGGCCCAGCAACATTGGCACCATCTGAAACATCATTAGAAATGCTTATCTCAGACCCCACCCAGACCAATTGAATTAGAATCTGTGTTTTCCAAGACCCCAGGTGACTCATATGCATATTAAATCTAGAGATGGTCTGAAGTCAGGTGAGTTGGGGGCAGCTCTGTTCTCAAACAGCTGCACTCCTGTGTCTTCACAAATGGTAGACACCAAAAGGCTCCCAGAGCAGGCTCACTCCCCCTCACCCCAGCCTTCAGGAGAGGAGGAGAAGACAGGGGTCCCTAAAGCAGGGACAGTGCACAATCTGTGCACAGTAGGTACTTTTGCTCTCTTTGCTGACCTGAATTTTGGCCACCCCATGTGATTTCTGCTGACTCACATTCCCTTCCTAACTGAAGCAGGTCTCACACAGGCCAAGTGCCTCCTTCCACAAAGGGAGGGCATACTCTCAGTCGTAACACTTGGAGACTTCGGACATCAGAGAAGGTTTAGTATGGGGCTATGCTTGCATCTGGGGACATCAAAAGCATTTGCAATTCACGTGGACCCAGGCCAGGCTCCCTCATAGAGCACGAAAGGAAACTCTCACCACCACCAAAATGGCGGGTAAAAGTCCAGGATAGACCTGCTTACCAGTGAACAACCTGTGATTATTAAAGAATATTATCTCTAATTCCAGCAGAGAATTATGAGAAAGCTTGGAGAGGGGAGAACCAATGCTTGTCTAGCAGACCAAATATTTAAAAAAAAAAAAAAAAAAAAAAAAAAAAAAAAAAGGCTCTGGAAGAGTGGCGTTCCCAGTCAGGAGTTGGGCAATTTGTCATTTGCTCATGACTGTGGGTTTGAATCTTTTCTTTAAAAAAAGAAATTAGGACTGATTTAAAAAAAAAAAAAACACGAAACCATCCAATTCTAAGGAGAACAGGAGGAGACCCTATAAGCCATCCAGAGCTTGCCGACAGCCCCAGAAGACAGAAGCAAAAGAGAGCTGGTTTCCTTCACCAGATTGAGCAGAGCTGGGGAGCCATCCTAACCTCAATAATGAGTGCCTTAAATAATGAGGAAGCCCGTCCAGTCAACTTGGCTCAAACCTTCCTTCGCAGCCACTGGCAGTGCTGCAGGAAAAGAGGAAAGCCTCTGTAATTACACTAATGAGAAGGCAATGAACTACAGGTCACCATGGGTGAGGCGCTAGGGTTCTGTGGGTATCGGGCAGGCAAACAGGGACCACCATGGCCAGACAGGAAACAAGCTGTCCGGCTTCTCTGGGCAGCGGGTGAAACATGGGATGCTGTTCGGCAGCACAGGAAAGGAGAGCATTTAAGTTACCATGATAATCAGCATCCATTAAGTACTGGCATTGTGGGGTCCACTGAACTAAGGTCTTTATATGCAATGTCTCATCACAGTGAATCATCGTGTATGCTTGATGAGGCTGATATTATTTTTATCCCTAGGTTGTGGCTCAGAGACATTAAACAACCCGTCCAAGCTGACACAGCAGGTGGATGGCAGAGCTGGGGTTGGAGTCCTGGCTGACCATTGACCACTAGGTCTTCTTGCCTCTCTGCCTTTGAAGCTGTGGGCCACATTCTCAGAGCACAACTGCCATTTATTTCCTCTCCATGCAATTTGTACCCGGTGCACCACCCTGGCTCCAGTGCTGAGGCAGGCCATAAACCGAGTGAGGTTTCTTCTCCCAGCCCAACCAAGCTACACCAAAAAGATTCCCCTTCGGGGGACGCCACTCTGCTCCATGCCTATAATCACCTTCCTCAAGTATTCTCTTTTTCAAGATAAATACCCACATTTCTTCAGCTCTTCCTCGAAGGACACCGAGTTGAGTCCTTTCTCTCTACCGATCATTTCCTCTAAGAATATGAGGAGAAATGAGTCAGACAGAGGTGAGTTCAATTTCTGGATCTGCCATGTAAATGTTGGACCATGAATACACCCCATAACTGCCTGCACTGGGTTAAACAATGTCCCCCGCAAATTCATGTCCACCCAGAACCTCAGAATGTGACCTTACTGGGTCCTTGCAGATATGATTAGGGCAAGGATATAAATGAAATCATAGTGAAATGAGGGTGGGTCCTGGATGCATGACAGCATCCATATGACAGATGGAAAAAGGACACACGCAGACCCAACAAGAAGAGGCCATGAAACAACAGAGGCAGAGAATGGAGAGACGGGCCACAGTCAAGGACCACCAGGAGCTACCAGAAACTGGAAGGAAGCAGGGAGGATCTTCCCCTGGAGCCTTCAGAGGGAGCTGCCCTTGCCAACACCTTGATTTCAGACTTCTGGCCTCCAGAAATGTGAAAGGAAAAATTTCTGTTGTTTGCGGTCACCCAGTTTGTGGTAGTTTGTTATGGCAGCCTTAGGAAATAAATACACTTCCTATGCCTTATTTTTTCACCTGTAAAATGGGTGGGAAAGTCACGACCTCAATGTACAGAGGTGCTCCACATCGTACTATCCCCACAACTGGAGAACAGCCCTCTTTATCTTCATGCAGACATTTAGAAAAAAGGCCACCTGGGAAGACCTGAGAAAAAGCTCTTGGGGGTCACTCCAATCCAAACCACCACCAACACTCCTGATATCATGACTCTTTGTTATCCATCTGTCAGGAATTTATTCTCCACCTAATTTTCTGAATATCCATTCCATCTTCTTCCACTTGGCCTCAAAGGGATCACATCTGGTGTGTCCTTGAGGCATCACAACTAAGGTGTCCTTGTTGACTGTCTTGTTGAAATTCACACGTATCAAATCCTATTTGATACACTCACAAACCATGCTTCTCATAAGCTTCTCCAGATCTGAGTACAGATTTATGAGATTTATGAGAAAGTTAGTACCAGCTTACACTTTCTAGGGCTCACCAGCTTCCTTCCATTAATTTTGAAAATTTCAAGGATATCTGATGGTTTCTCATGTCCAATCTCATAGCCCTCTGCTTTTTGCCACACATTCTCAATGCTATTTAATGACCTGTATCCAAGTTATGCTATTGTTTTGGGATTATTAGTCTAGGTAAAACATTTAAGTTTATCTAGATCCACCACTGTCCTACGGTTGCTTCAGCAATACTGACTCATTTGCCCCTACCAAGGTTCATACCATCCTGAATGAAAAGGATTTCTCTTGACAGAGAAGACAAGAGTAAATGAACCAATGGAAAGTTCTGTTTCTTCCACGTGATATACCAACTTTCTTCTATCAGCCCCCAAAAGATTGCCAATCCCTTTCTGGCTCTTTTTGATCAGATTTTGTTTTTAGATTTTTCTGTTTTACGTTGACATTCCTAGCAACGCTTAGTTACGTTCATGGGAAGACTGGGCTTCCACACAGTATGCTCACTGATGTGGTCCTTTAAACCTGTAAGTGAGGAAACCGAGGCATAGCATATAGCTAAGGGGCAGAGCTGGGATCCATACTCAGATCTGATACTAGCATTTTCTCTTATGACCTTCTGCCATGCTGCCTTCTTTGTTGATCATAAACTTCTGGCTAAGTTTTCCATACTGATATCACCATGTTCTACACTCCTATGAAATTTTCTAGGTATATCAAGCTGAAGGATAATTCACAGCTGGTTCGCATATTCAAAGAAGTGCAGGAGCACATGAACATCCTTCAGGGGTCTTTCATAAGTAGAAATCACAATAATGTTTGATTGAATTTTTTAAAGTTGGGGGGGAGCTCCTTACTAGGATTGAATGAAGAACTTATGATGATCAAGCATCAGTGAGAAAGATTCCACCTGATCCATCCAACTGCAGCCCCAGCTGATGCATCGCAGTCTTGCAGCTGTCCATTTACACCCAGTCAGAGCTAAAGCAGAGTGCCAATTTGATTAGATAATGGCTTACACATACAGCCAGCCCTGTCTATTAGAGGGGGAGCTGGGCTAATGAATCTTGGAAATGGGAAAGTCTGTCCATCCTTCTTCAAATCTGTAAGCCAATTATTATATTGGATCTTGACTTCCAATATTTCTGCAGGCTTCTAGGCAGTGAAACTATGCCAAGCAACAGGCGGATGAACACCCATGTTTCTCAGGGCTGCGGACACCATTTCTGTGCTGGAGATTAAATAAAGCGTGCTTTCTCTCTTTCCTCCTTCTCTCCCTCCCTTCTTCCTTTTTCTGCTTCTTGAACACCAAAACATGCCATCTATATGTTACAGAGGTGAAGGGAAAGCAATCTATCAGTTTTTTCCTGGTGATGTCAAATAATTTGACACTTTGTCCATCGAGAAACCTTTCTTTGCCATGTCTTCTGAGAGTGGAATTCTGCAAAATGGGCTTCAGGGATTAAATTCCACACATGCTTGCTCCCTGGCTAGGTTTATCTAAGAATGTTGGTCTTGGTCAGAGGAGAATAAAACTAAGGATAAGAGGAAGTAGAGCAAAGAGATTTATAGCAGAAATTCTAGAGCCAGACTGCTTGGGTTTGAGTCTGGCCACTTACTAGTTGCCTGGCCTTGGGCAAGTTACTTATCCCATCTGCCCCCTCTACTCCCCCTTTTAAAACAAAGCGGGGGTGGATATTAGTATCATCTAACTTACAAGGTTTATATTAGGCATCTATGACTTTATATGTAAAAAGCACTTTGAGCAGTTTCTGGCATACAGACAGTATTGTACAAGGCTTGTTAAATAAAACAGAGGCCATTAACTTATCCAGAGAGATGACCCATCCCCTCTGTTCATTCCCTTGTTTATTAGATGACCAGATATTTGAGTGTCTACTGTGTGCCAAAGAGTTAAGTCAGATATTTCTCCTGCCTTCAGGAACCTCTCACTCTTTGCAAGAAGGCTGACTGTCTCTAGCCCTCAAAGATATAAAAAGAGTTTAGAACAAAGGAGCCAGGAAGGGGTGGCCCCAACAACCATTATGCTCTCAGCAAGTGTCCTGCTGTCTGGAGGGAACAGGAGTATGCAGGCTGTGGTTGCAGGATGGCCAGACCTCTAACCCTGCTCTTTCCAGGGGGGAGGGGGACTAACTCAGACCCCAGGGGTAATGATGCCTGCAGCAGCTGACCCTTTGCGGCCTGCCTGCCAGGCCCAGCCAGACTCTGTATCACATGCTCTCATGCAAATCCTTCCCTTGCAATGAGAAGACACAACAAGCAGACTGTAATGTCCAGAACAGCAGGAGCCACATGTAGACTGTGTCTAAATCTGATTTAAAGGATGGCACGGTGCCCTCTGGCAACAGGGAGGTGGGGGCTCAGGACTGGGGTAGGTACAAGGGGCCATTGGACCTGAGAAGTATGGCCATTGTATTTGTTTGATAGATCGGCCTGTTCTAGCCCCAGGGATGCAGGTCCTTCCTTCCTCCCTGCACTCTATGCAGAAATGCTGCAGCTGTAAGGAAAGAGATCTGTGAGTGCTGCTGTGAGACCTGTGTGTGCATGTGCGTGTGTGAGCATGTGTGCACGCATGTGTGTGTAAGACAGAGACAGAGAGGAGATGGGAGATGTGTTGGGGGTGTGGGGAGGATGAAAGAACAGGAAAGGGTAATCAAAACAGTGATTAAGTGCTGCCCTAAACTGTCCATCATTCATTCAATTCTACAATTTTGAAAAGTAAATCAAACTCCTTTGCAAAAACCATTTCGTCATGGCACACAAATTAAATTATTAATTAAAACACATTGAACACGGCCTGGCAGCAAATAATAGGCCTGGAAGTCAGGAAGGGGGAATGAGAAACACCTTGCTTTACCTCCCTATTAAGGAGGTCTTAGTATTCCTTAGAGTAGTGATCCCAGGAAGCTGGGTTTTAGGGAGACCCAGCACAGAAGGAGGCGTCTGGCTGACACTTCCACCCTTTCAGCCGGGTGTTGCCAAAATAGCAAGCACCCCGGTCTGCACACAATCGGCCTCTCTGTACGTCTATGGCTTGGTGCAGGATCTGCTCCAAGACCCAGAGTGCCCAGGTCACCAGTGCCTGTGCCAGCGCACCCTAGACCTGGCTTTCTCTCCCAAGCAAGGCTGGGGCGGCCCCCAGGAGTCTGAGGATACCTACAGGTCCCTGTAGTGCAGGATGGATCCCAGCTCTTCTCAAACAACTCCTGATTGCAGGGGTTTGCGAATCCCAGCCTGCCCAGGGCTGCTTTCGGACAGGGTGTCTCAGTTTGAATCCCTGCAGCGCCATCTGCTGGCCAACTCCTCTTAATGCGGAGGAGCGCCTGCCCATTTGGGACAACAGAGACATAGAGACCCTGGCGCTGACCCCAAGGACTCCCCACCACCTCCAGGGAGAAGGAGGATCTTCTATCCAAGATCTTCCCAATACATCCTGCCTCTCCTTGGCCGCGAGCCTGGGAAGCATGTGACTGCAAAACTAACACCCTGGAATCTGGCCCCATTCTTGCTGTTCTCTGTGTGGCTTCAGAATGCCCCTCCCCTCTCAGGGTTTCAGTTTCCTCCCATACAAAGTAAGGAGGTGGACCGGGCGATTTCCAAGTCCCCATCCAGCTTTGGCTTTCTGTGAGGTGTAACTCTGACCCTAGGCTGAAAACCAGCACCATCGAGAGACGATTGCACCATCCAGTCCTGAAAACACTGGCTACAAGGCTTAACAACAAGGGAGGGTCAGGGCACTGTCCAACATCTACAGGAGTTTCTGCACGAGGGCCTATAATTATCGCCTATTATTAAAAAAAAAAGGGCATGAGAGAAAAGCTATGGATTATAAATTCATGGTAGATTATGTTTTAATGTTCCCCAAACAGAATAATAATTGCTAAACTGCTTTGGGTATCAAGCTTCATTGCACTGAACTGCTCTCCAAGAATTATTATTTTTAAAAATCACTTATGGTAGCAGGATGGCCCAATGTCACAGAACTAGGCTCTCCATGGTAGTCTCTGTTGGAGCACCATGCCTCCATGTGCTAATATCTGGGGCAGTATATGAGTGCCAATGCTGTAAATTAAGGTGCAATTTGTAAATGCTTCATTAATATTTATTAAATGATTATTAGATGCTCTTACAATCTTTAATAAGATATTATAAAGCATGTCATTAAAATGCATTAGGAGCACATTCTTAGCAAGTCACGCCATAGCCCGCTGTTAGGGAATGCCTGCTTTTATGATGCTCTTCCTAAAGCTTTCTCCAAGATATGATTGTCATGACGAGAGAGCAACTAAAATGGCTGCCCTTTACACGCCCTGGAGAGTGGCGGATACCACCCCCATGGCCTTCAGAAGCAGTGAGTCTTACCTGTTGTTAACTCCCTTTCATCTTTGGATGAATAAAAATGGCAGCCTACAATATTGTCTTGAGAAAGGACGTTGAGACTCTGCTGCAGCCAAGTAGAAAAGAATACAGTGATTGGTAAGTGATGCTATTGTGCTGACTGTATATGCAGTCGTCATCATAGAGCAGGTAACACCCATCTCTGTTCTAGGAGAAGGAAGATAACCCAGTCAGAGGTGTCCCTGTGCATGCTGGGGAAACATCCATGCTGACCGTCATTATTTGGGCTCCAGTTTGATTGGCTCATATCCACATGTACATGAAAGAAAGCATGAAAAAGGAAAGTATCTTCTAAAGAAAATGTATGGAAAGATGGGCAAAAAATAGATCTCTATCCCTTTAGCACCAAGAAGTCTCCCTTCTGTGGCCCAAAAACCTCTCATTCATTTCCTGAAGATCACTAGCCCCTTCCTTCTGCAGCTTCCCATTGCCAGTTCTTTTCTTTGAACTATCAAGATCTCTCCCACCTCAGTGCCTTTGCACAGGTGGGTCTCTTTGCTCGCATTTCTCTTTCCCCTACTTGTTAAGTGGGATTCCTTCTTATTTTCATGTCGCAGATGAAATATCACCTCCAGCAAGAGCACACCACTGCTCATCTTGCCCCTGTCCTGGCTGTATTTATTTTGTGCCAAGAGTAAATACTCGAGATCCAGAGTGTGGGGTCCAAGCCCCACATCTGGGACTTTCTGGCTATGTGAACTTTGGAGCCAGATATTCAACATCTCTTCCTTTCTGCTTCCTTGGGTGTAAATAGAAATGGTGAGATCAGCACCCATCTCATGAATTAAGTGAACTCATACATAAAGAACACCGAGGAAGTTGTTGGCACACAGTAAGTACCTGGTAAGCATTTGTTTTCTCCTTCTGACCACGTAACTATATTTGCTTTCTACTTTCCTCTGCTAAATGTCAGCTGTACGTGAGTATGGCCCCATCTGGAACCTACTGTACTGCCTGGCTCATCACAGATGCCCAATAAGTATGAGTTGAATTTTATACCAGGGGCTTCACTACAGTTCTAATGAGTGAAGCATAATTTCTGCCCTGATGGGGCACTTGGGCTATGAAGAAAGAAAATGAACAGTAACATTTCAATTAAACCTCATAAGCTCATAGAGAGAGGGGTTGTGCGGTGAACTAAGAACACCTTTGGGGTCCGGCGAACCTGAGTTTGAAAACGTCTCTGCTCCTTCTAAGAATATGACCTTAAGCAATTTATCCCATCTCTCTGGCTTTTGTTTGCTCATCTTTAGAATGGGGATAATAGAAGATGGTGAAATAGGATGGAAGTTTTCTTTGCATCTCACATCCATGAAATATAGCCAGATCAATACTAAACCATCCTGCACACCTAGAACACTGATCTGAGGATTAACACAACAATATGCACAACCTGAACCACAGAACTCAGCAGGTAAGCAGCAAAGAGAGGTGAACTGGGGGACAGAAGTTGCGAAGGTGCGGAGGGCAGGGAGCTGTATTTCGCTTGTGGAGAGAGGACAGAGATGCGGGGAAAGTTAGGAAAAAGCACCCACTCCAAAGCACCCGGAGAGAAAGTGGAAAAGTGGAAACAGCCACAGGGACTCAACTAAAAAGGGAGAGAGGAGAAAGAGAGGGTTTAAATTCCGTTAAGACTCTGTAAACGGGGAGCGCAGAGTCTGAAACTCCTCGCCTCCATACCTGGCGGTGCTCTGGTGGGAAGGGCGAAGCCTGGTGCCGGATGCGTGTTGTGATTTTGCATGATCCCTCCAACGCTGCTGCTACACGATCACGTGAACCTTCTCTGGGGCGGGCTGGCGCCCAGCCGCAGTCTCTGGCGATGGCAGCAGCAGAGTCCTGCGAATGTTCCCGGGTGAGGCCGGCACCCCGGACATTGTTCGGGGAGACCCTCCCGCAGAGGATCTGAGCGGGTCCAAGCCGTGGTCCCTCCGAAGTGAGGGGTCGGGAAACACAGCCGCAACGGAGATAAAACTCAGGAGGGAGGTGCCGCCCGGCAACCTGACGGCTTGGTCACGGACAGTGTAAAAGCGGGAGTGGAGGAAGCCGGAGACAAAGGACACGAGCGTGATTGCTGGCCGGGGAGAGGAAAGGGCTCCCATACTAGACACTGGGTAGCTGGGTGACCCCATTTTCACTGCTCCCATGCATGCACATACACACCTACAAACACCACAACAATCCACCCCAGTAAGCTAAGCAGCACCACCTACTGGAGAATGGAGCCATTACACTAAGCCCTGCCCAACTGGGCCAATCTCGCTGTTCAGGAACACCACAAGTCTCTGCACCTGCTTACTTTACAGACTATGAAGGGCTTCATAGTTTGACTTCTAGGGGAAACAGATGTAATTTCAATCGTAATTTAATCTGTTCACTGACCTGTCCATTCAATTTTCTTTTTTTTTTGGTTTTCTTTTTCATTTCTTTTCTTTTTCATGAATACAGAAAGAGAAAAAGTTTATTTTTATTTTCAATATTTATTAAAACTATTTTTACTTTTTTCCTACTATATGTTTTTACTTTTTTGTAAATTTTTCAAATTCTATTTTACTTCCACCATTTAATTTTATTCTACTTCATTGTATTCATTTTCTAAAATTTTCAAACGTTTTCCTTTTTCCCCCCTTTTCACTCTAATCTATCAAGCTCCTTTCAATAACCAGACCAAAACACACCTAGACTCTAGCATCATTTATTCGATTTGTGTGTGTGTGTGGTTTTCAATTTTTTTAATTTTAATTTTTTTACCTTATCAATTCCTTTTCTCCCTTCAAAATAATAAAACAAATGAATTCACCCCAAAATAAAGAGCCAGTGACTTAATCAACACAGATACAAGAAAGATGTCTTAACCAGAATTTAGAATCACGATAGTAAGAATACTAGCTGTGGTTGAAAATAGATTAGAATCCCTCTTTGCAGAGATAAAAGAAGTAAAAAGTAGTCAGGATGAAATAAAAAATGCTATAACTGAGCTGCAATCTTGAATGGATGCCACGGTGGCAAGGACGAAAGAGGCAAAATAGCAAAATAGAGGTCAAACTTATGGAGAATAATGAAGCAGGAAAAAAGAGGGAGACTAAGGCAAAAGAGCACTATTTAAGAATTAGAGAGGGGCACCTGGGTGGCTCAGTCAGTTGGGCATCTGACTTCAGTTCAGGTCATGATCTCACAGTCTGTGAGTTCGAGCCCTGCGTTGGGCTCTGTGCTGACAGCTCGGAGCCTGGATCCTGCTTCAGATTCTGTGTCTCCCTCTCTTTCTGCCCCTCCCCTGCTCATGCTCTGTCACTCTCTGTCTCAAAAATAAATAAAAGCATTTAAAAAAATTAAAAAACAAGAATTAGAGAAATCAATGACTCATTTAAAAGGAACAACATCAGAATCATAGGGGTCCCAGAAGATGAAGAGAGAGAAAAAGTGGTAGAAGGTTTATTTGAGCAAATCATAGTGGAAAACTTTCCTAACCTGGGGAAAGACAGAGACTTCACAATCAAGGAAGCACAGAGGACTCCCATAAGATTCAACAAAAACCGACCACCAACAAGGCATATCATAGTCAAATTCACAAAATACTCAGGCAAGGAGAGAATCATGAAAGCAGCAAGGGAATAAAAGTCCTTAACCTACACAAGAAGACAGATCAGGTTTGCAGCAGACCTATCCACAGAAACTTGGAAGGCCAGAAAGGAGTGGCAGGATATATTCAATGTGCTGAATCAGAAAAATATGCAGCCAAGAATTCTTTATCCAGCAAGGCTGTCATGCAAAATACAAGGAGAGATTAAAAGTTTCCCAAACAAAAATTAAAGGAGTTCATGACCACTAAACCAGCACTGCAAGAAATTTCAGGGGGACACTCTGAGAGGAGAAAAGATGAAAAAAAAAAAAAAAACACCAAAAGCAACAAAGACTAGAAAGGACCAGAGAACAACACCAGAAACTCCAACTCTACAAGAAACATAATGGCAATAAACTTGTATCTTTCAGTACTCACTCAAAATGTCAATGGACTGAATGCTCCAATCGAAAGACATGAGGTAACAGAATGGATAAGAAAACAAGATCCATCTATATGCTGTTTATAAGAGACCCTCCTGAGACCTAAAGACACCTTCAGATTGAATGTGAGGGGATGGAGAACCATCTATCATGCTAATGGTTGACAAAAGAAAGCCACCGTAGCCATACTCAGATCAGACAGTCTAGACTTTAAAATAAAGACTGTAACAAGAGATGAAGAGGGGCATTATATCATAATTAAGGGGTCTATCCACCAAGAAGACCTAACAATTGTAAACATCTATGCTCCAAATGTGGAACACCCAAATAGATAAATCCATTAATCACAAACGTAAAGAAACTCATTGATCATAATACCATAATAGTAGGGGACTTCAACACCCCACTTACAACAATGGACAGATCATCTAAACAGAAAATCAACATGGAAACAATGGCTTTGAAGGACACACTGGACCAGATGGACTTAACAGATATATTCAGGACATTTCATCCTAAAGCAGTGGAATATACACTCTTCTCCAGTGCACATGGAACGTTCTTCAGAATAGATCACATACTGGGACACAAATCAGCCCTCAACAAGTACAAAAAAGACTGAGATCATACTGGGCATATTTTTAGACCACAACACTATGAAACTCGAAATCAACCACAAGAAAAAATTTGGAAAGACAGCAAATACTTGGAGACTCAAGAACATCCTAATAAAAATGAATGGGCTAACCAAGAAGAGAGGAAATTAAAAAGTACCTGGAAGCCAATGAAAATGATAACACCACTCTGGGATGCAGCAAAGGTGGTCATAAGAGGGAAGTATATAGCAATCCAGACCTTCCTAAAGAAGGAAGAAAGGTCTCAGATACACAACTTAACCTTACACCTTCAACAGCTGGAAAAAGAACAGCAAATAAAACCCAAAACCAGCAGAAGATAGGAAATAATAAAGATTAGAGCAGAAATCAATGCTATTGAAACAAACAAACAAACAAACAAACAAAAAACCAGATCAATGAAAGCAGAAGCTGGTTCTTTGAAAGAATTAACAAAACCACTAGCCTGTTGGATCAGAAAGACAAAGGAAAGGACCCAAATAAATAAAATCAAGAATGAAAGAAGAGAGATCACAACCAACCCAGCAGAAACAAAAACAATAATAAAAGAATATTATGAGCAATTATACACCAATAAAAAGGGCAATCTGGAAGAAGTGGAAAAATTCCTAGAAACATAGGAACTACAAAAATTCAAACAGGAAGAAACAGAAAATTTGAACAGAACCCATAACCAGTAAAGAAATCGAATTTGCAATCAAAAATCTCCCAAAAAACAAGAGTCCAGGGCCAGATGGCTTTCCAGGGGAATTCTACCAAACATTTAAGGAAGAGTTAACACCTATTCTCTTGAAGCTGTTCCAAAAACTAGAAATGGAAGGAAACTTCCAAACTCTATGAAGCCACCATTACCTTGATTCCAAAACCAGACAAACACCCCACTGAAAAGGAAAGCTAGAGACCAATTTCCCTGATGAACATGGATGCAAAAACCCTCAACAAGATCTTAGCCAACCAGATCCAACAAAACATTAAAAAAAAATTATTCACCATGACCAAGTGGGATTTACAACTGGGATGCAGGGCTGGTTTAATATCTGCAAATCAATCAGTGTGATTCATCACATCAATAAAAGAAAGAACAAGAACCACATGATCTTCTCAATAGATGCAGAGTAAGCATTTGACAAAATACAGCATCCTTTCTTGATAAAAACCCTCAAGAAAGTAGGGATAGAAAGATCATACCTCGAGATCATAAAAGCCATATATGACAGAGCCAACACAAATGTCATCCTCAATGCAGAAAAACTGAGAGCTTTTCCCCTAAGGTCAGGAACAAGACACGGATGTCCACTCTCACCACTATCATTCAACATAGTATTAGAAGTCTTTGCCTCAGCAATCAGACAACACAAAGAAATACAAGGCATCCAAATTGACCAGGAGGAGGTCAAACTTTCACCCTTCGCAGATGACACAATACTCTCTCTATATAGAAAACCGAAAAGATTCCACCAAAAAACTGCTAGAACTGATCCATGAATTCAGCAATGTGGCAGGATATAAAATCAATGCACAGAAATCGGTTGCATTCCTATACACCAGCAATGAAGCAACAGAAAGAGAAACCAAGGAATCAATCCCATTTACAATTGCACCAAAAACCATAAAATACCTAGGAATAAATCTAACCAAAGAGGTAAAAAATCTATACCCTGAAAACTATAGAATGCTTAGGAAAGAAATTGAAGAAGACACCAAAAAATGGAAAAATATTTCATGCTCCTGGATAGGAAGAACAAATATTGTTAAAATGTCAATAATACCCAAAGCAATCTACATACTCAATGCAATCCCTATCAAAATAAAACCAGCATTCTTCACAGAACTACAACAAACAATCCTAAAATTTGTATGGAACCAGAAAAGACCCCAAATATCCAAAGCGCTCTTGAAAAAGAAAACCAAAGCAGGAGGCATCACAATCCCGGACTTCAAGCTGTATTACAAAGCTATAATCATCAAGACAGTATGGTACTGGCACAAAAACAGACACTCAGATCAATGGAACAGAACAGAGAACCCAGAAATGGTCCCACAAACGTATGGCCAACTAATCTGTGACAAAGTAGGAAATAATATCCAATAGAATAAAGACAGTCTCTTCAGCAAGTGGTGCTGGGAAAACTGGCCAGAGACATGCAGAAGAATGAACGTGGACCACTTTCTTACACCATACACAAAAATAAACTCAACATGGATGAAAGACCTAAATGTAAGACAAGAAGCCATCAAAATCCTCAAGGAGAAAGTAGGCAAAAACTTCTTTGACCTTGGCCGCAGCAACTTATTACTCAACTCGTAGGGAAACAGAAGCAATAATGAACTACCGGGACCTCATCAAAATAAAAACTTTCTGCACAGTGAAGGAAACAATCAGCAAAACTGAAGGGCAATGGAAGGAATGGGAGAAGATATTTGCAAACAACATACCAGATGAAGGGTTAGTATCCAAAATCTATAAAGAACTTATCAAACGCAACACCCAAAAAACAAATAATCCAGTGAAGAAATGGGCAAAAGACATGAATAGCACTTTTCCAAATGCATGCAGATGGCCAACCGACACATAAAAAAATGCTCAACTTCATTCATCATCAGGGAAATACAAATCAAAACCACAATGAGATACCACCTCACACCTGTCAGAATGGCTCACATGAACAACTCCGGCAACAACAGATGTTGGTGAGGATGTGGAGAAAGAGTATCTCTTTTTCATTGCTGGTGGGAATGCAAACTGTTGCCGCCACTGTGGAAAACACTATGGAGGTTCCTTAAAAAATTAAAAATAGAACTACCCTACAACCCAGCAATTGCACTACTAGGCATTTATCCACGGGATACTGGGGCATATGTACCCTAATGTTTATAGCAGCACTATCAACAATAGCCAAAGTATGGAAAGAGCCCAAATGTCCATCGATGGATGAATGGATAAAGAAGATGTGGTATATATGTACAACAGAATATTTCTTGGCAATCAAAAAGAATGAAATCTTGCCATTTGCAACGACATGAATGGAAGTGGAGGGTATTATGCTAAGTGAAATTAGTCAGAGAAAGATAAATATCAAGGATTTCACTCATATGAGGACTTTATTTTTTTTTAAATTTTTTTTAATGTTTATTTATTTTTGAGACAGACAGAGACAGAGCATGAATGGGGGAGGGTCAGAGAGAGAGGGAGACACAGAATCTGAAACAGGCTCCAGGCTCTGAGCCGTCATCACAGAGCCCGACGCGGGGCTCGAACTCATGGACCGTGAGATCATGACCTGAGCCGAAGTCAGACGCTTAACTGACTGAGCCACCCAGGCGCCCCATCATATGAGGACTTTAAAAGACAAAACAGATGAACATAAGGGAAGGGAAGCAAAAATAATATAAAAACAGGGAGGGGGACAAAACATAAGAGACTCTTAAATATGGAGAACAAACAGAAGGTTACTGGAGGGGTTGTGGGGGGTGGGGGGATGGGCTAAATGGGTAAGGGGCATTAAGGAATCTACCCCTGAAATCATTGCTGCACTCTAAGCAAACTAACTTGGATATAAATTAAAAAATTAATTAAAAAAAAAGAATGGGGATAATAATATCCATCTTGAAGAATTAGGAAGTTCTTCACACATACATACATATACATACATACATAGAGATAGCTAACACACACACATACATACAGAGAGAGAAAAAATATAGATCTATATATACTGTATATATATTTGGTACCTATATATAATATTCAAACATATCTGTTATATATAATCAAAGATGCTATTATGACATTATTTTACTTAGCGTTATTTGTATTATTTGTAGGAGGCTTGGTAAATTCTGTAATGAACAATTAACACAGCCTGTGCAGCTAACCAAAAAAAAAATGGGTTTAAAGCAAAAAAATCAGGTTCAGATGTGGCCACAAGATCGCAGAAGTCTCCAGACCCTCCTGAAGCATCCCTGGTTTCTAAAGAATACTCTGAGCTACCAGCAGCCTATTCAAGCCTTCAGGGAGAGCTCCCCCTGGTGCCCCAAGGGGCCCTGCCAGCCTTGGTGTCAGGGGGAGGAATCCTCTTGGGCCCCTGGGGTGCCCCCTGGCATAGAGACCCTGGCAGAGCAGCAAGGCATATGGACCCTCCTTCTAGGCTTGCAGCCATGAGTCTTCCCTCTTGTAACCTACAACCACACAAACATGTGTGTGGCCAGCCCCCAGGGAGCTCTCTTCCAAACCACAAAACTATTCTGGTGACGAAGCAAGCAGGCACCACATTTCTGAGGCACCACACACCCTCCTCAGCACAGGCTCAGAGTTTGAAAGAGCTGAGTTCAAATCCCATTTTTGCCACTTTCTAGCCACCAGACTAAATTGTGACACTTCATTTATACTTTTTTCAAGTTTTTAAAGACAGGGATAATGATGATGTAAGGTAGCACTTGTACACTTCAAAACGACAATTTTACATCCTATTTATGTCTTATAAATATGTATACACTTAGCACATGTTTGCAACATTACAAATGTTTAAAAACATAGTATTTATTACCATATTCATCATTTTCATCGAGGCTGCACCAGCTGATCAAAATGATCGTCCATTCACACGATGAGCCATAAGGCTCTATCACAGGGGGAAAAAATCCTGTCGTACTAATTTGGTCATTTGTTGTTAACCAGTGTGACAAAGCGGCAAGTATTTTCTTCTGTTTTGCTCGGTGATTCTAGGTGCTCGAGCCAACATGCTACAGGAGCCCAAGTAGAGGAAAAAAAGGCAAAAAGGAAAAAAGCACTTAAGCTTATTTATACTCATTCTCTTTTACATTTCTTCCATCTGGCCCCTTCCTTGCCTGCTCTTCCTCCCTGTGCAGGCAACACTCTGAAGCTGGACGGCCCTTGGGAAAGTCACCTACCGGCATTAGCAGATGAAGAAGAGGGCCCCAGTGGTCAATACAGGTGCACAGGGCTGTGTGGCCATAGCCAAGGACATTGTAGAGTGAAATTCAAAGCCAAAGATAAACCAAGGGGTCCCAAGTGGTAACAAAGAGACACGGGAGCCAAAGCAGTACATGCCGGGAAAGAATAACAGTTCAGCTGGCAGTCAAGTGAGCTAAGATAAGGGTCTTTTAGCTATTTATGCATTTGTGTATTCATTTATTCCTACAAATATTATTTTTTAATTTTTAATGTTTATTATTTTTGAGAGAGAGAGCGAGCAGTGGAGGGGCAGAGAGAGAGAGAGAGATAGAACCTGAAGCAGGCTCCAGGCTCTGAGCTGTCAGTGTAGAGCCTGATCGATGCAGGGCTCAAACTCACAAGCTGCGAGATCATGATCTGAGCTGAAGTCAGACGCTTAACCAACTGAGCCGTGCAGGCGCCCTAGATTCTACTAATATTATTAAGTGCTAGCTAAAACCAGGCATTGAGGTAGGTACTGGGGAAGAGTAATGATGTAGACAGGAAGGTAGAGACTTCATAGAGCTGTGGCTCCTCTGCCTCTTCCTTTTATAATGTGATCACACAGGCAATCTTCCATTTCATTTCCTTTTCTACTTGTTCACTCTTTATACTGACATCTCTGGTCTTCAGTGTGCTTTGATAAAACACAGATAACTCCTCCCACATCCCCCTTTCTTTCCATTTTCCATTTTATTTTTGTAAACATATTTTTTGGTTTTTAAATAAGTTAAGATTTTCAGAAGAGTTATAAAGACAGTACAGCAAGTTTCTATGTACGCTTCCTTGGCCTAAGAAGTCACAATGTGTGGCAATACCCTGGCAGGAGAAGCGGGAATGCCAGAAGATGTTGAAGATACATCTAACCTGGTCTAGAAGGCATCATACAGGACCTGGTCTAGAAGGCATCATACAGGACCTGGTCTAGAAGGCATCTAGAAGGAAGTAGCATTTCATCAGAAACAAGAAAAAGAGAAGGTGTCGGCCCAGAAGAAAGGGCCGAATGTTCCAGGTAGAGAGAACAAAATGTATGAGGACTGGGAGGTGAGAGAGAGTGGAGCTTACCTGGAACAGCTGAGAGAAGGACAGTATTGCTGGACCATAGATGAGCAGGTGGAGGTTGCAGCTAGACTTGGATAGACTCAAGTCGTGGAGGATGAACAGGGAGTAGTAGGAGGTTCCTTTTATGAGCTAACTCTGGTGGGCAAAGCCCATAAAGATGCAGTGCTTAGGACCGGAGAGCCCTGCATTGCCCAAGATCCACTCCCTCTTTGGCCATAGTCAGGCCCATCCCAGAAATGAGGAGGCTGGGATCACAGCTCTGTAAAGCAGTTGAATATCACAGCACATATCCCAGGAACAAGAGGACCGTGGGTCAGGGTCGCAGACAAGGGTGCTTTTGAGAACCTAACAAAAGCTATGACATCTCTTAGAAGAAAAACAAACATACAAGTCCAAAAACTAATAGCATGATTATTCTCAATCCTTCTCCCTCCTTCTCTCAATCTCTCTCTCTCTCTCACACACACACACGCACACGCACATACACATATATTTTCATGAAGTCCATGAAACTCAGTTCAAAGCTCCAAAGAATTCATTCTATATAAAATCTTAGGTCCTTTTTCATCCCAAGCATCAAAATCTCCCAAATCAACCTGTTTTTTTTTTCCTCAAGCAACAACAACAAAACTAAATGAGATAAATGCACCAAATTATATCACTTTATAGCTTTCTTCAGTGTAGAAAACGGAAAGGCATATAAGGGAAGAGAAAAGGGTTTAAAACAACAGTTTTATATAAAATATCATCAGGTGTACTAAGAAATTCAAGGAACACTCCCCACTAAGAGAATGTGTGTCGCTTTCAAGCTCAACAAATATCCTTACCTCTCAGTTTTCACACCTCTCCATGCTTGCCTTCCCCCAACACACACACAGGCATTTATAAAATCCCGGAAAACCAAAGACATTCTTTCTAGCTATGCATGAAAGCTGTAATTTACAGACATTGCCCATATCTCCAAAACAGGATCAGTTGAGACGACAGACATGAACGAACACACACACACACACACACACACACACACACACACACACACAATCATGCTCAAAAATCATCTAGAAAGGTGAATCTAACTCTAATGGGAAGTGACCTATAGCAATCCCTGGAGCTTATAATTCTCAATGAAGGTTAAGATCTCGCCTGAAACGTTAGAAATCCCCTTGCATTAGAAATAGTCAAGGAAACCTCTAGAATGAGGGCCAGGAGAAAGAGCCTCCCTCCTTGAGGTAGCTGCTGATCTGAAATGATCCATCAAAGTAGAGCCCATGGAAATTCAGCAAGGGGTTTGGGCGGATTGCCAGGTGAGCTCCACGTTGTGAACCCTAGAGTTAGAGATGGGTGGGTGCCATACGGGCTGGTTGCCAAACGTGAGAGACAGCCTCCTGACTGGTACTTGGTAAGTGTCGATTCTCAGAATAGCAAAGGCCCAAGAAGAGGAGATTTGCACACCTCATTTACACATCACGAGCAAGTTGCAAATATGGTCTTTTAGCAGATTCATTCCTTGTCTCCCTCTCTGCTTACAAAGCCCGAGACTCCACTTCTCTTGAAATAAATAAATAAATAAATAGGAAAATAAATAAGAAAACACATTATAAGAAAAAAGACGACGATGTTCTTCTCCCGGAGGGTTACAATTCATCAGTATTTGTTTGGAAGTCGTCCTGTCCCAAGGCTGTGAAAAGGTGAAGAGAATGCTATTGAACATCCAGGAAAGGAAAAAGCTTTCCTGGCCAAGGTCAAGTATATATCAGCCAGGAGACAAAGCAACACTCATTTCAACCCGAGGCCACAATGTACCTTGACCCCAGCCTCATGAAAACAACAATTTGCAGTCGTCTATAAAACACGTCCTTTACTTTCCCTGTTCCATAGGCTTCTTCTGAACTCAGACTCCTGAGTTAGCAGTATCAGGCTGTATTTTACAAGCATGTGTGTGCGTGTGAGTGTGTGCGCTGCATTCTAAGATTTGGGGCCAAGATTTATCTCATTCTCTGATGGCATTTTATCGTTATCAGAGAGCAATAAATCTCAGCTCCGTTAGCACTGCATTTAAATATGCACCCGCCAAGATAGAAAGGTGCCAGATCTATAGCATGCTATAAATTTCCATTATTTGCCATCATTCTATACTTGGGCCTTGGCATAGTGCAGCCGAGACTGCATATTTTGTTTAGATAGCTCCTCCTCTTCCCTATAGGGAAACTTCGCCAACACTTGAAGCAGATACAATTTGCTGGCCGCAACTCTGTTTGCACCTTAACAGCTGTTTTGCTTTTTTATTTAGAGAGAACAGGGTTGCCACCATCTGTCTTTTGAAAAATGAGTTCTGCTCACAGCAACATGAAACCATAAAAAAGAGAGAAAGAGAGAGAGTCTGAAGGATGAAGCCAGATGTCATGATACAGAGAGGGTCAACTCGAACAGGAGACAAAAGTAATGATGAAACATTTACCACTTGGAAAAAAAAAAAAAAAGAAAACAACTCAGGTTTCTCAAGGTTGGTGAATGAGGCTCTGGTGACAACCCAAGAGGAAATACTCTGAAGTTTCTAACAAGTGCTGGCAGAACCCAAATAATGAATAACCTTACTTACTAGGCATCCAGATCTTCCGTCATGTAGGCTGCTCATAGAATCCTAAAACTGCCCAGCAAGGTAGATATTTTAATCAATTCCAACTTAGCAGCAAGCAAAATGCAGTCATCGGCATCAGTCAGACCTGGTTCTGGTCCAGCATCTCCACTTTCTAGTTGTGCCTCCTGTGTCATGCCTGTTTCTGCATCCAGCAAGTGGTGGCGGTCTACCCAAGTGAGAGTATCTGGAAGGTGAGGTGAGATGATGCCCAGAAAACCCCATGTGCAGCACTGGACACAAAGATGTGCTTAATGAGTTTCAGCTGTAAGTATTATCAGTGCAGTTAGGTGACTTAGGCTAGGTCCAAAAACTGGTGATAAGCTCAGACTTCAATCCAGTCAGCAGAATTCAAGGCCAGCATTTAAAAATAAAGATCTGGGGTACCTGGGCAGCTCAGTAGGTTAAACATCTGACTTAGGCTCAGGTCATCATCTCGCGGTTCACGAGTTCAAGCTCTGCATCAGGCTCTGGATAGTTTAGAGCTCGGAGCCTGGAGCCTGGAGCCTGCTTTGGATTCTGTGTCTCCCACTCTCTGCCCCTCCCCCACTTGCACTCTGTCTCTCTCTCAGAAATAAATAAACATTAAAAATTTTTTGAAATAAAATAAAAATATATATCTTAAGGCCATTTTCTAAAACTCAAGTGTATCATCTAGTTTATAGGATGGTACTATATGAACTCCCAATCCTCAGTGACTTAATACAGTAGAAGGACATTTCTCACATTTGCTACATGTCTGACAGAGATCCAGGCATGAGGCAGGTTCTCTTACACGTGGTTACTCAAGGACCCAGGCAGATGGAGACACGAGCAACTCAACACAGGACTTGAGATTCACTGGGGCAGAAGAGAGTGCTTGGAGACCTTACACCCATTCCCCATGCTCTGTGTCAGAAATGACACAACCCACTGGTCAGACCCAGCTTCACAGTTGTGCTCAACTGCAGTGGGAGACTGGGAAGTATCATCTTCCTTGTCACCAAGAAGGAAACCTTGTAAGCACATGGGGGTAAGCACTAGTGTTGTCCATAACACCACAACAATTAGAATGATGGACTAATTGAGTCCTTCCCTTTCATATAGATTTTTGTTTCTCTGAAACACACTGCTTCCTTGTCAGCATTTAATGTTCATAATTCCTCACTATGGAATGATACAAGCTTTCCTCCCTAAACAAGAAAATGGCATTAAAATGAGCTACTGGGAATAGAATGGAAGGGAATGGAGTATGAGATGGAGATCAAACAAAATTTCAAATACAATCACACTTCCTTGTTTAGTTAAAATAATCTTTTTGACAAAAGTAGATGGATCAAAAATGGGTATCTATGTGGCGCTTAAGCTATCCAGAAACTCAAAATACTGTAAGCAGCCTCTATCCAAAGCAGCCCTGAAAAATAAGATTGTTTGATATAGGAAGGGAAGAAAGAATCTTCCTTTTCCCAGTCTCAAAGTTATTTACCCAAACCTCTTACTCCATACAGAATCTGCATGCCAGAATATTCTGATCTCACAGGCCTGGCATAGGGCTCAGGTCTCTGTACCAGCTCTATAAGGTGATTCTGATGCCTAGTCAGGGCTGGGAAGCCAAGCTCTAGATCCACTCCATAGTCTAGAACAATCTCAAGAGGTTAAGGAGGAGCTCCTTATAGTCACTCATACTCTCAGTTTCCTCTTCTACAATGATATAATGTCTTCACAATGTCATCTATTGTGAAGATTGTATTAGAAGATGCATGCAGATACCTTTCAATAACTGTGGCATGATGCAACCAACCCGTATTATTACCGTGACAAATCGAGACCACTGCCAGAAGATAAGGGGAGAGGAGAAAGAGAACATTCACTATGTACTCTATCCAAGACCCCAAGTTTGTACTGTCCAATGGAGATACCAAAAAAGGATAAGACAAACTGTGATACACACATACAATAAGGCACAATTCAGCCTCAAGAAAGGAGGAAATGCTGCAATATGGGACAGCATGGATGAACTTTGAGGACATTATGCTAAGTGAAATAAACCAGTCACAAAAGGGCAAATAGTGCACGATTCCACCTGTATGAGGTATCTAAAATAGTCAAATTCATAGGATCACAGAGAGTAGAATGGTGGTTGCCAGGGACTGAGAAAGGGGAGGAAATAGGGCATTATTAATCAATAGGAATAAAGCTTCAGTTAAGCAAAATGAATAAGCTCTCATGATCTGCTATATAACATGGTACCAATAGTCAATAATAAGGCACTGTACATTTAACAATTTGTTAATAGTGTAGATCTCATGTTAAATGTTTTACCACAATAAAATAAAAATTTTTAAAGGTCTACTCCCAAAAAAAACTGGGGCTCAAAAAAAAGATAAATACAATTCCTATTTTTGTTTTTGAATTTGATTTTTTACAATTGGAACTCCTGTTTTCATGAACCTTACAGCCTGGTAAAGAAATTACTCTTTAATCTGTTATCCACTCTTCCTCACCTAGATACAATCTCCATCACCTTGAAAGCCTAAGAATATAAGCCAGAATCTATTTCCCAAAGCTCTTGACGCATTTTTGCAAAGATCATTGTTCAACTTAGACTTCAGTCTACACATCATTTTAAACAGATTTAGTTTGTTAGCCAAAGTTTCAGAACTTTGGACAGTTCATTTAATGTATTCTCCTAACAAATTTGCCACTTCAATTACATTATGTATTTGGAGTTTTGTTTTTGTTTTTTTTTTTTTATTTTTTTACTCTACTGAGTGAATACTGATACCTAATTGCCTGTGCAGTCTCCTGAAACCTCCCCTTCCTTCCTTTAAAGAGACCCTGAATGTCAGAGACAGAAAATATAGGATTTTGTTAAGATCATCCTCCCACCTCTCTGATTCCAAGAAATGTAACATCAATAGTGATGTTGCGATAATAGACTGCATCAAGGCTTCTCAAGCTTGGCACTATTGACATTTTAAGGGAGACAATTCTTTGTTCTTGGGAGCTGCCCTGGGTATTTCCAGGATGTTTAACTACATCAATGGACTCTACCACTGGATGCCAATAGCAACCCCTCCCAGTTGTGGGAACCAAAAATGTCTCCAGACATTGCCACGTGTTCTCCAGGTGGGGCAAGATTACCTCTAATTGAGAGGCTGGCTTTTGTTTATTGCACATATCCTAAGAGCAAAACACTGGGTTAAGCTCTTAACATAACTTACTTCATTTAATTCTCTCAACAACACTGTATGAGTAGAACTATTTGTATACAGATTTTTATTTTATTTTATTTTTGAGAGACAGAGAGAGACAGAGTGCAAGTGGGGGAGGGGCAGAGAGAGAGAGGGAGACAGAATCTGAAGCAGACTCCAGGTTCTGAGCTTTCAGCACAGAGCCTTACGTAGGGCTCAAACCCATGAACCATGACATGATGACCTGAGCCGAAGTCAGACACTTAACCAACTGAGCCATCCAGGTGCCCCTCATATATGGATTTTTAGATAAAAGAACTGAGCCAATGAGTGTCAGAGCTGAAGTTCCAAAGTCCATACCCTTTCCTATACCCTATGCATTCACACAGGTCAATTCTACTTTCTGTTCATCCATAGAATGAATCATATTGACACAGAAATGAACTGTAAAGTATATTTGATATTTAAGTGACAGCACTAATTCCCTAGGAAGTTATACACCCTCCATGTCCCATTCAGACCCCATCATGTCATGGAGCCCCAAGAACACAAGAGCAACCCAGAAGGTATTGAGTATGGATGAAATTTTTTCTGGCACCAAAGCTAGGAAAAAGCCAACTTTTCTCCTACCTTTTCAGTATGGCGAAACAAGACCTTGGCCACTGGCCACTTTTTAATAACTTATTCTCTTTGGGTAAATAAGTCTACACCTACATGATACATCTTGTAGTGGATGTTGCGAACATCTTTTCAAGGAATTGTCCCTTTACTTTTAGCCACATGCTGGCAATGAAAACAGTCCTGTTTCTACAGGGGACACTCAGCCAGATCTACCTGGACAATTGAGTCAAGCTGAACTAATTGGAAGCTTTTGCTGATAATTTGGCATTTGATTGAGGAAAAAAATAGAATGATAAATCTTTCACTTGCATTCTCTTGCATGGTGGATTGTAATTTTTGTGATTTGGGAGATACTGGCAGCCCATTGTTGACTTATGGACTGGGAATACTACTGGACAAAAAGAAAGATGAAAGCAAATGAATTAGAAAAGGACACAGGAACAAGGGGCAAGGGTGTTCTGGTGACATCTGAACTTCCTTGAAGAAGAGCCAAATCCCTGAATTTAATTCATGCCAAATTTCCTCTGATGCTTGAGCTAGTTTGAATTTGGTTTCTGTGACTCCTAAATACAACAGCCCTTAAACTGGAGGTGGAGAGAAGATGGTAGGCAACAGCATGCTGTCTTGGAATCACAACACTAGGTGGACAGGGTCTGAAGAGGGAAGTACCCCAGGCTGCACAGGTTGCAGACATGCAAAGCATCAGTCTCACCTCCTTGTGGACGGATGCATATCACTGCCTCTGTTCTTTGAAAGGAAATGCCACTGTTTCAAGAAGGTTTTGCTCCTTGTTAGGTGTTTTCAGTTTCTGCCTTAAAAAAAAAAATCACGTAATCTAACGGGGGAGCCAGGGATCAGGAAAGATCTGTACTCTTCCCTGTAAACTTAAAGGGCTGGCTACTGCAGTTTGTCAGTCTATACAAGGATTAGTAAAAACACGAAAGAAAATGCAGAATATCTACTATGACACAGCCGGCATAGCTTCCCAACAATTATAAAGCAAGCCATTCTAGATTTTATTATTTGATGAACCAGCTTGAAATTAATTGTTCACGATGAAGAATGGTCTGTTGGATCTAGTTTTCTTCCAGAGCACAAGCCCCATGCACTGCTCCAGTATTTAAGGATCACACTGTGAGAGAGACTGGAAGGAGGCAGAGACATGATGTCCAAAGTCCTTATCCTACTTATTATCTCTCTAGGCAGCTCTTGTCAATGGAGCTCGGGAAATGAGGAAGAAGTAACTTTCCATGTCATGAGGGACTGAAGGATACTGTCCCTCTGATATGTGCACATGGCCGTTGACATCACCTGCTGGATGGAAATGAGTTGTGTTTTGTAGATGAAACACAATGGACTGAACAGGCCTAAGCGTCAGTTGCAGGTCTGCCAGTAACAATTCTGTGACCTAATCTACTAGGCACTCAGTCTCTCAGCCTCAGATCCTTTATCCTTAAAATTGGGGCATGCACCAATGTTTATAGCAGCACTCTCAACAATAGCCAAATTATGGAAAGAGCCTAAATGTCCATCAACTGATGAATGGATAAAGAAATTGTGGTTTATATACACAATGGAGTACTACGTGGCAATGAGAAAGAATGAAATATGGCCCTTTGTAGCAACATGGATGCAACTGGAGAGTGTGATGCTAAGTGAAATAAGCCATACAGAGAAAGACAGATACCATATGTTTTCACTCTTATGTGGATCCTGAGAAACTTAACAGAAACCCATGGGGGAGGGGAAGGAAAAAAAAAAGGGAGGTTAGAGTGGGAGAGAGCAAAAGCATAAGAGACTCTTAAAAACTGAGAACAAACTGAGGGTTGATGGGGGGTGGGAGGGAGGGGAGGGTGGGTGATAGGTATTGAGGAGGGCACCTTTTGGGATGAGCACTGGGTGTTGTATGGAAACCAATTTGACAATAAACTTCATAAATTGAAAATAAAATAAAATAAAATAAAATAAAATAAAATAAAATAAAATAAAATAAAATAAAATAAAATAAAATTGCATATAAAAAATAAATAAAATTGGGGCATGCATTTATGTAGGTATGTATGTATGTATTTAGGCTTACAGGGTTATAGAAGCGTTAAGTAAGAAAGTGGAACAAAAGTTCCTAGAGCTCTCAGAACCCAATGATGGTCAATAACTGATAGTAATCATGGTATCATCCTAAGACTATTCTAGATTTTCAACTGGCTGAATGCTAGAGCTACTTCTCAATGGTGACACCATCAGTCTGGCTCAGAACCCTTCTCTTTTCTTGTGGACGTCTGAATGGTCTGGTCTAACCTGGAATGTCTGACTCAGACCAGACAGATGAGATCATCACTTCAAGCACTACTTAGAAAAAGGCAACATCAGAGGATTAATGAAAGGCATATCTGGAGAATGGGACATGGTGAAAGAACATACACTGTAGCTTAGCGAATACCAGCTGATAGCACCTCACCCCTTCCCATCTCCAATGACTGGCATCACCGATCCAACATCTCCTTAGAAGAACTAACCTATTACAAGAGGACACAGAAGGGACTCTTAAGTGGCTCAGTTGGTTGAGCGTCTGACTTCGGCTCAAGTCACGATCTCATGGCTCATGAGTTTGAGCCCCGTGTTGGGCTCTGTGCTGACAGCTCAGAGCCTGGAGACTGCTTCAGATTCTGGGTCTCCCTCTCTCTTTGACCTTCTCCTGTTCATGCTCTGTCTCTCTCTCCTTCAAAAATAAATAAACATTTAAAAAAATTAAAACAAAACAAAACAAAAAGACACAGCAGGAAAGAGCCTGCCTGGATTCAACCCCAATCTGCCACTTTAAACCTATGAGACCTTGGCAAGTTATTTAAGTACTTTGGGCTCCCACTTCTTGCTCTGCAAAATAGAAATAATCATAGCATCTCACACATTTACAGCATCATTAGAAGAATTAAACGTGTTAATATTGCAGCAGCCCTTAGAACAGGCCTGGCATGGAATGAGGGCTACATGGATGACTGTTACTTAATAAAATAAAGTAAATCCAAATTATTGCACAGATTTTGACTTTTCAACTATACAGACACAGCCTGAAATTCTTCCTTCATCCAGCAACTCTTTTCCATGCAGAAAAAAAAAATGTTTTAAATTAAAAGCCCACAAACTGGGGCACCTGGGTGGCTCAGTCAGTTAAGCAAGCATCCAGTGTCGGCTCAGGTCATAGTCTCATGGTTCACAAGTTGGAGCCCCATGTTGGGATCTGTGCTGACAGCTCAGAGCCTGGAGCCTGCTTCAGAATCTGTGACTCCCTTGCTCTCTGCCCCTTCCCTACTCATGTTCTGTCTCTCTCTGTCTCTCAAAAAATAAATAAATGTTAAAAAATTAAAAAGCCCAAAGATTTACTTGAAATAAAAAACAAACACACACACAACAAAATATAATAGGAAAGAATAGGTAAGGAAGTTGATTTCTCATCTTGCCTGCTGCCCTACTCTGACTCACTGTGATGGGGGGACTCTTAGCACAGTGTCTTCTGATCAAGAAAGGAGATTCCAAACAAACAGGTGTCTCCATCCTGGTACAATCTACATTACCCTCATAGACCACCAGGCTTCCAGCCACCAGGCTATAGGGATGTTAATGGACCCTGTCAATTCTCTCTGAGGGTTCTCTTCAGCAAAAGCATAGCACAAGGAGTATCCTCAGTGTATGTTCTCAGGTAAAGATCTAGTCTACCCAGGATGTAGGCTTGATGGTAATAATCCAAGTTCTTTCTTGTGCATCTTCCAAATGCCCACGAAAAGCAGTTTTCTCCTGGTCCTGGAGAATTTGCCATTTAGTCCTACATTGTCAGTGGATTTGTGCTGTGGGACTCAATAATGACGCATGCGTATAAAGGGGTCCTTGTAGTATCCTTAGCTTATTAAGCTTCAACCCTCCTGGAATGATCACGTGCTTTTCAGCAAAGAATAGAGTTGATGCCCTTAGGCAAACCGTTATAGAAGTTAACTAAATTTGAATTCTCCCAGGGCCTCTTGAATGCATTCTTTTTTTTTTTTTTCTTTTTTTCCTTAAGAGTTCTCTGAGCTTGTATCAAGTCTAATTGATTTTTAGCACAGGAAGCCTTACCTCCCAATATAGCACTGGGCCCTTATTCCTTGTAGCCAATGGCAAAAGATCCATTTATAAATTGTTAAACATGTTCACAGCTAAACGACACCAAAATAGCCCAGGAATATTTTAATATTCATAGTTTGCTTTGATTAAAGTATAAACTTTTCACATTAGCTCTAGGATTATTTTTCATAACGCAGGCAGGTTACAGAGCTGAGTGCCACTTAATTTAGTGTTTAATCAGGAGAACTACTGTGGCATCAGGCTGATTAGGTTGGCTCAGCTGCTGCCTGCTCAATTTTTCCCCATAATTGCGGGATATTTTTTATGGTGACAAGTGCCCGGACGGTAGAATTCCAATATGCTATACATCAGCTTCTCCATTATTGGATTAGCTAGATGTGGCATCGCCTACTGCAGCACTACCACCCCTATCATTGATCGCATCGTCCTTTCCATTTCACAATTAATGCAAGTCTGCTGGATTGATCAATCTTCTCAGGAGCTTGGGCTGCAGTCAATATATTCTTATGGCTGTGTGTTAGTGATCTGCAGGGTTTCTCGCGAAGCCAGTGGATTTGTCACTGTGGCAAGAGATTTTCTCATTTTAAGATGCCCCTGATCCCACCAGGTTGCCAGACACACTGTTTTCAAATTACACATGTGTGGATGGATGGATGGATGGATGGATGGATGGATGGGAGGGAGGGAGGGAGGAAAGATGGAAGGAAGGAAGGAAGGAAGGAAGGAAGGAAGGAAATGAAAGGGAGAGAGAGGGAGATAGAGGAAGTAAGGGAGTAAGGGAGGGAGGGAAGGAAGGAAGGAAGGAAGGAAGGAAGGAAGGAAGGAAGGAAGGAAGGAAGGAAATGAAAGGGAGAGAGAGGGAGAGATAGAGAGGAAGTAAGGGAAGGAAGGAAGGAAGGAGGAAGGAAGGAAGGAAGGAAATGAAAGGGAGAGAGTGGGAGATAGAGGAAGTAAGGGAGGTAAGGAAGGAAGGAAGGAAATGAAAGGGAGAGAGAGGGAGATAGAGGAAGTAAGGGAGTAAGGGAGGGAGGGAGGGAGGGAAGGAAGGAAGGAAGGAAGGAAGGAAGGAAGGAAGGAAGGAAGGAAGGAAGGAAGGAAAAAAGGAAATGAAAGGGAGAGAGAGGGAGAGATAGAGAGGAAGTAAGGGAAGGAAGGAAGGAAGGAAGGAAGGAGGAAGGAAGGAAAGAAGGAAGGAAGGAAATGAAAGGGAGAGAGAGGGAGAGAGAGGAAGTAAGGGAGGTAAGGAAGGAAGGAAGGAAATGAAAGGGAGAGAGAGGGAGATAGAGGAAGTAAGGGAGGGAGGGAGGAGGAAGGGAGAGAGGAAAGGACAGAAGGAAGAAAGGAAGGAAGGAAGGAAGGAAGCAAGGAAGGAAGGAAAGGGAGAGAGAAAAGGAGATAGAAGAAGAGAAGGAAGAAAGGAAGAAGGAAGGAGGAGAGAAAGATGCTTCATTTGTACAGCTGTCCATCTCTTGAATTATTACTTTGTTAACTGAATTTTATTTTCTAAAATTTTGGAAAGTCCATTCAAGACCCACAAAAGCTAAATGATCAAAACTATCATCCCCAAGGCAAAGAAGATAAAAAAAAAAAATAGAGTGTGAAAACAAATGTAATAGCTCCTCCCATGTTGTAGTGGATGGACTGTTTCAAAAATAACTTCCACATAAGAGAAGGAAGTATGACAGCTGCAGGTGTGGATGAGAATTAGATGACAGGTTTGCTATTAGCT
Organism: Panthera tigris; assembly: GCF_018350195.1. Taxonomy (NCBI): domain Eukaryota; kingdom Metazoa; phylum Chordata; class Mammalia; order Carnivora; family Felidae; genus Panthera; species Panthera tigris. The sequence continues at coordinate 35,611,562 of NC_056675.1, forward strand.
GAATGTAGCTACTGCTAATTTGAGTGAGAGACACAGAATCCCAGGGTTATAATTAGTTCATTTGCTATCATTTTTGATATTTGCTGTCATCTCACATGCTTCTCTGGGTGCCTATTGTATCAGGGAGCTCTGGCTAGCCATCTTGAGATCACATAGAGATGTCCCTCCCTCCCATGTTTAAGCTTCCTAATTCTCAAGTGTCTCTTGGCAGGCTTCAGAAATGAACAAGAGCTATTGTAAGAACAGGCAGGCCATGGTGGCGGCAACCCACTTCTCCCTCCTAACTCCAAAGTACCTGTATGTAGGGAAATGAGATGATCTTCTCAGGAGTTTACCTTATGTTGCCAAGATAGTGAGAGCAGAAATTATGCAAAGTCACATTCAAGAGTAGAGCCTCCAAACAAGAGAGAAGAGAAACATGCTACTATATTGAAAGAATGCTAAATCCATCAGAAGGTGGTTGGAGCATGGGAGTGTGACAGCTATGTGTGGTAGGCAGAATAATGGGACCCTCAAAGACACCCATGTTCTAACCCCCATAACCTACAAATATGGCAATTACATGACAAATTTGACTTTGTAGATATAACTGAGATTGTAGACCCAAAAATGGAGACAGTATTCTGGATTTGGAGGAGGGTGCAATCTAATCACATGAACCCTTAAAAGGAGAGGACTTTCACCAGCTGGAGTGAGAGAAATCTGGCAGAAAAGAAAGTCAGTGAGTTTCCAATTGCGAAAATGGCTAATACCACTGATGGCTCTGAGGTGGAGGGTCCCACGTACAAGGATGGAAGAGGGCTCTAGGACCTAAAGGCAGTCCCCGGCTAATAGTCTGCAAGGAAATGGTGACCTTAGTCTTGTAGCTGCAAAAATCTATGTTGTCTCAATCTCCTGAATAAGCTTGGAAGTGGATTCTTCCCAGAGCTCCTGATAAGAATCCATCTAATAGTCAACACCTTCACATTGCCCTTGGGAACCACCCAGCATAAAAAACAGTTGAGCCAACTGGACTTCTGAACTATAGAACTGTGAGATAATAAGTTTGTTATTTCAAGCTGATAACTTTATGGTAGTTTGCTATGGCAGCAAACAAAACATACCCTATGGAAAGCTCCATATGAGGAGGCAGTTTGAAATGATGGACAGAGTCTCTGCAGACAGAATGGCTGGGTTCAAAGTGTCATTCTACCACTTACTAATCATGTGTACTTGGGCAAGTGACTTAACCAGATTAAGTATCGCCTTCTTTGTAGACTTCAACTATATAAGAGAGAGAGAGATGTAGAGGGAGAGGGAGAGGGAGAGGGAGAGGGAGAGGGAGAGGGAGAGGGAGAGGGAGAGGGGGAGAGAGGGAGAGAGGGAGAGAGGGAGAGAGGGAGAGAGGGAGAGAGGGAGAGAGAGAGGGAGAGAGGGAGAGAGAGAGGGAGAGAGAGGGGGGAGATCACATGGATGGAAGGGAGAGGGAGTGGGAGGAGAGGGAGAGAGAGAGGGGAAGAGGAGGAGAGGGAGAGGGGAGAGGGAGAGGGGGAGAGGGAGAGGGGGAGAGGGAGAGGGGGAGAGGGAGAGGGGGAAAGGGATATAGGGAGATGGGGAGAGGGAGAGATGGAGAGAGACTGCCTGTGATTTCCAGCCAAAGATTACCGAACAACACCTGTACTTGAACAGTAGGGTTTATTACCTGTCGTAATGAGGGGAAATAGACACCATAAAGAACCATGGGGTGTCATAATAAGATGGAGTCAGGGAGGACTTCATCTAGGATTTGGGTTTGCATTAGGTACTCTTGGAGGAAGGTTCAAGGAATCAGGGCTTTCCTCTGGATTGGATACCATCAGCGAGCAGAGCAATTTCCTTACTGGGAATTTTAATAAATTGTATCTGGAAGGAAGAATAGAGTGAAGCTAGAGCTGTAGTTGGTAGAGAAGAAGTAGTCACTCATGTTAGCCAGACTGGTCATTTTTGTCGTTTAGGAAAGGTTTACATTTTTGACTGGGTTAGGAATGGTACTGTTTTCTCTTGACCCATCAAGATCATGGGGCAGACTTGTCTGATGTTCATGTTTCATGAGGTTGTTTCTATTTAAAGGAAAATTAAGGGCTGCCTGTGAGGGTCAGGCTGCCTCCTACCGACACCAAGGCTTAGCTGATAGGACCCATCAGGGGCTGGTCTTCTATTTCTCAAGACAACAAATACAAAGCACTTATCACAGCACCTAGAATATAGTAAACACTCAACAAAACCAACAGCTTTTAAAATTACTATTGTTACAGAATAGCTCATAGAAAATCAACGGCCCATGTTGTCAATTACCAAATGGCATCCCTTATATAATTCATCAAGAACTTTGCAACTTTTCTTTTTCCCTTCCTTCTCTCTCCATCCCTCTATTATATAGGTCAAGGTAGTCATTAGCAAGCAAGGAAACTCTCTCATTTAAAAGGAAGAGGGAGACTAGAACATACACAAGGAATCATTAAATTCTCTCAAAAATTTAGGGAAAGACTATTAGCACCCACCTCTTACTAACTTATTTCCTACACATGACAAAGGAGAAGGCACATCTTTGCTCAAGGATTCAACCTGTCCTGTTCCAAGAGGTTCCAACAGCTGGCCTATGTACTTGAAGACACCCAAGGACTGGGTTATCCTAATTTGGTCCAACCAAGGTTTTGTGTCTTATAGCTATTTCTCCTTTCTCATATGCCAGCTCATCATATATTTTTCTCATTACGATGTGGCTTCAGGTGTAGTTTGCCTATGTAGGGAAAATGCTTGCGCAGTGGAATAAAGGTGTTGGAGCTTCCCAGGAAAACTCTTTCCAAATTAGAATGGATTCATCACAAAGAGATGGTAACTCTCTTGGAGTACTGACACATCAAATTGCTGGCCCTATGAAGTTAGGTTATACCCAAACTAAGGTGACTATATCAGGGCAATCAATTCTACCAGTTGTGTGATATGATCAGATAGTGTGGGTGTTTTAGTCATAAGCCCTGATATTTACATGTTTAGGAGACATAAACATAGCCTTAGCTCTCTGAATTGAGCCACTTTAATTTGCATGTGTATATATTTTTTCTAATTTTAAATTACACACACACACATAAGATTTAAAAAGATGCTCTACTGAATATAAGAAAAGTGGCTTCTACACTGGGGAAATGGTGTATATTTTTAAAGGGAAGCAGACATCTGTATTGATAATCTATTCTTCCAATGACCATTTCACTGACCCACTAAAAGTAATTCACCCAATGATCAATCTTCTGAAAACCATTAGTTAATCTTCACAGTTTCCAAGTAGAATCTGGTCAAGGGTTGCCCCTTACTTAGTCTCATCCTAAGCAGCTCTAGCCATAAAATTAGGAGGTTTGATGTGAGAACATTTTTTTCTAGTATACACTAACTTAATTATATTCTTTATATTTAATCATAGATTATCAAAAGGTCTTCCATTGATGACACATCTATCAAATTTTGGGTTGATATCTAAGCAAAAAGTTCATAAAAATACCTAGTTTTACTTTACAGGTCCTTTAATCCCTAATATTTTATGCAAGAGAAACAAAGAATGTATGTGTAAATACACATCCCTGAGGAGTAAGATTCAAAAAGGGTTCAGAACCTTTTCCCTAAATGGTTTGAGTAGCATCCTCCATTTGTCTTTAAACCCAATTTATGCAATGCTCCTGCAGGATTAATCTTTGCAAAGCACCGGCTGATTATATTACTTTCTTTGAGAAACAAAACACAACAGGAAAACAAAATAGCCTCCAAGTTTACTTGTAGCTTATAGAATAAAATCAGAATCCGTCTACTTTGCATTCAAGGTCCTTCAGATACTGGCCTCCTTTCCCTTCCCAGGGCTCTCATGCTTTCTGACTCACTAAGTTTCTGTCTCATGTTTCTGTGACCTCAAGTGATGGCTTAACATATTGACTGCACTAAGGTGTTGAGAGCAAGTCCTATCTGGCTTATTTTCCTTTATTGCATAGCATCAAGGAAAACACCTTCCTATGCAGAAATGTATTTTAAGCCACCTAGTGCTATTTTAAAATATTTAAAACATCTTTACAAATGTCTTTTTTGTTAAATAAATAGAAAACCTTCACAATAGATAAGACACATTCATGCATAAACACACACACACACACACACACACACACACACACACACACATATTAGTTTAGGAATAAAAAGAAATGCATTGGCTCATGTGGTTCCATGGTTCCACATACGTAGAAATGACTTCAGGCACAGCTGTATCCAGAGCCTCAAGGGATGCCATCAATATTTTTCCTTTCTCAATTTCTTAGATTGTGTCTCTATAAATTAAGGGCAGCATGGCCACCATAACCCTAGACTCACTTCTACCCAGCCTAACAACTCCATGAAGAAAAGATGATTTCTCCACAGACTTCAACAGTCAAGCAGGAGACAGGAAATATACAAGTTGATTTGGAAATGCCTTGAAAAGCAATGAAGCTCTCTGGTCAGACAAGAAGCTCCCAGTGGCCAGCAACAGGGCTTCAGAGTGGAACTTAAGAAAAGTCACTGGTCACTTCTGGAAGATTCATGCAAACTAACTCAGTCATTTGGAAAGTCGGAAAATATAAAGATGCATGTATCCTGTATTTCTTATATGACCTATACATCAGGGTAAGCAAAAACAAACAATAAAAGAAGAATGAAAGGAGATTTTTCTCTCTAGAGGTATTCCAATTAATAAATGAAGAAAAAGTAATGACAAGAGTTGCCAGTGGCTGCTAAAAGTCCCCCACAAGACTGCCATCCATACATGTTATACTGCTGGTGGAAGTTACACAATAACATTTATGGTATACTTTTGTTTAAAAAATTATAGATTTATTTATTTATAAAACATTAATTCCTTAATAGAGTTAAATACTCTATCGGTGTTCAAGTTCAGCTGATTGTCACAATAGAATATTTATCTCTACTAAGGAATTGACATTAATTTTTAAGACCTAATAATGTTAATGATATTTTTTTCTTAAAAGTCCTCATCTTTTTCATAGGAATTGAATAACAACATTTTCCACATGGTTAGTAAGTTTGAAGCCACAATTTGAGTCAACATCTGCCTAACTTCAGAGCCCATGATCTTAACAACAAAAAAAGAAACAAAAGAAAAAAAGGAAGAAAAATTATTTTCTGCATGGGAAAAAGACCCAGGGCACCCAAAAGCTAATTCTTGCTATCTGCAAATCATTTAAATTTTAATTCACATTTTCTAATTTTTAAGAATAGATATTGTATATTCATAACTTTCAAAGACCAATGAAAATTACTTTTAAAAATGTCTTCATCTTTTTAATTTACATAGAGATATTTTTAAATGATATGTGATATATAAATATTTGGTTATATTAAGGAATTACTGCTAATTTTAATATGGAATAATGTCAATAATAATATGGTATTTTCCTCAAAAAGTCTTCATCTTTTGAACACACTTGCTGAAATATTTAATAATAATAATAATATAATGCTTGGGATCTGCTTCAAAATATCCATGGGGGGAGAGGGAGGAAGCTTAAAGAACAGAAACAAGCTTGGCCATGAGTTTGTAGTTGTGGAAGCTGGGTGATGGATGCGTGTGCTATTACTACCCTATTCTCCCCACTTTTGTCTATGTTTTAAATCTTTTATAAACAAAAGAATTTAAAACCACCATTAAAAAAAGACAGTGAGTTTATCTCTCTGGGGTATCACCACATCACTTTGGCCCACTGATGACTCTGTAGTGGGAAACACAAATTCAGTATTTGTGGGTACTTTGAAGAAAACTCAAGAGTAATCTCAGAATGGAGTCCGTAAATAATGTCCCTCCTACTTTCCAAGTCTGATGTGTTAAGTTGTTTGTGCAAACAGCCTGTATCCATCCATCAACTGTCCTCCTGGCTTGTTCCTTTGCAACTGTCCTGCCCTTCTAACCTTTCTTACTCTTCCTTGGTCAACCGTTTGCACTGAGCTCAGACGTCATCTCTCCCACGATGCCTTCTTTGACCACAACTGCTCCCCACCCCAGATCATTCTCTTTTATCACTTTTCCCGTCTTCCAATCAGTTATCACCATCCTTAGTGTCTCATTTATTTTGCTGGCTCCATGATCACAATGGCGGAAGTTATTACAAGTATCAAGCTCATGTTCAACATTGGATCTCCATACTAAGGATGCTTTTTGGAACCTAGCAGGTCAGCAAGGAACATTTGAAAACTAAATGCTTAATAGTTAAATTACTACTAAATCACCCAATCCATTGGTTTAGCTGTGGCCGTTTTACACTAAATATGGTATTTCCCCCCCTAAATCTATGCACCTCCTACCTTGAATGTTAACAACAGAACATCATCTATCTTCTTCAGTGATAATCTTTTTCCTTTATTTTGCTAGGGCTTATCATTGATAAGTCTAATTGGAACTAATCAGAAACATCATAATAGATTGAGAGCTGTTTTTTACATTTCTATAACAGCTTGTATGAGCGTGCACAACCTTCGATAATGAAAGGGATGTTCTGATAATTCTTTCCTGCTAGTATTAAAAGATGAGTTATTTGTGTTAAGAGATCAAGACACGCTACCTCAGAGAAATAGGAAACTGAGTAGTTTGCAGTTGTGAGAACAACAAAGTTAACATTCAATTAAGCTCCATCACAAGATTTATACCAATCATTAACCAAAAGTTGTCTTCAGTTCAGTTTTGGGAAATTGAACAATACCCTGACGAAGAGAAAGGCCCTTTAAAAATTAAGCAATAATTATGGTATGTTTGCAAAATGCAGTCTATCTTTTGTATCTGGGATTTCTTGGCTGTGTAATTTGCATACACATTAAACTCTGTGGGAAATTGGAAAGCAATTCAGAATTCAACAATTAAAAGATACAAATTAAAATTGTTAGCATTAACTTAAAGTTTATTGCTGGTGCAATGCTCTTGGATATAAATGAACTCTGATGCAGCAATCTTTCCTCTCTTAGATGTTCAATGTACTTCAGTCTGACTTAGAACTTTCAGTTTTGTCGTTGCCACTTGATAGTCATAAATATGCTCTTGTAATACTCATGTATTGGCTACAGATATTTTTTTTTTCATTAGAAAGAGAAGTTGGGTCAAATCGCTCTGGTACTCAAAAGGACTTTCCATTTCTTCAAGCACTTTCAAATTATTTGGAGGAATGCTCAGATAATTCTGTGTTTAAACTAATAGTCAGAAAAGACACTGCTTTACAGAGGTGTAAGTTGAAAGAAAAACGCAGTCAACACAATAAAAGAAGATGCGTCTGGGCGCCTGGGTGGCTCAGTGGGTCCAGCTTCAGCTCAGATCATGATCTCACACTTTGTGAGTTTGAGTCCCGTATTGGGCTCTGTGCTGAAAGCTCAGAGCCTGCTTTGGATCCTCCATCCCCCTCTCTCTCTGCCCCTCTCTGCTCATGTGTGCATGTGCATGGTCTCTCTCCAATAAATAAGCATTTTTTAAAAATCTTAAAAAAAAAGATGCGTCTTGCCTTTTCACTTTTCACATACATCTCTATTTTATGTACTATAAACACACACATGCATACATATATATATGTATACATACATATATGTATGTATACATATATATATATATATATAGGTATATAAGAAAAAATATATATGCATGTATGTATATGCATGGAGTTTTCATCATAATATACTGAGAACATTCTAATCTAATTGCCTGGATGTAAACCTCAGTTCCATCACCTTCCAGCTGTATGATCAAAGATGTGTTAGTCTCTCAGCTTCTGAGTCCCATTCTGCAACAACAGGTTTGTTGTATAGGTTGAATGAGAAAAAAGTTAAATCCCTGTATCTGACATGTGGGGAGTGCTCAACAATTGCAAACCATTGTTTTTGTTAAGTGCTGGCATGTGGGGTACCTGGGACCCAATCCCAGCCCTACCACTTAATAAGTCTGGGACTCTGGACAAATTAACTCACCTGTTTATGTCTCAGTGGCCCCATGAGTAACATGGAGATATGGGGCCTACATCATAGGGTTATCAGGTGATTAAATATTTGCAAAGCACTTAAAATAGTGCCTAAAGTAAGTTCTACATAAGTAGTTGTTAAATAACAAAAACATATGGATAGCTAGCTAGATGGGTAATTCCATATACATTTGTACACACACACACACACACACACACACACACACACACACACACATAAAACAAGCTGGTTCAATAAAAAACTGGAAAAATTCCAGTATGATTCCAGTGCTGTTCTAAACTAGTAATATTGATTATCACTGTGCTTATTTTCATTTAAAAGCAGGAAGTTGGAGCAAGCTTTCTTATATTTAGGATGCACAGGAAATCCAAGACCTGTGGTTCATCAGAAGCTGCTGTGTATTCCACATGACGAATTTTGAGAGAATTAGGATACAATAAAAAGCCCCTGACATTGTAACTAATTGAATATACTTGGATCATTGATGGTCCTTCCACATGCCCCAGGGCCATCAACATGGGGACCAATTACCAAGGTAAGTGTAGAAGTTTAGATTTTTATGCTATAAATACAGTTTCAGTGGGTGAAAGTAGATAGGGGCTAGAAAGTTTCAGACCCACAGGAATGAGGTTATTGTTCCTTTATTCATGTTCTAAAAATTTGGTGGTTCACATACAAGGGGATGGAGAGAAGCAGAGTTGTGTGTTGAATTATAAAACTGAACAAATCTATGGTGCGAACATGTAGAGTGCTTATTTCAAAGACCTTTTCTTGGTCCACCAACAACATTATCAGCTTGGGAGTTTTTGAACATCCTCAGCAGCCTATCCCGCATCATAATAATAAAGTACAGAATCCGTCCCAAAATCTCCCAGGTACAAGAACAGAACCACATCCTCCAACACACACACAACACGAGCAACTTTCAGATCACAGTCACTTTGTAACCAACACAGAACTGACTGATGCAACCATGTCCTCTAATTAATTGATCATGTTATACCCCATCCCTGTTGTGAAAACCTATACTGTAGAAGAAAGGCCCATAAAAGTGAATTGAGACATTAGCCTAAATCACAGTGCTAGATAACAGAGTATTGTTGTTTTTAATTTTTAATTCTCCACTTAACCAAGGAAAATGTTAGCCATAATTATTTGAGACCATATACATGACATAGCTACATATATCTATGTATCTATACACACACACACACACACGCATACATACATACATATATATATATGTATGTATGTATGCGTGTGTGTGTGTGTGTGTGTGTATGTATTTTTTTTTTTAAGAAAATCCAGTCTACACAAATAGACCAAGAATCGAATGCCCAATCAAGGGCATATACTAATAAAGAGATACCCATGATGAGTTCAGATTTTGTTTTGATAACATTACGCCCTATGCCTACCATCTAAAGTGGATTTTTACCAGTCTCTGAAAGCAAATGGCTTACCTGTAATTTGGCCACTAACATATATGAATGTTTCAAGCATAACAAAATACATATTACAGAAAGGGCTGTGGAAAATGATAGCTTTAGGACTTTCAGAATAAAAACCAGGATCCTTTCTGGAGGAGAGGCATAAAAGAGATTAAGTGGACGGTACTTTCTTTGAATTATTGATGTAATCAAAGCACTAGCAGATTCACAACATCAGTCTTCCCTGTGCTGGGGTCGACATTGAATTTTAGTTGGGTTTTTTGCTTCTCCTCTTTTCTATTAAAAAAGGAAGGAAGAGAAAGCAGTCATCCGTTGTTTACCTACAAGATAGGGAATCTCCTCACAATTCATAACATGCTATTAAAAAGGAGGTTAACGGGGAGTGGTTTTCACATAAAGCATTTGCTGATTCACCACCCAGCATTTAAGCTCAGTTCTGTGTTTGGGTCAGCACCTGGGCTTTTGAGATCATTAGAATATAGACACATGTCTCTAACCCAGCACAGGAGGCAGACATGACTCCCTTCAACTGGAGGGCAGAGCTCTGTCGGAGAAAACTCTGTTCTCAACAGCTTAACCTTAAAGTGCTAATGTGCTATTTTCCTTCCTCTAATTTCGCAGCCTGGGAAAGAGTGTCCTGATCCCGCCAATACCCCAGGCCCAATTCCCAGGCTCCCCTCATCACCGGCAGATATCATTTCAACAGATGTCAAGAACAGAGAAAGTGCACTTAGGCCTATTTGTTAAATTCCTCAGGGAGGTGGTGGATTGGCGAAATTCAGCCAGTAATTAAACCACATACTTCTTCTAAAGCTGCCTCTACCCCCTGTTCCCTACATAATCTCTCTGCCTTACATCAAATGGGTTAGGCCCTTATTGGCTACAATCAATACAATATGAGATACATTAATTCTGTCCCTGAGAGACTTTCGGGGAAGAGGACGTATTGCTTCACAAGCATTTTGGGGTGTTCGTGCAAGCATACCATCAAACACAGCAATACCGCCTTGTGCTCCACCCTGGCAGATTTATGGTTTCCCCGCCCCCCGTGCCCACGGAACTGGGCAGCTGCCAAACACAGGCAAATTGGATTGGAGCGAGAAACACTAAATAGATTACCTAATGCACACAAATGCTAAATAGTGCAAATCGCGGTGAAGAAGTGGCCTGGCTGAGCAGAATTTTAACAATTAAACTCAAGTCTTTCCATATGTTCCAGTGCCCCTTGTGCCTTCCTATGTAGAACAAAACGAGGAGGAGGAAAAGCCCGTTACCAGGTTGCCCAGTCATAGATCCTATTTCTTCAAGGCAACATGACTTGCCACTCCTCACTCCCACCCCCTACTTGACTCCTTGGTCTGCAATACTTTTAGAAAAAAATTCCAGGAGGGGCACCTAGGTGGCACAGTTGGTTGAGCTTCCGACTTCCAGGCAGGTCATGATCTCTAGGTTTGTGAGTTCGAGCCCCGCATTGGGCTCTGTGCTGACAGCTCAGAGCCTGGAGTCTGCTTTGGATTCTGTGTCTCCCTCTCTCTGTCTCTCTCTCTCCCCTTTCCCCACCCCAACCCCCCTGCCCAAAAGTAAAAATAAAACATTAGAAAAGGCTTCAGGAATTCCCAAGAAACAAGAGGAAATGCATTCCTTATCAAAGGGGGCATCAGTGAAGGCTTGCCCTGTTTGCTACTTTTTTTTTTTTTTAATAGTACAAATGTGTTACTTTTGTTAAGTCGGCTTCTCAGAAGGATTGTTTGAAGAGTAACCGTGGCTCCCAGGAAGGTGTGTTCCATGTGGTCTACAATTCCAGGGCCACCAGCCATGATATCTCAGCCATCAATAGCACTCAGCCTCAAATGATTTTATCCGACAAGGGAGACAAAGAAAGGAGAGCCGATGGTCCAGTTCAGTCCATCAATGGACCCTACAGGAGAAGTGAAGATGCAAACCTTGAACTGACAAAGGAAACTGGGGGGCAACGGTGAGCGCCAGACTCCCGCTGCAAAATTAAAATCTGTCAGAAACTCAGATGAAAAACATTCCCCGTGTGCCAGGCTCCTAGCTTCAGGTTTAATGCCCAGAAGTAACTGGGGAAGCAGGATTCTATGATTTGCAAAGAAAACCATTATAATTTTCCCATTAACGACATGCTGCTCAGGCAATGGGCAATGACTTTTACGAAATACCAGATTTTTTCTTCTTTTCTATTTGGAAGGGGAAGGAAACAGGTTTTCTGGTCAGTGGCCATCAGTCTCGACAGGATACACGATGAATTCTAGATACAAGACAGTCAGGAAAGCTGGCCTCTGAAGCCCCTTAAGCTCTAACAGCATATGGTTCACATCATGCAGCTTTTATCCTTAACTGTCCTCACACCTAGTGGTAACAACCATCCCTTTCTGCATTTAACACCGTAGAGAAATGTCATGGCTACTGAGGAAAGTGGAGGTGAAGGGATGGACAACCTAGGGAAGAGACTGTCTCCTGATTAGCCTGGGTCCACGCAGCTCCCTACAGAGTGGAAAGATTAGCTTGGGTCCATGCACCTCCCTACATATTGGAAAGAAGAGGCTGCCATACCTGTTGCCTCTGAGAAATGGGTGAGACGGTGCACGGAGAAGATGTGTGCTGACCTTTTTAGATACCTCTCCGCCAATGGTTATCAAGGGGTGGTCACTGGAGTAACAGCATTTGAAACACTGGGAATTTTGTTAACCACCCAGATTCTGGGATCCCCACCGTATAGATCAAATCAAAACCTTAGTGGGTGGAAGCTAAGAACCTGAATTTAGAGCAAAATACCTACATGATTCTGATGCACATTAACGTTTCAGAAAGGAGCAGATCATGACAATTCCCTGGGGAGATAACTTTATAATTTCAGATGTCCCTTTGTCAGTCTTTGTGCTAAAACTTCCATAAAACTTTAGCTCCCTAAGGTGCAGATGATACCTGTACATACATACATACATTGATGTATCCCTGGCATCCTGTCCACTGCCTGTATGTGCAGGTGTATGTACCTTAGTAAATGTTTGCTAAGCTGACTGAAGAAATGCAGATGGCCAAAACCTACCCTTGGTCTAATGAATTAGAATATCTGGGCACAGAGCCTTGGAATTTGCAATCAATGAGCACCTCAGTGATTCTCATTGACAATAAATTGCGAGAACCACTTTTCTCATCTACATGCAATACCATGGAAAATGAGAGCCTTATATTAGCAAAACTCATTTTCAAGTGCGTATAACCATGGTTTCCATTTCAAAGCTCTTTGGTGTACATTCTTTTCATGGATCTTCGCAAGTAGGTTGGGCTGAATTCTCCTGAGAAGGACACATGAGATTAGCACGCTTAAATAACGTGCCCAATGTCCCACCCACAACTGTAGGATGACATTTTGACTAAGTAAATGTAAGTAACTTTTCTGGGACAGAGTGTTGCCTTTCTGTATAATTACTGCCCAGAACTTTTCAACAAGGCTAGGCCAGGGATTCTAAAATTGAGAATTTGAGGCCCATTCGTTGATTCAGCTAGTATTTGTAGAATGCCTACTGCGTGCCAGGCACTTTGTTCATTGTTAGGAAAACATTTCGAGACAAAAGCATATGCTCTCTGTCACCCTGAAGTTTAAATTCTAATTCAGGAGACTTAACTGTTTCCGTGGAGGTTGAAGACATGTCACAAGTTTGCACTTGCCTTTACAGATAGTACACTCTTTTTTTTTTTTTATTAATTTTTTTTTCAACGTTTTTTATTTATTTTTGGGACAGAGAGAGACAGAGCATGAACGGGGGAAGGTCAGAGAGAGAGGGAGACACAGAATCGGAAACAGGCTCCAGGCTCCGAGCCATCAGCCCAGAGCCTGACGCGGGGCTCGAACTCACGGACCGCGAGATCGTGACCTGGCTGAAGTCGGACGCTTAACCGACTGCGCCACCCAGGCGCCCCAGTACACTCTTAAATACCTAAACAAATGTAAACATTTATGGAGTCAGCTCTATCTTTTTTACTCTAATCACACTTTCTGGCTTGAGTTTCATTTTCTGAAGGATCCATGACAACATGAGGTTATCTAAAGATTGGACAGAGTTCTAGAAAGAGAAGTCAGTCAACGTTCATAGCCTCTGTGGCCTCACGTCCCATTTAATCCTCAACCTAGGTTAATTCAGCTGTCCTCTTCATTTCCTGGATGAGCACTTACCTCTTTAGTTTCCAAAACTAGAGGCTAGTTTCCAGAAGCTGTCTTCCCACTGGCCCTTCTTGGAACTTCCATCTCTTGGTTTTCATCAGTACCTCTGTCCTGGGTGGGTTCTGTCACTCTGTCCCTTTATTCTCAAACCAGTCTGAAGGCTTGAGACTGCCATCTCAAACTGCCCACCTCTTCAAGGGTGGTATTTTCTGGAACTGCACCCTCTTTCCTTCTCTTACTTTATATCTACCCATGTGCTATGTGTAAATGAGCGAGAAACTCATAAATCTGTTTAAACACTGTTATGCAGTAATTAAAGAAAATATTGATTTATATATACCTATATGGGGGGAAGGTCCTAATTACTCTCTTAAAAGGTATGATCAAATTATAAATCATTATATACTAACTGAGGCTGTTTTTAATAAAAATAAAATGACCTTTGTGGTGGCTCAGTCGGTTAAGCATCTGACCGTTGACTGCGGCTCAGGTCACAATCTCATGGTTGTGAGATCGAGCCCCATGTCAGGCTCTGTACTGACAGCATGGAGCCTGCTTGGGATTCTCTTTCTCCCTCTCTCTCTGTCCCTCGTCCACTACCCTCTCTCTCAAAAATAAATAAGTTAATTAAAAAAAAATAAAATGACCTTCAACAGAAAGATGATATATACATATGCACATGGACATATATAATTGTACCCATATAGGCATTTCATAGACAAATTATCTAGATCTATGGTGCCTGATAGAAATAATAGTGCAAGAAACATGCAATTCTAAATTTTCTAGTAGCCACATTTAAAAAATAAAAAGAAAAGAAAATAGGTAACACTAATTCTAACAATGTATTAAATTTAGCCAAATATCATTTCAACATGCAATCAATTTATACAAATAAGTGTTAGTAAGCTATTGCACACCTTCTTTATGGTGCAAACTCTTTGAAATCCGATGTGTGTATTATTATACTTGCTCAATTTTAACAGGAGGCTAATGGCCTCTACTTTAGACAGAATTCTAGAATATTCCTACCAGCACAGAAAATTCTATTGGACAGCACTGGTCTATACAGCTTTGGTGAGAAGAGTAAGTAAGTCCTTTCACCACAGCAACAAGCAGGAAAATATAAGTTTATTTCCCAAAACTTATGCGGGGGGGAATCTACTATTAGAGTACCATGAACTGTTTGGGGTGTTTGTGTTTGAAATCTGTTTTCTCAGACACTATGTTTTTACTGCTCTAACAACAACTTGGAGATGGTAACAACAAAAAGAAGAATGTCTGGACTCACATTTGATTCTTAGTTTCACCATTTACTGGCTATAAGATTTAGGGTAAGTATAGCCACTCTATACTTTTTTTTTTTAATCAGTAATATGGCCATTAGGAGGATTAAATAAGGTGATGCATGTGCAGAGTCTATAGCTGGCACTTAGTAATAAACTCAAGTCTCCTTTGGGGTCTCTTTCTAGCCTTCATAAGCATTTCAGTGCTGACGTGAATAAGGCTAAAAAGTGATTGCTGTGAGCTAGGCTTTCAGGAAAGCTGTATTTCTATATTCTGTCATTTCACTGACCACACAGTCGTCCCAACAGTCTTATGATAGTTACCCCTATTCTATTCTCCATGATGGCTATAATAGGAGTAAATAGTTGGAGGAAATATGCTCCATGTATGTGGATGAGTTCACCTTTCTAGAATGCAAACAGGTTCACATCTCTAGATTGCAAACAGAAGGTCATACAGCCTCCAATCATGAACAGTATCTGGATGAAGCAGAAACTCCATCTATGAATGTGGTTGTATCCAGGTCTGTGTACCTGTGTCCACACGTACATTTGTGTAGATGTGTATGTGTGTGTGTGTGTGTGTTGTGTATGTGCATGTGTCTTAAAAATTTTCTGTTACTGTTCTGAGATAAGCTCAGTGGTTTGGGAAATAATGTGGCCCCCAATCAGAAACCAGGACAGCTACAAGACTTCGGACAAATTTTTTAGCCTCTCTTGTTCACTGCATCGTTGGCTAAAAAACATGGGGTTGAACCAGATGATCCCTGAGATTCTCTCTAGCATGAAGATTCCATGATTCAATAAATCTGTGGATAACAAGGGCCAAAGTTCTGATCCTTGTTATCACAGGTAATCAAGAGTTGGCAAACACTTCAGTCCTCTATTAAAATACCATTCTCTTACCAAGCTCCTCATTTTAGACTTATTACCCCCACACGGGACTTTGATAAATGAAAGCAGCCAAGAGACAGTTTGGACAATGCCCAAGAAGAGGGTAGACTCTTCAGAAGGCTTCATGCGCAAGCTTTACACCACTTAGGATTGATGCACCAACCTTGGAAAAAATAATAAATGGCATCCAGAGGCATAAATTAAGTGTATGGGATGCAGGAGTGATGAATAGTGAGCAGAGTTTGGGGTAGATGCCTTTTCTGGTCCCTCTGCATGTTGAGATTCTAAAGTCCTGCTACAGTGAGAACTAAGAACTCATCCACAAAGACACACAAAACGTGCAGGCCTCTGCACTACAATATGTCCAGTTATTTTCTTAAAGACAAATGGAGAAGTGTGCCCCAGTGGCATCAGAGATGATCCTCTTTTTTGTCAGGAAAAGATGCCCACAAAGAATTTGAAAAGAGGCAGTGAGGGAGGGAGAGAATGAACAAATACGGTAAAATATTAAAAACTGGTGATTCTGGCAGGAATATATAGGTATTATTGTATTGTACTTGCACTTTACCATAAATTTAGCATTGTTCAGAATCAAAAGTTAGAAAAATGTTTCAAATTTTCACAAAAAATAAATAAAATTCTAAAAATCAACTAAGCATATCCTTTAAAGTGCATTCCTAGGAGGCATTCTTTAAAAAAAGATTTATTTGGTCCAGTGAGTTTAGAAACAGCTTCATTCTATACCATCTTGCTAGAAATATATTATTAACATTAATTATATATTAAAGGTACTGAGAAGTCCTGCAAAAAAAATATGTTTACTCTTTTTCATCCAGTGTATTCGTAAAACCATAGAACTGTTTGTGCACGTGAAGGGGTGTGTGTGTGTGTGTGTGTGTGTGTGTGTCTGTGTGTAGCATCTATTAATCTATCATGGAATTAATGTTTCAGGAACACACACTGGTTCACGCTATGATTCACTTATTCACCTCTGAGTGTTTACTACATGCCAGACATAAAAAAATCCTAATAAGAAGATATATCTTCTACTCATAAGTCACACACATCCCAGAAGAGAAGCAAGAGAAAAAAATATATAATTAAAATACAAAAGGATTATGTATTTAAAACCACACATGGTGCAGGGGTAAGAAATGGATCTGGAATCTGTGCCTAATAGAAGATATTAGCAATAACCTACCCTAACATGCACCTTCCTCCCTCCGGGGAGACTGGGTGGCTCAGACCATTAAGATTCGGATTGTGACTCAAGTCATGATCTCACAGTTCATAGGTTCGAGCCCATGTTGGGCTCTATGCTGATAGCTCAGATCCTGGAGCCTGCTTCAGATTCTTTGTCTCCCTCGCTCTCTGCCCCTCCCCTGCTCACACTCTTGACTCTCTCATTCTCTCAAAAATAAACATTAAAAAAAAGAACCCCCCCCCCTTTAATTTTCATTTTCCTCAAAATGTATTTATAGGTAAAGAAGAAGAGGTAATGTAGCAAATTCAACGGAAAGACCTGAGAGTCTGTCCAGCATGGATAGTCCATGATTCAATGAACCTGGCTTTGGTGAACTGCTGTATCACTCCAATTTAGTGGCTAAGACCTAGGATGCTTTAGGGTACAAGTAACACAACCTGGCTAACAGGAGCTTCACCTGTAAGGTATTTATTTCTTGCTTGATTACAAATCTGGCAGGCAATGATCCCAAGGTGGTTTGGTAGCTCAGCAGTGCCAGCAGGACCCAAGCTTTTCCGCACACATCCCATGTGGCATAATTCCCTCATAAGCTCCATTGTACAGAGGAAAGATCTCACCCAAGTTTTCCATGTAAAGGAAGAGGCAGGACTTTAAACCAGGCAAACTGCAGAGACGATGTGGTAAGCACAGTACCGCCATTAAAGGAGTCACAAAGCTTGTCTGATACGCAACAGCACAACCGGACTTTCCAGCCCGCTATCCTTCTCCAGTGGGCATTACCACCTTTTACCCAGGAGCAGCACATGTACCTCATGGCATCCACACAGCCCACCTCCAATGCACGCACCTCAAAGCAGAGGACCAGATCTCCACACCCAGGAATGCAACACTGTTTTCCCAGGATCCCATAGACCTCGCCTCTTCCCCCAAGAGATTTATAATTAAGCCTGCGAAAAATTAAGAAATTAATATAAAAGTTGCCATGTTGCCATTGCTTTTATTATCCTTTAATTTACTAGAAACATTTTCACATCACCCCTGGGGAGTAAGTGCAATGCAAAATTGCTTGCATCGCTCTTAAAAGCTGAAGTAAGCGTTTCCTTTTCATCTTCTATAATCCTATATAAAAAAAAAAGAAGAAGAAAGAAAGAAAGAAAAAGAAAAAAAGAAAAAAAAAGCCGGCAAGCCTGTAGACCAGGAGCAGCAAATAGATAATTATATCACTCTAGATATTTCTACCCCTGGCTTTTTCGAGGATTCCCCCTCATAACTTTCCACTTTCCTCATAATTTATTTACAGGTGAGGAAGTGATGAACTAAATTCACGGGGCAGTCACCTGTGTATTGATCTCATTATGTTACTAGTGATTCTAAGTGGCTCTGAAATCACCAACAGGATAGAGCTGGTCACAGGGCCAAGTGATGGGTGGGGGGTGAGTAAGGGGTGTACATTCGGTGTGCCCTGTGTGCTAGGAAACCACAGAGGGAGGGGGTGAGGGTTTGGGTGCAGGAAAACCACAGTGCAGGTCCCCAGCATGGCCACTTGGGCAAGTGACAGAAATGCCCTGATCTTCAGTCTCCAAGTGGTTCAAAGTGGGACACTATCAAATCTACCTCTCTCGTTTATTGTGAATATCAAATGTGACAAGCTACATAAAGAGGGGGCATTAATCTCCTGGTGCAAGGATTAAGCTCATGATAACTACCACTTGGGACTACTGATATAGAGAGGCACTCTACAGGACAACAGACTGAGGCAGGGACACCTCGGAGACCATTCTAGCACAGACACTCGTTGACAAGTGAGAAGCAGCCTGTCACAGTAAAAGGAGTTAAAAGATAAAGAGCCAAAAATCTGAGCCCTGACTCTGAAATTAGACTCTGTTTTCTTACTAATGGAACCCACAAAAATCAAAACTACAGGCTGGCAAGTGGTGGCAACGGGTTTCTACCAGGATCAAAATGGGATAGGACTTGTGAAAGATCTTTGTTACCTGAAAAAGGGTTTTCAAATCGAAAGCAACTGAACTTGCCCCTGGGTCCCTAATTTCTGGCTACAGAATGGCTCCCAGGCTTCTCAACCTGGATGTCAGGTAACACGCAATCTACTAACATAAACGTGGACATCTCTCTGGATCATTAATTTGGCTCAATGATCGGCATAGGAGCCGTAATATGTTAATATAAACCAACATGGATATACTATGGGACACAATGAAAGTTTTATATGGATTTGTAAGATAGAGTGTGAGGCTTCAAAGAAATTACATGACACACTACTCAGGGTATATGTATATTCTCTTCTGCCATTAAAGGGCTAACTTAACTGGAAATGCACTCGACATCATCATTGTTGAACATTTCCTTCCTGCACACAAATCTGCCCCACTTCCCACTCACTGTGCTCCGCAAATTCTCTATGAGAGCATTGGGATCTTGGCCATGTCGTTTTTTTTCTTTTTGAGAAGTACCAACATCTCTTAATCATTAGAATTTTCACCAAACACTTGCCACGTCTAATTTATTAAAGCTGTTTCAAAACTTTGTTTTGATTCCCATGTCAAATGTCAGCTAGGAAAACATTTTCCCAGCCACAGATAGCCAACGTGCCAAGGAAAGCAAACAAAGATGGAAGACTTCAAGAGTAAGAACCAAACTCTGTGCTCTTCTTTAATATACCTTTCTCTGTTTGAAAATGGTGAATGAGCTTTCAGAGAAGAATAAAATATTTCTTTTAAAAAAAAAAAGAAAAGACGGAGCACCTGGGTGGCTCAGTTGGTTAAGCACCGACTTTGGCTCAGGTCATGATCTTGCGTCCATGGGTTTGAGCCCCACATCAGGCTCTGTGCTGGCAGCTCAGAGCCTGGAGCCTGGTTCGGATTCTGTGTCTCCCTCTCTCTCTGCCCCTCCCCTGCTAATGCTCTGTCTCTCTGTCTCAAAAATGAATAAACATTAAAAGAAAGAAAAGTGGTTATATGATAACACGTCTTCATATCTAACAGAAAATCTAATTGGTAATACCTATGGAAAAACTACCATCCCATTTCACACAGGCACACATGCGTGTGCACACACACACACACACACACCACTTAAAAAATTTAACACTTATTTATTTTTGAGAGAAAGAGACAGAGCATGAGTGGGAGAGGGGCAGAGAGAGAGGGAGACACAGAATTGGAAGCAGGCTCCAGGCTCTGAGCTGTGCTAACAGCTCAGAGCCTGACACTGGGCTCAAACTCAGGAACTGTGAGATCATGACCTGAGTCGAAGTCAGGTGCTTAACCAACTGAGCTACCCAGGCGCCCCATCCCATACCACTTTTATAGGTGAAATAAACTTTTGCAATAACTTTTTAAGTAATTTCAGTTAGAAATGCTTTTGGTTGTAAGTAGTAGAAATCTTGACTGCAAAGACATCCACAAAAAAGGGACTGGTTTTCACGCATGACGTGAGTACAGTGGTAGCCTGTCCTGTCACTGATTCGGTGGCTCTATGATGACAGAGCCAATGTGCTATGCGGTTGTGAATCGGTGATCCCATCCGGACTCCATGAAAGATGAGAAGAAAGGGTAGGAAAAGGACAGAAGCAGTACGTGTAGGTGCCCCTTCCGTGAAGAAATTGAAAGCTTCCGCAGACATCCCTACAAACTTGTAGTTGCATCTCTTTGACCAAAAATTGTCCTATGGCGACTCTGAATTGCACAAGGGGCTGGCAAAGCAAACGTCTGATTGAACACATTTTCAGCCTGAGCAAATCTGATGAGTTTTTGTTTGTTTGTGTTGTGTTTTTGTAGGGTTGTTTTTTTTTTTTTTTTTTTTTTTTTAAGGGAGAGGAGCAGAGGGAGAGAGAGAGTGAATCTGAGGCAGGCTCCACACTGAGCACAGAGCTGGCTCGGGGCTCAATCCCACGACCCTGGGACCGTGACCTGAGCTGAAATCAAGAGTTGGATGCTCAAGTGACTGAGTGAGCCCAGGTGCCCTAAATCTGGGGGTTTTGTAAGCATGAGAAAATGGTAATTTTGCATTTCTGGAAAGTGTCCATCCAGTGTTATCATGAGCGATCAGAGCTCTCAATACTTAACTAACATGAAAATGCCTTAAATGTTTATTGACTTATGTTCTGTTGAGACAGAAGTTATTTCTGTGACCCAAGGGGAAGTGGTGAGCTCTCCAAACTGTAATAGAAAGTCACACCCCTTCCACCCTGCCACAGTCTTGGTGTCTCTTCTTTCGTAAAAGGCATCGTAGTATCTGCTCGGAGGTATTGATTGTAATTAATCACAAGATACAGCGCCCTCAATCAATAGAAAGGTACAGGGGGAAGAAGAGAAGCTGTAAATCACTGTTATTTCTTCCCTTCAGAAAACTTTGCTTCAACTTGAATTCAGTGGTTCTATTGTGCACGGGTACTGCTTAGATTCAACTAATGTGTTCATAATTACACTAATAGCTACTCTTGGCTGAATGCTATTATATCCCAGTGCTTAATCATACTGTGCCTCATAGAGTCCGATAATGTTTTTACTATTTTACTGTATTTTATTATTATTTAAATTTGAAGAGGGGAAAACTGAGATCAAGGATTAAATAACCTTTCAATGGTCCAAATACTGCTCAGACCAGAGCCAATCTCTGGATTCAGGTCTGCCTCTTGCTACCATGTCACTGGAGCCTATAATAACCATGTTGAGCCGCTAAGCATAGCTTTATGTAGATTATCTCCAGCATGAGAAAAGACCCTTGCATCACCTTCTTCTCTCAGAAGTTTCACCTACATGTTAGAGAGAGTAAATGATTTACCTGCAATCACACAGGGGGAGCAGAGCGGGAATCCCCCCCCAACCCTAGATGTGCCTAGTCCCCAGGTCTATACTCACTTCGAGTGTAGCATACAGCATCCTGCAGCATCACCGAGGTAGAGTGCAAGAAACCAGCACTACGTGAAGGGGTGCAAACCATTTCTTACACAACATGAGGAACACAGCATAGCCACAGAACACAAGCTCCAGAGTCAGGACAGTGGGGTTCAAATCCTGCTTCCAAACTCAGCCTGTGATTCATGGCATCCTACTTAAATTTCCAAAACTTCAGCTTCCTGGCCCCAAAAATGGAGACTATAAGAGCATGAGGTTATTGAAAGGATCAAAATAGGTCATATGTGAGAAATGCCTAGTATTTCTATATAGGAAGGTACTATAACCTCATGAGTGAGTTACTTAATCTCTATAAGCCTCAGCTTTCCCTTCTGTAAAATGGTGGCAATAATAAAATCTACCTTTGATGAGAATTTAGTAAGTACACATGCATCCAGGGCTTATAATTGCTCTGGATGGATATCACGTGCTCACTAAATGTCAGCTGTCACCATTGTGGTCGTCGTCATCATGACATCTCTATGAGCAGCCACATCAAATTTCAAAGACCAGTTGAAAACAGAGCATCAGGAAAAAAAAAATCCATTCTTTTGCAAGAAGCAAGGCAGCTAGCACCACAATGGAGACATTTAGAGCGTCCAAAAGTACAAAGCAATGCACTCCAATGCCAGAAACTTGTTTTTCAAGAAGCTTTTCAAACTGAAGCAGAGGGCACAGCCAAATCTGGCTAATTAGCTGCACTGCCTTATGCCATGGGGCCCAAGGCATCGCGCCCGGCTGTTGTGTTGGGGGCTGGAGCCTGCAAAGTCAGCTGTAATTGACACCCAGGAGCAGGGGAGTGGCGAAGGTTAAGGGAGAGATGTACTTGGAGGAACCAGGAAACAAAGACACAAGACAGTGCTGAGCGCCTTGCAAGGAAACACTCAGCCACATTGCAGAGGGAAAAGTTTGTTTGTTTGTTTTTTCTCTTCTGAGTAAACTGGGAGAACCCTTCTCATGCTTTCTCTCTGGAGAGGTCTTCTGCTCACATGCGTGTTTTCACACCAGATTGGGAAGCAGGTTTTCCAGGTACAGCAACAAGCCTCAGGTCCTTTGGTCTGTGCTGCGTATGGGAAAAGAGGACTTTCTGTGTTTTTAAATTTTTTCAAAGACATAGCCTTTATTTAGCATTTCTCCATCCCCTTTCAACTCATTTCAAACCATATTCACCCAGAGCTTCCTAAAGCGCCTGGCACTGTGCTTGCCCTAGAGCTGATATGATCATCCACCGGACCCTGCCGCTGAGAGGCTTAGTGTCCAGCAGGAGGCAATTTGCCCTGAATTAGGAACCGCAGACAAATGTCAAGCCAACAGCCAGGCATGTGTAAAAGATGCCTCTGGAAACTGGATTCTGAGAATAAAGCTAGCTTCATTTATTCAAGGGGAGGGTCGGGCTTGGAAGAAGCAGGGTAGAAGAGAAGGTAAAACGGTATACACCACAGCAAGATGGCACATGCTCAAATCATTGTTCTCTGTATAGCTAAGAGAACGTCTTCACCTCCCCACACTTTACTTTCCCTTTATGAAATGATAACCAATGCTTGTCTTGTAGAACTGTTGAGAAAACTCACGTAGAACTCCTAGAAAAAGTAGACAGTCAACACTAACATAACCACTACCACCATCATCATGTCCATTACCTACTCACTCAGGAAGTTCCTAAATATCCATAAAGTTTACTTTAGAATACCCTAAGGAGTATAGAAAGCTGCCTACCAGCACGTGGGTAGAGCTGTTCCCAAGTTGAAGGGCCGAGGAAGGAAACCCGTGGACTCTGACTCAAATTCTGAGCATGTGCTCAGTTTTCTCATCTAGACAATGGGGAATGCACACCTCATCAGTGTTCTCCCAGGTGTCATTCATGTATGGGCACCAGTTAAACAACTCCCCCCAAGAAATCGGTACTGAACCTGAGTCTACAGACCGGAACAGCAACCGCCAGCCTCAGCTGCTCTTTTGAATAGTTTATTTTGTAAAATTGGCCAAGCTTGGGTTTGTAGGAGTTTACATATACCACATCTGACTGGACCGGGGGACGGTGCCCAAAGCAAACTCAACCCCTCATGGGCTGGCCAGTGTTCCAGCTCAATCAAGATATCTTCTATGGCATGATGCTTGGCCGACCTGAGTCCGTTAGCAGGAAATGAGTGGGAAGAAGCCGCCAATAGACATAAGGGCAAAGATGGTGTAACGTCAGACACAGGGCGGTGAGGATCTGGGGAAGGCATGGGACACACTCACCCATGGCACACAGCTTAAGGGACACCCAAAGATTCAATAATCAAGATGTAAAATATCTAGATGCTGCTTTATTTAAAAATTACTAGTGGAAAGAACCCATGAGGATTAATATCAAAATTCAAAATAAAAATATGATCCAACTCTGCGCTTGTACAATTCACCTCACTTGCCCTCCCCTAATCTAACTGTCACATCTTGTCATTGTTGAAATTGTTGATACTTGAGGTATCACAGACTTTTACATTAATCTTGATCGTCTGCATTGAAATGTGACCTATCTTGATTACCCGGTTCTTAATATCCTCTTAAACATATGTATGCCTCGCTCTCCTTACTTAGTCCTGCTGCGTGGTCCAGCAAAGCCAGTGCTGGGTCCTGAAAACCTAAATATCTACCAGTTCTCTCTGAGCCTTGAAGACTTGCTCAGGTGGTTTTCTGTTCTTCTTACTCCATCAGGTATTCTTATTTTATGGGGTGACCCTTCCGGCTAGAATTAAGGGCAGAATGGGAACAGGATTCTTCTGGAGTGATTCTTTTAAAAAATGGTGAGCATAGAAGAGCTTCATTTCTCAGGCAGCTGTACCCGGGGAAGAATGGACTAGGGAGCACTGAATGTGAGGCTGGCGGGGAGATAACAGGATAGGAGGCCAAGGGAGGAATGCAAGTCTTGAAGAGAGAAGAGGACAAAGGAACAGCATAGAGGACCTTTCTGAGGTTTGTGGAGTGGCCATGTCTGGTGAGTTTCAGAGTGAGGATTACAGAAGGAATGTACAGGGGGCTCCAATAAAGGAGTCGTCCTCTCTTGATGCTCTTCCAGAAATGCTTATATCAAAAAGGGATATGATTTATATCACCAGAAACGAGACCATTATTTCCTGAAGTGAAGCATGGGTGCCTGCATTCACATGGGTTATAACGATCTCCGATTAATAAGTGTGGTTCGACTCCCTGAAATCTGAAAGTGACTATCACACACATATTTCAACACACTTGACTCAAAAATCCCAAAAGGGTTTATTTTTCAGTCGATGGCCCAGCTCAAAAAAAAATGTTTTTTTGATAACTGTCAAAAACAATAAAAAGCCCTCACCATTTACAATATCTATCTCACTATCCCCCGGGGAAGAAAGAAATAAACAGACTCTCCAAATAGAAGCTGGGAAAAAAAAATCAACGTTAAGCTGCTGCTAGAAATAGGAGTTGTTCAGCAAAAGAGAATTCCTGGTTGTGTCCAGAACAGTCCATCACTTACATATTATACCGTTGGTATCACTGGGCAAAATGCTTCCTGACGGATTGATGTGTTATTATCTCTTAGAGCTGAATTATCTCTGAAATGCCAACCATTATAATAAGTGCTGCTTTTGTCTGAGAACAAAGCTGAGCTTTATTTTGTCTACATGGCCTATAAGGAAATGCATCAACTTGATTTCAAGTACTTATAGTTAATCACTCATTCTGTTAATGGGGTAGCACCTCTGATGCACCACCCCTACACACACACACACACACACATACACACACACACACACACACACACACACACACACACACACACACACTTGAAGTTAATGGTCTTACTTCTAACTTCATTGAGAAAAAAGAAGCATTCAGACAGGAATTTCCTCCCCCACCTGCCAGCAAATGTACCAGCCTCCCTGAGTATCTGCTCCCTGGTTTCCCAAGTTCTTATGAATGAGACGCCCTTGCCCTGTTCCTATCACGCCAGCCCCTCCACTTAGACTCTTATGTTCTCAAGGGATTTGCTCTTGCAATTTTCTGCTTGTTCTCCTGCATCATAAACATCTCCCCTCCTGGAACATTCCATTCAGAATAAAAGTATACTGTAATGTATTTTGCACACCTCTATTTCACAGCAGTATTGTGAAATAGCTAAAGGGTAGAAACAAATGTCCATCAACAGATGAATGGATGCAAAAAATGTGGTCTATCCATGCAATGGAACATTATTTAGCCTTAAAAAGGAAGGAAATTCTGACACAGGCTACAACATGGATGAACCTTGAGGACATGATGCTGAGTAAAATAAGCCAGTCCCAACAGGACAGATACTGTATGATTCTACTTACTCCAGGCATCGACAGCAGTCAAATACATAGAAACAGAAAGGTAGCATGGTGGTTACCGGAGATGTGGAGGGGGGAAGGGAAAAATGGGAAGTTAAATGGTTTAATGGGAATGCAGCTGTAGATTTAAAAGATGAAAAAGTAACTTCTGGAGATCTGTTTAAAATAATATTAAGGGGCACTTAGATGGCTCAGTCAGTTAAGCGCCTGACTCTTGACTTCGGCTCAGGTCATGATCTCACTGTTACGGCTCTAAGCCCCATGTCAGGCTCCATGCCGACAGCGTGGAGCCTGCTTGGGATATTTTCTCTCTCTCTCCCTCTCGCTCTCTCTCTCTCTCTCTCTCTCTCTCTCTCTGCCTTTTCCCCACTCACACACATGCTCTCTCAAAATTAATCAATAAACTTTAAAAAAATAAATGAGGGGCATTTGGGTGGCTCAGTCAGTTAAGGGTTCAACTTCGGCTCAGGTCATGATCTCATGCATGATTTGTAGGTTCGAGCCCCGTGTCGGACTCTGTGCTGACAGCTCGGACCCTGGAGCCTCCTTCGGACTCTGTGTCTCCCTCTCTCTCTCTGCCCTTCCCACGTGTGCTCTGTCTCTCTCTCTCTCTCAAGAATAAATAAAACACTAAAATAAAATTTAAAAAAAATGAAACAATATCAAGACTACTGAACCATAAACTTAAAAAAATGGTTAAGATAGCAAATTTTAGGGGTTTTTTTTAAACCATACTGAAGAACAAATGCTACAATAGCTCCCTTGAAAAGAAAACAAAAATACATCCCTGACCTCTGCTCCCTTCCTCTCTACATGACTTCACAGCAAACTCCCCTGCAAGCCTTGTCTATGGTGGTGGTAACTGGCTCACCTCACCTTCCCTTCTCATCCCAAACCAGGGGTTTTCACCCTAACTCCCGTGGAGGCGATTCTTGTAAAGGTCATCCACGGATCACTACAGGTGACTGGACACGAGCATTAGCCACGTCTCTGCTCACAGCACCCTAGTCCCACCCATCGATGCCTTTGGTCAGGTCTACCACAACGGTTTCATAATCAGAGTCCCTGTCTTCATTCTCTATTCAATGTTCCACATTCCATATAATAGATGGGGATCCTTCTATCACTGGGAGGTCATCCTGTTGCGCAAAACCCTCCAGTGGTTTCAAGGCACCTGTTCCTTCTACATGGACTACTCCTCTCCTGATACTTCTGTGGCTGACCCTTTCCTTTCGGTCACATCTCAGTTAATGCATGAATTTGCTAGCAAGGTCTTTTAGGAGAATCCAATCCACAGTTCCAACTCAGGTGCCCTTTACCGCACATCTCCCTATTTTAAATCTCTAGGAAATATCATTTTCTGATAATTCCCTTCCTGTTAGTGGGCTTATAATTTATTGAATGTCTGTCTACCCCCCGCCCTTGATTATAAGCTCCATGAGATTGGGAGGAGGGGCTCTGTTCATCTCTATATCTCAAGGAAATAGTATGGTCCTCATACTCAACAAATACTGACTGAATTTGCTACATATTCCGACAGGGTTCAGGACACGCTCCTCCAAAATAGGGCACTTTGACATCCTGAGCATTTCCAGCTGCAGGAATTTGAGAAATGGCCTGGGCTGGAAAGACTGGCTGACTCTGAAGCAGGTCATCAAACTCTCCTGTGGGAGGAACCCTCCCTATTCCAGGAGGAAAGGAGCATCCGTATCTCCAAAGCCAGAGGGACACAGACAGGGATCTCGACGAATGGGCCTTGCCAAGTTCCCCCAGTTCACTGCACTCAGCCCATCATGTCCTCCACGACTTTCCACTCTTCATCAAACCTAGTATCACAACACTCATGTTTAACCATTTCTCCAGGTCTTCATTTTTTGAGGACTCCCGTGTCACATAAAACTTGTATTAAATAAATCCGTATGCGTTTCTCTTGTCAGTCTGTCTATTGTTATGGGGATCCCAGGCAAGACTAAGAAGAATGGAAGGAAAAGATGTTTTTCTCTAAACATTATGGCCACAAAAGAGCAGTAAGTGTGTGTTTGTGTGAGTATGTGTATGTATATGTCTCTATGTGTGTATTTGTGTGTATGTCTGTGACTGTGTGTGTCTCAGACAGATGGAAAGTCAAAGGTCCCATGGTCTAACGTGATCCTTTATTACTGGCAGAATCTAGTTCCTATGACAGGCTGAACATGCCAAGTAGTCACTTTTCCCAGACTTCCTTAAACTTAGGGTACTTGACCCAATTCCAGCTAATGTGACTTCAGGGGAAAAGCCTGAGGCCAAGCCACTATATGAGAAAATGAAAGAACATGAACATATCTAGGGTCCAGGTCATTCTTTGATGGCAGTGTTGAGTCGTTGAACTTGGTCTGTCTTCTTATTTTATAAGGACTTCTTATTATATCAAATTACAAGTGCCTTTATTGTGTCTTAACTCTCTGCTTGGGAAATCAATTACAGGCCACTCAGAGCATCTTAAGGAGCACAGAACTGCATGCCCCGTGGTTAGCACAGCGCCTCCCACATGGAGAAAGCTCAAAATTAGGGCCAGGATTAGGATGAGGGACAGAACGGAAGGGGCACCACAAACTCAGCAGTCAAGATAAATGATATATATTTTTTAATGTTTATTTATTTTTGAGAGAGACAGAGACAGAATACGAGTGGGATAGGGGAAGAGAGAGAGGGACACACGGAGTCTAAAGCAGGCTCCAGGCTCTGAGCTGTCAGAACAGAGCCCAACGTGGGGCTTGAACTCACGAGCCGTGAGATCATGACCTGAGCCAAAGTCGGATGCTCAACCAACTGAGTCACCCAGGCACCCCTAGATAAACGATATTTTAATGCAATATTTTTTAAATTTTTTTTTACATTTATTTATTTTTGAGAGACAGAGAGAGACAGCGTGAACAGGGGAGAGGCAGAGAAAGAGGGAGACACAGAATCAGAAGCAGGCTCCAGGCTCCAAGCTGTCAGCAAAGAGCCCGATGCGGGGCTCGAACCCACGAACCGTGAGATCATAACCTGAGCCAAAGTCGGACACTTAACCAACTGAGCCACCCAGGCGCCCCTAATGCAATATTTTATGAATCGAAATAAATGTAAAAAGTGCACAAGGAACAAAATGTCAACATTTTGACTAAAGACAGACTCTATCCCTGTCCTAGCCCAGCTTTGCCCTGCTCACCTCATTCTGAGCCCTGCTCTAAAGAACATTTGCTAAGTAAATGCCCGAGCTTTTTTATCTGTGATCTCCAAGTTCTCTGCAAGAACCTCACTGTCCTTCTCAATGGGGCTCAGAGAGGTTAAGTAACCTATTGGGGGGTTCACACAGCTGGGAGTACTCTGAATGACTCCAAAATCAGTGCTCTTAACCAATGCCTTAAAGTCTTTCTGATGAGTGGTCTTGGCACCTCTCAGATCAAGACTGTATTAATTGCTGGAAAGAAAAGGCAGAGGATTCTAATATCCAGGCTTTGCTCTGATGTCTTCTCTTAAAGTACACTTCCCAAGCACCCACTAATCTGAGCACTGAGAGACTGGGGCTCTCTTCTAATGAGCTTATTATGTGATGCTGACACAGAGCCAAGAGTCATGAATGGCCTCCAGCAGCCAGAAGACCCACAGGTTTTGCTAAGAGGGCACCTGGATTAACACATTTTGAGGTAATGAAGGTATCATCCAGTTTACAAGGTAATAGGCAGTGAGGAGGGAGAGCGGGCCAGCTGCTTTGAGAAAAGGAGCCTGGAAGTGTGCTCGATGCCAAGCCAGCTCCTGTGGGTTCTGGGAGTCCTCTGGGATGTGTGGTGTTCTGTAAAAGCAAACTGATACTGGCAGGATGGGAGGAATCTATCACTCAATCCCTCACATCCTTCTGACGGTTTCCCTCAAACTCCCTCTTCTAAATCTTGATGACTCCCCTATGAAAATGCTACTAGAGAACTTTAGCCAAAGACAGGGAAGAGCCTTGAATTCTCAGTTAGGACAGGGGTGGTCAGAGCTCCTCTGGGTTTCAAGCTGCATCAGATGGGAGCATAAAAAAAAAAGTACAATGTCTGATTAAGGGGGAAAAATAAGTAAAGAAAAAGAAATGTGTTCATCGTTTCCATTGCTGCTAATTTCACCAGGCTGCTTTTCAAAGATCCTTCTGGGAGTGACAGCTTGCCTGGGGGTCTTTGCTGAGTTAAAGGCATCGTGGAGAAAAGGCTGTCAGTCACTCTGGACTGAAAGGGAAGCCAAAGCAGACCCAAGGAAGATGAGGTCCCAGGCCCGGCAGCCAAGGCACATGGCCCCTGTGCGGGAGGTGCAGAGGGGTAAGCACAGAGCAAGGGACACGTTCCGGTGGCTCCCTCATGTGTCCCAGGGTCGTGCCCAACCACCTCCTAGCCCCGGGAACCCACACTGCTTCCTTAGGAGAACAGACGGTGTGCTTTGTGCAGCCATCAGCAGAAGTGCCAACCTCTCTCCCAGAGCATTTTCATCCTTCTGGCACCCGGGGCAGCTGAACAGTTGGTGGGAGGCATCGGAGCAGTGATAAGGGGCATCTTTTTTCAGACTGACAGCCTAATTCCTCAGAAAGTGTATCTGCTTGCTTCTAATCCCTCTCTCCTTAAATTCATAGTTTTATAGGTTGGTCACCTGCTGCTGCCCACATATTCCCGGGGGATCCACAGCTCCACAAGCAGGAGGGCACAGACTATTAAAGAGGGACTATTTGGGCCAAGATCTACTGTGTCCAACATCTTGGACCTGGCATTCAAGGACAGTGACAGAAGTAATGAACAAATACTTTTCTGTTCATCAGCAGTCTGCTCTTGGCATGGAAAGGCATGGCCAACAGGGAGGCAGATGAAATGTAAAGCCGTGTGGAGGAACACATATGTGGGTTAGGTCACTCAACTGTTCAGTGTTTCTGTGTTCCTTCTACTATTCTCAAACCTATCCACTGCCACCATGCTGGCTCAAACTTCATTGCTTCTTAAGTCCTGGCCTTCCCATGGACTCCTCACTCCTCGTCACCTGTTTCCTTTTCATGGAAAATTATAACCATTCTCCTGCTGATAGATGACAGGCAGGTAGGTAGGTAAGTAGACAGGCAGACAGACAGACAGACGATAAGAGGATACACAGATATATAACAGATGGTAGACTGGATGGATAAGTAGATGATGGGTGGATGTCTATAGGTAGATAAACATATAATAAATTTGATGGATGGATAAATAAATGATAGATTTGATAGACAGACTGACAGATGATAGGTTTGAGAGATAGATAGATGATGGGTGAATGTACAGATACATACATACCTACTCACCTACATATATAACTAGGATGGATGGATGGATGGATGGATGGATGGATGGATGGATGGATAAACAGATAGATGATGAGCAGATATATAGATATATGGTGGATTTCATGAACAGATGGACAGACAGAGAGGCAGACTGACTGACTGACAGTGTCTTCTCCCTGCACTTAGGATTCAGACCAGAATGTCTGACTTTGATCCACCTGCATGATCTGGTCCCTGACAGCATCATTGTCCTCTCCCCATTGCCTCTTGCTCTGTGCTCCCATGTTTCCCAGTCCACTGGCCTTACTTTTCACTAACTTACCTTTCATCCTTCCTAATGCAAAGCCATTGCCTAAGCTGACCCCTCACTCTGAATCTCCCCTCTCCACTCCCTCCCCTCAGCCTAAAGAGCTCTTTTGAGTCCCAGCTCCTTGGATGGCAAGGGATACCCTTTCCCCCTCAGGTCAGGCAGGGACACTTGTTAATCCCTGCTCACAGGGCCACACACCTTCCCTTCCAGTGCCACGGAAACTATTTGTTTAACGTGTAAATTTTCTGACAAGACTATGTGACCTCTGAGAGCCACAAGTGGGCCTGAGGCCACTGACCCTTATGTTCTCAGACCCTCGAGCAGCACCTGGTAACTTGTGATGTCCATTAAATACATGCCAGGTCTGGGGCCTGACGCCCTGTAAGGGTCTGGGGACAGAGAAGACGAGGTGGCCACCTCACATACGTAGAACATCCTCTAATAATAATGTGGGTGTGTGCTTACATCAGAGCCATAAGTTCCTAGTATGAACATCCAGCTGGCTGTTGAAAATCCTGTGATAGAGTAAACACTGCTCCTCAGAAAGCCCAAGTCCTTATCCCTAGAGGAAATGCATATCTCAGATTTCCTATGACACCCCCTATTTTAAGCACGTATGCCCCACTTGGAGGCCCTATCCCTACCGATTAAGAACCTGGCAATGGAGCCCCACAGCTTGAGGCTAATCTCACCGTTGCTGCTATCTCTGCTATCTCTCCTCTTCATGTCTTGTGCAAATCTCCCTACTACCTCAGTTTCTTCATCTGTACAGTGGGGTCAGCAACAGCATTTACTTCAGTGCAGACTGTATGAGTGGCTAATCAATACAGGAACACAAGAGAAAACCTGTTATGCTGGAGAACCACTAGAGACCAAAACATTGTCATTCCCATCCCCATTTGGTTAGATGTTACTGTCACTCTACTCATATTTCCAAAGAAATCAATGAAAACTGGATTCATCTATTACTGGTCATCCCAGCCCCGAGCTCCCCCACTTTTTATACCTGTATAATTGAAAAGCAGTGATTTCCTTTTATGTTTTTAATTTAAAAAAATTTTTAATGTTTATTTTTTTTTTTTTTGAGAGAGAGAGAGAGAGCGAGCACGAGTTGTGGAGGGACAGAGAGAGGCAGAGACCAAGAATTGGAAGCAGGCCCCAGGCTCTGAGCTGTCAGCACATAGCCTGACACAGGCCTCGAACCCATGAGCTGTGAGATCATAACCTGAGCTGAAGTCGGATGCCCAAATGACTGAGCCACCCAGGCACCCCAGTGATTTCCTTTAAATTAGCAATTTACCCTCCTCAAAAGGCACCACAGGGGCAACTCTATAATACAACCACCCTTGGCCAAAATCCATTATGCAGAAACTGGACAAAACCTACTTCACACCCCAGGGAGGAGCCTTGTAACACTTACAACTCCCACATTCCAGGGAAGGCGGAAAGTCTAGCGATGATGAAGTGACTCCTAATCATTTCAACTATCATTTATTAAACACCTAATATATGCCACATACTGTGCTAAGGGCTTTGCATTTGCTGTCTACGCTACTCCTGAGAGTTAGGTATTAGCCTGGGTCACCCTTACAGAGGAGGAAACAAGCTTAGAGACGTTAGACACTGAGTTACCCAGGATCAGACAGTGAGGAGCTGGTGAGCAGGGATTTCCACCAGGCTCTTTCAGACAAATGCCCTCTTAGCTTTAAGCTTTCCAAACAGTCCTGCTGAGAAGTCCTTAAATGCTTCTCAACAGGAATTCTGTCAACCAAAACGTTAAGTTTTAACTTTCCATTGATTCATTTGCTCCTTTGCAAGGGGATCATCTAAGATATATCCAATTACAGACCCATGGTTCAGATAATTTGTGTCACCACCACGAGCTTGACAGAAGTCCAGCTGAAAGCAAATCACTGTGATTTCTTGTGACATTTTCAAAATTCTGAAAATGGTTCTGGGACATCCTTTGTAAACTTGAGGACCACAGTTGAAAAAAAAAAAGTCACTGTGAAAAGACCCTGAGATGTACTAGCTCTATGCTGGCATAACTGTTACATTTGATGGTTGGTATCTCTTGACACAAAATTATCCAGTAAATGACTTTAAAAAAATGGAGGTCGGTATACAAGGCTGGGGACCAATCCCAGGCCAGAACCCAAGCTCGTGCAACCAAGGCTGGGTCTCAGCTTCCTCAACGAAGAAAGAGAGAGAGCTCTGTCTGTATCAATTATTCTGGGCATTTCACACAATGATTGTGTTCCCATTCCAAGTTTTAAAGAGCTGAAGTCCTGGAGAGCTGCTTGGAGACAGCTGGCTGCTGTCTTCCCTAGCCATGCAAGTTGCAGAGGAGTCTGGACAAAATCGCCCCCAGCCCCACACCTTATCTTAAAGTGTTGATCTCAATTATCTTTAGAGTACTTTTGAGCTCTGAATGTCTTGAAATCAGAGACCACACACAGAGGGTGTACTAACCAGGGCTCTTTCTAGGGGTTAAGGCATGGGAACTGGATTAACTAATTATATTAAAGGAAAAGTAATGCAGGTGGTAGTGAGTTGAATTGTGCCTCACTCTCCCACATTTCAAAAAAACAAAAAACAAAAAAAAGGTAAGGCCCAGTCCTAACTCCTGGTATTGTGAAGGAGGCTTTCTTAGAGACAGAGTCTTTGCAGATGTAATTAAATCAAGATGAGATGATCCCATATTTAGGATAGGCCCTATAGTGAGTGAGGGCATCCTTATATAAGAGAAAGGAGGGTGGGTCTGACACACACAGGAAAGCAGGCCTTGTAGAAACAGAAACAGAGGCTGAGGTTACCCTGCCACCAGCCCAAGGACATCTGGAGTGGCTAGGAAATGGGAGAGTCTAGGAAGCATCCTCCTGTAGGACCTTCAAAGGAGCATGGCCCTGCAGACACCTTGACTTCAGATTTCTGAGCTTGCAGAACCATGAAATAATACAGTTGTGGGTTTTAAGTCACCAAGTTTGAGGTAGTTTGTTAGAGCAGCCCAAGGAAAACTAATGTAGAGAGGAAACTTGCATATCGTCTGGGGCACCCCCGGCCATTGCTCTCAGGTGTCACACACTATCTGCCTTGCTCAGCTCTCTCGTGCTCTCTACGCCTTGGTCTCTGCCCGGTTCCCCCCAGGAGGTCACAAGACAGTCATAAGCCACAGCTCAGGGTCTACACCCTACCAGCTTCACAGCCCAGACATATTGTCTTTTTGGCCTGGCTTGGGTACTGCACCCATGTCTGAACCAATCTCTGCATCCGGGAGGAGGCTGTGCTGACTGAGGAGATGAAAGTCTGGCTTCTGCACCTTCCCCTGGTACCAAGAGGTAAAAGGGAGCAGTCAGGGAGACAAGATGCTGGTCTTCTCTCCAAGGCAAACAAAGGGAGTGTAATACGTGACTTCTATAACATGAAGTATATATTTGATCTTTGTCTCTCCTTAGACACAGAGCTCCAAAATCCCTTGGAATTTCCTAAGAGATGAAAAAGAAAAAAGTGCCTTGCATGTTAATGAGGTGACCTCCGAACCCCACCTGAGGATGGGGCCGGTTGTCAGGAGAACCTTGTGTTTAGAAGGATGACCTTTTAGTCCCATCCACTTGACCTCTGGGAGGGGAGAAAGGCTGGCGGTTGAGTTCAATTACTAATGGCAATGACTTAACCAATCAGGCCTATCTAATGAAGCCTCCATAAAAGCCACCAAAGATGGGGTTGAGAGAGTTTCGGGGTTGATGAACACTTGGAAAGGGTGGGTGGGTGGCGTGTGGGGGACAGCATGGCAGCTCTGTGCCCTTCCCATGTACCTTACCCTACATACCTCTTCCATCTGACTGTTCCTCAGTTACATCCTTTTATACTAGACCTGTGACCGAGTAAGTGAAATATTTCTCTAAGTTCTGTGAGATGCTATAACAAATTAACCCCAAGAAGGGGTCTGTGGGAGGCTCCCATCTATAACTGGTCAGTCAAGTGCAGAGGTGGCATTCCAGACTTGCAATTGGCCTCTGAAGTTGGGGGGGTGTGGGCAGTCATGTGGGACCAAGACCTTAACCTGTGGAATCTGATGCTATATCCAGGCAGACAGTGTCAGAATTGAGTTGAATCAGAAGACACCCAACTGGTGCTGCAGAGCTGCTTGGTGTGAAGCTAAAAAACCCACATACTGCAATTTCCTGGAATCATTTTAGGGGGCAGAGAGGAGACGAGTCAGGAAGGGAGAAAGAAGGGGGTCTCTCCTGCAGACAAGTGTGATAAGTCTGGGTGGGGCTGAGAAAGGCCCAGAGGAAGGGATGTAGGAAGGAGACAGCACCTGAGGAGTCTCTGAAGCCCTGGGGCCACAGGCATGTGGAATTAGTGAGACAGAAAGAAGCCATCCCTAGAGATCAGGCCTAGAAATGGAATTTCATTCCAACTTCTGCAGCCATCCCTGCTGTGATTAAGTTTAAGATACAGTGCTTAGAAACTCGAAATGGGCCTTTCTGAAAATCCATTCAAATTTGACAGTTATCAGATGTATTGAAAACAATAGTTTTTGAGAGATTAAAAACAGAGAAAGTTGAATATGCCCGGGCTCTTTCCCCTCCTCATAAACACGGCTTCACAGAATCTGCCCGTCCCTAGAGCTTAGCACACCGAGGTGCTTTTAAAATACAATCTGAAACCAAGTGAGTATTTCACAGATGAAAAGGCGTGTGCTTCCCAATCCACGGTATCCTGAAAGGGTGGATTTTAATTTCCTAAAAGACAAAGCCGAGAGAGAGAGAGAAAACGCCTATCTTCGTGCACTTAAGAACTATGATATTACTTAGATGGTGAAGTTTTATTCTGAAAAATGACTGTCAATTATGATTAATATTCTCCTTATAATTAATTCAAAATCTTATTAAAATCAAACTTTTATAACTTTACGTATAACCGTGCTGCCTATGTCAGGATGGAGAATATGCCTTGCCATTAATTTTACCTGTATCATTTCTCAGTTCTCAAAAAAGGCAATAAAAGATACCTCCTTGAAAATCAGCAATGCCGGGCCACCCTCATCTCCATAATGACACAATTTTCAATTCACGCCTCATTTTCATTAATGTTTCTGGCCATAAATTTTTAAGCATATGATAAAAAATTTCTGAAGCGGCATAAAACTAACATGAAGAGAGAGTTCATTAGCATGTGACCCTAATTAGAAATTCCATATTAACTCCCCATTTCTACTTGTGCATAGCCAGTGTCATCACATCTCTATTCTAGACGTGACTTCACGTTGTTGGGAGGAAATACTCCTTGTGGTTGTTTAATTCTTCGGCTTTATTTTTAAAACGATCCATGTTTTTCCTCTGTTATTGAATAAGTCAACAGACAATTGTATCACACGATGCCTTTTGTGTCACAAATTATCCAGAAGAATTGTGAGAAGGTCCTTGCCCAATGCTTTATTAATGATACCAGATCATAAAAGGGGGGGAAATATGCTGAGTCTGTCTCTTTTCTAATGTTGGGTGATAAAAATGCTACTTCAGGATTCAGAAGGTTAAGTTCTAATGTGTATTTTGAATAGAGTGTGTTGGAATAATTGCCTCATAAAGCAAAGCATTGCCCGCCTGCTAATGGCTGCATAGTGCAGGGCTCAGCAAAGACGGGCAAGCTTACTGGAAAAAATGCTGTGCCTCAACTTTTGTAGCCCTCCCATATTAAGTTAACTTTCCCCTCCCCTTGCTTTTCAAAAAAGGTATAAAATCCCATGACCTGTTCTGCAGCATAGATGAGCTACTGCCTTTAACACTGGTGGGAGCTAGTTTTCAAAGATGTCGCCACCACCCCCCACGATGAACCGTGCACCCCTCTATCTTCAACCCTGATTTATGTCTTCCCATACTGTGCTTGGGCTGGTCCTACATAATCAGCAGCACGTGCTGGAAGTGATGCCACGTGACTTCTGAGGCTAGGTCCTAAGAAGTCTTGCAGCTTTTACTGGAGTCTCTTGAACGTGCACTCTGGAGAAAGTCAAGGGCCATTGAAGGGGTCTGGCCAGTGTGAGACTACCATGCTGTGAGGAAGCCCAAGCTGTCTACACGGTGAGAGGTGCCTGGTCATCTATGAGTTCTTCCAGCTAACCCAGCACAGATGCCACACAAGTAAGAAAAGAAGTCATCTTGGATGCCCAGCCCCTTCCAACCCTCTGATGATTCCATCTCAGCTGTTCTCCGACTGCAACCACAGGAGAGACCCCCAAGCAAGAACTGCCCCGTTGAACCCATTCAACCCATGGGACTAAGACAGACGGCACAGAATTGGCTTTCAATAGCAATATTTTGGTAGGATAAAACAGATAGCTAGAATACATCATTCCATCAATTTCAGGCAAGGAAGGGAAACGATGGATTTAAACCACTCATTTCTCTGTCTCTCACATGTGAGCAGAGGCAAGAGTCAAACTGCCCCCATTAGTCCTTGGTCATAAATTCTTCTTCCCCCCACCATCTTTACTCCTCAATTAGAGTCTTCGACTCTATTTATTTAAGAAGAGCACTTAGAAGTCCAGCATGCGGTCTCTTGACAAATGCCGGTGAAACTAGAAGAAAGTCAAGCCTACTCGTTTTTCCTTTGAGGCCACGCTTGACCCAGAAAAAATATCAATGCCAAAGGTTTGGTGGGGGGTGGATAATGAAGGTAGGAGATGACAGGTGAGGAATCCACAGGAAGAACTTCTAAAAACTCATCACTTATCCCCTTGCAGTCACACTCCTCACAGCAAAGGCCCTACTCCTACGACTGTCCCCAAATGCCACAGGTCCTGCCTCCTGCACGATCTCCTATGTATCCTCCCCACCCTGGTTCTCACTTTTTCCATCCATCCCCTGATTTGCCAATTTGGGCAACTCCCTCTTAAACCCTAGCCTCTGCTGCCCTTACTCAAATTTTCCAAAGAAACTGAAGATAACTAACTTGATCTTACAAGTGTCCTCATCCTCATTAAAAAGGGGGCTTGGGGTAGAGAAAGATGGCAAATGTTCTCTCTTATTGCTGTCACGTGAGGAACAGAATGTAGCAGCCTATGACACCAATATTATGCTGAGACGCACAAAAAAGGAGCAAAAAGTGTCCTTTGAAAAAGCAAGCAACAAACAGAGCTAATGCCACAAGATTCACACTTTGCTTAAGTGTGACTATTTTAAAGACCTCTAACCAGTGGGAAGCAGAACAGAAATCTCATAATCAATGAGTCCAGGATGCAGAGGGATGTCTGTGTACATGCATGTGCCTGTGTGTGTGTGTGTACCTGTTGTGTGTCTGTGTGCATGCAGGTGTGTGTGCACTGAGTTTAAAGATGAAGGAAGGGGGCGCCTGGGTGGCTCAGTCGGTTAAGCGGCCAACTTCAGCTCAGGTCACGATCTCGCGGTCCGTGAGTTCGAGCCCCGTGTCAGGCTCTGGGCTGATGGCTCAGAGCCTGGAGCCTGCTTCCGATTCTGTGTCTCCCTCTCTCTCTGCCCCTCCCCCGTTCATGCTCTGTCTCTCTCTGTCTCAAAAATAAAAATAAAAAAAAAACACACAAAAAAAACATTAAAGATGAAGGAGGGAAAGAATAATTTATCAATGACTTGGGTATACCTGGGAACTTCTCTCATATTAAATTTTATCCTCATGACAGCCTTGTAAGGTTGGAAATAATTAGCCTTCCTGGCTCTATAGGTGAGGACAGGATTCAGAAAGAAGAGGTGACCTACCCAAGGTTATAAAGCTAGCAAACCAGAGAAATGGGGTTTGAACCCCTCCAACTGCCTCCAAATTTGGTTCCTAAATTAGACCATGTTTCCAGATCCTCTGGAGATGCTGATCTCTGGGGCTCAGTCTCACACCTCAGAGTCAGCCTGGGAATCTGTACTTGTAGCCACTCCCCAGATGAACCAGACAGATCTGGGAGAACCACCTTACAAAAGTCCTTCATCTCTGGGCCTCAGTTTCTCCATCTGCACAATGAGGTGGTTGTGGGAAGCTATTCCTAAGGTTCTTGGCAGTTCAAACCATCTAGGTGACAATTA
The DNA here is from genome assembly GCF_018350195.1 of Panthera tigris. NCBI lineage: Eukaryota > Metazoa > Chordata > Mammalia > Carnivora > Felidae > Panthera > Panthera tigris. Next base: position 35,651,494 of record NC_056675.1, read on the forward strand.
ACATTGCATGGTGCAGGGGGCAAAGAGTGAAGACACTAACAATGTATTCTATCTTAAGTATCATATTTTTATTAAAACAGATAAATGTTTCAACAAAATTATGTCTTAAAAAGAGGTTTGTTCCTGCCTGACAATTTATGGTCATGTAATTTTAAAAATGCCAATCATTAAATACAAAAGAGCGACTCATCTATGCATGCCAGAACTATTAATGGATGGGGGCATGTTATCGCAAATATAAATCAACTGCTCAGATCTTAAAATGCCATAAATAAGCAAGTCTCTATGTCAAAATTGGTGAGATGGCCAGAATCGCTTTGCTGATTTATTACATACCACCTTCATAATCAACACCCTGTTGATCTGCCACTTTCTTTTTACATAAATATATGAATAACTTTTTGACATCAAAATAAATCATAGCTACTTGATCTAAAATCTAGCTTCAAAAACACCTGCAGAGGTGACTGACACTTTAGGTGTCGTCTGTTATTTTGTGTTAGAGCCTTGTGGACAGAGAAGTTTTATTTCTTCCTTGTCGTCTTTTGAGTGATATGTGGACTTCACTCGATATCTCGTCTCGACTTTGAGTACAACCTATTGGATTGGTAACAAAGTAAACACTTTTATAAATTACAGGCTACTCTTCCATCATAAGAGGGATACAATTCTGAGAAAAGAAAATCTTTACATAGATAATTGTCTTTGGCCACCAATGTGCAGAGACAGATTCAATTAATCCATCCAGCCACTATTCCTCTCTGTTGTATCAGGTGCAGACTAGTTTTGATATCTTGATGTTCAAAGCCAAAGCTATAAAATTAATCATTATCCTTTATGTATATAAAGCTGTGTGTGTGCATAAGTGTGCATATTTGTGTATACCTTGTCCAAGGAGAACAGTGTGGTCCACATGTTAAAAGTTATTAAATAATGCTCAGTAGAGCTTGCTAAGATCACCTGACTCAGAGGATTCTGATTTATTTTTGTTCTACTTGTTTAAACTTAAGTAACTCCATTTGCAGGAGCACCATGAAAACAAAAGTCTGAAGTGCTGGACATACAAACCCAGCTTAGCAAGGTAAAAAGGAATAATTGTAGTTATTTTTCTCCAATTAAAAGAGGCACACACCTTCATTTGGAAGGACTTCAATTTTTTTTTTTTTTTTTTTTTTTTAGGATTTTTTGGCTTGGGTTCTCCACCTACAGAATGTAAATAATAATGCCTAAAAGACATGGCCAGGTTAGGGGAGGATGTATAATTCAACCCATGCTGCTTTTTCAGAATTTAATTTCCAAACAGTCTAACTTCACTACTCTGACAAAAGTGGGACTTTACTTTTTTGCACATGTAAATTAAGAGAAGTTTTTGCAGACACCTGCAGGGATCAGGAGAACTTTTACCTTTAGGCTGCTCTATTAGAATCAGAAATCTACAGAAGTGAAAGCAGAGGCTCTGTTCTCTCCTATAAAGACAGCAGGGAAGGATTTCTCTATCAGAGGTGCTGTGTGGATCCCTGACGACAGCTATGTGCTCTGCATAGTACATCTGGGGAAATGGCTGCCTCCCTGATTCCATGGGGTGGAAGTGACACTGCATGTAAGACATCTGACTAAGCTTTCCCTCCTTTCATCTCTCACCATGATAGAGACCATGTAGAGAGATGGCAGAGAGAGAGAGAGAGAGAGAGAGAGACCTGAAGAGTCCCAGTTATTCTAGCTCTGCTATAGACTGAATATTTGAGTTCCGGGAACTTCTTGTGTTGAAACAGAACCCTCAGTGTGCTGGTATTTGGAGGTGGAGCCTTTGGGGGAGGTGATTACATCATGAGAGCAGAGCCTTCAGGAATGGGATTAAAGCCCTTATCAAAAGAGGCCCCAGGAGGGCCTGGGTGGCTCAATTGGTTAGGTCCCTGACTTTGGCTCAGGTCTGTGCTGACAGCTCAGAGACTGGAGCCTGCTTTGGATTCTGAGTCTCCCTTTCTCTCTGCCCTTCCCCCATTCATGTGCGCTCTCTCACGCTCTGTGTCTCTCTCTCTCTCAAAAATAAATAAACATTTAAAAAAAAATAAGAGGCCCCAGAGGACCTCCTCACCCCTTCTTCCACGCAAGGACGCAGTGCAAGGATGTGTATGAACCAGAAAGTATGTTCTAACCAGGCCCCAAATTTATTGGCACCTTGATCTTGGACTTCCCAGACTTTACAACTGTAAGAAATATATTCCTGGGGCGCCTGGATGGCTCAGTCGGTTAAGCGTCCAACTTCAGCTCAGGTCATGATCCTACAGTTCGTGGGTTCGAGCCCCTCATCCGGCTCTATGCTGACAGCTCAGAGCCTGGAGCCTGCTTCAGATTCTGTGTCTCCCTCTCTCTCTCTACCCCTCCCCAACTCCTGCTCTCTTTCTCTCTCAAAATTAAACATTAAAAACATTAAAAAAAAAAAAAAAAAAAAAAGAAATACATTCCTGTGGTTTATAAGCCACTCACTCTACGGTATTTTTGATAGCAGCCTAAATATACCCACATGAACTCCTATTCTTTGAGTCCTCCAGCCCAGAGATGTGAGTGAGGAAGTCTTCAAAACAACCCCAGGCCCAGCTCTCTGGAAGCACACCAAAAGCCCTGAGTAAGAAGTGCCTACCTGCACTCACACAGTTGCCAGATTCTTGAGCAAAATAAGTGAATGCTATTATTTTAAGCTACTGCATTACAGCTGTGTGTTAGGCAGCTGCAATTAGCTGGAACACCCCAGAATTAATAATGAAAGATCCCCCCAGTTTCCGGCCCACAGGTGGCTGAGCAGAACCCCTCAGAAAGTGAGTGACTTCACAAAGAGCTGAGATAGGTGCTAGACCTACTAATACCTGTTGTGATAGAGACCTTCTGTCCCAGCACTGGATGAAAGTCATGTACCCATGTTTCACGGAGCCATGTCTCTTTCCTTTCCTGTGCAATAGCAGCTGACCAGGGTAGTTCCCCCAGATCACCCTCTCTCCTCATTCATCAAATAAACCTACGCCTTGCCTCTTCCTTCATCACGGGAGAGATCCAGACCTTCTACACAAGGCACACAGCACCTGGGTGTATTCATCTGGCCCTTGAACAATGTGGATTTTTTACAATAAATACAGTACAGCACCGTAAATGTGTTTCCTCTTCCTTATGATTCTCTTCGTGTTTTATTTTCTCCAGCTGACTCTACTGTAAGAATATAGTATATAATACATATAACATACAAGATACGTATTAATAGATGGTTTGTGTTATTGGTAACGCTCTGGTCAACAACAGGTGAGTGGTAGTTAAGATCTGGGGGAGTTGAAAGTTATACTTGGATTTTAGACTGTGCAGGTCAGCGTCCCTAGTTCCCATGTCAAAGTCCTGAGTTACTATCCTTGTTCTCAGTATGAATACCATTAGTGAGTAGTGGGTTCTGTGTGGTAAGTGGGAGACAGGCATCTAGACAAATAAATGTGATTCAATGGGTTAATATGATTAGATGGAGTTGTGATATATAGAAGAGCATGTGGTTCTGCTTAGGGAAAAGTGGGTGTTCAGGGAAAACTACCAAAACAGAAGACAGAGCCAGATTTAAAGAAAGAATAGTTCAGCAGGCAGAAGGGGTAAGAATGACATTCTGTCCAGGTATGGCCTGAACACAAGCACAAGAATGCAGAAAGGAATTAGAAAATCCCAGTATTAGAGATTCAACTGTGTCCCCCCAAAGTTCATGTTGAAGCCCTAACCCCCAACCTGACTGTATTTGGAAACAGGGTGTTTACGGAGGTAATTAAGGATAAGTGAGGTCATAGGGTGGGGCCCTAATTCCATAGGACCAATGTTCTTATAAGAAAAGAAATAGGGGCACCTGGGTGGTTCAGCTGGTTAAGCATCTGACTATGGCTCAGGTCATGATTTCAGGGTTCATGGGTTCAAGCCCCTCATCAGGCTCTGTGCTGACAGCTCAGAGCCTGAGGTCTGCTTCAGATTCTGTGTCTCCCTCTCTCTCTGCCCCTCCCCTGCTCACACTCACTCTCTCTCTCTCTCTCTCTCTCTCTCTCTCTCTCTCTCTCTTTAAAAAGTAAATAAACATTAAAAACACTAAAAAGAAAAGGTATTTCCTCTTCTGGATCGTAAGGACATTTTCTCCTCCATAGAGAAGCCAACAACAAAAATGGAGGATAGAGAAAGGGGTACCTGATCACATTGTGACATCTATTTACCATTCCTCCATATGTACATATACTTATATATAGGTGTCAATATTTGTGCTTAAGGTATATGTTTGTTTCCTACTTCTTAATGATACTTAGTCTAGAGATGACAGGAAATACTGCGCAGATTTCTCCCTTTCTCTCTCAGCAGGTTTACACCTTATGACAGGTTTAAACATAAATTTTCCACCTTCCTTCCTCTCACCTTATCATGCCCATGTGAGACATTGCTAATCAACCCCTGGACAATTGCCCACTGAGCCTCCCTACCCTTATTTCTCAACAGAGTACTGGAAGCAGCCACTACTCATCAATCAGATTGGGCCCTCCAGAAGAAACTCTTTTGCCCTGCCTGCATCATTCCAGTCTTTCCATGCTGGCTTCCTGACTGTCAGTCTCCAAAGTAAATGGGTGGCTTCCTTAAAAGGAAAAGGCACCTGGCAGGGGGAGGTTAGATATTGTTTCCAACACCTGGCTTCACAGTGAGAAAGCACATGTGTATTTTTTATTGGTTCGTGATCTATTCCCTCTCAAACCCCCAGGAAATTGGGGTTTAGAGAAGTAATATAGCTTGCTGCAGGGGACAGTGACAGAGTGAAATTCAAATCCAGTTCTGTCTGGTTCCAAGAAGGTTTTCATTCCTCAAAGGCAAGCAGCAGCTAGCCAAGAGAAAAGACAATGAGGATCCAGGGCCATTCGTGTATGAGAGGATCCCTCCCATCTCACATCTCCTTCTGCTTTCTTTAAATGTGTCCCTTCATCCTTCCTAGAACATATGTTCCCAGCTGGTTGAAATAAGGCCAGTTGAAGAGAGACACTCCTTTCCCCCATCTGTCCCATCTCTTAGGGAACCAGTGAGAGTGATTAAGATTTAAAGTCTCGGGCTGCAAACTCACACTCAGGTGTCCCTGTAATCTTACCTTTTAAAGACAGTTACATCTCATCCCACCAGTGGGAAGGGTGACCTTACTTCAAAATAAAGGCAAAAAATGGAAAAAAAATAAATAAACAGGAAAGAGAGACTTCGATTCAGCATTTTGGCCAATTCCTAAAAGACAGCCAGAGAGCTGGTGCACAGTCTTAACCTCTGTCCTCCACATGAGGAATGCCACTCACCGGTGGCATTTATTGAAACTCCATGTGCCAGGAAATGTGTAAAGAGTTTAACAGACACTATCTTGTTAAATCCCTGAAATCATTCTCTAAATGGGCACTGACATCATTGTCTGGCATGAGGAGCTTAAGGCAAAAAAAAAAAAAAAAAAGTTAAATCACTTGCTCAAGGCAACACAACTAAGAAGTGACAGTCTGGAATCCAAACACAACTCAAGGGGCTTCAAAACCCAAATTCAAATAATCACTTTTAAGGTTTCTGAAGACCAGGTTTCAACTGTAAGGAGCCTAGAGGGAGGAAGGTTTTCAGGAAGCATCAGTGGGGTGGGGGAAATAAAACAGGGAGGGAAGGCAGGCTGTTCAAAGTCCATTAGGAAGCCAGTTGACAATGTGGGTGGAGCTTACTTCCATCACAGAACTCAGGGAGTAAGAGAACAATGCAGGCTTTACAGCAAGGGTAAGCAATAGAGGGCTGGTATAAGGCCAGCCAGCCAAATCTGGCCCACTGGTGGGTTTTGTCAATAAAGTTTTATTGGAACACACCCATGCCTCTATGTTATTGTCCCTGGCTGTTTTCCTGTTACCACGGCAGAGGTGAATAGTTACATCAGAGACCATATGGCTCCCTAAAATATTGGCTATATTTTGTCTTTTAACATAAAATACTTACCATCTCAAGTTATCCCACCTGAGAGGCAAGGAAGCTGGGATATTTGTATACCAAATCCTGAGTCATGCATTAAAGACTATTGGGCAGGGGTGCTCTAATTCCTTCCAACCTAATGTTTGTGTGGGCAGAACCAGCTCCAGAGACTCCAAAAAAAACTTCAAACTGAAAGACACATGTAGAAATCAAGACAGATTGTCTTGAAATGGTAAATGCCCATCCCCATGGGGAGTGGGGCAGGGTAGCCACTAGTGGCCTTTGTTCCAAAAGCAAACTTATAAGTTGCAAGCTGGTCGCCCGTAAGCCACAGATTTGAATTAGTTTGACCATACTGTTTTCCAAAACTGTGAATCAGTAGAGTTCCCATTTTAAAATCCCAAATATTCAGCTTTTCTTAAAAAAATCAGAAAATGTGGCACCACTGGGCCTCTATTCCTCTATGGCCATTTAGAAACGGCATACATTGCCGGGTCATTACCACGTTCCCAGCTTTGACAGATTATATTAACTGCATGGCCCTAGGTAAACTTCTGCGTTTGAGACCTCTGGTGTGCAGATTATCACCATCATAACAGGCTAAGAGAGGTTACATGACTTGCCCAAGGACATGTGACAAGTAAGGGGCTAAGCTGGAACTTTGCTGCCAATTTGCTTTCCTAAGCAGTCTGAGGTCATAGCTCCCTTTTGTCCAGACTCTCATCCCTATGTACTACACCCCCACCTCTGCATGACCCCAGTAAAAGATCTCTGGGTGCAGAGTTGGCCTCTGCTCTGTCCTCACAAAGCCTGAATAATGCATTAGAGAACATGGGATGCAGAATGTTAAGATAAGAATAAATACTGCTAAAAGTCATGACCCTTTCACCCAAGAGGAGCAAAGAGCACTCAATACAGCAGTCAGTCTTCATTCTTATGGACAGGAGAGCTGAGAGCTGCAAATTCACCCCGTCCCTCCCCAGGAATCAGCCACCACCAATCAATTGGAGTTGCTAATTGGATTCTGACAAATCATATTCAAAGCCCTCTATCTCTCAGGGTTTTCTCCAGTCTGCACGGATGAGATGCTCCCGTGCAAGGGGGCCATGGGGCTAGCAATTTATCCAAGTATACAAAAGGGCAGAGAGGTTGCACAGGAAACCACAGACGGCCTAAGCCAGAGAAACGGTCTGGGCTCTTGCACTCTTGGACTGGAATGTATAGCCAGAACTCCTAGAAAAAATGGACAGTGGCTTAAGAATTTTGTCTGAGGTCTAGGAAACCCAGGCTCTTAATGCACACATTTCCCAAGAGAAGATCTTCAAAATACACCAGAACCTGATCACTTACTATGCTTCTACTGCTGCCATATGGTCCAAGACATCATTACCTATAAGGATGTGAGAGAAACAAAGTGGCCCGAAATAGAGCTTAAAACAGCTCTGACCTGATCGATAGATTTGGGGCTCCAGTAGAATAAAATGCTCTGCAGGGATGTCCCACATTAAGGTAAAAGGACTAGCCTTTTTGTACCTGGATAGGCACTGACTGTCAATTGTCCCCCCTATCAGGATTGTGTAACCTCTTAGGCAAAGCAGGTCAAAACTATTTGGTCAAGGGCAGGGCTATGAAGAGGGGGCAGCTGGAAACCATTAGCAAGCAACAAGCATAGCAGCTGGGGGATGGGCACAGGAGCTCAGTCAAGGGGATCTGAACACCAACAGCATCTAGCATAAGGGATCTCACTTCCAGCTCCCTCTGTCGGGTCCCGGTAAGAAGAGCCATGGGGAATCCAGTTTGTTCATCCATTAAATGTGTCATGAAAGGTACATGGTGATTCTGAGCTTCCATTGTGAACCCTGACAGAAACCTAGAATGGTGAGCTTTGACAGGCTTCTAATTGTTAGCGCCATTCAATGCTCACCCAAACAGACTGCCCTCCTCAATCCAACTATCTCTGATAGTGACTGGGAGACCATATATAATGACTATAGAAAACTGTTTTCCTGGGGCACCTAGGTGGCTCAGTTAAGCATCCGATTTTAGCTCAGGTCATGATCTCACCATTCGTGAGTTCAAGCCCCACATCCAGTTCTGTGCTGACAGCTCAGAGCCTGGAGCCTGCTTCAAATTCTGTCTCTCTCTCTCTCTCTCTCTGCCCCTCCCCCGCTCGTTCTCGTTCTGTCTCTCTCTAAAATAAACATTAAAAGAATTGTTTTCCTGCTAGAGAATCTTTGCCGAGAGAGTCCCTAACTGTTGTGTCATCAGAGACTCCCTAGTTTCAAGTACGCATGTAATTCAGACAATACCCGAGCCTTCTCTTTATCCCATGCAGCCTTCAACTCTATCCTAGCATACCCCCTGCCCTCACATGTCCACTGTATCTTGTTCACCGAAGAGCATGCCTTCATCTATTCTTGCCTGCATGGTGCTTCCATGTCAGCGTGATAAAAGTGACAGTTTCACTTCACAGCTGCATCTCCTAGGAGACAGGGATGCTGACAGTCAGCAGTATTAAAGCACATCCTGATCTGTCAGACCCTCCTTCTACACAGTGAGCGTAGGTTCATCAGCCTTTGCTCTCTGCGTACAGTTACTACTTTTCACAGACCTACCAGACCAAAGTCATTTTTCTACATCCATCCACCCTTTTCTCATGAGAAATACCTCCAAGACAGATCCACTTTATAGAAAAACTCATCCTTAGAACACCTGCTGGTGGTGGGGAGGGGGAGTGGTGTCACTGAGCAGGCAGGAAATTTCTTGCTGAAATTTCAAGTCTCACGGGGGCCAGGAGCAAAAACCTTCAAGAAATTCATGAGCACAGTCCCCTACTGGCAAGGGAGAAATGGCTGAAAGTTGATGATGCTTCTGCTGTACGATAAAGAATTTTCACACATGGTTAAAATGAAGGGCTCCTTAATTTTACAAGTGAGAAAAGTGAGGTTCCACATGCTGAGTTTCTGGCTGAAAGTGACACAAATTAAAATTAATTAATTAAAGCCCATTTGAACCCAGATCTGTCTGGTTCCATAAAGTGGGAACTTCATATTATACTCTGTTCCTTCAAATAATGGTGGGTCCACTGATCAGAGAGCCACCACAGACACCCTTCAAAAGACAGAAGACAAAAGAAAAAAGAAAGGATAGGAGAAATGCATATAATGAGATGACATTTCAAAGAGGATTTGATTATTGATACGTGCATGCCTGCGCGCACACACACACACACACACACACAAGTCCCTGAATATCCAATTTTTTTTGGTTCTCTCCAAGAGAATGGATTAGATTTAAGGAAATTTCATTAAAGGTTCAAAGAATTATTCTTCCTCTCATCAATATTTACCTGAACCATCATTATCATCACAAGCTCATCAGCTTTTGCTGTGTGGACAGAGAGGAGATTAGGGAAGCTTTAGCTGGTCCTGAATCATTACGACCTGGGAATTATCTGAGGGGAAATGGGCACTGCGTCTGAGCCTTTGCTTTGAAAGATCTCATAAATTTCAGGTTGGTCACAGAAACTACAGCAGTCCCTTCCCGAAGGGGCAGCAAATGGGACCCCACACTCAAGCCCCTTTCCTTGCTCCACCTTTTAATTTTTTTTAATGTTTATTTACATTTGAGAGAGAGACACACACACAGAGCATGAGCGGGGAAGGAGGAGCAATGAGAGAGAGAGACACAGAATCTGAAGCAGGCTCCAGACACTGAGCTGTCAGCACAGAGCCTGATGTGGAGCTCGAACCCTCCAACTGTGAGATCATGACCTGAGCTGAAGTCGGACACCTAACCGACTGAGCCACCCAGGCTCCCCATCCTTGTTCTACCTTTAAAAAAATTGCTATAGAGGGTATAAATTATGCAAACTTTAAATATTACCCATGCCATTTTTACTGTCTCATTTAAACACGAGTTTTGATTAAATAATATATTTATGGAGTGGAATTCAGTAATAGACAGTAAATTACTGGGAGCCGTGACGCTTATCTTCCATCATCTATATGAAATCCTCTTAATGAAAAACTCTGAAACTTGGTTAAAATTCCATGCAGAGCAGAGCATACTGGTTAACCTAGATAAAGACTGATGTTTACGATATATATAGTAAACATCTGTTTTATACATTTATAAAAGAAGCTAAGTAAAACTTTGGGCCCAGTTCTACATTATTTGTGACTCTAGGTAATTTATTTGTTGTCACTTCAAACAAAATTGGTCCAAAATAATGACTCATGTTACATTCAAGACTGGAATATTTGAGAAGGGAAGACAACAGCTATGGTTTTCATATATCAAATTTCAAAATGTAATAGTTAAAATTTATTTCTCTCCCCTGGAAAGAGTATGCGGGTGGTAAGGAAGCCCCGAGTCTCATTTCAGATATACAGTTAACAGTGTGACATTGGCAGGTGGCTAACTTTTTCTGGGTCACTGTTTCTTCAGCAGGTAAGATGGCAGGAAAGAGACAAAATCCAGTCTAATGCTAGTGTTCCAGAGCTCACCACATGTCAAGGTAACTTCCAAGAAAAGTCACTATGAGAATAGTTACAGCACATTCCAGGACAAAAATCTTTATTCCCCAATTCTTTTTTTAAAAAAGTTTTTATTTATGTAAATAATCTCTACACACAACATAGGGCTTGAACTCATGACCCTGAGGTCAAGAGTCACATGGCTCTACCAACTGAGCCAGCCAGGTACCCTTCCATTCTCTATTTCTTGTTTTCCATCCCAGAGGAAGCTCTAAAACACACAACTGAATATTCCCACATAAGCAACCCCAATGAATACCCACATGTAACCAGAAGAAACCAGAAAGGAAACAAAACCCCACTGAGTGTCTGGTAATGCTAGGAAGGTAGGCATTTTCATTTTCTCTTTACCTCTCATTTCTTCATTTCTCCTTACCTCTCCTTACCAGATCATGGGTGAGGCTCAGAGAGTTTAGGTGCCAAGAACAAAACCAATGACAAGAACAGAAACAATCACAGTAGTAGCAGTAATGTTCTAAAAGCTTTCTTGGTTTAACCCTTGTGATGACTCTATGATGTGGAGTGAGCAATCATTTGCATTTAACTCATGAGGATGCCACAGAAGAGAACAACTAACCTAGTGTCTGGGGATCCATGGCTGCTCTAATGGAGGTGTTCATCATTACAGAAAAGGAGGGAGACATACTTTATTCCTTTAGTTTGTGTATCACCCTGTCTCTGCCCAGATTCGTGCTGGATATGTACACAAGAAATATACATATCATAAGCAAAGCTAGGGAGCAAGCCGAACACTGGCCATATAGGGAGCTCAGGAAAAGACAAGGTCCTCTAAAATGATCTAAGAAGGTACTAAACTCTGGGCAGAAACTAGGTAAGAGAAGGTCCCTGGATATTCCACAGGTAAAAGTATGTGTCCCCAAACTCGGCAATTGTGTGTGGTGAACTCCTGGTGATAAGAGTAAGTAAGTAAGTAAGTAAGTAAGTAAGTAAGTAAGTAGTGATGACTTAGACTGCTGTGGTGCTTTTAAAACGTTTTCATGGAGTGGCGCCTGGGTGGCTCAATTGGTTAAGTGTCTGACTTCAGCTCAGGTCATGATCTCACAGTTTGTGGGTTCGAACCCCATGTTGGAATATGTGCTGACAGCTCAGAGCCTGGAGCCTGCTTCAGATTCTGTGTCTCCCTCTCTCTCTGCCCCTCCCCTGTTTGCACTGTCTCAGAAAAAATTAAATAAACATTAAACATTTTTTAATGTTTTCATAGAAAGCCCTTATATGTATATTATTTGAGGAATAATAAATTTGCTCCATCCTGAAATCCATCTCTAATTGATTGGTGGTGACTGCTATAAGCAGTGTCAGGCAAATGACTATCTAATTAATTAAGCTACATTCATGCTCAATAAGGAGGAGAAATAATCTATGAGTGATATCTGCCATGAGTGCAGAAAAGCACCCAGGGGTCCCATAGGTGCAAATCCTGCCTGTGATGCTCAGAGTGACTCTGAGAAGGACACAGGACAGGCAATATCAATTGCCATATTACAGCAATGAAAACCTGAAGTCCAAAGACAAAATGCTTTGCACGTGGAGTTAGTGAAAAAGTTTTGAGATGGTGTAGACGCTCTAATTATTAATCCACTCTTTCCACTGTCTTCTGACTCCAGAACTATGAAACTCCAAACAATGAGAACAAGGCAGAGTTTAAATTTATTGTGGAAGCTTTGGTCTTCAAAGACTTGAAGCTGGGTGTTAAAAGCGGTTGACTGTCCCTAATGGGTCCATCATAGCCTATGAAGTGGATTTAGAAGGAGGAAAATATGACTAGTCCATGTGCCAATAATATATAAAAAGCAAAGGTCACAGCTACTCACTCAGGTCAGAACCTGACAATATACAGTTCATGGGAAGACAGCGTATGCTTGGAATTATTTCCAAAAATTTGGACAAACTCAGTCATTTTCAGACCAGGTAGATATCTGTAAAGAAACATCCCATTTGAGTGTACACACACTTAGCATTTTTATGATGGATTTGTCACCAGCTATATTTATCTATAGGTGTTATTAATATAGATATTTGCAACCAACCTGGGATGTATGGGACAATTAGCTAACCTGGGCATTAAATTACATTTCTGCCCTAGAGAAGTGAATCCACAAACTTTTTTGTGTGTGTTTATTTATTTTGAGGGGGAGAGGGGCAGAGAGAGAGAGAGAGAGAGAGAGAGAGAGAGAGAGAGAGAGAGAAAGAGAATCCCAAGCAGGCTCCACACTGTCAGTGCAGAGCCTGATGCGGGGCTCAATGCCATGAACCGTGAGATCATGACCTGAGCCAAAATTAAGAGTTGGACGCTTAACTGACTGAGCCACGCAGGCACCCCCACAAACTTTTTAATACTAAATGTAAATAGTTCAAGAGCCCATATATAGATTCCTTTTTCAAGGTGTTTAAGCAGCTTCTTCAAACAAGTAAGTCAACAGAAGCTGTCCTCAATAGCTCTGTTGCTCTCAGTATCTCTAGTGGTCTCATCATTACTACCAGCCACCCCCCATTTCCGCAGATAAGTGAACAGTCAACGCTCCACAACTCCAAAACAGTAAGGCCCATATTAACGAGGCTTTCCTATAAGAAATCCAATGTACTTTTTATGACGTCTACCAGCCAAATTGGTTAGATATTTCATCAAGAAATCTCCATGTTAGCTTCAAGGAAATATCTCGTATGTGTGGTGGTTGTGGGGGAGGGTAGTGAATGAGAGAAAGAAACCAGGTTAGCCATGAGTCGGCAATGGCTGAATCTGGGTGACGCATACGTGGGGATTCATTATGTACTATTCTGTATTTTTTTTCATAGATGTAATTGAAATTTTCCACAATAAAAGTTTAGAAAAATATCATTATTTCACTAACATTTAAAAGGTAACATTATCGGCTGGTAAATCTTAAAAGTTTCAGAGATCAGCTTAAAATCAACTCTACCACCTTTTCTGGTCATTACATGCTTTAAAGGGGCAATGTTCTTATCAGCTTTGCATTATCAATATAGCATGGAATTAAGAATTTAGCAATGAGAGATTCATATCCTATCTGTAGCTGTGTGGTTTTTGTTTTTTTAATTATTAATTTGACATTATCCTAAGACTTCATTTCTGTATCTATGAAATGGGGGTAATAGCCCTATTTGCCTAATAGTGAAACTGTGTAAATTTTATACGCATGTCAAATGCTTAGACTATAGTATCCAGGAAATGATGAAGCATAAAAAAATGTAGCTCTTAATATCCCCAAATAATTGTATGTTGCTGGACACATAGTAGGGAGTTAGTCAATGTCAGATGAACAAAGTCAGTAATAATAACAGGACAAACATGAATAAGTATCCAATTAGTTGCTATCTAAATTTCACAAAGTCACAAAAAAGTTTTTGTTTGTTTGTGTTTGTACATCCTCTCATTGGGAGTCAGTTCAACAACTTGATAATTAAAACAAATATCCTGTATTTCCAACAAACTTAGTGGCATAAAACGGAAGGCAATTACTCAACTCTGATTTAGGCTTAATATGCAGCATGCCTTAATTTATTCTAATTTAATATTCAAAAGAATATCCTTAAGGTAATATCCTTCCACAGCTTGTAACGGCTGCAGCACACCAAATTAAGGCCAGCATCCATCAAGTGCACGAGAGCTGAACCCCCAGAGCAGAAAGCAAACCTCAGATCTGAGGAAATGCCCGGAGTCAGCCTGATGCAAGCAAAACACCCTTGTGCATTGAGAAGACACCCTCTTGCCTTTATCCAAACTTAGCTCATTAACCCCCAGATATGCAATCAGTGCCTGAGCGTAAGCAAAGCAGACATATTTACACATCAGCGCAGATTGGTCCCCAGTCACACAAACCCAAGGGTTCCATTAACAGCTGATGTACAGGATAACATCCCTCCCGTCAAGGATCTAGACCAGAGATATCCTGGCCAAGAGAATCCTGCACACGTTTACGGCATGCACTGGGGACAAGCCCACACTCTGCCTGCCAACCCACCTCGTCTCCTCTGTGAAGCATTTTCTATACTTCTGGTTAAAAGAAGGTAGACATCTCACTTAGCTGCCACTTTGATTCTCAGAACTGGTGGTCCCACTTTGAATAAGACAGGTCAAATTCAGAAATAAAATGTCAACAAGATCGTGTGTGTGTCAGTGTGTGTGTGTGCCAGTGTGTGTGTGTGTGTCAGGGTGTGCGTGTGTGTGTGCGCACGCTTACACCCACACACGCGCTGCAGATAAAGTATGCATTTCCAAATACTTAAACATGGCAGGTGATTATATTGATTGCAAATACTGATGGAATGTATGATGAGTTATCCAATGCTGTGAGAAAAAAATTACCCCAAAACGTTTAGTGGTGTAAAACAATAATCATCTCTTTTTTTCATGGTTACTGTGGGTCAGGAATTCAGATAGGACACAGCAGACAGATAATCTTTTTTCTACCATGCCGGGTTGGTGGTGGGGGGGGTTCTCAGCTGGAAGACTTGAAGACTCGGGGTACAGTCCTGGAACTGGAGTCATCTGGAGGTTTGGCTGAGCCTGGAGGCTTTGCTTCCAAGGTGTCTTACTCATTTGGCGAGCAAGCTGGTTCTAGCTGTTGGCAGAAGGCCTCAGTTCCTCCTTGCATGGCACTTCCACAGGCTGCCTGAGAATCCAGGCCCCAGGGCTCCTTCTCTGAGATTTTCACTGGACACCATGGTGATGAAACATAGCTCTTAGCAATTTCCGCTAATCTTTCTTTCTTCCTCTTAAATTTATTATTTGAATTGTATAGTATATACATAACATAAAATTTTCCATCTTATCCATTAAAAATTTTTTTTAATGTTTGTTTTTGAGAGAGACAGAGAGATGGAGTGTGAGTAGGGGAGGGGCAGAGAGAGAAGAAGACACAGAATCTGAAGCAGGCTCCAGGCTCTGAGCTGTCAGCAAGGAGCCCGATGCGGGGTTTGAACTCAGGAACTGTGAGATCATGACCTGAGCTGAAGTCAGATGCTTAATCAACTGAGCCACCCAGGCGCCCCTCTATTTGGTCCATTCTTAATTGTACAGTTCTGGAGCATGAAGTGGATTCACACTGTTGTGCAAACATCCCCATCTTCCAGTAGAGAATTTTCCTTTTTTTTTTTTTTTCATTTTGCAACACCCAAACTCTATACCCATTAAACATGAACTCCTACTTCCCCTTCTCCCAGCCCCTGGAAACCACCACTCTACTTTCTGTCTCCATGACTTTGGCTACCTAGGTACCTCATGCAAGTGGAATCATACAGCATTGGTCTTTTTTGACTGGCTTTCTTCCCTTACCATAACGTTTTCATGGTTCATCTCTGTTGTAAGATGTGCCAGAATTCCCTTCCTTTTTAAAGCTGAATAATATTCCATTGTATGGATATAACATATATTTGCTTATCCAGTGATAAACACTTGGGTTGGTTCAATCTTTTACTTATTGTGAGTAATTCTGCTACATACATGGGATAACTTGGAAATCCGGCCTTCAGTTCTTTTGGGTGTATACCCAAAAGGGCATTGCTGAATCATACGGTAATTCTATTTTTTTTTTCTTCTTGGAAG
Organism: Panthera tigris; assembly: GCF_018350195.1. Taxonomy (NCBI): domain Eukaryota; kingdom Metazoa; phylum Chordata; class Mammalia; order Carnivora; family Felidae; genus Panthera; species Panthera tigris. The sequence continues at coordinate 35,667,586 of NC_056675.1, forward strand.
AATGTCTACATTGCCACCAGAAGTACACAAGGGTTCCAATTTCCCCACATCTTCCTTAACACTTATCTTCAGTTTGTTTTTCTTTCTGTTTCATCGCAGTCATCCTAATGGGTATAAAGCCCATGTCTCCTTGTGGTTTCGATTTGCATGCCTCTAATGACTGGTGATGTTGAGCATCTTTTCATATGCTTATTTCCATTTGCATATCTTCTTTAGAGAAACGTCTATTCAAATCCTTTGCCCATTTTTGAATCAGGTTTTTTGCTTTTTTTTTTTTTTCATTGCTGAGTTTCAGGAATTCTCCATATAATACAAGGGACATTAATCCCTCGTCAGATATGCGAGATAGTATCTCTTTTCTACTCATCATTCCCCAGCACAGAGTGAGAGGCAGACAAGGAGCCTCTCCTCACTGGAGAGCAGGCAGTCAACCAGCATAACTAGCTGGGGGAGATGTGCTTTGGGAAAAAGGAAATATGCACAGATGCTGATGAAACAGAAGAGATACCTCACTCTGTTTCCCCTGCTCCTTCCTGGACAGGTTGGCAAGAATCAGCCTGATTACCTACAAACTGAGGGGTAAGAAAACACACAGTGGGCATTTTCCTTCAACTGCTTTTTCTGTTCCCCATAATAAGGGCTAAAGTAGTGTTTTAAAAATGTAGGTCAGGATGAAAAGAGATTTAACTTTTAATGTTTGAATTAAAACAGCATGAGCAACTTCTTTGAATACAATAAAAAAAGCTACAGGATATTCCCTGAAACAATCATTTCTAACTATTTTCCTCTGCATTTCATAAATAATAAATGCGTTAAAAAATAACCCCATAGTAACACATTCTCTAATATACTAGTTATGCAAGCTGGATATAACTCTAAGAATCCCTAAATGTGAGAAAAATTGAATTTGGTGGTACTTTTTTTAAGCTAAAAATTAAATTTCCCCGGCACCACGCAGACCTTTTCCCTCACAGCTATAGTCATAACTGGATTTTTAAGCCTTCTGAAAACATTGTGGTTTGCAATAAAGCAAAACGCTGTGTCAAAAATTGCTTAGAATACAGAAAAAGCATGTTTCTGATCTGGACCACAGGGCTGCTGTCTACCTGGTGGAGGCATCGACATGGGTCATGGCTGTCATCCTCACAACGGTGACAATGTGTGCATGGGAACTCTGACCCCGCCCCTGGATTCCTATTATGAGTTAAAAGTATGAGCTAAATTCCTCTCAAGCTACCAGTGAGGCAGGTTTCCCAGCTTCTGATCCCTAATACAACGCTTAGCACTCACTTCTTCTTATCTGTGATGAAGTTAGGCACCAAGCAGTGGTGAAAACACACCCAGCTTCAGAGCATGGAATGCATTTGCTCTGAAGGTACTGGGGTGTCCCAGAGAAGAGATGCGTTTAATAAAGTACCGAAGGGTTGCAATGTGGACCTGTGAATAAAACACTAGAGAGGGGATCAGCAGAGGCAGGCGGCTTTCCTGGCTTCTCCCTAACTCACTGGTATCTGCTCACTTGAACTGCAGTACCCGTGTGTGTGAACACAGGTCCTGCTGCACTGTGAACATGTTTTACTTCCCAGTGATGTGAGATGGCATCCGCTCTGGGGACACTTAGGTACCTGTCAGCGGATGCTCCACAGGACTACATTTCTAGGTTTCTGTTGTGATGGTGGTAGTGATGATGTTGGCAGTAAGGAGCTAATTTTTTGATTTTGTGTTATTGTTGTTCTGTGTGTGTGTGTGTGTGTGTGTGTGTGTGTGTGTGTGTTTTCATACTGAAGGGAAAAAAAAGATCTCTCTCTCTCTCTCATACACACACACACACACACACACACACACACACACACACACACACACAACTGTTCCTGACTGGAATACTTCATGGTTTTTCCCATCCTACTCTGACCTCATGTTCCCTTGGTCATTCAAGGGCTATTTGAAAAGATTCTTACCTAGAAACGCAAATCAAATGCACAAGAGCTATCATCTCACACTTGTCAGAGTGGCTAAAATAAAAAACACAGGAAACAACAAGTGTTGGTGAGGATGGGGAGAAAAACAAACGTTGGTAGCAATCAAATCCCACAGCAGCCTCTGTGGAAACAGTATGGAGGTTCCTCAAAAAAATAAAAATAGAATTACCATATGATCCAATAACTGCTCTACTATTTATCCAGAGAATACAAAAACACTAACTCACAAGGATATTTGCACCCCTATATTTACTGCAGCAGTATTTGCAATAGCCAAGATACAGAAGCAGCCTAAGTGTCCATCAATAGAGGAAAACAAAAAGTAGTGTGTGTGTGTATATATATATGTGTGTATGTATATGTCATATACATATATATGTCATGGAATATTCTTCAGCCGTAAAGAAGAATGAAATCTTGCCATTTGCAACAACATGGATGGATCAAGACAGTATAATGCTAAGTCAGTCAGAAAAAGACAAACACCCTATGAGTTTACTCGTACGTGGAATTTACTTTACGGAACAAAAGAAACAAACAAAGGGAAAAAAAGAGACAAACCAAAAATCATACCCTTAACTATAGAGAACAAACTGATGTTTGCCAGAGGGGAGGTGGATGGGGGGATGGGTGGAAAGAGGAAAAGGGGATTCAGAGTACCCAGATTGGGATCAGCAATGAGTGAGGTACAGAATTGCTGAATCACTAAATTGCATACCTGAAACTCGTGTAATACTGCAGGTCAACTATACTGGCATTAAAATTAAATTTAAAAAAAAAAACTAAAAATAAAGATTCCCACCTGGATGCAATGCCTCTAGAGACCCGGCAAGCAATGGGTGTGTGTGTCCAATATATCCCGATCCAGAGGGATTTACAATCTCCTTGGGCCAACAAGTTGCCCCAAATAAAATGATCAGGAGAGACATCAGTCTTGTTTCTGAATTCCAGGTTCTCTCCCCAAGTGTGACCTGAGTTGTATTCTGCCAGCTCATCTTTCACTGTCGTGCAGTTCTCTCTCCTCTGAAAGAGCCACTGGGTGGGTCTGGATATCAGGACTCTTTTCTCCATTCTTGTCTCCCTCTTGCTCCAGATGCCCTCCACCCCTAATCTAATGGTTCCCAACCTTGGCTGTGAGCTTTTAAAAATCCTGATGCCTGGGGATCCCCAGACCAATTAAATCAGAATCTGTGGGGGCAGTACCCGTGCATCAATCTTTTCTAACACTCCCTACGCGATGCCAGTGTGCAGCCAACGCTGAGAACCCTAATCACACACACTACGAATTATACCATCTGTTGAAGGGATTGAAAGCAACAGAGTAAAAAGCAGCAGCTCCCAGACAGCTGGGGGTGCAAACAAAGTTGGGGAAATCATAATTCTAGAGAGGATGGGGTGGGGGTGAAGAGCTGCCATAGCAAAGCACCAGCTTGGGGGACAGCGCAATATTATAATTGACGTTGCAACTATTCTAACTGTTATTACAGATCACATTTGATTATTATTTCCCACACTGAAATAATCTGTTGCAGGATCCACATAGTTCTGTTTCCTGTAGAATTAGGTTTCTGGCTCTACAAATTGGCTCAATTCAGCAGAACAAACATTCACCATGAGACTTCAAATTTCCAGGCTTTATGAGGGCTCTAAGTTACAAAGATGATGAGCCCTCTACGGTGCCCTAAAACTAGCCCTCCAGGTGCAAGGAACCCAGGTAATAATGACATCCCCGCTGTTGTTATTTGACCGTGACAGATGGGTATTAAGCTTCTACGGTAAGTCAGGCACTGTTCTAGGCAGAGGGGACACAGCAGTGAACAAGAAAGAAGCAAAATAAAAATCTCTATCTCGATCCCTATCCCTATTCCTATCTCTATCCCTATCCATATCTATCTATATCATCGATCTACACTTGCTTTGATCCTTAAGAAAAGAAAGGAAGAGAAGAATTTTTGAGGTCAGCCTATAAATGTGAGTTTGATTTGCTTCACTAGGGCATGGGGGGACTAACAGTGTGGGCATCATTGGAGAACTTGTTAGAAACGCAAAGTCTTGAAATGCACCCAGACAGACCTAACCTTCAAGGTGATACAGATGCTTACTCAAGATTGAGACTCACTGGTCTGGGAAGTGAGAAAGGGTTCCTGGAATTAGTATTCAAAGGTTCATAACAATAGGTCGTAGATTAGCAGCTGCTGGAAACGCAGTCTAAGAAGCTGCCGGAGGCTTGGGAAAGTAGAGTGAGAACAATCGCATCCCAGCAACCACAAAAAACAAAACACACACAAACAAAAAAACACGGATTAGCACCTCCTGGGGGAATACCTGCAAGGAGAATGCACGGAGTCTAAATGAAAAATAAAAATAAAAAAGAGCCATGTGGGTTTTTATTTATTTATCTGTTTATATTTTGTATCGGCATGGGACAGGGAACTCCAGATTGAAACCCTACTTTTAAGAACTCAAGGGACCCAGAAGAAACATCTAAATGATGAGTCCCCAAGATGTGTATTCTCTTGTACATGTTCTTAAAGGAAGGAAGAGCTAAGTGGCATCTTTACCTCAAATATGCACAGATGTTCCTTCAGACCACAGAGCTCTGTCTTCTGCCTTTCAAGACAAAAAGAGCCCTTGGTTCCCCACGAGAGAAGAATGGAGGAGCACACAACATGAGTTGTCTTTCTAAAGCCCCCAGGAGACCTCCCTATTTTCCAAAAAGCCCCCCAGGCCCACAGCTAAGGCCACCGGATACGTCATTAACTTTATCTACTTGACCAGGAGCTGGAGAAATTCCACCTGAGGCACACCAAGGGTGAGGACCCAACAGAAATCCTCTGCATGCAGGGGATCCCTGTTATAAATCTCAATGTGCTGTGTTATTGGCAACTGCAGACTAGGAGATCATGTCAGTTTTGGTTTACAGACAAGGTGGAGCGATCTGACCTATAGGGCTATGGATTTAAGGACGTCTTTAGGTTATTTACCAGAATAAATGAAGAAATGAATGAATGGTCAAACAAAATTACATAGAGAAAAGGAATTATAGAATTGTCTAAAACCATATAACTGTATAAGGGACTCACTCACCACAGATCATTTCACTAGGCTTATTTTATTCACATTTCCAAATAATCATGCCTGCATGGTGAAGATTTCCCATTCTCTGCTTGTCTGCCTGTGTTTGTTTAAAATCAACTTGATACATTTACTATAAAATACTTGATCAAATACAAGCCCTTAATACATTCTAGGCCCTGCACTAAGCCCTCTGAGGCCACTGTCTCAAATGCCGATGCCCCAAATATTGACTGTCTACTGTATGCCTGGCTCTGCCCACTGGGGATTTGTCAGTAAATAAAATTCACTTGGATCCCAAACTTACATTCTAGTTGGAGTGTGGAAGAGTTGAGACAATAAATAAGTGAATAAGTAAACACAGAATATATTAGATGACAAGTACTATGGAGAAAAAGAACACAGGGAAGAGGACGCAGACTGCGGAAGGGAATGTCTACCATATTAAGGCCAAGAGCTAAGTACTTGTATTATATCATTTTGTAGATGAGGAAATGAGGCTCAAAGAGGTTAACTTACTCACCTAAAGCCACAAGGCTAGTAGGTGGCAGGACTTTTGTTTGAATCCATAGCATGATGCTTAATTACCAGGCTCTGAAATCTGTGCTACTGACCGATACCTCATCCCCTACTGTTTCAAGTCTGGAAGGGGATTGTGAAGGGGCACTGTCATCTTCCAGGGGCCCCTGCAGATCCACTCTCTCTGTCCTTCTACACTCCGGTCCCTGCTCTGGAGGATGCCAGCAGACATCATCAACAGGATACAGCTCCTTCCAGCAGTCTATTGTGTTGTGTGGATGAAGAGTTCAGGCAAGTCAATGGAGAAAAAAAGGAGACCAAGGAATTTATTCCAAAGCTTATCTTGGGCCAGCTACACCCCTATCTCTTTCTGAGTTCATTCTCTCTCATGCTCTCCTGGCCTAGGGGGGATAACATGTATTTTAACAGCCCAGAGCACTGAACTGTCTCTGGTTTCCTTACACCCCCTCCCATAGACTTATAAGCAATCTGCTTACTAAACTCTCCTTAAATCAGATGATTTGGGTATATTTTTATTAGCCATCACCAACAATGGCTGAGAGGAAACACAGACATATAAGCTCCCTTGTTTAATGTCACAGAGGTACACCTGGAAATGGGAATGTTAACAATATTGGTCCATTACGGCACCATTATAAAAAAAAAAAAAAACCCTACTGAGATGAATGCTGGCTTCCTAATTTAATGCCTAGGCACCAGACAACAAGGCAATTGGGGGAAGCTATTTTCGCTCTCTCAGAGGCTTTCAAATTTTTGGAGTGTTGGATGCTATGAGGTTAAAATGTGGCCTAGGCTTCCCCCAACAGTCATGTGGCCTACAGTGGCTATGAAATTCTCATTCAACAGCTAGCAAGTAAATGAATCACAAGTTAATTTATCCTTTGAAAAACAAGCGAGCTCTTTGCTGGGAATCAAACACAGACACAGGGAAATAAATGATGTTAATTGTGGAAAAACACTGCAAGGAAAATAAGCAAAAAAGATTGGCAACCACCCTCAAATTTAGGAAGAGATTTCACAGTCTGCTATGCAGAGAGCAGAAGAGTATATTCACTGCCCTGTGCTGGCTGAGGTTCGAAAACTCAGCACACACAGAGCAGCACTAAACAAAATACAGTAGCCACCCCCGTTCTGTGGTTTCACTTTGCTGATTTCAGTTACCCACGGTCAATCACAGTCCAAAAACAGATGATTCTCCTCTGATATGTGATCAGAAGGTCAACAGTAGTCTAACGCTGCTTCACAAGGCCTATGCCATTAACCTTACCTCATCTCGAATACAATATGCAGGCCTTTAATGAAGTCAAGATGAACATCATCATTTCCCAAATAAAGAATTGGCACTAAGGAATTTAGGAAACTTAGCCAACGTCACACAGACAGTGAATGGTGCTTGCGCTTAAAGCAAGCTGACAAGCTCTAAAGTCTGTGAGCTTGACCACAGCCACATCTGACATATGGTACTCCATTCGTTGAAGAGCAAACTCACCCAGAAACCCCAGAATCTCTCCTTCATTGGTGATTGTAGAAGGCTGAAACAGTGTCTTCCAAATGATATGTCCAAGTCCTAATTCCTAATACCTATGCATGTGATCTTATTTAGAAATAAGGTCCCTGCAGATGGAATGAAGTTCAGGATCTTGAGATGAGGTCATCCTGGATTTAGGATGGGCCCTAAATCTAATGACTAGCATCTGAACAAGAAGAGAGGACACACAGAGACACAAAAGAAAGGTCATGTGAAGATGCCGGTTGAGACTGGAATGATGTAGCCACAAGCCAAGGATGCAAAGGAATGCCCCGAGTTGCCAGAAACTGAGAAGGAAGCATGGGATGGTTCCAGAAGGAACCAACCATGTCCACACCTCGATTTTCGACATCCAGCCTACACATTTGTAATAGGATACATTTCTATTGTTTCAAGTCACCCAGTTTGTGGCAGTTGGTTATAGCAGTCAGACTGTCTCTGTTGTCCTAGGTGCTTTATTAACTGCTAGGATCTAACTTTCTAAAGATCAACAAAAACAGGCCATTTATGTCCTGAGGAAGCAAGAGAACTAGTATAAAGGGCTTTGGTTTAGGCAGAAAAGTAGAGATCTCATCAGGGCCATGTTAGGAATGATCTCAGCCAAAAAAAAAAAAAAATTCTGGGTGTGCCTGTGAGGGTGTTTCCAGAAGGGATTAAGATCCAAATGTGTAGAATGAGTCAAGAAGATGGCCCTCTCAAAAGCAGGCAGTCATCATCTAATCCTTCGAGGGTTTGAATAGAGCAAAGGAGGCACAAGAAGGGGGATTTGCTCTCTTGAGCTGGGACATCCATCTTCTGCCCTGGGACATGGGTGTTCCTGGTTCCTGGCCTTTGGACTCACATTGGTATCTCTTGTTCTCAGGCCTTTGGGTTTGGACTGGTCCTTTCTGGGCCTACAGCTGGCAGACAACAGATCATGGGACCTCTCAGTCCCATAATCCTGTGAGCCAGTCCCTCATAATAAACTCCTTCCTTCCTTCCTTCCTTCCTTCCTTCCTTCCTTCCTTCCTTCCTTCCTTCCTTCCTCCCTTCCTCTTCCCTCCCCATCCCTTTCTATCTATTGATAAATTGATTGATCATTTTTCTTCTGGAGAACCCTAATTTCAATAATCAATACAGATTTCTATCCCCCGACTGTCAATGAAATCAGCAAGACTTTCAATTATTTAGTGGAAGATAGTGTTTCTTTTTAAAAAAGCATGGTAGCAGAATTTCAGAGAAGTGTTTCAGATAGCGGACTCTGGACTGCAATTTGCAAGGTTCAAATCCCAGGTCTACCATTTACTAGCTGTGTGACACTGAGAATTTTACTACAACTCTCTGTGCTTCAGTTTTTTGGGCTTTGTTTGTTTTTCATAAGGGTACCTACTCTACAGGGCTGTTTGGAGGAATTAATTTGAAGAAATTAAACTATGTATGATTAACAGGAATCACCTAATAAATATTAGCTGTTGTTATTAAATGGAAAAATGGTATTTAAATAGGACCCCTTATAGCCAGTTAGAGTGTTTCCCAGCCTCCTCTTCCTCCTTTGCCATCTTCTATTAAGGTGAGGACTAGTTCTGCATTTGCTGCACTGAAAATACTTACGAACTGAGAATGCCTGTAGCCAATGCTCATGCATATTTCCTGGCATGATGAATTATTAAGCATAATAACAGTGTGAAATTGCTGCTTCATCTTGTCCACATTCTGAGGACAGGGAACAATGTCTTTCTCTGGAAGGACCACAGACCACTCCCATCAGGTGAGATTCTTAGGGATGTACAGCCACAATTTTACAGGGAAGGCTAAGAGGGCTTGGGAAAATAAATACATAATTCATTTTCATGTCCCTGGTGCCACTCACTCATTAAACGGTGCCTCTGGACATCAGGAGGGAATTGCAACATGCAAGTTATGAACTGGGGTATAGGCGGATGTTTATTTAATTAATAATTAATTTGATTGCATTTAAGATGGTTTTGCCTGGCATTTATGAAGTCTTCCTACACTCATGGTTTATAAATATGAGTAGATACTGGAATCACCTGCTTAGCTTGACAAAAATTCAGATGCACAGGCTCCAAAGCCCAGTGATCTGATTCAGCTGGTCTGGGGAGGTGTCCCCCAAAACTCACATTTTTAACAAATCCTTAAATGAATCTCGTGGAGGCCACCTTAAGACCCATATTGAGAAACAATACCCTACAGAGACACCCAGGTCTCCTGGGTCCCTCTGCAGCCTTGCTCCAGCTTCCTTTACTTCCTGGTATTTTTCCAGGATTCCTGACAAGGGATGAATTAAGTTCTCTCCAGGACACTCTTCCGGGATAGGCAGCTGAATGTCTGTACCGAGGGAGCGGGACTCTGAGGTTGTGAAATATTTCAACCTGGTATGCTGCAGTTTGGCAAAAGCAATGGAGAGAGTCAATTCATCAAAGTGTACAGTCCCTACTTCAAGAAGAGCACATTCTATCTGGAATTTATATGAACCCTCACTTGGGTGCAGAAGACAGGGAGGGAGGCTGTATTAGATCTCCCCAACTCTCATTTCAGGAGAGGGCTGCACTTGGGGAAATGAACATGATTAGCATTGATCTTCCTTTGGGGTAGAATATCTCTACCAACTAGCATGCTTCCTTTCAGATTTAAAGGAGGAGACACAAATGAAACACATCAAGGACGAAAGTAGCTCTGAATTTTTTTATACACTATAGAGCTACACCTCAGGTTCAGAAACTCTATTTCACGTGTGATCTCATATACTGGTTTCACCAGACAGGCTCAGTCACCAGGTGCAATATCCTTTGTTGAGTGTGTTTATTACAAATGAGTACCCTAACAACACATAACACAATGGAACAGCAGCCAGGACAGGCTCTTTGCAGCGAGAGTAGGGACCAAGGCTATAATTGGGGTTTTCTATGTAAACACAAATCAGAAACAGAGATTCAGTCCATTCTTAACTTGGGGCCTTGAAAACAAAGGAAAAAAATAAATTCATTTGCAAAAACCAACAGGTGGAAAAGGAGTAAGAATGCTAGCTTTTTTGGAGTTACTCACGAGTCAAATGTGAGATGAGGTAGAATAGAATTGACTGACTATAATTTATTTTGTATCACGGAAAAGCGACATCTAGAACAAGTAGAAGGCCAGTTGGAATCTTGGGGTTGTTGTTTTAAAGACTCACAGAGATCCCTGGAATCTAACGTGATAATCATGTAAGGAGAGATGGAGAGGGTAATACTTACATTCATTTTATTATGTGCTGTGCATAATAATAATCAACTAATCAAAAAGGATGTATTGAATAAAGCATTAGTAAAAGTCAGTCAAATCTGACTTAGAATCCTGGGTATACTCTTTACACTGGCTTTGGGGGCCTAAACATCAATTTCTTGATCTGTAAAGTGGAGACAATATATATTCTTAATAATTGTTTGTGATATTTCTTAAATTGTATATGTGCCACCCATGGTCCTAGAGATGGTGGTGGAATAGCAATTGAAAAAAAAAAGTGTTATTTAATCAAAAGTGTGCTAGACTGCCAGACCCAGCAGTTCTGTGCCTAGGTATATATCCAAGAGCAGGGAAATATACATCCACACAGAAGCTTGCACAAAATGTTCATAGCATCATTACTCATAATAATAAAAAAGTAAACACAATTCAAATGTCCATCGGTGGATTAAAAGTTAAACCAATTATGGTACATCCATATAATGAACTATTATTTAGCCATGAAAAAGAACGAAGTATTAAAGATGCTACAATATAGATAAATCTCAAAAACATGATGCTCATCAAAATAAGCCAGACACAAAAGATCATGTATTGTTCCTTTTATATGAAATATACAGAACTGGTCAATTCATGGAGATGGAAAACAGATGAGACATTGCCCAGGGAATGGGGGGAGGGAGAAATTACTTAATGCCTGCAGGGTGTTCTTTTGGGAAGGGATGATGATGTTTTAAAACTACAGAGAAGGTGGTGGAAATGCACTCAATACCACGGAGTTGTGCACATTAAAAAGGTTAATTGCATGTTATGTGAATTTCACCTCAATAAAAGAGTACTGATGAATGGGTTATTGTTTAGACTGAGGCTATAATTTGTAACTGCTTTTTAATGAGTCAATTTGAGGGAAAATATCAAGGAAATAATAATTAATGTGGTATGTGTCACTCACAAAAGACATAATGGTGACGCTTCACTGATCAGCTTTTAGGAAACTAAAATCCATTCCCTTCCTAAAAGGTACAGTGAACTGCATTCCCTGGAAAAAAATGGGCGGGTACCTCCTTAGACTACGACACAGTGAGTAGAAACCATTAAAGCCCCTTCTCTGATAGAGCTCCAGCAAGCAGAGATGACCAGGGGCCTACTCAGCTGGGAGAAGAACAAGGAAGCCAGTCTCAAGGCACCTGCTGAAAGGTACCGCTAAACACCAGGGCCTTGACCGGGAGTGGAGTGAGACTCTGCCGTTAGCTGCATGACCGTGGGCAAGTTCCCTCAGAATGGACTTCTTACAGCCTTCATCTCTTGACTGCTCTGGAGCCCCCCTCCGTGGATGAGCAAGGCTGACAGTCATCACCCTGGGTCTGCTCTCTCCCTGGCCATGCCATTGCCAAGATGATAATTTACATATATTATCCCCTTTATTGCTATGACAGTCATGTCAGGGGACGGCTGTCTTGATCCCTGTGACAGTGTGATCTATAATAGGAAATATATATTTGGTCTTTGTACATATCTCTGGCACAGAGCTCCTAATACAGTCTTGGAATTTCCTAAGCCATGAGACAAAGATGTCACCTGTTATGCTAATGAGATAACTTTTGGACCCCACCTGAGGATGGGGGCTGGTTGTGAGGAGCACTGACCTTGTGATCAGAAGGTTGCAACTTTCAGTCCCACCCTCTCATCCCCAGGAAGGGGAGGGAGGCTGGAGATTGAATTCAGTCACCAATGATGGCCAAGGATTTAATCAATCATGCCGATGCAATGAAGCCTCCAAAAAATCCCAAAAGGGCCAGGTTAGGTTGCGGAGCCCAAAGAGGGGACACAGTCAGTGTCTGAAGGGGGTAGGGAACAGTCTTAGGACTGAGCCCTCTACCTGTGGGATCTGGTGCTGTCTCCAAGTAGATCCTGTCAGAACTGAGCTGAATTATAGGACACCCTGCTGGAGCTGGAGAACTGCTTGGTGTGAACACCCTTTCCCACCACGTTGCAATGGTGGGCAGAACCTTAATCCCCTTTTGGCTTAATCCCCTAAAAACTGAGGTCCAGAGAGACTCCAATGACATACCAAAGATAGTAGCTGGAGGTAGAACTCAAGAGTGGGCTGTCTGTTCTCAACCAGGGCAACACAGCAAAGAGGCCACATGCCCTTTTTAATGACTTTCTCAGCTTCTTCCTCTTCCTCCTTGCTCTGACTTCTAGGTTTCAAATAATTCAAGTCAGATCATTTCCGAGTGAACACTGTAATGGGAGTTGGGACACCCCAGCCTACATAACCACTAAGGTCCCTCTAAGCCCTGAAATTATTATTATTATTTTTACCTTTGTACTCCAATATGCAGTGAACATTCCACCGAGGAACAAATATACTAAACTCAGTGAGGTCTTTTAGAAGGAAATTACAATCTGGTCTGAAATCAGAAATGCACTTATTATGTTCATATTTCCTTCCCAGCAGCATGCAGACACATCATTCCAAATATTTTAGCACTGGATAGATTAGACATAAAACAAAAGATGGGTTTCTAGCCCAGGCTGCAACACTATTTTTGCTTAATGTTTCTGGCCACGTCAAGTAGAACATTCTCATAAAGTGCAATGTATACATTAGCTGGGGAGTATAAATCATCCATAATTATAATATCCTTCACCCTGAGAGGCCTTTAGTGTTTCCTTTATAAAAGTTACACAGTGGAGACCGGCACCTGGCTAATAGATCGGCCCTCCCTGAAAATACAATTACGCCACATGCGGAGTTGGGAAGTAGATTTGCATGCCTGCTGTCCCTGAGTTTCACACACAGTGGCTTCCCACTATGGTCTTAACCACTGGCTGCCTGGAAGCTCTCTGTGGAGGAGAGGAGGCCGGAGAGGGTGGGGCCTGGCCAGTCTGGCTTGAAGCCAGGACCATAAAGGGTCTCTCAGAGAAAGACCCACTGGCCACAGGGTACCCTGAGGAGCCTCTGAGGCGCAGTCATACAAGAAATCCCGGGTCCTCAGTGTTTGAGTATCTCTGGGAAGGGCTGGGGATGCTGCTGACTCAGAACCTCTCCTTCAAAGCATCGACTGCATGCCATGCCCATGGGGGCTGGGCATGCAAGGGATATAAAGATGGGTGGGGGGTTTAGGGGGCTCAATGTCAATGTCCAAGTCTGGTGAGGGACACTGAGAGAAAAGACAGTATCACACAACACAGTGGGCCTGCCACAGTGGGCCTCACTTTCACTGAGTTTGGACCCAGTGGCCACTTGCCTGGGTCTCAAGTTCATACAGGTGTTGAATGGGAACCAATGGCCTTATACCAGTGCGTAGCATTGCAAAGGCTGTAATTGTGGAGATGAATTAAAACTGCTACTTTATCACAATTAAATAGGTGGTCGGAGAATAGTTTCTGCAACTCTGTTTTCTGCATTTCTTTATTTGTAAAAAAACCACCGATTTTCCACCATGACTCTCTTGGCAGGAGCCCCTTCTTTCTGAGTTCTCCTCCACCCTTCAGAATTCCATTCCTCACCTGGTAGAGGCTGCTGGCTGTCAGTCCAGCATCCACTGTTACCTTCTTTCTTAACTTGGTAAGTTTCTAACTTTTCCACAGAAAAAGGTCTAACTTCCCAGCATCCTTGCAGCTCTGTTTGCTGCAGTCACTTACATGACTTTGAGATGATAGCAGGAGTTTCCTAGTACAGTTTTAGCAGCAAGCGCTATGGAGCCACATATAAAGGGAAATGTGGACACAGAGACAGACACACGGACTGGGAGAACAAACACTATATGAAGGTGGAGACAGAGATTGGAGTGATGCAGGTCCACAAGTCAGGAATGCCGAGGACTGCCGACATCCACCAGGAGCCATGAGACAGAGCCCCATGGAACATCTGTCCCAGGAGAGGCATGGGACAGATTCTCCTCCAGAGCTTCTGGGAAGAACCAGTCCAACCCACATTTTGATCTACTTTGATATCAGACTTCTGACCTCCAGGACTTTGAGAAAATAAATGTTGCTGTGGAAGCCTGTGGCTTTCTTTGTGGTACTTTGTTATGGCAGCCCAGCAGACTAATGCACTCTCCAAGTTTCTAAGTGTCCAGTTTTATTTCTCTTTACTAACAGGATTAGCAAGTGTCCCAAAGGTGTAAAGACTGAGGTGTTCTCCTTCAGGGAAATTTAGGTACAGCAAAGAGAACAGAAGCAGAAACTGCCTTCTCATTTTGAGACTTAGGGTGCATTTTTTGCCAGCATTGGGTCTTGGGTCTTCTTGTGATCTCTTCACGCCTCCCCACCTCCCCTTTAGGAAAATACTATTGTTTTGGAATGAGCACTAAACTTGGACAGGGGTGGGGATTCCTGAGTAAAAGCTAAACCTTTTCTGTTACTTTGGGGAGAGGGTGAAGTTGAAAAAGTCATATATTCCCTTTGCTCTTAAAAAAATGGTCTGTTCCCAACTCCCGAAATCATCCTGGGAGTTTGGAGAAACTGCACAAACTGCAAATGTGGATTATCATCTCATCTGACTTCTCTTAGCATTCTTCTTTCCCCATTTTCTGCTGAAGTCTGCTTTTTCTGCTTCCTGGAGTTACAGCAGAACCCCACCAGTGTGCCCAATCTGCACGCCCCCAAGGTTTCAAGCTGCCTCCGGTGTGGTCTCCACACACTGCATTCTCTCTTTGGAGACTCATGACCCCCAGAGGCAAGACTAATGAACAGAAGGTAAATAAACCAAACAAACAACATCTTTGCTTTGAAGAGAGATCTGTCTGCAGAGCACTACGAGAAATCTGGAAATGCCTCATGAAGTTTGTTAAGCAAACAAAAACCAAATCCCGCACAAACATCATTAGTAAAGTCACCAAGGTAAAAGCAAAGGCAGACAATTGCACGGGGTGATCAGGGCACACAGCCTCAAGTGCATTCCTTGCGTTAGACAGGCAGAAAGCTGTCAGCCACAGGCAATAAAGAAAAGGCTAGACTTAGGGGAAAATAACACAGAGAAGAGTAAAGCCAGCAGCAGTCCTTATAATATCTCCTAGGTACCCAGCACATGGTTGGCCAGGCACAGAGCTCTCTTCTGTTCCCCTGTCCTCACTACATGATTTCTCACTCTCATTTTGCAGAAGTGAAGGATGAACTTGAGGAGATCATTGTGTCCCATGCAACGCCACTCAGCTTGTAGGTGTCAGAGCCTGAACACAGCCCACGTGTGCTGGCTTCAAACCCATCATGCAGGATGAACAGCTTTAGAGAGTGATGGAGGCAGAATACTGCCCACCAAAGATGCCTACCTCCTGGCCCCTGAACCTTGTGAATGTGTCACCTTACCTGGCAAAGGAACTTTGCAGCCGTGATTAAGTTGAAGATCTGAAGACAGAAGTTTATCCTGAATTATTCAAGTGGGCTCAAAGTAATCATAGAAATCCTTACCAGAGAGAGGTCAGAGGTCCAGAGAAGAAGATCAGGGGTCAGAATCAGAGATTTCAAGATGCCACACTGCTGGTTTTGAAGATAGGGAAGGGGCTATGAGCCAAGTAACGGGCGCCTCTAGATACTGGAAAAGGCAGGAAATCAGATTCTTCCCAAGAGTCTTCAGAAGAAATACAACTCTGATGATATCTCATTTTACCCCAGTGAGACCCATTTTGGACTTATGGCCTCCAGAACGGTAAGAAAATTCATTTGTGTTGTTTTAAATTACCACTAAATTTTTGGTGATTTGTTACAGCTGTAAAAAGAAACTACTACAGAAAGGGAGGTCTGAGCATGTTCAGAAGCAGATGAGGCACTGACGGCAGCCACATTTGTGAGTGCTTAGCTAAGCCTGTGTCTGGAACTGCTTGAAATTCTTTACATGCATGAACTCATTCTATTCATGCAGCCAGTACTGCAACCATCTTATTCTGTAGATGAGTTAGCTGGGATAGAGAGAAGAGATTGCACAGTGAGTAAATGGGGTGCATAAGGACTTGAGACAAGGCACTCTGACCTCAGAACCTTCCCACTTCATGTGTTCCATCCTACTCTGACACCTGGAGGAACAACTTTCGGGAACAGATGGGATAGGATTCACTAACTCATTTCAACCATTGAGGGTCTGCTCTGTGCCAGACACATGGCACATGGACAAGTACACTCTGTGCTCTTAAATGTGATTTGGGAGCAGAACTGGATAATTCATGAGTCATAGCCTGCAACCTGTAAACACCATCAGAGGACTGGACACAACTGGGAGAAGAGGTCATGCTCCAGGGTCTTAGTGAGTAAGCTTGAGATTTGAGTGAGGAAGGAAGGAAGGAAGGAAGGAAGGAAGGAAGGAAGGAAGGGGAAGGGGGGAAGGAAAGCAGGCTCACACAGAGGGAGGGGAGGTGCAAAGGCAGAGAGAGTCCTAGAAGAGCCAGGCACAGTCAAGCAGTCAGTCTGGATGTGGCGGGTTTATCCTAGAGGATCTTGTCCCAAAGTGGTGGAGAGAACCCAGAAAGGCTGGAAGGCAGAAAATAAAATGTCAGCTCTTGGACAGTGCAGTGCTTGGGAAAAATAACAGCTATCAACTACAGAGTTGGAGAGAAGTGGATTTTTATGGGTTGAAAATTGTCCCCCCACCCAAAGAAATCGAAGTGCTAACCCACAGTTCTTGTGAATGTGACTTTGCTCAGAAAAAAAAAAAAAAGGTCTCTGCAGATATACAAGTGAAGATGAGGTTTTAGGGTCGTCCACAATCCAATATGACTGAGTCCTTATGAACAGGGGAAGGTTGGACACAGAGACAGACACACACACAAGGGAAGAACACTGTGGGAAGATGAAGGCACAGACTGGGGTGATTTCCCCTACATCCAAGAAACCCCAAGGGTCTCCAGCAAACCATAAAGGCTAGGAAAGAGGCCTGGAACAGATTCTCCCTCCCAGCCCTCAGAAGGACCCAGCCCTGCCGATGGCCTGATCTTTGACTTCCAGCCTCAGACTGGGAGAAAAGACATTTCAGTTGTATAAGCCACTCAGTTTGTGGTACTTTGTCATAGCCACTCTAGAATACTGATACATGGACACAGAGGATCTCTTGAGGAGACCATGGCACAATACTCCTCAAAGGGAAATCCACTGGGCACTGGGAACAGCACAGGACATAGACTGGAACCACAGAATTAGCACCACTGACTTTTTGTCGCAGAGGAACGCCTGTTGCGAGTCACGGGAGTACACAGAGGAGATGGAGACACGAAGATATTTTCCATGTTTGTATTGAGTTCTGCAAATTTTCATGGATCTTCACCTCTGACGTACGTTCTGTGCAAGCGCCCATGGTTAAAAGATGAAAGAAAGAGCTGCAACTGCCCTCAATGAGCTCAAGTCCGTTAGGACCGCTGGCAATTTACTGCAACATTCACTGCAAATACTCCCAACAAAAACATAAGGAAAAGTTTCTAGAGATTAGAGTACGGTTATGTAAGCGGACTTCATTTTTTTATGCATACACTGTTATTTCAAATTATTTTGAAATAAAGCCACATTGCTACTGGCCAGAGGCTATTTTCCCATAATTTTCCTCTAGCATTGTTTATCCTGTATTTTTTTTTTTGAGTTTTGAGGTTATTACCAAGTTTCCAACAATCATTAGGTTGTGCCTACCACATAAATGAATACAATTTTATTACCCCAGCAAACAGACATAAATATTTAATCCTTATGCTCCACCTGACAATGTATATTTGGGGGGGGAGCTAATAAACTGTTTTTTGGGGTTGCCCATAGGATCAGTCCCTTCTGCAGATTTGGTTTGGCATTTTCTCCGATGTGCTATTAAACACATCAATGCCACTTGCAGTCCTAAGTGGGGCATTTTAAAGAAATAACAGAGCAACATGTTCCATCCAAAACCAAGTAACAGGTGGCTCACTGATCCTGATACTATGGAACGGTCTGCCTGACAGGCAGGAGGCCCAGGCTTTCTCCAGAATGCTGCCGAGGAACCCTGCAGCCTGGATCCCAACAAAGTTCATCTTGGAAGCATCAATGCCATTCAGAGAAAGCGTGTGGACACTGACCCCGCTTCTAGGGAACAGCAGATAGTGCTCAGCTATTAATAACATGAGATGGAAACAGCATATTTCTTAGGTGGGGGCTGGCTCCGTCTGCTGGCCAAAGACACAGCCCCCGTCCGGGTGTGTGAACTCACCTCAGGCATTTGTGAAACACTTTCTAGTATGGATGGTTAACCTGCTGCCTGAGTCTCTTCCCCTCTCAGCAGTTAGGGAGAGTGGTGCCACAGGGGGAAGAATCTGAATAAAGAGAACGTTCAACACAGAGCGAAAGGATTTGAAAGGGTAACCAAACAACTTCTCTTTTTAAGTTACAGTCGCATCTGTTAGCCGGGAAGCAGTGGCCAAGGAACAGTTGCTATTTAGCAAAAAAGGGATGAGCAAACAGAGCTTGAACACCCTGCCCAAATGTAAAAAGTGCTAATGCTGCAAAATAGCCTTATTGGATTTTTTTTTTTTAAACAGCACTGACTCCCAGGGAAGAAAGTTACACCAAGTTTATTAAGTAATTCAATTTAGTACAACTTGAAGGAAGCTTCTAACTCTTTTACCATGCTAACAAGCACAGCGCCTCTGACACACTGGCTGCCAGGAAGTTCCATCCCTACTGTTTTTGTTTACCCAGCAAATTGTGGTTTTGTTGTCTGAGGGAATTGGGAACCGGGGAATTTGTAGAAAAGTGTAATAGAGAGAAACTTCACCAAACACAGAACAAAACAATTCTTCTCTAACAAAATTAACCACTTGGACTCCATCCCTTTAAGCTCCCTGCAGAATGAGTGGCCTCCAGCGGGCGAGCTGGCCTTACCAGCAGGTGCAAAGCAGAGGGTCCCTGAGAATAGAGAAACGTCAAGGAGAACCCGAGGGTTGAATGCTTCCCCACACTGAAATCGGGTCTAAGATGGATGAGTTTCATAAACTCACCACTCCAGCCTTGCAGAGATAAGGTTCAACAGCCAAAGTCCTGGAAATAATATTCCAGGACATACACATTTATGTATAATGCATGCAGTGTGTTAGGATGGGGCTTACACACACACACACACACACACACACACACACACACACACACACACACAGAGCTTTCATTCTGACATTAACAAATTACTGGGAAATAAGTGGATAAAACAAATGTGCTATATTTACACAATGGAATATGATTCAGCCTTTAAAAAGAAGGTAATCCGGTTGAATCACTGTATGGTACACCTGAAACGAATACAACACTGCATGTTCACTAATTGGAATTAAAATAAAAAAAAAATAAATGAAAATAAGGTAATCCTGCCATTTGTGACAATACAGATGAATCAGGAGGACATTACGTTATGTGAAGTAAGCCAGATATAGAAGGTCACATGCTATATGGTTTCACTTACATAAGTTATCTAAAACATCCAAACTCAGGGAGACAGAATAAATAGTGGTTTCCAGGGGCTAAAGGGAAGGAGAAATGGGGAGTTGTTCAATGGGTATAGGCTCAGTTATGCAAGATGAGTGAGTTCTACACTTCTGCTGTACAATGTTGTGCCTGTAATTAACAACTTAAAGTTGCGCACTTGAAATTTCATTAAGAGGGTAGATCTCATGTTAAGTGTACTTAGGAAAAAACAAACACGAAAGCAAAAAAAAGCAAAAGGAAACTTTCAGAGGTGACAGATACACGCATTACCTTGATTATGGTGATGCTATCATGGGCAAATACATATGTTCAAACACATCATTTCATAGATGTTAAATATGTCCAAGTTTTTTTTTTAATATATCAATTATACCTCAATTAAGCCATTAAAAATTACCCAAGAAAGATCTGCACTGCACCTGGGGAGGAGGCAAATAAAGACATCCCACTTTCTGCTCTAAGCCCCTGAGGGCACCTCAACCCGGTGCTGCCTCAGGTTGGGGCATTCCCAGGCTGTATTCTGTGAGAGTGTGGTCGCTCCCTGGTACTCAGACACTGGCTATTGGGATGTGATGTGCCTACAAATGGGCCCAGCCTCCTCGAACAACAAACATCCCCCACGCATGACTTGATCTGGAAGCTGTTCACTTCTGGAGTCTACCCTCTCCAAGTACTGAGCTCCATTAGTTTACAATCCAACACTGCTGGGGATGTACCTGGTCTTGTCTGACTTAGCAGTACCCACAAGCATGAAGCCCCTCTCCCTTCCTTCTCTGACACAGTCGTCGTTTCTCACCTGTGTTTGCTCTGCTGTCCTCAAAACTTTCAGTTTAATTTGTTTTCATTAAAAGAATATATTTTAAGTTTTTTGTATCTTTTTTTTAAATTTTTTTTAATGTTTATTTTTGAGACAGAGAGACAGAGCATGAACAGAGGAGGGGCAGAGAGAGAGAGAGAGAGAGACAAAATCGGAAGCAGGCTCCAGGCTCTGAGCCATCAGCCCAGAGCCCGATGTGGGGCTCGAACTCACAGACCGCGAGATCGTGACCTGAGCTGAAGTCAGACGCTTAACCGACTGAGCCACCCAGGCGCCCCAATGTATGTTTGAGAGAAACAGAGAGAGCGTGAGTGGTGGAGGAACACAGAGAAAAGGAGAGAGAGGATCCCAAGCAGGCTCCTCACTGCCGGTGCACAGGCCAACACAGGGTTTGAACCCATGAAACTGAGAGCATGACCTGAGCTGAAACCAAGAGTCAGATGCTTAGCCAAACGAGACACCCAGGTGCCCCTGTCCTCAAAACTTTCTAAAAGGCATCTCTTTATTTGAGCCGTAGATAAAGTTAACAGCAGGGTATCTGAAGGAATGCCCCCAGGGACATTTATAGAAGCTGAATGAAAGTTCCTGCCAGTTTATAGGGTGAGTCATTGTGGGGTCCCTTTGTGGTAATGACATGGACCTCACATCTCATCAAAGTGGTTCTCTCACATCATGTATTATTCCACAGTGTTCACTGACCATGAGGTATTAAGGAATTCAAAGACAATTAAGAAATGAGGGTAGACCTCAGTGATATTTTAAAGTTCAAATGGGATCATGTTCTCCATCTCTGTTAACATCAAGCAATGGCTTCCTACTCCCCCTTTCTCTATAAGCACCAATCTTCTTACCCAGCCAATGGTTTGGCATCTGGTCCTGCTGACCTCTTGAGATGTAGCAGCCCTTCCCTGCATTGAGGCCTCTGGGCTCTGACCAAACTGGCCTCGGTGCTTCCTGAAATGCTACATGAACCCTCTGGCACTCAGATATTGACAGATGGCTTCCTTCCCATCTGAAAGCCTCCTTTTCTTCTCTTTGACAAAGGACCTCTTCGCTCACCCTTTTCATGACAGTTTCAAAGTCACCTCTTCCAAGAAGTCTTCCTTGAAGTCCTGGGCCAGGATCTTTCAACACAGACTTTCATAGACCCATTTCTCTTTGTAAAAGCTGTCATAGTGATTTGGAGTTACATATTAATCATGGCGATACTTTTCTTTGTGTCCCTCTTCCCTGCTCTCCTGTAAGCTCCATGCCCATTATGAAGTAGAAACTGTATCTTTAATATGTGGCACACAGTAGGTACTTTCAGTCAATATCTGATGAACGACGCAATAAACGAATGCAAAATAGTGTACCATCTGGATGACAATGCTAAATAAAGCCTGTGTTTGGTGCACTTTCTTGCTGCAGTATCCCGATGGCTTGGTGGGTTCTGGGGTTCTTTTGAAGCCTGGCTTGCATAGAAACCACTTATTGGGCCTTCTCATTATGTCCAGGAAACTTTCCCCCCAGATAATGCCAGAGTTGCAATGGTTTGTACAAACTCAGAAATACCAACAAAGTTTTACCATGAAATCCATATTAACTGAGAATAGGTTTCTACTGTTACAAAAGACATAATGGGAACAAGAAGAGGCAACGATACAGAAAACTGGAGTTATGTAGAATTCCACAGATTGATTTCCAAAATTCAAGACATCAAGAACCACACAGAGCAGAGCAATTAATATCCCGAGTACTCAAAGCGCCACCTACCAAGTTGCAACACTCTGGGTTTTGAGTATGACACCTGATTTTATGTAGACAGATATATGCCGACATTGAGTATGCAACTTTATATTTCCATATGTCAGGTAAAGTACAACCTTAAGCATATTCTGAATAATTCATTCAGGCAAAGGTCTGATAAACAGATGTCTGTAATGCGATAGTTCTGAAGGTGCCATTTTTCTGACATGAAAAAAAATCCCTGCTTAAAAGCCAGATGGCAAATAAACCCCAGTTCATCACTTAGGCTCACACGGGGAATCCCAGCACATTTTTCATCAATTCCCACTCTATATTTAACGCAGTAAATATAACAGTGAAGTATTATGTCTCTTCCTTCTCAATCCATCTCAACCATGAGTGTTAATCTCTACTGGGTCTGAGGCAGTGTTTACTCCAAATAAGCAAATGAGCTTCCATGTAACAAATTATCTCTTTGCAGAAACAACAGAAAATTCTGTATGCTCAACTGTTTTAGTTTATTGAAGATTGCTAGAAACAGATTTTGCAAAAATGTCTATTTTTCCCCTGCAGCCTCTCACAGAATAATTGAGGAGTTGAGCATTCCATTACATAAACAAGAGCCTTATCTGGATTTGCTTAAATAGATATGAACTTGCTGTCATTCTGGGTCAGGGATTACAGTCTAAGGGGCAGACCATACCAGGCACCATTTGACTACTTGGGCTCTGGTTACAGTCTTCTCTGGCTGTGGCAGGTGTCCTGTTAGTTCTCTCGACTGCACCCCACCAGGTGGGGCATTTCTGGGATGGAACTTCTCTTGACTTGCCATGTTGCCAAAATGTGCCCAGGGCGAGGGATGGATTTAACTAAAAGTGGTCAAGAAGTGATTCCATTCCCACTGGACTACAGTCTGATCCTTCCTCCCTACCTTCCTCTTCTCTCTCTCTCTTTCTCTCTTCCCTTCTAGACACATCTACCGAACACCCAGGTTAGACACTGGGTTGGGAGAAATGAATGAGACAGTCTAATGAGGGGCACTGTCAATAGATAATTTACAATACAGGGAAGTGAGCACAACTAAGGAGTGTACAGTGACCATGTTAAGAACATAACGCCTAGCTTTACGTGATATGGAAGGGTGGGAGGGATGTCAGGAAGTCTCCCTGGCTCTAATGAGCCTTACGGGAACCTCTTAAATTGCATTCGTGCAATAGACAAATATTTTCCTAGCACCTATCATGTGCAAGATGCTGGGGATAAAGCAGTGAACAAGACACTGTCTCCTACATGCAGCTACCATGTCAGCGAGGAAAGCTGAAATCAAGAATAAAAACACAAGTGGCTAATTATGAACTGCACTGTGTGTTGTGAAGGAAGAGGAGAGGATCTTATAAGAGAGTAGACACGGGACGCCAGTTAACACAATGGACAGGAAAGTCATTGTGGAAGAAGCCATATTGATTCTGAGACTTGAAGAATGAACATCACTGTTGGCCACGTGAAGTAAAAAGAAGGGAGCATTCCAGGCAGAAGGAACAGCATATGCTGTGATGCTGAGCACATTTGTAGGACTGGACGGGGGCTAAAGCAGCTCTAAAAAATGAGTAAGTGGGCACAGCATACAAGTGTGCAGAGCTGAGCAGAGGCCAGGCCATGCAAAGCCATGCAGAGGAGCTCGCTTTGGTTTTCAGAGCCACGGGAACCCAATGACAAGCTGTAAGACTGAGAGCAGGTAGTGACAATCGGATCAGAGGAATCTTTGAAAAGATTCCTCTCCCTAATGATGGGTAGAAAGGAGCCTAGAGTGGCTACAGAGAGATCCACAGAGGATTTTTTGGCCATTCAGGTGGAAGATGATGACATTTTGGACTAGGATATCAGTGGAGAAGCTGGTGAGAAATAGACACATTGAGTATATATTTTATAATGAGATGTTTTAACCTGCTGAAACAAGAAATGAATTATTTACCAGTATGTTTCAATTCACCACACAGGCTCCTTCTAACAACAGCAACAACATCAGTAATAGCAACAAAAGAAAAACTAACTCCTACCAATCTTCTGTGTACCAGGGACTATTCTAATAATTGAATGAATATTAACTCATGGAAATCTTTCCAATAACCCTAACAAGTAGGTACTATGAGGATCCCCGTTTTATAAATAAGGAAACTGAAGCACAAGGAACTTAAATAACTTTTCCAAGGTCACACCCAACTGTTAAGGTCAAACATAACTCAAATGCCTGGGGCTTTTGACCAAGGGCACAGAAAGCTCTCCCACTGCTAACTTCTCACCTGGACGTGGGTATCATTTACTGACAAGATGCCAGTGCGTGCCTTTGGCTCCATATTGCAATTAAAGGGTGTATATAATTCGTATACAGAAGTATATTGCAATTTATTCACATACAAGTGGAGCACAGGCATAGGCATTTAGTACCAGAGGAGCACAAAATCAAAGAATCCTGCACTGAACTCCCACATGCTAGGCAACGTGCAGATACACTTCCCTGTAATACTCATGAGGTGTGTATTTTTATTCTCCCCACTTTACAGATAAGGAAAAGGAGGCTCGCGGTGTTCAGTAAGTGTCCCCAAGCTCTTACAACTGGTCAGAGATGGAGCAGGGATTTACAACCAGGTGTCTCTGCCTACAGACAAACTCACTGCACCCAAGAAAGAGCAAGCGGCCAACCCAGTGCTCCCGACAGGACCACAAATAGCGACAAACCACTGATTGAAGATTGAAAAATTGTAATGCTTCCAGTCTTGGTGAGAATTCTGAACACAAGAGAGAATCAATGCCTGGGGCAGGATAAAGTGCCTATTGCCAAAGAGACAAAGAAATGCAAAGAAACCCAAAAATATACACAGGAGAATGCACGTGCGCACACACACGCACACACACACACACACACACACACAGCTGAAAATCTCTTCCAGGAATCCTTGTTTTTTTCTTTAATAGGCTATTTCTCTTTATGTTACTCTCATTGACATGAGCAATTTATATATACTGTGTAACTTTGATGGCAGAACCCCTGTTCTCTGTTTTCTTTGTGTCTGTACTTTGTTTTTCAGTTTGTCGCAATAAATCTTTAATATGGATTGAATTATGAGTTTTAAATAATTGATAGAGCTGATTCCAAATGCTTCCTACCGCAGTCATATAACAAGCTGAAACTTTGTGGGCTGGGGTGCACTCAATACCCTCATATTCTCCAACCTTTACCCTCACCTGTCTCCTGACCCCCCACATCCTCAATATAGTCAGGGGTCACAGCTGGATACAGAGCTTGATGACAGCAGGTTGGTCATGGGTTCAAACTACATAATAGGCTGTGAGCAGTCTTAATGGCATTAGCTTCAACCTCAATTATTATGTATAATTTGGCAATAAAGTGGAGGCCATAAGCATGGCATAGAAGTTATTCATTCAATTCATTTTTATTGAATACCTACTAAGTATCAGGCATGGAAAGAGCTTTGCAGAGACAACAGTGAGCAAAAGTGGTCATAGTCCTTTGTCCATGTGGAGCCTGTGGTTTCGCTGGGTTACAGATATTAATTTGAAAAATCACAACACCAAAACAAAATTGTAATTGTGTTAAATGCTATAAAGGGAGAGATGTGGTGCAGTGAGCACATACAACAAGGAGATCTGACTTGGTCGGATCACATAGGGTGGGAGGATGTCTGAAAGGGCCCCAGGCAATCTGGGATGCAGAAGACAGGGGGCTACAGATAGGAACCTGCAGGGCCAAGGAAGTCATATTCATGATTTGGTCATTTTCTTAAATGCAGTGAGAAGAAATAGAACATCGCATTTTAGTCTGGCAGGGACATGGCCCAATCAATACAAATGTTTTCTGCTCGAGCTTAGAGATAAGAAGTGGGCTTTTGGAAGCAGTTAACCTGGGTTCGAATTTCCACTTACTCTCTGATGGTTGCATCAGCCCGGGCAAGTCATTTATCAGCTTTTGTTTCCTTATGTGTCAAACGGGAACAGCTCCCACCCCTTAGCCCCTGCACCAGGTGTGGTCAGCACTCAGTAAGCAAATGGCAAATGTATGGAAAGCTCAGCTCTTGGCACAGGGTACTCCCCACAGGTGTTCTGCTGCTGCTGTTGCCATGGCCGCTGTTACCATAGTGATTTCCCTCTAGATGGGTTGTCAGCTGCCCTCAGGGGTGGAGTACCCTTCTTCACTTTCTTTCATTGAATGTATTTTTGAAAATGTTACCTGAACTCCCTGTCCATTTCTCACAACTCTTGCATCGATATCTACCATTCACCAGGCCCTTTTCTATAACACAACCACTATAACTGTACTTATACAGTGTCAATTATACCCAAGCAGTGTTCTAAATGCTTTAGACACGCCATCTCAAAATTACACAGGAGGACAAGTACTACTATGATCTTCATTTTACAGATGGGAACACTAATCCCCGGGGGTTTAAGCAACTTGCCCAAAGTCACACACATCTGAGAAGTAGCACAGCTGGGACCTCAACGTGCCCTGTGGCTCCATAGGGCTCACTGCCAACAGAGCTCACCCCTCTTTCCTTGAAATGCAGTCCCCCATGTGTGTATTCTCATGGGTCTCCTTAATCATCTTTTATTTCCTTTATCAATCCTTCTTCTCTTCACAAAACACCGGTGCTGTCAGGGATCTACAAATCTGGATCTCCTCTCCTCCTTTCCCTTCTTCTTCTCTTCCTTCTTTTCCTCCTCCTTCTTCTTTAATTTTCTGAACATAAATTCTTCCCCTTATCAGCCTCGAGGAGCTGTCTTGTAGAAGCCATTGGAGGAATGGGTAGATTGCTTTACAAACCCTTGTATATCCAGCAGGGAAACAGACATTTAGAACAAATGGTGGTAGAGGCTGAGGAACAGGGTAAACCAGTTGGTTACTCCACTCCCTGAATCCCACTCCACATTTATTAAATCAGGATATTCATGGGGTGCCTGGGTGGCTCAGTTGGTTAAGTGTCTGCCTTTGACTCAGGTCATAATCTCACGGTTCATGGGTTGGAGCCCGATATCAGGCTCTGTGCTGACAGATCAGAGCCTGGAGCCTGCTTCAGATTCTGTGTCTCCCTCTCTCTCTGTCCCTCCCCTGCTCATGCTCTCTCTCTCTCTCTTTCTCAAAAATAAATAAACATTTAAAAATTAAAAAAAAAAAAGACATTCAAGGGAGGAGGCCTGGTTCTGTATTTATTTTTTAATTTTTTTAAAGCTTTTATTTTGAGAGACAGAGGGAGGTGGAGGGCAGACAGAGAGGGAGAGAGAGGTTCCGCACTGTCAGCACAGAGCCCGACATGGGAATCGATCTCACAAACCATGAGATCATCAACTGAGCCGAGATCAAGGGTCAGATGCTTAAATGACTAAGTCACCCAGGTGCCCCAGTTGAGCCACCAGGCACCCCAGTTCTGCATTTCCTTTAAAGCTACCAGGGGATTTGAGAAATGAGGAACCAATGGGATATATAATCTTGGAGGTTTGGACTTGGCTCTTTCATTCCTAGAATGTCATAAAAGTAGATAATTTTACTGATATATATCATATTCTTTGATATGGTGCTTCTCTGAACTGAACTTCTAAGGATAAGAAGACCAGGTGTTTTGTTTTGTTTTGTTTTGACAGCGTTAGATTACTCTAAGGTTTGTTTTGTTTATTTTAATTTTTTAATCTACAGCCAGCATTTAAAACTGGTGAGAAGTCGTGAGATGCACTGACATTTTTAAGTGGTGATTTTCAGCGTCTTTGTTAGTTCTGGAAGGGAGTATGTTGCAAATTCTAGATGGAAAACATTTGGAAACACTGAGACATTTAATTTTAGCTGAGCGAGCCACATGTTACTTATGAAACATCTATTTTGAGAACTGCAGCAGAGAATTAAACCCGACACTTCTTATTCTGGTCTACTACCTTCACTGATAAACAAAATAAAATTACAAACACAGGGAAAAATGGCTTTTAAGGATACTAGAAAAAAAAATGAAGGGGAGCTTCATCTAAACTGATGCAATCTGATTGTAACTGCCTCCCCCCCCTTTCTCTCTCTCCTCTCTCTCTCTCTTTTTAACAAAAAATCTTTAGTGAATTCATAAATATTTTAGTGGAATTTAAGGTGTCAGTGTAAAGTTTCATGAAATTGCATTTAGTACCCCAAATAGGTCCAGTGTTTGGAACTGGATTCCAGAAATGCTTTTTGTCTGGGATCATGCTTTGGTAGTACTGATAGCTGGGATGGACAGAAGGATGTGAACAGAAATATGAGATAGGTCCCCAGGCCCAAGATAAGAGAGGACATGAGCCTGGATTCAGGAAGGAGCTCTCCCTGTTGGAGAAGGAGACACCACCTGTACTGGAGCAAAAGAGATATTCTCCAGCAATTTGTGAAGTTGACTCAAAGTCACTCAGGGCACAGTACCATCTGGAGCACTGAAAGGGGCCTGAGTCTCTCTCTTTACATGAGAGACCTTGCCTGTGGACAGGGGATCTGCAAACACACATCAAACGGCCTCTTGGAAATAGAGGCATCTTATGACATGGTGTTGAAGTGACTGATGCTGGCTGTGGCAAAAGAAGCAGTAATGGAGGATGAGATGCATACCTTGGAGGAGGAAGAAAGGGAAGGAAACAGACAAGGCTGAGAAGACAGATATATAGATGATAGATAGACAGATGGATTGAGAGCCAGACAGAAGAGACAGAGATTGCCTATCTCTGTATACCTCTCTTTATCTATCATCTGTCTATCTATCTAACCATCCATCCAACCAGCCATCTATCCATCCAAAATTATCCACAAGGAGAGAAACCATATCAAGAGCTGTATTTTGGATGTTAGTAAAGATATCACAACTCTTGGTAGTTACCATGTTCCATCTAAAACTATCCTCTGGGTCAGTTCTCTCTCCATCTTTGAGAATTGACCCTATCAGATGACCTGAATTCGCCACCCCCACCACCCCCCACCCCATGCAGTCCATTCCACCGGCCCTGCAATATTCAGCATTCATTTTGTCATTAAGTATGATTTTTAGGTGTCCAGAAAGAAAATTTCTCACCAGAAGATACATTCACTTTGGCCACTATGGTAAATGCAAATGACCTAATCCATTAGAAATATCACCGAGACTATATTTTAGCTTCCGCGTTAATACAGGGCAGGCTTGGGCATCTCAGGGCAATACTATGTCGGAGGATCAGGTTTATTATTCCCTGTTTTCATCTTGTATAGAAATCTGAGAAAAGGAGTCTAAGGTTGTGTGCCTAAAACTGACTTTGGGCCTCATGGACCCAATTTGCTTTGGGGTTCTATTCCATGAACTAAGCGTTATTCCCTGGCTGTCCATACTTACAAGGCAACTCTACATCACCCAGCTACAAGAGTTGGGATTTATATAAAAAAAGACCTTTCAATGAATCAGGTAATTACTGAAAGGGTAAAGTGTAGGGATATGGAAAGGCTTTTTTTTTTTAATCTTGTGTTTTTATCAACGATTCCCTTTCTTATCCGCACTCAACAATTTAAAACAAGAAACTCAGCTTCCCACTGTGTTCGTCAACAGTCCTTGCTTTGCGGCTAATACCACCCAACTGGCCACACGTGGTAAAACAGGGTTTTCTTTCTGATTCCATTCTGCAGACGGTGAGCTCCTGACAATGGCATCTAGGAGCTCCAGGTGAGGCAAGCAGCCTCTAAAGTGAGCTCTAAGGTGAAAGATAATGTAGTTCAGAGACAAAGCAGGAGCCAGCCCCACACATGCAAGAATGCTTAAGGAACATGTAAGCAGAGCAAGATGAGGTGAGAGGAATTGGGCAGGTGAGCAGGAAAATGCAAACACAAAAGACCATGAGGGGAGGCAGAGGCAGAGGCAGAGACAAACACACACACGTACACAAGGGAGGGAAAAACAGAGACGGGGATGGAAAGAGAGAGGGGGAAGGGGGGAGGTGGAGGGTCGACTCTGAGAATGCAATTTCTGACATTCTCACTTCCAAACTAAACACTACAAAGCCCTGTGGACTTCACTGTCAGTGTCTGGATATTCAAGAGACTGTCCCTGTCTCCTTATGATAGGCCCTCTTCTAATTAAGCAATATTTAGAGAAATCCTGTTCCTTACCATCAAAGAGCCTTGTCTGAAATACATCCAATTGCAAGGTTTTATTGTTAAAAACCTGAATGCTTGCAGGAGCTCTCTGAGAGTTTTCCTCGGCCAAAGGCTACAGATTTTGTATAAAATTGCCATGGGAAAGGTCACGAGGAGAGCCCCTAATCACCCACCAAGTGCCTTATGGACATGGAGAAGATTTCACTGTATTTAAAGGAAGTAAAGAAATGTGATCTTGTCTGCCTGGCAAATTCACACAAGAATAACAGAAAATTCCAAGTATGCAACACAGAAGATTCCCTTTTGCAGTCTATCATTAAGCAGGGTCAAAATGCAAATGGTAAATAGGATTAGCATGGCTGCGTCTCAGGAAATCAAGCTGCTGGGAAGAAAAGCAAGAAAAAAAGGGGGGGGGGGGTGCTGTCTTCATCACAGGGCAGAACTTGCTCTCCATTTACTGGCCACAATGGTACCAGACAAATACACCAGATGTGGGCTGGCTTAACCTTTACTCTGTCGTGGGCAGCAGGATCTTGCTGAGATGCTAGGTTTAAGACAGAGTGCACTTTCATGGAATGTTGCCTTTTGCCTTCAGAAGAATAAGAGTAAATGTTAAGTATGTTCAAAAACAAAGCAAAGCAAAACAAACTCCTCCACAATACCGCATTAACAGTTTGTTAAAACTTGCAGAGATTAAGCAAGGAAACTAATGCTGCTGGGTTCAGCATTCTGGGACAACCGTGTTGACGAATGTTGTACGTAAAGCACTGAAAAAATTCAACCTCAAAGGTAAAGAAGTGGGGGACTAACAAGTAAGACTAGGTTTGGAAGGGTATAGCTGATCTCCCTCCCTCCGATTCACTCTCTTCCTCTCCCTCTCCCTCTTTGATTATCAAATGGCAGTGGTGGGTAGAAGAAACTTGGTTTGGGAAATCAGGCAGACCTGGGTATGGTTCCTATATCTTCCATCAATTGGCAAGTTGATGAACTATTCTTAAGTTTTCATGTCCTCATTAAAGACAATGTCATCCATCTTGCTAGATCCCTGCAAGGTGGAGTTCTTGGGGACCTGAAGCATCTAGCAGAGCTCCTGGTTAATATTCTGAAATTTGTAGCTGCTACAAACATTATTGCAGCCATTATTATTAATAATAAAAATGGCTGTATTGGCACCTATAATGGAACGCGTCAGCATGCCCTCATTGAAAGCTGCTAATGAATGAATGGTTGTTGGAACCACGCCTGGCTTCAACAGACAAAACATTCATTAAGTGACAGAGGCCCAGTACAGCGAACTGGACCCGGGCTACTGTCCTCAAAAAGTTCACGGTCTTGAAGTCACAAAGAACCAGGTGAGTCAGACAAAAATCTAGGCACCAGACACAGACACAGGCAAGCAAGGGTCTGTTCTCAAGGTTTTTCAAATCCCTACCTCCCAGACTTCATACTTCCTATTTAAAATCCCATCAAATCTGCTAATTGTTCTTTTCACTCACACCAAGGTTTCCAGTAACTTCCAGTAACTCCAATAGGACAGGAAGTGGGTGTAGAGGATTAAAAACTTTAAATCAGAGGGTGGCAGGGAATATAGGTGCTGCCCTTGTTCTCTACTTGGAAGAAGCTAAAAACACGGAAAACTACTTCAGCGATTTGGCCAAAAGACTGGATGGAGGAAAAAGTTCTTAGATGGGAAAGAAAAACACTGCTGTAATCACGAACACCATCAACAATGACCACAGTGATGAGTCTCTACATCTGGCTATCATTTTACCATCCAAAAAGCCCATGGCTTTCATAACAAATTTTGTAGGGTACAAAAACTCTAGGGTTTTTTCAAATTTCAATCGTTTGCTATATACCTTTAATTTTTGCCACATCCCCTTAGTATTAATTACTTGATATTTTTCTGTATCTCTTGTTACACTAAATATGATTTATTTTGGTGGGGGGCACCTGGGTTGCTCAGCTGGTTAAGCATCCAACTTCTGCTCAGGTCATGATCTCACAGTTCATGAGTATGAGCCCTGCATTGGGCTCTGTGCTGACAGCTCAGAGCCTGGAGCCTGCTGCGGATTCTGTCTCTCCCTCACTCTTTCTGTCCCTCTCCTGCTTGTGCGCTCTCTCTCTCTCTCTCTCTCTCTCAAAAGCAAAAAAACATTATTTTAAAGAAACCTACACGATTTATTTTTTTAATGTATAAAAGCAACTACTAGCATTAATGGGGAGTTACTATACATATATGTACAAATAACGTACAAATCAATCTTAATATATTCTAGGTATGATTGTTATCTCCTAAAGTCTGTGGGTATGAGAAGCTTTTTCGTTTGTTCATTTCGAATGCCATAAGATGCATTAAAAGGGAACTAATTTTATATACTGAAGACCACCTAAAATAAACTTGCAGAACTCTTAAAATCTCAGCCACCCTTTAGAAAATGCTCGGTTTGGGAACTGATATGGCTAGCCCAAGACCATCCAAAGTGATTTCAATATAGCTCATCAGGTGTTTATCAAGCAGCCAGTAGGTATAAGGCTATACAGGAGGGGCTGGTGGGGTGATGGTGGGCTTGCAGAGGTAAATTGGGAGTTCTCCCCTCCTCCAAAGTCTCAGAGACTGCTTGGGAGTCAGACAGTAAATGCAGCACATACTAAACATTATTGTTCAAGACAGGTTAAGTCACACCACGCTAACAAATGACCTTGGCATGTGTTTTACAATAAATTCTCACTTCCCTTCTTGCTGCACATCCATCTTGGGTCACCTTCAGTCCTGCTCCAAGCCCTCTTCTCTCTGGGACTCCAAATCGACACAGCATCCCCTACCTAAGAAATCAGTGGTCTCACTGTGGGGTGGGGGGTGGGGAAGAGATCAAAATGAGGCACACACTGACTTTTAAATTTTCCACTTGGAAGTAACATGCATCATTCCACTCACAGGTCATTGACCAAAGTAAGTCATGTGGCCAGGATGGCAGGAATGGGGAGGGAGCACAGAACCCCCTGCAAGGGAAGGCATGCAGGGAGGGAGGAAGGCTCGCAAAGGAGCAGTGAACATTTTGAGTAATACAACAGCTTACCAAGTATTACAGTAGGAATTGAGATTTGAACTCAGGCTTTTTGGAATTCTGGCCCGTTGTGGTATCCCCATTACCAGCCTGTCTCTGCAAGAAGAAAACTATAGAATTTGACCAAACGCACACACTTCTCTACAGAATGGCTTGCAATCTAAGCAGAATGACCAGGTTGGATACACTCATATACCTAAAGCAAGTTACTTACGGAGTTCTATGCACTTGACGTGCAATGGAATTCAGGTGGTAAAATGATTGTTTTAACCAAAGAATAAGAATGCAGGAGAGCACCACAAGCATTCTCAGGAGCCCACCCCTCCTTTTGCTTTTCTTATGGGTCCTTCAATATTAGAATATAGGGGACTTCTGGGTCACAAATAATTTAACTACTGACCTGCAAGGAAGAGCAGGATGAACCAAAAGACCTCTAAAATGCACTTCCAACCCTGTGGATCTGTGATATTTTACCCAGAGGACAAATAGCAAATAAAAACTATGTGCAGATAAAATTTCTTGGGTAGACAGATAGTGCAATTGCAAGGGAATTTAATTTCCCCCTGAACCAAAAATGAAACCCAAGACAATAAGTGACTATATAAAGAGAACATTGCTTCCTAAATGTTGACATCAGTAAGCTCTTTCCACTCCAAGTTTGGATTTTTACAGGAAAATGAAAAAGTTTTTGAACAGCTTCCGCCCTTCCTGTTTGCACCCCCCATCTGCAAACATGTCTGAGACTAAGGAACATGGACTGTCAGGACATAAATCTATAAAGCATTATTGTCCCTGATTTTCTTTTGATTTCTTTTTATTGGTTTTACAGAAGTTAATTATTTTTTGGTCAGGAAAGAAAATGTTCAAAATGTGACAATGACTGCCTAATGTTCTTGGATTCTAAATAAAGTCTGTTCTTCAGGGGAAATGGTTCCTAAGCTTAGGAGACTCATTCAAAATGGTATTAATTCCTGGGGAGCATCTACCCCAAACCAAACACACAGGCAATACCCTAAACTGAGTAGGAGCTGGTGATAAAATGATGATTATAGAGAGAGAGCCAGGAAAAAGATATCTTTCAAAAATAGCTTTATTGGCTTCACAAAGGTCTTTATGGCGATATGGCAGAACTACAATGTGTGTGTGTGTGTGTGTGTGAGTATGTATAGAGGATGGATGAATGCATGGATGGAGAGAGAGAAAGAGAAAGAGAGAGGGAGAGAGAGAATCATCTACTACACATAATGAGTGGTTCCAAGAATAGAGAAGGCCAGAAAAGACTACACAAAGTTTAGGGAATGACCATTGCTTTTCAGGGAGGCTTCTGTTGATATGACCTTATTCTGTCTACTTCTCAAAATCACACTGAACCTGTAACCAAAGTCAAAGTTTTCACCATCAATGGATGGCCTTTTAGCACGCCACCTCACTTTGAAACATCTTCAGTGGGAACACGGATTTTAAGCTTGGAGGTAGCTACTGAGTAGTCTCCTCTCAAGTAACAGCACTTGAGAGTTGGGAGCACTTGAGGTGTTGGGAGCAAAGGGATACAAACAGTACAGAAACAGTAAGAACAAGAACAGCAAAGGCAACAATAAAAATGGAAAAGAAGACCATGGGTGTGGGGTGGGGCATGTTAATTTTGAAACTTCAGGGAAAATACAACTTAGAGGAAAAAAAAAAAAAGGAGAGCAGGTTCATTGGCATATCAATGGTAATCAAAATGAAAGGAGTGATAAAACTATGATAGATAAGAAAAGACCATTTCTTTGTTTTGTTTTAAATTGACTAGAACAGAACAGTCCTGCTTCAACAGACACCTGACCACACTGGCTAAGAGACCTAAAGTCAGGAATTTTCCAAAGCTTCTTTGACTTTCATTTCTTACATACCACATGTCATTGATTTCTAAGGTAATCCTTTTTTGTGCATTTTAATATTTTGGAAACTGGGATGCCTTTTATAATTAATGGTGGGATATAATTTATTTGCATTTTTTTTCTTTTCTCAGTGGTAACATACACACACACACACACACACACACACACACAAGATACTTCACCTGACAGTCAACAGCATTTCTGATGCATGTAATCCAGTTAAGAACTTCTACTTCCCTCAAATAAATGTGATTTAAAAAATTGTATTAAATGTTTATTTTCTTGAGAGAGAGAGAGAGAGAGAGAGGGAGGGAGGGAGAGAGGGGGAGAGAGAGAGTGTACAAGTGGGGGAGGGGCAAAAAGAGAGGGAGACACAGAATCCAAACCAAGCTTCAGGCTCTGAGCTGTCAGCACAGAGCCCAATGCAGGGCCTGAACTCGTGAACCTCCACATTATGACCTGAGCCGAAGTTGGACAGTTAACTGACTGAGCCACCCAGG
Source organism: Panthera tigris (assembly GCF_018350195.1). Taxonomy (NCBI): domain Eukaryota; kingdom Metazoa; phylum Chordata; class Mammalia; order Carnivora; family Felidae; genus Panthera; species Panthera tigris. The sequence continues at coordinate 35,703,486 of NC_056675.1, forward strand.
CACCCCTCAAATAAACATGATTAAAAATTTTTTTTAACATTTCATTTATTTTTGTGAGACAGAGAGAGACAGAGCCTGAGAGGAGGGGTAGGGGCAGAGAGAGAGGGAGACACAGAATCTGAAGCAGGCTCCAGGCTGTGAGATGTCACCAAAAAGCCTGATGCGGGGTTTGAACCCATGAACCATGAGATCATGATCTGAGCGGAAGTCTGATGCTCAACTGAATGAGCCACCCAGGTGCCCCAAATAAATGTGATTTTTAACACTTAACTACAAGTGATCATGAGAAATATATATACATATATATGTATACATATATATATGTATGCATATATATGTATATATATATGTATATATATATATTTTATGGGGTTAATAAAGTCACTATGTGTTTTTCAATGTTGCACTGAGTAAAAAGGACCACTTTCTTGAATTTCTTAAATACTAAGAATGACCATGCTGGCCCTAATTCACAGTGTTGGATCTTGCAGTGAAAGCCTTCACATCAACAGGAAAAGTCCCACATATCAAGAGGCAGGATGGAGCCCAGCCCTTGGCAGAGTTTGTTTTGGAAACTCTAGATCAGTGGTTCGCACACTTGGGCACACATCAGCATCCCTTGAGGGCTTGGTAAACACAGATACCTGGGCTCCAATCCTAGAATTTTTGACTCGCGGTCTGTCTGAGGTGGGGTTGGAGAATGTGTGTTTTCTACAACTTCCCAGGTGATGCTGATGCTGCTGATCTGGAAAGCACACGTGGAGAGCTGCCTGTCCAGAGTGATGATGGCTCTGTGGTCACCAGGACATCAGGAAAGGAAGGGAGAGGAGGAGAAAAGAGCTTCAGACTCTCCCCACTCTGCTTCAGTCAAAGCAGTCTTGGGGCCCCTGGTTGGCTCAGTCGGTTGAGCATCTGTCTCTTGATTTCGGCTCTCATCCTGATCTCACGGTCATGACGTTGAGCCCTGCATCAGGCTCCACACTGGGCAAGGAGCCTGCTCAGGATTCTCTCTCTCCTCTTTCTTTCTGCCCCTCTTCCCTGCTCACATTCTCTCTCTCTCTCTCTCTCTCTCTCTGTCTCTCTCTCTCAAAATAAACAAACATTAAGAAAAAAACAGTCTTGGTTTTATCTGCCTCTGTATCAGTCTCCATGAGATTCCATATTAAATAAGTCTTGCTGCTTAAATTTTGAAGTGAAAATCACTACTGAAATAGAAAGAACTGACATTTTAGGATAGGACAGATCTGAGCTGTGATGCCAGTTTCATCATTTAGCACTTAAAAATATCTGCCTTTCAGCTTTTTTTTTTTTAAATCTCTCTAAAGTGGAGGTAAAAAGACATAGTTGAGGTCTGGAACTAATGCATACACCACCCTTAGCAGATAGAGCATCTTTCATATGGTAGGAGCTTACCACGTTGTAGCCAGTGGTAATAATAAGAATGGAGTTCGGATCCCTGAAGGCAGAGACGTTTCTGTCTTCACCCCTTCTGTAAATGTGTGTTCACTTGCAGTGACCGAGGACAAAGCAGCTGTTGTCAACTGACTCTGGAACAGCCTGCCAGTTCCCCAGCCCTGGTTAATCAAGGCTCAGAGCTGCAGTTGGGTCAGTACCCAGAGTTTTTGGAAAGCCGGACGCACACTTCCTGCCTCACTGCCTCTGGGCCTCTGGCATCTGGAGCGCGGCTGATTGCCAACTAGCCAACAATCATGCCCTGTGGGCAGAGGGAGCCTCCGAACCAGCTTCTGTCTGCAGCAGCTCCATTTGGTTCAGGACCAGACGCCTCTCTTCCTCTGCAGTTCTTTACAGGTGTTTGCATAACACAGCTGCCAGATCCTCGGTGTCGTGTGCTTATGCGGATCTGTTTATCACAGGCATGAAAAATACCCCCCTTGTGTGCGACTCCCCAATTTTCACTGTTCCCCCATCTGCTCGGTGCTTGGGAACGCAGCACGTGGCATTATCATTTTTACTTAGGGTAAAGATGTTCCCTTCGAACTTAAGTCTAAGCTTTTATTAAAAACATTTAACATTTTGGCTACCACAAAGAACAGAACTCACTTTTAAGAGGAAGAAAAAGGGGAAAAAAAGAAAGGAAAGGAAAAGAAACCTCTCATTTAAACGTGATTTCAGCTCACAGCATCTATGAAGTCTATAGACAACTTTTGGGTGCTATCATTCTAAGAAACTATTTTATCTCATATTTGAACAGCCTGGATGTAGGAGGGAAGGCTTCAATACTAACTACAAAGATAGAAATCTATTGCTCTGAGTTCTCAACACAGAGCTGAACAGCTTGAGGGTGTTATTTCAATATTTTCCCTCAAAGGTAAGCTGAGTAGTTACATATGGCATCTGCCTTAGGAAAATCCTTTTTACACAACAAATTATAAGTAAATATTCTTGCAGATGAGTGTCTATAGGAGAGAGACTAGTGAAATCAAATAAAACTTTTCCAATGACTATGAACCAACACATTAATTAAATTGGTTGGTCTTTGAAATTTGTGACTTTAAAGGCTGTGATTTAGTTGATTATATGCCTCTATTAAAAATCGACCTTATTAACGCATTCCATTTCCCAGAGGCTCCACCAGTATAGCATTAAAGCAAGCAAGAACAAGGTCTATAACAACTTTTTAAAAAGTCAAAAATGTAGGAAAGTGAGATTTCTAAGCTAAGCACTTTCTATTGCTTGGGTTCAGACCATAAAATGTATCTTTAATATAAATGGCTACATCCCCACCTCTGCCTTAACGACCTGCTTGATATATACTATAGCCATTCATATTAATTACATCATTAATAATGGTTTCTTAGAGAAGCCATCTATGAATACAGCAATGTCAGGAGACATATGGGTCATCTAGACTATCTGCAGATCAGCCTTAAGGAACCAGATCTTTACCTTTAGAAATGGCCATGTATTGATGGCTAAAACAAGAGGGGAATAGGCTTTAGACCTCCAAACTCAATTCATAAATCCTGCTGGGTCTCCTACACAGTGACAAGGGAGAAGAGGGTACTTTGGCATAGTAGGGGTGGCCATGAACTCTGAAACTGCAGAGAAACAGAGAATGAGTTCCCCCCAAGAATGCCACCTACACTCTGGTCTTGTGTTTCCAACTCTCTGGGGAGCTTGTCTATATGGCTATCCGGTATTACTTTGGACTCTAAATATCCCAAACTGAACGGCTAATATGGGTACAACCAATGGCCACATGCCACATACTAGATACTGAATTGAGATGTCTACATTCCTTATGTCATTTAATTGTCACAAATACTCCTGTGACTATATGGAAGTTCCACTTTACAAGTTGGGCACACAGAGAATCAGAGAGGTTAAGTAACTTAGCTGAGGTCACACCGCTGTTAAGTGTAGCCAGGTGAAAAACATAGAGGAGATCAGGTGTTCATGCTGCACTCCCCCGAGGTCCTTCACACCCTCAAAATATCTTCTCCTTTTCCCTCTCCACAGTGGAGACTGAAAAGTGTTCGGTTTTGCTGGACCAAAGAGGCCAGGAAGAGAGTAGTGGCTAGAGAGAATTAATGAGGCATCTAGGATCATGAGCAGCTTTGATTTTCCGGCTAAATAATTTAGGTCTTAACCTGCAGGGAATAGGGAGTCACTGAAATATTAAGCAGGAGAACTGACATCACCATTTTTCCAGCAACCCAGTCCAGAGATGTTGGTGATTCTGTTGGTTTTTTTCTCCCCCTCCATTATGTTCAATACAAAACCAAATTTCCATCTCTTAATGAAATGTCAAGGAACCAGTCAGGAACCTGGATCTGAATCCTGGCCCCACCAGCAACCCTAGTTGTGTAACTCTGTATACATTTCTTTAAGCCTCAGTTTCCTGTTCTATAAAACGCTAATGATAAAACAACTACCATATAGGTTGTTTTCAGGGTCAAGTGACTGACAGCCCATAAGGTCATGTCTGGCCCACGGTAAGCACCAGTGAGCATTACAGGTTGAAGTGTACCTCCCCAAAATTCATACATTGAAGCCCTAATTCCCAGTGCTTTGGAATGTGACCTTATTTGGAGATAAGGTCTTTACAGAGGTAGTCAAGTTAAAAGGAAGTTATTAGAGTGGTCTAATCTGACTGGTGTCTGTATATGAAGGAATTTGGGGCACAGACATATACAGAGGGAAGACATATACAGGAGAAGACAGTCATCTACAAGTCAAGGAGAAAGACCTGGAACAGATTCTGCCCCTGGCCCTCAGGAGAAACCAATCCTGCCAAAAGTTAGATTTTGGACTTCTAGCCTCTAGATCTGTGAAACAAAATTTTGTTCAAGCCACTCAGTTGTGGTACTTTGTTTCGGCAGTTCTAGTCAACTAATACAGTAAGTGATAGGTATTCACTCCTTCTCTTGTTCTCTACCTAGGTCCAGTCTTAAGAACCTTATATCTGATTAATGCTCAGACTCCTCCTGTCCTCCATGCCTGTGAGCCCAGGAAAGCAAATGGGTTTCATTTGGTGAAGCAGTTCTGCTCAGCTATAGTCCCTGCCTGGAGCACTGCACTGAGAAGGATGGTGAGGCCAGCCCAGAATCAGTGGGTAATAGTGCCCTAATGATTTGCATTATCTGCCACAGGCACAGAGGGGTAGGGGGAGGGTATGCACTATGTACTTTTCAAACCTGTTCTAGGCTCTCATTGGTGTATTCATCCTGAAAGACCATTACCACATTAAGCCACCTAATGTAGCATTTATATCTTTTCATCATTCTGCTGAAGAGCTTAGAGGATCTTATTTCTGCCAACCACATAAGATGTATACTCTTTGGCCTCGGGAAACTGTAAAAATATTTAGGCAATGACTCATTCATTTATTGCAAGAACTAATAACATCCTCCCCCTAGAACATCACATGGCCTAGGACCCTCACCTTCCATCTAGGTGTCACCACTGCTAGCCTTACTGGGGTTCATTTCTTCCCTTATTCTACCTCCTGCAGTTCACATTTTTGAAGCTTTCTGACCTATTAAGTTCCACAAGCCCTCCAGCTCCCATTTAAAAAGCCCCCACAAGGCTATCCACCTGGCCAGCTTGGGGAGATGCACACCCATCCTAGACCAACCACCAATGCAAGAGAAGAACAAACACTGATTGGCTGGGCCAAGTCACATGTTCATCTCTGTGGCCAGAGCAGTGGGATATGGTAAGAGAGGAAGGGATTCTGCAAATCAGGTTGTGGTTAAAAGCAATAGAGTTTCTCTCTGCCTCCCTCAACTACTCAGCCAACCTCATTGCCCATTTATTCCCAATTTTCTCTCCTCTTATCTTCCTTCCTATGCTTCCTGGCATGTGGCTGTCCCAGGTGGGAAGGTTTGCTCTCTGTTATCCCCTAAAGGGTTCACACAGATTTAGGTAAACATTCTATGAGAGATAGCTGTGAATCTATCACCAGCTAATGGTGAGAAATAACTTGATAGCTTAGAAGACTACCATGAAAATCCCTTTAGAGTCGATGGACCTGGAAGAAAATTCAGTTGAGTGGATGGAGGGAAAAAAAAGTACTTCGAGTATGAAAGATCCAGAATGTGTTAGAAGGTTAACAGATAAGCAGGTGGAAAGAAGTATGGCTGATACTGGGCAGATAAAAGGACCGGATTGGCAAAACTTTACATAATAATCTCTTAGGAAATCATCACATCTGAGTGTGATCCAAGATTGCACATTCACAGATAATTTAACATATTGCAAGCCCCATTTGTGAGTTTAACACTGAATAGAACAGAGAAGGCATATAAGCTTCCACTTCACAGTCAACTCAGAAATTGGTAGTGGCTTCCGGGAACATGGTGTTAAGAAGGATTCAGAGGTTCCACTTACTTGCAGAGAAATGAGCGCTATGATTAAACAGAGAGGTATGGTATGGGTAAGTGGAATAATACAGCTGGGTTTTATTTTATCCTCCTAAAACAACTGTTGACAAATTGTTGTTTTGCAGATAATAGTTGTCTAAAAAAGGACAATGGAGAGCTATGATAAACGAAAATGAATAATCTAATTAACCTATCCCTAACATTGTAGTGTGCATGCCAATTATAATTAAGATAGTGATGGGGCCCATCTATAAATGATCTTCGCAAACATAAAAGAATAGTTTTCAAATGTAAAGGGAAACATCTAAAAATCAAGTGCCACACCATCCAAGGACTATCAACAAATACACAGAGGAATCTGAAGATGTTTCTGCTTCAGAGAGGGATAGAACTAGAAAAAAGACAGGAGTGGGGGTGGGGGGTGGATAGGGGATAGAGAAAATGAATAAAATTAGTCATGGAAGATAAAATTTAGGGCCTGCCACATCGGGTTGGCCTTCAGGAAACCAGGCTGACATGGTAATAACTAAAAATACTAGAAGCCAATTCAACAAAACATCAATCCATTGGATAATAATAAAAATATTTTAGTGAAAAAGTTATTAAAAGTGTTAATATTCTTGGGGCACCTGGATGGCTCAATCAGTTAAGTGCCTGGCTCTCAATTTCGGCTCAGGTCATGAACTCACAGTTCTTGAGATCGAGTCCTGCCCTGGGCTCTGCATTGACAGTGCAACGCCAGCTTGGGATTCTATCTCTCCTCTCTCAGCCCCTCTCCCTACTTCTCAAAATAAACAAATAAGTATTTTTTTAAAAGTATTAATATCCTTGCAACTATTTTATCAATGATTTATCAGTCCCACTCAGATGAAGGTCAACTTATGATACATTCACATTTCAGACACTTATCATTACAATATACTCAATGATTTATACGTAAAATCATGAGAAGAGAGAAGGAGAGAGAGGAGGCTAGTAGTTCGTTGGCTTTCTGAGAATGTCTTACAAGCCTGGACTGACATACCATGATCAAAAGATTTAGTAATCTGGTCTCTGCTTATTAGTGATTATATGACCTTATACAAGTCATTTTCTTTATCTGAATTTTTAACTTCCTTATCTGTAACACAGGAGAAAAAAAATTCGACTTTCCCTCTAATTTGAAAAATGCATTGGAAGAATTGTCAGACATGGCTTTTCATGTCTCTTTGCCCCTTAAACCCATTTGTATATATTTGTCTAGACACTCATTCCATAGTTTGTGAAAAGTCTAAATTGTTTCTTAAGATTTCTGCAGATTGCCAGATCCTTACTGTCTCAAGGACATACCCCATTTTTGCCCTCACTGTGTTTTTATTCTTTTCTTTCCCTCTTGTTGTTATGGAGTTGCCTTTGAATTACAATTAACCTTAACATGAAATACATTCCCTTTCCTTGACAACATACTAACAGTTTACATAAGAACCCTTATGTTCACATAAAAACACTGCATATATGGCAGACTGTATCAGTCAGTACAAGTCAACTAAGTCAACTGTGTAACAAATGACCCCAAAATCTCAAGAACTTAGAAATAACAAAAGCTAGTTTCTCCTCATATGACATGCCCACCATGAATTCTGTGGAATGGAAGAAGAAGAACTTGCCCTACTAAGTCTCTCAAGGACCTGGTACAAAGAAAGAACCATCATCTCAAGTATTTCTAGTCACTATGCCAGAGGGCAGGTGGGGAAGAAGTCTACAAAGATTTGCATCAATAAAATGTTCCAGTAGTTGTCATTTTTATTTATGGCTCAGTAGCCAATACCAGTCACATGGCTCCATTTAAACCACGAGAAGGCCAGGAAGTGCCTGGCAGGAAGGTGAAGCAGAATATGTGGTGATGAGCCCTAATGGTGCTCACATACTATTGTGTATGGTCTACTTGTGTTTATACTGCATCAATAAAAACACTTCAAACTTTAGGCATTGTTACTCTGAGAAGGACATTCATACACACCACCATGTTATTCAGCCATTTTTTCTCTCCTACTCTCTCCTCCCCTAATGTGACTTGTAGCCCTACCCCTCTAAGAAGCAAAAACATCCTCAAATTTCACTTCTTTGCTTATGTAGAGCAACTCAGCTCTCTGCAGCCTTTATCCTCTGACTCTGTTCCAAACTGCTCTTAGCTAAGTCAAGGCTCTGTGTAAGTTTTGAAACTAGCACTTGCAAGAGCCTGTCTAAGATTTTAGTGTGGAGCCAAAGCCCCTTCCCTGTGTCCTTTGAGTCGACATTTTGAAGACTAGAAGAAGTCGGTTAGGTGGGGTTAGGTGAATTATTCTCCAAGTTACACAGCCAAGTGTTACTGTATACGTGGAAGCAGTGTATACTGCTTAAAGTCCTGTGGAAATAATTCCTACCATTTGGGTAACTTCTTTGAAACTCTAGTTTTCTCACTGTAGGAAGAGAATAACAACCCTGATAATATCTCCATGGCCTTGTGCAAGAAAATGCTTTGTAAACTCCAAACAGTATGCAAGCACAAGGAGGAATACAATTGCAGACAAACAAGACTGCTGTAGCACATTCAGAAGTTTCCCCAAATTCCAGGCACTGAGCTCTGTCACACTTATGTCCTTCTGGTTGCAGTAAGTAAGCATTTTATGGTCTGATATCAAGTGGAAGTCAAGCTTCCCTACTCCTCAGGTTCTGTCTGTCTCTGTGATTTAATAATACAGTCCATATTGGGAGATGATACAGTTATGTCATTTATTAGAGAATTGCATTTTTGTGTTCTGCTAAAGGGACGTAAAGATTAGCTCTGCCAGATGCACACATAAAACTGGATAGAGGCACACCTCCAAGTCAACACATCCATCTTTCTCCAGGACATGTCGGCATGTGGAATTTATGAAATATGGACTGTATTAAAAATGTTAAATGAACTTTTTAAACACAACCGGTGCAGACACAAAATCTCCTTTCTTCACTTGTTTGTTTTTGCTTACTGTTGGTTGGTATTATTTTTCCTCAACTGGACTCTCTGTGCTTGTTAAGCATCGGTAAATGGCCAGTTATGAGGCAAACACAAAATATACGTATAAATATTTAATAAGAAACGATAGCAGAAATATAGTGTGCATTTGTTGCTCCACTGGAAAGCTATATTCATTATTCTACAAATTATTCTCCCATAAATATTTCAGAAACTTGAAAAAAGGTTAGAATAGTGTACCCAGTGCTTGGTACGTTGAAAGGACTTTTGCATTCGTACTATGATGAATTCCAATCCTGCTTTCATTGCTGAGGTCTGAAATCTATCTTTTAGTCAGTTTTAGGAGGTGGAGTTATTTCATGTTTTGTCATACTGCCCACATAAATAAGGAAAAAACACCAATTAGCATATAGGAACCATGGTTCCTTCTTGATCAGAGGGCAGACTAACAACTTTCTTGGTATCAGACATGATTAAGGAATAGGACTCTCACTGTGAAAGGTAGTCTAAGATAGAAAAAAAAAAAAAAGACAAGCAGTCTTTTTATCCTGGCATAATGCATCATAAAACCCAGCCTCCTCAGCCCATTGATTTTGATAGGAGTGATTTATTTTTTAGCAGACAAATGTTTATTGAGTGCCTAATATGTCTGAGGCACCACACTACATGCTGAAGATAAACTGTGACCAAGAAGAATATGGTTATTTTTGATATCACTGAATTTCTAAACAGTGTCTTTATTTCTGTTAATTAACTCTGCATAGAGTAAAGTCTTATTTAAGGGGCTGAATGGCATTAGCACTATTCTCTTTGATGGTAGAAAAAGCTGACAAGCTATTCAGTGTCCAATGAATATGGCAACCAGGAAGTAATCAGATGATTCTGTGAGTATTCCCAAGGAAGACTGGATGTGAGAGATGGATGATGGATTGTGTTGGTGGTTCTTTTAGGATGTCAATGCATGGGAGCTTATGATCATCAAGAAAACATAACTTCTATGTTTAAAGTATTTTCATCAGATGTGGACTGATTCTAACTTTCTTTTCTGAAAAGCATCAAGGTGTTAATAGGCTGTTTTCCTTAACCACAACCTTGCTTTAGCCATAAACATAAAACTCACAGCCCTTGTCAGAGCCTTGAGTTGATAGATGTTTCATGTAATGGTGACTCTGGGACTCTCCACTTTCGTGTGAGTCATATGGAGTGGCCATGCATACATCCAGCACCTCAGAGAGTACTTCCAACTTGAATGACATGGGTCTTAGTGGACAGGAGAGGTCAAAACCCTAAGTATGAAGGAGAGATCAAAATGTAAACATTTCTGTAAGGACCTTCTCACTCCAAAGTGAGTCATGTCCCTTAGATAACTAAAATGGGGTCAGAGATACTGATAGTTCCTGCATAACAGTAATGATAATGTCATCATCACTAACAGCAACACAGTAGTAATGACCAAAATGTCCATTATGTGCACAAGCATTTTAGGCATTATATGACTACATGTTTATAAGCAGTTTGCCCAGGGTCACATTCTTGACTGATGATGAGGTTACAACCTAGATTTTGAGTCCTTTATTCAAATCCTTACTCAAACAGTCCTTCCTGTTTTTTCAATTCCCTGGCCACATCTCATTCCCACTCAATGCTCCTCCCCATTATAAGGCCAATCTGGAATCATCTGTATGATTAACGGCATGAGCTATAAGGTCAATCTTCTTGGTTTCCCATCTTACATACTATACTTACACTTCCTGCCTATGGGACTCTATGCAAATTACCTAACTTTTCAAAGCCTCAGTTTCTTCAACTGGAAAATGGGGGTAAAAAAGAACACAGTGTTACTGTAAAGATGAAACAAAATACTTCATTGCATCCTATTTTCATGGTGAACATGACAATGGTGATGAGGATAGTGATCATGACCATGATGGTACCACAGCACCCAAGATTTTTTCCACCTAAATCTATGAATGGAGAGCATCTTACAGCTGATATAAAATCTCAGAGAATCCCAATAAAAACTACATGTCTAATGTGTTTAACTCAATAGTTTATGCAGCAAATAGGGGTTTTTTTCTTTTTTTTTTAACTGAAAATAATTACAAGAACACAGCTATAATTCACTGTCATAGCCTTGAGGAAGCCTCATGCAATTGAAGAAGATACACATAAAACTGTGATAAATTGAAAGCCTATTTGAAATATGTAGTCATAGTGAGCACTTCTTATTTAATTGCATTCTGCTTACATAACTAAAAGACCTAAATTAAAGCATAATCATGTTTCTAATGATTTTTCATTCTTTTCCCCCTCCAACATAAGGAGGCTCAAGGTGTTAAAATAGTTATGCTTTGGGGCTGAGATAACTAATATGTAAATTAAACATATATTCATACACTTATTTCCTTAAATAAAAAAAAGAAGCAAAAATTCCCATTCCTAGTAATTTATTCCTTCTTCATGCTTCAGGAGGAAGACTTGCTATAGATTTTTTCCAATGCATAGAAATGAAAAGTTTCTCAAGGAAGTAATGCCAGGTACATATTTCAAAAGTTTGGGTGGCTTTGCATAGCCTCCGAAATGCTGAGAATATAGAACACGCTCCAGTATATCTAATTATCTTTATGAAATCTCTCAAAATCAATGGCATTATACTCAAAACCAGCTGCAGCCAGGGAAGTCAAACAGAGCAGAGTGTCACTGAGGTTACTGAGAAGTATGGCTTTCTTCTTAATAGCACTATTTTTATGGAACATGGAATTTCTGAATCATCATATTCTGTTAACTCTTTTAAGAACCCAAACAATTTAACCATTTTGGTTGAAGAAATCAGTTCAACTCTATCTCAGTATATTTGGCCACTTTCAAGTCCTTAAAGACAAAGAATCCCTGGTTTTGAGAAACAACTCTAGATCTAGCTCACAGGGGATAATTTTAGTACTAATGATAGCATGGAGCCAGTCTACAGGAACTGTTGCTGTTGCAGGAATATTCAAAGTACCTGATTGTTAACTGGATGCCTTGGTGTTCTTACAAATGCTCTTTTCTCCTCTTGAAAAATTATTCAAATATAAAGAAGAATTGGCTTTCCAAATAAGCAAATTCTTGGGAATTCAGGGGACCTAGAATATGGAAGAGATGGGCTATTTCAGCTGTTTTCTAAATTAAATTTTAAAGAATATTTTATGAAGTGTTAAAAGCTAGTAGGTAAAGAAGCTTGGTCATAGACAAAGGTGAAGGAAGGAAGGAAGGAAGGAAGGAAGGAAGGAAGGTAGGTAAAAGTGAGAAACAAAATCATCTAGAGCTATTCATCCAGATAAAAGTGATTCATTCATTCACCCAATAATCATTAAGTGCCTATTCTGCTAATGCTGAGCACAAACTGGTGACCAGGGTAGACATGGTTCTGTTTTCATACAGTTGCCGCCTGGTAGGGGGGATTCAAAAATCACGTTAACACAATATTGGGGCAATCCCATGGGGTTGGGAAAGGACAAGGAGGGGTATTTAACTGAGAAGATTCCCAGAAGAAATGATACCTATAATCTTAAGGAACAATAACATTAACTTTATAAAACGGTTTTAGAGACATACATGCTGCAGACAGAAACACAGATATATACACAGACTAAAAGACTGTGGATATGTGAGAAAGTGATATGAGGCAGGGATACAGGACAGGGGAGACAAAGCAGAGACAGTAGCTTGAGGGCCAATGATAGAATTTTAGACTTGATCCTATAATCAGGGAAAGAAATGGTAAGAATTTCAGCAAGAGCGACTGATCAGCTTCCCACATTAGAAATCAGCATTGTGGCTGCGATATGGGAAGAGACTGGTGACGGCAAAGCTGAAGGAAGGGAAGACCAGTGAAGAGGAGATCACAGAATTCCAGCAGAAGGAGAATGGAGAGAAGTGAAAAGATTTAAGAAATATTTAGCAGGGGCAGGGGCATCTGTTGGACTCAATCATTGGACGTGAGCAAAGAGTCAAGAGCAAGTTACAAACACAGAGAATACAACTTCGGTTGGTTCAGTAAAAAACAAAGAAACACAAAATGCTTCCTCAAACACTCAGTCAAAAGAGTGTAAGAAGAAAAATGATGAAGTCAACTGGTCTACTTGTAAGGCTCTGCCTAAACACATGTGTGAATTCATTCATTTACTTTTGCCACGTTTAATGAGTGTCTGGTAGGCATTTGGAACAGGGCTTCACCCACTTAGGTCCAAGTCTACAAGAATATGAACCCCTCTGAATAGAAGGAGAAGTAGAAAAAATAATCCTGAATTTTCTACTCTCTTTATAAATGAGTTTTAATTCATGCCTCTCGAAGTTAGGGCCTTTTATTAGTGACTGTAAATCTCAGAGAAGACAAGAAGTCATGAGATTCTGAAATTGCCTTATAAATTAGTTGCTGGTAGTGTAACAGTGGTTTAGTTTGTTGAGGGGCTGGGGTGGAGAGGGATTTTGGTGTTGAAATAATTACTGAACATTACTGAACCAAATAATTACTCTGTGCTGTAAAATTACGGTTATGGTAATATTCCCATCATCATTTGTTTTGTTTCTCCTAATCTAAATTATGATTTTTTTTGGTTATTGCTTTGCAAAGCTACAATATAACAGTCAAACCTGAAATTAAAACCAGCCTGCAAAAGTTATACAAGGTGATCCAATATGCTTGGGTAGCAATTATTCACGGCAAATACTACCATGAAGCTCTTAAATCCTCATTGCAAAGCTAGCTGGACGTGCATCAACTACAACCGTAGATATTTATAGGTATCAGAGGTGAGGTATGAGTATATGGAACAATTAAAATGCAAAGGAAACATCTGAAAGTCCAAGGGAACCATCTTGGGATCTCAGATTTCTGTTTCAAACAGTGCTAGATCTCAGTAGTGCCCATGAGGGAGAAGGCACTGATCTTCTCAAGCAAAACCCAGGGGAAATCCATACTCTCTCTCCTTGACTGTCCTACCGCATGCTGCTAACTCTCTTTGCTTTGTCTGTGAAATTCTGGACAGAACAATGTCTTCCAGACAAACACTGAACTTCTTCCTTAGCACCCTGTGAAAGCAGAACACTGGGTGGTCTAAGAGTCCTATAAAAAAAATCATCACTGTGTTCGTCGTCATCATCATCATCAACGTCAACCAAAAAGAAAGGAGACTGGTAAATTATCAACGTGATAATTTTCTTTTTTTTTTTTAATTTTTTTTTTAACGTTTTATTTATTTTTGAGACAGAGAGAGACAGAGCATGAACGGGGGAGGGGCAGAGAGAGAGGGAGACACAGAATCGGAAGCAGGCTCCAGGCTCTGAGCCATCAGCCCAGAGCCTGACGCGGGGCTCGAACTCATGGACCGCGAGATCGTGACCTGAGCTGAAGTCAGCCGCTTAACCCACTGAGCCACCCAGGCGCCCCAACGTGATAATTTTCAAACCTGCAGGATTAACTCAGAGGATGATATGACTAAATCTTACAGCCTCAACATGTTAAGTATGTCCCTTACTTTGTAGATCTTAATATTTAGTAAGCAGGATCCCAGATATTGAGAGGACATAAGCAACTCCTGGGTTGAATGTGTGTGCTGGTTTGTGTTTAGTGCGTAAGGGAAGCACCCACATTCTGAATTTTCCTCCTGAATTCCTGTGGAGGAATCAGCTCCTGTGACTTCAGAACCCACCTGCATTAGGTAGTTAGTAATTCTGTGTAGCCTCTTATACGTTTCTATTCATTCAAAATGGAACTCTAAAGATTCACATGGCTTTGAAAATTTGATGATTGTTATGTCAGAATTTGTTTTGAGAAGGATAAAAACCCTAATCCTGAAACATCAGAATTAAGATAAAAGGTTCTGATTATAGTTTTTCTCCTCTCCTGTTCTCTAATTCCCCAGGTTTCCTGTGCACAAAATTCCACATTAATCTCCTTTTCTTACACGGTCCAATGTATTCCAACAGCTTTTGTTCCTGGAAAGAGCTTCTTTCTGGCTTGTAGACAGCCCCCTGCTAACTGTGTCTTCCTATTACAGAGAGAGAGAGAGAGAGAGAGAGAGAGAGAGAGAATATGAATATGAATATGAATGGTCTCTCTTCCTCTTCTTAAAAGGGCACTTATCCCATAAGGGTCTCCCATCTTCAAGATCCAATCTAAACCTAATTATTTCCCAAAAGCCCACTTCCAAAAATTATCATATGCAGAGTTTCAACATATGAATTTAGGGGAACACAAACATTCAGTCTATAATAGAAGGGCTCTGAAAATGTTCAATCAATGGCCTTAGTGGCAGACACACAAATCAAGGTAAACATGTACTTCTGTTCCACTTGCCAACTTAGCTTCAATGTCCCAAAATCAAACATTATTCAATTTAAAAGAAATGTTTAAAAAGGAAAAAAAGAATCAGAAATCAGTGAAGATGAAGAGTTGGCCTGAATCTTACTTTCCTATTTTGCCTTGGTTACTTACTGATTTGAACACCAATCAGTATCCAGGCTTACAGAAATGCCCCAGGACCTGTATTCCCTTTAAGTTTATAGGATACCTATCTGTCCTGTTTTATTTTCTACTTATTTCTACAAACTACTCCCTATGCCCATCCTCTTATCATGGTAAATCATTCCCTGTGTCCACTTCTGGAGGCTGGTCAGGACCTATCTTTATTTCTATGAATTAAAGGTCCTGGAGGCTGCAACATGTAGCATTGCAAGAGTTCAATGGGAAAATCAGAATTAATATTTGCTAATGTGAAAACAGTACTTACTATTTCACAGATACTTCGATAAGTATTTCACACATATTATCATACTTAATTTTCTCCACACTAGTATGGGGAAAACATCACTATATTCCCACTTTTTAGATAAGTTAAATGACATACAGCAGTGTTAAATAACTCGCTAAGCTTCTCCGAAGCAGCAAGTAGGGATATCAGAATCCAACTGCAAATCTGACTGATCCAAGCTCAAGGATTTTTAGTCTTTATATTTTATTACTCTAAGAAGGCTATTATAAAGTGACTATATAATTTATCAATCAAACTGGGATACTTGTGAGTAAGAGTGGGCATGTTAATAATTACACCAGGATAAAGGTATCGAATAGGGTGGGTCCTGAGAAAATCTAAAGCTGAGGGCATTCTGGGTAAGTGATATGTAGTAACTGGTAAGTATGTATGTATTGTATATATTTCCCTTCATTGCCTTCCTCTTCCTCCTCCTTCTTTTTGCCTTTCTTCTCTTAAACTTCATTAGTTTCTCAGAAATGGGAAACTCTCCAGCTGACAGAAAGTTCTGGGTTACTGGGGGGTCGGGGATCACTAAAAAGAGTAACTGCCTCAAGAGAGTGATTCCTTGTACAAAACCACATTCGGGAACCAATGATGTTCCAGAAGGAGCATTCCCACCCCCATGCACGATCAAGAGAAAGTCAAAAGTTCACTCAGCTTCCCCTAAAGTAGCTTCATGCCTTTCTTTACAAGACTAAAATGGGAATTCACAAACATCTGCATTTAGTACATCTCCAAGCTAAAACCTGATTGCTTTATGGGAAACTCCCTTTGGAATTGTTCCTGCTGGTTAGAATGCAATCATCAAATACAAGCTCATACTAAAAGCAAGTCAGTGATTTTTTTTTAACCAGATAATACAGACTCTAACTAGAGGGTTTTCTTTCCCCCTAAGTTTAAAACAGTGTGACCTTTAGATATTTTCAAGAAGTTAATGATCCTTAAGGACCTGTTTCCTTATTTGGATCCTTTGTATGCCAAGCTGTATGCATACAAAAGTCATAATCTTGGAAATCTCAAGCTTTTTAACAAAGTCCTTTGTAAAAGACATGTTTTGCACTATCTATTTTCTGTTTAACCCAAAGATGGAGATGAAAGGATAAGCATACATGGAGATGATGGACAGGATTTGGCATCTTTTCTCCTTTTTAGACCCATCAGTAGCTTTTCATTATTATGCAACTATTGATATATTTTTTATTGGTTCATCACACCTTGAAACCTGAAGTCCATCAGCCACCCCACGCACAAAACAGAAAGTGGTAGAAGGTGGTTTACATTTCATGAAGCATTAAAAAATAATGAGAAGAGATTGAAGTCATAAAGAACCATCAGAGACACGGTGAGCAAAGCCATTTTTTAATATAAAGAAAATGCATATTATGTAGAAAAAGAGACTGAAGAAGGAAAAAGAGAAATGGATTATTTTATGCAAAAGTATTGCCTTCTAGCTTCTATTTCCATCCTTTTATTCCTGTATTTACCCAGAAATATTGTGCTAGCCAATATCACTCCCTCTTTTCTTCCTGACTGCCTCTTTCAGGGTATTCTTCACTTGATTTAGACATCGCTCGAAGAGAACAAAATGGGTTAGCTTTTTCATGCAATGTGTTAACACTAAGTTACCTGAAGGCAAGGAGCCTGTCAGAAAGAAATGGGGACTTCACACAAAAAAGAGAGAATTTAGTTGTACCTGAAATTTTTCAGTGCACAATTGTCACCTGTTCCATTTACCAATGACACAAAGCAAACCCACTTGTGAAAAATACCAAAATAGTAAATAAGAGGCAAAATTTGAGAAGCTAGAATGATCTTATTAATGAAAAAGATTATGGAATACTAGGTTGTCTTCATACCGTGAGGAAGAATAATAAATTTCATGCCCATAATATCTTATTAAATAAAAAAAAATTCTGGACCACAAAATATTATCTAAAGAACGATGTCAGCTATATCTCTAACACCTGACAGTTCCTAAAATATAGTCACTAACCATGTACTGAGTAAATGTTAAAGTAAATCTGTGTTAGGGTGTGTGTGTATACAAAAAAAAAGTGATACCATTACAAATGACTTGTCTTGTGTTTTCTCTATTTTCCTATTATCTACAATGGATACATACATATTATTTAAGTCATTAGTATAGGTATTTGTAAGACTCACCCCAACAGTGACACTGGAATTGAGGATGATGGTTAACCTTAGATTCTGAGATGCTGAATTTATTACCAAAAGGAAAAACCCAAAATGTGCCTCTTGTTTTGATGAGAATTGTTTACATAGCATCAGAACTAAGGACTGGACTCCCAACAATGATTTGGAGTAGTGAGTGCCTCTGTTTGTATTTTCAAACACACCTTACAGTAAAAATAAATTTAAAAAGAGGTTGCACATAACAAAGTTTTCTAGGTGGCAACCTTTCTTAAGGATTTCATGCATTATCTAAAGGCTTTAAAAGTCAGTTCAGAATTTTCCATCATGAACAAAACAAAATACACGACTTAGATCACTGATTCCAAATGCACTCCTTTGACCCACACAAGTTGTAATGATGTGTATTTTAGTCCAGGATAAAAAGAAGACAGTAGGGGATTTTGAAACTAAAGCTAAATTTTTAATTAAGCTTTTTTGCTTTTATTTTGAGATAATATCCTTCCTACACTTTTGGGTCTGAGAATGTTATTACTTTCCTAAAATGCTGCTGATTTTGTAAAATGTCTAAACTTCTTAAAATAAAACAAATAGTCTCCCTAAGTGGTACCCTATTTGCTGCTATTATTATTATTATTGTTATTACTATTATTATTATTGAAATGTGTTCTTATCTTGAAATCACTGGGTTGGATGACTAAAGAATAAAGTTTCATGTCTACTTTCTTGTTTTCGAACTCTCAAAGTAGAAGAGTTTTATTTTTGGAGTAAAGTCTAGGAATCTAGTGATTTGAGAACAGAAAATAATGAATTATTTATGTGCTGGGACAAGATTACTGAAATAGTTTCCCTGCAATGACCCGTCCTGTCTGTTAAAGAGAATCCTGGCTTTGTCGTGTGTCAGTTTTGTATTCTACCCACCCCGTACTCCAAGGCAGGTTCAGTCTTTGCCGAGGAGATCGATTACAGGCTCTGCAAGGTATAAACCTGAACAAAAGGAGGAGGGCTAGAAAGAAGAATGTGGGAGGATTCTGTGAGAGAGGGGAATGAAGAAGCACAGGTGTGAAGAAAACAATAGACAGGTAGCTTTTTAATAAATATTCAAAACACTGGTGAAGGACTTGGGGTCTCATTTTGGTTCCAAGACTTATTTGCTTTCACATACCCTCCTGACTGTACTACATGGCTCCATTCCCCCTTATGGCTACTGCTGACTTGGTAAGCGAGAGGTCCTAACTTCCATTTTGTGCCTAGGGTCAGTTTTTACAACCAAAGTCTTGGTATTTTGATACCCTTCTCTCTTTGTCGTACTTCCACTTCATCTTACAAAGAAGATAAAAAGGGCACCAAGAAACAGACTATGTCTCTAATGACATTTCTATTTATTCACACAACCAAGGGAATAATAGTAGTTGGTACCTGACTACAAGCCCTGTCATACGTTCTAATTGTGGAGGCAACATAACGAACTAAGAGGTGGTACAAGGCTAAGCTTACTTAGGTTCTTCTTCTACGGGCCTTTTCTAAATGTCAGGAATGAACTTTGAACATGTAGTCATATATTCTAAACACTTAGTGAGTCTTCAGTTTCTTGGTTACTTATAAGCATCTTTACAAATGCATCTTCTTGCCCCACTGTTCTTGACTATTTTCTCCGATCTATGCCCAGAGGATGCTTTGTCTCCAACCTTGATGGTTTTCCATTCATTCATTCAAGTTATTATTATCTTTTTTTTTTTAGAGAGAGAGCACAAGGAGGGTAGAGGGGCAGAGGGAGACAGTGAGAATCTTAAGCAGGCTCCACACTCAGCACAGAGCCCGACAAGGGGCTCAATCCCACAACCCTGGGATCATGACCTGAGCTGAAATCACGAGTTGGAAACTCAGCCAGCTGAGCCACCCAGGCACCCCTGGATTTGCCTTTAGGTTGGAATGTTTTGTGTCATGTCCTGGTGTACTCCAAGAACAAATCCAGGCAAACCCTCCTTTCTCTTTTGGGATTTGAGTCCCTGCTAATTGGTCTTCCTCCATCCACCCTTCCACAAATAAGCTTTTGAGAGCTCCACTGCTCCCCACAACATAACACTATGTTGAACATCTTAGAAAGACTCAACAAACCCTTTCAAAAGCCAGCTGTAGCTTATTTTTTCAGGCCATCTGTGATCATTCCCCTTCCACCTCCAGACCCATTCATACTAAGGTACTCCCTAATTCTCAAATGCATCATTCACTTTGTTGATGCCATTTCAACTGGAATACTAACTCTTTTCTGCCTAGGAATCTCTTCATTATCTAGGATCCAGGTCAAAAACCACCTCCTTTCTGCAGGTTGCCTCTGCAAGACAGAGCTGTTTGTTCCCTTTCCTATGTTTCTGCAATATTGCTAAAAACTCTACCATTATGTCTCCTCAGCGCATTGAACAAAAGAGGGTTTTTTGTTGTTGTTGTTGTTTCTTGTTTTTTTGTTTGGTTGGTTTTAATTTGAATTTCTTCTTCTATTTCATCAAAATCTACGTGAGGGCCTTCCAATTGTCTTTCCACAGACCAGCAAAATCAGCATTTCCTGAGAGTTTGCTAAAAAGGAAAACTCAGGGCCTCCCCCAAGACTTGCTGAATTACAATCCCTGGAGGTGGCCCAAGAATCTCTGTCTTTTTAAGATTTCCAGGGGATTCTTATGCCCAACAGGTCTGCAGAGTAAGGACCAATGCTCATGTAACTTTATATCCCTAAACACAACACACACAGCAAGCCCTTGATAACCTTGAAAGTGAAATTAAAAGCTACGTTTTTTGTGTGGAGTTTATCCTTTTCGAACCTCTTCTGCAGTGTAATGACATGTTCTCATCAAAATTAGTTTTACCCTGCTTTTTCCCGTCAGTATCGACTGGAGCTTATTCGGTTTGCCTGACACACTTCATACTCCACATCACAGCTCTTGTCTGATCCAAGGCTCCCCAATGCACATTTCAAACCTGATCCCTCTGCAGACCTCCTGCTGGTGCCAAGGAGAACACGTGTTAATGTTAATGGCATTTGGGGGCAGGGAGAAAGTGCAGGCTAGACAAAAAACAGGGACACTGGCTAGGAGAGAGGGAGAATACATGGACTTGAAAATGCTTTTGTCACGTGTTTATTATCAACGGTGTTTTCAAGTAGCTGCTAAGTCTAGAAGACACCTAAGCTTCTGAAACACATCTGACCTCATCATACACACTGAAAAACAGAGGAAGGTCCATGTGAAGTCAGTAACATTGCACCAGAAGGACCCAAGAGAGGGGTTGTTAGCTGGAACGCCTTGGTGGTTTAATATGAAATGAGAGCCTTAGTTGCTAACACTGAATCTGCTCAGTTAAAGGAATATTGAGAGTTGAAGCAATTATCCCAGTAATTGAGTGGGGAAGAAAATCATTTCTTTTGGAAAAGAGACCCATGCCTTTCAATTAGTAGTTTACATTGATCAAAGACATTAGGGAACAGCTCCACTTGTCCAGCTTTTGTCTTATAGACCAAGAGTACTTCATCACTTTGCCCATCTGCCCCAATCTTGCCAAGACACTGCACTTAAAATGGCCCTTGTTTTTGCATAAAACCCTGAAAATGATCTGGGTTGCATAAAAGCCTGAAAATAATCTGAAAATGATTAAAGTCATCTAATCATCTGAAAAGAAAGCAGTCTGATGCTCAAAAAACAGTGCACACACACACACATACACACAGCATCTTGGATGTACTTTTTTTCTTACGTAATATATCAGCCATAAAAAATACAGAAGATGCTACAACAAATGCCATATGTCCACTTTGCAGCTTGCAACATAAATATAACAAATATAACTGAATCTCTCTCAGTTGCTCTCCCTGATTGCAACTCTTTTCCCACTCCCCAAAAGAGGGGGCTGCACTGCGGAACTCAGGATCTCCCATCCAGATGCCAGTTTCTCTTGTTTTACCATATATGCAGAGAGCCCATGAGAATATATAATATTTTCCATATGCAATAAATGTGCAAAATAACATCATACTCTATGTCTTCTTCTGCAGATTACTTTTTGTGGTTGTTCAATATTCTGGTTTTAAGATTTATCCATGCTGATACACCGAGGTCTAGCATAAGAGTGTTAAGTATAGCATGGCAGTCCAGACATAAATTTTGCTATGGTTATTTTCTATTTCCGTATTGATGGGCAATTAGTGTTTGTTTGGTAGATTGTTCTCTTCCCTTTGCTTCCACAATGGTAAAATTGATATTCGTATATGTGTCCCCTAGGGATGAATGTGTGGGCACCTTCAACTTTCTGTAATGTTGCCAAGTTGGTCTCTAAAGTAGTTGCATCAGTATACAACCCCCTGGCAGCATGTTATAGTGCACACTGACCCCACATCCTTGCCAACACGTGGTGCTGTCTAATTTTTAATATTTGTCAAGTTGAAGAGAGTAAACTAAATGCCTTCCAGAGATGCTTTCCAGGGATGAATAGTTAGCACCCCCAGCAGAGGACAATGGGGTCTATTAGAACAGAGAACATTCGGTCATCAGATATATTAAGTAGTATCTTTCTACTGGTAGCATTAAGTGCCTAACATTGTGTCTGGAATATGATGTATATTCAGCACATATTGGTTAAATGGATTCACTTGAGCTATTGCAGATGACTTGGAAAACAAGGGAAATATCTGCAAGAAAAGCTGTGAATAGCCAGCACAGGACTATTCTTTAGAAAATAAAAAAAAATGCAATTCCAAATATTCTTTCTTCACTTAACTCAGCAATCCAGCTTGTTCCATCAGGTACCCTTGTGGTTTTAACTCATACACTTTACAGTCAATGAGCAAAAACCAATTCCACTCCTCAAATTCTTCTCACTTACTATTCAGCTGTCTCAATTCATTAATTTGCTTAATCAGCCCTCATCAATAACACTTCTCTCCATCGCAATCCTCTCCCTGAAAGGAAAAGCAAGCTCTGAATACTCAAAAGTGTGAATCTATAAAGAAACAAGAATGGCTGGGGGAAAAAAATACTTGTATCATGCCTTTTGGGGGATTAAAATAACTTCATATTAACATGTGTGCTATTATCAGAGGTCAAGGCTGGAAGACGTTTTCTCATTTTGCTGATATTGTAGTCACTTAAAAATTGAATTAAATGGTTACAACATTTGGTGACTAGCTAATGACAATTCTATGGAGGGTCATAGGTATCAACACAGAGAGACGTTTCCTGGCACTGCAAGATGTCTGAAACATGCCCGATGAAGGGCAGCTCATCTCAATTCAGAGTTCTACAAGCAGCACAAGAAACACATACATTTGGGAAACTTGTCAGTCCACTGGCCTTGGTCTGTACACCTGAATAAGAGTAAGCACCCATTCTTAGAACTAAGTTTTTTGGAGAACTGATGGCCAATAAGTAAAAGAAAATATGATCTTTTGAGTCAGTGTAAACCCTGGCTAAAGGATCATAAAATACAAGGTTCCTTGTCTGTTTGTGGAGGGCAGTAGAGATCTGTGCACAGAATCTTTGCATCTTTATTATAAAAAGATAGCAGATATCAATAACAGATAACATGTTGGTCAACGGGTGATATGAGAATAAATCATACTCAAAAGATGATATCTTGGTGAAGAAGAAATGTCACGTTATTAAACGGAGGAATTTGAATTTCTAGCATTTTGTTGTTTAGAATGAACCACAAGCATTGGTGATCGATTTCCTTCTCCAACCTCATTCCTGACCCCATACACAAATGGGTACACATCATTGTGATTTGGGCAGTTAAACTGCAATATGTCGATATGGTTTAAACCTACTTCTGATGAAAAAAGCCAGAAAACCATATGGCTGTGCCTAAACCCTTCTTCTGTAGAAATTATGGAGCTCCTACAAGTCTACCATTAACAAAAGAAAGAAAAAGAAAAGGCAACAGCAAAAAGAGAAGGCATCCTGGATCCACTCTCATTTTAACTGTAGCTGAGATGAAAATCCCAATCTAGATGTGATATTTACCACCACTTTGACAAGGTCACTTATGAGTGAGGTATTTCATCCTTCAAATATTAAGTCATAATTACAACAATAATTGGGATATTCCTATTTCTGGTTTGTTACACAAAAATGTCAATGAAAGGCTCTAATCAGGCTCATTCTTGGCATGAACATGTGTGCAAAGAGGAGAAAAGCCTTTCCCTTCCCATAAACTGGTTTAGAATCTCCCTCTTAACTCCATCTGACCTAAGAGAAACCAGTATCGTCTTGATGCTTAAAAATAAAATAAAATAAATGCATCGAATTCTATGGGATAGGCTCATTAGCTGGGGACTTGACAGGTTGCTAAATGGTAACTCAGAATGAAGAGCTACAAACACACTATAATTAATTACCAAAACAGGCACTGCTTGGGCTAAAGCTGAGGCAACAAAGTGCTGACGGAACAAAATTCTCATTCCACTGCTCTCCCTGCCTCTCCCAATTTACAGGAGAATGGGAAATCATGAACAATTGATACACTCCGTTAGCTGCTATCACAGAGAGTAACTTTCCATGTAGCCTTAGGGGTATCTTACACAGTTTAACACTGAAAATAAAAGGTAATGTTCTTGGCAAAGAGCTAGGGGGATTAAATTTGGGAGGCTTGAAGCAGCCTTGAATTGTAGTCAATAAAAAAGGGACCAAATAGTAATTTTGTAATTTAACTGTGCTGGTTATGCCCAATGAGTCAGACACTTGTGAAATAAACCATGTAAATAGAAAAATGGCTTAACTCTTTCTGTCAGTACACATGGTGTTTCTCTCATGCTTCCTGGCAGTGGGTTCTCTGATTCAATAAAAATAATGTGATTATGTAGATGCTACCAACAAATCTTTTAAGTGAGTTCTTCAGTAAAGGTGTTGACTTCTTCTTTGAGATTCTTGCTGCTATATTTCAAAGATGAGGAAGGCCATGAATATGGTGGAACATTGCTCTAGATGTCAACATATAGAGGGTCAGAGTCCCAAATCAGCAGGAGCTGGAAAAAGTCTTGTTAAAATCATGGAATTCTTGACCACACACAAAAAATCACTCTTCAGAAGCTTGTGTCAGGGTTTCTGCAGGAACCACTTCACAAACAAAATAAATAAGTCAATGAGTCAACAAAATAATGCAACTGACCAGGATTTTCAATGATTTATTCAATAACTCCAGGGGATACCCTGGATAACTCCAGGGATAATTCCCTCCCTACTCCTTCTTTCCTTCCTTTTTTTTTTCTTTCTTCCTTTTCTGAGGGCCACCTTACAGCTGAATTGATGTTATCCAAATTGACAGATTTAGGCATTGGCCAAGTAATAGAATGAGAATCAAAATGCTTAAAATACAGGTAAACACATCTCCTTCCTGTTGTGAGTGGTGTTTTATGACAAATGTATCTGCTTGTAACTGCTTCATGGTAGGATGTTGTTGAAATAATTACTTTGCTTCCTAAGTCAAATTTTTGACCACACCAAACCTCTTGAAAAGTCAGGAATATATAAATATTTCTATCCCCTGACCTGACCTGAAACACTCTTTGGAGAATATCCTTAATGGAAAATTTTTGTGACTTACCCCTTTGTTACTGGGGGTGGTGGTGGAAATCATGACCTTTATATCCTGGATATAACGCTGGTAACACTGTAACCTCAAACAGGGGCTCCAAGGGGACATACTTACTTAGAATTCAGAGAAGTTTCCAAAATAGTATTAATTGGAAATAAAACTCCTATCTCACCATATTCAACAATAAAAGAGCTGCTGAAAAGATCTGAGGAGGAGGGAGTTATCTTGATCACTGGAATATTTATGGCAACTGGCACAGAAGCTGGTTCCCAAAGCATATTTGGGGAAGTAACAAAAGGAAGGAGGGAAGGAAGGAAGGAAGGAAGGAAGGAAGGAAGGAAGGAAGGAAGGAAAGAAGAAGGGATGAAGGGAATTCATTGATTACTCAGTATCCTCTAAAGGTAAAAGAATTCCCTAGAGTTAGTCAATCAGAGGACTCCAAGCAACGTATGAAATGCAATCTAGGTTTCCATTATTGAGATGTCTCTCCAAATTTTAAGATCTCTTATTCTCACTCTTGTTTTGTGTAACTGCCTGCTGAAAATCTTGCTTACTCTGACTTGGCAATCTCAGACCCACAGACTAGAATTTTGGCCTCCTTTCCTGTCTCTCCTTCCCTCCTGTACATATTTGCTGTGCCAGGCTCTGTGTTGGAGACAGGGGATCACACCTTAAACAAGACAGGCATAGTTACTACCCTCATGGAACTTACAGTATTGCAGTGAAATCTGGTATGTGCCTACACAGCATCCTTTCCTTCCTTTGGGATCATCCCTCTCTCCTTCCAGGAGCTGTTCCTTCCCTTTCCACTATGGAGTAAACCCATTCTTAGCCAGCAAAAGGCAGCCCAGGCATTGGTATCAGATTCCAATCTCAGTGATCATGGTCGTCCTCTGTCATGGATGAACCAGGACAAGGAAAGAAAGGCAGTTCTCCCTGGTGGCAAGGAGGTAAAATATGAGGTTCAAGAAATGCTAGTGTCCAGATAAAACAGGAAATCTGAGTCCGGAAAAGGTAAGAAGAAATCCTACTTTTGCTAAATCTCCTATTCCTCGTGGTCTTAGAGGTCTAGCTATGCCACTGGAACTCCAGCAATTAGGATCCCAGATCTTCCCATATTTATGTAAGACATTCCTCATTTATATAAGCCTTTTACTAATTAACCCCTTTCCTCTATAGAGGTTCTGTCATTTGTACCCAAAGATTCCTGCCTAATACAGGCATATTGATCATCTCTCCTTACGTTCCCTAACTAGGGAATGGCGCTAATGGTATATGTCTCTCCTTGTGTTATGGAACCCACAGAAGATTAATAAGACGGATGAGATGAAATGCTCTGTCTAAACCCCAGAAACCATTACTGAGACAAATAAAAGTCAGACACTCATACTTTGAGTTGCTTTTACAGTACAGAGCAATGGAGTTTTGTAAAAGGAAATATTATCACATTTGGCTCCAAATAAATGAGGATTTCTGGAAGGAACAAAGACTTAACTGCCTGAGGTCTTTCCTTCTTTCTCCCTTCCTTTCTTTCTAGCCTGCAGACTAATAGCTCATTACAGAGAAGACTGTCTAAAAAAATAAAAGTTACCTAGACATGCAGGCCACTACCCAGGAAGAGCTAATTATTTGCATAAATCATATGGATCCTGGCCCTGGATATATTAACCATTTACGGTACTGATCATCTGTCACCACACTGTAATGCCAGTCATCTGCTGGGGCGGAAACTACCCCATGGTAGTTTCTTCAAGTGAGGTCAGGGTGCAGCTCCTCTCTGCATACGAGACATTATCAACTCAATGACATGCCTCCTGGAAAACAAATCCAACCAGGGCGATAAATTACCACAGGTTCCCAAAGTAGCCTCTACAGACTGAGCACATTTGCTACTGGTCACGCAAATTGATTTCATCACACTACTTCATACAGTACTAGGAAGCACCCATTTGCTAACACCCCTCAACCATTTTTGACCCAAATTCTGAGAGTGTCCACCACCATCAGATTCTTGAGTAAGCTGGGGACTGACCTCACCATCCTCTAGCAGGACAATTTGCCTTTTAAGCCAGGAAGTCCGATGGTTAGGGAAAAGGCAGCAGCAATGGCACCAGTAACTATCCCCTCTCTGAACTAAAATTCAATTTGATGGGAGCTTAAGGTATGCCTACAACATCCATAGTTACGTCATGACCATCATCACTACCATAGCAACATCAACAATATAATAATTATAGCCAACATTTGTTTAGCACTTACTATTTGCCAGTTGCTATGACAGGAACTTTATATACATGATCACTAATGCTCACAAATTCCTAATATTATCCCCCTTTTGCAAAAGGGTAAACAGAAGTTCAGACAAGTTAAGCAATTTGCTCAAGTTCACACAATCATTAAGCAATGGAGAAGGGGAGAGGGGCAGAGGATGAAGGATGGCCCCATAGGCTTTCTCTGGGTCCCCTGGAAATACGCCAGCTGGGACCAGTGGTTTGCCTTGCTCCAGTGGGAGTGACTACACATGATGCCATCCATAGGCACTGTGCCCAGCATGCACCTTGCCTAGACAGCTAGACGCCAGACACAAAGATTTATTCTCTACTTGCAAGGCTGTTCTCACACTTACTGCAGTAGGCTGAAAAACAGCTGCCCAAAGATTTCAGGTCCTAATCTCTAGAACCAGAAGTGACGTCTTAGAAAGAAAAAGATTCTTTGCAGATGTGACTAAGTTAAGGATCCCGAGATGGGGATTATCCAGATGGTCCTATATCCAATCTCAAGTGTCCTTATAAGAGAGAGACAGATATACATAGAAGAGAACAAGGGAGTGTGACCACAGAGACAGATATGGGAGTCATGCAGCCACCAGTCAAAGACAGCAGGCAGCCACTACAAGCTAGACAAGGCAAGGAACACATTCTCCCCTAGAGCTTCCAGACAGAGTTCAGTCCTGACAAGACACCTTGATTTGGGCCCAGTGACACTGATTTTACACTTTGGCCCCTAGCACTGAGAATAAAATTCTGTTGTTCTAAGCCACCACGTTCATGATAGTTACTTACAGCAGTCCTAGGAAAACTATGCACTCGCCCTGCCCCCACCCCCTAAAAAAACCCAGAAAGCCAAAGGGGTGTCAAGGCTTTCCTCCTAGAGCCTTCATACACAGTACATCCATCTGTGTCTGGTCCAGAATGCGTCTGCACAGAAAGTCAGAGGACAGGATTGAGGTGGGGTGGAGTGCGGGGATCCCATAAGTTCTGTTCTTTACCAAACCATGCTCTGGGTTTGCCACAACTCTTTGCCTGATATTGGATCTTGGATTTTGCCCAAGTCTTCCTGACATGAGAGCTTTGTTCTTGCCACAAAAACATGAGGATTGTTGAGAGAATGAATGCAAAGATAATTAAGATCTCCAGAATAAAAGCTCTCACGATCTAGAAGAGAAGCAGACATCTAAATTTGAAAACTTAATATTATGCTACCACATTTTAAAAGATTTCTAAAAACTAATTTGTTATACAAGTAGATTGTTAAAATTAAACTTTTTTTATTCTGAGATAATTGTAGATGCATATGTAGTTTTAAGAAAGATTACAGAGAGCTTTCACATACTCCTACCCTAATTGACCCCATGGTAACATCTTGCAAAACTTTATGACAGTATCGTTGCCAGGACAGTGACCTTGACACAGTCCGTCCACTCAAGGATCCCTTGTGTTACCCTTTTGTAACTACACCTTATCCCTTCATTCCTGACTTCTAGCAACCTCTCATCTGCTCTCCATTGTCATAATTTTACCATTTCAAGGACGTAATATACATGGAATCTTATATTATGCAACCTTTTAGGACTGACTTTTTTTCACTCAACATAATTCCTTGGAGTTTCATCCAAGAAGTTGTGTTTGACAATAGCTTGTTCCTTTTTATTGCTGAGTCGTATTCCATGGTGTGGATCTACCAAAGCTTGTTCAACCACTCAACCACCAAAGGACATCTGGGTAGCTTCTAATTTTGGATTATTACAAATAAAGCTGCTGTGAATGTTTGTGTACAGATTTTAGTGGGCACATTTTTGTTTTTCTGGGATAAATGCCCAAGAGCACAAGTGCTGAGTTGTATGGTAGCTGCATGTTTCGTTTTACAAGAAAATGACAAAGTATTTTCCAGAATAGCTGTAGCATTTTAAATTCCTGCCAGCAAAGCATGAGTGATCCTTGCCAGAATTTGGTGTAGTTGCTATTTTCTTATTTTAGCCAACAGATGGGTTCTTATCAGTGTGTAGCCATATACACTGCAAGTCAGAATGAAGAAAGAGAGAATCGATGCAAACTAGTAACATCAGGAGTAAGCAAGCTCATGGAAGGCATGGAGAGAGTTGGGATCTGTTGAGGGTGGTAAGGAAGGTGATGAGAGGTATGTCAGCTGGGTGGGCATTGATCTGGTCTCATTTATTTCTCCATCTTTCTCTCCCTTCTTTCCCCTCTCATGCTGTCTGTCCTCCTCTCAGGTTCTCTACTCAACCAGGCCTTTTCCTTCAGGAGATGCCACAAATAGTCCCTTTTGTTTGTAGCCCTCCAACCCTCATTTTCACAGCCTGTCTTGTCCTCCTCCTTTTAATCTTAGCTTACCCATCACCTCCTCAGAGAAGCCCTCCAAGACCACCTTGCCTAATTAGATCTTTCTCCCACCTACTCTCATCTTTATTTTCTTTTGTGAGACACCCTATTTTATTATTATTTTTCACTGAAACTGTCATCGCTTTTAAGTCTATAATAATTTGTTTGCTTTTTTAAAGCCTCACACCAGACAGTAAGCCCAAGATAGAAATCAGTACTGCTTAATTTACAGGACATCACTAGGCTCCAACTGAGTCACTAATAAGACCACGACAACAATGGAACGAATGACTGGATGGGAGGGAAGGCTGAGGGAGCTCAGAATTTCACTTTATGATCCAAGGAGCTAAATGCTTAATGGTAGGTTTCTACTAGCCTAGTTGAGAAGGTGAGTATTATGAGGAGGTAGAAGGTGGATTTCTCTATTCAGTTGTGAGAAAAACATACCATTTGTCACCCATGTTCACCTATTAAAACCACTAGTGCGTGCAAGGTTCAAAGGTAAAGCCTGGGGTGTTTCTAACCCAAATAAGCTTCTTATTCAACTGAGAGATACACACACAAATAATTGTAATACAAGGCAAAGAGATGAAGGAGGACAGAAATAAAAACAAGAAAGCATGGGCAGAAAGCAGAGGGGGAGCAGACTTTCTCTGGAGTAAATGGGGTGGCTTCTTGGAGGAGACGGCATTTGATCTGGATTTCAAGGAGTCGTGGGATGTAGACATGTAGTCATGGCAGAGAGGCATTTCAGTTCTATGTAAAGCATGAAGAACACTATTTTTTCCTCTTTTGTCAAAATCTATTCATCTTAAAAATGAACATAATTCCTGTCAATGAGCAGACTACTGTAGGAACTAACTTTAAGGTGCCCCAGAAAAGAATTCTTCAGTTTTAAAGCTCAGTACTGTCAACACACATCTCTGATGCTGGCTTTCCCTCACCACTCCCCTCCCCCCTACCCCCACTCCCCCACCCCCAGTACCCCCTCCACACCCCCACACCCCCGCCCCCTTCAGCAAGCTTGTTAGTTCCTTTGTTTCATCCTCTGGAGAAGGTTATATCTGAATAAGAAAAGAGGAATTTGGGGAAGGTCTCATGTGAAGAAAACTATTTAGTTTTCCCTAAATTTGCAGGTTCCAGAGGGCAGAAGTTTGGCTAATGGTGGTGGGTGCTAAACACACCCAAACATGTGCACAGACCAAGGTGGAGTTAGCCAGGGCGAGAAAGCCTTTGGCATTTCATTGCTGCCCTGTGGTTTCCTGTTCCCTTTTATACACAAGAAACTGTGATCAGTGAATTTGGGTCATGGTCCCTGACACAGACCTCTTTTCCTTGAGTCTAGAAGTTTCTCTTCAAATGCTTTCGACTGAGGTCCTTCTATTGTGGTCTTCCACTTTCTTTCTTTTCCTTAGCTAGTCCCGTGCTACTCCACATTGGGGAGTTTCTTTCTATGTAGTGGCTATCTCTCTCTCTCTCTCTCTCTCTCTCTCTGTCTCCACCCCCCCCCCTCCCCGTGCCATCCATCAGCTACCTAAACAGATGTGACCAATAGTGTTGAAAAGAGCAGATAATACTGCCTTCAGCCTTGGACTGGATGGAACTCTGTTGCCTGCTGGCTGTGTGGTCAACAAAAATGTTTTGTGTTATGTTTGGCATCAGAGTGTGTTTTTAAAGAAATTTTGTATTAGCGGGCAAACATTTAAAAATTGGAAATTTTACATTTGGAAATTACAGATGCCAGACATCTCTGGGCAAATGAGAAGTTCAGGCCCACACGGTGCCCATTTTTCCATGTGGTCACAAAAAGCGCGAGTTGCAAGGTTACTCTCTTTGAACAGCCACGAGCTCCCCAGTTCACCATGATGTCAGCCACTTGCTAAGTCACTCCATTTGGAAGCTACCATCAAGTACAGTTTGTTTGGCATTAGAAAACTCTGAGGGAAGTAACTTGGTTTGTTCATTCCTTTCCAAGTATAATTATATTATTAGGCTTAATAATATACATTAATTACTTCCACTTACTACAGTAATACGTGATTGTTTTAAAACAAAGAATGTCTATAGACACATAAGCACACACAGTTTGATGAGTGCTCTAATAAGAGCAATCACTGCTATCTAACAGACACGTCAGACTTGTGGGGGTGAGGTGTGGTGGACTCCATTATGGGTACCAGGTCCTCAAACCCCGTGTTCATGCCTTTGGCACGTAACTCTGCAGCTCCCCTGACTGGCAGTGGGATACACTTCCCTATATCTTGACTTCTGCTGCAACTCTAGGACTTGCTCTGGCCAATAAAACCTGGGCCACAGTGATAGGGCAACAGCTCATCCTTCTGTGCCTCCCTGTTACCAGGGAAATGATGGAGAGCCAACCAGCATTTTCAGATGGCTGTTTCCCCAGGTCTGGGCTCCTGAATGAGGACACATAGAGCAGTCTCGAGCCATCCACTAAAGAGTGAAGAGCCACGTTGGGCTGGACACATAGCATGAAGCACAGTCACCCAGCTGAGCCCAGCCTGGGAAACCAGTCCCCAGCTAACCTAGAGAGGGATGAGACATACATGTTAACTGTATGTTGTGTAAATGTTGTCGTACTTATGCAGGGATAGGTGACTGACATCATGGTCCTGGAACTGGAAGTTTAAGATGCCATGTTCACCAGCTGCAGCACAGGTGTGGGCCCTCTCATCTGGGAGAGGGGCTGATTAAGGAAGTGCAGAGAAACTTCTAGGCTCTGGGAAGGAGAGACACTTCACTTACAAAGGAGGCAGAAATGAATCTACTTTGCAGCCATATGACTTGAGACCCTCTCCTTTTCTGCTATAAGTGCACAGAAAAAAGGGAATTGCCTTGCCTCATAGACAATGGTAGAATTGCATCTCTTCAAAGACCACCTCTTTTTTTTTTCGAGAAATAATTTACAGGCAGCTGTACTCTCTGTAATTTTCTTCCAGGCTTTACTAGAACTTATGAGTATGCCATCCAAGATCATGCAGGCTTATTAAAGCAGCCACTTACAAATGAATAAATAAAAAATAAGGAAGTGGCCATCTCCTATCAAAGACAAATGACCTAATTTTGTTAGCGGATCGTGTTGTAAGGTCAGCCTTATTCTCCTGGATCCCGGCGAGCATTACCATTCATGAAATTTTATTGGTTATTTGACGTCTGTAGATGCTCAACTATTTCCCCGATACATGATTCATAGGGGCAAAGGTCCCTGAGCATTTCCACATCACAGCTCCGGTCTCACATTGAGGCGTCTCTCAGAACTGCTCCCTTGGTTCTTCCCCCACCTGGTGTGTCACACGTTTTATATTCCATTTGCTGGGGGCTTATTGTTCTCTCCCTGATTATGCCCCTGCTGTCGTCTCATGGAACACAAGAGAGTCTGTTGTTTCCCCTTGTCCCTGGACATGACTGGAAAAGCCTGGTTTTAAGACAGCACAGCTTGCTGTGTGAGGAGCACCCTCTGTTGTCTCAGTGAGCCAAAACCTGCGAGTTATCCACCTTTGCTGATGATACAGAATTGGGGATCATCAGGCATATTCACCTAATAGGAGGTGAAGCTGCCACAGAAACTCAGAAACCATGCACATCTCATTCCTCCTCTCCATTGTTTAGTTCAACAAATATTTATTGAGGGCCAGCTGTGTAGGAGGCCCTGACCTGGGCGAGGTGTGTAATATAAGCATGGAGCACATGGACTTTACTTTCATGGGCCTGGCATCTTGGTGGCAGACAGGAAATATGGAAGGACACAGATTACAAATTCTGAGTAAGTAATGTGGGCCACATTCATTGCCTGATATCAAGGATACCTAAGTAAGGAGCACCTATCCTCATGGTAAGTTTAGATCAGTCTACTTGAGAAGGTAACATTTAAGGTGAGGAAAAAAGAAAGAATGAGAAGGAACATTCATGCAGAACTGGAGCTGAGATCATCACAGGGAGCGGGGGTGAAGAGCAGGTACAGAGTCCCTGAAACACTAAAGAACATTCCTTATTTGAGGGCTGATAAAAGACCAATGTGTATAGTGGCTGGGGGCATGGAAGGATGTGCAGAGCCTGTGCCAGAGAAATGGGGGCTGGAAAGTCCACATGAGATCTCTGAAATGTACCCCAAATACAATGAGAAGCCACTGAAGGGTTGTAAGCCAAACAGTGATCTGATGAAGCATATGACTTAGGAAGGTTCTCCGAGAAACCATAAGGAGAATGGATCATAGGGGCAAGGATAGACGTAGGGAGAGCAGTTAAAAGCCATTCAGCCATGTGAGGATGAGGTGATGGTGGCTTAGATGGGGAAGAGAGATAAAAAGTAAATGAGAATGAAAGCAAGAGAGAGAGAGAGAGAGAGAAAGAAAGAAAGAAAGAAAAAAAGAAAGAAAGAAAGAAAGAAAGAGAAGAAGAAGAAGAAGAAGAAGAAGAAGAAGAAGAAGAAGAAGAAGAAGAAGAAGAAGAAGAAGAAAGAGAGAGCAAGTGAGCAATGGGCAAATAATTGGGGAAAAGTTTAGACCAAAAATGGTCCATCCTTTATTAATGGTGAATCGTGGACAACATGAGCCAAGCGAGGTTTGTGATTTGCACTGGATAGATGAGAACATGGGTGATATTTTTTTTCTTATTCTAACGGACTGAAGACACATCAAGGGGTTATGAAGGTATTGAGAGAACACACAATACAGGAAGGCTCTACCCTGGGATTCAGATCCTGCTTCTGTTACTTACTGGGCAGACTAGACAAGGATACAGTCTCAAATCCACTAATTTATCTCTATGCAAAGAGGGGCAACCATGAAAGCCTTATTATTTGAAAGTAATAAAGCCACCCCAAAATTATAGAATACTTCCTTTCTTTATGGGACACGTGTTTTCTTAACCACTGCTTCTTATTCAAGACCAATCACAACCACTCCATCTGACCCCTGTTCCTTGGTTAGTGCAAAACTTTTATCAAACTTAGTGAAAGTTTCACAAGAGGAGGAGAAACAATTTTCTAACCATTGTTTAAATGTAAGAGACATCCACTCTACCAGAAAATTTCACCCCGAAATCACTTGTTTAGAATGTGTTTTCAAAAAAACTGGAAAGGAAATGTTTTTCTTACATCCATATGAGATAATAGATGTTAACTTACTGGGGTCATCATTTTGCAACATATGTATGTCAAGTCAATATGCTGCATGTCTTGGGTGGCCGGGTGACTCAGTTGATTAAGTGTCTGACTTCGGCTCAGGTCATGATTGAGAGTTGGAGCTCCATGTCAGGCTCTGTGCTGATAGCTCAGAGCCTGGAGCCTGCTTCAGATTCTGTGTCTCCCTCTCTTTCTGCTTCTCACCCACTCACACTCTGTCTCTCTCTCTTTCTCTCTCTCAAAACAAAACAAAAACAAAACAACACACATTTTAAAAATATGCTGTATGTCTTAAATTTCTACAGTGCTGTATGTCAACTGTATCTCAATAAAGCTGAAAGAAAAAAACAAAAGGGCAGAATAGAAATGCACAATTCAATTTTTTTCTATACATGTGTGTGCATGCACACACACGCACACAAGTATACATGTAGAACTAGGTCAGCCAAGTTGTCCCAAGCAGTGAACAGTCTGTAAGGGGTTGGATTAAATGAGAAGGAGATAGTTTCCTCTACACATGCAAGAAGTAGTTGTTTTTGCAAAGATGGGCAGGTGGTGCCTTTCTGATCAGAAAAAAAAAAAATTAGAATGATATATGCCTTTCTGTATTTAACGAAAAAGACATGTCACTGAAATGATACCACGTCTTAGATGTTTCCTGAGGTTATTCAAATGGCTAACGTTCAGTTGTAATTTCTTATGCTAAAATAATTGCACTGGAAGAACATTTGAACGAAGACAGTCCTGGCTTGAAAAAGAACACTAAAGCCGCACCTTCCAGGGTGGGTGCAGGTGGGAGGCCATCCACTACCTGGAAGGCTCAGGTGCCCTGATGTTCCCTCCACTGCTTCCCCCAAAGGGTATGGCACTCCTTACTACTCAAGACTCAGCAGTAACCAAAAGTATTGGCGAGAGTTTTGAGAGTAAAATTAGCTAAGGAACTGTGGGTGGACAGCTTGCCGGAGAGGATGCCCATATTAAGACTTGTCTGATTAGCCTAAGGTGAGACAGCTCTGAGAACCATCAACAACTATGGAATTACTGACTCTACAATTCCATGCATACTCCATGAGGGTTTTACCTTCAAGCAAATAAAGGGAGGTGAGGAAAGCCCTGGATAACAGGATGAAAACTAAAACACCTTGCAGTTGCCTCTTGTCCCTTTCAACATGAACAGGGATATTTCAAGTGAATCCCTGTCTAATACTCTTGAAGGAAATGCAGTTTTGCTTCCTGGAAACATCAGTGTGTAAACTAAATTTCATGTTCTATTTTAGCCTCACAAGGAATTCTCAGAAGAGCCCCAGTGTTACGGTCAGTTGGGATATTACAATTGCGCTATAATTAAATGTTATAATAGTGATCATAATAATTATATTGTAAAGAAGGCTGCAATTACACTCAATAGTTCATGAAGGCAGAATAAGCATAAAAATCCATAAATGCAGGAACCAATGAGTGAATGAATGAATGAAGGAAGGAAGGAAGGAAGGAAGGAAGGAATGTCAGAGATGATATTATAGATCCTCACACCCTAAAGTTGTTTTTGCATTTTTAGAATTAGCTTTGAAGGTATTCCTTATGATTGATGAATTGACAATGCTCTATTTTAAAGTTTATCTATTTTTGAGAGAAAGAGCATGAGCACGAGCAGGGGAAGGGCAGAGAGAGAGAGAGAGAGAGAGAGAGAGAGAGAGAGAGAGAGAATACCAAGAAGTATCTCGGCTGTCAGTGCAGAGCCCCACACAGGGCTTGATCCTACAAACCGTGAGATCATGACCTGAGCCAAAATCAAGAGTTGGATGCTCAATCGATTGAGCCTCCCAGGTGCCCTGACAATGCATTATTTTAAAGAAATGTCTCCTTTTATTCTAGGCTTTATAATGATTTGTGCTGCTTTTATGCACCTTAACTGACAAAATGGTGCTTGATCACTGTCGTGAAAAAATAAACTCACCGAGGAAGAACCAGGTTATTTTAAAAGCATGGATAAAGGCTTTAATTTTTAAGTTGGGTGTTAGATTCATGGATTTTTGTTCTACCATGCTTACCAATGTGTGTATTTATTACAGATATTCTTTGGTTTATATCAAATCTTACCTAATTAAAAAAACCAGAACTGGCTCACCATGTGTTAAATATAATAACACAATTAAATATAATAATACAATTTGAAGGCCGAGAAATGTAGAATGGGAGGGGAAGATGTCTGTACTATCCAGCAAGAACAGCAGTACAGCCACGATGGGTCGGGTTATAACCGTGCACTTTTTAAATCCCAGTGTTTCAACTGCTTAATTTTCTCTTTGATAGTTTGCATATTACAAGAAGAATTGTTTGCCTCCTAACATCCTGGTGAACAGCAGCTTAATTAAAAAGAGGAGAGTTTGCAAAAACACAGGCTGCGTGTCTCAGAGCTAATTGAAATAGCTACATAGACCCCAAAAAGACAAGTTCAATATCGTGGAAATACCAGCAGGGCTGGCATTTCAGTGTTCTCAGATACCCTCCTTGTCTGTCTGATTAAAATTTCACTTGGCCTTTCTGTCCATAATAAAAGAAACCTATTTGTGCCCAGAGCTGTTCAGCAGACGGCAGTCGCATGTTAAATTTCAGGGTGTTTATTGAATCAGCTGATGTAGGGCAAAGTCGCAGCCGAGAAAGCCTCATCAACCTTTCTGCAGGGACAGAGTCAGTGGGGTTAATGGTGGCATGTGATGCGATCATTTTCAGACTGAGGCAGCTGTGTTGAAAATGATGGATGCAACCCCGTTTTTATCCTTAAAAAAACAGGGTGCACTAGCTTGCATGGTGCTCAGTAATGAACACTGTAAGGACAGGTGGATTCTCAGTGCCATTTTCAGTCTGAAGCACCGGGGAAAATCGAAAGTGGCACCTTTTGGTACACCCTTTCCAGGTATGTACATGTGCATGTCCCTAATTGAGAGCACCTGAGGGGCTAGGTAAATGTGTTGCTACTGCTACTAATAGGATTGCAATAAAGACAGTTATTTTGGGGCGCCTAGGTGGCTCAGTCGGTTAAGCGTCCGACTTCGGCTCAGGTCACGATCTCATGGTCTGTGAGTTCGAGCCCCGCGTCGGGCTCTGGGCTGATGGCTCAGAGCCTGGAGCCTGCTTCCGATTCTGTGTCTCCCTCTCTCCCTGCCCCTCCCCATTCATGCTCTGTCTCTCTCTGTCTCAAAAATAAATAAAAACATTCAAAAAAATTTTTAAAAAAAAGTTATTTTAAGTACTGATGAACACTTAAAAGCAACTGATATTTAGCGAGCTTGCATAATACCCCACATTCCCTCATCTGCATATTATTTAATTAAAACTATTATTATTCTCAATTTTGATGAAGAGAGCAAGACTCAGATGACACAAATCATTCCCAGGGAAGGCTCAGACACAGGCAGTCTGAGCCCAGTGCTCACAGTCTAACCCATTTTATTACACCATCTCCTAAGGAATTAGTACCACATAAGGCATGGTTAGTTTGTAAGAGGTTACCAGTGTTCATCCATATCTGGTCCCCCTATTACTTCTGGTCACTCAAAGACTCTTGAATTTGGGTGAGCCAGGTGACTGGTTCCAGCAGGGGCCTTGGAGCGGAAGTCACTTCCATCACAACAGGCCCAAAAAACAGCTGCTTGGATTGTGTAGCTGCAAAATGGAAGCAGCCCAGATCCAGAGACGCCTCATGGAAGATACCTATGACACTCTTATATGAGCGAGGGATACACTTGAAAGTGTTAAGACATTGAGATAGATAGCCTGCATTTTAGCTAGAACAGCCTAATCTGATTTTACAATTATTTAAACTCAGAAAACCAATGTTCCTGAAGAACTTCACACTGAATTATTTGCAAACTATGGAATTCTAATCTCTGCACTGCTTTGGAGGAGGTTAACCAA
Source organism: Panthera tigris (assembly GCF_018350195.1). Taxonomy (NCBI): domain Eukaryota; kingdom Metazoa; phylum Chordata; class Mammalia; order Carnivora; family Felidae; genus Panthera; species Panthera tigris. The sequence goes on from NC_056675.1 coordinate 35,742,512, forward strand.
CACCTATCACTTACAACTCATCTCTACCTTATCCTAGGATTACTCTAGAAAGTGCGTAGGGAGCAGTGTTCCTCTGTGAATAGCAACATGGGTCACGTAGCCATCGAGCCAGCCATCTTTCCATCCATCTAGTATCATGAAGGCTCTCCTGTGTGTCAGGCTCTCTGCTCTGCAGTGGGGATTCAACAATGAAAGCACGAGGGAAACACAGTCCTGCCTTCAACATGCTCTCCATCTGACGACACAGACCACATAGTGTTATTAGTGCTGCTGTAACACACTCCTATGATTTTCACTTGCTTTCTTAAAAATCTTTAATTTCTATCCAAAATCTATAAAGAACTCACCAAACTCCACACCCTAAAAACAAATAACCCAGTGAAAAAATGGTCAGAAAAATGAATAGACACTTCTTTAAAGAAGATGGCCAACAGGCTCATGAAAAGATGCTCAACGTCACTCCTCATCAGGGAAATACAAATCAAAACCACACTCAGATACCACCTCATGCCAGTCAGAGTGGCTAAAATGAACAAATCAGGAGACTATAGACGCTGGTGACGATGTGGAGAAACGGGAACCCTCTTGCACTGTTGGTGGGAATGCAAACTGGTGCGGCCGCTCTGGAAAACAGTGTGGACATTCCTCAAATATTAAAAATAGATCTACCCTATGACCTGGTGATATTACTGCTAGGAATTTACCCAAGGGATACAGGAGTCCCTGATGCATAGGGGCACTTGTACCCCAATGTTTATAGCAGCACTCTCAACAATAGCCAAATTATGGAAAGAGCCTAAATGTCCATCAAATGATGAATGGGTAAAGAAATTGTGGTTTATATACACAATGGAATACTACGTGGCAATAAGAATGAAATATGGCCCTTTGTAGCAACATGGATGGAACTGGAGAGTGTGATGCTAAGTGAAACAAGTCATACAGAGAAAGACAGATACCATATGTTTTCACTCTTACGTGGATCCTGAGAAACTTAACAGAAGACCATGGGAGAGGGGAAGGAAAAAAAGAAAAGAGGTTAGACAGGGAGGGAGCCAGAACATGAGAGACTCTTAACAACTGAGAACAAACTGAGGGTTGATGGGGGGTGGGAGGGAGAGGAGGGTGGGTGATGAGTATTGAGGAGGGCACCTGTTGGGATGAGCACTGGGTGTCGTATGGAAACCAATTTGACAATAAAATTCATATTAAAAAAAAATCTATTGCTCAAGTGGAAAGGGAACAGGTAGCAGATACCATTACTTAAAAAAAAAAAAACTAATAGCAATTTTTGTTACTGTTTGCAGCTATGTTCTTCTGCCAAAATAAACATGGCTGTGTTGTGCCTCGCCCAAAAAAAAACAATCTTTAATTTCTAAATGCTTTGCAATGAATGGGTGCTATAGTTTTTTTTAACGCTTATTTATTTTTGAGGGGGTGGGGAGGGAGGGGCAAAGAGAGAAGGAAACACAGAACTCAAAGCAGGCTCCAGGCTCCACGCTATCAGCACAGAGCCCGACACGGGGATCGAACCCAAGAACTGTGAGATCATCACCTGAGCTAAAGTCAAACACTTAACCAACTGAGCCACTCAGGCTCCTTAGGTGCTATAATTTTAATTAAGAAACAAGCACAAAGAACTGTATTACAGGAGCAGATGAGCCATCGTGGAAGGCCACACAGGATAAATTAGGGACACAAGAAAGAAACAATCTGTTATATCTGGAAGAGGTTGAGAGAAAATCTGGAAGAACTTCATGGAAGAGACATCCCTTAGGCTGAGCCTTGAGAGTGTTGAAAGCAGATCTAACTTCTCCAGGCACCAAAGGTTCCCATTTGGAAGTGCCAGTCTGGTCACATCCCAAGACTAGCTCACATAGAAAAAAAGGTTTAAAGTGACAGAGATGTCAAGATATCTCTGAAACGAGCTGAGCAGAATCTTCAAACAAATCAGGAGTCTGCTGGGAGATGTGGCAAAACAAGGTTAAAACCCTACGGGGTTTCTGGTTGCTTCTCTTACTGTGTGTTTTAGTCCCTAACTTCAAAGTTGGCCTTCTCTTAACTCGGCTGTAGAGCTGAAATCCTTAACTATTCCATTGTTCATAAAGCAGATGCTAAAGAGAGGATGGGGAAGGCAGAACTGTGGAACAAAGTCTTTTCTTCCAGAATTAATGAGGAAACAAAAATGCCTAACATAGTCATGTTTTATCAGGTATAGTTCAGTCATTACATATTGTAAATTGTACAAGAGAAATTTGTGGTTCTCCCACATTTCTGGAGGGTGCTGGGTGGCAGAGCTTGGCTACCTGTTCCTAGGCAGGTTTCCTTTTCTGGGAGGGAAAGAGCCTGTGTTTTCCACCTTCCCACACAGACACTGCAGCGGGTGTGGCCATGTGACTGCTCTTGGCCAGTGGAATAGAAGTAGAGGGGCCGCTCTTTACAGTGTTAGGCTTGGTCCGGGTGATCCTTCCCATCCTGGGCAACCACGATGGCTGAGCCACAGATGGAAGAAGCCTGGGCTCCTGTATCATTTCACAGAGTGGAGCTGCCCAACCATCAGGAACACCCATCTTGAGCTACAGGTAAGGAGACTTCTACTGGCATTATGTGAAGGCAGTGAGACGTGGAAGTTTGCTATTGAAGCATGTATCACTTGAACACCAACCCGATCCCTTTCTTCTCCTGATTATGTAGAATGTTATACAGAAGAGTGCATGCCTGCAACATGGTTTGCTTTGAACTTCAGAAACTTGGAAAGGGGAAGAAAAGAACCCATCACCGCAGACTGTGTTTGTGGAACCTGGTCTGTATTGCTTGGAGATAGAGCCATCTCTACTGGAGAGGTTGGGCTTTTAAAGTCAGCTGACCAAAATCAGCTTTGGCTTCCAGGTGGACAAGGCCAGACAGACCAGAAAGACCCTTTAAGAATGGGTCTGGAAGGCAAGGATACCTGAGTGATACATGGAAGTGTTTTCCTAATAGTCTCAGGTCAAATAAAGAGGATGCCCAGCTTTAGATATTACTTGGAATGATGGGGAACAGCATCCTCCCCTTGCCTCACAATCCCAAACAAAATAAAACCCTTTCTATCAAGATTTAAGAACAAACTGCCTCCTACCGACCTCCTCACATTCATCAATTCATTCATTCACAGGTACTTGTGGAGCATTTGCTCTGTGCCAGGCCAAGCTCTAGGCATCCTTTACTCTCCCTCCCCCAGACTAGTCTGTTCACAATAGCCAAAGAGAGATTTTCTTAAAATAGTTAAAGGGTTATGTCTCTCCAATCCTTTAAATTCCTCCAAGGGCTAACCAGTGTCCAAACCTCTCCATGCCTTCTTGCACCCCTGTTCCCTCACTCTCTGAGCTCCGGACATACTCGTCTGTCAATTCATTGAATGTGCCAAGCTTCTTCCCTCTCAGGCTGTGCCTCTGCATCATTACTTCTTCCTCTGTCTTCTATCCATTCCAACATGCCCATCCACGCAGACATCAATCCTTCACAGAGGTGTTCCCTGCACCCTACTTCTGAATTAGGTCTTTCCATTATAATTTTCCATGGCAGCTGGGGTTTTCGTCTCATCACACTTGTCATGGCTGGCAGCTGTGTCCATCAACAGCCAATGTTGACTGAGCACTCATTCCATTCTAAGGGCTGATGGTACAATACGAGGAAGACAAAACCTCTGTCCCTGTGATGTGCCCCTTCTAGAGGGAAACAGACAACACATCTGTAAACCAGAAAGATAATGACAGAGTTATAAGGGCAGTGAAGGAAATAATCAGGATGACTGGAAGGGTGCCATTCTAGACTGGATAGTCAAGGAAGGTGTCAGTTAAAATAAGTCTTGAAGGATTCACAGGAGGCAGCCATGGGGAAGCTTTCCAGGAAGAGAGGAATGAGTGCAAAGGCCCGGTGGCACAAATTGGCTTAGAGTATTCAAATAAGGGAAAGGAGGCTGGTATATCTGGAGCATAGTGAACTAGAGAGTAGTAAGTGGTAAGCAGGTACCACTCAGCAGGTAAGCAGGAATTACACACAGACTGGTGTGACTTTATGTTTAATATTTGTCTCCCAGGAGACTGAAAGCCCTGGGGGATGGAGAGGCAGGGACACTAGTTTGCTTACCACTCCATAGTCAGGGTCTAGTACAGGACTTGACATTTGGTTGGGACTTTAGTTACTGAATGAATGAATGGACACTGCAGCCAGGCTGCTCATTTCAGACGGAAGCTTGGCAACTCAAAACGGGAGGAAGTGATACAGAAGCTGCAAAGATAGATAGACACTTTTCAGTGATGGAACACGGCAAATGGAGAAACTTATTTTTAGTTGGTAAAATAATTACAGCCGTATGCATTCAGGGCGGAGAAGAAGCAGGAAGAAGCAAAGAGGTAAATAGCTTGGAGACCTTCATTCCATGAGCTGTTTCTGCAAGCACCCCAACCTCTGAGACCCCAGGACATTTATACTAAGCAAGAGGCATAAAATTAGGCAGCATCTCAAGATAATACCCAACAGGCCTTACATTTTATTGCAGTCAACCACTGCTGGGTTTTGGCACCATTTTCATTGCAAATATGAGTAATGCAGACCCCTTAGTCACTATTAAGCAGCAATCTGGGGAAATCATCCACTTCCAATAATCCATTTCTCTAATTTAGAACACTCTGAAACCACATAATGAATAATACTGTCGCCAACTCTCCGGTAATGACATATGACATATGTCTGCAATTGCTCTTTTCAAGATAAATCCCACTGTGTTGTTCCCCTCAGAAACTCCTACTTATTTATTCACATGGGTTCCTCACACACAAATACAGTATATTCATTTCTGGAGGTGAATTCAGGAACAAAGTCAAATCCCTGGCTTTGAAGTATCAGGGAAAAGTTTTATTCTCACATAATAAATAGCATTAAGTTTTGTCTACAAATGCTTGATTACTATGTGATTATATTCTTAAGGGCAGACTGTCAATTAATTCCCAAGCGCCTTATTTAATTAGTGACACCATCCCGTGGATTAGCAATATCTTCCCGTTTTTAACCACAGCTATTTTATTCCACCCCCTTTTATAGAGTGTTAGGTTCTCTTTTAGGAGTAAGACTTTGCTTTTCCTAGTCCCTTCACGGCATAAATGATGCTCCCTCAACACTCACATCTAGATGATTATAAAACTCCCCAAGTTCTGGGTCTTGTTAGACCTACTGTCCCCTCTTCCCAAAGATGTGGAAATGGAATGAAAACATTGCCCAAAGAAACAGCTCTTTTCAAACCCAAGAGATGAACGAAAGGGATAAAAGTCATGAATAATGGAACTGAGTTGCTAGTTATCATCTTTGTATAAAAAAATGCTTCACATTCCTCCATTTGAGGACAATCTCGGCAACCCTGACTCAGAGTGAAAAGTAATTTCCCTGGCTTACTCACATAATTGTATTAACCGCTCACCCCACTGTGGATGTAATGATCAGGAGGGTAAATCTCTTGTATCAATCTCTTATTGATAAGGGAAATATATTAGGCTACATTAAAAAAGTATATAATAGGCATTTGGTTTAGAGGATTTGCATGGGCATAATTACATGGTTAAATATGTTTCAGGGTATTTCTGTTTTACGCTTAGATAATAGAATTGAAATATGTTAACTCAGTAAAATCCAGAGAATGTGGATCATCCAGCATGGCACTGGGAAAAGCCATGGAATCTAAGAAAAGACAGTCTGTGAATTTTTACCTCTTGGACCGCAAGACTTGGGTGAGCTGAGAATATACTTAAATTCTAGTGAAACTTAACCAAGATTTAAAGTAAGACTAAACTGTACTGGCTACTCTCTCATTTCCCACCGCCAACAGTGCTAATGAAATTATAACGAGCAGGACTACTGCAAATAAAGCGAATCACAGTGACAGTGGAGCATTATAGATCTGCCCGGCTCTACTGTAAGATTGAGTTTGAGATAAATTTGACTAGAGGCAGATGGTGAGACACACTGGGGAAAGGTTTAGGTAAATCAAAGGGCTATACAGCACCTACATTTGGAGAATTTCTTAGGTGCTACAATTAAAAGATCTCTGGATCCACAACACACTGCCTTACCAGTTTTTCCTGGTAGCTAAAAAGGAAGAGAAATGAAGAAAATGCTGTAGAAATCCTGGGATGAAGATCCTAGAAACACGAGCAGCGGGAAAGCATCTTCTATGCCAACAGTTCTCCACCAAGATGATTCTGCTCCCCAGGGGACAAAGGAAGCAGCAGAGCTACCAGAGTCGCCCAAGTGCTGTGCAGTCATGGCAGCCTTTACCTCAATGACTCTTTCCATCCCTTACCATCACTTTGAAGGAACTCATCCTCCAAAGATGATCAGAACGGGAAGAGCGGGGAGTCAGCAGACAGCAGTTTCTCAACGTCTGCACTGTTGACGTTTTGGCGAAGAGAACTCTGTTACAAGGGCTGCCCTATGCACTGTAGGATGTTGAACAGAATTCCTGGTCCCTACCCATCGGAAGCCAGTAGCACCCACCCCATCCTCCAGTGTGATACACCAAAATGTCTCCACAGATATTCCCAAATGTCTTTCAAAACTAGAGTTTCTATGACATATTTCTTCATCGGGGTATTATCACACTTTGTTAGTTATTAAAATTCATATAAAAATAGGAAAATGAAGAGTGGAGTGTCCCCCTCATCAACCTTTATTCTAGGAACTGACCAGGAATAACAGCTGTATATCATTTTAGACTTTCCCCATTGTGCACATTACAATGCACACACAATCTCTTTTTAGACACTGAGGTCTATAACACTCGTTTTTTTTTTTTTTTAATAATTTTTAACTTTTATTCATTTTTGAGAGACACAGAGAGACAGAGCGTGAATGGGGGAAGGACAGAAAGAGAGGGAGACACAGAATCTGAAGCAGGCTCCAGGCTCCGAGCTGTCAGCACAGAGCCCGACGTGGGGCTCGAACCCACCAACCATGAGATCATGACCTGAGCCGATGTCAGACACTCAACCGACTGAGCCGCCCAGGTGCCCCAGGTCTACAACACTGTTTAAGAAAATATATTTATAGCACATACATGGTCTTGCAAATATCTGTTTTCATTAGCAAAGAGAATACTTTTCATATTAGTACCCATAAATTAATCTTATTCTTTTTAATGGTAGAGTAGTATTTCACTGTATGGATGAAGTGAAATGTACGTTGGCAATGCACTGATGGCCTTTTAGCTTCACAGTGAATTTACTTCCTCCTATATTCTTGCTCCCTTGTGTATGTATTCATGTTGATTAAACTCCTAGAAGTGGAATTGGTCAGGTTTCTCTTTCTTTAATGCATTTTTTTTTCTTTTTTTCTGACTGCCATTTCATTAACTTCCTTTCAAGTGGTTTCCTCTTTTGGGCAAGATGACACCTACCATTTCTTTGGTTTTTTCCATTCACTGGACAATTACAAATGAAGACTCTCCAAGGGCCAAGGGGAGTACTAGAATCCCATCTGTGAGTCACTGCCCTTCCTCCTCAAGCTACACTACTTTCTGGTTTTTGTCCCATGCCCCATGCACCCACTCCTCTTCTCTGCTGGGTGTTTAGATCAGCATAGTTGAGAGTCTCTTATTCATCTTCTCAAGCGTCTATAGTATGTCAGTAGTAAGCTATACGGTGGGGAGGGATCGATGAGCAAAACGCAGACAAGATTTGTCCCCGATGAAGCACATAGTGTACTGGATAAAAAACAAAGGTATCAATCAAAACTGCTTTGAAATACATGTAAAATTACAACTGAAATTATGGCCACCCAGGAGAGGAGCCCAATGCTCCATGAGGTATGACAGTGGGGCCTGACATGGCCTGGGGTTTCAGGGCAGGCATTACTGAAGAAGCAGAAGTTTACCTGGGATCCAAACACTAGGGAAGCCTTACCAGGTGAGGGTGAAAGAGACGGTAGAGATGTGGGGGCTCAGCCTATGCAGATGCCCTCTGTTGGGAAGGGAGATGGCCCTTGGAGACCAGAAGGGATCTCAATCCAGGTGAAGGATCGGGGGGAGGCGGCGTGTAGTGAAGAAAGACGCTGGGAGTGAGGTGTTCAGAGCCTTGCAGGCTGAGTGAGGGGTTTTGCCTTTATCTGGAAGGCCTTGGAAAGCAGGGGAGTGGCATGGTCACACTTGGGCTTTGAAAAGATCACCCTGCTGAAGCGTGACAAATAATACTCAGGAAGTCACTGGCTGTCACCATACAGAGGCCTCCATGAACTAAGCAAAACTTCTCTTCCTTCCCCATAAGCACTTCTCGCTCACTGATAATTCTGGGTCTGATAAGGGGCAGAACACGTTTTCCCATTTCTTCTTTAATGGATTTACTTTCTTCATCTGTGACCACTTGCTTTTTGGCCTGCCTTGAAGAGCATTTTCAGGCCTTTGGAGTTCATATTGAAAGGAAGCACTTTCAGAGAAAATAGGATTAAAGCAGATCCTAGGGTTTTTGTTTTGTATTGTTCTAATTAACCTCTAACAAGGGAATAGATTAATTTTAAAATGTTAAAACAAACAGTGTCCTCTTTAGAAGGGTATTATATCTTAACATGACTGGTGTTAAATTGGAGGTAACTAATAAGCATGTCCAGAGAAATCTTCACATTTTATCTACTTAACTCTGGCCCCAGACTGCTTTCTCCCCAAACTAAAAAGTTAGTTTATAGCATGCAGAGCAATCATATTTTAACCTTATCAAATATCCCCACATATTTCTTCCACCTGCTCAAAAATGGAACATCAGAGATTTAGATTTTATTTGGAAAATTCCTTATTCATCATACGGAAACACATTCCATTGCATTCGAGGAATTCAATTTAAAACTAATTTATCTTACATTAATGTTTAAATTCATGAGATTCCACATAAAGTCATTCTTGTAGTGTAATAAATTCAGAGTCAATATGATAATTATTAAAACAGAAATGAGCGTGAGAAAAATAAATCGTGTGGTCTTAGGGTTAGTTCTCTCTTTCCCTGAGCTCTGAGGCTTGTAGCAAAGGAGAGAGAAAAAGAAAAAAGAGAAGAAGGCAGGAAGAGGGACAAAAAGAGAGGGGGAGGGGGAGGGGGAGGGGAGAGGGGAGAGGGGAGAGAGAGAGAATAGCCCAGCACAACCATTTATTGAATGCTTTACACTATGCCAGGCAATGTGCAAGGCCTCTTCCCATCTGGAAACCTCACAACAACCAATGGGAAGTACTCAAGTGACAATAAAACAGCTAACAATTAGTGAGCAATTACTATGAGTCATTTTACATGCACTAACCTGATGGACTCAATCTTTACAATATGATATGGTGAGATTACCCCTGTCCTCCCCTGGTGAGAAAAACAGGATGGGCAGACATGAGACAAAGAGGTCAAGTTGAAGTACACAGCAAGTAGGGGGTGTCTATATCAGAGAGCTCCCCACTGATCTCAATGTCCTGCTCTGGATTGCAAATCAGAGTTCCAGAGTAGGATCACTGTGACTGCCTCAACCATCTGGGGCTCCCCCAACCCCTCGTATTTAGAGGCCATCGTCTTCCTGATTCCTGTTACATTCTCTTCTCTTCGCATCAACTGCCCTACCTTGCTCTCTTGCAGTTTCTTTCCTTGTGTTCTCGATCGAGGACTCGTGCTCTGCAGGAATACAGTGAATAAATACTAACTGGGGAATGATTGCGCAATTTTAAAAAGGAAGAGAAAAATGGAATTATAAAGTGCTTTACATATGCCAGTATTTGGACCTTTCCTATCACAACAGACTATTCCAAGAGCAAGAATCCTTTGTGGTCTCAACTTGCTCGTCCTAAGCACATAACTACTTTTCCGATAATTACTTTCCCTCATCACCCTACAAATACCCAATCATTTCTGGCTTCTGCATTGATTCTTGCATTTTATGAGTGTGTTTTAAAACATCTACAACTACAAAAAATAGTAGATTCCAACAGGGACAATTTTGCCCCCAGGGGACGTTCTGCAATGTCTGGAGGTATTTTTGGTTGTCACAGCTAGGGTGAGTAGGAGGTGCTACGGGAACCTAGTGGGTGGGGCCCAGGGGTGCTGTTAAACATCCTACAATACACTCAACAGGCCCCCACAACACACAGTTATCTGAGCCCAAATGTCAGCAGTGCAGGAGTGAGGCTGAGAAACCCAGATCTAGGATGCACTTAAGTTTGCTGCTGACGGTTTTACCTCCGCGAAAAGAGAAGAAACAAAGGACAATATCACTTTTTAATTTTTTTTTCAACGTTTATTTATTTTTGGGACAGAGAGAGACAGAGCATGAACGGGGGAAGGGCAGAGAGAGAGGGAGACACAGAATCGGAAACAGGCTCCAGGCTCTGAGCCATCAGCCCAGAGCCCGACGCGGGGCTCGAACTCACGGACCGCGAGATCGTGACCTGGCTGAAGTCGGACGCTTAACCGACTGCGCCACCCAGGCGCCCCACAATATCACTTTTTAACTTTCACTTCTGAACGGTTAACAGTTTCTCTATATGACCCACACATATTACTTTTGGAATATTATTACAAAGCTTACAAAAATCATATTAATTGTTTCAATACTTTCTTTAGGAGAAGGTTAAAAAAAATGCTTAAGCGAAATTTTTCAAGCAAAGCAAAACAGAGTAAATACGAGAGAGATTCTTTTCAAGGTAGTGGGTGGTTCGGGGGAATCCAAAGAGGAGTTTCCTTTGACAGGGACCTGAGCCATGTTCTCTTGTCAGTACTATGCTGGCAAAACAAGGCAATTTTAATCTACAGACTTTTATTATTATTTGTTATGATGGTTATTAACAAAAACAGAGGAGATGTGTTTCATACATTAATGAAAAAAAAAAAAAACCCAGAATTTACTACAAATCGCCACTTTGTGTTTAAAGCAAAGTGACATCGTGAGCCTTATTAGTAAGACAACTATTTATATTTTTAAACTTTCTTCTAACAATTCTATTACTTTTCTTAATGTTTGTTTATTTATTTTTGAGACAGAGAGAGAGAGAGAGAGAGAGAGAGAGAGAGCGAGCGCCACTTGGGGGGAGGCAGAGAAAAAATAGGACAGGAATCTAAAGGGGGCTCTAGGCTGACAGCAGAGAGCCTGATGTGGGGCCCGAACTCTCCAACCGTGAGATCATGACCCGAGCTGAAGTCGGATGCTTAACTGACTGAGCCACCCAGGCGCCACCACCACCCCCCCCATTCTATTACTTTAAAATGAAAAATGTAGCAAAGATTCAGAAATCCAGATGAAAGAGAACTACACGATTTATCCTTGCTTTCATTCACATGGCCAGCTCCTTACCCTTAGGATGCAGACCAGATGCCACCCCAGATGCCACCTCTTCCAGGATGCTGCTCCTTGCCCTGACTGACTTGGCATACCTTCAGTGTGCTCCTTTCTGTAGTATCCTGCCATGATCTCAACTCCAGTCCACAACACAGAGCTCTATATTTCTCTGTTTCCAAAGCCAGGGGTGTCCTATCATCCATTTCGGCAACTGCAGCAACTACAACAGTGCTTGATACTTAATAGTTATTCAAAACATCGACTGACTGAATGAAAGAGTAAACATACACATGTGAATGAAGAAAAGGAACAATAATGGCTTCTACTGACCCTAAGAAATCAAGAATAGGGAAATTCAAAAGCAAGGGGGAGAAGGGAAGATATACAGACAAAGAAGAAGAGACATAGAATACTCCCTTATGGGTAATCTGAGGTGGGTGGGGAGGGCAGGATGAAGACGGGTGGTTAAACCTAGGTCCTTGCCCATTCTGGGGCCAAATGCTGGTCCTGTCTTTGACCAGCCAAAAGCTTGACAAAATAACCACTACCCCTCAATGCTCAGTTTCCCATCTGTAAAATGGAAAAAATAGTAGTAGTAAAAATCACATAATGATTATGAACATGAAATCAGAATAATGCATACAAAGCACTGAACAAAGTGTCTACAAGTTGAATAGTGGGGAATCATTGGTTTCTTGGCTATGAATTCTAACGTTTATCAGAACACTTTTTGGTAGCAGCAGCAGCACACTCATTAATACTAATGCATGCCCTTTGTGTGGCTGACTCTGCCAGCATTTTAAGGCACAAAGAGATCTAAGACTCAAACACTGTTCTCAAAGGCATGACCTAGTTGCAGAGTCAGACCATACTCCCTTCTGTCCCGTGGGGGTCTTTTCACCCCTCTCCCTTCCTCCAAGCCTTAATTTCCAGGAAAAAAAAAAAAGCAGCACTTGGACCTTTAAAAAACACACCATAATTTTAAGTGTGAATTAGCATGGGGTTGTATAACCTCATACCTTATGAGCAGCTTCATCTGCCATAACTTAGATTGTGATGGGAAATAAAATGCAAGCACGGCGAAGAGCTCACTGTGCACGGCAAGACATGTTTTATCTCTAGCCACGAAGTGGAATTGCATTCCTGTTGCGAAACCCAGATTGATGCATGCGTTTTATTTATAACCCTTCTCTCAAAGTTCCTCCAAGTTACAAGTTAGCAATGAAAGTTTGCAGTGGCTTTTAAAAGGCCTGCTGGCATCCTCCCTGACAGCCAAATTCTTGCAAGTGACAGTAACAGACCACAGGATGGCTGAGAGTCAACAGGCATTGAAGAATGCATGTGGCCAAGAAAGAATAATGGTGATGGACTGGGAAAGGCAGAAAGCAGAACTATGGACCATGGATCTTCAGGCTAAGTCTGCCACACCAGCATTCCAAACAGACTGTCATCCATCCACTGGTCCTTCCCTCGCTCAACAGTGCCTGCACTCTGAGCCTGACGGGAGCCCCATTCTACTGCCATCTTCCCCTTCCCTGCCTATCTCCTCCAGTGGCTACAAAAAAACCACAGAGAATCACTCAGCTGGTAGTGCCCTCAGTTTGGTGACCCCTTCTTCATCAGATACATCCATGCTGCCCTATCTGGCCACATAAAAGGTATGCTAGCCAAGAACCACAAACCCCAAACTAGTAGAAACAATCAAACCAAAGATCAAGGCTGTAGAAGACAGTCAAGCAGTTCTTCCAAGAGTTCAACATAGTGTGACCACATGACTCCACAATCCCATTCATAGGTGTATACCCCAAATAACTGAAATAAGTGCTCAAACAAACCATACAGCCATGGTAACTTCTGTGTGTCTACTATTGACCAATATATTTACTCATTTAATCAATAATTCAAATGTAAGTGAGCACCCACTATGTACAAGGGACTATGTCATTTCCACTGGGGAACACAAGCTTTGTGTTTAGCTAAGTGAGACAAGACTGTCAACCACAAGAAGGAAAATAATGTCTCTAGTGAAATAAACAGAATGTCAGGACTCATACGTGTACAAGAGTCAAATATCCAATAAAAACTGACCACACCCAAAACATAGTTTCTTGGATCATCAAACTGTAAGTCTATGGATGGTTGGATTCAGACACAGCTGATTCAAGTGACTTATACAATAACGTAGGAAATGTCTGCCTGTCTCCATGTCTTCTTTCTGTTGTCTTCCGTGGTGGCTTTCTTCTCAGATAGGTGCCTTTCACACCAGAGAGGTGGCTACTAGAAATCCCAGACTTTCATTCTGCCAGCTCAGCATCTCTGGAGGAAATAAAATCTCTTTCCCAATAGCTCCTTGTAAATTCCTGAAAGTCAGTCTAATTGGACTAACCTGGGTCACACACTCCTGGGCCAAGGGAGGAGGAAAGGCTCTCATGCTTGCCCGTGAAGTTGAGTCCACCTGATGACTCAGAATGACAGTGCAGGAGAGGAGTTCTTCAGAGAGAAAAAATGAAGTATCTCCCAAGAAGAAAGCAAAATAGAAGCTGGGCATGAAAAGCAATAGTGGTCCGTCATAGAGGCCAAACAATACACGTTCTATTGGGTAAAATAAGAGTGTATAGTAATGTTGGAGAAGAAAAGAAAACTGGAATTTAAATATCACAACAACCTGCATTATGTCACATATATGCGAGCAAACCAATCTAAAACCTCTCAATGGTGTTCAACAATAAGCATTTTTATAGATATTGCTGTATCTGTGGGTCAGCTGCGGTTTGGCTGAACTAGACTGTGTTTGGATCTTTATTGTGATATGGGTTGAGGTGAGATCCCAAACCACCTGGGGCAGGTGGACTATCTAGAGACCATTATTCTGAGAGTGATCAAAGAAATACATGAGGATAAACCCAACTGCACAGCACTTCTAGGGCCTCTGCTTATATCATGTCTGTGAGAAGTAAATGAGATGATTCATTTTCATTACATTTTCAGAAATACCAAATAAAAGCTGTGCTGTCTAGTTAACAGTAGGTTTACAATCTACTGGAAATAGGTACACTCCCCTGAAACCTCCGCCAACATACACACACAATGGAGAGTCCCAAACCCTTAGACATTTACTTCCTGGTTCTTCTTCCCCTCTTCATTTCATGGGCTTACTTTTCACAGGATTTACAATGAGCAGGTGCCTAAGAACGAAAGTTTCTGCATCACCTCAAGGAATGTACATTTGTTCCATTCGGACTACTTTTTGCTTTACATGAGCATAGGTGACTTCCAGGTAAGGCTGTAATATCTGCAGTACTCAGCCAATGAGGAACCAGGGAGTCACTTGCACGCTAGGAGATAAATTGTCTGCTGTACCTGACCCGAGCATGCCGGTCTATCAGACAACAGCTCTTGCAAGAAATTTGATTAAAGCCTTGCTTCACAATGCTCTGAGTCTCCATGTCCCGCCTTTTATTGGGGTAGTGGGTTTATTTCTCACAATGTCTTCTAACATTGCATCGGTCAAATGAAGTCAAATGACCAAGACCAGCATAAATAAAGACAAGAGATATATGTCTGGTACTCTAGTGAGAAGAACATGGCAAAGGTCAGAAAGAGAGGAAATGATGAAAATTTTGCAAGCATAAAACAAATATACCTGGAAATCTAAGATATATTTATTCCCATTTTGGAGACAAGAAAACAGACAAGAGGGTTAGCAACTGTTCCAAGATCATTTAGCAGAATGGCAGAGCTGGATTTAAAACCGGGTCAACTAATTTTAAAGCACAATAATGAGACACAGTAAGATTCTTGGCAGGTGGTGCAGGAATGGGGTATGAGGCAACCCTCAGAGAGGGCACGGCCCCTGTTGTCTGATATGAATCATATCCAAAGAGTACCTTACGAATACTGAAGTAATTGTCAACTATAAAATTTCTATAGCCAGAAATAAAAAAAAAAACCTCATACACTAGAATTGTGCTTAGAGCACCAAACTTCAGTGGGGTCTACTCCAAAGTAAGTTTTAAAATTGAATTATTTCCATCATGAGACATACAAGAAGGTGATGCCTATAGCTGACAGCTAAGCAGCACCCTCCTACATGAAAGAGGTGTTCTGGTTAAGTGTGTTTGAAGTTATGACAGATTAAGGCGGTCAGAAATGTGTTACCTGGGCGTCTGTTTTCACTTTAAAATCTCTGGGAACAAAGTTCCTTGCCTTCAATCATGTGGACAGTTTGATGTATTACAGATCCAGTCAACAGGTCAGTCTTTGCTCAGAATCCCTATTCAACAGTATGTACGCACCTTGCCACCTCAAAGCTTTCTTCCCGAGAGCTAGGACCTCCTTCTAAAGCCAGAGCCACTAAGATTTGAAGTCCAGTTCATCAGTGGATAAAAAAATGTGTGAGGATAAACTAGGGCCAGTCTTGAACCAACAAAACTCAACACTGACTTCTATCTAGAAGGCTTCCTTCCTCCTTTCCTTCCTTCTTTCTTTTTTTTAGAAGACTTTTTCAACAGAGATGCTATGATTCTTTTAAAGTGGCACAATACTCAGAAAGGAACTCATCTCCCTAAAGTACTTCCCAATCTTAATATTGCTAAGATTCTAGATCTGAAGATCTTCAAGCATTTTATTTCCAAAGGCTCAACATTGCCCTTGGCACGAATGGAATGAAATTATTTTTCTCTAATTAACATCCATTGGCATAGACACAGCATTGACATATTTGGTGATGATTGAATTTTTTTCCTCTTGAAGTAATTATTAAGAGCAGAATATTAAGTAATTAGAATTAGAATGAGGTTTGGCTACAAACAATAGGAGAGCTTTTCTTAGCACTAGAAGCAACACAGAATAATGGCTGCTGATCTGGTGTGAATCTTGCCTGTGGCAAGTCATAAGTGGGTAGCCTTGAGGAAATCACTTAATGCCTCCAATATACAGCTTACCCATTTGTAGGAGGATTCAAAGTGCTATTGTACATATAGAGACTGCACAATGCCTGCCACAGAGTTTACTGGACTGATGGCTCAAAGATGCAAAGAGACCCAGCACTCATTTACTTAATATCTTTCTATGGATTCCCTGTTAATAGGACACAACCCAAGAACCTGAGTGGCCCTGCAACTCCCATGCTGTGGCCTTAATGTCTCAGGTTTCCAAGACCTTTTCAGATGCTGCTCTCCCTTCCTGAAAGTCTCCCAATTTAACCTAGTGAGCCTTCAGATATCTTCTCAAAAATATCAATTCCTTAAGAAAAACTCCCTGCATTTGCATCCATCCTCTCTAGTTTCTTTCTTTCTTTCTTTCTTTCTTTCTGTCTGTCTGTCTGTCTGTCTGTCTTTCTTTCTTTCTTTCTTTCTTTCTTTCAAGATTAAAACAAAAACAAAAAAACTTTAAAGTAATCTCTACTGATGAGGGAGCATAAGACAAGTTGAGGGCAAAACACAAGCTAGTATACCTGTCCCCCCTTCCCCCACGTGGGATATGTGTGGTATTCCTCAGGCACTCCCGGCTGCCCAAGTACAAAGGAAAGGAAAAAGGAAAAAGGAAAAAGGAAAAAGGAAAAAGGAAAGGAAAGGAAAGGAAAGGAAAGGAAAGGAAAGGAAAGGAAAGGAAACAAACGGTTAACTGACAGATCACATTCATACAGGATATGAGTCTCACCAGTTTACAAATGTCTTAGTAAATTACAAGAAAAAGGCAATCTTATCAATTGCCTAATCTCCAGAAAGCTATGGGTTCAGTTTCCTGGAGCTCTCATATCTCCTTCCCCTCCATAGTGATGTGGGGAACAAAGGCAAAAAGGAAATGGCAAGTAAAATTAAATTTCTTTATAACCTGCAGCCCATTGACAAATACTTGAAGCAAATATAGACTATAACATATCTCCAGCAACCCCCTACTGTCTTAATGTTAATGCCTTACTAGAGGGAAAACAATCTTAGCTTAACAGTACCAAGACCTCAGGTAACTTAAGGAGTCCTCTCTACCATATCAAAGTCCTTCTGGAGGCCTTCCTTTTGCCTTTACCTCCCCCAACTCCATAGTGAGTCACTCTTCACAATCTCAGTACAGCTCTTCCTGACCATCTAACCCCATCATCTAACCTCATCATCTGTCCCCATCATCTATCTTCATCAAACCCCATCATCAATCCCCATCATCTATCCCCATCTAACCTCATCGTCTATCCCCGTTTAACCCCATCATCTATCCCCATCAAACCCCACCATCTATCTCCATCATCTAACCCCATCATCTATCCCCATCAAACCCCATCATCTATCTCCAACATGGGGATAGAACCTACAAAGCCAGTAGTCACATGCTCCACCGACTGTGCCAGCCAGGTGTCCCAATTATCTCTGGTTTCTGCTCTCATGGCCCCAATGTAACTTCCCTTCACAGCACATATTAAAAATGCCAATTATTGAATTTACTTATATAATCCTGTCCCCTAACACCCCCCACATTAGAATCCAAGCTCCGTGAAGCCAGAGACCCTGTCTAATGTGCTCCTTAGTCTGCACTCATCACCCAGCATAGTAGGTATTCAAGAGTTAGTTACTGAATAAAAATATGGAAAACAATGTCACAGAAAAGAAGAAAGAACACAGGATGTGACCACAAATTCTACCTTAAATAACTTCCTTGCTTCCAACTTAAAGAGCACAAAAGGACAATTCTGACTCATTTATTTAGCTCACCACCCCAACCCTGATTTTCCCTCTAGGTTATTACATCACAGAAGAAAATAATAATTGCTATTATGTTGATGATTCAATGAGATCTTCTCATAATATTGGCCGGTTTGGTGTGTTGTTGTTTTGTACTTTTAAATAAGCTCCCTATGTGGGCTATTAAATAAAGTAGGGACAAATGAGAGAAATTATACATCTGCTTTTCACTCCAGGACAAGTTGTTATGTTTGTTTGAATCTAATTTCCCCTTGTATAGATCACTGAACCGCACCTCAGATATTGCCATTACCAAGATGAGAGTGTTAGTGGTTAATAATTTGCTGGGTAACTTCAGGGAGGAAATGCAACCAGTCTGGGCCATTATTTCTCTTCTTTTACATAACAAGGGGCTTTGGCTGAGCTGAAATGGAGGCCTTGAGAGTACAAACACCTCCTGGCTCTGCCCTTTTCTGCACTCCTTCCAGAATGTTCTTTCCCAAACTCTGCCTGTGCTTGCTACCCTTGACATGCTTAGAAGGTTTCATTTTATTACTAGAGAAGGAGGGAGATGATTTTGATAGGGAGTGGGAGTTTGGGGCTCGCAAAGGTGATGAAGACATTGAAAGTGGAATGGAAATCGCATCTACTCCCGGCTCAGTTCCTTCCATTGATTTGGAGCCACCTGTGGATAGAGGGGTTTAGATGCAAAAGATGAAAGATCAACTTAGTATCAACACAGGCAAAGCTAATTTGGGGGCAAGGTGACAAATGACAGCATAGAGATGGAGAGACGACAGTTTTCTGTCTCTCTAAAGAAAACCTAAGCAGTGTCTGGGGGCCCAAAACTAGAGCCACAGGGAGCATCCAAAGGTGACATCTGGGGGGCGCCTGGGTGACTCAGTCAGTTGAGCTTTCTACTTCTGCTCAGGTCATGATCTCCGGGTTCAAGGGTTTTTGAGCTGCATGTCAGGCTCTGTGCTGACAGGTCAGAGCCTGGTGCCTGCCTCAGATTCTGTGTCTCCTTCTTTCTCTGCCCCTCGCTGCTCGCACTCTGTCTCTCTCTCCCTCAAAATAAATAAACATTAAAAATATTTTTAATTAAAAAACAAAACAAAGATGACATCTGGGAGTGTACAACAGAGTTCTCAAGATAAGTAGCAATGGTGAGCCCTGGATGCAGTTATATAGGTGTGGTCAATTAGAAGCTAGCAAAGGAGGTATTTGATACATGGAATGTGGGCATAAGTGACACACCCTTTCAGAAGACTGCCAGGCATAATTTGGATACTTCTTTGGGGACCATGGAAGCTTGCTTTTTAGTAATAAACCAATGATTTTTTCCACAATCATAATTTTGGTATATAAAATAATTGTGACTTAATTTTTAGCCATAAAATGGTAGGGCCTGGACACGTACGTTGCATTTTTTTAAATAAGAGTGAAAAAAATTATAGTTTTTTTTTCACAGATCTCAGCATTGTTTGTCTGCATGACATTGTGTCACCTTTCTGAAATACAATTTTATAAAATATCCAACAAAAAAGAGAATAGAGAGAGAGAACCTTTTAAATTCCTCTTTTCCTTCCCTACTGTTCCAGTCTCAAAAGAAAGACAATAAGGACTTCTGGAAACATCTTAACTCTGACATGATTGGCCAAGAACGCAGAGATTTTCTGCCATTTTGTTGTGCCCCGTCTTCCATGACCCAGATTGGGAAACCTTCTCTGGTAAAAGCAGGATGCACAAAGGAGGGCCAGCCACTAAATCTCCAGGTAGGACTGGGCTAATACTTGTTCCTAAAATATGCAGACAAAATCTGGGCATTAAAAATGGAGCCAAAACTTTTAAGTGCAAACCAGCACATTGCTTTCCACATTGTCATTTCTAAGGTCCTGCCAGTATATACTACCAACAGGAGAAGCATCCATTGTGAACACACTTCCAAACAAAACAGGAAATGCGAGGAGCTTCTTAATATTTACAGGCATTCATTCTAACAGGAGGGAAAATAATTTATCCCATGAGGGCTTACATTGAAAAGTCATTAATTAATTTTAAATGACTTTGCTTTGACAGTATGTTCTTCATAAAGGCTACCTCATATGGAGACTGATGAAACAAAACTTATATATCAATACAGGAAAAAAAAAAGCAGCAAACTTGTAATGCATGATTTGTTTGGAGAAGTACCACAGCTGACTCCATTCATGTTGAGAAGAACAAATATATACAGGAAATTCTGGTCTGCAACCTGTTTCAGTAATTTCTCCCATGTCTTTTAAATGTTAACACCCAGGTTGTTAATCTTCCCCAAACTATAAAAGGCCTTGCTAATTTTGGAACCTTATGAGGACTAGCTACATAATCACTTACATACCTTTTTCTCCTAAACTGAACAAGTGGAAAATCTATGATATTCATGGAGAGAAAAAATACTCTATTTAATGAAATATTCCTATTCTATACCATTTAATAAAAGATAAAAATTTTAAATGTTACCCGGCTAAAACCTAATCATATTAAAAGAAGAGATTTTATCCAATACCATTCATCATCTTGTCCAACATCATTGGGTCCAATTCTATAATCATAGAGTTGAATGATAAATCTACTCCTCATCTTTTTTTCTCTTTTATTCACTTTAGTGATATCTCAGGCTTTTCCTGCCCTAAGTCAATTCCTGCAAAAGCAGCTCTGTGCAATTCTTTTCCAAACCCCAGTACCACTTCTCCCAGAGTTGGGAGTCCTCAGTAAAAGTTACGTCACTCAGTAAAATTTTGTTTCCAGTATAAGTGTCTCAGCCACAGCATCCCAGGGAGAAGTACTCTGGTGTTTTTGCGTTACAATGTCATCCTAATTCGTTCTGTGTATATTTTATAGTACTTATAGGAATTATTTAAATCCACTTTGGAGTGAGATGTAGTGAATTATCTGGTAATCCTATGGCTGCAGGCAATAGAACTTGTAATGGGTTAACTTCTAAAAGGGGTGGAATGGATTTACAGGCAGCATATGGGATAGTTACAGAACGACAGGTCATAGAAGAGTACATTAATGCAGAAATAAATACCATTACTTCATCATTAATTAACCATTCTTCTAAAAAGTCAGGATCCCAAGGGGGAAAGAACAAGTGGCCAGGCTTAGTTTTCATGCCCACCTCATCACCATACTTGGTCAAGGAAACACACAAAAGCTATGTGCATGGCCCCAGGGAAACTATTCATCTTCTCAGAAATCTTCACTGACAGGTCCATTTGGAGCCCAAGGTGGTGGAGAGATAATTTCTCCAAAATAAAAAAATAATTTTAAATATAACGAAGAGGGTGCCTATGTGGCTCAGTCAGTTGAACGTCAGACTCCTGGTTTTGGCTCAGGTCATGATCTCATGGTTCTTGGGTTTGAGCCCCCAGTCGGTCTCTGTGTTGGCAGTATGAAGCCTGCTTGGGATTCTCTCTCTGTCCCTCTCTCTCTCTCTCTGTCCCTGCCCCACTTACATGCTTATGCATGTACACATGGACTCTTTCTCTCTGAAAACAAATAAAAAGCTTAAAAGAAAAAGGAGGGAAGGCTATTATCTGGAGAGCTAAACACAAAAACAAATCTATTTAAGTTGTACGGACAGGCACAAATATGCCAATGAGGGTGATGGATCCATAATCCCTAATTATGTATATAAAGGGCATATTTGCTGTTAGTTACCATGATGGGAAATTAATACTGTCAAGGAAGAAAAGATAGACACCTATTTCTTTTCCTGGGACTCCCTCAGAGCTGACCATATTCCATTATTAAAAGAAGAGAAGCTGAGAAAGAGAAAGATGGAGAGAAAAAAAGAGGAAAGAGAGAGAGATCTCAGAGACACAACCAGGGGAAGAAGCTCTGGATGTCTGATCATATCAAGCTCAACTGAGGACAAGCTGGTCGGCTCATCTTGGTGGTGTTTATTCATTTAGACAAAAGCAACTCTCCAATTTCACAACTTCCAGAAAGGCACTGGGCTGGTGAATTACACTTGGTACAACAGCACTCTTCCAGAGAATTGGAATGAGATTTTTGGCAGCTAAAGTATTTTTTAAAAGCCACTGCTTTCTATGATTGCCCCCATCTCATAAATGACTCTGTCGCTGAGAATGACCAATTCAGAGACAATGCAAAACTCTTTCGCTACAGCCCTACAAATCTCATCTAAACTTCTCAAATTTCAGTTTGTTCTGCACTATGTTCCTAAGGACTTCTGATGGGGTAGCAATTCTGTACCAAGGTGCATGCCACTTTTGGTTTAAGGCTTTATATACAACAGAATAAAATCTTAGGGGCACAGAAACCTACTAACCTCTGCCTTCTATGTGAATCACACTCTCTGATGCAGATGTGGAAGAGAATGAGTTCTGGAGCAAGACGGACGTCGGTGTTACTTTCTCTACTTCCTCCCCGTGTCCTCAACCTCTTATAAAATAATGCCCAGTGTACTAATTAGACAAATGGTCATAAAGAAAGTGTCTTGCACAGTTCCTAGTGATTAGGGGAAATATACGTTACATTCTTTTATTCCTTTGGTTTGGGAGTATCTGACATTGTTTACTACTAACAATTTTACAATCTGATTCACTTGCCTTACTACATACTGCAAGTGAGTGATTTTCTATGTCTTGGAAATTCTCTATCTTATGTCTTGGAAAAGATGCAAACAGAGTTAAGAGTGTTTCTTTGGAAAGATAAATGGGCATCCTTGAGGGCAGGGGTTAGAAATGAGATCTACATGAATGTATTTTCTTCAAAATTTTTAATTACATCAAAGTAACAACAAAAACCACTAATTCCAAAATGGGATGATGCATTTGGCGATCATTCCCCATCAAGCAGTATTTACTGAATGTCCACAACAGCCTCCCCTCAAGAATCTCAGAGAAAAGCAATGCTGTTGTCCTCTCAGCCTGACAGATACTCATTGGAGAAGCATGGGGTAAGCTCACGGGGATGTAGTTTATTCACCTGAAGAAAAGGAAGACTACTTCCATAGCTTTTAGGAAAGCACTCCTGCAAAAGGAGAATTAAAAGGCTACTTCAGTAATGTAGACAGAAACAGAAGGCAATCAGGGCTAAGATAATAGTAGCAAGGAGGGAGAGAAAGAGAGGTAAAGCAATTCTGAAAGAAGCATCAGGAGGATGTAGAGACTACCTGTTGGAAGCCATACTCAGGATGGTGGATGTATCTCAACATCATATGTGGGGAAAATTCAGAGCAATTAATGAGTGCATGAACTTGTGGCCCAAAACCCAAACTCAACCTCAGTGTTCTTCCAGAATTTCCCATTTCGGTGAATGGCACCACTACTCATTCAAACACACCAGAAAATCAAAAGTCATCTTAGATTCCTCTTTCCACAAATGCCCCTTTACAAATTGATCCTCAATTTGTCTTGATGGTATGCCTTAGATTTGTTCAATCTGCTCTCAATTCACTTCTCTCCCTCACTCCCAACACCTTAGTCAAAGATGGCATCACTTTTTTTTAAAATGTTTATTTATTTTGAGAGACAGAGAGTGAGCAGGGGAGGGGCAGAGATGGAGGGAGAGAAAGAAACCCAAGCAGGCTCCCCCGGGTTCACGCAGTCAGAGCCCAATATAGGTCTTGATTTCACAAACCCTGAGATCATGACCTGAGCCAAAATCAAGAATCTGATGCTTAACTGACTGAGCTACCCAGGTAACAAGGCATTACTTCTTGTTTGAACTACTGTAATAGACTCTGACTGGTCTTCTGTCCACTTTTTAAATTCATTTCTCACATAGTAACCAGTGCTTCATTAAACACACACACACACACACACACACACACACACACACACCGTCAAGTTATAGAGATGCTTGTATGGTAATACAAGTTACAAAAAGGTTGTCTCATTAATACAAACTTTACCATTCTAACACAAATCTCCATCAAATTTGGTTCTATGAGAACAAGGGATATGTCAAAAAACAAAGAAACAAACAAAGAAAACAATAGCATGACAACATTTGCAGGGAACAAACACAGATTCCTTAACAATGACTTTTTTTTTCAAAGATTATCACTACCTAAGGGGGTGAACACATACAAATGGTTTTATTTACTCTTCAGAATAAACCCTGCAAAAATTTTCTGAAACTCATGTTATCATATGAATTTGAAAAGAATGCAAATGCATTTTTAGAGCACTATAATCTTTCTGGATTTTCCTTAGCATGGGACAGTTTCCCATTCTACCTTTCAAAATATTGGCTTTCTGAATAATATTTAACTAAGTATGCAATACCATCAGGCTAATATAAACCTTTATAATGGCTTTCAGGAAAGAAAAGTACTCATAAAAACCTTTAAAACAAATACTAGCTACAGAAGAGCATCCAAATAATTAATTCACTAATTATCATCATATATTGTGACCTTGACAATTCTATAGTAATCTCTTTCTAATTAATTCTATTCTAAATCATCTAAATCTTCTAACTGGTTCTTGGATGGGTCATTTTTGTGAACCATATACTTCTCCAAGATGCTAGATGGTATCTTATATAGTTTATATTATTAGCAAGGAAATATTATTAGTACATGAATATTCAGTTTTTCTCCTCCCAAGCCCACTAAAGATAATGCCCTCCTTCCCAGCTTGGTTTCTGAAAGTGTATTGCTCAGGCAAAAAAAAAAAAAAGCAAGAAAATTTATTGCTCCAACTACCACAATGGGTAAAAAAGAACAGGAGAAGATTCTATGTTCTTGTTGAAAAAAGCCAAGCTTTATTTACTATCAGAGAAAGGGCAAGTTGGAAGGGGAAGACAATGGGGGAGAAAAGGATATGAAAGAGCTTCCCATGGCTTGAATGTTCGAGTCTTGGGAATTGGTTTCCCACGGTAGGAGCGGACAATGGATAGAGGATGTAAAGAGAAAATGGGATGGGTAAAGAGCACTTTAAAAATGTTTTTAGCGCACATTAATAACATACTTGCTCATTTGTAAACATCCTTCCAGAGATGTCAAGACAATGTGATTTGCTCTTAATGTTTGATGGTCTATATTTCTTTTAATGTGACTATAACTGAGACAAGAAGTTATTGAGTTTGGCTTTTTGTTAAAAATAAACATTGAGCAATAGAGAACAGTGAAATTCCCCTGGGAAGCACAATGGAACTCTTTCCAGCTCATTTAGCTGGCTCACTGTGGACACGTGTGTCTCATGGCCCTCTCCCCAACCTCCACCCCAATTATGGGCTTACCTTTGTGGCACCCTAAACTTACAGGGCACTGACTTTCACTTATACATGACAAAAAATTTTACCAGGTCACCGTGAACTGGCTTAATAGTCTTTATATTTGCTGACTGTTAAGCTATATGTGTGTGCTTGTTGCATATTTATGGTAAATTGTAAGATTCCCAGTTAAAGGAGCTGGTATAAACTAAATGCAATTACATTTTCAACACAGAAGCCTGACCATGACCAAGACACTTGTATAGCTTTATTTCAGTTTTAGGTGCCATTTGTATGTTCTCAATGTCAAAATTACTATCACAATTCCTATCTATTTAACATTAGGGTGAAATACATATGAATATACAACCTTAAATATTTCTTGCATGTTTAACCTTGCTACTCAAATTGTGGTCCATGACATTGGCATTGTCTAGGAGCGTGGTGGAAATGCTGAATATCAGGTCAATCCCCAGATGTACTGAACTAGGATTTGCACTTTTTTTTTAAGTTTATTTATTTTGAGAGAGCACATGCGCGAGAGTGAGAGAATGTGCTTGGCTGCATGGGGGAGGGGCAGAGACAGAAAGGGAGAGAAAGAATCCTAAGCATCTCCACTCAGTGCAGAGCTGGACATGGGGCTCCATCTCATAAACTGTGAGATCATGACCTGAGCCAAAATCAAGAGTTGGATACTTAACCAACTCAGCCACTCAGGTGCCCCAGGATTTGCACTTTTACCAAGATCTCTGCGTAATCCCTCTTCATATTAAAGTTTGAGAAGCACTGTTTTAGATGAGTCACGCTTTCATTTATACAACAAATATTTATTGATTGTCCACAGTGTTGTCAGATGCCGTTGAGAGACACTCAAACAGGGGCAAGATGGATAGCGAACTATTTTCAAGATTTCCACTTGAAGAAGTGAAATAACTTCTAACTTCATGGCAAAATAACCAGAAGAAAATGAAAAATCCCTCCATTTGGTATTCCATTTATACAGAACCACTCACTTGAGATTTTAGTTTAAAAAGCTATTTTGTCATCCACTAGTTTCTGGAGACCCTGAGTTAGTATTTTATCCAAAAGGTAAAGAGAGCCTTTTTAGTTAAAACTGAATGGTCCATGGATCAACTCTGGTGCTTGTTTAAAAGGCAAAATTCTGCGGAGAGAAAGGGAAAGAACTGCGAAGAATTAGAATGAGCGGGTTTCCTGAATTTGCTCTTTGACGAGCCTACCAATTTACTACTATGCCCTCTAGAAGCTTGTTATTTAAATGCAGCGCATGGATGAGCAGCTTTTCCATCCCTTGGAAGCTTGTCACAAATCTCCAGAACCTACCCATACCTACTGAATCTGAATTTGCATTTAACAAAATCTCCAGGTAATATGTAAACATATTAAAGACTGAGAACGACTTCCTTAAGTTATGGGATAAAGAACAAACATGTAACTCCTTGACTTCTGTGGGTGACTGCCCCTTCTGCCTATCCCAGGACAAAATTGTTGTCAGGATCCTGAAGGTTTTTTAATTATTATTATCTTTTTTAATGTTTATTTATTTCTGAGAGAGACAGAGCACAAGAAGAGGAGGGGGAGAGGGAGAGGGAATGAATCCAAAGCAGACTCCAGGATCTTAGCTGTCAGCACAGAGCCTGATGCGGGGCTTGAACCCACAAGCTATGAGATCATGGCCTGAGCAGAAGTCAGATGATTAACTAGCAGCCACCCAGGTGCCCCTCCAGGAGCCTGAGTCTTAAGTGCTGGGTACTAAAACTGCAACAGCCTCCGGCAATGAGGATGGTCAGTTATCCTACACAGTTTTCGCATTCAGATGCTAGATTGTGTGCTCCCAAATTCCCCCCTCCTTCTCTTTCCCCCTCCCAGGACAGCATCAAAATAAACTCATTCTTGGAGGAGCCAAGATGGCAGAACAACATGAAAGTTTTTTTGCACATTGCGTCCATGAAATACAGCCAGATCAACACTAAACCATCCTGGACACCTAGAAAACTGATTTGCGGGTTAACACAACAATCTGCACAACCTGAACCACAGAACTCAGCAGGTACGTGGCGCAGAGAGGTAAATTGGGGGAGAGAGAAGCCGCAGAGGGTAGGAGTTGTTTCTGCTTGTGCAGAGAGAGAACAGAGACAGGTAGAGAATTCGGGAAAAGCAGTCCCCCCCCCCCCAAAGCAGCTGGAGAGACAGGAAAAGTGGAAACAGCCGCCGGGACTGAACTAAAAAGGGAGAAAGGAGAAAGGAGAGGGTTTAAATTCCATTAAGACTCTATAAACGGGGAGCGCAGAGTCTGAAACTCCTCGCCTCCATACCTGGCGGTGCTCTGGTGGGAAGGGCGAAGCCTGGTGCCGGATGCGTGTTGTGATTTTCCGTGATCCCTCCAACGCTGCCGCTACACCATCGCGTGAACCTTCTCTGGGGCAGGCTGGCGCCCAGCCTCAGTCTCTGGCGACGGCAGCAGCAGAGTCCCGCCAACGTCCCGGGTGAGGCCGGCACCCGGCCATTGCTCGGGGAGACCCTCCCGCAGAGGGTCTGAGCGGTCCGAGCTGTCCGAGCCGCGGTCCCCCCGAAGTGAGGGGTGGGGAAACACAGCCGCGACGGAGATAAAACTCAGGAGGGAGGTGCTGCCCGGCAACCTGACGGCTTGGTCACGGACAGTGTAAATGCAGGAGCGGAGGAAGCCGGAGACAAAGGACGGGAGCATGACTGCTGGTCGGGGAGAGCAGCTACACTGCTACACTGGGTAGTTGGGTGACGCCATGTTCACTATACCTGCGCATGCGCATATATACCTACAAGCGCCGCAACAATCCACCCCAGGAGGCTAAGCAGCGCCATCTAGTGGAGAACGGAGCCATTACACTAAGCCCCGCCCAACCAGGCCAACCTCCTTCTTCAGGAACACAAGTCTCTCTGCCTGCTTAGTTTACGGACTGTACAGTGCTTCATAGTTTGACTTCTTTGGGAAATGTATATAATTTCAATCATATTTCAATCTGTTCACTGATCCATCTATTCAATTTTCTTTTTTATATCTTTTTTATTCGTTTCTTTTTCTTGAATACAGAAAAAAAATATTTTTATTTTCAATATTTATTAAAAGGGGCGCCTGGGTGGCTTGGTCGGTTAAGTGTCCGACTTCGGCTCAGGTCATGATCTCACCGTCAGTGGGTTCAAGCCCCGCGTCGGGCTCTGTGCTGACAGCTCGGAGTCTGGAGCCTGTTTCGGATTCTGTGTCTCCCTCTCTCTCTGCCCCTCCCCTGTTCATGCTCTGTCTCTCTCTGTCTCAATAATAAATAAACGTTAAAAAAATTTTTTTAAATGTTTTTATTTTTCTCTAGTATATTTTTTTACTTGTTTGTAAATTTTTCAAATTCTATTTTACTTCCATCATTTCATTTTATTCTATTTCATTGTATTCATTTTCTCAAATTTTCAAACATTTTCCCTTTTCTCCCTATTTAATCTACAAGCTTCTTTCAAGAACCAGATGAAAACAAAACTAGAATCCAGCATCATTTATTTGATTTTTTGTGTGTGTGTTTTTAATTTTAATTTTTTTTACCTTATCAATTCTTTTTCTCCCTTCAAAATTACGAAATGAAGGAATTCATCCTAAAAAAAAAGATCAGGAAGAAACAACAGCCAGAGACTTAACCAACACAGATACAAGCAAGTTGTCTTAACCAGAATTTAGAATCATGATAATAAGAATACTAGCTGGGGTCAAAAACAGATTAGAATCCCTCTCTGCAGAGATAAACAAAGTAGAAACTAGTCAGGATTAAATAAAAAATGTTGTAATTGGGCTGCAATCTCAAATGGATGCTATAGTGGCAAGGATGGATGACGCCAAACAGCAAAAGAGAGGACAAACTTCTGGAGAATAATGAAGCAGGAAAAAATAGGGAGACTGAGGCAAAAGAGCACAATTTAAGAATTACAGAGATCAGTGACTCATTAAAAAGGAACAATATCAAAATCATAGGCGGGGTCCCAAAAGATGAAGAGACAGAAAAGGGGGTACAAGGGTATGTGAGCAAATCATAGCACAAAACTTTCCTAACGTGGGAAAGACACAGACTTCACAATCAAGGAAGCACAGAGGACTCCCATAAGATTCAACAAAAACCAACCATCAACAAGGCATATCATAGTCAAATTCACAAAATACTCAGGCAAGGAAAGAATCATGAAAGTAGCAAGGGAAAAAAAAGACCTTAACCTACAAGGGGAGATAGATCACATTTGCAGCAGACCTATCCACAGATACTTGGAAGGCCAGAAAGGAGTGGCAGGATATATTCAATGTGCTGAATCAGAAAAATATGCAGCCAAGAATTCTTTATCCAGCAAGGCTGTCATGCAAAATACAAGGAGAGATTAAAAGTTTCCCAAACAAAAATTAAAGGAGTTCATGACTACCAAACCAGTTCATGACAACCAAAGAAATTTCAGGGGGACACTCTCAGGGGAAAAAAGATGAAAAAAAAAAAAACACCAAAAGCAACAAAGACTAGAAAGGACCAGAGAACAACACCAGAAACTCCAACTCTACAAGAAACATAATGGCAATAAACTTGTATCTTTCAGTACTCACTCAAAATGTCAATGGACTAAATGCTCCAATCGAAAGACATGGGGTAACAGAATGGATAAGAAAACAAGATCCATCTATATGCTGTTTATAAGAGACCCTCCTGAGACCTAAAGACACCTTCAGATTGAATGTGAGGGGATGGAGAACCATCTATCATGCTAATGGTTGACAAAAGAAAGCCACCGTAGCCATACTCAGATCAGACAGTCTAGACTTTAAAATAAAGACTGTAACAAGAGATGAAGAGGGGCATTATATCATAATTAAGGGGTCTATCCACCAAGAAGACCTAACAATTGTAAACATCTATGCTCCAAATGTGGAACACCCAAATAGATAAATCCATTAATCACAAACGTAAAGAAACTCATTGATCATAATACCATAATAGTAGGGGACTTCAACACCCTACTTACAACAATGGACAGATCATCTAAACAGAAAATCAACATGGAAACAATGGCTTTGAAGGACACACTGGACCAGATGGACTTAACAGATATATTCAGAACATTTCATCCTAAAACAGTGGAATATACATTCTTCTCCAGTGCACATG
Source organism: Panthera tigris (assembly GCF_018350195.1). Classification (NCBI taxonomy): domain Eukaryota; kingdom Metazoa; phylum Chordata; class Mammalia; order Carnivora; family Felidae; genus Panthera; species Panthera tigris. The sequence continues at coordinate 35,772,918 of NC_056675.1, forward strand.
GAACGTTCTTCAGAATAGGTCACATACTGGGACACAAATCAGCCCTCAACAAGTAGAAAAAGACTGAGATCATACTGGGCATATTTTTAGACCACAACACTATGAAACTCGAAATCAACCACAAGAAAAAATTTGGAAAGACAGCAAATACTTGGAGACTCAAGAACATCCTAATAAAAATGAATGGGCTAACCAAGAAGAGAGGAAATTAAAAAGTACCTGGAAGCCAATGAAAATGATAACACCACTCTGGGATGCAGCAAAGGTGGTCATAAGAGGGAAGTATATAGCAATCCAGACCTTCCTAAAGAAGGAAGAAAGGTCTCAGATACACAACTTAACCTTACGCCTTCAACAGCTGGAAAAAGAACAGCAAATAAAACCCAAAACCAGCAGAAGATAGGAAATAATAAAGATTAGAGCAGAAATCAATGCTATTGAAACAAACAAACAAACAAACAAACAAAAAACCAGATCAATGAAAGCAGAAGCTGGTTCTTTGAAAGAATTAACAAAACCACTAGCCTGTTGGATCAGAAAGACAAAGGAAAGGACCCAAATAAATAAAATCAAGAATGAAAGAAGAGAGATCACAACCAACCCAGCAGAAACAAAAACAATAATAAAAGAATATTATGAGCAATTATACGCCAATAAAAAGGGCAATCTGGAAGAAGTGGAAAAATTCCTAGAAACATAGGAACTACAAAAATTGAAACAGGAAGAAACAGAAAATTTGAACAGAACCCATAACCAGTAAAGAAATCGAATTTGCAATCAAAAAATCTCCCAAAAAACAAGAGTCCAGGGCCAGATGGCTTTCCAGGGGAATTCTACCAAATATTTAAGGAAGAGTTAACACCTATTCTCTTGAAGCTGTTCCAAAAACTAGATATGGAAGGAAAACTTCCAAACTCTCTCTAGGAAGCCACCATTACCTTGATTCCAAAACCAGACAAAGACCCCACTAAAAAGGAGAGCTAGAGACCAATTTCCCTGATGAACACAGATGCAAAAATCCTCAACAAGATATTAGCCAACCAGATCCAACAATACATTAAAAAAATTATTCACCATGACCAAGTGGGATTTATACCTGTGATGCAGGGCTGGTTCAATATCCGCAAATCAATCAATGTGATTCATCACATCAATAAAAGAAAGGACAAGAACCACACGATCCTGTCAATAGATTCAGAGAAAGCATTTGACAAAATACAGCATCCTTTCTTGATAAAAACCCTCAAGAAAGTAGGGATAGAAGGATCATACCTCAAGATCATAAAAGCCATATATGACAGAGCCAACGCAAAATCATCCTCAATGGGGAAAAACTGAGAGCTTTTCCCCTAAGGTCAGGAACAAGATAGGGATGTCCGCTCTCGCCACTGTTATTCAACATAGTATTGGAAGTCTTTGCCTCAGCAATCAGACAACACAAAGAAATACAAGGCATCCAAATCGGCCAGGAGGAGGTCAAACTTTCACTCTTCGCAGATGACATGATACTCTCTCTATATGGAAAACCCAAAATATTCCACCAAAAAATGCTACAACTGATCCATGAATTCAGCAAAGTGGCAGGATATAAAATCAATGCACAGAAATCGGTTGCATTCCTACACACCAACAATGAAGCAACAGAAAGAGAAATCAAGGAATCAATCCCACTTACAATTGCACCAGAAACCATAAAATACCTAGCAATAAATGTAACCAAAGAGGTGAGAAATCTATATACTAAAAACTATAGAAAGCTTAGGAAAAAAATTGAAGAAGACACCAAGAAATGGAAAAATATTCCATGCTCCTAGATAGGAAGAATAAATATTGTTAAAATGTTAATACTACCCAAAGCAAACTACATATTCAATGCAATCCCTATCAAAATAACACCACCATTCTTCACAGAGCTACAACAAACAATCCTAAAATTTGTATGGAACCAGAAAAGACCCCTAACAGCCAAAGCAATCTTGAAAAAGAAAACCAAAGCAGGAGGCATCGCAATCCTGGACTTCAAGCTATATTACAAAGCTGTAATCATCAAGACAGTATGGTACTGGCACAAGAACTGACACTCAGATCAATGGAACAGAATAGAGAACCCAGAAATGGACCCACAAACATATGGCCAACTAATCTTTGACAAAGCAGGAAAGAATAACCAATGGAATAAAGACAGTCTCTTCAGCAAGTGGTGCTGGGAAAACTGGACAGCGACATGCAGAAAAATGAACCTGGACCACTTTCCCATACCATAAACAAAAATAAACTCAAAATGGATGAAAGACCTAAATGTAAGACAAGAAGTCATCAAAATCCTTGAGGAGAAAGCAGACAAAAACCTCTTTGACCATTGCCACAGCAACTTCTTCCTCAACACATCTTCAGATGCAAGGGAAACAAAAGCAAAAATGAACTACTGGTATCTCATCAAAATAAAAAGCTTCTGCACAGTGAAGGAAACAATCAGCAAACCTAAATCCTAAACCCGTTATGGAACGGGAGAAAATATTTGCAAACGATATATCAGATAAAGGGTTAGTATCCAAAATCTATACAGTTAGTATCCAAAATCTATACAGAACTTATATAACTCAACACCCAAGAAATGGGCAAAAGACATGAATAGACACTTCTCCAAAGAAGACATCTAGATGGCCAACCGACACATGAAAAATGCTCAACATCACCCATCAGCAGGGAAATAGAAATCAAAACCACAATGAGATACCACCTTACACCTGTCAGAATGGCTCACATGAACAACTCAGGCAACAACAGATGTTGGTGAGGATGTGGAGAAAGAGGATCGTTTTGCACTGCTGGTGGGAATGCAAACTGGAGCAGCCAGTCTGGAAAACAGTGCGGAGGTTCCTCAAAAAATTGAAAAGAGAACTACCCTATGACCCAGCAATTGCATTACTAGATATTTATCCAAGGGATACAAGTGCGCTGTTTCGAAGGGACACATGCACCCCAATGTTTATAGCAGCACTATCAACAATAGCCAAAGTATGGAAAGAGCCCAAATGTCCATCGATGGATGAATGGATAATGAAGATGTGGTGTGTGTGTGTGTGTATACACACACACACACACACACACACACACACACACACACACACACAATGGAGTATTACTACGCAATCAAAAAGAATGAAATCTTGCCATTTGCAAATAGGTAGATGGAACTAGAGGGTATTTTGCTATGTGAAATTAGTCAGAGAAAGACAAATATCATATGACTTCACTCATATGAGGACTTTAAGATACAAAACAGATGAACATAATGGAAGGGAAGCAAATATAATATAAAAACAGGGAGGGGGAAAAACATAAGAGGCTCTTAAATACGGAGAACAAACAGAGGGTTACTGGAGGGGTTGTGGGCGGCGGGGGGATTGGCTAAATGGTTAAGGGGCATTAAGGAATCTACTCCTGACATCATTGTTGCACTATATGCTAACTAACTTGGATGTCAATTTAAAAAAATAAATTAAATAAAAAATTTAAAAAAGGGTTCTGTACATTTTCCAAAAAATAATAATAATAAAATACACTCATTCTTCCTTTTCCTAAGTAAAATCCCCCTTTCCCACCCTTAAGATTGAACAAATAGCCACTGAAAGAGAAACCTGAGATATTAAGAACAAGTATTCCTTTTCCCCCAAACCTCTACAGAAAACAAGTCTTCAGTTCAAACTGCAGATTGAATTACAGTCCCCAAAGCATACTAGGGAACACAATCTAATCACAGATGCTCAGTAAACTCCAGTGCCACTAAATCTACTTTACTTTTACTCCATTTGTTCTATTTATCATGGATTATTTTTATTATCTTGGGCATATAAATATTTTAGTTCACATATACAATTTAATTAATTAAGAGTGCAAAATTAAAGCCACAAAGGCACATTTGTTCCGGCCACAGAAACAAAAGGCAATAGTCACCAAGAACAGATATATGTGTCTTTGAACAGAGACAGCTGTTATCTTGGTTAGCATGGCTGCAGTTAGAATGAGGGGTGTTATCTGGATTTCCTATTTAAACATCAGGGGTCTGGAGTTGTTGCTGCTTCAGAATTAGGCAATGTTTCAGCTCCCTGCCACTCTGAATTAAGGAGTAGAGCGGGCTCTCTTTCTCCCTATGTATTAAAAAGGACCACCTGGTGACGGCCTCCACTCCTTTTGTCTCAGAATGTTGATGATCTTCAAGATCATCGATTCTCAAGCTTTAATCTTTTAGAGAGTTTATCAAAAGTGCAAATCCACAGGTACAATCCCCAGCAATTCAGGAAGTGTGGAGCAGTATCTGGGAACGTTTCTCTGAAACAAGCACCCCCTAGGTGATTCTTAGACCCATGAATGCTTAGACAAGCCCCAGTTTTTTTATTGATGCTGCTGATCACAGGAAGAGAGAATCTTTATTAAGTGCTGACTGTGTGTTAGGCACTGTTAAGGGTGTGGGACGTATTTATAATCTTTCTAAAATTCCTACGAGTTGGAGGTCATCATCACCATTGTCATTATCATTCCAAATTTATAGATGAGGAAGCAATGCCAAGAAAGCCTAAATGTCTTTCCCAAATTTGACCACCAGTTGGTAGAAATGGGGCAGAGACTCAAGCAGAGTGGTTGTAGAGTTCATGGTCTCAGACATTAACCTATGTTAGTTCTCACCAGGCAATTTTGAGAGTTCAAAGTGCATTAAGCCAGGCACAATGGACCCAAGTGGCAACATACTTCAGAAATACCAGATTTGCAGTGTATATAGATGAAAAGGTCCAATTTATTCACAAATTTCTACATCTCTCTCAGGACCAAGGACAATGGTTACAGTGACTAGTTTGCTGTTGATTTTGCTGCTGCTGTTGTTATAGATCTTATTTAAAGCATTATGAAAATGCTTTCTCTAATCCACTCTAATATAATGGGTGCAATACTTGCAACATGCCACAGGAATCTGAAATCAGGAATGCGTGAAGTATGTGCTGGAGGAAATGGTACACATTATATAAATTTAACTGTTTCACCTCCCGGCTAATGTATATTGTGTTAAGCTATAAAGCGGCCCTTTCTGGCTCTGGACCATCTGGACAGGACCATCTGGTGATAACACCTTCACTCCCTGTCTCGGAATGTTTTCACCTTGCTTACATTCATTGCTGTCAAACTTAAATCTCTTAGAGTTATTTGTTTGAGGATCTCATGGACAGGTGTCTAGAATAATAAAAATATCTATCAAAGAGACTCCGAAACAAGACAGAGATTACATGGCAGATAAAACTGGTTCAGCTTCCATCCACCTTGGTACCAAATGCTGCCACCATTGCTGCTAATCTGCAGAGTGGTAACACAATGCACAGCAGAGTCCTCTACCATTGGAAGGACTGATGTGTTACTTTATTTATTTGCTCCAGTGGAGCATCCCAGAGAATGGAAACCTTTCATACTAGCAGTCCAAATCCTCATATTAGGTTGTCCACAGCATCGTATATTTGCCTGCTGTGTGATGCCCTGTTTCCTCCCTCTTGCCAAGTGAAGGTTTCCAACTGGAGATGTTGAAAGAAAGATGGGGATCTAGCTTCATTCACCAATGACAAAACAAATGGCAACTGTACAACTCATTATCTTTTCCTTCTCATTCCCCAAAATTATCAGTGAAAAACTCTTCCTATGTATAACTAGAGGATATAGAATAAGTTGGGAGGTAGACATAGACACATCTCCATGGAGAATTTATGATTGGAAATGTGTACCCAGGTGAGGGAGTTCATTATATAAGAACCTGTAGCCCATAAGTAACATCTGTATATATTTAAAAATGACAACAAATTTTTTTTTCAGGATAGAGAGAAAGAGAGGGCACTCCTTTTTGAGGTATCTCTGATAGATACAGATAAAGATCAAGTAGGTAAATGAACAATTCATGAATTCACAAGCAACATCATCTATTGTGTTATCTATAGTGAAAGAGTTGTTCCTCAATCATAGGAAAAGCTCCGGAATGTTGAGATTTGGCAGTGGGGGAGCAGCGGGGGTAGGTGGGTGTTCTAGTTGTTTTAAGCATTTGAGCTCAAATCTCCTTATTGCTTGGTTTAGTCAGAAAATAAATGTGGTAAAATGACATTTTAAAAGTATGGTTTCCTGGAAAACAACCTCATATCCCACTGGTCTTTAATTTGTGGATTTCACTGATGGGCAGACACATGAGAACATATGCAGCATAAAGGGGATAAGGCAATGGTTGGGGTAATTGGAAGGGAAGGCTGGCATATGTGGACCCTTCCTTATTTTCCCAATGAGGACAAAACTCCCCACGATGATTTATTTTCTGCTTATTTTTCTGTGGACTAGGGAGAAATAGAATAGTGCATCACCAGCCTGCAAATTAGCGTTGGAACAGTCACTGAATCAGATGAGCTTTCAAAAACCCCTTCTGGAAGGTGACTGTGGAGGCTAACAAATTCAGGAGGTATGTGGACACAAGTGGGTAACCCAGAAGCCACAAATTATACCCAGCATGGAATTAGTACCACAAAATATCTGGCCTTCACTATGAATCAATGGAACTTGGATTTCAGAAAAGGAAGGTAGGTAAAATAAAACCAGAAGGTAGGTAAAATATAACCCTTTTTTAAGTTTTTTTTAAAGTATTTGTCTATTAGTTTTGAGAGAGAGACTGGGGGAAGGACAGAGAAAGAGGGAGACAGAGAATCCCAAGCAGGCTCTACATTGTCAGAGCAGAGCCCAACATGGGGCTCAAATCCAGGAATCATGAGGTCATGACCTGAGCCAAAATCAAGAGTCAGACACTCACTGACCGAGCTACTCAGGTGACTTCCCCACCCCCACTTTTTTAAGTGACATACATCACTAAAAAAAACTCTTGATATCAGCTATCAAGAGAAAATGTGCAGTATGAAGAAAAGAAAATTAGGCTGACTGTCCAAAGATGTGAATTTTATCTCATACTCTTTCTAAAACTAGTGATTTGAGAGAAATTATTCAATATTTGAGGTCTCAGTTTGCTCATCTGTAAAATGAATGGGTTGGTCCAGAAGTTTCACATCCCTCTTTTTTCATAATAGGGGTGATGGGAGGGAACCCTTGGTAATTTCCTTGGACAGCAGTGCCTGAACTAAATAAAATTCATGCACCATCTGCTACCAAAAGAAAAAATTAAAACATGTTTCCCTACATCAACCACATATCCATTTGAAGAGCAATGAATCCAAACTGCTATTATGATTTACATTAAACATTCTGGAATGCACACACTGGAGCCATGAGTGATGTGTGGGGTGGGGGGGGGGTTCTCCCACCTGCTTTACATGCCTACAGAATATTCAGTGATTTATATGTAAGTCACTGAACAAAATGAGTATTCCGCTAAATAGCCTATGCAAATGACCATGCACCAATCACTTAAAATAATTAGGAACTTATAAAATGACCATATGTAGTCATTATGAATAATTATATTAAACCACAAAGGAAATCTCTCTCCCAGCCCTCTCCCTGAATCCTGAAGGAAATCCGAGCAGTACAGAGGCAGCAGGTAATTAAACAACAAATTTTTAAAAAGTATACAGTTAAGAAAAGCAATTTCCTATAGTTGAGAATGCCTTATGTGTGTATCCATCGGGTTTGAATGTTGTCAGGTTAAAAAAAAAAAGCCATCCACAGGGCAACATGAGGAGCTTGGAGAAGGCCTGAAACCCTGTGTGCCTTTTCCAAACAACCCTGAGCTGACTTCTCCAGGAAGTGATGGGGAGCTTTCCAATCTGGGAGTAATGTAATGCTTCACTTCCTCCTATACTTCCGAAACTTGTAGTTCAGTCATTTTAGATGTTAGTTGGCCGTGTGTTGACTCATGTTTGGTTGAAATTCCCTAGCATGCTTCATTACCTAACCAATAAAGCAATCTAGTGGAGTTATTGAATCATACACTGCTTGCTGTATTACCACCCTCTTGTTTTTATTCTGATATGTGATTGCTCCCCTGGACTATTGCTCAAAAGGGAGATGCATGTTTCATAACCTTTAAAATAAATCATTGCCATCATCTACACAAGACCTCCACGCTTTAATACACTGCCCCCTCCTAAACAAAGCAAACAAAAAAACCCCAAACTATGCATTAGCATCAATGCAAAATAATCCAGGGAACCTGATGTCTGTTGCTGTGTGAGTTTAATTTAATATAGTCTAACAACAGGGTTAAAACTAAGAAGACTCATTGTTTTTATTTCCTACAGAGCAAGTCACTTTGATTCCGTATTTCTTTCTGGCCTGAGTAAAGCTTCTATTTTGTTCTTGTGAAGAGTTTTTTTGTACTGGGGCAAGAGCTGGTATGTTAGGAAGTCAGTCACAATGATCTAGAAATATTTGGAAATGTCTAAAATGTTGAAGCATCCTTGGATGCCAACATCGTCCACTGAGACACTGAGGTATTTCTCCTGGGATAGTCTGGGTTAAAACTGGTAAGGAAATCCTAGCATTCTTCAGGGAACTTACAGAGTCCGTTCAATCGCAGTGGAAGAAAATCAAATCAGGACATGAGGGGAGTCAATTTCTCTGCTATCAAATTTACTTTAAAAAATCATATATAAAATCTATGCCTAAAAGGGAGACTTAATTTCTATCCCCATGGATCTGTTAGGATTTCCTTAAAATTACTAATAATATCTTGATAAACATTATACTATTTGACCAATGAGATCATATTACCTGTTTTAAATTCTGGGATTCTTAAAAAAATAATAAAGGGTCTGGCTCTGGAAAGTGTATTGTTCAACTCTATCACAAACTTTCATCAGATCTGGCAGATAATATCCAAATGACTGGTTAACAGATGCATAGCATCATTGCTCCTGTTTCTATCCCCTTCAAGAACAGCCTATTTTGAACTTTGTAGAGTGTCAGACATGGCAGACATGAAAACCCGCAGTCAAGGAGACTTGACATCAACTTGCTATAGATAGCATCAGTAAATGATGGCTTTTTCCAATCCTGATGTACTGCTAGGTGGCTGAGTACTAGATGGCATTATGGGGGCTGGGGGAGGGGGCAGAGTTCTGAATATTTAAATGGAATGGATTGAGGGGGAACCAGGAATATGGAACTCATCTCTCCACCAGCCTCTCTGGAAAATCTAAACAGGCTGACTCTTAATTACAATTTAAAACTATCCCTCTTTTCCAAATTAGAAAAATATTTTCACCATTTTATATAAATATATGCAATTACAGAATCCTAAAATGATAAAAGAAACTGAAGTATCCTCAGATATTAAGCTCAATAAGGTTTGCTCATCTTTAGATTCTTTTATACCACCTTAATTAATTTTACCATATCCAATATTGCCTAAACTTATAACTCTTCAACAGTATCTTGAGAAGTACCTTGTTTTGTTGTGAATTACTCTAACCATGTATTAAAAATAACGTACATAAAAACAGTTTCTAGGGGCACCTGGATGGCTCACTCAGCGTCTGACTTCGGCTCAGGTCATAATCTCGAGGTTCATGAGTCAAGCCCCGCCTTGGGCTCTGTGCTGACAGCTCAGAGCCTGGAGCTTGTTTCAGATTCTGTGTCTCCCTCTCTCTCTCTGCCCCTCTCCCACTCGCATTCTGTCTCTCTCTCTCTCAAAAATAAACTTTTAAAAAAATTTAAAAACGTTAAAAAAAAACAGACTCTATGTTCTATATTTTTCATTGTGCAATAGAATATGACTATTAAAATTTATTTATCAGAAATATTAAAAATTAAAAATATTTATCAGAAATGTGATAGTTTGTGAAACACAATTCAAGGTAGAATCTTCCATATTTCAAGTAGGAAAATAGAACTCCAGAAAGATAAAATAGTTTGTTCAAAGTCAGACTGTTAATGTTACAGATTTGATAAAAGAACTCAGACCCAGTCTCAGTCTCAATCTCTTTCTCACTCTCTCTCATTCTTGTTCTATCTGTCTCTCTCTATCTCTTTCTGTCTCTCTGTAGGTGACATATAACACTTATAAAATTACTGAAGCAAAGTGACTTAACACATACAAAGTATGGACGCTGGTTTCACAGATGTCTGACCTATGCAGCCACATAGGACCCCACCCTCAAAAGGGTACCGCACTTGGTTTAATGCTATGCTTCTGTCATCTTAAAGTTCTTAACAATTTTTTATCAAGGGGCCCTGAATTTTCTTTGTGTATCAGGCTTCACACATTATATAGCCTATCCTATCAGAAGGGGAAAACATACACACACACACACACCCCTAAAATGAATAATCAATAACCAGCCATACACAATCGATGTATTAAAAAAAGAAAAACAATGTTTATGTAGCTGAGGCAATGACTGATACCAAACGTGAAATCTCCCAGCCCAGTCTCCAAACTCCATGTGGATACACAAGAACAAATAAACCATGCAAATTCCATCCCTGTAGCATAATCTGAAGACAACCCTGTAAAATTAGATAAACTGTGATTTGAAAATAAGCCCCTGTTTTTGCAGAACTATTTCTATATACCCCCATCCTGAGCTCTTGAAAATGATAAGGATAGTCTAGAAAAATGTGGGGGAGAGAACCAAAAGGAATATAGGGTTAAGTTTGGACTCAAGTTGGTGCCGGAAAGAGAACATCTGCCATAAACGTGAAAAGAGTGGAAACTAGAGCTGGTGGTTTAGAGCACTCGCTGCAGGGAAGGGACTTAACCATGTGTTCAGAATGGTTCTGAGAGACTGAGAGTAATTACAAAAGGAGAACAAACCTTCAGGAACTGTGAGGAGAAGGTAACAAAAAACAAGATGGAGGGATTAAGGGTTCAGTAATATAAAAGAAACACCAAAGGAAATAACACACAACTCCTGTCGAACCTCCCTGCTCCCAATAAAAAACAACCATTAAAGAAAATATACCTCCCTGTACCAACAGAAGAGAAAACTTGTCACCTTGACATCTTGTGAGCCACCTCCAACCTTGAAAACCAAAAGTGATCATTCAAACTTTTGAACTGATGACGTCTCCCTCAAATCCTAAGAAAGCAAGCCACAGAAAAACTGTAACACAACACTCCAAACTGAATTAAATATCTTCAAATAAGCATTTGGGAACATATCATACACACACACACACACACACACACACACACACACACACACTGAATCATATTTGGAAATGTTAAATGCACATGGGTAAGAAACAGGAAGGACTGAAATGACAGTTGTCTGAATTAATGAATTAAAAAGAAGACAAAACAGGGGCACCTGGGTGGCTCATTCATTTAAGTGTCTGACTTCAGCTCAGGTCATGATCTAGTGATTCATGAGTTCGAGCCTCATGTCGGGCTCTGTGCTGACAGCTCAGAGCCTGGTGCCTGCTTCAGATTCTGTGTCTCCCTCTCTCTCTGCCCCTCCCCGACTCATGCTTGGTCTCTCTCTCTCTGTCAAAGATAAATAAAAATATATATTTTTTAAATTTGTTAATAAAAAAAAGAAGACAAAATAGCAAAATCATATAAAAATATAATCAAAATTATTAAGTGCCCAAGGAAAAATAACAGATTTGAATGGAAATTTAATATGGGCATTAAAGAAAAGCAATAAAATAACCAAGATAACAGCAATGAGATAAAGAAAGAAAATAAGTGAAGCAGACGTCATGCAAAGAATATCCAACTTATGTCAAACTGACGTCCATGGGGAAGGAAGAAAAAACAATAGGGTGGAACAAATATTTGAAACTATGATCCACCTTAAAATTAAAAAAACAAAGCACAAAAGTTCAATTAAATGATACTTATGTGAAAAGGGAAAAATTCAAAAGTAAAATACAGAGCTTTAAAAAAATGATAAACACTACTTAAAATTTAGAATCTAAGGGTCACATTGAAAGCAGTGAGTAGAAGAAAATCCACAGCATGAACGCTGTCAATAAAAATTTTTTAAAAATTCAATACATGCTTAAATTTCAATTCAAAACATTAGAAAAAGACCAGTGAATTAAAACAAACAAAAAAGGGTGAGATTCATAAAGACAAAACTAGAAGTTAGGAAAGAAAAAAACGATAGATATAATTAACCAATCAAAACCATATTTTGTAAAATGAAAACAGAATTAACTAAATACCACTTAACGAAAGGAAAATGGGGAGAAAAAGTATAAAAATAAGAAATTACAAGGGAATAACTATGGAAATTAATGTGAAAATCTTGATGAAATGGAGAAAATGAAAGAAAAAAATGAAAATTCCAGAGAAAGATGGGCAAAAGAAATAAGAAGAACCAATATAGAATGCCTCTTAAATACATGAAAAGATGCACATATTGAGTCAAATAATCTCCACTTTATGTGCATGAAAAGAGTGGAGCCCACTGAGTGCAATAATCTGCTTAAATTCATAAAGTACAACTAGGAACAGACTGTAATGACTGGCTCCAAAATGCCTGTTTATTTTTTATTTTAAACATACTACCCTGGGGCGCCTGGGTGGCTCAGTGGGTTGAGCGTCCAACTTTGGCTCAGGTCATGATCTCACAGTCTGTGAGTTCCAGCCCCACGTCGGGCTCTGTGCTGACAGCTCAGGGCCTGGAGCCTGCTTCAACTTCTGTGTCTCCCTCTCTCTCTCTGCCCCTCCCCCACTCTTGCTCTGTCTCTCTCTGTCTCAAAAATAAATAATAAAAACATTAAAAAAAAAAAACATACTACCCTGACTCCATCAGCGGTTCTCTTACCCTCAGCATGCTTCAGTTTGTTTTCCAAATTACAGATTTGAAGTAAACAAGAGTTAGGTACTCTTAACATTATAACATTATGGGATGAATCTCAAAGACAGAACATTGCCATTCTCATGATATTATCTGACACCACTGGCCATAAACACCATCTGCTCTGTGTAAATCCTGGTAAACCATGACATGAGTGTCACAGCTTGGAAAGTGATTTGGTGACATTCATCTTGTCATGTTCTTTTCATGGTTTGTAGTGTTCAAACCTGAAGATCTTTCTCAAAAAAAGCAAACAAACAAACAAACAAAAACCTCTACTTAGGCAACAGGGGTCATGAGCTGATTTATCACTGAAATCCTGATCTACCACATTCAAGGAGGTGGTTTAATAGTGTCCCATGGGAAGTTTCATGACATCTATATTTCTACATAGCAGGAGAACTATTTTCAGACTGGGCACATCTAGGAGGAGTGACTTCAAAACTACCCTGTCCCATCATGCAGCTAAAAGAAGAGAGAATATAAAGCAGGACTCAGGCAGTTGAAAAAAGGGACTCTGAGTTCTTAGAGCATAAAGACAGCTATGGAGTCCCAGCCTCTGTCAAACACATCAATGCTATTTCAGGATACACGATGGAGACTGGCATGTCCACATGGCATTTTGGAGACATCCTTAGAAGTTAGTTGAACACCTTGCATCCAAAGTAGACTTAACATTCAGAGAGGGAGTAACAATTGTTAAAAAATTAGTCACAAAAGAAATTAGATGACTCATTGGCTAATGTGGAACCCAAAGGAAATACTGGGGTGATATAGGGGAATTTGGGAAATGAGAAACTATTCAAATAAGAATAGATATGATGCATTAGACCTCAACAACTTGTTTTTCACTAGCTACTTAGTAAGGTAGATTGGATATTAATATTAGAATGTCTCTCTGTAGTACAGAACTATGCTCATGTTACCTTTACAGTATAATAGAAATATAATTCTATTTTAATAGCCTTGGGTTAAGTTCTATTATTGGGGGAGACTAAATTCTGCAACACAGAACTCCAAGCCACAAGGTTTAACCCAATACAAGCTCAATGCTCATTTTCAGGGTAATTGGTGAGGTGCTATGATCATGTAACACTCACTGACCCAATCTCTTTTATCTTGTAATGTGATGCTATAGACTGAATATTTGTGTCCCTCCAAAAATCATATGTTGAAACCTAACCCCCAATGTGATGGTATCTGGAGGGGGGGCAGCCCTTGGGGGATAATCAGGTCAAGAGGGTGGAGCCCTCAAGTATAGGATCAGGATCTTTATAAAAGACCTAGAGAGCTCCCCTGCCTCTTCTAGCATCTAGGACACAGTAAGAAGACAGCAGTCTATGAACCAGGAAGCAGGTCCTCACCAGACACCAAATCTGTTGGTTCTTTGATCTTGGACTTTCAGCCTCCAGAACTATGAGAAATAAATGTCTGTTGTTTATAAGCTACTTAGTCTATGGTATTCTGTGATAGCAGCCTGGACAGGAAAAACCATTTGGCATCATCAAATATGGCTTCCAGAGTCACTGTGATTGGAGACCTGAGGCTGTGAGGGCCACACAGCGGGGTTATGGATAGAACTGGAAGGACACATACACCATTTATATCCACGTTCTACAGTCTAGAACACAGTCACATGACCTCAATTTAACAATATGGAAGGCGTGGATACATGCTATCTGTGTGTGTGCTAGGGAGAGAACTTAAATGGATTTGGAAAACATAAGGCATTATTGCTGCTATAGACCTGTTAATACTTTTGTTGTTTCTACATAAAATTCCAAGTTGAAAGAACTTCTTTATGTACTGTTATTGACAAATTCTTGGATATGGTAGAACCAATCTGGCCTTTGCTAGTATGATTCTGCTGACTAGAATGGGAAGATCAGGTAGGCAAGTGCCTCAGAGAATGGCCTCTTCTCTACCCACTTAATTTCTACCTGGGTGTACTACACATGACCTTAACTCTACACACTCAATAAATGTTTCATCAATGTTTCTTGGAGAGCACTCAGCTGGGGCAAGGAAATCATTGCATCCAGTGGAGGTACAATCTACTAGGGATGCTTTCTCCACACAAATTCAAAATTCAAACCAACTGCTTCAATGCTGACATTCCAACCTAAGTCCCAAAGCAAGGAGTTTTAGCTGGGCGGGTGACCTGTGAGGTGGGCAGTGCATGACCATCTGACTTTCAGATAAGATCCTTAAGAGTCAATAAGCCTTTTTTTTTTTTTTTAAGAAAAGAAGCTGCTGATTATGCAATTCTCTTCCTTCTGGCCTGAAATGTGCTGTCCTCAAATCAATTTTCCACTCGTAGTCAATAGTGACCATGACTCACACTGTGACCTCATTGTCCACTTTCATTCTGTGTGTCTTGTTTCCAACAGTATAAGGAAAGAGGTGGTTGTAAGTGCCACAATGCATGGGCCCCTCACTCCTGGAAAAAGCCCTTTCCTTACTCTTTTGCCTCTAAGCAGAGATCACAACCCTCCTCATCTTCCCCACATGGGTCAGGGAAATGAGACTCTTATTTATTGTTTTAAAGAGGTTTCCCGGCTCACACGGTCTCCTTTTGAGGATCTCTGAACTCTGTCTGAAATGTTCACAGCTACCATTTGTAAATGGACCACAGTGCTTTTGTTTTGGATTGCACCTGCAAAAATATCTCTTTCACTTGCCCTACAACATGAAAATGTTGGCAACAAGTATGTCCAAAGTTAGGAGAAGAATGATGTCAGCTGGAACAATGGGAAATCTCAACATCATGGGGGCAAACAGCACAGACCTTGGTCATATGGGAGGAATTACAGTTAGTGATTAAGAAAACTAAGACCCAGAAGTAAGTCCTGGATCTGGACCCATACTTGAGAACATCCCATTCTGACACAATCCTCCCCATAAGTGAAGAGTCCAAATGGCTAGGAGTATACCCACCTGGACTCTGAACACCACTCATATGGAGGTATTACAGATCACAAAAATTTTGACCAAAGTGGATAGGCCCACTCCAGGCCCTGTGTGTAGACTTCTTTCCCAGGTATATTCTCTTCAGGGCTAACTACACCACTCAAGTGTATATCCCCAGGTCCAAGAGCCTGGGTCAAGGAGCAGCCACTAGGGAGGTTGGACACAGCTTCTAAGTCCTGGGTGGGAGGTCCTACACATGCCAGTGAGGTCCCTCACTCATAATGCCTTTTGCTAAGGGGAACCTCGTCATAGCACCAGTTTTAGAGTCTAATAGACTCTAGGTAAAATTCCAAGTCTGCCTCTTACTTAAACCTGTATCTTAAAACAAGCTGTCATTGTACTATTTTGTATCCTCATCTGGGAAAATAGTGATAATAACAATAGCAAATGGCACTGTGGATTCATATTAAAACTGGACAGCTTCTAAAAGTATGAATGTGGAGCATGGAACATAATGGGCACTTGAGATGTGTCTTTTGGTTGGTATTTCTTATTTAGAAACAAATTAAAAAATAGCACAGTTAGTGGAAACCATGTGCCTACATTTTGAAGGTGGTTCTTTACGTGGTGAAAAGAAATACCAGGTAGTGTGCATTGGTGATGTTAGGAAGGGAAGGCATTGTACAGACCCAAGTGGCTCTCAGCACCAACTGTCCGGCCTAGATTCTTGCTAAGGGTCTGTACACTTTTTCATAGCCTGGAAACACTGATCAACTCCCTGCCCATCAACCCCACTCCTTCAAAGCTTGGAACCCAAGACAATGGGACAATTTGCCAGACCAAAGAGATGGCTTGAGAAATGAGGTGGCTTATAGCCCACCATCCATTGTTTTGTTTTGCATCAACTCTTATAGGAGTTAGAAAGGTAGTTGAGGGACTTGTCTAGATTTCTACCTGTGTCATTATCCTCAAGAAGAAGCCAGACCTGGTAGAGCCCTTAGCTCAGGAATGAAATACAATACCATTCTTAATAATGAATACTTTGGAGGGAACCATGGCCAACTTTCTAAAGCCACATCCTGTATTTCAGAAGAGTAATATATTTTATGTGAAATGCCCATATTTACTTCACTCATAAGTGCAAAAAAAATCAATGTCAATGGCAGCCATAGTTTATCCATGAAAGAAAAATCCCCATCCAAGCAGTTAAGAAATATTGCCTGTGCTATTTTTCAAGTAACTGCTGGAGAGCCCTAGGTGACATTAATGCCAGCCTACCTTTACTTAGCTCTTGGACAGTTCTCTCAACTTCTAGTTATTGTTCTTAAAAAGTGGAATAGATAGATACAGACACACATACACAATTGATATCAAACTGTTGGCCGACATTCACCCATGGAACAGAATGATGGATGTCACTGGTTCAATCCATGACTTATCAGGCTAATTTCCTGTTTCAGGTAAATAAGAGAAAAGAATGCACACTAATAATATTGTTTTAAAAATGTCTCTGGAAGAAAGTTTATTCCAGTGAGACAAATTGCAAGAAAAACAGATAAAAATATGAATGGGGGGATAAAAATTAAAGAAATTTAGGCATATCAACTAATTGCCTCTATAGACCTCATTTGGGGTTGAATTCAAGTAAACCAACTTTACAAATATGTAAGATAATTGAGAAAAGGCGGTCACTGACACGATATTTAATTGTCTTAGGGAATCAGTATCAATACTGTAGGGCTAGGTGTGACCACATTTAGAAAATGGACCTACTCTTTTCGAGATACATACTGAAACATTTATGGATGGAATGTATGGTCTGTGGCCTTGACCTCAAAACACTCCAGGAAAGTGGAAGAAATCAGGAGGGGCAGGAGGTGAAACACAGTTGGTTGTGAATTAACAATTACTGAAGTACACAAGAGCCCATTTATTCTCTACTTTGACACCTGTTTGCTATTTTCTATAATAAGGTACCAAAAGACAATCCCGACATAAAATTAATATTTTTATTTACTTACAAGAATGATTACAGAGGCAGAATTGTTATCATTGATTGTTTGCTTGATCTTCAGAATTCAATCCTCATGAAACCATCAGTGTATAACTTTGCACCGTGAATCCATAACACGCTTTCTCAACACTGCATCCTGCTTTCGATCCATGTGTTATTCCACTTATGTTGAAATGACAAGATTTATCCCACACGTTATGAGTTCACACATGGAGCATAAATGTATATTTATATGAGTTTTAAACCGATATTTATTCTGCTGTTCACGCATACATATTACTACCAGCACTGAAATTGGAATTTTGGAAAGCTCGGACGAAGCCATTTCAATATGGATGGAAGTCAGCTTTGGGAAGCTTTGACGCCTCCCAGAAATACTCTTAGTGCAAATGAAACGGGAAGGCTCACCACAAGGTGCAAAAAACAAACCACCCCTTGTGTTTTCTCATCATATCCAACTTTCTGGTTAAAAATTTATCAAATCCACCAGTTATGAATATCAAGCTCTATCAGAATGCATGAGATTAAAACATCAAGGTCTACAGATTTAAGAAATTGTTGGGGCGAGAAACTGGATTTAAAAAAAAAAAAACTGAATAACTTGTGAAATTTCCATTATTCTATCCTTTCTTTCTTTCTTTTTTTCTAATCTGATAGGAATTGCAAACAGACCTGGAAGGTCTAAAGTTGCCTCAGGGAAATGAATTACAAAACAGAATATAGAAGCCTTCCTAATAAAATCATTAAAAAATAAGTTGAGTTTACATGTAGCTGAAAACTGATACCTAGGGTTTCTGTTTCTTTGTTTATCCTCTGGCCTCTCCCTGCCCACAGTTCTTCTCAAGGACACAGTAAATACTATTACTAAATACTATCCACTAGATATAGGAGGAAAATAATTTGTTCATGTGTTCACATGCTAATCAATTACTACTTCTTTTTTTAAAGCAATGCTAGAATGGGCATTACAATTCCTCTTTTTTGGGGGCGCCTGGGTGGCTCAGTCAGTAAAGCGTCCGACTTCGGCTCAGGTCATGATCACACAGTTCGTGAGTTTGAGCCCCGTGTCGGGCTCTGTGCTGACAGCTCAGAGCCTGAAGCCTGATTCTGATTCTGTGACTTCCTCTCTCTCTGACCCTCCCCCACTTTTGCTCTGTCTCTCTCCCTCTCAAAACAAAATAAAACATTTTTTAAAAACCCACAATTTCCTCTTTTTTTGGCACATGACCTTCAGCCCTAGATCATATTATAATTTTTTGTGAAGATCAGAATATAGGGAAATAAATATCTGGCATATAACACAGAAGACTGCTTACTATCAGTCTAGCATTTTACTAAATTGAGGATATAATATGCTTAATACAGAATCTCTGCCTTCAGGTGTCTTTCAGATCAATGTGCCATCCATTCGAAAAGAATATATTTCTTCACATTTATTACAATTGCATCAAAATCATATAAATTAGTTTTAACCTTACAGACAATTCAGGAACTCTACAAAGATAGTTGTAAACCTCCCCTAAAAAAATTAATATCTCTTGAAACTAAACCACGCCACATGCCTTGTTCGTTTCATAACGCTAGCAAAAATATATATATATAATGCAAGACACTTCTGGTCCCAGGTGGTAACCTGTTGCAGTACCAAATTTAACTTCTAATTTGACTGCATCTACACAGAAAGGTTTAGCACCCTAGTGTGGTTTAGTTGCAGGAAAGCACTAAGTCTCAAAAGATATGCAAAGCTCTAGAACACTGCTGCCATTGTAATAACTCAGGAATGTAAAGATGGCATACTGATTTGACAGGGTAAAGAAAATTCTGCCCACCCAGAGGGGCTGCCAAATCTCCAAATCACCCAGCAACAGCGTAAACCCTGGATTGGATTTGGGCAAGCTCTGTGACTCTAGTGGATCTTTTATGTGTGTTAATTCTACGCGTTTTAAATTTCATTCTTTTCCTTAGTGAATTCTCTTCTGGACTCCTTTTCCCCTCTCATTTTCTTCATTTCTATTTCTTTCCACTTTAATGTTTAAAAACTAACACTCCAGGAAAGTAAAGAGTTGACTTCTTTTCCATAATGTAGAAAAAACAATGTGTGGCTGTGTTAAAACTTGGAATCCATAAACCTGTAAACACAATCCCTGGTTAGAAATTTCTCCGTCATTCACAGGAGACTTAGAAAGAAGCATTCACTGCCATTTACCAGCCAAGCGAAGACTGGGGGCTTTGCAAATGGCTTTCCACAATAAGGGATTTTCATAAAACACATGGATTTTGTTTCAGAGACTGACTGTGGTTCATGCATTTGTTTATGTACCTTCCTCCTCCCTCACTGTTCTCTGCTTTTGGGTTCACAGCCTTGAAAGCCTCTGAAATGATTATTTAGGTGCTGACTGCACAAAACACAAGGACTGTATGAGTGAGGCCCCAAATTCATGTCCTCTGCAGTGACTGGGGAAAGGAGGGGCTGCCTGGATTGCAGAGATAACCTGTCACAGTCCTCAACCCTTCACTTCCCAGGTGTATAAAAGGAGGGGGCTAGACTCAATGGGTTCTGTGATATAATTAGTCTCAAGTTATTTATTCAACTGATTTTTTTTTAACATTTATTCATTTTTGAGAGACAGAGACAGAGCATGAGTGGGGGTGGGGGTGCAGAGAGAGAGAGAAACACATACAGAATCCGAAGCAGGCTCCAGGCTTTGAGCTGTCATCTCAGAGCCCAACATGGGGCTCGAACCCACGAACAGTGAGATCTTGACCTGAGCTGAAGTCTGAGGCTTAACCGACTGAGCCATCCAGGAGCCCCTTATTTGACTGATTTTTAATCCCATTAGTTTTCTTCTCTCTTTGGCAAAATAAAAATGTTAAAATCCTCTCTTTTCACCTTTCTAATCCCAACCTGAAAGGTTTGATATGTATTTTTAGAGGCTTTTTTGTCTACACTTTTAAATACATCATGTGAAAATATACATGAATAATAAAAACACATAACACCTTTTTTTAAGATGAGATCAGGCCACACAGAGCTGTACTTTCCAATACAATAGTCATTACTCAGTGATGCTGTTTATGTTTCTATGAATCAAAATGAAATAAAATACAAAATGCAGTTCCTCAGTTTTACTAACCACATTTCAAATGCCCAAGTAACCAGGTGAGGCTCGTGGTTATTATATTGGAAAGCACAGATATAAAATGTTGCCATCACTGCAGAAAGTTCTATTGGACAGTAGCTGATTTATTAATAAATTGGATTTATTATTAATAAATTGGAATTTTGTTCTTCTCCTTTAAAGACAATTCTTTGAGGGGCACCTGGGTGGCTCAGCCAATTAAGTGTCTGACTTAATGACTCAGGCTCAGGTCATGCTCTCATGGTTCATGGGTGCAAGCCCCAGACCAGGTTCTGTGCTGACAGTGTGGAGCTTGCTTCATATTCTCTCACTCCCTCTCTCTCCCTCCGCTCCTCCCCGCTCTCTGTCTCTGTCTCTCTTCCTCAAAAATAAATTAAAAAAAAAAAAAATAATAATAATAATAATAAGGGCCCCCGGGTGGCTCAGTCGGTTAAGTATCTGAGTCTTAGTTTTAGCTCAGGTCATGATCTCACTGTTTGTAAGTTTGAGCCCAGTGTCGGGCTCTGTGCTGATAGTGCAGAGTCAGCTCGGGATTCTCTGTCTCCCTCTCTCTCTGCCTGCCTCTCTCTCTCTCTCTCTTAAAAGTAAATAAAACAAACATTAAATACATACATACATACATACAATTCTTTCAACAATCCCAGACTGACATCAAGAAGTAAAACTATCAGAATTCACATTCAGTGGAAGAGACAAAATTGAGCTATGTGTACTTACTTTGGTTCAGGAATCATTTTTTTTAAGGTCCTAGTTGTATGGATTTTGATCTCTACCACAGAATGCAAGAGTTCAATTTGTTATATCATGTACTCTACCAGATTTGAAATGTCCAGAACCTAATGACTACTACATTCTGATATTTCCTTGGAAAGACATCATTTTAGCTGGGAAAGGATAGAGCAGATACATTCAAAAATAATCCCTCAAAAGCTTCTTCTCAAATTTAGGCAGTAAACAATGCCCAGTCTCAGCCACAGAGACTCTGGAATCTTTCAACTGTCTTCCCAGAGTACCATTCTTTGTTCTAATAACTTGATATTTTGCCAAAAGCTCAATACTGGGTGGTTTAAAGCTAGGAAATTAACAAGAAATCAGAAAGCCAAATGAGCATTTACAGGTAGAAAAAGCAAGGTATAATTATCTGGTCTCTGAGGAGCTAATTATAGGCTCAGTTGAAACTGGGAGCATCATGGGAGGACACACATGCACGTACACTTGCACACATACACACAAATGCACGCGCATGCACACACACATGCACAAACCCGTCTGTGCCCGCCTCCAAAGAAGCTGGGAGAGGCAGTGCTGCATAAATAAATCATTTGGACGGCTCACTGTTTCAGCACGATCGATCTCCCACCCTTGCACTAGGGTCAGGCACTGCATACCCACAGCCCGCCCTGACCCACAGTTGTATATAAAATATGATATTAAGGAAAGCTTCCCACCAACCCACTTCTACCTGGGAGGCCCACCATCCATCCATCATTCATTACTCTGTGCCCATGCCAGCACCACCCATTGGCTGAAAACTTGGAGAAGTTAACAGCATTGAAAGGAAGACCGGCCCTCAGGAAACCCAAAGTCCGTGTCCCAGAAATCATGCAGCACCTAACAATTTTTCCAGAGTGTATTTAGCAGAAATTTACTGCCAAGATCCAATGGCTGAAGGAACTCTTTTCATTTAAATTATTTTGATGATCCTATGTGGACATTATACACATTGCTTAGTGTAGGGTTAACCTCTTCTAGCATTTCCAAAGAACACCGAATGTCTAAGAGGGAAGCAAGTAGGGGGGAGGAATAGAGTTGTGTCTTCTGCTACTCCAGGATTTCTCAACGTTGGCACAATGGATGGGTTAGGCCAGGTAATTCTTGGTTATCAGGGGCTGCCCTGTGTATTATAGGATGCTTAGCAGCACCCCTGGCCTCTATCCACCAGATATGAGTAGTATACCCCACCCCCTCCTCCAGCTATGACAATCAAAAATGTTTCTAGACATTACCAAATGTCCCCAAGGAGGCAAAACTGTGCCCAGTTGAAAACTGCTGACTTACACACAGAAAGACCACTGCATTATGGTAAAAGTTATATCCTACCTAAGCAGGCGGTGTGCTAGACTTAAGCGTGGGGTATTAGTTTGCTCCAACTACTGTAACCAAGTACCACAGACTGGGTGGCTTAAACAACAGAAATGTATTTTCTCATAGTTTGGGGAGGTCAAAAGTCTGAGATCAAGGTATAGGCAGGGTTGTTTGGCTTGCAGACTTCTCCCTGAGACGTGACATGGTTTTCCCTGTGTGTTTGTGCCCTGATCTCATTTTGTAAGGACACAAGTCATATTGGTTTAGGGGCCACCTTAGTGACCTCATTTTAACTTAATTACTTTTTATAAAGACCTCATCCCCAAATACAGTCACATTCTGAGGTACTGAGGGTTAGTGCTTCAACATGGGAAATCTGGGGGGACACAATTCAGCCCATAACAGGAGGTAATTCCCAGACCTAACTACATGATTTTTCTAGATCACTAACAACCTTGCTGCATTATCTCTTGTAGATTCAGCCCTATTATTCAGAATCAGGTCTTTCTCCTGTGCTCATTCCCTTCCCATTAAAGACAGAGTAATTTTCTTGGCCAGGAATGTGGGAAAAAGAATTGAGCATATGCGGCTCAGTCTTGCACCTTCTCTCATTTGCATCTTGCTGTCAGGCAGGGAAAGAACCTCCTGGAGGTTCTGAGACCTCCTATTAAGGACTGATTTTTTGCCCCTCCACATGTGAGATTATCTAGGTGGACAAATTTTTTTCTGGAAAGGGCCAGATACTAAAGACATAGGTTTGGAGGGGCTGTATTACTATTTATTTCTGCCACTGTGGTACAAAATCAGCCTGCCCAGGCAATCCATACATGATTGCATTCCAATAAAACTTCATTACAAAAACAGGCCGGGAAGGGGGGGGTGGGGGTGGGGGTGGGAGGCTGGATTTATCCCAAAGGCCACGGTTGGCCAACCCTTGTTCTAGAACATTAAATACATTATTTTATTTGCACAATTTCAATTGATACAGAATTGTGCAAGTTTAAGTAAAATAAGGGGCATGTTCAGAAGTGACAATCATTTGCCTGATAAGAAAAGCTAAGAGCTGCCCTGTTTTTCTCACCTAGAATTATGAATGGATATATACAAGAATATTTACAGTAACAACCATTTTGAAGTGCATTTAAACTGGATTTTTCTCTCGTTTCCCTTTTCTTTTTACTAACCATGTTGCCTCCAGCTCCGGTTTCTAATTTCTTTCCTCATTAAAAGTCCTGTCAACTCTCGCAAGAATAAAGTTGTTCTTTAAAAATACCCATCTCATAAAAGGCCTGTGCCCGGAAGGCATAAGATAAATAAGAATGTTTCATGAAACCTCCCTCCAAATAACAGACTTATGAGAAAGAACTTGAACTTTGATTTCAAGTCACTCCAAAGAAATCAGCTTCAAACTGGAGGTGAGCATCCTCAGAACGTGTTTTGCAGCATCATTCCTGGCCAGACACTTCCCATTATCTGTAGATGCATTTAAAACACATTTCATCCCTTTGTTATGCTAGCATACAAATCACAAATCCTCAGCAGAGACCAGACCACATGAGCCCGTCTTATTTCAGGAGGGCTATTAGCAGAGAGGGCTATGGAATATGCACTGATAACTGCAAGTCAGAAGCAATCGTCATAAACTGGGGATACCATAGAGGACTCTTGCAGTACGAACCAGGAAGCTGCTGTCGCACTGCCAGCAACAAGCAAAAACATTGGGAAAAAGTCCAACATTCATTAATAGGGGATTGAGGGAACTATTTAGACACAACCATGCATACTATTGAATGCTGGGCTGTTGCTAGAAAGAGTGTTTCAGATGAATGTGTACAACATGGAAAACAATGGAAAAAGAAAACAAAACAATACATATATGTATATATGTGCATATATGTATAATGTATGTACATGTATATATCTATGCATATACATATCTATCTCTACATGTACTATATTGAGAGAGGTCATATTTCAACAAAATGTTACGTGTGTTTGAAAATATTTATTACATAAATATGTATGAACACAGTTACTCATCTATCCTTTTCTATTAGATATACATACCCACTAACTCTAAATATGTTTGTCATTATATAGAAAATGGATACTACGTATAGAAGATTGTTCCAGAAGGTGAAGAACATTTAAAAGACTTGTGTGGGATGGAAGGAGAGTTTTACCTTCCTACATACATTTGATTTTCTTGGAACATTCGTATTTTTAATGGAAAAAAATTAACCCATCCACCCTAGAAGGCGGGGGGGACTTTGAAAATGCTTTTAAATAACACACTTCATTGTTTTAAAAATTATAAAGTCTATTGTCAAAAAAAAAAAAAGAGTGAAATGAAGTCCTCATTTTCCCTCTTTCTGCAAACCTATTCAAGACTCCAGGGACATCTGCTGCTAACAATTCAGTATGTATCCTGAAGGACCATTTTTTTATGAAATCAGGACAGATGTTCTTTGGGAAAGACCAATTTCTTGAAGTTATAAATAGATTGCATTGCCCCATAGCAGAGAAGGGAAGGAATACAGCAACACTGTGTCCCACATGCCCCCACACCTGGTCAGGAGGACAGTGCATCTTGAGTTACCACTGAAAATGGTAGAACACTAGGGCTGAAGACTTCTGAGAACCTGAGTGGCCTAAGTCACTAAGTACTACTAACAGGAAAAAGACAGGATATGCACCACTGGGGAATACTCCAGTAATCTCTCATGGCCCATACTTTGAATTATGGCTGGCCATGGTAAGGTATGTTTTGGGCACAGATAAATGATGGCAAATGTGTTAACAGTTCCACTTACAGCTAATTTTTAATGACAGTGCCAGTACAAGACAGAACTTGAAGCATTTCAAGAAAAGGACTCCCAGTCGTCTGAAACTGTGCCAAGAGCAGGCAGATGACTGCTTAACAAACACACATATTTATTTCATATTAAAGACAAAATTCCTGAGGGTGACTTGGGGGTTTAATTTAGCAATTATCACTGAGTCAATGTGCCAGTACCCAGAAATGACCAAGGAAGCATGCCCCAGTGGCAGGGAGATGAGACAGAAAACCACAAAAAATGTGGACACGTGTACACACACACACACACACGCGCACGTGCGCACAGATTCACAATCACACATTCAATATTCCTCTCACAAGACTAAAATGAAGCAAGTTTGGAGAATATTTTGACAGTAACTTTCTCTTCTAAAAGAGTTTACCTCTCCTGTCCCACTTAGGCAGATCCAGAATAACATCTACACTGTTTTAAAAACATACTAACTTTGCTTATTCTGGTTGTTGTTTTGTTTTGTTTTGTTTTTAATTCCAAGAATATCTTATTCTGATCTCAATCTTAGCCCCAACTTAGTTTTCATCAATGATGGGGTTGTAGCATTTTCAATCTTTGTAGGAAGCAAATGTAACACCCTCTGTTGGCAGATTCACATTCCACCTAAATAACTAAGGAAGGAAATCCATTAGCTCCTTGACAATATTATTTTCCACTGTCTGTACTGCTGCCCATGTCCAGTGCCCTAGCACAATTCCTTGCACATCACTACCGCGGAACTTAAGAAACTCATTTTTCTCACGAATGTCATACTGCTTTCCGTATACTGCCATCACTTATTTTATTCATCAGAACTTTTTTGGAGGGGTTTCAAATAAAACACTCCAACTGGCTTAAGGGAAAAAAAGGAATGTTACAGTTCCTATGAGTTAAAAATGTAAGGATAACTGGATTTTGGCTGAGCTAGTTTTAGGGGCTGGGCACTCAGCCTTCAGGGGAACTCGGAAACAACCAGCAATTCCCATCTCAACATTCTGGGTTGGTTACCAACAATCCTTCTGAAATTGAGTCTCATTGGTTGGACTTGGGTCATATGCTCATCTCCTAGCCAATCCTTATGACTGGGATATGGAGCTTTGCTAATTGGACAGGATTAGGTAACACACCCAACTAGAACACTAGGCACAGAGTCAGTGCCCTGAAAGCATGGGGGCAGGGGGAGTAATGGGAACGAGGTGGCTCCCTAAGGAAAGAAGAACTATACAACCAGAAGAAGAAAAGGATGCTAGAAAAATGAAAATAAGAATTACGTTGTAAAAAGTCCTTATCATAAGCAGAATTCATTTGTGCTAACCCAAATCCTTCCTTCATGAAGACCACCATTTGTGTGAATTCCAATTGTGAATTCTGCTGAAACACCAGGAGGACATTCAAAAGAGGCTCTAGAGATGTGCTGTCCCAGATAATAGCTACTAGCCACATGTGGACATTTAAATTGAAGTAATCAAAATTAGATAACATTTAAAATTCAGTCCCTTGGTAGCACTAGCTTGAGTTCAAATGCTCAGCAATCACATGTGGTTAGTGGGTACTTTATTGGACAGTGCCGTCATTGCAGAAAGTTCTACTAGACTGTGCTATTCTAGAAGCTTCCTCCCGCTACACACACCAAATTTAAAATAAAATAAAATAAAATAAAATAGGACATCTGACTGGGGTAGGAAAGGCAAAATGACCATGAAAAGTCCCTACAGGCCATGGATGTTATGATAACCATTATGATTAAAAACAACAGACAAACAAACGCTCAGGTAGGAAAAGCAATGCTTTTCTCTAAACAAACAAACAAACAAACAAACAAACAAAAACCAGGAAGAATTCTTTCTTTTCTCTGTCAAAAGGAGACAAAGAGCATATACAAAAGCAAACACGATGAAAGGTTAACTAAATCAAATGCTAGTTGCATTGAAAGGCTCTATTTCTTTGTTTCTTTTTTTCCATCCAAAATTTTGCAATAATGAGAAACAGTTACACATAGAATTCTGACAAGTAATTCTTGCTCTGTATGTATTTCATTTCCAGTGGTTGACAGAATGAATTTTGCTGTGTGCAAAGTTGAGTTGAAGTATATGTGATACTTGGAACAAAGTCCAAAAGCTTGGGTCTCTGTGTGTCCCTTCAGCATTCAGTGTTACCTCCCTAGTCTCCATGTTTTACCACTACAGGTGTAATTCTGAGCTGCAGTGTCTTTGTACCTGCTCTCCTATCAGCCTAGAGCGCATGCCCCAGACTTCTTCCCATGCTACAGGTTTCCTCATAAACTTCATGTTTGATGAAGAAGACATGTTCTGATCATCTTGGCTGACACACATTCTTCTCCATCACATACTCTATTCATTTATGTATAATACTTCTAATCTCTAATTATTTTGTTTACTCTCTTCCCCCCTGCCATTTCCAAGGGGAATGTAAGTTCCATGGGGGCAGGGACCATGCCTGTTCCACTTCCTGTTGTCCCACTGCTGAGTGAACATCTAATAAATATTTGCGGGATGAGTGGGCAGATAAAGAAAGCTAGAATCAAGACTGCAGGATAGTGTTCACCAAGCTGTCCTTCCCTACCTGCCAGAAACAGAACTAATGGATCATCAGGTGTTGGTCTGTTTTCCATTAGGAAACAGGACTTAGAGAAAGGATTTTGAGTTTTGCCACTAGGGTGGGACATTTCCAAAACTGCTGTGCTAGATCATTTGTGCACAGCCAGGACAATAGGAGGTGACCTCAAATGCTCTTCTGGCCTGCTTAATTTGTACTCTAGGTCCCTAAAAAATAATATAAAGACTTAAGATGCTCCCAGGAAGGACTTTTAGCAGAGCCAGAACTTAGGCTGACTAAAGAACTCCCACCTTTCTCTCTCCAAAGGCAAAGCATGGGAGGCAGGAAAGATGCACATATATTTCAGATCCCATTATAAGTGATTAATAAGGTCAACTAAGTATAGTTTATCATCCTTCAGACCATCCTGCTACCTCATTCTTCTGATGGCCACTGTAAAGAAACTTCCAGATTCATCTTTGTTCAGTTCTCATTAATATTTGAAACCATAGGATGTAACCAAACACTTAGCACAGGTTCTTTCCCATACCAAGCACTCAAATATACAAATTAAACGCACAAATTTCCCAAAGATATTGTTAAAATATGTCAAAAGATAATTTTCTATTCTCATACATTTTGGTGTACACATATTTAAACATTTAATATCTGCTCACAACCCGTCAGGTGTTTCTAAAATGATAAAGGTACTGCCAGGCTAAAATGGGGAAATATTCCAGTAAAAAGTACACTCTAAAATAGACCTGATACTTGGATGAAGAGCAGAAGAGAAAATGAAATACATGATTGGGAAGGCATTGAAACAGAAAATGGCCATTGATAACTAGTGGTGGCCTACACTTTGTTTACTAAGAAAGCTATCCCAAGCTAAACCCATTTCCTCTGTTGCTAGAATCCCAAGTCAATCAGGCTAGAGGCCAGAAATCCTGTATCTGCCATTGTATGTGTAAAACCTCCATGAATAAGGGAGGTGTTGGGGATAGATAAGGATACTGTTTGCTGGTTGAATGGCAGTGCCAAAGTTTGTTGATTGAACACATTGTTCTCCACCATGAGGGTGATCACTAGTGATGTGCTGCTATATAGCTCTCTACTATGGACCCCGTCTGGGCCAATGGTTTTACCAACGACTTCGCTTCTCACTAACAAGAGCCAATTGTGATAAACCATCTATTGATTAATTCATTTCTTCAACTAACAGTTATTGAACACTTCCAGGTGATAAACATTGAGCTGAGGGCTTTAAGTTAACAAAGATAAAAAGAACAGTTTCTCCCCTAAAGAAGTTCAATTTAGGGGTAGGGGAGAGATAGATATGACATTTCAGTAAGTCCTCAAAACACAGCCCTGGCATATGTTAGGGTTTCCATAAATACCTGTTGGGTGAGTGTGGACAGTCCATCTGACACTTTCTATTTGCACATCTGTGTGTGCTGAAGAACTATTTTTCCCCTCTTCCCCCACCTTCACTGGTGAACTCCTACTTGTCCTTCAGGTGTCAGCTTAGATGTCACTTTTTTTTCAGGAATTTTTTTCTTAGACTCACTTCACACCCATCCCAGGCAAGAAGGTGCACTCTTCTCTATCTTTCCAAGGCAGCTATGACCCTGGGAACACTTGTTTTTTATTTTGCAATAGCTTGTTTACTTGTGTGTATACCTCACTAGTCCCATGAGGTCACAGTCTTTCTTACAGATTTTGCATCTCTAGAATCCAACCTACTATGTGGCAAATCACAAAAACCCAAAATATATTATTTAATATGAAGTTGATTGAAGCTCTGTTATGGGGACTGAAGCTTGGTGAGATGATTTTTACAGTTTCTTCTACCTCTAATATTCTTTGAAGAGAATTCAATATGGCAACCTAGGATTTCAGTCCTTAAAGTTATTGTAGGAGGATAAATTGCAAGAGTCTGTATGGTGAGCCATGAGTTAATCCAAAAATACAAACCATTTCTTATGTTTTTATGGTCAAGTGACTTATGATTCCATTGTCGATGGCATTATGTTCACTCAAGTACTATTAACTAATATTTAGCTTCAAGTGCATTAGTAAGGCTTGCTAGGTGATGAAAAACACAATATTAACAAATTGCCAGTTTACTGAAGATAAAAGTTCAGCATTTCTATTAGAAATCAGGATTCCAAACAGCAATAAAAGTATAATCCATCACTCATTGTGTAGTCGCTTCCTTGCAAATTGTTCTCTTAGTGTTACTTTGTCTAATTCTAAGTACAACCCTATGCAATTTTTATTTACTGTGACCCACATTTTACAAAGGAGAAAAGAGATGTCCAGAAAGCTAAGTTACTCTTCCAAAGCTACTTGGCTAGCAGGAGAAAGAACCAGATTTGGACTTCAGGCTCCAAACCTCTTCTTTTAACTTTTACACAATACTGCATCTCAGTGGCTATGAGAATTGTAGAGCTTGAGGCAAAGATAAGCTGGGTGGAGTAAGTGGCCTGTGGTTGCAAATAAAAGTCAGAGACAAATGAGCTTCAGTCTAGAAGGTGGGGTGAGGTAGGACTTGAGTGGGAAAGGAGGTATCTGGTTATAAGGAATGGTATCAGTGCTCTGAGTGATTAGCATATGCATAGTATAATAGTAGGGGAAAGAAGACAGAAGAAAACCATCACCTTATGCATAGACTTGAAAAGTAAACCCAATTTAGCATAAGACATGCAAATGCCAGAACTGAGTCTGCTATAGAATATTTTCTTAAACATATATAAATGATCTTTTCAGACAAAAATATTTTCATCAATTATTCCAATGTCAGTTCTCTGAATCACCCAGCTCTTGGGACTGATTAAATAGATTACTTTTCCCCCAATTACCTAGGCTGCAAATTTATTGCTCATTTGCCTCCTTTACCTCTAAAATAAAGTGCAGATCCACCATTTACAATTTGATCAAAGTCATGATGAATATTTTTAACATTGTCAGACGTGGTTGTGCTGATTTTTAATAATAGCCCCTAACTAATCAATAGATAATTTAATTCAAAAATGTGAAGCTGTAAACTTTAATGCTCTGTTTGGTATTTTCTTATTAATTGAAAAGATGGCAAGTCAACTTTTATGTACAGAGAGAGCTAGGAAGACATATGCATTAAAATCAAATCTTGAAGGGGGGTGTGGCTTAAGGCAGGTCTGTTTCAGGGACCACACACTGTTAGTATTATGTCCAGGAGGAATCTGACTCTCATCTATGCAACTAAGTGACTATAGTCATCTCTGAACCTTGCACCAAGGCTGGGACTTGACCTAAACGCCTCCCCTCCAATTATTTTTATAACCTAAACACAAACCTTGCAGAAAAGAGATTTTATTCTCTATTCCAATGCATGATCTTATTTAGTTTTACCTAAATCAGTCAAGAAGACCATGGTTGCGGTAAGCCAATGTGGAACTCTATTAAAGATTAACTTATCAAGGAAACTAATAATTCCTTCCAAGACCATTGATTACCTACCTTTGTCACATACCACCCAGTCCAGGATGACCATTGCTATCATTGTTTTTTTTTTAAGTATTTTTTTTCAACTGTATGCATTTCCTCAGTTTCAAAATATCACTGGTTATAATAGCAAGAGTCAAAAGACAGGCAATTTATCAAAACCTTCCATTTATCTTAAGAAAAAAAAAGATTAGAACCATCTTGAGGGCAAAAGTATGGAGAGAGTCAAAAGATCAGTGGTTTTGGGGGTAAGAGGACTGGGGGGCAGGGGGAGGTGAATCAGCAGAACACAGGAGTTTTAGGGTAGTAAAAATACCTTCTATGAAATGATAATGATGGACATATGTCATTACACAGTTGTGTTAACCCACAAAATGTACAACACCAAGAACGATCACTAATGTAAACTATGGACTTTGGGTGATGATGATGTCAATCAATGTAGGTGCCTCGATTGCAACAAATGTCCCACTCTGTAGGGGATTTTGGTAATGGGGTCAGAGGGCTAGGATGTGTGGGCAGGAGATATATGAGAACTTTTAATTGTGCTATGAATCTAAAATTGAAAATGCAGGTTTAAACTACACAACTTAAACCTAAAAAAAATAAAGTCTTAAAAAATATATTGACTTTCCCTCTGCTTGGATATGTAACAGAAAACTAGAAACGAATATTTTAGCAGGGTGTAATGCTCTCCTCTAGCCTCCAAAAACAACTGCCTTTTAAAAATGTTTGCAATTTGTTTTCTGCTTAAAGACATGAAGCGTTAATTTGGGCCATTTAGAGGATAAAGACCCAACAAATCAAAGAAAACAACTCTTATCATTTTAGAGTATGTATATATATTTTTTCTTAACAGATTCCTACTATCCTTTTCTGTTTTAGTGAAAATAAGATCACACTGAGTTTGGCCTTCCCTTTAGCCAGACTTTTCTGTGCTATTGACGATTCTTCCATCATATCACTTTTCATGAACGTGAAGGCTACACGTTCACAAAACTCCACAAGTACCTTCTCAGCTACTCTTTGTTAGATGAGGAATAAATAAATGAATGCGGATTCTAGTGTAGTGTCATTGATTTAATCAATTTTCTGTTACAGACCATCTGGGTAATTTTCAGTTTTTGCTATTATGGACAACTCAGTAATGCACATACATCATCACAGCCAAACCTTTGCACACGTTCATGATTATTTCTTCAACATAAATTCAGTCAAGGAAAGGGAATGTGCATGTTAAGTCTATTAAAGGCTATCGTCAGAGCTTACATTTAAGACAAGGCAAAAAGATAAAGTAAAACAGATAATGGATCTAAATAAGACCCTGTACATAAAAGAAGAAACCCAGCCACAGAAATATTGGGACCCACACCCCAACAATGGGAATGATGGCAACTGTCAGGTGGGCAGAAACTACAAAGGCACATGCTCACGTAGGGCCGACAGACCTTGAAATGAAGTCGGTGGTGGAGAGGATGAATTGGCAAGACAGAGATAGGTAACATGGAGTTCCAGGGACTCTACTACATTTCCACTTTCCTTCCGGGAGACTCTAAGCACGCTCCTTGTTTCCTAACAGAAGCCTTAACCAGGAGCAAAGAGAAGATCCACTCTTGTGACAATGCGATCAACTCACTGTCCAGAGAGATACAAATTAAAAATCCATTTCCAGGTCAAAGGAGCATAAGTTCTTTCCCTCTCCTCCCTTAGAACCCATTACCTTTTTCAGTCCATACACGTTATTAGGAAAAGCTTTCTTATCTCATTAGGGTAAAATACACTACCCAGAATTAACTTTTGTCCCCTTATCACTAAGATGACGCCACTTCTTACCCCCTCCCACAAGTTTTAAAGTATCTGTAATCAGGCTCCCTGACAAATGATGGAAGCATTTCATGTAGAATTTCTTTTCAATTAAAAATTAGCAAATCGATGGTGTATCTTGCTGCTGATCCACTTGAGAATCAAGGATGTGTGGCACTGGTGGCTTGGTGTGGTTTGCAGGTGTTTGGGAACATGGTTACAGTCTGTTCTGAATATTTAAATTGCTCTGATATATTCCAGTCTGGACTCTTATGTCAATTCATCAGTGCCAAGGCTCTGCCTAACATTTTGCTACAAACTGGGTTCAATTGTAATTTGTCAACTACGGCACCCGTTGCTATGACAAATAACTTCAGTCTGGTTAATCTTTTGAACATAACAGCATTCTGCTACTTTGATAAATCTATTATGTTGTGGTTTACATATGCTTTGGGGAAAATTTTTATTGGGACATTTTACACTAAATCATCTCTAGTCTCCACTAACAAAGCAAGTGGAGGGCTGATGCTGATGGTAGCTTTCCAATATCTCAATAACGCCAAATTATCTTGGTTCTCAAAACTCACAAGACACGGGGAGGAGTGTAGTGTCTGAAGTTAAACCACATAGTTTCAAATCATGGATCCAGATGTACTTACATGGGTTTACTACCAAATTTCCTAACCCCCGGTTTTTCTCACTGGTAACAAGAAGAGCAGTTTGCAGGGTTCAGAGTGATCATTCACGTAAAGGCACAGGACAAAGAACCAATAAACTCAGGACGTTGTAATTTTTTTTAAGTTGTTAATGTGTTTGTTTATTTTTGAGAGACAGAGACAGAGTGCGAGCAGGGGATGGGCAAAGAAAGAGGGAGACACAGAATCCGAAGCAGGCTCCAGGCTCTGAGCCGTCAGCACAGAGCTCGACACGGGGCTCAAACTCACAAACTGTGAGATCATGACCTGAGCCGAAGTAGGACAGTTAACCGACCGAGTTACCCAGGCACCCTGGACATTGTGATTATTACATAAAACTTCTGATACGTAAATGTTAATACATTATTTATAATTATTGAAAAATAATTTTGGAAGATTTCTACTGTGAATGACAAAGTAAATAAAATTTGCAAAGGGAGTGTGCTGTCAGAGGAGGTGGCCAGGTCCCCAGTGGCAGCCGCCTAGGAAGCACCTCCTTGCACACTGTCATCCCAACAAGGCTGATACGATTGCAGGAGTGGGCACTTATTGACCTCAGCTACCAATTTGAAACTGGCTGTAAATTGTCCCTCTAGGTCTTAACACACAGGATGTTTCTACTTGGGGAAAGTGCATCGGCTGCAGTTTTCAGCAATACATTCTCAAAAAGTCAATTTCACCTTTTGGCAGCTCTGAAAGAATCCAGATTACTTTAAGTATAATAGCCGCGAATAAGGGCAATAGTTAAAAGAAGGGAGGGGGAGAAGCTTGAAGAAGGAGTGACAAGCAGTTGTTTTTAATAACGGGAAAATAACACCACAAGAGAAAAATCCTCCTGTATTATATTTACAGCGAAGTGATTAAAAGTTTGGGTTTTTTTTTTTTAAGTTCTAATTCCTTCCAGTAAAAAGAGCCACAGTACTCCATGATAAAAAATTGAAACAATACAATGCCCTGCTGACAGAGATAAATGAAACATCAAAACTGTGGTAAATATTTAAGGTGTTCTGACAGGTTATTTTGGCATTAAAACATTCCATTTCCTGATCCCCCTCCTCCCTCTCTCTCTCACTCTCTCTCTCTCCCTCTCCCTCCCTTTCCCTCTGCCTCTGTCTCCCTGTCTGCCTCTCTCTCCCCCTCCCTTTCACTTCTCCAAAAGCATCTCATATATAAAAACACATTCCATAAATATTCAATGGTAATGCAACCAATGACAAAAGATAATTGAGGCCAATTTGTAGCAGGAAATTGTATGTGGGGGTTAATGTTGAGAAGGGGGCAGTGGGCGGTGGTGCACAGAGAGCATTTTAATTTTCCTGATGGAAAAGAAGAGCTGAAATTATAAATAAACCACAAGAAAAGGACTTCAGACACTAAATCCTTGACTACAGGTTTTGCAATGTTATTCCCAAGACGGCTTTGCATTCACAAATAAATTTGACTCCAATATAGATGAACTTTTTATTTTTTTCAGGGAGATAATTATATCCAGCACCATTACGCAATTCCAATTGAGTATATTAAGTCGGAGGGAGTCAGCAAAGCATTTCTGGAAATTAATCTAAATAAACCAGGTGAACATTCTGATCTGAAACCTAGAGCAGAGAACTTGCACAGCTTTAGCTGCCCGAGTGCTGAGTTTTGCGATCAATTTATATTCAAAAGAAAATACTATGATGGTAAGAGGTGAAATGATCTGTGTTCACACATCTCAGAATATTTAGGTAAACTCGTGGGTGCCTTTATTATTTTTTTTATTCTGGAGGGTGGTATGTATATTGTACAAACTACCCAGCAATCATTGGGTACTAGATGATAAGTGAGCTCGTAGAAGGCATCCAAATGAGTACCCAGCTCCAAAAGGAGCTATTCTCTTCTCCTTTAGTAATTAAGCATTCAAACCAGTAAACAGCTTGGTTGGAATGATTTTATGACAAATGACCGAGAGCATATCAACCGTAAAACTCAGCTCGGCAAAAATCCCTCAAGCCCAGGAAGCTCAATCAATGTAGAGCAGACAGCAAGCCTCGGCGGCGGCAGCATTCTCTCACTCAGAGCCGCATAAATCCAACGAGGCCAGAATTGCTCTACTAACTTTGACACGAGAAAAGAGCGAGGAGGAGGCAGGCAGGCAGGCTCAGTGTAGGACGTAGGGAATAAAAGGGAGATAAGAAATGCATTGCTGTTTCTCCCTTTTGGTCTGTTGCTTCTTTTGCTTGTGGGAGTCGATGAAGAGGACCAAACTGCACTGTGTCTATCAAGGCAGATAGGAGAAAAATTCAAAGAGAAGAAGCAAACAGTCAACAAGACATGGGGCAAGAGAGAAGGGGAGACGTGGGGTGACAGCAGGATGATCCTGGTACAAATGGGGTTCCTCAAGCATCCCCGAGTGTAAGGGTGAATGCAAAAGGCAAGCACACATTTTTTAACTCAATGAGCCTATCAATGTGGTTGATCATTTTTGTACTGTATTTTCCCAATATTTTATTATGAAAACATTCAAACCTGCAGCAAAGTTGAAATAACTTTATAGCAAACACCCATACACCCACCACCTATGCTCTATTAGTATTTTACTCTAATTGCTCTACCCCAGATCTTCCCATCTGCCCATCCCTCTATTCATCCAACAACTTCTGCTTTTGGTGCATTCCCAAGAAAATTTTAGGCATTATTACCATCCGCCCTATCTACTTTAGCATGGACGATATTAACTTAGGTTTAACATTTGTATTTTTATGGCACTACTTTCCTAATACTACGAAATAGTTAATAAATTTTGAAATTTGCACAAATTCCACCCCACCGAAAAACTGGTGAAAAATTGTGGCAAATTTCTTGTTCCATCCTCCTGGCTTCTCTCACGTGTACGTAGCACGTTAATTAGACTGAGATCATTCTATTTCATCCAATAATGTCAAAGTTATTGGAGGTTTGGAGTGCATCCAAATTTCATTTCAATCTATCACTTCAATGTTATAGATGACAAATCAATATTTTTAATACTTTTCCATCTTAATGTTTTCTGGTGGAATGGAGCCAGCACATCTTGCAAGAAATATGCAGATTACTAAGGCTATGCTTTGAACATAATGGAATGCAAAACACTGGTTTTATGGTAGATGCAGGCAGTGGGTCACTGGAGTAGATGGACGCTCAGCAGGAGGTGGAGAAATTAACACCTTTCTGATGTTGAAAGCAGTGGTAACTTGTTACTGAGTCACCTATTCCAACTGGGATCCTATTAAAGTGTTTGATTTGAGGGCAAGGACATAAAATCTCAATTAAAAATATTGTTTGCTAAATCCTGGACTCATGCTGGCACCCGTGGAAATTTCATATAAACCAGTAGCATCTAAAATTCAATTATGTAAGTCTAAGATTATACCTGGTCGGAGACAGCTTTGTTATGAAAATAATAACAAGTGCATTACGATAATCACCAATTCTTCATACGATCATGGGGTAGCAAAGGGTCCAGTTTCAACACCCAGGATGGCCTCTCCTGGCTTTATCAGCTCAGACATGTTAAGTAGTAAGCCAGTGATAACCAATGGACTAAGGAAATAAAACACTATTATTGGCTTTCTTCAAACATTTCCTGCAGTCCAAGACAAATAAATTCCCAATTCAGGTGACAGAGGGAGTGCTATGCACTCTACTTTCACAGTACTTTATCCAGCTAGTGACTCCATAACCATTTCACTTAGAATTGCTGACCGTGAAATAATTAGTCCATGAAGGCAAAGGCCTATCTCTCACATACCACCCTATCCCCAATGCATAAATAAATGATGTCTGAATGAATGAATGTTTATGTCCAGCATCACTGAAGATACGACTTTCTGTATCTATTACTATACCTATCTCTCTTACAGTGATGGAGAAGGTATACCTTCAGATACCATACTCTGGTCACCAGGTAATTTTAATGTTCACCTATCTCTAATAAACTGCTGTTAACACAATAGCAAGCAACGTATGTCAAGAAACACCAAATTTGAGTTTAAAAAGAGTGTTTTAGTAGTCTGCAAACATCAACTATGCTTGAGCCAGCCCAGTTTTAGCTCCTGCTGCTATTTTAAGGCTCAGATGCAATTAAGTGCCAAAATGCCATAATATCACATCCATCACCAGCTCCTCTCTCTGACCCATTATTAAAACCAAGAAGTGCCGTGAGGCTATGAGAATTATTCAATACAAATGACTTAACAGCTATTGATAAATTTACCTTTAACAAATGCCCTCTGGTAGAGCCCATGATTCAATAGGTTTTGTTATTTTTTTTCCTTCTCCTGGATCCCGTTTGGCTTTATCCAGCACACCACTCAATGCAAATACAACAGCTGCAGTTCTGAGAGTAAGAGAAAGATCATAACCCTATACACCTCTACTGAAATCTTAATGTTAGCCCCTGGGTGATAGCTACATCAATTTCAAAGATGTCCTTCCAACCCAAGACTGTTAGAGAGAAAAATTCATAAAACTCTGAGAGCACCTTCTTTTCATTTCTGTGTCTACTAACTCCCAACAGCCAGAGATAGTTAGCTTGGTCCTTATTATATTCTGAGGATGTAGAGAAAGAGAAGTCTTTCAAAAATGTGTTTCCTGCTGACTATTATTCCAAGAGAGACAGAAAGCAAGAGGAAATGAAAACATTTTACATTGCATTCTTCAGTGATTTTAATCATAAGGCTGTTCTGTTGACAACGGAAAACTTTCCAACTCACTGTTATCCTTAAACAAGAATTTGTACACTGCAACTCTGTAGGCTCATTATTCAATGAGGTCACTTAGACTTGTTACCCCCAATATACTGATTAAGAGACGCCAGAGGATGAACCTATAGGAAGTAAACAAACTATGCAATGAAGGGAAAGGGGGGCTTTGACATCAACTTGGCTGCCTCCTAGGTATGTGTTCATGGTCAGGTTATTTCAACTCTCTAGAACCTCAGTGTCCTCATCTATAAACTGGGGAAAATAGAAGCCCTACTTTATGGTTATGAGTAGAAAGCACCTCAGTAATAACAACAGCAGCAAGAACCTGCATCCGCTGAGTGCTTCCTGCGAGAAATTCTAACTCTCCTGTATTAAAAGCTCGCTCTAAATCAGGTGCTGGGTAAGCTTTATATGTGCCTCCATTCTCTCATCTAATCAGGTTGGTGCTATTACCGATTTACTGTATTCATGAGGAACTCTGACTCAGAAGAGACTGTCAACTTGCCCAAACAAGATCTCACATCTAATTCATAGCAGACCCAAGACTCAAATCCAGCTGTGTTTGAGGCCACAACCTGTTCTCTGGAACACCGTATGGCCTCCCTAATAGTTGCTCAGCAAATGTTGGCTTCCAATACCAAATGTGGACAGATTTGTCAGACTTTCCATAAATACCCAGATAAGCTCCTCTTGCCATGTGCTGCCATGTCATGATCCCTCATTCTTCCCTTTTAAAAACACTTACCTCACTCAATTATTTTCTGAGGTCTATGTTCTTCCTGAAACCAAGTCAGAGACCTTACCAGTCTTGCATGCTGCTGCATTTTGTAGGTATTCAACAAAATCTTATTTGATGAAGTATAAAAACTAAGATAAGTGATTATAACCTCTGAGAATTCTTAATACATCAAAACCAATTTCATGGGACACCTGGCTGGCTCAGTGGGTAGAGCATGGGACTCTTGATCTTGGGGTCAAGTGGTGTATAGAGCTTACTTTAAGAAAAAAAAAAGTTTAAACTGTATATATTCCAAATAATGTATGTATGTATGTAAATAAATAAATATCACATATGTATGTATATATACTATATATTATATATGTATGTATGTATGTGTGTGTGTATATATATATATATATATATATATATATATATATATAGAGAGAGAGAGAGAGAGAGAGAGAGAGAAAGGGAGAAAGAGGAGAGGGAGGAGGGAGAAGAGACGAGGGAGGAAGGCTGGGTCTATAGATCTCTGGCATTTTCACACAGCATGGTACTGAACCCATAATGGCACTCAATTAAATATGCCTATTTATTGCCTAATTGATATACTATTAACACCATAAATAACATTAGAAAAAATATTTCACCAGATAAACAAGCTCAGTTAACACAAAATGTTATCAGTAAAATGACACAATAAATAACAGTGAAAATCCATTAAGTCACACTTCCTAAGTCTTGTACAGTATGTCTTTTAAAGGGGGAGAGAGTTAGCAAACACAACCTAATCTTCATGATGCTGAGATTGGCAGAGTGTTATGTTTTCGACTGGCTTTACAATTGTGAGGCTCTAAGGTATGGATTGCCTATGAAAGTTTTATGTGAAGAAAATGACTTTGGATGGTGGGTCAGGGCTGAGAATAAATTGTGATCCAGACATATCTGGGCATGTAGGCTGACAACACCAAGGAATCTATTTGCAGAAGTTGATATCCATGAGACGGACAGTGCCTAGATAATGTGTTTTTGCTTGTGCAAAAGAGGTAGTGATCAGAGGGAGAGAGTTGGGGGCAGCATGGAACAGCAACTTTATTTATTTATATGTAAATATATAAATTTATAAATATATGAAAGACAATGTCTGATTTTAAGGAGAGTAACCACAAAAAGAGGCTGCAAGTCCCACTTTTAGGACTGATTCTGTGAACACTCTATCAGCGGTGCTTCATACAGCCCAGCGAGGTCATGTAAAAGTCCCCTCACGTGGCACATTACACGGACGTTCTCTGGTAGCATGAATCAGGGGAGGTCCAACAGAACACAGGCAAACTGGCTGACACCTCAGAGACCTTGTGCAGAGGGAATGCTGGCAGGGAAGCAGAACTCCCCAGGAAGAGATCAGATTTGAGGTTGCACATAAGTAAGACACCTCCCAGAGTCTTCCAAATACCTGGAGAAGACAGATGGCTGGGAGATGCAGTTCCCATGAGCTACACATAAACGTTCCAATGACCAGGCTTACTAAAACCTCACGTGCACTTGCAGACTAGTGAGTACTAGTGACACTCGAAACGTATTTGCCAATATTCCCATTTTCTGCACTGTGTACACTTTGCACAACAATAAGCCGAAAGTAGGAGCTCAATTAACTTGACGACGACTGAGGTTTCATAAGACAACAATAGCACCACTGTCTGATTACTGGGACTTGATATGAAGTCTGGAAATCACCTTAGCATCCATATTAGTATACACTTCAATTGTATATTATTTGAAAATTAGTATATATTTTCAAAGTTATTTGGGGCATTTCAATATGAATTTTAGAATCCGTTAGGGAACTTCTCAAAAAAAAAGCCTGCTGTGATTTGATTGGTACTGCATTGAATCTATAGACCAATTAGGGGAGAACAGGCAATTTAAAAATAAAGAGTCGGGATGCCTGGGTGGCTCAGTCTGTTAAGCATTCAACTTTTCATTTTGGCTCAGGTCATGATCTCACAGTTAGTGAGTCTGAGCCCCGTGTCAGGCTCTGTGCTGACAGCACGGAGCCTGCTTGGGCTTCTCTCTGTCTCTCTCTATCCCTCTGGCCTTCCCCAGCTCATGCTCTCTCTCTCAAAATAAATAAATAAATAATTTTTAAAAATGAGTCTTCTGAACTATGCGCATAGTATCAATATAAGTGTCCTCTCATCTTCTTCGCCTCAGCCATTTCACAGAGTTCGGTACTTGTATATCTTTTATCAGATTTGTCCCTCGAAGTAACTCATCTTCTAAATGTTATACAAATGGGATTTAAAATTTTTAATTTCCCATTTTTTAAACTACTATATACAGATACTTCTTTTTTTTTTAACGTTTATTTATTTTTGAGACAGACAGAGACAGAGCATGAACGGGGGAGGGGCAGAGAGAGAGGGAGACACAGAATCGGAAGCAGGCTCCAGGCTCTGAGCCATCAGCCCAGAGCCCGACGCGGGGCTCGAACTCACAGACCGTGAGATCGTGACCTGAGCTGAAGTCGGACGCTTAACCAACTGAGCCACCCAGGTGCCCCTACAGATACAACTTCTATATACTGATACTGTATCCTACAACCTGGTACACTCATTTATTAGTTCCAGTACCTTTTTTTGGAGATGCCATCAAATTTTCCATGTAGTCTTTTGTGCTGTGTATGAACAAAGATTACTTCTTCCTTTTAAGCCACATGTATTTTTATTTCTCTTCCTTGCTTTATTGCACTATGTAGAACCTCTAGTACACTGTGGAAGAGAATGGTTAAGAGCTGACCTGTTTGCCTTGTCCCTGATCTTAGGGGTAGAATAGTCAGTATTTCCCCATTAAGCACGCTGCTTTACATTTTTCATAAATGCTCTTTAAGAGAGGAATTTCTCCCCTATTTTCACTTGTTTTTAAGTTTATTCATTTATTTTCAGAGAGAGAGCCAGCGGAGGAGGGGCAAAGAGAGAAAGGGACAGAAAATCTGAAGTGGGCTCTGTGCTGACAGCTGAGAGCCCAATGCGGAGCTCAAACTCACAAACCATAAGATCATGACCTGAGCCAAAGTCAGACACTTAACTAAGCCACCCAGGTACCCCTCCTCTATTCTTACTTCACTGAAAATTTTCATCAAGAATGAATACTGGATTTTGTCAAATGTCTTTTCTAATATATTAAGATAATCACATGGTTTCACACTGTTTAATTTGATGAATCCTACAATTCGAGTTTCAAATGTTAAAGCATGTCTGCAAGCCTAGAATAAAATCCACTTTTTTGTGATATATATGTAATTTCGGTTTGCTACATGTTGGCTGAAATTTTTGCCAATCAACATGAGGGATACTAGTCTGTAATTTTTTTTATGTGTGTAGAGTTTTGTTGTTGTTGTCTTTGGTTTTGGTATCATAATAATGCTAGCCTCTTAGAATGAGTATGGAAGTATCTCTTCTTTTTTTATTTTTTATAAGAGTGTTTTTGTAAAATTTACCAGTAAAGTCATCTGGGTCTGAAGTTTTCTTTAAAAATTTTTAATGTTTATTTATTTTTGAGAGAGAGAGAGAGAGCTCAGGCTCCAGGCTCTGAGCTGTCAGCACAGAGCCGGACACGGGGCTCAAACTCATGAACAGTGAGATCATGAACTGAGCCAAAGTCAGACACTTAACCAACTGACCCATCCAGGTGACCCTTGGAGTTTCCTCTGCGGAAAATTTTAAACTACAATCCAATTTGTTTAATAGGTATCAAGAAATTCAGATTATCTAATACTTCTTGAGTGAACTCTGAGTCTTTCAAGGAAATTGCCCGTTTCATCAAAAAGTCTGAATTTTGGGGCACCTGGATGGCTCAGTCGGTTGAGCACCCGACTTCAGCTCAGGTCATGGTATCACGGTTTGTGATTTGAGCCCCGTATCAGGCTCTGGGCTGACAGCTCAGAGCCTGGAGCCTGCTTCAGATTCTGTGTCTTCCTCTCTCTCAATGCCCCTCCCCTGCTCACACTCTGTCAATCTCTCTCTCAAAAAATAAATAAACATTAAAAAAAATTTTAAGTCTAAATTTCACAGCATAAGGTTGTTCAAAATAGTCCCTTAACCTTTTAAAATCTGTAGTGATGTCAGATCTTTCATTCCTGATATTCTAATTTGAATCTTCTATCTTTATTTCCTAAATCTGGCCGGAAGTTTATTGATTTTATTGATCTTGTCAAAGAACTAGCTTTCAGTTTTATTGATTTTGGGGGGGCTATTTTGGGACCGTTTTCTCTTTTGCCGATTTATATTCTGATATTTTTTATTTACTTTTTTCTACTTACTCTGTATTTAATTTCCTCTTTTTCTACTCTCTTAAGGTAGAAAATGAAGTAACTAACTTGGGACTTTTTTTTTAAATTCTGATTTTAAAAATGTTTAATGCTATACATTTCTCTCAAGTATTGTTAGTAACACCACACAAAATTTCATGCCGTGTATGTGCATTTTCATTCAGGTCAATGTCTATTTTGATTTCTCTTCAGATTCCCTCTTTGACTCTTGGATTACTTACAAGTGTTGTTTTTCTTCAAAGCGTTTAGAATTTCCCTGTTATCTTTCTGTCATTTCTCTCTAATTCAATTCCACTGTGGTCAGAAAATACACTCTATGACTTTACCTCTTCTATATTTGCTGAATTTTTGTTTGTTCATTTGTTTTCTTAATAATCCAGTCTAGAATAGGGCCTCCTTTGGTAACTTTTCCTTGTGCACTTGAAAAGACTGTGCAGGCTGCTATTTAGGGGTAAAGAGTTTATAATTGCTAATTAGAACAAGTTGATTAACAAAGTTGTTCAAATTTCTATATATTTAATGATTTTTTGGCTATTTATTCTACTAGTTATTAAGAGTCTACTACTAAAATCTCTGGCTATATCTTCCTGAAACATTTCTTCTTTTCATTTATTTATTGTGTCATTTATTTCAAAGTTATTATGAAGTGCATTAACATTTAAGATTGTCATGTCCTCTTGATTAATTGGCCTTTTTACATTATGAAACAACTTTCTTTATCCCTAACAGTATCTATTT
The DNA here is from genome assembly GCF_018350195.1 of Panthera tigris. NCBI lineage: Eukaryota > Metazoa > Chordata > Mammalia > Carnivora > Felidae > Panthera > Panthera tigris. The sequence goes on from NC_056675.1 coordinate 35,817,721, forward strand.
TTTGTTTGTTTATTTCTAGCATCTATTTGAGATAAATACAGCTACCCCACTATTCTTTTTTTTAATGTTTATTTTATTTTTTCAATATATGAAATTTATTGTCAAATTGGTTTCCATACAACACCCAGTGCTCACCCCAAAAGGTGCCCTCCTCAATACCCATCACCCACCCTCCCCTCCCTGCCACCCCCCATCAACCCTCAGTTTGTTCTGTTTTTTTGTTTTTTTTCTTTTAATTTTTTTTTAACATTTATTTTATTTTTGAGACAGAGAGAGACAGAGCATGAATGGGGGAGGGTCAGAGAGAGGGAGACACAGAATCTGAAACAGGCTCCAGGCTCTGGGCTGTCAGCACAGAGCCCGACGCGGGGCTTGAACTCACGGACCGCGAGATCATGACCTGAGCCGAAGTCACCCGCTTAACCGACTGAGCCACCCAGGCGCCCCAGTTTGTTCTGTTTTTAAGAGTCTCTTATGCTTTGGCTCTCTCCCACTCTAACCTCTTTTTTTTTTTTTTCCTTCCCCTCCCCCATGGGTTTCTGTTAAGTTTCTCAGGATCCATATAAGAGTGAAAACATATGGTATCTGTCTTTCTCTGTATGGCTTATTTCACTTAGCATCACACTCTCCAGTTCCATCCACGTTGCTACAAAGGGCCATATTTCATTCTTTCTCATTGCCACGTAGTACTCCATTGTGTATATAAACCACAATTTCTTTATCCATTCATCAGTTGATGGACATTTAGGCTCTTTCCATAATTTGGCTATTGTTGAGAGTGCTGCTATCAACATTGGGGTACAAGTGCCCTTATGCATCAGTATTCCTGTATCCCTTTATCCCACTATTCTTTAGACTGGTCTTAGCATGGCATATAGTTTTTTTTTTTTTTTTCATTTGTTAATTGCTAATGAGGTTGTGTCTTATATTTAAAGTGTGTTTCTTATAAACAGTCTATAACTGGGTCTGTTGTTTTAGTCATTCTAACAATCTCTATCTTTTAACTGAGAATATTTAGATCATTGACATTTAGTGGGATTACTCACATGATAGGTTTAAATCTATAACTTATTTGTACTATTTGCTCTCTGTTCCCCTTTTTCCTTTTTTTCCATCTACTTTTGTATTAACTGAATATCTGTGTGATCCCATTGTATCCCCTTTGTTGGCTTATTACCAGTTACTGTATTGTGTCATTTTTAGTAGATGATTTAGGATTTATAATACACACTTTTTTAATGTTTATTTATTTTGAGAGAGAGAGATAGCATGTGCGCACACACATCAGCAGAGCAGGGGCAGAGAGAGAAGGGGAAAGAGAGAATACCAATGACGGCACAGAGCCTGACATGGGGCTTGATCCCACAAACCGAACCATGAGATCATGACCTGACCCAAAATCAACAGTCAGATGCTTAACTGACTGGACCACCCAGGCGCCCCTCTAACACAGACTTTTAAGGTGTTATCTTTATAACTTTTTTTATTTAAAACTATTTAGAGATTCAGAGACAGTTGCAAAGATAGTACAGAGAGGTCCTGTACCCCTTTCAACCAGGTAGTGACATCATTAATTCATTGGTTATATCTTAGAGTATACTATAGGATAATATCATTACCAGGTATTAATACCAGTATAATGTGTCTGCATACATTTATGCTGTTTTATCACATCTGTAGATTGGTATAACCACTACTACAATCAAGATACAGAACTGGGGCACCTGGGAGGCTCAGTCAGTTGAGCCTCCTACTTCAGTTCAGGTCATGATCTCACATTTCGTCAGTTCAAGCCCCACATCAGGGTCACTGCTGCTGTCAGTGCAGAGCCTGCTTCAGATCCTCTGTCCTCCTCTCTCTCTGCTCCTCCCCCATTCTCTCTTTCTCTCTCAAAAAAAAAATAGACATAAAAAAAGATACAGGACTAATTCATCACCACAGGGATGTCCTTCATGTTACTCCTTTAGAGTCATATCCACCTCTTTTCCTCTCACCATCCTTAACACCTGGCAACCACTAATTTGGTTTTCATCTATAAAACCGCTATGAAAAACTGTGTGCATTTCTTTGGGGGGGGTGTAAATTTTCATTTTTCTGGGACAAATATCCAGAAGTATGATTGCTGGTCATATGGTATATGTACATTATTTTTTAGGAAACTACCGAACTATAGAAGGGGTGTCACATTTCATATTCCCGCCCACAATATATGGCAGTTTTTCTATGTCCTTGTCAGATTTTGGTATTGTCCCTATTTTTTTTTTTATTTTATCTGTTCTAATATGTATGTAGTGTGATAGCTCATCATGTTCTTAATTTGCATTTTCCTTATGGCTAATGATGTTGAACATCTTTTCATGTACTTGTTTGGATTCATATATCCCTCTCTGGTAAAATATCTCTTCAAGTCTTTTGTCCATTTTCTTATTTTTTTACTTATTTTTTTACTTATTTTTTTACTTTTATTTATTTTTGAGACACAGAGAGAGACAGAGCACAAGTGGGGGAGGGACAGAGAGAGAAGAAGACACAGAATCTGAAGCAGGCTCCAGTCTCTGAGCTGTCAGCACAAAAGCCCAAGACGGGGCTTGAACTCACAAATGGTGATATCATGGCCTGAGCCGAAGTTGGATGCTCATCCGACTGAGCCACTCAGGTGTTCCTCTTCTGTCCATTTTCTAATTGGATTTAGTTTAACTTTTGACTTTTGAGATTTTTAAAAATATATTTTAGATATTAGTTCTTTATCAGATATCAAATTTGCAAACATTTCCTCCCAGGTTGTCACATATCTTTATGATATGTTAACAGGGTGTTCACAGAGTAAAGATTTTTAATTTTGGTGAAGTCCAATTTATCATTTTCTTTTCTTTTACAAATACTCCTTTCTGCTGTCATGTCACCAAGCCTTAGGTCCTAAAATTTTTCTCATCTTATTGTCTGCAAGGGCTATCATTTTATATTTTACATTTAAAATCTATTTTGAATGAATTTCATTTAAATTTAAAATCATTTTGAATGATCTATTTTGAATGAATTTTTTTAATAAAATGTGAAGCTTAGGTCAAGTTGTTTTATTTTTTGTTTATTTGGCTATGGTTATTTGGATATTGAATTATCCTTCCTCCACTGGACCGCTTTTGCAGTATTGCCAAGAATCAGTTGGCCACACTGGTGTGTTACTATTTCTGTGTTCTTTGCTGTGTTTCATTGATCTGAGTATCTATCCTCCAGTAAATACCACACAGAAGTGATTACTGGAACTATTCAACAAGTCTTGAAACTGGATGAAATGATTTCTCCCACCTTATTCTTCTTCTTAAAAATTGTTTTAGCTATTCCTATCTCTTTGCCTTTTCATATAAATTTTAGAATAATCTTATCTATATCTACAAAAAAGTCTTGCTGGGATTTTGATAGGAATTGCATTAAATCTGTATATCAATTTGGGGAAAATTTGCATCTTTACTATGTTGAGTCTTTCAATCCATGAACACAGTATGTTTCTCCATTTATTTAGATCTTTTCTTTCTTTCATCAGCATTTGGACATTTTCAGCATGCAAGTCTTGCATGTGTTTTGTTAGGTGTACACTTAAGTACTTTACTATTCTGAGTGATTATAAATGGTATTGCATTTTAAAATTTGGTTCAGTGCGCTTATTGCTAGAATATAGAAATATAGTTGATTTTTGTATATGATCTTGTATCCTATGATTTTGCTGAACTTAAAGTCATCAAAATGCTTTTTCTTGGTAGATTCCTTGGGATTTTCTACATAGACAATTGTGTCATTCACAAATAGGGACAGATTTATGTCTTTGTTCGTTATATATATATATATATATATATATATATATATATATATATATTTCCATTTTTTGCCCTTTTGGGCTAGCTACAACTTCCACAATATGTTGAATAGCAGAGGTATTTTGTTCCTGATCTCAGGGGGAAAATCAGTCTTTTATCCTTAAGTACAGTGTTAGTTAAAGGTTTTTTTGCACATGGTATCAATTTAAGGAAATGCCCTCTATTCCTAGTTTTCTGAAGTTCCGGGTGGGTATTTAATTTTGTCAAATGTTTTTTTATGTACTGTCTGATATGATCACACATTTTTTCCCCTTTGGCCTATCAATGTGGTAGATTAAAGTGATTTATTTTTGAATACAGAAATAGAGTTGCATCCATGAAATATTCCCCACTAGGTCATGGTTTATCATTGTTTTATACATTGCTGAATTCTATTTGCAAATATTTTGTTAAGTATGTTACATCTATATTCACGAGGGATTTTAGATTCTAGTTGGTCTTTCTTTTTGTACTGTCTTTGTCTGGTTTTGAGGTCAGAGTATAATGGCTTCATAAAATAAATTAGGTTATGTTCCATCCTTTTCTATTTCCTGGAAGATACTGTGTAGAATTGGTGTTAATTGTTCTTTAAACATTGGTAGAATTCTCCAGTGAAACCATCTGGACCTGTAGTTTCCTTCTGGGAGAGTTTTAAAATTATGAATTAGATTTCCTTATTAGTTATATCTCTTTTATACCGGGTGAACTGTGGTAGTTTGTACTTCTCAAGGAATTGATCTATTTCATCTAAGTTGTCAAATTTATGTGTGCAGAGCTGTTCATAATATTCCTTTATTATCCTTTTTTAACATTTTCACTGTCTATAATGATACCTCGTTTCATTCTGATATTGGTCATTATTGCCTTCTTCTTTCTGTCATTCTTGCTAGAGGTTTGCATTTTCTTTAACCTTTTTAAAGAACTAGTTTTTCTCTACTGTTTTTGTTTTCAATTTCATTGGCTTTTGCTCCAATCTGGATTATTCCCTGCCTTCTGCTTGCTTTGCACTTATTTAGTTGTTCTTTCTCTGTTTTCTTGAAGTGGAAATGTATATATTATTACTTTTAGACTTTTCCCTTCTTTACTGAAAGCATTTAATACTCTACATTTCCCTCTTGGCACTGCTTTAGCTGTGTCTCACAAGTTTTGATAGGTTGCGTGTTTATTTTCAATAAGTTAATGTATTTAAAAATATATATATCTTGCGATTTCTTCTTTGACACGTAGAGTACATAGTTTGTTGTTTAGTTTCCAAGTGTTTGGAGGTTTTCTTTGATCTTTATGTTCAGGACATGGTCAATCTCAGTATATGGTCCATGGGCTCCTGAAGAATGTGTATTGTATTGTTTTGCAGTGTTTTCTATAAAGGTTGGCTGCATCCTGTTGGCTGATTGCTGTTAAGTTCTTCTCTGTCCTTGCTGATATCCTACCAAGTTTTTGTATCAATTGTTGAGAAAGGAAATTTTGAGATTCAGATGAAAAATATGCAATTTTATTTATTTATTTTAATGCTATCAGTTTTGCTTCATATTTTGCAGCTCTTTTATGTGGTGATACACATTTAGGAGTCCTACAAGTTATCTCCTGGGTTTTGACTCTCCTCTCTAATACTCTGTCCTAAGTACAATAGATGCTGTGGTCCCTGGACAACCAGTTCTGACCTCTCAGGGCAGGGAGGCCACTGAGCTTCACCTGGTTTCCCCTTCTCTGTGCAAGGAAACTTTCTTAATACAATAAGCTAGGGCAACTATGGGGCTCACCACATTATTTCCCTCTTTCTCAGAGGTCACTGTCTGTCATCGCCTAATGTACATCCATAGATTAAATGTTTGTGCTCCCCGAAATTTCATATGTTAAACCCTAACTTCCAAAGCAATAGTACTAGGAGGTGGGGACTTTACGGGATGATTAGGTCAAGAAGGTGGATCTCTCATGAATGGGATTACTTGACCTTATAAAACAGACCCCACAGAAATACCTTGCCCCTTCTGCCATGTGAAAAGATAGACATCTATTTATGAACAAGGAAGTGGACTGTCATCAGACACTGAATCTGCTAGCACTTCGATCTTTGACTTCCCAGCCTGCAGAACTGTAAGAATTTCCATCTTAGCCAAAACTACAAGTCCAGTCTCTCTCTCTAGAATTATTGAAGGAAAGAAGAACTAACAATGCCCTTTGTGCTGTTAGTTTTCCATTGTAGAGACACATTACTATACTGGCAATAGCATTTATTTAACACTACGCTCTGGGCCAGGCACTCTGCTAAGGGATGTTCACTCACTAGCTTACCTAATAAATATATTTAATTACAAGCCCTCATAGCTTCTCCCATCCCTAAGACATATAGTGCATCATGTTTAAGAAAAGACTATAGTATCCTAACTAAAATATAAGCATCCTTGATATAAAATATTTTCCTCTTATTAATAAATGATTTTTTATGTAAATCCCATACTTTCGACACAGAAGTTTGGGGGGAATGACTACAAGAAAGCTGAGAGGCACCTAGTGGGAGTTTTTTCCTAGCCAGCTGGGCAGGACAAGAAACAACATGGTGGTTCTTCCAACTTTCAAGATTTGCTTTCTATTCCAATACCATGATGCATGCTTACCTGAATGCTCAAGATTTTTTCTAGTCTTTGGTAATTTAAACTAAGAGTTAACCCTAGTTAACTTTTAGACTTCTAAAAAGAAATAATAATGAGTAAGAGCAGGGGAAATAGCAACTAGAATTTGGTAAGAAAAACTGTGGAGAGATGCAAAAATAGTGTCATTCCTGATCTATTCAAATTATATCACCTCATCCTTTGTTTATTCTAGCCAGATATCTCTAGTTCTTACCAATACTGTTTGTAGTTTTGCCTCTTGTTTCCTCTATTGTAAGCCCCAAGAAGGGAAGGAAGACCAAGTCTGTTTTGTATACTACTGACACATGTAGACACTCAATGACTACTGCTTAGCTGAGATTCTCCTTTTCCAGACAGCCCCCAGGTCAGGGATACATGACAGGTCAGGACATACAGGTTGCTAACCTCTCAATGCTTCATTCATGGCATACATCACTAACTGATCATGGCAGTCCCTGCTGAATCTACACCCAGGCTTAGGATCCATTACTTCAGACTCCAAGCAGGCTACTTTCCCACCCCTTTTCCTTTTTCTGATGTATCCATGACTGGAATTTACAGCATATGAATAAATGATTCCTTACACGGTCTGAGGAGGGCAGAGTACAACAGAGACATGATATAAATAACGAGCGCTCCTTCTACACTGGTTTTCTATGTTAACAAATGGGAGTGAGTTGTATTTGCTTATGTTCCTGTTTCATGGTTAAAATAATTTGAAGCAGCAAGGGGAAACCTTATATAGATTGGAAAATATTTAGATAGCCATGCTCCTGCTTCCCCCAATCCCTTTCAATGAACAAGTTAATCCACCTGAACAGCCAACCTAGGGAAATAAAACATAATTATTCCAACAACTGAAGCCAAACCCCCACCACTAACTTATTCTTCAACCATCTGCTTACTCCAAGCGGTCACAGGAGGAGGGCCTCTGAATTGTGTAACTAATGGTCGAGTTCCAGAATTCACTTCCTCACATGTCTGTTCTCCACAGTGGGAGAGGACCACTACCCCCGACTCATTCCCCTCCCTCTTATCCCACTCAGGTCCCACTAGAGTGGACTCCTTTATTGGGCTTCTCATACCCAGGCTTGAGCTTCTGGGGCAAATGCAACCCCAGAGGGGCAAGAAATGGTTAAACACCAAAGAGCAGCTGCCACATAGACAGCTCTGAGTAAATGAGTGTTGAATAATATCTATTTCTGAAGACTTATATTCTGACAGGTATTGCATTAGGAGTTATCTATCTATAACTTTCTAATCCTAAAAAAGTCTTGAACAGTAGGTGCAATTTCCCTGACAAGACTGAGTAACCACTTGAACAGTTTAAGCAACTTCTCAAGTCTACCTGTTTAGTGAATGGCTGAGTTCAGTGTGGAGCTCAGGTTTATTTAACTTCCAAACCCATATCCTTTCCACTATAAACCACCTGCCTCTTGCCCCATTAGAGACCATATTTGTTAATTGCAACTAGCAATAAATCATCAATTTTATTCTTAAAACACTTCTTAATAACATGCAAGCCACCAAACCTACTGAAAGTGAATTACTATTCTTCTGTTTTGTCCTTTATGTCTAGATCCTGTAAGAAATGTTTTCCACATTTTTAAGTAGAACTTAAGTTGTCCCTGTTAGATAGGAATAAAGGAAGAATACAAGAAGAAGAGAAAGAGGAAAAAGAGAATTGACGTCTACTTTCCACATGCAGTCGCTTCCTTGCAAGGAAGCTGTTTGTAAGAGAAGGAGAGGAGCCATCACAGAGAAAATATCTGAGTAATAGAGACGTCATCCCAGGCAGGTTAGGACAGCAGATAAGGACACAATCTCCTAATTGACTTGGATTAAACTCCCAGTTGGTCCACTTACTCTTTGGGGGCAATTTGAATAAATTACTTAACTTCCTGCACCTAGGTCCTCATCTATAATGGTGGGATATTAATACTTTCACCTCCAGGTTTACCATGAGGATTAAATGAGATAATCCACATAATGGAAATGGCTACATAATCCAAATGTTCAGTAAATTCAAGCTGTTATGATCAATGATTAGCAATCTCATGAATTCAAAAGTCAGCCCAGAGGATATTCTTTTCATCCTCTTGAACAAAGCAAATATATCTATACAAACCCTTCCATGCTCAGTGCTCAACAATGGGCATTTACAGACATTCAATGAGAGTTGAATGGAGGGGTCAGACTTCACACAACTGCCACGCTGCATGGATGTGGGCCAGGATCCAAAGCACAGAAAAAGTAGAAATAAAGCTGTTGAACTCTGTGCAATTCCAGGAGAAGTCTGAGCAATCTGGTAATAAGACTGGAACCTCACATTCAGGCAGACTGTGTGGGAGTTCTCTAAAACAGATATGGCAAGAAGAAATGTAAGTATATACTACACCCCAGTGATGCCAGGACTGAGCCCTGGACCCCACAGACTGTCATACAGATTTTAGCTTCACAGCAAGCCTTTGAGCAGACAAAGATGCTATTCAGCGTATCTAACAACGAGTCCCTGACAGCATGGCACCAACAGAACAGGCAGTGGCCATGCATCCTGGCCAAACATCAGCTCTGGAGCAAGGCCTTACTCTTCTGTTTACCAGCAAGTCTCACAAATGCGATTAGAACTCAGGTCTGTCAGATTCCAGAACTCAGGTTTCCTTTTTGTTTGATTGATTGATTGATTGATTGATTGCTTATTGGCTGGTTGGTTTTTTTAAGATGTAATTTTTCGGGAGCCGTTTTAGGCTCACAGCAAAATTAAGAACGTACAGAGACTTCCCACCTACCCCCTGCCCCAACATAGCCCCAACATCACCTCCTCCACTGTGGACATTCCCCACCAGAGTGGTACATTTGTTACAGCTGATGAAACTGCATTGACATATCATCACTGAAAGTCCATAGTTTTCATTAGGGTTTAGTGTTACATATTCTATGGGTTTGGACAAATGCAAAATGACACATGTCTATCAATACAGTATCATACAGAGTATTTTCACTGTCCTAAAAGAGCTTGGGATTTTAATCACTACAGGCTATAACCATCATTTATATGTGCTACATATTAATTATTAAATGGTTCATTACAAAAATATTTGACTAGCTTGACTTAGCAAATTCTTCTGTTGCCCTAAGAAAGTCCACAATGAAACCTTCTTTATTTAATTTTCAGGAAGCTATAGCACTGACTAGCTGCAGCTGACAGGCACACTCTCTTCTCTGATATATGGGCTGTATTTATCAGGTAAACATATGCCTCACACAGGAGGACTTATATACATGTTTAAGGCATAGTTCTTTTTCCATGACACTGAATGCCAAATTTCACAAAGTTTACCTGGGCTCTGGCATCTGCTAATAACCTCACAGTTAAAATGCCGCTTTCTAACATGTAAGAGGTAAGTTATGGGTTTGCTCCTTTATCCACATTTTGATATTTGCAGGAATTTCAGTGTTGCTGATATTTATGAACTTCTTCTCTGGCATTTTGTATGTCAAAGGGAGACCTAGATGTTGCACCTCTTAATGAGTTAATTTTAAAAAATTAACGGGGCGCCTGGGTGGCTCAGTCAGTTAAGCATCCGACTTCGGCTCAGGTCACGATCTCGCGGTCCGCGAGTTCGAGCCCCGCATCGGGCTCTGGGCTGATGGCTCAGAGCCTGGAGCCTGCTTCTGATTCTGTGTCTCCCTCTCTCTCTGCCCCTCCCCCGTTCATGCTCTGTCTCTCTCTGTCTCAAAAATAAATAAAAAACATTAAAAAAATTTTAAAAAAAATTTAGCCATTTTTAATTTTTAAAATGCCAGTAATTTATGAGCCCTTATAAAAAGTGTAAAATTAGCTTTTAATTTATACATATATTGGTATTTTCATAATTGGTCATAAACTGTAACACCGCATAGATCAACAGAGCTTATGATATGAATTTGTTTTGGAAAGTTTAAATAACGGCTACCCAAGGTAGAGAGAGAGAGAGAGAGAGAGAGAGAGAGAGAGAAACATTCATTATTTACTCCTTAAAAATGTAGGCATACAGTGCATATGGTTGCAATGATAGAATGTGCTTGTTCTCCCATGGCATAAATCAGGCTTCTGTGCTTTAGGCAATAGAGGATGTCAACATTCCATATAAATGCTAAGTATTCACCTTGTTCTTCTCTACAACGCTAGGGCCGTCCTCTTAATGGTGAGAGGCTGCCTTACACACCTACTATGCACTAGTCACTGTGGGTAATTTGCCATATGATGGTGGAAACTTTGCCTATTCAGGATGAAAAGCAACTGCCTGGAACACTAAATCTCACTGCCCTTAACATCCTATGCTATTCCCCTGGAGGAGCTATTCGGTGAGCCAGGTGACCCCACTCTCCTTGATTGCCTCCCCCAGGGCAGGTGCAGTACAGGTGACTCGCCCAGGGAGGACAGTGGTCTCTGGGTGGTGTATTGGTAGACAGGCATGCTGAGTCCATCAGAGGCTTTCTCTCCCCCCTGAGAATGTGAACTGGGTCCCAGGGCTCATAGATGTTTAGAGTGGTTGCAAGTGGTGTTGCATAGAGGAGTCCTGCACTAATTTTGCACCGCTCTTACCCAAGTATACAGCAGCTGAGATTGTAGAGAAGCAGAAACTATAAGGAATCAGGGGACAGGAGTCATCAGAGAGAAGAAAGGATCATATAAGTACAGGGAAGAGACCAGAGGCCATGCAGAAGGAATAGAAGCAAAGGAAAGAGTGAAGGAGAGAGAGAGAAAAGGAGGAGAAAGGGGTAGACTTCTAGTTTCCTAGCTTGACTGCTCAGAGCTGGGTTCCCTGAGATTCTCTCGGACACTTTAAAAATGTTCCTTTTGATTCAAATTAGTTTTACTAGGTTGAGCTAACCTCATATATTATTCCTATATGTCAGGTTTTTACTTACTGTGAAAGAGAACAAAGGAATACACAAGATACTTGATTCATTTGGATTACCCCTGAAACAACGAGCCAAGGATCTGAGAGCAAGTTGTTTATTTGGGAGCAGAGGGAACCCAGTTGGGAAAGAAGGAAGGTGTTCAGAGAAGTAAAAGCATCTATTAATAAAGGGTTCACAAGGACACCAGCTACAACATTGGGTTGATCCTGTGGGGAAACCAGTAAAACATGTGCCTCAACATCATGCCACACAGGGCGTAAGGGAGCTGGGATATTTATACACCAACTCCCAAGAGTCATTGGCTGAGGGCTGCTCCCTACAGTACCAAATCCCCCACAGTTCTGGTCTCCTGTGTGAACAAGTCAAACAATTTCCTATAATCCTTGTAAATATCTTCAAGCAGAGGGATACCCATAGTGACAGCTCAAAGTCTGAAGAAACACAAAGAAATGACCAGACCAGAGGATGGGTGGACCAGGATCCAGCATTCTGTAACAGATGGGATTTTGGGTCACTGATCCCCTGTTTCTAAAGTATAGCCATGCACTAGACATCACCAGTCTGCAATGATGGCTGATCAGTATCTGTCCACACTTGTGGCAGTATTTCCAGATCTTCTTAGTTATGCTGGACTCCATTTCCTCCATATCCTACCATTTTAATTAGAATCAGGCATTTCCTCTAGGATCTAGTTTTTATTTCTTCCCTGTAAACTTGCCTCCTTTAGCAACTCTAACCATGTTCTGCAGCCCCACCATACCATTCAGACTCCAAGAGAGACATATAACCAGATTTTCAAAGAGGATATTCCTGAAAAGATTCCAACTAAGGCCAGTGGTTCTTAAATACTGGCTCATGGATCAAAATGGGGTTCATGGGAGCCTATGAAGACAGAAATTCCCAGACCTCATACCTGGGGATTCTGATTCAGGAGGACAGGCTGGGGTCTGGGCATCTTGAATAAAATCTACTTGTGGTCCTGTTCCTCAGACAGAAATGAGAAACTCCTAATAAATGACATCTAAGGTATCTTTCAACCCTATGATTCTGTAATCCACTGAAGAGTCAGTTTGGTCTTAGTGATGACCCTAAAAATGGTTTGGGGCTCCAGGAGAATGGCATTTCATATAAATGTCCTCACTTAATGATTAGTAAAGATCTTTCACAAAATGACCAGTCTCCTTATTAACCAATGACATCACTATCATCCCTGAATCTAACCCCCTTTACAGAACTGTATAAATATGGATCCCACATATTTACTGCTTACTATATGATATCTTTCATGTTCTAAAATTAACACAAGTGAGACCAAATGGATTCTCATCATCCACATTATGAGATGAATCCCCTTATCCTTAGAGTTGTACACACTGGTGAACAATTCTACCATCTCCCCATATAAAAGCTTTATGCTTTTTCAGGCTTTGTTCCCATGTCTCCTTCTCCTGTCAAGATAGGTAAAGAGTTGTATTTATTTTGGGCTTCTTTTAGGGAAGCAAACACTTAAAGCAAGCAGGGATTGGAGAGGCGGGGAAATCTGTTGTTAACATATAGCCCAGGCATTTCTAAAGAGACCCAAGGTTATTTCCAAACACTCCAAATTATTTTCTGGAGGAAAATGCTCAAGAAGTCAAAGCACCCGTCAACACATTAAGACCTCAAGTTCTGATAAGCCATTCTCTCCTCTTAAAGTGAGGCATTCTGTACAAGTTTTAGGAAGACCCATCATGATTTATTCTCTGTTCTCAACAGGTTTCTCCCAAACCTTGCTCGTTTTATGAGTACTTCAGCATTTATCATTAGAAGTATTACCTTCTTCACAGAACAAGAAACAAAACTGGTTTGACCCAAGTTACACAGAAGATGGCTTTACAATCCAACTTGCACATAGGTAGAATTTTGTTCTCACATCTAAACTACCTTCCAACAAGCAAATATTAAGTTCTATATGTCTTAACTTAGAACACAGGGAAGTAAGCTCCAGACACAGCCAGGAATCAATCCTTCAGCAACCTTTTCCACACTAGGGTTTTGATCATATTCCCAGAGGCAGAAGTATTAGCCTGTCCAGGCGGCTGTACACAAACACTGTCTTGGGGTCTGTGGGTCTAAATTTGCATTTTTAAATTTTCTATTGGATTCATTTGAAGGCTCCTGGAGACTATCTTGCTAGCCAACAGAATGTCTACAGAATTGTAGAACATGCCAGGTGCTTGATAAACAATTTTTGAAGAAATGAGTGAATGAGTGAGTAAATTAGATTCCCTACGGTTGTCACTCCATTGTTTACAATACAATCAATCAGGGAATGTTTTAAAAAACCTGATGCAGGGCGCCTGGGTGGCGCAGTCGGTTAAGCGTCCGACTTCAGCTCAGGTCACGATCTCTCGGTCCTTGAGTTCAAGCCCCGCGTCGGGCTCTGGGCTGATGGCTCAGAGCCTGAAGCCTGCTTCCGATTCTGTGTCTCCTTCTCTCTCTGCCCCTCCCCCCTTCATGCTCTGTCTCTCTCTGTCTCAAAAATAAAAAACGTTAAAAAAAAAACAAACCTGATGCTAAGACCCCATCCTTGACCAATTAAATTAGAATCTCTGGGGCTTGGTGGCTGTATATGTATATACACATAACTATATATATATATAGTTATATGATTCATTATATTACATATATTAGTTAAATATTTTAGGCAATTCTATTGTGCCATGGTTGCTGAGAAAGAAGAGATCAGAATAATCATATGAACTAAACTCCTCAGTGTAGTATCTCCATTTCAACAGAGGCTACTCATATATTAGGACATTGGGAATATCTGAAAAACAGGGTCAAATAAATTATTTACACATATCCCCATATGATTTGTTGATTGTGTTAAATGAAATGAATGCTGATGAAGTGGCCCTCCTTTGTACTAAGTGTGTGTGTGTGTGCGTGTGTGTGTGCACGTGCTTACATGCATATACATGTACATAGATATGTGTATATAAATGCATATAGAGCATTAACTAAAAATTTGTCAGTCCTTCTTCTGACTATTTTGAATGGTACATGAATTAGATTAACTATCCCGATTATGCAGAGAAATTTAGCTTAATGACCTACAATTACTTTAATGGCTTTGAAATTCAGAAGGTAAGGAGACACTGTGTTTCTTCCATTGAGCATTAAATATAAAATGCCTCTGATTGACTGTCATGAAAACCCAATTTTATTGCTATCTGAATTATTCAGAATCAATATCCGACATTAGCCAGCATGGGGAAGCTCAAATACAAGGCAGCGTCTGAAAGCAGCGTTTCCCTATATTGAGTAATTGTGCTTTGTGTGGGGGTAACGAGCTGTTTGTTGAATGTCACCACTTCAGATGTGTCGAGAATTAACAACTTTATCTTCCCTTTATGTTACGTAATAAAAGGGATTACTTCATAGACATGAACAATTCTCAAGGTTATGAAACATTCAAAATACAGTTGGGCTCAAGGAATCTTGCCTCCTCTGTAAGGAGAGAGAAAGAACAAGACATTGGATTTTAACTGTTTACACAAGAGAGAAATTTGCTCAAGTTATGTTTTTAGTTTTTTGATGAGTAAACTGCAACCTTGTATTTCCCCAAGCTGAAAATTGCTCAGGGGCATATATACTATACCACAACAGTCTTGCAGAAGCTTCACTTGAGATGAGAGAGTGACTGCAGGGACTGG
Organism: Panthera tigris; assembly: GCF_018350195.1. NCBI lineage: Eukaryota > Metazoa > Chordata > Mammalia > Carnivora > Felidae > Panthera > Panthera tigris. The sequence continues at coordinate 35,832,808 of NC_056675.1, forward strand.
TACTGCTTGAAGAAATTTGCCAAAAGCATAGCGAAAGGGTATGAGGACAACAGTAAAAAATAATAAACAATAAAACGTTAGACATTTGTTGTGTGTTTACTCTATGGCTGGTCCCATCCTAAGAACCTGACTGCATTCCCTCCTATAAGCCTCAAAAGAAACTGATGAAGGCAGAAGTATTATGTTCTCCCCATTTATGAATAAGGAACCAAAAGGGGATCTAAAGGAATTTACTCTCCCCCATCTCTAAGGGCAGAAGTAGTGCAGCAGGATTCCAAAAGAGACCGTATGATTTCATAATGGCATCAGGTAAATATTATATGTAAGAATAATGGCTAGGGTGCCTGGGTGGCTCAGTTGGTTGAGCATCCAACTTCGGCTCAGGTCATGATCTCATGGTTCGTGAGTTTGAGCCCCATGTCGGGCTCTGTGCTGACAGCTCAGAGCCTGAAGCCTGCTTCACATTCTGTCTCTCTCTCTCCCTCTCTCCCTCTCTCTCTCTCTCTCAAAATTAAATAAACATTTAAAAAAATTTTTTTAAATGTCCACTAAGGTGCCATAGGAGGAAGAACAGAGAACGTAAAAATGCAATGGAAAACAATGAAGACTGAAGGCCTGTCAAAGCAAAAATGAGATGGGTGCTTCTGAAATCAAGAAGGTACTTCATAGAGGTGCTCCCAAATGTGAACCTATGTGATAAGGGTGCCTTGGGCATGTATACCTGGACACATTCCTCATCCCTACCCTGAGGAGGCAGAACACCCCATCAAATTCATACTGAAACTCACTGTGGCTGTAGAACTCCACTCAAACAGATCCCCCAAGAGCTATTTATACTGTTTCCTTTCCCCTCATTAAAGTCCTGGCTCAGGCTAATAAATCAGTGTACAATTTGTGTATAATCTAATTTTTGCCTTGTGCTTCATCTGGTGTAGGTGGAAGCAGGGGAAAAATGAAAAAAAGCAACAACTGTAAAATGAAGACTAATGAGAACTTGGATCCTTAAGAAAATATCCTTTAGAAATGCCCAGAAATGTCCAATCTGCACTTTGGGGTTGTTGGAACTGTAGGAAAAAATGAGTCTGACCTCTTCCTTCTGTGGACTTATGACTTATGAGGGCAAATATATATATATATATATAATATATATATATATATATTATATATATATATATTTGTACATATAGTACATATGTATATACATATGTATATATGGTACATATGTATATTATGTATTACATATGGAATATATATAATATATATTAAAAATAAAAATTTTAAATTTAAATTATTTTAAATAAAAAATATATATTCATATATCCAAAAATACTTGAAAGTCATGATGAATTTTCACTATGTGCAGTTACTTCTCTGGTGGCACACAGGCTGTGCCATTAGGAGGTGTTAACTATGTCCTGGGAGTGTCCTCTATTTCTCTACCCAGACATTTATAGCACAGCCAATAATAATTCCCAAACCACCCCCAAGCATCCCACAGAGAAAACTTGGTGTTCCTTAAAACTAGCCAGATATATTAGGTACCCGGGTAGGGAACATAGCAATTACATAAGTTAATGGTATTCAAATGTATAAGTTTAAGGAAGAGGCAGCCACAGAAAAAGAAAAGGAAAGTGTGTTTGCAGGCAGAGGGTTCCAATTCAAGATGCATCACTAAACTTGATCTCTGGGCATGCATATGTGTTTGAAATGACAGCATTTGCCAAAGCACTGGAATATTACAAGGAAAGCAGCTGTTTACTTTAAAGGCATCATTCTCTTCTCTCATTTTTCACAAGGACCCGAACAGAGCAAAGCATTATCCTTTGACTTCTGTTTATCCGGTGCATTTTCCACCTTTACCTACTTAAGAACGGGAAGAGCAAGATAGGCCTTAAGACAAGTCATGATTTTGTCTCACGTACAAAGTGGGGGGGGGGGGTAAAGATCTTTTTGCAAGTGCAAAATTTGTTGCTGTCTATTTACAGGAAGTAATTTGAAAGGACACTAATTAAAACCTAATGGGAGTATTACATAAAACCAGAACTACAATGATACTCAAAAATTTCCCTTGGTGGGGGAAAGTGGTCAAGTTCTAGAGAGCTGTTTTGGGTAAGAAGTTCTAGAGAGCTGTTTTGGGTAAGATCTCACTATGCATAAAACACGGGATTCATTTTTAATAACAGTAAAAAAAAAGGAAATTTACTGCCCCCTCCTGGTTCTGTAAAACAAAGTTCTATTATATTTAACACTGAATAACATAATTATGTAGGAGTCAACACTGAACAAATCTTAGTTCCTCTCTCTTAGCTGAGAGAGCAAGGTTGATTTGCAATTCTGTAAGGATAATGAAAGGGCCAGTGTTATTATTTAATACAAAAAATAGATTTCCTGGTTTCTCTCAAGTGTTTATCATTGGATACAGGGAACAATATCAAACTGAATTACCAAGCATCATCTCTGATAAATCAAATGAACACCGCTGGAAAATGGCAAACTGTGTGTACATCCCAGTGCTTGAAGAGAATACACAGCCCCATAAAATAGCTTAAAATGATAGAATTTTCAACATTTTTGCTTCGTTTACATAAGAAAAAGAGAGAAATATACCTTGGGTGTGGAGTTTCAGAACTGATTAGTAAGCTAAGCCCTTAAATGTTGAGTTTGAAGTAATTATTATTTCTCCTAATTATTTGGACATTTTGCATGCCGTCAGCCAACGGCCAGTGTGGGATCTTTCTGGATCCCCATTTTCTCCTTGGATTACAACTGGATGAGTGCCCTCTGCTCAGCCAGGGAGTGAGGCTTAGAAATAAGGGTGAGAACCTAATGCAGGACACTCAGGTCCATAAAGCTAAGACCTTAAGAACATAGTCAGAAAGATCAGGGTCAAGGTGAGACTCTTCACCAGGCACTAAAAAGGTGTCTCCTCAATTGCAAAAAAAAAAAAAAAAAAGTGTCATTCAGGAAAGAAATATTTCTATATTTCATTCTTTGTTTTGAAAAGGAAAATTTTTCCTTATAAATATTAATATATCACACAATAAAATAAAAATAAAGGCCACAATACGAAATAGTCATCAAGAAATCCCACTGGATATCCAGTTCCCCAGAGGAAACCAGTTAATTTTGTGCTCAGAAACTTCCAAAAATTCTCTGTATATGCAAATACAATCTGTAATTGTATTTTCCTACTTGAATAGGAGCCTACTATATATAACAAGTTTTCCCTTTGTATTTTCATCCATAATATATCTTTCAGATCACTCCACAGCAGTACCTCTAAATCTTTATCATTTTCATCCACAGTTGGATGGTACTTCATTTTTTCTTAAAGTTTATTTATTTATTTTGAAAGAGAGTGCGTGTGCACAGGGAGAGACAGAATCCCAAGCAGGCTCCACAGTGTCAGCACAGAACCCAACGTGGGACTCAAACTCATTAACCTGAACATAGGAACCAAGAGATCATGACCTGAGCCAAGATCAAGGGTTGGATGCTTAACAAAGTGAGCCACCCAGAAGCCCCACACGGTACTCTATTTTATGATCTGTATATTTTCAAGTAATCCTCACAACTACTTTGTACAGTAGGTACCTATATTATACCACTGTCCAGGCTCAGAATTTGAGGAAACTGCCCAAAGTCACGCCGTATTTAGTGGGGGAGCCAGGATTTAAGCCCTTATGTCCACACTATTATCCATCCATTGCCTTAGTCTATTTGGACTGCTACAAAAAAGTATCATAAGTTGGGTGGCTTACAGACAATAAACATTTATTCATCATAATTCTGGGGACTGGGAAGTGCAAGATCAAGGCACCCGCAGATCCAGTGTCTGCTGAGGGTTTCCAGACAGCCATCTTCCCTTTGTACCTCACGTGGTTACAATCTATCAGAGGTCTTCTTAATAAGGGCATTAATCCTATGCAGGAGGGCTTCACCCTCATGACCTAATCAGCTCCCAGAGTCTCCTATTCCTAATACCATCACATTGGAGGTTAGGTTTCAATACATGAATTATGAGGGGATGCAAACATTTGTATCATAGCATCCATTGTATGATACTGCCTTCCCAAATATTAGCTACTGCTATTACTAAAAGGTTTACATTAGCATTAAAAACTAAGACAGATGGGTTGTGAAAATATTGGTGTCAACATCACCACTCAGAGGATATTGCCTTTCCATCCCCAAAGCTTTGGCATCTCTCAGATCCTCTCTACTTCACTCTGATGGGACCTACTTGGGGGTGACTAATCAAGTGTCAAACACTAGAACTTGCAGCACTCCTGAATTTTCTAGAAGCATAAGGCCCCCTAGTCCCCAAACACAAGTATGCACTGTAGCCCACGGGTGGTCAGACCAGGCACAGATGTCAGTGTGCCATTTGGATTTCCTACTGATGAATATTACAGCCAATGTACCCATCTGGCCACTGAGATAAATAATGTAAAAATGAAGATATGCCTACATAATTCATGTACTATTGATGAACGGGGCCCTTAATTTAGATTGCTCCTACAAATCATTTAATTATGGGCCTCACAACTAAGAGAGAAACAGCATTTTAGCTATGTTTAAATGGGTTTGGTTAGGATACTTCCAAGTGCACACGACAGAAACTCAAGGCCCCCTCAATTATTCTAAAGAAATCTGTGGATTCTCATAAGCATCAGACAAACGTGGTACTGAATACACAAAACTATTTTCCTGAACAAAATGTCATTTGTTTACCTATATGGTAAGGATTCCATCAATGGCCCATGACCCTTTCATTAGGAAGCTGTAGATGGGTGGGGATGATGTTGCCAACTATTCTACAAATGACATATTTCCAGAGGAGACAGCCCAGATAACATGAAGCAAACACCTCACAACCATTAGCAAAGGCTATTATAAAACTAAAAGAAATAAAAACAAACAAACAAAAAAAACCCCAGAAAATAACAAGTATGGGGAAGATGTGGAGTAATTAGAAACTTTGTGCACTAATTGGTGGGAATGGAAAGGGAAAGCAATATGGCAGTTCACCCCAAAATTAAAAGTAGAGTTAGCAAATGATCCAGCAACTCCAGTTTTGAGTTATATACCCACAAAAACTGAAAGCAAAGTCTTGAAGAGATATTTGTATGCCCATGGCCAGAACGACATTACTCACCATTGACAAAAAGTGGAAGCAATCTGAGTGTCCACCGACATGAATGAATAAGCAAACTGTGGTATACACATACAACGAAATATTATTCAGCCTTAAAAAGAAAAGAATATCCGACACATGTTACATCATGAATGGACTTTGAGTATATTATGCTAAGTGAAATAAGCCAGTCACAAAGACACAAATAACTATATGAGTCCACTTACACGAGGGTAACTACAGTAGTCAAACTGATAGAGACAGAAGGTACCATGGTGGCTGCTAGGGACTGGGGTGAGGGAATTGGGAGTTGTTTTTTAATGAGTATATATTTTCAACTTTGCAAAATGAAAGAGCTCTGGAGATTTGCTATACAACAATGTGAAAGTATTTACCACTATTGAACTAAATGATTTACGATGGTTAGGATGGTAAATTTTATGTCTATTTTACCTCATTTTATATCTACATCTGTATCTGTATCTGCATCTGTATCTGTATCTAACATGGAATGGAGACTGGACAGCCAGCAGAGGAAGCACCACATTATTTATCATGCACTGACTCTGCCGGACGTGGAGCTAAGGCATCTACATTCATGACCCCATTTTAATCCCCGTGATACTTATTTTAAATAGACATTAATAGGCATTGCCCCATCATTTCTTTGATCCATCTGCAGCTTGGAAACCAGCTGATGTCATGGTAGCATCCTGCCAGGGTAAAGTGGCTGGATCCTGGAAAGAAAACTAGTGAACCATGGTTTTGCTACCCAGAAGTGGTACGGACTTCTACAACACCCTTAATCATTTCAGGAGTGCCTAAGTCATCAGCCTATATGAAGAGCAAATGAGGTAACATGCTCATGAATGAAACCCAAGTTTCCTAACATCTGTATGGGACCCAGCATGACCTGACTACCACCTGTCCCTAAGTCCATCCCACAGATCTCTCCTTCTCACTCACCATTCACCAGCAGTATTGATTTCACCTCTGTTTCTTCTCCATGCCAAGCTCTTTCCAGCCTCATGGACTTGGCTTTTCTGTTCTCCCTGCCTGGAACACTCTTTCTTGAATACCCTTGGCTGGCTCCTCCTCTGCCTGTAGGTCTACATTCAAAGGTTTACCACCTTAGAGAGGGCTTCACCTTGAAACTATCTGTTCTAAAGATGAGCTTCTCCTCCCACCAGCGACTATCACCACCATCAATTACTGTTTATCACATCACCCTACAGATTCTTTTACATCATTTATCAAAACCTGTAATTACCTTGTTCACGTATCAGCTTCTTTATCATCCGTCTCTCCCACTAAAATATACACTTTACAAGAACAATTATAGGCAAGCACCATCCGGTACTCCATCCCCAGGGCTTGCAACAGTGCCAGGGTACCTGACACATGGAAAGGACCAAATACATAAGTATTAGCTGCCATTGTAATTTTGTATAGCGACTTTGTACTAATAAGACAATGGAAGTAAAGGACCAAGACCTCTTCGCAAGAAACTCAGTATTCAGGTTCTCTGCAGAAATATCCCCCCCAGCTGGATGAGAACTAGTCACTGGCTCTGAAAGAGGACAAAGATCTCATGCCTTCAACTCCAGGACCCCTCTTGGCAGAGGCCATTCTCCCTCTGGGTAAATCAAGGGAATATCTGAAGAATTCCTCTTTCCTTTTGGGTACATGTACAGACTCACAGCCTCCAAACCACATGCTAATGACGCATTCCTGATCCAGCAGCCCCATCAATAACCAAACCACATAACTGGGGCTCTCAACTGGTTTATCACTTGTCAGCTCCAAAGACACTTGCTGAGCTGACAGAGAGAGTCGATCCAGGATGTGACATGTAAAAATTGCTATATTTCTAGGTAAAAAAATGACTTAGGTGTCTCACGCTCACAGGCTATCTTAATTCATCTGGTTGACTATGCACGATTTCTGGTTGTTAAATCTCCTGCTTCTGAACTTCTGAGTTTGGCATTTTTGAACTTGACATAATGAATGCCAAAATGTGTCATGCAGATACACTGTCCTGCTCTCAAATTTCTCATGCTCTAGTCGAATAGACTCTATTGGAGGGTACGCAATTTCATCCTACATTTTGAACTACCTTCTACACAAAAGCTGGGTTGGGGGTGATTAATCACAAAAATGAAAACTTCAGGGCTTCAGCCTCCATTAGATACAAGTGCTGACATTCAGATTATTTTAGAAATAAATATATTTTTAAAATTTTGTTTTGTGCTCAAACTGGGTTTTCCCATTGTGTTTTTCTGGTCAAGCTACTATAACAGAATACTGAAGACTAGATAGCTTAAAGAATAAACATTTATTTCTGACAGCTCTGAAGGCTAGAAAGTTCAAGACCAGAGTACCAAAAGAACTGATGTCAGGTAGGAGCCCAGCTCCTGGTTGGGATATGATCATCTTCTCATTGTATCTTCATATGGTGGAGAGTGGAGAGAGAGCACATGTGCGTGCAAATGCTCCTGTTTCTCCTTATAAAGGCAGTAAATCCCATTCATGAGGGCTCCCCTCATGAGCTAATCACCTCCCAAAGGCCCCACCATCACATTGAGAGTTAGGATTTCAACATATGAATTTTGGAGAGGGCATAAGTATTCAGTTTATGACAGCTCTGAACTACAAGATGACCATCAGATATCACAAGCTTATATCCTATTCATTTAGTAACTCTAGGAAAAAGTGTCTCTTTCCTAGCCACATGACCATTGGTAAGCTAACCACCATGTCCAGAAGAATGGGAAAGGTTGAGTGGACATGCCTGAGTCATGGGCAGATTTCTAGAGTTAGAGGGAATGCCTGAATGACAGGAACCGGAAGCTGCTGCAGCTCAGACAACTCTGAGATGCCCTCCATTCCCAGAAGATAAAAGAGTAAGCGTTGGCCAAGCAGGCAACAGGCAAACAAAAATTTTTTTGCTGCAGAAATGGGCAGGTGAACATACAGTCGGCCACAAAATATGATAACCACAGTAAAACAAAGCAAAGAAAAAAGAAAAAAAATCTACTCCTGCATCAGTTCTAACAATGGTCTGAGGAAGGTATTATTATAATCCTCATTTTATAAATGAGGAAATCTGTCCAAGGTCCTTTTGTGCGTTGGGGGGTGGGGGATGGGGGAGATTTACCTCATGCCAATGTAACTCCAAAAACTCATCTTTGTACCAGGGCCACTGTGCACAATTGTGCAAGGTGAGCTCACACAACTGTAGTGGCTCCATTCACAGAGGTGATGAGGTTCATGAGATCCCCTGGAGTGGCCACTGCAAATCTGGTCAAGTGTGCCTGGTGGTTCTGCATTAACCAACGAACCAAGGAAACAGGAACAGAGCTCTACTGTAGTCATAGGCGGAAACTTGATCCCAAAGGACCTTTACGCTCTGCTAAAAAATCTGGACAGTATTAGTTAATGTTTTCACGAAACACACCATTTTATTTTCTGATCCTGTGTAGATGACAAGGATTTGAAATGGATTCTGCCATGCCATTCACTTCTTTCCAAATTCTCAAGGTAAAGTCATCCAGAAACAACAAAGCAGGCATCACTGGGCCAGGTGAGCAGCTGCATTTTAAAGGAATAGGTTTTCCAAGTGTCTTATCTGGGTGGCATATGGAGCCAAACAGGCAAAGTCGCCGGAGAAACCAAACTCAGCCAATCTGGGTTTTTAGCTCTTAAGGCTCCTCGGGAGTCTTTAGCAACTGAGGCAACCAAGTTCTGTTAGAGAATAAATTGGTTGGGACACAAAGCTCCTTGTAGATTATAACCTCCTTCCTTGCCAATTACAAACTTGGCAATCATTTGTTTATTAACCTGATGGCTGGCTGCATTAAATAGTATCACATATTTATAATGCACCAAGATAAAGCTGTAGCATTCAAAATCACTAACCCCATCTGTACCTCCGCACCATGGTCCGGCACTCTAAAGTACTTTTGAAGGTAATTCAACAGGACAGGGCTTTTAAAAAGTTTAAAACTTTCTCCTGCATTGCCTCAGGGGAAGATTCCCTGTTGTGTGTGTGTGAGTGATAAGGTTTAGCCCCTTAAATTCATTCTGAACAGTGTTTGTTAAAGTCTTTATTTGGAAATGCTGTGGCTTAGTCCCACGTGGCAGTCATCACTGCATTCACCAGTTCCCACTGCTGCACACAGACGTTACAAGTAGCAAAGCTATTCCTGAATTCAGTCTTCTCTAGTTATCCCTCCTCCCCACACTGCCTACCTTTCTCTTTAAGGCTTAACTACCATCTCTGCAAACATGGCTCCACATCTAGATTCTTCAGCTCCAATCTATTGCCTCGCTTAGCTTCCCCCATTTCCAGTTACCTTCTAGAAATCTTAAAGTTCTGATAGCCACCAGAATCTCAAATGCAACCTCTCAAGGATGTAATGCTCACTATTCTAAGAAACAAAACAGCCCTCCTCACACAAGTTCCACTGTTTTGGAAATGGCAGTGCCCATCTGAGAGTTTTATAGACAAAAAATCTTGGAATCACCATGTGTAACAGATATGGATGGGGATATGCCCCAGCATATGCCCTCACATTTATAATGCCCATGCATGCTGATCTGACTTTTAATGTATGAAGGTCCGACACTTGAATTTCTTTTGCTAGGCCCTGAAACTGCTTTGTTCACCCAAAGTTCTGAAGAAGCAGAGCCCCTCAACCAATGATAAATGAGAGTATTGGTATAAATACTCCAGCGTCTCTGCCCTCTGGTGAGAGGTGTGTACCTATATGGGTTCCATCCCTTCCTACAGTTATGTCCAGTGGTCAGGGGCTTGATAAAACGAATTCTACTAGTTGCCTTCTCTCCCCTGTATCACTTTACCATTCTACACTTTCATTGCAGAGGTTTCCCTCCAAATAAATTACTTTCACATAAACCCTTGTCTTAGGTGTGCTTCTCAATCACCAATGATACCTTCCTGCCCATATTCCCCACATGCTCTCAGGCCTGAAATGCCACCAAACCTACTTGCACATCACTCTAAGATTACTCTTCCCCATGGGACCATATTTCCACTACCTGAGGAATAGTCAGGAAAACTTCTTGTAGACATGGAAGGTATTGTCTATCAAAAGTGAGCAAAAGGTACCAACAGGAAGTAAGGATGAAGAAAGAGCAAGGCAGAAAGTTGTACAACAGCCTGCAAATAAGGGAGAACATTGTATTATGAGAGACTAAAATTTTTCTTCCTTCCTTCCTTCCTTCCTTCCTTCCTTCCTTCCTTCCTTCCTTCCTCTCTCTCTTTCTCTCTTTCCCCTTTCGGGGGTGGAAACTTCTGTTCTTCATAGGGGTGGGGGTTTGCTCACTAAGGGACATTTGACAATGTCTGGGGAGATTTTTGGTTGACACAACTGGGAAAGGGTGCTACTAGCATCTAGTGGGTGGAGGCCAGGGATGCTGCTAAACACCCTACAGTGCATGGGATGGCCCCTAAACAAAAAAATGGTCCAATGTAAAATGTCAACAGCACTGAGTGTGAGAGATCCTGGTCTGGTGTTTAGAGTTTAAAGGAGTTTGGTGAAAGACAGGAATAGGGAGATTAGTAGGGTCCAGATCACGAAGACTCTTGTGGCCCTGTGGGACTTTACCCCATGATCAGTGAGGGAGAGTTATTACTGAAAAACAGAGAAATGATGTGATCAGAGTTGCATGTAAGGAAGAAAAGATTATCCTGGTTTGAGCAGAATGTGGATTGGAGAAAGGCATGATTGAGACTGAGCATGACACTGGTGACGCAGAGATTGTACAGTCCAGCTGCAAAATGGTGTCCCAGAGTAAGGCTGTGGAAGGAGGAGTTGGAGAGAAGCAGGCACATTTTTGGAGATCCTTGGGAAGGATGTGGACTGTGGTGCCTATCAAACTGCCTACCCCATGGTGGGTTTTCAATTAAACATTTCTGAATAAATGAATGAACAATAAATGATTAAACTATATTATCCTGTCATGGAAGAAATTGGACTGAGACTTGGAAGATGAGCTAGGTTGAATTTTTGAAGATGATGCCCTGGGCAACTGGGTAGATGCCACCCACTCAGATGGAGAAGACTAGGGAAGAACGATTCTAGGAGGATGAGAGAAAAGCTCAAGATGGTGCACAGTAAAACTTCCAAATGCTACCACTATGCCCTGGTCATGAGGCCAGTCAGTTAGTTCATGTCTGATATAGATGTACCATTTCAAAAATGTGGTATCGAGCATGCATGGGCACATGTGTCTTAGGCAGACCCAGAAGGTTACAACACCTTATAGACTGGGGGCACTGGCACATAATTGTTCATAGTGGTGTTCCATTTTGTTGTTTATCCTCATTGTATGTGGAAACGTCCTCTGGTGGCAGATAATGATGATGGCCATTCTTCATTGGGTATGCCCATATTGCAAGCTCATCATTAATTCATTTAAGCCTAAGATCTAGCTGTTCTTATGGAACTTACCATAGCATGTGTGTGGGGGGGGGGGGGGAGGCAGAGAGAGACACAGAGACACCAAAATCACCAAAATAGGTAACACAAAATGCTACAGCTAAAAAGCAAGAATGGGGGATGAGAAATGCAGAGGGATATAATTCTTAATAGGACAAACTTCATTGAAAAAGTGGTATTTAAGTTAAGACCTAAAGTTGGGGTGTACAAGAACTAGAAGTCACTAGAAGAGGTTACTGCAGGCAGAAGAAACACGCAGTGCAAAGATGTCAAGGGAGAACCAAGTCTGGAACAAGGAGGCCAAGATGGCAGGCGTAGGGTCAGTGAAAAGAGAAGTAGCAGGAGACAAGGTGAGAATGCTGGTAGGGACAGGAGTGTGGGGGGCCTTGTGGGAAACAGCAAGAACATTGGCTTCCATCTCAGGGAGATGGAAGCCATAGGGGAGCAGGGTTCCCACAGTGAAACAGACATAGGAGGCTGCATCAGTGACCCAGGCAAGAAATGATAGGACCTGAGCCAGGGTGACGGTGACAGTGACAGGAAACAGAACATTACTAGATGTGCTGGGATGTCAACTACACTTCCTGGGGAAGGGATTACATGCATAATATTTAAGAAACAGAGGCATCAAGAATGACTCCAAAGCTCAGGCCTGAGTAGTCTTTATGATAACCTTTAAAGTAGACTGTATCATTTCATTTGCAGTGGGTCTGTATTGTTTTGCCCCCTCATGGTCTTTTGGGGGATGCCTCTGTGCACTATATGTAGCCTACATGGGTCTGAACATCATCCCTTTCCTTTCTGCTGGAAAGGGTACTCCCTAATTTGTTTTTACTAGACCTGTGGGGGAAGATGGTCTCTCATCTTTTGGAGTCATAAACTTAAGAGCCACATAGGTTTGGGGTAACCAAAGGCCATTTTCCTACCGTCTAATCATCCATATCAGAGCAACAAGAGCCTAAACATGGAAATTCTGAAAGCAACATTTGGGTTTCTAGATCTAGTTATATTCAAAACAAAAAGTCATTTCTTGCTGAAGCTAATTTGAATACAGTTTTCCTCTTTTGCAACTGGGAATATCCTGACAATGCATGAGCTAGATTTCAACTATTCAATATGGTAGCCATCATCACCATGTGAGGTGACTAGTGAGCACTGAATGTGTTGAGTCCAAATGGAAGTGTGCTGTAGGTGTAAACAGGGGGTTTCGAAGACTTAGTGTGAAAAATAGGAATTATTTTTCTTATCTTGTAAGGTATCTTACAACTTTAAGGTACCTCTTTAATTTTATATCTATTGAAGACAGACTCAATGGATAATACTTTGGATATGATGATACATGAAATATTTAATTAATTCACCTGTTTTTTTTTTTTTTTTAAACGTGGCTACTAGAAAAAACCGAAATGACATCTGCAGCTTGTGTTTCATTGGGCAGTGCCATATAGATGAAAATTTGGGTTATGAGATTTTTGAAACCAACTCAGAACCCATTGTATTTTTGCCGTGGTTGCCTTCCCCCACATCCTACTATCAGGAAAATCACCTCTTGCAACACTGTGCTATCTCTCGAAGGGTGAACAGCATATTTCAGACCAGTAGGTTGCCTGTATCTCATTTCACGTTGAGCACAGGTGGCTGTACCGTCTGCCAACTCACAAAATTGCCAAGTGATTCACCTTAAAGGGCCCCTTTGGAACAGCAATCCATCTGGCCAGTAGCCCCGGGGCCATTCCGTCTCCAGTTTCCCCTTGCCTTCAGGCTGTGCACCCGCCAGGATTCTGATGTGGCCTGTGAGCTCCCTGCCTTAGAGATATTCACCGCCCTATCTCCGGGGCTGAGCGAACTCACAGAGAATCAAACCCACACTTAAGGTACCAGGGAACAGTTCCACTGAAACCCACAACACTATAATTACCATAAACCCTTCAGCACCACCAGCTCTGAGAGGTAAAAGAAATTAAATCAATGGGCATAGATCGAATCAAGAGCAATCTTATGGGAAATTCATGTAAATGCACAATCTTACATTGGAAATGAGTTTTAAGATTAATACCCTTCACAAACGGAAAAGTATAAAGAAGTATGTAGGAGAATATGCTGTTGTAACAATAGGTCAACCCTTCTTTTTACGAGCTGTCAGTTATATTGTATGAAGAACTCATGAAGCTTAACGTTCTCGGTATTTTTTTTTAAACCCCGTAATGCAAATTCTTCAAGAGAATAACAAGTGATGCATGCTTGAAATTTATTTTTAAATCAAGAGCAAAACGAAACCCTTTAATTAATCTCAGAGAATTTAGCTCTTTCCCTTTCAGATCTGTCTTTTGCACAGTTAGATGCTTAAAATAATTGCATCCGCTCGTGTGAAACTGCAGCAGTAATTCAGTGGGTTTATACTTGTGCAACCTTTTAAAAACAGGCCTTAAAACATTCATCTGTTGAACCAATTTACCAGCTTTCAATAAAGCATCTTTAAGATACTTTCTGTTACATTTATATGACATAAGCTATATTATTTTAATAATCTGTGCTTGAGATATATGGTGATGAGGGAATTATCGCTCACCTGGGGAGATGGTGTAATTAGAAAAGAGGCACAGTCGGGAAATAAAAATGATTAAAAAAAAAAAACTTGCTGAAATTAACCAGCCACTGCTACTGGGATGCTAGGATGTTGGCTTAAGTTGTTGGGAAAGCACTGGAGTGAGAAGCAGAGAAGAGGGAAACCAAGCAAACTTGTGGTGCCTGAAATAATTACAATTTCTTACCCCTCATTTCTCAAGGCTCATGGGGAGCAAGGACACATGCCCAGCCAGGGCAGACAAATGAACGCTTTCCCCACAGCCGGTCGAGGGGGCTGCCTGCTTTGAGCTAATGTGCTGGGGCAAGAAGATGAGGGCAGGTATAATTATACTAATGATTTATTGAATGTTTGATTAATTGGAAATTAAGCGAATGCATAGTGGCAGAATTGTCATAGCAAATCGTTCAGCTGTTGGCTTAAAATGTGTTCTATTTCCCTCCAGTAAAGCAATTAAGAGAATCTTAAATCACTGGGTGAAAAAATATCGGTGTGGAATTGTCTAACAGAGTTGGGGGGAGGAATGTGGCGAAAAGATCCTAACAGCCCCTTGCTGGCTGGTGTTGGGGAAAGGGACATTTTTCACCAGAATGTTAGCTGCAAAACCGTATCATCTCAGAAATTAATTCTTCCCTCATTTAAGAAAACAGAAAAGAAAAGAGAGTATGGCCTCAATGTAGCAAGGAAGACAATGGTTTTGCTTATAGGATCTCTGCTAGCTCATACAATGACTTTGTGCAAGATAAAAAAGTGTGACCCTTTAAGAGGGACTCAGCCCTGAGAGAGCAGGGCTTGGTGACAGAAGATGGAGCTGGTCTTCTGCCCCAACTGGCCCATTCAGGCATGTGTCTGTGGGCAGTAACCAAATGCAGAAACTCACTGAGGCCCTTCCTACTGACCGCCCAAGAGGGAACCAAAAGGGGGAGGGGAAAGGGCTTCATTCTGGAGCAAGGGTTCTGAGGCAGTACCTCAGATGATACTCTGTAGCTTGAGCTGATGGTTATTCCCAGATTGTCCTTCCCAGTGCAGCAGGCTTCTTCCAGCCACAGTGTTTACCCATTCTCTCCCTCTCCTCCTTGGCCCCTCTCTCTCAGAGTAACACAGCTAAGAGTTACAAGTTTAATGTTTTCCATGTGGTGCCTTGAGCTTGGGGAAGGAAAAGGCTGATGCAAATTGAATACATAAATAAGAATTTAATAAACTTTCTCTTCTGGTCTCCTGCATCACCACTAAAGTTGCAGAATCCGGAATTAAAAATGTACTTGAGAGCAGAAACAAAGAGCAGGGAGTTTTATGTGCCTTGTGGGTATGTAAATGCACATGACCTTCTTCTGGAGAAGGTAATTCACCAAAGCAAATCCAAAACCTAAAAATATATATGCTCTTGACATCTAGCCTGTCTATGGATTAATTCAAGAAAATACTGGATCACTCAAAGATGTATATTATAAGGATGTTCACTGCAGTGATGTCTACAAGAGCAAAACAAGAGTTGTTTTTTTTTTTTTTTCATGAGAAGTTCTCTAAATGCTCAATAGCATTGTAACAAGTATAGTGTAAGGTTGCAAGGGCTCTTACCTTGTGATAAAGGGGAAAAATTGTTTCTCCCCTAAATAATGTTTTTTAAACATTTAACAAAACTTCCATACAAGAAATTTTCATTGTGTGGTACCAAGAATGACAAAGAAAATGTATATGGTCTCAGCTTAATTCCCAGAGCACACATTAGCAGATCCCAAACTTCAGAGGAAGACAGTTTAGGGAAAACCTGGTACAGACCTGGTTTAAAATTTGTTGCTAAGATCATATGACATATTACCAAAATAGTATGCACACACAATCCCAATTTCACAAAGAGGAATCGCATCTGAATAAACAGGTATATGTGGGGGAGGGGTGTGTGTGTGTGTGTGTGTCTGTGTGTGTGTGTGTGTGTGTGTGTGTAACTGGAAAGACAGCAGGCAAAAAGGTTAATAGTGGTTATCTCTCAGGTGAAGGATGATTAGAAGTGATTGTTTTTTCTTTGTTCTCTGTGTCTTCTTATATTTTTTGGTAAAAACAACACAATGTTGTAATAGTTCATGTCTTTGTTTTCCGTAACTATACAGGTCTAGCGTTTAACTATAACAAGAGTGCTCTGGGACACATGCAAGAGAGGCATACCTATGCAGACACACAAAACAGGACAGCTTCCTGTTATCATAAGAACATGTCCACTGTTGCCATATGTCTTATAAGATTGGAACTCTGCCACCTAGTCTATCAAAAAAATAAAAAAAAAAAAAGCTGCAGAGTAGCCATTACATTCAGGCAATTAAAGAAATCTCAAAAGGATAACAGCGTTGCCCTTCAGAAAGGCCAGCGTTGGCAAGATGGGAAAATCAGTACAACTCTATTAGTTGAGTAGCACATCCCAGCATCTAGAAACAAGTAAATCTGTTTTGTCCCCATGCACAGAAAGATACAATTAACATGGCCGCAAAGTAAGTGATACTGCCTCATTACCAGCCATCAGGCTGTCCTGCAGGGGCCTCCATCCAAAGCTGGGAGGGGAGGTTACTAATTATCGTGCCAAATTAAGCCTTGATTATTCCCCAAGAGACACCTGTTAATTGGGCTGCTACATTACATAACAGTTCTGTGCATTAATAATTGAGTTGCAATGACTTGATTTTCTCCTCGGAAATGTGATTTATTTTTCACTCTCCTCATTTCAGGTTGTCCCTGTCTTCAAAACCAGCCTAGGGCAGCTACTGTGGTTGAGAACCTAAGGAGAGGAAATCAGGTCTCACCTACTTACAGGAGCAGCAAAAGGATAACGGGTATAAACCTCCTCACAACAAAGACTGTATAAAGTCAATTGTTAGTGCCAAGCACCTGGTTGTTAATAAGAGTGAAAAGTGGTCAACTGTCCGTCTCACTCATGTTAAGCCTCTTAGCTTCTCATTCAGGAGACATACTTCACCACGGCGCCTCTGTTGCTGTTGTTCTGGGCACTTCCTTTCCTTTTTAGATGGCAAGATGTTCGGTATCAGGCTCACCTCCTGGATTTTGTGCCCAGTCCTAAAAGCAGCCATTTCTCCAAAGAGATCCTATTCCCTTTTGTGGAGAATGGTATTAGAAATCAATATCTGGGTGTAGGTGTGCTTACTGATGTTGGGAAAGTTCCTCTTGGCTGACAGACCACAAAGACATAGCTGCATATTAACCCATGTAAATATACTTGCCTATCGGTATTTCTACATTTAACCATCTGTCTCTATATGAAGCTAAATATGAGTTCATTATGATGTCCAACCCTCATCCACGATGACACAGATCATTCTAGCCTTCTTCCTTGGCTTATCTGTTACCTCCCACTTAAATGGTTGAGAACCCTTTGCCCAGTATGTTCTGAGTAACCTTGCTGGAGTTGCCTTCTCATTAAGATGAGTGCCAACCCATTTGTTCATTTAAAAGGACTTTGGAACCATGTGGCAATGACTGGGCTCAGACCACCATGGTCATCTCATGGGAACATTTGTCATGAGAGCACTGCCAAGAAACGCTAAGACCACAGGGTCCTACTGTTTCCTCATTACCAACCAGCAAGCTGGTTGGTGCATCTGGTTGGGGCATTAAAAACAAATCCACACATCACTCCAAGGCTCCAGATGAAAGTTAAAAAAAATAGCCATGAGGTTGTGCCATGCCAAATAAAGAATCTGGCACAACTCTAATTAGTGAGAGCTGGTATTTCTTTTTTAAAGACGAAAACCCAGAAGCAGCTAAAGGAGCAAAAAACTAAAGGCAAAACAAACCCAAAAATGCAGCCAAGGAAAGATGATGGAAAGCACAAAAAGGTTGAGAAAGGAACACAACAAAATTAAATGAAGGTACAGTTCTTGGGAAGGTTCTCAGAGACCAGATGGCAAAAGGAGTGATGTATCCCCTCACATATTTCTGCAATACTGAATGTTCCAAAATAATATATGGATTTGGGATACAGAGGCAGTAGGCAGCATTTCTCTGTTGTCTCTGTCTCTCTGTCTTTCTCTCCCTCCCCAACCCCCAAAACTTGGCTCCAGCTAGGTGGAGGGGAAAGCAGCCATATTACAAATGATCAGCTGTGCCTGCCTCCAACAGCTCCCACACCCAAGAGGGCTGTAGAATACTGAGGCAGCTGCAGTGGCCTCTGGGTTTGCTGCTCAGCCGGCTGTGAATAGGGAAGACCTGAGCCCCACTAGAGTGTGTGGACAGAGATGGGGAGAAGCAGGCTCTGAATGACAGCACTGCCTCAGCTATGATTATCTAGGCTTGGCTGGAGGGCCATCTTCTAACTCTGAGATGCTGCATCTGTAAGCGGGTCTGAATTTCTATCTAGTTCAAGATGCAGCACTGGTCTGTTGTGTACAGCAGGGGCCACCTGTGTTCAGTTCTGCTGCTAATTAGCTGTGTGAACCTTAGGTGGGGTTTTAACTTCTGTGTGACTGCATTGCGTCACAGACAACATGGGGTGATGATGATGGTAATAATAATAATAATAATAATAATAATAATAATAATAATACCTTTCCCATCGGGTTACTAGAAAGGTTAAATGAATTAATCATTTACAACAGTAAGGGTACTTCCTGACATTACAGATTCCTTCAACCTAAAGGAGCTCACCAAGAGGGAAGAAGCAGGTGTGGGGCAATGAGATGAACAAAGAGAGAGGGTTCAAATCGAAAGTGGGCCACAGTGTTTTGAAAAGTTCTCCCTGGTGGAGGGGGAAGCCAGAACATCTCCTACAGGAGACAGGTGCAGCCTGCTATAGCCTCAAGCATGACAGAGCATTATGTAGGATATCTCTCATACTTGTCAAAGGAGGGAGGTGACAGAAACAGCACTCAAGAGCTCGCACTCAGAGTTGGACAGGTACAGATTTGGTTGCTGACCTTACCCCTTGAACTGTTTGAGCTGCATTTTCTTATCTAGAAAATGCGATTAAGAATAGTACTTGCTTTGATCTCAAAAAGAGGTCCACACTCCCATGTTCATCGAAGCATTCTTCACAACAGCCAAGATAGGGAAACAACCTAAGTGTCCATCAACAGACAGAGACATCTGAATGGATAAAGATGATGAAGCATACATATAGACAATACATAAAATTATATACAGATAATACATAAAATTATACGTTGGAGCTATATGTGGAATATAATGGAATATTTTTCAGCCATGAGAAAGAAGGAAATCCTGGCATTGGCAACAACTTAGACGAACTTGAGGGCATTATGCTAAGTGAAATAAGCCAGAAAGAGAAAGACAAGTACTGTAGGATATCACTTACATGTGGAATTTAAAACAAGCAGAACTGAGCAAGACAAGGTAGAGTGGTGTTTCCCAGAGTACAGTGGAAAGGGAAAATGGAGAGATATTGGTCAAAGGGGACAAACTTCCAGTTATAAAATTAACAATTCTGGAGTCTAACATACAGCAGGGTGACTACAGCTAATAGCACTGAACTATTCACTTGTAAGCTGATAAGAGACTTAAGCCCGGAAGCATTCCCATCACACAAAGGAAATGGTAATATGTGGCAGGATGGAGGTGTTAGCTAACACTGTGGTGGTAATCACGTTACAATATATAAATGTATCAAAACAACAAGCTGTACACCTTAAACTTACACAATGTTATAAGTAAATTATACCCAAAAGAGCTGAGTTTGTTTGTTTGTTTGTTTGTTTTTTAATAACAGTCCCTGCTTGTACACCATTGGTCATAGCACCATTATCCACAATAGCCAAAAGGTAGAAGCAACCTAAGTGTCCACCAACAAAACCAGACAAACACAGTGTGGTCTATATGAACAACGGAATATTACAGAGCTTTAAAACAGAAGGAAATTCTGGCACGTGTTGCAACACGGATGAAGTTTAAGATGTTACACTTAAGTACAGTAAGTTAGTAACAAAAAGTCAGATATTGTATGATTCCACTTATATGAGGTACCATATATTATGAGTACACGCATTATATGAGTAGTCAAATTCATAGAGACGGAAAGTAGAATGGTGGTTGCCAGGGGCTGGGGGAGAAAACAGAAAGAGGAGTTAATGTTTAATCTATGGAGTTTTCCTTTGGGGAAAAGAAAAAGTCTGTGATGGCTGCACAACAATACGAATGCATTTAATGCCACCAAACTGTACATTTAAAATGGTTAAAACAGTATATTTTATGTACATCTTGCCACAATAAATAATTGTAAAAAAAATAAAAGGCTTAGGGGGAAAATACAGTGTCTGCTGTATAGGCTTAAATAAAAGGATTATTGAGCAATTATTCCCTCTACCCACAGGGCTGAGTACTTTAAATGTACAATCTCATTTAATCCCCACAATACCCCCTCAGGGATAGAGATAGTGGTCTTCCCACTTTATGGAGTTAGTGAGATGATGGTAGATAGAGAAACACACTGCTCGGGGAGCGCTTCAAGGAAGGACTAGCTGCCCAGTGGTGGAAGGTGAGGTCAGTAGTCAACCACAGCTGTCAGCACCTTCAGAGTTTGCCTCAGCTGCAGAGAGCCTCCTTGCTAATGGTCACACCATCCCCAGGGCAGCCTGCATCCAATGCCTGAGACAGGTGGGGCACAAGCCCAGACATTTCAGCCCACAGCGGGAAAACTCTGCTGCAATGTTCACTCTGAAGCTCCCCGCGAGCTTGGCCAGGTTCACACCACTGTCCTACTTCTCCCTGTGCCCGAACCTGCTCCCTACTCCTTCCTTTCACAGATGTGGATCCCTAATAAGCATCTTGCATCCCAAGTGTCTTCTGAGCAGCTGCTTGTGAAGAGCCTGACAAACGTCAGGTAATTTAAGGATAAGACTAGTAAAGGGAGGAAAGAGGACATTTGGAGCATTAACAAATATACCTTGGCCAAGACCTCATTACGGGGATGGGTGGTCATAAATTCTCAATGTTAGTACCTGTTACTTTTCTTCACTTACTTATACACTTGGGACACTGTATAGAAAATATGGCAAAAGGCCTGGGTGGCTCAGTCACTTAAGCATCTGACATCAGCTCAGGTCACGATCTTGTGGTTTGTGGGTTTGAGCTCCACACCAGGCTCTGTGCTGATGGCTCAGAGCCTGGAGCTTGCTTTGGATTCTGTGCCTCCCTCTCTCTCTCTGCCCCTCTCTCGCTCACACACACACTCTCTCTCTCGAAAATAAATAAATGTTTAAATTTTTTTAAAAGATATTTAAAAATATGGTAAATTTATTAACAATGACAATGTGAGTTTCAAGAAGATCTTATCTTACCAGGTGATTATCTTATGTTACCAGGTGATTAGCTTCAAAACACTACTATGTTTTATATATATATAAAATATTTTCTTAAATGTTTTAATGTTTATTTATTTTTGAGAGAGAGAGACAGAGTGGGAGCAGGGCAGGGGCGGAAAAAGAAGGAGACACAGAATCCAAAGCAGGATCCAGGCCCTGAGCTGTCAGCACAGAGCCTGACGTGGGGCTCAAACTCACAAACCATGAGATCATGACCTGAGCCGAAGTCAGATGCTCAAATGACTGAGCCACACAGGTGCCCCTAAAATAATTTTTTTCTAAAGAAAGAGGAGGGCAGAGAGAGAAGGAGAGAGAGAATCCCAAGCACACAGCCTGACATCAGGCTCAAATTCACAAGATGATGACCTGAGCTGAAATCAAAAGTCAGACACTTAACCGACTGAGCTTCCCAGGCGCCCCTATATATATGTGTATATACATATTTAAGTCCTTGATGGCTGTAGTCATTTCTTGTTTCAGTGAACCTTGGGTCCATCTACTGAGAGGGACACCCAGGTCAGGGAGATGATGAGATAGGGGCTCTTTCAACATTCCCCACCTAAAGAGGAAAACCAAGCAAGCCCTTACCTATGGCTTTGATTACCAAACAAATCATCTGGACAACTGCTCCACAATTTCTACGTGCCTGCTTGGCTTGTGCAGGACTGCTGGGGTGGGGGGAGGAACAGTTATTTGATGAGAGACAGGTTTTAAGCTTTCCTTGCCAATCATAAGAAAAGGAAAGGATACCCTGAAAACATTTATGACAGCTAGCTCACTCCATGTACCTGGGCAAATTATGTTTTGACTCAGTAACGCAGAA
Source organism: Panthera tigris (assembly GCF_018350195.1). Classification (NCBI taxonomy): domain Eukaryota; kingdom Metazoa; phylum Chordata; class Mammalia; order Carnivora; family Felidae; genus Panthera; species Panthera tigris. The sequence goes on from NC_056675.1 coordinate 35,855,135, forward strand.
CAATTTGTACCTGTCCACCAATTTAACATTGCCTTTGAGCCCGAACTGAAGGACTTGTAGCAGAATAGCTATACTTAGGGCCTGGACCACTCACTTGGCACTTATATATAACTAAGTATCATGAGTTTTCCTTTACTGTGCCCGTAAGTGTTCATATCGTTATGCTCATTTTCCCAACTTGATCATAAACTCCTTCAGAGCAAGGGCCATGTCCAATGGCTCATTTTAGATCCCAGAGCACCAACCCAATGCCACGTCCATAATTAGAGCGGGGCAGGGGCTGATGGACAGATAACTATCCATGCCAATGAAAACACTCTTCCCATTGTCTAGTTTAAAGAACCCATTTGTCTGTTATGACATATCACTCACTTGGTGTTTGTTACCTGAGTGCCTGACCAGGGAGCATGTACAGGCCCCTGACACATTATGTAATGTGCTGAAATCAGCCCAGTTAATACTGCCAAATGGCTTGGATTTTAAAGCCAAGCTTCTCCCACAAAGACAAGCAGCAGAGTCTTGACTCTGAAAAGTCTTTGCTTTTACCTAGAAAAATACTGATACATCATGACCATTATTGAAAATCTTATTTTAGTCTCTAGTACTTACAGCAATTTTGAAAGAATACAGGGAGGATATAGCTCTGGGATGGGGTGGGGGGAGGGAACTTGAGTAGAATGAACCTAAAAAGACTACCAAGAATGAAGCAGCAGTCCGTATTCTGTCTGGCACAGGATAAAGATGGTTTAAAAGGTGTCATGAGAGGGTGCCTGAATGCACTTCTGGAATGGGTTGGAGATGCTGCTTACTAATGAAAGTGATGGCTGCCTGCTAATTTTGATGGTCACTCTCCCGCCAGTTCTAATCCATACATAACAAGGGAAGTGTCCATTTTCGAGAACTTAGTATATGCCAAGAACTATGCCATACCCTCTACTTTTAATCTCATTTAATTTTAACAACATCCCATTCTCTAGAATCTACATACAATGCAGACACATGCACTATGTCTCATTTTGAGGAAAGGGAAAAAAATGTGAGAAAGAATCCAAAAGTCCCCCAAGGTCGTATAAACTAGAAAGTGGCAGAACTGGAATTCAATATCAGGGCATGAGATCTAAATTTTTCACCAGTGACTAGTGCTGGGTAAGTCAAAACTTTGGGAGGACAACAGGTGGGAATAAACACGTGGGATTTGAGAATGCTTGGAGGACAGCAGGTGGAAGACGCCAAAAATAGCACATAACAATGTGATTCAAACCAAAAAGGGGTGGGACCACCATGCCTGCACTGGTGAATAACAGATGGAGAAGTGGCATGTTAGACCCTATGGGCCCCCGGCAAATATTAATTGATGATGATGACTTCAGAAATGCAAACAAAGATTTGAAGAGACAAAAGAAAGAGTCAAGTGCACATGGGGAAAGACAGGGGCCAGCCAGGGGAGAGATACTGACGGAACTGATTTGGGTTATGGCTGCCACAAAAGGACTTCAGAGGAATACTCTTGCACAAGCACCTCAAGTTTCTATAGCTGAAACATCCATTCTGCTCTCTAAAAGAGTTGCACTTGAGAAGGAATGCAGGTTTTTCCACATGCTAATAAATCTTAGTAAAGTGAACTGGCTTACATGCAGAAATAGATTACCCCCACACACTTTCTTTAGGTCCTAATGCTGTGTTCACTTACCTAATGATATTTACATGAGCCAATTGTCAAACTGGAGCATGAGGGAAAATAAAATTTTAAGGGAGTTGGAAGAAATGTAAGTAGATTTCTGGTTTCCAGCTCCTAATTCATGAGTAACAAAATGCATATTTTATGATCTCCAAAGAGCTGAAATAACACCAAGTTCACAGATTGTGTGCTATGGGACCACAGACAATTCTAGTTAGTTCAATTACTGAGGAAGGTGATCAATCAAGACATAGTTATTGAGCACCTACCATGAGCCGACTGACTCTTTGGTTCCTTAATGGAAATAAAACGAATAGATATAAGTAATAGACTTTTGGTCTTTGGGCTACATACTACACTTGATTAGAATTTCTCTTCTAGTATCTGGGGTAGTTCTGGAAACCCAGGAGATAGCTGAAGTTGAATATGTACAGATATCTTCCAATTTTAAGGTTGGGTCTTCATTAGGCATTTGTTGTTTTGGTCTACCCAGTATTCACTTTCCTTTCTGCTGTTGACAACACTCCCTTTGGGACAGGATAATCCCAAACTTTTTTTTTTTTTTTTTTTTTTTTTTTTTTTTTAATATATATATAGGCTTGCCCCTATTCCTTTAGCTCCAGAAGTAGGCAAATGCCCTTGGGTTGGTACTTCAACAAATTCCAGCCATTCATCACAGAAGCTGGTTCAGGAATAATCATCTGATCCAAGTCGGTTCAGAGTGAATGATTCAAATGGTAAAATGGATTTGCAATAAATTACTAGATTCTAGATAACACTGAGTTTTTGTATTTTTCCATTCTTAAAGTCAGTACAACCCTTGGACTTTCCATATGAACCAATATACTCCCTTTCATGCTTAAGCTAGTTTGAGTTTAGTTTCTGTCATTTGCACCCAAAGGAATCCCGATAGGAAGAATGTTTAATAAATATTTCTCTAGGAAGTGCAATGAACAAAGTCAAGAGTCATGAATAAAGTGGATGAAAAAGGACACAAGGTCTGGTAAAAACTAAGACCTTGGTGTATGTACTGTTACAGCTACTGCTATAGTGGCCACGCTATTATCACCCCCAAAGTAGTACCCTGATTCCTCTAGTCAACTCCTAAACATCTTCACAGAATTCATATATAATTCATATATATATATATTTTTTTTTCATTACCTTGAGGAAACTCTGAAAGGAAAGAAATGAAGAATCTTGCATTGGCCAAGCAATTGTTTGAAATGCCTAAGCTTTTCTTTATGGAAGTTTTAAAATGCAGTCACTTTTGATTTAGTGCAGAATTATAATCAACTAGCAGCTACAGGCATTTTAAGCTGCTAGAGTTTATTTTGGGAGTTTTGCAAGACAGCAATCTCCATTTCTTAAACATGTGCTTTAGTAAGACAAAATACTATTTCTCAGTAGAGCACACCCTTAAAGAAAATCAATGTAAATGTTATTCTACTTCTCACCTCCTTTTCCATATAAAACTAAACACTCCAAAACATGGGCACAGCGAACTCTATTTCTAAAGGTTTTGTAAGTTAGGCAATCCAAGGAAGTTACATGAAAAAAGTCTCCTTTGAGATATAAAAGTGTTCATATCTGAACAAGAATGTACTGGTAGCAAAAGGGAATACAGTATAATATTTGATGAAGAGAAGTAATTATCATTTATGAATGAGGAAGCTCAATGTTTTCTTAAATTACTCAAATTAAACCTCAAATAAATATTTGAAGCTCTCCATCTAATTCAGATACAATGAAACACTGAATCTCATTACCTTTGGATTTACATCGACTCTAATTTCAAAGATAATATTTATTTCAGGAAGGACTAAAAAGCATTTTTTACTAGGAGGAAAATGGGTTGAAGTTTCAATATAAAACAATACTCGTTGCCTATTATTTTTAAAAAGGTGACATTCTAAAACTTTTTTCCAAAGGAAATCTCTAAGAACAAGTCCTGGATATTTCACCTAGCTCAGAGATAAAAAAAATATATTTGGTGTAAATATCAATTGTTCAATTAAATTATCATTATGTGTCTATAGTGGCAGTATGTATTAATATTGTATACTTCACTTCTAGCTGACCTATTATATAAACTAGATGATGTTATTCACTTTACAAAATAATTCCCCACTCTACAAAATACTCAGAATAAGATTTCATTTAATAATGAGTTCCCCAGTGCATTCTACCTATAATTTAATTCAATTTTCATAGTTTTCTAGATACAACAATTGCCTCAAGCAAGGTACACTTCTTTGTCAATTTATGTGCACATACAGTAAAAAATCAGATGAGTATGTGTAAGTCTGGACATGTTTTGAAAAGCTTATGCAATGTGATTCTCAAAAGAATCATTAGTTGGTCACTATTTTCACCACATCCAATCTCCTCCCATCATATAGAGATGTTGACCCTGAAGCCCCCTTAGATTTCAAGCAGGGAAAACAAAATTAAACAAACAAACAAACAGACAAAATAGGGCATTACAACAAAAGACATCAAAGGCATGTTATTTATCTTTGCTACAAGATGTAGAGGGAAGATTCATGGCTATTGAACTGCATTTCCCAACATAATCCAGTCATTAATTTACTTAACAAACGTTTTTTAAGTGCTAACTATATATGAACACTGTGACAGTCTTTTACCAGGATATTCTCCCTGAAGAGAGACAGGGGAAAAAAAAGAAGATTCCAAGGAGCAATATATTTAGAGGGCACATCAATCCATATCCCATTCTTGGAGATTCATAACAGGTGCATTGCTTTCTTTAAGGGCTCTGAGAAATTTTGCAGTAAAGAAACTTACTTAATCCAACAGTTTCTAAGTACGTTTGATTATGCCACTTTATTTTTTTTAAATAATACTCAATATCCATTAGGACAAGGGTTTTCTGAGGTATTGATCATCTAAAAATTATGGTATTTTCTCTATACTCATTAAAAGTCTGACCGATTTAATATCCAACCTTTTCATACAGCTTTTGTAATGCCTAGATACTGGTTTTTGTTCCCTCCACCAAATACTTCTACCTGTAACAACACCTGTCCTTTCATCTGTGAAGCATCACCCCCTGCCCCCAAACAACTTTTGATTACAACTCTTCAATCTTGCTCTCAAGGAGTGCTTTCTTTCTCACTCTGCCTTGTGGTATCCAGTGTGCCAGGGGTAGGGACACAGACCAGGTCTGTCCAATCACTGCATTCAACCACAGTGAATGACACAGGGGAAAGTCCATGCCCCAAACTGGTCAAAAGAGAGGCAACTCTAGAAGTCCATTTTTTATCATTGTTACCCTTGTAGTTGCTGGGAGAATACGAATGGAGCCTGTGGCCCCTGATGGCCATCATGCTACTCTGTGGAAAGAACAGCCATTATAAAGCTAATGCACTGAAAAAAGAGGCAAATAAATGGTATGAGAGTCTATGTTTCTGCATCTTGGTTGGTAATGAGGACTGTGATGAACAAAATATCCAAGAAAATATGAGGATGTAACTAAAATATTTTGGAATTTCCTTGGGCAAGGTATTCTTTGATAACATTTCCCATTCATAGCCAAAATAATTTTTTCATGTGATGAGAGAGATCAGCTCCCTCTTCTTCTCTCTATAATGGAATTTGGATGAGAACTGTGGATATAATCTACATAATTAATCTGTGCCAACTCCAAATGGTGGATAATCTCTTAAATTTTTGTCAAGATAAATAGGATAGAAAATTGATTCACATCCCAGTCTCTGCTCTAATTTAACAGACATTGGAGACTTGTACAATGGACAGAATATTGACAATATGATATAATAGCAGCCAAAAAGGGATTATTTAATAGGGGCAAAAAAAACTCAACAGATGGTAGATGTATCGTGATCCTCTATAAGAGATGAAATTCTTCTCTGAGTCTGGAAATCAAATTATGGAAGTTTGCTTAAAATATTTCAGCTTCTTACTAGTGACATAAACATGTTGATATTACAAAAGAAAGTTAAACTTCACATAAAGTAACCTAGAAGGTTGACTCAATTTTCTCATCTGTAAACTGGGAAAAAGAATAGTGCCCTCTCCATATGGATGAACTGTAAGCAAGATAATCCACACAAAAGAACTATCATAATGTCCAGGCACAGTGTCAACACTACATAACTGTTAGATGATGGTGCTGGTGGTGGTGGTGATTATGGGGACGATGTTTAGGACAATGATCCTAACATGACAACTTTGACAATGATGACTGCTTGATGATGCTAACAATGTTGGTGTTGGAGGTGACTTTGAATGGATCAGAAGAGAGAGAAATTACTCTGACTTGGGGATAGGTGGCATTTCGACTAGGTGTCCGGGGAAGTGCATTCAAACAGAAGAAGGGATAGGAGGAAAGGAGCTCGGATGTGAAGCATGTGGTGGGGCATGGACAGGAAATAATTTTCCAGTCTTGCTAGAGGGTAGGCATATAAATGGCTTAAGTGGAAGATAACTCTAGAAAGGAATACAGGAGGTCAAACCACACTGTTTCTTTAGCTTATTAGGCCATGTAGTCACTGAAAGGAGTTAAGCATTCCAGGGCATTAGGAAGAATACTCTACCAGTGATGAGTAGGATGGACTGAAACGGGAGTAAGGTATCAGTTAGCAAACGACTTAAATAATGCAGGTATGAAGGAAGGAGGGCTGAAACACCGATAAAGTGAAGGAAAACCACATCAGCTCTGTAACATTAGAAAGACTTGAATTCAAACCACAGCTCAGATATCTACTGAACCAAACGTAGGTCACTGTAATCGTTTCCCATTGTGGCTACAACATGTCCCCACCAACACAGTAGCTTAAAATACTTACAAATTTATTATCTTACAGTTCTCCTTATTATAAACCTGGCATTTAGCTAGCTAGACTGAAAGCAAGGTGTCTGCAGACACGGCTACATTCTTTTCTGGAGCCTGTTGGGGACAACCATTTCCTTGCTCTTTCCAACATCGAGAGGCTGCCAGCATTCCTAGGACCTTGATTCCTTCCTCCAGCCTCCGAGCCAGAAAAGTTGCAACCCTCTGACACTTTTTCCATTGTCACATCTCCACTCTGGAGCAGGGGAAGATTCTCAGCCTGGAAGAACTTTTGTGATTATATGGGATCCACCCAGAAAATCCAGGATAATGTCTCCAGCCCAAGGTCCTTAATTTAACCACATCTACAAAGTCCCCTTCAACATGTAAAGCAAAATAATCATAGGTTCCAGGGATAAGGATATGGACACTGTGGTGGGGAAGGATGGCATTATTCTGCCTGCCACTCTCTTTTCACACTTGGGTACTTAGTTCACCTTGGATCTTAGGGACACATATTCTGAATCCCTAGGGATAATATGAAGATGATGTGAAATGGTATGTATATTGTACATATTGTGATACCCGCTACATGGCATTTGCTTGGAAACTTGAGTGGCAGCCCCCTCCCCGAACAAACACACCATGGAATATGGATGCCACAGGTAACAGGGAAGTAGAATTAACAGCTCTTGAAAGTGACAGGTTTGGATCTGAGGACTAGTGAAGATGGAAAAGTAAAGACAGAAAAGCAGAGTGACAGCAGAATAAGCAATTTAGAAATTAAGAAATCAGCCACATTTATTACGGGCTTAAAGTTCCCCCATGTCTCTTCCCGCCATGCCCAGCACACATACAGTTGTTCTGAAAACCACAGGAACAGTTTCATAGGGACAGGAAATCATCTCCTGATGTGAGTGACATCTAGCTCCCACAAAGCTAATAGCAGACTCTTTTTGATACAAAAGACATAATTGGGAGATTTCTTTCCAGAACTCTGTTATTCCCTTTTACTTTTCCCAACATACATCAAGGCAAAGTGACATCTTCATGTTAACAATCAGAATGAACATGATGTAACAGAATAGCAAGATGAATGAGTGTCGCATCAGCTGGTACTTGTTTCCACCCGACAAATATGAAAACATTTGCTTCATGATGATCCCCAACCAACCTCATCACAGGTTGACAGATTTAGCCGGAGGTGAAAATGAAAACCCAGCCCTGCCAATTCCACTGATTATGTTTCAGAGGCCAAAGGGGGAGGAATTCAGTAATGTGAATTTATAAGGAAGAAAAAGGATGTCCTCAAGACAGTACATTTCTTGGCTCATGGTACTTCTAAAGTCAAGAAAAACAAATTTGAAATATCTTCGTGTTAGAAATAACTCTTTTGGTCAACCCATTTCTTACTGGACTATAACTGGTTAAAAGGTTTATGGTTTCCAACCAATTAGCCAATGAATCTCTGCCTGGTCTTGCGTCATAATAATGCGTACAGTCATCTTAGTATCCTCTTAATGTGATTATAATTTTGGAATGATGATTTTTTGAAGTTTTATCTGTCTTTCACTTATATACCATTTTTAAAACAAATAGATCTGTTTTCCAAGTTAAATTGTCTTACTAGGCAGTATCATTCTATATTTTAAATCTCTCTAGGTTTTTTTTTTTAAGTGTGATCATTTTTCATATCAATTTATGTCAATGAACAGATCTGTGAATTACCTCTTATAAAAAGATATATTGAATGAGTGATGTTATCACTCTAAGTACACTTAAAAGCATGCATAATATCATTATTTCTCCACATCATAGAATTCCAATAAAACAAGATGAAATATCTTCTTAGAGAGTAATGTTATTTAAAATAAATTGCTGATGAATTAGCCCATGTTTTAAGCCATGGGTAATATAACATTTATTGAAATCCTTATAAGCTAGAGGCTCAAATCTAAGAATACCTTCTAAGCCTTTTTTATTTCAGTCATGGATAATTCCCTACAGAAAAAAAAATGATATTAATAAATAAATAAGGTAGGCTTTGTTTTCAAAAGATTACCCAAAGAAGATTAGTGTGTTTATCATCAATACCCAAAACTAATTTTCTATCAGCTTGCCCCTATGCTCTGGGGACCAGTCAACTCTCACACCTCATAGCTGCAGATTCTCGACCAACAAACACACTCACACACTCACAAGTACAACACAAAAGGAAACTGCATTCAGAGACTAATCGCTCTGTACAAGATGAAGCTTACTGCCCTCGCTCAGGAGGTCTGTGCAATGAGTCTCTCCCTCTAGGAAGACAGAGAAATAAAACAGCTGGGCTCTCTGTTTATTTCCATGTTGTGGGAGCTGCAGCGAGGAACCAAACAGAACATGAATGATAGACATGTCACCAAACTACTTCCTGAGAGTTTTCATGACAACCGTCCCCAGTGAATGTGTCTACATTCAGGAAGATATTGACTACAGAAACACTTTGATATCATTTATAATGGACATTGCAATGAACAGTCAGAGACACTTTATATGAAAGATAAGTCCCCGCTAAGCATATCTTACATAATAGTAACAATTATTTTGCGCATGAAATAAAGTGTATTTAAATTCATGAGAGGAAGTTTCCATTTTAAAAGTTCATTTTTCTTCTTTTTGTAAAAGAAAGACTTATCTACTAACCACATCTAATAAGTCTAGATTTTCATATATAATAAATGTGGAGGATAAAACTCAAGAGAAACGTCTTCCTTATTTCAAAGCCTATTTTACCATAACATGAGTCATAAACATGTATAAGAACAGAGAAAACAATTCAAGCCAGAGATCCTACAACCGGTTTGTATAAAAGCCCCAAACACAATCAGCCTGAGAGGATGACTCTGAGGTCTTTCAGCTTCCTAACAGTGGTCTATAGACAAAATGGCTGGGTGCATAATGATGCAGGCATGGCCTCTGGTAGATCTGGTTAGAAGCCCAGCACCCCCAGCACTAGTGTTTCAGAAACTACCTGGATAAAATGGTTTCCCCCACTGCTACTACTGTGAGGTTTAAAAGAAATAACACAGGTAAGATGCATACATAAGACAGCGCATGGCATGCAGTATGTATGCAAAGAATAGTTCTGTGAACATGTGGCATCTTCTATTTCTAAAGCTTAACACTCAGAAGACCCATCTTGGTAACGTGGCAGAGGTAAGTCACAGGTGTTTACCGAGTCCTGGTTCATTCCACATTTCCTGAGCACACATTTCCCAGGCTCCCTTGCAGCTAGGCTGGGCCCACGTGATTTATTCTGGATGACAGGTAGTGACTGGGAGTATCACATGACAACTCTAGGCTGAGACACTGAAGAGTAGGCATCAGGTCTCCATGGCCTCTCCTCCCCTCCATGCCCTCTCCTTCCTTGCTATGACAACTCTGCAAATCCATAGAAAACACAAGTCTAGCCATTTAAAATAGAAGCATCCTGCTTCCTGGCATTGTCCTTTGGAAGCACATAGCCTTAGGGATCTGTGGTATCTGCAGTGGGCTTTGTGTGGCAAAAAGGAAATTTGTAAAGCATAAGCCACTGAGATTCCAGGGTATGCTTATTACTGTAGCACAGACTAGCCTATCCTGACCTTAAAACCCAGAATTCAGTAGTTGTCAGTTCTAATTTGAGTTTCTACAGATGGTTCAAGTCACAGAAATGTCTTTCTTCTGGAAGTCAGATTTGTTTAAGAACCACATACTTGCCATTCCTGTATGTTAATATCGCAGAGATTTGTGAAAGGAGTTTAGCAATGTTTCTCCATGAAGTCACATAATATATGTTTGTGTTTACATAATATTTTTAAATAATACCATAATAAGCAAACTGTGCACACACACACACAGAGTAATGTAAATCAGGTATAGGAAATGGTTCAATCAAAACCATTTCTTGGAAGATCACTTATCGTTGTCATAGGCACCCAAATCACAATAGAGGAGCAACAAAGTCTGGAGAAAGCTTGGAAGGAACATGAAATCTGCATTGCCAACAACTGCCATGTGTCTCTGGATCTAAACAAGGTCGGTGAGGGAGAGGGTGTGATGGGGAGACTGGGGAAAAGGAATGCGTTGCAGCTGGACACATAACGGGAAGCTTATATTTGCAGTTTAGTTGCCTTAGAATTTAAAAAGAAAATGCCTGCCTTTGTGTCTCAAAGTGGCAAGGAGAGATAGCAGTGCTCTTTGGGGTAAGCTCTACCAGCTCGTGCTGGCTCACCCCTTTTGAAGAATGCATTCACTCCTTTAGTAACTGGAAATGTTCCCAAGATGTATATAATTTCATGGATGGCAGAACACCAATTTCACAGAACTTAAACGGCAAAACCATGTAGTGCTTAAATTATGCAAAAACAAGCCACGTCCCGGGTGCAAGGGAGGCCTGGGCATAGCGGTCCTTGGGTGTGCTCTCATCTATGTGCAACCGGATGGCGCACGGGGCTTCCCAAAGCATCAACAGAGTGAAAAGGGAAGGGACAAATGTTCGGGAGAAGCCGAAGAGACTGTGCAAAGTTCACATCTGGAAAGAAGCCTTCGGTTGGTCTGCAAGGCCCCTGGTCGCTACCTGGCCTGGTTTGAGGCCTACGGGGGGGACAAGACCCTGGGTATTCAAGAGGCAGGTCTGGGGTGGCTGGAAACCAGCCTGATTACAGGGAGGGGTTTGTTCCTTCACATTCTCTCCATTTCTTCCATGGCAGAAGTGATAGCCCCTGCTGCTTCTGCTGTGAGGTTTAAATGAAACAATGCAGATAAGGTACACTGTCCAGGGATTGGCCTTTTCAAAGAATATTTTCATTAATATGTATCACCTTCTATTTTTCAAAAGCCACAGAGAACCTATTTTTTCCCAGGTTGGAATCCACGTAAGTATACAAAAAGCAGAGGAATAGTTAAAAACAAAACCAAAAACAAACAACAACAACAACAGCAAAAGATGAGAAATAACCCAGGGCAGAAGAAGACATAGAGCCATTAAACATGGTAGTTATAAGAAAATGATATTTATGGAGGCAGAGGATGCATTTGTGATGTAATATAAACACAACAATGCATGAACACTGTTAAAATTATAGGTAGCTAGGGGGGAAAAGAGTGGTAAGGCCAACTTACTCTCTTATACTTTTCTTTTTCTTTTTTTTTTTTTTTAATGTTTATTTATTTTTGAGACAGAGACAAAGCATGAATGGGGGAGGGGCAGATAGAGAGGGAGACACAGAATCAGAAGCAGGCTCCAGGCTCTGAGCCATCAGCCCACAGCCCGACGCGGGGCTTGAACTCACGGACCATGAGATCATGACCTGAGCCAAAGTCGGACGCCCAACTGACTGAGCCACCCAGGCGCCCCTGTCTTATACTTTTCTATATATTTTTTAAATGTTCTGCAATGGGCATGTGCTACTTTTGCATAATTAACAAATGACGTCTGGGCGTGGCTTATTTTTAAAAGCGTTATTTTAAATACCTGACGCTCTTCCTCTTCAGTACTTAATTAAGAGCATTTATTGCCAACGTATTGATCTCCTGTTTTTATTTTCTGATGGCTAATAAGAGGGATAGGATAAAGGAATTACATAGAATACAAGAAAAGATGGCACGTATTTATTTGGAATCCCTTTCTGTACATGGAGGCCAGGAAGGAAAAGGAAATGGCAAGGAAGGGAGGTTGAAATCTCACCTGAAAGTTTTTACACATCATGCAACTGTAGGCAAGTTATCCAATGTTCCTGAGACTTGGTTTTCCTCATCTGTAAAATGGCACTAATACCACTTGCCACCTAGGTTACCTTGAAGATTCCCTTAAGTAATAACATAAAAAGTGCAAGATGGGTCTGGTATTTATACTGCGTACTGAACACATGCCAGCCCCTTTCGCATGAAGCTTTTCTCAAAGGACAGGAAGCAACTAGAGGAGAAATCATGCTTGAAGGGATTTTTCTTCTCCTCCAGCCTTCCATGTTTCAATTACTTTGCTGACCAGTTAATGGTAATTCATTACAGGGGGCTTAGCCATCATGTACAAATTTAAGCTGATCTTTAATTTCTTCCTCCAGGGCTCCAGATCAACTTCTAGGACATTGATAAAGCAGCCTTCCTCTCATCACGACACTGTCCCCGAATCTCACCCACAGAGTCAGCTGGCTTGCTTTTCAAGGACAGAGGGGATCGCAGCCCTAGAAGTAATTGATAGCTCCATGCCTCCATCCACTGCAGCAATTTCGAAGATGGCACAAGCTGATGATGTTTGCAAGACTTAAGTTCAGGGGGTTTGCCTTGGCCAGCAATTGATTGCATCTTGATATTCCCTCTCCTCTGATACTTATACTGGGGGAAAGGATGAAAACATCTGCCCTCAATGGCTGCTCAGGAAAATTACAAAATCAAAAACCATATGAAAGCATACCTGTCTTGCTATCAGCTAATTAAAACAGTGGCCAGCAGCTAGGAGCTTTTTCTTTATCGTGCACTGCCATCTACTGGCCACATTGGCCTCTGCACCAAGAACTCGCAGGTTACACGCGTAGGACTACTAATGGACAGGTGCTTATGCAGGTGTTTAAAATCAGATCTTAAAGTTGAGCCATAAAAAATGCTAACAACCCCCCACCCCCACAAAACCATAAGGAAATTCAACTATTTTTCATTCATAGCATGCAGACCTGAGGGCTTGTGGTCACCTTAGACCTGATGTGATCCACCTGATCTGTGCAATTTGCCTACTCACATACACACAGTATACACACACACACACACACACACACACACACACACACACACGTATATGTATACGTATATGTACATATCTGTGGCTTTGCTAAACCATTTGAAAGTATTTTACCCCCAGATACCTCAGCATGCATGTCCTAACAGCCTCCTATATAACTACAATTTTATGATCACACTACAGAAAGTACATTATAATTCAAAATTCATATATCTAATATTTACTGTCATATTTAAATGTCACAATGTTCACTAGAGCCTTTTCAAAAAATAACCTCACTGAACACAGCATTCTGTTGGTATGCCTTTTTTGTTTCTTTTAATTTAGAAAAGCCCCCCACCCCCACTTTGTTTTGGCTCTGACTGGTCTAACCAGTTGCCCCCCTCCCCTTTTTGTTTGTTTGTTTTTGTTAACATTTTAACAAAAGTCCTCTGGGTAGTGTTCAATGAAAAGCAACAATTTGCTAGTTAACTCTTGTCATCAAACAAATATCAAGCCAGAGTCTCCAGAATCATTTACTCCAATTCCTAAAGACCGTTCCCTATCGACTGAGAGTTGTCATCACCTCTCACACCTGCTGTCTGGAGCAGAGGACCAGAGCTTGGGCTTGTCAGCTACTTTAGGCCTGATGGGGCCTGCTGGCCTGTGACTCTTAGCTCTAGTTATTTTTTCTTCTTTATTCTTTCCTTTTCATTTTTTTCCAAACTGTAGTACTTCCCCCTCTTATTTTTTCTTTTTGCCTTTATTTTACCTTTTTGTTTGTTAAACCATTTGAAAGTTGTAGAAATTTCACCCCTGAGATACTTTACCACAAATCTATTGGTAATGGAAACATTCTCCCTAACAGTGATTCTCCACCAGAGATAACTTTGCCACTCAGGGGACATGTGGCAGTTTCTGGTGATATTTTCAGTTGTTATAACTTGGGAGGGGGAGTGGATGCTACTGGCATCAAATGGGCGAGGCCCCGGATGCTGCTAAAGATCCTACACAGAACAGACCCCTGACAACAGAGCATAATGTGGTCCAAATGCAAGCAATGCTTTGCCCTATTCTTAATAACCACAAAATCATTATTAAATACACGAATGATAAGTACATTAAAACGCCATTATTACTAAATACACTTCTAACTTTCCTTTTCCACACAACGTTAACAGTTTTTCCTGTCTTCATAGTTCCACGAAAAGGGGCAATCAGCTGTAAAACCTGGCGGGCAAAGCAATTGCGGTAGAAGCAGAAGGGTGCCTCTAGTGGTCAGCTGGAGGACCTGCACCTGATTCAATTCTGCACACGGTGCTTCAGTATCTGAGAACACAGGCAGAAAGCGCAAATTCTGCTGTGCTGCTGTTTGCTGTTTTTATTGTTTTAATGACCCAAGTTCTCCTATACAAATGATACAATTTATATGCAAGAAAATCCACACTCAAGGCCCAGGGATTTCGCTATTTTCCATGGAAAATTTTAAATTTTAAAAAGATCCTAACATTCACTCTTTTGGGCAAAACAGATCTGGAAAAGGGGTAATAGCAAAGAGTTCTAAGTTAGACGAATGCTTCATCTTTTTGGATACAAGCTCCAAATATAGAAGGAATAAAAGGAAAGAAAGAAAGAAAGAAAGAAAGAAAGAAAGAAAGAAAGAAAGAAAGAAAGAAAAGAAAAGAAAGAGACAGAAAGAAAGGGAAAGGAAGGAAAGAAAGAAAGGGGAAGGAAAGAAAGAAAGGGAAAGGAAAGGAAAGGAAAGGAAAGGAAAGGAAAGGAAAGGAAAGGAAAGGAAAGGAGGAAGAAAAAGAGAAGAAGGAAGGAAGGAACTCATATCAAAATTTGCTTTAAGGAACCTACTTTACTTTTTCCAAGCATCATTACAGTGAATTCCACAAGAGACTCAGTAAATGTTTACTGGACTGTTCTTCTAAATAACTCACTTTATCTTAAGAACAACTGGGTTGAAAAGAAAGGGCAGTTGTCTCTACCTTACATATGTGAGAACTGAGGTACATGTTTATGACACCAATATTATCAGCTGAAAATTGAACATTTAATCCACTGAACCAAGATTCTATTTGTTAGTGAAAACGACTTGATGGGCGGGGAGAGGGAGGTGCTGTGATTCTATGTATGTTATTCATTTCTTTGTTTTTGCTTTGTACTAGTAGGCTAAATTAACAGTAAGTTATTTTAATTCTTTTCTCAACTGACTATACTTGTATATGCCCACCTGTTGGAGACAAAGAAAACATCACAAATCGATCACAGAAGTACTCTGCTAAATCTGATTATACCTCTAAACCCTTTTCAATGTAGTTTGTCGGGCAAATATTACTTGCTGATAAAGATTTGTTAGCAAAATAGATAGCAAAAAATAGAAAAAAATTAAAGAAAAAATAAACCATAAAGATTAAAATAAAAATAGACTTCTACTTATTCTGAGACCAGGACCAAAGCCTGAAATTTCTATACACCATGTTAAAAGTTACTATGCCCCAATTATCACATGGCTCCAAGTGCATTTATACTGTGATCTTTGGGTGCACCTGGGTGGCTCAGTCGCTTGGGCATCTGACTTTGGCTCAGGTCATGACCTCATGTTCGTGGGTTCAAGCCCCGCATCAGGCTCTGTGCTGATAGCTCAGAGCCTGGAGCCTGCTTGGATTCTGTGTCTCCCCCTCTCTCTGTCCCTCCCCTGCTCACACTGTCTCTGTCTTTCAAAAAAATAAAATAAAACGTTAAAAAAAATTTTTATACTGTGATCTTTGTGTAAGCACTGATTTAATTCTATGCTTACCAATAGTAGCTAGAACAGTGGAAGGCACCCCATTAATGTTTTGACCAGGAAATTTGTAACACTGGAATGCTTGCAGAGTTAAGCGGCCACCTACCAGCTTTTGTGCCTTGGGAAGATGAATCGCAAAGACTTAAACCATAAGCAGAGCAGTCGCTCTTAGCAAACATGACCTCTACCACCCGTAACAGCCAACTTTGATACTGGAAAAGCAGAATGAGAGGGTCAAGTCAAACACTTTTGTTCTACAATAGAACCCAACTCACCCTAGCTACTAGGTGGTCAAAGAAGAAGCAAAGAGGGGAAGGATACTAATAATAATGATTCTGCTACTTACTGAGTATATACATACTAAGCACTGTCCTCTTTTAATTATCAACCACAATCCGACATGATGGTTCTTCTATGACTCCATTTTACAGATGAGGACATTGAAGCTCACAGATGTGAATTCATGTCCTCAAGATCACATTGGTAGGAAGCAGCAACACTGGGCTGAACTCCATTATAGTCAGGAATCTAAACTTTTTTTTTAACGTTTTTATTTATTTATTTTTGAGACAGGGAGAGACAGAGCATGAACAGGGGAGGGTCAGAGAGAGGGAGACACAGAATCTGAAACAGGATCCAGGCTCTGAGCTGTCAGCACAGAGCCCGACGCGGGGCTCGAACTCACGGACCGCGAGATCATGACCTGAGCTGAAGTCGGCTGCTTAACCGACTGAGCTACCCAGGCGCCCCAGGAATCTAAACTTTTAATTACCCTGTCTTGCCTCTCAGGCAGATAAAAAATAAATACTGCTTTAATAAACTCTAGGGGAGCATGAAGTAAATCTCAGAAAAATGAAAGAGTTCTGAGAAAGTCTTTGAATTGAAAGATGACATGAAAGAAAATAAATAGCTAGAAAGGACAATTTTAAGAAGAAAGTTCTAGTATTTAACCTCTCCCTGATGAGTACACCATTAACAAACAGAACTTGAAAGCAGAAAGGAGAGGAAGAAGTGGCATATAAAAAGATTTCACCATTTCCTTCCTCAAAGAACACACTGGAGTCCTTTTGGGTGGTGTGGGTGTGGGTGGTTACTTTGAACTCAGGGGAGCCCATACCTTGTGCAAGCATTTAAAATTTTTGAGCAAAGGAGATACCTAAAGTATGGTACTCTCCTTCCAATTCATTTGTACCTAGCATAAAAAGATAATTAGGCCACCTCTTGGAAGGGATGGGGAAAGCACTGTACAATTTCCTCTACTGGTATTGTGAGGGACAAGGGCAGAACATCCCAAGAGAGCCACTTTGGCATAAAGATGAGTTTGAGTTAAAAGCAATCAAGACCTAGCAGATTCAGGAATAGCTCTTTAATTCCCCCTCCAACTGCCTAAAAAGAATTTAGATAGAGAGCCTGCTCCAGGAAAAGAGGATAAGCATAGGTAACTACATGATCACATGAACTAGGTGTGGTAGAAAGGGAGGAACCTAGCAAGGCCTGTTTGACCATAGTCTTCTCTTTATCCCATTGTTTCTGAGTGGCCCAGGATATACTTGTTTACCAAATACGTACTCTTTTTCATGATTTCTGAGGACTTCATTCCATCCTTTAAAGACTCAGAACCCTGCCCCTTCTTCTTAGTTAAGAATGACACATTTACCTCATTTTGCCTAACTGCCTTTGGAATTTCCATGTCTGTGTGGCTTCCCTGTACATATGCTATTAATTTTTTTTCTTCTGTGAATCTGTCTCATGTCAATTTGATTCTTAGTGCAACTAGGAGGACTTGAGGGGACAGGTTGTTCTTGATCTCTGATAGTAGCAAAGGATTTCAAGTGCTATATACACATGCCCCTCTGTGACCAGGAAGCATCATTTACAGAAATTGGCCAAGGCTAAGAAGGGAAACTGAGACCAAGAAATGAAGCAAGGCAATGATGTTTGAAACAAGCATATCTCCTTAATGTATCACCAATACAAGACTTCAGTTCATTTACATATCAACTTCACTATTTTCACCTTACCCATAGAATCACCTTTACAATTACTAGGTTATTATGTTTTCTTTAAATTGGCTCTTACACTTCAATAATTTTTTTTTAATTTTTTAATGCTTATTTATTTTTGAGAGAGAGACACAGAATGTGAGTGGGCAAGGGGCAGAGATGCAGGGAGACAAAGAATCTGAAGTAGGCTCCAGGCTCTGAGCAGTCAGCACAGGGCCCGATGTGGGGCTTGAACTCACGAACCAAGAGATCATGACCTGAGCTGAAGTCAGACACTTAACCAACTGAGCCATCCAGGCGCCCAATGCTTCAATAAAATTTTAAACACTGCTTTATATCACCACCAAAACTGAAAACCAGTGTACTTTCCCATAAATAGATGGAGACTATCAGAATAAATGGGCTGAAAACAGCAATACTTCTCAATTGTTGAATTTCGGCTGGACGGTTTGTCTGCCAAAAGTTCTCACTCTATTAAAAAAAAATTAGCAAGTGTTAGTAGAGAGGTGTTACAGACATAATAGCAACACACAGAGATGTTCTCCTGACATTTGAAAGACTGAAATGAGTCTGAAAGGGAAATTATGTTCTTACTCTATGATTCAATTACAGACAGTCTCCAACCTACGATGGTTTGACTTAAAATATTTTTTACTTTAAGAGGGTGTGAAAACAATACGCGTTCAATAGAAACTGTACTTCAAATTCTGAATTTGACTTTTTGCTGGGCTAGTGATCTGTGATTTAATCCTCTCTCGGGAAGCCAGGCAGAGGCTGGAGCCTTAGTTCCCAGTCAGCCACACGACCACAAGAGTAAACAACATTTACACTGATAACCACTCTGTTTTTCACTTTCAGTGCAGTATTCAATCAACCATATGAAACAGTCAATGTTTTATTATAAAATGCACTTTGTCTTAGATGATTCTACCCAACTGTAGGCTAACCTCAGTGTTCAGGGAATGTTTAAGGTAGCCTAGCTAAGTTGTGATGTTTGGTAGGTTAGGTGTATTCCATACATTTTGACCTAGAATATTTTCAGCGTATGATAGTTTTCTCGAGATATAAGTCAAGGAAGATGTGTATATTAAATGATAAATCCATAAACCACCCAGAATGACTTCATCTGGAAATGTGGAATGCACAGAACACTTGGAAATACTCCAGAAACCACTAGATCCATCATGCTTCCTTGATAAAATACATAACGAGCCTTATCAAATATTCATGGTCAGAGATTAAGTTGGCAGGCTTAAAGTGGGGGAGATGCTGGCACTTCTTGAAATCAATTTGTTAGAGCCTCTGTTACGAGATCCATGGAGCTCAAAGGAGTCCCTCCATCAGTTCAGTGTACTTTTTGTCTGAGAAGTATTGTTTCCCAAAAGCACATCATTAAGGGGAAATTGAGTATACAACCAATTATCAAAAGAAAACTTTTGTTATTGGAAAATCTCTAAAGAGATCTCTCAGATCCTTGGTTACTCTTTCAAAGGACAAGACGGTTACACCTGTGCTGCTCAAGTCACATAGAGCACCTGAAATGAGGCCAGCCCAAAGCGAGATGTGAAATGCACACCAGATATTGAACACGTAGTACAAAAAAAATAAAAGGATATAAAATATCTCCTAAATAATTTCATATTGGTTGCATGTTGAAATGATAATATGACATATAGGTTAAATGAAGTATATTATTAAACTTAACTTCATCTGTTCTTACCTTTTTATTGTGACTACTAGAAAAATGTTAGCATGATATGTGTGGTGTTCATTCTATTTCTACTGGATTACTGCAGAATTAGACGCTCATTATGGTAACTTACTGATGAATCAGTCTAGAGACATTTAAAAATTATTCCCTAAAATCGCAACAGACTATAAAAATAGCCTTTTTAATTTTATGAGGTAAAAGGCGCTGGTAGATATTTTAAAAGCCTTACCATCTCTGTTCAGTCTTCCTCTATATTAATAACCTTTATAATGATGTTGGGAGATAAACAGCTCACTGTCTTTAAAGTTAGAAAAGAAGGGGAAAAAAAGACTCCCTGGTATATGTCTGTGGATAAAGTGATCCAACTTTGGAACAGTCCAAACTTGTTCCCTAATCAAAAATATACTTTTAATGAGACTTTATCTTTGATTGAAAATGTAAGGCTATAATGAACCACTCACTGGGTCATTACTCTGCTTCTAGGCTTAATTTTTATTTAATTCTAGTTCCCTGGTGTTTTTCATATGGGGCTCTTAATTTATGCAGGATGTTTAAAACTTTCTTTTTTGGATCTTTTGATGTAGGTAGACTTTTGGGGCAAGAAGTCCATTTTGAACTTAGAGTAACAAAATAAATATATCTAGTCTCCACAGAAACAGATCATACACATCTATGTCTTGGTATGCATTCGTATTTATACAGGTAACCAGTCAAACATTGCAACAGGTCCTTGAGTAATGTGAAGTGTGTTGGCAACCCGCAATTTTGCAGCAGCTGTGAACAGGGTGAAAAACAAATGGTTTGGGGGGTTAGGTGAACCTCGGTTCTAATTGTCACCTGCCACCTAACTGTGTGGGCTTGGGGCATTTGTTTCATATTTCCGGAATCCCATTTCATCATCTGAAAAAAAAGTGTCTACGTTTTTAGTTGGGCATGCAGATTAACTGAATTATGCTTATAAAGCAGTTAGCAAATGGTCCTGTAGGTAGAAAATATTTAGTACTTGAGAATACTTGTTACTCTTTTTGAAGCCTTATCCTCTTCTGGTCCTAGGCAGGAAAATGAGTTCATACTGGAAAGTGTCCAGGCCTTTTCATCCCCAAAGGCAGCGGTTCAGGTCAGACTCCTTCCACCTCCATCTGAGTTGCTAAGATACCTTTTATTTACTATTGACAGTTTACCTTTGGGCTAGAACCCACCTGACATTAAGTGCTGCAGCTGTAAAATAGGAAGTGCTCAGGACTTTCCAAAATTTGTAGGAAGGTGGGATGGTGTCCTATATCCAATCTACCTTTTGCCAAACCTTCCTGATCATACAGACCTTCCTCAGAACTCTCAAGAAATAATCTTCACCTTTCGGTCCACTGTTCTCAAGCTTACCTATGCAATTAGTATTAAAAACCTTCCTGCCTGCATTCATGGCTCTCCATAATGTGATCCCAGTTGACCTAGGGAAGATGTATGTGTGTGTTCTCCCCTGGGCCATCTCTTTTCATCTGATTCTGATAACAACCATCCCTGCTCCTCCTCACCTCTCTAGCTTTTCTTCTGAGAAACTTTTTGGGGCTCCCTTTCCTTTTGGAGTTCTCTCCTATTTCCTTTGGAGTCCATGTAGGGCTGACATTGGATGCTCCTGGGACTGAGACCTAGCCAAAGACAGCATTCCATGCCTATGTCCACAGGAACTGGCTCAGCAAGGGACAAAGGAGCCAAACCCTGACCAAACCTAGGACTTTCTCATGAAATTGGTCAAAGGTAAATCTGGAATTAATCTTCTGGGGCCATTTTGCTCCAGATAGCCAGATAACTCCTGGATTTACAGATGTGGAAGTATATTCTCTTTCCAAGGCTGCTATAACAAATCACCACAACCTGGATGGCTTATAAAAACAGAAATATATTATCGCACAGTTATGGAAACTAGAAGTCTGAAATAAGGTATCCATAACCCCATGTTTCCTTTGAAGGTTACAGGGAAGAATGTTTCCTTGTCTCTCCTTGCTTCTGGTAGTTGCCAGCAATCCTTGTCATTCTTTGCCTGGTAGCTATGTCTCCCTATCTCTGCCTCCATCATCACATTGCCTCTACCCTCGGCGCGTGTTTCTATATCCAAATCTCCTTCTCCGTTCTTTACAAAAACACCAGCCCTTGGATTAGGACCTTGTCCCACAATCCAGTATGACCTTATTTTAACCTAATTGCATCTCCAAAGATCATATTTCCAAATAAGGTCACATTTGCAGCTACAAGGTGTTGGAACTTCTAACATACTTTTTGGAGGTCATTATTCAGCCCATTAGAGGGAGTTAATCAATTACATTTTTTCGCTTAAGCCAATTTGAACTGTATTTATGTTATAGTCAAGAGATAGCTGAATTTCTGACATCTTTCCTATAATAATCCCACAGTGCTATTTCTTAACTATGTCTCTAAAGGAAAGAATTCTTTCTATACTGTTTCTCCTTTCCTAGATCCCCTTTCTTTTGTTCTCTATTTATACAGATGATTTCCAGCTTGGCTAGTATTGGAGGGTCCACCTGATATGGTACTTCTTCCAGCAAGTGTTTGTTTTCTCCTACAGATGTCTACAACTAGTTTTCCCTCCATTACTGACTTGACTATTCTCATTCTCTGTCCAGAGTTGAATTCAGGCTTTTTATGTGAACATATGTATCTCATCTCCTCAAGTGACCATAAACATCTCTCTGCATATTCACTCAAAGCCTTTCTCCACCATAGGCACTCTGCTGGATGAGCAACACCTAACACCCCTGTCTGCACAGTAGGTCAGCCCTACATTTCACACTTGTTTGTGCTTAATACATCTCTGACTGATGCATATTTTGCGCTTTGTACAGGGATGTGCATGATGTTTGAGGGTCAGAGAGTGGATGGAAAAGAGAAAAAGCAAAGGTGGAAAGGAGATCAGGTAAGAGGGTGGAGGCCAGAAAGCAATCAGCCAGGGAATTTTAGACTGGTGATCAGCTGGAAGTTGTGCTCTGTGTGGTGCAGACAGTTGTTGCTTTTACCAAACCAATACCCATTCCACTCTGTACGAAGCACTATAGTTTTCTCTTTGGGAAAGAACTACCCTTCCCCTATTATGATTCCACACTGTTGGTGTTGGACTAGTTTCATCTCAGTGAGGAGGTGATTACTCAGGAGGTAATCCTGCAGCCGTAGTGCATCCACTAAGTCAAATCAAGGAAAGTAGTAAAGCAGAGTTAAGAGATGGAGAAGGTTTCCTGAGGAATCATTTGAAAACCTAGATCCAGGTGTACCTGGAGTCAGTACATTAATTTTGAATTTCTGAGAAACTCTGTGTTTCAATGACCCTGGTATTTCCAGTGATTCATGTAAAGAAATTAAATATAAAACGACTATCTACTTCTACCTAATGCTTCTTTAGCCTCCAATCCTCAGATGAGTCACACCTACTGTCTTTAACCTTGAATGTGATTAATAACTATTAGATAGCTTCACTGAGTCCAAATAATATCACACCTCTGATAGACTTCATAAGGAAACAAATGATCAAGCAATTAAAAAGCACCTGTTTGATATTGATACTTGACAGTTACCATCATCTCTATTTAGTAATCTCAGCAGTTTTAAAGACAACTTGGAATGTAAGAAGATAGTAAAAATGTTAAATGACACATGATGGTTTTAATAATTCTTAAAATTATTGGCATAGGCTGATAAACAAAGGGCTCCAACTTGTTTGGAAGAGTGGTCCTTGACTGCTATCCATCCATGAGCAAGGTGAAACAGGAAATTGAAGTCATTTCCGTGATAACCCCACCAAAATGGACATCTAATAAAATACATACATACATCCCAACGTAAGACATGGAATAGATCAGATTTAAATGGACAGTTATGTTTCAAGAACATCAGTATCTGCTTGAGCTTCATGACTAGCCAAAGGTGTGGTGACCCAGACTTGGTAGAGAAACTCCCACCCAATGGCTCGGGGGTGACAGCTAAGAAGGCTTGATCTCAGGAGGTGGCAGGGTTCTCTCTTTGCGATCGTCCCATCCATTTTTTTCCAAGTTGCTGCAAATCTCAACAGGTCCCATTTCAGCAAACATGAAGCATGTTCATTTGGAAAACTTTACCTGCTTGAATCAGCAATGTTTGCTCAATAGATTTAGTCAGGTATTGGATAACAATCCTGTAAACTCTACTTCTGCTTTTCAAGAAACAAAGAAACAAACAAACAAAAGAGGGCTTCTTTCAAGGACCATCTCATCAGTGGGACAGTTATTTATTTTATATATTTGGCTCCTTGGTAACATTTCACTTGAGACACTTCTTATAGACTATGGTGTCTTCTTTAGAGATTTCTTTTTACCTGTGACATTCTATTTCTCAACAAGAACACAAGTTGTTTATCATGATTTCTGTTTATGGCTTTTAGTAGTATTACTACTATTGACAACCATGCATTCGATAATTACTATGTGCCAGGAACTGGGCTGGCAATTGAGATACATTATAAGTAAGGTTCACAACAACCTTAAGAGATAGGTGGAATCATTGTTATCTCTTTGCAGAAGAGGAATCCGAGTTGCAGAAAGGTTATGTAATATGGCCAAACTCAGCCCTAAACTTAGTGTTGCACATCTTCTAATAGGGTAACTCCATTCATTCCATTATGACCATACTCGGGGGTCTCCAGAGAAACAGAATAGAAGATATATGTACATATACATATACATGTACATATATATATATATATATATATATATATATATACACACATATATATGGAAAGAGAGATTTATTTATTTTTCTTAATGTTACTTTATTTTTGAGACAGAGAGAGACAGAGCATAAGCAGGGAAGGGGCAGAGAGAGACACACACACAGAACCAGAAGCAGGCTACAGGATCTAAGCTGTCAGCACAGAGCCCGACACGGGGCTCAAACTCCTCAACTACAAGATCATGACCTGAGCTGAAGTCAGATGCTCAAATGACTGAGCCACCCAGGCGCCCCTTGAGATTTGTTGATTCATTATGAGGAATTGGCTCATGTGGTCAAAGAGGCTGAAAAAAACCCATCATCCACCATCTGAAAGCTGGAGATCCAAGGAAGCTGGCAGCTAATTCAGTCTGAAGTTCTGAGAACCAGGGGAGCCAATGGTATAAACCCCAGCATGAGAGCAGGATAAGATGAAATGACTTGTCCCAGCTTAATCAGTGAGGCTTGGGGGCATGGGGCCAGGCAGGACGGGGGGGAGGAGGTGACCAAAATTGTTCCTTTTTCTCACTTTTGTTTTATTCAAACTCTCAATGGATTAGATGAGGCCCACCCAGCTTGAGGACAGTGATTTAATTTACTTAGTCCACTGATTCCAATGTTAATCTCCTCTGGAAACACCCTCACAGACACACCCAGAAACCATAGTTAATCTGGGCATCCCATGGCCAAACAAGTTGACACTTAAAATTAACCATCACATAAAGAAGATGTGGTATATATACACAATGGAGGATTACTCGGCAATAAAAAAGAAGTGAAATCTTGCCATTTGCAACTATGTGGATGGAACTAGAGGGAATTATGGTAAGCGAATTAGCCAGTCAGAGAAAGACAAATACCCTATGACTTCACTCATATGAGCATTTTAAGAGACAAAGTAGATGAACACAAGGGAAGGGAAGCAAAATTAATATAAAAACAGGGAGGGGGACAAAACATAAGAGACTCCTAAATATAGAGAAAAAACAGAGGGTTACTGGAGGGGTTGTGGGAGGGGGGATGGGCTAAATGGGTAAGGGGCATTAAGGAATCTACTCCTGAAATCACTGTTGCACCATATGCTAACTAACTTGGATGTAAATTAAAAAATAAATAATTAATTTAAAAAATTTACCATGATAATGACTTACTTTCTAACTCTCAAATCATAAATCAATGAAATTATGTTTGAACATGAAAAACATAAATATTTCTCTTTCTTCATGTGAATTTTATACTTGATAGTAGTCAGAAGCTCATGCTATATTATAGGATGTATTTTTGTTCAATATGACATCAATTATTATTCGTGGACCTCTGACACTAACCTATAATCACTTTTAACATTGACATTATACTCCATCATTATGTACTCAACATAATAAGCCACTCCCTTAAGGCTGGGCAATTGTAATAATTCATAGGAATAAGACTGGGTCAAAGGAGTAGTTATCTGCATGGTGGATCATAGGTACGGGTACTCTGGTTTTTGAACGAGTTTCACCAACTTGTGGCACAACCGGTAAAGAACGCAGGAGCCAGTTTCACGGCAATTTTGCTAGAATGGGAAAGTATGTCAACATCGCCTATTTGGTAGGCAGAAATTAGTATGCCACACTGGCTTTACTTTGCCTTTTTGTACAGCTATCAAGGACAGGTGTTCACCATGTGTTTGTTTCTATGTGATTCTATCCTTTGTGTGAATTTTTTGTTAGCTCCTTAGTGATCACTCGCAAGCTTTTGTGATTTCCCCATGAAGACACTTCACTCCTATTGTCAGGGCAGAATAAGTATTTGTCAATTTATGCATTGATGAATTACATCAACTGAAAAATTCAATTTAAATAGATCAAATTAAAAACTGTATTTTTTTCCTCATTCCAAGTTATGGTACTATTTTGAGGGGATGCAAAACATACATTTAAGTTCTATTACTTCCTTGACCTGATTCTCTGTATACCATAGGAATCAGTTATTTGACCGGATCAAGGGCCTGGGAAAAGCTATCAGCCTCCCTGGCTGAGTCATTCTGCTTGCATGCCTCATGACCAGGATTTGCTTCCTGATGTATCCCTTAACCAAACGCTAAAACATTTTGAGTTCCACATATTTTATGTTCTAAAGGATCTGTCCTGGGGCGTCTGGGTGGCTCAGTCGGTTAAGCATCCAACTTCGGCTCAGGTCATGATCTCCCAGTTTGTGAGTTTGAGCCCCACGTTGGGCTCTGTGCTGACAGCTCAGAGCCTGCAGCCTGCTTCAGATTCTGTGTCTCCCTCTCTCTTTGCCCCTCCCCCACTTGCGTGTGCGCGCGCGCTCGCGCGCATGCGCTCTCTCTCTCTCTCTCTCTCTCTCTCTCTGTCTCTCAAAAAACAAAAAAATAAACATTAAAAAAGAATTAAATGATCTGTCCTCCAATCCACCGAAAAAACTTTCTGGTTAAAAAGAAAATATGAAAAACCTTTGGTTGACCTGCAGATTCTGAAAGCTTTTAGTCTGCAATGGCTATAGTAAAAGATAATGCATTTTTGATGATTTTATTCAAAAATAAATTCTAACCTAGGGGCGCCTGGATGGCTCAGTCCTTTAAGCTTCTAACTTCGGCTGAGGTCATGATCTCACTGTTCATGAGGTCAAGCCCCGTGTAGGGCCCTGTGCTGACAGCTCAGAGCCCGGGGCCTGCTTCGGATTCTGTGTCTCCCTCTCTCACTACCCCTCCCCTTCTCCTGCTTTGTCTCTCTCTCTCTCTCTCTCTCTCAAAAATAAATAAACTTAACAAAAATTTTTTTAATTTATAAAATAAATAAATAAATAAATAAATAAATAAATTCTAACCTATAATAGACCAAAAAATAAGCCAATTAAAGGGATAAAAATTCAATATAACACAGGCACATGTTTCTGCATGCCTGTGCATATGTGAATTTGCACGTGTGAGAATGTTTTCCCCACTCGACCTTTGGATTCTGTTGCTACTGCATCAAGTCCCATCAAAAATTATTTCAGCACTCCAGCTACTAAGATGGATGGTATAATCCCTGGGTTTTCTGACCTTGATCAACATGAAGAAAATTTCAGCTGAACTGTGCAAAAGTTCTGGGACAACATAAATCACATTTGGACAGGACATGCTTTCTATCTAAAGTGTCGTAAAGTCACCCAATCACATATCAAGAAGTGGTATAATAAAACACACCAAGTGAAGAGGAAAAAAAATTAATTAACACTCACACCACTCATCACAAAAGAAGCCGATGGGCATTTTTTTTTTTTTGAGAAGAGATGACAGAACTATCCTAGAAAACTAGCTGTGCATTTAATTGTTTCCTAAATGAATTTTAATTCATAGTTGAAAGAAGTATCAGTAAAAATTACACAAAAAATAGACTTGCTTTTTTTGAGTAAAATAAATGACAAATGAAAGTAACAGCTATAATTAATAGTATTAAAATGTAAGCAAGTCAGCCCCAATTAATACATAATGCAAGGAGATGACAGATATCTTGTAGATAAATCACACTTTTAAAATTGAGGTTTCAAAAGCATAACCCTACCTGAGGCTGAAGTCAGGTAACTTATGACCAGAAGTAACCGAAGAGAAAAGGCTTCTCAAGGGCCTAGGAAAAGTGAAGCTATATGTGTCTAGCATAAGGCTCTTATGTATTAAATTGTGTTTAAGCCACGCACAAATATCTATAAACATACCAGTGGCTTCACGGACTGAAAATCTGTAACATAACAAGAAAAACAGGTGCTCAAAAGTAAAGACCAAACAGAGAATGAAACAGAAGCATGAAGTGCCTGTCTTCTCTTCATCTTTGGGCTTAAATGTGAAGCATTTAGGGTTGTTTCACTTACCAGTTGCCAGATTCAACTTTCAGTGCCAGGAACCACCTTTTTCTGGCACACACACTGTAACTCCCCCTCCTTCACCTTTGTCAGGCATCACTAATCAAACGTGCACTCTTTCTGTAAAACCCAGGGCTCAGACTCCTCATCAACACAGCACTCTGTACAGACACCATCAATCAATCTGAACTAATGCCAGAAATTAAACCTGTTTCCATTCACTGGCCTACACTTGTAGGTAGGCTTTCCAACCCTCTCTATGCACCCTCAACCAGATTCATAAGTGCATGCAGGATACACAGAATCTTCCACTGGTAACTGGGGACCTGGTATCTAGTTTTATCTTTCCTATTTACTTAGCTATGTACTTAACTGGTCCTACCAGTTTTACTTAACTTCTCTCATCCCACTGGAGATCCAAGAAAATGACACCACAGTTAAAGAAGACAACAAAACAACAAAAGCATATGGTAGAATGTAACAGGGTAGCCTGCATTTCTTGAAGGCATATCATCTGCATAGCCAGGATGCTGAGTACCCTAAGTAAATTAGCTCACTGGGTCCCACAGTCACCCCCAGAAAGTATCTACTCTATTTCTCTCCATTTTACAGCAGATCATGAGCATCTGCAAGGTTAAGTAACCAGGAAGTGGCCAGGCTGGGGTTCAGACCCAGGCCTTTGAGAATCCTGAGCTAAAGCTCTTAGCCAGTCTGTTATGCCGTGATTCTTTAGACTAGCTTCCCAAAGCCAACATCAAGGCTGACGGGAGGGTGTTTCAGGCAAATGGCCTGATCCACCTCAAGAGCTTTTCACTGCGCTCTATGTGTTACATCTTTGCCCGAGGTACTGCTGAATGTGCCCAGCACCCCTCATCATCTGTCATTTGGGTTTCTGACCCATCAGAGGCTAATTTAACTCCACACCACATCCATTTTAGAAGCTCTTCCAGTTTTTATGTGCCTTCCCCATCCCCCAGCCCACCACTACCTTCAAATTTCCCTAAAATAAATGAAAGAGGAAAGGATGACTAACATGTCATTTTCAAAGTTCAGTAAAAGAGAAGGCATCAGCTAACCTGCAGATAAAATATAAAAGGCAGGTGCAGAGACCCATCCTAGAGTAAGGAACTCTTGTCTACAAAAATAACTCTCAGTCATGCAGAGAAATGAAGCAGTGACTGGAACCTGAGCATTTTGATCATTCCAAAAAGCAGACACATTGAGGACCTCAAGATAATACTTAAGGAGGACTGATTAAGAGGAAATTAAATGAGAGATGCATCACAGAATTCCATTTAGGACTGGCCCGAGGTATTCCTATTCCTTCGAGGACTTTGCTACAATAATTCTCAAAATCAGAGCAACCATTTACTTGTGTGCCAGGAACTGAGCATGCTGGGCAGTGAGGACCATTTGTTTTCTCCTGTGTAGCATCCTTGGCAGAAGTAGAATAGTCAGTGGTTAAGAATCAAAGGCAGACCCTGAGCTGGAATCTACCCTATACTTACTACTTAACTGTTAGCTAAGTCCTCCTTCCCTCAGTTTTCTCATCTGCAAAATAGGGATAAATATTGTACCTATCTTAAAGAATCTTTATAAAGATCAATAATAGAATGCACATAAAGTGCTAAAAACAGAGTCCAGTATATAGTAAGTGCTCAATGCATGTGAGGTCTATTACTTATCTGCATTTTCTCTTCTGGAAAAACAATCAGTCAAGGTTTCCTTTGGGGACTATACTCTGCCATACTCCATTTACGTCATTCAGCTGGGGCCCATCCTACTTCCGGTTGTGGATGAAAGCAGACAGACTAGCTGAGTACTGCTTTCCGTAACTAAGTGACTCAGGTTAAGCCAATGGCTATCATCCCCTGCATTTGTACCGAAACCACTGGAAAGGAAGCCCTCTCTTTCCGCAGGTAGAATTTAAGCCTGTAGCTAGTGATCCCCTTTTCTTTTCTACCACATTTGTATTTAAATACCACAATCCAACTAAACCAGAAGATAGCCCAATTTTGCTGTTATGAGACCTAACAGGCTGTCTTTTCTTTTTAATCTTTAAGCTGGTCCAAATTGGTTTTCTCTTGTGCCATCGAAGATGTCCTAATATAGCCCACAAGAACACTATATGGCACGCATTATCTATCCCCATTTTATAGATGGTATGACTGTGGATCAGAAAGCTAATGTGGCTTTCCCAAGGTCTTATAACTACCAAGGGCAGAACTAGGATTCGAACCCAGATCTGCTCCCCAAACTGTTTTCTACCATATTACATTGTTTTTTTGAAATAAATCATGTAGAAGTGAACAAAAATGTCAAAGATTTCTTGGCAGCAACCAATTTTGGGGGAGAGGGAGTCCTCTCCAAAGTTGACTTCCATCCCCTGTCTGAGGTTCTGGACACATAATTCCAGACCCTGGCATTTATCTTCTCTACTTTTGGCTAGTCCCCAAGTCTAAGTAGAAATGATGTTGAGTCTGGCTTTTGATGGGCTACATGTGCAGCTCTCTGTCAGAATGTCCCAGGATAAGATGGGGTCTGTTGTGGTATACACACCAAATCTCATGAACATCTCAGCAGAAGGCAAATCTATAAATGTGGGTTGCTTTGCCAATGCTAGATGGCACCATTCTTTGGTAGGATATGGTGGCAGCAAGACTACAATGCTGCCCCAAACACAGCCAAACCACAGGCTGGGTAGTGGCTGTGGATTCATCTGGAAGGAGAGCCTTGCTTGATAGGAATGATGGCTAATAGTGTGAAGAAGATTCAGGGTCTTGAGGAATTTGCATGAGAAGAGGAATGTAATGCCCAGAGAAAGGGTAATCAAAGCACACAATAGCTTTGCTGGTGTTAGATGACCCCACCCTACTCTTTGGCCAGAGATAGTGGGGCCAGAGGTGACCTTCCGGAGGTTTTAGGGGTCAAGCATAAGCTGTGGACAAGTAGACACCATAGGCAATGGGAGAGTCTTCATGTATCTGATTATTTCACACCATCAAATCACATTCCATGTAAGATTTCATTCTGTGACGCAGGACAAAGCACTCACTCTCAGATTTGCAAGGCCATAGGTGGCTTGGCCCTTGCTCACTTCCTGCTTCATCTCAAGCCACACACCTCTGTTCAGTCCCTGAGTCATGCCATGTTTCTTCATCCAGACTTCCATCTTTGAACGCCACCCAGGAGTCTCTCCCCCTCTCCCTGCCTTCAATTGCAACTCAAATATCATTGCTCAGGGATGCTTTAATTTCCATTTCCACTGCTTTGGGGAATCTTGGAGCATCTCCCCATGTAATGCATACACATCATGAGCCTTAAACAACATTTGGAGCAGAAAAGAAATCCAATCCCCAGACAAATCCTGAGTCTCACCAAATGGCACTCACTGCAATCTTTGCCCTTGTCCTCCTTGAGTATCTCATTTCAGTCTTTAATGAGGAACTCGTCCATGAATACTTCCCATTCCAGGGAGAGGCCCTCCGAGTAAGGAGGACACCTTCCCCTCTGTCTTTGTTCTGCCTGTCAGAGCCCAGAGGACTACTCCACCCCTAGCCCCACAGCAAGAGAACAGTACAAATAGAAAACCAACTCTGATGACTGCTTTGTGCTCATTTTCAACCTCACTGCCATCTAAGCCTCTGAAATCCAGGAGATTCATTTCTTGTCCATGTCAATCAACTCCTTCACTTCTCATGGCAGCCAGCTGGATGCAAATACGTAAGGCGGCCAGCCTCTGGCATGTCCCTTGATGGAGCTGCCCAAGACCTGGGGTCAAAGTCGCCAAACCACATGGATAGGTCTGATGAACTCTCCCCAAATCCAGAACTACTTCCTCTCATCTCCTGTGTGGTTCTAGCTCACACTCATGCCCTCTCATCTGCATTCCAGCCTGGACTCCTGATTCCATCCTTGCCCCCAGCCAGTCTTCCTTACAAAGTTTGAAAATTCCCAAATGCAAACCCAAATCTCTCCTCTGATTGCAAACACACCGTCTGAAAACAGTTCCTTAAAATCCAGTTATTTGCAATCCTTATATACAATTTTTCAACATCCATCTGATTTTCATTAAATCCACTCAGTTGTTTTGTTCTTAATGAATATGTTATAATTATAAAAGACAGTCTTAGGCAGAATTATTTATTTATTATCTATTTATTTATTTAGAGCATGAGTGGGGGAGAGGGGCAGAAGGAGAGAGAGAGAGAAAAAGAGAGAGAGAGAGAGAGAGAGAGAGAGAGAGAGAGAGAGAATGAATGAATCTGAAGCAGGCTCCACACCCAGCTTGGAGCCTGATGTGGGGCTTAATCCCATGACCCTGGGATCATGACCTGAGCCAAAATCAAGAGGCAGATGCTCAACCAACTGAGCCACCCAGGTGCCCCTTAAATAGAATTTTTTAAAAGAAAATTGTATAGTGAAGTAAATGGAAAGAACAGTATCCTTTGTCATACACAAATGCAATGCAAGCCTAACTCAAAAGTAAAATAATGCTACCTTGGGGTTTGTTATGAATGAAACAAAACACCGACCAAGTTACACCTCCTTGGTGCAATCCCAAGGTCTGAAAAATAACCAAAAGAGTAACTTCAACACTCCTTCACTGAGATGATGCCATGTCCATGAGCCACTTGGAGGTATTTCATTTATCATCTGAAATCTGACTCCTGTATTTAGCAATACTGGCCCCAGAAGATGTGGTCCTTTTCCACCACACATCTTCAGAAAGAGGACATCTGGCTGGAAACCCAGCACCAGTATGTCTGAGCACTGGCTGGCCTCACCTTGCTCTAGGCAAAGCCTTCATCGTCATTGCATCCCTGCACTTAACCATGGCCAGACACTGGCTGAATCTGTGTGCTCTGGCCTCTCTCCCTGTTTCCTTAGGACTTCCTCTTTGGCAAGTTAGTCACACAAAGTTTCCAGCACCTCTTTGGTTCCATACACCTCTGGCTTCCTGCCCTCCCTTACTCTCCCCTTCCATTGGGAGGAGCGACTGATGCAAAGCTCTGATCCATCAGCAAGGCAAATAATACCCTCCATAATCTTCTATCCCTCACTGCCTCAGTCTCTCCTCCCACCACTCTCAGACATGCACACTAGGCCTGGACCTACCTGAAACATGCCACATTCTTTGACGCCTCTGTCTTTGCCTGATGAGTTCCCTCTGCCAGGAGGGCCTTCAACAGACTCCATCTCCAGAATTATGCACATAAGTGCTCCTCTGAATCCACTGAGATGTAGCTTATAGGTCTCAAGCCTTCTGCATCTCTTAAATCTTTTCTGCATATGTGTTTTACTTGGCTTGCATGGTGTTTTAAAAATCAGTAGCCTTCCATTAAAATCCATATTTCCAGACTGGCTGAGAAAAATGGCAAAACTAAACATATATTCCACATGGCAACAGGTAGCTGTATCACAGCTCCTGTATATGGGGCCACTGCTCTGGAGTTCGCTGCTGTCCCCTGCGCTTCATTTTACCCCACAATAGGATTCCTGCCTGGACCCAGCAGACGGCTGAGTTTATTTCTTGACTGAGGCCAAGCATCTTTTCTTGGGTAAAAGATTCCCCAAGTCTACTAGGTCCCGTTGGTTGTCCCTTTCTGTGAGCCTCCATAACACTTTCTGGGGACTTGTCTTTTTTTAAAGAGATTTAATTATAAATGACATGTGACGCCTGTAGGTGCAGACATTAGCAAAACAAAAATAAGAGTAGATACAGTTGACTGTACTCTTATTTTGTGCCAGGCATTCTATACACTGCCTTATGGTATTATCAACTCCTCAAACCAAATTTTCAAGTGAATTTTATCATCTTTAATTCACAGACAGACAAATGGAGACTGAGACAAGGTAAGATAGCTTCTCAAGGTCACAGTGCCGCTAAGTAGTACTGGGATTAAAACCCAGGACTTTCAGGCCCCAAAACCTATGGTTTTCACTACCACACTATGTTTACTCCCGTGTTGTGAGCACAGGATTTCTAATCCTTGCATATACCCTGGTGGAAATACAAAAGCTAAAACTGAACCACATCTATTGGAAAGAGAAGCCAAAAGTACACTTCTGGTGCTGTTTTCTCTTGTCCTCAAGACCAGAATTAGTCCTGGCATCCCCACCGCCAGGTGCCAATGACTCAGGAGAGGGTCGGGGCTGACAAGGCTATGTTAAGTCTCTACGGCAAGTCTCTACTAGCCTTTGACAAAAGGGGCTAAAAACGTGAGGGCTGAAAGGTTGCCCCAAATTGAAAGTCAGATTATGTTGTTGGCAATGGATGAAGATACCATTCTGGGCACAAATTCATCTGTTGGAAAGCACAAGTCTCTGACAAATTTAATTCTCATGTCTGTGTGTGTAAGAGAGTCTAGCATTAGTCTAGCGTTAGTTAGAGCTAAGAGCATAGCCTCGGCAGTAAGAATCTCTGAGTTCAAATCCTGGCCTCTGTAGTCACTTGACCTCGGGCAAGTCACTTAAGCTCTTACATTTTTTGACCTGTGTAATGAGGGTAATGTCGGTCCCTGCTACACAAGGTACAGGAAGTATTGGAGGCACTTAGGAGTCTTGATCCAGGGTAAGTATCATAAAAGGGAAAAGTCCGAAAGCTCAGGGTTAAGCCAGGCAGACGGCATCTACTATGAATCCCTATCACAGCTCCAACTGGATCCAATCTGAAAGTTGCTCTAACTTTGAAAACAGCTCAAACTTCCTTCCATGCAATTTCATAGCAGATCTGAAACTGTTTAGCTGCACCAGCCCAGGCGATAAGTGAGGAGAGGAAGGCCTGTCTGTGTTTATAGCCTTTGACAAATGGGCTCTCATCTCCTCCTGACAGATTCTACCCCGAGCTGATCCATCCACCTCTTCTGCCGTCACCTGAATCACGGTCTTCATAATAGTACTGAAATTCAGATGGATTTCACACCACAAATAAAAATGAATTTAAATGCCTCAGCTCCCCACCAGCAACACGGGTACTGTAAATGTCAAACGCACGCGGTTTTGCAAGGCCAGACGGCCGCTCCGAG
Organism: Panthera tigris; assembly: GCF_018350195.1. NCBI lineage: Eukaryota > Metazoa > Chordata > Mammalia > Carnivora > Felidae > Panthera > Panthera tigris. Next base: position 35,890,496 of record NC_056675.1, read on the forward strand.
TGATGGGTTACCTTGTGTCACCTTTGCTAAATCTGCATTAGCTCTGTGGCATTCACCTGTGGGAGGAAACAATCTGAGCTCTGCTTCCCACTTAAGGGTGAAAAATGCTGCCAGCCCTTGAGAGCTCCCTGTGACAGCCTTCTGGGTGATGCTAAGAAATGGCCAGAAAGCCATCTACATGCAGGTCTATTCACAGGGGCTCTGCTAATTGGTGGGCTTGCAAGAAAAAGGGAAATGTAAAACAGGAGGCACACCCAAGTACACACTGTGAATCTCTCCACACACAACCAGGCAGGGTTCTCCTTGCCAATGTCTGCCGATGGAACATATGCATCTGGGATAGAGAAAAATAGACACACAGGAGAGAAAAACGATTCTCTCATTGGGTCAATGCTGTCAGGTGGAACCAGCCTGTGTGCAGACCCGAAGAGCAAAGTTACTTCTCTTCATTAGGATGAGGGCTCTATCTCTTGCAATTCAGCATTTATCTCCCATCATTATACCTGGTCTGGGATTCAATCAGTTCAAAAATGATTCAGCTCAAGGTGAACGTCCCTACCAAACAGGATGGGGTGTGCAACTGGAGGGGGCAGGAGGGAGAGACCCTATTAGACTCTACAGCAAAGGTGAGATCTTGTTCTCAGAAATTCTTCTATCCAGAAGGTACTCAACCATACACCAATGTGTAGGTGTAAGCACACAGATACATCCACAGATAGAGTATACACTGAAGAGAGGCAGACAGGAAGGAAAAGTGAAAAGAAAATGAAAAAAGGAAAAAAACAAACAGTGTTCTTAAACATGCACCGAGTCCTACCGACATCAGGTTAAGCTTTCTTAACTAAAGGAAATGGAGTTTTAAAGAAATCACTGCTGGTTTCCCTTCAGAGCACTCAGCGATTCGTAAAAACCCACCCGGGCCAAGGGGCTGTGTCTTCAGAGGCAGGCTGACTTATTATGGCACCTCTGTCATCTCTTGTCACTTCAATTCCACTTTATCAAATTACTGATTTTGCCAGAAGCATTCGGATTAAATGGAGAGGGGCGCACACACACACGCAGGACTGAGTGTCATCGCTTCAATGGTGAAATTTCATAATTATACGTCAGGGTGACAGACGTTCCAGAGTGCATTCGAGAGACTGGATGAAGATCACTCCAGATGCCACGGCCGCTGTCTCCCTGCATGCCCTCGCACCACATCACGGTACATGGGGGTGGGACTGGCACTCTTCAGTGGAGGGCGGGACACTGCCCCTCTGGGATGGCTAGGGTTGACATTTCCATTAGGAGGCAAGACCCTGATGTAAAGAGCCTCCCCCAATACCTCACCCCCACTCCCAACCACATTAGGCGACCCAGAGAAGCTACTGCCCAAATGTAAGAATCAGCCCAAAAATAAACTGGAAAAGAATTGGAGAGGAAGAAAAGTTTTCCTTTCAAACAGAGCGAATAAAAAATCCTTAGAAAATAAGACGATCAAAATGGAAGGAGTCATTACAACTGTTGCTTTGCCAGGAGTCATCACCAATTAACTGCAGCAAAAGGGGTGTGGTTAATTCATGTATCATCCTTCATGAGCACTCATGTTTGGAAAACAACAGGTGAACCTGTTTAGAGATGAGGCTTTATCTAAAGTGCCTGACTCAACCCCACAGGCTATGACAAAGCATAGAAATGCGTGTGTGTGTGTCTTTGTGTGTGGGTACATGTGTTACTGTTTTCTGAAAACAGCTGAAGCCATGTACAGAATGATCACATACGACTTTTCCCCACCAGTCGGATCCACAGACTTGGGAGATCCTTATCACCATGATGTATGAACCAGGGGCAGTTTGGCTAGGTAGAATGGAGCTATGTGGCCAGCTTTCACTGCCCAGAGATTATTCTGGCTGCTCATTTATCTTGCTGGTGATGGAGCGGATATTGTTTTAACAGCATCAGGTCTCCTGGTATCTTTCAAACACTACTGGCAAAGAAGGTACCAAAAAAAATAATACTCAACAGAAACATGCTTATGAATTCTACAAAAGTCCAAGGGAAGTAGAAACAACCTGAACGTAGGAAGCAGGGCAGGAGACATGCTTTCACTGTGATGTGGGCAGAGTGGCTGGGGCAGATCACTGGTGGTACAACCGGTAGGAACAGATGAGAAAAGACTGTAGACACATGTTCAGCCTACGTTCCATTTGTCCAACTCACAAAACACACACCCGCAAGAATGCCGACACGCAAACAACACAGGGGATGCAAATATGAGTAGAAATGCCTTTGCCTGAAAACAAGAGCGACCCAAACCTGGAAAGGAGCTGAAGATCAGGCAGAGAGAATCTCAGCTACCGTATCATTATTCCTTTCAACACGAAGAGATTAACGCTCCTTAAAATAATGCACCATAATTGCCTTTTATTTAAAAGCAAATTTTGTTTTGAGGAGTGCTCAACCACCTTATTAATCAGCAGATGACTGAGCTATCACCAAATCAGGGCTGAAAACCTCTGCTTGACATAATACCTGCATTCAACAATAATGGTACAGTTGCACAGAGAAACATCTTTCAAAATTGTGGAACGATGTCAAAAGTAGCTGGGAGATATGTACCCTCAATTCACTTATTTGACCTCTTTGGATCCAAGGCATTAAAGGCAAAATTTGATCTGCTTGGATGCGCTTTACCAGGGAAACATCTGTGAACTCTTGTCAATAAGGACAGACTGTGGAGAACAATTGTCTAACAGCTGTTTTTCCTGAGGGGATCCACACCAAGTATAACAGGAAGATGAATGGGGGTTGGGGTGACTCTGAAAATGTAGGAAATGACCTCCCCTCCCTGCCCCCCAAAAACATCTCACATAAATAGATTTATGTGATAGAAAGTAGCCGCTCATGTAAATGTGTCATGATGGAAAGAAACTGAGGCAGCCTCTCTTTCAATGTGTATAAAAACCAAATATAGGGACAAAGCTTGCAAAGTCCAATATTTTATATTTTATCTCATATGTAAGATTATAATCATCAATGATGTTCAACAAAAATATGAAATGAGTTAAGGATAAATGAGCTATGAGAAGCATATGACTAAAATAAAAACCGGCACCAAGTTTTTTAATACTTAATTATGTAATGTACTCTTCATTGAAGCCATTAGAGATAACAGAGATTGCAAAGAAAAAAAAAAAGACAAATCTTTTAAAGTATGACTGTCTTTAAGTGTCTAATATCAGTACATGAATCACCTTTGCAAGCCACTGTCCAGCCTTTAAACACTTGGGTTTATATCATAGAGTTCTTGTTTTTTTGGGGAACCAAAAAGATGAAAAATACTGACTTACCTTTCTGTCCTCTATTTCCACACAGGTATTGCAGTCTGCTTTGATATCCTGAGAGGATGAGAAAAGAAAGAGAAAGAACAGGAATCATACTTATGGTCAGGGAACATTCAGCAGTGTCGTTGAAATGCCCTTTAAAATAATAAAAAACCCACGCTCCTAATGGTTGTTTCTCGAGCCATTGCTCTTTATAGCCCTTTTAAGAAGTATATGCCCTGGTGTTTGCATTAGAGACATATGGATGTCATAACTAAGCTTTATTACATGCAGATGTGGGGTGAAGGCAAAAGCTATGGATCAGAGGCCACAACAAAGAGAAGCTGATGGCTCGTAAAATAATATGCCCCCCTCCCCAATACCTTTATTCACATCAGCAGGAACTGCCCTCAACTCTCTCATTCCAGATTTAGGATACTCAAATCTACCTTCCTTCAACACAAAACCATCACCACCTATTTTTTTATGTTTCTGTCTGTCCAGCTATCCACCCTGTCATCCATCCATCATCCATCCATCCATTTATCCATGCATCCATGGTTCCTTCCATCCATCTTTATTGTACATCTACTTTTTTATGCACTTTTTCATGTTGCTCTGGAATGTAAAGATGAAAAAAAAACATGGTTTCTACTCTCAAGGAATTTACCAGTTAGATAAAATGTCTCCCCCACCCCACATATGTAATTGTAATATTCATTCACTAATGCATTCAGAAGATATACATTCAGCACCCTTGCTCTAGGAAATGAAGACTCAATAACATACAAAACACATGGAAAGTCCTGCCCTGGAGAGGCTTACATTCTGCTAGAAGAGAAAGACAATAAAAAAGAAACATCAATAAATGGTATTTTATAAGAGGATACGTACTACGAAGAAAAATAAAGCATGGAAAAAGGAATGAAAATGTAAGATGGGGGAATAAAATTTTAAATTTAAAGAGAAGTGGCAGGGGCGTCCTGGTGGCTCAGGAGGTTGAGCAACTGAATTGGGCTCCAGGCAGGATCTCACAGGTCATGACATTGAGCCCCACGTGGGGCTCTGCACTGACATCTCAGAGCCAGCTTGGGATTCTGTCTCCCTCTCTCTCCTCCCCTCCTCAGTTCACACACACACACACACACACACACACTCTCAAATAAATGAATAAATAAATAAATAAACAAATAAACAAAACAATCATTAAAAAAATATTTTTAAGAGAAGTGGCAACTGAGCAAAGGCTTGACGGAAGTTAGGGGATGAGCCTGCTCCTGGGGAAAGAGCATCTCAGGCAAGGGAGAGCAAGTGCCAAGTATCGGACACAGTTAAGCTACAGGAAGGAGGAAGGAAGACTCGGGACAGGAGAGAAATTTATTAGGAAAATAGTGGGAGATGAGATCTGAGGAGGACGTTGGGCTTTATTCTGAAAGTAGTGAGGAACCACTCAAGTTTTATCGTGTTTTATCTTGTGGCAAAATACACGTAACATTTACTATTTTGACCATTCAAAGTGTTTAGTGGTTTAGTGGCATGAAGCGCTTTCACGTTGTCGCGCAAACATCCCCACCCTCCATCTGTAGAACTTCTTCATCCTCCAATTGAAATGCTGCTCCCATTAAACACTAAGTCCCCACTCCTCCCGCCCCCAGTCCCTGGCGGCCTCAGTGCTACTTTCTTTCTCTGTGGGTTTGACTACTCTAGGTACCTCATAGGGTCAGTCTGCTACATCGGCCACAACGAAAGACCACAGATTGGGCAACTTTAATAAAAGAAACCTATTTTTTTTTTTCACAATTCCAGAGGTCACAAGTCCAGAATTGAGACGCTGTCAGGGTTTGTTTCTGGTAAGAACTCTCTTCTAGGCTTGTAGATGGCCACCTCCTGACTGTGCCCTCATGTGGTCTCTTCTCTATATGCAAGGAGAGATCTCTGGCATTCCTTCCTCTTCTTATAAGGACATGAGTGCCATCAAGCTAGGACCCTATGACCTTTTAAATCTCCATTATCTTCCTAAAGGCCTTATATCTAAAAACAGTCACATTGGGGGTTGGAGCCTCAACATATGAATTTGGGGATAGGGTACAATTCAGTGTATAACACTCATATTAGAGGGATCATACAGTGTCTGTGCTTTTGTGTCTGGCTTATTTCATCTGGCATGTCTTCATCTAAGTCTCAGCCATGTAGTAGCAGATGTCAGAATTTCATTCCTCTTTAAGGATGAAGAATATTCTATGTACACATTACATTTTGTTGACCCATTCATCCATGGATGGTTGTTTCAAACTTTTGGCTATGATGAATAATGAACATGGGTGTTCAAGTCCTTGTTTTCAACTCTTTCACATATATACTCAGAGGTGGAAGCTGGATGGAGTCCACAGGTGTCTTAAAGGATTAGAGGTGGAATATGAGAGAAAGACATAGGCCACGAACCATTCCAAGGTTTTTGGCCTGACCATTCTAGAATGGAGATGGGGGGCTATGGGTAGCAGAATAGTGTAGGGGTCTTCAAACAATAATGGCTTGGGGGTAAGTTAAATCTATAGAAATATTTATTCTCTCATTGATAAGTACTTTGGTCTATTCTGCTGATGCGTCCTTGGGAGAAAGTTGATTAAGTGGAAGGCCATTACCATGGTGATTTATTAAGCACAAGAAATTCTAGGTCTGTATGAATCAAGAATGGAACCTAAGGAGACAATATCATAAGGTGAAGGTTGTTTTTTTTGTTGTTCTTGTTTTTTGTCATTTTGTGGGGGTTTTTTGTTTTGGGTTTTTTTTTTATTGTTTGTTTGCTGGTTATTTTTATGTAACAGACTGTTTCAATATCTATAAAATGAGACTGAAACAGTGAACAATGATTGAATGACTCCTTGGTGCCCAGAACTGGGCAGGTGTTTTTCATACTTGTCTCTAAGCTCCACACAACCAAGCAAGGTTGGCGTTTTTAGTTTTACCATAAAAATATTGACATGAGTGATTAGGTAACTCATCCTAGGTCACACAACGACGGAGCATAAGTCTACACCTGGAAATGGCTCCTACACTAGGCACTTTTCACTCTTTCAGGTAATTTTATTTTGTTTTAGTCAAGGTGGTTGGTCAGTATGGATAATTCAGGCCCTATGTCTCATTATGTTCCTTCCTTTTTTTTTTTTAAGTTTATTTTATTTTTGAGAGAGAGAAAGAGAGAGTACACAAGCATGAGTGGGAGAGAAACAGAGGGGTGGGGGGAGAGAATCCTAAGCAGGCTCCAAGCCATCAGTGCAGAGCCTGACATGGGGCTCCAACCCACAAACCATGAGATCATGACTTGAGCCAAAATGAAGAGTTGGATGCTTAACCGACTGAGCCACCCAGGCATTATTTTCCTTTCTATGCAGAGGAGGGACATCTAAAGCAAAATTATCTAGAGAAGAGGCACCGTTGTGATTCTCAAAGCATGGTCCCCATAACAGCAGCATCAGCATCACCTGAGAACCTCCAAGAAATGCATATTCTTGGTCCCCACCCAGACCTAATGAAGTGATCCCTGCTTTAGCAATCCCTCCAGGCATTCTGCTAGGGGCTAAGGCTGAAGAGTGTCATGACTAGCAGTTCATGCTGAAGCCAGACTCCTGCATCCCAGGTGTGGTGCCATAACATGAGAGCTGTGTAGCTTAGGCAAGTGTCTCTACCTTCCAAAATGCCAGTTGTCTTATCTGTAACATAGGGGTAATATTAGAAACTAGCTATTCAAAGTGGGGTCTGTGCCCCAGAAACTACAGCATCACCTGGGAGCTTGTTAAAATGGAGCATCTCAGGCTTCACCCCAAATAGACTGAATTAGAATCTGCATTTTAACAAATGTGTGGACTGGGGCGCCTGGGTGGCTCAGTCGGTTAAGCGTCTGACTTTGGCTCAGGTCATGATTTTTCTTGAGTTTGAGCCCTGCATCAGGCTCTGTGCTGACAGCTCAGAGCCTGGAACCTGCTTCAGATTCTGTGTCTCCCTCTCTCGGCCCCTCCCCCACTCACACTCTGTTCTCTCTGTCTCTCAAAAATAAATAAACAATTTTTTTTTACTTAAAAAATGTGTAGACTGAATGACTGTGTTCCCCAAAATGCATATGTTGAAGCCGCAAACCCCCAGGGTGACTATATTTGGAAATGGGGCCTCTAAGGAAGTAATTAAAGTTAAATGAGGTCATAAAAGGGGGAACTTTATCTGGTATTTTAAGAAGAAATACCAAAGAGCTTGTTCCCTCTCTCTCTGTATCCATGCACAAAGGAAAGGCCATGTGAGAACACAGAGAGAAGGGGCCATCTCTGACCCAGGACTAGTACTCCCCAGAACCTGACCTTGCTGCCTTCCTGATTTTGGACTTCCAGCTTCCAGAACTGTAAGCAAATACATTTCTCTTGTTTTAAGTCTCTCAATCTGTAGTATTTTGTTACGGCAGCCTAAACTGACTAAGGCAACGAGATTCCCAGATTATCTCCAAAGCCCCAGTCTTGGGGTCATGGGGTCATGGTTTTCTCACCACACCCCTATTTAATCGCTGAGGTCTTTGATTGACCCTGAACCTTTACTCTTACTAACAACTCTCTTGGAGTTCCTCCACTAAGACACATAGTGATTAACTCAGTATGGGAGTGATGAAAATCATGACTTATTTTTAAACCCAGGAGATGCCATCTAGAAACAAGGCAAGATAAAGCAGTTCCTCATCTGTTTTATGCTATTCTGACGGGGGGAAGTATGCATTCCTTTCTTTCCTCCAGTGAAAATATGTGGAGTGTGCAGGGAAGAGTCCATATCCAGTTTTGATTTGCCCACAAAGAAGTGGGAGGTGTTAATCAACTAACTAACGAAATCAAGAAGCCAAAGGCAAGTTTTTGTTTTTAATCTGCCACCACGGACCCATGCAAGTGACTGAAAAAAGCCATCTGGCAGAATCAGAGCTCTTGCCATCTCCCTAAGATTATTCGATTTATTCTTGTCAGGATTAATTTACTAAACCCATGCTGGATTTTTTATTTAGATGATATTGTTGGTTTGTCATGCACTGCAGATCTACACGGGAGGCACCACAGGGGACTGCGCTTGCTTCTGAACAATGTTGGGCTCAAATTGGAAAAATGTCACTTTGGCGGGAACAAATTATTGTTCCGATCGCTCCTCGTAGAGCTGGTGTCTCCGGATGGGCTCCGACCTGACCTTTTCCAAACCAGAGTAGTCGAGTAAGTACTTCAGCCCCATTTGATGACTTCACTAGGAAAACAGCTCAAGTACTTAAGTGTTAAGGATGAATTTGGAGGCATGGACTCATCACTAAGCAATCAATTTCCCCACAGAAGCCAGCCATTCTCCTTTCTGTAGTTGGAAAACTCCAAACAGTGGCTTAATCACTGGCAACAGATAGGATTTTCTACATGCTAAGGAGTCACACTGTTTGGGTTCATATAACTGAATTCCCTGTATGTAAAATAAGGAAAATGATAGCCACTTCATTTGTTGGGAGGCGTATCTAATACATGCAAAATCTTAGCATATGTCAAGTCACGGATAAATGTTAGCTATCATTGATGGCACCCTCCAAGTGTCTTTGTGAGACCTGGTTCTGAGCAGAGTATTGAGAACTTAAAAAAAGTTTCTTCTGAGTTCTTCTGGCTTTTAGACATCAAAGCACTTGTGTATCTGTTCTTTTCAAAAGCCGTTCTCTCTCCCCAGAGAAACTTAATTTCTTCTGCATTTTGTATGGTAGTTGTTTCTGATGATTTTTGTAGGTCAGGGATATTTATGCCCACAATTCAGAGAACCATCATCCTGTATCATACATTAGCACCATCCACAGCTCCGAAATGCCCAGAAGTTAAAGGTCCCTGTGAACAGGTGGGGATAAATGTCTGCCAGTGAGATTCTGGAGGCCTCCAAGGATTTAGAAGCAAGGAGTCTAGAGTGGGTGGAATACTAACTCTCAAAAGATATGTCCATGTCCCAAACCCTGGAATCTGTGAATGTGACCTTCTTTGGAAATACGGTCTTTGCAGATGTAATTAAGCATCTTGAAATGAGATCATCAAGGTTATCTTCATGGACCCTAAATCCAATGACAAGTGTCCTTTTAAGAGATAGAGAAGAGATATCCATATGAAGACAGAAGCAGAGACTGGAGTGACAGAGCCACTAGCCAAGGAGTGCCCGTAACAACTGGGAGCTGGAAGAGGCAAGGGAAGCATTCACTCGCAGAGAATCTGGTAGGAGGTAACCCTGCTGACAGAAGATGAAACCATCCAGGGGCACCTGGGTGGCTCAGTCGGTTAGGCATCCAACTTCAGCTCAGGTCATGATCTCGTGGTTTGTGGGTTCAAGCCCCGCATCGGGCTCTGTGCTAACAGCTCAGCGCCTGGAGCCTGCTTCGTATTCTGTGTCTCCTTCTCTCTCTGCCCCTCCTCACTCATGCTGTGTGTGTGTGTGTGTGTCTCTCTCTCTCTCAGAAATAAACATTAAAAAAATAAAAATAAAAATAAATAAGATGAAACCATTCACCCTTAGCATCCTTAAAGATTTGAGTTAAAATTATTCAGGGGGGAATGACATGGGAAACAAAGGCAGAAGGAAATGAAAAATGAAATTAAATTTTATAACCCGCAGCCCATTGACAAATACTTGAGGCAGGCAAAGTAGAACATTTCTCCAGGAACCCCGTACTGTCTTCAAGTTAATGCTTTGCTAGAGGGAAAAACAACCTTAGCTTGACAATAGCTAGTCCATTAATATCCTGTGAGTCTTCTTTAGCATATGAAAATCCCTTTAGGAACTTGCCCTTGACTTTACCTCCCCCAACTCCCAAGTATATAATCAGTCTCTCCTCACAATCTTGGGACAGCTCTTTCTGCCCAAGGGTCTTGTCCCTATGCTTTAATAAAATCTTTTTGTATCCTAGACCTCTCAAGAATCCTTTCCTGGGTGCCTGGGTGGCTCAGTTGGTTAAGCGTCTGACTTTGGCTCAGGACATGATTTCACGGTTCATGAGTTTGAGCCCTATACTGGGGATTTGCGCAGAACCTGCTTCAGATTCTCTGTGTCCCTCTCTCTCTGTCCCTCTCCAGTGCTCACTCTCTCTCTCTCAAAACAAATAAATAAGCATTAAAAAAAAAAGGAATTATCTTATAAGTGGAAAAAAAAAAAAAAAGGGAATAGTTCTTTCTTGGCCATTGGCTCCAGACCTCCACCACCATGCCAAAACCCCATCGTTGATTTCAGACTTGTGCCCGCCAGAGCTGTGAGAAAACACAGTTCTGCTGTAGTAAGCCACAAATTTGTGACAATTTTTTACAGAAGCCATAGGAAACTGATCAAGAGCCTCAAGGAGCTTCCGGTGTAAATCTCTCTTGATACTTGCCTACTCGCCACTGAGAAAAGAAAGGCATGATCCAGGGACCACCCCATGAAAGCCAACCCCTAGGGAAGAAAAAAAAAAAACCGTTTACACAGGCGATTCCAGGGCAACTGCATGCTGTTATGACCACAGGCCCTTGTGTTTTCAGAAGATAGCACCTGAAATCTATGTTAATGATTTCAGGTATCAACCCTGGAAGGGCAATATAGAGAAAAGACTAGGCTGCTTATATTGGACCAAGAGTCAAGTATGGTCAGTATCTCTAATGTGGCATTGTTCTCCTGGGCTCAGATAATCACCAAGTCCCAGAGAATATTTCAAAGGAAATACCTATAGCTTAAAACATCTCTCTAGAGCTGGAGGACCAGGATTCACATGACAAGCCCAAATAGGGTTTATAATCAACTACCCTTCTACTGGGGGAGAAATCCAGATGTTTTGTTCTTTCTCTTCAAATGGGACAAACGCTATGACAAGACAGTTTTAATATTAAGAAAAAAATATTTTCCAACACCACACTCCAAAAAGAATCCAAAAATTCATTTTAAATTCTGAATTAACATTTTACAGAGGAGGGAAAAATAAGTTTGCCTCTACCCTTCTGGGTTCCTGGCTAATATCCCCCATAATAAAAGATTAACTACAGAAAAACAAACAGAAGTTTAAACAGAAGTTTATACCTTCTGTATACACAGGACATACCTAGGAAAACTGAGTAACTCTTAAAAGGTCCCCAGCCATCACCTTAGCTAACATCTTCAGCTAATGACAAAAACAAAAAGTCAGGTGGGAAGTTGACCTCAGTCAAAGCACAGGAAACAAGTATAAGGTTGGTATGCAATTTAAGCCACTGCCTCTTGATCAGAGTTTCTGGAGACTTAGACTCATCCTTTACTTCCTGGTACAGGGAGGGAGACACCCTTACAAATGGAGATTTCGCTTATAAATGTAAATTTTTTTCTCACAAAAGGGCACCCTCTCTCTTTTCACAGATTCTTTTGAGTCAGGAGCCTCCCTAAAGTAAACATCCCTAAATAATTCTTATGCCAAAGAGGCATATTTGGGGGTAGTACCTGCTCCCTTTCATTTATATATACTTTACTTTTCATTTATATATACTTTTACTTTTCATTAATGATATAAGATGAACTGAAATCTATCTACCCTCTATGCGCTTTATGCCTTCCTCAAAGCCATATTTTGTCCTTGCATCTGAATATTTAAATCTGTATTCTAAATATAATCGACTCATTTAAAGATAATGATTGTGCCCCAAAATTTTTGAAAAAAAAAAAAAAAAGACTGTGTTGTCTTGTAACCATAGTTAGTACAAATTTGTAGTCATGTGTGCCTTGCTGCCAGATTCTTCAGTCTGTGTTCACTCAGCTCAAAAGACCAAGATTCAAATAAGGTTACTTGAATACATAAAGAATAGCATAAAACGTTTGCAGTGACATATTTTATCCACTGCATGCAAGGTCTCCATTCACAAATTTGCTCAGCCCCTGCAATCTCACATATGGCCAGCAGATGGAAGCAAATAACTTCGCAAAATACCAAAAGCACCTAGCAATGTACCACAGCATCCCATTCGTGGGGTCTGTACACGTCTTGAAATAACACAATCTATCTGCTCCCTCAAAACTTAAATCTCTAATGACTGTACGCTTTAATCACTAAGCTTGAATTACTTACCAGGGATGTGATCATTTGAGGAGGCATTTTATTATTACGTGTTTAAGAAGGTTCAGTGTGATCGAGATCCCTGTTTCAATGCACACGATAGTCTAAAAAGTTTCAATCTAAATGTGAAGACTGAGACTTTATTTCAGAGCTATTTTGCATGAATTCATACAAATGGCAAAAATAATGTATGTAAACTAAGTTCTCGACATAAATCCATTCAACTAAGAGAGTAGAATCTACTTTAGTTGGCTAGCTCAGAATGCAATGCTGTTGATTTTATAAATGTCTGGAGGAATTTTATGTGTGTGTGTGTGTGTGTCTGTGTTTGTGTGTGTTTGGCGGGGGGGCAGGGGTGGTTATGGGATATTTTCTTTGGGAGAGAGCTAGCAGGAAAAACCGGTAAAGCCCAAAAGACCACAAAACAATTCCCAAATGCAGGCTTTCTGCGAATAAAGATAGCAAAGCTTTCATCTTAAAATTGTGACTTCCCTTTTTGAGGAGAGCACCCTCACCCCCATGAATTATTTTGTTCTCTTCATCCTACGCTTTTTTTGCAGCTTAGCTATCAGGGGACAAGAGAGAGTTGGCAGGAACCCTGGCAGCCCAGGGCTGCTGGCTCAGCACACTTAAATTTGATACTGAGGAAGGCAGCCCCCTCTCAGGTAGGAGCAATATGTCACCAAGGTAAGCTCAAACCAAGGGTCTGTTTGCAAATAAGAGCTATGCATTGGCATCACAGCAGGGGCTTAATGAGAGCGCTTTTAATTAACTGTAAAAGTAATTACCCATATTAGATGTAAATCACACTTGTTTTTACATGAGGTGAATAATTTTAGTGCAGCTTTTAAGAATAATACTTCTGGAGGGGTTGTCAGCTGCACTGGCTCTTAACAAGTCCACGTGTTTAAAAACAGTATCTAGGAGGAAAACACCAGCCCAGAAAGCCTTGGGTTTGTCACCTGGCTTGTGCCAGCTTTGCAGCTTCTCTCTTCACTTCTATGAGGCCCCGCCGCTAAGCACACCCTCTCCACAGGTGCCTGGGAGAAACACCCCCACTAACACTTACAAATCCTGTCAGGTTTTTGTTCTGTAACGTTTTGTTTTTTGTCTTCTTGGCTATTAGCCTCCTGGAAGATCCCCAGCACTTCCACTGATGGGTTCTTGTGCATAATTAAGGGATTCAGCCGGAAACATATGAACCAGAGGGAAGATGAAGGAAGAAGCCCAACAGGCCACTGGTGAGCGTCTTCCATGAGCTAAGGCAGATACTGTCCAAAGGACAAAACAGATTCCTAAGGAGAAAGTACAGGAGCACCCAGCCCAGGCTCACAGGGGTCCCGGGGGCCTGCGGGGAGGTAAGGGATTGCACCCTAGAGTTCCAGGGCAGCACCCCTGATGCAGGCAGATGTCTGCATGAGCAGCACCAAAACAGAAAGGCAGCTCTCCGACGGACTTATAAAAGGTAGGAGAAAAGATGGTGGTCAGGGCCGGGAGGGAGCAGAGGGAGAACTCCTTGAGTGGGAAAGTGTGCTAAGATGCCATCCTCTGGGCTCCTGAAATTTCCCTGACTTAGGAAAAGTGTGGGGTGGGCCCCTGAACCTCCCTTTTGAACCACAGAGAGGCATAAACAGCCAGGATGGAGTTTGCAAATACAAAATTACTGGGTAATTATTTATACTTTGATAGGCACCTTCATTAAGGGATTTGAAGATGCAATTATCAAATTGAAGTTCAGCGCACTCCAGTTAGGCAACAGAACTGAACACCAGGAAAGCAGAATGAAGGCAGAAAGGGGAGTTTAAGCCCTGCCCACCGAGTGGGCCAGCAACTTGGGTGTCACTCAAATCCTTTTTAAAAACAAACCTGGCCTTCCATTTGAAGAGCATGGCTACCATTGTGATTGTTTCCCTGTCTATAGCCTCCTTTGGGTTTTGGTTGCTGCTGTGTTCTTATTAATGCTCGTAGTTGATCTCTGCCTTAAAACAACCCCAAGAGGGGGTTAGAGCAGGAAATGTACTGGTTTGATATGATGCCCTGAAAACTTAATCTGGTTCAAGGTCAACTGAAAGAGCAACCAGACCTGGATTTTTTGTCTCTCACAAGGAGCTTTTTATTCCTTACTACAGGGACACACATGTTTTCCCAATGTCTCAAACATCTGATACAATGTAGCTATTTCCCACATTGCCTATATAAAGGATTCAAATTAAGAAAAAAAAAAAATAAAGACTATAGCTTGGCTCTTAATTAATATACCAACCTCTTGAGGAAATGTGACACAGTGAACATTCAGCTGTACTAAGAAAATGAAATAATTCACAATGATATTTGAGGGCAAACGCAATGAGAAGTTATATGATTTTTTTAAGTTTTATCTTAGAGAGCGTGCACAAGCAGGAGGCGGGTAGAGGGGGAGACAGAGAGGGAGAGAGAATCTTAAGCAGGCTCCGCACTCAGCGTGGACAACAATGCAGTGCTTGATCCCATGACCCTGGGATCGTGACCTGAGCTGAAATCAAGAGTTGGACATTCAACCGACTGAGCCACCCAGGTATCCTGAGAGGTTGTATTATAATTTTCTCTCCATGTACAGATACAAACACACAAGACAGAAGCCGCGAGAACCAGTCTACCTTGCTTCAAATCCTACCTCTGCCCCTTAATAGCTCTGTGACTTCATGAGGCAACTTATCTGTGTCCTCAGTTTCCGTATTTCAGAAAATGGAAGAAATGTCAGTCCAGATACCATCAGGCTGGTGTTAGTATAAACAAAGTAAAGTGCTGTCATGAAGCCAGAGGGGTCAGAAGTGTTTTTTATGATAAGTGCAATTTTAAAATTTTATTTATAGTATCTATGTATATTCATTAGATACTATTCTGCATATTAGATAATTTTATTGTAATTATTCTTCTTCCTTCTTTATGTAAGATGGTTCTAAACACTGCCTGAATTCTTCTGTGTCATTGCTATTTCTGTCCATGAAATGGACCCCTAGTGGCAACAAAAATGGCAATTTCTAAGAGCACAAGTCTCCTGGGAATTGATGCTAATAGATGGTCTATCTCAACATCCACTAAGTCACTCTTGCAAGGAACTTCACACTACAGTGACTACACAAAACTACTTAACTGAATATTTATTCTCCTTGTAAGAATCGTCAGATATTCCAGAAACACATCTAATGGTCAAAGCAGGGATTATGTCAATTAGCAAACGTATAACACAACTGAAATTCAACAGAACTAATGCAAACTCTCTAAAAAAAAAAACAGCATGCTGTGTTACCTCATAAGTATACAGAGATGAGTTGCCAGTTTCCAAGAAGTGGCTCTGTTCTAATACATTTGACAAAGCTTTGCTGATTGCTGGATGGAGCCACGGCTCTCCCAGAAAACTGATATTTGCAGCATTCCTTTGGGCTGTAACAATCCTGTCAACCACAGTTTCTTGGGAAGCAATATTTTCTGTCCCCTGTGACCTTGGTTTGGCATCTCACTTTCTGGTAGGAAATGGATAGTAGCCTTTTCAATAAGATTAAGTAATCAACTCTTTGTTCCAGGAATACAAACTTTATTGTCTACAGCCTAAGTCATCTACAAATGGTTGTGATTACTTCTACTTCTGCTCAAGCTAAATCAGCGTGGATTTGGAAAAGATACAGATATCTCTTTTTTTCTGTCAATTTTCTACACTGTGGAATGGGTGTTATGAATGAGACAACATAAGAGGAGAAATGGAAAAATTTGCTATTACCGGGCTGAACATAATATAAACTTGTGTAATAGAAAAGCTATTCAATCTGTGTGTGCATATCCTCACTCATCAAAAAAACATACAGAGATCTTGGTTTAGCTTCCAGTGGAACATTCCTAAATTTGACAATATGGATCTAAAAGTTAATATACCACAAAAATTTTTTTAATCTTATTACACTGAATGTGTACATCTAAATATGTGGACCCTAAACTTCAGATCCCCAAGACTAAATTTAAAAATCACCAGAGAAAGAACCACTTAAGCTTTTTCAGAAAAATGAAATAGAAATATGAATGTAAATGTTCTTCCCCAAGCCATGTGATTTATTAGTAATCCATTCTGCAAAACACTCCTATCAATTCTCACATGAGTACAGGAAAAAATGTACCTTAAAAGAGACAGTTTAGGATAATTACATTTCTCTGCTTGTTCATCTTTTTCCCCAAATGCCATGTTTACTTGCAGAAACTGTCATTTGCTTTTTATTCACAAAAAGAGAATTAAGAATATTCCCTTTAAAGTTTTGATTACTTTCTCTTTTGCACTGGCCGTCCTATACAGTTAGTAGCATATAGACACTATGTTGGGAAAGAGTAACAAAAATCTAAGCTATCCCTCAGGACGTCTTAAATACCTCAATTATCCACACTGGCCTGGGAATGAGGTAAGAAAAATAAGCTCTCTGTGGCCAACCAAGAAGGCTACCTCTTTAAAAACAGAAACTTTGTCATTTAACCACTCTGGGTGAAATCCCTAAAAAACGTGTTTCACTGTCTCCACTTTCTAAAGCATGGAGAGTTGCTTCTGACATCGCAACTTGGTACAGTACTAACACCAGGATGCTAACCTTAGAAAGTCTTGCCCTCCTTCTAAATAGCCCCATGTCTCTGTCCTATGTTGTGTTCTTGAAGAATATGCAGACCTATTTCAGTGTTATTCTAATGCCTGCCTTCGTGCTCAGTGTACTTCCTGCTGTCATTTCTTTTAATTTGGTTCTAGATTCACAATCAGTTACCTAGGGTGTGCTTTCGAGTTTCAATCTTTTTAAATACTGAAAGTTAAATACATGTTCTGGTGTTTTCTCTGTTTGTTTACTGACTTTGACATTTGTAAGCTTCAGATGATCAAATATAATAGAAATCTGTCTGGTTTCTGGTGCATTAATTAGAAGATTACTATTTTTTTAAATATTTAGTTGCTTTTATAAAAGTTCAGATGCATTGCATATTGACTTAAATGCATGAGCTTGACTTTTCAAGTTTGTTTAAATAGTTGATGTTAGGTGGAATGTATAAATGAATAAAACTAAATTTCCTTTTGGTATCATAACTACCCCAAACCCATTATGAATTGGCAAAGAGCATGGGGCTACTTGGATTTATTTAAATTACAGGGAAAAGAGTCATGCTTTGACCAATCCCACCTCCTCTCCTAGACTTATTCTATGATGTTCCTCCCCAGATACTGCATTCTGTGTGAATCTATTCTTAAATATTTTTTTTTATGTTCCAGAAACTTGCCTCACTGTGCCCCCTCAACCTGAATCACTCTCCCTCTGCTGACCCAACTACCTGCTTACCAAAGCTCATTTCACCTCCTACTCTGCTCTGCTACTCGGGAACACACTGCTCTCTTCGGGACCATGCTCTCTACCTGCAGTTCTAATGCAGGACCGACTTCACCTGGATATTTCCAGTATTCTTTATACATGCCTGTCTCTTCCATGACATTATCAGCTCCTCAAAGGCAAGGGTACCAAAATCAACAACTAGCTTTCTTCCAAAAACGTAATTCTTAGTGATAAAATATATATAATTATTATAAATATACATATAATATATACTATATAAATAAAATACAAAATATAAAAATAAAATATAAATATATAGTATGTAATTTATGAATATACTATTTTATATTCACATATTTCATATTCATTTAATATAAAATAAATATATAATATTTGATAAATAAATATATATTATACATCATATATATGATATATAGTATTAAATACATATATATTACATATATTATATATGTGTGTGTGTGTGTATATATATATATACAATATATTTACATAGGATTTCATTCACTGAATCCCATGAGGCAGGCACAGTGATTAATCCCCATTTTAAAGAAAACAAACTCAAGCGAGGTTAGGTTTCTTGGAAGGTCACAGCTGGCAAATGTTGCCTCTAGAAGGTAAACGTGGTTTATTTCACCCAAAAGCCAGCGATCCTAACTACTTAGCTGATTGGTTTTCCTGTTACACTTACCCCCTTTTTCTAAATTTTTTTTTAACGTTTATTTATTATTGAGAGACAGAGAGACACAGAGTGTGAGCAGGGGAGGGGCAGAGAGAGGGGGAGACACAGAGTCTGAAGCAGGCTCCAGGCTCTGAGCTGTCAGCACAGAGCCCAACTCGGGGCTCGAACACATGAACCGTGAGATCATGACCTGAGCCAAAGTCAGTTGCCTAACCAACTGAGCCACCCAGGAGCCCCAACTTACCACCATTTTCTTAAAACAGTAACCTAGCCCACAGAAAAAAAAACTGTGTTTAGTGAAGTTACTGAAAGCACAACAGAAGGCAGTTTTGCTATTTATTTGCTTTCCTGACACTTTTGAGCTTCCATCAATGAATCAGTACATTTGGTGTAACAGAATATATGAATGCTTGTGTGTATGTGTTTGTGAGAAATGCATATAAAGGGTTCAACGAAGAGCCTGGATTTTAAAGTCACTCACACATATGCCCAATTACAATCTTCATTAACTGGCTTGAAAGCAAGAAATACCATGCATTCCTGTAGCCAGGCTAAACGTACACATTTAAACGCTCAAGAACACCTTTCCCACCTACCTGTGGAAGATCAGTCTTTCTTGGTTTACAGCCACAAACAGCGTTCTGAACATATGACCTGTCCTACCATCCCCACACCGACACTGGGGCACTCACAAGCTTTGTCTGTAAGATGCATAAAGCCATTGCAACTTTCCCCCACGGGCTGAGAAAACACAGGCCCTAGGGAAGAAACTGGCCAATCCCAGAAAAACACACCAAGATTTTGTATTCCGATCTCGCCCCCCTTCCTTTTTTTTTTTTTTTTTAAGTAACCTCTGCCAGGACCCTGAACAACGGGAAGCTCTCAACCTATTTTAGAGGCTTACAATTTCCCATCAGCTTCCTGTCGGAGAGCTCAAATGGTCCCATCCCCTTGTATAAGGTTAACAGGTTTTAAGAAAAAAGATCAGCTCTGGTAATAGCAAATATAATGAAAAAGAAGAGCCACTGCCGATAAAGTCAGCCTAAGTCACTCTCCCAGGTCACAGGCCTCGAGGCTGCTTAGAGCTTTATCAATGAATTCCAGGTTGGATAGGCCTGGCATATACTTCAGCTGAAAAGGAGCTTTGCTGGGTATCACATGGGCACAGCGTCATCAAAGGAATACCTCGAGCAAAACACCCATGCCAGCCTGCCGCCTTACCCTGTATGGCTCAGTTTTGTTCTACTAAATCCATCGACAGTGGCCAGGGACCCTGTGTCTCTGTCTCCCCCTCCATGGACTTTCCGCACATGGTTAGCAAGCACAGATATGCAGGCAAGAGGATGCTGATGACCAGAGGAATATTGTCTCAGCAGGATGATTGACAACAACAGACAGGAACTCCAAGCTGCTTCTCAAGTCCCTTTTATTTCTCCACAGAGCTCAGATTTTTATAATAGACACACTGTGTAAGTTTAAAGTGTACAACACAGGGTGCCTGGGTAGCTCAAGTCGGTTAAGCATCTGACTTCGGCTCAGGTCAAGATCTCGCGGTTCACAAGTTTGAGCCCCATCCAGCTCCCTGCTGTTATCACAGAGCCCGTTTAGGAGTCTCTGTCCTCCTCTCTCTGCCCCTCACCTGCTTGTGCTCTCTCTCTCTCAAATATACATAAACATTAAAAAAAAAAAAAAAAAAGAGGGGCACCTGGGTGGCTCAGTCAGTTAAGTGTCCGACTTTGGCTCAGGTCATGATCTTGCAGTCGTTGAGTTTGAGTCCCACGTCGGGCTCTGTGCTGACAGCTCAGAGCCTGGAGCCTGCTTCAGATTCTGTGTCTCCCTCTCTCTCTGCCCCTCCCCTGATTGCACTCTGTCTTTCTCTCTCTCTCTCTCTCTCAAAAATAAATAAACATTAAAAAAATTTAAAAAATGAAGTGTACAACATAATGGTTTTATATATGTACATATTGTGAAATACTGACCACGATAAGTTTAGTTAATGTCCATCACCTCACATAATGACAATTTTTTTCCCCATGATGAGAATTCTTAAGGTCTACTCTCTTAGCAATTTTCAAATATATAATACAGTATTTTAACTACAGTCACCATGCTATTACATCCCCAGAGCTTATTCATCTTATAACTGAAGTTTGTACCCTTTGACCCACCTTCACCCAATTCCCCCACCTCTTACCCCCCAGCCTCTGAAAACCACAGATCTGTTCTCTGTTCCCATGAGACTGGATGTTTTTGTTGGTTTGTTTTAAGATCCACATATAAATGGGATCTGTTTTATTTCACTCAGCATCCTGCCCTCGAGGTCTATCCATGTTGTCATAAGTGGCAAGATTTCCTTTTGTTTCAATTTAAAATTTATTTGTTTATTTTTGAGAGAGAGACACAGAGCACAAGCAGGGGAGGGGCAGAAAGAGGAAAACACAGATTCTGAAGCAGGTTCCAGGTTCTGAGCTGCCAGCAAAGAGCAAAGAGCCCAACACAGGGTTTGAACTCATGAAGTGTCAGATCACGACCTGAGCTGAAGTCGGATGCTTAAACAACTGAGCCACCCAGGTGCACCAAGAATTCCTTCTTTTTCATGGCTGAATAGTATTTCACTATCTGTATATTCCACATCTTTATCCATTCATCCACTGATGGACACTTGGGTCGTTTCCACATCTAGGCTCTTGTGAATAATGCCGCAGTGAATACAGAGGTGCAGATATCTCTTTAGGATAATGGTTTTTCCTTTAGATATATATCCACAAGTGTAACTGTTGGATTGTAGGGTAGTTCTACTTTTAACTTTTTGAGATACCTTCACACTGTTTTCCAGAGGCTGTATGACTTTATATTCCCACTGGTCCAAAGCTGATCCAATCTGCTGTTGTTGTGATTTTTAGCTAGCACATAATGAACACTGACCTGTGGCAAGCACATTCCAAAATGGTTTACACACATCACTTCCACAACAATCTCATGCAGTAACTTTTACTATCATCTATCTGTACTTCAGGAAGGAAGAAGCTGAGGTCCAGAGAGATGAGGTAATTTTTGTTCAGGACACATAATTAATAAGTGGCAGATACAGTTATCAAATCCAGGTATATCCTTATGAAATATTCATTAAACTATGAAATTTCTCTATTTGAAACCCTAATGGCTTCCCAGTCCACTGAAGATGAAACCCAACTCCCCACATGGCCCTATTTGACCCGTTCCCTAATGACTTTCCTTACTGACTGTTGTCCCCTCTACTCTAGCCACATTGACCGACCCGTTCCCTAATGACTTTCCTCACTGACTGTTGTCCCCTCTACTCTAGCCACATTGACCTTCTGACAGCTTCTCAAGGGCACATTCCGTTGTTGGTCTGCCCCCCCCCCCCCGCAAAGCTCCTGCTCAGAATACCCCCCTGGCTGGCTCCTTTTCCCCATCTTGGTGTCTGTTCTCATACACCTCATCACTGAGCTATGCCCCTGTCATGGTAATGTTCTACTGTCTCTTTCATCTTCTTTATCGCACTTACTATTTTTTGCACGTATATCATTGATGTTGTTTATTTTTCTGTCTCTAGGTCTACCAGACTCTTAGTTCCAAGAAGGTAAGGTCTTTCACGGGCTTATTTTCCATGTCAGATCCTCACTTAGATCAGTGCCTAGCATGTAGAATCTGTTCAGTAACAACTTAACCTCCCTACACTACTTGCCCTTTCTTTGGGGGTACCCCCCCAAAAAATGCTTCATAATAAAGAAGGTTTTTTTTAAAAAAAAAAAACATATGTCTACTTCACCTTCTTACAAAGCTCTGCCTTCCTTTTCTCTTTTTTTTAATTAAAAAAATTTTTTAATGTTTACTTGAGAGAAAGAGACAGAGAACAAGCAGGGGAGGGGCAGAGAGTGAGGGAGACACAGAATCCGAAGCAGTCTCCAAGTTCTGAGCTATCAGCACAGAGCCCGACTCAGGGCTCGAACCCATAAACCACAAGATCATGATCTGAGCCGAAGTCGGACTCTTAACCAACTGAGCCATGCAAGTGACCCTGCTTTTTTCTTAAATATCCATTAAAGATGCGTCTTCTCTTGCTACCTCCCACCTCCTTCTTCTCTTCCCCTCCCTTTCTCTCCCACCTCCTTTTCAATGCACATACCGTTTTTTGGTTTTATTCTATTTGACTCTTTACTTTTCCTTATCCTTCTATTTACCTACCCCTTAACCTCTAATTCTTTCCAACATTAGATCCACATATTTCCAACATCTATTTCAATTACTCTGGACGTGACCTTCTAAATTTCTATCTGCCTTTGCAAGTTAGGGTTTCTTTCTCTTTCCTTGTGCATGTACCTCCCCCCCCCCCACAATATTCCCTGCCCCCTTCTACTTTTATCCATATTAAATGTCTTCTCTTAGGTATTTCCAGTCAGGTTGACAATCAACCAGTTAAAACTAAGTGCAACCTCCTTCTCCCCACCAAATCCATATATATTGAATGAGGCACATGTAAGAATTTTTATTGAATTTAGTGTAAACACATAGAGCATTAAATACCATAGCTGTGTGGCCAAATGTCCCTGGGGAATAGAACTGCCCCCTGGTTGGTGCCTGCTTGGCTCAGTCAGTTAAGCGTCCGACTCTTGATTTAGGCTATGGAAATATTATCACAGTTCATGGGTTTGAGCCCTGCATCAGGCTCTGCGCTGAAAGCGTGAAGCCTACTTGGGATTCTCTCTCTCCTTTCTGCCCCTCCCCACTCACACTTTCTCTCCCTCTCTCAAAATAAATAAACATTTAAAAAAACAAAACTGCTCCTGGTTGAGGACCATTGCCCTAGAGGACAGTCAACTTGATCACTAATAGATCGAGAGATACAGATACCCTGCCATTAGGACATCCTCTTCATGATACAGTGACATAAATCCCCACACACTAATGTCAGGAATATAAAATGGATTACAGGGGACCCTGGGTGAGACAGTTGGTTAAGCATCCGACTTTGGCTCAGGTCATGATCTCATAGTTCATGAGTTCAAGCCCCATGCCGGGCTCTGTGCTGACACCTCAGAGCCTGGAGCCTGCTTTGGATTCTGTGTCTCCCGCTCTCTCTGTGTTTCCTCCACTCCCCCCTCCCCAAAAATAAACATTAAAAATTTTTTTAATGGATTACAAACACACAGATACCTACCAGAGATGCTCTTGCTATCATGAGTGTTAATAATCAGCTAGTTCTGGTCAAATTAAAATTTTGATATCTACTAGCTGTGATATTTGGACAAAGTAGTTAACTCAATAGAATTTTAGTCTTGTGTTCTGTTAGGTGGATACATTACAAGTGTTTCCTTTGTAGGGATGTTCTGAGTATTAAATAAGATCATGTTAAGAAAGACGCCTGAAGCAGTGCCTTGCATATAGTGATGTTATGATTATCATCAAGCCAAATTATCGTATCATATCATCAACCTTATCTTCTTTGGAGTATCGTCCCATTAAAAAGAAAAAAAAAATCACTCCAGGAACTGATGGATTGATTAAGCAAAGAATATCCTCTCTTCTCCCAACACACCTTCTCTCTGCTTATCTCTCTTTTTCCTTCTTTTGGGTGTGGGAAGAAGAGGCAAGAGAAAGTCGCAGGAGGGCAAGGAAGAAGAAGCACCCCCATCTCTCTCTGTCAGGGACAGGGAATCAAAACTGAATAATACATTCAATGAGTTACTTAATTAACTGGGTGAAGGTGAAGCTGAAGCAGCTGAGTTAAATAATGAGATGTCAAGCACAGAAGCTTAGACCAGGGAGGGATTTGAAAACACTCTTCCTGTCAGAAGAAACCACAGGATTTTTCAGGCAGATGACACTAAGGGGTTTAATCTTTCCATTTTTGTCCTTCTGAAAGCAGTGGTCTTTAAAAAAAAAAAATCTGAAATAAGGCCAAATGTAAAATTAGCATTTATGTAGCAGAGGTCATTAAAATGAGTTAGCCCAGGCCCTTTATAACATTAAGCCAGTACTAAAATGAGAAGGATAAAAAATAAAAAAATAAAAGGTCTGGTTAAAAGGATCTTAAATGGAGAGGCTGTTGCTAATAGCAAGGCTATCTCAAAAGGACTAATTAAGCTAGAAATAAATGTGGTTCAAAGGAAAGGCTATTGTGTGATCCACCTAAAATGTCAAATGGCTGAACACAAGACTCACCTGCTGTTAATTAAAATCGAGGTGTCATCCCCAGTTAAGGGGCTGTGAGCATCTCTCTCAATACTCTAAGAATATTGCAGCCAGACACCCACCTTCCCCACCCTTGTTCATCCTGCCAATTAATGCTGATTTTCATCTACATGTTTCGGGGTCAAAAGAGAAAAGCAAAACCTACTTTTTTAAACTAAGACAGCGGATCCCAACTTAAGTCTTTGTGACAGTACGAGTACTTAAAAAGTAAAACGTAAATCAAGGCTGACTTTGAAAAATTATAACCGTTGGTACTCTTGGAGCAAAAAGTCGTTAAACGTCCTCAATTAGACAAGTAACACTATGTTTCCTTCCATTCATCGTGGACATTACATCAATGTAGCCTTGCACGTTTTATATGCTCATGTTCTTTCTGAAGACACTGCTAATAGGATCAGGTTACCTCTTCCCAAGGCCTGTAATTGCCAAATGCAGGCACATCATCGCACACTCCCCAATTTTTTGCCATTTCTGCATACCACATGTACCATTTAGCCACTACAAATTATACACAGACATGCATATCTACACATGCATACATATACACACACATACTCACTTTTTAATTTAAACTATCCATGTA
The DNA here is from genome assembly GCF_018350195.1 of Panthera tigris. NCBI lineage: Eukaryota > Metazoa > Chordata > Mammalia > Carnivora > Felidae > Panthera > Panthera tigris. Next base: position 35,915,706 of record NC_056675.1, read on the forward strand.
ATTTAATATGTAAATTATTCTTCTAATATGCATGCAAACCACATGTATCCAAACTTTTTGGAAATGATGGTTCTATATCTTCACAGAGGTTTATGTCACACAAGTGCACCCACTGGTCAAGTGTCAACAAATGGTACACTTAAGATGTGTATATTTCAATATAAATCAATTTTACCTCAAAAAAAAGTATATAGTGAACTCTTATTAAAGATCTGCATCCTAACGTGTTTAAGGTTAGAGGGTATAAGTGTTGACAACTCGTTCCGAAATGCATAAAAACCAAATATGAGACGGACAGGTGATGGATAGATGGATAGATTATGTGATAAAACAAATAGGTTAAAATGTTAATTATAGTATCTTGCTGGTGGGTATATGAGTGTTCATGATTCTTTCATCTTTTCTGAAAAATAAGATGTTGGAAAAAATTACAACACAGTGCTTATCCATACACCACAGAAAAACCACACCCCGCTATTAGAACATACTCCAGTCTCAGCAGCACCCTGGCAGTCTACAATCAATGAACTCTTCATGGGAAGCCTGCCAAATTTTGAACAACATACAAAATATACTTCCATTACTACTGAGCATACATTCTTAAAAGTCTGTCCTCCAGAGAGAACAGTGAGCTGAGTAAGATATATAAACTGTAAAAGGCAGACTGTTAGCATTCAACTGATATCCCAGAATGACATCTGGTCTACCAGAATCAGAACCAGAGACTGGGGGAACTTTGCCTCATGAACAAAGACGGCTGCCTGACCAGGCTCCTACACATTTATGTTTAAACAGTGTGACCCACTGATGCCTTTATGAACACTCGGAGACAGTGCACATTGCAGCAACAATTATGTTTTTATCGCTGTTGTCAGGTTTACTGATGTTTAGCATGGGCCTTGAACAGAAAAAGGTTGAGGATAATCACTACTGTAGGGAGTGACTGTTTTAAGCTTCTCAGTATTACAGAATGTCTAATGTTTCCTGTGAATGTTCTCCTTTCACACTGAGACACATTCAACTTAATTCCAATATTATCCCTGCCTTGTGAGACACACCTGTCTGTTCAAACTTTGGCTAGCTTCATCTTCCACCAAATTACCACCCTCCCTCCAGCTTCATGGAATGCTTGGCCCTTCCCTCTACCATGCCTTTGTTTTAGAAGGTGCTGCTTGTTTGTACAAAAATTTACTTCATCTACCCCACGTCATGGATTCTTAAGATTCAGTCTAGGGGTTAATGAATTCCCACCTTCTCATTCCTTGGTGCATATACCTCCATGTCCCACAGACTACGGACTTACTCCAACCCTCTACTGTGTTAGAAGTGTTTGGGGCACCTGGGTGGCTCAGTCAGTTAAGCCTCCACTTTGGCTCAGGTCATGATCTTGCAGTTTGTAAGTTTGAGCCCCATGTCAGGCTCTGTGTTGCCAGCTTCAAGCTTGGAGCCTGCCTCAGATTCTGTGTCTTCCTCTCTGCCCCTCCCCCCACCTCTCAAAAATAAATCAACATTAAAAAAATTTTTTTAAGAAGTGTTTGGGGAAGCAAACTCACTGCGGACTGGAAGGGCTTTTCTGATTGTTGAGCTCCTCTCTGTATCTCTTTCTCCTCTCTCTGCCTCATACCTCCAAACAACACATGTTTTTCTTTTGATCTCTGATTCCTAAACTCACCTAGGGCAGGTAAGCACACCTAGGGTAGGTTCCAGGGCCCCACCTTCTAGAGGCCTGCTTTTATTCTCCATCTCTCTGAATCTCAGTACTCTGTGTGAGAGGTGTACCAATGCCTGCTACACTGCTCAACCAGTTTGACAGTCTAGATGTGGTTGTAGGGATACAGGGGACTGGGTGACAGACAGCCAATTTCATCTTGGGCAAAAGCAACAGCATAGAAGTACAGAAGACTCTGCAGCCAGACCAGGTACACTGCAATCCTGGTTCGTCCACATTCCAGATTGGTGGCCATGAGCAAAATAGTCCAGCCTTCTATGCCTCGGTTTCTCATCTTAAAATGGGGGGTAGGGAGGACAATAATAGTTTGCTTTCAGGTTACTGTGATGCTTTAGTGGGGTTTTGTTAGTATGAAGTCCTTCAGATTATATCTGCCACAACTGTTAAATTAACATAACTGTTAAATGACTGCCAAACAAATATAAAAAGCACCATTTTCCAATGAAGCTTCATGAGTAGATAAACTGAATTCTGTACTTTAAGGGCTATTGGGATTCTGTACTTTTTCTTCCCTAGGTTGAACGTCTATAAGGAAGGAAGAAAATGATGAATCAGCTCCTTGCATCCTCAACATCCCACTCCTGGACAAGCACTGCTATGTTCTCACAGACCCTCCCTGATACTCTGAGGAGTGAGCCAGCCTTCTAGGGCGGGGAGCCAGTGCCCAACACGACACGACACCCAGACAACATGTGCTGAACAGGAAACAAAACTCACGGGGCATAAATGTCCAATCCAATCTATATCGGAAGGTCAGGAGTACTGAAACGCTATGTAATTTAAAAACTAAAAAAAAGGAGAAGGAAGAAGAAAAAAAACAGTTTTAGACCTTGATGAAATGTTGGTACAGAACGAAAAGACACACATCGGTGTGACTTCAGAGGCAGGGAACACTATAATCAGAGACTTAAATTATATGAAGCTGTTTCTTTATTTCTGTAATTTGATTGCACATAAATCAATTTTGATTAGATTCAAAAATTACTGAACATGCACCTCAATGAGCTGTCAAGTTTTATCTGATAACGTAAACTTTACATGGGATCAGTGCTAATTTCTACCTAGAGCCAATGTAAGAATTCCCAACAACAATGGCAGACATCATTAAATGCTGCAAATGTAGAAACATAATTAAATTAGCTGATAATCATCATTCTCCTTCTATAGAGGCTCTAATTTAATGCACTTGCAAATGTAATGAGGCTCGCTGGATTGAAAAATATGGTGGAAATAACAGAAACAAGATTACATTAATTGGAAGAGATACTGATAAGGCAGATTGCTCTGCATTTTTTTTTTTTTTTTTTTTTGAAAACCACACAGTTCTGAAAACTGTGATGAGACTGGCTTCTACCACAGTTGGAGAGAAACTAGGAAGCATGAGAGTAAGTACCAGAAATACAACAAAGAAAGAAAGAACACTGTGTTAAGGTTCTAAGAAAGTGACTTATAGGAGTCTCCCCTTATCCACGGGAGAGCCATTCTAAGACTCCCAGGAGATGCCTGAAACCACAGAAAGTCCTCAGCCCTACATTTATTTTTTTCTGTATACACACCTATGATAGAGTATAATTTCTAAATTAGCATAGCCAGAGATTAGCAACAATACCTAATTATAAAATAGAACAACTGTAACCATGTAGTGTAATCAAAGTTATTTGAATGCTGTTTCTCTCAAAATACCTGACTCTACTGTACTCATTCTTCTTGTGATGATGTGAGATGATAAAATGCCTGCGTGATGAGATGCAGTGAGGGGAATGATATATGTGTTGTGACCTAATGTTAGGCCATTGATGACCCTCCTATAAGACCTCAGAAGGAGGATCAATTACTTCTTGGTCCCAGTTGACTGCCAGTAACTGAAACCAGGGAATGTGAAACCACACATGGGCGAGTGGCGGGGACTATTGTAGTTGTATCAGAAATACTCTAGAAAGGAAAAGATCCACAATTTCCTATTTCACTTTATAACTGGTCACGTGGCTACAGGAAGATTCTTATTGAGCATGTGTACACACCACCCATGTATTCATTCATTCATTCATTCAATATTCAAAATATTATTTTTGTGGGCAAGCATCCACTAGGACTCAAACTCTGTTGTTTTCGAGTCTTCCTAATTTAAACTGCCTTTGTTACCTGTACTTCTCAGGTTAGCACTAACCAAACTGCAGGAAAATAATGGATTATGAAGCTGTTTTTGGAACGTGCCTCTCCCCCACTACCCACAGGAGGTAGCTTCTTAGAAGAACAGGATGCTCCTTGGGGTCGTTCTTTTTTTTTTTTTTAAGTTGATTTATTTTGAGACAGAGAGAGAGAAAGTGTACAGGGAAGAGGCAGAGAGAGAGGATCCCAAGCAGGCTCCTCGCTGCCAATACAGATCTCTTTTTAATTTTTTGAGGAACCTCCATACTGTTTTCCAGAATGGCTGCACCAGTTTGCATTCCCACCAACAGTGCAAGAGGGTTCCTCTTTCTCTTCCTCCTTGCCAACATCCATTGTTGCTTGAGTTGTTATTATTAGCCATTCTGACAGGTGTGAGGCGGTATCTCATTGTGGTTTTGATTTGTATTTCCCTGATGATGAGTGATGTTGAGCATTTTTTCATGTGTCTGTTAGCCATCTGGACATCTTCTTTGGAAAAGTGTCTGTTCATTTAATTAAAAAATTTATTTAAAAATTATCCCCATGGGCTTGACATTTGAATAGTAGGAGGAAACCCACTTCCCTTCTCCTGTCACGGTTCTACAATCATCTCCAGGAGTTTTCAGTGACCTCAAGGAAAATGGCACAAAATTTACCAAAACAAACAAATAACAAGAACAAAACACATTTTTCTTCACTTTTATTTTAAATATAGTTGCCCTGGGATGTCTGGGTGGCTCATTTGGTTAAGCGCCCAACTTTGGCTCAGGCCATGATCTCATGGTTCATGGGTTCAAGCCCCGCATAGGGCTCTGTGCTGACAACTCAGAACCTGGAGCCTGCTTAGAATTCTGTCTCCCCCTCTCTCTGCTCCTTCCCTGCTTGTGTTCTGTATCTCTCTCTCTCTCTTTCTCAATAAATAAATAAATAACAAACAAACAAACATTAAAATAATTAAAAATTAAATAAATAAGGCGTGCCTGGGTGGCTCAGTCAGTTGAGCAACCAACTTCGGCTCAGGTCATGATCTCGCAGTTTGTGGGTTCGAGCCCCGTATTAGGCTCTGTGCTGACAGCTCAGAGTCTGGAGCCTGCTTCAGATTCTGTGTCTCCCTCTCTCTCTGCCCTTCTGCCACTCATGCTCTGTCTCTCTCTGTCTCAGAAATAAATTAATTTAAGAATATATATTTTTTAATTTAAATAAATAAATAAAATAAAACACAGTTGCCACTCATGCTCTGTCTCTCTCTGTCTCAGAAATAATTTAAGAATATATATTTTTTAATTTAAATAAATAAATAAATAAATAAATAAAATAAAACACAGTTGCCCTGTGTAGCCCTGTGGCTACTTCTGAAACAAAGATGGTCTGATAAAAATCATTCAAAGTAAAGATGTCCTAACTCCCAAGGCAGAGAACATCACTGTGGCTGGAACCAAAGTGGGGAGAAGGCAAGGTGTTCAGGTCTGTGGAATGCATTATAAGAGCTCCAGAAGGTCCACAGTTTATTCAACATCATCACTCATTTCTGAGCCTCCCAAAAGATATAATAAAGGCTACAGCCCTGCAAAAATCCTGATCTCACCAAAACCAGAAAAATAGCCAAGAATTTCAAGTAGGCAAGGGACAGGCTTTTTTCTTCCCTTTAAGAATTCAGAAGACAGACTACACACGTAGCTTTGTAAAAGAAGGAATGATACATTTCACTGACCCACAGTGTCTTTTCCTGGCTTGCTCCAGAGGAAAGAAAGTAATCATATTGGCCAAATACACTATTTATCTCCTATATCACATACAAGTTGCATTCCTTTGCATACTTCTATTTCTTTGCCATTTTCCCCCATATCTTCCTTTTCCATGGTACATGACTGTAAGATGGGTCACAGAATAGAATTTCCACATAGCAATATGCAGCATGGAATCATTATCAGTCACCACATGAAACTAACAACCGGACACCTTCCTTGTAATTTAGATTTCATTGCCCCTCTTGCTGTGGTCTCTGTTCCCCACTCATCACACAGCCACAAACACCAGCTTTCAAAATTCAGGTCAGCTCTGCTTCCTTTACAAAGGACCCCCTCCCTCTTCCCCAGTGATCTCATATTTATTAGCTTAATTTGTTTGCATGTTATCTTTTGATCTCTTTGTACTAGAATGTAAGCTGATGGGGGGAGGTATGGATGTGGGCAAGCCTTTGCTAGTTCACCAACATGCTCAGTCCCCATAATACTGCCTGGGATAAGGTGCTTAATAAATACATGTAAGCAGCAGACTGACAAAAGTCATCAAATAATACATTTGGTTAAAGGAGCTTGCTAAAGATGTGGCAGTGAAGTAGCTATTTCCATTTAAACAGCTGTTCCTTTAATTTGTTTAAAAATGGAAGAGTCTAAAGAAAGAGGCCCATAGAGAATTAAATGTATTAACTAGCATCTTCTCAGGGTCCACCGCCTTGTCCAGCTTCACAGAATAACAACATGGACAAAAACAACAAAAACTGAATTCCATGTTTGCTCTGTGCCCAGAACTGTCCTGCAGGCTTTAAGCACATCAATGACATTGAGGATCATAATTTTCTTTTAAAAAATAAAAGTCAAAAATCCAAGAATGATTTTTGAAAAAGGGAAACTCAGAAGGAGAGACAGGGGCATTGAATGCCCATTCACTTATTCATTCATTCATGCTTTTATTATTTTGTATTCATATGTTCATTTACTTTTTCATCCTTTCATTCAAAAAATTCCTTAAGGGATACCTACAATGTGCCAATGACTCACTAAAAGATTAAAATGTTCTAGAAATGTTCCCATTCCACACAGACACCCACTCGCCATTGTACCAGTCATGGGTCGCGTAACGGGCTGAAAACGAGGCAAGCCCCAGTAGCCAACATGAACTTTGCAACAGTATATAGAATCTTTATGTGACGTCTTCCAAAATGACTTTCTCTCAGACCTTCAGTTATTTTTTTTTAATCAACCTATTCACATTAAACGAGTGCTCATCTTCTTTATTAAGTGTCCCTCAAGATGTTCTGTCTGATCTGTGTGTTCTTCAAACTGGTATGAGCTTTACTTAGAGTCAGCACACGTCCTCAGACTGGCCAGCAAGAGCACGGAGTCCTTCTAGCTGCAGTGATTAGCACAGAAGTGGATTTATTCCTTAAGCCAGGTGATCAGAGCTAATGAGCATTAGTAGCCCAAGCCTTCTGAGATTTGCTTGGTTTGCATTGGGGTTGATATATAGGTATGTGTAGTGGGTTTAATTGTGCCCCCCCCCCAGATTTGTCCAAGTCCTAACCCTGGTACTTGTGAATGTGACCTTCTTGGGAAAGGGTCTTTGCAGATGCCATTAAGTTCAGGCTCTTAAGATAGGACCATCCTGGAGTAAGAGTAGATACTAAATCCAATGACCAGTGTCCTGATTAGAGAAAGGAGAACAAAATTTGAGGCACAGAGACACATAGAGAAGGCCGTGTGACAACAGGGGCAGAGGTTGGGGTGACAGGGCTACAAGCCAAGGGAAGCCCAGGGTGCCACCAAAAGGTAGGAAAGATGGATATCAGGAAGACTTCTTCAGAGCCATCAGAAAGAATCAACCCCATAAACAACTTGATTTCAGACTTCTAGCTTCTCTAATTGTGACAGAATACATTGTTCTTGTAAACCATCAGTTTGCGGCAACTTGTTAGAGCAGCCCCAGGAAACTAATACATGTCAGTGTAGAGTTTCCAGTGAGCATATGCAGATAACCTTGAGAATGAAACCAACAAAACTGAAAGTAGGTGGGAGAAGAGGAGACACAGAGGTTTGCAATGTTGCCCAATGACTAGGCTTGCCAAAAAGCCAGTCCTACCCTTAAACTCCCTGGTTTCATGAGCATAAAGAAATCCTTTGTATTTTCCTTGCATTTGCTTGAGCCAAGTTAAGAGTTCTATCTACTCTAACCTAAGGAGCCTTAACTAAGCACAACGCCATAAATTTAATGGGAAAAGAGGTTATTACAGAACTGGTTGAACTGTAACTGATATAGTTTCACAAACTGGACTGCAGAAAACAGTTACAACGGCAAGCCCTCCCCACCTTTCATGGGATGCTTGGCATGCATAGCTATTTAAGGAGTCAGACTGGACTGAATATGTTCCCTTGTATCAAGATATGCCAGCCAGAGTGATGAGGCCACCAACTCATTATCACGGAACCTGAAATCACTGGAGTTGTGTGGTTAACAACAGTGTTAGACAGGCTGCCTCTCTGTTTAAGGGAACAGAGGCACAAAACATCAGAAGTTGTTTTCCCTTCCCTTGTCTCTAGCTAAGTGCCATGCGTGTTAAGTGTCTGGAAGTCATTTTAATTGGTATGCAACCCTGACCCTTGGGAAGCTCTCTACTGCCCCTGTCCACTATTCTCCTTGATTCCCTGGGAAATGATGAAGCTCCTCATATACCATCTTTCAGCCTGGCACTCTGGAGTATAAATAATCTTCCTGCATTCTCTGTGTTGTGTTCTCACCCTATAACTCTGCTCTTGTGGACGGCTGGGCTCATCCCTCATGTAATGGGAGGACAATAGCAGGAGCAAACACAGTGTTACGGGTGGTGAATTCTCCATCAAGAGAAGCACAATGCAGCCGCTCCCAGCACACAAAGCGGCTCCAAGGATACAACGTTGGAGGATTCTGCTGAATGTTCACCTTGAGTGGTTAGCCATAGAATGCGTTGGTGCGGGCTTTCTTTTCCCTTTCTGGGGCCAACACACCACATTCAAGTGTGAGGTTGAAGACCAGGATTCGGGAACCACATGGATTTGAACCACAAGTCTGCCAGGCAGTAGCCATGAGTTCCTGGGCAAGTTATTTAACCTTTCTGCATCCTGATTCTCTCCTCTACGAAATGAGCATCCTAACAGTACTTGCATCAGAGGGCTATGTGAGCACTGAATACAACAACCCACATTAAATGCTTAGTGGTAACATTCTGCTTATGTATTAAAATTATTATTATTTTTAAAAAGACAAGAGGCCCCAAATGGAGTCACCATTTGTGCTATAAGCCCACACCAGCAAACCAGGACTTCACACCTAACCTAACTACAGTTTCAGCCTCTCACAGGATGTGACCTTTAACCAGTCAGTCTGGAGTAGCCTGGTCATCACAGAGAGCTCGCCTACCCGCAGACCCCTTCATTTCCCCAAAGGAAGGTAACCTTCCTGAAACAATCTACTCTTTGCTATAATAACTTCCACGCTCACCACCTTCTGCCTAAAAAAGTCTTCCATTTTGCTCCTCAGAGCTCCATTCTAACTGGGAGATGGGAGGCTGCCTGCATTCATAAACTGCTGAGTGAAAATTAGATCTTTAAATCTACTCAGTTGAATTTTGTTTTTTAATCTTATGAGGAGGAAGCTCCAGACACATTACTCTAAACTTCCTGTGTTTCAGTGTCTTCTTCCAAAAATAATAATAGCCTCTAATTTGTAGGGTTACTGTACATATTGAATGGGTTTACACATGTTAAGCACTTGGAACAGTGTTCCAAGTAAATGTTGAGGAAATAGTATCAATTATAATCAATGGTTTTGTTGCTATAATTTTCTCTTTCTAAGGGATACAAATGGTCACATTCAGTAATCATTAAGTATCATGATGAAAGGTCACTACACAGGATGCCTTGAGGGAAGACAGAGAGCCAGACCCAACTATCCCTCTCCTTTGTTCACATAAACACAACACAAATACAACACTGGGAACACAGACATTCAAGATACAGAGGAAGAAAAGGAGTGAATGGCAATCCTACCCACAACAATGAGAAGCATCACAAAGGTTGCTCCATTTGAGCTCAGTCTTTGATATGACAATGACATGACAATGAGGAAGTATTTGCCAGGTAGACAGGAAAATCAAGGTGAACCTCCTTGATGCACATGTAAGACACAGCATGCACCAAAAGATGAAACGGTGTGCAAAGAGAGAACACTTCTGGAAAGTTGCATAGAACGATGTTTGGAAAGCCACCTTAATATTTGTAATGCTTCATTTTTGCTGCTACAGCTGCCCTGACACTCTTCAGATAAACATGTTACTTTCTATCCTTATCCAGATTCAGGTCACCTCCTCAGGGATACATTCTCTGACCTTCCTAAATAACAGAGAACTCTATCACTCACTATCCACTGTCTTGGCTTATTCCCTCCAGCTAAGACTACATAAAACATCCATGCTGTGTCTATCGTCTGCCTCCCCTCCATCAAACTATAGGCTCCCTGAGAGTTAAAACCTTGTTTGTGATGTGCCCTGTCTTATGTTATGCACCTGGAACACATACAAAGCATTCAAGAAATGTTTTTGAATGAATTAAAGAATGTTGTGACTCTTACCTGGAAATTCATGCCTTTAGACGGGCCTATGCCACCTAGATTAAGGTGACTTTCTATGGCTTCCTCCATGGAGGAAGATCAGGATCCACGTCCTTCCCATAATGGACATGAATGGTTTTGTGTAATCAATTCCAAACTTGAATTTCCCTAACTGGAGTTTATAGAGAACCCTACAGAGAGATAAGGTCAAGCTGGAGCTGCCCTTTTAGAAGGGATGTGTGGACTCATCATCCCACTAGTTATATCTCCCAAATCCTGCATGGTGGACCCAAGCACCTCTAGGTTAACAACCCTGTTTGAAGATCAATGATATAATCAGCAGCCAAAAACTTCCTGTGAAGGACATGTAAACATCATCCAGGTCAGGCCATGCGGTATCCACTGGCAAATCCAACTCTGCTGTTGAAGAATTAAAGCAGCCACAGACACTATACAAATGGGTAAGCATGCCTGTGTTACAATAAAACTTTATTTACATAAACAGACACAGGCCAGGTGTAGCCTATTGGCAGTACTTTGCCATAGCCTGATGTTAGATCATCCCAGAATTAATCAGACTAATGCTCTGAGCTATAACAGCCCTCTCTACAGTGGCTACTCTTCTTGAAAAAGTCCTGCCTCTTGCAATTAAATAGGAAAACTCATTAAAATGCTTAGAACCAATTGCTCTCGAGTAACAGGAAGTCCCAATAAACACTCTGTTAGTTGTGGCTAATAGCTATGGTTATTATACGAAAGGTAAGTAGAAATGCCTTCATTTGAATCAAATGTTAAAGACAGAGAAAAAGAAGAATCCAACGTTAGGTCACACAGAAGACTTTTAAAAACTCAGTTGTAGGACATTGTCTTTCCTTTTCCCCAAACTTCCCACTTCCCTCCTCTTCCAAAGTGCACAGTGAGACTACATTTCCCACATCCCTTGCAGACATCTTCCATGAGACTGGGTCTCAACAATAAAGTAGGAGTGAAAAAAGATAAACCAATTCTAGGCTAAGCCTAGCATATGTGTTCTTCATGCTTTTTTAAATCACTTCTACCTACTGGATGCAGATGGTGATGATGATGACAACACCCTAGGGGAAGGCTGAGACATGAGATGGGTAGACCCTGGATCCCTGAATCACTGCAGGGAAGGAAGCCACTCCCTGATCAAACTTGTCCAACTTGGACTATTTGATGACTGAAAAAAACCACTTCTATAGCACCTGGCCATTATCATCTGGGCAGAGGGGGCATTATTCTGATTAATTCTGGGAGGATCTAACACCACAGATTATGGCATATAGTTAACTTATGAACTAGTTAATGGTTAAACTAGTTAATAGTTCATTAAACTATCAAAAACTGATAACCTTTTTTTTTTATAGAAGTGTCAATCACTTTTTTTTTTTTAACGTTTATTCATTTTTGAGAGACAGAGAGAGACAGAGCACGAGCGGGGAAGGGGCAGAGAGAGAGGGAGACACAGAATCCGAAGCAGGCTCCAGGCTCTGAGCTGTCAGCACAGAACCCGACGCGAGGCTCGAACTCACGAACTGCGAGATCATGACCTGAGCTGAAGTCGGACGCTCAACCGACTGAGCCACCCAGGCGCCCCAACCTTTTTTTTAATGTTCATTCATTTTTGAGAGACAGAGAGAGAGAGCACGCACATGAGCAGAGCAGGGGCAGAGAGGGGGACAGAGGATCCGAAGCAGGACCTGTGCTGACAGCAGCAAGCCCAATGAGGGGCTCAAACTCATGAAACATGATTTCATGATCTTAGCTGAAGTCAGATCCTCAACTGACTGAGCCACCCAGGCTCCCCTAAACTAATAAACTTTAAAAAAAAATTTTTTTTAATGTTTGTTTATTTTTGAGAGAGACAGAGACAAAGCGTGAGCAGGGAAGGGGCTGAGAGAGAGGGAGACCCAGAATCTGAAGCAGACTCCAGGCTCTGAGCTGTCACCACAGAGCCCGATGTGGGGCTTGAACTCATAACCCGTGAGATCATGACCTAAGCCAAAGTCAGACACTCAACTGACTGAGCCACCCAGGCACCCCTGAAGTTGGACATTTAAATGAATGAGCCACCCAGGTACCCCAAAACAAATAAACATTTTAAAAGAATGGGGAATATGGGCAGATACATGCTTTTATTGTTGACTAACTAAGTGCCCAAACAGCAGGAAAAGTTAAGTGAATGTAAAAACAATGCAAATTTGCTTCTGCAAAGAAGTCTAACAATTTCCACAAAAGACTTTCTACTTTGAAAATGATGTTCTATCTTGATCTGCTGGGCAGTCTTCCATATCAACAGCAGCCCACCTTCCCTAACGGTGAAACTGGTCAGTGTCCTTGTCTTTATGTATGGATTCAAAATCAGAACTCAGGAAGTCAAGCTACAATGTGCAGGACTTGGTACAGCTGGCTCGCAAATAGTTCCTGGAACTAAAGGAAATTAAGAGGGGGATGGGAGCTGTCTTGCATCACATGAAGATTAGCAAGCAAGGGAATGCAACTCCACATGCCAAGCAGACAGTGCCTGTGAGAAGGGAAATGTGGCTGAGCCTAATCCATCTGTTAATGGCAGTGCTGATTTCTCACGTACATGCCAATAGACAAAAGCTATAAATAGAGGCTTTCAAAGGAGGGAAAATATAAGCATTTGCATTGATACTCTCCTGGATTAGGAAAGAGTGATGGAAAGCATATGGTCATTTCATGTAAAAGAAGTTCTTTATTTTGAGGTAGCAATAACTGCCCCCATGGCCATGTTCAAATGTGAATGTCTCTGAATTATTAGCACTGGTGAATGAAATTCTGGTGTAAATCCACTGGGGAACTCTCTGAATAAAAAAGCAGTTAATCTTTAATAGGGTAGAAAATGCCATTTGTAGAGGGAAAAATAGCCACTGACAAAATATCTATTTTGTAAATTTAAATCACATTTCATATGACGGGTTTGCGATTAAGCAAAGATATAAACTGTCTTCGGGACACCATCCAGATGGCTCTTAGTCTGCAACAGGGGGCTTGTAGATCGTGTTGTACATTACAATGGTTATTTCTTTTAATACTCATGTCCAGGCTCCATCTCAGAATAAGTGAAATGAACAGATGGAATCCACGTATCTATCTCTTTTAAGTGTCTGCTAACAGCAAAAGGATATGTTGAAGTCCTAACCTCTGGTACCTCAGAATGTGAACTTATTCAACATAGGGTCATTGCAGATGTTATTAGTTAAGATGAGGTCATACTGGAGTAGGATGGGTCCCTACTCCAGTATGACTGGTGTCCTTACAATAAAATGGTCATGGGGCACCTAGGTGGCTCAGTTGGTTGGGCGTCTGACTTTAGCTCAGGTCACGATCTCACGGTTCCTGAGTTCCAGCCCCGTGTTGGGCTCTGCCCTGACAGCTTGGAGCCTGGAACCAGCTTCAGATTCTGTGTCTCCCTCTCTCTCTGCCCTTACCTGCTTGCTCTCTGTCTCTTTCCATCAAAAATAAATACTCATTTAAAAATTTTTTTAAAAAAATAAGAAAGTGGCCATGTGAAAACAGGTCGTGGAGACTACCACAGGAAGACGGAGGCAGAGATTGGAATGACACATCTGTAAGCCAAGGAACATCAAGGGTTGTGGAAAAACATCGAACCCAGAAGAGGGTAAATTCTCCTTCAGTGTCTCCAACACCTTGATTTCAGACTTGCCACCCTTCAGAACTGACAGAATAAGATTCTGTTGTTTTAAGCACACTTCACAGTATTTTATTCCAGCAGTCCTACAACAATAATATAGTGGCCCATAATTAATTGCTTTATCGGGTCCTGGTTAAAACCAACCATATCCAAACAATCAGATCTGGTTTTATTCTTTATCACAACCATCTATGTCCTGGGTATATGCCCCCATTCTTCACAAAAAATTCCCAGTGATGCTAATTCTTGACACTCAGTGTGATATTTAAAGAAGGTTTGGAGAAAGGAAGTTCATCCAACACAATACCTAGGATACATTTCTTCATATCTTTGGTAAAACATTCTTTCCTGTAGCAGGTATTTTGAAATGCATCAGAAATGATAATTATTTCATTATTTAGAAGGAAATTTCCTTTTTTAAAAATGTTTATTTATTTTTGAGAGAGAGAGAGTGAGCAGGGGAGGGGCAGAGAGAGAGGGAGACACAGAGTCTGAAGCAGGCTCCAGGCTCTGAGCTGTCAGCACAGAGCCCGACACGGGGCTCCAACTCACAAACCATGAGATCATGACCTGAGTCTAAGTTGGAAGCTCAACCAACTGAGCCACCCAGGCGCCCCAAAAGTCATCTTAAACCCACTTCTCAAAGAAGAACTCTAGTTAAGAACTGAAGTACATTCTTCCATATTTGTGGAGTATCTGTACCTACTTATCTCCACATGTTGGAATCAGATTTCTACTTCTTTTTGTTTAGTAATCATCTAGGATTTCATACTATTGGACAAACATGTCATATTTTATTCAGCAACCACTAGGATTGTGTTACATGGTTGCCACTGCATAAAATCAGTTGTCCTTTCACGGAAATTATACTACTGTTTACTTTTACTGTAAGTTTTTAGGGTGGAAGACAGTGTGGGACCCTGTGGTGTAATCTACTAATCACTCCGCTGGGTAAAGAAGTTACTCAGTTCTTTTGTGCCATGCATTATTATACTGACTTTTGTGTGTGTGTTTTAAACTGCTCCCCCTCCCCCCGCCATGGGCAGTCAAAGGAAATTGCTCTCCATCTTTCCCAAGTTGATCCTTGTACCAAATTATTTTCCAAGCTGAAAATCCTTTAGCAAAGATGACAACTGAGCATATGACATGGAGGAGAAGCACTCAGTGGGGGAGCTGCTGGGAGGCTGATGCTGAGGGCTGCCTTGTCGGGGACCCACGCAGCAAGCATAAAGCCTATAGATCAAGGCACATGCTCTGTGAGTGTAAAGTATTAATCAGGCCTGACAGTTCCTGTGCCATGGTATTTATCATGTGAATTCCAAAACACACACAGATGCTTGGGACAAACACCTGCCTCTTCTCTCTCTGCTCATGAACTGCAAGGGGGCTTGGTTTGTCAAACTGAATTTGGTAATCTATATCTTTAGTTTTGAGGATATGCTCTTCTGGAAAAAACAAATATTTTCTTAAACATACAGGAAATCAATTGCCCTAGCCCCATGGAAAGCTTGTCATCGAATTCCTACTGTCTTGTAACAGTAGTTTTTGCTATACAATAATGTACAACTGAAGCCAAGCTATTTAATTAAAGATTTGTGTGAGACACACACACACACACAGACTCACATAGCATGTGTATTTATTTTGCTTGTTTGAAAGCTGAGGCTGTATTTTGTTCTGTTCAGAAACAGGTACACAGAGAATAAGTCCATTGTCTCGTATACAACTGTCACTCAATAAATACTTGCTGAGTGAGCAAATGCATTATTTTACCTTTTGACAAAAGTAATAGAGAAAGACACAAAAAGCAGGGGGAAAGTTGAAAATTTCGAGCTGTTCTAGAGAAATGTCTGACCCTAGAGCCGAGGCTGGAGAAATACAATGAAAATGAATATATTTTCAGGCAGAAAGTAAGGAAATCATCAAAACAAAGGAATGGGGGCAGGTCAAAGGGACACAAGAACCAATGCAAAAGGACTCAGTGGCTAAACCTTATAGCCACCAGAACAAGTACTGAGAGATTACAATTGGAGCATAAAATAACTAGACACAAGTCTACACTGACATAAATAAAGAACTGAATTAAGAAATTGGGAGAGAATGGACAAATATAGCTTACCAACATTTCCAAATAACACAGTTATCTAGATAATCTTCCTCCATGGAGTGGTGCTGAATTATCCTCATCATGAGTATGCCCTAGACTCAGTTACCCACATTCAAAAATCAAGTATCGAAAAGGAGAGAAACAGTAACCAAACAATGGAAAAACCTGCTGGATATCTTAACCTTAACCAATGAGGTACATCGCATATTTTCTAATATGATATACTGGGAAGGGCACCTCACTGTGATATTCTGCAACCCCCCAACTCTAATGGAAGTTTAGTCATGAGAGAAACATCAGACAAACCTAAATTCAAACGTATTCTATAAAATACCTGAGCCATTACTTCTGAAAACTGTCAATGTCATGATAGACAAGGAAAGACAGAAACTATTACAGCCAAGAGTAAACTAAGGAGACTTGGTGACTACACATAATGTGATTGATACCTAGACTGGATCCTACAAGAGAAAAAGGGACGTCTATGGGAAAGCTGATGAAATCTGAAAAAAGTCTGGGGTTTATAGTGCTGTATCAGGGCCAGTTTCTTAGTTTTGATAAACATACTGTGGTGATACAAAATGTCAACGTTAGGGGAAAACTGGTGAGGGGCATACCAGAATTCTCTGTAACTCAAAACTTACAATTATCCCAAAATAAAGATTAAACAAAAAAAAACAAACACGAGAGTATTGTTACCAGTGCTAATACCCAAATCCATAATCTTCTGTGTAGAAGAGGCAGGTATATCAAGGTAATCCAAGAACCAGAGACTAACGTAGGCCTTTTAAAAGAAAAGAAACCTAACATAGGCAATTGGGAAAAGAGGAAGAATCAAGGACAGGTGAGGGGAGAACCTAGAACTTGGAGACTTGACAACGGACACCAAGAGGGAGAAGTGGAACCGTAAGAGCTCAGAAATCGGGGCCACCTGCCACGGAGGACACATTGCCAGGAGAGCTGGGACTGTGGAGGCAAATGCTGACAGAGGACCTGGAGGTGCCCCCAGGAACCACAGAGAGAAAGAGAAATAGCCGTAGTTTCTCCCATATTCAAGTCTTCTAGCCGCATATGCAATTGCCTAAACATACCCAGAAGCCATAGGCTAAGAAGCATTCTCCTGTGAAATAGGAAATGGGGAAGAGGCAGAGGAGTGCTGAGTATCCTTGGGCAGTTTTATGGAACGGTGGAACATGAGTATGAAAAATCATGCTCATTGCAGAGAATTGTGTCATGAAAAGTAATGCAATAGGAGTACCAGAATCAAGAGTAAGCAATAAGCTTGGACACAAACCTCTAAGAGGTAAAAGATGGGCACCATATTAAGGTAGAGGAAAACCAATAAAGTCCCCTAAACTCCCAACCCTTGTTTTTGCTTCTGAGGACTTATGAGTAAAATCTTATGTCTATGATAACACATACCTTTTTATAATTTGGCATTAAATATACTTTGCTCTTGCTAAGTACAATGTGGCTCCCATGCAAATGAAGACCATATATTATGGTCTATCAGATATTCTGATGTATTATGAATAGAACAGTTATATTTAGTAAACTATTTTTAAAAGAACGGGTTGGCAGTAATTCATAAGCTGTGTATATGCTTAGAGTATATATATATATATATATTTTTTTTTTTTTCTATTCTTCAAAGTAGATGATTTAAAAAATCATAGACATTTTTAATGGTATTATTGGGATAGTTTGGGGAAAGATGTTGAATGATGTAACCACTTGGTAGTCTGATTTATTAGTGTGTTTTCACATACATGAAACTCATTATAATTAATCTATAAAAACTATATTGTCAATATTTCACTGATCCAAATGAGTTTCTTCTATATTGGTGAAATGCTTTGCTTGTTATGAAGTATGACTTTTGTGTCCTAAAATGTAAGACCTAACTGTTTGAGATCTATCCTTATGGGAAATTATATCTTAGGAGCTTCATTAAAAACTTGATGAATAAAATCTTGATAACATTTAAAAATAAACAGCAGAAAGCAAAATGTATATATACTCTAATCAGAATAATGATTGAGTCTAGTACAGCCCAAAGAGCTTCAGACTTGGAGAATCAACATGGCACCCATTCATCTCCATTCTTCTTTTACTTCTATCTGGCCATTTCCCTCCAAATCACCACTGTCAGTGTTACAAAAGGGACTGCACATGCAAGGAAGGGCCACTGCACTGAACTAGTGAATCTTTGCATGGGGGAAATTCACTGTGATATATACAAATCCAGCAAATCCAGCTACAGTAAAAAGCAAAGTTGCTTTCAAAAGAAGGAAACACTTTTATGTTTAAAAATCATCTTTACCATCAACATCTTCATCTTCAGGACCTGTTATTTTATCTGCCAGCGACTGTGGGAAGAACATCACCTACGTCTTCTCATTAAAGCCTAAGACTCCTCTATGAGGTGACTGCGAGGGGCAGAATCCTGCCCCCCAAAGATAGCCAGGTCACAATCCACAGAACTTGTGCATATGTTACATGAATAGGCAAAGGAGAATTAAGGTAACAGGGTAACAGATGGAATTATGGTTGCTCATCAGACAACTTAAAATTGGGAGGTTATCCTGGACTATGAACTTGGTGTTACTGCACTCACAAGGGTCTCGAAATGGAGAAGAGAAAAGAAGGCTAATGTCAAAGTAACCTAACACGTGGAGAACTTATTTGGCTATGGTGAGCTTTGAATGTGTAAGGGGTTCATAAGCCAAGGAATGCAAGCAGTCTCCAGAAGTTGCAAAAAGCCAAGAAATGAATTATCCCCTAAAGCCTCCAGAAAGGAACACAGTCCTGCTGATACTTTGGTTTTAGCCCAGGGAGCTGGATTCCAGACATCTGACCTCCAGAACTATTAGAAGATGAATTCTTGTTTATTAAGCCACTAAATTCATGGTAATTTGTTACAGTAGCAAAAGTAATCTCATACAGACAGGGAGTATAATCCCCATTTTGCAGATGAGAAAATTAGCTTGTACCAAAAACAAACAAGCAAAACATAATTAGTTGCAACAGCACTGGAACTTAAACCCAAGTCTTTCAATGGCTCCAAACTTCAAGGTTTTGTTTTGTTTTTATTTTTGAAGATACTATGTTGCTTTACTTGGGAATATTTCACTTAATTTGGATATGTAGTATGGGTTCCAACACAAAGCAGTGTTACTATAAAAAGAAACAGAAAATGTGATTATCCAAAAAAAAAAAAAAAAAGGCAAACTTAGATCTAAGAAGACATGAATTAAGAAAATGAGCAACAGGGACACCTGGATAGCTCTGTTGATTACACGTCTTGACTCTTGATTTCAGCTCAGGTCATGATCTCACAGTTCATGAGGTGGAGCCTCATGTCAGTCTGTGCACTGACCATGCAGAGCCTGCTTGGGATTCTCTCTCTCCCTCTCTCTCTGCCCTTCCCCTGCTCATGTTCACTCTCTCAAAATAAATAATAAAATAAATGTTAAAAAAAATGAGTGTCAATTGATGAAATAACATTTCTTAAGCACTTATTGTTTCAGGCAGTTTTCTATAAGTTGTCTTATTAAATTATCTAGAAATCCTGCGCAGTGAAAACTATTGTTCGACTTAAAAGATGATAAACCTTAGAAAGGATACATCACTTGCCAAAGCTTGTAGAGTAAAGGGCAGAGCCAAGGCTCAAGCTTATTTCTCTTTCCAAGTTTGCATCTGCTACATTTCAGTATACTGCCAACTCCAAAAGCAAGGATGTTTGTGGACAGAGGTCAGTTAGAAGTGAAATGAGGACATAAGACATCTTAAGTATGTTCTCTCCATCCTGTGATAGCTCTGTTAGCAGGTGAAACAGTATTATTTTTGGTCTTTGCTTTTTCCAGTGAATTTTGGAACCACATAGCGCATGAGGAAACTGCAAACTCTGAGATATCTGTGCCTTATTTGTGCACATATAAGCAGACACAAAGGAGAATGAATGGATCCTAATTGCTTAAGCTGACTGGGAAATCATTGGTTACTAATATTTACATTAAAAGCTTTATTATATACTAATGCTTACTTTAAAAAATATGGATATCAAAGATCTAAAATCTAAGACTTTCCTTTCCTTTTGACTATATTAAACACAATGAATTGTTTCTGAAAGATTCAGTCCATTCCAACATCTTTCTATAGCTGCCCAATACCTTATCAAATGTGTGCTACACTGGTCACCAAGAATTTTCCAGGAAGCCTGTTAAAATCTGGAGTCCTGAGTTCTACTCTTAGGGATTATGATTCAGTGCGTGTGAAATGCATTGATCTCAGATAGATTCAAAGATGTGTAGCCAGTTTGGCTGTGTGGTACCCAGAGTCCTCAAAATAATTTGCCTGGATGTGAATTTCAGGAAGAAAGGGCTTTCTGATGTCATGATATGCAAGCAATATCAGAAGCAGTACTTTAAATAGCCCCACCTCAGTCTCTGTTTCTCTTTCCAAGTCTCTGCCTATCCTTCTCCCCAACACTTGTATTCCTGTGTTACTAGAAATATACTTAGCACTACAAGATGCCCAAGTACAAGCATGAATAAGACACTCACTCCAGTGACAAATTCATTGGATGACTTCATCTGGGCAAAATGCTGTCATTTCGGGTTTCCCTCTTTAGGGTTTATTGAAGATTGTAAATTCAAAGCAGCTAGATAGGTAATACTGCCACAATGCAAGACCCAGTACAGAGTCTGTGCTTGATAATATCATCAAGAAATAAAGCAGAATCCAAATGTTTGCGCAGCAATGAAAACAATGCCAGAAGGCTAACTCTAAGAGCTAACATCGGTTATGCCAGGAGGATGAACGTGTAGATGCGATTTTCCCTATTTTTTATTTTCCTAATTGTATGTGCTGATTTTTATTACGAAACTATTCATGTATTTTTTAAAATGTCATGCATTCATTTCTTTTACGGTTACATTATTCTTAAGCACAGATTAAGTGGTAAGAAAGAAGTAATTATAGAATCTTGGAATCACATTCTTACAAACTTTAGACTCTTACAGATATTATAATTATATGTGTGTGTGGGTACATAATAAACATGTACAAAGTGGAACATATTTTATAATGAGACTCATATACTCATCATCCTTATTCTACAGTCATCAAGGTTTTGCTACCTTTGTTTTTAACTTGCTACTATGTATTCATTTATTGGCTCAAGTATTTTAAGCAAGTCTAGAGTTCATGTCATTTCCCTTGTACTTCCTAAACAGTTTCTGCCACTCAAAATTAAGGATACTTTCTTATATAACTACAATACTATTATCACAAGTGACAAAATCAATGATAAGATTCATAGCTTTTAAAAATAAAAGTCATTTTATTTTTATTTATTTTTTAACATTTATTTTTGAGAGACAGAGCAAGAGCAGGGGAAGGGCAAAGAGAGAGGGAGACAGAGAATCAGAAGCAGGGTCCAGGCTCTGAGCCATCAGCACAGAGCCCAATGTGGGGCTCAAATCCACAAACCATGAGATCATGACCTGAGCTGAAGTCGGATGCTTAACCAACTGAGCCAATGAGCCACCCAGCCACTCCTGGAAATAAAAGTCATTTTAAAGATCACCTTATCCTTCTATGGTAGCTTCCTGTCCACAGTCTTTATTTTTTTTCTTTTTTTCTGCTTTCTTCTTCCTCCTTTCTTCTTCCTTCCTTCCTTTCTTTTCTCCCTTCCTCCCTTTCTCTCTTTTTTTTGGTACAGCTTGCTGGAGTCATCTAAGTGACTCCAAAAAGCTAGCATTGAAAAGAGTGAGGAGTGTGTGTGCAAACAGCAAGGAGAGGAGAGGGAAGCAGATGGGTCTGAAACAAGAACTAAAAAGGGCTCACAAGAACCAACAAGGGCTCTCCATGTTTCAAGGACAAGTCTGCAAAGACCAATGGCAGCTGGGCTGGAGAAACCCAGAGGCTGAGAAATTAAAAGGACATCAAAATTAAGAAGCTACAAACTTCTCTAAATAGTGAAAGTTCACTTGCTCAGAGACGTGATATATCACAAAGTTCGGGATCAAAACTTTACAGAAGGGACACATGGAAAATGAAGTTAAAGGGACATCTGTCTGTGTCTATAAATGCCTAGAAAAGGACAGGAAGCAAAAAATACAGCCAACAATCCAGATGTTAACCCTAAAATTAGGGCCATCTTGGTGTCCGGCAATCACAATCCAGATGTCCTTACTAATGGGAAAGAGGCGGGTACAACAGGATCCTGGCTGTAGACACTGCCTTGAGCCCACCAGTTCTGAACGCTGCTGCACGTTACAATCACCCGGCAGCTATAACAAGTCCTGATGCCCGGAACCCACCCCGAGAGACTCTGATTCATTTGATCTGCAGTCAGGCTGAACGAAGCACTGGCATTTTTTTAAAAGCTTTCCAGATGATACCAATGTGTGTGAATGTTGAGAAACACTGGTCTAACTACAAAAGCAAGGAGCTTAAATCAATAGTGTGTATTCATCTCAAAGACAGATTTGTTGTTGTTGTTTTGTGCATGAGATGGTGGCTTTCATAGTGAATTTTTAAAATCGATTCCTTTAAAAATTTAAATTAAAAAATTTGAGCTATTTCATATAAGAATCCAATTTCCAGGTTCTCCTGAAAAAAAAAAAAATCAGCAGCTCTGGCAATTGGAGGCCACAAGCCACTCAACCCTTTAAACAGCCATGTTCTGCCATGAGCACAGCCCTGAGACATTTGAGTTTTGTGATTCTTATCCCTCAAGCATGCTGTGACTCAGACCTTCCCCAACCACTCTTTAGATCATCTAATGTTAAAACAATAACCAACTAAGACCACAATGGCAATGATTAGTGTCCATTTGCAACTCTATTTTACTCTTTTGCCACTAGGAAGGAGCCCAGAGTATAAGGGTTAAGCAAACATTACTGAAATTAATTAATTTGTGAGGCTTATTTTTTTTTCTTGTGTTGGTGACAAAAAGAAGTGAGGAGGGCAGTAGAAACCCACGGAAAGTGCTGGACAAGGAACATTGCATTTCCAGCTCATCTTGAGTGCAGATGTGGTACTTGGATGAACATATGAGCTGTCCATGCATCAGTGAGTGCCCGAACACCTTGGAGGTGAGCCAGGGGGACTAGCCTGAGAGGATGGCCTCCCAGGAGTCACAGCCTAGCTTCACAGCATCATGCGCATCCCCACCCTTCAGGTGGCTTTTCTGCAAGAACATCATGGCCTCTTTGGGGTCGATGGTTAGGGTTTCATCACACACACGGATCCTCTCACCCGCTACAGGGAGATGTGACCACCAAATCATGAGATTTTGGTGACCTTCCCTTCTTGTTCTACAGAGAGCACCCAGATTCAAACAAATTAACAGTTTGCTGCTGTACTTTTAAACAGTGTAAGACAAAAACACAAGCAAGAAAACAGAAAAAGACACACTGGACTTGATCAGAATTCAAAACTTTTGTGCATTAAAGGGCACTACCAACAAAGTGAGAAGGCAATCCACAGAATGGGAGAAAATATTTGCAAATTAATTATCTGATAAGGGATTAACATCCAGAATACATAAAGAACTCCTAAAACCCAACAAGAGTAAAATCCAATTTCAACAAAGAATTTCTCCAAAGAGTATATACAAATGACCGATAAAGAATTCAGGAAATAAATAATGAGGGGAAATAGAATTCCATCCCTCCCCTCATGCCAAGATTGCTTCTATCCCCTTAACTTTTAGCTCCCCTGCACCTCCCCATAAGAGAGAATGATCCACATTAATGACTGGACCCTGTTACTGGAAGGCAAGGTCTCTGTGCTTCAGAAGGCAGGATCCTTGGCTCTACCCTCTTTCCTATAAACCTTTTGATCCCATAGGGTAGAAATCAGCAGAATGAAGAAAGTCCTAGTTGCTTGGGTCAAGCCCAGCCATATCTTTTCTACTTCCAATCTCTTATTCTCAAGAAATACATGTGGAAGGGTGAGTTAAGATGGATGAGGTCTACAGACCTGATCTCTTCTCATCTCTCTATGTGCATGTGAGTGTGCCAGAGTGACCTAGACCCAAGGTCTAGGGACTCCAGAATGGAGATAAGAGAGAAGAATAAAAAGATGCCCTGGCGGCCTTTTACCAGAGCTGAATTCAGGTACGGGGTGTTTACAAAGCCACGGAATATTCTCATAGTTACTGTCCCCGTATTGCTGCTTGCAGCTAGAATTCCTGCAGGACTCCTGCAGGAAGCAATGCAAACGGCAAAGGCTGATTCATGAGATTTCTGAACTCTGACCACGATACCAACAAAAGCACCGAAACTGTTACCTTCATCTCCATTAGATAATAACCAGCTGAACAAGAAACTCTCCTGAAAGCCCAGGAGAGAGAGTAGCCCATGAGAAGCTGAAATGCAAGAGCCATCTCTTCTGAATGATAACCCAAGTTGCAATCATATACTCACTCAATTAGTCACTCAGCAAAAACGACTCTTCCATTTCACGATCTTTAAAAAAAAAAAAGAGAAAAGTCCTAAATTGGATATCTAATTTCTTTCTTTTCTTCAGTTTAAAGCACAAAGGCTTTAGAATTGGGCTAAAGGGGTTATTTAAATCCCTAAGCTGTTGCTACTCTATAATTTCTGGTGTAACACAAAAGTTTTAAAACATTTTTTTCTTTCATTTCTGTACTTCCAATGCCCTTTTTCTCGGGGAGTAACTGCAGCTCTGACTATAATCACATTTAAGAGGCTATATTTTCGCACATTTTTCTGATTCAGAGCATTACCTGAGGGACTTTGTTTAGTCATATTAGAGGCTTTTGCACAGATTTAATCCCCCAGTTAATATCCCCAGGTATAATTCACAAGGCTAGCATTTAAGTTCCTCTTCAGGGCTTTTTTGACTTCCTTTCTGTCTTATGTTGCCTATGTCCTTGATCCACATAAAAGGATATAATCTTGCTTGTTCCTTATATTGTCTGTCTGTGCGGACGAATGTTTCATAACGGGGCTGTTTCTTAAATGGTAAATCTATAAACTTGTAATTGTATCGGACCAAGATATTTAGGTAGATTCGGATTTGTCCCACGCATTCTTTCGGCTCTGATTTCCCCAGAACTGATGACAGGTTTGTAAGTAATATTAACTGTCTTTTGTAGTAAATTACATCTTGTAATCACTGCAGGGCTCATCTCTGGCCAGAGCAGTTATCAGCTGAAGCAAATAAAGGGTTTGGAGACTCTGCTATCTGTTTCCTTTCAGAATGCCAGAAGTCCTCTATAAACACGAGTGTGTGGAATGAGAGGTCATCTTTTGAAAGCTATAATAAAACATGATTGTAACAGAACATGTGACAGGCTGCTTAGCAGAACAGCCGCCTGACAGTGGCTCAGCTGGAGCAAGACTCCGGGGGATGGGTGTGGGGGAGGAAAAACAAAAGCACCAGGAATTCTGTCTGCTGGATATTGTGTCCATCGACCCTATAATTAGTGTTAAGGAAAATTCGTCTTTGAGAGGATAAAAAAATGATCGGAGTCAGTGACCCACAAACTTGTGTGGTGGGTCCTATAAGGGAGATGAGAAAAATGAGACTAGAGAACCTATGGATGGACTCCCAAACTCCTTCCCCGACTTGTTCTAATGCCCCAGCAATGACACCCAGATCCCCTCTATGTGGGCTATGGTGAAGATGATGGTATATAATAACATTTCACATACACTCACTAATGTACCATGAGTTCTGTTCAATACAGTACCTGCATTACCCTATTCACTGAAACTGACTGACACTTTGTAACACTTATTTAAGCACTTACCATATGCCAGGTTCTGTTCTAGTTATCTTATGAGCATTAACTCATTAATGTTTGCAGCCCTATAAGCTAAGGGCTCCTGTTTCCTACCTTGCACAAGTGTAGAAGTGAGAGCTGTGGTAAGTTAAAGCATCAAGATAACCTAGCGAAGAGGTGAGCAGCTAGGATTTGAACGTGTGCAGTCTGGCTCTATGGTTCCAACCCTTAATCACGCCACCATATGCATAGTATTAGTGACCTTGATAAGAGATATTATAAACGGAATGTATGTGCCTCACCCCCAAACTCACAAATTAAAATCCTAACCCCTCTGGGGCACCTGGATAGTTCAGTTGGTAGAGCATGCTACTCTTGGGCTTGGGGTCATGAGCGTGAGCCTTATGCTGGGCATAGAGAATACATTAAAAAAAGATTTAAAAATAATAAAATAAATTAAAAAATCAAATCCTAACCCCTCATGTGATGGTATTAGGAGGTGGGGCATTTGGGAAGTAATTAACTCATGAGGTTTGAGCTTATATAAAAAGGTTCTGGAAAGTTCCTTTGACCATTCCACCACATGAGAACACAGTGAGAAGACACGAAGCATGAACCAGAAAGTGGGTTCTCCCTAGACATCAAATGTGCCAGTGCCTTGGATCTTAAGACTTTCAGCCTCCAGAACTATGAGAAATATATTTATCAGTCATAAGTCACCCAGTTTATGGTATTCTTTTTATAGCGGCCAAAACGGATTAAGACAAAAAGTACTGTGTTTATCACCAGCTGTGGAGGAATGAGCTGAGTCTCTGCAGGTAATAAATGGCAGGAGTCTCCCTGCCTGCATGAGCTTGGGGGTTCCTAACCACTATGCTCTCTATCTGCCTCATCAGCACATACACCTCTTTGGTCTGTTGCTTAGAGTGTGTGTGTGTGTGTGTGTGTGTGTGTGTGTGTGTGTGTGTGTGTGAATGCTCCCTGTTCTTCTGAGGTATAGGGGATTCGAAGATGGATGGCGTATGTTCCCAGAGTACTTTCACTCACAAAGGGGAAATAGGTTAGGATTGAAAAACAAGTGGGGATGATCTTCATTAGCTTGAACTCACTGGAGCCCAAGTTCTGTCTCTAGAAGAGGATGCTACTTCTATTCCCCTGGTCACAATTTTACAAATACACACACCCACTAAAGGCCCCCTGGCTGATTGGAAATTTAAAATGGGTTCAATAAATGCAGATTTGCTTTATTTAAATTTGTGTAAAGCAGCAAGAACAGTGCCATCATCAATACTCATGTTCTGGAGAATGATTTGGAACGTGCTTTGATGTGAACACTGGGTTGGAAGAATAAAATTATTCAATACAAGGCCACGGCTAATGCCAAATGTGCATGTCAGCTTATTTGGAACAATGGACTGGCACAAAGAAAAACATTTAAAAGTATTCATCATCTCACCTCCCAGAGGGAACCACTGTTAACATTTTGAGGTGGGTTTTGTCAGTTTTCACTTTACACAGTGTGACTATATTTATAATAAATATAATCATACTTTATGATCTTTATGTCTTTATTGTGAATTTTTCTTTTGACACTAAATACTCTTAAAAACCATCATTTTGAGTGGACACAAACTGTTGGATCATATGGGTACATCTTAAATTATTTAACAAGTTCTGTATGTTCACATTTAAGATGTTTCTCTATTTTTTGGTATTATGTTAATCCTGGAATAATCACCTTTGTACATAACCATCTGTTCTTCTCTGTTTATTTTCCAAGGATTTATTACTGGGAGATGACAAGAATATTGGTTTTATGATGTTGATTGCAGCATTACTTGTAAGAGCCAATAAATTAAAATTACCTAAATGTTTGTTAGTGGAAGTGTTAAATAAATCATATTCATACTCAGTATAAAATAACATGCAATCGTTTAAAATAGCAAGTTAACACTATGTCTCCACACAAGAAGAGATGTCTTAACATAAAGTTGAGTTTAAAAAGCTACGTGTGGTCTGATCACATTTAAAACTCCTACAAATTTATGGACATAAAGAAGTGAAATGTATGAGTGTGTGAATGTGTACCTTATTTGTACATGTGTAGACACACCTGTAAAGATGCCTTCAGCCACAACAGAAAACCAAATCTGACCAACAATGATCATAAGCATAAAAATACGAAATATGTTTTTAAAATTCCAGGGAAAAAAAGAAACAGCCCTTGGCTTTCTAAGCAACTCTCAGATTCAACAAGAACCCAACTTCTTTCAGACTTCTATTCCACCATCCTGAGTCCAAGAGACTTTTGTCCTGAGGATTCACCTCATGGTACCATGACAACCAGGGTGGCTCCAATCATCAATACCACATCCAAAGCAAGAAGCAGGCGATGGTCAGTGCCACAAAGGATGAGCTCCTTGTGTGGTCATTCCTTTTAAATTGGAAAAAAATTTGCCATACTCCTTCTGGACTACTTCTTAATGTCTCATTTGGCACAACTGGGTCCCTAGGTGCAAAGGAAGCTACAACTTTGAGGATCTGACTTTTCTAGGGGGATATGGGAGGCTAAGAAAGAGGAGGGGACACTGTGATGACATATACAACTGACAAACCTTACTGAAAAAACAAACAAAAAAAAGTCTGAATGGGTATGTACCAAAGTACTTCTCCAGCTATCCTTGGATGCGGGAATCTACATGAAGATTAGAGAACATTCCTTAATAATTTATAAACTTGTTAGGTTAAATTTTATACAGTTGGTGTAAACTCCTTTTGTAATTTTTCCACAGAAAGAAAAGAACACAGTATTCCTAGTTGTTGTTCTGATAACAAATGGTCACTGTAGAGGACAAAAAAATCAGATTTTTATCAAGTTGAAAAAAGGCTTTCCAGTAAGTCTCCCTTTTGAGAGTCTGTTCATTCAGAAAACTGGAGCAGTGATAAAGGTAGTAGCTGGTCATGCTTAATTCAAAGCTGGGTGTGTGTATATGTGTATGAACATATTATGTATGTATGTATTTGCACCTATATCCACATTTGTCTATTTATGTATCACTGTAAGAACATACTAATATCAGCAATTCCCAAATGGAGGTGATTTTGCACACCAGGGTACACAGTGTGTGTCTGTATGTCTGTCTATGTGTATACATATATATCCCAGGAGGATGAACACCTTTGCTTAGAGTCCAACTCAGATCTGTAACTCAAGAGACTCCATTAGAATCAGTTACGATTATGAGGGTCCAATTCACATATATACAACATATGAGGAAGTCCATTAAAAATCAAGTTATTTTTTTCTAGCTAGACCTTTTATTCTGAAGTTCCATCCTCATTAACTGTTACCTGTCTCTTGTCACTGAGTTAATACTGATGCAAAGTGAAAAAGGCAGGAACACAAGAGTAATGCTCCTCCTTTGGTAGAACCAGAATTTTTTGCTAGGTGGAAGAATTAGTATCTTGACATATTTAAATTACTCACACAGGCCATCACAAAGAGGCATCCTATGGTCAAAGTCAGTATGAGGTGTTTAGATGATTCAACGGGAACAGAGCAGTGTTTTCAACAAATGATGCTGGGGCAAGTGGATATCCATGTGTGAAGTACAGAAGCCAACCCTTATTTCACATGACATGCAAAAATGAATTCAAAATCGTTCATAAACCTAAGTGTTGAAGCAAATACTATACAACTCTTAGGAGAAAACATAGGGGGGTAAATCTTTCTGCCTTTGGGGTAGGCAATGAATTCTTAGATATGACACCAAAACAGCAAGCAGATAAAAGAAAAAAAAAATTAAATGGACTACATAAAAAAAAAAATTTGTACTGCAAACAATTCTATCTAAAAAGTACAAATGCAATCTCACAGAATGGGAGAAAATACTTTCAAATCCTATATGTGATAAGAAACTTTTATCTAGAATGTATAAAAACGCTTACAATCGAGTAACCAAAATCAATAATAAAAGACGACCTAGTTTTTAAAATGGATAACAGAGGGGCACCTGGGTGGCTCAGTCTGTTGAGCATCCGACTTCGGCTTAGGTCATGATCTCGCGGTTCATGAGTTCGAGCCCCGCGTCGGGCTCTGTGCTGACAGCTCAGAGCCTGGAGCCCCTTCAGATTCTGTGTCCACCTCCCACCTCCACCCCACCCCTGCTTGGGCTCTGTCTCTCTCTCTCTTTCAAAAATGAATAAACATTAAAAAAATTTTTTAATGGATAACAGAGTTTCATACAAAAAAAGATACACAAGGGGGTATAGCTGAGTTGTGAGCATATGATTGCAAAAAAAAAAGACAAATAGCAAATAAGTACATAAAAAGATGCTTAATGCCATTAGTCATCAAGGAAATGCAAATCAAAACCACAATGAGATGCTACTTCATACCCAGTCGAATGTCTAAAATCAAACAGACAGACAATAATAAGTGTTCATAAGGATGCAGAGAGATTGCAGTCCTCAGACACTGATGGTGGGAGTATAAAATGGTGCAGCCACTTTGGAAAACAATTTGGCAATTCTTCAAAATGTTAAACACAAAATTCCTATGTGACTCAGAAATTCTACTCTTAGGTATATATTCAAGAGAAATGAAAGCATGGCTACAGAAATTCTTTTACATGAATATCCATAGAAGTATTATGCATAATGGCCAAAAAGTGGAAAAAACCCAAATGTCTATCAACTAATAATGGACAAATGAAACATGGCATGTTAATATAAGGGAATATTATTTGGCTACAGAAAAGGGAGAAAATTCTGATGCATGCTATATAACGTGGAACCTTCAAAACACTATGCCAATTTAAAAAAAAAGACATAGAAGACCAAATATTGCATTTTTCTATATATATGAAATGCCCAAAATGGACAAATCAACAGGGACATAAATTAGAACGATGGTTGCTGAGGAACAGGTGTGGAATGGAGTGAGAAGAGATGATGAGTAACTACTAATGGATTTAAGACCTCGTTCCAGAATGACAAAATATTCTACATTTAGCTGTATTGATGCTTGTCCAACTTTGTGAATATACTAAAAACCACTGAATTGTATACCTGAAATTTTTTCAATGTTTATTTATTTTTGAGAGACACAGAGAGTCAGAGCACAAGCAGGGGAGGGGCAAAGAGAGAGGGAGACACAGATTCCAAAGCAGGCTCGAGGCTCTGAGCTGTTAGCACGGAGCCTGACACAGGACTCAAACCCACAAACCATGAGGTCATGACCTGAGCCAATGTTGAAGGCTTAACCGACTGAGCCACCCACGTGCCCCTGAATTGTATATTTTAAATGAATGGCTTTTGTGAATATGAATACCAAATGATATGTGAATCTCAATAAAGAGGTTTAAAAAAACAGTGCAAAGATTTGTGTGCATGGACTCTGGAAGTTGTACAACGCACAACCTGAACACACTTAGTGGTCCTGGCCCTTTGATGTTGGCCCAAAGAGTTTAAAAAATGATTTAGTACCAATAATTAGAAAATAGAAGATATCACATTAAAATCTGGTTGTATTTGTTTTTTCTTGGAAAATCAGAAGATCTGGACCATGAGCCCTTCATCCTTACGTGTCAACAATCTGCTAGAACTCAGCAGCCTCTTCACCCAGAGCATTCACTGGCCAGTTTCCCACCAGTCTCTTTCAATACCAAACCTACAATGAGTAGTTGGCCATCATTCACAATCACTCATGCATCCTTATATTTCTCACGAAATGGCTAAGGACAAGTGAGACATTTGATCTGGCCTCTCTCCCCAGGTCACTAAGTATGGCTACAGGGGCTGTTCCTGTGATTCATGAACTCCACATTTCTGCCTTCAGTTACCAGGCACCAAATCGTTTTTTTATTTCCTGACTGCACCTTCCCCGGCACTTTCTCTTCTCACTAGGCAAAGGATGTGCCTCTATCTGTTCTTGATAAGGCCCCGTCATCCCTTATGAACTGCTTCTCCACTTCAGGATGATGAGGACGCCTTCTGTGGGTACAGATGAACTCAAGTGTCCTCAAGCAGTCTCATGTTTCCTGGGTAGTTAATACATATTCAGTGCACACCGCACCAGCAGGAGGAGGGAAGCCATAGTCTTCCCGTGAGTGAGACTGATCCTTAAGGCCAGACTAAACAAAAGCAGTGGGGTTGGGAGGAGTCTGCGATCCCAGTAAAAAGCTAGGCAATGGGAGACAAATACCTTAAGTGGTCCTGGACATTCATGGACTGTACATGTACATGTACATGTACTTGTGTACATATGTACACATCACCTGTCTTTTTATTTATTAACCAAGTACTCTTACTATGTGGTCCAGTGCTACTGAATGGTATGCCTTTGTAAAATAAAAAGATAAAATAAAATCTTACTTCTTTCAAACAATTCACTTTTCACATTTTTTTACTCAAATAAACAAAATTAGACAAGAATAAAGGAGGATTCTTCTATTTCTACTATAAACTAACAAATAGACATGCTATCATAAAGAGAAGGTAAGTATAAAAATAAAAACAACCCCAACAAAAACTTAGCTCTGGCAAGATCCCTTTGCCAGCCCAAGGCCTACCTCCCCCTTTGTTATAAGGAAGAGTGCAAAATCTCATTGAAGGTAAACTATAACCAAACAGAAAATTTCCTCTTAAGGTAATCAGGAGGCTTGGAGTGCCTGGGTGGCTCAGTTGGTTAAGCGGCTGACTCTTGATTTCGGCTCAGGTCATGATCTCATGGTTTGTGGGTTTGAGTCCCAGGTTGGGCTCTGTGCTGACAGCATGGAGCCTGTTTAGGATTCTCTCTCTTTCTCTCTCTCTGCCCCTCCCCAGTTTGTGTGCACATGCTTGCTCTTTCTCTCTCTCTCAAAATAAATAATTAAACTTAAAAAAATCAGGAGGCTTATAAAAAAAATGAAAGGCTTATCATTTCCTTGTTCTATGATTCCATATTATTTTAATTCTTTCTTTCACAGCCTAAACTCTTTGCAATGCCCCCTGGTAAACTCACAGTGCACATTAAGCAACACATTCGAGGGAAAACATAAAAATCCACTGGAGCAAGCGGAAGGATGCACTCGAAGGGGCGGGTCCTGCTATCCATCCACAATCCCACCCTCAGGACAGGCACAGGCACAAGGGATAAGGCTACTTAGCATCTTGCCTTGGTGAGTGGGAGAACTGGAATTGCAATGTTAATGTCCAGGGTAAACTTGCCTACAGAATAAGCCCACAGACCTATTTCATCAGCCTGTGGAGCTCTGTGCATTTGTGGGTGTGTGCGCACATGCACACACACACACTCAGACACTCACACACACACAGAGTCTTGCTCTGCGGACTATGAGCTTCAGGGCCAGAAAGATGTGGCAGATTCTGTCACTTAGTAGTTGAGCCTCAGTTTCCCCATATGTAAAGTAGGAATAAACATTCAACGTGGAGGTGAACTATAACGTGGATGTAAACGTATGCAACATCCAGCTGCTCAGGACCCTAGAGGGGAGCCTAATAATTGGTACCTGTTATTTTTCCAGTTCAATTTCCCTATATTGTAATATTTCAGAGCACCACTGGAGAAAGAACACAAAAGAAGAAAATTAGAGAGAGCCATTTGAAATACAGACTTAGGGAGAAGCTTTCTACCCTGTGACCTGTGGCATGTGATTAAACTCTGTGACTCTCCAATCTCATGCACGTGAAACAGTATAGGAAATGTTAAGTTATACGATTATTAACTACATAATTAGATAATAAGATGATTTTGAAATCACCCAGCACATAGTAGGTGCCCAGGGAACATGAGTTAATTCTCCACTTGCAGTTGAATCAGTTAGAAATATAAAAATCCAGTTTCACAAAGCAAGTGTATTTTCCTGAATTAATTTTCCAAATCCCTTCAAAGGGATCTCTGGATGGAGAGGCTGATCTGCTAGTCCTACCTTCAGGAGTACGCATTGTTAGTGCATTTAAAATGTACCTCCTTCTTTATTTTGAATTGTAGACCCTACCTTCTAAGCAATTTTCAAGTTAAACAGAAGACAAATTAAGGAAAGAAACCGAGCAGTAGAGGGAGCAGACATTACCAGAAACAGGTGGGTAAGGACTTCAGTGTCACGTGGCCCAGCAGCAAAGACCAAGACGGAAAGAGGAGTCGTTTCTCTCAACTGATGGAAGCAGGTAGGGCAGTCCCAATGCAAACATAGCCAGTGCTCTCAGCAGCACTGTCACAAATTCAGATGGAGAGAGTCCTTCCTGTTCTTTGCTGAAGGAGCTCTACGTAGTGTATCGAACACACAGTTCCTTCAGTGATAATGCATTGATTACATACTATACAGAGTACCCACTCTGAAATAAAGATATCCCAATGCAATCACGATACTTACTACTTTACCATCATTTCCACCCAAATATTCGTGCAGCCATCCAATGTTGGCCAGATCTATGGTTGTGACAGGTCTGCACCTGCCAAGCTCATCGAGGTTGAAATGTATGCACATGTATCAGTTACTGACCCAGAGAATAAATGGGGAGTGCACTGCTCCCTGTACTAGTGGCCAAGAGCAAACTCTCAGCCCTGCATCTTACCTGCTATGGCGGGCTGAGTGGTCCCCTAATCCCTGGAACCTATGAATATGTTATGTATGGCAAAGGGAAGTCACATATAACTAAGGTTAAAGAATCTAAAGTAGGAAGATTACAATGGATTATATCTAACCTAATCACACCCTTAAAGGGAATATTCTCTGGCAATAGGTAAGGCATGAGAAGGGCTTGACTCATCACTGCTAGCTTTGAAGGCAAAGGGAGCCACAAGCCATGAAATGTGGGTAACCTCTAGCAGCTGACAATAATCACTGGCCAAAAGCCAGCAAGGAATCAGGGACTTCAGTCCCCCAAAACACAAAGAATTGAATTTTGCCAATAACCTGAATGAACCTGTAAGTAGATTCTCTTTCAGAGGGTCCCAAGTTCCCAGACCAGCTGATACCTTGATATCAGTCTTATGAGACACAGAGCAGAGAATCCACCCAAACAAATCAGTGCCCAGACTTCTGACCCACAGAACCATAAAATAATAAGTTTGTCATTGTGCCTTTAACCCACTAAACTTGGGGCATTTACTACAATAGAAATAGCCATCGAATACAACTATGTTTATAACACTGGCTCACAGACCAGAAAAGGTTTGCAAGCAGGTTTTACCAATCTTCTGTTTAAAAAAGAAAAAAAGGGGGGGGGGATAACTAAAAAAAAAATGGTGTTTTTCATGTATAGAGGGTAGTTTAGTATAAAGAAGTCAACTCTCCTTTCAAGGCTAAGTACAGTCCTTTACTCTGTGGTGATATCCTTTCTAATTTTTTGACCTTAAATTGTCTTCTGTTTTATGACATTATGATGCAGCAGATGATTGTCTTTATCAGGAAAGACAAAATTATAGTAGTTCTATTTATGCTTTTTGGTTCCCTTTTGCATTTTTATTTATTTACAAATTTTATTTATCTGTGAAATCCTGAAGTCTGAGACCCACTGCTGTCACCAACTAGACCCTAATACCTGACCATTACTGTCCACCTGCTTGTAATCACCAGCCTCTGTCCCACATTTTTCCTTATGCTCTTCTTTCCAGCTTATCTCTTAACTCAAGCAAATGGAAAGCAAAAGCACCTCTCAAGCAACAACAACTGCCCAGACAAGACCTCAAGTCAGCTAAGACTACCCAGACCAGTTTGAGCACAACCCCTGACTCCCGCCTGTGCAGATGGACCATGGAATAACCTCTAGAATGACCGATGTTTACCTTTACCTCATTTACCTAAAATCCACACAAGGAGAAGCACAGGCCTCACAGAAGCATAGGATACGTGATGTCTGTATAGACATGTTTCCTTAAGGCGCATCCGCGATCTTATGTCCATCTCTACATATGACGACAAGGACCCCCTCTTTAAATAATCATCCTAACTCTAAATAAAAGGAACCTATTCACCCTTGCTTGAGGAATCATGGCTTTGGAAGTCATTCCCCCTGATCTTCTTTTTGATGAATATAAAGTTTACCTTCTGCGATAACTCCTCCTGGTGGATTTGTGACTCACCAAGGAGGAAACTTAACATTAGTTTGGTTACATTGCCACACATCGAACACTTTCATCTTCGAAGCCAGCAGTTGCACAAATGACAACCCAAGGGACACAAGAAACAGTGACAAATCATTTGGGGCACTTGTATACTAACTTGTCCATAACCTTCATCCGTCTGTTTAGGAAAATGGGTAGACCTGATTCTACAAAATAGATATTTCCTCAAAATTATGGCTCCAGAGCATTTTGGATTTTGTTTGAGAGCATGTGCACTTATGCGTATGGGTCTGTGTGTTGGTATAAGGGTAGTCATACCTCAAAGTAAAAGATAAGATTGCCCTGCCATCAAAATGCTATACATTCATTCATTCATTCCCTCATTTATTCATTCAACACATATTTATGGGGGTACCTACTATGTGCCAGGAACTGTACTAGGTCAAGGGGATCAATGATGAACCAAAGTAAAGTTATTTTAAACTTTCATGGAAGTTAAAATCTCATAAAGAAGACAAAAATCAATGATTTAATCTCACAAATATATGCCAAACCAAAACTGTCATCAGTGCTAGAAAAAAGAGCACCTGCAGCCATGAGACATCTCATTGTGGGGTTTCATGTGGTCTGGCTAGAGTGTCAGAGATGACTTCCCTGAGAAAATTATGGCGTAGCAAGAATCTAAAGAGCGAGGGAGCCAACTAGACAAAGCAGTGAAGACAAGTGTTGTTTGCAAATACAATAATCCCTATGTAAATGCACACACACACATTCTGAAGAGGAGAGTCAGTGTATCCTTTTTTTTTTTTTTTTTTTTTTTTATGTGGAGCTATCTGTGCCAAAAGAGGAGAAAAGACCTGAACTACTAGCCTGGAAACCTGGCTTCTATTCTCAGTGTTTTAGTATAAATGTGTCTGGTTTTGGTTTCCTCGCTTCTGAAATCTTATAGTGGGGCTCTACAAATTTGAAACCCTCTTTAACGTCCTCAAAATCCCCACACTTCTGAATCATCATCGTCATGCAGAGAAAAGATGAGCTGATACAAATAATGATGACGATGAATGGCAACAACTGATGGTACACTTACTCCGTGACAAGACACAGTGTAAATATTTTCCATCCATTAGCTCATTTAAGCCTCATAACAACCCATGAGATACATCTGTGTGGCAGTGACTGGCAAGGCTCAGTATCACTGTGAACTCTCAGCGTCCAAACACACGTGAGGAGTGTAATTCCTGACCCTCCGTGGTAGCAGTACCATGTGAGCCGATGAGTTGTGAGCAGAATTACTGTGTGCCACTTCTTGGCTGAGCATGAATTTTGGCACAATACCCTCCAGAAAACTCTTACCCCACCGCTAATGTGACCAGCAGTAATTTAGGTGGTGGCTATTTCATAAGTCTGAGTCCTACAGTTTATCTGACAAAGACCATATCCCATGTAGTTGATGAAAAATTACCTCGGTTATTTGAAGCTACTGAACTATGGGGTTGATTGTCACTGCAACATATCCTAGAGCTCACCCTGTGTAGCACACAATTATATTCAACTGCTTCTTTTTTCTTAGATGTTTTTTAAAGTTTATTTAAGTAGAGGTGCCCTGGTGGCCCAGTCAGTTAAGCGTCCGACTTCAGCTCAGGTCATGATCTCGTGGTCCATGGGTTTGAGCTCCACATCAGGCTCTGTGCTAACAGCTCAGAGTCTGGAGCCTGCTTCAGATTCTGTTGCCCTCTCTCTCTGCCCCTCTCCCACTCATGCTCTGTTTCTCTCTTTCTCAAAATAGACATTAAAAAAAAAGTTTATTTAAACAATCTCTGTACCTAACACAGGGCTCGAACTCATGACCCCAAGTTCAAGAGCCACATGCTCTACAACTGAGCCAGCCAGGTGCCCCTTTATCTGATTCTTACACATGCCAAAACCACATTCAGAGAGGCTACATAACTTCCCAAGGTAATGAAAATGATTAAGTGGCAGGGCCCCACATTGGGACTCACAGGTTCTTTCATCTAATCATTACACCAAGCTAAATGTGCGGATGCACGACCCACTGTGCCACGGGTTACTTCTTAGAGTTGTGTGATTCTTGCCATAAAAATGCACCCAACAGTATGGCATACATATTCCTCCATCATGGAACAAATGAGAGCACTAAATCAAATACAACCATCCCAAGACCCTTTGAAGATAGCTAAGAGGAAGTTGAGGAAATTTACACCTGCAGACACTTCCCCTTCCCATTCTCTAGAAAGATTCCTGGTATGCATGTAAATATCCTCTGAATTCAGAGATGAAGAGGCCTCCAGCTAGGCACAATAAAGCCAATTTAGCTTCTTAAACTGAAACTGCTTTGTGAAATAATCCTGTAGAACTCTCCACTAAATGAGTTAGAAACTAGTTGCATGGGGCTTTCATTGAATTTACTTGTGAGAGCTATATAAAGGACAATTGTCTCTGAACCAGGTACATCAAATACAGGCCTGCTACTGGGTAAAAGCTTGGAATTCTACACCACCTACACACACAAAGAAAATTAGCTTTTGATTGAAAGGAAGCACTATTGAAAAACCCCAGGGGAGGAAAAAGAAACAACACAAATGAATGACACCTACAGACAAATCCAATGGTTGAGGCCATTTGACTAAGGACTTTCTTAGTCTGAAAGGGAGAGAAAAGAACAATTTCTGAGATCATGAAAGATAATCGAACCAAATCAAAGGAAAAGTAGTCACTCTTCAAATTCTAAACAAGGAGAGTTTAAATATGCCACGTGGACATAAAATAAAAGTTCTCCACACTTCTTTCTGAGTATTTAATGCTGGTAAAAAAAAAAAATGGCAACAAGTACTCAACCCTTTCTTCTCTTGACTGTCATTATTCCAGTCGTCTCTTTTCTCCTTCCTTTTCTTTCTTTACTTTATTTAAAGATCCTCAGCCAAGACATAGGGCTACTTCTTAGTCTTCCAAACACTGTTTAAAAAAAGGGCATAAGTTGTAACCTCAGTCATTACTGAGATTTTTCTCCATACTCATGATGTAGCTACAGGTAGATTTGTATCATTCTTGCCCAGTACCGTCAAAGTGTGTTCTCTTTTCTGGCAGCGGTATTACAACTGGGTGTCATGGTTCTGCTGAAGGGGATACAGCAAATATTTGGTTGGATTTTTTTTTAATGTAAATAAAATCAAAGAATTAGAAGTAGACTATTTCATTACTATCAGACTAGTAACCAATTCACATAAGGATCTTTAATGGGTGAACAGTTGAAGAAGAGGATATTTAAGTAGTCATGTGAGAGGTAAGGGAGACGATTCATTTTCAGAAATACCAAATAAAAGCTGTGCGGTCTAGTTAACAGTGGGTTTACAACCTATTGGAAATATGTACAGCCCCTTCCCCTCCCCCCCCCACACACGCAAACAATGGGGTCCCAAACCCTTAGACACTTCACTTCCTAGTTCTTCTTCCCCTCTCCATTTCGTGGGCTTATTTAATGGGCTTTGCAATGAGCATGCACCAAAGAACAAAGGGAGGAGGGACTGAAAGTCTCTGCGTCACCTCAGGGAATGTACATTTGTTCCAATCAGCCTACATTTTGCTTTCACATGGGCATAGGAGACATCTGGATAAGGATGTAAACTCTGTGGTACTCAGCCAATGAGGAACCAGGAGAGGGACTTGTATGCTAGGAGATAAACTGTCTGCTGTAACTGCCCTGAATGTCCCTGTCCATCAGACACCAGCTCTTGGAAGAATGTTGATCAAAGCCTTGCTTCGCTGTGCTCACAGTCTCGGGGTCCCTCCTTTGATTGGGTTGATGGGTTTATTTCTAACAGTCTCAAAGGATAGGCACACAGATTGTTTCCTAACCACTGGACTAGTTTATCCTGGGGAAATCTGCCAGTTACCAAGTGATCAACTTTACTGTCATCAACAGTGGGGCGACATGACATGAATTACTTCCAGATAAGATGTAGTGGAATACAGCCAGCATCATCCATGTAGTGCTCATGAAAAAATGGCGAAGCTGAATCTAAACATATAAATCCTGATTTTTTAAAAATATTCTGCAAGGAAATAGTCCAGGATTGTTCAAAAATGTCAATATGATAGAAAGATTAAGAAAAAATTGGTAGGAGTACTTTTCTATATCAAAGGTGAGAGAGAAGACAAATGTAATGCATATATTCCTTAATTGTATCTTGGATTACAATAATAATAATTGTACCATGGCTATGTAAGAAAATACCCTTGTTTTTAAGAAATGTATGGTGAAGTCTTTAGGCATGAAGTATCCATGGCACCTGCAATTTTTAAATAGTGCAAAATATATAGTGGGGAGGGAATAAGAAGAGAAGGTCAGTGTCACAGAATGTTAACAATGAGTGAGTCTGGGTGAATGGCATATGGGTCTCCACTATACTTTAAATTTTTCTGCAGGTTTGAATGTTAAAAGTTTAGAAATAGGGGCACCTGGCTGGCTCAGACAGTGGAGTATGCAGCTCTGGATCTTGGGGTCATGAGTTCAAGACCCATGTTGAGTACAGAGATTATTTTTTTAAAAGTTTGGTAAGAAAAAATACTTTTTCCTTAAAAATCATTTTTATAGTTTCTACATTAAAAGCTTGTATTATAGTAAACTTCTAGGTTTTGCTTGTTTCTTGTAACATTAAGACTCTTTGAAGAAACCTTTTCCTCTTTCTCTACGATCATTTCATATGGTTATGAAGAGTCTCATGTAAAACCCTGCTTCTTAAGATGGGTGAACACCTCAGGTCTGGCCAGGACTTATCTTGCACCACTGAAATTTGGTTCTCTTTGCCACCAGGTTCCTGAGCTGATGGAATGTAAGTTTGCACCTGTTGTTAGAGATCTTGCTATTTCTAGGAAACAGCCTAAGAATACAGCCAATACAGAGGAATGTATAATTGTGGGAGCACATACTCCTGGCAACATCCCCTCTTGTATCTTGATTCAGCCTTACTCCCAACCTGCTATATATCTAGATGTTTCAATAACATAAGACAATATTTCTTTTTTTTTTTTAGTCATTTCAAGGTGGATGTATGTCATTTACCACCAAAAAGGTATCTGATTAATAGAAAGAGTAAAAGGAAGTCACAGAGGTGTGATACACAAAATTATGACACATTGGAGATCACTACTGGGTTAATCTATACTGCTGGTTTAACTCATGTATGGGCATTTTAAAATAAATGCTTCTTCCATTATTGCTGCATAATAAAGAATACCCTTGAGAATGGAGGTTGGTCTGTTAAAGAAAGTTGTTGTTCTCACATTTACCTTTCTGAGTGAATTGGGGTTTTCCTAATACTGTCCACTGAACACAAATACAGCTGCCTACAGCTGCCATTATCACCTGATTTTAAATGTGTAAATATATCATAACGGACTCATTCCTTTAAACAATGGGGATATAAGCAAACGTTACAAATTCCCAAGTGAAATATAAATATTTGCTATCAAATATGGCTAATACCTGTTTTACATATTGTAGTATATAATTTCACGTGTTGGGGAAAATGTATCCCACTCTGTTAAAAGTGAAAGCCTAGGGCGCCTGGGTGGCTCAGTGGGTTGAGCGTCTGACTTCAGCTCAGGTCATGATCTCACACTCCGTGAGTTCGAGCCCCGTGTCTGGCTCCGTGCTGTCAGCTGGAGAGCTGGAGAGCTGGAGCCTGGAGCCTGCTTCAGATTCTGTGTCTCCCTCTCTCTCTGTCCCTCCCCTGCTCATGCTCTTTCTCTGTCTCAAAAATAAATTAATAAATCATAAAAAAAATTTAAAAAAAAAAGTGAAAGCCTATAGTTTGAAGCTATCTGTAGACACTTTAATTAGAAGAGAAAGAATTATAGACAACCTCCACTGCAGGATAGGTCTACAATACTCACAAATACCTATTTTATACAACTTCCCCTGAAATTCTCAGCATCAGTGTACAGACTTCTACCCGAATTGTCAGAGCATCAGATTAAAAAAAAAAAAAAAAATCTACATTAGTTTTACAGTGATGGCCAGTAAGGGTGGCTTTGCTCCCTTTGAACTGCAGCAAAGAGATGCATGATTATATGAGCACACATTGATCATTGTGAGCATTCACCATTGTTTACTGCATTATCCTTGCACAGAAAAAGTTTGCATCTTTGATGTAACATAGCACAATCAAAGGAGTGGAAATGCCCCATGCAGACTATTGTGGGGAATTAAAGAGAGCTCAAAGTCACAAAGGCAAGAGCCTTCCAAAACATGTCAAGATGAAAAATGGGGCTTGAAACACTTATTTTAAGTGTAACATGGGGGGGGGGTCTATGATTCCATTCAAAAGGGATATGAAATACAAGTCAGTCAACCTTAGAATTAAAACTGAAATAAAGTCAAAGTCAATGTCAAGCAAGAAAAAGAAGATTCCAAAGTTTTCAAAAGCATGAAGGAGCTCCTCATGTAGCAACGTGTGTAGTTTAAATGCTGAATGACTGCACTGTAAAAATATTTTTTCCTTCATAAACGTGTGATGATAAAGGTGTCCTCTTCTCTAAGATAGGACACATGATGACTGAGGGAGGTGTTTAGGAAAAAACCCAGATTATGCTAGGATAACATGGCACTGCCACAGAATTTTTTTTTTCTCCTTTGCAGGAGAAAGGCTACCATTAAGGTTCTGACCATTGTGAGTATTTAAGGCATCTGGAGCCTCTCCCTTCTAAGAGGCAGAAATGACAAGTACAGAGCCATCATCAGGTGTCATTCTGCTTAGGACTCCTGTTTGTTGGCCCTTTTGCTTGAGCCTAAGTACTTGATTCCACTTTAACTAAGTAAGGCAGAGGGAAGTTACCATACTTATCAACACAGTGCATAATCCTTGCCTCAGGAAGGGAGATAATGACCAAACATCCTCCTTTGTTGTTAAAGCTAAAGCCCTGCAGGTGGGGGATCTGCTGGAGGCTGCAAGCAAAACCTTTCTGGTTTGCCTGGATCCCTTAGGGATCAACACTAGACCATCCCAGCCAGGGAGGGGAAGGATTCTCACCTTCCAGCTTCAGGTAGGGGCCTGGGAGTAACGAGGGTGCTCTATTTTATTTTTATTTTTTTTATTTATTTTTTTACTTTTTAAGGTTTCTTTATTTATTTTGAAAGAGACAGAGACAGCATAAGCAGGGGAAGGGTACAGAGAGAGGGAGAGAGAGAATCCCAAGCAGGCTCTAAACTGTGAGTGCAGAGCCTGATGCAGGGCTCAAACTCACAAAACCATGATTTCATGACCTGAGCCAAAATCAAGAGTCCGAGTCAGATGCTTAACAGATTGAGCCACCCAGGCACCCCTGGGGTGTTCTATTTTAAAAGGAAGTAAGAG
Source organism: Panthera tigris (assembly GCF_018350195.1). NCBI lineage: Eukaryota > Metazoa > Chordata > Mammalia > Carnivora > Felidae > Panthera > Panthera tigris. The sequence continues at coordinate 35,958,955 of NC_056675.1, forward strand.
GAAACAGAAGAATAAGGCTTCTTGTTGCCCTCACATACAAGTCTCATTGAAGTTAAAATAATGGATGTGTGGTTTGATCACATTCAGAATGCCACCTTTGCTGGGCCCAAAAACTCCCATCTCACAAGATTGTTGTTACGGTCTATTGAGAAAATAGATGTGATTACACTGGGCACAATGCCTGCCCCACAGTAGGAACACCCAACACATAAAAGGAAGACAAGACTTAGTTATGTTTCCTTCTGAACAATCTTTCAGTATTTGTGATTTATTCACTTAAAAAAAAAAAAGGCTCTAAACTCAGGAATCCCAAGTTTAAAAAAAAAAAATCATTGGTGTTTTTATTTTAAGTTTATAGCTTTCTCGTTTACCAACTGGACTGACAGTGATACAATCGCCTTTCTTTACAAACAAGTGCAGCCAAACTCATTAGCCTTTAACATTTTCCAATCTGATTATTTGTAGATTCCCCTACTTTTCAATGAGTAAATAAAACAAGCTGGGAATGAAACATTTATTTTGGCATCACACCAACCTAATTAAACTGCAGTTTCATTAGGCTGTAGCAGGCTGCTGAAAAATAATGTAATTGACCTATTAAAAGTTACTACTTTGGTTCAGTTTTCTGAGCTGCCAGAAATTACACTGTGATTTAAAATGCCTAGTTACCTTGACAAAACCAGCCAGAGAGCACAGAAGTAAGAGTTACAAAGAATGGAAAGAATCCAATTAGAAAGGAAGCAGGTAACAAGATGCTCTCCCCAAATCACAATTACTTGGAGGAAAGCAATAAAATGTAAAATGGAAGCTAATCAAGTTCTAGTTATTTCCTCCATTGACTAAATGTTGTTCATACCATGGGAGCAAGTGTGAGACGCTCTCCCAAAACTTAGCAGTAAGATGGTTTAATGAGCCAACAATGGTTTATTATTCTACTTGTTTGGTATCAGCAGGCCCATTGCTGGAGGAATCCACCCTTTCCCAGTCTCAGACCAGGAGTTTGAGTGCAGTTAAGCAGGCCTCACACAGCTTTCCAAGGGCGGGGCCACACAGCCCTCCAACCACACCCTGGTAAGTCCTCTGGCTGACGGAGGCAGCATAGCCCAGGATGACCAGCCTGCTGATGAGAAAGACCAAGGAGACCAGCTTCACCAGGAAGGCGGGAGTCACCCCACCCACCTTGTGGAAGGCCGAGGGGAAGCTGAGCAGGCCGGCCCCCAGCGCAGATTTCAAGAGGATGAAGATAGCACCCGGCGAGGACAGAGAGGGGCTGGCGGCCGCGGGACCTGGCTTCTCCTCGAGACCTGGGCTGCCAGCCACCGGTCCCTCCATGGCCCCAAAACCCGACTTCAAGGTCAGATAGTTGTCAGCCATCAGGGACAGGGCTCAGGCTCGCACCAGCTTGTTCAGCGGCATTTCTTGGGCCCCACTGGTGGAAGAAGGAAGGTTCTAGCTGTGTGAGTGCTCCAAGCCACCCAATCAGAGTATCGCATATTCTGACCACAGTGACTGATTCCTTTCAGGACCAATCAGAACTTTTCATGGGTCTTCTACTAGAATGACCAGGAAAGGAAATGTCTATTGTCCGGCTGGTGTTCTGAATGGAGAATGCCTGTCTCTGTTGGTAGCCATCTGCCATCTTGGAGGGAGAACTCACCTGCAAATGGAGGCAACTCCGAAGAGAGGCAGGGTGAAGATGAGTGGGAGACAGACCAAAAACAATCTATAACAATAGTCCTTCTGATGCCATATTTTTACCAATATTCCCTGCATGCTTGGAATGTCTGTACTAGGCGGAGGCCATCTTAGAATTTATGGATGAGTTCCACTGCTTCCTTCACCAGATGCCCTTCTTAAGACTACTCTGATCACCTCGTTCACTTGTTCATTCATATATCCACTCATTTAGTATGTTTTACTTCCCCAGTGCATTTCAGGCCCTTTGCTAATCATAGAGGAAATAGAAAAGGACGCACACATTCCAAAATGTTACAAAGCCTGGATTTGACTAGTTATTAATAAGATAATCATGTGCATTAATACAGAATTACATGGTGCTGTAGGAGCATTTGAGGGAAGGTCTAATTTAATGTAGGACTGTGTAAGTCAGGGAAGGTCTCTTTGATGAGGTGACAGGGATATGGGGATGTGAAGAATGAGACATGGCCAGATACTGAATGGGAAGACAGCAGGATAGAGTAGTTCTCCTGGTAGAGAAGCAGAATGCAACAGAAGATCAGTTAGAACATTCTCAAGAGGGGTAGAGCGACATGAGGTGAGGCTGGAGAGCAGCAGCAGATCCTACAAATCTGGGGAGAAAGGGGATGACTACATTCTAAATGCCAAGAGAAGACATGAGAAATTGTTATCACCCCACCATCAATACATAATCTCTCTCTGGTGATGGCATTTTGCTGGTTCATGTGTGGTACTTCTTTAAGGATACCCTGAAACAGCTAGAGGTGTTTTGAGAAGTGACTATTCTGACAGTTGGGCAAATATTGGCCTAAGATGTCACAATTTAAGTATTACAATGAATTTCATAATCCATGATTGGGGATGTCCGGGATTGATGGGTTTAGGACTTTTTATCCACCTGACTCTATCAGTAGCATTAGACCTCTGAGTTCCAAGGGCATTCAAATTGAAAGAAAAAAAAAAAATTAGTTCGAACATTTCAAGTAGCAAAGTCAAAATTAATAGCTGCTTAATTATATTTCTCCAAAATGCAGTATTATGTCATCATCACTAATTGTTAGATTTAGGATTCACAAATATTTTATGACATTGGAAGACAAATTGTATGCTGTTTTTTGCCTCTTATAAGAATTTCCAAGTGCATGGGACAAATGCTGAGAAACAGTAGCCAGTCATAAATTACTGAGTTAATTCACTTTCATAGCAAGAATGTAAAAAACTCTTTCAAACTTATGCTATATTAAAATTGTGTTATACATCAAATTTGGGTGCACTGAAAAAACTCTTTCAAACTTATGCTGTATTAAAATTGTGTTATACATCAAATTTGGGTGCACTGGGGTGCCTGGGTGGCTGAGTCAGTTAAGCATCTGACTTCGGCTCAGGTCATGATCTAATGATTCAGGGGTTTGAGCCCCGCGTCGGGCTCTGTGCTGACAGCTCAGAGCCTGGAGCCGGCTTTGGATTCTGTGTCTCCCTCTCTCTCTGCCTCTCCCCTGCTTACACCCTGTCTTTCTCTCAAATAATAATAATAGTATTTAAAAAGAAATATAAACTTGGGAGCACTTTAATTAATAGCTTATATCAAGTTTTCTCAACCTTGATATTTTGGGCCAGATAATTCTTTGGGGTGAAAAGGGCTGTCTTGGGCCTTACAGGATGCCTAGCAGCATCCCTGGCCTTTACCCACTAGATACCAGTAGCAACACCTCCCCTCCCTCCCCCAAGTTGTGTGACAACCAAAAATATCTCCAAACATTGACAAATGTCCCAGGGTTGGGGCAGGGGGGAAGGTGTGCAAAAATACCTCCGTTGAGAATGATTGGCTTTTATGAATGTCTGGGGCAAAATAAACCCTTGAAATGTCTCTGACTGTGTCAGATATATAATCCACAATTGCATCCTGGAGGGACATAACACCAAAGTCAAGAATCTGGGACACATACCCAATTTTTACAAAGTTTGAGAGTCTCCGGTAAAAACCTACCTTTAGTTCCAGGTGACCTCTATAAACCCAGCTGAGAGTCCCTCATTAATGAGCTAACCAGGACACATGAGGGAGGCCTCATCAGCAGCCAGGGAATCAATAGGTCACCTGTTTATGAGAAGGCTGTGTAGTATTTTCATAGAGAGGCAACAAGACTGAAATGGGAAGATCGATATCTGCCTTCTGCAAGGGAAGGGCCTGTCCCTAATCAGCACTTGCCCGTTGTTTGCTTCACCTCCGCTGGACCGTCAGGGAACATGGCAGAGCTCTGAGGGGAAAGGGCAAGGCTTCTTTTCCAAAGTAGCAGTCCACATGACCAGGGGAGGGGGTTCTGTGCCAACTGCCAAGATCGAAACACCAAGACAAACAGTCCACAAGGACGCTCATAAATAACCACCAGCTCTCTGCCAAAGAGGAAGGCAAGAGTATTGGGTTTGTGTTTGACAAGGGTCCTCAGGAAAGCAAAGGGATAGCTCCTGGGCAGGAGATAAATTCTAATGCACAGCTAGACTTTGCAACCCACCAAAGGGACAGCTTCTGGAAACACCGACAGAAGAGGCTTCATGAGGGATGGGCATGGTACATAGACCACTGCACTTTCAGGCTATAGCTTTGAATTAATCAGCATGCCGCGGAAGGTAGGGGTAAAGGAGGGGAGGAAAAAGAAAATGAGGCTGGAGAAACATTTGGGGCATCCTTCTAAAATCAGATTATGTCTAAAATCAGACACTCTACATCAAAAGCAAAACATATTCTTTAAATACTGCCTATGCGATTATCACCTCTAGAGAAAAAAAAGGCAAAAACCCAGATGAGATGCCCAGGGGACTGTGGCTCTGTTCATTTTAATTCTCTTCCGTTAAGAATTCAATTCCATTCAGGCATCAGTGAAGACTGTGCGTGTTTGGAAGCACATAGGCTTTGGGTGTAACAAAACATGGGTTTGAACTCAGCTCTAGTACTAAATCAGCTGTGTGGGTCCAGGGTACTTAGCAAACCTCACTAAGACTCAACTGGTCTTGTCATGTCACTAGAATGTAATGAGGAGTATCCTCGTTACATTCTAGTGCAAGGAGGTAGTCCCTACCTTATAAGTCTGTTTGGGTTTACTTTATTGGTATTTATATATTTGGGGTGACTTTATACATCTCACAACAAATATTTAGTAAAGAGAGGTCCCTCAGTACTGTCCTTATTACTCACCCTTCCTGTAACATTTCTGGTTTGGAGGGATTGAGAAAACACGTAGTTATTTCTTTGTCTTTATTTGAATCATTATGAATGGGACCATAAGGGATTATGTCTCAGGGAGCTTTTAATCTTGCATGATGTTTATTACTGTGGCTTTGCCTATTGGTGTGGCTTAATGCTCAACTATTCACTGACCACATAATTAGGAGGTAGCATTCCTCTCCAGAAAATTGGCATTGCTGGATTGTGACTCAAAATTACCTGAAAATAGTTATCAACAAGCGAAGCAAATCAAATTTGTGATGACAAAAGTCAAACAATGTAATTCCATAACAGGTAGACATGTCCACAAACCTTCACATAGAATTTGTGCTCTAAAGAGGAGTGAGGGTGATGAGTTTGGCAAAAAACATTAAAAGATACTGAGGTAGGGGCACCTGGGTGGCTCGGTCAGGGGACGGTCTAACTCTTGATTTTGGCTCAGTTCATGATCCTTCTGCCCCTCCCCTGCTCACTCTCTCTTTTTCTCTCTCTAACATAAAATTAAAAAAAAAAAAAATAAAGATATTGAAGTAAAACCAAAGTAGATGAAAAGACATTTCAGTAACCTCATTTCTGAGCAAAGGTTTTTTTTTTTTTTTGTAAATGTATATTATATTGAATGATTTTGTCATTGTTGTCTATTTGGTTTGGGTCCTAATAAAAATCTGGGAGAACTGAACTGAAATAGGAAAATTCTCTCTTTCTCTCTGTTTCTCTTGCTCTGTCGCTGTCTCTCTCTCCCTGTCTCTTTCTCCTTACTTTTTCTCTCCCTCTCATCCTCTCTCTTCTCCATAACTCTCTTTCTCTCTCTCTCTCTCAACTTCTGTCTTCTGTCTGTCTCTCTCTCACAAACCCCATAGCAGACATTCATCCATTCAACACACTATTGAGGTTCAGGATAAAATGTTTTGTGCTGAATAAAACGCTGAATTTATTTTTACTATGCATCTTTATTTATTTCTTCTAAACACCCTTAGAAGCACATCAGTGCTCCATTAGCTACCCAGCCAAGGACAGAGAGAAAAGAACACTGTCCGTCCATAAGGTAATGAATCAAGAAATACTTGCTCCCTCCTGGTATATTCCAAGGACATTATCTATGCTAACTTCTCCCTGCTCTGTGCTCAGACTCTCACACCATTCTCCATTTCAGGCCAGGACTTTTGTGTCCCTGAAAAAGAGTTTTGTAAAGACCTGCAAAAGTTTTCTTAGACCCTCGTATCACCACATAAAGACTAATGGTATTGTTTAATGTCTACCAGTGGTCAGAATGCAGGTAACTATTTGGTCTACTTACTTGTCTCCAGCATTAAATGGTAAGATTCTTGAGGACAAGGACATCGTCTCATGTTGTGTTATAACATGAAGACAGAATTCAACAAATGGGTAATAAGTGAAATGTCATCCATAGCATGTGGGCAATGATTATCTTTCATACTCCACTATCTGGTTTCCCTTTCTTCTGAGCACATGGGAGGCTCACAGAAGGACAGCACAAGCCATGTGACTACTTCTGGCCAATGGGATTTGGTGGAAGTGAAGTGTGTCACTTCCTGGCCAAAGCACTTAATAGCCAGTGTAAGACTTCTAGGACAATTTGCCCTCTGGGTGGTGTGAAAACAGTAATCAACATGGAGGTTCCTTAAGGATAAAAGCCATTTGGAATACTAAGCTATTACATGGAGCAGAGTTCCCCAGAGAGCAGCTCGGACCCTCAGGGGACTTTGATGAGCAAGAAATAAACCTGTTATGTTACAGAGATTTCAGGACTGTTTGTTACCACAGCATCACATAGCCCTCCCTGACTGATATTCCCTGAATGATACAGAGCAGACCACTGGAAGGAAGATGAAAGGAGATAGGACAGTTAAAGTTCTTAGCAATGGGTGGGCCTACTACTTACATTCCTTAAGCTATTATTGCCAAAGGTTAAGTGCCATTGGTCCATAATCTAAATCTTTGCTTTCAGCAAGGACTCAATATCACACCAGATGAAAGTATCCATCATTATTATTTTAGGCATTACTACAGACATGTCCCCATGTGACAGGGAATTTCACAGGGAACAGCAGGAAAGAATGGGGGTGGTTCAGATCCATATGGTCACTCAGGGGCCCAGGAACTGCACCATTTTCAACAAATAGCTCCCAAGGTCAAGCGAGAGTCAACTGGAGGATGGGGGAAGGAGAGGTAAAGAGAATCCCACAGGGGATTTGGGGGCCAGTCCTGAAGGTGGCATCTATCACTTCTTCCCACATTTCACTGGGGGAGACTCAATGACATTTCACCACTCAGATAAAAGGTGGGCTGGAAATGTGTCCCTAGCCAGGCAGCTCTTCATCAGTTATTTGAATTTGTTGCAAAAGAAGAGCACAAGTGATCAGCAGATACGCAGCCACTGTGCCACAGTACCCTTTAATATTGTCAGAAAGCAATTTCCCAATACCTATGAGATATCTGCTTTTGCGAAGCACCCCCCAACCCACACACTAGTGAATGCCATCCTTCCATCTAGTACAAACCTCCAAAGTTACAGTAAAAAAAAAAAAATCACTGCTTTTTTTTATGTAGCAGAAAAAATATCCTCCCACATAGGGTGAATTCAGTCACTACCTCCCTCACCCTATTAATAAAAAATAGACAAATCCCCCCTTTAGCTGGTATTTCCTCCTGGTTTAGTTCCAACATGGTTCTAGGTTTCCTTTCATGTTCCTACGAACAAACAAACAAACAAACAAACAAACAAAAAAAACCCAGCCACCAAAATAGGAGAGAGAACATTATTGCAATGTCCTCAAGTTTCTAAGACCTTCACAGAATGTATAATTGAGAGTACAATTTCAATTTGAAGTAAGTATAAATACACGAGGACCAAACAACATGTATATGTTTAATCAGGCACATAATCACTTTTAAACACTAGGGTATAATTATCTTTATCACAGTTACGATATGATATAGAGAAAATGATTCACAGAAATAAAATCAGGCTGTCTTTCTAAAGGCAGATTTTAAAGAATGTATCATAATCTGGCCTGATCACCTTGGGGGAAGTCCTGAGCCTGTCCCAAAGCGATTTCATACGGGATTCCGGCTGTTGGTCTTTAAGAGAAGATATGGATGGGAAACCTTGCCAAACTAAGATCAACCCCTTTAGGCAGATGGACGAGGCCTTTATCACTCATCACAGTGCTCTCGCTTCTGGTCTGAAAGTCTTGACAGTGAGCTGGCACTGGTGAGAATATGCAGTAAAAGCAGAGAGCACCCAACCCAGTCACGCGAGCGAAACTGGGCCAAGCTACCGTGAAAGGTACAGAGGATTTGAACAATGTGCATTATCTCAGTCATGCTGGAGGTGCCAAAGGTAACCCTGTTTTTCCACACAAGGACAATGATCCTAAGAGAGGCGACTTCCACATGATCCCACAGACAATAAGCAGCAGAGGCAAAACTAAAACCCAATCTTCCTGAGTACACAGCTCAAGCACTGGCCTCCCCGACTATAATCTGCCTGCTGAAGAGTTAAAATTCTCAAGAAGGAAAAGGAAATTCACTGACAGACGTGAGAGAGGCATTGGCCAGTTGACAATCATGCAGGCTGTCTCAACACCAATGGAAGGCGTCTTCTAGAAACGAGCTAAGTGAGAGCAGAAGCTGGAGGAACGAGAAATGTGCTTCGCATGCGTTCATCTACTGTCCTGTAGGACACCTATCCCCTCCGTGCTGGAGAAAAGGACAGCTGCAGAACTGTCCCTGTGATGCCAGTGGGTGTCACTGCCTCCCACGGTGCTCCAAAGGGAAGCTGCAGCCGGCAGCAGGGGATGGCCTGCCAAGCTCCCAGCTCTCCCTGCAGCTGAGCTCCACACTCATGCCTTCTCCACTAACTATCCCTTTCCTGAGGTGTGTCAGCCTGTGCCTGTCACAGAGTCGGCCACCTCCCGTGCTAGTGACCAGCCCCATCAGTAATGTTATCCAGGGACTCACTAGCCCTCCACACTCACTGCTTCTCAAGCTACATGTACAGTCAAAATAAGACAGATCACAAGATCCAAGATTATGGGTGATGTGGATTCAGATCGAAGGAGAGGAATTTGTAAAGCCTTTCCCAAGTCACAGCATGCTCCAAGCCTGATCCGCCTGAATGGCCAACGTCCCCCAGTCCTTTTACTTAAGAGACAAGCCAGGGTAAGATCGCACATCCTTTTTTCTTTCTTTTTTTAATTTATTTTGAGAGGTATACAGAGAGTGAGCCTGGGAGCTGGAGAGACAGCGAGAATCCCAAGCAGGCTCAGCACTGTCAGCACAGAGCTCGACACGGGGCTCGAACCCAGCAACCGTGAGATCGTGATCTGAGCTGAGATCAACAGTCACACACTTAACCCACTGAACCACGCAGGTGCCCCTAAGGTAACATCTTTAAAGAAGCACCTCAGAGTGGAAAGAGCCCCAGCCCAGAGCGGGAGAGAATCACCCTTTATCACTTTCTAGGAGGAGAGTCTGATATCTGCAGCAGTGTTCAGCAAGGGATGTGTGTAACAGCCAGAGCCACTCCGCCAAGCTCCATGTCTGCTGGCCGCTTTAATGCCAACTCCTCAAAGGGCACTGTCTCCACCCACATGACAGCGACTATAAAGTCTAGGGTAATGGGTCTCTCGCTCCACTACCGGCACTGTAAGGGGATCAAGGGGAAATTGAAGAGTTGTCTGCTTTCTACAGAAGGACACAGTGCTGTTGACCTGCTTTCTTAATAAAGTGAACCCACCTAGACAGGAGTACAAGGTCCCTGAGGGAAGGTATTCATTTTGTTCACTGCTAAGTCCCTAGTATAGTGCTAGGGACACAGTAGACACTTAATAAAACATTTACTGAATTAACCTCCATGAAAGCAAATGCAAGCAGTTTAAAAATGCAGCGCCTATCTGGAGAAGAACTAGAAACAATGTCTGCCTATGGTTCATGCTAAATAGTGTTGCAATGGATTAGGTGTGTATGTGTGTGTATGTGTGTATGTGTGTGTATTAAATGTGTATGTATGCATATGTAACATACATACATACATATATACATACTTAGGAGAGGGGAGTGTCTGTCAGATAAGAGCCCAATCAAAACTAAACATTCTTATTACTTTCATGTGTACAGTTTTTTTTTGTTTTGTTTTGTTTTTGTTTTTTTTAAATAAGCTCTACGTCCAATGTAGGGCTTGAACTCACAACCTCGAGATCAAGACCCACACGCTCTATGGACTGAGCCAGCCAGGAGCCCCTCACATGTACAGTTTTGAGTCTGTAAGTAGAATTAAAATTTTTTAACCTTTAACATTTCAAAAGTAACACAAACTCATTAAAGAAAATGTGCAAAATACATCATTAAATATTCAACAACTTGTGGGTGTCAAGGGGTTATTTTGTATCCCGTACAGACCTTAATACACATCAGTTGCTTAAATATTCATTATGAAATTAAACATTGCTACAAAGTACTTAAACGATGTTATTAAGTTCCCACTATGTGAAGTGATGCAACATTCTGCAAGAACTGCAATAGGACTTTATGGACTAACAAACAAGGGCCTAGGACACCTGCTAACTACACATTTGAAGAAAAATACTGTGTATCATTTCTTTAATATTCGAGTGAAATATACTTGCACATGCAACGTAAAGCCACAAAAAATGCACAAAGTGATCACCAAATTGTTAACAGGGAGGAGGAGAGGAGTAGCATTGTGTAATTTGTATATAAAATTATAATAATCATAATAACAGAAGTGATTAATCAAACATTATCAAAATTTGTGAAAACTGAGAAAAGAAAAATCATCCTCAGTCAGACCTCCCACGATAATGACTAATGTTTTTAACATATCCTATTTTATAAATCCATTCAAGGGATATTTACTGAATGTCTGCAACGGGCCCAGCATTCTGTAGGTGCGTTCCTCTTTTTGTCTGTGTAATAAATATTTCCTGACAAATCCTTTCCCCCATTCAATCAATTTAATGAGGCATGCCTCCAGGAGGCGTAGGAGAACCCCAAGATTCTCCATAATGAGCAGATGATCGGTAAGGATTCGTAGAGAATTGGCAGGCAATAGGTCCTTGTATTTCTCAATCAAAACCTCTCCTCCCTCTTCCACCACCTCACCTCAATGCACACACCCCCTGCCTCTTATTTCATTAAAGCCTAAAGAATCAAGTCAGGAAGGAAAATACATTTGAAACATGCACAGTACACAAAGCACTCAGAGCACGAGGACTAGGCCATAGATCATGGCTGCCTAGTATCGATTCCTGAAAGGAATGCCCTCCCAGGTTAGAATGCTCTGTTCTCTCTGGAATGCTGCCCCCCACCCCACCCCACCGCCAGTGTCTTTTTTAGGGCACCTTCCTCCTTCTTCTTGCCCTCCAGTCCTGCCCAGGTTCTCGGGGGCCCTCAGAACAGCTCATATGACTATGGGAAGAGCCTCTGACAATCTCTGAAGAGGACTTGTGGGAATAGACCCCCTTTGTTTGCAGTTATCAAAACAAATTATGCGCTACATGCCTGAGATGATGTTGACTCCAAGATGTCCTCCCTGGGGTCCTGCAAACTCACAAATGTGAATTCCAGTCTTTTGTAGTGTAAAGGCCAATCGAAAGCACACACTGATCTGAATAGAGCCTGCTTCTTAGCGATTCCATGGGGAATCTACATTTAAAGTACAATAACATTATTCTGAAAACGGGGTGATTAGTGGCCCTGAATAAGGAGCTACAGTACTCTTATAATCAATGTTTCTAGAAGGTTAGCATCTAACTGTTCGAAACCTCTTCCTTTTCCCCATCCCTCCCTTAACCAAGGTGGCCATCAAGGACAGTAGTTCAAAGCTAATTGAGTCTTTAAAAGTAAAATAGTTATAATAATTGAAGAAAAAAATATTAGCTATTGCCACACTTAAACAAATGCCACATGGCACATAAATACTGCCATCTGCTATAACTTTTCCTGAGTAGGAAGCTGGCAGATATTGCATAATATCTACATATGACTGATAATTTTTAGCCAAGTCTAAATAAAAAGGTGCTTTGTCTTCATGTACTGCTTAAAAAGCTAGAGATACATAAGATTAACAATAAAGCAGGCTCTCAGTGTTTACTTCTCTCATTAAACATATGCATAAAAATTACGTGTGTGTGTGCTTATATGTGTGTCTTTGAGCCTTGTTTGAGTGCAAACTTGATCAATAATGCTATACATTTCTATCTTTTGTATAGAAAATGCTCCATTTTACCCATTTGGAGGTGTTCCAGGAAGGCCTAAAGTACAAGGCTTTGCTTACACAGGGTGCACTGAGAGTTAATGCAATAAAAACACTCACTTTCAGAAGGAAAGTGTATTTTACAGTGAAGGGGGTCCATTACACAGTGGAGATAATTTGTACAAACTGAAAAAAATAAATCCATGGTCAATGAAATTGTGTCCTTGTAGAACACTTCAAGTTTCCTAATATATGATGGAATTAGTGTAGTCAGATTTCATTGAAGCACATGGCTCCGCGGTCCATTATTTAAACAGCTCTGTCAGTCATGAAAGAATACTTCAAGTGCATGACAACAAAATGCTATCAATACTGAAGGTCGTCCTCTAAATCAGAAGGGAACGCAAGGGTTTCCTAACGACTTCTCCTCAAACAAATTACCGGGAGGCCGAACCAAAATGAATTTTATTATTGAGGACAAGTGAATTGTACAGTACTTATAGCAAACACATTAGAAGATTAAAATTGATTGAAGGAGACTGGATTTGAAAAGATATAAATAGGGAAGACAAGAAAAAATCTGTTCAAAGTGAACTTATGAAAAGGGCTGTAGAATTCAGCCACTGGCCAATGGCTTTCAAAAACGATGCTTCGCTTTTCTCTGGAAAGGGAAGGAAAGATGCTGGACTGTGGATGGTGGTGAAGGTTATGCATGGGTGTGCTGAGGGCACAGGGTAAGCACCCACAGAAAACACACAGCAGAGACATATGGTAGACAGGGTCCCTGTGGCAAAAATCAGACTTTGCCACGTGACTATGTGACCTGCTTGCAACTTACCAAAGGAAAGTTGAGCTTAACTCCACTTCAGCAGTCTGACTAGGGATCTTCAATCCCTTCAAGAACTGCTGAGGAAAACACAAATCACCCCTGCACTCATTAGCCATGGGACAGTCCAAATAATACAAGACAACACTTCTTAACGGCTCTCCATGTGGCAAGCATTCTTCCACGTGCTTCACATGAACTGACTAAATCTTCACAACCCTAGAAGGTGGCTGCTGATACTATCCCCATTTTATAGCAGAGAATACTGAGTCACAGAAGCATAAAGGAGATCCCCTGTTCACAAGGAATATCAAGAGGCAGGCACAGTGTTCAAAGTTGGGCTGCTGACATGAGAATCTGGGTTCTTAATTATTGTACTTTAAGAGTTCATCTCAGTAACCAAACCACCCACCCAAATGGGTCCTGGGATGGAAAAGAAAGTAGGGCAAAGACTTCTGGTATTCTGAGATGCAAGTTCAATCCACACCTCTGTTCTGGGAAACTGAATAAGGTATATGCTTCCAGTCTCCACAATGGCCCCTGAGGATCGCCACCTCATGGCATCCACACTCCTGTACCTCACATTGTATCACGGCTGGTCTGCTTGCAGAACACAGCAGAAGTGATGATATGTCACTCTGAGATTGGGTTACAAAACATTGACTTCTATTTTAGAGCCTCCCTCTCTCTTTTTCTTTCATTCTCCCCTTTCCTCCCTCTTTTCCTCCCCCCCCCCCCACCTCCCCATCGCTGCCTTTCTCTCTCAACACTCACTCTGGGGAAGGCCAGCTGCCAAGTCACCAGGACACTCTACTAATCATGCAGAGAGGCCCATGTGGCAAGGAACTGAGACCTGCCAACATCCACATGAGTGAACTAGGAAGCGGATCCTCCAGCCTTAATGTAATTGCTACCCCTGCTGACAGCTTAACAACAACCTGAGGAAGGAGGGTCCCTGAGCCAGAAACACCCAGCTAAGCCACTCCCAAGTTCCTCACCTTCAGAAACAATGTGGGATAATAAATACTTGCTGTTTTAAGAAACTCATCTTGGGAGTAATTTGTTATGCAGCATTAGATAACTAATACATGCTATTACCTGCAAAGTTGAGCTTTCAAGGACTGTAAATAGTAGGGTTTGTTCATGAAGCCCTCCATGCTTAATTCATTCCTTTACACAGGGCAGCTCAGTTAGATATCTTAATCCAAAATCCATTTCTGAGAGGGTGCCTAGGTGGCTCAGGAGGTTAAGCATCAGACTTTGGCTCAGGCCATCATCTCATGGTTTCTGAGTTCAAGCCCCATGTCAGGCTCTGAGCTGTCACGTCAGAGCCTGGAGCCTGTGTCAGATTCTGTGTCTCCCTCTCTCCTCAAAATAAGTAAACATTATTAAAAAAATTTTTTAAGGAAAAAAAAAACCCAAGGTCTCCTTCCTTGTATTCTAGTGGATAGACACTGGAAATAAGTAAGTAGATACAAATAAGAAAAAAACCAGGAAATGTTACTATACAAATAATACAGAACACTGAAATAAGGGATGACTGTGTTACTCTGGATACAGTAGTCAAGAAGGGCCTCCCTGAAGAGGGATATTTGAGAAAAGGCCTGGATAATGAGAAAATCCCAGCCAAGAAGAGATCTGGAAAGAAAAGCCCAAGTAGCTTGGTCTCTGAAGTAGTTACATCATCTCTGGCATGACACCTAACATTGGGGTCTTATGTCTCCTATCTGTATACTCAATACAAAAATAATGTCCCTCACAAGCTAAAGAGAATAAAGTAAGGTTCTATATATGAAAGAAACTTGAAATTTGAGAGGCCGCCACTCACTGTACCCCATTTAAAAATAGTGCGACTACTTTGGCCCAGCTTTGAAATCACCAAGGCTGGGGCAATCCTATCCCCCAAACCAAAGGCACTGCAGGGAAATTTGGACAGCCTGCTGATTTAATAGAGTATCAATCTCAAGGGAAACTAACTCAGTTATAGAACAGTCTGACCATTAATTTCAATGATTTGACTGTGTAATATAATGTTTCAATCCTAGAACACAATTTAAACTGGGACAGGTAGTCATTACTTAACTTAGAGTCTGCAAATTCATCTCCGACATGTCAATTTTTTGTAGTCTATGTTCAAAGACTTGCCAAAAAAGATATGGGGAAAATATTTCAAAGTCTATGAAATCTAGCATCTCGATATCAAATAGTGCCTCGACTGCTACTGTAGATAAAAACGGTGATAGAAATTTTTATTAAAACAGTAAGCAAAGGGTAAGCATGCTTGTCAAACACAGATCCCGCTTTCCATGCAGATGAGTGCAGTGAAAACAGTACGGATGACAAATGGGATGCGTACTGATCCAGCCAGCGGGGAAGGGGGTAATGGGGAGAGTAAGAAGAGAGTCAAAACAGGGACCTACCCGTGATACCTTCTAAAGAAAATGACAAGACACAAAATAAAACGATATTTTGGCACAAAAATGTTTCAACTAATACTCAAAAAAGAAGCAGCCTGTGGTTTGAAACTAAAAAATTAATTGCCCATTAATTGAGAAAGTCTCTTTTGATTGAGGGATCCAACATCTCAGTCTGGGGACCAGGGCAAAGGAAAATTGAGAAAAATGTCAAATTAGACATTGTCAGGATGTCTAGCCACAAAAATTTACACAGATGAGAATGAAAATACTGTCAGTGCACATCCTAAAAGGCATTGCTTCTGGTATGACAATGCTGGGGGATTGACAGGTGATCAGGTGTAGCTATTCCCCATGATGCTGTGGGAGGAGATCTTAGTTGCTGTTCACTAAAAACTTCTGCTTCTCCTTCAGGGCAGAACAAGAGACTGAACTGCCTTGCCTGCTTGAATTTAGGTGCAGGCAAGTGTCTTGCTTTGGCTAATGCAATGTGAACAGAGGTGACACACGTCACTTTGGGATAGAAGCTTTAAGAACCAGTGTGCAATTGACCTTGTCCTTTCCTTGTCCCAGTAATTGTAGAAGAATGGAAGCGGAGCCCGTGACCCCAAGTAAGGGAGAAAACAGAGCAGCACTCCCAGTCAGCCCACAGCAGACCTAGAGAATGCATGAGAAACAAACAATTTTAACAACTGTCCTTTGGAGCCAAGCAAGTTGGGGTTGTGTGTCACTAGAGAGTGATCTGCCCTATCCTGACGGATATCCTCATTTAGCTACTAATCTTTCTAGGCCCCCTTTCCCCAGGCGAGCCTTCCAGCAAAAGTCAGAGACGAAGTTATCTGACATCTTGGGGGGCTCTGGCTATTTTGCATTATGCCTTTTCTATAAGGAGCAATTTTCGGCTTTCAGTTCTTCCTTTCCCCTTTTGCAAATGCCTTTGGACTTTCAAAAGCAAGTGCTTACTTTGCATTTTCCTCAGCACTGTGGATAGGCAAATGCCCCACACATTTTCATTTAAAACACTAGGATGTGTTTGACGTGTAAATAACGCTTTTCAGAAGACTCTCTTGAGTTTTGGTGCCATTCCATTCCCTCATTCACAATGATGTGAGGGTTCTTACCCTCACCAAGCTTACTGTCTTTCCACAGAAGACTAAGGAAGCTAGAGCAATGAGCAATGAGTGCTATGAGCACACACAGAAGGGATAAGGAGCAATGTATGGGGAGGGGGTGGCTAGACGTGGCCAGAGGGGGCTTCTGGGGAGGCAGTAGAGACAAAACAAAGCAAGAAGAGGCAAAGCGTGCTGGGCAGGGGGTGCAAATGGCTGGAGATGAGAGAGACAAAGACACTGAGAACAACTGAAGGCTGCCAAGCGTGGTGTGTTATGGGTGGCATAGAGAGCAATGCAGCTGGAGGAAGGCAGGAGACTGCTCCTGAAAGCCCTTGAAATCACGCTAGACATGTTGGATTTATCTGAAGGGGAATGCAGAGCCACTGGAGGTGGGGTGACAGCATCAGGTTTGTTTACTAAAGAGCATTTTAGCTCCACTCTGAGAAAGGCTTGAAGAGAATAAATATACAAAAGACAGTGATGTTAGCTACCAAGATATCACAGCAAAAGATCACTGTGGCCTGGATGAAAGACAGTGAACACAGAGATAGACGCGTAAAAGATCTGAGGCGTATTTTGAAGACTGAATTGGAGAAATGTGATTTAACTTCACTTTTTGCCTGCAGCAGGGTTACATTTTTGGTGATAGAAATAATTGCAGATTCTTCACTCTGTGAAAACCCCATTAATCATTTCACTGGAGTCTCTTCATATAAATATAGGACCGCAGCCACACTGAAACCTCGAAACATATGATCGGGATCCTTATTAGCACCACGATTGCATTTAGGATTGTGTTTATTTCCCAAAAGACTACATTACTTGTATCCCGGCATCCGATCTTAACTCCTCCAGAAAGAAGAGATGTCTATGGAAAGTACTATGAAGTCACTTCCATATAGTATGTGCAATTATTAGACTGCTTCCCAGAAATGTACAGGACACTTCAATGTATCTAAATCTCACTTGCCATTTGTTTTTTGAGGACACCTCTCAAAAAACATCTTATTTACTTACCCCTTACAATATTTTTTCCCCTTGGAAGGAAAGGAAGAAGAGAAGTTGGGAACTCTAGGCTTTAGGGTCATGCTGGCTATTTTGACCCCCAGCTCATCACTTACTAGCCATCTGATCTGGGTGGGGGCGGGGGACGGGGGGCGGGGGTGGTTCTTTCTAAATCCCAGTTTCTCCTCTGATGAAGGGGGGTAATAATAGGATAGGCATAAATGGATTATGATGAGCACTCCAAGAAATAATGATGGGGAGTATTTAGAGTAATGCCAGAAGCATAGCCCACAGTAAGGTCTCAAAAAACGTTCTAAACTGGTAATGTCAACAGACAACGGTTCTAAAACTCCTGTATGTTACAAAGGATGCTGAGACTGTTGTTTGGAAAGTGGCACAGTGTCATAGACTCTGCAGAATTAACCTAGCCAGTCAGTCATGAAAGAATACAACACAACGATTTCTTGCATATCACTTGTGCATTAGGTACTGTGCTAGGGTCTAGAGAAAAGCATTAAATCAGTATACAGAGTCCATGCCTTTCCTGGATCCTCTCATCTAATTGTGCAGACGACATCAAACTCACGATGAATACTGCAGCGAGCCTCAAAGAAGGTACATCACACAGAGGAAAGGACCCATGTGGGGGTTACAGAGGCTGAGTCCATGGTGCTCTGCCTTACAAAATAGTCACAGTCACGAAAGAAAAAATTCAAGGCGTATAGTAGTTTATGCAGACTACTCAACTTGCAGCAATGTTTTCAATTAGATGTAAAAAAAAGGCAACTTTTGTAGAATATGAACCTCCAAGGAGTTTTAAAGGGTATTTCATAAATGACTATTTCACATGGTCCAAGTAAGGAGTTCCTGATCCATGGTTGCTTTCTCACTTGTCAAACGAAGGTATTTATTAGAGCATGCAGGCTGTTTAGAAACTTGCACAACCACTTATAACCTATTAGTGAAACATCCAATTACACGCCTGGCCTCTTCATTAACTTCCCAGCCAAATACTTGGAGATCTGGGTTGTGTTAACCCTGCAACTCCTATTACCTGCTCTATCCCACATGGAAGGTAGAGCTGACCTATGTGATTATTATAGGTAATTATTGATGATGGTCATTAAATATTCAGTATGTGATGTGAAGAAAGGTAAATGACTAACGGATACTATCTCATTCAAAGGAACCTTATGAAGTGGGTACTAATGTCATACCCATTTCACAGATAAGGCAATCGAGTTTTAAAGCAGTTAGCTTACTCACTGAAGTTCAGACAGCTAATGCCCTGATCATTTGGTTCCAGAGCAACAGCTTTTGCATACAATTTTACACATCCATGAACTACTTTGAACTAGGAGTCAAACTCTCTATTTCTATAGCCAACAGCAGGCTGAACATCTGTTATAATGGAAATTTAATAACATCCCAGTGAAAACTCAATGCCTCATAGCACTGACATGGCCTCACAGCTATCTCTACAAAAATCATTCTTGTCCAATATATCTAGATGGTTTTTGATGTAAATATGATTGTCTTTTGCTTGGCTTACCTACAGTAGTGAGGTATACTAATTAACTGATACTTTCATAAAAACTGTTTACCAGAACCCAACTTTTGAATTTATGTCTATGAGATTAGCAACAAGAATACTGGCCCCTATACATGTTCAGAAGTCTGTACGCTAATCACTTACAAAGCCATATTATGTTACTAAGAATTAAATTATTTAAAAATTCACTGTGGTGTCATTAGCATTCAGTCTTCCAGGAGCTTGCATATTAAAAAGAAAGAGGAGGAGGAGGAAGAAAAGAAAGGAACAACACAGAGAAACAAAGGAGAGAAAGGGAAAAGAAATACGAAGAAGAGTCTGCAACCAGATTAAAATTTTCCCCTAAAATTGGTTTGTGCTACATGACAACCCCTCAATCTTCTAAAAATCATACATCTTCTTTTACACTATGCCCGTAATCAAAACATCCTTAAAACCACAACATTAAGTTAGCCTGATAGACTAAAGACTGGGAAGGTTTCTTCAGAATTGTTACAGACTATTGGGTAAATTCACATTTGGTACACATTCTAATTTTGAAAAACATGTTATTTACTTACTAGACTGTAACAGTTCTGCTGAACAGTTATAGACTACCAGGTAAATATGTATTTTGGAATGGATGCATACTAATTCTAAAACATGGATTGTTTACCCACTAGAGTGTAACATTCTAGTCTGCCATGTATAGCCCCTGCCCCATGAATCATTACCCTGGTGAACCACAGGGATACTTTCCAGTCATTTGCTTGGGCATGAGGCATGTTCATTTTAAGGAGGAAAGTCTCCCAAACTAGCATCAGATTTCTTTTTGATAGAAATATCAAAGTTCATATATTGCAAATTAAAACAGGACTAATTAAGAACAGTTGCATATAGCAACAATTAGGTGGATAATTAAACCTTTGGTTGGGGGTTATTGAAGTAGTCATTAAATGGATGGATAAAATTAGATGCTGAGCTTGAAATCTGCACATAAGCTGTCTACAATACCTGCCTCTGAGGGATGGACTCCAATTACATCATCTTGATGTGCCTTGTACTCATTTTATTCTTTCACATTAAATATTTATTGGACAACAATGTGCCAAGCACTGGGCTTGATCCTGGGGTTTCGGTGAACAGCAAAACAGATACCACTCCAGCCTTCCTGGAGCCTATGGTCTATGACTACAAACTGTATTAAGGCCATTAGAATATATTTTCAATGTAGAAGCCCAAATTCTCTGTTTAAAATATAAATTAAGTCTTTATTTTACTCCAGTAAAAGTCACAGTCTCTAATTACTTACAAGTCCTACATGATATTTGCCCCCACCCCACAACTCAACGCCTTCCCTCCCTAATATTTTCTGCTCCAGTCTCCCTGACCCTCTTGTTGTTCACTGAAACCAGGGGTACACTCAAGCCTTAGGGGTTTTTTTTTTGTTTTGACTGTTTGTTCTGCCTGAAATGTTCTTTCATCAAAAAACCACAGAGCTCACTCCTTCACCTTCTAGTCTTTGCTAAAATGTCACCTTTACAATGAGGCCCATCCTGATTCCCCTCCCCCTTCATTTAAAACTTTGATTCTTCCACTCCTATTCTCTGTTTCTTCCTATCCTTTTCCCTTTTTCCTTTTACCATAATACTTGTCACCTTCTACAATGACTTTCTTATTTATATGCACTTTTCATGGTCTTTGTGCCCCACTAGAATGTAGGCTCCATGAGGGCTTGAACATGTGTCTCAGTGATGGGTCCCTCATGTGAAGATGAATGCCTGGTACACAGAAGGTGCTCAAAATACACACACACAAACACACACATACATACATACATATATACACACATACAGATATACATACACATATACAAATATATGCATATATAAGAGTAGAAGAAACATATAAATTGCTATGAGATCACACGCAAATCAATTTTCATCTATCCTAGGGAGCTGGAGTTGGGGTAAGGTGGGAATTCCAGGAAAGGCTTAACCAGAAGTGGCACTTTTGAGCTGAAATTGAAATGAGAAGTAAGAAGTAAATGAGAGGGGCAGAAGGAACAGAACGTGCCCAATGCCCCAATCGGGAAAAGCTTGATGTGTTCGCAACGTGGCTGTAGCACATGAGCTAGTGGGCTTGAAGATTTAATAGAAAGGGGAAACCATGTTCTGTTCACTGAAGCCTGTTCTTCACCTAGGAGAGGGAAACAGAGAAAGAATGAATGAAGAATGAATATACCATGGCTTTGGCATTTTGTTTTCATTTGTTTTGTTTAATTAGCCATTTTGGGTTATAAGGCACAATTTTCCTAGACATTGACAGGACAGCTGCACGTTCCCAGGACAAACGCCGAAAGCCCTGTGTCAATTTGCAGGCCAAACTTTTGAAGGTCACGATGAAGTTCTGAATGAAACAGCTGATTTCCCGGAGTCCTCCTAACATGGCAGGCAACTCAAATTACAGAATTCAAGAAGCTTCCCGTTTCCTGAACAAGAAGTCCATGTTACCTAGAAAGTGCATAGTTGAGGACAAACTCTCCTCCTCTTCCTTAAAAGAGAAGATGATACTGCAATTACCTCAGTGAGGAGACCAGAGGCAGCAGCACAAGGCCCTTTTCTTTCTCAATTTGCTGCCTCTCCTTGCATTCCAACCACGGGAGGTGGGGACCAGACACATGAAGTCCTTTCACCCAACACTAACCCAACACACCTGTACATTCTCCACCTCTATCACATGCTCCCCAGCCCTCCTGGCAGAAGGCATGTTTTGAAAGATTTGTAAAGCACTCATTTGGAGTACATAATAACTTAATATTAATTCAAATGACTAATACTTAGAGCATAAAAAAAAGAGAGAAAAAAGGCTCCAATTGTGGAAAATATATCTCAATTGTCCTAGAAAATGTCTCACAGTGACAGCAATGTATCCCATGAGCAGAAATAAGGTTGTTTCAGGCAGGAATTTAATTAAGATGAGTCGGTCATGCCATGAGCAGTACACGGCCAAGGAAGCATTAGCGAGGTATTTACCACACGGATGTGGAGAACACACAATATTAAAATGCCCAATAAATTAGCCTACAAATCTACTTAGCTCTACATTTGTCCTGCATCACCAAATAAAACATTGCCTTGAAATGGAACCGTCTGAGATTTTTCACACCAAATCAATTTACACCGAATAAGGAAAATGCTTATGCAACTCCTGGGCTGCTGTTTGCAATGAGACGCTTGGTAGAAGAGAAACTTTTCTCCTTCTCTATTTCATCAGACACAGAATGGGAATTAATCAGCGATACCTAACTACCCTTTCAAAAGGACTCCAGCAACATCCCCAGAAACACTTTGTTTCTTTCAACATTCCTGAACAACAGTCACCAACTTTTAATAATTCCCTATATTACTGGAGACTGTGTAAAAGGATTTTAAATCACAAGATTGATGACAATGTAATAAATTAGAAAAAACTGTGGCTGTTACTGTGAAATCTTAGTGCCCCAGTGTGGTTCACATCTCAATTTCTTGATGTGATACGATTTGAGTATAATTATTAACAATTATTATCAAAGCATTCATAAGCTTTTCCCCCCACTGTGAAAGCAAAGACTCTTTTTTATATCCTATTTTTAATCTTAATTCATGGGTGTCACACATCACCCACAAAAGAAGGGCATGGTGATTCCAAAATGTCTGTTTTGACAGATTGCTCTTTCCCACTTCTTTTATATTATAAATATTTAATACATGATTCAACAATGAATGACAAAATCTAGCTCTGTGATCATCCAGTTAAGTGAAATCTTCCCTACTCTTCCTCCTCCTCAAAAGACAGTCAACCCGTCTTGACACAGGAGCAAGGAGGGGTCAAAATACAACACCTGCATGAATATAAGCCCCGATGGACCCAAGTCCTAAGAAATTTCCCATTAATTCATTTTCTGCCACTTTTTCTTTTAAATGCAAATTTCGAGGAAAAGACCACTGCAATATATGTAATTGTCTATATTGTGCAATTATAACAAAACAATTCTGTGATGGTACCATGTCATCATTTAAATGCATGCCATCTTATCTCTCCCTATATATTAATCTAAAATGGAATCAGGAAAGTGACAAGAACATCTCATAATGGAACACCCAGTGAATGGCTGATTTGCCTTTCATTGTCCGCAAGCCTTAATGTGCTGTGGACTTCCTGGGAACAAATGAGACCTCGGCAGCGACATGTTTTCATTTTATCACATTTATTTAAGATGACCGAGGACAGTGCCCAATATTTATTCACCACGTCCAACATTTGCCATCATCAGAATAAAAGGCGAGACGGCACAGTTTGAACAACATCTGGTAATTCCAAAGAGATAGTGTCACTTGAAGAACAAATGAACCTTTAGTTAATAAAATCTCCCCCTGACTGACAAAGATGGCTTTTTGTACACATGCAGGATCCACGATAAGCAGATAGAGAAATGCAGATAAGGAGCACCCGATTCCTACAAAGGGAAGTCAATGTGCCCATGTTTAAATAAAGACAGGGTTTATTACTGGTCTTTTATGAATCATGATAAATTAAATGTCCTGAGTTCTGGAGGGATAAAAGATTTAAATTATACTTCTGAAAGCCATGGGAAGTTTCACTACCCTCAAAATGCGCTAAAGCCTCAAAGTAAGAATAATATTGCCAGGACCAAAAAGTAGCTGGTTTCAATGAAGAAGCCTTTCATCCAGTAATGCCTGAGTTAATAGAGTGGATTATATACTGAATATCTATGACCCCAAACCTTTATGCAGCCAATATGTAACATGAACCTACTAAGAATTAGACACTGCTCTAGGCACTTGGAAGAGGCAAGTGTCTAATGTGAATGTAAATATACCCACGTGTCTAGTCTATGCAACTACAGATACATATGCACACACACACACGCTCTAGATGGGGTGATGTCCTTCAATATGTGAAGAATGGGGCTTTGGCCTATCATTGAGTCATAGTCCATATTTTATACCATATTTCATTCCATTATCATACCACTTGCATCGATGGGTTATAACTAATTATGCCCCACAGACAGGATTTCAGTGAGAGAAAATTAATTCAAGAGAAGCCTTTTACACACATGGATCTTGGCTGATATGCAATGAAGAGAACATCCTCTGATCCCCAGGGACTCTAAATTTTCAAAAAGTATTTATGGTAGAAATGACAGGACGATCATAATAAGTGGACCTCCTAAAGAAGGTAAATATATTGTATCACAGCTCTCTTGATACTATTATGAGAAGGTTAAGTCTATGAAAACTCTTGAGGGCTGTAAAAAGTCATGCAGACACAGAGATTATTCTTAAAGTTTAGAGCCAAAGTGAGTGGTCCTTGGCACAGCAAAGTGCCTGGCATAAGGGGGGCAGTGTGGAAGTTTAGAGGCATTGGCTTTGATCCATTCTTCCTTCTTCCCGAACAGTTTGTTCCTCGTGGTACCTGCCTTAGATTCAGATCTTATTCAAACCCAAGTTATTATTTTTTTAAAAACTGATAACCACTACAGTTGTTATTTTTGAGGTCATTACTAGACATAAAGAGGGTAAGGTGCGGGGAGGATGGCACATATTTTTTCCCTTCTCCCTACAGTTCCATGTGAAAGAACTCCCTGAGGGTAATATTCCAGGTCTTTCCATAATTCCTCATTCTTCCACCCCTAAGAAGGAATGGTTTATTTGACTGGTTACTCTGGGGGGAAAAAAAAACTAGGCACGCTCAATTCAGTCTCCTTAGCTCTTTTTTCAATTCCCCAGTGGGCAGAAAGGGTACACTCTGGTCCTCTTTCTCAGCCATAAGACTAGGGAGTATGCAGAGAAGCTGTGAAAAGGGAGAAAACACAGGAAGGGGCTCTAGGGGCCTACTCTGTCAACGACTGCTAGATAAGTCTCAACAAATTTGGAGACCGTAAGGAAACTCATTTGGTCATACATTTTAATTTTAGATTTCATTAATAAAATGTATTTCATTTATTTCATTAATAAAAACACTTTGTTATTGCTGTTTTAAAAATAATAGCTTCATTGAGATATATTCGCACACCATAAAATTCACCTATTCAAAGTGAACAATTCAATAATTTTTAGTATGTTCACAGACTTGTGCAATTATCATCACAATTTAATTTGAGAACATTTTTTTTATCACCCCACAAGGAAGCCCCTATAGCATGCGCTCACTTCCTATCACTCTCTCCCTCCCAGCCCCTGGCACTAATCTACCTTCTTTCCACCTCTGTAGATTGACCTACTGTGGACATTTCATATGAATATGATCAGAACCTTGGAAACATCAGGCTAAGTGAAAGAAGTTTGTTTATTTCCTTTTTCCTCTCTGCTGTGCTACTTTCTCAGTTCTTACTCCATCCAGGAATAAGAGGATTTTATTTTTTGAGCTCCTAGAGCTACCACATATGCTCTGTTTTACCAAAATCAAATCACTTCTTTAACACTTCATAATTTTAATTTTACCCAGATATTAAACTGCTATATTAAGGTCAGCATCCACTCATCCACTTATTCATGTATTCATACTTTCTTTTTTTTTTTTTTTATGTTTATTTATTTTTGAGACAGAGGGAGACAGAGCGTAAGTAGGAGAGGGGCAGAGACAGAGGGAGACACAGAATCCGAAACAGGCTCCAGGCTCTGAGCTGTCAGCACAGAGCCCAATGCGGGGCATGAACCCACACACCATGAGATCATGACCTGAGCCAAAGTCGGACACTTAACCGACTGAGCCACCCAGGTGCCCCATCACCTATTCATACTTTCAAAGCACATGTATTGATCCCTAAAATGGCTACCACACCCTGAAGCTCCTAAAATGAATATAATCTGGTACCTGCTCTCAGGGAGTTCACACTTAATTATTGAGAATGATTTAGGTACAAAATTTCATAAAATACAGAAAAGAGATCCACTGGAATGTAAGTCTAAGAATTCTCATTAATCCTCAGATGCATTACAGTACTCGGCACCATCCACAGTTGCTGTTTCCATGCAATCTCTCTACCTTTTATGAAAATGTCCTGACCCGGTTCACTTGCTACCTTCCTGACAATCTTCTTAGTGTCTTTCTCTCTTCTTCCATTCACTCAAGCGATCCTTTCTTAAGGTAAATCCTTGTTTTTCTTTTCAATCCACCTTTCCTTGGAGACATTATCCGTTCCTACTACCTCCACAGCAACTTGTGAGTAGCATAAAGATAAGTAACACACGATATGGGACTTAGCCCTTGAGCTGAGACTTGAAGGACACAGTGGGTTTGCGGTGGTGGGTGTAAGGTATATGTGCATATATGGAAGGACGTACATGGCATCAATTTCTACCAGGTAGCTCTGTCTTTCCTTTCGTGCCGATATCAATTAGTTAACTTATCTCAAAATGAGCAAAAATTACTTTTCCTATCCACACTTGATATATGTTCACAAAATAGTCCTGTCAACTCCACACATTATTCCCAGCAGTTGTCGCCTATGCCTGCACATCACAATCTTTATTTCAACCAAAGAGCCGCTGTCAGCTCTAAATCTGTGGCTTCACAGAAACTATTGATTTATGGCAATGACCCTTCTTGCCTGTGCACATCTCAAATCCACAGAGCGAGGGGAGCCCCGGAAATATTTATTCAGACAGATAAAATCCTCCCTATTTAACAGAACTGACTTCTATGACCACTGGGCACATCTTGTTACCTAGGGACATTTCCAAAGGATTACACAGCAAGGCTTTGGCTGTGACTGTAAGTCACTGCCACTAAATTGTCAAAATAAATAACAGTAAAAATCAACCCTCAGAGAACGTGGGGGTAGCTGATGCTTTTTCTTTAAAAAAAAAAAAAAAGAAATCTTTGCAGACACCGCCACCCCAGAACCGCAGGCACGGCAAAGCCATGGTCAACTCCACCGTGTTTTTTGACATTGCTGAGGACGGTGAACCCTTAGGCCATGTCTCCTTTGAGCTGTTTGCAGACAAAGTTCCAAAAACAGCAGAGAACTTTCATGCTCTGAGCACTGGGGAGAACAGAAATGGTTACAAAGTTTCCTGCTTTCACAGGATTATTCCAGGATTTATGTGCCAGGGTGGTGACTTCACATGACATAATGGCACTGGCAGCAAGTCCATCTATAGGGAGAAATTTGATGATGAGAATTTCATCCTGAAGTATATATGTCCTGGCATCCTGTCCATGGAAAATGCTGGACCCAAGACAAACGGTTCCCAGTTTTTCATCTGCACTGTCAAAACTGAGTGGTTGGATGGCAAGCACATCGTGTTTGGCAAGGTGAAGGAGGGCACGGACACCGTGAAAGCCATGGAGCACTTTGGGTCCAAGAATGGCAAGACCAGCAAGAAGATGACCACTGCTGAGTGTGGACAAACCTAATAAATCTGACTTGTGTTTTATCTTAACTACCAGATCATTCCTTCTGTAGCTCGGGAGAGCACCCCCTTTGGATCAAAATCTCCTGTAATCTTTGTGCTCCTGTTGCAGTTCCATGGGTCCCTTTCAAGTCTAGCTGGATTGCAAAGTGAAGTTTATGATAATGAAACAAAAGCTGAACAAACAGCATACTAATAATTCCTTATTTTTAATTGGAAAAAGAGTCCAACAGAGATAGAAAAAATATGTATCAACTAACAACATATTACTTATTTTGTCATATTTTGTATAGCATAAAACAGAATATAGCACTAGACATACTTTATAATACATATATTAATAATATAACATATCTAAATATACTCTATATTAGCCTATATTAAATATATTACATATGCTATAACTACACAGTTTTGTGTGTATATGTATTCTATATACATTGTAAGTAAAAAAAAAGTATATACACATATATGAACATATACCATATAACTAAATTTTTGTGACAAGGGGAACAAAAACATTTGATTTCTTCTCTTTTCTAAGGGCTAAAAATTTAGAAGGTAAAAGAATCACTCATCAAACCTCAAAATTCTTCAAGAGTTCTTGTTTATCATAGTCATCAATGGATACAACACTGGGACAATGACTATTATTTAATCAGTAATTACCATATACCAGACAATCTTCTATTTTACAGGTAGTATCTCCTTCAATCAGGGAAAAGCCAACAAAAATGGATTTAAAAATTCACTTTAAAATGTATTAATCCATTAAAATTTATTTTTGAAATCCATTAAAAATCCATTGTCAATAATTGTTTCCATTTTGGAGATAGCATTACTAAGTTTCAGATAAATGAATAAACTAGCCCAAGGTTTCAGCCATGGCAGACTAGATCTGTCGGAGCCCAGATGCTGGGCTATTATCTGTTGCTCTGAATGTCTCCTTGATATTAATTGTAGAGTTTTCCTTTTACAGTAAAAGGGCTCCTCTCCTTTAAACACTGTCACCATTTTCATCACTGGTCTAATCCAACTTAAAGTAAGATTTTCAAAGGAACCAAACTGATTGAATGTGTTCTACCTTTTCCAAACACTGGAATAGCTTGGCCATAACATGAACCCCACTGCGCCAACAAGAAGTGGTGAGTAATAAAGTGACTTCTAAAGCACAATCAATGGTACCAAGCAGAAATGGCATGGATATTTTTCCTTGCCTCCCTTGGTTGAATTGATGGATACTCCAAATTGAGTAGAAAGTGGAAATGACTGGAAAAGGAGAAGAAAACCCTTTTGAAGTCCAGAAGACACACACTTCCCCGGTCTTTTAAGGATTAGATAGGATTCTGAAGGACATTAAGCTAAAAGCTTCTCCCCTTCCAAAATGGCCAAAGAACTGAGAGAGAAGAATTATCTTGGCAGAATATGAGACCTAATACCATTGATAATCATAGCAGCACTGAAATCCAGGTTGGCTAAGGACCATTTCAGCCACATATAACTACTGCCTTATTAGCAATCATCAAAAATTGATAAATTGTACATTTTGCTTCTAATCTGCAGATGATCTTATAGACAGATAGATTAATTATGCATTGCCAGGCAAGTCTTAAAGAATCGTATGCTGTAAGTGTTCATAATATTAAACAACTCTTCTTCAGATTATGTCAAAATTTATATTTTGAGTATGATCATTTGATTAATGTCTGTTCCATCAGCTTGTAGGCCTCATGAGTCAATAAGTAATAGCCGTTGCTTGATGAACACTCACTATGTGTTGGACATTATACAAGTAGTAGCTCCTTTAATCCTTACAATAGCTCCGTGAAGTAGCTATCTGCCCCCATTTTATAGATAAGACAATTTAAGTGTACAGTTATTTGTTTGTTTTCCAATGTTTTTTTAAATGCTTATTTAGAGAGAGAGAGAGAGAGAGAATATGAATAAGCAGGGGAGGTCAGAGAGAGAGGGAGAGAGAGAATCCTAAGATTCTGTGCTCTCAGCATAGAGCCCAACCTGGGGTTCAAACCCACAAACCGTGAAATCATGACCTGAGATAAAATCAAGAGTTGGATGCTTAACTGATTGAGCCACCCAGGTGGTCCTAAGTATAGGGTTGTTAAATAGATAGTCTGAAATCCCACAGAGAGTAATCCCACAGAAAGCCACAGACTGGACCCCAGGCAATCAACTTCCAAGCATGAGGGCAAGAGCTATGTATATTTATCATCACATATCCCCAGAACATACTAGGTACTCTATAAAATTTGATGAATGAATGAAAAGGAGTTTTTTTCTGGTTTGGGCCATATCTACATGGACATGCAAAAAGGACCCTTGATTTGTGTTAATCATAGAGAGATGAACTTGTCCTCCTATAACTTAGAACTCAGAGCAATTACCATGTAAAATGAGGCCAGGTGAGGCAAATTCCCATGGGTCCCTCAACAAAAACAACCTTCCCCTACTTCTCTTACAGCAGTGGGCTGTCCTCCTGTATTCCTCCAAATGATTACTTAATGCCCACTTTCACATGCCCATAGTAAAACACAGCTAAACCCAAATGCTAATGGAGTGGCCCAAGTGCTTACTTCCTCAATTAGTCTTGTCCAGAAAAATTCACCAGAATTATATCCCTATGTGGAACCAGGCACTGTGCTACCAATCATGGAAGTTATTAAAAGGAAACTACAAAATGGTACCCTGTTTCCAAAGAAAGAAATGGATTCTTAAGAACTAAAATTAAAACTTGAACATTCTAGGTATTATAAGAAAGATACAAGTTCCAATGGGAACATAGAGGAAGAGGAAATTGGCTTGGGCCCTTGCTAGGAAAAAAAAATCATGAGGAAACAGTCAGAGATGGGTTGGGTGGGGGATGGCAAGGGAAGAGGGGATCCAGGCAGGACAAAGAGAACAGTTTTAGTGTGGAAACATTTCAGAAAAGTATTTTAGGTTGAGTCATTTAGTATACACTAGACTTTTACGGTGGGCTTGAAACTGTCACCTCTATTAGGGCAATGTTCAGGAAGTGCCAGAAAATCTACTCTCCCACGAAAAGCAGATAAAACTTGGCAAGCAGAGCAAACAACTGGGCAACACTTGGCTGACTGCAAAAGAGTGAATGAGAGGGTCCCTTTATTTAACTTTATTTGTTTTATTGTCTGATCTACCCCAAATCCTTTACTTTGGGGAACCATCTTTATCCTACTTTATATTTATTTATATAGTTTAGGTGGTGCTCTACATCCCACCACCACCCCCTGCCTCATCCCTATGGAATGAGACTTAAGACCAATCAATCAGAAGATCCCAGTCTTGGGGTGCCTCCGTGGCTCAGTTGGTTAAGCGTCCGACTTCGGCTCAGGTCATGATCTCACAGTTCGTAGATTTGAGCCCTGCACCAGGCTCTGTGCTGGCAGCTCGGATCCTGGAGCCTGCTTCAGATTCTGTGTCTCCCTCTCTCTCTGCTCCTCCCCTGCTCATGCGCGTGTGCGCGCTCTCTCTCTCTCTCTCTCCTTCAAAAATAAATAAAAACATTAAAAAATTAAAAAAAATAATAAGATCCCAGTCTTATAGTTCAGGGATTTGCTCAGTAGCAGGCATATGATTCAAATTGGCCAATCAGAGCCTTCCCTAGGATTTTTGAGGTATCCTCCAAAAGGTGATAACTTCTCAGAGGACGCATATAGTAGAAGCCCAGTGAACCCTGATATAAGATGGCAAGCAGATCTAAGAGAGAATTAGAGTCCTTGTGACATCATTAAAGCTTGAGACTCAGCCACACCTGAAGCCTACCTTTTGTGTTGCCTAGTTCCATAACCCACACTTTAAGTTTTCTTAAATATATTTGATGTGCATGTGTGTGTCTTTATTTTTTTCATGTGAAAGTGGAGGAATCCTGATGAAATCAGTGCCTAAATATCCTGTAACATAACATTATAATTCTGAGCTGGTTGTAGCTCTCCTTCTCATAATAAAACCTAGTGAGCTTAAAGAGATGTGATACACTTCCCCAGTTTCTTTGTTATTAAGAACCCCTTTGGAATCCTCATCTCTGTTAACACCACACTGTTTTCTAAACTGCCAGAATGATTCAGATAGTCTCAGACACCAAAGCTTGCTTGACAGTTGTTGCCATCTAGCAAAATCAAACAAAAACCCCAAAAACCAAAAAACAAAACCAAAAATAAAACAAACTAAAAAAAAAATCTCCAAAAAACAAGAAACAGTTATGAAACTGAAGGAGATTATAAAGTATTGCAGGACCCAAGACTAACAATGTTCAAGGAATGTCAGTCAACTGATATATTAAACTGGATTAAATGTAAACCACCCTTCACTGTGTAAAATATGTATATCCTTTATAGAATGTTAATAGTAGGTCCTCGTACTTCTACACCAATGAATATTCTGATTGAGCATATTAATAAGCTAATAGATAATAAGACCTGTGATTAAAGACACCATCCTGTCTCTATACATTGTGGTAGCTCTCCTCTTTATTTCCCAGCTAAGGGTCCACCAGAGCCTGACATACAAAAATAGGCTGGGGTTTAATCAGCATCCTAACAGTGAGAAACCCTGTGAATTAAATACCATTCCCTTCCAGAGTTCAAAGAAGTCACATTTTAAGGCCAAGGTTTAGATGCAAATATGAGAGATGTGATCCTGAGGAAAAAAAAATCAAACATGACCAGGAAGGACCCCTGCTTCCTGCCTAAAAGAAATGTGTCCCAGAGAAGGTTTTCTCTGATCTCTGCTTTAGAAAGATCAGTTGTCGCATTTGAAACTGTGAAAAGCTGTCACATTTATTATATTTCTGGAAGCCTGTAAATGATGAATGTTTCTTCCATCTCCCCTCCTTCAGGTGAAGAAGAAGAAAAAAAAAGTTATTATTCCTGACTTCCAGGAAGATGTCATGAGTGAGAATCTAAAAAAAAAAAAAAAAAAAAGGAAAAAAAATAACCACAGTTTGCTGTTATCAGCAATTAAAGAAACTTTATCTAATTACTATGGAAGATGGCTCCGTTCGACAATCATCTCTGACAAACTGATCATTATCAGTAATTTATGACCAGTTTCTTAGTTAATTGTCCTCAGGAAGGAGAGCAAAAACCATTTGTATAGAAAAATAAGTAGTCATTAACAACAGTGGAATTTGTTGGGAATGTGATTATAAATCACCAACCAGGGCTGGTAATGATTCCTGGGAAGAGAAGAGAATGAAAACAATGTAGACACTACATCCAACTTTAGGGAACTATTCGGAGAAAGAAGACTTCATAATGAACTTTCCCCCCCAATTAAAATGAAGAATGTCTTGTCTCCCTTTAAAAGAATATCAGACACTTTATTCTAAATGTGGGAGAGTAGGGCAAGGGAGGAACACATCTCTGCTTCTGCATGCAGGGATAGTTATAAAACACACACTCAGGCACTTTAAAGTTCTGCCCCTCCTAACCAAGCTCACTTTGCATAAAGAATATGCACCCTGCTTTGCTTTTTTCCAAAGCTAACTGGATCTACCTGACCAAGCTTTGATTTTAGAAGCTTGGAAACTGGTCCATCGATCTGGTCCAAAAGCCAAACATAGACTTGTGAATCCTGAACTGTATTTGAGCTTCACATTGCCAATTACAAGCTGTGAAGCCTTGGGGTATGTTACAGAGACTACGGACCCATTTGTGAAAAGGGAATGGGATATGTACCTGCTAAAGATATGGAACTGTAAGGGTATGGGTTGAATTGGGTCCCCCTCACCCAAAATACGGTATGTTAAACATCTATTTCCTGGCACCTGCGAATGTGAGTTAACTTATAAATAGAGTCTTTGCAGATGGAATCAAGTTAAGGGAGGTCATTAGGGTGGGCCCTAATCTAGTAGGGCTGCTATCCGTATAGAAATTTTGAACAAAGGGAAAGTGCTGTGGAGGCACATGAGAAGAACATCTTGACATGATGCAGGCAGAGAGGGGAGTGGCACAGCTACAATCCAAGGAATGCCCAAAGATGGCTAACAAACCACCAGAAGGTAGGAAGAGGCAAGGAAGAATTTCCCTACAGGTTTCAGAGGGAGCATGGTCCTGCTGACACCCTGATTTGGGGCTTTCTGACTCAAGAACTGGGGGATAAGAAATGTCTATAGTTTTAAACTATCCAGTTTGTGATAGTTTGCAATGGCAGCCCATATTGTACGTATGCTGATACATACAATACTTTACAGCATCCTGAGACAGACTGGATGAGAAAAGGCCTGGAATGTGCCCAGGACAGTGTTTGGCAGATGATATGAATGCAATGAGAATGCTTGCTCAAATGCTTCATGAAAAGTGACCCATCCCAGACAAACAATATACAAGGAGTATCTAGACCATGATAGAGTGTCTGGGATGCACAGTACTGGAGATGAAAGAGTCCTGGACTTGGCATGAAAATTCTGAGATTAAGACCCAGTTCTTCCATTTCCAAGCCTCTACCAAAGTGAGCTTTAGATTCCTCACGTATACATTTGAGTTGGTCCAGCATGTGCCTTTCTTACAAGGATGCCATGAGCCCAAATTGGATAATACACATCAATACACATCTTTTGTAGTTTGTAGTTTGAAACTTTCTTCATTCATCAAACCACTGAGTTGAGTTCTAGTTATACAATGGTGAGTAGTTTCATAAGAAACCACCACAACAAATGGACCATTATAAACTGGAATCAGAGTAATACAGACACAGAATGCAATGAGATCACTGGGGACAGTTAATAGAGGCGTCAGACCTCTGCCTCGCTGCAGAGCCTAAGCTAAAACTTGACACAAGGGTGACCTTGCCAGGTGATGGTTATAGGAAGCACCCTTTGGCAGACAGAATATATCTCTAAGACGAGAAAGGACATGGAGGCCTGTTTAGAGCCCTAGGAAAGAAGGTTTGGAGAGATATGGGTTGGAAAGAAAAGCAAGAGGCCCGATGATACTGGGACTGCCGGCCAAGTTATCCATTTTTATTTTATCAGTTGTTTTTTTTTTTCACAGTTGGGAGTGTAGAAGGGATTTGGTGAAGTGACCTGACTTGAATAATAAAATGATCACTCTGATTTTCTATAAAAATTGGATTAGGGGACAATGGAAATAGGAGACCCATTAGGTGGTTAGGAGTCCAGATGTAGGTAGCTTCGATCAAAGTGCTAACAGTGGAGCTAGGAAAAAACAGACAGATTTTGAGATCTCATTTGGAGGAAAGCCATTATTATTACTTTTATCTCCTAATTTAATTCAACTCAGTTCTATTGGAATGCCTTCTGCCACTTCCCTGACAGATGGTCAGCCCATAAAAAAAAAAAAATTCATTAGTTTAAACTGAATAACCTATGCTCAATCACCCTTTTTCACATCCCCCATAAAAAATTAACTCAACTAATAATTATAAAAGCAGATATGTACAAACAGTGCTACTGGGCAAAGGTAACTGATTCCAAACTGGATGGAGTTCAATAATAGGAACATTGGCAATGGGGACCCTTTACTGACCAATTCTGTGTGTCTGGCATCATTCAGCATATTACATACCCTAGCTCGTTCAATTCTAACACAAACTTTAAGAAATCAGTATTGTCTCTATTTTAAAAATGAGGAAACTGTAATTTTAAAAGGTAAAGAAACTTGTCCAGAGGCACACAGTTAGTATGGGGTTGATATGCAGCAAGTGAAATTGTAGGTAGGGTCCTCAAATACACCAAACTTCTTATGGGGAACCATTAAGTTAAAAAAAAAAAGGACATTTGAAATAGCATGATTTGAAGATGAGAAGAAACTATCTGAATAGTCACTTACAAATGGTAATAATGAGACAGCTGAACCCATATGGAAAAATTTCTATGAAATCCTATGAAAGCTAAACTACAGTACTTCCTAGAACATCAATTTATATAAACTGCACAATGCAACAGAGAAATAATTTACTTACAAATATTTACTAGGTGTTTTACAGACTGGAAGTGGGGAAAGGTTTCTTTCATACCAGTAACGATTTGCTACTATCTAAACATTCTTGATTTGAACATGCTCAGTGTTATCAGGTTAATTTCTTGTCACCATATATGTGATTGCCCAGAATCATCTCTTTTCTTTCACAGTAGATCCCATGTACCATAATAGGGATGTTACCCTCAAATAGGGCCATTGCCTTCTGCACAAAAAGAATGGCAGTCACTGGGTGCTTATGTGTGAGATTCTCTATTGATGCTAGGGATGCAGAAAAAGACAAGACATTTCCAGGTCTCAAATAGCTCAGAGTGCAAGATGCCACAAGATGGAACACTCAGCAAGTATCTCATACACATATTTTTACATACAGAAATGGCAAACGTAAGAAATCACAGACACAGTGCTTTTCATGATCTCTGTCTTTTACACCTTTTAAGCTTAAAAGGAAAGTGCCCTGAATTGTTTTGTCCCCCAAATGTCCAAATGATCTTTATATCTTTCCCTTCCCTCCCTTTTTTTTTTTAAATGCAGGGTGCCCTGCCTAGATACATCTTCTCCGAAGGAAAACCCCACTGTGACATTTTAGAAAATTTGTCTTACAGAGTATTTAGAAAGAGACTCTAACTTATTTGGCCATGCTTCAGTGTGATTCTCAGGGAAAATTCTTCACACAATCCTGTGCACTTCCCTCAAAGTGTCTCTCTCTAATCAAGTAAAAATCATTCAGGCCAGAAGGGCATGTAAGTAGAAAACAAAGAAAAACAAAGTAGCAAAGGTCTTCCCTGAGTCACAGTGAGATATAAAAAGTGAAATCCCAAGGTGTGGGGAGAGAAGGTCAAAGAGAGGGAAGAAATAAGCTTCCAAGTCAGAAGTCATAGTTAAGAAAGAAAATATTTCTTCAGGCAGACCTTGTTCATGCTCATACATGAGGGTGAATATAGTCCAAGAGGTTTCTGCCCTTCCATCTTTTCAAGTCACAGGCAGTAAAGTATCTTAATGACAGGCAGCTGTTAAAATGCCCAGGGTTCCTGAATTCATAAGCTACAGGCTGTAGGAAAGAAACACTGTACTATGAATTTTAAACATGAAGCCAAGAGAATGCTTTTCCCCACCTATGAAATTCCAACATGCTCAACCTAAGGCACAGCGTACGAATGTGCCACATCTTGAGTATACATTTCATCAGCTGCTAAACATTAAGCTCATTTAAATTTGAAATGAACAAAAGAATTGATCCAAATTGGCTTGGATGTGATCACTGCCAAAGGATAGACTAGCCTGGGGAGGGAGAGCACAGGAAGAGGAATGACAAACAGCAGTGTGTCAGGGAGCAGAGAGATGTCACACTGTGATGACAAACATCCTTTCAAACTGTGACTCAACATTGTGTGGTCCCATTAATGTATCAAGAGGAAGTCAATGGCAGGTTAATGAAGTTCACAGACAGTCTTACAAAAGAAGATGATCGCAGCACCCAAGAAGACAGAACCCTTGTCTAAGACTGTAGTCCCATGCAGGGAAGTTGATCATGCTATTATTACCCACTGAGACATCCCTCAGCTCTGCCATCATTGGACTCAAAGGAAAGCAAGAAGCAGGGTGAACCTCCACAGCACAGCTGTGCTGATCCCTGAGTTTACTCCACCCCACAATCCAGCCCTAGGTGAGGTGTTATTTGAGAAAGAGCAAAGAAGCAAATGAGCATCTGACTTCTGGTCAGGCATAGCTTGTGAATCTCGAGATTTATTCTAAAAACAGATGTAAATCAATACTGTGAATGCTAGTTGCAATCCTGATGCAAACTTCTTGGGTTCATCCATTCAGATGCTCAAGCTAAAAACATTACAGTTATTTTAAAGTCGTCTTGCTCTCTTCTCATGCTTAGTCTAGAGGCAAGTCCTCATCTTTATGTTCAGCATATATCCCTTATCTGTCTACTACTTCTCTGCCTCCCCATTGCTAGCATCATCTCTCTCTTGACCCACAGTATCAGCCTACTAGTTGGTCTTCTTGCTTGCCCCTTAGACCCATTACAACAGATTCTCCACATAGCTGTCCAAGAGGTCTTTTAAGTATCAATCCTATCATACTTAAAACTCTACAGTGTCTTTCCACTGCACTTAGGAAAAAACCCAATATCCTTACTCCTTACTAATGCCTTCCATTTGCTACACCTATTTTTGGTGCCACTAAATCACCCTGCATTATTGTCACCCTAGTGCTTCTCAACTGATCATCAACTTACCTGTTTATGGTCTGATTCCTGCATTGGGATGGAAGCTCCATGTGAACAAGGAACTTTGTAGTCTTGGTCAGTGCTGTCACCTCTGTTTAGACCTAAGTGTTTGGCACTTAGTAAGTTTTCCATAAATACTAGTTAGATAAATGAATGTCAGAGTCTTCTATATATACAATGAGGAGGTTATTTTTTTAATTAATTTATTTATTTATTCATTCATTCATTCATTTTTTAATATGAAATTTATTGTCCAATTGGTTTCCATACAACATCCAGTGCTCATCTGAACCGGTGACTGACGAAGTTATCTTGATCTCAAAGTTTCTTTCCAAGACTATTCTAGGAGAACCTACAACCATTGTCTGTTCCAAACCTAACATGGAAGGACTTAGAACCATCATACCATTATGCAGACTCCAAGGGTTCTAATCTGTAATCCATCATCAACTGACTGTGCAACCTTATAACAAGAACACCTTACCTTTAAAAAATAAGATTCTTCATTATTTAGAAATACCTTAGAATT
Organism: Panthera tigris; assembly: GCF_018350195.1. Lineage (NCBI taxonomy): Eukaryota > Metazoa > Chordata > Mammalia > Carnivora > Felidae > Panthera > Panthera tigris. The sequence continues at coordinate 35,997,165 of NC_056675.1, forward strand.
CTTCCACCTCTAAAAGTGTCCTTATCCTAGGATTCCTCTTTATAAAAGTACTTTATCCATTCCTGGTTAATACGATTACTGCTTGCTCTTGGTACTATCTCATAGTGTGGAAATATTTGGGTGATCTAGGCAGGGATTTCTTCTGATACCAGATAATCACTGACCTAAACTCTAAGAAGTCAGAGAACAGATATTTTAATAGATTTATAATGTAGAAATATTGTAAATATAATTTAAAACAAAATAATCTACTAGTATTCTCTTTCTCTAATAAAAAACCTAAAACGAGGTAAGAAAATCCAATAGTTTTTTTAGATAGTGTTTTATCAGATAAAGTGATAAATGAATTTTTAAAATCTAATCATCTTTTATGCATTATATATAAAAAGTTGTCAACAAAGACATCACAGATGTGTGATGAGCATTCATGAAATTTCTGGACAATGGCTGAGTTGAGTTTCTTATAACCATCTCATTTTGTGGCCATCTACGAGTTAACAACTTTAAAGGGGAATTTCATCAGACTTAAGATCAAAATCTGCTTCTAAGAACATTCAATTAGTGAAGTACACAATAAGGTAAAAATATGCCTCTATAGTCACAAGTTGGATTCTCCAAGCCTTGTACTAAATCAGATCACTATATATAGGCACTGGGTCCTTCAACTGACCTGGTAAGGGCAACCTGCTTCTCTAGTTCATCAAAAGTGAGATTCTTGGGGCACCTGGGTGGCTCAGTCAGTTAAGCACCCAGCTCTTGGTTTTGGCTCAGGTCATAGTCTCACACTTTGTGAGACTGAGCTCTGTGTTGGGCTCGGTGCTGACAGTGTGGAGCCTGCTTGAGATTCTCTCTCTCTCTTCCCTCCTTTCTCTCTCTCTCAAATTAATAAACTTAAAAAATTTTTAAGGAAGATTCTTAAGCCTGTACACTTAAGGGCAGAGACTGGTGGGCCATGTGGGGTTGCTGCATACACCTGGAAACACTAGACCTCCCTTTCTCTTAAACACTGTAAAACTTTCACTCTTAGGTTGACTATGTGTGGAAAAAACTTTCAAAAACTGTTTAAAGTTTGTCTTATTCAAAAACATTCAAAATGTTCAAAAAGAAGGAAAAAGGCAATTAGCTTGTAGGAGGAAAATGAGAGTCACAGAAGTTAAAAAAAAAAAAGTGATTGTGATGTGTAAGTAGATCCAAACTGTAGAACAAGGTAGAGAACTAGGGTAGGGACAACCACAGCCACAATACAATAATAGTTGGCATGGAGTCCTATGTGCCACACACTATGCTGAATTCTTTCCTGCATCATCTTATTTAATCAGCAGCCATTTTCATTAGGTGCCACAATGTGACTTATTTGGAGAAACTGAGGCCCCAGTAAGTCAAATGATTTGCACAAGGTTACATATCTGGCAAGTGGCAGAATTAGGGTTTAATTCTGCCCCTATCATTCTTCCCAGTGATTCAAATGCAATTTTCCTGCAGCAGCCATGGCGTAGATACTTTCTGCACCAAAAGCCATTTTATGTTCTTTCTCCTGGAGTCAGAGAAGTCTGTCCCATATAGAGAGCTATGGGAGACGATTCTTATTTTAATTATATGGACACTCTATATGACACAGTGAATACAGTACCTGGGATAACAGACTACTTGTGGCAGGGTGAGTGGCAACTCTTATCCTCCCTCTCTGGTCCCATCTAAGAAAGAAAATGAATTCTTGTGATGAGGAAATAATCCCTTGATTCTAAGATAGCAAGTTTGGATATCAATGGCTACTATACTGATATGTGCTGAAGAACTGAATGTTAGCAATTAAGACAAATTCTGGAAGAAGCAGTGAGAAAACTAAAGATATAGTTGAAAAAAGGCAAAGAAACTCAGTCATCAAAAGCCAGTAATAATTCTATGTTTAACATTTTAAGAACCCCAAAAAACTGTTTTCCATGGCAGTTGTACTATTTTGCAATCCCAACAGCAATTTATGAAGGTTTCTCCACACCCTTGACAACATTTTACTTTCTTTCTTTTTTTTTTTTTAATATAGCCATTCTAGTAGGTGTGAAATGGTATCTCATTGTGGTTTTGATTTTCACTGTTCTGATGACTAATAATGTTGAGCATCTTTCAGGGGCTTATTGGAGGTGATGGCTGCACAACATTGTGCATGCCCTAAATGCCACTGAATTGTACACTTTCAAATGGTTACCTTTATGCCATGTGAATTTTACCTGAATAAAAAGGATTAAAAAGCATAAATCTAAACAAAGATAGAATTAATCTGCAGTTGACCTCAAAGTTCCTAGAATCTAAATTTCTTTATTTTGTCCCATAAGTCATTTTCTCCATCCAGCCAATTATTTTAGATAATGACTTTATTTTATATTCATATGTCTCCCCCATGGATTTCAGCTAGCAATGAGGGCTATTTGCTGGACGTCAGTGGGACCACATCACCTTCTCTTGTCAACTGCAAAGCCTGAAGACATACTCTCAGGTACTCAATAAATATTCATTTAATTAAGAGTTTATGATGGTAAAGATGGCAAAACTCTAGAGACTACACTCTAGACAAACTTCATTTGAGGCAATAGTCTATGGGCACTATAGGCATTTAAGCATGGTCTCTGAAAGCAGAATGCCTGGGTTCAAACTCTGTCTCCAGCATGCACTCCACTATCACTAGCAGTGCAACGTGATCATGTCACTAAATCTCTCCAAGCTGTATAGCCCTCAACTACACAAAGGGCATAAAGATAGTGTCCACCTATATTGTGGTATCAAATCATGCCATCATGACTCATTTCAAATTAGGTAGTATATATTAATACCTGTTTTTATTTCTCCTCTATATATGCAACTCTATTGCAGAGACACCCACATACAAGTGTGTTTATTCTTGGTTAACACCCTATAAAATCTTGCTATTCATACTGTGATAAACCAGTAGCATTGTTGTCACTTGAAAGCTTGTAAGAAATGCAGAATCGTAGGCTTCACCCTAGACCTAACTCAAGAGAATATGCATTTTAAGAAGATTCCCAGAAGAACTGTGATCAGCTATTGCTATACATCCTACAATAAGCATGAGTATACATTTGGCTTCCTCCCTGGGAAAGGCAATGTAGAGAGAGAGATCCTCTCATATTAGCACAATACTAGAAGAAATAACAATCACTCCCTACATATAGTTTAGGTAAGCCATGCCTCTTCCCCCAAATTATTTCTAATATTCTAGAAATGTTACTTAACTCCCATAAGTAAAATAAGTCATAAGAATGCATTAGTGAACTTGACTGTGGCAGACCAACATTACTCATGTCCAGCATTATCAATCTCCCCTTAATCTTTCTTTCCACTTAAGACTGATCTCTACTTGTTGGGATTGAGACACATACTATAAAAATCTGAAGATATCATACTATAAAAATCTGAAGAGACCTCACAAGCCACACTAGCTGAAGAAACACTGCTGTTTGCTGCTAACTATAATTAGACTTCTCACACTGCAAGAACAGAAGGAAATTTTAAAAAAAAGAAAAAGAAAGAAAAAAAACCTCTTGGGCCCCCCATCGTCCTTTTGTGGCAGAGCTCATTTAAAATGCAGTATATCATCAAAGCCACATTACTCTGATGATATAGAATTTATGAGGGATGTCCTACTTCAAATTATGCATTAACTTGAAGTCAACAGGGGAAAACAATAGGGGACAAAAATTAGAATGTGCAAAACATTTGGAGTCAATTGAATGTACTCATTGCATGCTGGTAAAAACATAAATTGCAAAATGATATCTATTTTTTCCCTTCCTACAAGATTAGCTGGAAACACTGGAAGACTTTCAAAAGTCTCTTGAATATACTGGCTACTTACCTTTAGTCTAAGAAAGCAAGCACATTTGTAAGTTGAGACTTACACAAAATGGTCGTGTAAATTATCAGGGTATCAATGTCTACTGAGTACTTGGTGACTAATATCTCACTGTATCTCTGCTATTTGCTGGATACCTGTTCTAGTGACATAAAAGTGGAAATCGTGCTTCTGAGTTTTGCAAATGGCCTAAAGAGAAATAAATATGAAATCCATGAGTAGCAATAGAAGAGGCAGCTTAGGGGTTGAAAGTTTGAGACAGGTCAACTCTAAAGAGAGATTATAGGAAAGGGGAAGAAACGGAAAAATAAATAATGAATTTTAAAAATCCATACTGCCAAAAAAAAAAAAAAATCCATACTGCCACCATCCAGGAAAAGGGGACTAGAGAAGGAGGTTGATAGCTGGTATGGCATACACAAAATAGGTAGTAAATAATTACATTCACTTATGCCCGTTACTTTAACCCCAGAGAAACAAACAAGAGTCTCCTGTAAGGGCTTTCCTTTCAGAACCTAGCTCAAAGGACTGTGGCTTGAAGACAGAGAGATGCATAAGTGTCAGTAGTCTGGTGTTTAAAGGAATTAAAACTAATTAAAATGGATTGATTGACCATTCATTCAATCATTCAAGCAAAATTTATTAAGCATTATGTGCCAGGCCCTTTGCATAGATGGAAGATACATTGGTGAATAAACTAGACATGGCAACAACCCTTAGGGGGCTCATAAGCAACGGGAATAAAAACATTGAGCTGATAATTTTAAAGATGTTGTCCTTGACAATCATAAACCCTGAACTGGTAGAGTTCATCTGTTTACACTCTCAGTATCCATGTCATCCACTTCCAGGTTTTGGCTCTGCTATTCCTATATTGGTCTTGACAGCTCTAAGGTCAGCAATCTAGTACTTGACCAACCTAGGATGCTCCTGTGTATGCCAAGGGTACTGTACAGGACAGAACATATGATTCACCAGAAGGAAGATTAGTCTTGTTAGGCCTCTATTCCCAAGTAGCTAAGACTATTTTCTAAAACCACAAGTGTTCCTCAGGGACATTAAGAGACTTTCCTTTGTTCAGATAGAGAGGGAGAAAGAAGTGACTGGTGATGTTAGTGACACCGGTGGTCAGGAAGTGATTGTGTGCTCTCTAATTCACGTGAGTAATGTGAATAAGAATGTACAGTCTGAGACCTTTGCTGCTCTACATTCCAGAAGGCACATACTCTAGGAGCAGAGATAGGCAGCACAGAAGTGGGGAGGATAATTGCACTGAAACAAAAAAAACAAATCTAAGTTCAGACAAATGAGTACTGAGTCCAAAGCAGGAAGGACAGTCTAGAAGGGGAATCCACAACTGAGAAGTATTCTACCAGTAAGCATAAGCGCAATTGGAAAATTGTAGAAGAAAATGGACATTGACCAGGAAGTAGAGCAAATTGAACCAGAGGAATGATTTTCATAAAAGGGATGCCTGAGCAAGAGGCATGTTTATGAGGCACAAGAAGACAGTACAGCCCATATACAACTAATGATTGAGAAATACCACCTTAATGCAGAGGAAGACTGTAGAGTTCTCCATACAACCAAGATAAGGGAAGATGGGCAATGCTGTATGGGAACAACCTTGAAACGTAGCCTGAGGTAGCTCTGAAACCCCCAAGCAAGAGGACAAGGATGAGGTTCTGGTAAAGAGAGACTGGCCATCAGTTCTTGACTGGCCAGCAACTGCTTCTCTGTCCTAACAGCACCCAGTTTTGTAAGGGATACAGCTCCCCCACTTTGTGCAGTCTTGGTGGGACCACAGATCAATGCCTCCTTCAGAATATGGCAGTTTCCTGAAGACACCTTCTGTCAAACCCTTGCTCTCCCTTCCAGAGTGAATTTAAGAGTGAAATCTATGGCCTGAGTTTGGCCAATGGGATATACTCCCATGGGATCTAGAACTGGAGCAGGATGACAGATGAACAGGAGCCACGGCTGGATTTCATTCCTTCTCTAGGAGACCTCACTATTGCCTTATGAATGTCAAGCTGCTTGCACTGCATTTCAGCCTCCTCTCAATTCTGTAAAACCCCCAACAACCACTAATAAACATCCTTTGTGCTTAATATAGGGGGGAAATTGGTTTCTGTTGCTTGCAACCAAAGAGCCCTAATTGGTCCACAAATGTGAGATTGTCCATATAATTAACTTCAATGTTTAATTTCACTCCTTTATAAATTGGTTGATATTCATACATGAAGAATAATTACTTGGTTCTCATGTAATCTCTTTTGATATTATAAATCTCCATTAAGAAGCTCTGTTTGGGTCCATGAGAAACTACCTCCTAGAAAGACAAGATAAGGGCTATTACACCACATATGCTCTGAAAATGGGTCATTTGTTACACAGACATACAGAAAACTAGGGGCACTTTTAATGAAACAGTACTCAGTATATATATATATGTATATATATATATGCACACCAAATTCAGATATTTTCCAAAGGACAGTGGAAAGAAGAGTAAACAATTTTCACCATGTTCCTTAAATCACAATACTCTGTTCCAAATGTAAGTGTCTTTAGGACAGATACAGTTCTCAGGAGGGATCTAGCAATGAGTATGAGGGTTTATGAAACTAATCATAAATATGAGAGCTCAAGTACCTGTTCCCAGGTACACTGAGGAAGTCATGTGTCCATGCCAAGAGAAGTCCTTGAGAATACCAGTAGTGCCTCAAAAAAAGGAAATTGAAATTTCTTTCTCCCAGTTGGATGTCTGCTGATGCAGCAAACCTGGTAAGTGTCTGAGAGACATTGCTAAGCACTGAGACCAAAACAGAAATGAGGTAATATTTGGAGCAAGGTGGGATTGGGTAAACAGAGGAAGATTTTTCAATCCTTCCATGTGGCATAGGAAGTATGAGTGAGTTTACTGCTGTTCATTTGTCAAGTTCCACCAGGAAGAGCTGGGCTTGAGCCAGCTTGCTGGTGCATTCCAAGAGCATCACCTGCAAGGTGACGGGGACCATAGCTTGAGTAATATATTACTGGAACAGACACCCAGTAGTTGAACGGGGTTTTGTGGGAGCTGCATTCACCACATGGAGAAAGTTAGGAGCTCAGAGGCCCCTGCATGTCTATTTGAAATATCTGTGATATGTGTGTACCATGAGAAAGTTAGAACTAGAAAATTTGCCACACAGAAGCCGGACAAGTCACAACAATCAGCAGCAGGAAGAATACAACCGCACCTTAAGTCTGGGAACCAAGACACTCTGCCTTTACTTTCCTGCCCAAAGCTTGATCCGAGCTATTGGGTGTGTCTGTCTGTCTGTCTGTCTGTCTCTCTCTCTCTCTCTCTCTCACACACACACACACACACACACACACAGTGAAGAAGTGCCCCAAAGATATACATATAAAATCCTCCCCATCCTTTCCAAGACAAAAGAGAGGGGGTGAAAAACATACCATGACCTCTCCTCTTCTGGCCCAGAGCTACAAGTCTGACTAGTAAGAGAAGAAACTTTGAATAAATTAAGCCACTCTGAAAAAAAGAAAATCACAGAGGTATAAATACCAATTGAGATGATGCCAATAACCAGAAAGTTGAAAACTCTGTTCAAAATGTTAATAAGAAATGGGGGGAGATGTGCCTGGGTGGCTCAGTAGGTTAAGAGTCTGATTCTTGATTTCAGCTCAGGTCATGATCTCACAGTTCGTGGAGTTGGAGCCTGGAGTCAGGGTCACTCTGACAGCACAGAGCCTGCCTGGGACTCTCCCTCTGCTGCTCCCTGTTTGTGTTCTCAAAATAAATAAACTTAAAAAAAAAAAAAAAGAAATGGGGGAGAATATGCAATCCAGCACAGGTGGGGACATTGAATGGAAAGAAAACCATCTCGGTGCATATCCCACTGAGCTGAGACTTTCCAATAAATTGGTGAGTGAAGTTCAGTAACAATGTTAAATAAAGAAATCTCAGTAAAACATGCAGTTTAGATCCCCAACCATTAATACAACTGGGTATTTGTTAGTACTTTGAGCATGCACTTCCACACATGCCATGGAATCTATGCAGTCATTTAGTAATAATTCATCAATAGTTATTTTTAAGTAGGCTCCATGCCCAGAACAGAGCCCAATGTGGGGCTTGAACTTGCAACCCTGAGATCAAGGACTGAGCAGAGATCAGGAGTTAGACACTCAACCAATTGAGCCACCCAGGTGCCTCTCAATGGTTATTACTCTAATGCACGTGTATCTCACTTTGTGTGATAACTGAACTCCAAGTAAAAACAGTGAACTCAATGTTATGTTTAGGATAAAGTATTTTTCATGCAGGGGGACAGCTTCCCATCTTTGGAATATGCTTTTGTTTAGAAAATAGCTTGCCGTGAAAATAACATCTCTTGGATGGTATTTTTTTTTTTAAATCCCAAGTTATATAGATTGGTTGCCAGCTGGAGACATAACTTCATAACATTTTGGACTCTGTAAAAAGGTGGAGGCTAGAATTTTGGGTGGTTTACATCAAGTTTTTACCCACTAATCAGGTAGTGAGTAAAATATGTTTCTCCTAAGTATTTGCTTAGATGAATTAACTGTTGTTCACATGGAGAAAAAGAAACCCAAGTGATAATATTCAAACAATGATAATTTTTTGTGTTCATTCAACCTTTGCTGAGCTCCTACATCAGTGCATTTCAACCAGGAGCAATCTCTTCCACCAGGTCTCATTCAGGCAATGTCTGGAGACATTTCTGATTGCTACAACCTGGGAAGAGAGGTGCTACTGGCATGTAGTAGGTAAGGACAAGGCACACTAAGTGCACAGGAAAGCTCCCCTGAACAAAGAATTTTCCATCCTGTGGTTGATCAACTCTGCCCTACAATGTACCTAACACAGGTGATGCCAAGATGAAAGACCCTGCCCTCAAGGGGCTCACAACTAAGATATAATTTTGAAATCATATCTATCCTGCTCAACTGACACAGAATCATAGTGGCTATTTCTACCAGTTCCAAATATAGGATGTGTGAAGGACATCTCCCTCTCCCAGCTGTTCACCATTTTCTCCTGTTGCCTTTGGAGATGATACTGTAGGAAACATGCAAATAAAGAGGGGAAGACAAGGTCATTTTTTATTGGCTCTGCAATGACTGTGCATTGATGGTGGTTTTATCCAAACATTTATAATGTGCTGGAGATTGTTCAAACAGTTAGGCAGCTTGTCAATTTTCTAATGAGTGAGGCACCATGCATTTGGAAAGTAGAAGTCTAGTTGTCTCTGATAGCTGAAGGGCATGCAGCACATATCTCGTGTGTTTCCATGGGATCAATTACCAAATGTTTAATGAGCAACTATAATGTCCAGGGCAATCTGGGGAGGGGTGGATAAAGGTGTTTAAGAGATAAGAAAAGGGAGAGAGGGGACAATGCATTCAGAACAGGGTCTAGGTAAATGAAGGGGAAGAAGAGATTCCAGTTGGGTGAATCAAGAAAGGTTTTCTGAGGGCAGCAGAACTCTGGCAATCTTTGAGGGTGGAAAGAATTTCACATTCAAGGAAAAGGAAACTGTGGACCAAAGCACAGGGTAGGTCATGCATGGCACATGAAAAGGGAATATAATTCAGTTATGAATTGAGAAAGGGGATAACTGAGGGAGATGAAGCTGGATAAAGCAGTGTTGAACGATGAACGACAGTGGCACACACTTGTGCACCATGGACGTCTGTATAGGTGACATGGATATGAACCTGTAATGTATGCATTCCTGCCCTTCAGAGGGAGGAGCTCTAAGCAGCAACTATCTCCTCTCCTAAAAGGCATACTTGTTTCCACAGAGAGAAAGAGAATTCCAGGCCAAGAGTCAATGACTTGGGACTCTGTCACTGGAGGAAAACCCTCATGTTCCCCAGTCACCTTACATAAATAGTTTTCTACACAAGACCAACTCTCAAGATATGGATTTTCAACACTGTTGCAGGTGCATATCATTATAGTTTAGAGGATCCTAAATAATAACACAGAAAGGTGTTTCAAGTAGCTCTAACAAGGCAGAGAACAGGCAGAAATATGACAACCTATAATCCACACAAGTTACACGTTCTACTTGAACATCTATTTATGTATTCCAAAAGCTGACAATATAGATATGAAAGATAACCCAAAATACATTAAGTGGGGGGAAAGTACTACATAGCATATATAGCATTTTTTATCGCTTTGTGGGAAAAAAGGAAAGGGTATACATACACATATCTTAGCACATAACTACACTATCTCTGGAAGCTACAAAAGAAACTGGTAAAAAGCTGGGGATGGGAAGTGAGGGGGCTGGAGATCATGGGTAGAAAAGAGACTTGTTTTCCCCTATATACTGTTTATAATTTGTGAATTTTTCAAATATTGTAACATATTCAAAAATAAATACATTGATTTTAAAAGGAAAGCCAGCAGTACAAAAGACTAATGGAAAAATTAGCTGACCCCGCCAAAACCACGGTTTCAGATTTCCAGCCTCCAAAACTATGGAGGAAGTTCATACCACTTCGTGTGAAAAAAATACAATCCCTCATAACCTGTTAGCATAGAACCAGTTCCAAGAATTGCGCCCACAACATTGTGTTAACCTTCTCCTCATCCCAAATCTTCATTAGGAACTTGATGTGTGAGAAGGTAAAATTTCAGACATAAACACTTTGAAAGTGGCTTTAAAAATTTTTTGTATCAGGATCTTTTTTTTTTCCTCAAGGGAAATCCTATATGCAATTTCAAAAGGTGACTAAGTAAGTGGTACATTATTAGAATACAATAGTTGTTTATTATAAAAAGCCAACCAAAGAGGGTCATGTGGCTGTTTTAATGAATATGTATAATTGTGAAGTTATTTAATGGGTTTGGACAATCCACGCAATTAACAGAGAAATATTTATGGCACCCTTAAAGTCTCGACCAGATCTTGGGAATGTGAAAATCTCTGACCAAACAAATGCATTTAGTACACAGAATGAGAAGCTAAGGTCAAGAAGGTGTAAATAATTCACCAAGGTCATTCAGCTAGAGTAGAATGTCAATGATCAACTACAGGATTCATCCAGCAAAAGACTGAAGGTGACTTCCCTGTTCTTCATTTCATTGTACCAACTATGTGCCTATTCTTAAGAGCCATTAATATTGTGTAAGTACTCACGCACACAATCTAATTCACTGTTTCTAGTGCCCCCTCAACCTTACATCAAACTATCTGAAGACCTCTGTCATCCAAATGACTAGAAGCTTTATCAACTTATCCACCTGTAGTATCTCCCTTTTCCCTCCCCCACTTCCTTCCTTGTCTTCCTTACCTAAAGCATGAGCAATTATGCAAATGAAGGCCACAATGTGTTTCAAAGAGGGATTTGTAGGCTAATCTGGGAACTGTGGCTGATTATAATCTTGTCTGGATATCACCCTCCCAGCAAAATGCATCCCGATTTCTGGGACCCGAATTTACATATGACACCTTAAGAAATCAATTATCTTTATTTCCTAAAATATTATGATCCTTAAAACTAAATGGTGAGGAATCCTCATGTTGTCTGAAAATGGAGGCCTTAGGGTCAGAAATGAAATCCTTACCAGCACCTTATTTTCATTCTGTGTTTGGGTCTTAAATCAGAATTACTGGAAGGGGAATGGTCCTTTTGCAGGGTTCTTGGACATCAAAGTCCAGGAATGAAAAGCCCAGCTTTCACATTAATACCAAGGTTATTGACTAGCTTCTACAAAGCCAAATATTTGTTTTCTAATGAATGTGTTAGGAGATTCAGCAGTGAAAATGCCCTTGCATCCAGAAAAACTGGCATCTGTGTTCTTTGAATCAATTTCCAAAGATTATGCAGCACATTTTAATGGTGCTCTGGGGACCTACAGTGTGTGTGTCTGAAAAATGAGGATGTACATTTTATATGTCCCCCAAGCAGATAAACCTTTGCCCTGCCCCCAGTGAAGAGATCGTAAAGCAAAGTGTTATTAATCCAGAAGTGATGGGAGAGACTGCCATAATTCCAGAGGTGATATTTGTTAAAATAGTGATGGTTTGCCACCTTCCCATCTTGGATTAGTTTTGACCCAACTGACCATTCATCAGGAGATGCATAATTCCATCATATTTGGAGGATTTAAAAAAATATTTATGAAGACATCAACTGCAGTCAATGAAATAAGACAGTTAAAAGACTGCAAAATATGCCTCGGCTTCGCATAAGGAGAGTGATTCTGGATGAAGCTGTTTCTATTAATTTAGCTGACGGGAAGATGTGGAGGTGGCTTTTGATGTGGGAAACAAAGGCAGAAGAAAAAAAATTAAATTCCCTTACAACTTATAGCCCATTGACAAGTCCTTGAGACAGGCAGAGCCATTCCCTGGGATCTCAGCTTCCTTGATATGATACTTTGCTAAGGGCAAAAGGCAATCTTGGCCCAACCACCTGGATCCAGTAAGTATACTTTAACATACAAAAATTCCTTTGGAGGGGCACCTGGGTGGCTCAGTCAATTAAGCCTCTGACTCCTGATTTCAGCTCAGGTCATGATCTAACGGTGGTGGGATAGAGCCCCGTGTCGGGCTCTGCACTGGGATTCTCTCACTCCCTCTCTCTTCACACTGGTCTTTCAAAAATAAATAAATCAACTTAAAAAATTTTTTTAAATTCCTTGTAGAAACTTCTTTTATTTCTACACCCCCACCCCCAGGATATAGGTTGGCAACCATCCTTCAAACTGATGGGCTACTAATATACATCTGAAGGGTCTCATGACTGAGTTTTTACTGAACAGTAATAAATGACCTTTCCCTTTTTTTCCTAATTCTTAAAATTGTTCTTATTTTTATTTTATGTATTTATTTATTTTTATAAATGACCTTTTCCTAACAGCAGCTAGCCCCTCAAGTTCCTGGAACCCTTGCTTCCAAAATACCTTAGAGACTTACAGTATCCCTAACATCCTCTCAACTTTAAGGCATATAATCAGTCCCTCCTCACTGATTAAGCCCAGGGCAGCTCCCTCTGCCCACCAGTCCTGCCCCCGTGCTTTTGTACTGAAGACATCTCAAAAATTCGTTCTTGGCTCTCAGCTCTGAACCCCAACACTTCAAACCGTATCAGCTTATAAAGTTAAATATCTCCTATTCAGAAACCATAACTTGCATGGGGATTAAATAAGTAGGTTAATATTAATAACGAGGTTAATATTTAACTGAGGTTAAATAATCGGACTTCCTTTAAAACATCTAAGAAAGCGTGAACCATGAGAAGGGATATTTTGACAAAGAAGATTAGATTATGTCTTCCCCTGCTTAATACCCTTCTATGCCTTCCCTCTTCATTTAGAATGTAGTGCAAGCCCCTGCCTTGACCTAGCCCCTTGCTACTTATCCCCTTTTACTCCATCTCTAGACCCACTGTCTTCCCTTCCTATCTCTCGAACCCACCTGAGCTCATTCTGGATGAGGGGACCTTGCTTCAGTCCTAACTTTGGGGTATCAATCTCCAGGTTCTTTGAAGTACAGACTCTTTCATACCTTTTATATGTCAAAGAAGCCCTCCTGTCCTTCTTAAACCCAAAGACTTTCCCTAGGGGTCGAGTTCCTTCATTAGTATTTACTACTTTTTAAAATCATCTTATTTACTTGTTCCATCGTCCACTGCCTATTTCTGCCAACTGGAATGTAAGCACCATGACAGGATTGTCTTTACTCATCTCTCTCTCCCAAGCACCTGTTGAAGGGGAAGTACTCAGTAAATTACTGATGAAGGATAACAGCCTACAATATAATATCAAAATGCTGGGATCAACATTCACTTTAAAACCATCACTTTAAAGAGCATGCTCCACCACAACTTGGGAAGCATTTAATTTAGAGAAGAAAATTGCTTATGTACTCCAAGTTGCAATGGGCAGACATAAAGAAGCCCTAAGTACCCTGGAGATGAGGTAAATCTTTGAGCATGACTGGACTCTGGTCGCAGAAGAAAAGGGGTTTGGTGCATAACAGAACAGCGAGCGAAGTGCACAAACACACATGTGGGTTCTCAGTGTTTATCTGTGTTCCTCTAACACCAAGGAAGCAAGACTAGTAGCTTACTATCATTCCTACTAATCCAAGGCATATCCTCAATCCTCAGAGCAGAGTGGTTAAAAGGATAGGTTCAAATCCACAGCTCAAGCACACGTTAGTTTCCTGAGTTTCGGCAAATCCTTTAATCCTTCTATGCCTCAGACTTTTCAAAATGGTAATAACAAGCCCCTGTAGAGATTAAATGAGAAAGGTATATAGAGCTGCTAATATAGAGCCAAGCACAGAGTGGTGGTGTGTGACTGGTAGTCCTTGCAGGATCTTCACCAGAGAGGAGTATTTTCTGGAGGTTTAAGAGGTGAGGGCATCTTATGGATGACTGGGCTGCACCCCCATGTACAGAATTCTCTCTCTCAAAGAAAGTTGATGACGACAATAATGACAAGGTGATGCAACAGTAACACCAGTCCTGCCTTATTTGGTCCCTTCCAGTGCACAAAGAACTCCCACAGACATTGTCTGTCGATCTTCATTCAGCCTAGTGTACCAGGCAGGAGGGCATGATCAATCCCACTTTAGAGACAAATTACACAGACAGTGCCTTCCCATCTTGACTTCAGCAATGTTTGGCTGGTTTGGCAAATCAAGTTTTCCACTTTATACCTGCATATAGTGTGTGGTAGCATCTCACCGAGAAAGAACAAAGTACACAGATTAAAGTGTCTCTCTTCTTATGGCCCTCGTGAGCCCACAGAAAAGAGTTTCCTCTTCATTTTCCTGTCCCTCTTGTCGGTAATACATTGACAAAATCCGTGTGTGGTTGAGCTCTAGCCAAATGCCATCCCCCCTTCTGCTGGCTTCCGGGAAGACAGGGGCATAACATTTGCTATTTCCACAAACTACATAAATTGTGCACACACACATGCACAAATATAAACATAAATATCTACATATAGGAGACACAGGATATATATGCTCCAAAAAAAAGGGGCTCTGGGCAATGTCTGAAACAAAACCAGGGCAACCTCAAGGAGACCCAATAGCTGTGGGCAATGGTAGTAGACTGAATTCCATCTCCTTGATGAATGGCCCAGGATGTTTTAACATTTCTGAGAAGCAGCAAAGTAGTAGATGAAGAATGATTGTGAATTTAGATCAGGTCTCTGCCATCCTGGGAAAATGGCATAAAAACCTCAGTGTCCTCATCTATGAAATGGAAACAAATCAATTTCAGTAACAAGGTAATCACCTGGTCCATTACTAGCTTTCTTTTTCTTTTCCAGAGTCTCCCAAGTTGACACCCCTCTGTAAGGCTTGAGATCGAACAGTGAATCTGTCAGCTTTCCCATTTCCCCAGATACATTATCCTACAATGATTTTTCTTTTGCTTTTTTTGTTCTCCTTAATTCAGATAAAGACCTTACTTAACTACCACTTCCTTTTTAAATTGTGCATGGTGTTTGGACCAGACAATCCTCAATTTAATCAAGACACTTATCAAGTACCAACCATATGGCAGGCTATCAATCTCATTTACTCAGATCCTAATAGACAAATCCGTATTTTCATCATTTAAGGAACAGCAATATTCAGAAGAAAAGAGACTATAAGAAATTCTACAACTTGAATTGGTTCAACAAACACAAATATGAACTTACCAAAGTTAGTGAGGCAGCAAGAACATCATCACAACCCACTGGGTCTCATTTATCCTAAATGCAAAATGACCATCATCATCATCATTACCATCATCGTCAATATTAGGGTCCAAGACCCTTTAGGAGATATAGTTCTCATACAATCCATGGTCATCAGGTACTTTTAAAAACTGGAAAATAAAGCAGTGACCAATGAAAAAGGCCAAAATTCTATTACTTGAAAAAAGGTCTTGGGCATAAAGGAATGTGGCCAAAGTTGCAAAGAATGATTTTAAAATCAAGTCCATTATGGGCAAATACAGGCTTTGTAATCAAGAATGGAGAACAAGAAAGTGGCCATTTTATTTTAGGAGCATAGCTCTGTCTGGGGGATTTTAGGGTCACAGGTATTAAATGCCCAGGCAAAGCACTCTTTGAAACACAAAGCATTTCTAAATTCTCCTTGAATACAAATCCCTAAATCCCCTCCTACTTCAGCAGTAGAGGGGGAAGAGGAAAGCTGCCAGAAAGAAGCCAACCAGGAGATGGGAAATGCTGGTATCAGAACCGGGAACTCTCCACTTCTCTGTCCAGCTGGGAAGGAGAAAAAGAGGCTTTGGGGAGTAATTAACTGTCATGCATAAGATTAATTGACGACCCTCCAGTTTTGCCCTAAACACAGATGTATTGGGATCAGGACACAACCTTGAATACTAAAGGTGAAGGGAGAACAGTTATTTCTGGATCGGAGCAAAGTGAATATGCAGAATTGTGGGTGATGTCAAAACTCACACCGTGGAGCTGGGGAAGGCCATATATCATCATGCCCTTCCATAAAGTGGCTTGTCAGAAACTAGCCAAGGACTTAAAATAGGAACCAGCTTGTGCTGGGAAGCTTCTTGCTAACAAATGGTCCACAACTAAGCAGTTATCCTGTAACACAGGTTTGGACACACCCCTGCCATGTTTCTATTTCTCTGCTTAAAGAAGCTAAAAGGAAAATTTATAATGTCAGTATCTGTAACAGAAGATTATTTTCACAGCTTCAGATCCAGCCTTTTTAGGACCCCAGAGTATATTTTGTGGGGAAAAGAGGGCAGTCTTTCTTAGAAGATCTCAATGTATAAAGATTAGGGCTCTTTCCCAAACATACATTCCCTGTAATAATCCGCTGTTTACCTATCCTCCATGGCTTGACAGTTTGCTGCTGCTGCAAAGGTCTGTACTAGCCATGGGGGTAATTATCAGTTCATGTACTTCTCTTAAGGTTATTTATTGAGAGAGAGAGAAAGTAAGAGAAAACATAAGCAGGGGAGGGACAGAGAAAGAGAGAGAGTCCCAAGCAGGCTCTGCCCTGTCAACACAGAGCCCGACACAGGGCTTGAAACCACAAACCATGAGATCATGACCTGAGCCAAAATCAACAGTCAGATGCTTAACCAACTGAGCCACCCAGGCACCCCCATATATGTACTTCTTATGTAAGTTATCTATTCCAGGGGATGAAGATAGAGCAGATTTTTCCTTTTCCTTCCAAATGATTGGTGGTGAGTTATCAAAATTCTTACAATAAACAGATTGTCCTCCAGTGCCTTTTTCAGTGAAAAGTGTCTTTTTAAATTCCATGGAAGTGTTGGGTTTTATTTATGAACTAGTCACTGTGCAAAGTGCCAGGGTTATAAAAATGAATAAGCCTCATGTTCGAGGAGCTCTTGCTTGGAAACTAAAGACATTTTTAAAAAATACATACATATAAAATAATCATAATAACAACAAAGCAGCAGGTATCTTATACTGAGCATTGTTAAGTGCTTTATGTTCACAGTTCTACTGTCCTCACAGCTAGAAAAGGTAGATGTGAAGCTTATGTCTATTCTACAGGTGAGGACAGTGAGGCTTTCACAGGTTACCGTACTGTAGCTTATCTAACATCACACATTTAGTACCAGGCAGAGCTGAAATCTGAAGCCAAGAAGTTTCATTTTTTTAATGTTTGTGTATTTTTAAGAGACAGAGAGAGACAGTACACAAGTCGGGGAGGGGCAGAGAGAGAGAGAGAGAGAGAGAGAGTCCAAAGCAAGCTCCAGGCTCCGAGCTATCAGCACAGAGCCCGATGCATAGGTCAAACTCAAAGACCGCGAGATCATAACCTGAGCTGAAGTTGAACACTTAACCAACTGAGCCACTCAGTCACCCCTGAAGCCAGGAAGTTTAAATACAAAATTCAAGTGGTTCTTTAGACATACATGGAAACAGTACTGATACCATGAACTCATTTTATTTGGGAGAACCAAGGGGCATTTTGCAAAGCTGGCATCTGAACTAGGTATGAAATGACAGAGCAGTATTTTCCCAGGTGGAGATCAGGATGGGTAAGGGGCTTCAGGCAGGTGGAAGAGGTATTCCAGACAAAGAAAACAGTAGATATGAGTATGTTTAAGACTAAGGCTCATTCCACAATCTGGAGGCATGGAGTAGGATGAAGTGGGAGGGGGGGAGGGTTTTCAAAAATGGCATTAAAGGTGGCAAGCAGGTGAGATAATTTGAACTTAGTTCTATTGGCCTGGAGCAAATGGACAGATTCTGATGAGTAAAATGGTTCTGTTGAGAGAAAATTACCCTATCTAAGCTGAAGTTCATATGCAGCTGGTCTCAAGAAGCGACTTGGGAATAGTGTGGATGGCCACTTGGGTACAAGTGGAAGGAGGTCAATAACCTATCAGTCTAAGTCTCCGATTCCAAGAAATAAGGCCCAGGACCAGAAGGCAAGGGCGGTGTGATTTGGTTTTGACCTTGTACTCAGTGGGATTTCTTTTTGCTTTAAGTTTATTTATTTATTTTGAGAGAGAGAGAGAGAGAGAGAGAGAGAGAGAGAGAGAAGGCACGAATGAGGGAGGGGCAGGCAGAGAGAGAGAGAGAGAGAGAGAGAGAGAGAGAGAGAGAGAATCACAAGCAGGCTCCGAGCTGCCAGCACAAAGACCAACATGGGATTCAAACCCATGAACCATGAGATCATGACCTGGGCTGAAGTCAGACACCTAACCGACTAAGCCACCCAGGCACCCTGGGAATTTCTGAATGTTGTTCAAAGAGGAAAGTAACATCAACACTGTTCCTGGCAACTGAGTACGAAAGGATTGGTCTGGGCGGTGAAGGGAGGAGAGAATTAGGCTCTCTGTGCCTCTGCATCCTTGTCTGTGAAAGGAGGATAATGAAATAATTGCTCTCATAAAGTCCTGGTGAGGATGACAGGAGAAAAGCAATGTAGAGTTTAAGCCACGGTGGCAATCACATAGCAAACCATTAATACGTGTTCACTTCTTCCTTCTTCCCCTCCTTCTCTTCTTCCCTTCTACCTTCTGTGTCCCTCCCTCCCTTTCTCTTTTCCTCCCTTCCTTCCTTCCTTCTTTCCTTCATAAATTATTGATGCCTGTGCCAAACTGGTTCTCCTATTACTCCTACTACTATTTTATTGCTGTTCTTGTTGTTGTTGTTGTTGTTCTCCTCTTCTCCCCCTCCTCCTCATTATCCTCTCCTGTTCTCCTTTTCCTCCTCCTCCTCTTCCTCCCTATTATAATCATAGTTATTACTGTTGTTGTTACCAGTTGCAGAGTCTACAGACTACGGAGGAGGGGAGAGTCTTGAGCAACACTTCAAGAGAGGCTGAACTGTTCATGGTACCAAACTAGAGATGGAAAAGACTCAGACAAAGGATGGTGGGGCACAAGGAGGAATATGTGGAGAGTGCCCCCATGCACGTGTGCCTACACTCACTGCTGCAGAAGCACATTTGTGAACATCACTGGGACAAATAAAAGACTGTGAACTAGACGGATGCTTTTAAATGGAAAATTATTTAGTAGAGCTAAATATGGTCTCATTAGGGGATGAAACCTACTGCTTGAAGAAGTGTGGAATGAATATAAGCCAGAAAGGAAGGAGAACTGGTGGTCTTTCCACCCACTGAAGAAGGGAAGCTACTAAGCCTCCATGCTGAACCATGGAGGCTCTCAGGAGGTCAAACTCAGACGAATATGGTAAGATGAGGCAGAAACAGACTGTAAACATGTGTGTCATGAACACCTTTCCAAGTATCTTAAGCAAACAGCATTCCAAAGGATGAAGGGTGTGGCTTTGGTGAAGTGAGTAGCTCACAATCAAAATGAGCACAAGGCATTGGGGGTTGATTATTTCTGGGTTCACGTAATTTTTGTGAGGCTCATTCTAGAAGATCAGTGATTGTGGGTTTACAGAGCAATATAGCCTCTGTCTTGAGGGGTTAATTCCCCATAAGAAGAAAAGTCTTCTGCCCAGCAATCCGAACTATCCGTCCAAGGTGAGCATGTTGGGAAGTTTGCAAAAACACACCAGGTATGCACACTGAGTCTCCTCCGCCTCGACTTTCCCCTTTTCCAAATTTGCTAACAACCCATTTTCCATCCTGGGGTCTGTTTGAGGTTGACCTTCCCTCAAGTGCTAGCATTGGATCATGTACCCCAGATAAATCAATGAGACCATTTCATCCTTTTGCTCTCAGTGACTGGTTTTCTTTTGTCCATGAAAATAAAAATCGTATAGTTATGGTCTTAAAACTTTCACCCAGGGTGATGAGACAAATATGTTCTCTCTTCCCCTGAAAAGTGTAAGTGTATTGTATGGACATGAGGCCATGAGGGATCTATGTAGGCATAAACCCCACAACCAGAGGAGAAGCTGAGCATTTGCATGTGGCAACCACAATGTATTAACTGTCTTACATTCAGAAACTCGTCTAATTTTACCTAAACCCTCCCCCAACCAAAATAAGACCTGATTTATAGGTGAGGTCCCTGAGGCTCACTGAGGTTGGCCATGTGTGTACCCAAGGTTTCACAGCTGTGAATGGACTGCAGAGCTAGGACCTGAAGCTGGGCTAGAATTACCTGGCTCAAATTCTTCAGCACTGCGCTTTACTGACATGTGGATTATCAGAGTGGGAAGGGGACATGGATGAGAAGAATGGACTCACTGCAATACCCGTCTGATCCTCCCCTCCATATCAAAATCAAATCCAGAAGCCTTCACCTGAATGGCAGAAGACAGAAGTGTAGACAACATGCAAGGCCAGCTCAGAGTTAACATTCTCCCCAGCCCAAGTATCCCCTATCAAGGTCAAGATAAAGAAAATCCAAGACAGTGAGGGTCTTTGTAGCTCATGGGCAGTGGACAAGGGAGGAGAAATCTCACAAATATCCCCATCTTCTCAGAATGGTTCTGGAAATGGGTGGAATCCATCTCCCAGGATGAGTCATGGGTATTCATTAGGGACAGAAAGCTAAAACAGAGCCTCTCATCTCAACTACAAAACATCCAGCTTGGTCCAAAGGACTCCTACCTTAGGCTTTGGCTATAGACTCTACAAACTTCCCATGCCTGCCTAGCTTTCAATAACTGACCTCCAAAGAAAAACACATCCAGGGGCACCTGACTGCCTTAGTTGGTAGAACATGTGACTCTTGATCTCGGGGTGTTATGTTTGAGCCCCATACTCGGTGTAGAGATTACTTAAAATAAAATCTTAAAAAAAAAAAAAAAGAAGAAGACGAAAAAGAAAAAGAAAAACATGTTCAGGGCTTGAATGCAATGTATTCCCAACCCTATCTAAGGTTTAAACTTTGAGCGCCTGTGAGTGAAGTTCCTTCCTTCTTTCCCTTCTTCCTTTCTGTGTTAACATTTGTGTGTGTTGAATAAATTCACAGGTGAGCACTCCTGTTCTCTTATTCTAGTCATGAGAAGTTTTTGGACAAGACTTGGTCACTGTGAAATAGTGACATAATACCGTTGACTTTGTGATACAGACTATTCTGTAGAAAGAAAGTCCAGCAGACTCCCTGGTTTCCTGTAGAATTAAGGCATTTTCATAGAAGAAAGCTCTGACTTCAAGTCCAAACACTTCCATGAAGAGAAAAGCCACTGGTGGAATTTAAATAATCTCCTCTGGACAAGAGCTTATTAAAAAAAAATTCTGTACTGTCAGAATGTCCTACAATGCATATCACTAATGCATTCCACCTGCAAATTACCAACACCACCACCTTTAATAAAGCAAAGAATGTCTTTCTTCACCAGGGAGTTAGTAAATATTAAAATTCCCTCGTTAGAGCATGTTCTAACCAGGACAATTATCTATGAAGACTATTCACAATGGATTCAATATGACAATAATTATTCTTAGCAATGCCAGTTGGTAGTTTCCATGGGCTCCTTGCCTCTGCAGGCACAAAAACTAATTTTGATTCCAAGAGCACGTGTTTTAAAATTCCCCCATGTCAGTTCAGCACCTAGAAAGACAGCAGGAAAATTTCCAGGTCTTTGTTTTGCATATGATGTTCTCCATCTACCAATAGGGAAGAATTTCAGCCACATGACAGACACTGAGAAAAGCACAAGGTAAACTTTAAGAAACTTGCAGGTGGTAAGCCAAAGCAGAATCAAGTATACTGGCCTACCCCTCTCTCCTTCTTGTGAACCCCTCTGTATCCTGGCACCAACAGCCCCCAACATCACACTTTTCCTTTATCTTTCCACCAATGGAAATGTTTTTTTCACCAATCCAATGTAACAGCAGCAGGAGTGCTGAGACTTCTCCACTGTCTGCTATTGGGTGCAAAAGCCATTCTGATCCACTATACCTCAATGATACCTAGATAGTACTTTCAAAAATAGATCCCTCAATCTTCGTAACTTTGCAGGTTATTGTATAGCACTTGACGTTATACTGAGAGAGAAAAGAAGCACACACCAAGGCTCAGATCCACTCCCTACCTTTTATGCTTGAAATTGTTATCAGTCAGCACCACCGAGCATTAAAGAGGGCATGCCTTGATTTTTTTTTCATTTTTTCACACACCCAAAGCTTTCCAAGGGTGCAGCACTACTTACAAATGACATAAACCTTCAGCAGCCCTTCTAGGTACTGGCAATGAATTGTTTTTCTTTTCATAATAGACTGGGACAATGAAGCAGAGATTTCTCTGGGCCCAGATTTGGACTTTCTCCAACCTTTAAACTTTATTGCCCTACAGAGTATCCAACTGTGTTTGTGGAAGGGATTGGATCATTAAAATTCATTTGGGACTGAGCCTCCAGAGGAATATACATACTTTCATCCTACTGACTTCTCCATCAAATAGAATCCAATAGACTACAGTTTCTTAGGGAGTCATGAACAAATGAATGATAATAATGTGTTGTCATCTGTTCATGCTGTCCCTCACCTGGTACCCCCTGTGACCAAACGCACATGTTTCTTAGTAAGGGGGCTTAGCCAGGTCAGGGACTCTGCGTGCTGTCAAGAACAGGAGCAGACCTTGGGAATTGGCTTCTATGGTACTGCATGTGACCTTCCATGAACAAAAGCAGTTCAAATCTCACAAACACTTCAACTTGAAGTTACTGAAAAGCCAGCTTTCAGATACGCTCGCAGAATCCAATAATGGTTCTGTTATAGTTGTTCAATGCCAGCCATATGAGACAAAGGAGCTAATAAAAATAAATCGTTAAAATGAGAAAGAGAGAATACATATATTTCTATTCTTTCCCTTCTCTATTGACTCTTGCCAAAGAGCTTAGGAAATAGGAAGTTAGTCAGAATCTTCCAGTAACCATGAGATTCCATAAGACATCCACAACTATGTAGTTGCCTCAGACACAAGAACACCCATGCCCTGAATTGTATGTGGCCAATTGTCAGGGGCTGGCTATCTTCACACACCTTCCTTTGAGTAAGAATCCCAGTATTCATATTTCTCCCTCATTTTCAGAGTTATAATTTATTTTACATTTCCTCTAACCTGGCTCCTCCTGAATTTTAAATCTGTTGGCCAACCCTGAAGAAAGTCTTTATTAGACCATATGATTTTATTGGAAGATCCTGTCTGTATACTTGGAAAACTTATAACAAAAGAAATTAAATTATTTATTACTTCTTCAAAACAAAATCAGGCCTTTCTCAAGGTCAGTTGTAGATTTTTAAATTTCATCCAAAAGGATGGGGTCATTTTGAAAAGTGATCTTGAGTACCATAACAATAAAAATCTTGTAAAATGGAAACTCTACATTAATTCAGTAATGAAAAACCAGGATTGAGACCTGAGGCATATAAAATTAATAACATTAATGACAACAATGGCAAGCATCTTTCTTATTTTTCTTATTATTATTACAAATGTCTTCTTGATTTGCCTAAAGTATGGCAAAGAATTTATTCCATGAACCTAGGGGAAGAGTGTTTTGGTTTGCAGGAAGTGCAAATGCAAAGGTTGATAATGACCTTGGCATGTTTTAAGATAAACGAGAGACGAAGGCTGGAGCAGAGTATAAAAGACACAAAGTAGGAAGAAATGAGGTCTGTGAGGAAGGCAGAGACCAGATGTCATGGGACCCTATGGAATGCAGTCATTCTTTTTTTCCCTCAAAGCATAATGGGGCACCACTGGAGAATTTTAAGTAGGAGATTAACTGAATTGATTTATGGGTTTCTTTTCTGAAATTTTTTTATTGTGGTAAACAAAACATATGAAAGTACCAGCTTAACCATTTAGGGGCATACAGTTCAGCACAGCTGAGTATATTATAATTGTTATGAGACCACTTATCTCAGTGATAATTACAGTTTTTTGTTGTGATGATTTGACTTTCCCCCATCCAGTGTCCATTCCTAATCCCACTCAACTGTGTGCTGCTAGGTCCTGGGTTCACTGTCACTTTTTGTCCATCATTTAACACTGGCATCAACACTGCGCCCCAATACTTAGTAGGACCTTGATGTATGTGAAATAAATGGGTTGCCAGAACCAATGTCTCCAGGAAATGCTTTTGTATGATTCTTGTGTATGTGCTTTTTCCCTTTTTCCCTTTACTGAACTATTGTTGAATTTTTAGTCTGTACCGGAGAGTACTTCACTTTTTCCACTGAATGTTTTATGACAGGGTGTTCTGTCAACTTCAGTGGGTAGCATTCTTGAGTGCTGAGCCAATGCCTTGTTTGGTCTGCATTGTCCTCTCCTGCTCTTGCTCCTCTTTCCAAACTTAAACCAGTACGCCATCATCTCTGCCTACCTGTGGTAGACACTGAGCAAGTGTAGAGCAAGCCGTGCCTAGAAACTGCACTAAAGAATACCTAATATGCTTTTCTACTCCAATGTTAACTGGGATAACATTGTGAAATAAAAGATCCTTCCAGAAACCCATTTTTACTAATCATTAATTTGTGTATTTTTAGATTCTTTTTTTTTTATAAACAAAGCTCAATTGAGTTATGAATGTCAGAGTGAGAATGAGTGCCTACAAGCTTTACATTTCTGCTATTGACTGTGACATACTGAAAGTGACAACTATATAAAAGTGATGGACAATCAACAGCTTAAAGGAATACTTCAAATCCATCCACTGAGCAAGAAGCTGCATAACTAGGGCAGAATCCCCAAGTCTGGCAAAGAGAAAAACAATTTGAGTGGACTTTGTTTTTCAAAAAGAAGTGTCAATTTGTCACACTTTATTCTGCTTTTGTAGAATGAGGTTTGCAAGTATGCAAGTAAATGCACCGACATCGAGTTTCCAGAAAACCAGTATGGCAATGGGAGAACTCATCCTGTAACTGCTCATAAGTTGTCCATCTATCTACCAGTCTAAAGCAGCAAATAAAACTCAGTGTATTTAAAAAGTAGATGGGCAGAACTCAGGCTTAGCTCCACCCACCAGTTATTCTGAGCCCTCTGCATTTTTGAGTGCCATCTCGTTTCTCATTAAAAAGGTACCACATAGAATTCCTCACTCTCTCACTACTTCCATAGTCTGCGCATCCACATGCCAATGGAAGCGTAAACCAGTGCCAGCAGAATCAGAAAAACAAACATATTAGCTTCCCAAATTGGTTTCTGAAATAAATCAGTTGATATATAGGGACACAGGAATGTGAAGTTGAAGCTGGAGGCAGCAGTGTACTTGATCCAAAGCTAACAGGTTCTCAGCAGGAGAGCTATGAGGATGCTCAGAATCAGACATACTTCTCAGAGCACTATTGATGTTGGCTCTACCATGCACGTGTGCAGGACTTTTTGAAAATATCTGAGCCCTTATCTTAGTGATGTCCTGTGTCACTATGGGCATAGGACTACCTTACTTCTGGGTTGACATGTCACTGAAGGAAGAAAAAAATATATTTGCAAGAGTGCTTAAACTTTGAAAGACAAGGAGGATGGATGCATAAGTATATGCACATTGAATGCTGTTCTTAAGAAGGGAGAGACTAGTCTTGGGCATGTCAAGTGTAATTTTAGGAGGAAGAGCTAGCCTAAGGACAGTCCTTCTTATAGGGTTTCCTTTCTTTCAGTGTATTATTTGCCTCGAAGAGGACTGGGGTAGGTTGTCAATAATGGCCACAAACATATCCCATCCCGGTTTGCAGATACCTTTTCAAGGTGAGTTTGCTGCTTTTTCCATTGTTATCTATCACTCTATTCCTTGATTCTGTGCTTGGCTGTATAACTTGCTTTGGCCAACCACATATTAGCAATGTAATATAAGCAAAGGCTAGAAAATCCTTGCAAGTCTGTATGGAAACCAATTTGACAATAAATTTCATGTATTGAAAAAAAATAAAATATATAAAAATAAAAATAAAAAAATAAAAAATAAATAAAAACTTGTCTCTAAACAAAAAAATCCTTGCAAGTTAGATATTGTCCTGTCACTGCACTTGGAACTCTGATACCCAAGATAGCCTGCTGAGCAAACCTGAGCTAGCCTGCTAAGGAATCCACACAGAGGAAAACTGAAGCATTCCAGAAAATCATTAGCCATGTGAATAAAACCATTCTAGACAACCTAGCCGCAGTGGTATGAGTTAGCCCAGGTGAAACCAGCAGAAAAAATGCTCACTTGAACCCAGTCCATACTGCTGTCAGAGAGAAATATGAGCTACTAAATGATTTTTGTTTTAAGTCATGAAAAATATTTGAATTGTTTGTTACATAGCAAAAGCTAACCATTACAAAATTGCAAGTGTTATGAATCCCTGGGCTTCTGCAATATTTTCTATAAAATTAATTCTGGAGAAATGGAAGAGATGAAGAAAGACTGTTCCTAAATAGAGATTTGGGGGGGGGTGCTTAATATTAATTTTTAATAGTTATTTTATTGGAAAAGTAATGCACACACATGGCAAAAAAGTCAGTGAGAACAAAATGACATATGATGAATCATGAATCTCTTCTTACTCTGGAGTGGCATCCCCCTTCTCTCAAACACTCATTATTTCCAGTTCCTTGTCTGTCTTTCCAGAACATACCCAGGCATCCATATGTGTAAGTCTTCATACACAAATATGACCATATTACATATATTACCTTCCTTTTTTGACTTATTTACATCCATCCCTATATTAATATCTAAGCTGAGTTGATACTTATCATCTTTCCATAGTATCACATTTAGACTTCCCTCATCCTTTATGTGGCTACATAATATTGCAGACAGTCCCTGATTGGGGATGGTTCCACTTACAGTTTTTCAACTTGAAGATGGTGTGAAAGTGCTACGCATTCAGGAGAAACCATATTTTGAATTCTGAATTTAGATCTTTTCCTGCACTAGCAATATGCCCTATGATACTCTCTCAGATGCTGGCAGTGCCAGGAGCCAAAGTTCCCAGTCAGCCACAAGGTCATGAGGGAAAACAACCAACACACTTACAACCATTCTATCCCTAGACAGCCATTCTGGTTTTCACTTTCAGTACAATATGCAATACATAACATGAGCTATTGAACACTTTATTTTAAATTTTTTTTAATGTTTATTTTTGAGACAGACAGAGACAGAGCATGAACGGGGGAGGGTCAGAGAAAGAGGGAGACACAGAATCTGAGGCAGGCTCCAGGCTCTGAGCTGTCGGCACAGAGCCCGACGCGGGGCTCGAACTCACGGACCATGAGATCATGACCTGAGCCGAAGTCGGACGCCTAACCGACGGAGCCACCCAGGTGCCCCAATGGACACCTTATTTTAAAAGAGGCTTTACGGGCCGTCTGGGTGGCTCCGTCGGTTGAGCGGCCGGCTTCGGCTCAGGTCATGATCTTGCGGTCCGTGAGTTCGAGCCCCGCGTCGGGCTCTGTGCTGACAGCTCGGAGTCTGGAGCCTGTTTCAGATTCTGTGTCTCCTTTCTCTGACCCTTACCCATTCATGCTCTGTCTCTCTCTGTCTCAAAAATAAATAAACGTTAAAAAAAATTTTTTTAATAAAAAAATAAAAATAAATAAATAAATAAATAAATAAATAAATAAATAAATAAAAGAGGCTTTACATGAGATGATTTTGCCCAACCGTAGACTAGCATAAATGGTGTGCATATGTTTAAGGCAAACTAAGCTAAGTTATCATGTTTGGTAGGTTTAGTGTGTTATATGCATTTTCAACCCACAATGTATTTTCAATTTATGATAGGTTTATAGGGACACTGTCCCACCATAAGCTGAGGAATACCTGTACTGTGTACAAGTTGTAACATGGGATTGCTATCAAATAACAAAAAGCCCAATTAGTATTTGGATTCAATTTAGAACAAGCAAGGATAGAACAAAATACCAAGAAAGAAGAGTCCTTGGTCCATGCCTGAAAAGGAAACAAATACAGATGGACCATTGAGGCACTCACTTGTCAAGGTCCTTAGTGGTGAAGTCAAGACCTGAGCTTCTAATTATATCACTGTTTTGGAGAGCTTCTTATTAGGCTTCCAGAACTTCACAGGGTTAAGATTTTAGGCCTTAAAGGAGACATGGCAAGGGGACCCTGATGTTAACTTTCTCTGGGACCTCAACTATCACGGTTAATAAGCGTTCCCAGAGATGGATCTGCACAGGTTCCCATGGGTTAGAAACATCTTTTGGAGTTACATTACCTTTCTGTATCCTTCCACTGTCTGGAGCCAATGTGTGAAGGACAGTCAAGGTCATGTTAAAACTCCAGTTAGGTAATACTCTGGTCAGAAAGGAATAGCTCAATCCACTCTCTAGGGAACTAGGAAACCAGGGTTTCACCCCTAGGAGCCCTCAAGCAGGCCATCAAAGTCCAAAATCCAACTTACCTCAGCTAGAATGTAAACTTGGCAAGAGCAGGAATATTGTGTATCTTTTTAAAATTATTAAGTTTATTTATTTATTTTGAGAGAGACAGAGAGAGTGCAAGCAGGGGAGGTGCAGAGAGAGAGAGGGACAGAGAATCCCAAGAAGACTCCTGCTGCCAGCACAGAGCCCGAAGCAGGGCTCCAACTCACGAACTGAACCATGAGATCATGGTCTGAGCTGAAATCAAGAGTCAGATGCTAAACTGACTGAGCCACCCTGGTGCCCCCAGAAGCTTGTCTATCTTGTTGACCACCACCTCTTTATACTACAAAAATCTCTATCAAGTATTTAATGAATCAATGAATCCAGAAAAGAAGGAAAGTCATAAAAGGGTTATGAAAATCAAGAAAAAATAAGTACTCCTATTACCAACAAGAGTCTATGGAAAGAATCACTCTTTTTTAGCAGCTTAGAATATGAAAATGGGGTATTTGGGCACCAGTATAGTACCCTAAAAATGTGTTTGAAATGAATGTATGTCTTAGAATAAAACCAGAAACTTTGATAGATGGGACTCTTATGTATAAGAACTTCTAACTGGCAATTTGCAAAAAAGACACATCAAAGTGTTCTGTAAACTTTCAAATTGAAGGTCTAGGGTCAGGCTAAAGATTAGAGAGTAAGGGCAAGGGCCACTACTGGCCCCCTTTGGCATCCCAACATGCTGAAGCCACTCTCTGAGGAAAGGAGTCCACCAGGAAGGGTAGAAAGAAAAGATGGGGACATTGTTGGAGCAGCTCCACGAACCCCAAACTGAACAAGATATAGGAGGCCCCGGAGTGAATACAACCATTTCCCAAGTGCTAAGATAAAAGAGCATGATCTTACTAAAAAGAGGCAACTTTAAAACATGGTGATTTATCTGCTGCCCACATATCAAAGTTGGTGTTATAATCTTTGGAGGGAAGGAGAATGATATCATCATTGCATGTGGTGAAGATGTTACCAAATATTGATGTCAGCCTTGAAATCTTCCAAGACCGTTATACTCATGTGTTCAGTGCTTCCTCTCTGTGTCTCCACATCCCTGACCTTACATTCCCCACACTGCCACTGCCTCTTACCTTGGTTCTTCCCCATGACTGGTCTTCTTGAGGGAAGGACTCTCTAACGTATTCACAAGCACATGGAATACACACGGTCAGTACTTACTTATATTTCTGATGACACTGTCAGACATTCTTACCCATTGCTAAACACTGGGTATTAGATATGAAATTTAGACTCACTACTGGTGCTACTGGGGACTTGACAGTAGCATATAAACATTCACTGAATACCTTCTAGTGAAAAATCTCAGAGAAAGAAAGTGTGTGCATGGGTGCAGCAGAATAGAATGTGTACACACTGATGAATGGCATGTTGAAACCAGATGGTCTTCTTCTTACTGGAAGTTTCATGAAGTTCCTACTTCATGAATTGGCATTTTGCCAATTAGGGGAAGGATGGTAGATCCTGTCTTTACAGGGTCAGCATAGTGATTGGGTATTTAAGAAAAGATGGCATGACTCAACAGGTTCTAGAAAATGTGCAAGAACTCAGACTTTCAAGAAAGGCTCTCTTACTTTGTTTTAACCAAGGAGAATTACATCATCCACCAACAATTCACACACACACACACACACAAAAAGACAGAAAGGAAGAAAAGAAAGAGAGAGAGAGAGAGAGAGAAAGAAAATGAAATATTGTGCTAATTCAGTGGTGGTGGGGTTCTATAACCAACATCCTGAGAAAGGCAGACACCCCTCCCAGTGGCAGAAGGTGAACATCAAAGAAAGCCCTCCTCAAAACAGAGCTTGTCCAATGTACTCACCCTTACCGCATCTTTTTACCCGTCTCTTTTGTAATCTAAGCAGGTGACAACTTCATTCAGTTGTTAGCAACAAGAGGAGGTATTGATTCCCTGCGAATGCCCTAATGACTGGAGACTGGGGCACAAACCATAAATGGAGACTTTCTGATTCCAAGTGAAATTATAGTTTGCCCTGTGAGATTGCACAATAAATCAGGGGAAAAACCAGCCAACATAGGACTCTGGGGTCACTGAAGTGATGTTGACACATTACAATAATGAGAACTTGAAATACCTCATGCCCTATTGATTTTTAAGCTGAATCATTCCCACTGCAGAAGATTACAAGACTCTGTCTTGGAATCATGGCTCACACGGGAGATGCTGATGAAAAATACACCCAATCCAATCAAAATGAAAAGCTTTACTTGTACTTATTACAAATCTAATACCATTGTCCCTAGCCTGTGTGATAGGCACTTAACCTACAATGGGGAAAAAAAACATATTTTTTCCTTTTAATTAAAATTTTTTCATACCTTTTCTTTACACATAGCTCTTTGCCGAGCCTACAGTAGAAAACACCCCAAAGAAAACAGGCACAATGGCTCGATTAGTGCATAAAGGGCAATTTCTTTATTCTTTTCTAATTCCCGGGTAGCTTTCAAGTTCCCTGTATCACCATATCATTTGGAAGAATGGAAAATCACGTCCTAACAGCCAACTTATTTCCTAGTCAATAGGAAAAGATACATTCCACCACCATCTAGCATCTACAGTAAACAAAGAATGCCTTGCTGATCTTTCCTTTTTCCCTGAAAAGTGCTCCATGAAGCTGAATAAACACAGTTGTGGGAGGCCAGCTAGTGACATAAGTTAATTACTAACCTGTCACACAATCAGAGAATGGTAATAATTTATTTTCACTGTTGCATTAACCATAAGTCGCTCTTTGCCAATAGGGTGTGCTGGGGGAGAAGGCGCTAGAACATTACTGCTTGCCGTATACCCTATATAAGGTTGTATCAATATTTTAGTTGGGAGATCAGATATAAATGGTGTCACTGCTTTTACTATGCATATTGTCCTGATCATAATTCAGAAAATAATTACCCACATATCTCGGCTTCAGGAGAAAGGGAACTAGCAGGTAGAAATAATACAGTCTTTCCTCACAGGATTCCGAAAATGTTACCTAATTATTATAGATGTAATTATTACTTGAGTTTACCAGGATTTAATACATAATAAATATTCTGGCACAATCCAATATGATCATACATTCTTTGAAAACACTTCCTGAGGTCTTAATATGGGCCAGGCATTGTGCTAGGAATTAATTATATATTGTTCACCTGTTTTCTGTTTTCATGAAGCTTATAACCTATCATTACAATCTAATTGTTGAGATGAACACCTGCAGGCAAAACCTATGGGTCTAAAACAGCCTGATTATAGAACAAATCTTGATGTCCTTCTGAGGTTGACTGAAATAAATAATGTTGCTTACAAGCCACCTTGCCTTTCTTTCCTCTCAGATTTCCTCCTTGTTTCTTCCTCTTAACTTGACCCGATGATACTTTGCTCTTCTTGAACATGTTTCTGCTTATAAATTTCCCTAAATTGTGCTATTTCATTAATTTTATCAACTTCAGTATAGCTACCCAGAATTTGCCATCTTTTGACATGGGTACAGTCAAGACCTAGGTCCATACATATGCCATTAATCCATTCATTATGATTGGGAGTAAGTGATTGATTTAAGATGCTTTATCACACTTGCTGGTAAGACATAATTCAAAAATTGCTATAAAGGAG
Organism: Panthera tigris; assembly: GCF_018350195.1. Taxonomy (NCBI): domain Eukaryota; kingdom Metazoa; phylum Chordata; class Mammalia; order Carnivora; family Felidae; genus Panthera; species Panthera tigris. The sequence continues at coordinate 36,029,492 of NC_056675.1, forward strand.
GCCTCTGGGGATTGCCCCACACGATCTTGTTCTGCTGTAGCATTGAAAGAGCTGCTCTTCTGTCTTCAATGTCAACTTCTTCCACAAGCCTCCCTTTGGCTTTCAAGAGGTCACTGACAATTTTATTTACAGGGTGAAGAGGTAGCTGAGAACTCAAGGCAAGTCTGTGGAGGACATCAAGCTCAATGTTACATTTTAAATCTGCTTACTTTTGACCCGCCTGTCCCAGCTAACATCACCTTGGGAAGTCCCCATCAGACAGCACTGAACAAGCTTCTGTCTACCTAGTGTCAGTTACAGAACACAGTGGCTAAGCAGCTGTTTATGGACTTAGCCTGCCTGTGGCCAGATCCAAGGTCTACCGAGCATGAGCTATGCAGTCTTGGCTAAATTGCTTTACCATTTCTAGCACCTCTACTTCATCTGTACAATGAAGACAAGGACCACCCCTGCCACATAAGATGCTTGGGAGGCTTAAATAAGCCAGTTAATGTACAGCGTCTCCCCTAGTGCTTGTCAGATACTCAGGGCATTTTAGCTGTGATGTTTTTTCCCCAAGAGCATCAGGGCCTTAGCTTGGAGGCATTTGCTTTGATTTCCTGAGCTCAGTTCAGCAAGGGGCAATGTGATGTAGCAACAGTTTTAGGTACCCGCGCCTCAACTGATACGTTCCAAGTGGGCAAATTGATTCCCATCTGAGCGTTTCTATATTAGCAAGACCGCAACATGGCTATTAAAAGTTAGGGACTGAGGAACAGCTCTAGCTGTTTAGAAACACAATCTAGCTATTCAAGAAACATGCACGCCTAGTACACAGCAGGCTCCCAATCCACTTGTTCAAATGAATAGCAAAAAGTCAAATGAAGCACAGGAAGAACAGATGAAATAAAGTTCCAAAAATTAAATAATACCACTATTTCCTGTCAAATAGATCTCTGCCACCATTTACATTGCTGATCTAGTCCGAGTTTATGAGACAGAAAAAAAGGAACATGTGCAATTTATAAACGCCAATTTATAAACACCAGTGCTGGAGGCTGTGCCTTCCAAATTCCCCTGGCCATTTTCTACAAGACACCCTAGAGTAGCACATATCTTTCTTGTTAACATTTCATGGAATCTTTCCATAAACATACGTTTGTTCTTGTCTTCAACATTTTGTCCTGTCACTGCAACAGATGGCTTTACACTGGAGCATATGAAAATATTAAATACTTTATAAGCCTGGTGGAAATATGAAATGCCTTTGGAGGAACGAATAGCTCCATGATTAATGTAAAGCATCCATGCAAGATTCTGTTAGAAATAGGTACCTTTGTGTTGTGTTGTTGAATAGACATGGTCACCATCAATTCCACATCTTCAATGAAGGTAGACAAATGACAAGGGGCTCAGTTTGCCATACGACAGATTTGGGGCATGTCGAAAGGCAGAACATACTGCCTGTGAAATAGTGCAGTGTGTAACCAAGAGAGAGTTGTGAAATCTACCTCTTGGGAGATCTAAAAGCCAGAAGAAGCCTCCATCTGGCTGAGATGGTCAAATAAAGTAAGCTTAAAGACAGAGCAATTGAATTAAAGGGCAGTGAAGTCAGCCAGCTGATTGTTCTACAGACCCAATTCCAGTTCTTCTTTCTTTTCAGAGCCATCCTGAGAGATGTTTACCCAAACAAATGAGAGTGGCCATCTCAGCAGACCCAGAGGTATGACCAATACCTGTGATCTGTGAATGAGGTTCAAATCATGGGAGTAGTGGTTAAGATGATGGCTTCTCGAGACAGACTGCCTAAATGCACTGGTTGTATCATCTTGGCAAGTTACTCAAGCATTCTGTGCCTGATTCTTCATCTGTAAGTGGGGATAATAAGAGCGTGTACATCATGAGGCTGTTGGGAGGACAAATGAGTTAGCATACACAACAGGCTTAGAATACAGACTGGCATATGGTGGATGCTACATAAATGCTGGCTATTCTCTATATTTAGTGCTGTGTTTATGTAGAAATAAACATTAAGATGTGGGTAAGATTTTATGTTTTTCCTTTTATTGGTTTGTGTGCAACTGGCATTGACTTCCAACGGGCGCAACATATTAATGTTTTCCATAATGTTCATGAATCAAAAATCACCAAAGCCTGCTCCTGGGCATTTATCCCAGAGACATGAAACTTGTGCTCACAAAAACCCGTACAGAAATGTTCATAGCGACTTTGTCTGTAATAGCCAAACACATCCCAGATGTCTTTCAACAGGTGAATGATTAAAGAGCTGTGGCACATGCATACCATGGAACACTACTGAGCAATAATTAAAAAAAAAAAACACCAAATGATTGATACAAACCATAACTCAGATAGAACTCTAAGAAATTATGATGAGCAGATAAGCCAATCCCAAGAAGTTAAATACTGTGTGATTCCATTTGCCAACGTTTCGGAATGACAGAATTTTAGAAAGTGAGGACAGATTAGTTGTTGACAGGGTTTAGTGATGGAGGTTAGGGGTCCTTATAATGGAAGTGATCTCTGTCTTATCTGTGATGGTGGATTCATCAGCCCACACATGTGATAAAGTTGTGTAGAACTAAATACACACACACAAATGAGTGCAAATAAATCTGGGGGGATCTGAATAAGATCAGTGGATGGCAGCAATGCCAAAATCTTGGATGTAATGTGATTCTATGGTTTTGAGAAATATTACTCTCGGGGGAAACTAGGTAAAGTGTATAAGAGATCTGTCTGTATTATATCTTATGACGTCAGGTGAATCTACAATTATCTCGACAAAAGTTTCAATTAAAAACACTGCCAAGGCCTAAATGAAGGTGAAGAATGAGTGTTGTTAATCCACTTAGGGGACAACCAGCTTCCTTCCTGTATTTTCTAGCATTAAGTTAACACCACTTTTTAAGAATCACCCTGAATCTCTGTAGACACATCACAAAAGTATTTAACAAATTTAAAAAATATTGTCTAATGATGCATAAATTATACCAATTCCTTCTAGGTTTTATATATTCAGTTGGTGTGTTTAAAGGAATTGAGGTCTGCTGAGTGAAGTACACAGGTTTCTGAAGCAATCTGAACAGCGCCTGCCTTTCTCTGAAGTGTTTTATTATTCCGAGTCGGGCCTGCTGAATCTCCCAAGGTATGAAGTTCAGTTCGAGATAAAAATATTTTATCTGCCCTTACAGCAAATTGAAAGGCTATATAAAGGGTTTTGTTATTGCAGTGTTTTCATAAATATATAGTAAACATCTTTCACAGTGGGAAATTCAGCACAAAATACAATTTTCATACACAGCCATTCATGTGGCTTGCACAGGAAGATGAAATGACCCAGAGATGAATAAAAAAATAATAGTATACAACTTTTAGCAGCCCACAGTCCCTGACAGACACACGCAGCTGGAAGGATAAGGATCATGATTTTGCAGTACCTCCGATGAATGACAAGTGTCTGCAGCATCAGGGGAATTTTGTTCTCCTGTGTGGCCAAACCATTACGGTTAACAGTTAGCTTTATCATTTTCAGAAATTGCCAACAGCCAACCACATCGTTTCAGAACACACACCAACCCCAAATCTTAACCAGGACACGATTTTAAATCAACCCATTTTTAGGTTTCTTTACCTCCTTTTCTAAGTCTCTCTTAAGCACATTTTCAAAGCAATTTGGGCTATGTTCTAACATACAATACCAATGTTGATATCTAAGGTGATCTCTATCCACTTGGGGGTGAGGGACTGACCATAGGTGGTTCGACAAATGGAAGCTCTCTCTCTTTTTTTTTGTTCTATAAACTAAATACTTTTTTTTTATTATCAAAATAGTGCCTGCTTGTTGAAAAGAAAAAGGAATAAAGGTTAAATTTTTTTAACAGTTTCATCGAGGTATAACAGATATACAAAAACTTGCACACATTTAATGCATATAATTTGATGAGTTTGGATGCAGGCATGAATCTACCCACGATTCCATCACCATAATCAAGGTAATAAACACATCCATCGTCTCCAAAAGTTTCCTTCTGTCCAGGGTGCGTGTGAGTCCATGTTTGTGTGTGTGTATAGGACAGTTAACATGAGATCTGCCTTCTTAACAAATTTTTCAGCGCACAATGCTATGTTTACTCCAGGCACCATGTTGCACAGCAGGCCTCTATAACTTATCTGTCTTGAATCATCCTGAAAGCAATTTCTCTGTGTCTCCCCTGCTCCCCTCTTAGTCACATGCCACAGTAACCACTGAGGTGGCCACCCTCTGCAGTCCCTTAGTTACCTTTTGCAATTTTGCCATGTGTATAAAGAGTTTCCACATGTGTGTTAATTTTCTAACAAAGTTTTCCTAACACATTTCTGCAGTTTGGACTCTTGTAAACTTCCCACAGCTCAGCCACTGCTTCAGGACATCCAATCCCATACTGTTAGACACTTAATTTCTTCCGGTTTTTCTTCCCGCTGCACACTATGCTGTAGTCAACCAACATGCATCTTTGCAAACTTGAGCAATTACATAAATCCTGGAGGTGGAAACACCGGATTAAAACGTACTTTTTTTTATATATGTAAACATTTCCAAATTGTCTTCCACAAAAGAATGAATGATTCCACAGTCTCTTCAACAGTGTATAAAAAGCCTGTTTCATCATATTAGTTTCTAATCTGATCTGAGAAATGTTTATATATATAAATGAAACTTTCACATATGTATATATGTGAACATATATTGTATCCTTGCTGGTATTTACATTTGTTTTTCTAAAAACTATATTCATGTTCTTTGCCAATTTTCATTCTGTGTCATTAGTCAGTCGGTCTATCCATCTATCCACCCATCCAGCCACATATTCTGACAAGATTAAAGAAAGGTAAGTCCTAATAAGAGGATCACAAAGACCATTCAAGGCTAACCAAATCTGATTTTATGTCAGGTTCATTTTTCACCAATGTTAGAATAAATATTCCTATGGGTTTGGGTCAAAAAGGGGAGAAAATCGGCTCTGAAGTCACAAAGCTTATGGGTTTGGGTAAAAAAGGGGAGAAAATGGGCTCTGAAGTCACAAAGCTTCAAATTTGATTATCAATCCTTCTACTTACTAGCTGTTGGTAAACCTAGAAGAAAAATCATCTCAAGACTGAGTCTTCCCTCATGAAAAATGGGTATAAAGAACTCTCTGCCTCATAAAACTACTGAGAGGAGTCAATTCAGTAGTGTATATTCAGAAGTTAACACAGTGGATAGCTCATTGCAAACACTCAGTAGACAGTATCTGCACTAATGATAATAATAATGCATAATTCTATATATTGAGCAGTTAGTGCACTGCAACAAAGCTGGCCTTCTTTTCCCATCAGCAGCAAAGGTTGAAGCCTGAACTACTTATAACATTGAGGTAACCTTTATATTTTAGTTCCTTGGGGAAATGTGATAATAGAGACTCAGCCAAAATTCATTTTCCCTTTGCTGGACACATTCTTTTTAATGGCACACAAAGTTTATCACTGGTTGTCTCTATTTTTAAGTAGATTCACACTAAATGTGGAAATATGCTAGAAACCAATTCCATTAAATATGGAATTAAAATGGCCATTTTAAATCCAATTTCCTTTTTTTATTCAACTAAGTGAAATATATGTATTTTAGCACAACAGACTAATGGACAATACTTACAGAACTTTATTGGGTACCCTTAGCTATGTGAGTTTATTCCCCCTTATTTACCATTGAACAATAAATTCTGGTTCAATCTTAAACCACTTCCTGAACCAACACTTAGATGGAATAGGTATTCCACAAAAGCCAATTCAACGAACTATATTAAAAAAGGAAATTTGACGATAATGGATCCAACAATGGTCTTTTGACAGTTCTGAAATGGGATTCACTCTGCTTTCTCTGTGTAAATGTGAGTTCACTGGGCCTGAAATACATAAGAACAACCACAGTGGTTTCTACTTCCAGTTCAGTTCCCATAATGTCCCTGGGTTGGGGGAGGGTGGCTCAAGAGCCCCTTTCCATGGCTTTGGCAAGGCTGGACGGCCACACCATAGCTGTTCAAGGGCAGTGGCCCTTCCTTTCTTGTAGGAAGGAATCTGTGGCTCCCCTTGGGTAGAATGCAATCCATTCTAGGGGTTCAGCATCTTTGAGCTTTCTGTGGGGCAATGCATAGTGAGCCATGTACCAACACTGAAGTCATGTGAAGTCTGGGTTAGAAGTCTGAGGAGGCAGCTGGCAGGGAACTACTGTCTGTCAGATAGGTGGGTGGTTCCTGCTGCCACCACCTCCTCTTCGTCCAATATTTTGTATTCAAGATGTAAGATGTTTTCTATTAAAGTACAAACCCATGCATACCCTTGATAAGAATTCTTTTTAAATACAAATTCTTCCATGTATTCATTCATTCAACTGAAATCTATTAAGGTTCTCTATGCCCATCTTGGTTTTCTGCCCATCCATGTACCCATGTTTAACAGCAGACTTGCAAGATCTTTTCTTCTCGTGACACAGAATGAAGGTGCGTCAAACTGACATTTCTATTTAAAATTCTACTCAGGGGCGCCCGGGTGCCTCAGTCAGTTAAGTGTCTGACTTTGGCTTAGGTCATGACCTCACAGTTCATGACTTTGAGCCCCACATCAGGCTCTGTGCAGACAGCTCAGAACCCGGAGCCTGCTTCGGATTCCGTGTCTCCCTCGCTCTCTGCCCCTCCCCCCCTCAAAAAGAAATAAACGTTAATTTTTTTTTTTAAAGCTACTCAAATTGTTTTTCTCTTCATCAGTTTTACTACATACTGGATATTCAGCAGAGAATGGGATTGGCATGGTTGTTTCCATGGTCTTAATGAGGGAGAATAAATGGATTGACTTTAACAAGATCAAGCTGGGAATCAACGTGCCCACGTCCACTTGGTTACGACCACATTTGGCTCCCTACAAAACTTTTAAAGCACCAGGAAACCAAAGAGTTAAGTTTCTTGAAGACCCCTTAGGGGATGCAGTTGAACAAATTTTATTTTTCTAATACCACTATTAAATAGAGAATAGAGCAAAGATAATCCATCCTGTAAATTATGCCCTTCTGAAAGCTACTGTTTTCCTTTGGCGATTTTTCTTGTTGGAGGTGGTCATGTAAAGAGAACCTCATAAGTCTTCCTGATCCCAGTTCAGGGTACGTTTACAAGGAGTTAAGTACAAAACAGAGCTGTGGGCATTATCATTCACTCTCAATTAAAAATGGTTAAATTACTTTACTTAATCCAACACCCCCAGAATGAAACTGAAAATGTCTTTTTTTCAAAACTCAGGTGAAGATGTGCCTACACAAGCATGCTTCTGCACATCTACAAATTGAAATGATTAAAGAGCATGGCAAGACAGGAGCACAGAATGCAGAGTTAATATCCCAGCTCTGCCACTTAAACGCTGTGTGACCTTGGGCAAATTATCCAACTTCTCCGGACTGTGGTTCTCTCCTCCGTAAAAAGTAGTTAAGAACAGTATCAACCCCTTAGGCTTAGTGTAAGGATTACATTAATTAATATTTTTAAACATTTACAACAGTGCTTGGCACATATGAAACACTACTTAAGTGCTTATTAAATAAATAAGCAAATAAGCCTCTGAGCCAAACCTTGAACGATAAGGAGAAAATAATGGTGTCTGAGTGCTGAGGAGGAACAAGGAAAGTTCTTACAATGACTGGCGCAGAACTCATTTTTTGATGGTGCATTTCTATTGACAGCAGTACCCTAGGAAGAAATTTCATCTTTCAGCACTCGTAAGAGGTAACACTGAGTAAATTGGGGAAAAGTAGGTACTTTAATCACAATGACCCATGTCATATTTATAAAGAAAGATGTTCAGAGTAGGCAGCAGTAAAATTTTAAAGTCAAATTTAAGACAATATGGACCTTCTCATTTTGCATTATGATCCCATTCACAGTATCCAACTGGAGATTTAAAAAGTTTAATAACTGAAATTCATGTACCTTATCCAGTCTCTTGAAAAATCAGACCATGTACATATTAGTCACAGCATCACTGATATCGCCTAGGACAGGATTTCTCAGTCACCGCTGCTGGCGTTATGGGCTGGAAAACTCTTTGTTGTTTTGTCCTGTGCATCCTAGGATGTTCAGCACGATCCCTGGTGTCTACCCAGTAGATGCCAGGAGCACCCCCTGTCCCAATTATGACAACCCAAAATGTCTACAGTATGTTACCAAACGTCCTTATTGTAGTGAGGGGAGTGAGAAAATCGTTCATGGTTGAGAACTACTTGCCTATGGCATCTGTTGACTACCCATTTTGTGTATCTTTCTAAATTCACATTAATAAATTTCAACGGTATCTTGGTATATTGGAGTCAGAAAATATGGAATCTAATCTCTTAGTCTAATTATAAAAAGTCTTGAAGATTGCTTCTCCATCTCTAAATTAGGCATACAGACACGTACCTTGCAGAGTTAATAACCAGAGAAAACATGCTGAAGCTCTCAGTCCAATGCCCGACACACAGAGGCAGTGAGTGCCCAGGCAGACATCAGCATTGTATCCTTATTCCTATTACTGCTGATATATTAACACATCACCATCTTCATCATCCTCGTCATTATAATAAAAACGGAAAGCCTCTATTGCAACATTCAAATAATTATAATAGGTACAACGGGTACTCTCATCTTGTTAGCCGAATAAGCAACTGATTTTCTTAAAAGTAGAGATTTCAATTGAACAACAAAGAAATCCTTCCCCGGGTAGCAAATGCAGATGCAGACAAAGAAAGGATGGCAGAGGCCTTGCTAATAGATAGAGGTTCTCTTTCCAAAGCAAACACCAGGTGTAGAGGCCAACTTGACTCACTTTGCTGTTGCTGGTTTTCTGTACTGGATGGACAATGCAAGGTAGAAGTATTGGAGCTTCTTGATTGTCTATGTCTGTGCGTATATAGTCTCTGTGTGATCAAAGTGTATCAAGGCAGCTTAGAAAATTCAACCAACTTACCAAAAACTGCAGTAATTTCAATGTGGCTCATTGGGAGTACTAATTACTCTGTAAGTAAAAAGACCCATTGTAAAGAACAGTGAGCTTTGGCTAATTAGATCAACATGAATACAGAATTCAGACTTTACTTCTGTTCAAGCAGAGAAAAAGTAATAAACATAACCACTCTTGCATAATTAAAAAAAAAATCACTGCTACCCTTGGAACAGGGATATACTATTTCTGCTGTAATTATACCATTTCTCAAAAAGCCTTTCCTGGCCTTCATGACATTGGAAGTAGCTGAAAGATTACTCACCACCGATTAATGTTAGGGAACTAACGACTGTTCTCGCTTTTCCTTTAAACTCAACTGAAATAATTTCACAAGAACTTGCAAATACAAAATTGTGTTAAGAATGTCCAATTGGTCCTATTTACATTTGCTACATCAAAGTATTCAGACATCATAAGTAAATGTGAAATGGGGGCCTTCCAATACCTTATAGGTTATGCAAACACCTAACCAGAAAGAACACTTTGAAATTTTTATGGAGCAGGAAAAATTGGAAGTGTATTAATCTAGGCAGTGAAATTGGGCTTTTTGTCATGTTTAATTGCTTGAATTCATAACCTAGTTTTGCTGAATCAAAAACGCGTTGCTATAGCTGACACAAGCTGTTTCAGCTTTTTGGGCAAGTGCGCGCGCGCACGCGCGCACACACACACACACACACACACACACACACACACACAACTTTTCATGAAAACTTTAAATCTATTAATAAAAAAGCACTCCTGAAAACTGTTTGGAACACTGCAGCTAGTGAATAATTAAATACAAAGGTTTCCAAGCTGAACCCTACATGTTACAAGCTGACTTTTAAAGAATTACTTATTTTTTTTTAGTACCATGCAAACAGAGGGAGGGGGCAGCATGAGCATCAGATAGGCAAGACTGCTATTTTGTTATGTGATTTAATTCAAATAAATTAAAATGCATGATTAGAAAATTCCTGATGCCCTTATTTGCTCTTGTTTACTATTGTTTACAATACATGCAAACGCTCAACTCTGCATAAAAATGAAGGAAAACAAACAGAAGGACAAAGACTTCTACCCATAAATATATAAAGACCTAATGTATTATAACATCCTGGAGTTTTCAGATCTGTAACAAAATAAAGTTGGAATTGCAAAAAACTGCTTTTCTCCCTATTTATTTTTACATTGGTTGAAAAACCAGTACAAGATGAGGATTCAGGTCTCCTAAAAGGAATTGCGTTTTAATTCTTTTAGAATTACTTTCAAAGAACTTGTTTCAATCCACTCTGTGACGACTTTGAAACTAACACACATGAAACTGTTAAAAAGCAAAATAGCTACAACTAAACATAAATAGAAATTTAATAATAATAAAGCCTTATTATTATTTCATAAAAATCCTTCCTCTTTTGGATCACATTCCATTTCTCTGGTACTGCAAACTCAACTAAAATTCTAATCTAAAAATTGTAAATTTTGCAGAAAACAAGACCAAAATGATCTTTCACTGGACATTGTAAATAGCTATTTAGTTCGAGAATGACCCATCCAACCAGGTTCTCTGTTATCAAACAAAAAATGACAAGGGATATGTACGGATTCTCATATAATAATCTCAAAATAGGACTATTTATTGTCCAAATCTTACAGTTGTAATTTGGAAGAAGGCAATTGCAGCAAAAATTCCTTTACATGAAATCTCCTTCAACTTTTGTGTCACACTCATGGAGAGAGAAAAAAAAAATTGGAAAGAAAAATAAACTTATTTTTGCGATACTTAAAGCTAGCCCGTAAGTGAAGACTGATGGTTGTTTCTCCCAAGTCCAAGTAAATACAGATCAAAATGAATCCAGCTTCTAAAATTAAGACAGGTAATAGAGAAAACAGAAGTTTGAGGGATAAGGTTATAGTAGACAAACATAAAAATATGCTCAGCCCAATAAAGTTATAACAAGCAAAGTGCAATGTTGTAAAAATCCATCACTTGGTGATAAGAGAGAAAAGATCCAGCTCTTTTCATGTAACATAGGCATCCTCCAGAGTCAGTTTGCTTGGTTAAAATCAAATGACAAGAGAAGTTTGAATATTCACTTTTATTTACAAGATTAGGGTACAGCAGATTGCCTGATATTAATTAGTTCTTGTATATGAACGGAGAACACAAAAAAAGAAAAAGAAAATCAGGTTCCAATTATCCCTTAGGGTGCAAAACATTTGTTACAATAAAAATGCAGAAGAAGATATCTGGAAAGCTTTCTGTGTTCTACGTACAAAAATAAAGACAGATGGAAAGAAATACAGGTGGATAGAGAGAGAAGTGGGGGGAAAGGGGGGGAGATGGAAGAAAAGAGAGGAGGGAGGAGAGAGCGAGGGAGAGAAAGAGAGAAAGAAGGAAGCAGGTAAGCAAGGGAGAAAAGAAACCTTTGCCCATAGGTAATACTTCCTCCAACTGTTCAGAGAAGCAATTTTCTCTTCATAATCTATGAGTATTTTAATACAGAGGAAGCACTGGCATGTGTGGAGGGTGTGAGTGGGCAGATAAGAGTTGAAAAACCTGCTTTCTGTATGAAAATCATGAATGCTGCCCGAATTCCCCATGAAAGCCAGCTGTCACTGATTGACTGTAGTTTACTTACTTGAAGAACAACCCTCTTAAAACTTAATCACAGCAAAGGCAAGTTAGCCCATTTCACAAACACATTTACACTCATGGCCTTTGGATTTCCAAAGATACATTTTGATCAAAAAGAGGGAATCACAGCGAGAAAGACTTTATAGTCTTAACCAGTTCACCACCCAGCTACCCAAATAAAGAGGATTACACAATCATTTTTGATGGCCTCCGTTATAGACTGCATTCATTTCTGTGGGACCAAAATTAAAACCATATGAACAGTGAGTAAATTATGAGATATCTAAAGATACTCAGAAAGGGACTCTTTCAGGAAGTAATTTAATGAACCATTCCTACTAAGATGATTTTGCTAACAAAACTTTTGGATTCAGAATTCTCCTGGGGTCCTTCCTAAGTAGGGGGGAGGCACTGATCTTTTGTCAACAGAAATTAGTAAAACCACCAGTTTCACGGTAATCTGGAAATAATGGCTGAGGGATAGGCTGAGATTGAGTCTCCCAGGTGATCCTCCTAGGCGGAGAAATGTCGTAGGCAACACTTTGCATATACATATATATATATATATATATATATATATATATATATATACACACACACACGTACATACATATATATACATATATATACTATATATGTGTGTGTGTGTGTGTGTGTATACACACACACACACACACACACACACACCAATACTGTCAATGCAATTTCTCTTCCCTGGGCATCAGGCAAAGCAGAGGAGATAAGGACAGAGCAACCAGCACGGTAGACATGTTTACACAAACATGCAATACATATTCCCACACACGCACACACATGCCCCATCGGAACGTGAGCGTGCCAACTTTCCAAAGGCACGGCCCATCTGGCCAGTCATTTCGTAAACCTCCCATTTAAAGAACCGCGCAGCTCTTGCAAAACCCCTGCGAGCCTATTGGGACTTTTACGGGCTTTCTTACAAACGCTTATTCATCTCTAGAAATAAAGTTAAACGGAGCCAATGAGAATGGGCAATGAAGTTCCCCACTAACTTCTCTCGTCAGTAAAGAAAATCGATTCATCTCCGGACTCCCCCGTAGCCACAAACGCCCCTCGCCCTCTCCGGGCGTCCAGCGCCCCCGGGTGCGCCCGGGGCGAGCCGTGACCCACCCTCCGAGGTCCCCGGGCTGGCCTCACGTACCGGGTCTCACTCACGCGCTGCAAATGCATCCGCAGCCTCCCATCGCCGCTTTGGTTTACCCGGATTCCTGCCGCCGCCAAGTCCCTATTCTAATCAGCAGCCCCGAGGCGCACACGCCGCCACCCTCTCGGCGTGAACGTTGGACAGCGGCTGACGGCGGCTCCTCTGCCACAGGCAGCCAAAAATGTCAGTTTGCACACTCCTCCCCCCTGTCGCCCGCCCCCGTCCCCGTCCCTCTACCACCCCCTCCCGCGAGTCAGTGGGCTTCAGGAAGCCTCTGCAGAAGCAGCTTTCTCTCCATCCCTCGCTCTCCCTCTCGGCCTCTCCTTCCCTGATGGTGTTCAGAGCCCTCTTCTCTCGCCTTACCTGAAGGGCATCTCCCACGACTGCAATTAGCTGCCAAGATTTCATTGTCGGCTGCAAAGTGCCTCCTGTTTCCTCCCCGGGAGAACACGGGAGAAGTCCGAGGCAACAGCAAACGGCAGCCACGTGCTAGCAATGTAAATGACTCCAGTCATCCGTCGTGCGCGCCGTGGTGCCTGCGCTCGCCCTGGCTGCCTGACACCACCGCCAGCAGGTGCAGAACGCTCCGGGAGAGAGCGAGCGAGCAGCCGGAGCAAGGAGGCATTCAACGCGGAGAGGCGCACAGAGGGAGGCCACCAAGGTGCCAGGGACGCTGCCGCGCCTGAGCCCGGCTTCCAGGGCGGCCCCGGCCTGGGCGCCAAAACACTCGCCAAATTGGACGCCCAGTGTTTTTGCAAAGTCTTGCAGCCCAGGAAAGGCGGTGGGTGCTGAGGCTGCGTGGGTCCCGCCTCCTCGCTCCGAGGCACTTGCAAAGCGCCGAGCTGGCGGCAGTATCTCGCCGCTCGCCCTCCCTCTCCCTCTCCTGCACGTGTCCCTTCCCTTGTTCTTTCAAGCATTAAATATGTACCACATGACAGAATAGGGCACCTTGCACGGTCCTCCGAGTCCACACTTGACAACCAATTTTAACTCACGAGCAGTGAAATGTCTAAAGGCAGGATATAAGCACTTCCAATTATTCAAAATGTCCACGGGACAGTATTTATGACTTCCAATATGCTACTCCACATATGAATACTAGTAAAGGATGGAAAACCCCATCACTCCCTTCCCCCCTACACTGGTGATAGGCTTTCCTCAGTGTTTCCACCGAGATACGATTACACTTTTCTACTAGTTAAAACTTTGTGACCTCAAATCTCCTTGCACATTAACTGCTAAATGAGAATGCTCTAAAATTTGACCCTGCTTTGAGGAGGAAATATCTACCATGTCCTGTTGAACTTCAGAGATCACCTGTGAAAAGGTATTTACCTTGATTATGGCATCAAAGTAAATGTCCCCAAAATCCACAAAGATCTGTGACTTTGTTTGTTCGTTTATTTACTTACTTACTTAAATGGGAAAGAGTTACACCACGCTCTGGCTATTCCCAGTCTGAATATTGCATTGGATAGAGATCAATCAACTAGATGGGGGAAGTCAGTCTTTTGGACGTAGGAGAATTAGATTTTTTTTCTATTTCTTTATAGTCAGAACTGCAAGCTATATACGCTAATAGGGCCTTGCTTCTTCAAGCACTCAATAGTTGACTAGGATGGAACTAAATATGGAAGAAAAGTGTATATATAGACTATATTCAATTAGCAGTGAAATATTCATTGGATTCCTGTGCCGTCTTCTTGGTTACTTTATTTTAGTTACAGGCCTTGTGCACAAGTGATTAGGATTTTATATGTCGGTAAGCAAATTTTAAAATGCTAATAAATCTTTCAAATATTTATTTGCACATTTATTATAGCCCCATATCTTGAGGCAATGTTTCCAGGTTTTTTTTTTTTTTGGAACATGCCAAGTCCTTCCATAACCATCAACCACCTCTGTCACACCACTAACAAAATGAGAAGAATTTTTTTTCCTTCTATGCATTAAGATTGTTTTAAATATTGCATTAATACACTGTTTAACTTGTTCCTTATGGAGTTAAGGTGGTGCATGTTTTCTCTGCCTGCCTTTGGTGGGGGCAGTGGCATTTAAAGGATGCTAAGATAGCATTAGGTAGATCTTCCTTTCCCAGTGATGGTTCAGTACAGAGTACACTAAATTCTCTGATGATTTAAGTTAAAGTCTAGTATATGCACATATCAGCTCTGGGGTCAATGGCATTGGGTAAAGTGGCAAAATGTTTCTAGATTTTAGCTTAACCAGAACCCCGTGTAATTACAGAGATGCACAAAATAAAGTAGTATCGCAGCAGAAACTGGCATTCTCAGGGGAATCATTTGATTCACAAATCAGCTCACAAAAGCGAGGTTATTCGAAGTTAAGGATGGTGGGGGTGGCGGATGGAAAGATAGCAAACCCTAATTACAACCCCATTGTCCCCGTGTTCCCTGGCACATATGGCCATTTAATCACGGAGTATGACAACCTTGGCAGATGTTGCCAAACCTGGTTATTGATATAAATTGCTATTCTCGTGTGTAAGTGCCCGAGCAGAGACCTAAAACAATGTCCCTACTCACCCAAAGGGAAATAAAAGGCCACAAGAGCATCTGTGGCAACAAGACGATACAGAGCTAAGGTGGGTTCCTTGCTCCGTCCAAAGGAAAACAGCAATGGATGAAATCTCCAAACCAAGGAGACAAAGCCTCCCTGTGGGAATGTCAACTGGTATCGTCACTCCAGAAACCAATTTACTGGTAGCTATTAAAACGGAAAATGTGCACAGGCTATAGCCAAGCAGTTTGACTTCTCTGCCCTAACAAAACATATATAAGCTGTGTTCATGAATATACCTCCACCACTGCTTGTTACAAGGGAAAAAATGGCAAATACCTACTGGCATAAAAAATGCAATATATCCTGTGATGGAATACTATATAGCAGTGAAAAATGACTAAAGTGTGAATAATCCATAGCTATACAGACACAAATATGTATAAAGATGAAGAGACTGACTCATACTACAAAGAACAACTATATATACATTTTTTTCAGTCAAAATTTCACTGAGATAAAAATGCAAGTTTTAAATGATTCATACACTATGGGACTATTTATGAAATAAAATGCAAAAATGAGGTAATATTATAGATTTTCTGCAGTTATATAAATATTTATGGCTGTATAGAAAACGATCCAGATTCAGCCTCTGCCTGTTTTCACACAGCTCACAAGCTCATTTTTTAAAAAATACTTCAAAGGTGAAAAAGAAAAAAAAAAAAAGGAACAGGAGTATATAAGGGCACCTGGGTGGATCAGTGGGTTAAGCATGTGACTCTTGAATTTGGCTCGGGTCATGATCTCACACTTTATGAGATTGAGCCCCACATCAGGCTCTGTGCTATTGGCACAGAGCCTCCTTGGGATTCTCTACTTCTCCCTCTGCCCTTCCCCCATTCATGTGCGCGCGCGCTCGCGCTCTCTCTCTCTCTCTCTCTCTCTCTCAAAATAAATAAACAAACTTAAAAAAAAAGAACAGGAATATATGAAAAATATTTCAGATTTCAATGTCCCCGAAAGAAGTTCTACTGGAAAACAACTATACCCATTTGTTAATACATTGTGATGACTGAGCTGAGTATTTATTTATTTTTTTTTTTTTTTAAATTTTATTTTTTTGGGGACAGAGAGAGACAGAGCATGAACAGGGGAGGGTCAGAGAGAGAGGGAGACACAGAATCGGAAACAGGCTCCAGGCTCCGAGCCATCAGCCCAGAGCCTGACGCGGGGCTCGAACTCACGGACCGCGAGATCGGACCGCGAGATCGTGACCTGGCTGAAGTCGGACGCTTAACCGACTGCGCCACCCAGGCGCCCCGAGTATTTATGACAGAGACCAAATGGTCCACAAAGCCTAAAATATTTACTACCTTGCATCTTACAGAAAAAGTTTCCCAACTTCTCATCTAGAAGAATGGGCCCCAAATTCCTAATAGTGTTTAGAAAGGGGAAAGGCACTGCTGTTGATGGAGGAGGTTGAGAACTTAGTTTTCCTTTAAAAGAACATTGATATATAAAAGGTCATATATGAGCTTTATGTACACAAACTCTTTAAAGGTACACACACACACACCCCTTTTTAATAAAGTCTGTATGTGTATAAAACCTTAAAAATATGTATTTATTTAAATATACATATGTATACACACACATACACATAGCGTTTTTGATTATAAAGGGAATGCGTGCACCACTTTTAAAGTGTGTGTGTCTGTGTACATGTGTGTGTCTATACACATATATTTATATGCACCTACCTGGAAGAAAACATTCAAAATTGGTGGTTCTTGGGGGTGGAAATGAAGATGCTTATTATAGTCTTCTTTGTTATTTCAGGTTTTTGTCAATTTCCCCAACAGATGTAAATGTAAGAAAATGGTGGATGCCCCTGGCCATGTGAGCTGTGACAACTGCCACCATGCCAATGTGTTTTTCTCCCTCAGAAACTGCCTTTTCTCTTTGACTGTTGAATGATAAGACCTTCAAAAACACATCAAGGTTTAACCTAACCTAACATTTCTGGAAGACTCCAGTATCTAATTGCTTCTTCATAGGAAAACAAAAATTTAAGCTTCAATGCACTAAAGATTTTTATAAAAATCAATCTTACCCTTGAAGTAAAATGCGACATAGATTACCCTTCTGCTGTAAGTTATGGTAATGACCTACTGAGATATGCCTCACAATACAGTAATACTGCTTCTTTACCAGTTTGAAAATATTTTCCTATAGAAAAGCACAAAGCATGTTCTATCTGAAAAATAAACTAAAATAAAATTACATAGCAACCACATTGGTGCTTTGTAGGATTAGAGCAGCTGGACCTAATGATTTTCTTCGTCTTGACATCTAATAATCCAGTTGCATCAGGAAAGGTGAGCTTAATGAAGCATATTCAGATGGGAGAGCATACGATTTATGGTGGGCTTGTTGTGGTTATATTCCTAAATGGATCCCATTAGCTCAACATTGGTTGCTGGTAAATGGCCACATTTCCTAATAGACAAAAGCATGAATCACCTGGGCATATTTTAGACGTGTGCTCTACAGAATGGTCCACCTTACAACTTTAAACTAGGACCAGGTGAATGACCTTCTTTAATGAAGCTTTGCCGACTTTCTTTGAGCAAGAAACAGAATTATTACAAAGGAACATTCATTCTACCTGCTCAGAATTTAGCATGTACATTTAACCTTATACTTGAGATGGCATACATCAAGCACACCACTGAGAGGATGTTTTAAATAGAGTTACAACAAACCAGTATTGTTTCAATCCTTTTTATACAATTATGAAATTGTAAAACCATTATGTTGTTTTTTTTTGTTTTTGTTTCTTTTTACAGATCTACACCTTTATTTACTTTCCAGTAAGTTTAAATCCTTGAGGGGTATAGCCTCACATGGATTTTGTGGTCAGTGGCTTTGGCGGGAAAGTTGTTTTGGAATTTGGCACAAACCATGCCACTGTTTCCATGAGCACGAGTAACTTTTCTCTAGATTACTCTGGTTTTGTTCGGTTTGCCACCAGGAGTCACTGTGTCATTCTTTGCTTTGTACACATAAGCACTTCTCTTGCCTAGACAGAATTCAGTTTCATCTCGGGCATAAATACCTTCAATTTTAAGAAGAGCCGTGTATTCCCTCTAGTTCCGGAGACCCCACTAATAGCCAGCAAAAATGACCTTGGACCACAGCCTTCCAGACTTATCGGTTGTTTTAGGAGTTCTGATCTCAGCAACCTTGCTCCCAAGCTTCAGCACCTCATATGTGTTTATTGTGGAAATTTGAGAAAATTTGGAAAAGCATAAGAAAAAAGTCACTCATTATTTATCACCCAGAAAGCCACACGTAACATTGCAAATCTGTCCCTCAAAGATTTTTCATTGCATATGTGACTAAAAACTCAGAAGCACAGAATAGACATTTTACCATATAAGCTCATTTTTCTACTTTGCAATGTATCATGAACCTTTTCTGCTGTAAAAAACAAAAAGATAACATCAATTTTGGTATGCCACTATAAGAATACACAATTTCTATTAAATAATACCAATACGTACATTCTTGGTGTTAAATAACACCAACATGAACATTCTTATCCATAATGTTATGCGCTTGTCTCTCTCCGTTATTTCAGGATAAATAAATATTTGGAAGTAAAAGTGGTCAGTCAAAATGTGGGCCCCATTTTTAAAATTTTAGATCTAAAGAACCAGAATCCTGGAATGTTCTATTAATCCTATACCCAGTAACAGGATAAAAGAGAACCTATTTCACCCTGGGAACAGTTTTGGGCCAACTATTTCTTCTTTCAATAACCATCTCCCTGGCTTTGGCTAGGTTCCTCTCCCATCCACCTGCCCCAATTGGGCCTCCACACCATTGCATGCTAAATTAGCATAAAACAGCTCAAACATAGAAAACAAAGGTGGTAATGGGGAGCAATTTAAATCTAAGCTTATTTAACCTAAGTGGCTAGTGGCTGCCCATTTTGTCTTAATTGCCTTTTAAACTAAAATCAATGTTAAATTACCTGAACAACAGTTTCTGCACAACTGCAAACTGAAAATTCTTTAAGTGCCTCCTCAAAAGCCTTTGGCTCTTATTTGGCGGACAGACAGGAAAAGAGTCTCTTTCTTCTTTACTGTGCTCTAGCTTTTGACTATGGGATATGATTCAAGGATGCACTCTCTCAAAAACAGTCACCACGTCAACTTTAGGATGAACTACTCCTTGACATGAGGTATTCAAAATGAAATCTGGATAATGGAATTGGAATAACAGTCCTTCCTTCTTTCCTTCCTTTCCTCTCATCAACAGGGAGAGACTGAATATACAAATGGAAAACAACCAAACCACATATACAAATAGAACTCAGACCTATGATTGGCAGTATCCCGCCCAGGAAACCAGCCTGCTATCCACAAATCATACTGGTAGCACATCAGACCACTTGTGACTTCTAATCTCTGGTGATCAGTTCAGGAAGCCAAAACAAAAAGGCCTGTAACACGACCAGCTCAGAAAGAGCCACAACTTGATTAGTAATGGACAGCTTTCCTAACTTTTGTACCCACTTCGAACTTAGGGCCAAGGTGTGCAACCAGTCACATGGAATGTCCTGCTTCCCGTAGTGCACCTGCAGCACTCCCACACCAAAAGCCTCCAGTTAGGACACACCTGAAGCCTTCCTTTTTTTTTTCTTTTTTTTTTTTTCAACTATGAAGCTTTCTCACCCTATTGCCTGATGTTGAGTCTCTGACAAGTGATGCTGGCTAACTCCCTTGCTACAGTATGCTTTGAATAAACAGTTCTCATTTGGTTGGTGTTTGTTTATTTCCACAGTGATTACTTGTTTTCAATACTGTGTTAGGTAAACAAGATAGACAAAACCCTAGCCCTCAGGGAGCTTATGTTCTAGTGGGTAAGACAGACAATAAACAAGATAATGACACATTTTAGTAACTGCTATGTAGAAAATAAACCATGCACTGAGATGGGGAAGTAATTGGGGTAGATGCTTTAGATATGATTCTCAGGTTGTTAGGATTTATTATTACTGGTTAAACTTCCTGCTTTTGTTTCCTTCAAATACTGATTGAGCACATGCCACCGAGTCTCACACACACACACACACACACACACACACACACACACACACACACAAACCACCTCTGTCAGCAAAGAGTCTCGCAGGATGACCTCTGTTCAGTAATAACCAGAACATGAAGTGGACAAGTAGGCAGGGTCAGAAAGAAGATGCAGGGTATGAAATATGAAGGCTAAGAGACAGCAGGGAAAAGCTTTCAGATATTACAAAGGGTCCTCAGGCCCCAGAGCAGAAGATTGGGGTGGACATGGAAGGGGTTCAACACTCCCTACTACAAAATATGGTACTGCGGCGGCATACTGAATATTTGAAGCGGAAAGAATCTGAGTAACAGCAGATGCAGGAAGCACTCTCTGAGCCCCCCATCCACTCTGAAGCAGGTCATAAGATCTCATGGGAGAGGTGCCCTCCCTATCCTTATCTCCAAAGATGGAGGGACACAGAAGGACTTGTTAAGTTCTCCCCAGTTTACCACTTAGCTGCTATCACATTTCCCCATGACTTCCGACTCTTCATCAAACCTAGTATAAAAATGCTCATATTTAACCACTTCTTCAGGTCTTCATTTCCTTATGAAGTCTCCTGTGTCACGTAAAACTTACATTACATAAATCTGTATGCTTTTCTCTTGTTAATCTGTCTTTTGTCAGTCCAATTTACAGAACCTCAGCCAGAAAACCTAAGATGTATACAGGAAAAAGATTTTTTTCTCCCCTGTGTGGGGAGAGGCACACACATTATTACTGGCATTTCTGTATGTTATGCCAGCATGGACACTTTTAAGACAAAAGAGGTTTGCTTTGAGATATCCCTAAATTGTTGCACTACCTTCTTTAGGAAAATCTTCCCAGGGGCAGGGGGTGGCACCTTAATGGATCAATCTGTTGACATCTGACTTCTGCTCAGGTCATAATCTCTCAAAGTTCGTGAGTTTGAGCCCCGGGTTGGGCTCTGTGCTTACAGCTGGGAGCCTGGAGCCTACTTTGGATTCTGTGTCTCCCTCTCTCTGCCCCTCCCCTGCTCATGGTCTGTCTCTCTCACTGTCTCGATAATAAATATTAAAAAAACATTTTTTTAAAAAAATAACAATTTGTCCCTTGAATTTCCTAAGTAGGGGATTGCACAGACATTTGGGGAGAACAAAAAGTCATGTGAGATTAGAAATCACTCATTTCCTCAAATCCCCTCACTCCTTAGGTCAGTAGTCTGTCACCCCACAAAGGAAATAAGGAGACAAAACAGGCTCCCAATTCCAATGACTTAATCTTGTCTGAGCCCAGGGCAGAATGATGGTAGAAATCTTACATGCCCGAGAGTTTCCTCTACTCAAGATTTTAAGAAATTAAAAGGCTATTGATGCTATAGGCACGTGTAACGCTCAGTCAACATCTCTCCATGCCATGGCAGAGATGCCAATCATTGCCCCCCACCCTTCAGGGTTTCTTAGAGAACCTTCTCCTCTTGTGACCCCACCTCAACCAATCCCCAGTCCAGGGAGCTGGATCAGACACATAATCCTCTCTGGTCAAATCAGAGTCACTCCCAGAGAGACTTCCAGAATTGGAAAACAGATGGAGTGGTAAGTTTGACAGCTGGACTTGGAAGGCTGGGTGGATTTTCACAGTAGATTCTGATGAGTAGTTAAGAGAAGCAATCTACAGAGAAGTAGAGAAATGCAAAGAGGTGACCTCTAGAAAGAAATGAGAGGAAGAAGGGAGAGACAGATAAGCAGAAGGACTCTGGCCCCAGAGAAAGACAGAGATGGGGAGAGTTGTTGTCTTGGCCACTGAAACCTTTCTTCTTACTTCTGTATTCCTTTCCTTCTCCATGTGCCTCTGACGCAAGCCGACTTCCTGCAAAGTCCCAACCATACTCTCTACCCCTGCTAGAGTGTCTAGACACAGTTAGGGTTGCACAGGACATGGCCAGCCTGCAAAGGAGTCCCCAGATCCCTTTGCTTTTCAGAAAAGCAAAATATCCCAATGCTGTGATGAATAAACCTCTTCCCTGTGTCTCATGATCTTTCATGAAGCATAGCTGTGGTCCAGCCTGTCAGAAACACAATTTAAAACTTGAGTGCTAAAATAAATACAAATTCTCTGACACTAAAGGTTAGGTTTTGTTAGGCTTTTTTTCCTCCAACTGTAAGCATAAAGATATCTTCCCCTCTAAAAATATCACCAAAAATATTGATAGATTCATTTTTCTAACATTATATATGTGAATGCCCAGTGAATTCCATATATGAATTCCAGAATCCTTGTCAGATACAAAGTTGAATAAATCTGTTGAAAAAGGTAAATATAAACAAGTATTATAAAATAACATTATAATTATATTTTATACATTATGTTTATATATTTGAAGCTTAGGCATTATAAGATGTGTGAATATATATTATAATTATAGCTGAGATAAGAGTAAAGTATGCTATGCATCTGCCTGCATAGGAGACATGCATAGGAGGAGCCTTTTTGTTCTGCTTAAGGTCAGAAGGCAGATTTCAAAGAATTCACAAAGGTAGTGATGCTTGAGTTAGGTTTTAAAGGATGCAAAGGAGTTCATTTAACATGGTCAGTACAAAATGGCAATCTAACCAGGGGAAGTAACTTATGTAAAGGCACAGAGGCGTGACTGTATGAGCTAATGGCTAGGGTAAAGTGGGCATAGGTCAGATGATAAAGGCCCTGTATGTTATGCCAAAGGGTTTGGACTCCATTTCTCCACAGGGAAAGTGAAACAGGCAGTGGCTAGGAACACCACTCCAGGTAGAATGTGGGAATGGACCACTGGAAGTAGGAAGATCCATTAAGAGACTCTTTTATTACATTTCAGGTCAAAAGATGATGAGTGTTGACACAAATGAAGACATGACAGTGATCATATAATAGGAAGGAAAGATTCAATAAATATTTTAGAAATAGAATTAAAAGGACTCATTGAATGACTAGAAAATATGTAGGGGTGGGATAGCTTTAAAAAACAGAAGAAGGAGGAAGAGGAGAGGAGTAGAGGAGGAGAGAGAGAAAGAGAGAAGGAGAGAGGGAGAGAGGAGAAGGAGAGGAAGAAGAAAAAGAAGAGACCAAAAAGTCAATGTCAATTTCTAGATTTGTATTTTAAGTTATTGATTGAACGCTGGCACCAGTGACCAATTTCAGGAGCATCTGATAAAGATTTGAGAAAGATAAGAGGCTCATTTTGGCCACTCTCAATTGGGTAAACTTACGGAACCTCCACATGGAGCTATCCAACAGCCAATTGGGCAGATAGAAACTGGGATCCTGGGGAGAGGCGGAAGACCATCTGGAAATCCTAAGTGTAAAAGATGGAGCCATGGACACAGAACAGGTGATCTTGGAAAGCAGACACTCTGATATTTGATCTATTAATGCCCAAGGCAACACAATAGAATACAGGTGCTAATCAAGTCCTAAAGTACATTTGAGTAGATGTACAGTAGACAGGGCTGTGCCATATCTATGCTTTCATATAACAGTATAGTCACACATTTAATATTTGTGAGTAGTTTACAACTAGTAAGATGACTGAATCCAAGCATTAACAAACTGTTCCTGTAACCACTTGGATCGAATCATGCCCTTTTAAACCTACTCCACCTATTAAGGAAGCATACAAGGGGGCATATTCTTTAAAGCAAACAGCTAGCCCTAACTGGAGGCAGGAATTTGGGCTATCAACAACGTCTAATCAGGTTTCTATATACAAATATTTAAAATGAATGATTATAGAATAATAAATTACTCACTAAGCAAATGTCTGTTTGCCAGGTGCAAAATAGATGATTAATGACTGTTTGCTAACTACAGGACTTACTGTGTGCCAAGTTCAAATAGGAAAAAGATTTCTTTGGGTCACTTTGCTGTCTAGAATGTGAGCTGCATTGGCATCACATACCCTTATCAATAGTAAGATGAAGTTACTCATCCACCAATAGCTTAGTCCACGTGAGATAAATATAGGAATGTGAAGTCCCTATCCGCTACTCTATAGGTCTTGACAGGCAATGGAGGACTCCTAATTCCCAATGAATGACCCTATGGATATGAGAGCACTCCAGGATGCTAGGATTATTCTTTCTAACTTGTATGCATTCAACTGGAATGTGGGACAGTATGGAAAACAAAAGAAAGGGAAACCAGTGTGAACGCTGACAGCAATTCCATAGGCATCCCAGACACTGCACAAATCCTGATGAGTGAGTATGAAATAGGAGATGTGAATCTGCTCTTTCCTCCTGAGTTCTAGGCTCTCAGATACCTCAGAGGAGGGGCAGCTCACCTCCCACAGTGTGAATCCCCTTTTTAAAGCCACTTCTTTTCTGCATGGCAGGCATGGCCCCTAAAAGCAAACCAATGCCTCATCTGGTGTTTAATCAAAAAAGAAATCCATTTCATAGCTGGATTAAAATTTGGCTCTGTTGGTCTCCTAAATAGACAACAGGCTGGGCTTTGATTGAGACCTTCTGAATGGACTGTCAATAGCTACAACGGACTCTACTCATGGTTGTATTTTCAGAACTTCACTACCACGTGAGAGATAACCACTTTATTAGTTACTAGGACTTGATAATGTGGCTCCTGGGTACGATTTTGTTTATTTACTTTCTACTTTTCATATTTTACCCTGGCCCTTTCTTTTCTCTTTTCTTGCCCCTTTGCTTTCTTTTCTACCAGAATCTCCAATGTCCTCTTGACAAAACCCTGCCATTGACCTCACACAGCCTATGTCCATATTCAGGGCGAGACACACACATTGCATGTTCTATCTATAGTTCTTTTTGCTCATGTATGTAGTAGGACAGAACCTTTTCAAGGGTAAAACAAATGCCTTAGGCCATTCCTGAATTCTGGGACCTGTGGTCCATGAGAAAAGTTAGACAAAAGAGGAGGGGACAACTAGTGAGCAAAACAAGAAAAATGAGGACACATTTAAAAAATATATGCTGAATATTTTAATGTTTTAACAAAGACACACAAATAAAATGATTTTATTTATCTTTGCAAATGCATAACAAAAAAAAGTCATCTAAAGGCTATTTAACAGATGAGAATTTTTGTGGCAAAATAATTTCCCATTAAAACTGTTAATAAAACAGAAGGTACTGTACCAAGCACAGTTTGAGTGACAACAACGTGTCAGTCATGATTTCTAGACCTAATTCTGTTTTAAATATCCCGCTGCAGATGGCAATGTCCTAAACTATAATTGTGCTCTTTACTAAATCATTGCAAGGGTTGTAAAAAAATATTAATTTGTGCATAAAAGGCAGTGTGGTTCAGCAGTGGGACATGAGTTTATCAAGCTGTATGATGAATTGTAATTCTGAATCTTGCAATTTTGCCAATGTATCTGGGTGACTTACTTTAAATCTTTATTTAGTGAAAAAATAAAAGCTAAACTATATGCCCTTCATAATCAAGAGACATAAGCCACATAGGCTTCCAGGGCTCCCAATCATCCCTACCCCCACCACAGTGTGGGAGACATTGGGCATCTATCTACCTTATGCAATAAATCTACCCTCATGCAGTAAAGAGCTGACTTCAAAGATGTATCTCTTTGCCAGAAAAAACCATCATGCCCACCCCCACACATCCCCCATCCCTCAGGCCTGAATACAAATAAACTCTGTTTCTTTGGTATTTCTTTTTTCTTAGCTCTTAAGATACAGAATGCTCTGGCCATCAGATGACCAGTAGAGACATTAAAAAAGAAAAGAAAAGAAAAGAAAAGAAAAGAAAAGAAAAGAAAAGAAAAGAAAAGAAAAGAAAAGAAAAGAAAAGAAAAGAAAAAGCTTATTCTGGGATTTTCCTATTAACCCTTTTTTATCATGTTTTTCTGTCTTGACAAAGGTAGAGAGTTTGAACAATCAAACATAAGAACTATACAGAAAAATAAAAGCCACCATTGGGAGATGTTACAATTACCGCTCTGCAAAATTTCCCTTCTAAATACCACTAACTAATGGCAGAGGAGATCTAAGCCTTATCCATAGAATTCTAGAGCCATAGCTGGAAGAATCCAATGGCATGTCAATGGTGCTTGATGTCTCAGGTTTTCTCTTAAAAATTTATGTGCATGTGCCTTCTCTTACCTATATATTTGTTTGCTTTTAATATAAAAAATAACACCTTCCCTCTGAAAGCTTTGAGCAAAATTGATGCTTCAGGAAACCAGCTCTATGCACTCTGTGGTTAAGGGTCCCTGTCTCACCAAAATATAGTTCTAGGGGGTATAAATATTGCAGTTTAGGAAACCCAGCTACAATAAAGTCACCTTGCCTGGATATTTATGTACACCATTGTATTTAATAGTAATAAAAATTATTATTATAATAACAACGACAACACTATTAAAAATAAGCACCATGTTAATGTAACTTGAGTTCCTGCTGTTGCCGCAACACTTTACATATAATAATCCATTTAATCCATAATAATTGAAAAGGTGTTCAGCATCACTAATCGCCAGGGAAATAAAAAACACAATGAGATATCACTGCACACATGTTAGAATGGCCATTATCAAAAAAGAAAGAAAGAAAGAAAGAAAGAAAGAAAGAAAGAAAGAAAGAAAAAAGGAAAGGAAAGAAAAGAAAAGAAAAGAGAAAAAGAAAGAAGGAAGGAAGGAAAGAAGGAGGAAAGTGTTGGTGAGGATGTGGAGAAAAAGGCACTCTTGTACACTGTTGGTGGCAATATAAACTAGCGCACCCACTATGGAAAATAGTATGGAGGTCCCTCAAAAAATTATGAATAGTATTCCATTAGATCCAGCAATCCCACTTTTAGGTTGTATATCCAAAGGAACTGACATTAAGATCTCAGACAGATAGCTGCACTCCCATGTTTAGCATTATTCACAATAGCCAAGATATGGAAACAACCTAACGTCCATGGTGGATGAATAAGTGAAGAAAATGTAGTACACGCATACAACAGAATAGTATTCAGGCCTGAAAAAGTAAGAAACCCTGCATTTGCAAGAATGTGATGAAACTGGAACATTATGCTAAGTGAAATAAACCAGACACAGAAGGACAGACACTGCATGATCCCACTTTTATGAGGTGTCTAAAATAGTCAACCTCATTGAATCAGACAGCAGAGTAGTGGTTTCCAGAGGTGTGGCAGGGCAGGGGAGAGAATGGGGACATGTTGGTCAAAAGGTATGAAGTTTCAGTTACATGAATAAGTTCTGGATATACACTATACAACAGGATCTGTAGTTAACAATATTGTGTTGTATACTTAAAAATTTGTTCAGAGGGTATATCTATGAGTGTTCTTACCACAAAAGAAAAAATATATATAAAAAAAGGAGGAAAATTTGGTGGTGATGTACAAGTTTATGGCCTTAATTGCAGTGATTTAATAGGTATGTACTTACCTCTAGACTCACCAAGCTGTGTACATTATGTACAGCTTTTTGTATGTCAATCCTATCTCAATAAAGTGGTTTATTATATATATACACACATATATTAAATATAACTAAAATAATTATAACTAAAATAGAATTAAACCTCATTATGTTATCAGATACAATTCATACAAATAAATGATATAAATGATTAGATCAACTGTATTTAATTATATTAAAGTCAATGTGGGGTGGGAACACTGGTCCCCAAATAAGGACTATTCAGGTTTCTGTACATCTCTGTCTAGAAATCAATCTGAGTGGACTCTATATTTTTCTTCACTTATTTTACATTCATATCACCAGAACCTAAATATGAGCATCCACACTGAACAGCATGCTATGATTCAAAGTCAAAGAGCCTAGCCTAGTTCGGGGGTCTGGGGTGGCTCAGTGGGTTAAGTGTCCAACTCTTGACCTTCGCTCAGGTTGTGATCTCATGGTTTGTGGGTTCAGGTCCCGCATTGGGGTCTGTACTGACAGCGTGGAGCCTGTTTGGGATTCATTCTCATTCCCTCTCTCTCGCTCCCTCTCTCTCTAAATAAATAAATAAATATACATCAAAAAAAGAGCCCAGCATAGTTCAAAATACCTTAGAAAGACAATAAAAAAGATGAAACTCTGACGTAAGCCTCCTGGGTCCATTGCAGGTTAGTTCTTTATCCTTTGGTTTCCTTCCCTCAGAGATTCCTCCCATAGACTTGGCACCAGGATAGTGGAGAGAAGGTAAGTCCAATCACCTTCCACCCAGCAGCCATCAGCTCAAATTCAGACATGTCTAAGTTTGTATTCTGGCTTTGTGAAGTTCCAAGAAATTTGGCAAGTTATTTAAATCCTCCAGAACACCCATTTCCTCACCTCTAAAATGGGTTTAATACCAACAAATTTAGATGGTTGCTGAGGGGATTAAATAACATATGTGAAAGTACCTAACACCGTCCTTGGGAAAGAGAAGGCGTTTAAAATGTTTGAAAAATAAAATTATGTCAAGATGCACTGAAGAAGATTATAACCACTGATGGTTTTGGAATTTTTTTAATTCCTTTTTTTTTCTAGTAAGGATTAGCCAGAAAGTTTAAAGGTTATACACATACTCACAAATATAAATAATTTTCAAGTTTTTGGTTGGTGTAACAATGAATCAACTCAAACTTCAGTCTAAATCAGGATATGACCATCTTTTTCCATAAAGGCTCAGAGAATCAATATTTTCTGTTTTGTGAGCCCTATGGTCTCTGTTGCAAGCTTGTGTACTCTGCCCTTTCAGCACAAAAGCATGGAAACAAATGAGCAAGGCCATGTTCCAATCTATGTCACTTAAAGACATATGTATTTCCTTAAGTGAGAAGGCTCTGGTCTGAGTGTGCATTAAAAACACAGGTGAGGATACTACCAATTTACTTTCCTTGTGGATTTTAGAAGCTGAGTCCTAGGAACCCAAGGACTGAGTTCAACTGCCAGACTCATTCAGGACAGAAATGAAAATAAAAGATGTCCAGTAAAGAATGAAATCAAATGCACTGCATTATCTTGACTCTTTCTGGCTCATCTACACTGTCAAAAGAAGAATAGTATCATTAGAGGCACAAGGTATAGAAAGTGTGCCTTTCATCTCCCTGTCAAATAAAACAAATAAGTAAACAACAACAAAACTCACTCTACCATTTTTTTATTTTTCCAAGTAAACTGCTCTGCCTCGTTCTGCAAACACAGAGTGTTAGACAACCACTCTGCCTGGGTAAAAAACCTCCTCATGTGGGAAATAAGAGGACAGAGATTGAACATAGTCATAAAAGGTAATTCCATGAGAGCAACACTGGCGAATGTGGCCAGGGCTTTCGGGTTTATAGAACATTTTACAAACATTCACTATTATATACTGTTCATGATAAGCAGGCTAGATCTGAGAGACTGATTGCTATGCCCATTTTGCAAAAGAGCATATGGACTTTCCAAAGCTGGTAAGCACCTTGCCTGGGGGTAACAGAGGTAATAAATGATGGCTTAACAACCGACCCCAGAATCCTTCTCTTGGAAGCTCAGATCTCCTTCTGCCAAATACTATTACCTCTTTTTAATGCACTGCTATCCAGTCAACTTGGTTTAAACAAACATTGTGGGAAGGAGAAAAGGTGAAATGCATTCAGCGAAGTGATTAATGCTGTTGCTGAGTAATTAATGTTTTGAATATGATCTGTAATCCATATGGAAGGTGTAATCAAAGCACGAAAGAGGTGACCTGCCCACTCTAGGGTAAACCTTTGCAAAATACTAACTATGGCAATGATTTTCAGGCCAAATCTTCCTTGAGGAGCTATTTTCCTTACCTTGAAAGATTTTTTTTTTTTTGGTATTCAAATGTATAATTGCCCTTTCTTTAAATGTCAGCAATTCTGTAATCAGTCCACTACTAATATACATTAAATTGGATATGACTTTGATATTATAAAAATGCTACATTGATTCAAACCTTTCGCATGTATGCTTTTCTGCACTGGTGTGGCTATTTTCAAAAGATAAACCAATTGAAAGTGTTTGTGCTATAGGCCTAATTAATAACAGAGGCAGTGCTGTTTAAAACTGTATCTTTTTATACAGCTTTCAAAGGCTATACCGGTTTACACTTTCACCATCAGTATATGAGGATTTGTGTTATCTCACAGTCTCACCAAAATCAGTTACTATCAATTTTGTTAACCTTTGCCAATTCAAGGTGTAAAAACGTTACCACATTATTATTTTAATTTGTATTTCTCTGGAAAGAAACATTTAGGTACAGCCAACATTTAGGCAGCCATCAGAGCTACCGTTCCAACCTGGCGGAAAGAGAGGCCTTCACCCCAAGGGCCAAAATCTGATCAAAGGCCAGTGGCAGGGACAGTAGAACATGAAGCAATGACTCATTTAAAGGGCTGAATGAATTTGCAGAAGTAATACGGAAATTTGAGTCACAATGAATCAGCTGTATTGAACATCACTAGTATGGGATTATTAAGGGGCCACCCCATCCTTCCAGTAACAACATTTGATGTTTTCTTAGAGGCTCTCCTTCTCCCAGGGAGGATAAGCCGCCAGTTTGGACGGTTCCTGTAGAGTTGACCCTACCCCAGAGCTCAAGCAGGGCATGTGAGACAGACTAGCTACTGGGGAACTCACATTCCTCTGACAGTGGGGATTGTTTTAGTGATGTGCATGTGATTCAGGGTTTTATATTGAGGCTGTTCAGAGAATAAGATAAAACCTATGGCAGTGAGTAACCATCTTCCCATTTTACAATGGCAGAGTCAACCTAAACATGGTGGTAACAGAGTCTGGAGATTGGGAGATGAGACTCAGTCCTAGTAACATAGTTTGAGCTTCTGGACCTAGCAAACTTAGAGCCATTCCTGGAGTTTTCAGTTGTGAAGGTTAGTATTCTTCATTTTTGCTGAAACCAACTTGGGTGGGGTTTCTGACACTTATACCCAAAAGAAACCTCATGAGTACATCGATTCAAAAAGTTTCTGACCCTAAGTGTTACCAGCCCAGCACTTTAATGTCAGGAATTCTGGTCTTTCCTAGGTCATTTGACAGCTTCATGTCAAGGCTGAAGGGCATTCATGAGCAAAACTCCAAGACACAATAGGAAATAAGTAGTTGAAGGGAACATAAAGAGGGCAGAAATGATAATGTGTATGTGTGTGTTGGGGGGGGGGGTATACATACAAGTTAGTGGAAATGGTGAAATACTGAATAAATGGTGTTGGGTCAGCTGAATAACCTTTTTAAGAGAAACAAAGCATGCTAAATTTCAAACTGCATTTTGAAAAAGTAAATTCAAGAGCACCTGGCTGGCTCAGTCAGGAAAGCATGCAACTCTTGATCTCAAGGTCGTGAATTCAAGCCTCACACTGGGGGGGTAGAGATTACTTTAAAAAAAAAAGTGATTTCAAGTAACTTGAAAAATCTAAAGAAAAAGCATAAAAGTACAAATTATTATAAGAAAATATGAGGCTATTTTTATAAAAGTTGGATAGGGGAAGGATAGCTCCTTAATTCCATAATAGAAGTGATCACTGAAAAATTAAATTTTTACATGGAAAAAGACACTATAGATAGAGTCAAAAGGCAAATGATAGCATGTATTTATAGCAAGTGTAACTAAGGTAAACAGCTATAGCCTACAAAGAATTTCTAAAAATTAACAAGAGAAAGATAAACCAACTCAAAATGGATTATAAAGCAGTGACTCATACAATAGAAAAGACATTATGCATCACAGGTAGTTGGGAAAATGCAAATTAAAACAACATAGTATAGGCTACACTTATACTGAGTAATTTTTAAAAGATTGCTAATATATGATGTTGGCCAGTTAGTTTATAGTGTTGGGAAGATTGAAAACCGTTCCAATGTTTTTGGGTAAAAATCTAGTAATATTTGTTAAAACTAAAAATTTGCATAACTTTCACTAATTATTTCAGTTCTGGGAATCTATCCAATAGAAAGAAAAAGTATCGGAACTTACAAAATGTTTATTGTTGCAAATGGTTATTTTATGAGGAGACAAAACAAACAAATCCCAAGTAGAAATGATCTAAGAGCTATCAATACGGATAGCTGAACAAATACAGATAGCTGTGCCCATATTATGGAACACTATGCAGCTATTACGAAGGATCAGAATCAAAAGTTGTTGTTTTTAAGATTTATTTTATTTTGAGAAAGAGAGAGAGAGAACATGAGATGGGAAGAGCGGGGGATAGAGAGAGAATCCCAAGCAGGCTCCAAGCTCCACACTCAGTGGGGAACCTGACACAGGGCTTGACCCCATGACCTCAGGATCATGACCTGAGCTACAATCACCATCTGGGCACTCAAACAAATAAGCCACCCAGGCGCCCCTCAAAAGGCTTCTTTAAACTTTATTTACTTATTTAAGTAATCACTACACCCAACCTGGGGCTCGAACTCACGACCCCAAGATCAAGAGTCCCAAGCTCCTCTGACTGAGCCAGCCAGGGCCTTGGAATCAAACATTGACATGTAAGGAAAATGGCCATGCCATGTGAAAAGAGGCACGTCACTCAATAAAATGTAGAGTGTGAGCCCATCTTTAAAAGACACATTACTGGGGCGCCTGGGTGGCTCAGTTGGTTGGGCGGCCGACTTCAGCTCAGGTCATGATCTCACGTTCCGTGAGTTTGAGCCCCGCGTCGGGCTCTGTGCTGATAGCTCAGAGCCTGGAACCTGTTTCAGATTCTGTGTCTCCCTCTCTCTGACCCTCCCCCATTCATGCTCTGTCTCTCTCTGTCTCAAAAATAAATAAATGTTAAAAAAAATTTTTTTTAAATAAAAAAATAAAAAAAAAATAAAGGACACATTATTAGGGGCAACTGGGTGGCTCAGTTGGTTCAGTGGCCGACTTCGTCTAGGGTCATGATCTCGCAGTTTGGGAGTTTGAGCCCCACATTAGGCTCTGTGCTGACAGCTCAGAGCCTGAAGCCTGCTTTGGATTCTGTGTCTCCCTCTCTCTCTGCTCCTCCCCTAGTTGTGCTCTATCTCTCTCTGTCTCTCAAAAATAAATACAAGTTTTAAAAAACTAAAAAAAAAAAGACATATTATCAGCATGTATTTTGTATCAGCACAGAAGAGAGTACAAACACACACACACCAATGTGTAAGTGGAAATTCCATCCTTCCAGGGTGGCATTAGAGAGGTAGAGAGGGGGCTATCTATTAATTTTACTTTAGACAGTTCTGTGTTGCATTAATGGTTCCAAAAGCCAAGTATTCATTTTTTAAAAAGGATTTTTAAAAGGATAAAACTGTCTCTGAAACTTTCAATTAAAAATGTTTTTAAACATTAAAACAGAGAGGAAAGGTAGTTGGTCTTATAACCCTTCTGCCCAATTTTCATTTGTTCTCTGCCTCCAGGAAAATGCCTTGTGTGGAACATTAAATGTGCAAGTCTCTTGGCATTAATCCAGTCGGAGCTTGCCCCAGTGAAAGTTAATACGGGCTGCTTAACAATGCATAATTAAATGCACCAAACAACTAAAATATCCATATAATTACCACAAAGCTGAAATAATTGCATACACCCTTGCACTGGGGTATGGTATTGCCCCTACAGAAGCACAAAGAGAGCTTGAATGGGACAGTCTTCCCAGCTCTTTGATTCAGCTAATATTACCTGATTAATCTGCAGATTGCCACTGGAAAAAATAATCTTCTGTTAAATACTGTTGTCAAAACAGAATCAAGTTATTAAATTCGCAGTGGAAGCAGTCATTCCATACTTTGAGAAAAAGAAAAAAAACCCCAAAATTCCAAATTATAATAAAATATTTCTCCCCTAGCTAGATGAGTCTTATGGGTAGATTATTTATTGAGATGTTTTTATTTTATTTTTAGACTATTTTATAGCACACTTTTAGGTTCATAGCAAAATTGAAAGGAGGTACAGAGATTTCACACATACTCCATATGCTAACATATGTATAGCCTTCCCCCATTATCCACATCCCCACCAGAGTGGAACATTTGCAATAATCAAGGAACCTATACTGACAAATCATTATCATCCAAAGTCCCTAATTTACATGAGTGCTCCGTCTTGGTGTAGTACATTCTATGGAGTTGGACAAATGCATAATGACACATATCCATCATGATAGTATCACATAGACTAATTTCACTTCCCTAAAAATCCTCTGTACTCTACCTATTCATCCCTTCCTCCCTCCCTCTCCTCTAATCCCTGGCAACCACTGATGTTTCTAATGTCTCCACAGTTTTGCCTTTTCCTGAAGGTCATATAATCACAACCATAAAGTATACAGTCTTTTCAGATTGGCTTCCTTCACTTACAAATAGGCTCTTAAGTTTCTTGTGTGTCTTTTTTTGACTTGATAGCACATTTCATTTCATGCTGAATAATATTCCATTGTGTGGATGTACCACAGTTTATTAATCCATTCACCTACTGAAGCACATCTTGGCTCTTTCCAAGTTTTGGCAATTATGAATAAAGCTGCTGTCAACATCCACGTGCAGGTTTCTGTGTACACGTAAGTTTAACTTTTTTCAGAAAATACTAAGGGGAACAATTGATGGATCGTATGGAGTGTTGTAAGAAACCACCAAACTATCTTCTGAAGCAGCTGTGCCATTTTGTATTTCTACCAGCAAAGTTTCCTGTTGCTCCACATCCGTGGTAGCATTTGGGGTGGTCAGTGTCCTGGATTTTGGCCATTCTAGTGGTGTTAGTGGTATCTCATTTTTTCAATTTCCATTTCCAAATGTTGTTCATTTTGCAAAAACAAAACAAAACAAAAATACCAAACCTCAAAACAGACTCAAAGATCTCTGATGGGAACAAGGTCATACAAACTGTGGTAACCTATGTTATGGGCTGAATTGTGCCTCCTCTACCCCGACCCAAAATCATGGGTTAAAAGTCCTACACCTACTACATCCCTCATGTCATGTGATTTTCATACATTTTTCCCCCTTAATTCTTCTAATAAGTCACTGAATCTGGTAGGATGACCATCCTCATTTTATTTTTATTTATTTATTTTTAAAAAAATTTTTTAACGTTTATTTATTTTTGAGACAGAGAGAGACAGAGTATGAACAGGGGAGGGGCAGAGAGAGAGGAAGACACAGAATCTGAAATGGGCTCCAGGCTCTGAGCTGTCAGCACAGAGCCCGACGCGGGGCTCGAACTCACGGACCGTGAGATCATGACCTGAGCTGAAGGGGGACGCTTAACCGACTGAGCCACCCAGGTGCCCCGACCATCCTCATTTTAAAGAGCCTGGGTGGCTCAGTCAGTTAAATGTCCAATTCTTGATTTTAGCTCAGGTCATGATCTCACTGTACGTGAGTTCGAGCTTCACGTTGGGCTATCCACTGACAACACGGAGCCTGGTTGGGATTCTCTCTCTCCCCCTCTCTCTCTGCCCTTCCCCTGCACACTTTATCTTTCCCTCTCTGAATGAATGAATGAATGAATGAATGAATTAATGAACAAAGCTTTAAAGATGGAGAAAGTGAGTCTCAGAGGCATTAAGTATATATTTTCCAAGGTCAGGCCAATAATAAATAAGAAAGTCAAGCTGTGGACATAGTTCTGCGGATTCCAAATCCTTAACTACCATGAATGTTTCCCTCTGTGTTAGTGAGTAATGTCAACCAGCTTAAAAGCTCCACGTTCTAAATGACTTTCCAGAACTCAGAATAATACATAGGTTTTCTGTACTAAGAAACATGAAATACACAATTTCTAACAAAAATCCAATTGCATAAAACTTTGAGTTCCCTTGCTCAAACTTCCCCAGCAATGGATGTCAATAGTTTCTATATCTTCATTTACAAACATGCCCCTAAGAAATTATATCAATTTTGAGAACCTAAACCTGTGTCTGTGTGTGCTCATGTGCACGGCCATGCGCTCCATCCCTCAGAGGGCATTCTGGGCTTCATCTCACTTGGCCCCAGGGTCATCTATAAACTGCACTGCAGGGGAGAATATCATGCCCACTCTTTTTTTTTTTAAGGAACTGAATTTACAACTCCATTTGTAACACCTATCTGCACACAACAATTGGCGACTTACACTCTGGTCATTAAAGCAGATCAAACGATGAAGGACAGCAAATCACTGGGGTCCACATTATCATTCATCCTAGCAGATATCAGCACCTACTCCTGTGTCTCAAATGAGACAATAATTTCCAGGATTTCGACTATGCACATAAAATGGGTCCTTAATTGGGATGCCTTCAAATACCCCCAGCAATTTAATGAGTCCTGGGGCACTGCTGGAACTGTGATAAGAACGAGCACTCAGATGATTAAAGTTACAGTTGAGATGTCTGGAAAAGCAGTCAGTAATTCACAGTGTATCACTGAAGACACGTTTCTCTCCATTTCAAACCAAAACAATGGCATGGGTACTTTCAGAAATTCAAGGTCACCTGAAAATAATGCAAGACCCCAGAGATGAGTCCTGGGTTCTCATCTTTTTTTCAGTATGAGTTCCCCTTGAGTTAATCACTCAGTGCCATGGTTTACGGCACCAAGGTACCCTACAGTATCGTAAGACAGGCTGTGTCATTTTCTCCTTGATACTCCCACTTTTTAATGAGTGCTTGGACTTCTTTCTCCTCTGGGAAACCTCTTGATGTCAATGTTGGGATCCAAAGAGATCTTGGGTCCTCCTCACTTCTCACTCCAAACTCTACCTTGATAACTCCTTCTATTCTAGTGACTTAAAAACCATATATACTCCAAATCTTCCAAATATGGCACTAATCCCACTCATTTGAGTGTCAGGTTCATACAGTCAACTGCCTACCAAACATCTGACTTTACCCAAGTGCCTTCCTAACATCTTAAATATCATACCTACAGCTTAATTTGCCTTCTTCTCCCTTAGGCACAATATTTGCTCCTACTCCTACTTCTGCTGTCTCATTAAATGTTACCTGCACCCATGTAGAACCTTCCAAAA
Source organism: Panthera tigris (assembly GCF_018350195.1). Classification (NCBI taxonomy): domain Eukaryota; kingdom Metazoa; phylum Chordata; class Mammalia; order Carnivora; family Felidae; genus Panthera; species Panthera tigris. Next base: position 36,066,915 of record NC_056675.1, read on the forward strand.
TGAAAGGTGAGAGCCACAATTAATCCACAAGGTACATTGACTGTCCCGCCTCATATCTCATATATCCACCCTGTTCTCTTCACTCCCATGGCCATTATTCTCACCCAAAGCTTCCTTCATTTCTCACCTGCAACAGCCCCTAACTGATGTTCCTCTCCTGTCTCCTTCCACTGCAATCCATTCTCCACACTGCAGGGAGAGTTATCTTTCTAAATGGAAAATTTGATCCACTTCAATGGTTCCCAATTGTCCTTAGAGTAAAAGCTAAACTCCTTAACTTGCCTTAACAGAGCCCTAAGTTATCTGGTCCTTACTTATCTCTAGGTTCATTGACTGTGGCTTTCCCCCATCATCATCAATAAACTCAAATAGGTGTGCACACACACACACATACACACACAATGATCCACTTTCTGTTCCAAGAATACATAATTCCCTTTACCTCCAAGCCTTTACCTCTAAGCCATTTCCTCTACTTGTAAGAACCTGGTCTTAATCATATTTATATCTTCCTCCCTACTCCTTGGTGTCGATCAAAATCCCAAAGCCTTAAGATTCTTAATAAATTTAAGTAAATGAAATCTTATGATTTCTTCGTATAACTTTTTACCCTCCATCATCTTCTTTCTTACCATTATTCTCCCCCACTTCCATTGTTAGGCTCACATGATTTATGTTGTTTTAATAATCTCATGGTTTACTGAATCAGTGCCTTTATCATAAGCCTTTTTAGAACTAAAGATGGAATAAAGGCAATCATAAAATTAAAACAAATACAGCTATTAGCAAACACAGGTACCATCCACCTACATATTTGTGCTTTCTGAAATGCTGAAGACCGTTAACACGTGATGAAAAAGTCATCATATATTTATGGCAATATGAGTTGCCCGTCTATCCGATAAGCCTGGGACAGGAAGGCCTTTCAGTAATATTGATCTAGGAGAATAAAAGGAGCGTGTCATTGTTTTATGGTAATAGTTTACAACAGCTTCACAGTGATTAATAATTGCATTCATAGAACTCCTGCCCTCTAAGAGATAGGTCCTGTTTACATTTCGCCTGTCACTCACCAGGAGGCTGAGAGTCTTGCTGAAGGTCAAGGCTGGGCGTAAACCTTGTCTGTGCAGCCTTTCCTATCACCGCTAAGCAGGAATGATACCTCCCTCCCATGTTTCATCTTTTCCCTGCTCCTATCCTGGCATTATGCCGCAGTTAGATTTAAGACCCTGGGTCTCTGACAGACTTAAGAATCTGTAAGAATAAGAACTTCATTCCCCTAGAAAAGTACATGGTATACAAGGAGGGAGAGTGTGAGAGAGCAGAAAAAAAGGGACAAAGGGACAAGTGGGGAACAACAAAGGGAAAGAGGGAGAGCAAGAGAAGAACAGAGAGAAGCAAGACCTATTCACTATTGAGACACACACACACACACACACACACACACACACACACTTTCCCAAATTGACAGTATTAACAGCTCCAGGGCAGAATAACGCAACATTTAGGTGAAATTATGGCTTCAAGAAGCATATTCTCAGCATTCTTAGATAATTCAGACACTTGTTTACGTTTTTATTATCTCTCTTTTCCACTAGACCAGCACTGCCCTAAAGAACTTTCTGCAGTGATGGAAATGTCCTATCTATCTATATAGTCCAATAGGAGCACCTCTAGCCACATGTGACTAGTAACCACTTGAAATGTGGTACTGAATTTTTAATTTAATTTCATTTAAATTCATTTACGTGTAAATGTAAATAGCCACCTGAGGCTCATGGCAGCCATATTTGTCAGCATGGGTGGAGATTATACTCTCTGGACAGGTAGGGGCTTTGTCCATTTTGTGCCCCAGAGATGTCTGTGGAATGAAAGAGGAGGAAATAAGATTTAGATGAATAACAATTTAATCAACTGAGGTGTTTCCCCATTAAGCAATATTGAACATTACTACCTAAGCTATAATAATCATGGAGAGTAGTAACTAACATTTAATGAGCACCTTCTATGTGCCAAGCCCTGCGCTAAGAGCTCTACAATCATCATCTCATATCCACTCAGTAACCTTGTGGGATGGATGTAATTATTTTTCTCATTTCACAGATGTGGCAACTAAACACAAAGAGGCTCATAACTAGCCCAAGATCACATAGCTAGCAAGACAGAACAGTAGGATTCACATTCAAACAATCGTCCTGCCGAGGCCAAACTGTTAACCCCCTATAGCCAAGGTTTGCTTCTGGCATCATTTGATCCTGGGGGATGCTTCCCAGAGGGTCTTCTCTGCTCTCCAAGCACCGTTGCCTACAGAAGATGGCACTGGAGGCACGGAATGATGGCAGGCAGAGGCCTGTGGGACACAGCTCTGTCACCATCTGCACATGCCCTGTCTTTGGTGCTGTGTGGGCTGAGAGACAGAGGGGAGGTGTCTAACCCAGTGGGCTGAACAGGGAAGGTTTCCAAGGCAGGTGATACCAGTGAGCTGAATCTTGGAAGGTGACCAAGAAGTATCTAGTTTATAGGGTCAGGAAATCCTTCCAGGTGAAGGTGGTCACACCAGCCAGAAGGTACAGTGCCCTGCTTGGCAGCACACCAAGATGCCAAGAGGTAGACACATAAACGAATGGTCTTTGGCCAGGGTGAGTGAGACTGTCTCCTTGTGTCTCCACAGTCTCACTGATAATAGTACCTAACTGTAAAAAAAAAAAAATCAGAAGCATGCCACAGAGTTAATCAGAACACACCTAATGCTCCATTTGTCAGCTACCTTTATTTCTAATGTTGATAATCCCCACAATCATTAATTATTATTATTTCACATCCACAGAAAGCTTTGTGTAAGATCTATTCTTAGGCCACTCCATACATAGTCATTTGCTTCAAAACAAAAGAAAGAAAAGAAAAAGATAACAATATGCACAGTTTGAGCAAAACTAGCAAGTATCTGTGTTAGTTGAAGGAGCACCATGTTGAATCTGAAGAGGTGGGCTTGAGGAAAGAAGGGCAGGAATGGGGTGGTTGAGATTCTCCAGGGTGGGGGATCCTGGGAGGAGGACGGAAAATACTCCGTCTGCTTATAACAGCTCCCACCAAGTCTTGCTGACTTAAACTAAGCCTATGTTTCTCATTGACACTATCTGCCTGGATATTTGAGTTTGTGGCCCCTGTTGTTTAAGGGATATAAAGAATAAGACCAGATCAATATTTCAGGGGTTACATTTATTTCTGATCTATTTATTACTCATTCCCCTGCCACCTTGGGTCCAGGAAGGATTAAATCGGCTCATCCTGACAAACACAATACAACAAAATAAAATAGGTGTATTTATCTTGTTAATAGGGGATAAAATGGAAGAAGTGAAAGTGGGGGCAGGAAACATACTGATGCCAGGAATTCCATTAATATGAACACACAAGACCCTCTCTGTTCACTATGTGAGAGCCAAAAAAGTTTTGTCTGGATTTTCCTACTAATCAACACAGAGGGGAATCTTATCATTAATTTACACAATACCTATATTACGAAGATGAACCAATGATTCAATTTTATCATAATTATTCAAACAAGAAGCAGAAGGAAATTTTGCTGTGTAACAAATATGACAGCCACTATCACCTGAGAACTCAGGCTACACCTGAATGCATCGTTGTGTGTAAGGAGAGCCTCACAATACACGATGCAGGCACTCACTAACATATCCCTCGTATCATGGATGAGAAAATGTGCTTACCAGAGTCAAGAGAAATGCTGTAGTTAAGAAGCAGAGTTGGGGTTTGGACCCAGGGCAGTCTGATAACATGGTGGCATTTGCATTTTTAGCCCCTGTGCTTTCTGTTACTTGAAATGTAAGTACCCAGGACACATCCTCACAGTGGCACAGAGGACATTTCTATTTCTTGCCACATCCTTGGACATGGGGTCCTTGTATTACCCCAAACTACAATCTAATAAAAGGAGTTCTAGGAAGTAACTAATGCAATCCAATGCACGCACCAAATCTCTGCTGACCTAGCACCCTTAACGCTCACTTTTCCAATAGCTGGAGGAATGGATAGAAAACATAGCTTTCTCAAAATCCTCCTGAAATACTGCTTCTCATACTCACCTTCTTTCTGATTCAGGGGGCAGTGAGGCCAAGCCACCTTCATCATTAGCAAGAACCTGATAGGAACCACATTATGTGGCTAATTAAGTATGGGTTCCCATGTACTCTTCCTTTCCTGTATGCTTGAATTTAAATCATGTAGAATCACTCTTAAACGACACTAGAATTCTGTATTAGAAATTTAACCCACTGTTAATGCTGGACACCGAAAGATGGGAGGACTTTTCCTCTTCATGCTACTCATCCATGGACCAGCACACATCATAAGGCTCTGTGTGCAGTCAAAGGGGGAATAAATCCTCTGATTCAGCTAACGGAAAGGAGGAAGCTGTTTACAAGAAAATAAAACCACTCTGCTCTTAGCCACCGTCAACAGAAAACAAATGTTACCTAGAGCCTTTAACAACACCTAACCATATGCCCGCCCTCCAAAGAAGCTCACAACCTGGAATGTTCTACCCCAAAACAAAACCACTGCAAGTCCTGCAAAAATAATTGTTACATTTCAGGCCTTTGAAGTGTCAAACGCTCCACAGAAGGCAATAGGGGCAGACATGAGAAATGAACATGGTTTCTTTATGAATGGCTTGATGACAGAATAATTTAATTCTGAGACTTTAATGTACAACCATCTAGTGAAGCTATTGTATTTTATACGCTGCATTTTACCTCTGCAAAAGCTTTTTTTTCCTCTCTTATGACATTCATGCAGGGTTGTAAGGATGCTTTACCCTTCTGATTCCAGGCCTGCACAACGTACAGTATACTTGCAATGACAGAAATATAGGACTTTACATCTTTCTATCCTAACAATGCCTCCCTACCTTCTCTTTCATTGTGGTTTCATATAAAACCATCCACACATCTGCTGAAATTAGTTTATGGAAATGTATGTCTTTTTTTCCCGCTCTCATTAAATCTTTATCAAATTTAAAATGACTGTAAATGGCTGCTTTCTCTGCACTCAAAATTAAATATGTTACATAGAGCCAGTACAAAAATAGAGGCTACAAATGTACTTTGCATTTGGGAAACAGGTAATACGATGAAAAGGCTGAAGGCACACACATGCACACATGCACACACACACTGCAGAATGCATCCGATGTGAGCATATATGCTTAATTTTTTTTTAATGATAGCCCAAATAACAGCACTGTGAGTACACAGCAAAGCCTCTCAACGGGGGTGATTTTTGTCCGCCAGGTGACATCTGGTTTTCACAAGTAAAGGGAGGGCTACTGGTTAGAAAATCCAGGAGCTGTGCAACATTTTCCAATGCACAGGAATGTATCCACCCAAACAACATCATCAGGCCTAAGATGTCAAAAGTGCCACGGTTGAGAAACCCTGATCAGATGTACCTTATAAAAAAATTATTCAGAGAAAGTGTATTGAGTTAGGGAAATAACTTTGCAACCAGAATACAATACTCCTCCAACGACGGTGCTTAAATTGGGAGAGGGACTGGGGCAGGGGATTGGGGTGGGGGACACCTAGTATTGTCGGTAATATCTTGTTATGGTAGCAGAGATGACCAATTAACTCACAGGAGGGTGACAAAAATGTGTAAAGCCATCCTCCTGAATGAGCCCTATCACTTGGGTTCCCTCTGTGATTGGATGGCTGCCTTTTCTCCTTCCTGAAATTAAAAAGAACGGATGTTCTCTTCACCGTCATCTTTCAGAATGATGAATAAAAGGTTTAATTTACTGACTGCTAAAAATAAAAGCCTTCCCATAACTCTTAAGAGTCATTTGGTATAGCATAAAGGCTGGTTTAGAAATCTGGATTATGAATTCTAATTTTCACGCTCGGTATTAGCAAACTTTAGGTGTAAATAAATATGTGATTTGTCCATGCATGTAGAGATGTACAATACACATGCACATTCAAGGGGCTACACACAGAATTAGCACATGGTCCAAAAAATGGGCGCTTTTTCCCTGATAGACAACCACAGCCAAGGATTCTGGCGACTGCTGCCTGCACATTAAAATGATTGAAAGTCAATACTAGGTTCCAGAATGTGCTGTCAGTCCATTCAACGCCTACCAAATTTTTATAACATATAATTCCTATAACTCCCATTTCTGCATAGTCCAATTAACTTCAAACAGGTATATAATTGTTGGTCTTGAGGGATCTGTTAGGCCATTATTACTAAATTATTCACTAGATAGCAAGATGACATTTCCAAATCCATTTCACTGATTGCCACAGGTTCCAAACCAGGCCTTTCTGGCAGACTATATAACTCTACTGTACAAGAAATCTGTTAGACAATCTGTCACATAAACACAGATAGGAAATGTACATAATGTAATGCTTGAAGGAAAAAAAGTCCAATAGACCATGAACTTTTAATGAATGAATTTTAACAGTTTGCAATCTGGTGCACAGTTTTCAAAGTTTTCCTGTTGAAAAGGAATGTGATTCGCGTTTTATGTTTTCCTAGACTTGATTTAATTAAAATGACAAAGAGTGAAAATACATTTTTCACTCCCGGAAAAAGAAAATCACAGGAAAAAAACAAACCCTTACGTATTAGTATTCTAGGCAGGGGCTGTGTGCCTCCCAGTTTGGCAATGGTTTGGGAAATCGGGACACTTTTAGCTCTCATTAAACTCTCTTCCAGCATGTGCTGTTTCAAAGTAGCACAGGTAAAGTAATCATGATTCCATCATGATGCCTGTCTGTTTAGTTTTCCTTCAGCCCTTACCACATTCCAGACTTTAAGTATAGTTAGGATATTATATATAGTAAGTATAAGTAGCTTTGTACAGTAAACATAACTAGCAAGAATAAGTGATGCTAAAAAGCAGACATTCTTATCCCTCTTTTACATATCAGGCCAACTAAGTCTCCCTAACCTTAAGTAATTGGCCATCATTCCCTCCCAGCTCTACTCCCACAGTGTGCCTCACTCACCACTGGAACAGAGAAGGCATTAATACATAGCTGCCAAGTAAAGAAAGTATTCCAAAATGCTCCTAGGTTACTAGTGTGCCTCTCCCATAAGAATTTTTTTTTTTTAGTTTTTAAAATGTATCATTTTATAAAAACAATACAGTTTAAGCCAAATTCCCCGATTCTTTGAAATTATTCATCTGGGAATCTTTAAACTTTTGACAAATAGTCCAGAAACCACAAATATTTTTTAAGCATTACTATGGGTAAGATGCTGTATTCGCTAATAAGGATGATGAATCAAATGAGCCTTACCTTCAAAGAGCTCAGAAGCTGATTTGATAGGCTGGCAGGATATTTCCAATGCTCTGGGCATTCCTGGCCCCCACCAGAATGCTTTGTTCATCTCAGTCTACACATACTCTCATGTGGTACTGACTATGATAATCGGTTAAATCACATCCAGACTGTTGATGTCAATGCTACAGCCCCAGCCCAGAGAGAGTTTTTCCCTGATGTATAAACACAATAAACACAATGGTTAACCAGATAGCTCTGTGTGATATCCCATAAGCCCCTGAATGATTACCCAGAAAATCCCACACCAAATTCATCATTTCTGATGGCTCATATTTCTTGTTCTCACTTTCTCTGTTGATGCACCTCCAGCCACCCCATCACCTGAAGGTGGAACTCTGCAGGTCATTCCAAACCACTCTTCTTGCCCCTCACTCTCAGCAGCCTTGGCCATGAATGTCTCCCACATATGTCTACTGGAATCTTATCAGCCTGAAGTGTGTACCTTGGCTTCCTGACTTCTCCCCTGGCTTCAATCTCCCTCAGATCCATTTTCCCCTCAGCCTCCAGAGAAACAGGTGGAAAATGATAATCCAGTTATCCTTTCTTCTGCTTCATGTGAGGGGCACCTGGGTGGCTCAGTCAGTTGAGCGGCCGACTTCAGCTCAGGTCATGATCTCACAGTCTGTGAGTTTGAGCCCCGCATCGGGCTCTGTGCTGACACCTCAGAGCCTGGAGCCTGCTTAGGACTCTCTGTCTCTCTGTCTCTCTCTCTGTCTCTCTCTCTCTCTCTCTCTCTCTCTCTGCCCCTCCCTCGAGCACGCTCTGTCTCTGTCTCAGAAATAAATAAACATTAAAATTTTTTTTAAATAAATTAAAAAAAAACTTCATGCGAGTCCCCATTCCCACAAATGGCAAAGCCCCGGCTCATCAGATCACATGGGAACTGTCATTTTTTAGTATTCTGCTGGCTCTAACCCTGCATTTTACCCTTTAATAAAATTAAGGTAGTTTTTGTCCCTTCCCTGGCACTCCTTACATCCTTCATTTGCTCTGCACCACAGACCTATCTTTTTTCCTCTTTGACATTTTCCTCTTATTGTGCCTTCTGCCTGGGACATTGCTTTCTGAGCCCTTGAGTGCCTGCAACACACCATGCATTGTGTCTAGTACTGGGGGAAGCATGTTGAATAAAGAAGATGTCATCCTTGCTTTGTGGAGTTTACAATGTGCCTGGGGAAAGTGAAAAACCAAGTAAAGAAACGCACATTTGAGTTTAATTGTGGTCCACACTAAGATGAGAGACTGAGAGAGCAGAATACCTTCTTCACTTCACATGATACCTTGTGAGTATCTCTGCTACCAAGGACCAGTACATTATACACAATCTGTTTACGTATATGTTTCTACCACTACACCAGGAGTTTCTTAAGTGTCAACACTGTTCAAATAATCACTTTTGGTTCTAGCCAGATACATGGGCATTCAATAGCATTAACTGGATGGATGGATGGATGGATGGATGGATGGATGGATGGATGGATAGATGGATGGATGGATGGATAGATGGATGGATGGATGGATGACTGGATAGGTAGATGGATTGTTTGTTGGATGGATGGATGACGGATGACACAAATTAGAGAATGAATTAATAAATGAAGGAACATTTTCCCCTATCACTTCAGCTTTACAAATCACTGATTAAAATTGTGTCCTTGGTAACAAGTGCATCTTAGAGGCTCTCATCTACAAGCTTGTGAGGACGTCCTTTACCTGTGGGAGAGAAGTTACTGAGCACACTGGGCATTTTCAAGCATTGTTAAGGCTCCCGCTTACATCCTTGAGAGATTTTCAGAAAGGTCCTTGTGCACTAGAGAGTTTCTGGGGATAAATGCTTCACAAGGAAAAAGCAAAACAATGCAAAACCTCCTAAACAAGGCATACTTGACTAGGATGGGGGTGGGGAGGATGGAAAGATTAGCAGCAGAAGGAACCTTTTCATAAAAGAAGGAACATTTTTGTTTATTTCAGTTTTTCTCTCATTGTTGTAGTAGAAAGAAGTGGGGAGATAAGAAGGTAGGATGGGGGGATTTTGCAGGAGGAAAGGAAGAAAAGGAGGCCTTCACACTTCTTCTGAGTTGGACAGGGTTTGGCATAACATGAATACAACTTTCCTTGCTGTGGATAGAAGAACCAACAACGGCTTGCCCATATCTATGTGAAGACCACGTGACAAAATTCTGGGGAAATCCAGGGACTGAAAACTGGTTGACAGGTTCCTTTCTAATGAAATGTTAAAGCGCTATTTTCCTGTCCTGCAGAATTGCCAGGCTCTTGTTCCAAATACTGATGTTTGGAACCCATTTCAGAATCAGAAGCTCTGAGGGTGGGACTCAGGAATGTGTCTTTTTATTGGATTCCAATGTTTGAGAACCCCTGTGTTAAAAAATGCCCTCCCAGCCATGTCTACCTAATGAAGCAGGGTGGGTATGTGAAAACACATCATGGAAACAAAGCTTGAATTGTTGGGAACTTCAAAGACAAAAGGAGACTCGTTTTTCAATAACTTCTGCATATCAAAAAAAAAAAAAGGATTCACTAAGAGGGTTTCTAGGGGGAAAACAGAAGAGTATTCATTTCTAACTATAAATATGAATATTCAATCACTCTCCTTTAAATGCTACCTCTTAAAGCACTAAAGTGCCACACAGGAAAACTTCTGAGAGGCTACCACTAAAGTCAACCCCTGTCCCCTGCTCTCCCACCCAGATGTTTCACGGTAGGACAGCATTAACTGTTTCTATCACTTGGCAGTTTGTGAGAGCAGTTTGGTAGATAATTAGCCTTAAGGAACCAAAGAACTTGTAGACCAAGCCTGTGAATTGCTTGGCCAATTTTTGAAAGTTGTTCTGCAAACATGTGAAATTGTCAGCAGATAGGATCTTTCTAGGAATTAACCCTATTGACAGAGAGTCACCCTACTGGTAATATATGATCCACACCTGCCCACCAGTGGCTGAATCAAGAGTATGTATCAAGACTCCCTTCCCTAGTCTTGGAGCGAGACAGAGCTTTGAGTCCATCTTTCTCCAGGGGTCAAAGCTATGAAATGTAAAACTGGGGCTGCATTCTTGCTATGTAAGACAGGCAGTCAGAAATGAAAGAAAATGAAGCTGACAAGCACAGAATTGGAGAGAGAGAGTCCAGCACAGGACTGTAAGGAAGCGGCATACACAGGAGACAACCAGCTCCCTCAGGACTTCTGAGTCCTATTTATTTCCCACTTACGCTCTCTCTTCCCCTTCTTCCTTCAGAATCCTGGCTCACTCGAAAGACATGTCATCAGACTTTATTAAACCTATCCCACCTTATGGCTATCATCCACTCAACCCCAGTCATCCCCCCTCACTGACATGGCTGTCACCCACTCAACCCCAGTCATCCCCCCTCACTGACATGGCTGCCACCCACTCAACCCCAGTCATCCCCCCTCAGTGACATTAGCAGTTGGCTTAGTGCCTCTGAGCCACCACGACTGGTCACCATCCAACATTCTGGCCTCCCATGTCTTTCCCATCATTAATTCTAATTAATATCCTCTACTCTGCCTCAGTCACATACTGAATGGACCTACCCGTGACCTTCTTACCACCTCTGAAACCTAAGGATCTCAGGTTCTGAGTGTTACTTTCTATCTTTCTAGGTCATTCATTCTGCTCATTACCACACTTGTCCAATCTTGTTGATGTCTCCAGACCCTTGATCCTACCACTAATTTCACGTATCTCCTCTTTCCAAATTTCTCAGCCTAAATGCCAAAGGCCAAGGCATAAACTACTCCCTGGCACATGCCCTCCAGCCCCTTACCTCCCGTATTCTTCCAGACAAACCTCAAACACAGGTCAGCCCAACTTTCCTGCAGACATGAGACATGTACTCTCCATATTCCCTCACATCCCAGGATTCTCCTCTCCCTCCTCTCCTCTCCAATATCCTACTTCATGCTGTGGACTAAATGCTTCTGCATGCTCATCAACATGCATGTATTTGAACATGGCCACCTGAGTCCCAAGTTTACACAATGTTTTAGTTCAACACTTTCTGAGTATTGGTCTTATCTCTCCATTGAAATTTTTGAGAGGGAATCAGATTGACCTGGTGGTCTGGGCGACATGTGAGATGCACTTGGATTAGATGATGTTCACCTTGGTCCATTCAGACATGTATGCAAAACAGAAGGCAGGAGCTTGCGAAGTGGTAGCTCTGGGGGAAAGGGAGACTGGGGAAGCACCCCCAAAGAACATGCCTACACGTCTATGAAATATTGTGGGCTGGAGCTGCTTGTGGGTTGCTTAGCAACTGAAAGTAGTTCTGAGACACACTCAGGAGAATAGTGGTTTGGGGAAACAATTTGTGAAAGAATCAGGGAGGGTATATTGCCTTGAGCTCCAGTCAACACCTCCCCCTCACCAAATTACAAGTTGGATAACCTGGCCAGCCAAATATGCAAAGGGCAGGGGCTGGAGGCAGGCAGTGGATAGCTCTCATTCTTCCACAATCCCATCACTTGCCTGGACATTTCTTCAGGGCCTAAGCAGAGGCACAGCCCAAGGTAAGAGCCACAGTGATTTCTGCCAAGCTCACAGCATGTTAATCACGCCTGTCAGACTCCCAGGGAAGGAGAGGTTGGCTGTCCTGACAATCTACATTAACGTGGGTGGATGGTGTTTGATTATACCTTCATGACGGCGGTTTTCATTTGCATCTTTCATCGGAGACTGAAGGATGTGCTATCTGCCCTGACCGTCCTGTAGTCTCATCCTCCTTCCTAGTACGTGGTTGACCTCAATGAGAACACAGCCTTCAGACTGCAAGAGGCATTGGCGGGCTCGGGTAGGACCTAGCTGCCCTTGAACACATGGGTTTTTATAACACAGCTTTCCTATAAAAATGGGCAGGATTAATTTTCATCTGGGGTCAGTTTCCAGGATACCTCTCAAACCTACAAAAGCTCAGAATGTTCTAAGAGTGCAGAATTTGAAGTCACAATCAGCAAAAAAAAAAAAAAAAAATTAAAAATTAAAAAAAGAAAGAAAGAAAAAATGCCCTTCACCAACAGTCATCCACTGGCCACATCATCAGTTGCGAAACTTAGTAAATACTTACAAATGACCAACCCAGAGCCATGCACAGTGCTAAGAACTGCAGATACAGTGGGGAGTGTAACATGATGCCTGGGGTCCTTGATGGTACAATCCATGCCTCTGTCGTCAATGAGTTGCTTACACCCAAGCTAAAGCTCTTGTATAGTGCTCAGTAAATCTCTACTGAATGCCTAAACATCTACTTCTTGATTTTGACCTCCTCGTATGTGACCAAATAACACCAACCTCAACTCAGAGGATTTTAAGAAGTTAGAGCAGGAGAAGGGACTGTAAGAAACTTGATACACTGGGTAAGTCCTAAGGTTAATTAAAAACAGTGAAAGCAATTCACTCCTAAGGATCCCAGGCTACTATGAAACCTGGATAGTCTAAAGAACTAACTTACAGAACTTCACATGGCATTCTGGCCATATTCCTGAAGCTGAGAAGCAGTAGCCTGTGGAGAAAGGCATGGAAACCATATTGCCTGGGTATGAATCCCAAATTTCACCACTTATTAGCTGAGCAGCTTGAATAGGTAAAAGTCACCCTTTATGAACCTCACACTCCTCATCTTTAAAAGGGGAACAAACATATATCTCAAACAGGTTTGTCTAAGGGTCAAACTAAGATAATGCCTGTGAAGCATTTAGCACAGTGTGTGGCATTTATTAAATTCTAGCTATTAGATAACTAGCAGTTAGTAGATTGTGAGTCTTTTTTTATTTCCTTCCAACTTGGGTTTATCAAAGACATTGATGGGAATTCATAAGTGGCATGGTTTTTGATGAGACATCAGTATAAACAGAAGCTCTCTTAACCCAGGCACTCCCCCAGAGTTAACAGCAGAGGAACTGGGCCCAGTCACAGTTTCCTGACTCAAGAGTCCAGATCAGGAGGCTGGAAGCTTCCCTGTCCTGTCTGAAGAGTCTCACTCACATACCATCTACAGAAACGGCTGGTCTGTGGCTCCAAAAGAAGGACAATTCCTGGCAATCCTAATAAATGGGGCTGAAATGGCATCAGTGAGTTATGAAGCACTTCTAGTTGTCAAATTTGGTGCTGAGGACACTGATCAAGCACAACTTACAACTAAACAAAAACCAAAACCAGAGAGCAACTTGGGCTTGGAAGATGCAAACAAAATGAGTTAAGCACAAACAGGTTTTCTGTGCTTAGTTTCACACAGACACTCATAGAAAATAAAATTCACTTAGCTTAAATTAATAAAAGTAAATAAAGTCAATGCAGGTCAGTAGTGAATTACTGGAGCATGAGAGAGAAGATGCTGTGGGTGACCATTCGTGTTACAAGAGTGAAAACAGTCTGTTCACTGATGTGGCTGGGGTGATGTATCTGCTCCCAAAATAGTGTCTGTGTAAAAGATGAGAGGAAACGATAGCCTATTAATTTGGTTTTTAAGTCCAGATGAAGAACCTTGAAAATAGCCAAAGAGCCAAAAATACTGAGTAACTCCACATTCAGAGGGACTGTTTCTTCTCTCTATATATAGCAACTCAAAAATAGACATTTCTGTTTCTGGGCTTGCGGGACTAAAGCAGGATCATGCCCACAACTAGAGAGAAAATGTGTAATAAATCCCCCCCCTCCATTGTCAGTTTGTTTAAATGCCACGACCTCTGTACACTCCCTACACAAATGTGACTCTTCCCATAGCCTGACTGTTCAGAATGAATGTACTGTTTTGTGTCTATTTTCGTTCATTCAACAAATATTCATTGAGTTCCCACTATAATGCAGTTGCTCAATGTGGCTTGGGGGATATGAGTTACCAACTCTCTCCTCAAGTAGCTTACAGTCTAACAGAAGTAATGACAGAAAGAAATTATTAATTGATTGCAATTACGGCAATAGGTAAAGGGATGACCATTGTTTCCCTAAAAGAAAACAACATTCAAACTTGAACCTATTTGGTGAATAAACTAGGTTTTTAAAACCTAGTTTTAAAAAAGTAGATGAAAAACATGCAGGATACTGGCAAAATTGTTTAGAGTGTTTTTTAAAAACAATTTTAATGTTTCTTTTTGAGAGAGAGTCAGAGTGTGAGGGGGGAGGGGCAGAGAGAGAGGGAGACACAGAATCTGAAGCAGGTTCCAGACTCTGAGCTGGCAGCACAGAGCCCAACGCGGGGCTTGAACTCACCAGCTGTGAGACCATTATCTAAGCCAAAGTCAGATGCTCAGCCGCTCAGCCGACTGAGCCACCCAGGCACCCCATATGTTTATTTACTTTTGAGAGAGAGAGAGAGAGAGAGAGAGAGAGAGACAGAGAGAGACAGAGAGAGACAGAGAGACAGAGACAGAGACACACACACACAGAATCTGAAGCAGGCTCCAGGCTCTGAGCTGTAAGCACAGAGCCTGATGCAGGGCTTGAAGTCACAAACCGTGAGATCATTACCTGAGCCGAAGTCGGACATTTAACCAGCTGAGCCACCCAGGCACCCCTGAAGTGCATTTTAGAAGAAGCTCAATTCTGCAACATGTAGGAGGGAATTAAATATTTGTTTTCTTCAAGATGCCAGTGAAGGGCAGTACACTGCATCTTCCAGGTATTTGGGGTTTGCTGCTATTGGTAGTATAACATAGTCCAATATAAAGAAGGTGTAACGAAAAAAAGGAAAATCATTTCACTAGCAACTCAAGATACTACATTACCACTCCAACAGCCAATTTTAATTAGGGTAGCTCTTGCATCCCATAGTCAATACCTCTCTTAAAACAGGTGTAACATTTATTTAACTTTACTGACCAACATTTATCTTTCTAACCAGAAGAGAAAGTGCTTATTTCTTTTTTAAAGCATTTGCCATATTTTCATGTTCTCCTACTTGTGTTTCCAAGAGTCAAGAAAAGAGTTTGTCTATAATACACTGAAAATCAAGTTTGCAGGGGGAAAGAGAGGGAAGGATTTAACCATTCTAATTGGCTTTTTGAACGTTCTCCCCACGAGAATAACCTCAAACAACAATAAGGAGAATGGAAATTATCATATATGGGAAGTTCGGGGTGGGGTGGAAAAGACTGGTGGCAAGAGAAGTCATGGTCTGTGTCATAAACAAATCATAAACTTATGTAACATTGGAATTAGATAAATGGCACATGTGAGATCAGTCCCTCTACTATTTGACTACCATTGGCCATACAGGCACAGCTCCTAATCTAATTGAAATTAATAATCCAGACTCGCCAGTTGTGTCCCATGTACCATAAAGTCTTGCAAGCATGGAGACTGCAGAATTAGATACAGTGATTTACGAGCAATTTCAGGTTAACAGGAGAGAAGGTAAAACACGTGGAACTGGGTAAGTGTAAACAGGGTGGATGCTACCCACCATGAAATGCTAAGCATGATGCCCGATGCCTCTTCTACAGCACGTTGCTAATGGATAGCTTGAAACCACTCGGAAGGAGCAAGGGTGATCCTTAGGAGGTAACATGGGTTCACTAAAAAAAAGTGACGGTAAGCAAATTCTTCTGCTTATTTAAGGTTCTAGACTGATGGGCTGAGAATTGCTGAGACTGAGTATAGCATTGTGTTCAGTCAACTGTAAAGAGAAGGTAAGGAATGTGGGCATGACTTAGATTTATGACTGATTCACCCATTTGCCCCAGATTGGTAACAAATGGAGCAGCCATGTGTGTAATGTCCATACCTTCTGAGTGGATTCTTAAGCTACCTGGAAGCAAGTCTTCTGTTTGTAGTTTATAATTTAATCGACACGGGTTTCCTTGCACATAGCAGACTTAGCAAATGCTGAATGATAAATGATTAGCCACAAATTATTGGAAGAGAAGAATTAACTGCAATGATGTGTGTAGACTTCCTCTGAAAAATATAACACACAGGCAATGAGCTATTGGAAAGCCAAGCCAGAGCCTCTGGGTAAGCATTTTTATCAACAATGGGAATGAGGACCTGAGAGATGTGGTTTATCAAATTTGCAGATGGTGCAGACCAAGAGTTAGCTCACAAGCAAAGTGACAGAATCATGATTCAAAATTATATTTATAGATTGCAAGAATAGACTGAATTCTATATTTGTAGTTGCTTCTTATGTGGCAAGCACTAAACTACATGCACAATGTACATCAACCAATAGAGTTACATGGGTTAATTAACGTACAGGTCACAGATCATAGTTGTCAGCTTAAGGCTAAGGGAGAATCAGGCATGTGAGACAAAATTATGGGCTGGACCCATTTGCAGGAATACTAATGAGCCTTGATGCTCACAGAAAAAAGAGAGATGGGTAAGGAGCCCAACTGAGTAAGAAAGCAATGGCCATTGGAAATGTGGTAGACAGAATAATTCACCCCCCCCCCGAAGATATCCACATCCTAATCCCCAGAACTGGTAAATATGTTACCTTATATGGCACAAAGAACTTTGTGGGTGTGATTAAATGAAGGATTTTGAGACGGAGAGATCAAACTGAATGATCTAGGTAGGCACGGTGTTACCGCAGGTGCGCTTAGAAGATGTCAGATATGAGAAAAAGGAAATGTGATAATGGAATCAGAGGTTGGGGAATGTGCTGTGAACACAGAAGGAACCACAAGCCAAGGGGTGTGGGAGACTCCAGAAGCTGGAAAAGGTAAGAAAATGGATCCTCCCCTGGGACCTCCAGAAGAAATACAGGCCTGCTCACACTTCAGTTTTACCTCTTGATATCCAAAATTCTTACTGCTTTAAAATGCTGAGTCTGTGATCATTTGTTATAGCAGCCATAGGAAACCAGAAAAGGAGGGATGAGAAATCCTGAGTCCGGCAGGTCTCCCTCATTCACAGACTGGCCTCTGGGCCCCATCACCTTCCAGTCAGGTCTGAGCCCCATGAGAAAAGTGGCAGGAGAATAGGGAGATGGGGGCCACTGTGCAGTGTCTGTTGGCGGTAGTAACTGAAATAGTGACTTCATTTTTTAAAGATCCGTCAGTTGTCCTTCTAACAACGTATAATGTTAAAGGCAAAACAAAAGCAAAGCTTCCCAATTCTTATTCCTGACTCCTGTCTTTCTCTCTGACTTCTCATCTATTCTGCCAGCCAATCCCATGAGCTGTATCTATACAAAGCCTGCATGTTTAGCTGCATCCACAGTCCCCCTTGGTCCCAAGACGCCATCCTTTCTCACCCGAACCAGCGCAATGGCTCCCAATGGGGTTCCTTATTTCTGTCTTTGACCTCTTCTCTCTTCTCAAAACCACAGCCAGAGGGATCTTATTACACAAGTGAGATCAAGTCACTCCTCAGTAAATCCTGTGCTCACTGAAGATTTTAGTACAGGTGGTAAATATATAATATAATATGTAATGTAATATAATATAATATAACATAATAAATATAATATAAATAATATAATACAATACAATATAAATAATTGCTAAACTCTCCTGAAATTCTCACAACTCTACAAGTTACTAGTATTAACCCCATTTTACAGATGAGAAAATGGGTAAAAGGTAGACCAGAGGCTCAGATCTCTGTGATGGTCAGCTTCCCATTATATCCAAACTACATGCCCAAGTCCTTGCAATGCCTGCCAAGTCCTCAACGCATCTAAGGCCTCTATTTACCCTGACCTCACCTTCCTACTTGCCTCCCTTTAGATCCCCTGCACACACCTCAGGTGCCCCTGACACCTGTCTGCAGACTTCTCTAACCCCTGACCACACACATAATGTTTAGTAAGATGCCCAGTCTGGCTGCTGAAAAGCACCACATGCTATCTCCTGGATTCACTAGTGGCCTGAACTATTACCACTGCCACTCTCTCCATGACTCTGCATAAGCCTTGGAAGGCCTGCCTTTCTGTATTTCCTCCATCAGTTGCCCTGTTGTAGACCTGGCTAACCATGCTAAAACTAGCTGTCATTCTTGATTCCCTGTTCCGTATCCATACCCATGAACCCTCCGTTCTCCATCCTAACATAATCCAAAAACATCTGCTTCTCTCCACAAAACCCATCACCTTCAACCTGGTTCAAATACCTCTCTTTCCTCACTTAAGCTGCTTAACAACCTGCCTTTCACCTTCCACCTGACTGACACATCGTCCACCGTGCAGCCAGGGTGACCTTTCAACAATGCAAACTCAACATTGTGTACACATTCTCCATGTTTCTGTATCACTTACTAAGTGAAGTCCACACTTGGCTTGTGACCCTCCTTCTACCTGTCTGGTTTCCTCTTGCACCTGCCCTCACCCTCCACACGTCAGCAGAACCTGCAGCTCCCAAACACATCTGCTGTTTTCTGCCTCTGTTCCTTTGCATGTGCCATTCTTTCTGTTGCCATGTCTTCCCTCCCTCCCTCTGCCCCGTTAGTCCACCTTGTTTGCCTGGAGAAGTTCCTTTTTGGGCTGCAAAGCTCTCCTCAGGCATCACCTTTTCCATAAAGGATGCTCAAGCCCTTTTGCTCAGGCAGCCTTACTCCATACTTCCTTTGGTACAAGTTCTGATTTGTACACATCTATCTCTCCTGATAAATAGATTTGGAGTTCCTAAAGCATAAAGACCGAGTCTCACTCTTTTTCATATTCCTCAATACCCAGCACAGTGCTGAGAAACTTAACTAGCACCAGTAGGCATTGAAATAATACTTATTGAACAATAAACAAATATATGAATGCATGCACATGAATTAATGAAGAATTGCTTCTCCTGCTCTTGAGAAAATACTAGAACTTACAACTCTTTACAGAACCTATCAGAATCTATACAGAGAGAAGCAGATAATTGAGTAAATATGAGAAATAACTTCCCAACAATACATTATCCAGTAAGGAAAGGGGCTGGCACGTAGGGGCCCCCATGGAGCCCTAGGCCATCAGGAGCCAGGCTCAATCCCAGGGCTGTGTGGAAGGCTGATCCCAAAGTTCTACACCTTCCTCATCAATTTCTCTCCCATCCTCCACCAAAGCTCTCTCCACAGACATATTTCAGACATTTGCAACTGCTTGATGATAATTAAAATCCAGCCCACCAACCACAATTGGCAATCCAGAGGCCACTATGACATTTCATAACTAATAAACTGAATAAGCTCCTTAATAACCCCCAACAATAAGCATGCTTGCCAAACAACAGTGGAGTGAAGATGCATTCTACTCTTTCAGGTGAGCTACACTGAGCAGGTGCACCTCACTAAATGTGTGCCTCCTAGACAAGGGGGTGTCTGTGGCGTCCCCATAAACCAAGTCATGTTGCAAATGCACTGTGATCTAAGAACATTCTTTAACTGCTTCCTACATGATATTTTGATAAAGCTAATAAATCTCTGGTATGATGAGCAATTGTAGCTTAATTTGTGTGTTGAATTAATTCAGACTTCCAATTGTCAATCTGGCTTAAAAATAGAACATCCCGTAATATTTAAAATAAAAATGATTATATCAAGGAACTGTGTGTACATACACATGCATTTTATTTATGTAGCTCAGTGAATATTATCCTCACTGTACATTTCTAAACCTGAGCAGCTGCCAGATAACAGTAACAGTAATAACGACGATGATTGTAATAATTCTAGCAAATTTATTGTAAAGTGTGTATTAAACACTTGGCATATATCAACTCCTGAAACCATCATAACGAACCTATAAAGTACCAGAAATGCTCCCATTTTAGAGATGAGAAAACTGACACACAGAGAGTGATTTACTCTAAGAAACATAACTGATAAAGTGTGGACCAGGACATGCACTCAGAGTACTTGGTGTCAGGGTCTTGAATCATTGTTTGTGAGAAGGTTGTTTGCAGAAAAGACTTCATTCAGCAGCTCCACACCTCCTGAACATTTTCCATTATTTGTACTATGGTGTTAGGGAGAACTGAAGACCATTCAAGGCAAATTGATGAACTCCCTGTCTACGTTTCACCCCGTGCTTCTCCGTAGCAGCTGACTCCGTGAGTCAGCCTGTCTCAAACCTCACCAACACTCGAACGGCGTAAAATCACCCAAATGAGGCTGTGCTCAGGGTTCAGAGTTAATCCCTGGTACCACTGAACATATTTCAACTTATGTGTGGAACAAAGTTTCCTATAGACTGGAGTCTGGAGTTCTCGGTGACAAGGAGAATAATGTAAATGTAAGATGATGATCATAATGAAGAAATATTCTGGTTGGCTTTATCACCCGGGGTCCTCAGGAAGCCTGCCAGGAGGGCTGAGGCATGTTCCATCAGTGAAGACACATTCATCAATGCAGCCAGACATTCACTTTGTAAGATTTAATATGGAAACACTATACTTAAGAAGATTTATACAAAAGTCTCTTTCCCCATTGTTATCAGGTTTCCGTGTCATTCTATATAGCATATCGACTCTTCCCAAGCTGCACTATCAGCAGGGCTAATCTATAATAACTCGGCTATCTGGAGTTCACCCCATCATCTGCAGTGGAATCATAGAAACCCAATTATGAAGGGAGAAAAAAAATTGAAAAGCCAAAATAATAATGGGGACTTGGTGTCAGGATGTCAGTGGAAGGCTGTGGAGATCACAACAGGACCCCCAAACACTCAGGAAGCCTAGGCACCCCGAGAGATAGAGCCCGTTACTACCTGACCCTGGAATCCAGGCTGGAGTCTTCCCAGTGGTGGAGACAGGCCTAACTTTTCCTCTGTGGACCCTCCTCGGAGATGATAGGGCACACCTGGAATTTCAGAGCAGATCCTTCAAACTGATTCAAGTTCTCAATGGGTATACGCGAGTGTTTCTGCCTTTCTGGGGTGTGTGTGGCGGTTGGATTTTCCTTCAAAACCCACCTTGGCTTTCTCTAACTCCTAAACTCCCCTCCTCCTCCTCCTCTCTCCTTCCACCCTTCTCTTCCTCTCTCCCTCTCCAACCTTCCCTCTCCTTGCGTGCCCATCATGCCCAGCTCATGAAGAGAACAACTAGCTACAATGCAAACTAAAATAAAACTAAAAATGCCAGCAAGTTTCCAAATGGCAGCAAAATGAAGTACGGAAGTACACCTAGTGATTGCCAGGGGCTGAAGTTAGGGGGCTGGGGAGTGACTTCTGGGTGGGCACTAAGCTTCCTTGGGGGAATGTGATGGTACTAAACGCCACTGAATTGTGCACTTTAAAATGGTTAATTTTATGATATGCAAGTTTCGTCTCAAAACAAAAAGTAAAAGTGTTAAGGTGATTATCTACTTTCTCCCCAAAGAGGGAAAGAGACTCTGAATCCCTTTCTAAAATGGAAGAAATCATTCCAATATCTCTCTTTGTGTCTCTCTCTTATATATATGTAGGTATCTACGTGTGTCTACATAGACATATATACGTATATATGTGTGTGTGTATACACAACATTAGATCTGTAGGCACCAGAAAGAATGAACAAGACAAAACAAACGCACTCAGCAGAAATGGCTACAGGAATGAATCAAGCTGTTTTTAAAACAGAAGGATTTTCCTAACAACAGAAGAACCCCATGCGACAGATATGAACTTGTTATTTCTTTGTAGGGGCACGAAGCTGTGTGCCAGCCTAACTCCGGGCAACCCCCACAGCACACAACACACACCACACTGCCTAAACCCAAGCCAGCCAGAGCCACCCCAGGAGAGGGTGTGAGAACAGAGAGTGGGATGAAAAGCAAATTTAAAGCTACACCCGATTCTCAATGTAATTGGAACATTCAGGAGAGGGTGTTAATTTGATCAAGAGTATTTAAATGAGGAAATGACGATTTTAGAGTATTCCTCTTCCAGCTCAGGCACTAATGCTTAAAATGAGAGCCAAATGCTACCTCTTCCTTGACCCCACCTGCCTCCCTCTCTGGCATTCGGAAATACTTTCTTGTCCACCTCACCAACCTAAAAGGAGACCCTAGGAAAAAACACCTGGCTCAATTACCTTCTCAAATGTCAACTTCATGTTTTAAAAAACAGTATTTTTTTTTCAGATAAATGCGTCATTTTACCTTCACCATAAAAGTTACGTATGTTCATTGTGGAGGATTTAGAAGGTATTTAATAACACAGAGGAAACCTATGAGACTCATTTTTAATTTCAACACCCAAGGGATAATACCTAATATGGTAGGCTGCTTATTTTTTGTATTCTACTTTGAATTTTGACTTAGATGCAAATAAACATAATATCTAGAAATAGTTTTATTTTGGTTTAAATACAAATTGGTAAATAATGTTGTTTTACCTGTTTAATTCCATTTAATAGTATCCCAGGGACATTTTTCCATCCCATTAAACACTGTCCTAGGCATCACTTATAATGGCTGCAAGGTCATTTTGTCAAATAAGAAAAGAAAGTGTAATGTGTTTTTTCCAAATCCCTATTGTGGAACATGTAGGTTGTTTAATTTCTTACTAACATAAACAATGCTGCAATGAACATTGCTGTGGACAAACCTTTGTACGAAGTCATAACCCCCTTCTCCCATGAACACACACACACACACACACACACACACTTCTTAATATATACTAGAGTTTCTCAACCTGGACCGTGCTGACATTTGGAGATGGAAATACTTTGTGATAGGGGCTGTCCTATTCATGGTGGGATGTTCGGCAGCACCCTTGCCCTCTACCTGTTAGATGCCAGTTGCATTCCTTCCTTAGTTGTGACAACTGTCACATCTGTCCTTTGCTGCATGCCCCCCTGGGGGTGTGACTGCCCCCTGCTGAGAACAACTGGAATATTGCAAACACTGGTAGAATGAGATACAAGGTCTCAATACCTTTTGGTATTTGACTTTCAAACCCACTACTCCAGCACGATGCCCACCAAGGTGTGGGAGAGCTTACACTGTCTCCTTACTGTGATTTCTCAGCACTTCTTACAAAGGTGCCTTGCCCAAACGCATGCCTGCTTCCCAGTCTTTTGTGTTCTTGACTCTCTTTGTGTTACTAACAGTAAGTGTGGATCCCTTATCGTGGCTCCTTATTTGGCCTCCTATCTGATTTCCCTTTAAACCCCGTGGCTTTCCTACAACCAGTACTGTGCTGTGCCTTCATTGATCTTTTCCTCCACGGCTGGCTTTCTGGATAGGCCAGCCTCCTTCAGCCCACCTCCCTGCACGTTGCTGTCTGTTTGCTGCATCTCCTTCCAGGACTTTACCTTTCTCCCACCTGTGGCAAGAAGGCTTACCTCTTACAGGGATACTGATTTATTACCAGATTTTTGAAAAGCTTCCTTGCAGCTGTCAGAAGGTAGAATGTTGGTCAGATATACATGACAAATATTGAGGTTATTATCAGAGAAAATTGGGTGTTTAGGGGAGAAACAGAAGGGAAGGGAATGGCAATGACCTTGGAGAAGAAAAAGTGAGACAAAAAGAGAGGCCTAGGCCGTCAATACCAGGGGCATGGAAGAGGGGTGCCAGAATACAAATGGGGTTTGTGATGGGGGAGATATAGGTTAATAACGTGCCAGGATCCAACTTGGTTTATAGAGTACAACTGTGGCATAGAGGTTAACCAGGGCCAAGATAAACCTACACAGTGACTAGATACACAGAGAAGTCTCTCTGCGATGATTAGTGTGTTGGTAAGTATACCCCATTTGACTTTTTGTTATCTGCAGCACCCGTGTTTCCTTCTGTACCAGTGGCGTTCATGGTGGCGCTGGAAGGTGGTAGCTAACAGAATGCAGTATTATTTCCACATTATGCAAAATATATTTGAGCCACCTCCACAGTCATGACCGCAATGAATGTGTCAAAGTTTGCTGAAAATCTAGTTAAAAAGTACATTTCCTTCCTTCTAAGAAGGATTCCCCTGACAACAAAACTGATTCAAAATTCATCACCTCCTTAAAAGTAGAACTTCTTTGAATAAAACCATGTCATCCTCAGACACACAAATATTTGTGTATTCACATAATACACTCTTTCTTTTACCGCAGTCCGTCACACTTTTATTTCTACGACAGTCCACAAAGGACTCCAGGCACCTGTTCCCATAGGGAACAGTGAGTAATGAAGGAGCAGACACTTGGCCTGCCCCCACCCCTCCCAAAGGAGAGGATACACCCAGAACCAACGCTGCCACTGCCGGGTTGCCCGTGATTCCTACCATTGCATCAACATGCCGCTGGGCTTCTCATGTTTATCCCAGTTTCATTTATCTCCAAGTTTGCTGACACCCAGCCTTCATTTGACTGACTTACAAATTGGAGGATAAATTATGTTTTCTATTGCTGAGCAATTAGCCATTAAGGAAAAGTACAATCAAAATACAAAGACAGAAGACATTCCTACTACAACGAGGCACCCTCAGAAGAAAGACTCCTTCCAACCTCTAGCCTTCTGGCTTAAAGTGCCCTTGAAGGCAGGTCTAGCCTTTTAAAATGACAACACTATTTACTCCTTGCACTCTGTGAGGTTCATCACACACATAAAGCAATCGGAGAGTGCGAAATACATCTTGTTCATCACCCCCATCTTTGTCTCTCCAATTGTCTCTCTCTGAGATTCATTTCTCTGGCCTCTGCAGCATGACTGGTTCAAAGGCTGTCAATGGTGCAAGTGAACAGCAAGGAAATAATCAGTGGTACAAGGTGGGGACTTGCCTATGAGCAAACTCCAATGCACTAAAACTGAGAACTGTGATCAACCTGGCTGTCGGTAGCATTATCTATAATAAGGACCATTCTTCACGTTGCAAGCTAATTTTCCAACCCCACTCTTTTATCTTGATGGAGATTTTCTTCACCCCTCTGTAATGTTGAAAATTTTCCAGCTTTACATCTCCTCAAAGACTGCATTTCCTTTGTTAATCCTTGATTTAAAAACACTAACTCTTTAATTTATCTGTTCTTTTTGTGAAAATAATACATGCTTATCATAGAAAATGTTGAAAGCTTAAAAATGTATAAAGAAGGAGGGAAAAAAAATCCCCCCCCCCCTCCATAATCAAATCACCCAGAGGAAATCACTATTACAAACTTGCTGTGTTTCCAATCTTGGCTACTAGGCATTTCTAACATATATAAGAAATTACTGTATATATAATTTTGCTGAAGATACGTTTTTGTTAGACTGCTGAAGAGAAAGGGAATAAATCCTCCTGTTCATTGATGACACATAGTTAAAGCAGCCATGCCAATGGGAGAAAAGGACAGTGAGGCTTTAGGTGATTAATTTGAAATGAAGATTAAAATCATTGTTAGCTGCAAAACAAGGAAATTAAGTGATTGTCACAAACAACCTGAAACAGCTCAGTGGGATCCATTAAGATTTTTAACAGCTCAGTGAAATCTAACATCTACCTGACAGCCCCAAATGGGAGGGTTCAGGAGAAACCTGCATCTTTACTTTGACTCTTTTATTCTGTGCATTAAACAATCAAACTTTTTACTGATGGATGGTCCAGGAAAACTGAACTGACCTCTGCCTTCAATTAACTCAGTTTGAGAGCATGCCTATACCCTGCACAGCTTGTCTTCATAATCTGAGATAATAAGAGTTTAAAAGGCTCAACAAGGCAAAATTTGGTGTGTGTGCCCTGCGTGCAAAATATAGTACATGGCTGAGAAGTGTTGTGTCATCTATGAAGAATGAGAAGGATGTGGTACCTGTAGCTAGCCCAGATGCACAGGTGCACTGTCTGCTCCCAAAGCATGCAGGAAAGCATCAATCTGAATGTTTTCTGAAATGATATTGGCATGGGGCCCACATGAGCTTCATATTCTCCAGTGGCTCCCTTGTTCACGAATTTGGTTCCAGAAATTTGGTAGAAATGTACCTGGACTTAACTTTTACTTCTTTTTCTTCTTCATTTCTTCCCTAGCTCTTTCCTTGTCCCTCTATCCTTTTAATATTTATGGAGTGGCCACAATGTAGAGGGACAGGGAGGTGACGAAGAGGCAAGCAACTGACATACCCAAGTCCCAGGCTCTAAGGAGCTCACACAGAGGGGAACTAACATGTCAGTAGGTAATTCTTACACAAGGAAGCAAAGAATAACAAATATTTGCTTCTAATAATAAAGTGTATACTTAGAAAGTATAAGGAAATAATGGAGTGCTTCAAAAAGGAAGGAACATTTAAGTTGTGTCTTGCAAAAGAAGTCAAAGATTGTGTTAAAGTTTAGAAAATTGAAGGTTTAGACAAAAGTTTAGGTTTTGTTGTTTTAATCACCTTGGGCTGAAGGGAAATGAGTTGATCACTGCAAAGACAACCCTGGAGATGGGTGGAACACTGCCCAGATTGGGGAGAAACCACAGAGAAAGGTCTGCCAAGGATCTCTGGTTCTGGGAGAAGAAGGGTCTAGGCCCATAATCTTTCTCCAAAATTACTTTTCTACTGGTCACTGCAATTGCAATGCAATTTTTCTTTTCCACATATGGATCCTTTCAGATTTGCAAGTAATATTGAAAAACTGGACAAAACCCCAACAATGGAAAGCTTATCAAGGTTTCAGAAAGACAACCAGCTGTCCAAAACTACAGATGATGTGAATTCCAATTCCCTCTTGGATAACATCATAATGAGCTACCATTTTTCACCGTACTTTATTGCCCCCAGATTAGGAGACACCTTCCCCTAAAGAGCAGCTCCTAATATGGTTCCTTAGTTTCTGGAAGTCTCCTTGAGAGATACCATTCTTTGTTACTGTAATGAGAAAAGTTTAGTAAAGTGGCTAGAAGATAGACCACCTGGGTTTATATCCAGACTCAGGCACTCACTAGCTATACTTGGGCATGAAGTCTCTCTGAGCCTCCATTATCCATCTGTAAAATGGAGAAAATAAAAGTGGTTCTCTCATGAGGTTAAATGACATAATGCCTAACAGTGCAAAGTCCTCAACAAGTGTTAGTTACCATTACTACCCAGTAATAAGGGGAGTAATTAACCAAAGGAAGCCCTTTGTGCCCAGTGTAATTTGTTTTAAGTCTTGGCCTGTAGTCCTTATTTAACCTTGATCATTCATTCATTCATTCATTTGGCAAATATGTTTTGAACACCTCCTATGGATTAGGTATTACTTATCAAACTTCCTAAACAGGAAAACACACATCTTGTCTTACAAGAAGTTTCAGTTTGTATGTGTGTATCATCAAACTAAAGAAAGTAGCAAAGGAACAGGCTAAAATCTGTTCCCTTTATTGAACAAATAAACAGATATGTGTTTGGCCAAATGAAACTCTTATTTGGCCAACTATAGAGTCTATAGAGAGGCAAAAAAGGGAGAAAACCCCACAATTACTTTGGAGTCAGAAGGAAAATGCTTTGCAGAAATTTAAGGGGAAGGACCATCATACACATGATCATCACACAATATGCACAGAAGAGCATGTCTTGGTTAGTAATGATAGCTGAAGACAAATGGAAAACACACTTATTGGGAACCCATCAGTACTTTCTTAGGGCAATACTTAGAAGACTGGAAAGACTAATTTGGTCTTCAAATCACTTATTCCCAGCATTGCCACGTGTGCATTTCATAAGCGTATATTGTAAGTTATCTCATCATGAGTTATCTCATCGCTGGTCATTAAAATACTGCAGGAAGAGCAAGTCAGTCAGGAATGCTGAGGGTTTCAAACATACCATGCTTCTCTCTCTTAGATTTTCCTTTAAAAGCACATGGGTTTTAGTTTGGGGTTCTTAGCACATCACATGTGCAATCATTCCTTCATAAGATGCTTTCCACAACCCTTTAATATTTCTAAATTTTCTCATTTGCTCATTTGTAGTACAGTTCTCTTGGGGGGAAAAAAAGAAGGAACAAAGTAAATAAGAAGGGAGGAAGGAGAGGAAGGAAGGAAATTACGAGTGAGAAGAAAAAAGTTCCCTCTCCATCAGTCTGGACATTTCCCCATGGAGAAGCGACTGGTTTCCAGAACAACATAAGAATGGATATTTTGATCACTGGAGCCTTGAGCTCTATAAACTATTGGGTGATCCAACAGCTCAATAAAATCAAACGCTGGCCAGGGCTGTGTTTTGATGTGAAGAAGGCTGAGAAAATAAAAACCATCTAATGGAAAATTACAGAGGAGCTCTTCTTCCTTTGCATAAATGAAAAACTCAAACAATTTGGTTTTGAGGACGTTGTTGCACATTGTTCTAAAAAGTAGACACAGCTTTTGTTGTCTTGTTACGAGATGATAAATATTCATGCCGGTGAATTACTGCTCGCTAATGGCCCAGTATTTGGCACACCTGTTGTGGTGCATCTCTAAAATAGCAGGGACAGTTTAGGATGGCAGGCTGGCAGGTGCTAACAATGGGATATCATGACAAGTGCAAGGAAACAACAAATTTCAAGTTCCTGATTAAACGAAGGTCCCCAAAGTGAGCCCATCTTACCTGGCACTCATCTTCATAAATGTTTCTCATTTTTCAAACCAGAAGAATTTGAAGGCCCTACCTTAGCTGTCAGACGGCCATTCACGTTTCTGCATTCCTGTATCTCACATAGTCTGCAATCATAAGGGTTAGGCACGGTCTGGAGTCAGGGTCTCTGGGTTAAAAGCCTTG
Organism: Panthera tigris; assembly: GCF_018350195.1. Lineage (NCBI taxonomy): Eukaryota > Metazoa > Chordata > Mammalia > Carnivora > Felidae > Panthera > Panthera tigris. Next base: position 36,095,854 of record NC_056675.1, read on the forward strand.
CTCTGCCACATCCAGGGATCACTTATGTCACCTCAATCTTCTTTTGTGCTTTCATAAAATGGGGGCAACAATATCATCCTTCACAGCAGAGATTCTCAACCTCAACAATACAGACATTTGGGGCCAGATCATTCTTTGCTGTGGGGGAGAGTCTGTGCATCGTAGGATGTTTGGCAGCGTCTTTGACCTGTATGCACCAGATGCTAGTAGCCCTCAATGACATCCTACCATTTTGTAACAACTAAAACATCTCCAGCCAGACATTGCCAAATGTCCCCTAAGGACAAAATTGACCCTAGTTTACAACCCCTGCCCTATACAGTGGTTCTAAAGAGAGAATGCATGACATTTATTGTGCATTCATGATGTTGGGCACACAGTAAACATTCACTGTGGATAACATTATTTGTAAGACACTGTGCTAGACATTTGGATGAGACACAAGTTTGAGTCAAATGAGACTCCTTCCCTTATGGAACTTACACCATACTTAATTTTGTTCTTTGCACTTGGCATTTCCAGAAATTATCTTCTTTATTTAGGTGTTTGCTTGTTAAATCTGTCTCCCTCCCATGAGCATGTGAGACTGATGAGCCTCTAAACCAAATTTGCCATGTTCACTGCCATAATCCCACAACTAGTGCAGTCTAGAACAATGGAACACAACGGATGCTCATGACACATTTGTGGGAATGGATGCCACATACTCCATACACACAGTCCCAGAGAAGAGGACTAAGAAACCATATACCCATATAAAGTATGTATGTTATATATACAAGTGCCTTAGGTGATTCATAAATTCAGGCAAATATTAGAAACAATGTCTTCATCCATCCATCCATAGTTTTTGTCAGCAGAAGCTTCAAAAATGCAATGAGATCATCTCCCACTTAAAGAGTCTTCAACAATTTCCTTGTCCAACCAAGGGCCTGTGCTTGACTTCTCAGGGTACACATCCCTCTCACCCCTTTGCACACTGTTCTGGATGATCTTTATGTTCACTGAACTTTCACACTTCCTGCCTTTGCACATATCATTCCCTATGCTTGTAATTCCCTCCTTCTCTGTGTCCATCTAGGGACACATATTCATCCTTTAAGACACGGCTCCCCATCTACTTCCCTAAGGAGCAATTCAGTCCTACTTCTTCATCCACTCTGCTCTTCTGGTCACAGTTCTGCTCCCATTGAACACTAATTTGTCCCAAAGGTATGAACTACAAGAAGCATGTCAGTGGCCAGCTTGGATGTGCAGAGTTGTAGATGAGATTGACAATCAGGTGATTATTAATTAATTAATGATCAAAATATAAATGTTTTTTTTGGCACTGGACATCAAGTAGCCACATCAAAAGATCCTAGAATTTTTCCAAAAAAGTTGCTCTCAGTCGAAACCTTCACTGTTTAGAATTCCTTCACAACTATCTTTTTGGCCAATCAAATCAAATCATTGATTACCTGTGAAAGTAAAAGTCCTCACCTTAAAAACACAAGTTTGGTATTTGGAAACGGTGATTTGCAGTGATAACCAACTGAGAATTTTATTTTTCTAAATTAATAGGTCATTAATAGGTCATTAATAGGTCATTATGGAAAATGGCATTTCATTATTGTTTGAGAGAATGAGAGAGAGGTGAAGAGAGAGAGAGAGTTTAGAAGCCCAGAAGAGGGGCAGAGGTGGGAAGAGAGAGAATTGTAAGCAGGCTCCACGTTTAGCTTGGAGCCCAACACAGGGCTCAATCCCATGACCCCGGGACCATGACCCAAGCTGAAATCAAGAGTTGGATGCTCAACTGACTGAGTCACCCAGGCACCTCAGAAATTGTCATTTCTAAACTAATAAAGTTTAACCAAGAATGTCCCATGTTCTTTTTATCTACTGCTAATGGACTTAGCAATTTTCTTTTTCTGTAGGAAAGCAAAAGGTCAATTTCTGAGTGGTAACAAATTCTTAACATGCAGTTCTTTGTAATTTTTCAAATAACTTGAAAATTGAAGTATCTGAGGAAGCATCATCAATGACAACGTTCTCTTTCAAAATTACCAATTTTTTCAAAGGTCCGTTCATGACAGCACTGGGAAAACCATCCAAGGAGAGAGTAGCTATGTCAGGCCCACTCTCTAGGAACAGGAAATGCAGGAAGGCACACATGTAAGCACGTTGTGTTCACATTCCTGGGGTCCTGCTCAATGAATCAGATCACTCAATGATTCTGAGCCACTAAATCAGCTAGCAAGCCTACCAGCAGTCATGAAGTCAGAAGGATTGTCTGTAGCCAGCATTTTCTTCTACAGAGACATAAATTAGAACACACTAAACTGTTTGTGTAATGTTGGTACCTATATTGTAGGTGAGTGTTGGTCCACAATGTAAAACGCATTTGGTCGCAGTAAAAACCAAAAGATTCCACAGACATCGGTGAAAATTTCTCTTTGGAACTCAAATTTAGTATAGAGTAGAAAGACAATTTTTATATGGCGGTGATTTTAAGACTCATGGGGGTCCATAAATATTGTGAGCTAAACAAACAAGTATCCCCCACTAGCCAGAGGTAACTACAGAATATCTTTTTAAAGGCAGAAATGGAGGAAGGAGGTCCAGGAGTCTGACCTGAGGAAATCTGTGAGAACATTATTTCATTTATTTCATAGAGAGGTTATGAAAGTATCCCATGCTGATTCTCAACAAACATGTTCTTTATTTTCTTGGGGATTTCTTCTATCTGCATTCAGGTTCAAGTTTTTAACTTGCAGAATATAGAAATTGCCTACTACTTGACCATTATGACACAGCCACTTTTTGATTGTTTTATTAAGAAAAAATTTTAGGAGCGCCTGGGTGGCTCAGTGGGTTGGGCGGCCGACTTCGGCTCAGGTCATGATCTCACGGTCCGTGAGTTCGAGCCCCGCGTCGGGCTCTGTGCTGACAGCTCAGAGCCTGGAGCCTGTTTCGGATTCTGTGTCTCCCTCTCTCTCTGACCCTCCCCTGCTCATGCTCTGTCTCTCTCTGTCTCAAAAATAAATAAACGTTAAAAAAAATTTTTTTTAATAAAATAAAATAAAAAAAAAAGAAAAAATTTTAATCCCTCCATCTGAAAATCGATGACTATTCAAGACTTATTTCTTATAACCAACTATTTATGTAAAGTAACATAAAAACTTTCAAAAATAAAAGCTAAGAGCATATATAGGCTAGACGCATCAAAGGTGACAGAATGGAAGATAATTCTCATCTTCTCATTTTTAACTCATAAATAGCATTCCTATCCATTATTTATCTATTTTCAAATTTAATTAATAGTTCTGGTAATAATTGCATAATTTCTATGGCCATAGAAAAAGCAGTCTGCATGCAGATAATAGGGCATTTTAATATTTATGAAGTTCAAAGTTTCCTATAAATAGAGAAATTCAGAAATTATCACCAGATCTAAAATTATATTGAAAGATAGATGAATAATTAATAACAAAGGCATGTGTCCATTGGGAACACAAAAAACAGAAGTAATAAATGTGCACATTACCACTTTGGTCAAGATACACATGCAAGGTGGCTCCTTTCTCAGGGTCACCTCTGGACATGTGGCTACCTAAATGGAGGAGCTACTGTGCTTGGACCTTAGAGTTATTATCAATACTAATAATGAGTTTTAAGCAAAAAAGAGCAAAGTTTGCATACATGGTGGCTGTCATTACCTACTGTCTCCTTTCATCCAGGCAGCATTCCTGATTTATTATGGGAATAGGTATTATTAAGCCAATGAGGCAATATAGCAGTTGAGCAAAGTGCAGTGGATTCTGACTCTCTGGGTTCATATCCTCACTGCTCTATTCATTTGCCCTGTGAAAGTGGTGCAAATCTCTTTGCCTCTCTGTTATTATGTCTCCAGTGGATGTGCATCCCATTACTTCCAGCCTGCTGCCTGGGGAGCAAAGCCACCTCTGGCAAGAAAAAGGCACTGGGCAAAGAAATGTAGGTGGGCTGTTGGAAGCCAGGTAGGAGCACAGTGAAGAGGGAGGGAGAGCAAGATGATAAGGAGTAGGCGAGGTGGATCACAGTGAGTCCCTAGATAGCTCCAAGATGATGGCTGGTCTCCAGAAAAATCAACCATGTGATTAGAAGGGTGAAACTTTGAGCCAGCCAACCAATGGGGAGAAGAGCAGGACTGGATGTGAAATTCAATTATATGGCCAACAATTTAATCAGTCATGCCTACATAATAAAATCCCAATCAAAACTTTGGACATCATTATTCAGTAGAATATCCCAAATAGTGAACATCTCAATGTGCTAGGAGAGTGACACAGCAAGACTCCATGGACACAGAAGCTCCTATACTTGGGACCCTCCCAGTCTTTGCCCTATGCACCATTCGTTAGGTGTTTATTTCTATCATCTATAACAAAATTTTTATAATAGCTGTACAGGACATCCCTGACTTCTGTTGAATTATTTTTAGCAAAATGTTGAACCAGAGGGGGTGGTGGGAGGTGTCAAATTTGTAGCTGGCCTGGCAAAAATATGGACACCTTGAGGACATCCAAAATTTATGGGCGTCGCTGGTCTTGTAAAGGGGGTCGGTCTTGTGAAGGATTTTGCCCTTAACTTGTGGGGTCTGCTAACTCCAGGTGGTTGCTATCAACATGGAACTGAACTTCAGGATACTCAGTTGGTGTCAGAGAAATGGTTTCAGAGCGGGGGGACACTGGTAACATCCCCTATGACCAGTGCAAGCCATGTGTTCCCCTTCTGTCAAAATGGGAGTGATAATGATAGCAACCACTACATTCTGGGGTTATTCAGTAGAGATAGTTCACATAATACATGCTAAGCCTTTAGCCAAAACCGTGAACACTTAGTAAATTCACCCGTTTTGTTCCCATGTGTGAGATGAGAAAACTGAGGCTCAGAGAAAGTAAGTGAAGTCTGGAATGTGGCAGGACAGGGCTCCTGGCTCCCAGGGCAGGTCAGTTTCCACTCGCCCAGTCTGTCTCTCCCACCCATATAGCTAATTCCACGGGCTCCCAGTGACACTTTCTAACAAAAGGCACCAGAAGATAATACAAATTCCATTTGAGTAGACACATAGGATCCAATGAGCCTCCCCCAGAGGCAGCAGCATCTTTGCACTTCCATATACTTTGGTCTTAATGGCAGTGCTTGCACAAGGGCCTCAAAGAGATAAAACCTTCAGCCAAAGTTTCATCAACACACCCCACGGGGAAGGCTGGCTTGGAAGATTTGTTTTCTTATACCTATAAAAGCACATCTATATGCACCAACACACACACACACACACACACACACACACACACACACACACGCACGCACACAGCCGTTACTACGTTTTAAACCCTAAACTGTGCTAAAGAAAAAAAGAAAGTTGCCAATTTTGCGATCCCAAAACAAACCCTAAGGAATGCAGGGAGGTTCTGCAACAAAAACATTTTCCCACAAGCAAGGCTTGTTTTCTTACCCTCACCTCCTAGAGGACACATCGGAGTGGGAAGGCGGGGATGGCAGCCAGCCTCTGGCAGCGGCTGATTTTAGATGCTTTGCAGGTGCTCATGCCTTGTTTTTCTGAACAGGATCAAATCCTAAGATTTTAAACCCAAACTCTCTAAGAGCACAGCCACGAGACTCTCAAGGACAAAATGATTATCTCAGATCTCCAGAAACTGAGCAGTGTACAAAACAGCTCTGGGAAGGGAAGGGTCGCTTGTGGATTTTGATTTTCCTTCAGCTTTGAGAGAATATAAATTTCTTGCTGCCTTAAGATAGTGGTTTGTAGCTGGATAAGTTCTAGCAGAAATCTTTGCCTCTCTCCTTCAAAACAGTCATTTGACGACCATGTTATTTTGTTCATTCAAATTCTTTCCTGTTTTTTAAACACTTCACAGGGTATTTTAAGTTGTGTGCCTTAGCTTTAACAACAACAACAAAGTTTTATTGAAGTAAAACATGTATACTGAGAAGCAGACAATTGAACACACTCATTTTCACACTCATATGCAACTTAACTTTTAAAAAGAAAATCAATTTAAGGTTTTCCAGTTCCAAAGTGTTTGCTAAGGTTTACATGTTACAAAACATTAGTATCAGAAAAAGTGCATGGGGAGACACCTATGAATTCATTCATCTATTCAAACCATAGGTATTTATGGAGTGTCAAACACGGGCCAGGTTGTGATGTGCATCTGTGAGTAAAGCAGAAAAGACCCCTACCTTCAGGCGGCTTACAGATAGTGGGGGAGAAATGATACCAAGAGGAAACAATAAGATAGAAATGCATGTAATGATTAATGGTGACAAGAGCCAGGAAGAAATAAAGTGTGTGATACAGCAGGATGGGTCATGGTTAGAGGTGAATCAAATTAAAATACAAAAACAAAGTCCTGTCACTTTCCTGAGCTCACTTGTCTCTTCACGGAACTGTGAATTCAGTCCCCCCAACACCACATCCTTTGTCTTTTTGTTGTGAGGACTTGTTAAAGCCTCACAAAGGGTAGGCTTGTAAACATCTGAGGAGACAGAAATTGACTGAGAGGCCCAAGCATTGTGTGCAATTCACAGAGACTCTCATGAACAGACTCAAATGATTTTCATCCCATTCAACAGCTCTGAAAGATGGAAGGATCTGCCTGACAAAATGGGATGGGAAAGAAAAGGTGAGCCAGGAGCACCTACTGAACTAAGATCTGGAGCTTATCTTGATAGAGATTTCAGTGTGTAAAAAACATACTAACAATTGGGTGCTGGATATTAACAAATCATAAATTAGATGCAGCCAATGATACGATTAAAAGTGCCTCCCTTATTCCTTATGAGACATCTATAAAAGTCCCCACTTACTTTGTGTTAAAACTGAGACAGCCAGTTTTCTAAAATGAGGTGTTTTTCTTTTAGGGATCTCATCAACAAAAGGTGGTGTCTGCTTATATGGGCCATACACACCATGTGAGGATCAGTGACCTCCTGTTTCATTTCCTGTGGGTCCCTGAAGATCCCTGCTAGGATGAGACTCTTATTTTGATCTCTTCCTTCATAGCACTTACCACAATTGTAATTCATTCAAGATATGTTTGTTTAATGCAAATCTCTCCCAAGAGCTGTAAGTCAAAACTGTGATGGCTCATTTACAGTTGTATTCCCATTTCTTAGGATGGAATATCTGTCTCTCTCTGGATATAGACACAGGTATACATAAAAATAAATATACACATATAAATACAGGTATAGGCATAGGCACAGAGATACAGTGAGAGATAGATAGGGAGACACAGATTATAGACATACAGATAAAAGTATAAATAAGGAGTAGATACAGATATGACATAGATATAAGCATAGAAATAAGAAAAGAGATACAGAAAATGGTATACAGATAAAGATATGACAGGCATTTTCTGAGCAAATGGTGACTCCTGACCACTACACTCATATATTGATCTAGATCTTTCCCTATCAGTGATACCCAATCATCATACCATATATTTGTGGAACACTTGTCATTTTCCAAACCTCTCTCAAAACAGTTTACCTTATTCAGATCTCAGCAATCCTATGAGGTCAGCAAGCTGCACAAGCATTATAATCTCCGTATCTGACATGAGAAGGAGAGGTTCTGCTGTGTCCACAGTCCCACAGCCAGTGTGTGTGTGCATGTGCATGTGCGTGTGCGTGTGTGTGTGTGTGTGTGGTGGGGGGGGGGGTGGGTGATGGCGGGGATCAGCCATCACATGAACACACAATGTTAATTTCAGGCCAGGCTCCTGTTTTCTTTTCTAACATCAAATGGTTCTTTCAAGTTCTCCAGCTCTGAACGGCTCTTAACACAGAGGTTCCTCAGAACCTTTCAAACACTCTCTATAACAATGCATGTTCAGAATTATGTGCATCCTGGAATGGTCAATCGACAGCATCGTTTTCAGACCCAACCACGACTTGGCTTAGGGTGGGAACAGGATGAGCTCTTCAAAATTCTATTACTGCAGAGATGCCAAATATCAATAATGTGCTTTAGGAGGAAAAAAAAAACCCCTCAATTTCCAAAAATAGTTAAGCAAATGGAGAAAAGAGAAGAAACTGACCTCCAGATGACCAAATAACCCTAAAGTTATTATGTATTCTCCTCCTCTAGGAAAGAATTAATTTTTCCCCATGTTTAATAGCAAATAACTCCACAGCATTAACGGCTTCCATATTCGTCTACATTTTATGTTCTTTTAGCAGAGTGTGACACTGCATACACACAGATTCTGAACACATATAAACTTTTCTGTGGAGGTAAAATCTACTATAGTTTGATTAAATTTTGGAGCCAGTGCAGTGAAGGCCACAGATACCCAGGAGACAGGGGACTGCATAGCATTAATGGGTGTTGCCTAGTGAAGAGAAACTTATGTCATGAGGAAATGCCACAAGGACTGAGCCTCTTACTGCACTAAAAGCATGGGTTTGGGTGGTGTGAATATTGCAAAATATCTGGTCTTTAGAGCCACTGCATTTGCAAAAGTTGAGAGACGGGTTCTTTGCTAAGCCCTGCAAGCTCCGCCATAACATGTGGGACACATCAGCTATAGGCAAAAGGACTGTGTTTCTCCAAATAAGTGCTAAATCCCTTGTTCCTCTGGGTTTTCACTTCCCTGCACACAGGATGTGGGCATTCGAGGTATGAACAGCCTTGGGCACTTGTGGCACACTGTCCTTGTGCTCTGTGAATTTTAGTTGGTGGAGAGTAGGTTAAAACATTACATTTTGTAATAAAAGCAGGTGGCCTCCCTAATATTTTATATGAGTTTTATTAAACATCACTAAATAAATCCCAACTCCTTGGAGCAATCACAAGAGTAGTTCATGTGCAAAGTGGTCAGATTCCAACTCAATGACTTGTTCTTCAGGGGCATGACGGTCTGCCTTTCATGAGGGGTCCACCCCTTGGATCCCAGGGTTAGATAATGCTACTATTCTCTTCTATTTCTCATCTTCCTTTCCCTTTCTGGCCACAAGAGATGTGAGCTCCAGGTGAGGTCATGTGACTAGCTCTGACTACCAAGTTTCACTTTCAGGCAAAAGCACTGAAAAGCTGGTGCATGATTCTCCACGTTTTCTTTTTCAGTCACAATAACAAGTAAGTGGTGTGTTTCAGATCATGTAACTCCAAGAGGGTGGAGTCTCCATGTACTAAATCCCTGCATCACTACTGGGAGCAGAGCTCTTGATAATCTGTGCTAGATATATAAAAGCTGTGTCCCATGAAGCTACTGAGATTTAGGAGTCCATTTGCGACTGTGGCATCACCTAACTTATCATGACTAATTGACCCTCTAAATCAAATTCTCTAGAGAATTCACAGCCCTCAAAACATCCTCAAAATATGATGAAAACCCAGCCATGTGCACTTGTGTGGTCAGGTAGCAGACACATCAGAAGAGTCTCAGCAGCATTTATAGAGAGATAAACATTCTGTGTTATTGAGTAGACCACAAAATTTAAATCAAATTTTATAGTAAAACATGAGGAATATAAAACTCACTGAAAGCCTCTTAATCACTCTGTTATGGGCATAAATTTTAGCAGTTAAGTTTTGCTTGGTCATATGACACTTTCTACAGAATTAGCTTGAGGTTATGAAAAGAAACTTGGGGATGGAGAAGAAGGCTGCTTGGGGACCCCTATGCCAGTTGCGAATTCCCTTCAACCTAAGGGGGCTAAGCCTGTTCCTCCCACAATGGGAATAATTCAAGGTTTAGGTGTTCCAGGAGCTCTGACCCAACAGTCACCCTTAGGATCTCTGTCAGATTCAGCTGGGATGTGCTGCTGTCTGTGACAATGTCAAGTTTTCAGAAGGCAGCTAAGAACAGCTCAGGAACAAATGTGTCAAGAGCAAAAGGATAAAGTGATTAACCACTGCCTGGTTTCCACCCAGTTTTATCACCAAAAGCCCCACATCCCTGAAATCCTCTCAATCCCAAGCAAACTGGGACCATTGGTCACCATGAAAAAGGGAAGGACAAGGATCAAGGACCAATAACCCACTCTAGCATGAAGCGTTACAGAGTAAGGAATAAATACTCTCTTGATCGTGCTCACTCCCTTTATCAGCCCTATTTTAGAGCTGAGCTGCTTTAGGAGAAGACTGAGTATTTGTACCTGAATTTAGTCCAGGCTGCCATATAAAATACACAAACTAGGTGTCTGGAAGAACAGAAATCTTATTTTCTCATAGTCCTGAAGGCTGGAAGTCTGACATGAGGATGCCAGCATGGCCACATTCTGGTGAGAGGCTTGCAAATCACTGCCTTCTTGCTGTGTGAGGATACACATACACATGGAGGAGAGAAAGAAAAACATCTTCCTCTTCTTATAAAGTCACCAATCCTAGTGGATTAGGATCCCACCCTTATGACTTCATTTAATCTTAACTGCCTTCTAAAAGCTCTAACTCCAAATACAGTCACATTGGGAATTAAGACTTCAAAAGATCATTTTGGGGGTTGGGGACACAATTCAGTTCCTAACAAACACAGAGCCCTGTGCCGACCCAGTATGCATTGAGAGCCAATAATTAGAAATCCATTCAACTCATCAGAAATGTCTGATAAGATTGGAGTTAAGCTAGTAAAAGAAAAACACTCCTTATTGCTTGTGTTTGTTAATACCTGAGGGAGAGGTTTGGTTTTAATAACAAGAGTAAACTGATGCAGTGCTTCTCAGACTTTACTGTGCTTGCAAATTACGTAGGTATCTTGTTCAAATGAAGACTCTAATTCACCGAATTAGAGACTATGATTCTGTATTTCTAACAACCTCCCAGGTGATGCTAAGGTGTCTAGTCCAGCAACTAGAGTGAAGGCCAGAGTGCCCTCCATCTTTTCCAGGACCCCAGAACTGGGGTTCTTTACATGCCTTTCTCTTGTATCACCTGAGCCTCTAATCCGTAAATTAAATACATAAGCCAACAACCAAGCAAGTAAATAAGCACAATTGAGAAGAAGGTAAGGGTTGGACATTTTAAAATGCCATGTATTAATCCTCACATGCCATGTCTGCTGAAGCTTTGATTAGCCGCTTTTGTATTTCAGGTCACTGCTTCAATCACAATTATACCTGGCTACACTTACATTCTTCCCACATGTACTTGGGGTTTTAGAATTGATATGCAAGAAGAAATAGTTACAGTCTGAGTGGAAAGCAGAAACCCAAGAAGGAAGCAATAATATTTGATGTTAAAAACACATGTATATCTGCAAATGATTTCAACATAACATTTTATTCAAACCATGTTTTCCAAATGCATAGAATCTATCCATAATTAAGAGAGAGAAAGAAAGTCTGTGTGTGTGTGTGTGTGTGTGTGTGTGTGTGTGTGTGTGTGTGTGTGTAGGTATTGGAGAGATAGTAGGGGGAGAGATAGTAGGGGTGAGGAAGCAGAGGACAGAAACTCAGTATAAATGTACAGGTCAAGGACAGACTGAAAACTACTTAGCTCCCGTTTGGGTACCATTTGGAGAAAAAGACTATATTTATTAGTTCACCCATCCTTCAGTAGATATGGACTGAATTCCAATGAAAACACATTTAAAAAAAAAGAGAGAGAGAAAATAAAAGGGTTGTTTGGGATAGAACTAACCTAAATATCCATGTTTACTTCATTTTCCCTTACCATGTGATACCAAACGATGAGATTTCACTCACCAACCATGGCCTTCCCTCATGAGAAGCTTCCTAAACTTACTCTTCTCCAGTGACCAGTGGTCAGGGAGGAATGTCAGAGTCCTTCCTAAATTTCCAGCTTAACTTTGGCATACTGCATTGAACTCAAAGAACATTTGTGGAATGAGTGAACAAATGAGGAATGAGTTGTCTTTCTTCAGGAAAGGACTCAGAAGCAAATGCTTTTTTCTGTTGTCTTCTCACATGCCACTTCACCCTCCCTACCTTCCTCCCTTGCCCCACCGGTCAAGTGCACAGTTCTACAGAGTTAACAAGTCTGGCTCAGCCTTTATTAGCTTTATTAGCTTTATTAGTGTGATTTTAACCTCTCTAAGTGTTTTTACTTCTCATCACTACAATAGCATAATGATATCTCCATCATAGAGTTATTGACTAGTTTACCAGATAAATAGAAAATGAATCCCATAAACACAACAGATAACCAAGAAATGATCATCCCTTATTTTTTAAAAAACCTGTGAGATACCATTTGTTTTCCTTTTTACAATTACTTATATAAATTAAAAAATAAATAAATTTAAAATTGGGGTAATGAATTTAGACCAACTTTAGACATTTAGGACATTTAGACCAACATCCCAAGAAAAATCTTAAATAATCATCTGATTAGTCCCTCCTCTACGTCTAAGAAAAATCGAGTCACTCCAGAAATCACGAGGGTGGCTTCTACTGTACAAGAAATTATGAAATGAGTGATAAGAAAATAAAGGCTCCTAAAAGGCCAAATTATAAACAAACTTTAGTTAAAAATAAATTCTAGCAGGGTGGCTCAGTCGGATAAGCAGCCAACTCTTGATTTCAGTTCAGGTCATAATCTGTTTGTGAGACTGAGCCTTGCACGGGGCTCTGTGCTGACGGTGTGGAGCCTGCTTGGATTCTCTTTTTCTCCTTCTCTTTCTGCCCCACACCCCCCTCCCCCCGCCTGCCTGCCTCTCTCTCTCTCTCAAAATAAATAAACTCAAAATTTTTAAATAAATAAATAACAAACCCATGACTAAAAGTTGCCTTCTACTAATTATCAAAAGGCTTACCAAATCCAAATTGAAGATCATTGTATACTCTTCAAATGAGCGTGGGTTTAGAAATGTTAACAGTTCAGTGTCAGTGAGGGTCGTGTCAGGACTGCCAGATATAAGTTATGGCTATAAATTGGTGGTATTGTTTTTCTTGTAAGGAAGAAATTTACCATCTCACTTTCCTTTGTTTATTCATTTACTTACATCAGTATGTACTCATGTATTTGTACTGTACTTAATGGATTATAATCTGTTAGTCTTATTTTTATTTTGATACTCAAATTGTTCTACATCTGGCCACCAAAAGTCCAGAGAATTTCATTTCTTTATCTTTTTGACATGCCCCCATCATTCTTTGAAGATTTTGTTTCTTTCTGGAAAAAAAAAATTTAAAAAATATTAAAATAAAAAAGTTCCTTGTTCATCTTGTACTTCTGCTGCTCCAATTCAGGAATCATTAGTCTTTTCTCCAATGAGTCCTTTTTTTTTCTTCTTCTTCTTTTTTTTTTTTTTTTTTTTTTTTTTTTTTTTTTTTAGTGGTGAATGGTATTTAGAAACCAAGATCTAGATGCCAGGTATACTTACTGTTTTTGGAGTCTCACTGACTCCAGTATTTTATTTTATTTATATTTGTTTTACTATTTCCTTCCTTTTACTTAATTTTCTTCCTTTTCTAGATTCTTCAACTAGAAACTTGAACTAAGTGATTATTAATTTTAAATCACTCTAAAATTCAAAGCAATAAATTTATAGCATTTATAGCTATAATTTATAGCTATACCTTCCATCTGTCTTTTAGCTGCATCCCATAACTTTTGTTATGTTATCATTCATTGTCATTTGGCTCAAAATATAATTTCCCTTGTGCTATCCTCTTTAATCCAAATATCATTTAGAAGTGTGCTATTTAATTTCCAAAACTTTGGAAATATACTCAATATATACTCAGAAAATACACTCAATAATATTTCAAAATCTGAAATGGATTAAGATTTGTTTTATGCCCAAAATATATCCAATCTTGCGGCAATGTTTTCTGTGCTTTTGAAAAGTATGTGCATTCAGCAGTTGTTGGGTATACTATTCTACAAATGTCATTAGGTCAAGCTAGTAGATAGTGTTGCTTACGTCACCTACATCTTACTGCTTTTTGTCTGTTCTGTCAGTTTTTGCTCCATTTATTTGAAGTTCTGTTATTAGGCATAAGCACTTATGCTTCCTGATGACTTGGTATTTGTGATGAAATGTCCCTTTTATTTTTAGCAGTACTCTTTATCTTGATAAATACGTTTTTGATATTAATAGAGCCACTCGGGCTTTCCATGTACTTGCTACATTTGGTGCACATGTTGTTTTTTTGTCCTTTTATGTCATACTATTTAAGATTTTATAATGTGTATTTTTTAATGTTTTTATTTTTGAGAGAGAGAGAGAGAGAGAGAGAGAGCATGAGCTGGGGAGGGGCACACAGAGAGGGAGACAGAATCGGAAGCAGGTTCCAGGCTCTGAGCAGTCAGCACAGAGCCTGACACGGGGCCCAAACTCACAGACAGCAATGATCATGACTTGAGCTAAAATCAGATGCTTAAATGAATGAGCCACCCAGGTGCCCCTTGTAATGTGTATTTAAAGTGGATCTCTTGTACACAACATACAGTTATTTCTTTTTAAAATCCAGTCTGACAATATTATTCTTTTAATCTGAGTGTTCAGTCCATTTACATTTAGTGTAGTTATTGATATAGTAGGACCTAGCTTTATCATTTGCTTTTTATTTTCTATTTGTCTATTACTTTGCTGTTGTTTTATTGTTTGTCCTCTCTTTCTTCTTTTCAATTTTCTTTTGGGTTGATATTTGTATTACCCCATTTTATTTCTTCCACTACCAAACACTATACCTCTTTGTATTATTTTAGTAGTTGCTCTGGGGATTAAATGTCTCCTTAACATAGCATGGTCTTAGTATTAAAACTAACAAGTTCTTGCCAAATGTAAGAAATTTTCAACAACATATTTTTAACCTTTGTGTCTATGTATGTTTTAAACTTGCAAAACAGTGACATCACTCTTTAAACAGTTACACGGATTTTCCAAAATCAGAGTACTAACCTCTGTAGATATCTATATATTTATCATGTTCAATTCTTTCTCTCTAGCTTTTTTTTAATGTTTAGTTATTTCTGAGAGAGAGAGAGAGAGACAGAGACAGAGACAGAGAGAAACAGAGAGAGACAACGTAAGCAGGGGAGGGACAGAGAGAGAGACACACACACACAGAATCTGAAGCAGGCTCCAGGCTCCGAGCTGTCAGCACAGAGCCCAACGTGGGACTCAAACTTGTAAACTGCAAAATCATGACCTGAGCTGAAATTGTAGGCTTAACCAACTGAGCCACCCAGGCGCCCCCAATTCTCTTTACTCCTTCTGTTAAACACAAATTTCACCTAAGGTCATTTCCTTTCATACTGGAAATCCTTCTTAGATATTTCTTACAGCGAAGGTCTAATGGTGATGTAATGTCTGTTTTTGTCTGAAAATGACTTTATATCACCTTCTTCTGTGAAATATATATATATATATATACACATACATATATATATATATGTGTATGTATATATATAATGTTTATTCATTTTTGAAAGAGAGAGACAGAGCAGAGACAGCACATGAGTGAGGGAGGGGCAGAGAGAGAGGGAGACGCAGAATGTGAAGCAGGCTCCAGGCTCCCAGCCATCAAACCAGAGCCCTATGCGGGGCTCGAACTCACAGACCGCGAGATCATGACCCGAGTGGAAGTCGGATGCTTGACCCACTGAGCCACCCAGGTGCCCCAGTGTGAATGATATTTTTAACAGATAAAGAATTTGAGGTTGACAGATTTCTTTCTTAATCATTTAGAGAGTCCTTCAACTGTCTTCCTGCCTTTATTGTTTCTGAAGAGAAACTGACCATATATAAGCATTATTATGCTCCCTGAAGGCAATGTATCTCTTGCTCTCACTTTTTACTTTTTATTTTCAAAACTCATTTCAAATATTTTTAAAGTTGTAAAAAGCCTTTTTCACTATGACTATGATGTGAAAATTAAAATCACATTAAACATGGTTTTCTTCGTATTTACCCTGCTTGAGGTTTCTTGAGCTTCTTGAAGTTGTTAACTTTGAAGTTATTTCACCAAATTTGGGAAAAATTCAACTACTATTTATACATAATCTTGTCTTCCCTAATTTCTGGGACTCTAATTACCCATAGGCTATACCACTTGATACTGTCCACAGGTCACTGGTCTTCTGTTAATAATTTAATCATTTTCTCTGTTCTCCAGATTGAATATTTTATATTAATCTACATTAATTCCATTGATTTTTTTTTTGCTGCTGTCTCCATTCTGCTTCCAAACCTACACAGTGAAGCTTTCATCCCAAATATTTTAATTCTAAGATTTTCACTTTTTCTTATGACTGTGCATCCTTTTAAATTCCTATCCAGATTTACAATAGCTGTTTTAAAGTCCTTGTTTGTTAATTCCAATACCTTGGTCATATCACAACTCTTTTTTCCTCATGATTATGGGTTATATGTTTCTACTTCTTTTAAATCAAATAATTGTTATTTATTCATCAATTTTATTTATGCAGGACAATGAATCTCTAAGTGTCCAAGATAGCAATGCAAGGTAGAAAGTTTGGAGCCACTAAAACTATACTTTAAAAGAATTTGGAACAACATGACTGTAACTATATTATTAAAATGTATGGATAGGGGCGCCTGGGTGGCTCGGTCGGTTAAGCGTCCAACTTTGGCTCAGGTCATGATCTCACAGTCCGTGGGTTCGAGCCCCGCGTCGGGCTCTGTGCTGACAGCTCAGAGCCTGGAGCCTGTTTCAGATTCTGTGTCTCCCTCTCTCTGTGACCCTCCCCCGTTCATGCTCTGTCTCTCTCTGTCTCAAAAATAAATAAAAAAACGTTAAAAAAAATTTTTTTTAAAAATGTATGGGTAAAAGACAAAGAAGAAATATAACTTAGAATTTTCGTTTGTCATGGGAAACTTTAAGTGACTTTTAAAATTCTATTTTGTTGGTATTTCCCACCAAATCTATTATAAAAGTGCATTTGTTTAATAGTTATATATTTAATTTTCTGTGACAAAAATATCTTCATTCCAATTCTTCTGTGATCCTTATGAAATAATTCATTTCTGTATGCTGTCCAGATATCTCCACATCCTTAGCCAACTTTTCCATTCTAGTGGACTGATCAGAATCTTTTGAGTTGAAGCCCTTGGTCAGAATATTACCTGTACCACTTAACTAAACAAATGGCTTTTGATTGTTATTTAACTTCCCTGATTCTCATTTTCATCATATTTATTTGAGAAAAGACCACATGTAACAAGAGTGAAACCGGTTTTAAAGAGTAACACACTTGGTAAGTGTGAGTTATCTTGCTATGGTGAACAGTTGAGGGATTTTCAAATGGATAGTTTTTCATTCCTAACCTGATCTTCCCACTAAGGACATATGGGCCATTAGGCCTCTTTGGGGGATCTTGGCTGAGCCCATTTTGGTTTAGAAGAATTTGGCTAACGACCTAATCACAGAAGACTGGCAGAGCATTCTTTGCTTTTCTTTCTTTCTTTTTTTTTTTTTTTTTGTACCTAGTTGTTTATCCAGGAAAGTTACTTTGAAATGTGTCATAACCACATATATTCTTCTGTTATTCTCGCTCTTTCCTTTTGCATAATTTCTCATCCTTTCAGAATCACAAAAAAGCAATTTTCCCACTGCTATTTTGGGGGTGAATGTAGGGTTCTTTGCAAGAAGCAATATTCCTTCCTCCCCCACTCCCACCAGCCGCCAAATGCCTAGAATTCAGTTCAGTAAGTTCTCTTCTACTCACCCCATCAATAATTCCTTTAAAAACAAAATAATTTCCACTCAAAGCCTTTCATCTGTTGATGTCAGCAATTCAGTAACTAATTAATCTCCACAATATGCTTGGATCAGCATTATCCTCTTTTGTTTTCAGATGAGCAAACAAACACTATGAAATTAAGCAGATTGTTCAAGGTCAAACAAGGAGTCAACATCTGAGCCCGATTTGAACTCAGAATCCCCTATTTTCAAGGCTGGGGATCGAAACACAAGTTTACTCAACACATGTTGAAAGCATGTGGCATGTACAGTCATGCATGTCTGCATTTCATGACACTGTGTGTTAGTAATGGGGAGTGACGTTTTAGTATAGGCTTGTAAACAGTTTCCAAAATCAAGTAGTTTCCCAGGATTCCTACTGGAAATATAACAGCCTACTTCTACTTTTTTTCTTCCTTCCTTACATAAGGTGATCCTCACTCCCGGTTTGACTGCGACAGTTCCAATTAAGCCAGTTCCCTAGAAGAGTCATTAAAATGAGCCCCTTTTACTCTCAACACTGTTCCAGGTAAAACTGTGAGTGAAGCTGTCTTACTCATAAAGCATCTGGAGCACTAGCATAACACGATCTGTTAGGTTAAACACAGCCATTTCCTTTCCCCAAACTCAAAACACGCAAAAAACAGGACAGTGTTGTGTGTCCAAAGAAGCAGCAAGCAGAGACTATGTGGGATGGTAGGAAAGTAGGAGGAGATGGAAGGAAACAGACACAGGGAGGTTGGCCGAAGTGGTGAATTCAGAGAAAGGAAAAGATTCTTTAAGACTGAGAGGAGGGCAGAGAGGTTCTGGTGGTGAGTCCTTGGGGGTCCGGACACAGCGCAGTGAGTGTCCAAGCATTAACATTGATCTCCTGCTCCAGGTGTGGCACAGAATTAGTAAAGCTGTCCCTTTCAAAGGACTGGACAGGACTGCATAATAAGCATCACAGTAACGCCCATAATGCCCCATGGACTAGCAGCCCTTCCTTATGTTCCAAGCCATCATAAGTCTCACTGACGAATGTCCCTGTAATATACGGGAGGGCAGCAGTGTCCATCCCAATACCCCATAGTCAACTGTGATTGAATTTCTCTAAACTCTGGTGATTATATACTCAGAACCATTTAATTTGATTTACAAAAATAATGTGCCACCTTCTGCATCTATACATGATAAGGTAAAATTCATAACCAACTCCCTCAGTCAAAAAGCAAACTGTGATCAGCTGCTAACACTATCCATCATTAAAACTCCCAAATATAAATTTCAAAGAAAGTATAGGGGAGGCAGAGTGCTCAATTTCCTCTTGTCTCTGCCTGGTTGTGTCTGGGTCTACGGCCCAATATCCCTTAAAGACAAAAGACAGGAGTTGCATGCCTGATTTAGTGAGCACCTTCCAACAAGCAATTATGAAAGACTTGGGCCCATTCTCCCACGGCAGAAGAGGGTAGGTCAAATGGTTCATCCCTCATCCAGCATTTCATCGGATAAAAATATACCCATGACGTGTAACTTCAATTGTGCATATGTTTACTAAACTATAAACAATTAATTTATTATCCAATTTTCTTGTCAATTTGAGAGATGTTTTTTAATCTCTGCAAAGGAAGGAGGGAATTTAACATACCATCCAGCTCTCAAGGTCCCAATCTGGAGTGCTCCCAAGTATTTATGGGGCCCCATCTACTCAGAGTCACTGTCTGCATCCCGTTAGGTGGGTGTCTATGAGTCCCTGGGGAAAGCTCTATGGCACTGGGAGAGGAGCAAAGGGGATATTATCATACCCCATAGGGACCATATATTTTGATCTCTTCAGACAGCACAGAATTATGATGACATTTAGCTTTAACTTTATATATTTGCATTTACACCAGTGGAAACAGTAGTTACTGCTCCAGAGGTTGAAATGAATAATCTGAAATTTGTTACCTCTAAGTTTCTTAGTAAGGCCACATTACTATTATTAAACTATAGGATCTGATGCACTGAAGGTACTCTAGGGTACAGAACAAAAGCAATTATCTAGAAATAGTGGGTAACTACACTTCTTACAACACAGGTCTCTTTTAAAATTCAATAAAAACAAAATAAAACTTATTGTCTTAGAACACTTGCAGAACACCTTAAATACTTACAACTAACCAGTAAAAGGCTGTTTTTGCCTACAAATTTAGAAAATAGTCTTTACAAAGGCAACAACTTAAATGACTCTCATTCTAGCTTCCTACTCAAGACACAGGACAGAGTCACTCCGGGCATAATTTTTCTTGGCAACAGTATGAAATATTGAAGAAAACTACCTCCTACAGCTTCCTCTTTTTATAAACCAGGAGCTTGAGCTCCCTTTCCACTTTGAAAAATCCTACCTCTTCTTCAAAAGTTTTACAGCCTGTGAGCAACCTCCCATGACTTCCCCTGAAAGAATTATTCACTCTTTTCTCTGCACAGCCACCCATCTGTACATGCGTGTATGAGAATGCTCTGTAATGAGTGCAATACATATATTTGTTTTCCCTTACTTCAGTGTGCGTGCTTCAAGGATGGGATGGGTATATTCTCCTTCGTGTTCTCCTTTCCTTCCTGCCCACCTATCCAGTCCATAAATAAGTTCTGCCAACTTAACCCAAAACAAACCTGCCCACAGGCCTTTGCAGCTATGGCTATCACCTTCCATCGTGGCATTATAACCTCCCTTTGGGGTGATGATTTCTTCTCCTCTGTTTTTTCCCTCCTACAACCCATTCATTCATAGAAGACACAGTGATCTTTAAAAAATATAAATCAAATCACGATACGCCCCTGCTGAAAACATGCCTATCTTTCCATGGAATGCAAAATAAAAGGGAAACCTCTTGCAGGTTTGCATATCCAACTTCAGTAATTCTCAACAGAGGGGGCATTTGGCAACGTCTGAGAACGCTTTTAGTTGTCACAACTGGAGGAGTGGAGTACTGGCATCTAGGGGGTAGAGGCCAGGGATGTAGATAAACACTCTGCAGGGCATACGACAGCCCCCACCACAGAGAATGATCCAGACTCAAATGTCAGTATAGCCAAGCTTGAGACGACTGCTCTGTGGGATCTATCCCCACTCACCTCTCCAACTTTATCTCACACTGAGCCACCTATCATCCCCTAAAAGCCAACCAAGTTCTTGCTTCCTGTACCATTCCAAGTTTGTTCCCACCCTAGGGCTTCTGCATTAACTGTTCCTTAGGGTTGAAATGCTTCCCCCAAATAATTATATGTGCTCTCCCTTTACTGTGGTATTTCAGCCTAAAGGTTACATCTTTATAAATGCCACCTTTTCCCATCCAGGCTTAAGGGCCCCACCTAGCCGCTTATTGTCACAGCAACTAATCTTAATCCATAGT
This sequence comes from Panthera tigris, assembly GCF_018350195.1. Taxonomy (NCBI): domain Eukaryota; kingdom Metazoa; phylum Chordata; class Mammalia; order Carnivora; family Felidae; genus Panthera; species Panthera tigris. Next base: position 36,116,895 of record NC_056675.1, read on the forward strand.
TTATTTTAATTTCATTTAAATCATAATTTAAATCATAACCACCTGCTTCTTACATGCCTATTTGCTTGTTTTGATCACCCAATATATTATAAGTCCCATGAGGGCAGAGATCACTGGTTTGTTCTCTATTTTATTCCCAGAAACTAACAGCATCTGGCAGATTTGAGACATTCACTCCATTTTTTAAAATTAAGAGATGTATTAATAAATGATTTTCTCAAAACAAAACACTAGGCCCCCGCACTGTCCCTCAGGTCAGTATTATTATCTTCACTCAAGATCAGAAAGGCAGCAAGGGCAGATTTTGACTCTCCACCTCTGAGCCAGAAAATTAGAATGGCACCTCTTAGAGCCAAATGGAAAGACTTGGGTTTATGGATGTGAGAACACATCTAATGCACGTGCATAAACAGAAATACTAATGTACCCATGCATAAAGTGTCAATGATTACTGGAAACCTTCTAATTAATGGATTAGTGTCCACTTAGAAAACAAGAGAGTAGACAATGCTCTCAGCTGGGGCTTCTCCCATGCAGCCCTCATGTCACAGCCATGAGAAGATGGAGCTTCTGACCTAAAGCCAACTTAGCCCCAGCACACTTTGCCTGGCCTTCCTAATCAGTTAAAACTCATCCAGTGGCAAGTCTCACCAGCAATGCTGCATTTCTTCCAGAAATGAGAGATGGCGACTCAGATGGCGGTACATGTAAGACGCCTGCAGAGGTACAATCCCAGGATCCCAGAGCTTGGGAAGGCAGCATCAATTTTTATTACAAGCGTTCCAATCCGCAGCCTGATTTCTCCTGGGTACAGCTTCATGCCGTAGAGTCCCGGAGCTTTCTGGCCCACGTTCATTTGTTTGGCAGCTGTAACCTGAGCTGAATTTTTGAGCAGGGTGGCCGTCATTGATTAGCACAGAGAAAAACCTATCTCCTGTTTACTTTTGTCATTCAATTTTAGATGCTTGTTAATATACCACCCTTTCACCATAGCCTAGAGAGAGGAATCCAAGATCAAAACATCACAGGTTCTTAGAAGCATAATTGGACTAAGTGGGCCTTCATTTTAAAGGTACAGGAACCGAGCCACAGTAGGGATGGAAGTGAAGAAATCTAAAATTTCAAAAGCCAGGTACTTCCCTTTCATGATGATGTACTTAATGATCTCATTTGCTTGAGCACCATCAAGGAAAATAAAAATAAGATGTGGTTCAACAACTGAAACGTCTTTTACACACAGAGCAAAGGCCATGTGGTGACAACCCAGCGGTGCACAGCCCAACGTGACAACACACACACCATCTCCACAGAGTCACACGTGCATTTGTCTGTGTTCTTTCATCACTGTCTCCTTCCTCCTCCCAGTGCACACAGGAACAGAAAAGAATGAAGGCAGTCCTTCATCTAAGTCACTGCAGTGTGTGCATCCCGAGAGTTTCCCTTCATGATCTCAAAATACTAATGAGCACTCCACAACAGTTATAACTCCTCTGGTTGCAACTGGCAAAAAAAAAAAAAAAAAAAAAAAAAAAAAAAAAAAATGCAAAGCCAAGCTGGCTAAAGAGAAAAATACAAAGGGCAAGTTTACTAGTTCAGGTAACCCAAAAAACTCAAGACATAGAGGAGTTCAAGCTTAGCTGGATCATTTTTTAAGTGATGTCATTGGGTCCTGGCTTTTCTCTGTCTTGTGCTTCTGTTCTCCCCCCATGCTCACTCTGAATGTGAGTTTCACATTTAGGTTCCACATGGTGCCAACGTGGCTGCAAGTAGCTTCAGATCTACATCCTGCCAAATTCAAGTAAATTAAAAAAATCCCACAGACTTTGTGTCACTGGTTCTGATGGGCACACACACTCAGCTTCCAACATCATGACGACTAGCATACACGCTGCTTGGACTGGCCAGGTGTAAATCACACACTTCCTCCCTTGAGGCTGAGATGCGGAAGGTCTACCAGAATTCATAGGGACTGACAGTGGTGGAGGAGATCTCTGCAGGAGAACTGGAACACTTACAGAAGTGGGGCTGGGGGGAATCATTCTGGCAGCAGAACAGACAGCTGCCCACTACACACTCTGCATACATACTTGAGGGGGAGAAAAGAATCCAAAGTGCAGCAAGGTTAATAATACAATGAGCAGGCAGCCTAAACCAGCTGTGCGATGTCTGGTATTTTCTTTGTTTCACATAACCTTGAGCTGCTGACTGTGTTTTTGAGCCTGTAAGCAGATTTATCATTCCAAATTTCTTGAGTTTAAGTTGACGTTAATGGCTTTATGTTTGAGACCTTTCTCTTTAAGAGGTTTTTCCTAATTGAGTCCTGTTACATCTAGGATGGGTCTTTCCCTATAAGCAAAACTTGCATCTACCGATCCAAGGTGTGTAAATAGAAGTTGCAAAATGCCAATGATGACAAAAACAGGCACATGGTACCATGAGTGGTTTCCACACTAGCATAGGGAATACATGCCTCTTAACCTCTTTGACCCTGTGGGAAATAAAAGATATGGATCCTTATGGAGGGTGAGTGACACATAAGGGCTGTAACTGAAATCCAGGGGGTGAACATACAAGAACTTACTCTCAAGACCAACTGTCTATCCTTTGGGGTCACTACCCCTAGGAAGCTTGGGCTTTAGGTGGTCACCAACAACTTTATCAAGCCTTCAATCATTTCCCTTTGCAGTTCAAATAATGGCTGAGCTCTTCTCCAAAACCTACCTATGTGCCCCATTATAGGGTCCTTGTGTACTTCATGAACCTCACCTTTGGGCAACCTTTCACTACCTTAGCCCCTCTCTCTGTGCCCTTCAAGCACACACATTCTTTATTCTGCGCTTCCTCAAACAATCCAAGCCCTTTCCAGCTCTCTGTCTTCCTTCCCGTCAACAGGCCCTTCCTCCCCCCATATCTGGCCCCTCTGTCTTCTCATGAATGGCTCTTTAATTTTCTGTTCAAATAGCTTCTCAGAAATTCTCTGTGGTCTTCCCTGACTAAACTATTCCACTTCTTAAATATTTATTTAACAAGTATTTCCTGAGTACCTACTATGTGTCAGACACTATCACATGGACTAGAGATTCTAAAAGAGCTTCCTGTCCTTTGTGAAGCCTTAGTTTCTTTCCCATACATTTCACATCTTGTGATGACTTTAGTTATTTGCCCATTTGTTGTTGTTGCTTTTCTATGCTTCCCACTAGAACAAAAACTCCGTAAGTGCAGGAATAGTGTTTGGTGTATCTCCACCTTAGGGACTAAGCAGACGTTCAGTTATCTTTACTTGAATGAAGGGAGACAGACTGGGGTGCTAATCTACAAGAAGTTGGTAAGAACTGACAGTAGAAATAATCTCCGAGGTTAAGGAAAGGTCCACATGAGAGTGCAGGAATTAACCCACGGGGATTGGTTTGCCTGGCCAAAATGTGCTGCTCAAATTAAGGTGCATAACTTTGATCTTTGACCTATGATCATGAGAACACACCAGCCAGATAAAGTTTAGAAATGTTCCAAAACGCAATTCCCATGGGGAGTGGACGGAGACTGCCCTGTACAGAGATCTCATGGACGCACTCTTCTCAAAACTAGCATTTCAGACACCTGGTATGAGAATTTGGTATTTTATGGGAAGGGAATCATTTGTTTGTCCTGTTCTAATAACTGTGTGAACACTTTCAGTGCTTCAGTTACTGTGCTATAAGCACTTCACACGCATTAACTTGATGAATTCTCACAATGGTGTTATGAGGTAGGTTTATTGCTAACCCCATCTTAACGATGGGGAAACTGAGGCAATGTAATGAGCTCAGCTGGTAAGTAGCAGAAACAGGATTTAAACCCAGACCCACGTGCTTAATCACTACTCATAATACTGCCTGTTCGAATGCCCATTATATAAACACAGCAACCAGGGCTCAACAAGCTTTACTGACTTGATCTTGTCCACAGAATTAACATCTTCCCGCATGAATATTCGCACCAAGGTTGAACTTTTAGTCATTAACACTTTAGAGTAAATGTGAGTTTGAACACCTTTGGAAGCATAGGCTTTTCTAAGGAGACGGGCGGATAGCCCACAAGAAAGAGGGTAAGATAAACTCGGATATGGCACAGAAATGGTGCTGTCTCTGGCGTGAGTTTAAGAGACTGCCCGCAGGTTGGTTCTAAGGGAGGGGTACTCTTCGGTTGGAAAGCAAGCATCCCAGGACATGGGCTGAGCAAAAGCTGCATGGTGTTACGTAGGAACTGTAGGCTGTATCAGATGATAGAAAACAGCTAAGCTGGCTGCCTCGGTCTTTAATTAAAACACTACATCCAAAGACTATGAGATACAGGCACTTATAAACTTGTTCACACGTTTACAAAGAGGCCCGGAAGATTAAATTCTTCATTTGTTCCTTCAAAGGAAGAACTGTGTGATTGCATAACTAGATGAGTTAAATGACCTCTAAAGTCCTTCTGACTCTGAGATTCTACAATTAGGCGAAAGAGTAACTGTGTGAGCTCCATTTCTTCCTCAGCGTACCCTCTAGAGAAGCCCCATACAACTCATGTAAGATATAGTGGAAACCTGTTCAAGCCTTCAGAGGGAAATATATATGAGAAGAAAAATGGATGACAGAATTAAAGAAGGAATGACATTGTTTCCTGCCGCCCTGGCAGGGCCTAGCTGAATCATGAGGGGGAGGGGAGCAGAAGGAATGCAATTTAACTGCAATATTTGTATATTATTTCTATCTCCCTACACAAATAAGATGATGATTGGATTCAAATCACATTTCAAACAGGATTCACTGCTGAAATGTCAAAAATGAGGTAGCACTCAACTCTTGCAAAACCTTGAAATCTGTTCCATAAAAGGCAATTTCAGCATAAAGCATGGTTAACCTTGAATAGTTAGATTAATGATCCAGCACCTTTCAACTGAGCGCCGATGAATAAACAAAACTTTACAAGCAAATTTAGCAACATCTTAGAAGAAGAAAAGCAAAACCAATCAAGAGAGATGAATGGTTGGTAAAATGGAAACATTTTGGGGCAGAGAGTGATCGCAGCAGTCAAGGTACTGCAGAGAATGAGAAATCGTCTCTTCTCTGAAAATCCCCACTCGGTAGAGGGTCCATTCTGCTCAGAAACAATAACAAACAAACAAACAAACAAACAGATGGACCCCCTCACCCTCATAGGCATTTCTTGTACTCTGTTTGATAATTAGTTTAAAATCTTTGGTTGTAACCACTTTACTTCTCTGCCTGCTGTGCTTTTTTTCTAGAAAGAGCGTGGTGTACTCAGTGCATTGATCTTGTTCCTACCAAATAACTAACAGAAGCACGAGGGAGAAGAAAACGACACGACGGCACAGATGGCCTCAGGACAGAAAGAAAAGACACACGTCGTGCATCTGTGTCCCCCAGACCACATGGCATCCTGCACAGGGTGTCTGACAAGGGGGGAGGAGAGGTAAATGACACCAAGTTTAAGAGATTCAGCTTTAGTTTAATCATGACCACAATCTCACTCAGGTTTGACATCTCCTTCATCCAGGCTGTCTTAAAATTCTTACTTTAAAAACAATAAAGCCAGAGCTTCCCGGAAGATGAACCAAAATTATGGGCAATGAAACCCACACTGTACGCTTCTTTTGGAGAACGCATGAGAATCAGCCAGCACGTGTCAGCAAGTCGCAGGGCAGCCACGACTCACTTTGTGGGCACCAGATGTCAAATGCTTCTGCTCACTCTTGGGAATCTGCTGCCTCTGCAGCTGAGCCCAAGCTGGCCGCAGCTCAAGTACTAGCCTCTCAGAGTTTGGACGTTCCCGGGTCTGATGTGCCCTTTCTCCTGCTTGGGGTAGTAACTTACACGTATCAGTGTTCTTGGGAGTGTGAGCTGTTTTCATTTCCTTTCATAAATCTGGGCTTCTCCCCATTACTCAGATCAGACAGCTGAGCCCTCAAGAGTTGAAGCAATTTGCTCAAGACCAAGATCTAGTGACACCAAATCCTCTGTTTATTTTGCTATCCTTCAGTGTGGCTCCTTTCCTACTCTACAAGAAGAAGAAAAGGGCACAGACAGCCTCTACACCCTCCTGTCTTTCTTCCACAACACTACATAGATGTTTTCTATGCTGCAGACACCGTGATATGCTTTAGGAGAGGGGCCCTCAGGCCAGCAGCATGCTGCTTGTTTTGGTACGACCCACAGGCTAAGAACGCTTTTGCAATTTTAAACGGCTGGGGAAAAAATAAAAAGAAGGATAATATTTTATGATATGAAAATTATATGAAGTTCAAACTTCGGCAGTCATAAATAAAGTTTTATTGGAACACAGCCATTCTCATTCATTTGCATATCACCTATGGCTGCTTTTAGGCTGCTAAGGTAGAAATGAGTAGCACCAGAGACCCTATGTCCCACAAGCCTGAAATATTTACTATCCGGCCCTTTACAGGAAAAGTCTGCAGAATGCTGCCATAGGAAACAGCAGCAGACTGGCAGACATGGTTTGCCCTGGTGAATTTGCAGTGCAGCAGGAGAGACAGCTAATGGACCTGGGTCTTGTAAGCCGCCAGGCCAGGAGCTGACCAGGTGAAATGCTTAGCCCTGGGACAGGGCCCACCTGCCAGAATATGTGGGCACACAATGCTGGCCCATTCCAAACTGTGGCAGATAGGGCAGCTGGGCAGATGAGGTCCAAGGGCCTAACTCCCAGCCCAGAAAATAGGATGGACTCCAAAGCCCCAACGGCATGACAGAGGCCAAGTGCTCTGTGCCATCAAATGGTTACAATTTCCAACTGGACAACCGAAGAAAGTGTTTGACATCCAATAGGGTGCAGCCCAGATGGTGGAACAGAGCTCAATACTTACTTCCCACATCTGATTCTCTGTCTGCATGACCCTCCTGGCCAAAAAGTTTCAAGCAGTCACTCAAACTATCACCCTGCTACAAACCTCAGTCAGTTCTGACCTCTCTCTCCTGCTCTCCCAAAAGGTCACCAAGCACATCATACCTCAGTCCTGAAACGTCTTGAGAATCTATTCCCTATCTAGCTCAGATCAGCCCTGTCGTCTCCCATCTGATTTCTTCCAATACCTTTCCTGATGCCTCCACCCCAACCCTGAAGGTGTTGCTCTCTGATGTGTCCTCTAAAACATCTCCTCACTCACCTCTGCACAGCATCCGCCTACCAGTAAGCTTACAGAAAGATGCATGCAATGACAAGTAATCGCTGAAATGCACATAAAAACGTGAGAGGCTTTTGTTTCCTCGTCAAACTGATAAAAGTTAGAAAGATCAATAACATCCAGTGTTGGCAAGGGTGTGTGAGAAGAGGCTCTTTCAGATGCTGCGGGTGGGCGTCCAAACTGGGGAATCACTTGTAACAAGCAATTTGGCAAGGCTTGCTGAAATTTATTATGTGTTTTCCTCCAGCCCAGCATCCCTCTTCTTCATATCTATTCTAGGGAAATACTACACGCGCCCTCAAAGAGATTTGTTCAAGGACGCTCACTAATGCTTGTCAGAGGTGAAAAGAAGAAAGAGACAGCCTAAGCGAGTACTCTATTTCATACCCAGATTCAGTTGAATGGTCCGTGCCTCTACCCACCATTGATTTTCACCTAGAACCTTAACTCACGTGACCCTGTGTACTTCCATCTTTGGAGCAGCCAGCTGTGCATCTTCTCAGGGTCTAGACTAAGATCCTGAGCTGTTCTTTATGAGACTAGAGAAAGTCTCGCAGTACAGATCCACGTCATTCTAAGGGTGGGGTCAGAAGACTCCGCTGTGCCCTGTGCCACAAGCACTGTGGCTACCTCCTCTCCCCAAGGACAAGGAAAGTCCAATTTGACCATTTTGCTCACTCTTCAATTCCCAGGGCTTGTAGCATAGAAGACACCCAATAAAAGTCTCCTCACTGAGTGAACTTCTTTTCCCATTCTCCCTATGGCTGTTTAAAAGCATACACTCCTCTCTACGTTCATCACATCTTTGATCTTTCCCACCTCTCAGATACCTCCTGCTTCACAAGAGAAGATAAATGCCAACAGAGAGAAAACCTCTCCAAATCCCAGCTATAAAGACTATGGACAATCTCATACCCAAACTTGTTTCTTTTTTCTTCAGTTACGAGGGGCAGGTGTCCCCTCTCCCATCTCTACCTTCTCCCTTGAGGACCCTTGCTCCTTCAGATAGACACTCTCTCCTGAAGCGTTCCACATCTTTGAGACATGCTCGAATACCTCCATCTGATAACCTTCTCTTGATCCCATGCCTATGTCTGCCCACTCTTCTAAATCTCTCCTTGCTTTCGTAACAAAGCTTACTGGAACAGTCTCTATGCCTTCACCTTCCATTTGCTCCTCAAACCACCACCAGCCCGCACCTCCCTGCCCTTATTATTACAGCATCAGCCATACCTTCCCTGCAGCTAAATCCAGTAATTATGTCTACACCCATAGAGGACTTTACCTCATATTCATGAAACATTTGACATGAATGAATCTTCCCATAGACCGTCTTCCCTTGGCATCTATTCCATAACATTCTCCTGGTCTTCCTCCTACCCCTCTGCTCACTCTTGGGTTTTCAGTGGGTTCTCCCTCTGCTGTCCTATAAACTGTGAATGCCTCCAGCCTTCTGTCCTGGGTAGTGCAATCACATAATTTACTTCCCAAACTAGGAGACACTAAAATTGAAAGAGGGCACTATTAGAAATTATCTCAGAGCAACAAGCAAAAGGCAGGAATATCCTGGTTCACTAAGATGTGTGGCCACCATAATTCTTAGCCACCTTATCTTCTCGTTCTGCTTTTCCCCCAGGGAACTATCTTCCATTCCCATGGGAGCAGTACCACTGCTCCTCTGATGACTTCTCAATCAGATAAATAGCTATAGCCAAACCTCAGCTGTGTCTCCTACAGGAGCCAAAACCTCAAAATTTCTATAATGCACTCAGATATCTTTCTCCTCAAACCTATTCGTGATTTTCAGCAAAAGTGACTCCCAGGTACTCAAATATCCAGCTTAGAAACCTAGGCATGATCTTTCTTCTTCCTAATTCTTAACCTACAATCACCAACTCTTTCTACCTATGTATTAAAGGCTTCCATATATATCTAATTTTTTCCTTCTCTGTTGTTCCTTTCCCTTTCCAGGGCCATTCTTCTCCCAGTAATATTAATGCTATAGATTCCAACTGCATCCCCTTATCTCCATATCTGCATACCCCCTCCCTATCCGTGAATCCTTTAGCACACATTAGGAAGAGTAATCTTCTTAAAGAACCATTCAAGAGAGTTTCTAAATATGATCGTTACAGGGTGGGATAATGACGATAAAGGAATGGCAATGAGGAAAATAAAGAAATTGTAGTGGCGATGAGGGAAACAAAGAAATTGTTCAGATTACACATGATGGTGGGGGGAGGGGAACATACACTTTAATCAGGGAGAGCAATGGCAGTTTCTCCAAGCAGGTGACATTTCTGTTGAGCTCTGAAGGATGAGAAGCCAGCAGAGTAGTGGAAAAGTATTCTGGGACTAGGAAAGAGCCAGTGCAAAGGCTCTGAGGCAGTGAACACCTTGCTTAGAAATGGGAGAGTATGTACACACTCCCACATCAACAGATGGCCCAACTGGGAGGTGGCTGTGTAACATGTGATACACTTGCAGTGACACCACTGCAAGTTGGGGCACCAAGACCAAAGTGATAAACTGCAATCGCAACATTTCTCAGCAACCTTGACTGGAGCCACTTTAAACACGCCAACTGGCGGAAACATAAGATGCCTAGAGAGTTGTCAAGAAGGAATCTGGCACCAGCTTGCTGGGTCTGGGTAGCCCTCTCCTCAGTGGACCCCAGGCTCCTTTAGAGGTGATTGGAGGAGGACAAAAGGAAAGTGGTGGCAGCTGTGATTGAGCTAGGGGCTGGTGGAGCTCAAAGACACTGGGAGCTATGCAGTGACAAACATCTGTTGTTGGCGGCCACTGTCCCAAACAGCGGAGGCTCTGGTGGGAGAGCCTCCAACCCAACCTTCATCAGTAAGCCATCATCTTAGACTGGAGCAGGGTGGAGCCCTCTCTCAACATTGATGGTCTACCGGGAATGAGAGGAGTCAGAGGACACAGAAAAGGAGCCCGTGTTGGCCTTCTTCAGTTTAAAAAATAATTAAACGCCGGGATTAGGGACAATACACAGGGTACACCTGGGGGACAGAAAATGTCTTTAGACAGTGCCCCGCTGAGCTAGACAGCGGTTTTCCAGCTTAGCTGGAAGCAAAGAGGCCAAAGCTTCCGTGTGCTGAGAATCCACGCCTGGGATGCTTCATTCTATTATGTGTGGCCTACCACTCCATTACCGCCTCTATATAAAATTACATTCCTGATTAAAATTTTAGTGCCAAACATTTTATATGATTACAGACAGAAAGTCAAAATTTGCATTTAAATAGACATATTAAAAACACTCTGCAAAGGAGAGAAGGACAGCAAAGCAATCTTGAGGAGTCTTTTAAGAGAGGGTGAGGCACCCTGGTGAGGATTTTTCATTTCTGTCAACACAGACCCTGACCCTTCTGAAACTCCACCACCGTATATGGTGCACTAGATTCTGCTCACCTGTGACTACTCAGTTCTCCTTAGCCAAGACTGGACAGAGCCCGTAGCACTATCATTTATTCATTCATTTATTCAACAAATGTGCACTGCTTGCTCTACCGGGTTGAACAGTGTCCTCCTAAAATTCATGTCCCCCAAAACCCCCAGAATGTGACCTTATCTGGCAATAGTGTCTTTAGAGATATAAAAAAGGGAAAATGATTATGATTAATCATAATCATACTAGATTAGGGTGGGATCTAGTGACCAACATGCTTCTAAGATGTCAGAGGACACACAGACTCACAAGGAGAAGGCTATGTGAATATGGGGTCAGAGATAGGAACAATGCATCTTACAAGTCAAGTGATGCCAAAGATTCCTAACAACCGTGAGAATCCAGAATAGGCAAGGAAAGCTTCTTTCCAGATCCTTTGGAGCAAACGGAGGTCTGTCAACACTTTGATTTCAGACCGATAGCCTCCCAGACTGTGGAAAAATAAATTTCTGTTGTTGTAAGCCACCAAGTTTATTACAGTTCTTACTGCAGCCCTAGGAACCTAATGCAGTGGTCATAAAACTACTACATTGAGCTCTATCCAAAGACTGGTATCCTTATAAGAAGAGGGAAATTGGGACACACAGAGACAGGCACAGAGAAAAAACAATGTAAAAAGACACAAGAAGAATGCCATGTGGCAACCAAGACAAAGATTGCAGCGATGTGTCTACAAGCCAAGGAACATCACAGAGTTCTGGCAAACCCCCCAAGTTGGAGAAGGCAAGGGAATATCCTCCCCTAGAGCCTTCAAAGGGAGCATGGCCCTGCCAACACCTTGATTTCAGACTTTTGGCCTCTGAAACTGTGAGAAACTAAATTTCTGTTGTTCTAAGGCACACAGTTTGTGGGACTTTGTTTAAGTGGCCGTAGGAAGCTAACATACCTGCCCATAAGACCCAGGCTAGGTTCTGTGGGCACAGCAGTGAATATAAATGACAAGGCCACTAATCTCATGGAACTCAGAGTCCAGTAGGAGAGAGAAACCACTTAAAGAAACAAAGAAATCAATGTAAAATTGCAACCATGATAATTGCTGTAAGAGAGATCATCATAAAAGGAAAACTCTTATGGAAAGGGTTTGGTTTATTCAGAGAAGTCATGGAATGGATCCCTAGACAAGTGGGATCAATGAGCTAAAATAGGGAGATAGAGTCATATTAAAATAGGGGAGGTGGGAGCTGGGGCAGGCAGGAGGTAGGATGGATAACTGTCAGCACAGGCCCATCTGTTAGTCCCTAAAACCAAAGGAAGGCATCTGTATGGTAATATACTCTTGTACCCTGGCTAGAAAGGGGCCATGTTCTCACCTGTATTCGGGGAAAGGAGGGAAAAAAGGTAGGGAGGATTCTGTCCATAATGGATACCCTTTGTGTTGAGATCCTAGAGATGTCCAGCTCTGCCACAAACCAGAGCCAAGTGACTTTGGGTTATCAGCAATCCTGTGAGGTAGGCCTTGGGGTTTCCATCTGGGTGAGGAGGAGGTTGGGCTGGCCCACTTCCAAGGGGCTGTCTAGTGATGGTGTGGGTCTGCAGCTCACAAGAGGCTGGGCTGAGAATATACAGTGGAGCATTTTCAAATAAGCCAAAACTACAGAGGATCTGGCATCTTCTCCCTGCCCAGAAGGGACCACCTACCCAAACATGTCCAAGAAATGCCACACATTCCCTTCTCTTGGCTTTGCCTTAGGGGAAATGAAACACTCAAGAGCTTTACCCAAAGCTCATGAACAGGTTTATTTCTTTCATTCATGGAACCATCTACTTTGACTTTATTAGTAAAAGGAGAAGTTAACTAGGGGAAAAGGTGGGTTCTTCCATAGCAGCAAAACAAGTTTCAGAGACTGACAAGGAGAATTCCCTGTGAAGACCACTTGTGAAGTTCACAAGAAAATACCCCAATGCCTTTGGTGTTTTGGCAACAGAACCTCAACACTCTGCAGTACAAAACACTTCCTCCCCAAAAGAAATGATTTCTGATAATGCCTCTATATACTCCCCTCGGACCTGGCAAAGTCTCAAGTGAGGAAGGTAAAAAAGGAGCAAATAGGAGCTCAATACAGCAATAGCTTAGAGTCTTTGTTCCGCAGGCTGTTTTCACACTTCCTCAGGCGAATGGATTTTTAAAACTGCCAGTTGCTAACAGGAATCCCACCTCTTCAGACTGATAAGATAAATCTTGACAGCCTAAGAAATCTTTATTTCACTCAGAAGTTATTTGTTCCCATCTCATGCTCGCAGATTAAGAATAAAAATTGATTTGACTTCAAAGGAAGGCATTTTATAATTCAGATTGCCTTCACCCCACCCCACCTATGTACCATTACTCAACACCAACCAGTGGCAGTAACAGTTGCTTGTTTCCTGGCTCTGGATGGGAAAATGTTACTTTCACACAAGGACACTTGGCCAGGATGCAAACTATCTGGGAAAAGACATTTTCAGCTAGAGTGACATCTCTACGAGTTCTTATCGACATTAAAGAGCATCTCATCTTCTAAGCCTCAATTATGAACCTCTCATAGACTCAAAAAGAACATATATATGGTAAAAATTGGGATTCCTTTCTTTTCATAATATCAAATGTAAGAAGAACTTGCTACTCAATTCACTGCAGTGAGAAAATAAAGATATGGCTAAAACAGGTATTTCAGAACATGAGCCCTTTAAAATACCCATTTTCTATCAACTCCTAAAGGAATTCCTTCCAGCCACTTTAACTGCTTGATTATGAAATAGCCCCCAAATTGTGTTTTTTTTTTTTAAGACACTGGTTCCAAGGCAAAAGTTTGTTCCCTGATTGTATCATGTGAATAATTACAAGACTGCCCAAGGACCACCTATCCTTTTTTTTTAAGTTTATTTTATTTATTTATTTATTTATTTATTTATTTATTGAGAGAGAGAGAGAGAGAGAGAGAACACATGTGGGGAGAGGTAGAGAGAGAGAGGGAGACAGAGAATCCCAAGCAGGGTCCTTGCTGTCAGCATAGAACCTGACACGGGGCTTGAGCTCACTACCACAAGATCATGACCTGAGCCACAATTAAGAGTTGTGTGCTTAACTGATTGAGCCTCCCAGGTGCCCCAAGGCCCATCCATTCTTAAAATACCTGATAATTTAAGTACACTAGTGATTTAATAATCTCAGAGTAAATGTGTGTCCAGAGAGAGTACATCAAGCCAATACTACTGTTGAAAAACCTGATGAAGCAGCTTCAGCTTCCTTGATATAGCAGCTAATATGTTTGCTGTAGCTGTAACTGACCATCCGACCTACTGACAAGTTGAATATTTAAGTACTGCCTATGTGCCCAGCACCTGTGGCGGATACAAATTCAAAAATGAACATCAAAGGTGAATTCAAAGATGACTGTCATGGGCCTGCCAGTCGTTTTCAGACCATCAACAGATCTTGAATGAACATTCAATATATATAAGACCAAATGACATGAAAATGATATATACAACAGTGTTTGGCCTCAGTGAACATAGAATTATAACCAAAAAAGTAGTTTCCCCCTCCCACACAACAGTCCTTTCATTTAACCATCCAACTGGTTACCAGTGCTTTTACTCTTTCTCTGAATCATCCTTCCACCCAACTACCTTCCATGACACGATTCTTTCACCCAGCTATCCTACCAAGGGTATTCAAGCATCTATTCTGTACCAGACATTCTCCTAAGCAATAGGGTTACAAACATGATTACAAGCATACAACCTCTTTCCTCAATGATCTTACAGTCTGTAAAATTGATAAAAGATAACTAGTAATGGTAAGTGTAATCAGAAAGGCAAAAAAAAAAAAAAAAAACCACACTACAATTACCTAGAAAATACATTCTGGGAATGCTCTGGGTAAATAAATAGGCACTCTCATATATTGCAATCAGAATGTAATCCTAATGGAGGGAAATTTGGCATTATCTAACACAACTATGCATGCACTTACCTCATCACCCACCAGTCTCAGTTCTAGAGATTCATTTTGAAGAAACCCCTCCAACAACAGGCAGGACAAACAAACATAGAGACAAGCTGATTCATGGTAGTAGTGTTTATAATTATAAAATATTGGTAACCACCTATATGAACACACATGGGAGATTGGTTCAATAACATATGGTCATTTGATGGGACACCTGGGTGGCTCCATCGGTTAAGCATCTGACTTTCGCTCAGGTCATGATCTCACAGTTTGTGAGTTCAGGCTCCACGTGGGGCTCTGTGCTGACAGCTCACAGTCTGGAGCCTGCTTCGGATTCTGTGTCTCCCTCTCTCTCTGCCCCTCCCCCGCTTACACTATGATACTCTCTCAAAAATAAACATTAAACAAATGTTTAAAAGTAATATATGATCATTTGAACAAAGGAGTATTATGCAGCAATAAAAAAAAAAGAATGAACGAGATCCCTGTGGACATGGTGTGATTTCCAGCATATAATTCCTGGATAAAATCAAAATGCACTAGTGTGTTCTCATTCTAAACTAAAAGGAATGCTTAGTCCTACAAAAAAATTTGTCACAACTGCCTGAAATGGCTGTTTTATGCAAGGATTTGGATGGAGTACCTAAACACAGAGGGCTGATATTTTACAGACCTTAAAAGGACATGTCGCGTGATGGCTTTGTGCCTGCTTGCTAATAAGTGTAAAGGTTGAGGGCGGGGGAGGTGAAGAACTGATAGCATGGTGCCCTATGTGCAAGATAGATGTGAAATAAGAAAACATGTGCATTTGTTTTTTGAGGGGAAAAGGGCAAGAACAAGAGACCAGAAAGTAATGAAAATGATTACTTAATGAAAACGATTACTTATAGTAGATAAGTGGGAATGGAATAGAAGTATTTGGAATGGATGAATGACACTTTTGTGAGTGTAACTTCTGAATCACTTTGACTTTTGGAATGATAATAATGTTTGACATACACAAAATCAAATTAAAGAAAATCAACATGGGTGGAAGGAAAAGTAATAAAGTGGAATATAAACAGAAAAATAAATCTATTTGTATTTCAAATGAATAATATATAATACTGAAAGAGGAAAAATGAAGTAATCCATGTAACTTGAGAACACAACATTTTGAATGTATACATTCACACTGAAGATAAAATAACTGTGAACAAATACTGAACACTAGTTGGTAGGTTTGGTTTTCAAAATAGTATGGGTTAACATTTTGGAACTTATTTTCTGTGTATTCTAGGATTGAATAAATAAGTAACTGTGGGAGCCAGGTTCTCTTGGGGAAGGGCTCTCTCTCTCACTCTCTCGCTCTGTCAAAAATTTAAAAAAAAAAAAAGAATTTGAATAACTTCATGGATTTTCAAAGACAGAGTGATACAGATGTCTATGTGCAAGAGTATATGTTTTTTACTTAGTTCTACACACACTGTCCATTTGGAGAACCTGAAGATCAGAAGTACCTAGAACTTTATTTCTCAATACCATTCTCCACTAAAAAGTAAAAAGAACTCCTTGGGAAAATGTCTGGTTCTCCAACTAGAACAGAGTTGGTAAAAGATGAGTCTGGATCACCTTGTGGTGCCAACAGAGGAAGATGTCACCAAGGAATGATGGAGATATGCCAAAAGAACACAGGAGCCAGTTTGAGGGGGCTCCTAGTGACCAAATCTGGGAGCAATATGATCACAGATACAAATAATGACAGCAAGAGACTGCAACTCACTGAATAAAATGTGAATTCATGACTCCATACTGATACAAATGATTAAATGAACACATGAGGAAAAGGAAATAGAATGCCAACTAATACATGTACGTGTGATGGGGTTAGAAAAGCCATCATGTGACAGCATCATAGTAATAATTACTCAGGCAAGAATCATCAGTGGGTGGTAAAACCAGTGAAGGTTTGATGGCAAACAGGATATTTACAAGGCTTAAAAGCATTTTTCTCCTAAAAGCATTTATTAATTACAACAGGAAATGTTTTAGTGGAGATATCTAGAAGACACCATCTGAACAGAGTGATTCAAGATAACATCACTGATAATGGCACAAACCATCAGATGCTTCTTGATATGATGCACTGGGAGAATGAGGGGGTCAGCAGTGTTGTGGTATCCCTGCCAAGAAAACACACCCTGACCCAAATCATGAGGAAACAGCTGGAAAACACAAACTGAAGGTTATTTACAAAACCATTCTTGGCCTGTACTCTTTAAAAAAACACGTCAAGATCATGAAAGACAAAGCATGACTGTGTTGCTGCCCTGGGTTAAAGGATACTAAAAAAGTCTTGACAACTACATGAAATGCATGATGGGCTGGATTCTGGACCATGTAAAATTGCCATCAAGATCATTCTTGGGACAACTGAGAAGGTGGAAAATGAACCATGGACTAGTTAATAGGACTGTATAATGTGTTAAATTTCTTGATTTTGATATTGTGTTGTGGTCACGTAAGATCATGTCCTTGTTAGGAGTGACACACTGAAGTATTCAAGGATAACAGGGTGCCCTGCTAAGAATAAAAGATATGTATGTATATAAATATTGGTATAGAGATGGAGATAACAGATGATTAACAGATAAATAGAGGTATAAAGCTAGAGGTACAGAGAGGTCTATAGGTAGATAAATAAATAGAGATGGATGAAGAGAGAGAGAGAGAGAAGGAAAGAAGGTTGGAGGAAGGGAGAAAGAGAGGACAGGATAAAGCTAATGGTAAAAATATCAACAATTGGCAAAAGAGGTAAAATGTGTATGGAAGTTATTTTCACTTTTCTTGAACTTTTGCTGTAAGTTGGAAACTTACAAACGTTTAAAAAGTAGGTAAATCAGGGGCGCCTGGGTGGCTCGGTCGGTTAAGCGTCCGACTTCGGCTCGGGTCATGATCTCGCGGTCCGTGAGTTCAAGCCCCGCGTCGGGCTCTGTGCTGACAGCTCAGAGCCTGGAGCCTGTGTCAGATTCTGTGTCTCCCTCTCTCTCTGCCCCTCCCCTGTTCATGCTCTGTCTCTCTCTGTCTCAAAAATAAATAAACGTTAAAATAAATAAATAAATAAAAAAGAATGTAAATCATTGTGAACCAGAAGACAAGTCGTTTATCCTTCCTAGGTATTAATTTCCTTATCCATATAAAATTGGGTAAATAACTGGGTCATAGAAACCCACATAAACCACATGTTGTGGTTTAGGGTGGTGGAAAGTACAAAGATCCTGGGATTTTTAGAGAAAAATGAAAAGTATTAGAAAACTTCACAAGAGAGGCAGGTTTGGAGAGTGAGCAAGACTTACAAAGAAAGAAGGGAAAATGAACATGGTAATTACAAGACCCAGAATTCTCCTACCAGCCCCCAAGGGAATGGAAGCATGTATTCTTTCCTAACAACTTGATGTTTAAAAAGGCCAAGTCACATGAACTAGAACTTGCACCTGAGTTAACCATTCTTCCCCAAATGCTAGGGCTAATTAATAGCTGCACTGGGGATCAGAGATGTGCCTAAGGCAAAAGTTCTCAAAAAAAATTCCTTTTTGTTTCAAATCCCTTTTCCATTATTTTAATTAATCCCCTCAACCTTTCCACCATCCCACCCAACTTCTATAGAGTACATGTGAGAAATAATTCATGAATTCTTTAAAAAAAATGGGTGAATCTGGAGTATATTAATTTTTATTTATAAAAAATGAATATGAAATATTTAAGACACATAAGCAGTATACTGTATTATATACACTATATTGTATATATATTGCAGTATATTGTATTGTAAACAATACAAATAACTGTTTTCTATACCAAGTTTAACAAATAAGATATACTAATAAATTAGAAGCCCCTTTAATATATGTAGATGCACGTATATACATATATATCCTACGTATGTATCATATATCTTCTAAGCAATGTATTAATTTGTTTCACATTACTTTTCATGTTTTTTAAGTCTATTTATTTTGAGAGAGAGAGAGAGAGAGAGAGAGAGAGAGAGAGAGAGAGAATGAATATGAATTCCAAGCAGGCTCCTCATTGTCAGTGCAGAGCCTGATGCGGGGCTGGAAAACATGAACCGGGAGATCATGACCCAAGCTGAAACCAAGAGTCAGAAACACAACCAACTGAGCCACCCAAGTGCCCCTATTTTTCATGTTTTTAAACTCCACGTAAGTGATTAACACACCCATTTTCCACTTGTGGGTTTTTTCCCCAGCATGAAAATCTGAGATTCATCTACTCATTCATTTTCCACTGCTCTGTAGTATTCCACTGTGTTACTTTACCACCAGCCACCTTTACATTCCCAGTTTGATGACAGTTTAGGTTTCTAACTAATTTTTTTATAATCCATGCTACTACAAACATTAAAAGAGGAAGACAATGTTCTTTCTCTCTTATCCTCTTATGAATAATCTTGACTTGGCACATAGGACTAATTAATAAATACTTGTGGAATAAATAGTAAATGAACCTAGTGCATACAACAATTCCCAAGTGAAAAAATGGATGAACATACACTTAAACAGTGGAAACTTCGATCACAGAGCAGAGAAACTATTCACATGGAAGAACTAAAGAAGGTACAATGAGTTTGATAGAGATAGGAGACACAGACATGTATACCTAAAGAACTGAGAAAGTGCAAATCAGGAACCAGCTCCACAAATGTAATCACAGGGGGAAAATATCCTAAATCTCACATGCAGCACGTAGGTCTGTGTGGATCAGAGAACTGCTATCTGCCAACATGCCACCTCTCCTCCCGGGTTCTGCATTAACAGACAGAAGACCCATGTGGCACTGGACAAGCTTGGCTTCCAAGGGTAGACTCAGAACCACTCTACATGCCCGGATTGAGAGGTTTTCAGCCAGCTATGAGATCTTTTCAATATTTATTACTGAAGGTATATAATACAAGCCTCATATGTATAATTACTCCAAGGTCAAGCCTGGAGATAAACAGTGAAGCTGTCAAGTTTGCAAAGAGAAGAAGGGGGCAAGATAGCTAGAAACAACCCCAAAACGGTCATGCAGAGTGGAGAGGACCGCTCCACCCTTTTTTACATCTCCTGCTCCCACCCCCACGCAACACACAAATGTGTCTTCCTCTGGGCTATTTCTACCTGCCATGAATGACCTTGGATTTTCCTAAACCACTCCGTAGGTGAAAAGTTAAGTTAGAACAACTAGGGTTTGTGTTTCAAAGTAAGAGCTGAGAATGTGGGCAGCCCCAGTAGATACAGGAAGATTGGTATGGTTTTCATGGATGCAGTGCAGTTGTTATGACTCTTAAAATGACTTGCTTTCCGTTTCTGCCACCATAGTCATTCTTTTGTCATTGCAATCATCCTACCTGTCCAAAAGGTACAACAGATAGCATGCAGGCATTGGTTTCCATCATATGAAAGCAAAACACCTCAGCTCCCTCTCCCCTGCCTTTGTTACTACCTAATTTCAAATGCATAAATAAAAAAAAAAAAAAAACCTAAGAAGAGCCAAAGCTGCAGTGACAGAAGGACCTGCTGATAACTCAACACAACCCAAGTCTGGGTTCCAGCTGCCAACATCAGGGTTCCCACTTTATTCATTCTGCCCTGGTTTTATCACCTGGGTTGAGATGGAACTTTAGCCTTCACTTTCAAAGCTCAGCCTGGAGCCGCAAGCTGCCAACGTGGAATGAGGAAGAAACAGTGGGATGCACAAATACACAGCACGGAGAAGCCAAGAGATGCCTCACAAAACATATCATCATCACATGCACTTCTATGGAAGACACACAGGAAATGCTGACTATTGATGGGGCCCATGCAGTGAGGAAAACCCAAAGTGGAACACATACATGATATACAACACAGAAAGCCACTATGGTATTCCAGTGAGCTGGCAAAGCGCAGGAGCCCACACTCCTGGGGGCGGAAGAAACTGGTGCCCCTTACTGGTCTACCTCATGCTAGTTCTGCAAACTTGGGGGTATCACTTCAGCTCCCTGGGGCTTAGCTAACTCATCTGTAAAATGGAGATAAAAACAGCATCTATTCCCTAAATTTTCTGTAAAGATCAAACAATTTACGCAAAGTGCTTATAGAACAATCTAGTGCATAATAATAAACTAGTGTTATTTATTGGTGCTCCAGCAGAAGTTATCAATGGTCTTTACCATGTCCGTCTACTTGCAGGGTAATGGAGAGAAGATAAGGTGACATAATCTTGTGTCTCAGAAAACAAATCCATCTGACATCCTAAAATTCTACCTTGATTTGGGTTTGTTCACTATGGTCTCATATATATGATTAGGATGTTAATGCCTTATAAGATCATTTGTTGCATTATCTTTTAAGAATAGCATCCATTTTAACAGTTGATTTAAGGTCTGTGAGTGTTGAGATGTAAACCTGCCACCTTTATATTTTCCTGCTTCTGATTTCATTATTTTGAAGGAAACATACCATTGAGCAAAATTTGAAATTAAAAATATACACGTGTTCATTTAAAAGGCAAAAAAAAAAAAACTGAGGGGGAAGGAATGGGAGACATAGTGTTTGTAGTATTTGTGAAATGTCATGGGAAATTTGATTTCTGTAATTCTAACTCTGCAAACTGTGAATTAGAATAGCCTGTAGACACAGATCTACATCTATCAATGTTAAGATAGATATAGATATATAGAGACAGAGAGAGAGAGAGAGAGAGAGAGAGAGAGAGACAGAGATAGAGAGACTGCCCAACACTGGTAGCCAGCAACCTAGAGAAAGTTTAGTAAGCAGCCAATGGAGTTAAGATGTGACTCCTATTTCTAAAAAGTATGGTAGAAAAAAATCATGAGGAGGAAGAGACAATAGGTAAAAGGGAGATAATTAGTAGCAATGGAAATAGTAGGTATATCTTCCATTTATCAATGTGCCTTCCAAATTCTAGGCATTGAGTTACTATGTATAGGTAGAGGAATAGGTATGGGTACAGGTAAAGGTATAAGTAACAGGTGTAGGAGAAAGAGATAGATATGCTTTCATTCTCTCAACAATCTCACAAGTTAGAAAGTATTCTTTCATTTTACAGAGATGGAAAGTAAGGTTAACTCTCTTGACCAAGGCTACTCAAGCTAAAAAGTGGTAGTACCAGGATCTAAATCTAGTTCTTGGTGTCTCAAAACTCTGTGTCCTTTCCACTGCACAACA
This sequence comes from Panthera tigris, assembly GCF_018350195.1. Lineage (NCBI taxonomy): Eukaryota > Metazoa > Chordata > Mammalia > Carnivora > Felidae > Panthera > Panthera tigris. The sequence goes on from NC_056675.1 coordinate 36,138,689, forward strand.
ATGCCTCAAAACATGCCTAGAAGAGCCTGAAGGTGAGATGGTCTCATTCTCTGAGTCTTAGTACAAGAGAATATTGCATACCCCACCTCTTCCATGCTCTGCTCTCCAGAGATAAACAGACTTGAAGAGCAAATATGTACCTATTTGAAGAATGTAAATGTGTGCACATGTAGATATACATCCATCTATTCATCTATCCATCCACACATCCATCCATCCAACATCCATCTATCCATCCATCTTTTACCTATTTTAAGAACAGAGGACCCTACCAGACAGATTTATAGCTCCTATTCTGATAGCACAGGCAGACTGTTAAAAGGAAAGCTAATTTTTTCAAAAGCTCTTTTTTTTAAGGTGAATCCCATTTTAGGCTCATTAATTTTGATGGCTGTGCCTTTGCCAAGACCTCGCCCTGTGAGATGCTAGTCTAAGGAGGTAACCCTCCCCACTCACACTGTCACACACTCACAATGACATTTCTTCTTGTAGTTTTAGACAGAAGCAGGTACTGTGAACTAGGTAAAATGAAAGGATGGCATCCTACCCTGTTCTAGTTACTATGGGAGTTTCCTCCACTCTGCCTCTCTCTTTGCCTTCTGTCTCTGTCTCTCAAATCAAAAACAAGGTAGAAAGTAACAAAATCTCTACCTTTTTAACCTAATAGAATTTCTTAGATATCCTTTGATAACTGGTGGTTAAGTATGAAATTCAGGGTGAGGAATTATACACAGGGACACATCACTCTTGGTTTTAGACCAAACATATCACATTCAACACTAAAGAACTTCATGGACCACACAGACCCTCCATATCACCATATGTCTCTATGAAAGTGTGTGCACCCATGCCCATATACACAAGTACACACATTCACATGAACACTAGGGGAAAAAATGGTCAGCTGAAGGTTCCCATCTAGAGCCGCTCAAGAATAAATGAGTTCTGCTTTTAAAAAAGAAGCTCCCTTGGAGTTTTATCACTCTTGGGAAGGTGAGCATTAAAACTAATAATGCTGAGGTTACACTAAGTATCTTAATGTTGAGAGGAAGAAGGGAGGAAAAGGAAGAGGGGGAAGGGAGGCAGGTGAGAGGGTGGGTAGGTGGGTGAGAGAGAGAGAGAGAGGAAGAAAAGGGAAGGAGAGAAGGAAAAGGCCAGAAAGACTGTAAGAAAACTTTTACTTTGGCAAACCAAGTAACCAGCTTTAAACAGGTAAGGGGCTTTATACTGTTTGGGGAAAGCACTTTTGAATTCTGCCAGCATCTTAGCGTCACACCATTTGAAAAAGGTCCTATTTTTCTTGGCTTGCAAAAGATAGTTGGACTTCTCACTAGAGCGGGAAACAGACGCTGTGGCATAAGGATCCAAGAGGGGGTAAACCTTTCTTTCCTTTCCAATGGCTTTTGCCATTGTTCAAAGGCAAAACGCAGGCCACTATTCCATTGACAGCAAAGATATAAGGCTTCTTGGGGAAACAAGTCTATTTGAAGCTACATTTGTGTTTCTCTAAATATTTTTTAATATTTGCTTTTTATTGTACAGTGTAAGATTACACACGTATTCAGATTCTTTACCTATGTAGACCAAGTTTCATTTAATAAAACATCTCTTTCATTTCCTAAGCCAAAAATATCACAGAATCAGACAGACTTCATTAAAAAGTAACAAGGGGTCTGATTTTACATGGACACAATTATTATTTCTGTCACTGGGTGTCAGTGAACAGAGCGATTGATTTTTATGTGAAATTCGTTTCTCCCTTTAGCCTGTTAGCTAAGCCCCAAAGTGTTTTTCTAGCTTATCTTCAGAAACTTTAAAAATGGTAGTTTCTAAATTGTTCTTTGTTGTTATTGTTCCCTTAAAAAATATAACACTCATTCTTGCCAGAAACACACTCAACTCTACTTAAAATGAGAGTAGTTTAAAAGTTAGATAATTACAGAAGAAACAATTATTTAAACAAATAAATAAACTCATCAATTCCATCCCAGCACATCTGTAGATCATTGTCTAATTCCTTTGGTAGTTATTTCTGTTTCCTTCTATGCATCACTGCTCAACTTTCCAATGAAAGATTTAGGTTTTTGAGCATATTATGCATAAATATTTGAATTTATTTTTCCCTCAACTCGTTGTGTATGCCATTAAGCCATAGTTGGAATAAGATGTCATTAAGTTGTACCATAGATGCTTTATTAAAGTTTATGACACAACTAAACACTGCATCTTCAAAAACTGGATGAAGTTGAGGATTTCTGCATTTTCGATAAAAGTAAAAAATGCTTTTGAAGACAACGGAGCTTTAATGAGGCAGAGTCAACGTTAAGCTCCTCTAACTTAAAATGAAAAGATTTTTCTGTTGCATTTTTAAGTTTGTATTAGATCAGTTCAAAATGAGATACCTGTGCCAGCATGCTGCGAGAGACCCAAGTGATCTCTCCAAAAGTCAGCTTTTGTCCAAGAGATGCTATTCCCAAGAGGCAGCTATATAAACTTGGAGCATTCCTCATGTGCCCAACATTCAGAATGAGGATGAGCAACATTCAGGAGGAAACATGCTTACTTTTAGTCTCCAACACCTATTCATGCTTTGACCCTCCTTCCTCAAATTCAGCAATAGAGGTCAATGAAGTCCCACCACCAACATGATGTTGGGCCGTACTGTAAAATCCAATAAAAAATTAACCATGCGTTTCCCCACAGGTCACTGCACAGGCATCAATAACAGGAAGCTGTGATCACCAGTGACCCAAGCTGGACCATGACCAGTCACCTTCTGGTTAAAGCCATCACTATTCTAGTATCAATCTTTGAAGCCATCCATTAACTCTGCCCTCTACCTTAACCTAATCTAATTTGCACATTGTAGCAGAAAGCTGCTGTCAGGCAGCATCAGGTAAACTTAATTTCATGTGTCCTGGCACACAAATGCCTGGGCCGGTGCCAACAGATGACATACAAGCAGGTGGCCTCATAGCAGACAAGTTTAGCACCTTGCCTCAGTTTAAGGAACCCCTGACCACGTATTTTTATGTATATTCAATTTTATTGAAATTCCCAAAACATTTGGGGAGCAGATATAAGCATCATGGCATTTTAAGAGTTTTCCCTTTTGTTACAAGTTTGATGGGGGCAAACTAGGCAAAAGTAGATATGGAACACCTGGAGGCAGGGTGGGTATTCAAAATAGGAAAAATTCACAAATGGAAGTGATATGAGTTCATTACATAAAGTTTTTGTAATTTAGATTTGAGGGGTGGGTGGGAGGGGTGGCCCAAAATAATACTCCAACGAAACAATTCTGTTCATGCTTTTGGTGAAAGGTTGTATGTTGTAATAATCCCCCAACTTGATTTTTTCTGAATCAAGAAAGGTTTGACTGCCTAGGCTAGAATGTAAGCTCCCACAGATAAGGGCTTTGTTTGTTTTGTTCTCAGCTGTGTCTCCAACTTGTAGAACAGTGAGTAGCATATAGCAAATTCTTTTAAAAAAAATGTTTATTTTTGAGAGGGAAAGAGACAGAGCATGAGTGGGGGAGGGGCAGAGAGAGGGAGACACACAGAATCTGAAGCAGGCTCTAGGTTCTGAGCACAGAGCCCGACATAGTGCCCAAACCCAACAACCACGAGATCATGACCTGAGCCGAAGTCAGACACTTAACCAGATGAGCCACCCAGGTGCCCCTACAGGAAATGCTTAGTAATTGTTTGCTGGATACATAAATGAATGGATGGATGGATGGATGGATGGATTTGAGGAAAAAAGGAAAGAAGGAAGGAAGTCCCTGTATTCATTTTACCTTCTTAATGCTTCCCTTGTCCACCAGCTCTCAGTTCTGACTGTGCACAAGAAACACCTGGGGACATCTGAAGGCTATACTGATGCCTGTGTCTCCACCCCATTTTTCTCTGTTTTTCTTATCAACACCATGTCCCATCTCTTCTGAGCCTGTTTGCCAATGTTACATATTTGTAATATATAAGTGAAAATACTTTACAAGGAGAATGCCTAAAGATTAACATTTTAGCCACAGGGCTCAGCTTGCTCTTTTCCGATTCCCTTCAAATGAAAAGTATAACCTGCCTAAAGGAGTAAAAGACAACATGATGTGCCAGGACCCTGTTAAAGCAAAGATGCTGGTCTTCAGCTTAAATACCTTGAATATATTTGGATTGAGAATGTAGATTATACACTGCACAACTGCAGGGGGCGCCATGTACATTGCTACAGGTGTCAAGGCACCCACAAAGCTGTGCAGTAGAATAGTCCCTTCCCTGCTCATCTTTGAAACACAAATGAACAGTTTCTTAACACGAGAACGTAATTGTATTAGTATCTATGATGGGCAAATGCATTTCCATGAAGATTATTTCAAATACTCTTACAATTGCACAACCTACTTTACAAAGCCTCTATCAAGTAATAGATGGTCCATCCTTCCCCAGAATGCTATAAGTGCATAATACTGGATGGAATTGAGTGGCATTCCCACTTCTACAAAACAAAAGAGTCAGTTTCAGGGTGCCTGGGTGGCTCAGTCAGTTAAGCATCTCACTCCTGATTTTGGCTCAGATCATGATCTTCCAGTCATGAGATCTAGCCCCACGCCAGGCTCCATGCTGAGTGAGGAATCTGCTTCTGATTTTCTCTCTCTCTCTGTCCCCCTCTGTCCCTCCCCTGCTTGCATGCTCTTTCTCAAAAATAAATAAAAACTTAAAAGAGTGAGTTTCAAAATGGTCGAATGTCAACCATAATAAAGGTTGAGATGTAAGCTGCAAATGCATCTATCTTTCATTTGGATTTTTTTCTTCCAAATACAGTATGGAAAATGTGTTAACATCACCTCAATAAATTTGATAAAAAATTTTCTGGTTTCAGCAGGGCAAGGTATAATAGCATTAACTATGCGGTCAATAAAAGCACAAATTTTCTTTGCAAAAATTTTAGCACATAATTATCTCTTATATACAAGTCTTTAAGGCAGGTACACAGAAGAAATTCTATGAAGAAATACTACACAATTATGCAAAAGTACAAGAAAGTTTCTTTTTTTTCATGTTTTCATTACAAGGTGCAGGCTAAAATTTATATGTCATATTTTTTAACTGAAAACAAGAACAAATGGTGACTGGAAATAGTTCATAAAGCCACAGAAATGGACTAAATTGAATGCTACTCAGAGTTAATAATTCACATAATCACACACAGCACATTGAAAATAACCAAAATGGTTTCTCATGTTCTGAAATCACTACTTTCTCTAATTAACAATTTTTTTTAAATGATGTTGTTGAAATCTTAAAGGACATAGATCACTTCCCATTAATTTAATGAGCTAATATCCCAATGTTAATTTTAACTACTGGATGAAGCTTCATATTTATATAAGTACTATTAAATGGTTTCAAGTGCATTTTTTTAAAATATCCACAAAGTTTTTGTTGGCTTAGATGATGCCATAAGGCACACATAGTAGGATATCAAATCTTAGTTGGCTTATTACCGGCCAGATCCAGCCTAAATGTTTAGGCTGTAAGGGATTAGCCGAATGAAGTTCTGTAAAACTACTGAATTATGGAAACAACCAGCAATAATAATAAAGAACAATGGATGTGAGGAAATGCTTTCTAGATAAAGTGATTTTGATCACATCCATATATTTATGGCAACGCATAGTTAATAAGAGCTTGGTGCTAACAAGAGACAACATTTCTTTGGGCTTCTCTCATTCTGAGAATATACTCTAGCCCTAGAAAGAGCATAAAACACATCATAGGAAATCTTCCTATCAAGTGGCTGAAAACCTCCATCTTCTGGGATGAATGAAGACCATGAACAGTCAAAAGACCCTTCTCAGGAACAAACTGATGATTTACTATAAGAGACTGATTCCTTAGACCCAGGCTTAGAGAAAATTCAAACAATCCAGCTTCTGTGGAAGCCGGTGGAACTTAAAGATAAACAGGGAGGAAAACAGACTGGAGAATCTTAGCCTTGTTACTAAGGCATTCCAAACTCTGCACACCCCTCCTGCTTTGAATCTTCATACATGTGCAAATAGCACTTCCTCTCCTTCATCCCCTCTCCCCATAAAAACGGGGGGATAGAAGATTCTTTTTTAGCAGTCTTTTCTAGGCTATTGAACAAACAGAAGCAATGGAGTGTAGCGATCTGGAGACTATCTCTAGAATCTGTAAGCCCTGTTCTGAATCCTAGCTTCACCTCTTACTAGCCTGGCAAGCTTAGAATGTCACTTAACCTCTCTGATGTTAGGTTAAGTGAAACGAATAATAGTATCTACCTCCTACTGCTGGAAGGATTAGACATAATCACATAAAGCACTTAGCACAGAGTCTGGCGCATAATAATCGCTCAGTAAATGGAATATTCAAATTATTAATAATGGAAAAAAAGATTTCTCAGCTTGATCTTTACCTATGAGATTGATTAGTGAATTATTAATCCAAACAAAATGTAAGCCCCCTCAATTACAAATATTACATTTAGGTGCAACTTCTAATCTTTTTCTAAGACGAGACAAAGCCCGACAAGGGCTTTCTACCTCCTCACATCAAGAGGAGGTAAAATGGGAAATATTATTGCTTCAGAGTTTAAGTATATGCAATTGATTCTGAGAGGCTAACATTTAGTGGGAATTTACCAGGTGACAGGCACTGTTAAAAGTCCTTTACATATGTTGATGTGTTTAATCTTCACACAGTCTTATGAAGCAGGTATCAGTACTTCCCCATTCCGCACATCACGTTCATGGAGGTTAAGTGGCTTCTTCACGACTGGAGGGTGAATTTGGGCAGTTCCAGAGCTTATTCTTCACTTTAAACTCTCAGGAGGATTCTGAGAAGTTTTGGAAGATGGAACCTCAGACTGCCACCACGTCACATTGGGAATCCCAAAGGTCTTTGCATACCATCAGTTTCAGTCCACATATGTTTCCAGAGCCCAGTATAGAACTCAGAAAGCAGGAAGCACCAATAGAGAACCGGTGGTTGGGTGTGTGTGTGTGTGTGTGTGTGTGTGTGTGTGTGCATGTGCGTGCATGTGAGTGAGAGAGAGAGAGAGAGAGAGAAAGAGAAATAGGTGAAGGAGATTAAGAGTATACTTACTGAGGTGAGCACTGAGCAATGTGCAGAATTATTGAATCACTATACTGTACACCTAAAGCTAATATAACACTATGCATTAATTACACTAGAACTTTAAAATTTTAAAAATTAAAAAAAGAAAGAAATCAAAAAGCACCAGAGAGCATATGCAGATCACTAAAACCAGCATGAAAGCTAGAGACTCTGAAGAGCTCTTTCCAACAACTAAACCCTAGGAATGGCAAGGCTCAGGGACAACAATACTTTCCCTACCCTGTCCAATAAGTGGGGTGTGGGTTGGGGTGGTGTTCTTGGAGTCTGAGGAATAGTGCAAACTGAGAAGGGAGAAGGGTAAGGTTTCCTCAAATCCTGAGCTAAGGATAGATTTCTCAATCATCTGGCTTTCAGGCTTTCTGTTGACCTCATCACCCCCTGCATGTGCCATCTTTCTCTTCTATTTGCTCAGGGACCCAGACTTCCAGCAAGAAGGCTCATTTTTTCCCCAGTGTGTTGAACAACAGCGTGCAAGGCAGTCAGATACTTGCCTGTAGCAGCATCTGGGTGCTATATGAAGCAAAGGAAAATAAAATCCGCATACCGGGTGTGTGAGGGGAGGATGTGGGGAGGGTGAGAGCTTCTATTGTTCAATGAATACTGCTCCAAGTAGTGGTCCCCAGGTGCAGAAGAGTAGAGTCACAGTTTAGTCTTGGCCCAGGGCGCCAGGAAGAGGGAATCCATCAATGGCTGACACAGGAGTGATTGCCCATGGCTTTTAGTTTCCTTTCACAGAGTTTATGTTTTCAGATCAGTTTTGGATTTATAGAAAAATTGCAAAGAGAGTTCCCATATAATCCACACCTGTCAATAACTTTCCTTATTACTAATGTCTTACATTAGTAAGGTCTATCTGTCAGATTAATGAACCAATATTGATAATTACTAACTAAAGTCCTCATTTGGAATTATTCCCTTGGGTTTCACCTAAAATCATTTTCCTGTTCTAGGAACCCATCTAGGATACCACACTAATGATAGTTTGGGTCATCGTGTCTTCTTATGCTCCTCTTTGCTATGACCATTTCTCAGTTTTTGCTTATTTTTGAAGAGCTTGACACTTGTCAAAAGTACTGCTCAGGAATTTTGTAGAATGCCCCTCAGTTGGGATTTGTCTGTTTTTCTCATGATTAGATGGGTGATAGGTGCTGGGAGGAAGACCACAAAGGCAAAGCGCCATTTCCATCACATTGTATCAAGGATACCTACAATCAACCTAAGCTATCACTGTTGATACAACATTGATCTTCTGGCTGAGGAAGTGTCTATCAGGTTTCTTCACTGTAAACCTTTTCTATGCTCTTCCCCTTCTCCACACTGTACTCTATGAGGAAAAAATCACTAGGTGTAGCCAATACTTAAGAGCGCAGAAGTGTGCTTCACCTCTCTGGAGGATGGGGTATGTACGTAAATTATCTGGGGTTCTGCCACACAGGAGATTTGTTTCTTCTCCCCCCTTTATTAGCTCATTAAAGCATCTATTTGTATGAGTATGAACTCATGGACATTTATTTTATACTTCGGGTCATAATCCAATACTACCTTATTTTGTTGCTCAAATTGTTCCAGCCTTGGCCCTTGAGAGCTCTTTCAAGCTCCTCTACCTCCCTGACATAAACCATGATTGTTTGGTCTGAGTACTTCAGTATTTTCTGGCAGCACCAGATTCTCCTGGCTCATCTTGCGTATTTCCTATCCTACTTCTAGAATCAGCCATTTCAAGGTATTAGTGGGAAATGGTGTTAGAAACCAAGACCTGGATGCTAGGTGTGCTCAATGCTACTGGGGTGTCATTGCTTCTGGGTCTCTTCAGCTATCATGTGTGTATGGTAACCTGTGACTATCCCACTGGTACCCTTTGTGGGTAAGAATCTGTAGAGCCCTTGGACCTCATTGGAAGGGCAATGCAATCTCAATGGCAACCTCAGAACTCTCATTTCAATCCAATCATTCATCCACATACTGATTTATTCAGTAGTTAGTGAGTGCTTTCTAAATGCTAGGCATTTTGTTAAACAATGAAGATGCACCACCAAGTTATAGAGACAAGTGAAACAGGAGATAAGTGAGGTTAGGCGAGGGGAAATACTCTAGACATAGAAAAGGCATGGGCAAAAATGACTGAGAACGGAGGATAGCAGAAGGCAAAACCTCTGCAATGTGCTCTGCATGATGATGAATGTTTATGCATTTACTGTTCCCCAAAGGGAGTGTAAAAGTGAAAAGAGCAAAGTCACACAACCAGGTTCTTCACTAAGACAGGAAAATCTGGGAGGACTCTGGAAAACAGCAGTGAGTCATATGGACAGTGTCTTATGAGACATGAGCCTTCCAATGTTGTTTTGATCTTCATGAACATCTGCTAATCTCATCATTGGCTTGTATGAATTTTATAGAAACCAGTGTCACAAAGAATTTGTAGGTCAGTGATCAGATACCCAGGAGATACTACAGAAAACAATGAGCCAGGGACATAGAGGACCATAAGATAGAAGTCCCTCTAAATTCAAAGGAGTCATGGAGAAGTCTGTGAGCCTTTCACAAGTAATGGATTTGGGCCCAAGGACCCATCTTCCCTAACTCTCTAGGGCCAAGAAAGCTTCCTGAGGCCATCCTTGTGTCTATTCTTCTCTAAAGCTCTAAACCCTCCTAGTACAATGCCTGACATTTAGTGGGATCTTTATTACTTTGCCAATTATTACAGAAATTGAATAAATGCCTACTTAAATCTGTCAGTAAAACACAAAGGAAGTTTAAAGAATGTATATCTAGAAAGGCAAATGAGCTAATCCTCTCCAAAGCAAAGAAATACATAAATAAAGGTGTTCATAGAGCTAAAAGGGAATTTATTTGAAGATCAGATTCTCAAACGTGGCTAAAATCCAAGTGCATTTCAAATGCAGGATGGATGATAAAAGCAGCAGCATTTCTAATTGTGATTCCATGTTGGGGCAGATGATCTTTGGGGAAAATGGGGGAAAATGGAAATACTGCTCCCAGGTTTATATGAGGCAAACCTAATCTCTATCACATTAAAGAATTTACAGCTCAGTATGAAATTCTTTAAAAAGAAAAAGTTACTTAGGCAAAGCAGGCCCCCCTGAGAAAGCAGCAGGCCAGTGGACCCACCTGACTTCCTGCAGAAAACCTGGCCTATTGAAATAATTGTTTCTCATATCCCAAAGCAAATGAACCACTCTCCTGCCTTAAATCATCCCTTTTTCTCTTTAGCCCATGACTGACTCTCTCTGTGATGCATGTTGTGTTTGCAAGCATGAAGGAAATTATATAAAAACAAATTGCTTTGTACTGTACCCTGATTGTCTGGAAATACTAAATAGACAGGGAAGGCAGCATTGCACCAACTTGCAGCTTTGTGAGTTAATGGATGGGATTGTAAAGTTTAAGTTGTTTCAATATGATGAATGCTCCTCGTTTCCAAACACATAGAATATCCGTTTTTAGGACGGTATGAATTATTTCTAAAAGTAACCAATGACTTTGCATGGTAACCCAAAGCAAAAACAGATTATGTTTTCTCTTTTGTTTTTATTCCCTCCACTCACAATTCAACAACCCTGTTTCCTGGGCAGAAAAAAAAAAGCCTTCAGAAAATTTTCAAGCTAAAATTCTGTGGTAATCATCATTCGTAACTGACCACAGATCATCATAATCATTACACATAAACATGAAATGTTGATCATTTGTCATAAATACATTCAATCACAAATGTGATCATTATTTCAACAGATAGGTACAAAACATTGTATTCACTACCTACTACCATTTTAGGCACAGCGACCTAGCAATGAAAGAAACAAGGGCCCTGCTTAAATACCATTTATATCCTAGTTGGGGGGAACGAGTTAACATAGAATATGGTAGATGGTCACAGAAGCTAAGGAGAAAAATAAAGCAAAAGATATAGGGCAGGCTGTTCTGGGCCCTGAGACAGCTGCCTGCTTTTTATTGTGTAGAGTGATTGGAAAAAAACCTCTTCAAACTACCAATCGCACTTTACCCATCTGCAGTATTCTAGATCATTCTAATGACTCCCCTTGCCTAGTAAGCAAAGAAGTATAGTAGGAAGAAAGGTGGGTTTGGGTAAATACTGTATAATGGCCAAAATAATACATATCTGTAGTCATGTTGTGAAATAAACATGTATCTTGCAGGTATGTTGTGAAGTCATGTGTGCAAAGCATCCAGCATTTTGTAGGCTTCAAGAAATGCTAATGTCCTCATCTTTACTCCCATGTCTGAACTAAATAACCTTTAGTTAATATATTATAATGCTATTCAAACATGTGTGTATGCAAAAACACGGTTACATGGTTGCGTAATTATGGTAAACATGCATAAAAATATCGGCCTGTTAAGAATACATATAGGGGCGCCTGGGTGGCTCAGTCAGTTAAGCATCTGACTTCAGCTCAGGTTATGATCTTACAGTCTGTGAGTTCGAGCCCCGTGTCAGGCTCTGTGCTGAGAGCTCAGAGCCTGCAGCCTGCTTCAGATTCTGTGTCTCCCTCTCTCTCTGCCCCTCCCCTACTCATGCTCTGTTTCTCTCTGTCTCAAAAATGATTAATGAAAAAAAATTTTAAGAGTACATATATATTTCCATGTAAGCTAACTCTGCCTCTCTAAGAAGATAGGAACTCTGTCACATCCTTCTTTTATATTATAAACTCCTGCTTCATAAATTCTTGCCAAATACTGTGATGAAGAATCAGCAGGAAAAGGCAGAGGGATAAGGTGACCTAGCAAAACTTTGTCTTGGTTCTTACAGGTCAGCTAAGTGCCCACTGTGTATGGTCTTCATTTCATGCATGTCCTTGTAAGGACCAGGTGTCACGAAACCAACTGGGAATGGAGGCAGAGTAGTATGCTGATTAAAAGCATGGGCCTCCAAGTTCTCCAGGCCCTGCTTCAAATTAATTTGTAAAATTCATTTGAATTCATTTGTAAAATAGAATTAATGCCACCTACCTCTTAGGGTTGTTAATGAGGATTAAATATGAGAATACATGAAAAATGCTTGGGTACCCATTAAGTATTCACAAAGTGGCAGTAATTAACAACAGAGAAGGAATTTAAAAAGTCACCAGGAAAGGGTGGTTTACAGCTAGACAGGTATAGATATAGACACACAGGTGTCATATTTGGCATACAAGCACCATCTTAGTTAAACAAACATTCTCTGTAAGTCATTAAGTCAAAACAAGTGCTTACAGAAAAGTTGGGGAATACATTCTTGATTACACTATGTTTTGTATGAATTCCACATTTGAGTTTTGTCTACATGCCACAAATACATTTAATCAAGTATTAATTGCATGACTCTCTTCTCGAATCTGGGATTTCTTGGAATTTTAAGGACACTGAAAAAGATAGTTGAGTACAACAATATAATTAACAGTAAAGTCAATCTTTTTATCCATTTGTTTTGTCAATAAGGGATGCATGGTAAATTCACCATGGAGATCTCGAGCGGTTTAGCTCACCAACTGGCCCCCAGTGCCATCCCCTATAGAGGACAAGAACTCTATAGGTAAGAAAATAAAATTCCCTTCCTATCTTATCTCCATCAACCTCTGAACCCTTTGGGTTGGAAACCTCATTAATTATTAATATTGAAAAACAATGAATAGAAATTGTGGAGGTAGCCAAAGCTACCCTGGACGCTTGGCCCACAACTCATATTGCCCTATTACTCATGGAAAATGCCATAGAGTTTCTGCTCAGCTCTCATTCTTAATGCCAGGTTTGCTGTCCAGGGACAAAGGTGTGTTCTTAGTAAGACTATCCTTGTACTCTCTGCAATCTGGGGTTGGAGTATTAAGAGTATTAGTATTATCCCATGAACCATACAAAATACTTTTCCATCCATTAATGGCATAGGCCAAGAAGAGAGCTTTCCTCTAAGGTTTTCGTTTCAGGGGTTTCAACATTCGAGCTTTTAATTCATCCTCATTATTTAATTCTACGGGGTAGCTTCTCACTCATTTGATGTTTCCAAAGTACATTATTTCACTACAGTTTTCACATCTTCAAGGTTTTTGTTTTTATCCATCTGAAACACAGAATGGATGGTAAATATGGCTTTGCACAACTTTTATCTGATAAACCTTCAAAGAGAAAATATGTCAGCATCCTTATCAGCCAAGTGAATTCCACACTAAACTCGTTGGCAAGGTAGGGGATGACAAAAAGTTTTATCACTTTTGAGTCCTGAAGGGCACTTTCCTGCTTTATTCCAGCTGCTCTAAACCTGTCTGAAATTCAAGTCAAAATAAGGATGGGCTTGGTTCAGCTTCAGAGAGAGAAAGAGAGAGAGGCTTATTTCAGATAGGAATTTGAAAGAGACACCAACAACCCATGGCATAATATCAGTGATCCATGCCAACTGCTATTCTTTTCCATGAAAAAACCTACTTTAAGATCCGGATAAAATCGGGAATAAAATCTCAAGATAAGAATCCCTTTTCAAGTGCTTGATTTCCAAATACAAGCAAATCTGCCTATGCCCATCGCTACGCCCTGTGATGCACCAGACAACTGAAATCACCTCTTCCCTGTCCTCTTTCCGACAGGATATGTGCAGGGGTACAGTGGGCCAGAGAGCTCTCCTTTGACATGAGAGAAGCACCTGCCACATACAATGTAATGACTATATTCTGGGCTCTGTAAGGGCCTTTCATTGAAGTATTTCATTTAATCCTTCAAGAACCATATGATGTTACTGATACCATCTCTTTTTTACAGATGGGCTGACCGGGCAAGAAGGAGTTAAATAACTTGGCCAGGTTTGCACAACTTCTAAATGTTGGAGCTGAAATTTAAACCTGGATAGTCTGACCCCAAGCATGCCCTATATTTCATCACAAGGCAATCTCATCTCCAACAGTGCTCAAAGCAAAGAGTGAAGACCTCAAAGCACAGAGACCAATTCATTAAGATATAACTTCACTCAGAGCACTCCCAGCTCCTCCCTGTTCACTAGCCCCAAACTTAGGATAGCTTAAATCAATCACTTGGAACAAATGGCCTGGGGTATCTCCATCCTGCTCTTTAGGCATGACCATGAGAGGCATTTCTGCCTGCTTCCTTGCATTCCTGAGCAGGCTAGGCTGGGATGCAAACGAGTCTTCTACCAAGCTTCTGTATGCTTTGCATAAGCAAATGAGTTGTTGGAGGTCACTGAGGAACTCAACAGCTCTGATTAATTCAACATTCACTCATTCTTTCAACAAACAACTACTGTTTAGTTAGAAGAATGGGCCAAGCAATTGCTGACTGACTGTGTCAATGTGGATGATTTTGAAAACTGTCACTGTGTAAGTGTGAATACATCTTAGGATATTATTTGTGTGAACCTGTATGTGAACGTAAGGATATAATATTTACTGACAGATAGGGACATTTTGTTTCTCCTTGCTCTTTCAGATTTAGTCCCCTTCACCCAACTCCCTCTTTGCCTCATAACCAGCTAGCATCTCTGCATACGCAAGAAGTTTCTACCGGACACACAGACCATTTCCGAACCTTTTTTTTTTTTTTTCAGAACCTTCTAATTCACACCACACAGTCATAGCAAGTAACATTCTCCCTTCACAGCATCAATCATATTTATAATGAATTATTAACACAAGTATTTGTTTACCATCTATTTCCACGGATAGAATCTAAGCAACATGAGGAGGAAGACACACGCTTATTTGTCCCTAACCATCGTCACCTTAGCACCAAGCATAGTATTCAGGATAGAGAAAGCCCACAATAACATTAGCAGATGATGATGATGATAATGGTTGAGAATAAAATACCTACTGCTCACTGTCTACATTATTGTGACTTGACTATTTTACTATCTTCATCACATAACATTACTATTCTAGGAAACTCTTTCCCTGGAAGTTAAAAATCCAAATAACCTTATTGCTCCTTTCAGAACTTCTTGAGAGATCCATCAGCTTTTCAGCAGAAAGCATCAAAGAGCCTGTTCTACCACAAGACTCTTTGAACTCCTTATCCTAATATCCTTGCCTTGTTCTGTCCACCAATCCTAAACTATTGTATCATAATGCTTACCCATTCCTAAGCAAGTCCCATGTGGAAAGACCCACACTCAATACACTTCTAAAACTCAATAAATATTCTGACTTTGTGCATTCCCAAGAGGGTACTAAGACCCTGTAAAGGTAGCATGTGCTCTCCCTTAATTCAGTAAGCAGTAAACTCAGCCGCGTCTTATCAAGAGGTTGTTCTGGTGATATACGGGAGAAGCCAGCATTTGACATGATTAATATCAACAGTCTCAAGACAAGCCTTAGTTATGGAGTTATTTCAGCTCTCTGCTCAAAAACCATACCCTCAGAAAGGCTTCCCCTGACACTATCCAGACATGATCTTAAATGGTGCATTGTGGCCCCTTCTATACTCTCACCCTAATTTCTTGTTCTGCAAAGCCCTTATCACGATTTGGCACTGTAATAAGTATGCACTTGTTCATTTGTTATATTCTGATTCCTCTTCAAGACTGTAAGCTCCACGAGGGTGGGGACTCAGTTTTGTTCTCCAGTGTGTCCTCACTCCTGGGATTATGTCTGCCTCATCACCGGGACTCAGAGAGTGTGACGAGGCTGTTGAAAGCTGCTTTTCTGAGACCATTTAAGGGGAAGGGGGCATGGAAGGAGGCAAATAGGTGAATACTTCACATGTCTATAGTGTCTTCATTTTTTAAAATCTCATTTTCTCAGTACCATACCTTAATGTTGGCATGTTTTGTTACCATTTTACAGATGAAAACTTGAGGCCCAGAAAGATTGCTTAAGATCAAGAAGTGCCTGCCCTAGAAACAGACCCTCCAATGACGGTTTCCAGATTCCAATGAGGGTCACCACTCTCTGGCACTGGGTACAGGTCATGGACTCAGGAATGACTTTTCTTTCACAGCACTCAGGGGTGCCCAGGAAAGGTCATCCCTCTAAGATTAAAAATAGAGTGTGCCCAGCTGACATTCATAAGAGCAAGAGATGGGCTGAAAACCTTTGGCAATTTACACCAGAAGAAGCATCAATTCTCAGGGGGTTATGATTCTTCAGCATGAAGACGAAGTCCATGTTTGGAGTAATCCTCAATCCAAAGAGAATCTTAAGCATGGAAAAGAGAATTCATCCCCTGAAATGATGGAGAAAGATGGCTGATCCAAATCATGAGAGGAGTTCTGCTTTGAAATGTAGTAATAGAGGTTTGACATGCCTCTAAAAAAATAGGTATCACATCAAAAAGCATTTTTTTAAACAAGCTTACATTCTATAGGCAGCATGGAAGCAATGAGTGCCTTTCTTTGGCAAAGATAACCCATAAGGGATGAAAGGAAGGAAAGAAAAAGAGGATGAGAAATATGTTTCATTTCAGGAGAGATAACCGGAGACCGAATTATCCAGATAATTATCTTAATCCCCACTTTAGTTCTTCTGTGTGGAAAGAGCTTCACTGAAGACCAACTTGCTTTAACAACCACTGAGCATAATTTAGGGGGAAAAAAATCTACTAATGACCCTCCATTCAGAAGGTTTTAGATGGAGCAGTGGGTGGCATATTTAAATGATAATGAAATACCACCAGGCTAGGGGAAGACACAGATTACCTAATAGGCAGAATTTTCTCCATTAATAATGACTTTTAGAGTAAGAATGTCAGACATTGAGAATGAGAAGGAAAAGCCTTTTTCTTTTTCCCGAATTGCTGATGAGATGATCTTTTGTGAAATGAACAGAGTGGACAACGGATAAGAGACCTCAAAATAGACTGAGACTCATTCTCCCACCTTCCCACTGGAAAATATCACTTTTCCATTTTGATGGATTTTAAAGTGAAATCCTTATCAGGTAGAAATCACTATCAGATGTGGTTTTGCATCAAAACCAACTGTGGTGTTCTCCCAAAGGGAAAGGCAAACTCTAGGAGAATTATAAAGCTACAAAAGTTTGCACATGTTCTGTATTCAAAGCACCTGATTTCATCAGATTTCTCATTAGAAACAAGTGTCCCCATCAATGCAGGATAAAGCAGTCCTCTCACACCGAATGAATACAAAATGTCAAGGTGATTAGCATAGACTAGTCCATGAGTAGAAACAGCCCTGATAAGGTTCCTATCGCCAAATTGGAAGATATGCACAGGAGAGATTTATCAAATACCAAACACATCTCTCAAAAGCATTTGGAAGAATAAATGTTATATTTGGAAGAAATACATGGGGCTATGCATTGTGAAGCCCAGGTGTGTATACCTAACACCCTACTGGACATGTGTCTGATGCCACTCAGCAAAGACAAGCTGGATTCATTATCTCCTCCACAGCAATGTCTTCAAACACCCCTCCTACAGTGAGCGCTCATCTTCATTTAAATATAAAACAAAACATGGAAAAACATGGGAATTCCTCATTTTCCCTTATTCTTTATCTCTAATGCATGGCAATTCTTGTGGAATATTGGCAGAATTCACTTGCATATGTCCATTTCCACCATCGTGCCACCTTTCTCCAGACCATCAACATCTTCACTGCAGCACTATGACAGATTCCCAGCAGGTCCCCCCATGGATAGCTTGCTCCCCCTCCCCACAGTGCAGAAGAATAAGCCCTTAAAATGGAAATAGGCCACCATCACTCAACTGCAAATAAAGGTTTTGATGGTTTTCCAAGTCCTCTTCAAACCTAGCACAATATGCCCTGTGGTAAGCAAAATAATGCAACAGCCCCCCAAAGGTGTCCACATCCTAATTCCTGGAACCTGTGAATATTTTACGTTTCATGGCAAAGGGGATTAAGGTTGCTAATCAGCTGACTTTAAGATAAGGAG
The DNA here is from genome assembly GCF_018350195.1 of Panthera tigris. Classification (NCBI taxonomy): domain Eukaryota; kingdom Metazoa; phylum Chordata; class Mammalia; order Carnivora; family Felidae; genus Panthera; species Panthera tigris. The sequence goes on from NC_056675.1 coordinate 36,156,717, forward strand.
ATTATTCTGGGGGCAACTGGGTGGCTCAGTCTGTTGAGCATTCAACTCTTGATTTCGGTTCAGGTCATGACCCCAGGATCCTGGAATCCATCCCCTTATCAGTCTCTTCACTGAGTGTGAACCTCCTCAAGATTCTTTCTCTCTCTCCCTCTGCCCCTCTCCCTGGCTCATTAAGTAAATAAATAAGCAAACACATACATACATACATACATACATACAGGAAATTATTCTGAATTATCTAGGTGAGTTCAATGTAATTGTAAGACTCCTTAAAAATTGAAGAGAGAGGCATAAGAAGAATCAGTGTCGGAGTTATTTTATGTGAAAAAGATTCAACCCACCATTGCTGGCTTTATACGTGGAAGAGGGCCAGGAGCCAAAGAATACAGGCAGCCTCTAGCAGCTAGAACACAGCCTGATGGGCACCTTGATTTCAGCCCACTGAGACCCATTTCTATTTCTGACCTCCAGAACTGTAAGATAATAAATGCATGTTATTTGAAGCCCTTGTGTTTGTGATAATTGGTTTCATCAGCAGTAGGAAGCTAATACATGCCCTCCCTAAAATGCCCTAACGAAGGTGGACGTTCCTCAGCTGCAACTTGATTTTGTACCACTTTCTGTCTACTCCTTGCCTTCTTTCCTTCTGGATTTTCTCATGGTTGTTCTGCCGCACATCCCACAAAGATGCTGCTCATTCTCCCTTGAATGCCCCTCTTTCTTGACGTGCTCCTGCTCATAATTTAGGTCATGAGTTAGGTTAGGGCCTATAACTTCCATCACATTGGTTAGCACTTCTTTGAGTCAGGTGGAATTGAATCACCCTAACTTATATAGTTTTAGAATGAAAGTCCCACCTCTCAAGAAACCCTCCTTTTGGGAAATTTGGGATATCTGGTCACCCTCTCAAGTCTGCCTTCTAGAAGCACAGGACCTGACACAGAGGAGGCACTTAATAAAACATTAAGGAATAAACGGATTTAATTTTTCCATAGTGTTTTCCTGCACACACACACATTTCTAGTTATATTCCCTTCTACTCCTGACGCTTCTATTTAATCAGATAAATTGGCCCCAGGCTCCTACATAAGCAGGTATTACCCCATTCTGTGACCATGCCAGTGTGTCAGAGCTATGGCCCCACACACCATCCTTCCCAGTTGATCTTCCTTCTTCCTCCTGTTAAGTTGTGAGAATTAGTTCTTGACTCAATCATTCAATGAAGCAAATCTTTATTGTGTACCTACCTCAAAATCAAATGTTAAATGTTTTCTAATAATTTTCTATATGGTTGGAAATGTTCTGTGCTCTCAAAAATAAACATAAATGACAGTAATGGACACCATCTTTGAAAAGTTAGTTCTTTGGAGAAGAATTAATGTTGTCAGGTCTCTTGGGTTCTATCTTGTCTTGAAAGAGGAATAAAACTGGAATTACATAGCTAGGTATTATCTATTGGGAATTTTTAACCTTTAAAGTATTCTTTAGAAAATGCAAGAACTTAAATTTCATCCAGTAACCAAGTTTAACAAACTTTTTGGTCCCAACGTTCACTGTATGAGAATTAGTCTTTATTTGTATGAGGCTATAGTTTTCAAACATTAATATTAATAAAAATCATGCTATGTGCCTGTTAAAAATTCAGATTCCTACCTAGGCACACCTCTGCACTTTTTGTTTTGGGATCTATAATCTGATTTTCTAGTACATAGTTTCAGGGATTGCCATGGACAGTACCTTAATAAACTTTAAAGGATGGTAAGATGCCAAAGTAATAACATGGTATAAAAAAAATAGGTAATTTTGATAACATCTCTTTAAAATCTCATAGTTACACAAACACTAATTTGAAAAGATATATGCACTCCTATGTTTACTGTATTATTTAAAACAGTCAAGATATGGAAGCAAACTAAGAGTTCGTCAATAGATGAATGGATAAGGAAGGTATGATATGTGTGTGTATGTATATGTATGTATATATATGTGTATACATACATATATACATATATGTGTATATATATACACATATATAAATATATACATATACATATACACACACATACACACACACACACACACACACAGTGGAATGTTATGCGGCTATTAAAAAGGATGAGATCTTGCCAATTGTGACAATATGGATGGACCTAGAGGGTATAATGCTAAGTGAAATAAATCAAAGAAAAATATCATATAATTTCACATGTATTGGAGTGGGAAGGCATTCAAATGAGGGGTTGGAGATAATAGGATTTTCATGAAATATTATGGTTCATAGCAAATGAAGAAATTCTGGTATTGTCACTGATAGATAATAGAACCCAAAGGTAACAGATATATAGAATATATATGTTTTGGATAAAAAATGTCTAGTGTTGGGGTGCCTGGGTGGCTCAGTCAGTTAAGCATCTGACTTCGGCTCGGGTCATGATCTCACAATTTGTGGGTTGGAGTCCTGCATCAGGTTCTGTGCTGACAGCTCAGAGCCTGGAGCCTGCTTCGGATTCTGTGTCTCCCTCTCTGTGACCCTCCCCAGCTTGCACTCTGTCTCTCTCTGTCTCTCAAAAATAAATAAACGTTAAAAAATTTATTTTAAATGTCTAGTGTTGCCCATACCTCATAGAGCAAAAAAAACCCCAAAAGTGTAAGAATCAAAATCTTGTTTTGCTAACAAATTAGAAAATGCTACCCATGTAAGTAGTTGGCATGAATGGGGACATAAGTGCACCGTGCCTTCCTTATACGTACTAGCTGGTACCCAAGAAATGTTGGCCTCCCATGGAGACATAAAAGATATGTCTGTAGGGTTACTCAAAAACAGGATGCTTCCTCTGTGTTGTTCTCTGCTATTGTTACTTTGAAACACTTTTCAAAAGAGATGGTCTTGCAAAGAGGCATGGTACGAAATGATTGTTTACTCCTCCCTATGACATTTATTACAGGAAAAATAGAAACAATAAACGGCACTGGCTGCTTTACAGCATGTGTCCCTTTAGCCTACACATCTGCCTCTGCTTGACTGCAGGCAGGAAAGTGGTGTCTGGTAAGTACTCTGCTTATAGGCTTATTTCTGAGTCACTTGTTTTCACCAATTCACATTCTTCAACTCCTTTATGATCTTGACTCTCTTGGCCCACAACACATATTTATATCCTCATTCTATCATTTGCTCACATTTTGGGTTTGCTTCAGGTTGGATGACCCTGGTACACAATCTTGACTTTTCAAAAAAATGGCAGTGATTCATATCCCTCACCCTAGATCCACTTCTCAGAAACCATCCCTGTCGGTAGGGCAGAGTAAGAACAACACTTGGCATCAGCATCAGGGTCATCCTTCCTTGGTATTTTGGAGAGCAAGAGAAAGGGATATCAATATGCCAGAGGGCTCAGAACATATGTAAATATAAAGCATTTCTAGAATATCCCCAAGGAAAGAAATTGTTAAGTAATAAGAAAGGCTCTCAACTTTTTAGGTTTCAAAACAAAGTGGGTCAGATTGAAAACTGCTCTTTTCAATGCAATTTTCAGGTCTTTTAGGATAGGGATTTTGTTGTAAGCTGCACTTCATCGTAAACAAAAACTAGAGCAGGGATTTGCACATAGCAGACTTTCAATAAATGATATTTATTGAATCTGATATTTATCACATATGGTATAAATGACTAGGCTCCAAGCAACTTTGAAATAATTCATTACAGATCATTTTCACTCCCAGGCTAAAGGACTTCCACATTCTCTTTGACTTTCTCTTGTAGCTACACATCTGGTCTTGCAAATATTGCATATACCCTATATTTGCATGGTATGTTCTGTTGTGAAATCTTGCCACATGTACCATGTCATCTGATTTTCAAATGACAGATCTTTAAAGATTCTTAGAGCTCTCATAGCTGAGAAGACTGAGGCTGAGGGAAGTTTGATATTGCCAAAGATCTTACAGAGAGTGTATGATGAGGTGGGATTTGAAGCACCATTGGTAATAAATCCAGTCCTCTGTGCAGCATGTCACGATGCACTTCTTCAGGTATCATTCGGAACATCTAATCTAGCTCTGATACTTACTACCTGTGGGTCTTGACTTCTCTGAGTCACAATGTCCTCATATTCAAATAGGACTAGGTATACATAACAGTTATTGAGACTTCTGATTTGTTGATCCATTTTCCAGATGAGAAAACCAAAGCTCAGGAGGTCAAGAAGCTGCCAACTGTCAGGGGCTGGCTTCAAAGATGGTGGCTTGATTCTATGTTCATCAGCTCCCATCCCCTGGTTCACTGCTTCTCTTACCCACCACTTATGCTTATTGTACACCTGGAAAGCCAATCAATGCACATGTAGTAATGATAGATATATAAAATATTGGAAAGCAGTTTACATATTTTTATGACATAGTTTTCATTTTTATTTATTTTCATTTGTTCTATATTTTTACAACGATTAATAGGGTTGGTTAAGGAAACGTTGCTCTCCCCAGGTACGTTACCAACAGCACATCTCTACAACTTCCTCCCTCTGCTGGCTCTCTTCTCTGATAAAGCATCTGCTTAGACAGATGCATGAAAGATACAGCAGCACACAGTGCCAAAACCTTCCACCTGGGGCTCATACAAATTCAAAAATGAGAAGACCAACCTCAAAGCCATTGTATTCCATTCTGAGTTGCCTTGCCCTAAAATTAATGGAACCAAGTCTCCCAGTATGCCCTGTGTGTTTAAAAGTGTAATCTGTAGCAGAACCCAATAGCATAAATTGATTACATCCCATCAAATAGTATTCCCTAAGCAATTTTCCCTGCAATTAAACCACTGTGTTGAAAAAGAATTTGGTTAGAAATACTAATGGGTATCCCCAACTGAAATGTAACCTTACTCCTGAGCCTCTAGGATGGCACTCCTCCCCTCTTGCCTGACAATACTGTGAAACAAAATCGTCTTAATATTATTCACCAGGTCAAGTAGACACAGTCTCCGGAAGCACATAGCTTCCCCTCTCTGACCACAAGGTAAAGTGTTGTCCTGTCTAGAGGAGAATAGTAAGACTTGGCACAGGTGCTACCACCACTCCTCCATTCCTATACCCCTGGAAGACATTGCTAATCAATCACAGTGCTTTCCTGCTGAGCTCAGATGCAATCTTCTCAACAAAACAACAGGGAGCCTTTACTAATCCGAAATGGCAAGCAAGAAAAATATATCTGCCTGCCCTCTATCTAGAGTTTTACTTCACCGAGCTTAGACAAAACACTCCCTGTGACCCAGTCCACACACAGAGATTCAAGGGTGCCTAAATCCATGGGATGTTGAGTCTTATTTATCAGTATATAATGACCATTCTGGTATCTTCAGTTGACTTTTAATAAAACTACTTTTCTTATAGCCAACCAATGTCCTTATCTTTCTCAGCACCACTAGCCAATATTTCTCAATAACCTTATATAGTATTACTTGGATTTCCTCTCCAAGTTCTTACTTCCTTCTTTAATCAAGGCAAATGTATTCAGCCGGTAAAATCTATCTCTAGAAAAATCCTTCTGAGTCTAACCATTCCATTTCCTACTTGCCCACTCTAAAAATAAAGTAATTTTAATTCATTTTAATTGTTCTAAAGCCCTCAGGGTATTAAGTAGTTATGTCCTTTTTAAGGGTTAGCATAAGGTGGCTTTCTTTTATTTCTCCAGCAAATGAGGAAGTAGAAAACCATCTAGTGATATGAAAAATCACTTTTCTATGAACTGATAAATAAAACTATATGTACCATTATTTTAGAAATTAGTATTATTTTAGAAAATAAAACAGTATTATTTTAGAAATTCTTATTTTAGAAAAACTAGAGATTTCTAAGTATAGTATTATTAGAAAAACTAGAGGTTTCTAAGTACTCATTTATGTTTTAAAAACCAAGTTATAACGCCTATGAGATATAAATTTAAGTATGTGTCACCTTAAACTTAATGAAATTGTTAAAAAGCAAAATTCAGGTGAACACACTTGATTTTTTAATTTTTTTAAAATTTTTTTAAAAATTTTTTAAATTTTATTTTTTTGAGACAGAGAGAGGCAGAGCATGAATGGGGGAGGGTCACAGAGAGAGGGAGACACAGAATCCAAAGCAGGCTCCAGGCTCTGAGCTGTCAGCACAGAGCCCAATGCGGGGCTTGAACTCATGGACAATGAGATCATGACCTGAGCTGAAGTCGGACGCTTAACTGATTGAGCCACCCAGCCGTCCCTAATTTTTTTAATTTTTAAATTTTTTTATGTTTATTTATCTCTGAGAGAGAGAGACAGACAGACTGAGAGTGGGGGTAAGTAGAGAGAGAGAGGGAGACACCAGAGCAGAGAGAGAGAGAGAGAGAGAGAGAGAGAGAGAGAGAGAGAGAGAATCTGAAGCAGGCTCCAGGCTCTGAGCTATCAGCACAGAGCCCAATGTGGGGCTCGAACTCAAGGACCACAAAACCATGACCTGAGCCAAAGTTGGATGCTCAACCAACTGAGCCACCTAGGCATCCTTGAACACATTTTAAAGATCTTACTGGCTTTATTCAACAATTCATGAATTGGGCAGTCTGCAATGTAGCAGATAGAAAGGAGCTCTGAGGAGCTATTAAAAACGAAAGACTTTTACAGGCTGACAGAAGGAAACTGGAACAAGGAAGTTAAAATATGCAAAGAAGGCAAGGTTATGGCAAGGTTGCTTTCCTTTGGGGATGGCAGGGTCTATCAGGCAGAGGACCCAACTGTTGCTACTCAGGTGATTCCCAATTGACTGGCTTAGGATTCCACTTCTGGGAGAGCTGAAGCTATAATTAAGTCTCCATTTGGTGATGTGGGGTTTTAGAGTAAGTAACTCCACTTGGGGAATGTTGAGGTGGTTTTTAACACGACATAAAAAAATATCTGTATCTCTTTCTGATGTTTTTAATTCAATTTTAAGAGTTTTCAGATGGGTAGGAAATGACTGAACCATTCCGTGAAAATGACTCTGAAAAATCAAAACTGAAAAATTATGAAAAATTAGATATATGATATAAAAGATTGCGAGACAAGAGAGAAGTTATGATGGTAAAGAGGGAGATTAACAAAAAGACAGTGAATAAAAAAGTAAAGAGGGAGATTAACAAAAAGACAGTGAATAAAAAACAGACTAGAAATGGAGAAATCTTAAGACAAAACAAACCAACAAATGAGAAGTATTGGATGCAGAAAACAGCTTACCACAAGATACAAGAACATACCATAGGAAAGAGATGTTAGAACCTTGAGAATATCAACGCATGGCATTGGGATCAATAATGAAATACACTGAATACTTTTAGCACGGTTTCAAATGACACTAATAACTACTAAGATGGTCCATGCTTGGTAAGATGCAGCTAATATACTGACTTGCATATGTTCTCCAATTTTATAGAAAGAAGTGGGCATATGTTTTCCAACAATGATATACTGTTCCAGTCCATTACATGCTTTATGCTGTCTTACTCTTCTCTGAACATCTGGAATGTTCCATTTAATTCACCAAAATAGTATAGTGTAGAGCATTTTCTGCAGCTACCATCCAGCCCCAACACCACCAATGCAGCTCTGAGAAGCCCTGACCAGCATCCGTGTGTGGGTGCACTCACATGTGTACATGTGCATATATAAAGACGGAATGGCAATCTATGCTGTGATACAGACATTTTATAAAGGAGAGAACTGATGTTCAGAGAGGTTAAGTAAATTAAGCGTAGTCACAGAGTCACTAATGTGTTTTACATTCAGTGTTATTCCTGCTGTCCCTAAGAGCATTGCCTATTAATGTAGCTTACAATTGCTACTCAGTCTTTCTAATATACGCTTGAAGCATTCATATGTTCTGAAATCTGGACTTCCCACAGAGAGTGTAAAGCCTTATTTATGTCTTGCAATTATTTATCCCCTTTAGTTTGGCTAAAATGCGTCACACAGTGACAGGTACATAAGAAGCACTTAGTAAATGTACGTTGATTGAATTTAGCTTTTCCCGCCTTATATGTTGCATGAAAGTCTCCTAATATGGCTTTCATTTTCATAGCTATTGATTCAATTATTCTTCCTTAAATCTTAAACGAAGCAGGCCACCCCAGCTCCCAGGCATCCACAAATTAGTGGTGTCTTCATTTGTCTTCCATTTACATCTAACTAAACTAATTATTTTCCTGTTACCTCACACCCCATTGGTGTTACACAAACCGCTGAGATGGCCCTATCTCCTGCAGGCATCACTCGTATCTTTTCAGCAGCCAGTTGTAACACGGGTGACAGAACTATTAAAAATGTCAGACTTCAATGCATGAAGAACTTATGTAAAAGCAAACGGTGTCATCTGAGGTAAAACTGGTGACAGCAGCATAGGGGAATGCAGAAGCCAACAGGACTACCTCCAAGCAAACTCTAACAGGGGAAGAAGTAACAATTTAGCCATTCCTAGGACAAAAAAGAAAAACCAAACAAAAAACAAAAACAAAACAAAACCACCTTCATGATTTCTGCAGAACTTAGAATATACTGGTGATGGCCACTGATACAGTAAAGAATTGAGCAAATGACTGGATTTTACACAATGTTGAAGAGATGGTGATGATGATGATGGTGGAAGATATGATAGGTGGGTGAGTGGATGGATGAATGGAGACACAGGTAACATCCTTGAACTTTTTTCCATCCCTGTACTTACAATCCCATGTCAAGCCAATATCATCCCGCCTTCCCAGACTATTTCAATACAGCTCTTAACTGTTCTTGCTTCCACTCGGCCTGCATCCAAGCCTTCTTCAGTATAATAGCTAGAGTAATACTTTTAAAACCATAAATATAATCATGGTTCTTATTTTTTTCTGATCCTTTGATGGTTTCCCATGGCACTTGTGGTAAAATCTAAAATCTGCCCTCTGATGAATATCTCTCCCCGTCAGCTCTTTTAACACTGTTCCAGCACTCTGCTCTAACCACACCTTCTTTTACTTCTTCATAAGCCCCAAATGTCTTGCCACAGCCCAGAGACTCTTCCCTAGAATTTCCCAACTTTAATAGCAATTCTTTGATCACCCAGATTAAATTACTATACTCTGTACAACTCTCAGAGCGCGCTGAGTGTTTATGTCACAGTACTGCCTACGATTTATAATTATACATTTATTTGCGAAACTGTCAGAGAATTTAAGCCCATGGGCTTGGGAAACTTGGTTGTTGTCTTGTTTCCTACTGTGCCCCCAGCAGCTAGAACCATGCCTGGCAAAGAAGAGCATTTCTTGTGTATGTGTTGAGTGAATGAAAGCCTCAGCCACCTGCTTGATACAGACAGAGAGCAATTCCTACAGAAAAGATACGAGGAAGAGAGTCACAGGAATGGTAGGCCAGGTCTGATTCCTCACCTGTGACGACATCTCTGATCAAAACTCTCGCAGGGGGAATAGAGGGCTTGACAAGTACTGCCGATGACTTTGAGCTCAGCACAGTGAGGGTTGGTGCAGGTGTGGCACCTGCAGGCTCTTCAAACGTGTGCAGAGTGTGCCTTCGAAAAGAAGCTTGCAATCTGTGCCAGCCACCACCATGCAGTGGTAGGACCATGTGCTCGGAATAATAAGGTCTTTTTTTTTTTTTTTACTCTAGACTGAAATAGTTACAATCCTTTTACTACCCCATCTCCAAAATTCCTTATTAAAATATGTATTAAAATTAATGTGAAAACTCACATATATATGTAGACACACACACACACATATATAATGTATATATCTCAAAGGCACTATATATATATATATATATATATATATATATATATATATATATATATATATATATAATGTATATATCTCAAAGGCACAATTCAGTTCTTTGCCTGTTAGTCCTACATCTGTGCTTTTTGTTTTATTCCTCAGGATGAAACTTCAGATAAAGCCCACTGAAAACCTTGAGGGAATGTCAAACAATCGTGAGGCTACAGGCATGTTGAGCATCAGGAAACTCAGGGCTGTGGCTCTCAGTGACTCTCCACTCTGCCTGTACTAACAAGAATCTTGTGTGATACACAGTCCCTGGTAACCACGGAGAATGTTTCAGTCTTTCTTGCACAGAGAAGAGGACGTGGCATGAGAACTCTCTAGAATTGTTTCTCCTTATTCGTACCAGTCATCCATTTAATCTACTTTTTAGAGAAGTAAACTTATAAATACAAGCTAGACATTAGAGGCGATTTTTAGACATCACCCTCCGCAAATCCCTGTGAAGCCAAAATTCCTTGCCGCTATTTCCTTGATGAAATGTACAGTCCCATGGGCACTTCTGACCCAGGGTCAGGATACAGAAAGAGGTCAGTGCAGTAGTCAGAGGTGTGGCCCCTACAGCAGAAACCCAGCTCCAAGTCTTACAAGCCATCTGACTCTGAGCAATCCACACAAGGGCCAGCGTTCCCATCTGTAAGACAGCAGTAATTAGCAAGACCTATCTTACTAGGTCATTGTGAGGATAAAACGAGGGAATGCACGCAAAATGCTTAGCCCATGGCCAGGCCCATGAGCAGATTTCCAACAGATTAGCAGTTTATCTTCAGAACTGCAGAGGACAACACCTGTTTTCCACTGCATGTTCTGAGGCAGGCACTCAGCACTTCCCAGAACTTCCATTAAAAGCTCACTCTTGAAAACATTTTAACAGTTTTGAAGGAAGAGGTTAATTTTACTCTTGTGGGGATAGGGGCATGGGGCAGAGAGAGGGGTTAAGTTACAACAAGGCAAAAGGGCTTCAAACTGAACTGTAGTAACAGTAGTTACTGTAGTAACAGCTTCCTTTCTATTGAACTGTAGAACTGAGCTTCCTCTGGGTCCCCGCCCTTCACGCAGCTACCATCAGGCTGGGTCTTTATGCTTACTCCCTCTCCTCTCTTCTTCCCCACCAGAAGCAGAACAAGGTCTTCTCTAACTAAAACGGAGCGTTACTTTCGCTACTACCTTTTGCTGAATCAATCACTGGCAAAGTTATGTTCTCAGAGTCCCACTTTCCACCCCAAAGGGCTTTTCCCAAAAACAACCCTCCGCCTGCAAAAAGGAGGGGTTTTTTTTCTTTTTTAAATCTTTACAAGAAACCTGTGGGTTGCCATGGTCATCTTCATTACAGAACAGGAAATTGGGGCTGGGAAAGGTTAAGTAAATTTCCCAAGTTTGCAGAAGTGGTAAAAAGGGAGCCAAGATTAGAATCTCTCTTTGTTTGTCTTAATGTCTTGTGCTTTTCTAAGACCCCAGCTTCCTTTATCATGATCTCAATGAACTACTAGCTGTGACCCAATGGGTTTATTGGGCACACGGCCCAAAGACTCGCAGCTTATTTGTTTTAGCAGTGCACAACGTTTGTGAACTTCTGCCAAAAAATTTTTCAATGTGTACTGGAGTGGATGGTCCATAAAAATAGACTGATTAACAAGTTCTTATACCTGAATTTATGGGTAAAACAATGGTATCTAAGACTTTAGAGCCAGCAGACACCTGATTTCCAAACTCACAAAACTCTTGTCAAGAAATAGCATGAAAGAGAGAGATTCCAGAACTCCACTGGTTTCAGAAAGAATGTCTTGTGCCAAAATCCATGGATTCTGAAGTTCCTTCTTCCTTAAGGCTTTAACAGTTCACAGAGCAATTATTTTTGTAATCTGGCTTCTCCCTCTCTTCTGTGAGTTCCTTGAAGGTAAAGAGTCTGTGTGATTCAAATTTCTAACCCCAATTACTCTGAATCCTCATTCTAGGCAACTAAAACATAGGCAGCTAAGAGGAGAAAGCCCAAAAGACAAAGGCTATAAATCAACACAGTCCATTTTGAAAAGCGATTTAGTGATACGCATCCAAAGTCATAAAGATGCTTATATCCTTTGACTGTACAATTCCTCTCAGGGGTATTTATCTTTAGTAAGTTACCCTAAGGAACAAAACTCTACAGATCCTGAGTGATTAACTCTGGTAATAATGGTGTTAGTGAAAAGAGCAGAAATGTCCTAGATATTCCATAGTAAAGGAGCAAGACATCACCCTGATGATACACTGTATAGCCCTTAGAATTATGATCGTAGGGAATGTTAGAGCAAGATCAAAAAAAGAAAGCCCAAGCTAAAACTCAAGGGAAGAAATTATAACAGAAATGATAACACCAAACCACAAGCCCATGATGACGACAGCTTTGGAGCACATATCTGGAGAAGGATTACGTGGAAATGTGGGAAAAGGATTAAACCAGCCTCAGGGCAGTAGCACATGCTAGAACAGTTCAGGCACAGGTAAACCTTGTTTCCTCAATGTCTTTAGAGGAGAGTTTGGATTCTGTTCTAAAATGAAAGACGGGCACTTGGAGCAGAGCCCTGGGTGAGGGAGCACAGCTTTGCATGCAAGACATGGAGATTCCCCTTCCCGAGCCAGACCCGCACCGGCTGTAGTGTGCGATTACGCTCTCAGACCATCTGCTCAGGGGCTGTGAAGGCAGCCGTGTGTCCTCCTGCCTGGACGCCAGGAGGACACCGATCACTAGTCAATCTGCTTGAAATTGCCTCCGATGATTAGTGTGTAATGACTCAGGTAGGTCACGGCCAGGGACGTTTCTGTTATTAATGCATTAGCAGCTGTAAATGGGCATTGATTCTGCACAGAGTGCAGGTTTATGGACTTGGTGGGGAGAGTCTGGCCCTGTGGAGTGTAAATGGTCATTGCTGGGGGAGGAAGCACCCCACAAGGGCACTGTACTTTAGGGAAGGGTAAGGAAGGCCAGCCAGCTCTGAGAGGAAAACCCTGACCTGAGAATATGGAGAAGAATTTACATGTGAGAGGGATGACTCTTGGACCTCTCCTACATCTGAGATGGGTCTGATCATATATCCTTGGATTCTGAGCCCAACATATACTCCTGTCTATGACTGGCTAATCCATGATAACCAACACAGCTTGGGTTGTTTTATTTACTTTAAATTTTATTTTATAACTTTACCATAAATTTGGGGCCCCATTCATTTTAACGTCCTCACTCTCAGCAAAGATTCAACATGATAATTTATCCAAACTTACTTGTAAGTGAACAAATGAATGATAACATTACCAGGGTAAGGATGTTAACTTAAATATCAATGTCATGGCACCCTGAGCTGGAACGTTCCACAATACAGTTTTTCAAGATAATTTATCCTTCTTAAATACAGACACTGAAGTCCAATGAGTGACTGGATTCACCAAAGCTCATGCATACACAGGCAGCCCAGCAGAAGATTATTTCTCAGTTATGTAATTGCTCTGAATAGTTCTCATTGTTACCATTTATTTACCTCTGACTGTATGCCCAGCACACAGTTGGGGTTGGCACTTTCTGAGGCAAGAATATTCATCTGTGAAAATAACTGCCTGAATTCTAAAGAAATTAGCCACATGCTTAAAAAAATATATTCCGGCTGTCAGCACTAGGAGAAAGTTTATCTTTTTTTCTGTGGAGCTTCTAAAAAGAAATCTGTAGCATCCTTCATTTAGAAAAACCAAATTCCTTGTTTCTATAACTTATTAACCAGCCATTCTTGCTTTTATCTGTCCTTTGCAATTTCCAGCTGTTGCTACAGGTTCACTAGTGTCTCAGATGAACAACCTCGCATTATAGTGCAGAGTAGAAACAGCAAGTAGATCTAATCTTTAGCTTAAGTGAAGGGATTTAGCAGAAACCCCAAGTCATTGTTTTGTTGTTCTCCTTAGGTCATTCTATTGGGAAGTGATGAATAATCAGGGTGAAGAGAGATTTCAACTCTTAGGTGCTCCACCAGAAGAGGCCACAAGCAGATGTGCTTTCATTTCCTTTCACCCTATAATGCAACCAACGGATGTGGATCAAACCATATCAACGTCAGTTTATTATACTCACTTTCCTGTCCAGAAGACAATATGTTCATTTTTGCCCACGGATTGGGGGCTGGGAGGAGCCACTGCTGGCCATAACTCATCACTCTCTGCCTGGCTCAGATACGTCCCTTCAATCTTCTCTCCTGTGGCCTCATTTCTGTCTTTCTTGTTTATTCACTAAATTCCAAGTCAGAAGGGGTCTTAGTTACACACTATTCCAATTAAATTCCTTACTGTTATTATGATTATTTAACAAAGAAAGCTAAGTCAGATTGGTCAATGTGTTAAGGATCATGTGGTCACTCCACAAAGGGGCGCCTGGGTGGCTCAGCTGGTTAAGCATGCAACTTCAGCTCAGGTCATGATCTCATGGCTCCTGGGTTGGGCCCCATGAGGACACTCATGCTGTCACCCACGCTGACAGTATGGAGCCTGCTTAGGATTCTCTCTGTCTCTCTCTCTCTGCTCCTCCCCCACTTCAAAATAAATAAATAAACTTTTAAAAAAAGGATCACGTGGTCATAAAGTCAGGCCATTAGCCTGACTCTTGATTTTTCAAAGATTGATCTAGATTGGAAAGTATGGTAAGGGAGGACTGTGAGGGGTTATGGATGACAAAAGAATGGTTTCAAAATGCAAAAAGTGATCATCTTTCACAGCAATAATCGATGCAACTCAAGAAATCATTGTCTCAGGGCTCCTGGGTGGCTCAGTCAGTTAAGTGTCTGACTTTGGCTCATGATCTCATGGTTTGTGGGTTCAAGCCCCCCATCGGGCTCTGTGCTGACAGTGCAGAGCCTGCTTTGGGGTTCTCTCTTTCTTTCCCTCTGCCTCTCCCCTACTCGCTCACACTCTGTCTCTGAAAATAAATAAACTAAAAAAAAAAAGAATTAATTCTTTGTCTATGTGCACTTGCCACTTTTGCGGGTGCCAGGGATAGAGTGGTAAGCAAGACAGAGACACATCATGCCTTCAGAGATCCTCTAGTACAACTGGAGGAGGCAGGAAATGCAGAAGCAATAAATACAATAATTAGAGCATGTAAGGAGTGCTTTGGAATACTTGAGCTGGGTGAAATGATGGAGAATAATGAGGCAGATAGTGGGTGCGACTTCAGGCTCTTTTTTTTTAAAGTTAGTTAGTTTGTTTGTTTGTTTGTTTAGAGAGCACAAGCAAGGGAGGGATAGAGACAGAAGGAGAGAGAAAATCCCCAGTAGGCTCCACATGCTGTCAGCACAGAAGCCCGACATGGGGCTCGATCCCATAAACTGTAAAATCATGACCTGAGCCAAAATCGAGAGTCAGACCCTTAACAGACTGAGCCACCCAGGTGCCCCTTCTCTCTCTCTCTCTTTTTTTTTAAAGTTTATTTATTTTGTAGAGACAAAGAGAACAAGTAGGGAAGGGGCAGAGAGAGGGAACCCCAAGCAGGTTCTGCACCATCAACATAGAGCCCAATGCTTGAACTCATAAACCTGAAATGTGAGATCATGACATGAGCTGAAATCAAGATTCAGACATTTAACCAACTGAACCACCCAGGAGCCCCAGGGCTTCTCTATTTTTTATCCATGGTCCTGAAATCCAATAATCATACACAGTTTCCTTGTAACTTTCATTTTTTTTAATCTTCCTCTGTTCTAACAATAAGGGAGTGAAAGAAAATTGTTTTTCTTTTTTTATTTATCTGCCTATACTCTCTTGCTTCACAGTCTCATATACTCATTAAATCAAAAAGATCCCAAGTTCCTTATTCCCTTTGTAGAAGAGGAAAGCGAGGAGGAACAGGAAGGATTTTACCGAGTTGGCTATGCAGCAGCTTACGACAGACAAGAGATACACAGATGGAATGTGTGAATATGGATGTGTGGCGGTGGGTGGTCAAGTGTCAGAGCACATGGGAAGGTCAGAAGAGAGTGTCTTTTGGTGTGCCCTCTACACCATGAGACTCTAAATCAACTGGCACGAAACCCACCCCAGGCCTGGCCATCATTTAAATTAATGTTCTTACATTGCTCATGCTCTTGCTTCCTCTCCCTCCTGTATTCAGCTGAAGGCTGACCACCCCATTTCTAGCCAACATGCTGACTTTTAACCACTTCCTGAAGAGAATCATTACTCTTTCTTTTCCAGTTCACCCTCAGGCTGTTCTACTCTTTGCTTGCTCCACCTAGTCCAGATTCTAAAAATATCACGGGGTCACACGTCTACAATGAAAACAGGCTTAGTATTTTCTTTATCCTACAAGGGGAATCAAGGAATTAAAGTACACATATTCAACAGGAGCGTCTTAAGTGAGATATATACCAAAGTGTACAATAAGAATAAGGAAGGGTTACTTTGGCTGGTAAGACCACAGGTGACAAATTTTGAAGTCAGGAAGTAAACACATTTGCAAGTCAAGAGATCAACATGCTTGGTGGAAATATGTTATCTAGGGATTCTCAGAAAGAAGGCAGAATGTTAGAGACAAACTTAGCTAACTGAACAAGTAACTAGATGATATTCATGCTTGGGGAATAGTAGTCCTCTAACATGTAGGATGGAGTCCAGGGGATGGTGGCTTTGGGCATTAAAACCACAGCCACTTGAGGAAGTAGCACCTAGAGTGATACGCCAAAAGAGGGAATGGAATTAGGGGTTCCAGAAGGTCCAGATCAAAGCCTCACTCCTCTGGTGGTGTGTGAAGAGCAAGACAAAATCGGTGGTGACTGAAGCTTGGGACTGGGGTACCTGGGGACAGAGTAGCATCCAGAGGCGAGAGCATAGGGTGTGGTCTGATGTCAGTGTTAAGCATTTGGAGTCCAAAGTGACAGCAGAAGTAAGTGAAGATGTGAAGCACATGGGTAGCTCGGTCCGTTGAGCGTCTGACTTCGGCTCAGGTCATGATCTCACAGCTTGTGAGTTCCACCCCACATCGGGCTCTGTGCTGATGGCTTGGAGCCTGGAGCCTGCTTCGGATTCTGTGTATCCCTCTCTCTCTGCCCCTCCCCTACTCACACTCTTTCTCTCTCTCTCTCTCAAAAAATAAAATAAACATTAAAAAAAAGTTTAAAAAAAAGGAAGTAAGTGAAGATGTACAGCAATTTGTGCTGCACAGGAGACTGGAATTCAGTCACAGATTTGGAGTCTGTTGCTCTAGGCCTATTTAGGCCTTGACAAAGCAGAAGTCAGAGCTTTAAACAAGAATTAGAGTAGGAAGTACAAGGCAAAAGGCAGCCATCATGGAGATCCAGACGGGTCTACTGTCTAGACTCAATTCTGTTTCTCCCACTTACATAACGCTCCATCAGAAGGTGAGATGTGTCCATCCATCTATTCATCCCCCCATGTGCTCACCCATAGCTATGTCCAGCAAGTACTGATTACCTATTACAGACAATACTTCAGTAGATGTTGTGGCTATAATCAGAGGTTATATGCTCTAATAACCAGCATATGACAGACACCAACCAGTGAGAACAAACACATTGTATGACATTTGAGGGTCATTAACTCTTTCGTTCAGGATCAAGGGTTCATGTACGGGCATCATGCACATGGAATCGCAGGGAATAAAGGTGCTTAGGGACCTTGGGACAGCAGCAGTTCACCAACCAATGTCCACACTGGTATTTATCAGCTAAGTATCAGCATGAATGCAAGGATGCAAATTTCAGAAAAGGCCCCCTGTATTGACAGGGCCTCCAGTCTCGAGCTGCCCCATCCAACGTGATAGATTATTACTAGCCACATGACACTGTTTAAATTTAAAATAACTAAAAATTAAAAAAATGATAAATTTAGTTCCTTGGCTACAATAGCCACATTTCAAGCGCTCAGTGGCCATATCTGGCTACTGGTTACCATACTGGACAGCAAAGATAAAGAAGATTCCTACCATGACATAGAGTTCTTTTGGATAGCACTGGACAAAAGGAAAACATTAAATTAATCTTTGGTTAATTAATTATAATTCTGACATAGCGTGCCAAGGGAAGTATAATCTGGCAGGAAATAGAGATCTAAGGAAGGCTTCCACTGGAACTTAAATTTAAAAGTTGTAGGAAATTAGGGGCGCCTGGGTGGTTCAGTCAGTTAAGTGTCTGACTCTTGATTTCAGCTCAGGTCATTATCCCACAGTTTGTGGGATCAAGCCCCATGTAAGACTTCATGCTGATAGCATGGAGCTTGCTTGGGATTCTCCCTCTCTCTGTTTCTCTCTCTAAAAATAAATAAATAAACTTTTAAATAAATAAATACATAATAAAAACTTCTAAGAAATTACTCTGAAGCTTAAGTTCAACCAGTGACCCTACAACCACCAGACTGCTGTAGCTCTCCTTTGTGTATACAGATCACAAAAGGATGTGGAGACCTACAATCCTACAAAGACATCAGAATGTGCAAAACAGCTTTGTATCATATACATCAGCCAATCTGTGCCAAAGGGCACCAATGCAAATGGAACATTCTGGAAAAGAATAAACAATGAAAGATAACCAGACTTTGGAAGTAGTAAATGAACATTGATTTTCTAAAGCCAACAGAGACCTCAAAACCCTAACTCAGACCACCATAGGATAGTCACATCAGTGCGGGCACAATGTTAGATGTGTGCAAATTCTAAAACCAGGACTGTTGCTCCCAGTAAAATCCCATGAGGGGCAGTTTCCTAAGCAGCAATGTTACTGGTAGGCGAACCCAACACCCAGACACATAGCCAATGTAGACGTCAGGCCATCTACTTTCTTGACGATGAAGCAACCTCCCAGAACTCAGTCTCTGTTGTAGGGGACATGACCTCTTGGCCCCAGATGTTGATTGAGGTTCAGTGCTCCAGGGAAGCTAGGACCACAAGGTAAGCATCGAAATCTATTAGGTACACAGAAATTGGGCAGCTGCTCTAAATATCCCCAGTGAGGAGTTTTTCCATTTCTTCCTTTTTTATTTTTTCTTAAATTATCAGATATCTACACACTGGTGTAGAGCAGCAAATTAATAATTTTTTTTTCTCTTTAGACTGCAATCGTAGATATGGAAATACCATACCCAAAGACAAATTAACATGAGCTCCTTACAACGCTGTACTAATTATCTCGGGGACCAGAGCCTCCCCTAGGTTAGAAATTTCAGCCCCAATCCAGGGATGGAACATGAATTCCTTTCTGAGAAGCAGTAATTTGTATCCTGTTGAGAAGGTAGAGAGAAAGGCAGGAGGGTCACACATAATCTGAAAACACATCCTGAAACCTTCCTCCTCCATCTCTACCTTGCCTGCTCCAGCACCACAAAGAAGGGAAGCAAGGATATTGCTTGAAACAGAAGAAGATAAAGTAACATGCATATTTAACTTTACACCAAACAGACTTCATGCCAAACAGCCTCTCCTTTCCACTTACAAAACCTCGCAGTTTTCAGAAAACGCTGTAGCCTGAACTTCAAAGGCAATGAAAGATAGATGTGGCATGTAGGGAATTAGACACGAAATTTCCTTTATCATTAGGAACAAAAGCTGTGGGTCTAATCTCCTGTGTGATACAAGCTTTAGCTGATCAGGGTCACACTGAGTCACTCTGATATTGCAAACAGCAAATACACCATCTTTTTATTTCTGCCTCCTCCTCCTTCTACCATTCACATATGCAAATTCCGTAGCAAAAAGGGGAGTCATGCGTTACCACTGAGGGCAAAAGAATTCCCTTTGATCAGCCTCTTCCAGGCCTGGAGTCCCACAGTCTCTGATTCCACCTGCCCCTTTATGATATTTGATGTATCAAATTATACGCCACCCATCTCAGAAGTAGAATGTATTTTTTGTAAAATTCTGAAACCTTACCAAGGAAGCTGCATCTTGAAAAAACTAAATATTTCCTTTAGTTAGCCTTTTAAAACTTTGATATTTGTGGTTAAATTATGACAGATTGTTCTTCGCCAGCAGAACTACTGCAGAGGAGAGCTGATGTCCCGTGCACCAACACCAACACCAACACCTCAAATGCTAGCGTCTCATAAAAAAGGAGAGTCGGGGAAACCGGAGAAAATACTGCTGGCTTCACCAGAAATAAAGTCCTTGTGCACAATGAGAACGGCAGACGGCAGAAAGTGCTTACTTGCTAAAAACAAATGAAATTTCTGAAATGTACCCCAGCATCTTAAAAGTACAGAATTTCTTTTTCTGCAGTAATTTTTATATAGTAGGAATTGTATTCTGGTGCAAAATGAATTGTTCTTAAATGCCTCAAGAAATATGTGGTCTCACTTACTGATCTGTTTTTGCTGGCATTTCTTTCTACTTTGCAGGGTCATGCAGCTGGGAGAGAGGGACAAGATATCTCCTAATGAGAAAAGCTTAGGGAACAAATAGACAAGAAAAGCACATTTTAATTTAACCTCCAGCCAGCAGTGGTAGGGTTAATCCCCCAATGTGCACAAACATTTCCTGTGTTCCTTGTGGGGGTTCTGCCTGGCACATCATCCTCTCACCTCTGAATCCAATGCAGTAGAGCAGAAAAGAAAGACACAGGCAGGCAGCACAGTGTTTGTGGGAACTTCAGGCCTACAGAAGAAAGCTTTTCATCGCAAACACGATCAAAGAAATAGATGTATTTATGTAATGAAGGTTCAAAAGCGGTCGCACTTACTGAATGCTGAGCCCGATCAAGGAAGCTGTAAGTCCCACTGGCATGAGTTCTTTGAGCAGTTTCCTAGGGAAGAAGAGAGGGGGAGACTTGAGTATCAAGGAGCGTACTCTCGTATTGTGCCTTAACCTGTCTTGTCATCTTCCTATCTGGCTAACCTCTAAAAGAGGCTTTTGATGAAACAGTGTATTTTACAATGATGATGGTAGTGATGATGAAAAGGATTAAGATCAAGTCTTTCAATATATTTTCATTTAATTCTTTCACACTCCGATTAGGAAGGTATTACTATTTTCTCTGTTTGAGAAGAGGAAACCAAGGCTCAGACAGTTCAAGTAAGTCATACTTGCACAAAGTATGCATTAAGGTAGCAGAGCCTGGATTTGAACTGGGCAATTGGATACCAAGTTTACAACAGGTCTGTTGTGCATGTACCTTCTACAGTGAGCCCTATGCTATAGGATGTGTTCAAGGAAAGATGAGAGGCCAATCTTTTAGAGATATTATTGCCTGGAGTTAGGCAAAAAGAGATAAACTCTCTTTTCAACTCTAGAACTCTAGGATTCTATAATGGTCAATCCCATGATGGCTAACACTCAAAGTGACTGTGATTCAAGGTGTCCTATCAATAATCAATTTCAGAAACATGGCTATCATCTCCCAATCAGAAGGAGTAAGATCCATGTCCATTAATATTTAAATATCAAAACCAAATATCACTCAAACTGCAGATGGCCATTATAATCTCATGTAATTCAGTGGGTTGGGGGAGAGGTCATCTCTAATCACAAAGACTTACTAATAGATATGAGAGAGTTACATGGCACCCTATACCCCAGAGAGTTGATTCTGACCTGTTCCCACTCTGGGTGACATGGAAGTAGCAGAGGTGGGATTGGTTTGCAGGATTCTAGAATCCTGTTCTAGTGTTCTATTATTTCTCTCGAGTAGTGACACAGTGTGTGCTCAGATTCAATGGAACTCACAAGTTTCAGAGTTTAATTATAAACAGTATTCACAGATATATGTTTGGAAAATATTCTCCCGTTCTTAATAGCTTTTTAAAAAAATTTTTTTAACATTTATTTGAGGGACAGAGAAAGACAGAACATGACCGGAGGAAGGGCAGAGACAGAAAGGGAGATAGAGAATTTGAAGCAGGCTCCAAGGCTCTGAGCATCAGCACAGTGACCAGTGCGGGGCTCAAACTCATGAACCATGAGATCATGACCTGAGCAGAAGTTGGACGCTTACCCAACTGAGCCCAAAGTCGGACACTTAACCAAACGAGCCACCCAGGTGCCCCTCTTAATAGCTTAATATGATGGAGGTTTTTTTTTTTCCAATCTTCATATTTGGTGAGCCCACTGGTGTTGATAAATTAGAGCGTCTGAAAATAGAGAGTGGTTCTAAAATAGCGGAAAGAGAGATTTGCATCTGGAGAAGCCTGAAAGTATACACAGCTGTGAAGTTGTAAGGATGGTGTTAACAGTGGTCATTTATCTGTCCTTTCTTCTTTCCTTCCGTTCATCCATCCATCCATCCCAATCATCCATGACTCTGCTACCTACCAGCTTTGTGACCTTGATCAAGTCACTTAACTTTTCTTTGTCTCAACTTCTTCAACTATAAAATGAGAATAATATAGTGCCTATCTCAACAGATTGAGGTATTAGAAGTTAGTATTTGTAAGGCACTTATTTAGTATTATGCCTGGCACAAAGTCAATGCCATTTAAAAGTTGTTTATTATTATTATTGTTATTATTATTATTGAAGTATAGTTGAAATACAATATTTTATTAGTTTCAGGTATACAACATAGTGATTTGACAATTATAAAATGCTCACCACAATAAGTTTAGTTACCACCTGTCACCATAAAAAGTTATTATAATACTTTTGACTATATTCCCTACAATGTACTTTTTATCCCATGACATTCATTTTATAACTGGAGGTTTGTATGAAAGTTTATTATCATTTATCAAGCCCCTCTTTATGCCAAGCACTATCCTCTTAGTGCCTACAGTCCAGGGGGAAAGTCAGGGATGGTGGGGAAGACTTTGCCAAGGAAGCAGCAATGGAAATGAGATCTTCATGATGAGAAGAATGTAACCAAATGAAGTGAAAGAATATGATTTGGGAAAAGGAGGCACAAAATTTAGGAAATGAATTGTCAAAGTATATAATTATCTTCTATAAATTCATAGTATGCCTCAGCTGGAGAATTATCTGTGTCCTAGTAAAAAAATATTAATGATGATAATAGTAATAGAAACAATAGCAGTAGTAATAGTTTTATTGAACCCATAGTATATCCAGGCTTTGTATCAAAATCTACATGTGTCTTCTTATTTATTAAAACTAACGATGGCTTCTTTTGTCAGGTTCCACTTCCTAACTCTTGGGCAACTCTCTCTGGTACTTCTTCCTTCCCTTCACATAGTCGCTTACATACTCTAGGATCCAGCTAAACTGATGCCTTAAAGACAGAAGGCATCGTTATACCTCTAGGCCTTTGGTCACATCTTTCTTCCTCAACTGCCCTAATCCTGGCTCAATTTCAACTTGTTCTTCAATGTCCACCCAAGTGTGAACTTCTCTCTGCAACTTTCATTGACCTCTCCAGCTGGACTGAATTTTTTCCAGGGGCTCTGTGGTCTTTCACACACCCTTCTATCTGAACAAGAATCACACACTCTAACCCACTGTAGAGCTGGCCTGCTCTGTCTGTGAGCTCCTGGAGGCGAAGGACAATGTTTTACTGATATTTGGTAGCCTCATTGTCTGGCACAGTGCCCAGCCACTTAGCAGCGGCTCACTACACTGGACGGAATCAGCAGATTCCTCATCGAACCAAAGTGGTATAGCTCCAAGGAAGGGCACTGAAATTTATTCCAGAGACAGGTTCTCCCTAAGCAAAACAGCCGTCACTGGTGTTCCCATATTTGGTACCCAGATGATAATATTAACTTCTCATCCACATCAGCTTCATGCCCACACCTTTAGATCTGTTTTTAACCCAACCTGCAGTCGAAATGAATTTTATAACCACCCCCCTTACTAATAAGAATCCATCAAATTCTCCAGGCAGATTGTTTTATAAAAGCAAACAAAGGCAGAGAACCAATGTTACAAGGTGAGAATAGAAATGGTCATTAGCAGCAATGGCACCAGACAGTGAGAAAAATCTAAGATGCTCTCTAGAGTTCCAGAGGAGCTGTATATGTTCAAACCAAAACAAAACAAAAACAAACTAAGATTGTCCTGAGTTTGCAATTACTCTTGCAAACTACCTTAAGAGCAATTTGTGACCAGGGAGAATCTTGGGGCCCAGAGGAATTGGGTGGAATTCTCATCATACTGAGACCAAGGCTGGAGCCAAAGGGCTGCAAGTGAACAAAATTTTAAAGGACATCAGAACAAAATCAGGCAGAACAGAGGTGAATGCTCGCTTCCTGCATTAGCTGCCCTCACCTCTGCACTTTGTCCAAACGGACGCAAAAAATAGCGAGCCAATTACTTCCAAAACACTGGAGTTGATGACCCCTGGGTAGGCAGCGTGCAGTTTAACTCTCTCACTCGGTAAATCGGGCTGGTACTGGAGTGTTTCCACTCAGACAGACTGCCACAGACTGCTTGAGGATTTCCCCACTTGGACGACCGCAATAGGCTGCAGAGATCGCCTTCTGTCTCCAGGCTTTCACCTCTAATTCCTCCAAAGAGCTGGCACAGCAATCTTTACGGAATGTGACTGTGACTATATTGCTTGACTATTTAAACCCTGCACTGATGGCTTCCCATTCCATTCAGGACAAAGCCTATACCTTGTGACATAGCCTGACATCCTGCATGGTGTGCTTCTGCCACACTCCCGCTTTATTTATTTATTAGTGAGCAGGCACACCCTCCCTCTGGACGCCTAGTGTACCAGCCCTGGGGACCTTCTAGTTCTGGATCATACGTGATTCGCCACCTGCCATGGGGATACTGTACATGCTGCATCTTTGACCTGGGATGCTTTTAACACCCACTAACTCCCATTCATCATTACTTTCTTATGGAAACTCCTACTACATGGTCTCAAGAGCCCTTCCTCATAGCACATAGCATGGCTATCACTTAACACTCAGGAACAAATTATTTAACTGATGTCTAGATGTCTCCACTATGTTAGCTGTATGAGGGCAGGGACTATGTCTATCTCACCATTTTGACACCAGCTCTTACCACACTGTTGTGAATATGAAGGTATTCAATATATAGTTGCCAAAGGAAGGATAGGTGGAAGGGAGGAGGGATGGAAAGAAGGTTTCCTCACTGTTTTGCTAACTTTACACAGGCTTTGGCTGACTACACAGATTTTCTGAGTTATTTCCTTCCCTCTACCCCATCTCTGCCTAGCACAGATCTGGAAGTCATGTCTGAAGTATATGATCCTGACTCCATTAGGGCTGTGTTCAGTAGTAATGAAACCTCACCTGATCTCAGTTCAATTTTCTCCCAGGAATGTGGAAGGTACTCTTCAGTTTTTGCTAGTTCCTAGAACTGAGAACTCAGTAATTGTGGGGTCACCATTCTCTGCCATGTATTCACTGAGAAGAAGAGAATAAGCCAGGCTCTGGAGCAAGAAAAATTGATTTGAGAGAAGAATAGGCAAGACTGGAAAGCCATGGGAGGGAGATTTCTGGGTGGGGCTGAGACTCACTCCTATGCTGGGGGATAAATATCCACATTCTGTGAGCTACTCTGAATATGCTTCTATTAACTGTCAATAAAAGAGGTACATGTAAGACATTGGTCTCAAAGGCTGGCATCTCACCTAACTAGGGGGATTCTCTACCAACCCTTCATTCAGATTAGGAAGCTGTATCTTAATCAGTGATTGTGAGTGGGTACACACTCTCTAACCTTACTCAGGTGTCTGAAGTTTAACTGTCCTAAAAAGGGGTCTCAGGCCACATCAAGCACAGACTAATGCAGCCAGTATCATATGGGCTTTTTATGTGCAATTTGGCAATGATGGGGCATGGAGAAGCTAGTACTGACCATATCTGGGATGGGAGGAGAATAAATCAAGATGGGGAGTACAATGAAGTTTCCTTAGGTTGGAGATAGAGACCCTCTCCAAGGGAATCCAGTGACTCTCAGCCATGTAACAAGAGGCTGCTGACCAATGGCAGCTACTACAGGTGGATGATCAGACCAACCACACTTGGTCATGCAAACAATTCAGTATAACCCTGGATTTGCTCTAGGATCTAGGCACCCTGAGCTCTAGACTGAGAACTGATATGTAATTTTACTGTCCATGTGTGGCTTATATCCTAGGGAGAGCCGTGGGTTAAAGACCATCTCCCATTGTGATCACACATAAGCATTCTACACAGCAAGGGCGGCAAGAGATACTTTGAAAGTTGATTCTCCTATATCATCTTTTAGCGTCCCACCCCATCCCTTCAGATGCCTGGTCTCTGCATTGAGTATTCCCAAAATATTCTCTTTTTTTCCCCTTGTGTTGATTAAATGTAAGTGACTGCTGAACAAGAACAAAACCTGAGATAGTAGTTTTAAACTAAAACTGAATGCTCCATGCCCTCTAATATCACTATCTGGTCCCATACCTGGGATTCTGTTCCTTCTTTGTCTGCCAGGTAAACATGTACCTATTCTTCATGTCCTTGGGGAGACCTTGCCAGGCACAATAAAGAGCCTCTCTTCCTCAGTCTTAGAATTCCATTAGTGATTCTGAGCACTCATTACTCATAGACAATGGTCTCTATGTTGTCCTCTCCAATGGATTTACATTCCTCAGCACCTTAAAGCCCTAGGCTGTGTTTTACCTTATTTATGAGTGACAGTACTCTATGGATTTTGGACAGAGAATTGGGTTCAAATTAATTCTCCCATTCATTAAGCTATGTAACTTTGGGCAAGCTGCTTGACATCTCTGAGCCTCAGTTTTCTTCTCTATCAATTGGGTGTAATAATGCCCTCCTGAGAGGGTTGGTGTGAGGAGTACACGATGCAATTACCTGGCACTGCTACTCAATAAATGCCCGAGAATGATGCCTACTTGGTCAACAACAGTCATTCCAATAAAAAAAAAGGCTTAATATGTTTTGCAAAATTTTGCCAAAGGGTAAGATTATCCAGATGATGGCAAGACCAGAGCCAAGGCATACCAATGGCCAACACAACACTTGGCACAAAGTAGGTGTTCAGTAAGATTTTTGAAAATAAAGAACTAATGAAGCTCTTCCCTTAATGATGAAATATAACTGTAGCTACTACTCCAAGGCTTATATTTGACTTGTTATACTGTCTAAACACAATAAACATCAATTAGCCTGCCTGCTGCATTTAATTTGGCTGTACCCACTTGTCCAGTAAGGACTCAGGTACAGTATCTGTGACTTCTCCATGGGAAGATTCTTCCCAGTCTCCCTCCCTAGGGAAGCAAACTTCTACTTAAAGCTCCAGGGACCTTCGAAAGACTAACGATATTACACCCCACATGCCACCCCCCCTTTGAGGCTTATTGTTGGTGTGTTTAATTTCCTGTCTTGGCCTTACAGGAGATTTCTAATGTTTGGGCTGTAGGGTATGTTCTGATTAAAAATAATCCTCCCAATTACAGGTTGGCATGAGCCTCCCGTCACACGCACTCTGCCACCAGCCTCTGCTTCCCTGTCAGCAATAATTGTGTCTGCAGTGCCTAACTGTAAATGAAAACCCAAGGGGCAAGTTTGGGTCCCTGGTTCCCAGGCCGCACTGGATCTTTTAATTTGCACTGTCTGTCAAAAAGACGCTGCTATGTGTACTCCAAAGAAATCCTGAGACTCTCAGATTCAAGGCTAGAAAGAGCAAAGGTACCACAGCCTTCTTGGAGAAACTGTATTTGAACCTGCCAGAGATAACAGGGTATGTGTAAGGCAATGAGGTTCTTTTTATTCCGTTCCAAAGTTTAGTTGCACCCAGTATAAAAAGGGAAGCTGAACTCTAGGGAAATTTCAAGATTTATTATTATTATTATTATTATTATTATTATTATTATTTTTACCAAGTTCATGAGACAGGACATCAAAATCAAAGCATACAATAACAACTCTGTGAAAGTAAATATACCTGAGACCTGATTATTTTAATTTAAATAACATTAAAACTTTTTGGGTGTAGAGTGAGAGGAAAGGAAGATGTTCTTTTAGGTGGGAAATACCATCAATTTCTTCTTATACAAGCAGAGAGATCACCCTATAGCCAGGTCCACATTGGGCACTTGAAATATGGTGTTGAGTCAAACAGCGTCACTTGGAGACAGTACTGAGCAAAGTTCTTTGCTAGGAGAAACGAAGGGGAGCATGGTTTTGGTGTGCCTCTATATTCCACATCCCTTTTTCTAAGAATGGTGCCTGCCCAGGAATGCACCTGGTCTTGCTCATACCTTGTTTCCCCCTGTACAGATGATACGAAGGAGAGATATCTGACCCTTGGATGAACATTAGGGGCCCTATCTTAGGAATCTACAATGTGGACATGAAAACAATGTGTCACTATGTCAGCTTGTAGGCATGGCATCTGCACCGTGATGCAGAATGAGGACCTAGGGCACATTCTGAAATTAGTAACAGCGGTCAAGGAGAAGGCACAGCAGACCAAGTCCATCTGTGGAAAGCAGGGTAAATGGAGTCAATGCAGAGAGAAGCAGAGGAGCCCACACAGTGGAAGGGACACAGTGTGCAGAGCTTCGCACCTGGGTTCCAAAAGCGTTCATATTTCTTATTCTACCACTCCTGATGTCCTGCTGAACATTCTACACAGAGGATGAAGGTGAAATACCAGTGTGTCTTTCTAAGAAAGTGTGCTTTCGGCTAGCCTAGCTTCAGTGGTTTTCTACCACTTACAACACATGTTTTGGTGACTGAGTTATTCACATAAGACCTATGCAGGACCACACATAGGTTCGAACCCAGGCAACTGTGCTGATAAAGCTTGCCATAGATCAAACTCAACACCTGGTCTGTTTTTGTAAATAAAGTTTTATCGAGACATGGCCACATTCATTCAACTATGTATTATCTGTGGCCACGTTCATGCTAACACAACAGAGCTGAGTAGTTGTCAGACTTTATGCCTTACAGACCCTAAAATTTTTACTACTTGGCCCTTTATAGAAAAAGATTGCCACCCCTGGATATCTGAGGCTTACAGAGATTCCCACAGAGATTCACCAAGATATAAATAAATAAATGTATAAATAATAAAAATCATAACTGTTATGATCACTATTCAATACTAAGCATCTAACATGTACCGACTGGGCACAAAATCCCCTGTGGGCACGACATCCATTATTTCCCTTTTGATGATGATGAAGTAGGCATTAAAAAATCTGAAAGAATTTGTAGCAGGTATTACCATGAATAATCAGTAAAGCCAGCATCCAAATCTAGTTCTGTGTGACTCTAAACATCATACTTTCATCCCATATTTGATACAGCTATAATTTTTTCTAAAAACAGAGATGCTGCCTAGTCTGGCTTTTTTGGTGGTGCCCTGCAGCTCATTTCTAGCACGAGGAGGGAAAGTATGACCACCACCTTCACAAAGCAGCTTCCCTGAAATAGTTTCCTTTACCAATCCTACTGCGAGCCCAGAAATCTTCACATTTCCACCATTTAAAGGGGGGATTTTCTGTGGCCTGGGATGTTTCCTTAGAGGTACCAGGGGTTAGAGGAAAGTAAATCAGAAGAGGACAGATTTTTAATCCCTGGAGACAGATTCTTAGGTTGAATCATAAAAGACCAGCAGAAATTGATAGGAACCATTGGCTGATTACTGGCATTGCACAAAATTGTTTGGAAGACAGAAATGCTCCTTCCCATCATGGCAGAAATGGCCAGTGAGTTCTTTCTATCAAAAGGAATGAGGCTTTTTCAGCAAATGTTCATGAGTTCACATGAACTGGGTTTACTCAAATCCATCAGTGTCTGGAGCTGGCCTGGTACAAACTTGGGATTAAGGAGACCAAAGGATCTTATCCATGTAGAAACCATGAAACTCCTCACATAAAAAACTCAGGATGGAAAGAGAGTACAAACCTCCGCAGAAATTTGACACAGGAAGCTTTGCTGCTTCAAGGAAAGTGATAACGGAGAGGGCTCAGTGTCACCTGCAAGGCGCCAGGCTCCTGGAGCAGGGCTTGAAGAAAAAGCAGACCCCCTCCCCACCCACCCCCCCACAACCATACACACACTGTGTGGTTTCTACCTTGTGTGGTTTCAACTCTCATCTCAAATATCACTTCCTTTGCCTTCCGGATCCTTCTCTGCAGCAAATCTAGGACAGGCTTCTTCTCCTTGCATTTAACAGTTATAGCTGCATGGCAAAACACCACCATTTGATTAGTATCTGCCTCTCCTGCTGAACTCCATGACTGAATACTCATGAGGACTCCGACACTGAGGGTTTTGTTCCGCTTCGAATGCTCTGTACCTAACCCAGCACCTGGAACAAAACCGGGGCTCAGTAAATATTTGCTGAATAGATGAGTGAATGGCTAATTCCAGAACGAAACCACATTCTCTGGCATCCCCAGGGTATCAGTCTGAGACCCAGGGGTGCAACGCTAACCACCCTGTCCTGAAAGGTATTTCTTTAAGCCCAACTTCCCTATCCACCTAAGTGTCCAGCTTCTTACAAGTCAGTTGGAGGAAAGATCACAACATTTTAAGAGATCAATGTAGACATAAAGGAAAAACTTTAACCATGGGAGTCATCCCCACTGGGATACAAACCCCAGTTTCAGTATTTCCTTGTTGTGTGACCTTGAGTAAATTACTTTACATCTCTGGGTCTCAATTCTCTTGTGTGTGGGGTAGAGGGGGCAGGAAGAAAATTATTCTTTGTAGATTCTTACAACAATTAAATGAGATTACATAGGAAGAGGGTGTGGGGTACAGCTATGGTGGGTGTTCTAAGAGCTGCACCTACTTTAATCATATTGAAGTCCTCCTGCCAAGGTGAGGTCTTGAGAAACAAGGAAAAGTGACAGAGAAGGTTGTGATACTAAAGGAACTCAGGAAGTAAGTATCTAATGGAGACAGACAGGGACATATGTATGTGAGTGTACATAAAGACAATAAAAATAGTAAGAGAATAATAATCATAACGATAGCAACACTCCCCCACCCAACCCTGCTCACTTTGTGCCACATGCTACGATAAACAATCTGCATGGAGCATCCCCCTGAATTCTCATTGTATCCCATGCTGTGGGCATTATTATCTTTAATTTTCAGATAAAGCATGATATTCAGAGAGGTTAAGTATTTTTACAAGTCCTACAGAGAAACTACAACCTGAACCCTGATCTAAACGGCGATTATGCAATATTCGCTATCAAAGAGAATATTCCTATTCTAACTAAACATCACCTGCTTGTGGCAGCACAGAGAAGCTTGATTCCAGAGAAGAATCTTGGGTGACTTCACAGAGGCACTGATGTGCTTTTACAAGAGAGGAGCTTAGCTGTGCCGTGACACCATCATGGCTCTCAAAACACAGGGGAAGCTACTGCACAGGGCATCATCCCTTCCCAACCAACTCCCTTTTGGGTATTATCCATCATCTCACTAGTTCTACTGCTCTTTGTCATTGAAAGAGAAACTATACAGGGATGAGCAACAGGCTTACAAAGGGAGGCTTCTCAGACATTGTGATTCGAAGTAACAGTCTCTTCCCCTGCACTGCAAGCATCCCTTGCCAGCCTTGGGACTCCCTTTGTCAGGTGTATGGTGCCTAGGGGAAGATCCTCCCCATGACTCTCACTGTCCTCCTTTCATAACACCTGGAAGGCTGGGGGGCTAACCTAACCAGTTTCACTGGAGTGAAGTGGAAAATGGATAGAGTAATCAGAGAGCGTGCAAGAGACTGAAATACAGACAGATTTATAAGAGCCGGGATACAAAGCACATTGTTGGGAATGCGTGGCGCTTTTGTTGATTAATCATCTTTTACTTTGAATCTATTTTTCAATGAAAAGTAGCTTTCGTTTCTATTACGAAGATTAATGTGTCAACAATACACAACAACATAAATGAGACTGTAGTGGAAAAGGGACAAAAAGAGACAAAAAAATAAAAACAAAAACAAAAACAAAAGGCAAGGAAAAAACAAAACCCTCAGTACACAGGGTGATATATTTGCTCAGATTACTGCTTTATTTACACCACTGAGAACACTTTATTTTTGAGCTTCATAACTCATTGCTCTAGAAAGAAAAGGAAACTAGCTAGCAGCACCTGCTTCAACATGAAGAAAGAAAATATACCATAAAGAAAACCCATCCTCTACCCTGTAGGTCTCATTTTTTTTTAATTCTATTTAATATGTGTTGGACTCCAGAGCACCTTATTACCTTGTTTAATTTAGGCCAGGAAAGATGTCTCAGAATAAAAATGGCACTAAAGTGATAGGAACTAAGCTATGAAATGTGGACATCATATTTTCTTCAGAGAGATAATCAGCTTATCAGAATTCATTTCAACCTAAGAAAGGTCTCACAACTACACTGAAAATTCAAGCTGGTCTCATCATCTCGAGAATGTAATCTCCAGGAAATGGTAAAACTATCAAGGCAAGCTTGGTGCAGTAATCTTTATGTATAAGAACAGTCGGCATCAGATCCTGACAGAATCACTGTGGCAGGGTCTGCTCTCAAGAATGGGAGAGACCTCTCTATAAAATACATGAAGTACCTTTGCTGATAATGCCACCATTTTTTTTTATGAGTCACGGAGGGTATTTTTCAAAGATGCATTGCTACATTCTTTACATCTAAAAATTCTCCCTAACTGGGTATTCTGTAAAAATATAAAGCCTTAAAAAAGTTTCCAAAATTAGTCACTAAATTAGGTGTGGGTTTTAGTACCATTCTTGCTGTTAACTAGCTGTTGGGCCTTGATTAAGTTACTTAACTGGCTCTGAGCCTCAGTTTCCTCATTTTCATAATAAAGGGGTTGGAGCTTCTTGTTGTTGTTTTTTTTAATTTAAACTGCTCTTTTCTGTAATTTCTCCTGGTAATCTGGTTCATGTGCATTCTTACAGTTAGGAAAATCAAGGAAAGCAAGAGCAAAGACACCCCAAAGTGTGTGTAAGTTTCGAGAGGAGTCAATGCTAACATAGAATATGCTGTGTGCCTCTTGGTATAAAACTTCCGCCCCATATAATTCCCCCCAAAAGAAAAAAAAATTAAACAAAAATAGAGAAAACCAGGTAAAAACTATTTTTAAAAGATATGCAACAGATTTTCAAAGATAAAAGAAAATTCCCCATAGCCAATCCTTTATGCTCAGCAAAGAACCACAAAGCCATTTGGTAGAATGTTTTGAGAAACAAAGGCAACGAAATGAAGGAAACAGAGCTAGGTAGAAAGGTGGATCAATACAGCACTCAACATCTCCGTATGGGAGAAGGAAAAGTCATAAAACTAGGCCAAAGTTATGAAGCGTTGGGTAAATGTTCCAAGGGCCACATTGGGTAACAATCAAAAGTTATGTGTGTAATGTGAGACTTCATCCACACTTGTTTTGGGTGATATTTTCTTTATAGCATAATTTCTAGTAAGTAATAAATATTGTAGACACAGCTACAAGAAACATAAGAAGTTTCAGGACAAAAATATTTGCCTCTGTGGTTTTGTCATGAGAAACAGTATCGTATAATGGTAAGAACTCAAGACCCACAGAAAGCAAAACTTGAATTGTGATTTTTCTCTGTGTTTGACATTAGGACATTCACGGACCTCTCTGCACCTCGGCATCTCTTTTGGCAAATGGCTACCAGTATTCTATACCACAGGATTGCTCTGAGAATTAACTGAAGTAATGCATCTAAAATGCTTCACAAAATGCTTGCACATACCTCTGTGATAATTTTTAGCAACTTCTATATGTGAAGCTTCATGTTTTAGGCTCAGATGGCATTTCATTTATAGAGTATTTACTACTAAGTTCCAGACCGTCTTCTAAACTTTCTCTGTAATATTTTTTCATTAAAGAATCTTCACAGAAACACTTATAAGTTATTTTTACTCATTTCTCAGGAAACTAGATCTGATAATGCTCTACCTTACCCAAAAATGCTTCATCCATTCCCAAGAATTAGAAAAGTATCATAATAATAAAAGTACTTACTTTACTAAGATCTACATTACTTAATAAGAAAATAGTCCTTAATACTAGAGCAAACTCCTAGCTAAGTATTTGAAAAAAAAAAAAGTAATTCACTTAATTTCCACCCATGGTCCACATACTTTGATAGCATGTGACACCCATCAAAAATATGGAATTCATGCATCTGAATCTCTAAGTTATTCTACACAGATTTAGAGCCTTGGTGTGTATAATTTCAGATTTGAAATAGGTAGGAATATTAAGTAAGTCTACAACTTAAAGAAGCAAAAGAAAGAAAAATCTATATTCCAAAGTTTCCAGATTCTTTTTCTAATCTTCAAGGATTTTCTCCAATGGCAATTCAAAACAAGTAAACGCTGTTAAAAGGAACATAATGTAAGTTATTTTGCTCATTTTAATGTGTACATCTACTCATTAATCCTTTCAGTATTTTCTGAGCCCCCACTTGGTGAAAACCATCAAAGCATGGTCTCAGGCACAGTTCTGGATTCAGAGATGAATGGGATGCCCTGTTTTTCAAACTAGCTCATATCCATAAGAGCTGATAGGAAGCAACGGAAAACAAGGTTCCAAGCAGACAAAGTAAGGAGTGACGCATTTGGACTTACTTGGTGGGGGGAGGGGAGGGTGCAGGAAACATACATGGTAAAGTGACAACTAAAGTGATTCATGGAGAATTACTAGGATTTATTTGTTCAACAGTCAGAGAAGGGGAACATGAAGAACTGGACAAAATGCTACTTAAAGAGGGTGGCTGAAACAGGTGGAAACATGACATTTTATGGCATACTGGGGAATCGTGAGCAGTTGTCATGAGCCAGAATGGAGTAAGGTTATTGAGGGGAATGACCCTGGAAAGAAGAAACCAAATGTAGGTGGCTCTGTGGGCCAGACCTAGCAACTGCACTGAGGTACAGAACACTTACTATGTGCTTCACGCTAGGCACTGTGCTCCCTGCTTTGCACAGGCTAAGGGCTGAGTGTCCCTAATAATTCTGTCAGGTAGGTATTCTTGACACCAGTTTCACAGTTGAGTAAACAGCTCAGGAAGACAGGTAGAGGAAAGACACCTGAGTAACAAGATGAGGAGCCAGGTCCTTAATCGATACCAACAGATCCCAAAGGCCATGAACTAAACCATTGTAAATGAATGTGTTTAGGCTTTGGCTGGTAGTCATGAAGGATCCATGAAGGACGTCTGAGGAAATGGATGAAACATTCTTACCTGTGTTTTATGAGAATAACTGGCCAAAGTGTACAAAATGGACTAGAAGAAAGAGACAGAAAGACAGAGGCTCAGGAAGCTATGGTAAAATGCAATTTCTGAAGCCACTTACTTCCTCTGACTACTTATTTGCACTGCACCATTTGCTGACTTTGTGACTTGGGGCAAGGTTCTCAACTTCTCTGACCCTCAGTTTTTACATCTATATTATGGGAATCAGACTAATGCCATTCAACTCAAAGGTTTTGTTTTTTTTTTTTTAATTTTTTAATGCCTTTTTTTTTTTTTTTGAGACAAAGAGCCTGAGTGGGAGAGGGGCAGAGAGAGAGGGAGACACAGAATTGGAAGCAGGCTCCAGGCTCTGAGCTGTCAGCACAAAGCTTGACACAGGGCTCAAACTCATGATTGGTGAGATCATGACCTGAGCTGAAGTTGGATGCTTAACCGAATGAGCTACCCAGGTGCCCCAAAAGGTTTTTTTTTCATTTTTTTAGGTTTATTTATTTTGAAAGACAGAGAGAGCAGGAGGGCAAGAGATAAAGGGAGAGAGAGAACCCCAGGCAGGCTCCATGCCGTCAGCATGGAGACTGATGTGGAGCTTGAATTCACGAACTGTGAGATTCATGACCTGAGCTGAAACCAAGAGTCAGATGCCTAACCAACTGAGCCACCCAGGCACCCCACCAAAAGGGTTTTTTTTTTAACGTTTATTCATTTTTAAGAGAGAGGGAGGGGAGCAGGGAGGGGCAGAGAGACAGGGGACTAAGGATTAGAAGCAGGCTCTTTGCTGACAGCAAAAGGCCCAATGTGGGGTTCACAATCACAAACCATGAGATCATGACTTGAGCCAAAGTAAGACACTTAACTGACTTAGCCACCCAGGCATCAAAACAACCCTTTTGAGAAATAAATCAATTAATACATTTTGAGTCTTTAAATCTACTTGGCTAATTGTAGCAACTTAACAATGATGTTAGTTTATCATCTCTTAAGGAAGATCAGCTAACAAGGGAGGGGGGGCAAAAAAGAAATGGGTCTACCCATTCAGATGAGTCCCTGTAGACATCAAATGCTTTAGGCACCTGCCTCTTCTCCTTCTCCTTCTTCGTATAATTAGCATTCAGTCTGACCTTCCCCTCTAAAGTCACCAACACCTACACCATTGCTAAGGAGGTAGGTTGCTCCTTCCAAATCAAACTGTGCATTATAGTAGTGGACACTCGGTACCTGGGCACAAAGATGAGAGGTACCATACATAGGTGGGGACCAAGACAACACAGGGAATAGGTTAATGTCCCTATAGACTCTAACATCCGCTATGACCAGTGCCATAGTGTGCCCTCCCAGTTCAACTCTTTGGGCTTTTAAGCTCCAGATTACTGTGGAGGGGGGGGATGCCAGGTCATCCATGAACCAAAACAGATTGTAATTCCAAATTTTCCATTAACATCCAATGGGTGAGGTAATACAGTTAAATACTAGATTACATTTGCATCCAACAAATTTGTGAATTTGCCATGATTTGTTTCATTTCAATGGCTAACCTTTGGGAAACACTCTCTTGAGATGGCTTGTCATTTTTGAACCCTGCGTGTTATACTGACACAAAGGGTATTTTTACTTTTTAATTAGCACTGTTGCCAACCCAGAAGGAAGGTCTTGGTGAATCATATGCGTGTACAATGTTAACTGAACCCATCAGGATCTGCT
Source organism: Panthera tigris (assembly GCF_018350195.1). Lineage (NCBI taxonomy): Eukaryota > Metazoa > Chordata > Mammalia > Carnivora > Felidae > Panthera > Panthera tigris. The sequence continues at coordinate 36,193,348 of NC_056675.1, forward strand.
TAGCTAAAGGCGAAGTTCAGACACTTTGCAGCTGCATTCAACTTGATCTGAAAAGGAATCATCAAGCCCTGCCAGCTGTTACACTCTGATGATTTTGAAAACCTAAAAACAAACCCAAAATTTGTCAAATAAATTGACAATTGTTTTCTACATCTTAGGAATACATTGTTTACCTGTGGTGCATAATAATAGGAGGCACCTGCAGAGCTCCGAGTGGTTCTTTGAGGCATGAATAGCATCAATTCCCATAGTGTGGTGGAAAATAATGGGCAAAGGATATAGAGAATGTACCATGCAGTAGAATCGGGCTAATTAACACTAATATCATTCTCATTTTACAGATGAGGAAACCAAGTTTCAGAAAAGCTTGGTAAAGTGCCCAAGATCGTCAGGAAATGGGGAGGCTGGAATTTAAGCCACCATTTGACAGCAGACCCAAGGGTGCATCCTCTGTATGTGGTCACCCATTTATGGCCTCCCTCCGGACAGTAAGTTTATGACACTCCAACCACGGACATGTGTGTGTCATGTCATGTGTTAGATGTTCTTAAAATATCCCCACCACAACCCACTAATCATTAGAGCCACCTCTGAGTCGGGAACTGCTTTAATATCCATTTTCAAGATGAGCTACCTGAGGCATTGAGGAAAAAGGTCCCCCAGCATTTTAATGGTAAAGACAGGATTGTCTGCTTCCAGAGCTAAATGTCTACCCTCTTTCTTAGTGGAATATCTAGCAGTGAACTTGGCATCAAGGCAACAACCAGTGTTTGATGAATGGCCACTTCCATGGATGAGATCTCTGTGAGTTCAGGTACCTTCACCATCACACCCAGAACATCTGGCAAGGTGCCTAGCACATAGTAGGTGTCCAATAAGTGTCTGGGTAAAAAATGACTGCCACTATGGCTAAGTGCATGCAGACCCTGGGCTCTAGTTCCGCTGCAGAAGACGGAAAGATGTTATTTGATGATTATCTCCTAAGCCTTTTCTTCCATCCCTGCCCTCTACGATAACCACATAGAAATGTGCGAATACGAAGGCTCTGTTGCATCTGGTGTCCTGCTGGATTAGCTTGTGGCCCAGGGGACATTATCGGTGCCAAGGATCATAATCCTTCACTCCCTATCTCTTTGCAAACAGAACTGACAAAACGCTCCCCAGGCTCTCTGAAGTAACCTTCACATTTGTGAAGAGCCAGCTCTACACGTTTTCCTCCTGAGTGGGTGTCCCTGACCCCTCCTCATTTCAGGGAAGAGGCCAGCTTCAGGTAACTGTACCTTCAGCATCACGCACTGCATCAGTAGCTACACCCCAGTCATCTGACATGTGTGAAATGAGTCCGTTTATCAATAAAGAGAGTGCCCAGCAGCTTTTAGGGATGCGGAAGGGGCCTGCTAGTTGCTGCAAATCTCTCACCAGCGCATGGGAGTTTGACACTTAATATTCAAACCCAACTACAGGCTATGTACTCAGAGGATAAAACTCGGTAATAGCACATGGATCCACAGGCTGACAGGCTGAGCATACAAACCTCCAGTGTAAAGACTCACTTAAGGGCTTTCTGCCACAAATGGAGCTAGAGTAGAGAGAGAGGGAAAAAAAGAAAGAGAGACAGACAGGAAAAAGCATGGTCATGGTGAAAACAAGTCAAGGCAGCATCAGCATGAAAATCCCTTCAAGTATAAACTAGCAATTGGATGGTGGTGATGGTAGAGGGGGCCTGGAAAGAAACAAAAACTAACTAAACAAACATGTATCTTGCTCATCAGTTTACATCCTGAAATGGTAGGGAATAACTTAAAAACACAGCACAAGAGCTCATCCTTCTATTTAAATTCATGTGTGTTGATGCTTGTTATTTTCCCCACCGGGGAATCAAAATAAGAGGAACATTTGTAGAATTACACGTTATAACAGAGAGATAGCCAAAAGGAAAATCTAGTATTTATGTGCCAATTGCCAAAACACAGTTTTCCAAACATGCATTAACCTAAGAATCCCCCCCCCCCCGCCCCAGTCTACCTAATTTTATGGCTATTAGAGAATCTTATACAGGGCTTAGCATCAAGTAGGAGCTCAATAATTGCTGACCAGTAAGTCTTAGTCTATAAGCAGGCATAGTCACATTTAGCTGTTATTGTTGTTTGTTTGTTTAAAGATTTTATTTTTAAGTAAACAGGGGGCTCGGACTCACAACCCTGATATTAAGAGCCACGTGCTCCTCTGACTGAGCCAGTCAGGCATCCCAGGCTTTGTCTGTTTTGTAGAAATTCTGAGCTCAGCTTACTTGTTGTAAAGTAGAGACCACAAAGTGGAGGTGAGAGGGCTCACATTTGAACCAATCACCATTTAAAACAATTTATGAAAAATCTGCCAGCACTTAAAAAAACATTAAATATCTATGATTTTGACTCGTCTTTTTTTTTTTTAATATATGAAATTTACTGTCAAATTGGTTTCCATACAACACCCAGTGCTCATCCCAAAAGGTGCCCTCCTCAATACCCATCACCCACCCTGCCCTCCCTCCCACCCCCCATCAACCCTCAGTTTGTTCTCAGTTTTTAACAGTCTCTTATGCTTTGGCTCTCTCCCACTCTAACCTCTTTTTTTTTTTTTTTTCCCCTCCCCCATGGGTTTCTGTTATGTTTCTCAGGATCCACAAAAGAGTGAAACCATATGGTATCTGTCTTTCTCTGTATGGCTTATTTCACTTAGCATCACACTCTCCAGTTCCATCCATGTTGCTACAAAAGGCCATATTTCATTTTTTCTCATTGCCACGTAGTATTCCATTGTGTATATAAACCACAATTTCTTTATCCATTCATCAGTTGATGGACATTTAGGCTCTTTCCATAATTTGGCTATTGTTGAGAGTGCCGCTATAAACATTGGGGTACAGGTGCCCCTATGCATCAGTACTCCTGTATCCCTTGGATAAATTCCTAGCAGTGCTATTGCTGGGTCATAGGGTAGGTCTATTTTTAATTTTCTGAGGAACCTCCACACTGCTTTCCAGAGCGGCTGCACCAATTTGCATTCCCACCAACAGTGCAAGAGGGTTCCTGTTTCTCCACATCCTCTCCAGCATCTATAGTCTCCTGATTTCTTCATTTTGGCCACTCTGACTGGCGTGAGGTGGTATCTGAGTGTGGTTTTGATTTGTATTTCCCTGATAAGGAGCGACGTTGAACATCTTTTCATGTGCCTGTTGGCCATCCGGATGTCTTCTTTAGAGAAGTGTCTATTCATGTTTTCTGCCCATTTCTTCACTGGGTTATTTGTTTTTCGGGTGTGGAGTTTGATGAGCTCTTTATAGATTTTGGATACTAGCCCTTTGTCCGATGTGTCATTTGCAAATATCTTTTCCCATTCCGTTGGTTGCCTTTTAGTTTTGTTGGTTGTTTCCTTTGCTGTGCAGAAGCTTTTTATCTTCATAAGGTCCCAGTAATTCACTTTTGCTTTTAATTCCCTTGCCTTTGGGGATGTGCCGAGTAAGAGATTGCTACGGCTGAGGTCAGAGAGGTCTTTTCCTGCTTTCTCCTCTAAGGTTTTGATGGTTTCCTGTCTCACATTCAGGTCCTTTATCCATTTTGAGTTTATTTTTGTGAATGGTGTGAGAAAGTGGTCTAGTTTCAACCTTCTGCATGTTGCTGTCCAGTTCTCCCAGCACCATTTGTTAAAGAGACCGTCTTTTTTCCATTGGATGTTCTTTCCTGCTTTGTCAAAGATGAGTTGGCCATACGTTTGTGGGTCTAGTTCTGGGGTTTCTATTCTATTCCATTGGTCTATGTGTCTGTTTTTATGCCAATACCATGCTGTCTTGATGATGACAGCTTTGTAGTAGAGGCTAAAGTCTGGGATTGTGATGCCTCCTGCTTTGGTCTTCTTCTTCAAAATTACTTTGGCTATTCGGGGCCTTTTGTGGTTCCATATGAATTTTAGGATTGCTTGTTCTAGTTTTGAGAAGAATGCTGGTGCAATTTTGATTGGGATTGCATTGAATGTGTAGATAGCTTTGGGTAGTATTGACATTTTGACAATATTTATTCTTCCAATCCATGAGCAGGGAATGTCTTTCCATTTCTTTATATCTTCTTCAATTACCTGCATAAGCTTTCTATAGTTTTCAGCATACAGATCTTTTACATCTTTGGTTAGATTTATTCCTAGGTATTTTATGCTTCTTGGTGCAATTGTGAATGGGATCAGTTTCTTCATTTGTCTTTCTGTTGCTTCATTGTTAGTGTATAAGAATGCAACTGATTTCTGCACATTGATTTTGTATCCTGCAACTTTGCTGAATTCATGTATCAGTTCTAGCAGACTTTTGGTGGAGTCTATCGGATTTTCCATGTATAATATCATGTCATCTGCAAAAAGCGAAAGCTTGACTTCATCTTTGCCAATTTTGATGCCTTTGATTTCCTTTTGTTGTCTGATTGCTGATGCTAGAACTTCCAGCACTATATTAAACAACAGCGGTGACAGTGGGCATCCCTGTCGTGTTCCTGATCTCAGGGAAAAAGCTCTCAGTTTTTCCCCGTTGAGGATGATGTTAGCTGTGGGCTTTTCATAAATGGCCTTTATGATCTTTAAGTATGTTCCTTCTATCCCGACTTTCTCAAGGGTTTTTATTAAGAAAGGGTGCTGGATTTTGTCAAAGGCCTTTTCTGCATCGATTGACAGGATCATATGGTTCTTCTCTTTTTTTTTGTTAATGTGATGTATCACGTTGATCGATTTGCGAATGTTGAACCAGCCCTGCATCCCAGGAATGAATCCCACTTGATCATGGTGAATAATTCTTTTTATATGCTGTTGAATTCGATTTGCTAGTATCTTATTAAGAATTTTTGCATCCATATTCATCAGGGATATTGGCCTGTAGTTCTCTTTTTTTACTGGGTCTCTGTCTGGTTTAGGAATCAAAGTAATACTGGCTTCATAGAATGAGTCTGGAAGTTTTCCTTCCCTTTCTATTTCTTGGAATAGCTTGAGAAGGATAGGTATTATCTCTGCTTTAAATGTCTGGTAGAACTCCCCTGGGAAGCCATCTGGTCCTGGACTCTTATTTGTTGGGAGATTTTTGATAACCGATTCAATTTCTTCGCTGGTTATGGGTCTGTTCAAGCTTTCTATTTCCTCCTGATTGAGTTTTGGAAGAGTGTGGGTGTTTAGAAATTTGTCCATTTCTTCCAGGTTGTCCAATTTGCTGGCATATAATTTTTCATAGTATTCCCTGATAATTGTTTGTATCTCTGAGGGATTGGTTGTAATCATTCCATTTTCATTCATGATTTTATCTATTTGGGTCATCTCCCTTTTCTTTTTGAGAAGCCTGGCTAGAGGTTTGTCAATTTTGTTTATTTTTTCAAAAAACCAACTCTTGGTTTCGTTGATCTGCTCTACAGTTTTTTTAGATTCTATATTGTTTATTTCTGCTCTGATCTTTATTATTTCTCTTCTTCTGCTGGGTTTAGGCTGCCTTTGCTGTTCTGCTTCTATTTCCTTTAGGTGTGCTGTTAGATTTTGTATTTGGGATTTTTCTTGTTTCTTGAGATAGGCCTGGATTGCAATGTATTTTCCTCTCAGGACTGCCTTTGCTGCATCCCAAAGCGTTTGGATTGTTGTATTTTCATTTTCATTTGTTTCCATATATATTTTAATTTCTTCTCTAATTGCCTGGTTGACCCACTCATTCGTTAGTAGGGTGTTCTTTAACCTCCATGCTTTTGGAGGTTTTCCAGACTTTTTCCTGTGGTTGATTTCAAGCTTCATAGCATTGTGGTCTGAAAGTATGCATGGTATAATTTCAATTCTTGTAAACTTATGAAGGGCTGTTTTGTGACCCAGTATATGATCTATCTTGGAGAATGTTCCATGTGCACTCAAGAAGAAAGTATATTCTGTTGCTTTGGGGTGCAGAGTTCTAAATATATCTGTCAAGTCCATCTGATCCAATGTATCATTCAGGGCCCTTATTTCTTTATTGACTGTGTGTCTAGATGATCTATCCATTTCTGTAAGTGGGGTGTTAAAGTCCCCTGCAATGACCACATTCTTATCAATAAGGTTGCTTATGTTTATGAGTAATTGTTTTATATATCTGGGGGCTTGGGTATTTGGCGCATACACATTTATAATAGTTAGCTCTTCCTGGTGGATAGACCCTGTGATTATTATATAATGCCCTTCTTCATCTCTTGTTACAGCCTTTAATTTAAAGTCTAGTTTGTCTGATATAAGTATGGCTACTCCAGCTTTCTTTTGGCTTCCAGGAGCATGATAAATAGTTCTCCATCCCCTCACTCTCAATCTAAAGGTGTCCTCAGATCTAAAATGAGTCTCTTGTAGACAGCAAATAGATGGGTCTTGTTTTTGTATCCATTCTGATACCCTATGTCTTTTAGTTGGCACATTTAATCCATTTACATTCAGTGTTATTATAGAAAGATATGGGTTTAGAGTCATTGTGATGTCTGTATGTTTTATGCTTGTAGTGATGTCTCTGGTACTTTGTCTCACAGGATCCCCCTTAGGATCTCTTGTAGGGCTGGTTTCGTGGTGACAAATTCCTTCAGTTTTTGTTTGTTTGGGAAGACCTTTATCTCTCCTTCTATTCTAAATGACAGACTTGCTGGATAAAGGATTCTCGGCTGCATATTTTTTCTGTTTAGCACACTGTAGATATCGTGCCAAGCCTTTCTGGCCTGCCAAGTTTCAAAGGAGAGATCAGTCACGAGTCTTATAGGTCTCCCTTTACATGTGAGGGCACGTTTATCCCTTGCTGCTTTCAGAATTCTCTCTTTATCCTTGTATTTTGCCAGTTTCACTATGATATGTCGTGCAGAAGATCGATTCAAGTTACGTCTGAAGGGAGTTCTCTGTGCCTCTTGGATTTCAATGCCTTTTTCCTTCCCCAGTTCAGGGAAGTTCTCAGCTATAATTTCTTCAAGTACCCCTTCAGCACCTTTCCCTCTCTCTTCCTCCTCTGGGATACCAATTATGCGTATATTATTTTTTTTTAGTGTATCACTTAGTTCTCTAATTTTCCCCTCATACTCCTGGATTTTTTTATCTCTCTTTCTTTCAGCTTCCTCTTTCTCCATAACTTTATCTTCTAGTTCACCTATTCTCTCCTCTGCCTCTTCAAGCCAAGCCATCGTGGTTTCCATTTTGTTTTGCATTTCGTTTAAAGCATTTTTCAACTCCTCGTGACTGTTCCTTAGTCCCTCGATCTTTGTGGCAAGAGATTCTCTGCTGTCCTGTATACTGTTTTCAAGCCCAGCGATTAATTTTATGACTATTATTCTAAATTCACTTTCTGTTATATTATTTAAATCCTTTTTGATCAGTTCATTAGCTGTTGTTATTTCCTGGAGATTCTTCTGAGGGGAATTCTTCCGTTTGGTCATTTTGGAGAGTCCCTTGCGTGGTGAGGACCTGCAGTGCACTTCCCCTGTGCTGTGGTGTATAACTGGAGTTAGTGGGCGGGGCCACAGTCCGACCCGATGTCTGCCCCCAGCCCACTGCTGGGGCCACAGTCAGACTGGTGTGTGCCTTCTCTTCCCCTCTCCTAGGGGCGGGATTCACTGTGGGGTGGCGTGTCCCGTCTGGGCTACTTGCACACTGCCAGGCTTGTGTTGCTGGGGATCTGGCGTATTAGCTGGGGTGGGTAGGCAAGGTGCACGGGGGGGTGGAGGGGCAGGCTTAGCTCGCTTCTCCTTAGGTGATCGACTTCAGGAGGAGCCCTGTGGCAGCGGGAGGGAGTCAGATCCGCTGCCGGAGGTTTGGCTCCGCAGAAGCACAGAGTTGGGTGTTTGCGCGGAGCGAGCAAGTTCCCTGGCAGGAACTGGTTCCCTTTGGGATTTTGGCTGGGGGATGGGCGGGGGAGATGGCGCTGGCGCCTTTGTTCCCCGCCAAGCTGAGCTCTGCCGTCCGGGGGCTCAGCAGCTCTCCCTCCCTTTGTCCTCCAGCCTTCCCGCTTTCCGCGCAGAGCTGTTAACTTATGACCTCCCAGACGCTAAGTCGCGCTTGCTGTCGGAACACAGTCTGTCCGGCCCCTCCGCTTTTGCCAGCCCGAATCGGGGGCTCTGCTTGGCCGGCGAGCCGCCCCTCCGCCCCGGCTCCCTCCCGCCAGTCCGTGGAGCGTGCACCGCTTCGCCGCCCTTCCTACCCTCTTCCGTGGGCCTCTAGTCTGCGCTTGACTCCGGAGACTCCCTTCTGCTAATCCTCTGGCGGTTTTCTGGGTTCTTTAGGCAGGTGTAGGTGGAATCTAAGTGATCGGCAGGACGCGCTGTGAGCCCTGCGTCCTCCTACGCCGCCATCTTCCGGAACCGATCTTGACTCGTCTTGATAAACCTAATACCCAACCACACTGAGACCATATGTCTGCATAGCAAAAATCCAATGATCTGAGTAGGTGATGGTTCCATTAGAAAGAGTGTGTGTTCTCCCCAGTCCTCACCCATCTCTATTGCCTCTAGCCACTTCACTGATATATGTTATCTGTTTGGCCCACACAGGCACTGGAGTTTTCAATCTCTGGCTTAACTATTTAGAATGCAAAACCAACAATTCATCTTCATTTTGTTCACCAAAATGTTTTCCCTTTGCCCTAGGGTAAAAATCTATGCAATTCTTCCTGTTTTCCCCCAAACAATTCTGACATGGTATAAACCAATGCAGGCATACTGGCCACAGGAAGAGAATCAATGGTTGACTCTGTGATGAAATTCTAAGCAAGTAAAGTGACTTTTCCTTTTTAGGTTTCATTATAATTGCAGAAGTGTTCCAGAAAGGAAGAGATTTCATTTGACACGCTGAGCTTTGAAAGCAATAGCAGTGATGATAAAGTGACTCACTGGCATATACAACTTTTAGTGACTCCCTACTGCCACTGAATTACAGCATGCTGGTAAACTCCTTGGCGTGTCATCTAGAGAGGAAGCTCACCTCACCCAACCATCTGGACTTCTTGTCTCCTGACCATCTCACGATGCCCACTACAGTCTGGCTGCCGCATCTCCTAGGCATTTCTCTGGTGAGTCTCACTTCCTCTGATGACCGAGGTTTTGCTCATCTTATTTCCTTTGGCTGGAACCTCATTCTTTGAGCCTCCATATAGGAAAAGCACACGCAGGCTTCAACACCCTGCTAAAATACCATTTTGCAAGGGGAGTCCTCTTCAGTCTTTACAGGCTAAACGAGCCTCTCTTCCCTTGGGCTTCTATGATCCTGTAACTTGGTGAATGCTTCCACTAAGACATACTAACTGCAGCGTACCTATGTTATCCCATGGTTCTCTGTCTTGTGATTATTTTCTCACAGATGTTTGTTGCTCGCCTGTTTCTAAATCTAGACTGTGAGTGTCTTGAAGGAAGGAATCGTTCAACTTTGGTCTTTACCAAAGGACCTGGTCAACAGGAAATGAATGTTCAATGACTGAATTTACAATAAATATTCAAAGCAGAAGATGATGAGCACAATTACAACGATAAAGATAGTGAGAAGAAGGGGAGCTTAAATCTTCCTGGGGAGGACCGAGGAAAGTTCCATGGGAGACCTAAATTTTGAGAGGCAGCCTGGATAGTGAACTAAGACATAGACTTTGAAGCCAGAGTGTCTGGATTTAAATCCCTGACCCAACACCACTACCTACATGACTTGGTGCAAGCCACTTAATCTTTCTGGATTTCACTTTCCCTACCTGTAAAGTGATATCATTAATATTGCCTACTAAAATGGGGTAGTATGAAAATTAAAGATTTTGGTATCTCCCATTGGGGAAAATAACATAGAGTCAGGGATGAAGGGAACTATAGGTGCCTAGAGTCAACAATGCTGTAACCTTTGGTATGTCTCTGTGTGCAGATAACAGGTTGAAACAGGCTGGAGCCAGATCAAAAAGGACTTTGAATGTCAGTGTAGAATTTTTTGAACTGTATTTTATAATAAGAACTGGAATACTCAGGGATGCATCTCCCAAGCTGAGTTTTAGTTAACCATTTATTTCAGGCAACTTATTTCACACCCAAATCTAGAGAACTAAAAACTTTAGTTCTAGATTACAACATCCTTGTTATAAGGATGTATTAAGTCATCAGACATTTGCTTTCTTTTAGACATTCCTTAAAACTCTACAAGAGAAAGCAGAACTTAAGGCCAATAGAAACATAGATATTAACAGGCTGGTTTTAACATGTGAATACATCTATTTGACTTTGGATTAGTGAGCAACTTTACTTTCTTCGAACATTCTTAAAGATGCCTCCCACCAAAGAAAAAGTCACATGTAATTAGATTTTCCTTTAAAAAAAATTCTGTGCAGGGGTGCCTAGGTGGCTCAGTCAGTCAAGCACCAACTTTGGCTCAGGTCATGATCTTGCATTTCATGGGTTCACGCCCCACATCGGGCTCTGTGCTGACAGCTCAGAGCCTAGAGCCTGATTTGGATTCTGTGTCTCTTTCTCTCTCCACACCCCCCACCCCTGCTCATGCTCTGTCTTTCTCAAAAATAAATAAACATTTAAAAAAACTTTAAAAACAGAACAGTTTCCTCCAATGAGAAGTCATTGGAGACACTTCCACAGACTGTTCTACGTAAGACTTCATTGGAAGAATGCCAATTTCTTTATTAACTACACTTTCCTTAATTTAACATCAAAGTGCAAAGGCACACCAGGAGTTGCTAATAATGATCATAAATAATTTTTTTTATCCTGTACAATATAAATCTCAACACACACACACAACCAATAAAATCTGTAATTTTTTAGGAAATTATAAGGAAGGAAAAAAAGTGAATAAAGCAGGTAGTTGCCACCACCTCCTATGATCTAATCCTGGTAAGAGAAAACATGACCTTCACCTAGAAGAATTTAGTTTCTGGTGTATTCTACAGTGGCAAGCATAATGTCCTTCATTCACAATTGTATGTTTTATACAGTAACAAAAGCTTCACCCTCAGCACCATAAACACCTTCAATATTAACTGAGCACCTAATAGGTACTAAATCCTTTTCTTATGCTCATATGCATTAAATTCATTTTAGTGACAATAGGAAAACTGCTATGTTACTTTCCTTTTCACAATCCACATATTATTCATACTGAAATTATTGCTGTTTATCATTATAATCCTTGCTGGTTCTTAATTCATATGTGACTAATTATTACTTTCAAGCAAAGTGGCAGAATTCATGAAAAGGTATTTTTTAAATGCAATAATCCAAGCTGCATTTCTCCTTCCTTGTTGTCTGAAAATGCTGTGGCCACAATCTTCCACATTTCTAAATCTCTTTCCCTCATTTTGCTTAAAAGCACTGGTTATCTCTTATGATCTGGTTGTCTTTTCTCTATATTCTGCTTGTTAAGCTGTTATACTTCCATTTCATTCTCAACTATCAAAGGTATTCAGATTTCCCTGTTCTCCCTTCTCTTTCTACACTGCTTCATGAAATCATTATTCTCTTATTGTGGCTGATTCTTCATATTACTTATTCAATTTGCTCTCTTTTACCAATGGCCTTAAATCCTTAGTACATTCATAAGACATCTGCATTATTTTCTTGCTTCAAATTGCCTGGGAAGGCATTTTTCCCCAGGATGCATCAATTCCTACCTTTCCACTTTATAATTCTTATTCATTGCATCTTCTTGTACTCCAGCTAGCTATGTTTTATGTCAAAATTAGTTCTGTGGATTAGACAGATGCTGGGCAATGCTGGACAAGCTAGAAGGTGGAAAAGGTGATCAATTAAAATGGCATGAGAGAGTAGCATTCTAGCAGTCTCCGGTGAGCAGCTACAATTCTGTAACACAAGCAATGGTAGGCTCAAGAATCTCTTCCTTCCTATGAACTACTGTAGTTAAAATGCAAGCTGATTAGGATGGTACCAGCTAGTGTCCAAGTTGAAATGAGTGATTTCCTCATCTCCTACTGATTACACAAGAATTACATTGGTGGGGTTTTATTTTTTGCACTCATCAGAGGTGGAGAGCTAACTCACTCCTTCAATCTGTATTCACCCTTCGCAACAAATCAAAGAAATGATGCCTTTGTGACAACTACGAAGAAAAATTCTACTGTTCAAAAAATGTTCAGTGTTGTGATTTGAAGGAAAAATCATCCCCATTACTAAACAGATGAGTACAATTATTTTTTAATCTGAAAATAACCCCCAGAATTCATTCTATAATTTGTGCACATTCTATAACTTGTACACAGGGCATCACTGATAAAAACGACAAGAGTTCATTCTGTTCAAAGTCTGGACCCACATGTAATTGTTACTTAACTTTATCACACTACTGAGAGCTAAAGCAAATGGTCTGTACTCTCCTGAGGGTGACTGACTAATAATAGGAAGCATTACCTTGAAAACTAATGTCTAAGAATTACTAACGGTTCCAGTAGACCTTAAAGTTTGAAGATTCCAATCCAGCCAGTCAAAGCAGGATTACCAAAAGTGTGCTCTAAAAATTCACTCCAGCACTAAGGCATATAGAGATACCTACCACTAAGTGATTACAGACACAGGACCTTGTTTCCACGATTGAAGCAGTGGCAACAGGCAGTGTAGATACAGTGTTTGACAACATGAGCCTGAAACTAGAATTCCTGAATTCAAATCTCAGCTGTGCTTTTTTTCTGGAAGTATACCTTCAAATCACTTATCTTACCTCAATGAGGTTCTTTTTTATTTCAACCTATAAAACAGAGATCATAAAAACCATAATAGTACTGATCATAGAATTTTCATGTGGGTTACAATGAAACATGTAGAGTATCTCATCAGATTTTAAGTTCTATCAATACCTCCTGTAGATGTTTCTAGCTCAAGAACAATAGCTTGACATTTTTAGATAATTCACAGGATGAGAAGCGGAAAAAAGTTTTAACATGCCACTGTATAAGATATGGTATACATGTAATATGTTTGTGTGTGTGTACTTGTATACACATATATACTTTGATCTAGCAGTCTACAGAGATTTCCATTTCCTTCTTCCTATTAAATGTTTAGTCATTAAGCAAATGTTCATGAAAGCTCAACTATGTGCAAGGCATTGCCTTGTGTTAGCAGTGTTGCTAGAAATGTTGGATGAAACCCATGAAACTCTGAATGCTCCATTATTTGGTATTGTAGCCATATGCCTAGCACTGTGTCTGACACATAATAGGCATTTAAACCACATTCAGTGTTTAATGAATACCATATGAATACTTTGTTCCCTGAAACCACCCCCCTCATTTCAACTTGAGAATGGTAACTTTACTAGGTTCACTTTTCAAGACCAAATATGTATGCAAGTGTTTTCTGTGGCTGTCATCTGTAATCATCAAATGACTTCAAACATCTTTGGATGGAGTATTCAGACTGCCATGGGCTTCAATGTTCCCTTACCATTTTATACCCACCTCAATTCAAAATTTGCAGACAACTGTAGACATTTGAGTCTGCATCCTTTTGACCTAATTCCCCAATGTGTTCATTCTTTTTAAATTTTTTTAAGTTTATTTATTTTGAGAGAGAGTAAGTATGTGAGTGGGAGAGGGGCAAAAGGGGGGGGGGGAGAGAATCCCAAGTGGGTTCTGTGCTGACAGCGTAGGGCTTGATCCCACAGAACCATGAAATTTGTGACCTGAGCCGCAATCAAGAGTCGGACGCTTAACTGACTGAGTCATCCAGGCACCCCTCCAATTTGTTCATTCTTGATTCATTCATTCAAATAAATCTTGCCAGTTAACTTTGTACCAGGCATCATCTTAGGTGTGGAGCAAATATTGCCATGAGCGGGAAAGACATGGTCCTTGCTCTCACAGAGCCTGAATTCTAGTGCAGAGATGTAGAGACAAAAAAAAAAAAAAAAAAAAAAAAAAAAAAAAAGAAATATCTTTAAGGTAATCAAGTCCCTCCAAGTCCAGTCTTCCTTCTGTCAAAGCCTATTGGATGGGATGCATTGGAGGATATCTGTCACCCAAGGCATATATCCCGAGAGCAAACTTCTGCTATTCAGATGAGCCTACCTGGGGAGTCATCTTCTTTTGGGGGCAGCCTCAGAGAATTCTCTAGTCCAGGAGGCAAACAAAAGAACTCTAATGCATATTACCACTAGCACAACAGGCACCCACTCAGAATCCATTCGGGCATGGATAAGTCAGATATCACTGATTAAGGACATGGCTGCTATCTCCCAGAACTCACAAGACAAGTTCACATTACTCATGACCATGGTTTCATCATCGTAATTACAATGTCAACTATGAGACTGCCATACTCTAAGTGCAATAAATATGTTATCTCTAATCCCTACAACACTCATGAAAGACAGGTGCTAGCATCTTCAACTGATTAAGGAGGAAAAGAGGCACAGACATTAAATAACTCATCCAAGGCAACCGGGAAACAGAAAGGACATCAACTTTGGATTCACACTGAGGTCAGTCATTTCAAAAGTTCTCACACATCTGAGTCAAGACTTCTGAACTTTCCCCAAGTTACTCAGTGGAAACGTGTCATTTATGATGATAAATTTTAAAATACAACAAGACTTGGCACTCAGAGCCCTTTGCATGAGAAGAAAACAGTGGTGGGGATCAAGAATGGACTCCATGACCAATGTCAGAGACAGGATCTCTTGAATTATTCAGAGTAATGCTTTGTAACATATTTCAGCATTTCCCCTGGAAAGAAGGCCATACCTGAACATTCATTATTGGTGCCAAAACAGTGTATAATTAATATTTCCAGGCAACGCATTCACCTGCCTTAATGTTTACTCTAACAATATTAGCTTGGTTTGAGATAAATAATGCTTCACCGACTGTGTGTTATCCCACTTTAAGACAAGAAGCTTCAATTTATTTAATTACGTGACTGATGATTTATTGTTGCATTCCTCCGTGGGTTACATGTTGTGTTAATGGGCCATCAATGTAAATAAGGTGCTTCTTGGTAGAATCCAACATCTTCTATACAACAGAGGTTTCACAAAGATGAGAGTAGAGGAATGGACTCTACCTAGAATCCAAGCCTTCTCTGATGTTGCTAACAGACCCTATCCTCCTTCCTTGGCCATGGAGACTACAGAAGTACAAAGACTGATAAGCTAGGATTGAGGGGCAGGAAAAGCAGGGAGGAGATCCAAGCCCAAGTGATGGTCATTTACATCCTTAAACATAAACCTCTCACCAGGAGGAAGAGTAGAAACTATTATACATTTCAGAATGTGTGAGGCCAAGAACAAAGACATATCTCTTATTGTGCATAGAATCAGCACTCAGAAATGCCCAAGAGGTGTTTAGAGGATGAAAATCTTTAGCCATATATAGAGATTTGGGATTTCAGGGTGATTGGCTTCCAGGGACTGAGAAATATACTGTCAGTATGAATACTGGACTTATCTGTACCATAATGAATGGTCTCTATCCCTTTTTATTCAGCTCACATGCCCTCCAAATTCACACTTAAAAGAAATAGTCTTAAATTTTCCATTCTATGGTCCTTTCCATATTTCTAATAAAATACCACTGTCATGGTGACTTATGCAGAATTTACTTCCTACTTTGCTTAATATATTTAGTATCTGGGATTCTAAATTTATAAAATAACAGAAAGTCCCCCCACCCCAGTATCACTATAATTGATCCTTCAGTATTTTTAGGCATTATTTTTAATTGTCCTTTTTCTTGATTCCCTATAGCAGAGTATTGAAATGAAACTACAATGGTAAAATCAAAATTTCTGAGGCTTCCTTGCCTTTCTCAGTGTGAGCCTACCCCATTTTATGTGTTTCTTTTAAACCCTTGTTTCTGCAAATTCCCCCTATGCCCTGGGGTTTTATGTGTCAGTGAAGGGAATAATAAACACACTAGCCATTTGGAAATGTATTGTTTTCACCCCAGTTCAAAACCTGCAGTTAATAAGTCTTTAATAAGAAGAACAATGTGTTATCTATGCACCCATATATAATGTGAACAGAGTCTCAATACCTCAAAGATAACCCAGCATGTACAGCACTTAACTGAATACTAATAAGTGATCAGAAAAGAAAAAAACAAAAAACAAAAACGTCCATTCCCACCAGAATCTTTGAGGTCAGGGGCATTCTGCTCAATGAATTAATAGTTGTTCAGTTCACAAGGTGCCACAAAGGAAACCAAGGACTTCTCTGCCTTCTGGAATCATGCCCGACTTGTCCTGAATCAAGGAAAACACTAACACCATATTAAAAGCTATAAAACACTGTTGTTGTGGTTTCCTCCTCTAGTATACAGGTGGGAAAATGGCATTAAGTGAATGGAAACATTTGCCCTAACTCTGTAACACGTCCACTTGCAATTCCTCAAACCAGCATCTTCAACACCGGTTCTGAATATCATGTTTCATCTAGGCAGGATAGTATATGCAAGGGCCTCATTAGCACAGTGACTCTTCCAAATATTGGCACCTTACCAGCAAGCATCATTGGTGTTTGCTTTAGGTCCAGGTGTAAACTGGTTGAAAAGTGATTTCTGAACTACCCCTAGGCAGTCCTGATGGCGTAGGCGAAGAGAATGAGCGAACTAGTTAATTTCAGTGCCATTAGTGAAGCCAAAGAATAAAAGGGGATAAAATTGCAAGAGAAATTCTATTTTCTAGATGATAAGTAGATAATATGAATAATGGGGTAAAATGATTACCATCCACCATTTGAGCACCAATGGCCTAGATGTTGTGCGAGTCTAATTAATAGCCAATGCTCTTTACAGAGTAACATTAAAAACAAGCACAGGGGCAGCTATTTCCCTCCATCCATTCTAATACTCCACTAGGATCAACACAAAGAATTGCTTATCTGTGCTGTAGCCATGCACTTGGAAAACTTTCCCTTTCTCTATCCCTCCAAATAAGAACAGCTTCAGGAACAAAGTTGGTTTTGCATCAAAGAAAACAGGAGTAGGCAATAAATTAAAAATGCCATGGCAGATAATTTGGCCATGTCTCTGCCCCTCAGGGTCAAACCATAGAGGACTTACCACAGATATACACCTACTAATTAGAAGATTTTTAAGAAAGAAAGAAAAAGTATGCATGTGTGTCACTGTGAATCTCTGTCACTCCCAGACGAATGACACTCTATGGATGAACTGGTGTAATACCTATGGAGTTAGTCATCCTTCTTTGTGTTAAACTCCCTCCCAATTCTTGGAAGGAATCTTCATTTTCTTCCTGTTCTTGATGTGGTGTGGTACCTGAATATACTATTTGAAATTCAGCCAGTGTAACCAAACCAAGAAAATGGACCTCTGGCACAACCAAGAAACAGACCATTTTCTGATACAATTACAGAATCTGCTTGAGAAGAAATGGGATAAACCAGAACCAACAGAAAATGTCATCTATTCTCTGCAGTATAAAATAATTTGCAACAATGACAATGTACACACACCACTTAATCTCGTGGAGTGTAAATTCTCTCAACTGAGGGTACCAGTACCTACCCAACATGCAGGTCTTAAGGGTGGGATGAACGACACAATGCATGTAACATGCTTAATGAAGTATCTGGCACATAGGAAATGCTCAGTAAATAAAGAGGACTTGTTATTAGGCAAAGCTCCCTCTCCATGGTTCTGAAAGTCTTCCTGGCTGGCAAGAGTCTGATAGATTGCTCAAATACACCTTAAGAGAAAAGGGCATGAACAAAGGAATGGAGAAAGCCTTGAAGTCACAGCCAGATGTCAAATTCACTGTTCAAATAAGAAGGCAAAAATCACTTTGTTAAAACTCCCCCCTAGATTTTTCACTTCTAGATTACACCATGTCCATCTGTCTCCAGGATGGGGCATGCTGGTCTATGCGCAATCTGGGACTGTTCCCAAGAACCAGTCAATACTTGTGAATTTAGATGAAGATAGCTTCTCCCAAAATTAAAACTTAGAGGTGATACCTTTAATTCAGAACTTTTACTTCTCGGCATATGGAGATAAGATTCTTTCTCTACTCAGAGGCAGTTAATGACTTACCATGCATAGGAAATATGTCCTTGTTTTGCCTGATAATAAATGTTTAACCTATTTCTGTCCCTATATGCCCATCATGGTCTTACATCCTTCTGCTTTTCATTCAAGTCAGACACCAGGCAGGGTAGCTTGGTCAAATTGCCTGGGTTCAAATCCAGAGCAAATTCACAGAGCAGCAGTGAGATGGTGGACATGTTTTGTTTTCCTTTGTTTCTGTTTTTTGTTTAATAATTCTAACCTTCATTATCCTTAGGTGCTTTCCATGAGGACTCATGAGAAATGCATATAAAGCATCAATATTATTACAGGACTCACTGGATAAAGGAATTCAACTGCTACTGTTATAAATACTGTCATTACAATTACCACCACTGCTATTCCTTACGTAGCACCACCATATAAAATAGCACAAAGGCCCCACTCCGTGCCGAGTTCCTTTACTCTGAGTACTTCCCTCCCACCTCTGCTATAAATTCTAGAACAAGGCCCTGCAAGGCCCACACCTTCCATGAAGCTGTTTCTCTCCTGACACATTCATGGTCATTTTCTCAAGTACACATTTGGTGACATGACATATTATTCTAAAGTATGGGCTCTGGAGTCATTTTGCTATCTCCATGCTCTCCTGCTCCCATGCTGAGGGACACTGGCCAGTGTACATAACATCTCTGAGATTTCCTTTCCTCATCTGTAAAATGGGATCACAACAGTACCTGTTTCATGACATTACGGTCACAGTTCAGTCAGATATCTGTAAATTGCCTGTCCTAGCATCTAGCAAAGAGTAAGCATCTTTGAATGTTTGCTGCTCAATAGTAATATAACTCATAACTTATTATTTCCCCCACCAGATGCTTAATGGATGTTAGCTCTCTTGTCTTTTCATGTGTCAAATGGTTACCAGCATGCAGATCTGCTTATGGATGTTGGACTGAGCATATCCTCCTAGATACACAGTTTGAATTTATACACACACACACACACACACACACACACACACACACACACACAACTAAAAGAAAAAAGAAATAGCCATATATGAAGGTGTAGGCATGCAGGCTTGCTCCTGGGGTTTCCTGTTGATAAGCAACTACACTTGCAATGCAGTCAAAGCCTTTCGGATGTGTCTGGCTTGGGTACTGGCTGGGATGGACACACAGATATTACATTTCCAACCTTTAATTTTCTCCTGCAATGAATTTTGATTATATAATTTCTCTATCTTAATTACTTCTGGCAATACCCCTGCTCATGGGGCTACACAATGTCACGGCCACCTTCCTGTTTACATCACCTAAGTACCTCTGCACTTGTGTCCTCCTTGAGATGCTACTTAGGCGAGCTCTGCAAATTCCACACCTTTAATCTTTCCTCATAAATCAAACCTTCCCTTCCCTTAATCTTCTTCACTCTCTCTTGCCAACCATTTCCCAATCTGTCTCCATCTTTCTCCTACTGAAGGTACCAGAAATAAATGCTACAGACTAGAGGTGGGTGAGCTGATGGATACAAGAGAATGAAAAAAAGGAAGAGAGAGGAAAATGGAGGGAGAGAAGGCAGACAGAAGCCCTAGAATTTGTAAGGAAGTATGATGGAGGCAGGTTGCTATCTCTGTATCTGGGAGACTATAGCTTATCTCTTTCAGGCCATGGAAAAAGGGAGAGCCTCTGGAACAATGCCACTGAGACCTGCACAGACTGTTGATGTGTGTTGTCCTAACTCTCTGGTTGATATTTGTTCTTGTGAGTTTTCGTACCAGCTCCATGTCAGGATGCACCTTTATTCCCCTCAACCAACCCCCCAAAAAGGAATTAGTCTTAACTCTTAACCTTTCTTAACCCTAATTAAACTTCCTTTCCAAGTTTACTCTCATTTAAATCTTTCCTGCTCATATTTCTAACCTGTTTAGGGTAGGCTTATGTACCATCCTCAGTCCACACTCCTGTTTGCAACACCTTCCAATTTAATACTGCCTGCAAATTTCATTAGCATGCAATTTACTTTCTTTTACAGATCATTAAAAAAAAAAAAAGCCTCACCTAGACCAAGCTGTTATGAATCTCTCTTCCCTTCTCCCCAGATCTGGGCCAAGTGGGAACATTACCATTTATCATTATCTTTTGTTTATAATCTTTCAGCCCGGTTTTGTCTAAGCCGATTAGAACTAATCTTGATGGTAAAAGAAAATTCAGATAAATAAAACCAAACCCCGACATATAGAGCCTCACTCAAGAGCAAATATTACATGGTCAATGGTCAACATTTTGTTCATGTGTCACTTCTCCATAATCATCTTCCATACAGCCACTCTCAGTATTCTTTCCTCAAGGCCAGTACAGAATTAGATCCGTCTTTAGCGAGAATTTCACAAGTACATCAAACAGATTAAATCCGTCAGCCCCAATTGTTTCAAGTTTCCATGGAACCCTCACCTCATGTGGTATTTTCAAACTATAAGGGGGCAGGGCACTTTTCTGCAGAGGAAACTCTTCACAAAATGTCAGAAACTTACTTCTTTAACTTGTGATGCTCAGGAACCCACGGTCTCCTCCAAAGTAGAAAGAGTTTTTGCCACCAGCCTTGGCACTTGGCATGTGCTAGTTAATGAAGTTCTATTTATGGCTTTAATGAGGATAAAAACAGCCATTTCTTAGCTAGGTGCCAGATGCAGAGATTGATAACAAGACTAATCCTAATATAATTCCCTTAATAATGGCTAAAAACCACTCAAGTACCTTAATACATCAAGATGTAAATGTTTTATAATACCCATAAACATTCTCAGAACCTAATAGAGTTAATTCCACTAAGATTGAAACAAGTGAGAGGTGGTGCAAAAATCAATTTGGCTTCACCTCCAATGATTTATCACCACCACTCCCAGGATCAATTAATTTTTCACTAAGAAAATGTCTAATGAAATTTTAGAACAAAGGAATGGCAAATAAAACCCCAACCTTGGTTCAGACTCACATAATAGGTTAGACATATTTCAAGCTTCATGATGATAAAAAATATCTAAATGAAAATCGCCAATAATTTAAGCTTTCATATCAAGAACAGTTTGTGAAGCTTCTGATAGAAACCAAAACAGCTGCCACCTGCTCTATGCTAAGCTAGATGCAAGTATATACAAATTTTCCACATTTTAAATTACAGATAAAGGATTATGAGGGGGTGGGGAGACACGGTATCACTTTTTTACATCCTAAAAATAAAAGCAAAAGAAAATCTTGGTAAAGACATAAGATAGTAAAAAATAGCTCAAAAGGGAATTCATGAATAATGATGAAATCGCCACCTTTTTGCTTTTTGGCCCCATTTAGACCCACCAGCCCTGAATCTAAAGTGTAATTTATCAAGGTAAGAAGCAAGGCATAGGTGTATGCTTTACACAAACAGCTTCAACTCTGCTTGGGTTGTACATCCATTTTTTGTTGAGCTTCACAATGTCCCTTGTTTGGAGGGAAGAAAAACAGCATGGAGGAACTTCCCAGGGAAAGGAATCATTCTTAAAAGGAAGGATTTTAAGGTGAACATTTACTCCCCAGCACTGGGGCAAGAAATTGCCTGAGACGAAATCATCCCTGAAAAGGGGACTGAGCCAAAAAGGGTGATGTGGTCACAAAAGTACATGACTGCAAATTTACCGTCCCTCTTTATGGCTCTCCATAAAGTCCCTTCAAGCAAAATGGCAAAGAGACGCCCCATTTATATGGCATAAAAATTAAGTGACTAATGGGCTATATCCAATGAACTCCTACCCACTTACAAACTATGAGAACTTCAAATTTTAATTCGTTCAGCTCAAGGAGCCTGCAGAACATCATCACCTACCCAATGATTACTTGAAATTAAATTTCTGGCCAAGTAAAAGTGAGCCGTGAAAGACAGTCCATGAGGATAACGGCATTTCTTCAAGGGCTTTGCAGCACTATGGCTCCATCCACGAAAATCAAAAGTTTCGAAAGTAACCTCAGCCAGGGTCTTTTATGTCTCTCTCACAGGTGTCAATTTGCCAACCTTCTGCCCTTCACTCCACATTAAAAAATATGGGATACAAAATGTTTTAATATAGCATACATAATCCAAAGAGTCAGTATGTTTTCCCAGAACTACATGGTAAGTGATTTTTGATGATGCAATGTGTGAACATTATAAAAGATGAATTATCATTTTTATAATAGACAGTTAAGTTACATGTAGTAGAGTTCTGCTGAGAAGGTATTATGTTTGTTTTACAAAGTGACAGCACTTGTTCTGGGAAAACCAGAGTATAGTTCTAATCCTTCTGGAAAAATAAATTATTTAAATTAAATAAATTTAAATTTAAAAATAATTATTTAAATTAAATTCACTCAACAAATTTTTCAACAAGTGGTTACTGAATACCAGCCATGTGTTAAGCACTGCTCTAAGAACCGAACATAAAGCATGAAACATGATGAGCATGGCCCTAATTTTCACAATAAGATTACTGGTTCCCATTCCAGTAAGAAGCGAGATACTAAACAAGCAAATAAAAGAAATAATTACAGACTGTGATAAGTGTTAGGTAGGAAACGGACAGGATGCTCTCATGAGCAATAACAGGACAGAACAGGACTACTTGGGAAACTAATGTGACCTATCTATATAACCAATTAATACATGGGATAAAACTAAATCCAACATTAAAAAAGGACATACAATCATACAACACAGATTTACTGCCTAATTAGCATGTCTCCAAAACAGATAAAATACGAAAGCCTATTATGTAATATTCCATACACTTAATATGTTTATCTAAAAAGATTCTGACCACGTTCTGAAGACTGTAACATAATCACAACTTCCTTTTTCCTTTGAGTTATCTACACTTACTTTTTTCTTCACTGAGTGTGAAAAGCTACTCATTTAATGAGAAGTGATGTTTTAGAAGCAAAATAATTTTTTAAATCCATTCATATTCATCCTCTCCAATAATACAAGACTTACTATATGCAAAATTAAAATACACTATAAAATTATAATAATCAAAAGTGTGGGGCACCAACACCAACACATGAATTAATGGGAAAGAATATATAGAAACCAATTCTAGTACAAAGGGTAATTTAGGATATAATACAAGTTGTTGTTAGTGGGAAAAGGGGAGAGAGTAAGAATGATTTAGTGAATAGTGCTAAGAAAAATATTTAAAATAGTTGGTGGAAATTATTATATTGTATATTATATTGTTCCTTGTATATTTCATAGTGTCAACTACCCTCATATATTAACTGGCAAGAAAAATAAGTACTTTCTTCTATTTCTTGATAATATTTTCTAAGCCAATTATGTCTCCTTAATGAACTGTTGTGACTCAAAAGTATGTTTTTATTTATATGTCCCTCATATTATTATAGTAAATCATATAGTATCCTCATGATGAGTGTGCAGTGGGAAAAAGTATGGACTTTAGGATTATATGCACCAGATGTGAGTCCCACGTCTGCTATCTCAAGTACATTTGAACACATCAGTTAATCTTTTTTCAGTCTTAACACCACCATGTGTAAAAGAAAGCAAAGGTGTTACTAATTCCTATTCCCCAGGGTAGTTTTGAGATTCCAATGAGTTGAGATGTGTGACAAAATTCTGTGAGAAGTAAAACCCTGCATAAGTAGCAACAGTATTATTATTATTATTATTATTATTATTATTATTATTATTATTACACTAAGTGTTCAATAAATGTTTGCTGACAGGAAGACAGTACTTTTACAATGCCTGAAGCCTGACTAAAAGAATCTTATGGATGCAGGTGTGTGAACACACTGGGATAAGAGTGCTGAGATAGCATGGCCCTTGCTGCAGTGGATACAAACAGGGCACTCTGCATATTCTATTTTTGCCCTCTAAGCCAGAAGGATATAACACCTCTCCACTAAAAGTTGCACAACGCAGGCTCTCTGAGTGTTTCAATCTACCTGTCTGGTATTCCCTCATGCTCTACATAGCTGGCTGCCTCTCATCATTTGTCAATTAATTTCAATGCCACCTTCTCAAATAGGCATTCTCCAAACATCCTATCCACCAAATCCAGGTGCCTTCCATCTGTTCACTCCCTTCATGGCACTTATTTTTATTAACTTGATAAATGTTTTTTTCAGCTAATCTTTTTATTTTAAAATAATTGTAGGTTCACATGCAGTTGTCAGAAATAATACAGAGACCCATGTGTCCTTTACCTAGTTTGCCCCTATGGGGAGACTGCAATATCAAAATACCGTACTACAACAATATCAATACAATCAAGACCCAAACACTCCCATCCTCAGGATGCCCCTTTCACAACCATACCTACTTCTCTCCCACTCCTACCCCCTCCTTAATCCCTGGCAATGAACACTCTATTCTCCATTTCTACAACTTTGAAATTCCAAGAAATTTATATAAATGTTATCATACAATACGCAACCTTTTGGGATTCAATTTTTTTACATTCAGCACAATTCTCTAGAGATTCACTCAGGCTGACACATGTATTAACAGTACTTTCTTATTTTTATCACTGAGTAGTATTCCATGGTATGGATGTACTACAGTTGTGTAACCATTCACCCACTGAAACATATCTGCTGTTTCCAGTGTCTGACTGTTTAGAATAAAGCTGCCATAAAATGTGTGTACATGTTTCGTGTGAACATAAGTCTTCATTTCTCTTGGATAAATATCCAGGAGGACAATTGGTAGGTTGTATTGTATGGTGGTTGTATGTTTAGTGTTTAAAGACATTGAAACCCTTTCCCAAAGTGGCTGTACCATTTTACACTCTTTCCACCAATGTATGTGTGCACAATCCAATTGCTCCATATCCTTGCCAGTATTGACGGTTCGCTATTTTTCATTTTAACCATTCTGACAGGTGTGCACTGATCCCACCTTGCAGTTTTAATACGTATTTCCCTAATGGTCAGTGATGTTGAGCATCTTTTCATGTGCTCACTTCCCATCTGTATATTCTCTTCCGTGAACTATCTCTTTACGTCTTTTGTCCGCCTGCTCACTGGGTTGATGTTTTATTGTTGAGTTTTGAGCATTCTTTGTATATACCGGTCTTTTGGAAAAGTTTTCTCCAAGCCAACAGTTTGTCTATTCATCCTTTTAACAGGTGTTTTAAAGAGAACAAGATTGCTTTAAAAAAATCTGATGAAGCCCAAATTATCATTGTTTCTTTGATGGATTACACTTTTGGTGTCAATTCTAAGAACTCTGCCTACCTTAAAATCTCAAACATTTTATCTTCTTTTTTTTTTTCCTAAAAGTTTTTTTATATTGAAGTTCAGAAACCATTTTGAATCAGTTTTGTATAAAATGTGAAATTTAGGTTCAGGATGGAATGGTTTCCCAATTGTTCCAGGCAAAGGAATTGAAAGGATATTATTCCTCCATTGAACTGCCTTTTTGTTTTTGTCCAATCAGTTGGGCATATTTCTGTAGATCTATTTCTGGGTTCTATATTCTGTTGTATGGACCTATGTGTCTATACTTCTGCTAACACCAAAGTCTTGATTTCTGTAGTATATAATAAATCATGAAATTGGGTAGATTCATTTCTCCCACTTTACATTTCTTTTTCAAAATTATTTAGTTACTTTAATTTACTGCCTTTCCACATACATTTGAGAATAATTTGTCTATATCAACAAAAAGTCTTGCTGGGATTTTCCTAAGAATTGTATTAAACGTATTTTATCAACTTGGAGAGAATTTTCTTTACTATGTCATTTTCCAATACATGAACATAATAAGTCTCTCCTTTAAATTTTTAAAAGTTATTTTTGTCAGCATTTTATAGCTTTCAGAACACAAATTGTGTATCTATTTTGTTACATTTTTACCTATCTTTTTTGAGTCATTAGAAATGACACTGTGCTTTTAATTTCCATGTCATATTTTTCAGATAGGTTTTTTTTGTCATGAATGGGTATTGAAATTTATCAATTTTTTTCTACATTGTTTCATATGATCAAGTGATTTTCTTCTTTAGCCTAATAAGGTTGATTACATTGATTTAATTGTGAACACTGACCCAGTCTTATATCCCCAGAATAAAATTCACTTGATGAAAGTATGTAATTCTTTTTATATATTGCTGAATGCTATTTGCAAATAATGTGTTACAGACAAAAAAGTACATTTTTATGCCTATGGTCATGAAGGATATTGGTCTATAGTTTTGGGGGTTTTTTTGTACTGAATTTGTATGCTTTGGGTATCCAGGTAAGACTAGCTTCATAAAATGAATTGGAATGTGTTCCTTTCTCCTTTGTTTTCTAGAAGAGATTACATATAATTGGTGTTAATTCTTCCTTAAACATTTGATAAAATCCTCTGATGAAAATCTCTGGGTCTGGAGATAACCTTTTAAAAAAAGTTTTTAAATTATTGATTATATTTCCTTATTAGTTACAGAAACATTCAAAATATCTATTTCATATTAAGTGGATTATGGAAGTTTGTGTTTTACAAGGAAGTGGTCCATTTCATGTAAGTTTTCCATTAGATACATGTAGAGTTGTTCACACCATTTCCTTATTACCCTTTTGACACCTGCAAGGTTTCCTGTGACAGTCTCAGTTCCATTTTTGATACTGATAATTTGTGCTTGCACTTTTTCCTTTGTCATTTTTGCTAGAGGTCTGTCAATTTTATTGATCTTTTCAAGGAGGCCATTCATTTCACTGATTTTCTCTATTATGTTACTGTTTTCCATTTCATTGCTTTCTGCCCATATCTTTATTACTTCCTTCTTTACTTGCTTTGGGTTGATTGTGCTGTTCTTTTTGTAGGTTCTGAAAGGGGGAGCTTAGAGTGCTGATTTAAGGCTTTTCCTTTTTTTAATATATTAATTTAGTGCTATAAATTTCCCTCTGAGCACTACTGTGCCTGTGTCGCACAAGTTTTCAGGTTTTCTTTTCATTTTCATCTAGTTCAATGTAATTATTTCTTTCCCTGGAGACTTCCTCTTTAGCCCACAAATTTTTCAGAAGTATGTTGTTGAGTTTCCAGGTGTTTGGAGATTTTCCTATTATATTCCTGTAACTGATTTCTAATTTGATTCCACTGTGGTCAGAGAACACACTCTGAATGATTTCAATTATTTTAAACCTGTTGAAGTTTGTTTCATTGTCCAGAATATGGCCTGTCTTATTATATGTCCAACGGACACTTCAGAACATGTATTATGCATTTGGTGGGTGGAATGTTCTATAATGTTGGGTAGACACGTTGATTAATGGTAGTTGGTTGAGTTCTTGTTTATCCTTGTTTATTTTCAGTCTAAGTTTTTCTATTAATTGGTAGTAGACTGGTGTTTAAAGTCCCCAACTCTAATTGTGGATTTTCCTATCTCTTCTTTTAGTTCTGTAATTTTTTTTTCTCGCATGTTTTGCAGCTCTCCAGTTTAATGCATGCACATTTAAGATTGCTATGTTCCCTGATGGGCATTGAGGAGGGCACCTGTTGGGATGAGCACCGGGTGTTGTATGGAAACCAATTTGACAATAAATTTAATATTAAAAAAAAAAGACTGCTATGTTCCCTGTTGGACTGACACTTTTATATTCATTATACCCATTATATTCTGCCTCTCTCTGTCTCTGGTAATTTGCTTTGCTCTTACATCTACTTTATCTGATGCTAATATAGCTACTCCTACTTTATTTTGATTGGTGTTTACCTGATACCTCTTTTTCCATCCTTTTACTTTCCATGTACCCATATAATTAAATTTGAAAGCAACTTCTTATAGACAGCATATAGTTGGGTCATGTACTTTCACAATCTCTCATTTAATTGGTGTATGTAGACTATTTGTATTAAATACAATTACTATTATATTAATGCTTAATTCTTTGCCATTTTTTTCTCTGTTATCTCTCTTTTTTGTTTTCTTTTTCCTTCCTCTTTCTGAGTCACCTGAATACTTTTTATTAATAAATTTGTTTGTCTATAGTGTTTTTGAGCAAATTTCTTCTCACAGGTTATTTTAGTAGTTGCTCTGGGTATTATGTTATGCACACACACAACTTACCATGCTCTACCTCCTGCAATCATTTTAGCAGATTGACTGAAGCACAGAAATCTTACCTCCCTTTTACCCTCTGCCATTTATGATACAACTGTCTTAAATATTTCTACTGCATGTTAGTTGATTCACATTAGACTATGTTACAACTTTTGCTTCAACCATAAAGTATAATTTCAAAAACACCAGATTTTATGGCATTTATCCCTATTTTTGTCTTCTTCCCTCCTGATGTTCTACGAGTCCTTCTTTCACCACCTCCTTTCTCTTTAGAGTACTTTCTTTGGCCATTCTTTTAAGGTAGGTCTGCTAGCAAGTAATCACTTTAGTTTTTCTTCATCTGAGAATGCCTTTATTTCTCCTTCATTTCTGAAGGATATTTGCACTAGAAATAGAATTCTGAGTTAACAAGTATTTTCTTTCAGCACTTGAAAAATGTCACGCCATTTTCTCTTTGCTTCCACGGCCTCTGATAAGAAATCTGCTGTCCTTCAAATTGCTTTTCCCCTCTGGGTAGTTTCCTTTTTCTCTCAGCTTTCAAGAATTTTTCTTTTTCTTTTTTTTTCTTTTTTTTTTTTTTTTTTTGCCTTTCATTTTTCAGAAGTTTGACTCTGATGTGTCTCAGTGTAGATTTCTTTGGATTTACCCTGTTTGGAAATTACTCAGCTGTTTGAATCTGTATGTTTATGCCTAAAGATTTTATTTGTACTTACCAGGAGGAATAGGGAAAAGTGTGCCTACTTCTTACCAGAAGCAGAAGTCTACTGCTATTTTTAATTATTTATTTATCCTCCTTGTTCACTGTGTATTTCTTTAATGAACTATAAGATCCATTAGGACAAGTACCTAGCTCTTTAATTTCCTACTGTATCCCCAAGGCCTAGCACAATGCCTGGCATATAATAGATGTTCAAGGCATATTTTGAATGACTGAATTAGCAAACTGAATTCTGGTGGGTTTCACTACAGCAAACCCCTTGAGAAGGTGGTTTATACAGCAGACACAGGAACATCTCTTCTCTGCCGTTCTAACTCAGCAAGTCCATGGTGGGTTGTGTAAATCTGCATTTTTAAGCACTCTCTGCGGGTGATATATAGGTACGATGGACCTGCCTAAAAGAATCATCACAAGCTATGCTCCCCAACAAGAAGATCAGGGTCTGGACACCGTCCTGGGAAGTCACAACGAGGGTGATGGGTACAGGGGTCTTTACAGGTGTTCTGCTCCACTGGACCTCCTCCAAAACTGTGAGCAGTAAAATGAGCTCCCCTATAAACAAATATAAATCTAGGGACACAGATTTAAAATGGAAACATTTGAACAAATACAAGGGGAAACTGTCACAGAAAACGTAACATTCTGCTACAGAGGAGGTAGCTAGAAAAAGCATGGTCTGCCCTCAGCTCATGCATTTTAAAACACTGTGCTGAGGGTTTGTGTTTACCCAGAGCAAGGCCGTTAATACATTCAGCCCAAGAGTGAAGCAATTTTAATATTAATAGGCTCTTTATGAGAATTTAATAACAAAGTCATAGCTTCCTTGTGTTTCAAGACACAGGGGTTAATTACTTCAAACGGGTTGGCAGGGAAAAGGTCAAATTTTAATGCTGACCTTAACAGTTTGGGATAAATATAAAAAAGGTAATGGCCCATTTAAAGCTATCATGCTCAGTACTCTTTGCAAGCTGAGAAACTGTCACGGGTCCAACTTGTTGATGCCAACTATGGATGCTCAGAGAAGTCACACACCTGGTTATTACACCTGGTAAGTCTGAGTCACTTTTACCTGAATTCAGTCTGCTCTTGGATGAGAAGAGCAGAACACTTTTTGTTTTGTTTTGTTTTGATTTGATTTGATTTGAAGAATGGGTCTAGTATCTGTAGAACTAAAGCAGCACCATGGTCAGGGTTTTCCAGCATTCCACCAGTGGCTTCTGGCAAATTCAAGGTGAAAAGTGAAGTCTATTATTTGACGCTGTGACTCCTCTGCTTTAGAGAAGACGGTTGCTGGTTTTAATGAAAAAAAATCCAAGTAGGTTGCTACTGGATATTTTGTTGATCTTTTCCTCTCAGACTATGGAGAAAGAGAGATGAGGCCATGACAGAGCCCCTTGAGTCTCATAAGGAAGAGCAGAGCAGGAACATACAGGTGATAGTAGGGCTTGGGGCTTATCAGGAGATATGCAATCATGATGGGGGGCAATAAATCACCAAAAAAAAAAAAGAGAGAGAGAGAGAGAGAGTTCAATGTGCTGGCCTGGGAAACATGACCCTACATTGTCAAAGTATGAATTGTGAATTTAAATAAATGTAGTTGATAGGTTTTTTCTGTTTTGTTTTATTTTGCTGCCCATATACTCCCAATATACTGCTTTTTATCTTTGCCCCAGATTTTCTCCCATTGTTTAGTTATGTGACCAGAATCCTGGTCAGGGTTTGCCATGAGCAGTTAATCTCATGTGAGTGTCCACATTCTATTTATTTTTTTTAATTTTTAAAAATGTTTATTTATTTTTGACAGAGAGAGAGACAAAGCATGAGCAGGGGAGGGGCAGAGAGAGGGAGGGAGACATAGAATCTGAAGCAGGTGCCAGGCTCTGAGCTGTCAGCACAGAGCCCAACAAGAGGCTCGAACTCACGAACCGTAAGATCATGACCTGAGCCGAAGTCAAACGCTCAACCAACTGAGCCACCGAGGTGCCCCTGTGAGTGTCCACATTCTCCAAGATGGCATGGGACTCTTCTCACATCACCGTGTTTACGTGGACACAGCCACTCTGCACTAGAATCTATCGCACCAAAAATGTTCACGATGGTGGTGGAGACATGGATGTCTTTACACTAATCTTGTTTACTTTCATTCATCAGGTGCTTGTTGACTACCTATCAAAGGCCAGCAAAGGGTGAGAGATGAATCAAACAAGTTCCCTTCCTGCACAGAAATCATAGTCTGACGAGGGGAAAAGACAGGAAAGTAATTATAACATCATATGCTGATGGCTAAGAGGGAATATTATGGGAATGCAAGAAAAAAGCAACAGCCGGATTTTAGAAGGTTTGAGGAGCTTCTGCAAAGATACGCCCTCTGAGATAAAAGTCAGTATCAGCCAAGATAGGCTAAGTATGCTGTTGGAAAAAATGACCTCAGAATCTCAGAAGCTTACAGCAACCAAGGCTTATTTCTTACTCAGGCCATGTGTCATCAGTGGTTCATCTATGGCTTTGCTCTATGTCATCTTCTCTCCAGGGCCCAAGCTGACGGAGAAGTGATTGTCTTATCTCTTGGCAGAGCGAAAAGAGACCGGGGTGAATCACATGCTGGCTTTGCCCAGAGACATATATGACAGTTCCCAACATTTCACAGGCTGGAGCAAGTAAGCCACATGGCCATTCCTGATTTGTCAGAACTGAGGATGCAAAATCCTCCATCAGTGAGAAAGACAAGGGGAAAACCTAGAATATTTTGTAAGGAATAATAAATCAGGCAGGGATCCACAACATAAGTTACAGCTCTGTGTGCAAAGAGAAGGTGGTAATGGTGTTCCAAGAATATTCAAAGGCACAAGGGAGAGGAGGAGCAGGATCAGAAAGAATGGGAGAGATAGACAAGAGAAGCAGAGGGATCTAAAGAATTCCAAGCAGTTAGTTTAATAAAGTTCAAGCAAGTAGTACAAGGGAGGGGGTGGAAAGACCACGTCTCACCCGCCCCCCAGGCGCACCGAAGCAAACCTGGTGGTTGACACACATATGCACATGAAGAAGTCTTGGGAAGCACTGATGTACAAGAATCTCCAGGTCTTTAAATGAACACCTAAAACTAAATCCTTCCCTTCAAAATAATAAATATTTTGAACTATTTAAAATGTGAAGACGAATGGGGACATAAGGACAAGAAGATAACCGGACAAACATGTATGTGCAAATGACATAATGGTCATGTTAGGGTTCCTGGTGCCTGACACCTAGACCAAGGCCTAAAGTACTTCCTTCCAGTATGTTTGTTGAATGACTCATAGAAAGAAACTGAATGAAGGGCATCTTTGGGCCATTAATCCATAATTCACTTGCAATCTATGAGACAGAATGATATAAAGGAAGGATAAGACAAGGTAGGATGTTATGTATTGATTCCCATCCATGGATTCACGTTCAGTCAAGCTGGTCCCCCCTACACAAAGCTGAAAATTCATTTACTCAATCATCCAACAAATACTCATTGAATATTTACTACTGCTAGATGCTAGGGACACAATAGTAATCAAGGAAAATAAGGTCCCTGAGGGAGACAAATTGGATAAGTAAACGAACCAAATAACTAAAAGTTTTGGTACCAAGTTAAGAATGAAAAAAATATATGAACGTTCTGTTACAGAAGAGAATGCCTGGTACTTAGAGGTCAGGAAGGCATCTATCTAGTGATCCAAATAACTCAAGAGGTTGAAAAGGAAGAGTACCCCAGATGTGCACAGGTCCTGTGGAGGAACACAGCATGGCATATCTGAGGACCTCAGAGAAGGCCTGTGTGGCTGAAGAGATCTGAGTAAGGAGGTGACCAGTGGGGAGACATGATTCTATAGGCCTGAATGCCATCTGATCACTCTGGGATTTCCAAAACATCAGGAGGGTTTGAATTTCATCTTAAGATTATTTGACCATTTTACAACCAGAGAAGTATAATCCAATGACCATTTAAGGACAACTACCACTTTAATGGCATTACAGCTTACTGCCCACATAGTGTGACTTTTGTTGGGACAAAGTCAGGCTAATGCCATGCAGAAGACATAGGGTGGCACGGAAAGGATCACCCATTTCTTTGGACCTCAAGACTTTCTCCCTTCATAATAGAAAGCTGCAAAGCAGACATTCAAAGAGTAATCCACATGGAGCATCCAAAACAACACTGAAAAGCCAACCAAATTTTGTTTTACAAGATGGAGACCAGAAAGCAACGTGTGGGCAGTTGCAGACACAGGGTAACTGTAGGTTTCAAGGCTGTCTAGGAGTACAATTATTGAGCTCCCAATGCAAATTCACCACCAGCTAGAAATAAGGTCAGAAAGAGCCCAGACAATTGCCCTGCTGAAAATTCTGTTCTTTAAACTTCAGCCCCACTTGCAAGTAAAGTGCTGGCTCACACCATGGCTCAAGCAGATTTAATTCCTATTAATCCTGTAACAGTAGGTGCTGTTGGTAGCGATCACTGTTGCCAATCTTCCCAGTTCCAATTTTCTCCTCTGGAATGGCATTTTGGGATGAAAGTATCTGGCTCGCAGATGGAATGGCGCTTTCAATGTGAAGACATGAAGATCTTTACCAAACCATAGCAGGGAACTTTGTGGGGGATAATGACAAATTTACAAACAAAAAGAAAACCCCCAAATTACAAAAACAAATGGAGTGACAAGCATGCCAAGTAGGAAGCAAGTAGACACTAGCAGAAGATCCAAACTCCGATGAAGCAGAGAGGGAGGAAGGGAGGGAGGGAGGGAGGGAGGGAGGGGGGGGGAGAGAGAAACTAGTTCTTGTTGAATTAGGCACAAGATATGCCACATCTATCAGACTGAAATAAAGATTTGGGGGAAAAAAAAACTTGAGGGAAATGGTTTTATAACTGGAGGCTGTACTGTTCAATCCAAATCAGGCAATTCCAGAAACGTATCTCTAAATGAGTTTATTTTTCCCCAACCAACTGAATGGCCTTCATCAAAGCCTCTCTCTCAGTATCTTTGCCTAAAAACATAAACATCCGTCCCCCTACCGTTCTGAACTGGAATTAAGTTTCAGGATGCACACTCTCCAGTGGGATTGTTTCAGGAATAAAGGGTGTGACCAAGAACTTCATACAAATGGATTTCAAATAAAATCCCCAAAGGAGTGGAAAGTCTGTCTCTCTAATGTTGAGCAAGACCCTAGGGCACCTTCTTTGGGTGGGGCATTGTGCTCCCCTCCGACCCCTGACACACTGGTACACTGACCACCCCTCTTTTCTCGAACACACCAAGCTTTCTTCATTCCGAGCTTGGGCATGTGCCAGTTCCCTCTACTGCAATTCTCTCCTTGGCTCTTTGGGTGACTTTCTCTCGTCCTTCAGGCTGTAAGTCAGCTGTGCTTCCCTCAAAGTTGCCTTCCTAGTCTACCTGGCATCTAAACAGGCTCATTCCCCAACTCAGTGCCTCTTTGCAACTCCATTCCATTTATGTCCTTAATGGTGCTAACCTCAATATTCAATGTTCATGAGGACAAGGAGCCGGCCTGTCTTGTAGGCCACTGTAACCCTGGTGCTTAAAACAGTGAGTGCTTTCTTGCATGAAAGAATACTCAAGACAAAAAATAAACTAAAAATGACATGATTCCTGTTTGCAAAGACATAATTAGGCTTCCTATTCTCTCTACCAAAATGAGAAATAATAAAGAAATCACAGCCTTTGGACCTTTGTTCTGATTCTTCCAGAACCTATGATAAAACAGACCTAATAATGAGATGAAAATAAACATGAGCACACATTATTGGAAAAGTTGTGTAATCCAGTTGACAGTAAAATAACCACAAATATTTTCAGCCAATTCTCATGGGATATTGCTGCAGCAAACACAGCCTCCATCAATATGGCTAAAGAGCATTAATGTTCTTCCCAAATTCCCCTATATCTTAAGAAGCAGCTTAATGCCCCAGCAGGGCATATGGTTACCCATAATAAAAACTACTTTAACCAGCTTCCTTTGATTAGGTAGAGTCATGTGGCTAAGTTCTGGCTAATAAACATAAGTGACATTGGTGTGGGCAACTTCCAGAAAGTGCTCACTGAAAACAGGAAATTTGATATAATTTCCCCAATTCTCCTTGGTGCATGTTGGAATGAGGATGTGACGGTGGAAAATCATGTCACTGTCTTTCATCAGAAGGTGGAGGCCAGGTGTTGAAGACAGTGGAATATCTCAACAGAAGGAAGATGCGGGAGTCTCCACATCCATCTGCCCTGTCCTTCTTTAGGTTTCATTTCGTGCAAGAGAAAAGTAAAATTCTATTTAAAACCATTGCTTTCTGTGACTTACAACCTAACTTAAACCATGCTGGTCCAACAGGCCACGAAAGCAAATTAGCGCACCCAGTTTTACAGATGAAATCGGCGAAGCTTGGTGGAACTGCCAACAATCAGAGACCTGATCCCAGGATGAGGATGACCCAGCAAACGACTCACCTGCCCGTCTCCGTCAGCGCCACAGTCAGCAGGACTCTCACTCTGCACACGTGAGCCACTGAGACTACCACACTCTTCATCTGACATCTGGGAGAGGCTACAACAGCGAATTGTTGGAAAGCAGCTTTTGCTTTGACCTCCCATTTAGCTAGCAGATAGAGCAAAAGCAACGCTGCTCAAGAGAGAAAACCTGAAAGATGGGAATAGCACCAGGACCTGGAGATATCAGTTTTGGTAGAACACCAGCCATGGGAATATGCCAGGGCTTGCCGGCCTTTTGGAAAGAAAGTGGTGGCTGCCAATTTCTCTCTCATCTACCGGGAATATGAAAAACACTCCTCCCGGTTGTCTGTTCACAAACCTATGCAAAAATGGCCTTGATCTGTGAGCTTTTTGTTGTTTTTTTTTTAAGTTCTGTTGTATATTCCAGATAACATCTACCTCTGGTGCAGGGTCTTGACACATCGCAAGATAATGATAGCATTCTCAGAAAAGCATGTTTTTCATAACTCTAATATATCCACAGATACATATCTTGTTCTTGTCCCAGGACAAGACAATTAACATCCCTCTTCTGTTACACAATATCATCTTCATTTTCCTGAAAGATGCATGCTTTCTCAATACAGGTATTTGAAAGTTTCTCTTTCTGTGGTTTTTCATTAACATCTATAAATAGATTTCTTCCTGCCATTGTGGCTCCACTCCATGTCACTCTACAACATGTCATTCCACTCTACCCTCTCCCATTCCATTTTAATTCCACCACACTCTACTCCCCTCTACACTTCATGCTCAGTTTGGATTGGAGCTGTGTGACTTGGTAAGTCCTTCAACTTCTATGAAGCTATGTATCTACCCAATACTCACATGATAACCATGAGGAGATGAAGCATTTACCCTATGTCCAGTATCTGGATTAGCACCTTGCATATATCAAACCCTTAATCCCCACAAAGCCCCAACAGGTGCATGCTTCAGCATCCTCACTATGCAGATGGGGAAACTGATACAGACACACAGTGATTAAGCGATATGCGCCCAGTCACAAGACTGATGAGTATGTGATATAAACCCAGAAGTTAGGGCTCCAAAAAATTTCTCTGGCATGAAAGCAAAAAGGGTCCTCAGGCTGCCTGCAAGACGTCCTGTCTGGGAGTCTTTCCAGACAGAATTCATCAAACCTACACAGATCTGCAGGGAGGGAACAGAAGCCAGGGTCTTCATATATCCAAGGATTTAAAATATCTAAAAACCTAGTGACAACATATTAGGGTCAACCATGTGTCACTTAGAATCAGATGGAGGAGTTCAGTCATGAAACTTCTCTGTACTCAGCTGAGAGAGGCAGGTAGAAAGTAATCTGGGGCATCCATAAACCAAAATCGCCCCTGTCCAGCAGTGACAAAGAAAAGTATGTTTAATCCTGTGGCAATCTATCAACTGTCATGGCGTACAGGCGGCATATAAAGTGCAGCATTATTTTCAATGGGAGAACTTTCTCCCAGCTCAACAGATTTTATACAGGCAATGGGTATCTAGGATCAAAAGCCTGCAGATTTATGGTGGTGGCTGTTTACCAGAATTGAAAATCTCAAATTCCATTTCTCACAAAGATAAAGGAATATTTAAACAAGACCATGCACAGAGATTTGAAAGGGGAGAAATTGACTTATTTTCATCAGATATTTCTAAATCACCAATTTCACTTGTACTTTTGTCTCTGTGTGCCCCGAGATATTCTGAAAGGGAACACATGGAGGTGAATCAAGAAGGCAGAGTGACTTCACAGAAGAGAGGAAGAAGAAAGAGCTCTTACCTAGCTCTTGCACAAGCTTACTTAAGAAAGTGGAATGGAGACACGTGGATGTGTCTATATTCATTTATCAAGAAAGTGCCATGCGTCACTCGTTTGGGATATGAGTGGTGTTGAACTTTTCACTAGATCAGTTACTGATCTCTGAATGAAGGATAGATAGGAGAGTTGGAAGGATACTCAAAAGACCTGAAGCAAAGCATTTTGCAAAAGAAACGAACAAAAGCAAAGGAATAATGATAGATTTAACTGGATAGCAGGAGATCTGGATAACAAAGTGAATAAACAAACAATGAGTGGAGTGATCTTCTAAGCTAGGCTTGTATCCAATTTCAGTCAGAGTAATTAATGAAAAATTCATAAATGCACACACTTGGAATGTGCAACTCTAGATTTCCTGTCTGACATAGTAAAATTAAACACTGGATGCCCTGACAGAAGCAAGTAACAATTTTGATTTAGAAAGTGAGCATACACAAAGTCTGTATTTCAGTATTCCATATTGTTCACCTAATGTTTTAAAAGGACTCGAAATCTTGTTGATTCACTCAGTTCTTCTTTTTCTATAAACATGTTTAAAATTCACCTCGCTTAGTTAAAAACTGGAATGCACACAACAGAGTAGGGAAAGATAAGACTGAAAAACAGAGGGTTTGGACCATGGAAGGCATTCAGGGCCATACTAAGTGGCTTAGGGTTGATCTGATAAGCAATGGGGAGCCATTGAAAATTTTTGCAAAGAGAACGTGATACGAGTAGAGATGTGACTGAGGAAGATTTATTTGGAAATGGGATACAAAATTAATCAGGGGATATATGCATGTGCGCACACACACACACACACACACACACACACAGTCAGAAACACATGCGCTCCTACAAGAAATTGTTGCTTGAGACAGATAATGAAATTTGAGTAAATGATATAGTCCTAAATGGGGTCAAGGTGAATGACAGCGTGTCTGTGCTCACACTAAAACTTCAAGTATAACTGCTTCTGAGGCTATTTTCGTTGATTATGCCACACGAACAAGAGCATGGTTGCTCCAGCAATTTTCCTTCTAGATTTCTTTAATGGCCAGCTGGCTGTGCAGACTGAGTGAACCTAGACAAAAATGTACAATTCTAAGGAGTTTTACAAATAAATAAAATGTTACAAAGGATGCCAGGATAAGGACAGCGTGAATCTTATCCAGAAACTCAACATCAAATATTGCTAACATTGTCTTTTAATGTGGATGGTGAAAAGGGATTTGGCCAACATTTCTGCTGAGAGTGAATTTACGGTCCCCTTGACTGTATACCGTCTTAATAAAATCAGAAAAATAAAATACATCAAAAAACAACTTGTGTGCTTCCTTCTAAATACCCCAAACCCCATGCCTCTTTCTTCTACAAATATTAGATACTCATGGTAATCTTGCTGGCAGTAGAGGTGCTGGGGTTATGTATTGGGGTGCACACTCCCTCATCATTGCTGCCTCCAACTTTTGCTATAGCCTTCTAAGAATTTCATACGCCTTCTTCTTTCCATCCCACACACTGCTGTTAGCAATACCTTCGTAAGAGTTTCTCAACCAAAGGTGGTTTTCTCCCGCAGGTAACATCTGGGGACATTTTTGATTGTCATAATAGAGAGGGAGTATGCTCCTGGCATCTAGTGAGTAGAGGACAAGGATGTTGCTAAGCCTCGTGAAATGCAGAAGACAGTGTTTCACAACAAAGAAGTGTCCAGATGAAAATGTTACTAGTGCCAAGGCCGAGAACTCCTGCCCTAAACACATGAAGATTACAATGGCTTACATACTTTGCAAAAGTCACAACAACTGGTGTAAAGTCCAAAGCCTGAGTCTGGCTTTCAATGTCCACATAATCTGGTCTCACCACCTTCTGTGATTCACTCCTGTGTCTCACTGCTCCCACCTGAACTCCATGATCTCAAATGCCTAGGGATTTCTGTCCACCTGAAATGAGGGATACCGGCCTCCTCCTGCCTCAGCCCTTTGACTCAGCCCTTGCCCCTTACTGGACAATACTTTCTACCTGGATGC
The DNA here is from genome assembly GCF_018350195.1 of Panthera tigris. Classification (NCBI taxonomy): domain Eukaryota; kingdom Metazoa; phylum Chordata; class Mammalia; order Carnivora; family Felidae; genus Panthera; species Panthera tigris. Next base: position 36,232,494 of record NC_056675.1, read on the forward strand.
CATTTTTATCCATCCTTCCAGGATGACCTTCTCTGTGGACCTTGGAAGTCACCATGATCACTAACTTTCCAGGACACTGAATGGCACATGCTTCTCTCTGTACCCATGAGTCTGAGGAACCACCCTCCTTGGTCTTACAGTCAAAATCATTATTTATTCCCATGTCCAACACCAGCTTCCCCAGAGCAACAGCTCATAGTGACTTACATCTCTTTCATTCTTCCTGGCCTGCCATTTGCCTTTGTTTCTTGGCTGCACGAACCATAAGCCCTTGTCCCACACCTAGCCCATCCTATCAGGACCTGGGAAAAAGTGGCCCTTAATTAACCTGTCGATGTTGCTACAACTCAAGTGCCAGACTTTTTCTGGGTCTGGGAATGAGTGGTCTGAGGCTCGGCCTTCATTATGTGCCTTTGACAAGTAGAAGCAAGAGTACAAGGGATTATTAAACCAAAACGTATAGATGGGGCAGTACTTCCACACCCTACCCATTGCCCTGACTGGTAAGCAGATTTGTCATTCAGCTTATTTCCCACCCTAGTCTGCTGATCTGTCAGACAGGTGCCTGGACATAGCTGGTGCTGAACTGTGAGAATAGGAGCAAGAGGAGGAATAGGCAGGCTTAGTGAGACAGGACAAACCACGCATGGAATAATAGGTTGTAGGGGAAGGTAGAGGGGCTGATGTGTTGAGGGCTCAGTGGTGGTGGGAGGGGCTGGACACAGCCCATGCAAGGTTGTGACACGGCATAAATCCGAGAGCACAGGGAAGAAAAGAGGACATGAGGAGTGTTGCTGAAGATTACAAATTACATTTGCTATAATATATGTTTTCCCCGGGAGAAATTTGTAAGTTGTTTTAAGTTATTTTAATTGTCAAAGATTATTATGTTTTTCATTGTTCTACTCAACTGACTGGCAATTGGTAAAGAGGCTGGAATTCTATGGACCAAGGGTTTGTAAGGGGTGCACAGATATTAAAGAACTCCTTTTCTGTGGAAAAAGAAACTGAAGGTAAGAGAAGTCACTCACCTTGCCCCAAATCTTTTGACATTAGAATCAAGCTTCAAACTCAGTCAGGATTAAGACCAAGCCCACATTCAACCGCTTTGGTATTCTGCCTCTCAAAATAAAGGGTTTAACTTCACATCAGTTCTTAATTACTCAAAAAGCTCTTATTTCCAACAACGGGGTTATATAGTCCCTTTAACTGACAACCTCCATGATATTATTAAAGACAACCATTTGTGCAGGTGATACACAGATAAAAGTTCTCTGTAAATACATGTATTCAGTTCCTATGCATCCATATTCTCTGAGTCATAAGCTGTATAGGTAGGGGACATACAATAGATTTGCTTACAGAGTAGATATTCAATAAATGCTATTAGTGATGATGCATATACGTGGACAGGATCATGAGCTTCCATCCCGCAAAGCCACCTAAAATTCTCCCTGAATTCCTTTTATCCCGAATTTCTCTTTCCATTATGTTGCACAGGCCTATATCCGAGAGAGCTGGAGTCCCCTGGTGTATGTTGGTCACGGAACCTTTGTTCCCTTGTTCTTTATGAGAATTTTGTCCTACTCCAAGTTGAAGAGAAACATAACCCATTTGTATTCTCTGCACCACTCTTTGGGTTTTATTCCAATTGCTATTGTGACAGGGGCTGCTACAAAGAGGAATACCAATGTAAGCAAGGAGTTAAGTGCACTGCTGCTTAAAATGCAGTGAGCTGGTCAGATGACTCAGAAGAAAGAGAAAGGCAGCACAGTGTTGAATTCTGAATTGAGAGAGATGGACAGACAGATACAGAGATAGACAGAAATGTATGTATATACATAGGTATACCTTTATGTATCTATCCACCCACAAACCAACTGTCTAGCTTTGGCTGGGAGACAACATAGGATGTGGTTAAGAGTACAAACTTATGGCTCAGAGACCAGGTTCTGATACAACCTCTGTGTAGGTGACTTTGGAAAATTCATCTCAGCTTTCCCATATGAACCCGAGGTATGGTAGTATGGTACCTGTCTCAGAGGTGTGCTGTGACTTCCCCAGGAGTGGGTGCATGGAGGCTATGGAGCCCACCTCACCTTCCAAAGGCGGTGGTACACCAGCAACACACGTGGTCACTTTGGGAGGTGCTAAAAGAATGTTAATTATGAGGGATGGCGGAACGTAAATCAGATTGTTTTCAGTCATCTTTCTGTTGAAGCCCCTAATGTTGATCTCTAGGAGAACAGGATTTGGAGTTATAAGAGACTTGAGTTCAAATCCCATCTTTGTCATTTATTAGAGGGATATGTGTATGTAATAGAGAGGGCGGAGTGGGACAGAGGGAGAAGGAATGGCTATGTCCCTTCAACAGGCAGAAAGTCAGTACTGTTGTCTGTAAGAGGGGATAGTAAGAGTACCTACCTCATAGGGCTATTGGGAGAAATGCATGATACAATATATGAATGTAAGCCTAGCATATTATTTGTCACATGATAAGCACATAAACTGCTGTTCTTGAACAATCCATTCTATTATTAACTGTCTTGATGGGCTGGGCCTCCACTCCCTGTTCACACCCATCTGAAAGTCACTGTTATCAGGAACTATTTGCTAATTCCCTATGCAGAATTTAAATCTTCCAGACAATCTCTTCTGCTGCTCCATGCTAATTATGTACTTATCTTATCTGAATATCAGTTGCAAATTTACAAAGCCAATGTTGTCCTTCTGGCTCCTGGCTATACACAGTCACAAATAGTTTACAAAACCACAACAGCAGCAACAACAACAACAAAACGTGGCAGGGAGACAACAACAAAGCAAGAGCACACTATGATATCCTGCTCTTCTGACTAACTGAGGCTCCTAGAATTTCTTCAAGTCCACTTCTCTACACAATTACAGAACTGAACATCACATCCCCAACACTTACCCTGCCATGATATCACTGCAAAATCATACTTTAATAAAAATCTGGAAGATGGTTTCTCTGTTAAAGTGTCAAGTGTCCTAAACCCAGCAATAATAAATGTCTGGTTTTTGGTTCCCAGTAGCTAGAACTAAAAGAAAGCAAGGGCTTTAGAGACAGAAAAATGAGTTCAATTTCTGACAGACCACACATTGGCTGTGTGACCTTGGGCAAGGAACCTAACCATTCTGAAATCCCTATAACAACAGTAGGATAGCAGTACCTACATTACAGGCAAGTCTTCCACCTGCTTCTATACGAAGGCTATCGCGCAGATCTGGGTCCATGTGACTCTTATTCCCTGGGATTGGAGTTATTGCTTTTTGGGTTGCTTTGCAAATAAATGAGTTACTACATGCCATCACTTAGAACAGCACTTGGACACAGTAATTGCTAAATAAATGGCTATTAGTATTATTAGTATTACTATAGTATTGTTGTGAGGATTGAATGTGATCATCCTGAAAAAGGGCTGAGCACAATGGCTGGAACATGGGAAGCTCTCATTAAGTGACAGCCAGAGTCACTGATGCTTGTAAACTACACCAGTCCCACTGAGAATGAAAACTAGCAGGAAGAGATCATCTCACACTTCCCACACCATAGCAAATGCCACAGGGACATCAAAATTGGGTGTGAAAACACGAAACCAGGTATAGTTCAATTATGTGCACTAATGGAAGGGTTTGGAAGCAAGGACAATCAACCAGGGTGGATAATCCAAAACCACATTTGCTTGGCCATGAAATGTACTGTTGGTTCACATTCAAATATACTATGTCTGCCATTCTGGGGATTAATTTCAACAAAATAATGAATCCACACAAGACAGGCCTGATTCAAGCTGGGAAGTGCCCTGGTTCTTTGGTCTGTTTCCTGCTCATCTCCTCCCTGCAACATACTCCATGCTGAGAACAGCCAGCAGGCTTCCCGAGTGGTGCAGAGAACCAATCTAAACAGGGTTGACCCCTCTCAAATCTTCCCAGAGCATGAAAGAGGCCTGGCTTTCAAAAGCTTCTTCTGCATGAAAATTAACTAGGGCTCCTGGTTGAGATGCCACAGATAAGGAGCTAAGGTGATACCTTGCTGCAGAAAATAGAGCCAAGTATTGCCTTTGCCCTGTCCAAGATCCACAGTGTTCATTTTCCTTGACATAAAGATATGTAGAATCCCACCTCCCATCACAAATACCGCAAGTTCAAAAGGAATGACTTTCCTCTCCATGAAGTAGACTGCTGGATGTAACATAGGCTTGCAAAATCAAACACTGCAATGAGTACTATAATGTATATATTCATCCATTAAATAAATACTGTGAGCCTATTAAGAGTTCGGTGATGGACAGGAACTGAGCACATAAAGAAGCAGGGAGCAGACATAAAGTCCTTGCCTTACAGCCTGGTGAAAACAAACAGTTAAACAAGCAATGGCAGAGGAAAGTAAGAAAGTACACATTGTCGTGAGAACACATAGCTAGAGCACCAGACCTCGTCTGCTGGGAGGCCAGGGGTGGTGGTGCTGGGGGCCAGGGGCAGTGATCTGACCCTAACACTCCCTGGTAAGTCCATATCACCTCTTTCCCACTGAAATGCAACAGACCCATTTTGGTCTTTCCTACAAGCCATTTTTTGTTCCACTGACAGAGTAATCTTCAAATGGGAATCTGAGCAAGCCAATCTTCAAACCTCCCATGGCTTCTGTGTGCTGTAAAACGGAAGCCATGTCCTTACTTTGGCACACAAGGCCTTGCCTGATCTGGTCCTGCTTACCTGCCTCTCCTCAAGGCCCACCAGGACCACCCTGCTCACTACACTCCAGTCATATTGGTTCCTTTCAGCTCCATTGAAACAACAAGCTCCCTTTTTTTCCCTCAGGACCTTCTGTTCCCTTCCAATGGGACGGTGGGAAGAAAACTAAATCCTAACTGACCTTCCTTCCAAGCACTCTCAAGAATGTGGAATGATCAGTTCTTGCCTGTTGCCTTGTTTATGTCTACGAATGCATGACACGTAAATAAGAAATGAAATGTTGGCTGAGCCCTCACTATGTGCCAAGTGCTCTTCCAAGCTCTTTCCATGTGTCAACTCATTTCATCTTCACAGCTAATGTGCTGGCTGGGTTATAGCTGTGGAGACAGGCACGGAGAGGTGAAGCAACTTGCACACTGGTTATATGACTTGTACGTGACAAAGGCTACATTTGCACCTGGGAAGCCTGGTTGTAAAAGCCATGTGCCACACTGAGTTGCTTCTCAATCACAAGTGTCTTTGTTTTCCATTACAATAAAATCACCTCCCCAAAGGGTCATTAAAAAGTGACAAAGACCGTGGAGGAAGTTTGTTCAGTAGAATTCTGCCTGTTGCTTCCCTTCAGGATCTTCTCCCTCCCCTCCTCCCTTGTAACAATGAACATCCTGCCCTGTCCTTTTAGAATGCACTCTACCCATAATCACCCTTAGCAGCTGTGACTACATAAAGCTTATTTATACCCATGTCCTATGGCTAAGAGAGATCTTTAGGCAGCCCACAACCCTGTCCAAAGAGTATATACATCACCAGGAGACAGGTTGTGAAATAGACTGTGTTGATTTAACTAGAAATGCCCATTATCCAAAAGCAAAGAAAACCCAAGGCCACCTCCGCTTTCTCCCACCCTGCCTTCTATTTCCTACTACCCCCAGCTCCATTCTAATTCTGAGCCTCAATCTTAAATACATTAAAAACATAACCTATTCTATTTCTTTCTTTCTTTCTTTTTTTTTTAACTAAACAGGCTCAACTTAAGGTCAGTCTCTTCTGGTACACTGGCTCCTATTATGGAGGGAATAAAGGAGAGACTGCTTTTAAAAAGAGAGGCTGCTTTTAATGACAGTTTCCGAACAGTGGCCTTTTGTACTTGAAGGGATTGATGATAAAGCTCACTGTCAACTGACAGTAACATCAATGTCAGAGCACAAAGGGACGGATGTCCCTCAATATGGGATCATCCCAGAGCCATTAACCAGTGCTGGTCCTGCTCTACCATCTTGGAGGATGGCTACTACTCATGACAACCTGGCTGATGCTTCCTCTCAGCAGAGTCAGAGAAATAAGGCAGAGTCAAGAAAGAAAATTCCCTCTCTCCTTTTCCCCTCCCCCCTCCCCCCAACACACAGAGGTGCACACTCCATATATGAAAGTAATTCAACACTGCCTGGTGGTGAACGGTCATGGTCCGAGTTTGAATCCTAGCTGTGCGAAGTTTTTGCTGTATGATTTTAGGCAATTATCTTTGCTTCTCTATGCTCCAGTGTTCTCATCTATAATACAGACATAACAATACTATCGTACAGGGTTGTTTTGCAGATAAAATGAGGTAGTTCATGCAAAAGCTTGGCACAATGTCTAGATAAACACTCAAAATGTAGGTTAGCTGTTTTTATTATAGTAACAGTACAGAACTGTATAGTCTACACCATACTTTCTCAGGCATCAGCTAACTGCCTCTCCCTCATGATTTTATGAGGGAAATAGGACTTCTAGTACTTCAACCATTTTACAGGTGAGGTTCAGACAGGTGTTATGATGTGCTCCAAATCATGTAAGTGACCGATGAGCCAAGTCAAGACTAGAGTAGTGACCATCTGATTTGACATCAGTGCTTCGTCCACTGTCCCAAGTTATTTCCCATCAGTTGAAGACCAGATGACTATTATATACATGGAACGATCTTAGAATCAAGGGAAGGAAAGCCATTCTGAGTTTCCCAAGACAATCACAGTTTCAAATATTGTATCTGTGTTAGAGTGGCCATATCACTTATCATCTAACCCTGGATTTTTTAAGTAGGCTTCATGGCCAGCATGGAGCCCAACTCAGGGCTTGAACTCACAGCCCTGTGATCAAGACCTCAGCTAAGATCAAGAGTTGGACACTTAACCCACTAAGCTGCCCATGTGCCCCTAAACCTGGATATTTTTAAGAGTGACAAACACTATATGAGACAGGATTCTGGGAAGAGACATAAACTGAGGTAGTACCAGACAAATGCCCTCTACCTATGGTGCACATAATTATACTAGCACAAATCCCAACCCTACCTTTTGGAGATGACTATGCCATTTACTATTTGGCTTCCTCACACATTTTCTCATACCTTCTCTTCTGGTGGAATCACCCCTCTTTCTTTTGGACAATTACTTATCCAACCAATGGTATTACCACAGAGCTTCCAAGAACAGTAACACTCTTCTTGCCAAACTCAAAGACTGAGTAGAGGATGAGCTCAAAGCCAAACCAATTGAGGTTCTTCTCAGAGATTTTACTGCTAAAGCGGGAAAGGAAGATGGTCCCATGCTTTGGGGGAAAGGGGAAGATCATGTTGTTCAAAGGTAACATGTGGGATCTGCCTGCCCATTCTTCCTTGGCTGCTTGGAGTTTGTCTTCAGCAGGAGACGTTGCTAAGCCACCAAGAGGTACAGACAGGTGGAGACACAAGGTGAATGCAAAAAGACAATGTCTTCACAGTTTTTGGCCATTGGTTCCAGTGATAAAACCTTGGGGTCCAGTCTCTGACATCTTCATTCCTGCATTTTTTAAAATCTGATTTTGTAGGCTAACACAAAAATCTCCCAAATCCATTATCCAATATAGTCTATGATCGTTTGGGGCTCCTTTTACTCCATTTTGTTAAAAGTGGTATGGATTGTGTTTCCATTACTTGCAGCCAAAATATTCTAATATTACAGGGTGCCTGGGTGGCTCAGTCAGTTAAGCATCTGACTCTTGGTTTAGGCTCAGGTCATGATCTCATGGTTATGGTTCCAAGCCCCACATCAGCTGTCAGAGTAGAGACTGCTTAGGATTCTCTTTCTCCCTCTCTCTCTGTCCCTCCCACACTTTCTATCTCTCAAAATAAATGAATAAACTTTTAAAAATTCTAGTATTATGGATGCCCAAAATATGAGTATGGACACAGACATCTAAGAAAGCTAAAATATTTAAGCAAAAGAGGAGTTAGCAAAAAGTTAGGTCAAAGTAAGCTGCATATTTTTGCTGAAATAATCATTTCAGTGGGCTTGAGAGAGCTTAAAATTTTGAATAAGAAAACATGGGAGAGATGCCCCATGTTGCAAGAGGTCTTGTTGAAAGAAGGACATGTCCATGGAAAGGCATTATGGTGTAGTGGCTTTGGCATCAATAAATGACAGTCGAATGGCAGTTCCACTGCTGAGTAACTCTAAGCACTTGGTCAGGTCACTTCAGCTCGCTGAGCTTCTATTTCCTCCTACAAGAAATAAGGACTCTAATACCTCTCAAAGTTGTTAGGAGAGCCATCAAGGGTGTGCATAAGGCAGACAGAAAGTTATTAATAAATAGTGATTATTATGAGTATATGCAGGGTAGTAAAGAGATCCCACAATAAAAGCTGATAGGTTTTAGGCTGCAGACTGTGGTATCCCTAGAGGTAGAAAGTATGCTTTCATTGTCTTGGGTCTGCTGTCGCTTGGCCCAAGGTCTGGACTCTGTGAAGTGCTTAATAAAAGTCAATGAATAGATAAATGAAAAATGAAATCATTGATGCATGTACATAGCCTTAGAGGGATCTTAACCATAAAAAGCCATTATCAATGTCCTCAAGGAAAATGTATCTGGCAAGGTATTTAGTGCCAGATTGAATTAAAAGAATCCTCATGACAGCTGTCAAAAAAAAAAAAATTTTTTTTTTGCAGGAGTGAAAACCTACAAGATAGTACAAATAAGAAAAGAGTAAAGCAATAATTTCTGCTTAGATTCATGAAACCATGTGAGTTGCTTGCAAAGAACCAAAAAGTAAAACTACATCACTCATTCAACCATTCATTTATTTATGACTTTATTCACACGCATTAGCTCCTGCTCTGGTTCAGCAAAGTTATGGACCCCAGGGACCCAAAAATGAAGACGCAGTTGCTGCCAAGAAACCCTCAAACAAGGGCATGAGGAAGATATATGAGTGACTATCTCTGATCAAATATAATAAATATCATACTGTCAGAGACAGTAAAGACTCCAGGACTCCTAAAAATGGAACACTCACTGTACCAGAGGAGATAGGGATGTGCCAAGGCAGACTGGGAAGAGATCAAGCCCTGAAGAAGGAAACAGCATCACAAAGGCATAAAGTTATGAAGATACATGCCATCTTAGGGGGACAGAGTTGATTCTCTGCTCTTCCTGGAACAAAGACTGCATGAGGTGAGTGGGGGCACCAGGACCCGAAGCCAGGGTTGACCAGAGACCCATGGGCCTTGAATACCAGGCTAAAACATAAAGATTTCATTCTGTAGAAAATGGCAGGCGACCAACATTTTTTGACAGAGGGAGGGACATAACCAAATCAGAAATTTAGTGAAATAACTTTCAAAGTAGAGCAGAGGGTAGATTGGGAGGGACGGTGGGGTAATATTTTTTATATTAAAAAGTCAAAAATTTTCCACAGATTTTATCTAAGATGACTAGATATATGGAAACGTTGCTAACTGTAATGAGAAAAGTCTGTAATAAGTTGGGCCTCACCATGAGAAAGTACAAGAAAACCCACCTCAAACTGCATTGGGAAGGGAGGGAAAGTGTTTCCTGGCTTTTGTAACTGAAACCCCCAGGGGTAGAGAGGAGCTCAAACACAGGTGTTTGTACAGGGTCACCTGGGCTTGCTCTCCCTCTGTCTCTTGGAGCTGCTTTCCTCTCTTCTGCCTCTCATCTTAGAATCTCCCACTATGGCAGCCACAGCTACTCCAAACTCCTATGCTCACAACCCCTAACCAGGCAAATTAAGGTGCTGTTTCCCCAGCATTTGTGAAGTGAGTTGCACAGGCCTGCCCTGGATCAGGTACTCATCCCTGAGCCATTCGCTGACTGGTCAGGCCTGGGTTAGGTGCCACTTTTGAATCAGGTGGGTCCACCCACCTGACCCCGGAGGGAAAGGAAGGGGCAGGCTGCTGCTTGCTGAAGAAGAGAAGACAGCTGAGCAGACAACATAAAGATGCCTTGTTTGGGAGGTGGCAAGGGGAGAAAGGTGTGGAGAAAGCAAATGCAGTTGCAAACCTTAAGCCTTAACAGCCGTGCGCTCATGTAAATGAACCTACAGCCAGTGTTACTGCAACAGCCTTCAACTGTGCTTCCCGAGACCCTCTAAGAGCACTTGGAATTCTAAGAATCAAAATACTTTTATTGCTCTCAAATCAACTAAAGTCCCCTGAAAGTGTAAAGTACTAAATCTCTTCAAAGATGTGAAGATGTGCAGTGGAAATGAAGGGACAAACAGAACACTAATTCATGTGACATTTTCCAATAAAAAAGCTTCCTCCCAGGAATATATATAAATTTCTCCAAGCACAGCTACTAATAAGAGTATCATAAGGCCCTTATGTAAGTAGGAATATCCACCTTTACTCTTTGCTAACAATGATAGTAACTTTTACAATTCAGACACCTCTTTTGGTTGAAAAGAATGAACTTGGCTTTCTCTGGAGAGAAAACACAACAAAAACATTTTCCCCAGCATTTCCAGATATACACATTCTTTTAAGTGTATACAATTATACTATGACTCTGGTAGTTTTAACACCAGTCAAAAACTCAAACTACAGAATGGTGATTAAAGAGGACTAAAGTCCAGATGAAAAGGAGACCTGGGTTCAGAAGAAGGGTCATGTGTTTATTATCTGTGTAACTTACAGAAAATTGCTTAACCTCTCTGTTCCTCAGTTTCATAGTCTGTAGAACAGATGTAATACTAATATTTAAATGAGAATTAGATACCATAATATATGTAAAGTGGAAATTATGAATGTGTATGTGTGTGTGTGTGTGTGTGTGTGTGTGTGTGTGTGTATACACTCAGAATATATACTTGGAACCCAAGTATTTTGGATTTTAAAATCCAAAATAATCTCAACTGTGTGTTCAAATGTGTGTGTATATATATTTACGTGTGTGTTTAAGAAACTATAGTTTCCCAAACTGGACATGATCTAAATGCCTTACAAAGGAATGCTTACATAAATGATAGACTCCTACAATAGAATCCTATTTAAACCTGAAGCAGAATGTACAGGACCTATATAGGCTGATACAGGAAGATCTTCATGATATATGATTGCATACCAAAAACAAGGTACCAAATAATTGGTTATATGGTATAAGTAATATATGATTTATGTACCTATAAGTTATACTATTGTACTTTATGTACTTAACAAGTATTAAAATATTGATAATCATACATGCATATAATATAGATACACATAATAAATACATAAATACAAATGCACATAAAAGAACTTAGATATGAATAAGCATTTATGGTAGACACATTAAGAAAACAAAAATGATTGCCTCTGGGAGGTGAATTGGCTGCCTATAATTAGACCGGAAATTTTATTCTATGTTTGAAATTCTTTTTTTTCACCACATGCAAAATATTATTTAATGCCTTTTTTTTCCAAAAAGTGTCTTTCACTAACCTTTCCCAATGTGTCTACTGTTGTTTACCCTATCTGTGAAAACCCCAAGCAGAATTTCCATTCCTAATAGTGTTTGTGTGTGAATGGACCATTGGACTTTTCTCAGATCACCATATTTACATGCATGGGCCATTTTGTCGAAAATGATGCTAGCTGATTAAGAGAGTTTGTGACAAAGTACCCACTGTGATTGAAACACTCATTTAATACATTTTAAGTGCCTGAAATGCTCAGCATCCTTGATTGGTGTTGATTGTTTGCATTTGATTTATTTCCTCAGTATCAGTGTTCATTAAATTACTTAATGTAATGGCCACCCTGTAGCTGCAGCCTTATCTAACTCCCTATCTTTGGGTGCATTCTAATTCCCCCGGCTGCTCTCTTCAGGAGCTAGGAGTGTAGGTTTTACCATCTAAGAGCTGTGTGTTGCTCGCAGAGGTTACTTACAAGGAAAATTATCTTTCAAAAGAATCCACAGCAGTCATGTCTCATTTTATTTTATTTTATTGCTATGTATAGCTTCTATTCTTGGCAGCAGTCTTATTATTTTTGACAATTTATTAACTACCACGGGCACACTTGTAACGTGATGTTCGATGCTCGCCAAAGTATGTTTGATCTTCCACATGTTAGAAGTCTGCCACCCATGTGGACAGAAAGAATTGTGTCAGCAACATTCCAGTGGTCCACAAGCTAAATATGCTTTTTAAAAAATAGACATAGCTTCATTAGACATCCCAATAGCACCCAGTCTGAATGGAGATTTCCTTATTTTGCTTATTTCCTTTTATCTGTCACAGTGGAGGTGGGATACTAGGATTTCACTTCATTAATTGTTTGTATTCAAAGGCTATTGAGATTTGCTTTTGTTTCCCAAGAGAACAAATACAATAGTATGAAAGGCGTTGTGTGCACATTTACATCAATAAGCCTCACTGGAATGGGAAGTATTGATCAGAGGAGGTGGTCAGAAGGAGCATTTATTGTACTGGAGGTAAAGGCATCACGGTGAGTTGGTAGCAAAAGTCACTGAGTACAATGACCACACAGAGGTCACTGGGATCTTATGGCACAGAAGTAAAAGGAGAAAGGAGAAAATGCATATTGTTTGCATGTTTCTGACTGTGAAACTCAGGTTAATCAAGACAGAGTTGGAGTTTGACCAACTGAATAAAAAGGCCTAAGTGAGACTGAATTATATGTACCCTGGATCCTTACGCCCTTGAATTTTAAAGCCCCTCCCTATTGGAAATTGCATTTTTTTTTTAAGGAAAGAACATCACAACAAACGAAGTCAACAGCAATTAAGGGCAGCTTCAGGTGGTCTAGCAAGGTCTTAGGGGAAGGCCTAGGGTGAAGTTTTAGTAGAAGTTTGCATCCCCAAAGTATGAGATCATGGAAAGTTTGAAAGATGTGCCAAAGGGTGGGTCTGAGCCTTCGTGTTTGAGCAAGGGTCTAGGGTTCCATGAGGCAAGAAGAGAGAAACTCACTGCAGCGTCCTGCATGAAGTGACTTGGAGCTTGGCTGGTTTTCCCTACCCCCCAATGCTGGAGCTCAACCAGAGGTGGGGCCAATGGTTCTTCCCTGCCCCACCCCCCGCTTTTTTTTTTTTCTGTTTTCAGTTTTTATTTAAACTCCAGTTAACATACAGTGTAATATTAATTCCAGGTACACAATATAGTGATTCAACACATATATATGACCCCAGGTGCTCATCACAGCAAGTGTACTCCTTAGTCCCTATCACCTATTTCACCCATCCCCCCACCCCCTCCCACCTAGTAGGCATTGGTTTGTTCTCTATAGTGGAGAGTCTGTTTCCTAGTTTATCTCTATTTTTTACTTTATTTGTTTTCCTTCTTAAATTCCACATATTTGTGAAATCATACGGGATTTGTTTTTCTCTGACTTATTTCACTTAGCATAACACTCTCTAGCTCCATCAATGTCATTGCAAACGGCAAGATTTCGTTCTTTTTCATGGCTGAGTAATATTCCATTATGTACGTATACCACATCTTCTTTATTCATCCATCAGTCGATGGACATTTGGGGAGTCAACGGTTCTTTCAAGATAAGCTGTAGTACTATCTCAACAGGCTCAGAGAAAATTAGTGCCCATATAGACAGCCTAACTACATAGTTCTATTACAAGTAGAAAAATGTTTATCATTTAAATTCACAGAAAGAAAATATTTTTAAGAGTCAGGAGGAAGAGTTACTTATTCCTAATAGGTGAACTCCATAAACCTTTCTGTCATGTGACAGGCATTTACCGAGTATGTACTCTCTCTAAGGAACTGTACTAGGTGCCATGAGGTCTCCAATTACCCTGATAAGGACCTTAAGAAGGATCTTAAGTCTACCAGAGGAGATTGAAGATCAAAGCAAAATACAAGGTGAGCATTATTTAATAAAGTAGGGGGCTATTCATTCATTCACCCTGTTAATCCATTCATTCCAATCAACAACCAAGTAATGTGATGGCTGAAAGTGGCTCAGTATGGAGAGAGGGTGGGATTTAAGGTAAGCTTTATTTACATCAGAGGGTCTCACCACCAACTGCCTATTAGAATCACCCACATGGGGAGCTTTTGAAAAATAAGGAAGTCTGAGCGTAAAACTCCTGGGATTCTAATCTAACTGGTATAGAGTGGGGCCAAGTTTGGATAGTTTTTAAAACTCTCCCTGCTTGATTCTAATTTGAAGTCAGGGATGAGAACCTTTAATATATACTTGGAAACACTTAATGTGGGTCTTGAAAGCTATGGGTAAAAATTGAAAATATGGAGAAATCAAAACAAAGCTCAGCAAAATCTTTCTTTTTTTCTTCTGTGATTTTCACCATGCCAGGAGGCATCCTGGAGGTGAGTCACTATTTAAATTCTCCAGAAAGGAAGGCAATTAACATGTAGTAAAATGTGCTGCTAGGTACTTGCAATATAATGTGGGTTCCTGGATTAAGAACAAGCCAGAAGAGAGAGTTTCACAAGGGATAAATTTAGTTTCCAAGAAAGTTAAACCTTCATTATAATTCGCCTTGCCATACATACTATAGTTGACGTTTGGGTACAGACCCAATGCCATCACTGTGATGCCTTCTAAGTGTCAGGCACTTTACAGATATTTCTAACTCCCAACAACACCATAAGGCAAGTATTTTCACTCTGGGTTTACAAGTGATGAAAACGTGTTCTGTGACCTGCCCCAGGTTACCTAGCTAATACTATAACTAAATGGGCCAGACTGGCCTAAAAAGGACCCGGCACTGCCCACGCTCTTTCTCACCAACATCTTCCTTCTATGGGCGTAAGTCAGGTCCACTTCCATCTCCTAACACCAACATTGCATGTGTTTCACCTTTCAAAACAACACCCTTCTGTGTTCGTAAATAACAAAGAATACTTAACAAAATCTATAGGAAGACATGTTTATAATAAAAATAAAAGATAAAAAAAACCTTGCTATTCCGAGAAGATTTTAATGACTGCCATTGTTCTGGGTCAAGCAGAATAAAAGCAAATACCGAGCACGGGCTAGATGTTTCATATTGTTGAGGGATACTATGCATAAGTCGCTTATTTTGCATTTACAACCCTGGATCCCCTACGTTTGTTTGTAGACAAACTTTGGATGCCACCATCTAGTCAGTCATCCGGGTAAAACCAGATTACTTTCCCACAAATCCATCCCACGTCTCTGGTCCTCTTCTCGAGGTTTTGTTTTTTGTTTTTTATGCTTTAATTTTTACTTTTGAGAAAGAAAGCATACAAGCAGGGGAGGGGACAGAGAATCCCAAGCAGGCTCTGTGCTGACAGCAGAGAACCTGACTCAGGGCTCAAAGTCAGGAACTATGAAGTCATGACCTGAGCCAAAGTCAGACGCTTAAGAGAGCGAGCCACCCAGGCTACCCCTCCTCTCAACGTCTTTACCCTAAACCCCCACTTATCCGCTCATTCGGGAGTATTTCTGAATGTTACTAACTATAAGACAATGTGCTAAGAGAGGGGGAGGATACGTGACCGGCTGATAAAAATAACACTCACCCTCAAGAAGCTTATAATTTTGCAGGAAAGACAGATGACAATCAAAGATTCATATAAAGAAATGTAAATGTACGACCAAGATAAATGCTAGAAAGGAGAAATTACCTGGTATTGCGATAAGTAGCAGATGGGGGAGTCACTAAGCCTCCCCAAGGAAGTGACAATGAGCAGGAATGGGGGGGCCACAAATACAGGTTAGTAATAGTTTATGGTGAAGGCAGTGGGGGAGCGAAAGGGTTTAGAAAAGTTCTGTGAGAAGAAACAACATGCAGTGGATGAGAATGGGGAAGACAGACGAAAACGGAGGTCAAAGTGGTGGCAAGATTGGTGCCCACTAAATCTTGCGAGGCTGTGTTGGCTCCAGTAAGGAATTCGGTCACCTCCTCAACAGCAATGTGAACACCTGATCCGTGAGAGGTCTCCTACAGGGTGACTCGATCAGGTGACATTGTGTAGGATGTGGGACAAGTGGGAACACCCGTTCATCAGGCGCTCACCGTGATCGTCTGCACTCGGGCAGAGGGTGTTTTGGCCCAGCATGGTGCCAACCACAAAAGTGAGGGAAGTCAATGGAAAGAAGGTCATACTTCAGCCTTTGTCTTTCCTCTGGTTTTGAACTTCACCAACTTACCCTCTAAACTGTGACTCAAGAGGCCTTTCTGAAACACCAATGAGTCAGGTGAACTCTGTATGAAATCCAAAAACAATCGTGATGATACATAATGTACTTTGTCACCTGGCTCATGCTTCATCTCCTTCTGTCTTCCCCCTCTCTCCCGCCTCAGCAAACCATGTGTATGTCCCTGGTAGGTCTCTCTCAGCATCCCCACACATGCCAAGCAGGCTACATAGGATTCAGTAGGAATGGCACTCCCTGGGTTTGTGCAGCATGACTGCCTCAACCATGTCAAGATTTTCCAAAGCCTGACTTCCTGGAAAGGGCATTGATACTGTCCTCAACTCAGAAGAGTTGTGGGTGTTGAATATGCAGCAGTCCTGTTCCATAATTAGCACTGCTAACATCTAACGCGTTGATCCCACACATTCCAGGGAAGCAACGCGAACCAAGACCCCAAGGTCACCACATTAATGAACTGTTTTTGGAAAAGGAGAGAGAACAGGAATGAGGCAAGCACAGAAATACACAGGCAGACACATAACAGAGCATGACCCTCCAGTGTGTTTTAACTTACGGACTCTGATCTCTCTCCTTTGTTCGAGTTTCTAAAGCTAAGACTATGTAGGTATGGACACCTGGATAACAAGAGAGCCAATCTCAAAGGTAAGACAGAGATGCTTTGAAAGTGGCTACTTAAGAGGCAAGGTGGGGGAGAAATGATCATACGGGCCAGAATTTCATGAAGATGAAATCCAGTTGTAAAATCACCAGTGTCACCAAAGAGGTATCACGTTGGGAAAAAATGCTGAAGCGCTCTACCCCCATTCAGTCCCATTATTCACAAGAACATGCATTTCATAACCCAGGGAAGCCCTCCATTCAGCTGAGAATTAGCCCCTGTCCCTGAGCCCTACTTCCATAAATAGCCTTTAAGCATTCCGCACAGTAACACAGTGCAGAGATGGGGTCCCTCCTGGCGTGACGTTCCATCCGGCCTCAACTCACACCACATTCTCCTCTCCTTAGGAAGCAAACCGCTTCTCTGATGTTTCCCCACTGTGTCCAATTATGCTGCTGCCCTTGCAAAATGAGCACTTAGGCATTCAGTACATTTTTAAGGAAATGGATCAGCGTGATTATTCTGGGAAACACAAAGCTCATGGAGGAATAGGGCAAATTATGAATTTCAGGAAATACTGGTCTTTGTATATTAATCACACTAATAATATCACAAATGAGAGAAGTACAAATCCACTTCCCTCCCGTGCACGATTTGCCGTGTTTGAACGCTTTGAAGCCAAGTGTGCAGGGTACTGTTTTGATGTATTTAGCCCCTTCCTTGATTGTTTTCAATTACTGCTGCATTTTTAAATATCACAACAAAAAACTGGAAAGCTACAAAATTTTTCCAATTAGCAGTAAAAGCCATGGAAAACATTGTGATGGAAAACAGAAAGTTCATCAGAAAATGGCAAATATACCACATATACAACACTATCTCCTAATTCTATGGCAGACATCCCTAATCAATTACAGAATTCTTACCCACAGAGATCACAAGGGGCCTCAGACTCCTCTTCCCACAGAGCACTTACCCACCAGTCAGAGCTGGCATCAACTGTGACCTAGGTCGGCTCACTCTTTTTACAAAGGAAGCAACTAAATTCTGGTAGACAGAATGCCCTTGCCAAGGACACATGGTGAATTAGGGTCAAAGCCAAGATGAGAAGACAAATCTTACTCCCCATCTGCTTCTCTTACACTCCACCTACAACGGGCACCCTCCTTATCTTTCCAGAGCAGCTGAGTAGAATTCCTTCCATGGTCATGAGAGTCCCTGGTAACATTTAAAGAGATGAGAAGAGCTACAGGGAAGTCTCATCACTGAGTACGAACATGGAAACCTCCATTTACCACTTCGATATCTGCACACTTACCTTAGGCTTGAGCTAACTATAGTATTTGCTGTTTGAACACGAACACACACACACACACATACCCAAACACACACACACACACACACACACACACACCCCTCTCCACCCCCACATCTGCTCCCCCTTTTATTTCTATGGCAGTATTCTTCTCAATACTCAGATGTCAGCTTCATTATCGCCTTTCCAAAATCTCTCTCCAGGCCAACTTATCTAAATAGACCCTCCTCTAATTAGTTTCTATCTTAATACTCTATTTCATGCCTAACATGTACCACAAGTGGTAATTGGGAGAAGCGTTTACTGGCTCAGTACTCCTTCTCCAAGATTACTTGCCCCCAAATGTCAGAGGACCACATTTGCTTATTCTCTACCAACATCCAGCACTGCCTGGATAGACGTCAGCACACAATCAAGTCACTGAATGAATTTTAAATAAGAGTATCTTGCCTTCATGTTTTTATTCTACCTTTTTGTTTTCTGCAAATCCACATCTAAGGATGTCCTTGAGCATCACCTGCTAAAGGGCACATGTCAGGTGTGCAGTTCTTTCCTTAAGGTGTCACATGAGACATTTGCTCAGTCAAGCAAATAAAGGTTTCCTTAGATTGCTAGGAATGGAGAAATTAAGCTTCTGACCTCAGCTCTGTCATTAGGCCTGCCCGTGTTTCCCCCCACTTCCTCCAGCCAACTCCCCCTAGTCCAAATTGTTGGCCCACGGAATTGTGAGCTGACTGAATGGCTGTTTTAAGTCTCTAGGTTGTGAGGAAACTCGGTGTCGCAGCAGCTAAATGATACACTACTAGGTCAAGTGCAACAGTTCTAGAAGAGGTGGCCCAAGCTACAATTCTGAGCCTCCACGCAAACGACAATGCAGTCAGATGCACCTCCATTTAAGCCCCAGTTCTTTCATGTGAAAAATGGAAATAATGAGGGTATTTTCTTGACAATGTCATAATTATTAAATGTGTTAATACACAAAAGTAACAGGTATGTAGTAAGTGTTCAGTACGTATTATCATTTTTTAAGAGTTAAAAAAATTCATGCCAATCCCCATTATCTTGAATACTATCTCTTCTATGCTCCCAGTATCTTGTTTTTGCAAAGGGAAAAGCTGTTTGCATGCCACCATAAAGTCTTTTACAAAGAAGATAGGGTAAAAATATATTTATTATTATCCATAATTTCCTCTTATTATTTTCATCACATAAGTCTAATCTTGATTTAAAAGGAAACTTATAGTCAAGTACACACTGGAAAAAGGGGAATATTTTGTTGTGCTGAATTACAAAAGGAGAATCGGGTCTTTCATATTTTTTTTAAACAAGGGATTTGGATCACATTCATAGGAACAAGTAATACTCCAAAACGTTCAGTATACTACATGCCATGTTCAAGCCAAAGTTAAGTTTCCACTCTTAATTTTAAACACCGTCAAGTTTAAAATCTATATATTCCATTTTTAAAACCATTCACTATTCAAGAGAGGAAAGATGGTTTCCACCAGCAGAATTATAAGTAAAGGGTATCTTCTGTTTTGGGGTTTTTTTTTTTTCTTTTTTCCTAAAGTCTTGAAAATCTGAAAGGAAACCAATATTTATTTTTGGGTTTGTATTTTGCATTAAATTCATATACATACTAAATTTCTTCTGGCTCCTCTACAGAAAGTACTATTAGCTCATGCTCCCTTTTCCTACATGCATAAAAAGCAAATAACAATTTATCTTTTTTTATGAGCTGCTCATAAAGCAAAATCCATTCTTGTGTTTATGATTTAACCCCTACATACATCATTAGGAGATGTTCCCATTTTTGTCTCAAAACACACAGAGCAAAAGGTAGGGTGGAAAAGCAAGGCAACACACAAGGGGAAAAAAGACTCAATAAAGTCCTTGTAAGGTTGAGCAATGGGAGAGGTGTGGCCTCTGTCTCATGTACATAGTAAGTGTTTGGGAATCACAGGAGAGCACAGAGACCATCCAAAGTAACATCTTTTCCTTGGAGAAAGAGCTTAGCTTTTGATCTTTGTTCTTTTTTAATAACAAGGCAACTGTGTGAGTTTTACAAATGGCCTTTCAGGCTGGAGAATGACACTGCGGTCTCTAGGGGTAAAAAGTAAGGAGATGTCATTTGTCTTAACTACCTCTCAGAGGCTGACACTTCAGCACAACATGGCCTGTCAACACAATGGACCAAGGAGGCATCCATTCTGCATGTCACAGCTCCCCACTGCCCTCAAAGAACTTGGGGGCACGGGATGTACACACCACTTAAAATAAATGCCAATCACTCTTCTTCCTTCGCTTCTACTTTTATTAAACAGACAGTCCAAAAGGTTTGTGTGTATGTGTGAGAAATAAGTCGGTTAAGTATTGCTATCATTGGTAACCACATAGCCGTTCTATCTCATAGAACAGAAGTTTGGACGTGAGCACTAAGGGACCAGGGCAACCACTCTAGAATTGATCCTTCGATATTCCTGTCTCCTTCCCCCAAAAGGCTTCTTGAATCATGGTCTCAAGACGACTGCTCCATTTTCTGACCAGAACACTCTTTCCAGGCTAGAAGAAGCATGCAGAAGAGGGAACAGCAAAGAGCACAAAGGCATGTGCAAGCTGAGCTTCCTGGAATCCCTACTCTGCAGACTTTATTTCTACATCACTGGTTCCATGTCCACCCCCAGATGCAAGAAATCCTGAGAAATCAAGGTTTGTGGCTGCTGTTTTGTTCTAAACATTATAAAACCTACAGAAAGAGAGAAAAATGGAGAACAGGCATGGGCTAAAACAGTGGTTCTCAAAGTATGGTCCCCAGACCAGCAGCATCAGCATCACTTGAGAACTTTTTAAAAAATTCAAATTCTTGGGCTCCAATCAAACTTACCGAGTCAAAGATTTGCGGAGTGTGTTTTAAGAGAGCCTCCCAGGAATTCAGACTGACACTCAGGTTTGAAGAGAGCTAGTGTCAAAATCTAAGTGTGTCTGCAACAGAAAGGTATGTAAGATGGTAACACTAATATTATTATCTTATCTGTTAAAATCTCAGAAGGAATATGCGATCATCCCCATTTTAAATACTTTTTCTTTTTGTTTATTTTGAGACAGAGAGAGAGAGCACAAGCAGGGGACAGGCAGAGAGAAAGGGAGACAGAGAGAATTCCAAGCAGGCTCCACCCTGTCCACATAGAGCCCAACATGGTGCTCGTTTCCACAAACTGTGAGAACATGAGCCGAGCCTAAATCAAGAGTTGGATGCTCAACTGGATGAGCCAACTAGGTGCCTCTATCATCCCCATTTTAAAGTTAAAAAAAAAAATTGAGGGTCAGTGACATCCGCTTTCAAATGTCCCCTCTCTGTAAAGAGAGCTCTCCTACTACTCTTACTTTCTAATTTTATACTCTAATGACCTTTTGCCTGTTGGGGAAAAAAAACCGAGGGTCAAAGTCCATTTCTGGCAAGTGAAGAGAAAATGGCAACTTCTAACTTCACACTAAAGAAAACGCTCTTTCAGGCCAATGCTGTCAAGGAGTGATTCTTCAGGCTTTTACACTATCAGTACTGATGAAAGACCAACTCATAGCACACGCGTCAGAGCTTCTGTGCTCTTCACTTCTGGTAACACCCATACATGTGGCCTTGGGCAGTGCATGCCTCTTCTGAACCTCAGTTTCACTATCTGCTAAGTGGGAACAACTCTGCAGCTTCTCTCTACATTCCTGAAAATTTATCTGAAACACTAATTTACAAGAAGAATTTTGTGCTCCTTGGAAAGGAGGAGTTGCGGGAATTTAGGTCATATTTTTAACATTCTTAGAATAATGATCACTCAATGATTTTAAGAAATCTGGATGTCTTAAGGTCCCAAATGGTTAATCACTCATTCGATATTGAAGAAGAAGAAGAAGAAGAAGAAGAAGAAGAAGAAGAAGAAGAAGAAGAAGAAGAAGAAGAAAGAAAGAAAGAAAAGAAAGAGAAAGAAAAGAGAAAAGAAGAAAAAAAGAAAAAAACCAGCATGGCCTAAATGTTTCAGTTAAGTCCACAAAGGCCTTTGCATTAAATCACAAAAGTAACTTTTTTTAGAAATGTGGCACAGTGGATCCGCACTTCGGCAATGCCTCCTGGGCTAACAGGAACTTTTGCTTTCTGACATTATCCATTTTCTGAAAGCTGGTTATGATTCCCCACACATTACTTGAAAACCAATTTCATTCAAGACAAAAGAGTGTGAGCAGGGTATTACATTTTATGCCTAAATTATGCAAATTTGGTGGAGTTATATTGTATTGTGAGCAATTCCCTTTCTTCCAGTTTTCATTGTAGCATGAGTTAAAGTAAATTTCACTATCCTCATTTGCAAAAGGTGAATACTTCCTATTTTAAAGCCCTGGAGGAAAGGATTGACTTTTAATGAGCAGTTATCCAATATAAAAATCTCTTACATATATTACTGACATCATTCCAAAGTATTAAATGTACATTCCAGATAGGGTTGATCTTGATTCAATTAATCCTTGGAGAAAGGGCTTTGAAACCAAGCGCTCTTTCTGTTCCAAAGACAAACCAGGAGGTGAGACAGAGGATGTGGAAACATTTTTTAGAAGACAAGCAAGTTGTAGTCAACGCTTTGCTGTTGGACATCAAAGTCTACAGCTTTTGATACAAGCTTTCAGAACAGGGACACTTTTTTTTTTTTTTTTTTTTTTTTGCACTCTCCTACTTCAGTGGTAGGCGATGAGTTTGTAGCTGTTAGCTCTTCCGTTTTGAAAGATCACCTTGAAAGTCTTCCACCGTCCTCCTCTTCTCATGTGGCCCATCACATCCCACAGAGACAGGTGTGGAAGACACTGGGGACAGACCGACATTCCGGGCGTGGGAGACTCTTGATCACTTCTGACCATCTGCCCAACGCTGCTTTCAGCCTCATGCACATTCACTTACACTGATTTCCACAACTCTTCCTAGAGTAAATGGTATTCATGAGGCAGTAAGAAGCAGACCCAGCAGGTGATTCGTTAATAATTCCTTAGGGTGCAAGTGCAGTGGCTTTTAAAAACAGGGCTTGATTTGGGGCACCCGGATGACTTGGCCAGTGAAGCATCCAGCTTCAGCTCAGGTCATGATCTCACTGTTTTTGAGTTCGAGCCCTGCATCAGACTCTTTACTGACAGCCTGGAGCCTGGAGCCTGCTTCGGATTCTGTGTCTCCTCTCTCTAACCCTCCCCTGCTCACAGTGTCTGTCTGTCTGTCTCTCTCTCTCTCTCTCAAAAATAAATAATAAACATTAAAAAATTTTTTTAGGGAGGGCTTTATTTATTTATTTTTTTACTTAAGTTTAGCTCCTTACCACTCCAGTTATGGCCTGTAGACTAATAGTACCAGTACTGCCTGCGACTTTATTAGAAACACAAATTCTTGCATCCCACCTCAAACCTACTGAAAATGAATATCTGGGATAGAGGTCCAGCAATCTGTGTTAAAAAAAAATCCTCCAAAAATTTTTATGGGTGCTAAAGTAGAGATCTCATCTAGAAGAAAGTGATTGCTGTGACAAAGCTCATATATCTGTGGTTCTCTTCATGTTCTCCTCACGATCAGATTTGGTTGCCACAGCTCCAGCCATCACTTGTATGCTCCAGGCAGGGAGAAGGAAAAAGAGCAGGCTTGTCTCATCCTTTTTATTGTGCTTGTGTCTCAAGATTCAAGAACATTTAGGACAGAAAAATAATGAATTTTCAGCCTCTAGAGTGAGAGACAGCAACATAGAAGAAGGTTGCAAATAACTTTTATGAGATAAAAATCAGTAGTTTTGCAACACCAGGACACCAAGAACTTGGAAGAATTAGTTTATAGCATTCACACTAGCATTTAAATATATATTTATCTCCCTACTCTAAGACATTCAATCACACTAGGGTAAATGTTTGATTCGCTGTTTGGAAACCTATCTTGCTAGCTATAAATAGGTCTTAGGTCAGTCCGTGCCTTTTACTATATGCCCTTTGCCTTTAAAATTTGGCACGGGGTGCATAAATTACTTATTAGAAAATGAAAAGAAGGGACATAAAGAAAGAAGGATCACAACTTCCCTTATTATGTGGAATAAGAGAAGTAAATCAATTGTCTTGTATTTGTTTAATTTAAGACTGTATTAGTGAATAATAGAAATTTTTTGGATGATGCATTAGAACCCTGACTGATATTGAGGTTATACAATACAATCTGAAAACACACACATGTTGTTTTGTTTAACGCCTAGAACTTTTACTCCTGGCTCTCTTAAGTGTTATCTGGGCAGCTGAACTGTTAAAACACAAGGCAGATCTCTATTAGGAAAATGTCCCCAGAGATTAAGCGTATAAAAATAACCAACCTTACTGGTAATCAGAGATATTCAAATTAAACAGCAGTGATACAGTTCCTATTAGCAAAATGTTAAAGTAATTACAATACCCAAGACTGGTGGGGATGTAGAGAAACTAGCATTTATATCCACTGCTGGTGGCTATATAAATTGGCATGACCCTTTTGAAAAGCAAGTTGGAAATCTATATCAAGAGCCATATAAAATCTTCCCTTTTCCCTGATGCTGTAATTGCATTTCTGGGAGTCTGGCCTAAAGAAATAATCTTAAATATGGAAAATGAGGCCCACTGGAACACCGTCTAAAGTAAAAAAGGTAAAATTTAATTCTCCTAACAGAACGACAAATATTTTATAATTTCACACACACACATACACACACACACACACACACACACACACACACACACAAGCCCACAAAGTCATTGAAGTATTTGATAGCTATTTAAGATTGTGCTTATAGAAACTAGATTACTAGATACCTGTGGGACAATGTTTCATTTTTTAAAAATCAAAAGTTCATGCTCATTATAATCAAAGTGACATAAATTAAAGAATACATGGGAATGAATATACCACAAACTTAATGCTGATTGTATTATGATAAATGGCTTTATTTTCTTCATAATTTTCCATTATAGGATTAGTAATAGTGTTATCTTACTTTTTAATGAAAAATACATTTATAATAAAAACACACTGCAAACATTTTGAATCTCTTGGAAGAAATAGCTCTGTAAATAGAATTTATGGCTATAATAACAACAGTCTTTGGAATTTTTGGTTAATCAAAAGATCTCATTGATTGAAAGGGATAATATTAACACGAATTACAAATTATCAAAGAATTACAAGTCACTGTAATCTTGACTCGAGGAGAAAAACCAGGTAATACCAAACTTTAAACCTCCTTTTGTCTCTACAATCCCCCGGGTGTTAGGTGAGTCTTCTAAGCCCAGGAGATCTGTGTTAACTGACTCTTCAAGAACAAAGAAACAGGACTATTATCTATGTTGGGAGCCAGTGTTGGGAAGAGGTAAAACTCCATTTCTCAGAATGATTCTTTTAGTCCCATAAAGACAAGAAATAAAAGTATTCATCACCCTGCACCAATTAATTAGCACTTTAAGAAAGTAAATTTAATGTATGTGTTGTGTGTTCATATGTGTGTGCATTGTGTATGTGTGTAAAGAGACATATAGAGATAGATAGATACATAGATACAATTATATGTATACAAGGAGAGACATAGCTGACAGATACATATATAGATAAATATAGATAAATGATTGACACATATACACAGATTTTGAATACTTATTTTATGTTCAGGTTTTGTGTTAAGAGTTTCCATGCATTATTTCAACTGATTCTTTTTTTTTTTTTAAGTTTATTTATTTTTGAGAATGAGGCAGCATGAGCGGTGCAGGGGCAGAAAGGATCCAAAGCAAGCTCTGTGCTCTCAGCACAGAGCCCAACGTGGGGCTTGAACTCACAAAACCATGAGATCTTAACATGAGCTGAAGCCAAGAGTTGGTCACTTACCAAGTGAGCCACCCAGGTACCCCATCTGATTCTTAAAAGGATTAATTTATCCCCGTTTTATAGATACAGAAATTGAGAAGCTAAGTAAATTGTCCAAGATCATGCTACAGTATTAATTCCCCGGTGGAGAGACCACTACACGATCAACAGAACATAAAGCCCAGCCTTGAACAATGCAGATTTTTAAAGATAAAGTAGCAAAGGCTGGTGCTGGGCATACCAAAATCATCAACTACAAATGTGGCTTTTGCTCTCAATTTAACATACAATTTTCAGTGCCCCTTCTCAGTGACTCAGTATGACAGCATAAATATGTACCTGTTCCACAGATGTGGTCCCTCATTTATCAAAAAGCTCTGTAATATGCCTCAACTTTGATATATACATAATATAATCAATTATATTGGCCCTTATGCTGTCACGTCAAAAATTACAGTTAATACCCCATTTGTGTTTGCACTTAAGGAGGAAAAGTATAATTAATATTTGTTTTTCTTTTTGTTTCAACTAGTTCCATTTGGGACTTACTAATAAGCTTATTGGAGATTCTGGCTTTGGTATTAGTGGATGAGCCATCTGAAGAAGGATCTTGGGAACCCACAGAAGTGTCGAGGGATGATATTATTTCATTCTACTGACACAAATTATCCATTTGTGTCACAATATCCTGTATGCTGAGAACAAGAGGGAGCAAAAGTAGATTTCCTCCTATGAAACACCAACCAAGACAGCTAGCTAATTCTATCCATATACTCATCTCAATGAATGACTAGAACTCAGCTGGCATGCTGAAGAGGAAGAGAAGGACTTTTTTTTAATTTTATTTTTTATTTTTTAAAATTTACATCCAAATTAGTTAGCATATAGTGCAGCAATGATTTCAGGAGTAGATTCCTTAGTGACCCTTACCCATTTAGCCCACCACCCCCCCTTACAACCCTTCCAGCAACCCTCAGTTTGTTCTCCATATTTATGAGCCTCTTCTGTTTCATCCCCCTCCCTGTTTTTATATTATTTTTGTTTCCCTTCCCTATGTTCATCTGTTTTGTCTCTTAAAGTCCTCATAGGAGTGAAGTCATGAGATGGACATTTTCAAATATTCTACTAAAAATGCCTGTGGGTTCAACCAAGAAACGGATAAAAATAATATACACTAGACCCAAACTAATAGCATTCTAGGAAAGGACACATTTCTTTCAAAATTCCTTTTGGCAAGGATTATATAACTTTTCATTCATACATGCATCTATTCAACATATTCGTCAGGGGTCTATGTAATATTGAAGCACAGAGAAAGAGAGTCCATGACCTCAAGGAGACAAGCAGGTTCCTCAGATAGTGCTAACATGCAGTGTCGAGGGCCAGGGGTGTGCCCAGAGTCCAGACATGCATGGTACCCAGGCAGCCTGTGGAGAGAAAGGGATGGGGAGGAGAGACAACCTGCAAATCAATTCCTTCCTCTTCCCATTTTTTTCTGGTATTCCCCTCATAAGGGCTAATCCCCGCAGTGTCCTATTAATATTATAATGTTTTATTATCACATTTTCTCAGTTCCAAGAGAGCACAGAGACTGTATGAAACATCAACTTTGTAAAAGCTTACCCCATTTCAAAAAAGTTAAAATGTGGAAAACGCTTGCATGTTCAAATAAAGGAAATATGATAGTGTTCAGACCGCTTTGGCAACATTTCTGTTCTACAATATACCTTTGAAAGTGGGACATTCGATAAAATAACACTTGTTTCTAGATTCAGAAAAATTCTATTAAAAAAAAAAAGAATCCCCCAAATGAATAGACAGAATGCTACCCTCATACACAGAGGTGAACATGACTAAAGCAAAGAGACGTTTTTAGCCAAGCCATTAATCCAGCAAAGCTTTGTGTTAAGATGTGGATATGTCAGAACAGGTTACCTCAAGAGGGCTTTCTTTTGAACTTGAACTGCCAGAATTCCAAGCAGACACCAAAGGGCTTCAGTTTAAGTGGGCAAAAGGTGAATAGTCAGAAGGAAAGTGGAAAGAACAGAAGACCAGACTGGTTATCAAAGAAGAGCTTCCAAAGGGGGGGGGGGGGTGAAAGAGGGAAACTTTTCAGAAGGTCAACATTCAAGTAAAGCCGCATTTAAAAATATAAATCATTCAGGGGCATGGATGTAGGAGAAAGAAAGAATTTGCTTTTCAGTTTCAAGCATACTAGGCAAAGAAGATAAAAAGGCACTAACAAAAGTTGGATCAGGGACTGTAACCAGAAAGAATGTCTGTCTATGCTAGAAAAAGAGAAAATAAAATTCCAGTTACCATTTGAATGTGTCAGATACTTGGCTTTTGCTCACTCCTGAGTTTGAAACTGTAACTCATCAACATCTCCAGCAGAGGCTAATCAAGAGAAAAGAGTAAGCCAAATAAAGCCAGTAGCTCTCTTACTGCTTCCGCAGCTCAGATGAAGAGATGGGGCGAATAAGGTTGGAGGACATTGGAACTATCAAACAGAATCTGTTCCTTCAACCAGTATGATCACTTGTGCCTATTCCTTTCCAGGGAACCACAGAGGAGATACAAATACATGAACCATGTCACCTCTGCCTTCGAGGTGCCTAAAATATTTATGCTTTTTATCTTTAAAATTTGAGAATTAGGGGCGCCAGGGTGGCTCAGTCGGTTAAGTGTCTGACTTCAGCTCAAGTCATGATCTCACGGCTTATGAGTTCGAGCCCCGCGTCGGGCTCTGTGCTAATAGCTCGGAGCCTGGAGCCTGCTTTGCATTCTGTGTCTCCCTCTCTCTCTGCCCTCCCCCTGACCTTCTCAAAAAAACATTAAAAAATTTTGTTTAATTTGACAATTATCTCTACATTTTACTCTGCTATGATCACCTATGGATCCTACCCATGGGTATCATAGCAAGTAATTTCATCTCGAGTTATAAACATAGTCAAATGGTTGGAATATTTGTGTACCCCTTTCTATATGCAAGAAAGCACGTCAGGCTGAATGAGGCAGAATACTTACTTTCAAAGAGCTTACGTGCACCTGGGGAATAAGACGTACCCCCCCCCCCCCGCCAGGATCACCATAAGGATCAACAGTCTTAAGGACAGAGGGGCAAAAGTGTGCTAAAAAAATCTAGAGGAGGAAGAAAACCATCCCTTCCAGCCTAAGGATGAGAACAGGACTACATGAAGGAGACAGCATCTTGAAAGAAAGAAATGGAAGGTTTTTAATATCTATGTGTATAACTGCTAGTCTCGAAAGAGATGTTTCATGTGTGGGGGGTGGGGGAAAGTGCAGAGCCAAGTAAATAAATGTAGGAAAAGATGCAGTCTATCACTATCATTTAATCTCAGTCCCCTACCACTCTATCTTTCATCCTTAGGGATTCCTAACACACATTAGCACATTAAAGGCCCTGAAGAATACCCCCAGAGATGGGGGTGGTGGTTAAGGGAAAGAAAAGCATGAGAGAGAGAGAGAGAGAGAGAGAGAGAGAGAGAGAGAGAGAGAACGAGAGAGGACGAGAGTGAGCCAGGGAAGGAGGGAGGGAGTGAGCCTGACCCATTTGAGGAGTCAGAAACCACCATGTTACTGAACTACAAGGAACAAGTATGGCGGTGGATGGTAAGAGGTCTGAGAGATGGACGGGACATCAGCTTAGAACAATGATTCTCAACCAGGGGTGGCTTTGCTTCCCAGGGGCATTTGACAATATCTGGAGACACTCTGGTTGTCACAACCAGGAGAATAGGTGTTACTGCTATCTAGTGGGTAGAAAGCAGAGAATCCCATAATACAGAGGACAGCCTCCCCCTACCTCCCCCAACCCTACAAAGAATTATCCAGCCCAGTTTGTCAATAGTGCCGAGGCTGAGAAATTCTGGCTGAATAAGCCTTAGCATAAGAAAGTTTAGAACAGTTGACAAAAGGGTGGGGAGAGGTCAAAGTCAATGAGATTCACACCGAGACTCGCAATGACTTCCCTGGGTTCTGGTCCTCGCTTAGAGCACAGAAACACTGAAACTACCTGATAGCTCTTCTCCTCATCAAGTTGAAATAAGACCATAGCCTAACGGCTTCAAGGTTCATATATGGTTTATATATGTGTCATAAGCAATTGATACTGTTTGTGCAAGTCTTCAGCAATAACTGACAACTCAGAAGTACTCAGAGCACAGGGCTGGCACCACCATCATCAGTCGTGGTAAAATGTCAAAGCAGCAAGAGTCCACCTTGGGAGTTCAAAAGCAGCTGATGAGGCTGCCTAGGGGGTTTTCCACAATGCAGGCTGTACATCACACTAGTGTTACCAGAAAAGGGCCGAGGGAAGCTTCAGAGACTTCTGTGACCCACTGAAGTCACCAATACGATACAAGCAAAACATGAGAGCACTCTACAGGGCCCCCAGAAAAGAGTAAGTTAAGGTTCAAGGAATGGCTGATTAAGCTACCTCCCCCCAAAAGATACATTATGTAATGAAAGAGAAAAATCAACATACAAACTTTCAGTATGTAAATTCAAATACATCGTGATAAACCAAAAAGGCAGTCAGGGACATGACTTACATTTTGAGGATTTAAGTCCAAAATGAGCTACATTTTGGCTCATAAGAGGTGACCAAATTTTTTAAAGGCTGAAAGGTCATAACTCAGGGATGTCTTCAGTTGACCACAGCGGTGAATATAAAATTAGCATATTTCACTCTTAATAAGAAAGGCCTTTCAGGTCTGCTTCATTATGTAAAATGATTATTCTAAGTAGGTGGCTCTTCAATTCCCCATTAATAACAGAGATATTTCTTTATTATTGGCCTCTTTTACTTACTCTTTTTTCCAGAGTAAAAATACAGTACATGTTTCTTCGGTTAAAAAAAAAGTTTTAAAATCTGTCTTCTGTGTGGTAATCTTTACTTATAAAACCCCAACAGATTACTCCTTTATCATATCAGTGAATATTTATTTTATTCATGAAATTTATTCACACACATCTACATATCTATGTAATTTCAAATACTGGGTAGTGTGTATCTTACATATTTTTAGACTCTATGATATGTTATATATTCTGGAGGATAGGAAATCTGCACTAGAAAGGAAACCTGCATCTATGTCAGCGTGCTTGGAGAGAGAGGGAGGTCGGTCTATTGCTAAAATCACTGTTGTTCAAGTTTTCTGTCACTTGTAGCCAAAATCAGTTCTAATAATCACAGAAGCTCAACCACTGATAGAACTGAGGCACTGGCAAAAAGGGAGAGCTTCGATTCCATGGAAACGGAACGGGGCAAGTTCCCCAAGTATGCCATTAGACCACATTCCCTGGAGTAAGAGTCTAAGATCTTCCTCGATCTGTAATATAAGCAGGTTGCCCAGGTGCCATATACGTCTAGTTGAGTGTCAAAACCGAAGGGATGATCTTCCTTTCACTTGGTGCAGTCTTTCCTGTAACAGTAAATGTCTCAAACGTGGACTTGGAATAGAAGGCATCTTGAAAGAAATAAACAGAAACAGGCCCTGGGTTGTCCTGAGAGAAGGTCAAACTGTACAACTGACCCAGTCCCATGAGAGCTCCTGCACAATGACAGGAGGGTTCGGGACTCGCTGCCCCAAAAGAGGGTACCTTTAGCATACTGAATATGTCCAGTTGTGCTACAAAGATTCTCTGACCCTCCCCTGTAGCAGGCCATCAAATTCTCCTGTGAGAGGAGCAGAGGAAAAGAGCATCCGTATCTCCAAAGACAGAGGGACACAGACAGGAATCTGGATGAACGGGCCTTTTACGTTCCCCCAGTTCACTACGTTCAGCCCACACCCTTTGTCCCATCATGTCCTCCCATGACTCTCCACTCTGCATCTAACATAGCATCAAAACACTCATGTGTAACCATTCTCCCAGTCTTCATTTCCTTATGAAGGTTCCCATGTCACATAAAACTTTTATTAAATAAATCCATATGCTTTGCTCTTGTCAGTCTGTCTATTGTCGTGGGAGTTCCAGTTGAGAACTTAGAAGGGGGGAGGAAAGAGATATTTTTCCTCCATTGCAATACTTAACGAGGACTAGACAGTTGAAAAGCCTGTGCCCACACCTTTAAGAATTCAGGATTATTATTAGACCTTGGTAAAGGTTTTAACTTTGCAGTGTTTCTATCAGAAAAAGAAAATAAAACCCTTTAAATAATATTTTCTTTTGAAAAGCCCAAAAGGACAGAAATACACATTCTTGCCACCATCAACAGCAGGTGGACTGACCCTCCTGGGTAGAGTCTAACAGGAATCTGTAAGGACAGGGCAAGAGTGAAGCAATGGAGCTAATGAGAACTGGAGGGCAGACATTCACACCATGTGTCTATGGATTCCTTCTGCCCAAATACAGAAGAGCAGCTGAAACACAGTCTCAGGCCAGAAGGACCTAAGATACCACCCGGTTCACACTCTGCTTCTAAACAACAGAATAACTGAATCATTCAGTGCCTATGGCTTGCTCCTGCCTTGTAATCTCAACTTCCTCGATAGTTGGGAAGATCTCAGGAAAAAAAGGGGGTTGAACCATAGGGCAGAAAGGGCAGGAGGAAGGTGGAAAAGTCGGTGTGGGTGGATGCATCATACACCTGTATGGTCAAAGGTTTCAAAGTTTTAGTAATGTCTGGCTTTACCAGCAAATGGCTTGTTTTGCCTTCCCTCTCATACCAGAAAGATTATATATACCAGACAAGATGGCATTAGGTTCCACTCAAACTAAGAAAACACAACAATTGATCTGCATTCTTAATTTCTTGCTAAGTTTCCCTACAGGTAAGCAGGGGCTTCTGTTGATGCAACAGAAGTCCAGAGAGTCCACGGGAACATAATGGACACCCTAAGGGCTAACTACGGGTGGACAGCTGACCAGTGGCACAAAATGTGGCCCATCTTCGTACGTACTTCGCACTGTTTGTGAAGATGCCTCCACATCCTCTAGCAGCTTTACACCAACCCAACTCGCTATGAGAACAGGAACTGCTCAGCTTGTAATGTAAATGCTAAGACGGGTCCCCTTTCCAGTTTAGTTCACTCTGTGAAGGAAGAAATACTTTTTTAAAAAAATATTTTTTATTTATTTTTGAGACAGAGACAGAGCATGAGCAGGGAAGGGCAGAGAGAGAGAGGGAGACACAGAATCTGAAGCAGGCTCCAGGCTCTGAGCTGTCAGCCCAGAGCCTGATGTGGGGCTCGAACTCACAGACTGTGAGATCATGACCTGAGCTGAAGTCAGACGCTTAACTGACTGAGCCACCCAGGCGCCCCAAGAAACACTTTCTAAGCTGTCTATACCCCTTCTCAAAAACCTTTGAAAGACTTACAATTTTATACTATAAACATCTGCATAATTCCTCTTCAAGGTCATAAGATAAATGGGAAAAAAAATTCCAAATAGTAGGCCAGCTGGGTCAGAAAAGTGACGAAAGTGTCCAAATTATGCCAGGGGATAAATGGCCTGGTGATAAACACTGAGCCTCACTGTAGGGGAAATACTATAGGGCGTCATGGGGCCTAGGGAAAAGAGAACAGAACATGCCTCAATCAAAGGAGGCAGCAGTAACTCAACATCAATCATTGCCTTGACATGATGGGAATCTAGTTGTGCCAGAGATTCCAACTTTTCATGAAAATCCAGAAATTCAGACTTTGGTACTGTGAATAGTCCTGACTCTTTAAAGCAATGGCAATTAAACTGAATTACAAACATGGCAAACCAAATAAAGTATGCCCAACCATGCACAACTATGTGAATATTTCCTCATGACACAGTCAGCAGACAGTTGTGGACTGATTTATACCAGGCACTTTGTGAGATGAACGAGGGAAAACAGTGTCTATAAGGGGTCCCTAATCCTAGGATGGGGATATAAGCTCCAAAGGAGCAAACCCAGTGGATTTCACCTTCTACTAAATGTCTAGTCAAGTACCAGACACTGTAGGCACAAAATACGTTTGTTGAGTAAATAAATAAATGAAGACATCATTAAGGTTCACCTCCATCCCAGAAGTAGCTTTCTTTTTAATGATCATATTCTTTTCTTTCAAAGCAACAGATATTTATTTTCACACATACACACGCACACACACAATTAAGCAAAGCTCAAGTATAAAAAAGAAAAAAATATTTTAAATACACCTTATCTTATCATCTAGAAATATACTTTAGTACTAGTGCTTTAGAAAAGTTTTAAATGATTAATTAATGATTAAATGATTAATCTTTAAATGATTAATTAGTGATTAAATTTTAATTTTAAATGATTAAAATTAAATGATTAATTTTATGAAAATGGGATTATACTCTGTACTGTTATATAATATATAACTCTTTATATAATAAATTATATTATGATATATTTTTATTATGTATTATTAGTATATATTATTTAGGTTCTATGAGTAGAAACTAAATCAACTGTTACATTTCATATAAATACACATATATATTATATGTTTATATCAATATATTAAGATATATGAAATATATATTATATGAATAATGTTTTTACATATAATATATAATATATAAATATATATTTATCCCAAGAGACATTGACTATAATATCCCTCTAAAGTTAAGAAACAAATTCATGAAGTAAACTAAAAATTCAGACTGACTATTGAAAACTTCATCTCTACTGTCACCTTCCTATAATCTCCTCATCAAGTGGTAGGGGCACTATCATTCATGATACAAATAATTATGAGTATATGGCAACCTACTTCTTAGGGTAATGCACTGCTTTGGCCCCAAGAGAACACTTTTAGAGAGTAATTTCTCCTTGAACCAACTCTTCTTCTTTAACCCTCTCTTAACAACCTCCCCCCAAAACTGGATAAAAAACACCACCACCACCCTTGGTTTTCATCATTCCAGGTAACATTTTCCTGTCAAACGTATTGCCTCCTCTCCCTAATCTTGTCATTTAACTTCTGAATTATGTGGAGATGAACGAGTGCAGCAACCTTTGGGCTGCTAGATAATTTTATCAGCCTCATTTATAGCTTTCTATAGAATGCATTAACTGCCATTTCTTGGGAAAGAAAAGAAAAAGTGTGCCTTATGCAGAATGCTCCACTGAACAACGCGAGCCTTGGAAGCCTCTAACAGCATCCAAAGGCTGAAGGAAAAAGGTGAGGATACTAAATAATCCATCAGCAGCAGGGTTTGTTTTAATGGACAACCCAAGCCAGACCCGTTTGGCGGGTGTGTGTGGAGTCATAGCTAAAATCTGTCCTGGGAAAACTTCCAAGCAACTCCAAACACTATGTGAGGCAGGAACACTTTACTTTTTAATCTTTTTTTTTTTCCCTAAACGAATGCACCAACTTAGAAAGAAGAGGTCTCTGATGACATTTCAATTAAGTATTTTAAGAATTTTAGGAATTAAGTACATTATAACGCATTCACCAACACTACATATGCAAAAACAAACAAAAAACCTCCAAAACTCAAATCCATGTGCTTAAAAAGTTCATTAAGGGAGCATGGGGGGAGGGGGAAGAGAAAACTTCCTAGTATAAAATATAAAATGGCAAAGGGTTAAATTAAATGAATGGGAGCTGCCTACTGAGATCACTGTTAGCTTAAAAGAAAGGCAAAGTGATGGTGGTGGTCACATGAATGCTGGTCAAAACACATCTAAATGTACCCCTTACACAAGTGCATACGATGGGATGTAAGTGTACCTGAAAATGTCATTTTTCTTTCTGTCTTTTACAGAAAAAGGAGAAGAAAAGTAAAACACTGTGGCTTCCTGCCATCCATGTTATATTGCACTGGGATGGGGTATG
The DNA here is from genome assembly GCF_018350195.1 of Panthera tigris. Classification (NCBI taxonomy): domain Eukaryota; kingdom Metazoa; phylum Chordata; class Mammalia; order Carnivora; family Felidae; genus Panthera; species Panthera tigris. Next base: position 36,268,255 of record NC_056675.1, read on the forward strand.
GGAAACAATATGGATTAATTTTGCAAGTTCTTGTGAGTCTATAATTATTTCAAAATCAAAAGCTGAAAAAGGTGCTGTGGCTGAAATTGGGGGAGGGCTTAGTAACGCATTCAGCATAAATATCGAGCATCTAATACTGCTGGTTCCTAGAGCAGCAAGTGAAAGGGATCATACCTCTGCCCCATGGAGCCTATGATCTAATGAGGAAAGCAGATGAAGAAAAGGAATAGAAATTCCTTTTTCTTCTGTGTAAACTAGTTGTGTATTGTACCAAAGAAGCAATCACGGTGGATGGAGAGTAACTGAGACAGAGAAGAAGGTAATAAAGAAGGACCCTTTGAGGTGATGTTTTATCGGGTTCCTAAAGGATGAGAAGGAACTAGGCTGGCAAAGAGTTAAAAAAAAAAAAAAAAAAAAGAGCGTTCCTGGCAGCAGGAAGGAGCTTGGCTTGCTCATGGGACTGAAGGGACGCCAGTGAAATGAGTACAGAGAGCCAGGCAGAAGAGGTTGAAGTGACTTAGCAAGGAATGTTGTGGAAAAGCAGATTTGACCTGTGCCTTAAAAGAGAAATACCACCTTTTTTTCCTCAATTTTTGAATACATTCAGGTGCCACCTTTAGTTTTCAAATTAAAGAAAACTGGCCACTTCTATTTTCTGTTGTCCAGATTACTCCAGAGAGTCTCAAGACATGTGAGAGAAAACCATTATTCGCAGGCAAATTGGTTATAGGAGCCAAATAATCTGTTTATTCCACATATGTTTGCCACATTGTCAAAGACTGGACTGATCTCTTAGGTGCTTCTCCAAAGAGAAATGCAGAGTATTTGTTAATACCCATCCCTGTCTTCTCAAACAAACCAAAACTGATAAGCAGAAAAAAGCATAGAAATAATATAACCAGAGCACACTTTTACACGAAGAAAAAGAAAAAAGGAGAGAGAAAAGTGCCTATCAACAATGTGTCGTGTCAAAAGCAGCCATATGATTGAAATATTATGGAAAGTCGCTGCCTTTACTGTCACTGCCAAATCAGAACAGTATACCAAGAGTACCTGGTACTGTTTAATTCAGAGGAACCATAAATCTGGAGCCCGCAAAAACATCTGACAACAGTTAAAGATGTTTTGTAAATGTGCATACATATTTATAAACATGGCAGCAGAAGCAGACTAACAGAGTAAGTGTGCTTCCCTTAAAGTCATCTGAAAGTCAAAAAATGCCATTAATTACTTTGTCACGACAACCTTGTTCAATTTCATCTCAGGTGACTTATCAGCTTTGATACAGAACCGAAATTTTAATACCAAATTGCAACCAGCTACCGAGGCAGCATACCTTAAAACACAGAGCTTCCCTTTCTTCTAGGCAACATTAAGCTAATCTGCCCTGACAGAAGAGGACTCTTCGGAACTAGCTAGCAAGTCTCCCAAATATGAAGCAGTAACCCAAATGTCAATTACTTTTCCAGTGGTAGACAAATTGCTAGCACACTAATGCAATTTAAGCCCAATAATTAGATAACAGGACTACAGAGAGGGCCTGGTGACAGAGCTTCTGAGATAATAGAATCTAGTGTCCTACTTCTTAAATATTAACATCATTCTGTCTCAGTCAATCGGTTTATGGTAATTTAAAAAAGGGCAAAGCAAATTCCTTTTATTGCTAATAATATTGTGCTACTGCAGAGTTAGCTTTGAAGGTTAACAATCTATGGGGTCAAAACTTAATCATGTGTTATCGTGCATTTATGCATTTTCTTTCATCTCTTTCTTTTGGAATGCCCTCCTTGTGGAAGGTTAAGGGTTTATGAGAAACACATGTGTGCACATTGACACCCACACACGCATATCCACAATACACTGACAACAGGCATCTATTGTCAAATGAGGCCATCCAACTCAATTAACAACAATATAAAGAAATCAACCCACTAATGTCACATACATTCTAAAATATCTCAACTTGATCATCTATTCTTCCCCTCATAAATGGCTCATATTTTAAATACATTGTAGATATGCCCACAAATTATCCCCTAATGTCATATGCTCCCCCATCACTGTGCTACACATAATTTTATGCTGAGATCCAAATACCTCCAAAGAATATTAGTTCCAACTTCAGTTAAACTGTGATTTGGTCTGTTTTGGGTAGTTGGGTAGATTTTGTTATTTTTATTTAATAGATTTTTTTTTTCCAAGTTCCTAATGGGTTCTAAAGTTACTAGGACTTTTTAGAATAAACCAGAACAAATGTGAATTCCCCAACACATTTGCTCCCCAGTGTTTTTAGTAATATATCTGAATGGGTAGTCAGATGGGCGATGCTGATCTGGTCACAACACTGACTTATGAAACGACTTAATCTAAGACCAAATTCTGTATCTCCATTTTCCCAACTGTATCATGGGAGAAATTAAAGCTTTAAAAACTTGTTTTGAGGAGAATTTGGTATAATATGAAGTAGGTGTGTATGGAGGAGAGCTAAAAGTTGAGTATCACCAGCATTAACAGTAACAGGAAAAACTGTGGAGTTTCTCTCTGTGCCTATTAGGATAAGTTTAGGAATTATACATAGGAAACAAATAACTAGATGAAAAAATTAAATTATGCATACTATTTTGGCTGGTGGCCTGTCAGCCATTCATGACCATAAAAGAAATAACAAAGTTGATGCCACAATGAAAGTTGACTTTTCTGTGTATTCATGGTCAGGAACAGACCTGTAACACAACAGGTAAAAGAAACTGATCCAATAGGAATTCTACAGGCATTTCCTTAGAAAGCTCTAAAGTTATATTCTGACATGTTTGTCAAACTGCCTTCCACTTATGTTCTTTAGGAAAGTTCTTTTTCCCTCTAACTCAGTATCCTCCTTTATAACATAAGGCAGATAGATTGAATAACCTCAAAATTCCTTTAAGGCTGACACAAAGATCACAGGGTCCCATGGCAACAACAAATAGTCAAAACACAAGGCAGATCTCTCAGAGTGACCCAACATTCCTAGACAATTTTTGCTTGTTGGAATAAAATGATATGAGATACATGAGATAAGCGGTCCTCCAATAAAAGTTAGGTTGTGAGTAAATGTGTCAAGGGAAAATATCCAATGAAGTCAAACACATCCTTTGTTAGTAGGGAGCCACCCTGGAAATGATTTAATGATCTGACACAGCCATGTTTTTCTTCCAACTCAGAACATATTTTTTTTTTTTTTACTCAGTTGAGCACAAGAGGAAGTGGTTGGCTTGCATTAAGGTCACAAATACGGAGAATCATATGTATTCTTCCTTACATGCAATACTCTTGGAAATGTTCACAGTGGGAACCAAATAACCAAGAGGACTTCCAGTATTTACCTCCCATGTCATGCTCACTCATAGGAACTGTCATTTCTACCACAATGCTTGTTTTGAAAACGCAAATGCATTCCAATGAACAGATATAGCAGGGAACAATTTGGGCATAATGTGGATTTCACATTTACTCATGCTTGATTTCATCTGTGAAAAACACTAGGTTAACACAGAAAACTCCACCCAGTTGAAAATGAGCTGCACAGAAATATACAATCAGACACACAAACACATACCTCAAACACCTACCTGCTACCCCGTTCACAGCACATGTTATGAGTCATGCCATAAGTTTCTATCTGGTTTCAGAGACCTCTTTCTTTCCATCACTTCACGGTAACTCAAAAGGTGCAACCCTTCTGGTGACCACTTCCACAAGAAAACTTCTGATCTCTGAATTAAACTGCCAGCTTTATTATAACATTTATGGATTTCAATCATTTAACACATGTAAAACTGCGCTGTTTTAATCAAGTTCCTATCTTTTATTGTTTGTTTACTTGTTTTGTAATGTGTCACTGATGAAGTTGCTTGTGATCCTGTTTTCCCCATAAGCCCTGTGGTATTTATCGCATGACTTTACACAGACGGGTGATTTTTAGGAACACAGATGTCATGTTACAGAAAAACTGGTGGTACATGCTCTTGCTAAGAGAAAGGGCAGGTGGAATCACCATATCACTTGATATCGTTTCCCTTTCATATCAGGTAACTCTACTACATTACCGATTCTTAAAATTGCACTCTCTGGGGGCATACAATGAAAAGGGCTGAACAAAGGAATGCAAAAAGACCATTCACTCTTGACATTAGGGAAGATTTTGACTGTTTTGGAGGCAGTAGTTCTAATACAAATACACTGTATTCATCTTTCTGGAAGTATCAGGGAGCCTCATGCTCTTCTACTGTCTTTCACTATCAAGGTGTTCCCTGAGATAACAGAACAATTTGACTTCCCTTCAAATGGTGTCCTCCCAGAAGCTTATTGCCAGCACCCTCTGAACATCTTCATTTGTATTTTCTAAATGGTGCCATCTCTGGGCCTGGCCATCTCTGCTGACCCATGCCATTTCTCCAAGGTCAAAATTCCTGGATGGTTTGGTGTTGGTGAGCACTGCTGCCATAGTTTATGGCCGTGCTCAAGAGTGTTTGCACAGTCCAGGACATAACTTATATGTTTTTGTTCTAGCCTTGATAACCTTCTGATAGGTAGCTGTGGTTAAGGGTGTTGGCAGAGCAGTGTATAAATTTGTTGTACTAGCAAGCATCCCACACAGGAAACAAAATGTACTGTGAGACCTCAAGTCTCTATTGACATACGGTTTTACTTCTTTGGTAGATTTCACAGATTCATCCCATCCACTCCACATCCCTCCCCTAAAAAGTTTGAAAAGCACAGTGCCAGGTGAATATGTAGACAACTTAAATGATGTGCATCAGGTGAGGATTATTTAGTTAATTCAAATCCATTATATTATTACAGAGATTAAAGACTTTTTAGTCCATCGTGCTAGAAAAGCAATAAATCTGAATTAGATCTACCATTTTAGTCACTCAGGATTAGACCTTTTGGTGATGTGATCCATTAACGTGCTTTAAATCTATTGATTCATCCTAGAAAGACACAATTTAAACTCAGAAGTCACAAAATGAACTTTCCATTAAGTTTGGGAGACTATGGTCACAGCTCATTTGACTTTTATGAACTAGAAAATGTGATGTAGACCACAATGGCATTCTATTAGGGGAAATCATGCATTTAACCATGTAGCAAAATACTGTAGTCAATTATGTGAACACACACCTATTTTACACATGGCTGGTTCTCTGACTTTAAATTATTAAGGATGCACATTTAGCTTGTTTTAAGGAGTATTTACTCCCAAGTAAGAGATCCGTGATAAAACTTTGTTCAAAAAGTAAATGAATATTTTTCATTTATATTAATTTTTTTCAATAAGAAACTGGAATTGAGCATAGAAACTTTTGCAATGTTTATTTCTTTGCCTCAGAAGAAAACCCCATGATCTATTTGCTTTTTATAAATGAAAAAAATACATATTCTATCAGAGAAAGAAGAAAAAACTCAATCAGAAGCAGATTTTGAGATTCATCTGCCAGCCTGGAAAACATAATGATAATGTAAAAAAGAGGTGACAATAGGGAGAAAAAAAAACTATTTAGACAAGGTTTAGTTTCCCCTTTCTAGAGCTCATCTTGATGGTGTACTCTATAAACATCATTTTCTCACAATATAATTTTGTTTATATTAGTATTACACTTAAGCCAGACTATATTAATACCAGACTCATTATTATTCTAGATTTCAGCAAGGGTACACTTTAGTTCCAAATATAATTCAACCCAATTCTTCTCTGAATCCATCAGCACCAACTTTTAACTGTTACACTTTTCCTCCAAGTTCCTAATCATAAAACTCCGGCTACCCAAAAGCCCAAAATGTTAGAAATTATCTAATCCAAATCCTTCATTTTCAGAAGATGACTTAAGTCCTGCAGTGATTAATGCACATGCGCAAGGTCACAATTTCCACAAAGATGACCCACCCCAAAAGCATTCACTGTCCTCTATTTCAACCTCTTAAAAAGAGCCCCCCCCACTTTATTTTGTAAAGTTTATTTACTTATTTAGAGAGAGAGAGAGAGAGAAAGACAGAGATGGGAGGGGCAGAGAGAGAGAGAGAAAGAGAAAAACCCAAGCAGTCTCCACAATGTCAGCGCAGAGCCCAATGCAGGGCTCAGACTCAAGAACCATGAGATCCAGATCTGAGCCGAAACCAAGAGTCAGATGCTCAACCTACTGAGCCACCCAGATACCCTTCTCCCTTAACTTTAAAACAAGACCTCTCTTAAAATTCATTCATAAAGGCACAAACAAAACATACAATATCCTGAACATGTTTGAAAATTGTTCCTGTCTACAGTTTCTTCCCTTGAATCTAGCTTGTCATCAAGTCTTGCTGATTCTTTCTTCTTTTTATCTACCCAAATTAGCTGGATTGTTTTCCTTCTGCAGTCACTCTCTCACCTTGGTTCTCGCCCATGAAAGTCTACCTGAAGCGCAATGAAAATCAGTGCTGTAACGTCTATTCCCACAAATCTTCCTGCATCAACCAAACAGGTTGATCTTGCTTCTCTATTGCCGGTATTATATGGTTTTATCTTTGCAAAAAATAGAGAGGCCAGGTCAAGTTTGAGAAACAAGAGAGACATTACTTGATAAGAATTGATGATGAATTGTGCTCAGGTGGAGCAGAAATGATAAGACAATTCACTGCTGGATTACAGGTCTCCAACATAGGTAAGCTGAAATGCATGTGTGATTCGGCAAGGTGGAGGAGGCACTGAAGATTGGTGTGGGTAGGCAAAGCAGTGGGTGTTGATTTCATTTCAGACGTAATGAATTAAAAGTGTACAGGGAAGGGGGACTTGAGTGGCTCAGTCGGTTAAGTGTCGGACTTTGGCGCGGGTCATGACCTCATGGTTCATGGGTTTGAGCCCCATGTTGCACTCTGCGCTGACCGCTCAGAGCCTGGAGCCTGCTTCGGATTCTGTGTCTCCCTCTCTCTCTGCCCCTTCGCCGCTCATGGTTGGTCGGTTTGTCTGTCTGTCTCTCTCTCAAAAATAAATAAACGTTAAAACAATTTTTTAAAAGATAAAAAATAAAATAAAAAATAAAGCGTCCAGAGGATACTCATGGTTGGGGGCCAATTGGAGATGTGGATAAAGAAATAGGAGTCTCAAGCTCAGAAGAAACATTTGGAGTTAGAAATATTTTGGAAAGCCATCAAGGTATATTTGGACACTAAAAACAGATTGAAGGAGGTTACCTAGAGAGTGTAGAGTAAAAAAAATGAGACCATGGGTAACGTCCACATATTTTAACATGCATGCATATAACTAACACTATTTCAGAAGCTCCCAACATAAAGGTCTATATTTGTCTTTAAATCATTCAGCAGGTGCATATTTTTAACACATTTAACTTATAGCTGGGGAGAGTAAATATATGTTTGCTCCTCCTTTAATCCACTGCAATATATACAGTGCTGAAGAAAGCACATGGTAGATGCTTTTAAAAATGTTGTTGGACAGTGTTAAACATCATTTCAGCTTTTGGAATCCAGTGTAGGTGGTAAACAGAGATGACCTCAATGCAGAAAATGCAATAAAAGACAGGACAGGGTAGGAAATCAATGTCTCCATTTGTAAAGAGAGAGAAAAAAGATGAACCAGACATTATTAGCATGATATATAAGTACTGCATAGTCACATTTATATCACTTGTATTAAGGATAAATTGCTTGAATAAATTCTATTATTCTAAGAAACAGCACAAATAACAAGATGACAGCATCAGGAAAAAAATGAAAATAATAATGTTGATATTGCTAGAATTGTACGTTATTTCTCTATTTCCAGTTTCATGGATCTAGTTAGGCAATAATTCAAATTTGGGATAGGTTCAGTTTTTAAAGTCACATTCATGAAACCAAAATGAAATCTTTCAGAATGGAAAGCTAATTATTTGTTATTAATAACAGACTGGACTTATTTATTGTCTTCTATGTTCCATACTACATGCTAAATGCTCTACATAAATGATTTGAATCACACACACACACACACACACACACACCCTACTGAAAGATAGGTATTATCATGCTGATTTTATAGATTATGGAACTAAGGCCACACTACGTCACTTATTCAAAATAACACAGCTAGTAACCTGGAAGAGGCAAAAATCTAACACATGGCTTCCTCTAGTGCAGTGGTAATGAAATATAAGCTTTGGAATTCTGGGTGCAAACTCCTGATCTACTCCCTTACACAGCTATGTTAGCTTACATGGTTTAGTCAATTCTTCTGAGAGTCAATTTCCTCATCTGAACAAGGGAACAATGATGCCTGCTTCTTGAGCTGTTTGGAGTGTTAAGTGAAAATGTATGCAAAGCATCTGATATATTACCAGGGCCAAGTAAGTGCTCAAGAAATGGTAGCTGGTGTCTATGAGAAAACGGAACAGAAGTGAGCTCAGAACCTTGGAGAGCAACTTCACTTAGGTAAGAACAAAAAAGAGGAGGCATTGAAAAGGCAAAAACAAAACAAAACAAAACACGCAAACAAACAAAACACCTAGGCAAAGAGGTAGGAAGTGTACCAGGGAATCAATGGAGGACAGAGCTTTGAGAAGAAATAAATGATTTGCAATGTCAAATCAGATAGGGAAGATAAAAAAGAAAAGAAAACATTTGAAATTGCCCAAAGGAATGGGTGGTTTTAGTGTAAGAATGAGTAATTCCCAGACAGTGGTCGGTTAAGGGCTGAATAAAATACAAAATGTTTTGGCACCTAACTATGTGTCCAAGTTACTGCTCAATGCTTCACCTGCCTTCCTATGTTTATTCTTCATTTTTCTGAGGTAGCCCCTGTTACTACTCTTGCTTTGCAAATGGTGGGAATGAAGTTCTCTGGATAAAATGACTTGTTCTAGGTTACTAAGCCAGTAAATAGTGATGTGTATTTACTGATCTAATGTAGCCCCTGTTCCTAAAGTCCATTTCCTATTACCCTTCTCAGTGAATTTTTTTAAGAATATGAACGTTGGAATGTGTCAAAATTCTTAACTGTCAAGGAAGAGAAAATCTGATCAGCCAATTCCATTCACTTCTTCATCAGTTAAATCAACTATTGCCATTGAAGGGATCTTCCGTCTCTTGGGAGACCCAATGAAGGCTTGGATGAGGTGTTCTAAGAAAAGGTAAGAGGATGGGGTGGAAAACTGCCTCACCAACAGGACTCACTACCACTGAAATCATTAACTCCATTAGAGAATTAGAGATGCATCTTAAGAAGGTAAATAAAAAATGGCTTTAATTACACATTTCCTCACAGAACAAAGATAAACATTTGAAATATTTCACGCAGAATGGATACCAGTTCCAATGCACCAAGTGAAGACTTTTAATTCAATTTAAATAGGATACATTGTTTAAAGATTGCAGGTCTCTTAGGAGATGTTAGCTTCAGTCCTGCACCTTGAGATGGAATCGAATGAAAATGCTTTCTATTAATGATAATAAACAATGCTTACTCAAAGCTTTTAATGCATCAGCCCCTGTGCTAAACAATTCCTATGTATAATCTAAGTAAAGCATTCTAGCCACCTTATGACAAAGGCATTATTAACATTCCTGATTTATATATTACAAAACAGACACAGCCTAGAGCACATATCCAGAGCTACCCAGTTAGTACATGGCAGAATCAGGAAATAAATTTGGTTCTTCAGCACCATGTCTGTGTGACCCAGGTACCACACATTTCCTACCATCAATTATAAGAAAGTGCTTAATAGTCCTCACTAAACATACCAGTTAATCAGGGTGCCTGGGCGGCTCAGTCAGTTAAGCGTCTGACTTCAGCTCGGGTCATCATCTCACAGTTCTTGAGTTCAAGCGCCGAGTCGGGCTCTGTGCTGATAGCTCAAAGTCTGGATCCTGCTTGGATTCTGTGTCTCTCTCTCCATCTGCCCCTCCCCCACTTTCACTCCATCTCTCACCCTCTCAAAGATAGATAAACATTTAAAAAATAAATAATAAACAAACATACTAGTTAATGGACAAGTAAAAATGTACATGAGTATGCACGTGTGTGTAAGAGAGAGAAGGAAAGACAGAGACAAAAGGTAGGAGAGAAGAAGGAAGAAATGAGAGAGGAGGAAGAGCTAAAATTTAGAAGAAAAAGAGATAAAACTAGACACTATTCATCTTACTGTCTGTTTCTCCAAAGGACAAAACGCCAAGCCCATCTCCACCCCACCCATTAGTGAACTATCAACACCAACTAAATAGGACATGGGTAAATGCACATCATCCCACAGTTAACAGAGGAGAATGTTTTCCCAACATCCAAAGACTGGTCCTGAGAAGTGATCTGGGAAAATCTCACTGTATTACTAGCAATGATATACTCTAAACTAAATTGCAAAAGGGAAACAGAGTGATTGCTATGGGACAGAAAACAGGATGCAACATGGAAATTTTCAATGCTGAAAAACAAGCCCAGAAGTAATCTAAATGGCATCATCCCATGCCTCTTCCTCAACTCCCTGGATACTGTTTCACGCCATTTTGTCTCGGAAATCGTTTACAGAATTCCAAGTCCGAGACTAATTTCTTTGTTATTATGTCAGCTTAGTGGTGGCTTAATTACAAAAGATGATTCTTCTCTCCTCAAATCACGATCTATTAGGATGTTATATTGATCTAGTGGAAAATTCTCAGAACCGAGAGTCAGGATATCTGCATTCCAGGAAAAGCTCTGTCATGAATTTCCAGAAGAATTTAGTAAGTAATGAAAACTATCTGGCGTGAATTTCCACTTTGTTAAACAAAAACATCTTTAAAAACTCTGAAGTGCTGTAAAAGGCATCAGAAATTGCATTTCACCATGCAAAATCTTACAGATTATTCTTGTTCTCTTACCACATTTCTAGTTAACTATGTATTTTTCTATACAATATTAGCTTTTTTTTCTATCCAATAAAGTATGCATTATGTGGCACATTCATAACTTTAAAAATAATGGCAATTGTAAAGTGGGGCATGGTTAATACCTTGTACTATGATAAAATTCCTGTGAGGCACTGTTATGTGCCACCCCTAAATTCTCAAGAGTGACTCAAAGTCCAAATCTGCTCTCACTTACCAGTGAAAGTAAATGTCATCCCTCCCCCTCCTCCAGTAACAATTTCTACCGCAATAGAAAACTTGAAACAGTGGGTTATCATAATTACAGGCACCATGGTAGCAAGAGGACAACATTAACAGCCAATTAGCAACATATTTTCAGGTAAGGCTCCACTTGAAAATCCTGCACTAGCCTGATATCCAAGCTCACCAATGGAGGTAGCTCCAGTTTGACTCATGCTTGTATCAGATGAGAAAACACAGGCACATTATTCAATCCAACCAAGCTGTCTGTTTAGAAGATGCTTCAGGACTGATTAATGACAGAAAGCAAAGAGGAACTGCTCAGACCTTGGCTGTCAAGGTCAAATGCACAAGCTGACAGAACTGGAAGAGCCAGAGATGTTGCCTGATCTGGATTTAGGCTGCTGGCCTCAAGTTTTGGCTGGAGCCACTAGTGTGTTGTCATTCCCTCTGGCTTCCAGTCATACCACACACAAGATGGAGAGGCATATGGCGCCTTCTCCCAACTCAGCGTACATGTGGGTTCTAATTTAAGCTTTAAACCTTTTTAGAATCCTTGCCAGCAAGATAAAATATATAAGCCATGATATTCTGAGCACCATATTTTGTGCCATATGCCTTATGGCACATGGTTGAATAATTTTGAGGGTAGGACCAACAGCGACTAAGTCAAGGCACATCTTTGGTAGGGGAAATTGACAGGTGTGTGTTCCCCAAAAGCAAAATGTTAGGTACATAATAATAATAATAGTAATAATAATAATAATAATAATACTGTCAACCATTCATCAAGTGCTTATACATTACAGGCACAGGGTTGACAGCTTTACATAGATTTTTTCTCATTTAAACTTCATAACAACCCTATGGGATAGGTTCTTTTATTATCCTAATTTTCAGAAAGAAGCAACAAAGCTTAGAAAATTAAAGCATTTGCTCCAGGTCTCGTGGTCACGTGCATAGAGCCAGGATTCAAACATGGGCACCAGGACTCCATGGCCTGCAAATCTAATGCTACAGTAAACTGTTGAACATATATACTGTGCATCTATATTACAGGTATCATATGGTACAGTATATACATCAAACAGTACTCTTCAGCATTCATTTGGGTATACTATAGGTAGAGAACTATAGGTAGAGTTCATCTGAGTATACGATACTCAAGGTCACAAAACTGAGAGATCACAGTAGATTCATTCAAAGGACTGTCCTTCGTGCATTTGTTTCCTCAAACACTTAATCAACATCTACAGAATCTGAAGCACAGGGGTATTCATCGAGGACTTCATGAACACGTATTCTGGGCCTGGGGTGTAAAGAAAACACATCCATGCACTAGACTTGCTGTTGCGGTTTTTACTCCCTCCTATGAGTCTGAGCAAAAATAATAATAATAATAATAAAAGTACACACATATACATATAGCAACTCACAAAATCTCTCTTTCATTTCACAAGAAGAAAAGGGAGTGTGGTATATGTATCAGTTTATTGGTGGAATGTATGAACTCTAGAAGTGAGATTTTCTTAACAACAGTCAGAGGAGACAAAAGCCTCCAATAAATGCAACACGCTGGGGCACCTGGCTGGCTCAGTTGGTAGAGCATGCAACTCTGGATTTCAGGATTGTGAGTTAAGAGTCCCACACTAGGTACAGAGATTACTATTAAAATTTTTAAAAAGTCTTTTTTTAAAAATGCAACACACCATGCTTTGTAGCTCCATGTCTACTGGTGCTAGGTCACAGCTTACAACGTCCCCAGTAACTGGAGCATGAAGGACAGCCCCATCCCTGCGCTTCTGAGGGCTCAGACACATAAGGCCACTCCCAAGCCTTCAGCAGGAGTGGGGGGTACAGGTAGACTGACGGCTCCAGAGTCCTGGGTGAAGGTCAGAAGAACCACCAGAACCACTACCCGCCTTTCAGCTTGCCTAATCCCTCTCCCTCGTAGCCCAAACACACCTTTCTGCTAGTGAGGAGAGCAGGGAGAGTTTGGAAGCAGTTGACAGAACTGACTGTTGCTAACTGTACATTCCCTGTGGGCAATTCAAAAATAAACAAACAATGCAGAAAGAGCAAAGAAAAACTCATGCTGAGGCAAGGATTCCTCCAAGTGTGGTCTTGTCACAGAACAGTGAGGAGATGATTATTAAATGTTCACGTTCCTGAGCCCCACAGCAAACTCTTGGGGCCAGAACAAGCAGATGCAGGGGCCTGAGCATATGCATTACAACACATGTAAAAAGTGATTTGTTTGCACGTGAACATATGAGCATACCTAGCTAACAGATGAACATAATGCTTCTGAAAAAGCTAAGTCATAATTACTCTGAGCAACCAAAGAGTTCTCTGCGACTGATGGAGTGGGCAATTCTGCACGAACAACCGAGAAGTTTATTTTGAGTTGGCAGAATTAGGCACTTGTGAACCAGCACATGAGACACTTTTCAATGCATGGTTTCCTGATGCAGACGAGAAAGCCCATTTCCAGTCTCTTTGTAGGCACTGTGTATCCACCTGTGCTATCAGCTTCATCCCGAATGCATGTTATATTTGGTTTCATAACATTTGCTATGAAAGCATTCATTATAACACCCATCTGACAGCTGCTGGTAAACAAAACAATTGCATGACAACAGATGGAAAATGGAACCATTCCGTGGTATAGAATGTCGCAGGTAGTTTTTGGAGGTCATCGAAAACACACAGAACACGGAAGACTTTTAGAATATGTGCCAAGGTCCATGGTGGGTTAGATAAATAAACATGGTGAAATGTTTCAGAATTGACTAGCTTTGTTTTGCATTGTGCTTGGGGTCTCATTTGGTTTTGGTTCACCAAATTTCCTCTCAATCTCTTTTATCCCACATCCCTTAGTAAAAGAAATCAAATTGCTCTTTTGGCCCAGTAATATTTTGGCAATATGAATTTTATATATTTAACAAAAAAAGAAAAGTGAACTGTCTGTGCATGAAGTGTCAGTATTAAGAAAGTCTGCAACATTTTGATTTGCATTTAAAGATAAGAACAATGCAGGTACACCACAATACTATGCCCCTTACATACACTTTTCCTCCACTTCATCCAGGGAAGTCTCATTACCTCCAAGATTTCTTTGTTCACAGCTTTATAGTCTGTAAATTAGTTACTGAAGTTGATAGCATTCTGGTAGCCGGGAAACAAGGAGTTAGCAGAAAATATAAGCAGGGACAAAATATATTGATCTTTATTTTGTTTTCCTCACAGCCGAAGGTTTTTGGGATCATACACCTCTTTTCTTTGTCTGAAATAGACAATAACATCAGGGAAGGAATTGCCAGCCAGGTCTATAAAGACTGTATTTTGTGTTTAGCCATCTTTTTTTGTTAAAACAAAATCAATAGTGGCAGATACGCACATTTCTCCTCAAACCTTTAATTGTGTCTTGGTCTTAGGGAGGAAAAACTTTTTTCTCATGGTAGAAAATTAGACAAATAGAGGGAAGCATAAAAAATAAATCACCCACAGTCTGCATCCTTGAGATAACCACTGCTAATGTTTTGGTGTACTTCATTCCAGAGGTGTGTGTGTGTGTGTGGGTGTGTGTGTGTGTGTGCGTGATATAGGTATAAATATAAACATATATATGTATATATGTATGTATATTATAAGCACATAAGTGTTGAAAGATTTTTTATGGCATAAATAGAATAGTTCAGATTCAACACACATACACTCACGAAAACCCTTACCATTAGTAACATTCTAAGAAGTAACAGATCCCAAGAGGGAAGATGACTTCCATGTGCCAAACTTTTATTCGCATTATCTAGACTTCCCCTCCCCATCCCCCTTTCCACTGCTGCCCACTTGGCCATCATACCCACAGAAGTCACCAAGCAAGGTATATTTTATTTCCTAAATATGAATTAAACCCATCTACTCTCTCAGTTTCCACTGGTATCACCTGTGCTCTCATAGCCTGGATTCCTGTAAACAGCTCCTAACTGGTACGTTTTGGTCTCCTCCAATCTGTTTTCCACAACACAGCAGAGGAATCTTATAAATGCATGTGGGATCAAGTTATCCCTTTGTTGACAGTTATTCCAAGAGTTCCCACCATTTAGATGGTGGATGATATGGTGTAAGTGCTGCCTTTATCTTCTATGCCTACACCCCTTTCACACCCATACTGGCCTTTGTCCGGTGTCTCCATTTGCTAAGGCCAGCACCTTAGCCTACTCCACTGTTCTACTCTTCCTTCCTCCTCACACTGCCTAAACCAACTCTTCTATCCATGAAAACTCCCACTCCTATCGAGAGTTACTTCCTTAGGAAGGCAGAAGGCTTTCCTTGATCTCCTATAGGTAGCCCTATAGCATCCTAGGTTTCCCCCATCCAGGCATTCAGGGCAAAGCCTGAGAATACCTTTTTTTTAATGTTTGCTTATTTTTTACAGAGAGGGAGAGAGACCGAGCGAGAATGTGAGTGCATGAGGCATGAGTGGAGAGGGACAGAGAGAGAGGGGGACAGAGGATCTGCAGCGGGCTCCAGGCTCTGTGCTGAGAGTGGAGAGCCCGACACAGGGCTTGAACTCACTAACTATGAGATCATGACCTGAGATAAAGACACTTAACCAACTGAGCCATCCAGGTGCCCCAAGAATAGCTTTTTAATTGTGAATCTATCATAAAAGCGTCTCTCTGGTGCACCATGGCATCCCTTCTACCTGGTCCACAAAAACTGATGCTGAAAAACATGCCAAATGGATATTAAGTCAATACAATTCGCTTGTGTTACTTAGTAAAGAAGGATGTAAAGTTGCAAAAACAACCAACGACCAGCATGAATTGTTAATAATTTCAGTATTGGAGTAAAGACTAGATTTCCTCAACTCAGGGCCTCCTGAGCACCAGCGCTACCCCACATTCATTTGGGGTACTGTGCTGTAACCTAAGACCAAGCACTCAGAACACTGACCTATTCCCTTTCACCCCCCATCATCACCACAGTGCCATGTTCACTACGCATCTTCTCTTGACCAGGTAAGCATCATCTCCAGACACAACCATCACTATGGTGGCTTATATCATGCTTCCTGACTTCCGTCTCTCCTCACACTGACCCATAACCCATCCAAATGTAGCCTGTGACATGGTCTACAACAAGCCTCATCTCTCCGTTTCTTTGCTTTCAACATGAAGCTAGAGACAAGCTCCAGTTCTGATACCTGACCTCAAAATCCTCTGCTCACACCCTCCACCATAATCCTATCTGTTCTCAGTACCTCTTTAGGTGGTCTTCCGTTTAACCAAGTAAGTAACTTTTCAGCCTCTAACAGACAGTATCTTTGTTCTCCCATCCATGCCTCTGCACAAAACAGCCACTGGCTCTAGATTTCTGACAATTCATACCCTCTCCTCCTTTAAGTTTGGTCTATATTCACTTGTGTCAATAAGTTATCCCCTAACACCATATTCTAATCGTGATTCACCACTCAATGTAGTTTTGAATGAATTAATCTATAAAGGAGTAGATTTTAGACCTACCATGATGAGCTGATAAACAATTAGAAGCATTTCACCAGATTTGGTTTCTAAGGCATTATTCTGTCCTGTCTATAAGATCTCAGCCAAAATGAGTGCATCTAAAGACACGATCATTTCAGAACAAATATTTTTCAAGTCCCCTGGGAGATCCTCCTCCTTGCATTGCAAGGAACAAATAGCCAAGAGCACACAGAAATAATAAGGCCAGAGCAATACGAGATCAACTTCAAGTCACAGCTATTTAGGCCAGAAAGAAGATGTGGGGCTGCCTGTCCATAGTTGTGAGAAAGATAACACATCCTGTTACCCTTCTCTGAAAGGCAGGTGTCTTCCCCATTCTTGAGGATGTCAAGTAAAGAAGACCCAAACCTCCTCTTCCTCCTCCACCCCCTGCACTCACGTTCACCAATCATGCCAGTATTATATGTTTTTAAAAGATTATATGATTTCTATGAAATTACAATGCTTTAAAATAATATACTGCATCAGGTCCACAGTCTGTCTTTAAGTTTTATGTCTTATAAAAAGGAGACATGAAAAATAAAACCCATACATTTATTGAGGTGAGATATTGTATTCTATTTAGATAATTATGAGGAATTTGTAACATGTTTTGTATAAATTGGCAATCACGCTGATCTTCCAAGCCCCCATTTACAAACACTTTACTATTTGGTGGAGAACTAGGAAACAGGTAGGCTACCAATGGTAAAGCAAGGCTTGAGTTTGAGTTCTGCTATTGAATACTCAAGTGGCCTCAACTTCTCTGAACTTCAGTTTCTTCATTGTAAAATGGAGATAATCAGCTTATTGTGAGTATTGAACGCCTTGTGACAGGAGAAGATCACCCAGAAGGTAGGCAGGAGGGAAGCCTCATTGGAATGAATTCAAGACAGAATAGAAGGAGAAAAAAAAAATGATAGCAAATATAGACACATTTTATTTTGGAGTTTTGTGCAAAGGAGATCAGAGAAATAGGGTGGCAGATGGAGGGGAAGTGGAGTCACAGAGATAGATATTTTTTTAATGTTGCATATATTATGACATGTGCACATGGTGATGGGTGTGATCTTGTCCTGTCTAAAGGCATCAAATACCATCTATAAGATGAGTCTTAAATTTGTATCTCCATGCCAAACCTCTTCCTTATCCTTCAACTGTATCCTTGACATCTCTCCTTGGAAATCCAATCAGCGTCTCATGCTAAGTCCAAACATGAATTCCATTTTCCTCCCCCTTCTTCAACTCACTCTCTCTCCTACTCTCTTCCCCTCCCTGAAAACCTGGTCTTCTTACAATCCATCTTGGAAATAAATAGTGCTTCCATTTTCAAAATGCTCAGGAAAAAATCCCTGTAGAAACTGCTAACTCCTTTCTCTTTTGCACATCCCACATGCTGTATCTGCTTTTCAAATAGATGCAAAATCTGGCCATTTCTCACACCTGCATTGCTACCAACCAGTCTTCTCTCACCTGCATGATTATAATAATGCTCCCTAACCCCCATGTTGAACTTCCTACTTTCACCACGCTCCACGTGTATTCTCCACCCCAAAGCTGGAGAATTCCTTTCAAGTGTGCATCAACGCATGTGCCCCTCTGCTCAACATCCTCCAATAGCTTCCTGCTTTGCTCAAAGCAAAACCCTAGGTTCATACTATGATCTTCAAAGCTCTACATGGTCTAGTCCCCCACTAACTCTCTGATGTCAGAGCACCATTCTTGTGTTTCTCTCATTGCCCCATAACAGCCATACCAGCCTCTGTGCTATGAATATATGAATATAACAGACAATGTCCACCCAAGTGTCTTTGCACTGGCTGTTCCTTTTTTTCTTGTCCCCCTCCCAGATACCCATGTGGGGTTCTTTCTCACTACTTCCAGGTTTCTACTCAAGTATCACATCTCAGAGATACATTCCTAGACACACAACCCTATATTAAATAGAGTCCCTCTCAATCTATCTTGTCCTGTTCTCCTTACCTGGTTTTGTTTTTCTTCATTGCAATGACCTTACATGTCATTTTGTAAGTCTGTGTTTCCCACACCCTCTCCATTCCTAGTATGCCATAAGTTTCTTGAAAAAAGAACTTTGTTTTTGCTTTTCATGATGTATCTTTAGTTTCTAAAAGATTGCCAGGAATCTAATGAATGCAACAATATTTGTTGGTGAAATAAAGCTACAACCTTACATTTCCGGGTTTCCTTTCTTCCTCTATCCCTCACTAATAAATTTGTATAAAGAGATTTCAGTGAGGGTCACCTGGGTGGCTCAGTTGGTTGAGGATATGATTCTTGGTTTTAGCTCAGGTCATGGTTTCACTGTTCATGAGTTCAAGCCCTGAGTCAGGCTCTGCAGTGTGGAGCCTGCTTGGGATTCTCTCTCTCTCTCTCTGTCTGTCTGTCTGTCTGTCTCTCTCTCTCTCTCTCTCTCCCTCCCTCCCTCCCTCCCTCCCCCAGTCACACATGTGCTCACTCACTCACTCACTCTGAAGAGAAACAAACTTAAAAAAAATGTTAATGAAATACTATGTTATATGGCTAATACTATGTTACATGGCTAATACTATATTAAGAGGTTCTTTCATATCTTTTTTAGAATTCATTTTTCACAAGCTAAATATTTCCATTAAAAAAGAATTATATAAAAATAGGGCTTCACTATATTCACATGTTTCAGTAGAAGCAGAAAAGAAATAACTTAAAGTCTATACTGTTTAACTATAAGCTTTCCTATATGTCAATAGGTGGTCAGAATACCCAACTTAATTAGCCTTTGTTATAATAAACATTATTTTAAAGTAATAGTTAAATCACACTGAGGTATACAGATTAAAATGAGTTGAAACAACTTATATATATTTGGTAATAGGAGGAATGGCTGAGTAAATATTACATCAATTCAGTACAATGTTATGCAGAAATCAAAATAATCAGAAGGTAGACTTAAGAATGTTTATATATTGAAAAACAGAATAAAAAATAAATGCATATTACCATTTGAACATGTAAACATACATCCATAAAGAGAACATGTATACATTGAAAATAATCATAAGTGGTTAGTGGAATTATAAGCAGGCCTTTATACTTTTTCTAAAATTACTGTGCTACCTTTCAATCTATGTCGATTAAAAATGATGCTTTGTCTAAGTAGAAGAGTAAAGTTGAGGAAAATAAGACCAACACTGGATAAGAAGCTAATAAATACTATTCCCAGTCTCTAATCTTACAATAACTTACTTAAAAGAACACATCTTGGGCAATTTATTCACCATCCTTGTGGCCCAGTTTTGTTCTCTACAGAACAAAGATGGTAATGTGATAGGATCTCCAAAGAGCAAGAGTGGAAAAGGCAACCCTCTGCATTCATCACATGTTTTCATACTCTTCCTAGGCACATGGGAAGACCACATTTTCCAGGCTTCCCTGCATCCTAGCAGGACTGTGTGATGGCTCTAGCCAATCCAATATGGTCAGAAATGGTATAAAGCACTTCCAGGAAATATTCCACGTAATTCCCAAGTTCTCTCTCCTTATCCTTGAAATTTGAGCCAAAAATATTTTAAGATGATCGAGTCACAGCTAGAAGAAGCCTAGACCCAGGGATAAACCAAATTCTCATCAGACCACAATGAGAGCAAGACATAAATCTTAAGTAAATGACACCTCAAGATTGGTGTGGGTTGATTACATATAGCTAGTATTGCCTACTGTCTTAGTCCTTCTAGGCTGCTATAACAAAAGTAACATAAACTGAGGAACTTAACACCAGAAATTTATTTCTCACAGTTCTGGACACTGAGTAGTCCAAGATCATGGCACCAGCAGACCAGCATGCCTGGTAAGAACCTGCTTCCTTACTGATGGCCCTCTTCTCACTGTGACCTCACATGGTAGAAAAGGTCACAGGAGTTTTCTCAGGTCTCTTCCATAAGACAACTAATCCCATTCATGAGAGCTGCACCTGCATGATAAAGGCCCCATCTCCTAATACCATCATACTGGGAAAACTTTGAGGAAGATGTCAAATGGTCCCAAATGAGACCTCTAACGTCAATATGTAGGGATATGTCTTTCTCACAGGAATAAATGCAGTCACAAACTATAATATTTTTAATTTTTTTGAAATTTTTTTTTAACGTTTATTTACTTTTGAGACAGAGAGAGACAGAGCATGAACAGGGGAGGAGCAGAGAGAGAGGGAGACACAGAATCTGAAACAGGCTCCAGGCTCTGAGCTGTCAGCACAGAGCCCGACATGGGGCTCGAACTCATGGACCGTGAGATCATGACCTGAGCCGAAGTCGGACGCTTAACCGACCAAGCCACCCAGGCGTCCCCTATAATTAATATTTTTAAACAAGATTTTCCAGTGCGCTGTGCCCTTTGCTGGATGACAGGATACAAACGCATGTTAAAATAGTCAGAACTACCAGCTGTGGTTCTCAGTGAGGAAGCCAGCAAATCCTTTCTCCAAAAAAGTAACTGTAAAACTAGACAAAACTGACCAAAAACCACCACAAAACAATATGTCAACACTCTAAAAATTAACCAAAGACATCCAACAATCTGAGAAGTATTTACCTGAAAAAGTACTGGGCTTCAGGTAATAACCATGGGAACCTTTGGTGTTCTAGATGGGGCTGCTCCCATCCCTAGTTGCAATGAAGTCTCTGTCTATTTGGGGCGGGATGTGAATACTGGCGGTACTCACGTGATTTGAAGTGGAGAACAGTGACTAAATCCAGCAGCAGCAATGGCAAAAGTAATAGTCTCAGTGGTGGAAAACTGGGTAAAGCCAATGGCATAAAATGGGCTGAGGTTGTGGTTGGGGCAAGAAGATTCCAAATTCAGACTGTGTACAGGTTCAGTGGAGACTGGAGAAGGCCCAAGCTATCCACATATTCCTGATTAACCCTGAGGTGGTGTGCAGATAAAAAGGCAATGTAAAAGGGCCCAGCAGAATGTAAATATTTGGGAAGACTTGCAAATGGTCTAAACACTTGACACACTTTCCTACACAGACCCATCAACAGAGAACAGTAACCTTCTTACTGATTCAGGTGTTTAAACACAACCTTAGTTCAATTTTTAGTTGGCCGTTAAGCTACAGAGACAATGGAGAAAAAGCCCTTGGAAAGGAAGGTTTAAAACAAAAGCATCACAACAATATCAACAACAAAAACAAAAACCAAACAAAGACATCAGTGACCACATACCACAGGGCAGCCAAGTTTATAAACAAAGAAACAAACAACAAAACTAGCAACAACAATTCCTATCTGGGGAACACCAGAATCCAGAATTGCTACACTGTTATCTAAGTATCTGCTTTCCCAAAAAAAAAAAAAAAAAAAAAAATTATGACACATGTAAAAATTAGAAATTGTGACCAATAGTCAGGGAAAAAGCAGTCAACAGATACAATTTCTGAGTGTCACCAGATGCTGGATATAGCAGAAAAAGACTTCAAAACATCATTATACGTATGCTCAAAGAACTTAAGGGAAAAAAAAAACAAAACCCATTAAGAATCAAAGTATCTAGGGCTGCCCGGGTGGCTCAGTCAGTTGAGCATCTGACTCTTGATTTCAGCTCAGGTCATGATCTCAGAGTCATGGGGTCTGGCTCCATGCAAAGTATGGAGCCTGCTTAAGATTCTCTTTCTCTCTCTCTCTCTCTCTCTCCCTCCCTCCCTCCCTCCCTCCCTCTGCCCCTTTCCCCACTCCCCCTCTCTCAAAATAAAAATTAAAACAAAGAAAAAGAATCAAAGTATCCAAATGATGAATCCAAAACAGAAAATCTGAAAAGGAATAAAATAAAAGGGGTTATAGGAATAGTGTGCAAAATAGCATATTTTTTTTTAAAAAAGCAGACAACCTGGCTAAAATGAAATAATTCCTAGAAAGATACAAACTACAAAAATCAATAAATAGAACATCTGAACAGACTTCTACCGAGTACAGAAATTGAATTAGTGAGCAAAGAACTTCCCACAAAGAAAAAACCCAGGACCAGATGGCTTTGCTGGTGAATTTTACCAAAATTTCAAAGAATTAAGAACACTTACAAATCTCTTCAAAAAGAGTGGAAGAGGAGCTAATACATCCCAACTCATTTAAGTGAGATCAATATTACCCTGACATCAAAACCAGATATCAAAAGATGTTTATAATATTCATTATAAATATAGATGCAAAGATTTCTCAAGAAGATACTAGCAAACCAAATCTAGCAACACATAAAAAGAATTTTCAACCATGACATATGAAAATCTGTCAATGTAATATGTGACAAGAATAGAATGAAAGACAACACGACATGATCATCGCAACAAATGCAAAAAAGAATTTGACAAAACCCAAGATCCTATCATGATTAGAAAAACTCAACAGTCTAGGAATAGAAGTACCTTTATAAAGGGCATGTACAAAAAAGACGCAGCTGGGATCATAAAAAACACTAAAATCCAATTGTGCGGTCTCTCATTCCTAACCACAGAAGCTATGAACAATAATAAATGTTTCTGCTTTTGATTCATTAAGTTTTGGGTAAATTTGCTTCACAGCAATAGATATTTAATAATAATAATAATAATAATAATAATAATAATGATGATAATAATTAATAATACGAGAAAGTGGGGGAAGACGAGGAGAAGAAGTAGCAGCAGTAGGAATAACAGTTGTGGCAGTGGTGGCAGTCACTGGCTGTAGTTGTCACAGTGACTGTAGGACTAGCACATTAGTGGGTACCACACCACAGCCTCTATGCCTTTAAGGCAGGGCTCCAGAGTATGAGATGAAGGTAGATGGGGGCGCTCAGCTCCTAAAATATGGCCCAAGTCCAAGGCATCAGAGGATTCCAGCATGGGGTCTCCAGCACTTATACTCCTCCTAAGGGTCACAACTGGTCCCTTCACAAAATGAACCCTACCTTTGAAAAGATCAAATGGCTCCAGCTATGGGCACAGGTGACATGGGGAATGGACTTGGGATCTGGCCTCCTAGAAAGTAATGTGGAAGTGCCACTAAAAGCAGCACCTGTTCTCAAGAAAATGCCTGCATCACAATCAGAGTCTGGGAACCTCAGTCCTGGACAGATAAGGGAGAAAGCAACCACCATGTAATCCCCACTTCTCTAATATATCCATGAGTCGTCCAACAGTTGCTTTCAAGGTACTGTGCTGTATCTGGGTTCCTAGATATCTATCCACTTGCACCCTTCTGGTAGTAAGACTGCTACTCGTTCAGCGCTGTTCTTATCTGCATATCATGCTATCTCACCCAAAAAGAGATTCTTCATTTGAAGACGTTCAGCTAGGAGAACTGGGGGCTCCTTAATGACAGAAAATGCCAATCTAGATCTACTTTACTAAATCTGGATCTAAATCTAGATCTACTGCGTTGCTAAAGAGATCACTTAAGGTTAGATCCGGGAGTTATATAATCAATCACAGATATTTTAATCCAGCCATGATAACTAACAAAAGTATAGAAATAAAAGTCTTAAGGGACTATAGGAGAAGGAAGATTAGATGTCCCCTCAGATCCTTCTGACTAGAAGATTCCATTCAAAGCAAACTTTGTGGTCAATACAAGGGCACCTGAAATAAACACATTCTTTCCTTTACATTGCTTTTAAAATATGTTTTCATTTGCATCCAGCCATCAGTGATAGGAATTTGAAACGTATTTGGAAAATTCTAAAATACTTAACTTCCTGATCCATAGATAAGGGAAACAAAAGGTAAGCAAAAAAAATGACCTCTGTAAATATGGGCAAGGTCACAGGCTGGTGCCCAGATTCCCATGACCATAACCAAATATTTGTAATACGCTTCTTTTTGTTTGTTAGGAAATGATCATCATCTCTAAAGGAAAAACAAGATCCTAGAACATTACTGTCACAAAACAAAGTCAATTCAAAGTTATTAATTTTAAAATCGTAAAGTATCCAAAATGTTAAATGGCTCCATCTTCAGGGTAAATGTGAAAAAGCTCTACTTTTTTTGAGCCCTGGAAATGAGGAGTGATTTCAAGTCCTTCCTGAATCAGATGGATGTATCTGTGGTCTGATATCCCCATAGCTCTAGCGATCGGAGTTGCATAATCAATTCTGCCTGTGAGCAGTGTCCACAATGAGTCTGAAAGTGTCTTTAACCGATTATGTGCTTGGATGTACTCATTCGTAATTCAAACTCTCAGGATATTCAAAACACCAGTGAGCAAAGTAATGTTTTCTCTCCAAGGGCATCTGTCAAGTTCTTTCACAAATGTTCTCTGGAGCATCTTTATATCTTATTGGGATGGCAGTGAGGGGAGCAAGTCCTGTTTTCCACCTTTCCCAGAAGGAAAACTAGGATAGAAATCTACTTCCCTACATTATTTATAAGACAGCTATTGAACTTGAATACAGTATACATATGTTTGTGATGGAATGATATGAAAATTATTAAACACTTCTACTCACATGATTTTATAAGAAGATAAAAACACACAGACCACAAGGAGCCTGGCTGGTTCAGCTGGAGGAGCATGTGACTCTTGATCTCAGACTCATGAATTCAAGCCCCATGCTGGGTGTAGAGATTATTTAAAAATAAAATCTTTGGGGTGCCTAAGTGGCTCAGTCGACTGACTTAAGCTGAGGTCATGATTTCACCGTTTGTGGGTTCAAGCCCCTGGTCAGGCTGTGTGCTGACAACTCAGAGCCTAGATCATGCTTCAGAGTCTCTGTCTCCCTCTCTCTCTGCCCCTCCCCCACTGGCACTCTGTCTCTCAAAAATAAATAAACGTTTAAAAAGATTTTTTTAAATAAATACAAAATAAAATCTTAAAAAAAAAACGTACAGACCACATCTTCTATTTCCCAAATCACAAACCCATAGTCCAATGTGAAAGAGATCAATTAAAGTGACAGCTGTGTATTACATAAGTAAACTCATAATGATCACACACCACAGTGGGAGTAGGAAGTTGGGTAAGGGGAGAAGGAACCAAGACTGGGCAGAAAAATAAAAAGCTACTTAATTGTAGAAGCTTTATGAGTGGAAAAGTGGGAAAGAGCAGGGAGCACAGCTGATTTCAGAAAAAATAAGAAACAAGACTCGGTTGTCTAGTTCTATAATTAAGAAAGAAACCAACACTAGATAAAATTACAAGAGTAAATAATGCAAAATATGGATTCAGCCACTAAAATAAACCAATGGGTGCAGACAGAAGTTGACATATCTCCACTAGGAATAGTTATCATCATATACTGAATGCAAACAACAGCACTGACGATAACACAGTAAACAAATCAGTTGGTTGCCTATTCTCACAGAGATCACAGCCTAAATGAAAGCTTGTTGGGGGCAGCCTAGGCTGAAAATGGACTTTCCCATAAATGTGCCCTTAACACTATTCTCCATTTATTAAGAAAAGTAAATGTATGTTTATCTGGTTTTAGCTTGTAACCAGTGCAATATCTCGGTCAGATTTAAAAAGAAAGAAAATGACCTAAGAATCTCTGTTTCCAAATAACAATAATAATGATTACAATAATTGTCATTATAGCTAACATTTATCAAGCTCTTACCATGTGTTAGAAACAATGCTTTTAGTTCACTAACATATCATTTAATCCTTGCAGAAACTCTCTGAGGCTACACACCATTATTGACCCCTTTTACAAATGGGGAAATGGAGGCATAGAGAATTGAACTAAGGCACTAAGAGTTTACCTGCTAAATTGAAGCTGAGATTCAGAACAGGGCTCTTTGACTCCAGAAATAAGACCCTCCTGCTAACCCAGCAGTTTCCCACCCTGGCTGTTCATCAGACTCACTTGGGAAGCTTATGAAAAAAACAAAAACAAAAACAAAAAAAACACACCAATGCCTGGGATCCTCTCTCCCAACCTGTAAAATCTGAATTTCTGGAGGTGGAGTTTTCTTTCCCAAATTATCCCATGTAATTCTAATGTGCAGTCCAGGTTGCAAGCCTCTACATGAGGCTGTCCTCTGCCCCTGTTACATAACCGTGAAAATTCCTGATGGTCCCCAGGTGTCCTTTTCTTGTCACCAAAGGAGTGCTTCAGAAAGCTTTGCTAATCTGTGTGCAGCCTGCAAACCAGCAGGAGCAGCCCCAGGGAACTTGCTAGAAAGGCAGAATCACAGGCCACACCCCAGACCTACAGAATCAAATCTGTACTTTAATCAGATCCCCACATCCACATTAAATGTCAGTACCACCCCAAAGTGTGCCCTAGAGAGGAAACACTATTTCCTAGAGGGATTAATAGGTTTTATGAACAATGAAAATACAGCAATAACCACTGCCTTCACCACCAGCTTCCCACCCTCCACCAACACACACACACACAAACCCACCTCCAGCAAGGGTTCTGTGCTCACACATTTGGGACAAACTGGATTAAACAAAGTCAAATTACTTTTCTCTACTCCAGGCTCCAGCAGAACCTATAATGTTAAAATACTAATGTGTATCATAAATCTCCATGAGGAGAAGTTTCCCAAATATTTACGACTGTGGTACCCTGTAACTCAGAACTCCTATTAACATCTTTTGCAGACAATGTGTTCCTAGGGACATATTATGGAAAATATTTATTCAGAAGAGATGATCTTTTTTTCTTACCTCAATGGCTACCCTGCACACTTTTCATAGTGTGCTATGACTATTTACTTATTCCTATGCATATTGGTAGTAGTCATGGAATTATACTAACCTTTATCAAGCATTTACTTTGTAGAACAGGCATAGTCCCGGGTGCTCATATGGTATTAACTCATTTAAACTTTACAACCACACCATTAGATAGGCACGGTTTGTATGACTACATTATAATGAAAGAAACTGAGGAAAAGACGAGTTAAATTGCTTGCCCAAGGTCACACAACTTGTAAATGCTGGATGCAAGATTTTACCCCTGGCCATCTGGCTTAGAGCCTTCCTTTTAATCACTTGACTATTGGAAAATGGATTGATTATCACCCAGCTATTCTCAAAGACATCCTTAGATTGGCCCACAGAGGCTCTGAGTTTGGCCCATAGGTCTGAACTTTTAACCAAAAGGATGCAAAAAAGGCACAAAACCTTAGGTCACATGCTCATCCACCAGGAGACCTAGGTGCTGACATTGCAAATAATTTCTTAAAGAAAATGAAGTGTTAGATTCCAATGCCGGTGTTCCTACAGCTGACAGTAAGTTTTGTATTCTTAACACAGGACACACTTTGTTTTCAGATAGGGGACAACAGTGGCAACTCTGGGGTATTGATCCTTCATTCCCCTCTGCCACTCCGTCTCAAACAACAAATAGCAAATCGAAAGAATCCAGGCAAAGCATCAACAAGATGATGCCAACTCATGGATGCTAAACCAAGCCAGAACATTCCAGAACCTTGTCAGTTATGGTAGACAGAATAATGTGCCCCCCCCCAACAATGTCCACATTATAACATAACATTGTCATGATGTCCTCAACTACAGGTTGATGGGCTCAAGTGAATTAAAAAAAAAAAAAAAAAAAAAAAAAAAAAAAAGACAGGATATTGGGAGCCCAAAGCTGCAAGTCAAGAATCTACATGGTTTTTCAAGTTTCCCTAGGGTTTAGGGATCACTGTGAATCACTCATCGGAAGGTGAAGGACTCCAAATGAAGCTGAAGTTTCCTCAGGCACATAATTAGTAAAAAAAAAAAAAAAAAAAAAAAAAAACAGGCTCACATAGGAAGGCTAGTATGAATCCACTGTATACAACTAAAATAACTCTGCCTCTTTCTCCTCCAGAAGGAACACTAAATCTAGGCAGCCAAGGAAGAAGCATGCATGCAGAAAGAATATTCACTGGTGAGCAGGGAAAGGGCTCTTCGTGTTTGTCGTTGTTGTTATTGTTTTTAGTTTCTTTCCCCTTGAGAGCTAGAGTGTGACTGTCAAAAATGCACAGCACTAACCAAGGTCTCATCCATGTGTTAGGTATCCTGCTATGCACTTTAAAGACACTTGATCTTTAAATATTCACAATTCATTCCTTTGACAAATATTTGAGAGTTTACTTTGTGTCAGGCACTTTTCTAAGTATTGGCAGTTACGGTAGACAGAATAACATGTCCCCCTCCCAACAATGTCCACATTATAACCTCTGGAATCTGAATACCTTACCTCACTTATTCAAAATGGACCTAGCACCTGTGGTTAAGGTAAGCCTTCCCAATAGGAAGAGCATCCTACCTTATCCAGGTGGATACAGTGTAAGAGCAAGGGTTCTTAAAACCAAAGAACATTTCCCAGCTGTGGTAGGAGGGAGACTGACTAGTGAAAAAAAGGCACACAGAGGTGTTATGTCCCTGGCTTTGAACATGGAAGAAGGAGCCACAAGCCAAGGAATGTGGGAGGTTTCTAGAATCTGGAAAAGGCAAGAAATAGATTCTCCCCCAGGGCTCACAGACGGGAGAGCAACCTTGCAGACAACCTGGTGTTCGCTCAGTGAGACCCAGGTTGGATTTCTGATCTAGAGAACCGTAAGAGAGTATGTTCATGTTGTCTTAGCAACCAGGTTTGTAGTAATCTGTTACAGCAGTGATAAACGGTGACTACAACATTTTAAAAAACCACCCTGTTCTCACAGAGCTTGCATTCTAGTGAAATATCCTATCAATAATATTATCCTGATTGTAAAGAACACCAAACAAGCTTAGGAGGATTGACTGAGTTTACAATTAATAACAATGGCCTCCTTACCAGAGAAAACAAAGTTGGGGGAACCCAGGTGCTATCACAATGGGTTTTGTTGTTGTCTGGCAGACAGGGAAGATGTGAAATTGTGATTCTGCACTCCAGACACCTGACTTTGCTCACACCAGTGAAACGGGAGATGGAACAGGGGTCTGACCTCAGAACTCACCTTCCTCTGCTTCCGTTACTCATCCTTTCTTCTCCTTCCTTCCCACGGAAGCGATGGGGAAGATGAGGACGTTGCAGGGGTCACTCTCCCTATACATGGCTATAAAGGTCACTTTGCTCAGAGGCTCTAAAGCCTTATTTTCAAACTAGTTCATTCACAACACAGTGTGACACCCTTTACCAACAACGAAGATGGTCAAATTACCCACCAACCCCTGCTTTGGTTCTCATTTTTACCTGTCATCCTAAAACTCATGCAGCTCCTCTACTATTCCAAAGGTCACTCTTCCAGAATTTCCACAGTTAATTTATGCTTTGGACCAGGCAGAGACTTTCTAAAATCAAGGCACCCTTCTTATCCTTGCTCCTGAGCTGCAAGCATTATGTTTTATGGCAGACATTTCCAGAAGCACTCCAAATTTAACTGGTGGTCAAACAAGCCAATTGACAAAATATCCCACCCAAAAGTCAGCAATGTTTTTTTCTAACTCTGACCTAATAGCTACTGCCTTGCCAAACCATTCTTTTAGATTTGGCACAAGGTTATAATTGAGGCAAGTCTCTAAATAAAGTCTTAAACCACTAGGGTAGCAAAGAATTAGAATCAACCCAAATGCCCCCAAATAGGAGATGCTTTAAATATATTGTGGTGTAGCTGGACTATAAAGGCTTGGAATGAACGTTACAGATTGATTTATTAATATGGGGAGTGTCCACAATGTGTGTAATCCCAATGGTTATAAAAGAATATAGAGAATAGTCCCTTTTTAACCTATTGAACATACATACATACATACATATATATATATATATATAGAGAGAGAGAGAGAGAGAGAGAGAGAGAGAGAGAACACCTCAGTAGCTCCACATCATGGTTAACAGCATCCTAAGGGCTAGTACTAGGACATTTATTTTTTTTTTTTTAATTTTCCTCTAACATATATAAAGCAATCACCAAATGTTCATTTCATACCTACTATGCACAGGAACGCATGCAAGGGGCTAAGAGAAGAAAAAGCCTTGGTGACTTTAGTAAGTCTTCACTGAGCAGCTATTTATTGTAGATTTATGGCACACTATGCACTGGAATAGGCACTGGGGCAGACATGCCCTGGTTCTCTCGGGGCTTATACTAGACAGGAAGTCAGGGAAAGACAAGAAACAAGCAAATGGCAAACAAAGGATTTTGGCACCAGACTCAAGGTCTCTCTCATCATTTCATGGGCTTCAACTCCATGATGATATCCTTCCTGATACCCTAGCGTCACACATGGGTTTTAGCAGTTTTTCACTCCATCTTAGCCACCTGCTGACATAACCCCTCCAAACTCTCATTTGTGAGACTTCAAACTCTGAAATCCACTCTCTTCACCTTCTCATCATTCACCACAATGATACAAAGGCATGTTAGTACTTAGTGGTCTATTCATGCAGTCTTCCACATTTGTCAAGTTCAACCCTTACATTCAAATTTCATCCATCACCCTAACCATCCTATAGTTAAAGATCAGCCTCAATTATCACATTTTCCTATGACCATGGCCCAGGATCAATGGTCTCTTTGGTATTGCTGATCTGCCTGGAGCCATCCCTCATCTCCATTTTCCTCCATATCAGAACGTAGCTGAATAAAATGATGAGTATGGTTTATACAAGGTCCGTTACGACATCACCAGACCTTCTCCAGTGCTCTCAGTCCGTACTGCAGCATGCTGCAGACACTCCCAGCCTCTTCTGTTTTCTATCCCTTCATCCAGGTCTTGCTCTCTAGCGTCCACAGATGCCCAGCCATCTTTCCTGTACTAAAAACATCAAGGTCATCTGACCCCAGAGAGAATCTGTGGGGGAGGGAGTTGAAAAGATGAGTGAAAGAGCTAGTGAAAATGCAGCATGCCAAGCAACAGGAGCCAAGACGCTCCTGTTAAACACCTCTCTGAACAATATTTAATAAACTCTGCAAAGAAAGGACTCCTCTTTTCCCCAAGAGTGACAGAGTGTGAGAGAAACAACATACAGAGTTGCAAGTATCAGAAAGACAAAAAGATATCAGTAGATATTAGTCCCCAAAATGATAAAAGTATTGGATTATTATGTGACAGGTCCTCTGATGGACAATTTTTACCCATAAACTGTAATGATCAAACCCCATTTTCAAGGTTGTATTGTTATACACTTGTTACAGACAATGAAATTGGGCTTAAGTTAATGGCATGTAACCACTATGTATGAGAAGCAGACTTTTGGACTCAAGCCTGTCTGAGCCTAAGCAGAAGACCTGACCTCTTCCCTTAGCTGTTAATACTTTAGTGGGAAGGTGAAAAATAAACAAAAAATTGGGAAGAATTGTTATGGGAAATCTTCAGGACAAGGGGAAAAAAAAGGAAGAAACAAATCCAAATGAGTCTTGAAACCTTTTGCGTCATGCAATGAATTTTCTTCCCCTTCTCATGTGAACAGATTAAACTAATAGATTATGAGCATTATTCTTAAGCAACTTATATCAAGGTTGATGGGAGCCTGTTCTTGAAAGATAAGCTGCATATCAGCACTGAGGGAAAATGAATTAAAATGCAAATCTGAGTGTGCCCCCATTGTTAGGCTATCTTTAATAGATATGTCTTCCTGAATACATCACAGGCAAAACTGTCAGTTTGCATCCCAAATAAAGCAAATCCAAGCTCTAATGGCATTTCACTAAGGCTAGAGTTTATAATTGGATTTTGCCATGGGTGGAGTTTGTAGCTGACCTTCACCTAGACCCATAACCTCAGCCTCAATGGAGAGGGGGGAAAAAAAGGGCAACTTCCCCACCTTGAGCCCTTTCTAGATCATTGGTTTGATTGAGCACCCAAAGCCTCAGCTTCAAGGTATGGGGCACCCCTACATCTTTTCCCCAATCCCAAAGGGAGCAATGCCCACCTTGAAGCCCTGGTATTGAACCCATGATTGATGAGACCCACCTCAGGCGGATTGCTGACAACAGTTCCATCAAGAGCCAAAGCTACACTTAGGCGCTGCACTTAAGTAAGACAAAAGGACAGGAAATCTTTAAATAGGCGCTGTCTTTTGATACCCCAAAATTCCCATCTCACGAGATCCTGAGACAGAGTTGCCTCTGCTAGAGAAAATACACATCTAAAAGTTGGTCAGATCCCAAAACAAAAGGCAAGGCAACATTTAAATACTAAACATGAAAGAATGTACAAATAAGTGTCAAAAGGCTGTAATAATATTGGAAATAACAATAAGGGCAAGAACAACTACCCCTCACGCTTAAAAAAAAAAAAAAAGCAAAATGAGAAGTACAGGTGAATGTTATAGACTTAAAATGGGAAGGAAGTAGAACAGGCTGATAGAAAAGGTCTACAGAGGAGGTACAGTTTGAGCTACACTTGACACCTGGAAGGGCACATTCTAGGGAGGTAAGGAAGGTCATCAAAGAACAGCTATAAACAAGCAGAGAGAGACAGCAAAAGCACAATACTAGGGACACTGACCATCAGGCTTTGGCTTTTCCTATCCAACACTTCTTTTGTCCTTCTTTTAGTAACAGAATTCCACTAGTCTTTAGCAAACAGGCTCCCCTCCATCATCTGACCCTACCTCCTAAAACACAGGTTTGGGTATATGACTGTTCAGAGTAGCCTACCCCTAGCCAAAGTAGTAATCAGTCTTAAGATCAGGTATGGGATACATGCAGAAAGATGTCTCCCTTGCTCAGAGATGGATAGGATACCCAAAGTGATGTGTCTCCTTTTCCTGAAAACAAAGACACTGATGAAGTCGGAAGTTTAGACTTTCAGGGTCATCCTGGTCACCACATGAAAAAACGCCTATGTGAGAATGAAAGCAAAATAGAAAAATGAGTGAGGAAATCAGAAATGAGTGATGGGAAGAGGTAAAGACAGACACCCTGATGTTTATTGAGTCCCTAAATCTGATCACCTAAAGCTACATGTACCAATGGAACTTCCCAGTAGGTGAGACAACCCAGGCTCCCTATATGATTTGTTTGAGTTAGGTCCTGTCACTTGGACCCTAAAGAGTACTGAAGTACATAGTCAAGTTCAGCAGGAGGGGAAGGGCCATGAGGTGGAGGTGTCTCAAGCAGTAGGCAGGTGCCATATTTCAAGGTCAGATACTTCACTGAATTGCCAACTACGATGTTTTCTACTTTGAGAACCTGAAGCCCGTGGAAGACAAGAATCTCATTTATTTTTTTTTTTAAAAACCAGTACCAACAGGAAGATAAAAGACTACACCACAAAAACTGCAGGAATAATTTCCACTCTACCATGTGGCTGTGGGGGAGGGGGGTGTGCACTCGTGCCATAGAAGAAACATTGAACACCCCACACCCCCATCCTGTCAGATCAAGTCGGTAGTGGCAGTGTCCCAGAAATTCCAGTTTGTGAGTTTGACATCCGCCTTTTTCTCATGCATTGTCCCACTTCACCATTGGTCTCTCCTCTTCCCTACACCTTAAAAATCTCATTTACCTTCCACAGCTGAGTGATCAGACAGCTCAGAGTTCTTGTAAATAACCCTTAGCAATTGCTGAGTCCTGACGGGGCTGAACAAGAAGGAAGACAGCGTTTCTCTGTAGCCATAAAACATTTCATTTCCTCATGCATGTTATGCGTTTATATGTTCACCCGCATATTTATCAGAATTCAAAAGAAGCAGGCAAAGCCCTTGTTCCAGCCACACAACTACAGCTTTTTAGGGAGGCTGAAACCCTAGTCTAGCTGAGAAAATTGTAACTCGTTGAAATTAACATCCACCAGAGGGCAGACTTGTTATCTTCACTGGGTTTGGAATTCTCAAATTTGAATTCTTCCTGAGATAGACTTCTGCAAATAGCTACTTCCTTTAAGTACCATTTCCTTTTTGGTTTTTGCTATCTTTGTATAATAAACTCTGGAGCACCTGCCACATGGAGAACAGGACTGCGTGACTGTTCCTGTTTTGCAGTTATAAACGTGGTTCAGAAGATTAATATTTTCTACCAATAAATAAATATGGAAACAATAATCATGAGCTATCATTTATTGAACACTTACTATATCTCAAGTCCCTAATGCAGCCCTTTACATTCATTGTCTTATTTTATCTTAAGATTACAGTAGCCACCCACTGATCCATGGGGGGATATGTTCAAAGACCCCCCCCCCCAGTGGATGCCGAAAAGTATGGATAATACTAAACCCTATATGTACTATGTTTTTCTGTATATATACTGTTTTTACCCATATATATGTACCTGTTATAAAGTTTAATTCATAAATTAGGGATAATCAGAGATGACCAATAATTAGTAATAAAATAGAACAATTTTAACAATATACTCTCATAAGAAAGTTATGTAAATGTTGTCTCTATCTCAAAATATCACCCTTCTTCCTGTGATGATGTGAGATCATAAAATGCCTATGTGATGACGTGAAGTGAATGACAAAGGCGTTGTGACACAGTGTTAGGCTACAACTGACTTTCTAACCTCAGAAGGAGGATCATCTGTTTCCAGAGTACAGTGACCCACTACCTGAAACTGCAGATACCATGCCAACTATAGCCTTATTAGGTGGGGACTAACATTACTATTATCACGATACAAAAACTGAAGAAACCAGGCCTAGACATTTCATCGATTTATCTCAGATGGTAGCTAATCTGTAAGTGACAACTCTGTGGTTGTAACCCAAATAATCAGAAGCCCCATTTTCAGTTTTGGCAAAAATAATATATATTATTAATTAAATATACACATAAATCATACTGTAATCCTCTGCATATTTAGAACCATTTAGTTAATTGCATACTTTTCCCCCAAAATTTTACTTAAGATCTTTTAATAAAAAGAGTCAACTTTATAAAACTCTGATTTTTAGACGGTATTTAGCATTATATGAAACTAGGCAATTCAAATACAACAGTCTTCTTATCATGAGCTCCACTGAGTGTGTTTATATACAATTAAAACATTTTAATAGGAAAATACAAAAAGGAATTTTGTGAAAAATGTCACTTCTACCTAATGTATAAATTTTAGAAATGTAATATCTCCAGAATAAAAAGAGATATGCAGGGAACAATCCCACCACATAAAGAGATAATTTTTAAAACTCTAACTTATAATTATTTATAGAATTAACAGACTTATGATATGAAGGAAA
Source organism: Panthera tigris (assembly GCF_018350195.1). NCBI lineage: Eukaryota > Metazoa > Chordata > Mammalia > Carnivora > Felidae > Panthera > Panthera tigris. The sequence goes on from NC_056675.1 coordinate 36,303,971, forward strand.
TCTAGTAACTGGCATTAACAACAAAGATATATAAGTGTAAGCATCTGCCAGGTTTTGAATGCATAGACAGAATATCACAATAAACAATCTTCTCTGGAGCTTATAGTCTTTGGATGATAATTAATATCACAGAACCTTTAGTCACAGAATTTAAAACACAATAAAGCAGGTAATGTTTGGCAGGCAGGAACTATGCCTCTCATTCCTCCCTAAATTGGCACTTCTCTTATACTTGCTCCCCCTCCCTACGTGTATTATATTTAATCAAGGCTTAGGTAAAAATATTGCAGTAGGCACCCATCAACTCATAAACACTGCAGATTTAGGTTAAAATGTCAGATGGACCTGGCATTTTTACATACCAGTGGTCATTTACTTTAAAACTATGTTCTACTGAAACATTTGCAAAGAAAATAATTAATAACCAATAAAGTCTTTCCAGTCTTAAGGCTAAAATATCGAGATACGTCTCAAGCTTAGAGAACATTCAATGTTTACATGAAGACCCCACTGCCAGTGAAAATTAACATACCGATTCAACTAAGAGCAGGGCAGCAGCAGGGGTGGGGGGCAAAGGGGGACCCCCTTTGATTTATCTTATTTTCAAGCCCTAAAACCCTTTTAGTGCTAAGGTATTTAGTATAATCAAGGGTTACAACAACAATGACCTTCCCCTTCTGTTCATGCTCAAACAGGACTCCTTCATGCATAATGAAATGCCTAAATGAACTGTAACATACTACCAAAATTTGTTTAGAACATTTCTCAAAAAACCCTAAGTGCCTTGACAAGTATCTCATGGTTAATGGTCCCATCGCTTCCCCAAAGCAATTTTCAAAAGACTGAATTGGTCTTCTCAACAGAGCCCCCTTGGCGTGTTCCCACTCTCTCATCACTTCCAGAAATTCTCATTGTAGGCAGGATGGCTTCCACTCTGGGCATCCACTTGCACAGCAACCTTTCCTTCCAGTTCAGTTCAGTTGGACACAGGTCCAAAGGGTAATTCCTAATTAATTCCAGTGCACTCAAAAGTGCATTGTACACCCATTCTCCTCTCCGTGTTTCCAAACATCCCATAACGTATAACCCTAAGAACTTTATTTGGGTGCTGCATTTACCCCAAGTTTATCTTTCTTTGGAAACATTGCTACCATTGTTCTTGGAGAAGAAAGAGAAACAACGTCCTGGAACCCTTGTCTTTTGTATACCTATTGTGGGGAGTGATTCATGTGTCACTGCCCTGCATTTCCTTAGTCATGCAGAAAGGAATTAGCACTTCTTAAAGGTGCACCAGGCACTTAAATATTAAGCTATGAGCACACCCATGTACTTCCTGTCTAACATACAAATTCTGTTCTTTGGAAACCTTCATTGTTTGATTCTGACACTCATAATGAGGGAGTTTTCTTTTGTGTAATGCTTTTGCAGCTAATGCTGGTTAATAGCTAAGAAAAAAAGTCAGACTTTCAAAGAAGAACACAATTAGATGGTTGTGAAGGACTGACAGCGCTTTGCAGCTCTCCCAGTTTCCAAAAGCTTATTTGGCTAGAAAGCAAGTACTCTGACACCTAATTTGGTTCAACCTACTCAAAGTTTGTTCCCAGTGATTAGGGGGGCTGGTTCGATGATTCATAAAGGAAAAATATCTGTTGGTAATAGTAACACGAAGCCTGGCAATTTCAATCATGGACAGGCTGAAGCAAGAAGCTTGGTTTCTCCAAATGTAAGCCAGGAATGCATACAGGACAATGACTTCCTGGGCATGATGGAAGCAATCAGCTCCAACTTTTTCAAAGGCACCCTACTATCCTAAATGATGTTGGGCATTTGTCATCTGAAAGTGGCTGTGGAGTGAAACAGATGACACTCAATTCCCTTCCAGACATATTTTTGATGAGTGTTTATATTTTGACTTGGATGTTAACTTCTACAAGGTTTTCCCTGCAGTGCACAATCCCTTCTCAACTTGTGTGGGATAGTTCATTAATCAACTACCCAGGCCAGTGGAGTAGATAGTAAGAGAACTGATTAACTGTGACCACTTATTCATTTTTTAAAAAATTACTTATTAAGGCCTGATCAAGAGGCAAGGCTGCAAAATAAAGTTAGACAAGGCTCTGCTCTTACGCAGCTGACGTTCCAGAAGGAGGAGAGAGAAAACACAAATAAGCAAGGAGTAAATGTCCTAGTAATATTAACACAACAGGATGTGCACATTGTCCTGTACACCACGTGGTCAGGGAAAGTCTCCCTAGGGATGTGACACTTGAGATTGAAGCACTCATGGGATGAGGGGATAGATCTTCAGACAGTCAGGTGCACAGTATCCCAGAAAGGGACCAGCATGCCCCAAGTTCTAAGATAGGGACAAGCCTGACTTCTAAAACAGTAGGAAATGTGACCCGAGTGGTATCAGGAAGCAGGTTATAAAGAGCCTTGCAGACCAGGCCAAGGACATCACGTTTTGTTCTAACCATGTTGTAAAACCACTGGGGCAAGATGTGATTTGATCCATGACTTGACTGACTTGACTTAACTGATGACGTAATTGACTTATACCAGTTGAGTAATATATACAGCATTGCTCTGGCTGGATATGGGAGAATACAGGTGTAAGAGTCCAGCTGTGATGATCTATTTGGAATGATCCAAGGATGGGGTGTTTGTCCCAGGATGGTGGCTGTGGAGAAGCAGAAGAGTGGGTTGACATGACATTTAGAGGGAGAGCTCAGGTGAGACTAGGTGTGGTAGATGAAAGTAAGTCCAGAATCAAGGTTGACTTCTCAACCAGTGGCACAAGTGAGACATGAGCATTTTCAATGAGAGTGAGAACAATCCCAAGGTAATTCTATTGACCTGTGGTAGAGGAGAGGCTTAAGCCAGTCTCAGGTTCTGTTTTTAAGCACCTGACCACTACTCCCCAGTTATTATGGCACCTTAAGACAGATGAGAAAAGAGAATGGCACAGGCCTGAGGACATATTGATTCAATGCCTAATATCCTCTACTTGGCACTCTGAAGGAGCAATTTTCCTTTCTATTGCCACATCACGTCAGGCTTCTATTTGTCTCTTTTGTGTGGGCAACAGGTGGAACCAAATCACATCCCTGCCAAATTTATAAGGAAATTTAGGATGCAACCTTAACAAGAGAGCTCTCTAGAACTGCTAAAAATTGAGATTAAGGGTACCTTTATTATATTTAGTTTTTGATATTAACATGACATTTCATCAACTGTATGAGATCCAGGAAAGCTCACGGACAAAGTAAAAAAGGAGGAGAGGAGAGGACCCTTCATTCATTCAATAAGCGCTTAGTGGGTACTTGATACATGGCAGATACTGTACAGGGCATGGGAATAGAGTGGTTTCTGCCTTCAGGAGCTTAGAATATAGTGGTAGACACAACAGTCCTCAAAGAATCACCATAGTAAAAGTAAGATTACAATCAGTGAAGGAACTGAAAGCGAGAAGCCTGTCCCCATGAAAGCTTATGACAGAAATGACATAAGCATAAATGGCTAGATAACCAGCTTAACTTTTCATAGATTCCTAAATTAATTATCTTAGAATTCAAGTTCTCAACCACCACCTCACTTTTCCATAGCTGTTTAATACTAAGAGAGAACATAATATTTAAATACAGAAAATTGGACTTTAACTTATGCAACACACTGCCAAATGTTTTCAAGTTAGCACCTCAAGACAGGAACTTACATCTGATTTCTTTGTCCTCCACAATGCCTAAATCATAGGAACTACTCTATAAATATTTGTTTAATGAAACTAGCAACTTGAAAGGAAGTTAAAAGTTAAAAAAAAACCCACTCCATTTGCTAGAACATTAGTAGTGAAATGACAATAAGTTTCTACGAAAGGTAATCATGTATAAGCATTCCAATAAAATTCAAATTTTGGTTTTATATAAAAATCAAATGAGATTCTTTATGACTGAAAATCAAAAGAAACCTCACAGGCATGTGGAGACTGGTATGAGCCACCATTATTACTGCCACTATTGACTAACAAACTGAACCTCATTGAACTTCTGAGACAGAACTAAACAGGCTTACTTACAATCATCTGATTGCATTGAGGAACATTACCTGTGATTCACAGTCTCTAGTTCAATCCGTCCACTTTCAGCAAAATATTGACCTACTGATCTTGGCCAGTATTGGCCTACTGATGCCTACTGACTAGGGTGAATATTACTGTTGGTTATCCAAAATCTATCCCGTTTTCCTTCTAAGTTTTATTTTAAGGAACCAACCTTCCTAGTTTCCACCTGGTTTGGATACTGCTTAATGTGATGTCAACTTGTGCCTTCAAAGTAGTCACATGACCAGGTCTAGCCAGTCAATACATCCCATCTTGTCTTCATGGTGATTAGTCTAGGAATTGATACTTAATTCCATCCACTGTGCTCTAACCTTCGTGCTTTCTTGTGAGACATTGGGAAAGGGAGCTTTCTTTTCACTGGGGCTTGCAAAGATGATCAGCTGTGAGTCTGAAGTTGCTGGTGACCACCTTTGTCACCACATAGCAAAACCCACTTGGCAACAAACAGAACACAAGAGAAAGCAGACTTGTTTCAGCCTATAAATTACCTCCCTGACTTACATCAGTTGAATCTGGGTATCTGATATTTTCAAATGAGAGTTCACAAAGACAAAGGACAAATGGTACAATGCATACAGTTCTGGCCAAGTAAGATTGCCAGAGTTAGCAAATAAAAATACAAAATACCTAGCTAAATTTGAATTTCAGATAAAAAACAAAAATTACTAATGTAAGTATATTCCACGTAATCTTTGGGGCATACTAGTAATGAAGAAAAGTTATTCACTGTCTATCTGAAATTTAAATTTAATTGGACATTCTGTATTTTTTTAAGTTTATTTTGAGAGAGAGAGAGAGAGAGAGTGGGGAGGGACAGAGAGAGAGGGAGAGAGAGAGAATCCCAAGCAGGCTCCATGTTGTCAGTGCAGAGCCCGATGCAGGGCTCAATCTCATGAAACGTGAGATCATATCTCATGAACCATGAGATCATAACCTGAGCAGAAATGAAGGGTTGGATGTTTAACTGACTGAGCCACCCAGGCCCCTGGACATCCTGTATTTTATCTGGCAATCCTATGGCCAGAGAAGTAGGGGACCTACTTTTTGGATCTAACTTGGCAACTCACTTACTGTGAACCCTGGAAGTGGATCATCCCCTGTAAGGTTTAGGTCATTCCTTGTACACTTCACAGGGTACACAAAAAAATCATCTACTATACAGACTGCCCATTTCAGCAAGAATGTTCAGTTGCAAATAACAGAAGAGTCCCCAAATGGGTTTATAAATAAGTACCTCTATTATCAAACAGACTGAGATGTAAGGAGGTAGGGCAACCCTGGTTAGACAGGTTACTGGCAGCAACAGAGCAGTTCTCGCTCATTCCTCCATACCCCCTTGGCACATCTACAGTTTATTTGGCTAGCTTTTCTTACAGTTACTTGAAGGACACAATACCTTCCCACACAACCACATCAAGAGTCAAAAAATAAGCATTTTCTTCTGCCTATCTCTTCTAAGAGCAAGGGAATGTCCCATGGGCATCCCCCTGCAGAAATCCTCATATCCCTTGGCCAAGAACAAGGTCATGTGTCTACCACATCAAATTTCTAGCAGGGAAATGCTCTATAATTGGTCAAAATCTAACCATCAATTCCCTTCTTGAGGTTAGCAAAGATTCCTATGAAACACACAGCTTCCCAATCTTTTAACAAAATCCTGTTCCATTAGCCAGGGTGTTGGTGAGGGTAACTGCTGGGTAGTTTACCTACAAGGTCTGAACACTCCCACATTAGTTCATGTGTCCCAAGGAGTAACAGATATTTCTTCAGGGGCATAACATAACAGATTGTTGACTATTAATGATATGTTAGCAAATTAGATAACATAATGGAATGAGCATGAACCCTAGATAAAGAAAGAGCTGGGCTTGAATCCTACTTGAAATACTACTTCTGTGCCCTCAGGCAAAGCCCTTCATTTTGATCAGCGTTCACCTCCTACTTTGTGAAATAGGGAAAAGTGTCAGTCTCTTAAGGGTAGTTGGGATGATAAAATGACACCATGCAGGTAAAGCACTTATCAGAGTGCCTGGCATAGAATGAATTTCAAATGTCAGTTGCTAATATCATCTTGAAATGCTCAGCAAGAGCAATAATTAAAAAGTCTCTCAAAGTGAAAAATAAAGTAGATTTTTTTTTCAACTGGTGAGTTCGAAAGAAAGGTTGGCATTGCTGATTCCCACAAGTATGCCTCCACTCTACACCAGCTGTCCTTTTCTAGTCAGACTCTAGGAGGACCACTTCACTGGGTCTGAGTCTGGGTCATTGTACAGGGAGTTACAGTTGGTCAGATAGAAACACCTGCCCATTATGGTTTGCTTTGAGACCTCTATGTCATTTCATATAGGCCACTGAGCAGCTGGCAGATGGCAATGCCTTCTAGTCACTACCAACATGGGACCTTTCTTAACCAGTAACCTGGAGGTTAAAAGCTCCTTCACCTACTACCAAGTCCTTGAAGTGGTTTACATGAACAGGGGGAACATCCACCTTCTGGATCATAAAGCACATGCTGTATGTTCCAAGGTCTACATTCACTCAGCAGATGGTCCTTCTCATCTCACTCTGTTTCTAAATTTGGGGGCCAGACTGCTGTGATCAATTCCTCAATAGTCCAAACTCCAAAACCTTTGGCCCTGAATTGCAATATCGTCTTTTGTTTTAATAGGAAATCACCATTCCATGCCCTAGTTTCCTGTAGCTTGTCTCCTGGACACCCAAGAGGGACAAAGGCAGATCTTACTGTCTAAAATAGCCACCGGGCAAGACTCACCCCACTCTACTTATTTTCAAATGAACAGGCAACCATTTAACACTGGGGTAGGGTCCATTGTCATCTAATGAGAAAGAAATTTACTTTCCATATTTTCCTAATTCCTAAAAGATGATTTGAGTAATATTTTCTTTGCTCAACACTGTATCACATTTCCTCTTTGGCACTTATATCCTCCTTTTCCTTCCAACTCCAACATTACTAGCAGATTTCATCCCAGGGCAACAGAGAGCCATGGTCCGGGAGGACTAGCCTATTTTGATAGGTTTCTCATCTTCATCATCACTGGCTTCCACTCCACTTCTTGCTATTTTCCATCAACGACCTCACAGTGAAAAATAATCTAGCCATACCATAATAGAGTCACTATCTAACTTCTTCAGGTATAGTGCTCTATATACTCTTTGGTTGCCCAACAGTTACATTGCTTATTTGGTGTGTAATGCCTTGAACTACCATTGTCATCCTAAGAATCACTTAAATGACCTTGTTTGTACCATTTTCTTTACAATAACCTTATGAAGTAAGCATCATCAGCCCCATTCTGAAATGGAGCAAATGGATGCTAAAAGATAAGTAGCTTGGGGAGCCTCGTGACTCAGTCGGTTAACCGTCCGACTTCAGCTCAGGTCATGATCTCACAGTCTGTGAGTTCGAGCCCCATGTCAGGCTCGATGCTGACAGCTTAGAGCCTGGAGCCTGCTTCAGATTCTGTGTCTCTCTCTCTCTCTCCCCCACCCTCGCTCTCTCTCTCTCTCTCAAAAATAAATAAATAAATAAATAAATAAATAAATAAATAAATAAATAAAAATATGTAAAAAAATTACAAAAAAAAGATTAGTAGCTCATGCAATGTCACAGACTTAGGAAGGGTGAGCTTGAGACTTTGATCCAGGAGCAGCTGACTTCAAAACCCTCACTGTCAATCACTAGACTATGCCCATAGGGGTTTCCAGAAGGTATAGACTTATCCTGATTTTGAACCCAGTCTATACTCAAACCAGACATAACTATGCCCTTCTTAATAAAGATATTCAAATCCCCTAACAGCAGGAAAAGAGGCCTAGACAAAGACCCAACCTACAAAGAGGGAAGCACTGAACTAGTTCCTAAAACCAGCCATCTCCTCTTTTTGTTTCCTTGTCAACTCATGAATCTTCAATATTCCTCTCCTGTTGCCCAGGAAAGTCCTCTTTTTCTCTCTTGTCTAAGAGGGTGAACTTTTTTGGATGAATGCTCAGCAACAGGGATCTTGGGGGTCTGATTTTAGCTGGGAAAACATGGCCTCCCTCCTTGAGTTATGGGTCTGTGGGCCCATGTGGGTGATGCTGTCCATAGATCACACATGGTTTGAAGGTGGGGAAAACCACAGACAGCATACATTTCTTAGCAATTTTCAATCAAGCGTCTGTAGTAATGTTTCTAGGGTAATTAGATTCATGACCTGCCACAGGGAACAATTTCTTCCACTAACTTATCTGGACTACAGATACAAGCATAAACACTCCAGTGGGGCCTCTAAATTCTGACCCAAACTTGAGCTGATCTGACTTTCATCTCATGCCAGAAGCTGCTTTCTGAATTATGGCAGCTTTCCGGCTTCCACCTTGAAGTAAACAGGCCTCTGGGAGTTTCAACAGCCACTTAAGACTTTTCTTTGCATATTTGGATGAAGAAAACAGCAGCTAGTAAAAAAGAGGGAGAGAGAAAGAGGGGAGGGTGGAAGAGGGAGGGAGGGAGGGAGGGAGGGAGGGAGGGAGGGAGGGAGAGAAAGAGAGCACACACGCACGAGCACACAAGCGAGCAGTAGGAGAGAAAATGAGGGCATTGGGGGAATAGAGAGAGAGAGAACCAAGCTGTCCTCAGCTTCCTGCCCTTCTAAATTAATAATCTAAGCCCCTAACAATTATATTATTCCATTGGATCGACTCAGACAGTATTACACGACCATATATTTCACATTTTAATATGACATGTGATTTTATTAGTGTATTCCATCAGCTCTGATGAAAACCTAAGTCTTCAGGATGTTTTTTTTTTCCTCCCCCCACCCCGGCTAATAAAGGAAAACCATAAAGGATATTATAAATTTGAATAAAGCTTGGGAAGTGTGAAAATTGTTCAGAAACCCAAGAAACGGCCATTCACATTTGCAATAGTGGTTCATTAGCATCCGGCCATTCAGTCATCTAAATTAAAGCTTATTTTCCCTTTTTAAGCAAGCAGCTTCTCATACCATCTTATTAATGCCCTTCATAGATTCCAGGATGCATTTCAGCAAAGCTGCCGCAGAACCATAAAAGGTGGAAATGCTTGTTAATTTTTCCTCTTCACTCCTCAAGACTATCAAGTAAAGAAGTGAGACACAGAAAACACATTTGTTCTGCACTATCATATTCCCACTTTGTGCTTTTCCTGGCTCACAGTAGCTCCTATATAACCTTATTAAGACCTCCCCTTCTTCTAACAAACAAATTGGGTTCTATTAGGAATGTGATATTTGGGCTGTGATCTATTAAACACACAAAGACAGAGAACTGCACAAAAAACAGGTCGTGAAATATCAATGTGATTCCTGAAGAGAAATGGTTTATGTGTTCTTAGAGCCTGACCACAAAGTCAGAACCTCTCTGGCATATTTACTGAGTGTTGATAAACAAGAAAGCCAGTCATAGTCCTGGCCCCCATACCTTACACTCTGGTAGGATTTGTACATTATGCAGAACACTCTTCTCACTGAATGTGTAAGAAGGACCCACCCAGAGAATAGTAGAAACATTCACCATGGAAGAAAGAGTCCAAGGGGCCCAGCATGGATGTGGGGGCCAAGGGAAAATCAGACAGTTGTGGCAGAATGCACATAATTCAGCCATAAGTCTGGACAACCAGAAACCCACAGCGGAGAATAATCTCAGGTATGGAAAACTGACTCACTTATTCATTCAAGAAATATTGGAAGGCTTACTATGTGCCAAGCACGGATCTAACCCATAGCGATAGAACCATAAACAAGACTGGCAAGAAAGACCCCCTGCTCTCACGCACCTTACAATCCAGGGGTGGAGAGGGAGGAAAAAGATAATAAATATTATAAAAAAAGATAACTTCCTTGAGTGTGCTATGCCCCGAATCAAATAAGTAGAACAAAGAGAGAGCTGCAGTAAAGAAAGAGAGAAGTACAATGTCTCTTAGAGGTGGTCTTAAAGGTAGACACCTTTAAGAGGTGTGAAAAAGAGGCAGTAACCACTGGGGTCATTTCAGAGAGCAAAGAGAGAACAGAAACAGTCAATACAGACACTAATTTCATTATTGTTATTTTCAATGGAAAGGAGAAAGGAAGGAATCTCCAGGTCCCCTCCTTGTCTCAGCATGTCTCTGCCTGCCTTGAGACTCTCTCAACTTCAACTCCTTTCTCCTGGCTCTTTGCCAGCCCTTTGAAGGGAGATCTCTAGTGGTTCTCATGCCAAGTGAGACGGTTCCCATCAGAACCACCTGTGTCAAGTTGCTGGGGATTCTCTGTCAATGCAAAGGATAGGAACCTCAGGTACAAATGTTCCCCAAAATCCCCTTTCCAACTCTGTCTGACCTCACCCAATGCTTCCTCCCAAGCATCTGTTTCATCAGCTTCAATTACAACCTCTAGGGTACTAACTTCTTACTATGCCCTATGTTAGCCAGGAGCCCCGTGTTTTTTATAATCAAACATCCCAACACTCTCATCCCGCAGTGCACAGGGATGAGAGTAAACTGACAGAAGGAATGGTGATATTTGGGAAGCTATGGTACTGAAATGTCAATGACCCCATAAGTTTCTGATATATCCCCTTACCCATATCGATACCACATTTACATTCAATAACTTTTTTTTTCAGTGCACATCATCATGACTGATTTACAAAGCAATTTACAACTGGCAAACTGTTTTCACAAAGCATTTTACCACGGTATTAGTCCATAAAAGTCCTCAAAATACTATCTATACTCCCAGAACTGCCAAAGAATGGGTATGAGGATTAAATATCTTTCTACAGTCTTAAAAGTAATCAAAAGATAATCTGCTTCTCTTAGGGGTGTGGCTGTACAGAATCAAGAGACAGCGAGACTAGAAAAGTATCAGCATTTTCAATTTTGCCTAACCCAGGGGAGCAGAACCATACAGTTATTCAAACATGTAAGGAAAAGAGGTAATGCATATTTAGTACCAATCTCATTCAAGGGACTCTGATAGGCACTGTACTTACATAATCTCATCAGATCAAGATCAGCTGCATAATTTGTAGGCCGGATGCAGATTGAAAACACAGGCACCATTATTCAAAAATTGTTAAGGATTTCAAGCATTCAACCAAGCATGGGCCCTTCTAACCACAGAGACCTGTGCATTGCACTGCATGCTCCAGAAAAACTTAGAGCATCCCCATTTTACATATGACATAAGGTTAAGTAACTTGCCCAAGGACACACAGCTGAAAAGGGCGCAACAGAAATTTAAGCCCAGAGTCCACATGATCTATCCACAGACTGCACAATGAGTCACACACATTCATGCACACACAGAACTTAATTGATTTTACTTCAAAAATTATGGAGGCCCCCAAAGCGCCTAACAAAATGAGAAACCTTAATGACTTCATGCCCTTTAGAACTGCTAAGTATTTGTTTGCATTTCATTAAATTTGCAAAGTAAAACTTGATTTAAAATTCCAAGGCTCCATTTCAATGATCTACATTTGGGGACTCCACGAAATGGCTGAACAAATGAGGTGTGTGAGGCCCCCTTTCTTTTTCTTACTTTGTGAGCCTTGGAATTCTTTAATGAAAAATTTCATGGCACATGAATCATTACGTGGGGGAAAAATACTAAAACCTGATTGCATTATTGAATTCTAAAACTGCTCCAGATTAGATGAAACTATTTCAAATCCCGAGGGATGACATCCCAGCTCAACCCTCGTGGTTTTAATTGATAGGCAATCTCTCTCTCTATTAGATAAACCGAAGCATGGCAAATGAACTTTTCTCTGGATATCTCCAGCTCTCCCCAGCCACGTGTCCAATTCCAACATCAGGTCATTGTAGTTCTACAATGTCAGTATCTTTCAGAAATGCTCAATTCTTCACTTGGGGAGCAGGGTATTTCAAAGGCTTGGCACATGGACTATAAGCAGGGGTACTCTCACCCTAATTTTATAGGTATTTGTGCTTTAAGGGGGTGAGATTTGAGTCTGATATTCAAAGAAAAACGAGCCACCCATCCAAGTATCTGGAGGATGAGTGTTACAGAAGGTAGGGAGAGCACTAAACTCTAAGGCTGAACATGCTCAATGACTTTGAAGACTGGAGAGAACACGGAAACATAGCAAGCAAGGGCATATCACAAGCAGATCTGCAATTTAGAAATCAGACTCTGGCTGCTGCTAACAGAAGGGTCTGGGGGTAGCAGGCATCATCAGGCAGGCGAATTCAGGAGACCACTGCAGAAGACCTGAGAGATAGTACCTGGACAAGGTTAGCAGCAACAGAGATGACTAGTCATGGATGCATTTGAGATTGTTCTTCTGAAGGTGGAAGCGGCAGGGTCTGCTGACAGACTGAAGGGGAAAGATGGAATCTATAATGATGCCTTGGTTGTCAGTTCAGCAACTAAGTAGATGGTGAGGCCATTTACAAATATGGGAAAGATTCCAGGATGTAATGGCTGAGGATAGCTGCCGAGTTTAACATAACATGTTGAAGGAAACACTCTCTATGTATGACGTCCTTTTCTGTCCTTCTACTTTTCCAAACCTTGATTCCATCTTGAGAACCACTTCATCCTAGTATCTCTTGCATGCACTCTGTCGAGCTTTAACTGCTAAGTGTTTCTGAGGTAGCTATTGTTGGGGACCATAAATTCTACAGGGACATGTGTGTCTACAAATGGACACACATAAAGAGACATTCTGGTGTTGACCCTCGGATGAACTAGAATTACAGGGTGTGGTTCACCTAGCAGTTTTTGCAGAACTGTGTCCTGGGAGTCCAAAATTCTAACCCAGCCTGGAAGTTCGGGATTAGATCACTGTACAGGACAGGGATGTAGGACCAAAGGAAGCAAAACTGTCCGATATTTGTGGGAATGTAGAATGGTGAACAAGGAAAAGTGTGAAAAAAAATTTCAAAAGGCCAATCAGTGGAAGCAGAGTAGTAACCAGCAAGAGAGAGGGTCTGAAGAAGTCCTTCTAGGTAATGGTTGGAGATGGATGGAAAGGGCCTTTTAAGGAAGTACTTCTCCAACTTTGACTGGAGGTGGGCCAGAGTCTCTGCACCTCTATCAAGCTCCCAGGTAATGCTGCTGCTGGGCTATAGACCACACCTGGAATAATAAGGTTTTAATGGACTGCCATTGGGAGGAAGGATGGGAGAGCCCTAAAGACAATTGCTCAGGATGATACACTGTGAAAACCATGTGAACAGCCAGACCAATGACACACTTGAGAATCATCTGACATTTCTTTTCTTTTAAATTTTTTAAAATGTTTATTTATTTTTGAGAGGGAGACTAGGAGCACGAGTAGGGGAGGGGCAGAGAGTGAGGGAGACACAGAATCTGAAGCAGGCTCCAGGCTCTGAGCTATCAGCACAGAGGCCGACACGGAGCTCGAACTCACAAACCATGAGATCATGACCTAAGCCGAAGTCCGACAGGCAACCGACTGAGCCACCCAGGCACCCGCATCCAACATTTCTTAATACCTACTAGTTACTGATAGCTGTACTGCCCACATTTCTCTAATCATAGCTCACTTTGAGCTCAAACAATATCCAGAAGATGCTGGTACCTCTTTCTGTAGGATATGGAGACTTAGGAAGTTTCAGTAAATTCATAATCAATGGCAAAGATGACCTTACAAATTTTCTAAATAACTGATTTACTGAGACATAATTCACACACCAAATAGTCTACCCTTATAGAAATTCATGCATTTCTCCCTGGGGAGAAATGTACCTCCCCAGGGACATTTGCCTGTATCTGGAAGCACTTTACGTTAACTGGAGAGGGGGGGTTGCTGGCATCTAGTACTGCTAAACATCCTACAGTGCCCAGGATAGTCACCATCGCCTGACCAAATAATCTGGCCCCAAATGTCAACAGTGCTGAGGCTGCAAAAATCTGATCTAGAAGTTCAGAGTCTAAGTTTTACTTATTTTCAATGATTTCCAGACAAGTCAAGAGAGTCATATTTTTTCAGGGCATCTTAAAGAGAAGCATCAATTCATATCTTGCTCTGAGCACCCAGGAAGTCCCTGCTACACTTAAGTAAGTATTTCCTGGCGCTTCTATCACCACCTCTCACAGAGCACCCGACTAAGGACTTTGTTCCCCATAAGAATTCCATAAATGTTTGTGTGTTATATGGGTGAAATGAAGGGTCAAAAAGGTGGTTCTTCCCTTTTTAAGCATCACAGTGAGAATACAGCTTGCATCCCATGTGAGCCAATTAGCTTGCCTCTGTGATATGGCTTTTAGACTACCGTTTTAACCTCAACCCTGCTACCTCACAAATAAATGCCTTTGGTCACAAAGGGGATGCCTAGAGAGTATGTAGCAAACTTAGTTCAAATTCATCCTCACTCAGGTAAGAAATAAGTCAAAATACCTGCCATAGGAGGAGGGACAGTCTTGTCAGGGCCATATGCCAAAGAGCAGCAACACCATTAATTATTTGGAAGATTTCAAATCCTGGTTGACCTCATTTTTTTTCCTTTGCCAAGTGTGATTAGTCTATTTTTAATCCTGTTACTGGCTTGAGGTTTTTAACAACTGACATATGTCACGAACCATGAAAACACTAAGAATTAGGCACAAGAGACTCCCAGCTTAAGGTTAGAAAAAGAACACACAGGTTCTCTGTGAGGGAGAATGGATTATTTTAGCTTGCAAACAAGAACCGAGAATAACACTGAAATACGCTAAAGAAAACTCAGAGTCTTATCTTGCCGGTTCATAGCCACGATGTCCTCTGCTTCTCTTGGTTCCTCCAAAAGGAATTCATTTATCAGAATACAAAGCATATAGCCTTCGTCCCAATGAGGAAATAAACTCAACAGGTACTGCAAGCTACAGAAGGACAAACCATACGTTCTGCCAAGCACTCACACGAAAAGAACTATTCACAGTGTGCTCCAATAAATACATGAAGTCAAATGTCAAGCATCGAAAACATCTATCTGAGCTGGTAGAAATTATGAGACTGTTGTTCAGGGAACTGTATATAATGGAATATCCATCAAGGCCAAACAAAGGCACCGATCGGCCTCTCCCCATGAGAAACAGTGACAGCACCGAGCTTCTCAATGTAACGCTGATGTGGGCAGAAGCTCCAGCATGAGCCTTGACATGTGTCACCGCGCTTGGCTACAAATGCATTACAAGAAATTACATGGGATGCTATCAGAAAATTGAAAATCCGATGAGTGTTTCACTTAGTTACTGTAATTCTTCAATGCTATTCCAATCTTGTGTAAATTAGAAGGCACTTACAGCTCCGAAGCCAGACAGAAGAATGAACGAGGTTTTCATTATGCTTTTAATAGGTTTATTGGGAGGTTTCCTATTAAAAGGTACTTGAGGAAAATGATGGGTTGGATCTCTGTATTACAGGAGATCTTCAAGAGACAACCAAAATGGTACGTCACGTTTGCTATAAACAATGAGTAGCATGGCCATCTCTGGGTAGGTGCCTAATAAATTATCTTTAACGGAAGACTGCATATACAACTGATGATTGCCTAGTTATAATTCCAGCATGCCTGCAACATAGCATTCTAATAGCCATCATCTGTAGAGTCTAACCCTTTGATCCACACTACAGGAATAATCACCTTAAAACTAGAAAAAAACAAAAGTGGGTGGTGCATGGTCACTCTCCACTTCATAAGAGTTTGGGAGTACATTTCACACGCCTCCCATCACTACCATCATTATCACCACCACCATCATGAAATCTTCCCAATTATTTAATAACTGTCAGTAGCACAAAGAATGCACACATGATTAGGGACAATTATTATTTCAAAGAAAAATTGAATCACTTCAGATACTTAAGGTAAGTGTCCTTTGGCTCAAGTAAAAAGGCTACTTCTCAATATCAAAAGGAAAAAAATTAGCCTATGGAGACATTTTCTTCCACAAACAAGAACAGCCTTCCTTTTGTGAGCATTGGGATCATTTACTGCAAGGAAACCACAATAATGTATAGTGATTCGATGAAATAATACTTTGGACCATCAATCTAACTTATGAACATAATAGTATGTTAAGATAAAGCACTTCTCTTCTGGTACACAAACCCATCTATAATGGCTAAGAATATGTTTTCATTAAAACATTCGTATACAGAAAACTCAACTCTCAACTCTGTTTCCATGGCAACCTGCAATTCAACTTTTCAGTGCACTCAATGCCAGCTCTTTTTCTTACATGTAGGTCCTGAAGAGCATTTGTAAATAAAAATTTTAAGAGGGAAATCTTTGGACAAAGTGTTGCCTAGACACAGAAATAAGGGGGGAGGGGGACTTAAGGGTGCTAATTTCAGCTCTGTTACCCCAGATACTCACTTAACATGCTCACTTAACAAATATTTATTAAATACCTACCAGGTGTCAAGATGTAAAAGTAATGTTACCATACTCAGAACCTGGCATAAAGTAACATAATCAAAGTAAAAAGTGCTTCCAAAATGCCATGGGAGGGAAGGATTTGTTCTGGTTAGAAAATATTGGAAAATTTGAGGAAGCACTGAAAAATGAGCTGGGTCTTGAATGACACATATCTAAAAACAAAGAGATATGGCCATGGGTAGCTATCAGCTGTTATCAGCAAGGGGGAAGAAGTGGAAAAGATACCGCAATTTGGGGAAAAGGCAGTGCTTCTTTCCAGATGAAGCCACTGGTTAGTGAAGGATAACAGATTCATGATTTACCCTCCCACTCATTCATTCATTCACTCGCTCATTCATTCCCCCCTTCAAAAAGTGACTGCTTACTCTGCTCCAGGCACTTGTCATTTTGCTGGGACACCCTAGTAAGCAAGGCAAAGTCATTTTCCTCCTGACACATATCTTCTGGGGGATCCTGTAATGCTTCTGATGTTTATCGAAGGCATTGGGTGTTTTCCAGCAGCAACAAGGAGCCATAAAGCTTTGACACAAAGAGTTACACAGAAAAGCAGGTTTTGGAGAAATTGATCAAAGAAGTGAGAGCAAGACCAGAAACGAAAAGGTATGTTTCAAAGGGTATTGGTTTTCCATGGCTGCCTTAACAAAGTCCCACAGACTCGTGGCTCAAATAACAGAAATTTATTGCTTCTCAGAACTTGGTGGCTAGGTTTGAACCTCAAGGCATCAGCAGGGGTGGTCCTTCTGAGGCCGTGAGGGAGAATCTGACCCAAACCTGTGCCCTAGGTTCTGATGGTTTAATATCAATCTTCGACATCCCTTGGCTAATAGCAGCGTTAACTTCATCCTTCATGGCATTCTCCCCATGTGCCATGCCTTGTGTCCAAATTACCCTTTTATAAACAAAGACACCCAGTCGTATTGGACTAGGGCCCACCCTAATGACTTCATTTTAAGTTGGTTACCTCTGTAAAGACCCCAGCTCTGAATACAATCACATTCTGGTGTCCTTGAGATTAAGCCTTCAACCTATCTGCTTAAGGGTACAACATGCTACCATCCCGAAAGCCTTTGTACTCCAGGTGATCAGATTATGGATTTTAAAAAACTTTTCTTTCATCTTTTTAGCCAAATGAATCAGCATACAATTACTGTAATGGAGAAAAAAATAAAATTAATTTAAGAGAAGTAAAGAAGGCTGAAAAGAACATTGTGGAATCTGGAAGGAAGGAGGGTATTTGGGAGTGAAATGTATATAGCTAAACAGCCGACAGGATGAGGGGGGAAAGGGCAGGAGTCACCGAAAACAATGCTGAAGTGACAAATGAAACATAATAACAGTGAATAAACAAAACCAGGGGACACAGAGGAGGAGCAAAGGTAGGGGAGAAAGGAAAGTGAGTTTGGTTTTGATTGTGTGTCACCAGGAGAGAACCCAGAAGTTCACGAGTTTGAAGACAAACTCTAAGACAAGTCAGGATTATGCCCAGAAATTTTAAATCAAGAAATACAAACTCTGTGTATCAGTTTTTCTCCTGCAAAATAGTAGCAATATTCTTTTTATCTCATAAGGCATTCTGGAGATGAGAAAAGTCTGGGTGAAAAGCCCTTAG
Organism: Panthera tigris; assembly: GCF_018350195.1. Lineage (NCBI taxonomy): Eukaryota > Metazoa > Chordata > Mammalia > Carnivora > Felidae > Panthera > Panthera tigris. The sequence goes on from NC_056675.1 coordinate 36,322,136, forward strand.
AATAGGGTCTGACATAGGAGGTGCCCCCTAAAGTGTTATCCATGGTGACTGGCCAGGATCCTTGATGAAAATGGAGAAGTAAAGCAATTTGTAAGGAATTCAGGAGTCTATTCTAGAGGACTGCCTGCGCTTGCCCATGTCTGAGAGACAGAGAATGAAGAAGAGGTCACAAGTGATACAGAGACCCAGGCTCGGCAAGGAACATGAGAGGGCAGAGACTCAAGGAGCTGGGGTGGTCAGCGCCATCTGCTCGTGGACAGACTAAGGAGAGTAAGAGCTGAGAATAGGTGCTGACAACCACAGGGCCCCGGGTGACTTCCAAGAGCATCTTGTCAGTGTGGCAGAAAGTGTGGCAGTCAGATTAAGGGCAGGGGTGGAGGGGTGGGGGGGAGTTGGGTGGAGTAAACTGGCGGCCAAAGATAAGAAATCAAGCCACAGACAGCTCTTTTTCAAAAGTGAGGAGAAAACATCACTTGAGATGTCTTGTTTACAGGATGAGGTGCTCAAAAGCCAAAAGGGAAGGACCGGTAGAAGGAAACATATTCACCATATTAGCAAGAAACAGGATAATGTAGAGAGAAAAGGTGTACAAGGACAGGAAACAGCTGGGATCAAAACAAGGAAGGGGATAATTTTTTTTTAATGCTTAATTATTGCACCTGTCACCAAGGAACTGCTACCAATCACATGGACAGAGGACATTTGAGAATATGAATGAATGTTCCTGCCACCCACTGCTCTGAGGAGAACGTGCAAGCAGTTCTGATGGAAGGGGGGGTAGAACTTCACAAATCACCAGGCGGCAGTAGCTGAATAAAGACTGGGTAAGATTGGTTTTCCCCTGCAGCAAAATGCTGGACGCTACGGTGGCATGCCTACCAAACATGCAGGATAATTACAAGCAAAATGTGGAAGCAGAAGACTGTTTCAGAAGACAAATTAGCACAAAGCACTCTGCATGTTTTCCAGCTGAAGCTTAGGGAGAGCCCTTGCTTCCTCCGCCCCCATCAACATCGTCCTTGAAGAGCCTCACAGACACATCTGCAAGGAGAGAAGGATGATGGAATTCTACTCCATTATCTCCTTTGTCCTTCCTTTTCTTTCTTCCACCTGAGAAGGGAGAGGTCTTGACATAACATTTGGTGGGATAAAAGTAGAGAATGGGGCAGGGGGAGAAAGAGAAATAAACATGGGTGCATCTTGAGAAATGTAAAAAAAGACAATGAGAAAGAATCCAAGAGAGCAAGAAAGAGACTGATGGGGAAAAAGGTGGAGTGACCAAGTTAATCTGCATAATGAAAAACCAGACAACAGGGGTGCCTGGGTGGCTCAGTCGGTTGGACGACCGACTTTGGCTCAGGTCATGATCTCGCAGTCCGTGAGTTCAAGCCCCGCATCCGGCTCTGTGCTGACAGCTCAGAGCCTAGAGCCTGGAGCCTGTTTCAGACTCTGTGTCTCCCTCTCTCTCTGACCCTTCCCCGTTCATGCTCTGTCTCTCTCTGTCTCAAAAATAAATAAACGTAAAAAAAAATTTTTTTTTAAATACAAAAAAAAAAACCAGACAACAGAGAAAGAAGTGTTTATATAAGTGATGGCAAGTTTCAGGGTACCTTTTGGTTTGCCCCAGTGTGTTTCTTTGTATAAAATTCCTTGAAGAGCCTGACACAAGAGAGGTCTTGGGATTCAGTAGGATAAAAATATCTTAAACACAAAAGCGTAACCCTATTCTGGCTGAACTGTATGAATTGCCATGTTGTAAAGGACCTTAACTTAAAGGCAGCCTTAACACGTGGCTCCAAGCCCTCTTGGAGCACCCCTGATGAGGAAACGTAGGAGGCACTTGGGCATGATCATACAACCGGAGAGCAGCAGAGCAGGGAATCTCCCTGGGTCTGTAGGGCACTAGATTCCATGTTTCTAATCATTTATACTTAACTACTTCCTGAGACGATCATATCCCTCAGAAAAATAAAGAGTTGCCTCATGCTTCAACGCCCTGAGGACTATTAATTCCAGAGGGCAGAGAGAGCTTACCCTTGGCTCAGTCCTCAGGACCTTGGGGCACAGCTGTATGAATCAGTGAGTTAACATGCAAAAGCACTTAGAACAGGGTCAGGAACACAGTAAGTTTTACAGAATTGCTTGCACTGACAACAACAATAAAAATAAGTACACATAATAATACATCATAATTGTTGCAAACAGATCCAAGGTCGTCCCCCATGATTCCTGTCTCCTAGTGTTCACACCTTTTTATTATCCCTTCCCTTTAAAATGGAAAAGACCTGTAACTTGCTTCTAACCAATAAAATGCAGTAAGGTGATGGGATGCCATTCCTATAATGACGTTTCCTGACATAAGACTCTACCTTGCTGTAAGACATGCTCCAGTCCTTCTCCCTCCTTGTGCTGGTTTAGAAGAAATAAAATGCCATGAAGTCTACAGCTGCAAGGAATTGAATGCTACCACACAAGCACAAAGCAGGGAGCTTGGCTCCCCAATCAAGCCTCCAGATGGAAACCCAGCCCTGACCAACATCTCTATTTCAGCCTTGTTGAACTCTAAACAAAGGACCCAGCTAAGCCATGCACAGACTTTGGACCCACAGAAATCATGAGAAGCAGAGAGAATGAATGTATATTAAAAGAACAACAGTGTCAGAACCAGCTACGTAATTTGCAGGACCCAGCACAAGATGAGAGTGTGGGGTTCCTTGTCCAAAAATTATTTAAAATGTCAAGACAGCAACAGAAGAACATTAAAGCAAGTACAGGGCCCTCCTGGGTGTGGGGCCTTGACTGCCCAGGTCACAGACCCATGAAATTGGTTCTGAATATAGCATGTGGTTAATTTTAACATTCAATATTAACAACAGAAGAAAATTCAAAAGCAGGTCTGTTTGACTTCAAGGATCTCGAGAATACAGCACAGGGTTAAAAGGGTGACCTGTGAGGCCATCAGACAGACTGCCTAGGACTGAAGCTTTACTCCAGTACTGATAAGCTGGATGACCTTGGGGGGAAAAAAGTGTTTAGCACAACTGACCCTCTGCTCACTTGTGTACGAAATGGAGATAATAGTACCTCAAAATGCTGTGAAGAGTAAGTAATGTTTGTTAAGCACTTAGAACTGTGTTTGGCACATAGTAGGAATTCAACAAACGGCAGATAACTTATCAACTTAATACCATTCTACATTCCCTATCTAATTATTTCCCAATGACAAAATTTGTATGCATCTGCTGAAGCTTCAACAGATTTAGGAAATAATCACCTATTGATGTGATTCATGAAAGTACCTGGGTAGAGGAAATATGATAGATTAGATTCTTTAAAATGTCTCGGATCAGAAGCAAAACAAAAAAGCAAGTTGGGAGTCTCCAACGGTGGAGGGGTGCTAATTAACAACTCAATTAAAAAAGGCAAATTAAACTTTATGGTTCGTTATCCTCCAGTGCTTGGTAAATTGTTTTGCTAGGCGAATGATTAAAAATGATCATTTCAGAAACCCGAAATAGCTTCCAAGGAACACAACTATTTTTCAATATTATACAAAAGGTTTCACCACAAAATAAACTTACTTGATTAAAAGGAACAGTACTTCTCTGTGTATGGAAAGCCAGCAGTACAAATGTCGGCTTGTGATGCATTAGGTATTTTTAGGGGCTGTGTAAGAATTTTGAAGAGAAATGCTGCCTTATGAATAAAACACATCATCATTTCCTTTTGTGCACTTTGTCTTTGTAGGCCCCATACAGGTTTTTCTAGAATACCAGTTGCAAATGTATAATTTACATCAAATTAGTTTAGACCTGAGTTCTGCAGAAATGCACAGAAGTCAGGCATTCCTAAAAATGAGTAATTTCTAGGGAATCTAAAAGATGGTCAGAAAATAGACATCGTAACAAATTGAAGCATCAGCCCTCATCCTTGCAATTCTCCATGCTTTTTTCTCTGTAATTACAGCCACGGTTCTCAACTTTTTTTTTCCCTCCCCCAGAACACCTGAGACATATGGCATATTCCCATCAGCAACTGGGATTATATGCATGTACAGGGAAGCAGTGTATCAAAAGCAAAGCCAGCTTTGGACACCAGGGGGCGCAAGCATGGAAATGGCACTAGCAGGGATACAGCTCTGATAGTTTAGGAAGAAAGTACAGCCCCTCCATTCCTCTGCCTCAGGGCCTTGCTCACACCTTCTCCTAACAGATTTATATTCATTATCTTAACAACCATCTGACCAACAAAGCATCTAAAGTAACTGTCAAAATGGTCCAAAAAAGCACCAAGAATGCCACCAGCTACCTTCAGCCACGCTTCTTAGCTTTTTATTGTTTAACCTATCACCTTTCCATCCCTCATGATTAACCAACGTTCCATTAGCTGATTATCTCCATCTTTCCTTCAGATAGCCTGACTGATCCACATTTAAATCCAACAGTTTCTTTTAACTTACATGTTTCCAAATAACTATACTCTGAAGATTTTTATTAATGCTCTTATCCAAATATCCAGCAAATTTTATCTTTACACCTGAGCCCAATGATTCTGTTAACCTTCCCATTTGCCTCAAAATGATGATGGTATTTGACAAGTGACTGGCAATTTTTATATACTCCCAACACTCTTCCCCATTAAAACAATCAAAATGCAACAAACAACAAAAACTGCACTAAACTCTGTGGCCCCTTGTCACCTCATTGTCCTACATAATGAAAGTCCAGAGAATCCTGGTCTAGAATGGATGTTTTACAACAAAGAACCAGGTATTTGAACTCAGAATGACCTTTTTGTGGATAAAACCCTCTTGTTAGTCAATTCACTGGAATATTGTCCAGATTAGCCATTTCTGAACTTTAGCCCCTGAGAACTTATGGATGGCTTTGAAAAGCTCACCATGGGGCGCCTGGGTGGCTCAGTCAGTTGAGCGTCCGACTTCGGCTCAGGTTATGATCTTGCGGTCTGTGACTTCGAGGCCGGTGTCAGGCTCTGTGCTGCTGACAGCTCAGGGCCTGGAGCCTGCTTCAGATTCTGTGTCTCCCTCGCTCTCTGCCCCTCTCCCACTCATGCTCTCTCTCTGTCAAAAATAAACACTGAAAAAAAATTAAAAAGAAAAAAGAAAAGCCCACCATGGTCTGCCTAGGATAGAGTGCTGGGGAATGAACCCCTCCACACTCTTAAAAGAGATTGAGTTTAAGCCCAAGGATAACTGGGCCACCAGTGAGTCCCCTCCGTTCCATCTCTGCCTGCTCCAGACCAGGCCTTCTGAGCAGGGCAGGGCTGATGGCCTACTGTGAGTGCCTACCACTTCTGCATCATGCTGTAGCTCTTCCTTACTCACAGGACCAGGTAGCACTCAGTATGCCTCCCTAGTCAGCAGTGAGCTATTACAATACCCCTAACCAGACATTCATTTATGCAACATTATTTGCTAAATAAATATATGCCAGATACTGGAATAGGCTCTCGGGATGTAGTGCTAGGCAAAAACCAGACCAGTCTTCTCGATTAGTGCCTGCAGACCTGAATCAAATAATCATGAAAGTAAATGTAAAACTGCAACTATTGATGTACTGAAAAGAAGGAATACTTGATACTGTAAGAAATTCTAAATTATAAAAGAAGAATGCCCCCTAATGTGAGCTGAAGTCTAAAAAAACAGCTGGAACTAAACTAGGTAAGCAAGGACCTGTGTGTTTGTGTGTGTGTGTATTATGGAGTTGAGCCCAGGAGGCATAAAACACAACATGGATTAAAGACCCTACGGCAGAATAAAACAGGGTGTTTTTGAGCAACCGTAAGAAAGAAATCTCCCTGAACTGTGAGGCATTTGAGCAAGGTAAGGATACAGAAAGAGGGTCTCGCAGACCACAGGAAGAACTTTAGCCTTTATTCAAAGAGCAATAGAAAGTCACCCAAAAGTTTGAAGGGGTGAGGTAATATTTGGGTTTTAAAGAGATGGCTCCAACTCTAATGAAAACACTGATGGCAAGGGTAAGAGTAGATGTAAGCAAGGGTGTTTGGAGGTTATCTCAGGAGTCAGGCAGAATTGACTGACAGCAGCTTCGATCACAGTGGTGGCAATGAAGGTGGTGACATCCTAAGAGGTGAAGAATCTGAGTGGTGGAGTTATCATTTACTTATTCAATCAGAAACACATACTGGGTGTCTGCCACGTGCCTGATGTCACTGGAGATATGAAGAAACTTAAAGATGAGTATTATGGACTCTGCCTCTGAAGCTCACATTCTAGAAGGAGAGACCAACATGGAAGCCGGTCATGGCCATCCTGGCAAGGGTAGAAGAAGGCATGATCAACTCTGCAGAGCAGGTGAGTAATCAGGGGTCTTGCCAGCACAGAAAATAGACGATACAATAGTTGATGTAATAGCCCATCTTGCCAGAGAGCAAAGCCCCGTGAAAAATGAGGTCCAGCATCACAGAAATTTTCTCTTCCAGCCCTGTACCCTCAAAGAAGACATTTTTAAGTGAGTTAGAAGGTAACAACTTGCAACCCCCAGGGCACTCTCTCAAAAGAAAAAAAAAATTCACACAACAAATTCACAACAGAGACCTCTTGGAAAGCAATGGTCTCCCACTGTCTTTATATGTATTTTGCCTATGTCATGTATTGGTATGGTTATGTTTATATTCACTTTTATGTAGGTTCTTGGAGCCAACTGCATTTTTATAAAGCTGAAGATAAAGAGCTAAGAATCAATTGTCCTTTCTGTGTTAACAAATAGTCCATTATTATTGGCAATGATACATTTATACTATGCACCTTTGTAATGTCTTCCTGGGTCTGTTTTCTCCAATGAGTGCCTTAACCTATACCAATGAGCACCGTATTAGTCAGAAGAGACAAGGATATGCTGCAAAAACAAATAACCTTAAAGACTCAGTGGATTAACACAACAAATGTTCATTTCCTGATAGGAGAAACCAAGCTCATTAATTCAAGCTATTTCATTTCATTCCAGTGGTAACTTTATCTCAATACTTGCCTCAATGGGAGAAATAAAGAATGGAGAAGACATTCATTTCATTGAACAAAACCAGTCACACAACCCTACCTAACTGCAAGGGTGCTGGAAATATAGGGGCACAAATGTACCATTTGTTGAGCAAAAATGATTCTGCCAAAAGTGTCCTCTATTATCTTTACATTTTAGTCACATACCACCCATGGGGGAAATGTTTCCAAGGTGATAAGACATTTTCTTTTTCCTTGATTGGTGGTTAAAACCTGGTAAAGAGCAGCTGCCTTGTTTGTGAACTAACGCATGTTAAGCTTCTATTTGGCAAAATAAAATAATGATAATAAACAATATATGCTTCTAAAAACTAATTAAAGAGCAAGCTCAAATCATCATGAAGCCAAATCGGTTTTAAGTAAAGCTTCTTAAGTGTCATTATCCTTTAGACATACATGGAAAGTGCTTTGTGACTTCCCTCCCCCCTCGTATCTTTTAGCCTCTCAAACAGCCACCCACAGAGAGCCCAATAGTGGCAAAAGAGAGTTCTGATGATACCAGCACATGTGAGGCTCTCTAAATTTATGAAGGATGATTACATAACGATGATGAGTCGGAACTTCTCTCACTTTCCATAGAAAGCTAATGGGGAAGAAATGGGCTTTTATAACTGCAGCATGAACAAATTAGATCAGTCAGTAAAATAATTTTATGACCAAAGACAGTTGCTAGGTATCGATAGGGTGAATCTTGAAAGGATCAATTCTGTTCTCCCTGGCCACCAGTTTTTCCTGCTTTGAAGCCTTCTGGGGGAGTGGAAGAGAACTGCAGAGTTCTGCCCTCAGCTGCTCTGGATCAGAATGTCTGCAGCTAGGTTTTGGAGTCTTATTAAAACAATTTGTCTAGAGCAGCGGTTAGCAAGGTTTTTGGGAACAAGCCACATAGTAAACAGTTTAGGCTATGCTGGCCATACAGTCTCTGTCTCAACTTCTCAACTCTGGTATTCCTGTGCAAAATCAGCTGGAGACAATATGTGGGTAAGTCGGTATGGCTTCATACCTGTAACATTTACAAAAACAGGTGGCAGACCACATTAGGCCCCTGAGTGATAGTTTGCTGACCCCTGCTTTTGAATATTCTTTTTAAGGATTTTTTTAAGTTTATTCATTTATTGTGAGGGGGAGGGGGAGAGAGAGAGCGAGAGAGCGAGAGAGCGAGAGAGCGAGAGCGAGAGCGAGAGAGAGAGAGAGAGAGATGGAGGGGCAGAGAAAGAGAGAATCCCAAGCAGGCTCCCTACTGTCAGCACAGAGCCCCGCATGGGGCTCAGTCTCACAAATGGTAAGATCATGACCTGAGCCAAGATCAACAGTTGACACTTAACCCACTGAGCCATTCAGGTGCCCCAGGGATTTTTTTTCAGATACAATGTGCACAGAGAATGCACAGATCTTAAGCTCATAAAGATTTAGAGTTGTGATAAATATATACACCCATCTAACCATAGTGGTAATCAAGTGTAGATCATCTCCATCACCTGAGTGCAGTGTCTTGTCCCAGTGTGGCCCCCAGTGGGGCCAGGAAATGAGTGTTCTATATTCTCTCACCATTAATTTGCCAATTCTTAAACATCATATAATGAAAACACACAGTATGTATGCTTCTGTGTCTGGCCCTTGATGCACTTCCCAATGTGTGTGAGACTCGCCCACATCAATGCACACATCACTAAGCTAGTCTTTTCTATGTTGTTGAACAGTATTAAACTGCATGAGTACCACTATTTGTTTACCCATTCCTTGTCGGTGGACATAGGTATTACTGTTTCCAGTTTTGCCTAATATGAATAAAGCTCCAATAAACTTTATTACTGTACCTTTGCATCTGTGTGTGTGCAGGTGTGTGTGGCTGTATTTTAAAATTTTTTTTTAATGTTTATTTTTGAGAGACAGAGAACAGAGCACGAGCAGGGGAGGGGCAGAGAGAGAGGGAGACACAGAATCTGAATCAGGCTCCAGGCTCTGAGCTGTCAGCACAGAGCCCGATGTGGGCTCAAACCCAAGAACTGTGAGATCATGACCCGAGCCGAAGTCAGACCCTTAACTGATGGAGCCACCCAGGTTCCCTGGCTGTATGTTTTTATTACCCTTATGTAACTACTGGAGAGTAGAATTGCTGGACAATAGGTGTTTCACTGTAAAATGAAGAGCTGAACAGATTTCCAAAGCACTTGTACCAGTTCACACCCACCAGCAATGTACGACAGTTCTGTTCCTCCACATCCTCACCAACATTTGGTGTTTTTATTCTTTTTAATTTTAGTTATTGTAGTGGGTGTGAAGTGGTATCTCACTGTGATTTTAACTTCATTTCCCTGATGACTACCATCTTCAGCACATTTTTCTATGCTCAATGGACATTCTCACACCCTCTGATTGGAAAAGCATGTTCAATTCATTCTCCCATTTTTAATGAGTTGTCTTCCCATATTCAGGACATAAGTCCTCTGTCAGCAGTACTGTGAATGTGTTCTCCCAGTCCACAGCTTGACTTCCCATTTTCTTAATGATACCTTTGACATTAGTTTTTAATTTTAACAAAGGCCCCTTTCCCCCTTTTTTCCTTTATACATTAGTGTGTGTGTGTGTGTGTGTGTGTGTGTGTGTGTGTGTGTGTATGTGTGTATGCATGCTTTAAGAAAACTTAGCTTACACCAGGATTGCAAAGATATTCTCTTATGGTTCCTTGCAGAAACGTGATCATTTTCAGTGAAACATGGAGATATATGAATCATTTCAAATTAACTTGGGGGAAGTACAGGTCAAGGTCCATTTTTTTCCATTGTAATATAAACTTCCTTCTTAGATTTACTTTAGCCACATCTCATAAATTTTAATATGATGTATTTTCAGAATCAATCATTTAAAAATATCTTAGGATTTTCTTTGTGAGCTCTCCTTCTTTAAAGCGTTGGTTATTTAGAAGTTTTTTTTTTTAATTTTCTTTACAAATAACTAGAGATAATTCTAACATCCATGTCACCTCAGGGTCTGTTTCTAATGACTTTATTTTATATCTTCCATGTGGGTTCCATTTCCATGCTTATTCATGTGTTTAGCAACGTTTATTATACATTAGACACGATGGACAATAGTCCAGATTATGCTACCTTCTTTTAGTCACATGGGTAATTAAATTCCTAGAGTATTATTTTGATCCTGTTGAATTTGGTTTTATTTTTTGTCCAGTAGCCATATCTCTGTCTCAAACTTTGTCACTTGGTGTCCTTATTCTAGTGGAATTAGAATTTACTAGTAAGACACGGCCATTCTGGGGTCAAAGCTGATTATACCACGTGTTCAGCAGACCCCTCACCTTGGTTGGATCTTAATGTGTTGCAGCACTACACAAATGTTGGTGTTATTTAGATGTCAGCCCTGCATCAAGGGATCCCTGCTAAGTCTGGTGATATCTCAACCTGTGCATGGATACCCCAGCTCTCAGCCAAGGACCTGCAGTAAATCCCCGTGAAGATTTATAAATTCTCCCCTGAACATATTCTTCTTTTCTGGTACCCTGCCCAAAGAATTCCACTTCAGGAGCCAAGAATTACAAGGTCTACTTCTTAGTTTATACTCTCACTCGTGTGGTACAACCTACCTGCACTACAGCAGGAAAGGGCTCCTGGACAGAAAGCCAGGCTTCCGTGAGGCTCAGTGTATGTGCTGCCCTTCTCTCAAAGATCAGAAAACTGCCCCACCTTTCATAGATGCTTTCAAAGAATAGCCTCACAGGTTTCATTGTTTTACCAATGTTTTCAATAGGAGGGCAAGCCTGGTGTCAATTATAGCATCATGAGTGGATATACAAGTCTTTTTAGAGTAATACAATCCAAAAGAAGCAGAATTCAAGCCACATATAATTTTAAATTCTCTAGTAGGCACATTTTTAAAAAGGTAAAAATGAACAAGTAAAATTCTATTAATACTGTGTCTTTAACTGTATATATACAAAGATTATCATTCCATTGTATAATTAATACGAAAACTATAGAAATATTTTAATTCTGTTTTCACATTAAGTCATCAGACACTTAACAGCACATCTCAATTGAATCTAGCCCGATTGCAAGGGTCGGTCACCACACGTGGCTGGCAGTTACTGTAATGGATAGCACCGCTCTAAAGTATACTTAAGCACAATAAATTGGAGTAACACTGGACATGAGGGGTTTCCAGACAGATTTCTAGTACCCCCAAGAATATTAATCAATGCACACTTCCTTTATTCAATTCTCTGAAGTAGAAAAACGCTCACATCAAAAACTTGCTTTGTTTCATCAAAACTACAGGCAAAAAAATTTTTCAGTTTTAGGAATGCAAACCAAAGTAGCTATTACAAAAGTAGCAAGTTAATGTCATGAAACTGAGAATGTGTTACTCACATCCCATCTCTCCCTGAGTGTTGAACATTTATTTAATGGTGTGACCTTTTTAGGTCTTGATTTCCAAATCTATGATGTGAACAAAGCCATAAACTGTGCTCACTAGGATGCAGGATGGTTTAAAATTGACTGGTGAACAGAATTATTTGAAAAGGTCCCACATGAATCTTCTTTAAAGGCTTACGACCACCTAACCTGCAACTCATTTCTGCAAGGTCAACTTCATTTCCACTTCTGTAATTCAAAGCTACATGTTTCTAAGACCCACAAACACATCACTCTACTTCTTTGGAGTTCCTGCATGGCCTACCCCAGGGTTTGGCATATAATGCTCAAAGATTTCTTGAATTAAAAAGCCCTGGGGTGCCTCGGTGGCTCAGTCAGTTGGGCGTCTGACTTCGGCTCAGGTCATCATCTCGCGGTTTGTGAGTTGGAGCCCCATGCTGGGCTCTGTGCCGACAGCTCAGAGCCTGGAGTCTGCTTCGGATTCTCTGTCTCCCTTTCTCTCTTCCCCTCCCCCGCTTGTGCTCACACTCTCTCTCTCTTTCAAAAATGAATAAATGTTAAAAAAAAAGAAATAAAAAAAAAAGCCCAGATCAACAGAGAGTAATGTTTTTTAATCAAGGGCAATTGCAGCAGGCACTCGAATAAGGTAGAGGAGGAGAAAAGCAATGCAGAAATAGAAAAGAACTTCTTTAAAGGAGAAAGAAAATAACCTGAGATACAGAAGTATGTGTGTTCTGCCCTCTTATGGCCAACTGTTGAATCCCATCTAGGGAGGGCTGCTTCCCTCAACCCTCTATTATTCCAGCCACATTGACTTCCTTTCAGTTTTTTCAAATAGGTCAACCTTCTTCCCATCTCAGGGCCTTTGTATTTGCTGTTCCTTCCTGCTAGAACGCTCTTTCCCATAGCTACTGGCAGAGCTTTCTCTTTCCTTCTCTCCCAGTTTTAGCAGAACCATCTCTCCGCCCCCACAGAGAGCCTCCTCAATAGACTCTTATTATTTTCTGCCTCAGGATCAAGTTGATTTCTCTCCTGGTATCTATCACAAGTGTTTACCTCTGTGTTGTCTTGTCTCTCTTGTCTCTCCCTGAGAATGAAAGTTCCATGAGGGTGGAGCACTGTAGTCTCTCTTGGGCTTCCTAGCCCCTGGTCTAGCACCTGGTCTCTACTAGACCCTTGATATACATACCTGTTGACTACTACATGAATGTTATGCCTTTGGACTTTGGAGGTCTCCAATGGGGAGGAAAAAAACCCTGATCTACTCAAAACAAACAAGGGGGCCAGACCTTAAATCTAAGGCCACTGTTCCTGGCAGTGGACACGGTGACTTGGACTGTGGGCCTGGACCTATGGAGAAGCTGATTGGGAATCTGACTCCATCACTTACTAGCTCTGTGTTCTTGAGTACATTATTAACTGTCCATGTCTGGTTTTTCCTCCTAAAATGGGATAACTTAAAATACGTACTTCAGAGAGTTTTAAGGAATTAAGAAAATAATGGATAAAAAGCACTGGGTTTGGCACACAGAAAACATTTACAACATGATCACTGTTACCAATAGTTCTTGTCTAAAAATTAACCTCATGACACCAGCAGAACATGAGAGATGCTAGCACAGATGGCCTAGGCGCTCAAGGTCACCTTTGCCCAATTCGCTGCCATTCTGGAGTTACCATTTAGAAACTTGTGAACACAGTCTTCCTCATTTATTGGTGAATCCCCCCCTTTTTTAATTTTCCATTATATTTCGAATTGGGTGTTTAATCCTTTGGATTTGATTTCCTGGCTGCAGCAGAAATGGAAAATTCAAGTAAACACCATATTGGAAATCTGACTGTTCAATGAAATGCAGACTTCTTTTCTCATTTGTCATAGGAAAGAAAAAAAGAATGAAGTTAAAGTTGTTTATAAGACAATCAAACTAAGCTCCTTGAGAAGCAATTATTTCGGAGGAATTCCCCCATTCTTCAGAGCTTTACCATTGTAATACTGAAAGGTATTTAACTGGAAATCATTTTTTTAAACAGCAGTCTCATAATCCGTTAAACATCTCTCCCCAGCAGTATCAGTAGGAAGGCTTGTACATCTCACAATATAATGGAGAAGAAAATCGCCTACGAACCCTTTGCCACTGATCTGTGAGAACACCCTACGGAGAGCTGGCTGAGGATGGTAATTGCATTACCCCATTTCCTGCAAATCCTGATCAACCAGAACCATCAATCCATGTAAGTTACGCACTTCCGCTGACTGTGGCCAGCTCCTGTAGCCTTTTCACCTTGGATTCAGAGCTGGCGATCAGACCAAAGCTACTTTAGGTGAGTGCTTCCCCACGAATTTAATCCTTGACCAATGAGAGGGACACTCCAGGCATATGCCACTCACATTTTTACCGACTCAAGGGTTATCAGCAGTGTAGAGCCTCTTGTAAACTATCAAGTGCAGATGCAGATAATACCAATCACTGTAAGGCCCAACCACATGCCCAAAGACAAGTAACACCCTCTCTCCCAGCTCTGGCGAACACAAAGGTCTTCAGTGCCCATCTTACTGGTTTTCCCATTTCAATGGAGGAAGTAAGAGGCCCCTTATATGACATCAAGTCTTCTTCATCTTCTGTCTCCTCTGTCTACTGAATTATATTTCCACTTTTGGATAAGAAAAAATGTATTAATTGAAGAGAGTTTGAGGGATTTAGGGCTCATCAAAGGAAAATATAGAGCCACAAAAGGTAGTAAAACACAACACATTTTGTTGGGTAGCACTTGGACAGGGTTGTAGGAGAGAGAAGCCCCTTACAACATGAGACCTTGTGGCTTAGCAACTCTGGCTGTTATTCCAGAATACCACAGACTGAGTGGCTGAAACAAAACACATTTATTCCTCACAGTTCTTGAGGTTGGAAGTCCAAATGAAGGTGCGAGCAGATTTGGTTCCTGGTGAGAGCCAGCCTCCTGGCTTCTGGACACCCATCCCCCAGCTGTGTCCTCTCTTGGCCTTTGCTCAGTGCATGGGTATGGACAGAATGCTCCCAAGGGTCCACCCTCATGGCCTCAGCTAAGCCTAATCACCAACCCCCAAGGCCTCATCATCACATTGGGGGTTGGGGCTCCAACATGAATTTAGGAGGGGCTCAGACTTTCAGCCCATAACACTGTCCAGAGGCTTCCATGGAGAAGCCACCACCCAGAACTGAAGAAGGTATGCGACTGGGTGATGTCCTTAGTGGCATGGCAGTGACGTGTTGGTCTGGGGCTCGAAAGGGCCACAGTAACTTGATGCTATGACTCCAAGGCCCTACCTCATCAATGGGTAACAGCTGTCTGGAGAGGTTTTGTGGGGTACACAAAACAGGTCCCAAATAGTGAAAATCTACTTGTTTGGGCTACTCTAAAAACAACTGGATGTATAAAAACTCTGAATGTGGCAACAGGGGATTTTGGGCTAATAGGCCCACAGTGAATAGAGGCCATACACAAGTGCTCATTTCCACAGCAATCCTTCCGGAAAGCAGGAGAACAAAGACAATGATCAGTGGCTGAAGTGATCCACTCCCAGACTGTGAGAAGAGGGTCCCTTCAGTGTAGGAGAGGGGGAGGCTGCCACTTCACTTCCCCAAGGGGCCAGGCAGGTGCCCCACCCCTGTGAGCTAAACACACTGGGGCTCCTTTAAGAACACAACCCTGAGGTGGGAGAATGTAGACCCAGTGTGGCCAGACCACAAGGTTTTTAAGACACTGGAATCCAATTCCTCTTTTTGATGCCAAGTATCTCATTGTAAAATGCTGACAACTGATCCAAACTTCAGATAAATCGGGTGGCTGAAACAAAATTCCTCCATGGGCCAGTTACAGCCTTCAGGTTGCCAGTTTTCAAGCTCTGCTTCCAAATGGAGGCAGCTAGAAACAAATGAGTACTCCAGAAAGGGAATGTATGGGGCAACAGGAAAAAAAAAATCCTCTGACCAGAGGAGGAACTTGCTTCTCCTACAATTTTCTTTTTGGCTGCTTATGGTATTTTTTTTCTGCTATTTTTTAATGTAGTAAAATGTATATAACATAAAATTTACCTTTTAATCCTTTTTAACTGGACAATTCAGAGGCACTTTAGTACTTCCCTCATGTTGTGTAACCATGACCCCTCTCCTGATGTTTCATCATCCCAAATAAAACTCTGGACCCATTAAATAATTCCCCATCTCCTCACTGCAGCCCCTGGCAACCACCATTCCACTATTTTCCATCTCTATGAGTTTGATGACTCTAGATATCACATGTAGGTGTAATTACACACTATTTGGCCTTTTCTGTCTGGCTTCTTTCGTTTAGCATTGTGTTTTCAAGGTTCATCCATGTAATAGCATATGTCAGAACTTCATTCCTTTACATGGGTGAATAATATTCCACTATATGGACACACCACATCTTGCTTATCGATTCATCTACCAAGGGACATTCTGGCTACCAACCTTTTGGCTACTGTGAATGATGCTACAATGATTGCTGCAATAACTTGGCAAACAGGTACCTGTTAAAGTTTCTGCTTTCAATTCCTTGGATAAATACTCAGAAATGGTAATTTTATGTTCAACTTCTTGAGGAATCTCCTGAAGTTTTATAGTTCCAAATTATCTCCCTAAATTATAGCAAAGACTTTCCCTATCCGCATGTCTGTTGCTAATGCTAATATTCTCTAGACAGTACCAGTGATGTATATATTTCCAACATATTTTTAAGGGTTGCTGAAAAATAGTTTTCTCTTATTGTGGCATTTCATTATTTTTAATTCTCATCGCCTTATCTTGAAGCTTATTTGCAGTAGCTTTGGCGCTTTAAACAGGGGGGATATTTTTACACAAACACACATACACTGCCACACAGATCACATTCTGCAACCTTGCAGAATGAATCACAAAGGTCCCATGGCTTTCTCTTCCCATTAACTGAGAAGATAGAGTTACTTTTCACCCTGCAGTGGGGGGAAGAGCCCATGAGCCCCTGGGGTGCTGCCTCAGCACATCAGCTACCCCACTGTCAGTCAATCATTAGTGGGGAAGAGGATGCTTGAAGGAACGCCAACTCAGCATAATATAAGCCTGGGGCTCAACAAAGAGCCATTGAAGGAAGGTGCAAGGCGGCATGTCTTAAGAGACGAATGCAAACGAGCAAAGCATGAAAACAGTAAAGAAAAGGGTTAGGGGGATTCACAAAATTCATCCAGGAGTCCCCAAGATATAGAAGCCTCCTTTAAAAATGAGTGTGTGTGTGTGTGGGGGGGGGGTGTCCCCTTTTAGACAGTAGGCTCTTTGTAAGTAATGGAGATAAGATATTAAAGAAAAATCCCCATTGTCAAGAAGCTCACAGATTAGCAGAGGAAGCAATCAAATGAGTAAAACACATTAAAAAACAATGAAAGCATTCACTGAGTACCTGCTTTGTCCCAGGCATATTTTTATAGGTGCTGCCTCATTCCACCCCGTGGTCATCCTATAGATCCAGGTACGGTTACTTACCCCTTCTACACAGAGGAGGAAACAATCTCAAGAGAGATCAATCAACTTTTCAAATTCACAAAGCTAGTAAAAGTAGGAGGTGGATTGGCCCCAGGCACCCTTAACTTTGAAAGCTCCCCACCATGGGAACTGTGCACTGTGCTAAGTCTTAAAAGGACAGGAAGTACAGGGTAACATGGAGTCCTATAAGGACAAACAGAAATGTTCCTCTGTATGAGGCAGGAACCCCATATTTTGACAAGCTCCCCTAATGTATCTTGTGCATGCTGATATGTACTTTTCTAGGACTGTGCATGTAAAACCATAACACACATGCTTCAGTGGGCTGGCAAGACTGTGTCTGGTGTACCTTAAGTCAAACTTACACACACTCCTGACACAGTCAATGGTTAGAGGTGAAGGTTTCTTTCATACAGGGGTGTGGTTCATGGTGATATTAGGACACACAAAGATAAAAAATAATAAAGTCAAATGTAAAATTTAAAAATGCACTTCTGTAGGATGAAGCCTAAGATTTCTAAGAAGTAATAAAAATAAATTTGCATGGGGAGCCTGGCTAGCTCAGTTGGTATAGCATGCAACTCTTGATCTCCGGGTTGTACATTCAAGCCCCACATTGGGGGTAGAGATTACATAACAGATTTTAAAAAATTAAAATAAATAAATTTATAGTAGGACAAAAACAACAAGACACAGTCCCTGTCTTCCTCAGCCCCCTCTGCCCCTAATTCGAGAGTGTGCATCCTCTTATACTAGAAACATGTTAATGAAAAAGTGATGGGGTTACAGTGCATGTTGGTAGCACCAGAACTGATGATGTCTGCCCACAAGACTGACAAAGACAGCACTGAGCTATACAGAAAGGGCACTCAGCCATCTAAAGTCAAAGCCATGAGCACAGTGGCTGCAAGAGAGGAAAAGAGGCTGAAAAGGAAAGGCAAAATGGTAACAAATCATCATCCTCATCATCCTCATTATAAGCAGCTAGTATTTATTGAGCCAAGATGAATTACTTAGATAATCCTCACCAAAAAAACAAACAAACAAAAACAACACATGATGCAGGCACACAATTCTACCTATCCCACATATGTGGAAACTGAGACTCAGGCAAATAATATGATCTGCCCAAGATTCCACGAAAATGGAATGGAATCCGGCACGATGGCTGGAGAAAAGGGAAAGGAAGCTGTCATTCACCTTCCTAATTTCCTCCCTTGGAAAGCACAACATGAGGAACAAGCTTATCAAGAAACTTGAACACTGCTGATGGGAATAGAAAATGGCGCAGCCACTGTGGGAGACAGTTTGGTGGTTCCCCAGTAAGTCACACACAGAATTACCACATGACAAAGCAATTCCACTCCTAGGTAAATACCTAAAAAAACTGGAAACAGACAACTTCAAAAAAACTATATTCTACTGTTGTATTCTACTGTTGAAATACTTACACACAGGAGCCAAGAAATGTAAACAACACAACATCCATACATTGATGAGTAGATAAACAAAATGTAACTGTCCATGGTGATGGAATACTATTCACCCATAAAAAAGGAACAATAATTGGTACATGCTACAAGGTAAGCGAACTCCAAAAACATGATGTTGAGTGAAATAAGCCAGACACAAAAGGCTACATACTGATGATTCTTTTTATATGTCCAGAATAAGAAAATCCACAGATAGAAGGCAGATTAGTGGTTGCCAGAGGCTGGAAAGAAAGAGGAAAGAGGAGTGCCTACATAACGGGAACAGGTTTTCTTTTGGGGTGGTAAAAATGTCTTTTTTTTTTTAAGTGGGCTCTGTGCCCAACATGGGGATTAAACTCATGACCCTGAGACAAGAGTCATGTGTTCCACTGACTGAGCCAGCCAGGCGTCCCTATGAAAATGTCTTAGAATTAGAGAGTGGTCATGGTTGTACAACACTGTGAATGCACTAAATACCACTGAAATGTATATTTTATAATGGTTAGTGGTTAATTTTATATGTTGACTTTTACCTCAATAAAAATGCAAAAGAGAAGAAAAAAGGTCAGGAATCCCAGGGTCCGTTTCCTTTCAAAGGAAATCCAGTGCCATTCTGCTCAGCTCACTAAAAAGGTACTTGGGGTCATGGGAGTGTGTGAAGCAAGAGAACATCAGAACCAGGCCTCTATGTCAGTGAACAAGCACTTTGGAAGTCACATATCATCCCAAAGCTGGGAGTGAAGGGTAGGAGACCCTAAGAAAGCCCAGAGAGGCATCCTGTCACTGTGGACATACTCTACAAGGCATTTCTGCTCTTGCTGGAGCATCACGGAAATGGTAGCATGGATAGAGGAGAACAGACTTCATAGATAAAGGAAGTGGGGTGCAGACAGAAACCTGATATGATGTGGCCAAGGTCACACAGTGAGAACACAGCCAAATAAGCACCCGAAGTTGCTGAAATGCCAGGAACCTATACATTCATATCCTTCATGACCCATGAGAATTCCAGCAAGCCACAGAGAAGAAGTCATTAGAGGGTGCTAGCCAGCTGGGGAATGGAGCGGGAAAGCTGACCCACACATAGCATCCCTGCCTTTTATCTTCTCTCATCATGAATCCACACGCCAAAATGCTCTGTTACATGCACACAGTTACCACCCAAGATTCCTGTTGGCCACATGGTTTGCATTTCTGCCAATCATTCTCCTGGCTAGAGATGGAGACTAATGGTAGGTACTCGAGTCCACTGCCTGAACTTCTAGCTCCTTACCTCTATTAAATCATTAATGGCATTTTTTCATTCATTGCCACCTATGCTGGCACACCATCCATTTTAATTCTCAAAGTCCAAACCTGATTCAGAAAGGCAGTAATTAGGGGTGAGCCAACTTTGCAGTAACTCAGAGTCGGAACTGAAACAAAACCATCACTTAGCCAGCTGTGTGGCCTCAGCACGGCAACATCAACCTTCTCTGCCTCTGTCTTCCCTGCAAAATGGGGATAAATGGAATGCTTACATCAAGGGACTGCTGTGGGGATTAAATGACACAATGAATGTGACTGTTTGGGACCCAACATTTAGCATGTGCCAGGTACATATTCAGTAAGCATGAATTTCTGTGTGATGAGGCAGGATAGTGTAGTGAGGGAAAGGTCAGCAAAAACAGTTTGACCGCCTAGATTCAAATAATGACTTCATTTCCAAATGAGCAAACTTGAGCAAGTCATGGACCCTCTCTGGACCTTGATCTTTCTCATCTGTAAAATGGAACTAGTTGTATCTAACAGAATGGATGAGTATGAACATTCATTGAAAGTGTCCATAAATAGGCCCTGCACAGTGCCCGACACACACCACACATGTGTGTGCCCATAGCTGCAGTAATTAATATTATTATGAGATTCACAGCAAAATGCGATGACTCATGTTGGTAGCATGCATCTGAATAATCATTTCTTCTAAGTAAGAAATCAAAATTTACAAAGCAATTAACTTTTTAACAGGAAATATTATTTACAGCTAAGGCAAAATATGTGGAAATACTCAGAGAGGCGGAAACACGTTAGTGGTTGCCCACAAAGGCAGTCTGGGAATGGTGGAAGTGTGCTCCATGATACCATGCCAGTGGATACATAACTTCATGCATTTGCCAAAATCTCTAAAACTATAAACAACAAAGAGTGAACTTTACTGTTTGCAGATTTTCTTAAAAAAATCCACAAGGATAGGGGAGGAAATTAAAAAAGAAATAAAGATGGGGTGCCTGGGTGGCTCAGTTGATTAAGCATCCAACTCTTGGTTTCAGCTGAGGTCATGATCTCATAGTTCATGAGTTTGAGCCCCACATAAGGCTCTGTGCTGTCAGCACAGAGCCTGCTTCAGATCATCTGTCTCCCCCTCTCTCAGCCACTCCCCTGCATGCTCTGTCTCTCTCTCAAAAATAAACATTAAAAAAAATGCAAACTATGACAAATTTAACAATGCTACCAGTGAATCACATACTCACACTGAAAAGCATCGGGAAGAAAGGAGTTAGCCTATGGAGCTTTGGGAAACTGCTCTGACGGGATATTTAGACAAAAGGATCTGTACGAACATGGTAGTTCATATATTTGTTTATCCCAGGGGTACAGGTCAGCAATTCAGAAACTACTTTATTTGAATTCTAGTAGTGAACAAATAAATATATTGCAAAGAATGTGAATCAAGTTTCTTGCTGTCAGAGAAGAAGTTCCAAATAAGTAAAGGGGAAGGTTCAAATAAACCCCTAAGAGTTGGATCAAAGTCCCAACTCTGTTATCCCAACAAAGATACCCAACTATGATTTCCCTATTATACATGGCTTAAATTTACTTTCTTTTGTAAAATTATCATGATGATAAATATCTATTTTTCTCTGGAAAAACTAAATGTCTATAAGCCGGTGAGAGCCTCTCTTATGTTTATTAAATTTTACTGGGAAGTGAAATCCTAAAATTTGAAGTTTCTATTCCACAGCATGTCAACAATTTTCTGCAGAAAACCCAGACATTAGTCCTAAAGGACAGGAATTTCCGAAAAAATCTCAAAGAGGTCTGGTGCCAACAGACAAGCTGGGGATGTGCTCATTATTTGTCTGATAAAAACAGCATCAAAAAGACTAACTTAGGGCAGCTTGGTGGTCTCTTGGTTATGACCCTCTCCAAGAAGACTTCTGTGCCATAGATCCTCATTTGTTATGTTTCATTCATAAAAATGAGCAATATACAACAATAAGTACAAATGCAGCAACTGTTAGCATTCTTATAAGCAATGAGAGTCAAAAAAGCTACCTACTCCAAAAAAGGTGTTACTTATGTTTTCATTGCATTTGATTTCAAAGACAGTCCTGCAATTTAATATTGCATGCAATTACTCCAAATTGCATGAGATGGAAATCACATTCACGTAAGAATCTAACTGTAAAAGGACTGAGGAGGAAAGAATTTACTAACCAACATCAGACCATCCTTTAATAACACAAACTTTTCTCTTTGTGAATAGGGTAGAAGATGAAGGAAGTAGAAAATAATGAGCACATACCTCTCATGAGACTGACAAGTAGAAAAAATGGCAAATAAAGACTTTCTCCCTGGGTGGCAGTAGTTTGAATACTGTCATGCTTACTCCTAAGTGAACCTCTTTCACAGAAACCTGCTCTGTTTAGAACAGCTGGATATCAACCCTAGGATTTCAGATCATGATAATAAAATATCATTATTATGCTGGTGGTGATACAGGTTTCTGTGGGATGGGAGCAAAGGAGAATGGCCTGGCAGTGGAATAATGGATACAAGGAGTAGCAGGGAACATAGCCTGTCTGACTCCTTCAAATCAATTCAAGACAACAAACATTTCTGAGTATACATTACATGCTAGGTACCATGCCTCTTTCATACTCCAAATGTGGGTAAAACCCAAGGATTGGCTTAAGTTTCTGCTGTTTTCTCATACCTTCACTGGGTCATTAGCATTGCTTTTCGCTGTTGACCTGAAAACATGACTTCAGGGTTTAACTATCAATGAATCAGTAGGCAGGCAGTTTCTGCCCTTCCCTCAAAAGCTAGACACTATCAAGACTGTGTTTCCACAATGCTCTCAGCCTTTTCGTCATGACCACAAGAAGGATATTCCAGCACTAGTCAGCAAGTCCACACGGGAAGCAGTAAGAAGGCAGGCATTCCTGTCTTTTTTTTCATAAACATACCAGCTTTCTCGAAAATCCCTGTGTCCATCAGATTTTCTTTTGTCTCTGTAGAAGAGTGAATCACTGGCCCTGACTCCTCTTTTCCCTGTAGCACTATTAAAAATCACACCCCTCCCATGGCTTCATGGTGGGCATGCTGATGACTGACTGTGGGTTTGGCCATACAACTTGCTTTGGTCAGTGGAATGTTAGGAAAATGTGCTTTTTACAGCTGGCCTGGCACTTTTTGCCCTTACACAATTCACCACAAGAAGAACACACCCCATGAAGTCTCTAGTCCAAGGAAAGTGAAAGACATCTTGGGAAGATTCAGACTCAACCTGTACCTTGGAGTCTGCAATACAGTCTGGACCAGCCAAATTACACTCATATTGCTACAGACCCACAGATCCAAGAGTAAGAAATAAATACTTATATGAGCCACTGCGCCTTTGTTTGATTTGTTACACAGCATTATGTTGGCAATAGCTGATACGATTTCATTGGCTGGAACCGTGTATCATGGCCTCTCCTAGGCCCAAAGGAGGTTAGAAGAGCGAACAATAAACAATAGAAACTAAAAGAGCTAACACAGAAACTTTCTGCCACACTTCCTGATTCAAAGTCTCACTCTACACAGATTTCCAAACCAGCATACCCTGCCTTGGTTTCTCAGATACTAGCTATACCCTCCAAACACCCATTAAGCATTTGCTCTGGCAGGTACTATGTTTTTCATTAGTATTATTTTAGAGGGAAAGAGGAAGAGAGCAAGCGAGCTACCGAGCAGGGGAGAGGGACAAAGGGAGAGAGAGAATCTCAAGCAAGCTCCAAGCTCAGCATAGAGCCTGCTGCAAGGCTCAATCCTACAAGCCTGGGATCATGACCTGAGCCGAAATCAAGAGCAGGACATTCAACTGACTGAGCCACCCATCGCCCTTGATGTATGCTATCTTTATCTCAAGCTCTGGGCATGTAAAACTAACTTGACTCCATCTCTCACGTCAGAATTTGGCTTCTCATCTGACTTCCTTAATACACCTTTATTACTTCAGTGACAAATATTCAACATCTCAAGGTTAACTTTGAGTTCTCTATTTGACTCCACATATTGGATAAACATTATAAGATTTATTATATTCATTTGTTGAGTACTTACAAGATTCCAGGCAATGTTCTCAATGATTTACATGCATTGCCTCATATAATCCTTAGAGTATAAGCTCTGGAGGTACATGAAATTTATTATCTTCCTTATAACGAAGAATTCAAAGGTTAATTTCTGCCATCTAATTATTGGCAGAACTGGAATATACCAGATAGTGGTTGAAAACCACTCCTTCACTGGTCCAAGTATTCTATGTGAGTAATTCCAATGAATCCATACATTAAATACCTTTGTATCACATCAATGAAGTAAGATGAGAAATAGATTTTACTGATTTTTTAATAATCATGCCTTTACCAAAAGTCTCTCAATTTCAAAATCATTCTTCCCCTAGGTCAGGTATGTTACATGAATTATTTCAATCAATTTATGCATTTATCCCCTTTTTATCAAATCATTTACTAGAAGATGAGAGATTTGATTATACAAATTCTTTAATAATCACACCCCCCAGCATATGGCACTTAACTTCTAACCCCACTGCTTGGACCCAAACAATTTAAAAAGTCTTTAAAAAGTCTTCCTTTCTTCTTTCTTACACCATACACAAAAATAACTTCAAAATGGAGTACAGACCTAAATATAGGACTTGAAACTATAAAAATCCTAGAAAAGAGCACAGGTAGTAACTTCTCTGACATCAGCCATAGTAACTTTTTTCAAGATAGGTCCCCTGGGCTAAGGGAAACAAAAGGAAAAATAAATCACTGGGACTACATCAATATAAAAAGCTTCAGAGGTGCCTGGCTGGCTTAGTTGAATGAGCATGTGACTCTTGATCTTGGGGTCGTGAGTTCAAGCCCCAATTTGGGTATACAGATTGTGTAAAATAAATAAATAAACTTAAAAAAATTGTAAGTTTCTGCACAGAAAGTGAAACAATCAACAAAACTAAAAGGCAACCAGCAGAATGGCAGAGGATATCTACAAAGGACATATATGATAAAAGGTTAGTACCCAGTATATATAAATAACTTACAAAACTCAACACCCCTAGAGCAAATAATCCAATTTAAAACAGGCAGAAGACATGAATAGACACTTCTCCAAAGAAGACATACAGATGGCTAATAGACACACAACAAGATGCACAATATGACTCATCAGGGAAATACAAATCAAAACCATGATGAGATACCTCCTCACACCTGTCAGAATGGCTAAAATTAACAATACGAAATACAACAGGTGATGGTGAGGATGAGGAGGAAAAAGGAAACCCCTTCCACTGTTGGTGGGAATGCAAACTGGTGCAGCCACTGTGGAAAACTATAGGGAGTTTCCTCAAAAAGTTAAAAAACAAAAACAAAACAAAACTACCCTATGATCCAGCAATTGCACTACTGGATATTCACCCTAAAAAATGCAAAAACACTAATTCAGAAGGATACACATACGCCAATGTTTACAGCAGCATTATCTACAACAGCCAAGATATGGAAGCAGCCCAATGTCCACTGATAGATGAAGGGATAAAGACGAGGTGGTATATACACACAATGGAATATTATTCAGCCATAAAAATGGACAAAGTCTTGGGGTGCCTGGGTGCTCAGTTGGTAGAGCAGGAGACTCAATCTTGGGACTGTAAGTTTGTACCCCACAGTGGGTGTAGAGATTACTTTAAAAAATAAAATCTTAAAAAAAGAAGAATGAAATCTTGCCATTTGCAACAAGATGGATGAACCTAGAGAATATAATGCTAAGTAAAATAAGTCACTCAGAGAAAAATACCATATGATTTCACTCATATGTGGAATTTAAGAAACACAATAAATGAACAAAGGGGAAAAAAGGGAGACAAGGCAAGAAACTGACTCTTAACTATAGAGAACAAAATGATGGCTATTGGAGGAGAGGTGGGGGGGGAAGGGCTAAATAGATGATGAGGATTAGGGAATACACTTGTGATGAGAGCACCAGGTGATGTATGGAATTGTTGAATCGCTATACTGTATATCTATAACTAATGTAACACTGTATGTTAACTAGCTGGAATCAAAATTAAAAGTTTTAAAAAAATTTTAATAAAAAAATACAAAGTATTCCTTTCTTGTTTCTTCTCATTCCAAATCATTCTGCATATTGCTGCCAAATTAGATTCCTTAACATACTGCCATCATCATCACATCTTTCTCCTGCCTTGCCACCACCAATAACTGCTATTAGAAATATCCAATATTTTCAGGAGAGATACCATGAAAAGCCATGTCATGAGGTTCTGCCCAGTAACTTCCAGGGAACATTCCTATGAGAAGACTCAATTAGACACTTAACATCTTTCTAAAAACAAACTGAAAAGAAGGGTGAAAGTGGAGTGAAAAAGAACTTTCTCAGAAAATCCTTAATTCAAAAGTTTTTTTTTTATGGTCTCATAGCCCATTCTGCCTACCTGATCAAGTTGAAAATTCTTATTCAAGAGCCTCAAAAAGATAAATCCATTCCAGTTTACTCCAAAATTAGTTCTAACAAGATTGGACTTTTGACTGAACCCAGACAAAGAGTAGGTGTCCCAAGGCTGATACAAGGTCTGTAAGCACAACTATATATGAGGGTGTGTGTTTGTTCTAACTGGTCAGACATTCATCCTAACTCATCTGAGTGTGTGCAGCAGTCATCACTAAGAATTAGGAATACCAGGGCGCCTGGGTGGGTCAGTCGGTTAAACGTCTGACTTTGGCTCAGGTCATGATCTTATGGTTATGGAGTTCGAGCCCTGGATCAAGCTCTGTGCTGACAGCTCAGAGTCGGGAGCCTGCTTCCAATTCTGTGCCTCTCCCTCTCTCTTCCCCTCCCCTGCTCACACTCTGTCTCCCTCTCAAAACTAAATAAAATTTTTTTTTAATTATGAATACCATCATTGTGTTGCCATTTCTCTTTGTAAAATGCCCTCATGCTCTCTGCCTAGCTTCTGAGCTCTGACCCCATATCCCACCCTATGTAACCTACAAGAATCCTCTCCTATGAACCCCTATAAATGTGCTGGGCATTATTATGACCAGCTTGAAACATCAAAACTCTATGTGCTCTTTCCCCCTTTCTCTGGATCAGGGTTTTGTAACCTCAAAACTAGTCACATTTGGGACCAGATAATTCTGTGTCCTAAGGGTTGTCCTGTGCCTTGTACTATCCTTAACAGCATCTCTGGTCTCCACCCACTAGATGTCAGCAGTACCCTCCCGAAGTGGTGACAACCAAGCGCGTCTCCCTCCAGATGCTGTCTGAAGTTGGCTTTATGGGCACAAGAGCTCCCATTGGGATGGTTTCCAACTCCTCTCTTCCCTCCACCATCCAGTCAGCGGCAGAGTGTCCTTCATATAGAAGGTGCTCAGTGTTATGGTGGATTGATTTCACATTCTCATGGATCTATCTTAATTGCAAGGTTTTGTTTTTTGAAACAGCCCAGCGGGTAGTTGTTTTAATCTGCCATTAAGTCCACATCATTTCACAAATGACTGCTTAAAAATGCACACTACTTAGGTATCAATTTGTTTGTGCAAGATACAGAATTCTGCTTCTCCTAATAGGATCATCTTCTGAAAAGGCAATCTTTTATTTTGTTTTTTTAGTGCCAACCTAGTATTCCAGGTTATTCTCTAGAAATCATCAATTTCCAGAGAGGTTATTTATAAAGCTATGGAAAATTGTGATTTTGCAAAGAAGTCACAATGACCCACAGAGAATAAACCAGAACACCAGAGAGCTGTTAAGAATAATGGACTAAAATAATAATAGTAATAATAATAATAAAGAAAAAAGAAAAACAAAAATCAGAATGAAAAACCTACTGTCATCATCTACAAACTATATTCCCATATAAGTAGCAGACATGCGTATAGATAAAATAATTGTTTTTAAAATCTTTTGTTTTATAATAAACTACATGAGACTACTTATTACATGTGTGACATTAACATTAGTGTGAGAAAGTGAAAACTAGATTATTAGGAACCCAAAATACACAAAGAAATTATTTCTAACTATAAAGGGAAAACCACATAGCTCTGTATCTGAATCAGTGCAACAAGAATTCTACGCTTTTTTTGTAATTTACTTAATATCCTGTTTGATGTAAAATTGAAGAAAAGAATGTAAGTTATCCCTAAGCCAACTTTTTAAACTAAAATGTTGTACAAAGATTCCTGTGGCATTTCAGCTGCCCTTAAATTTTAATAATACTGATAAAATATTCTACTATCCTCAGCCAAGTAATTTTTTATCTTTAATTGGTAAGCCCTCATTTATTATTTCTAAAGCATAAAAATTCTAATATCTAGGATTTATAACTTACCCAGGCAATCATGACTGCAAATGTATTTTTAAGTGCACTCAAAAATAGAGGAAGTAAATGAACACTAGGGAAATTTAAGTTTGGACTACAATGGAAAAAGAATTTTTTACAACAAATGTATCAATGACTAACCACACTAGGCCTCATCAGTGAAAAAACATCCTTCAGTAACCCCTGGGGTGATAAGAAAGACTTTTCACGGAATGAGAAGAAAAAATTCAGTCAGTAGAGAAGACCCAGGTCGTTCTGAGATGGAATTAGCACAGATCATTTCAAAATGACAGAGGAGCAAAACCTGAAATATAGTGTGAAGATTCAGTGAAACATAAATATTACATATTGATCCACAGATGATCAGTAAGAGCTTTTTGCTGCAGGCATTTTTATTCATAAAATAACCTTTACTCAAATATTAAAGGAGAAGGGAGTAGTGAGTTTGCAGAAAACAAAGCGCCATTCACAAAATGTCCCTACTGATACTGACATTTGTTTTATAGACAACATGATAAAACCTCTGGGATGACCTATATCCCTGCCCCATGGAAAATCAAGCGTCATTTCCAACCTACACTGTATTAGGCTGAATACAGGCCACCCAAAGATATCAGGTCCTAACCCTGTAACCTGTAAATGTTACCTTATAAGGAAAGAGTCTTTGCAGATGTAATTAAGTTAAGGATCTTCAGTTGGGGAGATCATTCCTGGATTATCTGGGTGGGTCCTAAATCCAAGACAAGAGTCCTTAGGAGAGAGAGACAGAGGGAGATGTGACACACTCAGAAGAAGGCATAAACTGTAAGGACAAGGCCATAAGCCAACGAACACCAGCAGCCACCAGAAACTGGAAAAAGGAAAAGATGCTCCCCCAGAACCTCCAGAGGCCCTGCCAATACCTTGACTGTGTATGATCCATGATGCTGATTTTGGAGTTCTGTCATCTAGAAGAGTGAGAGAATAAATTTCTGTTGTTAAGTCACCAACTCTGTGATCATCTGATAGAGCATCAATAGGAAACTAACAAAGCCACCATATATCCTGAGTGCTTGCCTTCTATTCCATCCCCAACTCCACTACTTAATAATAATGACAATGATAATGACACATGATAACACATGACCTCCTGACACTTATTAACATTTCTTATACGACAGGCACTATATTAATCACTTATGAATGTGTTTTCTTTAATCCTCACAGCACTACCACCTTTCAAGTGTTAGGATATTTACTGATGGGAAGAGAAAACAACGCTGCATTGTCACACAATCATCAAATGGCAGACTTATTAAAACTTGCATAACTGACTCTAGGGTCCTCTTCTATAGCCATTCTGTTGCAATGCTACATGAGTGATTCTTCATCTCAAAGAGTGAAAGTTCTGGTCCACAGAAAGAAAGATATGTATATTGCCTTAAATTCATGGACCATTCATACTATACTATATTAATCATTAAAAGCTCCTAATTGGAGCTAATCACTCACTTCACTTGATATTTGACACTTTATGATACATTAGATTTTCATACCAATAGCAAGCCTATCATTTCCACTAGAATTAACAGCAAATTGTAGCTGTATGTGACATAACAGTTTAGGCTTTGTCCAAGCCTAACCCTAATGGGTAAGCCAAGTAAAGTAATGATTTTTGAGGATAACTTTTACTAAAACTCTGATTAAAATTCAAGTTCCAGGGAACTGGTAGTGGCATTAATTAATAGTTTCAAATAATTATTTTCTTCTTGGTGTCTAAAGTGGGCCTTAGGTAGTGGGACCTGAAAAGTACCATTCATCCATCTACCTCCCCATCTAACAATCTGTCCATCTAGTCAGCCATTAATCCATCCTATAGTGAGTGCAACGTGGACAAACACTGCCTGGAAATTAACAGCTAACTTTACTTTAATAATATTCAGAGGGTATTAACACATGACACTCCAGTAGGGGAAAATTTACTAATTGTCTGACACTTCTGAAGTTTAACTTTAGAACACAGAAGAATGTTGTACTAAAAAATTAAAAAACAAAAAAAAGAAGAAAAAAATCCCACAAAGACATGTTCCCTGAAAATGTGGACTAGAGCTTATCTCAAAAAAGTAACACCTGTTGAAGCCATATAAGGAAAATTATTCACCTGGAAGAACATTTCATGGATGGAGAGGAAAAGGAAGATTCCTAGACCTTCTTGAAAAGACTCCCTATGAATATTA
Source organism: Panthera tigris (assembly GCF_018350195.1). Taxonomy (NCBI): domain Eukaryota; kingdom Metazoa; phylum Chordata; class Mammalia; order Carnivora; family Felidae; genus Panthera; species Panthera tigris. The sequence goes on from NC_056675.1 coordinate 36,352,425, forward strand.
TTAGGAAGCTGGGAGAGCATCACATGATGAACAAAAAGGCCACAGGTAGGGGCCCAGGAGAAACCTACAGCAAAATCCATAACTACAAACCAAAGAAGCAAAGGCACAGTCATTACTACCAAGCACCATGTACATCTCCACACTGGCATTGGAAGAGCCAGATGAAACGGATCTTCTGTAGGGATGCTGATTACAATGTCTGGTCCATTGAGATGTTCTAAATGGCATTTGCAGAATGTTGCAATGGTTGCAGAAATTTTTAAGTAGGAGGAGGTGTGTTTTAATTACTTTATGATATGTATGCTCCCATGAGTGATAGTCCACACCACTTGGAAATAAAAAGGTTTTCCTATTATCTTTCTGAATGAAGATCCGTGGACCACTCTTTCCCTTGCCTATCAATGGTCAACCCATTTATATATCCTAAGACATTTCTTATTCACTGCTTATGAGAGCAAATAACTGTCTAATACTCAATAAGGTAAAGAAATCAACAGTGCCAATCCAGGGGCGCCTGGCTGGCTCAGTAAGTACAGCATGCAACTCTTGACCTCGGAGTTTTAAGTTTGAAGTGAAAGTTGGGGGTACAAGTTACTTAAAAATAAAATCTCAAAAAAGGAGAGCATTCAGAGAACAACCATGACAACTCCAATCCTTTATAATGTCTAGATCTTTAGACCATTATTTTACTTTTAAAAGTTTGTCCAAAGTAACGAGACATGTGCTCAAAGATCTCTGTTCAAAGATCTTCACTGCAGGAAGAGGGAGCCAAGATGGCAGAACATCATGGAAGTTTTTGTGTGTCCCGCATCCATGAAATACAGCCAGACCAAAACTAAACCATCCACTGAACCATCCACTAACGATCAACACTAAACACCTAGAAAACTGATCTGAGGATTAACACAACAATGTGCACAACCTGAAACACAAAATTCAGCAGGTGCGCTGCGCAGAGAGGTGAAGTTGGGGAGAGAGAAGCCACGGAGGGCAAGGAGCTGCTTTTGTGGGCAGAGCGAGGGCAGAGATGGGGGGTGAGGGGAGAACTGGAAAAGCACCCCTCCCCAAACGCAGCTGGAGAGAAAGTGGAAAATTGGAAACAGCTGAAGGGTCTAAACTAAAAAGGGAGAAAGGAGAGGGTTTAAATTCCATTAAGACTGTAAACAAGGGGAGCACAAAGTAAAACTCCACAGCTTGATACCTGGTGGCGCTCTGGTGGGAAGAGCAATCTCTAGGAGCAGAGTGGGGTACGGGAGATTCTTGGGCCACACGGGGAAAAGTGGTTCCACTGCTGGAAGAGGATTTGGTAGGGAATGTTGAGGCCACCTGGTCCCAGCAGACCCCAGAGAATGGCCACATTCGCTGGTGCCGGAACAAGGTCATTAAGGGTGAAGCCTGGTTCCAGATGCGTATTGTGATTTTCCATAATCCCTGAAACGCTGCTGCTACACTATCTCGTGAACTTTTTCTGGGACAGGCTGGAACCTGGCCACAGTCTCTGGGCATCGGCAGAAGCACAGTCCCACAAGCGTTCCCAGGTGCAGCCAGCATTTGGCCATTGCTCAGTGAGACCCTCCACAGAGGAGCAGAATGAGTCAAAGCCACAGTCCCTCAGAAGTAAGGGGCCAGGGAAAACAGCCATACCTGAGACAAAACTCAGGAGAGAGGTACTACCTGGGGCTTGGTCATGGACAGTGGGAAAGCGGGGAGGGGACAAAAGCTGAAGACAAAGGACGGGTGCATGATTGCTGGTCGGGCAGAGCACAGAGTTCTGATACTAGAGACTGGGTACCTGGGTGGCGCCATTTTCACCGCTCCCGCCATGTGCATAACACACCTATGAGTGCCACAACAATCTACCCCAGTAGGCTAGCAGCGCCATCTAGTGGAGAAAGGAGCTGTTACACTGAGTCCAGCCCAATTGTGCCAACCTCGCTCTTCAAGAACCAAACCTGCTTAATTTATGGACTATAAAGCACTTCATACTCTGACTTCTATAAGCAAAGGAAGTAATTTCAGTCGTATTTCAATCTGTTAGCAGGTCCATCTTTTCAATATTATTTTTTTCTTCTCTTTTTCACTTCTTTTCTTTTTCTTGAATACAGAAAGAGAAAAAATTCTTTACTTTTAATTTTTATTAAAAATATTTTTCTTCAATTTTCTCTATTATACTCTACTTTTGTGTATATTTTTCCAATTCTATTTTACTTCCATCATTTAATTTTAGTCTACTTCAATGTATTCATTTTTTTCAAGTTTTCAAACGATTTCCTTTTCTTTTTCTTCCCCCCTCCCCTTTTGTCTCTCATCTATCAAGCCACTTTCAACACCCAGACCAAAACACACCTAGGATATAGCATCATTTATTCAATTTTTGTGTGTGTGTGTTTTTCCTTTTTTTATTTTACTTTTTTTTAATTTGTTTTAATTTTATTTTTTTCTACCTCAATTCCTTTTCTCCCTTCAAAATGATGAAACGAAGGAATTCACCCCAAAAGAAAGAGCAGGAAGAAACAACAGCCAGGGATTTAACCAACACAGATATAAGCAAGATGTCTGAACCAGAATTTAGAATCATGATAATAAGAATACTAGCTGGAGATGAAAATAGATTAGAATCCCTTTCTGTGGAGATAAAAGAAGTAAAAACGAGTTAGGATGAAATAAAAAACGCTATAACTGAGCTGCAATCACAGATGGATGCCATGGTGGCAAGGATGGATGAGGCAGAACAGAGAATCAGTGATATAGAGGACAAACTTATAGAGAATAATGAAGCAGAAAAAAAGAGGGAGATGAAGGCAAAAGAGCATGATTTAAAAATTAGAGAAATCAGTGACTCATTAAAAAGGAACAACAACCGAATCATAGGGGTCCCAGAAGAGGAAGAGAGAGAAATAGGGGTAGAAGGGTTATGTGAGCAAATCATAGCAGAAAACTTTCCTAACCTCGAGAAAGACACAGACGTCAAAATCCAGGAAACACAGAGGATTCCCATTAGATTCAACAAAAACCGACCATCAACAAGGCATATCATAGTTAAATTCACAAAGTACTCAGGAAGGAAAGAATCATGAAAGCAGCAAGGGAAAAAAAGTCCTTAACCTACAAGGGAAGACAGAAGAGGTTTGCAGCAGACCTATCTACAGAAACTTGGCAGGCCGGAAAGGAGTGGCAAGATATATTCAATGGGCTGAATCAGAAAAATATGCAGCCAAGAATCCTTTATCCAGCAAGGCTGTCATTTAAAACAGAAGGAGATTAAAAGTTTCCCAGACAAACAAAAATTAAAGGAGTTTGTGACCACGAAACCAGCCCTGGAAGAAATTTTAAGGGGAACTTTCTGAGGGGAGAAAAGATTAAAAAAAAAAATGGACACATAAAAAAATACATAAAGACCAAAAGCAACAAAGACTAGGAAAGACCAAAGAACACCACCAGAAACTCCAACTCTACAGGCAACATAATGTCAATAAATTCATATCTTTCAGTACTCACTCTAAACGTCAATGGACTCGATGCTCCAATCAAAAGACTAAAGGGTAACAGAATGTATAAGAAAACAAGATCCATCTATATGCTGATTACAAAAGACCCAATTTTACCTACAGACACCTTGAGATTGAAAATAAGGGGATGGTGAGGCATCTATCATGCTAATGGTCGACAAAAGAAAGCCAGAGTAGCCGTACTTTTATCAGACAATCTAGACTTTAAAATACAGACTGTATCAAGAGATGCAGAAGGGCATTATAACATAATCAAGGGATCTATCCACCAAGAAGACCGAACAAGTGTAAACATTTGTGCGTCAAATGTGGAAGCACTCAAATATATAAATCAATTAATCACAAACATAAAGAAACTCATTGGTAGTAATACCATAATAGTAGGAGATATCAACACCCCACTCAGCAACGGACAGATCATCTAATCAATGAATCAACAAGGAAAAATGGCTTTGAATGACACACTGGACCAGACGGACTTAACAGATATATTCAAAGCATTTCATCCTAAAGCAGCAGAATATACATTCTTCTCCAGTACACATGGAACGTTCTCCAGAATAGACCACATACTAGGACACAAATCAGCCCTCTGCAAGTACAAAAAGATTGTGATCATACCATGCATATTTTCAGACTATAATGCTATGAAACTCAAAATCAACCACAAGAAAAAATTTGGAAAGGTAACAAATACTTGGAGACTGAAGAACATCCTACTAAAGAATGAATGGGTTAACCAAGTTAAAGTTAGGAAGTTAAAAAGTTTATGTAAGCCAATGAAAATGATAACACCACAGCCAACCCTCTGGGATGCAGCAAAGGCAGTCATAAGAGAGAAGTATATAGCAATCCAGGCATTCCTAAAGAAGGAAGAAAGATCTCAGATACACAACCTAACCTTAGGATTTAAAGAGCTGGAAAAAGAACAGCAAATAAAACCCAAAAACATTAGAAGACAGGAAATAATAAAGACGAGAGCAGAAATTAATGCTATCGAAACCAAAAACAAAACAAAAAAACAAAACAAAACAAAAAACCCACTAGAATAGATCAATGAAACCAGAAGCTGGTTCTTTGAAAGAATTAACAAAATTGATAAAACACTAGCCACCTTGATCAAAAAGAAAAAGGAAAGGACCCAAATAAATAAAATCAAGAATAAAAGAGGATAGATCACAACCAACACAGCAGAAATAAAAATAATAACAGAATATTATGAGCAATTGTATGCCAATAAAATGGGCAATCTGGAAGAAATGGACAAATTCCTAGAAACATATACACTACCAAAACTGAATCAGGAAGAAATAGAAAATTTGAAGAGACCCATAACCAGTAAGGAAATCAAATTAGTAATCAAAAATCTCCCCAAAAACAAGACTCCAGGGCCAGATGGCTTTCCAGGGGAATTCTACCAAACATTTAAGGAAAAGTTAGCACCTATTCTCTTGAAGCTGGTCCAAAAAATAGAAATGGACGGAAAACTTCCAAACTCATTCTATGAATGCAGCATTACCTTGATTCCAAAACAAGACAAAGACCCCACTAAAAAGGAGAGCTTAGAGACCAATTTCCCTGATGAACATGGATGCAAAAATCCTCAACAAGATATTAGCCAACCAGATCCAACAATACATTTCAAAAAGTATTCACCACAACCAAGCAGGATTTATATCTGGGATGTAGGGCTGGTTCAATATCTGCAACACAATTACCATGATTCATCACATCAATAAAAGAAAGGACAAGAACCATATGATCCTCTCAACAGATGGAGAGAAAGCATTTGACAAAATACAACATCCTTTCTTGATAAAAACCCTCAAGAAAGTAGGGATAGAGGGATCATACATCAAGATCATTAAAGCCATAGATGAACAATCCAACGCAAATATCATCCTCAATGGGGAAAAACTGAGAGCTTTTTCCCTAAGGTCAGGAACAAGACAGGGATGTCCATTCTTGCCATTGTTATTCAACACAGTATTGCAAGTCTTAGCCTCTGCAATCAGACAACACAAAAAAATAAAAGGCATCCAAATTGGTCAAGAGGTCAAACTTTCACTCTTCAGAGATGACATGATACTTTACATGGAAAACCTTAAAGATTCCACCAAAAAACTGCTAGAACTGATTCATGAATTCAGCAAAGTAGCAGGATATAAAATGCACAGAAATCGATTGCATTCCTATACACCAACAATGAAGCAACAGAAAGAGAAATCAAGGAATTGATCCCATTTACAGTTGCACCAAAACCCATAAAATACCTAGGAAAAGATCTAACCAAAGAGGTGAGAAATCTATACACTGAAAACTATAGAAAGCTTAGGAAAGAAAGTGAAGAAGACACACAAAAAAAAATGGAAAAAGATTCCATGCTCCCAGATAGGAAGGACAAATATTGTTAAAATGTCAATACTACCCAAAGCAAACTACATATTCAATGCAATCCCTATCAAAATAACACCAGCCTTCTTCACAGAGCTAGAAAAAAATGATCCTAAAATTTGTATGAAACCAGAAAAGACCCCAAATAGCCAAAGCAATTTTGAAAAAGAAAACCAAAGCAGGAGGCATCACAATCCCAGGCTTCAAGCAGTATTGCAAAGCTGTAATCATCAAGACAGTATGGTACAGGCACAAGAACAGACACTCACATCAATGGAACAGAATAGAGAACCCAGAAATGGACCCACAAACATATAGCCAACTAATCTTTGACAAAGCGGGAAAGAATATCCGATGGAATAAAGACAGTCTCTTCAGCAAGTGGTGCTGGGAAAACTGGCCAGAGACACGCAGAAGAATGAACGTGGACCACTTTCTTACACTATCCACAAAAATAAACTCAAGATGGATGAAACACCTAAATGTAAGACAGAAAGCCATCGAAATCCTCGAGGAGAAAGCAGGCAAAAACCTCTGTGATCTTGGCTGTAGCAACTTCTTACTCAACACATCTCCAGAGGCAAGGAGATGACAGAAGCAAAAATGAACTACTGGGACCTCATCACAAAAAAAAACCTTCTGCACAGCAAAGGAAACAATCAGCAAAACTAAAAGGCAACGACAGAATGGGAGAAGATATTTGCAAACGATGTATCAGATAAAGGGTTACATCCAAAATCTATAAAGAACTTATCAAACTCAACACCCAAAAAACAAACAACCCAGTGAAGAAATGGGCAAAAGACATGAATAGACACTTCTCCAAGGAAGACATCCAAATGGCCAACTGACACATGAAAACATGATCAACATCACTCATCATCAGGGAACTACAAATCAAAACCACAATGAGATACCTCACACCCGTCAGAATGGCTCACATTATCAACTCAGGCAACAACAGATGTTGGCAAGGATGCAGAGAAAGAGGATCTCTTTTACATCGTTGGTGGGAATGCAAGCTGGTGCCACCACTCGGAAAAACAGTATGAAAGTTCCTCAAAAAATTAAAAATAGAACTACCCTATGACCCAGCAACTGCACTACTAGGTATTTATCCAAGGGATACAGGTGTGCTATTTCGAAGGGACACATGTACCCCTATGTTTATAGCAGCACTGTTGGCAATAGCCAAAGTATGGAAAGAGCCCAAATGTCCATAGATGGATGAGTGGATAAAGAAGATGTGGTATATATATATATACAATGGAATATTACTCAGCAATCAAGAATGAAATCTTGCCATTTCCAACTACGTGGATGGAACTGAAGGCTATTATGCTAAGTGAAATTAGTCAAAGACAAATATCACATGACCTCACTCATACGAGGACTTTAAGAGACAAAACAGATGAACATAAGGAAAGGGGAACAAAAATAATATAAAAACAGAGAGGGGGACAAAACATAAGAGACTCATAAATATGGAGAAGAACCAGAGGGTTACTGGAGGGAATGTGGGAGGTGGGATGGGCTAAATGGGTAAGGGGCACTAAGGAATCTACTCCTGAAATAATTGTTGCACTATATGCTAACTAATTTGGATATAAATTTTTTAAAAAATAATAAAATTAATCAAAAAAAAATCTTCACTGCAGCTTTTAACAGTTTTTTTAAAAACACTGAAACAATACTAGTGTCTTAACAATTGGAGAATGGTACGATGGCACACCCAAATGTTGGGCTACTATGGACCATTAACTTTTTCTTCCAGAAGAATATTTAATGACATGGAGGAAAATGTTCATAACAAAATATCACGTGACAATATCAGAGCACAGTATATATATGGTTTGAGCCCAATTAAATATCTAAGCACTTATATATGCACACACAAAAATAAATAAGTAGGGGCGCCTGGGTGGCTCAGTCGGTTAAGCGGCCGACTTCGGCTCAGGTCATGATGTCACGGTCCGTGAGTTCGAGCCCCACGTCGGGCTCTGTGCTCACAGCTCAGAGCCTGGAGTCTGTTTCAGATTCTGTGTCTCCCTCTCTCTCTGACCCTCCCCCGTTCATGCTCTGTCTCTCCCTGTCTCAAAAATAAATAAATGTTAAAAAAAATTTTTTTTAAATAAATAAATAAGTAAATACAAAGGGAATCCACCAAAACAATGCTAGCAAGTATCCATGATAGTAGGAATTTTATATGGAAATTTATTTTCTTAGACAGTTTCCTTTCTTATTTACCAGCTTTTCCTCTAAAGTACTTATTATTTAATCAACAGAAAACAAGGGACATGAAATGAAATGAAATGAAATGAAATGAAATGAAATGAAATGAAATGAAATGAAATGAAATGAAATGAAATGAAATATGGTATCCATGAAAATAATCATTGATGTTTAGGATGGATTTGACTGCTCTTTTTTTTTTTTTTTTAAGTTTATTCATTGGAGAGAGAGAGCGAGCAAGCGCACACAGGTGGGAGAGGGGCAGAGAGAGAGAGAGAGAGAGAGAGAGAGAGAGAGAGAATCCCAAGCAGGCTCTTCGCTATGAGCACAGAGCCCAATGTGGGGCACAATCTCATGACCTCTGAGATCATGACCTGAGCCAAAATCAAGAGTGGAACGCTTAACCCAATGATCCATCCAGGCACCCCTTGAATGTTCATTTCTAAAACGTCTTAATTTCTGTTTTGCTGGCATTAGCATACCAATCCCCTCCCCACAATGCCAGTCTCAAATATGCTAAGATGGCATCATTATATTCAATTCCAAAAATGTGGAATCTGTAAAGATTCTGATGAACAAACCCATGATTTTTTTTTTCCTTCTGAGCTATGAATGTTGTCACAAGTTGAATCACGGGATATGTAAAAGATGCCATGTACCTTCTAGCAACAGAAGAATCATGTATTACAAATGGCTTATGTATGTTTAAAACAAACGACCAATTTAAACATTCCTGCCTACTACCAGGTCCCAGTAGACACTATATGTTCTCTAATACAATAACTTAAAGTTGGAGTGGGGTCCCACATGGGCTTTGAGAAGTCAGGCAAGATGCAGGAAAGGAGAGAAGGCTGGGTCTCTTATATGGGACTAGTAAAGCTGTCATTTCCTTCCCTGGTTTCTGGATTTCTTCCCTCAGCAGACAAAGTAGAAAAGCAAATCTAGGCAAGGGTAAATGAACTACAGTTTTCTTTTTTTAAAAGAGAATTAGCCCCAGGGACCCAAGACACCTAAGTAGTCTAGATTCCTAAAGGCAAAAAGTGGAGGTATATTTGCCTAATGGGAATCAGTGGTAACAATCTACTCCAGATTTGCTTGTTTTGGAACATTTCATAAAAAATGGAATGTTACAATATATGGTATTTTGCTTCTGACATCTTTTACTTAATACAATGTGTGTATAATGTTTTTTAAGGTCCAAGGATGTTGTAGCTTGTATTCCTATTCTGGTTTTTTGTTTGTGTCTTTGCAGTTTGTTTTTGCTAAACTGTATTCTATTGTATGGGTATAGCAAGTTTTACCTATTCTTTAGCTGATGGACATTTAGATTGTTTACACTTTTTGGCTATTATGACTAGTGCTGCTGAGAACAATGTAGATTAGTGGTTGCCTGAGGCTAAGGGTAGAAAAAGATTGACTGCAAATGGGCATTGGGGAGGGACCTTTTGGGGAAAATGGAAATGTTCTAAAATTAGATTGTAAATTTTCTAAAGATAATTGAATTTTAAAATTAAATCAGTGAATTTTATGTTGTGTAAATTATACCCCTATAAAGCTGTTTTAAAAAAACCTAGTTTGACATTACCTTATTTCCAAGATGGTGTCCCTCCGCTCTGGAAAGCAGATATTTATACTTTAAGTTCCAAGGGCCTGTCTTAATATTGTAATATAAGGAGCAGTGATAAGGTATAATCCTTACAACAAAAAAAGGCATTAAATGGAAAGACAGGGGCATCAAAAGGGAAAGGGATAATAAGGTTGTGTACCAAAAGCTGTAAAAATAAAATATGTTTCTCTAATACAAGGGGTACCTGGGTGGCTCAGCCAGTTATGCGTCTGACTCTTGGTTTCAGCTCAGTTCATGATCTCACAGTTCGTGGGGATACAGCCCTGAGTCAGGCTCCATCTGACAGCACAGAGCCTGCTTGGGATTCTCTCTCCATCTGTGTGTGTGTGTGTGTGTGTGTGTGTGTGTGTGTGTGTGTCTCAAAATAAATCCGTAAATCCATAAATAATTTATTTTAGATTTTTTTTAAGTTTATTTATTTACTTATTTCTTTATTTTGAGACAGAGCAAGAGTGGGGGAGGGGCAGAGAGAGGGAGAAAGAGAATCCCAAGCAGCCTCTGCGCTGTCAACACACAGCCCCACTCGGGGATTGAAGTCATGAACTGTGAAATCGTGACCCAAGCCAAAACTAAGAGCTGGCCGCTTAACTGACTGAGCCACCCAGGTGCCCCAGAAAAAAAAAAGCTTTATGAAGGCGTTAAATGTACATGTGAGGAGTCTGGGCATAGTTTGGGGTCCTGAGCTAGAAGATTTTAAAAGGCTGAGTACCAGAGTGTTGAAATTCTGGAAGGTATAGGGGCTGAGCTAAGAAGAGATGATAGAGACAGAGAACTGCAGGCATAAGGGATGAGGGAAGAGTCCCATGCCAAAAGGAAGGGTTCTCCCAACTTAGGACAGAGCAGGAAGGGGGAATTTTACTCACCCAGTGAGAACACAGGCACTCCAGCTCTGCCAATCTGGTTTCCCTACAATACCATCATCACACCTCTGATCTTCCGTCAGAATCAAAGTGAAGTGGGAAACAAAGGCAGAAGGAAATGGCAGATAAAATTAAATTTCCTTACAACCTGCAGCCCATTGACAGATACTTGAGGCAGCAGAGGAAAACATTTGTGCAGGAACTCCCTACTGTCTTAATGTTAATGCTTTGCTGAAGGGAAAACCTTAGCTTGACAATGGCTAGGCCTCCAAAATCCAGTGAGTCTTTAGCATATGAAAATCTCACTGGAAATTTCCCAAGGACTTTACCTCCCCCAACTCCATAGTCTATGAAGCTCTTCCTGCTGATAGGTCCTGTCTCCGTGCCTTAATAAAATCATTTTGCACCAAACACGTCTTCAAGAATTAGTTCTTCGTTGGTGGCTCCGAACCCCACAAACCAAAAACCTCATCAAAAGTAACTTGGTCAAGATCACAACCCTGGTAACTATCAGAGACAGAATTATACCCAGTGTTCAGACCTCGATCTCTCTCCTCTGGGCTGTAGGATGCAGATTGAGTTGGGGCATTCTACCAGCCATTGAGCAAACACTACATGTTCTCACATATGTGGCATGTGTCTTGTGCTTGCTGAGGATAGCAATGTCATTTACTCCTAAACCAGCAACCAATTAGCTTCAACCCTACTTTCAATCCCTTTGGTTGCCCAGCAAAGGTGAGCTCACCAAGATCACACCTAAGTTACTAAAACACTGAATTAACAATAGCCACAATGTCACAATGGCCGTGAAAACACTAAGAAGCCTGCAGAGAAAAACCTAGACTCCATTACAGTATTCCTTCTAAAACTACAAATGACCACAAGTCACATCTAAACTCAATCTAGTCCTGGGCACCTAGATGGCTCAGTCGTTTAAGCCTCTGACTTCAGCTCAGGTCATGATCTCACGGCTTGCGGGTTCGAGCCCCGCATCGGGCTCTGTGCTGACAGCTCGGAACCTGGAGCCTGCTTCAGATTCTGTGTCTCCCTTTCTCTGCCCTTCCCCTGCTCATGCTCCATGTCTCTCTCTCTCTCTCAAAAATAAATATTAAAAAAAATTTTTTAGGAACTTAACCCTGTCTTACAGCTCAGGACACAAGGCTTAGAAAGTATTTGCATATTCTATAAATTAGGGTCTATGCTAAGAGGAAAATCATTAGACACAGCTGTGACCTAATGAGTCAAGACTAGGGTAGAAAACCTGAAAATCGAGGCAAAAATGATTCAAAAAGATTCCCACAAAATGCACAAGAAGATAGCCATATTTGAGGCCAATATTTCACATTTTTTTAATGTTTATTTTTTTAAACAAAGGGGGTTAGACAGAGAGAGAGGGGGACAGAGGATACCAAGTGCACTGTGAGCTGATAGCAGAGAGCCTGACACAGGGCATAAACACATGAACCGTGAGATCATGACCTGAGCCAAAGTCGAACACTTAACCAACTGAGCCACCCACATGTCCCCAATGTTTCAGGTTTAATTGGGAGAGACTGATTGATTGATTGATTAAGAGGGCCTTGAAGGACATCTAGTGCCTACAGAAAAAATTATCCTTAAACTTCATCTAGATCTACCTAACTGGAAGAAAACATCCTGCACAGATAAAGTCACCTTCAACATTTAACTTATAATTTGATGATCTGTGTTGTTACAAGTTGAGCCCTTTTAAACTTAGAGGGATAGACAGTGACCCACATACATAAGTCTGATAGCCAAAGATAGTTTAGAAGTGGGCTTAAACATTGTCATAGATAACTTCTTAAAATAATTAATGAACTCTTACTCTGGGCCTATGATGTCGCAACATTCTTTCTAAGAGGGAAAGAGGAAGAAAGAAAAGAAGAGAGGGAGAGAGAACATTCTTTGTCACCAGAGGTTTCACTAAATGCATTTTTGGGACTATCCATTTGCTGGCAAAGGGCAGATAATCCTAATAACTTCTCTCAGGTCAAAACTCAAACTAGTATTCAAAATACTTTAATTACAAGGAAATGAAATCAGGCCATTATGCTACACATGCAGGAAACAAAATGCGGCCAGGGTAACAGTCACAGCATCTTGGGTCTTAATTATTAGAAATGCAGAGCCCTCAAAGAATGTCCTCAAGCCAAAACAATCAGCTCACACGCTGGGCCTCCCAGAGGCCAGCCTCTTCCAGGGAGGTAATTCTGGAGCTGGCAGAATAATCACCTCCTGGGAATGGCCACCTTGACCCTACAGGTCCCAGTGCCCAGGCAGATGGGGTCAAGGAAGGATTGTGTGCAAGATTACAGGGAGAGTGGGTGTGAGGATATAAAAAAAATTTTTTTAAGCGGAGGATAAAAAAGAAAGCTACACCAAAAGGAATCTGTTTTGTAGCTGCCTTATGACAACCAAATTCACACATGGAGGCTAATAGCTTCTTGGTTCAGGATGAGGATGTTCTATACAGGGAAATGGTCCATCATTTCTCCCATTGTCTATAAACAATTATTCAATGGAGAACGAAGACTTGAGACCCAGAGGTCTACACACTGCCAGGGTGGCCACTGTTTCAAGGACCAAGTACAGGAAAGTGAGAGGGTGTGCCCTGACAATCCAGCACTCTTTAGGTGTTCTCATAGACTCATCTCTTTGAATTCTTGCAACACCCCTGCTAGGAAGTCATTACTGCATGCATTTTACAGAGGAATAAAATGGGCAAAGATGGTTTGTGGAGCTTGGCTACAGTGAAATTGCCAGTAAGTGGCAGAAGTGAGACTGAACCAAGGTCTGGCCCTCTTGGGAGGAACCCATACCTTAGAAGATGAGGTTATTTGGGGCGATTGGGTGGCTCAGTCGGTTAAGTGTCCAACTTCAGCTCAGGTCATAATCTCATGGTTTGTGAGTTGGAGGCCCACATTGGGCTCTGTGCTGACAGCTCAGAGCCCGGAGCGTGCTTCGTATTCTGTGTCTCCCTTTCTCTTTGTACCTTCCCTGCTTGCAATCTGGCTCTGTCTCTCTCTCTGTCTCTCTCTCTCTCTCTCTCTCTCTCAAAATTAAATAAACATAAAAAAAATTTTTTTAAGAAGATGAGGTTGTTCATTTTGAGTAGGAAACCCTTTGTGCACCTGTAGGAAAGACTGGCCACATAGGTATCCCTCAGGAACTCTACCTTGTATACCGTGTGAGAGCACTTAAGGAACATTCGTATAATTATGCAAAGTCAAGAGTATTGGCTTTGAGGTTCAGACCACCCAGTGTTCTAATCTCAAGTCAACTTTTTTTCACTAGTGTTGTTATTTTGGGCAAGTTGGTTAAGATAGCTGAGACTTAGGGCACCTGGGTGGCTCAGTCGGTTAAGTATCTAACCCTTGATTTTGGTTCAGGTCATGCTTTCATGATCCGTGAGTTCGAGCACCATGTCCCACTCTGTGCTGACAGCATGGAACCTGTTTAGTATTCTCTCTTTCTCCCTCTCAAAATAAATAAATAAACATTAAGAAAACAAAGATGGCGGAGGCTTGGACTCTCCATTTAAGAAACTGGGACACTGATAGTCCCTGTATCATTGGATCAGAGGAAGGCCAAGTAGATAATGCATGTAAAGTTTGGGATCTATACTAGGGACTCAAATATTCATTATTATGAAAGAATAAAATGAATCCAAAGTGAGTGTTTTAGATTTTGAACGCACCCTCAGTCAAATTGTATTTGCTGCAAGGAACGTGTATAGAGGGCACGGAAGCAGATATAGCCTAGATCTACCAAATTATCACACAGCAAAATGATTATGTCTGCCTCCCATTTTCGTTAACCTAAAAGATGACTATCTCAAAGCATTCCTGACTTTTAAGCCTGCTTTTCTTATAAAAGAATAATATACATTTTTCAACACTCCTGAGTTTTACATTCCATTCAACCTTTCCTACCTAAAGACAGCTCCTAGGGGCGCCTAGGTGGCTCAGTCAATTAAGCATCCAACTTCGGCTCAGCTCATGACCTCATAGCTTGTGAGTTCAAGCCCTGCATCAGGTTCCCTGCTGTCAGTGCAGAGCCTGCTTTGGATCCTCTGTCTCTCTCTCTTTCTTCCCCACCCCTCCTCCTCCCCCATTCATGTGTACTTGCATGTGTGCTCTTTCTCTCAAAAATAAACTTCGAAAAAAATTATATATATACATATATATACACACACACACATATAATTTTATATAATTATATATATACATATATACACATACATATATAATTTTATATAAATATATATATCTCCAGCTCCTGGATGCTAAATGATACTAAGTCATACCACCTGCCTATACAGATGATGATTCATACTCATCTTGTTATTTACTGCGAGGATAAATGAGGCAAAAGGAGAAGATCTTCTTTAACAGGAAAGCAAAAGAGAAGATTTGTTATTAATGTCCCCTTAAATAAGGGTGATGTCTTTGAGAAAAGGGAAGGATTCATTGCATTGGGTTAGGGTTTGCTCTGTTTCTATTTGTTTCATGTTTTGTTATTTTTATTGAGGTGACAGCCACAAAACATGAAATTAACCATATTAAAGCGAACAATTCAGTGGCACGCAGCACGCTCATAATGTTGTAAAACCAAATCCATCTAGTTCCAAAACATTTTCAGCACTCCAAAAAGAAACACCAGACCCATCATCCTTTGCTCCAGGAAACTTCAGAACAAGCCCCACCCCCCACCCCCCACCCCCAAATGTGCCACTTGAGGATGTGGACCATTTTGAATGGAAGATAATCAAGGATTAAGAGACTCAAGCAGAGCTTTCTACCTTCCCCTTAACTGCCTCTAAGAATTCAGAGAGGGGGCCTGGTCCGGGAAGAAACCTATCACCAGAGTCAAATACAAAGAACACGGGTTGGGCGTGGTAAACTGGGGGGAGCTGGCAGGACCTGTATGTTCAAATTCTTCCCTGTGTCCCACAGTCTCTGCTGGCATGAGAAACATTTGTTTACCAAAAATGTGCTCTTCCTATCTTCCTGTGAGATGTCCTTCCCTTTGAAGTCCCAGACCCCAAACCCCTTCTCCTAAGCTCACGAGAGCACAGAAGCCTCAACTACCTGTCTTTGAACTACCTTTTATGTCTATGTGCAGTTCTCATACCTATAACATTTATTTTTCTCCTATGAATATGTCTTACATCAATTTAATTAATAAACCAGCCCAAAAAAATCTAGTAGAGGAAAATTTGTTTTATCTCCTACACTCCCTATTTTCCCCCTTCACCAGACCCTGGCCATCACCAGTCTGCATTCTGCCTTTATGGACTTGTCTATGCTGGATATTTCATATAAATGGAATTGAAAGGGAGATTAGGCCACCTCAAAATACGCATCCTTGGCACTAGGATTATCTTGAGCTGGCTATTTTTAAAAAACAGCAGACACAGGAAAAGCTCTGAAAAACAAGTAGGTGTTACCCCTTTGTAAGAGACATTTACATTTATAAGGGAAATCTCCATTCTTAATGCTGTATCTCTTTGTGTAACCATGAAGAGGAGATAACTCAATCTCTAGACTCTCATCAATAGAGAAAGCAGGGCCCTAAATCTGCAAGCGACTTCACCCTTTTCCTGACTGCCTACCATCACTGGCTCCCATACCCCCAACATCATCTTTTGTCTTTAGCTGGAGTACTGGAGATAGTATTTATTTAATGACGAAGGTCCAAAAGGCAAACTGAGGGCCAAGCACAAGCTAGTACAATGCCCCCCCCCCTCAGGTGGGATATGTGTGATATCATTCCTTAGGCACTCCTGGCTGCCCAGGAACAAAGAAAAGATAAGAAAGCAAACAGTTAACTGATAGAGATCATACTCATGCAGGACATGAGTCTCTATCAGTTTACAAATGTCTTAGGAAATTATAAGAAAAAAGCAGTCTTATTAACAGCCTAATCTCCAGAAACCTATAGACTCAGTTTCCTGGAGCCCCCAATATCACCTTCCCCTCCATAGTGATGTGGGGAACAAAGGCAAGAAGGAAATGGCAGGTAAAATTAAATTTCTTTATAACCTGCAGCCCATTGACAAATACTTAAGGCAAATACAGAGAATAACATTTCTCCAGAAACCCCTACCGTCCCATGTTCAGGCCTTACTAGAGGGAAAACAACCTAAGCTTGACAAGAGCAAGGCCTCGGGTGTCTTAGGAGTCCTCTTTAGCATATCCAAGTCCTTCTAGAGGCCTCATATTTGCCTTTACCTCCCCCAACTCCATAGGACATAACCAGTCCTTCTTCACAACCCCAGGGCAACTCTTTCTGCCCAAGGGTCCTGTCCCTGTGCTTTAATAAAATCACCTTTTCACACCAAAGACGTCTTCAAGAATTTTTTTTCTTAGCTGATGGCTCAGGACTGTCTCCCACCCCAAAACCTCATAATTTAACACTGTAGCTTGGGTCTTTCATTAAGTTACCCAGTTTTTCTGGGTATCTCCCATGTATGCAAGAGATCTACATTTATCAAACTTCTGTATTTCTCCTGCTAATCTTTTATTATTGGGGTGAGGAGTGTTTTCAAGTAAGCACTAAAAGGAGGGAAAAATTATTTTTCCTCCCCTACAGTATCATATATTCAAGTTGACTAAA
Organism: Panthera tigris; assembly: GCF_018350195.1. Taxonomy (NCBI): domain Eukaryota; kingdom Metazoa; phylum Chordata; class Mammalia; order Carnivora; family Felidae; genus Panthera; species Panthera tigris. The sequence continues at coordinate 36,369,686 of NC_056675.1, forward strand.
TTCTTTTAAAGTTTTTTATTGAGAGAGAGAGAGAGAGAGACAGACAGACAGACAGACAGTGTGAGTGGGGGAGAGGCAGAGAGAGAAGGAGAGAGAATCCCAAGTGGGCTCCAATGCCACAAACCATGAGATCATGACCTGAGCTGAAATCCGAAATCACATGCTTAAAGGACTGAGCTGTCCAGGCACCCTGGAAGTTGACAAAATTCTTAAAATAATAATGAAGGCAGTCAGAAGTAACCCTTTCATGTCTACACAGAATGCAGGACTACATTTGCTATTGAAAGGGTGGGCCTACACCGGCCGACTCCATCTTGTTCTGTGTCCTTCACCTTGACCACACCTCCTCCCCTTGAGCCACCCCCTCCCCCACCTGCCTAACAGAACTCGGACCCTTCCCCAGCCAATCGGCTGAGGCCATAGCCATTACCTCACCAACTGCCCTTAGGGGACTTGGTGCTCCCCTTGAGCAACCCCCTCCCCCACCTGCCCAACGGAATTCAGACCCTTCCCCAGCCAATCACTGAGGCCATAGCTATTACCTCACCAACTGCCCCTAGGCCCCAATAAAACCTTTGGGCTTTGAAAACTGGCTCTCTCTCCCTGGTATCTCACCGCTGCGTCAGTGCAGGTAGGGGACTGAGCTCGAGCTAGCTCAAATAAAGGCTCTTTTGCTTTTACATCGGACTCGGCTCCCTGGCGGTCTTTGGGGATCACGAATTCTGGGCATAACACTATCAATTTCACTGGAGCTCAGGTTCCTATAGACCATTTATAGACATCATTATGGAATCACCTATTTTCCAATGAACATCAAGTTGAAAAGCAGATCAACACTTATGGTTCAAGTGAAACAAATAGTGGAGCATCTTTTTTTTTTTTAACTTTATTTATTTATTTTGAGAAAGACAGAGGGAACAAGTGGGAGAGGGCCAGAGAGAGAGGGAGAGAGAGAGAATCCCGAGCAGGCTCTGAACTGCTAACACAGAGCCTGACACAGGGATTGATCTCACAAAGCGTGAGATCATGATCTAAGCCAAACTCAGAGTCCGATGCTTAACTGACTGAGCCACCCAGGCACCCCTAAATGGTGGAGCATCTTAACATTTACACTGGCCAATTTCCATTTTTGATTGAACCAAATGGATTTTTCCATTCCTCCAGATAGTGCTGGCTAATTAAAAAGGCAAATCAGGTTCAACCAATTTTTTTTTCTTTTATGTAAATTCTAAAATGCGTTGCCCATTAGAACAGACTCTCAACCAGAAGGAGAAATGTTCTCTGCCTAATGAAGAACCAGGAACCCACCTACCCAGTCCATCCTCTATTGATTTAAATCATGTACTATGAGAAATGCAGAAGGCAGTTTTAAGGAATCCAGTCCAAGCCATCCCCCAACCAAGCCACATCCATCCTGGTTGTTTACCAAGTGTCCAGAGAAGAAGGCTATTAGTATTCCTGAGAGTCCACATCTTTTACTTAGGAGTTTTCTAGGATAGGTTGCATCCAAATCACCTAAAGAGCTTGGTGAAATGGGTGCTTGGGCTACACCCCCTCCCCGACTCACCCGACTCTGGTCTCTAGGACAGAGTCTAGTCTAGGCACCTCTGTAGCAAGTGTCTCCGATGATCAGCTTGTCAGTGGAAATCAATGCATAAGCTCTGAAGGCAGGCAGAGAAAGACAACAGGGAAAATCTGTATAGCCTTTGGGAGCAGTCAAAGACACAAGATTCAAGCAGCTCTTCTACAGGACTCATGTTCCTATAATTAACTGCTCTTGAGTTAGAATTATTCCAGAGTCCAAGTTACAAGAAACTCAAAAGGTGCTTAGTGCTAACCTTGAACCTAGGTCTCGGGGGGGGGGGGGGTGTCAAAGAGACAAAGCTAATTTTGGAGGCAGTGCAAGTGGGCATTGATGGAGAGAGGACATGAGGAGGCTTTGTAGGCTTGGGGGCTCAAAGGTTCACCGGAGCAAGAAAAGGGTTTGATGGCAGGCAGCAGTGTTTCTATTCTGGGTTCATTCAAGGAACTCGCTATGTGACCTTGGGCCTGTCACATTCCCTGAGCACTGCTGCCTCTCCATCTGTGAAATAAAGGCACCGGTGTCCGTCACACAGGACCTCCCAGGGTGGGGAAGATTAATGAGGCGAAGTTTGCAGAGTGTGTGGAAAGGCAGGCATCAAAGGGCAGCACGAAGCAAAGTAAATGGTGGCCAGCCCCACTCCTCCCCCCACACAAACACACTTCTTCTGCATTTGAAAAATAGTGTAAACTCCCTCTACTGCAAGTGACGTCTACAGACCAGCAGCAGCACCATCTGTGAGCTTGTCAGAAATGCAGAGTCTCAGGCTTCACCCCAGACCTGCTGACTCGGCACTCTGGGGTGGAGCCTGGTACCTCTGGTTTAACAGCCATCCAGGGGACGACGCTGAAGTTTCTAGCAATGTCTACTGGCAATATAGCCATGAGAAAGCCAGTAAGTCCTCAACTTATGTTCCAGTGTCAGGTGGAGGATAGAAAACAAACAAATAAGAATTCTGGAGAGTGCAACAGAGCACAGAGATCAAAGAAATGATAGCCGTATAGTATAATGGTTAAACCTACAGACTCCAGATTTATGTGTCCTAGGTTCAAACCCTAGTTTGGCCACTTACTAAGCATTTGGGGGAATGCCTTACCTTTCTGTTATTTTTCCATCATTTTTCTCATCTGTAAAATGGGGATAAAGAAAGATGTCTCTTTAGAGCAGAGGTCATCATACGTTACATTCATAAATCAACTAGATAGCTTGCTGAGATACAGGTTGCTAGATACAGATAGCTTGCTGTATACAGGATACAGGTATCCTGCTAGATACAGGAGTTCTGATCCAGTGGGTCAGGGTAGGACCTGAATTGGCATCTCCAACCAAGTCCCAGGTGATGCTAGTGCCACTGGTCTGCAGACCACAAGTGGAGTCACGTTTCTCTAGAGTAATAAGGCTTCCAAAACTTTAATGCCTGTTCAAATCACCTAGAGACCTCATTAAAATGAGGGAGAGAAAGAGAGAGAGAGATAGTGATAGAGAGACAGTGCAAGCAGGGTAGGGGCAGAGAGAGGGAGACAGAGAATCTGAAACAGACTCGAGGTTCTGAGCTGTCAGCACACAGCCTGGCGCAGGGTTCAAATTCATGAACTGTGAGATCATGACTTGAGCCAAAGTCAAACACTTAACCAACGGAGCCACCCGTTGGGATGCAGAATTTTCTCACAGGCCACTGTAGGGATAGAGAACTCACAAAGTAGCTTGCTCCACTCTGGAATCCAACATCTTTGGTAACACATTAACCAACTCTAGGCACAGCTCTGCAAAGAATATGAAGGGAATTAACAGTGGTAAAAGATTTTGAGAAAATGTTGTAATAGCTACATAAAACCCCCAAAATAAATTCTGAGAAAAAATTTAATAGAGCGCACATGATTCTAAAGAATACAAAAATGCATCTGGGTGAAATTTTTCAGTAAGATTTCTTTTTGTTTGTTTCATTTCGGTTTCCTTTCCTTTTCTTGGGGCAGAATTTTTCTCCTTCCCCCATGGAACAATTAAGCAGACCAATGCCCCTCTCCTGGGACTCTCCTCCACCAGGTTATAAATAACTTCAGCACAATAAACTAAGAGCATATATAAAAGTAATGACAAGGTCGTTTACCACCAACATGCCATTTTCTGTTTCTATGGCAACATGGAGTCAAAGGCAAATGACATACGATGATGTTTCCATTACACCCACCTCTGAAAGGGCCAGCCCTGGGCAGGCCAGCCATCTTGCCTATCTTCAAATTTTCCCAATAGGATGTGAGTGGCTGGGATCTGGAACTCAAGCTCCGGAAGCAGAAGGCAGAAGGTCTGGAGACCAAACTCTGCTTGGAGCCTGCTGGAGGGCACTGTGTGGGGACAACTCAACTCTCTAACTTTTGCGTCCCTCACTGTGAAAACTAGAGAGCCTAGGTAACAATCTCAAACTCAGGCAGGTCTTCAGTCTGCGCCCTGGCCACACTCAGTCTGGGACTTGCTCTGCTGTCTCACCTCACTGTCTTTTTTCTTTCTTTCTTTTCCAGTTTCAGAGGAGAAGCTCAGAGCAGGACTAATCAGAGGTAAAGTAAGGTGCTGGCTGGTTACCAGGCTCCTTGCAAAGGCAGAGACAAGCTCGTTAGAGATGTCTGCCTTCTGAAATGAATGGCAGATAGAAGTGCTTCCAATTGCTTCCAATTCTACCAGCCCTTCTCCTGGGTGCCTAAGAACCCGGAAGCAAGAGGAAAAGGGGAAAAGACAATTCTGGCACTGTCTAAATAGCCAGGGTCCAACCTTCCCCATAGAAAAGGCAAGGATATAATCTGTGGGAAGAATGAGGTGGCTGAGTTTCATAACATCACTCTTAGAAATGGCAGAGATGTTCTAAACAACTCCTACTTCACTTAGAAATCATCTGGACTTCACTTATTTATATACCTACTTTTTTAAACTCCTTTAATTTTTTTTTTTACTTTGAAAGGAATCCAGTCTGCTCCAGTTTATTTAAACCTCATTAAACCTGATTTGTTACTAACCTCTAATGATGAAGATAATGATATCTGATGTCAGATGGATAGAGAGATAGATGGAAGGAAGTAAGGAAAGACAGCAAGACAGCAAGAAAGAAATAGTGTGGGCAGGTGGGAAAGAAGAGAATACAAAAGAAAACAGAAGAGAAGAATACAAAGGAAAAGAAAAGAGAGAAAAGAAAAAAGAAAAGAAAAGAAAAGAAAAGAAAAGAAAAGAAAAAAGAAAAGATGAAATGCAACTAAACAGAAAAAACAGACAAGACTCTAACCATATGCACAAAGGTCTACTGGGTGTTTTGCTACAACACTATGAGGTTGATGCTATCATGATTTCCAGTTTGCAGATGAGGAAACTGAGATGTAGTGAGGGTAAGTAAGACACAGTGCCAATGACTGTAAACTGCTACAGCAGAGCCTGAAATGAAGTTAGAAGTGGCTTAACTCCACAGCTCTTAGCTATGACCTACCTGCTTCAAAAGTAGCTCTTTCTTTTATTTGCCCAAAAATAACTCCCTTAAAGGTTCAAATGGAATGCTTGCTAAGGTTGGTATTCTAGCATCTAGTATGCATGTCAGTTTCTCCCTTGGTAACTTTACAGTCTGATTAATTGTGCCTTTCTCTGTGAGTCCATGCAGTTTATGTTTTACATAGAAACTGCTCCCTCTCTAAGTGTTTCCTTGTTGCTGGGGAATACCAGCTGGGGTTAAAAGAAATGAAACAGATGATGGACCTCTCGTCAAAAATCACATCCCTAAAGCTCTCTCTCCCTCTGGAATGGTGATTCGGGGAATGATAAAATGAAAAGATGCTACCAAAGGGAAATGTCCGTTCTTTCTCATCTGTTGCAAACACATTCAGGGACTATCTGCCCCTCCAACAAAATTAAATATGACATTGGGACAAAGCTTCGGTCAAAACTAAAGGCAATACTGGGGTGAGTAATCTGGAGGATGACTGATTTAAAGAGCAAATTAAAAACCCTCTACAGAACATAAATTACCTAAAAGGGGGAATAGGGGAATGATTTCATCTTTTGGAAAAGCAAGCAGGGACAGGCAGAGGAGAGAAACCACCTCTGGAAGAACTCACAGAATTCAGAGTACCCTGTACCCTTTAGTTTTATGTATGATCACCATATCATCGAATTTTAACCACACGATACATGCATACCTTTGCTAAAAATATATACACAAGATTAAAGTTCCCTTCTATCACTACCCATAATTCCACCCTGCCCCCCAATTGGGAATTCCTGATTTATTGAGTATCCTTCCAGACCCTTACGCTACACATGAGCATGTATTATGCTTTCAATAGATAATTTTCTGCTATTTATTAAAATGAAATATGTTGTTCATTTTAATTGGTTTACAGTAAAATTCTAAACCACAAGGAGTTAAAACTCATTTGTTCACCTATAAAACACTCAGTGAAGATGTCAATGATGCCATCTTCTCAGGGGTAAGCAACCAGTTTACTTACAAATTGAAGAAACCAAAAGGTAACTTGTATTATGATGCAGTTATGTCCTGTCAAACATCATGCACTAGAAAGAGTCCATTTCTGAGAGTTATGTCATAGTTTTGTTACACACTGTCTTTCTTTAGTCTGACTGTGCCACAGACTAAATGAAACAAGAAAGAGAGCAAGATTAAGCCGTTCTTCCACATTGGCACTTAATGCTTTCATGACCTCAAACACTTGACTTGGCTGGTATCAGTTTCATCATCTTGAAAATGGGGATATTTCTAATACCTACTTTAGTGGGCTCTTGTGTTTACTTAATACTTTAGTGCCAGAGAGTACCTGGCACATGGTGAATAAATAGTAGCTGTTATTCTTATCATCATAAGTATGTATCCTCTCCTTAATATCAAGCCTATATTCCACTTTGGACTTCAGAGTAAAGAAAGGAGATAGAAAGAAGAAAGGGGAAATCAGGAAGGATTGCTAAGTACTCTGAAGTATGTCTTGAAGGAGAATGGATGGACAGATGGGATGGATGGATGGATGGATGGATGGAAGGATGGACAGACAGGTAGATGGATGGATGAATAGATGATGCATAGCTGAATAAGTGAATGAATGGATGGAGAGGAACCAGTAGCAAGAGCAAAACTATCTGCCATCAAAATACTAGAGCAGCATTTATTTAACAAATATTTACTGAATACCTACCATGTACTTAGTTGAGTACATGATAAAGTGGCAATAGACCACCTTACCCTATCAAAGAGAGGACAATCTCATAAAAACATTGGTTACAAATCTGGTGAGCTCTATAAAGGGAAATCAAAAAGTGTGATGAGAGATTATGACAGACCTCATTTAAATGGGGAGGGTAAAGCACAGAAGGTGCATTTAAAGACCTAATCGATCCTAAGAACTAATAAGGAGGAAAGTAAGAAAACCCTTCCAGGCTACGGAAAGAAAGTGCAGAGGCCCAGGAGGAAGAGACATCTGTTTGACACCTTGTGAGACCTGGTGACAGAGAGTGGCAGAGGCTACCTGGGTCATGACAGAGCCAAGTAAAGAGTTTAGTTTTTATTCTCAGAGAAGCAGGATAGGGAAGTGAATGACCATGTCCCCCTTCTCTTCTTCTATGCTTCCATTCCTCTCTCCAACACAGAATCTCATTTGTAGGACTTCAGGGACCTCACAATGGGAAAATAAAGAAAAAGGACTGAGTCATTCGGTGGTTTGTTCATGGAACTACGGGGCCCTAGAGCTAATTCAACATGTTAGGTTATCAAAAGAACAGTAAACCCTGTCTTCAGGGGTGTGTTCACAATGTGAAGCATAAAGGTCAATATGGTAACTTAATGCTTCAGACTTCTGAAACAAAACTCATTGATTGATGAAGTAATTGGAATGTTAGGCTCTGTACTGCCATTAATCATTAACTTTTGTCCAAGATTTACCTTTTAATAAGGGCTGACTTTGAAGCCAAACACATCAGGGCTCAAATCCCTCTTCTGATCCTCACTAGCTGTGTGACTTTAACCTACCTATGAGGCTGTTTCTTCATTCAGGAGTAGAGATGACAGTGTATGATCTGCAGGAGAATGGCCTCCTAAAGATGACAATGTCCTAAATTCCCAAAACCTGTGAATATGTTACCTTAACAGGGAAATGGAGAATTAAGGTAGTAGATGAAATTAAGTTTACTAATCAGCTGACTTTATTATATGGAGTATATTCTGCACTGGATTACCCTGGTGGACCCAATGTAGTCACAAGAGTCCCTAAATGTGGAAGAGAGGGGCAAAACAGTCAGTGTTGGAGAGATGTGATCTGAGGACTCAACCAACCATCAATGGCTTTGAAGGGGCCATGATTCTAGGAATACAAGAAGCCTGTGGGATCTGAAAAAGGCACAGGAATGGACCCTATCCAAAGCCTCCAAAAGGAACACAGCCCTGCCTACCCCTTGACTTTTACCTAGTAAAACCTATTTAGGACTTAGGACCTCCAGAATGGTTATATAATAAATTTGTATTCTTTTAAGCCAAAAAGTGGTAATCAGTTACAGCAGCAACAGGAAATTAATTCACAATCTATGCCTCTGTAAATTCTGAAAAGGATTAAATGAGCTGATTTATGGAAAGTGGATGGTGCCTTACTTAGAAAGGAATCAACATGGTTTTCTTTCATTTCTATAAACTGCCAAATTTGATGTTGGCAAGGTTTTCACCTACGTTTCCAGTGATTTACCTCTCCCTACATCCACATCCTCAAGGGACTCATCCCCTAAGAACATATACCTCACTCAGTCTTGAGATTATTAATGATTAATAATCATTAATGAAGCTAGAGACCCTCCCAAGAAATATTGGCATTTCAAAGCCAAGTACACGGAGTCACTCTGCTTAAAATCTCTGTGATTGTTCAAGGTATCCAAGAGATTTCAATCTGGGATTTACAGTGCCTTCCAGCATCCACTCGGTCCCAACTTCTGCCCCCTCTGTTCCTACCATTCCCCATAGACCCTCCATCTAAGTGCTGGTCATCTCAATGACTACATTTCTTAAATGTATCCAAATCCCTCATGCCTTTGGGCCTCTGAATGTATTATTCCCTCTGCCCAGAGCAGATGTCTCCCTGATGCATTTGTTCATCGATCCAAGTCCTATACCGTCTTTAGGACTCAGCTCCATCATTACAAAGAGCTTAATGATGCACTACTCAAACGAATCAGGATCTACCTCCTTTGTTCTCCTATAGCACAGAATCCATGCCTCAATTTTAGCAATTCTCATACTGTATTACAACTCATTACCTGATGTTTTCTTCCAGTCATTAGTTCTTAATGTCTTTTTAGAATCATGGAGCATTTTGAGGGTCTGAAGAATGAGATCCCATCTTCAGGAAACTATACACACACAGGTTTTATATAATATACATAGTTTACAAATAATCTCAGGGAGTTCATGGATCCCCAAAAAGACTTGAGCATTAAAAATGCATTAAAATATGAATGCGCTGAGGAAAAAAAAAATTCAATCTAGTTCATCTCTTTGTCCCCAGCATGTAACACATAGCCTAGCAAAGACTTGGTACCCAATATTTAATATTTAATTTGTATGTTTATATATCATTGGAAAGACTCATCTGGAGAATTTTTCCTAATAATAGACCAATGAAGATTACAAAACCTCATCAGAGAACAAGATTAATCACACTTCTCTGGCTAAGCACACCGGTGTGACAAAAAGGCATCTGTGAAAAATACCCTTATTGACAACATGTTCCATATTGTTCAGTAGTTTCAGAAATGTTCCTAAGAAAAACAGGTAGGATCCATCTGATGCAACCAGGCTGAAAACAAAAATGAAAACGAAAACAAAACCAAAACCATTAACTAGGAGATAAATTTTCTGGTAGAATAAATCAAAGGATTAGGCTCTTCCATCCCTATTACAGATGATGAGGTTGAGTTAATAAGACCGTGCACTCCTTCTCTGTGAAATTCACCTAGATAAAGGTTTGCTGTAGTTGATCCAGGGATTGTAAAAATATGCTTGTGTTAGAGCAGAAGTTCAATGCAGACACACACACACACACACACACACACACACACAAAACTCTCTTTTTACATGGCAACAACCTAAATATGCATCAGAGGGATTTACTTGATTATTCGACATTAATACAATGGAACACTATGTAGGTACTTAAAATATTACATTTTAGAAGGACATTTAATGGCATGAAGAAATGTTCACATGCTCTTAAGACAAAGCAGCTTGCAGTGATCCTAAATTTTCAGGTATGTATGTACCTGAAAAAAGGGAAAAAAGGGAAAGAAGTCTAGAAAATGTTAGCAGTGGTTATCTATGCATGTTGAAACAGCTGATTCTGAACATCTTTTATCAGGCCTATATTTACCTATCCATATATTCATACATATAATATTTACATTATGTATATGTAAACATGGATATTTAATCAGGACTTTTAAATTAAAAGCTTGCCTGTGTGTGTATGTTCATATGCACAAGAATATGGATGGGTGGACCATGTTTTAATTCCTGCCTAAGGAAAAGCTTTTTCATTGGACTTAAATTTCCCTAAAATTGTGCCACTTTTCACATGGCAGCCGTTCCAAAGTCCTAACACCTAGGGAGAGTCAATCTATCCTCATAAATCTAGCCTTTCATCTCATAATCTAAATTTGGTGACAGAAATTGGATTTCTGTCAGATTTGCCTCTCTTCCTGTTGGGGCATTTTGGACATCTACGTTTTTTTCTCTGCTCACTCACTGTGTACCTGCCTGGAACTAGAAAGGCTCCTCTTGCATGGTTTGTCACTTCCTGGTCTTCCTGGTCTGGGTCTTCCTGGCTATCAGACCTGGTATTTCCATGAACATCAGGAAGGCTTTAATGAGGAAAGGCGTTAAGCCAGAATGAATGATGATCCATTGTCTCTTTTGTGTTACATTCAACTGAACGGTGCTTTAGAGACGAGGACTCAAATTGAGCATTATTCAGTTTAACTTAATAAATATCTGCTGCATATCTCTTTTGTGAAAGATGATGGAATGGATTTAGACAGGTATTTAGGTCCAACACAAAAAGATGGAGCTCTTTACAACTCTGTTTCTTTTACTGGGAAAGAGTAAGTGATCTCCCCGATACGTACTGAGATATAATGAAAATGAAACCTCGCCCCAAGTATCTTTACATCCGGACAAGTGAGTAGGGCTCTATCCCATGTCAGGTACTAAATAAAGATGCTACATTCACTCTGGTTTATGTTTCAGCAGAAATCCAAAGAACACTAAGTGTTGAGGGAACTGGGACGCCATTGTTGGAAGCACTATCAGATGGAAGAAGAAAAAAGAGCTCACCACCTATTCCTCTGCAGAGTACCTACCCTCAGGGCTGATCAAACACTCAATAGAATACGTCTGGGCAGCAGAACACTCGTGAAAAATCTGAAGTACGAGATATATAGGGCTGGGTGTGGAATAAATAACAAAACACTTAAAAGACACTTAGCACAGCAAATGGCATAGAGTAGCTCACTTCCAAACGATCAATTTCAAAATTCAAATCCAATAAATGTGTTCATTGTAAGAGTCAGTGCTTGTATCGTACAAAAAATTAGACGGGAGGTCAGAGAATGTGTTGGTCAAGGCGACTTATGTTGGGAAAGGGAGAGTTTAAGATCTACTGTATTCAACACCCCTTCATACACAGACACTCTCATGCCACTGCTTTTGTTGCCTGTCTTCACGTAGTCTGCTGGAATGTACCAAAGATGCCATAAAACCTAGTTACAGTTTGAAAGTTAGATTACTGACCAAAGATTCATATCAGCTAAATGGGCAGCAGGTCTCCCAGTAGGAGAGGTTCTGGATCTGATGATGATGGGGGAAGAATATGGGCAGAAAGTGGCAATAAGCTCTTTGAAGGAAATATTCACTATCCTCACCCAGCCCCTAGCATTGTGCCTGAAAACATATTTGAATGAGTGAGGGAAAGAAGCAAGCAAGCTGGGAAAAGAAGTGAATTCTGACAAGTTGGGGAAAAGGAAACCACTTCTGCAAATGAATTCTGATCACTATCGACAAGAAACATAGCAGAGACTGAGATACCATCTCAGAGTAGTTATCTGGCCATTAGCCACTTCAAGTCAAATAAATAGTTCAAGGTCAACATGAATGAGTCACTCAGAGTCTCAGACTCTTCCCTCTGTGGAATCCCCAGGAGTGTAATGCTTCCCCTGTGCAGAGGTGGCCCCTCTGTGGTAGCCTGAAATGTCTGCCCTTAGCTCCTAACCAAGTAATAATCCAGATAAATGATCCCGGAAATAGAGTGAGAACAGGCTTACTTTGCCTCTGTGTCACTAAATTTTTTTAGAAAGGGTCCTTGTCCTTTGAAGGCTAAAAGACTCTGAAATTAGAATAATAGGGAGGGTTACAGAACACTGTAAATTTCGGAGCACTGTGTAAAAATACTGACATATTATCTCAATCACTCCTCAGAACACCCTCAAGAGGGAGGTGTTATTATTAGCCCCATTTACAGATGGAAAAATTCAGGCCCAGAGGATTAATTAACTTGTCCAAGGTCAGAAGGTATCAAGCTGTAAAACTAGGACATCTTAGCCTTTATACTCTACTGAACTTCTGCTCTTTTTCTAAAATTTGACACAATTTTTGAACAAAGAAGTCAAAAGGAAAATGCCCCAGGCTCCCATGGGAGACTTCCTCTTGACCCACCCTCCAAATAAATTCTCAGGTTTCCAATGAGTCAATTCTGCGTAAACAATGACAGCATCCACACAGGTGAGAGAGGAAAGGTAGACGGGTGGAGAGGGTTTAGAGTTCAGGATCCAGACCAAAGAGGGGAAGAAAGCAAAAACCAACACTTAGTTGAAAAAAAAATTAAATTCAAACAGACTCTCTAGGGACCAGTAAATGAACCTCTGAATCTTCACAAATGACTATGGCAACAACAGATATGGAACATTCCAAATTATCATAAAAGTATTTCCCTGTGTGTCTGTCTCCCCTCTTGAGAACAGTGGATTGGGTAAATATAATCACCAGCAACACTGGCTGACCTGCAAAGTAAGATTGCTACGTGCCAGGTCTGTGCTAAGCATATCGTATACCATCCATGGGATTTGGGCTATTGGGCCCAAGTGCATGATCTTGAATTAACCTTCTTAGATCCAGCTCTGTAGGGTAGACCCTGCTGGTTGCCAACAAAGCAGCCACCCCTCAGGGCATTCTTTGTTCCTGGCTCAGACCCTGTTCTATTTGACTTATCACTCTCTCTGTGCTCAGAGAAGACAGCCCCTTCCCAGAAAGTCACTTTTGATTAACTGAAGCACAGGTCATTCCATCCCCATGGCCAGTGATTGGCTAAGGCACCAACATGTGATGCAAACCTGGCCAATGGCATTAAGGGGACATGTGCTGAGGGCTCCTGGGAGAGGTTTTCCCTCTGATTTAAAGGTGAGGAAAAAAGTGTCTGTGCTGTCGTTGGATATGAAGGTATGAGGACACGATGCCCGAGACTGTGGTAGCCATCTTGCACAGTGAGGGGATCAGTCTGAGGGCCTCTAGGCTGAGGATGGGGAGGTGAGAAGATGTAAATCACCTGGGATTGTTGGTGAAATCACTGCACTGCTTAAATTAAGCAATTGGGAAGCCATCCATTTGTCTCCCAGAATCATTATGAGAAATAAAAACTCCTTTATAAGAGAAGCCTTACAGTGAGTTCTGCTGGGTGCAGCTCAAAAAAAAAAAAAAAAACAAAACTAACAACAAAACTCCCAGCAGATATTATGCTTAACTTTGTACGCATTACTTCATCTTTTGAAGTTTTACTTTGATATTTACAAAATGGGGATGATCACAGAACATAGTCCGTAGGAAGATTGTGAAAATTAGAAAGAGGACAGCAGTACTGTGTTTAAATATGTCAACATTAGTAAGTGAACAAAAGATGATACTGTAACGATCTCTTGCTTCTCATGCAACCTCTGAATCAGGAACTCCTGTAATTCCCCTTTCCCATTGTACAGATTTAGAGACTATGGTTTAGAGGGTTTAGGTAACTCATTCAATTCACACACCTGGCAAGAGTTAAAGCTCCCATTCAAAGCCATGGTCTGACTCCAGAACTCAAATATTAACCACTTATGATGTGGCTGTACACTCTCCTTCCCGGCAACCCCAGCAGCTAGTGGAGGGCCTGGAGCAAGCAGGCACTCAGAGTGTTTGGTGAACTGAACATAACTCCAGGGCCCAAATGCAAGGACCAGAACCCTATAGCCACAAAGCTTAGCTGCAAGTAGCTACCGGGAGAGAGAGCTTCAGAGTTTCCCACTTCCTTCTTTTCCCTTAACCCTGGAATGCCTTCTTCCTCATTTAGCTCAGCTTTAATTTAAAAGCCAGTTTCATAGATCAGCCAACTTCACATGAAATCAGGAACCAACGTTCAAGCTCACAGGACGCTCTTTGCCGCAGTTATTTTAAGAACTACCCTGAGTGGAAAACCAGCTGTTCCCATTCAAAAGCAACAGGGGGCAGCAGAGAGCAGCAAACTGCTTGGTCTCTAAAATGCTTTTTAAAAAGGGGAAGCAAAAAAAAAAAAAAAAAAAAAAAAACAACCTTCATCTTCCGCCCAGAAGCAACCCAGCGTAAAAATATCCCAGGTCAAACCTACCTGACACAATGGCTAGGTAAATTCACATTTCCAGTCTTTGACAGAAAAAATAGTAACAGAGACCTGAATTCCTGAATGCTTTCCTGACCATTATAGGTTTTGGGAACCAGCCCCACTTGTCTTAGGAAACACTGTCCAACCAGGAATAATCTTGGATGAGCTGAAAAGGGGTAGGCGCCTTTAACCCGAACAAACTCACCTTGTTAAATTTTAATTTCATTTAGGATTTAAATCTGTCCTGGGAACAGCCGTCATCGGTCTGCCAAAGTGTATCTGAAAGATGCCTAGGAGAAGTTCTTGGTCTATTTTTAAATACCCAGGGCAAAGGGACACTATGCTCCACATTCATTTAAAAATCCGGTTTCTTAGGTCACTCGTCTTTACAGGATGCTAGGAAAGTAAATACAATTCTCCTCTGAGCGGCTTCAAGCTACCTCAAGTGCCCTCCTAATGGGCATTATTGGGATTTGGATTTGTAGTTCCTGGTGCCTCCACATGGAGGAAATAATTTTTGATTATCTCCTCCTCTACTTTTAAATTAATAGACTAGTGTTAAAAAGGAGAATGGGCAACATTCTCACATGAGGGCACCAACATATCACCAGCAGTCGATAGCAATGGCCAGGTGCCAAAGTCCATTTGGAACCCTCCACACATGTTGCCCTAAAACTCTGACATTCCTTTACAGTGTTTCCCTTGTTTTTTGTATTTAATAAAGAGGAGAGAAAATCCTTAAAAAAAAAAAAAAGTATTCCTGTTCATAAACTATTTTCTGACCCAGCCTGGTCAGCTTTATTTGCTGTTTTTTCACAAAGAATGTTTTATTTTTTCCTATACAGTATTTGTCTCTGTTTCAATTTAGCATTCATTATGCATTTCTTTAGTCAATGTCTCTCCTCTCTTCTAGACTACAGATCCCAGGGGATCATACCTGTTTTGTTCACAAGAGCACACAGTCCAATGCTTGGCACATGGCAGAAATTCTCCACAAATGCACCAAGTGTTCCCAGTGGTTTGGGGGAGGTGTCACCCACTGGTTATGTTAGGCTAGGGTGGGAGCCCTACAGGTAAGAGCCACTCCAGATTCTAGGATTCATGTGAAGCAGGAGATGATGGTGTTAACTTAGCACCCTTACATATTAGATGACCCACACAAGATCACAATTACCAGTTCTGTGGGATGATGTAGGAGAAAGTGATGGGGCAGAGCCAAGAAAAGGCCTGCACCTCCCCTCCCCCCGCCTCACATCTCCCCTTCCAGCACAGACCACAGTGGAAATATCCCGTGTTGCTCCTCTGTGATATCCCCCTACACGTCGGAAAACACATGCCTGTCCCCTTCCTTAATAGCATTACCAGACTTAGGCTTGCTCCAGGAATTTAGGAGGACTGTTATACGGTGTTAAGCTTCAATCACACTTGGTTTAAGACTCCAGAACAGGATTTTAAAAGCCAATCCAAGTTATACGAACATTCTAAGTTAATTCTCAATGGGCTAGACACTCAGTATTTTGTATTGGAAGGAAGTCTTGAAATGTTACAATGAATATACAATTTTAAAAGGACTTTTACACCAGGTCATTAAATGTATAATAAAAACGTATATAACAAGTGCTATCTATGGAAGGATAAATTCAACAAGATCTGGGATGATGGGATTGATAACGTCCTCACCACATTAACATGATCTACTGTGCACAGTTTTTAGATGGGCCCTGTCAGCCACAGGGATATAGAGCTTCTCAGAGAGCAGCAACCTGAAGACCCAGAAATGCCAGAATGATACAAAAGTAGGAAAAGAATGACAGACCAAGGCAAGCCCTGGAGAATAAAACAACACCAACAGCAAGCATCTGTGGTATACTTACTATATGGCAGGCACTGCTACAACTGCTTTGCCTACATTATCTCAGTACCCTCACAGTAATGCAAGGAGAGAGGCACTAATACAGCCTCACCTCAAGAAGAAACCAGTGACCATCAGAGAGGTTAAGTAACTTGCCCAAGGCCACAAAGCTAGGTAGGAAGGGGCAGAGTTAGGACTCAAACCCAGGCAGTCTGGTTCCACAGCCCGTGCTCTTAGCTGATAAAACTTGCTACTGGAAACTGGATTTAATCACAGTAATGGCAACAACAACAATCCTTTACTTGTACATGATTTGTTATGTACAAAGCATTTTCTCACACATTCTAGGACATATTCAGACGGGCAGGCTTAAGGAGGAACACCGCAGTTTGTATCCTCACCTGGAAGATGGGGACCAGGAAGACTGGAGCAAGACAAGCGCAGCCAAGCCCCATCAAGGGTGGTATTCAATCTCGGATTCAGATTTCTCTTTGCCTTCATGCAAAGTTCTTTCCGTTTTACTAAGATATCACTTGTTCTCTTGTAATAACATCTGTTCAAGCCATGAGAGCAGGCCCTCTGATGTCTACTGCTTGGTTATTGTTGATGGTAATCACAGCCACATGTCAAGCTTACACTTTATTTATTTTTGAGAGAGAGACAGAGAGAGACAGAGAGAGAGAGAGAGAGAGAGAGAGAGAGGGAGAAACAGCACAAGTGAGGGAGGGGCAGAGAGAGAGAGGGAGACACAGAATTCAAAGCAGGCTTCAGGCTCTGAGCTGCCAGCACAGAGCCCTAAGCGGGAACAGAACCCACCAACTGAGAGATCATGCCCTGAGCCCAAGTCAGATGCTTAACCAACTGAGCCACTCAGGCGCCCCTCAGACATACTATTAAAAGGCATCGCTGAGGTGCCTGGGTGGCTCAGTCGATTCAGTATCCGACTTCGGCTCAGGTCACGATCTCATGGGACGTGAATTCAGCCCCATGTTGGGCTCTGTGCTGTCAGTTCAGAGCCTGGAGCCTGCATCGGATTCTGTATCTCCCTCTCTCTCTGCCCCTCCCCCACTCATGCTCTCTCAAAAAATGAATAAACATTAAAAAAATTAAATTAAAAGGCATCACTGGTGTGAGAGCCAAGGAGGTCTCTGGAAAAGCACTTGTTGACCCACCCAAAGCCATGCGGCTAAAT
The DNA here is from genome assembly GCF_018350195.1 of Panthera tigris. NCBI lineage: Eukaryota > Metazoa > Chordata > Mammalia > Carnivora > Felidae > Panthera > Panthera tigris. The sequence goes on from NC_056675.1 coordinate 36,386,989, forward strand.
AGTATACATAGCTTAAATACCCATTTTAAGAGCAGTTTTCCATAAGCAATCATCATCGTAGACACTGGCGGCTTCCATCATCCAATGCCATTCTATTCTCTGTTATTAATGTGTTGAATGAGTGGTGGTGTAGGGACCAGTGGAATTGACGAAGTGATGTAAAAGAGCCACAATAAAGAGACAGCCAAAATTTCCTTCCTGAACATTACAGAATGTTTGTGGCTACACAGAACATCTCTTAGATCTTCTACTCATTTAAGACACCCTTAGCCGGAAGTTACCAACTGGTGCAAAAGGCTGAATTCACCTTGACCATATATTTTGTCTGGCTTAAAAAGTACGTAAAGACTGATTCAATATTTAAACGTAGGGAGATTCCCACTTAAAAATCCAGTTCTCTGGCTTAAGAATAAGGTGGCGCTAGGGGCTCCTGGGTGTCTCAGTTGGTTGAGAGTCTGACTTCCACTCAGGTAATGATGTCATGATTCATGAGTTCGATCATAGCATTGGGCTCTGTGCTGACAGCTTGGAGCCTGGAGCCTGATTCGGATTCTGTGTCTTCCTCTCTCTCTCTGCCCCTCCCCTGCTTGTGCTCGCGCACTCTCTCTCTCTCTCTGTCTCTGTCTCACAAAAATAAATAAAAACATTAAAAAATTAAAAAAAATAAAAAGAATAAGGTAGTGCTGGAATGTGGCTGTTCCTTTTAGATGGGGTGTGCACTTTCTAGTTCAACGCCCATCTTAATATTCTAGCCATCACCCTTATCTTTTTTTTTTAATTTTTTTTTTAACGTTTATTTATTTTTGAGACAGAGAGAGACAGAGCATGAACAGGGGAGGGGCAGAGAGAGAGGGAAACACAGAATCAGAAACGGGCTCCAGGCTCTGAGCTGTCAGCAAAGAGCCCAACATGGGGCTCGAACTCACGGACTGCGAGATCATGACCTGAGCCAAAGTCGGACGCCCAACCGACTGAGCCACCCAGGCGCCCCCATCACCCTTATCTTGACACCAAGGGTCTGCTGTATTTTATCATCACTTTTGTCTGCTGTGTTTCTTCTTAGCAAATAACTATTCCTCGGAAATCATGTCTTTATCATCAAAGCAGGAAAATATAATACAGACCAAGAGAGCTACATATTTTTAAGGTAGACCATAATTGTTTGAGGAAGGGAAAACTATTTCTACGTATTTAAATACAACACCCCAATTTCTAGTTTCTGCCACCTGCCTGCCCCATATAGGCATCTAAGTTTGTGACCCGTCCCTCTGAACTTCAGTAAAGCATTTCTGTAAATCACATTGAGATCAAAAGTAAGCACATGAGTGAAAATTAACACAATATGATGTGCGAGATGAAATACTGTTGTGGTCATCCACTGGGCACTGGCTCCCACCCTTCCAGCCATGTACCCCTGAGGTCAGCAGGATCTGTGACTCACTACATGGGGCTAACTCCAATGGACTATAAGCCTCAGGAGGGCAGGGACCATATCTGTCTCACTCATCATCCCGTATGCAGCACCAAGCACAGCAGCTGATACATACTGTTTCTTAATAAAATATCTGAGCGAATGGATGTTTGAGTTGCACACAATATGTGTTTAAATAGAGAAGGATGAAGTCCACGAGATTGCCAACTTACATCTATTTTCAGATGCAAATCTGCCCTCTCTTGCACATGTTTGACTCTAACGTGCACAGCACCTGAGGATGTCTTCCTGTCCCTAGAAGTCTGATTCGAATGCATTCAGACCCCTCCAATCCTCCAACTCCAGGGAGGATTTTCTGCTGAATAATCCAACGCAACTGAACAAGGACAACTCATTGCACCTGCAGAATAGGAGTGACCATGAGCACACCTCTTGGCTCCACCACAGGATGTGTCAGGCCACACACACAGGCTACCATGCCCTCAGGGGGGACAAACTCCAGCTTCACGTTAGCACTTTTCAAAATGCTACTAGTTTACCTGAATGTGTGAGCTGCCTCTCCTAACAACTGCACTTCTCTCTTCCAAATCCATTCTGAACATAGTCCTAAACATCACTCATAATATATGCTAGGCTTTGAAGAAAAAAGAGAAAACAAACAGCAAAACAAACAAAAAATAAATAGTAACAACCATGACAGCAAAGCCCCCTGCTTTCTCGTGAGAAAAGCACAAAGCAAACCATGAAAGGAATTATAAGGGTGAGGTTATGGGTGATTTTCTCTTTCTCATTTCCCAGTTCTCTGCAATGAGGCAGTATTACTTTCCTAACTTCAAGAATCATAAAGAAGCTTGCCCCAGACTGTTATTTCCAATCCTTACACACTTAGTACAAACCATGTTGACCTTTTAAAGATATGATTTATTTTTTAACACCCAAAGCAATAAATGCCAGATATGTAAGCTTGTGCCTGGCCGAGTTGCTACGTCAGCGGCAACACAGTGGTGCCCAGCCATCTCTGAGATGCCAGCAGAGCGGGGGCTGACATGCACTATGTTGCAAGAGGTAGAATTCCAATGTCTAAAAGCTGTCTACCCTGAAAGGTATTTAAAGGAGTCATTCTTGTTTGGCTTTTCCCCTAAAGGACACCACAGAGAATTACCAATCCCACCTTACGAGGCTGCAAATAAAACTAAATTTGCCAAGCGCTTCGTGGGTACTCTTAGGCAGGCGTGATATTGGCTGTCAATCTCCAAGGATGATGCTACCTGGGGTTTCCAGCATCGTTATTAATCTTATTCAGTTTGCTTCTGGGTAAGAGACCTGCCCATCAGCTTATACTTTCCCACCTCTGGCCAGAGCTACACAGCCGGCTCGCTGCTTGTTACTTAGTTCCCCTTCTCTGATTGAGCCTGATGGTTTTCTTTTCATACCTTCATCAAGAACTCTTTAGATTACCCAGCTGTCCCATTTTCATTACTGTGAGGGGCTTGAAAATTAGCTTATCCATCTGCCTGCCTTTCTACACTGGATTCTGTGCCTTTGGATCAGTGAGGCAGAGAAGAAAAGATGTGTTCTTACTTCCAGATAATAGAAAAATTTTAAAGATTTCCCAGATTAAGAGTCTTAAGACATACAACATAAACCTAATTCCTCATCTGTGAAATGGGCATAAGAACAGTACCCACGGTGTTGGGGTCTATTAAGGATTAAATGAGGTATTACACAATAAATCACCTACACAATGCCTGGAAAATTGCATACATGGAGTAAACAGGGGTTCTGTCCATCCTTTTTGAGACAGTCACAATTTTTGTCCAGGAAATAGAGGGACAGGTTAGAAGTTCCTGTAGATTCCTCTAAAGGTATGATATAATCATTTTTATATCATAAAATGATATAAGAGAAGGATCTCTTCAAGGTAAAACCAGATTATTCAACTCTGTTAATAGACTGACTGAAGAAGTCACAATCACAAAGACTTGATTTATGTCCTGAAAAAATGTGTGTGTGTGTGTGTGTGTGTGTGTGTGTGTGTGTGTGTGTGTGAGAGAGAGAGAGAGAGAGAGAGAGAGAGAGAATAAAAATTACATCTCTGTTCTTTGTTCTCTGGTATAAATCTTATTATGTACTTCTCATACCTTTTTCTTTATTTATTTATTTTCAGACAGGATGAGAAATGGAGGGGAGGAGGGGCACAGAGAGAGAGAGGGAGAGAAAGAATCCCAAGCAGGCTCCATGCTGTACGCGGGGCTTAGAACTCAGGAAAATGTGAGATTGTGACCTGAGCCAAAATCAAGAGTCAGACACTTAACCAACTGAGCCACCCAGGCACTCCTATACCTCTTAAAAAGCAAAGTATGTTTTATCACTAGAAGATACACATTATATTTTCTAAAGCAGTAAATTATTCTTGTGGTGTACAACTGTATAAGACTCAATGAGGACACAGATTTGTATCCATTTTATTCTCTGTTGTATCTGCAACAGCGCCTAGCACAGACAACACTCAAGAAGAATTGTTTGTTAAATATATAAACGAATGTTCTCCTAGTATTTTTCACCTCCTCAAAAAACTGGGTAAAATTTTGGTTATCTTATTTCTCAGAGCCAATCAAAGCTATGCGCCTGCATTAACATTGAGAAGTATTCATTTTAAATTTGAAGTTTTAATTAATTTCACCTCAGTGTTTATTATTGGAGTGGCTTGGCTCAAGGCCATCATTCTCTATGTCAGGTAGGTAAACAGAACACTAGAGGCAAAGGCATACTCTGTGACTGTCTGCCTAGCTTCTCCTTCTTCGGTAATGGAACCCTGTCTATTCTGGGGGTACATGCCAGATACAGTTAGGGTGGGGAGCACCATGCTTCAGCAGGAATTAATGCATGATGCAAATCCAGCCACTCAGGTTATACCATGACTGGTTCAGGGATGGACCATGACTGATGCTAGATCATTTTCACTCCTTCTAGAACATATGTGCAGAGCTACAGAGGGAGTGTAAGGATTGTAGGTAGGACTGCTAAATCATCATGGGTAAAGATGCTCACTAAACACAGAAAGTCTGTGCAGCTGTGCAAGGAATGAAAAGAGAGGGTGGAGGGAGAGAAACACACATACACAGAGACAGAGAGCATACACCAGACCGGGCTATAGTGAGCAAGCTCCTGGATTCAGCTGTGCCTGAAGCCCATATTCCATAATGTAACAACCCAAGCAAGACCTACCACCAATTTCTATTTTGTTGAACCAAGCAGAACTAAATTTCTATCACTTGTAATTGAAAGAGTCCTAACAAATACAAAAATAATATATCTTTTATGGTTCTATTTTAATTCATCCTAGCCATTTAAAAATAATGAGCAGGGAAGAACAAATAATGCAAAAGACTGAAACATGTAGAAGTGTACGAAAAAATAGGAATCTAGGAAGCGTGTGTGCCCCAAATATATTTTTTCAGCTACAACACCTTTTAACACATTTTTGTACTTTGTATTTTTAACCAGTTTAGTTCCAAACTGAAGTGCATTATTTTAAAGCAAACATGTGGGGCGCCTGGGTGGCCCAGTTGGTTAAGCGTCTGACTTCAGCTCAGGTCATGATCTCGCGGTTCATGAGTTCAAGCCCCGCGTCAGGCATCTGTGCTGATGGCTCAGAGCCTGGAGCCTGTTTCAGATTCTGTGTCTCCCTCTCTCTCTGACCCTCCCCGGTTCATACTCTGTCTCTCTCTGTCTCAAAAATAAATAAACCTTAAAAAAAAAATTAAAAAAAAAAAAAAAAGCAAACATGTAAGAACTGCTTCAGCCAGGTGAACACAATAAACACATTTTGGGCTAAGAAGCTGGAACCAGGATTTATTTTTCTTTTTCTATGAGCACACACTTGTAAGGAAAACAGTAACAATAGCAATAATATATTAACAACCGTAACTAACTTTCTGGGTTTTCAGTTCAGAAATTAATGTATGATTTCTACAATGTCTAGATATTAGGGTGAATTCCATCAGCTCCTCAGCATCAATTTATCTTAAATATGCAGGTATTGAGCAGTTTATGTCTGCACTGAAATCTAGCGCAGCAGGTGATATGAGGGACGAGGGCTCACTTACACCCAATCCTCCTTCAGATATGAGAGTGTGATGCTAATGCTGAGAATTGAGAACACTGCTCAAGAAATAATCTAGGCAAAGATTCTGTCTCATTACGACCAATCACAAAATATTATTGAGAAGCATCCATAAATGCACTAGATTTTCACATGAGACTATCGTAAATTTCTAAGTACATTAGTATTTCACTCTGAGTGGCTATTTTGAGTTGATTTCTCAAAAGAAGTATTAATTCCTTCCTGCCCCTTACATGGCAAGGTTACTTACATTTTCCTTCAGCACACACAAAATCTGGAGATCTTTTCCAGTTTGGTGACTAAGATACAGAAAATACTAGGTAATCAAAATCGAAGGACCAAGATGAAAACCTGACATATAATTTAATTTGATGTTGTACTTAATTCTGAGCATTAAAAGAAAAAAATTAACTTCTATCCCCACTGAAAGATATACATTTATAAATAAGTTAGTGCAAATACAAAATATGCATATATGTATATATGCATGTGTGTGTGTGTGTGTGTGTGTGTGTGTGTGTGTGTGTGTGTATTCACTTTGCTTCCTGGTAACACAATATTTATAATATGTAATGTATTCATATATTTTTTACATATTTAGACTTATAAATTATATAACATGTGCAATTATGTTACATAAAATTTATAAATTTATAACTTTATGCATATACATACATAGTATACACACATTATATACACATACACATACATATAATATTATTATCTAGAAGCAAACTTCTTAGCAGATCTAGGTTGCAAAAAATGAAATGCCTAACAAAATACTGAAATTGTGTTGTACAATTTATGGCCAAAAATTTTTATGAATTTGCCTCCACAAAGCTGGCTGCTTCTTTGTGTTGATGTGTATTGTTCTGTGTTGATTTAGAGTTAATCTAAAACTGGTGGCAACTTTTGATCAGACTTTATTATAATGTGGTGTTTGCATATACCCTAGAAAAATAACCATGAAATTTGGGTGGCGTTTATCCTTATCAACACCTAGGTTAGATGAACTAGATTAAGGCTGTGTTTGAAAAGGGCAGGTATTCTGAGGTACGTGAAGTCCTCAATGCCAAGTGCAAGAACTGTAACTTTTAACTCCCATGCCAGGTTTTCCTTGACATGGTTTTCCTGATGGGTTCGGATACAATGGAGGAACTGGAAGTAGAATGTGTACTCAAGGGGCGCCTGGGTGGCTCAGTCGGTTAAGCGTCCGACTTCGGCTCAGGCCATGATCTCACGGTCTGTGAGTTCGAGCCCCGTGTCGGGCTCTGTGCTGACAGCTCAGAGCCTGGAGCCTGCTTCGGATTCTGTGTCTCCCTCTCTCTCTCTGCCCCTCCCCTGTTCATGCTCTGTCTCACTCTGTCTCAAAAATAAATAAACATTAAAAAAAAAAAATTAGAATGTGTACTCAAAACCTGCCAGGAATAACAGCACCTCTTCCTACAGCAGATATGTTTCTGATAAGTTTCTGCAAAGTTCTTACATTATTACTTCTCAAATTACATTTTTTAACAAAAAGAAAGCTTTTCTATAACCATCAGTAAGATTTTTAAAAATTTCTTCCATTGAATTTGAACTATGAAGTAGATTTTCTTATATTTAACTGCTTAACATCAGGTTACAACCATGGTCTTATTACTGCACTGAAATTTTCTTTCTTTTTTTTTTTTAATTTAATTTTAGGGAAAGAAAAAGAGAGAATCCCAAGCAGGCTCCACGCTGCCAGCACAGAGCCCCAAGCAGGGATCTATCTCATGAACCATAAGCCCAAATCAAGAGTCAGAGGCTTACCTAACTAAACTACCCAGGTGCCCCAGAAAAGCTCATCTTTAAGCACAACAGCTTCATTGTCCATACAGGATGCTGTGTCCTTAATGAAACTATGAATGATGAAAAAAGTAGTGAAAAGCCTACTCTCAGAAAGATTGCAAGTAATTAAAACAAACTATGGGATACAAGAACATGACTGATAGCAAGACGGTGTTTTTCCCATAACATGAATATAATAGACCCATTTACCAAAAGGTTGGGTAGACACTGCTTAAGTTATTGGCATTTACAATCATGAATTTTCCCCAATTGATAGAATAATAAATGCACATATGCTTGTGTTAAGTGTCTTGAACGCTTTGTATTTGCATTTTCAACAGGCTAGTATAATTAAACATTAACTGTCAATTTCTTAATCCTGAAGCAGTCATGTTGCTCTAGGTAATGAGCTTTATTTTTTTTTTATTTTTTTTTCCTTCCTAAGCAAATAAAATCTCTTCCTTCAATTGGTTTTAATGGATTTAGCCCTGAGCAGCCCACCCTTTGTAGTCAATCCCTTGTATGGAGAGAGATTTCTCTAGAGAGGCTGAGGATATAGCTTCAGGGAAAAGCAAAACTTCTCTCTGATGAACACAGAAAATGTCTCTCCCAGTGTACTTCCTCAAACTAGCTCCGACATTGTGCTTAGTACCAGGCTGTGTAACATCCCTATCACACAAGTAGTATTACAGCAGTCCCCCCATATCCACAAGAGACACCCTGCAAGACCCCCATGACCCCCTGAAACCACACATAGTATAGAGCACTCTACATACTATGTTTTTTCCTATACATGCAGATAGGACAGTTTAATTTATAAATTAGGCACAGTAAGAGATGAGCAACAATAATAATAGAATGATTATAACAACATACTGTAGTGAAAGTGAGGTGTATGTGCCCCTCCCCTTGTCACAATATCTCAAGAGATACTGCAGGTTCAGACCACCACAATAAAGCAAGGCAAATGAATGTTTTAGTTGACCACACATATAAAAGTTATGTTTCTACTGTTCTGTACTCTATTAACTGTGAAACAGCATCAGGTCTAAAAAAATAATGCACATACTTTTATTTAAAATATTCTATCGCTACAAAATGCCTGCCCTCACCTGAGTTTTCAGCCAGTCATAATACACTGATACACATGATACACTGATACACATGATACACTGATCGTGTATCACCATAACAATTACAATAATATTGCAAGAATTACTAAAATGTGACACAGAGACATGAAGTGAGGATATGCTGTTGGAAAAATGACTTGATCGACAAATGGTGTCCACAAACCTTCAATTCGTAAAAACTGCAATTATCTGCAAAGCGTGATAAAGTGAGGTATGCCTGTATCTTATTGTTCTGTATTCACCCTTCTGATGGTGATGATGTGAGAGGATAAAAATGCCAATGTGGTAATATGCAGTGAGGTGGATAATGCAGGTGCTGTGACCTACGACCTAGGTCAGGAGGAGGATTACCTGCTTCCAGACCATGGTTAACCTGGGGGCAACTGAAAACACCGAAAGAGAAACCACAGAGAAGGGGGAACTACTATAATGGTATTAGTAATTTGATCCTATTTTATTTTCAGTGAAACTTTAAATTCCTACCCAGGCATTCACTTCTCTTCCCTGTTTATCCACCCCCATTCACGTTGCTGTTAACTAAATGAAGCTACATCACGCACAGGTTGTCACTGAAAAAGTGTTTGGCTTTCGAGAGCAGAGGCCCCAAAATGAAAAAGTGAGATAAAAGGCAGCTTCATGTCTGTATGTACACTTTTGGCCTGGACGCTCTCTAGGACAGAATCAAAGATGTAAGGAGTTCTATTTTTAATGTCTTCCTACAGAAGCCCCACGAACTTAGCAATGCACAGAATTTATGACATACTCAATTTTATAACACGAGGGAGAGGGGTGTAGAGAGTGACTTTTCCATTGCCTTTCCCATGAATCTCAGATCACTTGTAAATTGCAGAGCCTGACATTTAAACTGTGCCATGTTGATAGCTCAGGCACCACCCTCCCTCCCTCCCCTCTCCTTCTCCCTAACCACCAGGAGAACCACCGCTGATGCTCCATTTTATAATGCAGCGTGATGGCGACTCAAGGGTCAAGCTCAGCCTGTTAAGTCTAAAGCAATTACCTTCTCCTGCAGATAAAGAAAAGCCTGTGTCTCCAACTCTGAGAGGAGTGTGGAATGGGCAGAGACACTCCAAGAACCATATGGCTAGCTTCAGCTTGTATCCTTGACATCACGGCAGGCACCTGGCAAAGGCCAATGCTTGGCACAGTGCACCCACAGCCATTTCTGGCCAAACCCTCGTCTATTTCTGGAAACTTACCTGCCCTTTGCAGTTGGCTATCCAGAGAATCTAAAGTCTGACATAATGAGTCCCTACTGTCTAAAATCACATCTTCTATTTACATTTTTAGAATAGTATATTAAAAAGGCATCCATTCCTCAACCATGTACCAACAATGTAAAAAAACACTGAATAAACCACCTTGTATGCAGTCCTATTTCCCAAAAGCATCTAATTCAGCAGCGGTGTATTTGAACAAATGCCTTTTCCCTCCCGATGTCTACATTTTCAACAATAGCTGATGTTCTGCAGTCATAGAATTGTAATGTTTTTTAATTATTACTTTCCAGTCACCCTCACAACTACCATGTCTCCATTACACTTCTTAATTTTGAAGTGAAGCAATAGGAAACATATTTCATACCTAAGACACTTTCCAAATTACCAGGATTAAGAATCCTTTTGTCGACATTGAGAGGCAGCACATCAAACTGGAGAAACCCTGATCTCAGACAGACATGAGATAAAATCCAGACCCCAATTATTCTCTACTTAAGTAATTAAGTGAATTACTTCAACCAACTGAGCCTGAGTTTTCTCATCTGTAAAACAGAGATATCCATCTCATAGGGTTGTTATAAGCATTACATGAAATGACATTGCCTGAAACTTAGTAGGTCTTATAGAGAAGGAGCCAGTATTCAGAGCCAGGTCTTCTAGCTTATTATATCATCTTCCAAATAAAGAGAAATGAAGACTTGGAGGTTCTTGAATGCCCATCTCAAGGATGAGAATTTACTTCTGAAGCTGCTGATAAACCTCTAACGATTTCTGAGCAGGTTAAGCACACATCAATGACTAATTAAGGGTGAAGAAGAGAAGGTGAAAGCAGGATGCACATAGTAGAGGCTCGAAAGCAATCTAGGACCACAAGGGAAGCCAGTATAGGGAACAGACAGCCCACGTTAAGAAGTATGTCCCCTAGAACTAGGAAAACAGATCATGCATGGCAGTTCCCAGACCTGCCTAGGCATCCATAACAATCATCTGGGTGGGGTTTTTATTTTTTATTTTTAAAATTACAGATATTGGGCTTTACTCCAGACCGGTTGACTCAGATTCTCCATGTTGTGGGCTCAGAGATGTGTGTGTGTGTGTTTCAAATATAATGTCAGGTTTGGAAATGACTGATCAAGGGCAAAATCTAGGAGTATGTTCCACCAAAACGTACACATAAATCCTAATAGTGTATGTATTCTTACAGAGCAGAAAATAGAGGAATGGATTTTTTATTAGATTGTCCCCTTACAGTCCCACTTTATCAAGTATACAGCCAAAAGTAAATTTAATAAAATTATTCATAAATTCTGAGTAATTTTGTGGAGATAGAAGGATATGAAAAACTACCTGTAGACATGCTGTATTGATGCTTACATTTGGAATGTTCCAGATGTCTTCATTTTTAGAGATCTACCCTATCTAAAATTATACGTGTGGGGGAAAGTTATAGATATGAAATAAAGCTAAAGCTTAAGATTTTTAAAAAATTTATAGGTCATCTATCCTAATCTCCTCCATATTGCAATAGCCTTTATAAAATCCTGGGGAGAGACAGATAATCTTGTACCTGGGTACCTTCAGTGATGATGAGCTCATTATTAACAGGTAGCATTGATCAGGAGAAAAATGTATCATACTAGAGCAGGGACATGCATTAGGATATGTAATAAACAAAATGTTAGAGGGCAGGGATTAGAATGTTTATTAAGGTATAGCCATGTGGTTAATATGCTTAGAAATGTTATGTGCTATGCATACAGATATAATGGGTAATAAACTGGTGGATTTTAGAGAGCAGGTCTTGGCCAGTGAGCTGTATAAAGCCAGACAAGTTAAGGATGAGAAGGTTGTCAAGTGTCTCCATTCTAGTGACCACATACATGGATGAATCAAAGACACAGTTGGAATCCATCCAAGAGGGAAGGAGACATCCACTAAGGAGGCAATGCACATGCTGTGCTTCTGGTTGCCCTGGTGACAAGCCCCCTCTCCTCATGTTGATGGCACTGTAATGAATACCACCCTTGAAAATAAAACAAATGACGATAACAATACTGGAGTAAAAGGTAGTCTTGAGAGCCCCAGGGCAGGGAGGAATTACAGAGCACTCAGAGTGGCAGCCATTAGGAAACATGTTATTAGGGAGGAAGATACTGGTTGAAAAATAAATAAGGATGTAGGATATCAGAAAGACAGACAGATGGACAGACAGGCAGACCCTAATGATGGAATACTGCACAAGTCATATGTCTGCCATTTCTCTTCCAGAAACATGCTCCAGATTAGAAACCCTAAATTGAGCCTGGGAGACTCAACTGAAACTTCTTCTCCTAGAGACTTGGCATTTCAGGTGGTAAATGTGGAAGCCTCTACGTTGATTGTCCTTTTGCCACTCCCAAGAGCTCAGCCTCATCAAGATGGTGTACAATGGTGTGGTGGTTAATTTTATGTGCCAGCTTGGCTAGGCTATGGTGCCCAGTCTAAAATGGTTGCTGTGGGGGGGGGGGCGCCTGGGGGGCTCAGTCAGTTAGGTATCTGACTCTGGCTCAGGTCATGATCTTGTGGTTCATGAGTACAAGCTCCTCATCAGGCTCTCTGCTGTCAGCGCAGAGCCAGCTTCAGATCTTCTGTCTCCCTCTCTTTGCCCCTTCCCTACTTGCACATGTGCTTTCTCTCTCTCTTTCTCTCTCAGAAACAAATAAACATTAAAAAATAAATAACTGAAACGGTTGTGTGAAGGTATTTTGTAGATGTGGTTAACATCTATAATCAGTTGACTGCCAGGATGTGGTGGGCCTCACCCAATCAGTTGAAGGCCTTAAGAGCAAGGAGCGTTCTCCTGGAGAAGGAATTCTACATCAAGACTGTAACAGGGGTGCCTGGGTGGTTCAGTCGGTTAAGCATCCAATTTTGGCTCAGGTCATGATCCCACAGTTCATGAGTTCGAGCCCCAGGTCAGGTTTTGGGCTGACAACTCAGAGCCTGGAGCCTGTTTCAGATTCTGTGTCTCCCTCTCTTCTCTGCTGCTTCTCTGCTTGCATACACATTATCTTTCTCTCTCTCTCTCAAAAGTAAACAAACATGAATAAAAGTTTTTTTTAATAAAAAAAGACTATAACATAGAAATTAGGTCTAAGTTTCCAACCCGAAGACCTACATATTTCAGCCTCAAGACTATAACATCAGTTCCTATCTAAGTTTCCAGCCTGACAGTCTACCCTATAAATTTCAGGCTTGCCAGCCACCATAATCAAATCTCTTTCAATAGATAGATGGTAGATATAGAGATACATCTCTTTACAGACAGATATAGAGATAATCTATAGATATGGATATATAGTATCTATACAGAGAGAGGGAGATTCATCTGCAACTTATATACAAATATGTATGAATTTTATATTCTTAGAAATTCCTTCCTTGGGACTTGAAACCTAACCCCTAGTCACTTACACCCATTGAGTTCAGTTCCATCCTCTGCCATGATGAAGAACAAGGTCAATACAGTCTGATTATTTGAGCAAACATGTTTGGAAACTTGGCATACCAGTTTCTTAACCTATCATTGAATTTGTAACAGTGTAGTGGGTCCCATCCTTCTAAAAGTCCTTCTCCTAGAACCTACCTTTCTATCTCTCCCCTCCCTCAGGTAAATTAGGCACTATGACCCCACTTCTCTACTCCAGTAGGTTGCACTAGGGGTGACTTCTGGAAAGGGTCAGGCCAACAAGTTTCTATCTTCATTAACTTTAAATTTTTTTTTAATCATTTTTATTTTTTCAGACACAGAAACAGAGCACTAGCAGGGGAGGGGCAGAGAGAGGGATACACAGAATCTGAAGCAGGCTCCAGGCTCTGAGCTGTGAGCACAGAGCCCGACGTGGGGCTCGAACCCACGAACCGTGAGATCATGACCCAAGCGGAAGTCGGATACTCGACAAACTGAGCCACCCAGGCGCTCCTATCCTCAGTAACTTTAAATGAATACATTGACTTTTATCAGTCTTGTGGCAAAGCAGGATGAGACTCAGGGTAGCCATGCTTGTTCAAGTGCCATACGCAGGGGCAAAATCTGCAGAAAGAAGATGAAAAAGTATAGATGCCACGTAGCCCTGAAAAGATAGTATGACCCAGCTCTTACAGATTCTTCTGTTTTCAGCTCTTCATGAGTAACTGAGTGAATTATCTCCCCTTTGGGCTCTATGATTAAACTCTATGCCCTCAGGTTCTAGAAAACAGCTCTGAATCTTTCCAGGATCTTTTCTTATCTTAAGATAATAAGAGTGGGTTTAAGGTACTTGCAGGCACATGATCAGTAACATTGATGCTGATTCTGTATTGCCTTGCAACAAAGACACATGGAGGATTTGTTTACAACACCATAAGCAAGGCATGAAACAAGCATCAAAGTATCAAAGAGCTGCTAATTTAGAGATTGAATTTGAAGAGATACTTTGCAAAAGGTCAAGCTAAAGCATTATGAGGAAAGCAGGTCTCATAAGATTATTGCAGCGAACTTTACCCCATGGCATAATAATAGCCTAAAATAACACCTAACACTTCTGGAACATTCGTGTCTCCTAGGCATTGTTCTAAGTGTTTTACATTTAGTAGCTCACGTAATTCTCATGCCAATACTATGAGGTATCTGTTGTTATTATCACCCACCATCTTACAGATGAAGAAAAGGCACACATCCTCTTAGCCAAACTGTGGCTAAGAATTTAAGAGCCAAAATTCAATATGCAGTAGCTACAAGCTTATTCCTCCCAATTAATAAGTAAAATGTTTTCCATTCTTGTTTTGTGTAAAAATCCCTAATCCTAATTTTAGGTCCAAATGGTGCCAATTATCTATTTCTTTAAATACTGTGTCCTATATCTGTTTCCAAGACAACAAATAGAGTGGGAAAATCAACAAATAGAGTCGAGACTCTTTCCCCCTTCCAAGAGCCAGAATGTCCTTCATCTGTAAACATAAAGGGAAGTTGTTATAATTTTATACTTGCTGAATAACAAATGATCCTTTATTCTCCCATCAAGTCATTATGGGTCTCAGGATACACTTTCTATTCCTGGAATCACGGCTAAATACTCTTTAAGTGGTGAAAAGTGATCTCTAAGTGGGCTTAAGTTGTGAAATGTACATTATCTGAATGGTGAATTTGGCTGAAATAGATAAACAGATGGCCAAGGCCCTGTTTCAGATTCTAAAAGTAAAACATCGTAGAGAGAAGAGAGAAAAAACATAATACATAAAACGGAGAGATGCTCAGTTTGAATAACCTCCCATGTCAAAAATATATCTATTTACCCAGAGAACCAATTTAAACACAAACTCTCCTCCCCACAGCAAACATGAACTTGGAATAGATCTCTTTTAAAGCATTCATCTTCTCTTAAAGATACAAACTTTTAAAAAGTGCAGAGTAAATAGAACATTAAAAAGAATCAAATAAGAGAAAAGAGATTTGAATCAGGCTTTCTCCATAGGAATCACCATATCCCAGTACCCTGGACAAGAGGAAGTCATTATTATATGTGCCATGCATCCCTTTTCAGTGCTTCAGGTTTAATTCCTGTTCATAACTTCCACTGTTTAGTGAAGATTCTCTTTCAGAAATCAGGATTTACTCGCCTTTTGTTTTGTTTATAGCCACCTTGCTTTCTAAAAGGCATCTGGACTCCAGGGGCAAATGTAAACCTTCATTCTATGCCCAGATGATTTATGCACCCCTTTCACACTCCCTTCTGCCAAAATCCTGACCCCGTATGTGCAAATTATGACTTTTATAAAGAGTATGAAAAGCCAAAGCGGCACAACAATTTGTAGAACATGTGTTGTTTGCTTTCGCAAAGATGTGATGTCCAATTACTTCTTCCTTGTTTCTAGTCATTATCTTCCTTGGTTCCCTCGTTAGAGTCTGAAAGAGCTGTTCCAGTCTTACTGACGGGAACACTGAGGAAAAGTGATCACGCAAAACAATGCTGTGGCCCTTGATATTAACATTAATGATAGATGGACTAACAAATGGACACACACGCAAAACTGATCTCAGTATTTTCTGGACAATGCTGCCTTGGTGCCATCAAGGACTCCATAACTGTTCATGACGACGGACCTTTTGAGGTCTTAACCAACATACACAACAGCACCGTCTAAGACAGAGTTCTAAGTGGTGCAAGAAGCTGACAAAGGCTGGTCTCTGGCACATCCAGGCCCAGGAGGAGCGAGGGACAGTGAAAACCCATAAACACCCATATTCCTGATAGAAAATTATTTTAGCAAGAATTTCTGTGATTAAGAAGAATGCACGTCCATCTTTCTATTCCACCCTCAAACTCATCAAGTCCTCCAACTCACTTCAAACAAAATCCCTCTTTTCATAAGCCTTCCCATACGTCTGCCTTTAGCTCCTCTGGCACTGCCCCCTTTGAAATCTGGCATCCTTTCAAGTGTGAAAAGCCTGGGTCAGGCCTTTGTCTGAAGTGAAGGCTTCAGGCTTTCATTCCTTCTAAAGATTTTCCCTCCTCTTTGACCTCCCCATCAGCAAGACATCTTATCCTGCATCAGGAATTCAACTGAGCAGTTGCCTACTTCTGGTAACCTGAATAAAGTTACGTTTGCCTCAAAGGAACACGGCAAACCATCGTAAAATTTCAACAAGGCCAAGGGGGCTTGACAAAATGAGAAAACTACAAGACATTTCCCCTCTACAGTCCTAGGAGACAATCCTTCCATTTTTTTTCCAAATATTCTAAACTCTGATCTTTCCCCAAATCTTGAAGTTATTAAATTAGGGAAGCTATATATGCCCTTAAATGCCTGGTTACATTCTTGGCTCAGAGTCTTTGCTTTTTTTTTTTTTTTTTTCCCTTTTGGTCTGTCCCCTTTTGCAGGCACAGACCAAGACTGTTTTGTTTCAACATTTTATTCCCCAAGCCCAGCCCAGTGCCTGTCACCATAGGAGACTCTCAATAAATATTAGTTGAATAAATGAATGAATGAGGCATATGCAATAGGGAGAAGAATGGATCTTATTAAATTTAGTCTGATATTAGAATAGGATTAGAAAAATCCTTTGGGGGTTGGAGCTTATTAATAAACAGTTGCATGATATTAAAGTATGAAGACAGGGGGAAAAACAGCTCATTATTCTGATATTTCCTGCATCACAGAAAACCAACGAATGAGCTGTATTTAGAGGAGGCAGGCAATATATTTAAGCACTATAAGTATCAACATTAGTACAAAGCCTCCATGCAACCTCATTTACTCTCTATCACAATCCATCACAACTAAAGTATGTTTTTGCTTATAGGGATCATAAAAAACTCACTTGATTTATTGCCCCCCCCACCCCTTGTGTTCTCTGAGAAAACTCAGTTATACACGGATCTCTTTCTCCAGGAAAAAAGAGATTCTTGTCACCAGGGCATTTACAAACACAAACTTACTTTTCTCTCCAGAGGAATGGTATCATAAAACAGCAGTTGAATTGAATGCCACATCAGTACTTTGGTTCCTAGTCTGTACTTGGTCTTTGTTCTTGCTGCATGCATTTTGGGGGTCTAAAAAATATCTTAATTCTTCATGAGATGAGTCCAGCCACTGTCACAAGTATTTATCACTGGTGATCTATATTAATCATCAATAGGCTAGCTGGAGATGTGATTTCATGATGTATCTCTCAGAGACCACCTTCTTTAGGTATTCCTGATGCTTCCCACAACCAAGACCTGCACCCATAGGTGGTAAATGATCATTTTCACGGATATGGTCAACAACTATGCCAGTCTCCTCTCCTGGTGACAGTTCTAAGAGTTGGGATGTAGGAGGAAAAGAAGTATAGCAGGACTGCCCAGCAATTCCCTGCAGAGACGAATCACAAGATTTTGTTTTTCTTTTCTGGAGATGTCCCAATGGCATCTCAACAGAGACCTTTACGCAAATACAAATGGGTTAAGGAGGGACAGACAAAAGGGATCAAGGGGAGAAAATAAAGGGGGGGAGGAAGGGAGAGAGTGAGAGAGGCCATAAAAGAGGGAGAAACAGGAGATAAGGGAGGGAGGGAGGAGGAGAAATAGAGAAAAAGAAAAAAAATCAAGGAGGCTATTTGCTGATTTATTCAGGTTTCGAATCCTTTGCTCACTGGACTCCAACGCAGGCTTTTTTTTTTTTTTTAATTTCTTTCATAAATGATGCAGTACTCATTTTTTTAAATTTACTTTAGGATTTTAATTTTTTTATTACTGAAATATAGTTGACAATGTTAGCTTCAGGTGTACAACGATGATTCAATGAATCTATACGTTACACAATGCTCACTATAGGAAGCGCAGTTTTCAACGGTCACTATACAATGTTATGACAATATTATTGACTATATTCCCTAGGCTGTACTTTTCATCCCCATGAATTATTTCTTTTATAACTGGAAGGTTGTACCGCTTAATCCCCTTCACCTTTTTTGCCCATTCCCCCTAGCCCTGCCCCTCTGGCAACCACATTTATTCTCTGTATTTAAGAGTCTGGTTTTGTTTGTTTTGTTTCTTAGATTCCACATGTAAGTGCAATCATATGGCATTTGCCTTTCTGTGTCTTATTTCACTTAGCATGATACCTTCCAGATCCAACCACATTGTTGCAAATGGCAAGGTTTCATTCTTTTTTATGGCTAATATTCCATCGTGTGTCTGTATCTCACATCTTCTCTATTGATTCGTCTACCCAAGAGCACTTGGGTTTCCTCCCTATTTGGGCTATTATAAATAATGCTACAATAAACATAGAGGTGCATTTATCTTTTCAAATCAGTGTTTTTGTTTTATCTGGGTAAATATCCAGTAGTTGGATTACTTGATCATGTGGTATTTTTTTTTCTTCTTCTTTTTTTTTTAACATTTATTATTGAGAGACAGACAGAACATGAGCATGGGAGGGACAGAGACAGGGGGAGACACAGAATCTGAAGCAGGCTCCAGGCTCTGAGCTGTCAGCACAGAGCCCGACGCGGGGCTCGAACTCACAAACCGCGAGATCATAACCTGAGTGGAAGTCGGACGCTTTACCGACTGAGCCACCCAGGCACCCCTCTTTTTTTTTTTCATTTCTTTTATGTTTACTTTATGTTTGACAGAAACAGAACATAAGAGGGTTAGGGGCAGAGAGCGAGGGAAGCAGTCTCTAGGCTCTGAGCTGTCAGTGCAGAGCCCAGTGCAGGGCTCAAACTCACAAACTGTGAGATTATGACCTGAGCCAAAGTCAGACACTTAACTGAGTGAGCCATCCCTGGTTATTTCTATTCCTAATTTTTTGAGGAACCTCCATACTGTTTTCCACACCCTCAGTAAGTCAATCTCATACCTCCTTGCCTCATCCCTACACCCCACACAATTACTTTGTCCAGAAAATGCAAACCCTTAGATTAAAAGGTCAATGAGAGATTGGAAACCTTGGAGAGCTTACCTAAAGACAAGATGTAGGTGACACAAATCTTTTCTGGCAGCCAACTGGCCCTACTTAGATTTACCATTTGGCTAGCATAGCCAAAATTGCCCACTTTGTTCCAGGAACCTTCAGTGAGGGCAAAGCAATGAAATAAATTATCACCAAGTAGCTAACAAAGTTAGGGCGATAATTCATAATATAAGGAAGAAAAAAACCTAAGGGTGCACCAATAGAGTATTGGGAAAATCAAGTATCAAACAAACTGTCCAGAGCAATTTGGGTTATGGGGCTCTGAGGGATGCTCATCTGGGTGCTTTCCTGTGTTTTCCAAGTTTTCTACAATAAACTAAAATTCCACACATCTCGCTGGGCTCCATTCACCTTGGCTTCTCTCTAATTCTGTCATCCTTGTGCTGTCTTATCTTTCTCCTAGAGCCATCACCCCTCCTAATCACCACTGTTTCTCTCCTCCATTACTGTCTCTCTCCCTTCCCAGGCTACAAACTCCTGCAAGAGTAGGATCCATGCCTCATTCAATTCTGTTTCCTCAGAAATTAGCAGGCATTAGTCAACATAAATGCACTGAAAGCACAATAAATAGAAAGCTCACTTTAAATGAAACGACAATAAATGCTTCTTAAAGATTCAGCTGGACAGTTAGAAAGCCTTTACTCATGCTCAAATAACATAAATGATGTGTAGGATAAGTTTTTGAGCCCCACAAAGATTCCATATGAAACATCATCCCCAAACAGTTCCCTGCCAAAGAACAGCCATCTATGACACATGATTCTATAGGCTACACTTGCAAATATTTATGAAAAATCAAAAATTTAAAATAGTAGCCAATGGTAGCGAATGGCTACATGTGAAATAGTAGCCAATGGACAAGAGCAGCATAATGTCCAACTGACAAATTGTACGTGAAGATTCATGCAAATCTGTGAGTTTCGTGCTCAGAAACATAAGCTTCAAGGGCAAATGGCAGTTCAAGATGTGAACAAGACGTTTCATTATACTGACTGGTTCTTTTTTGTTGTGTGTGTGTGCATTTATTTTATTTTAGAGAGACAGCATGAATACAGGAGAGGGGCAGAGGGGGAGAAAGAAAGGGAGAGACAGGGAAAGAGAGAAAGAATCCCAAGTAGGCTCCCCACTTGGCGTGGATCCCACCACTCTGGGATGAGGACCTGAGCCAAAATCAAGAGGCTGATGCTCCACCAACTAAGTCACCCAGGCACCCGCTGACTGATTAGAAACAAACAATGAGGAAATCATTATTCTTTCCTCTGGTTTGCACTTATATACAGCCAATATGAAAGATGGGCAAGATGCCAATACGGTATTTACCATTCAGCAGACAGACTCCATCTGAGTCCTCCTTTGACCTGGAACACCTTGTATTAACTCACAAAAATGGAATAGGTCAGCCACATAGGAAACACAGGGAACCTGAGGGTAGGGGATAAGTTTATACCACTGCTTCGGACATAGTAAGAGCTCAAAACATGTCAGCCACTGTTATAATTGTGGAATTATAATATTATTCATATATGTATATATTAATAACATACATATATATTAATAATATATATATTCATAAATAACATATATTCATAAATAACATATTCATAAATGTATATATTATTTACATATTAAGTATATACTATAAAGAAAAGGATGCCTGGGTGGCTCAGTCAGTTAAGTGTCCAACTTCAGCTTAGGTCATGATTTCACAATTTGTGAGGTCAAGCCCACACTGGGCTCACTGCTGTCAGTGCAGAGCCCACTTCAGATCCTCTGTCCCCTTGTCTCTCTGCCCCTCACCCACTCATGGTCTCTCTCTCTCTCTCTCTCTCTCTCTCTCAAAAATAAACAAACATTACAAACAAAAGAGCTGGAATAGACTGAATGTTATGCTAGAGTGTGGCGTTGGTTTTACAAGCAGCTGGGAGTCATAGAAGGATTTTGAGCAAGGGCATGGCAAGAATAGTTTGGGTTTTGTTTTATTTTTCTGTTTTGTTTTGCATAAAAGAGATTTGGATGCTCTAGTAGAGACTCAACTAGATAAGAGAAAGACCAGAGTTCTAGTCATTTGTTAGGGGTCAAACTTGTCAGTCCAAGTGAGGGAATAGAGGTCTGACAATGTCAGTGGAAGTGGGGAGGGAGGAGGGTGCAGGCAGAGAGGAGGAATAAAAGGTACCTCTGAAGTTTGTTCCTGAGGACCTGAATAGATGCAGGGGCTGTCAATCAAGATGAAGGTAACAGAAGATGGTCATTTGGGGAAGAAAAGATGGGATTTTTAAAGACTGAGAGGAGGGACACCTGGGTGGCTCAGTCAATTAAATGTCTGACTTCGGCTCAAGTCATGATCTTGCAGTTTGTGGGTTTGAGCCCCGTGTGGGGCTGTATAATGACAGCTCAGAGCCTGGAGCCTGCTTCAGATCTGTGTCTCCCTCTCTCTCTGCTCCTCCCCTATTCCTGTGTGCTTTTGTTCTCTCCCTCCCCCCGCCTCTCTCCCCAAAATAAACAAACATTAAAAAAAATTAAAAGAAAGAAAGACCCAGAGCACAACCCTAGTACCTAGATTATGATCCTGAAATACTACTAGGGACCAGAACTCCTTGGGGAAATGGATCACTCCAGGTCTGAGGTAAGACATGGGCAAGATAAATCTGGAATATCCTGTCATACATGACAGCAAGAAAGACAAAGACGAGCTGAGTCAGTCAAACAAAAAAACTCACAAGGCAGCTTGAAGAGGCTCCCACTGGTCAAAGATCAAGTAATCTGAGCATCAATAAATACAGTAACTTCAATCCTTGAGTTTACCCTAATACTAAAAAAATACACGGCACCACTGAAGTATGCAAATTAACCAATTGAATAATTTAAAAACAAAAAAGGGAAATCAAATATTTTTTCTTGTATTTCTTAAATAAGCTGTACCCTTGAAGATCCTAATAGTATAGGGGGGAATTCTTCTTAAGAAGTATTCCAGTAAATCCATGAAGAAGGAAAGATAAAATTAGAATATCATCCTTCTACAATCCCTGAAGAATTAATCAACCTAGATACTGAGAATCAATGGCTATAGCATCACAAAAAGAGACAATTTTATATTATAAGCCTCTTCTTGGAAGAACAAACTACAGAAAAAATTGAACTTGTATCTGATGAAGACTTTGGAAGCATCTACCAATTGAAAAGATATACAAAGGACAAAGGAGTATGGGAAACTACACCACAGGAATGCAATTGGTAAACACCAGAATGTGGGAAATGTTGTATGAACAACAATCTGTTTTCTTCAACAAAGTCAACAACCACCACAAAGGAAACTGTAAATACAAACAAAAATGCTGCGTGCAGATTGATTAAATGATCCTTAAAACAGACTGAATGAGCGAGCCTTTTTAAGATACATCACCCAAGCACAATGGATGTAACCTATCTAGATCCTGTTTTGAATAAACTATTAAATAATAATACTTGTGAGAAAATTCAATAATTAATGATTTAATAATTGATTATTTTAAGGAATCACTGTGAATTTTTAGTAGGCATTATGGTTATGTTAGAAAAAGACTTGTAACAAGTGTGAGGTGTGGGTATTATAAAAAACACAAAAACAGAAACAAAAGGTAAGTGTTGGCAAAGCACTGTTGGGGGGGAAATGCAAGCCTGTGTGGCCACTATTGAAAATAGTATGCCAGTTCTTCAAAAAATTAAAAACAGAACTGCCATATTATCCAGAGATCCCACTTCTGGGTGTTTATCCCCAAAAATTGTAATCAGGATCTCAAAGAGGTATCTGCACTCCCATGTTTACTACAGCACTATTCACAATAGCCAAGATACAGAAATAACCCAAATATCTACTGATGAATAAATGGATAAAGACAATGCAGTATACACACACAATGGAATACTATCCAGTCTTAAAAAGAGGGAATTATTGCCATATGTGCCAGCATGGATGAACCTGGAGAAGTTTGTGCTATGTAAAATATGCCAGAGAAGGACAAATATTTCATGATTGCACTTACTTGAAGGATCTAAAAATAGTCAAACTTGGGGCACCTGGGTGGCTCAGTTGGTTAAGCCTCTGTCTTCGGCTCTGGTCATGATCTCACAATTCATGGGTTCTAGCCCCACATTGGGCTCTGTGCTGATGACTCAGAGCCTGCAGCCTGCTTCAGATTCTGTGTCTCCCTTTCCCTCCCCACCCCTTCTCAAAAATAAACAAACATTGAAAAAAAATAAAATAAAAAAATAGTCAAACTCATAGAAACAGAGTAAAATGGTGACTGTCAGGGGCTGGGGGAGGGTGAAATGGGATGTAGCTATTCAATGGGTATGAAATTTTAGTTAAGCAAGGCAAGTAAGTTCTAGAGATCTGCTGTACCACAGTGTACCTATAGCTAACAATGCTGTTTTGTACACTTTAAAACTTTGTTAAAAGGGGAGATCTCATGTTAAGTGTTCTTACTACAGCAAAACTTAAATTACTGAAGTTAAAATTAACAGAAAAGCAAAAGCCTTTTTGTCCTTTAGAAACATAAACTGAAGTATTTATGGAAACAATGATAGGATGTCTGGTATTTGCTTCAAAGTAACATGAGCCTGAGGAGGGAGAGTGATCAAGGGCATAGATGGAACATTAGCTCTACCTTGATAATTACCGAATCTGAGAGATGGCTATTCGGTGGTTCTTTATGTTATCCTCTCTGCTTTTGTATATGCTCTAAGTTTTACATAATAAAAATTATCTCTTAAAAAATATCCACAGAAGATGATGTAAGATGGCGATGATCAAGTATATCCTCCAGCCTGGCATCCTTCAACCCTAGCCCCCATCTAAGTATTGCTGTAGAACACAGTGTCTAAAAATGATGGAAACCCACTTTAGCCAAGATAACCATTTATATTCCATGCCCTTATGAAACCATCACAGACTGTGTCATAGGAGAAATAATGCAATGCCTTTAAAGTACATGAATTAATTATCAATAGCAAAGAATGAAAACCATATCTACCTCTTATAGTATTAATACCCAAAAGCTGTTGCAACTACCCTTCTCAACTTCGGAAAGGTCACTGGCATGTAATGAATGATAAGGGTCACTAAAGGCCACAGTATATTAAAAGTGAGCTGAATTTTAAGAGTTTACTGCAAATAATTTTCTGTAGGGAATTTATTAAGCCCAAGCAAGGTTACAGAGTTATTTGTGGTGTTTTAATGCTACCTTTATTAATAATAACCTTTCCAGGGTGCATCATCTGAGAAGGCACATACTTTAATCCAGAAATGTGTGTCCAGTATTATTACCAAGAGCATTAAGTAATGAAATTTCAGCAGAACAGAAGAAATCGCAATTTGGTAGGTTACTGGTATCTGGCAAAAATGAGCCATTCTTAAAGAGAAACAAGCATTACAGGCTAGAACTAATTCAGAGGCTCTGATCATTAGAAAGGACTCTGATATCTAGAAGGAAATTTTACTATAAGTTATACTCCATACTTATATTGTAGTTTCCAAAAATTCAGTGAGAACTCGGGCTAGACATGCCACTGGATTTTGGAGAGTCAAATAAAGAACTCTCCACTTACATTAATGCAACACGGAATATCGTGTAAAGGCGTGAGTAACAGAGGACAGAGATCCCAGCTCAACCAAATGTACCTGCCTGACCTTGGCCAAGTAGTTTTCCTGAGCCAACTTCCTCAGACGTAAAATAAAAATAACAATACCTATCCCATGATACTGATATAAGGATTAAATCAGATTCTATATGGCAATGTTTTTAAGTTTTTATTAATTTATGTAATCTCTACACTCAATGTAGGGCTCAAACTCACAACCCCAAGATCGAGAGCCACATCATCTTCTGACTGAGCCAGTCAGGTGCCCCATGATTCTACAAGGCAATTTTATGGTAAAATTCCTGGCCCATACTAACATTAATATAAATGGCTGTATTTAAATTAAAACTATTGTAAAATCCTACAAAAACCTTGGACTTTGTTTTCACATAGCATGGTCTTCTCACTCTTTACTAAGGAAGCATCGTCCTCCACCTCACAGCAAAAGGAGCTCTGAGTATAACCACCTGCATTCCCTTGAAAGACTCCAATATTTACTGGCTGTGAAACCCAAGGAAAACTGCTTTGTCTCTAAGACATTTACATATTTATGTATAAAATAAAGACAGCAATAGTTACACCCTGCCCTTCTGTGGTTATTGTGGAGTTAAGTAAGATAACAGATGCAAAACCCTTAAAACACAATCTGAACACAACCAATATTCAATACATGAAACATTGCTATGGCAATTGATGTCAAAGCTAAGTATCTCCCTACTCTTACAAGGCTCCACAGAAGGTGAATTCACTCACCCTAAACCATTCCATTTTGGGATTAAATAATGGCATCTGTGAGGAATTTATCCCCTAACTGCCTTTCTTTCTCTGTGTTTCTGTCTGTGTGCTGCTTCTGTCCTTGTTTCAGATGGAAGACAGCCAGGCTTTGCATGTCCATCACCAAAAATCCTAGAGTTTTCTAAAGCTTTGGTCATGTGGCATCTGGCCTCTTTCCTCAGGAACACAATTCAAAGGGATGAGCTTTTCAGAGAAATTTCATCTTTCATCATCTGCCAAGAACAGCCACAGAGAAAAGATATATCTAAAAGCTGAATCACATCCTCAGACATGGTATCATGCCCACGAATCAGGGGGAAGGGGGAGCTGGTCAATCTAATTCTGAATATTTTTTATGGGGTTGGTTAAAAAAAAGGGGGCTCATACAAAAGAACACACATACAAACGCACACACACGCACACACACGGACATAATCACTTGTTTATAAAGAACATTAGAATGTCAGGTGCTGGTTTAATCTGTTTTGCAGTCAATTTTCCTGCCCCTGAAGGCTCATTAGCCAAGTAATCATTCCATATGATAATGCGTCCTCTGTGTTTCCGCCTTGGGTCCAAGAATATGTCTTCAACTCCATTTCCAGCAGTGGAGGGCCTTCATCAGCAACCCTGCCTGGCTTTGCTGAAAGGACGCCAGCACTGCACATGTGTTTCTCTTCCCCAACATCCATTAATTCCATTTACCATATACTTAGACATCTGGCCAAGGAACCAATAAGCTTATTTCTCTTACCCTCCATAATAATCCAACATAATGTTTGTTTCCTCACAATTTGTCCCTCTGAGATAGACATCTAGACAGAGCCAACATCATTTCAGATTACACTGGCTTTAGCCAGATGTCCCATGTCTGGGAAATAATGTTTACTGAAAGCTTACACACCAGTTATTATTGAAATCACTGCAAAGGCTACCTTGAGGCTGAGGTTGGGGAGCACAGGCCAAGATAGATTTCAGGAAGGACCCAAAGTCTTCCTCCCTAAACCTGGGTCAGTCTTTCTACAGAACCATGATATTTCCTAGATGTCAACTCTTCTCAAGCTACATTCTCTCTCCTTAAAAATTCATGGAAATGACTTTTAACTAATGAGGTGTGGATAGCCCCCCACCAAAATTCCATGTTTAGACTTGACTTATTCCCTGCCTAAAAGCTGCAGACTTGTTTATAAACTATGTTCTTGAACCTACACTTGAAAGTTTCATAAGCATCTCAAACTTGTCCAAAATGGGGCTCTTGAATCTTGACATGCCCTATAAATTGGTTCTTCTCCTAGTCTCCATCTTCAAATCACTACCATTTACCCTATTGCTAGGAGTCACCCGTGCTTCCTCCCTTCCCTTCATCCCTCCATCTGTTAGTGTTACCACCAAATTATATCATCTCTATTTACATTTCTCTAAAAGTCTACTAACTGGTTTCCCTGTATCTTTTGACACCTTCATCTCAAATTATTTAACACATAAAGCAGAATATATCTCTTCCTTGCTTAAAACTATGAAATGGTTTCTTCCCTTGGTGCTTCGGGAAAAACTCAGTCCTTATCACAGTGTGCAATCCCCTGTATGATCTGTCCTATCCCCACCTCCCCATACAACTCATCCCCTCATTCATTATAACAAGGAAACACTAATCCCCTTTCCTCAGTAAATCAATCTCTTTCCAACCTCAGATTCTTTGCCCTGGTTCTTCCCTTTCCCTGTACTGGTATTCCTTAGGTCTTCATATGCCTTATTTACATCATTCATGTATTAGCCAAAATGTCATCTCTTCAGAGGAACTTCCAGACAGTCCTGTCCATAGCAAATTATAGCAAATTAAACTCCATACCCACACTCTCAATCTAGGATAACTCCCTAATACATCATGTACTATTTTCTTCACAGTCCATATCACCATCTTTATCTTTCTTATTGACTCATATTTACTTATTATCTCCTTCTGCTCCCTTCATTGGAATACACAAGGGCAAGAACCTTATTTCTCTTTGTCAATGATCTATCTTCAATGACTAAAATATCCCTACTTTACAGTAAGTAGGTGCCCAATACATATTCACTGAATGAATGAATGAATTGATGCATGTGCAGAGACTTGCTGTGTTTTCCCACCAATAATTCCACTAAATCTATAACCTTGAAACTCAGATTAAACTATAATTTCCTGCTGCTTAGAGAAGTCTCTGAGCCTTGATTCAAGTCCCCTAAGACCCACACATTAACGTTCAGCCATCCTAAGAAGTTCTCAGGAATCACCCAAAGCCTCTATCTCCATACTGCCCAAAGTGTGTTCCAAGGATCAGCAGCACCAGGATCACTTGGGAGTTTATAATTTCAGAATCTCAGGCCCCACCTCAGACTTGCTGAATCTGCATCTTTATTCGAACAAGTTTCTCGGGTGATGTGCATGCCCATTAAAATTTGAAAAGCCTTGCTTTAGTTCCACTGGTCTGAACCTTGGCTGCTTATTAGAAGCCCCATTCCAGACAATTAAATTAGACTCTCTGGGGCCACGGCCTGGGCATCATTGGTACTCTCCTACATATCCTAATGTCCGATCAATAGTTAGAACCACTGATCTAGCATATAGACAACCATCTCAGAATTTTGCAAACTATGTGTATATGTATGCAGAGGGAACTACTACTCCAAAGCTAAAACAATGATACAAAAACATGAGGGAATAGTGACAAAGCCCTAGCTCTGTGGATAAAGGACTAGGCTATGCTTCAGAAGGGAAAAGCAACTTAGGATTGATTATCACACCAAGGGACTATCCTGGGATGTGTTACTTAGTTTTCACAGTCCTCATAGGAACACAGATATAAAGGCATTTCATTATATTTCCTCTACAACTAAACAAAACAAACAAAAAAGAGGAAACCACCTGAAGCACATGAACATCTTCAGATATTACCCATAACTTCACACCTTTTTAAAATTTCACACCTTAATCAAAGGCAGATGCTGTTTACTTGTGGAATGCCAATGTTTTCAAACCGCTATCTGTAATTAGCTCATTAGCTCACCTGTGGAATCGTTTGGATTCTAAGAACAATGAATTTTCTCTTGTAAAGTTGAATCAGGTCTTCTAAGACAAGGATGATAGCCCACCACAATTTGGGGAGACTCTGGAGCTCATTACCTTTTATAACACAGACACCAGGAGAGACTCAAAATGAGAACATTCAACATCATATGAAGTTATTGGTTAAGTAGTCAGAAAGCATTGCCTCCACATGGAAATTTTACTTGGTTTCTGAAAGCAACAAGCCACCCCAGGATTCTGGCTCTACGTCAACATCTCTGTCAATGGGTTAAGTATCATGCTTTGGAAGATTCAGCTTGCCCTAATTTAAATTTTTTTTTTTTTACTTTAAATATGAATATCCTTAGTCGCTATATCAGTCAAGTTCTCCATAGGAAACAGATGGCATACTCAAATTTGGATTATTTAAGGAGATTTTACTTACAGAGGTACTATTTTCAAAGGTGTAGGCAGAGTGTAGGAAAACCAAACAGGATGTGCAGCAGCCTCAAATTAGTAGCAGCATGGCTGTTACCATCCCTAGGCCAAAGGGGGTGAGGGGAAGGAACAATCAGGGGTCTCTGGAAGGAAAGGAGACTGCTTAGTGAGGAAGAGCAGTGACTTGTATTGGAAGGATACTCCCTGCCATTCAGGAAGGGCACCAGAACAATAAATCCTGTACCCTCTCTCTGTGTCCTCCCTCTAAGCTCTTGCCAAACTCCCTATAAGCAGAATTCCAATGAAAATCCAAGGACAAAGGAGCCATGCATATAGTCCTTACATATCAGCTTCCTGGGAAAAGAGCAGGTGTACATGGTAGATAGAATACTGGCCCCCTCCAAAGATGTCTACCTCCTAAACCCAGGAATGTGTGGATACGTGTAGATTACATTTGTAAATTATGGAATTAAGTTTGCTTATTGGATTAAAGTTGCTAATCAGCTGACTTTAAGACAGGGAGATTTCTTCTGAATTGTCTGGGTTGGCTCAGGGCAATCACAAGAATTCTTAAAGGTAGAAGAGGCAGGTGGAAGAGAGTAAGACCTCAGAAGATACAGGAAGGACCAGGGGCAGCCTTTTAGAAACTGGAAAAAGCAAAGAAAGGGATTCTTCCCTAGAGCCTCCTAAACACAAATGCAGCCCTACACTGTGCGTTGCACTTCTGAACTACAAAACTTTAAAATAATAACTTTCTGTTGTTGTAAGCCACTGAGTTTACCATAATTTGTGAAGCAGCCATAGGAAACTAATAGGATGGAGATAAGAGTAAGAAATGTCTTTAGAGGGACAGCTGGAAGATGTCTGACACTGTCCCCCACTGGCATCTTCTGACATTTTTTGATAATGTTTTGCCCCCTGTTTCTGAGCCTTTGACCTAGATTTCCCCCTAGACTAAGAGGAAGCAACATAATTTCAAAATGTAGGCTTTGGTTTCAGACAGACCCAACTCTGAGTCCTGGGTTTGCCACCTACAAGATGTGTGACATGGGAAAGCCACAGCTCTAACATCTGAAAAATGGAGATAAATGTGACAGCAACCTCATGGTGCGAGTCTAAGGGTTAAATGGATGGTGCATAACAACACTGTGCATGGTGCCCAACACACAGCAGATGTTCAATCAATGCCAGCATTTCCTGTCTCATCTTCCTCACTGTGGTAGTTTAAAATATGTCCACAGATTTCTTGTTCTTTCCCACTTTAAGTGGTGGAGTTTAATTAGCCTCTTCTCACGTGTAGGCTGGACTCACTTCTAACAAGTAGAATAAGGCAGAAATAATGCTGTGTGACTCAGAGATTGGTCATAAAACCTACCGAGGTGGCATACTGTATGCTTCCAACTATAGAATATTCGGGAAAAAGGCAAAATGGTAAAGAGATCAGTGATGTCCCATGGTCTGTGGAGAAGGAAATGAAGCATAGGGATTTTTAGGGCAGTGAACTATTCTGTTTGATGTTATAATGGTGTATGATACATAACATTACACATCTGTCAAAACCAATAAAATTGTCACAATAACTAAAATGTGGAAGCAACTGAAGTGTCCCCCAATGAATGAAGGAATAAGCAAAGTATGGCACACACATACAATGGGACATTATTCAGCCTTTAAAACAGGAAGAGGGGCACCTGGCTGGAGCCTACTTTGAATGAATGAATGAATGAATGAATGAGAAGGAAAACCTGCCATACTATACCATGAATGAACCTTGAGGATATTTTGCTAAGCAAGATAAGCCAGACATAGAGAGAGAAATAGAGTATGATTCCAATTCTGTGAAGTGCTTTGAGTAGTCAAAACTCACAGAAACAGAAAGTAGACTGGTGGTTGCCAGGGGATGGGACAAGGGAAACAGGGAGTCAGTGTTGAAGGCGAGTTTCAGTTTTGCAAGATGAGAAGAGCTACGGAGATGGGGGGTGGTGATCGATGTATGACACTATGAATATACTTAATACTACTTAACTGTACATCCCCAAAAGAAGAAAGTAAATTCACAGGTACCTTACCACAATTAAATTGTTTTTCAAAACCCCGATGAATTGTGCAACATAAAGAGTGAATTTTAATGTAAATTATAAACTTTAGTTAATAAAAATGGATCAATATTGGTTCATCAGTTGTAACAAATGTACCACACTAAAGCACGATACTAGCGATAGGTGTAACTGTATCAAAAACAAAGTCACTGGGCCGCTCTCTCATTGGCTCTATCCACCTTATAAGCAACTCTACAGAGAGACGAACACAGCAAGGAATTCAAGTCTCCATCTAGTAGCCATCAGAGACCTAAGGTTTCCTAACAAGCCTGAGTTTTGGACCTTCAGATGATAGCAGCTCCAACCAACATCTGGATTGAAAATCTCACAAAAGACTAAGTCAAATCCACCCAGCAAGCCTGCTCCCAGATTCCTGACCCACAGAAACCACGTGAGATGCTACACCATTACTGTTTTAAAAGCTGTTATGTTTTGGGGGCACCTGGGTGGCTCAGTCGGTTGGGTGTCCGACTTCAGCTCAGGTCATGATCTCGTGGTCTGTGAGTTCAAGCCCCATGTGGGGCTAAGTGCTGACAGCTTGGAGCCTGGGGCCTGATTCAGATCCTGTGTCTCCCTCTCTCTCTGCCCCTCCCCAATTCATACTCTATCTGTCTCTCTGTCAAAAATAAATAAACATCAAAAAAAATTAAAAGCTGTTATGTTTTGGGTTAATTTGTTATGCAGCAGTTAACTAAAATATTAACCAAAACAAGAAAAAGCCATAAAAGCATTTAAAAAAAATAAGAAATGAGTGAATTTGAAAAGTGTGCAGTTTTCTTCAAAATAACTGAATACATGGTGTCAAATGTGAGGTTAGGAATCATGGTGGCAGAAGCTGGCAGTCTGAGAAATGCCTAATTATTCAGCAGCAAAGAAAGGTTTCACTTTAAATGGAAAAAAAAATTCCTTCCTTTGGGATCTAAAACCACCCAAATCATGTGCCCTCATCATAGAACTTTAGTCTCCAAGCTGGTGCTAATACAGGGAAATATGGTTATTTCCTGTTCATCAGCATTTTACCCTAGAACCTTCTGTCACACTGGCATGTTATTTTTTTTTTTTTTCGGCAAGCAGGAAACTAAAAGCTCAGATTTTAGTTTCCTCAGATTTTTCTGCCAGCTTCCAATCCAACTCTGAGATGTCCCAGGGTCCTGTGAGCCAGACAGAGGTCTTGACATTGATGTCTCTTGTCCTGCTCAGAGCTCCGGGACGTGCCCTGACCAGGTTCCTAGGGAAGTAGAGGAGGAAATGCCCTCTCATGCATCCCAGCTGGTTCTCCACTGATTTCAACCCACTGGCCATCTGGTCTCTTCTCCCTGCTATGCACACAGCTTGGTCTGGGAAGTGGAAACTTTCTGTGGGATTCAGCATTTTTTTTTTCACAAACCAGGATGCATGAAGTGAGCAGAGAACATTGGCTGGTGTGTGATATTATGTTCCTTGTCCACATATAGAATTGATGCACGGAAAAATCAAAGATGCCACTTGGCAAGGATCCAGTGAAATCTGTGCCTATTGAAAATCACTGTCACTCAAATCCATGGGGATTGCTGGTTGTGACTTCAAATATGGAGGATAATCAAAAATGCAACCCAAGTAAATAATTCTGCTTAGTTTTTCTGAAGGACTCATCCAAGTAAAACAATCAAAGCTCTAAAGCAAACAAAATGGGGTTCATTTAAATGGACTTATTTTGCAGGGCGCCTGGGTGGCTCAGTCGGTTAAGCATCCAACTTCGGCTCAGGTCGGGATCTCATGGTCTGTGAGTTCGAGCCCTGAGACAGGCTCTGTGCTGACAGCTCGGAGCCTGGAGCCTGCCTCCGATTCTGTGTCTCTCTCCCTGACCCTCCACCATTTATGCTCTGTCTTTCTGTGTCTCAAAAACAAACATTAAAAAAATTTTTTTTAAAAAAGGACTTATTTTGCTAATAAAATAGCGGGTCATAGAGGCACCTGGGTGGCTCAGGTGGTTAAGTGTCCAGCTCCTGTTCTGGGCCCAGGTTATGATCTCATGGTTCATAAGTTCAAGCCCCACATCGGGCTCTGCACCGACAGCACGGGGCCTGCTTGGGATTCGCTCTCTCCCCCTCTTTCTCTCTCTCTCTCTGTCTCTACCCCACTTGCTCTCTATCTCTCTCTCAAAATAAATAAACTCAAAAAAAATAAATAAAACCTATAAAAAATAGCAGGTCACAAAGATCCCATTAAGTGCCTCATAAATATATAGATTGCCTAAAATGGGTAATAGCTAATGGGACCTCTCTGAAAATAGGTTGGCCAATGAAGAGGGTTTGAAAGACCACTACATTTTATTAAACAGGGATATCTAAAATTGGGCAGACAGGGAAACTGACATACACAGTGACCAGTATACTTAAATACAGATTTGGGTCCAAACACTCATAAGTGAATGTACGTGCATATGATACATACGTATGTGTGTGTGTGTGCGTGCGTGGATGTATCTCGAGTCTACTGATAATTTGCAAAATAAAAAAAAAAGCTTAGAAAATATGGTTTTCAGAGCCATCCTGATGAAATGGGGCTATCTGTAGAATGGAGATCCCATGGGTAAGTTCTCTACTCCCATATTCCCTAACTCCCTATAGTAGTGATTTAAGAGGCCTGAGTATGAGTATACAGGCCAAAAGAGTCTTCACCAAGGGCCATGAACTTAAGCCCAAACAAAAGTCATCTCATTAGCATTATGCATCACTGAAATACATTCCACAAACTTTCATGTTTTTACCAATGACTGGTAGATACCAACAATAGTGTTGATTGAATGAGTAGTACTGAAAAATAAACATAGGTCACAATAGAGTTTACTGTGAACCATTATTAGCATGGTACTAAGAAGTCTAGCCATCAAGAACCTTAGAGAAGTGTTCCAAATGTTTTCCTGCAAATACCCATGCACACGTCTGTAATTCCTGGAATTTTCAGGAAGGACTTTCTGATTTTATCTGATCATCAAGGTTGCTGAGTGGTATTCAATTTCACTCTTTACAACACTGTTATTATGGGTCTTATGGGTGTTTTAGTTAACACCTCACCATTAACTGTATTTTGGGCTGGTAATTTCTCAGTAAATGGATTTTAAGACAGAGGTTGCGGTTCAAATAAACACCATATTCCCTCTGCTAAATCAGAGGTATACATCTCTCTCCAAATAAGTTTGCTTCATGACCCTTCAACATTGCCACTGAATTCTCTGCCCCTTCACCATCACCTCTGTACCCAAAATTCAACCACAAAGTTAAAACAGGTAGAGTGAAGGGTTCTTTTTCCCTGCCTAATCAGGTCATGGTTAAATAGGTGTGACAGTTATTGTTCTAAAAAGGCGGGCTCCTAATTTTCTTTGTGTGCTACAGCCCTCTGAGAATCTGATTTAAAAATAAAAAGCTATGGACTTTCTGGGCAGATAAAAATATTCATTCTTATCATTTTGAAAACAATTTCAGTAAACCACTGGCCCCAAGTTTTTAATTCTTTTCTGAGAAGAGGAAACATGAGACAATAATCTATCTAACTTGCCCCTATCTCACAGAGACTAAGCCATCTACAAGCGGAGAAACACTCCCATCAGTCCCAAAGAAGGAAGCAGATGCCCTCTGACCCAGTGCTTTGTCCTCCCAGAATTATTTTTACCTGGTTTCCTAGGATCAGAAACAGGAGACTAGTGACAAACTGTTTCAGTGATGGGTGTTTGTATGTAGTTTATTTAAGTTACTAAGTTTTACATAAACAATTCTGGGGGATCCCTGTCATCTCCCCCAAAAAGCAAAGAAGTAAAACATTATTCATGAAGGGATGGTTGTAAGGTACCACCTAAAATCATTTTCAAATCTTAAATATACGTTTCCCTCCCAGAGCAGTGTGACCTCGGGACCTTCGTAAATCAGCCTCTACTTGTGGAAGTCTTGGACGGTACAGTCCCTTTTCTCTCTAAGGTTTCCACACATGCACCATGCTGGGAAGTGACACAGTTCCAGTAATATCCCACAGCTTCTGAATGTCCTTTGCTAAGGGAATTGTCTTGGTTCTCATTGTATACAAAGCATTTCACTCCGCCCTCGGTTGGCTGCCTCATGGAGCTTAAAGGGAGGGGACTAATTTTGGTGGGGGAGAGAAGGATGTTACAATACAACCATCTGTAAGAGGGACGTATATGTAAAATTGCTGGGATATAGACGCACTCCCAGCTGCCCAATTATTCTCATAAAATAGGATATTAATTCCAAATGCCTTAAGAATAGACATTTCTTCATATCCATCAAGTACTTTTCTCACAGTAACTGAAAAATAAGCTAATACCTCATGATAAGCCTGCCTCTTTGGAAGGCATAATCCTTCTTCTCGGCCAAAAAGGCACCGTGTAATAGGGGTGGCAAATAAATTTCATTTCACACAGTAATTCCAATTGGCTGATAGTATATATGCCTACAGTGATGTATTGAGGATTCTAAGAAAGTGTATCTGATGAGGGGGAAGGAATTGATTATCAATGTCTGCCATGTGTACATAGGGGGGTGGGTCACTTAGGCCTCATGACTGCCATTCTGATGTAGAGCATTACTGAGCACTGAATGAAAATGCATGAATAGAAAGACTGTGTAATATATAAGCTGGGCTGTACCTGAGAGCATGATTTTTTAAAGTCTATTTTACCAAGCAATTTTTCATGGATATTTCTAAACCGCATGTTAAAAAACAAAGTCTCATGTTGGGGAACATTACTGTGATCTGACTGGAGCATGACAGTGGCTTAAACATACCCTCCTGTTTCTTCCTTGACTGACATTTAAGGTTAAGGTGAGGGGCAGCCCAGCTGCTCCATCGGGGGTAGGACAAAATGGGTGTCCCTGAGCAGGGACAACTGAATGGAAGATGCTCTGACATCAGCCACCATATGTCCCCTCAAATCCATGCCCCTAGTGTTACAGTCTCTGTTCCCAGAATACATTTGCTCTTTCTCTGAGTCAGTGGTTTCCAAACAGGGACAATATCCCCCACCCTTGGGACACAGAGCACGGTCTGGAGACATTTTTGACTATCACTATGGAAGGAGGGGTTGCTATTGGCATCTAATAGGTAGAGACCAAGGATGCTGCTAACCATCCTAGAGAGCACAGGACAGCCTCCCCCCCACCCATAACAGAAAATTATCCAACCCAAAATGTCAACAGAAAATACCATCAAGGTTAAATCTCAGTACAAATCAACAATATGTTTTCTGCTGTTCAAAATACACTGTGTAGCACACAGCATGGTGGTTAAACTTGGGGGTGAAAACTTGGGGGTGGAGTGTGAAACCCCCACCTGACTACCAACCATATGACCCTAGCAAAGCACTTGACCTCTCTCAGCCCTCATATCCCCATCTCTGCAATAGGGATGACAGCAGGGTCTACTCCACAGGACCAAATGTGAAAATGAAATCAAATCTCTTAGCAAAGTACCTGGCAGATGGAAAGTGTTAGCAAAAAACAAGAATGACAAGAACCTAAAAATATTCCATCAGGTAAACAATGTGTAACAGCAGCCACATGCCTGGCACCATGGCCACAAAATCAGAACCAGAACTACCATATGGCTTCTTCCAAACTCCATTCACCCACCAAGACACAAGGGCACATTTTAGCCAAAGCCTTAGAGTGAGCATGTCCGTAAAACATAAGGGCACATCTCCTCTGATCCAGAAATTCCATCTCTATGTATTTACCCTACAGACAAACTACCATGTATAGGCGATGGTCTTGGTCAAGGATTTTCAAAGCAGCAGTTTAATAATAGTGAAATATTAGAAATACTATAAATATTCACCAAAAGGAAGTCAATTAAATAAAGGAGAGTAAATACGGCAATGGAATATTATATATCCATTAACAAAATGGGTAAGACACATGTATGTTTGGATATGGAATAATCCCTAAAGTATATACTTAAATTAAAAAATAAAAGCAGAATAGAACTATGCATATCTTAGGCTATCATCCATCTACTGGTATAAATGTGCACATCTGCATAACAGATCTGACAGGATACATGAGTAATCATAATAGTAGTTGTCTCTGGTGAGAGCAGAAGCAAGGAGAAGAGGATATATTTTTCTCAGCACATTCTTGCATTTTTTAATGACTGTGGCATTTTAATCTAAACTATTAAATAAAGTGAAGCATCAAATATGCCCTGTTAAGTACAGCATTCCCCGCCTCAAAACCAGCCTATTTCTTTTGCACTTGACTTTTGTAAATGCTTAGCAAATCATGCCTTACCTAAAAAGGAGTAATTTAAAATCATTTGGTCAAATCTTTTTCTGTATAGATGCCCCCAATTTTTAATCCAAAGATGTCTGCAGAGGAGCGATTAGCACATTGGTTGTTGTGCTCACAACAACAAAAACTCCAAGAGGTTCTCATTATAACTCAGAGACAAATTCTCAGACTATACCCAACCTTTCCCCTCACCCCACTTTGCAAACTGCAGCTTTTCAATGAAGAGCTGTATCAATTAGCACAGCCAATCGGTTCTTAGAAGCCGAGCTGGATCCTGGGCTATTATTAGTTTCTGAACAATGGCTTGGAGGGAAGGAAAAAGGAAATAAAATCTACACTAGGCTTTGAATTTTGAAACCACTATTCTGGGAAAAGACAAAATTGTATCACACAGTTAGATGATTTAGGGGATTCACATCATGAAATGAGTTCTGCTGCTCTCCCTCCCAGAACTAAAAAAAAAAAAAAAAAAAAAAAAAAAAAAGAAAGAAAAAAGTTGCTTCATGGTGTCTTAATTGATGACTGTATGACAATACGCTTTTTGTTTTTTTTTTTAACTACTGAAAATAATTAATGTTGTTTTTAAAAGTTAAAAGGGAAAAAAATTAAATGGCAAGGGCACACTGACATCTGCTGGCATTTCATAAACTGTTTTTAAGACAGGCATTTGTTCCAGACACTGCTCTCCATTTATTCTCGGGCGCTGAGGCTCATCGTGGCCTACAAAAATGAATATTCCCCAATATGCTCCCCAAAATGATGTAAAGAGAAGACCATCAAGGAACCAAAGCCTAAGAGCCTCGTTCCTCTGGACTGGACTCCCTCCCTTCTTTCAGGAAAGCATTCTGGAGCTCTGGGGAATGAATAATGCTACTTTTTATTATTTTTTTAATAAGTGGAAGAGTTAGACTGGAGGCAATTTAAATCTGTGAGCTGCTTCGCTTGATTTTTTTTTTCTACAAAAGGGAATCTCACCAATCCTTGTCTCAAAACAGTGAACAAAGGAGGGACCCGGGGTAACAGCGCTCTACCTGCACTGGAAGAGCCAGGAACATAAAACAGAACATTCAGGGATCTCAGAACCCAAGAAGCAGCATAACTAAAAATGTGAATAAAAAGGGAGGGCCCTGAGAGTGTTAATTTTAGCAAAGAAGCGAAAGGATCTCTGTTGTGCTAACAAAAGACTTCAAAACAGATTAAAAAATGCTCAAGTCCCAGAAGGTTGTGCCAATGTCTTTTTAATCTGCGATACTGACGTAGAGCCAACGAGAGGGCAATGGTGGGGTCATCGAAGGAGAACAAATGGCTTTCTCATGAAACTTTATGGATGTTATGAAGATATGTGCCCAGAGTTGGGGGTCTGACTCTGCCTCCTCAGAAGTTGTCACTGGCCGAAAGAGCACACTCACGTGTGGAAGACCTGAGTCTCAACAGAGCTGTGTTCTGGAGATGTGAAAACCAGAGAGCCCAAGTGCCACTACTCCCCCTCCTCAAGGGTTCAGAAGTCAGAGCCCCCCATCAGCACCACTGTATTAGCCTTGTTCCCTGTCCTCCACCTGCAAGCCACACACGCATACACACCTGCACCCCCATGCACTTACACAAGCACATGCACACACACCGGCACCCACGTGTGCACATACACACCTGCAGCCACATGCACGTACACATGCATCCCTGCACTGTGTGCACATACACACGCACATGTACACACATACCTGCACCCACGTGCATGGACACACGCACATAGCCCTGTACCCACCTGTACTTAACACTAGCGTGTGCACACAAACCTGCATCCTCATGCACATACACACACACCTGCACCCATGTGCACGTTCATACACACATGTACACACATACACATACATACCTTCACCCATGTACACACACACACACACACACACACACACACACACACACACACACACAGAGCCTTTATCCACTGATGCTCCCAGCAGTTACTCCCTCGCCCTCAGAGCTGTCCTCTCATCTGGAATACATCTTTGAGGAAAGGTACAAACAAAGATCTTACTCATTTCAGAGAAAAAGAACATTGGGTTTCAACAACAGACTTCTACTCTGTTCTCCAGCTTCTCCAGCTACATCAACTCACTTGCTCAAGCTGCTCCAGGCTCCAAGGGTCATGTTGCGGTTTTCAGGACCTGTGTGGAGCACTCTCCTACCTGAACACACTGGTACTCAGCACAGCCCCTCCCCTGTGTCCATCTCCCTTCCGTGCATGACTTGGTCCTTCTCATTCTCCAGGTCTCAGCTTAAATGTCACCCAAACGTCTCTCCTTGGAGAGACCTTCCCTCACCCTCCGGCATAATATGGCCATTCGCTCTTTGATTACATTAGCACTCTACTTTGTTTCCATCTTAATACTTACAGTAGAGAATTATGCTGCCCGCTCATTTATCTTCATGTTTTGTGATGGTCTCTCCAACTACAGAATAAGCTTCATGAGGTACAGACCTTGCTGGTCTTGGTCACTGGTCAGTATAGTGACCCCAATACAGTATCTCCAGTGCTCAGCACAGTACCTAACACAGGTCTGATAATGTTTACCGAACGCTTCAGAAAGGCAATGAGTGACCCCATAAAAGTGATCCTACATGTCATAACTCATGCTCCAGGGAAACTTTTTTTTTAAATGGGAGAAAATAAGAAAGAGTGTCTATCTGCACTGTTGGGAATCAAAATAATACTCCTTTACTCCAGATATAGCTCAGGATACCAAGCACTGCACTAGCTTGTCCTATTTTCCAGGGATTCCTGGTGTTTTAAAGGACTGTAATTTATTTATTTGTCTTTTCACTTGCACCTATCTCAGATATATTTATTTTAGCTACCTCGTGTGAAAATTAATCAAGGGAAACCTCACTAAAGTGGAGTCAGGAGGACAGAAGGCAAGGGAATAAGGGGGAGCCTTCCCACCAACATCCATTATAGGAGGAATTGAATATTACAGCCCCCAATAGAACTGTCAAAAGGAAAGAGCCATCATTTACAGATCCCACTGAGGAAGAATGCACACTGCCTCTCCTACAGCAATCAACTACCCCTGTAGCTTACCCAGTGAGCTATCATCCCCCTGGACTCTTGCTTCTCTCCAAGGGACTTTTGTTCAAAACAACCCCTTCCAACTTCCTCCTTCTCCATAATGTTCCTCTCCTTAGCCTGTGGGATGTGCCTATGGTTTTGCCATAGCTTGCGTGTCCCAAACTGCAATTTTCTGTTACTCCTCAACAAACATGTTTTTGCTGGTAAAAAGCCTATTTAATTTTTAACGGTAATACTTGCAGATTATTTTTCTAAAAAATAAAAAAAGCAGGGCGCTTGGGTGGCTCAGTCGGTAAAGCATCTGACTTCGGCTCAGGTCATGACCTCACAGTTTGTGGGTTCGAGCCCTGCATTGGGCCCTGTGCTGACAGTGCGGAGCCTGCTTTGGATCCTCTGTCTCCCTCTCTCTCTCTCTCTCTTCCCCTTCTGCATGTGCTCTCTCTCGAAAATAAACAAACATTAAAAACTTTATAAACAATTAAAATTAATAAATAAGCAACATAAATTACAATAAATGGTAAATTAAAATAAAGGCAGAGAAGTAAAATGGACTTGACAGTGAGGTTAATATGCAAAACCTATGCTAGCAAATCCTATTCACTGTCAAGACTAGACTCTAAAATCAGCTCTGAGTTTGAGGCACCTAGACAGCTCAGTCGGTTAAGCGTCGGACTTCAGCTCAGGTCATGATCTCACGGCTTGTGAAGTTTGAGCCCTGCATGGGCCTCTGTGCAGACAGCTCAGAGCCTGGAGCCTGCTTTGGATTCTGGGTCTCCCCCTCAGTCTGTTCCTCTCCCCACTCACACTCTTTCTCTCTCAAAAATAAACATTAAAAAATTTTGTTAATAATAAAATAAAATCAGGTCTGAGCTTCCTGGCTGGCTTTGTGAAAAGGGAACATGATCAGTTGTTCCACATAACAGTGTCTGGTATAGAAGTACCAATCACTACCTCAGGAAAGGAAAAATTCTTTGTGACCCTGAGACCAGAAATGACACTGTGATAGCCAACAGAGGCCTCAGAAATATCACCACAGCAAATAGCAGCAGGAAGTATCAGTTCTTCACAGCTCACAGTCCTTCTTGGTTCCCCTTATTTGTCTTCCATAATGTTGCATTATTTTCACTCGGGGTTTTAGATTCTGCTATCAGTCTTAAACATTAGTCTAAACTATCTACTCTTTTTCTGTGTATATATAGAATACCTATTTCTTTAAAGATAGGGTCA
Organism: Panthera tigris; assembly: GCF_018350195.1. Taxonomy (NCBI): domain Eukaryota; kingdom Metazoa; phylum Chordata; class Mammalia; order Carnivora; family Felidae; genus Panthera; species Panthera tigris. The sequence continues at coordinate 36,428,752 of NC_056675.1, forward strand.
AAGGACTTTTTTTTAATATAATCTCATTATAAGCCAACAGCAGCACAGCACAATTCAGTCGAACTCCATTTATGGAGTGGGGATATGTGGTTCCTTATCCTCATGACATACTCTCAAAGAACACTGTAAATTCAAACAAACTAGGCTTTGAGTAGTTCTTGGAGAGAAAGCTCTTGTCTGAATGCTACAGGTCAGTGAACAGATGAGGTATGCCTACTCCAAAGTGGTCATGGGATAACTGCTTCCCATGCCTTACTCTGGAGCACCAATCCTTGCTACGGGAGACAGAATCATCCATCCTTTAACAGACAGGGACATGAAGCCTCAGAGAGGTGCAGTGACTCACTCAAGGTCACATAGCTAGAAAGTGGCAGAATTTGGACTCAAAAAAATTAGGCACGGGGCACCTGGGTGGCCCTGTCGGTTGAGTGACTGATTTCAGCTCAGGTCATGATCTTACAGTCTGTGAGTTCGAGCCCCACGTTGGGCTCTGTACTGATGGCTCAGAGCCTGGAGTCTGCCTTGGATTCTGTGTTTCCTTCTCTCTGCCCCTTCCCCACTCATACTCTGTCTCTTTCTCTCAAAAATGAATTTTAAAAGTTTTTAAAAATTAAAATTACAATTAAAAAAAAAATTAGGCACGGCTGGCTCCAAAGCCTGTGTCCCCTCAAACCTTTGCTCTCAGGGAGTTTGGTCATTTCAAAGCTTTTCTCACTCCACAGCAACTCCATTAGCTTAGGTCAATGTGTCATCATCTCCTTAGTTAGCTAGCATCCTACATGCTATAATTCAGACTGACCAAACTCCCCAGATCAGAAATAAGAAGCCCTCCCAGGAAGAGTCTTCTGTTTTTAAAGACAGGTATCAATCTCCTCCTTACACTCCCCAAGGAAACCCCTAAAATTTTCCAACCTGTGCAAACGAAAACTACTTTCTTTCCCCTGGAGAATTTCTGCACACAAGCTCTCCATTATCAGGCTTTGCAATCAGCAGCAGCCTAAACTGGACTCACCTTTCTAAGGCTGCCAAAGGAAAAGACGTGTCACATGGCCATGACTATGAGCCATGCCACAGGCTAGCCTTCCCTTCAGAAAGACCTACGGAGAAGCGACTCATTCCCGGGGCTTCGTTAAGAGACTCATTCTAGAATATAAGCAGTGACCCCACAATCAAGACGGAGGGTGTGTCCCAAGGGACACGAACACAAAGCCAGCAGTGCTGGGATCTAGCCAGGGCCACTGTTGCTGAATCAGCCTCTCGATTCCCTGCTCTGTCACTTTTCATAACGAGTCTAATAAATTAGTGTTTCTCTCTGCCAATCAATCAGAGCTCATGCATATGGCTGCTGTCAGGCAGCCTCTGCAGGCAGAACTCCATAGAGCGACTCAGGTCTGTCAACTCCTTCAAGTATACGTTAGCAGCTATGCTGGGTTCCTCCCCTTCACTCTCAATTTATCATCTTGGTTACAGTCGAAAGGAAAATGAAGGAATCATATTTTGGAGCCAATTTGCTGCCTGGAGGAATTGTGAAATTCTAGTAGCAGCAGTAATGGTAATAATGGTATCATTATTATTAAATGACAATAATCATTGCTGCTACCATCACAGCAAGCATCCCTACTAAACACAAACTAGATGGTTTGTTGGGATGGTTATTATCTCCATGTAGAGGGGGACACTGAGGTGCAGAGAGGTCCATTAAGACCAAAGGTCATGGAGCGAGAATGTGAGGAAGCTCGAACTGAAGCCAGACAGTGTGATTCTAAGATCCTAACTGCTGCCCTGCCCCACCTCCTGTCTCTAAACCTGTAATGGTTCCTCTGCGGGGTCACTCAGCACCCAGCACGTCCTCTTGGTGCAGAGTAGGTGAGACACGCACAGACTCCGGAAGCAACTGCGTGACTCTGCAACCTAGTTGTTGGGCCTCAGGTCCCCCACCTGCAAAGTTGGGATGATAAAGGGCTTGTGACAAAGAGCTGAAGAGATGCCGTACGTGAAGCCCCAGCAGAGAACATGCTTCCAACAGGTGGTAGCACTTACGCTTATGGAACACATGATGGTACAAAGAAGACAACTTTGGACACCTCAGTCCGTGCCCTCATCTCTGACTCTATGCTCTAAAACTCACAGGAAACAGAAAATTGAGGAAAACCTGGCCTCCCAATGAGTAAGGTGGTTACACAAGTTGATCTATTATGTTGGCAAAGGTCTAATTTTGTTCTCAGAAGAAATGAAAAGGCAGCTAACTCAGATGACAGAGTGATCCTGCCTCTGTGGAGCGAACAGTGGTTTGCATGCTTCGTTGAGGGGTTGTCAGAGCACTGCCAGCTTTGAGAGTATTATCCCCAAGGACTGCCGGTAGCCAGAGAGGTGGTCCCAGACTCCCTGCGAAATCATACTCAAAGCCTGAGCCTGGGGGTAGGGGCCAGAACCCAGGGCTCTCAGGATCTAAGCGAAGGAACAGAAAAGCAAGAGACAGACTGCACCAGTTCAGACCACTCTTATGAAACAAAAAAGATACATCGTGGCAAGTAGAAACAGGTGCCCTGCTTTCCTTTTGTGCCTCTGATTGACTCAGCATCACTTCTGAGAGCAGCTCAAGTTAAGCAGCAAGGTCCCCCTAACCTCTGCAATGCACCACCTCCTCCGTCCCTAGCATCTCAGAAAGGCAGCAAAAGAGGCAGAGTATGCAGTGATTAGTTTCATGGGCTACAGACTCAGACCATCAGGTTCAAAGTCCTGGGTATGCCACTTACCTGCTGCAGCATCCTGAGGCCAACTGCTTTGCCTGCCTAAACCCTTCAATCTATCGCAAAATGGAGACATGAAGAGAATCCATCTCAAAGTGTGTTAGATGCATCAAAGGGAATAACTCTATTAACATACCCAGCATCTACCCTGTGCCATGCACCACGCTAGATGCTAGGGATACGGTGATGTTTGAACCAGGTGCATGCAGGGTCCACCTGGAGCTTACTGTTCAGTACAGTAAGAGAAAGAGATGAAACAGGTCACTCAAGTACATAGAAAGCTGCCCCTGGGGTAAGTGTAAGGAAGGGGAATCCACACAGGGAAAGAGGGAGGGTTCCCCGAGCAAGGGTTTTGGGATGGATGGGTGGAGGAGAGCAAGGTGAAACGCAAAGTGAGGGGGATAATCACCTGCCAGAAAAACAGAGCTCAGCACATAGCAATGCAGGCAGAGTACTTAGCACAGCTTGTGTTGTGTAGGAAGTGTTCACAACATATACACTTCTTACTGTCACAGTGTATCTAACCGGCTCAGACAGAGTTCCAGGTTTGAGCATAAAGAGACACAGGTTTGCGTCAAATTTGGGAAGAAAGTTGAGCTACCCGGATGTCCAAGCCCTCCATCAAACCATACCTCCACCTTCCAAGACCAGGAGAGTCTTCCAAAGATGGACAATGTCAGTCGTACTCAGAGCTCTGAGGAAACAACCCCTTTCTCCTGTCAGTATCCAACATCACAACCGCCAATGGGAGAAACACATGGGCACAATCTGAAAGGAGACCTACTGGAATAGACAATCGATAAAGGGGATCTGTGGGCAGAAGAGATGCCGATCAAGCTGCTGGGAAGATGTGTGTGGTGGGGGGGGGGGGGGGAAGTGGAGTGTTACCTCTTTTTTTTTATGTTTATTTTTTATTTTTTTTAAACTTTTTTTTAATGTTTATTTATTTTTGAGACAGAGAGAGAGCATGAATGGGGGAGGGTCAGAGAGAGAGGGAGACACAGAATCTGAAGCAGGCTCCAGGCTCTGAGCTCAGCATAGAGCCTGACGCGGGGCCCGAACTCACGGACCGTGAGATCATGACCTGAGCCGAAGTCGGACGCTTAACCGACTGAGCCACCCAGGCGCCCCGTGTGTTTATTTATTTTTGACAGAGGGAGAAACAGAGTGTGAGCGGGCAAGGGGTAGAGAGAGAGGGAGACACAAAATGTGAGGCAGGCTCCAGGCTCTGAGCTGTCAGCACAGAACCCGATGCAGGACTTGAACTCACAAACAGTGAGATCATGACCTGAGCCGGAGTCAGACGCTTAACCAACTGAGCCACCCAGGCACCCTGGAGTATTCCCTCTTTGAAGGCACTCCTAGATAAAGAACTAAGCCGGACCACATATAAAGATACATGCTCAATGTTGTACCCACACACAGTGAGCATTACTGAGAAACTTGGGGTTCTTCTTTCCTATAAACTCATCTTTCTTCTTGAATCGAAGATTTTGCTCTCAGAAAGGAAAGGGAAAAAACAAAGTTTAGTTTTTTAGATGTTGTGGGGCTTACCCTTCCAAAGACATAAATATATCATGGCATTTCTCTGCATTAAATCTTCCAATGGCTTCCCACTGGCTTAATATCCAGACTCCCTACCAAAGCTCAAGGACCTGTATGACCCAACTTCATCCATACAATGGTATCACTGCTTCTGCCTGAGGGCCTTTGCACTTTCTCAAACTCTCTTCGTGCGGATAACTATCCTAAAATGGAAATTTCATCATCACAGGGTATCTATACATACTGATCACTCTGCATTTCAAGTGCTTTGAACAGTAGTTGGCAATGCACAGTAAATACTCATGGGAGGAATGTATAGCTTGAAACGTGTCAGCTACTTCTTTTCATTTAGATTTCAGCTCAAATCTCTCTTCCTTGGAAAGCCCTTCCAACCCACTCTCTACCATATTGTCACATTATAATTTCTGTAACCCTTAATCATTATCCTTACAAAAATACATTTCTATCCCTTGCTTACTGTCTGGCTTTCCCCATGACAATAGAAGCCCCCAAAGAAAAACATTCTCATTGGCCTTGCTCCCTCCCTGGGCAAAATGTCTCACATGCGGTGTCTCCTGGATAAGTGTTTATTACATTAGGCTTTCCTCCCCCAAGAGAGACATACCCACCAGTGTATCATGTCCTGTGTCTAGTGATCAATGACAAACCAATGGCAATGATGGCAGCTCCCGGCAACTACAGACACGAAACAGGATGATGACTACCTCTCCTTAAAACCCTGTATGTCATTTCCATCAGACCGCTCAGACCTTACAATCTAGAGAACCATGTTCTGTTGAAGTCATCTAAATGTTCTGGGTGCCCCTTATTTTGAAGCTCCCTGATTGATTCTTTAATTAAAGTTTTAATATTTATACGTGTGCCCTGAGGCAGTATTTTAAATAATGAAGGTAGGCATCAGGGAGAGCCTCAAGACTCCTTTAAAAACATTTCTCCATGTTTGAGGTCTTTGGCATAACAAAGTTTTCTCTCAGGCAATTCGGGGGAATGTAAATGTGACAAATTGCCAGATGATTTTAGCAAAGTCTACCAGTATTAGCTGATGAGGATGCTTGCTATGTATCTCCCATGCTGGGTGGCAAAGGTAGACCTAGCTGCCCTGTGTCCTTCAGAGCAAATGCACTTGGATTTCAAAAGTCTTCATCCATGCCGCTGGGAAATCGCTGGGTCCCCAAAGTATTTTCTGTGTCAGATCCGATTTCCCTCTTGGAATGTGTTCATTACTCCACACATCAGCTTAAAGGATGCAAATAAAATGGTCTAATTTTTGGAAAGGTGAAATGCCAGACATATTTATACAGAGCAGACCCAATTTTCTGGATGCCGAAAAAGAAAAAAAAAAACTTATCTGAAAGGAATTTTATAAACTATAATGGTTTGGTAGGGCTTGAACTGAAAAGGCTAAACTTGTTTAAAAAAAAAAAAAAGTCATCAGAGATGTGAGGATGTCTGAAAGGCCTGTGCTCAGACCTTAGAGGAGTAGGTAAAAAAATAGCATCAATTATCATGAAGAGAAAATAGAGCAGAAAGGGTCAATCCCAGGAGGAAAAAAATGTGCTCAGACCCACGTTTCGGCTTGTTTCTGACTGGAAGACTCTGGGACCACAGGGTGATATTAAAAAGACAGTGTGTTCTGAGAAAAGGAAGATTTACTGAGATGATGCTTTCTTCCCAGGAGACTGAGGAGAAGCAGGCCTTTCTGTTGATTTGAAGAAATGCACAAGTGCTACAAAAACTTCGTTTCGGGGCATCTGTGCTTGTTGAGATGGCATCGAAGGTCACCAGACTGCATCCGGGCCAGTGGGCTGCACCTCTCCCACCCTCCTTGGAACATGTGGCGAGCAGGAGACTCTCAGAGAGACTGAGGCTTCTCCTGAGCAACCTCTCTTGATCAACCTCCCTTTTTGTTTCCTTTTCATCTGCTGTTTAAGAGAAAGTGTGTGTGTAAGGGAAAATGCCTGCCTACTCTATCCCACCAGGTGTTATAAGGCTGAAAATACAGGGTATCCAACTTGATTAAGGGGAGGGGGGGGAAACCCTAACATTATCCAGGCACTTACCATGTGTCAGACCTTGTCCTAAGTGTTTAATGCTTTATTTATTTATCCCTCAAGCCCTCTGGGGCCAACACTACCACTGAAACTCCCATTTAACAGGTAAACAAACTGAAGCACAGAGAGGCCAAGTAACTTGCCCAAGGTCACACAGCTAGCATGTAGGGGCGGGCTGTGGTTTTCTCTGTGATAAAACTCTACTCTCTACAACCTGTGAAACACCCCAGAAAACTGTAACAGATGATGCCTGTTTCTTCCTAACCCAACTCAACCATGAGCTAACATAGGGAAAACCCAGTGGATTCCTCCGGAACCAGTGTTTCCCTCAAAAAGTGGAAGGTTTGGAGTCAGCCCCTGTTTGCAGCACAATACCTGCCAGAGCCACCTTTACCCTGTATAGGCCCCAGGTCCTCTGCCTCTGAAGAAACAAAAGTCCTTGGCCAAAAATAAATCTGCCTGTGTCTCCAGCCGGGTCCTGTGTGGTCACTTAAAAATTGAAAGGATTCAGGTCCTCTCATTAAAAAAAAAAAAAAAAAAAAAAAAAAAAAAAAAAAAAAGATAAATGGAAATGGAGGGTAGATGAACTAAGACAGGGGCTGAGAGGGATCACCAGCTGGGGCACACTGGGTTTAAATAAATAAAGAAGTAAATAAATAAATAAATAAATAAATAATCATTACTGTTATAAAAGAAAAGTCAAGTTATGGCGCATCATATTTCGGCTCAAAGCTATTCCGCAACACCTCCCCCACTTCTTTACAAGTTCCACTGAGAAGACCCGTGGTTGGGCACCAATCCTCCACACCGCCAGGCGCGGATTTCCGAGCACTTGAGCAGCCCCGCCCCAAACCCTCCTCGGCTGGCAGGTGCACCCTGGTCCCTGCCAGTACATAAGTGAAGGGCCCCCAGCTCCCTGGCGGCAGGGAATGGAGTTGGTAATTCCTGGGCTGGGTGGGTCCGGGTCTTCCCCCTTCCTTTGCGCTAGGGCAGCTTCCGGGCTCTTCACGACACCTGGTCCCTAGACCTAGCACCTTGGAGGCTCCAGGAGCATCCCTGCCAGGTGATCCCCCAGGCAGCGGAGATGTGGCAACAGCCCCGTAACCCCGCCCTCACCTCCATCCTTGGAGCTGAGAAATTGGAGCAGAAAACGGGCGACCCTGGCCTGTGCTGCCACTCTGTTACCGCCGCCCCCAAACACATACCCCGGGGTGAAGTTGTCTAAGACGTCAAAGGACCCAAGGGGTGCGGTGTGAGTTTCCGGGTCCTGAGCTCCCAGGCTGGCCCCCTTCCCCAGGGCTGAACTCGCGGTGACATCTCCGGGCGTTTAGGCCAGTACCAATAAACACGAAGCTCTCCCTCCAGCTCAGTGACCCTCCTCTCTTCCCCGCCTCCCACAGGAGGTTTGGCGTTTCTAAACCCCCCTCGTAGGCCACCAAAGTACCTCCTCCCTCAGACCTCGAGAAGGGCGGTGGAGAAGGCAGCGACCCAGGGCGCACTGAAATCTCGCTTCCAGCCAGCCAGATAGACTAACCAAAGTGCGCAGGCAGGTTCCCGCCGGTCTCTGCACCTGGGACTCGCTCCCAAGAGAGCAGACAGGGCAGCCTTGGCGCTCCGGAGGGGCGCTCTGGGGCGAGGAAGGGCGTGCTTATGGAAGTAAAGCGCTAGGGCTCACGATCCCGGGCCCTGCGCGAATGTACATGGAGATCTTTCCACCACACAGAAAAAGTTCCCAGTCCAGCTCTTCCAGCCTGGCGCTGGGAGGAGGTCAGCTCTTGGAGACCTAAGTCCTTCCCCCGTGGGACCCTTTGGGCTAATTGGGGGGTGGGGGGAACGCAAAGGCGGTGATTCCGCTTGGACTTACCTAGAACTCCCAGCGAGCCTAGCTCCAGTCGCCTTCCGCTCTCGTCCCCAGACCCTCCAATTCCCTTGCGCTCTCAGCACCCCCAGTCACACTCACCATGAGCTGGAGGCGGCGAAAGGGGGTGCTGGTTTCTCCCACGCTGTCCGCAACTTCGCGGGCAGGTCAGCCCCGCCCTGGCGCCCCTGCCTGGGCGATGGGCTGGGCACAGCTGGGCAAGGCGCGGGTTCGGACAGCCTGGGTCCTAACGGCCACTTCCAGAACGACTAGAGCGCAAGGTTCCTCAGTGCCGAGACACCATCCGCTCCTCCGTGCTCTGCCTAGGTCGGAGGCTCAGAGTTCTCTCACTCCGGACGCAGGGGCGGGGCGCACGGCGCTGTCCCCTCCAGATGCGGGGAGCCTCTTTCGTTCCTTCCTCCTCCTGTCCCGGAGGCGCACGCGTGGGTCCGGCCGCAGCTGCCTTTGCTGTCCCCAGGACTGGCAGAGCGCCCCCGCCCCACAGCGGGTGCACCCGGGGGCTGGGCCGCAGCGCAAGGGATTCCCCTCCGCGAGTTCGGGTTTCCCCACCCGTGCAGACCCCGGGCTCTGTCCGCTGCAGCAGCCCGCTGCTGCGAGAACCACTTCAGGGCAGCACCGCCTGTGCCACCCGCTCCAGCTGGAGGAGGAGGCGGCGGCGCGGCTCGCACCGGGACTGGAAAGGAGGTGACCTTCAAACCCCGCGCTCGCGCTTGGGGAGATCGGGAGGAGGGCTGGGGTGATGAAGGGGAGCGGTGTGCGCCTGGTCAGCCTGCGAGAGCGCTTGCAGGCGGACAGTAGACAGTGGAAAGGAGATCTTCAAACAGAAACACAGATTAGAAAATAAACAAAGGAGAACAGAGCGAGAGAGCGAGCAAGAAAACGTGTGCATGTGTATGTGCGTGTGCGCGCGTGTCTATGTGTGACTGTGTGTGTGTGTGTGTGTGAGAGAGAGAGAGAGAGAGAGAGAGAGAGAGAGCGAGAGCGCGAGCTGGCGAGTGTGCGCGCGCGCGACAGGCAGCAAGCAGCCCAGGCTGCGGAGCCAAAAATAATCCGGTGCGAGCGGGAGCGCCCCCTCCCCCTCCCTGTCGCCAGGACCGCTGCTGTTGTCACGCGTGCAGCCTCGGATTCCAGCAGGCAGTGGAGGGCAGAACCCGGGTCCGCAGGCGACCCTGTGCCTAGGTCTTCGGGCCTAAACAGGTGAAGGGGGGAGAGTTGGAAGTGCGGGTCATGAGCCCGAGTCTTTTGCGTCCCTAGGTCCTTGTCCCAAAGTGGAGTCGCTCATTGAGTGCCCGCGCCCCGCTCCATCTTGACCCCCACGTTTCTTGACGCCCTAAGGAAATGCTAAGTGGAGCCGGCTCCTTGCCCCCATCCATTTCTGTTCTGGGAAAGTTGTCCGGTGAATCTTGAAATCTACGGCCGGACACAGGTGGAGCCCTATCCGAGAGGCAAAAAGTTATGGAGGCCAGACACCCTGCAGGAAGGGAATGTGCACTGTGGCCCGTGCCCTGGCCTCTTGCAGGCTGCCTAACCCAGGACTCTGCAGGGGTCTAGAGACTGTCCTCTTAGCAGCTGCCTTAGTACCAGAATCCCTGTGACTCCTAAAGAACTACTACCACTCAATAAGGACTTCCTTTTTTTTGCCCGATGCAGTAGAAGCATTTACATTGAATTTTCTCAACACCTGATGAAGTACATACTGTAGGCTTAACCAGGTCCCCAACCAGGTGCTCAGAGAGGTTAAAGCAATGCTTCTTCTGGCCCACCTGGACTCGCTAAGCCAGAAACTCTGTTTGCTTGGAGGCTGTTGATTTGTTTTTTGGATAACTGTTTTAGGTGATTATGCTGCACAGCAAGGTTGGGGGGCCACTGGGGTTATACTTTGCTGAAGGCCACACAACGGGCAAGCAACCAGGATTTCGGGGCAGGTCTTCCTAACTTAATGGTATGTGTCACCTGCCACGCTGCCTTCTCAGGGGCAACTGGGATTGGACAAGGCTAGATTCTGGCCTTGAACAGTTGATCTGAGGCTCATGTTCATTTTCCTGCCCACCTCTTCGAATGTTTTTGTATTAGCAGTATGGCTCCTCTTCCAAGGAGGACTATGAGATTTCCACAAGTAGGGACCATGTCGCATGTTTTTGCTTTGCAACATGAGCGTTTCCTAGTCCCTAACAAGGAGCAGACCCTAGAGTTCTTCTGCAAGCCTGTCAGGCTAGGGTTTCTTCCAATATTAGGATAAAACAAGGAAAGGAAACTTCTAACTACAACTGGAATTAAAAACAAACAAACATGTTATATGTTATCATCATTTGAGAAAATAAGTTTGCAAAATACAGAAAGTCATCTGTATCACTGGCCCCGGTAGATGATTTTGCAATTTGGGTTGGTTTTACCATATGCTTCCTTAGGACTCTCTTTGATAATAATATATTTGTATGTAAACAACTTTTTTTCCCTTTATACTAGTCTCTTACCCTTCACTGGTAGCACAATGAAGCCATAAATCTGGGTTAGTAACATTGTAATCATTTCCTCCAGAAACTGTTTACAATGGGAAAACCACCAAATTTAAATGTAATTGTCTAGCCGTGCAGGGAGATAAGATGGGTTGTAAAAAAGGTATTCTCAATTTAAAAGCAAATTATCAATAATGAGAGAAGAAATAAATGGCTGTTAATGGGAAGTTCTGTTGAAATATAATGTTTTTTGCAAATTCACTAACAGGAATTGTTTCCCTGTGCTCCTTCATTTTTATTCCAGAAGGGGGAAAAAAATGAATGCAATCATTCAAGGCAAAAACACTGGCTGTTGTTTCATTAAAATGGGTAATCACTAGGTGCTTTTATTATTTTTTAATATATATATTTTTTCTCTTGGAAATGAAATAAAACAGATTTAACTATCTTAAAATCAAGGTCAGTCTGAGTCGATTCTTGACTTATTCTGGAGTCAAAATAAGCCTAGATATATTAGCTATGAGTATCAGGCATGAGTCACTGGTACCTGTGTTGCTTTGTGGCTTAAAAAAGCTTTGTACATGAGTGAAGGAGACGTTCATTACAATTTAAAGCAAAATTAGAGTGCAGATCAATATAGTATGCTGTTATGCTATTCATTTGGAAACTATTTGTTTCTTTTCACATTCCAGGCAGAGTTTCTCTATCATTTCTCCATATTGAGTCACTTCTAGGTAATGAGGGGTGCTGAATTAGACAGCTCCTGGGACAACCCCGGGCCAAGACCTGCCCAGCTGTGGTGATAAAGAACATGGAGACTTTGGCTCCTCCTACTGGACATAAAAATTACTTTGCAATCTGTGATCTAAACATATGTCAAAATGTCTTCCATAAAGCTGGTAGGAAAGAATGACTTTGTACCCTCATTCTTTGGCTGCACTAACAGTGTTCAAAGTGTTCGAGATCCATCTACAGTGTAAATCTTCTCTCACTTTCAAATTTAGGATCTTCCTAAGGTTCCTCATGGCCCTCCAAGATAAAGTGTAAAGTCTTCTACATGAGTTACAAGCTTCTAGATGAGTTGGCTGTCATTTTATGTTGACCCTCTGATCTGGAGATAATCTCCTCTTCTTGCTCTCCAACTCTTTGCATATGCTGTTTCCAACCTGGAATACTCCTACAAACTCTCTTTTCCTGGATAGTTTATATATAGCTTTTAGATCTCCATTTAGGCATCCCTTTCTCCCTGCCAACTCCCACCTCTCCACACACCCCTGCACACATATAGATAAGGCCAGTGCCTCTCTGTGAACTCCCTAAACACCTCTATTTAGTTTTATCATATCATTTGTCTTCACCTACTGTAAATGTTGTTCTCCACCATTAGACTGAAAAGTTCCTCAGTGCTGGGGGCCAAATGTATAATAAGCTCAATAAATGTTTGGTGAACCTTCCTGCTCCTTTGTGGTCACTGCTGTCTAAATAGGATGACCTCTCTGAAGTAGGGTGAGATCAATCTACTCATCCATTTAGTCCTCATTCTTTAAGCCATCAAACATGTATCTCACTCAAGGACTAGTCTCTCCTGTAAACCATTTCCTATATAAAATAAACACAGTCCCTGCACTCAAGGAACTTATACTCTAATATGGTAAGTAGGTACATAAATAAGTGATCTCAACAATTGAGAAAGATTTCATTGTCTACTGAATGGGAGAATATAGTCAGACATGGGGGGAAGAGGAAGGTCAGACAAAGCTTTCTCGAGGAGATCACCTCTAAACAGAGAAGATAAATAGAATTACCCTAAGAGTTGGGTGAAGGCCATTTCTGGAGAAGAACACAGGTTAGGAAACTATGTGAAGCAAAAGGGAGCATTTCTCCTTCAAGGAACAGCAAATCTATTCGATATAAGTAGAGTCATGCTAAATTCAAAGGGCTGGAAAGTAGTGCATTAGGCAAGGCAGTGAACGATGAAGCTGAAGATACTGACTGGAGCAAGCTCATAAAGGGCCCTGAATTGAAACAACAGGCATGTTTGCTTTATCAAAAAGCAACTTATGAGGAAATGATTCAAAAGCATTCCAGACCTACCATCCATAATTCCAGTACCCATGGCCTTCACATTGCGCTGCCTTCACTGATGTATCGATGATCATTTTTGTTATTTGTTCAAGAACTTTTCCAGATGATCAGTGTAAACGTCTAGGGAACCATAGGATTCATAGGTTACTCCAAAGTGCTCTAGGATTTTTTAGGATGATGAGTGGTACATGAAGATAGGAGAAGGATGAAAAAAAGCAAACTAAAAATAACTGAAGTAGTAAAGCATCCTTCTGTTTCTCCTCCCAAAGGATACTGTGCAATAGCAGTCACTGAAGAGAAGATTTTCAATTGATTTATAAATGACTATGATCAAATAAAAATCTTCACACAATCTTAATATTATGTAAGACCTGACTTGCCCTCAAGTGCTCAGTCTTCAGGCTTACCTCAAAGCTTTATCACAGTCTAGGTCAACTAATGAACTAATTAAATAGACTGAAGACCACAGGGAATGAATTTCACCTCATATTCTCTATTCCCCCTTCAGTCATTGGGCACATGGCAGATACTCAATATATAGTTATTGATCGGTTGAACTAACTCATGATCTATCATGAAGTTCAGGAGTTTGATATTAACCAAGGCATTTAATACCGGGAATAAGCCATCCAGTGTCTAGGGATGAGTTTCCTTTTTCTGAAAAGATGCAAACTTACACACTGTTTAAAAATGTCTTTAGGGGCGCCTGAGTGGCTCAGTCTGTAAGCATCCGACTTCGGTTCAGGCCATGATCTCACGGTTCATGAGTTCGAGTCCCGTGTCGGGCTCTGTGCTGACAGCTCGGGTCCTGGAGCCTGCTTCGAATTCTGTGTCTCCCTCTCTCTCTGCCCCTCCCTCGCTTGCTCTCGGTCTCTATATCTCTCAAAAATAAATAAACATTAAAAAAAATTTTTTTAATTTCTTTGAAATAGTTTGTGATGGTTTCTCTACTTCTCCTTGGGCTCATCCTTTTTCCTTTCCTGCCCACATCCCCCAAATAATGATGATGATAGCAGTAATGGCAACATAAGGAAGATTTTGAACAATCCTGATGATAAGAATAACAACAGAGGGCCACCTGAGTGGCTCAGTCGATTAAGCGTCCAACTTCCTCTCAGGTCCTGATCTCACAGTTCATGGGTTCAAACCCCATGTCGGGGTCTGTGCCAACAGCTCAGAGCCTGGAGCCTGCTTCAGATTCTGTATCTCCCTCTCTTTCTACCCCTCTCCCATTCACACTCTGTCTCTGTCTCTCTCTCAAAAATAAACATTAAAAAAATTTTTTTAAGAATAGCAATAGAAATAAGTATGTGGCATTTACTCTACAAGCTCTTTACTTGTATTATCTCATTTGATCTTTACAGTACAATTCTAGGTGTAAGTACCATCATGCTTTCCTTTTTATAGATGAGAAAACCAAAGCTTAAACGGAGGAGAAAGTTCAATGGCTTGGCCAAGCCCACACAGCTAGTGAATGGGTAGGCCAAGATTCAAAATTAAGTCTGTTTTGTGTCGGAGCTGGGCTCATGAAGTCTAAGTCATGATGTATCTTGTCTTTCTGTTTACTAGAACTTACACTCCATTTTAGTAGGCTTAGAATCAGGTCAGTGATTTACAGTCATGAAAGTAGGGATTCCTAGTCCATTGGTCTTGGAATAAGAAAAATAAAAAGGGAGGTTCAGTGATCTGCAACACAAAAGGAAGCCTGCTTATATAAAATGCATTCTGGAAACAAATATTTTGAGCATGGTCAGAATTGAGTAAACAAAGATTTCCAAATGCTTGGCCAATAATGAGTATACAGATTAAGCTGTGTCCTTGGTTTAGGGTTGGCTAATTTATATATAATTTAGTATGTCTTTAAGAAATATAGAATCACACATCTTTAAGAAAAAAGTGGATAAAGCTCTAGACTAAGAGATTCTGTTTTCATATGGTGTTATCTAGCACGTAATAGCAATGTGAACTAAGCAAGATTTTTTAAACATCACTAATCCTCCGCTTTCTTTTGTGTAAAATAGGAAAAAAGGAAAAAAAAACAGAGATAATGATAGTGATAAAAATAATGAATACATAATTAATATAATAATAGCAACTATTAATACAGAGGACACCGAAAGTGATCCACATCTTCAAGCATGATAACTCCAGGCTTTCGGTAAGAGATTGGTTTAAGAATTGTCATAGACCCCGTGTTATCTGACCCAGGAAAAGGTGATTTATATGCTTATTGAATGTGTTCTTCTTGACTCAAGTGAAACCCATAGAAAAAAATTTTTTTTCTTATTCCAGATGTTTCCTTGTGTAGTTATGACCTCTGGACCTGCCATAGGTATCTTATGACCAGCCTGAGGATTACAGAGCAGGACAGAATAAAGAGCCAGTAACATCTATCATTATATATATGCCCTAAAGCAGAGTTTCTTGAATGTGGCTCTACTAACATTTTGGATCAGATAACCCTTTGTAGTAGCCGGGGGGAGGCTATCTATGCCCTACAGGATGTTTAGCAGCATCCTTAGCCTCTACCCACTCCATGGCTGTAGCATGCCTGGCTGTTTAACACCCCTTTATCCCCTCCTACCAATTCCGAGAACTAGAAGTGTCTCCAGACACTTCCGTAGTCTCTCTGGGGGGCAAGTCACCCAAGGAGGGGTCCACTGATACAAAGCATCCTGATCCATACAGTGATAGCAGAAGTACCACCACTAGTAATAGTAGTGAGACAGTAATGATCATTAATGTTTACTCAGGCTTACTATGAACCAAGCCTCATGGTCCACACCTCCACTCACATTCTCATTGACCCCTCCTAACAACTCCATCAACGAGGTTTTATTACTATCCTCATTTTACACAACCAGAAACGGAGGTCCAGAGAAATGAAAACACTTGCTCACAGTCACCAGGCCAGTAAGCTCTTGTTTAAGGAATCAAATCAAGGTGTCAGTAATTAAACGGTATAACCCGTGAGAAGCCCCTCGGCATCAAGCCTGGCACATGAGAACAGTTCGGATGAAATGCGTGGTGATTTCCACGTAACAGCTCTACAGCAGGGTCATCTTGAAGAAAGGCAACATGGTCTTGACAATTCTGCTGCTTTCCACACTTCATCTCCCTCCTCCAGATGCTTCATATTTTGGGCCAATACCCAGCCTGCCTTAAACTAACAGAACAAAATCACCACAATCCTGGATGACCCATGGAGGCAAACTGGGTGGAGCTGACCACAACCTCCTTCCTTCCAGCCTTGAAAGTTCAGAGTCTGAGTGGCCATTAGCAAAAAGCGCTTGCCAACTTCATTTACTCACAATGAAATGGTGAATTGGGAATTAGATGCCAGTTTTATTCTCGTACTAGATAAGGTAGTAAGTAATTATATGCCGGCTTAGGACTTGAGGGAAAAGAAGTGGAAAAAATAAAAATAATTTTGAGAACTTCCTCTATGCAAAGCCTCAGACATGACATCTAGCTTCAGAGGAGCCCTGTAGGGTAGGTACTATTACTATTCCCATATTTCAGGTATGGAATCTGAGAGAAGAAGAAAAAGTCAAATTTTCAAAGCTTACAAACCTAACAAGCTCAGAATATCATTTTTAAATTGTTAGCAGTCTGATTTCAGGGACATGGCATGCTTTGTTTCATCTCCAAAATCTCTCCTTAGGTACAGAGGGTTCACAGGCCATGAGACAGAAAAATTGTGTATATATTCTAAAATCCTACTAAAAATGTTTTTTTTTAAAAAAAACATAAACATTGCTTTCAATAGTTCAGTGAAGTCAACCATGAAGGTTGAAAGTGAGACTTAAGAAAAAAAATAAAAGCTTTAAGTCAATGAAGTGTAAATAGTTAATGAATTTATAATCAAAACATAAATAGTTTTGCCTTAATGTACTAACACCTCAGGGGGAAAAATGTTCCATGTATTAGCAGCACAGAGTATTGACAATCGATTTCTTTCAAATGCACTTACTTTAAGTCCTAGTCATTTTATTACAAATGGATAAGTAAAGATATTTAAGCCATATAGGATGAAATATGCAAGCTTACAAGGGAGAATATGCATTTGCAGTGGTTACTGGTGAGTTATAGATGTTCTGAGAAGTAAAATGTCTGTAAATCATGGTCAAAGTGTGCATTACTACATTCTCCATTTATACATTTATTATTTCTATTTATTTTTTATATTTCTATTAAGAGGCAAAAACCTGTAAATTAAAAAGAATCACCAGGAATATGTTTCAAGAGTATATAGTAGTTAATATGAGGAAATATCAGAAAATAGCTAAAATTTGGGATATTGAACATAAACATCTAAAGGATACAGTGTGGGCATTTGGTAAGAAGTGAACTCTTCTATGAAGCATGTTTCCATGCCTTCTTTGGTTTTCTTTTCTCTGCATTTCCCCACACCATTACTTTAGGCTTGGATCAAAATGTTCTGCTGCATTAATCTACAGATGCTCTTTTGGGTTCCCCCAGAAGACCATGAGACCAGTATTTGAGTGCATGTATAAATTTGGAGGCAAACCCAGGAAACAAAAAATGGCAAGGGGTGGGAAAGTGAGGTAGGAAAGGGACAAGAGCCAGCAAAAACTGTATTATCAGAGTGAGTAATTGCAAATTATTACCACTAAAGAATTATGGAAGCCAAGGTAGAAATGCCCATACAGTTATTCCGCCCAGGGGTCCAAAATATTTATACAATTATTTGTGTCAACCATTGCTTAAAGATCAGTTAAGTACGGTAGTGTGTTAATCCAGGGCCACTTCAGCCTTCCTTGGGCATGGGAAGAGTGGGATCTACTGATCAGAGAGTCCTTAGGCAGTGGTGCCGATATCTGGAAGCCCAGAATGTATGGATGTAATGCTAAACAGTTAGTAAGAGGGGTCTGGTGGTATGGGACAATGATAGCATCTTCTATATTCTCAATGTCCCCAAGAAGAATGGGACATACTGGCTTCACAGGCACAGTCAACGATGTGCCCCATAGGAATGAAAAGACCCTGTATCTCTCATTACCTATGAAACTCCACTTGTCCAGTGTCCAAATGTCTTGTGGTTGTCAAACCAGGGTATATATAAAATTATCTCTGATGCTAGGGCACCTGGATGTCTCAGTTGGTTAAGCATCTGGCTCTTGATTTTGGCTGAGGTCATGGTCTCATGGATCATGAGATTTAGCCCCATGTTGGGCCCTGCACTGGGTTTCTCTATCTCCCTCTCTTTCTGCCCTTGCTTGTGCTCTCTCTAAAAATAAATAAAATTTTTAAGAAAATTATCTCTAAGCGGGGGAGGGGGGGGCACCTGGGTGGCTCGGTTGGTTGAGTGTCTGACTCTTGATTTTGGCTCAGGTCATAATCTCACGGTTCGTGGGTTGGAGCCCCTGTGTAACTGAGCCATAATCTCATGGTTGTGGGTTCAAGCCCCTGTGTGAGCCTCTGTCAGTGCACAGCCTGCTTGGGGTTCTCTCTCTCTGCTCCTCCCCCACTCATATGCTCTGTCTCTCTCTCAAAATAAATAAATAAACTTGAACAAATTATCTCTGGAGCTCCTGGGTGGTTCAGTCAGTTGAGCCGCTGACTTCAGCTCAGATCATGATCTCACAGTTTGTGAGTTCAAGCCCTGCATCTGGCTCATTGCTATCAGCGCAGAGCCCTCTTTGGATCCTGTCCTCCTCTCTCTGCCTACCCCTCCCTCCCTCCCTCTCTTTTTCTCTCTCTCAAAAATGAATAAACATTTAGAAAAAAAATTATCTCTGACGCTTAACAAAATTCAGATCCTGGGTACCACTCTAAAGATTCTGACTCACAAAGTCTGGTATGAGACCTGGGAATGTGATTTTTCAAAACACACACACACACACACACACACACACACACACACACACCCCACATGTATTCCTGTCACAGGTGTTCCAAGTACCTGTGTGATTAGTCCAACAGCAGAATGACTTGTGGATACGGTTGGAAGTGGAGAGAGAATAGGAATTCAACATTTAAAGATCTGAGCGCTTTGTGCATGGATATTTCCCTTCTCTTTGAAAACATGATTGCTTGCTGTGCTCTCAAACTCACAGAAAAGAGGTAATTGTTAGCAAGATTCTGAAGCACTGATTATGCACCATGAATATATTAAAATCTACAGGTATTTTGCAGGGAACCCATGGGACCACTCAGGAAGTGCCATTTTGGAGTCTCTGTAGCCATAAGTAGGAGTAAGAAACAGTGATGTAATGCATTAGTGAGAATAAACAATTAGGCTTCAGGAGCCTCCAGGTTCTGTCCCAGCCGGGCAGTGTGGAGGCAGACAGTCAAGCCTTGCTGCAACAGCTTCTTTGCATGAAAGCCCTACTTGACTCACTGGTATGAGGATAAAGTGAACAGGTGAAAATGCATTGGCAGTTTTACGTGGTAGACTCAAGTAGACCATTATTCCTTTTTGGTAGGTCGTTTTTAAACAGTATGAAGTGATGGTTATTAATCCTGGAAGCACTGTTAAAAATGGTCTGGACCTGGTATTTGCATGAGAGTTCTTTTATTAATAGACAACAGGGGAAAGAAAGCAAAGCATAAAGCATATATGCCTGATGATAGCAGGTAGAATTTTCTACCATTCCTCTCTATTTTTAGTTTAAAAAGTATTTTGCAGATGTCAGCAACCATTACTAGACTGACAAAAGAAAGGGTAACCAACTTGAAAGACTGTCAATGAAAAGGCCATCAGTCTATTTGATTTCTCTACCTCTTCCTGCTTTGATTCGTCTCCGTGTTCAAAAGCTCCAAGACTAGCTTGCTTGCCATTATCCCGTAAGGCAATTAAGCAACTTGGCAATAAAAGCAACCACATTTTTCTGGAGTAGTTCACAGAGAATACAGAACAGAACAGCACAGGACAGATGTTGAACCAAAATGTAAGTACTTATCTGAACACACTTCTCAGTGCCAAGGCTAAATGCCCGGCTGGAGTGCCTTGTTTCCATCTTTTCACCCCTCCTCCAGGATCTTTCTACACCAGCTCATCGTTCTCTCTGTTCCGTCTTCAGACTTTCCTGGTTGTCAGGATGTAAATACGCTGAAGCTCGCTTATGTTAACCCTCCTCCTTCAACTCTTTTTCAACCTTAAGTGCACTACTAGTTGGGGCCTACTTCTACTGCAATCTGACCATGTTTATCACCTCCATTCCTCCATCACCCAATGATCTACTATAATCTGCTTTTTCTGTTCATACAATTCCATTGGAGCTATGATTTTAGCATCTTCTTAACTGATGACTGCTCTCCTCTGCCCCACCCCATGGCCAAGTTCAGTCCTTAATCTTGGTTGCTATCTCTTCATCATCTGGTGTGTTGACAGTCCCTTGACATCTCTCTTTGGCTTCAGAAACAGCCCCTCCTGGCATCTTCCTGCCTCCTAGCTGCTCCATAATGGTCTCTTTTTCTATCTACTCTGCCAGGACACCACCCTCCTTAAATACATCCCATTCTTTGCACACTTCCAAAGTCACTTCCTGTATGTCATTAATGTCCCCAGAGCTGCCAGGTCCCAAAGGTCTCTGCACCCTTCATGTCTCAGCTAAGTTTCCAACTGCCATTTCTCCAGCATCCTGTATACCACTGTCATCGGGCTTTTTGCCAAGCATCTGGGGCTGCTGTTTATAATCAATCTATTCACTTATTCTACAAGTATTTATTGATTACTATCTATATAACATAAAATAGGAACTAAATCCCACTGTAATATGTGTATCTTGATGCATAACTATTTGCTCCAAAATTAAGCAGCTCAAAACAGCAAACATTAACTCATAGTGTCTATAAGTCAGGATGTGGGCACAGAGTGATGGGTGCCTCTGGCTTAAGTCTCTGATAAGGCTGCAAAATGTCAATTGTGGCTGCAGTTTCATCTCAGGAGTTGACTAGGGAAGGATCTACTCCCACACTCACTCATGCAGTTATTGGAAGGATTCTGTTCTTCAGAACAGAAGTTTGTGGACTGAGAGCTGCTGGCTGGTGTCCAACCTCAGCTCCTAGCCACATGAGCAGTTCAGTTGAGCAGCCCACAACATGGCAGCTACTTTCCTCAAAGCAATAAACAAGCAAAGTCAATGTCTTTTTATGACCCAATTTTGGAAGTGATATCTCATTATTTCTGTCCTATTCCACACATTTGACGCGAATCAAGAAGTCTAGCCCACACCTACAGAGAAGACGTTACACAAGAATGTGGCTTCCAAGAGAAAGGGATAATTTAGTGTCATCTTAGGTGCTATCCCACCCCATTCCCAGGAGATAATCCTAAATGGATGATGCAGACGTGAGAGAAAAGGAAGGATCAGTGTCATGGTGTGGAGGGCCTGCAAGCCATGCATGCTACTCAACACATGTGGGAGAAACTCTTATTTCCTCTATCAATTCTCTTAGGTTCCCTCCATTTCCACCCATTGCATCTTATCTTCTGTCTGCACTGGTACACTAGCCTCTTAGCTGGTTTCTTTGTAAGAAACCCTTCCCTGCACACACTCAATTCTCTAGATATCCAAGAACAATGTTTTAAATACTGTATTTGTCAGCTCTCTCTCTTCCCCTTCCAAGTTACAGAAACTCAAGCCAGTATAAACTAGAAACGTGATTTATTGTTACGTGTGAGTACAAATTCCAAAGCACACAGTTTTAGGCTTTGTCTCTTGTTTCTACTTTCCCCTATGTTGGTATCCTCAACATGCACTTCAATTGTTGAGTCAAGGTGCCCTCCAATTGGGGTGCCTGGGTGGCTCAGTCAGTTAGGCAACCAACTTTGGCTCAGGTCATAGTCTCACTGTTCATGGTCTAGAGCCTGCTTGGGATTCTCTCTCCCTCTCTCTCTGTCCCTCCACAACTTGTACTCTCTCTTTCTTTCAAAATAGATGAATAAAGTTAAAAAAATATGCCCTCCACAAATTCCAAACGTGAAGATAATATTCTTCTAAACTAGTAACCCCAGTGGAAAGAGGATGTCCTTTAATCCTAGAATGTGCCCCCACCGGCCTGGATGATATCACATGCCCACCACTGAACTAACCACATGACCAGGTGGATACATGCTGTGGTTAGCCAGATCTGTGGAACCAGGGTATGAGTTCAACCCCACCTAAACCACCAGTCTCAGAATGGTGGGCAGGTAATTCCCCCAAAGGAAATGGGGGTGCTATTACCAGGTGCTGAATGAATAATCAAACAGGCCATACGATGCAAATATTAACACACCACTTAATAAGTTCATTGCTTCTCCATTACCAATGGGATGAAGTCTAAACATCTTTTCTTGGTATATAAGACTCTCTATGACCTGGCCCAAGCCTGCCTTTATAGCCTTATCTGGCAAGCAGTTTAATTTCACCTACAAAGAATTACACATTGTTCTCTAAATAGTCTATGTTCTGTCATACCATTGTATCCCCTTTGCCTGAAGTGCTAAACTTTTACTTCACTGGTTGTTGAGCTATATTTCTATCTCAAGACCCAGCTCAAATGTCGTCATCCTTTTGAAAAGTCTACCTCACTTTTCCTACATGAATCAGTTGCTCCTTTCCCAAGAAATTGTGTAAATGTCTCTACTTAACAGTGGTTCTCAACAGGGGCAGCATCGCCCCCCAGGGGATGTTTGGCAATGACTAGTGACCTTTTGGGTTGTCGTCACTGGAGGGAGGATTCCTCTGGCCTCTAGTTGGTGGAGGCCAGAGATGCTGTTCAACATCTACAGACAGCCCCCACAACAAAGAAGGATCCAGCCTCCAAAATCAACAGTACCAAAGGTGAAAATTCCTGCTCTCTTGTAACACTCAATGCCTTGTATTTTAATTATCAATTTTATATCTTCCCAAGTAGATCATGAGCTTCTCAGGGGCAGGACACTGTCACATTTGTCAGTGTACTACCAGCACTAGCAGGTGCCTGGCCCATAGCAGATGCCCAATAAACATTGGCAGAATGACTGAGGAAGGGAATGCATGTCCAGATGGGCTCATGAAACATTATCCAAGAAACTGAATTCCTGGAAGGCAGGATGGTTCCTTAAACGGCTATTGTATTAGAAAATTTCAGCTGCAGGGTTTGTTTCCTTCCCCTTTTCAAGAATAAATTTGAACAAAATTTTCTGAATTCAAAGTCACATGATTCTCTCTTCAAAGCAAGCTGGTAGATTACTATCTGTACCTCTCAAGCTACCAAATATTGAGCAATAACCTCTTGGCTTTTAACAGTTTCTAAAGACAGAGAAAATAACTATAGCCCCATTAAAATGTACAACCTTCCCATATCTCAGAAAAAAACTTTTTTCCAACAAAACAAAATTTCATGGCCTTCCTCCCATCCAATCTTACCTTAAAACAAGGCTTTGTGTGTGATATCTTCATCTAAGCCACTGCATGCTTGACTAAGGAATGCACACATCATCAGGAGCTCAGTACCCATGTAAGGTCTAACACGTTTCTCAGAAAGGACATTCAAATGTCAGATGGAATGATTTACACTGCATGTCAATAAAAAGAACTCTGAGGTTCAGCAAGTCAATAAAGCTTATTAGAACAATCTTAGGGCTGAGTATCAATGTACCCTGATGAGGACCTCTGAAGTCAGACACTACTAACTCAAGGCAAGTGGCATTAAATAGACCATTCTGGAGGGAGAAATAAAATGAAAAGCTTCCATTATTTTGGGAATTCATGTTAACTTAATAATACACAGGAAGCTGGAGAAATTTGTGTTTTTATTCCCATAGCTAAAACCTGGACATTCATCTGCTTAAGCTCCCATACGCTGAAAAATCTCTGATATTCCAAGCATTGAATCAAGTATATATTTATTCATTTTTATTTGCCAACACTTACATAGTGCTTTCTATGTACCAGACAGTCTCTTAAATCTTTTCAAATATTAACCCTTTTAATCCTCATTACAACCATAAGAGACAGGTATAAGATTATCCCCATTTTGCAGATAGGGAAACTGAGGCTCAAAGAAGCATAATAGGGGCACCTGCGTGGCTCAGTTGGTTAAGAGTCTGGCTTTGGCTCAGGTCATGGTGTCATGGTTCATGAGTTGGAGCCCCAAGTCTGTCTGTGCACTTCGGATTCGCTGTCTCTGTCTCTCTGCCCCTCCCCAACTTGTGTACATGCTCTCCTTCCCCCCCTCTCAAAAATAAATAAATACATTTTAAAAAAGAAGCAATGTAAAATGTCCAAGGTCACCTAGCTAGTAAACACAGGGTCTTCATTCAAATTCAGGCAGTGGGGCTCTGGAGTCAGTATGCCAAACCACTGTGCAACACTTTCTTGTATGTGTTACCTGCAGTCCTCTCAATAACTCTTAACCCAAATTTTGGCCTCTCTGACCTTTCAAAATTAACATTCACTAAGTTTCTAACATTTAAAAATCAAGAGACTGCATACACGAGCTGGATTTCTGGATTCTCTGGGCAAATCACAATGTCTGGCCACTGGGCCTGCTTTCTTACATGGCCATGGTGGGAACTGGGAAGAGGCTTGAGGCTGGGTGTAGTCTCACCCCACTCATTTGAGACCCTAGCCTGGTCCCTGACATTTGAGTTTGAGAACCTGGCTTAGCTGTTTTGTAGATGAAGACAGTAAGCCTAAAAGAGTTTGAGGAACTTGTCCAAGGCCCCAGATGTAATATCAACCTAGACTAATGTCAACAAAGCCATCATTATTATCCCTAGGTCTCAAGGAACAAGGGGGTGGGAGGAGAGTCATAAAGAGAACTGAGAAAGACGGAACTATTCAGAACAGGTGCTTGAGAAAAGAAACACTGACCTTCAGGTAAAGGGCAGAGGAAATCTCATAGAGAGGGTGCCAGAGGAACAAATACCCTGACCTCATTCTTCTCCTTCCCTCAGATTTCTAGCCAGGATGCCTTCCAGTGGCCAGATCTAAATGCCACTAGAGGACTCAGGATCTTGTTACTGTAGGGCAGAGAACAGGGCAACAGAAGCTGGAGATTACATATAGCAGGTAACACAGATTCTTAACACATAACTCCCACTGGATTCTGAAAACCATGCTTTTGCTACTTCTCTGCTCTAACCCATTCAATCCATGTACTATTCTAATCATATTAAAGGTAAAAACAAATACAAATGGTAATTAAAATGTGCCAGGCACACATCTAAGAACTTTACAAAAATTAACTCATTTCCCTAAGTGCTCGCCATAGGCTAGGAATAGAGTCTTCTTTGGAAACTCGCGAGGGTAGGGGAATGAGAGAGTGACAGAGATATTAGTCATCTTCTCTGAAGCATGGGGTCAATGGGGGTCAGATCATGCGATCACATCTCAACCTACTTCGACCTTTCTTCCAAACTCAGGAGCAAAGCCTTCCTCTTTTCAAAGAAAGGGAATCAAAAAGAGTTGAAAATGCAAAGATGCAGCCCATGCTGAATATACATCCCATTAACTGGTATACCTATCTATAGTTAACCTCTTCTCTGATTCCCATGTCAAAACTTCTTTTCCACTTATGACTCCCTTAGTTCTTAATAGTTGATTAGCTCAATAACCTAGAATGAAAAACTAAAGAACACAGCAGTTGACAATGGTTTAAGAGCTGTAGATCCTCCAGGCTTAAAAAATTAGGGGAAATCTGGGGCACTTGGGTGACTTGGTGTATTAAGCGTCTGACTTCAGCTCAGGTTATGATCTCACGGTTCATGGGTTCGGGTCCCATGTTGGGTTCTCTGCTGCCAGCACAGAGCCTGCATCAGATCCTTTCTCTCCCTCTCTCTCTCTGCCTCTCCCCAGCTTGGGCTCTCTCTCTCAAAAAGAAATAAATATTTACACAAAATTAAAGAATTGGGAGAAGCAGCTGAGGAATGACTTAGGGGTTGTGAGTCCCTCTGGATATTCCATTTGGCATACCGCAATATTTCCTAAGCATCAGTCATCCTGTGCTACCCTCATGGTTTTTGCCATATTTGTACCAGCTGCACTATTAGATATTTAGTATTTTCCTTAAAATTGGAAATCTTTATTTAATATATCTTGAAATTCCAACATTATCTTAAATTAAAAACTAGTATTGCTCCAATATGTATTTAAGCAAACATATAACCACGAGAATGAATAATCCTATCAGTGAAGTATCTAAAACCCATCTTGTATAACACACACATGCATATCTGGGAAAATGCCAGTGTAGAAGTTAAGAGCATGGGTTCCAGGGTCAGGAAAAACTGGGTTCAAATTCTAATTCCATCACTCAGGAAAGTTTGCCCTATACAACTTTGCTAGGGATTAAATAATTGTGCAGGGTACTTACTATACTTGGGCCATGGAAGACACTCAGAAAATATTACCTTTCAGAGCTCCAAAAGCCCCACCATTAATGCTTTCCTAGATCACCTAGACCCTGGTGTCTACATACCAATACTACTTAAACTCTGAGAGGAAAGTGACAATCTAGAGAAAAATATATCTCCTTGAGGATTCTCAGAACTCCAGAACTCACTCAGCACCTGAACAGCTCCAGACCTCTAGGTGGCAGACCACAGGGTTTTCATCATGTGCAAAGATGGTGCCCCAATCAATCTGATGTTGCTGCCAGTAGCTAATGAGAACTTACCTGTGACGAGAAAAAGGAAAATAGAGGCTAGAAGATTTCAACGAACATTGACATATTATCCATCCATCCATCCATCCATCCATCCATCCGTCCATCCATCCCTTCCTCCATCCTTCCATTTATCCATCTATCCAACTGTCCATCCATCCATCCATCCATTTATTCATCCACCCATCCATTCAACAAATATTGATTAATTCCATTTCCTGGCACTGTTTTAGGGGCTGAATATACAATATTGAGCAGAGTCAAATAAATGCAGTTCTTACCCTCATTGTACTTATAAGAAGGTGGAAGACATAGGCAGGCATGCATGGGATCACATTTTTATACTTCCCAGACTTTGTCAGTTCCACCAGTCCTCTGGAAGTTGGCCCTTTCCTCCATGGGAAATCCAGCCTTCACTCCTGCCTCATCTTCTTACAACCTCTGGCTGCTACAGCCTCCCCTGGGTTGGGCCCTGGCATGACTTTCATCACACCTGCTGTGATTTCACAACCCAAGTCCACCCCAACCAGACTCACGAAAGCTATGGTTCCTGCTACTGCTTTGGGATTCATAAGAAGTATTACACTATGAAACATGGGATTAGGCTCCCCCAGGAGCTGCCTTAAAGGTCTAGGTAATATACCTTGTAAATATAGGTGAGTTTATTCTCCAGTGGAGTGAATCACACCAACTAAAGGAGATTGAAAGCTGTTAGCAAACATATCCTTGTCTCTTTCAACAAAATGTTCCAAGGTATCATGGTCCTACACAGCCTACCTTGAAGACCCCCCCCCTCATGTAATGGAGCAGCTCACCATAGTTTCCTATAAAGCTGTGGTCAGCCCAGTAACACACTGTTTGTGGTCTTTCCTTGTTTTGTACACGCTTGTGGTCTTTCCTGCCTCAATTCCGCTTTCCCTTCATTCTAGCTGCCCTGGTATTGTATTTCTCTATAAAGCCTTAGCACATAAGTTTTATTTCAAGTTCTATTTTTTTAATTTGAGAGCAGAGGGAGAAATTTCCCATGAGCATAAGAGAGGAGGAGAGGGAGAGAGAAAAAGTATCCTAAGCAGGCTCCACATTCTGAGCAGAGCCTGATGCAGGGCTCAATCCCATGACCCTGGATCATGACCGGAGCTGAAATCAAGAGTCAGGTACTCAACCAATTGAGCCACCCAGGTGCCCCTCAGGTTCTATTTTTAAGGGAATTAGAACTTTAAAAAAAATCGAATAATCATACAAATAAATGAATATTAATAAGCTTCTATGAGAGCCTTCAGAGGGGAAGAGTTTGACCTAGTCTAAGAGTAGGAGAAAGCTTCACTTGAAGGAGTGATGTTTGAACTGAGATAGAAGATGACTCAAAATAGATTAGTTTGGGTAAGAGGCATGAAGAAGCATTCTAGGCATTTAGCAAAGCATATTCAAAGGCCCTGTGGTAGAGACAAAATAGAAGGGAGAAGGTGAGTAAATAATGGAAGGGCAGTGTTGGTAGGAGGCTAGACATAAACTCTATGGAGTGAAAACAAAAGGATCATTTAGAAAGGTGCAGATAACTAATGAACTGCTGATAATTCCCGAGCCCCCTTCTTCACTCAAGAACTCTCCCATGTTCCTCTCCCAGTTCCTTAGCTCTGTTATAAGACAGCTTATAACTAGTGAAGAGTTTGGTTGATTCAGGATAAATGTTCTCTGTAAAATTTTTCTCATACAGGTTTTCCAGACTGAAAAATGTGGATATTCCAGCATCTTCCATTGAGAAATGTTTCATGCATCATAAAATCAGAAAAATCCTGGTGAGCTCAAGGAGATGTCAACTGAAATTAGTCAAAATCTGTCTGCAATGTGACATAAATTTTTATATAAACAAGAACATCCAACATAGGTACCAAGCAAGACACTGACAGACTAGACAGAGCATATAAAAAATATCATTCTCCTATTAAAAATGGATGGATATTTCATGATGTTCTCACGTGGTATAAACAGAAAGGTCATTAGGAGAGGAGGACATCTTTGCGCTTTAGGACACAAGAGAGGTGGCACTGGGGTTCCCCCATCAGAAATGTGGAGCAGGGTGAGAGGTGGCCGTGTACCCTCCCCTCCAATTTGTTTCTGTGAAACCCCTCAGCTTTGGTCTGCTTTACATGTTGAGCCTCCATATACGTTTCACTCAAAGAAAGACAATACCAATACATTGTGGAAAAGATACTAGCCCTGGATATACCAAAGCTTAAAACATTCAAAAATCAGGCTTGCCCTCTGAAGCCCCCTGATAACTTCTCCCAGACCCAGTATCTGATTTATAATATTGAGTATTTGCTTTTGGTGATGCTTCATTATTCTTTGTTAAAGACAACACAGATGTAAATGTCTGTGTGGTCTACCTAAATTTCCTCCAAATTTAAAAAAATTGCAATGAGGTCCGACTATTGAGAATATTAGAAGCATTCACAGAGGTCTAAGTCACTCCAGGAAACTTACATATCTGGAGAATCTGTTATAAGTCCATGAACTCTCCTAAGAACAGAATAAAACTGGGTTGATACTATGCCCTCTCTGCAGGGACTTAGGAATTTATAGAGACTGAAAATTCAAACACCTACATGAGTGACGGCCAGAAGCAACTGGGGAGAGAAATCCATTTTTTTTTCCTTTGTGGTAATCAAAGTCCAATATTGTCAAAAAGAAGAAAATTCATGTTTCAAAAGAAGAAAATTCAGACTTTATGTTAAATATCCTAACATTTTAAAAATTAACAAATGGTTCATAGTATGCAAACAAAGGAAAACTAAATTAACAACAATATAAAATTACATGAAGCCAAATAAAACAGGTTTACACATTGAATCTGAGGCTCTGGCAAACTGAGTTAGATTTAAGAGAAAATTTTATTTGAATGAGGCTCATTTTGCTCTTGGATGGGATGCCTTGGGGTGAATGTAAAAACCATTTCTCTTCTACCTTAAAAAATGAAACCATTATTTTGTTTTCCTTGGCATCATTCATTTATCATCTGGGACCCAGGAGAAATTATTTGAATGTCCACTCAGTCTAGAAATTTGGCAAATCTTTCAGGAGCTCTTAAAGTAACCTAGAAGGAATCTGTCAGGTACGTGGTACAGGTATGGGCCACTTCACCTGCCACATAATCATGTAATTCTCATCTAATATCCCAGAGTTGGCATTTGATTAGGCACTGGATTTTTGTTTATTTATTTATTTTTTGAGAGGGCAACAACCAAGCAGCGGAGTGGCAGGGGCAGAGGAAAAGAGAGCAATTTGTTTTTAAGTTTATTTGTTTTGAGACAGAGTGTGCACAAGAGCACAGTGGAGTACGGACACAGAGAGAATCCCAAGCACGCTCCATGCCGATGTGGGGCTTGATCCCATGAACCATGAGACCATCATCTAAACAGAAACCAAGAGTCAGACGCACAGCACAGAAACAACTGAGCCACCCATGTGCTCCAGAGAGAGAGAATCTCAACCAGGCTCCACACCCAGTGGAGCCCATGCAGGGCTTTATCTCAAGACCATGAGATCATGACCTGAGCTAAAATCAAGAGTTGGATGCTTAACCGATTAAGCCACCCAGGTGCCCTAGGCACTGGATTTTTATAAAGTCCTATCCTGTGGCTATAAACTCATGATGCTCACAGATTTAGCTCTAAACCAAAGTGTGCTGTCCTAGGAAACAGTAAGATTAAGTAATCCATGCAGCCGTGTTGAGCTGTTTACTTTCTATTTACCCAGAGTTCCAAGCTCCACCTGTCTCCACTGTGCTCTGTGCTCAGGCATGGGGCTGATCTGGACAGACTATATCAATGGGCTCTCTTCCCTCTGTTTTCCAGGTGGGTTTGGTCAATGGGGAGCATCAAGAGAGATAGAGGGAGGGAGGAGAGTGAGCTTGGGATATTTACTCCCTAGACTCTTACTCTGCAGGGTAGCTGTGAGCTGGCTGTACTCCCATATTAAATCCCACGGTGCTCATCTCCTGAAGGTCCTTGTAACTGCTCTCTCTTCCCCCTTCAATCCTTGAGGTGGTAACTCTCTCCCTATTACTAGCCTCAGGGGACAGATTATCCCTTGTGAATTTCCCATACCCTATCCATGCTTTTTGTAAATAACCCCTCGCTTCAAGCTAATCAATTTAAATGTGCCTCCAGTTTCCTGCTGGGACCTCCACTTTTACACATAGCAAAATGCTCACTGTTCACTGGGAACAGAAAACAAACAAACAAACAAACAAAATCAACCTCAAACCTCCCTAAAGTACTCTGATTACAAAACCATTTTCTGAATATGACATTAAAGAAACCTAACTCTTGTCCCCAATAATTGTCCTGACCTTGATTCTCACGGTTTTCTATTCAGAAGCATGCCTTCTGTGGGGTCTCTCTCCTATGGTAAAATGGATGTTACGGTGAAGGTGCAGAGAAAATTCCCCTACAGCAGAGTTCCCAGCACCCCTAGACAAAACCATTGTTGCAATTCAGTATCTCTTTCCTCATAATGAAATGGAGAGGCTGGCCAAAGCCCCATCCTACTCCATTCCCATTATGATACCGCATAAATCAGTGTGATCTAATAGTCCCAGACCTCTTCTTCTGTCCACGTAGACTGCCCACCAAGCGTGAACATAACCGATGTTTGTAATGAAGGGAAGTTGACTTGGAATCAAATAATTCTGTCTGTCCTTCTATTCTAGAGAACTCAATTTCTAAAGTCAAGGTTCCAGAGCAACAGTATGACACATAAAGGTTTGTCAATCTCCCACCTGACAACATTTCTGCATTCCACTGGGCTTATTCCACATAGCCTAACAAATATCCCTAAACAGAGTTTATCTTTTTTTTATAAGTTCCTCCTCAAAAATTTTAAATGAAAGGTATTACCATGCAATTTAGGTAGGACTCGAAAATTCATGGAAGGCAATTAGTCTCAAAGTATCAAAAACCTTGAAAACGTACTTGCCTTGTACACAGAAATTCAGGTATTTGTTCTAAGACAGTATGTGGGGGCACCTGGGTGACTCAGTCAGTTAACCATCCAACTTTGGCTCAGGTTGTGATCTCACAGCTTGTGAGTTCGAGCCCCACATCAGGCTCTGTGCTGACCACTCAGTGCCTGGAGCCTGCTTCAGATTCTGTGTCTTGCTCTCTCTCTCTCTGCCCTTCCCCTGCTCGCACATTTATTCTCTCTCTCTCTCTCTCAAATAAATAAACATTAAAAAAATTCTAAGACATAAATATGTGGATTTGGGCTCTAAAATATATGTGCTGTGGGGCGCCTGGGTGGCTCAGTTGGTTAAGCGGCCGACTTCGGCTCAGGTCATGATCTCGCGGTCAGTGAGTTCGAGCCCCGCGTCGGGCTCTGTGCTGATAGCTCAGAGCCTGGAGCCTGTTTCAGATTCTGTGTCTCCCTCTCTCTGTGACCCTCCCCCGTTCATGCTCTGTCTCTCTCTGTCTCAAAAATAAATAAACGTTAAAAAAACTCATTAAAATATATGTGCTGCGGTATTTAGCAGTTTGCAATTGGAGTAAAGGAAACAATATAAAGGTCCTCCCTCAGAAGACTGGTTAAATAAAACATGGAACGCCATACTGCCAATGAAAATAATGGTGCAAAGAATACTGAACGATGTGGAAAGATGTTTTTAAAACATTATTAAGTTTTCAAAGCAGGTTATGGTGTGGTATGTGTGTCTTTGATCAAATTCTGTAAATAGAACAATAGATGTACAGAAATGTACTTTGAGAAGATGAGTGTATTTGGATCTCACGTAAGATCAAATGATGGTGGTGGGAAAAGGGACAAATTCTCCTTGCTCCTCTCCTCGACTCACAGCCAGTGAGAACAAATAGGGAGGTAGGGCTGGGCTTTTGGTTCCTGCATCAGCGGTTATAACTCGTACTGGGGGCCAGGTTGATCGGCTCTTGCCATTGAAGAAACGCAAAAATGACCACTCAATTCTTAGATATTTTTCGCACTTTGCATCATGCTCCTGGTACTTTGCTATGCACTGAAACATGGTAATGAATATAAAACATAGCTCTTCCCACATGGGAAGAGATGCATGGTTGTAAGAGAGACTGTATGCCCTGCAAAGCCAAAAATATTTACTCTCTGAACCTTTACAAAAAACTTTGGCCAACCTCTGGCCTAGAAATTTGCTACAACCCGGAAGGATGCAACCATCACAGCGCACCCAAAACTTTACAGAGAAGACATTTGAGCGATGCACCCATTAAAATAGGAAAAAAGCTAACGTGGAACGTCCAACACACCCCAATAGCTCTGTTCCATTTTGTATTTAAACATTTGTGTAGACATGATCTCCAGATTAGAAAAAGATTCCTCATGAGGTACCTTCAGGACAATTTTCTTCTAAGTGTCAATGTCCCCAGCCCCAAAGCGCTTCATCTGAATCTCCCACCCAGCAAAGCTTGCTTCACTAAATAAGAATTAATACATATCATCTGCCCAGACTTATCTATCCTATATTAATTACCAGCACAGTATTTAACTTAAACGAACCATTCGGCCATCCAAGTGGCAATATTCAAGCTATCAATTTTATGGCACTGCTCAGGAAAATTCGGCGATACATCATCCCACCCAAAATACAAAGGTCAAATGATATTAATTAATGCAGGGACACAACTCACTGCAGCTAAATGGGTATTCTTGATTATGGCTCCTTGATTGAGAACTAATGCCTCATTAATCTTAAACATATCAACCTGAGAACATCAGAGAAGTCAAATAGAATAATGGCTAACATTTCAATGAACACAGCCTCTATGCTTGCTGGGTAAGAAGGCAAATCCTTCAGACACAGCGGTGTTTTCCGCCTCCTTCACCTAGATGAGTTTACGAAGGGCTTTGTAAAGAAATAGGTGTGAAAGTCTCTCTGCCTGTCTCTGTATCTACATTTGTCTGTCTCTCTGTTACACACACACACACACACACACACACACGCACACACAGAATTTTCAAATAGGCAGGAGGACAAGCATTTTCTCTTCTGTGGTTTTCATTTACATGTTGCAAAAAGAAAGAGAAATTGATGGGTTTATATGGCTCAGTGCCCAGTGTGTAACATTCACTCTGAGGTCCCTGTATCCACACACGTCTACTTATTTCTCGTGTGTACGTGGACAGGAGAGGGAGACCAGAAAGACAGAAGGTCACTGGCTCAACCTTGTGGGCATGGCACACGCTGTATCCCTTTCAGTTTAGACAGGATGGTCACTGTGTGTCTGAGAGGGCCTGGGGCTGAGAGAGGGGGACAGCAGGCTCAAACCCAGAGTTCTCCGCCTGGAGCAGCTGTGTCCTCATACTGACTCGGGTCAGCAGATGTCTGCTCCGTCTTGAGACTCTTCACAGTGTCTCCTGACAGTGAATTTTCATTCCTTATTGGATTCCTGGAGAAACAACACACACACACACACACACACACACACACACACACACACACACACACGTGCCCAGTAAGGCTCAATGATTCACACTAATTACAGGAAGGTCACCTAAAAGGCTGCAAGTCGGGGGTTACTGTTCAAAGGGATTCAGACTTACACATTTTCATTGTACACAGTACTTAGTGATGGCTAAGAAAGGGTGACCCATTAGCGGTCTCACTTTAATGAAGAGATAAAATTTGAGTCAATTATAGGAGTAGCTTTTGTTGAAGAATTGCCTAAGCAATGTTAACCTTTCTTTCCTCTCCATTGCAATCCACATGACATCGGCATCCTGTTCACAGAAACAGTCTTGTGAAGAACTCAAAAACTTTGTTCTTTAAAGAAGGACTTTATTCTTCTTGATTTTCTTTTCTTTTTTTTTTAAAGGGTTTTTAATGTTTTGTATTAAGGTAAATTCAGCCTAATCCTACTCCTAAGGATCACAATTTGGTAGATTTTTACAGTTCATCTCTCTGTATATTTAAGATCAACCCTTAGCTCTTACTGTGCGGAGTATCTACTTTGTGGAAAATACATTTGCAGGTTTTTTTTTAATCTCAGTATTTTTTTTCTCACTACCTGATTCATGCTAGCATGTTTGTGCTCGCCAGTGCATGTTAACATGTGTTTAATTTTCAAAAAACTATGAGAATACTGATTGTTGCTTTTAAATACCGTCCAAACCTCAGATGCTGGAGTCTCATATACATCATGTCTAATTTCCCAACCATGCCCCCAGATGGGTTAACTCAGAGTTAAGAGCCTTATTTGCCCAAGAAAACTGTTGATTATTGGCACGTCTGTAATTTGTTCAAGTTGGTACAGCTCTTAAAACAAGCTTATCCCACAGAGCATACTTCCCCACAGTAGCTACAGACCTTCCAAAAAAAGAAAACCCAGAAAGGGCCCAATAATTTCCAAAACCAAGTAGCCACATCTTTGGGACGATGAGCGAAGTTCATGTCGTGTAGACGCTCCACCAAGAGCATTGAATACAGAACTCCCAACTCCTATTGGGCTGTTCTGCACGTTCCTTATCAATAAATAATACTTCATAAAGGTCTCCAGAGATATTAATCCAAACAAACTAGAGGCTAATTGCCATTTCCCAGCACAGTGCTGCAATGATGATTATTCTTTAATTCTTTCCACATGCTGTGAGCTAACAGAGAGCTGAAGCTTCCGGCAAGCAGGGGAAGGGGCAGAGTCAGGCCAGAGAGGTCCAGATTCAGATCATGGGCATCTACCTCCTGACTGTGTGGTCACGGGCTAGCACCTTGGTGCTCCTCCGTAAATGAGCAACCTAGTTGGGTGGTTTTCAGGGTCAGTCTAATAAAATGTATTGTAACCTCACCATCAGGTCCCAAAATGATTCATGCTCAATAATGGTGGTGGGGAAGAACCTTGAGGGGAAGCATAACCAAAAACAGGACTTCTCTACAAACCCTCCTCCTACCCACTTCCCTCATGCATAAACTGTTTCCATGCCCTTCTCTAAAAAAAGCTGCAATGCATGCTCTTTTTCCCTTTTTTCTCCTGACTGTACAGCTTGAAGAACCAGTCTGGATGAAGAAAGAATCTCTTGGGAGGGCAGGGAAGGGGAAGAAACTGATAGGTCAGACCAGAATCTAGTTACTGGGATCCAAAAAGCTGAGGATCCTCAAATTCAAATGTTTGGTCATAGCACCTATGTGAAAAACTCCAGCCAATGCCCAGCCCATGGCATAAAAGGTTATGATCATAGTCCAAGGTCAGTCCATTCCCTTCAATGATGGCCAGTGGAAACTCTCATACAAGCTGGTCTGGGTAGAGTCATCAAGGAGGATATACCAAATCCCATTGGCCCTCTGTGGGTTCAGCCCCGACTCACCCTAGGAGCCTCAATCTGTGATGAAGCATGGGTATTTAGTGTGTCTATACACATGTGGTGGGGAGGGTACCCTCACTTCCCATAGTTTTGTTGGGTGGGCACTAGCTTCTAGATGGAGGACTTGGCATAGGATCATTGTCATGACCAGCATAAGCCAGGGAGCCCAGAACAAGACAAGTGAAGGAGATCATTTTCTCCACCTCCCACCCCTCCAGGGAAATTTAAACCCTTCTGGATGCCACCACCTTCTATGGGCTGGTGATGGAAGAAGAGAAAAGAATGGAAGAAGTCTTTCTGCCCCTATTCCCCATCCTGCCAGCACCCACCCAAAGTCAGTGAACCACTTGGGAACCAGGAGCCCACAGTCTCACATTCTTATCCCCAAATCCCACCTCTTGCAGCAACTAACTTTGGACAAAACATTTCAAATTATCTCTGTTTCCTGTGACATTCAACACCCATTGCTTGTTAATCATTGTTTAATGTTAAGATCTTCATATGTATGTTCTTTAATTTCATAGGGAAAACCCCTTTAAATTAAGTTTCTGTCTTCCCATATAAAGAAAATAAAACTGCAGGCCAGTAGGGTAAGTAACTCACCCAAGGTCACACCGCTGGTCCAAGCAGAGGTAAGATTTGTAGCACAACCATCCAAAACCAGAGCACTGTCCTCTGTACTGTGTCCCTTGCACCCACCAAAGAGCTGCACTAACTTCTAAGTCTCTGTAAGCTATGACTATGTACCTAACCTGAATTTTATATAAAACACTTGAGAGAAGGCAGAGCAAGGAAATCTGTCTGAATTGCTCACCCTGCAAATCTCTAAGAATAGCACTGTGACAGGCACACCTTGGGATGCAACCCCTGGCCTTGGATTCCTGCAGCGCACTTACTCTCGGGTGGGTTTTACATGTGCTCCCAAGGATACCAGGCTGTCTGCGGTCGCTGCACTCCCTTAGTCATCTCAGTGCGGGTTTGTGCTTGGGCAGGGCAGTGGGGAGGTGCAAAGGCCTATGGCCCTAGTCAGAATGGCACCACATTCCTCCAGGAAGGAGTGTGCAGTGACTGGTAATAGACCAGGACACGAATCCATCCCAATCAGAGAGCACCTGCCTCCCCAAAGTAAGTAATTTATATTAAAGACAGAAATATTAGAGGCCCTGATAATGTTATCATAAAGTAATCACTTTGAATTAGGATAATGGCTGTGTCCAACTCCTTATTGCATTTATTTTGAATATCACATTCTTTCAACTCTCATTATTTTAATTATGTTCAATTACAGACATTTGCATATGCTTTATCATGGATATTAGTGAGGGGGAAAAGACTTCCCTGAGTTAAATGATGAACAGATAATCCATATTATATTACACTTGCACCTCCTGAAAATTTGATTTAGTTACAGCCCAAAGAGAGGTCCCAAGGTAGGCTCAGATTTGAAGCCCGTTTGAGTTTCCTGTCATGATGTGGGGGACACAAGTACAGAGACAGTCATTCAGGAGCTGAACTAGATATGGTGGTAAGCTGTGAGCTGGAGTGAGGCAGAGATGTGAGGCTTGCCTCTGGTTGTGCGGCCTCAGGAAAATCAAACAACCTTACTGATGCTCGGTTTCCATATCCATACAACTTGGGATACAGTTCCTACTTTGTAGGGTAATGATGGAGATTATATAAAATGAGGTCTGAAGGTGCTACTTAGCTCACTGTCAGGCACACAGTAAAGGTTTCAAAAAAACGTTTTCAACAAATGGGGTTAGAAGAATTGGAAATAAGTATGCATGCATACATGTATACATAAGTAAATATATAAATACATACATAAATACAAATGAAGCACAAAATGTAAATCCATTAAATATTTTGAAAAAATATAGGAATAAGCCTTTATAATCCAGATCTCAGCAAAGAGTTTGTTGATTTAAAAACAAAAGTATGAACCATAAAAGAAAAATTGATAAGGTGGATCTCATGAAAATTAAAGCTTTGTTCTGTAAAAGATTCTATAAAATGGATGAGAAGACAATTTATAGACTGAAAATACATTTGCAAATCACGTATCTGACAAGAAGTAATACCTAGGATATACTAAACAGGAAAAACACACACATACACAAACCAATTTAAACTGGGCAGAAAAGGGGCGCCTGGGTGGCTCAGTTGGTTAAGTGTCCGACTTCGGCTCAGGTCAAGATCTCATGGTTTGTGAGTTCAAGCCCCACATTGGGCTGTCTGCTGTCAGCACAGAGCACGGCTCAGGTCAAGATCTCATGGTTTGTGAGTTCGAGCCCCACATTGGGCTGTCTGCTGTCAGCACAGAGCCTGAAGCCTGCTTAGGATTCTGTGTCTCCCTCTCTCTCTCTGCCCCTGCTCTGCTCACACTATGTCTCTGTCTCACAAAAAGTGAATAAACATTAAAAAAAATTTTTTTAAATGGGCAGAAGACATGAACAGACATTTCACCAAACAGGACAAAAATATCCCCTCCAAAGAGGATAAAAGATGGCAAATAAGAACACGAGAAGATATTCAACATCATTAGTCATCAGGGAAATGTAAATGAAATCATAATTAGATATAACTACAACCTATAAGACTGGCAATACAGTAATGGTGATGGTGGTAGTAATCATCATCATCATCATCACCACAGGGCACCTGGGTGGCTCAGTCGGTTAAGCGTCTGACTTTGGCTCAGGTCACAGTCTCACAGCTCACGAGTTGGAGCCCAGCATCAGGCTCTGTGCTGACAGCTCAGAGCCTGCAGCCTGCTTTGGATTCTGTATCTCCCTCTCTCTCCGCCCCTCCCCAACTTGCGCTCGCTCTCTCACTCTCTCTCAAAAATAAATAAACTTTAAAATTAAAAAAAAAATAGTCATGCATGACAATACAAAATGCTGGCAAAGGTGTAGAGAAACTGGATTACCCATACATTGCTTTTGGAGATGTGAAACGGTACATGCTCTCGAGAAAACAATTTTGCACTGCCTTACAAACTAAACATCCAATTGCCATATGATGCAGCAGTTGTACTTATGGGCATTTATCCCAGAGAAATGAAACCTCTATGTTCACACAAACACCTTTACATAAATGTTATAGCAGCTTTATTCATAATATACCCCCAGAAAGCGCAAATATCCTTCAGCAGGTACATGGTTAAACAAACTGGTACATCCATACCATGGAATATGACTCAGCAATGAAAAGGAATGAACCATGGATACGCCAGAACTTGGGTAAATTTGCAGGGAATTAGGCTGAGTGAAAAAACCCAAACCTGTAAGTTGCCTACTGTGTGATTCCATTACTGTGATGTTTTTGATATGACACTGTTTAGAAATAGAGAACAGATTAGTGGTTGCCAGGGTTTTAGGGATGGGGTAGGAGCTGAAAGGGAGCTGAAAGGGAACCACATTCAGATATATAGAACAGATTGGTTATAGAACAGATCCTTGTAGTGATGGAACTCTTCAGTATCTTGAGATATTATGTAGTTTTGCAAAATGGTGATCATTGGAGGGAAGTGGGTAAATTGAACACAGTACCCCAGCCCTCTTTTTTCTTTTCTTTCTTTCTTTATTAAAATATCATGTGCTGGGGAGCCTGGGTAGCTCAGTCAGGTCATGACCTCACATTTCATGAGATCAAGCCCAGTGTGGGCTCTGGGAAGACAGTGCAGAGCCAGCTTGGGATTCTCTCCCTCTTTTCCCTGCCTCTCCCCTGCTTGCATTTTGTCTGTCTGTCTGTCTCTCTCTCTCTCTCTCTCACAAACTAAGCATTCAAAAAACTGCATGTGAATTATAATCATTGCAATAAAAACTTCTATTGAAAAACAGGAGAGTCTTTTGGTTGGAAAAAAAAGTGCTATTATTTCTATAAAAAGGAATGTCTCCTGTATTGTATATTGGCAGACACTAGTGGATTCTCAAATCTACAGGAAATAGTAGCAGAGCCTTGCCTTGACCTCATTCTTCCCAGATGTAAGTACTGTTGCTGAGCTGTCCATGTTTGGGTTGCAGAGCACCCGGGCTTCTGAGTGTCCGCCCCTCAAGGCAGCCAGGTGTTTGATTTTCCCCACTGAACCACTGCCATAGCTGACTATGCATTGGGTTCTTGCCTTCAGGGCCAGCTTGCTCCCAGATGCCAGGTGTGTGCAGCTGCCCACAAGTTACAAATAGCTTCCCAACTGGCAAGGCAGAGGGAGAGCACTGCTGTGCAAGTTCCAGGCAAGGCAGCTAACTCCACCTCACCTGGGAGGCTGGTGGAGCCAGCCTGTGCTCTGGCTTTGTAGCCAGGCTGCCTGGGTTTGAACTTCAGCTCTCCTACTTACCAGCCTGTGTGGCCTTGGACACCTACCTCCTCTGTGCCACATTTCCTCATCTGCAAAATGGGAATAATAATAGCAACTACCTTATAGGATTATAGGGAGAGTTAACTGAATTAATATAGGTGAAGAGCTGAGCCCCATGCTAACCCACAGTAAGATGATACCAGAGTGTGATGCTATCATTATCTTATAAGGCTGTTCCAAGGACCTTTAGCACAGTGCCTGCCCTATAGCAAAGGCTTGGTATGTAATGGTTCACTATTACACCACAGCTATATAATAATTTGAGAAATTAACAGATGCTTTCCTCTTCTCTCTGGTTTTCCTTTTTCTTTCCCTCCATTTAAGTAGCTCATTGCTTCAGGGAGTCATGATTACCACAGATACTTCCTTAACTGTCTTTAGTCTCTAAAAGCATTAACCCCAATATAATGGGGGAGAGGCAAATGTATTGGGAGAATAGGCAAGAAATGGGGCATCCATTCTCCCCTCCACAAGAAAGATGTCCATGGCTTGGTGACCAAGAAGGAGGGGGAGGGGGTGGAAAGACTGAGCACGCTAAAAAAGCCAGACCCTGGTCCCCATCCCCACCCCAAGCCTTGCCCCTGTTAGAAACCATTTTTTAGAACATCCATAACTTCAGAAGTGCAAGAAACCATCTAATCCAATCTAATTCTGAACCTTTTGACCCCCTCAGGGTGGGAGAGCCCCAAGGAGGATGGAGGTTAAGTTGCCTTTAGTCCAGCAGAATGAGAGAATTCAGGATCAGAAATGAAATTGGTTATAAAGAACAAGCCCTTGAGCTTACAGACCAATATCCGTGCCTACGATGCTTGTGTTTTTTACTCCACGAGTGGTACAGTCCCTAAGCTGGGCTAGGAGGTTAACCTCCTTTCTAGCCCATCTTCATCCTCTATTAAAGCAAAGAGTCCATGAGTCAATGCCAGGCTTCCAGCCTGTATCCCCTTTCTTCACACAGTCCTTTGGAGAGCAACAAAGCACTGTTCGGTGACAAAACTGGATTTTCCGAAGGAAAACCTCTACCTCGAAGTGGATGTGCAGTAGCTGTCAGGGAACAGTTCCTCTTCCCACCCACTAAGCTTTTAAAACGACTGAAGTGCCACCCTCCCTAATTACCCAATTCAGTGGTTCACACAATGGATCTGCCACTTTCTGAGGAGTTCTGACATCCCTAATTCCCAGAGGCCTCTCAGCGCTGACAGAAGGCATCTGGGGTAATGGAGGGTGGCGCTGGGAGGGTGCAGGCAGTTAACTGGAGAGACGGGGAGGGTGTAGGCAGTTAACGGAAAGATGGGGATGCAGGTGAGAATCCAGGAGCCACACCAGCAGACATGAGCACTGAACGGACCCTAGAGAACATCTATACAACCTTCTCACCTGACAGAGGGGGAAATTGAGGCATGGAGGGACACCACTGGACACTGGACCTCTGGGACTACAATCCAGGCATCAATTTATGTATCCATCCATTTATTTTGTTCATTTAAAACATTTATTTGCCAGACAGTGAGTACATATTCATGGTACTTATTATATTCTAGTAGAGGGTAAAGAAATACACATATATTCTGATGGTCAGTTCTCTAAGGAAAAATTACAGGGAAAGGAGGAGAGGGACATGAAGAAGGGATTGCTTATTAGACAAGATGGTCAGGAAAGGTCTCAGTGGTGAGATGAGATTTGACCAGAGGCCCATTTGTGGACAGATGTTCTAGGTACAAGAGGGATTTTTTTTTTTTACTCATGTGCAAAGGTCCTGAGGTAGAAACATATCTGTATACTTGGACTATTCTAAAACAACACAGAGGACGGTGGGGCTTAAGTTGATTGTGTTGGGGTAAGGGTACTAGTATGACATGATTAGTTTAGAGGGGGTTCGGGGGTTTGATGCTGGGGAAGGCTCTTGGCTTCCAGGCTTCATGAGATAAAAACTGAAATGTTTGGAGCAGAGGTGTTTTGTGACCTGGCATTTCACTGATCTGTGCTTCAATACCTTCAATAACAAAAAATATTTTAAAAATATTTTAATGTTTATTTATTTTTTGACTGAGAGAGAGGGAGCACAAGCAGGGCAGGGGCAGAGAGAGAGGGATACACAGAATCTGAAGCAGGCTCCAGGCTCTGAGCTGTCAGCACAGAATCCAATGCAGGGCTCAAACTCACGGACCATAAGATCATGACCTGAGCCAAAGTTGGAAGTTTAACCAACCGAGCCACCCAGGAGCCCCACAAAAAATCTTTTTAGACCAGAGTTTCTCATCCTTGGCTCTAGTAACAGTTGGGACTGGATAATTTTTTTGTGTAGGAGGCTCTTCTGTGCAACATGGGATGTTTAATAGCCTCTCTGACCTCTATCCACCAGACCCTCTACCCACTAGGAGCAGCTTTCCAATTGTGACAACCAAAAACATCCTCACACATCATCAAACATCCCTTGAGGGGCTTCTAGATGAGAACCACTATATTAGAATAACAACATGTAGGGGCGCGTGGGTGGCTCAGTCGGTTAAGCGTCCGACTTCAGCTCAGGTCACAATCTTGCAGTCCGTGAGTTTGAGCCCCGCGTCGGGCTCAGGGCTGATGGCCCAGAGCCTGGAGCCTGCTTCCGATCCTGTGTCTCCCTCTCTCTCTGCCCCTCCTCCGTTCATGCTCTGTCTCTCTCTATGTCTCAAAAATAAATAAACGTTAAAAAAAATTTTTTTTAATAAAAAATAAAAAAAAAGAATAACAACATGTGACTTTCTGGGAAAACAAACAATCCAATCCAGTAATTTCCATACCTCACTGTACATTTCAGGGGCAGGTTTTGTTTTTGTTTCTTATTTTTTTTTTTTTTAATTTCTCCAAATATAGATTCAGGGGCACAATCCCCAACCTACAGAACTAATCTCTCCAGGGGATAGGGCCCCAGAATCAGTACAGACACAGCTTTCCCACTGCACACTCTAATTTCTAACCTACTTCTCCAACCCCCACTCTTCCTGTTGCCCCTCCACAATGTTGCTGTACCTATGCTATTATTTGTCATGTTTCCTTCAATTGGCCCACTTCTTCTACTTAAATATTGCTTCTAGAAAAAGGAAGCTCT
This sequence comes from Panthera tigris, assembly GCF_018350195.1. Lineage (NCBI taxonomy): Eukaryota > Metazoa > Chordata > Mammalia > Carnivora > Felidae > Panthera > Panthera tigris. The sequence continues at coordinate 36,471,919 of NC_056675.1, forward strand.
TTTATCAGTTCTTATCACAAAAGCGTAGGAACCATTTGGACATCCTGTGAACATGTGTGTAGCCCGGGGTGGGGTCTGATTCACGTTTCCAATGAGTCCCCAGGAATGCTGCTGACTTACGGACTTCCAGAAATGAAAATCACTTCCAGAAATGGAAACTCACCTTGTCGAATGTAGAAGATAGCTATAAAAAGCAAGGACAAAACCAAGTTAAATTACAAGGAGATGTCACTGCCTGCCAAAGCTCTGAGTCTGAGGACTGTCCCCACTGGTACGAAAAGGGGACATTACCAAGAACTGAAGAGGTGTTAGAGACATATGAGTGTCCCGATGCCATTTCCTCCTTCGTACCCCCCAGAAGAACTGAAAGCAAATGAAACTTTCTCATTATATTATTTAATGTTATTTAATGCCAGGTGTGTGTCCCATCAAAAATTATCCGAAATGTCTTTTTAAAATATCTTGAGACCCCTCATACTTTGAGAAATGCTGATCTACTCCGGTTCTCTCCATTAAAGAGCTACGACTACAGAGGCATCGCTGCCCATTGCCCAATGAGGAGATGATAAAAACTGGGACCAGCTCTGAGGTCTCCTATCACTCCAAGACCAGAATGAGTGTCACCTCCTTCACCCTGAGGCTCCCATCTGCATTTCCAGCCAATTTCAGCAGGGTCGGGTCCCCTCTGGCTGGGAAGTCATTACCATCTGGACTGCCCTGCAGAATCCCAGTCCTCTGCAAGTGGTGGCCTGGTCACAGATTCTGCTGGAGGGAAGAAGCCAATTTTGAGATGACAATCATTTGGCCAGGGAGGTGCGAACAGTGGGAGGAGACGTTAAAGGATTTTTAGCCCTCAACCTTTATGTCCCAAGCTAAATAAAGAGAATTGCATATGACGGCTGGGATTGCAATTTCCTGCCGTTCAGAGAGGAAGAACTCAAAGTTCCTGGAAAGAGGTATGTGGGTGTGGCTCATCAGACACTTTCCAAGAGTCCCTTTTCAATGCCCCATTGCATCTTGGTTCAAGACCTAGCTCCCCCACTTGCCACCTGTACATATGACCATGAAGCATAACTGAACCTCTCTGCGCCCTAATTTCATCACTGGGAAACTTACCTTAAAGAATACGAGGATTAAATGGGGGTGATATATACAAAGCACCTTCACACAGTAGATATGCAGCTAATTAACCCTTGTGGTGTTAGCTTCTCAGCAGTCACTAGTGCCACAGTGAAAGAATGTTTCCTCCCTTGAAACACAAAGAAGGAAATAACAAACTAACGTACGTTAACTGTCCACTGTTGTTGTCAAGAGGGTTGCACTGAAATCTGATGGTGACACTGCTAACACAGATGACCAAGGTAGGGGAGGTGCCTGCCCCTATCCACCTGGTCTCTTGGCTGGAGGTCCAGCACCTTCAGCATCTTTGCTGGGACACTCTTTTCTAACTTTCCTGCAGTTCAGAACTGGCCCCTGAGCCTATTTCTGAAATGGCACCTGTTTTTTTACCCTCTCCATTGGTGTTCTTCCTTCTCATAATAAGCAGCAGCCTTGCAGTTGTTCCCAGAAGCTGGAGGCTGTTTCCAGGGCCAAAGGTGAGCTTACAGTCACCTGGTCGCTATGGAAACCAAAGCATTGTCATGCTCTCTCCAGAGTGACTTGGCAGAGCCTGGAGTATGTCTCTCCATTTCAAACTAATCTCCCCACACATGTTTCCCTGGAGGAGAATTACCACGGATCACAGGGACAGGGCTCTCACATTGACCACCGAGGGCAGGGAGGGGTCTCTGTGGAAGCATTTGCATGGTGAGCTGGCCTGTAAAAACTCACAGATGCCTCCAGATTTCTCCTGAGTTACAGTCTTTCTCCAGAGTCACGAGGGCCTGCAGAGGGATCAGTGAGGAACAAGCAACAACCATTTTCCAAAGTCCCCAGAGATTTCGGAAGGTGTAGTGACATGGGTTTGGCCCCCGTAACACAGTCTAATCGAGCGTGTCCCAGGCATCAGTCTGCAAGACTATTTCATGAGATACTGGTTGCCATTAGGATTCCTACACTGTGACACTAGATATTCTGATGCAGAAGTCTGAGGTGCCCACACAAGTCTCAGTTCCTGACCATCCCCTACCTGGGTGATCCTGATAGAGGTGATCACAGGGTTGCACTTTGAGAAGCACAGGTGTAGGAGGAAGAGAAGAATCTGAATTCCCACAGTCCTGAGTTCTGGCCCCATTCTACATCTGTTTGCTTTATTGTCTTGGCCAAGACGCCAGTGGCCTTAATAAGAGAAATGGATCACATTCAAACTCCCCAGTGATATTCTGTGGGGCCTCACTCCCCTTACTCTTTTTTTTTTTTTTTAGGTAAGATTCGTGCTCAGTGCAGAGCCCAATGTGAGGCGTGAACTCACAACACTGATATCAAGATCTGAAATGAGATCGAGCCAGATACTTAATGGACTGAGCCACCCAGGTGCCCCTCACTCCCCCCACTCTTAAAAAGGGGGTTTTAAAGCCAAATAGTTTGGGAAGCAATATTTGTTCTATCCCTCTCTAGGACACACATAAATTGCTTTAGCATATTAAAGACTGATAAGTCCTACAGTAAGGAAGCCTATGTGATTTTTTTTTCAAGCCAATGTTTTCCTAGTTAGTGCCCATAAAACTCTTTATTTTTTTCCTTTACGCTACTTGTTAACAACAGGCTCTTGGGTTACCTCATTTGGTGAATGTTGGACTGGAAAATAATGACAAATATTAATAGTTATTTTTGAATAAGTTACTACTATGTGTCAAGCATTTGACATATATCATCATCTTATTGAATCATACAACTGCCCTCCCCAAAGCAGTACCACTCCCAAACTGCAGAACCTGGAGCCTAACCCTGAGTGTTGTGACGATGACCTTAAATTATGCTAGGAGCTGTTCAAACATTGGCAGGGAGCAGCGAGAGTGGCTTTAGGGCTTCTACTATGGAACAGATCACAGATAAAGCAGCTTTCCGGACTCAGAAAACTGGTCCAGAAAAAAAACAACAACAACAAACTTAGCAGAGCATGTGGAAATAGATTGCAAAGGGGAAAATCTAGACTCTCAAGTTTCAAGTGTCAAGCTTGAAACTATACAACAAAACCCCAACTTTTGGAGTTATCAGCACACTAGGTTTTTTCCTTCCCCATCACATTAGCTTTTGAGTAATGCAGTGGCCAGGCACCTAGCTCCCTGATGTATTACATTAATGCATTATCAGAACCAGCTGTTGCTCTAATGATATGGAAGAAGGATGAAGGGCTTGGGTGATGTATTGCCCCAACGTACTGAGAAGGAGGAACAGAGCAGATCCCGTCCAGGATAGCAATGCAGTTAGGAAGTCGAGATTGATTTATCAGGGGCATCCCATGCTGGCATCAGGAAAGAGGAGTCGGCTAGGCTGTTGGAATTTATCAACATAATTATGTGCCATGATTTATTAAGTACTAAACAACAAAGGCATCAAAGGCACTTTTTTGTTGTTGTTTTGGCTTAACTTACTAAAAAAGGACAGACAAAACTTCTTTGTGTGTAGTTTTGGTTTATACTTTTAAATGATAAAGTTCCTCTACACACAAACACTTATGAGTGATGAAGTCTTTAAGTAAAGGTAAGACATGGGCCGAGGTGAACCCCCTTTAAACAGGTGAGTTTCTCTCTATGAAAGGAAATAAGCCCGTACCAAGTTACTCCTGACACTCTACCCCTCCACCTCTTTGCAGTTCCCAGCACATCAGGGACAACGGAAGTAGTTGAAAACTAAAAGGAATGTAGCTAGCACACCAGAGGTGTAAGAATGGCCATAGAGACAAAAATGATTGAGAGTTTCCTCTATTCCAGTCACTGGGCTAAAGTCTTTATACCCATACATCTCACTTTACCTGAGTTGCAACTCTGTGAGGTAGGTGCTACTATTAATCCTGTTTTATAAGTGAGGAAATTAGGTATTAGAGACGTTCAACTAATTTTACCCAAGGTTTCACAGTCAGCAGTGAAGCTGATGATTAAATTATAGGTCCATTATGACCTGGGGTCCATGCTATTCATTCATTCATTCATTCATTTGTCCATCAACAAGTATTTACTGAGCCCTACTACGTGCAAGGTAGAGACACAGTGATGGTTCAGAATGGATAAGCCCTCTGCATGGAACGTAATTCTAGTGGAAAAGACAGATCCCTCATTCTTGCTACAAATGAAGGAAGAAAGGAGGGTGGCAAGGGGCATATGCACAAAAATGCAAACTGTACTAAGTATAATAAGTTTTAAGGAAACAATGCCTTAGAAAATAGCAAGTTGATGAACAGAGTTCAGGTAAGAGAGAGCTCATCTGTGATGTAAACCTTGCTGCTCTAAACCATCAGAGGCATATGAGGTTTTAATCAATATGTACATCTTAGAGTCCATCCAACATTTTCCCATGCTCCCCTTCTTTCATTTACCTGCCTAATATCTCTAAGAATGAGTCAAGTTCTCTCACCACACCTAAGCATAGGTAGTCACGTTTGCCAATGTCATAAAGTAGAAAAGAATATTCTTAGGCTCATCACTTTACAGGGGACATTCAGTTGACTTTAGTCTACTGCCATACAGCATGTGTATTTCAGGGCAGCTGATCTGTTCAAGACCCTGCCAGGCAGGTACGTGTTACCAATTTTCACTTTCTATACATATACAGTGCCACTGGGAATGACGACTCATGCAAAGCCTTGTTTATATCAGTGCAAGAGCTGGGGAAAGGATAGTTAGCGTTGCACAAACTTCTGCAACCATTCCAAGCTGATCTTAAAGACAAGACCTGTTAGGATGTCCCTGGAACCACAGTGGAGGGGACGGCCATCTTGCCAGCCCAACCCAAGGGAAAGCCCCAAGCAGTGCGCCACAACGAATTGAAGGTCAACCAATCACCGAGGGACAGCACCTGGCCCGAAAAAGGCCCACCCAGATCTAAACCCGGAACCGATGCAGCTTAAAAGCCCTACCCCACCACACCCGGGCGGCGGACTTCCCTGACTCCTCTCTCTCTCTCCCTGAGTCATGGAACCTCGCCCGAGACCTTAGTTCCCAATAAAGCCTTTGACTGCTAAAATTTTTTAGCTTCTGACTCTTACCTTTACCCTGCCCTACGCCTGACCTTAACAAGACCCACCTCCTCTTCTAAATGGCTAGGAATGTGACAGAAAGCAGACCCTCCAGAGTAGAGAGGCTAAGAATAAGGGATAGCCCAGTGTTGGGAGGTCACTAGAGAACCAGTACAGAATAAGTGGTCCTGAGCCAGCTGGGGGCCAAATGGTAAAGAGGACATCTTCCCATCTCTTAGTCAGCTATCCCTTGGTCCTGGGCCTAATTCCCTAAAGCCAGTTACTCTAGATGCCATATCTCATCCAGCCATCTTTCAGCAGGGTTACTCTTCGCTAAAAGATTTTCCCTGAAGGCCAAAGTCCTTTCAATTTCCCAGAAGCAATCTCATTTTAAGAGGAAACTCCAGAACGCTTGGGGGAACAACTGGCGGACTGTCAGGCAATGGATGGATAATGAAAGGCAGATTTCAAAATAGAGAAACCCATCCATACTGTTCAGGTCAAGCCCCATTGACAGTCAGCTAAATGTCTACTTTTAAGGCTGATTCTGGAATTTGTTTTCTATTTATGGCCTATGGAAATGCTATTTATTCTAAGAATCCACTTAGCAACTGTATTAGGGTTCTCCAGAGAAACAGAACTGATAGAATGCATATACTTAGAAAGAGACTTATTTTAAGGAATTGGCTCATGCAATTATGGGGGCTGACAAGTCCCAAGATCTGCAGAGTCAGTCAGCAAGCTGGAGGCCCCAGAGAGCCACTGGTGTAAGTTCCAATCTGAGTCCAAAGGCCCGAGAACCAGAAGAACCAATGGTGTAGTTCTTAATAAGTAACTTATCCAATGGCTCCAAAGCAGTACCATCAGAGTCAAACTTCAGATGCTACTCTAGTTCCTTGCTTTCCTTAAACACAAAGATTCTACATCTTAATACACTGAACACCCCAGAGTGGCAGATAATTTGACACCAGAACAAAAAGACTGAGTCACATTTTTCATCCTTGAAACATCCTGACATCAAGGGTCCTCAAGCAAAACATTTCCTGCTCTCCACCCTCGTGCCTGGTCTGCAGGAACCCCAGAGCCTCCTTTTGCTGAAGTTAACTTTCCAGCAATTTTCCTGTCACATGATGAGGACTGCTAAGCAAGCCTTAACTGCCTGGGCTCACAATCCGTTCAGAGATATGTCCAAAGTCTGTATTCTGGCCATTTTGATTTAAATTCCTTAAGGAAAAGTATTTTGTCTGTCTGGTTCACTGCCTCCTCCCCAGAGCCAGCACTGTGCCTAGCAGTTTTAACCAATGGACATCTGGACAATGGAATAGAGAAGACAAACACATAAAGGGGAAAGGCACAACATCATGCTGTCACCTCACACAGGAACCCTCCTTTGGTACTGACTCTTAGCAAGCCAGGATAAAGACGCCTCTTTGTGGACGAGATGGTTCAGAAAAAACATCTGGGTATAAAACTGAACTGGGTATGTGGCTTAGGGTACAGTGATAACACATGTTTGATAACAGTGACTGTACTCACATATATGACCCAATCAATTCTAAGAAAGAATGAAAAATGGATACACAGGAACATGAACACTAACTGCAGGCATATGTTGCTGGTGAAATGAAAATGTGGCTATGGAGTCAGGGACATTAAGTTTTTGCTATCATTACTGTTATTTAAGTCAATGTAATAGGGTCCCTTCTCTAAACACAGGAAAGAGTTCTAGAACACAATAATTTTGTGTACATGATCCAGGTTCTAATCCTGCTTTAGCTCTTATTACAGGCTTGCAAGATCTAATTTGACTTGGTTCTATGCCTATGTTCCAAGAGACTATAGAGTTACTCAAGGACAAGGTCTCTATCTTATTTATACTTAAGCAACTCACTGGTCAAGGTTGGAATGTGATTAGTGTGCACAGGTTTCTGGATTAAAACCTAGAGAATGTTCATTATTTGTAGCAGCAATATACCCTAACAGTCAATACTGCAGTCTGCCTTGGTTTTAATCCCAGATGAATGGCCACACACAAGCCATTTATCCTTTAGAGTTTCAGATTCCCCATCAGTAACACATAGTTGGGGTGCCTGGGTGACTCAGTCACTTAAGTCACCAACTTCGGCCCAAGTCATGATCTCATAGCTGGTGAGTCTGACCCCATGTCCAGCTCTGTGCTGACAGCTCAGGGCCTGGAGCCTGCTTTGGATTCTCTGTCTCCTTCTCTCTCTGCCCCTCCCAACTTGTGCTCCACCCCTCTCAAAAAATAAAAACATTGAAAAATTTTTAAAACACATATAGTTAAAATTACTTACAATTCTGGAAATATGGCATCATCAATAGCAGTTTAATTTCTGATTCTTCCAAAATCCTCACATTAAAAATAGAGTAATGAACTAATAAAAGTAAAAAATACACAATGTTTATGACAATAAAATATCTATGCGAATGTCCAAATATAAGCAGGTGGGGACAAACCATCAACATCCCCAACAATTGGATGCTACCAGTACCCCTGTGGGAGGAAGCAGAAGAAAACAACAGGTCATGTGACAGGCGAACCCCAATATGAACAGCAGGCAGTCACTGGAATATGTGAATGTCGACTTGAGACCAGCAGCTGAAATTAGGGAGGATGATTCGCAACGCAATAGTGGATGAGCGAGTTCAATGTATCCCTGGTAAGATGTGAAGGGGACGAAGCACCCCAGTCTCTGTAAACCCCAAAACTGACCAGTTAGGGCTGCTTCTGAGACTGTCCCACACTGAGAAGACATTGCTGGATGTGACAGATAAAAGAAGAAGAAACTCCAGAAAAAAATGAAAGAGGAATAAAGAACCAGGTCATCACAGATAGCAAGCCATAAGTTTTTAAAAACTAGGTAGAAAAAAGAAGATGGTGGTTTAAGAAGTTTAGAAAAGACACCTAAAATGAGTCTTCCTAAAATTTCATGAAATAAAATCTCACATCAACACGAGAGAGAAATAGAGTGGCACCTGGGTGGTTCAGTTGGTTAAGCGTCCAACTCTGGATTTCAACTCAGGTCATGATCTCATGTTTGTGAGTTCAAGCCCCTCATCTATTCCAGACTGACAGTGTAGACCCTGCTTGGGATTCTCTCTCTCTGCCTCTACCCTGTTTACTCTGTTTGAAAGAAATAAATATGCTTTTTTAAAAAATGAGCAATAGAAAAGAATCCTAAGCATATCTCATACAAATTTATTAAAAGCAAAAAAATGAAGGAAAATTAGAATAAAATCTCTACAGATAACAAAAGCAAGCCAGATAGATACTGTCAAAAATAATATCAATATTGTAACAAACTATTTCAAAACATGCCCAAAGGCATTAATAAAGTGATATGAGATATGGAAAACAACACAAATCAGCATTAGAAAACCTTAGAAATGAGGTCACAGAATTCAAGAATTATAAATTTTGTAAGTTTTAGTAATGAAGAATAAACTAGAGAAAATAATAAAGGGAAAAATAAACATTAAATAATGCCTCTGGAGAAATAAAAAGATGTTTAAATGCTGATGTATAACCCTCCAGAGCTCTCTTTCCTCCCTCTGACCAAGCAACCACCAATACTGGGGATAAAAGCTCTGTCACCTTGGATCAACCCCATTACCAACCCGCTATAGACAAGTAATTTGAGCAAAAACTAAACCTTTGCTGTGCTAAGCCATTTGGATTTGGGACTTGGTTGTTACAGTAGGATTACCTAACCTGCACTGACTGATGTGGGCATCCAAAATGTGCTTAAGCATGCAGATCGTAAAAGACTTTTTAAAGCTGTGATGTACCTTTTCAAATGTGAACTCACATATATTACAACTAATGATAACGCAGTTGTAAATGAGTTAAATGTAATTCTTATTAACTTAACACTTTCTCAATTCATGACCAGAGTGAAGGCAATTGCTTTCCAAGCATCAGAAGAGCATATTGGGCTTGGATCCCTGGCTGGAGTCCCAAAGATAAGCTCTATCAGGTAACAATAATTTCTTTCTCTCAAGGGGACCTATCATTATCATTATCAATAAAATATCTCACTTCTCACATCTTAGGTTCTGGATTACTAAGAAGGGATTTTTTTTTTTTTTTAAGAAAGGCAGACTGCCACGTGCAGCACCTCATTTGGATGTGTCTGGAGTCTTGGAAGCTTGACTACCCTACGTTCTCCTACATGGACCTTGAGAGCTTGTTTGGAGGTTCTAGCAGGGGAGCGCAGCTACTCGTATACCCTTGACCGAAGAACGGTTCTCCTCTATCGGGGAAGGTCGTCCTCTTCGACTGAGCGCGCAGCTTCGGGAGGGACGCACATGGAGAGGTGAGGGAGGAAGGGGACACCTGCCTAGCCAGCCAGATCAGCCAAATCAACCCTGGCGATCAATGGGGTGACAGATGTCGCAGCCAGATCGCCCTCACATCCAAGAAGGGATTTGATACAATTGCTAATCTGGAGGTTGGGAACACTATCCACATGACTGCCATTTTTATTATTATCAGTAATAATAACAACAGTCACCTTCTATTCTCTATTAGCCCCTGTTCTGAGCGCTTTATGTGAATGAACAACATATGTTCAGTGATGAATGAATAAAGGAATGAATGAACAGACGAATAAATGAATGATGTGGGATTTGTAAAGGTTATTAAAGGAAACATGAGATCTAGACCCATAGAGACAAAGAGGTAAAAACATTCAAGTCAGAGGGAACAACGGTAGAAAGAAAGAAGAAGAGGATATAAATGACACATAAAGAGAAAGTGAATAGGCATTTTTGGCAGGAAATGGAATTTAAACTTAATCTTACAGATAAAGAGGATTCATGGAAAGCTTCAGATCAGGGGACTAGGATGACAAAGCATTGTTCAAAGAAAATTGTCCTAATAGCAGGACAGGATAAAAATTAGAACAGAAAAAAGACTGGCACCAGGGAAATGAGTTAGGAAACTACTGCCATCAGCCTTGATGGGATGTGGGCCCTGCAAAAGATTTAGATATAAAGAATGGCTATGACTAAGTTTTAGCCCATGATATATGAGTGGAAATATGATGTGGGACCCCAGGGAAGTCTTATAAAAAGGAGGAGGCCCATCCTTCTTTGACACTTCATTTGTCTTACTGCCTGGAATACAGAAGTGATGGCTGGATCTCCAAAGGCTACTTTGTACCATCAGGAGTACAGCCACACACAAGAGATTTTGAAGCAGAGAGCTGGGTCCCCAATACATTCACAGAGCCACCATACTAACCAAAGACTGCCTCTGGATCTCTTTTGCATCAAATAAAAATAAATGACCACCTTATTTAAGTTACTTTTATTTGGACTTTCTATTGGATGCAACTAAAGCTAATCCAACATAATAGCAAAGGTTAGGAAACAACAGAAGACCTAACAAACCAAAAATGTAATTTGATATAGGAGTTAAGTATTTGTGTCCCACCACCTGAGTTTAGATTCTGGCTCTGCTGCTCAGTAACTTTGAAGCCTATGCAAGCACCCCAGTTTCAACAAAGGTTAAATGTGGAATAATAATAAACAGTAACCACCAATTGGATTCTTGAGATGATTAAATATAACACCTAATGTAAAATGCTCAGCATACTTTCTGAAACAAGTTTTAAGAGATGCTAAATAAAATAAATGTAATGTGCCCAAAAAGAAAAAAGCCCAAAATTCTTAAGGAGAGGGTATGAATAAGAATGAATGACCACTTTTGCGAGAAGGTTGGGAAAAACTAGAAAAGCTTTCTGGAAAACACATTTCTCAACCTTCCTTGCCCCCCTTTCAGGACCACCCTGGGGCTGTGAATGTGAAAAGCACAAAGAAAGTGGCTTTCTCGCTTTCTCCGCCCTCCTGGCTTCTGGCCACCTGGGGATGGGGCTTCTGACCACAATTCCAGTTTCACATCCTGTTTAATGGGCTTATGGGCAACACTTTATCAACAGTCTATCAACACCATTGATCTTCATGTTCCAGGAAATGCTGCTCTGTTGGGAAGAAGAGGCTCTTGGCTTCGTTTCTGCATAAAAGGGTCTGATTATATCAAAGGGATGTTCGGCTTTTCAACATGTTGGGGTTAATAAACAGTGACAGGGTAGTGGAGGAGGTGGGGCTGGAGGTCTAAGAGATTGAAAACTCTTTCAGGGAAACCAGGAAACTTCTCAACCCCCCCAATACTTCATGAGGAGCTAGAAGATTCTGAAAGATATAAGTGCTCTATATGAAAGGCATGAATCTTTGATTAACTCTAAAAAAAGGCAAGGGGGAAAATGGGGGTGGAAATGCACATAGTTTAATTGCAAATATAGTTACAGCTATATGTGGGGAATATATTTGAAGATGACATCATCATAGCTCCATATTTGCTAAGTTTTGATGTGGGGAAAAGGAGAATGGCATATGGAAGCATGGGCTGGTAGTAAGATGAAATAGGACAGATTAAATGATATTCTGCTACTCAGTGTCAATGTGTTTACTGAAAAATGAGTGGCGGTAAGAATTAAGTGAAATAATATAGATACAAGGGCTTAGTAGCCCATGGGTCTCTCTCATTCTAAAACACCTGCGGGTAGCCTGACGCAGAGAGACAGGAGAGAAAGCCAAGGACAGTTTCTTTAGGACCTGCAAGCATCTTTGAGTGAACTTTGCCATTCCTTACATATCCTTAAAGCTCAATCCAGTCTCAATTGTGTTTTTATGCTTTAGGTTTACAGTGTGGTTTCCCCCCTTCATTGTAAGTTTAAATAAAGAAACTCTGTTTTGGATTTTTGAAAATTTTTCCTGTTTTCTCCTTCCCTACCCCCAAAACAAAGAATGTTCCTCTTGGAAAACATCCCTGTAATTTTATCTCAACAAGGATGGCTGCTAGAGAAATGGAATGTGGTGTTGCTATGGATTTAATGTTTGTATCCCACCACTGCCCAAAATTCATGTTGAAGCCCTAACCCCCAAAGTGATGATATTTGGAAATGGAGCTCCTGAGAGGTAACTAGGGTTACATAAGGTCATGAGGATAGGCCAGAAGTATAAACACCAGTCTGGCTCGGCAGGCTTGAGACCTACAAAGGGCCAATTCTTCAGTTCAAGTTCAAAGGTACGAAAAGACTGATGTCTCAGTGCAAACAGGAGCCCCCACTTAGGCTGTTTGTTCTATATAGGCTGATTGGGCAAGGCCCACCCACATTAGGGCCCACCCATAAATATTTAACTCAGTCTACCAATTCAAATGCTAATGTCATCTAAAAACACCCTCCCATAATGTTTGACCTAATGTCTGAGTCCCCTATGGCCCAGCCAAGCTGACAAAATTAACCATCACAATACCCAAAGAGTGACTCATAAATTTATTTTAACAGCATTTACCATATGACAGGGGTTCAATAAAGCTTAGCTATTGATATTTTTATCATTATTATTCTCAAAAGTCTCTTTCTTATTTCCTCCCTAGTTCCCAGGATAGAAATGTCTGAGAAAATACAGTTAGTTTTAGGTACCTCAAAAAAGGCTGGTGTTCTTGGGTTGCTGCTTCATCAAGAATTAGGTGTTCTCGGGTTGCTGCTTCATCAAGAATTAGTTCCTTCTTCAAGAACCCACTGGCTAATGGGACCATTTGTTTGGAAACAGCAACTTCCTCCCTAAAGTGTCAAGTTAGTCAGCTCCCCTACCTCCATCCTGAGAATGCCCTAGTCTTCCACAACTTGCTGGAAATCTAGGCTAAGAAGTGAAGAGACTACAGGAGGTGAAGGAGGAAGCATTTTAAAACTCGGCAACTAGTTCAACTGAGCTCTGGGGTTGCAGAGATTAAATGATGGCTCGTGGCACATACAATCAGGGGCTTGCCGAGAGTTCAGGGGTATTACTGACGGCTCTGCTAACTTGTGAGTCCTCATTATGTTTCTTCAAGCTGAAAAACTCTGCTTAGAACCAGGAAAACAATGCCCTTTCTAGCCTGGCCCCTTTGAAGGTCATAAATCACTTTAATTAAGAACAGCTTTAATAACGGAGGACTCAAGATGCCATACAAGGGTTCTGCAAGCATCTATGAAATTAGGATGAAAAAACTCCCTGTTTCTTACCTTCCCCAAGATCATTTTCTGCTGGGTTAAATGCTTCTTTCCCAGCAGTGTCCAATGACAGTGCTCAACCAGGAACAGTGATACCACCTGCTCACAACATCTCGCTCCCGCCCCCTCCTGGCCAGAGTTGGAGCAGAGAGAGGATGCTCTGAGGGGCCTGTGGCATCTCTCCTGATGTGACTTTAGCCCAAAGAGGGGGGGCGGGGCGGGGGGGCGTCTGTTCCAAGCCCAGGAAGCCCCTTCCTTCCACGAGACAATGGCCAACCAAGTGTGGTGAAGAATTTGTCAAGCTGAAGTATTAAATTAAAACTGAAGTATACACACAAGAGCAGCGTTTCTCCACCTCAGCGCTACTGACACTGGGACTGAGCAATCCTTTGTTGTGGGAGTCTGCCCTGTGCACTTTAGGATATTGGCAGCTTCCTGGCCTCCACCTACTTGATGGCAGTAGCATTTGCTACTCTAGTTGTGACAAGGAAAGATGCACCCAGACATTGCCAACCATGCCCTGGGTGTAATGCTGCCAGATGCAGCAAATAAAAATAAAGTCTGCCCAGTTTAAAGTTGAATTTCAGATAAACAACAAATCCTTTTCAATGTATGCATTCCCATGCAATCTTTAGGACACACTTATAAAGAAAAAAATTATCATCTGAAAATCAACTTTTACTGGGCATCCTGTGTCTTATTTGGTAACCCTACCTGAGGAGCAAAACTACTCCCCAGCTGAGAAACACTGCCCCAGGCACTTGGCCTTAACTGCATATTACAATCACCCAATAAGCTTTTAAACTACACCTATCCTGGACCAATTAAACCAGAATCTATGGGGCCAGGGCCGGGCCATGGATAATTACACATTTTTTTTTTAGTCACCCCAGGAGATGCTACTATGCAGCCAGGTTGAGAACTGGTGGCACTGTATTTCCAAAAAAAAATTCCCTGATGATTATATTAATATCTGAAGTACTTGTAAAAAGAAACCGAAACCAATAAGCAAAACATCCCCGGTCCCCAACGCAGAAACAAATCCTCTGGGGCCAAGGCCTGCTCACCCTACAGTTTTCCTACAGGTTTTGGATTATTCTGTCAGGAAGGTATGGGAAGTCATGCCCTGGAGAAACTCTCACACATGTGCACAGGACTCTCCTACTACTGATATGAATAATAGGAAAGCCCCAAATGTCCATTTGTGGAAGAAGGGAGAAATAAATTGCAGGAGAGTCACACAACAGAATATCATGTAGCTCTGAGAGTGAATAACTTACAGGTGTCTGGATTAACATCAATACTTACAAGGAGCCTAATGTTACCTGGAATAAAAACCAAAAAAGATACTTTTTTTTTTTGTAAAACTCGAAAACAAGCAGGTCCTAACAGTATTTTCCCCATATCTTTAAAGATACATTAATGTGTACTAAGCCTATACAATGGGAAGGATAGAATCAAAATCCAGAGTAGTGGTTGTGTTTCTCCAGAGAACTTTGACTAATACACCAGGGGATGCTGATGGGGCTGGATGACGGCCACACTCTGGGAAGCAGTATTATTCAAAATAGCTGACTTTGGCTCTTCTAAAATGTCAGTGTTGTAACAGACCAACAACAAAAAAATAAGTGGACCCTTCTAATCAAAAAGGGGACTGAAGAGACATGATGACCAAATGCAATGTGTGTATCTTTGATTGGATCCTGCGTCTTAAAAAAAAATCATGCATAGCTGCAAAGAATGTCTATGGGACAACTGAGGGAATCTGGATAACATAAGCTATGTACTAGATTATATCATTGTATTGATGTCACCTCTCTTAGGTTTGATAACAATATCCTGGTTATGTGGGAGACTGCCCCTGTTCTTAGAACATAAAAGCTCAAGTATTTGAATGACATGTTGCTCATGATGTCTACAATTACTTTCAAGTAGTTTATACAAAGAAAAATAACGTGTGTATACGGCACACTTAGACATACACACATAGAAAGAGATTGATGCTGAGAAAGAGAAAATGTCAAACAAAATAATAAGCAATCACTGAAACGCTTGTTACATGTGACTTCCTATTAGGTGCTGGGTGTAAGTGCATAAAACAGCACTGTCCCTGCTCTAATGATCTGATTTTCCAGGGTGTGTCTTTCTGCTAGGGCTTCTGTAACAGATTATCACAAACCAGGAGGCTTCAAACAGCAGAAATGATTCTCTCACAGTTCTGGAGGCTGTAAGTCCAGAATCAAAGTGTCTACAGGGTTGGTTCCTTCTGGAGGCTGTGAGAGAGAACTGAGTCCGTACCTCTTCCTTGCTTCTGGGGGCTGCTGGTGGTCCTTGGTACTCCTTGGTCTGTAGACCTATTACTCCAGTCTCTGCCTCTGTGGTCATGTGGCTTTCTTCCCTGCGTGTCTCTGTTTCCAAATGCCCCTCTTCTTATAATGACACAGGTCACTGGATTAGGGCCCACCTTAATCCAGTCTGACCTCATTATTGCCTAACTAATTACATCTGCAAAGACTCTATTTCCAAATAAGGTCAAGTTCTGAGGTTTTAGGGGGAGTTACCTAGGAAACAAACTTCCCTTGCTCCTGGACCAAAGACCCGAGGAAGAAGGTGGTCAGGGGCCTAGAAGCACATGTTTCCTACAAAATCCCTGGGCCCCTTGTCTCCTTGAAATCACAGAAGTCAGCGTCCAGTGAAGGGCCAGCCATGGTACACGCCAGTGGCACCAAAGCCTTCCTGAGAGCTAAAACTCAGCCATCCCAGTGTCGTAGGCTCAATGTATCACGAGAGCTGACTCCTTGCTGCCCTGTGTGACAAAGCCTGCTTCCTGACAGCACATTATGCAGAGTGGTGCCACTGCTCCCTTCCTACTGCACATCCTTCCTTGCAAAACTCACCTACCACCCCCCACCCATCACCCTTCTATACCAGTCCTCTCTTAGCAGCAGTGGTTCTCACTCAAGAGTCTCAGCCATGAAAATGTATGAACATATGTCCTCAGCTTCACGGTCAAAAGGGAATCCAATCAGGAATCTGGCGATGCAATTGCAAATTAAAAATTCATACCATAATGAGCAGAGCCATTCAAACTAATAATTACATAAACTCCTGTTACGGGTGGCATGGTAATTACAACAGGTACTTTTAGCAAATTTAAAAAGCAACTTAGGCTTCCATTTCCTTCATGAAGAATGCAATAAGCAGGTGCATCCCTGCACTGCCAGGTGGAGGAATCCCCTAAGAAACTGAGAGAGTAAAACGAGCACAGAGATCCCAATTCCCATTATCCCAGGATGGTAGGAAATTCACCACAAAGAAGAAAGACTGTGAGAGTAACAATAAAAACATCTGAAACCGTGACTATGGTGCATGTTTGTCAGGTGGGAGATCCAGCTGAGAGTTATGTGACGGCCGTTTATACCACCCTCCTCTTTACCCACTGTGCTCTGCCCCTGCTGCCTCCCTTCTGCTTCCAGAACACCCACACGCATTCCTGCTCCTGGCACTTTGGGCTTGCTGTTTCTCCCACCTGGAATGCATGGCCCTCACAACTTCCTCAGCTCAGGGGCTGGCTTCTCAGACAGGCTCTCCAACCGTCTGCATCAGGTACCATCACCGCACGCTGTTTAACTGTCTCTTAGTACGCTCTTACCATACCTGATTTCTTAAAACCACATTCACAGCCTGCCTCCCACACTAGAATG
Organism: Panthera tigris; assembly: GCF_018350195.1. Classification (NCBI taxonomy): domain Eukaryota; kingdom Metazoa; phylum Chordata; class Mammalia; order Carnivora; family Felidae; genus Panthera; species Panthera tigris. Next base: position 36,488,817 of record NC_056675.1, read on the forward strand.
CAAGTTCCATGAGAGCAGAGACCTTGGCTGAGCTTTCATGGCTCAGTCCCTAGGCCCACTAGTGCATTTGGCACTCGGTCGGCATTCAATAAATGTCCGAGAGTGAATAAAAAATATGAATGAATGAGTAAATCAATGAATACGTGCTCATATCCATTGTTCTATTTAAGCCTTGAACAATCCTGTGAAGAAGGTACTATTATCATCTCCCTTTTAGACATAAGAAAACAGATTTAGAGACTCCTGGGCATTTGCCAGAGGCACTAGGTCTGATGTGACAGAGCCTGGCCCTCCAGGTTGGGTCTTCTGTGTGCACTGCGTCTTGCCAGAATGTGAGGGCTGTGCCATCTGCAAAGTCAAGAAAAAAGGGACCAGAGAGTCGCTAAAAAAGTTGATTAAATAGAACATGGACTCCCCCTCACTCTACAAGCAAACAAAACAGGTCCCTTCCTGTCCAGCCCCAGTGGGGACTCCAGTGTGCATAGTCTACTCTCTTACACTAGGACTTAAAGGCAGGGTTATGGCATCTCCATCCCTCTCTCAGCCATGGCACAGGGTGGCCTGTTTCACACACACCATCTGAGGGGCTCAGGGATATTTACTGAGAGATTACACTTCACAGGAACTAGTGAATGAGAATGCCCAGACAGGTTGGAGCCAGGATGGGAATTCTGGAGCCTCAATGGATAGCCCACTAAACCCATCAAGATCCAGGGAAGCTGAAGTTGTGGGTGCTGAGTGGCAGAGGATTGAATGATCTGATCCTGGCTCTGCCCCTGACTTTGTGGCCCCAGGGACTAGTTTCTCCTCTATAAAGAAGGCGTCATAATCATACTCATTTTATTGTTTTAATTTTATGTTTATTCATTTTTGAAAGACACAGAGAGACAGAGCACAAGCAGGGGTGGGGTGGAGAGAGAGGGGGACACAGAATCTGAAACAGGCTCCAGGCTCTGAGCTGTCAGCACAGAGCCTGACGCGGGGCTCGAACCTGTGAACCGCAAAATTATGACCTGAGCCGACGTCAGACACTCAACCGACTGAGCCACCCAGGTGCCCCTAATCATACCCATTTTAGAGGGTATTGAAGATTAGGATAAGTCATTAAGATAAAGGTCTCAACCCAAAGCCTGGTCCATGCTCAAAGTTCAAATATCATCATCAGCTCTGGGCAAAGCACAGACCTTGACAATCATGGCCAATGCCCCAAAGGCAGCAGGATCTCATTCCTCAAAGCACATCTATCCCAAGTCCAGTTACTGACATCCTAACTTGCCGCTCATCCCCAGTGATGACAACCCACGATACAATATCTGGGCACCATACCTGATGAGATGAGACGGTCCTCATCTCTGCAGGCAAACAGCAAAGTCAGGAGCCTTGAAGGGGTCCTGGCACTTGCCTCCTGGCACACGGTCAGCCTACAAGCGATTCTGTAACAACTGGGTCAATACCCCTCCAGAAATGTCTCATCCAGGATGGATGGCCTACCAAGGAGCACATGTGGCCTGTTCCTCAGCACTTAAACCCCCATTAAGCTGGACTCTCCTTCCAAAAGAATCTCAGGGAGGGAAGGATGTTATTCTCTCAAGGGCTTTCTGGAAGTCACAATGTTAGAGAAAGAAAGATGGATCTCCTCCTTGCCTCCTTCTGACTTTACAGGTGTCAGAACTGAGGCTTGGCTCACATAGATGCCAAGAGGTTGAATGGGGATTTGAATCCAATCTTACTGTATCCAAAGCCCTGCTTTCTCCATTGAGAAATGCAGCTCAAGACCATCAACATGCTTTTCCCAAGAAAAGATACTCTATCTTCAGATGTCCATCCACACCTACTACTGCCTGGGCTGGAGGTGGCTCTCCAGAAGCCATGCCCACCAAAACTGGTAGAATGAGAAGAGCACAATCCAAGAAGGTATTGACATAACTGTGTGCTATGTTTACATGGATACTGCCTCTCCTCTCCCCCGAGCAGACTCCAAGCTTGTTCACAACCCCTGACAGCTACTGTACCAATGGCTATTCACTTATTCCTAATTATGGGTGGGTAAAATTAAACTTACACAGAGCAAAGAGTACAGCCTATGTGGGCTGCATTGTTATGCACTCCTACTGCATCTAATTCTTTCCTTCAGACTCCCATCTCCTAATTGTTCACTCAGTGCTAGGATCACTTGATCAATAGTTGTCTTGTACATCGGGAGAAGCACTAAATCTTGTTCACTACTATGTCCATGTGTCTGGCATGGAGGGAACACTCAATACATATTGGTGGATGGCTGGGTGGGTAGATGGCTGGCTGGCCATCTGGCTGGAAGGAGTGAGCGAAGGGAGGGAGGGACAGACAGCCGAAAGGGTGGGGATGGAGGCAAGGGAGGGAGGGAGGGAGGGAAGGAGGGAGGGAGGGAAGGAAGGAAGGAAGGAAGGAAGGAAGGAAGGAAGGAAGGAAGGAAGGAAGAGATGGGCAAATAGACAGGTGAGTGGATGGATGTAAAACCTGGTGATCTATTGGGCCCCATTCAGGCACAATTTGCAATTTTGTCTGGTACAGTGTTGCTGACAAATTCAGCTTTACTAGGTCATCCTCCTTGGAATCTTTCCCAGATTTCTGGGGATGCCTCATTAGTTCCATTTCACAGATAAATAAACCAAGATGCAGAGAAGAGCCTTAGCCAAGGTGACCCAGAGGGTTAGTAACAGATGAGCCAGACTCAAGGTCTCCTAGTCCTTTGTCCTGGTCTCTTCTTCCCTCTTCTCCTGGCACTGGGTGCCCTAAATTTCAGTTAATCCTGTGGCCAGATTGAGAAAATCCTTGTCTCACTTTCTCATGACATGGAAATATTTCCTGCTCTCTTTCCTCTCAGACAAGTACCAGTTTCTGAGTTATGGGTATGTGAATCCAAGAAGGGTCTGAAAGCCTTGGTGTTGACAGGTAGGTACACACCCATGATTCTCAAACTTCAATGTGCAAAAGAATCAACTGAGGAGTGCACTGTGGATTCCTGGGACATATCCACAGAAATGTATATGAATAAGTCTGAAGTGGGGTCAGGGAAATGGCACTTTTAAATAATTACCCTGGATGATGCTAATGGAGGTGATCCATAGGCTATAGCTAGAAACACTAGTATGGGCATTTGAAGGTATTGATCTGGCCTGCTGAGGACATATGTCTGGGCATTGAGGTCCAGGCCCCCTGGGGCAGTAAAATCTCTGATGAGAGGATAGGAACACAGGCTCAAGAACAGTGGTCAAGAATCTCCATGTTGAGCTTGTGGTCAGGCCATGCCCCTTGGGTGGAGTTTGGCAGCCCCTCTGGCGCAGTCAAGCACCCCCCCATGCCCCACCATCCACTGCCCGGGTAATAAAGGATGAGCATGTGAAGGGATACTGCCTATCCAAAGGAAAAACAGTAAAGATAGCAGTGACAGATGACAAGGGATCAGCCCTCTGTGCTCTTCCCAAGCCGGGCAGTTTCCTGGGCCCTCAGCTGGTCTAAGTTTCTTAAATAAGCTAGTGGACAGAAGGAGGAAACCCTGCCAATGACTGATTTCTGATTTTCCTCCACCCAGGAAGCTGAAGTTTCAGTGTCCAATTTAATTTAGAAAAAAAATACCAAAATAATGCTGTTTCTTGTTTTCCAGTATTGAGTAAAAACTCCATACCAGGACATTTCCTTATTTTTCTGGAGTAGATCCAGGCCTGAAAAGAGGATTCTCTGGAGTTTCCACACAAAAGGTCCCAGTCACTTTTGTTTTGCATGAAGTGCAACATACTGGAGATCCAATGAGAAGCTATGAACTCCTGGCAAGTGTTTGGTTTTTAGTCTCTCTGGGCTTTAGTTTCCACCTGGGGTGTGGGAGAGGGGGCATGGGGACATGTGGAAAAGTTCCTGCCTAGTTCAATTAAAATAAGCAGGAGATCCTACTTCTGCAATTTCTAACTGAGCACATATTACGTGTTGGACTTCTTACCGGAAACAATTATGTGTAAAATAAACATAATTTCTGCTCTCGTGAGACCCTTAGTAAATATTTATTTCTTAACCCAAGGCCCTTTGACTTTCTTAAACTACACTATTATTCTGACTTTCTCCACACCACCAGGAAAGTCTTACTCAAATACCTTCTGTTTGTTTATGCTATTTTATAGAAGATGGCCGCATGCCAGGCCATGTCCAGGAGGCTTTGCATGCACGTCATTCTCAGAACAATCCTCAGAGAGATAACTGCATTATTTCTCCTACTGGAAAGATGAGGAAATAGACCTGGAAGGTCGCTCAGGTAAGTGGCAGAACTGCGATTCACACCCAGGCAGCCTGACTCCAAATCCAGACCCCTAGCCTCTTCAACTAACTGCCCCTTGTGAAAAGGCAGGCATGGGACCGCGGTCCTCCTGCCCCGATTCAAAGCCAAAACATTATACAGCTTAGCCTCCTGCCAAAGTCCTATGCTTGCCAGCCCTCCTGACTATGGCCCCAGCAAAGAGCTCATCTCTCCTTCCGTCCACTTGAATGATTTCATTTTCCCTCTGATTCCTGGCCTAGAAACTGCTCTACTGAAAAATGCTGACTTACCACCAGTGCTCCCACTATGGGGCAGGTACTTTAATTGCTTCCTGAAGGGGCCTTTTGGTGCTCTTCTGAGACCCTGGTTGGAATTTTTAAAGAATTATAATTTCTCAAAGCAATCCGTCATTAAAATTCCACAAACCTCACAGCCTCTCCCCACTGGTCTGGGCTCAGGCTGGCATCTCTCCATCGCTTCTCAGAGGTTGACTTTGGGAGGGTTCCTCTGATCTCTTGACCCTACATTTCCTCCTACCTGCGTCTGGGAGCTGTTACGAGGCTCAGGTGAGAAGGTGTATACCAAGTTCCTCGGGCATGCCTGGAAAACTGGGTCCTCAATATTAAGGTAAATGAAGACCAACACTGAATTTAACTGCAGTTCAAGAGGAGAAGTGACTTGACTAAGGTCTCACAAGTAAAGATGGTTTCTCAAAGGTTATTTGAATACATTCAGAAGTCCAATACTTTGTAATGCTTCCTCCATTTTAATGCTTCCTGGGATCATGCCTCATGATCACAGGCAACTCTAATCAGTGTGGAAACTGGGGTGGGCAGGTGACACAGAAGAGGGAAAACAAAGGAATTTAAATTTACTTAGCACTCACTGTGTTCTTGTCGCTTTGGTTCAACAATCTGTTTAAGGAAAGGGAATCTGCCGCATTTCACAAATAAGGAAATTGAAGCTCAGAGAGGGTAAGTAACATGCTCATGGTCACACAGCAAGTAAGCTCTCAAGTCAGGATTCCACACAAGTCGGTCCAACTGTGAAGCAATCCACCACAGAGCTAACCTGAACTATGCCCTCTGTCCATGTGCTTGGGGTATGGCGGGTGGCTTTATGAAGGAGTCTACTTAACCTTTCCAATTCCCTATGGCCCCATCACTCAGTGTGTGGTTTTAAAACACATTCACAAATACTTTGACCTTCCTCCTTTCAAAAGGTCTTGAGTCTGTGCTGAACCCTCTTCTTGGTAACTGTGAGTAACAAAGTGATCTTTTTAGTGGCAACTGTCTTCTGATCTGTTGGCCTCACTAAACTTCAACCTTTCTATTAATACACCGTATTTTTACACACTTGGTGGGTCTTGTACATACTACAGGCCTCAACGGCCTGATCTGGAAGAGAATCATGCTCTAGGTCAGTATTTCTTGACATCACTCCAGTCTTGGGATTCTTGCCATACTTTATGTATTTTGTTAAATGGACTCCCTTTTTTTAAAAACTAAAGAAATGGATTTTAAAAGGAAGCCTTACACAAGTGCAAAATCAATATCACTTGCCATAAATATTAGGTAATGATAAAAATAAATACCACGGATACAATAAATATAATGAGCTAGGTCTGGCTGTCTTTGCAAGGCTCTGTGCTTCGTAGTAATAAAGGGAAGTTAGTGAGCTCAGGAGAGGCGTGAAAGCCACATTTGTACCAATCTTAGCCTTTCTCTCCGACAAGGTAAGGCAGACTGAGGGAGAAAGGGGATGGGAACATATTCTTCAGTGTGACTTCCTATGTTCCGTGCGTGCTAGGTTGTTATTAAAAAAAATTAAAAAAAAACAACTACTTTACAGCTATCAGGTCTCTCAGACCTCATTATTGCAAACACTTGAAGCCACTCATCCTCTACTCCAAGTCTCCACATGGTATACAGGACAGGAAGGTCCAGAGGGGAGTGATCAAAACCTAACTCCCTGTGCATGTTATAAAAACACAAAAATGTCTGCTAGACCTAAAACAGTAGCTTGGCCCTGTTAGTGATTAGGCAATCTCTGGTTTTCTGTGTGCCTGGACCTAAGTCGTCATTTCCCTCCCTGAACCTCAGTCTGCCCACCAGTGAAGTGCGGGCACCTGATCCTGACAGCCCCTCTTACCCTAGAGATCCCTCCCCAAAGGGGCAGAGGATCAGGCTGCATTTCAGAGCAGCCCTGCCTCCACTGCTCACATGTGTGTCCACACACGCACACACATGCTCCCCCGCTGGCCTCCATTTGCCTCGGGGACACCAAACAGGAATTGCATTTAGTAATCAATTGACTCCCCTTGACTTGGTTTGGTGCCTTTTCTAAATAACAAGAGCGTGGCAACATCAGAACCTCGCGACAATCTTTATTAAGGAAGCTCCCGGCACCGTGCGGAGAAGACGCAGGCAGCATGTGCAAACGTGCTAAGGAAATTATTTCCATCAGCTCCAGCTATTTGAAAGCAATTGAAAAGTTTCCATTTGAAGAAAAAGTAATTTTCCTGATGTGAGTTTCGAGCTGTTTGTCTGCCCCCACCTAACGCTGCCACAGCTTGGCAGGCTCCACACTTCCTACATTTTATTAAACCACAGCTAAGTGGCATCATGCTGTTAAAATATTGTGTCGCTTTTTAAAGTGATATCATTACCTAATAATTTTGAGAGCTTTATTTTTTTTTTTTTTCTTCTTTGCCAAGAAGAGAAATGGACCAAATGGCTTGGCAACATCTCTGCATTATGGAGATGGGGAGTGCAGGTTGTGGGGGAATATGGCCCCAAAATGTGGAGAACGGAACTCCGGAGGTCAAAAGGAAGTGCATATATGAATTCTTCCCCATCTCATGTTTCTGAAGAATTGGGAAAGATGTGAACTGCAGGTAAACATGGTCAAAGCAACATCGGACCCCAGAGGTGGATTTTCCATGGAGCTAATGGGGCCCTTGTACCTAATTTTAAAATCATAATTCTGTCTCTTTGAGAGAGTGTGCTTGTTTTCTATTCCCGTCTAACAAATTATCACCAACTTGGGGGCTTAAAACAATACCTGTTTATAGTTCACAGTTCTGCAGGGCATAAGTCTGGCATGGTGTGGCTGGAGTCTCTGCTTACGGACTTCGAAGGCTGAAAGCAAGCTGGTGACCAGGCTGAGCTCCTATCTGGAGGCACGGGAGAAAAATTTGCTTCCAATCTCATTCTTGCTGCTCACACAATGCAGTTCCTTAAGGCTGTAGGACTGAAGCCCTATTTCCTTTCAGGCTGTTTGCTGGAGGAAGCTCTCAGTCCCCTCAGACTGAGGTAGTCCCCTCCTACCACATGGGCCCCTGCATCCTCACGGCGGTGATAGTGCACCAAATCCTTGTTAAATCTGAGCCCCTCCTTTCCAATCAACTGGAGAAACTTCTCTGCTTTTAATGGACTTGTGATTAGGTCAGCCATATTATCTTCCTATCTTAAGGCCAGCAATCTAATCACAGCACTAAAATCCATCATATTCCCAGTCCCAAGGAATAGGCAGGTAGACATCACAGTACGTGACAGGGGTGAAAAATCTCTGTGGGCCATTTTAGAATTATGCCCAACACAAATAGGCACCAAATTGTATAATCTTCAGGCCCCACAAAACTTGGATCTCCCTCTGCCTGATCCCTTTGATCTTGAAAGCTGCCATTTGGACCATTTTAATGGCCTCAGATTGATCTTGGGTCTTTAATCTCTTTTTCAGACTCGACAGCTCACAAATTTAACATGCTCTCCCTCCCCATGGCCTACATAAGCAAGTCAAAATGGAGCTGGGCAAGCAAGGCTGCAGTGGCCACCTATGGTTTTTCTGGAAACCACTTTCCTTCTCTGTTAACAGCCCCCTGATTTCCTCTCCTGTGCAACTGTTCTCCCCTTACTCAAGCCTCTGTGGTTCAGACAAGGGTTCCATGTCCAGTTGTAATGAGGAGCAGGTAAGGCTTATTTAGTCAATTCAAAATGCCCTCCCTTCTCGGTGTCAGTGCTTGGTACCTGGATGGCTAAATGACCCACGGTGACCCAAGGCAGATTAGCAGAAGCTGCCAGAAAGGAGTGTTTTTTCTCTTTCCACTGAAGCTATAAGCGGTAAGGATGATGTACCTAGAGTTGAAGGGGTACAGAGATGGAGCCTACTAATGAAATCAGTTCGAAAGAGCAGCCTTGCGAGCAAAGGGAGAAGAGTCCTAATTATATCATTTGAGCCTTTCGATTGTACTGAGCCTGCAGACAGACTACCCTTGGACAGAGTAACTTATTTCTCTTTTTATTTAATTCATTCACTCGTCTATCTATCCATCCATCCATCCCACCATCCATTCATTCTTCTTTCTTTTGTTAAAAAGAAAACCACAGGCCCAAAACGGCATCATTTATGCCAAGTCACCAAATCCGGGCTTGGTATCTAACCTAATCATACTTTCAACCTCCGCCAGAAATATGTCTTAACCATTCACTCAAGAACTTTCTGGTCAGCACCAATAAGATAATCTGTCACACAGGCACTCTCTATCCTCCAAAGGAAGCTGAGGTAATCCACCTCTAAGACCCTTCTGTCCCCAGAGCAAGGTGACATCCCCTGAAATAATCCCTTTTTTTCTGTTGATGACTTCCTTGTCCTGCTTTTAAAACCCTTTCCCCTTCTGTAGCTCTTTGGAGCTCTTCTCTACTTGCTCAGTGGTATGCTGCCTGATTCAGGAATCAATTAATAAAGACAATTAGATCTTCACGTTTATTTAGGTGAGTTTTGTTTTTTAACAGGTTGAAGCTATTTGGTGGTGGGTTTCTGTCCCTGGAAAATAAAAGACTAACATGGATGCTCCTGTGGCCACCTTCCAGCCCACCCTCTCACCCTGCATCCCCACATGTGTGCCCTTCTCCTGCCCATTCTCCAGCCACACTGAAATGCAAGTCATTCCTGGGAGGTCATCTCCACCCATGACACTACCATTGCCTCTACGCATCCTCATGGTGCTCTGCTCAAACGGCACCCTGTGCTTCACGTCTTACCACCTTCTCCCACACTCATTAAAAGTTAATTCTTCCTTTTCTTGACTCTTCTACCTACCTATCTTCCAGTCTTAGCCCCTTTGGTCTGTTCTTAGTCCTGTTCACACCCAATCCCGGTGTGGGGCACATAGTTATGTGTATGTTTGTGTGCGTGGCAGGACAGGGATATACCATCATTTCCATCTTAAGACAAAAGAAACAGAGGTTCATGCAGGTTAGGCCGGACCAATCTGAAACCAAAATCTATAACCTTAACCACTATAAAATATTTCACTTAATTGTCCTATTACCATTAATACTGCTATTAACAGTAAGAAAAACTAAACATTATCACACACTGACACTTTGCCTTGCAATGTGGTAAAAGGTAATTTAAATAGATTACCTCCTTTACTCTTCAAAACAATCTCCTAAGACAAACGCTAACGTGATGCTGTTTCACTGGCAAGGAAACTCAGTCCCAAAAACGTTAAGTAAGTATCCAAGGTCATGCAGGTGGAATTCTCTTTTCTGAAGCATTGCTCTTGATGACTACATTTGCAAAGCTTAGAGAGAGAAGAGAGAGAAAGAGAGAAAGAGAGAAAGAAGGAAAGAGAAAGAGGGAGGGAGGGAGGGAGGGAGGGAGGGAGGAAGGAAGGAAGGAAGGAGGGAGGGAAGGAAGGAAGGAAGGAGGGAAGGAAGGTTGAATAAACTTGAATGTGGGTATAAACTTGAATGAAGCTGGAGAGACCTGTGCATTCAACCTCAGAGACCCCTTAAAATAATGGCAAGAGGGACTCCAAGGATGGATGAAAATGCCCAGCAGGAAGCAATGCCCTGCACCAACTCCTTCCCAAGACAACACCCTGTCCCTGGGTCCAAATCTCCATTTTCAGTCACCCAAGCCCATCAGTCTGGACTGTGTGTTTAAACAGGATTTTCTTTCTTTCCATTTTTTTTTTTAATTGGAAGGAAGCTTTAAACACTTTGAAAGTGGCCTCGGGGACCAGCTCACAGCTTGCTCCGCATCTCCTCCTTTTGAGGCTAGCGTCCCTGCAGCCACATTGCAAGCTCTGTTTTCAATTACAAAAGCTTGTTTGAACATGAGCTGTCACAGAGGCTGTTCAAACAGGCTTTTGTAATTGAAAAGGAGGAAAAACAAAAGACTTCTAACCTTCCAAAGCCAGGGTGGGAAGGAGCTGGTCAGACAACTGTGGGACCAAAATGGCGGTCTATAGTATGGGGATTGAGGCCAGCCAAGGAGGCAGCTGGGTTGTTTTGATTGGGCTGAACCACAATGGAATCAGGGCATGATAAAAAAGTTAGAGGGCTAGAATCTGATAGCTGAGAAGTACATGAATGGATATGGAAAATTATAGGGATTCCCATCAGTGGTACTTAAGGAAAAGATTTTAGATCATTCATAGGTGATCACTTATAGATGGCATAAACAAATTGCTACCTATGGTAAGAATTTTTATTGTTATTTTTTAGATTTAATTTTATTTTTAAATTTAATTTTTTCCCAATATTTTGGAATCCATCAAGCAAAAAGTCTCAGTTTGTTACATATAATATTTTTAATTCCTAACACTTTGTTTTCTTCCCTTTTGACAAAGACAGGGCAAGCCACACACTTGCATATACATTATGAATCTGCACAGAATTTCGTAACACTGTTTTGTTTTCCTTGTGTTTCAAGAAAAATAACAGCTTCCAATTAAGTACGTTTCAGTTAAGATTAAGTCAATTTTAAAATACTACATGAATAATAGAGCTAGTGTATGAAAATACAGCTTAACATCATGCTGGTATATGGATACTGTAAAAATAAATGAAGACATTGAGGAAAATCAAATTTGGGGACATGGGTTTGGTGGCTAAGAGTTTGGACTATGGAGTGACTGCATATATTGACATCCCAACTTACCGCCTACTAGCTCGCCTAAATTGTATAAACCACCTCTGCAAGATGGGACTAATAAAAATATCTAACTTAAGAGGCTGCTCTGAGGATTTATAAAACAAGCAATCACTCCATAACTGCTTTCATATTATTGTTGTTAAAAATAAGACTACCATTTATCTTGAGTTTCTCAAACTTGAAGAACCCATAGACTCCTTTCAGAGAAAAAAACCACTGTCAGTAATCTACAACATGGATGAAAATTTTTGCAGACCTCAAAAGATCTGATTTGTATACTGTGGGTACAGCCATTACAAAAATAAAACGAGTGAGGTTTAAGTGATTCACCCAAGGTCACAGTCACACGACTAGTGCTAGAATCAGAGGTGCAGGAGAATCCGCCATTCTTTTTTACAGGGGTTACGGCCATTTTGGAAGGGGATAATTATTGTGTGGGTCATTTTTGCTCTTCATAATATTTTTAGCATCCCTATACCCTTCTCCCCCTACACTTAATTCCAAAAGCACCCCTAGTCCATGTAAAACCCCCAAATTTCACCACACATTTCCAAAGACAACCTGGGGAGGTGGCCCCTTGCCCTGGTTAAAAACCTCAGCCTTCCTCCACTATACTGGCCATGAGCATTTTAGAAATAAGATTTCTAGTGCAAGGTGTGGTGTTGGTAAGCAGCGGCAGTAGAGTTCACAAACCTCGTCCTGCAGAAGTGTCATATGATTAACTGTATGTACATGAAATGCCAAGTAGCAGGGGTTTGGAAAGGGTACGCTGTTCTCACATTCTCGCCTTCTCCTTTCACTAGGAAGGAGAACACTGTATGGCTTGGAAAGACCTGATATCTCATCAGAGTTTAATTTTGTTCTGTTAGTCCAATTCCCAGCTCATTAACTTAGAATACCACCCCAAGTGAGCAGGGCACCCAGTTTCACAGCCCTGCTCCCCAGGTGAGCAGAAAACAGGTGGGAAAGTAGAGAAGGCCTGATGCATATTCTATGAATGACCTAAGGAAAGAGGAGTTTGGCTCACCAGATTCAGAATTTTAATTTGTAAGAGTGATCACTGCCTGAGTTGGGATGAGGCAGCAGAGACAGCTGTGTGGAGGTCTGTGCTGATGCACGACCACAGAAGGCCCTAAGGCTCGCCTTTCAGGGAAAAGGGTGGAGCAGACCTGAGAAACTGAGAAGGAAACCTGCTGCTCACATGCTGGCCCTTCTCTCTCTCTCTCTCTCCCTCCTTCCCTCCCTCTCGCTCTCTCTCTCCACACACACACAAAACATAAAATTAACCATTTTAAAGCATGGAATTCATTAGCATTTAGTACATTTAAGCCTTGAACATTTTCATCACCCAGAAAGGAAAACCCATACCCATCAGCAGTCACTCCCCACTGCCCCTCCCCACCTCAGGCAACTACTAATCTACATTCTGTGTCCATAGATTTCCTTATTCTGGAAATGGAATCATATAACATGTGATCTTTTGGGTCTGGTTTCTTTCACTTAGCATCACGTTCTCAAGGTTCATCCATGTTGTAGCATGAATCAGAGCTTTGTGCCGTTTTATGGCTGAATAATATTCTCCTGAGAGCCCACAATTCTGTTTATCCACTCGTTACTTGAGCTGTTTCCATCCTGTAAACACTGCTGTTGTGAACATTCGTGTGCAGGTGGTAGGCACTATGGGGGTAACCCTTAACTCACAGAGGTTTGCCTGCCATGGTCGGGGGTGGGGTCTGATGGCTGGTACTTAGGAGAGGCAAGTTTTCAAGGAGACAGGAAAACAGCAGGATGGTATGGAAGACCAGCTTCAGTGGGAGTCTGTGCTGATGGGCATCAGGTGACAGGAGAGCCCCAGACTTATGGCTGAAAGAGCCAAGAATACATGAGAAGAAAGAAAAGGTCCCTGGCACCAACATGGATACCTTGTGGTTTTGCCTAAAGAAAGCTCTCATCTTTACCGCGTTCCTAATATCTGCAAAGGAGAACCTTCCAGCCAGACACTGGCCCTGCCCCCAATCCCTGGGACTCACAGAATCACTACAGTCCTGGAGAAGGAGGACAATATCTCTAGTCATAAGCTCCTGGTAAAAAAAAAAAAACCATTAAGACAGACTCACACAGTCAGGATGTTCCTAGGATGGTGGGAACACCAGGGAGGTCTCAGGGGGTCCCTATGGGAAATATAGGAGGTCATGATGATTAAGAACTGACTCTGGGGACAGAGGATCTGGGTCTGAATTCACAGTCATCCTCTTCAGGTGGGACATTAGGGTAGATGCTCTGATCCCATGCACACCCCTCCCCCTCCAGGCCTTTGCCTGAGCTGGGATGATACAGAAGGTTCCTGTTACAATTTGGCTGTCCAGAGCCTCCTTCTCTCTCAGTGGGGTCCCTCCCAGCCTTGTTCTGAGGGCTGCCAAAAGTCCCCCGTGAGCCACACTGGAGGCTCTCAGACCAGTTTAGTAACTTATAGAAGGGGAAGTTCAGAAAGAAAGGCCCTCCTCCTACACAGCCATAGAATTCTTCCTTTTGTTAATTTAGAGTTTATTATTTTTCTTATTTAAATTGTAAATTACCCTTCCCTGGAAGTCTCCCCTAAACTGGCCCATTACCACGACCTTAGCAGCCATTTCCCCCAGCCTGGTTATAGATTTTCTGATGGCTTACATGCATCACTGGGTGCAGAGTGAAATTATCAGCTGCTCCAGCAAGCCTAGAGAGGTTAATGTGGAAGCCGGCCCAGGCCTCACAAGGAGCCCTCTGGGAAGAGGGAAGGGGAGAATCCTGGCCAAGGCTGCCTCTGTCCCTGCTCCCCAGCTACAGCTAGGAAAGAATGAAGAGCCAATCTCTTCCACTCAGCTCGGGAGCCCATCCAGGAAGGGAGGCAACATGCCTGTGTCTGCCAAGCCCAGTGGTTGCAATCTTTCAAAGGCTTGAATATTTTACACTTCCTTCTGTGGCTGGGCTCACATGCAGAATGGAGTGCCATCGCCCCTGAATTCCAAATTTACTTTAAGTAATTAAACTCATTTATTTCCATCTGAATACACTATGGGGTTGGAGGAGTTTATGGAAATCTGGGTAGAGAGAATGAATAGATAAATAAATTACATGGGGGTGGGTGGTTACTGATGGAGATGGGGGGGAACAACCTAAGCCAGCAGTAGCTTTCTGCCAGAGGGCAATGGGGACTCTGTACCGTGAGTACTCCCACCTAGGTCCTGTGTCCAGCATGGGGAGAAGGTGGGCTCTCTCAGAAGCATTTGTAGGGCATGGTAGGTGGGGACTATTCTCTACTGAGCCAGGCAGAAACTTCCAGTGTGCTCCTTGCTCCAGTAAGACTACAGAGTGGGCACGTTGTATCTTGGCTGACTTTCTTCTACCTGCTGTATCTCCCGGCCGCTTCCTTTTTCCCTTTCTTCTATGCTTCCTTTTCCCTTTTTCTCCTTGCTTCAGTAAGACTAGGGAGAGGGCAAGGTCTGTCTCGGCTGGCTTTCTTTTACGTGCTGCAACTTCTGTCCCCTTCCTTCTATGCTTCCTTTTCCCACTTTTCTCACCCCCTTAATTATTACCCTTCAGGAAACAGTTCCTATTACCAATAGCCTCATCAGTATCAATGACTCGCTCCATTTCAAAGACAATTTCATTTTGATGCCTTCACTGGTCCTTCTAAGTCAGATTAGATCCTTTGTGCATCTGAATGCTCCCCTCACTCCCTTCCTCCTCTCTCCTCTCTCCCAACAAGGGCATTTTGGTTTTACCTTTCATCAAGTTCTACCTTGCACTATAAATGATTTATATAAAAATTGCAAGCTGTCTGAGGGCATGGCATCTGAACGTTTGAATTGGTAAAGAAAGATATCCTCTTAGAGAGGGCAGAGGAGACAGGAAAAGATCCCTGTCACATCAGAAGCCACCTGAAAGTCAATTATGAACTGGAACTGGACCAAAATTCCTGCTTCTTGGTCTTTCCCTAACCCCACTGCTTATTATGACTTTTCTGTTCTCTGAGATGCTTTGCATGATACCTATATCCTAAGAGGTACTTAGCAATATTTATAGCATTGCATGGAATTTAGAGGGGTTCAGGTAAATTTCTGCTATCACATCAGAGACAGAATGTGGATTGGAAGTGATGATTCCAGTTACCCCTGGGGTCTCTTGCTCACCATCAAACAGGGAAAAAAGAAGAGATTCTTCATGCATCATTCTGGCATTGTACATATTCACATGCCATCACACAAATATGAATATACAACTCCATTAGACATAAAATTTTTATGCTTTTCCATTAAGCTCATTGTTTTGATGTATCCTTTTTAATTTTTTCCTATCAATCAGTTTTGAAAATCATAATAGTTTGCAGCAAGAGTTTTCATACATTGTCCTCGTGAAGAATATTTTATTCTTTATCCCACCTCAGCCTAATTACCCAGGAAAGGCCCTGGATCTTACCTGAGTATTCTCCTTATCTCCATACTGGGCCCCTTCTCAGACATGGGCTTTCAGTTGCCCTTGAAAAGGATATTCCCTCCTAGTGCAGGACAGGATCTGCCCATTCTGATGTCATGATAAGGATGAGGGAGCCAGGTAAAGATCAGTATGGCAGTTATTCAAAAAGTTGTGATTGGGGTACATGGGAGGCTCAGTCTGTTAAGCATCTAACTTTGGCTCAGGTCATGATCTCATGGTTCGTGAGTTTAAGCCCCGCATAGGGCTCTGGGCTCACAGCTCAGAGCCTGGAGCCTGCTTCGGATTCTGTGTCTCCCTCTCTCTCTGCCACTCCCCACTCGCTCGTGCTCTCTCTCTCTCTCTCTCAAAAATGAATAAATGTTACAAAAAAAGTAGTGATTCGTTTATCAAAAAGTTAAAGAATTACTGTATGACCTAGCATTACCCAAAAGAACTGAAAGCATTTTCTCAAACAAATCCTCGTACACAAATATTCACAGCAGCACTCTTGATGACAGCCAAAGGCTAGTAACAGCCCAAATGTCCATCAACTAATGAATGGATAAGCCAAATGTGGAATATCCACACAATGGAATGTTATGTTGCCATAAAAAGAATAAAGTGCTGATACATGCTGTAATATGAAAGAAACTTGAAAACATAATGCTAAGTAAAAGAAGCCAGACAAAAAAGGACAAATATCATAGGATTCTATTTAGATGAAATATGCAGATGGACAAATCCATAGAGGCAGAAAGTAGATTAGTGGTTGCCAGGGGCTTGGGGTAGGAGGGAATGGGGAGTGTCTTAGTGTACAAGATTTCTCATTGAAGTAATGAAAATGTTTTGGGACTAGAGAGTGGTGTTAGTTGCATATCACTGTGAATGTATTAGATACCACTAACCTTAAAACAGTTTATTTTATATTATGTGGATTTCATCTCACTTTAAAAAAAAAAGCTGCAATCTTTGTTTCAGGCTTTCAATAGGGTAACTACATAACTTATCATCCAATCCAGGATATTTTAGAGGGGGTTTTAATAATTTAACCAGGGCAACAGGAATTAATAAAATTTCACTGAAGTGTCAGCAATTTCTACATTATTTCTACATATCCAGATGACACGTACAGACACCTGAGCTAATTTTCTAGGTACTTACATGAAGTCAGATGAGAGGCAGTAGGTTAAAAATGCCCCACCTCTCTGGCACTGGGAAATGAGGTGCACGTGTGATTCCTGCCCAAAGGTCACATTCCCAGGCTCTCCCATGCCTCCTCTGCACCCACTGTTTGCTCTGCCTGAATGCCCTCCCACTCTGGGCACCTACTGAAACACCAGCGTGGGGAGGCTGAGATAAAGATGCCTGGCATGAGAAGCCTCCCTGGCTTCCCAGGCAAAGCCAGGTGCTGCTTCTTACCTTGTTTCCATTTGCTGCATTATATAGTTGTGCATCTACTCCACTCCCTTGACTGTCATCCACTTGAGGACAGGGAGTACACCGTATTCAAAATCTCAAACACAATGGCTCCAATGACATTCTTGAGTAAATCTTGGTAAACTGAATGCACTAATCTTAAGATGGGGAATGCATATGGCTCATTCATTCATTTAACTGGCTTTAAGTGACCATCTACTATCTGCCAGCTTCTGGTGATCGTGTGGAACTAGGTAAGCAGTCTCTGATCTCAAGTTGTCCATGGTTCATTGTTGGAGAAAAAAGGTAGAATTCCAACTGTGATAAGAGACACAGAGGACTGCAGGCTACTGATGACTGTCCTGGGTGATAGGGATATGGGATTTGATCTGGTCAAGGCAGGCCTCTGAAAAGGTGGTGATCAAACTGAGCTCTAAAGCATGAGGAGGAGGATCTGTAAGGTGGGGACAGAGTAATGGGCAGAAAGAACAGGTAATGCAAGAGTCCTGTGCAGAAGGAAGAGGGTCATATCCAAGCAACTGAAAGGGAATTAGTTGGTAAAGCTAGAAGAGAAGGAGAGAGAGAAGAGAGTGAGGAAGGGGGGGCAGAGGTGGGCAGGGAGAAGGGACAAGGGGACAAGGTGACATTGGAGATGACCAAGGGCTAGGCTATGCAATGGGAAGTGATTCTAAACAGGCAAGTGTCACAATTCAAAATGCATTTAGTAAAAATCATTCTGGCTACACTTTGAGAATGGATTAGAAAGTAAATTTAGTGATAAACCTGAAAATAATATACTATTGTATGCAAACTATCCTTCAATTAAAAAGTAATAGAAATTAAAAATAAAGAAAAGAGATTTGAGGGACCAGGCTGGGAATTAAGGGGAAGTTATGTCAGGTGTCCAGGTGAGAGAGGATGATGGCATGGACCAAGGACATGATCATTTCTCTACTGACACAATTCCCCAGTTCCAGAAATCTGCAAAGCCACCCTAAACCCTTCCCACTGCCCAACGTGACTCCCATAGGTGGAGTCAGAACCATCTGCGGATTCCCACCTTCTTTGACTAGAATCATTGTCAGGTCCTGACCAGTTAGCTAATCTTGAGAAAAGTAATCAGAATATGAAACCATTCATTTCTTCATAAAATGCAAATGAGCCATCAAAGCCCCAAACCTCTCAGGCAGTTGGGAGGATTCAGTGAAAGATGCACTTAAAGCGCTTAGCACAGTGCCCAGCAGTGAGCACTGAACACACGTATTATTACCTAGTACACGATTATCAATCATTACTTTTTAAAACAAGAAAGCCCTTTGGTAAGCTTCTCCTCTGAAGTGTGTACTCTTTTGAGGGCAGAAGCTTGATCTATTTCCCCATGTTTGAATGAGAGCCTGGCACCCTGTGGGTGCTCAGTGAAGGGACTGTCTAATGTGGGAGAAGAGGAGTGAAAACTGGCCCATGAATTCCAGGTTATAAAGCAAGTTAAAGTGAGGCTACACAGGCAGAATGGGGGGGGAAGGGAGAAAGGAGACAAATCAGATTCCTTCTAACTCACTTCAACACTGGCCCCCCAGGGCATCCTAGGAGCATGGGATGCAGGCGGCCAATCACTTGCATCTGAGACCCCGTTGAGAACACAGCTGAGTTCTGCTGCTGGGCAGGAGTGGTCCAGGAATGCTAAACCTGCTTCTCCCCATCTGTGAGAGAGTTTTCTCTCTTGCTAAGAGGATGTCATTTCCTACTCTCTCCCAGCTCAATCCAGGAGTTGTGCCTCTGAAAAGTTAAGCTAATAAAGTGGCGGCCATGGTGGCAGTGATAAGCGGCTTAGCATGGGGGCCTGGTGCTGACCTGGCAGCTTTCTCACCTGACAACCACTTGTGGAGCTTATGAGAAGGGAAAACGAGAATTATCTTTCCCTCCTGGGAGATCATCCTCTCGCTTCCTTAGAAATTAGTTACAAGGCCAGGATGCAGTGAGGGATTCAGCACTTCTAAATTATAAAGGGAAAATGTTGGGGAGGGTCACCCTAGGCTCCTACAATGGCTTAAGGCTGATGGAAAATGGCCTAATTTAGGAAGAAATAACGGTCAAGTAGAGACCTCTTCCCTAAGATTTTTCTCTGAGCTTATTCTTATGAATGAAGAGTCGGGGGAAAGGAGGAAGGGAAAGAAATGAAGAGAAAATGAGACGGGAAGACAGAAACTAAGAGAACAGCATCCCCCAACAACAGAGTGGGGAATTAGGAATGATCAGGGCTGTCATGAATAAAGTCACCTAACCTACAATGGTGATGAAGGAAAATTAGTCTTTTTATCTGTTCTGATTGCCCAAGTATCAGAGACCCAGTTCAGATGCTGCACAGATTATTGGACACAGATTTTTGCTTTGAGCTGCTCATTGTCTACCATTTGTACTTAAGATCGAGCTTAAAATCCTTAACAGAGTCTGCAGGAACCTGCACAATCTAATCTCACATCTACCAAGGGACAAGCATTATCAGCTGCTTTGAAGACTGGTAAAATGAGTAAGACAGCTTTTGCCAGAAATGCCATGTGCAGTTCACAGGGCAGTGTACTGAACAACTCTAAGGATCATCATTACCAACATGATCATCATAGATTTGTAATACACATACAGAGACAGGTACACACAATTTTTTTTTTTTTGGCCCACAACAGTAATATGTCAGGTTGGTTGCCTTCTGAAGACTTTTCTGACCACATACTAAACGTCACTCTTCCATGTTACTCTTTATTGTATCATCCTATACATTTCCTTTAGAGCATTTAGTGTAATCTAAAAGTATAGTATTTGTTTACTTTTCTTTATTATCAGTCTTCCCACTAGAAGGTGAGCTCCACACAGGCAGGGACCGTGATGGTCTTACCTCTTTTTACCCTTGAAGAATAAGTAAGTACTCAGTTGTTTGTTGATTGCGTAAATGAACATCACTAAAGTGGTGACTGGTATTTTAGTCTCCGGATTGCTCCAATCAGTTGTGGCATCCCAAAACAAGGAAAAGATTCAATAGCCAGTTGAGTCACCTTGACTCTATACAAACTATATGGAAACAAATGAATGGGAATGGAAAGACACAAGCCAGATCAGTGATGATCTTGTCCTCTTAGGATCTGTGAACAGATGGAGAATGCACTAATATGAGCCATCTCTATTCTAAAACATAGAGGAAGGAAAGAGAGTGGGCAGTAAAAAACGGTGCTGTGGGCAGCCTCTGAGACAACCCCCAATGATACCCACCTTCTGGTTTTCATGACTTGAGTAATCCCCTCCCCATAAATGTAGACTTAATATAATGACTCATTTCTAATTAACTGAATACAGAAAAAATGATGGCATGTCACTTTCTTAAAAATTTATATATTTTTTAATTTAAATTTTCGTTAGTTAACATACAGTGCAATACTGGTTTCAGGAGTAGAATTCAGTGATTCATCACTTACACTGAACACCAGTGCTTATCACAACAGTGCTCTCCTTAATACCCATCACCCGTCTAGTCCATCTCCCACCCACCTCCACCCATGAACCTCAGTTTGTTCTCCATTTTTAAGAGTCTCTTGTGGTTTCTCTCTCTCCTCTTCCCCGCCTCCTGCTTCCCATACATTCATCTGTTTTGTTTCTTAAATTCCAAATATGAGTGAAACCATATGGTATTTGTCTTTCTCTGACTTATTTCACTTAGCATAATACATTCTAGCTCCAGGGGCGCCTGGGTGGCTCAGTTGGTTGGGCGTCCGACTTCAGCTCAGGTCATGATCTCACAGTCCATGAGTTCGAGCCCCGTGTCGGGCTCTGTGCTGACAGCTCAGAGACTGGAGCCTGCTTCCGATTCTGTGTCTCCCTCTCTCTCTGCCCCTCCCTTGCTCATGCTCTGTCTCTCTCTGTCCCAAAAATAAATTTAAAAAAATACATTCTAGCTCCATCCACGTTATTGCAAATGGCAAGATTTCATTCTTTTTGGTAGCTAATATTCCATGGTGTATATGTACCACATCTTCTTTATCCTTTCATCAGTCGATAGGATGGCATGTCACTTATAATACTAGGTTATAAAAAGTGTGGCTTCCAACTTAGGAACTCTCTGGTTCCTTTCTCTGTCTTTCAATCTTTCTCCGTCTCTCTCTCTCTCTGAGATCACCAGGTACCATGCTGTGAGGACACTCAAGCAATCTATATAGAGGTTCACATTGTGAAGCTGCCCAGTAACTACATGGGGGAGCTTAGAGGCTGATCTTCTGAGGCCTGCCAAGAGCTATTTGACTGAACCTGGAAGTGGGTCCTCCAACCCAGCCTTCAGATGAGACTGCAGCCCCATGACAGACCTCAAGCCAGGGGCACGCAGTTAACCACTCCCTGATTCCCAACCCACAAATACTGTAGGAAAATAAACATTTGTTGTTTTAAGCCAAACAAGTTTGGTGATAACTTATTACATAGTATTAGTATTAGTGTTATATCTATTAGTATAGATAACTAATACATATGGGAACATCTAGGCATTGCTAACCCAGGTTGAGGGTAGTTTCCTACATTATTCTTGGATTATTTCAGAGCCGTTGTTTCCTTTCCTCCTGGCTACCATCACCAAATGACACAACAGCTTGGAAGTCCTCAAGAAACCTCACTGAAGTTGGGAGTTAATGCCTCCATCTCTGTGTCAAACAGACCTGATCTGTTTGAAACCTGATCCTGCCAAATCCAAGGTCAGCTACAAGGAACAAATGAGTAAGTTCCTTACTGCCTCTTAATCTTCGTTTCCACACAAGTGTGGGATATAAAAGGATCTACCATACTGTCCACCTCTCAGTATTGGTATAAAGGTAGATGGAGTCAATACACTCAGAATCCTTAACCTGGTGCCCAGCACATGGAAGGTTCTAACACAATGTTAGGTATTATTTTTATCTTTCACTCGGCCATTAACAAAGTCAAGTGCAGAATCCTTGATATTTTCGCCAGGTTGCCAGAAGAGTGAGAACACTGGTGCTCTTGAGCAAGGACCTGATCACATACCTGTGTAATTTCAAACCATTTCACAGGATAAGGGAGTGGTAAATAAACTATAATAAGTAACTGTGGGATACACAAGATGGCAGTTATGTGCATGTGGGTGGCTTTCTATTATTAAGCCAGGTCATTCTCATTTTATCCCTATAATATCTCCATGAAGCTCACTTCTAGACAAAGAAAAAGAAACCAACACATAGCTACTAAATATCGCTCGGAATTACTGAGGGATTTGTCTAAGGGCACACTCTTGGCATTGCTAAGTCTGAACTTACACTTGGGTCTTGTGACACCAAGGACAGTGCTTTGCCCGAGTGGTTTAATTCTGTTACGAAGGTGGTAACTGAGCCAGCTGTACTGCTTCCTCTCTGTCCCTGAGTTCTGAGGCCAGAACTGGACAAGCTCCTGGCACTTTCCCTGTAGACCCATCCCTTTGTTATACTTTCTCCTCATTAGAACTTCACTTTCATTGCCAAGCCAGCTCTCCTAATCTCGTGTCAACTCTGCCGCCTCTAATTATTTCACTGTAATTATTTTTCCTTAACAAAGGAGATAAAACTAATCATAACATCTTTTTGTAAGCCTCCAAGAGTCATGCTTAAATTACTGCACTGATTTGAAAACCCCAGCAAGCAAATAGGAAATAATTATACTTTTATCTGGGTTGTGGCTGATGTTTTGCCAGATACCTACTAAGTTCTTGTATAAAAACAAGAGGTCATGAGCAGAAAAACGACTTTGTCATGAAAATCCTTCAACTTGTGATGAATCTTCCTTCTGCAATTTTGTGACATGGAGGGGACTGGAATGCGGCGGACAGAGCTGGAGAATCAGTGATGTCTCCAATGTGTCCCCAAATGACACTGTTCTCAGGGTAGACTCCTAACCTCTGATTAGTGCAAAGCTGCCATCTGGTCAACTCCTCCCCAGAAATGGCTGGATGTGTGAACTTCAATGGGGTGCAAAGTGAAAACAATGGCTAACATTTGTTATGCACTTACTATAGGCTAAGAACCGTTCTAGGAAATTGATGTGCCTTGCCTCCTTTAACCACTATAATTGCCTAAGATGCAATTGTCAGTGTGCCCATTATACAGATGAGGAAACAGATTAAATAACTTAGCCAGAGCTACAAAGTGAGCAAATGGCACAAGTGGGTCTGGAGCTCAGATCTATCTCATTCAAAAATGCTTGTTCTTTCCACTAATCTAATCTAGGTAGCACCTGGGTGGGGAGGTGAGGCTAAAGGAGTAGGTGGACCCTTATTTTAGAGACTCTCCTTGCATTCAAGTCTCTCCCCACATGGATGCCTCAGTATCTCCCTCAGAAGATCTAAATGTGATTATGCACATAGCGCACTGACTGATGCACTGAAGGCTCTCAATGCATGCCAACTCCTTGGCTGTCTAACATTTTCTTACGGAAGAAAATAAACATGTGCTCAGTGCTGTGGGGCTGGTGAGTGAGAAACTAGGAAGGGGCCCCAGGGAAGCTGTGCTTATCCCAACAGCAAGAGGTCTCTGAAGACAAGACTGTGGCATAAGATAAGGGGAACAGGAACTTTAGTGCTTCAGATCTTCCATAAGTATCCAGCGAAAATCCTCATCAGTGATAACTCCGGAGTCAAAACAGAGGATAAAAGTACTTCTGGGGTGGAAATAGATAGTGGAGTCCAAATGTGAGGTCATACACTACAAGGTGTCTCCATCCAGCCCAAAGGGTAACAACCCCTTTTGCTAACCACCTCAACTTAAACAGGATCAATCAAGGCACAGGGTATATCTTAGCTTTTGTTCCCCTAGAAGCAGAGGCTGAGTGAAAGATCCAGGCATAAGTAGTTTATTTGGGAGGTGACTGCAGGTGAACGAGGTAGAGAAAGGGACAGGGTTTGCATTATTAGGCAGATTACCACTGTGGTGAGTTGGAGCTTGATCCCACTGGGGAATTCTGGGAGCCAAGGTCAGAGTTATCCTACCCACAAGGCGGGGGATCTGGGATATTTGGACACCAACTTGCATCCGTCATGGAACAGGGAGCCCTTCCAGGGGGAGTTAATTTGCCAGCACTTCCAGCCTGCACTGCACACAGAGGAACATAAATGGCTCCAAAAAAAGAAATCCTCAGGCAGAGATGTCAATGCTGCCAGCTGGAAGTTGGGTTGCTGTGCACCCCAGTGGTAAGGACAGGAGCAGGGCACTGATGGAGGGACAAACTTAGAGGCTGGAAGCCCTTTCCTCTTCTGACCAGGAAGCTATCCTGGACAGTTCCTTTCCTTCCTTTGCTAGCCCAGCCCTGACTCAATGACATCCTTTTCCTTCAATCCATTAACCAGCTTCCAGGCTTCTCGAACCTTTCCCCCTACCTTCTCTACTCTGCCAGTTTCCTCCCCTTCTGGTGTGCAGAAAAGGCTCTCACAGTCACCACAAGTTGATGGACAAATTAACCTTCACTCAGTTAACTGTTCTGAGCTGAAGGGGAGATGTCTTCCAGCCAGGAAGACTCTGGCACCTCCTAGACTGTGCACTGAGTTGGGGTTCCGTGGTGCCAGGTACTTTCTCCTCATTACAAGTTCACTTTCATTGCCAAGCCAGCTCTCCTAATCTCGTGGCAACTCTGTCAACCTCTTCTGCCCCTCTCTATATGACACGCCGTGGAACTTCTCCCTGGACAGTGGCCTGAAGGGCAGGAAGATGCAGGTTGTACAGAGGCTTCTACCAATTCTACTTCCCTTTAATTCTGAGCACATTTGGTGACCATGCAAGGTGAATGAACAGGAAGGGCTTCATGAACCCCCTGCAGTTCAGGGGGTTAACAAGGAATACAAACAGGTCATGGATGATTTCAATGCTCTGGCGTCTTACCAAGGCCAGATTTACTCCCTACCCTTATCCCATTGGTGGTGAATGAGCCACCCAAAGCAGCCACCCTCCCACGTCTACACTGCCAAACAGAACTCAGATGGTAGAGATGCCTACAGCATGGGGGTGGTTGCAGAACTGGGCTCCCGGGTAATTTCACTTATGTAATATGCAAGAGAAGAGGAAGCTCATCTCTTGTTGGGATGGGGGTGTGGTTGCAATGACCATACCCTTCCACAAGCAGAACTTTCATGTATGTAATATTTGGTATCTTTGAGATTTTTTTTTTAAATAAAGGGGCCAATTGGTTTTCATTCATATGTGCACCAAATTGCAACTAAGATTCTGCCATATTCCACCATGAGTTTAGGATCCTGGGAGGAAGTCTCTGAGTAATTAAGAAGAAGGCTGCCTGAGTTCATGCCTAAACTCTACCACTTACTGGGCATGGCCTCATACAGTTTCCCCAAGTGTTTCTTGAGACTAATGAGTTCCACCTCATGGGGTTGTTGGAAGGACTCAATTAGTCCTCACGTCTGGCCATGTGTTCATATTCAATAAATAGTAGAATGTAAAATCCTGCAATATAAACAAGGTAAGTCCCTTCTCTCCATAAGCTGCAGCCCAACAAAGGAGACAATGTGGATCGTATCATCACACAAATTGTTATATAATCACAAAAGTGCAATGTGTTCTGGAGGAAAGCACCCAGGCTCTATGAGGATTGTTTCAGATAGAAAAGCATTAGTCTAGTTTAATTTCTTCTCTTGACACTTGGGTGGACTGAGGCGTTTAATGTGGAGATCCTGGCTAAAGGTCATGCACAGAGAGCCAGGCAGGATAGGAACTCTTTACTTCTAAATCCCATCCTCTTTCAATGCATGAGGTTTCCTCACATAAATCACTGGGTCTACTCATGTTGCCCTGAGGCCACTACAGGTCGATAGTCTGCAAAGATTCCAAGTCTTAAGGGATTGTGCAAACTGTCTACCAACTGCATATATCCCCCGCTTCTGCTCTTGTCTTTAATGCTCCTGGGAAGGCATACAGCTTCTATTTGAATTCCCCCAAATGGTGGAGTACTCACTCTCCCAAGTGACTCAACTCTCAAAATCAAGAAATCATCCTTTGGATAGAATATAATTCAACAAAGCACCTTCCTCAGCACCCAGCAAGGTTTACCATTTGCATTTGCTCATCCAGAGATCTGACCAAGATGAGGCCTTGTGGTGCTGTAATGAGCCACTCAGACCCCCTTTAGGAATCAAGGATTTGTACCCCCAGCTTCCAGGAATGTGGGAAGCAGCTAACTCTCAGCTTTCTGTCTTCTCTTGGGATTGCCTCAGCTGAGGAGAGCCACCTTGCTGAAGTTCATGCCCTCTTCCTGAGGCATCTCGGGTATAAAGATCTCTGACTCCAATGTGGGGCAGTCCTGAATGGTCATTCAATTTTCCAGACTCCCCACTGGGTCAGCTTAGGCTTCTGTTTGATATGTCATTGCAGCTCAAATATATAATTCCTGCTCTGGGTCATTCCCCCTCCACAGGTGCCAATCCTAGAGACCACCCTGATAAACCTGCACACACTAATTATCTCAGAGCCTACTGCTTCAGAAACCCAGCCTGCCATACACACTCATGTCTGGAGGGAGGCACAAACCAGAAGCCAGGTGTCCAGACTCCCATATAAAAGAATCTTTGTCCTTGTAGTAGTTTTCTAGGGCTGACCTAACAGACTAGATGGCTTACCTGATAGAAATGTATTATCTCACAGTCCTGGAGTAGAGGTTGGAGACAAAGGTATTGGCAGGGTCAGTTTATTCTGAGCAATGGAAGAGAGAATCTCTTCCATGACTCTCCTAGCTTCTGATTGTTGGCTGACAATCATTGATGTTCCTCCTCGAAGCATCAGTCCCATCTCTGCCTTCATCTGTATATGGTGTTCTTCCTTTGTCTGTGTCCAAACTTCCCCTTTTTATAAGAACACTAGTCATACTGGATGAGGGGCCCACCCTTCTCCAGTATCGGCTCATCTTAACTAATTACAACTGCAAAGACTATTTCCAAACAAGGTTGCACTCTGAGGTACTGGAGATTAGAGTTTCAACATACAAATGGGGGTGGAGGGGGCACACAATTTAGCCCATTACAAGGAAGGAGAACATGGGCCTGACTTTTTCACACCCGTCCCCACCCCACCCTGCATTCTGTTTGTCCTGGTTATTCTCTCATATCATGGGCTTTCAGCTGGGGGTCCCGTATTTCTTGCCATGAGGACACACTGAAAAATACACATGCCCTGAAACTAAACTAGCTCCTAAACACCTCTCCCCAAGTGATGGAGAAGTCTCTGCTAGGAACATGCATCAAAGTCGAGGGGAATCTTTGTATTCTGCTGGCCTGACTTACAAGGTAAAGTGGCATGCAGATTTCTTATTTAATAAATTCCCACAGAAAATTAGTTTTTCACAGTGGGAAGAATTTCAAGGCTTGCCGAGATGAGCGGGCAGGATCTAATCACTGTTGAGGCTTTGTACATACACCAGGCATTGCCGATCTCCGAATGATCCAATTACTCTGCTGAGGCCCATCTGCCTTACCTGCATACTAATCTCGAGACAGGGGAGCAAGAAACACACTGGCCTTTTCGGGAAGCTCCAGACGCACATAGCTCCCTCACTGACCTTCTGCCAATTACATTCATCTCAATTCTATTAGCTCATCTTTTGCCCGAAGGTGACATATGCCTGGCTTAGAGGGAAACGTGCCTCCAACAGCTTCCCTCAGCAAGGGGAGAGGGTGCCAGCTCTGGAGTGCACATGCACAGCTCACCACCCAAAGTCCCCAAATCTGTCTTCCTGTGATTCCTCTCAATGAGGACCAGTGAATTCAGGAGGATGCATCCTTCCTGGGAGACAGAGCAATGTCTACGTTGGCCTAGATATGATAGTGTTTTTTTGTAGGGAGGGAAGAGAGAAGAAGGAAAGACAAAGTGATCAAATAGGGTGAGACACCTGGGTTTGAGTACAAGTTTCACTCCTAGAGGGTGACTTAGAACAGACAGATTCACTCTTTTGAGCCTCTGAAGTCTCACAGGTAAAATGGACAGTGTTTTTGACTGTCTGGCCCCGCCCTACTTCCTTCTATCCACCTGCCATCACCTCTGTCCCATTGAGCTTGGGATATTTTATGAGCTAGAAGGGATAGAGGAACATATAGTAAGTGTGTCTAATAAATGCCCCCCTTGTGCAAATGAGCATCTAACTACTTGTGTCTTTGTGTAATGCAGATTCTCCATGCTATAGAAACACCAGGAAGGGCAGAGAAGTCAGGTATGACTTGTCAAAGTAACTTCTCAAAAACAATGTTTAAACAAACAAGGGTGGGAGGAGGGAGAAAGGGCATTCTAGAAATATGTTGTAAGAACAAACAGGTGGAGTAGAGATTATTATGGCATGTGTTAAATGACAGGGACTTCTTTGAAAAAAAACTAGATGGGATTTGCCTGTACTTTCCAGGAGAGAAAACAATTCCCCCTAAAATATGCACACAGAATTGTATCTAATAGAAGAAAGTCAGCTCAGGCAATTCCAAGAGAAGCCTGGGGTCCCTGAGTCTGACGTTGGGGGCTGGAAAGGTGTGCATGTGTATACTGAGGGTGGGGGAGTTTAGGATAACTTACCTGAGATGACAATAGCCAAGGGCAAACTTAACAGCACAGCTGAATCCATAGTCTTAAGACTCCATGTGGGCAGAACCTTGAGAGTCTCTTTGTGACTTAAAAGTTTGTCATTCAGTGTTTAAAATATAATAACTACGTGCCAGTCTCTAGGCTTCCAGTAGAGGGGAAGAGGATATGCAGGAGTAGGAGAAAATTTTATGAAGACTTTTCTGCCCCTATAGTAAAATGAAGGAATCTCACTTCAAAGAAAGGCAGCACAGTATAACTCTATGGAACAACAGAGGCTTAGAGTTATTCAGACTTCATTTTAAACTCTGGCTCTGCTATTTGTCAACTGTGGACCTTGGGATAGGGTACTGCATATGTAAGTATCAGTTTACTCATCTACCAAATGGGAATATTAATTCTTACTTAATAGTGCTATTGCAAGGTTCAGAGACACTATGAATATATTTCCCAGAATAATGCTTGACTTATGGTAGGCAAAAAATAATGGGTACTTGTCAGTATTCAGAGCTTACAGTCCAACAGCGGGAGTACATTCATTCATCCAACAAATATCCGCTGAGCCCTGTACATGTTACAGGCGTTATGATATGTATAACTATGAATAACAATGAAAAGTTACAAGGACCATCAGAAGTACTAGGGTCTATGAGACTTTAAAGGTAGCGCAAGTCACTTCTAGGTGGAGAAGCAAGGAAAGCTTCCTAAAAAAATGTTTGAGAATGGAGAGACTGGGGCAGGCATTTCCAATAAAGGTGAGACCATGAGCAAAGTATTAAGGTGGAAAACCTGAGCATATGAACAAAGGATAGCAAAGAGTCTCATTTGGGTCTGGCTTATGACATGTGAAACAGCATCGCCCAACAAAAATTTCCATGGTAATGGAAATTCCTATATCCTTACAGTCCAATATGGTAGTCATGAACTCCATGTGGCCACTGAGCAATTGAAATGGGCTGTCATGGCTAAATACCTGAATTTCTAATTTTATTTTCAATTAATTTTTATTTAAGTGTAAGGGTCACAGATAGTTAATGGCTACCATACTAGCTAGCTAGCACAGGTGTGAAGGGCAATTAGAAGCAAATCGTCTGAACAAATAAACTGGGATAGGACTGTGGAGGGCCTTGAGTGCCATGCTAAGAATTACGTTCCATCCTTAGATTATAAGCCATCACAGCTCAGCTCCTGGAAAGCCAATCCAGTTACAGAGTGCAAGATGAACTCTAAAGGGGGACTCCAGAAGTAAGAGGATCAGATTGCCAAAGCCTAAAATTGTTCTGAAGAGCAAGAATTAGGATCCTGCCTTTAAAAAACGACAAAGACAATGGACAGGAGAGGACGGATGGTAAGAAATGGCCCCCAAGGATAGCCTTCAGAAAATGGTAGGTTAAGAGGGTTAAGGGAGACAAATGTGGCTGCGGGGATGTGATATGTGAACTTAACCTGTGTCTTGTGATTCTAGGAAAGAGTGAAGAAGGGCTTATGATCTGGAGTGAAGATGAGGAGACAAGTATCTATGGGGCAGACAGCAGTGATTATTGATACAAGAACAGCCTCTCTGCACCTCATGTGCCTCCTGAATAGAAATACTGTATTGTCTGCCTCTTTGGGGAAAGATTTATCTTTAATTTCCCCATGTAATCTAAGCAATGTAGGCTAAGATTTGCGGATTGGAGCCCCAGGGGCCTAGAGAGGGACTTTTGCAGCTTCATCAGTGTCCTTCCAGGGAGAGAAGGCTGATTTGGCATTCCCAGCACTGCCTACTCCTCTCATGTCCTTCTCAGAGCTGACCGCTAGGTCCCCAAGAACCCTGCATGACTTACCGGAGACCGGTGATTTGTTTTTGTCCTATTAACTTTTTGAAAGGACAGAAACAGATTACTGGGCTGGAGGGATGGCCTGGAAAGAATACGGATGAGGAACGGGCTGCCTGAGGCCAGAGCAGGGCAGTTGGGATGAGCAGGGCCAAAGAGCTAACGGAGGAAATAGAATCTCCATCTCTTCACTCACATCTACTGCAATAAATCTCTTTGCAGAAATGCAACTGTTTGAGGAGAGTGTTCCCTCTCACTTTCATGCTCTTGAGCACGTGCTCTGTCTCTCTTACTCCTTGGCATGTGTTTTTCCCTTTGCTTAGAAAACATTCTCTCCTCCACGCTCTCCATTCACATTTGGATGTATTCATTCATGAATCAATGAATAATATGTTTAGTATCTACTATTTGCCTATTATCGTGCTAGAAACTGAGGTCACCACAGTAATAAAATGAGATAGGATTCAACCCCCACCCATGAAATGTAGAAAGCAGGGAGAAAACTCAGGTACTAATCAGTAAACTGTCCAAAATGAG
This sequence comes from Panthera tigris, assembly GCF_018350195.1. Taxonomy (NCBI): domain Eukaryota; kingdom Metazoa; phylum Chordata; class Mammalia; order Carnivora; family Felidae; genus Panthera; species Panthera tigris. The sequence goes on from NC_056675.1 coordinate 36,519,845, forward strand.
GGTGAAATTATAAGCTTAAATAACGTTGTTGAAGCAACTCTTGCCAGGATTTAAGCATGACCATGCAAACACCTCTCTGAGAGGCCATCTCTGTGCCTTGATTTATTCACCTGCAAAATAGTGTTAAGAAAAGAGCCCACATATGTTGTGTAGAGAATAAAATATGATTTTACATGTGGATGCCCAGAAAGAGCACCACCACTTTGGCTATTATGATTGCCACTCCTCTAAAAAGGTCAAATGGGACAATGGACTCTGGCCCCAGGATCATTCTCTAGGCCAGAATGCTTGAGAAATTAGATTAGTTTTGCATCTGAACAAGAGGGCCACCAGACCTTTCAGAAACACACCAAGAGTCACAACCTCTCCCTTGCCTCTCCAGTAGCCCAGTTAGAACCTTGCTCTATGACACACAGAGGCTATTTCCTAAACTTCTGGCCTTCTGGGGGAACTATGAAAAACCATTTGCAACTACAAAGCTCAAATCTGTAAAATTCCAGAGTGAAAACAGTCTGCTCAGAGAGAAGAATCAAATGAATCGCAACAAAATGTACGATTTATAGGCTGTCTGGTGATATATTCTCACATACGGCTATCGCCAAACTGAAAAAACAAACGTTGGGGGGCACCCAATGAGTCTCCAGAGCAACTTGCAGTAGGGTTGAAAAGGTTTGCCCATCTTATACCAGCCAAGAGACTGGCCCTCCTGAGGCTTGTTGCTTTCCTAGGTGCTGAAGCATGTCGTTCTCACACAAAAGTTTCTCTTTGAAATTAAGTGGAGCAAACCTCGAGGGTGGCTACTCTATCTTTCCCCATGTGTTCTTGTAGATTCAAAGCTGATTTTTTGAGAATAACATTGATCCTACCCACACACTTCCCAGGAGATAGTAATGATAAAAACAGGAAATATTAAAGTTTAAATACCTATGAGCCTTTAAGGAGGCTGGATTAGGACACAAAAAGAAGAAGGCAGAATGGAATAACTGGTTCCATGATAAAAAGGGATAAGTAGGTTTAAATGGTGGTAGAGGAAAGAAGACTTGACTTAAAGTACAGGAGTAAGGTAGGTTGCAAAGGAGGAGTGTAGAGAGAAAGCAGAGTGATTTGGGCAGCTGATGAACAGGATGGGAAATTGGAACTAATAAGTGATGTTGAGTAAGTGTAGTGGATATTGTTGGTGCCTCACCCATGCCCTCTTTACCTGCCACAGCACCAGCCCACAGATGCTGGGGTGTTGGCTGATGGTAACTGACACATCCCCTTCTCCACATGGAAACCCCCTCCACTGGAAGGCTAGCCTACCCTCCCCCTACTCCAGGAGGCAAACTTCAGCCAAGGCTCGGGGGTACAAAAAGCTTGTCTCTCTAGACTCAAGATGGGAAGAAAGGACCAACTCTGTGGTATAATTTGTTCCAGAGCCTCCTGTGGAATCAGTCTGAGACTCGATTCTGATGGAATCCCCATTTCTGCTTCATCGTTTATTTTCCTTATTCTTCTCTCACTCCCCATCTCCACAAAGCACCCACACATACATCTCCTAACAAGAATCCCATCTCAGGTCTCAGATTCTGCTTCTGGGGGACCTAAGACAGGAAGGTTTACACTGCATGTGTAATGCTACCCCTTCCTCCATGTTCTCCTCCTGCAGGAAATCACAGGAAGGCAGACTCACTTTGTGCATTCTTTTGGATTTAGAAATGTGCATCTTGGGCTTTAGTAACATTCTGAGACCAGCTTTAAAATTTAGCAAAACAGCTAAACAGCAAAACAGCTTTCAGTTTGCAATTAAAATAATAGTAATATTTATAATGCATTGAATGCCTCTGTTCTGAGCTCTGTTTTAGGTGTCTGACACCTGTTACCCATTTAATTCTCCTAACAGTCCTAGAAGATGCCCACATTTATCCTAGGTTACAAATGAGTCTGCAAGAGATAAACTAACTTGATCTTAGTCCCATAATGTGTTAGTGGCAGAAATGTGTTCAGACTAGGTTTTCTTGATGTCAACACCCTTATCTATACAACAGGCCACACTGGCTCCTTCTGCAGTTCAACAAGAATAAAGATTAAGCAGCCCAGTTCTCATTTCAGAAGGAAGATGCAGACTCCATTGGCCCCCGTATTTTTAAGCACATACATTTTCTTCTTCAATGATACAGAGGTTGGCATTCATTACAGAGTCCAGCCATGAGTTGACTGAAATCCAGGTCTTCCTTCCAGAAGCTTATCTGAGAAATCTAATATCTGAGACAGATAATCTAATGGGCATGTGGGTCATCCATTTCTTGGGATTCTCTAAGTTCTAGTCTTGTATTAAATTAGAAAGACAGGCATCTGGACCATATTATGTTATCTCCCCCCATGACACTGCCTCAACTAAGTTAAGATTTAACACTATGACCTCAGCATTTATAGCAGATGAGGGCACGAAATGTTGATGCAGACAATCTTTTTGTTGCAGACATTGCTTTTCTATTATAAAATAACCCTGAAAAATGGATACAAGTCATTGATCCCTCTCAGAGTTTAGTGCCTATGCGATGTTCTCTCCTGTAGATGAACTTTGTGTTCACCTCACCATGCAATATAGGTTATATGACCCAATATGTTTCTCATTTTGCCTTTGCTACCGGGAAGCTCAGAGATGATAAATTCAGTGCTCTGATGAATAGAAGAACTATCTTGGATATTTACTCTTATAATGTTTTTGAGTGATTTCTGTATTTCATTTTTGTTGTATTCATCTACCTCAAATTTTTAAATAGGTGTAGTAAAAGACTAAAAGTAAATCAGTGTGTCATTACAAGGAACACCTGCAAAATGGACCACTGTGGTTGTATTCAGATCTGGTAGCATATTTAAAAAACATATCCCCAGGGGCGCTGGGTGGCTCAGTTGATTAAGCATCTGACCGGCTCAGCTCATGATCTCACAGTCCGTGAGTTCGAGCCCCACTTCGGGCTCTGTGCTGACAGCTCAGAGCCTGGAGCCTGCTTCAGATGCTGTGTCCCCTTCTCTCTCTGCTCCTCCCCCACTTGTGCTCTGTCTCTCAAAAATAAATTAAATGTAAAAAAAACATAAAAAATAAAAACATATCCCCAGTGGTAATCCCTCCACTGTACCACTACTGCCATGACCACAATCTAGGCCACCATCACGTTCCACTGGAGTAAGTACAAATACCCACCAAGGGCGGCCCAGCCTCAGTCTCAACCTATGGCTTGCCTCTCCTTTAATTCTCCACCCTCCAACTATATAATCATTGTACACAAAGACCTGGCCCTATTTGTAGATGATCTAAAAGCCTCCAAAGGCTTCCACATATTCAATTGCAAACTACACTTCTAAACAGGAGTACTATGTCGGGTAGACATCTTTCTGGAGCATTACTTTAAGTCCGTGGTAAGTAATTTAGAATATCAATTTGATAAAAGAAATGTGATATAACATGGAACAAAATATCAAATGCACATATACATTTGATATTGGCACAGGAGACTGGGAAGATGTTTCCAACTGGGCGGGGCCACTGAGAACTTCAGGCACCTCAATACCCCATTTCTGTCAGAGCATTCTTGCTCATTCTTCTCTGTCCTCGGGGAGGCTTTCTTGGAAAACTGTGGTAAGTCGGGCTACATGATGATCATCTTATTAAGGCCTCGAGGCATCTGTTGACATCAGCAACCTCATCTCATGACAACTGGGTCCTTCACACACTCAGCTTCATATTCAATGGACCTTGGCCATGTTCTCTTCCCACGTGGCCTTTGCACATGCTTTCCCCCAAACTGGAACACTATTTCCTCCCCACTGCACCTAGACAGCCCCTGCCTTTCTGCAGAATTTGGCATAGGAATCACTTTTGGAAAGTCTTTAATAGAGTGGATCTGATCCTCTTTGGAGCTTCATAAGATCTTGGTCTATCTCTTGTCACTTAGTGTATCTCATAATAAATGGTCTGTGTCTCTCTACCTATCTCTTACTTCTTGTTCCTCACAGTTTATGGCCCTATCATCATCCTTACCATAAACACCATCATCACCATAACTCTCACGATATGCCAGGCATTTCACAAACATTAACTCACTTAACCATTTAAAGTACCACTATCCCCAGTACAGAGATGAGGAGATTAAGGCTTCAAGAGGTGCTGTCATAGGCAGAGATTGTTTGGGGGCTAGTGAAAAGTCGAATTCCAACTCAGATCTGCTCCAATAACAGAGCAAGAATTTTTTTTACAGTTTATTTATTTATTTTGAGAGAGAGACAGAATGTGTGAGCTGGGGAGGGGCAGAGAGAGAGGGAGAGAGAATCCCAAACAGGCTCCACTCTGCCAGCGAGGAGCCCAGTGTGGGGATTGAACCCACAAACTGTGAGACCTAAGCTGAGACCAAGAGTCGGACACTTAACCAACAGAGCTACCCAGCGACCCCCAGAGGAGGAATTTTTAATCCCTCCTAATCATACTTAATTATCAAGGTCCCACTTGGCTAATGGTCTCACCTCTATCAAATCTTTTCCTCAGACCTCACTTTCTCAAGTAAGCCCAACCAGACAAATCATTAATTCTGAATTCTTAATCCTTGATCTCTGTTCCACTTTCTTTCCTTTTGACATTCCACATATTAGCTTTCGACATCCCACGTAATCCATTTTTCTTCTTGTTCATGGTCTGTTTACGGCTAGAATATCAGCTCCACAAAAACAGACAAGGAGCATGTTCTCCGATACACCTAACAAGAATGCAATAAATATTTGTTGAATGATTAAATGAATTAATCCACATTCCCTCTGGATCAGTTAGACCCTCAGAGCCTGGCACATAGCTATCTTGCAGAAAGAAGGAGGTAAGTGAAAATTTGTCACTGGATCAAAGAGTCATGCCTACTCATGAACCTCAGTGAGGAAGTAGGTTCCAGTCCCAGGCCCATGTGTTTTGGTGGTAGTATTTTTGTTGCTAGAATCCCTCAGAACAAAAGGGAGGACCTCTGGGCCTCCATTCAAGGCTGGAAGAACCATGCCTGGCTCTCAGAATGGCCTGAGCCCTGTGCTCTGCTCTGGCTTCTGGAGCTGTGTCCTCTGATGGCCCTTACATGCCACACTCCTTCCATCCCTATTGGCCCCTTACATTAGTGCAGACCCTCTCCTTACTAGGTGCACAGCCAGGACTGGGTGGCTTTCCTTGGATGCCTCATGGTGCCTCCCCTGCTTAGCCATGGGGTGGGAAGAACCCCTGTGCCATTTTGCCACCTTATACATCCAATTAAGCAATGGGGGGAAGCTGGCTGTTTCCTTGACAGCAAATACCCAAACTGACTGAAACAATTAGTTTGTCTATTTTAAAACTGAATTCCAACGCTTCCATGGCAACCCAAGTTATTAAAAGATGTAAATTAAAGTGTTGTGCAGGAAAGATGGCTTGGCATGGAAGGCGCTTGTTTTAGGGAAAAAAACACAAAGAGCTCCAAACCAAGGGCATCCCCCTACTTGGTCCCACATCACAATCCGCTGGAGGGAAACAGTTCCCATGGCTTCTTCTCTTCCCCTTGGCTTCTGTTACTGCCTCATGTCGGAGACACCCTGGTCTCTCAAATGCATGAGAAAGATGAGGAGCCTTGCACTTTCTGAATTGCCTGTGCCAAGAGGGAAACCCAGGAAGAGAAGGAGGAAGGTTTCACATTAATATAGCACCTATGATACAACAAATAATAATTAGAGTTGACGTGTATTGAGCACTTACTAGGACACTGTGCTAAGGGACTTGCTTATGTGCTCTCCAAATGTTCCTATCAGATGAGATAGAATCTCAGCGCATTCCCATTTTGCAGATGGGAAAATTGAGGCCCAGACAGATGAAGCAACGGAAGGAATCACACAGACGTTAAGAGATAAAAATGGAATTAAAGCCCACATCTGTCCAATAATATTCCCTGAATTTGTGCCAGACAGAATGCTGGGCAAATGAATTATTTTGCTTTCTCAGTAATCCTAAACGACAGCATGGCGTAGGGTTGTCAGTTCAGCTTCCTGAGGCAGACAGACGCGGGTGAACCCCAGCACCTCCAATGTTAGTTCTGGGGCCTCAAGGCAAGATCACTAACCTTCAGCACGTCAGTTTCCTTGCCTGTAAAATGAGTGCTGTGTGGTGGTGAGGACAAAGGGGCTGACACAGGAGGGACAGCCTGTCCAGTGTTTGGACGTCGTGTTCACTCATTGTGTCATTATTCTTTATTGGTGAGGATAAGAGGATTAGAGAGGGAAAGCAGCTTGCTCAAGGACACACAGCTGGGGTCTGGGGCCAGCTCTCAACTGCAAGCTTGTGCTCTCTCCCCTATGACTAAGGGAACTACATAGTTGGCTCAAGATCTATAGTTCACAGTCTTTTCAGGAGCTCCAGTCAACATGCCCTTTGTTTCATGTCCTGGGCCACCTTGCAGCTTCTGAAAAGGTATACAGGGAAAGGAGCAGCTGTATCACACTGGCCACGATTTATGGGGTCTTTGTTCTCCATTAAGCACTCACTCGGGGCTGTATCCTGGCTCTCTGCTCCCTGGCCACTCTGAAATGGGTTCAGTTCTTTCAAATTCATGTTAGCAGTTTAACACAGGCTGCTGCTTCTATCTTTGGCCAACACTTGCTGATCTCTCAGGCTTCAGTTTAAACATAAATTCCTGTGAGAGGCTTTCCCTAACCCAACTGGCAAGATCCCTCTAGGATCTGCTTCCCCAGCACCTGGTGCTGCTCTGTGCTAGCTCTCTGCTAGCTGTCATTATGTGCCTGTCCCTCTGTGAGGACATGCACGGAATCTGTTTGTAGGGCTTCCTCAGTGCCCAGAATGGGGTCTGGCACCAAGTAGGTACTTAATAGAAATTTTTGTAATGAATGAATACATTACAGCATTTTTTTTTATTGAACGTGTGTGAGGATTAATTTATTCAAACAAATCTTGAGCAATCCAGGGCTTTGGTTACTATTCCCAGCAAAGAGACATTTACAGCCCAGAAGGGAAAGTGAAAGGATCCTCATCTTGGCCAGGAAACCTCATGAAGTTCGAATTCTCCACCACACCGAGTTCCTAGGCAAGGATGTGTAAGTGCATTTATTCATTCATTCAGTTTTCTCTTTTTTTAAGTGTCTGTTTATTTTGAGAGGTGAGGCAGAGAGAGAGAGGCAGAGAGAGAATTCCAAGAAGGCCCCATGCTGTCAGCACAGAGCCCAACACAGGGCTCAATCTCACAAACCAAACTGCAAGATCATGACCTGAGCTGAAATGAAGAGTCAGATGCTTAACCAACTGAGCCACCCAGGTCCCCTCATTCCATTTTCTACTAATTCATTTTTAAATTAATAGAAATTGAAATTTCTATTAATTCATTTTAAACAGATATTAAGTGTTTACCAACTATGGGCTAAACGTTGAAGGCAGGAACACACGACATTAATCATGGGGTTTATACTTTCAGGGCACAGCCATGAAATAAAACACATTTTTGATCAGACAAATGAGGGAAAAAGATGTAAAGTGTGATAAGCCATACTTTTTTAAGTTTCATGTATAAAATAATGGATGGCACTTACTTTGGAATGGACTAATAGGAATGGCATCTGGGGAAGGATGAGGAAAAGCTAACCAAGTGGAAAACCAGGTAGGGGACATTCTAGGGAGCAAACTATACAAAGACCTTGAAGCGGGAAGAACTTTTGCTACAGGAGAGTGTGTGAGAGGGTCACTGAATCTGGGGAATGAGTGGAGATGGGCCTGAGATGAGGCTGCCCAGGGCAGCAGGACCCAGTCTTGTAAGACCTTGCATGTCTCGTACAAGTTTGGAGAGGTGTGTGTGTGTGTGTGTGGTATTTGCTCTGTTGTTCAGAACACCAGAAATCTTAATGCCACCATTTTATTTGAGCTCATGTCACTGGCTACATACCCCTCCAACTTTGTAACATACCAGGTGTGCAAAGTGTCTGCAGCCAGGAGAACACAAAGAACTGGGACCAAACAGAATTCTGGCACAACAATTCAGTTGCATGGTCTGGGGACCTGGGTAGACTGATCCCCTTCTCTGGGCCTACATTTTCACTTCTGCAGAAATAGGGGAGAGGATCACAAGGTGGACATCTAGGCAATGCACTCTTACGGCCTACAGGACACCTGGAGAAGGGCTGCATCATCTCTGGTTGTTGCACTAACCAGAGCTGCTGTGGCGTGTGGGGCCAGGCTACCAGGAGGTGACTGAGCTGCTTCATATGGGGGACTTCTACAGAACAAAGGCTCTCCGAATGGGTCATCTCTAAAGTCCTCTTAAGGTTCTAATTATCAAGCTAGGGCAAGTTTTTGGCAATGTCTGAAGATACTTTTGATTGTCAAAACCAAGGGAAAGGAAATACTACTGGCATCTAGTGGGTACAGACCAGAGATGCTGGTAAACATTCTACTGTGCACAGACTGCCCCCCACCCACCTTCCATGACAGAATTATCTGGTCCCAAGGGTCAATAATGCCCAGGCTGGGGAACAACAGAATAAGGGAATTATTGGTCATATAAATGAATGAATGAATGAATGAATGAATGGTCTGAATAAAGCATCACTCTCCAGTTAGCAACCCAATAGTTTTTATTTGCATGGGGTGACCAAATATGAATTGTTGCTTTATATAAAACAGCCACAAAAAATAGGCTTCCCCACAATTCTAAGAGGATACATGAGCCAAACGTTATTTCTGGCTCTTTTGACAGAACTCCTCTCCTGACTGGAAATAACCAATATTCGGTAAACCTTATTCTTCCAGGCATGGGGCTCAGCAGTTTACATGTATTAATTTGATGCTCAGAAACACCCATCCTCCCAAATTTACAGATGAGGGAAGAGAGATGCAAAGACTTAAGTTAACTTATTCAAGAGGGGCATGAACCCAGGAGCTCTGGTCTGGGACTCAGGGAAATGAACCATCACCCCTGACTGAACCCAGGGGTCCTGAGCCAGGCTGTGATGTTGTGATTTATAATAAAAAAAATATGTGTGTTTTGTCTGTATTTGCATTCCAGGCACAGAACACCTAAAATGCTTTCCTAAGTGTGGACAGCAATTTTTGAAGGTGTCTTTTGTTATTTATGTTAATGAGATGGCTTTTGGAAAGGCCCTAGGTCACCTCGGGGTGGAGGTTGGTTGCTAGTGGAACCAACCATGTGATTATAAGTCTGGAACTTGCAGTCCCACCCAAGACCTCCTGGGAGGAGAAGGACTGGAGATTGACTTCAATCACCAATGGTCAATGATTTAGTCAGTCTTGCCTATGTAATGAAGTCCCCATATAAACCCCGAAGGACACTTTGGAGAGCCTCTGGGTTAGAGAACTCAATGAAGATGTGGGGAGAGGGGCCACCTCAGAGAGGGCTTGAAAGCCCCATACCTCCTTCCCACGTAACTTCCCCTCTATGACTACCTTTTGACATTCCTGAGTTATATACTTTCATAATAAACAGGTGATCTAGTAAGAAAAATGTTTCCTTGAGTTCTGTAAGCCACTCTAGCAAACTAATCAAACCCAAAGAAGTCATTGGAACCTCTGATCTGCAGCCAGTTGGTCAGAAGCACAGGTGACAATCTGGACTTGCAATCAGTATCTGAATGAGGGAGGGCAGTCTTGTAGGACTAAACCCTTCACCTGCGGGCTCTGGCACTACCTCCAGGTAGATTTAGAACTGGGCAAATTGTAAGACACCCAGTTGGTGTCAGAGAATTGCTGGGGATAGGAAAAAAAAATCACACATAGGAATTGGTGGAATAGAAATGTGGGGTCACTCCCTCTGCTGGTGGGTTCACAGAAGGTACTGTTCACATGTGCATTAGAGCACTTCCCTCAAAGACTATTTAAGCCCCACCCTCAGGAACCTAACTTGAAAGCCATAACCAGAGGTCAGAACAGAAGACCAAAGGACCCATCAGAGCATCTGGTACCAAGCAGATGTCCAGTAAATGTTTGTCAATGAGCATGTAAGTAAGAAAATCACTTCCTGCCTCCAAATTCCATGAGTAAGTATAATTTATTTCTTTACTTTGGCTTCAAAACAAATTTCTTTGGGAAACATTAGCACAGGGAAGATTCTGAAAGGGAACAAGGAGAACTTGAATCAAGCCAGGACCTTTAGGGGACATTAGCTACATCCCAATCACTCTGCCTGTCACTTTGGGGAGGGCAAGGAGCTTCTGAAAAAGCAGGACATATATGTGCATCTATCTGTGCACCCCTGACTCCATTCCCTAAGTTGCAAAAGTTCACATTTTTAGCTAACATTTTGTGTGATGCTTTTCTTAATTTTGCAAGTTGCCATTTGACTGGCAACTTCCTGTTGGGGCACAAGATGGCAGATTGGATGATTTAAGGGGGAAAAATGTGGATGTACTGGAAGTTTTAAAAAACCCTCCAGGACTCTAATGTGACCTTCTGGGTGAGAACATAGCATTATGTTGATGTATATGACATCTCTCTTAATGATGTATGAAATCTCTTTATGGTGGCAGATCAATGAGGTGGTAGAGAAGAACCTGGAAGAAGACGTATGAGCCTGGGAAACTGTTACTGACACCCCTGCCTTAGAATAAGTGGGAAGTTTAAGAGGCCTGGAAGCCTCTCCATCTGGAAAATGCTCATCTACAAAAGATCCAAAGAACATCTGGCCTCAGTGACCAGACTTAGAAAACAGGGCATCATTTGTATGCAGGCTCTCAAGGCAACAATTTTGAGTTCTCCCACCTTAGGGCCCAAGTGGGAAATTAGCTCCCCTCACAGAACCCTAGCTATTTATGGGAGAGGCTAACGGGACTCTGGGAGCACCAGAGCATGGTGAAATGGGAGAAAGACTTTCTCCCCAAGCTGATGCCGCGTTTTACCTCCCAGGTACCAAAGACTCCTCAGAGAGCTCTTATAACACCTAGACCTCACCCATCATCCACCAAGCTCTTTCTTAGTAACTGTTCCTCTGACCATTAGTACTCAAATCTATAGATAAGGCAACTGAGACTAGAGAAGTTAAGGAGTTTGCCTTTGAGTCAGCTTTATTCTGCTTAAAGATGGAACAAGAGAGAAGGCTGGTGATAATCTAGAGAACTTTTATGGACTATGCTTGGAAAAGTTAGATATCACTTCTGCCCATCTTCCATTGGTCAGAACTCAGTCACATGGTCCCACTGAAGCACAAAAGAGGATTGCAAATGTAGTTTAGCTGTGAACCCACAGAGAAAAAGGAATGCATTTTGGTGAGCTTTGAGCTGTCCTCACCACAGGCACTAAGTAAAACCAGACTCAAAAACATTCACTAATACCTTGCAACCATCCATTTCTCTCATCCCCAGAGTTACAATGAAATGTTTCAGCGGATAGTATTCACCAGCAGAGTGGGAAGAGATGAAAGAGATCTTTAGGGAATCTCTGGAGTGGTCTGAGATGCTACTTAAATGTAAAAATGAGGTACTATTTACTGACAACTTGCTATGTGCCAGGCACTGTAAACCATACTGTAATTGCTTTATCTCATTTAATCCTCATCCAACATCATTAGGTAGTGACAATGACTGTCTCTGTCTTGTAGATGAGAAGTTGAAATGTTAGCTTATGCACCAAGTCATGAGACGACTGGAAACCACATCCAAGTTAATCAGATCCCAGAGTTCAAGTGCTTAACACGATGGCTTTTCATGACTGTGCTTATTTCTTCCCATCAGTAAGATTATGTGTTATCCCTCAAGGGAGAAATAGGGTTCCTACTTTGCAGTAGTATTATTTAAACCACAGCATTAGCTCACTTGGAAAGGGAAACATTTTCATAAAATATTCAGAATGTGGAATATGAAAGAAAAGAAGTACATCCACAGGAAAGTCACTAATCAAAGTGATTTTCTTACCCAGTTTCTTTATGTGACTGGCGTGCTACTCAGAACAAGAAAGAAACAGGGTACATGGCCAGCCCAAAAACACCACGCTTGTCAGAGCCAGCCGGTACACTCTCAGCCTCAAACAAACAGGCTTCAGATTCCAGAAGCAGAAGCACTTGGTGGTAAAATCCTTCACTCACAACAAGTAGTAGAGACCACACTGGGACTGAGGGTATCTGTCACCCCTACCTGGGACTGCATGTTCCTTGGCAGTAGCCTATTTACCTGGGCAGTAAGACAGAATGCTAAGACAAGGCCCATCAAGTAGCCTTGTTTCATGCTTGGAGAATCATCAGGGACAGAACTGTGCTTTTGTTACTGTTGTTTTATTGGTGTGCTTTCTCTTTTGGGGTGTGGGGAGATTTTTCCAATTTTAATATGCATATAACTTTGTAAACATCTGATATAAGAATGTGTATTTTTTATTACTTTTTTAAAGTTTATTTTTGAGGGAGAGAGAAAGCATAAATAGATGAGGGACAGAGAGAGAGGGAGAGGGAGAGGGAGAGGAACCCAAGCAGGCTCCACACTGTCAGTGCAGAGCCCGATGTGGGGCTCAAATCCATGAACCGTGAGATCATGACCTGAGCCAAAGTCAGATGCCTAACCAACTGAGCCACCTAGGCACCCCCAGAATGTGTTTTTAAATTTTGTTTTGTTTTTTAATGTTTATTTATTTTTGAGAGACAGAGAGAGACAGAGCATGAGTGGGTGAGGGGCACAGAGAGAGGGAGACACAGAATCCAAAGCAGGTTCCAGGCTCTGAGCTGTCAGCACAGAGCCCGACGTGGGGCTCGAACTCAGGAACGGTGAGATCACGACCTGAGCCGAAGTTGGACACGTAACTGACTGAGCTACCCAGGTGCCCCCAGAATGTGTTTTTAAATGTTGTGTTGTTTCTGTTCCCCCATCTTTTCTCTTCCCTCCAAAACAAAAATCATTAAAGTGAGGCTATGATTTATAACCTAAGATAGCTGAGAATAGACGGAATATCGTGCATGGTACCAAGTGATACAGGAATGAACCATCCATTTCTCTCGCCTGCCCAGGGGGCCTAATCATGGGACAGTAAACTGGCCACATGTGGAGACTGTGAGCAGAAGATCCTCAGGCAGGGGCTGAATCATTCAAATTAAAAATACAAACCATACTAAAAGGGGAAAAAGCCAACAACCATTTTCCTTTAAAAAAATTAAGACTACATTTTAAATATTCATTTAAATGTGTAGTAATAAACTATTATACATTTTAATCTGTTTCCTATTTGACAATACTCCATTTGCAGACTCTTCATGACTTTTAAAAATAGACCCAGAGACCAAATCCCCACAGCATGAGATTTTTCACGTTCTCTAATTTGCAGTAATGTATTTGTGTCAAATTCAGCCTACAGGCCACTCTGAAGAACAACACTGGAACTTGGTGCCTCAGAGAAGGCAAGCTAAAGTTTGAGTCCAGGAATCACAGGGGACTGTGGATCAGGCATGGGTTACACACCCCAGATGCATCACCCCAATCGTGCTTCTGGTGTGGATGGATTCTCCGCATGAGGCATGAGTTTATAGAGGTTTGCTTAGTGCCTGTGGTAGAGACAACTCCAAGTTTACCAAAACCCATTCATTTCCCCTAAGGGTTCACAGCCAGCCTCCCTTGCAATTCACTGGGACCATATGACTGAGTTCCGACCAAAGGAAGGTGGGAAGAAGTGATGCGTGACTTTTCCAAGCAGAGCCCATAAAAGTTCCCTGGACTATGACCGGCAATATCTTTTGCTCCATCTTTAAAAAAAATTTCTTTAATGTTTATTTTTGAGAGAGACAGAGATAGAGCTTGAGGTGGGGGGAGGGACAGAGAGAGAGGGAGACACAGAATCCGAAGCAGGATCCAGGCTCTGATCTGTCAGCACGGAGCCTGACGCAGGGCTCGAACCCATGAACCGTGAAATCATGACCTGAGCCAAAGTCGGATGCCCAACCGACTGAGCCACCCAGGCGCCCTTCTCTTGCTCCATCTTTGACCGGAATGAAGCCAGCTCTGAGTTAAATTTCTTCATCAGTCTGTTCCTCAACTGCCTGATCTATCAAATGGGGGCAAACATTACATCCACTTCTGGAGTTGTTCTAAGGAGCATTTAATGAAGTAAAATCAAAACAGTGGAACTTATTAGCTAATCTCACGGACTGTAAAATCAGAACATCTGGATTTAAGGCTTTGCTTCATAGTTATGTGACTCTGGGCAAGTTTTTAAATCTCTCTGCACCTACTTCCCATTCTGTAAAATAGGAGTAACTAATACTCACCTGAAAGGAATGTGGTCCGGAATAATTTAAATTAAATGTACAAAATGCTTAGAACAAAATAAGCCTGGCAGCTAGGGAGTACTACATAAGTCCAAGCTGCTACAACTGCTATTATAGTAATCACTGTTATTTTAGTGTATAAATTGTGAGAAGACGACTGCCTAGTGCATAGTAGTATTCATAAATGTTAACCATCATTATTCCTTTCTGTCAAATATGTATAACAATAGAATACCAGAATTAAATAAAATAATAGGTATAAAGTGTTACCATAGTATCTTGTATTGAAAAAAATTTAAGCCTTTAATAAACTCTGATCCTATGAAATGCCACATGTGCTCTGGTGGGAAAGAAGGATCTGAGGGTCAAAACCAGGCAGTGGTCCTGGATAACATGACAAAGGTGGGAAAGAATAAGTGGGTGGATGTCTTACAATCAAACTTCACCTTTTCCATAGTATGACCTTGGGTCCATCCTAAAACAGAGCCAAGGATGAACTGGGTTTTTAAGCTTCTAAGACCCACAAGGGAGTCCCCTAGATAGAGCTCAGTGGGGCCACAAACTTGGATAGGAAAAATAAAACTAAATTTCTACCAGCATTCCCTTTAATTATAAACGTGAACAAGAAATCACAGTGGTAATACCAGTACCTGTGACTTTGTCACTGACAGAAATAACAGATTTTTTAGTCACTTTACATTATAATTGTCACAGATACCTCAAAACATCATAATGGTTATTGCTATTTCAAAATTATAGTAATTACTAGACTTGCTTGTTACTTAATGCATTATAAAGAAAACAATTTTGCTAGATCATATTATTTTAGTAAATGCATTTCAATATAAATGGTCTCCTTAGTCATCTTAAGTATTTTATATTATGTATTTTAAGACTTTATTCTGCAAAGAAGCCCATAGTTCTCCCCAGATGCCAAAAGGTAACAGGTCCCTGGTCAAGGGTCTTGAGGACCCTCAATCTCATACACACACAGAGGCTGGTTCAGGAGTCCAGGGACGTGTTTACCAGGGTGCCTTCTGACATGTGTCCTTCTGAGCCCTCTGGTCCTGTGCCTATAAACAGAAGCTAACCACATTCTTCCCAAATGCTCCATAAAATTACTCCAAGAGTCAAATATGATAAGCAATGTGAATCCACAGGCTGGAAGTAACAGGTTCTGCACAAACTTGAGCCAGCAATCACCTCATGCCTTAGAAACTTGACAAACACTTACCCTGAGTCCTCACTGGTGCACTAAGGGCTGCTCCTGGTTGCTCCTCCTAGAATGCCACACAGGGAAAGCTACCAAAAACTTTGGGAGACGGAGACCATCAGATGCTCTGGTGTTGAGTTGAATCCTAGCTGGACCCTTACTGACTGTGTGACTATAAATGAGTAAGTTTCACCCCCACCCCCACCAATCTTCCCCTTCCTCTTCTTTATGATGAAAAGAAGGACAGGGAGTTGAAAGAAAGTACAAAACAGGTACCTGGCAGGTAGCCACAGTATAGGGCTTGGTAAAACACAATGGTTGGGATGGCACTCAACATGATTACCGTCATCATTATCACACTGGGGCAGGCACTTAATTCTTATGGAATATTCCTGTGCTCCGCACATATCCCAGAGCCCTTGCAATAAGTGCCGTGGGATGAGTTTTAGGTGGCAGACTGTGGGTGAAAGTGATGTATCTGATTTGTGTACTAAGATGATGAAAAACACAAGAGAGATTATGTGTTCTCTTTAGCTCCCTGCCACATTGATGGCAGAGGTGTGTGTTGACACGATGCAGCCACAGGTAGAAGCAGACTGTGCTGGTTGATCCCTCCATGGAGTCACCCAATGCTGACTGCACATGCAGCATGGGCGAGAAGTAAATCTCTGATGGGTAAGCCACTGAGACTTCCTGCTTCACCTGTGACTTCAGCACAGCCTAGCCTCTCCTGACTAATGTTTAAGAAAACCACAGAGCGACGGACGATAACCCCTAATCATGGCAATGGTGATCTGCCATGACACACACCAGAAATTCAGCACCTTCCTCTGGTACAGGTGTATGCAATCCATTTGCAAGATCTGGGAAGATTCCAGTATGAGGACTGAATGCAATTCAAGGAAAGATGCTCAGCAGTCCCTCTTTCCAGCTTTGGCTTACTCTCTGAAAACCCTGCTGACCCAGAACAGCATTGACTCATTGGAACTCAAGAAACCTTCTTGGGATACTGTGTTTGCAGTCAGCACCCATATTAGCTAAAACCACTAACATAACATTTCTATACAGCATTTTCTCTCCTTCTTCCCAAAGGTACAAGTAGCTCTTAGCGCTGCACATGGGCTCTCAGTATCTATGTGGCTGCCAATCTGTAAGGAGGGGGCCTTAGGACCAGAATTCTGCCTATGCTGCTACTGAGGACAGTAACAGGGCAAAGTAGAAAACATAATTAACACATCCCAAATCAACATGTAAAACGTGTCAGCTGTTTGAGTATTAATTAATATTTTTGCAGACTAATTACATTAGAATGACAAGGCCAGAAAGACACTAAAAGAGTTTACTAATTTTGTTCCACTCCTCTTATTTAAATGGCTGCATGGATTACCACTTTGTTCAATTTTTATTTTTTTTAATTTACCAGAAACGATCTAAACACCACACTATTTCACAGCTATCATCATTTATTCATAGCTCAATAGAGGAAGCCGGAATAGCAATAACTCTTTCCCCCCCTAATTGTCATTCTGGTCAGATAAGTGAGATATCAGCCCCAAGTCAAGCTACATTAGTGCCGAGAATCAGACACAGTCATGAAGTTTCTCCAAAGTGTGTGAGCATCATTTGTCATGAGAGGTTTGTGCTGAGCAATGCAGACTTTAACCCAAAGGGGTTTTCAAGTCTGCTTCCCCCATCTTAGCTGGGCTGTTAGTTCAGAAGGCAAGTTGCCTAGAAGCAAGTACTAATTCTGTCTACTAGCCATATGGCCTTGGATGGATCTTATCAACTCTTGTGAGCCTTGGTTTTCTCACCCATTACATGAAGGCTATATTAACACTCATCCACCCAAGTTTGTTGGAAGGAACAAACAAGGTAGTCCATGTAAAATGTTTGGCACTCTCCCTCACACACAGTGGGCACTCAACACATGTTGGCTGTTCTCACCACCACTAGCACCTACCATTATCACCATAATGAAGAGTCCCTTCCAATGTCCCATTATCACATGCCAATCTACATGTCCAACTGACTTTCCAATTCTCCTCTTACTCACATACATAGTCAACCCAGAGCAGTCTCTTTGCTGCTTCTCAGACTTGTTCCAGATTACTGAAATATGCCATAGAGTGTGGTACCCAGGTATAGAGTCTTCAATACCTCATTATGATCTTAGAGCTAGGGCACATGGATGGGTGGGAAAGGAAGCCTCACCTCTTCTGGAAGTCCCTCGAGAGTCCCAGGAGACTTGATCATCCCATGTACGTGTTCACTCTCTCCGTGATCCCTGCTCTACTTTAGAACTTTGCTAAAAACATCTGTTCACCCATCCACATATTAAACTTGATTACAGGCTCTTTCAGGAAAGGAAAATGTCTTACTGATTTTAAGTGACCAGGGTTTAAAGGTATAGCTATAGAATAGTAGATGCTCTTTAAGTTTGTTGACTTAATGCATGGACCCCAAAGAGGTCCATCTGCTAATGAACACAAAGTCTGCTCAGTTCCAGACACCCAAGTAGTTGCCTACTTGGACCTCCTCCTTCATCAATGACCCTTTGTTAATCCTTGCCCTTGACCTTCATTTCCACAGTCAACCAGTGGAACTCCCTACCCCCCTGGGGTGCTTCTGAACATCCCAACACTGCCCTTCAGCTGCTATTTCCAAGCCTTCTCCTGTCTCCTCCACAGAAGCCCTCCCACTGTGGCTAAGTCCATTTCTCCTTCACCATTGATAAAACATGCTGAGCCCTTGGAATTATGCAACATTACAGACTATGACAGGCTGGAGCCTCCACTGTTCAGTCCAATTTAGTGGATTGCATCTGAGAGCGAGAGTGAAATGTGAGCCTGGAGCACATCTTTTGATCTTAAACAGTCAGAAGGTTGGAATGTATAATGCTATGGAAATAAATGGTGTCAAAACTGTATGAAATAATTCATGGTGTGGGAATGAGTTTTGTGATCACAGAACACTCACAAAATCTTAAAACAGAGAGTCAATGAGGTTGGTTGAGCTGCGGCTGTGAAAGCTTGCAAGAAGAGAAAATTCAGAAGAGGAGAGACTGGATTTTTCTCTCAAGAGTTGAAAAGCCCAAACTTTGCTTCCAAGAGATGAGAGGTAACTGCTAGCTTCCCCTCCTTCCCCTCCTTGTCACCTCAGCTAACAGTCATGGATGTGATTCCTGATCCTCCTCCTGCTACCTCTGTGACTCATTTAACTAACTACCTTGAGCCTCAGTTTGCTCATCTGTAAAACAGGAAAATAGTAATTGTATTTACTTCATAGGGTTCTTGTAAGGGTTAAATTAATAATATAAGGTCTATAAAATGTGCTTTTTTTCCCCTTTGGTTACTTACTTTTCTTCATTAACTCATTGCAACATGCAAATAATGAGATCCTTCTAACTCATCCTCAAAAACTCACAAACACCCATTTTTTTTTTCTGATAAAACTAATGGAAAGAGAATTTTTTAATTGCTCACCTTTTCCAGGAACCCTTAATTAATTTCCATGGAGTAAGGTGTTTTTGGAAGGCTTTGGAACTAATGCTTCCATTTGGTTTAGAGGCTACAAACTGGTTCTAGCTGGCTCCTCTGCTATTTCCTACTGTGGCTTAGAATGAGCTCCCAATGATACTAACAAAAACAACTATGATGACTGGAATATATTAAGAGCTATTTACGCATTAGGTAATATGGTAATTGCCTTCCATACCCTATATTATGCCTTTTCACCTTCACAAAAAAGCTATAAGGTTCATTCTTTAATTATCTTCATTCTATGGAGAAGACAAATGAAACATGCAAAGGTTAAGTAATTTCGCTGAGTTTTGCCGCTAGCAGGGACTAGAGATAAGAAATGACGGAGCTGGGGTTTGAACTCCACACTACATCCTCACAACAGTTATGTTCACAATGGAAGCAATCCCAGCATTGTAGTGAGACAGACTGATTCACACACTGGCTCTGTTGTTTAATTCTTTGGTTAAGTTTGGTCAGCCTACACCACTGCTCAGTGTTGGTTTCCTTCTCCGTACAACATAGACAGTGACATGCATTTTAAAGACTGTTGGGAAGACAACACAGTGCTTGGCACTCGCTACGCATGTAGTGAATGACAGCCACGGTGCTCAGTACTGCTGCTGGCAGTTCCTGTTCCTCTTCCTGCTCAGATGCTTACCCATGCTGATTTGCCAGACAGAACTCCCTAATCAATCAGCCTCCCACCATCATGTTCCCTCCTTCTGCTTATCTTTCCTCTTTAACCACCAATTTTACCTCTGCTCCCCTTATTCTCAGCACATAAATTTCCCCCTACTATTCGCTGGGACAATGAAAGCTTCCAGGCATAACATCTTTCAATTTCTCTTCCTTCAAATTTATCCATACTTACTCTCCGTTTTCTGTTTCTCAATGTCACAGAGGGAAAATGTCCTTTTTTCAGTCCCATTAATGCCATAGTTCTCTGGCACAGGTGCTGAGCCCTGGTGACACAATGGGGATCCAAGCACATACCCTCAGGGATACTTTGGTCACCACCAGTGGGTAAACCCCATCTATGCTCTGATCCTATCCTCATAACCTCTGAGGCCTGTCCTCCAGGGCTATAATACACCCAAGCCTCTGCCATCTTCAAAATTCCTTCACATCAAAGAGGCTACATTCGCTTGGCTCCATCACTTGGCCCTTGAAAGGCTGGTGTATATTGTGCTTATGTGTCTTCTCTTTCCATTTATTCCTTAAGCCACCAAATCTAGCTTCTATTTCCACGACCTACAATGGGAAGGTTGTTGTTGAGAACACTGAGGATTGTATACTTGCCAAACCCAGTGCCATCAGTCCAGTGCTCGCTCTCCTTGACCTTAGTGAATTATTCAGTGCCCTCACCTCTTCCGTGTAACCTCTTCCTCTTTGACTTGCGTGAGGATACTTGGCCTTGGTTTCTGCATGTTCACTATGATCACTTCCACTCTCCTTTGCTGCTCCCACACTCCCTTTAATGCTCATTCCTTGACCATGCAAACTCTTTCCCATCTGTACCTTTTCTCATGTTCTACACTTTTCTTTACTAGATGATGACCTAATTTACTTTTCAAGGCTCCAGTCTTTATATGGGAAGCCTCCATAGATACCTCGCTCCTATCTAACTCACTGACATTTGAACTCAGATTCAAAACTTCCCAAATATGGAGTACAGCTTAAGGAGAGAGTTTTACTCTTGTGAATACTCTGGCGCTCATAAAACAATGGAGACCATAGGATTTATGATATAACCCTCCCACCCCACTTTGGAACATGTGTTCTTTGCGGGTGTGACTGCACATCAAAGTTCTATATGTGTCCAGTGCCTAGTGCTGTGCCTAGTATATAAATGCTGTCAGTTAAATATCCATAAAATTAAAAACATGCCAACAATATCTCCAACTGAGAATTCTAGGCCCTTGAATTAAAGCCAGGTGATTGTTAAGGTTCTGTAAAATATTGTTTTAAGCTGGCTTCAAGGACAGGGAGGACTATCAAAGTGTAATTAGGTAAAATCAGACAAGGCCAAGAATGCCCATTGGAAAGTTGCTAATCTTCAAGTGGATCTTGTTTTTGGTAGAGAGAAAGGGGCCATGAACTCTAATATGAATTAAGCCATGTAACTAAACTTCTGCTTGGCTAGGGTCTGGGTCAGCCATGGTACAAAACCTTCACAGCAAGTTTTCAAAGTTACAGGTCTCAAAGTAAATTTTGAATGAGCTTATTGATACACTGTCTTGCTTTATATAATAGATAAAAGACAGGAGTTGTGTGAGGAAATAAAATAATAAATGCTGAATATTTATTTTGTGACAGGTACTATCTTAGGCAATGCATATAGATTATCAAGCTCTAAAATTCAAACCAACCTTTGGGGTGGTTTAATTTTCCCCAATTTAATGATGAGAAACTTATCTGGCAGGCAAGTGACTTGACCATAGGCACCTGACTTGTAAGATGTGGACTCATGATTCATACATCATCGAAGAGACTTCAACGCTCGCGTTCTTTGCACTGTAACCTTGTCCATGCAATAGCTCAGCTTTTCTTTATAAAATATTCTGGCTTCTCAGGTGACCTGAAATGGCCAGGATTGATCTTTTGCCCACAAAGAAACTCAGTCCCTTTTCAAAGTACTGGTTTCTCCCCACACGGGCCAGAGCGCTTACAGGGCTCTGAAGCCCTGAGACTCAGGGTTGAGACAGGAAAAATAAATGATTCCTTGGCCTGGGATAAAGTTTCCTTCTGGATGGAAAAAAGGATTAGTGGGAGGGAGGTTCTACCTACGTTTCCTGAAGGCCCCTGGGCTTTACCACCTGCACTGTTGGCCACTGCAATTATTTGGGATGGCAAAACTATAATATCAATCAATCTCAGTCCGGTTCCTTTGCCATGAAATAGGAGCAGGCCAATTTATCAAAATTGAGGCCCTCCACTGGGTTTATATTGCCATTAAATTATCAACAGGAAATCATTAAGGTGAGGCAAGAAACCAACTGCTAACTGAATAGAAATGATTTTTTTTCCAAACATCCTCGCTTGCAACCTCCTTTGTTTGCCTGTCAGCATAACCAACTGTGGGGCTGGGTCTCAGATCTTTGTGTTAATGTGCAGTTGGTGGTGGAGAGAACTCAGATGTAGGCATTTGCAATCCGATGGCTATGCCCAGGTTACTTGGTTCTCTCTCAGCAGGGCAAGCTGCGTGACGATAAATAGGGGGGAAATGTGTATGCATTTGTGCGATAAAACAAGCTTAATGATTCTGAAGGGGAAGGAGACCACGAGACATACAGTAGCAACTTAGGAACAAAATGGAACCATGCAGGGCCAATTAATGTGCAAATATGTGTGTGCTGAACTTGCATTCCATTCATCATGTGGACATGGAAATTGGGCCATTTATCTGTTATATTATGTATGTGACATCTTAGTTTGGTTCTTACAGGCTGCTCAGAGACAAAGGGCCATGTGCTTTGCGGCTAGCAGAGGGAATTTAAGATAAATTCTTCAGCTGTCATAAACATTGCTGGGCAGAATTTGGTCAGAAGATAAAGCTCTTTCCTCTGCAGGGTTTTAACATTTCTCAATAGTCCATGTGCCATCTTATTAAAACTGTGTGTGGTGCGGGGAGGGGTGGCATATGCCATGAAAAATTATTGGCACAAACAGCTTGCTGTCATGTTTTCAAAGTCCAGATTTAGCAAACGTTATTCACATATTCACTGTCAATCTGTAGAGAGAAAGGGAACTGGCAAAGCCATTCATTCTCACTGATTCTGTGGGTTTGTAATTCTTCTTGTCTCCCTTTAACCAATGACTCCTCCACAGGTGGGGTTTGTTCTGCTTAAATTACAACTGTTTGTCTGTACTTAGGAAAAAAGAAAGTCATTTGAGAAGGAAAAGACCTCACAGAAGCACCTTCCCAGAGCCACTATTATTTACCTAACAGAACATGCCATGAATATGGATCATGCATTAAATAACGGTGATCGCTCGCTTTGATGAATTGCCATTAGAAATTCAATTAATAAAAGGTTACTTCCCTGCAGTAGTGCAAAAAATATGATCAGGTTACAGCAATTACAATTTAGTCTTAGAAACAATGGTTAGGAGAAAGAAAAAGTTTCGTGTGTTTTTTAAAACCTGTTCCATCTGGGAAATAGAATCTGGAGCAAAAAGGAAGGAAGGAAGGAAGGAAGGAAGGAAGGAAGGAAGGAAGGAAGGAAGGAAGGAAGGAAGGAATGAGTGAATTTTGGCTTTTTTTGATCTACAGTTTTGTCTATATGCTGAGCATTCCTACACTTTTATCCCACTTTTTCCACCTGATCATCCTTTTTTTTTCATTATCCTGTTTTATATTTTTAATGTTTGTATTTTCTTTCCTTTCCTTTCCTTTCCTTTCTCCTCCTCTTCCTCCTCCTCTTGGTATACAAATTTCATACTATAAAGTGCATAATTTTAACATGGTGCTCTATAAATTCTACATGTGCTGGTTACCTGTGTAACCACATCCAGGTAATGGTGATGAGTAACTCCATCATCCCAAGAACTTCTCTTGAGCCTCTGCTCAGTCAGCACCTCCAAGAGGTAACTACTATTGTTAACTTTTATCACCAGAGAGGAGTGCTGGTTTTAAATGCATGTTAATAAAATCACAGTGTAATCTGTCATTCTCATTTTTTTCACTCAACATGTTTCTGAGATTGCTGTTTCATAGATATATAAAAATTCTTTTTCATTACTGTCTTGTACTCATTGCATGGATATACCACAGTTTATTTATCTATTGTCCTATTAATGGACATGTGGTTTGTTTACAGTTTTTGACTATGATAAAATTCCTGTGGACATTTTTTGCTGGGCATAAGCATTCATTTTTCTTGGGCACACAAGTAGGCATGGAATTACCAGATCATTAAAACTTCATTTTTAAATCTGAAAATGGCAGGAACAATATCTTCCCATATGCCATTTCTGCGAAATTGAAAAAGGACAACATATGTAAAGGTGTTTTTATTGTCGTTTGTTTTAAATCGCCAAATGGGACACAAATGTGAGACCCTTTAAGGGAATGCAAGACAGAAGGTCACAAGAAACAGGCAGCTGTCCGTGGTGCTGACCAGAGAGGCTGGACAGGCATTCGGGTATGATCTAGAAAGCAGGACTGGGCTTTAAGGATTGACATTGCTAACATTTACTGAACACCCACTATGCACCAGGTTTATGTAGTGTTGGGGAATTTTATGTTTGTGTCCTCCCAAAATTCATAGGTTAAAATCCTAACCTCCAGTGCAATGGTATTAGGAGGTGGGGCCTTTGTGAGTGATCAGATCATAAGGGTGAAGCCCTTATGAATGGGATTAGTGCCCTTCTAAGAAGAGACAGAAGAGCTTGCTTCCTCTCTCTGCTCTCTGGCCACACAAGGATACAACCAGTAGGTGGCTATCTTGCAAACCAGGAAGAGCATCCTCACCAGACATCAGATCTGCCAGCACTTTGACCTTGTATTTCCCAACCTTCATAACTGTGAGAAATTAGTTCCTGCTGTTTAAACCACCCATTCTATGTGATCACGTTACAGCAGCCTGAACAAAGACACATAGCATGGCAGTTAAGAGCCAATACTTTGTACCCCACCTTGAATCCTGGCTCTATCACTCACTAGTTGAATGACTGGGAAAGCTACTGTGTTTTCTGAGACTCCATTTAATCCTCTGTAAAATAAAGATTATGATAGTGTGTACATCACAAGATTTCATAAGGATTTTATAAGATGATACATGTAAAGCCTTACATATATTCATGCTGAATACACAAAAAGTAGATTTCTAGTTACAGCAGACTAAAAGAGTAAACACTGCCAATGCCATTTTAATGCTCTCAAAAACCTCATGTGATGTGTATTATCATTCTCATTCTGAAAACAAGGAAACTAAGTTTGGGGAGGTAAATGACTGGCTTGAGTCATTGGTAACAAGATCATGGAAAGCAGGTGATACTAGTGGCTCCTTACCTCCACCCCTTCCTTTTGTTTCCCACTCCATTACCCTCCAAATGATCTGCTTCCCAAATATCTGCCTCACTAGGCATCCAAAGTAACATTTACACCACCAATGCACATCAGTTCCTGGAAAACTTTTGCACACCAAACTATCGCATCCAAGGATGCAGATATTCACCTGGGGCTTCCACTATTTGACAATGGTCTCCCCTTACATTTTGTAGAACCATGACAGAATCTGCCTCCACACCCAAGTTATGGATCCAAAGGAGATGTTATTATCCTGATTGGGCACACCAGGAGGGTGAGTCTCAGAAGTTACAGTGATGCACAAGGCCACAAAGAACCCAGGCTCCTGAGCTGAGGTCAATGCTTCTTGTTTTACCCACACAATAACTTGGGATTAGGAGCCTGAGTGCCCTGTGGCACTGGATATATTTTGGAGATACTCATTAAATGACATCACATACAAGTCCCAATGATGGTCATCTTGCTGGTGACCTCTGACCAGTATCTTTTTTTATCACCAGCACCAGCCACAGTTCCCTTGGTGCCTCAGAGGATGAGCAGGGAGAGGAAGAGGAGAGAGGAAATGGGAGAAGAGCACAGAGACAGAAGGAGGTCTCGCTGCCAAAGCAAGGGCTTATCTTAATGGAGCTGGAATCATAATGTGTACATACAGACAGACTCTGAAGTCACCAAGACAGAATCAAACAGGACACCTGACTTTGAAACCACAAACCACCTTTACAGGACTACTCAGCGCATACCTCTTCAACCCCAAACACAGCACCATGGAAACTAGCCAACTAAGAACACCCCATCCAAACAACCAGGAGACTGCACAGAGCAGATCACAGCTAGGATACCTATTTCACTGCATCACAGAAGAAAACCACATCAAAATGTCCTCCAAAGAGATAGCAAAACCACATTTCCTACCTCAGCTTTGCTGGCAGCCAGGCTTGTCGAAACCTGAAAGTTAAAGAAAAAAAAAAGACATTAGTATTGATTCAACAAGAAGGTAATTGGATTAATTGTCTTTTTAAAGGAACTGGCATCAATAATTTGTTATGACCCAAGGGGACAATGAGTGCGACACACACACACACACACACACACAAAGGGACTTTTTCTTCTACCAAGCACAGCAACAAGATTTGTTTTTCCAGTCCTGTGTATAAGGTGAAGAAGATAATTAATATTTTCAACACATTATAACCATCTTGCCAGAAAAAAAAAGGGGGAGGGCTGTGTGCAATGCCCGTGCACTGATAATGATTAAATGAACATTGAAAAGGCAAAGGCATTGAAGACATTTTTGAGGGTTTTTTTTTTTTTTTTTTTGCTTAAAGTTTCAAATCAGTGCTATGGGAAAGTAAAACTACAAACTACAGCAAATATAGTTTTCTGTTTTAAAAATGCCTCAAAATATTGTAAAAGAAAGCATTGTGCCAACTTCACATTTATTGTCTGACTCATTTAATCTCCAGGACAACTTTTATTATTCCCATTTCATAGATGATAACATGAGATTTTTAAAAAGTTAATTTTTCCAAGACCAGAATGTTATTAAGTAGGGGAAATTAAATTAAAACCCAAGATAACATCATATGGACTTTCAGGGTCCTACCCACAGCCCATTCTCTACCAAAGGATTTGATTCCAACACCACCCACCATTGTTCATATAAGCCTATAAGGGTCTCCTCTCCAGGGGCATACAGGATTTTTTTTTTCTGCTTTCTATCTTATATCCAAGGTTGACTTGACCAAACTCAGCCATATTTTCCTACCAGACAGCTATGGTCCGAATTATGTCACTCTAAAACTCATGAAGCTCTAACCCCCCTATGTGATGATAGTTGGGGATGGGGCCTTTGGGTGGTAATTCAATTTAGATGAGGTCACGAGGGTTGGGTTCTCTTGATGGCGTTAGTATCTTTATCAGAAGAGACACCAAGAGCTGGCTTCCCTTTCCTTCCTCTCTCTTTCCACCTGTATGTACTAAGGAAAGGCTATATGAGGACAGAAAAAGGAGGAGGCCATTTGTAACCCAAGGAGACAGCCTTCACCAGACACCAACTCTGCTGGTACCTTGACCTTGGACTTCCAGTCTCCAGAACTGTGAGAAATAAATTTTTCTTTTGTTTAATACACCCAGGCTATGGTATTTTGTTATGGCAGCCCACACTAAGATACTGATCAATACTAGCTCACAGTTGTCACTCCAACAAAATGCTTAGGAATCTATGTCTTCATAAATTAGCTGACCAGTCCCTGTAGCTCATACTGGCCCAGCTACCAGCAGCACCTCTCCCACGCTCACCTCAAGGTATCAAGTCTAGCCCTCATCTAAACATTAGGCCCAGAAGTAGCTCAGACAGAGCTACTTGCTGCCCAGTGGGCAGCTTCACGCATCATTAGCCTCCTAAATGGGAGGCCAGCCTTCAAATGACCTCAGCCAAGAGAGTCCATTAGCCACGGCCTGAAGCTTGCCAAACCATGAATCCAGGGGCCAGGCCTGGAGAAACGCTCCAAGGTGTAATCAATGTCAGAGCTCAGAGCCTCTCTGCTCCTGGCCTCTGCTCTGGAGCCCTTTCAGAACTGGGGCTGGGAGAAGAGCTCATTCCCAAGCAATTTGCCACAGATGCTCTGGATGCTACACAATCTCGTGTGTGTGTGCATGTGTGTGTGCATGCGTGCGTGTGTGTGTGTACACCTGCAGAGACATGCATTTCCCTGCTAAAAACCAGTGGGAATATGAAAGGGGAGCATGATATTTAGCAGCTACAGGTCTTAAGCAGTATGCCTCTCTCCATGCTTCACGGAGCACTTGGACCACACAGTTCTCAGCTGACCTGGATTTTCTCCACTTTATAATTTTAGTGTGTCTCCTAACCTGTGTGTCTCCTGATTTTGTGCAAATCCAATTCTTACATCTACCTTAGGTAAATATATAGAGGGAGGCATCGATATGGCTATTGACTGCAGCATTGTTCAAGATAACAATACATTTCTAAAAAATTTTAAACATCCACAAATGAAAGAATGACTAAGATACTGAGTTTGAATACTCAAACGCCTGCAGGGGTCAGGGAAGTAATCAAAATGTATAAAGCGGGCTGCCTACAAGATAATAGGGAATGGTGGGGCCTGTGTGGAAATCAGAGATTGCCTACTCTACCTGAATCCATTGGATTTAATTTAAAACAGGGTAGCTATGGTTCTGGCCAAACAAAACACATATGTAGTCTGGATGTAGCTGTTGGGGACTCCAAATTTATGATCCTCTAAGCCAAACCAATTATGGTACATCCATACTGTAAAATATTACACACAGTTAGAATATTATGTTTCTTGTAGTGTTCTGACATGAAAAACTGGACAGCACATGCTATTAATGAAAAAGAAAAGATGGGGAACAGGACACAAAATTGTACCAATCTCTAAAAAAAACTCTCAAGTCTACATGCATTATACATTCCTCATCTCCTCCCTGCCTCCCTGCACATAGATATATGTCTGAAAAATGTCTAGGAGGAATACTCATTAAGCTAACAAAGGTCTACCTCTGAGGAAGAAACTGGAACTTGACTGATAATTGATGGGCTGAAAAAAGTTGTGGGGAACTTTCTTTTTCCAAATTGTTTGAAATTTTTTCAGTGAGAATGTACCCAGATATTACTTGCCAAAATAAACATAAATTTAAGATAGGATAAAAAATTGGGGTGCCAAAAAAAAAATTGGGGTGCCTGGGTGGCTCAGTCAGTTAAGCCTCTGACTTCAGCTCAGGTCATGATCTCACGGTTCCTGAGTTTGAGCCCCACATCGGGTTCTGGGCTGACAGCTCAAAGCCCAGAGTCTGCTTCAGATTCTGTGTCTCCCTCTCTCTCTCTGCCCCTTCCCCACTCGCACTCACTCCCTCTCTCTCAAAAATAAATAAACATTAAACAAATTAAAAAAATAAAATAGGATAAAAATAAAGCTTTATGGTGCCTCAATATTAATAAGACTTTAGAAATATGCTGAGTTTCTTGCTCTCACTGAAGAGTGAACTAAACCCAACTCTCTCCACCATTCATATGACAAAGTAGGAACTGGGTCATATGGTCATTGATAGGGAGTGGTGTGGCTTTTGGCCAAATGGAGACAAATAGTACTTAGGATTTATAATTCCACCTATCAGGTAAGTAGAGAAGAAGCAAATGGTGAAAGTTACTGGAACCCTCTAGATACTACACTGAGGGGAGGTTGATTTTATAGTCCTAATTATGTTAGATTCACTTCTAACACACATAGCTGAGGGCTTATTCAGGAATGTGGCACCCACAGACCTAGGGGCCCGTCTGTGATCTGCTGTGCTATGTCAGGTACCTAGAACGGACTGCAGAAGCCAGCTGGATGAATGAGGCTCATCTGTAGGGGCTGTAAGTGCCAGGTGAAGGCTTTTGGCTTTTATCTTGTCAGCAGCAGCCATCAGAGGGTTTCCAGCGGGGCCTGATATGATTAGAGCCATGTTTGAGGTGAGCCATTCAGTGCACCCTAACAAGGCACAGAAGGCTTGCCAGAAACTCCCGGCAGGACACTCCTTAAAGCTTTGTTCCAGCCATTTCCCATCCTTTAATCATTTCCTTCCTCTTCTTCCATTTCTCTGTAAGTGTTTGAAATTGCAAAGGCTGATGTTAAGGGTTTCCTCCTTGCTTGTGCTAGGAACTTGACATACATGATTACCTCGAGATCCTCACCTCAACTCTAGCAGCAGGCTCTCCTGCTACATTTTCAGACAGGGAAGCTGAGGTTGGAACGCTAAGCTCCCTTCCACACTATAGAGTGTCAGAGGCAGGGTTTGAACACAGATCAGACTTCAAAACTGTCTTCAAAACCCATATACGGATTATGCCCACACAATGTAGATAATGGATTCCCTCCGAGGTCTTCCCACAGATGAGTAGATACCAGGACTAAGTTAATTGATTCGAGGGAAGATCACTGTTCAGGCATACCCACTTAGTCTCCTAAGCACCTGAGTCTGAGATACCCAAATACCATCTGGGATTCTGTTGTTCCAAACTATTCAACCTTCTGTGCTGAACATTTTGGGGTACCACTCTATTACTTTTGCAAGGATAGTGGTAGGCCTTTTTTGATAGCATGGGATAGAAACAACTCTAAATAGCTTAAGGACACAAAATAATTTATTAGCTGATTCAACGCATAAAGCTCACTTTAAATGGATCTAGAAAAGGACCAAATAAGTCAAATTACTTTTCTGGTACAGCAGTGAACTGGACCCAGGTCTCTATGATTCTCTATACCTTTATGGGAGCACAATGGATTTTGGGGGGAAATTATGGGTGCAGGCCTCGTATATTTGCTAGGGACACGGAAGCTGCAGCAACAGATAGAACCAAATGTGTAATGGTTCGACACAATGGGTATTCGTTTCTTGCCCACGTAATAGTCCCAGGTGGAAGAACATTAGAGGCCAGCTCTCCTCCACATGATCATCCAGGGATTCAGGCTGAAAGAGGCTCTGCATCTTTAATATGTGGCTTCCATGGTCACTATGGTCATCTTCATACTAGCCATCCAGGAGGAGGAAAACATATGGAGAAGCAAAATGGTGGTCTTTAGGAACCAGACCCAGAAATGTCAGGCATTGCAGCCCACATTCTACTGGCTAGAGCTCAGTCAAGTGGCCATATACAATGGCAAGGGGGTGTGGACATGTCGTCAGTCTGTATGTCAAAGAGGAGAATATGGACAGCAGAGCCAGCAGGCCTGGCCACACCTCTTCACTGCATCACTGCCTTGCTCAAGACCTCTCTGCATGGTTCCCTGATAGAAAATCCACCTCTGTCCAATCTCTTCCAATTTCTCCTCATGATTAATTCTGTGAGCATAATTCAGTCTCTTGGTGCTAAGTTCCCCTCACTTTGCAGCTGGTCCTCTTGGGTGCACGAGCCAGGTGTCTCAAACCCTGATCTTCTGTGGTATCCTCTTGACACTGAGGAAACTCACTGGTTGGTTCATGAGACCAAAGCTGAGACTAAAGCTGTTCCCATCCTTCATACCCACTCTCTTATATTCTCCCTCTGCTTGAATAAGCAGAAAGGGACCATCAGCAAAGAAGCTGCATGAGCACACAGTCTTACTGCTCACTCCCCAATATCTACAAAAGATCCCCTCAGAATTCAGCTTTTCTCCAAGTTGACACTGATCATTCTCTCTCTCCTTAGAATCCTCTGACCTTCTGTATCTATAGCAGACCTAGCTTGGTCCTCTGAAAGAGCCCTGAGAAGGTATCTGAGCCCTTATGTTTGGCCCTCTCTCAAATATAAGAGATGCTCAGCACTCCTTTGTATTCGGATATGATCCTAAGGATCTATTCTGGGATAACAGGAAACATTTCAGTCACCTTGACCAATGGGGCCAGCAACGAGTTTTGAATTCTTCACCAAATTGAGTCAACTCTTTACTTGAACTCACTGAGTCTCTGGGTTGTTTTCACTGGTGTACACAGAATACCTTCAGGTGCTATCGTCAAAGAGTAATGAAGCAGAAACATGCTTGGGCTGTGAAATAAGACAAATGGGGCTCCTGCCACTCAGCAGCTGAGTGGCAGTGAGGTCACTTCCCTCATCTGAGAGTTTACTTCTCAGTAAACTGGGAACAGAGAAACTCTTCCCCATGGTGGTGTTGGTTTTATGTTATCTCTTAAATAGTAAACACTGGCATCTCTACCTGCAATGGTCATATTGTCTGGATGCTAGGGACTCTAAGGCTGGTTGTAGAGTCAAGTCCTGGGTTCAATACCTATTTCTACCACTTTCCAGATATGTCATCTTGGGCACATGTAGTGATTGAAACTGGCCAAATGTTCTTGGGTACTTCTTCCACTGAGAGGTGAGGTCTTTGTTCCCAACCCATGAATATGAGTGGGCTCTAAAACTACCTTGACCCACAGACTAGAGCAGAAGGGATGTTATTTCAGTTCTGGGCTCAGCCATAAAAGACTGACATCTTCCACTAGTATCCATGGCAACCCTCTCTGAGTGCCCTCAGATGCCATGTCAGAGGTTCAACTACCCGGAGGCCCCTGGGAGAAGCCACATTGAGACACTGTGATGGAGAGTCCCAGGTAAGCCTAAACTTCCAGCCTCCCTGGCCAAAGTGCCAGCCACATAACAGAGGCCATCTTGGACCCTCCAAGCTTTCCATCTGGCAGATGAATGCCACCAAGAAATTTCAGTCAATTCATGTCTGGCACACCATGCCTGGATTTCAGACTCAAAAAATCTTGAGCTATAATAAATGGATGCTGTTTTGAGCCACTAGGTTTTAGGATACTTTGACACACAACAACAGATGATCACAAGAAAAGGTACTTATCCTCTCCAAACCTGTAATTGTACACTTACAAAATAGAAAATGTGTTTTTGTAAGATCATTTTAAGAATTAACCAAAAACATACATTCAAAGCCCTTGACACGGTCCCTGGCACATAGTAAATGGTGGGTTTATCATTCCTTTCACAGAACCACATGCACTGTGCTGTTCGTTGTGCATTTATACATGCAATACTCCAGATTTACTGTCAAGTGAAGATGTTCGGTGAGCTCAATTTGATTTCCAGCTGGCAAAATGTATATGGGTTGCTCTGGAATCAGAAATCCCTGGGCTTTGTAAATCCTTGCTCTACCATTTACAATCTGTGTGCATGGCCAAGGGAAAGTAACTTCACTTCTTTGAGCCTCAGTTTCCTCATTCAGAAAATGGACACAAAACTCTATCTCACTGCCTTTTTTGGTGTGGATTCATGGGTATGTCTGGTATGGAGTTGGAATTGGAGATAAGACGGCTGTCATTTCAATGAGTTTGGTATAGCAACTGTAACAGCAGCAATCCTAACACCTGGTATTTTAAACTTCACTGCACTTCATGGAACAGCCGGTGAACAGACTACCCAAAGGGGTATTTTTGAAAGCAAGCAGCTTCCTCTCTCCCTGCCATCCCTCTCCTCCCTTCTAGCCCAGGACTTGGTTCCAGCCACTGAGGCACCATAACTCAGCCCAGATTTTTAAATGTGAGTGTAAAAAAGGAAAGAACCCATTCACAGATGATATTCAACACCCCCCCCCAAACAAATTCCACAGGCTCCAGACATGCCCAATGAATAAACGTCTCTTAAAATTCTTCTAGAAAATGCACAAGGTTTCTCTTAATAACTTTCAGTGTCAGAAATGAAATATTTACATGCACTTGCTTCAAAATTCTGGCAGCTTGTAACCTAAGAATAGTTTTACTTATGGTGTTAAACAACTGCCTTAGGTCTATCTTGTGGATGATATTGAGAGCAGCAAGAGGATGGAGGGCAGGGAGAGGAAAGGAAAAGGCCGTCCATGGTAGGGAGGCTGAGCAGGAAGGGGCTGACAAATCTCTGCCCTTGGTTTGCCCTTGAAGTTAGTGTGTTAAGAAGGTTAAAGTAGTTACAGCACTACGATGATGGCTGTCTGAGCTGTGACGAGCCCATCAGTCACCCTGACACGTGCTGGAAAACACTGAGAGATTGCAAACATTATCTGAAGCTTAATTATGAGGCACATAGGAGGCTGGGCTCGTGTCAGGAGGGGATGCTGGGGCTTCCTGAGCCCATTCCCACCAGATCCTATAATCTTTGGGGGTAAGCTGCTGCCATCTGTGTCTCTTGCAGAGAGCCCGTTGCTTTCTGAGGTCAGGCTACAAAGTTTAAAAAGGCTTATATGGGTCTGTTTTCAAATTTAGCTCAGAAATCTGGAAATATAAAGATCTTTTAAAACTCTTCTTTCTCTTTGACCCAATAGCTCTTGGCTCCTGGGAATCTCTCCTAATCACACATTGGAAATACAGCAAAAGTTTGTGGCACAAAAAAATGCTTTGTAACATTTGTGTAATGGCAACTACCTAGGTACCTAACAACAGAGGATTGACTCACCTTAGTGAGTCATCCCCTTTTCAGGGACTACTGTATTCCTGTTGAAGTGATGCTTAAGCAAAGTTTGAAATAACACAGGAAAATGCTTATATATTAAGGAAAAAAACCCCAGAATGTAAATGACATACACCCCATGATTTCAATTATGTTAAAACACGAATAAGAAATGTGGGAAATTTTCATAATTATTTCCCCAAAAATAATTAGCAGTGTTTTTCTTTGGGAGGTAAAACTGGGTATTTCATTTTCTTCTTTCTCTCTGGTGTTTTCCAAGTTTTCTCCAGTAAAAAAAAAAAAAATTACACAGTTATTATTTAGACGCCATCTAGTTCCTGCCAATCCTTTCAAAACTTTCAAATATTCTACCCTTTTCCTAATAATATCTTCCCCCAGGGATTAGTGATTCTACAGAGGATCTAGGCTATGTGATTTGAAATGGCACAATGACAGACCTAACACTGGTTTTGTATTACACTTCACGTATCAGGCACTGTGCTTTGAGTTTTGTTTATACTCCCTCATTCAGTCTTCAAAGCCTGCTGGGTAGGGGTTATTATCACCCTTTTAGCAATGTTGTAGGACCTAAGAGCCCAGATAAGTCAGGAAACTTTTCCAGACAATGTAGCAATTAAGAGTCAGGGTAGGAATGTGAGCTCAGATTGGCCTGACTCCAAATCCATTCCCTTCCCTTCTTCACCATCAGCCACAGATGGAGAGCAGCACAGGTGGTACCCTAGCTGTAATAGCCCTTCCTTCCAAAGCCCTTATGGTAAAATTTGCATTGCTATGGAAACATCCCTGGACTCCTCACTCCCTCCTTTTCCACCCGGTATCTCCTTTCTTCATGGTCATGGTGGCTGAAATCCCATAATTGGTGATGCTTTCCCTCAGGTTAAAAAGCCCTAACTCTGTCCTCTGTGAAAATGCATATAAGGCTTGGAGAGGGGAGAGGGCATAACACCTGGACAAGAGTAAGGGAATAGGTGGAGGTTGAGGAAAGCACACACTGATCTTGAATGTTTTTATGTTGGGGAAGGGAATGCAGGGCACAATTCACACCCAAGGCACATTCTGGGTGTATGAACACTTGTCATTTTTGGTTCCCAGTATCTCTTCTCTTTTCTTAAATGTTTTTTTTAACGTTTATTCATTTTTGAGACACAGAGCATGAATGGGGGAGGGGCAGAGAGAGAGGGAGAGACAGAATCAGAAGCAGGCTCCAGGCTTTGAGCCATCAGCCCACAGCCCGACGCGGGGCTCGAACTCACGGACTGCGAGATCGTGACCTGAGCTGAAGTTGAACGCTTAACCGACTGAGCCACCCAGGCGCCCCTCTTCTCTTTTCTTAAAAACATCTCAATTTCCATTCTGAGAAATCACCTCTCCTCTATGCTTGTGTGGTCTCACTGAGGAGGTGAATTGAGGTGGCCCTTTCCACACTTAATGCTGACTGCAGTTTGGAGTCACAGAAAGCAGGACAAAATGCTGTTTGTCCAGGATCTAGCCCCAGGCATCCTGATTTTGTTGATGTGGGGAGGGTACTGGCCAATGGTACTCATTAAAGCTCTCCCAGAACTCTGATGAGCAGACAAGGTTGAGGATCTTGAGGCTGGATGCTTCTTCTCAATCCCCCAGGACAACGAGGATATACACATGACCAAGCACTGTCCCCCTCTCTCCTGAGATCCTAATTTTTGAATCAGTGACATGAGGGCAGAAACAAAGGGCTGGTATACATATATCCCATGAATGATGGGGTTCTCCCCAGACCAGTTCTGCTAGGAGAATATCCCTCCTTACAAGAACTCCTTTTCCTAATGATATCTTCCCCAGGGATTGGTGATTCCCAGATCCCTAGGGAACCAGTGAACTCCAGAGCTAGTTTGGTTCTTGCCTCTTTCCAACCTTGTCTCCTTCCGTCCCACAGATTCTAAGAGTGCTATGCCAACCAAGTCCCGTTTTTGGACCCAAGAAGAGTAGAACATGGTCATGAAAACTACAAGGCAACACAAAGGGGCCACATAAAGGCAGGTATAAGAATGACCAGGACCACTAGATCTTTCAGCTAATAAATGACAGAAATGAATAAAAGTCCACCAAAGATTCATGTTTCTTGTTCCATCATGTGGAATTCTCACTGGCAAATGGCTGCCCAGCCAGGGACTACATTTCCCAGGCTCCCTTGCAACTCGACGGTGCCATGTGACTCATTCTCATCAATGGAATGTGACCAACACTGCTGCAAGTCACTTTCAATCCAAGGAGCTTATGAGGCAAGTGCACCTCTCTCCAGGCATTTCTGAATACATTTCTGAATATTTACCCAGGAATTCCTAAATATCTCTGGGGCCCTCTAAGGCTAAGAGGAAGGGAACACTGTGAGCTGGAAGAAGCCTGGATCCCTGAATCACCTTGTGGAGGGTTGTCAGACCACCAGGGACACCTGAATTAAATAGATAAGAGAAAAAAAATAAACTGTGTTAAAGGACTGAGATTTGAGGGCTGGTGATATCCTCATATGTACTATTACTACTGGTGATGAGGATACTAATGAGAATATTGATACCCATAGCTAATATATGGATGTTTAAAATGTGCCAGGCTCTATTTTAAGGCCCTTAATCTGTAGTAGCTCAGAGATTCTCAACCAGAGATAATTTCCCCTGAAGGGACATGTGGCAATGTCTGGAGACATTTTTGTTGTCACAGAAAAGGAAGGGGTTACTATCACTGAGTAGGTTGAGGACAGGAATGCTGCTAAATACCCTACAACACAGGATAAATACCCACAACAAAGAATTGTATGGCCCAAATGTTCTAGTGCTCCTGGCCAAACACCCTATAGAATCTCATCAGATCCTCCAACTCACCTTCAAATTCCATACCATTACAATCCCCATTTTAAAGACATGGAAACAAAGGGTGAGAGAACTCATGCTAGATAACACAGCTGGTGAGCTTCAGAGCCAGAATTTGAAACCCAGCACCCTTTAGCCAGAATGCTACCCTGCCTTTCTGCTGCCCACCCCATGACTTTACATCCCTATTTTCTCTCTCTTAAGCGGGATCAGACCCAGGCTGCTGATCTCTCTTTTCTGGGATCTCCTTTGCAATGTCATCTCTCCCTAAGGAGGGGCCCTTGTTGCTGCAGATGAGGCACACCATTGTCAGTGGGAATCCCCAAGGCAGGCTGTGTATTGTCAGGCACAATTGCAGAGTAAGTGATTAGGTTAGGTGATCAGGCCAGGGGCCCTTCCTGCCAAAGCTAAGGAAGCAAGGATCAGGGCAAGCCATACCCCAGGCCAGAGGCCCAGCATATTCACCAGGTTTTACTCCCACCCCTAATCTTTTGGGAAATGTAACTGTGCAATCTCTTGACTTTCCATCATCCCCCCTGGCCATTCCCAGGCAATTCCCATGCCTGGCTAGAAGATTAGAGTTGCCCAACCCCAGGACACAAAACACAAGCAGGGCCTGAAATGGAGAGTCTCAGACTCCATCTCTCACCTCAGTGTGCCCAGTCCCTCGCTGCACTGCCCTCATTCAACTGATACCTCATTGGCTGTCCTCTCTCATCCCATAAGAGGTCTCTTTTGCTGAGGCAGGTCTGATTTGTAAATATATAATTATCTTACAGTGTGGTAAGTGCTATAACCAAGGCGGCCATAGGGAAACAGCTCATGGATGCAGAGAGAATAAGGGCAGAACATAAGGAAGAGAGAAAGGGGTCTTAAAAGGACGTGATAAAGAGCTAGGTCTTGAAGGATGGGTGGACGTGCACTGGGAGAGGAAAGGTGGGACCCCACCCAGATCCCTTCGATGGTCCATTGCATCGATCCCCCAGGGGCTATGAGTGTTAGTTGCCAAAGCTTACAGCTGCCATTTTCTCTGGAGACCCACACTTTGTCCAGAGATGCCAGAGAGGGTATGCCCTGACCCCTTTCTCCCCAGGAGCAGCCTGCAGTCAATGACTGATGGGTACATTCATGCAAAAGTGTGTTTCACTTGCTCCAAGATACAAAAACTCTAGCGCTACTCACACTCCAGAACTCCCTGTGGGTCAAGTTGAGGCTCAGTTTCAGCCAAAGAACACTCCCAGTACTCACTGCCACTGCCTAAGAATTCCATCTGTGCTCCACCTCTTGAGAAATAAACCTAAGGAAAGGAGGGTGGGCTTCCTAAGTAGCAGCATGGGCAAAGGTTTGGAGACCCGTACTGACGTGCTTCTGGAAGGCCAGGAAGCTTCCTATACAATATTGTTAATAATGAAATAAAAAAGTTGACTAAGGATTATGCTGTGGATTAAGGAAAAAAACGTTCTCAGTATTCTTAAACATTATCTCAATTCTCGTCACAGAGAATGAGTCTTATGCCCAGGTGAAGTAATTATACCCGAAAGGTATGTATGGCTAGTAAGTGGCAGAAAGGCCATTTCAGGTGGGTTTGATTACAGAGCCCCTGCTCTCTAAACATGATGTTCAAAGCATTCAGAAACTACACCTGGGCTACTATATCCAGCCTCATTCCCTCACCAATCCACCCAGCAACGAACAATTCCTTTAGAGCACTGAACACAGAACCCCAAGCTTACACTTTCTCTGTCACCTTTGAGTACACATGTTCAATGACTCTTTTTAAAAGGACACAGTACTTACGGAGCCAAAATGAAAACGACAGCATGAAGGAATGCTCAGAACCTTTGATTGCACAGAGATGACATAATTTATCTCTGCTCTGCCCACTGCAATCTCAAGATTAAGGAAGAACTTGGTAATTGCCTGCTGTTGACTGCTTGCTTTTCTTACTCCCTTGTCCTGCATGGTGACCCTTGAGTATTTCATCTTCTTTGGCAGGGATGGCAGATTTTAGGACATCCCTGGCAGAGTGAACAATGCCTCCCACAACATACAGAGGAAAATTAAGAGTAGGGGGGCTCTTGGTAAAAGGTCTGTAGGCTAAATGGAAGATGAGGGTGACACCACCATACGGGGCAGCCACCTCCTCTGCTGGCTTTGAAGGTTAAGGGACAGTGCCCGTTGGGCACCTGGGAAGAGAAACTCATTTCCAGTTGGGCAATGATCTTTAGCACTGACCTGAATGGACACCGATATTCCTCATTCCTGGTGTGGAACACAATTCAGAATCATTTAACTATCAGGGGAGTTATTGCCATAATAGAATCTGGCAGGAGTCCAGGATTACTGGGATGATTTTTGAGGTTCAGTCCACAAGCAAAGTGTGCAAAAGGGAGGGATGAAGGACACATGTGAATGGGGGAAGTGGGCTGGGGGTGCCCTCTGCAAAGGGAAGCTGGGATTCACAGATACAGAAGAGTGCCAGGTGGCCATGGCTTGATTTGGCTCACAGGACGTGTGAGCCTCCAACAGTTCATTGCAATGCACCCAGTATCATTCTCCAACCAGGATGCATACCTGTCATCCCAACCACTGAAAAGCCAGTCGTCTTTGATCACTTTCTTTCCCAGGCTGAACTGGCTGTTTCCATGTCTGGTGACTCAAACCTGAACTCATACCCTTGGGAGATGGTGGATGAAGAAAACAAAAGAGATCAGGCATTGGAGTCACCTGCCTGAGTTCAGTATCAGACCTGGCCTGAACTAAGCTGTGTAAGCTGGGGTAAGTAGCTTACCCTCTCTGTGCCTCAGTTTCCTCATCTGTTAAATGGGGACCATACAGGGCTCTTTAAGGAGTAAACGTGGTTACAAACACAAAGCATTTAGAATAGTTCTTGGTACAGAGTAAAGATGGAGCAAATATTGCTTGTTGTCATAATACATCAATGCTACTTCTGCTGTTACTATGTTCAAAAGCCTAGCACAATGCTTTGTGCCAACGCGGGGTATTAGCAATTGCTATTCTTGTTCTTCTTCCTTTCTCTAAATAATTCCAAATAATGAAGTTACTCGCATCCTTTGGAGTGAGTGAGTCGACCTATGTTCTTAATATGCACCACGATATGGTGCCATTTTCTTTGTGGACCCTCTTTTCTTCCACTCTCCCCCTGCCCATTACCTCTAAGACATATCTCAGATTCATCCACCTTTCTCCATCCCTCACACTTAGTCCAAGCATCCTCCTCCCTTGTCTGGATAAGAGGGATAAGACCACTTAACCAGTTAATTGAAAGTCCCCATCTCCTATTAGCCACTGAGATTGTGGAGCCATGGAGAGCCCAGATCACCAGGCTGGGTTCA
Organism: Panthera tigris; assembly: GCF_018350195.1. Classification (NCBI taxonomy): domain Eukaryota; kingdom Metazoa; phylum Chordata; class Mammalia; order Carnivora; family Felidae; genus Panthera; species Panthera tigris. The sequence continues at coordinate 36,560,005 of NC_056675.1, forward strand.
GAGTAAATAGGATTACCTGTGGTGGCAGGAACTGGTGGAGACAGAAGGTGTTTCAAAACTTAATCAAAAATTAATTAGAAAAAGAAACAAGCCAAAGGACAAACATCTGTGAGCAGATGATGTGCAAAGGCAAACAAATCCGATATATAACATTCCGTTTGAGTTTGGAGCAGGTTCCTGCTGGGCTGCACTGGGAGTAGCTGGAAAGCTTTGAGGGGAACAAAAAACCTCCGTGTTTACTTCTCGAGAACAAATGATGGTGCAACTCTAAGCTCTAAAGACTCGGGAGGAGAGGGTCTCTGCACAAGATCACACAGGAGCTGCCAGGAAGCGGCACATTGGGGAGGTGCTGATAAATAATCATCAGAACACACACTACTCGATCCTCTGAGTAAGGAGGGGGTGCTAAGAAGGAGCAAAACCTCTTCAGACAGTCACAACTGGGGGCCTCATCCGCACCTCACATCTGCTCTCCACACGGCGGTTTCAGGGCCCAGAAAAGCTCAGCCTTGAAAACCATGTCAGGTGGAAATCAGAGGCCATGGCCACTGAGACAAGCCCTGGAGTATGGACTTGGGATGGCTGTCTGGGAAAAACTGGGCACCTGGAAATGAGTTTCTAGAGAAGTTGACAGCAAATCCATCAATACCTCACACGTATCCTCTGGCTATTCCCACACCAAGGTCTTCACACATCACCTGTCAGCCTCAGTGGCTTTCTCTCACCCCAGGAGTATGCTTCTCCATGCACACAGCAGGCATTAGTCAGAACTAATGTCCTGGAACCACCCCTCCACTGAGAGGGACAACCCTGAGACAACCCTGCAGCACCACCCAAAGGTCCAGCTGGGACTGAGCCCCAGTTGCTCACAGGGTGACCTACTCCTTAAAAGACCCACATTGGCCTCCTCACTGCCCTCTCATTTCTTTCCCCAACTGCTTCCTGGGGCCACCTCCCAAATAAGCCTTATCTTGAGGTCTGCTTCTAGGGATTCAACCAAAGACAGGGACATTGGTGAGGGGCAGACACGTTTGGGCTCAATGACTTGCCTAAGTATGGATGCTATGCACAGACCTGTCTATAAGTCAACAAGAGCCCCCGTGGGATCAATCACCCAGTGACCCTTATTCCTGCCATTGCCCAGATCCATGTAACCCCTGAATTAAGGCATTCCATTTTTCTCCAGGTTATAGGAAGCTAAATTGGAAATAGAAGTTAAATGTTCTGATCTCTGGCCCTCCAGAGACTGCAGTAGACCCTGCCCACTTCTTGACGGGAGAACAAGGACCTTACCTGTGTTTCCTGCTCCCCTTGTCCTCTATTCCACACTGTGGCCTCTCATACCTGGAGCTCCTGCCCTGTTTCCATCCCAACTTACTCTAACCAAAAAGTCTGTTTGTTTTTAAACATTCTTAACCAGAATCATCAGCTTCAGAAGACTTCTCTGCCCTACCGACTCCAACAGCAACCAATGCTTTCTTGTTATTATGGTGATTCTTGCACAGGGTATAAAAATTAATTTACCCACAGTTCCAAAGCAAACTAGTCTTTTAACCAAAAAGTATAAAGTTTACGGGCTTTTGGTGGTTCCTGACCCTAAAACTATGTGTGTGTGTGTGTGTGTGTGTGTGTGTGTGTGTGTGTGTGTTTCTGGGTAGAAGACCAATTGCTTTTATCTACTTCTCAAAAGGTTTTCCCAGAAAATGTCAGAGCCATTGCACTGGGCTGTGAGCTCCTCGTAGGCTAGATAATGCCTTATTTAATCTTGTATCCCCAGAGTGCAGCCCAGTGCCTGGACAATCACAAGCACTGTGTTAACAATACTAAGAGCTAACGTAGTTTGAGTATTTATTTTGAACCAAGCGCTGTATTGGTCTCGATTTCATTGACTCCCATGATAACCCTAAGAGGTGGCTGCCTCCTGTCAATGGGACAAGAAGACTAAGCTGTGACAGAAGAAATGGCCCAAGACGCCACAGCCGGAAGACTTGGTGTAGAACTGGAAGTCAACCTGGCCAGCTCTGAGCACTTTTCTGGAAGTAGCAAGAAAGAGTTGATGGGCAAACATCACCGTGTTGTCCCGCCAGCTCCTAGGCAGCCCTGTAACACATGTCAGGTAAAATCTCAGGCTTCAGTAAGGTCCTGAAATGTCCACCAATGCCTGCGTCCTTTTTCTGGAGCTCCTATAATACCTGGAAATGAATCTCTCTCCTATAATATCTGTGAATACATCATAATCCTATATGGCTACCAGCATCTATTTTTAGATCTTTAAAATGTCTTTTTTCTTTTTACAAATAATTAATGTGAGGCCCCAAAGGCTATGTGGCTTGTTCAAGGCCATTCAATGAGTTAGCTGCAGAGCTGGAAGTGGAAGCCAGGTACTGCCTGTGCCCAATTAAGTGCCCTCCCTCTACTTCTCCCAGTGCCAGCATCTTCGCCAAGATGATGCTAATGTGTTTCCCACCTGAAAGTCATGTGTTTCTCAGTGCAACGAGGTTCCCTGAGCCGGTCACGAAATTCAATTTCATTCCTCAAATGACTTTCAGAGAACAACCTGGCCTGTGTACAACTGTGCTAGGATTCCCTACCCGTGCTATAAGGGTCAACGTCCTCCTGGAGGCTGTGTCCCTCTTCTCTTCTGAGGATGTGCAGTTCATGGCTATGGGGATGGAGACAGACTGATGACCATCTGTCAGGGCTGCTCTGTGTGGCCTGGGTCTGAATGCACTAACTGACTTATCAACTACTAGTACAGTTGATGTGCATGGCTGGGCTGTTTGCAAAAGCATTCCTTTTCCACAGCTGCTCTCAAGGAAATTCCCAATCCCCAGTGAGGCAGGCGATGAGGATTTGCTAGAGCTCATTCAGGGGACCATGTGCTTCCTCACACCCACTTATTGTGCAAGGACTCTGAAGAGAAATATCCTTGGCCACCTGAAGCACCAGTGCCAAGTCCTTAATAAGAACAGGCTGGGGGCACCTGTGTGGACTCTGTTGGTTAAGCATCCAACTTCAGCTCCAGTCATGATCTCACAGGTTGTGGTTCAAGCCCCATATTGGGCTCTGGGCTGACAGCTCAGAGCCTGGAGCCTGCTTTGGATTCCGTGTCTCCCTCTCTCTGCCCTTTCCCTTCTCCATTCTCTTTCTTCCCTCTCCCTCCCTCCCTCTCTCTCTCTCTCTCTCAAAAATAAACAAACATTAAAAAAAAGAGTTTAGGGTCACCTGGGTGGCTCAGCTGGTTAAACATCTGACTTTGGCTCAGGTCATGATCTCATGGTTTGTAAGTGTGAGCCCCGTGTTGGGCTCTGTGTGGACACCACGGAGCCTGGAGCCTACTTTGGATTCTATGTCTCCATCTCTCTCTCTGCCCCTGCCCCCCCTTATGCTCTGTCTCTGCCTCTCTAAAAAAAATAAACATTTTAAAAAAAGTTTACAAAAAAGTGAAAAGAAAAGAGAAAAGAAAAGAGCAGGCTGGAACTCTGCCAATGGAGGCAGCTGACTGCCGGTGGAGAGGAAAATGGTCCTGTTGGTCGTCAGGACAGGGGATGCCCTGGCTCCATCATGAACTGTCTTCTCACTCTTGGGTCCACTACTTCACCTGCCTGAGCCTCTATTTCTCCAGGTAACTATCTGGTACCTATCCAGTGGGGGGCAGAAAGTCTTCCTTACTTGGCAGACAGAAACAAATGAGACTGATGGCGCTAAAGAAATACTTGTTGCATTATAATCAGAACACTGAGATAACAGAGCACATAAGACATGCTTAACCAAAGTTTCTTTCTCTTCCATGCCTCTTCCGCCATTATTATTTCCCACCATGTCTAGAATGGGAAGGCAGAAGGAGCAGAGAACAGGGGTGCCCCTACCTCTCCCCGACTTCTCTTCTACCTCATCCCAGATGCTATTACTGAGTGTCCACCATGAGCCACATGCCTCCTCTGTGCATTTTCTCATGAAATTCCCACCCTATTTCTCTCAAAGGGTGAATAGTGCCGTCCTTTTCATAGACCAAGAGAGCTCTCTGTGGTGATGGATATGCACTCCAATGCAGGAGCCATGTGTGGCTACTAAACCCTTGAAATGTGCTCAGTGTGGCTGAGGAATGGGATTTTTCGATTTGAATTAATTCACTAACCTTTAAGTAGCCACATGTGCCTGTGGCCACCAAACTGGACAGCAATGTAACAAATGGGGGTGAAAAAGAAAAACTTAAGTTTGAAGAAGTTCAGCAAATGCCCAAGGTCATACACATGGATGAAGGTGGAAATGAGAACTGAATCCACATTTGCCAGTACTTTTGTGTGTCCATCTCCTAAAGCAAATGGTCATGATGGCTGAGGGTTTGCTCTAACATGCAAACCCAGAGCTGAAACTCAAGACAGGCTGGGGAGAAATATTCCCAGCACTGGAGAATTGGCCCAGAAGGAAAAGGAAATGAATATTCAGAGCAGATAATGGTTGTGGAAACGCTTTGTAAACTGTCAAGTGCTGGTTCAGGGTGGGGGTTATTAATAATACCCTTTGGCACTGACTTCATGGCAAAGCTTTCCTGTCCCTCTCCACATCTCGCTGCTCTGTTAATCATTAATTAAAGCTTAAGGGATTTGGGAATACAGGCCTCTGAAATTTGGACTAAACCCTCCATGTTATTGAAAAAAAAAAAAAAAAAAGAATCTCGGATAATTAGCTTTTCTTTCCCTAAATGCTTTTTGGGTCTCATTACAAACGAAGTGCTGGGCTAATATACCTTGTGTTGTGAATGCCTCACAATTCCTGCTAATTGAATTAAACCCAATTCTCTGCAAATAAACTCTTGGTGTTCTTAATGGCAAATAAGGAACAGAGCTGTTTCTTTTTGGAACGGGTCATTACAAGGCCCTAATTACTAGGATCTCAATGTGTAACGCAAACCGCCTTTGTGTTGGCTCCTGACAATGACGGTTCTGTTAAGATCAAAGTCGCAATGTGCCCTTGGAATCTTCTCCCTCTTTTTATTCCACTTCAAAATGTTTAATAATGACTAATCCAATTTCTAAGACGGCAGAGAAAGGACAAGAGAACAGAAGTCCGCTTTTTTTTTTAATTCAGGACAAATATTCTGAAACTGACGTGCTGCTAATTTTTCCCCCTTCCTTTTTCCCTTGGACACAGCACATTTTGAAGTGGCCGGTCAATGAAGGAATTTGTGCCGCCAAAGTTGCACGCATGCCCAATGTGACCGGAGTTGCTGCATGGAGTAATCAGATGTCAGGAAGGAAGGTGGATAACCATTGTTCTCACAATGGTAGGCCCAACACCTTTATCAATAATGCAACGCCAATTACTTTGGGGACCAGGCTTGACTCCTGTGGGATAGGAAACTTTATGCCAGGGCTCTTTAGAATAGCATCTGTAATCAGCCACACCAACCAGATTTTAAAATGCAGTATGCATCATTTCTGGCTGGCAATTCTGCACTCATGTGTGGGCGGAGGTTCCAAGTTGGAAACTTCAAAGTAAGGTGTATAAAAAACTTTAACACTGATGGTAACGGTCCTTGGTGTACAGATTTCAGGGTGGGTGATGGCTAAAGTTCCTGGCTCTCTGAAACGGTCGGCCTTCATCTTAGGAAGAGCCACATACTCGCATCCCTTTGTTGTGGCAGAAAACCCAACTCAAGATCACTGGGAGGCCTAGAAACGGGGTTCCCATCTTGTGCCCTCCCAAGGTTCTCACCCACCTCATTGCAGCCTTCCCAAGATATTATGTTCCTCTCCCTAGGAAAGCACCCCTGATCTCTCAAGGCAAAATTCTTAAATTCAGCCTCCAGGATCCAATGCAGACACACTTGTCAGAGCTTGTACCCTGCTTCTGTTTGTTCCTATTGCATTTTTCTCTCTCGTTTGTGCCTGAGGCAACGTGGTAGAGTGGGCTCCAGTGCTTCAGAGAAGGACAGCCCCGGATTTGGATCTTAGTTCTGTTACTTATAGCTGTGTAGCTTGGGGCAAGGTATCTCACCTCTCAGAAGCGCTCTTTTCTCATCTAGAGAACAGAGATGCTAATGGCTACTTTGCTTCAAGGAATGGCTTCGGTATAATTTGTTAAAAATAATGATGTGGATAAGGTGTGTGGTACAGAGGAGATGCTCAATAAATAGAATCCAACCAAGCTCTTATCGTAAGACCAACCTTTGTATTCTGGTCACTTGCTTAGATGTCCATTTCCCCAGAGAGCAATCAATTCTCTGAAGGAAAAACACAGACTTCATTAACTCCTATCTTTAAATACCCCAGTACCTAGCACAGATCTGGGCAAGCCCTTGGCTTAAAAAAAAGTATACTTAATACACTGTATATTAGCCAACTTAACAATAAATTACAGTAAACAATTTTTAAAATAAAATAAATGTATACTGAATGAATGAATGAACAAATGAACACCTAAACCAAACATGTAAAGATTTAAATGAAAATCAAATTGAAAGGCTTTGTGATATCCCACAGAGAAAACAAAATTCTCCCAAACCCTCCTGCCAGAAGCAGCTCGCATCAGCTTACGGAGGAACAACAATGTTAAATTATTGCTTAACTACTTCTCATATGATGATCTCCCGCATCTCGCCAGGAAAATCATCAGCATTCTCTCCGTGCTAGGAACAGCTGCAGTTAACATGTTTGGGGCGCCTTTTCAACACGATTCCCTCTAACAAGTTTGAACTTGATTTCAGAGGCTCCATTTCCTTTTCACTCTGGAGAACTCTCTCCAGGAACCTGACACTCCAAGTCCATGGTTCAAGAGGGAGACTCCCAGAGCAAAGACACAGTGGTATATAGTGTCCACAGCTCCCCAGCAGCACTCCCCACCCCTGTGGCACCTGGAGGATGAAGGGAAAGGGAAGGCATGCAGACCATCCTCCATGAAGAGAGACTTCTGCTTTCTTCCTTCTATTTTATGTGCTTCTGAGCCAAATGAAGACAACAGTTTTAAAAAGACACACGCTCAAAAGGCCTTACCTACTAGTGAAATGCTCCCTATAGCATCCTTGAAGAACAATGGCCAGCTTTAGGAGCACTCCAAGGGCAGGAAGCTCACTGCACCACAACAGCAAAGGAGCCTGGAGGAGACTAGGACATTTAGAAGGAAGAGAGGCACAATACCTCATTTGTAGGAAGGCATATGACAGCCCAGTGCAACCCTGACATATGCTCTACGGTTCAGCAGTATGTTTTCCATGATGGGGAGCTCACTACCTTGCCAGGTAGATGGCCAGGTCCATCTGCTGTGAGAGGGCTCTTTCCCTCTTCTCTGTCCACACACACACACTTCCAGGTAACTTTGACCACTGCCCCCTGCTTCTAACTAACCCAAGTCTTCATACCCATGACATCCCCTCACATATATGAAGCCCATTCTCATCCTAGCAGTTCCTCCATCCAAGCCCTCCCTTCCAGAGCTGTGTTCATGTAAAAAACTGTGATAACATAATGAGAGCTGTGTTCCAGGTATTCCTAAGGCACAGGAGAGAGGAAGAGGTGCAAAGCCAGGTCACCTTCAGACCTGCCAGTGTGGGATGGCTTTTTACTCAGCAGAGCAGAGCATATCCTGGAGCCCCAGCCTGATCCCATGCACCATCAGACACCAGGGAGAGTGGGTGGCCTCTCTGGGAGTGGCTTTGTTCTTCCAGACTCTTTAGAAGAGCTGTCTGATTCACTGCTGTGCAGATGTGCTGCCTCTGGTTCAAGTAAGGACAGAGCTGCAGGGAGGTGGGGAAGGCAAGAGGAGACTAGAATTGAGATGCAAGAAAACTGTCCTATATTTGTCACCTGGTACATGACACAGTGCCCAAGCCAATTTCTAAAACACAGTGGGGACCTAATGACTCTACTGACTTTGAATGTGGGGAAATTGAGGAGGAAGAGTGTTACTGAGTTAAATATTAGATGGACGACAAGCAATGGGCCACGCGTGCCTTGGTTACTATTCCCAGGGTCTAACACAGTCTCTGACACAGACTAGACACTTATTAGCTGTTTAGCCAATAGCCAACCCAAATACCTTCTCACTTGTCTGCCTTAGCTTCCCAGTCATGATTGCCCCCAGGGGTGACCATGAGACTGATTTCCAGTCAATGAGCTGTAAGAGGAGGATGGCAGTAAGGGCATCTTCTCAGAAAGCAATTCTTCAGACAAAGAGAGCGGCAAGAAGAAAAAGCTTCCATTCATCCACTTCCTGCCTTGAAACTCAGTGGGAGGTCATGATGCCTAAAGCTTTGGTGGCCAACAACATGAGGATGAAAGTGATTGCTGAGGGTGGTAAAGCAAAACTGTGGAGCAAGGTCTGGATTCTTGATTCTGTTGAACTAGTCCTGGAACAACCTGACTCCAAACTTCTTGTTGAGCGCAATACTCAGTGTCAGTATTGATAAGCACTGTTGGTTGTGTTGGCCAGGTGTGTTGTTTGTAGTTCAGGGTATCTTGAGTGATGAAGCACTTGATAATTATTCTCTAAGTTGTACTGGTGTGCAGCAAGGGGGGTGGGTGTGCTTATAGGAAGTTTTCACCTGGTGAGCCAGGAACAGATAATGCCAATAGGATGCTTAATGGCTCAGGATGGGGAGGGGCTGAGAGAATTATGGCCATAAACTGAGAAAATGGCTTTGGACAGAAAGTAGGTCCTCGAGAAAACCCTTATTTCCCTCCCAGTTAGGGACATCAGATTTCTGGTTTCAATTTTCTTTGATTTTTAAAGACTTTTTCTCCCTGATAAGTGTTGAGTAGAGGGTAGAGAAATGTTTCTGGGGATCAGGCCAGTTGAAATGTGGTGGCATAGCACATGGACTCTAGAATCGGCTGATCTGAGTCAAGTCTAGCTTGAAGTCAGGGTTTTGCAATCTTGGCACTGTTGACATTTGGGGCTAGATAATTCTTTGCTGCAGAGGCTCTCCTGGGAATTATGGTTATCAATAGATGGCCTCTACCATTAGATGATAGAAGCACTCCCCGCTGAGTTGTGAAACCAAAAATGTTTTCCAAATGTTGTCATCTGTCCCCTGAGGTACAAATTTTCCTGAGAAACACACCTCTCTAACTGAACGTGAGTAGAGAGAATGGCTCCTCTGGCTTCCTTTGCCTCATGTCTAACATGGGAATAATAAAAGAACCACTTCAGAGGACTGGTGTGAGTTCAAGGGGTCGTCTGCAAAAGGTGCTTAGTCAAGATGAACTATTACTATGATTATTGTTCTCTGAGGGTGACTTTGTTGTACTTGCTTCATGAATAGCATTCACCAATACTAAAGCTGAAAGGAATGTAGTTATTCACTGATCAAAGCTCCCATTTTCCAGATAAGGAAACCGAGATCCAGAGAGAGAAAGTGATTTGGTCAGTGTCACATAATAAGTAAACACCAGTCCCAGAACCAGAGTTCAGGTATCATGAATGCTGGTTAGGCCTGTGTTTGTCTCTTTCTGAAGTAGAAATCTGAGCCAGTCTTCCCCAGGAGCTTTACCCCTACCTTCCAGAGAATCTTCCATTCCAATCAATTTGACAGTATTTATTGGGCACATACTCCATATCAGACACTATGGTAAGCACCAGGAATAAAGTGATCGGTAAGATAAGAATGGTCTATCCTGCCCTTGTAGAAGTCTGGCTGGGAAAGCCAATATTACAAAAATAATGACTGGCAAGCTACTTGAAATCACATGGAGCCTTGAAATTAAACAGGGAATGGAAGTAGATCCAGAAAACTCCAACTCTGTCAGGAACTTCCCAGGACACAGGAGGAATAGAGCATGAGTCAGTTGGCTTTCCTGAAAAGGCATTTCTGCCCTTCCTGCCCCAATAATAAGGCAGACTGGGAACAGGGAGATGTGAGGAATGGGGCTGGAAGTGACTACGATTCTGCGGCTTATGTAATGTTTGAGAAAGCTGTCTCTGATCAGATTTAGATGGGGATCAAAGAACAAAACACATGGCCAATAAGATCACTAAGGATTCTTCCAGCTGGAGAAACCTTCATCTTACATTATTCCAGGACACTCGGGGCTACATCCTTGAGGGTGTTTCAGTCAGAGGGAGCAGTATGTGTGTCGTCAAGAAACCGAAAAAAGTTCAGTAAGCCTGGAATCCTATGAGCATGTGCAAAGGTTCCATGGAAGGAGTAGCAGGGGTTCGAAGGGGCAATTGGGAAGATTGTAGTAGTGCAGTGGAGCTAAAGCAGAGGGGGGTGAGATGGACATGTGTAGATGATGAGGCCAGAAGTGTGGATAGGGTCCTTAATGTAAGAGGTCCTTCCTATTACCTCCAAATCACATTAGGGAATATGGACCCTTCTGGAGGTACCAGGGCCACTGGAAATTGTAGGTAAGAGAACCGTATGATCCAATTTCCATCAGGGACACATCCCTTTGGCTTCACTGTGGAGGGTGCACTGGGCGAAGGATAGAAATGGGACACAAGTCAGGAAGGTGGTGCAAAGATACGTGGAGAGAAAGAGGTGGCCTGGGTTGGTGCAGAGCCATGTTCTCAGTCAGGCGCTTTTGCCCTCTGGGGAACATATGGCAATGTCTGGAGACATTTAAGGCTGTCACAATGTGGGGGGAAGTACCACTGACAGTTCGTGGGTGGAGGCCAGGGATGCAGTCAAACATCCTACAGTGCACAAGATGGCCCCTCACAACAGAGAGTTATCCAGCCCAAAATGGCCAAAGTGCCAAGGTTGAGAAATTCTGGCACAAAGAAGGGAGAGACGGGAGGTGAGTTTGCAATGTGTTTAGAAGATAGAATTGGCAGACTTGGTGATGAACTGTACATGGAGGCAAAGTATCAAGGACGGGTCCTAAGTAGCAGAGTGGATCACAGTTCCATCCACTGAAACAGGGAACATGGAAGAAAAACAAGCAAGGGTTAAGGATAAACAACTCAATTTGGGATGTCTTGAGAAAAGTCTTCTGGGTGTGTACAGAGGAAAACTGCCTGAGACCCCCCCAGCTATGGGGATAAAGAGTCTCAGCAGCAGCCCATGCCCTCATACTGAGCTTCTCAGCTCCCTAAACCTCCCATAGCCCAGGGCTCCACCCACCTGGTGTTTCTTTCCTGGTTTCCTGGTTTCCTGGCTCTCCAGACCAGGATCTGGCTCTTCCAGCCTGGTCTTGCCCCCAGCTGCAGAGCCCACCTCCCCCTTGTCAGCAGTGGCAGCAGAGGCAGACGGAGCTGCCCTCCCATCCCTCAGACTCCAGTCATCCCACAGCCTCACGACTAATTAAACATCTGCTGCAAGCTACAATTTGCTAAATTGCCTCACACTCTAACTTCTGGCAGGGACTAATCTGAGTTCTCAACTTGAAGCCCAGAGCCTTCCTCCAAGCACCATCAGCCTCCTAATGTCCCTAGTCCTCCCCAGACATCACTGTGTCCCCACCACCCAAGGGGGCATGGAGAAATGCTGGGTCCAGTGTCTCTCCTGGGACTGTGCCATGGGAGGATGGGAGGCTATGGGCATGTCTCCTCAAGGAGCTTTCCATCAATTGTCCCCCACAAAAATACTACAGAAGATGAATATGTAATCAGATATTAACAACTCGCCAAATTGAGTTTAATCAAGAACTAAAATGGATGAGACAGGAAACACATTTTATGGGGGTGGAAGACGAGACTCTTTTCCTCATAAGACCTTGAGAGAGAAGTATCCTTGGAGATCATCTAGTCCAGCATTTCTCAAAGGACCACCTGCCTCCAAATTCCCCAGGGTGTTTGTTGGGAAGGCAGATTCCTGAGCCTTGTCCCTGAAGATGCTGGTTTAGTAGATCCAAGTCAGGGCTCAGGAACATAAATTTTTCTAAACAAACAAGCCAGATTTTTGATACCCATAAAGTCTGGCAGTACTAGGATTGAGGTACACAAATCCCTGTTTCTGCACTAAGCTTCCCCAATCCTCCTCATCAGAATTAATCAGAACAAGATGTGTGATAGTGTCTCCTACAAAGCTGATCAATGCTTTTATAGGTTCCATGGGGCTGTATGCAGCAGTCCTCATGTGCCCTGCTCTGCTTCCCTCTGCCCAACGTCCTTGGATGTGAGACTCTCCTGCCTGGGACGCACGCCTGTGTGGTGTCGACTTGCTATCATGCACGTAGTCCATGTTCGGCTCAGGTGTCCTGTTTTGTAGGGTGTTCAAGGCTAGGTCAGGCAGTTATCTGCAAAGGATGCACTTCCTGTCCCCTGGGGTCAGGCAGGTCACTTACATTTCAGAAAGTGAACTTCAACCCTGTGCCACAAAATGCCATCCTCCCCTTTCCAGGTTTACAGAGAGAGAGATTAGCAAGCATATGTGTGAATTTTTTTACCTCTACATAAACACATAAGAGATTCTAATCTTTAAAAAGTTATAGTATTATAATAATTTTGGATAAGGAGGGGTTGCATGGAAGAGAGATAACTAAGCTGAGAAACAAAGGAAACAAAATCTCTCTTCCCCTTCCCCTGTACTTCTTTCCACCACCTGTCTCTTCTCCGTCTCTCTCTCAAGACAGAGATTTGCCAACATCAAGCATTTCAAGGAACAAGAGACATCAGTTCTTGACTCACTGATCACAAATCATCCTTATCTTTCAATTAAAGGAGACACTCTAAGAGTCTCTTAATAGGTAACATTGCATCAGCCAAGTTACCTCTATAATTGAAAGAATATGAATGGACTTTATCCTTTGCTTCTAATATTCTACCAACTTATTAATACAAATATTTGTTGAATTAGCAAATCATAAAGAGCTATCACCTCCTTTTTGTTCTTCAGAGTGAGCTACCTGGCAAAGGCAGTGAGACTTGTTAATGACCACAACTCAAGACTGAGGTTCCTGCCTTGACTATGCCCCCCTGCCACTTGGCATACTCTGAGTTCTGTGGATACTCTGAAATTGAACGTAAAATTGTGCTTATGCATTCAAGGAGGACTTTAGCTTTCACCAGAATCTCAAAAACATCTGTGGTCCAAAGAAGGATAGAAGGATCATTAGAGAATCTCTTTCTCGGGTGTCAGATTATTATAGCAGGTGCCTGAACAAGAGAACCACTAAGGAGTCTTCTACCTATCATTTACAGCAAGGTTTCTATATACTATCATAGGCATACCATTTCTGGTGGTGGTCCCAGAGAGCTGGAGTCCATAAGAGGTCAGCTTCTGGAGCATCTCCTCTTCCTGTTCTACTTCTAAGACCAAGAACCCAGCTTTCTCCCTCTGCTAAGTCCATGATGCCCCAATTAAGAAGCCACTAGATATCTGATAGGTTTGCACAGAAAGTCCCATGAATGGGCATGTGTCCTCATGGAGCTTACAAGCTAATGGCAGAGACATACAAATAATATGGAATTATAGTACGATCAGAAACATAACAATACAACTAACATGTACTACATGTTGTCAATGTGCCCGATGGTGACCTTAGCATTTCATGTGTTGTATACTGCCCAATCTTCACAACAGCCCCAAGAACTGCACTGTCATTCATCTCAATTTTACATTAAGATAACTAAGGCACAGAAATGCCAATAAGCTAGCCCAAGGCCACAGAGCTATGAGGTAGCAGATTAATATGCCTGCCTCAGCCTTCCTTCTGTGGATTCACCCTCCCCAATCCATTAACCAACAGACCTTGGATCTAGCTTCACTGCCTTTGCCTAAGTTTTAGGTGGGTCTGGAGTAGGATCTGACTTACCTATATGTGTTGAGATTCAACCTCCCTTAGGCCTCTCAGATTATACCTGACCGGGGTGACCTGGCTTTCTGCCCACCCAGTCTTGTTTCTCTTCCTGTGCCCAGTTATTCCCTGAGCCCTTAGCTGAGGCCTGCCTCCTCAATGCAATGCAGCCTGTTGATGGCCAGGGTGTTCCTTCAACAAAACGGGCATGACTTCCTTCTAGGATTAAGACACTTGATAGACGTTTTTTGAGAGTTTACCATACCCCAGACCCCATATTAGGCAGTGGACACAAGACTGAGTTCCTGACCTAAAGGAGCTTATGCATTGTTTTTAATTTTTTTTTCTTTCATTAAATTTTTACCGAGCACCTACTATGTCACATGAAGTATTTTAGGTGTTTGTATTGTTATGGGTAAGGAGAACGGATGTTCAACTATCCAACAAATACATTTGAAAGATTATTTTATGTGGTGGTAAGGGCCACAATGAAACAGGGATGTGGCAGAGTGGGAGGTATGAGCCTCATTTAGATGGGAAAGTCTTGAATGGTTTGGTTGAGGAAGTAGGGTGTGAGAGGAGACCTGAATGCCTTAAGACAACACTCATTATGTGCTGTGGGGTACAGAGGCAACAGCTGGGACTGGACTAGGCAGGACTGACCTTGGGTCATTGGAAGAAGTCAACGTTGTTAGAGCCGCAGGGAATGGCAGGGAGAACAAAGCCTGCTTGGGAGACAGGCAGCCATAAGACCAGATAGGCACAGTACAGCCATGGAAAAGATGTGATTAGTTTATGGGGTGGGGACCCACAGAGAAGGCATCAATGTGATCTGATTTGGATTCAAAGATCATCCTAGTTGCTGTATGTCATCTTCCCAGGGGTCTCACCTCATCTCCTGGACCAGACCCACAGACACCCACCTGAACAGAGCTGGAAGGCACCACTCCTGCTGGGACTTGAACCCCATCTTCCCAAGGTGACCAGACCTAACTAAGTCCCCCACAATCCTTGCCCCATATAACCCTCTCTCCTCCAGCTGCCAGTCTATGACAGACACTGTGCTTTCACAGAATCACATTCATTTTTATATGAAAAAAGGAAAAGCAGGGGCACCTGGGTGGCTCAGTCGGTTGGGCGGCCGACTTTGGCTTAGGTCATGATCTCACGGTCCGTGAGTTTGAGCCCCGCGTCCGGCTCTGTGCTGACAGCTCAGAGCCTGGAGCCTGTGTCTCCCTCTGTGTCTCCCTCTCTCTGACGCTCCCCCGTTCATGCTCTCTCTCTGTCTCAAAAATAAATAAATGTTAAAAAAAAAAAAAAAAAGGAAAAGCAAATAATTGGAAATTCAGTGATTCCCTTATGCCCTTGAGTCCCTTTTAGGGACTGAGTTGAAGCAGTATCCACCACCAGCTTCATTACAAAATGTATAGTAAGGCTTGACCCACAACATGGATAATGAAGTTTCACCAACTCCACCCAATTGCTGAGCAAAAGGTATCTAACCCAAGACTCAGCTAGGTGACATCAGACCCTGAGAGGCCACCATATTGGGCACAACTCACAAATGGACTTTGCACCCCATGAGATGAGTTCTGGACAATCCTAGCCTGGAGGAAAGAGGCAGTTTGATGTTTTTAAAACCCTGCAGTGAAATGTCAGGGCCATTTGAATATATTGAGCAAACGAAGGAAATTGAATCAAGAGAAAAGGAAAGGCAAATATCCTCAAATCTTGCTCCTAAGGGTCTTTCATGAGCCCGGCCATCTATGCCAATAAGTCATCTAAGGAAGAAAAAAAAAAACTTTTTTTTTTCTGTTTGTTTCCCCTTTGAACAACTGAGGATTTTTCAAAAAGGTTCCAATTTCTCTTTGATTCGTAGTTGCTGTTGATAACATTCAAAGGCCTTTGGGGTAACAGGTGCATTTCAAATGAGTGAAAATAACAAATAAATTGGATCCAGGATTTACAGCATTAGCAGTGTCTTTGTTCTCTTGCGTCAATGCCTGGCTTATGGACAGCAGATCTGCACAGGAGCTTAGAGAGACAGTGGTCAGGGGGTGCTACCAAAGGGAGCAGGAAGTGGTAGAGAAGCCCACTGAGTACTGCCTCATGTGCAGTTCATTAGAACAGACTCCAGGCTCTACCTGCAAAATAAGACTGATATCCTTCCCCATCCCTTCATCCCCACTGCCACCACCCTGGTCCAAGGCATCATTATTTCTTCCCCAGATGACCTCAACCAGCCTCCTACTGGTTCCTGTCACTTCCTCTCTTTGCCCCTTCAATCTATTCTTCACTCAGCAGTCAAAATGATCTTTTCCAAACACAGAGCTCATCATGTGACTCTCTGCTTAAAACCATTCTGGAGCTTCCTGTGATAGTTAGGATAAACTTTGAGTCCTGGCTACAGCTTAGAAACCTCTGCAAGATTGGTCCCTGCCTCAGTCTCCCCACTATCCTCTATACTCCAGTATGGTAGGCAGCTTCTAAGGCTCCCTTGTGATCCCTTCTTCCTGGAATTCATGCCTTTGTGTGGTCCCCTCTCCTTGAATGTGAGCTGGACCTCCAGACCTATTTCTAATGAATAGAAGACAGCAAAGGTGGGAGAGCTTGAGACCTGACCCTTCCTCAGATGAGCCTTGAGATGATGCTGCCTCAGCTGACATGCTTTGATTGCAGTCTGTAAGAGACCCTGAAACAGAGGCCCCACCTAAGTTGCACCTGGATTCCTGACCCAACCAAACTGTGTGATAATAAATGTTGTTTTAAGTCACCGAGTGTTGGAGGTAATTTTTACACTGCAATGGATAGCTAATATATCCAACCACCTTTTTCTCCTATCTAGCCTATAGTCACACCACAGTCTTCCCTGTGCTGGCACCCCCCCCCCCATATATTCCACCCTGTGCTGAAATGTCCCACTCCTCACCTTCACATGACTGTATGTTTTTCATCCTCATTTCCAGGCTAAGATGTCAGTTTTTCAGAAAACTGACCTGATCACACCATCTAAGTAGTCATCCCACCTACCATTAATCTGTAATGCCCTATTTTTCTCTTGTACATCTACTATAGCTAGTAATTATAAATTATTGATAATGAACTAAATGACTACTTCCCATATATATGGATGAATGGATGCATTGATGGACAGGTGGGTGGATGGACAGGTAGACAGGTGGGTGGATGGATGAATGGATGGATAGATAGATATTTGGGTAGGTGGGTAGAGGATGGATGAATGGGTGGGTGTGTAGATGGATGATAGATGGAGAATAGAGTCACACAGACACACTGGATGTGTTCAGAGGAAGATGGTGAACATAGCAAAAGGGAGGTTTTAATTTAAAGCAGGGGTTGGCAACTCAAATTTAATGGGAACATAGCTACATTCTTTTTTTTCTTTTTCTTTTTTTTTTTTTTTTTTTTGCATATTGTATATGGCTGCTTTCACACTATAGAACAGTTGAGTAATTAAGATAAAGTACCATGACCTGGAAGCCTAAAATAGTTACTATCTGGCTCTTTCCAGGAAGTTTGCTGACTCTTGATCTAAGAGAAAGAGGACTTACGTAGTGAGCAGAACACTGTCTTCAAGTATTGTACAGAAGAGGAATGTAAGTTGTCCTATGTAACTTTAAAGAGGTTAAGAACAGAACCAACATGTAGAAAAGAGACAGACGCAGACTCAACAGGAGAAAGAATATTCTTAGAGTCAGAGATGCCCGCAAAAGAAATTCCCTGGGAAGTAGATGGCACTATGCCATTGGAGGTATGCAAGAAGCAGCTAGAAAAGCATTTCTGAAACACTGCTGTAAAGACATTCAAGAATTGCCTAGACGACTGCTTAAGGATTTGGGGCTTCTTAGCTTGTTTGTGTAATGAACTTCTTCCTAAGTCAGAAGAAACCTAATGATCACTTTAAACATTTATAAAGCACAAATAATATACATAAAATGATAAAGGGAACTTATGTTAAAATATATATCTCAAAGATTTGTGATAGAACTATATGCAGGCGTTTTCTTTTTAATTTTTTTTTAACGTTTATTTATTTTTGAGACAGAGAGAGACAGAGCATGAACGGGGGAGGGGCAGGGAGACACAGAATCGGAAGCAGGCTCCAGGCTCTGAGCCATCAGCCCAGAGCCCCGACACAGGGCTCGAACTCACGGACAGTGAGATCGTGACCTGAGCTGAAGTCGGACGCTTAACTGACTGCGCCACCCAGGCGCCCCAATGCAGGCGTTTTCAATGACACCTTAAGTAACAATATCTAGTGGTGGTCTAATAACTATAATAACTTTAGGGTAGAGATGAGCATAAAATAGGAGTCAGCAAACTATGGTCCACAGATCGAGTTGGCCTACCACTTGTTTTTATAAATAAAGTTTTATTGAAATACAGCCACTCCCATTTGTTTACATACTATCTATGGCTATTTTCACACTAAAAGGCCTAGTTGAATAGTTGAGACAGCAACCATATGGGTCACAACACCAAAAATATTTACTACCTTGCTCTTTACAGAAAAAAATTTGTCAACTCCTGCCATAAAGGGCTTTCTTTTTTTTTTTTTTAACGTTTTTATTCATTTTTGAGACAGAGAGAGACAGAGCATGAATGGGGGAGGGTCAGAGAGAGGGAGACACAGAATCTGAAACAGGCTCCGGGCTCTGAGCTGTCAGCACAGGGGCCCGATGCAGGGCTCGAACTCACGGACCGCGAGATCGTGACCTGAGCCGAAGTCGGCGCTCAACCGACTGAGCCACCCAGGCGCCCCCATAAAGGGCTTTCAAGATACCTGTAGCATTTTAATGTGGTATGAAAATATCTGAGATTTCTATTCTTGATAGAGTCATAGGTAATGCTAACGTTCTTGTGGTTTTTTTTCTGAAGTTCACATTTGAGGGGCATAATAAATTTCTGGTAAAGGTTAGGTGAAAAGTGCTGGTGGGGAGATGGGAGGAGGGAATGGGGAGTAGACTGTTTGATGGACAGTTTCTACTTGGGGTGATGAAAAAGAACTAGACGGGGTGATGGTTACACAATGTTGTGAATGTATTTAATGCCCTTGAATTATACACCTTCCATTAGTTAAAATGGTAAATTTTATGTGTTTTTTTTTTCACTACCCAAAAAATGCACACTCAAAAAATGATAGAATTTTTTTACATTTGAGTTCATGGACCTGCTTAATCCCACCCATGAGCTCCAAGTAAAAAGCCTATTATATTCCAGGAGTCTAAGTTCTTAGAGAAACACTCGAGGCCATGGATTGGAAAGTGTAATGATGTCGGGGTTTGACGGAGTGAAACAAGAGATTCACTCTCCTAGAGAAGGAGGCAGAGGGACAGAGCCAACTTCCAAGTCCCTTCTGAAAACAAGCCAGGACAGTGTATAGTTATGCCATTGGGGTGCCCCAGGGGAAGAGCAAGAAAGGATAATTTCCCTAACCCACCTCAAGAACCAAGGAACTAGGGACAGAAAGCCCTCAAAATACCTTTTTGTGATTCTCTGGGTTTGTATGCGTCCAACTGCACAGCTGGCCTAAGAACCCTAAAACCATCACCACACTCCAAGCATGCACGGATCATGTGAAAAAGCCACATCTGAGCCCACAGCTTAAGAAGACAGAGGCCTCAGATGCCCTGCAAAGGCAGGATGCTTAATTGTGGAACTCAATTTTGTTTTCATAGGAATCAATTTGGAGGGATTTTCATTTTCAATTATTCAACAACATCCAATTTTCCCTTCACACCTCGGCCAGACAGGAGGAGAGAAATTGCATGTGTCAATCACCTCTGAAAGCTGCTGACCAGCCTGAAGTCACCCCTGCATGGAGGGAGCATTACTGGGGCCCTGGGAATGTGCCCTGGCTTTTCTGAGACAAATGGAGACACCAGATGGCCTTTTGCCCCAGACTCCGGGACACTGTCTGGTACTTGTTCTCCCTGTCAAGGAGGAAGACAGACAATCTCTTCTCTGGCAAGAGTGACATGCTTCGAAGATGAGAGAGGGAAGCAGCCCCCTGCCCTTCCTCCTCAACAGTCTGTCCCTATTCATTCAGCATCTCAGAGGGCCCTTACCGATCTTGGAAATAACAGGAAATAATGGCTCCAACTCCAGAGCCCTCCCCCTCCTACCACCATGACCCCAACAAAATGAAATGAATCATTCTGAATCTTGGCTTCTTACTCCTTGCCATGGAGACGAGCATTGCCAGCCCCCAGGCACAGACAGCTGAAGCAACTTGCCCAAGTTTCTATAACTAGTTAGGGGCAAAACCTGGATTCAAAGCCAAAGTGTGGCCACCAAAGCTTAACTCCTATCCTGTACAGGATGGTGTCAGACATGCGTTAGGCTCCTGATAAGCAATTCATACTGTTCTGATAAAATACTTCAGTGCTGTGCCACATGTGTGTACAACTCTGTAAGGTGGTTACTTCCCTGAAGTCAGGAGCTACCTTTTATGTCACATGCTCACCACATGGTAATCAGTCATGTGTTTATCAATTCACATATGCAAGCCCTCAGCTCACTTCCAAAATAGTTATCCAATGCCTACTCTGTGCCAGGTCATGTGCCAGCAGATGAGAATCAAGTGAAGGGATGTTCACTTGGGATGTAAGGTTGACTCTTACTTGTAATAATAATAATGAGAATGATATGATGAAGAAGCACACTGCTTTGGCCAGGTTTTGTTCTAAGTGTTTTAATGTCTTGCATTAAACCCTAACAAGTTTGTGATAGAAAAGCTATTTTTGACTACATTTTAAAAATGAAGGAACTGGGGACAAAGAGGCCCAATTACTTGCCCAAGGTCTCATAGATTATTAGGTATGGAGCCAAAATCTCTAGCCTGGGAATCTGGTTTTAGAGAACATGCTCTTAACCAATTTATACTATGTGCCACCCCCTCCCATAATGAACAAATGTTCGTTGGGTTGAACTGGCCAGAACCGGCCTGGAGGGTAAAGTGGTCTGGCAGCAATAATGCCAAGAGACTGATGGGGAATCCACTCCCTAGCCTAATCTGGGATGGAAGGTGTCCAGACTGGCCATGCCCTTGGGCTCCAGCACTTGAGATGGCTCCTGTGTTATCTCTTAGGCCAGATAAGCAGGAAATGGCAGTAGTCAGCTGCAAGGAACTATCATCTTCTCTGAGAGATGACTTTGTCTGGATGTGGGCATGCTGCACTGTGGGCAGGGAGGCTGCAGAAATCCTGATGGGAGCATCTCTGGGCAGTGGGTCTATGGAAAAAGAAGGGAGAAGCCCACCTCCATGGGGCTAAGGGCCAGCAAGGGCCCTCCCCACTTTCCCAGCAGAGGTGGGCTCACAGGTGGATGATGGACCACCCTAACAACATGGGACTCGGGTCAAAGGGTATGAAAACTGTCATTCAAAGAGGGGACAGCACTCCCTGAAACTGGGATCAAGCTTTCGTCTAAGAAATTGCTGTCAAAGAGAGGGCTGGATGTAGACTGGTGTGTTTTTTTTTTCTTAGACTGGCGTGTTTAACTGTCTGATCCATTTAAAGCCCTGTGAGTCTGAGAGAGCCTGGGAGACAGACAGGGGCACAGTGTCACCCAGGGCACTGCTGGAGTCACAGAGAACGATTTGGGAGGAGGCAGCAATGCTTTTCATAGGCATGATTTCATATCTCTTTTTCGGAGGGACAATGTTCCTCTGTACAAAGCTCATTTTCAGGTGCCCTCTGATAACTGACCAGCAAGCATATAGCTGGAGCCATGGAAGAAATTTGTGGGGCTTATGATAAAAAAGCCTTTGGGGATGGCTCCCCTCCCTGGTGCATGAAAGCCTGATGAGTCTGAACTCATGCTGGTGCATGCTAACACCCCAAGCATAGTGCAGCTACCAGTCAGGCCCACACGGAAGGCCCCTCCTCAACCCACCTGCTCCCCCTGCCTCCTCTCCTCTCTGGTTTATACCACAATCAGATTCCTTTAGAAAACTTCTGTGTACTCAGTTTGATGTAAGTTCCCGAAGACATAAAGCTGAGGGCGGCAGTAGGGCAAGGTGGTTAAGGAAATAGACTTCAGCGTCAGGCTGTTCAATGAGGACTCACTACAGGTAAGTGTTTTAATCCTGTGAGCCCCGGCTCCTTCATCTGTAAAATGGGAATAACCACTACCTGCTTCACAGAGTTAGCGGAAAGATTCAATGTGAAAGCATGGGTACTGTCCAAATGCACAGTTCTCCTACAGATAAGCACTTTATAAAGTTATCTGAAGACTAGGATACTGTCACTCCAGGCCAGACTTCCCAGTCCAGAGGGCACACTGGCTTCTGAACAAGTCACTTCAACAGAGTGTGATCTAACAGGAGACACAAAAAGAAGAACCAACCCTCCCTGATGGAGCCATGAATGAACCCAGGAGGTGACATTTAAGGGAAAAAGCTGCCCAGGGAGCTAACATAGTCATTTCTGTAGCTCCATGGCCTGCCTAGGCCTGGTTCTACCACACGGAGAAAGCGCTCAGAAAATATCTTTTGAGAGAAACTAAAGCCAAGTCTTAAAGGATGAGCACTACTTTACCAGGCAGACACAGCAGATGGAAAGGGCATTCCAGGCAGAAGGAACCACATGTGCCAAGGCACGAGACACAACCCTGGTAATACGTCAAGGAGTGCTGCCATAGTGCAACATCAGGCTCAGGAGGGGTGAATGGCCAAAGACAAGGCTGGCAGGGGTCCAGCATCTGGCTCAGGAGAGCCTTGTGTTCCAAGACAGAGAGTGTGCACTGCTTTCTACAGGCAAAGCAGAGCTTCTGTATGGTTTCAAATACAGAAGTGGCCAGATGTACTGATGCTTTTGAAAGATCACACTAGGACAGAGGCAGAGCATGGCTGGCGGTAGAGAAGCTCTGGGCAGAGGAAACTGGCAAATTCTCAGGGCAGGACGGTGACCCTGTGGATGGAGAGAAAGCAGAGGAGAGGGGAAGCAGAAGGAGGGCAGGAATGGAAGGAAAAAGACGAGGCCTGGGGCTTCAAGAGGGAATTAATGATGGAATGGGCAGCTTCATCCACTGTATAGTGGGAATGAGGGAGATGTGATTGATGGATGGAGAACCAATTACTGAGAGTGGGGACATGAGAGTAGGAGTCTCTGCTGAACCCTGCTGAGTGTAAGCTGCATGTGAGAAATTACAAGGGATGTATGTGCCTTTTGGATACAGGGATGCAACACTCAGGGGAGATTCAACTGCATGCGGCAGCACCCAGCTGTGGTCCTAGGTCACAGTCCCTGATGTCTTCCATGGCTCCCTGATGTCCTCCACGGTCATGACTCTGTGACTTCTTCCCACCATGCCCACAGCTCTCTGAAACAAGGTCTTGTCTTATTCTTCTGCTCCTTCCCCAAACCTGGCAGGGGGAAATATTCTAGAGATGGACTTGGATTATGTCCAATCAAGAGGTTCTATATGCTTCAGAAAAGGGCTTCTGAAGATGTCTAGCATGGTGCCTTACATGCTATTGGTGTTCAAGCAATCTGTTGATCAAGTGAAGAAAGGCAGAAGCTCTTGTGTCATGTATAGCTCCCCCAAGAGCAGAACCCAGTGCCCACCAGTGTCTCCTTATATGTGGCATTTGAGAGCCATATGATGCAGGCACTTGCATGGCATGACTTCTTACAGGATCCAGACTCCCCTACTTGCGGAAGTCACTTCCCTTCTCTGGGTCTTAGTTTCCCTGAATGCACAAGATGATGGTATGGATTGCCTAGAAGCATCACTGAGTTAGATATAGAAACCACAGAATATGCAGTCTGGCTCAGCAGCAGTTCAACAGTTGCTAATACTGCTAACAATGGTGACAATTCTAATGATTTGTTGCTACTACTGATCTGGATGATGATAAAGATTATTTAATATATTTATCCATCATTCCCTTGCTTAAAGCTTTTCAAAGTGCCCAAAGCTCTCACGATAAAGACACAGATACCTATTATGGCCCACAAGACCCAATGCTGTCTGACTCCTGCTTCAATCTCCAGCCCCATCTTGATGAGCCTGCCTTGCATCCCTCCCACCCTCCCTCCTCTCCAGCCTGGCTTCTCTCACTGAGGGGCTTGGTGATTTGCCATCCTGCCAGACATCAGCAAGACTTCTCCTATACCCTGAGCTATGAGATTTTGGCCTACTCACTTGTTCTCCCATTACTTTCTCACTCTCTTACTCATTCAAAAGGCATTTATCTATTACTTACTCTGTGCCAGGCACTGTAAAAACTCAAGTGCCTGAAATTCTAGCCACGAATGGTATATCAGTAAGTACTCCATTATCCATCTGTACCTGCTTGTCAGTAAGCTCAGTTTAAAAAGAAATGTTAACGGAATGAGGTAGGATAGAAGGGCATGAACCCAAAGACCCAAGCTGCTCTCCACTCCTGTTTAGTAACAGTAATAGAAAAATATCTGCTCCTAGAAATACCTCCAACACACAAGCACACATGCGTACGTATACACACACACACACACACACACACACACACACACACACAATCCTTGCAGAAACCCAAATTGGATTATAAAGCAGGGAGGAAGTACAGGAAAGAAGATGTCCTCAACTGAACCCCAAATGGAATTTGGAACCTGTTTTTTTGGTGTGTGTGTGTGTGTGTGTGTGTGTGTGTGTGTGTGTAGGGGGGGATGTATAGAAAGGTGGGTGGATCTCAAGTCCAGGGTGTTTATTTGCATGGGAGGGAGGGAAACTTGGAGAAAAAAAATACTTTTTTCTTGGATTCCCAAGAAAGAAAAGATAGGATGAAAGGGCATCTTTCTTTTCCTGGATATTTACATAAAAAATATATAGAAAAGGGTTAACAGGAGATAAAGGAGCTGCTTTAATGTGGAGACTATGAAATTTGAGGTTCAAGGGGCATAGTTTTGGGATCCAGTTGACCCTCCAGGTGAAGGAAAGGAATCGGTCTTGTCTCTTTTATGGAGAAAACTGTGGTACTTCAGCCAATGAGGACCCCACCTGCTCCCAATACCCCATCAGAAAAAGCCTAGGAAAGCAGCAAGTGAAACTAAATGGAGATGTATGATGATGGGTATCCTTATAAGAAGGTGTAGGGTGAGGCAATGAGTGTTGGTCTGCTTCCCATATTCCCAGAGCAGCTACATCAAGAACTGGAGGTTCACACAATCCCATCAGCCATAGCAAGACTACTGTCCCACCTACTAAACATTTCCCAACACAGAAGACCCAAAGGCCACATACCGGGAACTGTGAGATCCAACTAATCTTAATAAATTCTAACCAACTGTAATATCCATGCAATATCCATGCCACCTGGCAGACTTCAGACCAGGACCTGGTCCCCAGTGCCAGGCCCCCACCCCCTGCCCCCACGTGAGTTCATTACTGAGCACAGCATCAGTGCACTCAGCAGCACCAATTTCTCTGGGCTCCACGGTTTCCCGAGAACGGATAATAAATGTGCTCGGAAGCGTGGGGTGATTTATCAAAGTGCATTGTATTGCAATGGTTTTACAAGAAGATTAATTTTTAATAAAGAAACCTATTACCTCACTCTTTGAGGACCTTCACACACCTAAGAAAAATGATTCTATTTGCCTCTGTGGAAACTGCTGTGGCTTCTTTCCTGGAATAGAGTCTACTTTGTTCTCTTCAGGCTCCTCCCAAGAGAGAAAGATGGATTGAGTGGGGTCCAAAAGAATCTGGGCCTTGTTTTAGTCCATTAGTGACTGAATGCCCATTTTTCAGGTGATTTTCTTAGGCACCCAGGCTAAGATTTCAGCTAACAGAGCTGCCCCTGTTCTAATCTTGAGAAGTGGTTCAGAGTGGATGAGCAGCCAGACCTTTGGACGCCCAAGGCCCAGGCCAGGTGCTTGAGGTCCTCCAACCAGAGGCTTCAGGCATGAAAGGGAACTGAAAGGCGCCCTACACAAGATTAAGAAGTCAGAAAGCAAGTGAGGAATAAAAGAACTAAGCACCACTGTAGACAAGGAGCTGCCCTTGGAATCACCCACACACCATTATTCACTGCCTGTGCAACCTTGAGCAAGTTAAACAATCTCTGGGACTGGATTTCCTCATCTGCAAAATGGGTATTTCTTTTTGAGAGAGAGAGAGAGAGATAGATAGAGAGAGAGAGAGAGAGAGAGGGAGAGGGAGAGAGAGAGAGAGAGAGAGAGAGAGAGAGAGAGAGAGAGAGAGAGAAAGAGAGAGATCAGGGAAGGGGCAGGCAAAGAGGGAGACACAGAATCCCAAGCAGGCTCCAGGCTCTGGGCTGTCAGCACAGAGCCCAATATGGGACTTGAACTCATGGACTGTCAGATCATGAGCTGAGCCGAAGTAGATGCTTAACCAACTGAGCCACCCAATAGCCCCATATTTTTAATGATAACGAAGTGCACAGTGCCTACATTCATTGTTATTGTGGTTGCTGTGGATATTATTGAGAAAAGAAGGCTAGTGAAGTTGGGATTTGGGGAAAGGAGAAATGATCTTTGTGTAAATTAAAGGCTTTAGGGATACTCAAGTGGCTTAGTCGGCTGAGCATCCTACTCTTGATTTTGGCTCAGGTCATGATCTCATGGTTCACGGGATAGAGCCCCACATCAGGCTCCATGCTGACAGCATGGAGCTGGCTTGGGACTCTCTGTCTCCCTCCCTCTCTCTGCTCTCTTCTCCACCTTCTAAACAAACAAACACACTTTTAAAGGCTTTTTAGGGAATAAAGTCCCTCTATTAGAAATAGCATACCAGGAAACAGGTGTACAATTTCCAAAGAGACTTCAGCTCAAACTGAGGAAGGAGGACAGTCCTGAGCTGTGGTTCTGAGCAGGTGAGAGCCTGACAGATTCAAAGAAGTGAGGAAGGACTATGGGGTCCCCTTCTCTCTAGGGGATTTTACGTGGCTGGATGTGCCTTCTGTCAAGAGTAATGACAGGTTAGTTAATTTGGGGACAAAAGGTTAGTGATTGACATTTTAAAAATTATCATTGCTATTATCATTATTATGACAATTATCAGTGTTATCATTATCATTACTACTCACTTTAGGCTACTTCATTTAAAATTAGTTGAATGAACATAGGGGAAGAGACAGAAAAATAAAATAAAATAAAAACAGAAAGTGTGGCAAACCATAAAAGACTCTTAAATACAGGGAACAAACTGAGGATTGCTGGAGGGGAGGTGGGTGGGGGGATGGGCTAAATGGATGATGGGAATTTTAAGAGGGACTTGTTGGGATAAGCACTGGGTGTTAAACATAAGTTATGAATCACTAAATTCTGTTCCTGACACCAATGCTACACTATATACTAACTCACTTGAATTTAAGTAAACAAAAAATTAGTTGAGAACCTACCATGTATCAATCTTGAAAGTCCATCTACCATAATTCCAGGGACACAATCTAGCAATAAGCACCTTTAACTATACACAAAGAGCTCTGTACTGAGCTCAGGGTCAGAATAAATCACTAAAATTCCCAATGAGACAGGATCCAAATAATGAAATACAAGCAACAGCTGGAATATATCAAACACTTGGTCTATGCCAGACACTATACCAAGTTCTTGATGTATTAGCTCATTTAGTCCTCAGAACTGGTATGTAATTCTGTAACATGGAGGAACTATTTGAAAATCACATGGCTTATAAAGGATCAATATTATATAAAGAACACTTCCAATTCAATAATTAGATTTATCTAATTTGAAATTTAATATAAACGGAATCCTATAACCTGTGACTTTTTAGGTCTGGCTTCTTTGACTTAGCTTAGTGTGTTCAAGGTTCATCCATATTGTAGAATGTGTCAGTATTTGCTTCCTTTTTAATGGGTGAATAATATTCCATTGTATGGACAGGTCACATAGCAACAGAAAGCAGATCAGTGGTTGTTAGGGCCTGGTGGGGAGAAAGAAATAGGATTAACTGCTTACTGGGTACCGAGCTTTGGGTGATGAAAAAGTTCTGGAACCATAGTGGGGATGGTTGTACAACAATGAACAATACCAATGCACTGTAGGTTGTAAAATGATTAAAATGGCAAATTTTATGTTATGAATATTTTAAAACTAAAATATCTCAATAAAATAACCCAAATAAAAA
This sequence comes from Panthera tigris, assembly GCF_018350195.1. Classification (NCBI taxonomy): domain Eukaryota; kingdom Metazoa; phylum Chordata; class Mammalia; order Carnivora; family Felidae; genus Panthera; species Panthera tigris. The sequence goes on from NC_056675.1 coordinate 36,587,799, forward strand.
ATGGACAAAATATCTGAACAGAAACTTCACCAAAGACAATATACAGATGATAAATAAGTGAAAGATGCTCAGCATCACTGATTATGGAAATGAAAAAAAAAAAAACCACAATGAGATATCACTACACACCTATTAGAATTCCCAAAATAAAAGACTACTCATACCAAACGTCCATGAGGATGTGAGGAACTAGAACTCCCATACATGGCTAGTAGACATGTAAATGGTATACCATGTTGGAAAATAGTTCAGCAGTTTCTTAGAAAGTTCAAACATTTGCCTACAAATGATCCACACTTTCCAATTCTAGATATTTACCCAAGAGAAAGGAAAGCATATGTCCAAAGACTTGCATACAAATGTCCACATCAGCATGTTTGTAATACTTCCAAGCTGGAAACAAACCAAGTGTCGATCAATTGATGAATGGATAAATTAATGTGGGACAGCCATATAGTACAATACTACTCAACAATTAAAAGAATGAAATATTGCCACATGCAATCACATGGGTGAACCCAAAAACCATTGCAGTAAGTAGAAAAAGTCAGATGCAAAATACAACATACTTTTTATTCAATTTGTGTAAAACACCCAGAAAAGGCAAAGTTACAGAGACAGAAAACAGACCATTATTTCCCCTGGAGCTTCAGGAATTGCCTGGAGCTGGAGGTGGGAGACCAGGAGGCTGATTCCAAGCAGGATATTCTGGGGTGATGGACAAATCTGAAGTGCACTATGGTGATGTCTGCATAACTCTTTAAGTTTACTAAAAATCATTGCACCCTACAGGAATAATTGGTGAATACTGTAGTATGTCAATTATATCTCAATGTTTTCAAAACAGTATATACCATAGGATTCCATGTACATAAAATTCTATAAAATGCAAATCATTCTACAAATCAGAAAGCAGATCCATGGTTGCCTGAGGAGGTTGGAAATAGCGGTGGAATCTGAGACTGTAAAGAGGCAGGAGAAAACCCTTGGGAGTGATGGATATTTTCATTGTCCTTGGTTGTGATGATGGTTTTACAGGCATATGCAAATGTAAACACTTACCAAATTTTACACTGTAAACATGCAGTTTTCTGAGTGTCACTTATGCCTTTAAAATATTACTATTATTATTATTATTTTAATGTTTTATTTATTTTTGAGACAGAGAGAGACAGAGCATGAGCAGGGAGGGCCAGAGAGTGAGACACAGAATCCAAAGCAGGCTCCAGGCTCTGAGCTGTCAGCACAGAGCCCGACGCAGGGCTTGAACTCACAAACCGCGAGATCATGACCTGAGCTGAAGTCGGACACTTAACCGACTGAGCCACCCAGGCGCCCCATTGTTTTTTTTTTTTTTTTTAAGGAGGAAAGACTCTGAGTCTAGGGCAACGTGATTCTTTGTGACCACTGCCTTTTTTACAGATACCCATGATTTGGGGAGACCCCAGGGGTGAAGCTCAATATTAAACAGCTAACTATGAAGTCTTCAGTAACAAGGGGGATGGAAACCTGAGTGTATTTGATATAGACCCTGTTTCTGAGGTTGGATTATGGAAGGCAGAGTAGCAGAGCTGTTCAGGAGTTCTAGGACTGGATTAGGGCCCACCCCAAAGACTGCATTTCAACTTAATTACCTCTTTAAAGATATCATTACCAAATACAGTCACATCCTCAGGTACTGGGGGCTAGGATTTCGACATATGAACTTTGAGAGGGACCCAACTCAGTGACGACACAGCTGTAGAACTAGCAAGTCTGATAGGTATTCAGGAGTTACAGCAAGAAAGAAGAAAGATACTGAAAGAACTGGAAGACTCCAGATATACAATCCATAAATAAGGTTTACAATGTAAAATGTTCTTCTTATCGGCTGTGCCGTGTCAACCAAATGTAACTCCCAGAAGGGTTGAGTGGTCTAGCTCCTCAAAGTATGGTCCAGATCAGCAACACTGGCATCGCCTTGGAGGTTATTAGAAATTCAGAATTTCCAGTCCTTCCCCATACCAACTAAATTAGCCTTGCACTAGAACAAGATCCCCAGGTGATACCTATTCCTGTTAAAGTTTGAAAAGCACTGTTCTAGACTCCCAGCTCCTTCCCCCCAGCCCCCGTCCCCGTTTATATACCTACACAATGAAGTTTTTAAAAAGACGACAAGGAGTCCTACTAGCAAACTGGTTTTCACCCAAATGATTCTCTGATGGTGCAAATGTGCTCAGTAATGACCCATTTTAATAACAAGTGAAATTAGCCCAGAAACCCAGCTCCATCTTTCTCATCCAGGCAGCTTCTAAAGATGACCCGGAAGGGTGCCAGCTCCCATGGGGTCCTGGCCCCGTGGCCTTCCCATGACACCGCAGAATGGCAAAAGAAATGCTGGAAGAGATGCTGGGGTGGTTGGAACTCCAAACTGAGGATGGGAGAAAACGAAACTGAAGTCCGCAGGCCCAACAAGGGGAAAGGAGCAAATGGCCACAACAATCTCAAAGCTCAGGACATTAACTAAGTCAGTTCTGTCTCTCTCTGCATCTCATGGGAAAGAAAGGAGGCTCAGAGAGTTTAAGTCATCATGCACAAGTTACCCAGTAAATGAATGAAAGAGCCATCTGGGCTCACACCAAATCTTGGGTACCTAACTTTCACACCGGGCCAGGGTTACTTGTTGCTGGTGGGGCTGTGGGGGCAACTCTAGCTTCTGTCTGAGGCCTGGCAAATACACTTCTCTATCAGGTATCCTGTCTCTTCCTTGGGATCCTGCCTCTCCAGTGGGAAAGGCTCACTGCTTTGCCCCAAGAGGCTTAAATAGAGCCTTTTGGAGGGTCGGTGGGCTGAGAAGAAAGGACGGTCCCTAAGTGACAGCTCCTTGACAGGTGAGCCAGCCAAAGGGCATCAGTGATCCAGGTGCTGCCATCAATAATTAGGAAAGCTTATCCTGGGGCATCATCAGGTTTGTTCATCTTTCAGATCCTGTCTTTGCCACTGACTACAGTCCCTGGAAAGGACCCGATTTCCTAAGGAACTATGGATAGCTGATTTCACTCTCAGGGCCTGATTTTAACCCTTGGAAAGCAAAGCAGACTTGCCACCTGTTGGCCTCTCTCTGGTGGTCCATGAAGAATGAGATAAAATGAAAGCACGTGAGAAAATGGAGGAAGCAAGTCTGCTAGCAAATAATAAGGCTGGAAATAATAACAACAGTCACACCCTTGGGGACATCCCCCATGGGGACGTTAGTGCCTTATACCCATAGTAATGACCATTAACTGACTTGCCAAGAGTTCAGCTGTGGATGGATCTTCCCCATATGTCACCGAGGGGATACTCTTCACCCTGCTCTGTGCCCTGGAAGGTTAAACTTTATGGACTGTATCGATGGGTCTCCTCTGGAGTCTGGCCAAAGGGACACATCACCAAGATAGCAGAGGGTGAGAAAAAAGGATCAGAGTATTTGTTCTCTGGACTGCCTCTCCACTAGAAGGCAGGTTGGCAATGACCTGACCCTTTACTTCAGCTCATGCCCAAATGCCCAATGCCTGTCCTACAGCCCCCTGACCCCTTGAGGCCAAGGAGTGGTAAGAGCTTTCTACTGCTGCTAGCCCCAAGATGCTGTACCTTCTGTTCTGTTAGCCCTGCCCCCCTCTGATAAGCAATCCTATACTAAACTCACCACAATTTTCCCATTACTACCTGTCAGCTGTTTCTGGCAGGGACCCTGACCTACAAAGAGTCTAATTCATTTGATCTCTAACCCTCATATAAAATTCTAAAAAACCAGGCATTAGTAGCTTCATGTTGGAGACAAGGAAACTGAGGCTCAGGCTTCAAATCTGCCTAAACAGCCTGAGGCCATAAATTAGTTAATATAATTTTGAACTTTCAGAGTCTCACTTCTATTTGGGACACATGACTTGGAGGTAAATAAGTGATTATTAAAAAAATTTATGCAACAATGAGTGAGTGAATGAACCCATCCTGTTTGACCCTCTCTAATCCAGTGTTTAAATCCAGGCTGTATTCCATGGCCTCAGTTGTCCTTCATCCCACAGCTCACAAGAGTCACTACTTAGTGCCACTGGCAGCCCAGGTTTCCGCAAAGACCCTTGGCCAAATTGCCCACTCCCCAGCTTTCAGCCCAACCCAACACCATTGCAGGTTCTTCTAAGAGCACCCTTATTCAAGGAACTCCATGTTCCTCTAACAGTATTTTTCCAGACCAGAGCCTCCAAGTCATAGCAGCCCTTTGCACTTCGTCTACAAAATTTTCCAATATACTGCAGTTTTAGTGGGACTATTAAAAACCTGTCAGAGAAATGCTGGTAATGGCAAAAACATTTCTCAGGGGCCGTCAACTCCCCCACATATCCATCAGAGCTGCCCTGCACAACAAGGAGGCCCTCATTTAGAATGTGTCAATTCTGATTATTAATGTGAGGAAAACACCTGCTAAGTATGTTTGTCTGGGGGGGCGGGGGGCGAGCTTGGCAAGAAGCTAGGGCAGCAGCAGCCGTGGCTGCAGAGAAAACCCTGGTGTCGAGGCCCAGCTTGCAGGAAGGCCACCATAATTAATTAGGACTTGGCTATCACAGCACACACGGAGGGAGGGAAGGAAGGGCAGAGCAGGATGGGAAGGGACAATACAGCCCACAGAGGGCAGGCTCCCCCTTGACCAGATGGAGTGCAATTCATACCTAGAGTCCACAGCACATATGAACATATTCATCTGTCCTCAGATTTATTAACTCATGAAATACCCTGGAGACTTCCTGCCCTCAGGGTCCAAACCTTAGCAATGAACAGGACAGCCCTGCTTTATTATTTCACTAATCAAAGCCATTTGGGATTACAGACTTTAAAGACTGTCATTACTACCATTAAACCAGGACTATACATTCACTTGTGTATTAATTCATTTGTCTGTCCATCCATCCATCTATCCATTCATCCATTCGTATGTAAATGTTTACCTCTTTCTCTCTCTCTACATGCATCTATCCAACCACACATTAATTCATGCATTTATTTCTTCACTCAACTGGCATTTATTGAGCAATTACTCAATTCCAGACAATATGGTCATCACGAAGAATACGAACATGAATTGGACATAGGACCTTGACTTCAAGAAGCTATCAGTCTAGACAGAGAAAGAGACATGTACTTGGATAATATGACCACTGGGAGAATGGATGGAGCAGGTCATCTGTAAGTACTGAGAATAGGACTTACCAGAACAAACTTCTGAGCTGGGTTTTTAAGGATGAGCAGGAGTTTGGCAAGTAGGAAAGGACATGAGTTACGTGAGTTGGGATAAACAAGATCACTCCAGACAGAGAGCAGCATATGAAAAGCATGGAAGTTTGATTACTGGTGGGAATTATAAGAGGTGAGGCAGAAGAGAGGAAATGACAATCCTTTCTGAAGTCTTACACATGTAACTGAAGCAATGTAATCATAGTGGAACCTGAAGTCCTAGAGAGGCAAGCATCCAGGAGGCAAATAACCCATGCTATTCAATTTGAAATACCCATACTGCATCTGACATGGTGTCAGTAGAAGCTCTACAGCTTTGGAGAATTTTATCACTTTACTAATTCAGTCCCATTTCATCAAATGTTTAATCACTGCCCACCATCCATGTCCAAGGCATGATGGGCACTCATTAACCATAATACATCAGGGCTGAGCAGCACCTGGCACAGGGGGAACCTCCATAATCATGTGATAAGCGAGAGAATGAATGCTGGGCATGACGCTTGTGCCTCGTGTTCATGACATTGTAATGCTCACTGCAACGTGTTGTTATCCAAAACAGAAGCTGCGAGAAATTCAGAAACTTACTAAAGGCCCCACAGCTGGTGGGAATAACATAGGACAAAGGATCCCATGAAGCTGTGTTTGTCAGAGAAGGACAAAGTCTGGAACCAAAAAAAGGGCGATGGGAGTTTTGCTTGACGCCAAGGTGGCCGAAGAGTACTATGGAATTGAAATATAAGACTGGGGGGTAAGTTATTTCTTTCAGTTTTTGGTGGGAGGAAACTGGCTATATTCCCATACAGTTGATTCTAGCCATTGACTGGGTCCTCAGAGAAGAGAAAACCCTAAAATCTACCTCTAATTTAGCATCTGGTCATCCACATTGGTCTAGACATGCTCCTCCTAGAGAGAAAGATCTTAATACCTTCTTTCCACGAATTTACAAGCAGCACCATCGCACTGCTTGCTGCATGAATTTACAGTGGCAGAGGCTTGAAGGACAGAGGGGCAGAGAATAACTTTACCCTGGAAGTAGTAAAAGTGGGAGATTTCCAAACACAAGGAGACTCATCTCCTGCACCTGTCTGAGTATCCAACAATCAACCATCTTTTGGGAAAGATGATGGGAAATTGGCACTCACTTTGGCTTCCCTGTCAGAGTAAGCAAAACTGGTTCCCTGGCTCTGAGTAGAAAGGCTTCTTTAGAGTCAAAAAAGGGGGGTGGGGAGGAGAAAGGATTTTCGAAATCTTCTCCCTGCTCAAACTCAACAGCTCCAATTTGGGGGATTATTTTAGGCCTCCTTTTGATGGGGAGCTCAAAGGACAAAGTTTGGGCTGCAAATAAAATTGAGCACACCATGCAAAGGGGAGTTATATCATGCCAGGAACGTTTTAAGGAACTTATATGCAACTCGGGAGAAGAGCTTATTACACCTCTGCTTCCAGGGAGCCTGCGGATCAGATTTAATCTGTAAAGAGGCCCTGTCAAGGTCTCCTCCTTGGGCCAATGCAGCCTCCAGCAGACCCATGCTGAACAGTGGTTCTCTCCTCAGCTCCAGCAGAAACATACACGACCAGCGGCTGAGGAGAGAGTGTCCAACTGTAGCCTTTATGCTCCATTTCCCCACCTAATATATAGCTGCTCTGCATACCTAACTTCCATAGCCAGCAAAATTGAACGTCCTGATTTTTAATAATGCTAGGCAATAATTTCATCACCCAGATCACTCTCTTCGCCTGTCAGCATAGAGGAGCAAAAAAAATCCTGTGTTGTTGGATAAACTCACCAGATGGTTCATCTCTATCAACTGCACATTATGCCTGCCATTACATCTCACTCTTTGTAAATCTCAACTGTTTAGCGGCCATCACGTCAGTATTTTTTTGCCTAGTTAGCCTTTCAACCTCATTCCCCAAAGTAACCACACCACACTCAATCCCCCCATGGACCTGTGTTCCCATGCTTGCATCCAGACGCATATGTCTTCTGCTTTATGAGTCACTGCTCGATGCCAGCTAAGTATATTACTGCCTTGAAAATTAACTCGCACACTGAGAATAATCACAGAAAAGAAATTTGTTTTCCTACAAGGTTGTTTTCCAGCTGTTTTAATGCAGACAATTTTACCCTGAAACCCAAATTGAAAAAAAGAGAGACAGAGAGAGAGAGACTTTAAAATCTGCATAATTTGAAAGTGCTTAATGTAAATTAGATAGATCAGCCTAATTTTATTTCAGTACTTTTTAATTGCATTTATAATTAGTAAAATACATTAATGTGCTACACAGAAGGTCAGGAGTTCTGGTAAAGGGATCTAATTAAAATGCCCCACTGCATTTCTATCACACATGCGCCCAGGAACCTGGAGGCCTGCTTCCGTCCACGCTCTGGACCAGACTATTTTTAACTCATTTGTGTCTTTATCAAAATCAGCAATCCCGTGATCAGAGAGTTCCTCGTGTGGAATATCCTCACTGTCTGTCTCACCCATGCATTTAAGTCTCCCTCCTAGAGACTCTCAGTGACTCTATACCAAATATAACAGGGTAGACTCCATTTGTCCTCCTGTCCTCATGTGGCAAGGTGTCTTTCAACAACAGCTCATTTCCTCCTGGTGTTTCCTTCCCTTACTCTTTAATACATTCAAGCAGAGAGGCTTGTCTCTACTTTTGTCTTGAGAAAGGAACTCAACAGCATCAACCAGAAAAAACAACAGTGGCAGGAACTCCTCCTTGCTTGGGTCACCATGAGGCCCTGATTTGCTATTCAAGGAGCCCCAGGTGAGAACAGAAACCTTGGTCACTCCAGTCTGTAATAACAACAATAATGCAGTAGTAATAGAATTGATTTTTTCCCTCCTTCACTGTGTCTGCAAAGTCACCTTGAAACTAGGTAATATGCCACTGTCAAGCCCTGAGTCACTGGGGTCACACCCATTTCTCCACACTTCCCACAAGCTGTTGGCCAGGGCAGATGGCCACTTTTTTTACTCCCTGGAGCTCTTGCCACTGCCCAACAACCTCCACCCCCTGCCCCTGGCTGCCCTGTACCCTGACCACAGCTCCAGGGCATATGGAAGATGATGGTGCAGCCTTCACAACATAAAGGCACAAGCCCCCACCTCCCTCCACCATGTCCTTCAAGTCATGGTCCTGCCCCAGTTTTCTCTTCACTTCCTTTTGCTTTGTTCACTACCCATCATAGTGAACACCGTTATCCAGGAGAAATGAGATGGAGTCTGTGATCAAGTGCCCCCCAGCACTTTTGACTAATCCAAAATCAAGTAACACACTGTTGGATTCATTATACCAGATAATCATGTGTGGCCATCACCTGGCATATTCCACAGCTTCCTTTATCTACGGCCTCTACTTATGTATTTCTCTCAGTGTACAAGTAAGATAGGTATCTATATACTTATGCTTATATATTTATAAAATTATATACATATAACAGGCATATATACTTAATAGAAGAAATGGGACATGCATATACATCTTTGGAGAAATGCATATTCATTTTCTGAAGCCAGATGTATATTTAGTACATGAAACAGAACACCCATATATAGCTACACTCCCCCTACTTATTTTTTTAATTAATTTTAAAAAATTAAACATACCACATTTTATTCTGGGAACTAACATTTGTTGAATATGTAAATATACTGAGAGCTTATACTAAGAGCTATATATATATTGTTTGATTTTTTTTTCAATGATCCTGTCCATAGCCCAATGCTGTAGCTGTTGGAAACCTCCCTTTTGCAGATGGAGAATATGAGGTTCAGGGAGGCTCACCTTAATTCCCACAGAAAGTAAGTAGCATTTGAAGTTGAATCCAGGTCTGTCTGACTCAGGCAGTGAAGTGAAACTCCAGGTCACAACCACATGTGCACCAGGAAGTATTTTATCCCATGCCAATACAGAGCAGGTACCAGGAGAAACCTCATAGGTCAGACACCTTGATCATGATTTTGACTCTGGAAAAACTTAAGAGTTTACTTTGGCTCCATTGGGCAAAACCAAACATCCAGCCAAAGTAGAAAAGGAAACAGAAAAGTCATCTTCATAAATGCTATTTGATACACGCACATTTCATGGAAAAAAGCATAAAGGTAAGTGATTTGATACCAACTTCCATTATTTACTATCCTAATAATAATCTAATGGTGTTGCCCCTGCCTTATAATGCCAAACTATGTAAAGTTCCATTAATTTCCAGCTTGTTCAAGCCTCCATGCTTTTGCCTATGCTATGTCTACCTGGAAATGCCACATATCCCTGGGATACCAGGGAAACAAACCCTTTCATCCTTTAAAATGGAGCTCAAACACCTTCTCATCAAAGCCTTCTCTGACCCTAGGTAACATGTACGTGGCACACAGTGGAAAGAAATCAACTGTGCTTGGAGGGTCAGCTGTATCATAAGTTGTTCTTTAAACTATCTGAGGGCAAAAGCTGCATTTTTGCAATATTACTAAAGATAACCATAATCACAGCACAATCTATATACAGGGACATCATCATTTCCGTGACTTCTCACATCAACCCTCATAGTCACAGTTATCCCTGTTTTCAGATGAGGAAATGGAGATTCACAGAAGTGAAGTAAATATCCCAAATCACACAGCTATGAAGTAATGGAACCAGTATTCAAACTCAGACTGTCTGTTCTGTACATTCCTGGGACATTGCACACAGTAGATGAACAATAAATGCTGCTTGAAAGAATGAACAGTGTGTATTTACTGGAAGCCTCTTCTATTGTGTCCCATCTAATTAACCTCAAGCAGATGGAGTGAGGACGCCCTTCTAGAGCTTGTCCTGAGGCCTCATGACTTACCTAGAAGTCAATATTTCATTATGAGCCCATCATACAGGTCAGTGTAATAATTAATGACTATCTGCTGGTGTGACTGCTTATCGTATTTTAGCTTAATTCCAATAAAATCTAAATGGTCTATTAATTTTCCTAATAAATTTAGATATGGCCTCTGACCGCAATCTGGCTTTGATTAGCTAACAAAATATTTGAAGATGGGCCAAGCTAGCTCTTTCAAATATTTCAAGCAAATAACACTTAATTGGATTTAGGATTTTCTGCGTCAGCGTATGGCTGTGCTCAGCAGTGAATAAGGCAAAAGGACAGCTTCATAATTGGTCCCCAACGACCCAGAGTTGAGCCACCCTGGGGAACCGACTAGATAGGGGTTTGGAAGCCAAATATGACCGAGACAACAAGGAAATAGATCCTCAGTTATAGGAAGAGTATAACTGGAGCAGCAGACAGTACCTTCTAAGGAGCACTCACAAGAAGATCCCAAGATCTGGATGTACACAGGCATGTTTCTGAGACTGCCTGCCCCAAATATGTCCTGAAAGTCTACACCATTGATGAAAGCCCAACATACAGTTTTTACCCCCAGAAACCCAAAAGCAAATAAAGAGAAATGGGGAAATGAGAATGTTCTTTCATAGGCTTCTTGCATAAATGCCTCCTGTTACCCTACAGGTTTTGGTATAAATGTCATCACTGTAGGAGTTCCCCACCCCAACCTCCCTAAATAAAGGTGACCCCACAATCCCCCTCAATGGTTCTTTGTCACAAAATCTGGTTTAATTTTCTTTATGGCAGCTACTAGACTCTGTAATCTTTTCGAATTATTTTACATATGTATGTGTTTAATTGTATCCCCTAGAAGGGTAGAGACCTCGGGCATGGACATATAGTACATGGTCAGTACCTATTTGCTGAAGGGGTGAATAATTGATGAATGAATGATGATGAATTGAGGAATGATGAGAGGGCCATATGGAGATTAATCTGGAAACAAGAAACAAAAGATAACAGATGTAGAGCATATGAGGCCTGGAGTCAAACAACTAGGTTTGAATCTTGGCATCATCTCTTACTAGGTAGATGACCATAAATAAACTATTTAACCTCTCTGTGCCTCAGTTTGCTCATCTGTAAAATGGAGTTAATATTAGTGCCTCCCATGTAGAGTAAGAGTACCAAATAAGTGCTTGGAGACTCAGCTATATCATAAACCCTCAGTGTAGTAGGTAGAACACAATTAGTGCTCATGAAAGGTCAATGACGTTGTCATACTCCTCTGCCTCCTCAGGATATGGAGACACCACCTGCTACAGCCCTGCCTCACCCCTAGGATCTGCCTCTCTAGCCTCATCCCAGCTCATTTTTTGAAACTGCCACCGCTTCTCTTCTTGTCTCTGACCCCAAAGTAGACCAGTGATTACATCACATATCCACTGTCCAGAGTGGACACTCAATCAGTGTGGACTGATGAAGTTACTGATGCTAGATTGACAAACCCAACCCTGATTTTACTTGTGGGGAAAGGGGAAACCTTTCCCCAGCAAGTCTGCATCTTCCATGTCCTGAAATCTACTCCATGTGGGCTGTATCCACTTCCTTATAGATCCAAAGCTTTACATTTTTAATTTATTTTTTAAAATAAAGTTTATTTATTTTGAGAGGGGGTAAGAGAGAATAGGAGAGAGAGAGAGAGAGAGAGAGAGAGAGAGAATATCCCAAGCAGGGGTTCAATCCCACAACCATGAGATCATGACCTAAGCCAAGATCAAGAGTTGAACACTCAACCGACTGAGCCATCCAGGCACCCCAAAGCTTTGCATTTTAAAATCCTGTTCCTCGGGGCTCCTGGGTGGCTCGGTCAGTTAAGCGTCCGGCTTCAGCTCAGGTCATGATCTCACGGTTCATGGGTTCAAGCCCCGCATCGGGTTCTGTGCTGACAGCGCGGAGCCTGGAGACTGTTTCCGATTCTGTGTCTCCCTCTCTCTCTGCCCCTCCCCCATTCACGCGCTGTCTCCCTCTGTCTCAAAAATAAATAAACATTAAAATAAATAAAATAAAATAAAATAAAATAAAATAAAATAAAATAAAATAAAATAAAATAAAATAAAATAAAATCCTGTTCCAGATGCTGGTGGGTCCCGTGATGTTGGAAATCACTGTTCCTGATCACAGCCTATGGGCAGATTATGACCATCCAGAACAGCTCACTAAAGCCCAACCACACCTTCAGAGATAAAACTCTTCCCTTGACAAACTCAGCCAAATTCCAGTACCCTTCTATGATCACTTAGAATGTATTGCTCACCCCTACGCAAATGTGAAAAGCCAACTGCACTGTCAAAGTCTTTGAAAAGGAGGGGATTATTGATGCAAGTGGTGACTGTTGTCAGACCTGGCACTTGCAGAGTAAACAAACAACTAACTCATTAAAGGATGCAAGAAAGATTGTGAGACTCTAATGGCTTTTGAAGGCAATGAAAGGAAGCGAATGCTTTTCCCTTGGACATAAGCTGAATGGAAAGACGGGACTATATATCTATTAGGCTTAAAGTCAGATTTAATGAGGGAGATATGGGTATATCTCATGGGGGAAACTGATCTACGTAGAAGGCCAGAGAAACTTTCTTGAAGAAGTGGAATTTCTGCTGAGACTTACAACAGAAATGGCCAAGGGTTGGGGTTAGGGGAAAGAATTCCAAGCTTAAGAAAAAACACGTTGAAAACAACAAGGTAGAATAGATCTTGTCCTTAATAAGAAGTAAGAAGATCAGTATAATTGGGCATAGTGAGTGAGAGGGGGTAAGGGAAATAAAACTGAAGCAGAATCGTATCTTGCATTTATGGATATCTCAATCAATTTGGGTTACAACAAAAATACCATAGATTAGGTGGTTTCAGCAACAAACAGTTACCTCTTGCAGTTCTGGAAGCTGGGAAGCCTTAATATCAAAGTACTAGCATATCTGGTATCTAATGAGGATGTGCTTCCTGATTTGCAGATGGCTGTCTTCTTAATATGTCCTCACATGGCAAAGAGCAGAGGGGTCTTTAATTTCCTTTTAAATGGCAGAGAGCAGAGGGTCCTTTAACAGTTTTTTCTTTTCTCAAGGGATACTAACTCCATCATCAGGGCTCCACACTGACGATCTCATCTAGACCTAACTGCCTCTTAAAATCCTCACCTCCTAGGTAGTACCATTCCACACTGCAGGGTTAGGGTTTTAGCGCAGGAATTTGGGTGGTGGGACAGAAACATGAAGTCCTTAACAACGGGTTAGGTCTTTTGTTAGGTGTTTTATATCTATTGGCACTGATGTATAACACAACAAGGTAGGGATTACCTTTCCCATCCTCTAAGTGAGAAAATGAGATCAGATAATTTGAGAAGCTTGGCCAATAGTTGTACAACTAGGGAGAGGTAAAGCTGGAGTTTGAAGCAAAGTATATCAATTTGTATTTGATTCCTATTGGCTTTCCAAGAACCAGATAGATACCTAAAGGCACACAGAGGATGTGAACACTGAGATCCTATGTGACGTGTGAACTTCCATCTTGCTATGTGTCACCATGATAGGATTGTAGCCTCTTGGCTGCTAATACTTAGGAGATGCCACTAGCCTCTGCCGAGATTTAATATTGGTTTAGCAGTCAGGAGTTAATTAAATGTTAATGTTCAGTCACTTGAAATTAAACATTAGCAATCTCAGCTTTATTTGTAAGTTTCTTAAGCCATCATTGAGGTGTTCTGCTTGCCTCCCCCCCCACCCTTGATGGGCTGCCCAACTCCTCCAGGTGGATCCCCCATCCACAGGCAAACTCATTTCCCTCACCACATGCCTTGACACACAGCATTTGACCTGCCCGACAGCCATACTCCTCTAGTGAGCAAATCTAAAACGATGAAAACACACACACACACACACACACACACACACACACACACACACACACACACACTGACACTGAGTTTCACTTAAGGTAAGCCTAACCTATAGCATAGCTATTTCGGTATTTCAAACATTTTATAGATGACACAGCACTTTCAGGGACATAATTCAATTTGACCTCATGGTGAGATGATGGCAATGATGATAATGATGTTGGAAAAGGAGGAGAGATAGTAGGGGAAGGAGGAAGAGAAGGAGGAGGTGAAGGCAAAGATGGAAGGGAAGGAGGGAAAAGAGAATCAAGAAAAAGGAAGGGGAAGAAGGACGATTTCTTAAGTGTTTTCTGTACATTTTCATGTAAGGCTCCACAAAATGATCTCATTTTATAGACAAAGAAACCAAAGCCCAGAAATGTTTAATTGTACGCTCAAGACCACATATAGAATGGGGTGTCAAGATTGATATTTCAAATGCTCATTCCCTTAACTACAAATGATCATATATATGAGGAAAAAGTGCAGTTCAGAAAACAGATTTGGTCAAGACCCCATGGTTTTATTTTACCCATATATGAGGTAATAAAGCTCAGAGAGGTTAAATGGCTCACCCAGTGTCACACAGCTTGGTGTGTGGATCAACGCTAGAATCCTGATTCCTGTCTCCCAGGAAGTTTGTGTGTCTGCATGCATGTGCACACACACAGATCCAGGCTCTCTCCAAGTGCAGAACTCCCTCCTGGTGAGTAGGATCCCCTAGGATCCTTGGCATTTTGCCAAGATCCTACATTTCAGCTTGGAGGGCTGATCTTGAGTAGCTAAGTAGTGGGAGAGACTGGGGTGGAGGGGGAGGGAAAGGCCTTCCCAGAAAGGGAACACCACTTGTACCTTTGTGTCCCTTTCAGGACCCTGGCCAGTTCCATACTGGCTGCAGCATCATTCAGTGGCAGGAAGCCTGTGCCCCAGCACCTACTGAATTGAAAATCAGGGTAAATCCGTACCAGGGGAGATGTCTAATCAAGGCTCAGGTTTGCATTTCCTTCTCAATGGCATGTTGACAAAACAAGAAAAGACAGAAACAAACATGGTTAAGCTAACTTTCTCTCAGAGGCCAGTCAGTGAGAAGTGAAAATAGGAGGACTGCCTAGGGCCAGCAGGGAGGAGCCAGAGGGAATACTCTGTACAGCAGGGCCACACTCAAGCTGGGATACTGCCTTTCTAAGCACTTCCCACAGGTTGAGCTGCACAAAGAAAAGTGAGATCAGCCTAATACAGAGGGGGCCCATGGGGGGAATGTGACTCTCAGGACACCTGAACAGCCTGAGGTTTACAAAGCGTGAAGTATATATAGTTGTGGTTCTGTTCCTCCAATATATTCTAAAGAACTTAGGAAAGGACTACAGATGGTTAGAACAGGAATAGTAACAGTGCTGCCCATTTATGGAAAAGCTGCTCTGTGCCAAGAGTATACACAATGCCATTTCAACAACAGTCTTGCCCCATGGTCTATTTCATAGGCCCTGAGACTGGGATCCCAAGATTTTAAATTACTTGTCCACGATAACCAGCTGTAAGGGTTCAGAAATCGTCCCTTCCAAGTTGCACGCTTTACATAGGAGGAAAACAGGCTCCAGGAGGGCAGAGCTGTGTCAAGGTTGTCCTGAAAGTCCTGACAACCTTTGACTCCCAGAGACAACCTCACAAAATCCAGATGGTGGGCTCAGTCGACTTGCTGGTCTTATTCAAAGTCACCATTTGGGCCACAGTGGGAATCATCATTTTTCTTACCTCTCCATTTCTAGAGAACGAAATCCCTGTAAGTAGAAATCAAGCAACGGGTATTTTGATCAATCAAATGTGTCATGGGGTTGTGAGATCACTTCATTTTGAATATCTAAGGCCCAACCCCTGCCTTGGCTAATATTTTCTGCTCTGCAGAATGAAGTCTGGGGACAGAAATACCTGGATTTGGATGTAGCTCTAGTACTTACTGCTATGTATCTATGGGCAAGTCACATAAGTTCTCCCAGCCACATCGTTCCTGGAAATGGGAGAGCTAACCATCCATCCCACAAACTTCTGAGTACTTGTTCCATGTCAAGCGCGGTCTTGGGTGCTACAAGTAGAGCAGTGAACAAGATAGACCAAAACTCAACATTCATGGCTGATATCCAAGTGGGGATAATAATAGGACCCTGATTGCAGGTTTTTGTGAGGACAGAAGAGATACTACATGTAAAGGTCTTATAACAGTGCCTCCTGGGAAGCCATGACTTAACGATGTCTGTTAAAATAATACAATTATGACCATTCTGATCACTTTTTAAAATGGGGCCAAGCCCCATTTTTTAAGGCAATAGAGAATTAAAAAAATAGTTGGTTATATAGTTCAGTGAGTTATTTAAGCATGCACTATTCCATCATCTAGGTGACTCAGTATGTGAGAAGTTGAAAGAAGATCCAGCATATACTTCCGTAAAAGTAACACAGGGTGCCGAGAGCAACTAGAGACTTTGGAAGAGCCTTTTGCTGCCCCAAAATAGTGCTGATGATTCTGGGATATGACATTTGCCAGGAATTCCACTGGTCTTCCCGCCTCTCATTTTCATGCAGCATCCATGTTGCAGGTGCTATTGTCTCTATTTCACCAAGGAGGGAGCCAAGGCATAGGAAGGTAAGAAATGTTTTCCCCCAGTAGGGCCAAGTTGTGAACCCAAACCCCTAACACCACCAGGGGCATTGTTCTTTTCAATGCATGTGTATTGCACTTGTGGGAATTATGGGTCATTTTCTTTTCTTTTCATCATCTTTTTAAAGACTCAGCTTGCTACTTCTGGAGGAAAAGCAGACAAAAAACAAAGCTGTTCATACAGTTCCATCTTTCTCTTCACCTATGACATTAAAAAAAAAAAATGCAGGGTGGGGAGGGGCCTGGGTGGGTGACTCAGTAGGTTACGAGTCTGACTCTTGATTTCAGCTTCAGTTAAAGATCTCAGTTTGTGGGTCCAAGCTCCACATCAGTCTCTGTGATGAGCATGGACCCTGCCTAGGATTCTCTCTCCCTCTTTCTCTCTGCCCCTCCTCTACGTGTGTTTTTTCTCTCTCAAAAATAAACATTTTTTAAATTCAGGAATTTCTCCTTAGAATCCTTTCCCAAATACACCTCATTCTTCCCTCCTTCCTGGGGACACACTAGGCTTCATTTCCAACCTCCCTTGCAGCTAGACATGGCCATGTGACTAAGTTAGGGTAGATGGAGCAAGAAGCGGAAGGACTGCTGGTCACTCCCCAACCTAGCTGATACAAAGTCTGCATGACACTCTTGGCCTCCTGTTCCTGGAAGCCTGATGGTAAAGATGAAGAACCAGGGAGTGGTAGGAGACTGGGTCATAAATAACTGCAAAGAACCGAGCACTCATCCCATGTGCGTGGTCACACGTTACATGAGAGAGAGATAAACTTCCCCTGCACCAAACCCCTCAGATGTAGAGATTTACCTGTTACAGCAGCAAACCTCAGCTAGCTTCAATGGCAGGCTCCTTTCCTTATGGGTAAGAATTATTATTATTAAATTCTACAATCTTGGCGCCTAGCAAAGGGCCTGGTATATAGTCAATTTAGGAAGGCTGGCCTGGTGGTTCGGAGAAGAGGTTCTGGGATCAGGTCAGCCTGGGACTGAGTACTGGCTCCAACACCTGTGAGCTGTACAAGACTTTGAGAAGATAATTTCAACTTTCTGAACTTCTGTCTTCTCACTGGTGAAAGAGTGATACTAACTACGTCGACAGTACAATCATGCATCTTAAGATATGGTAGGGGAAAATGCTCAGCCTACAGAGAGCACATAACAAGCTCTCAGTAGCCGTAACATACTACTGCTTGTACTGCCACCACTGACGATGCCATAGTGCTGATCAACTGATTCTGTTCGGTGCCCGATAGTAAGTGCTTAAGACTTGACCCTGAATATATGCACATGTATTGCATACATACATACTCACTCACATAAAGATGTACAAATAAGTAGGCTTGTAAACTTCCTAAAAGTAGCTTCTAAATGAAAACAATGACAGCTCTGTCCCTTCTTCACAATCATCTATTGTCATCATCCATAGCTTCTCCTTTTCCACTCCTCCCTCCTCTACACTGCTGGCTCCCTGGGTTCTTAAAAATTATAATTAATTCATACTTTGGACTCTCAGGATTATAAGGTATTATAGGATGGTAGAGCTAAGACAAATGCTTTAATTCACCAGCTGCCATGTATTTAATTAGAGATTCTGATGAGTCCTCCTTACACAGATATGCCTTCCTACTTCTTGTTGTGTGAGAGCGAGGCAGAGCGAGGCAGAGCGAGGCAGAGCGAGGCAGAGCGAGGCAGAGCGAGGCAGAGCGAGGCAGAGCGAGGCAGAGCGAGGCAGAGCGAGAAAGATTTGTGCACCAGGACTCTGAAACTTTTGGCTAGCATGGACTGCTAGTCTGTCACATGAGCATCAGCTGGAAGCAGAGCAGGTTGGCTGTAAGCCCTCTGCCATGTGTGGTGGGCATGGGTAGATGTCTTCAATAAGAGTTCTATTTTCCTGGAGCACAGGAAAACGCTGCACATGGGGGTGGAATGGGATGGGGGATACTCACAGATCTAAACTGCTTCTGGGGCCTCTTATACTTTTATATTTTTTGTTTTTCTTATAATCTGGGAAGGGGTGGAACAAAAAGCATTTGACTTTCACAGGATAGCTCTCAGGAGGCTCGGTTTGTGTTTGTGCATGCACACATGTGTGTCTCACACTCGCTGATGAAGTTGGCAGTTTGGTAAATAAGGTTTATGTTTGCTCTTAAAGAGGTAAACAACTGTTCTCTAAAAAAAGGCTTTTGTTGCACTAAATGTCTCTAATGGTGACAATAATTAATAAAATTAAAATCCAGATTGTAAACAGAAGAGCTGACAGACTCAGTCAATTCGTCTCCCTGTCTGGGGCAAATAGTGAGTTTCTGGCAAACATCAGAGACCTGAGTTGCAGTCCCAGAGTGTGGTCAAACTGGGTGTCATATTTTGAGCAGTTAAATTTCCACCTGGGAATAAGAGTTCACAAACAATCTTCCCAAGATTGTTTCACACTACACACCAAGGCAGTGTGGCTCCTTTCCTACCCTCCTGACAGGGATAGAAAGAATGTCCTCTTCAGATGCTCAGAGTCAAGACATCTTGGGGTTGAGCCCAGTGCTACCTCCTGTAGTCCCTGCCCAATTCCTTCAATGAAGTCAATGTCCTACCACAGGACATCTAAGTCCTGAGTTTGAGTGCTACAATCCTGGCATAATGTTCCTTTCCAATGTTGCTTACCAGCTCTCGCCAGTGTGCATACTCCATCAGATGTCCTCAGGAAGTTACCTTCATTGAACCTTGAACATCACAGTCTTAGTCAACGTGCACCCCTGTGCTGGTGGTGTAACCCTCTCCTGAGCTGTCCTCACCATTCTCTCAATTTTGTCAAACCCCACTCTCCAAGACCCCACTCTCTACCACCTCATCTACAAACTTCTTATATATCTTCTTCTGCTTCAGGGTTCACATATAATTATTTATCATTTTTTTTTCTTTGTTGTATATCCTGTCTCCCCACCTAAATCATAAAGGCTTTGAGGATATGAGACAGGTTTATACACTGCCATCCTGTCCCGGATAAGTATGGTCATGGTGAACCCACCCCAAATTCCAAAACCTAACTGTTCTGCTGACTGATTTATAGAGAGGATTACATGGCATCTCCTAGGGCATAAACTCACAGGTAACTTCTCACTGAGAAGCTTCTGTGTGTGTTGGAGAATACCTCTGATATTCACTAGATCCAGGTCCCAGAATCCAAGATGGTTGTGCCACTGGTATACACACTTGCTCCCTTTTCTCCCAATGAAAGGCCTTGTACAGTCACTACAAGGTCTTGTTTACAAAGAGAAATATCACTAACTCCTCTTGTTTCATCCTGACTTTCTGACCCCTTCCCATTCCTTCTCTCCCATCATTCCCAGATGAGGCCAAATACCAATTTCACACTGTCATCTCATTAAGACACTGATATGAAGCTAGTCAAATGTGAAATGGGGTTCCATGAGTATGGCCAGCCAGGCAAGAGAGGAGCATCATTAAACATAATGTCCAGATTTGGGAATTGAGCAATGGACATGCTAAGAAGACTGAATTTCATCCAAGGGAGAGACAGTTGGGGAGACTATGAAGAAAATGGAGGGATCATCCATGGAGCCCTGTTATCTTCATGGGTAAATAACAGAACCCCTGGAGTTAAGCTCTGCTCTCAACATAGGGGTATTCCAGAATCTTCTCAAGTCTTAAAGTCCCAACACATTGACTATCTCTTCATTATGGTCCCCATTACTCTTTCTGGCTATTATTTATTTGATATCTGAGTTCCTCTCTTGTGACTTCCCTATGGGAAGGAGGTTATTTCATTGGCAACCTGAATCCTAAGAACCTAGTATGCAACCTGCAACTGTGTAAGTTTGTTGAATGAATGAATGAATGAATGAGCAAGTGAGTGGAGTAGGGAGGGTTAATCTGAAGCTTAGTCTCAGACTTCTCCTTCCTTAAATTTTAGTCCCTGTCTTTGAAAAAGTATTCATTTTTTATTAATAGATTAAGAAATGCAAATTAAAAATAATCTGGAGGTATCATTTTGGACTAAATTAATGCAAATATTCCTAAAGCAACAACACCCAATGCTATCAAGCCTGCATGTACTACATTGGTGGTAAGCTGGTACAGCTCTCCTGAAATCAATAAATCCCTTCATTTACTATTTTAACAAACATGTACTGAGGGCCTACTGTGTTCTAGGCACTGGACTAGGTATGAGGAATTCAGGAGGGAAAAAGACAGGGTCCCACCTTGATGCAAAAATACACAATGAACAAGTAGTCACAAAAGTTGCATGAGTAAGAAAAGAGAGGATTATCAAAGACAGCAAAAGGGGCCCCCAACATGGACTTGGGAGGTCCAGGATGGGTTTCCCCAAGAGCTAAGAGCCAAGCTGAGATCTCAAGGCTGAGCAGCAGTTTGCCTAGTAGGAGGAAAAGGGAAGTCCATGAAGATGAGAAAAACATGCTTCATTTGAAAGAGAGAAGAATGGAGGAGGGTGGGTTATATGTGGTGTGAAGATTGATTAATGTAAGTGGATCTAAATCAACAAGGGTCCTGAAAACTATTTCAAGGAGTTTGGAGAATCCTAAGGGTGGTAGGACCTTTACAGGTAGGTGATACCATCAGACAAGCCTATTGTGAGGAGTGGTCTTCAGCCAATGGGGAACTGGCAGGAGCAGATGGGCCTGAATGCGGGGAAGGGAAGTGAGAGGTGGTTTCAGTAACTCAGAAGAGAGATAATGTTAGCCTGGGCCAAGGGAGTGGCAGTCAGAATATATTGCCGATAGATTTATTCAAGAAATTGGAGACATTATTGGGAGAACCTGGTCATTTACAGGATGTGAGAAGTATAGAAGGATTATCACATATGAGGAGCAAGTGATACATTCATTGAGAAGAGAACATACGAAGGTAGAAAGCACAAGGGCCATTGTAGATCCCATCTCTCTAACTTTTCTCCTGGGAATTTATCTTAGGAAGAATTTAGTAAAAGCTAAAAGCCATAGGACTTAAAATATCTGTGACAATGCAATCTATAAAAAACTGGATAACAATGTACATGCCCAATAATGATAGTGCTTACTATGTGCCACACATTGTTCTGCGTATTCAAAACAGAGAAACTCATTTAATCCTAAAAACAACCCTATGAAGTCCTGTGGTGATTCCTACCTCATACATGAGCAACCAAGTCACACAGCCAGGATTTGGACCAGGGGGTCAGCCTCCTTAGAATGTACCTAGATGCACTACCTCTCTCCATGATGGGGAGGTTTTGGTAAGGTTGAACACATCAGCAGCTCGAATCTTAGACAACCACTAAACAATCATTAAGGCAATTCCATGGAAACAAGGAAAATGTGTCTAGTGTATCATTAAATAAAAAATCAGGGGAAATGGTGTGTAAAGTCTGAAAATAATTATATTAAAAGATGTGCACACATGGGTCAGATCTGGAGGATAATTTACCATGATGTAAACAGATGTGCTCTTCAGGTGATGGGATTAGGGTGATTTTTATAATCAATTTTTCTTATATTATTGTTGATACCCATCTTTTATCTAATGAAAAAGTCAAAACAAGACACAAAAAAGATGTTTGAACTATATATAATGCCAATTTATGAGGTAGAGAAACAGGCACAACTAATATATAGAGATAGAAATCCGAACAGTGGTTACCTTAGGTCTGGGCACCCTAGATTGTCCAGGGGCATGAGATACCTTCTTGAGGGGAGGAAAATGCCCTACAGATAGGTTTAGATGATGGTCACACAAGTATGTTTTTGTCTAAACTCACTGAACTATATTTTTGAGATTTCACTATAAGTTATATGTTTATTGTATGTAAACAAGGCCTCAATTTAAAAAATAGTACAGGAAGTATGACAGCTAATTTTATGTATCAACTTGGCTGGATCTGGGGACGCCCAAATATTTGGCTAAACATTATTTCTGGATGTGTCTATGAGGATGTTCCAGAAGAAATTACACATTTGAAACAGTAGATCCAGAATAGGGCCCTCCCTGAAGGTGATGGCATCATCCAATCCTTTGGGGGCCTGAAGCGAACAAAAGTCAGAGGAAGGAAGGACTTGCCCTCTCTCTTCTGCCGGCTTGAGCTGGGACATCTCATCTTCTGCCCTAGGATTGTAATTTATACCATTGACTTCCATGGTTCTCAGGCCTTCAGACTCAGACTGAATTAACTACCAGCTTGCCTGGATCTCCAGATTGCAGATGTCACATCATGGGACTTCTCAGCCTCAGTAGCCATACAAGCCAATACCTCATTTTCAATCTATCTCCCTACATATTGGTCTTGTTTCTGTGGAAAACCATAATTCAAGGGGACAGTCAAAACAAAGCCTTCCATTTTTTCACTTCCTTCTTCTCTCCAAGAGGAAGTCGTCTTTTTTGACTATCAGTGCTATCCAGGACAACCAGCCCACTTCTCTGCCCAGTTTCCTCCATATAGGAAAGGTAATTTCAGTGGGGTAGCACAATTCCCTAGAACAGGAGTCCTCCAACAAGCCAATTCCAGCCTTCCACCAGTTTTTTTTTAATAAACAAATTTTTATTGGAACATAGCCACACCCATTTGCTGATATGTCTATGGTTGCTTTCACAATACAACGCAGAGTTGAGTTGTTGCAACAGAGACCGTATAAAAGACAAAGCCCAAAATATTTGCTACGTGGATATTACAGAAAAAGCTTGCCAATGCCATCTCTAGAGAACATTTGGAAATATGTATGGGCATTTAATGTCGTCACAATGACTGACAGGAGGCTACTACTGCATGTACCGTGCACAGTTACTCTACTGTCTAATGAAGAAATGCCCTGCTGTTCCCAACCCTAGTAATAGTGACCCTACTGAGAAATTTACTTTCCAAGCACGTTCATAATCTAGAGAATGGAGCTACGGTCAAGACTCATGCTTCCACACCAATTAAAACTTTGCATGATTTCATTTTACCCACTTGGATGCACAGCCCCCCTCCCTCTTTCTCTATCTTTAGGCAAGAAGCATCAGAAAAGCACCCACCTCTTAGCTTCCTTAACTTTATCTAACTTTTCAGTTACTGTTTGACAGCTTGTCTTACAGGTTCCCTTAGGACCTAGTTTTAGAATCAAGAAGAAGGTTTTTAAAAGTTGCCAAACCCAAGTTTAACAGAAGGAGACAGAAATACCCACCAGGGTTCTAACTTGTTTAATCACACATTCTCCACCTCTCCCAAGTGGGACTGAGAGAGGGTGTTCTGCTTCTCCCATAAGAATTGTCACTTTAGAGTTTGCAAAGTACTTTCTGGATGTAATAGATGCTGCTCTGTGTAGTGCCCTGAGTGGATAGCGTAACTAACTCCCGGTTTAAAAGGAAAAGCAAACGAGTGATTTGGTCAAGGGTAAGGACGTAAAGTGAAATTGGGTCTGTTGACTTCAAGTTTGGAGGTCTTTCTCAGGAGCTGCCTGTTAAAACTGTAGTCAAGCAATTTAACAGCAGAATCCCAGAAAACTTGCAGCCTTTCAAGAGCCTATCAGATCACAGAAAGGGATGGGAATTAGGACAGGATTCAGCCTGTTTTGCTTGTGAACGTTTACATGTCTGTCTTTGTAGTAAACTCAGCATTTTGAGGGCTGAGGCTATGTCTTATTCATTTTTATCTCTTTGCATTCCAATGCCTAGCATCATACATGATACATAACAGGCATTTAATAAATGTTGGATGAACCAACAAATAATTGAATGAATAGAATTAATTTCATGCTCTCTATCCTTCCCTTTACCAAGAAGGAACCAGAAGATGATAGCAAACCACAAAAGAAAATTAAAATGCTGGCTAACATACTTGTAAGATACCCAATGCTCGTCCAAACATGTACACATTTTCACTCATTAATTCACTTCAATAGCATGTGTGTTTGGTACTAGTCTCACCTCCATTTACTTTGCACAGGAAAAGACTAAAGTTCAGGCAAGTTAGAAAACTGACCCAAGGTCACAGGGTGGGGAAGCACAAGAGCTGGCATTTGAACTCAGGCCTGGAAGCTTCTTGTACCGGGACTCAAAATGACTATTATTCTACATTCAATGCTAAATGCTGGGGCAATGCAATCCCATCATCCTATTCGGGGGGAGGGGCATCCCTTTTATAGGATGGATGTATTTTCAATGGAATCCACACTTAACCCAGGGGAACAGAGAAGGAAGACTGCTTAACTTGTCAGCATCCATAAGAAGCAACTCTCTCCAGAAAAGTCCCTGCAGAGATGTAGGAATATGTGGATACACGGATATCTGATCCTGTAGTTTCAATAAAAGAGAGCTTGGACCCCACACAATGTGATAAATGGTACAATAAGTAGGGTAATATAATGCAGTCAGAAAGAAATACATTTTTATGTGCCAAATGGAATTGTATAACACCAGCTACAGCTTGGGTGATCATCTAATGAAAATGCTTTTGTGCTGGGTTGGAAATGCAGGGGTGAGGAACGCTCACATTTGGAAGTTTAACAACTATGTATGTCTTAACTTTTTGCAGTTTAAATTCAAAATAAATTGAGCAGTTTAGAGGGAGACGCTATCAGAGGGACTAGGCTCAGAGGAGTCTGTGCAAGGGGCAAAGGGGAGGACAGAAAGCCAAATTACTGTCGTTTCTTGAAAAGTAGGCATGCGATTTATTTTCAAATTTACCCTGAATTTATTAAAATATGTTGATTTCAGAGGCGCTTAGGTGACTCAGCCAGTTAAGCATCCGACTTCGGCTCAGGTCGTGATCTCGTGGTGTGTGAGTTTGAACCCCACATCAGGCTCTGTGCTGACAACTCA
Source organism: Panthera tigris (assembly GCF_018350195.1). Taxonomy (NCBI): domain Eukaryota; kingdom Metazoa; phylum Chordata; class Mammalia; order Carnivora; family Felidae; genus Panthera; species Panthera tigris. The sequence continues at coordinate 36,613,269 of NC_056675.1, forward strand.
GCCCCTCTCTGCCCCTCCCCTGCTCATATTCTCTCTTTCTCTCTTTCAAAGAATAAATAACTATTTTAAAAAATTTTAAATACCTTGACTTCATGTCCGGGGAGTCAGTGATAGCATGATCAGATAAACTCAAAATTGAGAGCCTGGTTTCTCTGATAAGAGTTTTTCATCTCTACAAACAAGTGATTAATTTAATAAATATGGCTAAATAAGGGAATGATGAATGAATAAGTGAAGAAAACTGTTGAGTGCCTTATATGCCTGATATTGAAACCTATATTTTGTTTAACTTCCATATGAATCCTAGGAGACGCATATGAGTAATAGCTCTATTTTTGAGATGGAAAAACTGAGGCACTGGGAAGGCTTGAGTTTTAAGCGAATGAGTGGGCAGTTACAACTCACATTCAGGAGACTTGTTCTGGTCACCTCCTATTCACCCTGCTGGTAAAAGTGGGCTCCTCTGCCCTAAATACTATGAAAAAGCCTAACACACAGTACCCCACAGTGGACAGATGAGACCAACATCATTTGCCAGTCACATATACTCACAGCCCTGGAAAGCTAAGACACTGCACAACACACAGGACCACGTGAAGGTTGCACTCACAACACAGGGGACCATCAGGGGCTCCAGGATATAGGCCCTATATTGACAAGAGTGTGAGATGGCCCTTGTTCCCATAGGACAGTGTGCCTACTTTGTCAGAATAATTGAGCAGGCTGGCAGGGAGGTGACACCCATCAGGTTGAAGACCAGTCGGAGCGCCTATGATCCAGCTGATAAGGGAACAAACCAGGTGGAAGGCCTCTCCTGCTGGGTGTGGGACATATCTGGTAAGCACAGGAGAACTCTCAGTTACATCTTCACGGTCCTATGAGGCTCAAAGATATCCCAAAAAATACATAAAATTTCAGATCTTGGGGCCCCTGGGTGGCTTAGTCGGTTAAGTATCTGAACTCTTGATTCAGCTCAGGTCATGATCTCACAGCTCAAGAGAATGATCCCCTCAATGGGCTCTGTGCTGAGCACGGAGTCTGCTTGGGATTCTCTCTCTGCCCTCCCCAACTTGTGCACGCACTCGCTCATGCACACTCTCTCTTTCTCCCTCTCTCTCTTTCAAAGTAAATAAATAAACATTAAAACATAATTCAGGTCTTTAGGATCCATGAGTGACTGGACCAGCAACTCACAACCAGTGCATTATTGCTACTCCCCCCCACCTTTCTTGATTTCTCTTTCCACATCTTGTATAAATGCACACACTCTCCTCCTCCTTTACTTCAACACAGAAGAGAAGGCAGGTATGAAAAGGTGGAAAGGGCGTCAGTCTCCAGACCAGTAGGTAAGTATTTGTGTCCTACCTCTGCTGTCCAGGAACTTGAGAAACATAAGCCTTTGTTTTCTCTGCAAAATGAGAATGCTACCATTTCTACTTCTCATGGTGGTTGTACGATTAAGTGAAATAAAAGCACCTTTTAAAAAGCACTTTGGATGGAAGAGTTACTACTTATGACCATAACTCTCAACATCTCTGTATTTCTTTGACCCCCGGGGGAATTTTTTTAAAGGAGCAAAGTAGGAAAGTAAGGGTGTAGCACTGCACCAAAGAGTAACAAAAACTAAGTAAAAGAGGTAGCATCAAACCATTCTGAGGGCTTCCTCAGAATGTTCCCCTCTGTGGTAAACATCTACCATCATCTCAATTCATTTTTATAACTCATCAGGTTCATGTCAGCATTATCCTCCTTTGAAAGAGAAGTTCATGGAGACTTGGAAAAAATAAGTAAACTGCTCAAAGCCAAGTTACACAGGGGGTAAGTGACAAAGTGGGGCTCTGTACTCAGGTCAGTGCAAATTCAGAGCCTGTGCCCTTACCCTCCAAATGATGTCCCCACAAGAATATACAGGTAATAGAGGAGGCTAAAGAATGCCCCCCCCAAGATGTCCTGGTCCCAATCCCCGAACCTGTCAATATGTCTCCTTATATAAAAAAGAGGCCTTGGGGTACCAGGGTGGTTCAGTCAGTTAATGTCCCACTGGATGGCTCAGTCAGTTGGGCTTCTGACTTTGGCTCAGGTCATGATTTCATGGTGAGTTCAAGCACTGCATCGGGCTGTCTGTTGTCAGCACAGAGCCTGCTTCAGATCCTCTGTCCCTTTCTCTCTCTGAGCCTCCCTCACTCACACAAACATGCGCACATGCATACTCTCTCTCAAAAATAAACATTTTAAAAAGGGGGCACTTCACATATGTGCCTCAGTTAAGGATCTTATGATTATCATGGATGAAGAGATTATCATGGATCATCCAGGTACACCAATATAATTACAAGGGTCCTTAGACGAAGCAGGCAGGAAACTCAGAATGAGAAATTTGAAGTTGCTCTGATGTTGACTTTGAAGACAGAGGAAGGGACCACGAGCCAAGAATTCCAAGTGGGCTCTAGAAGCTAGAAAAAGCAAGGAAACACATTCTCTAGAGCCTCCAGAAGGAACACAGCCCCACCCATACCTTCATTTTAGGAATTCTGACCTCCAGAACTGTGAAGTAATACATTTCTGCGGTTTTTTTTTCAACATTGTAGTTTGGATAATTTGTTACAGCAGCAATAGGTGGGGATCAGAATATTGCATAAGAACAGACAATTTGCTCTAAAGCTGTGCTGTCCCAATATGGCAGCTGACAACTGCATGGAGTTTTGAAGCTAAGGTTAATTGATTACTAAATTTAAAAAAAAAAAAAATTTTTTAACGTTTATTTATTTTTGAGACAGAGACAGAGCATGAATGGGGGAGGGTCAGAGAGAGGGAGACACAGAATCTGAAACAGGCTCCAGGCTCTGAGCTGTCAGCACAGAGCCTGAAGCGGGGCTCAAACTCACGGACCGCGAGATCATGACCTGAGCCAAACTCGGATGCTTAACCGACCGAGCCACCCAGGCGCCCCTGATTACTAAATTTTAAATTCAGTTCCACAATCACAGTAGCCTTGTTTCATGGGCTCAATAGCCATTCATAGCTAGTGGCCACTGTATTGGACAGTTCTAACAGAACATTTTCTTCATCACAAAAAGTCTCCTGGAGAATATCACTTTGGAGGCAGAGGGTTGACACATCTCTATACCTGCAAATATTTCCATAAGGGTGGCATAAAGAGTTCATTCGGCACCATGGGTGATATAAACGGACTATGTGGGTTCAAATCCCAGTCCCGCCTCTTTTTAGCTGGGGATGACAATAATAGCACTTAGCCCAGTGGTTTATTATGAAGACAGAATATAGACAATGCATGCAAAATGTTTTAGCACAGTCCCTGACACATATTAGTGGACATTCAATAAATATCAACCTTTATTATTCTTAAGCCCAGACCAATTTGAGAAGGTCCACTGAGAGTCTGTCTAAGGCCTATCTGAGGGCAACATTCTGAAAACAACTCTGTGCCTAGAAAGCAAGCAAAGAATGGAAGCATTGCCTGTAAGAAAATATTACATAAGACACTTCCCCAGAATGAGTATCACAGCCATGTGAATACAAATCACCGACGTGCAAATACTCCTCAGAAATATTTATGATGGAACTTCAGCACCAACCCAAACAGCCTTCACATAGTGAAACGAAACCATAAATTATTTCCAAGAACATTGTAATGCCAAGGGAACTCACTTAATTATCCATTATCCCAGAAATGTAGACATAATGTTAATTAAAATGAAGGGGAAAAGCCATTTCCATTTTTTATTAAGATTCATTGGGCTTTTGAAGAGCTCTTTGCCCTGAAGGCTGGGCCAGGTGATGGAGAGCTCATCCTGGGAAGGCAAAAACAGCAACCTAGACAAGAAGAGGGGCACCTCAAGGTCAAAAAACAGCACCTCCAAAATGGAAGAAAAATGGTCTGGCCCTCACTCCCTAATCTTTCACCCATGGATGCCTGTGTTTCCACCATTAGGAATTATTTTTCCTTCATCTGGAAATTGACACATCCTTGTTCTCTTTTTTTAAAACCCTCAAATTTCTGGACTTGGCAGCAAATGCGTCTGCAGTATTTCATCAAGCTCTAAGAATGCAGACTAGCAGACCCTTGGTTTTATCCCTTTATTTTCTAGAGCCCTGAGGCAACACTGAAACTCCTGTGGCTGGCCAGAGGGGAGGGAGAGAGGGAGAGAAATAATGCACAGTCCAGTGGGTACTGGGCAAGCGCAGTGGGCCTGGTTTCAGAACCTCACCTCTAACCAAACAAGAAAACTTTGTTTTTACAGCTTATAATTGAATGTTGAATAATTCTGGTCTGCCTTGTATCAGACCCTCCCATGCAGTGCCCCTCCAAGCTCCGTCTGTCTTCTCTCCTCCAAGAAAGACCCAGGTATAATACTGGGCATGGAGAATTAATTGGGAGAAAAGAGGGCTGGAGAAGGAGAGGTTTGTTGAGAGAAGCTATGGTAGGTGAGGGAAACTAGTGGAGTGGAGGATGCTGTGTCCCCTGTAGGGTACTCAGAAAACCCCAGAAACAGATGAGCTACCTTGAGCTGAGTTGAGAATGTAGACTCTACCACTCTGGGATCAAACCACATGCACCAAGACTTTATAAGCACTTTAGAATTTCCACGTTCATATGATATTTCTTTACAGTAAAATGGGGGTAGGGGATGTTATTTTTAAAATAAATTTTAGGTCCTCTGGCATACAGGAAAGGAAATTCTAACAGCATCCTGAAGCTGTGATACATAGTAGGCACTCTTAGAGATGTGTATGGATGATGATTAGTGAGTGGATAATTAAACAAGTCATTTGCTTAGTTGTGGATGTCCACCACCTACTGGGATATGTTGGAGAAGCTGGAAATATCTTGCTGTACAAGGCGATGGAAAAGAGCCAGAGAGGAGCTGATATTTACTATACACTACTGAACATTTATTGAACATGTGTACCCATTGTATATGTGTTTGTTTATAATACTGACACACATCTATAGGACAACCCATCAGAATGGACAAAATCTGGAACACTGACAATACCAAATGCTGAATGATTTGCAAGATAGTTTGGCGGTTTCTCACAAAACTAAACATGCTCTCACCATACAACCCAGCAACCATAGTCCTTGGTATTTATCCAAAAGAGTTGAAAACTTACGTCCACACAAAAACCTGCACATGGATGTTTGTATCAGCTTTATTCATGATTGCCAAAACTTGGAAGCAACCAAGATGCCCTTCGGTAGGTAAATGGATAAATAAACTGTGGTACATTGAGACAACGAAGTATTATTCAGTGCTAAAAAGAAATGAGCTATCAATCCATGAGAAGACATGGAGGAGACTTAAATGTATATCACTAAGAAAAAGGAAGCCAACTTGAGAAGCTCATATACTGTGTGATTCCAACTATAGGACATTCTGGAAAAGTCAAAACTATGGAGACAGTAAAGAGATTAGCAGTTGCGGGGGGGGGGTGGAGTGGGGAGTGGACAAGTAGAGCACAGAGGATTTTTAGGGCAGTGAAAATACTCTGATGATGTCATAATGACAGACATATGTCATTATACATTTGTACAATCTCATAGAATGTATATCAAGAGTGAATCCTAATATAAACTACGGACTTTGGGTACTCATGATGTATCAGTGTAAGTTCACTAATGGGAACAAATGCCCCACTACATTGGAAAATGTTGAGAATCGGGGAGGCTACACATGTGTGGAGACAGGAAGTGTATGGCAAATCCCTGTACCTTCCTCCCAACTTTTCTGTAAATCTAACACTCCTCTTTAAAAAAAGATCTACATGAAACTAAAACTGTGACTCACATATATAACTCTGGCTAGACACTCATTTGTTCTTACTCTTGGAATTTCCAGAGCCTCCAGTGCCTCCACAGTAAAGCTCGTAGGTCAACTTCTTTCTACATCAACTCTCTGTAATCTGATCCCTTAGCTAGAGAACAAATATCCAGGACTTGCACATAACTCACAACCTGATTTTCTTCTAAGATCTCTTTCCAGCCTACATTCTGCATTAGTTTTCTAGGACTGCTACAATAAAGTATCACAAACAGGGGCTTACACAACTGAAATGTGTTTCCTCCCAGTCTGGAGGCGGGAAATCTGAGATGAGGGCGTCAGCAGGGCTGGGTCCTTCTGAAGGCTGGGAGGGAGAATCTGTTACAGGCCTCTTTCCTTGGCTTATAGATGGCTGTCTTCTTCTGTGTCCTCACATGGTCTTCCTACGATATGTGTCTGTGTCCTAATTTCCCCTTCTTATAAGGACACCCGTCATACTGGGTTAGGGCCCACCCCAAAGATCTAATTTTCACCTAATAATCTCCATAAAGACACTATCTCTAAATAAGGTCACATTCTGAGGACTTCAAAACAGGGATTTTCAGAGGACACAGTTCAACCAGTAACACATCCACAGAAAAGGTCAGATTTAGAATGCAGTCTCTCATGTCTCTTCTGTCTCCTATTGCATCAATTTAATTGACTCTGATCTTTTTATGGTAGTTTATAGGCTCTACAACCAGGTTTTCTGCTGACATCTACCCTGTCTATCTCTATCCTACTTCCTGGCTTTTCTAACTTCATTCCTTTGAAAATGTAAAACACTTGAGTACAATAGGTTGAAAAAAACAACAACAGAGGTGGTCAGTCTGATCTAGCTTCTCATCTAGGCATCTCATACCTATGTCCCATGGAGTTGGCTCCATTTGGACACAATAAAAATCATTTTCTAATAAAGCACCCCAGGAAGCAGCAGAGGCTAGCCTGACCTCCCATTTCAATGGCACCCACGTGGGCTAAGCCCAGAATCATCTGCTTCCTCCACAGCAGGCAGACTCAAATCTGCACAAGAGTAATGCACAGAAGAGCAGATTTTGGCAACTATGCAGAGTTTCAGCCAAAATAAATGCTACCACCTGGTAGCTTTCGAACAGGATCCATGCCGGTATTTCATTTGGGCTGGAAACACTAGAAAAATAGTATTTTGCATTTTGCACCTGTAGCCATGCTTCCTGTCAGCCACGTATCACTTTCCAATGATGCCATGAGGTGGGTAGAAGAAAGTGTAATCTAAAGGGGTCTTAACAGGGAGAACATGTTGGATTCAGAGTTTCTAATAAGATGTGTGTGGGGGGCGGGGGGACCTAGAGTATCCTATGAAATTTTAGCATCCGTTTCTTCAGAACCTCAAATACCTTGGCAACCCCCATTTGATGCACCTTTCAGTGTTCCTTTGTTAAGTCAATGGTATCCCTGCCAAATGCGTTCACTTATCTCATTACAGTTCAGCTTCGTTTATGTTCCAAAAACTAAGCATGGAGGTAAACGTTATATACCTCACACGGGCGCACACACATTAAGCATGCACACTATAGAGAAATCTGACTTAATGAAAGTTTAGTTGAAGAGAATGCTTATTTAAATGCAGTCTACTCTTGCAAATGGAAATGGGTTATTTTTGGATAATTGCATAGCTGGGTGAGCTGTGCATTCACTCTGCTGGGTGGCCTGACTGTTTCTTAACCTTTTCTAACTGGAACAAATATATATATTTTTTCCTCTGCAGAGAGAAACTAATGGGACTTCATTAGGTCAAGAGTATGGTCATGAGGCTTAAGGACTGAGGAGAAATACAAGTAGGAATCCTCAGAGTAATGCTGGGTGAAGGGAGGAGGCAACAAGGCTGAAAGCTCTCATTGTGATACCACTGAGTATTAGGTCCAGCAAAGACGACAATGAGCGTCTTTAAATATCTAATTACAGTAAACAGGCTTTCCCTTCCAAATAAAAAGATTCATTTATGTCTTTTTAGGAGTCAAGAGGAAAGCCACCCTATAGATATAATGGGGAAGATATTTAAAGTGCCCTAGCAATCTCTGTTGTATACTTGGAAGGCTGGTTAACTATGGCAAGAAGCTAGAGATGTATGTGAGTTTGGAGGCCAAGCAGGTGAGATGGGGACAGGTCCAGTTCAGTGTGATATCTGTAAGGTCTCCCCACACTCCATGTTCCACTCCTTTCAGTCCATAGGACCTTGGTGTCCTCACCCATCCTCCCCTCCCCCCCCCCCCCAGCTGATGAGCAATTCAGGAACTCAGCTGCCAATTGTCATTCAAATAGCTCAGCTAGTCTCAGTTATGGATTTCAGCATTCCATCCCAAACCTACCTGGACAGAATCTCCCCCCTTTCAGTACCAACATCCACAAGCAGTTCCCCATCTTATCTATCCCCAAACTCAAAAGAAAAGCATGGGCCATAAGAACATAAGATGAGCTGCTGTCTTGAAGTTTCCAGATTTCATCTAGTCTTTCCACCAACCCAACACTTCCCCCTCCAACCTGTGGTTAGAAATGAATGCCCAGATCTCCAGGGGCTCTAGAGGGAACAAACAAGGTGTACAAGACTCTGTCTTAAAGGATGGGTGTTGCCTTGAACAAATGACTGACACAGAAGTTTCTGCAGCTTGAAATCAACAACAACCACCAGAAACAAATGGACAGGAAAACAAACAAAACTCTGCAATAAGAGGATGGGCACTCCATGTAGAGGACTCATTATCTGCAAGCTGTAGGACAGACTGAATTATAAGTAGATGTTTAAAGACTAGATGAGTCTAGAGATAGTGGCTCTCTAATGAGAGATTAAGTAAGTTGGGAACTGCTGGGAAAGGACAGTAAGTAAAGGACCTCTCAGGCAGAAGGGGGACATAGCTTTATCTTCTATGACCCTCCAAAGATGTAAGGGAAAGGGGACACCTATGGACGGGTCAGGGGTAAGGGCCCATCCTTCGCATGTTGATGCCCCCAGTTTGGAACCTGGTAGGAAGCCCAAGGGAAGGGCACAGGACATACAATATGGATAACCTGACCTGAATTTAGTATCCTCACATCTGTACTCTTGGACTTTGGCAAAACAATAACCTCTTTGCCAAAACAATAGCCTCCAATGTCTCTGTCCCTCAAATAAGGTGAATACAACCTGCTCCATCTACTTTCATTATAACCGTCATCATGCTTGTATCATTAAAGTTTACAGAACACTTATATATTCCAAAGAAGTGGCCATGTGGCATATAGTATCTCATTCAGTTCCCATAAGAGCCTTATGAAATAATATCACGTTGCCCACTGATTGCTGGGGAAGGGTAAGGTCCTTTGCCTGAGTCCACTCAGTTGTAGGTGTTAGACTAAGATTCACAGCATTCTTGATGATGTGTCTTGTGAATCAAAAAGCATTGGAAATGTTACAGGTGTCTTTCCAAACTTGTCCACAAGTGCCTGTAAGCATCTCTTACTAATTACTGGGAAGCCTTTGATTGGGTGGTTGCTGATAGTCTCTTTTTGGCACAACTGAAACATGTGGGCTCAATTCATATGTCTGCTCCCCAAGAACATGTTCACCTCTGGTTAGTGCAGCTCAGATCCAAGTAGGGAAGGGCCAGTGATACCTGACAGCAGAGTACTCCCCAAACCAAAGCAACTAAATGTGGTTTTATAAAGGGCCTGGTTCAACAAAGCCACCAGCTATTTTCCAGCAGGGGAAAAATTCAAATTTCAATGCCCGTGCCTTTGGGGAAAAAAATCATATTTAAAAACTCTTATCAGAATATGATAATTAATATAATTCACTAAAGAAATTATTCTCTAGCAGGTGGCTGCCATGAATCTGCAAAAATGCTGAGCAATATGGAACTTCCCAACAGAACCCAAAATGACAGGGATTGGACTTGCCCCAAGGAAGGAGGAATGCCTTGTGTTTGCAGAATCAGGAAACGAAGCCACTCAGACACTGGTGTTTGATTATGCAGCCTCTGTATACGCAGCTCGCACTTTGCTGCGAGTAAGGGATGCCCGTTCCCAGAGTTCCAGGCACTAATGGAAAGAACAGGAAAGGAGAGTTTAAGTGTTACGGGATGCTGGATCTTCAAGGTAGCAGACACATTTGCTCCTCAGTGGGATGTCTACTATTCTCAGAGTCTCCCAGCCCTAAGGGTTACTTCTGTTACTGCCTTTGTTTCTGGGATGTGGAGATTAGTTTGCAATGCCAGAGAGTTCAGCCTCATAGCGTGGTGGAAGCCAGCTGGGTAGTGGACACATAACAGAGCAGCCAACAGCTTGGGCTCTGACCAAGGGAAATGGAAACCCAAGGCCAATGGAACGTCCTAGCATGGAGGCTAAACTCCATGATAGATGCTGCTGGTGTTCCAACAACCATAAGAACCTAGGGACAGTCAATCGCCGTGTGACATGGCATTGGTGGTGAGCTAGAGGGTTTAGAGGCCTAAATGCAACCACCCTGCTCCACATCTTTCTGTTCCACTACATCTTCCAGTTTGCAAAAGGCTCTCACATCCTTCTCACTCATTCATGAAGTCAAGTATTTATGGGGCACCTACTCTGTACCTGTTCCAGTTCTAAGCACAGGGGATACTGCAATGATTACGATACAGTATTCGCATAGCTGAGGTGCATGCATGTGCTACGGGAGACAGACAGTAAACACATGAATAAAGAAATCATGTGAGGTGGGGTGTGGGGAGGAGACAAATCCAGGAGACATGACAAAAGGAGGTGCTATTTTAGATGGCACAGAAAGTTCTTTCTGGAGGTAACATTTGAGCAAAGACCTGAATAAAAGGAAGCGAAGACGTCTGTGAATCTCTGGGTCTCACGTACAACTGAGTTACCGTGGTCTACTGGACCTCGACCTGCTGATCGTCGGGGGTAAATCACTTTTCAAACCCAAGTTTTAAAAATATTCCCCTGGAGTAAGTGTTCTCAGATTTGTGCTGACTTCAGGAGGCAAGCAGACTGCCTTGGCAGCAATTTTTAAAAATAAAATGAAAAGCAATTATGTTCCATCACAGCAATTTACTCAGTGAAAATCTGGGGAGAAAAAAGGTAAATACATCCCCTTCATCCCCAAGGGCCTCCTGGGCCAGGGGCTTTCCTCATGGCCAGAGCTGGCTCTCTCCCCTCTGGGACACAGGCCCAGGCAGTCCTCACAGCTCCAGGGAAGGCGCGCTCTCTGACTTCCTGGTACCAACAGAATGGCTGGGAGTGAGTCACCCGCAAGCCCAGCCAATTCAAGCAATGTGCAGCAAAGACAAAGGAGAGCATTTGTATGTGTTTCCCAGACATGACACATTCTAAGCAGGTTGCAGCCAAACCAAGCCTCCGGAGGTCTCAGAGTGTTGATGTGCAGTCAAAAAAAGCTTAAAATGACACTGGAGGAGATGAAAGGCTGCCCAAATCATGCTGCACTTTTAACCCAGCCAGACGCCCCACAGTTCCCCGACTAGCGCGTTTCTGTCCCACTTTCTTATCTTGGTTTCCAACCACCCACCCCCATCCTAACGAGTCCCTCTATTTTAACATTAAGTTTTTAAAAAATATGTGCAAATAGTACATGCTCAGAATATACAAAAAGCAAAAAGAAGGAAATAAAAAACATTCACAGTGTCACATCATTCAGCAATAACTGCTTTTCACGTTCTGCTGTATATCCCTCAAGAGTTTTTCTTTCGCATCTTATTTATGGATACATATTTTTAAACAAGCTATAGCCATACGATATGTCGTTTAACATAATTTTCTCACTCGAGGAATCAGAAATACCTTCCCAGGCCTATTTAAACGATAGAGTTATCCAAATGTGTTTACCAAATCAGATTTAATGGCTGCAGAGGATTCCATTTTATGGGCAGACCATAATTTATTTGATTTTTCCTGTTATTAGCATTTTCATTATTATAAACAACGCAGCGACGAGCATCACTCACTCCTTCATTTAACAACTATTTATAGAGTGGCTTCTGTGGCTAAGTTTGAGAGCACATCCTTAATTACTCCCCGAGGATAAATTTCTGGAGATGGAATTGCCGGGTGCAAACACAGGCATGCATTTAAGGCATTTGAAACAAGCTTATTTGTCTTATTGCCAAATCGTGCCCCAAAATGTTGTTCCAAGTTGTACTCCTACCAGCCTGGTAGGAGAAGGTCTGGCTCCCAAAATACTTGGCAACATCGACTTTTCTTTTTCGGTTTTTTTTTGGGGGGGGAGGGGGGAGGGAGGTAATTTTGTAGGAAAAAAAAATAATGTCTTGTTTCATTTTTCAGTCCTTTGTTGCTACCCAGACTGAGCATTTTTCCATGTGTACTGGCCATTTAGATTTCCCTTCCTGTGAATTGCTTATTCACAGCTTCCACGATACGTCTTAATTAAGTCTAGGATGAAGAGGAAAGAATGGAGAAAATTAATAATTATTGAGTGCTTGTTATCTGCCAGACAGTATATACTGTGGGCTTCATGGGGAAACACTTATCATTACAACAGGTCTATCATTATCCCCATTTTACAGGCGATGGTGCTATAGCCTGGAGAGTTAACCCGCTCAAGCAGGCATGGTAAAGAGCAAAAGCAAAATTCAAACTCTGCTTTGAAGCTTGTTCCCATTACTGCCTTCTGGGGGTGTTCAATGCTTTGATTCTGAGGTAAAATGTTAGGACAATCTGTGTAAGGGTCAGAACTGAGATGCTTAGGTCCTTACTGTGGGGTTTTGCCCCAGCACCAAGTCAGTGGTGACAGTGAATGGTTTCCTCAGAGAACCTGCCATCTCACATTTTAAAAATAATTTTTCGGGGGGCCTGGACGGCTCAGTTAGTTAAGGGTCTGACTTCGGCTCAGGTCATGATCTCATGACTAGTGAGTGTGAACCCCACGTCGGGTTCTGTGCTGACAGCTCAGAGCCTGGAGCCTGCTTCGGATTCTGTATTCTCTCTCTCTGCCCCTCCTCTGCTCTCATCCTCTAACTCCTTCAAAAATAAATAAACATTAAAAAAATAATTTTTCAATATTTTCTACGAGAGAGAGAGAGAGAGAGAGAAAGAGAGAGAGAGAGAGAGAGAGAGAGAGAGAGAGAGAGAGAAGCTAAGTGAGGGAGGGGCTCCATCCCATGAACTGCGAGATCATGACCTGAGCTGAAACCAAAGGTCAAACACTGCCCTGACTGAGCCACCTAGGCACCTATCTCAGGACCCTATAAGAACATATTCCCTAGGAAATACTTGGAAACAGTAACTATCAAATGGCAGGGCTACATCTTTCTTGTCACAGCCGAGTGCCTAAAGAACCGTTTCAGAAGTTGAGGCATATCCTGCTGACAACCACAGCTTTTGGATTCCATTATACTCCTCAGAAGTAGCTTTAACATGTACAAATGTGCATGATTATACCAGAAAACAAACAGCATGAAATGTCTCCTGATTCCCACCTTCTACTTAAGCCTTTTCCCTTCTGGTGAGAATATTGCTCCTTCATGTTTTCTCTGATCTAAGTCGTACTTGTAGTTCACTGGCTAGCCCATTGGATCCTTTTTGCCCCTGGCATCCTCTTCTGGCTGCCACTGACTGTATCACTGACCACACTGCATAGCTTATCAGCTTGCTCTTCACTGAGTAAAATTCACATAACATAAAATTAACCATTTGAAAGTGAACAATTCAATGGCTTTCAGTATGTTCACAGTGTTGTGGAAACTACTACCTTCATCTAGTTACAAAAAATTTTCATCGCCCCAAAAAGTAACCCTGCTCTCATTTTTCTAAGGTTTATTTATTTCTGAGAGACAGACAGAGAAAGAGAGAGACAGCCAGAGAATGGGTTGGGGCAGAGAGAAAGGGAGAGGCAGAATCCAAAGCAGGCTCCAGGCTCTGAGCTGTCAACACAGACCCCAACACAGGCCTTGAAGTCATGAACCATGAGATCATGGCCTGAGCCAGAGTCAGACGCTTAACCAATGAGCCATCCAGGCACCCCAACCCTGCTCTCATTAAGTGCTCAGTCCCCATTCTTCCCTCCTCAAGGGCCCCAGCAACCACTAACCTACTTTCTCTCTCTACGCATTTATCTATTCTGAATACTTCACATAAATGGAATCATACCTGTGGGCTTTTAAAATCTGGCTTCTTTTGAATAGCATGATGTTTTGTTCAGTGCATTCATGTTCTAGCATGTATCAGTACTCCATACCTTTTTTGCAGCCGAATAATATTCTACTGTATGGGCAGATCACAGTCTCAACATGTCTTTAGCTGCTGATGGACACTTAGGTTGCTTTCATCATTTGGTTGTTATAAATAACGTTTCTACACACATATGTGGATGTTTACTTGTTAGAGCTCCTCTTCCAGTTTCTTAAGAGTCGAAGTGATGGGTGTTATCAGACTTCAGATCCTTTAGGACAGGGGAGCTGAGGACAACCTGTGGTCCTGGTTTGCCTGGGACTGTGGGGTCTCCCAGAAGATAGGACTTCCAGTGATGACAGTGTGACAGCCCAAGGCAGACCTGGAGGAGTCACTCTGCTAAAGTATCGTATATTACGTGACATGGGACCACTACTCAGTAAATATTTCTTAGATAAAAAAATTTCTGCCATTTACTTGACATTTACTCAATTATGACATGACTCAGTATATTGACTCAGGGTTGTTGTTTTTGTTGTTGTGTTAGCATAAGGCGTTTATAACAATCTGTAAGATTACAGAAACCTACACTTTCGGTGCAGTAGAAGCATATGCAGAAGGGAGAGTGAAAGTTTTAAACAGTGAAACCACAAGCTATTGCAAGTTAAACCTACTTGATAAAGATTCCCAACAAGTGTCAAAGCCTTCCCTGTGTTGATGAAAGAGAACTGCCCCATGTGCCAAAAACGGGAAGAAATACTGTTTCCTTTTCCTGTATGAGACTGGGCAGATCAGAAAAACATCACCCATAAGAGAGTGGCAACTGTAATCCCTTTAGAGAGAGGCAGAGGCCTGCGGGAACCTGAAGAGCATTCAGGCAACGATGAAAATTAGTCTGAGAGCTTTGGTTCAACCCAAACAGAGATCCAGCAGGTGACTGACCTTGGAAGGAAAGGAGGTCTTTTCAGTTCTGTGCCGTTAAGAACCGCAATGAGGTATTACACACCCCATTGTCTATCACACACCTGTTAGAATAGTTACTTTATATATAGACACACACACACACACACACACACACACACACACACACACACACACACATATGGAGAGACCTAACAGTTGTTAGTAACAACGTGGAGAAAAGGGAACCCTGTGCTTTGCTGGTGGAATTACAAATTGGTGTGACAACTATGGAAAACAGTATAGAAGTCCCTCAAAAACAAAAAGTAAAATTGCCATATGATCAAGCAATTCCACTCCTGGGTATATATTCAAAAGAAATGAAATCAGGATCTGAAAGAGTTACTGCACTCCCGTGTTCACTGCGGCATTATTCATAATAGCCAAGAATATATGGAATCCATCCATGTGTCTGTGAGCAGATGAATAAACAATACATGGTATATGCATACAAAAGAATATTATTCTGCCTTAGAAAAAAAGGAAATCCTAACATCTGTGACAACATGGACAGACCTGGAGGAAAGCATGCTAAGTGAAATAAGCCAGTCCCAGACGGTCAAATACTGCATGATCCCACTTACATGAGAAATCTAAAACAGACTCATAGAAGCAGTGAGTAGAATGGTGGTCACCAAGGGCCGGGGGCGGGGGAAACAGAGAAGTAGTACTCAAATGGTATAAAGTTTCAGTTATGCAAGATGATTAAATCCTAGAGAGCTGCTGTATAGCATAGAGCCTATAGTTAACAGTATCAAATGATGCAGTCAAATATTTTCTGAGAGTATATCTTATGGTGTATTCTTATCACTAATCATAATTAAAATAATAATAATATTAATTACAAATGGAGCAGGAGGAATCTTTTGGTGGTGATGGAAATATTTACGGCATAGATTGTGGTAATGGTATCACAATGTGCACTTATTTCCAAACTCATCAAGTTGTATACATTAAATATGTATAGCTTTTTGTATGTCAATCGTATTGCAAAGTAATTTTAAAATTTTTAATAATTTTTTTAAGAAGGAGAGAGACAAGAAGAGGTACAAATCTTGACATTATTCTGAACCTGCAGAGACCACAGGAGAAACTGAGAGTTTCTGTATTTGAATGTCCTCACATAATTGGATGGCATCTCAGCCAATGTGGAAGGTGTGCCTGGAGGGGGGCCAAGGCAAGGTCAAGGATTACACAGGACCATGAGAGACAAGGAGGAGGAGACACAAAGGAAGTGGGAGCATCAGGACAGAGATGCACCTAAGGACTTCACCAAACCCCATGTAGACACACAGTATCTGTAGCTGGAGATGGCTTCACATTTCCATCAGTGATCCTGTAGGCTGTATGTGGACTTCAAGCCATTATGCAGGTTCAGACATTCTAAACTCAACCTTGTTCTCACGTATAGGAACTCAGGCTAGGGAACCCCTACTGATAATGCTATCTGGGGAAAGTGAAGAAAGGAAATGATGTGTGTGTGTATATATAACGTATATACACACACAAACACCCACACATATACATACACGATATATCTGCACAGAGACGTATGCACATGCATACATATACACACACACCTGATGGTGCTGGAATATGTTTATAAGGAGAGTGTATGCGTGTACTTTCAATCCTTACAACACTTCAGAAAGGTATACACTCTTAGTATCCCCATTTTATGAACATGGAAATGGAGGTTCCACAAGCCCAAGAAATCTCCTCAAAGTCATGATATGATAAACAGAGGAGCTGAGATTTAAGTCTGTTCTTTCCATTCTATCACACTGCCTCTCTCATGTCCAACTAACTTTTCCTTTGTGGATGAGCTCAAAAGAGAGGTGGAGTCAAGGTTCACTTTCCACAGAGGGTCAGCAGCCCCTTTCCCACAATAAGGTATTAAATGAGCCTTACTCCTGTCTGACAGACCACACTTTACCTAGACGTGCATTCATAACCTTTTTCCACTATGTCCAAAAAGTAAAGGTCCTTGGCTAGATTAGGATGTCAAATTTATCATTCCCTGTCTCTTCTGACATCCAAAACCTTGTACTTGTAACACATCATTTCTTTATTAGTGATCAGCAGAACTGTGCTCACAGAAGCTTTCCTATTCTGGGTCTTAATTTTGTACATTTCCAGTTTCCATGGAGACACTACATTCTTGCATTCTAAGAGTGTCACTGTAAAACAATGTGAAAACAAAGCAACTTCATACAAATGGCTCACTCTGGACATCACCAGGCAACACTCTCATCAAATACATAGGACCACGGTGCTGCGTTTTGGGGTTAATTGCTGAGGCCAAGCTCCCTTCTTTCTCCCCCAATCTAAGAGATGCTTTCCATGCCCATCCTGGGGACCAAGTTCACAGTTATGAGACCATCTCCAGGTCTCTCTGCTTCAATTATTGCACCACTGTTATAATAAAGTCGAGAGGTAACTATGGCAACATTATTCCAAGGATAAATACCACCGTATCGCCTTCAACTTTACCCCCCTGCACAAACAAATGAAAAATCAAGAACATGTAGGATTAATAGCATCACTTGTTAAAAAGCCAATGGACAGCAGAGTTCAGAAAAGCTTTAATTAGTGGAGTCTTTCCTGGCTCGGTTTAACATTTGCTCTGTGCCTCCCACAGAGAAAGTACATGTGGGCAGTCAGCCTCAGAATTCAGTATCACTGAACCTGGACACCATGAGGCATCCAAACCTGGGTTTCTCAAAGTTCACAAGGTGTCCTGTTTCTGCTTTCACTACAAGATTAATGTTGCAGGCAGGGGTAAGGGCTTACCCTGAAGCAGAGAACTTCATGGTGTATCAGGTTCAGCTACAGTACTGATGACCACAGTATAGAGAAGAAGAGTTCACCATCAGAGCTTCCCATTGCTTAAGACCCAATAGAAGTCGTCTAGCACAATGGTTGAAAGTATGGACTTTAAAATCAGACAAACGACTTGAATGGAAGACTGCTCTTTCACTTATAGGATCTTTGACCTTCAACAAGTTACTTAACCTCTCTAAGCCTCAGTTTCCTCATCTGTAAAGTGGGAATTATCACCAACCTCATAGCATCATTGTAAGGATTAAATGAAATCACATGTGTGACTATCAAAACCCATCTCCTCTTGGGTCCCATCTATATTACATTTCCTGGCTCACTGCGACTGAGTTAGGACCAATGAAATATGAGTTGCAAGGATGTATTCTTGCTGGCTAGCCCATGAAGAACTTCCTACCTTTGCTCCTCCATGTTCTTTGCCCCCTCTGCCGGCAACATATCAGCACCAAGGGAAGCTATTCAGTGATGATGGCACAGTCCCAATCAACTGGGTCCTCGTTTTGTGTTTCAGTCAACCTGAATGAGCACATGGAACAAAGCTCCCTGATCCTTTGTCAGCCAGGACCACCTGAATTAACCGGCTACCGACAAAGGAAGAAAAAAAATTTAATGTTTATTTGAAAAAGAGAGACAGAAAGAGTGTGAGTGTGCTCATGAACTAGGGAGGGGCAGAGAGTGAGAGGAAGACAGAGAATCCCAAGCAGGCTGCTTGCTTCAGCACAGAGCCCAACACAGGGCTTGATCTCGTGAACCCTGAGATCATGACCCGAGCATAAACAAAGAGTTGGATGCTTAACTGACTGAGCCACTCAGAGGCCCCAAGAAAGACATGTCTGTTGTGCTAAGCTAACACAATGAAGGGTTTATTTATTTTATCATCTGACACAACTCCTGATTATACAAATGGAACATGCTTAGCTCAGTTCCTGACATACAGTGAAAACTCTGTACCTGTTAGGTGTTATCATTGAAAAGAAGCCACTTTTTCTGCAAAGCTGGCCAATCTGCCAAGAACTCTGGCAAGTAACATCTGCATTAACTTCATGGAATATATTTGATTCATAGAGTTAGGTGTAAGCTTTTCTGCTGCAATAAGTAATGAAGTACAAATTGAGGAAATTAGTTATCAATTAGTCATTCGATGGTTGGGAAGGCAGGCGGCAGGCATAAATGGTGCCAGATTAGTTAAGCCACGATAAATTTTATTGCTCTACAAGGATTGGGTCTTTATCCATTACTTCTCAAATTTATCTTTATTATTGGCCCCAGGACATGAGACAGGGCCTGGATATGGAAGGAGGTAAGAGACCAGCCAGGGCATTTGGGAGATGTAACAAACCCCACAGCAAAGATGGTCTCCAACAAGGTCATGTATGACCTACTCCAAGGGGAAAAGGCACCAGGGAAGTCATGCTCATCTTTCCTCACTGCCCTCTCTGTAGGGTTTCCAGTTTTTCAACAGAAGGCCCACAGTTTCTCTAGGAAAGTACCCTGTCTCTGTAATTATCCTATCATACCTGGCACACACATGGCATTTTGCAAGTCAATCCACTACAGGGCTAAAAGATGTTTCTGCTCATCTGGAAAATGTAAGAACTGGGCTCACAGAAATTAAATAACAACTGATAGAGGGGAGGGCTTGAACCCTTCTGGTCTGTGAGTCCCCATGACCACCTTTGTTTTTGTGTCTCTCCTGGTGACTAGCACAGGATTCCCTCATTTTTTTTTTCATAGCTTTCCATTATGCTTAATATGATAGCCAAATTTTCACCATGACCTTGGAGACCCTCCAACGTCTGGCATCTGCCTGCTCTCTGTTTCCTATCCCTCTCCTCTCTTCATCACCCCTTCCACCTCTGAATGAATTGGACATAGGTTGATAAAATTAATTCCTAAGGGAAATGGTCTTCTTTTACGGTCAACAAAGGCTCTTTAGCTCATAGGTGAAGTTTCAAGAGAAGCCACTGGCTTAGTCTACATAATACCCAATAGCCACACTGCATCAATGATTCATTCAAAAGGATCAGGCTAGACTAAAGCAACAGACTTCTAACTGAGACTCTCCCAGCCTTGACTCCAATCTAACCCTCACTTAGCTGCCAGAGACATCAACTAAGACACCCCCCTATTTTATAATAGCTAACACATACCTGGAACTAGCCAGGTACAAGGGAAAACACTAAGAATGTTACATATATTAACATATTTAAAAACAACTTTAGAGGTAAGTTACCATTATTATCCTCATTTTATTGATGAGGTTAAAAAATGTTAAGTAGTTTGTATGTAGCAGATCACAGGTTCAAAATCAACTTTCCTGGCTTTCAACTACCATATTATGCCAACTCCACTAAAATAGTTATATGGCCAAGATCACCCTCAAAACTCTTCTAGAAGTTTCCCATAAAGTGCCATACATGTGATCTTGCATTATTAACACTTGTACATCAACTCATTCAATAAACCTATCAAGCTACATTAGGAAAAGGAATCAAAAAATAAAGTCTATATGCTGACATTAGACTTAAAGGTTAATGGGTAAGGAGGAGAGAATCCCATATTATTCTTACTTTGCTCCAAGGTTCAGGTCTTTGATTTTCCCAGTAAAATGCTATGACCTCAAAACAGTTCTCTAATTATTTATGGATATACAAATTAAACGAGCTTGAATGATACAATGGAGTGGTACCTTATATAGAAAAGAGCAATGGTGTTCTAGTAAATGCTCAATAACCACATCTCTGAGGGGAGGAAATCACCAATCTGTAGCATTTTCTAGTTTCTATGGTGTAAATACTCCCACTATGGGCAAGCTCAAGCTGCCAATATGACATAAAGTCACTCGCAGATTTCCTTAAAAGTTAACCATCAGCTCTCAGTGGCCAGGACAAGCACACCATGAGGAGACAGGTCCTATAGACAGCTCTTAGGACAAGAAGCAATTCCTCTGTACATACTGAGAAGGACTCTGCCATATGGAAATAGAGTTGTAACTCTTTCTCAAATGAAAAATACATCTAAATTCTATACAATTATATTCTAAATTTTTGAGACTAAACAGTAAAATAACAAGTAATGTACAAAGTGTAGAATTTGTAGACAACTTATATCAACGAAGATTTTTTTTCTCTTCAATGTTCTACATAATGGCACTAAAACCTTTATTTCTAGATTTTTAATAAGCACATTGTGAAGACTGAGCTATACCAGTGCGTGAACACACACACACACACACACACAATTTGCACTCTTTTTTGAACACTGTTCAAGTTTTCCTTTCTTGTCAATTTCTTTCAGTTTACTTTGAAATACAATATGCATTTCAAAGTTGTATAGATCCAATGTAGAGGATAGGAAGTCTGAAATTCCATATCCAGACTTGTCTAAATTAATCATTTCATGAAATCCATATCACTTCCCCTTTTCAGTCTAACAGGGTTGTCTTACCAAACTTAATTCAAAGAGTTGCATTACCAGCTTTTTCTGAAACCTCTGTAAAATGCCTGCTCATCCCTGATTTGGGGGACTTTCTCTCTAGAGAAAAGGATTCTGTGACCCATGAAGCAAACTATCTCCTGGAAAGCACAGTGCCATGACTATGAGGGTCCAACAGCTCGGTGAGTGGAGAAAATGGAAGGGAGCCCTTCAAATGGTTTTAATATTCACACGTTTAGGATCACAGATAAACCCTACCCATTTTGAGTCTCTGTGGGTTTTTCTTCCCCTCCTGTTAGAATAGTTGTTATTATACAGATAGGCTATTTTTCACTTCTTCTGGGCTACTACCCACACCAAATGTTCCTCACTTTCAGTAAAGTCCTGGGGCAGGCAAGGCTTTTGCCCTCTTGTATCTGTGTGATTTCTCCTAAGTGTCTTGCCCTGACTCTCAGAATTCACCCTGCCTGGATCGAGAACATTATGGTCCACCTTCCCCCTGTGGCCTCTATCTCCTCTGAGGTCGAGGACAACTATGTATAAATCTATTCGAATTTAAGCAAAAGTCTATGTTGGACATATTAACTTCTCTATTCATTGGAGAGGGTATCTGACCACTGGCTTCACAGAAATGTCAAATAACATAATGGATATGAAAATTCTATGGGAAAAAAGAAAGATAAGGGCTTCACAAATGTAAGGCATTATTAATGTTAATTACTTGCAAGTGATATGCATAATGCCCAGAACCAGTGAATTTTAGAGCTGGGATGAAACTTTATAATCACCCAGTCTCATCTATCATTTCTCTACCATAGCCTAAATATTACAGCCTGCAGAGAGAGCTCCTTAAACTGCCTGGATCAGAGAGAAAGTGAGATTCCTTCATATCCGGGTCACCTAATCCCAGGAAAAATGACCACAGTTTTCTTGTGAAAATGTAAATTGAGTGCCCAGGGCACGGGTGCTGGACAGGTGCTATGTGGTTTAGGAAACCTCTGGTTTGTCTACTCTTGCTGGCATTGCCTCGGCTGGCACTTGATTACAAACCACAAGTGGCATCAGTTGGTAGATGTTCTCTCTCTCTTTTGAGAACAAAAGTTGCCCACCCAATGCCTCAATTAAACTTACCCCTGAGATGTAGATGTTCTAGCTTCTATTTCCTCAGGTGATCAGAGACACGACTAAAGAAACAGGGAATGTATCTATAACCCACATGTCTACTCCCTTTCTCCATTCTGCCCAGCCAGGACATAGAAGAATATCTACCTTTCGGGGAGTTGGAACGTTAAAATAAGTTTATCTGAGAAGAGCATTTAGAAGAGGACCAGGCTAGTGAGTGGTAATAATCCTTCACTCTCTTTATTGTTACGCACAGCACACATCCAAGACTGATAGAGCCTGGGCTCAATGAGAGTTTGTTGCCTCTATTATTACAAAGATCGTGAAGCTGACTCAGTCAGCTCACCTTCACCTTCATCCCACCCCCACAAGACTTGTTCAGCCTAGACTACCTGTGTCCTACTTATGGGGTGTCAGGTCATACACACCCAAAGCCCTACCCTTCCATGAACCCTTCTCAAGCTGATACAGGCATTCACCCTCCCTTTCTCTGAAGTCATCTAGGACACCTGTTGTGTACAACTGTACCCTCAGTTAAGACCAGCTGGACACTGAATACCCAAAACTTTCTATGTAGATGCCCTGTCCAACCACACCGAGAAGGCAAACACAAGATGCTACTGGATACCTACTGTGTGTTAGATATTTTTGTGGATCCTGACGATGTAAAAGTGATCAGGACTCTTCCTTTCCCTTGAGAGCATCTGAGTATAGAAATTCCCTTCCACACAAGAAATAGATCCCCATTCAGACTTTTTCAAATCATTTATAAAAGCATTGGGCTCACAAAAGCTGCTCTAATACCATCTGATGGATTGAGAGGAAAAAAGAGAAACCTCGAATTTCCCAGAAGTAGTAGTCACCATCTTGGACCAAATGATAGAAAAACATAAGCCCCTCATCCTCACTCCCCACAAACCCTTACACTCCGAAATGAGAATACCTCTCACTACATAGACACTGCATTGTTTAAAAGTCTGATTTAATATTTTCCCTTACTTTCAAAATTCTCCCAGGTCTCAGGTTGCTGAAGGATTGGGCAGAGCAGAGTATCTCTTGTCAATGACAGCATTATCGTATGATTTCCATTAATCCCTAAATGCTGGAAATAGCACACCTCGTACTTAGCAAAAGTCTGGCTTCTTAATACAGCAGTATTAGGGTACGCATTAGGTGTTTTAGATAGCAGGAGAATCTTATATCCCTTTCCTACCCTACATGTTTTTTTTTTTCTTTAACAAAGTTTCTTCTCAAAGTTTCACTTTAAATATAAAATATGTCCTTGTGGAAGCTGTTACAAATGTCACCACTTTAACCGGCCCAAATTTATGGTGGCATTGAATTTTAATGGAGCCATAAATGTCTGATGTAATGGTGATATATGCATCGCAATAAATTGTTATAGAGAAATATAAAAATAAGTGTAAGATAAAAGATTGTGTATAAAATATGTTTTTATATCTCCTTTAATGATTAAAAATCATACAAACTTGATATTCTAAATCACTCGGAATTGTGATTGTGGCTCAGAGAACATTTTCTCCCCTGAAAGTCTTTCCCAGGCTGAGTTGATGGTTCTGTGGTCAGAAATCACATCTGCTTTAATGAGGACATTTAAGATGATTTTTATGTTGACGTGGGGAAAAAAAAGGAATTAGCATTAAAGAAGATGGAGATGATGCCATCAATGACCCTTTGCCTTGGGAATGGTTCTCTGGACCTGACAGGATTGATGGGTCTGTGGCCTCATGACAACTCCTGCTGTCTTCAGGGCGACACTAACACTCACCTGGTGTCTTGCAGTGACTTGGCAGGTCCAAGGACAGATCAGGAAAGAGGGAGAGGACGGAGTCAGCAGCAGGAGGTGAGGCACTAGTTGTGGAGGGAATTGAACAGAGGTGGCCAGTGGCCATGCTGGCTGCTGTCCCAGCTTCACCACTGACTCACTTGGACAAGGGCCTCCACCTTGCCAAGCCTCAGTTTCCCCATATACAAAATGGAGGTGATAACGGAACCAAAGTATGAGCGTCTTTATTTTTTTACCACCTGCTCCCACCTGCTCCCGTTAACCTACTTTTGCTAAGTACCTATTTGCAGTACTGCCCTAATGTTCATTTGAGCACCCATTTCCACACATTATGATTGCTTATCCCCTCTTCCCTCCAGCGTAGTAGGTGGTACACAGAGCTATCCCTGCAGCCACAGTGATCTTTTCAAGGATGGGTCCATGATCCCTCATCCAAGCCAATAAGACGCCACGATACTTATTCAACCTTTGGGGACAAGAAAAGATACTTTCTTTTCTGTGGACTTCACCCTGAAAGAATGTGGGGAGTGCCTGGGTGCCTCAGTCAGTTAAGCATCCAACTCTTGATTTCAGCTCAGGTCATGATCCCACAGTTCGTGAGCCCGCTTGGGATCCTCTATTTCCCTTTCTCTCTGCCCCTCCTCTGGTCTCTCTCAAATAAAGTTGAAAAAAATTTAATTAAAAAGAAGAAAGAAAGAAAAAAAGAAAATGGACTTGAATAGCTGCAGCCCCAGCGCCACCACGACAACCTGTCTGAACATGGTACCAAGAAATGGGAAGAGGAATCAAGAGATCAGGAAAAAGACTGAAACCTGGAACAGGGTTTAAGTCCCTGGATCCAACCATACCTGAAGCCAGATACTCTTGGATTTTTCACATGGATGAGTTGACAAATTTTCTATCTACTTCTCATCATTTGAGGTTTGGTTTTTGGTCACTTGTAACCAAGTGAGTCCTAAATGATAGAATGATTCATGGTTTTGCTGTGAGGATGAGATAATCCACCTAATGTTCTTTGCACAGTATCTGACAAGTCCTCTGTAAGTGTGGGCTAATGCTATTAGCATCATGATAAGGACTGTCTGTGGCCAGCCATGTCTTGGGGTCTGCACTGCACATGTGTTTGGCAGAGCCCCTTTGGGATCTCCAGGGATCACGCCATGTTTGGCGACCTCCTGCCCTGCTCTCCTCTGACTTCTGATGATTGATTGCCAGGGCACCTGGTGAATATTAACACTGGCCCTGGCTCTCCAGGGAGCCCCCAGACTGTGAAGTTCTGAAAGTCAGCCTCCTCCCCTTGTGTTTGCTTCCTCCCAGCCTGGCTCCCCACATCAGCTCTGCCCTCTCACCCTCGGGATGTGGCTCCACTGCCAACGAGCTTTGGTCTTATGTTTGCTGTGGAAAAATACCAAGTTCAAAGAGAGCTGCTGAACAGCACTGAACCTTCCTGCAGCTGGCCACTCCCTCCCTCCTATGGCCTGTCATCAGCTCAGCCTGATCCCACCTCCTCTGTCTATAGCTGTGGCTTGCATCCATTTGTTTTTCTTATCATTTTTACCTTTCTACTGTGCCAAGGCTTGGGCTTGAAAAGATGGAATGGTGAGTGCTAAAATGGGTCTTAACTCAGGCTGCCAAGCTCCCAAGTTCAGGCTGTCTTTTCTACAAGAGGGATAGTGATCCCAGGCCCCTTGTCTTCCTTTGTGCTCCACGAATTCCTAGCTTGACATCTTAGGGTACACAATGAACACCAAAGTATGGTCATTGTATCTGTCTCTGTCCTGTGAAAAGTTCTCCAGTTTTGTCTCCAAGTTAAGGTTCCATTTCCCTACAGACAGATAAGGACCAAGGAAAAATGTTTTCCAAATGGCCACACCTCTTCACCAATACCCCTTCACTTTTCATTTTACTCTAACATTTGTCACCTTCTAATAGTCCCTGCGATTTACTGATTCATTTCTATCATCTGTTTCTTTTCCCTCCTAGAATGCAAGCTCCAGGTGTCAGGGGTCCTTGACAGTCTTGTTGTTGCTGGGCTCCCAGCGCCTGAGAACAGTGTTAGACACACAGAACACTGTGTATATGCTCAACAAATTTATGTTGGATGTTAAATACTTGATTGGGACCAGCCTTAATTTCCACATTGGATGCCAAGTTCCTCTAAATTCATTTGTTCATTCATGTCCTTCCTTCCTTCTCCCCTTGCTCAATTATTTCTTATCTACCGACTGCAAAAGAGAGAGAATTCTGACATTCAAGGAGCATACAGTCCAATGGAGAAAATATCTACTTGAACCAAGGACAATAAGGCATGATAACAGAAAAATTTCAGGATGTTTGGAAAGCAAGGCGAAGAGAAGCTTTCTCTAAACCTGGTATAAGTAGGAGTAAGCTTCTCTTGCCCCAAAGAGTAGAAAGCCAATCCTACCATGAGTTCATCCATCTTCCCTCACTTTCTGTTGCAACGGTGATATTCATGAAAACTCTCTAAGCCAAGGTTTAGATCAGCCAGCTGATTTCAGCAGAAGTTAATGTCTGGTATTTGACTGTGATAGGTATTCAAAAAGCCATAAATAAATTCTGGGTCATATGCTGTGGAAGCCCCCAAATTCAAATATCCTCATGAAAATTCTGAAGCTGGACTGAAAACAATGGAATGTGCTTCATGCCTTCTTTAGATTTATGGGTTCTCTTTTTTTTTTTTTTAAGAGCTTAGGTCATCCATGTAAAATGTACAAGTCAATGGTGTTTAGTTTATTCACAGAGTTCCACAGCCATCATCACTGGCTTGAGCTCTATAATAAGGGAAATTCTGGGTAGGAAGGAACTCCAAGCACCCTTCACTTAGTGAGAAACATAGATTTACTGACATTCAAAAAATAGGATACAGAGTTAGCCAAATAGGAGCAGGATAATGTGGGAAATTGTGGAGCATGGGTGAGACTAAGTAATGTTAAGCCAAAATATTTTTTTCCAGAGTTTTTTTTTTAAATGATACAGATCTTGTGTGATGTAACACTGCTTGCCGAAGTTAGGCATCCAAAGGAAAGGGGACCCATGTTGGACTCCATGTAAATTATGGGAATTACAAGGTACCCATTAATGTCAGCCCTGTTTCACCAAGGAGGCGTCTTAGAAAAGAGAGTTGGGGGGGCGGGGATATGAAGACAGAATCAAAGAGAGAAAGATAGAGAGAAACTGAGGAGGAGAAGGAAACAGTGAAGGAAGGGTGGGGGAAAGAAGGAGAGAGAGCAATTGAAAAAGAGACAGGAAGACAGATTCACAGACACACAAACAGATGGAGAGAAAGGCAGAGACACAGAGAGACAGACACATGCAGATGGAGAGAGGGGAGGGGGCAGAAAGAGACAGAGACAGACGGTCAGAGAGATACTGGCACAGGAAAAAGCCGAGAGATACAGAGGCTGTTTAAAATATAAATTAAAAAAAAAAAACAATTAAAAACCTCCATGGTCTTTATCTTGAACTCTTCCCACAGTGATCAAATGCCCTCCTGTGATCCCTCCAGGCCACCTAGGAAGCAGAGTGTCAAGTCCTTCTCTCACCGGGAAGCAGGAAATGGTGTGGGGGAGGAGGGAGCAGAAGCTGAGACAAGAAGTGGCCCCATATGGCTGTGGGTGGCTGAATCGCACCTCCCCCCAGTGCTACTCTGGTGCACTTTTAGCAAAGTGGGAAGGATCGCAGCGAGTGTTGCTTAGTGACAGGTCTGATTCTGAAACAAAGGAGGCAGCCCAGTATTTCAAAGCCCTAGACCCCAAACTTCCCCAAACACAGGTCCCAGCATCTCTCCTAGATGCTGAGTTCACTTCAGCCCTGCATGAAATGGACAGCAGGGTGCTGGGTGAATAGGCTCCTGCAAAGGGGTGAAGAGCCACTCCATGGGACTACAGGTAACCACATGGCCCTTCCCCATCATCACACCTGGTAGTTAAGAGGAATGAAGGAGAGTGTGGATGTCACAATCCCTCTGTGGGCTGTAAGGCCCACCACACTTGGCACTGTTCCCTCTACACACAGGAAGATCACCATAACATCCCAGCTTTAAAGAGCAAACATTCACCCATGCCTTCACCCATGAAGTGCAAACATGTGACACGAACATGGGCACAGCTTCTAGAACAAGTTGCATGCAAGTTCCCATTACACTCATAAGTAGGTCCTCCTCTACTCAACTAGCAGACACGCGTGTTTAGTAGTCGGGGCAGGGGAAAGGTTGAGGTGGAAGCAACAAGGAAACCACAGAGGGGCAGAGAAGGGAAGAAATGATCTACCCAGGCATCTTGAAGAGAATAAGCCACTTATAGAGGAGAAAGATACGTCTCTAATGCCAAGGCCACGGGACGTCTTTGTTATCTGCTAGAAGGAAGTTGAGGTGGGATTGAGAAGAACAGAGCCAGAGCACAGACCTGCTCTGTTCTGCAGAGTTTAGACTAGCATTGCCAGGGTTTGGGTAAAAACCATAGGAACCATAAAGTGTGGAGAGGTGTGAAGGCATCTCCTCAACACTATGGACTGCCCTGAGCCCTTCCTTTAGTTAAACTGGGATAAGGATGCTATTCAAAGACGATTGCTCAGGATTTTGTAGAGAAAGCCAGTATGTCTGTGGCCACAAGAACATGAGTGTGGAAACCCAAGAAGAAAGGAAAACTGGACACTGGCGCCATAAGTAATGGCCCCCACCATTCCCGCCACTGTGGACTGTACATACTTCTGTCGTGATGCACCTTTCTTGGAGACAGCTTCTTTTCTCTTCCTTCGTCTTTTGTGGCCAGTTTGGTTCAGCCAGGTTCAGCTGCATATCTGCTACATGCTAAAACCTGTGCTAAGCCCTGGTGTTGCAGAGAATAGTACATCATCCTCGCCTGGGATGACCTCACTGTCCAGGATAGAAGTTAGGATACAAAGTCATCCCAGGGCCACCCACACGCAAGTTTGGATGCTTGGCACCGAAGAGGAAAATGTCAGGCAAGTGCACCTGGCTCTGAGCTCAACGGACTTAAGCAAGATTATGAATTCAGCTGAAGATCAAAAGCTGATGCTATCTCATTTCCTTACCAAGGGTTTCTTTTGCAATGGCAAGTCTCCATGGGGCTCACTGGAAATCAGGTTTCAGTGGGAAGTAAAGCATATAGACTTTGACTTGAGAAGACACCAACCAGCATGCCCCAGCTGGCAAGGAGAAGTACATTAAACCAAGCAGAGGTTGAGGAAGCAGGAGTTTCTTCCAGCTATCAACAGCCCACCAAAGTGTCTGGGGAAGGATGAGTGTGGATAGAGTTTGGGAGGAAGGGTGAGCATGAGAAAGAGGGGAGAAGGGAGGAGAAGAGAGAGAGGGAGGGAGGAGAAGAAAAAGAGCAGGAGAGAGGGATAGTGGTCTGTGCAGGCAGACAAGGGTAACATTATGAGGGCTGACCTTAGGTATTAAATGACTGTGCTGAGTTCAAACACTTTCTGGGCACTAAAGCCTGAATTCCTTGACCTGACCAAGGCCAGGTAAATCCACTAGGCACAACCACAGTCACCTTGCTGCAGCTGTTCCACTGACAACATTGCTGCTTAGAAGGAAATTCTAGGGCTGGAGACAAGAGAAACCATTTGCATACTGGATTTGATCTTCAAATTAGTAGGAAACAGGGGTATCTATGACAATTTGCTCCCCTGGCAGGCTTCCTCGGCTCTCCTGCCACCAGATGAGGATCGAGCCCCCATGAAGCCCAGAGTTTATGAGCCCTTTGTGTAATTCAGTGGCAGTTGCAAGTGTTTGTTTTTTTCTTATGTGCCAAAGTTTAAGATGACAAACCTAATGTTAGTCCCAAGTCCATTTTGTTTCCCTAAATCTGAATTTCTGGTCAGTGAAATCTTTAGGTCTAGCAAGTGAATACAGTATATCACACTACCCGTTTCATTTCAAAAAGGGACATTTTGGGGGGTTTGTTTTAGAAGTCAGTTTTATAGTTATAGTAAACTGTACCTTTTTAAGAAGTGTACAGTCTAAGGAGTTTTGACAAACACAGTTGTATAAATTTCTATCACAATCACAATATGGAGTATTTCCAGTATCCCAGAAAGTTTTCCCCAAGTCAATTTTCTAGGTGCTAATTGTAGGCAGGCATTCCCCTCAATCAGGGAGAAAGGTACAATTTGTTCATTTTCTTTTTGGGGTCTCGCATTCATGCAGGATCAGTGAAAAAGACATCACTGAAGACTTAAAGCGCCATCATTCATGAATAGTCTCCATGAGGTTAGAGAATAATCCTGCTGTTCTCCCCAGGGTACCCCCAACCTCCAACAGAGTGTCTGGCACTTAGGAGATTTGTAGTAAATTGTTAAATAGATGCATGAGAAATATATAGATTGGATCTTAGGTTAATTTAAAGGTCAGAAAGCAGTTCATTGTGAAAAGGGGCATTTTTTTTTTTTTTCAATTTAGCAGGGCAGAAACAGAGGCTCAGAGAGGCCTCGAATCAAACACAGCTAGAGTTCCAACCATGCTCTGCTTGACGCCAGAGCCTGTGCCTTTTAGTCTATGACTTGCTACCATCTTCATTTCTGCAAATTCTGACAAGCACCCCAAGCCCGCTAGCTCCTATTCTTCAGGCTGAGCCTCCTGGATAATCATGTTACCAAGAAGCTTTCTTGCTCCTAAGTGACTATGAGCCTTCCCGGGCCAAGAGTGTTCAGTCCGTCAGTCACTGTTAGTTTCTATAATTTTAATGAAGAAGGGCTGCTCCCCCTTGGCCCCAGGTCTTTCAACTCCAGAATTTTAATAACCAACTCCACTGATGATTTACAAATTTCAAGACAGGAATTAGCAGCAAATTCCATATTTCATAGATGCTGAATTGGGCTATTATCTCCATGCAGCAGGTGCCAATTTCCCATCAAATGGTGAAATGCCATAATTATCAGAATTCCATTCAAATTCTAAAAGTAGATAAATAACCAATGGGAATATCATTTATTCATTAGAATATGAAGAAAGGGGAAAATATTACCCTGTTCATGGCTGCAATGAGGCTGTCTTTGTAAGAGAATGCTCAGCTCACTGATGTAGGTTGGAGAATTCTAGATTTATTAAGCTCTCAGGTCCACAAGAGAGAGGAGCTTCCATTAGACACCTGAAAAGACGAGATAATGGGCCACTGATTGAGGCCAATGTGAGAGATATGGTGGTGCCTTCTTATTTTTCTTGCAGAGGATAGAAAGACACATAATAGAAATCATTGAAAAATGACCACAGACATACTACTTCCTATCATATATATAGGATATATATATATCCTATATATAGGATATATCCATCCATGGAAGGTGCTAGTATCCCTGACAAACTGAAGCTCAGAGAGCCTAAGTCACTTGCCCAAGGACACACAGCTTGTAAGTGACAGATTCGGGACGGCCAGTCTCCAAAGTCTACGTTCAGTAGGTTACATTCTCAGCAATAGCAAGCTCTCAACATATATCATTTCCTCCCTGAGCCTTTTGTCCTACAGCTAGATCCTAAAAGTCCTGAGATGATTTCTGGGTTTTCACCTGTCCATGGGGACAGTGGACAGGAGCCAGGGCTGTGCAGCTAAAGTTCACCCTGCCACTGTTTGTCACCATCAGTTGAAGGTGAAAGATGGTATTGTGTCTGGGCATCCACAGGAAGGGGTATTTCAGGTCCGGATAGGCAGACTAAAGGTAGCCTTGGAACTTTGCTCGAAGGGGAGAGAAGGCAAGAGGGTTAACAGCACATAGCCAGCAGCAGCTCATCAGGAACCCCCCACAGGCAACTGCCTGACACTCTTTTCTCTGGGCTTGCTATGGAAAAGGATTTGCCCCTGGCTGACCTCAGCGGGTGGGGCTTGCCTGACAAATAGGGCCAATGCAAATTGAAAGAGTGTGGGTCAAAGAAGGCCAGGGTCCTGACTTGCTGGTGGTTTCCTTGGCAAAAGAGGAGCTGTTGTCCATGGCGGGGTGGTGCAAGATATCCAAGGTCCCAGTCAGAGAGGAGGTTTAGATAGCTGGGGCCATTTAGCAGTATTTAATTTAGACGGGGCAAGTCACAGCATGGCTCATGAAAAGAAGGTCAGGCCTGACAAATCTGTTTGAATTCTCTGAATACATCTCAGAATTGGGAGACAATGGTTCCATAATGGGCAATTTATCTGCATTTCAAGGAGGCATCTGATCTAGTCTGACAAAACTGATTGATTTGCAAAGGCCAATATGGCACATTAGCAAAGGGAAATTAAACTGGGACCCAAAGAGTTTAAATCAGAAAAAAAAATCTGTTTTACCTGCAGAAAAAGTCTTCTTCAAAAAAAAAAAAAAAAAAGGTAGAGAAAATACAAACGAAGTTGGGAAAAGATTTGGGGTTGGTCAAAAGACAATGGAATAGAAGGTCTCCCTCTAAGGACAGTCATCTTCTGCTGGCCAGCCTCAGGGATGTAATTTTGTATGTGGTTAGCCAGGGCTGAGAATGAAGTCCCACCTGCAGATAACTTACTAAACCCAGAAGCCTCATCAGGCCAGGTGCCAGACAAGAGGCTGAGAACCTGGAGACCTGGCATCCCAGGCCAGCCCTGATGAGGGAGAAGGCACCTGGTTGTGCCATTCTTGGGAAGCACAGGCTCTATGCCAGGCAGTGAAGGCAACTGGCTCCATCACTGGTCCTGACAGGTGAGCAAGCCACAGGCACTTTAATGGTTCTGCCACTTGCCAGCTGTATGACTGTGGACCTTGAACTGCCTCTCCAAGTGTCCTTGTGTGGGGACAATGGAGATCATATGGTCATTCTTATAGCTCAAAGGAGAGACCCACAAAGAGGTCCTGGAAGATAGGGATTTATCTTAGGCAAGGGAGCTCACAACACAAGGAACTTTTCTAAAATGCTCACTAAACAACATGCTATCCTTCTCTGCAATGTGTATCAGGTATCATGGAAGATACCCCAAATATCTCATAAGTATTAGGGACGATACTGGAGATATCTGCCCTCACTCCACTCTGGCATCTCCCAAGGGAGCAATGATCAGACTGGGGTTTGCCATCCAGTAGGGAATAAGCTTATTGGACAGAACTGACCAAAGATACCTCCCAGTGCAATGGTCTCTCCCAAACCCAGCCTATAAATGTTTTGTTTGCAATGCCACGTTAATGATGCTGATTTCACTCCACGTACACGGCACAGATCATAGGGACTCCGTGTGAAACTCAAGGGAAGCTTTCTCAGAAAGACTCAAGGGCAAGGTAAGCACTAGAGAACTTTTATTTTCTCCAGGACGGGGATGGGCAAAGAATATAAATCATCAAGTATGATGCCGTACTGTCACTTAGTAGGTACGTGAACTTTCCTTTCCCCTCAATCTCTGTCATTCCACCCAATACTCTTTGTGATGGCAGAACACAGGGAGAACAGCCCCACGAGGAGTGCATCTAAGGGAACTGAAGCTCCGAGAAGTTGAATGACTTCCCTAAGCTCTCAAAGCTAGGAGACAGGGATCCAGGATTCAACCCCCTGCATTCCAGGTTCCAGTTCTTAGCCACCACACTATCTTGCCTCCCTGAAGATGGAGACAGGGGGACTCAGAGGAGGTCCAAGTTTGCTCCTGCAGTGATGCCTCATGTCTGCACCCCAGCATCACTTCCCCAAACATCAGGACAGCCAGCTATGGACCTAATCCCACTGGGACCTTTGGGTGGACAAGGGCTCCAGTGACTCTGACTACTACCCTATGCACAGGCCTTGTTTTCAGAGCTTTTACAGTCTCTGGGCCTTTGCTTAGGTCACTGCTCCCAAGAATGGTTCATCCAAATTATATAAAGCCCTTTAAAAAAGAAGTTTATAAACTTAGGATTGCAATGAAAAACACAGTTTTCTGTCCTTCCACAACAGGGTGGGGGAGAGAAACACATTCACATGGTAGGCAGTCTACACCTATTCACATGCATGGACATTTGTGTGTGTGTTCGCGCGCACACAAACACACACACACACGCACACACACAAATGGCTTTGCTAACATTGGGAGCAATCAACACCAATATTCTCCTCTGAATATGGCCATTCTAAAACAGTGTAGTAAGCAGTATCTATTTTAAAAGATGTCCACGTAAGAGCTGCTTTGCTATAGAGAAAGCAATGGAACAAGGCCAGTCTAGCACCAGGCCTCAGACTTGCATGGACCACAGGGCAGCGAACCCCATTGTCTCTTCCACAGCTTCTTGTGGGCCAGCTGATCAGTCCCAGATCGTGGGTCTCAGAAGTCAGACAGACACCATCCAGCCCGAGTCACATCGCTGACAAATGAGAAAATGACCCTTGGTGAACGTTTGCCTTGTGACCCATCTCATCCCATGTGCTTCTCCCATGTGGCAGATGAGTGAAGTGAGGCAGAGAGAGGGTGAAGCGAGCAGTGGTCCAGTCACTCAGGATGAATGGAGCTAGGATGCAAGCAAGAGATGTGAAGTCGAGACTGGATCTCTTGCCAGTTAGGCTGTCAGAGATCCGCAAGCCGGTCCTTGATGAATTCATTCCACCACGCCTGAGAGCTTTCTATGTGTACCATGCACTTGTAAAGAGGACAGTGAGCAAACAGAGCCTCTGTCTTGTAAGGAGGGAAATATCAAACAGATAATCAAGTAAAAACATGTGCAATTACACATGGTCATAAGTTCCACACAGGAAAACCCAGGGTGAAATGAGAGCTGATAAAAGGAAGAGTTGATAGGGGTGGAAGGGAGAGGTGGGTCCTGGGAGATTCCTCAGACGAAATGATATATATTTAAAAATTTTTAATGTTTATTTATTTTAGAGAGACAGAGACATAGTGCAAGCAGGGGAGGGACAGAGAGGGACAGAGAGAGAGAGAGAGAGAGAGAGAGAGAGAGAGAGAGAGAGAGAAGGAGGGAGAGACAGAATCTGAAGCAGGCTCCAGGCTCTGAGCTGTCTGCACAGAGCCCAATGCGGGGCTCAAACCCATGAACTGTGAGATCATGACCTACAACAAAGTTGGCTGCTTAACCGACTGAGCCACCCAGGCACCCCAGAAGGAGTGATTTTTTTTTATGTTTATTTATTTTTGAGAGAGAGACAGAACGCATGCAAGTAGGGGAGGGGCAGAGAGAGAAGGAGAGAAACGATCTAAAGTGGGCTTGGCATTGACAGCAGAGAGCCTGATGCTGGATTGGAACTCACAAACCATGATATCATGACATGAGCTGAAGTCAGACACTAAATCGACTGAGCCACCCAGGTGCCCAGGAGTGATATTTAAGCTGAAACCTGAGGAATGAGCAGAAGTAAGCCAGGCAAGAAATATTCTAAGCATGGAATGGTGTCCATGAAGCCTTAAAGTGGGAAAGAGCTGTGCTTGAAAAAATCTATAGCAGGGGTGAGGTCACCTAACAGTCCACTTTGGATGCTGACCTGCAGACATAATGCCATGTAGGGACTTCTTCCAAAGACCCTCCAATAAACGTACCTGCCTGAGACCAAACTGAGGCCTAAATCAGGTTGCATGTACCATGTTGCAGTGAATCCCCCTGGAGGTACCTGGGGTGGGGAAGGATGACCATGTTGAGTCTAACTGTATGTGGATTTCTCCCTGGCAAGCATCTACAGAACAGCCAGAAGAGCCCTTGACTAATGACTTTCAAATATAATTAAAAACATATTTCAATAGACAGCACATTGCCAAATCTATACCAGCAAAGTGAAATTAACCTTCAAACGATACTAGAACAACAGTGAATCGCCAAGGGTTTGTAAGAGATTAGATACACTGTAGCCTAATTATGTTACAATAACTCACCTCATTAATCTCCAAGGAAACAATAACGACAACAGTTAAATACTGTAATTAACAAACCTTATTTCAAACTTGATTTTAATTTTATAGGACTTGGTTATATTATGCAATCTAACTGTGGAAAAGACAGAATGTCAGCAGAGAAACCTGGTTCTATAAAGGCTCTTGGCTAACAGATCCCAATACCTCAGATCTGTGAGTCCACCAGGCTGGCCTCTGTTTAGAACCCGGTCTATGCAGCGAAAAGGTAACACATACTGTTAAAGCCTCCGAAATGCTTACCCCACAAAAAGGGGGGAGGCATAAAATCAAATCTGTAATTGTATTTCTGGTTTTGAAAGCAGTGAACCTTGCACTTGATCTTCTGTTTGGGGTTGTTAAATGTTGGCACACCCCAGCTGCAGGCCCTTCACAAAGGTCTCATGGGCGAGGTTGGGACAGCTTAGACAATTATGAGCATAGCAAGTAAGAGAGGGCAGATAATAAGAACAAAAATAGCATGATCAACTCGACAGACACAGAAAAAGCGTTTGACAAAACCCAACAACTTTTCACGAAAAAAAATGCTCCACACTCTAGGAATAGAAGGGAATTTCCTCACACTGATAAAGAGAATCCATGAAAACCCACAACTAACATCATACTGAACTGTTCAAGACTAAAGGCTTTCTCCCTAAGATGAGGAACAAGATAAGGTATCAGCTCAGGCCACTTCTATTCAACATTATACTGGAGGTTCTAGCCAGAGCAACTGTGTCAAGAAAAATAAATACAGGCATCTAGATAAATCTAAGATACACACACACACAGAGAATAAGCAAGTTCAATGAGGTTGCATGATACAAGATCAATATCCAAAAAAATAGTTGCTTTACGTTAGCAGTGAAAAACCTGAAAATGAGATTTAAAAAACATTTCCATCTGTAATAGCATTAAAAAGAATAAAATACTTAGGATTAAACTTAGAAGTGTAAAATGTTTACAATGAAAACTATCAATCATTGTTTAAAGAAATTTAAAAAGGCCTAAATAAATGAAAAGACATCCCACATGCATGGATTAGACGACTTAGTACGGCTAAGAGAAAAGTCCCTTCTAAACTGACCTACAGATTCACCACAACCCCCATCAAACTTACAGCTGCCTTTTTCGTTTTGAAGTTGGCAAGCTGATCCTAAAACTCACAAAGATATACAAGGGACCCAGAATAGCCAAAATAATCTTGAAAATGAAGAACAAAATTGGAGGGCTAACATCCCCCAAATTCAAACCTTTCTACAAAGCTACAGTAATTAACACAACACGGTAGTGGCCTAACCATCGATACATAGACATCAATGGAACAGAACTGAGAATTCATAAGTAAACCCTTGCTTGTGTTTCCCATCAATGGATTTTTGTTAGAGTGTCAAATGGTGAAGGAATAGTTTTTTCCACAATACTGAAACAACACTGGATAATCAAATGAAAACCAATAATCGACCTCCTTTCACCAAACTTCCAAAAGTTAACTCAGAATACATCACAGATCTCGGGGCACCTGGGTGGCTCAGTCGGCTAAGTGTCCGATTTCAGCTCAGGTCACGATCTCGTGGTTTGTGAGTTCGAGCCCCGCGTCAGGCTCTTTGCTGATGGCTTGAAGCCTGGAGCCTACTTCGGATACTGTGTCTCCTCCTCTCTCTGCCCCTCGCCGACTTGTGCTCTGTCTCTCAAAAATAAATAAATGTAAAAAAATTTTTTTTAAAAATACATCACAGATCTGAATTGAAGAAGTAAAATGACAAAACTCTTAGAAGGAAAGAATAAATT
Source organism: Panthera tigris (assembly GCF_018350195.1). Taxonomy (NCBI): domain Eukaryota; kingdom Metazoa; phylum Chordata; class Mammalia; order Carnivora; family Felidae; genus Panthera; species Panthera tigris. The sequence goes on from NC_056675.1 coordinate 36,651,023, forward strand.
TTCATGACCTCGGGTTAGGCAAAGTCTTGTTAGATGCAATAATAAAAGCAAAAAGAAAAATTATGTAAGTGGAAATTAACAGAAATTAAAACTTTTATGCTGGAACTGATACGATCATGAAAGTTAAAAAAAATATGAAAAAAATATCTGAAAATCATAATCTGATAAAGTATTAGTACCCAGAAAATAAAGAATTTTTGTCACTCAATATTCAAAGATAAATAACCCAGTTTAAAAATGGGTTATTTAAAACTAATCTCAATAGATATTTCTCCATAGAAGATATACAAATGACCCGTAAAAACATGAAAAGATTTTCAATATTCTTAGTCATGTGAAAATGCAAATCAAAACTACAACAGGATACTACTTTACATGCAGTAGACTGGATAGAATAAAAAAAAAATCCTAAGTGTTGGCAAAGATATGGAAAAACTGTAACCCTCATTTACTGCTAATGGAAATGAGAATGTATAATGGTGTAGCCACTTTGGTACTCCCTCCAAAAATAGAGTCACCGTATGACTTAACATTTATACTCCTAAATATATATGCAACAGCAATGAAAGCATGTGTCCATGCAAAAATTTGTGCACAAATGTTCATAGTTGCATAATTCATTACAGCCAAGAAGCAGAAACCACTTAAATACATATCAACTAATAAATGGATACAGTGTGGTATATCCATACTATAGAGTATTTTACAGCAATAAAAAGTAATGAAGTATTGATATATGCTACAACATGGAAAAACCTTGAAAACATTATACTACGTGGAAGAATCCAGCCATAAAAGCCACATATTATATGATTGTATTTATATGCAATATAAAGAATAGGCAATTCTACAGAAAGTAGATGAGTGAATGCCCGAGGTTGGGAGGAGGTCAAAAAGGGGTTTAAGTGGATGCTTACTGGGTATGGGATTTCTTTGGGGGATCATTAAAGCTTCTAAAATTATTGTGGTAATACTGTCCAACCATGTGGATGTATTAAAAACTTTTGGATTGTGCACTTTTTTTTTAAATTTTTTAAAGTAATCTCTACACCCAACATGGGGCTTGAACTCACAACCCTGACATCAAGGGTCTCATTATTGGAGTGGTTCAGTCGATTAAGCGTCTGACTCTTGACTTGGGTTCAGGTCATGATCTCATGGTTTGTGGGATCGAGTCCCATGTCAGGCTCTATGCTGACAGAATGGAGCCTGCTTGGAATTTTCTTTCTCCCTCATTCTCTGTCCCTCCCCTGCTTTTGCATGCATGCTATTTCTCTCTCAAAATAAATAAATATTTAACAATAACAACAAGAAAAGTGTCGTGCTGTACCCACTGAGCCAGCCAGGTGCCTCTGGATTGTATACTTTAAATGGGTGAAATGTATTCAACAAATATTACTTGGGGACATGCTCATAAAAGCTAACTTTTACTGAGGGCTTACCACATGAAATCACTTATATACCTGATCTTATCCAAACCTGAAAATCTTAGGAAGAATGTTATCTTCACTACCCATATGATGGCCATGATGCCAGAAGGCTTTAACACCATTACTACATGTCGTCAAAGCCTTGATTTAAGCTCCATGCATTTAAGAATAATTGTACTTAATTTGGTTTCTATTCCAGGCCCTGTGTTTCACATTGGAGATAAAGGGGAATAAACACAGTTCAGCCTTCATGGAGCTCGTATCTAATGAGAGTGTATCAGTTAGCTATAGTCACAACGATGCTACGCAATAAACCAACCCAAACCACAGCGGCTTAATACAGCATTCATTTACGAGCATAGGCCTATGGCTTGTTTACAGACTGAATCATCTAAGTTGGTCTCAGCTGGGTGTCTCTGCTTCAAACCAGAGATCGGCTGGGCCTGCCTTCTCCTTTCAGGTTTGGTTCATGTGTGCTCCACATGTGTGCTTAATAACAGGGCTAGATTTGGTCTCTGTGAAGACAGATTGAGCCTGTGGGGCCCAAGCTAAAAGGACAGCAGCTACCCGGGGAGTGTGAGGGGCAGGGGTATGACAACGACAGAGGGGCATAAGGGCAAGCTCACTGCATAAGGAACTTTCTACCCTACGTTTGGATCACATTGGCTAACATCCCCTTGGCCAGAGCAGCTCAAATGACCAAACTCAAAGTCAAGAGGTGAAGAAGTCCATTCTGCCAGTGAATCCATGGCAAGTATGGATGCATAATACCATACCAGGTAGTAAAGCATTATGGTCAACTTACCACAAGGGGAGACATACAAGCCTCAAATAAAAAATCCCATCTTCCTGAGTTTTCCATCTATAGACAGATGGTTACAAATATCTACTTTAACGTAATGGTTGAAGAAATCAGATAAAATACTGATGGGGGAGGTTGAGTAGAACTTCCAAAATGAAAAATTACTATTAGTAGTAGTTACCTCAAACCTCCAAATTAATGGAAAGATCCCCTTATAGGGCTATGCAAACAAAAGTGGAAGTGCGTGGATAAACGTGGATAGAGTAACGACAGTCTGTGTCACACAAGAAATCCCTTTTGAAAACAAAAACCAAATTAAGAAACTAGAAGAGATTTCAAATTATTATTATTATTGAGTTTTGTTTTTTTTTTTTTTTTTTTGGCTGGACTCATCAAAGTCTGAGAAAATTAGGTTCTTTTACTGGACTCTCCAACATTCTCAGCGAGAGTACCTCCTCCAGGATTTCTAATTTCTAATGGCTAAACAAGAGAACAGGTGCAATCTCAGGAGTTAAGAGTTTTCTGCCACTAATACACCTCCTTAAAGCTAGAATGGATTCCTTAGAGTGGCCCAACGCCAATGGAAGAGCCACACTGGAAGACAGTAAATCCAAGCTCAGGTGCCGGGAGACAAGACACTCAGGGATTAAAGGCATGGACATCTGGAGGGCAGAGAGCCCAGGTCTGAATTCAAGATCTGCCTCTTATTAGTTGTGTAATCATGGACAAATCCCTGAGCTTCCTTGAATCTCAGTTTCTTCATATGAAAAAAAAAAAAAAAGGAGCCCTACAATAGTACCCACTTCAGAGGATTTATGTGAAACTTAAATGAGACAACATATGTGAAGTGCTTAATGTAATCCCTGGTATGTAGTAATTGCTAAATTAATGCCCAGTATCATCACTGGCAATTTAAACGTATGATTGTTCCTACCCTGCCTACTTTATGAGATTTTTATGAGGAGCAAATGAGAGAATTATTAGAAAGTTGCTTTATAAGCTGTGAAGAGCTAGACAAACACAGCGATGTAGTTATGGTTCTTAAGTGGCTTTGACATATTGCACCACTCAATAAATATGTGTTAAAGGAACAATGAGTCAGTGCATGAAATCAAACCCCTTTGCTTTGCTGTTTGCTTTGGGCCAAAGGAAGCCCTGGTGACCAGCATTCCTACCACTGCTGTAGGCTTCTAATGCAGACGCAGCATCTCAAAGACTCCTAACCTCAGCGGATTGCCTGCTCTCCTGAGAAACTCATCACGGAGAAGGCAAGGCCTTTAGCCTTCATGCTTTGACCTAGAACAGACAGCACAGAGATTATTTTTGTGGAAAACAAGAAAGGTCACATTTCACAATTCTGTGTTCCAATACGTGAGCAGTGGCAAAAGAAAAAGAGAGCTCTGGGTAGTGGACTTTTCCACTTAGAGAAGCCAAATAAGTCGTGAGAGTTTGCATGATGCATTGGTATCCCCTTGAAGAAGATATTCCAAGTTTGAAATGCACCATAAATATCCTTCAATGTGGTGCATGTCTGCTGAAATGTTCCTATCCTTGAGTAGGCATAGACAATATACAAAAGGGACAGAGGTAAGTTATGGCAGGGAACATATTTAGTAATCTAATCACCCAGTGGACACCCACAATTTACAGTTTAATCGTCCACAAGGTATAGGTTCTCTGTAATTGAATTAGATTTTGAAATAAGGCAAACCTGATTTATAGGGTTGTTTAAAAACACACCCAACAGGGTGTGTTTTCTTGTTTGTAACAGTAACTTCATGGTTAGTGTTAATGCATTACCATGGAAAGAAACAAACTGGATAAATGTTAGGTATTTAAGGTTCACCGCACAAAGAGACCGCATACGCTAACGATTAGAGAAGTAGGAAACGTTATCCTTCTCGTTTATGTTCACTTAAGGCAGATGTACTATTTTACTTTTATCTGCTCCAGGCTTATTCAACTAAACACAATTTGAAATATATTTATTCAACCAACAGACAGGCGAGCACTGACTCTATGGCTACTGCTGTGTTTGATGCTCAAGGCACTGAGATGCATGCTAGTTATACAACTTTGGGCTCTCTGCCCACCAACCCAAGCCTCAGTTCTCATGTCTGTAGGGCAGAGGCAACAATAGTTTCCATCTAGTGGAGCTCCTGTTACGATTGTGATAAGTCCACTTAGTGCAGTATGTATATTGCATCATCATCATTATCACTATTGATTTTGTTATCATTTCCTTGCCCGCTTTTGCAGAGATGCCAAACCAAAATTGGTGTTAACCAATGTGATAATTGCTGACATATTCTATGTCTGTTATTTGTTGCCACAGTAATACTATCATCAACACCGAAACCTCAGTGACCTTCAACTGTACGAGTTTATTGCTCACACATCTGAGGACTTCCACAGGCTTTGCCATCTCACCTGGGTACCCCAGAAAGAGTGTAATGGTAAGGACACTATGGGCTTCCCCCTGACTGCCAACAAGGAGCTCAGCACAGACTGGAGTCTTTGGTACCTCATCTAAAATGGACATACGTGTCCTAGCTGTCCAAGTGGTCAAGCCCTCAGTGTTTCAGTCCCTTGATGACCTGGGTGAAACCAACCCATTTTCCCAGATGTTAGGATCATAGTATATGATGAGTTCCTCTGGGATGCTTTGTCTTTATTCCTCATGTCTTCAGAGGCCACAAGGAAACGGAGTGACTTTATCTGTAAATTCTTACACTGCCGAGCTGAGAGCATTCCTCACAGCTCCTTATAGAATATGCCCTTTAAAGGAATCAAAGATCTGGAAATTTCCAGATCCACCAGTGTCAGCTTTCAGAACCTTAAAAGAGGCTGCCTTTGTAGACAGAGCAACCTGCCTGGGACACAGTGGGAGCAAAGTGGGGAATTTAGGGAACCAAAGCCCAGATTAGCTCAGGTAAGGAAAGCACCATTTTACATCAAAAGTAGCGGGAAAGACACGGGCAAGTGCCACCAACCCCTACAGCTCAAAGGGCAAGAAGAGCTTTTAAAGCCCCCTGCATCTCTTCTAGTCTAAATCCTTGCCTCATTCCCTTCCCTCATCACCTTGCTCCTTTTCCTCTCCTGCCTCCCTATTGGCCACTGACAAGAAATCCAAAAGGGGGTGTATAATTTAGGATACTTGTGGCCTCGAGGCATGATACAATTCGTACAATGGCTTAAGCAAGCAAAAAACTTATGACACACAGTAAGGAATTCAGAGGCAGGTTGATTCACGGTTGGTCAATTCAACTACAGAGAGGCTGTGAGGTCTTCCCTAAAACCAGGAAAACCTTTCCCTGTCCCTTCATCCAGCAGACTTTCCCTCACTTATCATTGGCCAGAATAAAGTCACACCCACTATTCTTAATACTAGCATGTTATTAATAAGAACAGCCTTAGAGATCAACCAAGATACAGCTGACGGGGCGGGGCAGGGTCTTGCCTCCACCAGAGAACATGAGCGTCCAATATTCTAAAGCAACTGGAATTCTACAGATGCACAAGGTGAGGGTACAGCAGTTGGGTAGACAGCTAAATGCTTCTGCCAAAGAGAATCACATTAAAGTCTGGGAATTGAGACCAGAGAGAATCGGGGGATTTCTTTAGATAACTAACCACTGGTTTTCTTGAAGCCACATGACCTGGGTTGAACTCTAGACTCTGCTATTTGTGACCTGTGTGACCTTGGGGCAATTTACCTGATCCCCCATTTCCTAATCTGTGACATGGGGTCAATGCCTAACTCACACGGTTGTTGTGAATTACACAAGATAGTATATGATGAAAAGCCCCTAAAACAGTGGCATCTAACTAATGATTATTAGCTGAGAGTTCCCACATGCCCTTCCTCCTCTCTTCTCTCCTGATAAGTGCTCAAAGTCATGGGAAAAGGTAATTAATTGACCATTAATTGACTATTATTGTCATCATTCCTCTGAAGGTCTCCAACATGCCAGGTCCTTGAGATACATGTAGACATCCAGATTTACAGCAACCTTTCTTAGGAATCAAATCTGACCGCTTACCATCTTTCAAGGCTTTCCCATGTTCCTGAGAATAAAGACCTAAACAATCCTTAGTAAGACCTTTGATGGGCCCTGTGAGATGTGGCCTCAGCTTTCCTCTCTGGTTTCATCTCACACCAAGCTTTACTGGTCATCTTCCAGTCTCCTCCAACCACAGGGCCTTTGCAACGCTGTTCCTTTCACCTGAAATTTCCCTATTTGTTTAGCTAACGTCTCCTCCTCCTCCTTCAAATCTCACCCTAAGTGTCTCTGCAAGGAAGCCTGTCCAAAACCCAGGCAGAGACAGATTCTTCTGGAAAACACTCTCAGCAGAGATTTTATATCCTGAGTGGTTAAGAGAATGAATTATGGATCAAGACTGGATGGGTGTAAATCCCAGCCTCACCACTTACTGGCTATATGAACTTGGACAGCTTACTTAACCTCTGTGCACCTCAGTTTCCTCATTTGTACAATGTAGATAATAATTAATACTAATATATACCTCTTGGGGTTATTATGGAAATTAAATTAGTTACTATTATCAAAGTATTTAAAATAATGTCATGCATAGAATAAATGCTATGTAAGTGTTTACTAAATCAAATTAATAAACTGTCCCATGCCTCCAGAGAATGTATCTTAGTCTGCAATTATGCACTCATTACTGTGATAATTTGATTACTCACTGTCTCTCCTTCCAGATCAAATGCCCCAGGAGGCCAGGGGCATATTTCTTTGTGCTCCAACTGTACCCCAGCTCTAGACACAAGACCTGGGGCAGGGTGGGTTCGCAATAAACATGTATTTGATTAACGAAGGAAACTTAATACACAGCGTAAGTCAATATTTTCCTTGCTTGTGGCAAGATACAGAGGTGTCTCCAACCCTTTCTGACCCTTTCAGGTCTTGTAAGCAGCAGCAACCACCCCAGCAAATGCCCGGTCTCCCCAGAGACACAGAGCCGGTAATGGGTTCCATATTGTTTGAGATGTTCCGGACCATGAAGTGATCATGTCTGAGATAATGTCAGCATGGTTAACCCCAAATTCCTCCACTTACTCTCTACACAGAACTCTTTAAAACATCCTGCACACAAACACTCCCAACCACAACAAATGCAGGATACAAGCCTTAATCAGAGAAGAAAAGATTAATTGGAGAGTTGCCCTGAGAGGACCCATGTGCCAGGCCTGCCATGCTTATAATACAGGCAATTAGGGCAGTATTGTGACTTGTGTTATCACAGGAGCAACAGCCCAGCAAAGTCTCCTCTCCGCTTTGAGGCCCTCAACCTTTCAGCCTGGAAAGCGGACAGATGAAGGGGACATACCAAGAACACAGGCAGAAGAAGACGGTCATCTCCCCACCTCCAACACAGACTACAGTGGAAGCAACAGAAAAAAGCATGGACACCAAGCCTCACCCCAACACTTACACAGTGTGACACTGGGCTACCCAACCCATTCTTTCAGGACTCAGTTTCCTCATTGATCAAGTGGCAAATCAGCTATCACACAACCCTTGACTCTAAACTCATGGTCTCAAAAGAGATCTTTCGTCAGTAATGTGCCATGAGCTTTCTCAGGTTCTAAAGATACCCTGGTTGCTAAAAAGATCATTGCCCTCCAGGGCATCAACTGTGGTGTGAAACAAGCTTGAGTCAGAGACCTGAAGCCTCTTGGTCAAGTACCTTGACCCCTTAGGTGCTCTTTGGCAACCAAGGGCAATGCCACCCACCTCTCAGGGCCACTATGAAGAATAAAGCAGATGAGGTATTTAAGGAACCTGGTAACATGTCCCAACACAGTAGCAGCTTTGTAAATGGGAGCTGCTAGTTTAAGGGTCTCATTAAGTGGATGTTGTATATGTGCAGGGGATATCTAGCGTCAGATTTCGACTCCTGAATGAAGAAGACAACATTTTCCTTTGGGAGAAGGCAGCGGGAAAGGTGCCTGACACAAGTAGCTAATGAGGCCTGCTGTTAAACAGGAAGTGTCAGGAGGGGGCCTGAGAAAACGGGAGATGGATGAACGCTGTGATCGACATACACAGGCCAGGAGCTGCCATTTGTCTTACTGCACACTCACCCTAGTATGCTTTGGGAGGTGAAAGAAAGTGAATGATAAAACCTCCTACCATGAGAATCTGTTTTAAATTCCCTTTATTCTGCCAGTGTGACTAGGCCAGGTGGTCCAGCTCCATCAGGTCAGAATCACGCATAACTCCTGCTCACCAAAGAGCAGAAGAACTGGTCCTCACTCTTCCTCAAGGACACAATGCAGCCACTCTTCACGGAATTCCTGAGTAAGGAAGCATTCCTCTATGCTGCCATACCATGCTGTGCCCCCTCCCATCATGACCCTGATTCCATTGAGCCATAAAAGCACATTCTCTACTCTATCTCTCACTGGAGCCTGAAGTTTGGTGGGACTATGTTCAGCAAGGCTGTATGGGTTGCAAGCGACAGAAACTCAACTTGAGCAAAAAACAGGATGTACTGACATGGAATCCATTATGAGGTTGAACACCCACATTATAGGTAGGAGCCGATTTCAAAGTCTACCATGGTTCTCCTTCCACAAGAGCTTGGTTCATTATCAGTAATGACAGACATGTTTCTTTCAGACATTAGAAACTCACAAACCTCTTGTCTCCACATATTATTAGTCTTCCAGAGAGAACTGATTCTCCTTGGGCTCAGCTTGAATATACCCCAAATAGATGCTTATTACCCAAACGTGTCATATATAACACTGAACCATGCAACAATTGGTGGTCTTTGTGTCTGGGGAAGTGGGGAGTATGTGTCTGTGTGCTGGATGGAAGGAGGGGTTCATGAAGTATGCCAATTCCTGGAAACTGGAAGACATATAGCTGAAGTAGATTGGGAGGTCAGCCTCTTAAAGAAGTGGGACACTATTTCCGTAAGAATAGCAGATACAAGGAAATCAAACAAGATGCAAGGTGCAGATCAAGCTGGATCCATGTGGGTCTTTTAAGGGCTTAAAATTATAAACTAAATGTCTACATAAATTCTATTCTCCTGCCTCAATGCTTGAAAGGAAAGCCATGCCTTTTATTAGACTTTCAAAACAGTTTCTATACATAGAAGCTTAAGATCTTTCTGTCCTTCATCTCCAATATACTGGATAGTGCCTGAGACCCCATCTGGGTCTTTTTAAACATATTTTGTGAGTGAATCAAGTTAAAATGAATATATGAATGAAGGGAGATGAATGAACGAAGTCAGACAATGCAAAAGAGAACACGTGTCTCTCTCCATACATCCAGTTCCAATTTGACCACTTTGGGTTTTTAGTAAAGAAAAGATTCCAGGAAGGGCCCAGAGAACAGAAAACAACCTAGGGTTTGATGGGTCTGGACAGCAGCCAGCCTCTATTATCCATTTCTTCTTTCGACAACAACAAAAACAATAATTTGCCATGGGCACCTTGGATATATTGCCAAATTTAATCCTTACAAATCCTTCTGAGGTGAGCATCAGTGCCCGTACTTCAGACTATAGGACTGAAGCTTAGAAATAACATTCCCAAGGCTGTAAATAGTATCAAGTAGTAGAGTTGGAATTCAAACCCAGGTCCATCTGGTCCCAATGACATTGTTAAATGCTACTATACTTTCTTTCTAACAAATCTCTGTTGAATGTCTTCTTACTACCAAATACTATGCCATGTTCTTTACATAGGTTTTCTCAATCCTCACAGAAACCCAATAAGATACGGTATCATTCCTACTTAAAGGATGAAGCTATTGATGTTCACAGAAGTTAAAGTTTCCACCCAAGGATGCAACACTGGTAAACCATAAAGCTGCACTAAATGCCAGCTGTATATTCCCTGGAGTGTTTAAAAACTGTGCTTTTAAACACTGCATTTGTAGCCAGAGTGTTAGAGTAAGGCATAATACTTGCCCTTCTCAATTACTCTCTGGGGTCCTTGCAGATGGCAAACAGAGGTGTTACATATCCAGGTAGGACCTAGCATCTTCTGTGGTTACTAAACCTCATCCAGGTTCAACTGCTTTTATGAGCAGGACACTAATATTCCCCATGAAAAGCATGAGATGCCCTATGTTTGTGAGGATGCACTCCCCATCTCAAGGTCTTTAAAGAACAATTGACTTGGAAAGTCAAACACATCACAAGCAGCAGTTAAAGAAGCTAGTCTTCCCCTGAAACAGTGGCAAAAGCGCCAAGAAGTTCGAACTGTACACAGAAGAGTAGCCTGGTCCCTGCCTTCCTCTCTTGGCTTAACAGGGCTTGGCTCAGTTGGAGATACTTAGCAGGTGTGGGTCCCAATGTTGTAAGCTTAATGGAAAATACCCAATGAGGAGGTTTGTGTTGCCTGAGAAGGGAAGGGTATTAGAAAACCCAAATCTTGGTTCAGTGTGCTGGATATTTTTCACATCTCACACGTCTAAACACCCCCTTATGGTCAAGGCTGCTGGAGGTGGGAGGGAGAAGTTGCCTAAAGCAGTCAGACAAATAATTGATTTTGCACAGGATGCTAGGCTTCTGCTCCCTGATGAAAATGGCCTGTGTGTTAAGTGGACTGAGGTAAGGGAAAGTTGCCAGCAACCTGTGGAGTGGGCAGGGGGTGCAGGACCACACTCTAAATCCCACATCCTCCTAAAACCAAGAACACCCACTCTTGCCTCCTGTTCCAGTGATTCCTCCCCACTCTCATGGAACATTAAACCCTTCCTGCAAATTCAAAAGGGAGCCCTCTGGAGACAAATCAACCATCAAGGAAAAAAAATAGCAAAACTCATTTCATTTGGCAACCAATGCTTTAGGAAAGACATAAATATTGGATTTTCAACTTTATTTTCCTCCAGAGAGATACTCTGGAGAAAATTAAAACAATGCAAGATTTAATTATTAAAAGCCAAACATTCCTCTACATATTTTCTTGCCCAAAGTTTTAAAAACAAACTCCCAGAGAAAATACATTTTTAATGATCAGCTCCCTCCCACTCAGGCTATGTTTTAAATCATGTCTCCATCATGACTCACCTAGCACAAACGAAGGGAGAACACCAGGGAAATCAAAGGCCAGGTTTTCTGCTAAAGGACAATCAAGACTGGTAGGAGATTGGAGGGAATGGGCACCTTGAGATCACCTTGGTCTGGGCTGTATTTCTACCTCCATGTTCACAGACATACATTAGGAGACATACTTAAACTGACTACAAAGAAATGCATCTGTGTGCATTTTCTTATTTTGTGAAAGTTCTAAGCAGGATATGAGCATAAAGAAAATATGCAAGATGCTGGGGCACCTGGGTGGCTCAGTCGGTTAAGCATCTGACTTTGGCTCAGGTCATGATCTCACAGTTCCTGAGTTCAAGCCCCACGTCAGGCTCCGTGCTGAGAGCTCAGAGCCTGGAGCCTGCCTCAGATTCTCTGTCTCCCTCTCTCTTTGCCCCTCCCCCACTTACACAATCTCTCTCTCTCAAAAATAAATATTAAAAAAAAATTTTTTAAAGAAAATATGCAAAATGTTGAATTCATTCATTGAACAAACATTTATTGGGGTTCCACTATGTTCCCACCAAACTGTTCTAGGCACTTTGCATACTTTGGTTAGTAAACTGGAAAGGATTTGGTCACTGCATTCCAGGAGGATGATAACATGATTTTGTCTGTTCCTAAAAGCTCCCCAACCACTTTCGTTCCCCTTCCTCCTTTTGTTCAAGTGGCCAGAGATCATACAAATCAAGCTTCACCTCCCTCTCACTGCTCACTTAGTGACCCCACATTGATTGCCTCCTCTCCATTTTTTTTCTTTGCCGCTAGTCAAAAAAATACAAACAAAAAAACAAACAAACCTATGTACTAATGTTAATTATTTGCTGGTTATAGACATTCTCAAAAGCCAAGATATCCAGTAGGAAATGATTTATTGGTTTGGGTGATTATGGAAATAATACAAAGCATGACAGAAGATGGCCTTTCAGGACTAAGATCAATGGCTGTATAAATCAAGGGATTTATCCTATTTTATCTCTGCTGATGGAGGTTGGCCTTTTCCTTAATGGCATACAGTGTAGGTGTTTACATATGTGGATGCAAAAATAAAGCTGGACAAATAAACAGGATGAGCGAAGAGGTGGTCCATGAGTGTCTTTGGAGACAGGAGCCTCATTCTCATTACTTTTTGGTTGAAGATGGGTAATACATCCCTCAAGGAGTAGAAGCTAATAGGTCTCAGTCCTGATTCCAACTCCCCCAGGATGTGCCAAAATGGAGTCGTGGCACTGGCCTCTCTCACCCTGTTTCCACATGCACACAGGATAACTGATCCCAGAAGAGGAAGGAGGGAGTTGGTGCTGGTGCTGGCAGGGCCCTTCAAAAATATAGATGGAGTCAAATGGAATCTTTGCTACCTAGAATGTCTTAAAAACTAAAGTAGTTGGTACTTCCTCTCAACTTGAGATGTGGTGCGTTAAAGGCAACTTAAAATAACTTGAGGGAAGAAGGGTAAATAAACCAGGGATGATTTATCTCTGAGGAATAACGGTGTGACTGCTGAATAATTACATGCACCAATCTTTATTAGTATGCAAAGTAGCTGGGCTTGGTTGGCTCCCAGCACTGCTCAAAGGACAAAAAGCCAAGAGAGCTGTGCACATGCTAATAAATCACACCCCACCACTCCCTGTGTGTCATGGCAACCCCCAGACCCCGGGGGCCTCTCTGTGTGCAACTCTTCTCTGGGAGATAAGCAGCAAGTATTTCATTTCTACCTTCTAGTGATGGATTAGCCACCAGAGTTCCTCCAGAAAACACGGAAATGATTTGGCCTTCTTTTTGCACAAGTTTTATCTAAATTATGAGTGGTTTTTTTTTCATTCAATAGCTTCTGCAACTAACTGTGGTTCCTGCCCTCCTCTAGCTAGAGAACTAAATACCTGTGCAGGAGTTGAGACTTATCCTCCTCTCCTCTGGGGGCCCATCAGATGACCTCAGGAGACAGTTCCAGCTCCTCTTTACTGGCCCAAAGAGCTGCTTGATGTAGCTAATGAGAAAGAAACTACAAGGCAGGCTCCCCACCCCCTGAAAAATCTGTCTTGACAAACCCAAGAGCACAATGTGATTGCTTTTTATCTCCAAAGATAGAATAGATTTGAGCTCCTATGTAAGGATTTCAGAGGGTTTAATCTGAGCAAAATAATAACAGTAATAGCTCATAAAGTGATAGTTTAAATCTCTGTAGAATTTCAAGTATATGAAGCACCTTTCTAAGCACCCCCCCACATGCACACCATGCATAAAATGGGGATGATTATAGCCTCTTATCATATATGATATACATACCATATGATGTATATATGTATCATATACAATATATGCACATTCCTGCACATATTTTATACACACACACACACACAGTGCAACCCTATGATATAAGGACTTTTGCTATCCCCATTTTATGGATGAGAAAACAGAGGATGAAAAAGTTAAGTAACTTGCTCAGTAACTAAGCTGGAACCCAGATCTAAGCATCCTGGCTTCAGAATCTATGATCTTAACAAATGCACTAAAATATCTTTACTGGTATCTGACTTAAAATCTTCAAATAGATCACAGGATAAAGATCAAAACCCTTACGATGATACATAAAGGGCAGCCCACAAGACTTGCCCCTGGCTTCACCTGGTGTCACCTCTGCTCCTTGCTCTCTGGGGTCCGGTTGTCCTGTCCTTCTGTCGGCTCACCAGTGAAACAAACAAGCTTTTCTCTTCTCTCTTTTCTTGGCCAACTCCTACACAGATTTCCAAAAGATTTACCCTCAGTGTCATACCTTCCAGAAAGCCTTTTCCCAATGCCCCGTGTGTGTCCTCATAGTACTTTGTACCCTTCCTTCATAACATGCAGCAAGTTGTAATTAAACACTTACAGGTCTGATTGTTTCCTCTTTCTCTCACACCTGAGACTGTAAATGCCTTGAGAGCAAGGACTAGGTGTATACTTTTCATCACTGTCTCCCTACTACCTAGCACTGGTCCTTGCACATGGGATACCTTTAAGAAATACTTACTGAATGACCTAATAGAGGGGCAACTTGAAGATACTGAAGATCATGAGGCATAATGAAGCCTGTCAAACTATAATAGACACAGTAAAATGAAAGCAATCACCAAGACCACTCATTTGGTCACAGGTAGGGCTATCTATAAACAAGAACATTTACTGAGCTCAGTTCTAAAATACAAGTACAGAGTTCACTGCATGCCGGGTCCCATGCAACATGTTCATTCATCTCATTCTGTACCCCCGCCCCAGTCTTTAAAAGATCAACATCCTTAGTATCCCCATTTTACAAATGGGTTGGATGATACCCATGGTCTCACCATTAACATGTACTGAGGTTACAGAAGCTTATTGTTAAAATAAATCTCAAAAAAGTACAGAAGTAAGCAGGGAGGTTTAGAACCCTCTCCCAATCCGTTCCTCTCCAAGGATACTAGGGCAGAATGGTTTGAATACTCAGAGGTCTGCACACCAATTAACCATTTGTTTCCTTGCTAGTTGAGCTAAGTGTTTAGGACTTCTCTGCCAATTTCCTACATCCTTCTCACCGATTAACTATTCATGACTTTGATAGAAATTTTCATTTCTATTCACTCAGTCAACATGTTCCTGCTCTTTGCCAGGCATTGTTCTAGACACTGAAAGAACAGCACCAAAGAAGACAGAGATCTCCATTCTCCTGTTGTTCAAAGGAACTTACAGATCTTTGTGGTAGATAAAAAACAGAAGCTAGGATTATTAAAATTGGAATTTAAACCTAAGTTCCAGGAGGGCTGAAATGGTCTGAAAGAAAAAAAAGCTCTAAACAACCTATTTTTCAAGAATGTTGCAGATAATATATTGGTCTAGAGAAATGGCAATCAAAAGATTCTCTGCCCACTGTACATACAGGATGGGGGATTTCTGCGATCTCTACAAGTCTAGCTATAGAACAGTTCTTTTAGGGCAAGCATGAGCATAATGAAGCTTTCCTCTATGAATCTCCTTAACTTTGCAAAAATAATAAGCTTTTACATGATTTCTTTTTGTGTTTGTTTACATCACTTTGGAGCTCAAGTTCTTCCTTTGCCCAATTTTGGCTCTAAGTGTGGAGAAGACATAGCTCTGGTGCTGACAGCACATAGTCTGGCAGGGGAGACAGACAATTAGCCAATAATGCAGTGCAAGAGACAAATCACACGGAGCCAAGAATGATTCATTAGGATCTTCGACAATGAATAAAGTTTCCTAGGCTCATTAGGGCAAGAGAAATGGGGATGAGAGGCAGCAAAAAGAAGAAAATCCAGATCAAGAAGACAGCGTATTTGCAGGAAACATCTCCTGGGTTTGCCTGCCCAGTGCCATTCCCCTTTTGAAAATTAGTAGCATTCTTTTATTTTTCTTTGAAGAGTCCTACTTCTGTTGCTTACTCTCAACCTCTGCGGATTGGACCAAACCCATTCCCAAGTCCAGGAATGAATATGTGACCTACGTCTGGCCAGCCCATGATAAGTTCACGGATGGGTATAGGAGCCAAATGAGGATCACAGGAAGGATGACACTGAAGAATTCACCCAGAAGTCACTAGAGAGAGACAAAGAGCTTAAAAAGGAGGGCAAACAAGTGATAAGAATGACTGATTGAAAAGCTCCAGCAAGCATCAAGTAGGAGTCCCAGAAGTGAATGAAGACAATCTACTATTCAGGAGCGAAGGCAACACAAGGACATTTTCAGATATAGAGAGGCTAAGATAAGAGAATTTACCATCCACAAATACTCGCCAAAAGAACTGTCAGTGTGGGTATCAGAATAAAGATAATAAATACAGAGGAACGTAAGAAACAAAGTTGAGCCCAGAAGTTGATAAAATATGCTGGCAATCTATTTTAAATGTTAACTACAAATAACGATTTCAAAAAAGATGAACTAAAATTCCAATTAATAAAAACAGAACGGACAAATAATGCCAGGTAACATTCATGCCATGGTACCACTGCCCGTTTCTCAAACTCGGCACTAGTGAGGTTTCAGTTGGATAATTCTGGTGGTGGAGGGCTGTCTGGTGCATTGTTGGATGTTTAGCAGCAGCCTTGGCCTCTATCCACTGGAGGCCAATAGAACACTCTACCCCCTAGCTGACAACTAACTATGTCTCAAGATATTGCCATATGTCTCCCTGGGGGCAAAACTGCCCCCTGTTGAGAACTACTGCACTAAGAAGTGGTACCATCTATTGTTTCCAAACCAATGTAGAGGAAATAAAGTAAACTCGACTGATCCAAAAGAAAGAGATATATGAGAAAAAAAAAAAGTAAAAGGAAAATATGGTGAACAAAAATAAAATTACACGCTTTATAAAAGTCTAAATGTATCTGTATCATAACACATGTAAATAAATTTGCTTTTTAAAAGACCATGCTGTACTCATGAACTAGAAGACTTTACATGATGAAAATGTCCCTATTACCCTAAGTGATCTATAGATTCAATGCAATCCCTTTCAAAATCCTAATGACACTTTTTGCTTTCTGTCTCTCTGGATTTGCCAATTGTGGACATTTCGTATAAATGGAATCATACAGTATGTGACCTTTTGTGTCTGTTTTTTTTTGTTTTTTTTTTCATTCCTCATCATGTTGTCAAGGCTCATTCATGTTGTAGCATGTATCAATACTTTATTTACTTTTATGGAGAAATGATTTTCTATTGATGGATATAATATCTTTCCATTCATTAGTGGATGATGGATACTGGTTATTTTCACCTTTTGGCTATTGCAAACAGGCTCCTTTGAACATTCTCGTACAAGTTTTTCTTTGAACACCTGTTTTCAAATATTTGGAGTATGTACCCAGGAGTTGAATTTCTGGGTCATATGGTTTTTCTGTAAGATATATTTTTAAAATCAAAAGAGTAAGCTATATGTGCTACTAAACAAAAAAGTATATTACAGGTATAGTTTTCTAGAAAAAAAATAAATTACTCAAGTTGACTCAAGAAAAATAGAGAAACAACAGTAAGCCAGTAACCATAAAAGAAATAGAAGTGGTGATCAAAGTTGCTTCTCCTGTCTAATATGCTCACTCTAAAGGCAAAAAAATTTTTTTTCCAAATTTTCAAGGAACAGATAATCTTCTGCCTGACATAATTTTTTTCAAAAAATATAAAAAGAAAGTCATGACTCACTTAATGAGGGTAGCATCACCTTAGTAACAAAATCTAACAAGGACAGCATAAAAAGAGAAAATTATAAACCATTCTCACTTATCAATGTAGATGTAAAAAATCTCAAATACAGCACTATAAAATTGGATTCATCAAGGTCTAAAAATAATAATAGATCATGATCAAATAGGGTTTATCCCAAGAATCCAATAATGACTCAAAATCAGAACTCCTATTAAGGTAATACACTGCATTAAAAGATAAGGGGAAAAGCATATAATTATAACAATTGATGCAGAACAGGCATTTTATAAAATTTAATGCCTGTTCATTATAAAGATTCTTAGCTAACAAAATACAGTAGAGAACTTTTCTAACCCAATAAAGTTATTTATCAAAATCTATTGTAATGATCATGCTTAAAGGAGAAACTATATATGGATTCCCACCAGTATCAGGGACAAGAAAAGCCTACAATCACTGCTTTTACTCATCACAGCTCGTTCAGTCTTCCAGCTAATGCAACAGAAAATAAATGCTGTGTCAAAAAAATAAAAATAGTATGTTAATTGGTAGAATTACATATTATAATATTAATATATATAGTATGTAATTATAGCATCTATAGTCCTATATACTTATATATCTCATCTATTTAATTACATTGAAAAGGTGGAGCTAACACAGTCTTGACAAATTATATGGATAACAAAATACCCACGGAGATCTACAACCAAGTTATTACCATTATTAAGGATATAGCAATATTGCTGAATAAAGATCAACATATAAAAATCAGTAGCATCATTATTTCCAGAAACAAAATAAACAGTTCAAAATTATATGAGGAAAAATATATCCCATTAACATGGTACAAAAACCTGTAAGGTAGCAAGAGATAAATTTCTGTATTAATTAAATATAAAAATATATTTTATAGAGAGAAAAAGAAAAGGTATGCACAAATAATTTAAATGTATACATTTTATATACATATATATTTGACAGACATGAAAGGAGTCCTCAAAAATGGTGAGACCTACACAAAACTCATCAAGAAAACAAGATCATAAAGTAAATCCTTCTCCGATAAATGTTCAAGTTCAATGCAATTCATACCAAAATCATAATAATTTTCCATCAGATTTTAACCCAGCATGCTTGAAATTCATATAGAGGTGCAAAGGATTAAGAGTAGTGTGGACTTTGGAACATCTGGTAAACGTGAAGGTGGACATACCCTCCGACCATGAAATTTCATGTCTACATATTTAAGCTAAGCACAAGGAGGCAAGTTCATGAATCTGTATCATAGCCTTACGTGCAAAAGTACAAAATAACCTCCAAGTCCATCAATATGAGAATGGGTAACAAATTGTGGTATAGTCATACAGGCAAGTATTATACAAAACATAAATTGAATAAACTAGAGTTACATGTAAAAATATAGATAAATCAAAACACAATGTTGACTAAAAAAGATGTATGGGATATCGTACTTTGTGGATTCATAAATATTTAGAAAATATCTATGGGAATAACAATTCAAGCAGCAAAGGAAAAAATGGGAATGGGGGACCAGTACCCAGGGGCTTCAATGGATCACACTTAAAAAAATATATATTTACAAATTAAGAAGCAAATATAAAATATATTTAAGATGTGATAATGCTAGAAGGTGGGTACAGGAGGTTCACTACATTATTCTCTATCATTTTCTGCTAGGATTTCCCATTTTCTGGGTTTCAATGTTTTCATTCAAATCTAAAAACATGTTGAACATTTCTCTCTAATCTCATATTTCCTATAACTGTCAATTAGAGCTAAAAGCTTTATTGATTCAGGTGTAATTTATTTTCTTGTTAGCAAGACATTGTGGGTGGTACTGGGTATTACCTATTGCATCTTATAAGGAAGTACATAACCTCTGGTTTTCCCAATTTTACTAATTTAATGGTTCAACAGTGGATTTGGGTAGTGTCACCATCATCCTTTCAATTACTGGTTTTAGTAGTTATTGGTTATTATTGCCTAACTCTATTATTTCATTAGGAGCTGCAACACAGTGATTTTCTAGTGATTGCTGGGGGTTTCTATGTGACTTACCATCCTGCCTGCTGTTTTTGCTGTGACTCTTCCATAAAGTACCTTTCCCTATTAACTATTCACCTTGATATATGCATATTTGACGATTGTTGGAGTTGGGTGGTGGGTGTGTGGGAACCTATTAAGCTCTCTTCGATGTGTTTGAAAATTTCTACCACACACACACAAATTTAAGTGCATGGGAAAACACTGGAAAAAAAACACCCCAAATATGTTACTATCATTAATACCAAGAGGGTAGGATTATTACAGGTGACCTTTATGCACTGCTGTTTCCAAATTTATTGACAAAAAATACATACATATTACACTTAAAATTAGAAAAACAGAAGAGCAGAGTGGTGTGATAATAATGAGGGGAGGTGGGTGTGAGTGGTCTAATGTAAATCAAGAGTCAGGGTCAGCATCTCTAAAAGGTATCATTTCAAAATGATTCAGCAAAGCCCTTGGGTGAGAGCTCACTAGGAACAGAAAACCTAAGTCCTAGGGCAGTGATGGTCTTTAAAATTTTTTTATAGTTTGTTTTGAGAATGAGAGAGAGACAAAGGGAGGGAGGGAAGGAGAATGAGCAGGGGAAGGGCAGAAAGAGAGAGAGGGAAGGAGGGAGGGAGGAAGGGAGGGAGAACGAGCAAGGGAGGGGCAGAAAGAGAGAGAGAGAATCCTGAGAAGGCTCTGCACCATCAGCGCAGAGCCCCAAGTGGGGCTCAAACCCACGAACTGCGAGATCATGACTGGAGCCAAAACCAAGAGTAGGATGCTCAATGGGCTGAGCTACCCAAGGACCCAAGTGATGATCTTCAAGTATTTGCAGAACAGGAAAAGCTAGAATACAGTGAAGTCTATGTTCATGAAGTTACAGAAACTAAACTGCACAGGAAATCTCAACCTCTGCCCCTACGCCTAGTGGGTGAAAGGCAGAAAATCTGAAAACCCTAAATAATGGATCACAGTGGCTCCATAATGACAAGGCAAAATAGTGATAATTAAATGATTTTAATAGTGTGTCAAAATGAAGGATAACAGTCTTGGAAAATGAGGTTGGTAAATCATTACCCCTCAGGCTTGCTTGCACACCCCAGTTAGGGCATGAAAAATGCAGAATGCAAAATCCCTGGCCACACATTTTGGGTTAACACAATGTTCGTTCCCACCCTATTAGGGTTACTTGTGAGCCAAGCACAGCTGGGCTCCATTTTCAACTCTGAGGCAAAAAGAGAGCCAAGCTCAAATTTATCTCACTTACTGAGCACTTTACTCTGTGCCCTCAAGCTCTATGGTCGACACTGGTAATAGATACCAAAGATATCTACTCTAACTGGGGAAAACAGGCAATGCCAGGGTGTACAATGTATAATGGGGTGGAGGATTGAGGAGCACAGAGGAGCTTCCCCTAACCGAACCCCCAACCTCTTTGGGGTGAGGAGAGCTTTCAGAGAGAGCTAATATTTAAGGTGGCACTGAAAAGAAAGACGTCACCGTTTTTAAGAAGGGAGAAGAGGACATTCTAGGCAAAGGGAAACAAACCTTCGGGCTTTAGCGTGAATAGGGAAGGCAAGAGGGAGTCACTGAAGGTGACATTTACGATTATTTAATTTCAGTGGCACCAAAAGTTCTGAAACCAGAATGTCTGTTGCATCCTTTGCAAACGCCCACACTTAAATCCATCACCATCCACTGTCCATGGCAGCATGATTGAAAGACGGGTCTGACCTCTAAAAGAGAATTTTCTCTTTCCCCCAATAATAATGAGTTTTTTAACCTTTTGTTGTTTCACAAGTAGTTGTGTAGGACAAAAAGGAGTAAGTGAAAAACAAATAAGTAAAATTCATTCCCATATCCTCCATGTAGGCATATCCATTGTAACCTTTTGATGCAGTTACAGCTTATTTTTTTTTCTGTGTGTGTGTGTTTAAATAAATTAGAATCACACCAATTGTAAACTGAAAATCATTTTCTCTTAATGCACAAGTCTACAGTTTGGAAGGTTTCCAAGCCTCATTACCCCACAGCCATCATCCCCTCCTTATGAAATTAGTGTCAGGAAAGGGTTACAGTGCCCACTGGCAGAAGGGAGGAGATTTATCATCTAAGGGGACGGCTGGTATCAGAAGGGTTGATGTGCTTAACAATTCACACCAGGATGCACTACACCCACGTCTGTCCAGTCAGCTCTCTCCCATGGCAACCAGAATACTGCCTTCACAGGGATCTAAAAACTTTCCAACACTTAAAATGCCCTGACGTGATATTCCAGGGTCAGGGACAGCTGAGAAAAGAGTGAATTAGTTAGTGAGTCTAGACATTTATGAAGCTGCATTAATACTTTTAAGAACCTACCTACTTCTGTCCTCTCAGATAATAGATTGCTTGTGCCACTGTTTTAGCTTTGGCATCTCCTTTGTTTACCTGGTCTTTCAGGTGTAGCCTCACTTCTTTATTTCTCAGCTTCCAGATACCCTCTCGAGTCCTGATGACCCCACCACACCTGCCAGTTTGCCTACTCAACAAGCAGCTATCACACTTAAGGAGAGGAGTTCCTCAACCAGGGATTCTGGTCTCCATTCAGGAATGTGTGAGCACTTACTTCCTGCATTACTTTTCTAGTGCTGCATAACAAACTATCACCAACTCAAAACCTTAAAACAACACCCACTCATCTTTTACTATCTCTGGATCAGGAGGGGGAAAGACACCCTCAGGTCATTAGAATTCATCTCCTTGCAAGTCTAGGACTGAGGTTCCTTTTTCTTGCTGGCTACTGCTCAGAGACCACTCTCAGCTGCTAGAGGTTGCCTCAAGTTTCTTGCCATGAGGACTTTTCCAAAGGTGCCTCTCACAAAATGGCAGTTTCCTTCATCAAAGGCAGCAATAGGATATTCTCTATGCACCTACCAGCAGTGACATGCAGGCTCACACACTCACAGAGCCGATCTTCATTATTCGTGTATGCAGTATTTGTGAATTAGCCTACTTGCTAAAATTTATTTATAGCCTCCAAATCAATACTGAAGTGTTTCTGGTGAAGTTTGTGCAAAAGTACACACAGCAGGAAAAATGTGAGTTACCCAACACACATTCCCTGCTGAGGTAGAACAGGTGATACTCCGCCTTCCTGTTCCAGCCCTCCTGTAGAGGTGACCAGAAGACAGAGACGGTAAATGGCAGTTCAGTGCAGTGCAAAGAGCTCTGGTTTTGAGGCCAGCTGGATGGGGTTTAAATTCCAACCCTGGTACCACTTAGTGGTGTGGCTTCAGACAAGTCACTTAAGACCTATAAACCCCATATTCTACTTTATAAAATAGAGAAACAATCTTCTAGATGAATTATTTTCGGGATTTAATATTTTATGTTAGAAAAACATGTATTTGCATACCATATATTTTTTTCCCACTTGGAACACTGAATTAGTAAATAGAACCACTGTTCCATAGGGAACATACAAAAAACATGTGCATATACATATGTATACATATATTATGAATGTATGTGCATACAAGTATGACATACATATTTATAAAGTATGGCAACTTTATAGGGCATAGCTATCAAATGAGAATCAAATGTGTATACATGCATATATAGATGTACACACATGAATATATATACACATATATGATATATATTTATATATAAATGCAATGAAGAAAGTGACATCTCATCTCATTACTTTTGTGGTATTCTATTAGTTAGAATCAAGTCACAGGTCCTACCCAAACTCAAAGGGAGAGGATTATACAAAGGCATGAATTATTGGGGTCATCTTAGAGTCTTTCCATCACACCTCCTATCCACCAAAGTCTTTTCATATCTGAACACTGCCCAGCATGCAGTGGTTGAATAAATGGTGGTTCAATTTACAGGAAATTCTGTCCAATGCCACTTTGTCCAGTAAGGAATACCCAGATTCCAGCCTGGAAACATCAGTCCTAGGAGACCCCAGCAGGTCAAAGGACCTACTGTAAGTGCCTTCCTGGGGGACTCAGCCACACACAGGCCTGTGAGACCAATGTGTGTTAATGCACACAAAAAAATGTAACACTCTTACTGAAGAAAATTTCAGATGCTATAATTGTTTCATTTCACTAATTAGAAGAAACCTGAGTTAACATCGTCACCAGAGAGTATTATATAACATTCTGCTATCTATTGTTTACCTTTCAAATTCACTAAAGCATGTTTTCCCCTTTTTGGAGACAAATTAATGTTCCTATGATCACAGTCTGCCTGGCTGGTCTCACACTTTGGCAGAATAATTCCAATGTGCACATCCTTTAGGAGAGCACTGATCTCAAACTGTATGGCCCAGGCCACACCGTGATGCATCTCCCACCAACACAGATCATGAAGGGACCACCAGCTTCCCAGAGCCTTGTGTGCTAGAGGCAGTGTTTCTGCTTCATGACAGACATCCCAAACTTCTTTCATCACTCAGCGTCCTTTGGTTGCAGCCACAGAAAGTCACTATAGAGATTAGGCAAACACAAGTTACTGGAGGAATATCAAAAAGTCCAGAGAATTGAAGAAGTTTGCATCAGTGCTGGAAATCCAGGGAGTTGGTACTTTGGACAGCGTCCCTGAGAGCGAGTCAGGTAAATAAGCTCATTCTATTCTCTCTGTGTCAAATCAAGATTTGATTCTGGAAAAAAGAGCATGATTGACCTGTGTTGGGTGACTTGCCCTCACTCCTTTGGAAGTAAGGGACTACTTTACCGTTCTATATAAAACTGCCACCTCCTGGGTACGGCGGTTCCCCAAAGAAAAATCAGGGTGCCACTGTCATTAAGGGAAATAAAGCATAGGCATGCCAAACAGAAGTGTCCTGTGTACTTTATGAGAAAACCTCAACCTGGATGCTGTCAAAATCTGCATCAGTTCCAGGGAAGATGACTTCTTAGAGATAGATGCCCTCCTACAATCCATTTTCTTTATCCATCCATCCATTCAAATCACATGTATAAATAAATGCCAGTTATGAACCAGGCCTTCTGCTAAGCTTTTGGGATGCAAAGAGAAGCAAAACCAAGTCACTGTCCTCAAATCTTTCTAATTCTAAAGGGAGCATTTTTTTAAAACCATATTGGTGGGGCGCCTGGGTGGCTCAGTCGGTTGGGTGGGCGACTTCAGCTCAGGTCACGATCTCGCCGTCCGTGAGTTCGAGCCCCGCATCGGGCTCTGGGTTGATGGCTCAAGCCTGGAGCCTGCTTCCGATTCTGTGTCTCACTCTCTCTTTGCCCCTCCCCCGTTCATGCTCTGTCTCTCTCTGTCTCAAAAATAAATAAAATGTTAAAAAAAAAAACAAAAAAAAATTAAAAAATAAAATAAAATAAAATAAAATAAAATAAAAGCATATTGGTAATGACAGTAGTGATAGCTATATTTACTTGAGTGCCTTCTTCATGCCAAGCACTGTGCTAAGGAGGTTACATTTATTGTTTTATCCGATTCTCACAACACTGTGTGGTATGTACTGACTGTAGCATTTGGAGAGCTGTATGCACATTTGCCTGAGACCCACGAGATGGGCAGACAATGCCCCACCACCTTCTTAAGACCATCACAGACTGTTGGGAGTTCTATACTGAGGAGTGTTCCTGTTAGGAGATTTCCTCTATAATGTAAAAGAATTTCATTGGTATTAGCAATGCTGTGAGCACAAAAACATGCATTTGGGTGAAGTATGATCATGCTCAACATACAGCTTATAATTGGTTACATAGACACCATTAAGTGAGAGCTAAGACTTTCAGGGAGAAACAATCTACCTTACCTGAGATGACCTCAGTGACCTCTCAGGGCTATGTTTCTCTTTTTTTACTATGTCCAGCTCTCCTTTAGTTGCATCAAGCATTTCCAGGTCTTTTCCTCTGCAAAGCTTCTGCGAAGGCTCCCCTCTGGTCCAGGAACAACCTCCCTCTGACTCCCTGCAGAGCTGCTGCTGCTTTCCATGCTCTGAGTAACAGCGTCAATTCTTCAGAGAGACCTCTCTCCACCATCCCATCCCATTCCATCATTCCCACATCACCCAGCTTATTTCCTTCCTTATTAACATAATATATAGTTAACTTATTCATTTGCCCCATCAGTTTTATTTGTCTGGATGCCCACAAAAGTGACTGCTGCAAGAGGAAACAGACCTTGCTGGTGCCATTCTCTATCATATATCCTGTCCTGAAAAAAGTTCTTAGGACATAACAGTTCAAAAATATTTAATGTAAGAATGAGTGAATGAATGAATGTGACCATAACACAAAAATTCTATAAGAGATCTTTGTGCTAATAGGCCTCTGGTCTTTGCAGAGGGCAAGGAGCAATGAAATAAGGGCCAAAGAAGACCTATTCAGCTTAGCTCAACTTTTCCTATATGCTAGACAATCTTTAAAATTCCACGGAAATTTGGGGCATCTGGGTGGCTCAGTTGGTTAAATGTCCAACTTCGGCTCAGGTCATGACCTCACAGTTTGGGGGTTCAAGCCCTGCGTCAAGCTCTGTGCTTGACAGCTCAGAGACTGGAGCCTGCTGTGGATTCTGTGTCTGCCTCTCTCTCTGTGCTGCTTCCTCCCCCACCCCCCCCCTCACCACTCATGCTCTTTGTCTCTCTCAAAAATAAACAAACATTAAAAATTTTTTTAAAAAGATTCCACAGAAATTTAAACAGGTAGCTAATGCTATTTTCCCCCGTCTCCTTATCCCCATCACTAAATTCACCACTTTTACAATCGCAGGTGCCATTTGCCAATTGCCTCCTATGCTATATACAGTACTATGCTCTGAATATAAATCATTTATGGATTTGTAACCATCACAACCATGTATGGTTGATATTATGATACACACATTACCAATAGTAATGATTATGGTAAATGATTTGCTCAAAGCCTTACGACTATAAGTGATGGCACTGAGATGAGAAATGACTAATGAACACTATAGTCAACACTGCCTGGAATAACTGTCCTCCCTGAAATTCCAGTTCTCTGGGTATGACCCTGACACCTGAGTGGGTGGCCATGTTTGAGTCACGTAGCCAAGCCTTCTAGACCATAGTGTGTTGATTCAAAGTAGAGTACTTGACCCAAGACAGTCCAAAGAAAATCCTACCTCTGAGCTTTTTTGAGTAGTTATCAAGGCAAGAAACAGGGTCCATCTTTGGTAGGTGGAAATATAAGGTTTGAGCCTCTAGAGTTTGCTGCCATATCCCCATTATTGGTCTACGGGAAGAGATACTGCAAGTCACAAACCAAGAGAAGCAGAGATGAGAGACAGGAAAATAAGATCCTAGAAATTGTTAAGTCTCTAGTTCTGATTTTCTCTGACACCCAGATGCTCCACTCTACCTCCTCAGGTTACCCGGTATATCCTAACAATTCTCTAATAAAGTTCCCATTTTGCCTGGGTCATCTTTAATTTAGTCTTTGCCATTTTGTAGCCCACGGTGTTGCATTAATTACACGTAAGCCACTGGGAAGGTAATACATTTCTCTTTAGTGTGACCCATGCAGACCAGTTCATGTTTGGGCTCATCAGCTACAATATCTCAGAGCTGGAGAATAAAGGACATAGTTGGGCATTTAGGAACTGCAGAAATCACCTCCCTGGATTCTCACACACAGAATACATGTTTTAAGAGGACGAAATGTATTCAAGAATTCTGCCCAGCAAAGCAAGGGCAACCAGCTTTGCACCAAACATAAATTATCCCTTGGTATGGAAAATGAGTAGACTTTAAATCAAATGGCCCTCATTGATATGAAATTCTTGTTACAATTCAAAAAGATTTTTTTCCTTAAGAATTCATTCCTGACAAACAAAATAAATTGTCATGCCAAACACATATGAAGATTGCAGAGATGCACCTCTATTAAATTCTACTTAGCAGGAAAGCGACTCAGGTGTTATCTAAATTTAGCCTTCCGAGCTCCCTTTCTTTCATATCTAAACACCATTTCTTGCAGCTTTTGCTTGGACCTCTAAGAGTTTAACAAATAGAAATACTTTTCACAATGCATTAAGATTAGGTCAGCTGGAGAGCTTGACCTGGTTGGATCAAATCTTGTATTGATTTCTCAAAGTATATTTTTTACTAAAACTTGGACCCTTGCAGAGAAATAGAAGAAAATGCTTCAACTATGCCTTTAGGTAAAAAAACCAAACCAGTATACATTTCTTTAAAGGCACAAAGTAGAGACAGCTTTGTCTCTGAAGCCAGTAGAGGATGCCTACCACAATCCAATGTAACTGTTTAAAATATAAAATGTGCACTCAACATTGAGACCAGAGATACTAGATAATTTAGAATCTGAAGTGGAACCATTAGTGAGGATCAGTGTGACAAAATGTCCCAGTTTGCATGCAAATGAGGGGGGTTCCTAGATATAGAACTTTCAATGCTAAAACGGGGCAGTACCAGGCAAACTGGGATAGCTGGTCAGCAGAGGGGGATACTGAGTTGACAGTGACATGATAATACTTTCTCAAACATGTCTTTCAGGGAAGCCAATGTCACCAATGTGAACTTCAGGATAACTTTTATGTTGGTTCCACTCAATCTGTGTAACGGTACCAAAGAGTCTGAACATAGCTTTCAAAACGGCTCTTTATCTTTGCTTCCTCATTTAATACTTGGAATGGTCTTTGGGGGTAATTATCAGTACTCCATTCTATAGCTGAGAATGCTGAGAAGTTAAATGACCCAAGATCACACATCGGATTGAAGAGGAGGGGACTGGAGGCAGCTTATTCTATCTGCATCTGTCTCCCTTTATCCACACTGCACTATGCTGAACACTCTTGAGTTTCATGGAGGCACCATGGTCTCTCGTCTCAGGCTTTTGTACGTGTTGTTCAACTCCTATTAAGCAGGCATTACAATCTTAATTTCCTCTCTGTTTTACTGTACTGGGAGTATTATCAGAGTAAGATTCTTTCTTTGCACCTGAGCAGCTAGCTCAAGGTCCATCCCATGATGAGTAGTCAGTAAATAACAATGAAATTAATACCTGAATGAATATCTAACTCCAAATCTGTGACATTTTGGAAAATAACTTTGACATCGTGTTCCAAGTGTCAATAACATAGGGATGGGATGTCACTGGTACCAAGGAAAAGAGACCAGGGAAAAGCACTGGGGTGATGGATTGTTCTCTTGGAATCCTCTCAGACCCTAAGTCCTATCTGCCTCTCTGGCTCCCATCTCACTCATGGCACCAGTGAAAATTACAAAGGCAACAGGTAGCCCCACCCTATCTAAAGTCTAAAATCTAATACTGGCTTTACTGCTCCCTCATTCTCATGCTTGTGATTGAAGTCACAATCACATCATGCCTAGACTAAATGTTCAGTGTTCAGGTGCCAAAAACAATGCTGGTTGGAATTCCCTAAACAAGAGATTAAAATGGTGCCATCTCATCAGAAGGAACAAGCATCTGCTTTCCATTTCCTGGCCACATTTTTGCAGTCAGAGGTCTGTCCCAGGAGGACTGTGAACCAGTGGCAAAAGAAAAAGTACTGGGAGAAGGCTAGCGAGTTTATCAAACAGCAACTGAAACCTTACCTTCTGAAGACACATACCCCCCCCCCCCCGCCCATTGCCCTAAGTATTGTTTTTATTCAGAGTAATGGATATTTAGGCTCTATCCTTAATTTGGCTATTGTTAAAAGTGCTGCTATAAACATTGGGGTACAAGTGCCCTTATGCATCAGCACTCCTGTATCCTTTGGGTAGCTTCCTAGCAGTGCTATTGGTGGGTCACAGGGTAGTTCTATTTTTAATTTTTTGAGGAATCTCCACACTGTTTTCCAGAGCGGCTGCACCAATTTGCATTCCCACCAGCAGTGCAAAAGGGCTCCCATTTCTCTGCATCCTCACCAGGATCTATAGTCTCCTGTTTTGTTCATTTTAGCCACAACTGACAAATGGCTAAAGAAGATGTGGTTTATATATACAATGGAATACTACTTGGCAATGAGAAAGAATGAAATCTGGCCATTTGCAGTAATGTCGATGGAACGGAGGGTATTATGCTAAGTGAAATAAGCCAGGCAGAGAAAGACAGATACCATATGTTTTCACTCATATGTGGGTCTTGAAAAACTTAACAGAAGACCATGGGGGAGGAGAAGGGGGAAAAAAAGTTACAGAGAGGGAGAGAGGCAAACCATAAGAGACTCTTAAGGACTGAGAACAAACTAAGGTAGGTGAGGGAGAGGGGAAAGTGGGTGATGGGCAGGGAGGAGAGCACTTGTTGGGATGAGCACTGGGTGTTGTATGGAAACCAATTTGACAATAAATTTTATTTTTAAAAAACTACAGTAATGGATCTTCTTACACACTTTTTGAAAATCTATATATAGCAAGAAGAATCAACTCGTGTGACCCTTAGAAAAAGAAAACTGCTTAAATACCAAGACCAAATTCTTCAGTGGATAATCACAAGTCAAGAAAGGAGACCCACTGGTGAGTAATCCCTCAATGGCCCCTTGAATAGAGCAAGCTGGAATCTTTCCCTGGAGGTATAGAAGACAGATCATCACCTTGCAGACTCCAGGTTTGACTCTAACTGCACTTTCCCTTTCTGCTCCCAAGAAAGCCCTCTTTTTATCTTCCTTGGATAACTTTTAAAAATGCAAATAATAATGGAGAAAACACTCCTACTATCCCAATATACAAATATTTATATTTTGTCATAATTTCTTCCCAGTCTTAAAAAAAATTTTTTTTAATGTTATTTTTGAAAGACAGTGCAAGCAGAGGAGAAGCAGAGACAGAGGGAGACACAGAATCCGAAGCAGGCTCCAGGCTCTGAGCTGTCAGCACAGTGCCTGACGTGGGGCTTGAACTCACAGGCTATAAGATCATGACCTGAGCCAAGTCAGACGCTCAACTGACTGAGCCACCCAGGCGTCCCTCTTCTTTTAATAATTTGTAATTATTACAGTTACAAATAATAATAACACCATGGTGCCCAGTCTTATTTTCCCTAACCCAAAGCGCCTCCCCAGGTAGCTCAATGTGTATCCTTCTGCCGATATGATTCCATATCCAGTGTTGCTTTGTACATACAGTAAAAAATTCACACAGTTTATTCCATTTGCTTTCTTCAAAGTTGTGTTTGAGCCTGTCCATTTTGATACAAGGAATCAAAGCACCAAATTACATTAAAAAAACAAACCACCTGTATTCCTAACTGATGCATTATAGTCTATCACATAAATACACTGCATTTTCCTTATCCATGCCTCCATTGATGGGCATTTAGGCTATTTACAAATCTCAGCCATTACAAACGATGCTGCTGCAAACATCCTTGTACATATCTCTCCACGTACATGTGAAAAGAGTTTGTCCAAGGCACATGATTACAGGCACAATTTTCATATCCTAGGATGTACATTTACAGATTTGCTAGATTCTACTAATTTGTTTCTCAAAGAGGATGCAGGGGTGCCTGGGTGGCTCACTCAGTTAAGCTTCCAACTTTGGCTCAGGTCATAACCTCGTGCTTCATGGGTTCAAGCCCCGCATCGGGCTCTTTACTAATAGCTCAGATTCTGGAGCCTGCTTCAGATTCTGTGTCTCCCTCTCTTTTGCTCCTCCCCAAATCACATTCTGTTTCTCTCTTAAAAAGAGGATGCAAATCCTCAGTCCCAGGCCTTGAGGAAGAAACCACCTCCCTCCCCTCCACCCCCAGGATGTCTTTAGATACAGTCTGAGATGACCTCAGCTTGGGCCAAAAGCTTGCCTTTTTGTAAATGAGAATGGATTAACTTATGCAGAAAAAAAAAAAAAAACACTGAAGTTCAATTTAATTCTCTGTAATCACCAGTTGTATCATTTTAAAAGCTAATAATGTATCTAAATTCTTCTATCTTGTGATAACTTAATGAATTAGCCACTAGCCCATCAGAAAATAACCCCTTGGGATAACATGTCAAAATTGAGTAAGGCACTCAAGCTTGTATTGCGTTGATGGATTTAAGGCAGGACTTTGGGCAATAATAATGTTGTTTGGAAGATGAATCTACTCATAAGAGGCCTTCCATGACAAATGACTTACTTGGAGGCTAACTATTTATGAGGTCCAGGTGGGAGAGGTATAAACTTAATTAAAGTTTGAAAACATAATAGAGCCAAAGGCAGTGCATCAATTTCTGGGTGTCCAATCAAAAAGCCAATGATGTCCTTAACAGGTTGGTGATATCTTCCTCTTGGAGCTGCAATATATAGTTATCCAACCTACATGGTTCTGATTGCTGCTGATCTGCTAAAGCCACATCAACCTATACACATACTTCTTTTCTTCTTTCTCTGTGTCTGCTTATGAGACCAATTCATCTCAGCTGGGAGAGAATCACAACAGTTTCTATCACATACACTTTACACTGGATCCTAATAAAACCAAGGATAAGGCTGGCTGCCCACCCCTATTCATTAAGGGCTCAGTCTACCTGTAACTGGGAAATCACATAAACTGTCACTGCCCCATGCTCTGGGGCTCAGTGATGCCTGGAACTCAAGTACAGTATCACATAAAAATATTTTAAAGACTCATTTGAATCACAACCCAGGGAATCAAATACACCTGAGCATCCCTAAAACAGAAATAAATATAAACAACTCAGGACAGGGCTCGGATATACCAGCCAAGCATTCATTTTGATACACTTCATGGTAGTGCGAGGCGATATATCTGAAATACAATGTGATAGCTTCAGTAGTTCCCTACAGAGGAAGAAGCTGATATAAAGGGCTAAATTACTCCCAACTTTGTGTCCCATTTAAAACACATCCAGCAGTCACTTCACTAAGCAGCAGGGTCATTTTTATAAATAGGTGTCCTTCTTTGGGATGCTTGAAAGAAACCAAACAAAGTTACATGTTTGTATGAGGCTAGTCCTGAAGACATACACACACACATTCCTATAATAGTCAATGACTCTAAAAGAGGGGAGAAGTGTCACCATGTGGGAGATGTACACCACTGTGGTATCATCAATCAGTCTCAACTCAGGTCAAGTCTGGTGGAGAGGGATGTACCCCATGACCTTTGAACTCCACAGCCAATAGAATGCAGTGGTTCTCAACCCAGGGTGTTTTCAAAGACATTGATGCCGAAGCTCCAACCCAGACCAAGTCAGAATCTCTACAGAAAGACCCCTAGTATCTTTCAAAAATTCCAAGTGATTCAACTTTGCACCCAAGGTAGAGAAAGTCAGGTTCAAAGAATCTGAGACTTCATTAATATTTTCTAAACTTCAGCAAAATAAAAAATATTTCCTGGCTTCTTCCAACAAAATGGTGGCTCACATTGCAGTTGCAACTACAAATTTGCTTTCTCCATATTAACATTGTTCAAAACCCTCAGGGATGAGAAACGTAATAGGTAACTTTTAGTGAGAGCTTATTACACACCAGGCATAGTACTAACCAATTTCCATGCTTTATATCTCAGTAAATCCTTACAACAACCCTAAGAGGTAAGCATTCCTATTATTCCCATTTTTATTAATGAATGAGCAGAGTCCCAAAGAGGTTAAATAATTTGTCCACAGTCACAATTTCACCAAGAGGCAGAGCCCAGGCTCACGCCCACATCTCTCAGTTGCATGGCTCTACATTTCACCAGTCGTTTTTTACTGCAGCCAGTCTTTGAAATGTGAAGTTATCACTTTTAAAGAAAAAGCAGCAATATATTTCATGTATCTGGTTGTCAGTTCTTGTGAGGAAAATTCAGGGACCTCTCAAACCCTTCCATCAACTCAATGTGTGGCTGCCAAGGATTTAGACACCTCTCTTTCAATGTAGTGTTGTTACAGTCAGACAACCTTTGACAAAAACTCACGTTCTTCCTGTTCCCAGCCACAAGACTTTGGCCAATTGTTTATCTTATTATCAAACTCAGTTGCACGATCTGTAAAATGGGGATAATACCTACCTGCCAGCATTATCAGGATTAAAAGTAATTCCATTTATGAAATCTCCTAGCATGACTCAAGGATTAACACATGGTAATCTCTTGCACTGCAAGTATGTGTCAGAGGTACTGAGACTGTGACTATCAAATCGAATCTTTCTTATCTCCAGCACCACCCAATAATTACAGAGTGAGTCTCTTTTTTCAAAGTGCTTTTCCATCGATTATCTCATTTTACCCAGTTTATATCGAACACTAGTTGCAGCAGCTGTGTGCTGTTATATTTTTTATTCTAAGACCCCCAAAGGGAATCAATGGTGCCCCCATGTTGGTAAGGTTTTAATAGATGCAAATTTGCAAGGCATGATGCATTTATTAATCCCTCATTGGAGTAAACTGTAACAAAGCCAGCAGGAGCAATCATTAATTTACATTAATAGCTTTCAGTGTCGTATACCCCAGTGCCTGACATGAAACAGTAATCTGAAACCAAACTATGACTGTGTCCTACATGAGTTAATGTATAACAGCCCTCTAGACCCAGTCCTCATGCATTTCAACAAGGGGAAGATGTGTTGATGCATTACAATGCACATAGGAAAACATTCTAACTCCTTACCATTGCCTTCAAGGTACTATCCTCTCCAGACCCATCTGAGACCATTCATACTCTCTTCTTCAGCCAAGTGAGCCTTTGGGCTCATTTCTACCTCAGGATCTTTGTACATGTTCGTAATACTGCCTGAAACATCCCCCCTGTTCTTTGTGTCATTGGATCTTTTTAATCCTATCTGTCCCAGATCAAATCTTACCTGGTCAGAAAGTTCTTTCCTGACCCCCTTATCTAAGATGCCCTCCCTAGGAACTCATCATCACTTCACCCTATTTCCTTCAACAGCATTTATAATATTTCAAGTTTATCTTATTTATAGTTATTAATTTCATATTCTGATTACCCCATGAATGCAATCTCTAGAGGCAGGGACCCTTTATGCTTTGTTGACTACTCCATGTCTAGTGTTTAGAACTATGCCTGGGGCATAGCAAGTTCTCAGTAAACACTGGTTAAATAGGAGAATGAATGAACCACCTTAATGTCAGCATCTTCTCTCAAAGTCTCAAAATGTTTTTCACAAGAGTTCAATGCTTTTGATGACCTCTAAGAGTTCACATTTTCTAAGATTATGTCCTCAGAATCTTTTTTTCATTCTCAGCACTTTCCCTCTTATCCACCCCCCCAACTCCTACCTCCTCCACTCATGATTGCCAAATCCATGCCTCCAAGAGAACTGTCTGTTGTGATAGAATAGATGTGTATTTGCAAGGGAACCAAAAACCTGTAGCTTGACTCAGTAAGAAAGTCATAGTCATTGAAGAGGAAGGAAGATTCCAAGTATACGGTGGAGTCCTGCACTTGGACTACACTTGGATAGATTTGTGTCTATTTTAGCTTCCAGTGGTTCCCCATGTCTGGGTCCTAGGCAAGAGAGAGGATTCTCTGAAATTAGACAGGAAGATTCACTAGGATACTGGATTATAAGGGTCTCAGCTCCAAAATGAAGATTTTTTTTCAGATGAGACTTCTTTATTCCTCCATCAAACCAACAAAACAAACAAAACTAAACTAAACTCCAGCAGAATTGGGCCCTATTTTCATTAAGCACCCCACTCCAAACAATGAAAAGTTCCTTAATGATGTCCTGTATTCACACCTCCCATTCAAAGCATACGAGCTTCATAGCTTCCTTTGTTCCTAGACAGTCTTTCTTTTTCACCGTTGTTGTTCATAAACTTCTACTTAATCCATCAGCTTCTTACTCTAAAAACAACAAACGATTGGGGCGCCTGGGTGGCTCAGTCAGTTGGGCATCTGACTTCGGCTCAGGTCATGATTTTGCAGTGAGTTCGAGCCCCACATCAGGCTCTGTGCTGACGGCTCAGAGCCTGGAGGCTGCTTCAGATTCTGTGTCTCCCTCTCTCTCTCTCTGCCCCTCCCATGCTCATGCTCTGTCTCTCTCAATAATAAATAAATGTTAAAAAAATAATAAAAACAACAAATGATTTCTAAGTTCAAGATAACAGTAAGATCTAGCACTGACTAAACACAAACTAAATACCAGGCACTGTACCACACACTTTGCTCTCAGTATGAAGTGTATTTCATATAATCTTCACTGGAACGCCCCTGAGGACCTGAGGAGGGAGGTTCAGAGGAGGAATTAGTTTGCCTAATGTCACACAGGCATCTACGGTGGAGTCCTGGCTCCAATCTACTGCCTTACTCACCATACCATTAATTGGGTAGAGAACGTCAAGAAACACAACTTACGGTCAGCAACACCGTCTGCGGTGTAGGAGCATGACTCCACTATGTTGTTTAGTGCTATTTAGTTTCTGCTTCTGAGAAAGAGTAGGAGGCTAACAGACAACTCCTGGCTGGCCTGAATGGAGATGTGCACTCATGGAAAATACCATAGTACCTTTGATAGCCTTGCCCTTTCTGGGTCCTCTGCCTGGCTCCTGTTTACCAATTAGCTGAACAGTGCTGTATTGCAACAAGGCATAAATGGAGTAATGAATTGAGATGCAGGTTTCATAAAAGTGATTAACTGCTAAATTCCAGTTCAGCTAACAGTTCAATTATCCTATTTTGCATCTCAGCCTTCCATCCACTTCTGCATTCACAGAGCTCCAATCACCGAGGCACCTACATCTTTCCCATTACCATTAATTAAGCCATCGCTCTTTCCCAGGAATCTGTCCACCCTCACTCGTGAGCTGGATTTCCAAATGAGCACAGAAAGGGAGGGTGTTGAGAAACAGCTCTAATAATGCTGGAACAGGGGGTTGACCCAGAGTGGATTTAACAACCTGAACATATCGCCACCACCTTCATGTGAGAACACAAATGCAGACAAATTCCAGGTAGCATTTCTTCAAAGAAAATAGGCAGTAGGAAGTACCAGAGGAGGGGCAAAGACCTTAGCTGAGGTTCTCATGTGTCCACAATGGCTAACAAGCTCCTGAGCAATTCAAGCACCCAGAAGTAAGCAGTATTAACTAGGTGATCATTCAGGACAGGACTCTCTATTTGAGTTTATTTGACTATTGGGCACTATTTGACTTAAAATGTCAGAAAGATAATCATGAGTCCCACATTCCCATCCCCCCACCCCTGCTCCAGGATAGACTTTGATCTGTTTACTTCCTGGATTGATCAGGGTTCTTGGTTACAAATGACAGTATCTGACAGAGATTTGTTTATTAAGTAAAGGAGCTCTTCAGAAAGATAGTGAACTGTCCACCAAATTGCACCCCAAATGTACACACATGTGAACTTCCACCATGCATGTCTCTTCTTACTTCAGCGAATGATCCTTAAAGATAATGACACAGCTCCCTGAAGACCTCCGACCTCCCTTGCTTCATTTATTCCTCCATCTCCCTCACATCCATACCACATCTTCACAAGTCCCTTTTACATTCCAACAGAACACAGTGTGTCCTTCACTACCGAGCCTCTGCACGTGCAACTTCCCATCCAGAACGTTCTTCCCCTAGTTTGCTGCTACTCACCCTGTGAACTCAGAGATACCCTTGTTCCAGACTCGACTGAGAGCTTGGGTTACAAGCTCTCTTTGCACTGCATGTTCATTCCATGAATCCAAAGAATATACATGCATGGTTCTCGGTTGTATTCACAGCAGCTAAGAGAATCCCTGGCTCATAATAGATACTCCACATATATGTGTTCAACTAATTTCTCCCAACTCTGACTTCAAATAAACACACTATGGGAGAGGCAGATGAGTAGTAGGTTATCTGTGCATCACCCCTCAGCCTGCTTGTCCAATGAGCCCATTTATGCCATCTTTTCCCTGGACCCAGTATGTTGAAGTGTCCACTACAAATATGAACCCTGAGAAGCTCACTTTTCCCCCAACATTTCTTTGACTCCTCTTACTAGCCCTCATTGCCCCAAAAACAAAACTCAGTTTTACTGAAACATGAACATGCAGGTAGATTGTATACTAGAACCTTGACTTCCTATGTGAGAATGTTTTGTATGCAACTATCTTCTTTCTGGTGATGCCCATTCAACAGCCTAGAGGGAAGGGGCATCTCTGTCCTTTTCAGAAGGACAGCAAAGCACCACACTGCTAGCTGTCATTTATCCATGAGAAGCCACTATAGTGGGCAAATTGAGACACCTGTGTTCAACTTCTGATGCTTCCCCCTACTAGCCATTTGACTTTGTTTCAAAAACAAATGAGCTGGTATTTCCCACTACACTGGCAGGATGGGCAACTGGAAGTAGGCAAATCTGATATTTTGTAAAGAAAAAGAAAAAATGAGATACTTCTTTAACACATGTTTGTCAGGTGAGACCCAACTCTGATATCTCAGTTTTGCTCATGAATGTGTATGTTTAAATATAAGAGATTTCACATACCTCAATGTAATCAAGGCTGTATATGAAAACCTCACAGTGAACGTCATACTCAATGGGGAAAAACTAGGAGCTTTCCTACTAAGGTCAGGAACAAGAATGTTCCCCTTTCACCCCTTTTATTCAATGTAGTACTGGAAGTCCTTAGCCACAGCAATCACACAACAAAAAGAAATAAAAGGCATCCAAATTGGTAACGAAGAAGTAAAACTCACTACTTGCAGATGACACCATAGAAAACCTTAAAGATTCCACCAAAAAAACACTGCTAAAACTGAACACCGAATTCGGTTAAGTCACAGGATACAATATCATTGTGCAGAATAATGGAACAACAGAAAGAAAATTAAGAAAACAATCCCATTTGCAATTGCACCAAAAATAATAAGACACCTAGGAATAAAACTAAACCAATAGATGAAAGACCTGTGCTCTAAAGGCTAAAAAACACTAATGAAAGAAATTGAAGACAACACAATGAAATGGAAAGACATTCCATGCTCATGGATTGGAAGAAGAAATACTGTTAAAATGTCTATACTACCCAAAGCAATCTACAGATTTAATGCGATCACTATCAAAATACTGGGAATGCAAACTGGTGCAGTCACTCTGGAAAACAGTGTGGAGGTTCCTCAAAAAATTAAAAATAGATCTACCCTATGACCTAGTGATAGCACTGCTAGAAATTTACCCAAGGGATACAGGAGTTCTGATGCATAGGGGCACTTGTACCCCAAAATTTATAGCAGCACTTTCAACAAGAGCCAAATGATGGAAAGAGCCTAAATGTCCAACAACTGACAAATGGATAAAGAAGATGTGGTTTATATATACAACAGAATACTACTTGGCAATGAGAAAGAATGAAATATGGCCATTTGTAGCATCGCTGATGGAAATGGAGGTTATTATGCTAAGAGAAATAAGCCAGGCAGTGAAAGACAGATACCATATGTTTTCACTCGTAGGTGGATCCTGAGAAACTTAACAGAAAACCATGGGGGAGGGGAAGAGGGGGGAGAGTTACAGAGAGGGAGGGAGGCAAACCATAGAAGACTCTTAAATGAGAAAAGACTGAGGGTTGATGGGGGGGTGGGGGACAGGAGAAAATGGGTGATGGGCACTGAGGAGGGCACCTGTTGGGATGAGCACTGGGTGTTGTATGGAAACCAATTTGACTATAAATTATGTTAAATTAAAAAAAATACCAACAGCATATTTCACAGAACTAGAATAAACAATCCTAAAATTTATATGGAACCACAAAAGACTCTAAATAGCCAAAGCAATTCTGAAAAAGAAAAGAAAAGCTGGAGGGGTTCCTGGGTGGCTCAGTCAGTTAAGTGTCTGACTTCGGCTCAGGTCATGATCTCAGGGCTCATAGGTTCAAGCCCCATGTCGGGCTCTGTGCTAATAGTTCAGAGCCTGGAGCCTGCTTTTAGATTCTGTGTCTCCCTCTCTTCCTCCCCTCCCTCCTCTCTCCTTCTCCGTCTGCCTCTCTCTGTCTCTCAAAACCAAATAAACATAAAAAAATTTTTAAACAAGAAAAGAAAAGCTGGAGGCATCACAATTCCACTCTCCAAGTTATATTACAAAGCTGTAGTAATCAAAACAGCATGGTATGAGCACAAAAACAGACACATAGAG
This sequence comes from Panthera tigris, assembly GCF_018350195.1. Taxonomy (NCBI): domain Eukaryota; kingdom Metazoa; phylum Chordata; class Mammalia; order Carnivora; family Felidae; genus Panthera; species Panthera tigris. Next base: position 36,690,596 of record NC_056675.1, read on the forward strand.
CAACACAACAAAATAGAAAACCCAGTGGAAAAAAAAAAACCCCACAATTATATGGTCAATTAATATTTGACAAAGCAGGAAGAATATCCGGGGGGAGGGAAAAGACAGTCTCTTCAACAAAAGGTGCTGGGAAAACTGGTCAGCTACTTGCAAAACAATGAAACTGGACCACTTTCTCACACCATACACAAAAATAAACTCAAAATGGATTAAAGACCTAAAATTGAGACCCCAAGCCATAAAACCCTAGAAGAGAACACAAACAGTAATTTCTCTGACATCAGCCATAGCAACATTTTTCTAGATACATCCTAAGGCAAGGGAAATAAAAACAAAAATAAACTATTGGGACTACATCAAAGTTAAAAGCTTCTGCACAGTGAAGGAAATAAATTAAAAGCCAACCTACAAAATGAGAGAAGATATTCGACAATGACGTATCCAATAAAGGGTCAGTATCCAAAATAAAGAACTTATACAAATCAACACCTGAAAAAACAAATGATCCAATTAAAAACTGGGCAGAAGACACAAACAGACATTTCTCCAAACAAGACATCCAGATGGCCAATAGATACATGAAAAGATGCTCAACATCATTCATCATCAGGGAAATGCACATCAAAACTACAATGAGCTATTACTTCACACCTGTCAGAATGGCTAAACTAAAAAACAGAATAAACAACAACCGTTGGTGAGGATATGGAGAAAAAGAAACCCTCCTGCACTATTGGTGGGAATGCAAACTGGTGCAGTCACTGTGGAAAACAGCATGGAGGTTCCTCATAAAATTAAAAACAGAACTATTCTGCGATCCAGGAATCACAGTACTGGGTATTTACCCCCAAAATGCAAAAATGCATTTTTGCAAAAAGCAAAAAAAAACCTGGCTGGCTCAGTCAGTAGAGCATGTGACTAGATCTTGGGGTTGTAAGTTTGAGCCCCACATTGGATGTAGAGATTACTTAAAAATCTTAAAAAAAATACAAAAATACTAATTCAAAGGGATACATACACCCCTATGTTTATTGTAGTATTATTTATAATAGTCAAATTATGGAAGCTTCACTCATAGGTGGATCCTGAAAAACTTAACAGAGAACCATGGGGGAGGGGAAAGGGGGAGAAGTTACAGAGAGGGTGGGAGGCAAACCATAAGAGACTCTTAAATACTGAGAAAAAAACTGAGGGTTGATGGGGGTGTGTGTATATATACATATACACAACACAAACAAAATATTATTCAGCCATAAAAAGGATGAAATCTTGCCATTTGCAATGACATAGATGGAGCCAAAGAGTATAATGCTGCACAAGATAAGTCAGATAAAGACAAGTATATGATTTCACTCATATGTAGAATTTAAAAAACAAAACTAATAAGCAAAGGAAAAAGAAACAAAGAAACAAACTGATGATTACCAGAGGGGAGGGGGTAGGGGGAAAGGTGAACTAGGTGATGGGGATTAAAGGGTGCACCTGTTGTGATAAGCACCAGGTGAGGCATCAAAGTATTGAATCACTACATTATACACTGGAAACTAATGTAACACTGTATATTAACCATACTGGAATTAAAATTTTTAAAAATAAAAGATTCCGCATGTGAGATCTTACTGTATTTGTGTTTCTCTGACTTATTTTACTTAGCATTAATACCCTCAAGGTGGAACCACGTTGTCACAAATGGCAAGATTTCATTCTTTTTAGGGCTGCATAGTATTCCATTGTTTGTGTCTATACACTACATTTTCTTTATCCATCTACCCATTGATGGACACTTTAGATTTATTGTGGCAATCATTTTGAAGCATATAGAAGTATTGAATCATGTTGTTATATTTCTGAAACTAATATATGTCAACTGTACCTCAAAAAAAAATTTTTAATCACAATACTAACATTTACTTAACATTATGATGTGGCCAGTAATAGGCACTTTCAGGCACAATCTTATTTGATCATCACAAGAGCCTTGTGAGCTGGTATCTGAATTTTAAATATCAGGAAATGGAATCTCCAGGAGGTTAAGCAGTGTGCTCAAGGTCAAGTAACGATAAGAGGGAGATTTGGGATTCCAACTCAGGCTGTCTAGTCCCAGAGTGCCCTTAGCTCTTAACTTGTCCCTAAGTTATAGGTAAAATATGTATAATGTATGGTGATGGGTACACAATAATTGTTCAATAAATGTCACTTTAATAAATAAAAGATGGCTGGATGTCTAGTTAAGTGGGTGGATGGTTAAACAGACAGATGGGTTAATAGATGAGTAGAAAGGAATGCTGTCTTTAGGGGCACCTGGGTGACTCAGTCAGTTGAGCGTCCTACTTCAGCTCAGGTCATGATCTCGCAGTTGGTGGGTTCAAGCTCCTCATCAGGCTCTGTGCTGCCAGCTCAGAGCCTGAAGCCTGCTTCAGATTCTGTGTCTCCCTCTCTCTGCCCCTTCCCCGCTCATGCTCTCTGTGTCTCAAAAATGAATAAACGTTTAAAAAAAATAAAAAATCAAGAAAGAAAGGAATGATGTCTTTTTCCTGAAGATGATCTCCAACATGGCTTGCTTTGTGGACAAGGCTTAGCCCACAGAGCCTTCAGGCACAGATGTTGTTCCTGGAAACAGGGGTTTGTCTCCTAAAACTGCATTCAACAAGAACTCCATACTCCCTCCTCTATTGCCAAGCCATGTCTGCAACTACCAGGAGCCGCTAGAGGAAAAGTGGAGAGGAGGCAGAGTGTTTGCACACGCCTCATCCCCAAGGACAGAGGACATCTGGAACAGGTGTCATTAATCATCCATCTCCCGCTGACAGGTGGGCTGCAGCACAGTCTTGGAAATCCATAGGCTGGGCCCCACAGCCACACGGATGCCATCCAAGAAGGCTTAGTGTTGAGGTTCGATTGCCATGTTTAAACATAAACAGCTCGTTTTTCCCGTGCCTTGTTTTCTGTGTTTCCATTATCTGGCGAAGTTGGGTCCAATTGAGAAGGAGGCAGCTGTGTTTGGGGAGCGATTGTCTTCTTCCCAGTGGGCACGTGAGCTGAGTTCTCTATTGTCCACATCTGTGGCCGCCTGGCTGAAAACCCAAAGAGATGCTTCTATCTTTTTCGGCACAAACACGTTTAGCCTGAAGCCCAGAAACGAATCTGCAGTAAATGGCCTCTTCCAAAGAGGAGAGCCTCATGGGCTGGGCATCCCCCTCCTTGTTCCTTAGGACACAAAGATGTGCTGTTTTCAAACACCTACCATGTATCATAGCCTGGCACGTATTAGATCTTTGAAGCAAATCAAAAAAAAGTTTTCACCGTAGGGATGGAGAAATGGAGTACCAAAAATTGCAGATTTACAAAAGTCACCAAACAAGATCTGAATCCAAAGTTGATGTCTATGCCACTCTATTATGTTCTGTGCACACCAGGAGACACTTTCAGTCCTGAGCAAGCACAACCTGAGCACTGTCAGAAAGCCCCCCTCTACTTCTGCTTTTTAAGTCCCTTCATCAAGATTTTTTGACATGAAAAAGCCCCAGGAAGAACCAGAACCTGATGGAAAAGACGTGGCTTCTGGAATCAAACAAACCTGAGACTGAATCTTGGATCCATCACTATCTGGTACCATATATCACTAAACTTCAGTTCCCCCACTTGCAAGATAGACATGAAAGTTATATCCATTTGAGAGGAAAGTGGAGATTACATGAGAGAGAAATCATGTTCATCCTTTGAGGCTTAGCATAAGTATCAGTTACTCAGAAACACCTTCCCTGGCCCCTAAATCAGGTTAAATCTAGTTGCTTTTCACCATGAAGATTTTCACTATACCCTATGCTTCTCCTTGTAGAACACCTATTATGCTCGTAATTCCTTCTTAACTACATGTCCCCCTTCTAGACTCTAAGAATTATGATAATTGAATGTATTTTCCTTGTCTTCCACTCTATAACCACGTCCTAGAACAGCACTGGACATATAATGCATAAGCAAGAAATAATTACTGAATTGCAGTGATATTTACAAATCAACTAGCATAATTCCTGGCACGCAGTAGGTATTCAGTAAGCATTAGTTCTTCTTCTTTTTCCCCTGGATGTATTGAAACACATGAGGTTTCCTTATTCCCTCTTCTTTATTAAAACCAGTCTTGATGGAAAAAAGAAAAGCGGTAGGCCAAAGCAGCTAACACAAGCCAAACGCTAAACAGGGCAGTGCTAACAAGTCTTAGGCAACACGGAAAAGGGCTGCAAGCCCAAGAGTGTGGTCAGGAATGATCAACACATACTTTGTAATGTTTATGTATAATGTGGTAGAATACTGAGGGGTAGAGGCCAATGGTTGGTAGGTTGGCATAGCAGGTAGCTAGCAAGCAAAGAAATGCAAGTGGAAAATGGGGCTGGGTATGGGGGGGGGGGTGGACTCAGATGTGGCCTTCCACCCAGAGGCAGACATGAAGGTTGCCGAGTCAGAACAGTTGCCTCACAGACTCCCTTCCATTTGATGGAACGGCTACTTCTGGCCTCCCTGACAGCAGTGCCAATATTTGGATGCCAAGCGGTAGCCTTCTTGGGGCTAGAACATGGGAATTCACTGTGAACTGACCTTTGCTGGGAGCCAGGGAAAGGAGAGGATAGGCAAGGGAGAAGTTGTGGACCGAGTCTTGAAAACGGCTTACTCAGAAAGAGATGGCAACCTAGTGCACCTTCTCTTACTGATTCCTGACCTTGATACTGACCCTGTCGCCCTTGAAACAGTTTCCTGCCTGGCTTCTGAGTGCCAGGCACATGCTTCCTTCTGACCCTGTAATGTGAGCTGTTTCTTGTTGACTGGCTCCGTCCTTGCCCCTTCTCTGTGACTCCTACTTGAATAATGAGCTCTAAATATATTTTCTTGTTCTAAACCATTTTTCTTTTCTAATGCTAAATTATAAGGCTTGTGTGTGTCAGCAGGAAAACGTGCCCTGCTTTTCCAAAGGATGCAGAGATGCTCTAGACATTCTTCCAAACTGCTGGGGGTGGGGGGTGCATTTCCACTGTCGTACCAGTCCTGGAGTGGAGGCTGGTCCATGGGCAGCACACATCCGAGCAATTACTGGCTCAACCCCAAGCTCCCCAATTATTTCTGAAAACGTTCAGAATGAAGAAAGACCTGCTCCTAATTATTTAAAATGAAAAGCCAGAGATGCACATATGGCAAAGGACTTCTCGTACCTCCTTTATTTCTCACATCTGGCTGGCACCATCAAATACCACTGAATTTACCTGGACTTCTTGTAAGTCCCAGAAATTACAGGCAAACCAACAACAGCTCAAATTTTTTTCCTCTTCATATCATTATCGCCAGCTAATGGAGGGGTGGTTATAGGAAAAAAAAAAAGGATCAGAGACAGATGATTCTGGGTCTCTCACTGTTATGCTCTTTCCTGGAAAAAGAGAACTTACTCTTTGGGTCCCATTTGATTTTTTTTCTTTGAATCACGTAAAATATCAGTCTTGTAGAAAATGTGACACAATTAGCCATTACCTACAAGTTGGGTCCTTTTTAGAGAGGAGTTCTTGTCCATTAAGAAGCAAGTGTTATCAAAGCCAGAGTTAACAGGTTCAGCATAACAGACATTTGCACATGCAAATGGCAGGAAGCAGTGAAGTTAAATACAGATAGCACCAGCCATGAAGTCAGAGGCCCTCCTGACCACCAGTATCTGAATAACCTTGGGCAACTTTCTTGATCTCTGCAACTGAGTCTCCTCGCTGGGTGGGCTGGGATCTCCCTAGATGGTTTCAAGGGGCCATTCTAAGGCTCATATAAGGTAATACATGAAATCAGGATACCTGCATTAGAATCCTTACATCCCTAGGTTCTATTCTCTGCCCCTGGGTTAATAGGAATACTCCCCAAACAAATCAGGAAACATAAACCTCTAACCAGAAACCTTAGAAAATCCAGGGAAGTGGTGACCCTTTTATTACAATTCTCAAAAATGCAAATCTCTCTACCTATTTAACTGGGTTATCCAAAGAACAGAGAAAGGGTTTTTATTATTCATTACTTTGAGGGAAAATTGATTAGAAGTGTGACTTTACCTGGAAAAAGGCTATGGCTCTGATTTAAATCTGAATACACTTCCAGGCTGGTGGATGGTATCATTTACCACCACGCCCCCACCACACACACACACACACACACACACACACACACACACGCACGCTCTCTCGCTCTCTCTCTCTCTCTCTCTCTCTCCAACTTGTGTGGAGATACTGGAAAATATTAAATAGCAATTTTAAATTATAAAAGACAAGGGGCCTTATATTCACTGATGGTCTCCTCTCCCTGGGCAGCTCTGAATTAGGAAAAGCATAGAGTCCTAAAAATAACAGGGCAAGAGAGAGACACTCTTTCACACGGGTTTGTATGAGCACTTTGATCACTTTCCCATCAAACTGTGCATTTCTGTATAGGAAACAAAGAACAGCTTGTCTCCACAGTCTATTATAATTACCACTAAATGCTCCAGAAACTTGGCAGTTTTGAATTTCATAACACCCATGACTGACATTCCTAATTAATACTATTGTTTTTCTCCTCTGGCTGAATTTCCTGAATGCCAACATGCATCGCATACACTAAAAACAGACATTAAAGAAAATAACATCAGTGTTAATCTCCAGCATAAATATATCAAATGCCTCAGTGAAGTGTATAGAAAAGAGCTGGATTCCTATAAATAATGGAGCATCCCTGCCCGATCATCTTTATCCTCCTACGCTAATAAGATGATAATCTTTCTCCTCCTGTGTCCTTGCTCTCAGATTTCAGAACAGCTTTGGGTGAAGTGCACTCCCAGCTCTTTTCTTCTCTTGCTTTGCTTTTAAGTTGCAGATTGAAACTTTCAAAGAAAACCTTCTAGCTTAAGTTAGAAAAAGCATCCACTGGGCACTCTATAAATAGGGAATCCACAGAAGACAGCAAGATGGTGTAATTTGTGCTTTCTAATGGATGCTTCTCTGGTTTGCGTTGAGCTAAGAGCATCCAGTATTTGCTGATGTCCTCGTTTACTATGTTGGATGGTTTACAGCAGGGATTTTGGCATCAGGGGGCTGTACATTTTGAATCCTGCCTCTGCCATCTAGCTGGGCCACTTCCGTAAGCTTTTTCTGAGCCTCAGTTTTCTCATCTGTAAAGGGTAGGTAATAATAGTACCCACTGCACAGGGCTGCTGTGAGAATCCAATGAAAAAAATATTTAGCAGAGATCCTGGCACAAAGTAAATAGTAATCCAGTGTACTTATTAAATTTACCATAAAAACATACCCAGGCCTAAGAAAATACCAGGCACAGGGGCACCTGAGTGGCTCAGTCGGTTGAGCACCTGACTGGCTCGGGCATGATCTCACCACTTGTGAGTTCAAGCCCCGCATCGGGCTCTGTGCTGAAAGCTCGGAGCCTGGAGCCTGCCTCCAGTTCTGTGTCTCCCTGTCTCTCTGCCCCTCTCCTGCTTGTGCTCTCTTTCTCTCAAAGATTAAGTAAATGTTTAAAAAATAATAAAATTTAAAAAATTTTAAAAAAAGAAAATACCAGGCACATAATACAAACACAACAGACTCATATGGTTGAAATGATAAGAAAGATACCCGTCTGAGGTGCCCAGGACTCTAAATTGTTTGAAGAAAAAAGAAAGGAATTTTGTGAGAGTCTAGGATACACATGGTAATGAGGGATAGACAGCTGCTTCTTCCATAGATGCCCAGGGCCTCAGTATCAAAAGGCAGAAACTTAAAAATGAAAATTAAGCCTTGTGACTTGAGAGGTGTATGCATATATGATTCTACACCTTCCGTTCCTCACCCCATAATCACTGGTTTCGTTGGTGTTGCTTTTGATCTTGATGAGTTCCCTATGGATGTGGGCTACAGAACGATTTTACCCACTCAGCATTCCTATCTCGCTTCCTCTAGTTTTTCTTTTTAATTCAAAATGGATTATTATGTACTACCTTTATTGTGGTGAAATACAACATAAAATTTACCATTGGTGACATTTAGTACATTCACCATGTTGTACAACCCTTACCACCATGTAGTTTCAGAACATTTTCATTGCCCAAAAAGAAGTCTCACCAAGTTCACCCATCCCACCCACATCTCCCCTGACAACCACCAGTTTGGTCTCTGTATTTAAGAGTCTGGTTTTCTGTTGGTGTCTTTTTTTCTTTGTTCGTTTCTTAAATCCAACCTCTGAGCAAAATCATACGGTATGCATCTTTCTCTGACTTATTTCACTTAGCATTATACCTTCTAGGTCCGTCCACGATGTTGCAAATGGCAAGGTTTCACTAAGAGTACCCTCACCATGATGAACACTGAATAATGGTTCAATCATTATATGGTATACCTAAAACAAATATGACACTGTATGTTAATTACACTTTAATGTTTTAAATTTTTTTTAACGTTTTATTTTATTTTTTTGGGACAGAGAGAGACAGAGCATGAACGGGGGAGGGGCAGAGAGAGGGAGACACAGAATCGGAAACAGGCTCCAGGCTCTGAGCCATCAGCCCAGAGCCCGACGCGGGGCTCGAACTCACGGACCGCGACTCGTGCCCTGAGCTGAAGTCACCCGCCCAACCGACTGAGCCACCCAGGCACCCCTACACTTTAATGTTTTAAAAAAAGGAAACCTCACATCCCATAAGCAGTTCTTACCAATCCCTAAAAACCATGTATCTGCTTTGTGTCTATGAATTTGTGTCTGGATTTGCCCATCTGGATACTTGATAAAGGGAATCATACACAACATTTGACCTTTTATGTCTGGCTTCTTTCATTCACGTGTAATGTTTTCAAGGTTCATTCACCTTGTTGCATATATTAATACTTCATTACTTTTGGTGTCTGAATAACAATTCACTGTATGGATAGGCCACATTTTGTTTATCTAGTAATCAGCTGATGGAAAGGTGCCTGGGTGGCTCAGTCAGTTAAGCATCTGACTTCGACTCAGGTCATGATCTCACGGTTCATGAGTTCCACCCCTGCGTCAGGCTCTGTGCTGACAGCTCAGAGCCTGGAGCCTGCCTCAGATTCTGTGTGTGTGTGTGTGTGTGTCTCTCTCTCTCTCTGCCCCAGCCCTGCTTGCACTCTGTCTCTCCAAAATGAATAAATGTTAAAAAAAAAATTAATCAGCTGATGGACATTCGGCTATTAGGAGTTGTGTTGCTATAAACATTCACGTGCAAGTCTTTTTGTGGACCTCTGAACTTAGATATATATTTGCCAGATCATACGGTAATTCTATGTTTAACTTCTAGTTTTGATATCCTAAGTTTCTACTCAAGAGTCATCCCTTCCTCATGCTCTCTCCCCCTGGTTTTACCTCAACCAGTCACCTTACTGAACCCTCTTTAACAGGTCTGATTTAGGGATAGATCTGTGACCCAGGCTAACCCAAGGAACATAAGCAACATGGCTTTTGCAGAAATTCAGCTTCCACCTTACTGCTGGATGGGCAAAGGCAGTAATACAGAAGCTGCTGGTGGCCATAATTCCACTGAGAGAGCCTGTCTGAAAATGAAGCTGAAACACAAGAAAGAATTTAAGGGCTGATTCTTTGAAATATCATTAGAGGATCGGGATCCCATCATGCCTAATAGGAAAGACAGATATACCCTGTGGAATTTTCAGCTTTGTGAGATAACATTTTGTTTTTATTTAGTTTTGAGTTGAGACTTTGTTGTTATTCAACTATTCTATGTGGTTACTCAGACAATACTAATGGATTGAGTACCTGGGTAAGGATTGTTTCAATTTAAATTTTGTAACATATCATGAATACTCCATATGTAGCTATGATGCTTATTTTCATGTGTCAACTTGACTGGGCAAAAAGCCACCAGATATTTGGTTAAACATTATTCAGGGTGCATCTGTGCAGTTGTTATTTTTTTTTTTTTTTTTTTCTTTTGAGAGAGACAGAGACAGTGCAAGTGGGGGGAGGGGCAGAGAGAGAGGGAGACAAAGAATACCAAGCAGGTCCACACTGTCAGCAGAGCCCCACATGGGGCTCAAACTCACAAAATTGTGAGATCATGAGCTGAGTTGAAACCAAGAATCAGAAGCTTAATCTACTGAGCCACCCAGGTGCCCCTGTGCAGGTGTTTCTTGATGAGATTAACATGTTAATTTGTAGAATGAGTAAAGCAGATTGCCTTCTCCAGTGTGGCTAGGACTCACTAGGTCCACTGAAGATCTAAGGAGAAGAAAAAAGCTGACTAAGGGGAATTAAGAGGTCTACATTTCCAGTTATAAAGTAAGTCACAGAGATGAAAAACTACAACATAGAAAATAAAGTCAATAATACTGTAATAAAGTGGTATGGTAATGACACGGTGAGCATTGAGTAATGTGTATCATTGTTGAATCTTTATGTTGTACAACTGGAACTAACATAACCTTGTATGTTAATTATATTTTGATTTTTTAAAAAGGCTGAATAAGGGAAAATTTGCTCTCTCTGCCTGTCTTCAAGCTGGGACACTTGTCTTCTCCTGCCTTCAAACTCGGACTGAATCTTACACCATCAGCTCTCCTGGTTCTCATGCCTTTGGACTCAGACTACAACTACACCATCGACTCTACTGGGTCTCCAGCTTGTCAAATGCAGATCTTGGGATTTCTCAGCCTTTATAGTTACATGAACCAATTCTTTATAATGAATGTGTGTGTATATCTATCCTATCGTTCTGTTACTGGGGAGAATCCTGATTAATAAATAACACTGTCTAATTATGGTAATACTTCCCCTACCAACAGCATGGGCAACCAGCCCCAGAGCAATTGAATGAGATAAACAAGCCAAGGAGAAGCTAACACCAAAGGGGTCAAAAGTGTGTTCCATCTGCTACGAGTCCAGTGACTTTAGACCAGACAGACACATTTCCCACATAATGGTGAACTACCTCCAAACAGGCATGTAAAACAGAAGTGGGATGGAAGAGAGGAGGTGCCTGCTGTTAAAAGCACTGTCACACACAAAGTAAGAACGGTGACATCTCTAGGACAGTGGAGAGGAGAGGGAGAGGGTGCTAGTTCAGTTAAATGAAGAATTACACATACCCACTGACCTGTCACTTCCCCGAAGCCCTTGTAGGCTACAGTTTTATCTCAAGAGGAAAACGATCCAGCCTAGATCTAGCCTGTTTATGCTACCAGATAAGGGATTGCAGAGAAGCCTGGAAATGTATGATTGTGTCACTGATTACTCCAGAAGTACTTTCCAGCAGCCCTGGTGGTTATTAGAACCACCTCCAGTGCTTTATGCTACCAATCAAGCCTTATGTTCAAAGTGCTGTTCTTTCTCACAGATCTCTAAAGCTCTATGTTAAGCTTGGGAAAAAGATACAACTTGTGCTTCAAGGTTTATTCAGCTTAGCAAAGACCTCAGAGATGACCTTAATTTTATATTTTTCTGAGTCCTTTTTAAAAGTCCTTTTTTAAAAATGTACTGGTTGATGATGTGGTTGCTAGAATGCCCCCCACCCCTGCGTGGTGCACAAAGAGCTGTATTTCTAGAAATGTCTCATTATAAAGCCAACTAATGCAACCGCTGCCATCCCCTGAATGTGGTCCAGACACGGATCGCTCAGACTCCACAGAGATGTCCTTGCCACAGGCTGTTTCACTGCATCCATAAGCTCAGCCCCCAATTCACTTTAAAGTCTCATTAGCAGACACAATCCCCTTGACTAACCTGGAGAAGTGATGAAGGGGTTATTTCTTTTTCTTCTTGCTACTTCGTAATTTCTGGCTTAGTGCTAAGGCTAAGCAAGAAAATAATACTAATAGGGCTTTTCCACAGAAACACCAACTTGAGAAGACAAATTAAAAGAAAGCCATACATCAAGCAGAAAAATAAGAAAAGCTATATAACATCTGATAAACCCAAAAAATACAGACTACATATGATCTTAAGTACACATTTTAAAATCTGACTGTGTACCAGACCACAAAGAAAATCTCAAAATTTTGTTTAAGTTGATAGTTAATGGACCACAATTACTCCATTAATCCTATAAAATTAAAAGTAAATAACCCAAAATGGGCCCCCCAAACCATATGTATACTTCATAATTTAAAATCACACTTTAAAAGAGAAAATCAAAATGGAAATTACAAATTATGGAGAATCTAATGATAAGGGTTTGCAGAGCAAATGTGACAGGGTATAGCCAAAGTAGTTCTCAGAGGAAAATATATAACCTTAAAAGTAAGTATTAGAAAGTAAGCAAGAGTAAGTAACTAAGTCAAGCTTCCTTTCAACTCAGTCTTTTGGTGGGTGGGGATGGGTATAAAATAAACCTAAAAAAAATACAGTAATTATGAAAGTTTAAAGCAACTGTTAATGAAACCAAATCAAAACAAAACAAATAAGAACCACAAAAACAGAGGGGTGAATTAATAAAGCCAAATGCTGTTACTTTGTTAATATCAGCAATGATTTGTCCTGAAAGTAAATGGAGGCACAGGCATCTTTATCAACCTCAATTTAGCTTTTTGGGGAGGGGAACAGTCAGAACAGCTGTGCAAAGAAGCTGCCAAACCCCCAGGGCCACACATTTGTAGACTTTTCTCCATTTTATCCATGTGTGTTTGATAAAAGGATAGAAGGAAACACTTAGGATGGTCCACAGAGCTGAGAAAGGTTTATTCCATGTGGACCAAGAAGGTGAAATCAAGACTGGTCCACCTGAGATCAGTGAAGGACCCTGGGTTGGCTCATGAACATCACATTTCGGCCACCCTGATATTTTCAAATAGTTTCTCTTTGACTTAAAACAAGAGACATAAAGACCTATTCTTTACTCAGAAAAAAAGTTAACAAGTGGGAAGGGAGATGTAGGTTAAAACTCCTCCTTGAGGTTCCCAGCTACATCACTCCTCGCCTATCTAAAGTAGACATCCCCAACCCACCCCCAGGCCACTCCCGTCATAGCACCCATTGCCGTCTTCCTTGGAATTCATCACAGTCTGTAAGTATCTTGTTTAGTGATGACTTTAATTAACATATTGTCCCCATCTGTCCCTATTGACATGTAGGCTCCAAAGGGACAAATCTGCTCTGTCTTGTCCACTGTTCTCTTCCCCAGGCTCTCGTATGATACCTGAGAGATCCATGGAATAACATTAATGTCATGAATGCAGCAATATGCCTTGTCATGGAAACAGTATGCAATATTACAGAAGACTCCAATGAGCTCTGTTTACTGTGCCAAGGGATGACAAGGCCTTTGCTTCATTTCATGAGTACCCACAGAAAAGAAATGAGAAGGCAAATGGGATAATGAGGGTCATTCAGGCATTTATTTCACACACTGTAACTTAATCAGAACTCATACTCTGATAGAGCTTCCTTGCCCTTCTCTCCAGCTGCCACTCTTCCAAATGGCCTAAATATCCCCACACTGGGTATTCCCAGTCAGGCTTAGAAGGGCTCGAGTCAACTGGCACTGGTACCACAAGCATCCTTTGGGTGCATCCTTTCTCTGCCATCAAACATGTGAAGAAGCTGACACGGTCTGGAAGATTTCTCTTGTAGAATCTGACAGGCTTGAGTGGGTGGCAGTTTTGATGGCTAGGGCCTGATTATCCCATTCACCCTTCGACATCTCCTCTGCTCTACTACTCTCTCAACACACTTGTGCCAATAACTGCTTTCAGCAAATGCCTCTGAGAAACCAAGGCCTGCTGACACTGACCCACACTTCTGTGGGCTCTGAGGGCGTTGCATGGCTATGCCCAGCTTTAGCAGGCATGTGGAATGAGGCCTCTGAAAGCAGTCAGGCCCAGGAAAAATGTGAAGGCCTAAGAGGATAGAGCAGACCTCTCTTTCCTCTCATCCTGAGTTTTCTAGGCTCTGTTCTAAGATCAGTGGCATTTAGGAAATACATGACAACAGCTAGACAAAGCCTAGGCATGTACCCATTCTTATATTCACTCATTCATCCACTAAAAATTCACAAAGTACCAATGATATGCCAAACACTGAACCAGGTGCTGGGAACAGGGTAGTCACCAATGGCTCACCACCCCCGTGGCACCAGCTGGTTGCCAAGACCACAAACACCCCATCCCAAATATTTTGTCAATTATAATCCTTGCTAAAAATGGAAGGAAGGAGGTGGTATGTGACCAGTAAAGAGGTCAGAGACAGCCTGTCTGATGGGATGGATTTAAAGCTTAAGGAGAAGGAACCGGCTGCCTGTAAAAGCAAGAGGCAGGGTGTTTAAGGCAGAGGGGACAGTTTGCAGGTGTCAAGTTCTGACAAAGAAAACAGTTTGTTCGAGGAGATCAATGCAGCTAGAGCACAATGACCAGGGAGAGAGCAGGGATGATGAGAAAGAGGTGGGCAAGGACAGGAGTGGGAAGAGCCTTGTATGTTAGGAAGAGGCTTTGGGACTTTCTTTGTTATGAAGAACGTGAGAAACCAGAGGAAGATTTTCAACGGGAAGCAGCATTACTCTTCTATGGGATCTAGGACTTAGAAAAAAGAAAAAGGAACGTGGAACACGAGGACCAAATGCCAGCACGTTTTCTGGGACCAAGTCACAGGTTCTTCACCTTAAATACAAGAAGCCCTATTGGAGATTAACATTAAGATTAGTGGGTCTTGCAAAAAAATCGCTGGGAAGAATAACCCGAATCTGTTTATTTTTAAGGCAATCACAACTCATTCCAGAATACAGCATTGCTCAAGAAACCCTGAGCCAAGAGATGCAGTTCCTTTAAGATTTTACTACTTCAACGTCAACCACCAAAACAAAAAAAAGCAGACAGGACAGCCCTGACAAGAGGCACACAGACAAGATGAAAGCAAGAAGGGGAGGTATCTGGGGCAGAAGGCAGTGCACCATGAATGTCTGTGGTCTCAGGCAGCCAAGGAACTTTACAGCACCTGGAATGTCCTGAGCACTGACTGGTCCCTACAGAGGTCTACTGCCTCATTTACTAATACCTTGCTTCACTTATAACAAAACGTGGAAGGAGCTGGAGGCAGCTTTCCTACCAAGTTCCAGCTACCAACTTTAGGACCCACATTTGCCTCTTGAATGTCTGTGATGGGGGAAGCTGAGTGGCTAATATAAAAACCGATGAGGGGACCCAGAATATGGTGCTTTCCAACAGTTTTACACTGGTTTGCCACCCAATCTTCCACACAGCTGTTTCCCCTACAGCACCTAGCATAGTGCCTTACACTGAGTAAGGGCTTAGTAATTGTTGAGTACAATCCACACATAAACTGTACAGGACACTAGCATTAAAGATTAGAATGCATCTCCCAAGCTCTCTCTGATGATTAACTTCACTAAACCCGTTTTAACTGGCTGTGAGTAGGGATTTTGCAACCTCCATGTTACTGGCATTTGGGGATGCATAATTCTCTGTTGTGGGGAGGCTTTCTTGAGCATTTTAGGATGTTTAGCACCATCACTGGTGTTAGAGACCACATGTTTGTATTCCTCCCCCCTCAATAATTCACATGTTGAAACCTACCCCTCATGCTGATGGTATCAGTAGGTAGGGTAATTATCAGATGATTAAGTTATGAGGGTGGAGCCCTAATGAAGGGGATTAATGCTCCTATAGGAGAGGCCCCAGAGAGCTCCCTCACCTCTTCTACCATGTGAGCACACAGGGAGAATACGGCTGTCTATGAACCAGGAAGCAGGCCCTCACCAGACATCAAATCTGCCAGTACCTTGATCTTGGACTTCCCAGTCTCCTGACTGTGGGAAGTAAGGTATTACGTTGTAACAGCCCAAAACGACTAAGACACCTGGCCTCTACTTACTCGATGCCAGTAGCACATCCCCTTCCTTCTTTGTGATCAACAAAAATATCTCTAGACGTTGCCAAAAGTCCTCAGTGTGTGTGTGCGCACGCGCACACACGCGCACACACACACGCAGGCTACATGCAAAATCACTCCCATTGAAAACCACTGCTATAGGTAATAACAGTCATTAAGCGTTTACTATGTACCAGGCATGGTCTTAGCCACACAATATACATTTTTTCTGTAATTCTCGCAACACAAGGGTGAGACAGGTGTTACTATCCTCATTTTACAAATGAGGAAACTAAAGCAAAGGGGCGCTACACAGCTCAGAAGTGGTGGGGCAGGGTGCTGAACATGCCTGCTCAGTTCCAACCAGCACTAGCTCTCTTAATCACATCACACTGCTTTCTGGGTCACTACTGACTTATCACAAAGATCCAAAGAATTCCACACAATTCTTTACTTTTCATGGTTTACATTTTCATTAACAAATTTCTTAAGGGGAAAAAAAACTGGCAGAAAATAAAACATTTAAGAAATCGCTCTAGGTCAGCAGTTTTCAAAGTGTAGTCCAGGTCCCCAAGACTCTTTTAAGGATTTTGCGAAACAAAAACTATTTCACAGCTACACTATCATGTTATTTGCCTTCTTCGTTCCCACCTCTTGTGAGTGTACAGTGGGCTTTTCCAGAGATTACTGGAGGTGTGATGGTATCATTGCTGTAGCAGATAATGGAATATGGAGTCACGCATTCCTGCATTTCCAAAAGTTTTCAGTTTCAAATTTCTAACACAGTAACTATCAGCAGATATAATCCATATGAACAAAAGCTCTTCAGTATTTTTAAGACTGTAAAGGGATCTCAAAACCAAACGGTTGAGAACTCTTGCTTTAGATTTAAAGAAACTCAAAGGTATAACAGTCCAATGGAATGTGTAAACTGTGCTGGAATCCCAGTGTTTGAAGGGGTGTTTAAAAGCATATTTGGGGGGCGCCTGGGTGGCTCAGTCGGTTAAGCGTCCGACTTCGGCTCAGGTCATGATCTCATGGTCCGTGAGTTCGAGCCCCGCATCGGGCTCTATGCTGACCGGTCAGAGCCTGGAGCCTGCTTCCGATTCTGTGTCTCCCCCTCTCTGACCCTCCCCCGTTCATGCTCTGTCTCTCTCTGTCTCAAAAATAAACGTTAAAAATAAATAAATAAATAAATAAATAAATAAATAAATAAATAAAAGCATATTTGGGGGAACTGGGAAAATCTGAATATTTACTGTATTTTAGACAACATTAGGAAATTTTTGCCAATTATTTCTCGGGTGTGTGCAAGTTTTGATTATGAACAGAATTTTTTTTATTCTTAGAAGATACAGGCTGAAGGTTTTGAGGCTTATATCTACAATTTACTATGGCTCATGTACACACAAAACATGCACATGCACACACATTTTCATACACATATATGTGGACAAAAAGGTGGCAAAATGTTCACAGGTGTTGGATCTGGGTGGTGGGTATATATCATACATTTTATGGTTCATTCATTATATATTTTTAAACTCAATGCTTAATAATAATGAAAAAATATATTTTATTTTGAGTCATGAAGAGGCATGGTAAAAGAAAAGAGGAGACCTTTTAGTTTTTCTCTTCTAAATCTTACAAGAAAAATGGCAGGTGTAAAGTGAGTGGATAACTGGATGGACATGCCATTGACCCAGGGATCCTGGCCATGTAAGAAAAAGCTTGGGACTAATTCAACATGGCACTTACCTCCTCAACCCTATTTAGAGCCATTCTTGGAGAGAGAGGACTCTCTCCTGGATGTGCTGACAATTCACCTTCTATCTGCATACACAGCAACATCTAAAGCCAGGTCAGAATCCTTCAGGCTCTACATTGGGACGCTCGTTCCCATCTAGTCCTCTGTCCTGGAGGGTACTACCTTACTCACCATTCAGCCTCCTTGGTCTTACCTCTCAGGCACAGCAGGCACCTTCAAGGATCATTCATGACCCAATTTATGGATCTGTTTCATCAGCTTAGCTCTAAACGAGTTATTTTAAACACTTTACTTCTATGGCAAATACAAAAACAAAATAATGAGCCATGCAGGGAGAAAAGTGTAAAAATTATCTAAATAGAGCAAACTGCAACCATAAATTTCATATCTCTTCAAGAGATGATAAAAACACCCAATTGGAATAGCACCCGGGTGATTTAATAAACTTAAAAGAACACATCGCACAACACATGGCATTCATTACTCATGTTGAAATGGTAATAAATTCGGAAGTCTGGTACAAGCATCTGGAGGGTATTATCTCCCTCTAGGTTCTAGTTGTGAAATGATGAGCCAAAGTTTCCTTACTTGTCAATGGGAAGACCACCAGTGGGGCAGTGAGGACAACCTGGTGAGGTTCTCCTGGTCATAAAGACTCAAAGGGAGTCAAGAGCTTGCATCAAATTACTCTCTCCTAACGGGGCACTTGGGAGTACCATTAACACCAGTTAGTCAAGCAAAAGACCTGGGCTCTTAACATCATTTTCCTGACCTTAATAATCCAGCACTCCCAAACGACCTGAGTCGTGAGTTCTCAATGCATAAAAAGGCATTTGTATCTAAATCTGAAGTTCTTAAACTTGTGTGTGTGTGTGCCTTGAACCTCCATTTTGGTGTAATGAAGACTATGCAAACAGACTCATAAACACAGAGAATAAACTGCTGGTAATCAAGGGGGTGGGGGAGGGTACGGGGAAAATAGGTGAAGGGGATTAAGAGGTACAAACTTCCAGTTATAAATTAATAAATCACAGGGATTAAACAAAAGACTATGCACCCCCTCTCAGAATGTTTTTAAATTCAAAAAAACAGGACACACAGGACTACAAACAGCGTCAATAGTATTGCAATAGAGTTACCAAAATATTTTTAAAACAAACTTGTGATTTGGCAAGAGACCAGTCTCTTTATTAATGCATTGAATAAAAAGATCTAGCAGCAGACCTAATAACAACCATAATTTCAAAGTAGTGAGTGATGAGCATAAATAATATTTGGGGATATCAGCAACAACTGTAATGTGATATGAAAAGATGTATGATTCGATAGGTGACAGTCACAGATTCTGTTAAAAAACCATTGCGCTTTGTTGTCTACATTCATAAATGAAGATGCTAACTTACCAGTTAAAGTGAAAGCAAATAAATATGTCCTTTTTTCACATCCCAGGTCACAGACTCCTTGAATTCTATCCCTGGACCCCCGGGTTAAAAACTTGTCATCCCCAACCTTCAAGAATCTCGGCAGTGGTTAATCTTCAAGACACAGTCATTTGGACAAAGATCTATTTCTGACCCTAAGGTTCCCCCTCTGAACTTGTCTCTGCCTTCCTAGCCCTGCCAGCCTGTGGCTATAAACTGCTGTCTCCTTTCCTTCCTACCCTCATGCGCCCTGCTTCCCTAACTGGGCCGTGCTTCCTCTTCTCCTGAACCTGCATTCTTTCAACAGTATCTATGTGGTTTGTTCCTTCACCCATTCAACATAGATCTCTTGGTCCCTATTATGTAACAAAGAGGGTTTCAAGCCTGAAATAAATAAAGATACAAGACCAACAGGAGCAACAGAGCCTCCCTCCCTAAAACCATAAACTTTCTAAGGCCAGGAGACCATGTTCCTGATGTTCTCTCTGTATCCCCAGGTCTCAGCATGGTAACTATACAGAAACATCAATAAATATTACTTGGATGACAGATAGTTGTATGGAATGATGAGGAGGTGAGTAGATGGGTAAATGTGTAGATGGATAGATGGATGGACAGATAAATCTTTATCTTTTGAGTATTTATTATTATAGGTGCACCCTGACCCCCTCAGTTAAAACAGCCAGTTGGCTTTCCCAGTTTTGTACTGGTGCCCTGAATCACCCTCCACACAATACTCGTGGTCAAACTCTGCTCTGGTGAATGAAAGGCAGAGAATGGAGGGCCCCTCCACAGAGTAAATTGATCTGGAAACTCACTGCAGTTTTCCAAAGTTAAGAAGCATCAGGCTAAATCCCTCAAGGAAATCAAGTGTCCCAATCTGATGATCAAAGTCAGATGATGACCGTAGAAGATAGTTATTCAAGGTTCACATTCAGGTCATACAACCTGACTCCCCTTGCTTGTTTCAGCCCCAAACTTGGATTGTATTAAGAAATTTGCTCTGCCTCTGTCAGGATACCTTTCACCTCTAAGTGACCCCTTAGTCTTGGGGTCTTAGCCCCCTAGCAGGTTGTTTGCCTAAGTTCCCTAACAGCTAAAGACCATAAAACACCCCAGGTCTGTTGGCATTTCCTTATCTCCTCTCACCACTCCCCTTGTTGGGTGAATCTTGACACAGCTTCTGTGACCAAGGGACTTGTAGCCCCATAGCAGATGTCCTCTCTGGCTCTGCCCTAGATTCTAGATGATGAAATAGGATCAAGAATCTACAAGTCTCAAGATATTCCCTCCTTTATTCAACAAACAAATGCTGAGTATTTCTATGTGACAGATGAACCGTATGTGTACTGATCAATATTCCAGACTCGAGTCAGACTGTCTGAGCTCACGTTCTTTTCCCACCACCACTGACGGGCCCTGCGACTGTATTTTATTCACTCTAGCCTCAACTTTTTCCTTTGTAAAATGATGATAGTAAAATCCACCTCACTATCTTGTCACATGGATTAAGGATAAAAAAGATCACAAAGGGTTTGTTGTACAATAACAGCTTATATGGTAGCTATTAATTTCTGTTGTTGGGAAAGAGGGTTCTAAGACCATATAGAGCTTGAAACCAGAGGTCTACAACTCAACCAGGCCATCCCTCCAAAAAAAATTAGCAAACAGTTACTCTACTAGGAGATGCAAACCATACATATTGAGTGATGGCTGTAGGAGCTGTAGATCTTGTGTTGTGTCATCATCATCATCATCATCAATAAAAGTGGGAGGAAATTTTTGGAGGTGATAGATAGGTTTAAGGTATAGCTTGCAGTGATACTTTTACAGGTGTGTAGTGATCTCCACACTCATCAACTTATATAAACATATACACCTTTTTGTATGTCAATCATACCTCAGTAAGGTGGCTTAAAATATAATCCAACTTTCTCCCAACCAGTTCTCTTAAATGAGTGTAAGAGAGTTGTGAACCATACCAACAATAATGATCATATTAAAAGCAAATAACAATTTCAACTGTGCATTAGCCATTGTGCTAAGTGCTTAAGATGGATGATTCCTTTCAGCTTTCACAACAACACTTTAAGGCAAGTATTACTGCTCATATTTTACAAAGTAAGTTGCTAAAGACCTCAAAGTCAAAATGATTTACGTAAGCACATGAATCTTACAAGGAGTGAAGCAAAGATATGAATCCAGTTTGTCCCAAGCCCCAAATGATTCATGTTAATATTTTTGATATTGATAGTAACTGATATTATTCATTACCCTACAACACTGGTTCCCAATCACTCAATAAGCACACTCTACAAGCTCAACAATAAAAATTGCTGATGACACATGGTGAACAAGACAGACATGTTGGACACCATTCTTTTCCTCCTAGAGCTCATAATCTAGAGCTACTAGATTGGAAAGATACTTAGTCAATAATTACATATATTTTTAAAGTAATTCCCAGTGTGCAAAGTAGTTCTAAGGAGAAACAGAAAATAATATGGGGACTTCAATGGCGCCTCCTGCTAATTTATACTGCCTGCAAGCCTAAGGCTTAGGTGTATTCTCAAGTTCCTAGAATCTGTTGTTAAATCCCACCCTCAACCCTCAACTCTCTCAAGGATTGTGCTGTGTCTGTGAGATGTGGAAAAAGCACAAAAGGCACACCCATTTCATTTGCCTGCAAAGCTTTAAAAGGACACACAGTTGCACACTTTAATGTCCAAAAGACAACCATACATCTCCTCACCCAATTGCTCCCTCTGTAGTTGCAGCAAGACTCACTTTGGAAAATTCTGGGTAGGAATTTAAATCATCATTCATTACTGAACCTAGCCCTACCCATCCTCAGTCTTTTTCCAGCCAGCTGTTGCTACAGATGCCACTTCCTGCCAGATGTGTTCATAAAAAAGCCTCAATCAACCTCCAATCCCAAGCAGCAGGAGAATGTTTTCAACTTTTGAGGTCTTTCCACGCTGACACAATGGGACTCCTGACTAGCTTTTCTACACCCACCAATCTTACCCCATGAAACGGGTAAAAGCTATCAAGAAGTCCATATTGAAAAGATTCATGGAACACATTTTCCTATTGATAGTCCTTGACCTGACATTTTTATCACAAACAGTAATTTCCATAATTATAGAAACCATGTCATTTTAGGTAATGCAGACCCCTTGTTATTCATGCTTTCTTTCCAACTCTTAGGGTAGCAAATTCAAGACCTGAGTTTCCCAGACTTACATCAAATGTTGGGCAATGCCCAAGTTTCAGGTGAACACAAACCCTGCTTATTGAGGAGTATTAAAAGGATTACTGACATGCATGAGTTGATAACCTGACTCAGCTATATGTAGTCTTGGGTGACATCCAAACTCTCAACATGCCAGTTATTCTCACCTGTACAAGAGTGATCACCACACTACCTCTATCTCACGGAGATGCTGGCAGGATGGGATGAAATTATATACGAAAGTGGATAACACAACTGGCATATAAAAAGTACTATGCCATAACTACCCTTTCCCCACACCACTCCAAGCATAAAATAACAGTTAATAGAAGAGTATCCTGATGAAGATGTGATTTCTAGCCCAAAATGCTTAAAGGACTAGCATAGGAAAGAAATACCAAATTTACTCTGGGTTTTCAGGATAGAACCAGGACCATTTATTATCCGACCATTCATCTGCTTAACAGATATTTTTTGAGTACCTAATATGAGCCAGGCCCTGTGTCCATCCCTAGCACAATAGTGGAGATCAAGACAGCTATAAAATGGGCTATTGTGGAGCTCGAAGCCTGGGAGCCAGGGAAAAGAGTTACAGGAGAGGCCCTAAGACACACTGTGTGGGTGACCCTTCTCACATTTAAAGCTATCTTGGGGGTGCCTTGGTGGCTCAGTCGGTTAAGTGTCCGACTTTGGCTCAAGTCACAATCTCACAGTCCCTGGGTTCGAGCCCCAGGTCAGGCTCTGTGCTGAGAGCTCGGAACCTGGATACTGCTTCAGGTTCTGTGTCCCCCTCTCTCTCTACCCCTCCCCTGTGCACACTCTCTTTCTCTTTCTCTCTCAAAAATAAAGTAAAACATTTTTTAAAAAACTATCCGAGAAATATTGGAATATGGTGAGTTTCCCATCATATGAAGTATTCATCCGAGGTCTTTGGACATTGTAAAAGGGACTCCACATGAGATGGAAAACTGGAGTTCTGAAATCCCTTTCAACCTGCCAACACTTTGAGAAACAGGAGTCCAGAATTCACCTTCTGGAATTTAACTAAATTCCTTGCTCTTCTATCCACATAGCCAGTGTTTATTAACTCACTTTAATGCCTAGCATGTGGCAGCAATTAAATACATATTCAATCTATTACACCTATTTCCATTGGTTTAACACCCATATCAGGCATTATTTATACCCTATTGCTGCTTCTTTTAAGCCTATCACATATTTTATCCCTTCACAAGAGTAGGCAGTTTAAGAATATTCTTAGATGACAAAAAAAGGCACAAAAAGTACTGAGAGTCAATCAACTGTTGATAAATACCCTGGCTCTAACTCTCGTCTTCTATGTAAACTTGTACAAGTTATTTAAATTCTAGAAGCCTCCAGTTTCCCACCTGGACAATGCATAAAGTAGTCCTTAACAGTAAGTATTACAGGGAGAACTAAATGAGGCAGCAGAGGGGCCCCCTGGGTGGCTTAGTCGGTGAGGCATCCAACTCTTGATTTCAGCTCAGGTCATGACCTCATAATTTGGTTCATGAGTTAGAGCGCCACACGGGGATCTGCACGACAGTGCAGAGACTGCTTGGGATTCTCTCTTTTGCCCCCCCCCACCCCTCCCCTGCTTGCAATGTCTCTCTCAAACTAAATTTTAAAAAATAATAATAAATGAGGCAACAGAGTGTCAAAGTGCTGAGGTTGGTGCCTGGCACGTGGTAGATACTCAGTTAATGTAATTCTCCCCAATACCAGATACAGTCATTGGACTGGACAAAAACTTATAGGTCCCAAGTGCTGGGTAACCAGATTGTCTATGGATGACTGATAATGTCTTCAAGATGCCAAGGAAGCTGAAAGGCAAGTTATGGTAACAGTTAAATAGCCAGGCTCTGACATAAGATTAAATGCACACAAGCATGGATTATGCTTCTCTTTAACTAAATGAGCTTGAATAGTTCACTTCTCTGGACCACACCTTCCTGTTGTGTAAAAAGACAATGATTATGTTAACCATAGAGTGCTATGAAAACTAACATTTTCATATAGAAACCTTAGCACTGAGTATGGCCCAAAATAATCACTCAATGAAATTGTAGCTCTATTATCCACATATTATCAGGATCGTTCCTAGTGAATTAAGTTGGTTATTAAATAACTCAAAGTAAATGGGATTTGTTTTTCCCTTCATGTTTTTTAGCCTGAACTTTGGAACAGAACACAGAGCACCACTTATTGTGGTGGTGGGGAGATCTCTGAGCGCCTGGGAAAGGAATTATTGGGATCTTTTTTTTTCTGAAAAGTTCCACAAAAACCTGAGTCTCTGGAAGAGACTCTGTGGAAGAGCATGACACTAACATAGTGGAAAGGAAAATGCCACAACCTACTGCAGGTTCGAACCACACAACCACACTTCTCAAGGGACATTCCCTCTTCTTTTCTCCCTAAAGGTTTACTAAAAGAGGACAAATCAATTGCACACTATTATTCATCAGTTCAAGTATTTATGAGAGTAAAAAATTGTTCTAGTCATTGTCCCAGGCATTGTACTGAGCCTGGGGTTAAGAGGGTGTGCAAATGCTACCCTCATGGAAACTAAATCCCAGATATGAATCAAATGGGTCACATTTGAAGATGGCACCATCTGCCAGCCTTGCCCTTAGATTTTTCTACTAGATGTGGAGAGGGACAGGACCCAGTAAGTGCATTCTCACGTGGATCTGAAGAGGTTGATCTGGGGCAGGCGGCGCAGGTTGGACTTCAGGGCAGTGCGATATAGATTCCACAGCTGGAGAGCCTCTACCAGCTGGGAAGAGCTGTCCCAGGTTCTGAAAGGGGACTGCAACTGGAACAGACACTCTTTACCCTCTGGGAGACTATAAATAAAGGTAGGATGTACCGTAAGCCAGAAGAGTCGGGGTGGGAGAGGGAGAGACACATATCACCAGGAAGTAGGATCCTAGGGGACCTAGACTGCATCAGCCCCAAGCTGTCATGGCAAATTCTAAGGGAAATACGAAAGCACCTGGGACTTTGAGAGTCTCAGTGGGGCTGGGTGGGAAAGGAACAATGTGTTTTCACATCCAGTATAGGCCACACTGGCCCACAAGTATCTGTGCTTTGAGTCTTTGGAGATGGTTCTGTATTGGAGAAGAGAACACAGCTAAGATGGAAAAAGAAAAGAAACAACATTCCTTCAGCAACCTCCATGTGCAGTTGTATGGCTCTGGGGAGGCTGGGGGTGCCCTGATGTGTAGTGTTTGCTGATTTCCAAGGTATAAATACTCCCACTACACATGACCAAGTTCAAGCAACAATGGTTTAACACCAGCTTGCAAGATTCCTAAAAAAAAAATTTAATAGTAAGCTCTCAGAAGTTGATATGGGCAGGCTCCCCTGTACCACTGATTGTGGGCCCAAGAACAGCTTGAAGCACTTTATATGTATTATCTCAATGGATAGTCAATCCTTAGACGTAGTAATTGTGAGTCCACTTTACAGATGAGGAGACTGAGGCCCAGTGAATAAACTGACTTCTCTAGAGTGACACAGAAAGAGCCTGGTAGGAGCTAGGATTTGACTCTGATGTGCCTGACTGTAAAGTCTAGGCATTTTTCACTGCAGGTGTCCAACTCTTGACATGAGGCTCATCAACCAAAAGCTCATACCAGCTGGGCCCCCACCTGCCCACCCTGCTGAGTAAGTGACCAACCAGATGGGATCTCAGAACATCCACAAAGTGAAAAGGAAGATAGATGAGCAGATACCAGATTTATCTCCTCCGCCTTCAGGAGCTGAGAGAAGCCCTCCTGCCTGCTGGCTTTGGCTGAGGCTCGCACAGCCTCCTGAACTCAGCATCCTTTCCGAGAGGGCACATATGGCCTGGACTCAGTGGCTGTAAGAAGACCGGCTGGGCTTGAGCCACCCCAGCCCTGGCCTGTGAAAATGAACAACTCTAAGCACTTTTGGAAAATGAATAGTATCTCTCATAGTTGGCACCTGCCCCTGAAGTCAAGCACTCCAAAGAGAGAAGGGCAGCTACATACGAGGCAGCAAAAGGGAAGGGATGCACGAAGGAAGCAATCAGGAGGCAGTTACCTCAAGCCCAACACACAGCTCCAGTAACCCCCAACTTCACACAAGCGAGCTCAGGATGCACAGGATGGGGCAGAGAACGGCCTGGGAGGAGGACTACCATTCACTCTTTTTTTTTTTTTTTAACATTTATTTATTTTGATAGAGAGAGAGGGCATGAATGAGGGAGAGGGAGAAAGAGAATTCCAAGCAGGCTCCATGCTCAACACAGAGCCTGACGTGGGACTCGATCCCATGAACTTGAGATCACAACCTGAGCAGAAATAAAGAGCTGGATGCTTAACTAATTGAGTCACTCAGGTGCCCCCATTCACTCTTGCCTTAAGAAAGGATAGGGGTGATGGATGCCAACCACCTATGTGCCAGGTACATTATACTTCATAATCCACCAATCCTTGCAGTCAGCCTGTAACTTGGAAGTCTTTTGCATATGAGATAACTGAGCCAGGAAAACAAGACCCATAATCCATCCAAACTCCTACAGGTAGGAAGTGGTAGGCACTTAGGTTCCGGTCTGTCTGATCCCAACTTCCACATTCTTGCCTTCATACATCCCTGAAAGGGACACAGTGCACCTCCCACATAGTTGGGTGTCTGCACCCACCAGTCCCAGCTAAGTTTCTACATATGGGTGGCTGAGTGGGAGAGCCTAGAGCAGGTCAAAATCGTACAGTCTTGGCAAAGTAAAAAAAGGTTACACAAATACGATCTTGTCATGACTCCTTGTCACTCATTGCTGAGTGAAGACTCTGCTGAAAAGTAAGAGCAACTATTCTTAGCCTCCTGTAACATGCAGGTCTCTCCATTGTTCCCACTATGCCACAGAGGTAGGAAGGCCAGTAGGTAAGTGCAGAGGCTTTGTGGTCCTACAAATTTGCAGACACCTCCCAGGTCTGCTCCTCTGGGCACGCCAGTTAATCTCACTGAGCCTGTTTTCCCAGCTGTAAAAGAAGGGTTGATGATAGCAGCTACCTTATGAGATTGTTGTAAAGATTAAATAAGATCAAATATATGAAGTGCTACATAGTATCTGATGGCTAGCGATCTCTTGGGCTATGTTAGCTCTACAAATATCATCATCATTATTAAAAATATTTTGTTATCATTATACCCTTTCACTGATATGTAAATGAAGCTTAAGTTTGAGCAAGATTGATTAGAAGAAATTATGTAACAAGCACTCCCTATGTACATCCAGAGAGGAAGTCATTAAAGATGGAGGACAGTGTAGATGCAGGCAGGCTGAAATGGCTCACAGGTGGACACTGGGACACGGCACCTTTGATGGAGAACCAGGATGTGAGTGGTGCTAAACAAGGTCACACATAGGACAGAACAAAGGGTATTCTTTCTCCCAAAGGAATGCTGTCCCCTGACAGCCCTGAGAGGGCAGAAATTGATACAAATCCTAAGGAGAATCTATGCTTTGAGTGCTGCAGCTCTGGGAGTAGCTAGGGGGCAGAATTCTGTGTGTCACTGCATGGGGTGAACTACAGAGGGGCTTCCCTGTGTCCAATCAACACTCTGAAGGTCATTTCAGGGATGGTCATCAAGATGCTAAGATTCTCCCCCAGGAAAAGGGGGAGAAAGCAAAGGAATAGAAAGAAGAGAGAAAAGTGGAAGCAGAGGAGGGCCTTGAAGGAAAGAAAAACCAGGTAAGCTTTTTCTTAGCAGACAGGAGGGGGTAACAGAATAGAAGAGAGGAGGGAGGTGGAGACACAACACTCAAGACTGCCCTAAGGCATTCTCTATACACCATTTACTTGCCGAGTTTCTGTCTCCACTGCCACTCCTGTCTTACTGCCCCATCTTCCAGGAAAACAAATACAATTTCTACCTGCTATTGAGGTGCATAGTGAGCACTCGATAAATGTGTGAGGGAGGAAGGAAGGAAGGAAGGAAAGGATGGAGGGATGGAGGGAAGGAGGGAGGAGAGAAGCCTCCTCTGGAGCCCCTGTTACATGGAGACGAAAGCCTTCCCCTCCCCTCTGGTGTTTATCTAAGCAGCTGGCAGAACTAAGGCAGTTTTGCTTAAAAATCATTTCCCAGGGGATTAGCATCCCCTTTCACACTTAAAAGCTTTCCCCAAAGCCAAAGAATGAATTGATTTTCCTATAACTAATCACACTCCCGTTTAATAGCAGGAAGCGGCTGCTTTATTTTCTATCTCTGTCTCTAAAAAGTACAGACTCAACATTCACCTCGCCTCTCCTCCACCAAGTGCAGGATGATGAAGGTGCCACTCAACAGGGTGCCCTCCCTCTCCCCAAAACCTCCACAGCCACCGCTGCCTCTGAAGAGGGTGACGAGTGTGGCCAGAAAGCCCAGAAAAGGCACTTCACATCGTGTGGCGCTCTCAGTGTCAACCTCTCTGGCCCAAGCAGTGGTCTGTTTGTACAGCTAAGATTGAGAGTCTTATCGTGAGAATATTTCACCCCAAGTGCAGGGCTGGAGGCTGTGAAGTCCCTGCCCAAACCACAGAGGTTGCTGAGAGGAAAAATAATGTGGCAGCTCACCCATAAGGACCTCAGCTTGCCTTCAAAGCCTGTGTTTACTTAAGCAGCCCAGATGGCCAATGTTGAGCACAGAAAGAGGTGTGGTATTTGCATAGCATCTACCCTCAACTATTCTCCTGGGCTTACCTTCCACATTGGAAGGTACCGAACTAGAGACCATTCTCAGGAACGTGAGCACCACCCTCCTGTGCTGCAATTCACTTTCCCCTATAATCAGCACATCATGACAGGCTTTAAGTTTTACTTAAGTCTACTCAACCAGACTAGAAGGACACAGATTATATCCAACCCCACCCACCCACATGTGGTCCACACAAACAACTGTTGAGTGAAGAAACCAAGTTGCATGTGGCACCTGTCCATTTGTTGGAGGTAAAATGTAAATCCACACAATTTGTTTGTGGATACTGGTATTTGTAAAGTACAAAAAAATTAACAGAAAATGCAAACTCATGTAGAGGCTGCATCTCTAGAGAAATAAAGGGAAATGAAAAAGGGAGATGATGAGGGTAGCTTACTTGTGATTTTTAAAATTTCACTAAAAATATCAGAAGAGGGGAACCTGGGTCGCTCAGTCAGTTAAGCGTCCGACCTGGGGTCAGGTCATGATCTCATGGTTTGTGGGTTCGAGCCCTGCTTTGGGCTCTGTGCTGAGAGCTCAGAGCCTGGAACCTGCTTCAGACTCTGTGTCTCCCTCCCTCTCTCTGTCCCTTTCCCACTCACACACACACACACTCTGTCTCTCTCTCCCTCTCAAAAACAAACATTAAAAAATTTTTAATAAAAAAATATTAGGAGAGAGATAACTACTAATTTGGGGTGATGAGATTATAGTTTCATTTTCCATTTTCTTTATGTTTTTGTTTACCTTTAAGCTACATCTAGGATTTTTAATGTGAAAAAAGGGGGGTGCATGTATACAAAAGAAAAGCTGACTCTATACCCTCCATGGTTTCCTGTCTGAAGCTCCATGTATTATTTTCTCCTTTCTAGATCAGTCTTTTTTTTTTTTAATCTTTTTTTTCAACGTTTTTTATTTATTTTTGAGACAGAGAGAGACAGAGCATGAACGGGGGGGGGGGGGCAGAGAGAGAGGGAGACACAGAATCGGAAACAGGCTCCAGGCTCCGAGCCATCAGCCCAGAGCCTGACGCGGGGCTCGAACTCACGGACCGCGAGATCGCGACCTGGCTGAAGTCGGACGCTTAACCGACTGCGCCACCCAGGCGCCCCTAGATCAGTCTTTTAACCTCAGCAGTGTGGACACTTATAGGCAGGATGGTTCTTCACTGTAAGGAGTTGTCCTGTGCACTGTAGGATATCTAGCAGTATCCCCAGCCTCCACCCACTCGACGTCAGTAGCACATCACCCCCAGTTGTGACCCGGACATTGCCAAGTGTTCTCCTGGGGGCAAAATCACCCTCAGGTGAGAACCACTGGCCCAGATGAAACCCTGTATTTCCCTCTACTTTCTCCTTTTCTGGCAGAGCACAGCACAGAGACATAGTACTTGAGTGTTTTCTGAGAACTTTTGCAATCATTTCTTACTTTGGTTTTGAAATGCCTCACCTGAGGAGGTGGGGTTGTTATCCCCATTGCCTAATGTGAAAACAGAAGCTCAGGGAACCCAAGCAATTTCTACCAGGCCCTGTGGCTGGTGCGGGTAGGGACTTGATCTTGAACCTGGGCCTTCAGATTCTTGTTATTAGGGTAGGAAGGAAAGCACCAAACAACCAAAGAACCAACTCTCTTACTGGAGTCTATTCTCTCTTCTTTCCCTATTCCCCCAGTACAAGAGAAGTGGGGGTCAGGAAAGGAGAGGGAGATGGGGTGTCAGAGGAAAGACCAACACCTGTTGAGCACCAACTGTGTGCCCCAAGCATTCAATAATCTATGTCCAATAATCTATGACTTCATAACAACCCTGCAAAGCACATAAGAGAACTCATATTTTGCAGATGAAGAAACAACTTGAAACTGAAGACTCATATTTAATTGTGGCAATTACAGCACATTTAAGAGTAAAGGGGGATGTCTGGTGTTTCTAAAATCCAATTTCACCTGAGGTAGTGTAATGTGATTAAATCCCAGCTGTGCCATGACCAAGCTGTGTCACCCTGGGCAAATGACCTAACCTCCCTATACCCCACTATTTTTATTTACAAACCCAGGGAGGATTGTATTCAATGAAATGGTGTTTGTGTAACACAAATATGACAGGGATTCCTAAAGGCCTGATTCTGTCCACTGACATGTTAAACGCATGCATGCGTGCACGTGCACACACACCATAAACATTTAAGAACAGTTAAGGTTTCTTAGAAGGGGAGTGCAGGCTAATGAAGCGTAGCTCAGAGAAATCAACCTATATGTGCATCCTCCCCTCTCTTTCTCCATGCAGTCTTTCTGCCATCACCCTGGGCTCCCCTTGTCTGCCCAGACCTCTGACGTGACCCTTCCCGCCTACTTGCAACCCTCTGGCATGGCAAGTGCCCCCTCTGCAAGCTCCCTTCTTACTGATTAAAGCACCCAGGAACTAGGAGAAAAGACTCTCCATCTCCTCACTCTTGAGCAGGGTCTGGCTCAATAACCAGCATGTCACATGTGCCAAATGCCAGGTACCTAGTGTGGTGGTTGGAGCTATTCGCCAAGAGTCTACAAGTCGACAAGCACTGTACTGAGAAGCAGGGATTTCAAAATAAAGCCAACACAGGATCTGTCCCAAGGAAGTTCACAACACGTAAATAAGCCAACTCGTAAAGCCTGGTCCCATTCATGTGGGGATTTTTCTTTTAATTGAGGTAAAAATCACAAAACATAGAAATGCACCCAAACATTAAATTAACCATTTTCAAGTGAACACTTCAGTGGCATTTAGCATACTCGGTGTTGTGCAAGCATCACCTCTATCTAGTGTCTGAACATTTTCATCAATCTGAGAAGAAATCCTGTGCCCATTAGCACTCATGTGCCATTCCCCTGTCTTGGCAACCACTCATCTGGTTTCTGTCTCCAAAGATTTACCTATTCTGGACACAACGTAAACGGAATCACAGAATATGTGACCTTTTGTGTCTGGGTTCTTCCACTTAGCATCATGTTTCCAAGGTTTATGGGTGTTGTGGTGCATGTCAGTACTTGGTTCTTCCTAGGTGTCTATCCCAAACGATTGAAAACAGGTGTTGGAACAAAAACTTATAAACGAATATTCAGAGCAGAATTGTTCACCATAGTTAAAAGGTAGAAACAAACCAAATGTCTATCAACTGATGAGTGGACAAACAAAAAGTGGCACAAACATGCAATGGAATATTATTCAGCCACACATGGAGCTTTCCGTGTACATAATTTCAGTTAATCATCAAAATGAGGCTGTGGGATGGATAGCATTTTATCCTTCCAGTTTTGGGAGGAAAAGACAAAGGATCATAAACATTTCCAGTGTCTTATTTCCCAGCCCCACCTGCTTCAGTTGTGTTCCTGAAAACGGAAGCATCTTGGTTAAACCTCCCGCCTCATGTCCTTGGAGTGTGTCACACGGGTAGTTACAGACTCTAAGTTGGAAATTTGCCTCCACTGTATAGAATGTAATCTCAACCTGAATCTAACCCAAGAGCCTTTAACATGCCCTATAAAATTCTCCCTTCTTCCACCACTACCGCCATGGGTGTTTCCTTCCCACAACGGTCAAAATCACTCATTCGCATTCGTAGTAACACTACTATGCCCTTATCAAGGATCTTTGGTTGCTTATGAATCACTAATTCACTTTCCTGCACATAAACTGTATTCTCTTTCATATATAGCTTTAACCTATTTAATTACAGCCTTAATTTACTTTTTTTAAGGGAAAAAAAACACACTTTAACTCTACAATGGGCTAAAATTATACCTTATGAAAAGACGCAATTGTTTCCTGACCATGAACTTTTGCTTTTATGAATTGCTAATTTGGTTAATGGGCTCATTCTGCTCTGAAATTTGCATCATGAAAATTACTAGCTTCGAAGAGTCCTCTGTGTACAACGCAGTTTGCACGTTTTGTTGTAAAGGTCACATTTGACATCGTAAAACAGCGGGCCCTTTTGAAAAGGTACAAATGTAAGAAATTAAGTGGCCCCATTGGTATAATGTCATTGTTAAGGAGGGAGAAAAGATTTTTAAGTTAATTTTTATTCATATTGTTTACGTGCATGCAGGCTGAGCTTGGTTCCATGTGAATCCCTTCTCATGGCTGGCACCTTATTGGCTTAACCTGTGATTCAGGGATGCCAGTGGCTGGAAACCTTCTGCCACCAGCATCAGTGGAATGAAGAGTCTGGAATTGGTAGAAGAATACATAAAGGAGAGGGTGCCATCATCCCCATTTGAGAAGACTCAGGCTGTGGGTCAAACAGACAATGGGACATCAAATCATAACCTAAGGACTATCAGGGTACTCTGTACCTAAAAATATCTTGCTGTGATTCACAGTGCTTGAGGGGCACCTGGGTGGCTCAGTCGGTTAAACATCCAATTTCGGCTCAGGTCATGATCTCACGGTTCATGGGTTCGAGCCCCACATCTGGCTCTGTGCTGACAGATCAGAGCCTGGAGCCTGCTTCATATTCTGTGTCTCGCTCTCTCTCTCTCTCTCTCTGCCCCTCCCCCGCTCACACTTTGTCTCTCCCCATCTCTCAAAAATAAATAAACATTAAAAATTAAAAAAAAAAACAGTGCTTGACAACAAATCAAGAGATATTCACTGCCTCAACTGATGTAAGGTTGACTTCTGAATATTCCAAGTCAGAGTTTGTGAGTCCAAGCACACAGCATCTCAACAACTCTGGGCAACCCAGCTTGGTGATGTTAGTATGTCTTCTTGTGTTCTGGGGAAAGCGGGGCCAAGTCCACATGCACACAGGCAGTGAGAAGGAACTATTCCATGAGGCTTGGCCACCTTTCTGAGTGCCCAAGAAAATGAGCAGAGACCAACAACGTCCTGGCAAAAAGATGACCAAGAATAGCCAAGCAGGCACAGTCATTTTTGCAGAGAAGCACTTTTGGGTTAATGGCAGGACTCTACTGCTCATTGACCATACAACTTTAAGCAAGTTTCCTTGCTATCCTGATTCCACTGTGTTTTGTTTTGTTGTCATATCTACGACGGCAGTGGGGACCAAAGCATTCACCCAGGATATAGGGTTTTTGCTGAGATTTTTTTGAAGGTAACAGAGTACCTCCTCATGTTACATCATCTGCAGAAGAGGGAACAGATCAAATACTAACATGAAGACATAACCTCTTCACTTCCTTCCAGGACTCTAAGAAATCCCTCCTGGAAAAGGCAGCAGATGCCCTGCCTTGGGCATCAGGTCTGGCATGGCATTGCAGTGGGCCTCACCAGGGAAGGGTATTCACAGGGCAGCATGGAAGCCCTATCCCTGGAGCTCCATTCACTTTTCTCTTGGGAATGGACCAGCCCTGGCAGGAATCAAAAAGGAAGACCAGGTAGGCACATGGATGGGGACAGGTGAGTGGGGTAAGGAGCCTGTGCTCCTGAATGGAGCTAGGGTCCACACATGGTATCCAGAAGCACCTTCCCACTAGTACATCCTCAAACCAAGTCCTGGGGAGAACACAAGCTACAAGAATACCATCAGAGAAAAACTGTTCTTTGTGACAAGGAAAAAGAAAGACACCCCCCCCACCACCACCACCAGGGAGCACATGGAGCCTCCCTCCCTCCTTCTGTAATTACCTCTAGTAAATTCCCCATTCATCTGCATGCTGGTTTCTATTCAGCAGGATTTGAGGCTGTGCTGCTGGGGAGAAGGGGGGCGGCTAGGCACATTCAAACTTGCACAATCTCCAATCACCGCACCTGATGGGGACGAGCACTTGCTTATGTGAAATTTTCATTTCAATCCCAGGCTCAGATTGCACCGTTTCACAGCCACGCTCCCGAGCACTTACACACAGAAGGCTTTTCATCCTCCAAGTCCTGCACAAGTGTTACCTAATTAATGTTCAACAATGTTACCAAACCTCCCTCTTTTAAGACGTATCAACCTGGAAAGGTCTGGAATTAAGGATTTTGATCTCAAATGGATTGCTTTCATGTATTTCAGATAATTCACACAGCTGCTTAAAGACAGATATTCATCGACTATAAACAGCCCCGAGTTCGAGTAGCTACACAAATAAACCTTTCCTTATCTCTCCCAGCAGCCTCCCTTTGCCTGCTTGGGCAGTGAAGGGATCAAAAATACTCCCTTATGGACTGATTCAATGAGCACTTGGACTCTGAAGCAAAAGATTCTTCCGCCAGGCAGAATAAACTACCAGCCTGAGACCCTCCCAGTGGCTTTCCCTAAGTCTGAACCATGGCCCCCAGCCTTGCTCCTCAAAGTGAGGTCAAGACACAGACCTCAGCATCCCCTGGGAACTCATTGGTAATGCAGAACCCTAGAGCCTTGCCACAGACCTGCTGAACCAGAATCTGTATTTTAGCAAAGTCCCTGGGAGATTGATGTGCACATTAGAGATGCTGTGGTCTTTAAAAAACCTCATGAACAGACTCCTGGACACCTCCCAGGCAGGACCTACCCCCTCACTCAGTTTCTGGCTTTCTTGCTGTTCTGCAAACACAACAAGCATGCCCCAAGACATCTGCTCCTAGAGGGCACCATTCACGTGGCTGTCAACACAAATGGCACCTCTCATGGCCTAACTCTAGCCTACCATATGAATGGTGTCACCAGAAGTTTGATGGCACAGCAGCCCTGTGCAAGGACCTGCATAAATGCAACCTCTTCAGAGACACCTTCCTGTTCACCATTATCTTAACAAGTGTCCCCTAACGCTCCCCCACCCCACTGTTCTTCATAGAATTCTCCACTGTCTGACATTACATCATATATCTGTTTATTTAGTTTATTACTTGTTTTTCCTTGCGAGAATTCATTCTCCATGAAATCAGAGACTCTGTGATCCTCCCCCCACCCAATTCCCCATTACCCCCACCAGCCACCCTTGTAATGCTCGGCCCTTAGAACACAGTCTAATAACTCGCACACAATTTCCCAGGTGTGCATATGCATGCGCATGTGTGTATATGCAAAAGCTTCAATACCCTCTCTCCCCTGATTCAGTAACTTGGAGCTGATAAACTGAACTTTTCTGCAAAATAAACCCTTTCATTTGTGTAGATTCTTCAGAGAGTGAAGCAGTCCATCTCAGTGTTGAGGAAGGGGCCTCGACGCCTGGACAAGGGGCCATATCTGCTCCTTGGCTGCTACAAAAGGACCCTTCGTATTCTCCCTATTTCCCTGGGCTCTGTATATAGCAAATGTGGGCCACATGATCAATGTCAGATGCAGCACCTAGCACCATGGGAAAAAGGGTCAAATACCTGGTGAACACCCCTGATTGGAAAGCAAGGCTCTGCACAGGGAGGGTGAAAGAGATGCTTAGTTTGTCTGCTTAGCATGTGTCTTGCCTTAGCAGAAATAGCTCATAACCAAATACTGTGCAGCTTCAAAGACACAAAGATGAATGAATTGACAATAATGACGAGAACAGAATGACATCAACCCAGGGAATGTGAGACCATGCCTACACTCTGCCAAACATCAAAGTAAGCATAGTCATCTGGCTCCACTCAAGTGCCTGACAGGCCACATGCATGAGTGAAGCAAGACACACAAAGATGGCAGCATTACAGTGATAACAAACAGAAACTGACCCTGATACTTGGTGCTGAGGAAGCAATAAGAAATGGAGACTGTGGTAAACAAAACTCATCCCCTTTCTGAAGGGGGCAGCTGCTACTCAATTCCAGTTGACTAGTGTCATGTTGGGATACGAACCCAGGGATACCTTCTGATTTTCCAAGAAAGGCTACAAATTGAGACCCTTGTTAAACTTCCTGGTTTCAAAACAGTGACAAGTCAGTCTAGATTTTGTTAAAATGAGTTTGTTAAATCAAAGAGTTTGTTAAAACTCTGCAAGCAAATGAAATACATCTGTGAATAAGATCTACCCATAGAGTCATGCTTGTGAGAATAACAGCTTAGATATTTGAAGTTCCAGCCTTTCTACAGTTCTTTGTCCACCCTACTGTGCACTTAATGAGGGCACTTCCTGAATACACATGCTTAAGTGTGTACACACACAATTCTAGAATATTCACTGTGATATCAAGCCAAGGAAAGGACCAAGGGGCTGGTGAAAGCCCATTCTGAGTTAGATACCATCAGAACACAACTCCCAGTCAAGAACAACCTAGGAATCTCACAGGGGTAAGTAGAGGAGGGAGAGAAGGGAAGTGTCTGTAAGGGATAAGAACTAAGCTCAGAATTCTTCAGAGCCCCATTTCTTCTGAAGGAGTATGTTACTCCTTCCTCCACAATGACCTGCTGGAGGTACGAATGGCACTTTTTCTAGAAATCAAGGAGCACATCATAAAGAAGGCGACATTTGAGTTTTATAGGATGTATACGATTTTGCTATACATAGAAGAAAGATATTGTGAAGAGGAACCAAAAGTGTCAAGGCACTTCCTGCTTTATCTGAGTCCACTTTCAGCCTATTACCGAATTCTGTTTCTGTCTCCTCCTTGGATGCCTCTGGAACTCACAGTGTCCTACTGAAGCTTTATGACACAAAAAGCCAGTATCCATGAGACAGACAATAAACGGAAAATCAACTCCCTTCTTTTTCCCACTCTAATGTTCCCCATTTAGAATCTACAGAGAATTAAAAATTTATTAAAACTGGATGCTATAGGAGTGGGAAGGTAGATGGAGACACACTCTCAGTCCTACAATCCCACCTTCCCGTATCTCCTTTAGACCTGAAAGACACCATTCTGGATCACTTGCAGGGGAGCAGTATGTATATTGAGAGGAACAGGGGGTGTGGCAGAGCAATTATTCTAGGCAGCAGCAGGCAGAGGTGAAAGAAAATGGACAGGAAGCCCTATAAACTCTAGTCTACAAAATCAGGATGGCTATTCACCAGGCAGCCATCCCTATGTCTGGGCTCTTTGCTCATAAACCACCTTACCAACCACCCTGATCAAACAACCTCTAGTATCTTCGGTCAAAGCCAGACCATGGGGAGGGGTAGGATAGTGGTGACAGAATCAAAATGTCTACTATCTGGGTGGTTGGAGGCAAGGGACACTACCTCTCCAAGCCCCTGTCTTTTTAGCTATAAAATGGCAGTAATAATTGTGCTGCCTCCATAGGGCTATAGGGTATATTAAATAATCATATACGTACCACACTTAGCAATGTATTTAAGAATAGGAAATCCTCCATAATACTTGCTGTGATTAATTCCTTTTTGTCTTCAGTTATTTAGAAAAGGAGCTCTCATATTAGGGGCAGGGGTGAGGGTGTAGGTGAAGGGAAGTGTCCATTTTGGCCAAAGAATAGAAAAGCCTTGGACTTTCTACATCTTCAGAGTGGAAACACTTCAGAAAACTGGACTCCTAGGTACCTTCTCAAAAAGATTTCACAATCAGCCAAAGAAATGGTGGCATTTTCTCCAAGGGATGGCAGTTGGCCATAGCTAAGGGGTGGGAGAAGTTCCTAGAACCCTGAGAGGATATAAACCCAGTTGTCCTTTTTCCTCACCATACAACCAGGGACAGAAAGTTCTTCAACATAGGAACATGAGTTCTCTCTTATTGCTGCCTGGATGTATTCATCTCTTTCCACCCTCACAGGGTTCTTCAGCTTCCTCGGTGAACTACTGGGTTGACCAGAAGTGGAAAGTGGCCAAATGTTGTCAATGCCTTGTATGGTACAAGGCACAAAAGAGTCATTCACTGAATAGTTCATAAATGAATGAAAAAGAATAAAAACTGTATTTATGGAACACAAACTAGGTGCTCAATATATTAGGTACAATACATTAAATGCTTTATAAACATTCAGTCATTGAGCCCATTATAGTTCTATGAGTAGATATTGTCCTTTTATTATCTGAGGCACAGCAATATTATTTCATATGCTAAGGGTCAACAGTAGCGGAACAGGAATGAGACCCCTGA
This sequence comes from Panthera tigris, assembly GCF_018350195.1. Lineage (NCBI taxonomy): Eukaryota > Metazoa > Chordata > Mammalia > Carnivora > Felidae > Panthera > Panthera tigris. The sequence goes on from NC_056675.1 coordinate 36,729,499, forward strand.
AAACCTGGCTCTAGAGATCACCTCTCTAATGACAAAGGAATGGCTAAATAAATTGAGGTCAGAGGCAGGGACTGTTCTAGAAACTTGCCACATTCTCCCACCTTGAATGATGACCTAAAGCTTAATTGTTAGAGGCTGTTTGAAAGCCCGCTTTAGGTTGATTTGCTTCTTTCTCAGCAGCGTGTCAGCTGCTGCCCGGCATGATAGCTTATTTAAAATATCGGGTAGAAATAAGATTCACTGTGAAATTAGTTGTAGACAAGCTCAGAAACTGCTAATGATGCAGAGATAATAAGGGGATTTGCAGAAAACACTGATATTGCATTATGATTAGTGAGCAGAGCGTCACCCCTTGAAGCCTGCAGGGCCCGAGCTCCCACAAGAAGAACAAATGCATATGCATTAGCAGCGCACGCTGGCAAATCCAGGCTCCCGAGGCCAGCGGGCTCAGGCCTCCTGGTCAGAGGCTCAGAGCTCAGCTCTGATTTGCAAAAATGATTAATTTGTGGGTTTTGAGAATGAGAAATGTTTACTTCCTAGGTCTCGGAGAAACCAAAGGCCGGTCCTAAATCAAATTCCCATTTGAAAATGAAAACAAGCAAGAGAGGCTCTGGAAGGGAGCCCTGCGGTCTTGCCTGGTCTGTTGCCCAGGGCTCCGTAATCAGCTCTCCCAGGGTACAGTGTCAAGTCTACCAAGAACTCCGCTAGGTCCATATGCCTACACGTCTACAAGAGCTGCTTGTCAGCCCATGTGTACCAGAGTAGTGAGACTAGTTGGTAAATCATTGATATCTTGCCATACCTTTCCAAATGGCCCTGGGATCACCCTCCTGAGCTCTTGATGACCCAGCAACTGAAGTTTATGTCTAGCACAGGGAAGGTCCTCAGATCCTATCCTAGTACTTTGGCTAGCAACCATTCTGATTTGTCAGTGTCCACACCTAATTGGATATTAAATATTTTGAATGTGACCTCTACATTCCCAGCCTCAGACACGCCTGACTGAGGTGTCTACAGCATGTGAAATGGGCTGCATGCTAGCAATCAAAGAGGATAAAATCCTCTAGAAAATTCTAATGTTAAAAGTCAGTAAGACCCATGTCCTACTCTGGTTGGATCTATCCCTTGGTATTTACAAATGCTCCCCAAGAAGGCACATTCTGTTTGTGCACCCAGGACATGTAATTTGGTCAAGTTACAGTCTCTGCACTTTTGGCAAAGAAGGGGGGAAATGCAAATGGTATGCATGTCAATGACTAAGTTACCTGCATAATAAGATGCCACAAAGTTTGAGGCTAAAACACTTATTTACATGAAAAACAAATCTGTATGGGATACATATTTCTCTCCTTCACATCTCAACACGTTTGTCACTCAAAGCCAGAAGGCTCTACTCAACAAAGCCCCTCCAGTCCCCAACCCCATTTTCATTCTCTTTAGCTTACAGCATAACTCCTTGAGGGATGAAGGCCACCAGGTGTTCAAAACAGACGCGGCTACTTTGCTGCCTAGGGAACCACATTGAAAGAGAGGGATGGGCTGCAAAGATACAAATTTCCACCATGCCAAAACTATTTGTATGATCCTTGTGCAGAATGTAAATTATTTATTCAATTTATTCGGTGAGGTGGATACAGCTGAATATCTTAGGATTCTGTCAGATGGCTGACCAGCAGTACAAGAGGTCCTTTTGTTTTAGGTAGCATAAAACTGCACACACAACAGTCAAAAGTGAAAAATTAAATAAAGATGGGAAGGGAATATGGTTCAGTGATGGATGGACTGTGGTGAGCACTGTTTGGGCTGCCTGGCATGTTGTGCCTCCATTTCCCTTCTTCCTATAACAGACTCTAGGCCTTCCTGATCACAGGAGTGATCATGAGACCCTGTCCTGATTAATCATGGTAACTCTCTTACTCAGGACACAGTGATTGGTAGAGGAGTAGGTGTATCATCCAAGGAGAGCCAATCAGAATCTGTCCTGGGACTGATACATAAATGCTGTGAATAGAAGATTCTCTTTCCTCTGGTGTTGCTAAATATGAGGTTATAAAGCCAAGAAGCTGGTGGATGTCTTCCACACCATCTATGCCATTGTAAAGAGTCTGTCTGCAGAATGAAGCCAATCAGAAATGAACAGAAATAAAAAACAGATGGGGCATCATGGCCCTGACTCCTGGCTCTCCATCCCAACTCTTCCTTAACTCTGTGAATGACCGAGGACCCTTCCCAACTGTCTAAGCCAGTCAATTCCTCTAGGCTTCAATGATTTGGAGTTGTTTCCATGACTAAAAACATTCTGACTTACACTCAATTATGGAAAGGATGAATCTGTATCTTTAATCACACTTAAGTATTTGATAAAATATACTTAGCATTTTTGTACAAGTTCTTTAATTTTGTTTTCCCCTTTTTGCAATTCTAAATGATTAATTACTTTAAATCCAGTAAGTATGCAATTAAAATGAAATAGTCCCTTTTTTTGGTCTCTACTCTATTTGAGATCCCTGCTTTGTATCCACTTGTATGAACATTTTAATTTGCCTGTTTTCCACACTTGGTAAAATATTAAGAACAAAAGTGGAATCAAATAGTCAAGTAATTGCACTAACACTGCTCTAAGGACAAAATTGCAGACTTTGCCAAAACTGAGTGAGCAACACCAGCGTGCAAAAGCCCAAATTGTTCATTTATTAAAAGGTAAAGAATGAATCACTTCAAAGTTGGACCTCAGAAATGGCCACGTGGCTTACTAATGTTCAAGCCCCCTAGGTGGCAGTAGAGGGAACACTCACCATTACACTCTTGGGACTGCTAATGCTAAGAAACTGGCCATCAAAAATGCATCTATCTATGCTTTGGAATAAGAAAAGAAACCACAAGTATGTGGTTCCAGAGAGAGAGTAGTGATAGTTTCAAGAAATTTTAACTGACATCCAGTATATAAGTTTGAAAACCCTGAAATGGAATGATCTAGATTCAAATCCCAGCATTGCATTTTTCTAAATATATGTGAGGAAGTCATTTTACTACTCTGCACCTCAATTTTCTCTTCTACTAAAGAAAGATAATAATAGTACTTAACTCACAGGGATTTTGTGAGGACTGATTCAAGATCATGCTTATCGAATACTAGCACAGCATCTGCCATATAGTAAGTGCTCACTAAGTCACAGTTGTGGTGCTTACTACCTTCACCCCACCCACTGTTCCCCTAGGGGCCCTGAAAACACAAGACAAAATAAATACAGGCGAGGTTAGGTGGCTTGTGGACAGAAACTGGAGGTGATTGTTACTTCTAAATGAATCACCACCATTATGTGTGACACCAAAATCCAACTTTTCCTTAAAGACACCAAACCCTTGTTTTGTTGAATAATAAAACAATAACAATAGCAACAACAAAAATGATGGCCCTCATTTACTGAGTTGTTGATATGCTCGGCACTTTTCCTCTGTTTAATTTGACCCTCACCAAAATGTTAAGTAGGTTTAATTTTCTCCATCTCACAGAGGGTAAAGAAATATTGACCAGGAAATAGCTCCAGTAAAGTGATTTGCCAAGGGACACAATGATGTGGAACCAAGGAGGTCTGACTCCCAAATCCTTCCCTGTTCTCAAGCATAAGACTACAGCCAGTTGAATTGTCTCATGACATCTTCCCTAACATAAAAATAATAATTATGACAATAATATTGGTTTAACTGTGTACATGTGACAGGTACCACAGTAAGTGGCTGACCTGCATTCTGTGTCCTTTATGAAGAGACACCTGGGCACACACAACAAGACCCTTCCTCTGGCATCTCTATACCTTCCTCAGCTCCCTAACTTAAGTAGGATTGGAAAAGAAATCTCAGGCATCCAATCCCCCTTTGAGATGTCTGCACAAAAGCTTACAGATAACAAACATGTGAAAGCTTAGCCCTTCTTTGCAATGTAGAATGTCCTATCACCTGTCTGCCTGTCCTTTACCTGGCACTAATGGGCCACCACACAGTCTATCACAGGAAATGATCCTGCACTGGGACATGTCTTTAGTATAACTGTCTCGTCAAGAGAAAAGTTTATCCAAACAACAATTTACTTTCAGCAGATTCTGAACGTTTCTTTCAAAAAAATATTCAGTAAGCCCAATACTAAGTACAAAGAAGAAAGAAGGGAGATTATCAAGTAGCCCCATTCTAGAGAGTGGGAAACATGAAAGCAGGTGGTCACAGTAGTGTTTGATAAATTACATGTAATAGAAACAAAGTAAAAGCTGCAATGGGTACACAGAAGAATGACTTTTAAATCAAAGGCAGGAATCAGAAAGGGCCTCAGAGAGTCTAGCCAATAATACTTATCATCAACATTGTCATTGTCTTCAACATCATCACTTCATCAGAGCAAATTCTGATCTACAGTGAATGACCACTTGAGTTTTGTTTACTTTATTTTTTAAACACAGATGCAGTACCCCCAAGTATCTATGTTCATAGTTCTGGAAACTGGTTTGGCCATTTGTCATGGTCAACCTCCAGATGCAAGTGTGACCTTTCCAGAGGAAATAACTTCACCACCCTACTTTCCCACTCTTAAATGTCAACTGTTGCCATTATGCAGCTGTTTTGCTATAGATGGAGAAAAAAAACATCAGAAACCATCTAAAAACCATATTTGGTTGTTAAACACCAACCACTAAGAAATTTAAAGCTCATAGTGCTCCTCTCTGATATGACTTCCTCACCCACACATTCAATCTCCCTTGTTGCCTTTCTTCCAACAATTAAAGCCACAAAGTGAGAAGGGTCAGCTCCCCAGATCCTGCCTAGATTTGAATGTCAAGTCCATGTCCTTCATCAGGATACAAAAGCATTAAAAAGTGTATCTATCTCTGGGAAATGCTGGCTGATCAAGGTATTGACACCAACAACTAGAGACCCAAGCCCCTCTTGTGTGTCACACAAGTCACCCACCAATGCTATTAAGGTCCTGAGGTGACCTGTGAACAGAAGCTGACAAGCTTTTGTGAATACGGTAATTATTAGTTACATGGTGGGGAGCAACGTTTAAAGTCTGTATGCCTTCCCCTCATTCTCTTCTCCAACAGAAGGTACCATATCCCCGAGCCTCGGAGCCTCAAATGACTTCTGAGGAATGGACATGTAGGGGAAGAGAGAGGTCTTCACTGACTTGCCATTAGGACAGACAGAAATCTTATCCCCGACCACCTAACAATTATCAGGCACTGAGGGCTACTAAGAGTTAAGTGCCTCCGAACCATTAACTCACTGAATCTCCCTACACCACCACAAGATAATTTCATGCTCATTAAGATTTAGAAAGTGAGACTTGAAGGTAACTTGGTAAGAAGTCAAGATTTGACACCAATTTTAATGGGCCCCAAAATCTGCCCTTTTTTTAACCTTGACTCTTTTACCTCCAACTCAACACAAAGGGCTACACAATGGGCCCAGGTCTGCCTGCTATAATAGACAGCTGGGTAAATGCAACCTTAAGCTAGAAGGAAGGGAGGTCAGAAGGCAAACTAAAGCTCAGGGGAACCACTGTCATACTAGGACTCCAGGCAGATGCCAAGGGCAAGATTATTTACATGAACAAGGAGGGCACTGTGGCATTGACTCTCAACTGAACCGGAGTCTCAGACTTTGGTTTTGAAAGTGGCCCCCATCTTCTCTTGTTACTGAGTTTTCCAGGGCTTTAATGGCCTATGCATCTCTCTTTGGACTGTGGCTTTGAGTCTGTTGAACTGAGAATTTGTAGACAAAGTCTAAAGATACAATGGCACAGATCACCCTGGCATATATACAAGGTTAATAGCAGAGTCTGTTTAGTTGCTACATCCATTTGGAATGACTAGAATCCAAATCCTATGGGTGATAAAATATTTATTATCCCCCTGTTATATCCCTAAAATACTGGGGAATGGGAAAAGAGAGAAGGCCTTCCAGGATCACTTCTGGGTTGAATACTGGTCCAAGTGGCAACCATCACGAACCTGAATCTTCTAGCCTTGTACTTTCAACACATTATGAGTGGAGAACAAATGGGATTGTTCCCTTTAGAGCATCAGTGTCTCTTTTCTATTTAGTATTTACTGCTACTCCAGTACATTTGTTTACTGTGTGATGAGTGCTTGGGGCCTAGGTAGCATCATTAGAAAGGCATTAAATTACTCACAGTTTACTCTGGTGACAACTGGCATCAGCCATAACTTGCTATCCTCACAAAGCTAGAATGTACTTTTGACATGATCTGACTCAGCTTATGTACTGGTCAGGTGCCATAGGACTCATTACAACCCATAGAGAACATGAATTCAAACAAAATAAGGTGGGTGGGAGGATGGAATAAGTAGACAATAGGTATTAAGACGGGCACTTGTTGTGATGAGCATTGGCTCTTGTATGTAAGTGGTGAATCACAAGATTGTACCCCTCAAACCATTATTACACTGTATTTTAAGTAAATGGAATTATTTTTTTTTAATTTTTTAATGTTTATTTATTCTTGAGAGAGAGGGAGAGACAGAGAGAGCATGAGCTGGGGAAGGGCAGAGAGAGAAGGAGACACAGAATCTGAAGCAGGCTCCAGGCTCTGAGCTGTCAGCACACGGCCCAACACTGAGCCAAGAGATCATGACCTGAGCCAAAGTCAGACACTTAACCGACTGAGCCACCCAGGCGGCTGTAAGTAATTAGAATTTAAGAAAAAACTTGAAACATACGAATATATAAACAAACAAGCAAACAAAGGAATAACATGGGCCTGTGGGATCTCATTTTAGCCATGAAGCTGCTCATATTTGGCAATTCTTGTGGATCTGGAATGCACTGGTCAGAAAATTTAATAGATGAGAAACTAAAGGCTGCTCTGTTGGCCCTGGCTTGCTACCAAGCACAATAATAACAAGGTTCCCTCTATCATTTATCCCAGATATCTCAACTCAAAGTTCTTAAAGAGTATCTGCTCTCCTTGGGAATAAAGACAAGCAATACACCAGTGACTTCAAGCCTTGGATTCAGGATCTTTCCTAGAGTTTGACTACTACTTGCCTGGCCTCAAGGGGCCATTCCTTAGTCCAGATCCTAGGAAACTAAAGTAGATCAATGGTTCCTTTTTTTCAGAACTCAGGGGCTCCTTCTGATTTGGTTCCCAATGGGTAATATGCCCAGGATCCAGAGGGACCAATAAAGGACAGAAATAAAGGAAAAAAGAGGATAAACATTTAGTCTATGATAAGTGGCATCAGAGATAGGACCACCATTTGCATAGTAGAAAAGACTTAAATTCTTGGGTTCTGTTATCCCCTAAGTACTTAATTGGGACACTGGACTGCACTATATTTCTCAATAGACTATTTGATGTTAAGACAAGTTACTCTGTGCCAAATACTCAACTTTTACAAGCACTGAAACCCTAACTGTACAGAGTTCTTACTGATTGAGGTGGTGGTGGCAGAGGCAGCAATTCCACCACCCTTACATTAACTACTTCACCTAATACTGAAGATACAAAGAATTTCTCAGATGACAAAAAAGACGGTAAAATCTAAGGCTATGAGAACGCCTTTAAGTACTGCTTTGGCCACTTGCCGTAAGTTTTAATTATGTGCTTCTCTTGTGGAATATTAATTCCCTTCCAGATATACTTATTATGGGGTGCCTGGGTGGCTCAGCTGGTTAAGCACCTGACTTCAGCTCAAGTCATGATCTCATGACTTGGGGGTTTGAGCCCCACATTGGGCTCTGTGCTGCTGACAGCTTGGAGCCTGGAGCTGCTTCAGATTCTGTGTCTCCCTCCCTCTGCCCCTCCCATGCTCATGCTCGCTCGCTCTCTCTCTCTCTCTCTCTCTCTCTCTCAAAAATAAACCTTATAATTGTTTTTTTTTTAATATTTTTATTTATTTTTGAGACAGAGCATGAGCAGGGGAGGGGCAGAGAGAGAGGGAGACACAGAATCTGAGGCAGGCTCCAGGCTCTGAGCTGTCAGCACAGAGCCCAATGCAGGGCTTGAACTCACAGACCACGAGATCACGACCTGAGCTGAAGTCGGACGCTTAACCGACTGAGCCACCCAGGCGCCCCTTAATTGTTTTAAACAATAAATATACTTATTTATGAGCTTGTTTCTTTACTTCAGAAGGTTTAGAATTGTTTCGTATAAAAAATTTTTATTTCTATTCTTTGGGCTCAAAGCTATAGTGCTTTCTGTACTTTACAACTGATTTTTTTCTTGGAGATACAAAGACACAGAGACATACCATATACACACACACTCACACCATGATTACTATGGTTAAAGGCATAATTACTATCTGTGGAGTCCACAATTTGGTTTATGTTTTCTAATTCTACCTGGTGACATTATTCATAACCTCTCTGTCCTATTTTTTTGTTTACTAAATCTGACACACCACTAATACAGGAACATTTTGAAGGGAAAATATTACTTTGGTGCCACTACATGGAATATGATATGATCATTTTCAGCTCAATTTATTTAAAATTAAAAACCCACATAGCTGAATTAAAAAAAAAAACCTGAATTATTTCTAATAGTAGAATTTTTCAGCATCTTAATTTGAGTAAAAGAAAAGGTTTAAATAGATTTGAGGGCTTAAATACTTCTGAGGAAATCAGGAACTGCAAAGCTGGGATGTCTAATTCACCTAAAAGTAATTAACGAAAAGTAAGTTAGATCATTATTTCCTCCAAGATCATAATTTAAAAGGAAGCTGATTTATCTGAACTGATTGGGGCTTTCAATCCCAACAGAAATGTAGACGTTTGGTTGTTTTAAGGGGAGAACAGAAATGAGACCCAATTAAGCAAAATTCTTTCTTATGGAAAAAAAAAGGTTTTGATAAAATGATTGCTCAAATGTGCTTAGAAGGGAGCTAAGACCAAGAGATCTGAGGTTTTCTGTTTTCTTTTTTTAACTTGTTTGAAACTTCTGTCCAATTCACAAGATACACCATTAAAAAAACAGGGGAACTCATTTCCACCTAAGCATCTGAGCATAACCAGCTGGTTAGAACTGGTGAATTTGTGAGCTCATATTAGGATTTGACATCTGACTTCCATGAGAAGGATAGGGGCTCAGGGTCCCTAGAATTTGAGAGAAGTTAGAAGATTCCTGAATCTTTGTGTTTAGGGTCTGTTATAGGCTGACTTGCGCCCACCCCCCAAATTTCTATGTTGAAGTCCTAACCCCCAGTACCTGGGCATATTATTATATTTGGCAAAAAAGGCTTTAAAGAGGTAATTAAGATAAAATGAGGTCATTAGGGTGACCCAATATGACCCTAATCCAATATGACTGCTGTCCTTATAAAGAGATATTAGGTTGCAGATACACCCTGAAGGAAAACCATGTGAGAAAACGGTGAGAAGAAACCCTGTGACATCTTGATTTCACACTCGCAGCCCCTAGAATTATGAGGAATAAACTTCTGTTGTTTAAGCACCCAGTCTGTGGTTCTTTGTGATGGCTTCCGAGTTGACTAATCCAAAGTCTCAGATATCCTGGCTCAACTACAGACTGTTTCTCTGCTTCCCACAACACTGTAACTCCATGAGAGCAGAGCCAGTTGTGCCAATGGTAAATAAAGCAGATTCATTAACCGAATAATTCTTTTTGTACAGAATTAAGTGAAGGACACAAGAAGTTACAAAGTAAATCCATACCAGGAAGGATCGCACAGTCATTAGGCTTGACACTGCTCAAGTTCAAATCCCAACCACACCACTGGTGAGCTGTAAGCCATGTGGCTAGTTCCTCTACATCTCTGGGCCAGTCTCATATGAGAACTGCAATGAGGATCCAAGTACAGTTCACCTGACACTGGGGACCACACAGAAAATCCATTGCCTCATTCATTCCACATACATGTCCTGTGCCTGCACATGTGCAGGAACTGCTCTAGGTAAGGGGATACTAACAAGACATCCTGCCCTATAGGCCTTATCTCCTGGTGGACATTAGCTAATAATGATAGTAAGGGGGGGGGGGGCACTTCAGTAAGAAAAGAAAGGATGGCTTAAATGCAAATTTCTAAGCTTTGGTACACTTCAGGGTACTATATGTAGTATCCCTGAATCCCACTTAAAATATAATCTGGAGTAGCCCATGATAGCTGATAGCTAATAATCTCTTGTGCCAGGCTCTCTGGCCCCACAGTCATCCTCAATCACAAGGTCCCAAATCAGGGCAGAATACCTGTGGATGCCTGAGCATTTTGCTGTTTGGTTAGGGATTACCCTACTGGTCAGGCTCCTAATCATCAAAAGGCCTGTTTCCTTTCCCAGAGCCATTCAGCAATCAACTCTCTCTGTCCCTCTGTCCCACAATAAGAGCGCTGCAGTGCCACCTGGCACTCAATGACAAGGTCTCTGAAGTGTCCCCTGAGGCAAGCCCCAGGCCCTGTCACCCTGCATTGGCAGCTGTGTGCAAGCCAACCCATATGCAGTACACGCAAGATGGCATAAGGACAGCCTTTCAGGGAGCAGCTGGAGGTCTGAACCCATTACCCACACAGGCAGTCTCTGCCACTGTCCTTGTGCCTTCCAGGTCAGGGGTAAGGGACAGAAGCCTGAGCTTAAGAAGCCCTAGGAACTCAGAGACTCCAAATCCTTGTTTTTAGGAACTTACTTCCAATATTTAAAAGGACTGAGAAATGTCTCCTAAGCTTCTTTCACCAATCCTTAAACTCCACGAGCCTTTGCTTGCCCATCTTAAAAGTGGAGTGCAAACTGTCCACTCTGCTCTTCTCATGGGGTTTTGTACGAATGGTCTTCCAAAGCTTTTATGAGAGATTTCTTTTTGGGGGTGACGAAAATTTTCTTGAGTTGATTGTTGTGATGGTTACAAAACTCTGTACATATATTCAAGACCATTCAATTGTATACTCCAGATGGATGAGTTGTAGAGCCTATGAATTATATCTCAATAAATATGTTTTTAAAAAATAAATAAATAAAAGCCTTTATATACCATGAAGAATTGCCATCCTAGGACTTCAAGTCAGCTCTCACTGTGGAACACCAAAACCAGTAGAGTCAGTAAACTAGAAAACATTACTTAGAACTTTAGGGGAAACTTAACTTGCATATGGCTTTATTTTTTAAGATTGACTTTTCAGGAATAAAAGACTAATTCGGGAAATTGAGATCCATGTGCTTCCAGAAAAATTTCAGATGACCCAGATAATTTTATTTCCCCATGGCCATGTTTATCTTCAACACGTGACCACAGTCTTAGTTGTTACAAGAACTCTACCCTTCCCACCAGACACTGGACCTGGTGAGAAGAAACCCTGTGACATCTTGATTTCATACTCCCAGCCCCTAGAATTATGAGGAATAACTTCTGAGAAGTTTATTCCTCATAAACTTCATAAACCCCTGGACCAGGGGTTCCTGGTAGCTGCTGAGTCTTAAGTTTCCATGGTGTGCACCTCTGTGCCTCACCCCTATGCACAAAAACAAGAACACTCAGGTGCATAAATAGGTACCTGGATATATATATATACGTTTGTATAAAATCCTAATACAATTCCTGGATAACGGCCTTACATGGTTTTGGAGTTAATGCCCAATCCCTTCTCAGCAGAGGTGGAGGATAGCCCTTAGCATGGAGTAACCTCTCCAACATGGTGTTTTCTAGATCCTCCCCCTTCCTAAATTATTCTTTACACACTGAGTTGATATGGGGTGTAAGAATCTTTATACAGAACACTGGGGTAGGGAAACATACACTGAGTCTGGCCAGAGTCTGTATTCTACTCTGTGCCTCCCTTTCCTCATCAATTCAGTGTGATCAACACAATATCCAATCCACGGCATGTTTTCAAGATTAAATGAATTGAATGCAAAGCATTTGTTATGGGCTGAATTTCATGTCCCTCTAAAAGTCACATGTTGAAGTTCTAACCCCCCAGGCCCTCAGAATGGGACTATACATAGAGATAGTGTCCTTAAAGAGGTAATCAAGTTAAAAAGAGGCCTTTAGGGTGGTCCTAATCCAGCAGGACTGGAGTTCTTGTAAGAAGAGATGATTAGGACACAGACACGTACAGAGGGAAGATGAGATGAAGACGCAGGGGAAGACAGCCGTCTGCAGTATGAGAGAGGCCTCAGAAGAACCGAGGAGAGAGGCCTCAGAAGAACCCAGCCCCGCCAACACCTCCATCTCAGATTCTACCCTCCAGAGCTGCGAGAAAACCTATTTCTGTTTTTTGAGCCACCCAGTCTGGGCTATTTTGTTATGGCAACCTGAGAAAACGAATACAGCATTTGGAAAAGAAAAGCCCTCGGTATACATTAGCTACTACATCCAAGGAGGCAGGCGGTGAGGTGGGTAAGGGAGCCAATTTAGCAGTCAGGCAGACCTGAATTCAGGTTGGTCATGTCAGATGTCGCCAGGGCTCAGTCTTCTCATCCAGAGAATGGTGATAACACACGAATGACGTGAGCAAACAAAAATGAACACAAACCACCCGGCCCCAGGCCTGGGCTACAGTAACTGCTCAGAAACCTTAGGTGCTCTGCAGGTTGCTGGAACATGGCAGCCAAACCAAGCCACCCTCAGGCCACCAGGTGGATAAAATCCAACTTGCTCCTCCCAAGTCTGTGATGTCCAGAGAGGCGGGGCTTGGGCATCATTTTCCTGCTTGAAACATTGCTACTTTTTACTGGATCAGGAGAGCCAACCAGGCCAGTGAGAAAGTGGGAGCCAACTCAGAAAATGTCATGAGTTCAGGTATTTAGGCAAGTTCAATCATTTGTTTGTTTTAATGTACCCCAGGAATCTACCACACTGTGTAGAGGTTTAATAAAAATCAGGATGGGCATGGTAAAAATAATGGGGGTAGGAGAGTAGGCAAACCCCTCCCTGAGGCCCCCAGGACACTTGGAGAAGGGTTTGAATCCCCATGTTCGCAAGTGACTTGCTCAGGTGTGACCATCTCCATGAGAATCTGTTAAGGGACAAGCACATGTAATGGAGGTGAGCCCAGGTACGTAGAGGGGAAGTGACTTTCTCAGGTCTTGCCATGGGTCAAGGCAGCAAGTTCCCAGTAGGGGTCCCTCTCCGAGAGTTTCTGACAGCAGCCCAGGCAGAGAGTGATGCCCCCCTTCTGTCACCAGCTATTGGTGTGTGAAGGAAAGCAACATTCACAGCTGATAGAAAAGCTCTGTCCGGAGGCAGTCTGGCGAGATTTTCAATCCAATTTCTTTCGAGTGAAAGGCTAACAGGATAAGATCTCTCTGTGTTAACAACCTGGATTGTGAGTGAAGTCCCTGGGTTGGGGCAAGAGATGAGGTCATGAAATCAAGAGCTTACCTCGCAAAGCAATCTAGTCCAAGCCCCAGGTCCCCAAGCCTCCCCTCCAGAGCCTGTTAATCTTGTGTTGAACATGTCCCTCTGTGGGCACTTCCTGTCCAGGAATTTAGGCCATCTGTCCCTGGGTAGTAACCCCACCCTAGTGTTTGCAGCAGAAGCCTGGAGGCATGTCACTGGGCATACCACAGACTCCTCAGTGGGGCCAATGGTATTCTCCATGAATGAACACACCCTCAGAGCTAAGGCTTCACAGGTGACCCCTTGGGATGGCTCATAAACCAGTCACCTTCCTTGAGGCCCCTGCACTGCTGCAAATCAGGTACAAAGTACAGTGGCTGCAAATACATTAGATATCATGTCTTGTCCATGGGTGACAGCTAGTTGCCTTCTCAATAGCCCAAGCTCCCTGAAACCATGTGGAGCAAGTAATTTGAGGAGCTAGTGTTCATTGGTAACCCAATGCCCCACAATGGGTTTTTAGGGTCCACAATCTGGCCTTGCAGCAATGAGAAACTGGGTGTGGCAGCCAATACACGCAGGTGCTGGGACTCAACAAAACCCACATTAAAGGTAAAGAAGCAAGCTCTCAAAAATATACTATCTTTTTTTTTTTAGAGTTTTTTTAAAAATTTTTTTTTAACTTTTATTTATTTTTGAGACAGAGAGAGACAGATCATGAATGGGGGAGGGGCAGAGAGAGAGGGAGACACAGAATTGAAAGCAGGCTCCAGGCTCTGAGCCATCAGCCCAGAGCCCAACGCGGGGCTCGAACTCACGGACCGCGAGATCGTGACCTGAGCTGAAGTCGGACGCTTAACCGACTGAGCCACCCAGGCGCCCCAAAAATAAACTATCTTGATTCTCCCCCATTAGCAAGCTTCAACTCAACCCCTAAGAGATGTGTGGAATGTGTGGGGCCAATGTGTGGAAGACTCATTCAACAAGCAAGATCAAATCTGTCAGCCTCTGCAAGATTGATAATTCTCATGGGCATGATGTTGAGTGAATTAAGTCAAGATTCCATTTTTATCAAGTTCCAAAGGAGACAAAACTGATCTAAAGAGGAAGTGAGCGGAGTAGTGGGGGCTCTGGATGAGGGTGGTTCTGGCTCAAAGGGGCACAGGGGAAAATTTGAGGTGCTTGAAAATGTTTTGTTTCTTGATCTGGGTGGTGGCATCCCAGAAGTATGCACATGTAAAAATTCATGGACTGTACACTTAACATTTGTGCTTTATAACATGGAAGTTAAATCTTGATTCTGTAAAATTGCCAACCCTTTGTTGAGTACCTACTACATACCAGAGCTCAGGCCCTGATGGTTTGGGTGATATCCTCAGGCGAGAGTGGTATCTTCCACAATGCCACAGATAACCCTGTGAGATGTTACCACCTGACATACAGACATTCCCATCATCCTTTCTGTATCCTTTTATAATGGGTTACCTGACCTGTACTCTGGGATAACAAACAAAACTGCAAATCTACCTTCCCCATTCCCAACATTAATTTGGGAATATAGAGGAAGAGAATCAAAGCAAAACCCAAACAAAACATAAGACATCCAGGACAAAGTCCTCATTTCCATTTAATCCGTAGGAATAAAGAAAACTCTTTTACAACAGGATTGGTAGAACCCAGGAATACAGAAGACATTTTCATCTAGTTTCTGCATGCTGTCAATGCTAAGATTTCTGGATGTCTAAGGATGCAATTGTGTACAGGATACGCTCAGGGAGAGGAACAAATATAATCACTGAAGAACAAAGAGTCCCAGGCAGACAATCACCAGCTTCAGGAATTTGGACTCTGTGTAAGGTTGGCTTTGATTGCTGGGCACCTGTGAGCTGGGCTGTAAAGAGACTGAAAGAAAAGCTCTCAGAAAGATCTCCCAGGTCTAATGGGTAGGAGGAGTGAGCCTCACATTTTATTCTGCAATGTTTGGGCAATGTTTGACTGGGTCCTGAAAGTGAGTAGTAACTTTCCAGGCAGACAATGAAGAGGAACGGTGTGTGCTAAATGTCCAGGGGTTAAAGACAGAGTGAGGTCTGTGTCAATGCTTGACACATAGTTGGCCTTAAAATGTTTTTATTGAATCTGTGCAGGCACTCGTGAAAAAGTGAATGAATGCATGCATGAATGCACAAATGCACGGAGGAAAGAAGAAAGAAAAGCAGGCAGGCGGGCTCAACCCCTCACCATCCACAGCTGGGACTCATGGCCTAGCTCTACGTAACTCAGCAACTGCCCCACATCCTTCCTGGGCCAAATAACAGAACCACCAAAAATATTTATTTAGTTAAAGAAAGGCTGGCTGAACCAAAGTAAGGAGGAGAAGAGGGGAGGGAAGGAAGAAGGGAGGAAGAGTACAAGGAGAAAGGGAAAGTGAGGGTGGGGGGAGGGAGAAGGAAGAGAAGAGGCAGGGTGGGGAGGGAATGGTGGAGAAGAGAGGAGAGGGAAGAGGGGGAGAAGAACACCTGAAACGAGGATTTGAGGGGGAAAAAAGGGAAGAGGAGGATTTGAGGGGGAAAAAAGGGAAGATTAGGAGGGAGGGAGGGAGGGAGGGAGGGAAGAGGTAGAAACAGAGAGGGGAGGAAGGACGATGATGGTGAAGGGCAAAAGAGAAAGGGAGGCAGTCACTTCTCTGGCAGCTCATATTCACAGTGACAGAGTCTCCACGGGAGAATCAAGGACAGTCTGACATGAGTCACTCCTGCTCTAATGCAGGAAGTTGCAGATCTGAGCCACACCCTCTTAAAACACAGCAACAGGACCTTGATGACCACCATCCCCAGACTCATCCTTGTCCAGAGATAAAGATTCCTCCCAGAGGCCACGCTCAGAGTGGCAGCTCCAGCAAATGGTCACTAGGTGGCGCATATTCCTCATTGTCCTTTCCCCAGGTTCTCAGCGGCAAGAACCTGAAGCCCGCACATCAGGAAAGGGAAAGGTCCTGTCACTGAAGGACGCCTGAAGCCAGCACAGGAGACCTGTGGTGGTGGAGAGAACCACCAATGAAGTAAGTCTGAGCTGTCACTCTCAACACAGAGCTTGCTTTTTAGACAATCCCAGAGACACTGCCCAGAGTGGGCAGTGGGACTGAGTTCAGATCCTGACTCCACCTCACAAGCAGTTACAGAACACTTTCCCTGAAGATGCCTGAGAGTCCAGTCTCAGGGATAAAGAAAAGGTTCCCAATCACAGAAGCTCCACCATTATCTGTTTTACACACCGCACATTCATGCAACAAATAGTGTGGGAAGAAAGGAACTCCAGGGCTTAAAAAGCATTGGGGCACCTGGGTGGCTCAGTCAGTTAAGCGTCTGACTCTGTTCAGGTCACGATTTCACAGTTCCTGAGCTTGAAACCTGAACTGGGTTCTGTACTGACAGCTCAGAGCCTGCTTGGGATTCTCTCTCTTTCCTTGTCTCTCTGCCCCCTGTCCCACTTTTTCTCCTCTTCCCTCCCCCCTCCTCTCAAAATAAATAAATAAACTTAAAAAAAAAAAAAGGCATTGTAGACACCAGCACTAACTCTAGTGGCTTCACTGTGGGGCAGAGACCCAGCCAGGCATTCAGAATCAGAGATTTTCTAAAAGCCCCTGCCCAAACTGATAAAGTTTCAGGTCCCACACAACATGGATCTGCCTAGCCCATACCAAGTGCACAATCCACAGTGCCTAACCAACAAGACAGGATTGCTCCATTTTACAGATGAGAAAACTAAGGCTCAAGAGAACATTAAGTGGTAAGCTAGAAACCCATGAGAATAGGACCAGGCTGGGACTCCCACATCCTCAGGACCAAAACCAGCTGCCTTGGCAAAGCACCACTCCCATGGACCATCACTGCAAGGATCTGGACACAAAGTTTTGACCCCATCCACCTGTCATCCTTCTCTACCAGGTATCCTTCACAGCTCATGGACTAACCCCAGGGGCCTCCCTGTGTTCTTTCCCTTCTGTCACATCACTGAGTCTCTGTGTATGTTGTCCCTTTGTCTAAATGACAAGGATGCCATTGGAAGAAGTGTGTGTGTGTGTGTGCGTGCGCGCGCACACACGCACGCTTTATTTGTGTAACTCCACTAACCCAATAACATCTACTACTGGGTTGTGCATTCAGCAAGCACTCAATAAATGTGTCTTGTTATTGGGACAGCATAAGCGCAGGGGGTAGGGATGGAGTGTTGACAAGTGGAAAATGAGAGTGTTTCAGAATTATGGAGCAAATGAACAGGGAAATGTATCGCCTATAATAAATATACCTCTGAAGAGCCTTAAAAGAAATCAATGAAGCACAACATCAAAGTCCCAGGGAGTTATAAATCAGCAGCTTGATAGACAAAAGTGCATCCGAAATCATTTAAAGTGCACCAGAAATCATTTATGTCTGAGTAATTAGAACACATTGGAACGACTCCGTGCCATTGAACCGAAATTGAGCAACATAATGTTTATGAAATCCCTGTGGACTCAGGCAGGAAAACCAGAAAGATGAAAGTTGCGTTGAAAATTCCCCCCACCTGTCCAGAGCCCTCCTGCACAATCCCCAAGGGGGGCCTGGAGGGAGATGGAGTTTGTTTTTAACCTACGCGCAAATTTGTTTTTTTCTTCTGGTTTAAAAATGTTTGTAGTCCCAGTTGTTGAAAACAAAGTGCGAGTCCCAGGCTGCATGTAACAGAAAAGGGCCCCCCATCGGACCCCCCAATTCCCAAACACAGAGAATCTTTGTTAAGACAGCAAAGAGACCTGGTAGGAATGAGAACATTTAAGAATTTTCCAAAAGAGGTGGCTGATCTTAGTGAGAAAAAGGCTGGACTTTCTCCTCAGGGCTTCTATAGGATTTGACACTCCCTCCCACAGTCTCCTTAAAGGTGAAACTCTTGGGAGTGGATGATGGCTGGAACCCTGCAGGGGAGATGGGAGACAAAGGGATCGGAAAGAAGGATTTCAGATGCCCATCCATGAATCCACTTATCTGACAGTAGCTAGGAAAAAAAATCACCTACTTTGATTTGGGGAGTAAAATAAGGGTAAGGCCAGAATTCTAACTTGGAGACATTCAAAGAAGCACTCGGGTATCAAGGACTCTCCCAATCCTCCTCCTGGATCTCAGGCCCCATAAACACAGTTCCACTGTGGTCCGAGCACCAGATCACTTCCTCCCACAAAATGATAATCCAAACTGGACCCATGACGTGGATCTGACATTCTGGTGTCACTATCAGCTCGCAGACATCTAATAACGAAAATCCCTAATTTTTACACCTCCATCCTTCCCTCATCTCTCCTCCTAGTTTTACACAACATAACCTCAGCCTCTGGGATTCATATCCTGGGCTGTCACCTGGTACCATCAGCGTGCTGGACAGCTATGAAAGCAAGCAGATCTCTGTGTGTCCGGGGTGGGGCAGGGGTAAGGCTACAGCCGTTACACAGAAATAGGTCTATTTATGCTCCCTTTGCCAAGAACCTGGAAGACTTATGTTGGGGAACCCACCTTCAACTGTGCAAGTGCAAATGTACTGTGAACCTATGAGTGTCCTGAGACTTTCGAAGGAGGTCTACCTCGAAGGAGGTAGAGATCCTGCTCAAGCCTGAAGGAGGCCGACCACTGCCATGCCACCAGCTTTTTTCCATCTCATGGCCTCTGAAATTCTTCCCCTCCTCCAGCCAAGGACCCTCAAAGGAACCAGAGGGATCTTCACAAAAAGCAAATCAGATCACCTCCTTCAAAACCATTCAAAATCTTCCATTGCTTTGGGATAAAGATCAATATCCTTCCTATGGCCTGGGACTTCACAACGTGGGCTGCCACCTATCCCGTCAACCCTTTTGACCTCATCTAGAATATTTCCCACCACCCCCCACCCCCAATCCTTCTCTGATCTTAAGCCACTCTAGTTGACCTCTGAGAGTGCCTGGAAATAATGTGGCCATAGGATATTTGCACACACTGCCCCTCTGCCTGAAATCCTCTAGTCACTGCCCTTGCCATAAGACCTCAGCTTATGAGTCTCCTCCTGGGAAAACCTCAGACATACCTACCATCTGGGCCAGGTTTCCTTGTAATAGGCTGTCCCAGAGCCGTGTTCCTCCTTATGGAACACTTATCTCTGCTTATAGATATCCTCTAGGTAGGATTATCCTCTAGTATACTTAATCCGCCTCCCACTGGACTGTAAGCTCTAGGAAGATAAGCCAGGTGCGTCTGGGCTTACCATTACAAGGAAAGCAGCCACGTGGGGTCTGACGCATGGCAGGTGCCCAATATTGGATGGGTAAATGAGTAAACAGATAGATTGATGAATGAGCAAATGAGTGGATGAATAGATGGGTGGATAGGTGGGTGGATCACTAGTTTTTGTTGACATTGGTTTCTGAGACTGATCATTTTTATCAATTATAAAAGGTTGAGAACATCAAAATACAAAGCAAAAGACTAATGAAGGGTGAGAAAAGCCAAAGTAGGAGCCAAACAAAACAGTAACAATGATGTTGGTGGAAAGACAGGCTCACCAATTCATTCACTCACTCATTCACTCACTCAGAAGGTCCTGAGCTCCTACAACACACAGGCACTGAGATGGGTCTCGGGTTGCAGTGAGCTGTTGGAGGCCACCTTGTGGATGGGCTTTGGATTCAGATCATGAGGTATCACTTGGTTTGACCAAGTTCTGGTCTGGAATAACCCTGGGCAAGTATGTCTCAATGCTTAACACCTACCAACCTTCCAGGATCAGACTATTGCCCTTTGTCCCCATACGAAGGAAACAGAATCTTGGTGGCCTGAAGTCTGGCGCTGACCTCCACTTGGTCTCCAGCAGGCTGACTTCTGCCTCGAGTAGAGGATGGCAGGCATTCACATTCCACACCCATCTCAGACAAGCGACAACAGAGGACAGAATTTGGCTCGATGTATTTTGCTGGTAATGGAATAGACTGATGGCATATTGGAAATTCACATTTAAAATAGATCTCTCCTTTCTGTAAAATGAGATACCATCTACCAATTCGGGTAATGAACATCTAACTTAAATCCAAGCCACAGGCTGGGAGCACGGGCCCAGGCATGGTCCAGCATGTTCCAGGTGGTCCACCCCATCCTGACACATATCACCGAGCCCTCCCCTCTTCCTCCCACTTATTTTGTTTCTTCGTAAAATCGTTACTGAGAATATTGAACTACCTTACAGAGATGTATTTACTCCCCTTATCTTCCCTCCGTCTCTCTTGATTAAAAGCTATGTGTGATATTTGTAGTTATCAAACATCAATATTTGGCATGGATTTGTGGAATGGAGATGCGGAGAAGAAAGGAATCCGACCATTTCTATAAAGGGTAAAACCCTGAGCAAACAGACCGCATTTCTTATTAGGGGCAGTAAAGAGCAGAGACTCATTTCAGAAGGGACCAGTCAGGCTGCACCCCAGCAGGCTTTGTGAAACCAATGCTTGGGGCTCAAAATTAGATTCCAGATTTCTTCAGGAGAGGCAGCTCCCTTCTGAGGGTAGGGGAAGGGGGGAGAATCATGTAGCCTATCTGAAAATTTTTAGAGCCGGCTGAAAGACAGCCCTCTTCCCCAAGGAGTTAAGTCCAGCACTCAAACTGGGCAGAGCTGAAATACTAATGAGTTAACCTTTCCTTAGGGCCCATCCCTAAGGCTCTACCTACATTAATACATTTAATGCCCACAACAACCTGATTCATCAACTCCATTTTACAAATGTGAAAAGTGTGGCACCAAGAGGTCCAAATACTTGCCTGGGCTTACACAAGAAGGAAGAAGAAGAGTTGGGGGTCCAGTCTGGTTCACAAGTCTGTGCACACAACCACTCCACCACACCCCCTCTGGCCTCTCCATGGCAGAGCTGCTTGTCCAGAATCCACAGTATACTGTGTTTAAGACCTGCTGCCATTCTGGAAGCATCCTTGCATCAGGTCCCCACCATCACTGAGTACCTACATGACCTTTGCCATGTTAGCAGATCCATGGTGTACCCCTCTGAATGAGGGTAGTAATAATCGCACCTGCCTCCCAGGATGTTGTGACAATTCACGACATATGCATTTAAAGGGCTCAACATACAAGGGAGATTCATATGCTTTCATTGTGGGAGTGGTAATGTAAACAACTACTGTGGAAAATGTGGGGGTAACATCTACTAAAACTAAAAACGTCTCTATTATGTGACCAAACAAATACATCCTTGGCATCTTCCCGAGAGAAATGGATAAATCTTTCCACCAAACAATGGATACACAAGTGCACATACCCCCCAAACTGAAAGCAACCCAAATGCTCATCAAGAATTCTAGAGAATGATGGCAAAGGCAAACAATGAAATACTATTCAACAATTTCAAGAGGAGAAACGACTGATACATGCAGGAACATAGCTGGATGTCCTGGGGATGATGCTGTAGGAAAGAAGGCTGATGAACATGTACTGTTGGGGCTTAGGTGAAGTTCATGAATGAGTAAAATCGATCTTTCATAATAAAGTCAGGAGCGTAGTTGGGGAGAGGTAATACTGACTTTGGGAGAGGCATGAAGAAGCCTTTTGGGGTGCTCCAAATCAATAAGACTGATTCTTCCACTCATTAATTTTGTTAACAAGTATTCATTGAGTGTCCACTGTATTTGAGACACTCCCTCAGGAGGGAGGGAGAAGACAAGACCCCCACTCCCAACCGCAAGTTGGATGCTAATATTGGAAACCTGTCAGTATCACTGTGTCTCCAGGGGGCATAGCCATCCTCAGGGATTTGGAAAAAATCACTAAATAGATTTCCTTCTTTTATCTGGCAGAAAGCAGTGGGGAGGAAGGGCAGGGATACTCATCAGAGCAGCAGACCTCTGCACTCACTGTGCCCGGGGTCACGAGCACCACTTAGCATTTCATCCTGGCAAGCCTGGCTTGCTTTAATCAGGACCACGTGGCCAAAATCATGTGCGACATTTTGAAGGGAAAGAATTTAAGCCTCCATGTCTCACTGCCCCGAGTATCAGCTTTGTCCTTCTGCTCTTAATGCTGTTATCTCGTCCCCACACTTGGTTTTCTGCCGAGCAGATGCTATAGAAAGGCATATTAGCAATGAGAAGCAGAGCGTGCCTGGAAGCCTGGGCGCCGAGCTGGTGACCCCTCTGCTCCGGAGGCCTGCTCCAGGGGGTCAGAGGAGTGAAAAATGCCCAAGAGGAACCAAGGCTTCCTCCAGTCACTCAGCTCCTAAGCCAGGTCCCAGGGAGATCTGTCTAAAATGCAAATCGGATCAAGGCAATCACCAGCTTAAAACCCTTCTGTAGCCCCACACCAATCACAGCAAAAACTCAACTCCTGCCCATCACGAAGCACCGAGGCATGCCTATTTCTCTAACACCCCCTCCTCTAGAATCTGAGTCAGACTAAAGTCCATGCCCGTGGCAGTCCTTCTACCTAAAACCCCTGCCCCTGCAACTGCTGTGAGGATCCCCCTTGTCCTTCACAACTCTAAGTGACACTTCCTCCATGGAGCCTTCTCTGACCACCTATTTGTGCCACCACCAAATTCTGTATTCTGCCTCCACTAAAGCAATCAGATTGTGCCTCAATTATAGGTTTCTTTTATTCATGGTTTTATTCCGTCATCACTGCAAGCCCCTTGAAGGTAGGGTCTGGGTCTACTTCACTTTTGTATCTTCTGACTCTCAGTAGTGAGTACAAGAGTTTAAGAGAGGCGAGTGAAGGGAGGGATAGATGAGAAGGAGAAGTGAGAAAGAAGGAGGTGAGGAGGGAAGGGAGGAAGGGAAGGCAGAGGGTATCCAGGGGATGCAATAACTCAATAGAACAGAAGGACTTGGGGAAAATCTTTGAACAACACTTTTCTGATTGATCTTGATGGATGATTAGGAACTTTTGCAGTCAGGCTTCAGTGGGGGAAGTGGAGCAGAGGTGATAACCTAAGGAAGGGTGCCCAGTCAGGGAGACCAGGACTGGAGGAGTGCAAGATGGGGTCCAAATGGCATGCTTGGAATCAGAGGAGTTTGCACTCTATTCTCAGATTGCACAGAGCTACTGAAGCATGCTCAAAAGGAGAGTCATGGTCAAGCATATGAGGCTGCTAACTGAAGAAGGCAAAGTCCAAAGCAGAGGACTGGTTAGAGCTGGTTGTATAATCCAGACGTGCCATAACAAGGGTGTGAACCAGAGCAGTGGGTCCACTAAGGATATGCCAAGGGAGAATGGACAAACTTTGGTGACTTCAGACTGGGAGTAAGCTAGGGAAATACAAAGGATGCTGGGGGACAGGAGGATGGTGAAGCCTTTGAATACACAGCAAGGAAAGCAGTGGGGGATGCAGGGGAGCGGGCAGTTCTGTGTTGGCTACTGTGTCTCCATGAGATACCTGGCATTGGGATGGCACTCACGCTGCCACTGTCCCCTAACTACTAATCATGACTGAGTCTTTCCTTCTGAGGAAAGAAATAGCCTGAGCACCACTCCTATTTGGCACCTATAAATGTGGTGTTACCTACTTCCCATACCTGCTTACAGACATCACAACGTGCGATCAGGAGGTTGAGAGCCAAAAGAGCCTGGTAGACCCCCCATTGGGAAGGTAGATAAGGAAGCTGAAATCCTTGGAGGGCTGGAGGCAGAACCAGGGACGAAATCCAACCCAATGCACCAAGGCTCCTGCTCATACATTCTGCTGCCTCTTGGAGTGTGAAACGGCACAGGACTGTCAGCGCTCACAGTGATTATGAACCAGAGCATAAATGACGAACAAACCTGCCTCAAGAAGAAACTGGCTCCTTTTTTTTTTCCTTCTGGAATCTTGCATCAAACCTTAGTCAGTCCCCAGTGGAAATACAGGCTGGGTGAGCGCATGTGTGCGTGTGTGTGTGTGTGTTTGTGTGCGTGTGTGTGTGTGTGTGTGTGTGTGTGTGTATGCTGGGGTGTGTACAAGGAAACAGGACTGTGTTTTCTTCCAAGAGCTTCACATCCACGCCTCTAAACAATACTGATCACTTTTGCTAAATTCCAAAAGGTGGCAGCATTCCATTAAATATTCATTTGCTGTGGTGGCTGCAGCAGGGAGTGTCCCACAGAATACAAAGGGGGAGGAAGAAATCCAGAGAGCTGGGTGTCAGGAATGCTGTAGAGTCCAGCAATGATGGGGGGACTGGGGCCTGGGGGAACTATGAGCCCTTTACTTGGGGAGGAAGAGGAGGATGCTGCACGGAAAGATGCTGGAGTAGAGCACTTGGCCCAAAGACCAAGAGAAAGCTAGATTTGTCTCAAGACTTTGATGAGCAAGTATCTGGGGTGGAAAGACCAGGTTTATGCCATGGATCATCCCTCCCCAAGAGTGGGGGCAGGACCCATGACTTGCCTCTGACAGAAAATTTGATGGAATGCCTCGTGCGTGATTATGTGAGGACATATATACGTAGCACTCCATCCTGCTAGCATGCCCAAATAGATTCTCCTGCTGGCCTTGAAAAATTATGCTGCCATCATGTGAACTGCCTACAGAGAGGGCTATGTGGCAAGGAAGTGTAGGAAGCTTCTATAAGCATACGTCCTCCATCCTGCAACAGCAAGGAAATTAATTCTTCCAACAACCAGTTGAACTCAGAGGAGGACCCCAAGCTCCAGATGAGACCCCAGCTCCAGCTGCCATCTTTAATGCAGCCTTGGGAGAGTCTGAGAAGAGGACCCAACCATGCTTGTCCACAGACCTTTGATATATGTTAACTGAGATAATAAACAGATGTTACTTTAAGCTAAGTTTCTGCAATTTTTTGTACAGAAGAAAATGAATATAGTATATTTCTGTGACAGAGGAATAGAGACGTTATGAAATGCATCTCTGGAATGAAGGAGAACAAAGTAGAAACTTGGACTCTGACACTTAACTGAACTAGGCCTCCAGTATGATCAAGAAAGAGAAAAGAGTAGTAGTGTTCTTCATGCTGGAGCAGGGTCACTTCCATCCATTTTAGGACACATTCACTCCAGAGTGAACCCCAGAATGGAGTGTAAATCTGCAAGTTTCTTAGCCTCATTTTCCAAGTGCTTCCCATCATGTGACTATTGGACTACAAATGACCCCAATATTTAAAGACAGGTATATGTTAGGCCTCCAGCATATCACCTCAACATAACCATTTTATCTGATACCTAAGCAAAGACAAGTAGCTTTGACCAGGTAGGATGTTCACCTTCCCTGCTGACTTGAGAATCATCCCTACATCTAAGATCTTCCCAGAAATGTTCCTTGCACCATTAAACAGAAGCGGGTGGCCTCGGTGCAACTCAGCTCGGGCAACAGTCAAATCCAGATTGAGTCCCAGATATACCACCCATTAGCTACGAGACTTTGAGCAAGACACTGGACTCTGAGGCTGGTCTTCACCTGTGGAAATGGGGCTAGGGAAAGTTCTTCCTTTGGTGGGCTGTTCTAGGTATCAATGAGATAATGCATTTGATACACTCAGCACAATGCCAGGTACCTCGTAGGTGCCCAATAATGCTATCATTATTGTTATGTCCTGGACTCTGGACACAAGTGAGTCACATCTGCTGTATCCAAGAAAGGCTCTTTCTGGGAGGCTTTCCCAACTGGAAAGCTGGAGGTCAGAACTGGGGAAACTGTGTGGCAACACAGGGCAGGGCAGTGAGTATAAGTGGTGGCAAGATGACAAAGCCTGAGACTTTCTGGCCCCTGGGGCAGCCAAGGACAAGAAAGTCTGTCTCCAGGCCCTGGTTCAGTCTTCTGAGCCCCATTTTCACTCTTCCAAAGGGAATGCAGCATTTCTATGACAACTAAAAATAAAACTTTAATAAAATGTCATCAACTGCCCTGGGCACCTCACTTAAAGCCTAAGACTCACTTCTTCATTTTATAAATAGTCACTATCAATATCATGACTACTACTACTACTCTTACTATTATCAAGGAAAATTACCACTCACTGTAAAAAATAAATAAATAAAACTGCAAGAGTCCAAAGAAAAATGCAAAACTACCAATTTAGTTCAATTCCCCATCTGCCTTTCTGACACCTCTCTCTGCATTCAGAGACAGGGAGATATATGAATATAATTGCACATAATTGGAGTCATATGATATATGCTGTATTTCTCACTCAACAATATGTCATGAGCATCTTTCCAAGTCCATAAACATAAATCTTCACCACAAAATTCTAGCAGCAGCTTGGCTTGGACTTTATGGATGCATGTAATTTACTTAAACAATTCCTTATTGATGGCTATTGAGGCCATATCTTTATTATTATTTTTTGCTAATACAAGCATCCCTCAACAAATATACAAACACAGCTTCTTGCATTCACACATTCATCGCCAAGGTGTAAATTCCTACAAGTGTGATTACTTTATCAAAGACTAAACATGTTTTACGCTTTCAAACACGTGAGGTGGAATCATCGGTCACCACATGTTGCCATGAACCAAAAATCACAAAAAATGACTCCTTCTACCTGTGACACATTAGGCTGGGAGACTGATCCATGGATTCCAGCCAGAAGGACCCAGAATGGCAGTACTACGAAGGTCAGAGGTAGGGAAGAAGGGGTGGGTTAGGGTTGCTGACCTCAGAAAACCTCTAAAACTCCTCAGCTTCCAGTAGAAAAAGAAACAGGATACCATCTTTACTTCCAGTAGCGAGAACCCATCAGCCTTAATGAGGTGGGGCTAAGGGCCAGAGAATATCCAACCCAATCCAACAAAATTGAAAATCCAAGGGGGCAGGGGTGCTCTTCTACGATCCTGGCAAATGGAGAGATCTCAGACACTTTTAGTCCTACTGTGGATAATGAGCATTAAAGTGGGTGGGGGGAGGTTTCTCCACATGCTTTCATCTTTCTCTTTAAAAGTTCCTGCACAGCATAACCAGCTTCAAGACTTGTAAGTCACTTCCCTGTTCCATGCTCCATTTTCTCACCTGCAAAATGGGTTTGGTATATTTATGTTTTCTTTCCACAGGCTTCATGTGAGGTTACTAGACTCCCGTGTGCCATAAAACACACAGTTATTTCTAAGATCATGAGGAGTGTGGTACTCAGCCTCCACAATGCCCCCCAATGATCCCTCCTCTGGGTATCTACATTTGTGTGTAGCCCCCTACAACAATTTCATCGTGGATGGTTTGCATGAGTAACAGAATACAGTAGAAGTGAGAGCATGTGACCTCTGAGGATAGGTCATAAAAGGTGTCAGGGATTCTGCCTTGCTCTCTATTCCTCCTAGAGGGCCGTGTCATGAGGACACCCAAACAACTCTATGGAGAGTCTCCAGAGGAGGAGCTGAAGCCCCACTCAAGCCTGAGGATGATGGTGATGCCAGTTCTTTAGAGACCCTGAGCCAGAACCACCCATCTAAGCCACTCCCAAATTCCTGACCCCAGAAACTGTGAGATAATGTTTGTCCTTTTAAACCACTAAAGTCTAGAGTACTTTTCTATGTGCCAAGAGATAAAATACACTTTCGTGATCTAGCAATCATTTCCCCATCTACACAATGGGGAGACTACCACAGAGACTGGATGTGGAGTTGTGGACACTGACGCAGTGCAACAGAGAGGGAGTCCAGGCTGTGTGATGTTGGACATATTCTCTACTTCACTCAAGCTTTGGTTTCCTCATCCACAAAATGAAGACAGGACCAGCACTTACGTGATGGGGTCATTGAGGGGACTGAATCAGCACAGAGATCAAACACTTGGTCAAATGCAAAGTGGGACAAGACAGCTAGCTGTGTGGTGGTCATTTCTCATCATGTTTCCTCTTCTTCCTCCTCCATTTGGCATCACTGGTGACCCCTTCTTTCAGGTGATCCAGCAATGAGTTTATTGTAAAAACCTAGCCTCAAAAGTCATTTGGGAGGAACAGATAGAAGCCAAGAAGTGGGTCCTTCGAATGTCTAGTATGCACCAAGTATCAGCACAGACTCTTGTGGGCACACCAACAAGAGATCACACACAGATGTTGCCCAAGGTCATGTGAATATCTTTTTAAATTTTTTTTAATGTTATTTGTTTTTGAGATGGAGAGAGAGAGAGAGAGAGAGAGAGCGAGCGAGAGCACGGGTGAGTAGGGGAGAGGCAGAGAGAGAGGGAGACACAGAGTCTAAAGCAGGCTCCAGGCTCTGAGCTGTCAGCACGGAGCCCAATGTGGGGCTCAATCTCATAAACCACAAGATCATGACCTGAGCTGAAGTCAGACACTTAACCAACTAAGCCACCCAGGTGCCCCATGAAATCTTTTGATAAAAGAATTTACTCCCAGCCATGCTCTTATCATCACCACAATATCTTGCCATATCTACATTATCATTACCTCCAAACTTAGTCCATACTCTTTTCTAAGTCAACTCATGTCTTTAAAAAATATTTTCTAAAGACATTTCACGTCATTACCATAAATAGAAAGCCAGCATTGCTTGCCATGAAGACAACAGTCAAACTAAACACATCGTGACTAATACAAAGCAACAACAACAAAGGTCTATGGGCCCTTTGAAATCATCTCATAGTCACCAGCGACAAACAAACATAACACACTTTCAGACCGTACCACACAGTTCTCACATCCCAGAGAGGACGAGCAGGAGTGTTTTGGGAATTGCAGTTACAGGGAGTGTCCCTGCCCCCTGTATGCCTGGATGACATGTGGAGGGAGCATAGAAATCCACATCTAGCACCAGCAACAGTCCTATGTCCTAATAACCCAAACCTTGTACCAGGACATGGGGCTTCAAAGCACTCATCAACATTCCTATGGGGATAATCCCTCCATTTCTCACCACCCTGGGGTCTGTCTCCACATCAAGAAGCAAAAAGACCAGCCCATGGCCCCTCTACCTGTCGCTGTTGTCCCAGATGTGTCCCCCCAAGTGGGCCTGGCTCTTCTCTGAGGGGAGAACTCAGCTTTCCTATCTTGTAACACAGACTGAGACTCCGGCCCCAGGTGCTTCCTAATAGAAATTCTGTGAGTGCCTGGGAACATTTATTCCCCTCAAACCCAGTTACTTCTCCAGCAAGATCAGTTTCAGGTAAAAACCAGTCCTGGTGATTGATGATGGAGAGCAAGGAGGCCGAAAAGGATGCAAAAGCGGTTTCTAAATCTAATGCGTTCAGCAAAATGCTTCTACTTACTGAGTCTTGTGGACTGTTCCTGGCACTGGAGAGGAGGGCTGAGTTCTCACATTTGTAGTCCTGGCAAAAACAAAAACAAAGACAGGTGGAGGAACCCACATTGAAGACAAAATTCCAATTTGGAGTAGCCCAGTTTAGCATGACCCACGGTCTCTCACCATTTTTAGTCATCCCACTTGCTTTCTCTCTCTCTCTCTCCTTCCAACCCCCTCCTGGAGTGGGGGGTGGGAGGTGTTTAGACCTGCCCTGCGCAACACAGCAGCCACTACTAGGCACCTACAACTAGTGTGAGCTGAAATGTGCTAGAAGTATGTACTACCTGCTGGATTTTGAAGACACTAATGAAAAAAATAAATTGATTGTAAAATGCTTCATTAATATTAATATCCCATTAATATTTGTATATTGATTTCACATCAAAATGATATTTAATAGTATATTAGAGTATGTTGTATTTAAATACATAAATATATTGTGAATATTTAAAATAAAATATATTATTATAATTAATTTCATCTGTTTCTTTTTACTTTTTAATGTGGCTACTAGAAAATATTAAATTACATGTGTGGTTCTCCAGACATCTCTATTAGGCAGCAATGGTCTAGACTCTTCTCTAAGACTGGATACTCCCCACCCTGCCCCAGCCTGAGGGCTGCACCCTGCCGCCTCATGACTGGTCCAGGCTGACTTTCCACAGCCTCATCCCGCACCCTCCCACACCCTCCCCTGCCGGCTCCCTCCCCCACAACAGCTCCTGTTCCTGGAGCACCTGCACTGCTGTGTGCCTAATGCTCTTCATGTACTTTGTTCTTTAACCCTCACAAGGTTATCAGAAGCAGGTCTCCATCCCAGCCCCGTGCTATGGGCACAGAATCACAAAGAGGCTGAGAACCCGTCTGAAGTACCTGGGCAGGGGTGCAGTGAAACCAGAGCTTAGACCCAGATGTGAAGGGATGGATATTCACTGTGCTGTTGTATTTTCCCCTGACACCTTTCCCACTTCTCCGTGAGGCATAGCACATGGGAGCCATGGGAGCACATGGGAGCACATAGTTACAGTCCGTCGACATCCAACCCTCAAGCTCCAAATTGTTGTTAACTCCATGTCAGTGGGGTTTGACCTGGAGTCACCTCTTAAACCTCCTGGGCAGAGAGAAAGGTATGTGTGCATTCACACACAAACGAGGGAGACAGAGATATAGAAAGGTATCAAGAGAGACAGAGGAAGAAAGACAGGAAGAGAGAGAGAGAAGAAGCTGTCTACTCTCCTGTACTAGCCACAAGTTACTTAGACCCATGAACAGAGTTCTGTCAATAGTTTACACACACCAACAAAAGGAAAACCTCTCAGTATTTCCCTTTACTGCAGTTTTGCCAAAGACATTGGTCATGGAAAAATCCAGCAACCATAAGACCAAAACTGTGCTTGGACCCCTCCTTCCTCTGCATGGGAGATGGTCCCCATGCCACCCACCCATTACTGAAGTGATTAACGAATTCAGGGAAGGAGGGAAGGATGGATTTAAACACAAATTATGCCCCTCGCCTTCCAGCAACCGCCTAAAGCAGCAGCCTTAGAGGGGAGAGAGGAGGAAGATGTTGCCAAAAGCATGATTTTGCAGACAGATGTACTTATTCTCCCTTGACAAATGTCTATTGTCTGAAAATGGCTATTTTTTCTTCCTTGTCTCTTGGTCCCATTTTCTATAGAGGCAAATAGAAGCTATGCTTGAGGGGAGTTCAGGCCTATAACAGATCTCACCTAACGGACAAGTTCCAAGTGTTACAGATCCCCTGGGGTCTGTGTGGTCCTTTCTTTGAAAGGGACCCAACCCCCCTGCCTACTTCCAGCTGGTCAAGGGATGCACCAACTACAGAGTCTCTTTCAGGAATAGGGACCAAGACACATGGAGAAAGTCTCTGGGCTCCTGAGGTCCAAAGCACTTGTATTCAAAGCCACTCTTGGCTCCGTAGCAGCCATTACTACAGGAAGGTCAAGTGTGGCTTCAGCCAAATCTAAGCCTTCCAGAGGAAGCTGACCAGAAGAAAGGAGAGGGGAGGCCCTAGGTGAGCTGTTCCTGCCACAGTGATAAGAGTCCCCAGGCCTAGAAAGAGACCCTTACACTCAAGTAGGATCTTATCTGGGAACTCTCTCACCTGAGCAACTCCTATCCAGCTGTCCCCTCTAGAGACTTGCCTCCTTCTCTTGGCTCCTTCCTCACCTCCCAAGCCCCTCCCAGCAGCCAGCTGCCCAGTCTCCTACTTAGCTGAGGATCCCTCCTTGTGGTATTTCCACCTCACGTTCGTTAGTCTGGAGCCTTCACCCCTAAGAGGTGGGAATGGCACCAACTCAGCCCACTGTCCTCAGAGGACTTCTGATACCATTAGACCCTTTCATACCCTGTGATTGTGTCTGCTCCATACTAACTGGCAGCCCCCCACCCTTTTTTACACAGTCCCTGTGTTATCCTGAACAAAGCAGCTAACTACACCCAGTTCCCTGTGCCTGTTTGCATCCTCACCTTGGAAACAGTGACAAGCACCTAAGTGGGTTCTAACCCAGAAGCAGACAACAGAGAAGGAAGATCTCTCCAAAAGAGGGGAGGCAGCAGGGCTGTCTGACATTGTTCTGGTTTCCAGAAAGCCTCACTTGTCTCCTTGAGTCCTTATAATAAACTTCTGTATCTTTTGACTCAACCTGGTGCATCGTAATGAAAATTTTTCATTAAGAAGGAGAAGATCTCTCTCTCCCCCTTACCACATCACTGAGTAGGACCCTAAGCAACCCAGAGTTGCTGCCCATCTCTTTTTCCTTTGTCCCAAGTGCAGTGGACCCCTTCCCTGGACCTCATTCCTGCCCTTGAAGTCCAGTATTCTGCCCTTGGAATTCATGCCCTCTTGTGTCTTGGTTGGCAGATTTCAAAAGCTGGGACACGGATCACCAACAGTGAGGACTCAGCCAGTTTAAACAATGACCAAGCAAGAGAGCCCCATGGGGCCATTTGGCATCACCCTATAGAGGATTTGGCATGAACTGGTGTGAGTTCCCAAAGAGCCGTGACAGACAGCATTTGAATGTGACACTCTTTGCACAGACATGACTTTTAAAGTCATTTAAACAGAACTCAGATAAACAGAAGGCCAAGACCACAGCTAATGGACAGAAGTTGTGCTGGCGTTTGGAGGCATGGTGGGTTCCTAAAGATGGATCCAGTAAGACCTGCAGGGACCCCAGTTGTGAAAGACAGGTGAGGTCAGTTTTCTAAATGCCCGCCAGGCCCATGGTACCCAAACATGTCCCGACTACAGAAGTGTGAGACTCCTGGAGAAGTCTGGATTCTGGGAGACACAGGGCAGGGTGAGAAGCTGACAAGGCCAGACCATGGGCCCTAGGTGATCACAGACAATAGGCAAGTCCACCTTACCATGGAGGCTGCATTTGCCCAGGCAAAAAATCAGAATAACTCCTGAATGGCTGAACCAACTGGAGGACCTAACATAATCAAATCATGTAGATTTTTATCATCTCAGAGAGCTGAAGACCTTTCTAATTATGACCCAAACCCAAAAGCCATAAAAAAAAATGAATAAAAATTTTCAAATCAGGTTTTCTGCATAAAAAAAAAAAAAATAAGACCATTGGGGCACCTGGGTGGCTCAGTTGGTTGAGCGTCCGACTTTGGCTCAGGTCACGTTCTCACAGTTCGTGAGTTCGAGCCCAGCATCAGGCTCTAGGCTGACAGCTTGCTCAGAGCCTGGAGCCTACTTCAGACTCAGTGTCTCCTTCTCTCTCTGCCCCTCCCCCGCTCACGCTTTGTCTGACTCTGTTTCTCAAAAGTAAATAAATAAAAAAAAAAATTTTTTTTTAAAAAGACCATAAAGTATAAGACAAAGGACAAGGTGAAAAAAATGTAACTCACTGAACAAAGGGATAGTTTCCATTTCTTGGAATTTCTGCTATGGAATGTCTGCACATGTGGAAAATGGCCAATGCCAAAGATATGCACTGAAGCATTTCTTTTTAATTACAAAATATTGGGAGCAACATAAATTTCCATTATTCAGAGACCAACTACATCAGTTATGGTGCATCCAGAAAACCTCAGAAAAGATAATGAGGCAGCTAGATATGGAATGATAGAGAAAAACAGTAAAATGCAGAGTGGTTCATATAGTATGCTACAATCTGTTCTTTGTTTTAAGATTATATGCATATATACTGTATGCACTGAAATCGCTGGAAGATAGATAAGAAACTGGTAAAAATAAATGGCTAATTTTGGAGATAGGAGCAAGTTGGCTGAGCAGAATGGAATAGAAGGGAAGTAGGGATTTTACACTTCTGACTCTTGTATATTCTGGGCATGTATTTTTGATGAACAATTTTTATTCTACCTTAAATTTTTTTTTTCAAAGAAAATAATTTAGTGTCATGACATAAGGCATTTCTAGCAGAACCCTTTGGGTAAGGATTCATTTCTTGCTATTGTCTGAAAAAAAAAAAAGTTAGCTCACATAATGTAAATGACTTGGGGGTTGCTTTGGAGGACAAGAACCCTGCCAGTGTGCTGTGAATGCAGAAACGATGGCATGGGGGGAGGGGATATTTTAAGGGCTTTTACTGTGAAGTTCAAGTATGTGACACACTACACTTGCCCCTTGTGTTCTCAGGGCAGGCAGTACTAATGGAGCACTGAGTTTTCCTGCTGAGCCCAGAGGTGTAGTCTAAGAACCCATCCCAACACAATCAGAAATGCCACCCATCCATGTATACTAACTGGTGCTCCGGCTGTAATCAAATCCCGTCCCTGGGTAGGATAGCCACACGTCAAAGCCCAGAAATCTGGCAGCAGGATCTCCACTCACATCGTCCCTCGGCAGCACCACTTGGTTCTAGGAAGAGACGTGGCATCACCAGCTTCCCAATGCCACCAATCCCTGCCAGTGCCCAGTAGGAAGGCAAGGAGGCATCCTACTTCCCAAGGCCCATCTTCTGAAAATGTCATCTAGGCCCTACCTGACACCCCCAGATCACGGAGTCCTTCTGAGAAAATGCCAGTTACCTTCAGCAAGGAAGTCGGCTCCCTGGTTTCCCCCAACTTAGAAAATTCCGTGTAAATGTCAGATTAAGCTCTTCAGTCCTCTGCTTTTAAAATGAGAGATAAAATTTAGCTCCCTATTCCCAGATGTTAAAATCTCTGCTTCTCCCCAGGGCAAAGAAATCAATGTGAGTAAGCTCTGTATTTTTTTTCCTTTGGAACACGACCACGTCCAGCAATTTATTTGACTGACTATGCCTTCTATTACCATGTAAATTGTTTCAGACTGCAGGAAAAAAAAGTATTAATCTCCTCTCAGTAAGTCATAAAATAAAGAAATCAATTTCAAGGTCAATTTAGCCCAAATAACACCTGCTGCCCTTTTTTGTAACATGCAGACTTCTCTCAAACACTAGGCTGTTGTCTAAGGCATCAATAGATGAAGCTACGGAAAACTGAGTTTCACATCAGTCAGAGCAGCACCAGGGGAGACCCTGGGCCTGTGGCCTAATAGCATGGAGTATGAATTTGGAAAGGAGAGGGTTAACAGGTTCAGCAAAATGACCCTCTGCAGGTCAAGGCAGGAAAGTGGAAAGAGAGCCACAACAGGGGGTCAGATACAGTTGGGTTCAAGGCAGGAGTCTGGCTGATCTGCTGTGTGACTCTGGGAAAGTTACTTAACCTCCCTGAGCCTCAGAGTATGCATCTGTAAAATAAGTAAAATGAGGAAGACTGATCTTACAGGATTCTTCAACCCAGTCTATTGTGGAGTTTCTCAAAATTTAGACACCGTGGTCTAAGCGGCCAAGTTTATGTAGCTACCCTTTATCAACAGACAGGCTAGTGTGACAGTTAAGAAAACAGGCTGACCACCAGTGTGTAAACCATCTTTGTTCCACTTGTGAGCCCCATGACTCTGGACAAGATACTTCACACTTACTGTCAGAGATCCTTTATCCAGAAGATAGAAGTAATGATGTTACCCATTTCTAGAAAGAGGCAACTATCATCTTCAACTAATGGACAAGTAAACTGGTCTAAGGAAGGTTAAACAACTCACCCAAGGTTGCACAACTTAACCGAGAAGGCAGTTCCAGGTCTGAACCCTGGAACCCCTGCATCCGAAGCCATTGTGCTGTCCCCCAGACCACAGTGCTTCCTGGTTTCCATGGCCCCATGATCAAAGTGTCACACAAACCCCAGAACCTCAGGCAGGAAATTGTAGCACACTAGGCTTTCTCTCGCACACCCTGTGAGTGAACGAGGCCTTTCCATCACACGTTCCCATTGCCTCCACCACCCCACAAAACCATCCGTGAAGAGATCACAGAATGGGGCCAGCAGCTTTTCACTGGCAGACCAGGACCCAGGAGACTGGGGAAGTCCATCTTCTGGACCTCTCTCATCAGGAATTCATTGTTTCTCCCCATCCTGACCCACATGAACCACCCCAGCCCTGGCCTCACCTGACCTACGTCCTTATGCAGTATTTAGTTTTCCAGATATATCCAGGTGGTCCCAAACCATCCTCTCTCCATTTCTGCAAAAGCCAACCCTGTAATCCTACCTGTCCATCTAATCTGCTCCCAAGCTGTACTGTCCTACCTGTGAGACGCATCCCCTAGTGCCCATGCCTGAACTCAGATCACATTCTCTACAGTGGCTTCCACCAAGGCCTCCCTGGCCCTATTCTCTCCCCCGCTCACCCTCCTCTATTCCGTACCACTGGGATTATCTTCAAGTATAAATTGGTTATGTCATTCTCACTTAAACACACTTCCAGGCTCCCATGTCACTGAACACAGTGTTGGCCAATGTTTACGTGGGGATGCATTGAGGACTACGGTCCTTAGACATGTCACTCGGTCATGGAGACACTCAGCAGCCCACATCTGGCAATGGTAACTCTAATACAGCTACAGACAAGATGCCTGGACCTCCTAAAATATAATGCCAGAAAAGCAAAGCCACAGTTAATTGAGCATTTACTATGTACTTCAATGTAGAATCACACAGCTAATTAATTGGCAGAAGCTGAAAAGGGCTTAGGCCCTGGGCCATAGTTCCCACTCACTTTTTAAGAGTTTTATCATGATAAAATTCACATAACATATAATTCATTTAAAATGTACAATTCACTGGTTTTTAGTGTATTCACAGATATGTGCAACTGTCACCAGGGCCATTTTTAGAATATTTCATCACCTAAAAAAATCCCATTTAATCATCACCCTTTACCCCTCCATATCCCGCTCTAGCCCTAGATGACCATTAATCTACTGTCTCTATCAATTTGCCTATTCTGGACATTTAGTATAAAGGTAC
Source organism: Panthera tigris (assembly GCF_018350195.1). Taxonomy (NCBI): domain Eukaryota; kingdom Metazoa; phylum Chordata; class Mammalia; order Carnivora; family Felidae; genus Panthera; species Panthera tigris. The sequence goes on from NC_056675.1 coordinate 36,766,379, forward strand.
TCATACAACACACGGTCTTGTGACTGGCATAATGCTGTCATGGTTGATCCAAATTGTAGCACATATCAGAACTTCATTCCTTTTTATGGCTAAAAAATATTACACTATATGGCTAAACCACATTTTGTTTATCCACTAATCTTTTGATGGACATTTGGGTTGTTTCTGCCTTTGGCTGTTATGAATAACGCTGCTACAAACACTTGTGTATGCATTTTTGTGTGAACATATGTTTTCCATTTTCTCAAGTATACACCTAGGAGTATATAGGAATAAAGGAGTTGTCGGCCCTGTGGTAATTGTATGTTTAATTGTTCAAGGCAACACCACAGTGTCTTCCACAGGGTCTGCACCATTTTACATTCCTACCAGCAGGGTGTGAGGGTCCCAATTCCTCATCAACACTTGTTATTACCTGCGTTTTTTATTCTAGCCACCTTACTGGATGTCAAGTGGAACTGGATTGTGGTTTTGATTTCCATTTCGCTGATGACTAATATGGTCCAGCATCTTTCCATGTGCTTGTGGGCCATGTGTTTATCTTCCTCAGAGAACTGTCTTTTCAGATCCTTTACCCATTTTTAAGCTGGGTTGTCTTTTAATAATTGAGCTTTAAGGGTTCTTTGTATATTTTAGGCACAAGAGCCTGACTGGATGTATCATTTGCAAATATTTTCTACCATTCTTTAGGCTGTGTGATCACTGTGTGTGTGTGTGTGTGTGTGTGTGTGTGTGTGGTCACTTTTGAACAATGTCTTATACTAAAGTGGCTTGGTCATGTGGCTTACACATAAGCAATAGTGGGACAGGTCATACATACTTTCAGTTTTCTCTCCCAGCTCCTGCAGGGGGCTAAGACTGGGACACAGGTTTTGAGGGCCTCTATTTAACCGAGTCAACACACAAACAAAAAATGCCAGGACTCGATACCACACAAATCAAGTCAGACTCTCTGGAGTTGAAGCAAAAGCTTTGATAATTCTTAAATCTCCCCAGGTGATGACATGTACAGGCAGACTGTGAACCACTGGTCTAAGCCCTGGGTAAACGTTGTCTTTGTCCTGGAGGGAGCTGTCTTTTGAGTCAAGGTCAGCCCACCAGGCAGCAGGACATCTGCATGTAGTACTGCCAGATTCCCTGCCATGAGATCCTGCAGTTCTCATTTACCATGGCAGCTCCTATACCTCCAAATGCTCTCTCCAAAGACAGGCAAGTGGATCAAGGCCTAAGATATTCACAAAGAAAATAGCTAAGTGCATGGATCTGGGACAATGTCTGCAAAGTTCAAAAACCCCAGAGCCAAAAAGTAGAAACAATCCAAATGTCCATCAACAGATGAATGAATAGGCAAAATGTGGTCTATCCATGCGGTAGAGTAAGATTCAGCCATAGAAAGGAATGAGGTTCTGATTCAGGCTGCAACACAGGTTAACCTTGAAAACAAACTAAGTGAAATAAGCCAAATATAAAAGGCCTCATATTGTACTATCGCACGGGCATGAGGGCTATAGAGACAGAGAAAGTAAACTAATGGTTTCAAGGCACTAGGAAGAGGAGAGAATAGGGAATAAAGCTTTGTGGATACAGGGTTTTGTTTGGGAAGATGCATATATTTCGGAACTAGATAGAGATGACTGTTATACGATATTGTCAATGCACTAAATGCCACTCAGTCGTTCACTTCAAAATGGTTAATTTTATGTTAATTTTACCCCAATGGTTTTAAAAGACGAAATAAATCCCAACCAACCCTATCCCTTTGTCCATTTTTTTGGTGAGTTGACCATATCTTTTTCCAAACAAAAATAAATATATGAAACCACAGACTTCGACATACATCTATACAATCAAGAGAAGTTGCCTTCTCTATTAATCTCAAAAGCCATTAAAATTAATAGAGTCTGTATCAGGAATGTCTAATAGAGTTACCAATTCACTGAATCAAGAAACAAGCATGAGTGATAGCAGAAATGTGGTCCCCCACACACACAATGAGAATTTCATCCTCACGTTGTGAGTGAGGTGCAGTTAAGTATGGCCTACCAGCCCATCTGTGGGGGCATGGATGGCATGTGACACCTGAGGAAGGATATTCACTCAGGAGGGAGCAGCCCACCTGGCCATGCTGCCATGTGAGGGGTATTTTTGAAGATAGAAGCTTGAGAGGCATGGTAAAAAACCACTCTGGGAGAGAAATACCACTTCATCACTGTGCCCTTGCAAGGAAACTTAAAGCACACACACACAAAAAAATGTCCATTTGCACATAGGCAACAATGTCTGAAAGAGATGTAACGAGACAAGGGAAAGCAGGACATACAGACATCTCTGCAAAAATGCTAGGAGATGCAGCATGGAGATAAAAGAGGGCATTAGTGATGCACGATGAAACTCGGACATTTTTCTGGCTCGAGATGCTGAACACAGCACTCAAGTTTTTCCAAGGACGAGAACAGCATGGGGCTGGTGAAGGAGACATGGGTTATTACAGGAGCTTTTGCAAGATGAAGTCGGGGAGAATGGCAAAACAAGTGAAGTGTTAAATAAATACTTCCTGAATGGAATCACGAGGGAGAACACTAAAATTAGGATGTCTGACAAGGGCTTTTTATCCAATCTGCTCAGGATTTCTTCAGGGTTCCTGAGAGAGGAGTTGTCAGTGACCCACATGACACCACGGGCCATTTATGCAGAAATGAGATAGTTGAAGCACGGGGCACTGGGCAGGCTGATTAGAGGGATGTGGACCTAACTCAATGAAACCAGCAATGCCTACGGCAGCCCTGAGACAATCCTAGAGACAAGTATCCGCAATGAAAGAGGGCACCAACCAGAGAATCACTACACTGCACAGGCTAAGAGAGTGGGTTCTAGAGACAGGCAGCCCAGCATTGGAGATCTTGCTCTATTTTTTAATCAATGCATGACCTTGAACAACTCACTCCACCTCCCTGAGCCTTTGCTCTCCCATCTGTAGAATGGAGATAATAGCTTTATCATAGGAGGATGTTAAATCAGACAATCATAAAAATCTAGTGAATTGTTAACTGTTATCATCCCATTTCACAAAAAATAAACCGAGTCCAAAGTGGTTCAACAGCATTCGTGGATGTCCCTAACCTATGTATTGGCTTTTACTGTGTACGTGGCATTTTGTGGCAAGAATTGTGGGTGAAACACGTCGTTTGATCTCTGTAACAACCTAAGTGACTCAGGAGACAGAGTGGACCTCTCCCCAGCTGTGTGACCTGGCACATGTCATGTAATCTCTCTATGCCTCAGTTTCCTCTTCTGATAAAATGGGGATAGTAACAGCACCTTTTCCACAGGGCTGTCATGAAGGTAAAAGAGGTACTGTGTGTAAAGGTCTGAGGATAGAGCCTGGCACGTGCCAATAAATGCGACAATCATATTGTTAATGATATTAGCTCATCTTACAAATGAGGCCCAGACAGGGTAAGCAAATTGCCCAAGGACACGTAGCTGCTAAGGGAAGAGTGTGTGTGTGACCATAGTCCCTGCTCCTCTTTCTCAGTCTCTCAAGAGACACTTGGGGCTTAACGAGCCACCACTTCTTCCAGGAATTCCCACCCACCTGAGACATAACACAGTGTAGAGGTTAAGACACTGTGCTCTGTACTCAGATCAGCCTGGCTTCGAATGTAAGCTCTGCTCTTGATGTGGCATGTGACTGTAGCGGGTTCTTTCTTCTCTGTGTCCTCATCTTCAAGAGGGTGGTGGTGGGGATAAGAGCACATCAATTCCTCAATTTGTGACAACTGTTAATGTTTTCTGCTGGCCCTATGTAGAAGGTGAGATAGTGACTAGGCTAAGCTGTGCCATGGCCTCCTTCCACTAAGCTGCTCTAGATGCATCCATCTAGATGCCCTTCCGCCTCATCAGCTTGTCTCTATCCTGTGCCCCGCGTCCTGTCTGTCCCTGTGGCCCGCCAACAGGAACAACTCCGTGGGAATGTGGTCTGATACTCGGGGGACCCGGGTGTAAGCCAAGTCCCCAGGATTAGGGCTCTCTTGAGACTGCCTCCCTGCAGAAGAGGGAACCGTCAGCTCTTTTAACAGGGAAATAATTGCAAGTTTGAATGTGGATTCGATGCCGAACAACTGCAATTAGAAGCCGCCTTCTGTTCGGAACAACTGCTGCTTAAATGTAATCCCCGTGTCGTGCATAAACCCCAAATGAGTTTCTCAGCTTTACTTTCAACTACACTGACTGCATTAGAACGCCCTCAGTTCCTTTCCTGAAGCACACATTGCTTCCTATCGCTCAGCGGCTTCTCTCTGTTCCTAAGTCGTCCAAACGCCTTACCTGAGCCCTCCAGGCCTTGCATGTGGTCTGCCCCCTGCTCACCCTTCATCCTCTTCCTCCTCACCTCACCCTCTCTCACTCTGAGCTCCAGCTGTACCTGCTATTGCCCCAACACGGGAAGGTCTTTAGTTGCCTTCTGCTACTGGAACTCCTATGTACGGGGGTAATAGCAGCACCTTTTCCACAGGGCTGCCGTGAGGGTAAATGAGTTACTGCGTGTAAAGGTCGGAGAACAGAGCCTGGCACGTACCAATAAATGTGACAATTATATTATCAGTGATATTAGCTCATCTTACAAATGAGACCGTTTAGGTCTGCAATCCAAACACCTCCTCCAGGAAGCCTTCTGCAATGTACCACACTAAGTAAGGAACCCCTGTGACATACCCTTACAGCACTGTGTACATTGTGGCACTTCCTAAAGCTTGTGAGTATTCCGTTGTATTAGTTATTGGCATTATTTGATAATGCCAGGATTATAACAGGATGATGGTCGCCCCCACATAACTGTGTCCCATCCATGTCCCATGAATGCTTTGTTCTACCCCCAGCATAGGCACCAGTGGCACACACCAAGTACTCAACACACCTATGTGGAAAGAACAAGCGTTTAATCATGCAAATGGATTATTCTTCCTAATGAGTACAAACTGCTTGAGGTAGGACCTGCGTCTGAACCCTATTTCTGTTCCTCACAGAACCTAGCACAATCCCTAGCACGTAGGAGGTACACAGTCTGAATCAGCATTTTTAATCAAACTCATGCTTTAGTCCCTATTTTCATTTCTGTCACGAAAGTGCCAGCCCAAGTCCCTGACAGCCCTTCCCCGTCCTCCTCTAGGTCCAGTCAAATGAAATCTGAGGGTTGTTAGCATGGGGATTTGACCTTACTTAGGAAGACAGATGACCCTTTCCATCTCATTAAAAAAAAAAAAATCCATCCTAGCACTGCCCATGCTGATATTCGTGCATCATCCCAACCTGCAGACCTCCTCAGAGGAGAAGTTGAAATAAAGGGAAATACCCCTTGCTTGGCTGGTCCCAGGAAAAACTCTGGTCTGTTCTCACCCCCTGCAAGACTGGGAAGTGACAGGGAAGGACTTGCCTCCAGGTATAATGTTCCAGGCTCTGCCCTTTGAGGAATGGGATCATTAAGATGGGTTATGACATGAATGTAATGCCATCTGCTCAACAGCTTCCTGCCTCTGGGCTGCCCTTGGCTGGAATCCCACCAATTTACCTTTAATTAAACCAGAGTGTAGTTGTCCCCCAACCTGTTGGCCAGCAGTGGGATCAGGAGGCACTGCCCCAAGAGCAAAGTCGGGGCAGCATCAGACATCATGGAAGGTAACATTTCCACCTGCTCCCCGAAGATGGCACACTTGGCGGGGGGCGGCTCAAGACCCACATAAAGCAGATGTTTGGAAGCCAAGAGCCTCCCTAAGAGAATAACCAGTGTTGAAGCAGGACCAGCTGGAGGCAGCAAGCCAGCCGAGCAGCCCCGGCCTTGGTCTAACGCCCGCCGTACTGGCAGCATGGCATCGGGCATGATTAAGGGGGGAAGTCTAAACCACCATGGGGAGAAGGAGGCACTTCTCTCAGTCCTTGAGAAGATCTGCAAGCTCAGTGGGCACTCATCCCAAAGAAACAGTGCCAGGCAAAGCTGAGACCCACGCAGCTGGGGATGTTTTCCCACAAGCTCCATTACCAATCAGTCCCTGCAGCTGCTCCCAGATCAGAGTGGAATCCAATCAGTCAATGTTCCTGGGAACCCAGAAAAGCAAGCCCACATTCCCTGCCTCTCTGGGCTCAGCCTTCACTTACCTGAATGTTGCCAGGGTTCCCCCATGAACCGGCACTGTGCTAGACCCAGCAAGACCGCTGTGAAGAAAAGAAGCACACTCCCTGCCCTCCCGGGGCTTAAAAGTCTGTTGTGGAAGATACTAAGGAAGTAATTACGAAATTGGGTACTTGTAAGTATGATAGGTGCCATCAAAGGAAAAGTCCAGGGTGGCACATCAATATCTGCAAGATGATCAAAGGTGGTAGAAAAAGTGGGGCTGGAAGCAATCCTGGCAGAGGCGGGCAACTCAGGCGAAGGCCCTAAGCTGGCATTTAAGAGATCAAACCAGTGCCTGTATGGCAGCAGAAAGAGCAGGATAAACAAGTCACAGGATCAGGGTCTTAGAGGCCATGCTAAGAACTTTGACCATTCTTGGAGAGCAGCAGGGTGTTGGAACAAGATCAGAGGTGTTTGGAAAACCACTTTGGACTTGAGGGGTGCAGGAGTGGATGGGTGAACACAGTAGAAGGCTGCAAGGGGGATCCAAGAATCCTGATGCTATAGATGAAAGGAGAGATGTGGAGGATAAGGTGTTGAGGGAATGACTTCCTAGAACAGAAGAATTCAAGGGTATGGAGATTGAGGGAGGGGAGGAAAGGAGGACTCCCCAGCTTCTATAGGAACACGTGGGCAGCTGGTTGTGCTGTTCCCTGAGCTGGAGGAGAAGATGAAGAGCTCCATGTTGACCTCGCTGGAGAATTAGAGATGTGTGTGCTCCATGCGCTTGAACCTCTGGGGCTGAGGGGTTGGAAACAACCTGGCCCTGTGGAGTCTCATATCCATTTAACCTCCATTTTCTACATGGCTCATTATTGGTGCTTCACAGAGGGGTTCCTCAGGATTTGTTTAGTATCTGCTGAGAACCATGAAGGCCTCAGAACTAACAGCTGTCAGAACTAAATTAATAAAACAACAAGGCAGCCTTTTCTTTCTTTCCTCCTTTTTCTTCCCCCCACCTTCCCCGCCCCCCATGCCCAGAATCGCTGTGCGGGAATATTTGCAGAAAGCACCTCATCTCCCAGTGGCTTTTCATGTTTTAAAATTGACAATTCTTTCATTCCAGTCAATAAACTTCTAAATGTCAAACCATGGATGGGGTTTTCCTGGCGGGGTTTGGGGTCCAAGGTCCTTTATGAGATGCAAGAGGGATGAGGGAACAGAAACAGATCTCTCTCTCTCTCTCTTCCACCCTCTTTTCCACATGCTTATGCGCACGCACGTGCACACACACACACACACACACACACACACACAGTCCAGCAAGTGACATTTGGTTACCAGAAAGAACAGAGGCCAACATGCCTTCTGATAAAATGAGAGCAAGCATAAGTCTAAGTCATCCATCAGAAATTTCAAAACCCAAAACCTCCTGGCTTGCATCTAACTTAGATTCATCTGGTGGCAAAAAAGTCCCCTAATAGAAGATTCTCGATATTAGGCTGAACCAAAAGAAACCTCCAATATTTGACAGTAAAGAACAGCCATTCATCAGTCTAATGATATTTATTTATCCCGCTTAGTATGGATATTGGCTTTCTTGCAGAAATATTAATGTGTTTGATTATGGAGTGTTGCCCCAGGTCCCACTGGAGGCGTGATGTAATGGATCGCAGGGACAACTGATAGCCTTCCTAAAGTCTGAAAAATGATGAGCTCCAAACCACACCTGGCCTCAGGGGACTGCAAACCTGTAGTAATAAAACAGTCATTAAAACCATTTATGGGGCACTTTCCATGTTCAAGGCACAGTACATCAGATGATCCATTTCAAAGTGAGGATGTGCAAACGGTTCATGAGTGCTAATTATATGGATACGTATAAGGCACCATTTTTCTCATTTAAATTCTAGCTAGTGAAACTCCTCACTGTTTTCACATAACAATGTTGGGGTAAGCCAGCCCCCAAATAGGTTCATACCTCTGTGCACCCCCAATCTGAAGGAAAACCATGATTTAGCTGCACAGGGTGAAAGCTGTTAGTTACAGAGCCAATCAGCCTGACAGGAGGCTTGTTACATCCCAAGTCTGCTTGTTCTCAGATCTTCATGAAATAATTACACTGCTCTTTTCTCGTGGAAAACAGTTTGCTTTAACTTGGGGAAATGTGTGATTTGATAAAGACATCCCATACAGGGCTCCTAGGGGTGTTCAATTAAGAGAGATAAACCAACTTGGAAAATGTCCTGACAGTGTCTTCTGTCAGAGAAGCTGGAGGTGAGGGACCGGGGGAGTGGAGAGAAAGGACAGCATCACGGGGAGGACAAGAGCCTCGGCAGAGGGCTCTAAACCATAGAAATGGCTCCCAATGGATATCCGTGGTTTAACTCCTCTTTAATCATGGCCCAAGTGGTGTAATAAGCCATTCTTAGAACTTAATAACTCCTCAGCATCCAATCAATAATGCTCTGAAAAATCTCTTCCCTTTATTTAGTTCTATAGCACTCAGATACTTCAGCTTCTTATTCCCCGTGAACTCTGCAACTGCACACCTCATCTCCTTTTAGCAAAGGGCAGCTTGCTGACATGTCCAACCCAGAAGGTGTACCTTTAAGAAAAAGACTCTGATGGGAACTCTTCATGATGGAGAAGCGAGAAGTACCGAAGAGATAAATGAGTCAGCATATGTGCAATATCTCCAAAACCAACCTGAAACTGACTTTGGCACTTCTCCTACCTCCTGTTAATGAAAATATCATCAGGATCTTTCAGAGAAAGAGGCCAGGATGCACATCTTTATAAGATTCATCTGGGAAATTATCACTATCCAGTTAAGCTGCTTGCAGCACTGAAAAATGAACAAATTTTTTTTTTAGTTCCTCCCTTGAAAAGATGGATGGAGGCTTTTCACTTTAACTTTTTTTAACTACTTTTCTTGGTGGATGTGGACTCTGGAATCCACAGAAAAACAAGCAGTGGGAGAGAAAAGGGAAAAGTCCATCAAAAGAAGAAATTGCTGGGGCGCCTGGGTGGCTCAGTTGGTTAAACATCTGACTTCAGCTAAGGTCATGATCTCTTGGTTAGGGAGTTCAAGCCCCACATTGGGCTATGTGCTGACAGCTCAGAGCCTCAAGCCTGCTTCAGATTCTCTCTCTCTCTCTCTCTCTCTCTCTCTCTCTCTCTCTCTCTCTCTCTCTCAAGAATAAACATTTAAAAAATTAAAAGAAAAGAAGAAATTGCTGCAAAGCCCTCACACCCAAGCAGTCCCAGCCCAAAGGAGCAGATAGCCTCACTCTAAAGTGCAAACACTGGTGATCCATTTGCTCCAAATTTCATATAAATGGGAGCTTTTGATGCTATTATTAAAAATGAGGGAAGATGAGGCATCGGGGTATTCTCTGGCCTGTCATTCCGACTCAGGCAGAGGTTACATCCCCTATCAAATGGAGACATCATGATCTTCTCCTCCTACTTTGACAGGAAGGTGGTTGGCCCAGTTAGATCAATGAAGGTGAAGTGATTATTTATTGGGTAGGTCTACACAATGCAGCTCTTCTGACTTCTCCATGTGCCTCTGGAATCTTTATCTCTGAGATAGCTACCTCCAAACCTAGTGGATGTAGGACGTGTGTTTCATTCCCATTAGGTAGGAAGAGAGTTGCCAGGGAATGTGGTACCAAAATTTCCATTTCCCAGACAGACTTGGACAGCTTCAAACAAGGAATTTCACTTTTCTGCAGTCTAGGAGTATCATCCATAAAATGAGCCAAGTGGTACCTGCCTGACAGTGAGCTGTGAGGACGATCACCTGAGAGCATATGAAAGACAAGTTAACTCAATAAATGGTGGCTGTGTTGTTGATAACGATGTCAATGAGGATAATGCTGATGATGACCTTGATGGTTTACTTTTCCTTCATTTCACCTATTCCTCAATATGTGATTTCTCAGAATTAAAATTAAGAGGCTATTCAGAGAGAGCAATTTAGAATGTTTTTAGAGTAAAAGAAGTCTCACAACTGTGAGAAAAGATGTCCCCTTCTCAAAGCAAATATGCTCCCAAGGAAATAAAACAATCCCAATACGAAATCCCTCAGCAGAGGCTGTTGTACCACAAGGTGAATGACCCTTATTATCACAAAGTTGTTAAAGTATCCATTTGTTATCTGGTTAGTCAGGGGGACAGGGCCAAAATCCATTTAGCACACTATTTATCAAGCAGCAGGATTTGAAGAGCCAGGCTCACGGCTCAGTGGTTGGGCTGCCACCATCTCTGCAGCTCACTTCTGGCTTTGTGAAGCTTCCCCTTCTGGAGCCAACACTTTCTTGCAAAATGAGAAAATGAAATAACGACTTCCAAGAGTTTGCCGAAAGCGTCCCCCACCCCATTTCCCTAAAACAGAGCTCCCAGAGGTATTGGGACAGAAATGGGGAGCAGTTACAGAAGCATGGACACTCAATGTGAATCACATACCATTTTTTCTTACGTTAAAAACCAAAAGCAACTATGGAGATGTGGCAAGACAGGTTCAATGGGGGCATGAAAATCCTTCACAGAGCACTGGAAGGCTAGAGATTCTGATGCAACATGATCAGATCATATGTTTCTTAGGCAAGGGTGATTAGCAGTGTTATTGTTGGGTCAGACTGGACAAAGTTACTTTGCTTTCTGAGGCTTAGTTTCCTCACCTGTAAAAAAGATGAAATAGAGGATCTCCATGCCCTCAGGAGTCCCCTGTAGGTGCAAAATTCTAGGATTCTAAGATTACAAATCTGCCTGTTGACGTTCCTCAACCTACCACCCAAAACAGACTAAAACCAGAAGATCTCATGAGAGGAATGGCATCAGGGGCAAAATGAAGGAGCTGAAAGATAGACCCAGTGTGGCATAGGGTAGGCCTATTTCAGAGACAGCGGAGCCTTGGGAGATGCCTGGGAGGGGAGACGGGAAGGAAAACACAGGGGTCAAGATTTGGGCCCAGAGAGAAACCCAGACAGAGGAAGAAAAGATTCATTCCTGGAGCATCCCCTAGAATTTACACTAAAATGCAGTTTTCCAGGCTCCACCCCCATTCATTCAGATTCAATGTATTTGGATGGGGCTCAGGAACCTCCATTTTAATGAGCATGAAATGGGATTATGATGCCTGTAGGGGAGGAGATAGCTCCGTTCAATGAGGAACCACTTTTATGGTTGTCACCACCCCACCCAAGGCTGGGGACAGGGTATTTCCCACAGGTGCACCCCTCCCCCACCCCAGGAATCTGTGACCCTCCCTTTATTTACTGTCCACTCCAAATTCCTGAAAGTCATCCCTGAGGCCTCTCTTTCTCTCACCACATTGCCAATCCATCAGCAAATCCTAAGCATCCAGCTTGACCCTCAAAACACAACCAGAGCCCCACACTTTGTGCCATCTCCCTGTCTACCACCATGGTCTGGACCATCATCATTCCAACAGCCTTCTCAATACCCTCCCTGAGTCTGCCATTGCACATATGGTCAGGGCATCCTTCATGGAAAGAAGTCAGGTCATGCCACTCTTCTGCCTAAAGGCTTTAACACCTCCCCTTTCCCTCAGAGGAAGAGCCTTACAAGGCTACCTGGCTCCAGCCCTTACCACCATTATCTACCTGGCCTCCTCCCCTCATCCCCCAACTGCCTTTTCCTCTTTCTCATTCTGTGAGAAATAAGGGAGATGATTCATTTTTAGTAATGCCAAATAAAAGCTGTGCTATCTAGTTAACAGTAGGTTGACAACCTATTGGAAATATATTCGAACCCCACCCCCCACAATGGAGTCCCAAGCCATTAGACACTTCACTTCCTGGTTCTTCTTCCCCGCCTCCATTTTGTGGGCTTATTTTTGTGGGCTTTGCAATGAGCATGCAGCAATGAACAAAGGGAGGAGGGACTGAAAGTCTCTGCATTGTCTCAGGGAATGTCCACTTGTTCTAATCAGACTACTTTTTGTCTTAGGTGGACATAGGCGACATCTGGGTAAGACTGTAGTATTCAGCTGAGGAGGAACCAGGAAAGGGACTTGCATGCTAGGAAATAAACTGTCCACTGTAACTGCCCCGAGTGTGCTTGACCATCAGACACCGGCTCTGGCAAGAACTTGATTAAAGCCCCACCTCACTGTGCTCTGAAACTCCACGTCCCTCCTTTGATTGGGTCAACGGGTTTATTTCCCATAATTCCATTACAAACACATTCTTCTGCACCTGCCGCTGCTTCTGCCCAACATCTCTGGCCCCAGATGTTCTCAGGGCTCACTCCCTCTCCTCTGTCTTGGCTCAGATATCACCTCAGGGAGACTTTGCTTGACCACCTTCCATGAAACAGCCAACCCCATTCCCCAGGCACCCCATCTCTCCCCTGGGTAGTTGTCTCATAGATTATCCTCCGCTTTACAGAGTATCATCTCCCTTCCCATAGAAGAATAAATCTCAAACATAGATGGTTTGCTACCCATCCACCAGGGGCCCTTTGGCAACACCTGGGGAGATTTTGGTGGCCACAACTGAGGCAGGGGTTGCTACTGGCATCTAGTAGCTAGAGACCAATAATGCTGCTTAATACCCATCAATGTACAGAACCACCTCCTGTAACACAAAATCATGGCCCAAAATGTTAAAAGTGTCAAGAGTGAAAAATCCTGCCATAGAATATAAACTCCATGAGGTCACAGACTTTTTTGTCTCTCACATTCACTGCTGTGTCCAGACTGCCTGCAAAAGCACTGGGAACACAGTATCTACTCAATAAATATTATAGAAATATATGAATAATAAATGACTGGGTGCTCCCCAGAAATCCTGAGGAGCTTCTGAGCCATGTTCAAGTCTCCCTCACCTGGTACAAGGTGGACTTGATTCAAGAGTCCTGGCTTTCCATGGAACCTTTTGGATTAAGCCATTCCATTCCCACCCAATCACTGATTTATTTTAAGTTTATTAATTTTGAGAGAGAGAGTGAGCACAAGTCCGGGGGGGCGGGGGGGTAGGGTTGTAGAAAGAGACAGAAAGAGAAACCCAAGCAGGCTCTGCACTGTCAGTCCAGAGACTGACATGGGGCTGGACTCAGGGCTCAAACTCACAAACCATGAGATCATGACCTGAGCCAAAACCAAGAGTCAGACACTCAACTGACTGAGCCACCCAGACACAGCACCCCTCCAGAACCAATCACTGATTTAAGTCACCACATAGTAAAGAGCACAAACCCTTGGGCTACACGATGAGAGAGTCACATGTTTTGCTTTGTAATACTTCTATTACAAAGAAGAAAGGGTCCAGTACCTTATTATCAAAGTTGAAGATAAGGCACCTCACCCCTGGGTCAAAAGGAATAAGCTCTCTGCTAGTTGATATCTAATGCATAGAGTTCTGAACTAACTGACCTGTATTCTTTTAAGGGTCTCCAGGGTATTTCATAAGCATAATATATGAACTGCTTTTAATTTCCAACATTAGTTTACCTATTGGGGACTAAGCTGGCCTGACCAGTGATTAAGCATTCAGAATGGCCAAATGGCTGACCTTTATTGAACTCTTCTTACCAGGGACTGCGAACTATTCTAAGGACCTGACATTTACTAATTCACACTTCAACCTCAAAACCATGATTATTATCCCCACTTTACAGATAAGGAAATGGGAGGCTGAGGCACACAGCTAATAAGGAACAAAGCCAGGATTCTATATCAGACCTTCTGGTTCACACCCATCGGGTATGCCATATACAAACCCAGCTATATAGGCCAACACTGTGCTTCTGTGGAGCCAACCCTCCGGCAGCGGGTCTGACTCCCTCCCACTGCCACAGGGCCCCTCCTGAAGTGGATCACCTAAGGAGAAGCAAGCTAAGCCTGCCTCTCCTGCCCCCGTGCACCTTGCCTACCCACCCCAGCTAATACGCCAGATCCCCAGCACCACAAGCCTGGCAGTGTGCAAGTAGCCCAGACGGGCCACGCCACCCCACAGTGAATCCCGCCCCTAGTAGAGGGGAAGAGAAGGCACACACCAGTCTGACTGTGGCCCCATCGGTGGGCTGGGGGCAGACATCAGATCTGACTGCGGCTCCGCCCACCAACTCCAGTTATACACCACAGCACAGGGGAAGTGCCCTGCAGGTCCGCACCACTCCAGGGACTATCCAAAACGACCAAACGGAAGAATTCCCCTCAAAAGAATCTCCAGGAAATAACAACAGCCAATGAACTGATCAAAAAGGATTTAAATAATATAACAGAAAGTGAATTTAGAATAATAGTCATAAAATTAATTGCTGGGCTTGAAAACAGTATAGAGGACAGCAGAGAATCTCTTGCTACAAACCCAGCTATATAGGAAACTTGGGGTTAGAAGAAAATAACAGAGAGTAAGTAACAACTAATAGAGGCAATAAAAGTCCTCTGATGCCTGCTTGTGCTGTTTGGCAGGTAAGGAGATGCCTGACCAGGTGTTGTATTCCCATGCCCTATAAAATGTTCCTCTGTGAACATCACTTCCTGTTGGTGCTATGAAAAGGCTGATAAAGTTTAAACCCCATTTCTCCTGTGGAAATGTTCACTTAACTGCCGAGTTCCCACCCATCTGGGTATTTAATCTTTATGAGATTGGAAATATGACTGACATCACGTCTTGTTCTTTTACTAGGGACAGTACAGAGTGAACCCCAATGTATTCAAACAGAAAGAATCATGTCAAGGAAGTTAGAGGATAAAAATAATCCTTATTTCTCATCCCCACATCAGGATGCCCAAAAGAAAAATCATACAGAGGGGGCGTGAGGAACGGAAAAAAGAAACGCATTCATTGAATATCACACCCACGCTGTCATGCTCAGTGGTTAAGAGACATGGTTTGAAGTCACACATACTCCAAGTTCCACCATTTAATTGACCTTGGGCACTGGATTTAATCTTCTCTACACCTCCATCTTCTCACCTGTGAAACGGGATTGGTTAAGCACCCTGCCTCATGGAGTTTTTCTAAAAATCCAATGAGATGGTAAATTTAGGTTCCTAGTACAATAGCCAGAATATACACTGCACTCAAGAGAAATATTAAGCCTTATTAATCCTTACCAAAAGCTTCCATTTTGTAGAAAAATAATCAGAAAATCAATCAATGTAGGTGACTCACTCCAGGTGAGACCAAATCAGAATCAAGTTTCAAACTGGTCTGTTTTCAAAGCCCATTCAGTGACCTCCAAGGACACCTATGCTGGGGACAGTCAAGCTCCAGAGATATTCTACCCTGACTGACCAGTGATTGAAACCAGGAGAGAGGTTTCAACCCTTCATGAGGACACATGAACAAGAGGTGCCATGAGTTTCCAAACCGAGCTGAGTCATTTAGCAGGATGAGTGAAAAAATAAACATCTTAATTATCAACTTCAAAATTTGAGTTCTAAGACCATCCCTGAGCAGAGAGGATGATAGGAGAAGAGTCTGGATGAGGGAGGAGGCATAGCAGAGAAGACAATGGTGGGAAGAGAAGGAACTGCAGGAGAACGTGCAATGTGTCCAAAATGCGTCAGCCCACTACTGACGGCAAAGCTGACAGCCATGACCCTCAGCCATCCCTACACGATCACATGCACAACTCTCAAATTCCAAAGTAGTATGCATTTATCCCCATGGCCCTGGAGGTGCTACCTGCTCTCTCTCCACCCGCAGTGACAACAAATTAAACAACAAAACACAGTGATGACAGTGTTGTGATGAGGGTGGTTTCAATGGTGACTGTATCTAAATGTGGGCAGAGCCCCTCTATCCAATAGGTTTTCCTACTATTGATCTGAATATTCCACTGCTATGGTTTGAGCTACTTTCCTCTCTATTTAAAGTCCTAGAAATCGACCTCATTCTTTGTATAAAGCCTAGTTTTAAAGACCTGATCCATCGCCACCTCACTACAGAGCCTTGGAAAGGTTACTTGCCATTTGGGTGCCTCATTTTCCTTGTCTATCAAGTGGAGACTATACTGATACCTACGTCATGGGGTGATTGTACAGATTAAATGAGTTACTACTTGTAATGCACTGAGAGGAATGCTTGGCACATCGTAAAGACTCGATATATGTTAGCTATTAACATCACGATTTAATCTGACAAGTGTGCTATAACTCACAAGTACTCCAAAGTGATGCAGCCTGGGGACATGTGTGTCCATATATCTGCAAGAACATGGGGTATGGGATGCAGTTAGATGTCCCATCCGTCCTCTCCTGGGTACAGGCTCCATCTGGCTCCCAACAGCTGCTCACAAGGCCTTTCTGTTCCGGGAAATCCAATCCATCTAAGGGCCTTTGTTTGGCATTTTCAGTCCCACTAATTGTGAGGCTTACCATCTAAGGCAGAAAACCAAATGTCCAATGCTGGTTAAAGCAAAAGTGAGAATAGAAATGTGTTAGAGCATTTGGACTCCCAGCGGTGAAGCCACTTCCTTCTGATGAATTGCGACACACAGAAATCAATCCAGGTCACTTAGGAGAACAACTTGGTATTTGGTGTCCAAACGAATCTCTGCTAATTTATTACACTGCTATTTGATTAAATACACAAGAAGGGAGTGAGTCAATGTGGAGTGTCTGCAGGTGAATTCTCTTGTGGCTCATTTGTGAGTGTCTCCCTATCTAATACTCAACAAAAAACAAACAGTTTCAAAATACTCTCAAGCTATCCAAGCGGTTTATCCATATTGCGGTTGATCTTTGTTTTATTCTTGCTTTTCTGAAATGTCTAGGAAATGAAGTTACCAAAAATAAATAAATAAATAAATAAATAAATAAATAAATAAATAAATAAATAAATAACAAAAGTCAGCCAGTATCAAGAAATCAGCCAGGAACAAATATAACCAGAAGGAGAGCGTCAGCAGCATATTAAACTCCATCTTCAAAATGTTCATTTGTAGCCACTTCATCTAAAGTCAATGCCATCACACACCTCACACATAATAGTCTTTGCTTACTGTGCCGCCATCTGCGAATGGGTATCTACGTGTTTGATCATGTGTCTATTGTGTATCCTCCTAATGAGTGAAAGGTAACTGGAGAGCTGACAAAACGTAGTCCAAGTAGGCTAACATATTAACATCAGTATAAAAACTGGAAGTAACTGGGAAAGAGCAAGAGCAGGTTTGGCTGGATTAAGGCCCCCACCCCACAAGTTATCCTATTTCACATTTCCACACCAACCTAAACTGACTGGCTGTTGGAAACTACCTCAGGACAGCTTACAGAAGAGATTCCAAGCCACTTACTCTACCATCTTCACAGACTGTCATGAAGCAAAGGAGGAAAATGGACTTCCAAAATCTAATGCAGAGTCGTTTGTACACACACACATACACACACACGCACGCACATCCCATGTTTCCTTCTGAATCCCAGAATATCATGGAGGTAGCTGAGCAAAATATAAAGGAGGTAGAGACAGCTCAGCAAAATATAAGGGAGGTGTTTCTTTCCCACTCAGTATCTCAGTCACAATAACAAAACTCAAGTGGTCTCATTTTCCTGACATCACCACTGCTTCCTGCTTACAGCCAATGGGCAGAGCCACTGCTGTCTATGTCCTAACACAACAATGTGTGGGTGAATGTGACCCTTTCAAGTGCCATCCCTTAACCTGAAGAAGCTAAATAACCAATTCATATAAGAAACTGGTTGTGGCTTGCAAGGCCATGATCTTATCTAATTGTATCTCATCAGCAGGATACCTGCCTTCTATTTAAGAGGTGAAATGACCAGGATGACTGTACAGTAGCTGGAGAAGAACGCTGGATAGGAATCCCAAAATTTACTGTATAGTTGACCCTGCCCTATGTCCAAAATGTATGGTTTGCATCTTATAACAAATCATCTTGGGGTTGTAAATAATAAATCTACTCTTTAAGGGACAGGTAGCTGGGATTGCACCTTTTACTTTTGGTAAACCCACAGGTGACTTCATAGGACACAAAAAGGAGAGAATAAACCCAGAGTTGGGAACAAGGACTCATTTCCTTATGAGAAAGAAATAAGAAGAAAAAGCCCATACCACTGGATAGAGACATTTCCATCCATCCAAGAACACACAGAAGGTGGGAGAAATGGGCCAAGGTGGTCAAAGGGTACAAACTTCCAGTTACAAGATGAATAAGCTCGGGGGATATAATGTACAGAACAGGAATTATACATAGCAGTACTGTACTTTGTATTTCAAAGTTCCTAAGACTTCTGAAAAGTTCTCACAACACACACAAGAAACTGTAACTATGTGCGGTGATAGATGTGCTAACTAACCTTGCTGTGACAATCTTTATATATCTATACCTATATCTATATATATATACACACACACACTCATATATATAAATATATACATATATACACACACACACAATACACCTACATATACTCATTACACTCTACACACCTTAAGCTTACACAATGTTATATGTCATTTATGTTTCAATAAAGCTGGAAAAAGAATACAGACATGTTATTCAAGTAAAATATATTATGTTTTCTTCCTAAGAAGTGAGATAATCCAACAAGAGAGCTAGAAGGACAAATTCGGGGGGTGGGGATAAAAATTAACCCAGGAAGTGAACATTATCAAGTAGCAGAGGTGACATGGTACAGGGCGAGGTTGGAGAAGAAACTCTCTACTAGACAGATGTGTGCTGTGTACTTTGGTGGATAAAACAGATTCGCTTCTACCCACATCAAGCTCACAGTCTCGTGTCAGTGAAAGGAAGTAAAAACAAACAAGTGAACACACAATTATAAATTGTAGGAGACAGACAGAATATTAGTGGTTTCCAGAGGCTAGGGAGGGGGTGAGAAATGGAAGGTGACTGCTAAATGTACAGGTTTCTCTTGTGATTGACAGAAATGTTCTACAACTACTGTGATGGTGCTTGCACAATTCAGTGCATATACTGGAAACCACTGAATTGTACTCCTATGTGGATGAATTATATGGCATGTGAATTATATCTCAATGAAAATGTTACTTGAAAAGCAAAAAGCTATAGCAGAGAGGCAGCCACAACAAGAACAAGGGAATGTAGTCAGCTGTCTGCTAGATCAGCTCTCTGGTAGGTTGAGGAAGATTCCCAAACACGTGTAAGTTTGAGGACCCTCTTATCTGCCCAGGGAAAATGAGGCCGGGGTGCCAGAGTGTATCCCCCTGAGGTTTTCTCCCCTACCACCATTGTGTCCATTTCCTCTCCTCCTAACCCCAAGAAATTGCTCTATACATTCTGCTGATCTCACAGTGGCTCCTGGCAGAATCTAGCATCAGAGCCTGGGTCTACTGTATAACCAAAGGTGACAAGACCAAGAGGTTCTTTCATGGAGTCCTGACCCTGGCAGTTGCAGTATTTAGGAAAAAGGCAGCCTTCACAGACTCAAAGGAGAATTGCTAGAGCCTCCGGTCCTACTTGACATATCACTGCAGATCCCCAATTACCACACTTGGCCACGGATGGTGTCCTCGGAAATAAACTTGGATGGAACAGAAATAAATCTGTTCAATCAAATCTTTCTTTTTCCTGAATGATGAGAGGTCATTCTAACCTTGCCATGAGCTCAAGAAGAACTTTGCTTTTGAGCTAGAGACAAAATTAGTGCTGGGCATTTCAAAGCTTTTTATTCTGAAAATAAAAGCCAATAAAAGACCATCTTCCCAGTCCTTATATCCATAGCACCATACTGAGTGGTGATGAGTGAATAAATTAATTAGTGAGTGAACAAATGATAGGTGGAATGAGTCCTTAGAAAGAATTATATAGGGTGGGCTCAATTTTCCCAACAGATGGGACACATTTGGAAAAAAATTGTTTTTTCTACTAAAATACCTATGAGGGTAGAGCAAGTAACCTCCCACCCCAGAAAAGGGGAGCAGAGGTCCAGCAGAGAGGACTGGGGACCCTCTTAGAGATAAAAGAATCAAGAGCATAAGGGCATATTATTGGTAATAATGATCTTACAAAGGTCTTACTTTTTTTAACTTTTATTTTTTTTAATGTTTTTATTTTTGAGAGAGAGACCCAGAGTAAGAGCGGGGGAGGGGCAGAGGGAGACACAGAATCTGAAGCAGGCTCCAGGCTCCGAGCTGTCAGCACAGAGCATGACCCAGGGCTCGAATTCATGAACCATGAGATCATGACCTTAGCCAAAGTCGGACACGTAAACGACTGAGCCACCCAAGAACTCCCAAAGGTCCAATATTAAAATTGAATTCGAAATGTATTCAACAGCTTATATTGTCACCGTTTTCTTGGTTTTTCACATGGCCTGACATTTGCATAATGGCTTTCTTTTGTACTTTTTCTTCCAACTAATTGAGTTAGAATGCCTCTGTTAAACAGACCTGTTCCAGAAGTGTCTAGAAGGCAGGAAAGGAGGAATAGGTCTGTCTCCCACTATCTGGTATTCAAAATACAGAATTAAGAATTTTTCAATTTTGACCTTGGGCCATAGAGTAAAATGTTCATGATCTCTTTGAAATATTCATGTCTAAGTCCCCTCCCAAGGACTAAAGATCTGGCAGCAAGCCACTTTTATCCACTTTTCTACCCTTCCTTTCCTAAGGATTCAGATGGTTATAGTGTTTTTATAAACCCCAAAATTATTTTGAAACAGACTTTATGAAACCAAAGCCCCTTTCTTTGCATGAGGTGTCAGCACTATTCCTTCCTCATGCTACAGGAGTTTCCCAGACAGCCAAAGCTCTCTGTTATCTGCCAGCCCAACACCTCCTCATTGCACTGCATCTTGCAGCAGGACGTGGGCACCATGGTTTTACCATTAGACACAGAGTGTCAAGGAGGACAGGTTGGCAGTATTAGATGCCACAGGGAGGACAAATAAAATGAGGGCTACAGACAATCTGCTGGGTTTGGCAGCATGGAATGCACAGGCCCAACATGCTGCTTGCAGTAGAATGAGACAAAAGAAGACCAGGAGTATAGGCCACATTTAAAGGAAGATGTTTGGTAAAAATGAGACAAGAGAGAGGGGGTAAAAATCGCTTATTCAATAAATCTTTACCGCACACCTACCAGGCACAATGTCAGACCTCATGGGAGGGAGGCTTAGATTCCAAGGCATACAGGAATCTGACCCCCACCCTCCTAGAGCTTACAGTCCACACAGAAATAAAACAAATAAATGGGTAACTGTAAAATAGTGTGATAAGTACTCCGGGAATACACAGTACAAACTTGGGACGTCAAGTCATCCTTCCTGGAGGCAATGACAAAGTGCTTCCTGAATAAAGGGGCATATGAGCTGAGAATTTAAGGATGTGTAGGAGTTAGCAGGTAAAGTGTGCATATGGAAGGGATGAGAGAAGAAATTGTCAGGCAAATGAAACAGCATATGCAAATACCCAGAAGAAAGAGAAGGAAGTTATGCATTTAAATAATAAATATTTATTAGCCATTTACATAAGTACTATTTTTGATGCTTGGAATATAGCAAGGAACAAGACAGACCAGATTCCTAAATTCACTAGCTTTCATTCTAGACAAAAGAAACGGGCAATAAACAAACATGATCATCTAGACACAAAGAGATCCTGTTAAAATCACAACACGGGAAGATGGCAGAATCAAAGGATTTAAGTATAGCTGGAGTACAGCAAGCAAGAGAGTTTAAGACGCCAACCTAGAGAGGTAAACAGGGCTAGTCTACACAGAGGCTTGGAAGCTATATCAAAAAGCTGGCTTACTCCTGAAGCAGTATGACAAGGGTGGTCAACACTGAAGAGTTTTATGGTTGTGCAAGAAAAGATGAGTAGCAAGAATGAGATTCTGGGTAAAGGAGAATGTTTCTTCTTAGGAACAAGACAAGAGTCTATTTATATTCCACAGAGGGAAAAAAAGGAGAGAACTGAAACAGCAACTTCCAGGAAAAGCAAAGACTTAAGATCACAGCTGGAGAATTCTCTTTTGAATTGAACCAGGTTCAAGGTGTGGACCAATGCCCCAGAAGACCAAGCCCCAACCTGATGGGGCTTCTCAGTGGTGTGGGTTTTATTTTCCCGCTGAAACTCTGTGGCCTTGTTTTTCTTGTTTTAAGAACACATAAATAAGTCTGCTTCCTGATTTATTATACCACCAGCTGCCATATTTCAGATTTGGGGGATCACAGCAACACTAGATTACAAAAGAAATGGTTTCTAAATCAAAGTTTACTATGGCCCCTAAGATGTAACTAAAAGAGTTTATAAATCAAAAAATATACACAGTGTGCCTCAACAAGCCCAGACCAGAATAAGGTGTGGGTTGTGGGGCAAATCAGTAAGTCTCCATCCCAAGTAAGACTTGGGAATAAGGTTGAGGGGGGGCCCCATGGACTGTGCATGTTAACAAATTTTCCAGGTGTCTTTTTCATACACTAATGTCTGAGAACTCCTACTCTAGAGATCTCACACCTGTCCACTTGTGTTATTTCTCCTCCAATGGATTCCAAATTGTACAGTTTGATGTGAACTGGGGACTTTGGCCAGAGAGCTACAAAAACAGACCCTCAGACCCTTTCCACTGTCTGGGGACCAACAACATCAGAGTCACACCTCACACACTGCTGAGCAAGTCTGAGATGATGCACGAACAGAGCGATGGAGTTTGCTCAAGACCACGATCTTTCTTGATGGCCATGTTGAGAATCCCCTTGAGAAGGGAAGGAAGGGGACCAATTCTACTTAGATGGTATACTGTGTACCAGTCCCTTTGTAAGTAGCTTAGGAGCTTCTCTGGTCACAAGATAGTTTACCAAAGCAAATGGTGTTTTTTAGAACAAAGAGGGGGTGATACTCCAGGGCCTTTGTCCATGATTCCCATCTCTTTCTCCTGTAATTTACATGGCTGTCTCCTTGTCACGCTTTGCTTCTCAACTACAAGTTGTCTTCTTGAAGTGGCCCTCCCTGGCCTCCATCAGATCCACCCCCTGCCACTATTCCACACTAGAGCTCCCTGCTTATGCATTCATATCATGTATCACAATGTACAATTATTCACTGGTTTGTTACCTGTTTATTATTTGTCTATAAGCTCAATGAGGCTACTACAGGTCCAGCTTCCTTACTCATCATTGGGTTTCTCATATCTGGGCCTTGTAGAATGTCTAACTTTGAGTTTCTATTTGCCAATCTTTTTGAAAATTTCAAAAAAAAATCAAATAAATTTGGGAAATTCTAGCTTAACCAAAGATGAACAGGTTTCTTGCCTATAGGAGTCCTCGGAGCCTTAGAATACTAATACGGATGTGTGTCCACAGGAGGCAGATAAATATAATAGGTAGTATTTCTCAAACTTATTTGGCCACAAAAAAAACCTAATTTTTCATGGCATCCTTCTTTCCCTGGAGCATCTTGTGCAACTAATATCCCAAAGAACACTCTTTAGGAAACACTGCTTTCAATGTTATCAGTATGAAAGGTACTTCAGGGCTGATGCTCAGAACACAGTGCCTGATACTCCCAGGAGGCATAGAGCCGGCTTCTCTCTGAGCACCACCCGCCACCATGGTAAACATCTCCCCTCAAACATGCAGGCAGCTGTCCTGAAGAGGCTGTCATTTCCTACTTACCAACAAACAAAAAACATTTTTTTTAAGTTTTAGAGAAAAATAAAAAAAGATAAATACTTTCCCATTCTCTGAACTAATGTCAAATGACCTGGAAACGTTGCCTCTGGGAGCTCAAGCCATAGAACAAAGTAGCATTTCATCTTCCTCATCTGACAGCTCAATTTCAGCAGCTACAGGGGAGGGTGGGCGATCCCCCACCACAGCCAGTCATGAATGTCACCGTTTATACTGAGATCCTTTTGATAATGCTCTCTGTAGATGGCAGGCTTGAATTTATTGTTTAGGCAAAGCAAAGCCTGTGTTACTAATATGAGGACTCTACCTACGTAAGCACGAGAGGGAAATGTATCCTTTAACATGTGTTCATATTTCCCAAATTAATTCTAACACTTGGGCTTAGGCATAAATCCTAACAGGGGAAAAGAGGGAGGTAGCCCAAGGGTATGTCCATACCTAGTCAAAAGCTTCCCAACCCTCAACACTCACTACCTAAGACCTACCACTAGGAATCTTTTTTCACAGCACTAAAAAGGTACAAAGGCTTAATATAATAATTCTAGTATGAAAATTAAGACCACTCCATTTAGCACTTATATATGGCCCCCTTCTTCCAAGTCTCAAACCATGGGGATGAGCTTGCCATGGCTTTAACTAGTCCCCTTGACAACAGAAGAGGGGATAAAGTGGGCAGCTCAAAAGTAAGGTCCCATTTGCCCAGGGGTCCCACTGTGCCTTTAGGGGGAGTTTTCCTCAGTCCCATCCTATACATATATCCACTGATTTAGGCTGATTTCATGTTGGTTTTCCCACTGCATCCATTTATTACCAACACACCCAACACAGTAAGAGAAAGGACCCAAAAAGAGCACCTCTGTCTTCAGGGTGGTTCTTCATCTATATTGTTTATTCTCACATCATCCTTCGCTAGACTACAAACCATTGTCCCCTTCAACCTATATTCTGTGGGATCAAGAATCAGGAAGTGTGGGGATCTGAGTATACTCTCTACTGTTAAATAGCAATAAAACATCAGACCCAAAGTAATTCTAGAGGTAACCAGAATTACTGTTTTCCTTCATTCATCCGTCTACCCATCCAGGACTAAAAGCCCATATTCCCAACATTGTGCTACATACTGTTTTATGTAACATCCATTTCCACAGCCATGCCTCTACTACATGAGATCCTGAGATTGAAAATTCAACATACCATTTTACTTAGAGAATCGGACAATTTATTGGCCTGCAAATGAAGCCTACCTCATAGACAGCATACCCTAGGGCAAGCCCAACCCCAGAATCTCTCACAAATATACAACAAGCTCCAAAATCACAGCAACTTTCAAGACCCCTCCTACTAATTCTATTCTACCCCTTGAATTGAAACCACTGCACTTGCAGTGGAGGAGTTTGGAGCAGGAGGTAAAAATATAGGCAATACTTCCCTTAGACCCAACCAAGAGGGACTTCTAGTCTGTGCCCCACACTTCAGAGAACCCCACAGTCACAAATAGACAGAAAGAGCAAATTATAGGTCAATTATATTTCAATAAAGCAGGGGTGGGGAATAAAACAAAGAGCTCAACAATATAAAAATATGTTAAAGACAATGTGAGTATTCCTATCTTCTGGGATTGAATTGTCAGGCTGGCCCAACACAATCTGTTACCATAAACATTTGCCCCTAAGATTAACACTCTTCAGGGGAGCCTAGGTGGCATCCGACTTCCGCTCAGGTCATGATCTTGCAGTTCCTGAATTCAAGCCCCACCTCAGGCTCTGTGTTGACAGCTCAGAGCCTGGAACCTGCTTTGGATTCTGCATCTCCCCCTCCCCCTTTCTCTCTCTTTCTCTCTCTCTCAAAAACAAACACTAAAAACATTTTTTAAAGCTTAATACTCTTCAAGGCCCAGGGAACCACATCTCTTATACCATGTCTTGGAAATAGCCCTTGTTGAATTTCCAGCCTGGGACAATGGGGAAGGAACATGCTTGCCAGAAGAAACCATGACCTTTGTGATGGAGTTAAAGCCACTGACCAAAACCAAAGAAAAAAACACCCTCAACTCTCAAGACGTCAGAAGGGAAATTGAGGCAAGGATGGCAAGACAAAACATCCAACAAATGAGGACCATGGGTGAATATTTTAGGAATACAGTTTAACCCGGGGTGCTGCAACTGATGGACCACAACAGCTCTCTGAGCTTTGTAATATGCAAAAGGCAAGACTTAGTTCTGAGAGCGAGAGGCCAGAAATAAGATGCACACCAGGGGTCTTCTTATGGCTTACCCTTCCTTATTCGGCAGCGGTGGTTTCCAAATATCTACATGTGGATATAACACTTTCTGGAAAGACCAGCCCTTCATTCTGAAATTATGTCAACCCCGTGCATTTGGCAAAACAATATCTTTTGAAAATACAGGTGACTTCATTATTTTTTTTAATGAAACCATGAGTTTTTATTGTTATTGCTAATTTAAAATTTTTTATGTCCTTATTGGGAGAAACAAAACATCCTTTGTCTGACTCTACTATTAGAATAAAACTCCATAGGAACAGACATTTTTGTCTGCTTTATTTGCTAACATATCAGAAGTGCCTGGAATGGTACCTGGTACATACTTGGGTGCACAGTAAGTCAGTAAATGTTTGTTGATTGATTTAGCAACATTAGGTCACAGATTTTGGTATTCTTTTTTTTTTTTATTATTTTTTTTAAACGTTTATTTATTTTGAGACAGAGAGAGACAGAGCATGAACAGGGGAGGGGCAGAGAGAGAGGGAGACACAGAACCGGAAGCAGGCTCCAGGCTCTGCCCAGAGCCCGACGCAGGGCTCGAACTCACAGAACGTGAGATCGTGACCTGAGCTGAAGTCGGACGCTTAACCCACTGAGCCACCCAGGCGCCCCAAGGTATTCTTTTTTTAATGTCACAAATTTGAAATAACAACATCTGAGAACCATGTTTCCACACAACTCTTTCAGTTCCGGATCAACAGTGAGCTCCCTTTCTTACCCTTTCCTCTGGGGAGCCACCACACTGTCTGGTGGCAGGTGGGACTGACAGAACAGTAATGAGAGCCCAGGTCAACTCACAGCACCATTAAAAGAATGAGCTGTCCCTTCTGGTCCCTCCCATGCAGCAATTCTGGCTGGGTAGACAAGGAAGTAGGGCTCACCATCTCCTGGCTCGTTGACAGCAGCACAACAAAGTACAGGTACCACAACTCGTCATTCTTATGATCTGAAGGCTCAGTCCTACTCTAGACTCTTTCCCATATAACCTCGGTCACTGTCCTCCCCCAACACTCCTTTCAAATTCTCCTCCAGACACTCTCTCTCTCTCCCCTGACACACTCAGGTCTACAATAACGCTTGTTTTGAAAATGTGAATTTGTTCCAATGCAACTGTTACATTAGGGAACAATTCGAGCATAACACATATTTTGCATTTGCTTATGCATGATTCTGTCTGTGAGGAGCATGAGGTGAACGAAGAAAGCTGTAACCAGCTGAACCAAGACACTTAGAAGTATGCACAACACAAGGGTGTGTGCACACACGCGCGCGCACACACACACACACACACACACACTCGTTCATCATCCTCAGTTACTCACC
Organism: Panthera tigris; assembly: GCF_018350195.1. NCBI lineage: Eukaryota > Metazoa > Chordata > Mammalia > Carnivora > Felidae > Panthera > Panthera tigris. The sequence goes on from NC_056675.1 coordinate 36,793,709, forward strand.
AATTCGAATCCTTCCAATGCTCACTTTCACCACACCAAACTTCAGGTCTTTTGCAAGGTAAAGTGTGACATGCTTTCAGGACACGTATTTCTTAGCCATTTAATGTGTGTGAAACTTGCTACCATTCTTATTAGGTTTCTATCTTTTTTTACATGTCCCACTGATGAACTTTTTTAATCATATGCTCCAAAACCATTTTTTCCTACGTGGTTTTACCGTGCAATTGAGCACAGTGCAGTGACTTTTAGGAACACAAATGTCACTTAAAGCAGAACTGACTGCATCATCTTCCAATTTATCACATCTGCACCTATTTGCATCTTTCTGCATAAGCTCCCTCCACCAAGGTGTTCATTCCCAAGTATTTTTAACCATTAAATGTAACTTCGCCAAACAGAACCACCTCCAAGATAGATTTCCTCTGCCCATTACTTATCTAAACTGTGATAATGTACAATTTTCTTCTGATCACTATTACCATTGAGACCACAGTTATTGGGGGTAAACATAAGCACAGTTATGAGTGAGGGACCAGCAGAGAGAGCAGAGCTCACCCCAGAATGGTCAAGCTCAGAGAGTGGAATAACAAGATAGAAATGTCTGCAGCCAGAAAGGTGGATCTCCCAGGCTCTGCCAAACACTGATTGCATTTCTGTTCCTTCTCAGTAATTTTTCCAGTTGCTTATAGGCACCTCAGGGACAACCGCAGGAGATATGCAAGCAGAGGAGAAAGCAACTGCAGTGGGATGCTCAAGAGTTAATCCCCCAAAGCTGGGTTCCTGCAGGATCATCTCCCTTTTCAGGACAGGATCCACAAAACTCGGCTTTGCAGCCTGCCCAAATTGTTATGACCTATTTCAGAACCATATTAAGTGATATCGCCCTCCATGTGCTACCAGCCAAGACAATTTTCATAAAAAGCAAACAGAAGATGTACACACAGTGTAGAAGGCATTTCATTTGGCAGAAGCACCCATGTGGGCCTTCTATCTTTCTCCTGGCGGATTCTCACCTGATTCATGAGATGTGTGTGTGTCCATTTATACACACACATACACACACAACCATGAAACCATCACCACACTCAAGGCAGCGATATACCTACAGCTCCAAAAGTATCCTTGTGCCCCTGTGTTATCCATCCCTCCCACCCCCAACTCCTGTCCCCAGTCAACCAATGATCTGCATTCTGTCCCTATAGATTGCTTTATATTTTTACAATTCATATAAATGGGATCATACAGTATGCATTATTTTTTTCTCTGGCATCTTGCACTCAGCATAAAGCTTCTGAGATTCACCCATGTTATTGCACATACAAATAGTTCATTCCTTTTATTGCTCAACAGTATTCCATTGGATGATTGTGCCACAAATTGATTCTCCATCTACTGGATTATTTAGTATTTGGCAATTACAAATAAAATTACCATGAATGTTCCTGCATATCTATGTGGGCATATGCTTCCCTTTCTCATAGATTTCTATCTTTAGAGTTTTGATTTGGGTCTTCTTATGTCCTCCATTTTTCTAATTATGTAAACACATCCTTCTCCACTAATTCTAACATCTGTGTCAGTTCCATATGGATTTCAACTGATTAATTTTTCTCCTCCTTTTAGGTTTTCAAGATTCTTTACAATTTGCTTGAGCTGGACATTTTTATATTCTTACAGATTTTTAAAAATTTTTTTTCTTTTAAATAGGCTCCACACCCAACTGGGACTTGAACTCACAATCTCAAGGTCAAGAGTCACACGCCCTACCCCCTGAGCCAGCCAGACCCCCCAGTTCTTATACTCTTGAGATTTGTTCTGGGATGCAGTAACATTATTGGGAAACAATCTGATCCCTTCAGGTCTTACTGTGAACATCTATTAGATAGGAGCAGAGCTATATTCAGTCTCTGGCTGATAATTCCCTACCACTGAGACAGAAGGCTTCTGAACACCAGCCAATGTCTCGTGAACTATGAAAATTGTCATTCTTGATGGTAGAGACAGGTATTATTCTTAGCCATGGGGGAGCACCAGGTACAGTTCCCTCTAATCCTTACGAATAACTCCTAAAATGATTTTTTAACTGCCAGATTAGGTTTTCTGGAATGGGTCACTCACTGAGCAGACATTGAACCTTATGGGACCCTGTCTTATCATCCATTAGCATGGATGGCGAAGTGTCAAATTGTAACACCTACAAAGAAATAAAGAATAATTGTGGCCTACTTACTCAAAAACTCATGAAACTAGTATTCAAACTGACAGTTTTGGCTCCCCTTGCTTAAAAAAAAAAAAAAAATCAATGCATTTGTAAATAACAGTGCAAGTATTGGGTGGTCTTTTTGTCCACTCAAAATCTGTTCTTTCATTGTTTTCCCAGACTGACATGCAAGGTGGCTATATTCAGTAAAATCAATATCTGAGTTATTAAACCGAGGTGACTACAAGCATTTCAAGGATGGAATGGAAGAGGAGGTGGAATTAAGCTACATGCAGTCAATTACTCCTGACAGACATTCCATACTCTGGATCCGACAGTTATCATCATGTCCATAAATTGGGAGTAGGACTAGTCCTCAAGAGGCTCTTTTCTTTGGGCGGTTTGAATGAAGTCAGTATACACTGACAGCAGTAACAATGCTGTCTTTAAATAGGTCCCTAATCTGAACAACAATGCCTGCCACAGAGTAGTAAAGGAAGAAAGAGGTCATCCTATATATCCCTTTAATTATGATTTCAACTAAAACAGAACTCTATAATCAAATACCTTTTATTTAAAAACACATGATTAGAGCAAGATATAAAGGAATATAAATACCTAAGTAAAATGAGATGCCTTATTTTCCACTTGAGGGCTTCTCACTTTGAATGCACATACCAGCCACCTAGGGATCTTCTTAAAAATGCACAATCAGAGATGCCTGTAGGCCTGGGATGGGTTTGAGACTCCACATTCTAAGAAGCTCCCAGGCAATGCTGACGCTGGTGACCCACAGTTCAGTTCAGCATCCAGGATGTTAGCCTCAAAGTTTCTTAGACAACAGATGTAAAATCAGACTCAGGGCTCTGGATTTTTAACAAACCCTTCAGGTGATTCTGATATAGGTGGTTCGTTAAGCAACAGTTTAAGAAATGTCACTGTAACACAATTAGTGTGGATTCTTTAGGTGCTACTAAAGCACTCCTTTTAACCTCAGTGAAATTTACATACAGAAATGTGAATTGTACCTCAAACTTAAGCTCTGAAACATTCCATCAGTGTACCACACGACAAACCAACAAATAAATCAAAGTCTATGGTCTAGTAAGTTGGGAAATTTCGGCTACTTTGTCCCACTCCTAACATTTCACAATACACATCATCTCTGAAAAGTTTTTTTTTTTTTAGTGTTAATAAAAGCAGTTTAACTTATTTATGCTAATATCTTTCTAAAGATGTTTGAACATGGAAATTTCCACCTCCCTTCTCCTGTGCTTGGCTATAAAGAGCCTGCAGGCTAGAGTCAATAGTTTGGAGAATTCTATGCTCGAGGGCATAAACAAACTGGTGTTTCGGCAGTGCCAAAGAGTATGTAAGACCTTAGATCCTTTTTAAAAAGCCTTCGGCTTCCTTTGCTTCCCTGTTCAGCACTCTTGCTTTTTAACACCTTCATCCTTATCTGTCTCTTAGCTTTAGAAAAATAATTACTCTCCATTCAAGAAGATTGGCAGAAATTGGAAGAGAGAAAAATCTGTGTATTAATTTAATACTCTGATCTTGGTTAAATGCTAAAATGTACTTTCTCTAATCAAAAGTAAATTTATCCTGTTAAAGCCAAAATACTCCTTGAAATATGCATTAAAAATGCTTATTTACCTCTTAAATATTACTTCCTAAGTTCCCTTGTGATTGAAACAAATTCCTATTAAAGATTCCATATCACTCTTCCAATCACAAATCCAAGTTGCAAGATCATAATGCTTAAAATATGTATCTAAGCAGAATTCAAAGTTTGGTTTTACTTAGGTTCCTCCCCACTGTCCCAGACGTAAGACCATAATTTGGAGGGAAAAAATTCAAACATGGAAAAACTCTCATAATCTCCTATTTGTAAATCAATGGTTTCCACCACTCCCCTACAACAGATTTAAAAACAAGTAGTAGGGATAGAGAGTGATTCCCCCACACTGTCCCTCAGGACTGAAGCCAAAATCCCTCTCCAAGACCCATTTTTCTCCCATCACTTCCCACTGTTCCTCCAAACCATGCACCTGGAACCAGTATGGTGTCTTAGGATTATGAGCTCCCTGGAAGGCAATGGAAGCCTGAAAGGCTAGATCTGGTCTGTCCTGGGGAGCATGTCAAAGATCAGCATACATCTGCCAACCTCTTCAAGGTCTCTCAGAAAGCCATCTGTGTGCAGTAGACATAGTATTCAAGGCTTTGTGTGGTTTTATTCTGTGGAGTCTACTCCTAACAGTTACTCTTGACATAGGTGTTTTCATTATCCCCATTTTACAGATGAGAAAACCAAGGCTCAAAACTTGTTCAAAGTCAAGTGGACTTGAATCCACTTGGCATTTGAATCCATACCTACCTGACAAGTTCAGGCTCACAACCCCTATGCTTTATGCCTTCACTCCCTCCTCCTAGAGCAGATATTCTGGTTATCAGTGTTTTCACAAATGTCCCTGCCCCAGTCAACCACAGCTTTCTATCTGTGGGACTGGGACAGGTCTGCTCCAGAGCCCCAGGTTGATGTGTCACCAAAGATATGAAGACATTCTTTGTATTTTTGTGGCTCTTAATTTGAACAGATTATCTGAGGGTCCTACCTCTCTCACTGAGTGTAAATCTGTATATATAACTCTTGAGGCAGACAGAATGAGGACTCCCAAAAAAGATCTGCATACCCTAATCTCTAGAACCTGTGAATATGTAACCTTACACAGCAAAAGAGACTTTATAGATGTGATTAAGGGAATGGACCTGTAGTTTAGGAGATTATCCTGGATTATTCAACTGAGTTTAGTCTAATTAAGGGTCCTTAAAAGCTCAAACTGTCTTTCCCAGCTGGATCAGAGAAGAGTCAAGAGAGAAGAACCATATCAGTCATTCCTCTGTCTGAAGATGGAGGCCATAAACCAAGGAATGCAGTGGCTTCTAGAGGCTGGGAATGCCTTTTGGTTTACAGCCAGGAAGAAGGTATTTCTTTCTTGACGCTTATTGTAAACTTTGAGTGGAAAGAAACAAATGGACTGTTAAGCAAAAAAGAAGCAGGACTAGATTATCTGGAAACTTCTAAGCCTGCCCAGATGGCAAAAGATGGTAAATATAAGAGATGCACTGTCTGGAAAGGGTGCTCTAGAGAAAATCCAAGGGTGTGGCTGCACAACCTTTTGCTAATGTATCAGGAAAACTGAAGTATCAAACTATTCAGTTACCCCCAAAAAAACCTCTTTGAAGAGATTACAGGTATGACTCAGAGACCTGTTCAGCGATCTCAGCAGAAGCCAAATTTAGAAATTATCTTAGAAATATCTATGGACAAGCCTCTTAACTAATGTAATGAACTTTGGGACATGCACAAAGTTCTTGAGAAACTTCTATGGACAGAAACACTGCCAGCTTGGACTGAAAAGGCGAGTACAAAATCAAAGAAAGCTGTCAGTCCCCCAAATTCTATAATCAAAAAACAGACTGATAACACTATTCAACTGCAAAACACACGCAAACTTTTATGAAGAAGCAAGGATGACCCAGGGGGTGGAGCTGCAAATCAAAGGATTACCCATAGGACCACACCTTACAGAATTCTCTTGGCTGGTTTTCTGAACTGCTTATGTCTCCTGACCCTTCTTGGCTGGTTTTCTGAACTGCTTACGTCTCCCGACTCTCTTGGACCGTCAATTTTTCTTCTATTTTGAACCACAATGTTATCTCAAACCTGCCCCAACACTGTATTTTGGGGGTAAACAACCTTTCTTCAGTTTCACAGGTCCACAGACAGAACGAAATTGTGCCCCAGGATGAATCATACCCAAAGCCTCCGCCATCCTGAATCTGGATAATTTAGATGAGTGGGTGTGATTTGATGAGATTTTGGACTTTCGTCATGAGCTGTCCAACAGAATAGCCAGTAGCCCTGGGTGGCTCTTGAACACTTTAATGTATATTTTTGAGAGAGAGACAGAGAGAGAGAGAGAGAGAGAGAGAGAGAGCGAGAGCATGCGCATTAGCAGGGGAGGGACAGAGAGAAAGGGAGACAGAAGATTGGAAGCAGGTTTGACTGCAGGAACTGTGAGATTATAACCTGAGCTGAAGCTGGACACTTAACTGACTGAGCCACTCAGGTGCCCCAGGCTCTTGAACACTTAAAATGTGGCTGGGACGGGGCGCCTGGGTGGCTCGGTCGGTTAAGCGTCCGACTTCGGCTCAGGTCATGATCTCACGGTCCGTGGGTTCGAGCCCCGCGTTGGGCTCTGTGCTGACTGCTCAGAGCCTGGAGACTGTTTCAGATTCTGTGTCTCCCTCCCTCTGTGACCCTCCCCTGTTCATGCTCTGTCTCTCTCTGTCTCAAAAATAAATAAACGTTAAAAAAAAAAATTAAAAAAAAAATGTGGCTGGGGCACCTGGGTGGCCAAGTTGATTAAGCACCTCACTTCGGCTCAGGTCATGATCTCATGGTTTGTGGGTTCCAGCCCCTCACTGGGCTCTGTGCTGACAGCTCAGAGCCTGGAGCCTGCTTCAGATTCTGTGTCTCCGTCTCTCTCTGCCCTTCCCCCGCTCACACAGTGTGTCTGTCTCTCTCAAAAATAAATTAACATTAAAATTGTTTTTGCTGTGGCTTATGTGATATGTGACTAAGGAAATGGATGTTTAATTTCAATTAAGTAAAATTTAATAAAATTGAATTTAATTATCTGGCTAGTGGCTACCATATTTGTCAACCCAGCTCTTATTCTTTCGTCTCTTCCCAATAGAATACAAGCCCTACGAAGGTAATTATTTCTGTTTTGTTCACTGTGATTTCCCAAGCACATAGAACTGGCTCAACAAATATTTTATTTTCTCAGTAAATGAATGAATGTCTATTCTACTACAAAGTTTGTCATTGTGGCCACATAGCACCTGTAGCCTCCTTCTTGTATTTCAGAAATTCCCTATTGCATGTGGGTAGTTCAGTAGTGTGATTTTGAGGCAATGATCCTGGCTACATGGACTCTGATTGTGTGGGCTCCTCATCGACATCTCGACAATTCCTGTTCTCCTTAAATCACCCTGAGTCACTCTGTCACTTGCATTGAAGAGCTCTGATGAACACCCCTTCCCACTTCATCTTGGGAGAAGGTACCCGAGCTCCACTGCACAGCCACACTGTATACCAAATCAAACACACCAACAGCACAGGCCACATCATACTCTGCAAGCTAATCACTCTGATGGGTTCAGAATTTCCCCAGTAACCTTGAAACACATTCCACACGGTCGTTTTACAAGGCCAATTAATCTAATTGATTTCCAGAATTAGGATCTTCGAGAACCCAGTTATTTTAAAATCAATCTTCATCAGGAGTTGATAATACCTCATCCATGCTGAGATGGCTACTGGGGCCCAGGAGGGATTTCATCCAAGCCTCTATGTGAAGTTGTCATGGAGTGTGCTCAGACTTTAAATGTTCTGTGCATCTCTGGAACACACACACGTGCACACACACCACCAACAGGAAAATGGGTTCCTAAGCAGGGAGCCTCTCTCAGTCTACCTGCCGCTCATCCTCTCCTCCCCCGTGATATTATCCACACTGAAGCCTCATTCTCATTACCACCAGCAAGAGTATTTATTAAGGCATATTTCCTTTGGAATTGGCTCAGCAGGTATCACAAGCCCTGTTAAAATACGATGCTTTTTTCTCAAAGCATTAATGTTCCATCTCTGCAATTGTGCTTGACATTTCAGACTTAAGGCTTGCAAAAGGGGCTTTGTGAACTGGGATGTCCACCAATTCAGAGTGGCCAGCTCCTGGCCCACAACAAAGAGTGCTTATCAACCTTCTCAATGTGCCCACTCCCCTTTCTTATTCCATCTCCTACTCCACCATGAGAAACAGTGCCTTCTCTTGCTCCATTCACCCTTGCTGCACTTTCAGGGGAAAAATAAGAAAAATTATGAAGCTACTACGTCTGAAGCTACTTCCAATGTGCTCTCTGATAAATGCATTGCAACACAAACTTAAAAAAAAAATGACAGGACATAACTGACGCTTTAGCTTTTCAGCAGCACTATAATGATCTGGGAAACCTTTGAAAACACTGATTCCAGGTCCCTATCCCAGACTGTCTATATCATGGTGTCTACATGGAGAGGGAAAGGGCGGAAGCCCCTCGGAGGCTGGGAGTACACTGGGCACATGTCCTAAGTGCCCAGAGCTGCCTCCGTCTGCTCCACCACCCACTACCCCAACTCACCTGATCCAAGAGGGCACGATGGAACTAGGGTTTCTGGGTATATGACTTTCAGTAAAGCACTAATCTCAGACCTGTGCGTGAGCTAGCAAGCTCGGAGCTCAATGACTCTAAGAGTATTAAGGGAAAAAGTTTTGTTTTAGCCACAATTCATTCACTCAACTCACACAGCACCCACTCCGTGCAGTAGCCTGTGGGTTAGTTCCCTAAAGCCCTGCTCCTTAAGCCTTAATATGCCTGTGAGTCACCTTGGGATCTTGTTGAAATGCAGGTTCTGGTCAGTTAGTCTGAGACAGGGCTTGAGATTCTGCATTTCTAACAAGCTTCCAAGAGATGCTGACGCTGAGTAGGAAGTCCTGCAGGAACGTATGATCTCCAACAGTGCCTCTCAACTAAGGGCAGTTTGGCCCACATAGGAACATCTGGCAATGTCCAGAGACACCTTTGGTTGTCACAACTACAGGAATAGAGTGCCACTGGCAATCTTGTGGGTAGAGGCCAGGGACACTCTCAATATCCTTCAATCCCTGTTTTTCCCTTCTTTTTTTTGCTGGAGCTACAGCTCACCCCAGAGCCTGCAGTGTGCTGATGAACAGGTTCTTGCCCACATGGACAGCATTTTTTACTCAAGGTGGGGAAACCCTCTTCTGAGCAAGCTTCCCTAACAATGCTTTTTCTGGACCAACTGGGCTGTGATTTAAAAAGACACATCCTGTCCAGCAGTGGTTCACATCTGGGGGCAATGTTGCCCCTACGGGACATTTAGCACTCTTTGGCAACATTTTTGGTTGTTACACCTGGGGATGGGACAGTTTGCTATAGAGGCCAAGGATGCTGCTAAATGTTCTATAATGCGCAGTCGCACTCCACAGCAAACAATTATTTGAGCTGCAATGTCCCTAATGTTAAGAAGCCCTGCCTTGGAGAGCAATTCCTTCTAAACATCAGTATTTATAGTAGAGTTCGGGCTTTATAGGGTAGTGGTTAAATCTGTGCCTTAAAGTCAAGTGATCTGCCCTACCATCCCACTTATTAGCTATTTGACATTGGGCAAGTCACTTCATATCTCTGAACCTCAATTGCATACTGGAAAACATATTCTAGAGGCTTTACTCACAGGGTAAGATCAATAGATGAGAGAAGCAAAAGATACAATAAAAGTGGTCAATAATGGAGAATAAGGTTGTTATAATCATCTTCATTATTACTACATTGGGATGTGGTCTTGCTACAGACCTGAGCATGGTGTAGGTAGGCACATGGGGCCAGTCTCTTGGACTGCTGGGAGTAAGACTTTTAAGATTCAAAAATCTTGAGGTGCCTGGGTGGCTCAGTTGATGAAGTGTCAAGTCATGATCTTAAGGTCATGAGGTCAAGCCCCTGCTGGGCTCAGTGCTGGGCATGGAGTCTGCTTAAAATTCTCCTTCCCTCTCCTCATCTGCACACATGCACAGTCTCACTCTCTCTCAATAAATAAATAAATAAATAAATAAATAAATAAATAATCAATCTTAAGGCTCAAAGCATCTATTAGTTTTCTAGGGGTGCTGTAATGAAGTCTCACAAACTGGGTACCCTGACAGAAATGTAACTGCATCATGGTTCTGGAGGCCACAACTCCAAAAGCAAAGTGTCAGCAGGGTTCTGAGGGCCATGTGGGAAGGGTCTGTTCTAGGCCTCTCTCCTAGCTTCTGGAAGTTTTCTGACAATCTTTGGTGATTTGTGGCTTGTGGCCAAATAGCTCCAATCTTCATGTGGTATTCTCCCTGTGTCCAAATTTTCCCTTTTATAAGGACACCAGTCATATGGGGCTAGGGGCCCACCCTGCTCCAATATGGCTTCATCTTAAATACACCTGCAATGACCTTATTTCCACATAAGGCTATATTCCCAAGTACTTGGGGGTTAAGACTTCAGCATATGAATTCTGGGGGCACAACTCAACTCATAACAAAAGGGCCTCAAGGTCATGCACCTGTAGGCAGGTAAGTTATGATTTTATAGTTGGGGCCTTAAAAGGTGAGACAAGTTGCAAACAGCTGCACAGCCTGAGGGAGTCTTCTCTTCCACAGGACATGGTTGAAAAATCATAACGGGCTGATGAGAGGGAGTGGGGTCTTTGGCACAAGCAAGAAGGAGGTCGGGAGCCAGTGTCTCTGGCTGCATGCAACCAAACTAGAATAAAATTTCAGTGTAATAGTGACAAAAGTAGAGTATAAAGGATCAGACGAGAGAAGGAAAAAAAGAAACCAAGAACTTCTGGGGGAAATCACAGATTGCTTTGCCCTATAATTGTGTCCCCTCTAGGTACTAAGTGTCAGGCAGGTAGCAATCCGGTCTGCTCTGTTCTCAGATACAGTCCTGCGGCTGAGTACACAGCCTGACACAAGGTAGGTGTGTCATAAATATTCATGGACTCATCACTTGGGTATGCTTCTTAAAAATGCGCATTCCCCATCTCAGACCTACTGAGTCAATCTCGAGGGTGGAGCGCAGGAACCTGCAGTTCCTACACTCACTACCCCAAGGCAAATGGATAGATACTGAAGCTTCAAACCCCTGACAAATAGAAATACGGCTGTAGGTCCCCAACAAGGAAGTTCCATGGGAATGTCTATAGCCGGAGAACCTTACGACCCAGAAGTACAGCCTTGGGCATGCATACTGTACTTAGACATTTTAAAATCATGTATTATTTAATCAGAAATGGGTCCTCCAGGATGACTAAATCCACGCAGTAAATAGGTGTTTGGAAAGCTCAGCACCCATTAGTGGTGGGTAATGACTATGAGGGTGCTATTAGGTGCTCCAAGGGGCTGTTTAAACATCCTGACAGGCAATTCAGAGTCATAAAATTCCTCATAAAGGTAGCAGTCGCTGTACATGCTCTCAAGGGAACCTCTAAGCTTTACAATTAAACTGATAACTAATATTTTCACAGATAACCCCACTTTGTTACCTGGGGTATCAAAAACACAACCCAAAGGCTCATGACAATGAGGTCTCTTGAAGCTCCAAACACCAAGGTATGAAGACTCCACAAGAGACTGGGAGCTACTTAGAGGACCTGGATGTCCTGCGGCCCTCTCACATCTGTGGCTCAGACACATACAGACACAGATCAGGCACTCGGTCATGTGCTTTATAAAATGTCCTAACCCTTCCCTTCTCTCCAACAACTGGAGGAAGGGGACAAAGGAGGGAGATGAGACTCTGTGTGAGCGAGGGACAACAGCATAGCAGCTCTAACAAATAAGCTCCTAGGTCTCTAATGACTCAAACGTACTAGAAAAATATTTCTTGCTCACATAAAATCTAAAACAGCTGTTCTAGATCAGAGAGACAGAGAAACAGTCCTATTTAAACTGACCCAGATTTTCATGGGGAACTGAGTCACAAAGATGATGGCAATAATGACAACAGCAATAATGATGGAGATAATGGCAGTAATAGCAGTGCTAAATGGACATTTCTCAACTCCTCATCCAGTGTCCCTTCAATGTGATTCGGGGATCATTCCTCCCCCTTTCTCTGACAATTTGGTTTCAAAGGGATTGTCCATCCATAAACCCAGGAAATGGAGTCATGTGACTTGGGCCTGCCATGGCAGCAAATGGTTCAGAAATGAGCACATGATCTGAAGTAACCAGCCTCAACTTGGGTGGGGCCTTTGTGCCACTGAGGAATGACTTGGTCACACCTGATACGTGGGCCTCCAGTGGCCAGGAGCCACCATGGCCCCAAGAACTAGGCCAACATGGCACACGTTAGAGCTGAGACAAAGGAAGTAGCACTGATTCAGCCAAGCTTCAAGTCTTAACTTACCACCAGCCTTTCCAAAAATAGGCCACCTCATTACCTTTAAAATCGGGTGAGGGTGGGACTTCTGTCACAGTTACTGAAAGAGCTGCCCCCCACCCAACACACACAATGACACTGTCTGGGCACTGTAAGAGTGCTTTACACTCATCCTTTACTCCTCCAAGTAAATCCCACAAAGGACTAATGCTGTTGTCACACCCACTTTCCAGATGAGGAAACCAAGGCTAGAGCAGCCACTAATTGTGCCTACAGTCACACAATTCCTGTTTGGCTTTCCATGCATGCAGTCTTATTTCAAAGCCCAAACTCTTACACACAATGACCTATCTACTGCCCACAAACACTTTATGGGTGCTTAGTGCACACCAGGCACTCGGTCATGTGCTTTATAAAATGTAGGTTTATCTTGGGGAAGAGAGAAGGGTATAGCTGGAGGTTAGGTGTTCAGACTCTGCAAGTGAACAGACCTAAGTTTGGGTGACTGCTCTTCCCTCTTGGCTGTGTGGTCTTGGGAAAATTACCCAGCCTCTCTGAGCTTCAAAAAAGGGGGACGAGATAGATCTAGTTGTTTAGGGCAGAGAAGACTCTGGAAACTAGAGAAATTAAAGCTTCCTTCTGAAAGATTAATTATAAAATCAGGACACAAATATCAGGTCAGAGAGATAAGTAGAGTCACATCCAAGACAGAGGAGTTCCCAAGCCATGTGGCTTACTTAGATTCAGACTGTGGCCTCAGCCTCCCTGAAGGCAGACAGAAGCCTGAGCAGCCAGAGAGACACAGGAAAGAGAAACAGAGGGACTGGTAGCATCTACCCACACACTGCCCAGGAGTCAGTGTGCTTCACCTGTGACACTGGTCCACTACTACGGGTGGGTCCACCCACACTGCACATCACACTGTCACAGTCGCACTGTCCCCAAGCATCAGTCTTGACACCAGTTCCCCTCTCTCTGTGGTCATGCTTCCTAAGCAGACTTCACTTGACTATTTGGTTTATAGTGAGGCTTGCCTTCAAGTCAACAGGCAAGGCTTGGACCTTTTATGTCCTATTGAGCATTAATATTAAAAAGTCAGCACTTAGTGTATGCATTAATGGGAAGCCTTGTAAGATTTAAGGCATGGGCTCTGGAGCCAGCCTGTCTGGTTGTGAACCCGAGCTCCCCCCTTCCTGTGTGACTTTACCTAAGCCTTTTACCCTCTCTGTTTCCTTCACTATAAAATCAGAGTAATTAGTAGCCCTCTTGTTGGGTTGCTGTGTGAAAGAAGTGAAATCGTTCATGTAAATCTCAGAAGCACTAAATAAATGTCAGGGCTGATTATTAATCCCCAAGTCTGCTCAAATGAGGGATAGCGATCCAAGTCCCTGACCCTGCAAGGAAGAAGGCCAGGACTGGGCCACCTTGGGAGTTCTCCATGAAAGCTACTCTTCCCTGAGAACATTCCAACCCTCTTTCCATTTTACTCAGTCAACATATTTACTGAAGACTTACATATTAGGCACTGGGGAAGCAGTAGAGAGAAGGAACAAATTCCTCACCCTATTATTATGCTTTGTTGGAGAAGACAGACATTATCAAAGAATCATACAAATGAATTTGAAATTACAACTAAGATAAGGTGTCTGGTGGAAATGCCCCCATGGGGCGGGAAGAGAAGACAGAGAAGGGGATTTGTCAGGCAGGGAAATGAGAGAAGTGCCCAGTGTGCAGGAAGCGTCCGTAACACGTTTGTGGTTAGCAAGCCTGTCATTACGATTAAGGTTGTGGGCTTTGGAATCAGGCTGTGTGAAGGGGAATCCAAATCTGATTGGTTGTAGGACTTTGGGCACATTTGCTAACCTCTTATTTTGTCCAGAGGAAATGATGAAAGGGCTGAAATCAGAATGATAAATAGGAATTAATGAAGTGAAAAGGAGGAATGCTCACGCCTGGCAGGTGGAGCCATATATGCAAAGGTCTCAAGGAAGGACGGCAAGTTTGCGGGACCAAAAGAAGAGCAGCTACAACCAAACAAACTTTTACAGGAGAAGAGAGGCTTTGCTGAAATGAAAACAACGCTTTATCCCCTTCACCTCCACTCAGGGCTCCTGAACACTCAGACGCCCCCCAAGAAATCCTGACGGACCAAGTCTCCAATTAAATACGAAATTCACACATTTTTAAGTGACTTACTGGGTTGTCCCTCCCCAGAGAATTTTCAAAGAGCCTACTGATGGCAATGCTTGACAGAAAGGAATGGTAGGGAGTGTGGTTCCCTTCTGGTCACACCCATGGACAGACATCCACACTCCGCTCAGGTTATCATGGTTTGGGACACAGACTGCAGATTCTCTGGACCTGACAAGATCAGGCTTTGTTTCAGTTCCTAACGATCGAGCATCTCACATTTCGTTTTCTTTAAATAGGTTCTTCCAGAGCACATCATTGCTCCAACCTGTGGGGCTGGCAGAAGGAATTTGGCACTTTCTCAAACACAAGCCCTTTGAATTACAAATGGCACACTTTATGGGGTGTCTGTGGATCATCTAGCTTTAAATAGAAAGCACATTTGAAGACCATCTGTCTTGTCCCCAGAGCAGAAAGAGTTGGGGGATGCTAAGGGCTCTTAACCTCCGCAGTTCAGCAGGGTCAGGGTGGACGCAATAGGACACTTTGTCCTCCAGGGGGCTCTGCAACTCGTTCCCTCCCCACATCCATATCCTCTGTCCAACCCACAGGAAGTGAATAGGGAAAACGTGCTTCACTAATTGTGTTCCCACCACACTTTATGTATGTAAAATGCTTCAGGCACATTACAACATTGACATAAGGATCTGTTATTAGCCCCATTTTACAGATGAATAAAAAGGTTCAAGGAGATAAACGGACTTGCTCATGATACACAACAAAGAAGGGGAAGAATCAAGATTGGAACCCAGATCTTAACACTTCCATGGGTTTAACTCCTTCAAAGTGAAGGAAACAGAATGCTGACTCCAGAGGATTTGGCTGCCTCCAGCATACATTCACTCAACAAACATTTCTTGAACCCTACCCACTCCACTAAATCTGGGTTCTAGGAAAAAGAAGTGAGGCTGTCACTATGCTCATCCTACAACCTAGCCATTTTTTTCCCATCCAGCTCTCCACACTCTGACACCTTCAGTGGGTCACCACCTCCATCCATCCACCTCAACATTTACTAGCCACCTGCTATCTGCCAGGCTCTGGACAAATGCTAGGGACACAGGGAGATAAAATGTGAACTTCCTGGGGTAATAGACACAACATTAAGTGACAGCATTGCAGTACACTCTGAAATAAGATAGTATTTTGAGAACAGGAAATGGAAAACCCCAAACCAGTCTTGGGGTGAAAAATGGCTTCAGAAAAGATCTCTAACAGACTCTCTTGCTTGCTCATCCAGTGACAAATTTCCCTTCCATGCTGGTGGAGCCTCAGTTGCTTTCTGGTGTCTACTTGTCCCCATGTGACTTGGGGAAATGGTAATCTCCTAAGCAGGGTGGCCTGACTTTTGAACCTAAATGATAGGTTTAGGAATGGGCATTTAACCAGTTCTGGTTAATGAGACCTTGTGGTGGCAGGTGGGTAGGAGGGAGAGAGAAGTCTGCTGGGGGCTTCTAAGAAATAATTGTAGACCCTAAAATAGTTGTGTATGGATACAATCGTTTTGGTTTTTTTTTTTCAGGACTTTTTGAGTCTCCATAGATTGCTTAGACCTGAGATGGTAATTATACAGGCTTGCAGACTTGAACGTACTTAGCTTGAGAATACACTAGGCATGGCATATGGAAAGATCAAAGGAGCTGGGGCCCTGGTGATTCCACTGGCTTCTGAGTCAACCAACCCTGTAACTCCTCACCTTCCTCAGAAATGCTGTTGGCCAGAAAACCCAATTACAGTAGTTTAAACAGATAGTGGTTTATTTGTCTCACAGAATAAGAATTCCAGAAACAAGGAGCTGGTCAGGTATCCCGTTGATTTCAATTAGTCAGTTTGCTAAACAGATGAGCCCCAAATCTCAGTGGCCTTCAACAATATGCATGACCTACTCAAGGGGTACATTGGCTGCAGCTGCTGTGGCTCTGCCCCATGTGACTTCCTTCCAGGACCCAGATCAAAGGACCAGACTCCACATGGGCAATGCCCATTTTACTGAGGGAATTCCAACCAGAGTCTGAGTTCAAGTACCCAAATGCATTTAAGGCATCTGCTCAGACCATCAAACATCATTTATGGCTCACATTCTATTAGCCAAAGTCATGTGGTCATATCTGTAAATGAACAGGGGAGGCATGCTCCTCCTATAGGACAAAGAAGAGAGTGTAGATATCCTTGTAGGAGAGGGAGCAAATAGACATGATCAAGAACACAATATACCCCATGACCTTTTTCCCTCAAGGTCACAAGAGGACTGCTGTAGCTCTAGCCATCTCATCCCAGTCCAGGTTAATAATCATAATCATAATCATAATAATTAGAGGAGATAACAGTGCAAAAGGTTTCTTGCAAACTCCAGAGCAGTTTCATTTCCACCTCATTGGCCAGAAGTGGATCACACAAACACTCACGTCTGGAAAATAGCTAACAAGATGGGAGTTGAGATAGCTACCAGAGTCAGCCCCATTGCCCTGACTGGGGATTGATTCTTAAGAAAAAGTATCCATCTCCTTATTGTTTAAGCCATTTCAGGTTGAGATTTTTGCTACTTACAGCTCAAAAAATTCTAATAGCTCAGAGATCCAAAATCTCTATCCTAGCGTACAAGATCCGAGGTGAATCAACCCCACACTCTGCTTCTCCTGTCTTTTCCCCTTCATGTACTGCTCTCACCCTGACCTTTCCCTCCTTATACCTTGGCAATTCCTTCTGCCTGGAATGCTGCTCTCCACACTCTTCCATCATCTTTATAACATCCTATTTGTGATATTTCACAACATAGCCTACACTGTATAATTGTATATTTATTAGTTTACCCCTTTAATATCTGCTTCCAACAGATTTTAAGTTCCATGAGGACAGAGCCATATAGGCCTTGTTCACCACTATACAGCATTTACTCATCACAGTGCCTAGTTCAGAGTAGGGGCTCAGTAAAGAACTGTCAAGTGAATAAATGACATGATATGAAATGAAACTCAACAGAATGAGTAGGTTACCAAATATTTGGAAACCAAGTCACCCAGGCTGTCCTAACAATAGATAAAAAATCTGGGGTATTTAATAGCCTTTTTTTTTTTATCAATGAGGTGTAAGTGCACATATCTGCCCCCCCATCTCCACAATAATAAAAGAGGCACCTATATACCTCCCCCGTCTCAGAGAAAGTAAAATCCGAACAGGAAAAGAACTGCCCTAGAGCATGGGAAACAACCCTGCTGGCACCCTAACTTGAGTCATCTGCTAACCAATTTGTCGGTACTTTGTACCTTCCAATTTTGCCACTGTGTGAATTTGCTAGGGCTGCCGTAACAAAGCACCACAGACGGGGTGCTTAAACACCAGAAATTTATCTTCTCACAGTTCAGGTGGCTAGAAGTCTAAGATCAAAGTGTCAGCAGCACTGACTTCCCTCAAAGCTTCTCTCCTTGGTTTGTGGCTGGCTGTTTTCTCCTACGTGGTTTCCTTCTGTGCATTTCTGTATCCTAATCTCCACTTAGACACTAGTCGTATTGGATTAGGGCCCACTCGTATGACCTCATTTTACCTTAATACCTCTTTAAAAGGTCTTATCTTCAAATACACTCACATTCTGAGGCACTGGGGGTTCGGACATCAATATATGAAATTAGGAACAGTTCGACTCATAACCACCACACTTGAATTAGTGATTTTCAATGCAATTTCAGACACTGTCTTAGGTATCCCTTACCATAGGCTTGTGTTTTATGTAGGCCAGGAAGCCTTGCTTCACAGGTGAGGAGATCAAGAAATAGAAGGCTGTACCTCTAGAGGACAACAGAGATAGAATCAGAATCCACTCATCTAAGCAACTAGTCTAAATACTGTCCTGGGGTTCCAGCATGGACATATCCTTGTCGATTTATGAGTTTCCTGGGAAATTTTAAAATTTTAATTACTTTACATTTTAATTTGAAAGGTCATCTGTTCAAACTCAATGCATGCACTTTCTGTATCACCTAGTTGACTTCCCTAATTAGTTCATCCTACTGCATGTTAAGCATTTGTGGTTGTGCTTATAATCTCCTTGGTGCCCAGTGGCACACCTTGAACAGTCTTGAGCTGATGAGAAAGAACAGAGGTGATCTTAACACATTCATGACGAAGATCAAGGTGAAGGGCAAGAAAAGGTCATTTTGAAAGAAAAAGTTGTTGATGAGTAGGGTTCTCATATGGCAAACAGTAGTCCAGCACATCTAATTCCAAAGAACCCATACTCCAGCAGTCAAACCCCAATGCACTTTATGAGAAATGATTTCATTTCAGCCAAGGACCATCATCCATCACATTAAATTTATGTTGCTAATTTGGATTTTACTGGTTTTATAGGTTTGTTTGTACTTAATTTATAAATTTTAGTTTTACATCTGTGTAAGAGTAATAAGCATAAGGCATTTATAAGTAGTTTTATGTGTATACTTCTTAAATATTAATTTAAGCTTAACATTAATATAAATTAAATTAATACTGGGGCTCCACAAGAATTTTTTCCCATTAAAGGCCACCAAGTATACAATGTTCAAGCTTAAGAAATGCACTATCCAGCACTGTTCTCCAGTTCTTAAGCCCATGGATGAGATTTACTAAATGAACTAAAAGGAAGTGAGGAAAGAGAGGCAGTCCTTCTTGACCTATTTGTGATCTGTTTCTCATTCTCTTGTTGAGTTTGCAGTAAGTCAAATATATTGGAAATGCCAGGCATTAGCTCCCTAATCACACCTCTTAGAGAATTCACTCTATCAGACCCTGGTAGAGGCAGAGCCATCATTCACAGCTAATTGGACCAGGATTGGATAGGTCTTCAAATACAGACCAGATCCGCTCTTCTGAGATTTTGGAATCAATATATTGAGATATTGAGCCAAAAAGCTACTGGAAACCAAGCTGAAAGATCCTGCAAACTCAGAGAATAAGCCACCATTTGGGAGAAGCCATCAAGGGCAGCTTACAGATGGATGAGTGAGTAGAGGGAGCCGGTCTGTAGCTAGAGGAGAATGAAGTGGCTGAGTGGAGAGAAGCAGGGATTACAGTCCACACAGCCTGATAAGGGGCTGAGGCTGGCTGTGTAATGCTGCTGATTCCCCAGATCCCAGCTCCAGTCCCAGGAAACCTGCTGTGAGATGCACCTATCTCCTTTCAACCAACCCCTTCGACTTGGGCCAGACTGAGGTTTCTGTCCCTGGTGACCCGAATGTTCTTTCCATGGCCTTCTCCTTGTTTCCTATATCTTCACATTCATCTCATCATTATCATGCACCAACTTTCCCAGGAGATTTTTGAGGAAAAGAACCAGAAAGAAGGAAAGTCAGGAGAGGAATCAAGACTTCCTGAGTGTTTACTGAGAAAGGGGAGAAGAAAATTACCATCCTGAGTAGGCAAGTTCACATTCATGATATTTAAGTCTGTTACTCTGAAACATAGGTATTTTGCTTCTTAATCCAAAAGCCAGGGCTCCGAGAGGTCAACTAACTTATCCAAGGCCAACGAGTAAGGAATGAAGAGAGGAAGTGATGGGAGACAGGAAGCAGTGAGAGACAGGAAATATTTTAAGATTAGAAATGGTGGAAGATAGGTTGACCTGATTTCACAGCTCTGTACAGAGATCAGATAAAAAACTCAGATTGCCACCCATGCCCAGTCAGTAATCTTTGCTGACCACCCCTGGAGTGGAAGCACACACTCAGCTAGCCCCCGCGACGTCAGCAAACAGCTCTCAGGGAGGCAATGTAGTGGATGAGAACCTGGGCTCAAATCCTGGCTCTGTCACTCATAGTCTCAGTGACACACCCTGGGTGTAATGAGGCTGTAATGAGGATTAAGTGAGACCAGGCGTGCACAAGTGCCCAGCACTGTGTCTGAGAAGCCACTTGAGCAACAGGGCCGAGTTACTCACATCTTAGAAGGCTAAGTGGCCTGGCCCTTTTCCTGAGCCAGAAAATCTCTCTTCTTCACAGAACTTCTCTATAGCAGAACTTGCCACACTTCCCCCCAACTATTGGATATTGATCTTTAACATGAGTAACCTTAGATGAACTTCATTTATAGCAGCAAGTGCTTCAAACTGACCCAAATTGATCAAGCCTAAGGATTTTCCATTAGGGAGAAATTAAAGAAATACATCTTCCAATATCTCAATTAAAACAGCCTCCATCTTGCAAAGGTAAGAGCTGTTGATTTGATTTTAGTGAAGAAGTGGATAAATAAGATCGAAGGCCCCTGCAAGAACAACGCATCTCTCCCACCTATTTCCTAGAGGCTGGATTCCTTCCCTGGACTCGATCCTGCCACCCACAGCCAACAGTGAACAGTGCAACTCTACATTGGCTTCTGGGGCCCTTTTGAGGGCCGACTGCTGCACAGAACGGTGCCAGAACCACCCCCATGTGTCCACATGGAGCCGACAGTCGCCACAGGCCTCCTGAGAGACAGAACTAAGTTATGTCTTCTTTATCACCAATGTCATCATCATTGCCTTGTCATATGAGCTCCCCAAGGGCAGAGATTTGGGTCTGTTTTGTCCCCTGATGCTTCCCCAGGCACCTAAAACAGCTCCTGGCTGTGGTGATGGCACGAATGGCCCCAGTTCTTCGCTCCTCTCCCTGTATCCATGCCATGCCCTTGGCCATGTGATCTGTGTTCCTCTCAGTGACCAGTTGGATATTACTGCCCCTTGCCCCTGGAATCTGAGCTACCATTTTGACTTGCTTTGCCCAGCACAAGGGAGCAGAAATAATGATGTACCATTCCGAGCGTGAACCTCAAAAGGCTTTGCTTGTGTGCACATACTCTCTTACTCTCTGCCATCACCATGACAAAGACATACCCAGACAGGCCCGCTTGCCCCAGCGGAAGGATGAGAGACATGGGGGCAAAGGCAAGCCACCATGGGCATTCCAGATGAGGCCATGCAAGACCAGCCAACAGATGGACAGTTGACCCCCAGACACACAAGGCCACCTGGGCAAGCCAGCAGAGCCCCCAGCTGAACCACAGACTTGTGAGTTAAACCAACACTGATTATTTGAAGCCTCCAAGTTTTAGGGTAGCTTTTTACCCAAATTATTGAGAAAGTAACCAATGATGTACTAGCACATCCATATGAACCGACAGAATTAATCTACTAAATGCTCTTAAATATGTACTAAATACCAGGTACCTGGTTAAACAATTTACATACATTATGGGTCCTGTTCTTGATTTGAAATGACACTTGATTTGACATTTTGCTCATCATGAATTTTGTTTCATTCATTTTTATGTGTTTCAAATACTGCATTAATGTATTATTTATCTTGATTATGGTGCTTTTTGGCACTCTCTTTAATTTCCTTCCACTCACCTACCTCACTGTACTCTCAGCTGTCATTATCCGATTTATTCCCTATGAAAATAAGTCTTTAAAAAACTAAGGCCCAGGTGAAGCTGGAACTGTTTGAGTAACCAAATAACGTACTACTGGATTATAACTCAAAGCATAAGATAAACATCCATGAGTCCATATTGATGTAAATAAATAATTGAATAAATAAATAAATGTGGGAGAATGGAAAGCTATCCCTTTAGGAAGAAATCCACCATCCATGAACAGGATCATCACTGCCCACTCCTTAAGTACAAGTTGACACAGCAATTTCCTCCCGAAGACCACAGTAGGGGAAGGGCAGAAAAGACCAACTCACAAAGGCACCTCAGCCAGGAGACCAGGGTTGACATCAGCAGTTACAACTCATGTTGATGGCTTGTCTCCTTGATGTGATGAGAATAGCTCTTTACCTCTGTGGTCATCCTCTCCCAGACCAAGAACCTCAGCCTCATCAGGAGAGACTCATCAAACAGATCCCAACTGAGGGACATTCTTGTAAGGTACCTCACAGGTCCTCCTCAAAACCGTCAAGATCATTAAAAGCAAGGACAGTCTGAGAGACCATCAGTCTAGAGGAGCCTAGGATCACATGACAACCCTATGTAACCTGAGGTCTGGGATGGGGTTCTAGAACAGAAACCAGGCAAAACACAGCAAGCCCAATAAACTGCAGACACTGTTAATAACAATGCATCAATCCTGATACAATAACTTTAACAAATATACCACAGTAATGTAAAATTAACAGTAGCAGAAGCTGGGTGGGTGCAGAGTATATTGGAATTTGCTGTACTACCTTTGCAACTTTTCTGTTCATATAAAGCTTTTCTACAACAAATGGTTTGTTAAAAAAAAAAAAAAAGAAAGAAATAAACCAAGACCCACAAAGATTAAGTAAATTGCCCAAGGTCACAGAGAAAATAAATGACAAAGCCTGGATTCTAATCCAGGGCTGTGTTTAAACCAACATCCTATAGCTCACCTGCTCCCATTGGGACTTCTCCACCGACAAAAATAAGAAAGGGAGGGAGGGAGAAGGAAAAGAGGGAGACAGACAAGAAAAGAGAGGGAGGGAGATTGATTGCCGTATATTTGCCAGCTTTTCTCTATTTGATGAAATTGGCCACCCGAAATGCGTTTTGCCTCCTCTCCTCCTAAATGCATATTCAGCAGCGTTCAGCTGCAACATGGGCTTCTCCTCCAGCTGTGCTCACCCTCATGCAAACTCCCATGAAATCAATAGCACACATCCATCATTTTATCTCCACCACTTAGCAGAAGCAAAAACCTCTTTACGAAAGTACCCTCCACCGGACAAGACGTATCACCCCCTCACTGCCATACACATCCATCTTGCATACAATTGTTTAAGTGGTTTGGGGTCCTTTGAAATCAGATTTATTCCTGCTTCCCTTACATTTTATTAGGGGAGGTTTATCATCAATATGAAACTTTAATTCCTCCAAAGCTATGGATTAATAGACTCATAAACTTTAATACCTGGTGCTTTATACACTTCATTCAGGATCTACTCCACACAGTTAGGGGAGTGACAACTCAGTTAAATTTTCTGGTCTCCCCCATCCTGCAATTCTGAGACCTTTGGGGATGTAATCAGATTCACCTTGATCAAGCACTGCATTGTGTTTAGGAGGTTGGACAAAAGAATCAGACCAACAGGGTTGAATCCTGACTGCCTCGGTTACTAGCTGTGCCACTCTAGGCTAGTTGCTGTACCTCTCTGAGCCTCAGGTTCTTCACCGGCAAAATGGGGATGAAATTGGGACCTATCTCACAAGGATATTAACTGTTCATAGGGTGTGTGTTTGTGCGCATGTATGTGTGTATGAGAGAGAGAACAAAATGAAAACCTTTTTACATGGCAAGGAAAATAAAGTCACTCACTTAGGATCTCTCCAGAAAACATCAAGTAAAGAGACCAAAAGCTTCACGTCTCTTGCACCAAAAGCCAAGATAGTGCATTTCTGTTCAGCCCATGCCATTGTTTAAAATGTAGCCACTGCTGCTTGTGACAAGAACTGCCTAACTGTTTTTCCAAAGAAACTTTCAGGAGCCAGTGCTTAGGCTGAGCTCTGTGTAACTTTCCAATTCCTTTGAAGTCAATTGGCAAAAATGAACGGCACTGTTTTTTTCCTGGCTGACGGTGTCATGCTGTGACTCTCCTTCCTTCCAAAATCCATACACAGAAGTGACTCAAGTGAAAAAACAAAAGAAAAATAACAGTCATAGGGACTATACAACATACAGTCATCCATGTAACAGTAACAACTAACCTTTATACTAGTGGTTCTCAGTCAGGGGACATTGGGCAGTGACTGCAGACATTTTTGGTTGCCATGCCTAGGGGGTGCTACTGGAATCTCGTGGGTAGAGGCCAGGGATGCAGCTCAACATCCTACAGAGCACAAGACAGCCCCCCCATAATAAAGAATTATTTGGCCTAAGGTGACAACAGTGCTGAGGCAGAGACCCCCTAGTTTATATGGGTCATTTATTAAGTGCCAGGCAGGGTTTTAAGAGCTTTGCATGTTGTAACTCGTTGTTCACTTATATTAGTCAGTGTTCTCCAGAGAAAGAGCCAGTAAGAGATGTACATGTATATCTACATCAAAACAGATTTATTATAAGGAATTGGCCCGTGCAGTTAGGGAGATTGGTAAATCCACAATCTGCAAGGTGTCCTAGTGGTGCATGTAACCAGCAAGAAGGGCTTTGAATGCCAGGAGGCAGAAAAAGCCAATGTTGCAGAAGAAATCTGAGGGCTATCAGCTGGCAAATTACTTCTTATTCAGGCCTTCAACTGATTGGATGAGGTCCACCCTCATATGGAGGACAATCTGTTTTCCTCGTGTCTACTAATTTAAACATCAGTCTCATCAGAAATACTCTCACATAAACACCCTGAATAATGTTTGACCAATGTGCTGGTTCGAAGGCTAGGCCTTGACAGACTCCAGATGCTTTCACTTGCCTCTTGCAGGCACCCTGCCAACCCCATGAGAACAACAGTTCTGCCTATCCCACTGATCCCGGGAGGATGAGGGGCACTATGCTGGCTGACTCACAGACCTGCAGTAAGAAGCCAAGTCACCAGGTAAGCCACAGGTGCATGAGTACTAAGTGACTGTCACTTCACACCAAGTTCTGAGTTGGTCTGTTCTGCTGTAATAGAGTAACAGACCCCATTTTAGCCATGAGGCAACGGAGTCAAGAAGACGTCACACAGCTAGTACATTCAACCTCCACCCACCCTGTGCCAAGCCATGTGCCAGGTGTTTTCACTCCTTTGACAGTCATGGATCTTCCCAGTGGTCCTCAAAGCAGGCATTTTAGGTCCATTCCACAAGAAAGCCAATGGAACATCACAAGTTTTAGCAGCACACCCTGTGAAAGGTGGAGCTGAACTTTAAACATCAATGTACTTGTGTCCTGACACCATGTGACCACCCACTAACAGCAAAGAAATTGAACGATAACCTTCGGCTTCAAGGGACATGCCCAAATGATGACAGTCTACTAGATGCCACCCGGATCCTTCTTTCTCATCCCCTCACTTACATATCCACTCCTGATCCCTCTTCCTTTTACCTCCAAAAACATCTCTTGGACCCATCTGCTCCTGTCCATGTATGTATCACCAGGCCCTACCAGTCCCCCTTAACTATCTGCTCTCTTGGCATCCCCTCTTGCCCTCCAACTCCCTGTCCACCTGACACCCACAGTGATTACTGGAAATGCATTTCAAAGATGCCCCTCTTCTGGAGACTGGGGAGAACACCCGAGGGGCTCCACACTGCTCTTTGAGTAAAGGACAAAGTTTAGCATGGTCTATCTGAACCATCTGGACCCTAGCTACCACCTCTCATTCCACTGTCCCTCTTCACTCTCTGTGCTCATTTAACCAACATAGATCCTTCAGTACCAACCATGAGCCAGACACAGTGCTTGGCACTGGAGACCACCATCATCAATGAAAAACAGGTAAAGCCCTTTCCTTAAAAACGACAGGCTGCAGGGAATACAACAGAGGGCCCCGATAACCTTCTAATCACTCACAGGAAGTGCCACATTCTATCCTCATTGCCCAGGACCACATCAGACCCCAAGGCTTCCCGCTTTTGCACCACCCTGCATTTGGACACCAAAGCACAAATCCCACTGGGTAACCATCCACTGGGAGGCATGCAGTTATTTACTATCTAAATCTCACACTGAACTCTAAGACCATGAGAGTGGAAAATCAACCCATTTCTGCTTCCTGCCATAATTCCAGTGCCTTAGATACAGCTGTGCTCAATTTGATTGAGTAAAGGTGTCACTGAGAGAAAATCCCCATGGCCCAAGGGACATGAAAGGATCCCCAGGTCTGCTGGTTGCCATAGGAACTACCTCCAAGTCAGCTTGACCACAAGGAACACAATGCCAACAGATGCCAGTGGTATAACCAGCTCTCACTTTGCCATTCTGACTGTGGGGGACACACTCTGAGGTGCCCCATGGTCCTCGGCTCCTGGTGGACATGCTCTGTGGATTCCTCTCCCTTCAGTGCGGGCAGAACCTGTGATCTCTTTATAAACAGAACATGGCAAAAGTCATTAGGCTACATGAGTATCACAACGTCCACCTTGCTGGAGACTCACCCTTGCTGGCTCTGATGAAGCTAGTAGCCAAGTGGGAGTGGAAGAATCGGAGGGTGGCCTCTGGCCAACACCAGTCCAGAACTGAGGCTTTCAGTCTTAGAGCCACAGGGGAGAGAACTCTGCCCAGTCAAGACCTCAGCTGACACCCTGATTGAAACCTGGGAGATTTGAAAGTAGAGAACCAGCTAAGCTATGCCTAGATCCTGGCCCACACAAACTATGAGATAATAAAGGTGTGTTGTATTAAACTCTTAATTTTGTATTATATGTTGTTACATAGCAATTGAAAACTAACTAAAATGCCCTGTCAAGACAGGTCACCACAAACCTGACGGCCTGAAACAACAGAAATTCATGCTTTTACAGTTCTGAGTGACTCAAGTCTAGAGTCGAGACGTCATCAAGGCTATGTTTTCTCTGAAGGCTCTAAGAATCTTTTCTTGCCTCTTCCTGCATGCCTCTGGGTCCCAGAAATCCTTGGCCTTATGGATGCATCACTCCAGTGTCTGCCTTCATCTCCATATGGCTATCTTCCCTATGTGTCTGTGTCCAAGATTCCTCTTCTAATAAGGACAACAGTCACTGGATCAGGACCCACCCTAATCCAGTATGACCTCATCTTAAGTTGACTACATTTGCAAAGATCCTATTTCCAAATAAGGCAACGTGCACAGGTACGGGGGATTAGGACTTCAACATATCATTTTGGGGGACACAATTCAACCCACATCAAACACCATCTTCATAGCCCAAAACCGAGCACATAGATCTCCCTGCCAACCCCAGCCCCCAGGAAGTTGCCCCTTCACTCCCATTCCCACCAATTCGTGGCGCATTCATTCACCACACAGGTACTGGGCACCCACATGTGCTCCCCACTGACGGAGAAACTGGGGGTGTAGGACGGGCAGACACAAGACAATCCTTGCTCTCATGCAGCTTACATTCTGCCGGGGAAAACACTAACAGGCAACACCAACAAAGGAAGGAGGTTATTTCTGACCACAGCAAATGGGATGCACAATAAGGAAAGGAAGAGTAAAAAGTCACGGTGATAAGAGCTGCAGCAGGTAACACTGCTTACTCTGTACCAGGTGCCATTCTAAACACTTAATGTGAATGTGCATTCTTCCTCCTCGCGACAACTCTGTGAGGTAGCTACGTATCAATCCCCCTTTAAATACAGGGAAACTGAGGCACAGAGCACTTACACACAACTAATCCAAGAACAAGGACTTGAACCCAGGCAGCCCAGTCCAGGGACCTACTATGAAGAAAACAAAGAGCTGGAGAAAGGAACAAGACTTTTAATCTGGCAGTCTCAGAGAGGGAACTTTTACTCGAAGTTCCACCTAAGAACACAGAGGAGGCCAGATTGTGGCAGGTGATGGGGGAATGCAAAGGGAGGGTGTGAAGATGATAAAGTAATCGCTAGTTGTGGAAGGGTTTAGGCCCTCCTCCTGAGGTGGACAGCTTCTGGAATATGCAATGGTATCAAACAGTACAGACTGGGTAGAACTTGTTAACACTTTAACAAAGAGCACGTTAGAGACCAACAATCTGCCTCACCCCAACAACGCTGTAAGGCACCCCCGCTTCCCTTCTTGCTGCATCATCTCCTACCAGGGTATGCTCAGGCTGGCCCTACTGCCTGGGGTGATTAATAGGCTTAATTTATCATTAACTTCCACGGAGCTGAGCTAGGCCAGCTATGCCTCTGGAGCAGTGTCTGAGTAATCAGTGGGTAAGCAGAAGCCTCTGCACACTTATTTATATTCATTTTGCATTAGGGACATTCCTAATTTGTTTGTTTTCCTCTCGTCTGGCTTCACCTACCTGGGCTTGGATGACTTGGATGAAACCAAGAAAGAATGGTCGAGAGCACTGGGGGAGGGAGGAGGAGAGATGGAGTGCAGGGGGATAGAAAAGGACAGAGATGGGAAGAGATCAGGCAGAGGGTCTATGAGCAGCATCCATCCACCCTGCATCTCTGTGCCTACCACTACCAGCATGTTCTTTATCCACATGCTGCCCAAACACATTGTGCAGATGCTGTCTGAATGCAGGAAGATTGACATGAGAGAGCTTGGGGTCCCAGCACGCTGGAGAAGACAGCACTGATTTCAGAGCCAGGTCTATAGAGTAGTAATACATCAAGCAGTGTGGGTTCAAAAAACAAGGGCAGAGCTCTTCATTGTCCTTCGTGGTGGGTTTTCAGGATCCAGGACTCCTAGAGCCAGCCTGTAATTCAGGCAACGTATTCCCTCCTTCCCCAACTGGAAAGCACACAGCTCGGGGAAACACAGTCAAGGCCAGAGGAGAAAGGGAGCCTAAGAAAAGGTGTCCAGCACACCGACGGGTGATGTGGTAATTTGATTTGCTGGCAGATATGTCCTGGCAGACTGAGGCTTCAGCCCCTCTAGTGTCACACCCAAACCCCTGGACAGTACTCTGGGAAGAATGCACCAGTCCCTCGCAGGGAATCCTGAACCAGCCTGTCAAAAAACAAGGGCTTCAAAAGTGTGGTGGAATGGGTTTTTCTTGTCTCTTACCCTTCTTGCAAGGAAGCCTTGTGTTATACAATTCAAGACTAAAAGGTGACAGGCACCCTCCCTACAAAATCAGATGCAGGAGCCCACGCAGGTGAGGTAGCACTCAGCACAGTACCCAAGGCTGGTTGTGTGCACGCTTCTCCCCAAAGTTAGACCACCCTAAGGGCAACAGGTGCAGGATAAAGGACAGGAGGCTGTGCATCTCTGCCAACCCACATAGATCACCCCTAGAATCTCAGACTGCAAATGCTGCTCAAGTACCAGCTGCATGGATGCAGACCACCCTAAACCATCCCCACCCTGTAGAAATATGAAGCTGGAATCTGAAATGAAAGACAAAAGACATTGACTCAATGCTTCCTGCCATCTACAGTTCAGGGTTGCCCCCAATGATCCTTGCATTAAATAGGAGGATGAAAAATTTTAGGTTTTAACTTGGATATAAAGGGTGGTAACATAAGTTTATGTAGCCTTCAGCCTGCCACATCAATTCCTTTCTTTGTCAACAGCTTTGTGATATCATTCACATATCATACAACTTATCCATCTAGAGTTATGATTCTATGGTTTTTAGTGTATTCACACAGTTATGCAAACATCAGCACAATTTTACAACACTGTCACCCCCCAAAAGAAACCCTTTGCCCTTTAGCTATCACCTCCCAAATGCCCCATCACCCCCAGTCCCTGGTAACCACTGATTTACATGCTGCCTCTATGGATTGGCCCACTCTGGACATTTCACAGAAAGGGCTTCATTCTATCTTTGCTACAGTCAGCATGTATCTTCAGTCACAATGTCTGGCTTCACCTGAGCTCCAACTTGGCCACAGCATCCTCATCTGAAAGGGCAGCCCATCACTGTTCTTTCCCCATATAGTTGTGGGGAAGGTTACCCAAATTAACACCTTCTCAGTGTCCGTACCCAGTACAGACAAACAGAGATGGTGCACCTGCTCTTGTCTGTCTGTGCCTGGCTTACTTGATGCAGGCCCCACAGGGTCCTCTGTCTTGTAATACACACAGTGCTGGGGTTCCACAAAGAACCACGCACATAGAAGGCTTAACCCAGAGCCTGCTCAGGCCCAGAACCTGAATGGAGGCATTTCTAGAATCGTGCTGATGTGGACTGTGAGTCTGGCCAAGCTCGTTGTCATAACAGTCAGGACCACTGGCCCCACCATAGGAAACTGTCTCAGAAGCCTAAAGACAAAAGCCAAGGCTGTCCTTGTTATCCAGGAGCTGGGGCCAGGCTGGGCAGGTGCTTCCAAGCAGAGTCAGAGGCCCAGCAGGCTCCTGTCAGGCCCTGGCTCGCTGGTCAGCTGTCAGTCCTGGGAGGCTGCCTGCTGTGTGCTCCAGGCTCCAGAGCCCGGGATGGGGGTGGGACTAATCGGGTTACATGCTCCGGGGATTCTGCTGCTCTTGGCAGAGTCACAAATTGAGTTTGAAATGAGTAATCTGGAGCCAAGCTGCTTGTGCTGTGAGCAACGAGGCCTGGCTGGCAGGTTCTCTCCACCACCATCCCCTCTGGATCACATGAGGGGGCTGGGGAGACAGCCTCCAAACAGGATGGGGAGGAGGGTCAGAGCTGACCTTACCAAAGAAGAGTTTTTTTTTTCCTATGAAATGTCCAGAATAGGCAAATCCACAGAGACAGAAAGTAGATGAGTGGCTTGGCGCTGTTTCTTTTGAGGGTGATGAAAATGTTCTCAAATTGATTGAGGCGATGGTTGTATAGACTTGTACACTGTAAGTGGGTGAATTGTATGGTATGTCAATTAAGATCTCAAAGTTGCTACAAAAACAAGAAAGAGAGTTAGCAAGGTGGGAGTGGGCAACAATTTCCCATAGGCGCACGTCTTCTGTCCAGAAAACCAAAGCTTCTCTCAGATCCTCCTGTAAGAACAAAAATAAGAGCGAAGGCATAGGAGATACCTCACAGAGGAGGAAACTGCAGCACAGAGGGGTTAATTCTCTTGCTCAAAGGCACACAGCACCAAATGGCACTTAAGAGCCTGCACTCTTGGGGCTCCTGGGTGGCACAGTCGGTTAAGCGTCCGACTTCAGCCAGGTCACGATCTCGCGGTCCGTGAGTTCGAGCCCCGCGTCAGGCTCTGGGCTGATGGCTCGGAGCCTGGAGCCTGTTTCCGATTCTGTGTCTCCCTCTCTCTCTGCCCCTCCCCCGTTCATGCTCTGTCTCTCTCTGTCCCAAAAATAAATAAAAAACGTTGAAAAAAAAAATTTTTAAAAGAGCCTGCGCTCTTAACCACTGGGATGTACTGCCCCTGACTGATAGGTGGTTTAAACACTTCCATGGGGCACCAGGGAAGAAGGAGAAAAAAATTTATGAGAGATATGTGTACTTGACACTTCTAAATACAAATAATTGAAGCAACTGTCATGGGCAAGAACAGACTTTGTTGCCTTTCAGTGAGTGACCTACAGCAAGGAATCATCTTTTCTGGGACTAGGTCTGTCAAGGTCTTAATCCATCTCAGCATCTGTACCCTGGTCTCCCTGCCCTGGCTATTTCTCAGGGTCCCCCGAGGCAGGGAAGTCTGGAGCCAAGAGAAGTCGATCTGATAAAGATCCAACTCTCGGGGACAGGCTCTGGCACACTGCAGACTCCGCAGACGTCTGCAGAAAGGCTGTAACTCAATAGAGAATTCTGTTAATATGGTTGCCGCCTGCTCTAACCCCCTCAGCTCGTCTAACCACTCTGGAGATAACAGAGGCTGGAGGCTACCAGGTCCTGATTACATTTCCTCCCCTCTCGCTGCCCTAAAAAAAGATGGGCTTTGTCAGGCTTCTGCTGCCACCTACAGCAGCTGCAACACAAGGCATGTCTCCAGCCAGACCTCGATAGAAAGAGCAAGGCCCTTCAGGGGAGAAATGGGGGCACCAAGGGCCAAAGTCCAAGATCTGAGATGGAAGGCTTCCCATAGCCTCAGACTAGGCTGGTGAAAAATACTCAAGAGCCTTCTTCCCATTCCTCCCCTAGAGGGGTCCCATCCACTGGACACACAAAATGGAAAGGAGAACCAGCTCTCTAATCCCACGGGACTGAAGAGTGTCCCCACCTCTCTTGATGCCTTGAGGATGTTCTGATCCCTCTGCCCACACTGCTGCCCTCTGTACCATCTCATTCACCCCCTCCTCTGAGAAGCCCCCTTTGGTTACCCGTGCTGGCTGAGCTAAGCCCACAGCCTCCTTCTGATTACCCCACTGATCACCTGTCTGCCTCTCCCAATAATGACCGTCATCAGATGGACATTCATAGAGCATTGACCATGTAGCACACACTCTGTTCAAAGATTTGCATGCACCGTCTCATTTAATACTTCAGAAACTTAGGAGGGAGATGTTATTATTGCCTGCATTTCACAGATGAGAAAACCTAGGCTCTGAGGGGGTAAGTAACTTAGCCAAAGCCAGCCTGGGGTTTGAACCCAGCCCTATCTGCTTCCAGAAACAACCTTCTTAATATGCAAGGTTTACCCTGCCTCTCTCCCTCCCCTCTTCACCAGCCCTTTCACTTGATGGACAGGGTGAACATAGAGTTCTTCTGTTGTTTATTGATTTAGAAACATGGGAGCCTGCTTGGCTGGGTGGAAAATGGATGATCCTGTTTTCTTTTATAACGTTCACGTAATGTTGCAAGAAAATGTTGTTAAGAAGTATTAAAAATTATGATGGCTGGTCAATGAGATAGAACTTCCCTTAGTGACCCATTCCTTGTCCTTACAGTCTATTTCCCCAAGAGTTGGGAAGGAGGAGATAGAAAAGACAGAGCAAAAAACGCAATCTGAAAGTCAACTCCTAACTACAGGATGGAAGCTGGCTTTGGTAGAGCAGCAAGTCTGTGAATCAGCTGTGTGGAAAAGAAGTTACTGCCTCAGGAGCTCATGGAATGAAGGGCTACCCTGCCAGGTGCTGACAGTCCCCACTCTGCCCTGATGGCATCAGACCAAGAGTATCCAAAGGTGGGTCCACACTCAGAGGGACACTGGACATTGGCTGAAGAGGGTGTGTCTGGGAAGGCGTCCAGGGTGGCAGAGAACGAAGTCATGACATGTCATATGGCCAAAGGTGAAGAACTCAGGGAAGAGCTGCCTGCCAACATTTGAAGGGTTGATTCTTGAGGGAACAGACCTACTCTCTTTCCCCCATGAGGACAAATCCACGTGAGGATCTGTGAGGATAGGGAGAGAGATACAGGAGACAGCAAAAGATTGGTACATGGCACCATCATAGGCATGCAATAAATATTTGCTATGACACAGAATGAAATGATGAATGGCCATTAGGAGGGTGGATCTTGGAGACAGATATTCCTCGGTTCTAATTTTCACCTTGCCCTGTGTAATCCTGGGGCCTTGGTCAAGTGATCCAGTTTCTCTAAGCCTCTGATTGTCCACCAATGAAGAGTTAACTTTCAAATGGGGACCTGAACAATCATTAAGTCTTGCCAAGCAGAAGGAGGCAGGAATCTAAGACCTGGGCAAATTAAGTCCAGCAAAGGGGAAGAGAGTGATTCCAACTGTGCCAGGACAGGCAGAATAGCCACACAACCAAGAGTGGTCATTTCTCTTGGATTTTCTATCCAAAATATTACAGATATGTGAGTACCTCTTCCATGTACAGCATTGGCCACAGGCACTGGGGGGTTGTAAACATGAAATATGACCTGGTTCTACCCTTGGAGAGCTTATGATCTAAAACAGAAGAGAAAAATCGACTGACATGATAGAAGACAGAACAGATCCAGACTGAGCTGCCAGCATCAGCATCACTTGAAATGCTTGTGAAAAGTCAGACCCTGGCCCCCAGGGAAGACACAGTAAACAAGAATCCCCAGAAGATGATGTTCTAGAAACTGCCTTACATTAAGCTTCTCAGGAGCTACTGCACACACCAACACTGAAAACCACTAACTTAGCACATGAGAGACAAAGGGGCCACCAGACCCACCATGTCCAGAGGCTTCATGGAAGAGAGATTCTGGAGCCAAGGACAACAGGTGGGGAAGAAGCCATGGGGAACACAGAGAATGTGGGGCATGAGACCCATGATCCCATATGGGATGATGTGTATCATCTGCTGGGACCACCTGTCAGAAGAGAATATCAAGTTGAATATATGATTATTCAGGGACACCTGGGTGGCTCACTTGGTTGAGCACCCAACTTTGGCTCAGGTCATGATCTCATGGTTCCTGAGTTTGAGCCCCAAGTCAGGCTCGGTGTCTACAGCTCAGAGCTTGGCGCCTGCTTCAGATTCTGTGTCTCCCTCTCTCTCTGCCCCTCCCCCACTCGTGTTTTTTCTCTCTCTCTCTCTCTCTCTCTCTCTCTCTCTCTAATAAAAATTTAAAAAGTTTAAAAAATATATGATTATTCATTTCTCAAATGCATCCACTTCTTTCCATCCCCACTGTCTACAGTGTTGTCCAAGTTACCACCATCTCCTGCCCAAACAAAAGCCACAGCCTCACAAATGAGCTCCCTGGTGCCACATCTCCCCCACCTCCCGCCACTCCCCCCCACACACACAACCTTTGTCATCCTGCAATAGGACTAGTGTGACCTTCTAACATCACAAATTAAACAAATTGAACAATGACTAACATTCACCCACCACCACCAACTAAATCCCCCCCCCCCACCCTCTGCTCTTACAATTCAGTCCCCTTAACGAGACTTTTGGTGCCCTCCAAGGTCTGGCCTCTGGCTGTTCGTCCCCATGCTCACTCACTCCACACACCCTACTACTCTCTTTTCCTCAGAAATGCTACCTTCTGGAAGAGGCTTTCATCAATCACCTACCTACCCAAAGCATCCTCCCCCTCAACTATTTCATCACTCTGCTTCTCTTGGGCCAATTAACAGAACCTGTCAACTATCTCGGACTTAGATTTACTTCATAATTGTCCGTCTCCCCATCTATACTACAAGTTGCAAGAAAAGGACAGGAAATCTGTCTCCCTCACATTTCAATTCCCAGCACACGGAACACGTGGTATGTAGGTGAGGCACAACAAGTATTTTTTGCATCCATACAAAAAAAGTGTCCATTGCAAGAGGACTTGAATGCCGAGCTAAAGAGCAGGGAGATTTGCCAAGAACTTCACAGCAGGGACAATACCCAGCATGATGAGAGAAGTGCCTGTGTTATCTGAGTAAAAACCCCAGAGGATTTCAAAGATAATAAGAGCAAAGTAAATTTCAAGAGTGGATCTAAATTCACCAACCCCGGTGAAAGCTGAAAATTACCATCCCAGCTGGTAGAAATGTCAATTCAAACTTCATTTATAAAACCATTTCGGGCTCTGATTGCTAAATTATTATTTCATATGAGAATGAGCATTGTCTGTATAAAAAGCAATGACAAAAGTAAAAAATTCAATTTACTCAACATCCCCCTCCCTGAAAAAAAATATATTTTAACATTAAAAGTTACTCCAGATAATTGCACATATAAATATCAGTTAGTGCAGATGTTGTGTATAAAATGTAATTATTACTCATGGAAAATCAATGGTGGCAAATGATAAAATCCATGATCTGGGTCTTTCTACTGAGCAGAAATGTATTAGCGCTTTGGCTTTGGTTTATGCGCTTTTTAATTGAAAATGATCTCTAACTAGAAATGAATTGCAACACAGGGATGAGACAGCCAATTGCAAATAAAGATGTAATAACCACCAAACTCTCTGGCAATGCAGGGAGTTCAAAGCAGAACCACTTCCCCCAAAAGCAATCCCTGCTCCTTCTCACTCCCATACTGGGTGCTCTCTCTGCACCAGGCCTGTGGTCAAAAGCAGTAAACAAGATAGATCCTCATTTGTTTGCACATATCCATCAGGAGGAACTAGAAGTAGCAGAATGACAGATTGTGATATGTGAGATTAAGAAAATATACAGGATGGTGAAATGCCGTGTGACCAGAGAGGCCAGAATAGATGGGGAGACCTCTTGCAGATGGGGCTACTTGAAATCAGACTGAATGGTGAGAAGG
Source organism: Panthera tigris (assembly GCF_018350195.1). NCBI lineage: Eukaryota > Metazoa > Chordata > Mammalia > Carnivora > Felidae > Panthera > Panthera tigris. The sequence goes on from NC_056675.1 coordinate 36,829,747, forward strand.
AGCCAGACGGAGGAAGCTAGGGAAGACAGAATAAGCAGAGATGCCTACAAAGAGCTAGGAGACTATGATTATGTCTGGAGCAAAATGAACAAGGCAGGGAGAGGGGTGCATCTGGGACCGTATTTGCCAGTGGGGCTTTTAATCACCTTTCCCCACTATCTTCTTTTCTGAAGTCTTTTGACTGGTCTACCCCAGATGCCCAGTGAGCAAAAGCTACTGGGTATCTGCAGTGAACCAAATGTTTCTGTCCTTCCATTCCCCCAATCTCCTACGTCGGAATCCTTACCCCCCAAGGTGATAGCATTAAGAGGTGATACTTTTGGGAAGTGATTAGGTCACAAAAGCAGAGCCCGCATTAGTGGGACCAGCAGCCTTATAAAAGAGACCCAGAGAGGTCCCTCAGCCCTTCCACCATGGGAAGACACAATGAGAAGACACCATCTATGAACCAGGCTCTCACCTTCACCAAGTCTGCTGGTGCCTCCAGAACAGTAACAAATAAATGTCTGTTGTTCCTAACTCAACCAGTCTATGGTATTTTTCTTATGGCAGCCCAAAAGGACTGAGAAAGCATCCAATTCCAAATGCACCACAAACAAGGCAGCTTTCATCACTGTCAACTCCATTTTTACTATTCATAACCCCATAACACCAACCCAAACATGCCCACTGACTACCAAGTCAATGTACCTCCTCTGCCATTGGCCCACAGGCTGAGGAACATGCCACCTCCAAGAAATCTCAGTGATGGGGGGGGGGGGGGCGGGGAGGTGGAGAGGCATGGCAAAGACCTCCTGTCCACTAAGTCCCTCATCACATTGCCCTCAGCCCTCGTCATAAGTGCTCCCATGCACTCCAAAATAGGGATTCTCAGACTCAGATCTTGGGCACCTACCCAAGATCCATCAACACCCCGAGAGTAATTCATCACTGCCAAATTCTGTGCACGTGTAAAGAAAGCTATGATCCTTCTAACACTCAACTCTGTCATGCTTTCCCTGACACAGGTCAATGATGACTCCTTTTGCCACCCAACTCAACTGTCTGCTCAAGGTCACACATTCTGCAGGTTCTACTGGCAAGACTAGCATCCCAAGGTCTGGATTTGGGGAACAAGGTACTCGATGCGGACAAGATTCACCAATGAGATGGCAGAGAACTGTCTGGGAAGAAAGCATATTCAGAGTTCAGACTCTGCCCCCTTTTGGACCTCTGACAAGGACTCATCGCTCTGCCTTGGGACACCATGGCACATAACCAAGAATTGAGAACACAACAAGCTGTTGTTGTACTGGAGCCCTATCTCCCGCCCCACCATGCAATGCAGTCAGTCACCTCACTCAATTCTTCCCAAAACCCCACAAGAAGCCGGTTTATCTCTGCCCTTCGAAATCCCTCTATTTTCTTTGTTTTTCTTTCCTCTTCCACTGTGTCTTTGGAAACGCCACAAATGAGACAGGGTGATTAATTTCCTATTTTGGCTAACCATTGCAGAAACACCTTCCCTCAAAGTCTGGTGCAAAAAACAAAGATTTAATCAGTCTCTAGTGTGGTTACCTCGTGTGTTTGAGAAGATATCGGAGAGAAGGCAAAAGAGAAGTTTTCAAACATTAAACTTTAATAAGCAGAGCAGGCAAACATATTGCTGCATCAACACCCAGCATGGCCTCATCGGGGAGAAATCCTGGCTGATCTATCAATCTCCCTAGATCAGTATTGTCATCACTCTCAGCCCTTATTACATTTACCCAACCCGGGCGTTCATGGAAAAAATTCCAGTAACTCAATCAGTACTGGGAAACCAACCAGGGTAGGGATTTGCCAAGTTTTGCTCAGTTGATGGAGGCAATGATTTTTGTTTTTTCTTCTTTTTGTTTGTTTGTGCTTCAAGGTAGAAGTCAGTTCCTTCTAAGTCCTCACACCTTAAGTTACAGATAGTTCTTATTGCAAAAGGAGGAAAAACAGGGAGGAAAGGTTTTTGCCTTGAAGAAGACTGGGGCAACACTGAAAGCTAAGTCTTGGGGAATCATCTAGGCTAAGAGGCAGGACATTCCTTCTATAGGGCTATAGAGCCTTTGTCACACATACTCAACTCTGCTATTAAACCATGAAAGAAGCCTTAGAAAATACACAAATCAACCGGCATGGCTGTGTTTCAAAAACAGGCAATGGACCAGACATGGCCCATGAGCCATAGTATGCCAATCCCTGATCCAGGCTACAGAGTTGACAAAAGTGAACAGGATACCACAGTGAATTTCAAGACTATCAAGATCAGCTATCCCCTCCCTTAAAGGTCACTGCTTGAAGGTCAGAGGGTAAGTGCCAAGTCCCTACCTCACTTGTATAGTTGATAGTTTACTGGGAGAAGATGAATGTCATTTCATCCAAATGGCTCACCCATTTGATCAAAACCACAAAGGTGTGTCCCTCTGGCCACAGGACCTTTGCAAATGTTATACTCTCTCTGCTTAAAGTGTTCTTTGTTCTAGTTTCACTCAATTAAATCCTCTTCATTTTTTGTTCTCAGCTAAGATTGCATCCTTCAGAGAAGACCTGCCTGGTGCTTCCCACTTCAGCCAAGCACTCTTAGCACTGTGTACTTTGCTTTTTATTCCAATTGCATCCTTTTGTGACAGTCTGTCTTCCCTCGTTAGACCACAAACTCCATGAGGTCACATCTACCACCAAGCACCAGGCCTGACACATAGGAATTATTAAATGAACAGACGTAAAATAGATGGGTATTAAAGGTTTTAATGATAATTGGAAACACGATTACCTATCTTTGAATTCCTCTCATCCAGCAAATCATTGCTGAAACCCTTGTTATCTGCAGAGAGAAAAGGGGGTGAGGCAGGGGTTCTCCAACTTGATTGTGCAGTAGCACCCCACAGAGAGCTCATGGAAACAGATCCCTAAACCCCACACAGAGTTTCTGCGTCAGAAGGTCTGAGATGGAGCCCAGGAATCTGCAATTGCAACCAGCTCACAGGTGATGCTGATGCTACAGGGCCTGAAACCACACTGGAATTGTCAATTCTGGCCACATATTAGAATCACCAGGGAAGCTGTTTTAAAAAAACATAACCGGGGCGCCTGGGTGGCGCAGTCGGTTAAGTGTCCGACTTCAGCCAGGTCACGATCTCGCGGTCCGTGAGTTCGAGCCCCGCGTCGGGCTCTGGGCTGATGGCTCGGAGCCTGGAGCCTGTTTCCGATTCTGTGTCTCCCTCTCTCTCTGCCCCTCCCCCGTTCATGCTCTGTCTCTCTCTGTCCCAAAAATAAATAAAAAACGTTGAAAAAAAAAATTTAAAATAAAAAACATAACCAATGTTTGGGACCCCACCCAGACCAATTAGCTCAGAATCTCTGTGGATGGGGCACAGACATTCACATACACGTTCATTTGTGTTTTTTGTTTTTTACAGCTCCACAGGTGGTTCTGATTTGCCCTAGACTTGAGAAAAACTGGGCTGCAGGATGTTTATAGTGCAAGAGAGTCCTCAGGGGCCAGCTCACACACAGACTTGGCTGCACCCACAACAGCAGTTTGAGAACATCCTGGGCACTCCCCTCAAGGTCTAGCTCTGGGCTGCCAGGACAGTTCCTGGGACATGTCCGCAAGACATGCAGATGTCAAGCGGAATTTGGATTCACTGGAGTAGCTGTACATAGCAGTTGCTCATCTATTCTCATCGCTGTAGGAGTTCCATTTACATAAATATACTACAATGATTTTAACCACTCTGCCAATGATTTAGGGCTACTAGGAGTGCTGTCATAAACATTCTAGTACACATCATTTGTTAAGTGTACGGATGCTTTTTTTTTAAGGTTTATTTATTATTGAGAGACAGACACAGAGCATGAGCAGGGGAGGGGTAGAGAGAGGGGTAGACACAGAATCTGAAGTAGGCTCCAGGCTCTGAGCTGTCAGCACAAAGCGAGACACAGGGCTCCTACTCACGAACTGTGCGATCATGACCTGAGCCGAAGTCGGTCGCCCAATCAACTAAGCCACCCAGGAACCCCTGTATGGATGCATTTCTTGTGGGCAAAAGAGTATCTAAAAAATGCATTCTGTATGATTCCATTTATAGAACGTTCAAAATGAGCAAAGTTACCCTATGGCATTGAAGTCAGTGCTGGGGTGGGTGGCTATGGGGTGCTGATGTCCCAGATATATTCACTCTGTTTTAACTCATCAAGAAGCACTCTTGAGATTGGCTGCTTTTATTTATGTATATTATACTTTAATTTTTAAATAAAGTTTATTAAAAATCAAAACTTACAGTGCAGAGGTGGATGCACCGCCAGTCCATGGCCTGCAGGGGGCGCAGCAGCCCCATGAACTCTGCTCTCCAGGCTCCAACTGCAATCTGGCTGGCCACGCTGCCTGAAGTTTCAGGGCTGCCTGAAGAGTAGCAGGCACTCTGAGCTCACAGGCCAGAGCGGTTGGAGGAGGCCGGGCAGGGCCCGGCCACACTCCCCCCTCCACCAGCCCTCAGCTCAGCACCACAGCAGCCTGGAGAGTCCATTCTTGGAAGCTCTCAGCATCTCAAAGCAATTTCACCTGGAAGAAGGCTCAGGATAGCAGTGCTGGGTTCACAGGGCCCTTCTCTCTGCTCACAGAGAGAGACACTGTGGCTACACGTCAGGGTGACCTAGCTCCAAGTCCTAGAAGTGCCATGGGTGACCTGGAACCAAGCACTTAACCTCTATTTCCTGTCCTGCGAAAGGAGGAGGTGATACCACCAGGTCATGGTGTCTGACCTAGAATGTAATCGGTAGCCATTATATCTACCAAGTGAATGAGACAATACAGAGGGTCCCCTCTGCTCCTCTTCCACACAGTACTAAGTGATCACAGAGACGTGTAGGAATCCACCTTCTAGATCCACCCAGCTCTGCTACATGCAGAAGCTGGGAACAAGTTCATGCCAGGCCAGGGGCTGCAGCTCATGGACTTCTGATCCTAGACGTGGTGGCCGAGGTCAAGCCTGCTGGCAGCACCAAGATCGACAATAGTTGGAAATAATGGCCCAGGCCTGAGTCTGACTTCCTTCCAGATGCTCTGAGCCGTGAGATGTCCTAGGGTTCAGCACCTGCCGTGCCAAGAAAGTTGGCAGCTCCCTGGAACGCAAAGACTTGGTGGAGACAAGACGACCGCTTGGGAGTTCCGACTGAGTTCCACATCCCGTCTCTGGCACTTCATTAGCTGCATGACCTTCAGAAAGCTACCTGACCTCTTGGAGAGCCATGTATTTCACAGGGAAATCACCGATCTTACAGGATTGATACAAGAGCCAAGTGCAATCCCTTTGTCAGGCACCTTGTACACTATCCAGTTCATGGTATGTTGCTTCCCCCTCCTTGGGCAGCTGTGACCTCATGAGATAATAATAGCAGTAAAAGTAATACCAGCTATTATGTAACGACTTACTACATGGCATGGCAGCCCTCTGAGTAGGCACCAATGCCCCAATTTTACAGACAAGGAAATTGCATCAAAAGACGAGGACCTCATCTTGCCAAGGTCACAGAGGCAATTAGTGCTACAAGTTGGATTTGAACCCAAGTCTGCTTCGTTTCAGAACTGGGCTTTTAACTCACTTGGCTGTATTAGAATTTAAGCCCCTGTCTCAGATCCCAGCCCTCCAGGGCAAGCCTTGGACATTAAGGATATTTATTCTGAATTCCTGGTCTTCCGTCTTCCTCCCAGGAAAGCTAACAACTCTCAACCTCCCCCATGGTCCCTGACCATTCACCTTAAGCACAGAGTTGAGCACAGTCAAGGGAGAGGATGGGGAAGTCAGGGGAAAAATAAAACTGTGAGGCTGTCACAGTAACATGGAATCCATAACGCAAAAAAGCCCCCAACCTTCTTCCTATTCTGCCTACAGACATGGAAATCAGGCCTAGATCTACCAATTCCTAACAGTGTGACTTCAGGCAAGTTAGGTGGCCACTCTGGATTGTAGTGTCATCATTTATGAAAATGTAAACAATGCCAGAAATGCACACTACCAGAAAATATCCTTGCAAGGACCAAATGAGATAACGTGTTTGAAGTGCTTGGCAGAGTACAGACATGTAAATCAGCACTTGAGTTTTGGCTATTCTATCACCAATGTCATCCATTATCATCCACATCACTACTATCATCACCATTTCCATCATCATCCCCATCAACCTCCATTATCATCACCATCACCATTATCACCATCCCCATTATCACTGTCCTCGTTTCAAAGGGATAATGTGTACCAAAGAAACAGCACACTGAGGACAGGAGAGGTGTGAGAAAACTTCACTTGCCTGCAAGGTAGATATGTCTTCCAAGATATTGGAGCTCATAACTATTACTCCAGTCTTGCTCCTTAGATTCCATAGGCATTGTCCCAAGCACACAAGACAATCCCAGGGACAGTAATGCAGGCTCTAATGCCTCCATTTCCCCTGGAACACAGTCTCTAAACCTCCCACAACAGGAACAGGGCCCAGCCATTCCAGACCTGAGTCTCTAGGGGAGAGTAAAGGGCCCAAGACCACCTCATTCTTAGTGGCCCAGAGGTAGTCCATGCTGTCAGGTCCTTTAAGATCTTTAACTCTCATACCCTCTTTGGCTCCCTCCTCCCCTCTGTTTTTCCACCTCATTCCCTCAACTCAGTTAAACAAATGAGCAACTTCTCCTCCTCAAGAACTGTGCTAAGAACTCAAGAAATAGTAGAGAACTAGATGGTGGTTACCTCCAACTTCAGTAAGCCTTCAGCCCAGGGGGGCAGTTGGACACCAGACAGGTAATTACAGTCATAGCTTCAATGTGCTCCACGCAGGGGGAAGGGGAAGGGAGATAGACACAGAAAGCTTGGATAGCATGTAATGTGGAGACTGACCTAGCTGGAAAACTCCAGGAAGGCTTCCCTTAAGGAAGGGACACCTACCCTGAGAACCGAATCATGAGCAGGAATTTTAACAGTGAAGGGATAGGGAGAAGTTAGGAAAAAGCATCCTAAAAAGAACAAGCCTGTACAGACGCCTGGAGGCACTTTGTGGACCCAAATGTCCACTGAGCCAAGAATGTTGGGGTAAAGAGAATGACGTATGAGACAAGGCAGACAAAATAAAAGGGGTTCTGACCTTCCTGGGTTTATCAAGCCAAGTAAAGGAGTTAGGGATTTTTTTCTTAAGTCCTCAGCACCCATTTAAGAAAAATTTAAGTTAAAAGAAAAAAAATACATGAGTCTTACCAATGCTTGGTTCATGCTTAAAAATGAGAAGGGCATAGAGTCCTGGCCATTGTCTCCTCTATCTCCTGGGACCAATCCAAGTAAAACCAGAAGGGTACTCACATTCACACACACATGGAGAGAAACAGAGAGAATGAGAGACAGACGGGGAGAGAGAGAACAAGCTGACAGACCGAATGGGGAAGACAGAGACACTCCAGGCACTTCCTTGAGCAGAGCACAGTTTCCTCCAAATCAAGAAGACCTGACAGATAACTGGCAGTTGGGCATTCCAAGCACCTGCTGCCATCTGCCCAAACCTTCTTTCCTCCAGCTTCCCCGTCTGCCCATGCCAGGGAGTCCACACTTAAAACTGTTCACTCTACACAGTGATGGGGCTGAATACTGATGTCTGCTAGGAATGCAAGCTCTCAATGGTCCCCTGGCTCCTCTCCCCTCAGTCAAACACAAGACATCCAAGCTGGAGGTCAGATGGAGAACAAGAAGTTTCACAAAGCCCCTTGTTCCTCTCTCCAAATGCTCTCTCTCCATCATGGGCATTTTCAGGAAGTAGGATGTCCCTGGATGGAACCCAAAGTTAGCCTCAATCACTCTGACAGCCCTACAGTCAAGTCTCCATCACTGGGACTTCCCAGGGGGAAGGCAGTCTGCGTCGCACAGCATTTTTAAAGAGTTTTAAGTGTTATTACTTTAAAGAATGACGGGAATAAAGCAGTTCTTAGGGGAAGTGCTTCAGGGGATAAAAAAGAATTGTCAGAATTAGAATAAATTATCGGGAAACAAGGAGAAGGGAAACTAGCTTATATGGGATTCCCACTAAGAACTGGGAACTGTATATGCGCTGCCTCTTTCAGTCCTCACAATCCTGTAACACAGGAACCACGATCATCTCCATTTTCCAGAGAGAGAAAATGAGGTCCAAGAGGGTAATGACATCGCTAAAGTTACAGCGTTAAGTGACAATAAAGCAGCCTAAAAGCAAATTCTAGGTCAGTCCCCAACCCTTGTTCATTCTTGTCTTCCCACACTGGAAGCACATTCATAGGCACTTGTGAAGCTCTTACAGTGTCTCAGAAAACCCCTAGAAGTAGTTCAAGGGCAATGGAGCCTCATGGTCAATAACCCAGGTTCCAGAGTCAGACAGCCTGGGCAAGTTACTTAGCCTCTGTAAGCCTCAGTTTCTTTACGTGTCAAATGGAGACAGTGGCACCCCCCTCCTTGAGTTATAATGAGGAATCAATCTTAAAATCCACTTAAGTAGCTGATTATGGTACCAGGCATTTGATATGTGCTTAATTTCTCTAATACTGTCATTATTACTAAGCACTTCATTTTATACTCTAATTACAGCAAGAAACCTGCAAGATGGCCCTGCCTCCTGGTATAAACCCCTTGTATAATCCCTGCAAGTGTGGGCTGAACTTACTGATTTGCTTCTAATGAAAGGAATACAGCAGAAGCAATGAGATGTCATTCCAGGTTAGGTTGCAAAAAAACGTGCAGCTTCTGTCTTGGTGTCCTCTCTCACTGATTTGTTCTCACTAAGGAAAGCTGATAACCTAGGAGATGCCCTGTGGAGAGGCCCATGTGTCAAGGAACTAATGTCTCCAGACAGCATCCAGAAAAGACCTGAGGCTCCCAGTCCAACCAGCCTTGTGTGTGAATCTAGACACAGACCCTCCCCAGCCAAGCCCCAAGGGGACTACATTTCCAGCTGACATGGTAATTGCAGCCCATGAGACATGATGATGCAGAACATCACCTAAGGCACTGTGCAACTCCTGACCCACAGAAACTGTGAGATAGCAAATTTTTTTTTAAGTTGCAAGGTTTGGGGGTCATTTGTTACTCAGCAGTAGATAACTAATAGTAGTAACGGAGTGGTGGAGTGGCAGAAAGAGAGGAAGAGAATCCCAAGCAGGCCCTGCAGTGTCAACACAGAGCCCAACGTGGGGCTCAAACTCATGAAACCATGAGATCATGACCCGAGGCTCATCCATATTTGTATTAACACAATAGGCCTTCGCTTTATCAGATCAGAAGGAAAACTTGAGCTCTGATCCTGTCTGGAGCATTATGAAAGACAAATTGGCATATCCAGAAGTAGCAAGGTTCACTGCATTTCTCACTGCCAAACATGGAGGCTGACAGCCAGGATAACCATACAGACAAGAAGCTGTCAGTCTCCAAGATGAGATCTGAAGGGTGTGCAAACTGGAGACAATTAGATTGGAAGGAGCCTTGGAAATCTAAAGCAACTCCACTGTGTTATAAATGCGGACAGGGGGCAGAGGCAATGTCTTGTGGGATCAGTCAAGCAAGGCTTCCTCTAGGGGCATCTGGATCCAAACCTGGGACAAAGAGTGGTGATAAGAGATCAGCAGTGACCAAGCGCATCCTGATGGACTTAATGATGTCTGCCAAGAGCATTGCTGGCACATACATCATGCTTCCCACCCTGCTATCAGTGCTTCTGGAAGGACTCAGAAAAAAAGGGGACTATATCTGCAGAACCCCAAGTCATAAGGGATGGTGAACTGTCACAATAAACCTATTTTCATCACTCCCATCATGCTTTGTAACATATTTTAAGGACTCCCCTACCTTGGGCCACAGACATGAAGGCTCTTTCTGGGGTTAGAACTATGAGACTTGGGTGTTGCCAGTTTTGTTGACTGATTGATGATTGATATATCAGTTCTACAGGGTCACCTTTCAGAGAAATTTTAAAAGCAAGGCATCAGAAAATGGTCTTCTCCTCCATAAGCTGCTTACAGCTGCTAAAGAGCAAAGATTATCACTTTTTTGTTTGCCTGTCAGGACCTTGAAAATATCCCTTATCCAAGAAGCAAACTAAGCCCAAAACTGCACTCCTCACCCCCAGGAAAAGCCATTCATCCAAAGGCTTCTAGGATAGTACAGGCCAGGACAGCCTGCTTTGTGCCCTACAGCGACACATTTCAAGCAGGGATGGCACGTATGCCCCCAAATTCTGCCCTGTGCCCTTGGCTGGCACCCTAAATCAATCAAGACATTCTTTATGAACCCAGGTGTGGCCTCAGATTCTGGGTACACACAGCACTTCAAGCACTGCCTATAATCCATCAGCAGTAGCATGGAACATTAGATTTGAATCAAGTGCCTGCTTGGTCTTCCTTCCTGGCTCACACCCTGAGTTTTGTCAGCAGCCCTGGCTTCCTTTCCTCCATGGGCTTTGCCCATGACAAGTCACACCTCATCAGCCAGCCCTGGATGTGCTCCGAGAGATAGGAGAAGCAACCAATCACACGTCTGCCCATCATCTCCTCGGCCTGAAGGCAAATTCCTTGCTTTCAAGTACAGAATGAAATAGACGACACTTTGAGCACATGGGAGTTCTAGGCATGAAGAAGTCACCTGTGTCCACAGCCTGAGAAATAAGGTCCAACATACGCTGCCCCACACACTTTATGGTTCACCTGGACCTCACCTCACCTGTCTTTTAAGTCCTGGGTCTCTGAAAGAGATTGGAAAAATCATCATGATGGTGAGAAGGGGTGTCCCACAGGTTTATCATGTGACTCACCACAATGAAAGTTGCCAGTGCAGGACCCTTACTGGAATGGGGTCCCTGCCATCAGCACCTCAGAGGAGGCTGTTAGGGGCTGAGTTGTGCCCCTCGAAAATTCACACATTGTAGTCCTAGCCCCTAGTACCTCATTAGTGGTTAGGTGTGATTAGGTTTAGAGACAGGGTCTCTACAGAGGTAATTAATGTTAAACGAGGTCAATGGGTGAGCCCTAATCCAACTTGACTGGTGTCCTCATTAGAGAGGAGATTAGCACACTGACACACAGAGGCAAGACAATATGAGGACACAGGAAGAAGAAGGTTGTCTACAAGCCAAGGAGAGGGGCCTCAGAAGAAAACAACCATGCAAGTCTTGATCTCAGAATTCCAGCCTCCAGAATTGTAAAAAAATGCATTTCTGTTCTTTAAGGCGCCCAATGTGTGATTAATTTGTTACAGCAGCATGAGCAAAGTAACACAAAGGCTGACATAGAAATTTTAGTCCAAACGAGGTTCATAGTATCTTCCTTTCCTAGGACATAGCAAATGGCCATGACCAAGAAAAAAGGCACACAGTTGGGTGGTAATAATATACTTGAGAGCTGAGAATGTGTTCCCATGGCTGTTGTTACAGGAGACAAAACAGTTAAAAGATTGTGGCACACAAGTATGACTGTCAACTATAAGTTAATTTCTATGTTGGGGAAGGATGCTGAATTTAAGGCACTGATCCTGCCTTAGAGGGCACCAGTTTAATGGGGAAACGAGGAAAAAAAAAATCAATTCGCCATGAAAAATGCCACCACAGAGGTAGAGAGCACCAGTGTCAATATCAAGAATAACAGGGGCGCCTGCCTGGGTAGCTCAGTCAGTTGGGCGTCTGATTTCAGCTCAAGTCATGATCTCACAGTCCGTGAGTTTGAGCCCCATGTTGGGCTTTGTGCTGACAGCTCAGAGCCTAGAGCCTGCTTTGGATTCTGTGTGTCCCTGTCTCTCTGCTCCTTCCCCCACTTGTGCTCTGCCTGTCTCTCAAAAATAAACATTTAACAATACTCAGGTGCATGGTTTAAAAAAAAAAAAGAAGGAAAAAGAACAAACTAACTCCTCCACTTCCAACAGTCAGAGTCTTTGAATATTTTTAGAATTAATATAGTTGTGTGGGGTATCACGCACGGGTATTCAATAATGTGATCATGTATGTGGCTCCAACCATCATGAAGGTAATTTAGCAATATCTATTGAAATTTAAAACACTCATACCTTTGATCGATCTGTTCCACCTTCAAGGATATATTCTACATAGATTTCCTTGAAAAATATGACAAGATATATGCACAATGATGTTCACTGAAATATTGCTTTTAAGAGCATATCAGTGGCAACAACCTGTCAAGAACAAACAAATCATGATACATCCCTATGAAAACATATTATGTAGTCACCACAAATAAAGGAATAAAACTCTTTGTGCTGCTATGGACAGAGCTCCAAGATAAAAAAGGAAAAGACAAGTTACCACTTATGTGACCACTTTGGTTTCTATGTTTAAGGCTGCATATATACAGTCACACACTAGCATAGCCATAGATGATTTTTCTAGAAGAAATTCAGAAAGCCATTGGGAAGGAGGACAGACTGGGCTGAGGGATGGGGGAATGAGGCACTTGGTAGCTTTCTGTCCCATTTGAACTGGCTAATTAAGTTAATTTTTAATGTCAGCATGAGTCATCTAGGTGATGGGATCATGGAATTTTCTTTTGTTTTCTTCATACTTGTATTTTGGAAAAGGCAGACTGTGGAAGCTGTTTTCTATATACAAATGAGGTAGAGATAGGTGAGGTGTTTGGGGGTGTGTAAGAGGTATGTATGTGCTTTTATCTCATCTTCCTTGAGACCTTTGAGAGAAATTAGGAGAAAATCCCCTATCAGCTTCAACCCATGGTCAAACACTTCAACACACATCATTAGTGATTCCAGAGAGCTCGGCAGGGATTTCTTTGTGTATCTCCCATTGAAAAGAAACCCAGATCACAAGCCACTCTGTGAATCTGAGATAGCTCCTATCTCTGAGGAGAGCCCTGCCACCTGAGCTTCTCAGTGGCCCTGGGACACAGCAGGCTCGAGCATGGAAACCATCTCTGACTGGCGAAAGAATGACCTATGGACACAGGTCAAGGTCCTGACCTGTTGGTGACTGAGATCGAAGATGGAGAAAGGCCAACAGGAAGGCAAAAACCCAGGATGTTGAGGACCACTGTCTGACTCTGCATTGGAGCAAAATGCCTGGCGCAAAAGAGGAAGCAGCTTTGGGTTCCAGCAATGTTTTAGGAAACCCAAGCTTTCTCTGTCTACCATGAATACAGGTAACGGGTACTCTAGGGAAAGAGTACCTCATATGAACCCCAGCCTCTTAGCACAGTTCTGGGAGGGGGTACTTTGGAATCAGAGAGATCTGGGTTCAAACTACATCTCTACTGCCCCCTAGCTGTGTGACCTTGGGCAAGTCACCTAACTTTTCTGTGCTGAGAGTCCGTGTTCTAGGACAGGAGAGGAGCAAGAAACACACCAAGAAGGGAATCACACGACAGCACCAACATTTGGTAAGTGTCAGGAAGGAAGTCAAATAGATTCTGTAATAACAGAGGTCAGGGAGGGCTCTCTGAAAAAGTGGCACTTAAAGCATGACTCCATCCTTATGTGACAGACTGTCTTGTCCATTGTATGAGCCAGGGTCCCAGGAAGGAATGGATGGGACACTGCACTGAGGGTCATTTGAGAGGAATTTACAAAAGGGACTACATATTTAAGTGTGGGCAAAGGATATGAGCACTACAAAAGAGAATACAGTGCTCTGGGGCTAGTAACGCTGAGATTCCAGGTTCTGCCACCATCTCTGAACCTGAGTACAGACAGAGAGGCTTGCCTGACATCTTCATTTAGGAATGCAGCAGCCCATAGGAGGAAGCAGGGTCTATAAATGCCCTGCCCTCTCCTCCCTTCTCCTACAACCTGATGTGACTCCCTACTGCCCAAACTCAACCAGCAGCCAGTGGGCAATAGAGCCTAGTGCTATGGTCTACACTAAGAAGCCTCCCAAAGCACAGCACAGGGTGGAGAAGAGCAGATAAGCAGATGCACTGCTACTTCTTCCTTCTGCACATCTGAATCTGGGGCTGGCATCTCAGAGAGGAATAGCACCTCTACTCCAGCATCCGTAAGGCCAATCAGAATTACTTTACGTATGTTTTATGTGTGCCTGTTTAACTTTAAATGCTCAATGGATTTGCTACAGACATGCTTCTCCATGCAAGGGATTTTCACTGTCTAGAGCTTTAGACGTTCCAGGTAATCGATAATGCTGTTGCTCTGACTCCAAATTAAATAGCTGCACATTTATTACCCATTACTGGAAGGCACACCAGGAACTCAGCCGCCGGGAGCACACAACCCCATAAACGCTAAGCCTTCCCTCTTTCTCCATTGGCCCACTCCAAAACTCTGTCGGCTCGGACAGTGTGAACACCACCCGCCCCACTTTTAGAAAATCAAACTCCGTTCGCTAGTCTAACCTAAATTGGGATGAAAAAAAAGCCAAGGCTCTGAAATTTACTCCGCCAAGCTGAGCCCCCAGGGAGAGGGTAACATTTGGCTGTGGAATCAGGAATGTTTGGCTGCCTCTTCTGTCACCTGCTCCTCCAAGGGAGGTGGGGGATGCAGAATTTCAGTTCTATGGGCTATGCATTCCTTATTCCCTTCCTACTGAGCTGTTGAAGCCAACAAGAATGGCTCCCTAAAAGTGGGTAGGCCAAGCTAGCCACCACGATGTGCAGTGAGAAGCAAGGAGAAGCAAATTTGGGGTTGGGTGAGGGGAGCTCTCCATCACATCCTGTCTGCCTGAGCTGACAAAGAAGTCACACTAAATGGCTGGGGAAAGACCTTAGTGCCTTAGCCAGAAATGCCCTTCAGTGACACTACACATCGTCGTGCAGGTTTGCATGTCTAGGGAGACCTTTCTGCAGTCAGAAACTGTGAGGCATCCACAAGAGAAGGAGCCGTGAGGAATCCACCCTGACACACAAGGCCATTGAAAAGGGTGAGAGTTTGGAGAATATGTGCCCCGGCTCCCTTGCAATTAGGATGCTTGCAATTAGGATGAGCACTGACAGAGACTGTGCATCCAAAATGATCTAGGAAAAAAATCAGAACTAACCCCATTAGATGCCCCATCCCTACTCAGCATCTTGTAGATTAAGAGCAACAGCCAGTGCAATTACTTCAATCACTTATGCAAAGTAAGACCGTTTCCCAAATTGGAAATGACAGTCTGGGCCACCTGGTAGGGAAGACAGCCTGCCCCCATGAGGGGGGCTGAGAATTTCTTTGCTAGTCCTTTGAGTCTTTGCTTGGTCATGAGAAAATCATAATCAAAATCAGTATCTCCTTTACCAGGACCCACTATCATCATCAAATCCTCCACCAAAGTTAAAGTATGGTAGGTTTTTTTGTTTTGTTGTTTTGTTTTTTTGTTGTTTTTGTTTTGTTTTGCTTGGGGGGTGGGGATTGGCTCTAGGACTTGCAGATAAAAAGTAGCCATCAAGTACCCACATGATGTTGAGAGATTCCTCAAAAAGGTTGTACAGTCAAAATGTGTTATCAGCATATCAAAGGTGTTGATAAACCCTGCAGTGAACAAACGTAATTAGCTTTGTTTTCCAAACTTACATGGCCATAGTAATATGACCACCACTTTCCTTAAAAAACGGCTCAGAGTGGGGAGAGAGGGGTAGCAGGTAGTAGGGTGGCACCTGGGTGGCTCAGTCAGTGTCCCACTTTGGCTCAGGTCATGTTCTCACGTTTCCTGAGTTCGAGCTGCACGTTGGGCTCTGTGAACCTGGAACCTGCTTTGGATTCTCTCTGTCTCTCTCTACCCCTCCCCCCACTCATGCTCACTCTCTCTCACTCTCCAAAATAAACATACATACATACATAAAACATTAAATAATTCAAAACAGAAACAGCTCTGGGGTCCTAACATTATGAACACCCTACACAATGAACACAAGGCACACAGCTCGAAGTCAGTGGTCTGGATATATGCTGGAATCATATTGGAGGTTTTCAAAAAGACCACATCTGAGTCCCACCTCACTATAGATCAGCTGCCAACACATCAACAGTCCCCCTCCCATACTTACCTGAAGACCATACCTAGTACTTCATCATCAACCCCCACAACAGTCGACACCATAAAACACTAACCAAAAAATGGGACACTTTGCTAAACAGTTCAGAGGCTAACAGGATGGAGGAAACTGTTTTACAGGGCACTGCACAACTTTGAGACAATTCCTTTTAAAAATCTCTGATCCTTCTCCAAAGTTTTCCTCCAGATGACAGATGCTTTCTGTCTTCTCTCTTCTTCCATTTCTCTCCCTACCCAATGGCCTCTAAACCTCTATTACCCTAGCTAATTCTCTTTTGAACCTAAGCCTGTGCAACCTACTCAGGAAGTAGTCCTGCAGAGTAGCTCAAAAGCAGCATTCTGTTCTTACTAAAATTGTCCCCAAGGGACTTGCCCCTAATCCCAAATAGCCAAATCAAAGTGTATTTTTCAAATCCATATACACAAAAAATGTCACTTACAAAAATTCATTATGTACTCTTGCAGCTAGGTAGAGAGGCTGACATTTTTTACAAGACTGGCTGGGGGGAACTAGACAAAGGCTAACCAGGAGGGCTGCATGTAAGAGGTAAAACTCCAGCCATCTTGAGCAAAGGATTCATATAGAAACAATGGGAAGAACCCAGAGATTAAGGACAGGGTCTGTAGAAATCCCACAGGCTGGGGAAAGAGCTGGGAGAGCAGAGAGAGACAGGTAAATCTTCAGTAGGGCTAGGAACAATACCAAGCATGAATCTTGCCCTCAGCGTGTGCCAGTCACTGATCTAAACACTTCATTTATCTTACTTTGCTTAAACCCTACAGCAATCCAATGAGACCAGTTATCCCAGTGAGACAGTAGCAGGGCTGGGATTTCCATCAGGACAGTTGTCTTCAGGGTCCATTTGCTTAACCACTGCACTCAAGAGTAATGAACTAGAGCAACAATAAAAACAAGGCCACTTAGAGTGATTACGTTCTGGAGTAATCTGGAGTCATCTAGAATCTTGCTATCACACAAAGGCATTCAGACTGGTAGCATCAGCATCACCTGGAAGCTTGTAAAAAATGCAGCATCTCAGGCCTCACTCCAGACTTACTGAATCAGATTCTGCATTTTAACAAGCACCCCCAGGGGCTCTCTCGACACCTTGAAATGTGGGAGGTACTGGTCTAGAAGTGTGCGGTCGATAACCTAAATCTATTTCAAGAAAGGAGCCCTGTGGGTGGAAACAGAGCAGGTAAGAGCCCTGATGAACTGCCGGGTGTAAATACATTTCCAAAGCCACCTACAGCTGGCAGCAGTCATTTCTGACAGTGAACAAAACAGCCGCGGTTAAGAGCTAGCGTCAGTTCCAAGTACTAACGGCTCTGCCACCCACTCAAATGTGTGACCTGGGGCAAGTTACAAAACCCCAAAGACTCACTTTCACCATCTAGAAGTGAAGGCAAAGGATAGTTCCTCCTTGGGTCGTCCAGAAGATTAGGTGAGAAATTCTGTATCCGGTGCTTAGCACAATGCCCATTATATATTAACCCCTCCACAAACGCTACCCATCACTATGATGACATCAAAATTATAACTTAGGGACATTAAGCTGGCTCTGAAGGTCTCGATTACAGGGCCAAAGGCTGTGAAGACAGAAGAATTCACAGAGAAAGGCCAAGTGCAGGTGAACTCAACTTTCTCATCTTGCACGGATGGAGTTAAAGATAGCATTTCATTCTTGACCTTGACTACCAGACACAAGGGTTACAGCATCCTTCTCAATGAAGTGAAGGGCAACCACATGTAGAATTAGTAACAGGATTCCTACCTTTCAAACCAGTGGGTAAGATAAAAGCAAATCAAACAGAATCTGCAGAACCAAGAAGACAGAAAACACATTAAGCAGAAAGAAAAGTTCTTTTTAATGAATTTTTTTAATGAGAGTTGATCAAACATGTATATTATGACAAATACACTGAATTCCTCTATGAAAAAGCTAGGACGCTGGGTAAATAAACAAGATCCATCCGTAATCTACTTCCAATAGATACTTGCAACATAAGTAAATTAAAAAACAGTAACAATGAACGGATGTGTCTAGGCTTATGAGAACCAGAGAAAGATAGAAAGCAGCATTGATTTCAGAAAAACCCAAGGCAGAAAGCATTAACCAAGCTCCACATGGCCATTTTATATCCAAAAAACCTTCAATCCATAACCAATGCTAGCCAACAGCCTTTGTGAGCCAAATGACAAGGGCTCAAAATAGATAAAGTACAGACTTTGAACAATACCAAGAGAAGCTGACAGGAATATAGTAGCTCTGGGAAACCCTAACCAACCCATCCAAATAAAGTAACCAAGGCTTCTGCACTGTAAATTAATAAGGTTTGTAAGACAGAGAGCACACCATTACAAGTGTCCAAACGGTATCTCAGAAAAATTCAGCCAGACTTGCCCATTTATCCATCCATCAGTCAACCCACTCACCCACCCACCTATCCATTCATTCGCTCATCCATCCATCCATCTGTGCAATGTGCATTAAGAATCAACTCTTTATCAGGCACCGGGGATCTAATGGAATAAAAAGATAAAGTGCTTCTTATTAGGATTATTACAGGCTTCCTCCATACACAAAGGAAAAAGGAGTAAGTAGACCAAGTAATTAAAACAGAGGCATGATGATAAACAATGGGATATGGTAAAATGCAACAGGAGTAACAAGGTGTCAGCTAAGGTCTCAGGCTTGCATTCAATTAGACATGGGAAGAAAAATGAGCAGGACCTGATTCTTGAGGAGCTTGTATTTTACTAAGAGGGAGTCAAGAAAATAAACATGAGAACAAGATTATTATTTCAGATCATGCTGTGTGCCATGAAGAAGGTAAGATAGACAGAAAAGGGCATGTTTGGGGCAGGAGGTGTTGATACTTTGGCTACTCACCAGAGGCTCCTTAAAGAAGGTGGCATGAGATCTGAGAGCCTCCAGGAGCAGGAGACTATAGAGGCCAGGTCAGAAATGTGCCTGGGATCCAGCTCCTTGCCAGAGTGTTTGGGTATTATTCTTAAAACCATGGGAAGCCTCTGGATCTGCCTGAGTAGTCTGAGAAGTGACTCCCTGTGGGTATGCAGCAGCCCTAAGGATGCCAAGGGTTCCTTAGGTAGTCAAACACCCTTCTAAAGCCAGAACTACCTATACAGGCAGACTTGCAGCTTCCACAGAGGCTCAGATGGTAAATCCTACTCTAATTACACTGGTAATTATGAAGTGACACTTACTGAGCAGCAAAGAGCATTCCTTCTGTTAGGAAATGATCCCTGGGAAGCCAGTCCCAGCCTCTCTAACAGGGAAGGTGCTGTGAATTTACAAACAGCTGATGGAAGGATGTGAGATCCAGTCTAGACAGGCACCATCAGGAGAAATAAGGAGCCCAGGCATTGGGAAGAGACTCGACTGAACATCCACACTGCCACTCCCTATTCTAGAGGCAGCATCAGAAACAGCAAATACTTCACAGTCACTAAGACCTTGATTTTAATCCTTGTCCTGGCCTCAGTGAGTTGGGTGACCTGGGAAGGTTATTTACTTCTCTGGACAAGAGGTTTTCCACACACAAATGGGTTTAACAACAGCCTTCCTCGTCAGGGTACACCTGCACACAGTAGGTGTCTGAGAAGTGCCAGGCCTTTCTCTTCAGGCTCTCCCACACCCCTTGGTTGGGAGCTCAGGAGGGAGAAGGAAGGAACGGAGAATAAAAGTAAGGCAACAGCCAAACACACAGTTATTATGCTCCCTGGTGATGGTGGAAGGGAGTTAAAGAACCGGTGATAATAAGATTCTTGCCCCGTGTTCCCTGTGACGGCGAATAACACAGACATGAGAACAGAGCATCCATCAGAACTCAGAGACAGACGAAGACAGGTGATCAAAGGAATAAATCCTCTGCAATCTGAAAAACAGCCTGCCTGCTTTCATCCATCTGGGAGGTAGCGAAAGGACTCAATCTCTGACCAAATGCATACTTTTCTACCCAAACCACCATAGGTGTGGCAGGTTTCTAGAACAGATCACCTTGGGGCTAATCAATCTTCTCTAGGTCTGGCCATGTCTGCCAGTGCCTCAACCCCACCCCCCACCCCCACTCTGAGCTAAGCTTTAGAAATACACCACTGCCAGGGAGATTTATCCATTTTAAAAGGTCAGAGAATTACTGCCATTGAAGATTGTGCACGGAGCAGGTGTAAACATGCCCCAGCTCCACCCCATGCTTTATCACCCTCAGGAGAGGGGGACCTGGGGAAGCAGTTGAGGCTCCAGGAAGTTACTTTCCAAAGAACGTTTAACTGCTTGGTATCTGGGGAGCCAAGGACTCCGTGTGGGTGGGACCTACCTGTCTATGTCACCTTTCTCACCAGAGAAGCATCTGCCTCCAGCTTCCTCGGCTGCCAGAAAAGCTAGGGATCTGGACCTTCCCTTCCTGTTTTGTGGAGCATCCCTCTGCAAGAGAAGAATGATGAACAACTCCACACAACAGGTCCAGACCTCACCCCCATCACTCAAGTATTGACAAGGCAAGGATGCACTGTCAGTTAAAAAAAAAAAAAAAGAAAGAAAAAACAAAACACCACCACGTCGACCATCAAAACCAGATAATCTGTTTTTCCACACACTGGTTAGTAAACCACTAGCAATAAAGAAGAACAAATCACTGCTGCCACAACACGAATTCCCATTTTCTCAGGACCAACAAGAACTTCAGAGCACCCCAAGATGCTCTGGGGGCTACGTGGGTTCAGCAGACACAACGGTAATGAGGTATTTAGAAAACAACAAATCACTGCACACTAGTATGGAAAATGTTGATGCCTAGAGGAGTCTGGAGGAACCAGCAGGCAAAGCAGGAAGAAACCACAGTGTGGAAATGCACAGACCGAGGTTCAAATCCCAGCTCTGCCAGTTACAAGCTGTGGGACTGTGGTCAAGTTACCTCATCTCTCTGGGCTTCTGCCCACCATGGTAGCAAGAGGGCTGATGAGACCTAGCCTGCCTAGGTGCCATGGAGGGTGAGGCTGACCCAAATGTTATCAAAGAACTCACAGCTGATGCCCAATGAATCGGTATTAGTTTGTCAAGTTGACTTTGTCAGCACTAAGTTTTATATACATCTATACAAAGAGAGAAAGAGACAGAGAGAATTAAATAACTCAGTCAACCAACCTATCAACAAACTGACTCTATCAAATGACTCAGCAACTGCATAGACCGTCCAAAGTTTAGAGGTCAAGATGCCCAATGGAAAAAGAGGGTAAATCAGAGACGAGCAAACTCACTGGACAGGTTGCCCAGGAATGATACATTTCGTCCCTTGAGGTGAGAGGAACCTGCCTGCCCTTCCCTGTCCTTTCCACCCTTTTTCCCCAGTACTGTGCACAGACTAGAACGTGCTAACCAGGGACAACACCCCCAAGGGCAGGACAGCATGGTGGTTGAAAACATGGCCCCTAGAGCAGCCTGCCGGGCTTCAAAGGAGTTTGGCAGTTCTTCGAAAGTTAAACACAAAATTATTCTATGACCCTGCAATTCTACTCCTAGGTATCCACCCAAAACAATTAAAAACAGGACTTCGAATATTTGTACATGCATGTTCACAGCAGCACTGTGCACAATAAGCCAAAATACTCACCAACAGACGAGTGGATCGACAAATGGAGCATATCCCTATGATGGATTGTTACTCAGCCATCAGAGGAACAAGAAAGAACTGATACATGATGCAACAGGGATGGATGTTGTAAATGTTATGCTCGGTGAAAGAAACCAATCGCTAAAGGCCACATACTGTATGATTCCATTCATAGGAAATGTCCAGAACATGCAAATCCGTAGAGACAAAAAGTGGTCGTCGGGGCTGGGGAGGGAAACAGGGCGTGACTGCTAACATGGTTCCCTTTTGGGTGATGAAAATGCTTAGGGGCAGCAGTTGACCACACTAGGAATGTCCCAAATGCCACTAAATTGTTCACATAAAAATGGCTATTTTATGTGTATTTTTCCTCAGTAAATTACTTTTACTTATTCAAATTCTTCTACCCATAACTGGCAGCTACCAGCAAGAGTCTGTGGAGGATCTCCAATGGGCAGTGACACCTGCAGGCCGAGAAGGAACAAGGGAGCACGGAGCATGCTCTCATCACCACTCCAATGACAGAGACCATAGATTCAGCCTCCTTGAGCACTGACATCACCTCCAGGCCACTCAAGGGCCAGCCATGCTTCTCCCCAGTTTCCATCACACAAGAAATTTACATGTGTAATAAAAAGCCACTATCTTGATACTAATCTTAGAAAGGAAAAAAAAAATCTTACATTTGTATTAATTTTTCTTCCCGGGTTTTAATTGAAGAGAGGATACAGTGTCATGAGGGAAATAAAACCTTACTTCATCTATCCAAGGGCCATGTGGCTTCATTAGAAGTTACATTAGCTCCTCATTAAGCAACAATAATGTGGAGTCAGAATCAATGAAAAAAAAACGCATTGCTCCAAGGTATAGATCCGTTTGGTTCAATTATATTCTTACATGGCCAAGCTCCAGTGGCTCCGACACTAGTAAAAATGTGTGATGCCAGAAGATGTGGCTTCCCTCCTCCGCCCTGAAAGCTGAACAACGCAACAGAGGCAGGGGCATGGCTTCCATCCTCACTACCACTCTCATCGTCTCTAATATGAGACCCTCTAACCACTTACCCACCCGCACCCTGGCAAAACTGGCTTCATTTCTAGAGCTTGTTCATCCACTGTGCCAAGCAGGCTCAATGTCACCAGCCTACCCTGATCCACTGGCAGAGACTGCTCTGCATGAGGGTTGAATTCTGCTGTGGTTGATTATAGATGTCTGCTTCAGGCACAGGACTGGAGTGCTGTGCCTGATGGCACATATGTGCCTGTTATGCTTAGGAGCCCCTCCAACTGAGAAGGGAGCTTGAGGAAACTCTTGGTTACTCACCCTGGCAATTCCCGCTCCTCTCCTTAGCCACACCCCTACATGGCCGGGCTGGGTTTTTCACGGTTACAGAGTTCATGAAACTTTTCACCTCCTTCTTTTTCACCCAACTTAAACAAAAAACTTAAGTCAGGTCCAAAAGAGTACTTACCTGACCCTCGACCAGGCTGTATGGCAGGGACAGTAGATCCTGCATTAAAAAAAAAAAAAAAAAAAAAAATACAAAGACAAGAAATGCTGAGTTCCACATTGCAACAATTGCTTTTCCTATGTTTTTCTCTTAGACAAAGTAATTACATCCCTTGTAAAGAAATATTCGATTTATTCAATCCAAAAATACCCATGGAGCACCTAACACATGCCTGGTGCTTTGTAGTCTCTGTTTCTAACAATAAACAACATGGCAAATTCCTGCCATGGGGTGGGAGGAAGAAGAGGGAAAACACAGCAAATGTGGAAGGTAATACATAATAGATGGAAATAATACCAGACAGTGGTAAGTCGAATGATGATACAATGGGTTATGGGGTGCAGAGGGGGGAGTGCTACTGTAGACTGGGGGTAGGGGTGGGGGGTGTTCAGAGTGAATGACAGGAAGGAACAGACATATCTGGACTAGGTATTTTAAATGCAGGGACAGCAGGTACCAAGGCCCAGGGCAGGCACAAAGCAGCAAGGCTAAAATGGCTCGGAGTAGTCAGACATCAGACAGGCAGGCAGGGACCAGATCACATATGGCCTTTAAGGCTGATGTACAAATTTGGATGTTTTTCTAAGTAAGTTAGGAAGCCACAGGAAGATCTTACGTATCTTTTCACAGCACCAAAAGCTCTATCCTACTCAGCTCAATAGCCCCAGGTAGCCCCATTGGAGCAGAATGATCTGCGCACATGCTTACCTCCTCCTCAGAGGGCTGACCCAGCTGCCAGCATAGGAAGGGCCATGGCTGGGTCGAAGGGGCAAAGGTGAGTTGCAGAGATACTTTCTGAAATGCCAATCTCAGGGCCAGCCTGCACGGAAGCCCCAGACATCACCCTCCAGTCCAAAATGGTTTCCCAACCAAAGTTGAGAGAAGGCAATACAAGCTTCCCTTTTTCCTGAGGCTTAGATGGAGCCCTTCACCATGTGACTGTGGACTCTGCCAACTCCTCAGAATGAAGACAGCAAGACAAGAAAATCCATCGCCCAGCCTGTTCCCAGCTGAGGATGACCCCCTGGGCAGTGGCTGGTCCCAAGCAGGGTTCGGGGCCCAACGAGCTTAACCAACCAGCACCCAAATGACAATTAGATTAGATACTGCTCTGCTTTGCTGCCCAAGAACTCAGGCCCAGCTGACCTGATCACCTGGAGAAGCAAACACCCAACCCTTCCCTCCCACCAGTACCCCTTGCTGCATTTAAGGTTCGTCATGCTACATTCGCAGGGTGGTCATGTAGATTAAATAAGATACCACTTGACCGGTTCATTGACAGGCCTTTACACTCAGTAAAGGCCTGAGTGTTAAGAGTTGTTGTTAGCAAGTTTATTAACATTGATGGTCAAGCCCAGGCCCAAGACATTGACAATGAACACGGACTAGGACCAGTCAGCACAGTCCATTTACGTAAAGAGAAATGCTCAGGGGTAGGATTCTGAGCTAGAGCCACAATTTGGAAGGAGGTCATCTGTAGAGTGGATGCTGGATAATTACCTGAAGGATGAGCTGCTTCTCTGCCTATCTCCAAAGGTGATGCACCCAGGAATGCCTGGGGCTTTTCCCTCCTGTTCGCAAGGTGTAAAACCAGAAGGCTTGGTACTGTCTGCCACTTAAGCTACGCTGCCCACTCAGGTGGGTCCCTGGCCTTATGTTTACAAGGGAGGTACACCTGGAGAGGATGTGTAAGGTCAAGCCTGGGGTCTGTATATGTGGGTTAGACAAATACAGACCTTTCCCCTGGGGTCTTAGTACCAAGCACTGGGCCTCCCTAGGCTTTCCTCCACCCGTTATCCCTCCCCTTCCTTACCTACAAACTCTCCTTCAAACCAGGACCCAGAAACGTATCTAAAGCTTGCCCGCCCTTCCTTTCCTGGTTCCCTTATGCCCTTTACAAACAATCAAGCTCTGTTCTCTTTGCTTCCCTCCATGCATCCTCCGGGACTGGGCTCAACATGGGAGACACAGTGGGAAACACAAAAGGACAGGCCCCCAGTGGCACTTACCTGTGGGAGGAACAGACAGAAATCAGGGGATCACAAAGTACAAGTGAGGCCACAGCTCTCAAGAGGAGTGTGTGGGTCTCCTTGCCACTGTCTCATTTGCTCCTCAGTTCCTGTGGCTCCTGCCCATCTGGTCTGCCATGGTACAACCAACCAGAGCTCCTTCTGCCTTCTCAACTTGGCAGGAGCCCCCAGCAGTGACTCTCCACTCCCTTCTTAAAGCACTGTCTTGCCCCCTTTTCTGACTTCCTTTCCTCAAGTGCTTCTTCCCTGGGTTCCATTTTCTGTGCCTGTTGCAAGAACACCAGCATCTTCTGCACACATCTTACTTGCCCTCCCTTGGGGCCACTTACTGAACCCCTTGAGACCTCATTTCCCACCCCCTCTAGGACCCCTGAGTGTCTGCATCTAGTCCTGACCTCCCCTTGCCCCCAAGCTGACTGTCCTCCATTTCCCAGAACCACTGACATTTTAATTCCATGGGGCCCAAGCCAAGCTCTCCTCTAGCCACCAGCTGCACCTCCTCCAGCTCGGGGCCTTGGGGCCTGCCCTCACTCACCCCCACACTCCTCGGGCTGGTCCACTGCAGCTGTGTCTCTCACACTGCACTCTTCTTGTCCCTGATCTGGTTACTACATAATAAGAGACTCTTCAAAGACACATCTCTGTGCTGCTGAGAACAATTTGGCTCAAAGGAAGGGGACCAGCAGGAAAATTTGGTCCAAACAAATATTCCGTGGCAGTTTTTCAGGGTGTTGGTCATCGTGCTGTGCCATGAAGTGGTTTCATACACTTCTCATACATCTTTAACCACTTGGATGCATTTTCATCTTGTATTAAGAGTTTCATTTTATTTCGTTTGAGAAATCAAAGCCCACTATTGCCAAGCTCAACTGTAACTAATGGCAGATACAGCATTCATCTAGATGAGCTTCATGTAACAGTCCCTTGAAAAGCAATGTATGTGCTTTATGTCAATGTGCTGCCCTGTGAAAATCCATTTTGCTGTATGTGTGATCCTGGAAAGGTAAGGTGTCAACTGAATTTATATAAATCAAAATCATTATTTTCCCCACCACTCTTTTCTGAATTATAAACGAAAAAGTCCCTATCACTCTCCAGTCACCCCTAAGAATCACGGATGCAATTTTGACGAATTTTCTTTCAGCCTTTTCTTAAGCATGTACAAACATACTTGCCTATATATGCATATATACAGCCACACAAATATACTTTACAAAGTGGATGAGAACTGTAGACATTGAGGCACCTGTATACTTGCTTGTGCTTTTTATAATCTTAATGATAGAGGGTATCTTTTCCAGATTGTTCATGTATAGTTGGGTTTCTCAATTCCAGCACCGTAGAAAATTTGGACTGGATAACTCTTTGTTGCAGGGAGGGACCCTGGGTTCCTTGAGGGACCTTTGAGATGTGTAAAGAACGCATGATGTGGGGCCATCTTTTTTAACAACTGCGCACAATTCCATACTATGGGTGCACCATAACTTAACTGTCCTCCCTACTCAACGACATTCAAAATCTTTTTTTTTTAATTTTTACTTGTTTTTAAGAGAGAGACAGAGGCAGAGAACAAGCAGGGGAGGGTCAGACAGAGAGGGAGACAAGGAATCCGAAGCAGGCTCCAGGCTCTGAGCTGTCAGCACAGAGCCTGACACGGGGCTCGAACCCACAAACCACAAGATCATGACCTCAGCCAAAGTTGGACGTTTAACCTGACTGACCAACCCAGGCACGCCTCAAAATTTATTTTAAATTCATTACAGGGAACTGATGGTTAAAAAAAAAATCACTATGTATCATGAGTCATTTTAGTCTATCCTTTTCCTAAAATTTCCATTACTGTGTATCTGGTTTGTTTAAAACAGACAGGTCCTCTATGCAGATTAGGCAGCTCTTTGTTCATGTGATGCGTCATGGGTACAACTCCACCTGTGTCAGGGAGAGAAGGGTGATCTTCAGTGCCATGATGGCATCGGCAGGTGGCACTCTCATGCACTGTGGGCAGGGGCAGCGATTGCTACTACCTGTCTGGCAGGCAATCAGGCAAAACAGATCAAGAGCCATCACCCTGTCTAACAATCTATTTCTTGTTCAGTAAAATTAAGTGGATAGCTCCAGTCTGTCCCTTCCCTTCTCTTTAGGCTGGATGAACTCACTGAAGCTAGATGGCTCTCAAAGATAAATGCCTGGTCCTTCTCAGAAAGACAATTAATGAGCTCAGAGACTGCTTAAACCAAGATGAAATGTGAGATTAACAGACACAGGGACATCTATCCACCCTGCCAACAGGCTATCTCTTCCTCGCTGGGCTGTTTCATTAGATTCCGCCAAGGAAACCCACCAAATGCACCATGGCTATCGGGGCTATTTTTGAGATAATTGCAAGGCTTGGGCTTGGATCCACTTAAAGGCAGAAATATGGGACAGAGAAGGATTAAGGCAAACCTTACCCCTTTCTCCTCTGTCGAAAAGGTCCCAACAGGCTTTAAAGGGAAGAGAAAACCGCATGAAACTTTCATCAGAGCCTGGTTGGTTTGCTGCAGGAGCTGTGGGGCCTGAAGTTCCAATTCTGAACAGTTCCCAGTACAATAATTAGGCACCTTTCCTCCCTGCAGGTCTGCTCATCTCCTCACCTACTCCCTCCCACCTCTACTCTCTATGTCTGGAGTAAGAGCTGCCTTTAGGGGAGAGGGGGGCAGGGGAGAGAGGAAGAGAACGAAAAAGGGAGAAGAGAGGCAGACAACAGTTAAGGACTATGTCCCAACTACACTCTGGAATTACCAGACCACTGCACTCTTCGGATGCTCAGACGTTACTCCCCTATACATCATTCTTAAAAACTGAACCCAACCTCTGTTCGCATACATAATCTTGAAGGCAGGTAGACCACGACAGGGCTAAGTCCCATCTAGGCCAGCTGTCCCTTTTCCCTTCCAGCCTACAATCTCCTAGAAGGCACACCAAGAATGAGAAACTTCAGGGACCCCTCAGAAAGGACCTAGCTTGCCTATAGCTTCTCCATTCCTCTGCCCAGTAAAGAGGAGAAACAGTCTTTCTACAAACACTCCTTTCCTTGTCATACGTTTCGTGACCAGAATTTCAAACCTGTCATCTGAATGTGTCCCCTCACCACCCCCCCCCCACCTGATGACAAGCACAGTAACATTGTGAGATAAAGCAGTGATATTCATAAGAACTGGAAAGAGAAATCCAAGCGGGTGACGCACTTTGCTCCTGCAATGGGATTAGAACTTGGATTAATCTTTGCGCCTGTTCCTTTGTGCCCTTCCTTATATAAGACTTTTCATCAGTCAGAGGCATCCTCCTTGCCTGAGGGAAGATTAGGATTACTTTAGCAGGAGTCAAAGGAGAAAGACGGTGCTCAGTCTTTTTGAATTCCAAAGAAATCTGCCAAACCAGTGCCTATACAACATTCGCACCATTGGAGGGAGATCATGACACCAAGAATGATTGCACCCCACCACTATTTGGAAGGAGCCTTCCACTACCACAGCTGCCCAAAGACTGTGGATGGTCCAGGACTCCCATTCATGCCCAGAACCTTGCAGAGCTCCAAAACCTTCTCCATGTGCCCCCCCCACCCCCGCCTTTTCAGTGGTGTCCCTTCTTTTCAAAGGAGATATAGAAGCCTTTTTAAAGTGACCAAAGGGGTTATAATGGTATAGACGAGACAGCAGTGAACTCCACCCCATTAAACCTGCATTGAAACATTTAATCCTCACATCCTGTCTATGTATGTATTTATTATTCTGGATTCACATATCACAAAAACAGAGGAGTTCTCAGGCCTCCATACTCAATGAGCTGGGATTCAAACCTGCTCTGCGATGCTGATTCCAAGGCCTCTCTTGTCCACTGATTACATCATATAAATGAAAGATCAGATCTGACACTGTGCTGAGGGACACACACTTGCCCTCAGGTGGCTTCCAGAAAAGGGATATCCTAACAGAAGTAACAAGTACAGCACTCCAGATGAGGAAATGAAGCGTATCAGCTGGGTCTTCAAGCAAACAGATGCCAAGGCGGAGTCAGTCAGGTACATAGATTTACTAGGGACTAACACTTGAGTAAGCAGTGGGAGAGTATTCCCCCAAAAAAGCATGTGCAATTCCCAACTTCTCATAACTTGTCAACATGACCTTCTTAGGGAAAAAGATCTCTGTAGATATAATCAAGCTAATATGATGTTATACTGGATTTGGGGGGACTCTAAAAGCAAAGACCATGTCCTCTCAAGAGAAAGTAAAGGTAGATTTGAGACACAAGAGACACAGACACAGGGGAAACCCACATGAAGGCAGAGGTTGGAGAGATGTGGCCACAAGCCAAAGAACACCAGGG
Source organism: Panthera tigris (assembly GCF_018350195.1). Taxonomy (NCBI): domain Eukaryota; kingdom Metazoa; phylum Chordata; class Mammalia; order Carnivora; family Felidae; genus Panthera; species Panthera tigris. The sequence goes on from NC_056675.1 coordinate 36,859,288, forward strand.
GCCACGAGAAGCTGGGGCAAACAAGGATGGATCCTCTTCTAGAGCCTTGGGAGGGAGCACAGCCTTACCAACACCTTGATTTTGAACTTCTGCCTCCAGGACTTGAAGAGGATAAACTTCTGCTGTTGTAAGGCACCCAGCTTATGAACATTTTTCCCAGCAGCAGAGCACTGACAGAGCTGCCCAAGAGAAAAGGAGCCAGCAACACTGGACAGGCAAACTGCCAGACATGCCTGCATATCTAACACGGTCTGGCAGTTCCCCAGGGACTCAAGAGCCCAGGCTGCCCATTCCAGGAGTCCCATGTCATACGGAAATGGCCCGGCCCTTGAACACAGTCTTTCATTCATTGGCTGGGACCAACCTGAGAAGAGCAGGACAGCTCAAGTGCAGAGGTGGGACTGAGGACCTAACAGCTGGGGGCTGTCATCTACCCACACAGGGCAGGGTGGGTTCTGCATCTGCCTTAGCATGGACACAGGGAGAATGGGACCAAAGTTCCACCCCATTCTTAAATCCCCGCCTCCCAGTGTATAACCCCCAACATGAAAGGAATCACCAGTCCCAGCACCTGGCTGCCTCATTCAGTCACCCATTCACTCCACCACGGTTGCCTGTGGGCCTGCTGAGCCCCCACGCTATGCTCAGTTAACTGGTGATCCTGTGTGAGCCCAGAGCAGCTCCTGACCCCTAGGACCTGCATGCTAGTTGAGGGGACACAGCAGGCTGAAAGGTGCTACAGGTGAGGCTGGAGGGACAGGTGGGCAGAGTATCAAAGACAGCTTGGAATCCACGGTCATCAGGAGCCTGGAGTTTTTCAAGTGCAAAGGGAAGTCACTGGACATGAGAGCAGGGAGGGATGGAGCCACCCTGATACTCATATGGAGAATGATTCAGAGCCAGAGTCAAAATAGCCTATCAGTTAGGATGCTTCTGTGGTTCCTGCAAAAGGTCAGGGAAGTGTGAATGATGTCGGTGGTCACAGAGAAAAGGTGACAGACTCAAGAAATATTGTGGAGATACAATCAAGGGAACATCTGGTGTGTCACAGGGGTATTTGTGTTGGGGGTAGTGGGGCCAGGAAAGTGTCATTATCCCAGGTTTCCTGACTTCCATTTCTGGTGGACAGTGATGCAGATTAGTGATCTGGGAAAGATATGGGGAAGATCAGGACTGGGGAGGAAGAAGAACTGGGAGAGATCAAGAAAGTGTTTGATAGACATGTGACATGTGAGATGTCCATGAGATATCCATTTAGAGTGGATAAGAACAGAAAAAAGTAGCAGAACATTTGAGATTAAGATGAGAGGTTGGAACTGAAGTATAAAATTGGGGATTGGAGAGACCTTACCAGTTGGTCTGGCAAAATGAAAAGACTTATTTCTCCGAGGTCGAATCTACTGCACAGAGATATGATGAAGTGTTGGGTAAGCTGTATCTGCCATGCCCGAGGAATAGGCAGCAGGTAGTCACAGGTGCAGATAAGGGCCCTGACACACAAGACAAGGGTCATACCTGGAGACCCAGGGTTGTATCTGGCCTAAACTCCAATGCATGCCCACATGTGGCCTTTGAGCACAGTGGCACAACAGATCATAGGACATTACTGCCTGCATGTGGGAATCTAGTCATCACAAAAAGATGTTGACCAGGACGATCTAAGCAATCCATCAAGAGATCAGGACACAGTCAGCACCAGGCCCTTCCTGGCTCTTCAGACATAAACCATATGGGATACATTACCTGAGCCAAGAGTACTTTGGAATATGGAAACATCCTAATGGAAGGGAAAGAGCGTGGGATAGTAAAAGCCAGGTGGTCCTGGCTTCTATCACCAGACCATGAGATCTATTAGCACAGTGATTGTATCTGCCTTGTACACTATATTCCCAGACCTGGCCACACCAGGTACCCATCAGGATCTCACTAAAAGCCAGTAACATGGATGGGTAGGTGGACAGATCTAAATTCTATCATGTTCCTTTGTTGTTAGGAATAAGACAGTCAAATTTAAAATTCCTTAAATCCCATGGGTCTATTTTGATCCACGCCAGCTTGAAAACACCTCCTTCAAGAAGCAGTAGAGAAACACAGTTAACAACGTGAGTCATATTGCCCGTGATAGCCCCACCAAGGCCATGAGGCCTTGTGTATGTCACCTAACTTGTTTGAAACTCAGTTCTGAACTGTCTAAGCTATAACGACAATCATACCTGTTTAATTGGTCTCTAACAACTAAATGAGATCATAGATATTCTACGTACATTTCCCAGAAAAATGGCAAATAACAAGTTTGTGAATAAATTACACGTTCCCACTCCTCCTCTTGCCCCTCTCCTCCTGCCATCAGACATCTCTTCTGACTGTGCTGCGTGCTGCCCTGCCCTCCTGGCCATACCTCCCATCTGCAGGCCCCCATGGCCCCTCACCTTTTGCCTTATTCCTGTGGGCTCTCATAAATCATCAGTGACATGGAAAACAACAACACAGTTAGCACATGCTGGGCTAATTGTGCTAAAGCCTTCATAATCCAACTTCAAGTAAGAGCATCTAGTACTTAATTTTTAAAATGTAATATATATTTAATGCAATATTAATATTTAACTCACTTAATGCAATATTTAATTTGATATCTAATGCAAATAAAAATAGTCAACAGATTTATTAATGATTTACACAAGTGCTTGCCTATTCTGTCTTTAAGGTGTTTTTCTGTCTAGAAGACAATCTTCTACCCCCCAGAAAGCAAATGCAGGAAGATTTTAGAGCTGGTTCTTGTAAGTGGGTCAGAGTTGTCATCTTTAAGTGGGCTTGACCAAGAAGCAGCAGCCATGGATGTCATTTACTCATATAATTAATGAGGGCATATTATGTGCTATGCACTGGGCTAAGATGTAATGACAAGAGAGAAGCCGCCCTATTCTCCCAGAGCTCACCATCCAAGGAGAAGATAAAATTCTGCAACAAGTAACATAAGTACTAGAAAGAAAACCCTACAGTAGTCACACTAAACACTAGCAGGGTACCTAACCCAGAATTGCAGGGTATGTGTGTGTAGGGGGCAGGGGGGTGATCAGGAAGACTTCTTGGAGGAAGCAATATGTGAACTGAGGTAACTTAAAGGAGAGGAAGGGCCTTCCAGGCAGAGAGAAGAACTGATACAAGGCTGCTAGGGACATCACCTCCAAAATTCATGTATGAAAGCCCTAATCCCCAAAGTGATGGTTTGAGGAGGTGGGACCTTCAGGAGGTAATTAGATCAAAGTAGAGCCTTGTCAGTGGCATTAGTGCTCTTAAGACAAGAGAGGACAGAAACGATCTATTTCTTCACCATGTGAGGGCACAAGAGGGTGAACATCTTCAAGAGAACTCTTACCAGGCACAGGGTCAGCTATGCCTTCTTCTTGGGCTTCCAGCCTTCAGCAATGTGAGAAGTAAAGGTCTGTTGTTTAAGCTGCCCGGTCTATGATGTTGTTAGAACATCCCACCCTGACTAAGCCCCAAGGCTAGAGATGGGGTTGAGCCAGAGACCAGAGTAGTTCTTAATTGCTGGAGAACAGAAGGATCTTAGGGCGAGGCTGGGCTTCATGAGCCCCAAGAAGGGGTTTGGACGTTTTTCCAAGGATAATGAGATTTAGCCGCTTAAGTGACATGACAAAGGCTGCGTTTTAGAGTGAATACCGTGGCTGGAAGGCAGTTCCACAGCTAGCATCTACTCAAGAGATCAAGAGAAGGGAGATGTCAATGGGAACAGGACAGAAAATGGGCAGCTTCAGGAAATACATGGGACACTGGACAGGAGTTGGTGACTGTGTGTGGCAAGTAACAAACGGAACAAAGATAACATGTAGGTTTTTAACAATTGGGTGGGTGCAGTAAATACCTGATGTGAGTCACCAATGTCATTGTTATTCTAACTCATTACTGATGATGTCTTGGTGCCACCCTCAGGGATTCAACGTAATAAATCTATTTATACTTCACAATACAACATTTCAACTCTGTTCCCAAAAATAAACATAACCCATCAAAGGTTCAAAGTGTGATGACAAAGTGGGTTTAACTTGGTTTCTTCCGACATGAGCCAAATGATCCAACACAATGTTGAGATAATCCACTATTGTTGGGCATTTAGGTTAAGTCAAGTATAGCACAGACATGCAACTGAGCATTATACAACCATCAGAAATCAGGCTCCAATGTTGTATTTAATGACATGGAGAAAAAAATGGGCTTAATGCAATGTATATCTTTTTTTCTTAAACTTCAGTGTTCATAAAATAATCTCAACACATTTTTAAAGAATAAAATATGTCACAATATTAACTTTTTTAAATTTTATTTATTCTTTTATATTTTTCCACATTTTCTATTTTCTTCATCATGTGCATGTATTGCTATGGTATTCATAACATTAAAAAGCAACAAAAACCCATTAGTTTCAGTTTATTTAAAACAATACCTAATAAAAACACGAAGTTTTGGACCAATGCTATGAACTGTCCTCCTTAACTTCAGGGACATAGTCCAAGGCTAAGTATCTTCCAAGATCAACAGTTTTTATTTCAAGAACTTATTTCTCAAGACCAGGGCTCTCTCGCCAAGCAACCTTCACCCAGTATCTCTCTTCTTGACCATTATCCTGGCCATACCACCATCTTTCTATCATCCCATTAAGAGAATGAACAAAGAGAATTTAAGTGAATACCAAAGGACTGCCTCTCTAGGTTGCTGAAAATCTTATGTATGGAGAATAAATATAATGGACCTTCATCTGTGGGAGAAAAGGATCCAGTTGAGTGAAACATTACAGAAATCCAAGGGAGAGAAGAGAAATGTTGAAAACTTATCTAGTCATCTTGGATAAGGATGATAGAGTCCTCAATTTTTTTCCCCAAGGCCTGTTTCTTGTGGAGGTTATAAAAACCTGATCCGAAAATACCTAACACTCCTCCCATCAAGAGGTATCCCTTCCCTTGAATCTGGATGGGCTCATGACTTGCTTCAACCAACACAGTATGGCACAAATAATTTTATATGATTTTTGAAGCCTTATCATAGGAGGTCCTACAACCTCTGAGGGTCTTGGATAATTCACTCTCCGCACTCCCTCTTGACATGGTTCCTTTAAAAACCCAGTCTTCATGTAGTGAGAAGCCCAAGCCACACAGCCAAGTTCCATGGAGGCCCTCTGTTCTCAAATTCTAGCCAAGCCTGACTTTTGGGTCATCCAACCCAGGCACCAATTAGGTTAGTGAAGAAGTCTCCAGTTAGTGGTGCTGGTCTCAAGGTGTATAAGTCATCCCAGCCATCTGAGTCTCCCTAACTAAGGCCCCACACATTAGAGGGCAAGACAAGCTACGCCCCATCCACATTCCCAACCCACAGAATATACAAACACGGTTAAATCATCATTGTATTGTGTTAAGTTTGGGGTGATTTATCACACTAACGAGAACAAAAGCTTGTTCCTAAAAGTGGGATGTTACTCAATCAGAACTGAAACACACAGCATTCATTTGGGGACAGTGTGACAGGCCTCAAGGCAACAGTTGGTGAGGGCAAGAAGAAACCTAATAATGGAAGCTAAAGAAAAAAATTCCTGGTTATGTAGTGGAAGAAACTTTGACTACACTGTTTCCTGCAGTAATGCAGAAAGTAGGAAATATACTGGATAAGCTCAATGTTGCATCTAAGATTTCCAGACAGTGTTGAAGGTGCCACCTGGCTTCTTCTAGCCACCTAGAATAAATTGGGCAAGAACAGAGCTCAATTAAAGAATAAATATAAAGGGCCCAGGGCACTCTTTCCAGCCATCAAAGGCTATTCAAAGAAAGGGCACACATGAATTCTAGGTTGTTATCAGAACACTATGCCTGCCTCGGAGTAAAGATGAAGTCAGTAGTGTGACTGAAAATCCATTTGTTAAAACTGAAGATTTAAGGTGGTGCCTCCTAGACCACTTCAGTCAAACGAAATTCCTTGTGAGGATCTTAAGGAGGCACCCAAGAACACTAGGTTTCCCAAGGATATTAGAAATACTATCCCACAGAAGCCACATGGAGCCCAAGCATAGAAGGACTTATCTCCAAGAGATTTATAGGTATGGCTGTGGTCCAATGAAATCGATAATGAACTGACACATAAGAAATCCACAAAGTTCTTAAAGTAATTATACCAGCTTGGACTAAAAGGACTAAAAGGAACCAAGACAGTACTAATAAAAAGAGTCCTTTGTGGGCTCCTGGGTGGCTCAGTTGTTAAGCTTGAGACTCTTGATTTATGCTCAGATCATGATCTCAGGGCCATGGGATGCAGCCACGAATCAGGCTCACACTGATAGCAAGGAGGCTGATTAAGATATTTTCCCTCTCTCCCTTTCTCCCTCCCTCTGCCCCTCGCCTGCACGCTCTCTGAAAATAAACATTAAAATAAGAGTCTAGGGATCCCCAAACTTCTATGGAAAGAAAGCAAGTTGACAGGATATACACTTTCTTACAGGGAGTACAGTGGACAGTGGTGACTCCAAGGTCAGGACCAAGATCTCAGAGTTAGAACCAAAAGCCGCAAAACTCATTCCCTAATGATTTGGACCCTAATCAAGAGATGGGCATCTTATGCCAAACTGGATTTCAAAATTACCATAGGCCACTGACTGCTATGGTTTTCCCTTTTTTGAATGGGAATTTCTATCACAGTTATCTTATGTCTGTCTAATCACTGCATGTTAACTGCTGGGGGGTGGGGTGCAGATAACTTACATCTTTAGTTCACAGATCTTCACAGGTTCTAGAGAACCTGTACCCAAGGGACCAAACTTGAGGATCCTCATCCATACGTAGACCTTAAATAAGGTTTACGAGATCCTTGGCCTCAAGCCAAGCGTGATGGTGTAATGGGAGATACTTTTGGCAGGTGAAGGTCTGGGAAGAGTCAAGCACATTTTTCAGGTGGGAAAAATGCAAATAATTTGCAGCTAGAGTGCACACTGTGTTGGTTTTAGAAACACTGCCCCAAATCCTTTAACACCCTTTCTATTGCAATATGGAAGCCATCTCTCCCAGATTTCCCGTCTACTGGCCCACCATGCAGACTTTAGACTTGCCAGCCTCCATAGCTGGGTGAGCCAATTCCTTAAAATAAACGTCTTCATATATACATACACATGCTATTGCTTGTGGTCAGTTTAAGTCCAAAAGGTTTCTGCTAAAGAATTCCCTCATGTTCAGGGCAGGTCATTAGTTCTATTCATGTCTTCAGTTGATTGATGTCTTCAACTCCACATTATGGAGAGCAATCTGCTTCACTCAATCTCCACGGATTTAAAAGTGCATCTCCAAAAGCACCCTCACAAGAATACTCACTATTATGTTTGACTGCATATCCAGGCACCATGCCCCAGCCAGGTAGACACACAAAATTAACAAGCACACCAATCCGAATTTCTGATCCATAGATTCACTTGAATGTAGTAAAATAATTGTTGTTTTTTGTTTCTAAGTTTAGGGTGGATTGTTCTAGAGCACTGCAACATTAGGACTCCTCCAAAAACATGAATGACTTTGGCTAGGCACCTCCATATCTGAAATGCTACAAGAGCACATCCACTCAGTGATAATACTGCACTTCACCTTGAGTCAGCAAAGACAAGAAATAAAATCCAAACTTCAAACAAAAGCCAAACTCCTCACGCAGGATGATATGATTTGGCTTCAGCCCACTTCTCTAGCCTCTCCCTCTACTTCATTCATCCCTGATAGAACACATCAAACTCTTTTCCTTCTCTTTAGCTAGAATGTTCTTCCCCCACTTTCATACATGGGAACTAAGTTTAAACATTATCTTCTTCCCGGACCCCCACCCTATCTAAGGAACCCCCCAGTGAGTAAAGATAAAACATAATCTTCCTCCATCTGCATGAGAAGTTAACATTCAGTTAAATTCCTAGCAATGTCTTCCTGGTTAACTCATTAGGTGGGATATAAATTCTATTAGTAGGGCAACATTGCCTATGGTACAAATGACCTTTCACTGGTACTTTGCATCCAGCCTAGGAAAAAATATGAATGGACTACAAGTACCCAAAGGGACGCCATACTTTGGACATCATTACTCTGTAGTAAGAGGAAAGCCCTGCCCATGGCATTGTGATGAGTGATACTGGCCCCTGTGAAATATGCAGCTTCTCAGCCAGGTTAGGCCCACACCTGCCCCAGGTGGAGTCCTCTCCTTGTGGGGACTGCTGAAGAGGAGAAATGCCTATTAGCAATTTAGATGTGGGAGGCAGAAAAATAGAGGAATATAGAGTGACCGCGATATTGACACTTGGGAGACTAAGCCCATGGCAGTCAAGTTAACCTGGAGAGAGACCCGCAGGCCATGATAGGTTGGGGGTGGTAGAGATCGGGAGTTTGATCTTGGACTTCCCAGCAGAAATGTCAACCAGACAGTTGCAGCATGGAGATAGGCAAGATGGTGTCAGCACACATGGGGATAATCAGAAGCTATGGGTACCAGTGAGCCCATCCAGAAACCATGCAAAGTGAAATTTTTAAGGGCCAGAGATAAAACCCAGGTAGTGTAATATAGAAAAAAGCTAAATAGAGGAGCTAAAAGGGAGCCTATGTGGAGTTGAGACACAATCAGAGAAGATGCAGATCTTTGAAACCTCAGGACACTGTGCTCGTGCCTCTATCATACAATTGATTTCTTACTTAAATAATAGTCCTTTCTATTTGGATATAATCTCTCTTGAGTTCTTTCCCATCCTTGAGTCCTATCAAGTCCTGCACATAGTAGGCTCTCAGTAGCCTGCCCAGATCTCAACCACCCCAGGATGGGGGTGGGGACAGGGAATCACTAATTAGTTTCAATCCAGACTAATTGCTTTTCTAAACTCTCATATAAATCTGACTTTTAATAGGTTCTGAGAATCGATGTTTCATTATTTTTTGCCGCAGCGGAGTTTATCCCTGTTGATGGGTCATTACAAATCATCACTCTCCGAGAGGTCCCCTTTCTATGTCTCATTTCCTGATCTTTCAGCAGGGTATCTTTGTTCTTGCGAGTGAGGAGAAAAATTAAATGGGTCTTGGAAATTAACAACCAGGACCAACCAGGCCAAAGGAAGAGGCACTCTGATTCTCTCAAGGAGCCCACTCCAGGCAGAATCCATATTGCTCAAAAGGAATCCATGGAAGCCTTTATTCAGGGCACCATACTGGTATTTTCAGTACATATCTGTCACTCACTGAGTGCTCACTACGTATCAGGTACCAACCAAGCAGTTTACGTGTGACTTCACTTCATCATCACAGCAATGCTAACGCTTACAGACTATCATCAGCCCCATTTTCCAGAAGAGCACATCGAGACTCAGAGAAGTCAAGGATCTTGCCCAGGTCATAGGGGCTACCTTGAGGCACAAATCTGCCTGGAAACTTGTATACACTCAAGCAAAACAGGCCACCACGCATATCTGGTGTGTACATCCAGCTCTGGGTCACTGGGTCCCTGAAAGAGGCTGCCTATAAGCTAGAGGGGTCCCAGGACACCCTCTGCCCTAAGCCCCAAATGTCACCATAGAGTAATTATAGTGGCTAAGTTTCCTCCTGACTCTGACCTCAGCAACAATCCCTTCTCTTCCCCTTTGCACTGAGATTGCTCTGTAGGACCCTTTGTGTAGGTCCAAGCTAAACAGTACACCCCCAAGAACAAAGACATGAGGCTCAGATTCTCAGTGCACCATCAATGTCTTTTTCAGCCACAGTGCACCCCTAACAGTCACCTGGTTTTACCAGAGCAAGGTATGAGCATGAAGGAACCATCAGAAGGAGGGCTCCAAGCCAACTCCGATTCTCTTGGGTCTCTATGTTCTAAGAAGATATCCATGAGCAATACGCCCATGTCACCGAAACCCTTGGCAGATCTCTGCTGGTGCTATTGGTGCAACCAGGATCCAGGGTTTGGGGCTTGTCTCTCATGACCTCACTTACACATTTCTTCATGGGCCAGAGTGTTAAGAAAAAGACACGCCAGAGGTTGTAACGTCCACAGGCTGGGAACCCAAGATGAGCAAGTTTAAACCCTGCCTGTGAGACCTTGCACAACACAATTATAGCTCCTGTCGCCTCAGAAGGGAGGACCTAGTGTGTGGAAGGCACTTATTTATCCCAGCGCCCAGCATACAGTGAGAACTCAGCAAGTGTCAGCTGCTATTGTCATTATCTTTACAAAGCTAGTTGCAAATAAAGAGCTCTGCATAGCTGTAGGTAAACTGGGAGGGTAGATGCACAAAGCCTGGGGGTGGTACATGAACTTCCACATTTCCAGTTCACTATTCGACTATGTAAAGAGTATGGGGCAGACTTGAGCCCGAATCCTGACCACATCCCTTTGCATCCTGGATAAGTTACTTAAACCTCTCTGAGCCTCATGGAGGTCGGGGTCTAGAGTGAGAAAAAGGTTCTCAAATAACCACACAAGTAAGTGTACAAACAGAGATTTGTCCTACTCTAAAGAAAAACAGGATTCTGAGAGAGCAAAGTGACAAAGCAAGCTGCATTTCAATGCAGGGACAAGGGGCAGCAGTGGAGGATGAAACTTCCCTGAGGAAACAAAGAGGAGAAGAAGTCCATGAGGTAGTGGCATGTGCAAAGGCCCTGTGGTGGAAAGAAAGTCTGGTTACAATACCCAAAGTGTCTGTAGCAGAGAGACGAAGGCAGGGGGCAGACCCTGCTGACTTTAGCAATAGAGGTCCTAGAGGGCAGGGATTTCTATCTGCTCTACTCCCTTGATTTATCCCACATGCTTAGAACAATGCCAGTCACATAGTTGGTTCTCAAAAAATATTTACTAAACTTACAAAATGTGAGCTCATACAATTTATTATTAGCACATCAGTCACTTAGGGGTGGATGCACCTTACATTGAGCCCTGGTACCTTGTGGGTCATGCCAGAAGGAGGATCTAGGACTCTACATTTTTTTTAAATGTTTATTTGAGAGAGAGAGAGAGAGAGAGAGAGAGAGCGAGAGCGAGAGCGCAGAGCAGGAGCAGAGAGAGGGGGTGACACAGAACTTGAAGCAGGCTCCAGGCTCTGAGCTGTCAGCAAAGAGCCCAACATGGGGCATGAACCCACGAACCCTGAGATCATGACCTGAGCTGAAGTCAGATGCTTAACCGACTAAGCCACCCAGGCACTGCTAGGACTCTAGATTTTCAATAGCCATGAAAGGCTGCTGCCCTCAGACACCTACATGCTACATTTCCACATGATCTTTACTCCAGTCTCCTAAGCCAGAGACACACAAAAAACACACATGTGCCATGGCAGGGCTTAAGAAGTGAGAGAATTTCTTTGTGTAATAATTTTCAGAGAAATTCTATGCTTAACAGCCCACATAGGAGTGATGTTTGTTTACCAGCTGTTCATTATATTTCAATGAACAGCATAATTTGGGGTAAAATGTCCCAAATATAGCTAATTCTGGTTCTTTGCCTCTAGAATGCACAGGGCATTCTTCTTCTCTGTGACCCAGTTAAGAGAGAGTGGGGTTCTGGAATGGCTTAGAGTAGAACAACTTTGAGACCCTCAACAGGAATCCACAAAAGATAGAAAAATGATGTGTCTAACTTGATCATCCCTCAGAATTGAAGAAATGGGGCCTTCCTTCACAGCTTTCAGGAAAATACGCTGTTCCCCTGCACCTCAAGCACTCTCAACTTAGGAACCTGATGTCAAGAGCACAGCTAGCCTATTGTCCAGGAAGTGACCTCCAGCACACACTCACTTCCCCTGGACACCATGGCATCACCACCAGCCTCAACTCATTGGATCCAGGGAAATAACGGACTCAGAGGGTCCACTGGCTGATTGGTCACCAATCAGAAGCACTCTACACAGAATGAATGGGAAGAGTGGCATGCACATGAACTGAAAAGTCACGCGAAGGGTGTGGCAGCTACTTTGGCCATGCACCCCCACCCCATGCCAGACATAGAAGAGACTGAGCAGTGAGCAAGCCACATGGCTACCCACACAAAGAAAAGGGAGAGGATAACACCGATGTACTGAGAGCAGCTGATCAAAGACCACAAAACCCAGGGGAGAAAAGGGCAAAGAGAAGGTAAGTAACAGGCCTAAGGTCACACAACTTGTAAGTGGCCAAGCCAGCATTTGAACCCAAGCCCAACTCTAAGCTCTGAGTTCATGCACTGCTCTTAGCATGGGGCAGGGGGTGGGGATGGGGGGTGGCGGGGAACAACTGTTCAGAGGAGGAGGAGGGATTGTCAGTATGAAAAGAGAAGGTCCTGAAAGCAGAGACCAGTCAAGAGCCTCATTCTGCATCATCTGTGTTGCTGATGTTTCTTTTGTTAGGGTTTAGCCTTTACTGAGTGCTTTTAAGTGCCTGGAAATTGGCCAAAGTTTCACTCATACCAGTTATCCTATTAACCCTCCACAAGAGGTCTATGCAGGACTTATTATTAATCCATGTTGCAGATGATGAAACTACTGCCTAGTGGAGCCAGACTGAGTCCAGGTCTGTGTGTCGCCAAAGACCACATGGCTGTCTGATGAATGCCTTCTCCACCACGCCAAGCCCAGCAGTGGGCTGGAAAGGCATCTTGGCCAAGGGGATGGAGAGAAGAGACCCAAATGACATTTCTAAAGTGCCAGCTCACCCAGCAGACCATTTGGGGGGACAACCAGCATCACCTGATAGGCTAAAGAGGTGAAACCTTCCACATTAAAGAAGGTCGAGGACAAAAAAGGCAAGTAAGGTTTCTAGTGAGCACTTCTGAGCTGAAGCATTTCCTGTTTTTCTTACCACCTTCCATCCATATCCCTTTTCGTATTTTCTGAGTGTTTCAAGGCGACTGCACCCTCTCTGATGTTTTGCCAACAGAAACCAGCAACCAGATCATTGTCCCTTTACCTGACAAATATCTCCACTTAGTTGTCAGTTACTCAACTTCCATTGTCCCCTTGATGCAATTCATCAGTTGGAATAGTTGATTCCATGGCAAAATCTGTGTCTTCATTCCCCATTAATGTCTTATAAAGGCGAAGTACAATCCTGGCATCTCCAAGTGGGTCTTGCCCAGAGTAAGAATTCACTTTCAAAACCCTTTATATCCATCAGCAAAAATCAATGTGATTGTTAAAGGGTCTTTTACTTGTTAGGGCAATAAAGATTCTTCAAGCTAAAAGTTGTTTTTACTCCCCACATTCCCACTCAAGGCTTACCTGTTTTTTCCTTAAAAAAAGAAGAAGAGGAGGAGGAGGAGGAGGAAGAAGAAAAAGAAAAGTCAAAACTGACCTGGAGGATAGAGGTTTTGTTTTGCAGATGACAGAACTTCCCTTGTTTAAAAGCAATTTAGCATCTACTACTGGTCAGACTGTTCCTCATTAAATAGTTGCAAAAATTTTAATGGAAATGATCCAAATTAGCAGAGTTAAATGGATAAACACCAGTCATCCTGTAAATCTGAATACTGAATAACAGGGTGCTGAGTTACAGACAGTCCCACCAGGGTGACTAAGATGATCCTGCAGAAACTGAAGGGTGGGGGCAGGGCAGAACATGTCTCCCTGCCAGGAAATCCAGAATTTAAGGAAATGCTGTGGTAAGTATTCAAGACAGCTGAATTAACTTCTTCTTCTCAGTTCTTGCACTGATCCAACAAAAACGGACTGCCTACCAAGTATTAGATACAATGATGGTCCTAGGGTCGGCCATAAATAAGACACAGGATTCTCACCCTCAGGAACTTACAGTCAGTGGAGATACACGCAGCCAAGGGAAGGTGTGGGATATAATGAGCATGTGTAACATGGGCTCACAGAACCAGGGGAGGAGAAGCCAGAGGCTGGGGGCTCTTCCTTCCATCAAATACCACATCCTGTTGGTTCTCACTCCTAAATAGCTCTCAAATGAGTCCCCTTCCATGACACCTCCCCTGCTGTCCATCTACTCTGAACTTCCACGTCATTATAACTGGCACTATTATAACAGCTTCCTAAAGACTCTCCTGTAATCTATCCTGGTTCTCTCCCACATCCCCTCCACCCCATCACCCCACCCAACATAGCTTCCAGAGTAACTCAGAGGGGTCTATGAAGTGATCATCCACTCCCCTGATAAAGCCCACCAGAAGAGGAGGAGGATGGTGGAGGAGGATGGTGGAGGAGGATGGTGGAGGACAGAGTGTTGCTTCCCCCAGAGGTAGCCCCCTGTGTTGTTCTAACCTTCCTAGCCTGTGACCTTAGGCATCATCAACTTCACTTTTCTCAGCCAGAAAAAGGAGGGCTACTCATAGCACAGGTTGAACCAAACAGAAGTGTCAATATTCATCTCTCTTTGACCTGCAAGAATGGCAATTCCATATGGTTGGACCTAATGCCTCCATCATGGGGCACTTGTGACAGGAGAGAAGGTTAGCAAAGCACCTGGCACACAGGGAAGCTCTATGAACAGTGGGGTCTTCATACTTCCTGATTCCTTCTGCTCCTTAGTCCTTCTTGCTTTGCAAAAACTCCCTCTGGCCATTTTATGCAGCCAGGCTGCTAGCTCCATAGGCATCTGGCCATGAAACCCTGAAACATCTGGGTTTGGGGGTGGGGACCAGGTACCCTCCTTTCACCCCTGTTACAGCCCATCAGTGGAACGATCTTTATTTCTGGCCAGTTCTGCAGAGCTGATGTCTGCCTAGCACAGAGGAAAATTGTTTCTGCCACATCCTCCAATAAGAATGATTTTCTTCATGCTCCGTTTGTCTACAACTGTCTTTCTGATCATTCTCACTGTTAGCACATGGTCTACATACTTGAAATTCAGCCAGAGGAACTGGGTGAAATTTATGATTCGCTGACTACTGAACCTCTGAGCTATCAGATTTGAATATAAATGTTGGAATGAGGTCATCAGGATCAACAGGTAGCAAGATAGCCAATCTAGAGATTTGTCATGCCAGAAATCCATACTTTAATCTGCTACCAATTAAAAACATTGATCAGACAACCGATGTTAATTAATAGAACACAGAAATTTTTCCAGCCTTTTGAGATTATAATTTTTGATGGAGTTTCAAATGCCTCACTGTTACTATTAACATCAGCACTTTGCCAATAATGCTTTACTCAAACAGAACAATTCATTAGTGCTAAAACCGATTTACTGGAATGGGCTGAAAATCACCTTGGTTTTCTCTATTAATGTATTACAAGATGAAATATTTCATGAGTCGCTGGTTGACATGCTTGACACTTCCTCTCATACTGCTTAGCTCATTCAAGGTGGAAAATCTCCGTTCAGTAAATGAGATGCCAGGGATGAAGAAAAAAGTCTCTTACAATGGTTTACTGTCCTTCAAAATAGAGACCATCCCCATCTGTATTTTGTAAGGAAAGTATCTCTTACAAGATAATCCTCAAGATAAATGAAATCATAAAGGAAAATGCTTAAGATGGTGCCTGACCAAGAGTTAGCATGAAATAAATGTTAGCTGTTAGCTGGGGAGTCATGAAGACTAGAGCAGTTAAGATCACAGACTGCAGGTCCCATGAAGCACACCCATCCCTGTGCCATCTTAAAGACCCAATGCTTAGAGCAGAGCTCTCTAAAAACTAGTTGGGTTCTCCCCTGTCAAGTCTAAAATGGACATTATTATTTTAGTTTCCTAAGGATGCCCTAACAAGTTACCACAGACTCAGCGTCTTATAACAATAGAAAGTTACTTTTGTACAGGTGTGGAAGCCAGAGGTTCAAAATCAAGGCCTGCAGGCTCTAGGGGAAGATCTCCCTGCCTTTTCTAGCTCTGGCTACAACAACCCCATCTCTGTGTGTCACCTCCTTATAAGGACACTAGTCACTGGTTTTAAGGCCTACCCTAAATCTAGGATGATTTCATCTCAAAATCCTTAACTCATTTTATCCGCCAACACCCTATGTCCAAAGAAGGTCATGTTCCAGAGTTCCAGATCAGTAAGAATCAGGGTTAGGGGAGGCAATATTCAATGGTCTATAGGGGTTAATGATACTAGTACCTGCTTTGTAAGACAGTTATAAGGATTAAACAAGAAAATCGCACATAAGTTGCCTGGCCAGGAGTTGGCACATAGTAGGGCTTCGTAAAAGGAGCTAGAAATAGACTCAAGTACTCTAATTTATACTTACCCAAACCATTTGGATTTAAAGAGCTTCACATTCTCCTGGAAGCACAGCTGTCCTCCCTTCCCCTGGTTACCTGGTTTTTCTCTTCCCACTGCTAAGCCCAGTTTGGGTCATTTATCACAATACTTTGCTGACTCATCTCATCCGAACATCATGCAATTCTCCCCCAAAGCCACCAGAGGGGGCTTTCCTACATGCAGAAAAAATCCCTTTTCCCTGGGGAAGCAAGCATTCCTTCTCGACTTCCCAGACCTCTCTTGGCCTCATGGTCTTGCCTTGCCTCCAGCCCCACCTCCAATCATGCTGAATGGCTTGCAATTCCTTTAACATGTAGTGTCCCTTTGCAAGGTTATTCTGGCTAGACAGAACACCCTTTCACACTCTCCTTCTGAATGTGATCCCACTAAGTCATGCTCTACTTTCCAGTCTTAAGTAAGGCACTGCCTCTTCCAAGAAGACTTCCTGATTTGAGCCTCCAGGTCTGAGTTAAGTGTCTTATTGTGTATTGCCTTGCTACCTCCATCAAAGCCCTTTTCTTTCTCCCTTTCTGCTCTTCACCACCCCCTCAACTGCTTGATTACATGTCTATCTCCTTGGCCATAGGGAGAATTTTTAAGGTCAAGGATCGCATCTTCCTCACCAGTGTACCCCCCAACACCAAACCTAGAGCGAGGCCCATTGTAGTAAACCCAACAAACAAAGCAATCAATGAATGAGTCCTCACAGCTCTACCTACAAAAATCTGATCAATAGGACATCAGAACGACACATGAGACCCACTAAGTGATTTTCTTGTGGCTCTGGGCACAGCCAGACAGCATTGTTCTAGGCTGGAAGAATGGCCCAAGTCAAGGCTCCATGATCCTAGAATCAGATCAGACCTTAATTTTCATGTTCAATGTTCAATTTCATGTTCAATGTAGCTTCTCCAGAAGCTACATCTATACAAGCATACACCCATACGTAAGGAACAAAGCTTGCTTCTTAGGAGTATGACAAAGTCAGGAAAATGTAGTTCACACACACAGGTGTGTGACCTTTGACTTCCAGGAGAATGTGAAGCTCTTTAAAACCAAATGGTTTGGGGAAGTATAGAGTACTTGTGTCTTTTTCTAGCTCCTTTTACCAATGCCTGCACTTGAAGTCATCCCTACCCCCTACAACCACCCAACTAAATTGTGTAACACATACATTCAACTTCCTTGAAAGGAGATCCATTTGTCATGTGATTCCTGGCCAGGTAGAGCACAGCCTCCAGCCAATCTTGCTGCTAAATCATTATCTCCAGAATTTCACAGGAATACAATATTGACTGTTTACCCAGAGCCATGGAGAGTTCCAATCTGGCCTCAGCCAAAAAGCTCCTAGAAAAATTGAACCATTGTACATTCTCCAAACTCTCTTGCAAGTAAAAAAAAAAAAAAAAAAAACCCTAGAGACCCTAGTTGTTTTAGGCTGAGGCTAATATAACTCAAAATTTTTTCAGCTAAAAAAGATAATCTTTATCTCTGTAGCTTTATCTCTGTTCTCCAGCATTACAGTGTTGGCAAGAATTCTTTCTAAAGCACTGGCTTAGGTTGAGAGTCAGGGATCCTCAAAGGAACTCACACAGGAGATGATGGGGAGGGGATTTTGTGGATTAAACAATCAAGAACCAAGACCCCAGAATTATGAGTGCTGTGGGAGACCCGAATCCTACAGCAGTGTGAATAGTTACTGCATTTCCACGGTGCAGCACAGTTTTCAAGTGGTCTTATTATATGTTATTCCACTGATATAGCCAAACTTACATCTAACACGACATTCATTCCAGGAGGATAAATCATTCTGAATTTTTTATCATCTCCCCATATTATTCAGCTGATTTAAATACTATCAAATGGTGGTAATGGCCAAACTAATATCTTTAGCTCTGGCATTTATCCTGAACTGCATAATAGTATTTCCAGCTGCCAGCTTGACATCTCCACTTGAATACTTACTCAGATCAGACCAATCTAAACCAAACTCCAAATTTCAATCTCATCCCCTTTCCATCCCTTTAAATGGCACCACTATCCACCCAGTCACTCAAGCCAAAACCTCAGAAACATTCTTTTCTGTTTTCTTATTCCTCATGTCCAATCCATCATCAAGTCTCACAAGTTGGCATCTACCTCCAGGATACATACCCTGGTCCGTTCTCTTCATCCACCCAACCCCAACCACTATCACCTCCCAACAGAACTGCCACAGGCAGCTCCTAACTGAGTACTCCCCCGCTTAAGTTCCCCCATCAACCATTCTCTACGCAGGTACCAAAACAATTCTTGTAAAAGTATAAACCATACCATGTCACTTCCCTGCTTAGAAGTGATTGTGCATTCCATGTAAAATCAAGTCCAAATTCTTGACTATAGCTTCCATGGGTCCCTGACTGCCTTTCCAAGATCATGTGAGCTCATTGTCAGCTCCTGATGCACTGACCTGGCTGCATTGGCCAGGCCCTGGCCTCCCAGCCCTTCCCAGAGCTAGCCCCTTCCCAACCTGCAAGTGAACTCAATGTTGCTGCCTGAAAGAGCCTCCCCTGATCACCTATCCAAAGCAGGATTACTACGTATTTCCACAGGTCCCTAACGCATCATTCTGTTTACTTCACAATATATAGTCCAACTGCAAGTTAACATGTTCACTCACTGATTACTTCATTATCATCTTCCCATCCACACTCCTACAGGAGTATTATTATTCTGACCACATCCCACTGGCCCTGTTGGGGAGGGAGGGACCCCTGTACTCTATAGTACAAAATGAATCAACACATGACACCAAGCATTAGACAGGAGAGATAGCCAGCAGTTATCAGCCACACATACTCACAGCTCCAGGGAGGAGGACACTGCTTGCCACAGAGGGCCACTCGGTGTTGCAGTTAGAGTGAACCAGCAGGGCTGTGGGCCATAGGCTTTATGGTAAGAGTGGGTGTGGGGTGGCCCCTGGTTCCTGCAGGAGGAGGTGACTGGCTCTTTTGAGTAATTTCTCAGTCTGGCAGGGAACTGAAGCCTGTTCAGTTGAGGACCAGGTGGAGGGTGGCTGGTCAGGGAACTAGCTGTGTGGGGACCGTTTCCTGCAGAGTAGGGGCACATCCAAAGAGAGCAGAAAGGATTCATGGTTAGGCCGTTGGGGCCCTGTGAGACCCAAGATGTCAAGGCAGCACTTGAAATTCGAAGCTTCACAACATACTTGTCCTGTGGCCTATGTCCAGTGCCTAGAACATAACAGGTCCTCAATAAATAGTTGACAATTTCCCTCTTTCCCACTGTTGGCTTGACCATTTAGACACCCCCACAACTCAGAAAGTAACACAGGTGACTGGAGGGGTATTGTGTGTGACTCCATTTCCTTAATGTTTTTCTCCTGCCTCATCACCCAACCAGCTCTGTTTCTTCAGGACTCCCTATGGGTTGGGAGTATAGTATTCACTGAGGAAAAGATCAAGGCAATGTTTTAAACTACAAATGTACAAATGTCAGGACAAATGACTCTTCTATCCAAGTAATTGTTTAGCTTTTTCATTTTTCATCTGAACTATTTTACTCAAAGGTGTCCCTGTACCTTTACAACCTGGTCAGACCCTTTCTTTCTGATGCACCCATTTGCATTACAGGAAAAGCATACTTGCAAATGTCATGTTCAACAGCCAATGAACAATGATATGTCTTAATTAGAGCTTCTAATGTATATTTCAATGATTCTTCCAATATTTATTTTTAATACGAAAAAAGGGCCTACTCATTAAAGATGTGAAAAATAAAGAGAAGAAAGAACAGTGCTCATAGGCCCATCATCCATTCCCTTTTGATTTTTTCCTTAGGCACAATTATTTTCAATATAGCCAGATTTGTACTATGTATCTACAACATTGTGTCTTATTTTTAGTCAATACCATAGTACCACTCTTTTTGTGTTATAGCATACTGTTTGAGAATAATTTTTAATGACTACACAAATCACAAAAATTGGATATACTTTAAGTGTCTGAGCTATTCACCTATTGTTGAATATTTACGTGGTTTCTAATTCAGATTGTTTGCAATATCATAATGGCACCAACCACATTTTTATTCTTAAAAGTTTTTTGATACTTAGGATGATTTTTTTAAGTTTATTTACCTTGAGAGAGAGAGAGAGAGAGAGAGAGAGAGAGAGAGCGCGCGCGCACACAAGCAGAGAGGTTCAGAGAGATAGAGAATCCCAAGCAGGCTCCACACTGTCAGCACAGAGGCCATTGAGAGGCTTGAACTCATGAACTGAGACTAACGTCAAATACATCATTAAGACTTTTGACCTGTAACATCAAGTTGTTTCCCAAAGAGATGTGGCAAATTATCTTTAAAAAAACAAAAAACAAAAAAAACTGGTCTGCTTTTAAGCAGAGTGACATCAACTCAACTTTGGTGTTATCTATTCTGTTATGTATTTCCTGACGTAATTCAAGAGAATCTTTCAGCGCTTTCCCTTTCATTTCTTTCCTGTGATGTTCCCACCCCTGAATTTCCATGTATCACCACAGAACTCTCAGCCAAAGCATTTTCCTGCTATCATTTATACAAGTTCACAATTTGGTCATGTGATATAGCCAAGTTGAGTCTACAACTCTGGATATCAGGATTAACCCATCAGAGTGCCTTTGCCTTGCAGCCTCTAGACAGGTCACAGTAAATAACAGCCCCTCCCGCCAGCAGGGGAGGCAGGTATATATCAAGGGCAGGAAACTCAACGTGGAAGAAAAGACTCTGGAGATTGACTTGCCCTAGGATGAAATTAAAAATTCAGTTCAAAGAGTTTAAGTGATCCGAAAGAATATTTTCTTCTGGTATTTCAAATATAGCCCTGTCTTGGATGCAAAAAAGATGAGTTCTGAGGATTCCTTTATCTCTTCAAAAGAAGCACTTCTTAATAATGTGACCTAAAAGCAAAGAGCTTAGAGAAGCCCAGGCATTGTATGAATGTAAATCATTTGACTACGCACAGTGATAGATTTCTGGGCCGGAGTCTTCTGTGGCCCCTGATCCTACAAAACCAGTACCCATACCTTGAAACCAAGGACGACAAATGACCAAATGGCTCATCTGTCCTTGTCATCGATGAAGAAAAAGCAGCATGGGCCTGCCTAAGTCACAAGCCACAGTGATGCTCCTAGGAAAGAACCCAAAGCTTGAGCTGTCTCTCCAGAGGACCAGGAGGGAGTGAAGTCACAGTCTGCATGTGGCACTCCATCTGGCAATGCCCCCTCCCCTCCCTGACTGCTTGCACTGGAGCAGTTTTATCTGGTAAGCTTTTTAGTCTGTTCCCCACTTTAACTTGAACCCTTAAAAACTTTCCTATGAGGGGCAGTCTAGAACTTTGTGCCACAAGTCTTTGAAGAACTCCAATTTCTAAGGAAATCAACCAAGGTATGTACCCAGAATGAAGCACAAGGATTGTGCGCTGGAACTCCACTTAGTTGAGAATCACAGAATCAAAAATGGAGATGTGACTAAATCATATATAACCATCCATACATTGGAATGTTAATGTCATCTCTAAAAATTAGTTGACAGTATTTAGTGGTATGGAAAAAGGTAATAAAGCAATTATGTAATTGCTTCGGCCATAGAAAAACATTGGATACTTCAATATGGCAGCTTGAGGACATGTTTCAGTGAAACAATAATAAACAGGGAGACTATGATGATGCTAAGAACTGGAAAGAATGGGATGGTCTTCCTGGATCCTACCTATATTCACCTGGCAGTGATGAAGTTCACCTGAAAACTGAAATTAGAAAGGTGTTTGCTTAAGAAATTGACCTATCTTGGGGCCCCTAAATCAGTTAGGCATCTGACTTAGGCTCAGGTCATGATCTCACAGTTTGTGGTTTTGAGCACCATGTTAGGTTCTGTGCTAACAGCTCAGAGCCTGAAGCCTGCTTGAGATTCTTTGTGTCCCTCTCTCTCTGCCCCTCCCCTGCTCAAGCTCTGTCTCTCTCTCTCTCAAAATAAACTTAAAAAAAAAAAAGAAAAGAAAAGAAATCGATCCATCTTCCCAAGGGAGATCCAACACTTCTAGGGTGGTGTTCCCATCCTTTACAATAGCCCTACTCACATTGGCATTGGGGGAAGTATTAACCTGCTTGCCTGCCAGCTCCACTCCCACACATGCTAAAGAAAAACCCACCAGATGACACACAATAACCCCACCCCCACAATCAGCCCTCCAATTAAAAGGTTTGAGGTCTAATGGATAAACAGATCCACACTCAGCAGAGGAAACCCACACCTGTATCTGTGTTTATCAGTTTAGTCTTCCCTTCATAAATATGGATGGATGACCAAGGATCACCAGGCATCTGAAGAACACCAAGAGAAGCAAGGGGCTGAACCACAAGGGTAGAAGTGAACAAGAGGCCACAAAAGAAATACATAATCAGAGACATTTCCTTCTCTTGAGACCAACTGCATTATTTGTTCTACAATACATATCATTAACTGCTTTTTCATTTAAAACAAAAATTAATCTACAGATAAAGCTTAGATGACAAGGACAGTTACAGGAGAAAATGGAAATGTTATAAGCCTTGAGAATGTAGTTAACAGCAGATGCAGAGATGGAAAGAAGTAGTAGGACTCTAATTTTTTCATCTTATTTAGTGATCAGGAGATATTCCGTAAAGGAAATGAAAAATAGAGGCTTAAGATTATTTAAAGGTATAAAGGTAACCAAGAGAATAGCTAACATTACAGAAAAAACTACCAAATATCATAAGGGGAAAGTGTTACTGCAAATGAGGTAAATTCTTTATTTGCCAATAGATATTTATCTCTTAGAGTCAATATTGAGTTAGCAGATACAGCTTTTAAAAATGATAACCAATAAATAAGGATATTAGTACATGAGCTAGAGTTAAGGGGTGATAGTCATCAGAACTTCACACAAAAATTGCTTCAAGTAGATACCTCTGGTATGTGGGTTTGAGGCTGGGAGTGCACAGGAAGTTTTATTTCTAAAGCAACATACTCCATACCCCTTGATTTGCATAGCATGCAAGTGTTTTACGTTTATAACTATTTTGTTTTTAAAAATGGGGCTATGACTGTCAGGACATACATCAAAGGGTCTCAGGCTGTCTGCAATTAGAGTCAGCTGGGAGTTTTGCAAAGCTCTGATGCCTGAACCCCCCTGCCCAAGCTCCCAGCGGAGATTTCTGATTGGATTGCTCTGGGTAGACCCAGAATGCATTAGTAAAATGCTCCCCCAGGTGACTCCCATGTGCTACCAGGGCTGGGAACCACCAGCTAGCTCCGCATGATAGGAAGGGCAGTGTTAATCTTCTTTCCAATGTCTTCCGTCTCCAGAATTTTCCATCCATCCATGCAACAGCTATTTATTGGGACTAGATGCTGGCGATCGAGTGAACATGAAGGCCTAATACACTAGGAAACTATGAAGTGGGGAGAGGGGAAAAGCAGCTATTCAACAAATAACTCATTAATTCATTATCATTGCAGTAACTGCTACGCAACAAAGGAGGCAATAAGACCATGTATTTTTGTAATGGGGAGGAAATAATCCGCCCTCTTTTTTTATCCCTCAATTATTCTGCCCTCCCCTTTTCCCAGAGGCTGGAGGTCAATGACTCTGTCCTTCCCGAAGACGCCATCAGGAACTATAATTCCATCTCCAAGCAAGAGCTGGAATCCTGCCCCTCAAGCCATCATGAGCTACAAACATAAAATCCATGTCCTGAGACCTGGCAACTAGCCAGAGTGATTGCAGGCAGCATGCTTGTGACTTAAAATTCTCACCCCCACCAAGAAGTGGAAAGGGTAGGCAGAGAGCATGAATGAGGAGCCCCCCAAAACATACTGCCTCAGGGGTTCTGATATGACCCAGGCCTGCACTCAGGTTTCCTTTTTGAGATTTCCAACGATTCCTCCACAACCACAACAATGACCCAAGACAACCAAGGAGGCAATGAAAAGTACAGATCTCATTCACGTGGGGATGGCAGGGGGCCAACCAATCACCTGGGGCTCTGGGCATTCCCAGGTAACCCCCCTTTGACTTGTCGCATCCCCTGTGGTTAACAGAAAAAAAAAAAAACTTGAAGTTTTTTTTTTTGTTTTTTGGGTTTGTCAGTTCATTTTTGCTAGAAGGGAATTAAGAATGAAAACTAAAAACCCTGCCCACTTGTAAGCTAAGACTGTAAATTGGGAAATTAAAGAAAATCAGAGCCCTTAAGTTAATCCAACACCAATAAAGAGCAATTGACGAGGACTAATCACACACAGTAAACACAGGTACGTCCTCTAGTTAAATTACAGGGGCCGGACAGAGGCCTGATGAGCCCGTGAGCTTCACTCCAGGGTTATTACAGGGACTGATTTGGTTAGTGGCAACGACAGGCTCCTTGTAGCAAGCGCCTGCCCTTTCCCATTTCATCTCATTTTTACTGTAACCATGTTTTTATTTTTATAGGCCAATTTGATTCTGTCCCACGCTTTCAGAATTGCGTTTTTCAGATTTATGACACAAAAGCTTTCAAATGGCTGTGACTGCCGGGCCTCCCCATGCAGATCCCCACTGCCCTTGTTCTATACCTGAGACCCCGCTGTCCTGCAGAGCTCCGCTGGTCTGGACCCCAGAGTCTCAGGGCCACACAGTCTCCCAGACATCTTGACTACCTCCAAAAGAGCACCAACTATGGCCACAATTTACCTTCTCTCCCCACTAGGGCAACCAACTGTATCTGTAAACACTCCCCCCAGAGTCCCCTTCATTAACCCATCCAGGGCTTCAGTCCTATCAGGACTGCGATCCTTATGGAGAAGGTGCTGCCCCCTAGAGGTAGCTCTGGGAATTTATGGAGATGATTTTGGTTGTCCCAGTGATTCTGGAGGCATGTGGCATTTAGTGAGCACACAGGGGATGCATCCTGCAGTGTGAGGGGCAGACCCACACCCTTACCCATGTCTCACAGTTCTGAGTCAGACCACCAGACATTCTCTGTGGCAATAATACATAGACCCGTTCAGCATGATCTTAAGCTAGAACCTAAGTCCACTCCAGACGTAGATACAAAGTATGTTTACATGGTTGAAATAAACACCGACTGTTCTGACACGTAAATTTAAGACATATTTTACTTTGTGCCATTCAAAATTGACCAAGGGATGTTCAGCATCCTGAAAAATCAAGTCACCGAGAACAAAACACCCTGTGGTATCCAAGTCATAAGGACAACACTGAGTACTCTCCCCACTCAGTAGCTCTACGAACCTCCCCATTCTTACGTACTCATAAGCATTCTCCTGTGGCTCCTGTCTTCAAATGTCATTACAGGGGGAAAAAAAACACAAAAAACAGCACCACTAATACTCACTTGGAAATTGTCATCCTTCTCTTAAATCCCCATATCCATTAGAAGTAGATTTCAGAGCTGTTACTTCAACATGTACTCCAGCGTAATTGAGCATTTACATACTGAAGTACCTATTATTATAAATTGCCTCCTTTTATTTCTCCTTAATACTAGACCAAGATACTGATTTCTTATGATGCTATGTGTAAGGGTGGGCTCTATTATCTGTACATTTGTCAAGGTAGTAAAGGGGCTGTGGTAGCAAAGTGTCTGTTCTAAAATAAGGGCAGTCAGTCTGATCATTTGTGCCTCACCAACAGCCTGTATGGTACCGCTTGTATATAAAAACCTTGGCCAGGCAGGACTGCCACTGAGCTCTGATCACTGGATGCCTAAAGTCACCCTACCTAAAGTCCAGATTTCACTCCCTCAGCCACTAGAATTGCCCTCTCAGCCCGGGACATGATCTTGAAATTCCTTCCCACTCCTGGATGCTCTGCCTCTTTCACCCCTAACCCGCCCAGCCCTCCAACTTCACCCTGCACCCCTGGCTCACCACACTCCAACCCCCACTCCTTCTTACCATTTCTCAAACACTATGCCCCCACCACCACCACAGGACCTTTGCACATACAATTTCCTCCAGCTGGACTGTTCCTGGCTAAGTCCCACTTACCCTTCCAGTATCAATTGCTTTAGGAGTCCTGCCCTAACTCCCAAGCTGAGATCAGGCTCCGACACCTGTTCCCATGTCCTGCACAACTGTCATTAACTACGTGACAATTTGCTGGACATCCATCTTCCTCACTCAGGGCTCCATGAAGAAAGGGACTTATTCCTCGTCCTTCCCCACTACATCCCCCCACCACAACCAGATGGTGGTGAACCTATATATATACTTGTTGCTCAATAAATACTTACGGATGAGTGACTGAATGTGTAACCTCCAATTATAAACTCCCAACTCAAAGCAAAGTTCTTGAGATAATAATAGCCTTCTATCTCCCTGTACAATTAGCACAATAGGAAGATGCAACAGATGACCTCAGGATGGAAAAATTCTAGGAAAATCTTCAAAGGAAGGTCAGGTTTCCGGAGCAGGGATTTGGGTTTCATTCACTGATGTAGCCCCAGCACCTGGCACAATGTGTGGCTCACAGAACAGGCCTGACAGGCACTCATTGGACAAATCAATCCAGACACAGTGATTTCTTATTGATAATGCCAGAATTATGGTGCAATGGTACACTCAGGATGGTTTTGAAGGAGGTGTAACAGCCCATCCAAGGCAGGGTTGCAATTTCCAGGACGTTGTTGCTGTCCAGACCTCATTCCGGGAGGCTCAGGGCAGAACGTAATCCTGCAAACACGAGGACCCCACCCTCATCAGGAGTGGTACTCAGCTCTGCTTCCACTCACTCAGGACCCCATGAGCCCTCCAAAATCCTCCTGGAAACCCTAAGGTGATTGCAACTAAAAAGTCTCACCCTGCCAGAGGTCACCCAGAGCTGACCCTTCAATAAACGTTAAATTGATCAGAAACTCCTTGTCCTCTAGGTCCTTCCCAGGGCCTGACCATCTGAGCAGCACAGGGATTCATGGCAAACAAATCCCGACAAAGCACAAAGGCCTGGACTGAGTGGGACCAGGAGCTGCAGAGAATCCAATACCAACCCACCTGCTCCCCAAAGTCACTGCCTTAAGCAAAGAGATCACCACGAGAAAATCATGATGAAATGCTCCTGCTGGAGAGGATAAAGGGGGAATGAAAAACAGTATGGTGGTGAGTCAGGGCAGGAGGGCCCATGGAGGCTGATTTGCCTTGTTCCTTTCTCCATCTGGAGCACCAGGAGTGTCTAATGCCTTCATGGCTGAGCAGACCCTCCCCAAAACTTCCCAACTGAAAAACCTCAGACTCGAAGTCTGTCTTGGAACAGAGACCACCTCCTGCACCACTCATCGAGAAAGGCCCTAATGATGACCTTGTCAAAGGACTCCATGAACAAAACAGTGACACTCCAGGGAAAGAGGCTTCCATGTGACTCTGTTTTAGCTACATTTCCCCCAAAAATCTTTTTACTACAGATTGTTATATATTGAATTATATTCAATTTCTTGAAACCACCAGGCTCTTGGGATCATTTCCACATGATATCCCATTTTCCTAAAACACTCTTCCCCTGATAGGCACAGGCTGGTTCCACCTCACCCTTCAGGTTTCTGCTTAAATGTCACCTCCTCCAAGAAGCCTTCTCAGAACTTCTTGGTGAAGGTCAGTCTCTCGTGGCCTCTCTGTCTCAGCAGCCTGTTTCTTTTATATTGCTCATGATAACCTGAAAGTATATTGTTTACCTAATATCCTGTATTGCTGTACTTTCCCAACTATAATGCAGCCAACTTAAGGGCAGGAACCATGTTTCTTGGTCTCTCGAGTCCTTCTGCTTAGCTCAGCTCAGCACCCAGCACTTATGAGGTGCATGCTCAATCACTGTTGAATAAAGGACTGAAATTCTGTTGGGGACATTTGCTACTTAATCAGACCACCCATGTATTCAACCATGTATGAGTCACCACTTCACAATGGGGACAAAGCTAGATGCTTGAGCTACATCATGAACCATTTCACAAAGCCACAAGGGTTCCCATCTCTAGCTTTGCAAGGTACACCCAGGGTGTATTTCTAAAATGCAGAAGGTTCATACAAAGTCTCCCACTGCCTGCATTATGTACCCCTCCCCTGCGACACACACAGCCAGTTGCTACGGTCAGGGCTCCCCTGCTCTCTACTCCCCAAGACACAGGGCCCACAAGGCAAAGCCACCCACACAGCATAACAACATCATAGCCTCCAAACCCCACAGGGTCTGCATTGATGACAGCAGCTTCAGGGTCGAGGATTTCCAACTTGAGTAATTCTACTCTAATTTCATGTGTCAACATGGCTAGGCCACAGTGCCAGATATGTGGACAAATTTAATTCTGAACACTTCTGGAAAGATGTTTTTGGATAAAAATCAACATTTAAATCAGTGGCTCTGAGTAAAGCCAACTGCTCTCCCTCATGTGGGTGGGTCTCAGATCAAAGCCTAAACAGAACAAAAAAACGGACCTCCCCAGACCAAGAGGGAATTCTGTAGCAGACGACCTTTGGACTGCAGCATGGCCCTTCTAGGCTCCAGCCCAGGAGCCCACCCTACAGATTTGGGACTTTCCAGCCTCCATCATCAAGTGAGTCAATCCCTTAAATCTCTATATAGAGACAGGCAGAGATAGGCATCCCAATGATTGTGTTTCTGTGGAGATCCCTGGTACACCCCTCAAGGGCCCTAGCACATCACGAAGTCAGGGAGGGGTAGAGAGGATGGCTGGGCTCCGCGCCTACTATATGAGACACTCTGCAGTGAAAACAAGAATACATTGGAGGCCCCCATGAACAGAGTCAGGACACTGAGGAGCCCTGGGGCTGGACCCAGTCAGATGCCAACATGGGTTAGAATGCAGGCTTTAACACTCACCCAGGCATTATCTTGGGCAATTTGCCACTCTGCTGTGAACACGAGCTTCTTCACCTGTAAAACTGGGATGGTTGCAGATCCTGTATCACGGACTCATTTGTTTACCACCTGGCCCGGTCCACACACACCCCCCAAGACCACTTAATGGTAATGAACCAGAGTGGGCAGCAACTTGCCGAGGATGAACACTTGACCAGTGAGTAGCCACCACTTCAGGACAATCAGGAAAGGTGTCTCTGCCCTCCTCCCTGGAGTGAGAACAGAAAAAGCCTCCAGGTGGACTCTCTGGAGAGCAAAGAGCTACATTTTGGGAGCCAATGGGCTGGTGAAAAACCATCTCAGGACTCAGGGCTGAGAAGGTAACAGCCACTCCCTCCAGCCAAGAATTCAATCACAGAAAGAGGAAAAAGTGTTTTTGCCTCATCTGTAGCATCCCTGGAAACAAACCAGCTGAGAGGCTCTGTGCTGACCAGAAGGGTCCCTAACAGTGACCTTCCATTACTGACAGCGACCCTGGCAGCTCATGCAAACACTGAGTAGGATTTAGATCTTTTAGGTTCAACGAAATTGCTATTTTCATCTGATGGCTTTATTTATTCTTTTCCAAGAAAGAAAAAAAAAATAATGAACAACCCTCCTGCTTACAGTCATCCTAACTCGGATCAGGAATTTAGAGGATGCCTCACACATCCCATGAAGGTGTGGTTCCCTGTAAGCTCCCTCACACACACAGCAGCCTAATTCGGGGGACCACCAAGTCCAAATGTGCCCTTCAACTGAGGTGGGGTGGGAGAGTTGCAGTCATTATTTCCTCATCTTTAAGAGCAGACTTGCTTTAGGGAAAACCCCATTTTTGAATTTCTCTTGAATGTTAAATCACTTTTTGTTTTTTTTTTTTAAAGAAGGAGACAAAGGAGTCTCCTTCTCTTTGATGGTTTAATTTTCACCACTTGCCACCTGCACCTCTTCTGCTCTAGACCTGGGGTCCTCACTTTCTTCTTCCACTGGTAACATGAAGCCCAGGCAGCTGCTGCACTAGGACCCACAAAGGCATACACAGCTTTACAGGGAAGTGTGTAGACCTAAGATTGGGGGTGTGGGATCCTACTGGCTGCAAAAAGCTATCTCTAAGAGCTGGGACAGGCTGGCCTCACTCTTGCCAAGCCCCGCATCTGGGGATGCAAGGGGTTCCCAGATCAGCTGGGAGAGATGGAAACCTCCCCTCGGTGGAAGAGTCTATGTGCTCACACTCCATGTAGGCTTCCAGAGAAGCCCTTCCAGCCACTCTCCCCTAGGCCAGCATAGCCCCCTCTCCACAAACCTTGCTGTGCTTAGCCAGACGCACCTGCCATATTCAAATACCAAGTGGTCTCTCTTTCTTAGATGTGGGGACCACAATGAAGAAGGGAGGTCCTACAGGTGACTCTGCACTGTGGCCCGCTTTGGTAAACAACATCACTGCACCCTTTTTTCCTGGGAGATCATTAATGCAACAAGAGATCTGAGGGGCCAACATGGGGAAGG
Source organism: Panthera tigris (assembly GCF_018350195.1). NCBI lineage: Eukaryota > Metazoa > Chordata > Mammalia > Carnivora > Felidae > Panthera > Panthera tigris. The sequence continues at coordinate 36,889,884 of NC_056675.1, forward strand.
GACCCCTATCATGCAAGTTTCGGGACCCAGTGTGAAAACATGGAGACTGTGGACCCTGGATCCCCCTTCCTCTCCAAACCCAGCTGCAGATTCTGACATGGGATGTGTTGCCCAGTTGGGACAATGAGATAAAGCAATGGTGGTCTTTGAGAGCATCAAGTCTGCCCCAGAAAAACTTGTAACTACAATTGCTTCACATTACAAGCAAATTAAGAGAACATTTGACTCAGAGTTCCAAGAGGCAACTCCAGAAAGAAATGTGAAATCCAACTATAGCATCTTTTCACAGACTGTCAACCCTTTACCCATAAACAAAATTTCACCATACACAAAAACCTAGTGGCCTAAAAGAAAGCATTCAAAATGGACAACTAAGTTCACCTGATTAAAAGATGTTTGCTTTCTTTACCCATTAGCTTAGGATTTGCAGAGTGTCCATGTAAGCAAAACAATGTGTGACAACTCAGTATGGATCAGATCCTGACTTCATGAAAATGATGTTCCATCAGCAGAAAGAAGACCTAAACAAATAATTTCAAAAACGCTATTTAGTAGGAGGTGAAATCACCACAATGGAGAAGATGTTTCATACCATCAGCTTATGGGAGAGAAGGCCAAGACCACACCCGAGGAAAGTGTCAGAATCCCCACCTGCTTGATGCACAGCAAACCCAGAGACATCGTGAACCCCCATGAAAAGGGATTCTGCACAGTCTGTATTTTTGGAAATTTCTCATTCTTTCTTCAGTGCTGATCTGGCAGAGATGTATACCTCATACTCTCCAGATTAAAGAAACACAATCAGAACTTCAAATATAGGATGGAAACCCTGGATGGGAGTCAGAGACTACAGTGCTTTCATGTGACCCTGCACCTTTAAGTGCAGACTGGACACACGAGGTACATAAAGGCAACCCAGGCCATGACCATTCCCATCACCCCCCAAAGAGCCAGACAGGTTGTTCTTGGTGTATGCCCAGGGACGTGGCTGGTTCGTGCTCAGTCAAGGCTGCCATTGGACAAAGGCAGATTTTCACCGCAGGTCACTTTCCAGCTCTGTCACTTACTAGCTGCGGGGTCTTGGGCAATTGTCACGTCTCTCTATGCAGTGCCTGTCTCCCCATCCCAACCCACATGAGTGTCCCCCCACCCCGCAAAAACAAACAAAAAAACAACATTGAAATTATTCTCTAGCAATGGTAAAGCTCTCCATAGATGTTAGCTATTATTAGCTACCAGATAGGTTAAGCTGCATTCCAAAACCACGTAACAAATCAGGGCCAGGCTTAGAAAACAATCTAAGTTTTTTTATCAACCAGTGCATTGGACTTTTGAGTGGATTGTGCAGCTTCCTTTGTGTCCTCTTTTAAAGGAACATGGTAAACTCCCAGTGGCAAGCTTTATGTACAACATACAGTCACTTTGTGGACAAGAGTTGTTTGGTCACTTGACCCAAGCTGAACCAGTTTCCTTCTCTAAGAATTTGGAGTTGAAAGAAGAGCCAGTTTTTCTGACTACTCTCTTGAACAGAGGCCGTGTGAACTCAAGAGCTATTACTGGCAACCACTTCCTGCCATGATGACAGGGAAATAAAGCAAACCAAGCTTCACTGTGAGAGGAAGGTGTGCTTTGTGTGTAGAGGGGCAGACATCCAAGGCAGAGGGAAGGAGGAGCTCCCGAGTCCCCAGGAGCTCTAGGCCTGGCTCCTAAGGGCCCCCTGACCTCAGAGTTCCTGAGATGCCCCCTGCAGTCACAACAAATCCTGCTCGCTTTTTAGGACACCACAATCCACTTTTTATACCTGCAACCACAGGGACCTAAGGCATACAAGGAGATGCCAAATTACCAACTCGACCTGCACAGCTCAGGAGTCACAAGGATCAGGAAATCAGAGTTTGGGCACCTAATGGTAGCAGATGCCTGGGAACTTCTCTGGACATCAGTCTCCTGTTCCCCTTCCCTTCGGGTGCCATTAGAAACACCCTAAGAACCTGGAAGGAATATTAGTGTGATAAAAATTAAAGTCTAGGAGGCTCTGAAGAGGCAATGTGGTCCAGTGGAAAGGGCATGATCAGTGGAGTAAAAAATTTCTATGACACGCGCAGGAAGTTATTTAACCTCTCTGGGCTATAATCTCCCTTTTTGGTGAATGAGAAGAAGGTGTTTATGCGGTTGAAGGAGTTAAGGAATATAAATTGCATATATTAGGCATGCATTAAATCACAAGTATTATTATAGCCTGTAACTATTAGTTATCTTAATATATTACAAATAAAATTAACATCCCCAAATGTTGTTGTATTACATGTACACGTGACAATACATAATAAATCATCGTTCTTAACATGATATGGAACACCCAACTAACATTTAGGAAAAGCAAGAAGAACTGCTCGGGAATATTTTAACCAGTGAAAGGAAGGAAGGATGGATGGAAATGAGGAAGAATCAAGCAGCAGTACATGAACAGACTCAGTAGATGCCACATGTTGCTAAGACTCCTTGAATAACATTCAAAGATTCTTGGATTCTTGGACAGACAGCAGGGAAGGGAATTACATTAGGAAGCATATAATGGCAGTTTGAGCTTGTCCTGGTTTGGAGTTCCTAGAACTGATGGCAGAAGCAGCAGTGCCTAGTAGCCCTGTACCGTGGCAGACGTTACTACTCAATCATGGGGGTTTTTCCTGCTAAATCTAAAGCACCCATTTATGCCACAGAATTCTGCATGCAGTGATACAGGCAACCATGAGCAATTAGTCTGAGATGACCTGCTCTATTAAACTGATTACTTATCTGTTTCAGGGGATAAAGAGCCATCCTGAAGGCAACTGCTTTCAGGTGCCAGGAAATCAAGGCAGAGGTCAAGAGGGCTATTTTTCTGCAGCCCTGAATGCCACTTGGCCATTGAACAACATGGGGCACCAACCCCCTCCCCACAATAAAAAATCCACCTGTTAATTATTTTGACTCCCCAAAACTTAACTAGTAATAGCCTACTGTTGACCAGAGACCTTACCAGTAACAACTAACACATTTTTATGTTATAGGTATTAAATACTATATTTTTATAATATGGTAAGTTAGAGGAAATAAAATATTATATAAAAAAACCATAAAATGTTATTAAGAAAACCTGACTGGATTAGTCACTAGAGCAAGCAACTCTTGATCTCAGGGTTGGGAGTTTGAGCCCCACGTTGGGTGTAGAGATTACTTAAAAATAAAATCTTTAGGGGTGACTGGGTGGCTCAGTCTGTTGAGCATCTAACTCGACTTCAAACCAGGTCGTGATCCCAGGGTCATAGGATTGAGCGCTGCATAGGGCTCCGTGCTGAGCAGCCTGCGTGAGATTCTCATTCTCTCTCTCCCGCCCTCTCCCCCCACCCCAACCCGCTCACACATGCACGCTCTCTAAAAATAAAAAATATAATCTTTAAAAAAAAAAAAAAGAAAAAATCATAAAAGAAAACACACAGTACTGTATTTATGTAAAAAAAAAAAAAAATCCACAAATAAGTGAACCCACACAGTTCAAATCCATTTTGTTTAAGGGTCAACTAGATTTCCTGCATATAACTCTAATTTGAATTGGCCCAAGTTAGGTAAACCAATATCAACTCTTGGTACTGTGAATAATTCTGAGACACAGTATAATCCTGTTTTCAAAGTCTCTTGAAGGTCATTCTGGAAACAGATGCAATATTAGTTCTATCTAAAGACAAGGGAACTCTATAGAATAGCCTCCAGAGGCCCTTGCCAGGCTGAAACAAACGGGCTCCAATCATCTAGTAATGCGGTCCACTATCATCCCAGGATCAGATAGAATGCTCCATAATCAAAATCTAGATATATTCACACTCAAGCACCCATTTACATCAACAGTTATTATCTTCACCAAAAAAGCTTAAGAAGCACCTTACAAATTGCCTCTTCAAGGGGCCTGGGTGGCTTAATCCGTTAAGTGTCTGACTTCCCCTCAGGTCATGTTCACACGGTTTGTGAATTTGAGCCCCACAAAGGGCTCTCTGCTATGGCCACAGAACCCGCTTGGATCCTCTGTCCCCTTTCTCTGTGCCCCTCCCCCATTCATGTACCCGCGTGCGCACACTCTCCGTTAAAAATAAATAAACTTAAAAAAAAATTGTCTCTTGAAAGCTAAAGTAAACAGCTTCTCCCCCTTCCCAGTGGAAGCTTACCGTCGGGGATGGGGTGAGGCAGGGACTGGCCTGTGAAGGTCTGGTGGATGTTGTGACTCCCCACTCAGATCCTCCTTCATTCAGGAGCGTCTCACTAACGACACTGGCAGGACAGCTGCGGGCAGAAAGCCCCAGGCCACCAGCCACGGTCAGGGATTGCCTCTGGTGAGGAACCCAGACTTGCAAAATCTGAGCAGCCTACACCCAGTCGTGGGTTTTGGCGTTAAAGCAGCCAGGTTCCGCGTGCTAGTGGAGGACACCTCTTCAGCTCTAAACCGGCGTCAGAGCACCCCGTGCAAACCCCTTTACCTCTCTGCCCACATCCGCTTCTGGCTCATCCCCTCCACAGGTGTGGATCCTAATGGATGCTAATCTCATCTTGTTAGCTCCCAAGCAACCCCACCTGTGACAGGATGCATGGCACGAAGAAGTAACAAACAGGTCGACCAATGATCAAAATCCCACTGAGGTGCTTTACTTCTCACAACACGATCAGCCCCATTTTACAAATGGGGCTGAGAAGGATTCAGCAAATAACCTGAGATTATCCTGCCAGACCAATCTCATTCCAACACGCCATGCTGATAAAGTAGTACACTGCTCTTCATCAAAGTCCAGATAACTGGGACTTGCAAAGACAAGTTACAATAAATATAATTTGGCCAAAATTAGGCGGTGCTGTCTTCCAATGCAATTCAGCATATATGCACTGAACCCTTACCAGTGTGCTAAGAAATGCAACAAATTTGACAGACAGAGAGAGAGGGAGACAAACACTCCACAGGACTTTAGCTTCCCAGCAGTTACTGAATATTTATTGAATACCTACTAAGCGACAGGCACACCAAGGGGAAAATAAAACTAGATGCAAAGCAAATGTATAAAGCTGAAGGTGGCAGCAGGCCAGTGCCAGACGAGGACAGAAAGGCACAGACGTCCTCGGGACAGAGAGAATTGGTTTATTTCTCCTTTTGCTTTGAATTGCTTGAAAAATGGGAATTGTAAAGCCCTGAGTCTTGAGTATTAACACCCAGGAAATTCTCAGGGTTGTCAGAGAAATGCTTTTTATTTTCTAAATGATGGTTGCACAAAAAGTGATGCCCAGTCTGAGTGAGCCAGGCCATTGTAGCTCCAGAAGATAACAAGAGCCCTTCCTGCCAAAATCAGGCTGGATGCAACCTGAAACAGGGTGAGAATAGTTTATGAAAAGAGCCAATCTCACAAGATGAGTCTATGAGCTACTCAAAGCCACAATCTTCAAGGGAAGGAGAATAGAGCAAACAGGAGGATAGATTTGTGAAGAAGGGCATTGTGTCAATAGGGCAGTGGCACAGCACAGGACAAGCCACCCCTGGACACAAAGAGGCAGTAAAAAGCCACAGGGACAAAGGAAGGAGGGACACGGAGCAAGAGCCCACAGTGCACCTGACATCTGTGGAAACCTCACGGGAGACAGCAGGAGCCGAAACCTGAGAGGAAGTTCTTCCTCTCTCTCTCTCTCTCTCTCTCTCTCTCTCTCTCTCTCTCTCTCCCCCTCACTCTCACTGTTGAGGACAGTTTGACTCTGTTGCCTGGATAAAAAGTCCCGATAGATTAGAACAATTAAACTGTTCAGCACTCGGCTATTGCCACCTACCTGATGTAACAGGGATGAGTGGACTATTAAACTGGATTGCATCTTATAAGAATTTAATATATATTCCTTGACACTCTGATTTTCCCCAAATTACTTGCAGACTTTATCAGAGCCTTATTCCATGTGGCAAATGAATTTCCCCTTTTATTTAATTTTTTCAACTTTATTTATTTATTTTGAGAGAGAGAGTGCATGTGCAGGGGACAGGCAGAGAGAGAGAGAGAGACAGAGAACCTTAAAGAGGCTCCACACTGTTAGCACACAGCCCGACTCAGGCTCAATCTCACGACCCTGAGATCATGACCTGAGCTGAGATCAACAGTCCAAAGCTTAACCAACTGAACCAGCTAGGCACCCCAGATTTTCCCCTTTTAAATGTAAGGTTTTACATTTCTTTACACAAACATCTATAAATTTACCTAAATGGTTCCATATCACACATATCTAGTTTATTTTCTTTATGTGGTCTTTAGTTTTTGCTTTTCATGCATGAATTCCCCTCTCTAGGACCCTAGAAATTCACATTACAACCTAGACTACACTGTTCCATACTTTTCTCTATTCTTAAATAACTATAAATTTTTTTTTTAAAAAGGGGGTGCCTGGGTGGCTTACTTGAGTGTCCGACTTCGGCTCAGGTCATGATCTCAAGTTTCGCGGGTTCGAGCCCCGTGTTGGGTTCTGTGCTGACAGCTCAGAGCCTGGAGCCTGCTTCGGATTCTGTGTGTCCCTCTCTCTCTGTTCCTCCTCTGCTCTCGTTCTGTCTCTCTCTCACTCTCTCAAAAATAAATAGATTAAAAATTAAAAAAAAAAAAAAAACAACTATACATCAGGGCACCTGGGTGGCTCAGTCAGTTAAGTGCCCAGCTCTTAATTTTGGCTCCAGTCATGATCTCTTGGTTTATAACTTCGAGCCCTGCAATGGGCTCTGCACTGACAGTTCAGAACCTGCTTGGGACTCTCTCTCTCCCTCTCTCTCTGCCTCTTCTGGGCTCACACTCTTGCTCTCTCTCTCTCAAAATTATTAAATGACTATCATTAGTACATATATGTTACATCCATGTATGTACATCTTCAGTAAAATGGGATCATATATCCACCTTTCAGCACTTACTTTACTAACTCAATAATTCGTGCATATACCTTTAACACAACTGGCATTCCTCTGACTCATTCATTTCAATGGCAGAAAATCTTCCTTACTTCATTAATTCAACCATTCCTCTCTAGATGATCTTTACTTTGTTTCTTCCTCCCTCCCTCGACAAAGCCACGTTAAACATCCTTGAACATCTCTTCTTACTTGTGCTTTCACTTCCATGGGCTAGATTTGCAGGAGTAGGACAGTTCAGTCAAGAGGCTCGTGTATTTTAATTTAGGTAACAGCTGCTCCCAGACTGCTTTCCAAGAAAACTTTCTACCAGCAGTGTTTGGGCCTCCTATCCCTCATGTCCCCACCAGAGCAGGCATTATGACTCTTTTTATATTCTGCACGTTCAGAAAGATATAAACTGACATGGGTTTTGGTTTTTATATCACTAACTGCAAGCATGCTTTCATGTATTTTTTGGCCATTTGAGTTTTTTCATCTGTCAAGTGCCCATTTTTTAATTTGGCTTCTTAAGCTCATCTAGATGACTTGTGAGATTTCTTTGCATATTTTTTTGCATAATATTTTCCAAGTCTATTCTTCATCTATTGACTTTATTTATGATATGTTTTGCCATTCCGGTGCCTTTTTTTAATAATTAAAGAATCAAATCTGCCAGATTCTTCTTTTATGCATTCTGTGCTCCTAGGCCCCCTTAGATGGGTCGTTATTTTTCTTCCCAGGATCACTGACAGGGACAAGGTACCTCACTCAATTCTCCCTCCAGGGCCTCACTTGTTTCCTCAGGACCAAGTTCTTCCCAATACCCACTACATTCTGAGCTCACCCCAGTTCTCTCTGCTGGGACTCACAAAGCCCTAGGCCACATTGCATCTGGCCACTCCCAGAGGCCAGCAGCCACCCCACTACAACTGATTGTGTGGGAGGAAGAAGCCAAATTCGGCCTGCCATCTTTACAGAATCCCTTTTTTTTTTTTAATTTAAGAAAAAGGTAGACGCAAAGTCTATATGAGGTATGTGTATAATGATTATATGTTCATTAAAAAATCTTGTTATTTTTAAATGTCTTCCAGCAGAATGGGAATGTGCATATGGAATGATTTCTGTTTTTCTTACTATTCTGTTGTTACCCAAGGCCATCGAGCCACAATGAGCAGAGGCAAAATGTAGACCCACCAGGTTTGTTCAGATCTACCTCATTGGCCCCAACCCAGCTTTGCATTATGCAGCTGTGGGTACGACTCTGGCCAACGGAGGTCCTGTGTGTTAGTTTGCCATTGCTGCCTAAGAAATCACCACAGCTGGGCAGCCTACACAGCACAGGTATCATCTCATGGGCCACAAGTCCAGGGGCCTCTCTGCTCAGGCCTAACAAGGCAAAGTCACAACATTGGACAACATTGGCTGACCTGGGCTCACATCTGCAGGAAATGGAGAAGATTCTGCCACTTGCTCATGCAGGCTACTGTTCCTTGTGGCTGTAAGACTAGGACCCCGTTTCCTTGGTGGTGTTGGCCAGGGGTCCCTTTTGGCTCCTAGAGGCCTCTCACATTCACTTGCTTGCAGCCTCTGCTTCTTCAAACCAGCAACAGCACTTTGAGGCCTTCTCACACCTCAGGCCTCTCTCACTTCCATTCCACCACCACCCAGAGAAAGTTCTCTCCTCTTAAGGGCTCATGGGATTAAAGTAGGGCACAGGGAACTGTGCCATGCAGTACAACACAGCCACCGGAGTGATAAATCGTCACATTCACAAGTTCAGTGGATCAGGAGTATGGACTCTTGAGACCATTCCTGGAAATTATGCCTACCACACCAGGACCCATGAGAAAACAGCCAAAGAAAATAGCCAGGCTCTGGCAGGCCAGTCCTTCGCTGCCCCAGGCCAGTATCTCTTGAAGGTGTCTCCTGGAGTTTGCTCTCCCTGCTCCAGGCTGGCCCTGCAGTGCCCCCAACCTGACTCAGACCTTAGCAAGAGGCTCTCCTGTATGCCTGCCTGCTGGTACCCCCAGGTCTAGATACTAATCCTCCCCATTTTGTTTGCTTGTGAGACTATAGAATTGAGTTTGTGTGTCTCTGCCATAGACAGGGCTCTTTCCTCTGCTAACAGAGAAGTAGCACAACTGTAAATTCTTCATCTATAGTCTGGGAGGAATGTAGGAGAGAGGAAGAGAGTAAAGGAAGAAAGAATGGTGGGAGAAAGGGTGAAAGGAAAAGCAGAGAGAGGGCAGTATGGCAGTTGGATAGGAACTCATTCTTATTCCATAAAATCTGTAACTAACTGGCTCATCTTTCTGCTCACAGGCAAGGCCCAAGCACTCTCTGACAGCCTCTCTCTCTCTCTCTCTCTCTCTCTCTCTCTCTCTCTCTCTATTTTAACACCAGCTGAAACCTCTTCTTAAGAGGCAGGACTCTGTTCTGTCCCCAGTAATTTATTTGGTTTTTCCTGGCCTCACTTAGGCATTATCTTTGGGCTTGATCATGTCAGAACTGACGCCTCACACTGTGTGCCTAGTCTCCCAGCTTCTGGGATGCTGCTTCTGCTTCTGTTCCCCCTTCTCACCACACTGGTACCTGTGAAGCCACCCCATCTCACTGCTAGATACCACCTAGGGCCAGAGCCCTGCCCGCCTACCCCACCCCCACCTGTCTTACCATAATCCCCCAACATCAGCAACATAAACAGATAACATCTACCATGTTTTCCAGTAAACTACTGTCCATTTACTATTCCTGCAGTTTCAATGCAGTAAGATCATGTGGCATATTCAAGGACATTTGTGCATATTTTACTGCTCCTAGAGGGGGGAGGCATCTGATATTCTCTAAAGACGCATTCACCTCCATGGACACATCCATTCAACATGTATGTATTAAGTGCCTGTGACATTCCTACCCAGGCAGACCTCCTGTAAATAGCAGTCATCACCAGATCCAATCCAAAAACACCTTGCAAATAAGCATCCCACCCACTGGATTAGCCCATCTTGCCTACCTCTGCTCTGTTGAGGTTGTTTTCCTCATCTCAAGCCAGGAATGCAAATTCCATGACTGACAAACCTTGCCCAGAATCCATACACAAGGTGGTGAGTAAGCACTATATCGGCCCCGTTCTTAATTCTCATTGTGTCCTTTCACTACCAAAAATCTTAATTCATTCTCAGAAATGTGCTTTCCACCCCTTGGTGGAAGAAATAATGACTTTGTCAATCACTCTGCTTTTGCCAGACTTACTGAATTGCCTAAAATGTCAAGATAATGTCTCTCCAGCCTGTTTTCACTATGGTACCAGCTTCTTCTCATTAAATTATGTTCAGATGCATTGATTTCCTTCAACAGGGAGTAATGGAACCCTGCCAGAAATTAACACTAATCTTCTAATTCAGTAAGAATAAAATATGTGACTGATTAAATCTTAATTAACAGTTCACAAAAGGCTGCTTAATGTCAGGTGGCATATGCATCTTAATTATCCAACAGTGCTGTTGCTGTTTGCAGGAGGAGGTAGGGGTCTATGAGAATTCTGTAGTGTTGCTTGTGTGTGTGTTTTTCCTTTGTTCTACAATATCTTCCTCCTTGCTACCCCTCCACCTTTGTGGTTGTCAGTAGGTTAGGTTTATAAGTAAGAAATTTTTATTACTGGGCTCTCTCCCACAAACCATCCCCTTGATTCCATCTGGAGGAAAACGATACAGTCTATCAGTCAGGGCAGGCTGGATATGATGCAATAACAAACATCCCTTAAATCTTAATAGCCATAAAAATGCATCTACTGCACACTACATGTTCATAGTGGGTCAGCTGGAGCTGCTGGTCCAGTCTGTCCTCTCAGCAGAACTTGGATCTACTTGCTATGGCAGTGGAAATAGAATATGGCAAATCATACAATGTCTCTTGTATGTCTCCTTTCTGCTCATACTCCCCTGGCTGAAGAAAGTTTCTTGGCTCTGTTTATATTCAGTTGGGAGGACAAAAGTTCAATCCAACCATAGTCTTAAAAAAAGGGAAGATAAAGACAAAATCTTGAAGACAACCAGAGAAAAAGGACACATTACACATAGGGGAACAATGATAAGCATTATAAGAGACTTCTAATTAGAAGCCACACAATCCAGAAGAAAATGGAGTGACATTTTTAAAATGCTAAGGGAAAAAAAGAACTGTCAACTTAGAATTCTATATCCCATGAAAGTATCTTTCAAAAATGAAGGTTTCCAGTCCAGCATGGAAGGAGCTTGGAAGTTATCACTCCTGTCCAGACAACAAAGTTCAAAAATGACCTGAAAATCAACAACTCTTCTCAGATCCATCAAAGAAAAAATGAAAGTCAAAAGAAGAGAGACTGTGTATGCATAAGCATCTGTAATGACTGACTATAGGACAGAGGGTAAGAGCAGGGCCTCTGGAGTCAGGCTCCCTGTGTAAATGTGTGATTACAAACGACATCTTTGGGGCGCCTGGTTGGCTCAGTCTGTTAAGCATCTAACTTCGGCTCAGGTCATGATCTCTCCATTCCCCCCATGTTTGAGCCTCATGTCAGGCTCTGTGCTGACAGCTCAGAGCCTGGAGTCTGCTTCAGATTCTGTGTCTCCCTCTCTCTCTCTCTCTCTCTCTCTCTCTCTCTCTCTGCCCCTCCCCCACTTCCACTCTGTCTCTCTCTCTCTCTCTCTCTCTCTCTCAAAAATAAACATTTAAAAAAAAAATGACATCCTTCAGAATGGCAGTGTCCCCAACTGTAAAATGGGAACAAGTGTCCAGGGGGTTGTTGTGAGGATTTAGTGAGATGATGAAAAAAAAGCATCTGGCACAACGAAGGCCTCCCATCAGCTCTCATTAAAGTCGATAGATGTACAGGTGTTTCCCAGTAAGAGTTGAAATTCACCACTGCCCTGCTTACTACAATCAAGCTTCCCTTTCCTAAGATGTTCCAGAGAAATCCCCGTTTGCCACAGTCAGTGCATTCCAGCTCTCAGCTCTCCAGGATGGTGTCTAATGCCCCCCCACCCCTCTGTCGCTTTCACACACACACACACACTTGGAGCACTTGGCATTTCACTTTCTGAATGCCCAGAAGGTGCATCTGTGATGCCCTTTGCCCTCATAACCAACAAATGGCCATGTCTCAGCCTTAATGGAAGATGTGGGGCATTCTCATGCTACTGTCACTATTTTTGCCACATCCACACCACATTTACAATTACTTCATATTTTTATTTAAATAGAATCACTTGTTTTTTCACATAAAATATATTTACTTTTAGAGGAAACTTTCATCATTACTGTAAATAGAAAACCAATACCATTTCAATTAAAAATAAAAGCAATGAAAGCAGGGATATTGAACTCTGGCTAGGTGCTGTTGCCTGCCAAGACTCTGAGCAAAGGCCTCATCTTTTACGTGTTTACTGTTAAAGATATACCACCCTACTTAGGAGATCCAGATCTAGAGTTGGAGTCCAAGATTGGAATCCCAGCCCTGTAGCTCAGTCACTGTATGACTAGACATTATCTCAAATGTCTGACCTTCCACTCGCTCGTTTTGCGAAATGGGCATGATGAATGGGACCAACCTTACACGGTTGTTATAAAGATTGAGACATACAACCTGGCATATGGTAAACATACAACAAATAAAAGTTACGAAACAGAATAAAAGTCTCCACCAAGGATAAAGAACAGACATAAATTATTACCCCAGAACCCATACTCCTTGGATGAAAAAATCTCAGGCCATGCCAGCTCTAGAATCCCATCGAGCAGAATGCCACCCAGGCTTTTAATTGCAAAAGGCCACTATAAGCTCTTTCTGCCATGTTGGGTTCCTCCAGGTACCAACTTCATCCTCAAGATCTTACTACATAGTAATTCTCTGCTTGGACTGATGGTGAATAAGTGGCCAGGAGTCATTTCAAATTTCAGGGTCTGGAGACATGATAAAATCAACTCAAATGTAAATATTGGGAGAAGACATGGGAATCCATCTATCTCCTTCATCTAAGCTCTCTGGAAGTTAAACAGCAACCCATGAAGCAATGATGGGAGACACCATGCCTAAAGCAGCCCCAACAATGGACCAACTCACTTCTGGATGCTACGTATAGGTGGACAGCATTTTCATCATTCTGTTGGTTAGAGATACTAAACCTCCTCCCATCAAGGACAAGTCACTGGCATTGCCACTTATGCTTTAGGCAAGCCCATGAAGAGGAACATATTGATCCACAATGTCAAATACAAAGCCACTAATTCCTTAGTCACTGAGTGGCAACTGGGAGAAATTCCTGTGCTTTGAAATAGAGACCCCTTGATGGCAATGCTGTCTCTTCCCTACCCCCAGGAAAGAGACCTGACAACCTGCCTTCACCAGCCTGTGGTCAACCCAGGGATCACCCTAGCTTTTTTGTTGGCACTTGAAGTTCTCTCCATCTCGTCACCAGGTGTTGCACATCTCCACACATGCAAGAGGCCACCACTCTGGGGATGCATGCCCTGCATTCCGAGCAGGCACAGTCCAAGCCAAGGATTCAGTGAGTGGGTTGAAGGCATGAGCTCTTTGGGACATGAGGTAGGAAGGGGGTTTGAGGGCACCTTGTGTTTCCCTTTCCCACACCTCTCTGCCTATGCTTCCTGCTCACCATCGCTCTCCTTTCCTCGGCCCTTCCTAGTCTTCTTTGGGACTCCTCATATTCGGCAACTACTATCCCGATGATTGTCTCACCCACCATGGAGATTACTCTATGAGGGAGATTTGCTTTTCTTGTTGACCGCTTACTTCCCAGAACCTTGAATGGTGTCTGGCACATAGCAAGTGTTCAGTAAACAAGAGCTGAATGAGTGAATGAATGAATTCCCTAGACCAGGCCCATCCAGGAGAACTCTGTGCAGTGACAGAGAAGTTCTATATCTATGTGGTCCAACATGGTGGCCGTTTGTCACATGGTCTGTATGGTGGTAAATGAGCATTTGAGATGTGCTACTTCAACTGAGAAGCTGTATTTTTTTATTTTATTTTGTTTTGTTTTGTTTTATTTTATTAAAATTTAAAAAGCCACATGGATAGAGTGGACACCATATTGGATGCCACAGGTCCAGATCCAAGCAAAGAAGATGGAGTCCCTTCAATAGCCAGGAAAGAGGAAAGAACAAAGCCCTTTCTGGGAAAGGGAAAAAAGAATAAGAAACATGGTGCTCTCTGGGGAATGCTGTGAATTCCTTGTTAATATTATAAGAAGCTCTAACAGTTGGGGCTGTTGGTAGAAAATGCCAGGTTTTTTTCTAAGAGGCACCCCACTTTTCTGGAGCATGAAGCAATTTGGCAGCTACACTGAGGACTCCTGAGGCTCAGGGACCAGAAATGAAGAAACTGTAAGCGTCGTGATGGGAAACATCAATAACACTGCCTTTCTTCTACACACCCCCTAGGGCAGCCTAACTTCAAAACACGCCCGAGTGGCTTTGTCCAGAGCTGTCCCCAGGAAGAGGCACTGCCAGCCCCAATCCACCTTCCTCTGTAGCAAGTGAGTGAGCTGTGTTGTTTCAACTGGATAGCTCTTAAAGCCCCGTCCTGGGCAGGTCACATCCCTCCCTGAGGCGCAAGAGGATTTGCTCCCAGCAGGGCTACACCAGAACCTGGACCTTGAATTTGAAGAATGTGTGGCTCCAGGCAAAAAGGCTGGGTGGGTACACATTTAGGGGCCAGACCTGGGGCAGGCTGCGTAGCTTCCTTGGCCTTTGATCTCCCCTTTGTCACGTGGGGATGTTAACTCCCACCCTGCAGAGGACTGTTAGGAACAAAGAACCAGCAAATCCATACAAAGCCCTTAGCAAAGGCAGGCACACAGTAAGAACTTGATGTTAGTTATTACATCTGAGCACCTCACTGCCCTACTCAGAACTGTTCTGAGGCATCATCTTGTCCACCCGCTGTAATTTCCACGTGTGTACTCTGTGGAACAGTGATCCCTGAGCAGTAATGTTTGAGGTTCTTAGAACTACAGCAGCCATAGTCCCTGAAAACCCAGAAATTACCCTAAAACAGGCACAAGCCCATGATCACATCAGAGTAACAATAACAATTAAGGACAATAATAATTACCACTAATGTTTGTTGAGCATTTACTACTGTGTGCTAGTCATGTGCTGAGAGTTTTACATGCATTGTTTCATATGTTCTCTATAATATATAACTCTGAACTAGTATTACAGATTTATAGATCAGGACGCCAAAGATTAGGGATACTTGGGTAATCACTTCCCCATGTTCTCACAGCAACTCAGGGGCCTGCCCAGGATTCAGACCCAGATCTGTGTAGGTCCAGAGGCCAGGCCTTTGACCTCTGGGTTGTGTCCAGCTGCCAGTCTGTATCATCTCAATGACGCAGAGACTACCTCACATATAGGGACAGAAAGAATTTCTGTGTAGAGAGGTGGCAAACACATGCGTTGATGCTAACTAGAAATAAGTAATACACAGTTAACAACCTCAGTGGAATATTTCAGGTGTAGCAAGGGAAAAGCATGAATCACTGACGATGGGTATGTATTAAATTTCCATTACTGTTGTAACAAATTACCATAAACCTAGTGTCTTTAAACAACACAAGCTCATTATCTTACAGCACCATAGGTCAGAAGGCTGACAAGAGTCTCAACCCAGCTAAAATCAAGGTGTAGGCAGGGATGCCTTCTGGAGGCTCTAGGGGAGAATCTGTTCCCTCACTTTTTCCAGCTTCTTCCAGCCACCTACATTCCTTGGTTCACGACCCCTTCCACCACCTGAAGCCAGAAGTGAAGCATTCTTCCAAACAATCTCTGACACTTAGAGACTTCTGCCTTTCTCTTAAAAAGATTCTGTGACTTTGCTCGTCCAGAAATCCAGACGATCCAGTATAATCTCCATCTCGAGATCTTTAACTTAAATACATCTGGGGGCGACTGGGTTGGTCAGTCAGTTAAGCGTCCGACTTCAGCTCAGGTCATGATCTCATGGTTCGTGGATTTGAGCCCTGTGTCAGGCTCTGTGCTGACAGCTCAGATCCTGGAGCCTGCTTCAGATTCTGTGTCTCCCTCTCTCTCTTCCCCACCCCTGCTCACACTCTGTCTCTCTCTCAAAAATAATAAACATTAAAAAAATATATATCTGCAAATTCCCTTTTGCCATGTAAGACAACATATTCACTTTCCAGGGATTACAATGTTAGCATCTCTGGGTGCCATTTTTCTTCCTACTACATTCATCCCACTGGCCCCAAAAGATTCACATCCACCCCACATATAATATATACCCTCCAAAGTCTGCACCCATCCCTGGGGAAAATAATGACCACTCACATTTAATGAATCCTTGCTATCTGGGAAGCACTTTACTATGTTAACCCACTTAATCTTCATACTAACCCAGTTCAGAGATGAGAAAATCAAAGCTCCAAGATGTCAAGTAATTGATCCAAATTTATGGCTGAGTCAGGATTTGAAACCACGTATAACTGACTCACTCTGAACTAGGTTCAAGCACTTGGCAGTATTTACAGTTAAGTTTTGAAGAGTGAAGAGAATTTATAAAATCAGAAGGAGAGGAGAGAGCAATCAAGACAGGGGGAAGGGCTGGAGCAAAGGATCTGAGGCAGGAAAGCATACTCCACGTCTGGAAGTCCATAAATAGGCTTGGTTTGACAGGAACATGGAGTTTGCGAAGGGAAGGAGTGGGGACAACACTTGAACATGCAAGTTGAGGTCGTATTAAAGACCTTCAGTGACGAGCCACAGGAACTGATCTTTCTCTTGCAGGAACATGCAAGAATTGAATTTCGGACCGTGCCATTCTGGTGGCTTTTCAAGAAATATTTCAATAGAATTAAGCAAGATGGTATCTTGAAATAGTCATTTTTTACACTCTGTGTTTCACATCTCCTTGTTGAGGAATCTGCCCCTGGTCAAGGAGACATGCACACATTGTTCTACCTCCTCTGACTAGAACATGAACTTCACCAGGGTACAGATGTCTATTTCCTGCTACATCCCCAGCACTTAGAACATAAAACGTGCTTAATACATACTTGGTGGATGAGTAGAAAGAGAAAAACATTTGTTCTTTTATTTTAAACTTATAAAGAAGTCTCTTGACACTACATCGCAATCATTTTTGGAAGTCGCAACTTTTGATTTGCAAGAGGGCATCTTGGTGAGACAGGAGAAGCCTCGTGAGACTTAAGAGTCCATAAAAACAAATCGGAAAAGGTCACTTAGGTGGAAAGGGAGTGGAGAAGGGGATGAGATGCCACCTAGAGGGAGGGCAGTGGGGTCTATGAGGAGATGGGACCTGGCAGGAGGGCATATGGAGAGGAGTCTACAAGGAGAGGCAGCCAAACTCTGCCCACCAACCCCAGTGCATAGGAGGCCAGGTCAATGCATCTTGTCCACCCACAGCCATTTAAATAGACTTGTCACATATCCCCTGTGCTGATGATCATGCCAGCTGTTGCATGTGCTATCTGTTGAGGGCATTCGTCCTGCTTCCTTCTTCTTGCTGCCTGTGGACTGTCCAGCAAAAATTATGTTCACCCCATCTTGACACTCCACACAACCCCATCCGAAGGTCTAACAGTGTGGGACATTCATAAGTTTCACCTACCACCCAAAGTCAGAAGGAGAGTCCCTGATGCTCGGGGAGTGGTTCATGAGGAACAGAAATCCCTCGGAAACCAGACTAGGAAAGGACGGGAGCCAAATGCACCCCCATCATAGACTGCAGGCTAGAGTTCAAGGCCTGTGAATATTTTCAGTTCTCTCCACACCTCAGTAGTCTCCCATTCCACCCATAGACCCCCTTGATTTTAGAACATGCATTCAAAATACCATGAGCGGTGGAAAATACACCACCCTTCAATTCAAATGAAAGCTGTAGAGGTGAATCAAGTTGAGAAATGGGACTGTGTGCCAAATCAAAGATAATTCAAATAAGCAACCAGCTTAAACACATTAGTCCGTGGAGCCCATCAGGGGCCACACAGGGAGGCAGAAAAGGGCTCACAGCCCTGTTATATTTCAGTATGATCATTGTTTTGCAGAATCCTGTCACAGTTTTTCAACCCAAATGGTGTTCTGGGCAGCAATCTTCCCAAAATGCAAATCTGACCTCATCATCCTGCTGCTTAAATGCCTCCTACAGGTCTAGACACAAAGCCCCAAGGTCTCGCTACAACACCCAGGACTCCATGTATGCTAGCCCACCTTCTGTCCACTGTCCCCATGTGATGGTTAACTTTATGCATCCACTTGACTGGGCTAAGGGATGCCAGATCGCTGGTAAAACATTACTTCTGGGGGTGTCTGTGAGAATCTTTCTGGAAGAGATTAACACCTGAATCTGTAGGCTGAATAAGTAAGATCACCCTTTACCATAGCGTGTGAGCATACTTCAATCTGCTGAAGGTCCAAAAAGGCAGAGGAAGAGCAAATGTGCTCTCTTGCTTCATCTGGGACATCCATCTCCTCCTGCCTTGAGTTCTCAGGCCTGTGGGTTTGACCTAGAACCACAACACCAGCTTCCCGGGGCCTCTAGCTTATAGACTGCTGGTCAGGGACCTCTCAGTCGTCATCACTGTATAAGCCAGTCCCTTATAATAAACCTCTCTCTGTATATCTATGCATTTCCTATTGGTTCTGTTCCTCTGGAGGATGCTAATACACCCCCGTGATCCTTACTCCACCCACCAGGCCTTCTTCACCTCCCAACGTCCCCAATTTCCCTCCCACTGCAGGGCCCCTGCTCTTACTTTCTCACTCTCTAGAACATATCCCTATTGTCCCTCCCTACTAAACAATGGCTTACTCTTCTTTTAGACATCAGCTCCAATGTCACATCCTCAAGGAAATCATGTGACCTCCTTACAAGACTAATCCCCACATCACAGGCACTGACATCACCATATCCTCAGCCCTCACCACACTTGTCACGCTGGTGAATACACATTGACCTGTCTACTTGATTGACACCTGCCTCTCCCATCTCTGAAGGGCCTGTTTCTGCCTTATTCATGATGGAATTCACTATGGCATCCCCAGTCCCTAGCATAGGACCCATCATGTATTATGTTCACAATAAATATTTACTGGATGAATAGGGAAGGAGGGAAGGAATGGATTTCAAGTACAAGTTGTAAGTTAGAATGCTTTTAGTTTGCAAAGAGAAGAATTCCCAAATGAAAATGGCTTCAACAACAGGGACTTCTTATCTCCTATAAGAGGTTTGCAGGGAGAGGCAAGTCCAAGCATGCTCAGTTTCCACATCTGTAACACTGGAGTAATAACAGTCCCAAGCACATAGGAAGCTCTACAAAGGTAGTCCCGATGATGGTAAGTCTGAATGCTCCTCAGACCCAGAATGTACTCTTCACCATTCTGAAGACCAAGCAGAAAAGCTTTCTTTCCCTGGTTTTTAAGGCCTTGATTGTCACTCCTTCCACTGCCCCAACTCTTTTAGAGTATATCAAGCACCAATAACAACTGTGTTGCTCCTCATTTTTCTGGGTATAACCAGATCTTGATTCTGTTGGTTCCAGAGGGCTCTATCACGTGGTAGCCATGCATGAGCCCCTCCACTCCCTGCTCCCAGGTACCCAGGGCAGCTGTTAAACACCCAATAGGGTTTCAGAGATTTCAGATCAACTCAGGGCGAAGGTTACCTCTCTGGGAACCATCAGTTGATGGAAAAGAGCTAACAGGTGGGAAACCAGCTCCACAGACAGAGCTCGCCTATCCTCAACCCAGTTACACCCAAGTTCAGTTTACATGCAGATGGCTTCCGGAGACCTAGCAAAGGGAAGTCCATGGAGGTTGCTCGGGGAGCCTCTCAGTTAAAGGGAAAGAAACATCAAAGTAATAGCTCTAGGATATGAAGGGAGGCATAAAACTGCCTCTGCCCCTCCGTAACCTTCAGGGGACTCACCGTTTGAAGGGACTCTTTCCAACATCCTGCTAATTCAGTAAAGTTCTGTGCTCCCCAAGGACTCTCTCTAGGTTCAGTGGTAGATGGAGTAGCTCTTGGAATAAAAGCTTTGGTGACGAAAGTAGCAACCCGGTTACTCTTTTCCATTTTACTTCTTGGCACAGTACATTACATTGACCCAGTGTTCTTCAAATAGCAAGTTGGGACCCAGGAATGGGGCATGAAATCATCTGAGTGAGCAGCAGCCAGTAGTGGGAGTTTTTTTTTCCCTTTCTTTCTTTTTAAATAAAGTGAATTAGAATAGAAAACATCAGAGCACATTTCATGCATTGCATTATAGGTAGTAAGGGAAACATGAAACTTTTCCATCAATGCTTGGCGGGGGGGAGGCGCTGGGACACACACCAAATTAATTTCTTACTGTGGAATGAGTTCGAAAAGTGTGAGGGGCACCTGAGTGGCTCAGTCGGTTAACGTCAGGTCATGATCTTACAGTTTACGAGTTCAAGACCCACGTCGGGCTCTGTGCTGACAGTTCAGAGCCCGGAGCCTGCTTCGGATTCGGTGTCTCCCTCTCTCTCTGCCCCTCCCCCTCTCGCACTCTGTCTGTCTGTCTCTCTTTAAAAAAAAATAAACATTAAAATTTTTTTTTCAAAAAGTTTGAGAGATGCTTCTCTGGTATTTTTATTTGTTGATTTTGTTTGTCAGTTTGCATACTGTCTCTGGTTTACCACTACATAGCTCAGTGCTTGAATGTAGTTGGCACTTAATATATGTATATTGGATGGATGGTTAGAGGGAGGGACAGGAAGAGGAACAGAGAGAAGAGGAAATAGACAGAGCCATATATTTCTCATGACGCTCAAAAGCTGAAATTTAGGCTCTTAAAAAGGCCTTTTAAAACCGCATACAGTTTTGTGGCAGGCGCAGCTCTTACAGTAGGAACAGGAAATAAAATAAGAGACACAACCATTGGAAGCAGGAAAGCAAAATCGTTACTAGTAGATCGTGCAACTATACATTTGAAATACCCAAGGGAAGCAACTGGAAAATTCTTAGCATTTGCAAGAGAGCAAGTATTTAGAAAAGTGTGTGAAGAGTAAAATGAAGATATAAGCATCAATTGTCCCTGGATATACTGACAAATACCAGATGGTATATACAACGGGGGACGAGAGTGAGGCAAGGTTGCTGAGTGGGTATCTTCCATTTGCCTCCCCTGCTTCCTCCCTGCTCTTCTCCATGCATCCACAAGGCTGGTCTGTGTGGACTACATCGGTGAGCCCCCTGGATCTCTAGATTCCCATTGAGTTTACCCAGTGGAGAACACCAGTAGGGAGAGAGGAGAACTTGGGGCATTTATTCCCCAACTTCCTTGCCTCCCATTCTCCTCTGGTAGGCTGGGTATCTCAACCAAAGGTTCCAGTTCCTATCAAAAAGTCTCTCTCCACAGAATCAGTCCCTTTCAGGATCTGGTTTTTGCTCTCTCTACTTGCCTCTTCAACCTAGGGGTGCTAACTGGCCCCCTGTTAATAGCCCAGGAAAACTCTCCAATATGTTATGGTTTTTCCTATAGTCTCCCTCTCTCATACCTTGATAAGTCCAGTGACAAACTCCCTTTGAATTTCCCAATTTGAGTGTGTCTTTTGTTTCCAGCTAGAACATCAACCTATATTGGGTGTGCGGATTCCATTCCCAATAGCCATAAAGATTAAGAGAGAGGGAGGGAGAAAGAGAGAGAAGCAAAATACTAACAAAAAATAGATGGGGTCCACACAAGCTTGGTTGGATCAGAAGACTAAATATGTAAAAAATGTCAATTCTTCCCAAATTAATTTATAACTTTAACACAGTCCAATCAAAATTCCAATCATTTTTAGGAGAGGAGTGACAAAATTATTTTGACATTTTCCGGATTTAAAAAAAGCCAGGAATGCTTAAAAGACACATTGCAAATCAGGACTAATAGCAAGAACAGATTTCTTATCATAAGGCTGCAGCCATTCAAGCAGGTAGGAGGCACAAGACTTGATAAACAAAGTTACAGTGTTACACCCATGAACCACACCAAAGCATAAAGAGAAACATTGACCATATGCTAAGGGAGGCGTCATAAGCCAATGGGATAAGGAAAACTACTCATAAACCCAGCTTCTAGACAATTATTTGTGGTAATATAATCAACTTAGATCCTCATAAAGACATCAAAATGAATTCCAAATGTATTTCGGATTTAAAATGTAAAAACTGACCATAAAATCCTGAAGAAAATCTAGATTAACTTTTAGCTGATGTTAAAATAGGGAAGGCTTTTCTAAGCACAAAATCAATGGGGGGGGGGGATCATCAATTGAGGAAACGAGTGAGAAAAATGATCACCTAAAAATAAAAAGCATCTCTATTTCAAAGTTATCATAAACAAAATAGGAAAGCAAATGACAATCATGGAAAATATCCACAACTAGGACAGATTAAGAGTATCTTCCTTAATATATAAAGAACTCTTGCAGATCAATAAGAACATAATAGAAAAATGAACTCTGGACATGAATGGAACGTTCACAGAAAAAAATGTAAATAGCCAATAAACACATGAAAGTGTGTTTTAATATCACTTTTCCCATATCAAATTATTTTGAGGGGGTGTAGAGGGAGGGGGGGGGGGGGGGAGAGAGGGAATCTCAAGCAGGCTACATGCTCAGCATGGAGCACAATGCGGGGCTTGATCTCACAACTGTGAGATCATGACCTGAGCCAAAATCAAGAGTCAGATGCTTAACTAACTGAGCCACCCAGGCCATCAAATTGGTAACATTTTTAAAAAGACTTATTGGGGGTAAGGGACTCAGGGAGGCAGAGAATGAAATCTTTTACAACCTTTCTCAAAAGCAATTTAACAAAATA
The DNA here is from genome assembly GCF_018350195.1 of Panthera tigris. Taxonomy (NCBI): domain Eukaryota; kingdom Metazoa; phylum Chordata; class Mammalia; order Carnivora; family Felidae; genus Panthera; species Panthera tigris. The sequence goes on from NC_056675.1 coordinate 36,912,680, forward strand.
TACCGAGAATCCTTCAAAAGTTTGTACAGCATTATCTGCAAAAGAAAAAAGTCAGTCACAGATGCCCAACTTGAAGGGAAGATTATAAATAAATTATGGTCCAACCACAATGTGGAATATTATGCAAGCATCACATTTTATATTTCTGGAGACTTTTTAATGAGAAAGGGATATGTTCAAGAGCCAATATTTTTTAATCAGGGAAAAGAACTGTGTATAGTATGATTTCAATTTACTTTTGAAAAAAAATTATACCGGCATAAAGAAAATTAGAAAAAATAAATATATGTGCTTTCTAGAAATACATATAGATGCAAAAAAAAAAAAAAAAAAAAAAAGGAAAGCAAACAGTGGAAGGGTGACCACTGGTCCCAGGTAATGGGTACCTCCGGAGCTCCAGAGGACAGGATGGGGTGACGGCTACCATACACATAGATAGAGTTTCTTGTCAAGGACATAGCTTTTGCTTGGGGTGGTCAGTTCATGGGCTCTTAGTACATTATCAAAGATCAAATAAATATTAAGATAAACCATATGAAGTCACCAATAATCAACTGATTTTAATTTTCTAAAATGGAGATTTTTAATAGTTCACTTTAATGAATAGGCAGATGACAGACAGACAGAACTGGCCATGACTGCACGAATGCTGAGATTATGTCATGAATAAGGACTGTGATTAATCCAGTTTTAAAAGAGAAAGATTCAGGACGCAATTTGCTAAAATGTTACTGGTGTTCATCTCCCGGTGGGATGATTAAAAGCAATTATTCTTTTTTCCTTTATTTTCTATGAGGAAAATGGAATATTTTGCAGACATCAAATCCTTCCCTTTCTATCCTACTCTTAAGATATAGTCTTGGCTCAAGAAGACATAAATCAAGGCCCAAGCCCGTGACCCACCTTATGGCTCAGGTCTAAATCCTGGAGTTGTAAAACAACTATTAATAATAAAATAATAGGGGCGCCTGGGTGGCTCAGTCGGTTAAGCGTCCGACTTCGGCTCGGATCATGATCTCACGGTCCGTGAGTTCAAGCCCCGCGTCGGGCTCTGTGCTGACAGCTCAGAGCCTGGAGCCTGCTTCAGATTCTGTGTCTCCCTCTCTCTCTGACCCTCCCCCATTCATGCTCTGTCTCTCTCTGTCTCAAAAATAAATAAAACATTTAAATAATAATAATAATAATAATAATAATAATAATAAAATAACAGTGGTGAATAATAGCTCATGATTACTGGATACCACATCCCCCATCTACCTTATCCGTTCCTCCCCACCACCTGTGAGGGGGGGACTATATTTGTCCCCATTTTACAAATGAAGAAACTGGGGCTCCCACTAGTTAGAATCTGTCCAAGATCACAGAGGGAGAAAATGGCATTGCTGGGAGTTGAACCCCTTAGTCCAGAAACCTCTCTTCCCTGGCACACAGTCTGCTAGTCCCTGAGAATAAATAAAAGACAAAGGCAATTTATTCTTCTCAAACACCAAGGTAAGAAGAGGCTTTGAGGAAGGGGCTTCACCCCCACCCCTCAAATGGCAGGTGTCATTGAGGACCCAGAATGTGGGCTGAGAATGAGACAGCCTGGGAGCAGAGAGCAGGGTGCAGTGTTAAACACCAATCATGGCAGCCTTTCTGGTTCAGAGCTGCCACTGCTGAAGTGAAGCGTATAATAGGGTCCCTGGACACTATGAGTCACGCCTGAAACATTTAACTTATATCGGACTCAAATTCAATTCCTCATAAATGAGCCAGCATTCTTAAGATGCTGCTGCTCTCCAGAATTGTACCCAGTATCTTCCCTCAAACCCCTGGCATCATCTCTCCAATCAGTAGACCCAGAGCCCTCAGCCTCCTCTCCCTGACCATCTCCCCTCACTTCCCTTCTGCTGCCCCTCCCAATTCTGAATGTGTCTCCTACTTTTGCAAAGCCGTTACTCTATGTCCTTGCCTTCCCAAAACACACAGGCCCACACAGGTATGCATGCAAACTCACACACAGGTGTGCACACTCACCTATGTACTTCTACAAATGTGCACATACACACTCGTCCAAGCTACCACCCTTCAAGCTTAAATGTCAGCAAAACAGAAAACCTTCATGATGCTTTGTCTGGATCTGTGTCTAATCTCCCTGTTACAAGCTCTCGCCACACTGTGTGGTTTTCCTTTGCAGCACTGACCACAATTTCAATTAAATGCTTCCCTGGGCAACGGTCTATTTAACATCTGTCTCTCCCACCAGTCCATGAGTTCCATGGGGGAAGGGACCTTCTATCTCCTTCAGCAAGCATACAGCACATAGACTTAGAGTATGTGGAAGTCACCAAATAATATTGGCAGGGAAGGAGTTGTTGCACCCATTTTAAAGATGGAGGCACTGATCCCACCATAAGGTCTCTGCCTTCTGATCCCTAGGAGGTGATATACATTTAATTTGTTAACACTTATTATGGACATTTTCAAATCCACACACAAACAGGAAACACTACCAGACTTTCATGTGGCCATCATCCAGCTTCAAATGCTACTCAGCATTTTCAGTAATTCTTGTTTTATCTGTCCATGTTTCCAACTTTGGTTGGTTGGTTGGTTTTCTTAAAGTATTTTGAAGCAAATCCCAAACTTGCTATCACTTACCCATAAATATTTCAATGTGTGTTCCTAACAAGTAAGAGCTTTTTAATATAGAACCATGATATCATTATCATCCCAACATAATTAACGAAGATTTCTTAATAAAACCAAATGCCCAGTCTATCTTCAATGAGTTCAGGTCTCAAAAATATCTTTTAGGGATGCCTGGGTGGCTCAGTCATTTTAGCATCCGACTTCAGCTCAGGTCACGATCTTGCGGTTCATGAGTTCTAAACCCGCATCCAGCTCTGTGCTGACAGCTCAGAGCCTGGAGCCTGCTTCAGATTCTGTATCTCCCTCTCTCTGCCCCTCCCCCCACTCACGCTCTGTCTCTCTCTCTCTCTCTCTCTCTTTCTCTCTCTCTCAAAAATAAACATTAAAAATTTTAATAAAAAATAAATATATATTTATATATTTATATATATAATATATGTAAGATATATTATATATATATATATTATATATACACATATATCTTTTAATAGTTGTTTTGAGTGAATCTGTATCCTAAGAAGATGCACACATTATGTTTGGGGGATGTGTCGCTTAAGTCTCTTCTAATCCATGTCAGTTCTCCTGTTCGTCATGCCCTTCATCTGTTGAAGAAACTGGGTCATTTGTCCTCCTGTATTTATTTTTCAGAAATGACTTTCCTATCTTGAATTTATGTCTTTAGCAGGGCCCTGTGATGGGGAGCTACTGACATGGCATTCTCCCTCTGACAGGACTCTTGGGCACTATCCTGCCCTCTGGACTCTGCAGGTATCACAGACCTTATATCCATGCCTGGTTTCAGGTCAGCTCAATGCAAAGAACACCAGACAGATGCCTGTTTGACCCTGTCCTAGCACAGTGTATCCCAACAGTCAGAGTGTAAGAACTATTCAGAGCTTGGGACCTACAAGGGCTGCAGCTCGAGAAGGAGGCAGATTGGAGTACCTGGGGTATAGAGGACACCATGAAACCAGAAGGGGGTAAAATGCCTCAAGACGAAGCCCTTGGGATTCCTCCCCCTTTCTCTGTCAGGGGTTATAGAATTTCCTCCAGGGGTGGGTTTACATGACTAGGCATCTGCATTTTGACTTTGCTCTTACTTCTGCCTTTGGATGGGCACATTATTTCAGGATGTCCCTGTTGATTCCCCCACATGCTCTTACCTAAAGCCCATTGCAGCTTTGGAAATAGACAGCCCAGAAAAGCCACACAACATGGTTTTCAAAGACAAGAAGCTGCTACGGACTACAGAAGAACTGGCAGGAAGGAACATGTGCAGAGGTGTTTGATAGAACTCTGGACAAGGTGGTTATCCAAATGGCCTTCCAGCTGAGGATCTCTGTAAATCATAGTAGAAGTTTACCTCTTTAAGACAAGCAAGTTCAAGAAATCAACCTACTCTCTCCACTGGAGACTCCAGACTTCAAGAAGATAATAAAATGTTCCAACTAAATAGAAATCACATTTATCTTTGTTCTTCTGGGTTAAGCTCAGGGATCCTGAATCTAACACTGGGTGGAGTATATTTGCTCATTTGTTCATCTGTTCAGCCTCCTACCAACCATACTGGTTGCCTATTATAGGTTTGGGTCTAGTGAACGTAAGGATGATGGTAATCGCAATGACATCTAACCTTCATGTGTGGTTTACCATTTGGGATTATTCTAGATGCTTTATTTCATTTATCCATCACCATGAGAATTGCCCACTTAGGCTAGATACTGATATGCCCATTGTAGTAGTTATTTATTGCTACAGAACAGATTGTCATAAACTTAACACAACACACGTTTCTTTCTCATGTGGTTTCTGTCCGAAGTCTAGGCACAGCATAGCTGGGTCCTCTACTTCTGGGTCTGACCAACCTGCATTTCAGACGTCAATGGGGCTGTGTTCTCATTAGAGACCCAACTGATTAAAAACCTGCTGCCAAGTTCTTTCCAGTTTTTGGCAGGATATATTTCCTTGTGGCATCAGGACTGAGGGTTTCAGCTTCTTGCCAGAGGCCACCCTCAGCTCCAGTAGGCTGCCTATAGGTCCTTGCCATGTCAACTTCTCCAACCTGGCCACTTGCTTGATAGCAGCTTGCTTCTTCTAGGTCAGCAATGGAGAAAGAGCAAACCTGCTAGGAAGATGGAGTTCTCTAAAGCATAGTAATCCTGGGGGTAGCATCCTACCATCTTTGCCATGTTCTACTGGTTAGAAGCAAGTCCTGGGTCCTGCCCACATTCAAGGGAAGGGCATCACACAAACTCATGAACATCAGGAGGCAGGGATCATGAGGACCACCTGAAAGTTTGTCCACCACAAGCATTATACAAGTAATAATAATAATAAAAAGTCTCAAAGGGTAGAAGAAACTTCCTTTCTGTCACATAGCCAAATGGAGGACCTGAAATTTAAAGCCAAGTTTGAAGAACTCCAAGGCCCATGATCTCATCTATAAGTGCATTATTCAAAGAAGCATCACTGCCCTCAAGGAGTCATGGTCTCCCTCACCTAGAATAGAGACAGCAACAAATCCTTCTGATCCAATTTGGCAAGAATCTAATAGACGAATATACAAAGAGCCTGGACTGGAAGGAAGGTTCGCGCTGCCTGGCGGCCCTTTGTGCCTGGCCTTAGGATGAGTTAGCTGGATGGAGAAGGGATGTGAGAGAATGCCAGGTGGGTGTGACAAGAGTGCAAAAACAAAGTGGCCGGCGTGAGATGCCAGCATGCTCCAACAGTTGCAGACAGTTTTGTGTGGCTAAAATGAAATAAAGGCAGCTTAACGGGATACTGGGCAGAAAGGGCGGGCTCAAACCCAGCATGTGATTTAGGGATCTGAGCCACGGCTGCTGGTGAACGGGCTGGGCCACAGGGCAGCACCATCACACTATGAATAGCTCTGGCCAGACTCAAGATATCCAGTTAGGATGTTACGGCATCCATCCATACGAGAGATGGAGTAGGAATGTGGTGACGAGAAGGCACATTTGAGATATGTTTTGGGAGGAAAGTCCCGAAGTGAGAGTTTTAATAGAAATTGAAACCCAAGTCCCATAACAGTGTTGGGGGTCTAGCAGCAGGGTGCAGTGATTTCTGGAGTGACAGAGAGCTAAGGAAGGGCAGTGAAGGAAGTGATACGGGCTCTCTGGAAATTGTTTAAAAGACAACGTTAAACACTTGTCCTAATGGAAAAAGCCAGGCACAAAAAAGACAAACACTGTGTGATGCTGCTGATATGAGGTCTCTAGAATAAGTAATTCACAGAAACAGAAAGTGAGCACTGGTTACCAAGTTCTGGGGTGAGGGAGGAAGAGCTAGTGTTAAATGGGTGTGCACTTTCTGTTGGTAGTTGAGAAAGTTCTGGAAATGGATGGTGGGAACAGCTGCACAACATTGTGAATGAACTTAATGCCACTTAACTGTATGCTTACAAATGGTTAAGATGGTAAGTTTTATGTTACATATATTTTGCATCACAACTATTAAAAAAAAAGGAAAAAAACCTCCTTTCTTTGGGAGATGTGACAAGGAAGCACTGGAAGCAATAAATAACACAGCTGAGCGTAGTCCAACACCTCTGCTCCACTCCAAGAGAGTCCACATTCACAGGATGAAACTCCCAGGTGCCAGCCTCAGAAAGAGCCATTTAGCCAAAGTAACACTCTAATGGAAGTCCCTGGTCATCAACTCCGTACCCACTCTCTTCAAACTCGATCAAAATCACAATCGGGACACATTTGCTTAAGAGGCAGGAACAAAAGCAGACAAAGGGATGGTCACCTCCTTGCAGGCACTTCTAGCAGGGCTTCCTGGACCCTATCAGACACATCTAGGCAGCCAACTGTTGGCCCTGTTCTATGAGGGAGCCAGGCCCAGCCCCCAAGCATTCACCTGATTGACTCATTGACTCATCCAGTGAGTAACTGTAGGGCTTCTAGGTGAACATGTGTCCAATGCTGGGAGCCAGTGACTCAGAAGAGCCACAGCTGGGAGCTCACAGATGGGGAGTGGGGACACAGGAATGGAGCAAGAGGCTCTTTCCATCACTCTGGGAGCCATCTCCATGCTGAGGACCCAGATTCACAGCCCCACCCTGACCATTGTCCTGGACCCTGGGTCCACACTCCAGCTGACTTTCTGCCATCTCTCCTTGAAAATGTAACCTGCACCTCAGGGTGGGTGCCTCCCACTCGGCACCTCTAGGGCTCCATGAAATCTGAGAAATGAAAGAATGAGTCCGCCTGGCCCGTGTGTTGCAAAATGAGTAAAGTGCCAGGGTGAAAAGATTCTGGACAACTTGAGCTGTCGGGAAGAGGAGCATGTGTGGTCCCTGAGGAGCTCCTGCAGCTGATACAGGTTCCAGGACAATTCCCCAGCAAACCCAAAACACACAGAGGATGGGCTTTATTTGTTCACACGAATGCATCCATTTCTCTCCCAAAGATATAATAAATCAAAATGTGAGGGAGCTTAAAAAACATCCTGAGCCACCCTCAGTGCTGTAGACAGTCCCCCAAAATGCTGTTATGGGTTGAATTGTGTCCCCCCAAAAGAAGTCCAAGTTTTAACCTCCTATACCTTTGAATGTGAGCTCATTTGGAAATAGGGTCTTTACGACCAAGTTAAAATGGGGCCCTAATCTGACATGACTGTGTCCTTATGAAAATGAGAAATCTGGAAAAGGATCCAGACACATGCAGGAGAAAAACAATGTGAAGATACAAGGAGATGACCATTTACAAGCTGAGGAAAACTGAGACCACCAGAAGCCAGGAGAGGAGCACAGAACAGATTCTTCCTCACAATCCTCAGAAGGAACCAGTCATGCTGTCACCTTGACGTTGGGCCTCCAGATCTGTGACAGAATAAATCTCTTCGGCTTAAATCCATACAGTTGATTGTATTTTGTTTTGGTAGCTCTGGGCAACTAATACAGATATCCATTTACTAACTCCCAGAATCTGTGAGTATGTTAGGTTACATGGCAAAGGGGAACTTAGGTTGCAAATGGAATTAAGGTTGTTAATTAGCTGACATTGGGATAAGAAAGTTATCCTGAATGGTCTGGGTGGGCCCAAGGTCACAAGGGTCCTTATATGTGGAAGAGAAAGGCAGAAGAGTCAAAGAGAGATGTGGCAGAAAGAGATGACTGGCCATTGCTGGCTTTGAAGATGGAGGTTGGGGTCACAAGCATAAATGCAGTGGCCTCTAAAAGCTGGAAAGGATAAGGGGAACCTGGATGGCTCAGTCGGTTGAGCGTCTGACTTCAGCTCAGGTCATGATCTCAGTTTGTGAGTTTGAGCCATGCATCAGGCTCAGCACTACCAGCTCAGAACCTGAAACCTGCTTCAGATTCTGTTTCTCTCTCTCTCTCTCTCTCTCTCTCTCTCTCTCTCTCTCTCTGTGTGCGTGTGTGTGTGTCTGTCTGTCTATCTCTCAAAAAATAAATGAACATTAAAAAAATTTTTTTAAATAAAAAAAATAAATAAAAGCTGGAAAGGATAAGAAAATGTATTCTCACCACTCTGGACTGAATGTTTGTGTCCTTCCCAAATTCACATGTTGAAATCCTAACGCCCAGTGTGTATTATTTGGAGGTGGAGTCTTTGGGAGGTGATTAGGTCATGAGCATGGAGCCCTCAAGAATGCGATAGGTGCCCTTCCTTATAAAAGAGACCCAGAGAGGTCTCACTCCTTCTGCCACATGAGGACACAGCCATCTGTAAACCAGGATGTGGGCTCTCACCAGACACGGAATCTGCCAGTAACTTAATCTTGGACTTCCCAGGCTCCAGAACTGTAAGAAATAAATTTGTTGTTTATAAGCCACCCAGTCAATGATATTTTGTTCCAATAGCCTAAGTGGACTAGGACGGAAATTGATACTGAGAAGTCGGGGTGCTGCTGTACAAATACCTAAAAACGTAGAAGTCCTTGGGAACTGAGTGGTGGATAGAAGCAGGGAGAGTTTTGAGGAACATGCTTCCATGGCAGTGAACAGACCATTAAGGGCAATTCTGGTGAAAACTCAGAAAGAAAAGGAGGGTTTTAGAGAAAGCCTCAATCTTTCTCGGGAATACCCATGAGATCTGGAACAGAATTTTATTGCACATATGAGTGGTAAAGGCCATTCTGACAAGGGCTCAGATGGAAATGAGGAGCATGCTATTGGAAACTAGAGGAAAGACTATCCTTGTTATAAAATGGCAAAGAACTTGGCTGAACTGTGTTCACGTCCCAGTGCTTGGTGGACGGTAGAACTTCCAAGGGATGGAATCGGATATTTGGCTGAGGAAATCTCTAAGCAAAGTGCTGAAGGAGTGGCCTGGTCCCTCCTGACCGCGGAGAGTAAAACGTGAGAAGAAAGAAATGATGTGAAGATGGAATGGTTAATCAAAAAGGAACCAGAACTTAAAGATGGGGAAATTGCTCAGCCTACCCATATGGAAAAGAATGGGAAAAGAATGGAAAGCTCAGAAACAGCACTGAAGCTGCAGCAAGTGCCCCTTTGATGAGATTCAGCAGCTGTCTCCACAGCAGCCAGGAGCTGTCAGCCAAGACAATGGAAGGATAACTGGAAAGGCAATTCAGACATGATCTGAGCTGCCACCCCTGTTACAGGCCACCAGTCTGTGGTACATGAGTCCCCCCTTAGCCACACTTGCACTTCCTGAGATTTCAGATCCGCATGGTCAACCATGGGCCAGAAGCAAACGAATGCCCCATGGCAAGTCTAGCTTCAGGTACAGCTTAATTAGGCCTCAAAGGTGCCACCAAGATCCAGTCTTCTCTGCATGCATAGGCTCTACTCCCCTCAGGTGCGCCCTGGCCTCTCCTTACAGTGACGACATCACTACCTTAGCTCCAGCATCACATGCACTCTCCTTGAAATCCAGCGAAGAAAAGAGTAAGCATCTCTTTCCAGACTCCCTGGCTTTCCTTGAGCCATGTGCCCATTGTGGTCTGGAGAATGCTGTGTGGTAACTGACTGAGGTGCAGTTCATCCTTGGGGAAGCAGGAATGGGGCCCCATCCCAGCCACCTTCAAGCTAAAATGAAGGAAAACTACATGTATCCACTATACTGTTAAATTTTAAATACATATATATATATATGTATATATATATATGATATATTTGTATATTCACGTACCATTTTATATGCATGTATATTTTATAAGCTATTATATAAATGATATATATATAACTCATAAAATATATTGTTAAATAAAGAGTTGATGAGGGCTAATTTTTAAAAAAAATCTGAGTGCCAGATCATAGCTGTGGTTAGTTTGTTAAAATTCATAACCAGTCCCCTTGTTATTTGCACACTTTCACGTATGTATGTCATACTTTAATAAAAGGGTTTTTTAAAGTAAGTTGCGGAATAAAAATGTATAATATGATGCTATTTTTAAAAAGAAGGAGAGGAAAAGGAGAAAAGGAGAAAAAGATGGAGGGAGGGAGGGAGGAAATTATAAATACACATAGTGAGAAAGAGAGAGATACGCAAAATTATAGCCCCCACCTCCTGAGGGAGCATATCAGTTCTCAACGGGGATGGCATTTGCCAATGTCTGAAGACATGTGGGGCTGTCACAACTCGGGGATGGGGTGGCAGTGCAAGTGGCATGGAGTGCGTGGAGGCCAGGGATGCTTCTAAAGGTCCTACATGCACAGGATGGCCCCAGAACAAAGGAAACAAGGAAAGATCCAGCCCAAAATGTCAACAGGGCCAAGGCCAAGAAGCCCTGTTCCAGAAGGCAGTGCTGGGAGAGAGGATTTTCACCGTTTTAAGCTCGTTTACACTTCATTCTTTGGAATTTTTATAAATAGCATGCCTTTCCTTTATTATTCAAAAATAAAAGGAAACACTCTTTGTGGTGACAATATACATCAGGGGCCAGCAAACACAGGCCAAATCCAGTCCACTGCCTGTTTTTGTACAACCTACCAACTGAGAGGGGTTTTCACATGTCTTAATGATTGCATTTTAACTGGCTGTGTATGCTTGATTTTGTCTATTGACCCATAAAGCCTAAAATATGTACTATCTGGCCTTTTACAGAAAAAGCTTGCTCACCTCTGACATAGACCATCATTTTTTAAAAGTTTTCCATAAAAAGACCCACCCCATCCCATCCCCGCCCCTGTCCAAACTAAGCATGCCTTACATCTTCTGAGTGGCATTCTATAAAGAAGGATGCAGCAGAAACCACTAGGTCTCTTTGCAGATGTATTAGCTTCCTGCTGCTGCTGCTGTAACAAATTAACACAAACTTTGTGGCTTAAAACACCAATTTATTATTTTACATTTCTGGAGGTCAGAAGTCTGAAGTGGTTCTCACTGGGCTAAAATCAAGGTGTTGTCAGGGCTGGTTCATTTCTGGTGATTCTAGGTGCGAATCCATTTCCTTAACCTTTTTCAGCTTCTAGAGCTGAATTCTTCGGTTTGGGGTCCCTTCTTTTATCTTCAAAGCGAGCAACACCCAGCAGTGTCCTCACATTGCATCACTCTGACTCTGATTCTCCTGCCTCCCCGTTCCATATTTAAGGACCGTTGGGATTACATTGAGCCCCCTCAGATAATCCAGGATAACCTCCTCATCTCAGAGTCAATTAAGAACTTCAATTCCTTCTGAAAACTTAATGCCCCTTCACCATGTAACATAGCATGTTCACAGGTTGCACAAATTAGGATATGGACATCTTCAGGGGCCATTATTCTGCCTGCCACACCAGAGGCAGTTACTCACCTACCTCTCTAACAGAACTCCAGCCTGTCCTGCAGCTAAGTGTGGCCATGATATTATGTATCAGCCAGTGAGATATAAACAAATTGTGCGATTTCCAGAAACCCCCTTAAAAGAAGGGGACAGTCCCTTCATAATACCTTCTCAATTCTATTGTCTGAGATCAGACGTAATGGCTGGAGCCGCAGCAGTCATACTGGGCCAGGAAAATACCACCTCATAGGCATGACAGAATGGATAGCTGAAAGGAGCCTGGGTCTGTGATGACTTTATGGAGTCATCATTCCAGGGCCTGCCTTGGATCTATTTTTATGTGGTAAAATAAAAGTTTTTGTGTTTCAGTCTCTATGGGGACCTGGGGGTGGTTTTGTCAGTTACAGAAAAATAAACTTCATAACAGATTCTGAGGATGAAAGCATTAACTTATTCATTTATTCCTCAACATGCATGTATGAAGAGCCTACAGAGTCCTAGATGATGGATATGAAACAGAAACCTACCACAGTCCTTGGACCCCAAGAGTTCACAGCCTCATAGGAAGATAGTTCAAGCCTCGGTTGCAATACAATGTGGTGCTTGCTTTCTAGAAGGATGACAGTTGGGGTGCAGAGGCATCAACTCTGCCTGGGGGGAAAGGGAGAATGTGTAGGAGTCTGCAGCTGGTCAAGGTAAGAGAACATTCCAGGCTGCAGGAGCATCGTAAACACAGGCAAAAATCACACAAAAGTCCAGTGGGGGAGAAACATGAGATAGTCAGTGTGTCCATATCCAAATGGGCAAAGTGGGGAGGGCAGGAGAGGTAATTTGGAGGGTCGAGGGCAGTAGAAAAGGTCAGGTGTGTGAAGATGGAGAGTCTGGCTTATGTACTGGGGGGCATCCGAAAAAACCAGCTGGCCTGCTGAGCACTGAGGGGGCAGCTGTTAAGTGAGCTCTTTCCTATGAGCCAGAACCCTTCCTCACCCCCCACCCCAACCCAGGTCTTTCAGTGAAGGAGAAAAACAGGCCTAGCCCCCTCAGGTTTCCAGAACCTAATTCTTGTCTCTATACCTTGCACATCACAGCACTAATTTTATTTAGTTCCTATTTAATTTTCCTGTTGTTAGCTTTGACCTCTTAGCTGGTGATTATTAATAAACCTAAAGAGAGTAAACCACTTTCTACACTCTCGCACCCCCCCAAAAAAAAGTTTTAGACTTTCAAAGTTCAAAATGAGATCTATAAATTATTCCATCTTGGCAAACACAGTACCTCCCCTAGGCAACGTGAACTGTTGGCAGTAGCTTAAAAGAGGCATTCATTTCCTCCTCTCTTTGCATCTGTGGTTTAGATGTGCAAAAATATGGTTCAGCATTTTTACTCTAACACGGATCTATCCACACTCCTGCCCCCACTTGTCTCCCCAGCAGAGGACGGACGAGGCCAATCAATCCGGCATTATATCAGTGAGGCTCGCCTCTTGACAATTTCAATAGTGGTGCTGATTGAGGGATTCAGAGAAAACAGACAAGGTCACTGCTAAAGTGCAGGGTCAAGGGTGGCCCTAACAAATAGCCCATTAAACGGGATGGTACTCACCTCTTTCCCTGAGCAGGGGAACCAAAACGCAGAGAGAAGCTGCAACTGCACAGATAATGGGATGTAGTGGTGAAGAACCTTCCAGCAAGTTGTCACATCCATGTCATGGCTTATAAAGGACACTGGCAGCCCATTGGGCAGCTGATCCAGGTAATTTAAGAGGTGGGGGGGGGGGGGGAAGCAGTGTGGCTCCTTGAGAGAAATGTCCTCTAAATTACTCTTTATCCATGTTACTGTACTGATAAAGACCTTCTCATTACTAATTATCATTGTTGTTGAAGCACATTTTGCTCAGAAGCTGGCGTTCAAATCCCATAAGATGCACCAGGGATGAGGGAGGCTTTGATTCAATATTTTGGGGAAGTATTGTATATTCTTTTCAATGGAAAATTGGAAATTTTCAGCACACATGTAAATACAAAGGCCCTGAGAAGGTCTGCAGAAAAGCAATCAGTACAGCACCAGGAGTAACAACTCGATATTCAGAGGGAGGTGTGCTTAGCTTTTGATTCTGGCCTTGCCACTTCCTACTGTGTAAGTATGCAGGGTAATTATTAGAATTAAATTAGTAGGGTAAAAAAAAAAAACAGTAAAGCACACTGCCTAGCACATGGCAAGCACTTAACACATATTTGTTATAATTATTATTATTAATAATATGGAACCCAGCATTTATCAAAACAGTTTTGACAGTTCTATCCTTCTTTCATGGAAACACCTATTACATCCTATGAAATGGGTTTTCCCCAAAATACTATGTCCTCAAAATACTATTTGGGAAATAGTGCAAAAATTAAAACAAAAATGATTTTGTTTTAATCTGACAAACAGCTAAATGGCCATGTTATAAGCCAGGCACTATTTAAGTGCTTTATAAACATTAATCCATTTAATCCTCACATCCACCCCATACAATGGGGTAGGTATGATGAATATACATATTTATAATGAGGAAATCAAGGCACTGAGGGATTAAGTATTATATATCTTACCCAAGGTCACACAACTAGTGAGTGGCTGGCCCTGAAGTCGCTAAGCCGTGCCTTTTATGTAGGACCCAAGAAACCTGGGAGCCTCCTGAAGCTACTTCCCTATGACCATCTTCTCTTCTCCCCATATTGTCATAACCCCTCGTTTTTACCAGGTCCTTCTTCTGCTTGGAAGCCTAGAATGCCTCCCCATCACAGCAAGGTCAAATTCAAATCCATTCTGATTCTGTGCCCAGGTGATCTTCAGCGGTCTAGGGTGCAAGCTTCAAGTTCATTCTCATTCTAGACTCTCAGTCTGCCCTCCCTTAACTGTCCCTTTGCTTGGCCAACCTCTTGCACTTCCTGGTAAACCCATATTCATCCTTCAAAACCCAGCTTAAAATTCATTGCTTTTGGAAGTCCTCTCTGAACACCTCCACCAAGGACAGAGTCACTTCCCCAAGCTTTATACTCCCTTTCAACTTTGGAAGAACCTCTAGCAGTCGGCATTTGCCACATTTTAGTTGTATCCACTGTGGTGGACAGACAACTTTCCTTCTACTGGCACAAGTCCTGACTTCCCTTCACAACTCTAGTCTTTACAGGGGGTGAACTGACTCCACTCCAAGCCCTGGCATGAGCCTGTGATCTGTGTGTGGCCATTCAGAGGAATAAACCACCCCTGGCTACAGGGATTGCTTAAGGGCAACCATGTGACCCAGGCAAAGCCAGTAAGACTGAATCCCAAGACTCCTGATGGATGGGCCTGGACACATATACTAGCTCTCTGCAGGACTTAGAGCCAGGAGACTAAAAGCCTGGTGCCACTAGTCCACCCAGGGGAAAGGCACTCTTGAGAGGGGAGCCAGCAGAGAGGAGAGTGGAAAACAGGAAAAGGGGGAGAGAGAGAAAAAATACAAGTCCATATGACATTAGTCAAGCTTCTGGAGCAAGGCCTACCTGAAGCAGTTCCATTCTTAGACTTCTCATTTATGTGAACCAACATATTTCCTTTTCAATTACATCTTCTTAACTGGGCAGGGTAGGGGGGAGTGGTTAGAGTCAGGGTTCTGTCACTTATAACCGAAGAAGCCCTGACCAGCACAATCTCTAGATCTTGACTAAAGTTCTCTAAGACCAACCATATCTAACTCCTCTCTCTAGGACCTGACTCATTGTCTAAAATATTCTGCAAACGTGTCGCAATGAAACTCAATTTGGAAGTTTCAAAGTTTTTTTTTTCTTGGGCACAAACTCAGCCGATCCTGGGGACTGAGTATGCAGTCTTATTCCCATTTCACAGATAAGGAAAGTGAGCCTTGGAAAGTTTAAGAAATTTGCTTCAGTTAATCATACTGCCCATCTGTCCTATGCCTTTAATAATTCTAATGTTTTTCACAGTGTGTACACAGTTGGGGCTTAATCAGTGCCAGTTGTCCAGGCCTAACTGGCCTAAAGCTACTGTGCTAGCATTCTGCTGCCCTGGGGTGGTTGGAGGAGATCTGGCTGAGGTATGGCAAGGAGGTGGTCTGGCTCAGGTCGAAATAGCCATCATCTTTCAGCCTGAGTACCATTTCTTTTCCTCTCACCCTCCCGGCAGACCTACATCCTGAACAAATGAACACAGTCCACTTTTACCTCCGGGCCACCAACACCCCCAGCTCCCGAGCCCACTCGAGAAAGCCCATGTCAACTGGTGCCACTTACACATCCAAGGATTCAGATTCTGCCAGGCCCTCAAGGTCACCTTGCAATCTTTCCATTTCCCTAAGAATGAATGAAGACCTGTTGGCTGTGTCTCCACAGCTTTAGAAATCCAGCTATTTCTCAGCAGTTGGGGTGTGAAATTAGGCAGATGGAACATCCAGATCACGGACCGCGCTGCATCTGGAAACCATGGCATCGAACAGACAGTTGGGGCTGGTTGCTTTACAGCGTGTGGTCAAAGAAGGAATTAATTCCAATCCATTCTTAATCACCAAATGCAGCCCAGCAAAGCAGGAAAGAGCACGAACCCTGTGGCCTCAAGTCCCAACCCCCACCTCGTACTCTCTGCATGATCTTAAATGGAGACTTAAGATTTGGGTTTTCTAACCCATAAAATGGGCATAAAATACCTCCAAGAAACGTTTGAAGGATTCAGAGAAATAAACCATAGAAGCACATCATAAGCACTCAATAAATTATCTGATGTTTGCTCTTTAATTTCCTTAAACATAAAAAGACACCCAAAACCTTGCCAACTGAATCGGAACACAGGTTTTACAAATAATTAAATGAGGTCAGCACAATTTCATTGAAGCTGCTCAGACAGCTTCAGTGATAAATAAGGCAACTTTTTACAAGCGCATCTATTAGAACCTTAAATTAGTCAAACATAAGGAAGCACACAAGAAAAATACAGACTAGGAGGTGAATCCTGTTTGCAAATCAGAACACTATAGAAATGGCCACAGATTGCAAATCATAAATTCCACTTTGCAGAAGTTCTGTTATATGTAGATACCAGAAGGCAAATAAAAGCATACTTAAAGACGGTGTTGGCAACATCACTTTAGAAAGAAAAAAAAAGATGAAAACGGCATGATTTCACAGCACCAAACTCAAACAAGAAATAATATATAATATCAGACCCAAAATTTTTCTAAGAGCTGAATAATGATTGAATAACAGCTGAATTGGAACCATTCAAGCATTAAAAAAAAAAAAAAGGAAAGAAAAAAGACGTGACTCCTTTGGTCACTGCATTAGAGATGATTCTTTGCGATACTATTGAGTCTCAGTTAGCACTTCTCTGGCCTGAATGACGATTTCACATCTGCAAGACGCGTTGGAGAATAAGGTGAACCTTTGGAGGAACATCACTCGGTCCAGAGCAAGGCTTCTCACCTGGGGGGTGGGGGAGGTGGGATTTTGTCATCTCAGGGGCATTTGGTAATGTCGGAGACATTTTTGGTGTCACAGTTTGGGGAGACAGAGATGCTACATGCTGCCAAGCCTCTTAGGGGCACAGGTTGGTCCCCACTACAGAGAACGATTGGCCCCGAGTGTCAGTAACACTGAGGTTAAGAAACCCTGCTCTGAATTAGCCAGGCTGCTTTCTACTTGCATGAGCCTGGGGGAGTTCTCCAAGCCTCAAATAAGGGGACATCACAGGACCTACCTCCTAGGGTTGTTGAAGGTTTTGATGGAATAGTAATAATAACAGCCACCACTTACCAACCTCTCACAATGCACCAAGCATTGTGTCAAGAGCCTATATGTGCATTATTTGATTCAATTTTACAACAACCCTGTGGAGTATGTAATATGGCTAAGATTTTGATGCTGGAAGGGGAATGGGCTTCAAACCCTGGCAGCCAACATCTTGACCGCTTTATTCTCCATACACACACATTGCTCCACAAACCGGTAGCTTCAGCAGCTTCCTAGAGATGCAAAATCTCAGGCCCAGACCAGACCAAATGAGTCCGAATCTGCATGTTAGCCACATCCCCAAGTGATTCATGGGCATACCAGAGTCTGAGAAGCAATATGCTAAGGACAGTGCCTGGCCACAAAGTAAACACTAAATAAAGATTAATTATTTGCATTGTCATCACCATTGGTAGCCTACAGAGAAATTCATTAGAGTAAAATTCAGACTCTGAGTCATAACACACATGGATGTAGCAAAGATCTCACGGAGGAACTTTGTCCACACCGAACATCCCTAAGGGCATTGGGTCTGCCCTGCCTCTTAGGAGGTCTCTATCAGTATGAATAAAAAGCAGCTGTCAAAGGGGAAGAGCCACTGCCCCAATCCGGCTCTTCTGATTCCTCAGCCACTGTTCCTCAGCATCTTCTGCCTCTTTCCGTGGCTTATGTATTTCACACTATAGTGTGAATGACTCATGGTACGTGCTACCTCTCCCCGGGATCTGTGCAAAGCACAAATCATGCTTTCTGTCTCTGTTTGACAGATGCACCCAGAACTCTGATGCCAAACCTCAACTCCTGAGCAATGTCCTCCTCATATTAGCTGCTCTGGGGACAAAGGATGGTGACATCACAAAGCACATTCTGTCTCTCTAGTATTTCCTATTTTTTAAAATTATATAAATAATGCATGAGTGTCTCCTCGGTATAAAATATTCAAATTATATGGAAGTATACAGAGTACAAAGCAAAAGTCCTTTTCATCAGAGAAGCCATAGAATGTTCAAAGTAGACACTGCCCAGACGACCCAGCAACACTCCTTACTGGCTCAGTGTCCTGGAACAACTTAACCTCTCTGTGACTCAGTTTCCTCATCTGCACCTCCAAGACCTGTTCGAGGATTACATGTGACAATGCCTGAGGAATGTTCAGCTCAGACCCCGGCACATAAGGTATTAGCTCCTGTGGCTCCCACTTCCCTCCACTGAGCATTTACCTACATATGAACCCTACAAATACAAGTGCACTGTTAGCATAAAGATAACTGCACTGAGCCTTGCTCTATAGCTGAACAAAACCATTGGGATATTTTAATATTAGTCACACAGACATATCCCTCATTCTTTTTAATAGGATGGATGTACCACGGTGTGTGGAACCTCCTCCCACTGGTGGGCATTCAGACTGTTCCCATTTTTCCCCCACTGGAAGTAAACTGTATGTGCAGAGGCAGCCAAGCTCCGAGCATGTCAGACTTGGGAAGTGGAGCAGCCAGGAAGCAGAGCCAGGCGGAGGATGGTCTCATCAGAGTCTCTGCCAAGGACGGGAAGGATGACGACAATCTGGGGCACACTCAAAATAAATAATTGTCCTTAACCCTCTCAAAATTGGGAAGCGCATCGTTAGTCACTGGCTTCCTGTCACAGCTGGTAGCTGTGCCCTGTTCCTCCTCTCCAGTGCCCTCAAACCATCCAGTGCGAGGCCCTGCCCGGGCCCCCGGGTTCACAGCAAGCAAGGGCACCTGCTCCATGGGAATTTCTCCCTCCTACAAAGCCCCAAGTGCTCATTCTCCAGGGAAGAGTCAGAGGAAAGGAGCTTCTTCCAGCCAGCAGAGACACAAAAGACAACCCACTACACTGGTTCTATGACTTGGTTAGCAGCAGAACACTGACGTCCTACTCAGAATCCTAATTTACAAAGCAGATAAATGGGACGGCCCTGATTGAACAGAGCTAGGCGGTTGGAAGGGAAAATGGATAGCTTCATCTTCTCCCGAGATCCCCGTGGTCCTCCAGAACAGGTTATAAACCATTCATTCATCTGATCCAATTTATTTTTCAGATTTGGTAGCTAGAACTCACAGAGGGGAAGTTATTCACTTAAGGCCACACAGAATGTAAGTACCAGAATCCAGGGGACAACCTTAGTCTCTTGACTCCTGACGCCCTGGCCACTGTGCTTGATGCTAATTTCTGCAGCTTCTCCAATACCTGAGCTTGTTTAGACTAAGGTGTGAATGACTGCCTCATTCAGAGATGATTCTCTTTCCAGGAACACTTTCCATTAGAGACAGACTTCTGAAACCTATAGAGCCCAAGTATAACTCACAGAATAAACAAAGCAGATCTTCCTCAATCAGGAGTTTCACTGACATTTTTGGATGTAGAAAACTAAACAATGACTAGGAAATAATTATAAACCCTGCTTTACATATTTTAAAAATGGACAGAGGGGCACATGGGTGGCTCAGTCAGTTAAGCGTCCAACTCTTGATCTCAGGACATGATCTCACGGTTCATGGCATCGAGCCCTACATCAGGCTCTGAGCTGACAGTGAGGAGCCTGCTTGAGATTCTCTCTCTCCCTCTCTCTCTGCCCCTCTCCCACTCACAATGTCTCTCTCTCTCTCTTTCTCAAAAATAAATAAATAAACTTTTAAAATATGACAGAAATTAAAGGAGCTCAGAAGTTTCAGTCAGTAGAACATGTGACTCTTGATCTCAGGGTCATGAGTTCAAGCCCCATGTTGGGCATAGAGCTTACTTTTTAAAAAATTGAATGGGGTGCCTGGGTGGTTCAGTCAGTTAAGCATCCAGTACTTGATTTCAGCTTAGGTCATGATCTCATGGTTTTGTGAGTTCAAGCCCTGAGTCCGGGACTCTGTGCTGACAGTGCAGAGACTGCTTGGGATTCTCTCTCTGCCCCCCTCTCTCTTCCCTTCCATGCTTGCACTCTCTCTGCCTCTCTCAAAATAAATAAATATTTTTTTTTTTTAATTGACAGAAACCAGAACCGAGTGTGCAATTTACTGGGGCTTTTGTGATTGCACTAGACTTCAAATAAATCTTGCCCCTATAGTCAGTGTCTTCAGACTAATCCTACATGACTCTCCTCCAGCCCTGGCCACTAACAATATGAAGTCACTCTCCCCTTCACTGAGGTACTTTGGTAGAAAGGGTGAACTCTCTAAGTAAAGTAATGGCTCATTAATGGCAAAACTATAGACAGTAGAGTAAGGGAGAGATTTTTGATGGGGGAAGAAAGGTCTTCTAAAGCCCTTGAAATCTCTCCCACGTAGAAAGCCTGCTCTGCTTAATCCACAAATATAACAGCAACACTTATTGAGTACTTACTGCATGCCTAGCATTATGCTAAATACTTTGTGAGGATAATGCAGACATTAGCATTACCTCCCGTTTTACAGACGACAAAACTGAGGCTCTGGAAGCACATATCACCCAAATAACCCAGCTCATTGGCAGTAGGAACAGGATCTGGGAGCTTTTCCTTTCCTAGAGGGTGATCAACTGTCTCACCTTATCCAGGATGGTCTCGGTTTTAGTAGTGAAAATACCATGTCTGGAAACCCAGCATTCTCTGGCATAACTGGGATAGCTGGGCACCCTAGCGGAGGGTTGCTGAAAGCTACTCAGAGTACATACATGTTTAATATGAATTAGTTAAGTTCTTTGCTGTGGGATGCCTTTAACACGGTTAACTAGGGCTTTTCCTGGGGATTTAGAAGAGGTTCTATCTCCTCCTTCTGAGGGGGATAAAAATAAAGACTGCAGGTGTGGATGCAGGTGTTGGAAAGTGAGGGTCCACTTAGGTGACTGGTGCAGACACACATTTCTGATGCATCCCTTTGTGCTGTTTTGACTGGGGTGACTAGCTAGTCCTGTCCTGCCAGGGACTTGCCCAGCTTATGCTCTGAAGGTTCCATGGACTCCCTAAGTATCAGGCAAAAAGGACAGCTGGTCATCCTACTTCCCTATTAGAAGCTATTGCTGAACATTCCAGAAAATGCATGCAACTTTAGCAATAGCAGCCTCCATGCCTCTTGTCTGTTCCCTTTTTTTCTTTTAGATTTTGAGTTCTCCCCCCCTCAAACTGGCAGAAAAGGTGATACTGTGCTGTTGTCTTGCTCTCACTGTGAAAGACTATAGAAAAAAATGTAAAGGTCATTGTGCTTTAAAATGAGTCTTTAAAAAAAAAAGAAAGGAAGGAAGGAAAATTGCCTGAATGGGTTCCTATTAGTGAGAAGTAAGAAAAGGTTCCAAATGGAAAACTGTTCTCAAGAGAAAGCATGTTGACCCTGTTATTGTGTTTTAAACTTGCATTTAAAACGTTCCCTGAATGTTTCAAACATCTCTTTTGCATATTTATTTTCCCTCCACTGCTAAGAGTCAGAGTTAGGAGCACTTGTTGACAAGTGGGGGGACAGAAGGTCCATCTTGCGCCTCTGTGATGAGTGCTAAATCCTGCCTAGGTCTGCAGGCCTCGCCAGAGACTGGGACTAGGACCAGAGAGGCCCCACCATTAACAGCCCTCTCTCTGTTAGCATCAGTCCCAGGGTTTCCCTCCCTGTCGATCTCTCTACCTCCCTCCCTGCCTGCCTGCTTGCCTCCCTCTCCCTCCTCCCTTGCTCTCTCCACTTCCTTGTCTCCCCCTCTCCTTCCCTTTCTTTCTCCCTCTGTCCAGTCCACACTGGCTTTCTCCCTATGCCTTTTCCTCACCAAGCTCCCTCCAGCCTCAGTACTTTTGTGTTTTCTGTTCCCTCAGCTCAAACACACTCCCCCTTGCACTTTGCCTGACTGTCTCCTTCTCATCCTTCAGGACTCAGGCATGGGAATCCATCTCAGGGAGGCCCTCCTGACCTCTCTGGAAAGTAGCCCCACCCCTACCCCTCACTCTGCAGCTTTCTTCAGGCACTTACTCTACTCCTTGTAGCTGTTTCATGGGTTTTAGGAGTACGCCTCCATCATACCCACTAGTCTGTGTGTCCCACAAGATTGGTGAAGGCACCATGTCACTTGTTCACACTGGTATCCCCAGGGCCTATCCCATGAGTGGCAGACACCATAAGTGCTTAGTCAATGGTTACAACTGCATGATTAGGTGATAGAGTCCTAGCCTCTTTCCTGATGCTGTTCTCGGATGATTATGGCTTCCTTAGGCGGGGTTCCTCCAGAAGCAGACCCTGAGACAAACATATAAATGCAGATAGTTTGTTTAGGAGGTGATCCCAGAGTGGAGAAGGGAGAGGCAGGGAAAGGAAAGAAGCCAACCCAGGTAAGTCATTAAGCAGGCTAAAAATGTAGGCAACTAGGAGTCAATCAGGGGAACTCAGGGAGAAAATGTAGAACATGTCTCAGTGTTACCTAATCCCCCTGTCAAGGTACAACACCACTGGCTGAGAGCTGCTGTGGGGACATTATCCCTGGCACTTCCTGTCTACCCTGTGCTTAGGATGAAAGAGAGTCTTGGGTGCTGCTGAAAAACCCTACTGGAATGGGCCAGAATGAGCATCCCAAGAGGATAAGCCTGGGGTGTCTTCAGCATCTGCTACATGGAGACCCCAATCAGCAAATCCACCAGTGTCTTAGAGATCCAATGTGTTTTTGCAACATTTAGTCTGTGGACCATCCCTTCTCTTTTAAAATGACTCATCGTTCCCACCCTTGGCATTGCCAACTCTCCTACAACCGCCCTGCCTGTTCATCCTTGGTCTCCAGCCCTGATTCTCCCCCCACCATTCTTGTCAATGAAGGTTCCCCGCCCCCTTGCATCCCCTCCCCTGGAAAATGTAGTCAAGAATACTCCAACCCCATGATCCCTTCACCTAAGCTCCTGTCTAAACTCACAACCACCCGTCAGAAATAAGAGTGGCAACAAAATGGTAGCAGGTAAGATCTTGAGCGAGAGTAATGTGTGAATTGAGTGTGCTCTTGATGAAATAGACAATAAAGCATACTTATAAGCAGGTAGCATTGAGAAAATAATAAATTGATATTTTTACAACATGCAAAAAATAAAAAATAATAATAATAACAATAAAAGAGGGAGTGCTCTTGGAGTCAGCTTGCCTGGGCTCAAAGGCAGCCGCTGCTCCTGGCCGGCTCTGAACTTGGGCAAGTTACCAGGCCAATAAAGGCAGTCCCACCCCCAAAGGGCAGCTGTGGGCTTTGAATAAGTTCAACCCCAGTACATTGAACTGCTTAGCATAATGCAACGGTGCGGAACCACAGCTTGGCAAACCAAATACGCTGCTTGTTTTTGTAAATAAGGCTTTAGGACAGCCATGCCCCTCAGTCTACAGATTGTGTGCGGCTGCCAGGACATCACCATGACAGACTCGAGTAGCTACGATGAGACCATATGGCCTGCAAAGCTGAAGATATTTACTATCTGGTCCTTTACAGGACAAGTTTGCCGACCCCGGCACAGTGCCTGACACATGGTTGGTTCTTAATACACAGAGGACATGACAGTATTCGTGTTATTATTTGTGTCCTTACTAGTATTTGCCTGGCTCTATGCTAAGCACTTTACATGTATTATCTTATTTTTACCCCTCACAACACCAAATGTTGGGAACACTTGTTATTCCATGTTACAGATGAGGACCATGGCCAAGGGTCTCCACATACGTGCCTCACACAGTTCTCCTCTCCCCCTCCCCCTGCTCCCTCTCCAGAACACTACCTCCCCCATCACTGTCACTGCCAGCAGCTCCAGAATCTCAGGCTGGAAGCCTTGGAGTCCTTCTTGACTCCTGCTGCTCCCATATGTCCTAGAGATTCACTGGCCACACGCACACCCTTCTTTCCATACTCACTGCCTCTCCCTAGACCAACATTTCCCAAAATGGGTTCCCCAAAACACAGGTCCCTGGAAAGGGGGTTCCATAGTCAATTAACTTTGGGGAAAACTGCATGCTGTATGCTCTTCTCAAAGAGTCCCAAAGAACATTAACAGGGTAAAGGCTCTGAGAAGTCCTGCAATGAGATCTGTTTAATTCTATATAACTGAACGTTTAGAAAACATATACACTACAAAATCCTCTTTTCCCTTTTAAAATCTGTTTCCACCACAGGACACAGATTGGGAACCACTGCTTGGGTCTCAGAATGGCCGCCCCTCTGGAATTTGTGACTGGGCTCTCTGCCCTGTCATCTATCCCAAGAATTCGTAAACTTCTTCTATAAAGGCCAGATAGTAAATATTTTAGGTTTTGTGGGCCAAAAGGCAAAACTGAGTATATTACATTGGTGCTTATAGAACATGAAATAAAACACATTTCCATAAAATTTTTACTGGCAGGATTCAAAACTTGATTTATGGGCAGCAAAATTTAAATTTTACATAATTTCCACATGTCACAAGATATCATTCTTTTTTTTTTTTAACTCAACTCTTTAAAAAATGTAAAAGCCCTTCTTAGCTCGCAGACCATACATAAACAGGCTGTGGGCAGGATTCATAGAGCAGGCTATGGTTTGCCAAGCCTTAATCTCCCACACAGCACTGATAAATTACATCTCCCAAAGTCTGGTTCTTACCACTCCTGTGTTAAGACGTATTCAGAGACTTCCTTTTCCCTTCTGAAGTAAGTATCCCCTTATCCCCCCACCCCCCAGCATTCAAAACCTCTCTGCCTGACCCCCAGCCACTCCAACAGGCTGAATGCCTGCAAGACCACTTCATCTGACTTCCCACTACCCCCTTCATACACACTGTGTTTTATCCAGTTAAACTTGCTCTCTGCTCCTCATACGAATCACCTCCTGCCCCATACTTGTACCTTTGCTCACACAGTTCCCTTCACCTGGAATTCTTCCTCACAGCCTCTGTACATCCAAACTCTGTCCATCCTTCGAGGACTGGCTCAAAGGCCACCTCTGCCAGGAAGCCTTCCCTGACCTCCCTAGATGAGGCTGATGTCTTCTTCCTCTCAACCCACAGGCCTTGTTATCTCTGTATCACATGTGGCACAAGTCACTACCTATCTAAAACTGTGGGTGCATGTCTCTCTGACACCTTGAAGCTGCAACAACAGCTCCCACGAGTGACGCCAAAGCTCTGTCTTGATAGATGCGCCCCCGTCAGTGGACGGCTGTACTTGCTGTCTCATCTATTAAGAAACATGCTATGAGAAAAGCACACTGCTGTGTTCAAGGTGGGAAGGAAAGCTTTCCTGACGAGAAGTCTCCTATTTCACCAACCTACTGTGATCTCCAACGTACACTGAAGGAGGTCACACAGCCCCAAATAACAGCGAATTAAACATGATGGAAATTTCTCTCTGAGATAACAGCCTGGGCATAAGCAGTCCCTGACCAATGTGACACAGGGGCTGGGCTCCTCCCCCAAATTTCCAAAAGCCCTTGCCATGTAGCCAAGATGGATCATTAGCAAGCCTACCTACCATGAGAAGGATGTGGCAAAGGGAGAAGATCAGGACACATCTTCCTTCTATGGAAACCATCCAGAACCTGCACACATCCCCTCAACCAGAACTTAGTTGCATGACCATGACTGGCCGCAAAGGAGGCAGATGTAGTTGTTTTCTAGGGCTGCCATAACAAAGTGCCACAGACGGGGGGTGGGGAGGTGGGGTTAAACAACAGGAAGGTGTTGGCTCACAATTCTGGAGTGCTGAGACCAAGGACTGACAGGTTTGGTTTCTTCTCAGGCCTCTCCTCTTGCTCACAGATAGCCACCTTCTCATTGTGTCCTCATGTGGCCTCTTTCCTCTGCATGCATCCATGGTGTCTCTCTGTGTGTCCAAACTTCCTCTTCTTATAAAGACACCAGTCATATTTGGATTAGGGTCCATCCTAATGGCAACCTTAAATGTCCCATCTCCAAACACAGTCACATACGGAGGTACTGGGAGCAGGGCTTCAACTTAAGGATTTGTAGGGACACAATCCTAGGTCTTGATCCTAGGAAGTCATGCACCCACTAAAAATTGAGGAGTGGGGGAGGCATTGAAGAGAAGGGGAGAATGGACCGGGAGGTTAATTAGCTGTCTTTGCTCCAGGCAGTGTCTTCTCCCGGTTCATGATGTCCACAGCTCAGAGCACCTGGTACCAAGGAGGTACTCAAATATCTGAATAACTAGGGAGAGGAAAGGAAACAGAAACTCAAGAAAGCACTCTCTGTATATTGGGCTTGGTCTGTTGTGGGTCTGGTTCTCCATGGCCGGGTTGAATGAAGAGAACATAGCTGGTCCGTCTGCATATTCTGCAGAAGAGACCTTGGAATGTGACCTGCAGAGGCCAGATCCTTTATGTGGGCAGGAATGCACCCAGGAGCTCCAAAGAGGCTGAAGGTCCGTGAGAGCAGTATTTTCATCTGTTTTGTTCCCGCTGTCTCCTTAGCACGTAGTGCCCAGCATACAGTAGGTGCTCAATAAAAGGAATGAATGCAGAAAATGAAGCCCAGAGGAGGAAACCATATTCAAGTGGAGGGTGCACCGATAGGAAACCATTCCAAACTGCCCAAGATCCTGTCATGCTGCTTTTCCTCACATTCACAGCCATCTATATTCCATTATTTAAAAGAACAGCTTCGATAGGGCAGGACCGCCTCCCTAATTAGAAGACAGGGTAAGGGAAGGAAAAGGGTGACTCCAACCACACGAAGTACTCTGAGACCCAACTGTTTAACTAGGTATGCTCTGAAAATGTCTGTAGTTCTTTTAAAGGGTGTAGAAGAAGTTTTGCCCAGCTTATGGGGGTAGGGAGTCGGGGGAGGATTTTGCCAAGAGGTTGGCAGCATGCATTCTCAGCATTACCACTTCCTAAATGTATGAACATATAGGTGTATTCCTGAACCATTCTGTGCCTCAGTTTCCTGCCTTATAAAAGGGGAAGATGACAGCATACACCACAGAGTATGTCCACGCTGTTGAATGAAGCCATGCCTGAAGGCACATTACCTCACTGCCGGCACAAAGTCCCTCCTCTTAAATGCTAGTGATCAGGGGAAGTACATCTATCTGTCAGCTGCTTGTCCCCGGTTATTCCAAGGATCTTTACAAACCTCATGAGGAAAAAGAGGGCTGGGATATAGATGCAAATGTTGTTCATTTGAAATTGTAAAACACTGTGCTCTTTGTTTCTTCAATTCTCTTGAGAATATGCAAAAAAAAAAAAAAACCAAAAACTATAAGCTGAAGTTACAGCCAAAAGAATTGAGGGTAGAGGCTAATGAACTTCTCCTGGCTCATATCACATAAAAACTGGAATGCACTGCCATGGGATGGCCTTTCTTGACAAGACAGCATGCTTAGAGGTCAGGAATAGACAAGGAGACCCCAGAAGACCCTGGGTTATATTTAAAGGGAAAGAATCTATGCTAAGACCTCCTGCTTAGATAGGTCCCCATGAAACCATGACACCAAGGGTCAACCTCTTCCTGCACCCTGTGAGGGCCAGAATTCTTTGAACGATGGCATTTGTGCTTTCGTTTCTTAAACGCAGTTCAGAAGATATGCATGATGGTGAGAGTTTTACAAAACCATGTACTGCAGTTCATTAAATCATTGGAAATAAAAGCTAAGCAAGAGTTTCCGAATTAGATTACCCAACATGAAGGAAGCATACTTTCATCTAAAGTTCCTCAAAATAGATGTTATTCTCCTGTGCTGTAAAGGTAGGCTATTTTCTTTACTACTCTTTACTCAAGAAAAACAAGAAAGGAGGGGGAGGGACGCAAACCCATATCGGTCAGTTGCCTCCACACTGCAAAGCAATTCTTATCAGCATTAATATTGCAATAGCCGAGGAGAAGAAATTGGGAGGTTTTCCTTGTACAAGAACAGAAGTGAGATGAAAAGGCAATCGCAAGCGTAAAGAAAGTTATTATGAAATCTGTTCGAGCCTCATGTTTCTCCAATGATTCAAGATAATCACATTAGCAGCTTCAAACATTATGCAGTGATCATTCAAACAGATAGCTCCCAGAGGTTGGGTATAAGACCAGGGAATTACTATCTGTCATACGTTTATGACAAATCTAATGGTCTGACCTGATTTGTTACTAGTTGGAGCTCATGTGGGTCTCCCTGACTGTGGCCACCTTTCTCATTTAATGATCCTCCTTGCTTTAGAAGGACCCTCATGAAACCGATAACATCTCATTGGAATAAGAAATGGGAAGCTCCTATAACCCAAGGTCAAATGAGTGAGCTGTGGATCTTATTGTCCACAGTTCTGTCAAAGAGAAAGAAAGAAAGAAAGAAAGAAAGAAAGAAAGAAAGAAAGAAAGAAGAAAGAAAGAAAGAAAAGGAGGGAGGGAGGAAGGAAGCTCTCCTTGTTTTAGATTGATTTAAACCTCACTAGATTGGAGGTTAAGTATTAAAACTAAGGAAACAAAGAGATCCAGGTTTTAGAACTTAATGTGCTTCTTCCTGGATGTAGGACCCGGTTCATCTGCAACATCAAGATATTAATAGTCTCTAACTCTTGGGTGGTCAAGAAAATTAACAGAAATAATGTATATAAACTATTTAGCATGATGCTGGGCACAGAGCAGGCATTTAATAGATGTCAGCTAGGACTGTCATTATTTCTAGTATAAGTAACGTTTGAAATATTGCAGAAGCACCCATCAGGGACAGTTTGCAAGAATCTAATACTCCAAAGACATTACTGATTTCACTCTGGGTTCTTTCTTCCTTCCTGTTCATGTAGCAGATGTGCTTGAAACCCATACCCCTCATACCACCTCAGTCATCACCAGAAGCTTCGGGTGACAGTTCCCCACCACACCAGTAGATGCCTAGACCAAGCATATGTGTCTCTCTGCCTAGGAGTATGCTCCAGCCACGGAAGAATGTTCAGCCTGTGCCCTAGGCAGGCTGGGAGTTACAGAGAGTGAAATCCCCTGGAGTGACCCTCAACCAGCGAAACATGAGAACCAGTGGATCTCAGACAGGAAAACTCTTAGGAGTGTTTTGTGCCACTTGCCCCCATCCAGAGCCCCCCCAGACTGAGCACCAGTAACCTGCACTCTCCTTCTTTCCACATCTCTCTTCCCCTCTCTCTCTTCATGAGGTCACTCCCAAATAAACCCTTGCATCCAAATCCTCATCACATGTCTCTTTGAGGAACCCAAACCAACACAATCCAAATGAAGCTTCCTCTTCCTTGGCATCACCCCAGCTTCTTGTGTGACCCCCATCGGTCAACATGGTGTAAAAGAGGGAGCTCAGGCAGTAGCGTTTGACAGACTGGATTCAAATCCCAACTCTGCCATTTACCAGTTGTGTAAGCAAGTTAATCCCCCTCTCTGGACCTCCACCTCCTAAGGCTTTTAGTGAGGATCCTGACACAGAGAAGGCTCAATGTTTGGAGTCTTTTATAGCCAGCTGGAGCATCCTAAGGAGAAGTAAGTACTCAAGGTTTCTAGAGATGCCTAGAGAACTTGAGTGCTTGGTAACAAGGGAATGAGTCCCAAAAAGGAGAATTTCAAGGATTCATTGGGGAGATATTTTTAGATAAAGAATGAAGTAACTATCATCATGTGAAACAAAACCCTCTGTAGGAACATAAAATGCTGGTCCTATTGCCAGACCCTTGGCACTGGGGGCCAAAGAAGCTGGTTCCTTGGCCGAAGCCATACTTGCCTTTGGCAGCCTATAATTGGAACTAGAATATTTCCTAAATGTTGCCAAGTCAATCAGTGACTGTTTTTTTTTTCCTAGAAAATGAGTGACAGCTGCACAACAATCTTTAAGTTGTCAGGAGAGGAAAGAAAAAAAGCTCAGTGTCTCTATGCTCTCCCTGATCACCCTAGAGGCTTGCTGGTACATTCACATCTCAAACCAGCACAAATTCAAGTAAAACCTAACATTCGGGTGGAACTTCTAAGAGGAGTTGTCCCTTAAAAAATGTGACGGAAACTTAAAAATTAATGAAGTTATAGGCAACCCGAACACTGACATTTTTCAAAACATTCTCCAACGCCTTCCTAATTAAAGGAATCAGGCTGCTGGCTTCAGCTTCTGGTATCCTGAGTCGGGGAATTCCTGAGGGAAGGAGAGAACTACAAGTTCTAAGTTGGTTTTTCCTTCTCTTAGAAAAATCAACAATTCAGTCATGAACTCAACTGTGGACTCTCTAGACGAAGACTCGTACTTGGATGAATAAGGAGAACATTTGAGAGCTATGATTCCAGGGGAGAGCTCCATCGGCGTGTGTGACCTACTCGAGCAAACACCTTGGCAGAGAAATGAGTACACAGAATCATCCAAGGAACCAAAAGATGAAGTACCTTGAGAGCCCCTGGCAGCTCCCAAAGGAGATACCCCTGCCTCTTCTGGTCCTGGTGAAACAGCAATTAGATGGATAGGGCCCGTGTGTACAGGAAAAGCCACAACTCAGAAGTACAGCATGCTGCCTAGTCGTGAGGGTTGGGAAAGGTTAGATCAGCTGAGACCTGAAGAGTGAGGAGTTTTCCAGGGAAGGGAGAAAAGGGAAGAATGTTCCAGACAGACAAAAGAAGCTATGTGGAAGCCCTGTGAATTCCATGGCACTTTTGAGGAACAGAAAGAAGGCTCTTGTGTCTGAAGCTGGAGAGAGAGAACAGAATTAAACAACACAACTTATGCAATGGGCCTGCACATAGTAGATTATCAGTGTTAAAATTGAGATATTAACTGTGGTGGAGTCTTTACTAGGTCTGCAAACGAAATGCTCCTTTGGCATTTATCCATCTGCTATTGAAACTATCCTCGGGATAGTCAGAAGATTTCTTTGGTCACCCATGAACTGTGTGCTGTAAAGAGGCCCACCCTGCAGCCCCAGAAGTACCCTCTCTGCGCCTCAGTGGCCTCTCTAGCTCTAGTTCACCTGAGGGTGACTCACCTGTGGGCAGACTGAGCAAGAAAACCAGCTGGCACAAAGCAAAGGAGCCATGCAGGTAACTAGGACTGCCCTCCTTGGCCAGGGGTTCAGCCACCATTTACCTTCATTCCAACCCAGGGCCGGCCTGACTGATGTGACACCTGTACAGTCATTGAGGCTCCACACTCAATGCTCTGCTGTCGCCACCTTGAAATTCTTAATTTCTTAAGAAGAGACCCCACATTTTTGTTTTGCATCCCCTGCAAATTACTCAGCTGCCCTGCCTCACCCCAAACAGTTGGTTAAACATATCCTTTCCAGCCCCTGACAGCCCTTTTTACAGGAGAAATGATGGACCAAAGAACAAAGCTATTTCCTTCTAGTAATACCTCTGGGGCTGTTTTTTAACCTGGCCCTCTGGGCAGCTACCCAGTTGGCCCATTCCTTAACCTATTTCTGGGGCCAAGAACTCCTGGGATCTTTGGGCAAACTGTACTCATGTTTACAGCTCTCCTTTTTCACCACGTTTGGCAAATTGGCAGAATCAGAAGACAGGAGCACATCACCAAGAAGAGCAATATTGCTGGACCTGGACAGACTTGGCTTCAAATCCCAACCCGGCCTTTGACCCTCTGGGTGACCTGGAGTAAAACACCTAACCCCTCCCTGGGCCTCCATTTCCTCTAAATCTCTAAATCTGAAAAGATAACAGAACCACAGGATTGTTGTGGAAGTTAGGTGAGACCGTGGATACAGAGTGTTCTGCACACAGTAAGCACTCTGTGTTAGCGACTGCCCTTTCTTTCCACACACTCTGTGCAGTCTCGGTGTGGCTCTCAGTGGGGGTACACACCTTCTCACTACAGAAGCGTAAAAGGGCTCCAGATGCTTCTCCCACTAGACCTTCCCCTTTAGGTGTTTGCAATGCTGGGGAAGCAGACTCATGATACAGACTCAGCCAGTCATACTCTTCCCCAAACTGATTTGGGACAGCAAAGTGAAGAGACATTTTGGCATGTTTTCATTAATTTCATTATCCGTTGATTCCAGAGAAGCCTGTTGAGCAGTATCAGCTATTGAGACCCTTTGGATCTATCTGGCTCTCTAGCTGTCCCTTCAACCCCATGAGCCCCTCTACATCCTCCCAATAAGCCCCCTTCTTGCTCACATTATTCACAGTAGTTTCTGTGGTTTGCAACCAGCGGTTCTTTTTTTTTTTTTAATGTTTATTTTTTTAATGTTTTTATTTATTTTTGAGACACAGGGAAAGACAGAGTGTGAGCAGGGGAGGGGTAGAGAGACAGATGGAGACGTAGAATCTAAAGCAGGCTCCAGGCTCTGAGCTGTCAGCACAGAGCCCGACACAGGGCTTGAACTCACGAACTGTGAGGGCTTGAAATCACGTATTGTGAGATCATGACCTGAGCTGAAGCTGGACGTTCAACTGACTGAGCCACCCATGTGTCCCTTTTTTTTTTAATGTTTTTATTTAATGTTTATTTATTTTTGAGAGAGAAAGACAGAGCACAAGTGGGAGAGGAGCAGAGAGAGAGGGAGACACAGAATCCGAAGCAGGCTCCAGGCTCTGAACTGTCAGCACAGAGCCTGACTCAGGACTTGAACTCACAAATCATGAGATCACAACCTCAACCAAAGCTGGATGCTCAATCGACTGAGCCACCTAGGTGTCTCTGCAAACAGAGATTCTAACTCAGACTCCATTCTTGGGGGGGGGGGGGTGGCGTGTGGGCAGACAGCCAGATTTTTAACTCATTTAGGGCATCAGACCTAGTAGCTCAGGGTAGCACAAACTTGATTACTGAGGCAAAGGGGGACGCACTCTCTCCCAGCACCTGTACAGGTGGGAGACGTGTGTGTACCTGCCCAAGGGAATGCTTCTGGCAAGCCAGCTAGCCCAGAGCCTCTCTTCCCACAGGAAAACACTTGTGCGTTCAGTCTTGAGCTGCCGAACGCAGAAAACAGAACTGGCTGGCTGATGTGCTCCCCAAGCAGAGGGGCCCTCGAGTCTGCAGCACTGATCTCAAGAGGGGGTCTGTCCTCTAATTATCCCTTGCCCTCCGGCCTTCTCACAGCAAATCAGCAGTGCAGGGAGCTGGCCAGGTGGAGGCTTCCCCGGGCCTGCCGCTTGGGCAGATGGAGTAGGCAGCTGCAGATATGGAATGATTCAGAGGCAATTGGGCAATATCCACAATCACCCCCGCCCTCAAAGGAGCGATTTGTTCTGTGGGACAGTAGTTACTCCATCCCTGCAGAGTCCTGTGAACAGGCAGATGCCTAGGAGACATCATCTTACTAACCTTTAAGGTAAATTTATTTTTTAGATTGCTTTCCCACTAGAATAAATGGGAGGGGGAAGAGAGAAAAACAATCATCAGGAAACATCAAATATGAGAATTGAAAATCCCTTAGAGATCATCCATTCCAGCATCCCCATTTTACAGGTGAGAAAATTGAGGCTGAGAGAGAAAACTGTTTACTCAAGATCCCTGTCAGAGGCTGAATTGTGTCTCCCGCCCCACAACAAATTCATGTGTTGAAGTCCCAACTCCCGGTACCTCAGAATGTGACTTTAGCTGAAAACAGGGTCATTGCAGACATAATAAGTTTAGATGGGATCATACTGGAGTAGGGTGGGCCCTAATTTAGTATGACTGATACCCTGATGAAAAGAGGAAACTTGAAGACAGGCAGGCACACAGAGAGAATGGCATGTGAAGATGACAGCAGATCAGGGTAATGATTCTAGAGTCAAGGGATGCCAAAGATGGCCAGCAAGCTACCAGAGCTAGGGAAGAGGCATGGAACAGATTCTCCCTCACATCCTCAGGAGGAACCAGCCCTGCCAACCTTGATCTTGGACTTCTAGTGTCCAGAACTGTGAGACATTAAATTTCTGTTGTTTAAGCCACCCAGTTTGTGACAGTCCTAGGAAACTAACAGAGTGCTCTAGCAATTTTTAATGCATTCTAAACTCTATTATTATTATTATTATTATTATTATTATTATTACTTATTGTCATTTTATAGGGTTTATATCCCATCTCATCCCATCAAAGATTTCAAGCAGCATTTAAAGAACAGATTTAAAAAAAAAAATGTATAAATAAGAAACAAGCACCAGAAAAAATTTTTTTAAAAATGAAATAAGAACAGAGAGTAGAATGAGATCCATGAAGTCTTACTCAATTACTAAGTAAACCATACACTGGACTGTAATCTTCCTAACTGACAAAGCCAAAATAGAAATATAATCAAGCAAAGAAATCTTAAGGCTGAACAATAAAGACACAGGATCCTGAGAAATTTAACAGATCAAAGTCTCAACAGCAATCCTGTAACAAATGAAGTAACAATTTTATAAGGTAAGAAATTCAGCCAGAAACTTACTGCTGGAGCTGAGACTTGCCCTCTGGACTACTGCAACCTATGTAATGTTCTTTCTTTCCTGCATTCAACAAAAGTTTCTTGAATGCTACCTACACGCCAGATGCAGAGGACACAATGATAAACAGGATACAGCCTGGCTGCAAGAAGCTGGTGACATGGTCTCTGGAATCTAGTGGGGGAAGGCATACATATAAACAACTATCACATCCTGAGACAACAGCTGTGGGTCCCTGATCCCAGCACAGAACTCCCACCAAGCACATTATGGTTGGGAATCTTGACCTTAAGGAATAGAAATTCCCTGTGGTGGTTAAGGAAAAGTGGCTAAGGACAGAGATGTGCCCTGTGTCTGACAGAATCCAAGGACAGGGACACTGCCAGACCTTAGGACTGGACTGTAACAAGACTGGAGTGTGGTCCATTTTCACAAGACCCCAGGGAGCT
The DNA here is from genome assembly GCF_018350195.1 of Panthera tigris. NCBI lineage: Eukaryota > Metazoa > Chordata > Mammalia > Carnivora > Felidae > Panthera > Panthera tigris. Next base: position 36,947,503 of record NC_056675.1, read on the forward strand.
CATATGCACATTAAAGTTTGAGATGCACTGCTGTGGGGAATCTGGAAGTTTACTCTCTCTCTCAGATCTGAACATGTGCCTCATTCTTCTCTTTCCCTATAGGCTGGTTTCTTCTGTTCTCTCACCCACAACAGAAACCATGGCTACCAGGCACATGCCTACATCTCAGGGTGACATGTGGCTCCCTCTTTCCCAGTCCCAGTTCTAAATTACTGGTACAGGCCTCTGATTGGTGCAGACTGGTCAGGTGTTCATCTGTGGACCAATCAGCTATGTCCAAGGAACATGACCTCATAGAACAGAAATGGCTGCTGGGAACCGTATCCTGTGGCAATGGGTGGAAGGTGAATTCTGAGAAGAGAGAAGGGTTCAGACAGCCAACCCAAGAGGTGCACATTAAACGCTCATGGGATTCATGCTGAGGTGGAAGCAGAGCATGCTGGTAATAAGCACAGGCTCTGGGGTCACACTGCCTGTGTTCCACTACTTTTGAGTTGTATGGCCTTGGGCAAGTTACTTAAACCATAGCCTCCTCTTCTTCATCTGGAAATAAATGGAAATGAATAATAGGATCTACTTCATCAGGTATCAGTGAAGCTTGAATGAAATAATGCACGTCAGACAGTTAGACAATGCCTAGTAACAAAGCAAGCACTCAATAAATATCAACTATCATTATTATTACTGGCGATGGAGGCAATGATGATGACCTCTAGACAACATCAGCGTAATCAAGCCAATTTCCTCCTTGACAAGTCTAGTGGTTTCTAAGGAAATCCAGACCATAATCTCTGAATTCATTTCTTTGTACTTGTCCACTTTGTCATTTTCAACCATAACTTTGATACCATTAGTTTCCTTTTGGTGTCCATTCATCCATTCAACATCCAAGTATGTCCTGCATGGCTACTGAACTGGGGACATAACAAAGACACAAAAGTCCTGCCCTGGAGAAACTGACGATCCATTCTTTCCCCAAAGCACAGGGCACATACAACCACTGGTCCTAGAGGGAACTTTATGGAGGTGACCTTAAGAAGACATGGGCATAGCATTAAATGATGTTGAGCTGCAATGAGAGCTAGTCCCTATAGAGTTTCCTATTGTTATAACAAATTGACACAAACTCATTGGCTTAAAACAATAAAAGTATATTCTCTCACAATTCTGGAGACCAGAAATCGAAAATCAAGGTGGCAGCAGGATCTGTTCCCTCTGCAGGCTCTGAGGGAGAACCCATTCCATGCCTTCCCTGTAGCTGCGGGCAATTTTTGGCATCTCTTGGCTTATAGACACATCACTCTACTCTCTGCCTCTGTCTTCACACGGGCTTTCCTTCTCTGCACCTGTCTCAAATCTCCCTCTCTTTTCTCTTATCAGGACACCAATCATTGGATTTAGGGCCCACTCTAAATCAAGATGATCTCATCCAGAAATCCTTAACTTAATTACATATATAAAGAAGACCTTATTTCCAAATAAGGTCATGTTCTCAGGTACCTTGGGTTAGGACTTGAACACACCTTTTGGGGGATACTATTCAATCTAGTATAGTCCCCTTCTGACTCTCCTGCAGTCTTCCTAATTACATCAAGGAGAAAGTTTCTGTCTGTGAATGCAATGTCCTTAACATCTCTTTAAAGCTGGCCAGCCTCCATGTTTAAGCCCAGCTGAACTCTGGCTCTGATCCTTGAGCTTGCAAAGGTACCAAGCTAGAGTCACATGTGGCTTTGTTTTTATATTTCTTTTTATAGTTACCTTCCATTTATGACTACTGAAGCTGGTTGTCATTTTTCTGTTGTTTCTTTTTTGAAATAGATATAATTAAATTAAAAAGTATATTGGGTTAAAAATAGCAAGCAATTAACAAGTAGGGGGGATACATGCAAAAAAATTTACATGGTGTTAGAAAAAGACCAATGTCTCCCATTTGTCCCCCAAGATCTACTCTTTATCCTTCTCTACTCTGCTCTCTGCCCCAGAAATGGACCTTGACAAATGCCATTAAGGAATTCCCTTGCCCCTAGGCTTCACAATAATGCAGAGGAAGAGACAAGCGAGGTTGGGATATTATGCCCCATCCCCTTTCCAGGTCACCACACATCAATTTCCTTCAGGATTCCACCAACCACTCCTTCCCTGACCTCTCCAGACCCACTTTCCTTATACCCTGCCATACCTATATCCCATTATTAAAGCTGCCTTGAATTATCCTAATATGAGTATGTCAGCTGTTTCCTGCTGGGGCCTTAACTGAAATAGGGAATGACACAAGTTCAAGAAAAGTCATGAAAATTCCATTTCCTCTAAGTTTGAGGTTGTCAAAAGCAATAAGGGTACACATTTTCTGAGCTGAGAAGATCTTAGTATTGCATCTGTCTCTCTCTGTCTGTCTCTCTCTCTCTCTCTCTCTGTGTCTCTCTGTCTCTGTCTCTGTATCTCTCTTTCTCTGTCTCACACATACACACACACCTTCTGATCTCTGCTGAGCACAAACCAACCCATGGAGCTCTTAATGACCCTATATCTAAGTCAGCAACTGAGCAGATGACACATCCCCAAGAAGAGTGCCAGAACCACACCAACACCATCCATGGCTGCCTCGCTGAGGCTGACAAGTGGCTCATGTGGCAGGAGTCTGAGAAGCTCCCCTGAGATGGGACTGGGATCTCCACTCCTTCCAACCTGTCCTGGTACCTTCAGAATCAATGACACGGCCAGAGGTTTGTCCTATGGGCAGGGCAGCACCTAACACAGCATGCTCTGAAAAGAAAATAGATGTCCTACACAAATAGGGCACTGGATAAAAGGGGCTGGACATATCACACTTTGTACAGAGGTTAAGGTCTGAAAAGCAGCTTGAGATGAAGAGAACAATGATAATAGCTCCAATGCAGTGATCCTTCCTCCTCCAGGCCCTGCACTGCATGTCCTGCCTCACTTAATGGGTACAGTGGCCCTGGTTGGAAGGGGCGGGGGGAGGCACTACTATAAATCCATGGCACACAAGAAACCTGGGGTTTGCCTCAGGTCACACAGACCAAAATTGGTGCAGGCAGGGTTGTAATTAAGTCTATCACTTTCCAAGATTGGATCAGACTGCAGCAAGAGAGAGAGAGAGTGAAAAACAGTGGAGAGAGAGAGATAAGGTGGTGGATCCAAAGCCAGTCCTCAGGGTCTGACCAAGAAAGACTCATCCTCCAGGGCCAGTAATCATTAGCAATGCCACCTGGATCGGCACCCACACTGCCTCCATTCATCCGACTCTACACTTGATCTTAGCCAAAAGGCCGAGAAGCGATCCATTCATCCGGCTCTGTGTGCACCCCCCAGTCTCATCACTAACGACACTGCTCTGGGATTATGTGTCCTGCAGCTCACCCTCCAGGAGCCCACCCCTTTCAGAGCAGGGGCTGTGTCCTTTCACCTTAGTACCCTGGCACCTCATGCAACCATGCAAGCACACATTATCCTCACACACCCCAAAGGAGTGCTCAGCTGTGCACAAGACACAGCAAAGCGTTTTATTCCTCAGTGGGAAATCAGTTTCCAGCCTGGGTTTCCAGCAGAAAGTGGCTCTTCTCACCAAAGTGACTTTAAAATGTGTCTCCCTTAAAATCATGAATGATGGCACATGCTGACATCATGTGCCTCTTACCGTGATGCACCAAAAAGGACACAGCATCACTTATGAGGTACTCCTGCCAAAAATGGCTCACTTGAATCGAGTCAGGAGGCAGCAATCAGACGAATCCATCCTGCATTTGCAAGTGGGACTTTCTGCCAAACATCTGACCTAGACTTTTAAAAAACGTGAATAGCATAAAACATACACAGGGGCACCTGGGTGGCTCAGTCGTTTATGCGTCTGACTTCAACTCAGGTCATGATCTTGTGGTTCATGGGTTCGAGCCCTGCATCGGGCTCTGTGCTGACAGCTCAGAGCCTGGAGCCTGCTTCCGATTCTGTGCCTCCCTCTCTCTCTGCCTCTCCCCTGCTCGCACTCTGTCTCTCTCTCTCAAAATAAATAAACATTAAAAAAAAATTAAACACACACATACAGTCTCTCTCTCTCTCTCTCTCTCTCTCTCTCTCTCTCACACACACACACACACACACACAGTCACACGCACACATACACATGCATACACACATACAGACAAACACAGACACACACCTACGTACACCCACTTACACACATACACACACACACACACATAGGCCGGGGAATTTCCTTAAAGAAGTCGTTAAAAATGTGAAAATATTAATGTAACATATTGCCCTTGAATAGATGCTAGATTTTTTAAAACAGCCAGATAGAATATTAGGACAATTGGGGAATTTAGCTATGAAGTATATATTAAATAAGAGTATTATATCATCATCAAATTTCTTGAGTGTGATCATTAAATTGTGGTCATGGGGTAAATGTCATTGATCTTTGTGATCAAGTGTTCAATGGTGAAGTGTGGTAGTATCTGCTACTTACTCTCCACTTAGTTTAATAAAAAATATATGTGCATGTATGGAGAGAGAGAGAGAGAGAAATCCAATAAGGGAGAGTATTTAACAATTGATGAAGATCATATAGATACTCACTGAACTGTGTTTGTAACTTTTCTGTAGGTCTAAAATTTTTTGAGATAAAAAGTTGGGAGAAAGACACCTAGGAGTGGAATCACTGGGTTTTATGGTAAAATACATGCTAGACTAACTGTTTTTCTTACATCAAACTGTTTTCCACAGCAACTATACTATTTTACATTCCTACCTGCAATGTATGAGGTTCCAATTTTTCCATATTCTCACAGTACTTGATACAGTCTCATCTTCTCCATTACAGCCATCCGAGTAGTATCTCAGTGTGGTTTTGATTTGCATTCGCCCCATGGACTAATGATGTTTAGCATCTTTTCATGTACTCATTGGCCATTGGTATATCTTGACAGAAGAGCCCTAAAATACGATTGTGGCGACGGTTGTACAACTCTGTAAATTTACCAAAAAGCATTGAATTGTGCATTCGCAATGAGTGAATTTTATAGTGTGTAAAGTGTACTTCAATAAAGCTGCTTTTTTTAAGGAGGAAGAAATAAAACAGTCAATACCATTTCCATCGCAGGAGAAACCCAAGCACTCACAATGACAGTGTACTCATGGCTGAATTCTCAAAGACAACAATGATGCCACTGAGAGAAATAATGAAGGTCACACAAGCAGAGTCCCCATACCTGAGAGATAAATGTGTAAGCTGACTTCCTCCCTCAGCCACATTAGCTGGAGGTTCTCATCATTTCCTAAGTCCACAGGCATAAAGGAAATTGCACACAAGTCTCTATAGCGGGGAAAGCTTTAACCATTTTCAACAAAACTTTTGTCATCATTATAGAACCTTAGTTAAATGTGTGGCATCACACAAAGTCCAGGGGGCTGTGAGACCCACCCTGAGCTCCATCACTAATGGCAATTTTACAAGATGGTTAAGACTCTGGTGTCAGACAGTCCCAAGTTCAAGTCCTGCCTTTCCCTCTCACTAGCCATGTGACCCTAACCCCTTAACCTCTCTGAGCCTCACTTGCCTTTTCTTTAAAGAGAACACAGTGAATGAACATAAGTTATAGGGTGTTTGGAAGATAAAATGACACCATACATGTTAAAGCCCTGGCATAGGACTCAACAGATAACAACTATTATCATTTATTGAACAAATACCTGTAAAGTGCTTAGAGCAGTGCATGGACATAGTAAGGTGAAATAAATCACTAATGTGTTATTGATGCAGTCAAGATCCTGACTCCCATTTGAGCAGAATCAGGGCAGTAGTCTCCCCTTAGAGACTCTTATCTTAACAAGGCTTGTCTGGGTCACCTTCTCCCACCAGCAAAGCACCTGGTTCAGGACTGGTGGTTAATAAATGCTGGATGAGTGAGCGATGGCTTTTGGTACAACCACAAATTGCAGCTAATGTTCCTACACCCACCATGTGTAGGGCAGTCTGCTGAGCTCATTTATTCTTCAAGGTGGCACACTTTGCAGAAGTGGGACTGAGGCTCTGGTAGACTGAGCAACTTTCAGAAAGACACACACACATCTAGCAAATAGTAAAGGTGACATGAGAACCAAACACAACACCCTTAACCATCACAGGGTCCTGGGGATGCCTCACCTCCTATCCCTGGAATGGGTGAGTCTGACACACCCCATGTATCATCGAGATCAGACAGCATTTATGAGAACATCCCCTACGGAGGAAAGAACCCATGTTCTGGTCACCAGACAGCCAACAATATGCTTCGCGCCCCATTTGCCTCCAAACTTATGAGCTTCCTGTCAACACTCAGAGCCGGTCTGGGTTTCTCATGACAAAAGGGCTCCCAAATTATTCTCCTGACCAGACAGCCGCTGTTTCCCAGTTAATTCTAACAGCAAGTGCATACATTATGCACACGCAGGGAACCAAAACCCCCTGAAAAAAAAATTATTTTTCTTGAAAGTTAAAAGATCCCACTTCTACCCGGGGCTTTCATTTCCTCTTGCTCAAACGGCAGTTCTATTAAAGCCAAATTACACCACAGAAATGACTGTGGAGTGTACATCAGCAGATCAATTTATTTAATTAGCCTGGGTAATTATAGAGGAGTGAAAAATGCCTTGTGGTGGGAACAAACACAGGCGAGTGGGAACTGGAGGACGGTGAAAATGCGATTCCCAGCCAGGGAGAAGATCCACATGGCAGGGCTGCTTCCTGTAGCTTCTGCAGGCACTGTGGGGAGCGCCAAGGTAGCCCCAGCCCAGCCTGGCTCCAGGGTCCCACCGGACCCAGAGATCCACAGCGGTGGTTTTTAAACCATTCAGAGGCAGGGAGGTTCTCTTTTCTTTCTTTTTTTTTGTGTTAAGAATATATAACATGCCACAACCCTCTTAAATTTTTAAGTGTACAATTCAGTATTGTTAACTATAGGCACAATGTGTGTGGTACAGCAGATCTTTAGAATGTACTCATCTTGCATAACTGAAACTTTATACCCATGGAACAGCAAATCTCCTTTCTCCAGCCCCTGGCAACCACCATCACACTATGTGCTCCTAACAGTTTGACCATTTCAGATTCCACTTATAAGTAGAATCATGTGCCATTTGTCCTTATGTGATTGGGTTATTTCACTTAGTATGTCATCCAAGTTCACCCATGTTGTTACATATGGCAGGAATCCCTTCTTTTTTAAAAGAGTTTTTTAATGTTTTTTTATTTATTTTTGACAGAGAGAGAGAGAGAGAGCGTGAGCTGGGAAGGGGCAGAGATAGAGACACACACAGCAGGCTCCAGGCTCTGAGCTGTCAGCAAAGAGCCCAACACGGAGGCTCAAACTTGTGAACCTTGAAGTCATGACCTGAGCCAAAGTCAGCCGTTCAACAGGCTGAGCCACCCAAGTGCCCCAGGAATCCCTTTTTTTTTTAAACTAAAGAATATTCCATTGTAGATAAGAACAGTTGATGAGGATGTAAAGACCTGGAACCTTTGTGCACTGTTGGAATGAATGTAAAATCATGGAGCTGCTTGGAAAACAGTATGGAGGTTGCTCAAAAAATTACAAATAAAACAACGATATGATCCAGCTATGCTGCTTCTGGATATATATCAAAAACAACCTGAAATCAGGATCTCAGAGACATATCTGCACTCCTATGTTCACTGCAGCATTCTTCACAATAGCCAAGATATGGAAACAACCTAAGCGTCTGTCAATAGATGAATGCTAAGAAGAGGCAATGAGGTTTTCAAACCAGCACTCGGTGCAGGAATTTTTACAAACTGGTTCTCTCCTCAGAAAAGGAATCTTCGTTCTTAACCAACATGCAGAGAGCACACACCCATTAAATACATTTATTGAGTGCCTACTGTTTGCATAACTACTTGTTTCACGTTTATCTCTGCTGTCAGGCTGTAACTCTGTGTGTACAGGGACAGGCCAAGATTGAGGGCAAGTGCAATGAAGGCAGCTGGTCTGAGTCTGAGCACAAGCTCCACCACTGCCTGGATGTGTGAACTTGGGCAAGTTGCTCAATCTCTCAATGCCTCAGTTTCCTCAACTATAAATAGGTGTGGTAATAGTGCCTATTTCATGTGGCCATTGAAATAAAATATTATTTGCAAAACACCTTAATACAGTGTGTGACACACAGTGAGATCCAATGGCCAGTAATCAATATATATCCAATGAACTTTTGATGGGTGGATGGGTGGGGGATAGGACAAGATGAAATGAGATAGATGAAAGGTTAGATGAATGGGGTGGTAGATAACTGGGAGGATGGATGGATGGATGGATGGATGGATGGATGGATGGATGATGGGCAAGTGAATGGGTGCCTGGATGGACTAGTGAGTGGATGGGCCAGTGTAAAGATGGGTGGGAGAGTGGGTCGATAGAGGGATGTGGAAAAAATAAGATAAAATGGGGTAGATGAGACAATGGATGTGTGGGTGGGAGATGGATGCATGGGCAGATAGATGACTGGGAGGATGGATGGATGGATGGATAGATGGATGGATGGGTATAACAGTGGGTGGGTGAGTATATGGATGGAAGGATGTGGGAAGACATAGAATAAAATGAAGTAGATGACAGGATGGATGAGTTGTGGTGGGTAGATGGGTGGATAGGCAGATGAATGGCTGGGTAGATACATGACTGGGAGGATGGGTGGAGGGGTAGATGGGCAATGAATGAATAATATTTTCTAGGTGTATAGTATCATTAGGAAGACATATGACATGATCCTTGCCTTCAGTGATAATTATTATCTCCTGTGTGTCTAGTATTTATCTTTTATAAAGAGGCTTCTTTGTACTCTATCTCACATAGACTAATAATTCCGTCTTACAGAAGATGAGAGAATGACTCAAGGAGTATGGGTTCATGCATTCTTTCAGCAAGTATTTGTTAAGCACCTGCTATCAGACACTCCATGCACAGATACAGCACCAAACAAAACAAACAGAAACCCCTGCCTCCAAGAAGCCTACACTCTAGTTGGGAGAGACAGACGATAACAGACAAATAAGGAGAATATATAATATATAAGAGGGTGAGAAATTCTATGAAGAAGCAGGTAGCAGGTAGACGGGGTACAAGGTACCGGAAGTCAGATGGAATTGCAATTTATTTTACTTTTTTGATGTTTATTTTTATTTTTGAGAGAGAGTGTGTGACCAGGGGAGGGGCAGAGACAGACGGGGACACAGGATCCCAAGCAGGCTTCACACGGACAGCAGCAAGCCCAACGTGGGGTTCAAACCCACAAACCATGGGATCATGACCTGAGCTGAAGTCAGATGCTCCACTGACCAAGTCACCCCGGTGCCCGTAACTGCAACTTTTAACAGGACACCCAGGTAAGATCTCACTGCAAAAGTGTTGCTTCAGCAAAGACCTAAAGAAGGTGAGAGAGCAAGCCAAACGGGTGTCTGGGGGAAGGGCTTTCCAGGCAGAAGGAGCAGCATGTGCAAAAGCCAGGTATCAGTGAGGAGGCACTAACCATGTGCCAGGTCCTGTTGTAAGTGCTAAATATACAATCAGATATTTAAGCTTCACACCAGCTCCTGAGGGAGGTGCTATTTTCATCCCCACTCTGCAGATGGGAAAACTAAGGAGCAAAAAGATGCACACTCTTGATGAATGAGCTGCAACTGGGCCAAAGCAGCTCAGCTCCAGAGACCACATTCGTCACCATTCTATCCTCCAACAAGCCAGGGCCATGCCTTAGAAAACAGCAAAGCCAGGAATTGATCTAATCCCCCACCCCCAACACATGTTCCACTCCACTGTGCCGCATTTAAAACCCAGAAAGAAGGAGGCAAGACATGCACACAGGAAAAAAGCAAACGACAAATGCAAGGGTCAGGAGGGAGCACCAGATGAAGCATGACGTGAAGACTGACATTTGTTAAAGAAACAAAAGGCCTTTGCTCTGGCTATCACCTCTCTCTGTACACCACCCTCTCCTCATCCATCACATGAAATCCTATGCAACCCTTGGGACGTGGTTCAAATGTCATCACTTCTCTGTAGTTCTCTACAAATTAATTCCTCCCTCAATTTTTCTCCCATGACAATTTCTATAATGATAATGATTTAAATCAGACACTTTCTGGGCGCTAAAGACGTGCCAGGCGTGTGCTCACTAATTCTGATTATAGTCCTAGAAGACAGGCAATATTCTACTCCTGATCTCATAGATGGGTATCCTAAAAACAGAGACTTGGACTTACACAAGGACATATGGAGAGAAAGGACCAGATGCAGGATTTGGACACCCATCTGCCTCCAGAACCCAGGAGCTCTGCAGAGGTGATGCAGTTTGTCAGTTACCTGTGTGCCTGTCATTCTCTGTCACCATGCTGCCAGCTCCTGGAAGGCAAAGAGCTTTTGAGCTTCCAAGTCTCAGCACAGATCCCAAAATGCACAAAGTAAGCATTTGGTGACTGTCCTCTGCACCACGCTGCTCCTATGTCTCAGAGAAAGCAAGTTTCCCTGGTAGTTTCATGTGGGCATAATTAGCAAACGGGTTTCTTCCACACAATATGGTTGGGGAGCTTCTGGAAGGTCAAACTATCCTAAAATATCACCTCTGCCAGTCCTCCAAAGTCTCATTAATATCATTCCTGAAAGTCTAGGCATTATGTTCAGAAGGCCCCTTGTTAAAATGTGAACTGAAGCGGGGCAAAGGCGGTGTGTGACGTGTTAACCCATTGGCTTCCATGACATTCTCCCATGCACTGGAGGGAAATTCCCTCCACTGAGTAAGTGATGCCTGTGTGCACAAGAAGCCCCATGGGCAGGGCCAAATACAGACTCAATAATTACGTCTTCATAATGCTGCTGCCTCACATGAACAGAAATCCCCCACTGAGGGGCAGGGACAGAGAGCTGTGCCCATGGTTTGGGAACCACTAACTCTGATCTGAAGCTCATAGTTTGGCTATTGGTGAAACTGGAGGGTGTTCAATCAACCCCAGCACACGTTACATACATAAATATAAATGTGGGCTTCAGTATGGATCTGAACAGGGTGTTTAGTGTTATCTTGTTTTGAGGAGTACTGTGGGGAGGAGATAAATGAGGAGGAGGATAGAGGGGAGGGCCTGGTGCCTTTTTCTCGAGGAGCTCCTTGGCCTGTCTTGGATTTGGAAAGACTCTGGGCCCCAGTGGAGCTGCTATGGGGCTTAGGTAACAAAGTACAGTGAAAACTGAGGAGATACTGGTCCCCTCTCAGTACAGAGAACAGCCCTGCCTCTCATTCAGGGACAGGCAGTTTGAGGAGCAGCAAGAGGCAACCTCCTTGGGCACGGACAGGGACATCCTCATGATGGTGACTGCAACGAGCAAGAAGGCAAATGGGCATTTGTAAAGCCCAAATACTGGGAGGAAGAGGAATTTTACAAAGTGGCACCTGGATGTTCCATGTATACAGACTGAGGCAAAAATACAAACTTGGGGTTACTGATATTAACATGTCTCCATCCGTATCACCAGTGATAAAATCTGGAGATTTTGTATAACACTCCTATTTCCTTAGAAGCTTATGTACTGCAAATGTTTTTTAAATAAAGTTGGAGATTTTTGCTTCCTTTTTTCAATAAAGTTATATTTTGCCAACAAAAACTGTGCAAAATCTCAAAGGCTATAATTTGGAATGCAGATAAAATCCATGTTGAAGCTGGAGACTCCAAGCAAGTTTTCCCAACATGACCTGCTGTCAAGATGTCCTCATGATGGAGATAAAGTCTCTACAAGGGAAAATGGCCTTTTAGGTATGAAATCTGTAAACCTAAATGAGACAAAAATATCATAGGACACTGAACTGGTAAGTTTTTAATTGGTAAGGGGGTGGAGGTATTTAAGGAAGAACAAGATAAGAAACATCCAATGAAGGTAATTTAGTTGGGCACACCACACTTTTATTGCATGGGAAGAATTTTTTTTTTTAGCTTGATCTCCAACCAGGTGATTTTGGAAGCCAAAAGGAATGAACCTTACAATGACACAGGTGTTGTAGAACACAGAGCTGTCCAAAGGACATGGGCACTTGGGTTAGTGAAGAGGGAAGCTGCAGGCCATGGACACAGAAATCCCAAGCCTAGTGATGGGTAAACAGCAGCAGGTATCTGCAGAGGGAGCCAGGGGAAAACAAAAGTCCACAGAAACACTGAAGATAAAGACTCAGTTCTTAAAGTGAACCCTAGAATAAGTGACTGATACAGGTATCTTTACTTCTCCAAAAACAGCAATGGGATTCTGACATAAACATTTCCACCACACTCCAGCATAGACAAGCATGGGAAAGAAGGTTATACTGTAGAAGGCATCAGCAGGACATGCCAGACCAGGTCTGAAGAAATACTGATCTCTCAGTTACATATGTTCAAGAATTATTACCATTTTCCTAAAGAGAAACAAGCATATATTTGTAACAGAAATCCACTGCATAGAATATACATTACAAAAATAAGTACCCCTATGTGAACTACTTAGTAAAATGTATAGGTTATCACTCCAGGATATGAGTGCCATAATTATCAAATAATGCTTTTGCCATTCCAAGAAGTCCTGAGTTGAATAAACCTCCAAATATTATTAGATACAAATATAGGAACCATGTAAACCTTATTTCACTATTTATTTGAGGAAGTGGTACCAAGAGTGTATTTGTATCAGTAGGATGCATTTGCATGAAAGTAATTTTTTAAATCTCAGAAAAAATTAAAATATTAAAGAGAATTTAATGACTCTTTAACTGAAAAGTATGGTGGTAGGACTGCAGGCCTGATTTGATTAAGCAACAATATCACCACACTCTCTTTCCTCTCTCTACTCCACTTCTTGGGCACCAGATGGATATAAAAGCAACTAGAACCACATGCTCCCTTACTTATGCCTGGCAGAGGAAGAACAAAGTCCTGAGCCTCGTTCTGATTGGGCCATTCTAAGTTGTGTGTCCACTCCTTATCAATAAATGTGGTTATGGAATGCCATTGATTACCATGCCCACCCTTGAACCAATCATTGGGGTACAGGAAAAGGGAATTACCCAGATTTCTTGGTCTAATCAGAACTCTTCCCTAGATATGGGGTTTGGATCCCCCCCTACACACACATACACACACACACACAAATTGCAAGGCTCTCCTGTATGATAGGGGAGTAGTAGGTGTTAGAGAAACAGCCACATGTCCATAATATGAAAAATCAACTAAAAGTCCCGATGCTGGAGGTTGCTTTACCAATCCTATTTAGGGTCTAAATGTACATCAAGGAGGCCAAAAGACATGAAATGAGCTTTGGGAGGCAGGTAGGTGACTACTCAAGTCTTTTTTCACGAAGCAGTCTAGGACCAGCTCTGCTTCCCCAGGGCAGAAGGGAGACCTCTTTTCAAGGGGAAGTAGGAACACTTAGCATTTTTAAATCCTTTCCCTGTCCCAGAGCTTGAGTGAAAAGGTCTATAGGCATTGCCTCATTTACACGTTGCAAAAGAACACTGTAAAGTAGGAAATGTTACCATCCTCCTTTTACAAATATACCAAGGTCCATGCAGGTTAGATGAAGTTCCCAGAGTCTCAGAATAGGAAGGGTTGGAGTCTAAGCCTTCTGTATCTAGAGACTGAGACATTAACGACAAACCCCACTACCTGCAGGGACCCTCCTCTGCAAAAGCCTGTCATAGCTATTTGCCTTTAACAGAGTCATCCAAAGCCTAGGACTTATCACCATAGTAGATCCAAGTTTCTAAAGCCAAGGCTGCTTGAGTCTTCTCAAATCTCAGCTACAGAGACCACCTTTGAGCTGGTGGTGACCCTGGGCATCAGCAAAACAACTGTATGAGGGGAAAAGGCAGATAAAAACAAAGCAATCAGAAGGTGAAAAATTATGCCTACCCAGTAAATCAACTTGTACCACCCACCCCAAGCTTTGAAATAAAAATTCAGACAAGGGCTACACTAAAGGACATAACCAGGACTGTGCCCACCAACAACTCATTTCCCATGCAAAGGGAGGGGACAAGACTTGGCATGTTCTCTTACCAAAAGGCCAGTTCAAATCTCACTTCCTTCAGAATGTCCTCCATGACCACAGTCTGGGTAGAGAGCCTTCCTCTTTTGAAAACTCTATTAGACAATTTACCCAGCAGTTCTACTGGGGAGTCTAACCAGCCCCACAATCTGAATACAACCCAAAAAGAACTCCATATCATCTCCCCAAAATTTCCCTGTTCCAGCCTCCTCCATCTCCATAAATGGAGCCACCATTTGCCCACTGGCTCAAGCAAGACCAGATGTATAATGTGCAGGACCCAGTGCAAAATGAAGTTTGAGACCCCCTGTTTAAAAAATTATTAAGAATTTCAAGAATTATCAACAGCAGAGCATTAAACCAAGCACTGGGCCCTTCTGAGATTTGGGCCCCATGCCACTATAGTTTTTATGCCCATGAAGCTGACCCTGGGCTCAAGTCAAAAACCTATGAGATATGTCCATTTCTCTCCCACCCCGCATCCAATCGATCAGCAAGTCTCATCAGCAAGCTCCAACTCTACATATATCCCAGCAACGCCTGGGTGACTCAGTCAGTTGAGCGTATGACTCTTGATTGCAACTCAGGTCATGATCCCAGGGTCACGGGATCAAGCCCCACATTGGCTCTGCCCTGAGCATGGAGACTGCTCGGGATTCTCTCTGTCTGTCTGTCTCTCTCTCTCTGTCTCTCACTCTCTCTCAAAATAAATAACTAAACATTTTTAAATACAAAAATAAGAAATATGTATCCCAAATCCAACCACTTTTCCACTAGTTCTGTCATGACTGTCTCACTATAGCCACCAGGATCTCCTGGATTGTACCGCAATAACCTTCTAAGCAGGCTCCTTGGTTGTCTCTTGCTCCCAAAAGCCTACTCTTCAAACAGCAGCCAGTGTAACTGTTCAACATGAATCAGACTATGTCATTCCCTACCCAAGACTCTCCAATGGCTTCCCATTGGGCTTAAAGCAAATCTCAACTCCTTACCATGATCTAAGAGGCCCTGCACGATCCGCTCCTCAACACTTTCTCCAACCTCACCGTCCGCTATGCCTCTTTCACTCCCCCTGCTCCAGCTGCACTGGCCTCCTTACTGGACCTTAAACACACCAAGCTTATTTCTACCTGCTGACTTTTACACTTGCTGTTGCCTCAACCTGGAACACTCTCCCCAGATAGTCACGCACATTAAGGTTGTTTAGCTGCCTTATACCATGTTGTTCTCTGCACAACTGCCATCTCTTCAGAGAAGACTGCCTTAAGATCTTTCTCTCTCTTCCCATTTAACCAGCTTTATTTTTCTCCTGGGTACTTATTACCACCCAGAATTGTCTGATTTGTTTGTTGCACTTGCTTGTCATTTTTGTCACCCATACTAAAGTAGGAATTTGACCTGTCTTGTGTACTTTTTTTAGTGTTTATTTATTTTTGAGAAAGAGAAAGTGAGCAGGGAGGGGCAGAAAGAGAAGCTGAGACAGAGGATCCAAAGCGGGTTCTGCACTGAGAGCAAAGAGCCCTATGTGGGGCTTGAACTCACAAACTGTAAGGTCATGACCAGAGCCAAAGTCAGATGCTTAATCAACTGAGACATCCAGGCGCCCCTGTCTTGTGTTATTTATTCATCACTGTGTCTCCAGAACCTTGGACAGTGCTTGGCATATGGTGAATATTTTATAAATGAATTAATTAAATTAATTATGTGCTACATTAAGTTATTGGTTGCCTTAATTTATATCAACTTTAATGGAAGTTAAACTAGGGGAACTAGGGCCAGTTCACATTTCTAAAACCTTCAAAACAATGAACTCAATTCCACCTATAAATTAGATGCTTCATAAATGCGTTCATTAACTCTTATCAAAAACTCTTATTCTCCTTGTTCAGGAATAACAGATTTCATCACTCCCAATGATACACCCATGGCAGGCATCACTAATAGATCATAGAATTTTTTCCCATTAACCCAGGACATAGCCTCAGAAATCCTTCTCAAAACAGCCTTCTAAGAAAGCTTGACTAATGATACAAGTTTATGCTTAAGGCAATATTGTTTTGGCACCTCTATTGTAACTGACAATATGAGGAAACAGATCTGAAAATCACTAATCTGGTCTAACTGTCTCCCCTCACTCCAGTTTTTAATACCTGGTCTTCTTACAGAAGACAGCAGTACATTAATGCAGCATGCAGTATGCTCTGGATTTAAGGACAAACAAGTAAAATAAGCCTTAGATGTGGAAAATCACTTTTTGTCATAATTCAACCTACAGTAAGTTAGACTTCCGATGAAGAACTTTGCTTAAATATAATGCCAGAAAAATTAAATGGACGGATTACAAAGCTCAGATTCCTTATCCTAAGGTAATTCAAATCTAGTTCCATATTGATTTTACCAGCATTGCTTACTGGGAAAACAGACCACTTACCTTTCCCAGCTCATTTATGAACAGCCTGGAATTTAAACTTAGCACCACTCCAAAGTCTAATGGGATTCCCAGGGTCACATGAAATTTTGTATGTGGGTCCTCTCCTTCAGCCTCCCATCATCCTGCAGCCACCTTGGGTCCTATGGCCCCTTCTCAGCCCCCCAGGCAAGGAAAGCCCTCCCACTTAGCTCCCAGGGCACCCTTGTCTAAGTTTCAATGCCCCATACTGGAAAGTTCACATTCACCTTTGAACCATTTACACTACACATTTTTCTCCAAGGACTCACCGTCAAGGCCAGCTCCAGCCTTTGATGAAATCCGAGTTCTTTACCATAAACTAACATGACTCTGGTCAAAGGCAATAATTATTGCCTTTGTTAAGACCATTTGGTTGAAAGTGACAGAAATCCACCTGAACTGGTTTAAATTAGCACTTATGCTAACAGCAGTTATAACACACTAAATATTATGTAACAGTAATAACTCAGGCAACTCAATGATAGGAGAGGCAGATTCCAGAAGGAACTGGAAGGTAAAGCTGGAAAGCTATCACAAAGGTTTCTTTCACCATTTCTCTGAAATAAAATGATCTTAAGTTTCTGCTTCTCCTCTCCAGGTCTCTTTCATTTTCTTTCTGCAAATCAGCTGTCCCCTCGTCGCCTTGGCAAGAAATGGTCAACTCTCAGCTCTCAAGTTCACACAAACATGAAGACAGAAATTAACCAGCATTTCTACTTCTCAATTACAAATTCCCAGGAGAAATCATCTTATTGGTCCAGCTTAGGCCATGTGCCCATCTCTGGTCCAATCAGTTATGGCCATGGAATAAAATCATGGCTACCAAGGCATATCATAGGAGGTTATGGTCTCATAGAAAAGGAACTGTCGCTTGAGAAGATTCTTCAAAAAATTAGCAACAACCATAGTGGTCAGCACTATCATTCCAGAAGCTTTCCTGCCTTGTGTCACCCTCTGTCCTTAGAAGAAGTTTATAAGTTATTTATATTCCAAAAATCCAGCCCCCTCCTTACCTTCTCAAAGTTTCTATCTTCAGTCAGCAAGCCATTTCTAGCTCTCAACTACTTGGTCAGCCGTAGATAGAGCTCATGACCCTAAAGAAGAATTCATCTCTTCCAGAGCTACATCATCAATTCATTCCAGTGACTCACAAAACCTAGAGGCAAAATGATCATGGTTTCCAAACAAGACATTCAACAATATTTATTAAGCACATATTTATTGAGCACATGCTCTATATCAGCTATTGTTCTGGGAACTAGGATATAGCAAAACTGACAGAAATATTAGGTTACATATTCTAATGAGGGGCTATTTCTGCACTTACTTGTGCAAAAAAGCCTTTAAAGCATCTATAAATTAAATCATACACTTAGCAAATCACCTTGTCTAAATATATTTTATGAAATCAGAACAGACTGGTTAAATATGACACATGTGCTCACCAAAACCCAGGTGACACCCGGAAGAAAAGGAGAGTAAGCAGTCTTTGGGAAAACTCACCATTACACTTCTACAAAATCAAAAATACCTTAACATATCCCAGGCCACCATCCCTGCATGGTAAAAATAGTTTCTCACAGACCCAGTCGACAGCCCCACAGGCCAAAGCCCAGTTAGAGGAAGTTTTTGCATCACCAGGACCATGTGCAATGTCTAAACCCCAGACTGCTCCACACAGCTGTTCCCAGGTCAAGCCATCTCCCCAGCTCTGCAGAGTCCTCCTCTGCTCCCCACCCTCTAAGAGAGTAAATACCAAGATTTTGGCTGCCTTTCTCCAGCTGCATTTGGAAAGCAATTAATTTGGCACCTCTTAAATCTCCCTGTGTTCCAGCTAGGAAGGTACTTATGGCTGTAGGACACAGCCAGTGAGAGAACAGAGGGCATCTCCTGTGGCCCAGTGGAGAAGGGAATGTATAAATCTATTAGTTCTGGCATCTGAGAAGATAAAGAAATCTTTCAAAAGCCATGAGCACCATTTAAAGTCCAACTGAAAGCTGTGATGTGAAGTCAAGGCTGGCCCAGGAGCTTATGCCTAAAGGAGAGAGGGCCAGCTCCTCCAAGTCCTGTCGGGTCTGCAAACAGCTATTACCCATAGGAGGGTTATGCTCCTCTTCCAGCCTCATGAATGAACCATCACTACCAATCTCCACGGTCAGCCAAGCACACTTGCTTTATAGAGAAAGGCAAAGACAGAAATGGCCTGGCATGGGCCAGGAAGGGAGTTTAAGTGTGCACAGAGGCAGCAAGGCAAACTGCCCCCTACCTATGCCAGAAAGGCTGCAGAAGCAGGAGTCAAGCTGTCCACAGTCTTGACCCTAACGACCCACACATGCCAGAGCCATCTCTGAACCTGTAGAAGGGACAGCACTGCCATGCACGTTCTCATCAAATCCTCAGAACAAGCCCATAAGAGAAGTCCAGTATCATCCCTGGTTTATAGATGAGAACACTAGGGACTCAGAGAGGGCACTGGCTTGTCCAGTATCACACCTATAATAAGGAACACACTCCAGGGGCTGTCTGAACTGAGAATGTATGCCCAGAACCACTGTCTCACAAGTGAGTGAAATGTCCAGGAAAAGAACCAGCCTCCAGCTTCCTTAGTCCTTGCTCATTTTTAGGGTTTCAGTGCTGTCCCCCTCTGTCAGAGAGCAGCAGGATAGGCATCCTGTCCTTGATTATGCAGGCCCCCAAGATAAATTTTTAAGCATCTTAAAGAACAGATCAGCCCCAGCCCAGAAAGCACAGTAATAGGGAGTTCAGATTCTAAGGCCACATCTCCTGAGGTTAAATCTTCATTATGGTGCCTTGGGAAAGTCTGAGCCTTGGTTTTCTTACCTGTGGAATGGTGCTAATGATCACCTGTACATCTCAGCCTGGCTGGGAGAATTAGATGAAACAAGGAACGCCAAGGACTTGGTAGAATGCCTGAGTCAAAGAGTCCATAAATGGTAGATATTATCATCATCACTATGATCAACACCCCAAAGTTTCCATGGTCTCAGAACACCCTATGATAGGATCCATTCATTCTTCCATGCAACAAGTATTTAGTGAACACCCGCTAAGTGCCAGGCAGTCATGCTGCATCTAGTAAGTAAAGACAGACAGATGCAGTCCCTGCCCTCACCAGGCTTACCACCTGGTAAGAGAAACAAATAAAACTGAGTAACTAACTAGCTAACTAACTAACTTTTTTCATTTTGTCTTCTAATCTGGTGGCTCATGTGTAATGGAAAAAACAAAGAAGATGACAAAACCACTGCCCTCCAAGGCCCCCAAATGATGGGGAAAACCAGCTTCTACTTTTCTCCCTCTTCAATCTAATCCCCTGGAAAACTCAGAAACCCCCAGATCTTCACCTCTGTCCCATATCAGCAAGCCTCAGGCTCCAATCCATTCAATAATTAACCCAACAAATAAACGAAATATATCTGTGATATACTGTGAATTCCTTTCAACTTGTTAAAAAAGGGAAAGAACCCAGATTTTAAAATTGCAAAAGGGGTGACCTGGCAGTTTAGTGGGGAAAATCACAAAAGAGGTAAAAAACTTGGTAATACTTGGTATTGGCAAGGTTGTGTGGGAAAAGATCATCCCAAACACTGTTGGTGAGAACAGAAATTAAAATAATTTTTGGAGGGCATTTTGGCAGAGTTTATTAAAACTGAAATTATTCATAGCTTTGACCTAGCAAAGGAAGTCCACCAAGCATCTATCCTATAGGAACATTCAAAGAAAGTGAACAAAACTACTTTTTCAATGCTATTCATTAGAGCCTCATTTATAATAACAAAAATAAAACCGGAAACAAGCTAAGTATTCATCAATGGAGAAGTGTTTTTTTTAAAATCTTAATACACTTATTCACACAATACAATGCTATGCATCTGTTTCAAAAATTGACTTACCTCTGCAGATAAAGAGATCTGTAATATACTGCTAAGTGGAAAAAGCAAATGTCAGGACAACATGGATGATATTAACATGTTTTTGTAATTGTGCATATGGGCATTATGTTAGGAAAGGAAAAAAATCTAGAAAATCCCTACCAAATTGTTAGAAATAGTTACTTCTCTGTTTTTACCTTCTACATTGCTGAGAGGTTTTTTTTTTTAATTATTATAAATTAACACACAGCACTCTTACAATTTGAAAAAAAAATGATGTGGTAAATTTGCTTTTTAAAAATCATTGAATTATACACTTAAAATGGATGAATTTTATGGTATATAAATTATGCCTCAATAAAGTTGTACAAAAGAAGAATAAGTTACATAAATTGTTCAACATTCAACATTTATTAAGCAACTACTATGTGTTAGCCATTCTTCAAGACTTTGGGGAAAGAATAATAGAAAAGATAACATAATCCTGTGCCTCAGGAAGCTTATATCCTACTAGGAGACTTTTTGCTGTATTAAAACTACCTTTTTTAAGAATATTTTATTCTACTTGTAGTCTCAGATACATAAGATACATAATGGGAAATAAATGAATATATATATCTTAAGCATATTACCACACTTAGCATACTAGAACATAAGAAGACACAAAGATAATAGCAGTATCTTACCCCTGAAAAGCATTTCTAGGTTTCCAGATGGTTTCCTATCCATCCCCTGACTAACTCAACAAGAAGACAATAAGGCATCACCTCTGCTCGCAACTAAGGAGACAAATTCATCAAAGGTATGCAGCTGAGATAAGAATAAAATTATGTTTCAAATAGATGTCACCAGGCACCATATGGTGAAATGCCAAGTGTGTGGCCCAGAAAGTAGCCTCAGAAAGGTCACCATGGATGGGAGAGCCCCGAGAAGCCACAAAGAAGGGGGGGTCAGGGGCTGAGAGGGGTCTTTCCCAGAGGGAATGGAAAAGGACATCTGTCCTGAACCAAAACGCATAAAAGCCCTCACATTTAGATTTTTGATATTATCTCCGAGCTAGATTATATGGAACCAGAAAGATCCATGGATAGTACTGGGAGAAAAAGGATTCCATCACCCAACCTAAGGTTTGTGTCCCATTGTCAGACCCATCAGACACACTACCCATCATAAATTATGAATTGATTTATTCTTATGAATCCTATAATTATAGAGAGAAATTAGATTACATTTAAGTAAAGTAAAAGCATCCTATATTCATTTGATTAAAAAATTAGAGTTTAATGCTCCTCTCCCCCTGATATTCTTAATTGCTATTATTTCATTGCATCTAAGACACCGTCAGTTTAAAATGCAGTATTACTTTAGGAACCACTTAAAAAAGATAAAGCACTGACAAACTATGGCATGTCACCTGATTTGACATATATATATCAAAATGGGGGGGGGGGGTAATGTCTTAAAACCAGTGTAATATAGCATGTTCTCCCTTGACTAGCACAAATTTGATGACCTAGGATTATATCTCCTTTTTTAAACACCTTCACTGAAATAAAATTCACTTAACTTACAATTCATGCATTTAAAATGTACAATTCAATGGTTTTTAGTATAGTCACAGATTTATGCAACCAACACCATAATTAATTTTAGGATGTTTTCATCACCCCAAAAAGAAACCCCACATCCCTTAGCCATCACCCTCCAATCTTCCCATATCCCCACCCTCTGCAACCAGTAATGTGCTTTCTCTCCACCAACTGATAGATGGTGGTATACCAAGACAACGGAGTATTATTCAACAAGGAAAAGAAATAAAATACTGACACCTGCTACAACATGGATGAACCTTGACAACATGATGATGAGTGAAAGAAGCCAGACACCAAAAGCCACATACTGTGTGATCCCATTCATATGACATGTCCAGAAGGCATCTCCTTTTTTATGGACCCAATCCCAACTAGATTCTGCAGTGAGTAACAGTTATAGACTCATAATATCACATATGCCAGTTGCTGGCGTTCGATGTTCAGAATCAATCTCTAGACAGAGACAATAAGATAGATGTTACAAAAAACTAACCAAGTGAGAGTAATAGTAAGCAGATGGTGGGGGGTGGGGGGGGTATTGCAGGAGAGGTGGAAGGAAATGTAGAGATTCTAATTTCTGTGTCTTGCCTCAAATAGTCAAAAATACTGTCTAGTGCTGATTAATAAAGAAACAGAGTGTGTTGTGTAAAGCTATGATATTAATCATCAGGAGAGAGAGAGATGAAAATGGGGATGGGAGGAGAGGTGTAGGAGGACAGAGTGTGAGCTAAGTCTACACCTTTCATTCACTTGTTCCTATACATTTCATTCATTCCACACATATTTATACTGACTTGGAGGCACAAGGGGCAGAGAGAGGGTCAATAGAATTTTTTAAGATGATAAAGAAAAAGAAGTATGAACATGGTTTAGACCCTGGAGGGGACCTCCAGAACAAGTAAAACCGGGAGTGGTTAAAAGTGGTTACTGAGGTTTAAGATGCAGGTTGGAGAACAAAGAAGGCATTGAGAGGGGCATTTTACTTTTCATTTTTCCCTCCTCCATGTCATTTGAATTTTTATTACTATGTGTGGGTACTGTTTCTGTAACAAAAGAAAATATGTTTATATTCATATGTATTCTATTTAATATGTATTATATATATAATGTAACATATGTAACATATTATTATATGTAACATATTATACAAATAATATATACATATATATTAAATATATAATACATATTAAATAGGTGGTAATATATAATTGTACATGTTTGTAATTGTACATATAATTATAATTGTATATATTTATATTATACAATCATTAATTATAATATATAAAATGTAAGTATATATTTCTTTGAAATATATATCTAAAAAGCTTTTTATTTACTATGTGTTATATTAATATTAATTATTTATATTATATAATTCTATGTGTTACATGTGATATATTATTAATATATAATACATATTAAATAGGTAATAATAGGGGCGCCTGGGTGGCTCAGCCGGTTAAGCGGCCGACTTCGGCTCAGGTCATGATCTCAGGGTCCGTGAGTTCGGGCCAGCGTCGGGCTCTGTGCTGACAGCTCAGAGCCTGGAGCCTGTTTCAGATTCTGTGTCTCCCTCTCTCTGACCCTCCCCCGTTCATGCTCTGTCTCTGTCTCAAAAATAAATAAGCGTTAAAAAAAAAATTTTTTTTAAATAGGTAGTAATATATAACTGTACATATTATTATATGTTGTACAATCATTAATTACAATATATGCAGTGTTAAGTATATATATTTCTTTTACTCTAAAACGCTTTTCTGCCTTTTAAAAATGCCCTGTTTAACAGGAAATGCCTCTGGGTGGGTAACAACTTACATGTTGTCATTTAACACCTAAAACTTGTTTTGCTCAAAAGAAGTCCAGAAGAAAAGTGGACAAGGTTTGTGGGAGTCAGACACAGGAATGATAAAGGGAATCCCATAGATATACTGTTCCTAAGTCATTTTGATTAAGACTGGCTCTGATTTGAGGCTAATTTGAGTCTTTATTTTGTAATCAGGAACCTAGAAATAGGTTCAGATTTTAAAACCCTTCCTGTCTTAGCATCTGGCACCTTGAGGGGAAGGAAAAATTCCCACTAGAAGGCTTAAGAGGCTTTTTTATAGAAAGGAGGAATTTGCAGACCCCACTGGGGGATGGGGAGGCACCGAAAGTAGCCTTGGTTATCTGCCTGTGGGTCAATAACTGCTCCCCTTCAGATGGACGTCTCTTCAGTGGCTCCTAAAAGGTCATCACCTAAGATGCTGACAGCCTGAGGCAGTTGCAATAATGGCCCCCACTCTTCACCCCAATCTACAGCCATAGACTTTGGCTCTGAGACTTTGTAGTTTCTTCCCCACCCTTTGACTTGTGCATGGCTATGTGACTGGCTTTGGCCAATGGCAGGTCAACAGATTTGATATTCCCAAAGGCTTGAAAAGAGTTTATGTGATTGGGCTCTGTCATTATCATGAGCAGAATATGCCCAGTCTAGCCCATTGGTTCCAGAATAAACAGGGAGGCAGACAAAAGGTGTGGAACAAAACAAATCCCCAAGCCAAGCCCCATCTGAATTATCCCAACTCCACTCAACGCTCAGACACAAGTAAGAGGAACGGGGTGGGACCTGGAATCAAAGCAAGGCCTGACTCTTTCTCTCTCTGGGGCCACTGTGATTTCATCTCTGTGGGTTTCACATCTCCGCCCCCGATTCCCGGATGTGAGGATCTCATTGGCCCCGCTTGGATTCAGTGATCACTCGGGCCAATCAGCTATGGCGAGGGGGTGGGCTTTGGTGGCCAGTCCACAGCTCAGCAGGAGCTCAGCCAAAAATGAACAGAGTTGGACATTTCCTTATTATATCTGCCATGTGAGGACTTGAGGCTTGGTGGCCCTCAAAAATTGTGTGTTTAATTTAATTGCATAGCCTAGAAAAAGCTGTGGCGATGTGTCTGTGTGCCTTATTAATTCTTTGCCACTAAAAGTGAGTTTTTCCTTGAAGGCATTGTATTTGTTGGCTAGGGCTGCCATAACAAAACACCACAGACCGGGCAGC
Organism: Panthera tigris; assembly: GCF_018350195.1. Lineage (NCBI taxonomy): Eukaryota > Metazoa > Chordata > Mammalia > Carnivora > Felidae > Panthera > Panthera tigris. The sequence continues at coordinate 36,972,543 of NC_056675.1, forward strand.
TTAAACAGCAGAAATTTATTCCTCACCGTCCTGGATGTTGGAAGTCAGACCCCGGTGCCAGCAGGGATGGTTTCTGGTGAGGTCTCTCTCCTTGGCTTGCACTTGGATGCCTTCTCACAGTATCCTCAAATCATTTCCCTCTGTGTGCATCCCTGGTGTCCCTGTGTCCAAATCTCCTCTTATAAGGACTCCAGTCAGATTGGATTAGCACCTCATTTTAACTTAATTACCTCTTTAAAGGCTCTACAGTCACACTGGAGGTACCAGCGGTTAAAGTTTGGTGTGTAAATTAAGGTGGGGGGAGGTTCAGTTCAGCTCATAATAGGGACAAAGGGCTTTGATTTAGCCCCTGGCGCCTGGCTCCTAATCAACAAGGGCTGCATTTGGTTTAGAACTTTCTGGTCCCCACACAGGCCCTTCTACCCTCTAAAATCTCTCTCTCCCTTTCCCCGAGGATTCTCCCCATTCTCAGAAACAACCACAATCAGAAAAACGTAAAACCACAGAAAGGTAAAACCATTTCTGGGCTGTACTTCCGAGCATTCCCAGACCACAGACCACGGCAGTTTACAAGGAGATGTTTTAACTATGGATGAGGCTGCGGTGGCTTTATGAAGGGTGCTAAGAAGAAAATGATCTTCTTGGATTTCATTTTCATTTTGCTTTAATGAGGTAAGAGACTTTCGTTTTTCAAAGTAGGGCAGCTCGCTGCTGAGACCAGGGATTTGGGTAGGGGGATGTTGCTCTGCTGTTTCCAAAGTTAGGAAGCTCGGCCCTTGGCATATAGTGGAGAGGTGGGGAGCAGGGGAGGGTGTTTGCCAATCAGGATCCTAGGAACCGATTGAGAAGGCTGGGGCATTTCTCTCCGAAGGCTAAAATTAAGCAGTGGCAGCTGCAACGTTAACATTTGCAAGTTTCAAAGCCAGGCAGTGTCAAGACTTGAATTAAACCAGTGAATGCTCTTTTAATTGGGCCCAGCTTGAGACAATTCTGATCATTTCCTGGGACTGAAAGCCTATGTCCTATTTTAAACTTGGATTCTTAAGAGATTGACCCTCAAACCTTAGAATGCCTTGGAATCACCTGGGAGGCCCCACTACCCATGCAGATTGTGCAGAACTGCTGTTCCCAGAAGAGTTCTTGTGCAAGTAACATAAACATTCTTCTCCTGGATCAGGCCCCCACCCTCCGCACTTCTGACTCCTTGCCCTCTTCTACTTTTCCCATAGCACACAATTGCTTTCTAACATATCTCAACAATCAATAACTCTCTAAACCAAAACATTTGCTCTCCACAGCAGGGCTTTTTGTGTTTTTTCATGCTGCATCCCAGTTCCTAGCACAGTGCCTGGTGCACAGTATTTGCTTGATATTAATGAATGAATGAATGAATGAATGAATGAATGAATGAAAACCTCTGAGTCTGTGCTGTGCTTTTACCTGAGATAGAATATTAATCATTTGGATACATGACATTAACATGGAATTAGCAGATATGCCTTACAGGCAAAAAACTTTCTTGTATTTTCCCTCACCCATTCCCTGCCAGACACCATCATCATCAAGGCAGCCCAGCTTTAAATTAACAGACTGTTATAAAATGTTTCTCTTTTTAACAGAGATGGATGACCTCTGCTAAAGAAACCTGCCTACAGACCTTGGGGGAGTCCCAGGCCTCTGAAATCTAGCTAAAAAGTGAAGACCGCCTGCTTTCCATTTTCTGTGAGCTAGACTCGAGAGTGGGGATGGAGGGCATGGACGTCAGAGGGTCTGTCTGGTCATGGCCGATCTGGAATGCCAGAGACAAGGAAAGACCTTACTGGACAAATAAATACAACAGGAGCACTGTCCTTCTAGGGCTCCTATAACTTTTCTGTATCCTCAAGTGTGTGCATGGGACTTATTGTGGTTGGAAGGGACTTGGAAAATTATTTTGTTATTTTTGGTGCTAATCAGAACTTTGTGTAATAAGACTTCTCTGAGTCTACTGGGAAAACAACCTGACTCCTGTGTATACGACATTTTTATACTCTGCTAGAATCGACATTACCCCAGGACCCTTGGGCCCCAGCTACAGGAGCAGGATGAGTCCTGGGAAATAGAAAAGGTTAAACGGGTTCGGAGGCGATAGTATACACGATTAGAATGGGTAAAATACTAAATACTGACAATACCAAGCACTGACAAGTCTCGTGTGTGGCTGATGGGAATGTAAAAGGATACAGCCATTCTGGAAAACAGTTTGCCATTTCTTATAAACAGACACTTATAATGTGTCCAGCAATTCCACTCATAGGTATTCACCCTAGAGAAATGAAACTTTATGTTTATATAGATCAGAATGGGAATGTTTAAAGCAGCTCTGTGCATAATTACCCAAAACCAGAAACAAATCCAAATGACCTTCAGCAAGTAAACTGTGGTACATCTATACAATGGAACAGAGTCAGCAATAAAAAGGAAGTAATGACACACAACAACTCATAGGATTCTCGAAGTCATTTTGCTAAGGGAAAGAAGCTAGGCTGAAAAGTTTACATATTGTATGATTTCATTTATAGCGCATTCTGGAAAAGACAAAACTACAGGGACAGAAAACAGGTGGTTGCCAAGGATTAGGGGTGAAGGGAGAGTGTGACTACAAAAGTGTGGTGGCACTAGGGAGTTTTGGTGGGTGATAGAGCTGTTCTGTATCCAATTGCAATGGTAGGTACATACATCTATACATGTGTTCATAGAATCATTCATAGAACTGCACATCCCCCAAAAAAGTCAGTTTTACTGCATGTTAATTCTAAAATTAAATTTAAAATGAATGTGGCAGAAAATTTACTGGATTGGACTAAATTTAGTTTTCACACTACTGTGCAGGAGTAGGAGCTTCTCAAATAAGTCAGTGTAGATACAAAGAATCAAGTGAGTCTCATGTTCCCACTTAGAGCCAGGGCCCCAACTGTACGTTTTATAAGTGGTTGGGAAAAGGCAGGGGAAGGAGAAAAAGGAGGGAGAGAAGGAGGAGAGAAGACAGAGAAAAAGAGAAGGTGTCCTGGAAGACCAGTGCTTCTCAAACCTCAGTGGACATGCAAATCACCTGCTGGTCTTATTAACATACAGGTTCTGACAAGGAGGTCTGGGGTAGGGTTGAGAGTCTGCATTTGATACTGTTGCCATTGGTCCAGGACCCCAGAGGGAGAAGCCAGGTGCTGTGCAGGAAGACTTTGCACTTAGTAAAGAGATTCAACAACAAAGAGATATGTGTATGCACATCTGCCTGGGCTGGCTGGTAAGTCTTGCCTGAGTCAGTGTTTGTAAGAACATTTTGAAAGCCCTTGAGTGCTGTACAAATGCAATGTGACGGGGTCAACAAAACACAATACAGTGTCTATCAACATCGCAAAGCTCAGTGCCTAATGAAGGGGTTCAGACTGAACCCAGTCCAAGCTCAGATCCCATTGTGCCTGACACCCCCCACCCATTTATCCTTGTCTGTGTCACAGGGACCGTGGTGATGGGCAGATTTTCACAGATCCATCAGCAAGACTGAGCATGAGTAGCTGTGCAGGATCGGGTTTTATGGAGAAATGCTAAAGCTCATCAGCTGGCTTCTGAGGCCCAGGCTGGCTTATTAACATACAAATAACTGAGTTTTACTTTTCAGAGCTTCCAGCACAGCCATGCTAATGAAGCTATTGCTTTAAAAGTCCATCTCCTCTGAAATGTCTAATTAATCTGATGCTCGTGAAGGTGCACAGAACAATGCGTCTGCCGAGCCCAGCAGGGCAGAGAGAATGAGGCAAGGCTGCTGATGCGGGGCCAGATGTTTCGGATGCCAGGGGACCCAGACGATTAACATGAGCAAGGCAGGGAAGAAAGGTCCGTTCCAGCAGTGTTTTTCAAACTGCAGGCCATGACCCATTCATGGATCATGAAATCAATTCAGTGGGTCATGACCAGCTCTTTTTAATCAAATGAAATAATAGGAAGGGGAAAAGAATGAAAGGGAAGAATGTGAATTGCATATAGTAAAGGTAAGTACTGTGTTAAGTCATACACTGTATGCGTGTGTGTGTGTGTGTGTATATATATATATATATATATATAATTTCACACATATGTATGGACTGAGTCACCAAGAAAATGCCTTTCTTATAACACATACATATATAGCAGTTTGTCGTTTGCCAAGATTGCTCTAAGTGTTTTGAGAACATTAAACCATTTGATCCTTATATCATAGATATTCCTCATGCATTTTATGGTTGAGGAAACTGAAGCACAGAAAAGTAGAATGCCTTACACAAGGACACATGACTACAAAATGGGGATTCAGGTCTGTCTGATTTCAGAGCCTAAAATCTTCAACAAAACTCCAGGTCCCAAAGACCTCAGACTCCAAGGGCAAATATTGAGAGGAGAGAGCCACCTGTGCAAGCTGGAATAGTAACAGTTAACAACAATCGCTACCAAGGGTGTGTGATTCCCACTCTAAGTGTTCTACGTGCATTACTACAGCTAACCCTCAAAGTAAATAAAACAAGACAGGCACTATTGTCTTCCTTTTTCAGTTCATAACGTGAGGTTGGAGAAAGAAAAAGATTCACCCAAGGTCACAGACCTAACAAGTGTCATGGGCACCCAGGATCTGAGCTGATCCATGAAGGGCACTTGGGAGCTCAAGTGTCTCCGATGCACATAAACTCTAGGAGAACAAAGACGTTTGAGCAAGAACATTTTTGATGCACTAGGAGCATCTTTGCTTGAGAGGGACGGATCAGTTCAAGCTGTCTTAGAGACTAGCCTCGCTGGGGACATAAAGGATGCCTCCAAAGACAGGAGTAATGCCGCAGCAAGAAACACTCGACCTACACACTGAAAGTGGGTTTCTCCCCCCTGCCAGGGGGCCCAGCCCAGCACCGAGACTTAGGGTACATACTCCTCCCAAACCCCAAGTGTGTGCACACATGTGCAAACTAGTACACCTCAACTGTTCCCAACCCACACGTACGCAGTTGAGTTAGAATTATACCTGATGGGCAATCTGAAAGACCTTTTACCTACCTACCCTTCTAGGGCACTTCCTACTGCTTCTGGCTTTGTTTTTATTGTACTTTTTCTCAGAATCTCCCAGAGCTGGAAAGAACCCAAAGTGCTCTCTTTGTTACGACCAAAATCAGACCTGAAAAATACAGTGAAGAGCTTGAGCTTTGGAATCTGACATGCTGGGGTTCAAGTCCCATTTATGGCCATGGGCAACATGTGTCACCCACCTAAGCCTCAGTGTCTTCAGCTGTACAGTGGGGATAGCCCAGGACCCATCATAGCGCAGGTGAAGGTGCAACAACCTAGCAGGATGGCTGGACACAGGGAATACTCAGAGGACAGTTACCATTGGTGTAAGAAAGCATAACAAAGTGTGAGGTCCCTCCTTCCCTGCATGTGACTCATCACAGGGAACCACAAAAGCAGCATGTCATACACATTCTCTCCTATTGCCAGTGATCCACATTTCCATTTACCCCAAATCCTCCCAGGGGTCCCACGTGGAGCAGGAGGTCGGACTATGACAGCCACTGCTTCCATTATCTATTACAAAATAATGAACCACCCCAGAACCTAGTGGTTTAAAAAATGTGAACTATTATTTCTCATGCCTTTAACCCAGTGATTAGCAACTCCTGGTAATTTTACCCCCCACCCCACCCAAGTCTGGGGACATTTGGCAACGCCTAGAGACATTTTTGATTGAGGTTGTTACCGGCATCCAGTGGGTAGGGGCCAGAAATGCTGCTCAACAGCTTACAGTGCACAGAACCCCCATCCCCCCACAATAAGGATGATCTGACAACAGGGCTGAGGTTGAGAAACACTGCCTACCACAATACATACAGTCTCCGGTGCTTGAATGCACACAGTCAAGTACAGTTTCTCTGAGACTCAAGAAAGACACGGGGCGAACGGCAGTAGCAGCATCTAAAAATCAAAACCCCTGCCCACGGACAGAAGGCCCCAGGAGCCATCTGACTCTGCCATAGCAGAGGGCAGCTTGCAGTAATGATAAGCCAGAGGGAGGGCAGCCACTGAGCCAGCACTGAGCCAGGGAGAATAACACAACAATGGACTCAGCTGTACACACACATCGAAGAGCTCCATCATGGCTGAGGCTTCCTGGAGACCCCCTTGGGCGCCCAAACCCCTCTATCCAAAGCCTATAGCATCAGGCTGTGGTCCTAACACAGAGGCCAAAAGCCAACCTGCAGACTCCAGGCCACTTTCTGACAGTCACACAAGGAGAGCTCATGACTATATCTGCCCAGAAACATCATTTCTACATCCTCTGCAGATAGATTGGGAACTAAGGTGTCTTACGGGCACCTCTCTCTCAAGACTCTGCAGCAAAAAGGACAGCAAGTCTGGTGTCTATGAGATGTGATGAGTTTTATGGAGACTCTTGAGTCCTCTAAAAGACTTCTAAGAAAAAGAAAATAGTCTTTGGAGGGTCTTGTTTTTTGGACCCACTGTTTTCTATTCTGGGCTTTTATAAACCCCAGCAAAGCACTAAACTTGCTTAGCACACTTGTTCCTACTCTCTGCCTAAATACCAGAAACGTCCACACCCACAGGAATGCACTTCCCAACTCTGTGTCTTTGCCTAGAATAACATCCCCAGCCAATCTTAGCTCATTAAGTCTTACTTATCCCTCAAAACGCAGCGCAGGGGCGACTGGTGGCTCAGTTGGTTAAGCGTCTGACTCTTGATTTTGGCTCAGGTCATCTCTTGTTTCCTGGGATCAAGTCCCGTGCATCAGGCTCTGCACTGAAAGAATGGAGCCTGCTTGGGATTCTCTCTCCCCCTCACTCACGTGCACACATATGTTGTTCTCTCTCTCTCTCAAAATAAGTAAACACTAAAATAAAAAAAATCAGTGCAGGTATCATCTCCTCCAGAACCCTTCTGTGAACCCTCAGAATGGGCTAAATGATTTTCCTGTGTGCCCCCAAAAGCTCTGTTCACACCTGTGGAAGAGAGAACACTGCCATTTGTTCACCAAACCCCTTTTCCTCCTGGATGCACAGCTAAACTACATTTCCCAGGCTCCCTTGCAGTGAGGTCATATGACTGCATTTGGGCCACTGGAAAATAGGAAGTAGTGATACACAGCTCTTGTTGAAAGATGATGACCCATGGAAACTCCCATGCTATCTTCCAGGCTTTCTTCCTCTGTCAGCTGGACAGATACAGAGAATGCAGCAGTGAATACCAAGGCCCAGAGGATGATGTTGGCACGGAACAGAAGGAGCCTGGATCCCTGAAAGACTACATGGAAAAGTATCCAACCAATATTCTCCATGAACTGTCAGGTGGGCGACAAACTTCTACTGCATAACTTACAGAGATTCTGGAGTCGTCATGATTATAGCAGTTAGTGTGACTTTCCCCATCTAATACAGCACCTCTGTCTTCGAACATACTATGAAACACTGAAATGGTACATCTCCCCAACTAGGCTAGAAATTCATCAAGGACACGTTCTATGTAGTTTCAACGGTGCCTCGGCCCCCAGCAAAGAGCTTGATGCAGAACTGATGCCCAATAAGAATGTCTCCAAGAGGGTTCCCAGGACTCCCAGATGGAAGATCATACTCGAGGGATAAAAAGAGCCTCTAGGAGGTTATTGTTTGAAAAGAAGGAAATGAAAAGGCCAGTGGGAAAGCAGATGGTTAGAGCCCATTTGGACAGAGCTTTAAACCAAAGACAAATCAGGAGCAAACTCTGAGGGCAATGGATTATTTGGGAGCGGCTTCCAGGTTCACAATGACCCTCTTTCTCTAGAAACAATACCCCCATTCTACAGAGGTTGGCCTCTATTAAGTCATATTTATACTTATGATCCTCTGCTCTCACAGCTAATTATGCCTGTAGTGAACAATTAACCAAAACTGGACCAATCTCTCTCCTTGGGAATCCAGAACCGGGCTAAAAAGAAATAGCCATAACATCTCTGCAGGGCACTGAAGACTATGACCTGCAAACTTGGAAGCCATGGACACCACATTCCTTCACATAGACAGGGAACTGATCAGCCAATCTGCAGAGGAGAGAGATAAACAATAAATGTAGAGAGAGGCAGAGATGAGAGGTGGGGGAAGATGCCAGGTGCCTGAGCATTTTCTAATCCCCAGTTCTAATCCCTTCTAGAGGCCCAGCTGCATTCCTCTCCTGGATTCTAGGAGTGTATACTTTTATTGCTGCATGACAAGTTACCATAAATGCAGTGGCTCAAAATGAGACCCATTTGGGGTGCCTGGGTGGCGCAGTCGGTTAAGCGTCCGACTTCAGCCGGGTCATGATCTCGCGGTCTGTGAGTTCGAGCCCCGCGTTGGGCTCTGGGCTGATGGCTTGGAGCCTGGAGCCTGTTTCCGATTCTGTGTCTCCCTCTCTCTCTGCCCCTCTCCCGTTCATGCTCTGTCTCTCTCTGTCCCAAAAATAAATAAAAAACGTTGAAAAAAAATTAAAACAAAAAAAAACAAAAAAATGAGACCCATTTATTTGCTCCCAGTCGGGCAAGGCAGGAGGCTGGCATGACAGGACCCTCTGCTCAAGGCTGAAAACAAGGTGTCAAGCAGGGTGAAGTCTTGTGTAGAGGCGCTAGGGAAAATCCACTTCCAAACTCATTCTTGTTGTTGGAAAAATTTGATTCCTTGGGAGTTTCAGGGGCCACTTGTAGCTCTTACAGGTCACTTGCCCTCCTTGCCATGAGAACACCTCCAACTAAAGCCAGCAACAGTGGATCCAGTCCTTCTCATGCTTCAAATCTCTGACTTGCCCTTCTGCAACCAGAAAAGACTTGCTACTTTTAAAAGGTTCAGAAGATCAGGCCCACCTGGATAATATCCCTATCCTAAGGTCAATTGATTCAGGACCTTAATTACATCTACAAAATCCCTTTACTACAGTAGCTAGATTAATGTTTGAATAACTGGGAGAACTCTGTCTACCATAATGGGGAACCCTCAATCTCCCTTTGACAAAGTCTCTTTTTTGGCCTAAGCCAACACAAATAGGTTTCTATTATTTCCAAATAAGTAATTCCAACAAATCCACAGAGTGAAGGATGGGGGCAGGGCTTGCTACCCTGAGTGGGAAATGTGAGAAGCAAATTGAGTAGTGCTGACCAGATTTAATATCAGTAGGTGAAAATAACCTGGTTAAAGTGTCTTAGCTGGAATCCAAACCTACAGATATCCATGTGAATTTCCCAGAACATGACTCTGCTCTATTTTATAAGTGTTGAAGGCCTAGGGCTGCCTTCATAGACCAGTGCTCCCCCATCTCTTATAAAGCAATATTTAGAGACAGAAAGTAGAATAAGAGTTACTGAACACTGAGAAGAAGGATGAAAGGAAAGTTATTGCCTCATAGGTACGGAGATTTTATTTAGGATGATGAAAAAATTTTGGAAACATATAGTGCTAATGGATGCACAGGAATATGAATGTACTTTACACTCAAAAATAGTTTAAATGGCAAATTTTATGTTATATATATCTTATCACAATTTTTTAAAGTTTAAAAAAAGGGGGAGCACCTGGCTGGCTCAGTCAGTAGAGTGTGCGACTCTTGACCTTGGAGTCATAGGTTCGAGCCCCATATTCAGTGTAGAGATTACTTAAAAATAAAATCTTAAAAAAAAAAAAAAAAGAGGAGTCAACTGGGTAGAAGGAGCATTCCTGGCAAAGAGTGACATGTGCAAAGGCCTTGTGGTGGGGCAAGTATGATTCAGTCAGCCAGTATGGCTGCACAGAGAGAGCAAAGGGAAGAGTGGGACAGATGAGATCTCTGATGGCTAGAGGAGGGTAGGACTAGAGACCACAGGGGCCAGGAAGCATCTGTCACAAAACTCCACCAACAGGTGATTCTCCAAATTCAAGAGCATGAGCGTGTATGATGGTCTTGTCACATGATGTGAGAGCACAGTGTTGGACATCCCAGTGTGACCATCCTATGTGGTCTCAGGAGAAAGGAGGTCCCACTTCTCTATCCAACTACCAAAATGAACAATGTAGGACTGCAGCTTATGCAATTACCTTCCTGGTGCTCTTGATGAACATGCTCACCAGCAAAGCAAATTTTAAAAGCCTTAAATTAATTGCCTGAAAAAGTACTCACTGCATTTAACAAGCGGAGTCCCTGCTAAACAAATGTCAGGGATAATTGGGACTCTTGTCCCCTGCCACTGCCGGGCCCCTGATTTCGAAGGGAGTCATCCCAACACAAAACACCTGCAGGGCAACTGAGGGCCCAGCTACACAGAGACCACTCCCTGGGAGCTGCTCCAAAAAACTCAGTCATTTCAACTCATGGGAACTGAGAAAAATCACAGCAGTGCCCTTTAACACTGTTTATTTAGATCCTGGCAGAGAGGAATTCTCAGCACATCCCTCTGTCTCCATTTAATCACCAGTGATTACATAGCCTCTGGGGCAATAATGGTGGAATTAAACATGGGAATGCTAATTCTGACTTAAGACGTTTCACCTGGACAGATGGGTGGCCTCTCCCTCATTCTGCTGCAAACCGGCCTCACTGAGAGTTCCTACACAGCGTCTGCCACCCCTACGTCAGGGCCATTTGCCCCATCAACCCATCAGAATTGCAAACAATTCTGTCTGTACATTTCTTTTCATACATTTTCCCAGTAATTCCATCATGATTCATGAGGCTCAAGAACCTAAATAAATTTCCCAGGCAGGTAAACCAGTTTGTGATGCAAGCGGCTCACTCCTCGGAATGGCTGGCATGGGAGAGGACATCTCGCAGAGGCCCACAGTGCCCTTTCCAGGGCCATGTCATGACTTTCGTGGGCCTGAGCCACTTTTGCCTTCATGGGCTCCGTTCCTCCATCAAATCAAAAGAAAACATACACACACACACACACACACACACACACACACACACACATATATACACACACACACATATATATGTGTGTGTGTGTATATATGTATTACATACATATATTAGATTTTTTACCTATTGATATAAAGACAGATATGTCACTATTATATGTTTAAATTTTTTCTTCAATCTAAAAGTTCATTTTTCTTCTTCTGATTTCAAAAGAAATTAGAGCATTTTCAGTGGCCCTAGGCCCAGGGCCTACTGTGCCTAGTGGAAAAGCCCGCCCTGGTGCTTCCTTCCTCCAGATGCTCCAGAAGATGGAAGAGAGATGCCTCAAGTGCTCCAGAGGCAAAGCCAGCACACGCCATGGGTGGGGGCTCTGCACTCTGCCTCCCCACACTCCCCCTGGAGCACCCTGAGTTGTGGCACCCTGAATTTCCCTAACAAACAGCAGCTACATATCTACCCAAGGGCAGGTTTCGTCTTGGGCCAGCAACACATGCTCTGAAGTCAGAGTGTCTAAGTCTAGACCCCAGCTCCATCAACTACCAATTGTGTGACCTCAGCCAAGTGACTCTACCTCTCTCTCCAGGCTGTGGTGTCCTCACATGTGAGTGGGAAGAATAAGGCACCTGCCTCACAATATTGCCAGGAGGGTTTAATAAGATAAGACATGGAAAGTGCTCCCTGAATGAGAAATGGCTTTGCGTAATTAGTGGTGGTCTGGTGCTCTTAGATCATGGACCCATCTTGAGAATGTGATGGGATCTACAACTTCACACAAAGAAAGGATGCCCCAAATGTCCCATACACTCCAGTGGTGACTAGACCATCACTTCCACTCCACCCACTATCCTGTCTCTAAAACTCACCAACCTACGGATAGCCTTGGGCCCTGTGGGGTCCAGGTAAAAAAGCCCATATTCAGACAACCTTGCTGGTTCTGTAGGAAAGGGCCTGATGAACAAGGGGAGCCCAGATGAGACTTGTTTCCAGTCTAATCTCCCCTAAAACAAGAATGGCACTAATGCAAAGAGTCTCAGTGCTGTGGGGACAGCCATGCTTAGGGCAGCTTTGTTAAATGATCCGTGCTCCCCTTCTCAACTGACATGGCTTGGGGCCACCTCAGAAGGCTGCAGGGAGAAGGAGGGGGCCCCATGCACTGCAGTGAATGGAGCAACAGGCATGCATTCAAATCACGCCCCCTGGCTGTGCATAACTTTGAGCAACAAGCATCACCAGCAGCCTTCATTCCCTCATGTCTAAAGCAGAGACGTGGTATCTATCCTTCAGGGTGGCTGTGAAGACAAAATTAAACCACTTACAGAAAGCAACCAGCCAACCGGGTGCCTGGCACAAAATGGAAGCAAGTCTCCTCGCTGGGCCAGCCATGCTCCCTGACACACTTGTGGGAAAAGTCACTAAACGCCAGGAAACAAATAAACGCCTGCTGCTCCTCACGCCGGAGCATGCTAAACGGAGTCAGCCATGTGAGAAGTGGCAAGATTGGATCCAATCCTGCCGTTTTCAGTGTCTGCCCTTGTGCTTCTCCGTGCCAGGCTTACACTGGATTTCTCTGTCCAAGCAATCTTATGAAGTTCAACACAGTATCTGCCAGACTCATGGGCCCCTCCTCAGAGCTCAGTGTTGGCCCCTATAAAGGATGACAGGTCCCTCTCTGGCCCAAGAGCCCCATAGGTGAATCCAATGTACCCCCATGTCACCTATAAGTTAAGCCAGGTCTTCCCAATTTGAAGAAACTCTGTTCCTACTTTCAGCAGCCCTGGAAGACAATTGCCTATACGTTCTAAGATATGCCTCAAAGACCTTCTCCTCCTACCCTACATAAGTTCCGATCACAACATACGGCCCATATTTAATCAGAATCTCCTAAACATGCTTTCCTTGTTGGTTATATCTACCGGGATATTTTTATGTAATAAAATCACAAACTGGCCCTTTGTGTAATTCATGTGGGGTTTCACTCATGCAGCACCCTAACACTTAGTGAGCATCTTCTAGGTATCAGACACCATCCTAAGCACCAGAAAATCCAGAAGGTAACAACACGTTCCCTGCCTTGGCAGCTCTCATGGTTGTCAGGGAGGACAGATGTTTCCACAAGTTATTACGGTGCTGGGGTCAGGAGCACGTGACCATGGGAATCCAGAGGGGGAACAATATCAGAGCTACTTCCCATGAACTGGGGCTTGCTAAAGCTGTGTCTGGATCAATAACAAAGAGGGACCAATGCCTCCATAACTATTCCCTATTATGGGTGTAGTGTGTCTACGTGAGTTCCTTCTGAAAAACAGTGCCAACCACCAAAGACTTTACAAAAGGTTTTAACAGCAGCACAGTCATGAATGAGAGTTCCAACTGCTCTACATCCTTACCAGCACTCGGTCTTGTCAGTGTTTTTCATTTTAACCATTGTATATATGTGTAGCGGTTTTAATTTGAATTTTCCTGAGGCGCCTGGGTGGCTCACTCAGTTAAGCATCCAACTCTCAATCTTGGCTCTGGTCATGATCTCACAGTTCGTGGGTTTGAGCCCCACATTGGGCTCTGCACTGAAGGTGGGGATCCTGCATGGAATTCTCTCTCCTCTCTCTATTCCTATCCCACCTGTGCTCGCTCTCTCTCTCTCTCTCTCTCTCTCTCATAAAGTTAAAAAATAAAAATTAAAACAAAATAATTTGAATTTTCCTAATGAGTAATCATGTGGGGCATCTTTTCATATATACTTACTATGACTTGGCTATCTTTTTTGCAAAATGCCTAGTCAAGTCTGTGCCTACTTTTTTGCTGTGGATTATCAGTCTTTTTCTAAGTGATTTATGGGAGTCAGTTTCATATCTTAGATACAAGTCACCTGTCAGATACCCTTTTACTCTCTTAATGGTATCCTTCGGGGGTGCCTGGGTGACTCAGTCAGTTAAGCATCTGACTCTTGATTTCAGCTCAGATCATGATCTCAGGGTTCATGGGATTGAACCCCATGTCAGACTCTGTGATGACAGCATGGGGCCTGCTTGGGATTCTCTCTCTCTCTCTCTCTCTCTCTCTCTCTCTCTCTCTGCCACTCCTGCATGCACACTCTCCCTCTCTCTCTCTCTCTCAAAATAAATAAACATTTTTTTTTAAAGGTGTCCTTTGATGAAAAGAAGTTCTTAATTTCCTTAAGACCCAATTATCAATTTTTCTTAAGGTTAGTGTGTTTGTTCTAAGAAATCTTTGCCCACACTCCAAGTTCATGAAAATATTCTGTGTTATCTATTAAAAATGTTATTTTTTAAGCTTTCACATTTAGATCTAAAATCCACCTGGAATTGATTTTCGGTTTATGGTTTATGAGAAGTAAGAGTCAAAATGAATCCTTTTCCCATAGAAACTATCAGTGGACCTGGGGTCATTTACTGACAAGTGCTCTCTCCTGCTGTTCCATAGCAAATTTTTGATATAAAAAAAGTCTGCATGTATGGGAAAAAATAATAATGCAAACTGCAGATATTTAAAAAGAAACAATAGGGGCGCCTGGGTGGCTCAGTCAGTTAAGTGTCCAGCTTTGGCTCAGGTCATGATCTCACGGTTCATGGGTTCGACAGCTCAGAGTCTGAAGCCTGCTTCAAATTCTGTGTTTCCCTCTCTCTCTGCCCCTCACCCACTCATGCTCTGTCTCTCAAAAACAAATAAACATTAAAAAATATTTTTTAAAAATGTTTTAATAAATTAACTAAACAAAAAGAAACAACAGATGATGGCACAACAAGTAATTAATTTCTCAAGTCTAGCAAGATCATATTAGTCACAGACACCATCATCCCAGGTGAGCACCGACTCTCCTGTTCATGGTTCTCATAAGCTGAGGATTAATTCCAACCTTACAGCAGTATGTGGTGTGGTCTCTGCCCACATATCCCTAGCCCAGACAAAGTGACCCTGACAGGTACAGTTTCCTGCCTCACTGGTGAGGAAGCAGACTCAAAGATGCTGCATAGCATACCCATATCTCTGTACCTAGAAAATGGTGAAGCTAAAATTCTAAAACAGGTCTGCCTAATCCCAGAGTACACACTTTTCATCTCTACACTCCGCCGCCCATCCCTGGGAAGACTGGAAAAGAGTCTGTGGAGGAGGTGACATTAGAGCTGAACCCAAAGGGAAAAATAGGAACAACAAATCATCATTTTCTGCTCAAAGTAAGCAGAGAGGAACCAGCAGCTCACTCAAAATCACAGGGCTGGAAGGAGAAGTTCCAGCTCTAGTTTAAATTTGAAAATGGCTCAAAGATGTCCATGATACATCTAAAAAAAAGGCAGCAGGTAAACAGAAGCTTTAGGAATCAGGTGAAATGTGGTTTTATCTGTCTGTGCACATCTATGCACATATGGCATAATCTAATAGAATTGCTTTTTTTATGTTTCATCATTTTGTAAAGTCACATCCCCATATATAATAATTAATAAACATTACCAAATTTGAGATGGCTCAGACACCTAAGAAAGCATGACAAAGCATTACGAACCCCTAACTAAACCTCAGGACACATTAACTCTGATGTTATTCACTGTGGCGTGCACACACTAAGTTCTATCTAGTTTTGACTGAGAGGGCTGCCATCAATCACTAGATGAGCCTAAGTGAAAAATAATAATACAGAGAGACAAAGAAATACAGAAACTGAGAAAGAAATACAGAAATCTTAACCCTAAGTGGGACCTCTGGTTCAAAGTGGCAGATTAAGTACATGTATTTATCTCCTAAAAACTCATTAAAACAAGAGGAATTTTACTATTTTTTTAACGTTTATTTATTTTTGAGAGAGGGAGAGAAAGAGACAGAGAATGAGCAGGGGAGGGGCACAGAGACAGGGAGACAGAATCTGAAGCAGGCTCCAGGCTCCAAGCCATCAGCACAGAGCCCAATGCAGGGCTCGAACTCAGAGTGTGATATCACGATCTCAGCCAAAGTTGGACGCTTAACTGACTGAGCCACCCAGGCACCCCAAAAACAAGAGGAATTTTAAAAGCCAGAGACTTGCAAGAATTAGAAGAAAGAGAGGAGAACCCCTGTTAAAGACAGGTTTTAGTACATTCCTGGAGCATGTTTGAGGAAGTGGTACCAGGAAACAAGGTGGAGGAAACCAGCCAAGACAAGATGAGAAATGAGAGGGAACAGCCAAGGTGGAAGCCAGTCGACATTCAAGAAACTCAGAGCCTTAAACTCTGAAAATGCCAAGCCCAGAGAAACAACCCCCAGTAAACAACAGGAAAGACCCAGGAGTACAGCCATGTAGAAGGGAGACCTAAGAAGAGTGTCCTAAAAAGAGGAAGGAAGGAAGGAAGGAAGGAAGGGGAAAAGAAATGAAAAAGATTTTGACCATATATTTATTATAAGAAAAATCTTGAAAAAATAATTTAAGACACAAAGAAGGCAAATAGTTTGGGGAATAGGGGAGAGTGTAAACTCCAGAAACAAACAAGAAATAAAATATCATCTTAGTACTATTGGCTTTGAAAAGAATAATATTTACATAGCCAAAATAACGTAAGCTCTATTTGTTAATTTTACTAAATAGAGTAATATTAACAATCTGTCATGGTTGGGGGAAGGGAAGGTATGAGGTGGAAATGAAGTTAAACTTCACCTATCACAGTCAGAAATTTGAGCTGATAATGACTGAAACTCATCAATCAAGAACGAGTGATATATACACATTTTCTGAGCCATGGTGGTAAGATCACTGTGGGCTTGAAACTAAAAAAGTTCAGTTATTGCCTCTAGGGAGTAAACAAAGGTAGAAAGTAATTTTTTTTAATTATAATCCTTTCAGTACCACAAGATTTTTTTTAAGCACAAGAATGATCATTTTAAATTACATGTATTTTACAATGCTTAGGCACATGTGTATGTGCACATGTATGCTTAATTCTCTGTGTCTGAGATTAGGTATGTGTTGTTAAATACATCAAAAATTCTGGTATAAAACATCCCATACTATTAACAGGGATGGGGATAGAAAGAGTGAGACAAGGAGATAACAGAGCATTCCTCTTTCTTCTATATACTTCTCGGCTCTTTTAATTTGTTTTACCACAAGCATGTGTGTGTTACTTTTGTGATGTTTTAAGTGCTGGGTGGAAGGAGGGCAGAGAGAGAATGAGGAGTGTAGAAGATACTGGGCAGATGGATATGAGACAGATTTAAGAGAGGAAAGAAAAAGTCTGTACACCTGAGTGCCCAGCTCCTGATCTGAGCACAGAAACAGGACTTGCCAAATGCCACCCTCAACCCTGCCAGGCATGAAATGCAAGCAGAGTAATGACAGTGACTAGCCTGGGGACCACCAACTGAAATTTAATAAGCAAGTAACCAATTCCATTGCCAAGCCCCAGGAACAGCCAGTTTTTTTTTTTTCTTTTCCACTGAGAAGCTTAAGTGGAAGGGAAAATACTAATTTCATATTTCTCCTCCAACTAGTCAACTGAGATTGCCAAAGTTTTGTGAAGATGCCAGCCTTGAGAGAGGCAAAATAAGCCTCACCCCCAATGGCTGTTGGTTCTAGAAATGATTCCTCTTGCTCTACACCAAATTATTCTTGCAAAACCTGATGATAGTGGAGAATACGGAGGAGGTTAAAGCCTGTTCTGGCCCAGCAGTGATCTGATACTTTGCACTGAAGTCTTCCAGAGAGCACAGCAGACAGGGGCTGCAGAAGATACAGAGCACAAACGAATCCAGATATGGGGCAGGGAAGAAAAGGCATGGTCTCTAGAAAACAACTCTTACCATCCTCTGCGAATCATTGCTATGCATCTAACATAATCTGTTATGATAAATCTCTGACCATCAGAATTCTACAAGATACCTCCATTTGAAAGAGATGTATGTGGAATACTGATAGGAGCTAGTATCCAAATCAGCAAAGGTTCTAAATCTTCTTTACTTATCATGCTACAACTTAAGGGTAACTCCCTCTTTAAAACCTTAAATGGCTGCACCTCACTAAGAGATAGAGCATGAAGCAAATGTGTATATACAATTAACAACAGCAAACATTCAGCACTTACTGCATGCCAGGCATTGTTTCAGGCACCCTACATATCCTAACTCAATTATACCTCATAATAATCCTCTGAAGCAGGGAATATAATTGTCTCATTTTATACATGAGAAAAATAAGACACAAAGAGCCTGTCCAAGGTCACGCAGCTAAGAAGTAGCAGAACTGTGATTTGAAACTAAGTAGTTTGATTCCAGAGTCTGTGTTCTGTCTCTCAACACCTCCACTTGCAAGTTTAATAGGTATCTGAGACTCAGTATGTCCTATATGAACTCTTAACATCCTGCCCATCCTATCCTCTCTCTCCCCTCCCCAAAAAGAAAAAACTTGTTTCTCCCTAAATCTTCCTTATCTCAGGTAATAAGAACTCCATCCTTGGGGCACCTGGGGCTTAGTTGGTTAAGCATCCAACTTCAGCTCAGGTCATGATCTCGTGGTCCATGGATTGAAGCCCAGCTGCGAGCTCTGTGCTGACAGCTCAGAGCCTGGAGCCTGCTTCAGATTCTGTGTCTCCCTCTCTCTCTGCACCTCCCCTGCTCACACTCTGTCTCTGTCTCTCTCTCAAAAATAAATAATAAACATTGAAAAAAGATTTTAAAAAAATGAACCCCATCCTTAACTGCTCAAGCCCAAAACCTTCTAGGCATCCTTGACCCCTTCTTTATTACCAATGCCATTCCACAGCCAAACTGTCAGGAAATTCCACCTCCAAAATCTACCTTCAAAATACATTTTGCTGCTTCAGAATCTTACTGCTGCACACCATTTCCACTGGCCTAAGCCGCCATCATCTCTCTCCTGAGTTTCTGCAAGAGCTTCTTCATTGATTTCCCTGTCAACCCTGCTATCATACATTTTCCTTAACCCCAAAGTGGAAATCAAATCATGCCACTCTTCTGTTCAAACCCCCCAAACTGAAGTTGTTTCAATAGGTTACAAGTTCCTCTGCAGCCTTCCTATCCTCCTAACTTAATACTTGTCCCTTATTTTTTCTACTGCAGCCACACCAGCTCTGTTGCTCTCCTTGAACGCAACCCACAGGCTCCCACCCCAGGGCCTTTACACCTACTGATCCTCTGCCCACAGTGCCTTTCCCTGAACATCAACATGTCTCACCCCCTCATGTCCTCCATGTTAGAATATCATCCTTTCATCCCTGACCACCCTATTGACATTGAAACCCTCAGCCCTGCAACCTACTTTCCACCTTCTCTGCTTTATTTTTCCATAGTGCACCTATCTCCTAGAATAGCACCTGATGCAGATTAGATGCCCAATAAATATGTCTTCCGTTGATAAAAAGCACAATTTCTGATCACATAATTTAATTTTTTAGGATGTTGATAGGTGCAAGCAAAAGAAATTTAACTAGATTATGCACATTTCTTCATACAAGTAATACAGAGATCCTTTAACAATTTGAGTGTATAGATTTATTTGACCTCCAAACTCCTTTGTCACATTAGTGTTTCTTGGAAAATTCTAGGCAGGTGTACCAAATAGAGTAGGCAATAGTGAAAGGAAAAGTCTGGTGAGCAAAGGAAAAAACATTTCTGTTTATACGCCAGCTCAAACTCACTGACAAGAATTTCCTAGAGTGCCACATGGATAAAGATCCTGAGGATTTGACGAGAACAGGGACTGTGATCCATTAGTGATTTTGCACAGTGCGCAAAGGAGGGAATGGCATCACAGGCTCTTGCCTTCCCTGCACATAGACTTTCCTCACAAATCCAGAAGGATCAATGAAATGGGATGTCCCACTTACTCTTCTACAGCCTTTATTTTCATAAGAAATGAATTTGACAAGAAATTTCAAGGGCAAAAATTGCAAGGGCAAGAAATATGGAGAAGAAACTTTCAATAAAATCTCACAGGTCCCAATTCAAGACTGCTGAAAGCTGCTTTGTTTTGCTAATCAGTGGAGTAAAGCATGGTCTTTAAAGCATGGTCCTTAAAAAAAAAAAAAGAAAGAAAGGAAAAAAAAGCTCATGGGAAATATCTAGAGATACAGATGGAGAAACTAGCACCCCAATGTTTACCACCAGCTCCCCCATCAGTTACCCTCCATAGAAGTAGGCACCTTCTCCTCCATCCTCCATGAAAGACAGAGAGCAGTTGTTTTATTATTTTTTAATGTTTATTTATTTCTGAGAGAGAGAGACACAGAGCATGAGCAAGGGAGGGGCAGAGAAAGAGTGAGACACAGAATGTGAAGCAGGCTCCAGGCTATGAGCTGTCAGCACAGAGCCTGATGCGGGGCTTGAACCCACAAACCGTGAGATCATGACCTGAGCCAAGGTCGGACACTTAACAGACTGAGCCATTCAGATGCCCCAGAAAGCAGTTGTTTTAAAGATTCCATGCAAAGAACCCCACCAGGATTTTTCTAATCACAACAGAAACCCATGCAGTGTGGGACTAAGAAAAGAAAAGCTTGATTTCTCTTCAATATGAGTCTCAACTTTTGTAATTGAGTGTAACCGGTAAAACAGGCCCCATACAGACTCCAAAACATGCAGCACCCACTCATCCCAGACTTATCTGACCAAACCAGCATTCTGTGAGGCCACCAATTCAGACCTCTCCACTCAGGGCAATCGTCACTCAGGCCCAGCCCACTTGGAAGCCCACCTAGAGAACACCACACAAACTGCAGGTAGATTAAAACCTATCTGTGAAAAACTGCTCCAAATCAATAACCAAAGACAATTCACCAAAAACTGGAAAGAATATGAAGACGCAAACTTCATGAAACCATATCGAAGTTGCCAATAACTCATGAAGAGGTTCAGACTCACTGGGAACAGGAGAAACGTGAAGGAAAATATTTCTCTATACTGTTGAGAAGATTCCTTCACCTGGCTAACTCCCACCCATCCTCCAGATCTCAGCTGAGATTCCTCTTCCACAGAGATGTTATTTTCTTTGTAGCTCTTATTACTGGATATGATGGATTTATAGATGCATTTGTGAGTTTAATTTCTGTCTTCCATGTAAGCCATGGGCTCCATGAAGGGAGTAACAATGTCTGGTTTTGTTTTGTTTTTTCACCGTTCTGTCCCCAAGACTTAGAAGAGTGGCTGGCAACAGTAGATGCTGAATGAATATTTGTTCAGTGAATGAATGAAGGAAGCACAATTAGTTCTTTTCAGGAGCCTGGCATAGGATTTCACCTCCATGTTCACAACACCAAGACAGACCAATCTCTCTTTGGAAAGTTCATTGGATTAATGGGCACAATTGCTGCCTGACACTCGTACTGCCCCAATCAAGTTCAAAGAGCAAGAGGAACAATAACTGTTCCAAACCCCACACACCTATCTGGAGATAAATGCAGGAGAATTACCTAACACCTTTGCATGGGAGTATCACTGGGGAGCCTGCTGATTTAATGTTCCTAAAAGGTGTAGCAGAGGATGCTACCGACGTGTAGATTCTCCGGAAACTTAAGCCTTTAAATTCTACTGCACGGGGGCTGTCAGAAAGCAATATTTTGTGAGCTACAGATTCCAATAAAACTCACTCTGAGATGATGAAGCCTTCCTTGGTAGCCTAAGGGCTGATATATGAATAACCTGCCAGCATTATGCTGTGTCACTTAAATATTACTTTGGAGATTTGTCAGGAGAAAATTTAAGTAAAATTAAAGTTCAAATGGAAATGAAAAATTAAGGTATGATCAAAGCTATAATCTCATACTGGATTTAAAAAAAACTGTAGAGGAAAGTCCCATTTAAGATTTCCTGTTTTGTATTTATGGATCCATACTAAGGTATTCCCACTGTGCCTTGTTTAAAAGGCTGATATGCAGGGTTTGGGCCTCCCCCCACCCCTTATTTAGATTCTGAACCTAGCTCCAGGGGAAAAACAGCATCTCAGTTTCTATGGGCAATCCAATTTTAATCATTTTTGCTTTATTGGAATTTTCATAGGAGTCCAGGTACAAGAGATTCAGAATTAATCTAAGTCATAAACAAAGCAAAAATGGGGAGGAACGGAGTGAATGATAATTTAATGCCTATAAGGCATGGCTCCTTTTTCCTAAAATATGCAGTATGGTGTGGAATAGGAGAGGGGACCAAAGTACTATTTGGAATCAAGCCCCTCAAAGTCAGAAGCACACCTGAAGTTTATCTAAAACACGGGTGTCTGTGACTCCCACAAACAGCTTTTCTCCAGGGTTTCAGAATGTTCCCTGCTACTTATCAAACCGAGAGAAGCAGCTGTGATGGAGAGAAAGGTGACAGCAAGCAGAAGTCTGGAAGCCCCTGGAGAGAGACACAGCTTGACCGTGGAACTGAAATGCAGACTCCAAAAAGACTAGCTTACCAGAGACTGAGCCCTCTGTGGCCTGTCTGCATATAATCCTCTGCCAATGTGGCTCATGTGCTACAGCATGACAGCAAATCCCAGAGGGAACAGGGATGATACCCAATGTGCCTTGTGCTGTAACGATCCGTCAACACCATGATGATCATATTAATGAAACTAGTGAAGCATCCTCTCTAGTTGATACCAGCAGCCTCTCTGAGTCTAAGTTAAGGCAGCTTTTTCTGGAACCAAAAATAATAAATATTATTTTCTAACTTTAAGTTTTCTATATCAACCAAAAGGACAGTTAAAAAAATCACACACAGAATACTGAAAAAAAAATTATTAACCCAAAATAAGATGAGAAAAGAGAAATGGAGAAACAATGGATAAAAGATACAAATAGAAAATAAAACACAAATGGTAGACTTCAACACAACTCTATCCGTAATACCATTAAATGTAAATGGCCTAAACACTTCATATGAAAGGTATAGTTTCATAGATTGAATCAGAAAGCAAGATTAACTGTATGCTATTTATAAAAAATACAAGCAAGAGAGCAAGAAAGGACGTGCAAGACACAAGCCACAGTCATTATATAAATTTATCTCCACAGTAACATCCCATCACTTTTTCCATATTTTATTCATCAAAGGTGATTCATAAGCTTAGCTCACACTCAAGTGGAGGAGATTTTTAAAAAGTGTGAACACCAAGAGTCAGAGACAATTGGAAGCCATTTTAGAAGCTATCTAAACAAATCTAGCAAGAATGATCAGGGAAAAAGTAGAGGCAACACAAATTACCAGTATCAGGAATTGAAGAGGCAGTATCACTATAGATCATACAAATATTCAAAGGATAATAAGGAGATAAAACGAACAACAGTGTGTCAGTGAATACAACAACCTGGATGAAATGGATAAATTCCTTGAAAGACAAAAGTGCCAAAGCTAACAAAAGAAAGAATAAATAGAAAATAATAATAGCCCTATATCTATTAAACAAATTGAATCCATAATTTAATATTTCCCCCCAAAGAAAAACCCAGTGTCTTCACTAGTAATTTCTATCAAACATTTAAGAAATAACATAAATATTTCCCACACTTTCAAAACATGTCTTACAGAAAATAAAAGAGAACACACCCAACTCATTTTATGAATCCAGTCACATACAAACAACAACAAAAAATCATACACCAATATCATTCATGAACTTTGATGCAAAAATCCTTAATAAAATATTTGTATATTGAATCCAACGATAGATATATAAAAGGGATACTGAGATTTACCTCAGGAAAGCATTGGTTCAATATTCAAAAAGCAATTAGTTTAATTCATCTCATTAAGATAAAAAAGGATAGGGGTGCCTGGGTGGCTCAGTCAGTTAAGTGTCTAACTTCGGTTCAGGTCATGATCTCATGCTTTGTGAGTTCAAGCCCCAGGTCAGGCTCTATACTGACAGCTCAGAGCCTGGAATCTGCTTTGGATTCTGTGTCTCCCTCTCTCTCTGCCCTTCTCCTGCTCGCGCTCGCTCTCTCTCTCTCTCTCTCTCTCTCTCTCTCTTTCAAAAATAAATAAATAAACATTAAAAAAAGAAGAATAAAAAGGAGAACAAATCATATGATTTTTCTCAATAGATGCAGGGAAAACATTTGATAAAATTTAACACCCGTTCTTTTTTTTAAAAAAATTCTTCATCAAACTTGGGGTACTTGGTGGCTTAGTAAGTTATGCATCTGACTTCAGCTCAGGTCATGACCTTACTGTTTGTGGGTTTGAGCCCCAAGTCAGGCTCTGTGCTGATGTCTCAGAGCCTGGAGCCTGCTTCCGATTCTGTGTCTCCCTCTGTCTCTCTCTCTATCCCCTGTTCATGCTCTGTCTCTCTCTCAAAATAAGTAAACATAATTTTTTTTATTTTTATTTCTTTAATATGAAATTTATTGTCAAATTGGTTTCCATACAACACCCAGTGCTCATCCCAGCAGGTGCCCTCCTCAATGCCCATCAACCATTTTCCCCTCCATCAACCCTCAGTTTATTCCTAGCTTTTAAGAGTCTCTTATGGTTTGCCTCCTTCCCTCTCTGTAACTTTTTTTCCCCCTTCCCCTCCCCCATGGTCTTCTGTTAAGTTTCTCAGGATCCACATATGAGTGAAAACATACGGTATCTGTCTTTCTCTGTATGACTTATTGCACTTAGCGTAACACTCTCCAGTTCCATCCACATTGCTACAAACGGCCAGATTTCATTCTTTCTCATTGCCAAGTAGTATTCCATTGTATACATAAACCACAACTTCTTTATCCATTCATCAGTTGATGGACATCTAGGCTCTTTCCATAATTTGGCTATTGTTGAAAGTGCTGCTGTTAACATTGGGGTACAAGTGCCCCTATGCATCAGCACTCCTGTATCCCTTGGGTCAATTCCTAGCAGTGCTATCACTAGGTCATAGGGTAGATCTATTTTTAATTTTTTGAGGAAACTCCACACTGTTTTCCAGAGCGGCTGCACCAGTTTGCATTCCTACCAACAGTGCAAGAGGGTTCCCATTTCTCCACATCCTCGCCAGCATCTATAGTCTCCTGATTTGTTCATTTTAGCCACTCTGATGTGAGGTGATATCTCAGTGTGGTTTTGATTTGTATTTCCCTGATGAGGAGTGACATTGAGCATCTTTTCATGTGCCTATAGGCCATGTGGATGTCTTCTTTAGAGAAGTGTCTATTCATGTCTTCTGCCCATTTCTTCACTGGATTATTTGTTTTTCGGGTGTGGAGTTTGGTGAGTTCTGTATAGCTTTTGGGTACTAGCGCTTTGTCCAATATATCATTTGCAAATATCTTTTCCCATTCTGTCAGTTGCCTTTTAGTTTTGCCTGCTTCTGATTCTGTGTCTCCCTCTTCCTCTCTCCCTGTCCCCCACTCATGCTCTGTCTCTCTCTCTCAAAATAAATAAACATAAATTTTTTTTAAAAAAATCTTCATCAAACCAAAAATAGAAGGAAGCTTCCTCAATCTGATTTTTTAAAATGTCTATTTAAAAAACCTATAAAGAGGCGCCTGGGTGACTCAGTCAGTTAAGCATCTGACTTCAGCTCAGGTCATGATTTGGCAGTTCATGAGAACGAGCCCCACATCAGTTTTTGTGCTGACAGCTCAGAGCCTGGAGCCTGCTTCAGATCCTGTGTCTCACTCTCTCTGCCCCTCTCCTGCTTACACTTTGTTTCTCTCCCTCTCTCTCTCTCTCAAAAATAAACATTAAAAAATATTTAAACCTATAGATAACATCATATTTAATGATAAAATAATGAATATTTTTCTCTTAAGGTCAGGAATAAAGCAAGGATTTCCATTATCAACACTTCTATTCAACATCTTACTGAAAGTCCTAGTTAGTGCAATAAGGCAAAAAAATACAAATAAACAAAAGGCATAAAGATTATAAGGGAAAGAAGTAAAACTGTAATTATGTGCAAATGACATTACTTTCTACATAGAAAAACCTACTAAATCTACAAACAGCTCACCAGAAGTAATGAGTTTAGCCTATTTCTATGTATAAGGTTAATCAATAAGTCAATTAAATTTTTATATACTAGCAATGAACAAGTGGAAATAAACTTTTAAAATTTAAAATAGGGGCGCCTGGGTGGCTCAGTCGGTTAAGCGTCCAACTTCAGCTCAGGTCACGATCTCACTGTCCGTGAGTTTGAGCCCCGCGTCGGGCTCTGTGCTGACAGCTCGGAGCCTGGAGCCTGCTTCTGATTCTGTGTCTCCCTCTCTCCCTGCCCCTCCCCCGTTCATGCTCTGTCTCTCTCTGTCTCAAAAATAAATAAACGTTAAAAAAAATTTTTTTTAATAAATAAAATAAAATTTAAAATAGTATCAAAAGACATCAGATAACTAGGAAGAAGAAAGATTTATAAAACCTCTACACTGAAAACTACTTAAAGAAGACCTGAATAAATGCTTAGATATAACATGTTTGTCACGTTTTAACAGTCTTCCCCCATTGATTTATAGATTCATTGCATTCCCAGATACAATCTCAAAAGAGTTTCTGGTGAAACTCAAGTATCTCATTCTAAAACATGTATGGAGGGGGTGCCTGGGTAGCTAATCAGTTAAGCATCCAATTCTTGATTTAGGCTCAAGTCATCATCTCATTGTTCGTGGGTTCGAGCCCCACATCAGGCTCCATGCTGGCAGTGCAGAGTCTACTTGGGATCCTCTCTCTCTGCCCCTCCCCTGCTCACACACACTCTCTCTCTCAAAATTAATAAACTTAAAATAAAATAAAGGGGTATCGGGGTGGCTCAGCTGAGTGTTTGACCTCAGCATGGATCATGGTTTCGAGGTTCCATGAGGTCGAGCCCCATATCAGGCTTGCTGCTGTCAGCATGGAGCCTGCTTCAGATCCTCTGTCCTCCACTCTCTCTGCCCCTCCCCTACTTACTCTCTCTCTCAAAAATGAATAAAAATTTAAAAATAAATAGATTAATTAATTTTTAAAATGTATATGGACATGCAAGCCACCTGGAAGAGCCAAAACAATCTTGAAAAACGAGAACAAAGTTGGGACACTTACACTTCCTGATTTCAAGACTTAATATGAAGCCATAGTAACCAAGATAGTGTGGTATTCATAAGATGGACAATAGATCAATGGAACAAATTAAAGAGTTCAGAAGAAGGCCCACACAAATATGATCAATTGATTTTTGACAAGTCAATTCAATGAGGAAAGGAAAGCCTTCTTAACAACTGGTGGTGGAACAAGTACATATCCATAAGGAAATAAAAGAAACTCTGACCTCGACCTCACACCATACAGAAAAATTAATTTGAGATGGATCAGAGACCGAAACACAAGCTTGAAATCATAAAGCTTCTATGAAAACACACACACACACACACACACACACACACAAGGGAATATCTCAAACCTTGGGGTAAGCAAAGTTTTTTAGAACCCAAAAAACACTACCAAAAAAGGGGGGGGGAAATGATAAGTTGGGCTTCATTAAAATTTTAAAATGGCTGCTTACCAAAAATGGCTGCTCACCAGTAAGAAAAGAAAAAAGAAAAATTTTCAATACATGTATCTGACAGTGGACCATTATCCAGAATATGTAAAGAACCCCTACAAATCAATAATAAAACAATAAACAATCCAATTTAAAAATGGACAGACATTGACATAAACTTTCCACTAGAAGATAAGTGGCCAATAAGCCCATGAAAAACTGTTCAACATTATTTCATCATCAGGGAAATGCAAAGTGAAACCATAATGAAACACCATTTCACCTTGTCTGAAATGACTGTGATAAAAAATAATGACAATACAGATATTGGTGAGGTTGTGGAACAACTCACTCTCCTACATTGCTATGGGAATGAAAATAGTATAACCACTTTGGAAAATTGTCTGACAACTTCTTATAAAGTTAAACACACATCTACCCTATGACCCACCAATTCTACTCCTGGGTATTTACTGAAGAGAATGCAAGTATGTGTCCACACAAAGATTTGAAAATAATTGTTCACAGAAGTTTTATTCAGAATAACCAAAAATTGGAAACAAATTCCCATTTACTTGTCGATGGATAAAAAAATTATGGACTACTCATACAATAGACTACTCCTCATCAATAAAATATAAAAAGGGAAGAACTGTTGATATGCACAAGAGATCAGTCACTAAAACATTTTGTTGTGTGAAAAGAGCCAGGTCAGGGCGAGGGTGCAGGAGGAGAACATATTGTATGAGTTCATTTCTATGGAGCCCAAAAACTCACAAACTTAATCTATGGTGATGAAAATGAGAACAGTGATTGACCCAAGATGTGATAAGAGTGTGTGGACAGAGTCACAAGAGGACTTTCTAGGGTGATAGAAACATTCTACATCTTGTTTGCAATGATGGTTACATGGATATATACAATTGTCAAAATTCATCAGATTGAACTCGGGATCTGTGCATGTTTTCCTGTATGTTTTTTTTAAAATCACATAGTACACATGACTCCAGATTTCTCAAACTCAGTCCAACCTGCACTCTGCAGAATACTGAATTTTCCAACACTCACTTTCTGAGTTTTTCCCAACAAGCCAGTCCCTGGCATACCCTGTAGTCTTCGTGAACGTTTCCAGCCAATTATGTAGGACCAGATTGTCACAAGTGGTAACAAAGGTCTTTACTTTCCAGCACTCTAGAAAACCAAACCCTGTCATTTTGAGACTTAGAGACACTAACACTCCTCCCCAAGATTTTATCTTACTATTGCTTCAAAATTAAACATACTGCCTGTGTTATACCTCTCACTACTAAAGTTACAAAACCAGCCACCTACAGTGTGTTTTGTTTGAACCGCATAGCATTTTTTTAATTTGAGCCAGATAATTAGAAAATTTCACACAAAATCCAAACTTCCAGATTTTCTTAAACCATCAGTAGATCCAGCAATAATCAACTGGTGTGCTATAAAATATGGCAGCCCTCTTTTCAAAAGGCAGTTGATCATTCTTTTATTTAAATGTATTTCTTTTTAAAGAACTCATTTCCTGTTATGTCTACAAAAAAAATATATTCAATAGTAACATAACAGTATTTTTTTCTAGCTGGAACTTGTCAGCTACAGAAAAGTCCAGGCTGCACTCTGCTTTATGTTTAAAAGAGAGAATACAAAGTGTTGATGACATATTAGTAACTAATAGAGTCCGTTCTTGATAAAGACTTAAAGAGGAGAGAAAATTAAAAAGGGAGTAATTTTATCACACTGCAACTTAACTATTATTTAATGCCAAGTGTGTGTAGCACCTACAAGCAGCTCCTGGTCTACCTAAAATCACCCTGCATGCAACCAGTAACATTTATCCTGAAGTGAGAAATAATGGCCTCAAGTCCAAATTCCTCTATTGAACTGTAAGCTCCCTGAGGACCAGGGATGATGTGTCTTAGTGATTTTTACATCTCTGGAACCAAATACAATATCTGGCTTAGAAAATTAACATAATTTTTCATTACATGGACTCATTGGGTACTGGTTATATAAACTTCTGTCAAAAGGGAAACTGGAATGCAGTGGGGATGCAGACTTTTAAAACAGCATGGGAGCAGTCTTCTACTCTGCTAATGGAGAACTTCAAGTGCAGAAAAGACCAAAGTTGCAGAGGCCACCAGGAACATAGTCTTTCTAAGACATCTTGAACTCAGGTAAAGATATCACTTTTTATAAAATGCTACACCCAACTTAAACATCCATCTAATTTATAATTTAGTGCATGCTTCAGACAGGTCTAACTAGTTAAAGGATTTGGGGCCCAGGGCTAGATCGCCAAGGTGGAATGAAGGAGCTATCTGTGAGAACAGCATAGAAACACCTCAGGAGGGGCGCCTGGGTGGCTCAGTCGGTTAAGCGGCCGACTTCAGCTCAGGTCACGATCTCACGGTCCGTGAGTTCGAGCCCCGCATCGGGCTCTGGGCTGATGGCTCAGAGCCTGGAGCATGCTTCTGATTCTGTGTCTCCCTCTCTCTCTGTCCCTCCCCTGTTCATTCTCTGTCTCTCTCTGTCTCAAAAATAAATAAACGTTAAAAAATAAAAAAATAAAAAAAATAAACTTAAAAAAAAAATTAAAAAAAAAAAAAAAAAAGAAACACCTCAGGAGAACTCTGGGGCACAGAGGGAGGTGCCTTTCATAGCCAGGATACCAATGACCAGTAATGACCTAATAATAATATTAGCAATGGTAAGTAACAATGACATTAGTATTTAGCAAGCCTTTATCTGCACCAAGTGATTTTCATGCATCCTCTCATCTAATCTTCACTCTAATCCTATGAAACAGGAAGCATAATTATTCCCACTTTACATATGGAAAACTCTAACAGACTCTCACCTCCTGGTATCATACATTTGTGTAATCCTTTCCATGAGTGTAGGTAGGAGCTGTGACTAGCTTCTAACCAACAGAATATGGCAAAGGGGATGGCGTGTTTGTGATTATAAACCTGTCTTGCTAACAGACTGTTTGGCTGACTTTGGAGAAGCATGATGCCATGCTGTGAGCTATCATCCTCAGAGGCCCATGTGGCAAGGAGTTGGGGGAAGCCTCCAGTCAATAACCCACAAAAAACTGAGGCCCTGAGTCTGGGAGCATGCAAGGAACTGAACACTGCCAACAAACACATGAGCTCAGAACCAGACCCATCATCACTTGAGCCTCAAGATGAGAATGGAGCCTGGTCAATATCTTGAATTGCAGCTTTGTGAGATCCTGAGCAGAGGACCCGGTCAAACTGCACCTTCACTCCTGACCCACAGAAGCTGTGCCCGAATAAATGTGTGTTGTTTTTAAGTGTGTGGTAATATTGTTATGCAATAATAGGCAACTAATACAAAAACCGAGGCGTCCATAATTTGCAGAACTAGGAAGATGTACAACTTGGATTTAAACCTGATTTCAGAGTTGTGCTCTCAGCCTCCCCAGGGAGACCTGCCCTGAGAGAAAGTTATGCAAGGCTGTGATCACTCTCCTCTTTCTGCCTAAGAGTTTCTGATACACATGTCAAACGTGTGAGCCCTGCTACCCATGCCAAATGTGTCTGTGATGAGTGAGGAAACATTGTGTCCTCCCCTGCTTCACTGAGAGTTCCACAAAAGAAGGACAGCTTGCGTCTTGTTCATGCTATAGCCACAGAGCAACAGCCTAGTAGCTGATACACAGAGGGGCTTTATTGTGAAACGAAAGACAGGGCAAACAGTGGAAAACCTAAGAGTTTGCAGAAACTGTTCTCGGATCATCATGCACATAATAGTCACCTGGGGTGCTTGTTAGATATGTACAGTCTTAGGCCCTATCCCTAAGATTCTGACTTGATAGGCCAGACTCGGAAATGAAAAAGCTACACAGTTAACAAGGATCCCAGGCATCTGATGCAGCTCATCTTTAGACTGCATTGTAAAAAAACAAAAACAAAAAACAAAATGTTAAGGAAAATGGAGGCAGAGCCATGCTAGAAGCTAGAAGTGAACACAAGACATGAAAGGGTCAATTCCAAAAGGAGAGTCTTAAGCAGAAGCTCTCAGTCCTGACTGCACATTAGAATCACTCAGGAACCTTTTTTTTTTTTTTTTAAGTAGGCTTCACACCCAGTATGGAGCCCAAGGTGGGGCTTGAACTCACAACCCTGAGATCAAGACCTGAGCTGAAATCAAGACTCAGATGCTTAACAAACTAAGCCACCCAAGCACCCCTCTTGGGAACTTTTAAAATGAAAATCCAAGCTCCACTCCCCAGACCACTCATTTCTGAACCTTTATGGGTAGAAGAATATGGGTATCAGTTTTTTTTTTTAATTGAAGTAAAATTTATATAACAAAAAGTCACCATGTTAAAGTGTATATACAATTCAGCGTCATCTAGTATACTTACAATGCTGTGTGCAATCACCACCTATATCCTAGTTCCAAATCATTTCCACCATGCCAAAAGGAAACCTCATACCCATATGACAGTCTGTCCACACCACCCTCCCCTCAGCCCTGGCAACCTGCTTTCTGTTTTCTGTCCCAATGGGTTTGCCTATTCTAGAAATTTCATATGAATGGAATCACAATATATACAATAAACAGACAAAGGGTGGAAACAACCTAAATTTCCCTCGGCAGATGAAAGGATAAACTAAATGTGACATATCCATACAATGGAATATTATTAAGCCATAAAAAGGAATGAGGTACTGATACATGTTACCATGTAGATGAACTGTGAAAATATCGCACTGAGTGAAAGAAAGTGGCAGCATTTTTTAATGTTCCCAGGGGATTCCAAGGTGCAGCCAAGGTTGACACCCACTGGTCTAAGCAATAGATATAGTTCAGGCTGAGTTAAATCAGACAGGGGAGGGAGGGACATTTCACTGAAGATGACCATTTGTGGGTGCCCCAGCAACTGCAGGGATTGGGGGTGAGGCGTGACTGCAGCACCCCAGTCTTAGCATATGGTTACACAATTTAGATCCTCTCGATCTTCAGCCAGTCAATACGTTTCCTGGGTTCTCCAGTTCTAAGACACCGGAGGCCAAGGAACCCCATGAGTGGTCATTTGGATGTACATAGAGACCAGCCTTGATGCAGCCATGGTCCCAACTTAACTTTCCAAATTCCACCTGAAATTTGACTTGCCACTTCCAGAAAACCCAAAGCTCTGTCCCAAAGTCAAAGTGGGACACCCCTCCAGAATTCACTTAAGAGGAATAAGCTTCCAAAAACTACTCTGATGTGCATACCAAACTAGAATCGTCCCTGCTGACCTCTTCCCAATCAGGGGAAGCAACAGTGTTGGCACTCAAGTCTACTTGCATCACGTTTTAATGGAAAATATGGTCATGTCCCACACCCCACACTGGAGCTATGGCTTAATAACATGACTATTAGTACACGCTTTTCACAGCTAGATTAAACCCAGGAAAATCAGCCATGAAAATCCCAGTGACATTTCAGCCAAATGATTTGGGGGAAAACCAACAGAGGTGCCCCTTAACTCTGCCTTCTCTGAACAAAGGGGTTCAGTTGGCAATGCCAAATGTGCTTACTGCTGGGGTCTTTCAAACTGAAGCAAGCTGAGCATCAACTGTCCTTCCGCCCCAGGTCAGAAGTAGATTTAGACCAAAATAATAACACTGGCACAAATCTGAATAGACTGAACTCCCCCACAGCAATCCAGATTATTTTAATATGCATTCTCGGTGGCATAGTGTATTTCTCACAAAAGCAAATGAACATGCCCCTGCAATGAATTAAAACAAAGAACTAATAAGTTCAAGATATGAGTGGGGGGGTGAGAGTTGCTGACTGTACAAGAACACACTGCAGATGGTATTTCAAAGTCTAGACATCTCCATAATAAACGCCAACACTCCTGTTCGCAAAGAGACCTCAGACAATCTCAGACTGGAGGATCCACTGGGAGATTTGTCTCAAGCTTTTTGCTCCCACCCTTCCTCTCCAGACCTCCAGCCACCCACCCACATTCAAAGGGCATGTCTTGTAGACTTTACCAAGTAAATCTCTCTGGAATCCATTCATTGCTCTGCCAACCCTCTGACATCATCATAAACCAAGGCACATCCTAAGGGGTCTCCCCATTTCTCCTGTTCCTTGCTACCATATTTACTCCACACAGTAACCAAAGTAATATTTTCAGAATGCACATCAAACAGATCATGCTCTTTCAGCGACTCCCTATTGCTCTATGGATTAACAATTAGAAGAGCTCATCTTTAGTGAGCATGGATTATCTCATTTCATCCTTATGATGGCCTTTTTCTCACAAATGAGAGGTTAAAGTGGGATGCCCAAGGTGACACAGCTAGCTAGTGTAAAACTCCAATGCTTTAACACGAGACCTATTGTGATCCAGCCCCTCCCTTCTCCAACCTCACCACTTCATGCTGTCACTAGCCTTCCAGGCTCTAGCCACACTAACCTCTTTGAAGCCCTGCTAATTAGCTGCATTTCTTTTGACCTCAGAGCCTTCACATGTGCTCTTCCTCACCCTGAAATGCTGTTCCCACACTTCTTTATCTGGTTAACACATATCCACCCTCCAGGTCTCCCCTTAAGTGTCTTCTCACAAAGGAAGAATTTACTATTCTTAACAAAGCATTTTTATTGAAATATAATGCACATCCCAGACAATTCACCCACTTAGTGTGTAAAATTCAACGATTTTTAGTATATACACAGAGTTGGGTAACAAGCACCACAATCAGTTTTAGAACTTATTCATCACCGCCTAAAAGAAACCCTGTATTCACTAGCAGTCATGTTTCAATCCCCTCTCTCCCAGCCCCTGGCAATAACTAATGTTTCTGTCCCTATGGATATGCTTATTGTGGACACTACATATAAACGGAAGCATACAATATGTGGCCTTTTGTGTCTGGTCTCTTTCACTCAATATAATGTTCTCAAGTCCCTCCATGTTGCAGCCTGTATCAATGTGTCATTCCTTTTTATGAACAAATAAGAGTCCATCATATGGACAGGCCACATTCTATCTATCCATTCATCAGTTGATAAACATTTGGGTTTTTCCCACTTTTTGACTATTAAGAACAGTCCTGATATACCATGTGTGTGCACATTTTGTGTAGGCATGCTTTTGTTCCTCTGTAGTATATTTAGGAGCAGTGTTTGGGTCATATGATAACTCTGTATTTAACCTTTTGAGGAGCTTCTGTTTAAGGAAGCGTTTCCTTGCCCTCCAAGACTGAGGTTCCCTCTCCTCATTTGTGTATTCTCTTCACACCCTTTACTTCTCTTTCAGAGCAGTTCTGACAAATGTATCAATGACCCTGGTAACTCTCAGCTTAAAGCCCATAACTCCCTCTAGACCATCAATGTCCAATAGAAATACAATGCAGCCATGCATTTACTTTTATATTTCAGTAGAGGTTACATTTTTTAAAGAGTAAAACAGAACAGCCGAAGGTAATTTTAATAATATCATTTACTTAATCAAATTTATCCAAAATAACATTTCAGCATGTATTAAATATTTTTTAAATATTAATGAAACACTTTAAATTATTTTTTATATTAGGTCTTCAAAACCTAGTGTGTATATTTTTACACTTCCTGCACATCTCAGTTTGTACTCCCCACATTTCAAGGGCTCAAAACCACACATGGCTAGTGGCTACCTTCCTGGAAGGTGCAGCTCTAAACTGTTCACTCCCTGAGGGCAGGAACTCTGCCAGCTCTTGCCAATTATTGGATTCTCAGCCCCTGGTACAGTGGCTAGGATGTAACAGCTATCCCATGAATATCTACTGAATACTGAACAAATGAATCCAACCCAACTTCCACTCCTCCAAAAGTACTTTAAAAAATTCAACAGGCATACCGGTCCACCTGGTATCTTCATCAACTTGAATTTTTTTAAAAAAGGGAATGAAATGTGGGACTCCTGTATGCAATACTGTGGGTTACAAGGACTTTCCACTCTTCAGGCAAATAGTGTCTTTCTTGAAATCAGAACCAATTTCACACAGAGATTTTTAAGGGTGGCTATGTTTTATTTTATGATGCGTGATCCACTTTGAAAGTATGAAGTGCCTGTCTGGGGAAGCCTATTTAATTTCTTCCCTTTATTAAGAATTTTGGCTAATATTATTATAAAGGGAAGTAGCTCCAACAAGTGGGTGCACACACGTGCACACAGGTAAACACACACACACACACACACACACCTCATGAGCCCGTGGGGCAAATGAATCTAATAGCAGCTTCCTGACAGTCAGCCCTCTTTGTGGTGAGGAAATAATAACAAGCATGTATATGTCTGTATATATTCAACCATTCCCACTCTGCAAAGTTCAAATCTACAACTGATTTACTTTCTGGGCTCCTGAAACCAGGTTTGTAAAAATTACTCAGGAATGGAATGAGGTCAAGATTGCCCCTTAAGGACACAGGACAAGGCAAGTCAGCCATAGTCAGCACAGAGCTGGCCACACGTGACCACACCTAGACCTGTGGGACAGCAATTCCCTCCCATGGTCCTTCCTCAGCCAGGTCCCCATTGCCTGGGCTGCAGCCAGAAGCATTCAGGCACAGGTGCACTAAGCAAGTATTGCTGAATTTTATCAGTGGTTAGAGGGTTGTAGTCAATTACAGTGCATTAACAGACCTACTTCTTCACATGCTCTCCATCCAAGCCCTTTGCCATATGACTTCACAGTTCTTCCCACTAAAGAGTCAGAATGGACTTCTCCAACCCTTGATGTTGGGTTTACTCATGTGTCTTGCTTTAACCAATGGAATGTTGGTCTGCAATATGAGACCAAAAACTTGAAAACTGGCTGCTCAACCCTTCTTGTTTTCTTCTGCTCATATCAGCAGGATGAGAACATACTCAGGTGAGCCTACTGGTCCCAGGAGAAGATAAGAGCTCCTGATCCCAGAAGCAGAGCAGAGCTTCCCAAATGTACCCTGCCTAGATCAACCCACCCTGAGCTGACACATATCCACAGAAAATAGACAGTTGTTGTATTAAGCCACTAATTTGGGGTGGCTTGTTACACAGTACTTCTGTGGCAATAGCTAACTGATACAAGAGTCACTGTCCCTTATCTCTATAGGTTTTAACAAATATGAACAAATAACTCTGTGGGGATCCTACAACCGTCATTATTTACAACAAAGTGAACTGGAGAACTAGTTTGGCCCTGACACTTATCAGTTACCTGCCCAGAAACTGGTTATTCTTTTCTTCTTCTGCATCAATAGAGCCCCTATTTTACTCAGGTACTGAGCTGCCTTGTCTCTTAGAAAGTGTTGGCCTGGCGCCAGGAAATGGTTTAAGCAGGGTTTGGCAAACTATAGCCCAAGGACCAAATCTGGCCCACTGACTGTTCTTGCACGTAAAGTTTCATTGGAACAAAGCCATACCCCTTTGTTATGCATTTTCTATGACTGTTTTCAAGCTACAATGGCAGAACTGAATAGCTATAACAGAGACTGTCTGGACAAAGAAGCCTGAAATGTTACCATTTTTTATTTTTAAAAAAGTGTTTTCCATTACCTAGTCTAAGGCTTAGATTCTAAGTTAATCATGTTACTCAAATCTCCCTTTGCCCTGGTTTTTTTAGGACTGGTCCTGAGACTCCATGCTGACTGTTGTATTGAGGTATTTCCCTCCTCCACTTCCTGTCAGCCCAGGACTGAGGTAGCTAAGATGCAGGAACTCTGCTGGAATTTGCTGGCAGAGATTTTAGTATAGAAAAGTGCAAGGAGACCCTCTGCCCCTTCATTCTTGCCTTTGTGTGTTGTCATGTAAGGACTTCATATTTGGATTGTGGCAGCCTCCATGACCATAAGGAGAAAGGCAAGAGCATCACAGGAAAGTCAACAAGAAACTCGTTGTCTCAAGCTCTTCATTTAGCAAACCGTGGAATTGGTTGTCTCCGGTCTTAGTACATGAGACAGTGAACCCCTGTTGTTCAAGATGTGTGGCTGGTCACTTGCCGGCCGGCACTGCCAGAGGCAGGTCCTCCTGGCCCCAAAAAGCCTAGAGTCTGTGCAAGGGACCAAGGAGGTAAAACCCCGCCACCATGATTTAGGCAAAGTAACCCATCCACTAATACTTAAACTTCACCTGATAGAGTCAGCATTTCCTTGGTCTTGCCAACCAGATCAACTTGTCCTCTCACAAAAGGGGTGGGGAGAAGCATGGAAGGTCCTGTCTCTGCTCATGCCTGCGGAATCAGAGGTGACACTGGACCTTCCTTCCTCTATGGGCCAAAGAGAAGAAATCAAGGACAGTGCCAGGCAGGAGAGAGGCAGCAACGGAACTGGTATTTATGGGGTTTTGGTCTGTGAACACAATTGAAACTGCATTCCTAGACATTAGGTTTAAGAATGGAAACTTGGGAGTCATGTCTGCTAGCATTCTCCTTCCCTCCAAACCAGAGGGAATAAATGTTGCTCTACCATGCCTGGGTGTAAGAAATGTCACATTCCTATTTCTGTAATTCCAGTTAAATCTTGTCTGAGTCCCTGTGTGCCTGGCAGGTGGGGAATTCAATCTTGTCATTACTGGGGCTCTTTCCCTTCTCCGTGAGTTTACATAAGAACATAACCTTACACATTGTTGGAAAGCCAGACAGGAACTAGGTCCCTGAAGTTCACCATTATTGCAGCTGCTCCCAGTCTGTTAACCGTTTGGGGGCCATATGCTAAAAGAGGACCCTCATATGGTCATTCTACTGATCACAGGCTTGGCCACAGGACGCTTGCTATAGTAGGTCTCCACTATATATGCAAACTCCAAAATGCCTTCTCTTAATCTCAGCTTCCCCTAAGACCAAGCCACTCTTACTTTTTCACCCCTAAACACAAATGCCAGCTCCTCTCCAACACTCCAAACTTTAGCAATGATTCAGCTAAGTCCTCCTCAATGGACCCCAGGCACCAAAGCTCTTCGCCTTACCTCTTCAATGAGGCAATGCAGAGATATCTGAGATCTTCAGAAGCCCAATCATGTTCACTCATTTAGGGGAGAGGGAGTTCTGAGAGTAGGAACTACACTCTCTTGTTCAAGTGCTATGTTTATCTTGCTCACCACTATAACCTCGGTGCCTGGCACAGAGTAGGTGCTATTAAGGCTGGCACATGGTAGGTGCTATTAGTGTCTGTTGAACTGAACTCTTGAAGTTGAAGCCATCAGCAGAAACCTGCCAAGCAACAGGATGGAAAACCAACCAATAGCAACAACAAAATTCAAGCAATCATAGCTTTGGGCTCTGAACACATAGGGCACCAGCCCAAGTTTAGGCAATTTTAATACAATAGTCATTTTGCCTCCAAACAAATTGGCATCAGCTCCAGAAGCCTCCTTCTGCCTCTTAAAGACAGCCAGTTTCTTTTTCTTTAAGTATGCAGCATTCCTCCCCAGGGTTGCAAAGGAGTATCCACCCCGCTACCACCAGCCAACGACTGCAGCCAACTGCCCAAGGTCTGATGTTTAATTATTATGTTTTAGTAGAAAAAACAAAATAATATCCACATCAATCTATAGCTATCATCACTTTATAGAAGCCAGATCCCATTTGTGGAAACTTTTGCACGATGATAACAAAATAAAGGGACAAGAACTCAGAGTCCCCAGAGTTATCCAGGAAGGAGGAAGTAAACAGAAAAATGCAGTGGTAAAGCAAAGTGAGTGAGGTCAATGAGTTGGCCAAGACCAAGTAGGAAGTGA
Source organism: Panthera tigris (assembly GCF_018350195.1). NCBI lineage: Eukaryota > Metazoa > Chordata > Mammalia > Carnivora > Felidae > Panthera > Panthera tigris. Next base: position 37,011,612 of record NC_056675.1, read on the forward strand.
TGTGGCCCTCTCCATGTCCCCAAATATCAAAGTCAACAAAACCCATCAAAGCTTTGTGTGAACGGTTTACACTTGTGGAAATCAAAGCAGGAACCAAGTTTCTTGCCAGCAGAGGGGGGTGGATAGAGGCAGCAAACATGTACTCAAGTGCCCAGGAGGCTTGGGTGGCCCTGAGATACTGAGCCCTCACCCCAATCTCAACAGAAATGTAGGGTAGGGATTGAGACATCCATGCACCACAGAATTTGTGGGCTTGAGTGCAATAGTTCCTGAGCCAATGCCCCTGGGACATCTCCCGGAGTCACCCCTTCCTACTAGGCTTTCAAAAAGATACTTCCCTAAAACCTCAGTTCCTCGACTCTAAAGCAGAGGTCATATTACATACCTTATCGGAAGTTATGGTGAGATTAAGAGATGATGAGAGTAAAGGTGTTCAGCACAGCACCTAGAATATGGAAAGCTCTCCATAAATATGAGCCATCTCCACCTACACCTCTAGATCTCAGAAGACAGAAGGATCCCCATGGACAAACTTGGCCCCAAAATCAAGCTGAGGAGCAGATTCCCTTAGGGATACTCAAGTCCTGCCCAAGACCTACTGAGTCAGAATCACTGAAGGCAGAACTCCGGAATCTGTATTTTTAAAGTCCATCAAGTGATCAATACAACTGCAACTTGCACTTGTTGTCTACATTTCTTTTACATTTTTTTTTTACATTTCAATCATTTTTAATATGTTCACAGATATGTACAACCATCACCAGAGTCAATTTTTTTTTTTTTTAAATTTTTTTTTTCAACGTTTTTTTAATTTATTTTTGGGACAGAGAGAGACAGAGCATGAACGGGGGAGGGGCAGAGAGAGAGGGAGACACAGAATCGGAAACAGGCTCCAGGCTCCGAGCCATCAGCCCAGAGCCTGACGCGGGGCTCGAACTCACGGACCGCGAGATCGTGACCTGGCTGAAGTCGGACGCTTAACCGACTGCGCCACCCAGGCGCCCCAACCAGAGTCAATTTTAGAACATTTCATCACCTCAAAAAGAATTCCCAGATCCCAGCACCTGGGTGGCTCAGTCAGTTAAGCGTCTGACTTCAGCTCAGGTCATGATCTCACGTCAGGTTCTGTGCTGACAGCTCAGAGCCTGGAGCCTGCTTCAGATTCTGTGTCTCCCTCTCTCTATGCCCCACCCCTTCTCTCTCTCTCTCTCTCTCTCTCTCTCTCTCTCTCTCTCTCTGTCAAAAATAAATACACATTTTTAAAAAGTCCCATACCCTTTAGCTATCACCCCATACCATTCCCCCCACCCCAGGCATAAGCAACCACTAATCTACTTACTGTCTCTATAGATTTCCCTATTCTAGACTTTTATATTAATGGAATCATTTAATATGTGACCTTATTGTGTATTGTTTCTTTCAGCATAATGTTTTCATGGCGCATCTATGACATAGCAGGTATCAGAACTTCACTCCTTTTTATGGCCACATAATATTCCACTGTGTGGCTACACCACATTTTGTTATCTATTCATCTGTTGATGGGCATTTGAATTATGTCTACCTTTTGGCTATCATAAATGATACTAGTCTAAACATTCATGCATAAGTTTTTGTATGGACCCCTGTTTTCATTTCTGCATGGACATATCTCCAAGGAAGATATACAAATGACCAACAATACATGAAAAGATGCTAAACATCATTTGCCATTGGAAAAATGCAAATCATAACCACAATGAGATACCACTTCATACTTCCTAGAATGACTAGAATCATACATACTAGGATGACTACACAATAACAATGGTGGTGAGGATGCAGAGAAAGTAGAACACTCATTACACTGCTGGTAGGAACATCAAGTGGTTCAGCCACTGTGGAAAACAGCCTGGCAGCTAAATATTGAGTTACTGTATCATCCAGCAATTCCACTCATAGGTATAGACCAACTTGGGCTCTTTTAATCTGTGGGAAATGAACTATTGGTACTTAGCAAGAACAAAGAGAGGGAAAGAGAGAGAAAGAGGAGTTACAAACCGTCTTCACAATAGGAGATCATTGCTATTTACTCTTCCTAGTGAGAATATCTCACTTTGATAAATTATTCTGGTGTTAAGACACAATTATTCATAAAATGTGACCCCTCAATGACTTCATCAGCTACGTACAAAAGAAACTACCCTAACCCTGGAGGAGATGTGCTGGGTTCGACTTGGTGAGCTGTGGTAAGTCTGATCTCTGTATTTTATGAAATATGAAGGGGATTTTCAAGGGTAATGTTGACTCTACTGAATTTTTTGTTTTTCCCATGTTGACTTTAGAACTTCCTGCATAAGGCCTGACTTTCCTGTACCTTTTATTGCTTCTAAGTAAATTTCCAGTTCAACATACTCTAGAGACGATTTGCTGAGAAACAAATCTCTCAAAAAAATGCTAAGAATATGAGCATAGTTATACTGCAGAGTTAACACAAACTGTATTTGTATATATGAAACACAATACATTTTCATGTGCAATGAAAAAAATGTCCTTCATTCTTACATAGACTGCAGGATGAGGGCTATCAAGGCACTTGCCCAGCAAGATCTTGGGTTCTGATCTGATTTGTGTTATAATACTCATCTTCGATGGATTCCATGTCATAATCACCCTTTTATCCTCCTCTCTTGGCAAGTTTTAGGCACACAGTGGTACTATACGTGTTTATTGAATGAACAGGAGACAGATGGCAACCAGGAGTTCCAGAAGTGCAATCAGGATTCCAGAAACTGTAGGTAGCTATCTCCAAGACACTGTGGCCAAATTCTCAGTCTCACCATGATTTCTCCAACTCATCTCAAACCCGATGTATAATCCTTGCTATAAACTCATGTTTATATGGACACAGGTGTGTGCCAGAAGCATGAGTTGTGTGGATTGCGCAGAGTTCAGCAAATCCATTTAGAAATCTCTATGTTTGGGTATTTCACTTGTGTCACCCTTCCTGCCTTCAGAATAAGACCTCCTCATTCCAAGTAACTAGAAAAGCCTACTATGTGTATATACATGCGCACACACACTCCTCTCCTTGGCTAACACTCTAAAAGACTCACCTTGGGTGCTTTTCATGGTCATCTGACACCAGTTCAAATTAAGGTGATCAGTCTTTGTGCCAATCATTTGATTCTGCAAATCATTCCTCTTATGACTGATTTTTTAATGCTTTATTGAGTTATACATATAGAAGTACGCACGCCAAGAGTGCACTCGATAAATTTATTACAAACTGAACACACTCATATAACCAACACCTAGACCCAGAAACAGATCATTAAGACCCCTCCCAGGATCCCCACCCCACTTTTAGTCACTATTCACCCCTGACTGCCAACTGCCTCAACTTGTCTCACCTGATTCTGTGCTATATGTTAGGCAGTGATTTCCAGTTGGGGACAATTTTGTCCTCTCCAGAACATTTGGCAGTGTCTGAAGAAAATTTTTGTGAGGTATGTTACTAGCCCCTAATGGGTAGAGTCCAGTGATGCTGCTAACCATGCTACAGTGCACAGGGTGGTCCCCCAAAAGAAAAATGTCCAGCCAAAAATGTCAATAGTGTCTCAGTTGAGAAATGCTGATGTAAACAGAGTCATAGACTATCTACTCTTTGTGCTTGTGGTCAATTTTAACCCTTTGATTCTAATCATTTAACAGGAAGCAAAAATGTCATTTGGAAGCAGGTAGAATCCCAAATGAAAAAAAAAAAATTCAGCGCTGCCCACAAACATGGTGCCTTTAAAAGTGAGTCTGATTTCAATTCTTTCTTTTCTCATTTTTGACTGATTTTTGTAAAAATGTCATCCCCTGGACTCAAGAGCCGAAGATTCTCAGAAAGCTGAGGTTTGCACAGGAATTTTGTACACACTCACACAGGTACATATGTCATTTACATTCACTCATCCACAGACACACACACCCAGAGACGTACACACCACCAAAGACAGACAGCAAGCTTCATGGTCCCATGAAAAGCAGAAGCACACCCTTCATTCCAGGGAAGCATTTATTTAATTCAGACTCCGATGGTCAAGCTGTTGCTAAGACCAGCTCTCAGTCTTCCCCCTCTAGGAAAGAGAGATGGATTATTTTTTTCTTTACTCAAGAATATAGATTTAAAAAACAAACACTTCTGCATCTCAAAGCAGGCTCTACTTCCTAAGCTGCACATATTGATCAGCATTTTATTGTCAATTTTCTTTTAGTTGAACTGGAAAAAAATATAATCTAATTATGTGTTTAGTGACAGTTGGAAATCAGTCACACTAAATCCAACAGAGTATGTTTGCGTGATTGAGGTGTTTAATTTGGGGACAAGGAAGCAGAAGCATTGGTCGTGTTTTAATGTAATTAGTACAGAATACCCCTAAAGGGTTGAAATATCAAAACAGCATGAAGCTCATTCTGAACCAAGAAGGGATTCTACCTCTGGAATTGAGTCAGGCAGGTTTGTGGCTGCATGCACCATTTAAGCCCTAACGTTTTATCAATGTCTCTTCAAGAGCCCATGGAATATAGAATAGGAAAGACTGAAATACTCCAAGTCTTGGCTACACTTCTATAAAGGGAAATAACCTGGCCTTGTAGATATCTCACACTGTGATTCTCGAAGCTGCTGATTCCCAGATTTTTTAATTTCATAAACCAGTAAAATAGTTTTTTAATTTGTGAACCAACATAAGGTTGCCTTTTGTGGGGGAGGGGCATAAAAAAGGACTTTTGAAAACTACCAAATTCAAATATATATGAAATTGGTAGTTGACAAAATATATATATGAAAAATATATGTATGAAGAAATATATATATATTTCACGTGTGTGTGTATATATATGTATGTATGTATATATATGTATGTGTGTGTGTGTATGTGTGTGTGTGTGTGTGTGTGTGTGTGTATATATGTACATCTCACCATAATCAGTCAAGCTAGATTAGGTTTTGCTGCAGTAACAAATGACTCCAAAGGAGTTGTTGTCCTCACTCATGCTGCATGTGCACTACATGTCAAGGAGCAAGGAGTGGAGGGGGCTCTGTTTCCACACTGAACTTACCCTAGGGCTTAAGCTAATGGAAGTTCCATCACCTGTCCGGGCAGCAGAGGGAAGATGGTGCTGAAGACCATGCACTAGGAATTAATTTCTCCAGGCCCGAAGTGATACACTGGTTTTCGTTTAGTAGATGAAGTACCTTCATCCCCAAACTCAATCCTAGTTATTTCCATACACTTTTACAGGGGATCTGATAGCACCCACTCCACAGAAAAAATCAAAATGGCCTCCATGGAAGTGTTAAACAGAAGTGAAAACTTGAGTTCAATTAGCTGAGGATGACACTGAAGCATTTCCCAGGAAAGCTTTCGGAAGCTCTATCCATCCATAACCTTGTTCCATTCCAGGGCAGGGCCTCTGCGTAAGCTGAACTGGCTTCCATTAGAGTAAATCACATTGACTCACAGCAAATGCAGATGAAGGACAAAAAGGTTCTTCTGACAAAGATTCACCTCTCTCTCCCTCCCTCTCTCTCTCTCTCTCTCTTTCTCTCTCTCTCTCTCTCCCTCCCTCTCTCTCTCTCTTTCTCTTTCTCTCTCTCTCTCTCTCTCTCCCTCTCTCTCCCTCTCTCTCTATCACACACACACACACACACGAACACACACACACACACAAACACACACACACACACCGCCCTCAACGCTGACCCCATTCAGCAAGCAGTGCCACTCCAGTGAGCACCTGGAAATGTTGCTTTGCTTCACTGATGTAAGCATAAGCAAGAAATGACCCTGACATCAAGGAGCTTACAGTCCAAGGGAAAGAAAGAAACTTGAGCAGAAGTGAGGGTAATACAAGATGGAGAAAAAGAGCCAAACTTGAAATTTGAGCAAAGCATGCACTGAGGACTGGGTCCCTGAGCCAGAGCCAGGCCAGCCAAGTGAGACTCACCTGGGGGCTTTTGTAAATGCAGATCCCAGCAGAGCCACTAAACATCAATATTTCTGGAAGACAGCCCCAGGAATTGGTATAAGTAATAAATACTCTTCTGCACGTGATTCAAATTCTCTTAAGGATTGGGGAAACGTTTAACTATGGAAAACACCAAAGAAGGCACTAAAATATACCCATAAATGTTGACTACTGTGTCAGCATCCTGTGTGCATGATCCCGATGCTTAGAGTAACCCTGCAAGGGAAACATCTGTGGGACTGACTGTGGGCTTTGTTGGTATCAGAGCCGAGCACCTAGGATGCTCGAATCCTGCCCCGCTGACCACTCTCCCCAAACAAGAGCCAGGTAAGAGTCATCTTCTGAGTTTTAGTACAATGTCTCCTATTTTCCAAGGTCACTTGGAAATGTTAAATAACCTGCTCAGTTCCCAAAGCTTGTAACTGTCAAAATGTGGGGTTCAAATCCAAATCTGTCTGACTCCAGAGATGTTTCCACTTGATTCAACTCTGGAGCCATCCTGGTTGTGGAGAATCCACCTGACATCCACTTTTGTTTTTAGATATTGTCTAAGGAACCTCTGCAAATATTTAGACAAGGGCTGTTTCTGAAAGGCCCTACACAGTCAGGGAGCCAGGAGTCCTGGGTAGGACTCCTAGTCCTGTTTCTGCACCTGCCTTCATTTTCTCTGTGTGTAAAAACAGCAAAAACAATCGTTGACAAATTCTTTTGTTTTTAGATATTGTCTAAGGAACCTCTGCAAATATTTAGACAAGGGCTGTTTCTGAAAGGCCCTACACAGTCAGGGAGCCAGGAGTCCTGGGTAGGACTCCTAGTCCTGTTTCTGCACCTGCCTTCATTTTCTCTGTGTGTAAAAACAGCAAAAACAATCGTTGACAAATTCCCTCCCCCAGCACAGACACAGAGGAAGGGTTAACTCCATTGGTTTTTTGAATAGATGCTTTCAGGGTCAATGATGATTTCACAGGACAGAAAATATCACAGTCACAGAACACTCTGCATTCAAATAGAATGTTTTCATTTTCAAAGGGCCCTCTCTTGCCATCTAATCTTATCCTCCTGACAGTCCCAGGAGAGAAGCAGACTTGGTATGCCTGACCTCACTCTGCAGACAGGAGACTAGGCACAGCCCTCCAGATGCCACAGAGGGAGTGCGATGATAGGTGAGGGCCACTGTTATTGCCAGCCCTTTCCCCCTACCTAATAGCCACTCCCAGACTTCCAGCAGAGGGGACAGGAAGACTGGGTCACTCACCTCTGCCAGTGGGGACCAGGACCCAACATTGCAAGGACTGGTTACTTGGTCACACACTGTCTGGGATCGCCATGCAAGAGGCCAACTCCTACCTATCCTGCAAGACTCAGCTGACACAGCAAATCCTCAGAGAACATTTTCCTAGAACCCCCAATATTGCGCCAGGGTCCCTTATAACTGCCTGGCCTTCCCTTACTACAGAACTTACCACAGTATAGGTTGTAGCATATTCAAATACATATCTGCCTTATGCTCACCATGTTACCTGCAGCACCAACAAAAATTAATAAGGTGAAACTTAATGTCTGTTGAGTGTGAATGATATACTTTTATGTGGCATCTTATTTAATCCTCACTATATCTGCAATAGTAATAGTAGGAACAATTAACAATCAGTTATCAGATGTGAAAATGGAACCACACAGAAGTTACATATCTTGCCAAAGAGCTAACTAGGAGGTGATGAAACTCAGTTTGAGCCCATGGAGTCAGATTTCAGAGCCTGTGTTCTTAATCGTTAGAGTCAGTGCCTTCCCAGAATCTATTAGTTGGTTAATAAGTCTTTGTTGAATAAATAAGCAAAGGTTCAAGAAGATGGATGGATGGATGGATGGATGGATGGATGGACGGATGATGGACGGATAGATGGATGGATGAATGGATGAGTGGATGGATGGGTGGGTAGCTGGGTGAACAAATGGGTAGATGGGGATGGGTGGGTATATGGTAGATAGATGGATAGATGGATAGATGTGTGGGTAGATGGGTGGTGGGAGGAAGACTTGAGCAGCATTATTTGCCATTTATTCAGGGTCCTCTAAAAAACCAAAGGAGTTCTCCCCACCTGCAGGTGGGTGGGTGAGGAGACTTGCCCATGAAATACCCATCATTTTGGACATTGCTCAGCCTTAGTCACTGCTCTCTGAACACCCCCTTTATTGATTAGGAAAGCCAAAGCCTGCATTAATAATTAATGCAAATTACAACTGTAACTGAAAGTTGTTGAGCTGATGACAAATTGGCAATCAATAATCAATAACTTGGCTATGTCACATTGCTGTCATTCCAGGACAGTTCCACTGAAAGATTTTTCAATCCCTCCATCAAATTAAGCAGGCTCATCAAGTCTTCCCTAACCATGAGGAGAAGGGGGTTGGGTATCCAATACTCACAGTTCACACTGGCATGCTCAATCCCTTTCTCTATCTGGGCCTGACCCTCAGTTCTGAGACTCCTCCAATCCTCCAGGTCAGCCTTTTTTTACTTTCTTATTTTTTTAATGTTTATTTATTTTCGAGAGAGAGAGAGGGACAGAGACAGAGTGCAAGTGGGGGAGGGGCAGAGAGACAGAGGAAGACACAGAATCCAAAGCAGGCTGTAGGCTGTGAGCTGTCAGCACAGAGCCCAATGCGGGGTTCAAACTCACAGACCATGAGATCACAACCTGAGCTGAAGTCGGACGCTTAACCGACTAAGCCACCCAGGCACCCCTTCCCTTATTCCAACCTTTGGATTAACTCAAGTGACTACCCGCCCATCAGGTATCTTCACCTTTCAAGGCTTTCCTTCAATCTGGCCTTCACTAAAAAGTAGAACAGTTATTGACAAAATTCACGTCAACCTGTATAAGGAACAGGTATAGGGAACAGGCCTCAGTATGGGATTAAGTTCTAAGCCAACTTGAAGAGGGAAAAGAAGTTGAACAGCTATCAAGAGAGGCAGTGTGGATTTTGCATAACTGAAGCTAGAGATCAAGGGGCCATGGAAGACACAAGCTAAATATGATATAAACTCTTTTTTTCAAAATTATAAACATCCATCCTCCCACACTGATAACTGTGCTTCAAATATTATTACTAAGGCCTTTGCTAAGGACAAGTCAGAAACATGGGACATTGTATGCAATACATTAAGAAGGCTCATAGACAGGCACATTCCTGACACCATCTACTAGAGGACTTTTAGGATTCTGGTTATATGTGTTCTATGTGTTCTTTCTCACTTCTGCTGTTGGAAAGCTGCCACAGTGAAGTGGTTAATAGTATGTGCCCAGAGACCAACCCAGTGCATTCTAATTCAGCCCCATCTTTAAGTGACTGTATAACACCAGGCAAATTATGCAATATTCCTAGTCCTCCATTTCCTCATCTATAAAATGGGTATGCTTCATTCATTAATCAAATTCTAGCTGAGCATATGCTAAACACCAGAGACAATGGTAATCATGAACAAGCATGGCCCCTACCCACATTGTGATTATAGTGTAAAAGGGGTCAATTATTCATGAAATATCATGCCCAAAGAAATAGGTGGCTATAGTTGGGCTTCGACCTACAACAGAAAGACACCTGATACTATGAGAACAGGTATGAGGAATTTGCTGTGACTGAGTCAGTGTGGCCAGGTTTCCCTGAGACAGTGAGTGGTAAGTCAGCTTACAGATGAGATGTTTACCAGGTGAAAGAGTGGGAGAAAGAGCTTTCTAGGCAGAGAGAGCAGGGTGTGCAAAGGCCCTGTGGCAGAAAACAGTATTGCAAATAAAGGAGCTTTAAAGAGACTAGAGAGAGCAAGTAAACATGCAAATAATGATAATACCAGCCTCACAGAGAAGTTGCAAGGAAACTGAGACCCTGTCTATAACAAATTCAGTAAATGACTAAACTGTAATTTCTTCTGAAACAGGAGGGATAAAGTTCCTTGGTGGTATTTCCCATGAAAGGTTGCTATGGACTCAGAGGCCACGTTGAACATTCTCCTTGACAGCTCCCCCTCCCCCCTCCAGCCAACTGGACACAAATGCACCCTTAAGGTTGTGATACCTGGGGCAGGGCCCAGGATGATTTCAGTCAAGATCAAATATCAAGAACCACACGGAATCTGCAAAACGGGAGGAAGCAGCTTTCAAAACTGTGGTTGGTTTCTACTGAGCGTCTTTCAGATGGAAATTAAGCAGCTCTTCACCAGCGCTGGAGAGAAGAGCCTCTTGCCGCCTGAGAGAAAGGGCTGATGAATCAGGCACACTGGTGGATCAATCAGCCTGCGCGTGTGAACAAGTTTATGGTGGAAATGAAGGGTTTTATTTGTTTGGCAAAACACTATGTGGTTTAATCGCCAGGAGGGAGGAGTGTGTAAAGCAGCAACACGGTGGCTGTTGGCCTGGGTTTTCTGGAAGGGGGAGGCAGTGAGGATCAGGACTTCCGTTTCATCTGCAGCCCCCTTGCAGAGGGAGCTGGGGAAAGCTTTGCAGCCATCTGCGAACTGTTTGCATCTCGTCTGGCTGGGCAGCTGTGCTCCAAACAAGGGTGGATGGGGCAGCTCTTGCCCCTGTGTTTGGAGAGACATGGGAGGGAAACTAACAGAGGTGACAGAAGGCAGACGCTAGGGAGCACTGCCCAGGCGTGGGGGCTGGAGTATCCAACCCACCCGCCCCTAGGCCACTAAAGCAGTCCAGAAGGGTCTTCTCAATTGATCCCCATCCTTGTGCTTACAGACAGTCCTTCATATGGAGACACACGAACACACACTGTCACCCCACACACTGAATTGCCAGATGTAGCAAGTAAAAAGGCAGGACGCCAGTTAAACTTGAATTTCAGATACACAATGAATTGCTTTTATGTCCCAAATGTTGCACTGGGATATACCTATACTAAAAAATTTGTTAATTGAAACTCAAGTTTAACTGGCAACCCTAGTCCCATACAACCTAAGACTTGGAAACTCATACAGAAAGAAACACACACACACACACACACACACACACTTGAGTGTACGTGAGTCTTGCAGTATCCAAAGTCAAAGAGAAAAGGCAAGGGCCAAAATGGGGGTCCCTATCCGTCCACATCTCCCCGTTTTTTGTCCCTGGGCTCAGAACAAGCCGAGTCCCTACCAACTCAGGGACACTTGGCATCCGGGTCCAAGTTGGGAGTGGAGGTGCCATGATACAGCAGGACGCTGACCAGCACCTGCCCAGTTCAGGCTTCTTGGCTCTGGCCTGGAAGACACGGCAGACTCCAATAGGCCTTGGCGAGGATGGGAAAGGGGCAGGGGCTCTAAGACTGCAGGGTCATCTTGGAGTCCTCCATCTGGGGATCTAGTGGGAGCCTCGTTTCCTTTGGTCTGCTCCTACTGCCTCTGCCCCAATCTCTGTCCCTGCCTTTCAGTCACTGGCTGAGCATTTCCTAAGGCCCTGGCACTAGACTTGGTACTGAAGACACAGCCCCTGGTCAAGCCACAGCCTGGCCTGCTGTACATTCAGCAATGACCTCCCAGCTCTTGCTGAGTGTGCACAACAAGCCAAGTGTGTGGAAGTGGTGGTTACTTCACTGAGTCCTGCAGCCCAGGGAGGCAGCCATTATTACTATATATTTTCACCATTTACCTTTGAGGCAACTGAGGCCAGAGCAAAATCAGCTTACTCAAGCACACACGGGTAGGGAGTGGCAAGGCCTGAAGGAGGCAAATGCCAACTTTGGAACTTGCAGTAATGTCACCAAGAATGTCTGGGAAAGGGAATTTTCCCTCTGGAGTGAAGCCACCTGTTAGAGTCGGAAGCCAGAGTCCCTGCTAGGGGTGGTACCAGGGTGTGGACTGACCTAGATGAAAGTGAGGCAGAGAATGCCATTCTAACCAATGCCCTCAGGCTTCGGAGAATGATCCCCGTAGAGGATGGCACCATGTAGAGCCTTGGAGAGCTAGCAGTGGGGGAACATACTTAACCAGGATACAAATTTCAGCACAGATTACCCTCTAATCTGGATATCCTGTTCCTAGGAACATCTTACAAAAACACAGGCACAGAGAATCAAGTGATGTATGTTGGAATATTCATCACAACACCATTTGCAACAGGGAAGAAGCAGAAACCATTCAGAGACCTATCAGTATAGAGCTGGCTAAAGAAAGTACAGTGCATCCACACAGCACAATAACTGCCTGGAAAGGACAGTGGAATCCAGGTTCCAACATGAAATGAGGTCAAAGATATACATCACTGAGTTAAAAGGAGGCTTTTCCAAACAATAACTATAGCATTATCCCATTTGTATTTTTAAAAGATTAAAATGAAACAATTTAGGAGCACCTGGGTGGTTCAGTCAGTTAAGTGTCCAACTCTGGATTTTGGCCCAGGTCATTATCTCACAGTTCATGGAATCAAGCCCCGTGTCAGACTGTGCACTGACAGCTCAGAGCCTGCTTGGAATTCTCTCTCCCTTCCCCTTGGCCGCTCCCTACCCACCTCTCCCTCAAAATAAATAAACTTTTTAAAAAATTAAACAATTTGTGTGCAGATATACATGCTTGCACACACACAAAGAAAGGTGTGGAATGATATACCTCAGCCCCTCCCAGTGTTACTTCTGAGAAGCAAGACTGAAGAGAAACAGGGGTGCCTGGATGGCTCAGTCAGTTGAGCATCCGACTTTGGCTCAGGTCATGATCTTGTGGTCTGTGAATTCGAGTCCTACGTCGGGCTCTGTGCTGAGAGCTCAGAGCCTGGAGTCTGCTTCAGATTCTGTGTCTCCCTCTCTCTCTCTGCCCCTCCCCCACTCATGCTTGCTCTCTCTCTCTCTCTCTCTGTCAAAAATAAATAAACATTTTAAAAATAATTTTTTAAAGATTGAAGAGAAACAAAGGAGGAGTTCTGCTTTTTGTTTTATATATAATGGTATTGTTTAAATTCTTTACAATGAATAAATAATAATCTGTAGTTTTAATAAGCAGAAAAAAAAAACCAAAATTATACTCAGACCAAGTGGACTCTTTTGTCCAGCCTGATTCCTGCACACCAGGGCTTATAGCTCCATCAGGTCAACAGAATACGGAAGCAAAAAGCAAAATTAAGAGGGCATAGATTTTCCCTCCCAGGTTTTCCAGTTCAAGCCAAGAGGTTTCCAAGTCACAAAGTCTTCTTATCCATACACACAAGACACAAGCCCCATAGCACAGGCACAAGCCTTGTCCAGGTTTCTCCAGGACGGAGGTCTGAGATGCAAGGCAGGTCTGCACATAGTCGGGAATGGAGGCCTGGACAGAAGAAGGCATAGAGCCAAGGAAACCCTCGGGGCATTCCCTGCATTCCCCAAAGACCATTGGAACCCAGAGCTTCTCAGAGCCCCCGCAAGTGTTCTATGACACCCTGGAACACAGAACGAGGAGCCAGGGAAACAGAAAACAAGTAAAATTCATAAAGCCCAGCCATACCTGGACCATGCTAAAGCTGTCTGCTCTTCTCTGTTTTTAAAAATCCCAGCTTTCTCCTTTGTGCCTTCAAGGTCCTTGCTCTGCACCCGAGCTCTCCTCTTTGCCTCTACCACCCTTTTGGATCCTCTTCCCAGCAGCTTTTCTCAGGCTCTGGGGCTGCACCCTCGGACCTCCAGCCTCCTTGGAACCCCTACTCTCCAGCTGGTGAGGTACAGGGGGTCAGACGCAGCCAAGATTCTTTGGAGAGGCAAACACAGGAGCCCTGTGGGCTGTGAGTAACATGACAACTTTCTGCTGGGGCTGAAAAGGAAGGAAAAGACCAGTCCCTCCATGGAACAGCCCCAGGAATACAGGGCTCTCAGCAGCCTCTAGAGACCTGTGTTGATGGTCAGAAGTCCTTGGTCACCCCTATGTACAGTTGCCTGCAAGGAGGACCATGCAGGAAGCTGTATGTTGCTCAGAGAACAAAAAAAGGAAATTAAATGCACCATCTGCTTATTAGTGAGAGCTTTTGAGGCAGACGCTTAAATATGCATGCCCAGACATTATAAAACTTGGGGGGGGGGATGTTAATTTCAATAACCTGAGTTCTTGTGCTTGCAAAAACCATCTTTTTTATCTCTTCTCGGTGATTTGGAAGCTCTGTACCCCAGACTCACAGCACCAAGATGGCTGACCTCACTGCATTTGGGCAGCTGTGCAAAGTGGGACACCAAACACTGGCTAAGGACCCATATAAGGAAAACGCTTAGGAGGAGAACAAGTCACTATTCCCCACCTCCACCTTTGTCTCCCCCATCCAAAACCTGGATGACGCTAGCCTGCTGCCCTGCCACAGGGGTGAGGAAAGCTCACCCTTTCCAGTCCTGCCCCTGACACCAAAGACCAATAAAGTTGAGAGTGGGAGACCTGTACCCCCTCCAACGGAGTCCTGCAAGTTGAGCACTTTTTTTTGCAACTCCTCCTCAGAGCTGCACAGATTTCAAAGGCAGCAGTACTTATAAACCTCATGGGACACCATGAGGGTGCAAAGCCCCTTAACCTGAGATTCTCAGAGTAAATATTTTTGGCTTTGTGAGCCCAACTATTCAACTCTCCCATTGAAGCAGGAAAGCAGCCATAGACAATATGTACATGAATAGGTGCAGCTATGTGCCAATAAAACTTTATTTACAATCACAAGGAAGGGGCCACCTTTGGCCCATAGACCAGAGTCTGTCCCCACCACTAGAGCAGTTTCTCCAAGAGAAAAGGAACTGAACCATCTTGAAGGCTAGCACCTAGACCAACACCTGGCACATAGGAGCTGCTCAAATACTTAGAGAAGGAATGAAAAGAAGGAATGAAAACGGCCCTCAGTATTGAGAAGTGAAGTTCTCCTAATGGCACCATCTTATGCTAAGGAACACTGCCAGGGCAGGACTCTCCACCAAGGCTGGGTCCTGGAAAAGTGACAGCTGAGTGTTGCGAGGAGGACAGAATTCATGAATACAAACTATAGTTTTGCAAGAGTCAAGACCATGAGTGTTCCCTGCTTCAGGGCACACACCCTGGTTGGGCGCTGGAATACCCAGACTTAGGGTAAATCCTGGTACACACCCCCCCCCCCACACACACACACACAACCAGCCTCCATTTAAATTCCCTTAAGACCTCATGAGCATGATATATGAAATCCAACAGGCTCTCTATAACACGACCAACCCTCACCCTTTCCTCGTGTCTGTGGAGCCACATATCCTCTGCCTGCTGCTCCTCTGATGCCTCTCATGGATTCTTCTCCTCATCATTAAGATTTCCTCATGCTTATACTAAATCCCCTCCTCTTGCCTCTCCACTCTCTCCCCAGTCAACCTCAGGTGTCCCCCGGCCTCGAGTACCATCTACACTGACGACTCTCAAGTCTGAATCTCCAGCCCCAGACCTGTCTATCCTGTTAGACATTGTCACCTGGGTCTGAGAGCAACCTTAGCCAAAGTCCAAAACCAAATTCATAGTCTTCCCTGCCATTCTGGAAGTCAATCCGACCCTGCCTCTTTCTCATTGCCATACTAAATACATACTTAAGTCTTTAATGTATCTCATATGCTTTCCTCTGTTCAGGCACGCAACTCCACTCACTACCATCACCACCATCACAGCCACCACATCCCTGACATAGACCCTTGTCTCAGCGCCCAAACTGGTCTCTCTCCTGCTCCTTCAGCTCCAAATCATGTTCCAGAGAACAAAAAAAGACAACAAACATCTCACCAAAATGAAAAGAATCAGGAGAATATCGCCCAGCAGTCTGCATCTCTCTAGCTGAGAAGTCCAAACCAAGCCCTGGTTTGCCAGCACTGGGGTTAAACGTTTCTGAAATGATTATAGCTAAGGGCTACACAGCTCACAATCCAAAACTAATGCAGGCACAGAGGCACCTGCCTCCCCAGAAGAATCTGAGCCATCCAGTGTGTGGCCTGTACCTCTCTGTTCTAACAGAAAGGAATGCCCTCCATGCCTTTTTCCTCCTTGGAGGACCCTCCACCACCAACCTGCACCCCACTTTTGGCCCTTGGAGAATGAGGGAACCTCCTACAATTTCTCACTTCCACACTGCAGGCCTCAGAAGCTTGCCTCACAAATTATAGGAGAGCCCATGCAGCACCGTGTTCCGGTGGGTGGCCATGTCTTCATGTCAGCTTGAGAGATTGTTGCCAGGGAAATATCTATATTTCAGCAGAGAAAGCGTCAGCCCTGTGGAGTCCAGCTGTGCTCAAATGGGAATCCAGAAACCCAGATGTTGGTCCAAAAGCCCTGTCGTGGCAAGCCAGCTTTGGAATTCTCCCGTGTGGGAGTGAACTGAGTGCCACCCGCTCTGACTGCCCACACCCGTGCCTCCTGGAATCCTGGACCCAGAAAACCAAGGAGGAAATTGGAGAGAAACTGGTGAATTCCATGTGGAAAGCTGAGATGCTACACAAATCCAATCTGAGGTTTTGGTGGATGATGTTCCTCCCTCGCACCTCACCAAATGGATAAGGGGATGGGAGACAGAGTCTGACTCACCCAAATAAGTAAAAATGGAATTGACCATTTGTTTTGTGCTCTCCTAAACCATTTCTGTTTGTTATCTTGTAATTGTATTGAATGCCAACATAACAACCCATTGAGGTTCTATCTCACTCTCTCCATTTTACAGATGAGGAAACTGAGGCCCATAAAAATTGAATAAATTTCCCATGGCCACAGAACTCATAAGTGGTACAGCAAGGACCCAAACTTAACACCTACTCTCTGAAACAGTTTTACAAGTGTAGACCCGTGGCTTTCAGACAAGGTATTTCATCTGCCTCCTCTCCAAGCCCTAGACATTTGGCAATGTCTGGGGACATGTTTGGTTGTCACACTAGTGATGGAGAGGCAGTGTTAATGCCATCCAGTGGCTACAGGCCAGGGATGCTGCTAAGGACAGCTCCCCACAACACAAAATGATCTGGCCTCAAATGTCACTAGTGCCAAAGTTGAGACACTCAGCTGCAGACTATCACCAGTGAGCTGGGAGAGACCGGCAGTCTGGACTCTCCTCTGTAGGGGAACCCCTACAGATGATAACCTCCGCACTCTGGTCTCAATCCTGGGGACTCTTGAATGGGGATTCCAACAGGGGGTTTCAGCTCTGCCCAGCACAACCCAGAAGTCTATGCCAAGTTTCCAGATCTTGAGAAAAGCTGAACAGACAACTAAGGTTGATAACCAATTACCTAGAAGAGACCCTTCTCTACCCCCAGGAAGAGCGGCAGGCCAGAATCACCCTGGGGTCACTTTAAAGGAGTCAATAAAGGCTCTGGGAGGATTGGTTCTTTGATACCTTCTCAGCAGCACTGGTCCTGAGGGGGCAAAAGGAGTCTGTGAAACTTCTGATCCCTGATGGGGGATCAGCCCTCACTAGGCACACACCCTCCTCCTGGCACACCTCCAGCAGAGCTCTGCACTGAGATGGCTCCTGAGGCCCCATTTTATCTCCTCAAAGCACTGCGTAGCAACCACCAGAGGAAAGAAACCCCCCTACCTTAAAGGCAAGAGCCAAGCCTGGGAGCCACTTTGAAGGATAACCAGCCACATGTAAACCTCAGCCATCCAAAGCTCCAGACCCAGTGAAGGGAAGGGGTATTTTATCCTTTAGAAACATCTAGATGCAACATGGACAGGGAGGTGATATCCATGCAGCTTCTGCAGAGAAAAGCCCAAAATGATCTGCACCTAAAAATAAGCTGCTATTAAAGAACAAGGATGTTTTTGACATTTTAGCCAAGCTAATGGTCTACACAGACAAAAATCTCATGAAAAAGCATTCTGTCCTTCTTTCTCCATTTGGACATGGTCTGTGAGTGAAGAAATGGGCTTTCCTCCTCAAAAAAATAGCTGCTGCTCTGGCACCAGCCCGAAACTGCTTCCTGGGCTCTTTAAAGAGAATATTCCTGTAGAAACTACAAGGGAGGAGAAATCTGTCTGACAGGCATTCTGGGCAGCACGGGCTTGGCCAACCTTTAAACTTGAAAACCAAGACACCCCCACTGTGATCGATGACTTCCTCCAGAAGATCCAGGTGCCCCAAAAGGAGAAAATTGGATTCAGGCTCAGGAAACAAGGACAGTTTCTGTCCAGTTATGACATAATCCTTTAAACCATGGCATCCCCATTTCTCTTTGTGAAACAAAAAGTTCAATAGGGTTTCTGCCTTTTAAAAGTTTCATCACCTGCACATAATTTCTTAACCTTCAGAAAGCACTTAATGTGGAGATTCTGGCCTAAGACCCTCATCTCCTGTGATGCACCCCCAGAACTAAAGATGACAGCAAGCAAGCTGCATGGAGTGAATTTCAGTACTAAACCACATTTACTAAGCACATACTATGTGTCAGGCTTAATGCTAAGTGCTTTCTATGGATAACCTTTACTTAATCTCAGGGATAATAATCCCGTGAAACAAGGCCTGCTGACATATCCATTTCACCAGTGAGGACACCAAGGCTCAGAGAGGTTAAGTGACTCACTCTGAGTCACCAAGCAAAGGAAGGTCAGAGCCAGGATTCAAACCCACATTCCTAAGCATCCCACTGCACTTGGGTCACTTCCTCCCACCCTCATATCCTGGTCTTTTGCAAAGTCCCAAGTAACGAGGGAAGTGATAGAGAGAGGGGCTTCCAACAGTAAAAGTTTCAGCACCGCACTGCCCCCATAATCATGTTTCTGACAGGGCCTCTCCTCTCACCACACTGCGACACATCCCTCTCACTCTTTCCATGGGATGTGTCCCAATAAACCTTTCATAAGGATTATCCTTCTTCTGGCATCTGAGACAGAAATTCACCTGGTTCTGGTGTCCAAGTGGCCCACAATATGAACACAATCACAATCATAGGGAGGTAAGGTCTCCGAAGCAGTGCCTGGGAGCAGCCCCACACCGGGTCGGCTGGGCTTTGATGCAGCCAGGTGAACGGAGACAGGCAGCAGCTGGCTATGTGGATTTGGGAGAAAGAAGGGGAACTCTCTCACAGGGCTCACTAGCCACTAATCAAATTTTTAAGACAAGCTCAGCCAAGCAAATGGTCAAGAATAAAAATATTTGTAAGAAACAAAAAGGTCAACCCCGTTATCCATTAAAAACTCTCAAAGTAGCAGCCCTTGCCATGGGGACAGCTATCCAGCCAACCCTCATCTGTCCTCCAGACTCATGTGCTCCCCAAATGTAAGGTCAACCAGGTCACAATTGGAAGATTCAAGAAAAGAAGCAGAAAGCGGGAACCAAGGGGTCAAGCGGGGCACTGACCTCCATCACACACATGCCTAGTGACTCATGTAACCATGCACGTATGCAACAAAACACCCTCACGCATACCCTCAGGCAGCAGGGACCACAGCCAGGTAGCACCCGAGAGAATGCACAGAACTTTGCCTCACTGTCCCTCTCTGAAAGGATAAGGAGAGAAGAGTGACTTGGGGGTGGAAGCCACCTGCTTTCTCTCTCAACTCTCACTGCCCAACCAGAATGGGGAACAATGACAGGAAGATACAGGGCAGGTGAGGGGCAGGGCGAGCTGCTGCCAGCCCACATGCTGACAGAACAGGGTCTGGCAGAACCTATGCTGAGGCATTTCCCACCCAAACCCCTTACCAGGTGAGGGAAACACACACCAGAGTAAAGTCCCCAAAAGACACCTAAAACAGCACTGTCTAGGAGGGAGGTGTAGGGTGAGGGCTGCTCAGAGCCCTCCTTCCCTTCACCTCCTTCCCCTTCAGGGGGCCCCCAGGACACAGGGCTTCCTCTTCCCCTCTTTGGCCAACCGCAGAACCCATGGGTCTCCCAGCCAGATACAACGACGGCGTGGGAGAATCAGCAAGTCGATGCTACATAAACAAGAAGGGGGTTGCGACCAACAACCAAGCATCTAGTTTCTCTGGAGGTCCCCACGAGCTGTCACACCGCGCCTGCCTGCAGGAGTTGCTGCCCAATTATCAACTTGGACCTGACTGCCGACGGGGAGCATCCCCGCCCACCCCACCCCACCTCTAGCCCCCGTCCCTCCTGAGCCCCGGCTCACTTACACCTCTGCCTTCGCCACCTGTCTGGGTGCCGGTCTCTTCCCTGCCCAGACGTGGCGCGTCTTCTCCTTCCTCCTGCGCTGCGCTTCCTCCCTCCAGCCCCAGCTTCAATCTCTTCTCCTCCGGAGGGGCATCCTCCTCCTCCCGCCTCTGCCAGCCATCCCTGCCTCTGAGCTTGCCCGAGTCTTCGGGGCTGCCAGAAGGGCTGGCCATGGCTCCAGGGGGCTCTGCCTGCACTTGGGGAAGAGAAAGGACCCAGCAGCCTTCCGAACCCAGCGGCCTGTCGGTGGGAGATCGGGCTTCTGAGCGCGGGCTCGGTGGGTTCGCGCGGCTCGGCTCCGAGCTGGGCTCCTCCGTGGACCACTCCTGTCTCTCTGCCGCCCCCTTCTGGCTGCTCACGCAAAACGCAGGCACGCGTGGAAGAGGCCTGCGCTCCTCTCACCTGCCAGGGGCCAGGCCCGCTCTGGCAAAGCCCTGCCCCCAAATCGCACCCCCATGGTCTCCCTGACCAAGGAAGGGAGGAGAGAAGGGACAGACAGACATCCACTTCTCGAATCCCCTGCGAGGACAGACACCCTGGTCTTTGATACTATTCTGTATCTTGAATGATTTAGAGGTAGTTGGAAAACAGGCTGCTCTGAACAGATCAAGAGAGTGATGGGTTTAATGTAGAGACACCACCTTGCAAAGCTGTGCTTACCTATCAAGGATGTTTATTGAGCATCACTATGGGCCAGGCACTGCGTGTGGGAGGGAATTATAACAGTGACCATGGCAGGCATTGTCTCCGACCAGGTGGAGCCCGGTGCCTGGTGGGGAAAGTGTTAATTGACATTGTCAACGGGTGAAGGACTGCAACAGAGGACTGCTGGGAACAAGGGAACCTAAAACAAAAGAGCCTCAGCAGGTCTGGGGCTGGGAAAGGGGCAGAGGAAATGAACACTGAATGGAGATGTACAAGATGAATAGTTCTCCCAGGTAAAGGGTGTTCCAGCAAAGGGAATAGCATGTGCAAAAGTCCAGAGGCTGGGATGAAGGCAGCAAGAAGCCAGTGGGGCTGCAACAGGGTGGGTGAGGGCAGAGAGGTGTAGTGGATGGAGAGGTTGCCAGGGACCAGGCATGCAAGGCCAGACCAGGTAGAGGACCACTGCAGGGACTCAGCACATCAGCAGTGCTGATGGACAAAGGGAGGAGACTTTGAGAAATATTTTGCAATGGTGGATTGATAAATCTAAGTGTGCCCCCCAACATGCCCTTAATGTCATTGTGGGACTCCCTCCTCAGCTGTGTTAGTTGAACTAGGAGGTACTTTCTGGACATATAAGTGTTAACACTGTGTCCAGGGAAGGCTGAGTGAACGTCAGTCTCCTACATTCCCTGAGCTTCCTCAACCAAGCACTGAGACCATGCTGCAATTGCTTGTTCAGTTTTTCCCCCACTAAGCTCCTTCAGGCATCACTTCCTCTACCTTGTTCATGCTTTTATGCTGAAAAGCTGTCAAAGTGGGTGGCCCATAGTAGGTGCCCAAGAAGTATTTGTTGCATAAGTAGGGATCTTCTCCCACCCAGGGTTCTCTGCATTCTCCACCTTCCCCCTCCTGCTCTGGCCCTTTTGTCTCTCCTCCATCCCTTCTCTCCCCACTGGCACAAATAGTTCTAATAACCACAGGTGGGCTTTGAGACCCTCTTATTAATTCATCTTGTCACATATTAATTCATCTAAACCTCACAACAACCCTGTCATTATCCCCACTGTGCAGAGGTGGAGACCAAGGTATAAAGAGGGTGAGCAACATGCCCAAGGCACACAATAGTGAGAACTGTTCCCACTGACATGCACTGAGGTCACTGGATTCCAGATGGCAGAAGCCAACTGGCAGCACTCAATGGCCAAAGGCAAAGTGGGCATGGTTACCATGGACAGTACAGTAAAGCAGAAATCAAGACAGTCTGACACGCAGAGAAGAATGGCATTGGGAAGTCAGGCATGGTATAGTGCTCCTAGAAGTGAATAGATGGGAAGCCTACTGAATTCTTACTGATCTGAATGAGAAGAGTTCTAGGTCAAGTGAAGAAAAGTCTAACTTGAATTGTAAAAGCAGTCATTACCCCTCAGTCAGCTCCCAGACTTGAGCCAGCTTACAGACCCAGAGAGATTTGGTCCCCTTGAGGAAGGATCTTGGTACATTGCCAAAAATTGTATAATGTTCATCTTTTTCACAGCCTTCCCCAAAGGTACCTATGGCCCTTTCCCAGAGAGACTGCTTGAGGAAAAGGAAAAAATGAGACATTTCCAGGATCACTGGACACAGGCTCTAAACCAACACTAATTCTAGGAGATCCAAAACATCACTGGGATCCACAAGAGTAGGGCTTATGTAGGTCAGATGACCAATAGAGTTTTAGCTCTACTGTCTCACAGTGGACCTGGTGGGACCCCAAACCCATTGCGGTTATTATACAGTGATAGAGCTGGATTCAAACCTAGGTTGTCCAACTGAGAGACTGTGCTTTTAACCACAAAACAGTCTGACATTTCTAGGAGGAAAATATAATTCAGGACTCTGGTTTCCACACTTCCAGCTTGGCCCTGGGTCATAATGTCAATGCCATTTTCTGCAGCATTTGAAACTAGGCAGAAAAATTAGGGACAATCAAAAGGTCACAAGACCTGACATCAAAAGAAAGGGCATGAGTTTACCAAGCAGCTTCCCAGCAGCTTGACTAGATCTGATGGTCAAGGTGAGGGAAAGGCCAGAACAAAGGTAAGCCCATTTACCCTCACCTGGGAAAGTGGCTGGCCTCAGGCAAAGGCAAGTCAGCATGTGCAGAAGTGAGGAGGGCAAGAGATGAGCAGAAGAGCACCCACGACACCGGTTATGAAACCTAGCCTAGCTGTGGTCAGCCAGCTTCAGCCAGACAAAGGTAAACAGGGTAGTGACGGGGAAGTTCCTTTGGTGGGTCTCAAAGACGTCCAAATTCTCACCCTTCTACAGTGGGACTTAGAGGGCAGGTTAGCTCAGCTGGGGCTCTGGGGACAGAGTTCAATAGGGGCTCTGGCTTCACTCTTAACCGCATAACCTCATGCAGGGAAACTGACCTTCGGGAGCTTCAGTTTTCTCATCTGTAAAATGGGCATAACAGTACCTCATGAGGATTATTGTGAATTGAACAAAAGTATGCATATAAAGCTCTTAGCATGATGCATAATAAGGGCTCAAAAAGAAAGTGTATCACTTGAAACTAATATAACATTGTGTATCAACTACACTCAAATTTTTAAAAAGTCTTAAAGAAAAGAAAAGAAAGTGTATCTACTTTTAACTATCATTAACTCATGTGCTTTTCTTAGAGGGAAGGCAAGTCTGGCCTTGAAGTTGGAGGGTCCTAAGACTTTAGATGGGATGGTTGAGAGGAGGGAGACTGAATAAGGATGAGACTAACAGCCAAAGTTAGGAAGTCAAAGACAAAGGGCAGGGGGTTGGACAGCCACCTCCCAAAGTTAGGAAGTCAAAGACAAAGGGCAGGGGGTTGGACAGCCACCTCCTCTGCTTGAGCCAGGTTAGCCAAAGACGCGGAGTCTGACATCTGAAGCTTGTCATGAATGAGGCCATGAGGAACGTAAACCCCATAGCTTCCCTGCCGAAATCCCTCTTGTAAACTTCTAACCATTTGGGAGGTGTAGGGAGGGATTCAGCAGTTAGGACCACCATCTTCCCACTAACGCCCATCTTGGGTTGTTAGCTGAGGGCCAGGACTCCATCAAGATGAGACAAGCATCTTCTTAGGCTATCCAGGCACTGACCCCCATTGGACAGACCCCTGGTCCCAAGGCATTGCTGCCTTCTCTCCAATGAGAAACCCCAACAGAGGGTACTGACCCCTCCAAACCCATAACTTCTTCAAACAACTGTCCCACAAGACATGAAACTCTTTGTACCACCTACATACCACTTATAGCATATCCATTGGCTATAAGTCATGACCCCCAATGTCAGCCATGACTCCCATTGTACTGAAGAGTCAGGATTTGTACAGCTCCACACCATTACTGAGAATCCCATAAATGCTATCTTACTTCCATTGGTACTCACTTGGGACAGGGTAGCTTTCTCCTCCCAAACTGTACCCCCATGTGGCTATGTATCCTCGTTTATACACTCTCAGCTTCTACTTCACTTGGAATGGGTATGTATCTGTACATCTTGCACCTGTAAATTATGCAAGGACCTATATAGTTCCTACCAGGGCCATTAACAAGCTTTCTATCAGCCTCACCATGAGGGCATAATCCTGCTGGTGGTTTATTCTTACTTTTAAATTTTCTTTTTACATTATCAAGATGCAAATGATATATCCCAACAAGTCACCAAATTCCAGGTTCAAAAATGTTACTTTTTGCCCATCTATCCTTTAATTCTGGGATGTGACTAGAATCTTGGGGCAGGGGGGTGGGGGCAGTTCTCCTCCTCCCAAGAATCATTGCCATACAGCTCTTCATCTACTTAATCCACACACAGGGTTTCTGAGGGTGTCTCCCACACTCCCTAGCACCCAAATTTTTCCCTCCTCAGTTCTGAACCAAATCAGTGAGCAGACATCTGCCAGGAGAGGAGCACAAACATCAGACATCAGTGTTTATCTAAACTATTCCTGCCAGCCCTTCCTAGAGGCATCTTAGGCATATGAATATTTGTCTGGATTATCCAAATCTTCCCTCCTCGTGTTCTTACTAAGTGAGTACGCACTATGTCCCGTTGTTTCTGCCATGAAGTGCCGATTGTTGCAAGAGCCTTTTAATATACACACAACACTTACAACAAAGACAAATCCCTGCCTTCTCCTTGGCACAACCACACCATAACTTGCAGAGTTTAGAGAAGACAGCATTAAAGGCAGCGCCCACACAGCCTGTGTGCACAAGAGACAGCACTGGGAGGGGAGGATGGCAGTGCCCCCACTCCCGAACACCATCATCTTGAGCCAAGAGACTGCCCCAGAGAGGGCCACGGGACAGTGATGAGAGTGAGTACAATGAGTTCTGGGGTAGGCAGGGCTCTTGAGCTCAAAAGCTTCTGGACAGATCCCCAGCCAAGCCCTATAGGGTCCTCAGACTCTCAACATCTCAGAATCACCAGAGCTTGATGCTTAAGGGCTCATTTTTGTGTAGCACATTTTTTTCCAGAAAACTCTATGCAATTCATTGTGTGAAGGGGAGATTAAAAGGAGGTTTTGTGGGCAATGGGATAAAAACCCATAATAGCTCATGAACTATTGAACCTGCTGAAATTACATGTACATTATTTCCATTTTTCTCAGAGGAAGATATAATTCTGCATTCAAATTTACAAAGGGTTCCATGATCCCCTAAAAAAAGGCAAGAACCACCAAACTATGCATTTGCTCTAATATTTAATACAGTTTGATCATAAAGATGACCAAGAAAAAAAGGGGGGAGTTAAATGTCATTATTTGGATGTCTCTATCATGTGAGGCACTTTATATAAATTATCTCATTTCTTTCTCATACTAACTGTATGAAGTAATTATTAGCAGCAGCCCCATTTTTCAGATAAGGAGACTGAGGATAGAGAGTACAAGTTACTTCCACATGCCATCCAGTTGATAAAAGCCATAGTAATAATAGCAAAATAACAATAGCTGATGTTTTTGAGAGCTGACTGGGTGTCGGACACTGTTCTAAACACTTCAGGTATATTAGCTAATTAAATCTTCACAATAGCCCATTGAGGTGGATATTGTCATCATTACCATTATTTTCCCCATTTGACAGATGAGGAAGTTGAAGCTCTGAGTGGTTAAACAACTGATCCAAGGTCACCCGACTAGTAAGAAACGGAGCTGGGACTTCCATTTCAATTGTCTGTCTTGAGCCCATGCTCTTAACCTCTCAGTGACATCACCTCCCAGAATTTTCTGGTGACCACTATAAGATTAGGCTGATTTGACTGTTTAGGACCAGCAAATACCACAAGGTATCCTGTAGTAGTAATTCCAGGGTTAACATTAGCAAGAGCCTCATCCTTCGTTTTCTCTTACATTCAAGTACCATGCACCACCCAGAAGCAGCCACACCCATTTTCCCAACAAAACAAAGGTGAAGAAAGTTCACCCAATCCCACAGTAATTGAGGGAAATAAGGTTTGAACCCAAGTACATCTGCCTTCTGACCCTGAACTCCAAGACACAATGCAGCTGCCTGTTCAGTATCTTATCTTCCTACATGGAAAGTCCTGAGGCTTGGTGGAGGGCTGCAAGGTCCCTGGAAAGTCCCTGTGAAGCACAGAGGGTAAACAGCAAGCCCCTTGCTACCTTGAGAAGATTAGAAGAAAAAAACAAATAGTAACCACATGGGTTGGGAGATGCCCTTGATTATCCAAATAGAGTAGGAAATTCCCCCATCCCTTGGGCTGACCAAGGATCAAAGACTCCTAAGACAGAAGTGACTCTCATCTTTTCTTCCACAGAGCTGTCAACCCTCAGCAAAAGTCCCAGTGGGCAAGGCCACTTGTGTTTGTGCCCCGACTTTATTGCCATGCTATTCTATGGGCATGAGTAAGATTATTCTCCAAGCAATGCCCCCAATGCTGAGTAGAATCCATCGGAAATAATAACCTCGGTTCTTACATACATGTACACACACACACACACACACACACACACACACACACATATAATTTAAGGATCCTGGGGAAGTGAGTGGAAATGCTTCTGAAAAAAGATATACATTGTCTCCCCATCACGGACCGACCATAGCCTTTGACCCTTTCTTCACCTAGGTCATTCCACTGCTACTGGTATGTAAACAACTTTTTCCTCTCCATGTACTATTCTCTCCCTCTCTCCCTCTTGCACATGCGCACTACTATTTCCTCTCTTCCTGCTGGACTTCCTCCTATTCTTATCAATGCATAATCCCCAATGACCAGAGCCACATACCCCTTTCCTCACTGGCTGTGTCACTGATTTCCAATCCCTTGCAGTAGGACTTAAGCTTCAGCACCACGGCCAGAGCAAAACTCGCTTTTTCCTTCAGACCTGTGGATGACTGGGTTTCTGACTCACTGTCTCTCCCCGTTCATCCCTCTCATTCCCTCTTGCTCCTCTTTTCTCTGCTCCTCCTTCCCTCCATCTCTCACCCTCCCTCTTTCACACTCCTTCTCTACCATTCTACCTAATGCTGTTTAAGCACACCTGTAATAATGTCAAAGTTGTGCCCAAGGAAGTTTCTATGACAGATACAAGGACACAATCCAGCTGGCCAAGAAAACACAGTTTGTGTGGGTCCAAGGCACAAGCACCACCTGGAGATACCTTGTCTCAGCTCTGACATCTGACTGATTTGGGCACTGAGCCCTCTAGAAGGGACAAGGGATCAAAAGGGTTAAATACTGAAGTCCACACTACACTTACCACTACCAAGATGCTCTAACTCCAAACACGACATTTTCCATCCTAGTTCAGAGCAGGGAAAATATTGGGGAATAAATGAGCTGAGAAGTAAGGACTCAGATTCTTTCTCACCACCCATACTTACTATCCTCTATTACTTGTCACTAAGAAGGAAAGCCTGTGTTGTGTGTATCCAAGTGTGTGTGTAACAGGCTTTGTGTGTACATATACTGGGGGGGGGGGGGGGCGGTGGCAGAGCAGGGAGGGTTAGAAGAGCAAAGTGTCTGTGAACAATCCTAGCAATAGGATGGGATGCAGGCCAGATCAGTCTGAGAGAAAAAAAAAACACCAACAGATGTTACCCACCTGGGAAGAGGTTCATTATTCTGTGCAAATAATTTTTAAAGAGCTAACACTTCTTACCAATTGATACAGCCAGGCACTGCTAATTGCTTTATATGTGCCATGCCATCTAGTCATGACAACTGTATGAGGTAGACACCATTCTCATTATACATATGAAAACACTGAGCCTCAGAGACATTGGATAACTTCATTACAGTCACACAGCCAGTAAGTGACAAACACAAGCATGAGCATAAAAAAAAAAAAAGAAAGAGCAATCAGGTTTAAAAAGCAAAAACTAGTCCTATGCAGAGAAGTTCAATGAATTAGGGTTTATTTAACAAGCTTGGAGATTATTTTCCCCTATCTTCCAATCTCAACAAAAATTTTTCATAAGGACAATGCTGATGAGTTCTTCCTCATTTGTACAGAGTACCAAGAAAAAGGAAAGTGACTTAAAATCAAAGCATAAGTGTTTTTAGTTGGATAAATGATAGACCCTATCATCAGGGTACATATTTTAAGCCAGGTCATTGATGTTGTGATGCAAACAGCCCTGGACAAGGGAGTTGTGAGACTTGGATTTGAACTCTTGATAACTTGCTTCAGTTCTCTGGGTCTTAGCCTTCCTCCACTCCACCCACCCCCCAGCTGCCAAAAAGGGCAGTCTCCGGCCAGGCTATCTGATGATTTGATGCTTCTTACAGCTATAGAAGTTTATGCTCCCAAAAGATGCTTCATGAAAACCCCCTCTTCCCTTCAAGATCCATAGATAGATAGATAGATAGATAGATAGATAGATAGATAGATAGATCAACGCATTGGACCCTCTTTCCCTACCCAGGAGCTTAAAGAGCAGGGCATCCTCAGCAACCAATGGGGGCCATGGAAAATGCCCAATGAGTCTGTCCAAAGTGTCAAATATCCCCCAGTCCCCTCTGAAGCCAGTCACACATCTGCCCCCTTTCAGGTGTTAATCCATCAGCTGGATTTCCTGGGGAAACAGAACTCATTCTTAAGCTCTCTTTTATGGCTTTTACCCAGAATTGATTTGAATAAATCAGTCTAATGCTCTCTCTACAATGGAACCAATTGTAAAAGAGCTTTATTTGCTCAGCTTTGAAAGCAGGTTGGAGCTGACTTTTTCCCATTCCAGGGCTGCTGGAAAAAAAGAAAAAAGAAAAAAGAAGCATGCACAGTGAATTTGACAAAAGAGGATTCCTCGAAAGGTGGAAACCTGAAGCCCTCTCAGGATTCCCCAGCAAAGGGGTCCCCTGCAAGACCCACTCTCAGAAAAAGGAGCCAGAGGTGACTAAATGGGATTTATCTGCTCCTACCTTGAGATGGTACCTGCTGTGTTCACCTAGAGGCTTGAGGAAGCAAGTTTTTCCTGAAATGCTGTTTCCCTGGTTCTTCTGATTTCTCACCTCACAAAAAAGGGCATAGCAAAAATTAACATCCATTGAGTTTTGCCAATGTGCAAGGTACTGTGCAGACTCTCAAAGCCATCTCCATTCAACAATCCCAGTGACCAGGCTTTCTTTCTATTCTGCAAATGCCCCCGCCTAAAGTCTTGCCTACCTCAGGACGTTTGTACGTGCTATTCCCTCTGCCTCTTTCTAATTCCATGCCCACACTCAGCTCCGTAAGGATGGCTCCTTCTCTTCCTTCATATCTCTTTTAAAATGCCACTTCTTCCTAGGGGTCTTCCCCAAACACCCCAGTGTAAATTAGGTCTTCACTATTATTCTCTAATGGACCACCTTGTTCTTTTTTTTCCGTATCACTTTAGAACATAGCAGTAAGACAGTGTCTTGCTTAAGGATGCAGGTTTGGGATCTGTGAATTAATCCTCACTTCTCCTCTCATAGATGTTGACTTTGGGCAAGTTACTTAATCACTCTGTGTCTCAGTTTCCTCACCTGAAATGTGAGGGTTATAAAAATGCCCACCTCTTAGAGCTGCTATAAAGATTAGCTGGGCTGAAATCTTTAAGGCGCTTTGAAATGTGCCTGGCATGTAGTAAGTACTCCATAAACATTTGCTACTACCTGCACTGTGACTGTTTGATTTGTGTCTGTATCCCCCCACCACTGAACCTGTGAACTCCAAGAACATAGAGTGTGGTCATTCTGTTCATGATAGCTCAAGGTCAAGTTCAGAGCTTAGCATACTTGAGTACTAAAAAAAATACTTTCTGAATGGGTGAAAGTTTTGTTTGTTATATTGCATTCCCTACACAGTTTTAAAACATAAAGCAGAGGGGCATCTGGATGGCTCAGTCAGTTAAGTGTCTGACTTTGGCTCAGGTCATGATCCCACAGTTCATGAGTTCTAGCCTTACACCAGGCTCTCTGCTGTCAGCACAGAGCCTGCTTTGAATCCTGTCTCCTTTTCTCTCAGTTCCTCCCAACCTTCTCTCAAAAATAAAATAACATTTAAAAAATAAATAAAAGACAAAACAGAAATGGCACTGGTTTT
Source organism: Panthera tigris (assembly GCF_018350195.1). Classification (NCBI taxonomy): domain Eukaryota; kingdom Metazoa; phylum Chordata; class Mammalia; order Carnivora; family Felidae; genus Panthera; species Panthera tigris. Next base: position 37,041,891 of record NC_056675.1, read on the forward strand.
TATGATTTCATAGATGGAAAAACTAAGGCTGGAAATCTTCATTTATCCAAACTAGCCAATCAGGTGTCCAAGCAAGTGAGAGCCCATGTGGCCAGCACTGTTTCCACTAGAAGACAGGACAGAGAAACTTGGGGCTGCCTCTTTTCCCTCTGGGACCTGAGGTCACCACACCTCAGCAATAATGATGTAATAGCACAATTCAGGGCCCAGGGAATGAGGCTCACAGGGCTGCCTGCAAGCTTGCCCCACCAGTCCCTCCCACAGGATCCTGATGAGCTATAAAATCAGGCCAAGGGATCAAGCTGATGGTACAAGACAGGGACCAAGGAAGTAATACTGAGACTGAGGATGCAGGGATTGAGGGTCCTCACTCCCAAATGGGTACATTGATCAGAATGCCTCTCAAGAAGCGGTTTGACCTTTATAATCAAGCAGAGGTTGGAATCACATATTCATTTGTTCACTGTTATCCCCAACGCTCTTGACAAAGTGCTGTCTTTGGTAACTATTTGTTGAATGAGCGAATTACTACACTGATGGGTGGATGAATGAAATGCAGCAGCAATGACAACTCTTATTTGTGCAGCTTTCTCCTTCCTTCCTTTCTCTAACTCCTAATTCAAGGAAGTAGGGAACATAAGGGCTAAGAGGGCAGACTCTGAAGACAGACTGCCCAAGTTCAAATCCCAGCTCCACCATTTACTGTGTGACAATGAACAAGCTATCTAGCCCCCTCTGTGCCTCCGTTTGCCCATCTGTAAAATGAGGGTGTTAATAATCCCTTCCTAATGAGACTATCAGGTTTAGATGAGTTCATACACATAAAGCACTTGGAACAGTGCCTGGTATGCAGCAAATGCTCAAAATAAGCCTTAGTTGTTATTGTTCCCATACTGGTTTTCTCGGCACATGTATTATTTCAGGCTTATTTGACTTGCCTCTTGCTATAAGCTTCCTTGAGCCCTTTTGGGGAAGAGGCAGAACACAAATCAATTTAATAAATGAACTACTCAAATATAACATTTACAGGGTGGACTTAATCTAACAGATTTTCCCCTAATAAGACACACTTGCAAGTTAAACTGTCTAATTTAGTAATATCTTTCAAAATGTTAAATGCTCATACCCTCTGCCCCAGAAATCTCACTTCTAGGGACTGATCCCAGAGATATGCTCACATGAGTGAGTCAAGATGGTGTACAAGGAAATTCATTGCAACATCGTTTGGAAAAGCAAACAACTGGAAACAACCTACATGTCCATGCATGGAAGATTGCCTAAATGAATTTATGGCATAGCCATAAAGCAGAATATATGCAGCTACTAAAAAATGGAGCAAAGTTTTATGCATTGACATAGAAATATCTCCAAGACATACTGTTTATGAAAAAAAAAATGTTGCAGAGTATCATGTAGAGCATGACTTCGTTTGTGCTTCTAAACACACGCACCTACCTACACACACACACACACACACACACACACACACACACACACACACCATAGTCATTATCCACATTTTATAGATTAAAACACTGAGACTGATAACCCAAAGGTCCCATGGCTAGGAAATGATTATGTCTACTCTTATCCACTCTGCCTTGTAACAGGGTCTCAGCACAGAGAGACACATGAAAGATCAGAGCACTTTCAAGGTGCAATTCTGGTAACAGATAAGGAAAAACTGAAACAGTTAAAGGTGCTGACATCAGACAGAGGCTGGGGGTATGTGCTGGCTCTTTTTTCTAGGCTCGTTCTAATGTTTTGTGCCTCTCTCTTTCTGAAATCAGTGACATAACACTTTCTAAAAATGTGCCATTTTCCAAGAGATAAATAAAATAAAAAGATAAATAATGATGAAAATGGAGTATATGCATACAATGTAACATTTTTCTGTCTTAAAAAAGGAAGTTCTGATGCATGCTATAATGTGGATGAACCTTGGAGACATTATGCTCAGTGAAATAAGCCAGATACAAGAAGACAAATATTGCATAAATCCATTTATGTGAGGTACCTACCATCATCAAATTCATAGAGACAGAAAGGAGTATGGTGGCTGGGACAGGGGAGAATGGGAGTTAGTGTTTAATGGGCAAGGAGTTTCAGTTTGAGAAGGTGAAAAAGTCCTGGAAACGAGTGGTGGTGATGTTTGCATAACAATGTGAATATATTTAAATGCCACTGAATTGTACACTTAAAATGTTTAAAATGGTACATCTTATGTTATGTGTACTTTACCACAAAAAAATTTTTTTATGCTCTAGTCTCCTAAACCCCATGGGAAATCCATGGAAATCCATGAGAAAAGAACCTGAGAGAGATGTGTGGGATCAGGGTTGGAGACAAAAAAGGCTCAGTTATGGGTACGACTTGCCCACCTTTCACCCTTCCCTGCCCCCTGCCTTCAACCTAAAGTGGTTGGTTGAAACTCTTTTGTTTTGATTTTCTTTGAGAAAACATTTCATCCTAAATCAATGTATCCATGACAATTATAAATTACTTTTAAATTTATGCAACAGACCAGACAGTGGCCTCATGACAACACTCATGAGTTCCAAATTCACACTCTCCTGCTCCAAGCACATTTCCACATAGTAAACATTTCCACTCTGGCATATGGTCCTGGTTTGGGGTGGTTTGAAGGATACATGGTTTCCTCTCACTATATCATCTTCAAAAGTTTAAGGCTGGGTCCCCCATACCACTTGGGTTGACTCAGTGACTGGTGATCCAAAGATTCATCCAAATCTATTTGAACCTTGTATTGGTTTGGATGCTCTTGGAGTCAAGTAACAGAAAATCTGGACTCAAGCTCACTCACCCAATAAGGAAATGTATTTCCTCACACAAGTACAGGTCAGAGGTAGGGCAGGGCCCAGGTGCCTTATACATCTGGGTAATTCCATCAAGATCTGAGGCTCTTTCCATCTCTCTCCTCTACCAATCCCAATCTGCACTGCATGCCAAGACCAGTTCCCCTGCTGATCACAGGATGGCTGTGACGGCATCTGAGGCTCCATGCTCCACTTTCAACTCCAGGAAGGTTGAGGAAAACCCCTCTCTCCCATGCAAGAAATATAAATTCCCTTCAGCACAACCAGGTAAACTTTAGGACCCAGTGACCAGACAGATAATAGTCACCAGAGCAATGACATACACCAGTCAGCCTAACTCAAGAGCCACCAAACTGTATGCCACAGGTCAAATCTGGCCTACATCCGGTTTTGCAAATAAAGTTTTACTGGAACACAGATATGCCCAGTCATTCATATATTGCTCATGGCTACTCTCTCCCTACAATTGGACAGCTGAGTAGTTGCTACAGGGACCAAATAACCTGCAAAGACTAAAATAGTTACTGTCTGGCCCTTCACAGAAAAAGTTTGCTGGTCCCTGGCTTAACTGGTCACATGGGGCATAAGGGATATTGGGCAGTCAAGCCCAATGACCACCACAGACTGTTTATTATTGTTAGCCAATATTACCTCTTAGACTAACAAAGTGCTATTAATTTATCACCCACTGGGTAAAAAAATCATTTCCTTTTGTTTGCTCTAGTGTCTCTCCTTTTAAACTTCAAGGAATATCATTTAGTTCTCTCCACCCCAGATTAGGTAAGTAAGTGTGTTTAAGCAGCCTGATGTAGCAGGATGCACACAGGCTATGGAATGAGTAGCCAAGCCAATAGCCAAGTGGTGGCACTGTGGTGGATATCTCATTCTACTGTTCACCAAGCACCCGTTCCCCCTTCTTCTTGGTATGGTCAGCCCACTTTTCCTTTAGGGCCTGTATCCATTGCCTATAATTACATATCAGACCTTCCCAAAACTTAGTGACTTAAAACAACAACAACAATTTATTTTGTTCATAAATCTGCAGTCTTGGCAAGGCTCAACAGGTCAACTAATCTCTGTTTCACAAACCTCAACCCGGTTAATGGAAAATTTACTTTCAAGATGGCTCATTCACATGGATGGTAAATCGGTGCTGTTGGCTGGAAGCTCAGCAAAGCTATGAACAATGAACTTCCTTTCCTTGTGGTCCTCTCCATGGGCTCCCTCGTGACATGGAGACTATGTTCCGTGATCAAGAGTTCCAAAAGCAAGGGGGCAGGAGAAAGCTGCCCTTTTTATGACCCAGACTCAGAAGACACAAAGTGCCCTTCCCAGCATAGTCATGTGTCCAGATTCACAGGAGGGAACATAGACCCCATGTCTCAGTGGGCAGGGGTTTGGTGAGAAACATCCTAAATGGAGCTATTGCATATTGTTTCAATAAAAACAATTCAGCACTATGTTTTTGCCTTGCCTATTGAAACCACCCTCATTTTCTGGATGGAACAACCCATGTATAACTTTCCAGACTCAGAAAATACATTAAGATTCTTTGACTAGCAAATTACAGAAATACAACTCAAACTAGCTTATATTAAAATGCTATTGACTTATGTACTCAGTAAGTTTGAAGGATGGTCCTAGCTTCAGGCTCAGCTGAATCCAGGTTCAAATAATGTCATCAGGGCTCTGTGTATGACTCTATTTTTATCCCTCAGCTCACCTCCACTTTATTCTCCAACAAGCTGAGCCCAAGTGGACACAACGTGGCAGTTCACAGCCCCAAGGCTACTTCCTACACACAGCTCTCAGCACCAGCTTACAAAAAAGCATCTTTCCCAAAACCTCTAACCGCATGGTGAGAGACGATTTGTAGAAAACCATGATTGGCCCCATTCTTACAATATGCCCATTATGAACAAATTAATACCCAGCAGGATAGAGCCCTCTGATTGAACAAGCTTGAGTCACATAAGTACCCTGAACTACGTGAACTAAACAAGATTGCTCTGAAAGTGGGAAGGAATAGTTTACCAAAGGAAAAGGTCCTTTGTACATACTGGTCAACAAGCATGTCTGAAGAACCCAGGAAATCACAAAGGGTTCTAAGAGGATGACAAACATTGATGCTCTAGGATCCCAAAACTTCTAGGGAAATGGCAAAGAAAAGACTATTTGATGCCTTGAGTGTCCTCCCCCTTAGATTTTCTCTACCCAGGCTTAAAGAACTACAACCCTTCCCAAGTTTCAAAAGGACAGCTAGGTGATCTGCTTGTTTGTTAGTTGGTTTCGATTTAATAAAGACAGATGTGAGCTCCAGGATCTCTTGGGAGGCTGCCAGATAAAGAACCATGCAGTTAAGGGGCAGCTGGGTGGCTCAGTCAGTTGAGCATCCGACTTCAGCTCAGGTTATAATCTTGCAGTTCATGAGCCCCCTATCCAGCTCCATATCGGGCTCGCTGATGTCAGCCTGTCAGTGCAGAGCCTGCTTCAGATCCTCTGCCCCCCTCTCTCTGCCCCTCCCCTGCTTGCACTCTCCTCAAAATAAATAAATATTTTTTTAAAAGGACCATGTAGTTAAAATTCACCCTTGGATCCCATACTCACAACAATTGCAATCATGGCTTTCTACATCTGGCAACAAGAAACAGTAATCTTTCAGCAAGTTTGAAATTTTCCTTGGTGTATTTTTCTCAGCCTTGTCACTAGAACTTCAAAGTTAACCTAAAGATACTCCTGAGTTAGTAGGAAGCTCGACAATATTTTTTTCCTGACAAATCATTGTACTTCAGCTCCAGCTATCTCTAGGAATGCAGTGGGACTCCTGGTTGGGAAAAAACTGCATCTGACCCTTCCATAGTAAGGGCTGTTGCTCACCATATGTAGTGAGGTTTTTCCAAACCCAAGAGAGAGAAATATGTCCCCTTTGCTCCATAACGCAAGAAGAAAATAAAATACAGATTCTCACAAATACAAGAAGGTTGAATTGTGTTTGTTATTCTCAGCTTCGAGGCTGCATTGATTACTTTTAGACAAAAAAGAGTTCCATTTCTAATATACAGTCACCCCACATCAGATTTATATACTTGAGTTTAAAGGAAGCCAAGTAAAGTTATCTGTTCTTGTTGTACCTGATTAACCTCAATACACAAATCCTACAAATCAATAGTTAATTAAAAATGTGGCACTGCCTCCATAGTTACCTCATCTCTCTGCAAACACTGCCCACCCTGTATATTATTAAGCTAAAAACAAAGGAGGCCACCCTCTAGGGCAATGTAGAATTATATAGGCAAGGAAAAAAACACAGTTCCAAAATATTTGTACACAGGGACCTCAAATGTAACATTTTGGCTGTGCTTGGGGCCTCCCATAGAAGCTGCCTCATTTGGTCTACAGAGTTTCCCGAGTCTTGGAATCATTTCCTCATATGGCCATGCAGCCCATATCTCTGAAGTGGTTGCGAAGATACTCCCATGGTAATTTGAAGTACTGGGCTTCCATTTTCAAGCCCTCTCCAGGCTGAGAACCTACAAAATCACCCTCCCCCTGATTTCATATTCACTGACACCTTCAAAGCTACAAATACTCAAGAACAATAAGGCTGAACTGATTTATTTGTTATTTCCTGGTTACTGGTAACTTTTTTGTGGATTTCTTTGCTTTAACTTCACATTCATTTCTGCCATAACAAAATCATATATTTTATTGATAAATGTATCCGTGCTCTGCCTTATTCCAAAGAGGAGTTGAAGTGGCTAAGAAAACAATGCATTGAAAATGGCTTTGTCAGAGTCATTCATTGTGGTAGACCCAATCCACAGTGATTTCTCCTGGCGGCCTTCTCTGTGTCTCCCCAACTTTCTTCTGGTAACAGGTACACCTAGCCTTAACTCTGGACTCAAGTTGGGCCAATCATAGTATCTCAAACCCTTGCTCTACAGATTGGCAAGTGGCCAAGGAGGGTCCATTACAACCCTTTCCTGGGAGTTTACACCAATGTGCAGTCAGTTTTCTTCCTGGCAACAAAGGCATAAGATGAATAGCCAAGACACTTCTGCCAACATCCCCATCATATACAAAAATTCCATCTACAGTAGGAGGAAAGAAACCAACATACAGAGATGAGAAAGGGAGAGAAAATGGGCAAGAGAGAGCTCCCCATGGTCTGGTTATGTCAACCAATACTTTCCCTTTTCTGATTCAGTGAGTTAGATGCAGAACCCATGAAGTAATAAAGATAAATACTCATACCTCTGGTCTTTACTGAAGTCAATGTTTGCATATTTTATCTGACCCTTGACACCAAACTTAGTTGACAGAATCCAAAAGCCAAGAAATCTCACCAGCCAAAAGCAAAAGCTATTGGCTTCTGCCCCTCCATCCTCCTCATTTGCAAGCACGGCAGAAGAACTCCACTCCTCCTATCTGTAAAGCAACCCCTACCCAGGAAATCAGGCAATCGGAGACACCAGATCACTCCTCCTGGCCTGCCTGGGGTTAGGGATCTGGGAACATGGGGTTGGCACTTGGTGAGTACAATTAGCCAATTGGCTACCTAAAGAGAAGTAGCATCCTGAGAGGCAAGAAACCCATCTGAGTAGCCAAAGAGTCTGGGCAGAAGGAAAGGATTTGAGGATCCCAGGGGAAGGAGTTTCAAAGAACAGGTGGAGGTAGTCTGAGGGGACTGAGATGAAGTCAGGGCTGCAGCCATCTAAGAGGATGCCCACAGCCTCAGGCATAGGCTTTGAAGATGTCAATCCCACTTGGGTAAGCTCAGGTGCATCAGCTGTGGTTCCTAAAAGTCACCTATCTTGCTGCTGTAGAATGATCTGTGTGGTCCTGAGATGCGCCGGGCGGGGGGCAGGGGGTGGGGGGACCCACCTGCATGCCCAGCAAGCTACAGCCTCCCCAGTCTTTATTAACAAATAACTGATATATTTTGAGCACCTTCTAAGTGCCAGGAACTATGACAAGAGCTTACCAGGCATTATATAAATTAATTCTTGCAATAACCCTATGAGGTATAATTCCATATTACAGGTGAGGAGACTAAAAGATTCAGAGAAATTAAATCACTTTCACCAAGTCAGTGGCACAGCTAGTCCAAATGCATTCTTTCTAGCTCCAAAGCCACAATGCCAGAGTGCACCCCTGAACAGACTCTCACAAAAGACTGGACTCTATTGCCCACATCCACATCTTTAGGGAGCAGATAGCACCTTTTTCCCAATTCTCAGACCACTAAAATTGGATCAAGGATCAGCACTGGCTCGAAACTGTGATCGCTGGCTTTACCCTCAGGGCTTGACATCCTTGGACAGTATCACCAGCCCCAAACCTTCTCACATTCTCCATGCCTCTTTGTACACAGTAATTGAGAATTCTGGGGTTCACCATCCCCTCATTAAAGCCAACTTGGTTTTCCCAACCCCATTCTGTTCAATCTCCCTGCCCTTCCCCATCAGCCCACCCCAGGGAGGTCCAGAATACCTCATGGCCAAATCCACTCACATAATGACCCAGGGTCACAATTTTCCATCTCAAGTTCAGAGTGAAAGTCTGTGCACTGGGCACAAAGGAGAGAATGCTTTGGCTTATTTCCAATAAAATGAAAGTACAGAGCAAAGGAGAAATAAGGAAGACCAGCCCTGAAGCTGCACCAAGTCTCATAAATGACAAATGCTATATACTCATGTCAGGAAACCAAGGCTATAAAAGCCACAAGTGAATTAGGAAGGAGTCCAAAGTGGTGATGTCATGTGAGAACATCTTTATGTAGCATCATTGCCTTGCAACGAGGCTGTCGCTCACCTCCTGGTGAGACAAAGTTCTCAGACCCTGATGGAGCCAACCATCAGGAGAAGAAGGTGGAGAAAAGGCAGAAATGAATTCTGGAGTCACTACTCTCAACGAAGCCAAGGTGGTCAGGGAACAGAGCCACTCTTTCACTGTCCATGAAAAGCATTCCAAGGAAAATGTGATAGTAGACATTTGTCAGTCTATGGCTGACACCCCCATTAGCATCCTGATCTGTCTTTAGGGAGAAGTCCTCATTATATACAGCTTCAGTAGGGGTTAAATCTCAAACCTATTTCCCACTGCCATTCCCCTTCCCAAATACCCATGATGTTTGCTACCAGGGTTTTGAATCTTAAGAAAGATTTGCAGAGACAGAGTTCAGTTCTATCCCAATAGATAGCTCCAGCTGGCTGGCTCCAACCATCATCACCCCCAAACAAACACACATTCCTGCCCATTCCCAGAGCCTGGTCCTGCAGCTGCCTGTGGATTCTTCAAGCCCCCAAGAACCTTGCAGTGAACTCCCTTTTTGCTTCATAAACACTTAGAGCCAAGGATTCTTGCAGCCAAGAGACCTAACTGATATACACTTCATTGTGTTCATTGGGTTTGTTTTCAGAGCCAGCAGCCCTGAGGATATTTCAAACTGTGGGCATAGGTACAATTCTATAAAAAGGAGCCAGAAACTATTTAGATGCTTGCCAGGAAGAAGCACTTACAGATGTTTGGAGGAAAGGTATACAATATTGACATATTGAGTGAGGCCCAAATATGGGGTTCTCTCTTTCAATACCTCATGATCTTTGCACATGCTCTTCCCTGGGCTTTCCAACTGGCTAATGCTCACCCAAGTCTCACCCTAAATGTCACTTCCTCAAGAAAGCTACCATAACTGGTCACCATATGTTGACTTTATTTAACATCCATGTACCTTACTAGCTTGTGAGCTCCAGAAAGGAGGGACCAGGGCTATTTTTCATACCACTCTGTCCCAGTGCCTATCATATCCTGGCATCAAATAGGCATTTCAAAAATATTTGCGAAGGAATTCACATTCATGGGATAGAATCACCCATCCAAGCTGTTGTTGTTATTTAACCTTCTTGACAACCATGAGGTAGATATTATCATCATCCCCAGTTTAAAGATGAGAAATCTGAGAATAAGGAATTTGCTGTAAGTAATCAAGTGGTTACAGGATAAAGAGGGGATTTGAACCCAGGTATTCTGATTCCAGAGTTCTTTTAATTAACCAGAGCAGGGACTTTATGCAAAGTAGGTGTTCTAATTATTTCTTGTTGCATAACAAACCACTCCAAAATTTAGTGTCTTAAAAAATACATCATTTGTTTTGCTAACAAATCTGTGATGTTGGCAGGACTCCACAGGAAAGGCTCATTTCTGCTCTTCATGCCTTCAGTTGGGGTTTCTTGAGTGGGGTTGGAGGGACCACTCTCAAGATGGCTCAGTCTGGGGCACCTGGGTGGCTCGGTCAGTTGGGCATTCGACTTCAGCTCAGGACATGATCTCACAGTTTGTGAGTTCGAGCCCCATGTCGGGCTCTGTGCTGACAGCTCAGAGCCTGGGCCTGCTTCAGATTCTGTCTCCCTCTCTCTCTACTGCTCCCCTGCTTGCACTCTGTCTCTCTCTCTCCCTCAAAATAGATAAACATAAGAAAAAAAAAAAAAAAAGATGGCTCAGTCCATGGCTGGAGAGTTGATAACACTGTCTTCTGAGAGCTCAGTTGGGGTTCCTCCATGTGGGCCTTGCCACGGGCTCCTTGGGCTTCCTTGCAGCATGGTGGCTGGGTTCCAAGAGTAAGCATGTGAACAGAGCCAGGAGGAAGCTAGACAGCTTTTTTTAACTCAGCCTCCAAAGTCAGAGAGCCACTGCCACCGCAACCTATTTGTGGAAATGTTCAGATTCAAAAGGAGGGGAATTGTGCTCCCCTTTCTGTGGGGGGAAGACAAGTTTCTAGAAGAATCCATAAGATGGGAGAGATTATCACGGCCATCTTCAGAGAATACAATCTGCCACAGTAAACAGCATGTTGCATGACCAGGCTGTCCTAACTTACAAACATTAAAGTAACCCCCTGCCCCCAACAACCCACCCCAGGGGACCCCAAATAAGAGTTCAGAAAATCACTGCACTCAGAAAAGAAGCTAGAAAAAGTAAAAGCCACTCCCCCACAATATTTACATATTTTCACTTCATTTCCTTACAATGCCTAAAGCTCTACTAATTAGAAACTCATTTGAGATAACTAGTAACCAATTTAAAAATGCAAACACCTCAGGGGCTAGCCAGAGTCCTCCAAACAGTCCTGTAAATTGGTTTCATCAAGGATTTCCTCCTACCCATTGTGAGAGGCCTGTTGCAAGGACAGACTGGGGGAGGGCAATGGGTAACTCTGTTGCTTAAAGCACTTCCGGATGGAGAGGTGGGATAAAGAGACAAATGGAGTTCACCAAGAGGAGGTAGAAAGGGAAGCTTATTTATGCATCTGAACAAACGTCCTGGTTTGTGGCTCTGCAAATATAGCCCCAATCAGGCTACAAGATGTTGTGGCAGCAACATTTACACTCAGTCACTCCTCGTGGGCCCAGCCACTTTTCAAAACACCCTTGCACAGCCGTGCAGAGCGGCCGGCTCCACTGGCAACCAGCAGAGCCATAACTCACGCTGTCACCGCTCCCCTCAAACCTCTTCTGTAAGCACTTTTAATCAATGTAACAAGAATAAACATTTGCTGCAGAGTGGCAATATGCAGCGAGGAACATGGTTCCGCTTGGCTCAGAAAGCAAAACCTTCCAGCTGTTTCCATCTATGAGAGCCCACGGGAAAAGCCCCTCCATCCCAGTGTCACTGCCTGGCTGGACACATTTTCCCCAACCAGGTAAGCTTCTCTTTCAGAGTTAATTTGTGCTCTCAGGTACCATCTGTCAATGACCTTGTTGTCCAGTTGACTTTTCAAAGCATCGCTTCTCTCTAAATGGTCACCAGCCCCGCCCCACAAGCCTCCAGGTGACGTTAGACTTCAGTGAGAAAACTGAGCATCCTCAAGTCTCTGCATGGGGATGAAGCCTTTTTTTCCCAAGCTGTGGTCTAAACCTTTGTTTGTAACTTGCTTTGGTTGCTGGAGACTTGGAAACTGACTTCCTAAGTAATCAACAAGAGTAATGCCATCGACTTGGGTCTAGCAATGAAGTTTATGATTAACATTACCAAGGGGTGAAACCTGACCTGAGCATTAGCACATTTCATCCTCCTGAGAGCCCTGCAAGGTGGATACCCTTGCAATGCCCACATTACAGAAGCAGAAACTGATCCCAGAGAGGTTGAGCAACTAATACAAAGTCACACAGCTAGTGAACCAGGATTCTAAATCATTCTTCTGAAGTCTGTGCTTGAAATCAATCTGCTCCTGGGATGCACAGAGAGGTCACCTTCTCCGTGTTCGGGGTAAGAGAAGAAATAGAAGTTGATGGCCTTAGAGGAGAAATAAAGCAGATGAGAGCATAAAAACAGGGGAGGGAGTGGGGAGGAGTCACAGCCTGTCCTTGAGAAGTAGCATGCCTTTCTTCCAAAGACAAACCAGGTGTACAGAAACCCAAGAATCAAGAGTCAACTTGGGGGAACCACAGTGTAAAAGCAGAAGGGAATCATGGTATGGCTAAGGTGGCAGTCTTGTTTCCAGGGCACCTATGCGGAGGTGGAGGAGGTGGGAGTAGCGAGGGGGCCATGAGGTGCTCAGACTATTTGCATCAGAATCTCTAGGAGGCAGGCTTCTTAAAAATGCAGGTTCCTATATATGGATGAATCCTGAAAACATTTTGTAAGTGAAAGAAATCAAGCACAAAAGGCCACATATTGTGTGACTCCATGTCCAGAACAGGCAAATCTAGAGGGACAGACAGCTGATTAGTTGGTGCCAGGGTCTGGGGAAGGGGAGTGGAGAATGACAATGAATGAGTGTGGGGTTCCTTTTTGGAGTGATGGAAATGCTCTGGAGCTAGATAGTGGTGATGGCTGAGCAACATTATGAATGTTATAAATACCACTAAATTGTACACATTCAAATGGTTAAAAAAGTAAATTTTATGTTATGTGCATTTTACCACAATTAAAAATGTAGCTTCCTGGGTTTCATTATTCATTTAACAAATACTAATGGTACCTCACTACATGCCAAGCACTGTTCTGAGTGCTGGAGATACAGCACTGAACAAAAAAAAGACAAAAACTCTGCTTCCGTAGTGTTGGCATTCTAGGGGGAGGAAAGGAAATTAAGTAAGATAAATGCTTTAAATGTTTATGTGTTAGAGATGAAAGTGAGAGGGGAAACAAAGTAGGGACGAGGATAGGGAGTGTTGAAGGAAGTGTGGGTATCATGATTTTAAAGATATTCTTTTAATGTTTATTTTTGAGAGAGAGAGAGACAGGAGTACAAGTGGGGGAGAGGCAGAGAGAGAGGGAGATGCAGAATCCAAAGCAGGCTCCAGACTCTGAGCCGTCAGCACAGAGCCCGAAAGAGGGCTTGAACTCACAAACTGTGAGATCATGACCTGAGCCAAAGTCGGACGCTCAACCAATTGAGCCACCCAGGCGCTGTGGGTATCACAATTTTAGACAGGGAGACTAGGAAAGGCTCATTGAGAGGTGACAATTGAGCAGGGAGTTGGAGGGAGAGACAGAGTGAGCCATATGGATGTCTGGGGAACGGCATTCCCGGGAGAGCACAAGTGCAAAGGCTCTGAGGCAGGAGCAGGCCCAGCATAGTCATGGAACAGAGAAGAGGCCACTGTGGCTTGAGCAGGAGGAGTGATGGGGAGAGGGGTAGCAGATGAGAATGGGGAGGAGGCAATTAGAGGCCAGGTCTTATAGAACCTTGTAGGTTATAGTCAGGGTTTCAGCTTCAACTCTGAGTGTTGGGAGGCACCAGACAGTTCTAAACAGAGGACTAATACAACCTGACTTCTGTTTTAAAAGGAACATTCCAGATACTCTGTGTAGAATAGACTCTGGGCAGGCAAAGGCAGAAGCAGGAGACCACCAAGGAGAATGAGCAGTGATCCAGACGGGAGTCAGTCATGGCTCAGTCCAGGCTGGCACTAAAGAGGGGGCTGGAATCTGGATATACTTTGAAGGTGGAGCAACTCATTGATTCTAAGAGTGGCCCCCCACGAGTCAGCATTTGTCACAACCTTCCTAGAGGATTCTAACTCAGCCTGAAGCTGAAGAACTTCAGGTTTAAGCTAATCTTCTGTTTCATATTTTGGGAAGATCCTTCGGGATTTTCTCCAACCCAACTCAGAATAGATTCTAGGAAGGACATTCCACAACATCTGACCTTGTGTGCACAGCTCTAGACAGACCTCATGGCTTCTGGCAAATAACACAAGCTTTGAAGAGAACGTCAGGTGATGGGAGCACAACAGTGAATGACCATGGGCCCTTTCCTCAATGAGTCTTGCCTTTGATGAGGGAAATAAATAGTAAAAAATCAAAAATCAAAAATCAGGGGAACCCGGGTGGCTCAATCAGTTAAGTGTCTGACTCTTGATTTCAGCTCAGGTCATAATCTCACAGTTCATGAGTTCAAGCCCCGAGTCGGGCTCTGTGCTGACAGTGTGGAACCTGCTTGGGATTCTCTCTCTCTCTCTCTCTCTCTCTCTCTCTCTCTCTCTCTCTCTCCCTCTCTCTCTGCCCCTCCCCCAGCTCACTCTGTGTGTGTGTGTGTGTGTGTGTGTGTGTGTGTCTCCCTCAAAATAAATAAATAAACTTAAAAAAAGAAAAAAACCTCATTCACAACTCCAAGTGGAAAGAGCTATGACAAGAGTTCACATGGGGAAGTGGAAGCACACGGAAGAGAAAAAGAATCTAATATTAGGTGGTCGGAAATATATCTCCGATCAGATGACCCTAAGTTGAAGACTAGAAGGTAGTAAAGTTGTCCAGGTGAATAAGGAGGACCATGGAAGACTGCTCCAAGCACAGGGATGAGCACATGCAAAGACTGAAAGGCGAAAGGGTATGTGAGGAGCAGAAAGAAGTTCATATAATTTTAGGAGTTAAGAGCTGAGGAATGTAGAAGTTGGAGCCAAATCATGGCTCTTGCCAACCACGTTTATTCTGTGGACAAAGGGAGCCAAGAGATATCTCCACGCAGAAGAATAGCAATCTTCTTTGTGCTATGAAAACAGAAATCTGGCTGAAGGATGGATGGGAGGAAAGGAGACCAGGTGACAGACTGCAAGAACCAAGTGAGACAAGGTGTTGGCTGAACCAAGCTTGTAGTGATGTAGTTGGAGAGGAGAGGATAGACTAACTTGACTGAAGAATGGGGAGAAATACAAGATGGCATCTAAATTTTTTTGGAAGCTTTATGGATGGTGGAGTGAGGTGGACCAGTTGAACCCAGGCAGAAGAGGAAATCAGGAGAGGAGAGATAACCTGAGGTCAGTATGAGAGGGACATCCAAGTGGAGAAGAATGCCCAGTGGACAGCTGGATATGCCAGAGCAGAGCCATGGACAGAGTTCTGAAATGTAAATAAAGATTGAAGGACCTTCAGAGTAGATGATCCCCCAGAGAAAGTGCAGAGGAATAAGCATAGAACCTAGGACACAGAAGAAGGGGAGAGATTCGTGATTAAAACCAACCAACCAGGGGAGCCTGGCTGGTTCAGTCGTTGGAGGATGTGACTCTTGATCTCAGGGTTGTGGGTTCAAACCCTATACTGGGTGTAGAAATTACTTAAAAAATTTTTTTAATTAAGAAAAAAACCCACAACCATCAGACATCTTCCCAGAAACACAAATTGGAGGTTTCCTCAGTTTGCGTTATTCAGGACCATATTTAAGATCACATTCAAAATAACTATTGGGAAGTTCTCAAAACATGTAATGGTGCTTTTTAAAAAATTTTTTAATAAAAAAAAAAAAGGAGTTCAGCTATTGCACAGACCTTGAAGCAATTTTCCAGCAAGTGTCTATCAAACAAGAATCTGATCTGACTCAAGAGGGTGTCACATCAAGTGTAAGAATCCAATTCCATTGTCTGTACAAGCCTTTCTGCCAGGTACAAGACTCTAATCCAGTTGAAGTGATTTTCTATTGATTAACGGGCTGGGAATACACAGGTTGTTGGTTTTTGAGATTCCCTTTCCTGGGTCTTGATGCCAGCTGTGAATAATTTTCACAGAGTCGAAAAGCTCCATACCATCAAAATAAAAATGACACTCGGTCACGAAGGAGGCAGATTATAGGTCAATCACCTTGATTATTTTTTAACTGTGAAGCACCATTAATGTTACTGAATAAGCAAATCTGTTTGCATAACCAGATTTTTATAGGCTACTGGGAATAAAGGTTTTCCTAAGTGGATGATTTGTACAACGATAGCCTTTGGGTCTCTGATGGAACAGCTCTGATGAGGAAATGTTCCTTTAATTATGTGGAAGGCCAATTACCATGTTATAGCCACATTGTTTTGCAGATTGCATATAATTTCGCCATTTCCATAGCTTCAGCACTATAATTCTGGAGAAAACGCAGGCACCAAGAAGACACTTGAGGCACATTATGCTGGAGATGAAGATGTTTTAGCGAATTCAATTTAAGCTACAACATTAAAGTTATTTTGTTGAATAAAACATAACGCAATAATGAGCTTGTGTATGTCAACTCTATAGTGGAGGTAATAATAGCTAGAGAGAGAGCATACCCTCTCCCCTTTCTCATGCTCATTAGAGTAATAGATAATGCTATGGAGAGAACCTTTCTCTAATATGTGCTTCATTTCAGGTTAAGTGTGTTTCCTGCAACTGTGCTTCATAGGGGAAAAAAAAAAAGTAAAGGGACTAATTTGGGAGCCATTCACAGAAGTACTACTACTTGATGTTTTTTATCCACTGAGATTTCTTGTTCCCAATGCCAGCCAGGAAAGGACTTCCTTGAGAAGGGCAAATTAATCACTATCTTTATGAACTTAACAATGGGAGGTTCGTAGAGAGAAATTGAAGAAATCAGAGCAAAGGTAGAAGAAAAACAACATGATGGCAGAAAGGCAAAACTATTGCAGTGCTGGTCTCAATTCTGCCACTAATTAGTGATACCAATGACTTCCCTCTCTAGAACTCAGTTGTTCTTGTCTGCAAAATGGAGGAATAGGAGAGTCTTTAAAGCCCCCCAAAAGTACCACCATTCCATGACTCCAACTATCTATAAAATACTTTTCATTCATACTAGTAGGGATCTTGACCACTTTGCCAAGAAGATACAATAATTATCAAGCTGAATACAGCAAACAACATAGCCTTGAACTATGTAAGCAAAAACTGTGTAAATTATTTGGGAAGACAGGCAAATCCCCAATAAGAATAAGAAATGTTTGGCACACTCTCCATGTGCCAGACACAAAACTGTGTCCGCCACACTGTTCCTCTTCCTGGACATGTAGGACATTTCCCAGCCTCCCTTGTGATTAGGTCTGGAACCATGTGACTGCATTTCCACCAACAGGAATATAAGAAATCATATGTCACTTCTGGTCCAAGATAATTAAAGGCAAGTGTGGGTTCTCCATGCCTTCCTCTTTTTCCACATGGCTGTAAGTGGAAAAACTGTGAGATGGCAGAATTACAAAATGGAAACCTCTAAGATCTCTGAAACACTGACTTGCACTGGACTGTGATGTGGGTGATAAATGATTGTTGTGTGAAAACTCTGAGATTTCAGGGTTTATTTGTCAGAGCAGCATTGTCAGAGTGTTACTCTGACTAACCTATAAGGTTCCGAGAGATCTAGCAGAGAAAGAAGTTAGACTTCAATTATACTGCTATTCTTGACTATATATTTAAAAATTAAAACTCTCCTAAAAAGACAGATCATCCACATGCCTTTGAAGGACACATGACATGTTTGTGAAAAGTTGACCAGAATGGAGGCCCTAAGGGAAATCACAACAAAATCCATGACATAACTGGCATTTTACCGGCCACATTTTCTGACCATAATGAAGCAAAATTAGAAATTAAGAGCAAAAGATAACTAAACATAAGCATACATTTAGAAAATCCTTCTGAATAATCCATGAGTTAAAGGGAAAATCACAATAGAAACTACTAAATATGTATACTGAATGACACAACTACATATATATTTTTTTTCATGTGAATTCATTCAGCTACTTGACTTTTGCTTTCATCAAGTTATTCTAGGGGCAGTAGTTGCTCATTCCAACCTACTTTTTTTTTTTAATTTTTTTTTTTTATGTTTATTTATTTCTGAGACAGAGAGAAACAGAGCACGAATGGGGGAGGGGCAGAGAGAGAAGGAGACACAGAATCCGAAGCAGGCTCCAGGCTCCAAGCTGTCAGCCCAGAGCCCGACACGGGGCTCGAACTCACAAACCGCGAGATCATGACCTGAGCCGAAGTTGGTCACTCAACCGACTGAGCTACCCAGGTGCCCCCATTCCAACCTACTTTTATTGCAACCCGTAATTGATAAGAACACACCTCTTCCAGAGGGCTAAACACTGAGCTGAATTATGCTGCAGCACAACCATGGAAGGAACAACTATGCTACTGGGGAGCAGTGGAGTGAGCGTGCACACACTGGCAAACCTGTGCAATGACAGAGACAAACAATAGCTTGAGCAGGTCTTTTGTTATGCCAAGCATCCAGACAGAAGCTAAAAGTCAATCACTAAGCCATCTCAATACATTTTTTTTTTTTATTTACATCCAAGATAGTTAGCATATAGTGCAACAATGATTTCAGGGGTAGATTCCTTAATGTTCCTTGCCCACTTAGCCCATCTCCCCACCCACAACCCCTCCAGCAACCCTCTGTTTGTTCTCCATATTTAAGAGTCTCTTATGTTTTGTCCCCCTCCCTGTTTTTATATTATTTTTGCTTCCCTTCCCTTATGTTCATCTGTTCTGCGTCTTAAAGTCCTCATGTGAGTGAAGCCATGTGATATTTGGCTTTCTCTGACTAATTTCGCTTAGCATAATACCTTCTAGTTCCATCCCCGTAGTTGCAATTGGCTTAATACTTTGATTTCACTGTAACTTTTGGCAGCAGTTTGCAATTGAGAGGAAGAAAATAAAGTAACAAGAGTGTAAGGTAAAGTACACACACACACACACACACACACACACACACACACACATACACACACGTATAAAAGAAACTGGTGAGACCAGACTATATATTTATCTCTCTTTAGCTCCTCAGGTCATTTGTCTTATAACATACCAAGGGGCAAAATACAAACTTGCTCCTGTGTCTACTTCCTGCTCTTTGCTCATGTGTCCCAGACGTATAAGGCCCTTTCTAGGAGCCAGTGTGCAGATCAGTTCTATGTGACAAGCAGGTGCTCAAGAAAGCACAGGCAGGAAAGAACTTTGGACGGTGGTTTCCTCTGAGAAGGGGGGAAATGAGATGGGGTGGGGATGTTCATCTGTATCTGTGATGTCGTTTCTTAAGAAACCACAAAAGATCTGAAGCACATATTGCAAAGTGATGTTAATAGGGGTCTTTTGTATTATATTTCCTTATCTTCTGTACATTTCTGTATGTTTGAAATATTACACAGTTTAAAAGAAATTTAATAAAAGAAAAGTGAATTTAGAGAAATACCTAACCCTCCTTTGGGGGGTGAGGTGGGGGGACATCCAAACTGACTTTGAAGCAGACCCAGCTGGGAACATGACTGAGAATTCATCTGAGAACACCTTCAAGGAGGGGCTCCCGGGAAGACACCTTATGTGGCCCCACCTGTCCTGCTGCAGGCTCAGCCAGAGCCCAGAAGTCCTGCATGCAGTCAAGAGTTTAATTCTACAATGGAGTTTAATTCTAGAGTGTCTGGTTTGAAATGCTTTTGTGAACTCCGTGGCTGAACCACAGATGTAACAGTGGATGGGAGGGAAATAAAACATGGGGTTTGGGAAGGAGCAGGTCACCAACCCCGCTTTCCCCACTGAGGGATGCAAGGGCATACCTACGTGCCCTCAAATACCAGCACCCTCATGGAGGTCCCTTGCACCCCTCGACATACTACTGTTCCATTCTGACTTGGGGAGAGGGTGCCTATAGCCTCCAACTAAAATCAAATCCTTCAGGGCTCTGCGAACGAGCCTGGAACATTTTTTGATTCATCTTGGGCACCAGAAACACCCAGGTGTTAGAACACTGTCCCTTCCACATCTGAAACACCAAACTTCATCACAAATTACAACCTAAATTGGAATGTTTCTATAAAGAACTCACCAAACTCCACACCCGAAAAACACATAATCCAGTGAAGAAATGGGCAGAAGACATGAATAGACACTTCTCTAAAGAAGACATCCACATGCCCAACAGGCACATGAAAAGATGCCCAACGTCACTCCTCATCAGGGAAATACAAATCAAAACCACACTGAGATATCACCTCACACCAGTCAGAGTGGCTAAAATGAACAAATCAGGAGACGACACATGCTGGCAAGGATGTGGAGAAACGGGAACCCTCTTGCACTGTTAGTGGGAATGCAAACTGGTGCAGCTGCTCTGGAAAACAGTGTGGATGTTCCTCAAAAAATTAAAAATAGATCTACGCTATTACCTAGTAATAGTACTGCTAGGAATTTACCCAAGGGATACAGGAGTGCTAATGCATAGGGGCACTTGTACCCCAATGTTTATAGCAGCACTTTCAACAATAGCCAAATTATGGAAAGAGCCTAAATGTCCATCAACTGATGAATGGATAAAGAAGTTGTGGTTTATGTATACAATGGAATACTACTTGGCAATGAGAAAGAATGAAATCTGGCCATTTGTAGCCACATGGATGGAAATGGAGAGTTATGCTGGGTGAAATATGTCAGGCAGAGAAAGACAGATACCATGTTTCACTCATATGTGGATCCTGAGAAACTTAACAGAAGACCATGGGGGAGGGGAAGGGGGGAAAAAAAAGTTACAGAGAGGGAAGGAGGCAAACCATTGGAGACTCTTAAATGCTGAGGACAAAGAGAAAGAAAGAAAGAAAGAAAGAAAGAAAGAAAGAAAGAAAGAAAGAAAGAAAGAAAGAAAGAAAGAAAGAAAGAAAGAAAGAAAGAAAGAAAGAAAGAAAGAAAGAAAGAAAGAAAGAAAAGGACAGAAGAAAGAAAATGCTGAAAACAAGAGGGTTGATGGAGGGTGGAGAAGAGGGGAAGGTGGGTGATGGGCACTGAGGAGGGCACCTGTTGGGATGAGCACTGGGTGTTGTATGGAAACCAATTTTACAATAAATTATATACATATATATATATATATATATATATATATATATATATATATATATGTAAAATGTTTTATGATTCTAGCTTAAAACTGATCATTCACTCCCTCATACTTTTTTTTCTTTTTTTCTTTTTTCTTTTTTTTTTTTTTGTCTTTTGTTTTTTGTTTTTTTGGAACCAGTTGAATTTCTGATGGAGCTTCCTTACAATCATGGTGCCTGGTTCAGGGCCAGGCAGGAGGTAGCAAACCCTCCCCATCCTGCCTAAGGCTGAGGGGTTGGGAGTAAAAACAAAAGTTTAAAGCTATGTTTGACAGTTTGGACACTGACAGTGCCCTGGATGCAACAACCAGGAAAATCATGTTAATCAAGGAAACAAAAATCCCTCTACACTCTGTGATACTCTTTTATAAAAGCAGCAAATGAACAAAAATAAGTTGCCTAAGCTACCGCTCTCAGGATAACGGTTGGCCCATCCACTCCAATGTGTGGCTGCTGTGTTCAGAGTTCCTTGATCCAGTTATTACTCAAAAAATGGTTATTGAGCACCGACTGTGTGCCAGGTACCACTTGAGGCACTGAGAACATAGCTGTGAGCAAGAGAGACAAAAACCACGGGTTTCATAGGGACTGCAGTCCCTAAGGAACACAGACAGTAAACAAATTAATATAGTAACGTGTTATTAACTTACCATCTGTGGAATATATTGCTATACAGTTACAGCTAATTAATACATATCAGGTAATAATAATATGTGCATGTAACTGTATATTGACATTACATATATAGTATATACATGACATATAGTTAGTCAGTTAGTTCGTTAGTTGCAAGTGCTAAAGGGGAAAAAAGTGAAGCAAGAAAGGAATAAAAAGTGCCAGGGTTGGGTTGCAGCCTCAGCTGGTTGGCCAGGGAAAGCTTCCATTAAGTTAAAGATGACCCTGTAGACCAGAGTCAAGCCCATACCGCTCCTAGGGGAAGAGCATTCCAGGTGGTGGGAACAGCAAGATTGAGTGCCCTGAGATTTGGTTTGTTGCAGGAATCCCCAGAAGCAGGGAGGAGAGGGCAGAGCAGCAGGAGATAGAAGACTCTGCTCTGGCCCACTGAGATGGAGGAAGGCCTTGTGAACATAGGAGTGACACACTCTGGCTGCTGTACATGGGGGAGGACAGAAGCAGGAGGGCCAGGTCAGAAAGTGCTGTCATAACTTGGAGGAGGGATGAGGCAGACCTGGAGCAGGGTGGTAGCTGTGGAGGTAAAGGCAGGGAGAAGCCCTTGGGAATTGCTGGTCAAAATCACTGCTAGGATGGGCAGAGCGATGTCAATCTAAGGAGTGACTTTTTTTCTATGTGCTTTCAGATTTCTGTGCCTTCTTTTCCTTGTCTTGAAATTGGGCACAACATCACCTTGCCTGCTCCTTTGGAACGTTCCATTAGATTCAGTGATCTAAAAGGCTGTCAAGACTCAGAGTTCTGAGAAGTTGGCTCTGATGACACTGAAGGAAGGCTAACTCACTGTCCTGGTCACACTGTCATAAACGCCGTGCCCTCAAATTTGCTAATAGAGAGTCTGTCCTCTGTCAAGATACCAGTGGTGGAGAAAAACAACTCTCCCCACAGAAAGCCAGTATCCCCAAAAGCCTGTCCCCACTTGGATCCTTTTTTATTATTCTTGGGAAAGTGGTGTGAAAATTTGATAAGGCAAGACATCAAAGTCCCGGTATTGTTACAGAAAGGGCTCTCACTTGCTGATAATGTGCAGATACGGCAGGTCAAAAAGTACTTTTTTATTGCTTCAGGGCGCTCACTCAGTATCGAAGTTCTAAAGCAGCTGGCTGAGTCAGCTCATTCCCAGCCACTCAACCTTCCAGAACATCATCTGCACAAATCTGCAGCACAATGTTGATTTCTGAGTTCATCTTCTGGGTGAAACCAAACCGTCTCAGGGAGCAGGATGGGTCAGCCACTATCTCCACAACAATGGCAGTCATGATGGCAGATGGCAGACACCCAAGCTCTCTCAGGTGGAGGGTCACTCTCCTAGGAACACAGGTGTTTCAAATGTAACATCTGGGAAGGATTCTCCTCTTGGTTCAGTCCTGCCACAACAATCTCATTAACACATACTGCTGTGTTTAAAACTTCTAAATCTTTCCTTTGGAATATGTGGTATCTGGGTTTTACTTGTAAATAACCAAGGAGCTGGGGGGAGGAAGCATATGGGAGGTATAGATTAAACAAGACTGGCCATGAAGTGGTAATTTTTACTGTTGAAATGCATGATGGGTACATAGTATGCATTAAACAATTCTCTCTATTTTTATATATTTGAAATTTTCTATAATAAATTTTTAACCACCCTTAAAGCAGTTTGGCAATATCTCATAAAATTAGAGAGGTTCATATCTTTTGACTCAGCAATTCCACTTCTTGAAATTCATCAGACATACTAGCAAAGGTGCCAGATAAAGTGTTTTTCCTTGTAGCACGGGTTGGAATAGCAAGACGCTAGAAACAAGCTAAGCGTTCATCAGGAGGGAATAGGTTAGGTAAATTGTGGTATATCCAAACAATGGAACATTGTCTATGAGGCTGATACAAGGGAAAGAACACTCTATGCCCTAACATGGAACAATCTCCAAGATTTATCATGATGGATACAATAATGGTCCCCAAAGAAGTCCACATTCTTATCCCTAGAACCTCAGAATATGTTACATGGCAAAAAGGACTTTGCAGATATGATTAAATTAAGAATTTTGAGATAGGGAGACTACTCTGGATTATTCAGTCGAGTCCAATGCAATCATAAGAATCCTTACAACAGGGAAGAATGAGGATCAGAGTCAGAGAGAGATTTGAAGATGTTATACTGCTGGCTTCAAACATAGAAGGGTCCTTGGGGTGCCTGGGTGGCTCAGTCGGTTAAGCGTCTGACTTCAGCTCAGGTCATGATCTCACAGTTTGTGAGTTCGAGCCCTGCATCGGGCTCTGTGCTGAGAGCTTAGGGCCTGGAGCCTGCTTCAAATTCTATGTCTCCCTCTCGCTCTGCTTCTCCCCCGCTCATGCTCTGTCTCTCTCTCCTTCAAAAATAAATAAAAACATTTAAAAAATTAAAAAAAATTAAAAGATAGAGCGGTCCTTGAGCCAAGGAAAGCAGGCAGCCTCTAGAAGGTAGAAAAGGCAAGGGAACAACTTGATTTTAGCCTATTGAGACCCATTTGGAATTTCTAACCTCCAAACAACACAAAAATAAATTTGTGATGTTTTAAGCACTAAATTTGTGGTAACTTATTATAGCAGCAATGGGAAACCAATGCATAATTTAAAGGAAAAAAGTTGCAAAATAGTATTTATAGTAAGCTATCATTTATAGGAGATGAGTAGGTATAGGTATAGATATAGATGATATAGACATAGATATTCTTTGCGGAAGGAGACCAGAAACCAATAATACTTGTTGCCTGTGAGGGGAGAACTGGTAGCAGGGGGAGAAGGATGGAAGGCTGACTTTTCAATGTGTACCCTGTCTATAACAAAATACCACTCAAGCTGCTATAACAAAATACCACAGATTGGGGAGCTTATAAACAACATAAATTTATTTCCTCACATCTCAGTCAACTGGGAAATCCAAGATCAAGGTGCCAGCAGATTTAGTGTCTCTTGGTTCATAAATGGCCATCTTCTCCCTGTGTCCCTGGTAGAAAGGGTGAGGGAGCTTTCTGAGGGCTCTTTCATAAAAACACTAGTCCCATTCATGAGGCTCCACCCTCATAACTTAATCATCTTCCAAAGGCCCCACCTCCTAATACCATCACATTACAGGTTAGAATTTCAGCATGTGAATTGGGGGGAGGGAAGGACACAAATATTTAGTCTATAGCAACCCTTACGCACCTTTTGAATTTTGTACTATTTGAATTTATTGACTAGTGAAACAATAAAATTTCAATATAAGTAAACCTCCATCCATTACCATGACATATAGATTTTTGAAGATTCAGATTATTTAAAATGTACAAACTGAAGAAGTGTGGAAATAGAATCATCACTACCCAGTGGTTGGGGCTCCTGGGAGACCTGGCGTACCTGAGAAGTGGAGACAAAAATGGGAAGAAAATCTTAACCAGATTTCACCAGCTACATGGCATTCAACAACTCACAGGGCCAGTGGCCCATTTCAAGACTGAGTTAAGGAAGAAATTTCTGGCAAATAATACATAAGCCCCTATTACAGACCTTTCTCCAGTCTTCTCTGGATCCTGCAACATGCCCCAAAATGGCAGTAAAAACAAGCTGTGATGCCACCTATTCTGGAGCCTGCTCCGTCCTTCGAAGTTCCAAGTAGGCCACAGCTAGACTCTGCAACATCCCTTGCTCTACCTAAAAAATCCTCAATCCTCTGATTTTATATGTCAGCTAGGGAAAAGACTGGAAGACTATAATAGCCCAAGGCAAAAATGCTTCCAGACCTAAAGTGATTAGCTTTATGGAAGCCATTATGCAAATTTATGGCTATTTCAAAGCTAGTCAGCCTTGAGAAGACCTGGCAGAGAATGAGAAGTAGAACTCAAAAGTTTTTGATTATCCACGTTCACTCAAATTCTAATATGAATATTAAACTTGCTATGATTACTATATGGTCCCTGTACCATCAGATACTTTTAAGCTTTACTGATATCATGTTCAATATCAGGGCTGTAGAGAAGTGAAAACAGTAATGACTCAAAGAACAAAGGTTGGTCTAGTATCATCAATTCCTGGGGGTTTTCTCTCCCATCACCTTTGTACCTGGACCAAGGCATCAGCCTGATCTTACCACTTAATTCTTGGACAAGCAAGATGAGGTAGCTGCAGACACACCCAAGCTCAAAGACTTTAAGCTAGAGTCCAGACTGAGGTCCCCAAAAACTCAGAAAGAGACAGGAGAACATTTCCTGAGCACTTGCTACCAGCCAGTCACACTTCACAATAGAGTACTTGTACGAATTCACGTACTCCTCCCAGCAGCCCCATGAGTTCCACACTGATACTACCGACCACATTTGACAAATAAGGAAGCTAAGGCACCACTGATTAGTGACAGCAGGGATTCCACCCAGCAATTCACACTGTCTCCTGGATCAACATATGCTTCCCCCTCTAAAGCATATAAAACTAGTAATTCGGGATTTCTTAGATATGACATGTATGTATCCTACTTGATGGACAATGCTCTGGACAGGATGAGTACGGGCTTGGGCCCTGGAAGGAGACAACCTGAGTTCAACCTTGGCTGTGACAATGCTCCTTATGTCATCACAGATGAGAGTCTTGTTGTTGTTGTTGTTGTTGCTATTGAGATATGACTCACATATCTTAAAGTGCACAGTTCAGTCATGTTTAGTGTATTCACAAAGTTATGCAACCATCACCACTATCTAGTTCCAGAACAATTTTCTTCACCCCAAACAGTAATCCGTACGTAATCGCAGTCACTCCCAATCTCCTTCCCTGAAATTCCAGGCAACTGCTAATCTACTTTCTATCTCTATGGATCTGTCTATTCTGGACATTTCATATAAATAAAATCAGACAACACGTGGCCTTTTGTTTCTGGCTTCTTTCACTTAATATCATGTTTTTGAGATTCATCCATATTGTAGCATGTGTCAGTACTTCATTCCTTTTTATAGCAGAATAATATTCCATTGTGTGAATGGACCACATTTTATTTATCCAATCATCAGTTGATGGACATTTTGGGGTATTTCCACTTTTGACTATTATGAATAAATTTTCTATGAATATTTGTATACAAGTTTTTATGTGGACATATGTTTTCAGTTCCCTTGGGTATATACCTAGAAATGGAATAGCTGGGTCATATGGTAACTCTATGTTAACTCTGAGGAAATGCCAGACTATTTTCCACAGCAGCTGCACCATTTTACATTCCTGCCAACAATGCATGAGTGTTCCAATTTTTCCACCACCTCACCAAGCCCAGTTATTATGTCTTTTTTTATTATAGCTATCCTCATGGGTATGAAATGGTATCCCATTGTGGGTTTTTTATGTATTTATTTTGAGAGAGAGAGAGCGCGCGCGCATGGGAGAAGCAGAGAGAGAGAGAGAGGGGAGAGAATCTCAACCAGGCTCTGCAGTGTCAGCACAGAGCCCAATGCAGGGCTCAAACCCACAAACCATGAGGTCATGACCTGAGCCAAAATCAAGAGTTGGACACTTAACCGACTGAGCCACCCAGGAGCACCCCCACCATTGTCATTTTTTAAACTGAGATATAACTCACATATCATGAAATTCACCTTTCAATTTACAATTCAGCATTTTTTGGAATATTCATAAAGTTGTGCAACTATCACCATGATCTAATTCCAGAACATTTTTTTCATCCCCAAAAGAAACCCCATACCTATTACTGGTCACTCTCCATTTCCCTCTCCCTGTAGGCCCTGAAACCACTGGTCTACCTTCTAAGGGACAAGACTTTTATCCTCTCCATCCATACAGAAAGGCTGATAATAACCCCTGCCTCTTGAGCAGTGGTGAGGATAAGATGAGATCATGTGTAGAAACTTGTAGTGCAGAGACTGGCACATGTATGCTCAGATCTAAATCTAGGCACTGGGCTGATCGACTCCCCTCTGCTCTACTTGCCATCCTCATGGCTGTGTCAAGAAAGACCCCCAGCTCCAAGGCATAAGTCAGAAATTCAGAATATTGGCCAGCACTTTCTTTTCCTAAATGAATGATCCTCCTGAGAAAAATTCTGTGAATGAGTGCAAACCCTGCTTGCTATGTCCTGGACCCCACATCCAGCAAAGCACTTGAATGTGACAGTTTCAAACTGGCCTGATCACACCATTCCCTTTCTTAAGAACCTTCACTGTATCCCCACTGCCCAAAAATGAAAATACATGAGTGACTCTCCACAATCTAGCCTCAACCTATTTGCTCCAATGATCACTAATTGTTGAAGAGATTCCAGTTACTCTAGAGAAGCTCCTTTGAACTCAGACAAAGGTTGTGACCTTGCTGGCTGTGGCCTTGAAAAATCACTTCACTCCTCTGAGTCTAAGATCCTCATTGTTAAAGTAGAAGCAATAATGGCTCCCTTGCAGGGCTGCTGTAGTTATTAGATGGAAATGTAACTAAAAAGGGTCTGCCCCAGCTTCTGGCATACACAAGACCAGGTATCA
The DNA here is from genome assembly GCF_018350195.1 of Panthera tigris. Lineage (NCBI taxonomy): Eukaryota > Metazoa > Chordata > Mammalia > Carnivora > Felidae > Panthera > Panthera tigris. Next base: position 37,070,016 of record NC_056675.1, read on the forward strand.
CCTATGTTTTTGTTTGGTTTGGTTTGGTTTGGTAAATGGCCAGACAGTAAATCTTTAAGTTTTGTGGGCCATATGGCCTCTATCATAATTACTCAAAGCTGCAGTCATAGGGCCAAAGCAACCATACATCATATGTGAAGGAATGGGAGTGGCTGTGTTCCAATTAAACTTTATTTACAAAAGCAGGTGGTGGGCAAGTCTTGGCCTAAGGGCCATGGTTGCCAATCCCTGCACTAGTCAATAAATTTCTCTCATTTGCCTACGATGTCTTATTCCTGAGCCACACCAGATTCCTCACAGTTTTCTGCACACAACCCTATACTCCACTCCATGCCTCCACTCAAACTTGTCTACTACCCCAAACTGTCCAGCATGAACCTTTGTCTCTTTTGTGGAGAATGTCCTGGATTCCCCCATGCCCTGCAGGCTCCCAAAGTCCATGCTCTTGTCAACACATGTCCACATCATCCCATGATGAGTGGCTTACAATTCTCTCTTCCAAACTGGACAGAGATCCCTATAATCCTCATAATCTCAGGGCCTAGCACAGCACACAACACATCACAGGTGATCAGTAAATATTTACAGAGGAAAAGCAGCAGTAATATTCACACAACACGATGAATAAATCTCACAGACATGATGCTGAGTGAAAGAAGCTGGACACAAAAGAGTTCCTACTGCAAGATTTCACTTACACAAAGTTCAAGAATAGGCAAAACACACCAATGATGACAGAAATCAAAACAGGTTAGCTCAGGTGAAGAAAGAGGTTATAAACTGGGAAGGGGCCCAAGGGAAATTTCTAGGTGCTAAATCTGCATCTCAGTGGTGGTCACATGGGTATATCAATTTGCTAGGTTTCTATAACAAAGCACCATAAAGTGGGTGGCTTAACACAACAGAAATTTGTCGTCTCAAGTTCTGGAGGCCAGAAGTCTGGGACAAGGATATGTCAGCACAGCCACATTCTCTCTCTGACAGCTCTAGGAGAGAAATCCTTCCATGCCTCTCCCAGCTTGTGGTGGCTGAAAGAAATCCTTGCCTTCCTCAGATCGTAGAGGCATCCTTTCAATCTGCACCTTCGTCTTTACATGGTCTTCTCCCTGTGTGTGTGCCTGTAACCAAATTTCTCTCTTCTCATAAAGACGCCTGTCACATTGGAATAAAAGTCCACACCAACCCAGCACAATCTCATCTTAACTAATTTTATCTACAACAACCCTGTTTCCAAATCAGGTCACATTCTGAGGTCCTGGGGCTTAGAACTTTCCATATATCTTTTGTGAGGACACAATTCAAATCACAATGGGTGTATATATGTGTAAAAAATCATCAAATTGCAAATTTAAGATGATTACACCTTACTGTATAAACATCATGTCTCAACAAAACAAAATGAAAGAAAAACAATAAATAAGCATAACCAACAAGTCCCACCTCTCTGTCAGCATCTGAGAGAGCCGGTAATAATACACCTCACTTATGGAGAAGATATGTTTTATTTTTTCCTCTCACTTATGGCATCAGATATGCACTCCCTCCCCATAAAATCTGCTCAGGCCCCTGGGATCTGCCTCTTCCAGAGGTCAGGGAGAGACTGATTGTGAAACAGCCATCATTTTCAGCGTGAAGCCGCCTCAAAATTAGCAGGACCAGCCAGCTGCTCACTTTCCACCCTCACGTGCCACCCTTGGCAGACAAGAAGGAATTTTAAAAGACTGATTACACATTCTTTTTTATTGGTGCCATGTTTGTAGTATTTGCTGTCCCCAGCTGGTGCCACAGTAGGTGATATAAAAAGATATATGAATAATGTATACAACAGTTCCAGAGTCATCAGAGAACCTCACTGCCAAAACAGGCAAGGGACAGCAGGTCGAGATAATGGATTCGAAGGGGAAGCAAAAGAAATGCATATTCCTGCTCAGTTGTCCCTGAAAACTGTGGGCTACAGTCAGCTTGAAGATGAGCAAGTGAGACCCTCATCTAGCCCTAGAGGAAACTCTCACCAGGAATGTACAGGGTATTTGAACACAGCAATGCCACATCCCAAAATGTAACTTACCAAAATATGGTAGCGGATGTACAAATATTTATGGACAAGGATGTTCATTTCAGCACTGTCCTACTTGTGAGGAAAATAATTAAACCTACTGATTTAAGAGGGTTTTTCCAGAAAGTCCTCTTCATAGAGCATGAGCCCTACAAACAAAAGCTGCCTCAAAATGAGACCGTCCCTGACATGAGTTGCCATATATAGGTCTTAAGTGATCAACAAGGTATGACTTGTTGCATTGGGAAGCGCATGGAAGAGCATAATGGATTAATTGGTGGTTTACTTGGAAGAGTTGGAAGGTTGTCTATCCATGGGTAGAGACCCCTCCTCAGCTCTTTCTTTCTCTCTTGCCTCTGTCTACAGAGGCTGAACAAGAGATGTTTGCTTTCCCACCCTCTCTTGCAGCTGGGGTGGCCAGGTGACCCAATCTTGACCAGTGAGATATATAGGAAGGTCTCCTGGGAAAGACATTTCCTCCTTCATAAAAAAAAAAAAAAAAAAAAAAAACAAAAAAAAAACCTTCCTCCCACTCTCTCTCCCTCCCTCTCTCTCTCCCTCCCCCTCTGTCTCCCTCCCTCCCTCTCTCCCTCTCTCTCTCTCTCTCTCTCTCTATCACACACACACACACACACACACACACACACACACACACACACACCTGGCCATACCCAGCACCCTCTCACTCACTCACATTTCACACCTTTGGATGGAGCTGTGTGAACACTTCCTGCTTGATTCACAGCAGCCATCTTGCAACCAAGAGGGAAAAGCGAAAAGAAGCGCAGAATCCCCTGATATCGTGAAGCTTCTGAACCATCCCCAGAAACACCAACCTTCAGGCTTCTTATGGATCTTCCCATTTACCTTCTGAGAATTGGGTTCTCAGTTGCTTGTAGGTGAACACTCCCTAACTGCCCTATGCCTAGCCTGTGACTGCCTGGCTGCCACAGTAACACCTGTTCAGCTCCAGAAAAGTCCCAGCCTTTTGCCTAGGACAACTGGAAGTATACCAAAACTCTCCCTGAGATGAGTTAAATAGTATGACTCTCCCCACTCCCAAATATCTACCCCAAGCCTCAGAATATGACCTTATTGGGAAATACGGTCTTTGCAGATGTAATTAAGGTAAGAATTAAGATGAAATCATTAGGGCAGGCCTTAAATCTAATGAGAGTATCCTTGTAAGAGAAAAGGACACACAGATATGCAGGAAAGAAGGCCATGTGAAGACAGAGGCAGAGCCTAGAGGGACATAGCCCCAAACCAAAGAACACCAGGAGTGACCAGAAGCTGGAAGAGGCAAAGAAGGATCCTCCCTGGAGCCTTAGGAGGGAGTATGATGGCAACACCTTGATTTCAGACTTCTGGATTCCAGAATTGTGCGGATAAGTTTCTGTTGGTCTAAGCCACCAAGTTATTGGTGATTTGTTGTGGCAGCCCTAGCAAAGAACAGCATTCACTCGAGTCTGTTCTGTGTTCTGCTAGACTCACTGGTGAAACCACTGTGCCTCCTTGACCAGATGGCCTGACTCACACTCTTCCTGAGTCCTTTCAGGCTGTGGGGATGATGACCCGATCCCCACCCCATGGCCAGAAAATTGCACTCCTTACTCCCTGGCTCAGAGACTCCTCCCTCCCACCCCACTAGGTGTGGAAGTGGCAGGAGACAGCCATGAAGTACACTCTTGTTTTACTTAAGTCTAGAGAATCTGTGTCTTCAGTATAAGGTCCCCTTCAGAAGAGGAAAAAAAACTTTCATTTAATTCCACATTTACAAGTAGAAAATGCGTCCTTATCTGGCTAGTATCCAAAATATATAAAGAACTCACCAAACTCCACACCCGAAAAACACGTAATCCAGTGAAGAAATGGGCAGAAGACATGAATAGACATTTCTCTAAAGAAGACATCCACATGCCCAACAGGCACATGAAAAGATGCCCAACGTCACTCTTCATCAGAGAAATACAAATCAAAACCACACTGAGATATCACCTCACACCAGTCAGAGTGGCTAAAATGAACAAATCAGGAGACTATAGATGCTGGCAAGGATGTGGAGAAACGGGAACCCTCTTGCACTGTTGGTGGGAATGCAAACTGGTGCAGCCGCTCTGGAAAACAGTGTGGAGGTTCCTCAAAAAATTAAAAATAGATCAACGCTATGACCTAGTGATAGTACTGCTAGGAATTTACCCAAGGGATACAGGAGTGCTGATGCAGAGGGGCACTTGTACCCCAATGTTTATAGCAGCACTTTCAACGATAGCCAAATTATGGAAAGAGCCTAAATGTCCATCAACTGATGAATGGATAAAGAAGTTGTGGTTTATGTATACAATGGAATACTACTTGGCAATGAGAAAGAATGAAATATGGCCTTTTGTAGCAACGTCGATGGAAATGGAGAGTGTTACGCTAGGTGCAATAAGTCATACAGAGAAAGACAGATACCATATGTTTTCACTCTTATGTGGATCCTGAGAAACTTAACAGAAGACCATGGGGGAGGGGAAGGGAAGAAAAAAGTTACAGAGAGGGAAGGAGGCAAACCATAAGAGACTCTTAAAAACTGAGAATAAACTGAGGGTTGATGAGGGGTGGGAGGGAGGGGAAAGTGGGTAATGGGCATTGAGGAGGGCACCTCCTGGGATGAGCACTGGGTGTTGTATGGAAACCAATTTGATAATAAATTTCATATTTAAAAAGAAAGAAAGAAAGAAAATGTGTCCTTACCTAGACTAAACATAGCTGAAATTCCCATTAATAGGAAACAGGATAAATAATTTACAGAATATTTATCAGTGGATATTACACAATAGTTAAAAAGCCTGGGGGTCTACTGAGAAAGTTATAAATGTGATATGATATATGGGAATATGTGTGGGAAGGGGGGAATTGGAAGGGGTAAGTGTCTAGATAAATATGTTTGGCTAGGAGTTGATAAATGTTAAAGTTCAGTAAAGAGAATTCATTTTATTATTCTCACAACTTTTGTATATGTTTAAAATTTAGTTTCTATCATAGGGGCGCCTGGGTGGCTCATTCGGTTAAGCGTCCGACTTCGGCTCAGGTCATGATCTCATGGTCTGTGAGTTCGAGCCCCGCGTCGGGCTCTGTGCTGACAGCTCAGGGCCTGGAGCCTGCTTCAGATTCTGTGTCTCCCTCTCTTTCTGACCCTCCCCCATTCATGCTCTGTCTCTCTCTGTCTCAAAAATAAACATTAAAAAATTAAAAAAAAAAAAGTTTCTATCATAAAGAATTTTTTAAAAGAACAGTCTTCAGCAATTCTAATCTAACACTGTATGTCATTATATTTCAATAATATTTTTTTAATGAGGCAGTCCCTAAGTATACTCCAGGAAAGAGATCCATGATATATTCTAAAGTAAAATAAAACAGCTAGTTGGTGAATAAACCCACTTATATGTATAAGTGTGTGTGTATACATGTGCATACTTTATACAAATGTAAGTATGGAGAATAATCTGCAATTATTATAGGGTCTATAATGATTTAGTTATAAGGTCTATAATGATTTCGTTATAAAATCTATAAATTCTGTAATAATCAATACAACAAACCCAACAATGGTTTTAAAATTTGGCCCGCTGTTACGCTCTCTCATATTACTATTTCTTTTCCATAATATGCCTTCTCAGGGGCGCCTGGGTGGCGCAGTCGGTTAAGCGTCCGACTTCAGCCAGGTCACGATCTCGCGGTCTGTGAGTTTGAGCCCCGCGTCGGGCTCTGGGCTGATGGCTCGGAGCCTGGAGCCTGTTTCTCATTCTGTGTCTCCCTCTCTCTCTGCCCCTCCCCCGTTCATGCTCTGTCTCTCTCTGTCCCAAAAATAAATAAAAAACGTTGAAAAAAAAAAAATATGCCTTCTCATGTTTGTGATCACACACTTACAGCCTGTGCATATTAATCACTCCATGGATATTTCCTGGGTGGGTGTTTGACTTCACTTCCCCATACCTGTGCAGCTTGAGAAGTCACTGAATTCACCAAACGAACAAGTGAGATATTGGACCTAAGGAGGCTCCAGAAGTTATTACCATTCCAGAGCAGTTTATTATTTATTCTCTTAAAGACAGAAATTCTACTCTTGGCAGAATAGCCTGTGGGCTCAAATGCAAAACTGTAACATGAAGGCAGACCTTAGGAACAACCCAGGCAGCCCCAAACACGATCATAGGCTTGAAATCGATCAACACAAAAACCCTGGAAGGACTTCCCACCAGGAAAAGTCCATTTTGAAAGAGCACTTCACTGGGACCCAGAGGTCAGCTCACAGTGGGAGGGTCTGCTTAGGCTGGGAGCAGTGAGGAGTGGGGGGCACTCCCTGAGAAAGGATCTGTCTTGACTGGAGTTCACTCTGCCAAGTTCAGCTCAAGTTGCTGTCAAAGGCTGGTACACAAGTAAAGCCAGGTCTGAGGTAGACACACTGACTCAACAGGGAGTATGGCAGCCAGGCCTGAGGTCAGGATCCTACCTTCTTGACCTGTACTGTAAATTTATAGGGAGGCACCACGATGCCTCCCACAGCTGGGAGTGGGAGGTATGGCAAGAACAGATTGGAAGCTGCCCAATCCAACACACGCCACACACTACCCACCAGTTACCCATAAACTCCACAGTGCAAAGTACAAACTTGGAACTGGACAGTGCTGCCAACAGACCTGGGGTCCAGTCCTGGCTTGGCTCCTAAGCATGGCCAAGTGGCTTCCATTCTCCAAGCCTCATTTTCCTCACCTGTAAAATGGGACTGATGATCATGGCTCCTACTGGGCAAGGATAATGTGAAGATTAAATACGAGGATATGCCTAAGACAGTTTAAGCACATACTGTCCCAGAAGCAGACCTCTTGAGATAATGGTTTGGGTACAAGTAGTTGATTTGGGAGGTGATCCTAAGAAGCACTGATAGGGGAGTGGGGATGTGAAATGGTGACAGGAAGAAGCCAATACTAGGGGTGTGATGAGCAAGCCCTGTTGTGGGCAACTGGGGCTCAATTGCACTGGGCAACTCAGGGAGACTACGTACAGCTTATCTCAGAACCTGTCTCCTAAAGGGAAAGGAAGCTGGGGGTTTAACAATGAACCCCTGCCTGTGGTTGGCTGAGGACTGCTCCTGGCATGGTAACTTCCTGGTGACTGGTAACTTCCCATAAACCACTTGGTTACATCTGGTCTACCCTGTGCACTGGCTGAGCAAGCAGGTGGACATGGGTGCAGAAAGAAGCTCTGTATACAAAGGAGTGTGAGTGCTAAGCAATGAAGCAGGGCCCCAGCAGCGTCTGCTATAGCTACCTGCTACGGTGAATAAGAGAGCAGACTTTGAAGCCAGGCTGCCTGGGCTTGTATCCTGACTCCACCACCTAGCAGCTGTAAGACCTTAAGAGAGTAGAGGAGGCAAGAGTCCACAGATGATAAGCAGGGCTGTTGACAGAACATGAGGAAATGGGAGTGAGCAGCAAACAAAACTACACTGGGCGCAGTGATCATTTAAAAAGTCAGCCCAGTGATCCCTGAGAAACACAAGTACTTTGTAATATAAAATATATCACATAAGCAAGACAACCACTCAAAAATAAGTGGAATGACTCAGCTGACATGCAAAAAGAACCTTCTGAGCCTCATCTACGGCGGTGATTCTCCAGATTCTTATGCATCAGGGTCACAGGATGGGTTGATTCCTGGGCTCCAATGCGAGAGATTCTGATACACGGTTCCCTGGCAGGGCCCGGAAATCTGCATGTTAGCAAGCTCTCCAGGTGATTTGACGCAGATGGGCAAAGGACTACATTTCGAAAAACACAGTGCTCACAGAACCCAAGGCATTGGTTTTTCAGATCTCCTGGCAATATCAGATGAGTAAGAGACCCCCTCCAGGGAGAGGTCACTATTCAGCATTTAAAATGAGTGCACGCACATCAACACTCATATATGTGTGCGCACGCATATGCACATATATGTGTGCGCACACACCAACAATACCAACAAACAAGGCTTGGAATACCAACTATGTTTACTCAACAAAATAAATGACTCTGCTCCCCAACATACTCCAGAAATTATCAAAGAATAATTCATAAGCTCTACGACCATCACCACCAACACCTACCCCCAACCCAAAAAAAAAACCTCTTGAGAATGAGCCAAGGTTAATGAGGCTGGTGGTTATCTGCTGAGTAAGTGCTGGCCATGCAAGTTAAACTGCCTGAAGGTGGATTCAATTTATGGGTGCAATTTTTCCAAGAGTGCAAAGAAAAATGTTTGCATGGGAAGAGAGGCCAGACGCCGCAGGCCTGAGTAAGAGACGGCAGGGTTCCACTAGGCCAAACTTGGAATTTGGTCTGGGGAGGCTCTCCAAATGCTTTGTTTCCTCACTTTCAGACTTGCTCTTTTCCCATTCCAACCACTGAGCCAAAGGCAGCAAAAGGAACCTCTCCCAAACCTTTCTGTCACCTTGAGCAATGCTCCCTACTTCCTGCTTCTAAAGGCAAAGGTACCTGCGGTTTCCAACTCCCCTGTTTAGCTCCCCATCCATCCACAGACAGTTGGCAACAGGCTACTTTCAGTGAGTGTTACAGCTGGGGAACTTCTCTTCTGATGTGCACAGTGGTAGCACAGATCCTTGAAAATTTTATTGCTCAAAGTGAGGTTCTCGAACCAGCCAGCATTGGCAATGGCACAAACTCAGTAGCTCGTCAGAAATGCATAATCTCAGGCCCCACCCCAGACCTGCTGAATCAGAATCTGCATTTTATTAAGATCTCTGTGTGACTTGTATTAAAGCCTGAGGTCCCCAGGGTCCTCTGAATAGGACCTGAAGTCCTCTCTATTTGTACCTTAAAAGTTTGGGGGTGGAACAATTACAGACCTTGGCTGTTTAGGACACTAAAGTTTACAGTCATTTTAGGTCTCCATAGACAGCACTTGGAATTTTTCTTCAGTGTAGTTTTTTCAATTAATGAGAAATTGGCCATTTTTATTTTGTCCCTAAACAAACATGATTGTGTTTGGCTACACAGATGATTTCACATACTTTTAAACTTCTCTCATGAGGTATCAGGCCACAGTCCAAATCAGGGCTGCAGACCTGGTTGGATTTGCCTGCACAGTGTTTTTAAATTTTTGTTAATTAGTTGCCAATATTCAAAAATGAGGATTTTCTGCATTTTCTTAAAATCGGATTTATAACTTCTCCTAAAAACTCAGAATACATGGCACAGTCAGCCAAGGCTTAGGGGTGGCTGTCCCTCTAGATAGGGACTATTTGTTCTTGGCCCCATCCAGCCCCTTTGGGCAACTGATTCAGCCACCCCAGTGATCACCACAATTCTAGTGTTAATACACTTTCCTCCTGGGGAGCAAGGGGACTGAAGGAGCAGATTTGCCCCTCCTGCATTTTCCACCCCTCTGTGTTAGCTTTCCCCATGGCTAATGTAACAAAGTACCACAAACCAAGTGGCTTAAGACCACAGAAATTTATTCTCTCACAGTTCTGGAGACAGAAGTCCAAAATCAAGGCGTTGGTAGGGCACTGCTCCCTCTGAAGGTACTACAGAAGCCTCCTTCCTGCCTCTCCTAGCTTCTGGTGGCCCCCTGCAATGTCTGGCACTCCTCGGCTAATAGCTGCATCCCTCCAGCTGCCCCCATCACACACAGCCTTCTCCCATGCCCCCTCCATGTCTCTGTGTCTGAATCTCCCTCTTTTTTTCTTGTGAAGACACCAGTCATTGGATTCGCCCTCCCCTTCCCCAATCCAGTATGACCTCATCTGAACTTAATGTCATTAGCAGAGATCCCATTTCCAAATAAAGTCACGTTCACAGCTACCAAGGGTTGGAGCTGGGGCATATCTTTTTAAGGGGACAGTGTACTGCTAACTCCACTCACTTCTAGCTTCCTTTCTTATCTTCTCCCTGCCCATCCCAACTGCCCACACCCTAATCCTTGGAAATTCCACTCTGTCCCCCATGCCTTTGCCTTTGTGGGATGCTTTTTTAGCACTCTTCCTCCTGGCCCCTGCCCCATTCCTACTCCTCCTTCAACCTCAACCCAAGCCTTACCGTAGACCGCTGACCACCCAATAAAGGCCCTTTTTTTTTTTTTTTCAAATTATATCCCATTCCTTGAAACTGCCTTTTAAAGCATCTCTCCTACCACTGTACATAAACTCCGAGGGAAACAACTGTGTCTATTTGCTCACCTTTGTAACTCTAGTACCTGGTGCTGTGTGGATATGTGGTAGACACTCAAATATTTGTTGGATTAATGAATGAGCAACAGTGAATGAAATGGAGAAAGTAGGGAAGAGGGGGAGGAGACAATAGCATATATCACACCCCAGATTTACAAGGATGTATGCTGTGGCAAGAGATACTTTAAACAAAATGCAGTCATTGCCTGAGATTGTCAAGAACCGCTCGGCACATTTTATTTCCTCTCTTAATCAATATTGCCCAATCTCAGTGCTTGCTCCTGTCTCATTAACATTTATCAACAACGCTCGATGATATGTGGTCTTCTGCAATTGTTTTCCGACTCTGAATTTTAGTTCATCTTACAGGCAGCCCATTTAGCATCAGGCAAGGACAAAAGCTTCTTCTAATCTGTATCCCATTGAGCACCACCAGCTTTATCAATGTCATTCCAAACCCAGGCTGGCTGAGACTCTCCCTCCCCCTTTGGAATTATATCAATTCTAAGAATCCTTCATAATCCAAACTGACGCTCCATCTTACTCTATCATGCCACCTTTTCTGTTGACAGAGGAGGGTCCTTCTCCATCTTGCCTGGCAGTGATGTACAAGCAAGCAATTTCTATCCATTCTGTAGGGCAGATGTTGACAAGAACTAAGAGCAATTTCAAAGTGCAGAACAGAGCTGGATTTGAAAAGGGAGTGAAGGGGGCCCTCAGGCCAGCTTAAGACCTCCCTGGATATTTATTTGCTCCACAGTGGTCCCATTAGGGGAGCTGTGGGCACAGCTCTATGAAAGAGACCCTGTCACAGGCCCTATGAAAGAGGTCTCAGAGTGACCCTTTCAGCTCACTCCCCGGGAGTGATCCTGTCATGCTCAAGGCTTCACTGAGAGGAACTTAGAGACCTCAAGGTTAGTGGCTTTTTGTTTCTAGCTGACCTTGATTTGTATCTTGATTGTTATCAAGTGCGCCCCATGGCCCCGTGAGCAAGAAGAGACTATTTTCCTGCACAGGTGGTTAGTAATTTGGTTCTCGGCACATCACACCAGCTCCTGCAGCCCTCCTTCTGCGGAACTGAGACAGCATTTGTTTTGTTTCAAAGAGCCTCTGACATCTGGCAGTTTCCGAAAAAACATCACCACTTAAAATTCATTTTCTCTCTGGGTTTTTGTTCACTTGAAGTTTGTCTTCTTTTCCCTGTGGTCTGCGAAGCCATTGGGAAGAAGTATCATGGGTATTTCTCTGTCCCTGTGATCCCACCTGTTGCTCACCTGCATCTCTGATCATGGCACCTAGTGATCCTAACTCACAGCTGAAGGGTCTCAGGCTGGGATGGGGAGGGCTGGGAGACTACAGGCAGTGACTGGGGAGGAAAGAAGCAAAAGAATCCAAACAACCTGGTCTTAACATTGGCCTTGGCTTACGAAGGCACAGCCCCAACAGAAGCACAAACTGGACAAAGTTTTATACACTTACTTCCCAGCTTCCTCCATCTGAGCCCAACATCAGGCTCTCTCAACCTCCGGGCTACGCTCATCTGTGATAATCCCTCCCTTCAACATCTTTTCTTCTTAGAGTAAGGCAAAACTCTAAGTTAGCCCCAAGATCCCCACTCTCTAGTGTCCATGTCCTCTATAATCCTTTGTCGCTGAGTGTGGGCAGAATCTGTGATTAAGTTACATGGAAAGGGGGAAGAAGTTTTCAAATGTGATTAAGGTCCCTAATCAGTTGACTTGGAGTTAATCAAAAGGGAGATCATCCTGGGTGGGCCTGACCTACTCAGGTGAGCCCTTTAAACAAGGTGAAGTTTCAGAGATTCACTTCTTGGTCTTCAAGGAGAAGCAGACAATCATGCTATGATCAGTCTGTGGAGAGGGGCAGGCTCTAAGGAGCTGAGGTCCTCAGCCCAACACCCACAAGAAACTGAATTCAGTCCAACAAATTGGATAAGCTTGGATGAAGACCCCAAGCCTCAGATGAGACCCCAGCCCCAACTGACACCTTGATTGCAGGCTTGTGAGACCTAGTTAAGCCCTGGCCAGATTCATGACCCATGAAAAACATGAAATAATAGACAAGTGTTGTTTTAAGCCACTAATAATTTGTTATATAGCAAAAGAAAATTAATTATAGAAGCTACCATTTTTGATCACTGATAGAAGTTTCCATTCTCTCTTACATAATAATCTTTATCTCAGCCCTGAGATAAACTCCATTTCCTACAAATGAGATTGAGACCCAGGGAAGTGATATAATTTAGCAAAGCCTTGGTATCTGGTGCACAAGCTAGAACTCAATCCCACATCCATACAAGTGAAGTCCACAATCTGTAAAACACCTACTAAATTCTGCCCCTCTCCCCCAGCCGTGCTCTTCAAAAACTTCTCCCTTCAATGATGGATCCCAGCCAAGAATTCAAAGTTATTGAACTCCTGATTTTGAGAAAATTTATTAACTATCTAACAAAATTAATAATAAATACTATTTTTGAATCCATATGTTTCAAATACTGAGCTCTCCCCATTTGGATAGATGATATTATTATGATTATTACATATATTTTTATTATCAATTATATTATATAATAATATTATCATTTTAATTATCTCCTCCATTTTATTTATGAGGAAACTGAAGCATGAAAAGGTAAATAAAGTTGCCAGAGATTACACAGTCAAGAAACAGTAGAAATAGCACCTGAACACAAGCAAACTAACATCAGAGCCCTGCAGTTAACCATCACAACACAGTATCCTCTAACAAAGGTCTTAAGTCTGACATTCTGAAACCAAAGAGTACCCAATAAGAGCTTGGAACTGCACATAGCCTCTGAAGGCTAATGGATTTCAATGTGCTTCTGGAAAATCACAAATAAGTACATTTATATGAGGTCTTCTGTGTAACTGATGGGAGTAGTCAATGAGACTATTCACAATTATTTGGTTCACATTCCAGGCACATGGAAGTTGGCATAACCATGTGATCTATTTTGTCCAGTGAAATATGAGCAGAAGTAACTTATGTCACTACCAGGTGGAAGAATTAAGACACTGTTATTTTCCACATTACTGTCCCCCTGCAATGGTGATCAAGCAGATAAATACAGATGGAGCTTTCATCAGCCTGGGTCCCTAAGTGACTAGAATAGACAGACCAACCCCACAGTACCCAGACACACATTGGACATGCAAGTGACTAAGAATAAACCTTGTTGCACCGCACAACTGAGATTTAGGGATTGTTGTTACAGCAGCATAACCCAAACCAAACTAATACATTGCCCTACCTAGGTCTTCTTACCAAAAGCAAAAGCATTTTTAAAGTTAATGACATTATAAATAAAAAAGCAAATGTCAACATAATCTGCACTTTGTCAGGCTAACAGACCCCACAAAGCCAACAGCCATAAGTTAAGAGAAACAAATCATTAAGTTGAAAACATAACTGTCAAAAGAGGCACAACCGACTAATTTAGTGATTGGTGATGAACATCAGGCAAGACACAGATGTTGTCCCATCATCATTTATTGTATGCCTAATTGCACATAACGTCTGACTAAGAAAAACACAAAGTGTTCAAGCTCATTGTCTGTAGTTCAAAGAAGTCACTCTCCATTAATTTATCTGTACAATATGGATTTATTGAGCAATTCTCATGTCTCAGGTACTATGCTGGGTGTTGGCAATTCAATGATGAGCAAGGTGTGGCCTTTCCCTTGAGGAACATGGGCTACTGAGGGACACAAAAATAAAAAAGTGATTTAAAAAAACATATAAAATGAAAAAAATAAGAAAGTCCATGAAGTGAGAAGCAAGAGGCTGAGGTGGAGAACAACAGGAAGTCCACTTCATAAAGGGGGTCAGGAAAGACTTCTCTGTGGAGACAGCATTTAAGCTAAGACATAAAGGATGACAGCCTACTTTGGGGAAAAGCCAAGGAAAATCATTCCCAGAGATGAGCAGGTCCTAAGACAGGAAGAGGCTTGTTGGGTTCGAAAACCAAAAGGAAACTAGGGTGACAGAAGCAGAGGAGACAAACAGGTGGGAGACAGGAAGGCAGTGGAAAAGTGGGAAGGAGGCTCAAGTTCTCAATTTTATGCTCCAAGCAATGGGAATCCAAAACAGGAATCCTAAGATCACTTTAGATGCTGCCAGGTGGGATATGGATTGCTCAGGGCTCTTGGCAGGAGCAGGAAGACCAGTTAGGAGGCTGCTGCCAGAGCCCAGCTGAGATATGGTGGTGTCCTAGACTAAGAAAGGAACAATATAGATGAAGAGAATGGACAACTTGAGATAAAGTTTAGAATCACAGGACTTAATGATGGGGGGAAAGAGCAAAAGAAAACAATGCCTAGCTTACTGCTTTAAATATCTGGGTAGATGGTGATGTCATTTAAGGAATGGAAGAGGCTCAGATTGGGTGCAAGGAAGGAAAAGGATGAAAAGCAAGAGCGTGGTTTTGGTGACTTTGGATGTGTTAAATGTGAGATGTCAATTTTGTTGACAAGTGGGGAAAAAAAAAAAAAAAAACAAGAAAAACACCGAATGTGTAAGTCTCGTGTTCAAAGGAGAAGTCTGAGCCAGAGCTAGACATTTGGGAGTCAACAGCCCAAAAATGGCAGGTAAAGCTATGGGAATGGATGGGCTCCCCTAGTGAGAAAGTCTAAGGACAGCAGAGAAGTATGTCAAGACTAGGCTGTGAGAACAGCCAACATTTAAATGGTGATATTGCTGGATGAACAAAGACCTAATTGAATGCCATCCCCTACCTCCCAATCCCTGCATTACACTAAGAGGGGGCTCAGCCTCTGTGTATTTCCAAGGAACTCCTAGGTGTCTCTCTCTTCTGAGACCTTTTCCAAAATCCTCCTTTCATGTTTAGTGAAAGGGGGTTCTCAAAATACTTGCTTTTTCTTCCCCCATCCAGCCTAAGCAAAAACTTTTAACTATGAGAGGAATAAAGAAGCTTTAGTATCTGTTCTGCACTGCTAATTCCATCAAAGATTTCTCATTATTCATGCCTGGCAGTCTAATTTTCTTCTTTCGCCTCTCCCAGCACAGTCAGAGCCTTAATTATTGACCTTTTCACTCTGCTACCACCACCTCTTCCCCTCATCTCAGTTCTCAGGGAGTTCTGCTCACAAGATTATCTGCTGGATCCTCATCTGGGGACAGAAGTTGTTTCCCGTGGATGAGTGTCCCCTTAAAATCTCTATCAGAAAAGTCAGAGATCTCTGTGCATCAAATATTAAACTCAAGCTGAACAGATCATGCTTCCGGTTTCTTTCCTTCCAGCCTGTGGATTAACAGGTTTACAACCTTTACTAAGAAGGTCACCAAATGTTCACAAGGTTGGAGTTCCCAAGGGTAATAGTACGCCAGCTCTCGTTCTCCTGCTCAGAATGCAGCATGAAACAGTATTACATGGCCGCATTTGCAGAATGATCCATCTTGTTCTAGGGGCCACATTTTAAGAGAGATGGACAAACTAACAGGTACTCAGAAAATGGTTACTACAGTGAGGAAGAAAATTGAAGCCACACCAAGTAAGCAGGGGTCAAAAGACTTAGAGATGTTCAGGCTGAAGAGAATATTCTGGTAAAGGGGCCAGGAAACTACGGTTCATAGGCCAAATCCAGACCAATGTGTGTTTTTGTAAATTACATGTTACTGTAAATAACAGTTACATCCATTTATTTATGTATCATCTGGCTGCTTTTCATGTTTTTCATGCTAGTGGCAGACTTAAGTAGTTGTGACAGAGACCATAAGACCTGCACAGTCTAAAATATTTACTATCTGGCTCATTACAGAAAAAGTGTCCCAACCCAGATCTGGAAAAGGAAGGGAATGGGCAGGGGGAGAGAAGCGCAAATATGGCTGCATTCAAACATCTGCTGTAAGTAAAAGGAATTCATTTTGCTCGGTGTGGTCCAAGGAGGTCAAATGAGGGGTGAGAGACTGAAGGTACAGACAAAGGATCAGCTGAGTATGAGGACAAACTCTCCAACAGGCATAGAATCCACCCCAGAATGCCTCCCTGGAGTAATGAAGATGATATGATACTGGTAGAAGTCTGCATGTGGCAAGTGCACTGTGTCCCCTAGAAGCACACAGGTTTAGATGGAGATTTTGTTAAAGGAAGTATGCAAACTGAAGGGGTTTTGAAAGGCAGAGTGAGACTGGAGAAAAGGCTCCGGCCAGAGAGAGCAGAGAGGAGAAATTATAGGGAGGAAGGACAAAGTGATGTGGCCACATAGCAAGGAAATTCACAAAAGTTCCGTTCTTTGGTTTAATTTTTTCTTTCATTTTATTTATTTTAGAGACAGAGAGAGCATGAGTAGGGGAGGGACAAAGGGAGGAGAGATATTCTCAAGCAGGCTCCACGCGTAGCACAGAGCCTGATGTGGGGCTCGATCCCACAACCCTAGGATCATGACCTGAACTGAAATCAAGAGTGGGACACTCAACCGAGCCACCCAGGCATCCCCAGTTCTTCAGTTTAATTTTCAGTTAAAGCAGTATTTTGTCAATGTTTCTGAGGTTGCATTTGTGGAAATTTAGAGGAGAGTGGTGGCATTTGTCTTAAAGAAACAGTACATTAGCCCCCAGAGACCTAGGTCCACTCCAGAAGAACCAACCCTTCTGGGTATGTCACAGACACTGGGAGGTCATTCTGATCCTGATAACCCTGAAGCCGTGTGAATCTGAAAACATGACCTAAGAATAACACCAGCACTTATTTCAACATGTGGCATGAATCTGGCTGAAGTAAAGCCACAAGAATACATTTTTAAAATTTTTCTTTCATGTAAAATCCTTCCTCGGAATTTGTAAGGCTCAACCACATGGAGATGCTTCCAGGAGGTAAAACAATTTTTGAGTTTTGAGATTTCCCTGAGATGGTCCAAACCTGTGAAAATTTCACAGAAGCTGCCCAAATCCACAGAATGTACAACACCAGGAATGAACTATAATATAAACTATGAACTTTGGGTGACTGTGATGTGTTCAAATGTAACAAATGTCTCACTCTTGTGGGGGATGTTGATAATAGGGGAGGCTGTGCATGTGTGGCGGCATGGGGTGTGTGGGAAATCTCTGTGTCTTCTCAATTTTGCTGCGAACCTGAAACTGCTCTAAAAATTTAAGTCTTTAAAAAATGTTCACAGAGGTTTCAAGCAAGAGGACATTGAGGAAATACATCAGTTCTGGGTTGAATCCTATGAACTCATGGGTCTTCAGCAGATGGGAAATGTAGATCCTACATGCTTATCCCCTCATGAGCTATTCCTACTGCACCGAAAACTAAGTAGCTTTAAGCCACATCAGCTCATTATTTCTCATGATTCTGTGAGCTGGCCAGTCTTTCCCTCTGCTTGTTTCACCTGGGCTCACTCGTGTGGCTGCATGCAGCTTGAGGCCCAGCTGGGCTGGAAGGTTGACAATGGCCTCACACAATGCCTGGCAGATGATGCTGGCTATTGGCCAGGGAACTTGGTTTTCCTCCACATGGCCACTTATCCTCTAGAGCCCCTCTCCACACGGCCCCTTGAGCAGGACAGGCAAGGCTTATTTAGTGCTGGCTTGCAAGAGAGCAAAAATAAGGGAAGCTACAGGGCTCGCAAGACCTAGAACCCCAAGTCAGAGACCATCATCTCAGCCACGATCTCTTGGTCAAAGCAAGTCATAGGCCAGTCTAAGTTCAAAAGAAAGGAAATGACTCCACTTTTTTTTTTTTTTCAAGTAGGCTCCATACTGGGTGTGGACTTGAGCTCATGACCCTGAGATCAGGACCTGAGCTGAGATTAAGAGTTGGATGCTTAACCAACTGAGCCATCCAGGTGCCCTGTTGACTCCACTTACTAATGGAAGGGTTTGCAATCACATTGCAAAAGAGCATTTGTGGCATGTTGGACTCATGTTTGGAAATTACCTACCACACACACACACACACACACACACACACACACACACCTTTATATGCAACCCTCCCTTGAGATGCATCCACTGCCAGCCAGAATCTAAACCTGACAGTACTCAATGACAGAAAGAAATTAGAGTGTCCTACATGCCAGTTCTTGCTTAATTTTGGCCTCATCATAAGCAGGGCCTAACATGGTTTACATCTCTTGAGAAACACTTTAATTGATCTTTGGATCTATCAATAAGAACTTGAACCCATAGCAACAGCCTGTGCATAGGAAATGTTCAGCTCATATAGGTTTTTCCTTTCTAGGGAATCATCCTGAGAGGACCACAATGAAACTTGATATTCAAAAAGTTTAAGTTCCAATAATTACTAGGTTTAACAGGATGCATCTCCTAATCCTTTCCTTTCATCACAAACATGTAGCTTTTTCATCCTACCACTCCTCTCTTCTACTGAGACTTGTACCTCTTCCTACTTCAGCCATGTGGCTCTAGTGAAGGCTGCCATGAGCTTACACGGCCCTGCCCCCTGGTCACAGTTGATTGGTCCAGGGATGGGCATCTAACCCAAGTAGGCCGATCAGAGTTCTTCCCTTGGATTATTTTTCCTAACTGGAACTGGAAAATATAGTCATCTTCTGTGATGACAGAAATTCTGGAATGAGGAAATACAGGAGCTTTTGTGGTCATATTCCTCACCTTATGGAGAAAACCAGTCCTGAATGAAAGAAAATTAAGGTGATATGCAAAGGCAGACACAGAGATAGAAAGAGAAAGCTGGTGGTATGTAAGTACCTGCTTGTGAAACTCAGCTGAATCCCTGCCTTTCTGCAGGATGATTTCAGTGACATGGGAAATCATTCGCTAAAAAACCCATAGCAGAGGCCATGCCCATAGCATATTCGTACTCATCATTCTAGCACTGCATGTACCCAAGACTGAAACACCCCATGTTGGCCCCCTTCCCTTCCTTGAATCACTTCCCCACTCCCCTAGTGGTGCTTCCTGGGATTATCTCTCAAATAAACTCTTGTACCCCCATCCTTGTTTCAGGGTCTGCTCCAGGGTGAAACCAGACTCAAACATGGTCCCTCTTCTTACCTAGACTAATAATATATGGGTTTTTGCCACTTTCAACCAAGAGTTCTATCTATTACCTCCTTCTGGGATAATTCCCAAAATGTGTTTGGAATTCCCCATCTCCACTCCATTAACTATGTCATAAATATACAGATTTCTTTAAAAAGTTTAATGATATTCTTATAACTTCACAAAGTTTAATGATATCCTTAGGTTTGACACAACACCCTGAAATTTTATAAAAGTTTCCATAACTGATATATGAACCATTCAAAAGACAGTAAGAGCCAGAGATGGCTCTACTGGACTTGCAAGGAAGAATGGCACAATCAAGAGGGCATGACTGGAAGATGCTTCTGGAACTGTGGGACCCTCAAGCCTGCATGCCTCAGAGCTGAATACTAGGAAGCTTGAAAACATAGTGGCAAGAAGAGATTTACTCTCTCCTCCATATTTCATCCTCCACCCCATTCAAAGTGCTCAATAAATATTTGATAAACAAGTGATGGATTTATGCCTTTCAAACCAGAACTTACCAAAGAGAAAACAAGACACTGCTATAACCATAAGCATCATATTGACCATAATGAGAATTTTCTCTAGTCAACTACCTCCACCAAATTCTGCTGATTACACCAAATGTGGCACTTCAGGGATGTTTCGGTGGACATGGCAGACTGTTTGTTGCATTATTGAAAGCTATTTTTTCTGTGCTTCCAGAATACAGAGATGCATACAGATTGTCCCAAAAAGGGCCTAAGTGATTACAATTATACAATTGTATACAATTCTCAAAGGGCCAAACCACTTACTACAAGTATTCTAATTCCCTTGGAGAATCTACACACCAAGACTCAATATTCTCTCCTTGCACAGTCCCAATTCTGGGATCAACAGCAATTCTCCTCTGGGTCTGGCTTTCTCAGAGTAGCATACATTGTTCATTGCCACCAAGGGTATCCAGGGACACAAACTAAAGATAATAATGCTTTACTGTCCCTCAAGCATCTGTCCCTGCCACACGTGGAAAGGAATGCCAAGTCCAGTTTGTCCAAGCACAAAATAGCATCATTGGCATCATCAGATCAGATAACAAAATTTTCAGTGGCAATTTATCATCATGCTACAAGTAACCAACATCTGTTGAGCACTTACATTGTTAGGGACCAACATAAGTACTTTACCTGCTGTATTAGCCACGATACACTGGTTATGCCACAGCAACAAATTAACCCCCAAAATCTCAATGGCTTGGCAACAAAGGTTGACTTCCCACACTCCATGTGCACCATAGGCTGGCTGGGGAATATGCTCCATAGGGTCACTCATAGACCCAGAATTATGGAAAGCCTAACACCTCAACACAAGACTTCCATTTAATGGGGTGGCAGGGGATAAGAGAATGGGATGGTCAGGCACCAGCTCTAGACACCTTCAGGCTGGAAGTCATGCATGTGGCTTCCACTCATAGTACATTGGTTATAATTCCAAGGGGGCTGGGAAATGAGGGGGAGAAGATGGATAGCCCATGAGCAGTAAGCATTCCTACCAATGTACAGTATCTCATCAAAGTCTCACAAACTTAGAAAATACATCATTATTCCTTTTTACAGAGAAGAAAACAGAAATAATAGAGAAGTTAAGGGACTTGTGCCAAGGTGTCACAGACAGTAAGTGGCAGAGTCAAGATATGAACCCAAACTTCAAAACACGCTCAACCTGGAAAACTTCAAAACACACTCAACCACAAAGCTGCACACTCATCACAAAATTCTATGGAAATCCCTCAAATAGCAAAATACCACACTAATTAATAGGAGAAGCCAAGTTATGCAAATACACAATGGAGCTCCTCCAACACACCACCTCCTCACCCCAAAGATTCAACCTAAGCAAATACCTGGAACAGAATTCCAGGCAATTTCAGCAAGGGGGAAATGAGTCATTGATGTGGGGTCTGATATCCAGCCTTCAGTCCCCCATGTCAAGATAAAAATCTTCCAAAAACTTCCCCTAAATACCTGAGCAGACCTTCAACTCCTGTCACAGAAAAACCCATTGGTGACATCTTTACACAATGCAAAGATCTTTCTAAAAGAGCAAAGGTAAATGTCATCCATATACCTACAGGAAGAGGTCAGAAGCAGATGCTGTCATATCCAGAGGGATGGCTGAGCGATGGTTCTTCCAACAGGTTAATTCCACCCAGCCTGCAAAACTCAAAACTAGCACCACCTCCTCCAAGGAACCCTCCCCTACCCAGCTTCTCCAGGTTGGGACCCTCTATCTCTGCTCCCACATCACTTCCCATACACACCTCCAGCAGGGCCCTTCCATTGCATGTAATACTTTACTTGTCTGCCTGTCCCCTGGACTCTGAGCCACCCACAGGCAACCTCTGCATCTATTTTTCTGTGTCTCTTACCCCTAGGATAGAATATGTGCTCAACAAATGTGGGGTGTGGGGTGCCCGGGTGGCTCAGTCAGTTAAGTGGCTGACTTCAGGTCAGGTCATGATCTCATGGTTCATGAGTTTGAGCCCCACATCAGGCTCTACGCTACAGCTCAGAACTTGGAGCCTGAAGCCTGCTTCTGATTCTGTCTCTTTCTTTGCCCCTCCCCACCCTTCAAAAATAAATAAAATAAACATTAAAAAATAGTATGCTTTAAAAAAAAGAATAGTATACAAAGCAATTTGTTCCCTTGGGAAATTTAATACACCCCTCCCATGCCCAGCAAACATGTAGCCAAGTATAAAAACTGAAGTTCCAGCCTCACATCTGCTGTAGTACCTTGAAGTGGTTCCATAGTCTCTCTGAACTATTTATGCGGCAGATAATAAGTAAAAACCACCTGATCGATATGTTGTAAAAATTTAGTGGAAAGCAGAGGGTATTCAAACAAATATTCATAGTAGCACTATTCACAATAGCCAAAAGGTGGAAACAACCCAAATGTCAATCAGCTGGTGAGTGGATGTATAAAAAGTGGCATATCCAGGGGCGCCTGGGTGGCGCAGTAGGTTAAGCGTCCGACTTCAGCCAGGTCACGATCTCGCGGTCCGTGAGTTTGAGCCCCGCATCAGGCTCTGGGCTGATGGCTCGGAGCCTGGAGCCTGTTTCCGATTCTGTGTCTCCCTCTCTCTCTGCCCCTCCCCCATTCATGCTCTGTCTCTCTCTGTCCCAAAAATAAATAAAAAACGTTGAAAAAAAAAAGTGGCATATCCATACAGTAGAACACTAATAAGCCATGAAAAGAATGAAATGTTGATGCATATAACAACATGGATGAACCCTGAAAACATCATGCTCAGTGAGAGAAGCCAAACACAAAAGGTCACATACCTTATGATTCCATGTATGAAATGTCCAGGCAAGGTAAATTCAAGCAGACAAAGAGCAGATTAGTGGTTGCCAAAGACTGAGCAAGGGAAGAATGAGGAGTGACTGCTAATGGGTATAGGATTTCCTTTTGATGGGATGAAAAAGTTCTGTAATTAGATAGAGATAATAGCTTTACAACGTTGTGAATGCACCAAATGTCACTGAATTTGTACACTTTCAAATGGTTAAAATGGTGTTATCCTATGTGTATTTAGCCACAGTATTTTTTTTTTATTTCTTATGGGGCATTTCCAACTAATAACCTACCTAGGATTTTTTTTAGTTAAATGGAATAGATAATGTATATACAGTTCCTAGTCCTCACAAGCCCTCAATCCATGGTGGCTGCGTTTGTAGTCATAATTCACAATAATTTGTTCTCCCTATAAAAACAGAATATACTGAGCAAAGGAAAGCACCAATCTAATTTGTTCCCCACATCTTCGCAATAGTGGAATTGATATAAAAGTCCAAAATATTTCACATGGTTTGACTTATTTTTATCATGGTAACATATGCATGACATAAAATTTACCATTTTTACCATTTTACAATGTACAGTTCAGTGGCATTGAATGCATTCACAAGGTTGTACCACCATCACCACCATCCATTTCCAGAACTTTCCATCACGTAAAACATGACATCTTGTTACATTCCAGGTGTTTTGATCCACAGCGGAGCTCAGGCAGAATTATCAATTTGGACTTTGTTCAATCGCAGATAAAAAAGGGAGAAAATGGGAGCCGGACCACAAACTCTGTGATGTTGGTGCTCGCAGCATGACAGGGTTTGGGGTCCTCACGCTGCTGCTGCCCATCTTGCTGGGCTGGGCCAGCTGCCACCCTGTCCCTGGAAGGAAGAACTTCAACAAGCTGCTGCTGATCTCCTTCGATGGCTTCCGCTGGAACTATGACCAGGATGTGGACACCCCCAACATGGACCGCCTGGCCCAGGAGGGCGTGAAGGCCAAGTACCTCACACCACCCTTCGTGACAATGACGTCCCCGTCTCACTTCACCACCATCTCAGGTAAGCTCCACTCTGCAGCCAATTTGCCAATGCTAGTGGAAGCCCCAGTGTCTGTCATTCCCTGAGATACAGCCCATTCTCAACCAGCTCTCGGGAGACGGAGGCAGTTCATGCAAATGGAAGAAGCACTAGCTAAGAATATTCTGGTTTCTAGAACCCACTGCTACAGAGCCCCAGTCTGCAGACAGAATCAGGACCACACAGCTGCAGCCTCCCTAGCCCCTGCTCCCTGTTCCCCAGACCCACCCACCCTGCACCTTGCCTTACACACAGTGGCTGGTGATCTTTTCCAAAAGTAAATTATTAGGGGCGCCTGGGTGACTCAGTCATTCAAGCATCTGACTTCAGCTCAAGTCATGATCTCGCAGTTCATGAGTTCGAGCCCCACATGGGTCTCTGTGCTGATGGCTCAGAGCCTAGAGCCTGCTTCAGATTCCCTGTGTGTGTGTGTGTGTGTGTGTGTGTGCACGCCCCTCCCCCACTCATGCTCTGTCTCTCTCTCTCTCTCTCTCTCTCAAATAAACGTTTAAAAAAATAATGATTTAAAAAAACAAAAGTAAATTATTAAAAGAACTTTATAAAAATAGTAAAACATTAAAGTTTAAAGAGCTCAATTAGATTAGAGGATTCCCTGGCTTATTACTGAAGAGTTGGAGGGACACCAATACTCTTTGAAAAGAATTCAAATTTTGTCTCTCTGTGGCCCAGAAAGTCCCCATGACCTGGCCCCTGATCCACTCTCTCCTATCTTCTCTTATTTCTCTTTCCCTTACACGGTTCTTTCCAGATCACAAAGGTCACCTGCCTGTGCCTCCACCCAGTCCCGACCTCTCTTAGTACCTTTGCCCTTGCCAGTCTCCCCAGCTTACCTAGAACGTGTAGCCCAAGAGGAGGACACAACATTAGACAAGAAAAGATACTAACAGATCTCATTACAACTAGGAAAGTCACTGAGAAGGAAGAGAAGAGTTTCTCCAGAAGAGAGCAAGGGCAAATTGACTTGAAATTGGAAACAGGAAAAGGCTCTCTGAGATGGAGCAGTTGAACTGAGAATTGAAAGAGAGTACAGGAGACAAGAGGAAGGAAAAGCATTCAGGCATAGGGAAGAGCATGTTCCAGATGTCTGTGATAGGAAGGAACGTGGTCATTCCATAATCCCAAATACCAAAATGCAAAGGATTCCACGATAGTAAGAATAACATCAGCATTCTTTTCTCCAACATGGGCGTGAAGCCAGGCATGTGCTAGGTGCTTAGGCTTCAATGTCTCCAATACAACAATACTGCAAAGCAAGTGTTGTCCTCATTCCACAGATGAGAAAATGAAGGCTCAGAGAGGCCAAATAACTCATCAGTCACTTGGCCAAGAAATGGGCAAGGAAGAAGCCAGGCCTGGAACCAGGGTGTCCCTGGCCACGTGGAACTGGTTCTGCCCAGCTCTGAGCCTGGAATCCACAGACCCCTCTTGTGGGGTATGGAATGGTGCCTGGCAGTATGAGCCTCACCCCTATCCAGAAAACCACTCCCTTGGGGTCCAAGGCAGCTCTGGGAGCCTCTGAAATGATACACAAACTGCTAGTACCTTTTTCGGGGAGAGGGTTTTATCGCTTCCATCAGACTCTCAAAGGGGCCCTTGAATCAGAAACTTAAAAAATAAAGCTGAACAACCACTCAGAGGGAGATTTTCCTACATGTAAACTCTTTGAGAGGCAAGTCATTTGGGAACTATTAGTGCCAGGAAGCAGGAACTAAATAGCCCTTTTCTGGAGAAAGAGAATGCTACTTCCCAGTGGCATTAACTTTGTAACACTTAAAAGACCTCCCATGGGCAGATTCTGGGTCCCTGAACACTGAGAATATGATGGGCACAAAATATTATAAGGCATGCCCACCCTTTATTTATTCCCAGAAGATTTTTGATGAGAAGATATAAACAGTGAGAGCAAATTTTAAAAATTATAAAATTACTGCACCTCCTCGTCTACATTCATTGCCAGTGGGAAATGGAATTGGGTACAGCTTCAATGGAGGGTAATTTGGCAACACCCAATACAATCAGAATTGCACAAATTTTCTTATTTGGCAATTCCACTTGTAGGACTTTATCCAACAGATATATATCTGCTGGGTGGAAAATGATGCATGATGTACATGCAAAGTTATTCATTGCATTGGCATTTGTAACCACAAGAAAACAGAAACAACCTAACCATTCACCCAGAGGGGAATGGCTAAATAAAATACCAGATACCCATTGAATGGCATAGTCTGTTACCTTCAAAAGAAAAATGAGCAAGTTCTTTGTGTCCTCATAGGAAGTTATCTCCAAAATGGATTCAGTGACAAAAGCAAGATGCAAAGAATGTGTGTAGCATGAATATATGTGTTCATACAATATGGATGTGTATATATATGCATACAATTACTTGTAGATGCATAGAGGAAATCTGGATAAATACACAAGAAACTGGCGATACTGGTTCCT
This sequence comes from Panthera tigris, assembly GCF_018350195.1. Classification (NCBI taxonomy): domain Eukaryota; kingdom Metazoa; phylum Chordata; class Mammalia; order Carnivora; family Felidae; genus Panthera; species Panthera tigris. The sequence continues at coordinate 37,096,198 of NC_056675.1, forward strand.
CCGAGGAGGGCACAGGGTAGGAGACTGGATTGTACCCCCTGTATAATTTTTAGATCTTGGACCCTGTGAAACGTATTGCCTATAAATAACAAAGCATTGTATACAAAATAATCTTTTTAATTCACCCACTGTGGAAAAAACATGTTCCTTTGAACCCTCTTATTTATAACTAGACCTGCCATTTATTGAGCAAGTGAACATTCACTCTGCTTCAACTATAAAACAGGTTTTTCAACATCAGCTCTATTGACATCTGGGACTAGATCATTCTCTGTGCTGGGGTTGGAGGGGCGACATCCGGTGCACTGTGGAATGCTGAGCAGCATCCCTGGTCTGTACACCCACCTGATGTCAGGAGCACTCCTCCTCCCGATATGACAACCTGAAACGTCTCCAGACATTGCCCAATGTCTGCTGTGGGGGCAAATTGGCCCCAGCTGAAAACCCCTGCCTTGAATGGTTGAACCTGCTCATGAATAGGCCAAGCAGGTACCATGATCATCAGATCTTTCAATAATTTTAACGGTGATATGAAGTCAGGACAGTTACCCTCTTTACAGGGCAGAGATATCTGAGGCTCAAAGATGTACAAATCTTTTCTGGGGCAGAGGCAGGATTCAAACTCAGTCCTGGATGGTTCCAGACACTGGTTCCTCAATCCCTACCCTCCAGCATGACTACAGCCCGTCAGTGTCTTTGATTCTAAGTAATCTTTCCAAACCCCTCTGAATGTTGTCCATCCCCAGAGCTTCCAGGAAACGAGTATATATCCTGAGTATGTTGTATTAATGAAACAGAGACCACCCCAGACCCAGCAAAACCCTCAGCATTTGTCTCCATGAGCTGAGCTCAAGCCGACCTCTGTCTGACTCCAGTGTGCACAAGAATTATCCGTAATAGAAAAAATAATGGTTAAAATGTGTGCTGCCAGCACCCAAAGATCTCATCAGATTCTAGGGTACAGACCTGACACAAACTATGATAAAGGGGGCTCTCCTAGCTCAACGACTAATTAACTTGTGTTCTTACGAACACCTCTGGGCAATTTAACAGAAGAGAGGTGATGAGGAAGAGCCTGTTGCACTGCTTCACATCCTAGCTCCAACACAGACTCGGGTCTGAGAAGCCATGTGGCCACCTCCCTGAGCTTCCCAGACAGAGTTCAAGGAGCAGGGGCCAGGTGGTCCCAGGCCAGGAGAAGCCATGCCCCAGGCACAAGGACCCATGAGCAAGCTTCCCTAAGACAGCTGACTCAGCTGCCGAAAGTCAGAACCCTGGGCCCCCCAGAGAATCTGCTGCCCAGATATGGGCAGCAGGGCCTCCTCATACCTGGGGGCTGTCAGATGTGTGGGTATCTCAGCCCTCACCCCAGAACCAGAGTCACATGACCCTCATCAGTTTTCCCTGCTGCTTGTAAAGAAAGTCCTCCTGGAGAGTTTTTAAGGGGGCCCAACGTATTCATTCTTCCACTCAACAATTATTTTAGCATCTCTGTTGGGCCTGGCAGTGGGAACAATGGCCAACTATACACTTAAGTGACTCCAAGGTCTTGCCACTTCCTAGGACTTGTCCCAAGACACAGGCTCATGTCCCCTCTGTTTCCAGATCCCACAGATCTATTCAGGTGTTGTTTCCTTTTCTCTGCAGCTCTGCCAGGGAGAAAGATGAAGAGCCCCTTTCTTGTGGATCCTTCTGCCTCTGTGTTTCCTTTCACTGACAGCTCAGGGAATCAGACAGAGAGATGTGTTCTCACCTGGCTGTGTCCCCCCCATAAGCCTTTTACTGCACCACAGCTCCTCTATGGCTACCATAAGGGGCAGAGCTTAAGAGGAATACCCACTTTCCATGCTTTCTCCAATAGCATCCTCTCCTTGAAGCAGGAAGGGCAGAAGTCCTCAGCAAAAGACTCAAGGAAAGAAGATTTCTTGAAAACTGGCTACTAATTCAAAATATCCTACTTCATCACCTCTACACTCAAAAAAATCTTTGCATCTTTACAAAGAATGTAAATTTTTCCTCCAAGTACAGGCTCCCCCAGCACCATCTACAAGACGGGGAAGTAGAGCCCCTGTCTAGGATTTAAGCTCCCAAGTGCAAAGCAAGCCTTGGCTCTAGAGGAAACATTCTCCCTCCAGCTCCCCAAAGACGGGCACTGGGTAGGCCTGCACATTAATCAAGCTCAGCCCCTCCCCCAGTGAATGGGCCATTACTTCCTCCAACATAGTTTTCTTCTTCCCATCTGGCTTCATAACCCCCACCCCCAAACTCCATGCCACACACACACACACACACACACACACACACACACACACAGGGGAACTTGGCCACAGGACCTGGAAGTTTCTTAAAATAGAATGATGTATTACTTTTCTGTGGCTGCAGAACAAATTACCACAAACTTAACAGTTTAGTACAACACCCATGTATTATCTCTCAGTATCCATGGGAAAGGAGTCAGCACCAGTGAGCTGGAGCCTCTGCTCAGTGTCTCACAAAGTCACAATCAAGGTGTCAGCTAGGATGGGGTCCCAAGCTCTCATGGCTGTTAGAAGAATCCATTTCCCTGCAACTGTAGAATTCATGGCAACTTGCTCCTTTGAGGCCACAGGAGAGGGTCTCTCTGCTCTAGATCCTATTTTAAGAGCTCACCTAATAAAGTCAGACCCACACTGGATAATCTCCCTTTTGATTAACTCAAAATGAACTGATAAGGATTCAAAGGATCTGCAAAATCTCAACTTCTCCATGTTCTGTTGGTTAGAAGCAAGCCACAGGTCTCACCTATGTTCAAGGGAAAATAATTATACCAGGCATATATATCAGGGGACAAGAACCTTGAGAACCATTTTGGAATTCTGCCTAGCACAAACAGGTCCCTGATGGGGCTTAGATAAACAGGAGGTGAGCATCAGTCTTTGTGTAAAGGCAAAAGTTAACAGGATCATGCCCCAGAGTGAAGCTCCAGAAAGCCCGCAGAATTATGGCTAACCCCTGAACCCCAAGGGTTGATGTCAGAGGGGCAATAAATGTCCATGGAGGCTGGGCTGTCCAATCATAGTGTGTCACCACATCACTATTAGACTTTCTGTTGCTTAGGCAAAAATGAGGAGGAGGAGGACAAAGAGGAGGAGGAGAAGAAGTTGGGGGAGAATTATTAATTGAAAGTATTTATAGTCATTTCCTAGGGCTGCCATAACAAAGTACCACAGTTTACTTAACAGTACTGGGCAGTTTAAAGCAACAGAAAATTATGAAGTGCCTGGTTGGCTCAGTTGGTAGAACATGTGACTCTCCATCTCAGGATTGTGAGTTCAAGCCCCATGTTGGGTGTAGGGATTGCTTAAAGATTTTTTTTAATCTTAGAAAAAAAACCCAGAAATTTATTGTTTCACACTTGTGGAGTCCAGAAGTTGGAAATCAAGGTGTTAATGGAGCTGTATGACCTCTCAAATCCACAGGGAATCCTTCCTGTCTCTTCCTCACTTCTTGTAGTTTGTTGGCAATCTCTGGCATTCATTGGCTTGTAGATGCCACAGTCCCATCCTCCATCCAATCCACAGAATTTTCCCTGTGTCTCTGTTTTCATATAGTCATCTTCTTGTAAGGGAACAAGTCATTTGGATTAGGGGCCCACCCCACTGCAGCATGACCTCATCTCTGTAGTGGACCTATTTCCAAATAAGGTCCCACTCTGAGCATCTAAGCTTAGGACTTCAACATCTTTTTTGAGAAACAGTTCAACCGATAATAGTACTGTAAGACATAATTAATTGATAACTACAGGCATTAGTAATCCAGATCCTCATATTATGTCATCACAATGATCTATCTCCCTCCTTTTCCCTCTCCCTCTCTTTCTCTCTGTCTCTAAGAGTGACCACAAAATTCCCAAGGCTGGCTCTCATTGGACCAATTTACTTCTCAGAACCAATCGCTATGGCCCGGGGGAGAGTGGAACAATGCTGAACACCCAAGCTGAGACTACGTGTCCACCCCCAGTTTGGGGTTAAGGGGGTGGCAAGCCTCACACAAACCAGGTAGACTGCAAGTCAGGGGCTGGTGAGTTCCCAGTGGAAAGTCAAGGACTGTTATCAGAGAAAAGACCAACAGAGGAAGAACTGGCAGGAAGTGCTGAGGTCTACCACGCCAGCCTGGGGCTGACGATGTAGGGATGGGGGTGTACAGTCCAGTGGCCCAGTACTCAGTCCCAAGAAATCACAGCCTCAGCTATGGGGCACCCCGTGGATACAGTACCCACACCTGCAAACAGCCACATCCCAGCATGGTCCCCCCAGTCTCCCTGAACTGTCCCAATTCCCCTCAGATCTCACTGAAATGAAAAGCCATTCTCTGAGGGTTAGAAGCTCATTCTGCTAGTTTAAATCACCCAATTCCTTCTCCCTCTCCAGAAGCCTGTACTTACTGCTCCATCACTGGTAATGACAGTGAACATTTCTGCAATCTCAGTTTTTATTGCAAAGTGATTGAAGACCAGTGAGAATAAGTTATGCTGCTGAAACTAAGGAAATCCCGCCAAGCAAGTGGTGGGTGGATAGGAAGTCTTATGGCAGCAGCATATATTTTCTCCCCCAAGGAACCTACTGAAAATAAGAAGCTATCACCACCATGTTTCAGACAAAGGCTATAGAAAATGTAAGCTGTGATATTATAATTTAACAATTTTAAATCTAGTCAAATAGATATGGATCAGAGGTGAAAGGGGGATGCTCGTAAGGAGATGATGGTGGAGGATAATAACAGTGAGGTCCTCTCTGCTCTTCATTTCCTCCTTTCTTGGAAGGACACTCGATGGTAGGCTCAAGGTCCCTATCAGTCAGAAATTAAGCTTCTCCCAATTCCAGAACCCCGCCAGAACAACTCCAAAATCAGAACCACCACTTGTAACCATGTAGACGGTGTACAGCACAATTCTGGGAAGAACTGTTTTCATGAATGCTATGTGGGTGGTGCCCCTGGAGGTGGGCAGGGCACAATTTGCACAAATGATCAGTTACTTACATTCTATCCCAAAATCAACCTATAAGAGGTAAAAAGTCCTCATAGATGTCGTAACCAGTCATGAATCCACCTCTCCTTCTGCCTGAAACAAGAGCAAAAGAAGCATGGCCAAATGTATTTAGATGATCTTTAAGACTAGAGCAGGGTTCTCAATGTCCCACCACTGACATTTTAGGCCAAATCATTCTTTGTCTTTGGGGGGCTGTCTTGTGTGTTGTAGAATGTTTAGAAGCATGCTTGGCTTCTACTCACTAGATGCTAGCAACATCCCTCCCCTCTCCCAGTTGTGACAACCGAAAATGTCTCCAAGACATTGCAAATGTTCCTTGGGGGGCAAAATCACCCCCTACTTGAGAACCCTTGAACTAGAGGTATAATACACAAATCACATATAAATCAGAGGGCCAAAGGTCACCCATGTGACACTCTATCCAGTGGAAAAAAAAAATAGAGTCTGAAAGAGGTAAGAGAGGTAGGGAAAGGAAAAGGAAATTAAATCCCTGCTGCTGGTTAACAGTACAAGCCCAGCAGATGTTGTTGGAAACCTAGTTAGAAGATGTAAACCTTTTAATCAGCTCCCATCCTTCTCCCCCAGAAACCACTCTCCACTGAAAAAGTCCTGGAAGTCAACAAAGCCCCAAACACAGATGAAACAAAGAAAACCACAGATAGAGACAGAAAAGACATGTTTCCAACACTAATCATTTCCACAAGGAACGAAAAGTGGAGAAATAAGAAAATATTTCTTATTATTAAGAAAATAAATAAGAAAAGAAAATAATTGAAAATAAGGAAGGCTGGAAAACCAGGGTATTCCCTAACTTTTCAGTACACTAATTTCTAAAGTTAGTGTAGAAAAAAACAGAGAAAATTGCACAAGGAACCCCCTATACCCATCACCGAACTGTAAGAATTTTTCCACATTTTGCCAATCCTGTTCCATTGTCTCCACTCAATGGACTTTTCTTTCTTCTTTTCTGCCTGCCTGCCTTTCTTTCTGGAAACTTTTTTTTTTTTAATGTTTATTTTTTGAGAGAGAGAGAGAGAGAGAGTGAGAGCATGCTCAAGTTGGGGAGGGGCAAAGGGGCAAAGGGAGAGGAGGACAAAGGATCTGAAGCGGGCTCTGCACTGACAGCAGTGAGCCCCATGCGGGGCTCAAACTCATAAACCATGAGATCATGACCTGAGCTGAAGTTCGATGCTCAAGTGACTGAGCCACCCAGGCACATCATGGAACCTTTTTTTTTTTTTAAGTTTATTTATTTATTTTGAGATGGAGCATGAACGATGGAGGGGGGCAGAGAGGGAGGGAGAGAAGAGAATCCCAAGCAGTTTCGGCACTGTCAGCACAGAGCCCAATGCAGGTTATGTGAGATCATGACCCAAGCTGAAGTCAGACACCTAACCGACTGAGCCACCCAGGTGTCCCCTTTCTGGAACCTTGTAAAGCAAATTCCAGACATTATGCCATGTCATCTATACCACATCAGTGTAAATTTCTAACCAAAGAATTTGATTTGGTTTTGTTTTTATATAACCTCCACACCATAATTAACATGAAGAAACTAGGACTCTTCCAGGAAGAGAAAAGATCTAATTGCCACCTTAGAGATTCTCCTATTAGTGCTTCTCAAATTTGAATATGTATATGAATCACCTGGGGATCTGGTTAAAATGCCGATTCCAGTTCAAAGGATCTGAAGTGGGGCCATTCCAAGAAGCTCCCAAGTAATGCTGATGCTTCAGGTCTATGGATTACACATGAGAACGTGTCAGCCCAAAACACCACAGCAACTGAGAAAAAAAATCATGACTGCTCTGGATTCCAAGGTCTTGAGTGAGAAAAGCTAGAACCACTTGAGGGTAAAAGCACAGGTGTATTAGTTTCCTATGGCTGCTGTAACAAAGTACCATAAGCTGGGTGGCTTAAAGCAACTGAAAGTCCAGAGACCAGAAGCCCAAAATAAAGTATCAGTGGGCCATGCTCCCTCCAGAGGTTCAAGGGGAGAATCCTTCCTTCCCACTTTGTCTTCTAGTGGCTACCAACATTCCTTGATTTGTAGCCACATCATTCCAATATCTGCCTCCATGATCATGTTGTCTCCTTTCTCCTTTTCCATCTGAGTCCTCTCCTCTTCTGCCTCTTGTAAGGATATTTATCTTTGGATTTAAAGTCAACATGGATAATCCAGGATCATCTCATGTCAAAATCCTTAATTACAACTATGAAGACCTAGTTTCCAAATAAGGCAACATTCACAGGTTCTGAGAATAAGAATATGGACATATAAATGGGGGGGGGGGGGGGGGGGGGGTGCCAGTGGGCACCATTCAGTCCACTATAGTGGTAAGAGGAGAAAATAAAGTGAGGAAAAAAAAATACAGCGGAGAGATCCCATTTCCGTGACAGTGGCTAGTAAGGCAGGTCAAGGGTAGAACTGTGTGTTAACAGAGTTTCCAGATGGAACTCAAGAAGCCGTCTACTTCCAGCTACTCAAAGAGAGAACGTTTCTGCTTTTGACAGCAGATAAAGGAAGAGGTATAGAGTGTGAAAGACCATTCTCTGTTGGCCTAGTTCCTAAGGAATTGTGCCTCTGCCTTAGGGCCATTCTCAAGTCTTGTTCAAGGATAAAATGATTTATTGATGACCATAATTAAAAAGCAATGTCAAAAAGAAGCAGCATCAGCATTTTTCATTCGCACTTACACATGAGCAAGAGTGGTTTAGTAAAATGGGCATGCTAGGGTTTTATATTCTCTGTCCAGACAAGGGCTGCCATCATGAGTGCTAGTGTTGGGGACAAGCCTCAGTTCTATAGCAGGAATTGATAAGGTTTTAAATTTTGATTGGTTCACCTGTTCTCATTTCAAGTACTTTTGTTATGGGTCCAGTGTATTATCAATGGGTGGTACCCTGGGTGTGCACACTTGGGTGAGTGTGGTTTTCAACATCAGTGGAGGCTGCTTTCCCATCAGTGTCTTGGCTGTGGTTCTGAATGAGCTTGTTAGCTTGAGAATGGAATATTGGGTGGATTTAAGGTGGTGAGTTGACCTGATTTGGCAACCATTCTTCCTGACTTCATACTAGCTGGTTAACAAGACATTTTCTTCTTTGGTTTTGGGAATGTGAACTTAATGAATCACAAATCGGGAGGAAAATGAAGATATGCTTATAGTTTATATGGTAGATTAGTTTAAAGGAATTAGTGAATAACACAAGCAGTTTCTCAGCATTAAAGTGTGTCTACACCCAGATGGACTATCTGTAAATATACACTGTTCCACCTGAAAATTAGTAGATAGGAACAGAGCAAATGTTTGGGGTGGGGGGAGAGGAATGCCCTTATTGAGTTATTAAGTTATGGCATGGTTTATTTTAATCCCACTAAAATATCTTTTTTCCCAAATTGACTTTGGATTAAATCAGGTTCTGCTTCCTACTTGTTCAGAGCATACCTGGCCATCTGCAAATGGGGCAGAAGTAAGAGGGAGTTTTTTCAATTAAACTCAACAAACATTTGTTGAATGCCTACTAAGGGTAAAGCCCTATGCTTTGTGCCAGGTTGATACCAAAATAAATGAGCACAGCCCTACTCTTAGGAAGCTTTTAAACTAATGGAGAAAACATATTTAGAGGTAATCACCTGAAATTCAAGAGGAAATGAGATGAATGCTGAATGCAAAGTATAAGCAGGATGGAATGGCATTAATGCCATGTGTGCCCAGTTCCAATGACACTCCCTGACAGCCAACGGCAATACTGCACAGATACCCATTTCTTGTATGATCTGAAGGCCCATGAAGGTTTGAGCCTTGGCAGATCTAGTATAGGTCTAAAGTCTACGTCTGGTCTAGTCCTGATCTTAGGAGTGGTTTTCATCCATCACAAGCCAAGGAATAGCCTAAAACACTGGCAAAAACTGAAAAAATTACAGCTTCTAGAGCAGGGCTTCTGCTCTAGAACAATAAGCCAGTCACAACAATTTTGTTGTTTGTTATTGTTCACAACAATAAGCCTGTCGTGAACCATCTCGACCATTTTGTCATTATAATCAAAAAAGGAAAGATTTTCAGCAGTCTTACCGGGTAGATGCCTGACCCTATCTTAGTTCAAACTATGGAACTAAACTCTCAAGCCATCTAACAATGGCCAAAATAGTGATCTGTCCACAACAACAGAACAGAACAACAGTGCTCACTTCTTTCCCAAGGCATATCATGTAAGTTTAGGTCATTAACAAATAAGAAGTAGGCAAACTTGAGCTACCTAATCCTTGAAGGGAGGTAACTGACGATGGTTACAACTCGAGCAGGGTATTATAAAACCACCACTATCTACTTTTGCCCAAGCAGTGAACTGCTTAGTTTTAATAGTTAAAAATCATGGCAAATACAGCTGACACTTGAACAACATGGGGGTTAGTAGTGGTGAACCCACACACAGTCAAAAGCCCACATAGAACTTTTGAATCCCCCAAAATTTAAAAACTAATAACCTAATATTTACCAGAAGCCTTACTGATAACTTAGTAAATTAGCACATATTTTATATGTTATATGTATTATAATCTATATTCTCACAACAAAAGAAAATGTTGTTAAGAAGGTCATAAGGAGGGGCGCCTGGGTGGCTCAGTCGGCTAAGCGTCCGACTTCAGCTCAGGTAACGATCTCGCGGTCCGTGAGTTCGAGCCCTGCGTCAGGCTCTGTGCTGACAGCTCAGAGCCTGGAGCCTGTTTCAGATTCTGTGTCTCCCTCTCTCTGACCCTCCCCTGTTCATGCTCTGTCTCTCCCTGTCTCAAAAATAAATAAAAACGTTAAAAAAAATTTTTAAGAAGGTCATAAGGAAGAGAAAATACATTTATAGTACTGTACTGTATTTGTCAAAAACAATCTGGCATGTAAATGGACCTGCACAATGCAAGCCCATGTTGCTCAAGGATGGACTGCATTTACTCTCACCTGCCACCAGGCTCCAGTGTCACCTCCTCTGTGCAGCCTTCCCTGATACCCTCTTTTCTGTGTTCCCACTGCACTTTGTTCAGCATCTATTGGAGCACTGATCTCCAGCTATGTCAGTAAAATACAGAAATCCTTTCACACTAGCTCAAGGGAGAGGACCACCTTGCAAGACTCTAACAGGCAAACTTGGGCAGGGAACCAAATGAGGGATAATTAGGAAAAATGGAAAATGGAGTTAGAGAAACCAGATCCCACTTTTCTGGCTCTCAGAAACCCAGTGGTCCCTATTTTTTTTTATTTTTTTCAACATAATTCATTGTCAGGTTGGCTAACATACAGTGTGTACAGTGTGCTCTTGGTTTTTGGGGATAGATTCTCATGATTCACTACTTACATACAACACCCAGTGCTCATCCCAACAAGTGCCCTCCTCAATGCCCATCCCCTATTTACCCCTCTCCCCTGCCCCCCCATCAACCCTATCCAAAATCTGTAAAGAACTTACCAAATTCAACACCTGAAAAACAAATCACCCAGTGAAGAAATGGGCAGAAGACATGAATAGACACTTTTCCAAAGAAGACATCCAGAAACCCAGTGCTCCTTCTAATCAGCCCCAGGAACTCTCTTATCTCTACTTCTCTCACTCACAACCAGCTTTCTCTTTTTGCTCATGACCTATCATGGTAGGCTACTGGGAGCCCACCACCAGCTGATTAGTTACTGCATCTCTTGGTTTAAGTCTTGAGAGAGAATTGGGTTTCTCGCCAGCCAAATGAATGTAGGGAGGAGACATCACATGGTACAAATATGGTACCTAGACCTGCCTCTCGGCAGGGCCTGTAAGTTGGGGAATCCTAAGACTGAGTGACTGTGAGCATTGCAGGCACCCCCAGAACATGCTCTCTTATTAACTCTCTCCCCTGGTCCCTAGATTATGAACACCATGGGACAATGGAGGATAGTACTTGGGTCAAAATGTTTGAAGGGGAGGGTTTGGATCAAATGCTGGATTTGATGTTTCTCTAAATTCACCTTGCAAGTATTTGAGAAATAAATAAATGTCAGTCTCTGAGAATCAAGAGAAAGGAGTCAAATCTAGCTGGGTTCGTTCCCACACCTGAAATGCTCGGCTGGGAGAATTTACCTGCATCTTGCCATAACTGGTATGGTGTGGGAGTATGCATTGTACCCTGATTAAAGCATAATTAGCAAGCAGCAGGATTAACGCTCTCTGAGAGAGCTCATCCTACTTCCTGTTTAACTTGCATAATTACCCACATCACAGACACTGAAATGACATGGATAATAGACTCTCAGAATGGATAAAGCCAGAGAGGACCTTGGAAATCATTAATCCTCTCATTTTATGAAGGTGGAAAATGAACCCCAAGGGAAGAACAAGTGCTTTCAAGAGCCAAGACCAAACCCAGGTGTCCCACTCCTGAAAGCAGCCCCGCTTCTGTAGCATCATACTGCAGTGAGGGCAGCATCACCCAACCCAAGTGAAACCAGTTCCTTTGCAGCTACTGGAACTCCAGGCATGGCTAACACTGTTGCCTTCACGCAGCTTTCCCAGCCCAGTCCCTGATTGTCTCCAGAGTACAAAATGCAATTTTAGTAAAACTGATTGCTGCTCCCTACAACTGTTCATTTCTTAGCTTTCCCCCCACCTCCCCATCTTGTTCTGCCCACATTCCAGAACAGGGCCTTAACCATGATAAAGAGGCTTGAGCAGCAGGAAGGAGGAACCGAAGGGGCAATGGAAATTCCTGCTGGGTCATTAGTGGTCCCCAGCCACTGGCTGGATTTAGAACATACCTTTAAGTGTCAGGGTGGAAATAACACAAACACCATGGAGACAGTTCCCTTTTTGCAATTACTGGGACTAGCCATGCCACAAAATGGAAGGGTCATGCTCCCTGAACTCATTTTAGATTAGTTGTTTGAAACTTGGGTAACATCTCTTTGAGGGGAAAAGGGATTCTATGATGGGTTCCCAGGCTAGTCTATTTAACTGATACTTTAATTGACCTCTTGGTCCCAGAGCCTGGAAACCAGAATCATTAAGGTCCAGGGAGGGGAAGTTTCCATGTCCATGGTGTCCTTTGCTTCCTCCTATCCCTCCTCCAAATCCTCCCAATGTCTCTGAGCCCCCAAGCTTCCCCAGATACTGGAATACTCCAGGTTTTGACAGCTGCCAGCCTTCCCTTTGGTCTCTTAGGGAAGCTGCTATCAACCCAGATTTTGGAGTAATGGGTAATCTGCTAGAACTAATCCACATACATGTGTGAATGACTAACAGTCCCTGAACCAGTGGCTCTGACATGTCAGTTGGCTAAGAAAATGCAAACTCGCAGACCCAACCCTAGATGTGTGGATTGAGCAAGGGCTAGATTGGAGAACAGAGAATTTGTGTTTTTTAACAGTAGTTCAACTGATTCTAATGTTGGTGGTATAGATACCATGGATAAATACTGGAACAGGTGAAGTGGCAGGCATTTATAATTCCATGGTGATTTGCTCTTTACTGGGCAGGAAGAGTCACACAGAACAGAATCCAGGATTTGCAGGTAAAAAAGATAAAGACAAAAGCAAGCTACTACCTGGGTGAATTATCTCTGTGCTTCCATTTCATCTGCTGTGATATGACATGGCTCAACCATGAGAAAACTTGGACACTACAACAAGGAGAGGATTTGTTGTAGATTTCAAAAAAGGAAAAGTTCTTGTCCATTTGGCCCCCACCTACCCATAACAAAGTACCCTCACTTGTGGTATTCAACCCCCCTCGTGACATACAGTATCACGGGGAGATTAAAAGCCCAGGTTGTAATGCTCAACACCTTAAGTCATTCAGTAAATGCACAGCAAACCCATTGAGATACCCCTGCACATCCACTCGGTTGACCATAATCAAAAAAAAGGAAGAAACAAGTATTGGTGAGGATGCAGAGAATTCGGAACTCCTGGACATCGCTAGTGGATATGTAAAATTGTACAGCCACTATGGAAAATGGTTTGGCAATTCCTCAAAAAGTTAAACATAGAGACACCATATGACCCACCAATTCTACTCTGAAGTATATACCCAAAAGAATTGAAAGCAGGGACTCAAACAGATACTTATACATGAATGTTCATAGCAGCATTGTTCGCAGTAGCCAAACAACCTAGAAACAACCTAAATGTCCACTAATAGATGGATAAACACATTCTGGTCTATTCATACAACAGAATATTATTCAGCCATTAAAAGGAATGAAGTACAGATATATGCTACAACATGGATGAACCCGGAAAACATGAGACTAAGTAAAAGAAACCAGACACAAAAAGTCACATATTGTGAGATTTCATTTCTATGAAATGTCCAGAATACCTAAATTTATGGAGACAGAAAGCAGATTAACGGCCAGTAGCAGGTAGGGGAATGGAGAACTGGGGAGTGACTGCTAATGGGTACAGTCTCCTTTTGCAGTGATGAAAATACCTTGGGACTAGAAAGAGGTGATTATTGCACAACATTGTGACTATAATAAGTGCCACTGAATTGTACACTTTAAAATGTTAATGGTTATTTTTATGTTTTGCAAATTTTACCTACTAAAAAAAAAGCGGGGTGTAACCAAACCTCCTAGGTTCAAAGCCCAGTACTGCTACATGATCTTGAGCAAACTCTGTGCCTGATTCCTGTAAAGGGGAAAATCTCTAAAGGCAGGACAATAAATATGTGCCATGATTTCATCACACAAACCCTACCCACTATTATTCAGGCAAACCAAGGCCAGGCAGGTTAGGGGCTTGTTCAAGTTCACATAACAGGTTCAGAAGTTAACTCAGAGCTGGTACCCAGCTCTTTTTGGACTCTAAGTTCATGCTCTTCCCCTGTTGACCATCCAATTTGATCCCTCACCAGGAACCTTGATACCAAGACCCCAGTCCCTGACAGCAGTGCAACTTTTTTCCAGTGATTCCAAGCATGGTGTACCTACAAGGCAGAAATGATAAAGCAACAAGTATTTTTGCTTCTTCCCAGCTGAAAGCCTTGGCCATCCTAAGAGGACTTTAGCCACCAGCAGCTTGGCAACAACTGAGCCAGTGGAGAATTTTCCCCTCTTGATTCCCGTGACAATCAAGTTCTAGTCACAGAATGTCCTGTCTTGATTTACCCTGGAAATAGGAGAAATCATCACTATCTTATTGCAATCAGTAGGGTCACCCAGAGGAATCTCTTCCAGAATGTGGGGGAGTGGACACTCAGCTGTTCCCTGGGTCTTTTGGTTAAGTCTTTAGACTACTCCCCAGTATGCACTCTCCTTTTCCCCAGTACAGTGTAAGATCACAGGTACTTTCTATATCTGGTTCAATTCTTATGTTTTCAAGAATAATCTAGCTTACTCACATTCCCCAAAATCCACTTTCCTTCTTTAAGTAGAGAGAAATAAGTCTATACCCATCTATGTCTAGAAATCTTTCTTGATTCCATTGTTTTCCTCAAACAGCACAGCCAATGGGAGTCCTAGGAAAAACCCTGGGATATTTGCCAAGAATTGGGCCCACTGGATATTCAATATTGAATCAGACCATCACAAGCAGAAGATAAGGAATATCACCCCACAGGATATATCCAAATCCCAGGCTCTTGCCTTCTGGACACAGAGTAACCTAAGTAACCTGGCCTCCCTAAGCCTTCCCTCCTCACACATCAGTTTCCACAGCCCACCCCAGCTTCCTCCAGGACAGCAGATCCAATCTGGCAGGTGTGAGATTCTATTAGCCCTTTCATTATGGCTACCAATGTTTGCACCTCCAGAAAACCAAATCTAAAGCCCCAGGGTGGCCACCCAGAGTGACAGTCCCCCAGAAGAAGTAGGCCAACCAGAAGGATATTGGAGGAGGTCTTAAGATCACTTTGACACCGCTGGCAGTATCCATTCATAGAACTTATCAGTACCTTCCCTCCTTCATTCCCAAGGTCGCTGGATTGAAGATCATGGAGTCATTCACAACATGATGTTTAACACAGAGACACACTGGAAGTACTCCTTCAAGACCACACAGAATAAGACTGAATGGTGGGACAATGGTGTTCTCCCCCTCTGGATCACAGCCCAGAGACAGGTACTTTCAGAAACCCTGGGTTGGCTTCCAGGGACATTGCATCACATTCCTAAGCATGTGGGACGGGGGTTAGAAGCTATGACCTCGAGTAAGTGACTTAACTTCTCTAAGCATGTTTCCCTAAATGTGTAATGGGAATAATGATGATGTGCTTATTTAATAGATTTTACATAAGTATTAATTGAAATATGCATTTAGCCATTATTGATGGATAAGTCTCTACAAGGGCAGAGTCTGGCTTAATCACAATTGTACCTCCAGGGCTCACCATAGGGCTCTGTCACATTTTTTTAACCCAGTAGCACTTTCATAAATGTCTGTTTATACACTTGTCTCAGACTTAAGCATAAAAGCCCTTAGGAATGAAGTTGACCATTTAATGAATCTTCAGACCACGGAAAGTTCTTAAGAGAACATTCACTTGAAAGGATTCTGGTAGCCATTTATTATTGCTTCAAAAAGGCAGAAATCAGAACTCTGTGTTTAAGACCTAGCCCAAAACCTTTTGTCAGCTTTGTGTTTTCTTAATAAGCTTCCACAGTCATCACTTCAGAGTAGGACCTCCTCCTTGTCTTCCCCAAGACACCAATCTTTGCTCCAAAGATCCCCTTGGCACTGGCGCTTCACCTCTATGCTCCAAGGTACACTGGGTGTGTCATGTTGCAAGATGGTGCCATTGCAGCTCAGAATGCAGGCTGTGGACTTGGACACCTGGAGCAGGATCCAGCCAGCTCCACCCTTCTCCAGCTGCATGACCTTGGGCAACAACCTCCTCTGGGTGTGTGATTTGCCCCACCCATAAAATGAAAACTGTCAGAGTCCCTGCTTCTTAAGCCCATTGGGAGGGTGAACTGAGATAATGCACATGTCTTGAAAACTAAATGTTCAAAAACTATTAGTCATTAAAGGAAGCTGAATCATCTTAGCACTTCAGCTGGTCACTACAGCTCTAAACCAGAACTAACCAAAGGAACTTTCTTTGATTATGGACATGTTCTACTGTGTACTTTCCAAAATGGAAGCCACCAGCCATGTGTGCTTATTGAGCCCTTGAAATGTGGCTAGTGAGACTGAGGAACCAACTTTTTAACTGCATTTGATTTTAATTAATTTCTACTTAAATCTAAATACCACATGTGGCTAAGGGCTGCCATATTGGACAATGTAGCTTCTAGATGAATCACAGGGAGTTGTCAATGACTCTACCCTAGCTTCATTTTTCCCCCTAACTGTTGGGCTCTAGATTCCTTCCTCTTCTGTCACATTTTTTAAAAGTTTTTTAACATTTATTTAGTGTTCAGAAACAAGAGAGACAGCATGAGCATGGGAGGGGCAGAGAGAAGGGGAGACACAGAATCCGAAGCAGGCTCCAGGCTCTGAGCTACCAGCACAGAGCCCGACGCAGGGCTTGAACTCACAAACTGCGAGATAATGACCTGAGCTGAAGTCAGACGCTTAACCAACTGAGCCACCCAGGCGCCCCTTCTGTCACATTTTTTAACTTTGAGGCAGAGACCACCATGCAAATAAATTCTGTCCTTCCAAGAAAATAAGATTCATAACACTACATGTCTAATACTGATTTAAGTGCTTTACATTTATTAATTTATAACAGCTCTTAGGTGGGTGCTACAATTATGTCCACTTAACAGATGAGTAAACTGTTAAACAGAGCAGTGCCATAACTTCTTAAAGTCACAAAGCTTGCAAAAGGCAAAGCTGAGATTTGAATTCACTCAGGGTTCAGCAACTCTTAACTCTTAACCATAACAGAATATTATTTCCTTGGCCAAAACATTTAGTCATGGATCTGATAGTGAATCTTACTGCTAGGGAGATCTGGGCAGTCTTCATTAATTCACTATTCAACTTGCTATGATATTTGTTCATTGGCATGAGGGTTCTTGTAGCATTCTTTCCTGTAGTTTTTCTTATTCACAGTTCTTGTCTCATTGCCATTTATTTTCAGGACTTTGTTTCCTTCTGCTCAACTCATAATCAGAGTGTTCTTCCTCTTTGCTGAATTCATAAGTGGTTATGCAGAAAAAGATCTGGTTCAGGGCCAGGCGACTGAAAACACGCCATTCATTTAGCAAGTGAAAGTCAAGTTGGTGCATCTCTCATTCTACCACTGATATCTCCTGCCATGGGACAGAGCCATTGCCCAGCAGCCTGCAGAGATAGCAGGAAAACCACTGCATTCAAGGCAGACCTGTGGCCCCAGGTCAGCTTCCCAGTAACAGGATTCCAACTGGCCCTAAATGTCATTCAGGAACCCATATGTTTTGCCAGGCAGGGCTATGGGGGGGGGGGGTGGCCTGGCCTGTATCCATCACTGGGAAAATCCATCGTTCTCCTGAGTCTCTTCCAGGCAGGCTTTGTGGAGATTGATGCATTCACCTTTAATAGGACTAAAATGTTTTCCTTCCATGACACTAACGCTGCCAGAGTTCATCAAGATACACAAGCATTGACATGCCTTACACATGATGCCTAAAAGATGGGATTCCTGGCCACCTTTGCGTCCATTAATCATGGTCCATGAGCATATCCACACTCCAGCAGGACTTCACTAATGGTCAGGGTATGAACAGAGAAGCTCCATTTAGAGCAAGCTCATATTTTAAATGAACATACCTGATAACTGAACATGATTAATGGCTGAGGTGGTTCACCATGTTCAGAAGTCCTAATCCTCAGAGAAAGGCAGACAGCCATGACTGTAAGATCCAAGAGAACCATAAAAACCTAGGGGCACGTTTCACCTCTCTATGGAGGAGCTATAGAGTGTATTAAGGAGTGAAATGGCAGAGGATGATCCGAGTGAGATCCCCATGGCTGCCAAGAGTCTGTATCAGGACCATGGTAGGCTATTACCAGGAGGGGATTCAGAGAGACCATGGGGAGTTTAGCTATGGTTTTCAATGTAAGCCAAGTCTCCTAGACAATAGCTTCCAAACTTGGAAGAGCTGTGAGCAAGATGGTGCCAGGTACTTCTGCCTAGAGTGTTAATAACAGAATAATTCATCCCAATATTGGCCCAAACCATGTTTTTATAATGCATCATAAAGGCTCTAAGAATAATAATCTGACCTCCAAAAGGGTGTGGGATGGGGAGAAAATAGAATCTTGGCCGTCTGGCTCCTTCTGTTCAGTGACTCCTCTGGAGCACAGAAAACCAATGAAAACGCTCAGACTTCTGAATTTCACATACATACAGTCCATCTCTTTCCACCCAGTCACTCCCTAGAAGGAGGAACTAACTCCTTTCCCTAAACCACACACACTTCCCACCAAAGCACAACCATGATAAAATGTTCAAGGGCCTTCCTAAAACATGTGCACCTTGTGACATTCACTCTGTCACTTAAAGGAAGAAATAAAACAAAATACAAAACCAAACTGAAACTTCTGCTCTAATGATTTGTTCTGAAGAGTTTGGTGGGATCTGTACAAGGATTTTTCCCATAGTAAGTACCAACTCTTGTTTTAAAAAAGCAACTTAAGAATAATAGCCACATTGATGCAAAACTACACTAAGGGAGAATAATGAACCTAATAAAACCAGCGATTTTCCAATTGCTATTGCTACTGGAAACACTGATTATGCTAATTAAAGGGTAGAATAGTAAATACCCACTCTTTTGCATCCAATTAAGTGCTCAGATTATTTCTCAGAAGTATTTGTTGAAAATAGCACTTTTGATTATCACGGGTCCCAAATAAACAGAGTCGTGTGTGTGTGTGTTTGTATGTGTGTGTGTGTGTGTGTGTGCACACACTCAAATACACATTTATCTCTGGAGCTCTTTTCATGGAGTAGTGTAACTCTTAATATTCCTATGGGACCAAGTAAAAAAAAAATCATACAGCTTGGGATATCTTTAAAGAAAGTGTATGTTGAGAACGCAGCACAAGAAAACAATTTCAAGTTGGGAACATGTGAGATTTAACACACAAACATCAAGAACACAAATGGATGGGCAAGGCTGCCTAAGTCCCTCATAAAGTCAATGTCAGCTTATTCTAGATAATAAAATAGCCAAACTATGTTGTACAAAACGTTGAAAGTTTTATCCTTCCAGCCAATTCCATACTTCAGAGCAAAGTCAATTTATATGTAAGTTAAACAAAGTACCATCGCTAAAAACTGAGAATTATGAGTAATGCCAATCAGAAATGCAATAAATAAATATTAGAGGATTTGCAAGTTAAAGCAACCATATAAATTCTATTATCAGAAATGAAAATGTGTTGCCTGAAGAGATTACAAATAAGATGCTAGAACCCAAAAAAGGAAGAGCTTCTGTAACTATTTCCATAAGTTAATCAGGAGTGAGAATAGGATGGGTTTTGCACCGACTAAAGGAGATGCAATTCATACATTCATTCAACATGCGTTTAACCAACAATTACCACCTACACTGAACCAGGCCTATTCTAGGTCCCAGGAAAAGAGTGGTCAACAAAATCAACATGGCCCCTGATCTCCTGGAACTCCCATTCTAAGGGAGGGAAATAGATAGTAAACAAGTAAACAAAGTAAGATAATTTCAGACTGAGTAAAGTGTTTTATAGAAAATAAAACTAAATCACAGAAAATGAATGCTGGAGGGCAGAGGGCACAATATTTCACCTATAACTATGGATAGCAGAGCTTCTGGAGCCTTGCGAAGAATTTAGTATTAAGAATTCTGCCTTTTTTTTTTTTTTTAAGTAGGCTGCACACCCAGCATGGAGGGAGTCCAATGCAGGCCTTGATCTTATGACCCTGAGATCAAGACCTGAGCTGAGATCAAGAGTCAGACACTTAACTGACTAAGCCACCCAGGCACACCTTAAGACTTCTGTCTTACTTCAAATTTCCTAAAAGTAGAGCTTGAGGCAGGGGTTTAGTGCATGTGAGGCATTGAGGGAGAGTTCTCAGGAGATGGGAGTAAGGGAAACTGACAGGGCAGGGTTTGAAAGATAAATGGTCCCCAAAGTTGGATACCAGCTTCAGCATGATCCCACAGGGAGCTCTGGCGCATGAATTACACCCCCATGTTATCCCAGCCTGAAGCAAGTAAGCTGGTCTTTTGTCCTCCCATTAGTCAATTCCTGGCCATAGGTAGCTGGGAGTGAAGGAGCAGTATGGAACAACTTTCCAGGTGAGGCAAGATTTGGCCACTTGGCTAAAGGTAATTTTCCAGAACATGGAGCAGCTGAAGTGAATGTGAGTTCACTGGCCCAGTAAGGGGATCTGGGTAGAAAAACAACAGCATCTCCTACAACTTCCAAATTGCTTTCTTGTTTCTCTCTCTTAAACAGTATATAGGAAGTTTTCATTACTCTCTATTTATACTCTTCTGTTCATTTGTTAATCAAACAGCCACAACCCAGGTGCCATTATCCCCAAAGTCTTCCTGGTCATTTATTCTCCATACCAAATCAGCACAGTTACACCAATCTTGGTTCTACTAAAACCAATAAATCTTTTGTGTTTTTCAAAACATTCAAACCTTGGGTGACACAGCAAGTGCCACAATACAGCCTTCAAGTTAATAGCTTTGCTGAGGCAAAGGAAAATACTTGCTCCCCAAATACACAAGTCATTCATTCATTGAACCAAAAATCTATTGAGCCCCTACTATGTGCCATGTCCTGGTTGAGTAGATGCTTTCCAACAACAGGACTTATTTAGTGAGATGTGTTCATCTTGTTGTGAACTCATTAAAGAGCATATATAATTTTTTTTTCCTAACAATTTTCCCAAACTTTGTCAACAGCCACCTTTCTACTGGGGAGATCACTTAAGAATATTTCATAACTTTGCAATCACATGCGTTGTTAAAACAATATATTGAATTATTTCTGGTTCAAAGCTTTCCTCAGCCCTTACTTCTCCTCCCCAGAAGTCCCAAGATCAAATCTCATTGGCTCTGACTGGGACATGGGCCCACGTCTGAACCAACTGCTGTGGCCAATGGATACAGTGTCCTCTAACTGGCCAGGCCACAGCCACATCCCACTTCTGGAGCCTGATGTGGAACCAATACATCCCAAACCAGCCATGAAGCAAGGGCAGAGAGGAGAGCCTCTAGGGGAAGTCAGCGCTCTCTGAACCAGCAGAAGGATATTGGGTGCTAGGCAGGCAAACTGTCCACTATACAATTCAGCGAAGGCTTTATGGTGATTTGCTATACCTGGAGGCAAAGAAAAGACTGCCTAGCACATGCCAAAACACAATACCCAACACTTTACCTTAAAGTTATCTGGCTTAATCCTCACAAAAATACCATCAACTTTTTGGCATTTTACATATAGAAACCCTGAAGCATAAGAAGTTAAAGAACACACTCACCATCAGCAACTTTTTCCTCCATTCCAAGGGACTTTTTTTTTTTCATTTTGCCATCTCTAAAGTTGGAGTGCATCTTAAAATCAGTGGAGTGTCATGGTTTAACTGGCAGCATTTTTCTTCCAGTAGCACATAAAATAATAACATGTCTTGCAACTAACAGTGTTTTAGATTTGATGAGATCCTGGTGAAGCCATGAAGCCTGGTGAAGCCAACCCCATCTGACTCCAAAGCTCCAAAGGGACTAGGGCAGAGATGTCAACAAGTCAGGCTTTGCTTATTTTATAAAAGATATAAGATACAGCCCTGATAGAATTTTCTTCTTGTACTTGCAGGGGAGGAAGACAGCATCATTCCACTATCCTGGGGGAGGTGCAAAGTACAAAGGGGAGGCTGTCCAGCGGTCCCTGGTGGAGTCTTACACTCACCCAGACAGCAATGAGACAGAGTGGAGGGAGAACATCGATATTGTCATGAACTGGTTCACTAAGGAAGACTTTGATTTTGTGACTCTGTACTATGGAGAGCCAGATAACGTGGGTCACAAATTTGGGCCTGAGACGGAGAACAGAAGGGTGATGATTCAGCAAATTGACAGAACCATCGGGTACCTGGTGGAAGCCATTAAGAGGCACAGCTTGACCAAGCACCTCAATGTCATCATCACATCAGACCATGGCATGACCACAGTAAAAAAGAGGCCCAATGTCACTGAGATCCTCTTGACAAACTACATCAAGTTCAAGGACTTGGTCAAGTTTGATATTGTGGACTATGGTGGCTTTGGGATGATCCTGCCCAAACCAGGGAAAGAGGAAGCTGTTTACCAAGCACTGAAGAATGCACATCCTCACCTCAATGTGTACAAGAAGGAGGAATTCCCAGAACGCTTCCATTTTGCTAAACACAAGCGGGTGCTGCCAATTGTGATGTACGCTGACTCTGGTTATAACATCAATGGGGTGAGTCGATTCTAAAATGAATGAAGTCATCTTGGATCTGGGAGACAGCCTCTAGAGAGAAACGATTCTGAAAAAAAATTAAAACAAGTTGTAACCCATTGTTAGTTCTAAGTGTTCCCCACCCTCACCCCATGTCTCACCCAACCAACCCTGTCCCATGTTACTGCTATGCAGTTATAATGACAAACATCCCCGACCAAAGCTCTGTCCAGCACTGTACTAAAAATTTAACATGAGTTGTTTCATTTTTGTCTTCCCATCAACCCAAAGATAGATACTCTTATCTCCCTTGTTTTATTTAATAAGGAATAAGCCAAAGATAGAGAGAAGTGATTCAGGATTAGAAGTAAGTATAAGGTTAATGTTTGAATCCAAGCCTGTGTGCTTGCTTGATCATTATGCACAGATCACCAGTAGATTCACCAAAAATAACCATGTGCTGGTTCCCCTTTACACATATCAAGGAGAAGGAGGAGGGGAAGGGGAAGGAGAGGGACAGGGAGGTAGAGGGAGAAGGAGAGGGAGGGAGAGAGGAAGGAGGAGGGTGATGGGAAGGAGAAAGAGAAGGAGGAGGAGGAGGAGGAGGAGGAGAGGGAGAGGAGAAGAAGGAGAAGCCCTGTTCATACACACACACACACACACACACACACACACACATTATACACAAATGGTCACAACAGCATTATTCATAAAAATCAAAAAGTGAAAACAAACCAATTGCCCATCAACTGATGAATGAATAAACAAAATATGATATAACCATACAATGGAATATTATGTTGCCATTAAAAGGAACAAGGTACTGATACATGCTACAACTTGAATGAACCTTGAGAACACTATATTTACTGAAAGAAAGTAGATACGAAAGACTTTGTATGATTCTATTTAAATGAAATGTTCAGCACAAGCAAATCTATAGAAACAGAACACAGATTGGTGATTGTCGGATGGGGAAGGGGGAGAGATGTTGGGAAGAAATGGGGAGTGACTCCTGAAGGGTACAGGGTTTCTTTTTGGGGTGATGAAAATTGATTGTGGTGATAGTTGCACACCTCTGTGAAACAAAATTTAAAATCATTGAATTGTACACTTTAAATGGGTACATTATATGCTAATTATACAAATTATATCTCAAGAAAGCAGTTATGAAAAAATAAGCAAGCCTAAAGAAGAAAATACCAAAATCAACACTAATTGTGAGATAGATTTAAGGTGGTCTGGTTTTTGTTAACTATCAACCAATAATTCATGGCAGAACAAAATGTAAGTGATGTTTAAACACTGCATGACAGAAGACCATCCCAGAAATAGTTTGAAGAAGACTTGTCCTAGGCTATGGACATGAGCCAAACATTATATTTGCAATCTGTTCAGAGTATAATAGGTATAGGAAAATTCATAAGGTTATTGTTTAGCGTTGGTGGAAATAGTCACAGTAAAATGCAACAGTTACTTGATATTTTGCAATCCCTCACATGACCCAGAACACTGAGGATGCATGCCCAAAGCTAAGTTCTTGCCAAGGAGAAATTCCATAGCCACTGGCCTCTTTCTAAACCTGGTTCATGATGTAACAAGTTGAGAGTGATGTGAAGGAATTTAATGCAATAGTCACATTCCCAACATAACCAACCAGGTTTGAGGGAATAGGGAAACTTCTGAACCGACCATTAGAAAATCCTTTGGGTCTCAGTGCCTCTCACGGAGTACACTTCTCAGATCCCCATCCACCTGCCTGACTTAATGTGAAGTGGGTGTTAGTCTTCTCTCTTCAGGATTAAGGAACTTGCAAAGCACAGGAGGCTATCACCAGAGGCACTATGTTTCAGCTTATTATTGTCAGTATTACCTTCTTGCTGTGTCTAATGGGTATACTTTCTTTATTCTCTTTCTTAAAGATCTTTCATTCCTTGCTCTTCCCTTTGGCACTGCAGAGCAGTGTCCTTCCTTGTCATTTAAATTTTCAAAGGTTTCATGGATCTGACAAGCATGACAATAACTAAGGGACAGTTTTCTTTCAGGGGATTGGAGCCTAAAATGGCTTTTTTATTATTATTATTTTTCAGCAACTAATAATATATTTCAACAAAGGAGATCATGGCTTTGATAATGTCTACATGGACATGAAGACCATATTCAGAGCTTTTGGGCCAGATTTCAAAAAGAATCACCTAGCTGAGCCTTTTGACAGCATCCACATCTACCCACTCATGTGTAAGCTCCTGGGGGTTACCCCTGAACCCCATAACGGCTCCCTGGCAGTCACCCAGGAAATGCTTGTGCAACATGAGCACAATGAGCAGCAGCCAGGTGAGATACAAGAGCAACCACCAGAAAACTGGCAGTCTGATCTATTCTGTCCTGAGATACAAACGAATGAAAAAGAGGTTGGGCGGGGGAGTGAGGGGGCCACTGGTAGAATCGAGCAGAATAATCCTGTTTGTCCAACAGCTTCAGCATCTGCAGGGCAAGATAGCAGCAGCTCTTAAACAGGTAGCAAAGGAAACAGGGAATCCCTCCACGTGCTGGTGACATTTCATACAGTGCCTCTGGGGCCAAAGGAAGGCTCTCCGTAGACAGTCAAGCAATAATCCTTCTGATCCTTAGAAATCACATGCAATCTGCCCCCTGATGTCCCTTGTAGTACAGAAAAGCAGTCTTCCTTCAGCAACTCAGCCTTTGCTAGTGCCTGGAAGAAAGCTGCTCACAGTGGAGGAAACCTTACCATTCCACTCATTGCTGAAAAAAGAAGGAAGGAGGTGTTTCTGTAAATGGGGTTGCTAATTCTTAAGACTTCAAAACCTTAAACCTGGGTGATATAAAGGAAGAATGGTATAGTCTCTAAGAATGCAGTTGTTTGCAACCAGTGGCCAGCTTTTCTTCTGCCAGGAGAGACTTAGATGCTGCTCAGTGATTTATCACACTTAAAGCAACTACATTCAATCAAAACAGAGTATAAAGGACACGCTTTTCCCTTCTTCTAAGCCACTGCACACGATTTTCTTGTGAACTTACAGGATGCAGGCCATTTTGTAGGAATCTACTTAAATGAATGACCAACTCAGGAAATTATTGGGATTTTTTTTTAAGTTTTAGAGTTTTGCTATAACTATTTGGCCCCTACCCCCGTCTCATAGCCCATTGGGAACCTGGGGTAAGGTGTCTGACTGCTGTCAGTTATTGATAAGCAGGATGTCCCACCAACTGATTTTCAGCAAATTGGCTTTTAGCAAATTGGTCACTTGGCAAAGTGGTCATTAGGCAAATGGGTCATTTGGCGAATAGGTCATTTAGTAAATCGCCTTTCAACGACTTGCCCTATGAGGTTTCTCTACAGTGAACACTTTCTTGGGTTAAATGTACATTTCATTTCCATAATTAATATTCACCAGAGCTTGGATGAAAAACTTCCCAGAGACCCAGGAGCAGCGAGAACAGCCTCTTAATAATCAGACAATTAAAAAACCATCTTATATTTTATCAGGAGCAGAGACACAGAAGACATTCCCTCTCCAGAAGATAGCGTTTGGCCTCGGGATTGTGACAGGAGTTCTTGCAGTTCTGTGTGTTGCTAGTGTGACATACACAGTCATTCGTCGGAAAAAGAAGTGAGTATTCTTTGGGTTTCCCAGGGTTTATCAGTGTACATTATAATAATCCACTTCAACCATTTCCTGCATGCCAGAGGGGGTCCAGCACTTTGAGAACCCAGCAACCAGAGCCAGGTTCATGACTTGTAAAGTGAGCAGTCACTCAAGGCCCAGGGCTCAAAAGAGCCCTCAACTTGGTTTAATAATCTACTAGTCTGTCACCATTTCAGAATTCTTGATTTTTTATTTATTTTATTTGAGAGAGAGGGAGAGAGATAGACAGAGAGTCCCAAGCAGGCTCCATGTTCAGCACAGAGCCCAATTCAGGGCTCATTCTCACAATCCTGGGATCATGACCTGAGCCAGAATCAAAAGTCAGAAGCTCAACTGACTAAACCACCCAGGCGCCCCAGAATTCTTGATTTTTTTTAACAAAGACCCTGCATTTTCATTTTGTACTGGGCCTCCAAAATTAAATACCAGTTGCATTAGTTTTCCACAGCTGCCATAACAAAGTACAACAACGTACCTGGCTTAAAAGAACAGGTACTTATTGTCTCACAGACCTGGAGGGGAAAGTCCAAAATTAAGATGTTAGAAGGTCAAAGCTGCCTCCGAAATTTGTATGGGAGAATCCTTCCTTGCCTCTCTAGCTTCTGGTAGTTGCTGGCAATCATTCGTATTCCTTGGTTTATAGATGCATCATTCCAGTCTCTGCCTCCATCATCACATGGCCATCTTCGCCGTGTGTCTCTGCCTTTACAGAGTGTGTTCTCTTCTCTGGTGTCCATGACACCACTCATGGGATTTAGGGCCCTCTGTACTCCAGGATTACCTCACCTTAATTATATCTGCAAAGAGTCTATTTCCAAATAAGGTCACCAATACCATAAGGTCCTAAGTACCAGGGGTCAGGACTTCCAACATATTCTCTGGAGGGACACAATCCAACCCATAACACTGGTTCTGCCACCAACTAAAGCAGTACAGAGCCCTGGTGCGCCTCTTTCTATATCTCAATAGTTATATCATTAGACTGAGCCTCCCATATTCCTTATTATACCCAACCCTGACCATTCTTCTGCTTTAACATAGCTCCTGTCTCAATAGAATGGAGGCCTCCTGAACACTATAAACAGCCTAAGGGAAGTCAGAACTTTACTTAACCTTAACTCCATTACAAAGCCCACATTTAATGTAATTTATATTTGAACTATAAAAATTTCCTAGAAGTTGAAACATGACCTATAAAGGTCTCTATGCCCTGAAGCAACGTTTTAAAAAGAAATCAATTGGCCCTTTTCTACAGAAACCATCAGCTATAGGAGAGCTAAAGGAAAAACTTCAATGTACTGATTGAACTGCCATGCCCACAGCATAATTTCTAAAAGGCAACCATTCTGTACGGTTAAAATATATTAGATGGGGGTTGTTGTTGACGTTGTTGCTGTTGTCGTTAAAAACCTCCAATCCAGAAGTTGAATCTTTAATATAGCATGTGCACATACACATCCCCTCTCGCCACTGGCAGGACCATGGGATGGGTCCTAATGCTTCTCTCCATATCAACACTCCCCAGAAGTTTTACTTTTTGTGGTACCTAATCTTCATTTACACCTGAACACACACCTGTGAGGCCCCTGGGATGTTAACAATCCCTTCACTGTCTTAATTCTTCCAGATTCAGATCTGAGATATGTGACCTTATGAACTCTGTCCCTCCCTAGAGCCCACACACCAAAATAAAGGTTTCTTCTGTGCGCAAGTCAGTGTCATAGACCACTCCGGGTCCTGTCCCAAACTACATCCCCATCTGGCATTAGGAAAGGCTAAAACAGCCTAGATTTATTAATATCTTAGTATAACGTCATACAGTATTACTTATTATGGCACTGACTGTACATGCCCTTTTGCTCCTCAGAAGAAACGCAATTAATAGCTACTTTGTGTGTTAACAAAATAAGCCTAGTATTTATGAGTTTGACCCTTTCCCATTGGTTTTCATTGTCTACTGCAGGCAGAGAGCTGATCAAAAGAGCAAAAGTGGACCAATCGGCCTGGCCCAGTTCTGAAGCATCATTCCCTTAAGACCAAGCCTTGGCCCTGGTTAAGGCTCATCATATCTCAGATGATTCTACCTCAGGATACCGTGAGGAAGAGGATTCCTGCAACATCAGACCCGGAAACCATTAATTCCGTGTAAAAACACAGCAATAACCACGGCCGACCCTCTTGATTTAAATCAACAGTGTGGAGAGAATAAGACAAACCGTTCCTGTGTCAGATCCTGTGCTCACTTGGTACTGGTGGAAGAACAACAGATATGAGAATAAATGCATTCCATTAGAATTAATTCTTCTCTCTTGTTCTCTTAGCTGAGCAGGGCTCAGTGTTTCTCATCTGAAAGGGGTAATAAGATTTAATCTGTCCCCTCATCTACCTTCTGCAAGTATATTTAGCAAATTAGCTCTCAAGACTCTTCCAAATGGAGTTTTATGAGAGATGTGCTAAAGTAAATGTGTTAGACTTTGAACACAGTTCAAACTCCAGAGGCAGCACCGGTGGGTTGCTGTCTATCCTGCCTCTCACTCAAGACATAATAACGTCTAATGGAAATAATAATTTTTTTTTTTCTTTTCTTCCCCCTCCTCAACCACCCCCAGGAACTCTTACTCTTCAGATTCCTTTCCCTACAAAGTCAGAACTCCTGCTGTAAGTCCTCCAAGTTCCGGGAGCTCGCCTGCACGCTTGCTTCCCCCTGAGCCCCTGAAGGGCAGGGACCACACCTGGGTTTCCCTCGCGGTCGCATCCCCAACGCCTCACAGCACCGGGCACACAGAAGGTGATTAATAAGTGGTGAAGACAAGGCTGGTTGGATTAGGGACGGACCGAGGCCGGGGGAGTGGGGGTTCTGGCCTGGTATTAAAAGAGGTCATGGAGAGGACGTGACCGCAGGCTGACCTCGCCAAGCTCCTCGCCCCTTCCCCGCCCTGGAATGCACCTCAGCGCACGGGTGGGGCTTCCACCCCGGAGGCGGTTCGGGTCACCACCCCAGAGCACCGCGCTGTGGAAAGGACGCGGACCACAAAGGGAACTAAACCCCGCCACGGCCTCCATGCGAACGTTTAAGATTCTGACACAGGGGCGCAGCTCATCTTGCAGCGCCCCCGTAGCTAAGGCCTGAGTGACTAAGTTTCCTTGCCCATTGACTGCGCCACCTACCCTACCCGGAGCGGCGAACTCGCAGCTCGACCCGAAGGGGCGGAAAAGGCCTGAGGCTCCTAACCCCGGCCTGGGGACGTGAGGGCCCTGGAACGTGAGGGCCGTCAGGCTCACTCCCTCCCAGCTGCGCAACAGGGAGGGAGCTACGCGTCCGCCAAAAAGTGCCTCGTGAAGACGCGGGAACAGCGAGAATGATTACCTGACCCTTCGCCTGACTGGACGCTACCTACCACAAAGCCGTCGCCTCCCGCCTGCCCTCACTTGGCGCCAAAGCCCTGACTCCGCCTCCCAAGCCCCAGGCCACCCCCATCCGACCCTGGCCCCGCCTCCCACGCGCCCAGTGGCTCCTGGCCCCGCCCCCGGCCCCGCCCCGCCTCAGCCCCGCCCCAAGTCCTCTGGGCCCCGCCCCACTGCCGCTCCGTCTCCCGGGCGACGCCGCGGCCCCGCCCCGCCCCGCCATGGCGCCGGAGGAGAGCACGGAGGCCGTACGCCTGCTGCCAAGTTTCGAGCGCCGCTTCCTGGCGGCGCGCGCGCTTTGCTCCTTCCCCTGGCAGGTGGGCGGTGGGGCGCGCGAAGGGCGGGCGGGGGGCGGCTGGGGCAGGGTGGGGGCGGGGCGGGTTCTGGCGCCCACTCCCTTCTCTCCCCCCACGTGATGTTCTCGGCTCTCTCTCGCGTGCAGGGGCGGTACATCTGGTCCTCGTCCCTGGGGCTTAGCCGGGGGCCACGCGGTCTGGCGGCGGGGAGCAGAAAGAATACCTGCGCGCGCTGGGGAGGCCCCGCCTGCCATCTGCTCCCTCCACCCCTGGCCCTTCCCGCCCTCGAGTGCCTTTGCCGACTGAGTCCACGAATTTAAGGAATGCGGGGTTTCTTCCCAACTCCCTTTGTCACTTGGGGGTTAGGGTCAGGGACAATTCACGATCAATTCTATTACTTTGTTTAGCCAGTTGTCATCCTGGCCATTGAATAACAGTTGCTGCTGCCCATTTAAACAGTCAACGTCCGCAAGACCGTGGGAGACCACGTTGCAATGAGCGCAGTGACCAAGTCACAGACACCACACCTCCCCTCCCCCGCCAGGCCTCGGTGTTCTCATCTGTACCATGAGCATTGTACAAAATCCCCTCAGAAGCAGTTTAAGCCTCTTAGGCCTGTGATGGAAGAGACAGGGAAGTACAAAACAGGCCAGAAGAGAGACGAAAGAAGTCTCACCTCCCCTGCCCTGGAGACCTGCCCTTCTCCACAGGCAAATGGCCATGGCGGCAGCTTCCTTCTGCCAATGCAGGGGCTCTAATGATGCTGCCTCCTTCATAATTCATGTGCAGTGAGCTCACTGGGATGACTCAGATTGGGTACATATTCCTCCCCCCAAGTTTGCCCCATCTTAAGGGGCAGTGGTTAGTCCTTTGTGTCTCATTGACCTAATCCATTTAGCATTCTGAGTGGTCTTTCCCGTCAGAAAGGAATATGTACATTTTTTAACCCAAAACGTAAACCTTTGTAACAGCATCCATGGGTCCCAATTCAGTATCGACTATGATTGTTCACATGAAATAAGCGCTTACTCTGTACCAGGCCCATGATAAATGCTTACTTAGGCTGGCCCACAACAGCCGTGCAGTGGGTACTATTACTGCCATTCACATTTGACCAGAAAGGTTTGATTAGAAAAAGAAGTAGGGTGCATCAGTGGAGAGATCAGGCCTGGGAGCAAGCATGCCTGCTTTGAATCCTGGCCCAACCCCATACAAGCTGTGTGACCTTGAGCAAGTGACTGCATCTCTCTTATACCTTAGTTTTCTTATAAAGTGGGGGATATAATGATAGGGCTCTTGTCGGAATTACAGGAGTATGAAGCATCTGAGGCAGTGCCTAGCTCATGGTAAGTGAATGTGTTAGCTAGTATTTTTATTCCATCACCAAATATTTACTGAATGCCTTCCACGACCCAGGCCCCAGGAGTCAGCACACATTACAAATGAGGGCCTGCTTGGATGCAGGAGCCAGAGAATAAACAGGTAAATGAGTAAGCAACACACCAGGAGATGATAGTGGCTGTAAAGTCAGTAAAACAGGGAACTATATGTATCAAAGTAGAGGAGTCAGAAAGTCCTCCCCCAAGAGGTGATATTTGAGCCAGAACCTGAACGGGTAAAGCAGCCAGCTGTGGCAAGGCCCTGCCGGTGAGAACAAGCTGCTGCAATTGAGGAACGGCAAGGAGGCCAGGGGTGATGGCACGTAAGGTCAGAAAGAGAGGCAAGGGCCAGGGCTTATAGGCCTTTTAGAGCATGATAAGTCACTCTGGAGAAATGAAATGGTTTGCCTGGTGTCACACATCAGCCAGGACCAATCTGCCTGCTTCTAGAGCCTGAGCTCACTGCTGGGTTGGAGTTCCCTGTCAGAGAGGACAGCATAACCTGGCCTGGCCTGTATGTCCATTTTAACTCAGATGTCAAGTGTAAGGTGAGCCCATCCGGTGTTGATGTCATGGCTTCCCCTCATAATTCCTGGTTGACCATTTCAGCCACGGAGCTGGTCTGTGACCCAGGCCAGCCTAAGCATCCAGGGCTAATCCAAACCAACAGTCTGTCTTCTGATGTTCTCTCTTTGACTGATCCAGGTGTAACCCAGGACTTCTCAAGTTCAGCTTTCAGCCCCCTATGGCTTCCACTTCCAATTGGCCCCAGGTCCCTGGGGAGAGATCACTTAGCACTTTGCTAACATGTCCTATTACATGTTTAATGTTCCTGTGAAAATGCCCTTGAGATTTCTCTCTTTCTCCCTCCACTGTCTCTCTCTGAATAGAGCCTAGAAGAGAAATTACGGGATTCATCAGGTCCTGAGCTGCTGCTGGATATTTTGCAGAAGGTGAGAATCAGAATAACCAGGTCGCGTCACCAGCCTCCTGACTTCCCCATGAAGACATGACAGAAGCACAGCGGAGGCACTTGTATCCTTTAAAAAAAAAGACACTGCATTTGGGTGGCACTGCCTCAGACGGCTCTGGCTCTTTTGTTTTCTTAGATGAAGACATCAGAATATACAAAAATCTGCATGAGAGGAGGGAATCCGGGGGATGTTTTTGAAACCATCCACAATGAAAACCAAAGTGACATCTGTGGGAACATCTTCTAGCATTTGGTAGCTGCTCAAAGACTTTCTTCTTTACATTTAAGGAAAAAATAAGGAGGCGAGCCTTACCCACTCGTGTCTCTTCTAGATGTAGATGTGTCCTGCTTTTCTGAGGTGGGGTTTGAATTCTAAGGTACATCTGGGCGAGAGTAGAG
The DNA here is from genome assembly GCF_018350195.1 of Panthera tigris. Classification (NCBI taxonomy): domain Eukaryota; kingdom Metazoa; phylum Chordata; class Mammalia; order Carnivora; family Felidae; genus Panthera; species Panthera tigris. The sequence goes on from NC_056675.1 coordinate 37,128,704, forward strand.
GTGAGGCCACCACACTGCCACGTGGATCAGGTGGAGATCACACGGTATCCTGGCTATGAACCCTCTTAAGGATCATGAACCCTTCTGAAAACCCAAAGCTATGCACCGCCCCCCTAGAAAAAACAACCAGAAGAATACATTTTTGTACAAATTCAGGGAAGCCGTAGACACCCCTCCAACCACCAAGCCCATCCAAGAAGGCTAGGTTAAGAATTCCTCTGAGGTGAGTGAACCAAGATTGTCTGACCACCACTTGAAGAAAAGGCAGCCATAGTTAGGGGAAGCTTGCAGGGCCATCCAGTGATTAAGGACTGTGAGCTCAGAGATTCTGGGGTCCTTTTCAGGCAGCTGACTCTGATTTTCACCCTGAGGCTAAAACCTGACACCAGCCAACTAGAAACCCCCTGAAGGGTTGTGTGGGTATTTTACCTTGGGTAAAATTGTGTTTCTCGAGCCAGCAGATCCTGCGTGACCCAGCCTGGCCTCTCACTGCCTCTGTTGCCCCACTCCTTCCCAAAATGCCAGGCCATGGCCCCCTTGGAGCCTGCACAAACTATCCCCTCTGCCCATAATTTGCTCCCCCTGCTCTTTGCTTCTCTAGACTTCAGCTGAAGTGTCACCCCTGAGGACCCCCTTCCCCTCCACCACATCCCAGTCAGAGTCCCCATCTTCCTCTGTCCTGACCATCACAGTCCTCATTCTCAGCCTGGCATGTCATCTCCAGGAGAGCAAAAGCTCTCCCACTATGCACGTTCCCACTATTTAGGCTCTCACCTTTTCCATGGAGCCAGACAATCCCACAATTGTCCCCGTACAAACTAGTTCATGCTGCCTGCCCTGGGAAGGGGTAGCAGAGCCCATTCCAGCTGCTATAACAAAATACCATAGACTGGGTGACTTACAAACAACAGCAGTTTATTTCTCACAGTTCTAGAGGCTGGAAAGGCCAAGATCAAGGTGCCTGCAGGTTTGGCGCCTGGTGGGGGCCCGCTTCTTGGTTCATAGACAGCTGTGTCCTCATTGTGGAAGGGCCGAGGGAGCTCTCTGGGGTCTTTTTTATAATGACACTAATCTCATTCATAGGGCTTCACCTTCATGACCTAATCACTCCCAAAGGCCCTGCCCTCTGATACTATCACATTGGGGGTGAGGCTTCAACATATGAACTGAGTTTGGGGGGGTGCACACAAAAATTCAGTCTGTAACAGGGTGTTAGCTTGGGTTCATGTGCACCATGTTCTGCCCAGAATGTTCTGTCAGTCTGTGCCACTGTAGTGGAGAGATTTTTTTAGGAAAGGACTTAAACCTTATGACTTAACTTTTTCAGATGCATGAGGGTCACCTGAACCCAGAACCCTTGTGTCTGTACACATCTTTTCTGAGGGATCAGATAATGAGGAATGCCCTGTATTCACTTGAAGCTCGTGTGAGTCTTAAGACAGGGTCTTTCCAGCAACCCACTTTGTGTCCTTTGTCACAGACCGTGAAACATCCTCTGTGTGTGAAGCATCCACCATCAGTGAAGTATGCCCGGTGCTTTCTCTCAGAGCTCATCAGAAAGGTCAGTAATGGGCACTGTCTGTCTGGTAGCCAGACAGCACCTGGGACTTGGCTGGCTCTCCGGATGTGGACTCTGCTTGGCTTTGCGTGTTGGAGCTCAGATCTATCCCATACCCTTTGCCCGCTCTGCAAACCCCCATATGGCAGTGGACTCCCTGTGTAACTGTTCCCAGCTTGGTTCGGTCAGTGAGAGGCTATGGAAAGCAAGTGGGAGAGATGCCAGGGTATTTCTCTCTTCTGTGGTCCCAGCTCCACCCACCGCCATTCCCCTAGCCCACCAGCCCACAGGGTTTTGACCCGTTCCTACCATTGCCAGTCTCTGGATTACCGCACTGCCCTCTACTGGGGGTTTTAGGTCTTGCAGTACCTTTGTAACTAGTTCCCTTTATCATCTCCTCAATAACTACCGGATGTGGGCCCTTTTCCTGACTGATATAGGATGGATTTTAAGGATGAGCCCACACTTGCTGGGTTTCACATTAGACTGGACCTCAGAGAGGTGATTCCTTAGTGGTCAGCATCAGACCTCCTGTGTTTGGCCACCAATTGCAAGGGCTGTGTCCCACCCAGGCTTAGCATGTGAAGCAATCCCAGCTTCTCCATTACCTCCCCACCTAGTTCTCCCCAACATGTGCATCTAGTCGTGGCCACAGGTCTCCCCAGAACCACCAGGAGAAGCATGCCCACTCTCTGCTGCCCCTATGAGTTGCACAACAGAGGCTTTCCCATTGATGAAGCCACATCACGCCATGCAGAGTGCCCGTCCTTGTGGCTATTGCCTTAGCTCACTTAAAAGCATCAGTTGTTTGATCCATGTACAACATCATGATAGAAGGGCAGAGCTCTCTGTCACCATCACATGGCAGCTCACACAGTCCCGTTCCTGCTGCCCTAGACTACCTCACCCTCACCCTCTCTGTACCCCTCTGAGATACCCTCCGCTCCCCTACCAAATGAATTTTTTTATAGGCCAGGTTGCCTATATTAAGTCAACCCATCCCAAATCTCCCATCAAAATTTGGTAAAAATACTCCAGCCATTTTTTACAAGTCAGAGTAAAAGCAAATACATGGAACGTCTCTTTGGTTCATGAGGGTCAACTTAAACCTCTTGGCTGAAGCTCTTGCTCTGCCCACCCCCAGCACGAGGCTGTCCACACGGAGCCTTTGGACGAGCTGTACGAGGCGTTGGCAGAGGTCCTGATGACCACGGAGCCCACCCAGTGCCACCGGAGCTATCTGCTGGTAGGAGATGGGCACCCGCCCCACAAAGTCCAGACATCTGCCCCTGCACACAGAGTTGAAACTCAGGCTCCAGTCAGTCTCAGATGGGATCAAATCCTGACCCATCAGCTCCTGAGATCTTAGAGGAGGTCAGTTAACCACCCTGAGCCTCCGTTTCCCCTTCAGTAAACCAAGCATTTCAACACATAACAGTACCTATTTTATGCGAGTAGCTGAGGGTTAAATCAGACAATATATATTATCACATACCTGGTGCTCAGTCCTCAGTAAACACTTGATGGATGGGTGTTAATAGGACAGCAGTCTCTCTCTGCTGTCCACTGCCACCATCCTTACGGGCCTGGCAAATGCCACAGATCTCAGACTGGCTTCCAGCTTCTTGGCCGACAAAAATACATTCTGCACAGAACAGTCGAGTCTTGGGTTGTTTTTGTTTTTTGTTTTTTGTTTTTGGACCTTTTATTATAAAGTAAAACAAAGATATGGGAAATCACACAAAATAAATGTACACGGACACCTAGGTGGCTCAGTCAGTTGAGGTCTGACATTGGCTCAGGTCATGATCTCACGGCCCATGGGTTTAAGCCCCATTCGGACTCTCCACTCTTAGCACAGAGCCTGCTTCAGATCCTGTGTCTCCTTCTCTCTGTCCCTCCTCTGCTCAACGCTGCCTCTCTCTCTCTCCCAAAAAGAAATAAACATTTTTTTTTAAATAAAAAATAGGGGCACGTAGGTGCTCAGTCAGTGGGCGTCCGACTTCTTCAGTTCAGGTCATGATCTCGCAGCTAATGAGTTCGAGCCCTGTGTTGAGCTCTCTGCTGACAGAGCTGCTTCAGATTCTGTCTTCCTCTCTCTGCGCCCCCCCCCAAATATAAATAAATATTTTTTAAATGTTTTAAATAAAATGAATAAATAAATAATAAAAAAAATAAATGTACAGCTTACCAAATTGTTGCACAGTACCTACCACAGTAACCACCACTCCAGTCAAGGGACAGAGCCCAAAAGCCCTCCATCAGACCTGTCCCCTCCAGCAAAAGTAGCCACCATGCCTTTGGAGTAGTCACTCTCGTTTTCTCCCGCCATGTGCACCTCCAGACACCAGCATTTAGTCTTCTTGCCCATTAACTAGGTTTGGTTTCAAGTGTCTCTTCATCTGCAGGCCCCCCTGTAGCTGTTTCTTCTCTGGACCTGCCTGTGTCGAACAGGCTTAGAGAGCTTTCCACGGGTTAGCTTTGGTCACATATGCATGGTGCTGTTCAGCTCGTTCTTCCATCCTCTGTTTCCCTCTAATTGCTGGCTGGATTCAGAGGCCAGCTCAGACTCGCATCCACTTAATCCCTTTGGCAGGAACACAACATGAGGTTCTAGGAGGCACATCATATCTGTTATGATAGCGGTTATGGATGCTCAAAGCTTAGATTCTTTGATTCTTGGAGGGTACAAAAGGGTGGTTTTCTAATTCTATCATTTTGTTTTCTTTCATTCGTTAGTTGGAGAAATTTTATGAGCTATCTCCGGTCATCTGCTGCTTGGTTACCCACTGATAGGGCCCACTGAGGACAGGGAGGATACTAGCTTGATTCCTTTCTTGTCAACAAGGTGAATTAGTTTCCTACCATCCCCAGAAGAGATACAATCCATTGAAAATTGTATCTTTATTGAGGCATGAAGTGTTACTGTGGAAAAGCCTGGTAATAATTGTCTTTCCTGTTTATGCCACACGCCCTTTACTCCTGGATGGCCAAAGGACTCTTCCCTTTAAAGTCCAGAATTTTAGTAGAATATATCTTGAAGCTGATTGTTTTGGGTGAGTGATCTCAGATGCATTGTGTACCCCTTCAGTGTTTGTTTCACATCTTTTTGTTTTTTCAGGAATGTTTTTGTTGAATTATAATTTTTTTAACATTTATTTATTTTTGAGAAGAGAGAGACAAAGCATGAGCGGGGGAGGAGAGAGAAAGAGGGAGACACAGAATCCAAAACAGGCTCCAGGCTCTGAGCTGTCAGCACAGAGCCCAACGTGGGGCTCGAACTCACAGACCGCAGGATCATGACCTGAGCCGAAGTCGGACACTTAACCGACTGAGCCACCCAGGCGCCCCTGTTGAATTATAATTTTTAAAGTTTGTTCTTTGCCTTCATTTTCTGTAACAAGTACCTAAAAATGGATGCCTTAAACAACAGAAATTTACCATCTCACAGTTGGAGAGGCCAGAAGTCCAAGATCAGGGCATTGGCCTGGCTGGTTCCTTCTGAGGGCAGAGAGGAAAGGATGTGCTTCCGGTCTGTTTGGTTTGCCAGCGGCTGCGATCTCCTTGCGTCTTCACATCATCTTCCCTCTATGCCTGTATGTGTTCTGATCTCTTCTTACAGAGACACCAGTCCTATTGGGTTAGGGCCCACCTAATGACCTCATCTTAACTTGAGTCTCTCTGTAAATAAGATCTCTTATTTACCCCCTCTTCAAATAAGATCACAGTCTGAGGTCCTAGGGTTTAGGAGTCCCAACACATGAGTTTGGGGGGAGGGTACAGTTCACCCCAAACAATCTCTTACTTTCTTTTTTTTTTTTAATGTTTATTTTTGAGAGAGAGAACGAGCAGGGGAGTGGCAGAGAGAGGGGGACAGAAGATCCCAAGCAGGCTCTGCAACGACAGCAGCGAGCCCAATGCAGGGTTCAAACTCACAAACCGTGAGATTACGGCCTAAACTGAAGTCAGACACTCAACTGGCTGAGCCACCCAGGCACCCCTTAATTTCTTCTTGATATTTAAAATTTTACTTCTTTCACCTCCTATTTTTTGAAGGGGCTTATCTGTTTGTGTGTTTTGTTTCCATTCTCCTGTTCCTTGATGTCTGAAATGTTTTCTGTTGTCATCACACATTTCTGAGTATTTCTAGTTGCCATGAGGCCTTGCCCCAGGTCCCTCACACCCCTGATGACTGAAGCAGCAAGGTCTCTCCTCCATGGGCCATGGTTTGCAGCTGGCACCTGCATTTCCAGCGAACACTTGTTGGCTCCTGGGGTTCTGTCCGCAGGCCTGTTGCACACCCCATTGCACACACACATGGAGTACATGAGTTTGTGTCTCTTGGTGGTTTGCCCCCCACTTATTGACATTTGGGGTTGACAGAGATGCCTTGTCACCTAGTTTTGTTAAATGATGTCCATATCTTGCTGCTCTGTCTCCTCTTATGTGGGGATTCAGGAAGGTTCAGAACTACACTGCAGCATCTTCCCAGAATCCTCAGAGTGCTCCCCTAGATTTAAGAGGTAAATCAGAGTATGTCACTTGACCACCCAAACCTGGCAGTGCCTTTCCTTAGCATGCAGACTCAATTCCTAATTCCATGCGTGGCCTTCAAGGCCCTGCGTGCCCCGCCCCAGCCTTTCTCTCTCATTTAGTTCTTCCTGCTCTCCCTGTACTCCAGACCCCTGGCATTCTTTGTCTTCCTTGAATTCAGAAACTGAAACGCTGCTGCCTCAGGGCCTTTGCACTCGCTATGCCTGGAATGTTCTCCCCCAGAACCTCACATGCCTCACCTTTTCCTTTTTACTCACATCCCAAGTCACGTGATGCCTCCTCAAAAAGGCTGTCCCTGACCAAACTATCTGAAATACACCCCCAGTCTTCTATTATTGTGGAATCCTTTTTATTTTCTTCATAGCACTGAAAAACTGTGAAATTACTTCATTTATTATGGTTTTAACCCCTATTGGCACGTAAGTTCTGTAAGAACAGGGAACGAGTTCATCTTGTCACATCTGAATCCTCAGCACCATAGTAGATGCTCAGGAAAAATGTGTGGATGAATGAATGAACAAATGAATGCTCACAACACCTCAGAGACCTGAGTCCCCTATGTGAGTTTTCTGAGCTCAGAGATAGCCAGAAACCACCCCTGGGTGACTGCATGTTGGAAGCACCATTCTCAAAAGCCCCATATTAAAGAACACGTTTCAGAACTGCATGTTCCATGAAGCACTTACCAGCAAACCACCTGCTCTGGAGACGATGGGAAAGTTCAAAGGCCAGAGAATTCCCAAGCCCTAAATGTCACACTAAATTGAGAAGGCCCCACACCCTAAAATTTTTCACATCTAGCTAATGATGCCCAAGAGTTGTGACTCTTTTGTTGTTAATATTATAGATTCCTAGAAATGGCAAACATAGTACAGAGAGGTGCCCTTTCTCCATTTTCCCCCATTGGAAACACGTGACCCAACTTGTGCAGCATCACAACCAGGACACTGATGTAGACACCATGCCTATGTAGTGGCCCTCGGACCCCCCCCACCCCCACCCCGGCAGACACTGATCTGTTCTCCCTTTCCACAATCCTGTCCTTTTGAGAACGTTAGGTGAATGGAATCACACCATGTGTGGCCTTCTGAGATTGACCTTCTGTTGTGCAGCATCACGCCCTCTGGACCCATCCAGGTTGGCGCAGACAGTGATTGCTCTGAGGCAGGATGTTCCATAGTCTATGTGGCCATCCACCTGTTGTGATGTTTTTCTTTTTACAATCAGCTCCTTGTCTCCTGGTAGCTGGATTAATTCTCTCTCCCTCTCTTGGCTCAGCCTTCCGGAGACTCAGTCACGCTCTCGGAGAGCACAGCCATCATTTCCCATGGCACCACCGGCCTGGTCACATGGGATGCTGCACTCTACCTTGCAGAATGGGCCATGCAGAACCCAGCAGCCTTTGCTCACAGGTGCCCTCGGGGTGCGGGGCAGGGCAGCAGGGCAAGTTTTCCCCAGTACGGTCTCAGACACAGACCCCCTTCTCCCCCCAACCCAGGACTGTCTTAGAGCTCGGCAGCGGAGCTGGCCTTACGGGCCTGGCCATTTGCAAGACATGCCGTCCCAGTGCATACATCTTCAGTGACTGTCACAGCTGCGTCCTTGAGCAGCTCCGAGGGAACATCCTTCTCAACGGCCTCTCATTAGAGGCAGACGTCACTGACCCTGCAAGGCACCCAGAACACAACACCTGCGACTCAGAGAGCCCCAGGGTGACGGTGGCCCAGCTGGACTGGGACGTCGTGACGGCCCCTCAGCTCGCTGCCTTCCAGCCAGATGTCGTCATCGCAGCAGGTATTGCCCCCCATCCCCGGGCCACTGGAGCAGCTCCACCCAGCTCTCAGCTCTGGGAAGGGGACAGTGGGTGCTGCCAGGGCAGAGGAGTGATGAGATTTTTAGAAGGGCCATTGTGGGCCTCCAGGGTGACATCAAAGCATAGCTCATGCCCCTTGGGGGCCATAAAGCCACAGCCCTCCCATTTGACACAGTGGCCACATGTACTCCTGTGCAAATGGTCCCATCAGATAAATGAGCCCAGCTTTTCTCAGCAAAGCCTGACATGGAAAGAACAGGCCCCAGGGCACCAAACCAGTCTGACCTATTAGCCTGGCTGCACCCGAGGAGAGAGATTATTATGTCCATCTCTAGAACCAAAACGAAATGGCCAGAGCAGCTGAACACCAGCCCCACTTGTACCATCACCCCATCTTCAGATGTGGGGAAGACATAGCCATGGCAGCCCTGACTTTTCAGGGCTGCGAAGGACAGCGTGATTCTCCCAGGACCATGTCATGGGCATCCAGCCCCGGGCCAGGCCTAGGGTCAGGCCACAGTGGTGTCTGAGTCAGGCAGAGAGCTCTGAGTGCCCCCCACCCCTGGGAGCTTCTGTCTGCTCTGCGCATAGCTGTGTTGTCACATGTCTGCATGTCTGTATCCCAGGTCCATGCCCATGTCTTTGGACAGGGTCCTTGAGAGGAGTGTTTGGCCAACGGGCCCCTTGTCCTCCACCAAGCTCACCCAGTCCCCTATCCAGCTGACAGTGCTGTGCCTCTGGTCCTGGGCTGCGACTCAGAGACCCACAGTGGTCAGAACACAGAGCCTGAGCAGCACCCTCCCATGTAAGCATGCCAACAGGGAGCGAGCTTGTCCCCCACCCCCACCCCCATACAGCTAACAAAGCAGCAAGGTTTGAGATAAAGTCAAGGTGTGCTTCATTAAGCATCTTCTAAATAGACCACAGGCAAAGAATTGATTTTTTTTTAATGTTTATTTTTGAGAGAAAGAGAGAGAACAAGAGCACAAGTGGGGGAGGGGCAAAGAGAGGGGAGACACAGAATCAGGAGTAGGCTCCAGGCTCTGAGCTGTCAGCACAGAGCCGGACACAGGGCTGAGACTCCCAAACCACAAGATCATGACCTGAGCCGAGGTTGGACGCTCAACCAACTGAGCCGCCCACGCGCCCGATTTTTTTAAAAGGAACATCAGTCGGTCCTAGGTATGTTCCATTTGTTGCATGGTCTTTCAGCAACTTTCTTTCTCTCCTAAGTTTTCCTTTTTACCCACATCATCTTCTTTGTATCCAATAGGGCGAGTCTAAAAAAAACTGCTGGTTTCCAGGCTCCCACCCTGCTGCTGAGGTCAGCACAACCAGGCAAGCTTTCTGGGCACTGAATCCTAGACCAAGCCCCTTTCAGTAACCTGAGGTTTTTCATTACAGATGTGCTATATTGCCCAGAAACTGTCCTCTCCCTGGTCCGAGTCCTGCAGAGGCTCTCTGCTTGCCTGAAAAACCAGCAGGCTCCTGACGCCTACATTGCCTTCACCGTCCGCAACCCAGAGACATGCCAGCTGTTCACTAGCGAGCTGGGTGAGCCCTGGGCCCTGGGAGGGGCTGCTATCTCTGAGAGGCCACCTGGGCCCCACACGGGACTCCGGTGAGGCAGAAATAAGCAAAGTAAAAGAATGAAGCCCTGGAAACAAACCAGAAAGCCCCAGAACACACAATGTGCTGGGCCATCCATCCACCACGCCCACCCCCCTGGGTGGTCTGCAGAGGAGGCAGGGCCGGGAGCTGTGCTCTGGAAGGAGGCAACTTATGCAGCAGTCCCAGAGGTCAGAGACTAGCAGCCCTAGAGCAGGTTTCAAGGACGTGCAGGCCTCTTTCCTGGTAAAATGGAGAGGATGGCGGATGCCAGTGGGTGTCAGGGTAGGGGAGTTCTGTCCACACAGCGGTGAGGTCAGGCTCTGGAGCAGATCCCACCACCTGCTCTGGTGAAGCCGGGCCACTACTCACATCCCTGTCTTCATCAGTATGGTGGGAACATCCCCCTGGGAGGTGACACAGGGACTGGCATGCAGGGAGCACTCGGGAACGTGGTAGCTGCTGCTGTCACTACAGTAAGCATCCAGTAAATGGAAGAAGAGGAGGGAGGCCTCTGCCATTTACACCCTGAACGAGCACTGCTGCACCCAGGCACTGTCCTCAGACCTGACCTGTCAGGAGGGAGGGGTGTGCTGCCATCCTCTGCTCTCACCCATGGAAACTTTGGGGTGCAGGGGAGCTGTTTCCCCAAGCTCCAGGGTGGAGTCAGGCAGCCGACTCTGGCTCTCCATTCTCCACCCCACAACCACCGACCACTGCCCTGCAATCCCCGACACACGCCAGGCCCAGCCAGGACTTTCCACACATGACCGGGCAGCAGTGCAGGACTGGGTTTGCCCTGATCCACGCCCCCAGGCACAGCCCCACCGACAGCAGCCTCTGCTGTCACAGCAGACACAGAGACGACCCAAACGCCCACCACATGTGCTCATGCCCCAGACAGTGCATGTAACCTTGAAAAAGAATGAAGTCCTTCTTAGACACTATGTGAAAATTATCTACACTGTAGTTTAAGGGAAGAAAGCAAAGTACCAAACACCATATATGTATAAGCCCATTTGTATTTTTAAAAATAATCATGTTTGTGTTAATGTGCATCTAGGGGATAATCTGAAAAACATGCACCAAGTAACAGTAGTTACACTTGGTGGCAGGATTATAGATAAACACACACACACACACACACACACACAAACACACACACACACTTTTTGTAAATAACCACTAGGTCCAACATGGGACTTGAACTCACGGCCCCAAGATCAAGAGTCGCATGCTCCACCGACTGAGCCAGCCAGGTGCCCTGACACTTCTGTACTTCTATGTCTAAGATTTCATTTTTATAAATAATTATTTTCATTTGTAAAAACCTGATGACAAAATGATCTTTGCCAAGGGCTTCTGTGCTTATGAAGACATCTGTGCTTATGAAGAGATGAACCCCTTCTGATGCACATCTAGCCTGTGCGAAGAGGCACCAGGCTGAGTGGGCAAGAAACCCAGACAGGTCTGTGACCTTCCAGGGATGCACATGGCCCAGAAGGCAGGGGCAACAAACCTGGCTGCTGTGAGCCATTTAAAAACTCAGTTCTTGGTCCATCCCTGAAATGACTCTAGGTGTCTGGTTGGGGCCTGGAAGTCTGTGGTTTGTATATAACCCCTAGGCCTGTCCTGCAGCCCTAACCTATATCGGGTGGGGTCGTGTCCCCAAACCCCACCTTCCTGAGACACATATTCTGTTTCCAGGCATTGCTGGGATCCCATGGGAAGCAGTGCCTCATCACGACCAGAAGCTGTTTCCCTATGAAGAGCACTCAGAGATGGCAATTCTGAAACTAACTCTGTAGGTTTACAAATGGTTTTAAAGATTACCATTAAAATTAAATCACCATCCTGGAAAGAATTTTTATGTGGGAAAGCTGGTAAAATTTCCACTGGACTTCAATGCTTGAAGAATGTTAAATTCAGGGAGCGCCTGGGTGGCTCAGTCCGTTGAGCGTCCGACTTCGGCTCAGGTCATGATCTCACAGTTTGTGAGTTCGAGCCCCACATCAGGCTCTGTGCTAACAGCTCAGAGCCTGGAACCTACTTGGAATTCTGTGTCTCCCTCTCTCTGCTCCTTCCCTGCTCCCGTTCTGTGTGTCTCTCTCTCAAAAATAAATGTTAAAGAAAAAAATTTTTTTAAGAATGTTAAATTCAGAATCAGGAACCACAAACTGTGTTCTAATAAAATACATTCAAGTGGGTGCCCCTTTCTATCACTAGTTCTGGCTCTTAAGTAAACAAACCTCCATAAATCAAAAATGAATTTTTGGCTCAGAAACAAGCATTTCATTTGGGCAAATAAAAACACAGATCAAGTATGTTTCCCCCCACCGGTGCCTGGACCCACGTCCATCACGAAGCCAAGCCTGTTGTACATGTGGCATGTCTTATTAAACTCTTACAAGGCAGCAGACTGCAGTGCCTGTCCTCAAGGCAGGAAAGACAATACTAGGGACACAACAGGGCAGATGCTGGGAAAGGCAGACACCGTAACAGGCCTAAGAGAGGCTGACAATACCACGTGCAAATAACAGGAAAGTAATAATACTGGGGGGAAAGAAAGACTCAGATCAGGAGGAGGAGTGATTGAGAGCCTCGAGGGAGGAAACCAGGGTTAACCAGTTTCTTGGGCCACAAACTGGGTCAGCAAAACATTTCATTCCACAGCCGTCATTCCAGCTGCTATCCACTGGGAGGCGCTGCTCTAAAGCGTTTGTCAAGGCCAGATAGGCTAGAAGAGGCTAAAAGGAATTGGGCGTCGCTCAGGAGCTCTCAATATTTGGCCCAAAAGGTCATGTGTCCATAACCAAAGGGAGCACGGTCTGCTTCCAGCTCTCATCCCAACGAAGCTGCTCTGATTCCCGGAGGTTCTGCCGGAACTGGCTTAGTTTGCCAGTAGGATCAGGAAACGCTGAGAAAAGCATCTAGAAGAAAAATAAAGACCAGAACTTACCTCATCACTGCTTCCCACCCCCAGGTCCCACCAGAGAGCTGTCCCTCCTCCTTCCCAGCAGCCTGGATTCTGGTCCCACTCCAATCACAGGCAGCCAGGCCAGTGATACTATTGAAACCCTCTGTCACTGCACTTCAAGAACCACTGTCAGTGTCCTGGAGCCCCCAGCAGGCCTCCTGCTCTGACCCAGCCTCCATGGAAGGCTTGGCTAATTAAATGTTCTCAAAACACAGCTCTGACCCGGAATATCCCCGGCCCAGCAAGCCCCCTCCTCATGGGGCACGAGAAAACTCTCACACCCTGGCCCGTGCTCCTTCCCCTTCTCTGCTCCTACTTAACAGTGCAGCCAGGCTGCAGCATTTTCCACCCACTGTGCCCTGCTCAGCCACAGGCCACTCCAGCAATGTTCTGTCCACCAAGAGCACCCACCCTCAGCCTCTGCCCAGCACCGTCCAGCCCACATGCTGGAACTAGGCAGTCTTCCAGCTTTGCTAAACTCTATCAGGAGTCTGCAAACTAAGCCAGTGGACCAAATTCGGCCCCCAGCTGTCTTTGTAAGTACAGTTTTATTGGAACATAGCCACACCCCTTCATTCACAGGCTGTCCGTGGCTGGTTTCATGTTACAGCAGAGACTATGGCAAAGCCTAAAACTTTTTCTATCTGGGCCTTCCCAGAAAGTTTGCTGCCCCTGGTCTCAACTGCCAAGAACGATGATGTATTACTTTTGTAGTAAGTGCCCTTTGAAGACTCCCACCCACCCTCAGGGAAAGTTTGGGAAGCCCCCTTCACGCATCCCTCCTACTCAGAACCAGTCGCTCCCTAGATAGAGCACACGGTCTACCAGCTCTGGCATCACCTGTGTGGTGTAAGCTCCACAAACCCAGAGGGCAGTCAGAGCATGTCCAGACCCCCGAGCCCACTGAGGCCCAGCCTCTGAGACCACTGCTCCCGGCCTTAGCTCTCGGATCCAGCCTGGCCGGCCATAGGAGCAAAGAATCGGGGGGCATGGGTCGGTGCCCTGGCATGGGGGCAGACGTGATTACCTGCAGCTGAGCCGCCAGCTCCTCAGGGCCCTCGAAGACCAGGCCATTTTCGTCATGTTTCACAAGCTCGTGTAAGCTGCAGAGGGAATCACAGAACCAAGAGGTGCCTAGAGAAACCCGAACCCTGCGGTGCCCACCCGGCCTCCCACACCACCCCTCCCACAGGCCAGGCAGGGGTCAGAACAGTCTGCTTTCAGTGAGTCTCAGATTTAGCGTCTGAATAGAAAAAAGGCCTGCAGGGATACACATTAAAAATCCAAAATGATTCCAAAGAGGAGGTACAGTGAACACACATTTGACCTTTTCTGCTATATGCTCTTTTCAGTGACTATGTGCTCAGCGAGTTCTCCATGTTTTTCTTAATTGCACAGCAGAGAAACAAGGTGAAAGGCAACCCCACTGGAGGTAGACTTGGCATATTAAGGATGATTTTGCTGGGTCACCAGGGAGTTGATGCCAATGTGCCCAGAGCTCAGGGTCTAACAGAGGCTATTTCCCATTCAGAGGCTGGCTCCTGAGCTGGTGGTGGAGCTACTATTTCTCTTGTACTGAACCTCTTGTAACACCGCCCTCTCCAAACACCCATCTTCACCAGGAAAAGTGGTGACAGAGAATTACACTCATTTAACAGATTCCAATTCAACTGTATGAGCTCAGAAAGAGAGAAATAAACCCAGGTCAACTGTGCGGTCAATACCAGCCACCCGTCTATCCATGAGCAAAGGCCCCCTAAGTAGAGAAGACACATGTTTTCTGTCGCACATCAGCTCTCCATGGAAGCCCACCCCTTCAGTAGGGTGCAGCCCGCCCACAGAAACCCCAAGGGCCCTCCCCTCAGAGGACCACCTGGAGATACTGCACAATCTTCCGGGGCAATTCCTTGAACAATTTTGACCTCACTGGCAACACCCCCCCCTCCACCCCCACAGCTGATTTGAGAACCGAACCCCGGGAAGATTCAGTTTCTGCTCCTACCACTGGAAGTTCACGGCACACACGGGCAGACAGCACCCAAACATGTCCACCACCTTCATGGGCAGGTCCAGGCCGCTGGAGGATTTGTGCAAGCACACACCCAGGTCTGCCGACCCTGCAAGGTGGGGGCAAAGGGAGTGGTCAGAGCGCCACCCATGCACCCGTGGAACACAAACCCTGAAAGGACTGTGGATCGACACCCCAAGTGGGGAATGGAACGTGGGTAACAATGCCACAGGCTGGAGAAGGCCAAGTACACAGCAGACCTCCCCAACTGCCACTCCCAGCCACTCGGCCCTGTTTGAAAACTACCTGCCTGTCATGAGTAGTTTTCTTTAGTCAGACCCCCTTTGTCTACTTAACCACAATTTCTTTAAAAAGAACCTGTAGCAATTACTGCTTAAGGGGTTCAGAGTTTCCGCTTGGGATGATGAAAACGGTTCGGAAATAGGGCGATGATTGTACAACACTGAACATAATTAATGTCACCAAGTTGTACATATACTTTAAAATGGGAAAATCATTAAAATAGCCAATTTTTACTGTATGTTTTATCACAGTAAGGAGGGGGGGGAAAAAAGTAACAGAAAACCAGCTGTCTCTATGAAAATAAAGCCAAATAAACAACCTGACACCACTAAACACTGGCTAGAAAACTCCTGCCAACCAAAGGCTTTCCGCTGGAGACTGCTCACTGGCTGCGGGAAGATGAGGCCTTGGAGATACATCAGCACTAGGCCAGCACGCCCCTCCCAGAGAAAGGAAGACAGAGGAAGCCAGGGAAACATAGGGGAGTCAATGCTATTTAACACATTATTTCTACACCTCCCAAGCCACTGCCCTCCCAGACCTGGGGAACGTGGACCCCAACCCAAGCCCAGGACCAGCCCTTCTGCCCAGATGGAAAAGCAAGACTAAATGGAGGCCTTGGAGACTAAGAGGACAGAACCCTCTCAGATCCGTGGAGAAGAGGTCCAGGCCCCAAAGGCGGGAGGAGCCGGCACACCAGGAAACAGCCTGGATCTCCCCCAAGTACAGCCAAGAGCTCCTCCAACAAGTTCCTGGCACATGGCATCCCCCTGCCCCACGTGGCCCTTGAGCAGGACCCAATCCAGCCTCAGGCCTGTGTGTGTATGGCCCTTGGTCTAAAAATGACTTTTAATTTGTATAGGGTTATAAAAACAAAGAATATACAACAGAGGCAAATAAAACACTTACTATCTGGCCCTTTTCAGGAAAACTCTGTCCCCCGTATCGTAAGATACTCCTGTTTAACCCTCAGCTCTCTCCCTGCACCCCCCTACTGAATGTCCTTACCTAGAAGCAGGGGATAGTCCTCAGCCTCCAGCCACGGAGTACAGACTTGGATGTGCTGGAAATGCTTCTGGCCGATGAGGCCTCTGTAATACTCCTTCAGAGGCCCTTTGCCTTGCAGAGAAAATCTGAGTCACTGCACTGGGCCCATCTCTGGCTCCATCCCATGGCCTTGGGACTCAGAACCCCTGCACAGGTGTCAGGAGAAGGCCCACATTCTACAGCTGTGATCAGGTCCCCATGTGGCCCCTTCCAGACCCCTCAGGGGTATGCACCTTGACCAGTGAGGCCACGGCCCTTCCTCCAGCAACCTGCATCAGTGGGTCTCAGGCTGGGAAGGTGGCCAAGATAAACTCTGGCGAGGCACCAGAGTGCCAGCTGGATACAACTTCTCACCCAGACAGGCCTGTGTCTTGCTTGATGCCCCAGGTGGCATGGTGTGTGCAGTGGGCTCCTAGCCACCCCTGGAAGCTCTGGGGCCAGGAAGAGGGGAGTATGCAAGTTGGGGCAGCAGGCCCAGGACCCTGCTTCAACCACAGCTCTCTGCTTCTCTCTCCCATCCTGGGCTACTCTGGAAGCAATTTTACATTGAACTCTTTAGTTTAATGTGGATTCTTTCATTAAAAAAAAAAAAAAAAAGATGCCTGGAAATTGCTGCAAGAGTGGAAAGCTCAGCATCTCTGAGGCCATGCTATCCAAGATTCAACTAGAAACCATGCCCTGCTGTCAGGCCCCTCTGAGCCTCAGTTTCCTTCTCTGTCAAGCTGGTATAGAAAATCCTGTATCACAAAACTGTGGTCAGAATTAACAACACAACCAACATCACATGCCTGGCATGGGGAAGGCACACAATAAAGGGAGATGCCTTCATCCCCCTCCACTGCCCCCCTTTAATATGGGAACATGGAAGATCCTTGGCAATACCTGTTATCACACAGACCAGAGAAGGAAGGCTCTCTCCATCCAGGATCAGCTGTTCAAACTCTGTGTATAAAAAAATAAATGATAACCAGGATTATCTTGTCAGGTGAGGAGCGGTTGGGGGAGCACTGGGGGGATGCCTCTCCCAACCACAAGATCAGTTTCCCAGAGGTGGCACTTCAGACCTAGGGTCTGGTCACTCAGTAACCCAAATGGGGATCAGAGGCACCATCTCCACCACCGTGTTCTTAGGCTGGCCTACCCAGTGGCCCTGGGGGCAGGAACATGCTGCCAAAGACACCATGCAAGGCCAGGTGAGCACCTCACAGCTCAAGAGCCAACAAGCCCAGCTCCTGATCAAAGCCACACACCTACTTTCTAATGCTGCCAGCAAGATGGAGAAGTCTTCATCTTCTGTAAGAAAAGAGACCTAAATGTCATGGGCTGGTTTCTAGATGCCTCCCTCCCAACTGAATACCTCCCCTTTCTCATCAGGGCCCAATGTCCTTAAATACATGTGGGGCACAGGCCTGGCAAGGGCAAGGATAATGCAGGCTTAGCCAGGTGCTCATACAAGCCCCAAGGGTCCAGAAGGGTCCTGAGACCTGTCCAGCTTGTGCTGCTGACCAACAGGGCCGGCCGCTCACGAAGATGTGTCACCACCCCACTCTGAGGATCCCGCTCTGTGAAAGCCGACCTCTCTGTGTCTGGGTCCAGGGGTTCTGAGCTGAGGGAACAGAAACAGATCCCGTGAGATGGTGTCAAGCAGGCCCTCGGGCACCAGGACAGACATCTCCTACCAGAGTGAAGCCCACAGGCTCCCAAAGGTCAGGACGTGACCATGTCAAAACCATCATCCATCCTCTGTTGCAAAACTCTCCTCTGTTGTTGCAGTGCAAAAGCAAGCAGGGACAATGCAAAAACGGATGCATGTGCTGCACTGTAATGAAGCTTTATTTACCAAGACAGGTGGCAGGCCTGTGGTCATAGTTTGCCAACCCCTGGATTAGTGGATTCCCAGGTCTGCAGCCAGAAGATGAGAGAGGCCAGGCTAGCAGTGAGCAGACAGGGGACATGGGGCAGCAAGGACATGGGGGAGAGGCCAGACAGTTGCAAACACAAGAGAAGGAAGATAAAGACTGGGGATGGGAGACCTACCAGGCCTTGAATGCAGAGTAGGTGCAGCTCAGCTTCATAAAGAGCCGGTGTTGCAGGCCCAAGGGCGTCTCTTTAAAGAAAGATGCTGGCTTGTCATAGACGGTCACAGCTCTGCAATGAGATCGTTGAGGGCTCTAGAGAGAGCCAGAGAAAAGCCTACGGAATACATGACCCAAGAGGATCCAGAAAATAAGAGCACTCAGAAGATCCAAGTCTCAGACAAGGACAAGACCTGCTTGGGGAAGCAGAGAGACATGTTCTAAGACCAAAAGTGCATGGGCCATCTGGCCTCTTCCTGCTCCCTCGGCTTCCCAAACCAGGAACCCTCTCCCAGACCCTTAGGGATTTCTAGACACCCTGCCAATAGGACATAGTAGGCATTGCAGCTGGGACCCCTCGCCTCCCCAGGCACCTACTTGATGCCCCAGTTCTGTGCCAGATCTTCCCGCATCGAGTTGGTCACACACAAGTTCAGGTGTGACAGGCGCCCGCAGAGCTTCTCGTACCTGCAAAGACGTATCACTGTCAGCCCAGAGCCTTGGGCCTTGGGCCCCACCACCACCATCACCACCACCTCCACATGACTTGACACCTTCTGATGCAGAAGAACACAGAGCTGGGGTCTCCCAAATCGGGTTGCTGGTGAGGCACTTTCCCAGAGTTTGTGCTGAGTTCCATCTGTACTATTATTTCCTTTACCCCTTTCTTTAAGTCATATCGCTTTTCAGCTTAAATACGGTTAGAAACCTTATGCCTAAAGAAGGGAAAATCTGGTCTCTCTTGCCACAAGAGAAAGAAATATAGTAAAGGCCTCGTTATTAATCTTAGCCACACTGTGCTCTTGCTGCAAAGGCTGTGGGGCTGAGGCTTGTGCGTTACCAAGGGATGGTTTTAAAAATGTTAGAGAGGCCTTAGTGACAGATTAACTCCCACCTGAGACTTGAGCCCTGATCTGAGGGCAGAACTGAAAGAGAACCAGAAAGGGAAGGAGCACACAAGGTTGTTCACTGCCACTGGTTTATCACAGCCGGCTCCTCACTCAGGATGCAGAGAAGGCGAGAGAGCTGGACAGCCTGGGACTGAATTTTGATCCTCATGCAACAATATTAGCTGTGTGGCAAATAGCAAAATGGCGCTCGACCTTGGTTTCCTGGTTTGTAAATGGAGAGTGACCACAGGACATTCTCACCAGGGGGAGTGTAGACTGAACAGGATAAAAGGCTTGGCCTGAAGCCTGACATGCAGCATGTACGCACTGATCGTTTGCTGCGGCAGCTGTTACCACCCTCAGTGAATGTCCCTCAGGGAGAGGCGGCAGATGTCACCCACTCAGGCTGAGAACATGACTCTTCCTGCTCCATGTCCAACCTGCTCCCACAAGCCCTTCTTCCCTCTCCCTGTCTCACTGACTGCAGCAGGCTGTTGCCTGAGTCCCATTGTCTAACAGCAGCCTCGGTTTTTATTTGGGCATCTGGTCTGGGTTCACCTGGGACCCCAGGTCTCACAGAAGAGCATTTCCCCTAAGCCTGAGACATCGGGTTACTGCAGCCCCCCTACCTCAGTGGGGTGTCAGAGCCTGGCAGAAGATCACAAGCCAATCAGAAAGGGTCCCTGTCTCCACTGAGCCTGTCAGTGGGGGTTTGAGTGCCGGGAGAGCTCCCAGCACCTAAGAAACACCTCCAGGACGGAGTGTGGAGAGAGAAATGAGAGGGGATCCTGACAATGCCATTTTGAGTTTAAAGTCAGCCACGTCTCTGGACTTTGCAGTTTTAGGGACCAACAAATGCCCTCCTTGCCTTAGGCTGTTTCTGTCACTTGTAACCCAAGTCAGCCTAATTCCCCAGCCTTGCCCTCACCCACAAAGAGCACATAGGGGACAGCTTCACCAGGTCTCTGCACTGGCCCTTCTTCCTACCAAGGTTCAGGGAAGGTGTCTGCACCCTCTTCCAAGACCCTTACCACTTGGCCAGCAGAACAAGCGGGTGGCTGGAACCATGCACCAAACCCATAATGGAGTAGCCGTAGTTGTGCCAGTCAATGACGAGCTTGCTTGCACAAAGGCAGCCCACAAGCCAGCACACAGCAATGGCAGGCAGGCCCGGGGGGTTCTGGGAAAGAGACACTTGAATGAAGAGAAGGAAACCCATACCATGGTCAACAATAATAAACTGAGTGAATAGTTGCAACATACATAACAAAGAGTCAATTTATCTTGACAAACCTCCTGATAATTAATAAGACTCTCTTCTCACCAAAAAAGAAGTATAAAAGTCATAAAGGAAGGGGTGCCTGGGTGGCTCAGTTGGTTAAGTGTCCGACTTCAGCTCAGGTCATGATCTCACAGTTTGTGAGTTCAAGCCCCGGGTCAGCCTCTGTGCTGACAGCTCGGAGCCTGGAGCCTGCTTCAGATTCTCTCTGCCCCTCCTCAACTCACACTTTGTCTCTCTCTCAAAATAAAGAGACATTAAAAAAAATTTTTTTTAATAAATAAATAAAATAAAAGGCTGGGCAGTAAAGGAAACTTAACAATGGTTCCGAGAGAGCAAGAGGAGACTGACATTTACCTGGAGAAAGATGTAGGCTGCTGGCTCCCTGCACATCAAGTTCCACAACAGGTACACTGACTGAAAAACAACTTTGACTCCATACTGAAAAATGTGGGGCCCAACTGCAAGTCAAAAAACACCCGTTACTCCAAAAGGAATTCTTGGCAATGTGCGGGTCCTCCCCTCACCCACCCACACACACAGATTCAAAGGAATCTGGAGTTGACAGCATCCTACCTGCAAGTTTCGGAAGTTCTGTCAAACTCACAATCTGAATTCTGTTGTTCTGCAAGAGCTCATCATAGGGTCTGGAGTCTGAAAAGAATGTCCCCTTCAATGCACTAGACAGGGCAATATAAAGTCAGATGATCCCCCAGCTCAGGCTGAATAGTGAAGAGTGTTTTTGGAAAGTAAGACTTCTCTCTGTTCCTCCATAGCCAGAACAGAGCATGAGGACACTTCTTGTCCAGAGTCTCCCCCAGAGAGGGAGGGCCTCAATGGTGTCCACCTTTATTTACTTAACACAATGTCTGGCACATAGTAGGCACTCAAAATAATCTAGAGTCCCTGAATGGTGGATTTATCCCACCATAGGGAGACCCCTAGGAAGTCTCACCCCACTCCTGCACCCTCCCACAGCAGCATCTTCAGGATGTCATCCTGAAGGAGGATGAGGGAGCAGACACCCCTGCTTTTGCACACTGAGAGTAAAAGGTGGAAATGCAGCACAATGAAACCTCTCCTGCCTGCACAGCTCTGCACCGAGGGTGTGGGATGGAGAGGAGACAAGTTGTCCCGTGAGACACAGCCTGACAAAAGTAGCCACAAGGAGCTATGGTTACCAGCACTGGCCCCGGAGTCACACACACACTAGGTTCCAGTCCGTCTTTCCACTCACTAGGAGGATTAAGTGAGACTATATGATGATGAGTTCACTTAATTTAGCACACTCTTGGCATACGGCAGGCACTCCATTAACGCCAGCTGTTCCTAGAGACCCACCCAGCAGAAGCTGAGCAGAAACCTGGCCAGAACTAGATAAACCCAATCTCGGAGAGCTGTCCGAGAGAGGAGGGAGAAAAGGGACGTCCCCGTCCCGGCCCCCCTGGGCAGGTCAAAGCCGCGGGTCAAAGGCTGAGGGCTCAGCCTCCCTCCCAGACCCCGAGCACTCACTGCAGAAGCCCATAAGGGTCACGGAGAAGCCGCTCTTGACAAACGACAGTGCGTGGTACTGCATGCGGGGGCTGCGGCCCACGTCGCCCAGCACCACAATGATCACGTGCCAATCCGCTCGCCCCCGCCGCCAGCGCTTCCACAGGACCAGCAGCAGCAGCAGCAGGGATACGGCCATCACCAGCACGGCCACGCAGGAGGCCGCCATCTTGGCCGAGCCGGATGGCAGTCACGTGACGGCCCTCTGTGGGCCGGGTGCTCAACGCGCAAAGACCCAGCCTCCGAAGTGGGCGGAGAGAAGGAAGGTGGGGAAGTGGTTCCCTAAGTGGCGGCCCACCTCCCAGAGGCCTCCACCTCCCAGGAGCCTCTGGGGGCCAAAAATTAGTGATATTAAGGTAAAGCTTCTTCCATGTAAGGATCTAGGAACAATTTTTTTCAAAATTCTAAGATAACTTCAAAATACAGTGAAGCAACAATTTGTATGACTCTCATCAGCATAACGTTAAGAAAAGAGGCCAAATGCCAGAGTATACACTGGCTGGTTCCACATATATATATAATCAAAACCACACTTTAACTGTTAGAAGTCAGGAGAGTGACCTGCCTTCGAGGGTCGGGGAGTGAGTGGGAGGGAGCCAATGTGAAGCTGGTGGGTTCTCTCTACTGACCTGGGTGCTGATAAGGTGGGGGTGATCCTTTTGACACAATTCATCAAGCAACAAACTTGTTCATTTTTCAGGATGTTATGTTGTACTTGAATGAAACACTTAAAATGTAAAGGAAAAGGACAGAGAAGGAAGTAAAAAATATGATTTTAAGTCTATGTCGTAAGAAGGGAAATTTTGCCACTGACCTTTTCATTTTACCTTCGAAAATAGTCACACTGAAGAGTTCAGTGTGTGTCCACGTGATAGCCTTTTCACTTTGAAATGGGTCCCCTTGCTAAGAAACATCGACAGCATGGTGGTGAAGCCACCCTCACTGCCCTGGGTGGGAGCTGCCCTAGAACCTGCAGAACACCACCTGCCCGCCAGCTGTCTAACGCACTCATGCATTGGACAAGGAAACAAAACATCTTCTCCTCCTTCAATAAGAGCCTAGGGGCGCCTGGGTGGCGCAGTCGGTTAAGCGTCCGACTTCAGCCAGGTCACGATCTCACGGTCCGTGAGTTCGAGCCCCGCGTCAGGCTCTGGGCTGATGGCTCGGAGCCTGGAGCCTGTTTCTGATTCTGTGTCTCCCTCTTTCTCTGCCCCTCCCCCGTTCATGCTCTGTCTCTCTCTGTCCCAAAAATAAATTTAAAAAAAAAAAAAAAGTTGAAAAAAAAAAAAAAAAAAAAAGAGCCTAGACAGGCAGCACCTTGCAGATGTGTTTCCCGAGTCCCTAGAGCCCAGGTCAAGACTTGGCATATGCTTCCCACCATGTCTTGTGACTCCTTTTTTATGGATAAGGACATTAAAGGTCACACCATTAGTCAGTATGTGACAGAGGCAGGGCTTGAAATTTTAGCTAAAGAGGGAAAGGAAAGATGAGTACATATGTACAGATGGGAGAGAGAAGCAAATAGACACTGAGGGCAGCCTCCTTAATCCCTCAGATGCAGGTGTAGGGCCTGGGAGGCTGGAGCACATGCCCTGCCCACTCTCTCCACCCTTTTGTGGTGAGATGGGGCTGGGGTCTGAGACCTCAGCTTCATGGGTTCCATGATCTGAAATAAGCCACTCTCAGTCAGTTGGCTTTTCTGACCTATAATTAAAGGAGGGGACTTCTCAGCTCAGCCCCTCCTGTTCTGATGATCTATGAGGATAAGGACCAGGTTCCATGGGTATGACAAACCAAGAGTAAACGTCACATTCTGGAAGCTGAATTCCCAGTTGGAAAACGAGTGAGGATTGTTTCTCTAGGGAGAAAGGGACAAGATGCATCACCAGCTTGGGGTGCTTTGGAGCTCAGCCAGCCCTGGCTTGTTCTCCTTGCCCACTTGGCATACATCACATGGAAAATTCAGTCCTTCCAGAGGTCAGGAGGGGATTGTTTCCCCTTCCAGAGATGGGAGGTTGAACCCTAGCAGGATCACCTCATGGTTAAGCTGTGGATTCAAAGATCGGAATTCCTGCACACCTCATACTAGCTGTGAGTCAATATGTCACAAGAAGTCACTTACCCCATCCCCTAGAGCCTCAGATTTTAAGTTATAAAAGGGAATAGGAAAAGTACCCACTTCAGGGTTGTTTTAAGGATTAACTAAAGTGGTGATAGTGACAAGTCTTACCTGGAACATTCATTCTCAATGGTACACCCAAAAGAATAAAAAATAGTTGTGTGTGTGTCGGGGGGGGGGGGGGAATCTAGCTCTTTTTATGTATAAGGCACAATATAGATACAGTACACACAAAAATATACAGTATAACTGCAGTATCATGGGGTTACCACACAAAAACATATGCATGAGGAACTCTCATACATCATCACTGGTAGGAATATAAAATGATGCGACCCCTGTGGAAAATCCTTTGGTGGTTCCTCAATAAATTAAGCATAGAGTTACCACAGGACCCAGCAACTGCATCCTAAGTATGTGCCCAAGAAAATTGAAGACAGGTTTTGGAACAAAAACTTGTAAATGAATGTTTATTCACAATAGCACAAAGGTGGAAATAACTCAAATGTCCATCACTTATGAATGAATAGGACATAATGTGATCTAGACACGGAAGGGAATGTTATTCAGCCATAAAAAGGAATGATGTCCTGATTCATGCCACCACATAGATGAACCTTGAAAACGTTATGCTGAATGAAGGCAGTCAGACACAAAACATCATATATTGAATAACTCTCCATTTCTATGAAATTTCCAGAATAAGCAAATCCATAGAAATGGAAAGTAGATTAGTGGTTGCCAGGGGCTGGAGAGTTGAGGAGGCTGGGGCGGGGGTGGTGGGCAATGGGAAGTGACCACTAATGGTTACAGGTTTCTTTGGGGGAGGGGGAGGAAGGAAAATATTTCAGAATCAGACAGAATCAGACAGTGGTTGAGCAACCTTGTGAATATACTTTAAAAGACACTGCTGAATTGTACACTTTAAAAGGGCGAATTTTATGGTATGTGAATTATATCTCAATAAAGCTGTCGTTTCTAAATGTTCAGGAAAAAATGTATAAAAAGGCTAGCAGGGGTGGGGGAAGGAAGGACAAGAATGAAATTAAATGGTTGGCCTACAGCAAGCCCACGGAGACCATCAAGATGCACATTTTGGTGATGGTATTTTTATTATTTTTACAGATCTGTAATCTGTTAACTGCAGCCCTTGGGGCCAGATATGTTTCTAACTTCAGAATTTTTTGGACTTTAACATTATTATGGTGCACATCACGTAACCATCCAGCAAAGTTCAGGATAGCACGTAGTAAATGAACATTAAAATTCCCACAGGAAAACAGATGTGCTTTCACACTGAATGAGCTAATAAGGGCTGAGGGTCTTCACTGTCCAATACAGAAGCCATATGTGATTACTTGGCTCTTGAAATGAAGCTAGCCTGAGTTGAAATGTGCTTCGAGTATAAAATGCCAGATTTCAAAGACTTAATTTGAGAAAACTGATATTTTTTAAAATGTTACAAGGTTGATCATGTTTATATTGATTATAAGTTGAAATGATGTTTTGGATCCATTGGCTCAAATTAAATAGATCATTAAAATTCATTTCACCTGCTTTTCTTTACCTTTTTTTTTTTAAGTTTATTTATTAATCTTGAGAGAGAGAGCATGAGGGCGGGGCAGAGAGAGAGGGAGACAGAGAATCCCAAGCAGGCTCCACGCTGTCAATGCAGAGCCTGACGTGGGGCTCAAACTCATGAACCATGAGCTGAGCCAAAACCAAGAGTCTGACGCTCAGCTGGCTGAGCCACCCAGGTACACATTCTCTCTCTTTTTTTTTTTTTTTTTTAATTTTTTAACGTTTATTTATTATTGACAGGCAGAGATAGACAGAGCATGAGCATGGGAGGGGCAGAGAGAGAGGGAGGGAGACAGAATCTGAAGCAGGCTCCAGGCTCCAAGCTGTCAGCAGTCAGCACAGAGCCCGACACGGAGCTTGAACTCAACAAACCATGAGATCTGGACGTGAGCGGAAGTCTGACGCTTTACCGACTGAACCACCCAGGCACTCCCTCTATTTTTCTTTAAATGTGATTATCTAGGAAATTTTTTCAGTACCCATGTGCTCTGTCTTTGCAGCTCATATTCTGTTTCTAGTGGCCAGGCAGGCAGGCACTGCGCTAAGGAGTCTTCTGTCTCTTCTGGCAGATGTGCAGTCAAACAAGCTTATTCCAAATTTATTTTAAAAAAGAGGGGCGCCTGGGTGGCGCAGTCGGTTAAGCGTCCGACTTCAGCCAGGTCACGATCTCGCGGTCTGTGAGTTTGAGCCCCGCGTCAGGCTCTGGGCTGATGGCTCGGAGCCTGGAGCCTGTTTCTCATTCTGTGTCTCCCTCTCTCTCTGCCCCTCCCCCGTTCATGCTCTGTCTCTCTCTGTCCCAAAAATAAATAAAAAACGTTGAAAAAAAAATTTTTTTAAAAAAAGAAAAAAAGTGGGGTACCTGGGTGGCTGAGTCGGTTAAGCATCCAACTTCAGCTCAGGTCATGATCTCCATGTTGGTGCGTTTGAGCCCCATGTCAGGCTCTGTGCTGACTGCTGACAGCTTGGAGCCTGGAGCCTGTTTCAGATTCTGTCTCCCTCCCTCTCTCTGCCCCTCCCCCCCCCCACGCTCTGTCTCTCACTCTCACAAATAAAATAAACACTAAAAAAAAAAAAAAAATCCTTTGCGTTTCAGTGCTTTTTGATTTCCAGAGTATAAGTTCAATTGGGGGATCCAAAATGTAGACCACAAGCCTGGGGAATCAGGACTGAGAAGGAAAGGGTGGGAAGTTACAGCTCTAGCTGGCTCCATTCCAGGGCTGGCCTGCTCCCCACTGCCCCATCCCCCACCCCCTGGCAATCAGACCCCTGCAGCTGCCCCTCCCAGACACCTCTGCCAGGCCAGCCCAGCCTGCTGGGTCAGCCCTGCCTGCCACTCGTCTGCAGCGTTGCAGGGGAGGGGCAAGGAGGAAGGGGCTGGAGGAGGGTACGTGGGGGCGGGCCGCCCCATGGCTGAAGCACTGCACCAGACTCAGGCAGAGGGCCAGCCATGTCCAGCCCAGGGCTCCTGCTCCTACTCTTGCTGCTGTCAGCGTCACCACCGCTGCGACCCTCCTCGCTGGCACCTCCAGAAACCCCAGAAGGCAAAGCCACCATCACAGGCCTCATCCTCTCCGCGCTGGAGAGAGCCATTTCCTTCTTGGAGAAGAGGCTGCCTGAAATCAACCTGGATGGCGTGGTGGGGTTCCGGGTGCTGGAAGGTAGGTGCACTCTTGTTATCCTAGACTGACCCCTGGAATACCAGCCTGTCACCTCTCTGCTCTGTACCCCTGGGACCCGACCACTTCCTGGCCACTGAAGTATCCTGCTCTAACTATAAGGAAAGAAGGGCTGGGCAGCTTGCTCCTTTTGGGTGTCTTGGGGCCCTGCTATACTCAATTATTTTGGAAGCAAGAAGGATTCAGAGGCCACATGAGAAAAGATTGGGAACTTATTGTTTTCCCAGGAGGAAATGATTCATTTGACAGCCCCTCTCCTGATACACCATGAACCAGGTGGGCAGAGGGAGGGTCCCCTTTCAAGAGGCATGTATGGGAGGGCGCCTGTGAACAAAGCCAGGAACTCTCAAGATCAGGTTCCAACTCCACTCCCCCTACTTCTAGCCAAAGCCATCTGAAGCCTCCACAAAAAAAGCCAAGTGTTTGTTCAGCTTTCAGGGATGTAAGATCCTTGTGGAGGGAGCTGGTCACAGGCCAATGCAAGCAAGGATCCACTCCACACTCACTTCGAGTTGCAGGAAGCCCCTCTAAGAAGGCCACCTTGACCTAAGTGACAGAGCTGATTTGGAATCAGCCTGGGGCTCTGGCTGGCCCCCCTTTCACACCACCCTCCTCTGGGTGGCCAGTGCAACTTGCCATCCACCACCCACCCAGCCTCCAGGTCCCAGTGGAAGGAGGGGCTCCCTGACAGGTCTGCTTCCATGCCTGGCGCCCCAGTGTCCTCCCCACACCCTTGACCCCCCATGTGGCATCCTGGAGACCCCTAAGATCCAAGATCCTCTCAGGCTAGGACCAGGGTCTCCATTTAATCCCAGACACACCCTGTAACACCTCTAGAAATGAATTATAGTAATAAACCACAGAGCTGGCTACCGCATTAGGCACAGAATACTTTCAGGGATCCAGGAAAATGTTTTTGTTTCTTTTTTAGTCAGAAGGAATAAAAATGAACTTTTAGGTCAAAAAGAATGCTGTAATATATAACATAAACATATCTATTTTTATACTAATGCAGTTGCAAGACATAACCTTTTTTTTTTTTTAATGTTTTATTTATTTTTGAGAGAGAGAGAGACAGAGACAGAGTGCGAGTAGGGAAGGGGCAGAGAGAATGGGAGACACAGAATCTGAAGCAGGCTCCAGGCTCTGAGCTGTCAGCACAGAGCCTGATGCAGAGCTTGAACTCATGAACAATGAGATCATGACCCAAGCCAAAGTTGGACGCTTCACTGACTGAGTCAGCCAGGTGCCCCGTAAGAGATAACATTTAATCTATTTTTGAAATCTTTTTTAATGTTTATTTTTTAGAGAGCATGAGCAGGGGTGGGGCAGAGAGCGAAGGGGACAGAGGATCCGAAGTGGGCTCCAGGCTCTGCACTGACAGCAGAGAGCCCAATGTGGGGCTTGAACTCACGAACCACAAGAACATGACCTGAAGTCATGGACCTGAAGTCCGACATTCAATCAATTGAGCACTCAGGTGCCGCCAATCTATTTTTTCAATAAAGGAAGGAACCCACAAAGCCATAGCATGTGGCCCGGCAAACATGCCTTGGATGTTACCTGGGTACCCACTGTAATCCCCAAACACCCAGAGCTGGGAGTACTTTGTTTTGTTCTTTCAGCACTTGGGGACTCTGAGGCACAGAGAGGTTCAGTAGACTCCTTATTCCTCACAGCTGATAGGCAGAGGGTCTAGTATTCAAATCTAACTGCTCTAACAGCCCTTGAGGGCAGGGTGGGCACACACTGACTTTCCTGACCACCCTATTGGTGAAACACAGCACTGGGCTCCCTCTGAGCAGTGGTTGAATAAACATTCCTGAAACAAGGCAACAGACCTTTGTCAATAATAGTCCCATGGGTCTGTCAGTTCCTTCTGAAGACAGAAGGGAGGGACAGGTGATTCCCTTGATGGACTGCTTTCTGGAGTCCGTGAGATAATAAAAGATAAGGTTCACTAAGTACCCGCCAAGCCCTGGCATAATGTAAATGTTTGCATGGGGTAATTCACTGACCCCACATAACCCTTGAAGTAAGTTCATTATGATTATCCTCTTTTTACCAATGAGGGGACAGACTTTAGAGAAGGGGCCCTTGGGTGGCTCAGTTGGTTGAGCATATGACTCTCGATTTTGACTCAGGGCATGATGTCAGGGTCATGGATCAAGCCCCACATTGGGCTCTGCACTGGCCATGGTGCCTGCTTAGGATTCTCTCTCTGTCTCTCTCTGTCTCTCTCTGTCTCTCTCTCTCTCTCTCTCTCTCTCTCTCTCTCTTTCTCTCTCTCCCTCTCCCATACTCACTTGCTCTCTCTCAAAAGAGAGAGAGAGAGAGAGAATGTCCAAGTTCACATAGCGAGTAACGTCACATAGTGAGTAAGTGTAGGAGGCAGGCTTAGAACCCTGCTCTGACTGAGCTCCCATTCTCTGAACCATTACAGGGTAGAGGTGGCTGGGAAGGAGGGAGGTGATGGCCCGCACCAACACCACACAACAGCCTCAGACCAGGGCCACCCCCTCCTCCTTCCTCTCCTCTCCACAACTTTGCCCTTTCCTTTTACCGTAACCTACTGATGCCTAACAAATTATCCCCGATCTTAACTGCATAAAACAACATAACAGTTACCATCTCACCATTTCTGTCAGGAATCTGCAAACAGTTTGGGTGGTTCTGGCTCAGGTCTCACATGAAGTTGGAGTCAAGATGTCAGCCAGGGCTGTGATCATCTGAAAGCTTGAGTGGGACAGAAGGAGCCACCCCTGTTCACTCCCAGGCTTGGCAAGTTAGTGCTGGCAGGTGGCCGGAGGTCTCAGTTCCTCACCACATGGACCTTCCCATAGGGCTGCTTGGGTGCCCTCACAACATGGCAGCTGGCTTCCCTGAGAGCAAGTGGCCTCACAGAGAGCAAGACAGAAGCCTCAATGTCTTTACAACCAAGCCTTGGAGGTCACACACCATTTCCCCAATTTCTTATTGGTTTCAAGGGTCAGCCCATACAATGCAGGAAGGGCTTGAAAGGGCATGAAAACCACTGGCTGCCACAGAACTCACTGTGAGGGTCCTACCTTCGTTCTCAGCCTCCTGGGAGAGCCAAGAAGGATTTCACATTCTGGGGGGCCCAATAGTAATGGGATATCCATTGGTTTTCTGAATCCTTCTGCTCAGAGGTAGACAGGTGGACGTTGACCTTCAAAGAGAAAAGGGTCCCTCCAACTACCTCCACCTGCCAAGAGGGTGATCCAGAAGGTGGCAGCAGCAGCCACACAGGCAGGGAGGAATAGGAGAGATAGAAACACGACTCAGGACCCAGCACCACCATAAGGCCAGGTTGGGTTCATCTCACTGATGACTTGGCTACCCCTTCTGGGTGCCAGCACAGTACCCTCCTTCTGCTGTAGAGTCAAGCAATCTGGAACAAGGCTTCAGAAGCAGATGGCCTAGGTTCAAGGGCAGGGAAAGAGCCAAGCCTGGAGAAGAGTGCTACAGTGCCCATCACCCCGAAAGGTTTGCTTAGCACCCTCCTAAACCTCGCCCAACCTCCCCATCAAAGCTCTCTTCCTGGAGCAGAGAACAATTCAGGCCACCTCTTACCCTCTCAGCCCTGTGCTGAGGCTCTCCCTCCCATCTCCTCTCTTGACCACCTCTTACCTTCCCCCCACCACCATTTTCTCCGACCCCTGTAGGGCCACTAGTAATCCATAAGGCACCTTTGTGAAAATTAGAAAAAGATGTCTCCTTCCTCAAGTCATTTGCCTGCCATCTGCTGGAAACTTGGCTAAATACATACACAAACCCATGATAGGATTGTGTGAAGTTCTTGTGCAATGTACAACCTATTCAACTGTATATAGCAGCTCTCCACACTGCATCTGAATCCCTCCCTCATTTTTTTTTTCTCCTGGACAGCAAGCCTTAAATGATTAATTGATACTTATATCTAAACTTTATCGAGTGCTTACTCTGTACTATGGACAATGGTAAGTCCTCTCTATGCATTAGTTCATTTAATCCTTACAACTCCCCACTCCAAGAAGTAAGGGCCATCATTACCCCCATTTTATAGATGAAGAATGTAAAATGGAGAGAAATTAAATATCTTTCTCTGGTCACCCAACAAGAAAGTATCAGAGTCAGGATCTGAATGAAGTCTCACCTCCAGAAATCAAGCTCTTGGCTGCCAATTTCCAGCACTCTAGTGCCCCACTGCCATCACCCAGCTGAGCCCCACAAGGTCTAATTTCCAATAAGCTCAGTGAATTCCTTCTCCTCAGGAGCTGGAGGAGGCAGAGAGGCTCAGTAAGCATTATAGCTTAGGATAATTTTTCCTGTCCAAATGATTTGCCAAATGATGGAATGAATGATCTCTTTTCCTTTCCAGTGCAGCTAAAAGGTGTTCAGGAAAAATGGGCTCGGGACCCCCAGCTGCAGCCGCTGAGCCTGAGTGTGGGGAAGCTGGTGGAAAAACTAGCACCTCTCCTTCACAGATCCATTTTCTACCTCGAGCTGAGTGACCCTAAGTACCTAAGAGGTAATAGCAGGGGTGGGGGGCGGGGATCTCATTTCTTCAAGAACACAGCATCTGGGGGTGCTCCTCCCAGTGTAAGGGATGGTCTGGGACAACCTGTAACCAATTGGGTCCTGTGGGCGAAGCACACCGCAGGCTGACCCTGAGGAATGTTTGGGCATCCTTGACTGGGTTGAGATGACCTCTCCCACCCACACAGGGAGTGGCGCAGTGAGGGCTGAGAGTAGGGAACATGTCCCCCCTCATTTGTTTAGCTCCCCCCAGGCTTGGGAGCCTTCATCCTAGACCAGAGGGGAGGGTCTGGTCTGTCCCAGAGAGTGGGATACCTCAAAGGTAATTCAGCCCTTTGTGCTGCAAATATTAGCCTCTCGCTAGTATCTCTCTTGTGCCTTATAATGCTAAGAGTCTCTGACCCACCCTATAAACCTGGAGTGAATCATTGCTGGGGGGGGTGGAGGGGGGCAGCCCCTCATACTTGTCCAGTCCTGCCTCCCAGGCTCCCAGCTCCCAGTCAGAGGTGGGAGTGAGTGGGGGATAATCGGCCAGTCCTCCCTTCCTTCTCAAAGTCCTGTTGCATGTGACCATACCCAGCCCTCTCTACCTCCAACATCCAGGTTCCCCACCCTCTCCCAGGCCTGACCCTTGGGACTATCCCAACCTGTGTCATCCTAAAGAAGCCCTAAGCTGGGCATCTTTTTTGTAAGAGCTCCACTTTGTAGCCAAACCAAAGGAGTCAACTAACCCTTTTTGTGTGTCTCAAACTTCCAGGGGATGCAGTAGATTTGGTCAAAGCCTGTCCCAACACTATTCCTATGGATTAAAAAAAAAAAAATTTTTTTTTTTTTTTTTTTTTTTTTTTTGGAGAAGCGTTTCCTGAGTGTTTCAAACACAATGTGCAACCAGCAGACAAGGTTCAAAGCCCTAAGCAGGCACTTGTGTGTGGTCAGGGGTAACGGGGGTGGGACACCTAGTTGCTTGGCTTGGAGTTACAGGAACCTGGGGGCAGTAAGGTAGGGGATGGCCCACTGCCTCTGGGTGTTTCCCCCCACCCCCACCTCTCTGCCAGAGTTCCAATCAACCATCCAGCCTGGGTTTTGGAAGCTTCCGCGTGCCTGGACCTGCACAGATGCCTCCATGGTCTACCCCACGTTTGAGACTCAGGACTCCTTCTCAGAGGAAAGCAGTGACTCGTGTCTGGTGCAGCTGCTGGGAACAGGGTGGGCCTCCTGTACTTGCCCTGCTTCCAAAAAACCCAAAAGTACTTGCTCTTTGCTTGTCCTCTCATTCCACGCACTCTCCAAGTCCCCAAGGGTCTGTGTGAAACCAGGCACAGCCACCCCCCACCCCAGACACCAACCTCTCCCACCCCCCATGGCACCCGAGCTGGCCCCCACTGTCCACTCAATACTTCACGCCTGGTCCAAACATGCACCCACCCCACTCCACACCCCACCGGTCTCCCATATCAGAGCAATCCTTTCAAAAACCACATTTGAAACTCCTGCCTGCTGTGTGATGCTTCCTGTTGTTCTCAGAACAAAGCCCCAAGTCCTACTGCCCTTCCAGGTCTCCATGTTTCTCTAGTCCAGCCCCTGGGGCTCATGTCAGACTCTCACTGTCAGACAGACAGTGCCTACTCTGTCCCACTTCTAAACCCACGCCTATGCCCATCTGGCCTCTGTGGGCCTCCTCCCACCCTGCCCCACCCCTCCCCCATGCCTAAGTAACTGTGCTCATACTTTAGGGGCACCCCCAGCATCCTTCCTCCAGAACCTTCCCTGACCTCACTGCACAAGCTGACCTCCCGTGGTGGGCTGGCTCTCTTAGCACCACTGGTAGCCATAGGTGCAATTTACATTTGTCTTATGGTTCTGCCCTCTCACTGGGCTGTAGGTCTCTGAAAGCAGGACTGGATCCCAGTTAACTTACCATTTTATCCGGCTGTGCAATGGGCTCGTGAGCTGGGAGCAAGCCCTGAATCAGCCTGAGGTTCAGGGATCTGCTGTTTAGGGCAGGGTGGAAAGGTTGTACTTGGGGGTTCCAAGGTGCAATAGGAAGCTGCAGCCTCCTGGAGCTCCTCCAACCCAGGTAACTCCAGTGTCACCTCCCCTGTGCTGGGATACTGATTTAGCAAATCAAGTCACAGTACACCTGTGCTTTATCCAGCAACCCCTTGTGCACAGCTGGGTGCCTGGAAACTACCGGGGTTCTAATAACTAGTCGGGGAATAGGGACCAGGGAAGTCTCCATGTCCTCAGGCTTCCTTTAGGACACCCTTTCTCTAGGGCCTGAACCACTTTTCCCCCAGGACTGACGGTGGCCAGCCCTGCAGGCTCTCAGACTTCTGCAGGACCCTCATGACCAAGCCCGGCTGCTCAGGCTATTGCCTGTCTCACCAGCTGCTCTTTTTCCTCTCAGCCAGATTGGTGAGTGTCCATGTGGGCTAGCCACACACTCAGAGGGGGGAAAAAAGGTAAAGAGGGGCTGGGGTGGCGCAGTCAGTTAGGTGTCTGACTCTTGATCTCAGCTTGGGTCATGATGTCACCGATCATGAGGTTCATGAGTTCAAGCCCTGCATCGGGCTCTGCATTGACGCTGCAGGTCCTGCTTGGGATTATCTCTCCTTCTCTCTGACCCTCCCCCGCTTGTGTTCTCTCTCTCTCTCTGTCTCTCTCTCATTCTCTCTCTCTCTCAAACTAAATAAACAAACTTAAAAAAATGCTTTTAAAAGAAGAAAGGTAAAGAAGGCCTTTGGCAGCATGGTTTTATATGGTATCTACCAGGAAAATAAGCAGGTTTTTGGACTTGTGCTTTGGGCATTGGGAAGGAGTAGTAAGAGTAGTCTGCCATAGGGGCATGTGCATGGCTCAGCTGGGTAAGCATCTGACTCTCAGTTTTGGCTCAGGTCATGATCTCACGGTTCATGAATTCGAGCCCTACATCAGGCTCTGCGTTGACAGCACGGAGCCTGCTTGGGATTCTCTGTCTCCCTCTCTCTCTGCCCATTCCCCGCTCATGCTCTCACTCTCTCTCTCACTCCCAAAATAAATAAATATTAAAAAAAAAAAAAAAAGCGTAGCTTACCATCTGCCCACTATAACATTGAACCAAACTGGAGGGGGGGAAGGGATTCTGTTGGACAGATAGCTTTGCATGCTGAACTGGATCATAGGCATCCGAAAAAAAAAAAAAAAAAGAGAGAAAGAATAAAAGAGAAGCAGCAGAAAGAATTTAGTAAACGATTCTGTAAACGATTTAGTAAAGGGATTCTGTTAGATAGCTTTGCATGCTGAACTGGATCATGGGCATCCGAAAAAAAAAGAGAAAGAATAAAAGAGAAGCAGCAGAAAGAATTTAGTAAACAATAACAAATTGAAAAGGATTTAGAATATTTGGTCCATAGCAGCTTCCAGAAAACAAAACCAAGACAAGCCAGTCCCACCCCCACCTCTGCAGCCTGCCATGCTCTTCCAAGCCCAGGAGCTCAGACTTTGCTAAATAATGATAATAATTTCTTAAATGTTTATTTATTTATTGTTGAGAGAGAAACAAGCATGAGGTCGCCCAATAATGATAATAATTTTAAACATATATATTTCCTTACATAGAAAAGTAAGCCTCATTATCTCTATTGAAAGATGTTATTCCATGACCAGAAATCCTTAGCTGAAAAGGGACTTAATATTTTTGTTTGTCAGGTTTTTTAAAAAATGTTATTTATATGCAGGCTGTCACAGTCCAGTATTTCTGTAAATACAAAAAAAAATCAGATTACGAGGAAAATTATTTTTTAAATATAATATCAATTATTTTTATTAAATTATTTAAAATTAAAATTAAATTTAAAATTAAATTTAAAAATTTTAAATTTAAAATTATTTAAAATTAACTTATTTTAAATTATTAGGTTGGACGGATAGAAAGCCATTCTGACACATTGCTACAGAAGTTTCTAAAGTCTCTTCTCATCTCCTATCCTGTCCCTGAGACCAGTCCATGGCTCACAGTTTGAGCAGCCCTGAAGCTGCCAGCTGGGGTAGCCTGCAATCTAAATGTGACAGCAGCTACTGCTATAGTGTGTCCTTCATTGTTGGGCTTGTGTCGGGGCCTTCCTAACTATGGAAGCACCCATCCATGTGAGTGCCTTTGGTGTGGCTCCCAGCAGCATTGCCCTTTCCCTGTGTAGACCCTCGAGGCTCAGAAAGGTTAACTTAGCCAGCCAAGGTCATACAGCTCCTGAGTGGCAGAGCCTGGATTCAAACCCAGCTCTTTCTGATCCCCCAGTGACAGAGCCCCCAGCAGGTGGGGTGTGTAGATGGGGAAGAAATTCTGGGAAAAGGGGAAAGAGCTTCCCCAAAGGCAACCACCTGCCAGACCATCTCAGAATTGCAAGTCTTCTGTAACAGTGCCAGTCTGTCACCCATGCCACTGACTTCCTTATTTCCGGGTGTTTGTCTCCCCAGAAGGGATGCACGGAGGGGCTGTTCCGCCACAGCCAGCACTACATGAACCTCTTTTGTGCCAACATGATGGACCTGAACCAGAGAGCTGAGGCTATCGGATATGCGTACCCCACCCGGGACATCTTCATGGAGAACAGTGAGCCTTGGCGTTGCACTCTAGGGACAAAGCAGTTGGGTGTCCCTGATTCACAGGGCGCACACACACACACACACGAGCTGCCAGATAGAGCAAATAAAAATACAGGGTGCCCAGGTAAATTCAAACTTCAGATAAACTAAATACATTTTTAGTATGAGTATATCCCAAACGTTTCATGGGCTATACATATACTTTAAAATTTGTAATTGTATTTATTGGACACTCAAATTTAACTTGTCATCCCATATTTTATCTGTCACTATGTGACTGCTTCCTGCCCCCAAAGGCTGACTCAGTGATGGAGCTCTGGACTGAGTAGCTGATGGGCAAACAGACGTTGAAGCCTCAGAGATGAGGCAGAAAAGGGGTCTCTGGGTAGCTGCTCCTTAGCTTGGGTGTCTAGATCCCTCTACTGACCCCAACTCTTGAGTGACTGTAATGAAGGGTCTAAATGGGAGGCAGGACCTAGCCTGGGAGCTGCCTTCTTCCAGCCACTGCATTGAGCGCCCACTTCCTGGCGCTGCTTCACCTTGGCGGGAGGAGGCAGGTGGTGCTGTGCAGCTTTGAGCAGTGGAAGCAGGTGGGCTTGGGGGACAGGCCTGTAGGAGGTCCTCTGTCTTTGCTTCCAGTCATGTTCTGTGGAATCAGTGGCTTCTCAGACTTCTACAAGCTCTGGTGGCTGGAGGCCATTCTCAACTGGCAGAAGCCAGAGGAAGGATGCTTCGGGAGGCCTGGTGAGCTGCACTTGTACCCTGGCTGGGAGCAGGCGGGTGGTTGGGGGCTGGATTTCTAGGCCAAATGAGGAGAGGTGATGCGGTGGTGTTAAGGGCTCAGAGAGAGATTTGCAACATGTATGTGCGTGCAAACACACACATGAACACTCACACATACACGGAAATGGGGTCAGACCTTTTAAAAAGCCAAAACTCTGCAGGAGGGGAGACAGTCTTATTGGAAGATGTTGGCCCCGTGACCTACATTAACAAATCCATTCCTTCAATGAGTATTCCCTGAGCACCTGCTCTGTGCCAGACACTGTTCTAGGCTCCAGGGGAAACTAGGGTCCGAAGAAAAGAGGCAGAAACTACCTAAATTAACCAATAAGTGAAATAATGGTGAGTTCTGATAAGGGCTGTGAAGGAGACAACAGGCTGAGAAAGAAAAGACTATGGAAGACAGTTCTTTGGGCAGGAGTGGTCAGGGGAGATGTCTGGGAGAGGGTGACACAGAAGCAGAGATAGGGAGACAAGAGATGCAGCCCCTTTCCAGCCGTGTGACCCTGGGCAGCTGATCCTCTTGGGAGTAAGTCCCTTCACCTCTCTGAGCCTTGATTTCTTCATCTGTAAATAAATGACTATAATAATCTCCTTCCTGAGCTGTGAGGAGTAGACTTAAAACATAGGAAACCTCCTGTCCTGTGCATGGTACAGAGGAGGTTCCGAATAAATACAGAAGCCTGGGATGTTTTGCAAGGAGGCAAAGGGTTGGTTGGTTGGTTGGTTTTTTAATGTTTATTTATTTATTTTTGAGAGAGAGAGAGAAAGAAAGAAAACACGCACACATGAGTGGGGGCGGGGCAGAGAGCGAGGGAGAGTGAATGCCAAGCAGGATCCACACCTCATCAGCACAGAGCCTGATTCAGGGCTCAATCTCATGAACCCAACCGTAAGGTCATGACCTGAGCCGAAATCAAGAGTGGGAAGCTCAACCGGCTGAGCCACCCAGCCGCCCCAAGGCAAAGCTTCTGAAATAAAGATAGTCTGCTTTTAAAACAGCAGGTACAAGGTAGGCCTGTGGAACGTGCATTTTTAACAAGATCCTCCAGCCATTCTGATGTAGATGGTTGGGGGACCACGACTGGAGAAACATCAGTAGATGACAAATTTAGACAGTGGGTAAGGATCTGCAGATGGGTGCTCAAGGAACCTTCTGGAAGAACCTCCAGATTCAGGAGAAGATCTGAGTTGTTTGAGGTGTTGTGAGGGGGAGGAGGTTTGGTGAGTAATGTGTGAAAATCTATCATGAGAAGGTCACGTTTCACCCTTCTCCCAGCTGCTGAAGATGAAGAATTATTGACAGCCATTCAACACCAACAGCACGTTTTAAGAAGAGTGAAGAGGCGAGAAAAACAATTTACAGGTAATGAAAATACCCAGGGACCTTCTGGGCGTGAAACCAGGACACCCTGGAAAGAGTGCACACAGGTTGACCTCAGTGGAAAAGTCCCCTGGCATCCCTGAAGGGCCAGGTCTGGGAGGTAGAGGGCAGGGTAGGAAGTGGAAATCCAGAGGTCTTGTCTCCAGTGAAAGGAGCATGAAGGAATTTTCAGTGTGTTACTGAAAATCACAGAGATAACCCTTCTCAGACAAGGTCACGTTGGGAAAACAGAACCTGCACCAGGAACTTGAGGCAGAGGGAATTTAATATAGGGAACTCTTCTCAGAGGTGTTGCAAGAGTTGAACACAGAAAAGTGAGAAAACCCAGAGATAAATCATTGCAGTAAGCCACTACCCTCCCTCGAGGCAGAGCTGGAGAGACTGTGGAGCAAAGTGGGGTTAGCAGAGCCTGCAGGGGCTGGACACAGAGGAGGCAGAGATGGGGAGGAAATACCCCGGCTTCTCCACTCTTTCAGCCTGTGGATGTTGTTGCTCAAACCTGACCAGATGATGAGCGAAGTATCCTGGGAAATGTAGTTTGGAAGGGTCAGTGCACTGTGGTTTGAAGCAAGAAAGGACAGGAGGGAATCCTCAAGCCAGCAGGCAAGTGACCAGTATAATCCCGGTGACCACATGTCCAGATGTCCCCAGCTTCCATCTCTTCCTGGAGCCATTATAAATAGTGCCCCCTTTCCTCCCCAAAGTGTCCTGATTGAGATAATAAATTATTTGGTCCGTCCACCAGTGTAGAGAAAATGAGAATAAGATATAATTGTATTGAGAAGGGAAAAAAAGAAAAGGTTTAATATGGGAGGGAGGGAGGGGGAAAGAGAAGGAGGGAGAGAGAAAGAAGGAAGAGAAAACTTGATTTCATGTTTTAAACTATTTATTTATTTTGAGACAGTGTGTGTGCACAAGCTGGGGAGGGGCAGAGAGAGAGATGGAGAGAGAGAATCCGAAGCAGGCTCCACACTGTCAGTGCAGAGCCTGACGCAGGGCTCGAACTCAAGAACTGTGAGATCATGACCTGAGCCGACACCAAGAGTCAGACGTTTAACCAACTGAGCCACTCAGGCACGCCCATTTTTTTATTCAGAAAAAATAAATAACTGCAAGACAGACGCAGAAGGAGGTGGAACAGCCAGCTCACAGAGTAGATGCCCAACATATGTTGGTGAATGATCCCAATAACTAAATGCCTCCCCATGAGCTCCCCTGCAGCCGCATCATCTGCCTGCAGGTAAACAAGAGAGGGAAGCATAACTCCAATGGGTTGTTTTGTAGCTGTCACCAAAGGCTGGGCTGGGGAAAGGAGAGAAGTTCTCTGGAGATTCCAGAGGCCCCTGCCCAGACTAGGCCTGCCTGACACAGGGGGCTGGGGCTACCTATGACCAGGTGGTAGGGGGTATGCTGTGCACACCCTGGAGAGCTGGCTGCTCCCTAGAGGCACACAGCTGAACCCCAGGACCGTCCTGAGGGCTGGAGAGGAAGCTGCAGAATTTCTGAAGGCCGAGGTCCTTCCTAGGCCCCTGCAGATTGACAGCAGTCTAGGAAGCTGCCCAGGTGGGAGTGGTGTTTTCTCCTTCCTTCTGCTCCACACCTGTGGAGCAAGGGGGCAGCTGGCATGGAGATTTAGAGTACAGGGTTTGAAATGACGCTGTCAGGGTTTGAATCTGCTTCTGCTCCTTCCTCACTGTGGCAGTCACTCAACCTCTCTGAGCCCCAGTTTCTTAATCTGTAAAATAGGGACCTAGCAGTGCCTCCTTCATAGAGCTGTTGGGGGTTAATATCAGTTCACTGTGCAAATCACTCCCCACGGAACTTGGCACATGTTAATGTGGACTGCTAGAGTTGGTAATTAGGCTCCTTGAAACCTACATTCTCCCTCCCCCGCCAAAGGACCTGGCTGGGGTCTGTCCCTTCTCCAAGACTGAGGGGAGAGGAAAGTCCTGGCTCCTGCTCAGGAGTGAAAGGTGGGCATCCCACTTTGAGTTCAGAGAACTAAGTAACATCTAAGGAGTTTTTGTCTCAGGCAGGTGCTCAGGGTCACCTGGGAATGGGCAAGACTGAAGCAGCAATGCAGGAGGCTGTCAGGGTCAAGAAATGAGCTGTGGAGTCGCCAGAGCTGGGGAGCTCGGCTGTGCTACCTGAGCCTCAGTTTCCCTATATGCAAAACAGGCATGGGGGGCTGTCCTAGAAGGTCTCATGCAGGGCCTGAGAGCAAGGGAAGGTAGGAAGGAGCTGGACAACGATGTGGCTCTTGGTCAGATCCCAGGGGAAGGAGGCTCTGGAGTGGGAATCAGACCTGAGTCACCCCCCTGAGATGGAGGGCTAGGCTTTTGTGTCCTGTATAAGTGAGTCATTGGAAGGAGGCATGACGTCCCCAGTGAGGAGGCTCCAACTGGCTGAAGTCATTTCTCTGGAGAAGGGAGCCATTAGTGAACAGCACTCATAGCAGCTGGGGGATGGGTGGCCAGCCAGCAAAGGGGATCTGGCTGGCTGAGAAAGTATCTGAAAAGCACTCATAACGGAACTGTGGCCACCACACAGTACTCACAAAGAGGACTCTCTCTCCCCAGATGGCTGCTCCTCCCACAACACAGCCATGGCTGTCGCAGCCCTGGGTGGCTTCCTCTACATCCTGGCAGAATACCCCCAGCAAATGGAGAGCTGTGGCAGTCCACACTGGCACGACCCAGCGGCCACTGAGACAAATGGTTCCACTCCTGCCACTGGAAGATAAGACAGATGCCTTTAGTCCTTCCTCCCTTAAATCCTGGGTGCCTGGGTCATACCTTGACCAGGAGGTAGCTGAAGACGCAGACTAGCCAAGCAACCCAGCTTCTCCGCACAGAGCAGAGCCATGGAAGGTGAGGCTGGGATGGATCCAGGCGTAGAAGCAGAGAAATAAATTCAGAGTGCAGTCGAGTGGGGAGTCGAGTGTTGTTTCTCAGTCGTGTGGACAGCTTCTCTTTCAACACAAATTCCAAGGAGACCCATAAACTTGAGTCTTAAAGGCAATTTATTCAGATGTCAACTGTTGTGTCTTTCCCAGTGGGAGAAATGAGGGTCTCCGAACCTGACAGTTGGAGTCATGACCGAACTTGAGATCTAACCACGAAAAGCAACACATAACTCTTTGTACCCATGCAAGGAACTCTACGCTATCATGTCACAGCCTGTCACAGCCTTGTCATTTTACAGAAGGCAGTGTGACATAATGGTTAAAGATGAGGTTCTGTGTCCGGGCTGCCTTGAGTCCACATCCCAGCTGCCCCCCCCCCCAAGTAGCTCTGTGTCCTTGGGCGAAGTCATTTAGCAGCTCTGTGACTCTGTTTCCTCATCAGGACAGTTGGGATCATTACAGCACCTACCTCCGGATTACTTGCAGTGCTGTGAGAATCATGTTCGTAAGTGTCCTAAGAACAATTCCTGTAACATAATAAGTGCCAGGGGAGTGTTCCCTGCTTGTACTTCTTCCCTCGTGTTCTGCTTCATTGTGAGTATATCTAAACATGTCAGCTAGAATTCCTTTTTGTTTTCAATTAATTTATTTATTTTGTTGAAGTACAGCTGCCATACAATCTGCTGAAGCTCTGACACTAATCTAGTATTCAAGGAAAGGCCTTTGGAACGTTACCACAGGTCCAGGTGGTGCTGTCTATGCTGCAGATTTCAGGCTACGTGCAGACGCATGTCAAAATCAGACTCTGGGGTAGAAAAATCAGCTAAAAACCCTGTCCTTGGGCTGGAAGTGTCTTTAAGTCCATCATCTTGTTTTGCCTCAAAGTGAAAAGTAGCTACTGATTGTCCTGATGTGATTATTTAGTTGTATTTGAGAACCTGAATTAAAACACCCAGGCTCCTTCTGTGCTCAGCTGAATAACCTGGTGGGGGCAGTGGTTCTTCTAAATCTTTTTCTTGGGAGTTAGTCTCCTCTGTCTAATCCTCTTTGCTTGTGCCCCTGGATGCTTTCCTGAAAGTGCTCTTAAATTGTCAGGCACGCCGAAACGGTCCTGGATTTCGCTGACAAGTTTGACTTGCTTTCGAGTTGCTAGCTTTCTTGGGGAACCAAGGGGCAGAATTTAATACCCACCTGGCGCTCCATATGCTTCAAGGATTTCTCCCACACTATCCCACAAACCAAAGTTTACCAAGACAGGCACACGGCCTAGAGAGAGGTGGGGGGCACACAACCAGATTAGGGGGGATTATGCCCCAGCCCCATCCTTCCTGAATTGGGGCTGGATTAGTCACTGGGGCCTGACGCTGATACACGTTTAGAAGATTTAAATTACCAAACTAGGGCGGGGGGGGGCGGGGGGGGGCGGAAAGGAGGAGAACTCTAGCAGACATCTGGGTCTGTAAGTCACTTTCAGGAAAAGAGAATCCTAATGCAGAATGGAGACATGGGAAGAAAAATTTGCAAGATGAACCCCCTCTGAATTGTGACTTCCTTGCATCACGGTTGCTGCAGGGCACCAAGAAGAGGTAAAAACACCAAAGGATGAATCTCTTTATCACTCCCGCACCCCAGACCTCAGCTTCTTATTGAAGATAAATTACATGAGCACGTAACATGATGTGGAGGTGGGCCTTCATTTCCCATTCTTTGTTTTTTTCATGTTTATTTATTTTGAGAGAGAGCACGCAAGAAGGGAAGGGGCAGAGGTGGGGGGAGAGGGAGAATCCCAAGCAGGCTCCGCACTGCCAGCTCAGAGCCCAACGCAGGGCTCGAACCCACAAATCGTCAGATTATGACATGAGCCGAAACCAAGAGTCAGACAGTCAAGCGACTGAGTCACCCAGGTGCCCCTCCCATATTCTGAACACTGTTGTTCTATCCAGTACCAGGGCACTGCCTTGCCAGAGGAGTTTCTCAATGTGTGGCCTGTGCAGCTGGCATCAGAACCTGCTGGGGAGCCTTGTTAAACATGCAGATTCCCCACCCTGCCTCTAGAGATTCTCATTCAGCCACCGGGAGGGGGCCTGGGAACGTGCCTCTCTGACAAGCTCCTAAGGGACACTGATGCTCGCCAAGGCTGAGAACAGTGGGGTCTCCAAGGCCTGGACCTGTATGACATCAAGGGATATCTACAGTTAGATAAGGGGCACATCTAGGGTGGTGGCCTTGACCGTGTACATCCAGAGGCATAAGTAATGTCTCTTCCATCACATGCTCCTCTACCCTGCAAGATTCTTTCGGCTGGTCTAGAAATTAAGTTGACATTAATAGAAGAAAAAAAAGTTCAATAACATGCATACTGCCTGTATACGTGAGAGAGACCCACTCCCTACAATGATCTAAGGTATCACTTTAAATACCATCTCCAGCTAAAGACAAAAGAAGGTGTTGGGGATGAGCCTCTCATTTATGAGAGGCTCCTGGGGAAAGCACAGGAAGCAAGAGTAGATTTAAGTCCATGCTGTCTCTATTGATAACAGTTTCTGGAGATTTATTTATCCATCCCCCTCTTTCTGCTTTTGACAGAGAGAGACATCCCTACAAAAGGGTGTTTCCCTTATATGTATGAATATCTCTTACAAAAGGGTAAATTCTCAGTTTTCAGAGCATCTCTCATGTCTGCAGCTTCTTAAAAATAACCAGCTGAAAATAATCAGTGCGCCAAAGAGGCATATCTTGGGGTGGCAAGATTTGCTCCCCTATACCTTCCTCAGTGTTCACACTCATCCACTGTGATTTTAGGTGCTCCAGCAATATTCCTGTCAAAAGTGTGTTCCATATAGGCCCCCTGTTCAAGATAAACAATTTCACTATAAAAGACTAATTCTGGTTAAATAAATCATTGTGTTTTTTAAGCTTTTCCCTTTAATATGTAAATATGTACAGGAAAAGTTGTGAACTCAAGCTTCAGAACCATCTTCCCCCTCTGCTTACAGCTGTGTGACCGTGGGTCACTAGCTTGCCCTTTCTGTGCCTCCATTTCCTTTTCCGTAAAATGGGTATCATAATAACACCCACCTTTAGGACTCAGGAGGAGATCTGATAAAATGGTGCAGGTTGGCCCCTCACACGCTGCCTGAGACTTAAATGAGCTCAGTGACTATTAGCAGTGAGTGAGTTTTCTCAG
Organism: Panthera tigris; assembly: GCF_018350195.1. NCBI lineage: Eukaryota > Metazoa > Chordata > Mammalia > Carnivora > Felidae > Panthera > Panthera tigris. The sequence goes on from NC_056675.1 coordinate 37,173,122, forward strand.
AAAACCCAGGATCCACACCACCTCCACCTCTGGGGTTTACTGGCAAATGATGTCATTCCCAGTGAAATACCACATCCATTCATTCAATAAATAGTAGCTGAGAACCTACTGTGTGCTAAGCTGTCCTCTGGACAAGGGAGATGCAGCTGAGAACAAACAAGGACCCTGTTCCCATCATTTGTTTAAGAAATATCCATGGAGGGGCGCCTGGGTGGCGCAGTCGGTTAAGCGTCCGACTTCAGCCAGGTCACGATCTCGCGGTCCGTGAGTTCGAGCCCCGCGTCAGGCTCTGGGCTGATGGCTCGGAGCCTGGAGCCTGTTTCCGATTCTGTGTCTCCCTCTCTCTCTGCCCCTCCCCCGTTCATGCTCTGTCTCTCTCTGTCCCAAAAATAAATAAAAAACGTTGAAAAAAAAAATTTAAAAAAAGAAATATCCATGGAGTACCTACTTTGCTCCAAGGACTGTGCCAAGTGCCAGGGGAAAGCAGTGAAAAGCAGACATAGTCTCTGTCCTGAGAGATGAAAGTCAAGGTAGGAGAGACATTAAGAAATCGGGGGCGCCTGTTTGGCTCAGTAGGAACATGCAACTTTTTTTTTTTTTAATTTACATTCAAATTAGTTTGCATATAGTGCAGCAACGATTTCAGGAGTAGATTCCTTAATGCCCCTTACCCATTTAGCCCATCCCCCCTCCCACAGCCCCTCCAGTAACCCTCTGTTTGTTCTCTATATTTATGAGTCTCTAGTGTATTGTCCCCCTCCCTGTTTTGATATTATTTTTGTTTCCCTTTCCTTATGTTCATTTGTTTTGACTTTTAAAGTCCTCATATGAGTGAAGTCATGTATTTGTCTTTCTCTGACTAATTTCACTTAGCATAATAGCCTCCAGTTCCATCCACATGGTTGCAAATGGCAAGATTTCATTCTTTTTGATTGCTGAGTAATACTCCATTGTATATATATACCACATCTTCTTTATCCATTTATCCATCAGTGGGCATTTGGGCTCTTTCCGTACTTTGGCTATTGTTGATAGTGCTGCTGTAAACATTGGGGTGCATGTGTCCCTTCGATACAGCACACCTGTATCCCTTGGATAACTACCTAATAGTGCAATTGCTGGGTCGTAGGGTAGTTCTATTTTTAGTTTTTTGAGGAACCTCCACACTGTTTTCCAGAGTGGCTGCACCAGCTTGCATTCCTACCAGCAGTGCAAAAGAGATCCTCTTTCTGTGCATCCTCGCCAACATCTGTTGTTGCCTGAGTTGTTAATGTGAGCCATTCTGACAGGTGTGAGGTGGTATCTCATTGTGGTTTTGATTTGTATTTCCCTGATGATGAGTGATGTGGAGCATTTTTTCATGTGTCGGTTGGCCATCTGGATGTCTTTGGAGAAGTGTCTATTCATGTCTTATGCACATTTCTTCACTGGATTATTTGTTTTTGGGTGTTGCTTTTGATAAGTTCTTTATAGATTTTGGATACTAACCCTTTATGTGATATGTCATTTGCAAATATCTTCTCCCATTCTGTCGGTTGCCTTTTAGTTTTGCTGATTGTTTCCTTTGCGGAGCATGCAACTCTTGATCTCAGGGTTTTGAGTTTGAGCTCCATGTTAGTTGCAGAGATTACTTAAAAATAAAACTTGGAAAAAAAGAAAGAAAAGAAACAGTTATAATCAATCAGATTGCACTTGTGGTAGGAAAGACAGGGTGCACTGCTTAGACATGGTATTCTTTCCTTCAATCGATAAGCTGACAGTAATGCATAAGCATTGTTCATGCTCTGGATGAAAGAAACACAAGATACTTGCTATATTCCATGTCCTGCCAGAGCTTAGAGCTCTCAGTCAGAGACTGCTGAATGCATGAAAAAAATAAGCAGCAACAGAAGAGGCATCTTCGGGAAATGTGTGCTCAAAAGCTGAAAGAAGTGGATAAACTCACAGGCAGCATGTGGACGGAGGACAGAGGAAGAGGTCCAATCCCCAACCCCCATTCATTCAGCGTCTAGCTTCAAACCCTCTCATGCTATTTGCAGTCACTCCCTGCTCCCAGCCACAACTACAGGCAACCACTAATCTGCTTTCTGTCCTTCCAGATTCGCCTTTTCCAGACACTGAAAACAAGTGGAACCACACAACAGAACTTTTGGGGGTGATGAAAACGTCCTAAAATTGGACTAAGATATGCTATCTCTGCAACATCTACTGAAAATCATTGACACGTACACTTTAAAACAGTTAAATTTTATGGTATGTAAATTATACCTCAATAAAACCATTATATAAAAAAAACAAAAAACAAAAACACACAAAAAACCCCCTAGATCTTCCAGTAGCTTCCTGTTTCCACTTAGGCTGAAATCCAAATGAATTTCCCTGGAGCCCTGCAGGATCTGGCGTTGGCCTGACCCTTCCTCCTCTACCCTCCCCGACCAAGCTCCAGCCCATCTCCGGGCTCTATAGTGCCCTCTGCCTGTGAGGCTCTGGCCCTGCATCTCCCACAGTTGTCCCTTTTTTCTGGTCCCTTATTACTCAGTCTACAATGGGTTTTGAGAGGCCTTCCCTGCCACCTCCCCCTAAGACATGGTTCTTTCTCCATCCTGCTTCTTCCCACCACACTTGGGTTGTTTACTGTGTGTCTCCACGAGGGCAGGGCCAAGCTGTCTGTTTCATCAGCCTCTAGCACAGAGGAGGCCCTCAATCTGTTGAATACACAAGTGACTATACAGCCAGATGAGGATGTTGAGAAGAGACGAAGGTATTCCTAAGGAAGGATAAATATGAGCAGAGGAGACAGCCCTGAGTTAGTTAGCTGGTGTGGCTGGAACTGTGGGTTCGGGCTTGTTGAAAGATAAACTGAGGTATATTAAAAATGTTAAGGGTTTATTTGAGCAAAAATCAATTCAAATCCAGCAGTACCAAATTGAAGTGGAGAGGAGCCAGGGGAAAGACCTCAACAAAGAAGGCGAGAAAATAAAGACAGGAAATTGGTTGCCTATAGTTTAATGCCTAGTTGACTGTTAGTTAAAGCTGTTTGTAAATGGCCATTCTTAGCATTTTGGTTTCATAACCTTGAGGCATTTACAGTCTTGGGTTCTCGTTTGCTTCTGTAAGCAGTGTTAAAGAAAAAGAGGTGCACCTGGCTGGCTCAGTCGTGTAGCACGCAACTCTTGATCTCAGAATCCTCAGTTCGAGGCTCACGGGCCCCAAATAGAGTCACATATGCCAAGCCCCACATCAGCAAACCAAGACTTAATACGTAACTTAACTGCAGTTTCAGCCTCTTCCAGGAATGAAAGTTTTAACTCCAGTCTGGAGTAACCTGGTCAGCACTAGTGAAATCATCTACAAGATAGGCCCCTGCCCTTCCCCCAAAGGAAGGTGAAGTTGCCAGAAACAATCTTTCTTTGTCTCACTCCCTGTCTGCTTATAAACCCCTTTCATTTTGTACGGCTCTTTGGAGCTCCTTTCTATTTGCTAGATGGAATGCTGCTTAGTTCATGAGTCGTTGAATAAAGTCAATTTGATCTTTAAATTTACTCAGTTGAATTTTGTTTTTTAACAGCAGCCTTTGCATAAAGCCACATCAATCCGATGGCCTCCTTGTTTAATTAATGTCATAGGCTTCTCAGCAAATGGAGAATTTCAATAGCACATATGTCCTTAGATATTATGTGCATATTATGTGTTTGTTAAAGGAGTGACAAAGCTGGGAGGAGACCAAAGGTCAGAACTCACTAGAGACTGCCTGCACCCACATCGCCCAGTTGACCTAGAGAAAAGAAGACTTCCTGGGGCAAGGAAGCTGGTGGCAGGTCTGGGTTTGTTTGCTAATGATTTTTGACTCCTGCATGTAAAGATAAGAAAGACATAATCCCTTCCCATCAATATATTTGCATCAAGCTGGATCGTTTAACCCCAGAAAGGAAATCATTTTGAATGTGGTTAACTGACTTGAACTAACTTGTTCCCCCACAAGCCTCAGAGCCACTCTTGGGGGTTCATGTAAGGGCTTTGACTGTATCAGTTCCAAAATTAAAGTGTCAGCAGGGCTATTCTCCCTCTGACTTCTTGACGGAAGAATCTGTTTCTCCCTCCTAGCTTCTGGTAGTTACCAGAAATCTTTGGTGCTCTTTGGCTTGTCGTTATACTGGCAGTCTCTGCCTCTTTCTTCACATGGCTTTCTTTCCTCTGTGCATGCCTCTCTCTGTGTGTCTTCTCACAAGGACACCAGTCAGGCTGGATCTAGGACCCACCCAATTCCACTATGACTTCATCTTCATGAATTACATCTGCAAAGATCCTATTTCCAAAGGTCACATTCTGAAGTTCTGGGAAAGATGTCAATTTGGGGGAACACTATCGAATCCAGTACACTGACCCTAACTGGCCTTAGGGGGCAGTGGTTCAAAGAGGGGTCTGAGTTCAGGCACTAACAACGCTGACTGAACCAAAACAGGCTGGTGGCTGGTGGCTGGTATGGGCCTGAATACCTGTGCACCAAAGGCTAACTCAACTCGTACTGTCTCCAAGGTGGCCTATACGTTGCACTGGCACCAAAAGGCAACCTACCTCTGGCCACTGCCCTGGACCAGAAGCCCAAACAGAAGTATTCCCTCAAAGGAAGTTTGAAGTAAAGTAACTGGCCAGCTTCGTGGACTTCTGACCTGTGCAGGTACAGAGGGCCTGCACAAGGATGGGTCCCATGCTTGCGTTCACACTCTGCTGTCTCCATCTTAAAGTTCTTAATTTTTAGGGGCACCTGGATGGCTCAGTCGGTTGAATGTCTGCCTCTTGGTTTCGGTTCAGGTCATGATCTCACAGTCGTGAGGCTGAACCCCTCATCAGGCTCAGCTCAGAGCCTGCTTGGGATTCTCTCTCTCTCTCCCTCTCTGCCCTTCCCCTGCTCGTGCTCGCTCTCTCTTTTTAAGTAAATAAATAAAAAAAAGAAATTCCTTAAAAAAATTTTTTTTAATGTTTGTTTATTCTTGAGAGGGGGGAGGGACAGAGAGAGGGACACAGAATCTGAAGTACACTCCAGGCTCTGAGCTGTCAGCACAGAGCTCTAAGCTGGCAGAACTCACCAGCTGAGCTCTGAGATCATCACCTGAAGTCGGAGGCTTAACCGACTCAGCCACCAGGCGCCCCCGAAAAAAAAAAAAATTCTTAATTTTTAAATAAAGATCCCTGCTGATTACGTTCTCAATGCAACTTGTCTGTCCTCTTCCAAAATGTGAAGGTCATAGAACACCAAGGCTGAGAAACTGTTCCAGAATCAGGGAGACTAAACAGACATGACAACTAAATGCAACTCCTGTATTAGACCCTGGATGTGGGGGAAATAAGGACATCATACAGAAAATTGGAAAAACTTGAATGTGAACTGTGGATTGGTTCACAAACTATCAGTATGTAATGTCTTAATTTTACTCGGCCTGTGATTACGTGAGATGTCCTTGTTAGTAAAAGATGTCTGCAACTTGGTTGCAAATGTTCGGGGGCGGGGGCGGTAAGTATACGAATAAAGTTGAAATGATAAACCAAATGAGACGAAAGTTAACAATTGGTAAAGATAAGTAGAAGGCATATGGGAGTTCCTTACATTACTCTTACAACCTCCGGTATCTTTGAAATTACATAAACACGAATTTTCCCACCACCACGAGTGCCACGCCTCTTCTGAAAAAAACCAAACCAAAACAAAAAAACACAGTAAGTGATAGGACCGGATCTCGCGATATCCAAAGGACCCTAAATTATTCTGTCCCGCCTGAAAGCTGCCACCAAAAGTCTTGAGTCACGTGGGGTGGTCCCACGTGATTGGAGGCCCCGGGTCCAACATGGCGGCCTCCATGGGTCGCTGGCTTGTCTTCCTCTTTGCGCTGCTCGGCTTCCTCCGGGAGGCCACCAGCAGCCTCGACTCGGGGTGAGTACAGCTCCCGAGGGTTGAGCCTGGTTCGGGAGTACTCCGCCCCTGAGCCCTCCGAGCTCACGGCCGCCGTGTCCCCACAGGGCCTCCCGCGACGATGACTTGCTGCTGCCCTACTCCCACGCGCGCGCGCGCTTCGCCCGGGACTGCACGAGGGTGCGCGCCGGCAGCCGCGAGCACGAGAGCTGGCCACCTACCCCGGCGACCCCCAGCCCCCGCGGTCCGGCGGTGCGCACCTTCGTTTCACACTTCTCGGACCGCGCGGTGGCTGGCCATCTGACGCGGGCAGCGGAGCCCCTGCGTACCTTCTCGGTGCTGGAGCCCGGTGGGTCTGGCGGCTGCGCTTCGAGGCGCCGCGCCACCGTGGAGGAGACGGCGAGGGCGGCTGGCTGCAGCGTCGCCCAGAACGGCGGTTTCTTCCGCATGGACACGGGCGAGTGCCTGGGGAACGTGGTGAGCGACGGGCGCCCGGTGAGCAGCGCCGGGGGGCTGCAGAACGCGCAGTTCGGGATCCGGCGCGACGGGACCCTGGTCACCGGGTGAGAAACCAGGGGACCTGAGATTTGGGTTGTGGCCACGGTAGTGTGTTCAGGTCATTTACCAAAGTTGAGCCTCCATGTCCATTCTGCAGAATGGGAATAGGCACTTTAATTGCAGGGTTCGTCAGTAGGCATCGGGTGGTATTTTGGCCAGAGTGATGGCCTAGGAAATTAAGGACTATAGGATGAACTTGAGATCTGCTGAGAATGGTTGTTTATATTAGATGAAGTGTTAACTGGGATGGGTAGACTATTTACAAGGGGTGCACTAAGGACCAGGATGGTTCCTGGGAAACCAGGAAGAATCAACCAGCCAAGCCGAGGAGGGAAGGGTAGTGGGACCCCTACTAACCGTAGCTGTCCCTGCTGGTGAGTGAATCTCTTGCCTTCTCTGTGTCCAGGTACCTGTCTGAAGAGGAGGTGCTGGACACTAAGAACCCATTTGTGCAACTGCTGAGTGGGGTCGTGTGGCTGATCCGCAATGGAAGTGTCTACATCAACGAGAGCCAGGCGGCCGAGTGTGATGAGACACAGGAGACAGGTTTGGGGTCAGACAGGTTGTGGCACAGCCCTGTTGAGAACCAGGACCACTGAGCTGGAGCAGGAGTCTGTTCTTAAGTCTTTGAGCAAGTACTATTCTAGGTACAGGGAATCCGTGGTGATTATGACAAAATAAGGTCTCTGCTCTTGGGCATACTTAAGAAAGGAAATAGATACTTTTCTATTGAAAGGAAGTGGTAAGTGCTTCTCTTTTACAGAAATTAAGATGAAAGGAAGTGGTAAGTGCTTTCTTTCTATTGAAAGGAAGATGAAAGGAAGTGGTAAGTGCTGAGGAAGAAAAGTAAAGTTGGGGGAAAGGGGACAGGTAGAGGAAAGGAGCTCTGAATCAGAATCCTGATTTCCTGCGCATGAGGCCCAAATGTGTGTTTTAACAAGCCCCCTGGGTGATTCTGATGGGGTCTCCAATTTGAGAAGCACCAAGGTGTGGAATAATGGGGTGTGAAAGGATGCTATGGCCCTGATGTGGAGATGAGCTGTTTTAGACTGAGCAGTCAGGGCAGGCTTCACTGAGGAGATGCCCTAGATTGGAAATAGCAAACCATGGGAAGAGCTGAGGGGAAGCACAGTCCAGCCAGAGGGAACAGAAGGTGCAGAAGCCCTAAAGTAGAAAGTGGCTGCAGGGTGGTGAGAAGGGAGCCCCCAGAGATGAGGTGGAACAAGTAGGCCAGGGCCTTGGATTTTTGTGCTGGGGACAGTGGAAACCATTAGAGGGTTTTCCACTGGAAGCTGGAAGCTGATGTCACTTAATTTTCACCTGAGAAGAGCCCTCTGGCTACTATGTGGAGACTGAGTGGGATGGGGCAGATGGGAGGCAGGAAGCTGCGATCTAAGTGAAATGTTGGAGAGTGGCATTAGACTGGCAGAAACTACAGGCAGAGTCCCGGAGGCTTCCCACAGGGTGAGGTCATCAGCCAGGCTTCTTCTCTTGTAGGTTCTTTTAGCAAATTTGTGAATGTGATGTCAGCCAGAACGGCAGTGGGACATGACCGGAAGGGGCAGTTGGTGTTCTTCCACGCAGATGGGCAGACGGAACAGCGGGGGTGAGTGCCGGAAACTGGGAATGCCAGGCCTGGGCTGAGTCCGGCTTTGAGGGACTTCAGCCCACCAACAACTCCCCTTCTGACTCCCAGCTGTTCCCTGGGGATGTTCACATCCATCTGTCCCCTGCCTTCCCACACGAAAAGAGTCCCTACGTCTGCCCCAGTTCTGAGAACTCCTCATCCTCCACACTCTTCCTCTCCATCCCCCCAACTTAGGCCTCCTCTCTCCTGCGCTCCAGATGGGGTAATAGGAAGTAATTACAAAGTTAGCAGAGAGAAGACATCTGTTCCAGTCTCAGCTCTGCTGTCCACTAGCTCTGTGGCCACAGACAAGTCGCTCAGCCTCTCTGAGCCACAGTTTCTTTCTCTGTGAAGAGAGTGTATTAGTTTGTTATTTGCTGAGTAACACACAAACACAAACAGCCCCCATTTGTTAGATCACAGTTCTGTAGGTCAGAAGTCTGGAGGGCTCACCTGGGTTCTGTGTTTGAGGTATCCCATGGACAAAATCAAGCTGTTTTCCAGGCAGGGCTCTCATCTGGAGCTTCAGGGAAAGAATCCTCTTCCCAGCTCATTTGGGGGTTGGAAGAATGCACTTCCTTGTGGTTGTAGGACAGAAGTCTGTATTTCTTCACTGGTTGTTGGCCAGGGGACCTTCAGCTCCTTCAGGCTGCCCACATTCCTTCCCATGCAGGTACCCTCCCCGTCTTCACGCCAGCAAAGATGTGTCCCGTCCCTTTGCCCCCTTTGTATTTCCAAAACCTCTCACTTCACCTTCTGCCACCAGCCGGGGAAAGGTGTGCTTTTAAGACTCTTGTGATCCCATTGGGCCCACCCATAATCCAGGGCAGTGTCCCTGCTTGCAGACAGCTGAGCCGTATAAGATAACACAGTCATGGCAGTGATTTCCCATTATATTCACAGCTCCCAGGGATTAAGACAGGCCATTATTGGGGGGAGCCCACTTAGAAATTTGTCTGCCATAGCAAGTGTGATAGTGTTCACCATGGAAAGTAAGACCAGTTAAACTGGAAACGCTGGTGTACATGGTCAGCATTAATGCTCTTATGCTGCAGCATTAACCTGTGGGAGATGGCAGAGTTTTTGCTGAAACAGGATGTGGTCAACGCCATCAACCTCGATGGAGGGGGCTCCGCTACCTTCGTGCTCAATGGGACCTTGGCCAGTTACCCATCAGATCACTGGTAAGCATGCCAGGGCCCCCTTCTTGAGGTTTTAAGTCCAAGCCTGTCCCCAGCTGTCTCATTCAGCAAATATTGAGCACCTACTATGTGCCAGGCCCTGAGAATTCAGCAGTGAGCAGGAAGAGCCAAGATCCCCGCTTCTCGCTGCTTACAAGAAGAGTGTTGAATCATACATAGTGTATGAGTACTATCCACACCAGTGAAAGGGGGTTGATAGATCAGGAAAGATCTCTCTGAGCCTAATGGAACTTGCGTTGAGATCTGAAGGTTGGGGAGGTGGCAAGGCTGGGCTGGGAGATCCTTCTGGACAGAGAGAACAGCATGTGTAAAGGCCCTGGGGTTGGAAGAGATTGTCAGGGTGGGATGAACCTATAAGCAGCTGGAGAAGGAGCAGTGGAGAGAGAGAGGCATCCCCCAGGGGCTACAGTAGGGGGTAGAGGGGTTAGCTGGGGCTCACCAGCACCATGGCCTCTCTTCACACACGATGTCCCCCTGCAGCCAGGACAACATGTGGCGCTGTCCGCGCCGTGTGTCTACTGTGGTGTGTTTGCACGAGCCCCGCTGCCAGCCGCCTGACTGCAGCGGCCATGGGACCTGTGTGGAGGGGCGCTGCCAGTGCACGGGGCACTTCTGGCAGGGCGCTGCCTGCAACAAGCTGGACTGTGGCCCCTCCAACTGCAGCCAGCACGGGCTTTGCACAGAGAGTGAGTGGGGTCTCTGGGGAGGCAGCTGTGACCGGGGCTCCCAGCTCTCACTGCCTTGGCCCTGCCTGATCCCTCACCTGGCCTTCTTGGTCTTGTCTTGGCAGCTGGCTGCCGCTGTGAAGCTGGATGGACGGGGTCCAACTGCAGTGAAGGTAAAAGCCAGCAGGCCAGCTGCCTCCCCGGCCCTGGACACATGGGGAGAGGGCAAGCGTGGCAGCTGCTTTTATCCCGCTCCCTATGTCTTCCTCTCACCTGACTAAATCATTGCGTTGATGTTCTGCAGCAGCCACAACAAATTCCACAAACTGCATGGCCGAGAACAACAGAAATTCATTCTCTCACAGTTCAGGAGGCCACAACTGCAAAACTCATGGTGTCTGCAGGGCCGGCACTCCCTCCAAAAGGTCTAGGGGAGGCTCCTTCCTGCCCCTTCCAGCTCCTGGTGGCTCCAGGCGTTCTTTGGCTTGAGGCCACGTTACTCCAGTCTCTGCCTCTTCACACGGCCTTCTCCCTGTGTCTGTCCATTTCCTTACGTGGATCCCAGGTCATTGGATTTAGGGCCCGCCCTAAATCCAGGATGCTGTCATCTCTTAAAGATTATAACTTAATTACATCTGCAAACACTCTGGTTCCAAATAAGGTCATATTCACAGGTTCTGAGAATTAGGACATATCTTTTGGGGGACACAGTTCAACCCACTGCAACCATCCACAGTTTGAAATCTTTCAGGGCTTCCTTTTGAGTAAGTGGAAGAAATGAGCTCCTCAGCCTGACCTGCCAGGGTGCTCCAGAGCCTCTTCTACTCACTGACCCAGCTCTGCTCTGCGAACCCCCAGCTTAAGTGCCCTGCCCTCGGGGGCTTGCCCATCCCACCCCCTCCCAGGGTCTGCTGCTGCGCTTGGTCCCGTCCCTCCTGCACTTGTCCTCACTTGTACTTCCATATCTGCTTTGCGGCTCACTGGCCACCTGCGCATCTAGACGAGAGTCTCCATGAGTGCATAGCCTCAGGGCCTGCCTGGAAGTAGAACTGTCCGTAACTTTCTGTTGGAAGAATACGTGAGCCTACGGGGCCCTGGGTGTGACGGAGATCTGTCTACGGTCTTGGCCCCCAGCCTAGCAAAGGCAGGGCTGGACTTTGAAAAGACTCCCCCCTTCCCCCCTCCAGCCTGCAGCAATGGCTCCTTCGGGGAGGACTGCGCCATGAGGTGCCAGTGTCAGAATGGAGCTGCCTGTGACCCAGTTGGGGGGACATGCACCTGCCCTCCTGGCTTCACTGGACATACCTGTGAGCAGGGTAAGCTAGATGGGCCCCATGCCACCCAGGGGTACCTCCAGGGCCTAGCCTGGGGGGGCCTGGGGAGCACTTGTGCTTCAGCCCAGTTCTGCGCACACCTGGGGCCCATCCTGTCAGTGCAGAGAGAGGCCTTGCCACCGAGGCGTCCTCCACTTGTACCTCCTCTCCGCAGAGTGTCCCCTCGGCTGGCACGGGCCAGGCTGCCAGAGGCGTTGCGAATGTGAGCACCAGTGTCCGTGTGACCCCCAGACCGGCAGCTGTAGCCTGGCCCAGGCGCCAGCCCTTAACAGCATCCTCTCCCAAGGTGCGGCTCCTCCCAGATCCCCGGGGGTGGGGGGGGAGCAGGAGGGGGCATACCCCTCCCCTTCCAGCCTCTCAGCCTCTCCCTGGTGTCTTACAGTGAAGCAGTGTTTCCGGGCATCCGAGGCCACCCTGAGGACAGGAGAACTCTCCCTTCTCACCGGGTAGGAGATTAGGTGGGACTTGGGGCAGGGATGGAAGAAATCCCCCCTCCCTCCACCTGTGAGGTATGGCCTTTGCTCAGGGACGAGGCAGGGCTAGGAGGTGGCCGCTGGGCACCCAGATGACATTTCTCCACTGTGAGCACAGAGGGCGTCACAGCTGATGCTCACAGCCACTGAAGTGGTCCTCAGAAATGGTGAGAAGGACCCCAGTCATCATCCCAGTTGGAGTTGAGTGGGGCAGGGCATGGGGTTCCTTTCCCTGGCGGTGAGACTCATGACCTATTTTCTCAGCTCCTGGTACACAAGTGCCAAGCCTGAAGAATTCACATACTTCCTCAGGCACTTCCGGGTGCTCCTTGTGGCGGGCTTTATGTCTGTTTTCTAGTGAGGTGGGTCTCAAACTTGACCTCTGGGAGGGTGCGTTAAAAGAGATTGCTGGATTCTATCTCTGGAGTTTCTGCTTCAGTAAGCCTAGGGAGCCTGAGAATCTGCATTCCCGGTGCTATCCCAGGTGATGCTATGCTGCTGGTATGGGGACCCTGCTTTGAGAACTTCCCAAAGGTAGTTCTCACCTCATGGTCCAACCCTGGGTGCCGGCCCAGCCCCACCCGCGTTGGAGGTGGGAATCAAGTGTGGGTATGAATGAAAATCTCCTGGCATTGTCCTTTGGGTCAGTCTCATCAATAATGCAGGTCCCAGGTCCCTCCTGGAGGTTCTGACCTGGTGAGTCTGGGGTGAGGCTCTGAAAGGCCAGAGCCACACCTGAAAAAAAACAAAAAACAAAAAACATAGAAATGTGCTTTGAAAATGCACCCAGAGCAGGGACAGGGGCCCCGGGAGCACCCTGGCCTCAGTCTTAAGTTCGGGCTCCTCAGTTGTGAGACTGAGCTCTTCCTCCCCAGTGCAGACATAGAACTCATTGGCAGCTGTCGGGGAAGGAAAGGGAGCCATGGGGGGCTAACGACCATGCCCCCCAGCAATCTGCGTGTGTCTCTTTTTGTGTTGAGGGCTTTGGCCACAGATTCACGTGAAGGGATGCAAGGATCATTGGAAGCCCTCGCCAGCTCCACAGGAGGGAGGCAGGGGTGCTGTTCTCCACACTCTGTCTGCTTTGAGGTGTCTGGAACGGAGACCCGCCTTTGTGGTCCACATCATCATTAGATCCCCAACTGTATTTTATTTGGCCTGCATAATTTTAAAAAATTTAAGATTTATTACAATATCTGAAAATCAGTAACATTGATATTAAAAAATTATTTTCATGGTTTCTCTTGAAATACCAGGGGATGTGGCAGTGCTGGCCTGCATCCCACATGGTGACTGTCACTGCTGTTCCTGGAGCATGGGTTTGGAATGTGCCCCTGGCCCTACCAGGCCCATTTTGCTCCTGGACAGTCCCCTGGAGGTCCCTGACTTTGTTCCTCCCTTCTGGTGGAGGAGAGGGAGGGAAACCCCTGCAGCACTCCTCAACAACTGCCTGTTCTGGCTTTCTCTTCTGCACCCAGGACCACCTGGCTGGCCCTCACCTTGGTCCTAGTTTTCCTTCTGCTGATCAGCACGGTGGTGAACGTGTCCTTGCTCCTTGGTTCAAGAGCAGAGCGGAGCCGGCATCTGGATGGGGCCTATGTTTACCACCCACTGCAGGAGATGAATGGGGAGCTCCTGGCCGGGGAGAAGGAACAGCAGGGTGATGCCCACAACCCCTTCAAGGACTGAAGCCTCCAGCTTCCCGTCACAGCCTGCTCTGAAGGCTCATTTTGTTACAGTCTGACTTCCACAAGGGACGTTTCAGGACCGCTGACCATCTGGGTGATCTCAGCCCTGGTGCCAAGCCAAGCTTCTGATAGCACCTGTGCCTCAGCCCCTCATCTGGCCCTGGGCTCTCACCTGGTCACCTGCTGTGACCCATGCAACCCTAGAAATACAGTGCTCCCTGGAGAGAGACTGCTCCTTCCCTGCCTGCCTGTGTCTGCTGCCTGTGAGGGCTGCTCTGCTGCCCAAGAGCCTCCGGCCTCCTGAAGCAGGAGCTGTTAGCGATGGAACTCGCCGTGACCACACCATGTCTGAGTGGCAGGGTCCAGCCAGCCCCCCTGGGCAGGGGTGGATTAAAGAGACGATGGCTACGTCACGGGATCTTTTTCCACAGACCTCATCATGGAATTTGCCAATTAGAATTCTGTTTCCTATCATAGGAAGCTCCTTGGAGGGGACAGGGGATGAAATCATGTTTACAAGCTTTCTATTTTGGCGTCCAGCTGCCAAGACAGTTTTTCTACCACTTGAATAAATTGATGTAATTAAAGGATCCCCGGGGTGGCGTCTGAATCCTGAATTGTAGACTTCTGGTTGTTCCTAGGTCTTAACATGTAGGGTTACCTCACTTGATTCATGGGTCATAAAAAGGCAGCCCAAGGTACTTCGAGCTCCCTGATCTATTTGTTTAATTCAGGGCTTCTCACTTTATGGTGCACACAAGTCACCTGGAGATACTGTTCAAGTGCCAATTCTGTCCCAGGGTGGGATATGGGAGTCTAAATCTCTAACGAGCTCCCAGGTGAAGACGAGGTCTTGGGTGTCTGGACTACACTTTGAAAGGAAAAGGTTTAGTCCACTGTGATTTAATAGTTACCAGCATTTAAAAATCAAGAGATTAACAACTTAAGATTTCTGATTTCTTTTTATTTTTAATATGTTTATTTAGTTTTGAGAGAGAGAGCATGCAAGCAAGTGAGGGGCAGACAGAGGAAGACACAGAATCCGAAACAGCCTCCAGGCTGTCAGCACATAGCCCAACACAGGGCTGGAACCCACGAACCTCAAGCTCATGACCTGAGTCAAAGTTGGGTGCTTAACCGACTGACCCACCCAGGTGTTCCTGGATTCTTTTTAAAAGAGGGCAAGGCAGCAGCCCCTGCTGAAGCCTTTCCAGGGCAACATCTTGCCAGAGCTGAGAATCCACAGTCCCCATCTGGGCCTGCCTTCTCCGGCTCACCACCACCTTAGCGGCCTGTGACCTGCCAGCACTGTGAGTATCTGAGTTTGTAACCTGTGGCCCCAGAGGGTTTCCAGGAAGTGCCTGGCACCCCCCCCGACCCCCTCCCCCCAGATATACATTACACTGTGTTTAGTAGATATTTTGGGGGTGGGGGATGTGCTCTCTCAGCAGATCCTCAAGTAGACTCATGCACATTAGGAACTGAATATGTCTCCCCAAGAATCCTGTATTGAAGCCCTAACATGCCCCCGCCCCCGCCACCCATGTGATGGTATTAGGAGGTGGCCTTTGGTTTAATTAGGTTTCGATGAGGTCGTGCGCATGGTCCCCTCGTGACGGGATTAGCGCCCTTACAAGGGAAAGAGAAGAGCACCCTCTCCACACACGCACACGAAGAGGAGGCTGTGTAGACACACAGAAAGCTGGCAGCTGTCTACAAGCCAAGAAGTGGGACCTCACCGAGAATTGAATTTGCCGGCACCCTGCTCTTGGACTTCCAGCCTCCAGAGCTGTGAGAAATAGATGTCTGTTGTGTTCAAGCCGCACAGTGTATGGTATTCGTTATAGCAACTTGAGCAGACTGAGACATGGTATAACTTACTAGTTACTTCTTGCTGCATCACCAGTCCAAAATTTGGCAGCTTAAAACAACAACCAGTTATTGTTTCTTGTGGAAGAATAATTATTTTTCATGATTCTAGGGCCAGCTAGGGGATTCTCTTGATCAGTGGTTTCAGCTGGGCTCATTGGTTCGTCTGCAGTCAGCTAATGGGCCTACTGGGGGCTGGTCTGGGGTGGCCACAGCTGATGACATAGTGCCCCCCGGTGCCTCATCCTCCAGGAAGCTGGCTCAGCCTTGGGATCCAGGTGGGGACTGGGATCCTGGAAGAGGATCCTGCAAGGCCTTTTGAAGCTTCAGCTCGGAACTGGTGTGACCTCACTTTCACCACATTCTGTCAGTCCCCAGATTCAAGGTGAAAGGAGACAGACTCCACCCCTTAGAGGAGATACCAAGGGACATGAGTCCAGGAGGCTAATCGAGCCCATCCTGCAGTCCATCTACTGTACTGCTGGTTTAGTTTCACTTTAGAAAGGAAGAATTTGGTTCAGAGAAGTGAAGTATCACAGGCCAGTTCCCAGACTCCCAAGTTCCTGCAGGGATGTGTCTGTGGGTCTGTGTGTTTCTGTCTCTCCCCCAAAGATGGAGGGATGGACGAGTTGAGAGCCACTGTGCCAGCCTGTGATACTCCTTCCAAGATGCTACATTTGGGTTCTATGGTGGGAGCCACAGACCAAGTTGTTGGTATTCTTGGGCATAGCTGAACCCACACCTAGTGAACCATCACCCAAAGGCCATGGTACCCCTGACCAGGCTGCTGTAATTTCTCCCTCTTAGCTCAGCCCCTCTTCTGGGTTTGTGACCCAGGTTGGAGGGAAGGGAGGGGTGGCATTCACAGCATGTGCAGGAATTCGAGGGTAGCTGCTTATCCAGGGAAGCAGGCAAATTGAAGGAAGCTTCAAGTTTTAACTCCTCCTTCCAGAAATGTAAACAACCAACTTGACATGTTCCTCCAGGGACCGTGTTTCAACTCCACCTGGAAGTCTCATTGTGTATTTTACCTTCTTTCAGTGAACAGCTGGCCCCTGGGCCACTTGGATGTTTGGCTCCCAGTGTTCGAGGGTAGGAAGTAGTGACAGGATGGAGGACTTCCCAGACACCTTTGCATCACAGTGGCATATTCCTAAGACCGTTCCCAAGCGTGGATGCAGGTCAGAGGGTAGTCCCCAGGAATGTTCTAGGATTGCAGATCCTGTCCCAGACCCACCGAATCAAAATC
Source organism: Panthera tigris (assembly GCF_018350195.1). Taxonomy (NCBI): domain Eukaryota; kingdom Metazoa; phylum Chordata; class Mammalia; order Carnivora; family Felidae; genus Panthera; species Panthera tigris. Next base: position 37,189,695 of record NC_056675.1, read on the forward strand.
TTGGGGGCAGAGGGTCTGGGAATCTATTGGGAGCACCTCCAGGGGTTCTGAGGCAACAGGCTATAGAAACCCTAGTCCGGAAAGCTCTGGCCTCTTCAGAGGGCATCTCCATCTGTCCTTGGCTTTGCTGGCAGCTGAGTTGGGAAGGTACAGTACTGTGCATGGGCTTGGTGGATTTCAGGCCAGAGGGAGCTGAAGAGGGTCCGTCGTGGTGAGCCAGAGGGGTCCCTGGCTCAGTGACTAGGATACATTCACCCTCCCTGTTTGTATAGGGGTATCTATCATGCCTGTCCAACATCTAGGCCTGTCCTTTTAGTAAATGCCCTGTCTTGGGCTGGATCCCTCCCAGCAACAGAACCTGAGACAAAGATGTGAGGGGAAGTAGTCTATTTGGGAGGTGACTCCAAGAAGCCCTGATAGGGGACAGGGAAGTGAGGTGGGGAAGGAAAGGCAGTCAGCGCATTAATGAGCAGTGCCCCACTGTGGACAGGCTTGATTCCCAGAGACTCGGGGAGCATGCAGGGGCATCTTGGAGTTGGGCTTCCTGTGGGGTGTTTGTCAGCCGACACTCATCTTGGGTCCGGGGCTCCTTCTGGGGGGTAACTCTCTGGCACTTCCAGCCTGCCCGACACAGGGGCTGAGTATGCTTCAACCAGAGGTAGCCATCAGAAACTTGCAGCTTCTTGCATCCAGATGCCTCCCAGTGGTAATGAGAATGCCCTGGGAAGGTGGGCAGGACACAGAAAGCCATGGCTGTGAGCCTCCCTCTCATTGCCTGTAGAGTACTACCTCTCCCCCATTCTCTATCCTTGTGGTTTGGCAAGTACCATCCCCTCTCTTCAAGTCCCAGATGGCATCAGTGGGTCAGAGATAGACATCTATCCCAGTCAACTCATGACAGCCCACCCTGGAACTAATGCTAGAATTTGGGGAAAGACACTTCTGCTGAGATTGCCCACCTGCCATGGTGTGGGCCACATGGAGAAAGAGAGTGAAGCCAACATGGACAAGAACCGAACCGAGTCGAGAGAGAGGACATCATTTAAGCCCCTGGATCCAGCTATACCTGATGCCAGTATCCTTTTGGGGCCAATTACATGGACCAGTAAGGCACTGTTGTGTTTTTTGTTTTTGTTTTTTGTTTTGTTTTGCTTGAAGCAATTTGTGTTAGATTTGGGGGGTCTCTGGCAACCCATAATGTACTGTTCCAGGAGAGGCACATTTTGGACTCTGGCATTTGTGGAGCTTAGATGGGACATGGACCAGAGGCAGAAAAGTGTTTGAGGTTCTGATGCCTTCCTCTGGCAGTGGGTAGGGACATGTGTTGACACAAATATACAAGAGCTCTAGTCATCTAGCTTCGGGATTGCTGGTTGGGGATTAACATGGACTAGTTATGGCAGTGCAAGGATCTCCTCCCCATATGCCTCCATGGTAGTGATGGAAGGCCCCTGGGCACAGAATGTGGACCAGATATCTTGGTGGCCTGACTTGGAACCCCCAGAGTCCTGTGTGCTGGGCAAGTTGCCATGGTGACATGTGGCTGCTGGGATGCTCTGTATAAAACTTTAGCATCGGGAAAGACTCCAGAAAAAGGTTCCAATCCTGGGTTCAGTGGGTAGGCTTTCAAGGGCTCTTAGGAGCCCTGAAATGGAAACCATTCAAGTGTGCCCACAGCTTTAATTGTGTTTGCAAATGGGATTTGTGTCCCAGAAAACTTTGGGCTCCAGGGAATTCTTAAGTCAGAGGTTTCAAGTTATGCTTTTTGGTTACCCACGTTCCTCAGGAATGCCTTGGGGGTGAGCACTGAGAGGAGGAGGGGAAAATGGGCTGGAGAGAAGTTTAAAAGCCTCAGCCACCTCTGGTGTCCCTGAGAGTAACCTGGTGCTTTTCCTCCAGCTCTTTCCAGGCCCTGCCCAAACTCCCAACTCTGGTGCCCTGAGACCTGCCTCTATGGAGACCCCAGAGGTCTGCTTTGGACCTGGCCCCTGGCCTCAGAGAAAGAATGGGTCCCAGAGGCAGCTTCTGAGCCACAAGGAAGCCCTGGTGTGTTTTGCCCTCTCTGGGTGTCACCCAAACCCCAGGGGGCTTCCTGGGAGGCGATTCAGCCCAGGACCGACGTCAGCAGTGATTCAGGGCTCAGATCTGATCCCAGTTGGCTTGCCCCAGGGACCTCTGTCTTTCTCAACACCCAATGCATGCAGGAGTCAGCTGGCTGGTCCTCTGAGAGCTCTCGCCCATGGAAAGAGAAATCATGGAAAAGTCCCAGAGAATGAATGCATTCACTGTACCAAAGCAGGCAAAGGCTGCTTCCTCTCCCTCAACTGGATGTGTTGGCAGGGCTGGGTAACTGAAGCCGGTGTAGACAGGTGGGCCCTGTTCAGTCACACAAAAGAGCCACACCTCCTCTACTCTCCCAAGTGAGTCTTTGGTCTCCTGCTCCAAAACAAGAGAGCCTTTTCAGAATCCCATGATGTATGTGGGAGCCAGCACCCCAGCTCTGTGTCTCAAGGAAGCTCACAGGAAAGACAGGTGGTGCCCTGGTCAGGGCTCCAAACCCATGCCCAACTTCAGGACTGTGGATGTTTTTGGAAATAACGCTAGTACTTGGTTCTCTGCCCAGAGAACAGGGCAGAGTGGCCCAGAAAGATGGACAGCAGGGCCTTCAACTTCACCTGGATAGCTGGCAGGTAGAATCCAGCAACCCATCCTAGAGATTGCAAGTTGGCAGTGATTAGTGGGCCCAGGGATCTGCATTTCATACCACTGATGAACCGCACATTTATCTGTTTATATATCCTATGCATATGCATTGGTTTGGATAGTGTCCCCCCAGCATTAATATCCACGCAGAACCTTAGAAGGTGACTTTGACAGTAGTCTTTGCGAATATAATCAGTTAAGGATCTCAAGGTGAAATCATACTGGATTTAGAGTGAACCCTAAATCCAGTGACTGGTGTCCTTATAAGAAAGGAGACACAGGGAAGAAGCCATGTGAAGACAGAGGCAGGGATGGGAACAATACAGCCACAAGCCATTGGGTTCTGGGAGCCCCCAGAGGCTCAAAGAGACAGGAAGGATCCTCCCTTAGTGTCAGGAGGGAACACCTGTCAACATCTTGATATCAGACTTCTGGCCTCCAGAGCTGTGAGGGAATTAATTTCCGCTGTTTTAAGCTACCAAGTTTGTGGCAATTTCTTACAGCAGCCTTAGAAAACTACTGTATATCTGTGCTTTATATATAAAAATGTGATATTATGTGTGCACCCTCCCCCACCGCCAAGAACCGACTTGCAACACTTTGAAGGTGATATCACCCGTGTTGAAAATGCTTTTGTGTCTTACAAACAACAGCGGAGTAATTCTTGAACAAGCCCAGGGAGACCTCTAGGGTTTCAGGAAGTAGACGATTGAGGTATACCCAAATCTAAAACGTTTAATGCTTTTGGTTAGAGCAAATGATCAGGCGAACAAGGAACATCAGGTTTTACTGACTAAAATAGAGTGTGTAGAACAGAATTAAAAATATTCTCATCAAACAATTCGTTTTACAGGAGAAGCAATTCCAGAGTGCAGGGTAGGGGGGGAGAAAATGTCTCAGAATCCCCTTCTTTCAGCCTGTAGAGAGAACGTTCTCCAGCTAGTTGGGGGAAATAGCCAAATGACACTCTTCCATTTTAGTGGATTTGCCCCGAAAACGCAAGCAGTTTCTAAATGGGAAATAAGAGGGAAATAATATCCTGACACCCGCTTTCCTCCGGATGCACATGGTGCTGAGCCTTCTGTCCCGTGAAAAACAGTGACAGGCGGGCATCCTCAGGAAGGAGTCTGGAGTGTTTGGGCGAGAAGCCTGAAGTCATCAGGATAACCTCTGACACTTACCGTGTGCTTTCTGTGTGCTGGGCACTGGGTTGTGGACTCCACAGCTGGTATTTTTTGTTCCACTACAGCCCAGTGAATGAGGTAGGCATGCCCCCATTTTACAGATGAGGAAACTGAGGCACAGGGGAGTTAAGTCACCTGCTGGAGGTTACACAGCTACTGAAAAGAAGGCTGGGGCTTGAACCTCACCATGTCTAAATTTTAAGACCCAGGCTTCTAAACACAGTGCATGGGCAGGGTCCTATTGCTAGTGGGTTGTTTCTGTCCTGCTCACCCCAGGTTAATGAACAAGATAAAGAAGCCAAGCCAAGGAGCTTCTAGCCCTGGGGTCTAGGGAAATACAGAAGTCAGGAATTCAGCAGCCCTTCCTTAGACTTTTAATTTCAAGCCTCCCAAAGGTAGGAGAAACCTGTTGATTAATGATGCTCCAGCATGGACCCCAGAGACCTCCAGCAAGTGAGGGGCACTGCAGAAGATGCCACCATGGCCGTCTGCTGCTTCTTTGGCCCAGCTCCCCTTGTCCTGGGGTGACCTGTATCCCACTGTTGCTTCTGGAGGAAATGTCAATCACAGGACCCCTAGCCCCGTGGCTGGTACATCCGTAGGAGCAAGCACTCGACTGGAACAGGGCCAGTCAGAGCCTTCTGTGGGATGAGATGGAAAGAGAATGTCTCTCTCAGCCTTAGAGATTATGAGCCCTGTAGTTGTAGGCTGGGGCTTCTGGCAGCCACCTTTCCCACCAGGTGGAAGAGAGGATGAGGCCAGTGTGAGAAGAGATACAGAGCCAGGTGGCCTGGGTGAGGTTGAGAGGATGAACACGTGGGCCTGGGGACACTGGGCTCCTGGAGCCAGCAATACCTTCAGCAAGCACACCCTTAGCCATCCCAGTTACAGGACCCAGGGAAAATTCCCTTTGTTGCTTAAGAAGTTTGAGCTGCAGCTTTCCCAAGGGAGAAAGAAGGAGCTCTCAAGGGGAGAAGTGAGAGGGTCTGAGTCCCATCCCTTTTGTCAAGGCTGGACTGCTCACAGCAGATCCAGGTAACAGCTGTCAAGCCACATATAACCCCACGTCGAGGAAAGGCTTCTCCATCCTTCCCCGGTGCCATTCCTAGACAATTAATGTGTGGGGAATGCCAGGGAAGCCTACTCAAAAATGCTTCTAGGGCACACCTGGGTTTTAGAGGCAAGCTAGAAATTCATCTCAAGACAGGTGAAGATATCACAGATGCTCAGTGATAAATGTCTGATGACATGGGAGCTATGAGACTGTCTCCAATCTCCCCCTACCTCTCTCCCTCATGTGCACACACACCTGGATACAGGATGCAGTTTTGGGTGTTGTTCCTACACCTGAGGAGCAAACAGAAGTGGATGAGCCTCCCTCCCTGCAGGGAGAAGGATGTCTCTAGAAAGTGACTCCTTCCCTCTGCTCCAGGTTTGGGGTTGAGGGTGGTATGCAAGGAAGTCCTTGCTCTTTGCCCTGTCACGCTGAGACTGCATGGAGGCGTGGACCCCCTGGTTGTACACCCACTCCTTAGGCAAGGCCCAGTGACTGCAGGTGTTGGCCAGAGATGACCCCCCCCCCAGCTATAAGCAAGGCTATGAGATAAGAGTAACACTGAGTCATTCAGCCCCACATTGGCCCCCCAGGAGCCCTATCAGTGAGGTCCCTCCTAGGCTGATGTGAGTGAGTGATGTGGACTAGGTTGATAGACGGGTGAGGACTGGGGTGGCCCCATCCAGGAGATACAGTTGTCTTGCCTTTACATGGCAACAGTGGCCCCATTTTGCCAATAGTCCCAAATGCCTGAGGGAAGCTAGACATCCTGATCTCTGTGTGAAATGCTCTAATTTTTCAATCTCTCTATAGGCAAAAACAAAAGCCAGATCAGACTGCAGTCGGCCAGTTGGTAACCTGTGACTTGTTACCTTTTTGGGAGCCCAGGAAAGGAAAGGAGAAATGTCCTCAAGCCCCAAGCATACCCAAAACTCTCCCACGCAGAACTCAGGGAACGTCTATCAGTAGCAGGTTCCAGGGGTCGGGTTTGCCATAGGGCAGACACAACAAAGTCACAGCCTCCTCCTCCCCATAAGGGGAGTCCTGATGCCATGTTGAGGTCCTGGATCCAGCCTTACCTGAAGCAAGGGATCCTGGACTGGCCAATTACATGTGCTCATGACTGGTTACCCTTTTGTATGGGTCTCTGTGACTCACAACCAAAAAACTCATAATTAAACTGCTCCAAAGAAGGAAAAGAACCTCCAGAGGAGTTTAAAGACAGCTAGAGCCACTTCATCACTGCCTGGGCCTCTCCACCCTCCTCAAGTCAATGGTGGTCAGGTTTCCTTCCTAGCCAAGCTCTGGGAAAATGGATTTCAGATCCAGGGTGGGCTGCTCCCCACAGACAGTGGAGCCTGTAACTCATATAACTGTTCACCACGCACGTCTGGGACACAGGGCATTGCTAGGGAATCAGATGTGAACGCCAATCATTTCTTCCTACCCAGCATTCTTTCCCTCTTCTTCCTGTCGGGTACCCCAGTATTCCTAGAGGCAACCCCCTCATAATATTCAAACCAGGTGGTTGGCTTCGGGAATAGGCATGTGGTCCAGGTAGGCCAATCACTGAAACCCCATCCCTGTATGGTGATTGGTCCAGATCGTAGACAGAAACCTACTGGCCAGTCTGTGTTCTTTGTTCCCCTGGCAACTGTGATTGGTTCAAGGACTAGTGTGGGACCCAGACGGACTGATTAGACTCAGTTCTGGGAGGTTGGATCGAACTTTGGGGGAGAGAGGTTCTCTTCCACAGCTGAGCTGGGAGGAGAGAGGGAGCCTAATGGTGATGGGGCCCTCTGCGTGGGGAAGGCACCTGAGAAGGAGGCTGCCCCAGGGAAAGAGCCAGAGGTGGAGAGGGGGTGCTGAGCCTGATGACATCCCTGAGCTCCCAGACCAGGCAGGCCCAAAGGTGGCCCAACCATTCCTTGGCTTTTCCTCACATGAAGCCCAAAGGAGATGGTTCTGTCTTGCATCCTGAAGAGTGCATGAGCTGGATCATTGCCATCGGCTCCAGATGCCCCCACTTAGTGTCCAGACCCAGGGCTGAAGCCCACGTGGTCCCAGACCTCATGGACACTTGAAACGTGGGAGGTGAGCGGGCTTCCCCACAGGGCTCAGTCCCAGCTATCTGGAGACCAGGGGGCTGCTGTGGGATTGGCCAGAAGAGGAGGAAGTGGTGGCACTGAGCTGGGAGAAGCCGCTGGTGCAGGATTCCAGGCTGGACATGGAGCCCCTGGGGAGGAAGGGCATTGTGTTCACATTACCTTCTGGGGTGACACGGCCCTGGGGCCCACGCACAGCAGTGGAAAAGCTGGTGATGCTGCAAATGAGGCCCCAGGGTTCTTTCTACCAGGCTGGTAACCACCCCAGGCGCACAGGGCAAGTGTAGAGCAAAACGCAAGCAGAGTTATGGTGAGAAACGAGGCTCCACCCGTTTTCCAGTCCCACCCCCAACCAACCCCCACACACAGAGCCCAGCCTGCTACACACCATTCAGGGGCTTCCCTGACCTGGGGATCTAGCATAGCCTGGGCAGTTTCTGACCCTATCTCTAGCCTCACCTCACCCCACCCCACCCCTGCAGCCTCCTTTCAGCATCTCTGACACTCGCCTCCCCTGTCTGGGAACCTGTGAAGGTCTCCACCTGCTGCCAGAAGCACTTTCTCTGCCCCCTGCTTCCTCTAGTTAACTTCTACTCCAGACTTCAGAGCAGCGCTCTCCAGGAGAACCTTGTGTGATGACAGTTGTGTCCTACAGCTGTGCTGTCCACTGCAGCAGCCATCAGCCTCATGGGGCTACTGGGCACTCAGAATGTGGCTCGTGCAGCTGAGGAACTGATTTTTTTATTTTTGTTGAACTGTAACAGCTACATTTAAATTGCTACCTGTGGCTGGTAGCTACGTGGTTGGCCAGTGAAGCCTTAGGATCTGGCTATTCCAAGTGTGGTGTGGGGACCAGCACCACCAGCCCCTCCTGGAGCCTGTTAGAGCTGCAGACTCTCTGCGCCCCAGAGCTGCAGAATCTGCATTGTGACAACCCCCCCCCCCCACTCCCCAGATGATGTATGTGCACGCCACCTAGGTCTCAACTCCAGTGTCTCTTCCCAGGTACCTCCCCCACATCCCATGCCCACCCTGTGCCAGGCCCCTTGTCCAGGCTCTGTGCCAGGCCTGTGCCAGGCTCTGACAACACCCTGTGTTGAGGCTTCTGACACCTCCTAGCTATCTGACCTTGGGCAAGGACCCCAGGCTGGAATGCCTTCATGGCATCCACCGCTGCTCCTGTTAGGCACAGGTGTGATCATGTGGTCTCCTGCTCCACGATGGCAGGCCCTGTCTGGTCCCTCGGGGCCCAGCCCAATGCCTGCCTACTGAGGACACCCAGGAAATAGCCCTTGAACTGGTTTTCTTGCGAGGCTGTTGAAGGGCAGGGCAGCAAGGCTACCCCAAGCTGACCAGACAGGCTGGCAAGCAGCATCTGCTCTGCCCCCCTCTAGGCCTCCACCTGCCCTCCTGGAGGCCAGCAGCCCCCAATGCTTGTGTCTGCATGTCTCTCCCCTGCACTGGTGCCCAGCGGCCAAAGCAGGCCACTTCCCAAAGAGGAAATCACCAGCCCTCCCAGGCTGTGGGGCTCTCTTGGAGTAAAGACAGTAGCCCAGTATTTCTCACAGGGGGCTGTATGTGCCCCTACAATACTTGGAGCTCCACCCAGGATATGGATACAGATGTGACACCCTCCTGGAGCCTCAATTTGACTCCATGGTATAGAATATAAAGCATTATTTTTAGAAGGACACAAGCAGAGATAGGTCATGAAGCAGGATGCAAAATCACATTCGTTTTTAAAAGATAAAATGTAAGGCCTTGAAGAAACTCTCCATGTCCTCACCCTCAGTTTCATTTTTGCTATCAAGGGCTTACTGTATGCCTCGGTGAAGGGCAGGCTTCCCCCAGCTATTTCATCTTCATGACAACCCCATGACCTAGGATTTCAGTAGTCCCCATGTAACAGATGGGAAGCCTGAGGCTCAGACAGCTTGAGTTGCCTGAGGTCACAGAGCAATCAGGAAGTGTTGGAGGCCTTAACCACTACACTTCCTGCCTCTCTGAAAGCAACACTTGGAGAGAGATGTCTGTGCGACACTATTCTAGAATGTTCTAGAACATTCCAAATCCTTTTTTTATGGGTTTCTAGGAATACAGGGAGGTCCAAATAGGAAGGCCTTGGGCTCCCCTTCCCCCACCAATCAATCTGGTATGTTTGGCTTCTGTCCAGGATTTCATTTAAAAGGGAGATCCATGGGGCGCCTGGGTGGCTCAGTCGGTTGAGCGTCCGACTTCGGCTCAGGTCATGATCTCATAGTCCATGAGTTCGAGCTCCGCATCGGGCTCTATGCTGATGGCTCAGAGCCTGAAGCCTGCTTCGGATTCTGTGTCTCCCTTTCTCTGCCCCTCCCCTGCTCGTGTTCTGTCTCTTTCTGTCTCAAAAATAAATAAAAACATTAAAAAAAATTTTTTTTTAAGGGAGATCCTGCAGCTGAGGCAGAGTTTGGACACAGTGTTCAATCTGGTTGCTCACACACGTGCTGAACCACTGGAGAATTTTAACAATACCAATGCTGGGGACCTGCCCCTGGATAAGCTCAAAGACAAGTGAGGGAGGTGAATCTAGTGCCCCCAGCCCAGAAGGAAGGGGCCTCAGGAGTGCTGTGGGCCTCGCCTAGAGGGGAGTCAGGACCCTTCCTGCCCAGGCTCCCCCTCCCCAGCCCCTCCTACCTGAAGTCCTCAGACGCCAGCACCTCGTAGTAGTAGAGGAGTTTGCACTTGGGGCCAGGGCTGTGCAGGGCCGTCAGGACATCCTCCACACCCGGGATGCTGCAGGCCACATTGCCAGGGGGGCTGTGCATTTGCCACTGGAGCAAGTAGGTGCCAGGCCACCGGGTCACGTGGGAGCCCTGAAACACAGCAGCCGGGCCTGAGGCTCTGGTCCTCCTGGGGACAGGAGCCCCTTACTAAACGGATCCACCAGCCAGTCTTCCTCTCAGGGCCTCCCGAAGTCATCCTTGGCCCCTCTGCTGTTACCCCCATATCCCTGGGGGCTGAGAGCCTCCCTCTAAATCTGGTGGGAGTGGAGGCCTGGAGAGGAGGGCTGTAGTGGTGCGGTTTAATTAAATGCCTGGACTTTGTTGGGCTTTTGTTCTGCTGAGCGTGATTTGCAGATGAGGTCCAGGCAGGGATTCAGGCAGGGAGCTGGCAGGTTGGTTAGAGCTAGTTGAGGGCCTGGACGCTGAGAATGAGGGCTAGGGGTGTTGGTGTGTGAGGTGCAAGACAGTGTGCTGCTCAGGGAACCTTCAGAGAGATCTGCAGTGCTCATCAGAGCTTGTGTGTCCAGTACGGGTGAGAGAGCAAGGGAGGCCAGCGATGTGAGACTTACAAGCACTGGAGAGTGGAGAAAGCAGGGGGCCTCGTGTTCATGTTCCACAACGCATCTGAGTTCCGTTCCCAGACTTAGTATGTCTCTGCTGCATAGCTTCTGAAGCTCACACGTCAGAAATCACTGGGAGAGGGTGAGGGATGCAGGGTCCAGGCCTCACACCCAGAGGGTCTGAGTTACCTCTCCCTGGCATGGGCCCTGGCAATCTGCATCTCTGACAAGAGTCCCAGGGATTCTGAGGCTGGGGTCCTGGGAGGTCCCCAGAGTCCTGGATCTGTCTGATTCTGTCTTTCTCCCCACCCATCCCACAGGGGCTCCAAGGCCAAAGTCCATATGCAGTTCATCTACTTGGGTGCTCCCACAACCCTGGCACACAGTGGACACTCAATCCTGAGTGACGAATGAATGAACAAAGGAATTCGAACCTGGATGCTCTCCCCTTCCCGGCAGACAAGGGGGGCTTCCACACGGCTGTAATCCACACCTAGGACCCAGCCCTTGTCTGTCAGCTGCCCGCCGGCTCTGGCCCCAGGCTCCTGGGGTCCAGGCTTGGGCACCTGCTTGCTGTGGTACAGGCTGAACACCACGTCCCCTCTCAGGATGTCAAAGTCCCAGGTGATGACTGACTCGCCCTCCAGAATTTCCACGGCAACCTGCATGGGGAGGGCACGGTCTGAGGGTCCGACCTGGAATCCCACCAGGAGTGGGGAGCCGGGATGGGGAGGTCAGCTGCAGTAGGTGCTGTGGGTGCCCACCTGGGTCTTCATCTGCCCATCTGCCATGCTCTGCACAGCCCAGTGCTCCCCTGGGATCAGGGGACTTGGCTGCACCACCCCTTTGCTTGCATCCTTCCCCGTACCCATCCTGTCCCACCTCTCCTTACAGGTTTCTCCTCAGAGCTCACCCTCAACAAATCGCTAGCACAAGAACTCTTGTCTCAGGGTCTGCTTCGGGGGACCCTGACCTAAGACCCCACCCCAACCCGGCGGGCCCTCCGGGGCCAGGTCCCAGCACCTCATGGGGGGCCCCTCGGAGCACGCTGGCCGACTGGTAAGTCTCTCTCCACTGCCGCAGCTGGTCTGTGTGCTCCTGCTCCTCTTCTGTCAGATAGAGGGACTTGGGGACCAGCCCTCCTTCGGGGACATTACACTGGGGGATAAAGACGAAAGTAGCAGGTCAGGACCCAGCCGGCCTGGCTGACCCACAGAAGGGTACTTTGTGACCCCTGAAACTGCACTTACAACAGCAACCCCAAAGTGAGAACAGTACAGGGGCTCTCCCATGACCTCATCTCCAAAACCACAATGCAGTAGGAACTCTTACTATTTCCATTTCACAGAGGAGGAAAATGGAAGCCCAGAGAGGTCAAGCCACTTGCCTGAGATCACACAGCAGAAAGTGTCTGAGCCTGGGCACAAACCCATGTTTATCAGGGCCCCCAGGCTCAAGTCTCTTATTACCATGCTGGTTCTTACAGGCCCATTTGTTAAACATAAATCACATGTATGTACCTCAACAAGTGGAGAGATTCAAATTGGCAGAATTCCTAGGAAATGCCTTTTTTTACTCAGAAATCATGTATGCTTGGAGTTTGGTATTCTATTAGACAAGGAAGAGGGGCCTGCCCTCATCCCATGGCCAGATGAGATAAGACAGTTGTGACCCAGGGTCACCCCTGCCTGTGTCATCTCAGCCCCAAGGGGAGGCAGTAAAAGGGGTCTGTGGCTGCCTCTCCTTGAAGTAGTTGGCCCATCTAACCATTCCGTAAGGTTGTGGGTTGGGAATAAATCCCTTTGGATACACAGGCTCCGGGGTTCAGGCCACTGGGATGTTTGAGTCACCTCTCTCAGCAGCAGAGGGCGCAAAGTCAGCAGGTAAACTCTGACTGCTGCCTAGCGACGAAGTGCATAGGGAATACCGGGGTAAACTTTTGACTGGCCTGGTCTCTGGTCTTCTAGCAACTTCCATCTGGATCACTATGTTTGAAAAACCAAGCTAAGGCCCCTCCTTTGGACAGGACTCACTTCTCTTTGGGGAAGCGTCTAAAACAAGCCTTGCCCCCCAAAAGAGAAAGCATGGCCTCTCCAGGTACCAGCACCCACACACATGACAGAGTGCCCCACTCCAGCCTCCGTGGCCCTCTGCAGCCCTGCCCCAGCAATCCCTGGCTCCCCCACCCCCACCCCCAGGCCACAGCCCAGGGCCTGCAGCCACACACTCACCACACACTCTCCCCCAAGGAAGTCGGGGATCACTTCTTTATCTAGGTAGTCCACGAGGCCTCCGGGGCCCTGGTAATTGCTGCCACTGTAGATGAGGAACTTCTGCCTGGTGTTTTCATTGATGAAGGGGCTGATCTGAAGTGGGGGAGATGAGACAAGATGGAAAGGTATTTTTGGTTTTTTGTTTGTTATTGAGATGTAATTCACACGACAAGGAACTAACCATTTTTTCTTTTCTTTTCTTTTCTTTTCAAGTTTTTATTTAACTAATCCCTACACCCAGCATGGATGGGGCTCGAACTCACAACCCCGAGATCAAACGTCGCATGCTCTTCCAACCGAGAATTAGCCCTTTTAAAGTGAATTAACCCTTTTAAAGTGAACAATTCAGTGGCTTTAGTTCATTCACTATGTTATATAACTACCACTTTCCTGTAATTCCAAGACTTTTCTTCACCCCAAAAGGAAACCCCATTCCTTTTACACATTAATACACATTAGCAGTCACGCCCCACTCCCCTCCCCCCAGCTCCTGGAACCACCAGTCAGCTTTCTGTCTCTGTGGATTTGCTTGTCTGGACATTTCATAGAAATGGAATCCTCCAGTATGTGGCCTTTTGTGCCTGGCTTCTCTCCCTCAGCATGATGTTTTTTCTAGGTTCATCCACCTGGCAGCACAGATCATTACTCCATCCCTTTTTATGGCTGAATAATATTCTACTCTTTGGATGATCCTATTTTGTTTGCCCCAGATGGAAAATACTTTAACACCGAACTCGAAACTGCATGTCAATCCTTTTTTTTTTTTTTTCATGGCAACCCCTACCCCCCCACCCACGATGCTGGTGTGGTGTCTGACTCAACACACACGTTGGGGAAGGAAGGAAGGACTTAGCATTGGCAAAAGGTACAAGCCAATTGAGCAAGGAATGCTACAGGAACTGGGAATCCCACCTGTGTGGTCACTCTCCTTCAGCCTCCACCCGGGGAAGCAGTCACCTGCCGTCCTCGGCAACCTGGCTCCGTGCCACTGGCTTCCATCTGGTGTGGCCACTGGGCAGAGGAGGGGGTACAGCAGCAGGAGGTGGGAACAAAGAGAGAGGCCAGGGTACTTCTTCCCCCACTCCCTGCCGCCTCACTGCCCCTGGGCCCCCCCACCCCCTGCCACATTCCGGCTCTCATGAAGCTTGGTAACAATGCCATCTCCTCCCGTGGCACCACCAACCCCCCACCCCCACCCCCGGGTGTCAGGGATCACTGCAGGGTCTAGTCCCTGGGGCCTCTCCATCCTGCCCATACCTCTGCAAGGAGTTCTTTTATGTTATGTCCCCATTAAGCCATTGGGGTGAATCCCACTTCTGGCCAGCACCCTGAATGACTGGCTCCCACCCCTACCCAATACACATCTTCTTAGAAGTCTCCCAACAGCAAGAATTTAATTTTCACAAAGTTCAGGATATTTCAAGATAAAAAGCTTCAGTGGCAGGTCCTGCCTGTCCCTCCTGCAGCTCCTGCTCTCCAGCCCAGCCCCAGCAAGGCCCTGACGTAGCCACAGTGGCCAAAGAACGTTCTGTCCCAGAAGTCTGCTCACATCTTCTCCTGCTGACAACCCTCCATGGCTCCCTACTGCCCCAGGATGAAGTCCCACCTTTGCCACAGCCTGGATTCAGCAGCCACTGGTCCCTGAGCACTTTCCCAGCTTCTGCCAGGGCCACCGGCCTTTTTGCTCCTTTTTGTTCCAGCCACCCTGCACTGGTTTTTCAGTTTCTCAAAAGCATCACGTACAGTCCTGCCTCCAGGCCTTTGTGCTTACTGTGTGGGTTGCCTGACCCACCTGTCCTCCCCACCCTTCCCTGAAGGACTCCTGCTCCTTCCTTTGGTCTCAGCCACTTGTTACCTCCTCCGAGGGACCTTCCTCAGTTTCCCAGTCTAAATTACCCACCTGCATTACCCCCTGCCTGATTCAGCCTCTCCACGAACCCTGTAGGCCTCACGCCCTAGTCACAGGGAACCATGAAGCATTTCCTTGTGTGACGTTATCTGCTTTCTCTCTCCCCGCCCCGTCACAGTTGGGGAGGGATACAGTGTCTGGCACACAGTAGGTGCTTAGTGAAACACTGAATCCACTTAACTCTCAAATCTCGATCCTGATTGAACCTCAACTTATAGCAGCTCTTTCCAGGCTTTCTTGGGCACTGAATCCTCGGGGCACCGGGTATGTTCAGGGTGTGCAGGACTAGGGGTGGGGGGCTGGCACTCTGCACTGGCCTGTGGACCAGTAGCAAAGCCCCCAGGCAGTGGTTTTCAACTGTCAGTGACAACCCGATAGTGGCTGTGAGATCAATTTAGCACATGTGGCTAGCCAATTTTTTTAAATCTGAGAAAAAAAAATTTAATAGAGAGTATGTGCAAGCAGCAGAAAGGGGTGGTGGGGGGGAGAGAGAGAATCTTAAGCAAGCACAACATTCATTGCAAAGCCTGATGTAGGGCTTGATCCCACAACACTGGGATCATGACCTGAGCCAAAATCAAGAGTTGGACACTCAACCAACTGAGCCACCCAAGCACCTCCATGATTAGCTTATTTTTAATGGAATGGAATAAAAGAGCAAAAAGAGAGGAGCCTGGGTGGCTCAGTGGGTTAAGCATCAGACTTCAGCTCAGGTCATGATCTCACAGTCCATGAGTTCGAGCCCCGCGTCGGGCTCTGTGCTGACAGCTCAGAGCCTGGAGCCTGCTTTGGACTCTGTGTCTCCCTCTCTCTCTGCCCCTCCCCGCCTCATGCTCTGTCTGTCTCTCTCTCAAAAATAAAACGTTAAAAAAGAGAGAGAGAGAGAAAAGAGGATATTGCACATAGTTAATGTAACCATCGCTTGCGGATCTATTTCAGGTGTGTGTGTGTTTGCGTTGGGTGGTAATATAACATGTATTTCTTACTGTGGGTCTTGGGCAAAAAGGTTTCAAATCCCTGCAGCACAGGATCCCAACACTCCTCAGAGTCAGCTCACAGGAGCCCCAGGAACACTATACAATTCTGAGTGTGACCCAGCGTCCACAAAGCAGGACAAGAGATACATAAATCATGGTCTGTCCATATGGTGGAATAGTATTCGGCCATAAAAAGGAATGAAGTACTGATATGCTACACCACGATGCACCTGAAATCATTATGCTCAGTGAGAGAAATCAGATGCAAAATGCCTCGTATGATTCCGCTTCTGTGAAATATTTATAACAGGCCAATCCATAGAGACAGGAAGCAGACTGATGGCTGCCAGGAGCTGGGAAGCCGGGAGAGGAAGGAATGCTGATGGTACAGGGTTTCCCTTGGGGGTGCTGAGAATGTTCTGGAATTAGAAGGTGGGATGGTTGCACAGCTCTGGGAATATACTAAAAACCACTGAATTCTATACTTGGAAAGAGTGAACCTGATGAGTTACATCTCAGCAAAGCTATTATTTAGAAGATATGCCACCAGGAGCGCCTGGGTGGCTCAGTCGGTGGGGCGGCTGACTTCGGCTTGGGTCATGATCTCACGGTTCATGGGTTTGAGCCCCGTGCCGGACTCTGTGCTGACAGCACAGAGCCTGGAGCCTGCTTTGGATTCTGTCTCCCTCTCTCTCTGCCCCTCCCTGCCTTGTGCTCTGTCTCTCTCTGTCTCTGAGAAATAAATAAATGTTGAAGAAAAGAAGAAGAAGGAAGAAGAAGGAGGAGGAGGGAGGAGGAGGAGGGAGGAGGAGGAGGGAGGAGGAGAGAGGAGGAGGGAGGAGAGGAGGAGGAAGAAGAAGAAGGAGGAAGAAAAGGAGGAAGAAGGAGGGAGAAGGAGGGAGGAGAGGAGGAGGAGGAAGGAGGAGGAGGGAGGCAGGGGAAGGAAGGAGGAGGAGGGAAGAGGGGGGAGGAAAGGGGAGGAGAGGGGAGGAGGGGGGAGGAGGGGGGAGGAGAGGGGAGGAGGGGGGAGGAGGGGGAGGAGGGGGGAGCAAGGAGGAGGAAGGAGGAGGAAGAAGGAGGAGGGAGGAGGAGGGAGGAGGAGGGAGGAGGAGGAAGAAGAAGGAGGAGGGGGGAGGAAGGAGGAGGAGGAAGGAGGAGGAAGGAGGAGGGAGGAGGAGGAGGGAGGAGGAGGGAGGAGAGGAGGAGAAAGGAGGAGGAAGGATGGGGGAGAAAAAAGGAGGGGGAGAAGGGGGGAGGAGGAAGGAGGGGGGAGGAGGGGGGAGGAAGGAGGAAGAAGAAGGAAAGAGGAAGAAGAAGAAAGAAGGAGGAGGAGGGAGGAGGGAGGAGGAGGTGGGAGAAGAAGGAGGGGGGATGAGGAAGGAGGGGAGAAGAGAAAGGAGGAGGAAGGATGGGGGAGAAAGGAGGAGGGGGAGAAGGGGGGAGGGGGATGAGGAAGGAGGGGGGAGGAGGGAGGAGAAGGAAGGAGGAAGATGGGGGGAGGAGGGAGGGGGAGGGAGAAGGGAGGAGTGGGGGAGGTAGGAGGAGGGGGAGGGAGGAGGGAGGGGAGGGAGGAGGAAGGAGGAGGGAGGAGGAAGGAGGAAGGAGAAATGACACTGAACCAGCAGGCAGAGGGAACTCCCCCACCCCATCTCAGCCTGCACGGGGGAGGGGTCTGGCCCAGGCCCCTGCTCTCACCAGTGTCCAGAGCACCGGGAAGACGCGGGGGGCTCTCACGATGAGCAGCCGGCCCAGGGTCTCAGGGTAGTTGTCCTCGACCACCTCAATCATCCGCAGCAGGGCCTTCACCCCCGGCCGCCACAGATGCCGCATGTTGAGACCCTCCAGGTCCACCAGGCAGGTCCAGGAGCTGCGGCAGAGATGACCCCCTCACTGCAGCTTGCTCTGCCACATCCCAGGGCCCCCCGACAGCCTTGGTTGGTGGGGGGCCTCGGGAGCTGGCAGACAGGACAGAGAGGCTCAGGAAGCCAGGGCTGGGAGTAGAGGGGCGGAGGCCGTAGGACACTCTTGTGGATCCTACTCCCCACCCCAACCCTAGGCTGGGGAGGCCATGTGGTGAGGAGGCTCAGTGCATGGCCTCTAAGGCTAGTCACCCAAATTCAAGTGTCACCTCCATCCCCCGAGAGCTGTGTGACACAGGCAGCTTCCTCATCAGGACAGTGGCAGTGGCAGTAACATCTCGAGCAATTGTTAGGATTAAATGAGATAGTATATGTGAAGTTCTCTGCAAGGACAGGCCATAGAGTGCACTCCTTCAAAGCAAGTCATTGCTATCAATCGTTGAAAAGGCTCCGACTGCTAAATAGAGTGTAAGCGCCAAGAGCACTCACTCGCTCCAGAGCCAGACGGCCTGGATTCAAATCTCAGCGCTGCCGCTTGCTGTGTGGCCTTGGCCAAGTTACTTAACTTCTCTGTGCCTCCATTTCCTCAGGACTAATTCATTAGGAAAATGAGTGTTCTACTGCAGCAGCTAATCCCTGGGAGCCCCTCCATCCTGCCTTTGATCCTTCCATCCACACCGCTGCAAGGAGTCCCTCCTGACACCCTGTCATCTGAGCCATCTCAGGTGAATTCCACTTTGGATCAGGACCCTGATTTATTGATCGATTTCCCAGCCCAGCCAATGTACATCCCCTTAGGAAAGGCTCCAAACAGCAAAGGGACTCGATTTTCACAAAGATCAGGCCATGTGGGGATAAAAAGTGGCAGGTCCCACTGGCCCCTCCCTCCCAGACTGTAATAAGGAGGATGTGAGGCAGGTACTTCAACGAGCACTTGCTGCACAGCAAGTGTTACACACACATTTGTGTTCTCTCTCAACAGACGTGGCTTTTGATAATCCATGAAGACGCCTTGGGACTCATGATGTTATTCCCACATTACAGACGAGCAAGCTATAGTTCAGAAGGTTCGTGCCACCCTAAGTACTCATGCGGGAAACTGAGGAGTCTGGGGCAGTCGGACGAGGGTTACCGGATTGCCATGACACCTGTTGAGTCCGCCTGCCTGGGAGGCAGAGTCAAGGGACCTGGGATGGCAGAGTTGGCCTCAAAAAGCAAGGCCCAGGGCGTAACATCCTTGAGACCGAGGCAGACAGTAACTTACCCACTTAGCAACAACCTGGGATGAGCACAGCCACTCTGAGCCTCAGTTTCCCCCTCCATAAAGAACAGGGACAATAACAGGTCCTGCCTCACAGGATCACTGAACAAATTAAATGAGGACATTCCTGTAAAGTGCTGAGTCCATGCCCAGTGAAGCTTGGCTGTTTTTACTCTTTCAGGGGCATTTGCTCCTGGCGGGGGTTCTTACCTGATGGGACGGCCAAACTGCTTTGTGTTCCCTTCACATCTCTTCTGTCCTTCCTCGTTGACGGAAAGAACCTGGAAAGTAGAGAATGTGCTGGCAAACATTCACTTGGCTGCTCCCCCCACAGGCAGCCCTGGGGTCCGGGGAGAGAGGACCCCTACTCACATGCTTCAGCAGTGCCTCCTCCCCCACGGCCTTCATCAAGCCTTTGGTGTCCATGTGGCCCAGGCGCAGAATATAGAGGGGGCGGCCGTCTTTGCAGGGGAGGCCCCATAAAGAGAAGGGACATTATTTCAGGAGTGCTGGTGAGAGGGCAGGTCCAAACTTCCCTTCGGAGAAGGAGGTGCCAGGCTGTGGCTCAGCCTGCCCCTCCTGTCCATTTATTTGCGAATGCTCTACCCACTCCCAAGAGGGATTGATGCCAGTTACGGTGACAGAAGCAACGTGTTCAAGAGTCAAGGAGACAGACTGACATCACAGGGGAAACTGGGTGAGGGGCATGTGGGAACTCTGTATGGCCTTAGCAACATCTCTGAAAACCTGTCCTAACATTACACGTTTATCTGGAAGCTTTTTATTTTTTTTTTATTCTTTTTAATGTTTATTTATTTGAGAGAGAGGGACAGAGACGTGCTCACGTGCAAGTTGGGGAGGGGCAGGGAGACAGACAGGGTGAGAGAGAATCCCAAGCAGGCTCCACATTGTCGGCACAGAGCTCAACGCTGGGCTCGATCCCATGAACCGTGAGATCATGACCTGAGCTGAAATTAAGAGTCAGATGCTTAGGGTGCCTAGATGGCTCAGTTGGTTAAGTAACCGACTCTTGGTTTCAGCTCAGGCCATGATCTCACAGTTCATGGGATTGAGCCCCACATCAGGCTGTGCGCCGACAGTGCAAAGCCTGCTTGGAATTCTCTCTTTCCCTCTCTCTCTGCCCCTTCTTCACTTAGGCTCTCTTGCTCTCAAAATAAATAAATGAACATTAAAAAAAAAAGAATCAGACACTGGATGAACTGAGCCACCGAGGCACCCCTAAAGCTTTTTAAAAAAGAAAATATGAACCATGTTATGAAGGAGTATGGAGAGAGTGGATGACGTTGGTTCTTAGCTTTCTATCAGCCAAAGCAAATAGGAAAAATAAGGAATTACATACTAATACAATCGATTCTTGTTATTCATGGTAGTGATGTTTTCCAGAGTCACCTTGAACACTGAATCAGGAAGTACTAAAGCATCGCTTCCAGGAAAAATATGGGGTAAGGTCCTTGCGAGCCTCTAGACACAACATTTTTGTCAACTGATCAATACATAACCTTGTTCTCTGTGTGTTTCTATTTAAGGACACCTTATTGAGTATATATTGTTGATTCATTAACATTGAACTCATTGCCAGCAGCATCACACTAAGCCTGAAGGAAGCTTATCTAACATTTTCTCCATGAGTCACAGCCTTCTTGTGCTTTGAAACACTAGCCAGCACTCCTGTATTATGCCTGGGGGCCATTTTAAGCACCAAAATCACCCCCAAAATGCAAAAAAAAAAAATGTAGCACTAAGTAGACTTTAAAAAGGACTCTTGTTAACAGTGTAAGAACTGAAAAAAAGAAGGACATCTCGTTCAACCTCAGCAGGGGACACACAGGCCAGATGACTCTGACTTTTCGCCACTCTACACGTGTTCATAATTGACCACAAAAGCACCCTGAGTATTGACTTGGGGGTTACAAATACATTGTGGTGAGGAGGCAAATTCACAATATGGAATCCATGAGTAATGAGAATTGACTATATATTGAAGTGTCCCAACCGGTCCTTTAGGTGAGTCAAACACTCACCCTAATCAATATATACAAATTTTTACATCAAGGGCAGTTTAATAAAAAACTAAGAGGGGCGCCTGGGTGGCTCAGTCGGTTGAGCATCCGACTTCAGCTCAGGTCATGATCTCACGGTTCGTGAGTTCGAGCCCTGCGTCAGGCTCTGTGCTGACAGCTCAGGGCCTGGAGCCTGCTTCAGATTCTATGTCTCCCTCTCTCTCTGCTCCTCCCCTGCTCACACTCTGTCTCTCTCTCAAAAATAAATAAAGATTAAAAAAAAAAAAAACTACAGAGAAGACCTATCTTTAAAAAAAAAAAAAAAACTGAGAGAGAACTTATTTGTAGCAGGTTGAATAGTGTCCTCCAAAAATTCACGTCCACCCAGAACCTCTGTATGTGATCTTATTTGGAAACAGTCTGCAGATCAGATTGTTTAGGACCTCAAGATGAAATCCTACTGGATCAGTGTGGGTCCTAAATTCAGTGACCTGAGGTCTTTATAAGAAGAGAGGACACACAGGCACCCAGAAGGAATCCACGTGAAGACAGGCAGAGTGTGGGTATACAGCCACAAGCCAAGGAACGCCTGGGGCCACGAGGAGCTGGAGGAGGCAGAGAGAGATTCACCGCAGGGAGCACAGCCCTGCCCACACCTTGATTTGGGGTTTCTGCCTCCGGAACTGTTGGCAGATACCTCTCTAAGGCACCCGGCTTGTTGTAATTTGCTACGGCATCCCCAGGGCGCTGATGCATGCCCATGCAGCCATTATGTGTGGGGGTCCCCATGATCAGAAGTAAGGGTGGGCTAACGCTGCCTCTGCATGGAGAAATGTTGCCTCAAGCCCACATGTCTCTTCCAGCCCTACTTTCCTCATGGCTGGGTGAACCCCAAGGGCATCTCCAGATGCCCAGAAGAGTCAAAAGGAAAAATAATAAGATCCCAATGTGAAAAGTGGCCCCCTATGCGTTCTGTAGGTAAAGGGACGCACCTATGTCCTGGTAGTGCCAGCCCCCCGCATAGAATTCCTCCAGGAGAGCAGGGGGTCGCCAGGTCTGAAGGAGGAAATCCACCTGGTGCTGCTTTCGCCAGCTCAGGGACAGGCGCAGCATCTCCCGGGCCTTGTCCAGGTGGAAGTCACGAGCCCGCAGGAACCGAAGGATGTGTTCATCTTTGGGAATCTGAGACAAGAAGGGTAAAGCCTGTAGAACGGTAGTCCCTCACCCAGTAGAGAAGACTGTGGAAAATTAGTTCTCCTGTCTTCTCTGCAAAATATATAGCTCGGAAAAGGACCGCACACTCCACCGCGAACGACACAGCCAAGGGGCGGGCTGTAGTGAAAATCTGTGAGTTTGGGCTGCCAGACATTTCTCCCTCTTCAGGCATCTCTTTGCTTCTGGGGAGCTACGTGTCCTCCCCACGCCCCAGCACCAGTGCCGGTTTTAGCTGGTGTTGCCAGTCAGCATTCCACTCCCATGGCCTCAGCGGTGGCACAATCCAATCAGAGCATTTAGACAATTTAAATCAGAAGAACGGGACGTGAAGCCCTTTCTCTGCGGTGGTAAAGGTGAGCCTGCAGGTTATGGGGAGCCCCAGCTCCAAGCTCAACGAGGAAGGAAGTCTGGCGGGGATGAAGCAGAAGTAAACAGATACAAGAGCTCAGCGGCCCCGACCGCATGGGAGTCCTGATTCGGGATATCCCTGAGACAGGCTACATGGCCCCCTGGGCTGAATGATGTCCCTTCCAAATTCATGTCTACCCAGAACCTCAGAATGGGACCTTATATGGAAATGAGTCTATCCGGATATAATTAGATAAAGTGAGGTCATATTGGAGTAGGTGGGCCTTCCTGTGTTTGGACACAGACACAGGACACATGGAGGAAAAAAGACCACGTGATGGTGAAGGCAGACACTGGAATGACGTATCTACAAGCCAAGGACTGTGGCAGCCACCAGAAGCCAGGAAGGGGGAGGCATGATACAGACTGTCTCTCAGAGCCTCCAGAAGGCTGGAGAAAAGGCAGGCTCCAGAACCCTGACCACACCTTGATTTCAGGCTTCGGGCCTCCAGCACTGTGAGGATAAGTTTCTGTTGTTTGTAGCATTTTCTTTCAGCAGCCTTAAGAAATTAATACATCCCTCTCAACAGTTTGTTATATGAGCCAATAAATAGCCCCCTCCTCCTTTTTTTTTTTTTTTTTTTTGCCTTGACTCAAGCTGTGTTCCTACCACATATAACCCAGAGTCTAATTCATAGGCCGAGGTGACAAGTTAAGTCCCTGCCAGCTCGCCTTCCTTCCCTCGGGCAAATATTGACAGGCAAGAGAAATCCAGCCCCAGTAAAGGCTCCCCTGCCCTGAGTGCTCATCCGAGCCAGACATGACTGTAGGCATTTTATGTGGATCGTCCCTTGTAATTCAGTCTAGGTGATGTATGCTAGCATTATCCCCCTTTCACAGATGAGAAAACGAGCAGACAGGTTAAATCACAGCCCAACATGAAAGCAACATCCTTGTCTGCACCCCACACACACGCAGCATGGGGAGGGGATAGGGAGGAAGGGCAAGCTCAAATTTCTCATTCAACAGAGCTGAAGGTCAAGTCCATGCTTGGGACCTACATGCATGGTGGACATTCCTGTTATGGGGCTTAGAGTCTGGAGCCATTTTGGGTTGTCACAACTGGGGAAGAAGAGCTCCCGGCATCTAGTGGTGGAGGCCAGGATGCTGCGACACCCAACAGGGCACACCCCACCCCATAAAGAACTGTCGGGCCTCAAATGTCAACAGTGCAAAGGATGAGAAACCCTGCAGTCAACGGTATGCACAACATGCATTACAGATACATGAGACGATACAGGATAAAAAGAAGGCAAAATACAAGTTTTCAGAACTGCTGATTACATCAGCCTATTTACCTGGCCCTTCCTCCCCCAGTGCCTGGGGTGAGTGGCTGTCATTGAACATGGTCTGGTAGGCCCCAGCTCTGCACCCACCTTGCCTTTGTGGGTCTCCTGCAGCCAGTGTCGCAGCTGGATGAGGCAGCTCTCCTGCATGGGTGTGAGATGACCCAGGCAGCGCTCAATGTAGTCTGCATCTAGCTTGTCCCCTGCAGGAGAAGGTGGAGGCATTCAGGACCAGAGGGCGATGCCACTGTCTTTACCACATGGTCTACCCTTTCTGGAACCCTCGCCTCATTGGCCGCCTCAGATCTGAAATGCAGTTCCAAGCCGTACGGTGGCCCTTTCACCCAAGAACAGCCACATGGGCTCCACATCTTCTGGTCTTGCTGGCCCTTTCCAAGGGGTTTCTGAAAACTCATGGTGGGGCCAGCTTGGATCTCACAGTGGCAAGTGATTTGTCTCCTCTGACTTCGGACATCAAGCTAATTCCCACCCCCTGGAGCTACCCAATCTCTGAAGATAATTAACAATACGCACTCATATTTCTAGACATGCACCATCTCAGTGAGTTGTCTCGACGCCCCAGTGAGGCAGGCACACTACTGTCCCCACTTCACAGAAGACAAAACTGAGGCCAAGACAGGTTAAGTAGCGAGTGGATGCATGTGGTGCACCGAGCATACAAGAGATGGTCAGTAAATACAGTTCCTTTTGCCTTCCCACCTCCCAGCCCCTCTGTGGGCTAGAGGCCTTTTGTAGACGGAGCCCTGACCCCAAAATACAGCCCGGGAGCTGCACGGATCATTCCAAACACTGTTCAGTCCTGTCCTGCACAATGGGACTGTTTGGGGGTCAGCATGTGCGGGCATTTAGAGGCTGGGCTCAACCTGAGGTCCCACTGCCCACTCTTTAAAATTTGTTTTTCAACATTTATTACTTTTGAGAGACAGACAGAGTGTGAGCAGGGGAGGGGCAGAGAGAGAGGGAGACAAAGAATCTGAAGCAGGCTCTAGGCTGCAGCTGTCAGCACAGAACCGGACACAGGGCTCGAACTCACAAACCATGAGATCGTGACCTGAGTCGAAATCAGACGCTTAACCGACTGAGCCATCCAGGCGCCCCACCCATTGCCCACTCTTAACTGTTGAGGTGGCAGATGCTGGCATGGTGAGGCACACCAGCATGTTAGCATCTCCGCAGTGGGTAGACGGTCCACAAAGAGCAGCCCCCATGAGTGTAGCCTGTTCTTTGTGTTCAGGTGGCACAATACGAAAACAAATGGAATGTGTGTACCTCCAGCAGCAGGACCCAATGGTTCCCTCTAAAACAAGAAAAGTCCAGGGCTGGAGGTCAGCAGGCATCTGGGTAAACAGAAGCAGGAGGGATGCTGGTGGTGTATGGGGACAGGTGGCGTCCAGACCCCCCAAACAGAGTGGTCAGAAGGGGAGATGCTGGAGACGGTAAGGAGGGGTGGACAGGATGAGAGAGAGAACACAAGGGAGACAGGAGATACCAGCATCCTTCCGGCCTCTATGCGGCTGTGAAGGCCCCTTTCTCCTGAGCACAAAGGCTCAGTGATTCAGAGCAGGGTGGAAGGGGGGTGACTCTGCCTCTCGCCAGCCATCCTGAGCACAGTGCAGAGGGCGAAGGAAGGAAAAGCCTGGCGTAAAATTAGGGTAAAAGTCATGACCACCAGACAATGTGTGCAAGAAGAGGCAGAAGATTTAATTTTTCTAATATTTAAAAAAATTTTTAACGTTTATTCACTTTTGAGAGACAGAGACAGAGCACAAGCAGGGGAGGGGCAGAGAGAGAGGGAGACACAGAATCCAAAGCAGGCTCCAGGCTCCGAGCTGTCGGCACAGAGCCCCATGTGGAGCTCAAACCCACGAACTGTGACATCATGATCTGAGCCGAAGTCAGTCGCTTAACGGACTGAGCCACCCAAGCGCCCCTAATTTTTTAAATATTTTAAAAGTTCACATACAACAGCAGCCAGCTAGCACAGAGTTGGTACAGAATAAATATTTGTGAATGAATGAATTTTGTTCTCCCTACATAATGCCCCAGATGTAATTTACTGGTTATGTGGCATATCTCTAAGAAAGCCAAGCCTGACATTTCAGTGACCCCAAAAGAATGAATCGTCATGAGCACAAATGCACAGAGCTAAAACTGAACTCAGGGAGTATGTGTAGTTTTGTGTCCTAGGGTTTTTTTTTTAATTTATTTAAAATTATATTGTAAATATTTCCCATTATCAATAAAAGTCGAAAATATGACAAAAGGCTAATTGCCTTACATATGAAGAGTTCTTACAAAGCAATGAGAAATCAATGGTCAGGGATGCCTGTGTGGCCCAGTTGGTTAAGCCTCCAACTTTGGCTCAGGTCATGATCTCACGGTTTGTGAGTTTGAGCTCCACATTGGGCTGTGTGCTGACGGCTTGGAGCCTGCTTCAGATTTTGTGTCTCCCTCTCTCTCTGCCCCTCCCCCACTCGTGCTCTGTCTCGTTCTCTCTCAAAAATAAATAAATAAAAATTTTTTTTAATTAAAAAAAGAAAGAAATCCATGGGCAAACAGGAAAATAGACAAAGTACAAGAACAGAGAGATTCACAAAAAAGCCATATGGAGTCACTAAGCATGAGAAAATAATATTTGGCCTCATTCATGAGGAAAGACCTAATCACTAATTTACTAGAGGTCACTTTTTGCTTTCAGAAGTTTAAAACATTTAATAATAGTCTCGTGGGGAGCCAGAGTGAAGTCAGGAATAGACATAGCTACACACTTTTGGGGGAACATTGATTAGTACAACCAATCTTTGAAGGTCTAACTGGTAAATCTGCCAAAATTTTACCTGCATATAACCTTTGACCCAGCAATTCAACTGTAAAAATTTTATGCTATAGGGGTGCTTGGCTGACTCTGTGGGTGGAACATGTGACTCTTAATCTCAGGGTTGTGAGGTCAAGCCCCACGTTGGGGGTAGAGATTATTTAAAAATAAAATCTTAATGGGGCACCTGGGTGGTTCAGTCAGTTAAGTGTCTGACTTCAGTTCAGGTCATGATCTCATGGTTCATGAGTTCAAGCCCCACATCAGGCTCTACACTCACGTGCAGAGCCTATTTGGGATTCTCTGTTTCCCTCTCTCTCTGTGCCTCCCCAGCTGGGGCTTTCCCTCTCTCAAAACAAGTAAGTAAACTTAAGTACAAAGATACACTACATTATTTCTATGTTTTAAAAACTGGAAACCTCACGTCCATAAAGAGAAGACTAGATAAATAAACTAACAAAAATAATAATAAATGTTTATTTTTTAAGTTTATTTATTTATTTTGAGAGAGAAATAGAGAGAGAGAGCAAGCAGGGGAGGGGCAGAGAGAGAATCCTAAGCAGGCTCCATGCTGTCAGTGCAGAGCCCAACATGGGTCTTGAACCTGCAAACCATGAGATCATGACCTGAGCCGAAATCAAGAGTCAGATGTTTAATTGACTGAGCCATCCAGGTGCCCCAATAATAAATGTTTATTAATAAATGAGTTATGGTGCAGCCACACCATGAAATACCGCAAAGTGCTGAAAAAGATGCACTGACATAGAAAGCTGTTCAAGCAACATTAGTAAATGAAAAAAAGCAAAACATCAAGCAGAATGTGTAATGTTGGCTCAGCATAAATTATACAGGTATGCATGCCTGTATATACACATGTGTGTATACGTATGTACATATATATGGCTAGGTAGTTTCACGAAATACGACCACAAAATTAGTATTGCCTCCAGAGAGAAGAAAAGAGTCTTACTTCCTCATTTACATCTTCCAAGAAGTTTGAATATTTCTTTCTACCATCTCCATACATTACTCATATAATTAAAAATAGTAATAAAACCAGAGAAAAGGGCAGCCCTGAGGCACCAGATCAGGTCAATTCCTGATTTAGAAATAAACCAGTTCTGGCTCTTGGGCCGGAAGGAAGGAAGAGAGGGTAAAGCAGCGGGAAAGGGCGGAAGCTGAGTCTTTCCAGTTCGTAGACCCATTCCCAAGGGGACCCGCAGCAACTCTTCCCGCGCGGAGTGAGCAAACACAAAGCAGGTTTCCAGGGACTGGGGCAGTTGTGGGGGGCACAAGGGTACAGGCCTGGCCCGCTGGCTTCAGCCACAGGGACCTACCGTCTGTAACCACCACCTCAGGCGCAGGGCCTGGAGCACCAATGGGCCCGTCAACCTCCAGGGAGCCCGGATCCCTCGGCCCAGCCTGGGAGCGGGCGTCCTCCTCTCGGACGGGGGCAGGCGTCCATCGGGGAATGTGAGAGGTGCCCTGGGAGATAAGCTCGTTCAGGTAATGTTCAATCACCTCCTTCCCCTGGAAGCCAGAGAGACCAGAGGCATATGAGCCGCAGGGCAGGAGAGCAGGGATAACCTCATCAGCCTGGGAGTCACCCCCACCTGGCTGCAGCCCCACCCCTGACACGTAGCTATGGAGAACTTGAAATGTGGCTGGTCCAAATGGAGATGTGCTGTGAGCGTCAGATATGAACCGGATTTCCAAGACTTAGGACGGAAAAAAGAATGTAAAATAGCTCATTGGTAGGTTTTCTATAGGTAACATGTGGGTTAAAATACATCGTTGAAATGAATTTCACCCGTTTCATTATGCGAAAAGGCCTCTCAGGGACAGGTCTGAGAGCCTTACACAGCAACCAGTTTTAACCAGGAAAAAGCACCACAGAATGCCCCTTCTCTGTCCAGAGTTCACTACACAAGCCCCAAACATCAGGGAGCATCTGGATAATGATTATGGTGCCCCCATTTCAGGCCAGGTGGTTTCCACTCATTATCTTGTGTGTTATGGTCATTGTTAGGATACTCACTCTATGGATGAAAAGACTGAGGCCAAGGAAGGTTAAGGATCGATCTTGCCCGATGTCACTTGGGTTGTCAGGTGTCAGAGCAGGTTTTGAACCAGGCTCTGAGGTCTGTGTACCTTCCTCCCTGTGACTGATGGAGCCCACCCCTTACCCTCTTGACGTTAGCTGTGTACTGCTTCATGGCGATCTTCTCCAAGGCACTTTCGAAGCCAAAGAAGGACCGGATGTCGAGCGAGGCGGATTGCTCAAAGCAAGTCCACTCTTCATTCTCGGGGTGGACCTGAAAGCCAGGCAGCCACAGTGACAAGTCTCATTGTGGGGGATGCAGTGCCCCCCCTCAGGGCTCTCTTGGTGATCTGGGCCCAACCAGAGCAGCTGTGGACAGCATGGCAATACCGGAGTGGGGGGGCAGCAACCCCACCCGGAGAACAATGCCAAGTGTTAGAGAACAAAGAGCCTTCTCATGAGGGGCTGGAAGGAAGTGGGTCTGGCATCTGCAAGCCTGTCCCTTAAAAACTGTTCTATAATGATATATTTAAATGAGTAATATATTTAGGGGCACCTGGGTGGCACAGTCGGTTGGGTGACTGGCTCCTGGTTTCGGCTCAGGCCATGATCTGATGGTTTGTGAGTTTGAGCCTCACGTCAGTCTCTGCGCTGACAGTGTGGAGCCTGCTTGGGAATCTCTCTCTCCCTCTGTCTGCCCCTCCCCAACTATCTCTCACTCTATCTCTCTCCCTCAAAATAAACTTTATAAATGAGTTAATGTACTTAATATATAATTATATGTAAGTTATATATAACTATTACATATTTTAAATATATATTTTAAAGTATTTATTATGTTACATATTTATTGTAAACAAATACACACACACACACACACACACACGGACAAACTTTGTTGACAGAGCTTCTATGCAGACCCAGACTTAGTCCCTCTCAAACTTTCCTGGGCAGAAGTATTACCAGGGAGTCTGTGAAACATGCAGATGCTGGGCACCTGGATGGCTCAGTCGGTTAAACATCCGACTTCAACTCAGATCATGATTTCACAGTTTGTGAGTTCAAGCCCCGTATTGGGCTCTGTGCTGACAGCTCAGAGCCTGGAACCTGCTTCAGATTCTGTGTCTCCCTCTCTCTGCCCCTCCACGGCTCATTCTTTCTCTCTCTCTCAAAAATAAATACACATTTAAAAAAAATTTAAATATGCAGATGCCTGGGCCAAATAGGTCCAGGGCAGGGCCTGAAAACCTGCATTTCCCAAGCAGCCTCAGTGACGCTAATTCAGCGGTTGGTAGAACTCATGCTGAGAAATATGCACTAAATACATATTATAAATGCACTAAAAGTGATTTATAAAAAGCTGCCACCCACACAACTCCCTAGAGGTAAGCATTGGAATATTCTGGGTCCAATTCCCAGAGGAGCTGGAGGTGTGGAAAGAAAAAGCAATGGGCATTTACTGGACACCTGCTGTATACTAGGCACCATGCCAAATGCTAGAGATGGGACAGATACACAAGGCAATGCCCCCCCCCATAGGGAAGGCTCTAATGAACCATAGTTACAACACTGGAGTTATCATCATGAAAACTAGCATTCGGGATCTAGCACAGGCTAAAGGAGCTTTACCTACATTGTCTTATAGGCTCTAGCCAGCACCGGATGAGGCGGGCTCTGCTGACAGGTATGCAAGGGGTGGCCTGGGGAGGGGAAGCAACTTGCCCAACATCATTCAGCAAGGAGGTGGCAGAGCTGGGCTCCATCCCAGCAAACGCCTCCAGGCTCCTCCCTCACTCCAACCCGGGGGCAGCAGGACCCTGCCCCTGCAGCCCCCATTCTCAGACTTCACTCATCCACCTATGGGTCTTCACACATGCTGTTCCCACCCCAGAACTCTCTTCCCAGCCCTCTCATCCACCAGCTCTCAGCTTGGTGGCTTCAGTGGGACACTGTTACCTAACAGAGTGCCTCTCCTCTTATTTTCCCTAATCCTGTCTTCTGGATCCCTTCTTAGTATTTGTGAAGTTGTAAGATTACGTTGACCTTTTTTCTTGTCTGTATCTGCCACTGGAATGGAGGTCCTTGTGAGAACAAAGGTCAGGGGGACTAGTCCGTGCTCTGGCCGGATGCCCAGCACATAGTAGGTGCTCAGTCAGTGTGTACTGGAGAATAATAATAATTACTATTAATGATCTGAAAAGGTAACACACATACAGGGCTTGGTACGTGCCAGGCCCTCTTCTAAGGGGTTTCGGATACTTTTCTTCCCCTACTTCTCACCACAACCCATGTGGGAGGTGTCATCATTAACCCCATTTTACAGATGAAGAAACTATAGGGGCCGCTGGATGGCTCAGTCGTTTAAGGGTCTGACTTTGGCCTAGGTCATGATCTCATGGTTCGTGGGTTCGAGCCCCGCGTTGGGCTCTGTACTGACAGCTCAGAGCCTGGAGCCTGCTTCGGACACAGAGCCTGTGTCTCCCTCTCTCTCTGCCTGTCCCCTACTCATGATCTGTCTCTCTGTCTGTCAAAAATAAATAAACATTAAAAATTTAAAAAAAAAACGTAAATGAGCCTCCCTTTCAAGGAGGAAGAAAAGGACAGAGAGAAGAGGGAGGTGGAGGCAGGTTGCCAGCTTTCCCCAATAAAATACAGGATGCCATATTTGAATTTCAGATAAACAACGAATAATATTTTGGTAAGTATGTCCCAAGCGGTATTTGAGGCTATTTAAACAAACAGAAAAGTATCAGCTGTGTATCTAAATTGCAGATGTAAGTGAGTGTCCTGCAATTTATCCGACAAGGCCCTGGGAGCAGGGGAGAGGCAGCCAGGCTGATGCGTGGACTGCAGGACACAGGAAGAGGGCGGGACGCAGGAAGGGGGCGGGACGCAGGCTTACAGTGTAGCTGCAGTTCTCGTTGACCACCACGCGGTTGGCGAAGGTCTCATTGTGGGCTTCAATGAGGAGGGTCCTCTCCCTCCAGTTCAACACGTTTCTCTGCACAAAGACCACGTGCTCTACGCCGGCAATCTGCAAGGGAAGGAGCAGCGAAGGGGGTGGGGGCTGCTGG
This sequence comes from Panthera tigris, assembly GCF_018350195.1. Classification (NCBI taxonomy): domain Eukaryota; kingdom Metazoa; phylum Chordata; class Mammalia; order Carnivora; family Felidae; genus Panthera; species Panthera tigris. The sequence continues at coordinate 37,221,223 of NC_056675.1, forward strand.
ATACCAAGACTCACCAAGACCCCAAGACCCCGCGCCTGCCCACCAGCCGGCAGTATCCCGTACCCAGCCCAACACCCGCAAACCCCAAGACCCCCTGTGCCCCACCCGGAGCCTGCCCATAAGCCCCAGCCCCAGTCCCTAGCTCCTAGGGCTTTGTCCTTCCCAGACCGGCCCTCCGACCTAGAACGACCGCCCCCTTTCCGCAGGCCCCAACCCCAACCCCAGGACGTGTACCACCAGCACCTACACTCATATGCATACTCACTGGCTTCACCACCTGAGCCCGCCCCCAGATCCCCCCCTTTCCAGTCCCCTCCTCCGTGGGGCCCCCCGGCACTTCTGGGAACCCCTCCCCACCCACCTTGCGCAGCAGCCGCGGGGCCTCCACGCGCAACCTGCAGCTCCGCTCCACCACGTGCACCGCCCCGTCTGCGCTGCGGGACTCGCGCAGGACCTCGCTGCCCAGGAAGACGGGGATCTGCGGGCAGGTGGGGAAGCGCTTCTCATAGGCCTACGGGCAGAGGGGGAGTGAGTGTCAAGGGGGCTGGGGGCCCTAGCCTCCTCCCTCCTGCTGGGCTGGGGGCTCTAGCCTCCTCCCTCCTGCTGGGCTGTGGTCTCCTTTACAAGAGCAGACACCTGTTTAAGAGCTGTGACACACCAGTGCCTGAGCAATGATTTGCAACTCACTCTTTGGATTTGCATTTGAGACTTCACCCTCAGAAGAAAAAGTGAGCTTGCCTGGAACATTTTAAAAGAAGGCATCTTTCAGAAAAACACTCTGGACGTAATCTAACACCTCTTCATGATAAAAACACTCCACAAATGAAGAATAGAAAGGAACATCTTCAACCTGATAAATCACAGTTTAACATCATACTCCATGCCAAAAGATGGAATGCTTTCCCCGTAAGATCAGGAACAAGGCAAGGATGTCCACTCTGGCCACGTCTGTTCAACATTGTCCTGGAGGTTCCAGCCCTGGCAGTTAGGAAAGCAAAAGAAATACAAGGCATCCAGTTTGGAGGGCGAGAGTCTGTGCCCCGTTCCAGAAGTGCCAGGGTAGGAGCCTCCGGGGTAAGCCGGCATCCATAGCTGACTGTATGCAAATGGGGTCTGCTCCAAGAGCCTGTCACAGTCCACGTGCCCCGGAATCAGGATCAAAGCAGCTCCAAAAATAGTGCAGGCATCTGAGGACACGCACCTCCTCCCCCATCCCTCCCGGCTCCTCCCAGCTCAGAAGGGCAGAGGCGAGGGAGGGGCAAGGAAGAGATGGAACTGTGCCTGGTGCCCTTAGTGTCACCCCAGGCCCCACAAGGCCAGCCCAGTGCATCTTCCTGCCATATGTTGAAGCTGCTTGCCTTGTACAGACACAGCAGACACACCAGGGTTAGAATAAGGAGCCCCTGTTCCCCAGGGGAGAGTGCGCAGTAGGCAGGCACTTATCAGAAGCCTGCATAGCCTGCGGACAAAGCCAAGTGGGCAAATTCTGTGCTGGTGGCCACAGTTCTACTTCCTCCCGACAGAGGCACATCCTTTCTTTCTCTAAGCCTCTTTTACCACCTGGAAAATGGGTATATCCCAAGCTTGCCTCCCAGAGTATGAAACCCAAGTTCAAGCTCGCCGGGCGGTTCACTGAAGGCAACCAGAATTTTCATTCCCCAGGCAACAAGACTCAAATGCAGCAGAACACAGGTCTGCAAAAACTGCTCCTGACCAGCCCTATCTGAGTACTTCCTTGGGATCCAATGCAGGAGGGAGCCAGAGGCGCTGGCCTGGGCCCACCTCTGTGACAGGCAGAGGGATGTTGACATTTTTTGAAAGCATGTGGAAGGAAAGGGGTGCGTGTTTTGGAACTGGACAGGCTCAGTTCATGTCTCTTCTACTTTCTCACTGAGGGACCTTGGGCAAGTCACTTGCCCTCTCTGAGCCTCTATTTCCTCATCTGTAAAATGGGATGGTGAGGAGGTCACCAGATGTTGTCTCAGAGGAGTTGGCACTCGAGGAGCCTTCACTGTGCTCCTCCAGCTGTGTATTTTCTTCCATTTCGTCCTCTGAATGGCATCCTCATTTGACAAATGAAAAAACTGGAACCCAGAGAGGCCAAGTAACTAACCCAAGGTCACACAATGAAAACTGGTGAATGTGGATTTGAATCCCATTGTGGCCCAGTACCCCACTCCTTCAGGAACACCTTGCTCAGCAGCTCGCTTGTTCTCCTGGGCAGCTGGGAAACAGCCAGGCATTGTCCCTGGGGCCCTGTGGTCACAATTTCCCCCTTCTCCACACTTAGTACTTCAACTCCTACTGGCGGCGGCCACACTGCCCTTGAGTTTCTGCACTTCCTCTGACTATTCTACAGTCTCTCCTTCTCCCCGGATGAAATGACGTAGTCAGAACAGCCTAGATGCTCAGAATGTGTCCCACACTCCTTGCTGTGGCCAGCCAGGCTCCAGGCAATCTCTCCCACTAGCCACCTTCACTCCGCTCCAGCCACGCCAGCCTTGCTATTTTTCTTTTCTTCTGCTTTTTTTAATGTTTATTTATTTTTGAGAGACACACAGAGTGTGAGCAGGGGAGGGGCACACACACACACACACACACACACACACACACAATCTGAAGCAGGCTCCAGGCTCTGAGCTGTCAGCACAGAGCCTAACGCGGGGCTTAAACTCACAAACTGTGAGATCATGACCTAAGCCGAAGTCAGACACTTAACTGGCTAAGCCACTCAGGTGCCCCCGACCTTGTTCTTTCTAAAACACATTTTTATGGGTTCACTTGTGCCCCCTTCCCGCCACCAACAAAATTCATGTGTCCTACCCAGTACCTCTGAATGTGACCTTATCTGGAAATAGGTCGTCGCAAATGTAATTAGTTAAGATGAGGTCATACTAGAGTGGGGGTGGGGGGAGAGACTGCTAATCCAATATGACTGAGGGACATTTGGTCACAGACACTCATATAGTGTCTTCACCATGTCAAGATGAAAGCACAGGTTTGGGTGATTCCTCTACCGGCCAAGGACTCCAAAGATTACCAGCAACACCAGAAGGTAGGAGAAAGACATGGAACCGATTCTCCTTCAAGCCTGCAGAGGGAACCTACTCTACCAACACCTTGATCTCTGGCGTTTAGCCTTCAGACTGTGGAGTAAAAAAGTTTCTGCTGTTTAAGCCACCCAGTTTGTTGTACTTTTTATTATTTACTTATTTATTTTTGTGGTACTTTTTAATGTCAGCTCCGGGACACTCATGTGCCCACCACCTGTTCCTACCATAGAGCCTTTGCACTGGCCATTCCGTCTGCTGGGACCACTAATCAATTTACTTGATAGTGAAGGAAGAAGAAGGCTTGAGTAACTGGGGTTTCCAGAGAGGTAGGACAGCTGGACCGGGGGGCTGAAGAGATGCTCTGGCTTCAGGGACTCGTCTGTGCTGGTCCTTCTTTGTGGGACATCTTCCCCCACCTTCTCCCCTGCAAGACTGTCTTCTTCCCTATTCTGTCCTTTTAGCCCATTCATTTCCTCAATACCATTTTTCACATCCTTTAGCCATGTACTCACTTGTGTGTTGTGTGCCAGAGGCCTGGGCTACATGTTTTTCCACAGCACTGACCTCACACATGCCTGTCTCAGTTCTTGGGACACACTAGGGCTAATAAATGCTCACAAGCAAAGAAAAAAATAACTTAAACTTGCTGGTGATCCAAAAAGCCCCAGAAAGGTGTCCTGGGAGGGGAATGACAGGCCATGGATTCAACGCATGCATCCAAGGAAGGCTGACTTCCTGTTGTAACAAACCTCTTGTCAGAAGAGCTCCATCTGGAGCCCCCAGATAACAGCAGAGGGCAGAGGGCTGGGCGGCAGCAGATGGGTGCGTGGGCACAACTGTCCCTGACCCTGAAAGGGAAGGTGCTACCTTCCTCAAGTAAGTAATGGCTGCTGCATCGATGGAGACATGCCAGGCACTGGAGAGGGGAACGGCCAGAACTCAGGCTCCATCCAGAAGGTGGGGGCCCCAAAATACAGGGTCCATCCAGTGGCATATCTCCAGCCAGAGAGTCCCTGGGGTTGTGAGGTCCAGTGTCAGACATTGTTGCTATGATATTTTTAGGGCGCTAACTGCATTTCTTTGCAGTGGCCCGAGATGGGAATTAGAATTTCCCCATTTTACAGATAAGCAAGTGGAGGTTTGGGAAGGCATCACACAGTCAGTAAGTGGTGGGGTTGGAGCACAACCGGTCTGACCCAGACCTCAGCCCTGAACCACTCTGCCCTGCCCCTCAGGGGACTTTAGCTACATCACAAGCGTCCAGAGTCTGGAAATGCTGAGTCCTGCTGGCCTAAAACCTGTGAGTCAGGGGCACCTTTGGTTTTGGCCCATCATAGGGTCTTAGAGGATCAAACAGTCCACAGGATCCTCTCTGCGGACTCCTGTTCCCACAAATCAGGCCTGAGTTTCTCTGTGCCGAATACACACATGGTTTGGCCCCCTCAGGGACACAAAGTGGCAGAAGGGATTCAGTTACAGCTCTTTTGCCAGGTGGCTGGAGAAGGACACCCAAGCCTCCTGGCTCAGAAAGGAAGCTGGTCCAAGGCCCAGAACCCGCCCATGCAGGGCCACAGCTGGGGTAGGCAGAGACCAGTGGAAACTTCCGTTGACTGCCTCCCCTGGGCCTCCATCCTGCAAAACTCCACAGTGACACACTTAGCAAGTGGAGATGGGCGGCTGGCCTCCTAGCCAGACTTGCCTACACCCAGGAACCTACCTCCTTGAGCACAGCATGTCCTCTCTCTCCCTTCAGCCTCATCTGTCAATTGGAGTCACCCACTCCCAATGAGCCCTCTGTTGTACCCGTTTCTGACATCAGAAGTCATCGGCCCCTGGCAGTGAGTTTTTTCCCCTCCCACCACCCCCCCCAACTTGTCAAAGTGACATAGTCAACACTCAGTAGACATTTACATGATGAATGAGTGAATGAATGACAGCATTGCATACCCATTAAGAACATGGACTCTGGGGCTTGGGTCCAAATCTCTGCCTCTTACCAGCTGTGTGGCCTTGAAGGAGTCCTCAAGCTCTAAGCTCCTTAATGCATTCATTTGTTAAGAGGAGAATAAGAAAAGTAGCTACCTTGCTGTGTTGTGGGATGTGTGGGGGGCGAATAAAGGAGTCCGTTTTTGTAAAGTGCTGAGAACAGTGCCTGGCACATGGTTCGTTCTACATAAGCATTTGTTAAATAAATTTAAATTTTAAAAAAGAGTGAGATTCTATAAAGTACAGAAAAGCTATTTCTGCTAATCACTTGACAGCTGCTGCCTCCTCTCCTCCCCCCCCCCTTCCTTCCTGCTCTTCCTCATGCAAATTCAAAAAAAGCTGGAAGCTGCTTATCCCAAACCTTCCACTAAGAGAGTGGAAAGAAGATCCGGACCACATTAACTTTGTCTTCCCTTTCCACGCTGCAGGCTGCATTCGGGGCACTGACCACTGCGTGACCTCAGGCAAGGCATCTGCCTCCCCTGTCACACTCCTCAGGAGCCTTCCTTGAAGACCCCACCTGCCCCCTTGAAGCCTGGGAGACCCCACGACAGACAAGAATCTATCCTCTCAGCTGCCCCAACTTTTTTTTAAAAACTGAGATATAATTCTCATACCGTAAAATGCACCCTTTTAAAGTGTTCGGTTCAGTGAGTTTTAGCACATTCACAGAGTTGCGCAACCATCACCACTCTCTCGTTCCAGAACATTGTCATCACCCCAAAAAGAAATTCGCTACCAATTACAGTCTGTCCCCTCTGCCCCCACCCCAGCCCTAGGCAATCACTAATCCACTTTCAATCTCTGTAGATTTGCTTTTTCTGGACATCTCATGTACGTGGAATCATACAGTGTGTGACCTTTGGTATCTGGCTTCCTTTGCTCGGCGTGATGTACACGAGATTCACCGCACTGTAGCATGCGTCAGTGTTTCCTTCCTTTTTCACAGTTGAATAACGTTCCACCGTATCGGTTCCCTCAACTTTGGCCAAGTTGCTGAGCTATCTTGGTGAATGAGTTATCCTACGGCAGTGGTGTCGTCCCAGCTGATAAGGGGTAGCGGGCATGGGAGAACCCGGGCAACGTGACTCTGGAGCCTTTTGAAATGAGGGCTGTATACAATCTATAAAAACAGGTACACCTGGATGGTCCTGTAGCTGAACAAGCTGCTGCTATTCTAATTAAAGCTAGCTCTGGAGACACAAAAGATGGAGACAAAGGGTCACAAGGACCCTGCAGCCAAAACATGTGGACATAGCAAAGGGGCAAGCCCCAGTGTGGTGGGACAGCAGAGTCAAAGCACAGGGTTTACTGTGCCAGCTGGGCAAACTCTCCATGTGCCAGCTGGGCAACCTCGACTTAACTCCTCTGAGACTCAGTTCCCTCAAAGAAGAAGAAGAAGAAGAAGAAGAAGAAGAAGAAGGAGAAGAAGGAGAAGAAGAAGAAGGAAAGAAAGAAAGAAAGAAAAGAGAGAGAGAAGATAATGAGAAAGATCATGATATCTACTTTGTAAGGACTACAGTGAAGATTAAAGGGAGGTAATATGTTTAAGGCACTTAGCACAGTGCCAGACATCACATCGTAGTTGGTTTTTTTTAAGTTTATTTTATTTATTTATTTAGAGGGGTGGGGGAGGGCAGAAACAGAAAGGGAGAGAGAGACTCCCAAGCAGGCTCCATGCTGTCAGCTCAGGGCCCAGCATGGGGCTCGAACCCACGAATGTGAGATCATGACCTGACCCAAAATCAAGAGTCAGATGCTTAACCAACTGAAGCATCCAGGCGCCCCACGTCATAGATTTTTTTAAATGGACAAAAGTAAAGCAACAGGCATTTGAACAGATACTTTTACAGAATCATTCATAATAGCCAAACAGTAGAAACATCCCAAATGTCCATTGACAGATGTATAGACAAACAAAATGTGGTCCGTCCATACAGTGGAATATTATTCAGCCATAAAAAGGAAGGAAGCACCGATTCATGCTACAACATGGATGAACTTCAAAAACATCACGCTTAGTGAAAGAAGTCAGACACAAAAGGACAAATACTATATGGCTCCACCTGTATGTGTTCTTGAAGTAGTCAGACTCATTGACAGAGAGTAGAAGGCTGGGTACTAGGGGCTGGCGGGGCAGGAGGGGTGGGGAGTTAGTGTTTAATGGGGGCACAGTATCAGTTTGAGAAGCTGAAAGAGTTCTCGGGATGGGTGGTGGTGAGCGCTTGTGCAACAGTGTATATGCACTTAATGCTGAACAGAACAGTACACTTAAAAAAGGTTAAGCTTTTTTTAAAAAATGGATAAATGAGAAATTTTGCATTATATATATTTTACCACAAATTAAAAAAAAAAAGGGGCACCTGGGGGGCTCAGTCGGTTAAGTATCCAACTTTGGCTCTGGTCATGACCTCACGGTTTATGAGTTCGAGCCCCACCTCAGGCTCTGTGCTAACAGCTCAAAGCCTAGAGCCTGCTTCAGATTCTGTGTCTCCCTTTCTCTCTGCCTCTCCTCCGCTCATTCTCTGTCTCTCAAATATGAATACATTTTTAAAAGATTTAAAAAAAGAGTAAGCCATCTCCTGGATGGTTTATCAGCCCTACCGGGAGAATTGATTGTGATTTGAAATAGGATATTATGTGTGCATGTTGTGTTTGTTTATAGTCAACACCTCTCTCTGTGTGTCTGTTTTCTTCATCCCTGGATTCCCCAGTGCCTCGTACAACACCTGGGATGCTGTCGACACCCAGCCAATATTTGCCGAAGGAAGGAAGGAAGGAAAGGAGGCTGAGGAGGAGGGAGGAGCTGGTGTTGGAGAATGAAAGCAAGAAGTTGGAAGCACTGACATGTATCTACCCGGAAGAGTAGGGGGAACAGTGCAGGGCCCCCCGCTACTGTCTACACTTGCCAGGACACTGCCGCAGGCCCAGACGGTAACCTGTGCCTGTGGATTGCTGTCTATGCTCCACCGGCAGAAAGCTGAGTCCTGGAAGGTGCCTCTCACACAGATGAATAAGCCCCTGAGTAGTTCCCCTCTGCAGTCATGGAGAGGGGTACAGCCACGGCTGTTGGCCGAAGAATCAGCCCTCAACGAGGTTCCAGGGAACACTTCTCCCTGTATTTCAGTTTCCTGGTCCTAAGGCTGCAGCATGGGTGCAGTTAGTAGGGCCCAGGTGTTATTTGCTCCAATTCTATCCCTTCTTCTCACGGATTGGATTTGGATGTCACTTTGTCCAGGACTGTGTCCCTCTGTCATGAGCTCACACCATCGGAACGCCCAGTCTCTTGCAGCACCGAGGGGCACGCACAGCCTGGCTGCCCCGCCCGGCAACTGCACAAAAACCTGCTGTGGATTCTCACCCACGCATGGGGAGCAGGGTGGAGGAAACTCTCCTCCTCCGAACACACTCTGTGCCCACAAATTTCTAGGATCAGCTGGTGCCCTTGGTGGTTCAGGGAGGGACAAAGAGGCAGACACCCGCCTAGAGCATCCTGACATTTAGCGGTATGTCAGGATCTTGATGGGAGGGAAACGCTATTTTAGATTTTCAAGTGTCTCAGGAATGTGCCCAGCCTCTGTCACCTCTGCTTCTCCATGTTCTCCTGGCCTCTGGGATGGAAAACCCCCTCCGATCTACTTAAACCCGAAATCTGACCATGTCACGCATGCTTAAACCTTCCAAAGCTCCCGAGGTCCTTGAACAGACTTGAATTGACCCTGCCAATCACTTTCTAACTCACACTGGAGCTCATATGAGCCACATCTCTTTCTTCAGAGAGAAGGTCTACTCCTTCTCTGCACACAGTGGGCCCTCCACCCCTTGGCAAGGCTCAGCCTGAATGACTTAAAAGACCCTTAACTGGCCCCTTCCCTTGTTCCTACAATACTCTGTTCATTCCCTATTATGAATTAGCATACGTAGCTACATACATAGCTACACAGCATTTGCCTGGTTCCTCTGTCTCTCTCTCTCTCTCTCTGTCTCTCTCTCTCTGGGAAACACACACACACACACACACACACACACACACACACACACACACCACACCACACCACTGCAAGCTCTCTGAGGGCAGGAAGGGATTATGTCGGGAGAACCAGAACAAGATAGACATAGTCTCCACCTTCCTGAAACTTACTTTTATGAGAAAGGCCCATATAAATAAACAAGGAAGGAAACCAACAGAATCATGATGCATTTCAACAAGTGCTAGGAATCAACTATGTTGTAGCCCCTACACTCAGCATGCTGCTTGGGATACAATGAAACTCAATAAATATTTATAGGATGCAGGGGCACCTGGGTGGCTGAGTCCATTAAGCACCTGACTTTGGAGCAGATCATGATCTGGTGGTTCGTAGGTTCAAGCCCTGCATCGGACTCTGTGCTGACAGCCTGGAGCCTGTTTCAGATTCTGTATCTCCCTCTCTCTCTATCCCTCCCCTTCTTGCACCTTGTCTCTTCATTTCAAAAATAAATAAACATTAAAAAATATTTGTAGGGGGGCGCCTGGCTGGCTCAGTCGGTTAGGTGTCTGGCTTCGCTCAGGTCATGATCTCATGGTTGGTGCGTTCAAGCCCCGTGTTGGGCTCTGTGCTGACAGCTCAGAGCTGGAGGCTGCTTCCGGTTCTGTGTCTCCCTCTCTCTCTGACCCTCCCCTGCTCACGTTCTGTTTCTCTCAAAAATACATAAACATAAAAAAAAATATTTGTAGGATGCATACACGAACATGTGCGTGAATTAATATTTGCATTAACTAATGAGTAAGGACCTAAAATATACTTCTGAAATCAGAAGATCACTTTGCTGGGTGATGGATCACTTCTGTTCTCCCAGGTCCTGTAAGCAATCCAGAGTGGAAAATGTCGCTTCCCTTAATCTGTTAGCAACAGGATCATATGATGGGCTCCAGGGAACTAATTTAAACTCATTTAAATGAGGCCCCTGCTGCTTTATTAAAACTAAGTCCATAACAACCAGTCCAACTGTAACTACCCTTGGCCTGAGCTGCAAGGATTTACCTCCAGAGGCTGCTCCTTATTAATAACCCATTTGCTAAATTACAAGCTGTTTATCAATACAAAAGGCCAGGTCTTTAAATATTTTAACACTTAATTGCTGATGACAGCCCTCACCTCCATAACCCTTCCTCTGTGTGAAAAGCCTATTGCTGAAGAAATTCTACCCCGAGCCATGTTCCTTCTTTAGATTTGCAGAATTTGAGATGAGCTCAAGTCACGGGGCTTTGGAGCCCCACTGGGATCCCAGGGCAGTGCCCGGACAAGAGGCAGCCAGGTCATTCCTGAAGCTGCCTCGGCCACTGGTGCACAGGTGTTTACTGAACGTCAGAGCCAGAATCTGGAGTGTCTGGCTGTGAGTGCAAGCTATGGGGTCAGATTTCCCTAAATTAAAATCTCTGCCATTTACTGATGATGTCATTTACTGAGCTAGTGAGCATAAATGGGCTGAATTGCGTCCCCCTAAAAAAGGTATGGTTGGAGTTCTAGGCCCCAGGAACCTCAGGATGTAACCCTATTTGGAAAGAAGGTCTTTACAGAGGTCAATCAAGTTAAAATTGAGGTCAGTAGAGGGTACTTATAAATCTGGTACGACTAGTGTCCTTATAGAAACAGAAGTTTGGACCCAGAGGCACACACACAGGAAATATTCCAGGTGAAGTTTGTAGTTATGCTCCCACAAACCAAAGAACTGCCAGAAGCCAGGAGAGAATCCCAGAACAGATCCCTCCCAAGCACCTTCAGAGGAAGCACAGTCCTGCTGACACCTTGACCTTGGATGTCTGGCCTCTAGATTTCTGTTGTTCTAAACCAACCTCCATTGTGGTGCTTTGTTACGCAGCTCTAGCATATGAATACACTGACCAGGGGACAGTTGCCTTACGCTCTGAAAGCCTTTGTTTTTCCTTCCTCTGCAGTTAAGGCTGCTATGAAACTACCTGACTCTGAGTAAGTCTCAGGGCTGGACACACAGAGCATTGGGTTGGTAACTGCTTCCAGGCTCTGTCAGCATCTGCTGCCCCCCAGGAGGCCAGGGTCTGTGGGTTCTGGCTGTGCTCCCCTTTGTGGTGTCCTGATGGAATACAGGCATTTGGGGCACAGCTTTGGTGGTAACCATCCCCACGAGACTGCTCCCTGGGCCCAGATCTACCTCAAAAAGTTGAGATCCTCAGCTCTGACAAATGGCAGAGCTCATGATTGGGAATGTGGATTCTGGAGCTAAACTGCCTGCAGTGAAGTCCCCAGCCATCTCATGTTTGCTTTGTGGCCTTGGGTAATCCATTCATCCTTCCCATGCCTCGGTTTCTTCCTCTGTAGAATGGTGCCACCCACAGAACCTGTCTCATGGGATGCTTAGGAGAGGTACTTGACTTAATATTTGGATGGGCTCAAAACAGTGTCTGGGATGTGAACATGCTTGTTAAATCAAATTTTAAAAATAAAATTTGCCTAAACCTGCCAAATAATCACTACAATTCATGGCAGGGATTTCTTTGGAAAGAATATAGCCACACAAAAACTTGTGCATCTGTGTTCATAGCGGTGTTATTCATAACAGACCAACACAGGAAACAATGATGAATGAATAAACAAATATGGTCGATCCAGGCAATGGAATAGTATTTAGCCATAAAAAGGGATGAAGTGCTGATATGATACAACATGGATGAGCCTTGAAAACATGATGCTCAATGAGAGAAACCTGTCACCAAGGGCCATATGTTGTATGGTTCCACCTATAGGAAATGTCCCAAACAGGCAAATCCACAGAGACAGAAAGTAGACTAGTGGTCGTCAGGTGCTGGGGTGTGGGGATCGGAGAGGACTGCTGATGGGTACAGGGTTTCTTTTTGGGTCGATGAAAATGTTTTAAAACTGACAGTAGTCATAGTTACACAACTCTATGAATCCTAAAAACCCCTGACCCATACGTTTCAAATGGGTATATGAGTTATAGCTCAATAAAGCTATGAAGACAATACATAATAACAATAAGCCTAAACAATATTTCACCAGCATTAACAATGTGCCAGGCCCTGCCCGGGCATCCCTGTCCCTTCAGTCAATCCTCACTTCAACTCTATGAGGAACGGGAGCCTTTATGACCTCCATTTTCCAGGTGTGAAACTAGAGCAGGGACCCAGATGATGGATCTGCCTCTTAGCAACCATCGGTCTGGGAGAAGAGGCCAGAACCCAGAAACCATTCACGACAGGCTGTAGGCTGACCAGAGAGTGGCCTTCGATGCTCAAGTGACCACAGTCTGAAGTGCAAGACACGGCCTTTGTGTTCTATGTACAAAGACCCCATCACCACCTTCAGGGACCCCACATACAAAGGGACCAAAGACCCTCTCCAATCTTATACCAGCTGCCTCCATTGTCTTAATTGTTTCCCTCTGTTTACCAAGATAATACAAGCTGACTGTTTTGAACCAAATTAATACAGAACACAGTCAAGAAAGAAGAAAACAAAGGTCCCTGGAATCCCACCCTTCAGAAACAGAATTCCTGCCAGGGGATTTGGCCCAAGGAGAGAGACGCCCATTCACTGGATTAGTTACATTTTTGAGATGAAAGAGAAAAAAAAAATTTTTTTTAATTGTTTAATCTGGGTCTGGAAATGTTGCCTCGGTGCTATTTTATAACCAATTCCTTGAGCCCAGTTTTAGTCATTTTGTGTTTGTTGCTGGTGGACTTCTGAAACAAGCAATGTTTTAATTCTCAAGTCAGTTTTGTTAAACAGAAAAACCAAAGGCCAGCCCATCTAGTCACTCGGATGCAGTGAAAATAGCTGAGTTCATCTGAAACTTCCCTGGCATCTGACCCAAACTGAGAGCAAGTGTTTAGCTGAGAAACAAAGACGGACATTAAGTGCAGAAAAACCCTTTTGTGCCCACACAGCATGCAAGTTATGTTGAGTTATGCAGCTATTTTGGGGACAATGATGTTTTGTAAACAGTCGGTAAAGTGGCTTTGTCGCTAACATTGCAGAGCCTTGGGGCCCTTTCACCAATAAGGATTGTATGGAAGATAAGGAAACATGGGCATGGTTGTCCCAAATAACTTAAATTAATGCAGATACAGAAAATGAATATCTGAAAACCTTGTTTCCTGCTGTGCCCACAAGCCTCTATGCAACAACATCTAGGGACTGTTAACAGGTAGAGGAGTAAGCAGAGTCCTGCATCCATTTATGGAACAGGAAGCTTACAAAATATGCTTAACATACTCCACTAAACTCAATGTGAATACTTTACCAGCCTTATTAATACAGCTTTCAGTGCTCCTTTAGCGGGCATGTTTTAAAGTGTAATGATTGTAAATATTTTGGAGAATCCCAAATATGCTAAATTAAATTTACATTTATTAAGCTCATGCAATTATAAAAAAAGGATTAGTCTTCCATTTTACAGTTATTTGTCTCAGCTTCATGGTAGAGAACCATAGGTCCCTGGACTGTGGGTTGTCCCAAAAGGGTTGGGATAGTATCTCTCTTTTTTTAAATGAATGAGTGAATGAATGAATGAATGAATGAACCCTAGGGTCTTAAACTAAGTAGGGTGCTTGGAACCTTACAGGACAAATATTTATATTTAGCTGCCATTTATTGTCTATTTGGTATGGACCAAGACCTGCATGGGGCACCTGCCCCTCACCCCCCTATTCCTTCCACATTATAATGTATATATAAATGTATTTATCATCTATATATATATAAAATCTTTAATCCTCATGACAACCCTATGAAGTGCATATAACCATCCCCATTTCATGAATGAAGATATCAAGGCTCAGATACATTCAGTGGCTTTTAAATAGCACACAGCCAGAGCACAGTAGAGCAGTAGCAAGGACCCAGCATTTCTAACTCTTCGCCATCCCCTGGTGTCTGACCCTCATTACAAATACGGGAAAGTCACACAGCCACCGGCAGCAGCAACAATAACAGTAACAGCATTTGGTCTGTACCAGACCTTGCATTGGGAGCTTTATGTATATTGACTCGTTTAATCCATGCACAGTGCCAGGATTTGGAAACCAGGACTGGTACTCCTCATTTTACAGATGGGAAATGGAGGCTCAGAGAGGTTAAATAATTTGCCCAAGGTCACCCAGCTAGTCAATACTAGCCCCTGCCTCTTGCCCTGGAACCATCTGCACATAACAGCACAACATGTATGAATGATTCCAGTGATGTTTTAAAACCCATTAAGGGGGCGCTTGGGTGGCTCAGTTGGTTAGGCGACTGACTTCGGTTCAGGTCATGATCTCACGTTCGTGAGTTTGAGCCCCACGTCGGGCTCTGTGCTGACAGCTCAGAGCCTGGAGCCTGCTTCAGATTCCTTGTCTCCCTCTCTCTACCCCTCCCCTGCTCATGCTCTGCGTCTGTCTCTCAATAATAAATAAACGTTAAAAAAATTTTTTAACCCATTATGTGACTATAAACACATATATAAGTAGATTTGTAGAATAAGACCAGTCGGGACACATATCCATGGAGGCACCAATTGATATGAAAGTTCTTGGATCAAAGGCTGAAATTAAGTAATAGGTTAGGATAGGGAGGATGTGGGGGGATTCCAATGTTTCTTACACTTTCAACACAATCATTTATAACACCATGTGGTGTGATAACAGGGACAACCACATTTAGTGAGTGCCTACTGTGTGTCAGGCACTGGGCGAGAGGCACTGCACATTATCTCATTCACTCCTAACACAACCCCAGAGCATTGCCCCTTTTTTCCCAAGGAAGGGGACCTCTGAGAGGCAGAAGGATGGCCCCAAGAAGGAAAGCTACATCTGCTTGTTTCCAGCATCTGCCCCATGGTGCAAAGATTATTGATCCAGGAGGCTAAGAGCTTGGGAGCCAATTGTAGTCCCTCGACCGAGTGGCTACTTGATTTACATACAGTCAGTCTGAAGCTACCCTGAAAATGGCTGTTCCTGGACCCCTGCTGCCCACTCGCCTCCTGTCAGCTTCTTTGAAGGAAAGGAGAGGGGATGTGCAAACTGAAGGAAGACCCTGGGCAGGAGGGAGGGGGATATGGCAAAAAAAAAAAAAAAATCATGGCTCCAGAGTACCCCCCTGCATGGGTCTGCGCCCTGGCTCCACCTCTTATCAGCCGCAGAACTTGGGGCCACTTTTACCTGTCCAAGCTACAGTTTAGCGGAAGTAAAATGAGAATAATGAAATAATATATGTAAAGACTTGGCACTGGAAACCCTCAGTGAATGGCTGCCACTCTCATCATCATTAGTACAGTTACTATTACTATTATTAGCATTACACAAAGTGACAGCAGTGGTTTGGCCCATGATATCCTTGTTTTCTGTCAGAGGAGGTTGAGATGAGAGAACAAGTCTGCTTCAGCAAGGAGAAAGAAAGATCTTGTGATGTGGTCAGTGGACAAGGATTCCAGAAGATGTGGAGAAGGCTGGGGTGGCTGGGTGGAGGGTCACTAGGGAGAAACTGGACTCACCAGTTACCTTCTCATCTGGGAGTCTGAGGGGCTCCCTCTCATTTTTGCACAGCTGACCTCCTGTGTCCCTCTAACCATCACACAAGGGGCTGGAGAACCAGGGGTCACTCACCGCCATGACCAGCTCAAATGGGTACTTGTAGATGCGGACAGGAGACTGGTACTTCTGCACCATGTTCTCGCAGGAGCGCCAACAGAAGCACCCAGGCAGGAGTGAGCACAAAACCTGGGTGACAGGTGACTGGTAAGGTAGCAGCTCCCTCCACCTGAAGCATAACCCTGCCCACTGCTTCCCCAAACAAGGGACAAGCCCGCCCTCTCATGCTCTGCCCACACATCTCCCCAGCCCTCAAAGCAAGAGGGCTGATGTGATCACCAAATTTCTCTGGGCCATGCCCCAAACACCTGCCCTGACCATTACCCACTGCTCCAGGCCACACTCATCCCTCCAAGAGCAATCAGTACTCCCAAACTTTCCTTGGTCTCCACTCCTTCACACTGAGGCCCCCAGAAGCACCCCTCACCGCTACTCACATGGAAACCCACGTTTGCAACTCTTACACTCTCACAGTTCACCATCCACCCACACACCCCACAGCTTGCCACAGACGTCCTCTATAGACCCCCCCCCCCAAGTATCATTGCACCTGCCCTTCCATTTTCCTCCAAGATACCCTGACATACACAGTCTTCACTAAATTTCACATGCAATGTCTCTATCACACACACACACACACACACACACACACACACACGCACACACATGCATGACCCACCTCCCACACAGGATCACCCTTGCACACACATGCAACTTTGCCCACACACTCAGCTCCCTGGACCTCACACCACCCAATTCCACACACGCACACACTTCCCCTGGTGAGCACAAACGTCCACACACTTGTACATACACTGGTATGCATATGCACACACACACAAGCATGCACACACGTATGAACTCGCAGGCCCCCGCAACCCTGCTCACCCTCGCCCTCGCCCTCGGAACCTCCCGGGAGGCAGCCCCGGGGTCAGTATGGCGCTGAGTCCGCCGGGCCCCCCGCGGACGCCTGGCCCGGAGCGCAGCTTCTGGGGCGAGGCCCGACCGCGGCCGCCCAGCCTGGGGCGTCCGGCCGTGCTCACCCTGGGGCCGGGCCAGCCAGGGAGGGGCCTGCAGGGCAGGAGCCAGACCTGCCCGGCGGGAGTGCTCCAGGACCTGGGACAGCGGAGAATCCGGCCTGGCCCCGCCCCTGATCTGGCCCCGCCCCTGCCTCCCTGCTACGGCCCCGCCCAGATTTACTCTGCCCCTGATTGGTCCCTCCCTAGCCACGCCCCGGCATTAGCCCGCCCTTCATATATATATATATATATATATATATATATATATATATATATATATATTCCCTGTTTGACTACGCCCCTGCCCGGCCCTTCTCCAGTTTGGCCACGCTTCAGGTAGGCCGAGCCCCTATACTGGTCCCGCCCCTAAGGCACCCCTCCTTGGAAACGGCCCAGCCCTGGAAAGACCCCGCCCCAAGGTCCCACCCCGAGCCTTGCTCTGCCCGCGAAAGGTCCGCGAACCTTTGCCCCTCCCAGCCCCTCCCTTCTCCGTAAGATTTACCTCCAACCCCATCCAGACCTGGTTGCCTAGTCTCAGAGCCCCGCGCCTCCCATGGGCCACACCTAGAGACCTTCTGGTTCTGCCCCAAGCCCCGCCCATGCATCATTCATTCACTCTGTGTGCGTTTACAAAGCACCTGCTAAGTGTCAGGTTCTTACAAGTGCTGGAGAGTCATAAGTGAACAAAACACAAAAATCCTTGCCCTCCCGGAGTTTACATTCCTGGGGGCCGGACGTGAGGTAAATAAGGCAAATATACAGTATGTGAGATGGTGAAAAACACCAAGGACAAAAAAAAAAAAATAAGCAGGGAAGGGGTCCAAGAAGTGAACGGAGCGAGTGTACAATTTAAGACAGGGTGGATTGGCGCCTCCCAGGGAGGGTGACATTTGGCTCACACCCAAACCGTCTAGCCCTCCCAAGATCCCTAGAGAACCCAGCCTCCCTTCCAAAGCCCTCCCTTCCCGCTCCCCATCTGTTCGGCCTGGAAGAGCCAACAAGCTGGCTCTGGACAGCCTTATAACCCATGTATTCATTCACTGGACACTTACTGAGCACCTACTATGTGTCAGCACTGGGTGACTTCACCCATCACAAGGGGGAATCAACAGATTCGCCTGCCCTCGCGTGGCCCACAGTCCTGGGCAGGGAAAAAGTGTGCAGGGAGACAGACAGTGCTCTGTTTAGCAAATACATAGGTCTTTGCATCCTATGATAACCAGCCCTTGTTTGTTTCCTTTCTAGCCACACTCTGTAATCATTTATTCACGCATTTTATTTATTTGTGCGTTATTAAATATCCCGGGAGCTGTGAGCTCCGTGACACAGGGACTGTGTCTGTCTTATTCATCTGCCCCCCTGGTCCCCATGATCTTACTAGGTACCGGGCACACAATAGTTAGTGTGCAGTGCATTTTCTCAATTAAGATGAACAAGAATGGACGTGGAGCACAAAGTTGCTATCTCTGCCACAAGGTGGCAGCAAACGACAATCCACGGCTCCAGGGTCTGCACACCGAGGGGAATTTTCGGGGGAGATGGGGTCCAGAAATGTTTCGCTGTACCTCGCACTCAGCAAGGAAACCAGCATGCTTGTCCTGGGCTTCAGTGCCGGGCGCGTAGTGAGCCTTAGCACGTAGTTGTTACAGCACGGAAAGCGTTAAGTTGGCATTAAGTATTCATAGAGTGGGATGCTTGCACCTGGAAGGATGGGGCCGAGCAGTCTGTCCCAAACTTTCCAGCTCCTAAGACTCCTTACAGCAGAGTGCACGTTAAAAGGCAGATTCCCGGGCATCGCTCAGAGGAGTCTAGGAATGTACCTGCTTAACAAGTTCCCCAAGCGATTGTTCAAAGTCGACAGGTCTGGCAGTGCTGACTGGCAGATCTTGGAGTTGGGCGGGGGCGGGGGGGGTGTCCTTCCAAGTGCTTAGGTATACCAGAGTGCTCGGACTAAAATGTCAACCCTGAGGGGGAGGTGGTGCGCTCAAAAGCGGGGGCGGTCCGCTCGCCAGAGCTCCTCCCAGACGTGGGCGTGTTTCCACTCCAATTCACTCCCTTCCGTTCTGCCAGAATCTTCCCGGCTACCCACCCACACACGTGTCTCCTTTGCCACAGAAGGTGACAGCTTGGTGGAGCAGGAGCGGGCGTGGGAGATGCAGGGAGCGGGCCAGGAAGAGCCACAGGAGCAGAGGGAAGGCCCTGAGACTGCGGGGGAGACCCCAAGTTTCCTTGCTACCATGAGCGCCTCCCCTGCCTCCAATCGGTGAGCGAGCATGGGACTTTGAGCCCGGGGTGGGGGACAACCGACAGCCCAGCCGGCTGGGTACGGAGAGCTCAAAGTGGAAAATGCTGCCCAAAGTGGAGTGAGAACCTAACTCCCAACTCCTCCAGCTCAAGGGAAGAGAATTAATTAATAATAGCACCTCCCAGCACGTGTTACCTGTTGTGAGCACTGTTTACTAATTATTCCTACCATCTATCGAGCACTTATTTGGCACGGGCTGTTCCAGGCACCGTTCTAAGGCTTTACAAACATTAGATCTTCAAAAACAACCTCTGTAGTGATGAAAATGCTTTGGAACTCCACAGAGGTGGTGGTTGCACTAAATGCCACTGAATTGTTTGCATCAAAATGGTTAATGTTAAGTTAAAATGGTTAATGGTTATGTTATATGACTATCACCTAATTTTTTAATCTTTTTTTTAAGTTTTATTTATGTAAGTAATCTCTATACCCAAGGCGGGGCTTGAACTCAGGACCACAAGATCAAGAGTCACATGGTCTGAGCCAGCCAGCCACCTCACCTAAATTTTTTTTGAAAGAACCTTTAAGGGGCACCTGGGTGGCTCAGTCGGTTGAGCGTCAGACTTCCACTCAGGTCATGATCTTACGGTTTGTGAGTTCAAGCCCCACATCAGGCCCTGTGCTGACAACTCAGAGCCTGGAGCCTGCTTCAGACTCTGTGTCTCCCTCTCACTCTCTGCCCCTCCCACACTCACTCTCTGTCTTGGGGATAAATAAACATTAAATTTTTTTAATTTATTTTTTATTTTAAATTTTTAAATTTTATATTTTTTAATGTTTTTATTTAGTTTTGAGACAAAGAGACACAGAGCATGAGCAGGGGAGGGGCAGAGAGAGAGGGAGACACAGAATCTGAAGCAGGTTCCAGGCTCCGAGCTGTCAGCACAGAGCCCGACGCGGGGCTTGAACTCACAGACTGTGAGATCATGCCTTGAGCTGAAGTCGGATGCTCAACCGACTGAGCCACCCGGGCACCCCGATAAATAAACGTTAATTTAAAAATTAAAAAAAAAAACTTTTAAGATCAAAACTATTTTAATCTTCCTTTTAAAGACAAGGAAATTTTGGCACAGAGAGACTGAGTAACTTGCCTGAGGTCACACAGCTACTAAGGACTTCAGACCCAGGATTCTGGTTCTCCCATGCCTTCTTCTGCCGGGGACTATATCTGAATTACCCAGAAGATATGGTTTTCCAGCCTGAATTTCAAAGATATCCAGGCATCTGGCTCTGGACTAAGGGGGTACCAGAAGGCTGGACTGATTCCATGGAAGCTCTGAGAAGTTAGTCTCAGGGACAGGAGCTTCAGCCTCTATCAGCTGCTTCCTACCAAAGCTGCCTTTTGTGAGATAATTTTTGAAGATGTCAGAAACCGCCTCACAACTCTGAATATCTCCCCCACAGATAGGCCACTGCCACAGGAAATTCAACCATTAGTAATGCATTTATTTGAGTAGAAAAAACACTGGGCTCAATTGCAGATGTCCTCAGAATGCATCCTATAGGGAAATGTCCTCAGTTGAATAGCTCATTAAGACACCAAGAACAGGTGGGGTGAGAAGGGGATTGGGAGTGAGAGGGTCCAAGGTCCAGACCCTTGTGGGGACACATGTGGCCCTTGATCTGGGCCCTGGAATACATAAGGGCCCCAGGACAATGCTGAAGCTGGAGACGGTGGGGCATTTTGGTTTTTTTTATTGTGGTAAATACACATAACATAAAAGTTACCATCCTAACCATTTTTAAGTGTACAATTCAGTGGTTTTTAGTACATTCACAAGTTTGTGCAACTATCCACCACTATCTAGTTCCAGAACATTTTCATCATCCCCTCAAGTTGTCACTCCTCCTTTCTGCCTCCCTCAGCCCCTGGCCACCCCCAATCTGCTTTCTGCACCACATCTCTTTTGTCCCGGGGCTGCCTCTAAGTTCCTTCTCCCTCCTCAGAGTGGAGCTCAGGAACCTCCTGGATTTGGTAATCTTGAGGGCCATAGGGGCCCTTGGCAGGGCGGCCATGTACAGGTGTGCAGGTTGTAACCTGCACAACTCTTTGCAGCGGTCTCTGTCTGTGGGCAATTTTGATGGAACAAGAGGCTGAGTCTGGAGGGGCCTGATCCTGGAGGCTACACAGCCAGACCCTGCCCCCCTAGACCCTCCAACCCTGCCCCCAGGTCTAGTCACTTCCACACAAGCTTTGGGACTCCACCATGCCCTAAAGGTGGGGCCAAGGTCCAAAGGTGAGTAAAAGGATATCTGAGCCCCAGGAGCTTTCAGTGAGGGGCCGGGAGAGGGAGCAAAGGTAGGGTGCGCTGGGAGTCAGTGCGGTGCTTGGAAGGGGGCTGGGTGGCAGAGTGGTGAGCAGTGGGTGCTGGGGTCAGGTCAGCCTGGGTGTGAGTTCTGGCCCTGCTACCTTGTAGTGTCCCTGCAGTGTATATAACGACAGTGTCCCTTCCTCTAAAGTGGGGATCACATGGGGGCGCCTGGGTGGCTCAGTCGGTTAAGCAACCGACTCTCGATTTCAGCTCAGCTCATGATCTCACAGTTCATGGGATCCATCCCTGCACGGGGCTCTGTGCTGACAGCTCGGAGCCTGCTTGGGATTCTCTCTCCACTCCCCCTCTCTTCTCAAAATACATAACTCAACTTAAAATAATAAAGTGGGGATAATGCGGGCATTGTTAGGCCTTAAAAAGAAAGTCTGCCACATGCTACAATGTAGATAAACCTTGAAGATGTGATGCTCAGTGAAAGAAACCAGTCACAAAAGGACAAATACTGTTTGAGTCCAGTTATACGAAGTGCCCAGAGTCCTCAAATTCATAGAGCCAGAAAGTGGGCGGGTGGAGGTGGGGGTGGGGGTGGGGGTGGAGGAGGGGGTATGGGGAGTTAATGTTTAATGGGGACAGAGTTTCAGTTTTGCAAGATGAGAAAGAAGGTTGTGGGGACAGATGGTGGTGAGGGCAGCACAACATCGTGAATGTACTTAATGGCACTGAAATGTACACTTAAAAATGGTTAAAATGGTACATTTTTTTCAAGTTTTTATTTTAATTCCAGTTAGTAAAATGTAAGGTGTTTTTTTTGTGTGTGTTTTTTTTTTAAGGTTATTTATTTTGAGAGAGAGGCTTGAACCCACGAACTGTGAGATCATGATTTGAGCCACGATCAAGAGTCAGATGCTTAACCGACTGAGCCACCCAGATGCCACTGTAAGTTTTTATTATGTATATCTGACCTTAATAATTAAAGAAATCAAATTGGAGGGGTGCCTGGGAGACTCAGTCAGTTAAGCGTCTGACTCTTGATTTTGGCTGAGATCATGATCTCACAGTTTGTGGGTTCGAGACCCACATCAGACACTGTGCTGATAGTGTGGAGCCTGCTTGGGATTCTCTGCTTGCACACACATGCTCTCTCTCTCTCTCTCTCAACATAAATATGTAAACATTTAAAACAAAATCACATTGGAAAAGTTAAAAAAAAAAAAAGGGGGGGTGGGTAAATCATGTCAGAAGAGAAGGACCATTTTCCATGGAACGTTTTTGAGAGGGGTGGCATTTGAGAGAGTGCAATGTAGGAAAATGATAACTCTGCTTTATTAAAACATAATTCTCACACCATATAGTACACCCACTTACAGCATACAAGTCAGTGGCTTTTAATATATTCACAGAATGGTGCAACAACCACCACCAATTTTTAGAACATTTCCTCACCCCAAAAGAAATCCCATAACTTTTAGCAGTCACTCCCCATTCCCCACCCCCACTAACTTACCCTGGCGACCACTGATTGGCTTTATGTCTCTATGGATTCACTTATTCTGGACATTGCATATAAATGGAATCATACGCAACATGGCCTTTTGTGCCTAGCTTGCTTCACGGAGCATGATGTCGTCAAGATTCCTCTGCGTTGTGGCAGGCGTTGGTATGGCTGAACTGTTTTTAGTCACGACGCTTCTGACACCAAATGTGGGGGGCCGGGGGGGTTTCTGCTCAACAACCAGTTCTCCGAATCTCTGGACACCAATTGGGTGTCCTATAATTCAACTCGATTCTGATAGTAACTGCCTGGACACACCACAAGTCAGGAAGTATCGTGCAAGAAATTCTCCCTGGGGCTGCGTCGCCTTGTTGGCCTGTGGGAGGCCACCAGCAGGCTGCCCTATGCTATGGGTCACTAAGATGGGAGAGTGTCCAGGGTGGACGTGCCTGGGAGAGGAGGGGGCGGAGTGGGCACTCCCCAGCCCCTACTCTCCTGCCTTCACCCATGACCTTCCATAGGCCCCAACTTACCTTGCTGGCAGCACAAAGTCCCCCTGTGGGGCTGGGAAGAAGGAAACTTCTGTATTGATTTCCCACTACTGCTCTACAAATTACCACACACTTAGTGGCTTTTAAAAACCCACAAGTTGGGGCACCTGGGTGACTCGGTCAGTTAAGCAACCGACTCTTGGTTTCAGCTCAAGTCACGATCTCACAGTTTTGTGAGTTTGAGCCCCACGTCGGGCTCTGTGCTGGTAGCACTGCCTTTCTTTTATAAGGACATCTGTCATTGGATGCAGGGCCCACCCTAAATCCAGGAAATCTCATCTTGAGATCTTAACTTAATTACGTCTATAAAGAACTTTTTCCAAATAAGATCACATTCCTAGGTTGCAGGGGGTTAGGACTCGCACTTCTCTTTTTTGAGGGGCCACCATTGAACCCACGGTAGGGCCCACCTTGTGACTGCACCTTTGGTTGGTTTGCCTCTTCCTTGTGCATTTTCCTTCTTGTCCCTGTTTCCGTGGCCTGAGGTCACTGCAAAAGTAAAGTCCCTGCACCCAGGGTCTGTGCACCCAAACTCTGGTTGGGGGGTCAGGACCAAGACAGCTATGGTCTCTGACTCCTCTCTTTTGGAAGGAGGATGCATTCCCATTGCCTTTCAGCAATTTAAGTGTAACACCATCCCTTCATCCTAGGTTCCTCTGGAACAGTGCAGGGGGAGGGCAGGGATGGGGAGAGAGAGAGGTGGGGCTGTGATGTGGTCAGCCAGATCTGAGAGAGGTTGGACCATGGCGCTGGAGCTGGGCACCCCAATATTAAGGGGTTGGCTCAGGTCATGATTCTGCCTGCCAGGCTGGGGTCAGACCAAAGAGCTAGACGGGTGGAAGGGTAGTCACAGGCACCAAAACCTAGTTTGGCTCTATCAACAGAGCAGACCCCAAGGGACTCCCCTCCATGCCCAGTTCAGTCTCTGAGGCCCCAGTTGACCCACCAGTGCCTCCCCAAGCTCGCCCTGCCTGGGGGAGAAAGCCAGCGTCCTGAGCTGCCCACTCATCCTCTGTACCTGGGCCCAATCTGACTCTCTGGAGCCACTCAAAGCAATAGCCACCAACCACATGCAGCTGTTTAAATTAATCGCGTGGATATTAACATATCATATTTATATAAATATGAGCGATAAAATTAAAAACTCACTCACACTAGCCTCATTTTAACTGCTCAGTAGCCACATGTGGCTTGTGCCTGCCATATATATGGAATATTTCCATCATCTCAGGAAGTTCCATTGGACATGGCTTCTCCAGAGTCGGCCCTGGACCAGCAGAGGCTGGGCCCTTTCCGGAGAACAGGATGGACTGAAGGGGGGATAAAAAGGGGGGGAGTGTTTGTCCAGAGCCAACTGGTGTTGACTCATCAGTCTCCGAGGCCTGGGCCCGGGCAAGGGATTAAGCCTGAGCCAGTGACCAGAGAATGGCCTGGGAGGGCAGCGCATGGGGGCTTGGCCACCCAGCTCCCTGGCAGGAATGTTAGGCCTCAGCAGAGAGAGTGGACAAAGAGCCCAGGCGAACTCAGACTAGGCAGGCAGGCAGGAGGGATACAGGGGGTCAGCTCTATTTTACATCACAAATGGCAAAAATGGAACAGTGGTGGGTCAGTGTCTTTTTTCACTTAATGCACCCTCCGTTTCCCTCCCTGTGAGGCTACGGGACCCCCCTCCCCCCGCCCATGTGTGTGTCCTCTTCCACCCAAATGTCCTGTCCATCTCAGCATTGATCAGCCATACCCTCTATCTTTTTCCTTTCTCAGGCTGGGAATGTGTGGATTGTGTCTTGTTAGCTGCTGTATTCCCAGGGCTAGGCATACAATAGGGGCTGAATAAATGGATGGGTGAATGTGTAGGAGGCACTGTGGAGGCAAGAAGTCAAGATCCTCCCCTGAGGGGTTAGGGGGAGCTTGATATTTCTGGAAATGTCAGTGATGCTTGGGAGGCAGTATGATGAAGGAACCAGGGTCCCTGCAAGCAAGGATCTCCCTCCCCTTCCTTTCCAGGGCTCCAACCACCCTCATCCTTGGGTCTGACTGCTTTCCTCACAGTGTCTCCAGGCCCCTCCTCCACAACTTTGTCTGTCTGGGGTACCCCATCACTGGGGACACAGGACAGGTGTCATCATCCACACACAGGTGGCATTAAACTTACACCATCCCCCATCCCCACCCCTCTGCAGTGAGCTCCCTGACGACAGGAACCTGAATATGTTGTACTTGACCTTGTATCCTGAGTGCTTAAAACAGGCCTTGTCACATAGTAGGTGCTTAATAAATATTTGATGAACGAACGCTTTCTGTTCATCTGAACACCTTTTGTATACCATAGTTCTCACTCAGGACCTACTCACCTTTGGTTGGACCCCCCTCTGTGGACCTTCCCTGCGAACACTATCATGCATTGACCCTCTCATTCATTCATTTGTTCATTCAATAATGACATTGAGCGCCTACACTGTCCCAGGCACGCTGCTGAATGGTGGCAGAGGTGGGGGACAAGGGCCCTGGCTCAGATTGCAGGGTTTATTTTTTTTAATGTTTATTTTATTTAAAAAATTTTTTTAACCTTTATTTATTATTGAGACACCGAGAGAGACAGAGCATGAGCATGGGAAGGGCAAAGAGAGGGGAGACACAGAATCTGAAGCAGGCTCCAGGCTCTGAGCTGTCAGGACAGAGTCCAACATGGGGCTCGAACTCACAGACCACAAGATCATGACCTGAGCCGGAGTCGGATGCTTAACCGACAGCTACCCAGCCTCCCCATTAATGTTTATTTTTGAGAGAGAGTGAGAGAAAGAGAGAGAGAGAGAGAGAGAGAGAGAGAGAGAGAGAGAGAGAGAGAGAGACCAAGTGAGAGTGGTGGAGGGGCAGAGAGAGGAGGAGACTTAGAATCCGAAGCAGGCTCCCAGCTGTCAGGAGACACAGAATCTGAAGCAGGCTCCAGGCTCCAAGCTGTCAGCAGAGTCCGATGTGAGGCTCGAACTCACAAACATCGAGATCACGACCTGAGCCGAAGTCAGACACTTAAACGACTGAGCCATGCATGCGCCCCTCACTTTGCAGGGTTTAAATCCTGAGTTCCTTCCTGACCACCTTGAGTAGGCACTTAACATCTTGGAGCCTTGGTTTCCACATGTGAAAAATGGGGAGAGGAAGGAGGGCCAGTTCATCATCTTTGTTGTGGCCATAATTTTACCATTGGTTGCTGACGTCAAAATCCACTGGATGGTATACTTTAAATATATACACTTTATTATATGGCTGTCACACGTCAATTAAGCTGGAATACATAGGCCAACTCCCTAACCCAAGCACTTAGCACAGGGCCTAGCACATAGTGCAGCAAAAGTTGTGATTGTTAATATTACATGTCTTACTTCACTGAATCTTTTCAAGACCCTATGGAGCAGATGCCAGAATATTCCCACTTTTCAGGTGGAGAAACTGAGGCTCAGAGAGGTGAAGACATTTCCCCAGGGTCACATAGCTGGGTACCTGGCAGAGTCAGGATTCAAACCCAGCTTGGCTTCAAGCTAAAACCTGATTGGATTTTGTGTTCTGCCCCTCGTGGCCTAGCTTATCCATCACTCAGGCCCCCAGACTCTGGAGGAAATGGGGTTCTGACCTTCTGACCTGGCCATTCCCAGGGGCTGTCACACCCTGGACACTGGCCCCAGAAATGCAGCCCTACCGGTCTGGGCAGCATGAGCCCTGGCAGGGCCCCGCAAGGCGGGGTAGAAGGAAGAAAGGCTGGGTGTTTAGGGGAGGATAGCAGTTTTGGGGTAGGGTTGGGCAGCCTGTCCTGCGGGGATCTCAGGCCTGGCAGAGCCTGTCTGGTCCCACCCAGCTCCGCTCTCTGCCCTGATGGCGTGACCTCCTCACTGGGAGGCCCTTACAGCCTGGCTGAGAGGCCCAGGGATGGGCTGGAAATGAAGTGTCTGGAGAGAGGGAGCAGGTTGTACTGGAAAGCAATCCAGGGTTCGGTATGAGGCCTGGATCTGCAAGAGGGACTGAGGGGATAGTAATGCTGGGTCAGAGTGGGTCCCAGCCTGTGGGTGGGGCAGGGGCTGAGAGGTCCCCTGCAGAGCCAAGGGTTAACCCCTCAGTGACTGGGCCCTGAGGGGGAAGGGCCAGGGCTGACAAGGGACACCAGGGCCTCAGAGTGGCCACTACTCAACCACTGTCAGGAGCTGTTTCAATAGTTGGACAATAGACACGGCTGTTATAGGTATACACCTGCATCCAGAGAGGGCTGGCAGGATGGTCATCTGAGCAATGGCTCTCTGGGAGGGCAGTAGGGTGGGGCTGCCTGGCAGGCAGTGGGGAGGTGGCCAGGATGGGGCAGTCTGCCAGGAGCCCCCAGCGGGTAGGGGCCGGAGGCACATTCTTGGGGGATGACTCAAGGGGCAGGCAGAGTGGGTGACTCACCATGGACCCTCTCCTGCCTCTGCTGCCAGGGTCCAACCTCCCATCTGGCCCCAAGGGCTTTGTGGGGAGCTCACCAGGCCCCCAGCCCAGGACTGAGTGTGAGTCAGCCCATCTGGGCTGGAGAGCCAGCGTGATTTTTCCATCCCTTGCATTGTTCTGCAAGAAAAGTAAATACATGTTACAAAACACAGGGTGAAGCCGGGCCATTCCCCTCTTGTCCCCTTGAAGAGTGGGGAGAAGAGGGGATCCCATGCCAGGTGCTTGGCACGCATCATGGCACCCTGGCTCTTCCCCATTTTACAGATGGGGAAACCAAGATTCCAGAAGGGTAAGCCACCTCTGAAAGGACACACAGGTGGATGTGGCAGAGTCAGGATTCAAACCCAGTTTGGCTTCAAGCTACAGCCTGTGGGCTCTTCCCAGGTGGGTGTAGACCAGGGCCTGAGCATGTACCGCATCTTTGAATTCACAGCTGTTTCTCAGGGTGGCCCAGAAACCACCCGCTTCAGTAACCTGGGGGTAGTTGTTTGTTAACATGCAGATTCCGTGGCCCTTCCAGACCCGCCCAACAAGGGGACTCTAGAATCTGCATTTTTAAATGCTCCTCAGGTGGAGGTGAGGTCATACAGTTGGAGACAGGAGATGGCTGTCCACGGGAGGATGGGAGGAGAAGGGGCTGTGGTAAGGAACAGGCTGCTGGGCCATCACACCCCTCTTTCCGGGGCTGGGGGAATGTTGCCCTTCTTGTTTCAGACTGGTTCGCAGGAACACCCCAAACCAGTGAGTGAGTGAGTGAACACCTCTCCAGCTGCTGGGGAAACAATGACCGAAAACAAGGAGGGGGTGGGTGACCCTTCAGAAGGTAGTGGCCTCCGGGGGTCAGCAGCCTAGCCCAGCTGCAGAGAGGGGACAGGCTTCAGGGGCCGAGGGTGGCCTGGTTGCCAGAGAACTGGATGGCCGCGCAGGTGCCCTCTCCGTGGGTTTAACCATCAAGCAAACCCGAGGAAAGCAAACACCCTCCCCCGAGCCCCCACCCCCGGTCGGCAGAGGGATGAGTCACTTGGCATACGAGGGCTCTGCGGAACCAAACAAATCCCATCTGCCCAGAGGAGGATGCACGGGGCCAGAACACAGCTCCCACCCCATCCGGCCTGCCCACAAGCCAGTGTCGTGCACACGTGTGTACGCGTGTGCACGCACACAGAGCTGCACCAGCTTGGAGCCCAGCTTGGAGAGAATGGAGGGGGAGGATGGTGAAGCACAGCCCAAATTCCTCCCTGAATCTGCTAATTCTCCCCGAAGCTCCTGGGCCTGACCCAGCTGAGTCAGCGGGAGGCTGGGAGGGTGGAGGTGGGTGGGGGTCCGAGCTCAGGGCTGGAGCAGGCTCACCCAGGAACCAGCCCCGCTGTGCACTGGGCCTCGCAGGGTCTCGATGCTCTTTCCTGGAACAGGAGATAAGAGAGCTTTGCCCCAGGTGGGGAGGACTGGTCTCCCCCCCCCCACCCCCAGCTTCACCCCGTGGGGGTCCGTGGGGGAGAAGGAATCAGCTGAGGCATTTTGGGCACATGCCATGTTGCCTGGCACAGAGTCCATCCTCAATAAATGAGACACGGCATTAATATAATCAGTGTCATGACTGTTACTCAGCAGCTGAGCTACAAGCAGGCTAACCAGGAAGCACCCCCAGCCCAGTTTCCTCCCCAAAGCCGACCTTCACCTTTCTAAGAAGTATGGGGAAAGGAGATTCAGAAATTGGGAGAAGTCTAGAGTTTTGACACCGCTTGGAGTTCCTGTAACTGCTTGTACCCCTCAGTGCCACAAGCATCCAGCCTCCAGCTATGGATGTAACGTCCTCCCATTTGTTGAGCCATCACTAGAGACAGAGGGTGTGCTAAGTGGGTGACAACCCATGGGGTCTCGCTCTCTGAGGTTGATGCTATCATTGTGTGGCCATTTCACAGATGAGGACAACTGAGGCAGAGAAAGGCAAGATGACTTGCCCACGTCCACACAGCTGACAGAGACCAAGCGAGGACCCCAACCCAGGTCTCCCAGGCTGCTCCTCCCCATCTTTGGAGCTCTGATAAGGCTCTTCTTCCTCCCAGACTCATCCAGGTGAACTTGGCAGGTGTATCTTTGTCTCAGCTCTTAGACTATCAGCAACTTGAGGGGAGAGCAGCTTCCTGCTTCAGCACAGGGTCTTTTTTCCCCCAAGTTTCCTATCTTTCATGATCTTTACTCCTCAGTATCTCCTGGTCCAGTAACAACGTCTGAAAAGGAAAGAGGTTACTTCACTAGAGCGTGGTGGTGGGTGAAGCAGAAGAGGGTCATCAGGGAAGGCTCTGGGAGGAGGGAATGCCAGACTTCAGTCGTTTTTAAACAAGTTTTTAAAAAGTAACTGAAAAGGCAATTCAAACACATATAAAAAAAATAAAATCAAGAGACATTTAAAAATAAAAATAGATAAAAAATAAAATCCAAATACTGTAAAAGGGGATACAATGAACATTCAGATTTCTTTGTCATCCCCCCCTAAGGGGACTCACAGCTTGTGGATCCTTCCAGAAGCTTTCTGTGCATATACATATGTATATTCTCTTCCTCGCACCGTACTTCTGGTGCCTGGCTAAGTGTGTCCACATCAGGCCCTCATTCTTTTCCAGCTGCATAGTTTCGTAGTGTGGATACACCGTGGATTATTTAACCACTTTCTCCCCATGACCATCAGGTTGTCTCCGGAGCTTTCTCCATAGCAACAGTGCTTCCATGAACATCCCTTAAGGCATGCTGAGCTCCCATGTGAGAGCCACCCTGTGGGGATAGGCAAGAGAGAGAAGTAAGGAAAGAGTTTACAGGCAGAGTTGCCACATGGGCAAAAGCAGAGGGATCAACAAGGTTTCCTCTTGAGGCCCCGGCTAAGGCCCACTTGGGCCCTGGCGAAGGGGTTGTGGGCGGGTAAACTCTGAGTTAGTGTTCAGGCCCCAAGTCCACCCGCCTCCACCCACACCTGTAATCTGAAACCTTGGCTTCTCCCTGACACCTGTTCCCAATGTTAGCTGGCTGGACCTGAGTTCTTTGGTGCCCCGCAGGCCCCATCCCTTAAGAGAAAGGCCCTTTGCTGTGTTTTGTCTTTTCCCTTTTCTTATCTTGTAGTGGAACCAGGCAGCCACAGCTGGAAGAGTGTTACTGAGTATCGGCTGGATGAGTGAAGGAAGGAACTCACTGAAAGCAGTAGGCCCTCCCCAAGAAAAATGCACAAATGGGCACATTTTGAAAGAAGCTATAAGGATGCACAAACCCTCTTAAGCTCACCCACAGATGCCTCATTAAGAATAAGGTTTTCCAGGGTGCCTGGTGGCTCAATCGGTTGAGCGTCCAACTTTGGCTCAGGTCATGATCTCACGACTAGTGAGTTGGAGCCCGGCGTCAGGCTCTCTGCTGTCCGTGCAGAGCCTGCTTCAGACCCTCTGTCCTCTCTCTCTCTCTGCCCCTCCCCCCTCTCAAAAATAAATAAACATTAACAAACAAAAAAGAGTTAGTTTTTCCTAGCGTCTCTGTAACACTTCAAAACTGAAGTCTTTAAATGGTAGGGACAAGAGATGGCCTAAAGGAACCTGTGTTTCTCAGATGCTCTGAGGTCTGGGGCAGTAAAAGCCCTTGGGGATCAACATCCCCACCAACGTCCTTATTTTATAAAGAAAAACATCTGGGGCAGGGACTAGCCTGAGGACTCTGGATCCCCAGTGGGGGATCCTGCCTCCCTGCCCTGCAGACCTCATTGCTTCTCCTTACCAGCTGGGCTCAGGCCCCACCCCCAGCACCCTCTAAAGTGGCGCTGAACCTTCCTTCCCAGCTGTCTGGGCCCCATGTGAGCTCACTGCCAGACTGTTTACTGCCCAACTGCAGGCTTCTCGAGTAGCACATGCCTAACCTGGGTGCACAGACGCCCACTGTCTAACCCAGGCACACGGTGGCACACAATTTAACCTGGGTACATGCTGGCAGAATTGTGTAACATGGCTATTTTGAACCAGAACCCAGCTGCTTTTATGACCAGCCACGAAGTGGTTCCATCATGCCAGGGCCTGGAGTTATTCAAGTTTCAAAGGACTTTTTGTCCATCAAGATGGCTTGATAATGACGGCCACACTTCCTGCACATTTGGGCCAGGCACCGTGTTACATACTCTGTGTGAAATCTCAGCAGGACTCTCCTACTAACCTTTTTTGGGCTGGGGGCAGTTGTTATCACTGTTTGGCAAATAAGGAAACTGAGGCTGGGAGCGGTCAGCAGCCTTGCCAGGTGTCAGCTGACCGTTTGTGGCGGAAGTCTTGGGGGATTTGATGCGCGACAGGTGCGTGCTTTTCTCAATCGTCATCGACACTATTACCACCTGAGTGTCATTCACGAGCTATCCAAGGCACAGAGACCCGTCAGGTCTTTGCCACACCTGGCTGGGCGGGGGTGGGGGTGGGGGGAACACCTGGGTGTGAGCCAAGGAGAGGGGAGCGTTGCGCGCCAGGGGCAGCCGGGAGCCAGGTGAAGGCCCTCAGCCAGGGGGCGCGCCGGGGCCCCTGGGGAAGGGGTGTGAGGGTGGGGCTGGGTGTGCGCGGGAAAGCTGGCCGAGCGCCCCTGCCCACCTGCCAGCCACAAGCGTGCGGGGGCCGGGGAGGGTGGGAGGTGTCCGGATAGGACCGCGTGTCCCAGCCCTGGCCTGGCACCCCACTCGCTCGCACCAGGCCTAGGGCGCGCGCCCGAGGGGGCTGGAAGCCCCGCCCGCCCGGTGGCCCCTCCTCCGGGAAGGTAAGCGCCACCTTCTCGGGGAGCGGCCGGGACAGCCGGAGGCCAGCGGGCGCCCCGCCCCCCGTGAGTAGTGACCGGTCGCCCGCGCCGCGCCGCACTAGGGGCTCCCGCGCCGCCGCTCGCTCACCTGTGTCCGCTGCCTGCCCCTCGGTGCGCGCCGGGCCCGCCCGCCGCCCACTGCCAGCCCGGCGCCGCGACCCGCCGCCCCCGCCCGCGCACCCCGAGCGCCACCATGAACTCGCTCTTCAGGAAGAGAAACAAAGGCAAATACAGCCCCACCGTGCAGACCCGGAGGTGAGGAGGCGCCGCATGGCGCTCCCGGGACGCCCTCGGGAAACCCGCGCGCCGTGGGGAGCCCTGGGCGGGGAAACACTTCCCGGAGCGCGGGGGGGAACGGCCGGGCCTGGACAGCTGCCGGGGGCCCAGAAAGCACGGCCCAGGGGGCG
Source organism: Panthera tigris (assembly GCF_018350195.1). Lineage (NCBI taxonomy): Eukaryota > Metazoa > Chordata > Mammalia > Carnivora > Felidae > Panthera > Panthera tigris. The sequence continues at coordinate 37,254,185 of NC_056675.1, forward strand.
GGGAGCTGAGCGGGGAGTGCGCGATGTGCGGGAACGCGGCTCCCGAGGGACCCCCTCCTTGAGCTGGGAAGCACTGCCAGGGTGGGGATGGCTATCGGTTGGGGGCGACCGAAGAAAGACGCGATACTTGGCCCCGGGGAGTTGCAGGAGCCCCGAGGAGCACTCAGTTGGACACCTAGAGGGCGGGGAACTGAGCTGGAAGTAGAGGGGACCTCCGTGTCCCAGGGTCGCCCTTGCGCTGGGGGTTCTCCTGCGACGGGGAAGCACCGCGGGGGTGGGTAATGGTGTGTCCGAGAGCCCTACACCCAAGGTAGGGGTGCCACAGGGACTCAGGAAGCTTCGTCTAGGGGCTCACGGGGGAAGGGAAATTGAGTTGGACGGGGGCTGGCGGGCGTCACTAGCGCTTCTTGGAGAACGGGCAGGTGCTTCTGGCTTGGGGGTGGCGGGACAGTGGGGGGGGGGGTGGGGTGGTGGTCTGTGTGCTACCTCCCGCAGCAGTTGCCGGTGTCTGCCACCCGGCCCTCCCGAGATTCAGCACGAAAAACCGGTGTGTGTGGGGTCAGTGGATGGGGGGCACAGGCTGAGGCACCCCTTTTTCCTCCCCGCTCTCTGGCAGCCGTGCTGCGGTCTGCGCGGTGGCTGGGTGGCGTCGGGGCCTCCTTCGCAGATGCATGACTTCTCAGGGGTGTGCCCCACCCCCACCCCCCCAGCCCAGAAACTGGCGGCGTCTCTGAGCCGCTGGTTCCCAGGGCGGCCTGGGAAGGGAATGACCTGTCTTGATGTGTTTGCGTTGAGCCTGCAGCCCACGTCCGTTTTGATAAGCCTGATGTATTCACTTAATAACCGGTTTAGGGAAGCCTCTTGGAGATGCTGAGATTGAGAGAAGGGGCGGGACTTTGACCCCTGCCTCTTCCCTTCTCTAGCAAGTATGAGGTGGGGGCTCCTGGCTTGGAAGGTACACTTCACCAAGCTTCTCCTGACAAAGGGCTTCATTCAGGTGGGAGACTCCAAACTGCACAGCCCCCCTGCCTGGGACTATCCACCCCAAGGTATCCTCACCCCCTTCCAGGACCGGCTAAAGGTGAGAAGACTCTGGTCAGGGCTGTCACAGTACCCCTGTGGTCCAGCCCAGGCAGACCCTTAAGACAGGTGCAGGCAGGCCTGGGCACTGGCAGGGGAGTGTGGGCAGTCCGTTGTTTTGAGTTCCAGCCTTTTCAGAAACTGCACCGCCCTGTGATCTCAGGGTCCCCATCTCTCCTATGTTCTGCTTCAAGCTCAGAGACATTTATTTTCTCCCCTTCCAAAGTCCCCCACTCCCCAGCCTCCCCAGACTTTCACAACCCCAGAGATTGGGCAGGGCCCTGCATGCTGTTTCTCTATGTCTAGGTCCAGCTGGCTCTCAAACCTCGCCGGGGTCCCGTCCAGTCCCCGAGCTGTTCTCTGGGGCATTGCACAATCGCATACTCTGTGCCAGCCACGGAGGACTGTTCTGTTCTCCCCCCACTAAGACTTGGGCCCCTCCAATCCTTCACACATGCACACACCCACACACCAGGAGACGGGCCAGGCCTCACCCTGCCCTCTGCCTCTTCCATCTCTCCGGACCCCAATCCCTCCAGCCCTCTGTCTGGTGCCCCTAATAGAAGGTTGGGCCTAACAAGGTTAGGATGAATTCATACACACTGGGAAGGGCTTGGCTTTCCCAACAGAGAATAGGAAGGAAGGAATTCCCATCCTTTAGAGCTGCGTGGACTCTGAGGGCCTGGGGTGGCAAGGATTCAGTCCTACCTCTCTATCCCCCACCCTGTCCCCCTCCCCGCATGCTTCTGGCCCAAAGCAGCCACCCTCTGCCCTTGGCTGACAGCCATTGATCCCAGATGTCAGCTTTGAGGTTTCTTTCTCCAGGAAGCCCTCCTGATTCTCTCCCCAGGATGGGATGGAGAGACTCTGCCTTTGGGTTCCATGGCCTGGAAGAGACACAGTCCTGAGTAGGGGCCAGGTGCTTCCGTACATGGTCTCACCAGACCAGTGCATCCCCTCTGCCCCTTCCCATTCATGGGGACAAGTTCATGGACTGAGTTGTGGGCTGGGAGACAGTCTCTTGCCCCGTTGTCTCAGCAAGAATCTTTGAGTGTTACCTGGTACCTGGCACTCTCCTTGTAGCTCTCAGATGTGGTCACTGGTCATGGGGCACTGACCCTCAAGTTACTCTTTCACCCTGAGTTTTTTGGGGGCCTCCTTTGAGGGAAGGTGGGGCTGCCAGCAAAATTCAGCATGGAAAAGTGTGTGGCAGCTCTCGCCCTGAGAGCAGAATGCCTCCCTTGTGATCCCAGCTCAGCTACAGCTGCCGTGGCAAATCAGGGAACCTCTGAGCCTCAGTTTCCTCATCTGCAAAGCAGGGATGGTGCAACTAAGTGTCTGTTGCATGGGGCCCTAGGGGGAGCAAATGTGACAATAGACAGAATGCCTTTGGCACGTAGGAAGTACCCAGACAGGGCTCAGCATCACCGCTGCCAGCTGAGGGGACCCAGGACCAAGAAGCCAGGAGTTGTGACCTTCACACCCAGGCAGTCACAGAAGAGCCCTCCTGGAGAAAACCCGCCCCTCCCTGTTTGTCAGCCTTTTAGCGTCTGAAACTGGGGAGGGCCAGGACGGGGGAACCCCGCTGCTCCTGTCACCCTGGTTCCTAATAACAGGTGTGGGAGCTGATGTTCACACCTGAGCTAATGACAGGGTCAGACCTGATGGTGCAGGTCGCTGAGGATGGGTATCCAGCCCAATAGGGAAGGTGTGAGGGGACCTGCTCCCACTGTCCTGAACCCTGGTTGAGAGTGCAGCCCCTACCAGCTGCCCCTTCCTGGTTATGCAATCTGGGGTGAGCTGCTTGGCCTCAGAGTCAGTGTTTGCTCACCTGTAGAATGGGCATAAGCATAGGTCCTGCCTGATGATATCATTAGCATGAAGATTAAGTGAAATGACACAGGGAAAGAGTTGAAAGGTGTAGGAGGCCTCAATGTACCATAGCTGTGGTGATTTTAACTATGGAGCAAGTGCAGATAAGGCACCTACCGTGTGCTTGGGATTGAACTGGATGCTGATGGACAGGCTGTGCACTTCACAACTCTAGGTCTGCCATTCCTGGCGGGGGTGGGGTGGGGTGGGGCGGGGCCGTGGAGGAGATGTTGACATTCTTCCTGTACCTGATGGAGTTAAGCTTAATTACAAGTGTGCCTTACCGGACCATGTCTTCGTGGTGGGACAGAAAGCTGGATGTACGAGGTCTGTAGCCTATCGGCTCTGGTGCCCCTGATGGGTCTGAAGTAAGAGCTGTCACCATTAGGGTGGAGACCTGGGAGATCTGGCAGGACTTCCTGGGGAGGTGTCTGACCTGTCATGGGGAGGAGTGGAATAGTTAAGATTCAGCTCTGGAGTTAAACTGAATTCTGCCTCTGTTTGATTTTGGCAAAGAAATTTACCTTCACTGAGCCTCACCTTCTTCATCTGTAAAATGGGACTAATTTTGCCCCTCCACCCAGACCTGTGTCCCAGTAAGCACCCAGCAGCCTGGCCTTGCTTCTCAACCTCACCGGGGCTGCATCTGGTTTTAAAGGGGAGGTCCCTGTGTGGGAGGCAGGGCCCCAGGCTTTAAAGGCTGCTGAAAGGGGTGCATGCCCTCCTGGAAACTGGCTACGGTGCCCTGAGTCTCTTTGTGGTTAAGAGCACGGAGTCTGTTGTCAGCCAGATGTGACTTCAAACCTTAGTTTTGCCCCTTGTGTCTCTGTGACCTTGGACAGGTCACTTAACATCTCTGTCTTAGTTTCTTCATCTGTGAAATGGGATTGATGATAGCAACCCCCAGCTGGTGAAGTTCCTGGGTGCCCTGCCCCAGACCTGACTCACAGTGAGCACTCAATAATACAATACACACTTTTAAGGGTAAGGACAGTGTTGAGCCCATACAACTAACTGGTCTCCTCTCCCTGGGTGGGGCAGGCGCTCAGCTGACTGTCATCCAGTCCCCTTAACATTCACGTGGCCCCCACTTCAAGCAGACGCCTGGAGACACACATGCACACCTTGATCAGTGACAGCTGGAGAGCCTGGAGCCATTTGGAGAGGGTTCTGTCAGAAAAGCTCACCTCCAACCATATGGGAGACTTGTACTGGAGTGATCTGCCCAGCCATTTCTCAAGCACCTACTGTGTGCCCCACACGGCCATGGGTATTATAGCCTCTCATCCTGACACCGTGACAGCCAGGCTGGTGTTTGTGGCTTCTTTCACAAAGGATGACACTGAGGCCAAGAGTAAAGACGCTCATCTTGGGCTCATAGTTCACAGGTGGCTGATGCTGGGGGCCCAGGGGCCCCTGGGAAGGGAAACTGGGTCTTCCCACCCACACCTGGGTCTGGTGGCAGCTGTCTCCAGGGACTGCCCCAGGCCAGATGGTGGAGTCACTGGCTTTTGTATTCCCTGACTCCGCCCCAGCAACCCTGTCACACCTCTCCTTTCTCTGGCTTTGCCCTCACTTGCCCAGTCCTTTTTCTTGGCAGAGGGAAGGAGACCTGATAAATTAGATTCAGAACAGAACAGCAGTGAACCTTTAGAATGGCTGCTGTGGCGTTTCAAGCATTGTCAGGGGCAACCATCTAGGGACAGGAAGTTTTGGGGGAGAGGCTTAGCTCAATTCATACCATTTAGGCAACACCCTAAGGAGGGGTGAGGGGCACCCAGAAGGCCCCCGGGAGAAGAAGCTGCATTTCAAAGCAAGGACCTGGGATTCCCAGCTCCTTTTACTCCAGGCAAGGCTACCTGCCAGTCTCCCAGCCTGCCTGCCCCAGCCTGTCTCTGGAGGGGGAAGAAGGAAGTGGCCTCTGGTCTTTGTTCTCTCTGCTTTTGGTGGTCCTGCGTTTAGCCTCCTGAGCCTGGGAAGGGAGTCCCCTGGGCCCCAGGCAGGAGGCTGCTGGGCCAGCCCTGCACTTTCATCCACTTGGCCTGCCAGCGTAGCTGGAAGCCCAGGCCCTCTTGCCTGGCGTACTTGGAGTGGTAGCCTCTTCGTAGTTTGTGCTTCCACTCTGACACCTCAGTCCCTTCTCCCCATGGCTGCCAGGGAGCTCTTGGCGATATGCAAATCTGATCTTGTCCCCTGTAGCTTAATCCTTGCCCCAGGCTTCCCTTTGCTCCCAGGCCCTGGTTGCTGCAGCCCTGCATAGCACAAATGTGTGCCCTTCACCCTGTCCTTTCCACACTGCATCCAGCCACATGGCCTTTGCCCACACTCTTCCTCCTGCCTGGAATGCCCTTCCCACCCCTTTTGGCTCATTTCTCTTCCTCTCTCTTGGTTGGTCTCTGTTCCTTAGGGAAGCCCTCCCTAACTTTTTGTCTTGCCCATCTCCTGGGTCTTATCTCAGTAGCCATTTGACCCTGCGCCTTTGGGCAGATGGGAATGAAGCTCTGTCTCCTTCCCCTCCTCGTGTCCCCCTCCCCGAGACTGGCTGGTGCAGCACATGTCCTGAATGCATGATTGAGGGTGAGCCATGGGGGACTGCTAAGATTCTCTCCCTCCTTAAACCTGTCACAGAGCACACAGTGGCGTGTGCATGCACACACTCACTGACCAAGAAAGTCAGGGGGGGGACAGAATGAGGGCCTGGATAGAGCACAGCTCTGACTGTGGTCCCTGTCCAGACACCTTCTGTGTGCTCCATAAACAGGCAGCAGCAACAATGCACGGTGGTAAGTGCTAAGATAGTGAAGGCAGAGGGGCCCTGGACCAGCCAATGGGTTTCTGGAAGACCCCCCAGGAGGTAGGTAGAACAGGAGACACCGGGGAGAGGGGTGAGGATGTGGCAGAGGAGGTATGCATCCACTCCCACTCGGGTCAGCATGAAAAGTCATCAGTGGATAAAGTTAATGAAGGGTACAAAGAGTATGTTTGTGTACATTTTAAAAAACATTCATGCAAAGCAATGTAATGTTTCTGGATGCAGACACAGATATGTAGTGAAAGCCTAAAACAGGCTTAGGAGGAAACCAGCAGCTTTAAAATGACCCTACCCCAGAGGAGGGGGCTGGAGGGATAAGAGGTGATCACATCATATTTCTTTGTATACAAAACCCAGAGCAAATAGGGTAGTGTGGGAACATCAGCTAAGACTTGGCGGTAGGATTCTCTTCTGTACTTCTCTGTGTGTTTGAGCTAGACCATGAGTGTTCAGGTCTTTTATTTTTTTATTTATTTATATTTTTTAATGTTTATTTATTTTTGAGACAGAGAGAGACAGAGCATGAATGGGGGAGGGGCAGAGAGAGAGGGAGACACAGAATCTGAAGCAGGCTCCAGGCTCTGAGCCGTCAGCACAGAGCCCGACGCGGGGCTCGAACTCACGGACCGCGAGGTCATGACCTGAGTCGAAGTCAGACGCTCAACCGACTGAGCCACCCAGGCGCCCCAGTTCAGGTCTTTTAAAGTGAGGTGTGAGAGCGTCTCAGAGTCCAGTCAATAGTGGGAGAAGGGGTCTCAGGGAAAAGGAGGAGGTACCTCAGGAGGGACAGGTGCTGAGGCCAGAGGAGCAAGAATGGAGAGCAAGCAGGATGGTTCTGGATGGGGAGACACAAATGGAAAGTCTCAGGAAGTGGGGAGGGTACTTTGTTCACTGGTGACCTTTCAGGCTTATGTACGTGATGCCTCACCCTTCCCCACCGCCCCCCCCACCGTCCCCCACCTTCCCCCCACAGGTGGGAACATACAAGAGGCTCTGGGGTTGAGCTGCTCTAAATTATGATCATGTTGTGTTTCTGAGGTAATAGTACCCAGATCTCTGTCTTCCAGGTGAGGCTCAGAGTTTCAGTAGCTGCCTGAAGATCTGAGCTGCTCTAACATGGGCATTCTGAGCTGGGAGCAGTGCTGGAGTGTGCCAGCTGGCCGCCTGGCCCACCCTTTGCTGGGCGAGGGGTGTGTCAGGTCTAACTTCGCGCCCGGCTGCTCACTGGCTAGCAGCCCCACCTGCTGTCTGCTGACCCTGAAAGGCTGCGTGGCTGCAGGGAAGCAGTCCTGTGCAGAATTCCTTGCTGCCCCAGCAGCCCGGGCTCAGATTTCAGACTCATAACTTTTATGGTTTCCACCCTCCATCCTGGGCACAGGGACATTGTGGTTCCAACTGAAAGTTGAGGAAGCATTCAGAGTTTGTGCCAAGAACTGAGAGGGCTGCCCCAGATAAGCAGCTTGACTCTTCCCAAGTATAAAATGGGCAACCAATGTCCCCTTGTTCCTGAGGGGGAAGCTGAGGCCCATGGGCAGGGACAGAAGGCATGGTGAATAGAGTAGAAAGAACCTGAGTTTGGGAGCCGCAGACCTGCCCTTTAGGCCTGGGTGTGCTGCTTGTCAGCTGTGCCGCTGGCCACATTCCCGCCCCTCTCTGGGCTTGATGAAGGCAGTCACTTCATGCTGTACAGTCACTCCATACCCCCCAAGAACGGTGTCAACCACATAGTAGGTATTCAGTAAACGGTGGTGGAAGGTCTGTTTTGAGTCTGAATTGTAGGAGTGTAACACTGTGGAGAGGATTGGCATGTAGTCGGTGCTTAATAAATGGAGACTGGTACTCCTTGACCACTGGTCTTGAACCCAGAATGATGTCCTGACACCTGGGTGGAATCTGACACCAGATTCCCTGGAGCCCTGTTTAAACCTTGCAAAAATCTTCAAGACTTGCCTTGGTATTACCTGCGGCAGCTTGAACTTCTGCACATGTGGGGTTATGAGAGCCTGAAAGCACATACCTGACATGGGCCTGGAGGTAGGGTGGCCTTCACTGGGTGGAAACAGATTGGGTCATCAAGAAAGGGAACCACAGTTACTATACCAGCAATCTTCTCAGCTTAGGATATACTTCCCCAGGATTAATAGATGGGTGTATAGGATTTTACTGTCTAATTACCACGGCAGTTTCTAGTAAGGAGAGTATCAGTCAATTGACCAATCAATCTGGTATTTACTGGATGTTTCCTGTGTACTGCTTTCTTACAAGGCTTCCTTCCTATAGAGATCTGGGGATTCTAACTCAATCTGCACCCCTTAACACTGTGACACAATGCTGTGGTTTGTTTCCTGGTTCCCAGCCCTGGCTGCACATTAGAATCATCACAGGAGGGGCGCCTGGGTGGCGCGGTCGGTTAAGCGTCCGACTTCAGCCAGGTCACGATCTCGCGGTCTGTGAGTTCGAGCCCCGCGTCGGGCTCTGGGCTGATGGCTCAGAGCCTGGAGCCTGTTTCCGATTCTGTGTCTCCCTCTCTCTGCCCCTCCCCCGTTCATGCTCTGTCTGTCTCTCTCTGTCCCAAAAAAAAAAAACAAAAAAAAAAAAAAAACACGTTGAAAAAAAGAATCATCACAGGAGCTTTTAAAAGTGATGTCCAGGCCGTGTCGCAAACTGATGAAGTCAGAATCTCTGGGGTGGAGCTCGCACTTCAGTCTTCTGTTGGGTAGCCAGGGGCACAAACCACACATTTACACTGATTACTTCCACCCCTCTTGTCCTTGAGGTATGCACACCTTGCTTTCCTTTGCCTTTTCAGTAGCAGCTGCCTGGTCTGTTGTGCTGTATTCTTTTACTCTCAAACTTCCTGCATCTTTCCGTTTCAGGTGTGTGTTTTGTAAAATGGCACAGAACTGCTTTTGTTTTGTTTTGTTTTTTGTTGTTGTTTTTCGTATTCTCACCCAAGAGTCTTCTATTTTAATAGGAGAGTTTAACTCATTCATGTTTATTGTAATGACTGATGTGTTTGGAACTATCCCTGCCATGTTAGTTTGTATTTCCTATTTATCATGCTTTCTCTTTGTTTCTTTTTGGCCCTTCTCTGCATTTTATTGGATCAAGCTATATTTTCACAATTAAGATAGGATAGAAGACCTGAATGGGACAGAGTGGATGAAAATACCCTGGCCCAGACAATTATAGTCATCAGTGTGTTTTTTCTAATCATGCCTATTAAGTTATAAAACTTTGAGCTTACATATCTTTTTGGGGGTGGGATGGCTTAATTCAAGGCCTTGCATAGGTTTGGGGTTCAATAAATAAGTATTGAATTGAGCAGATGTTTGATAGCATGCTAATAATTCCTGTCTCAGGGGCTGGTAATGGAGAAGGGCCTATTTGGGGGTGGAGAGATGACAAGGAGTTGGGAGGGGGTGGTGAAAGTTTATTCAGCAATGACTGATTCCCTGGAAAACTGACTGGGGTCACAGTAGTCACCAGTTTGGATGCTTACTAGCCCAATGGCCCCAGGCAAATTGCCCCTCCTCCCTAGGCTCAGTCTATACACTGGGAGCAATTGCACTTAGTACCAATCTTGAGGGGTTGTTAGGAGAATCAGAGTGGAAACGTGTGTCAGGCACTGGGGTAGGGTGTGGCCCAGGGAGGTGTTCCTTCTGCGCCAATTCCTTCCTCCCAAAAGGCCTGCTCAGAGAGACAGACTGGGATCCCCTCGTGATGGCATCTTGGGAGAAGTTCTCAGACTCATTTGCCACCACTGTTACTCAACCAGCAGGATTCATTGTATCAAGGAAGACACCAACGAGATGTAAATCACTAGGCCTCCCCTGAGTGGTGAACTCCTTGTTGATTCATCCTAGATCCCCAGTGTCTCCCTGTCATTTTGTGGTTTGGTATTGATGTCCCCCTTGTTCTGAGAAGGTCGCTCTGGAGTCTGTTCAGATCTAGGCACTGCTACTTCCCAGCTGTGTGATGTCGGGTGGGTTTCTCATCCTCTCCAAGCCTCCATCATCTTCGTCTGGAAAATGGGGGTGTAGGAATTGCGGCCATGCAATAACACATCTGCTCAATTCAATACCTATTTATTGAGCCCACGCCTATGCAAGGCTTGGAATTAAGGGCAACAAAGGGCCCCCCAAAAGGTGACTACATTCTTTCTGTCCAAAAGTTTATAGCCTAATGGGCAGGATTTTTTTTTTTTAATGTTTATTTTTGAGAGAGTGCATGCACAGAGGAGGTGGGGGAGGACAGAGGATCTGAAGCGGGCTCAGGGCTGACAGCACAGAGCCTGATGTGGGGCTCAAACCCACAAACTGACATCGTGATCTGAACTGAAGTTGGTGGCTTAGCCGACTGAGCCACCCAGGTGCCCCAATCAGCCAGGCAGTGTTTAAAGAAAACGGGAGCTGAAGGACACCCAGTACCGGAAATAAGCCTTCCACCAGGACTGGATGTTCCTAGGGAGCTGCTTATGCCCTGGCTGGCCCTAGAGGCAGGCAGGACCCAGGCGAGGATGACCCTGGCCAACAGGCAGCCAGGTAACTTCTCTGGGCTCTGGGATGGGTGAGGCTGGTTCTGGGGAGAGGTGTGCACTCCTATGCATTCCAGACATTCCAAAGCTGATGCCTCCTGCCTACCCTTCCCGTACTCCTGTGCACACCCACTGAGACAGAATTAACCCCAAAAGGGAGGGACAGTAGATGTGATCAAGGGGAACATGGGGGGCTGACTTCGGGCTGGGAGACAAGGTGGTCCTGGCCAAGAAAGGAGGGCAGTTCCCACTAGATGTGACCTGTGCCTACCACATCCCATCTCTACACACAGAAAGAGAAAGTTGGGTTGTGACCAGTGGGGGACAGAGCAGTTATAGGCAGGCAGGGACAGCTGGGGCAGGGGCTTATGGCAGGGCTGTGGCACTTATTGTCTCTGGGGATGTGATCTATTCCCAGAGTGGCAGGTCATGAAAGAGGCCAGGACAGGAAAGAGGCCTGCCTGAAGGGAGGGATGGCTAGGAAGCTAGCCAAATGCCCCTGACTCTGACTTGTGGCCTATGGCCAAGGATGCTGCAGCTCTGGGGGCCTGGAAGGGGCATTGGGCTGTGGTTTATGTGCCCTGGCACTCTACACCCAGGTGCCATGCTCTGCTGGGTACAGCTGGGAGCCCTGGATTGTTTTGAAGTCAGACAGCCAGGAACCTGGAGATAAGGCCTGGCCTTGGGACAGGTGCCTGGGCAGCCTGAGTTGGTCTGGTGGGATAGTGGCAGAGAGCAAAGGGAATGATAATTTACTAAGTGTCCCGAGGTACCAGGCTCTGAGCAGGACCACTAGATGTCCTGAGCTTTATTATGGAAGAACTGACGGGCTTAGAGCCAAGTGGTCCGGAAGGCACAAAATCACCTAAAATTGCACCGTCCTCCTTGGGAACCACTGCCCACATGAAGTGTGCTTAGAACTAGCTCAGATGTGCTGCAGGTTAAGACTACATGCTGGGCTTTGGAAGACATGATATGAAAAAGGCTTGTAAAATATCACATTAATAATGTTCTGGGGTGCTTGGGTGGCTCAGTTGGTTAAGCCTCTGACTCTTAATTTCGGCTCAGGTCGTGATCTCACGGTCGTGAGATCAAGCCCCATGTCAGACTCTGCTTGGTGTTCTCTCTCTCTCTCTCTCTCCCTCTCTCTCTCTCTCTCCCTCTCCCTCTCCCTCTCCCTCTCCCTCTCCCTCTCCCTCTCCCTCTCCCTCTCCCTCTCCCTCTCCCTCTCCCTCTCCCTCTCTCTCCCTGCCTCTACCCTGCTCGCACGCTCTGTCTCTCTCTCTCTCAAAATAAATGAACATTAAAAAAAAAATTATGTTCTGTCGACTACCTATCAAAATAATTTTTTAGATATATTAGGTTAAATAAAATATTGTGTAAACATTAAGTTCACCTATTTCTTTTGACTTTTTTCATGTGGCTGTGAGAAAAATTTACAAACATGGCTCGCAGCCTATTTCTGTTACACAGCAGTGCCCTTGAACGCAAAGGGACATAGTACCAAACCCTCTCTTGGGGGCGTTTCCTACCTATTAAGTGTGTCTTTCCGTTTGCCACTCTGGTAGTAGATACCATAACCCTGTTTATGGATGAGGAAATTGAAGTGGGCAGAGGAAACGGCACGTTGAGTTTCACCAGACGCTGGCACAGCTCATGGACGCGTTGCTGGGACCAGCATTGTGTTGAGACCTGTACACATGGCAATGGACAAAACAGACCGAAGCCCAGAAATTCTGAGCCATTCCCATGGTGCTTTACAGGGATTGTCTCCTTGAAGTGTCTCAACCCTCTGGGGTGGGACCGAGTCTTAGCTCCATTTCACAGAAAACAGGTACAGGGAGGCTAAGGAGCCCCCCCAGGTCAGACCAACACCAGAGTCCATGTTTGTTTCCCTGCATCAAGATGACTCAGTTTTCCTCCCTGCAGGCAGGATAGAGAGGAAAATGGGCCCGCTGGTTCAGCGTGACTTGGGCACAGAGGGCTGAAGGCGGCAAGGGTGGCTGTCACTGCTAGCTGGAGGGTTGGTCATTCGCAGTGTCCTTGGAAGGCCTGGGTCTCTCGTGGAGGGCGGAGGCTGGGAAGCAGGCTCGGGAAGGAGATAGAGAGGCTGAGCCTGTAGCCAGTAAACCAATGGGCCTGTAGCCAGTAAACCAAGTCTTAGCCAGGATGGTCCCGGAGGAGATCTAGGGACAGAGACCCGTAGAAGGCACAGCCGCTGCAAAAGCCCTGAGGAAGAAAAAGCTGGGCACAGGTTGAGGGCTGAGGGTCCTGTAGGCTGTGGGCAGGAGCATGAGCTCTGGTCTCAGAGCGTTTGGGCGCCCTGGCAAGTTGGAGGCCGGACAGTGGTGAGATCTGGTTGCATTGTTGAAATGCACTGACGCTGGCTCGGGAGACAGTTGGGCGTGGACAGTGGTCCAGGTGAGCGACAGCAGCCTTGATCAGGTTGAAACCGTGGAGCACAGGGAGGGTGGAGGCACAGGAGATTGGTTCCCAGGAGGAACCAGGGGAGGGGAAGGCGGGCATCAGGGGTTCTGCTTGAACAACCAGGTAGACAGGCCCATCTTGCCGCTTGTGTGGTTTCCCTCCTGCAGACAGGGGAAAGTCTTGAGAACAACAGAAACCCTGTGGTGGAAACACCCACGGCCTTCAAATCCCACATCTGATTCTAAGCCCAATCCTAAGATAGTTCGGCCCCACCAGGCCTGGGACCCACACCCTCCCAGCAGCCTCACTGCCCGTATATGCACACCAGCCTCTCCCTGCATGGACTGGGGAACACATGTCCAAATGTTGAAGTTACCTGAGAAGCTCCCGTGCCTGGGCGAGGCGACATCCTCAAGGAAGAGCCAGAGCATGTCTTGGCTTGTACAAGGATCAGTGTGAATGGCACGGTAGCTTTCTTTAGCTTCCCGGTGCCAGCGGGTTCTGACATTGGGACTGGGCTGCTGGCTTTTATCAGCTCCTTAAAAGGAGCCCAGGTCTCTGGACAGTGACCCCAAGTGGAAGCAGAGAGCCCGGGCTGTCCCATGCAGCAGCATTTTCTCATTTAACCCCTGGCCCAGCTCGGTGGCATGCGTTTTGTGATGACCCCCACTGACAGATGGGGAAACTGAGGCTCAGAGAGGCTGAGTAATTCACAGTGTAGTAAGGACTGAGACAGGATTCAAATCCAGGCCAGCTGCCTTCTTTCTGGGTGCTTTAATCATTAGGCCATACTACCCCTTGAGCTGTGGAAAAGGGTGAGGGACACCTGCACAGAATTAAAGTGGGAAGAGGGGCCTAGCGGTGGGGGGGGGAGTGGGGGGTGGATGAGTGTCTCCTGAGATGCCTGTGTTCTCTTTTCCTGCCCATGTACTCCATCTATGGTGTCTAGATGATCTGGGTGCCACCTCTGTCCCCATTTCTCTGGACAGCACCTCTGCTGGCCAGCTGACCAGCTCCCCACATTGCTGCTGACCTACTGGGCTGTGAGTGGCCACCTCTAAAGCAGGTTGGACTGTGGTTATTGAGTTTCTAACTCCTGGTGAGAGAATGGAGTACCTGATGCCATTTAAGGCTCTCACACTCTCTCCCTGCAGTTCTAATTCTCTGAGTACATCCTGGACACAAAGAGGTACCTGTTCCAGGCTGGCGCCTGCGGCTCAGACCCAAAAAGCCCTTGTTTGTCCCTCAACGTGTCCTCAAACCTGGCCCAGGGCTCTGAGGACATGTCAGGTAGCCCCCTGACCAGCCTGCCCCCCATTTTTCCTTCCTTGTGCCAGGAGTCTCATTCGCAGGCGAGGCCATATAAATGGGGCACCTTGGACAGGACCCTCGCCCTCCTGGGCCCTTGCCAGACTCTGGCTTCCTCAGCCCAGGTGAAGAAAATGAGGGCCCATTCTCTGGAGAAATGGGCCCCAATCTGCCAGTGACCCCCACCTGCTTGTTCAGCCCTCACAGCAGCACCTGGGCTGGGCTGAGGGGGCTGTTGTGGAGACAGCTGTATCCTGAGTCCCACCAGCCTTTACCAGGTGGGGTCTTGGGCCACGGCACCCCACCTCCTCTCTGCCTATCCATAGGGGATTGTCCCGGATGCCATTCCTGTCACCAAGAAGCATCCGCTCCTGTAGGGGTTTGCCGGAAAACCCAGAAATCTGGAAGGAAACTTTTCTTTAAAAACTAAACTATAGACTAGGGGTGCCTGGGTGGCTCAGTCGGGTCAGGCCCGTGGGTTTGGGCCCCATGTCAGGCTCTGTGCTGATGGTGCAGAGCCTGCTTGGGATCCTCTCTCTCCTTCTCTCTCTGCCCCTCCCCTGCTCACACTACACTGTCTCTGTCTCTCTCAAAAATGAATAAATAAACTTAAAAAAAAAAAAAAGCTGAACTATAGACTCATTTCTGACTCCCCAGTTTTCCCCTAATGTCCTTTTTCTGTTCCAGGACCTCACATTGCATTTAGCAGAATCACATCTCCTTGACTCCTCCGGGCTAACACTTCCTCAGTCTTGTCTTTCGTTACCTTGATTCTTTTGAAGAGGGCTGGTCAGGTGTTTCGTAGACCGTCCCGCAGTCTGGGCTTGTCTGCTGGCTCCCAGCCATGAGGTGGAGGTCATATATTGGAAAGGGTTCCTTGGAAGCAATCTTGTGTCCTCCTTGGTACCCAGTGTCGGGAGTTCTACCCTGTCGACATGGCTTCTGTCCTTTCCACTGTGGACTTACTGATTTTTCAGAAGGAACCTGTTTTACAGAACCAAGTGCCACTGGCAGCAGGAGTCTGTGTGCACAGCTCGGGGAGTGGTGTGAGGGCTCAGGAGCATTGTGACTGGCACCCCCACCGTGGGGAGTACAAGTGCAATGAACACGTGTTGTGTGAATGAATGGTCATCCTCACCATTCGTGAGGCCCCTGCGATGTGCTGGATAATTTGAGTTCCTTCACTGAACGAGTACTGTTTAAATGTCTCCTAGGCACCAGATACTGATTAGGCGCTGGTGAAACCAGGGACACCCCACTCGTGCACCTAAATGATCTCTGATCTGCTTTGGGGACTCCAGAGGCTTCCCTGAACCTCTAGCTCGGTCCATGAACCCCAAAATGGTCTTTGAAACTCAATTCAGGTGTTTCTAGAAATGTTCCTGACCCTCCCCCACCCACCTCACTCAGCTAGGGAGGATGGACTATTCCCATTTTACAGATGGTGAAACAGAGGTTCGGGAACATCAAGCAGTTTCTCCAAGGTTATACCAGTGGTTGGCACAGTCAGGATTTGAACCCTACCTGGCTCCAGATACCGGCCACCTCCTCTATGAGTTTGGGTAGGGGCCTTTGCTTCCGAGGGCCATGGTTTGCTCGTCTGTGTAATGAGCATGTGGGGCTGGATGGCTTCCCAGACACCTTCTAGTGCCAAAGGCCACTGCCCTGAGAACCTGTGTCCATGTTAAACTTCTGAGTAAGTAGAAGGAGGCTGGGTGTGTCCCTCTCTAAGCCTGTCACTCAGACCTGCCTGCCTTTTCCGGGGTGGGGGCACCTCAGCTTTCCTGGCTCAGCTGGTGATTGTCATCTCTGTGGGTGCAACAGGACTGGATGGGGGTGGTGGGGAAGGGCTGTATCTTGGTCTCCATCAGTCAGGCTGATGCCCCATCTGGCTGCCCCAGTGGGGCTTATTAGTGAGATGAAAAGCTGGACCTGCCAGGCCAGTTCCCAGCCCTTTGGGGATCTGTGCCCCCTCCCTGCAAGTTCCTGACCTGCCCACATTCCTGCACTCCTGGCAGGAGGCTTTGAGCTCTCAGAAGAACAGTGCCCTGGGCTCTCCTGGCCAAAATGCAGGATCTTATGGGGCTTCTCATTCAGGATCCAAACCCACAAGGCAAAAGTGCTAGGACTGTGTTCCAGAGGCCTGGCTTAGAACCCCAGCTCTCCTTGTTTTCTGGCAATCAGACTGTGGCCAAGTTATTGAATCACTTTGTGCCTCAGTTTCCCCATCTGTAAAATTGGAGAACATTGCTACTGCAGGCTCTGGTAGGATTAAAGAAACGAATCTGTATGTGACTTGCTTAGCACTGATGGGCAAGTGGTGGACTCTGTGTGTTAACTAGCATCTTCCAGACAGCTGAGCATAGCCTGGAACTGGTCTAGCTTTCATGGAAAACAGGATAAAAGGCAGGAGGGCTCAGAGGTTGGCAGAAGAAGAAACACGTCCCTATCACTTAAAAATGGCACTTGACAATATTTTTGTTTTCAGCTTTATTTATTTATTTGCTTATTTATTTTTCAATGTTTATTTTTGAGAGCATGCAAGAGTGGGGGAGGGGCAGAGAGAGAAGAAGGGAGGGACAGAGAGAAAGGGGGACAGAGGATCCAAAGCGGGCTCTGTGCTGACAGCAGAGAGCCCGATGCGGGGCTCAAACTCATGAGCCGTGTGATCATGACCTGAGCCAAAGTTGGACCCTCAACCAGCTAAGCCACCCAGTGCCCTGTTATCAGCTTTATTGAGAGATAACCCACATACTGTACCATTTACTCGTTTAAGGTGTACAATTAAGTGGTTTTTAATTACACAACTATCACCACAACCAGCTTTAGAATATTTTCATCACCCCAAAAAGATACCCCATAACCCTTCAGAGCTTATTTGACGGCCCTCCTGCCCACCCCCTCGCCCCCACTCAGCCTGGGCAGCCACTAATACGCTTTCTGCTTCTATGGATTGGCCTATTCTAGATACTTCATATAGATGGAGTCATACTGTATGTGACATTTTGTGTCTATCTCCTGTCAGTGTGATGGTTTTGCAGTTCATCCACGCTCTAGCAGGTGTCAGTTTGTGCCTCCTTTTTATGCTAAGTACTATTCCATTGTATGAATCTTCCACATTTTGTGTATCCATTCATCAGTTGATGAACATTTGTGTTGTTTCCATTTGGGGGCTCTTGTCAATAGTGCTATTATGAACATTTGTGTTTGATTCAAGTTTTCATGTGGACCTATGTTTTAATTTCTTTTGGGAAGATACTTAGGAATGGAATTGCTGGGTCATGTGGCAACTTTATGTTTAACTTTTGTTTTCGTTTTTGTTTTTTAAATTTTTTTAACAATTACTTATTTTTTGAGAGACAGAGCATGACCGGGGGAGGGGAAGATAAAGAGAGGGAGACAGAGAATCGGAAGTAGGCTCCAGGCTCAAAGCAGTCAGCACAGAGCCTGACACGGGGATCGAACTCACAAACCGTGAGATCATGATCTCATCCAAAGTCGGATGCTCAACTGACTGAGCCACCCAGGCGCCCATAGGTTTAACTTTTTGAGGGAGCAACTTCCAGAATTTCCAAAGCAGCCCCACCATTTTACAGTTCCCACGAGCTGTGAGCAAGGGTTCTGATTTCTCTGTATCCTTGTCACCAAATCGTTATGGTCTTTTTGATTATTACCTTTTTAGTGGGTGAGAAGTGATATCCCATTGTGGCCTAGGGCACTTGGCATTGTAAGTTCATCTGTTACATGCCTAGGATGTGCTGGCAGTCCTGTAGAATTGTCACATGGGGTCATTAAAGGCATCGACTTGGGGGCCTGCCTGGGTTGGAATCCTGGCTCTAACACTTAATTACTCTGTGACTTTAGGAAAGTTACTGAAACTCGTTGGTCCTCAGATTCCACATCTGCAAAGTGGGGATAATAAGATGATTACCCACTGGGCCAACACCTACCTCCCAGAGTTGTCATGAAAATTAAGTAAGAAATGAGTGGAGAGCCTGGCGCGTGGAAAGTAAATCTGAGCTCGTAGTATTTTGGGGACAGCAGTTGTTGCTGGAGGTTGGCTTGTGACTTTTTTTCCAGTGCCCCTGTGAGGAACTGTGAGCCCAGTGTTTGACAAAGTGGCCTGTGGAGCAAGACTGCCTGAGAAGAGAGTCTGGGAGCCTCATTCATAAGCTGTGTAACGCTGGGCAAGCACCTTGACATCTCTGAACCTTGGTTTCCTATAACCTATCCATAAAGTGTCACACAAACCTTCCCAGGGGCTTAGGGTGAGGGTGTTGTCGAGGCGGTGCCTGTGAACATGCCTGATGTCTGGTGAAGCATGTGCATCGTCACATTACCGTGATGCCTTGGTGGTCATCTCCTGTTAACAGATGGGTAAACTGAGGCACCTCGAGGGAAAGGCGCTTGCCTGAGATGGTCCAAGCAGAAAATGCCCTCTCTGGACTTGGAACTCATGCCTGTCTGGCCAGAAGCTCCCACTGAACCCTCCTCTCTTCTCTGCCAGGAACACCAGGTTCCCGGGACTGGCTGTTCGACCCCCTCCTTTGTCCCCTTGTGGTGCTGGGCTTTGGCTGGGTCCAGGCAGGGCCCAAGGCAGGGTCCAGGAGGCGCTTTCCTCACACTGCCCAGTCAATGAAGGGCCTGGTTTGGGAGCTGGCCGCATGTCCTGAGGTGGGGCTGGGCCAGGCCGAAGGCTCCCACCTACTCCACATTGCACCTTCCCCATGCTGGCTCGAGCAGTCATGGGTTAACTCTTTGGGTTCAGATTCACTCCATCTGAGTGCAGCAGGCCAGGCTGAGGATCAGTGGTTCTGTGTGGGGAGGGGCCTGGAAATGCTCATGTTCCCCACGTGGTCTGACAAGCCAGGCCGTGGGGGTTCTGGGCTCAGCCCATGACCTGGTAGCCCTTCCTTACTGGGATCCTCTACACATACTCCTTTCTTCTCAGCCTTCCTTGCCTTCTCCGCTGAATACCACCTTTCTGTGCTGCAGGACTGCTCAGAGCCTTTACTGGCTCATGGACTTCTACAGGGGCCAGGTTTTCCTAACTGCCTTGACTGACAAAGGCTTTGTTCTAGGAGTGATTTACAGGACTGAGGTTTCTGGGACCCTACTTTAGGAAAGGCTGCCTCCTTGATTGACTTAGCAGAGGGTGCAGCCTGGGTCTTGTTTCTTTCCCCTGGTTCCTATGTGTCCAGGCCTGGCACAGAGCAGGCTCTCAGGCAGGGTTTGAGGCATGGATGGACAGGCTCACAGGTTTTGTTTGCTGTGCCAGTCTCTGACCCCCTCCTCGGCTCTCCCCCCACCCGTACCAGTAATACCTGCAGTGGTGGACCCTGAAATCCGGGGGTATCAGTGTCCCTTGGAGAACCTGTATAAGCAAAAGCAATAATAATACACCTTCCTGGGCTCAGCTCTGGAGATGCAGATTCAGAGGGTCTGGGTTAGGGCTTGGGAATCTGAATGTTTCATGCCACAGTAGGTGGGTCCCAGGCCTTGATTTGGAAATTCCACTCTGAAGAGGGGGTGGCCTGACCTGCCCTGGGCTGACCCACCTCGAGGGACATGCCTAGACCCCAAACTCTTCCTCATTCTTCAGAACCTAGCCCCCATACCTCTTTCAGGAAGCCTTCAGTGACCAGTCCCATCCCCACCCACCAGCCAGGAGGCTCCTCTGAGCATCCCTAGCCCTCTATCTCAATCTTGTGACTATTTTTGTAAATGCTGATTTCCTCCCCATCTAGCGGGGTGACCTCTCAGAGGGTGAGGCTTTGTCTGTGTGCAGTGCTGGGCCTGGCATACAGTAGGCGCTTAATGTGTGCAGGTGGAATGAAACTTCTGGGTTCTGGGCTGCCTGGGCTCCTCTGTGGAGTCATTACAAAAGGGTTTTCAATGGAGATTGGGGAATTAAGTGCTAATCTTGACCATTACTGACTGGCTGGGTGACATTGGCCAAGTTGCATTCCCTCTCTGTTTTTTGTTTCTTCCTTTGTTTTTTTCTTAAAAATTTTTTTTAACGTTTATTTATTTTTGAGACAGAGAGAGACAGAGCATGAACGGGGGAGGGGCATAGACAGAGGGAGACACAGAATCGGAAACAGGCTCCAGGCTCTGAGCCATCTGCCCAGAGCCTGACGCGGGGCTCGAACCCACGGACCGCGAGATCGTGACCTGAGCCGAAGTTGGACGCTTAACCGACTGAGCCACCCAGGCGCCCCTGTTTCTTCCTTTGTTGAAGGAAAACAACAATAGAGGCGGGGCTGCGTACACATCAGTAACGCTCCTTAACAACTATAACCACAAACCTTTGGGACCGAATAGGTGCCCAGCTCTTTGCCTGCACAACCTCCCTCCCGTTCTCACACCCCACCCGGAAAGCTACGTTGAATCAGAAAACTCTTCTGATTTCAAGTCTCAGTTTGGTGCTAACCCAGCTCTGACTTGATCATGATACATGCCAAGGCCCGCTTTTCAGCAAGAGAGGGCAGGGTTAGGCTTTGATGTGTGCAGGCGACCAAGTGTCCAGGTAGAACGTAATGTCATTGTGTTTCCGTAGAGTTTATTCTGAGTGCATAGATTGAAAGTGCCAGATATTTAATCCTCAATAGCTTGCATGAAAACTTGGGTCGGAATGTTCACAGCAGCATGATTCCTAATGGCCAAAAGGTGGAAACAACTCAAATGTCCATCAACTGAGGACTAGATAAACAAAATGTGATCTATTCATGCAGTGGAACCTTATTCAGCCATAAAAAGGAATGTCATGTGCTATAACCTGAATGAACCTCAGAAATACCATGCTAAGTAAAAGAAGCCAGATACATTATACGATCGCATTTGTGTGAGATGTCTAGAAGAGGCAAATCTATAGGGATAGAAAGTAGAGTAGTGGGGGCTGGGGGGAGAGACAATGGGGAGTGGCTGCTAATGGGGTTTCTTTTGGGGTGACAAAAATGTTCTGGAACTAGATAGCAATGATAGCTGTGTAACCTTGTGAGTACGCTAAAACCCACTGAATTAGAGGTTTTGAAAGGTTGAATTTTATGGTATGTGAATTCTATCTCAGTAAAAAACGGGGAAAAAAGAACACAGTGAGGGTGTTCTGCCAAAATGGAAAAATAGAAGCCCTTGCCCCATGCTGCCTCATCTCTGTGGCTTTAGTGATGTCACCCCAGGGCGGGGGTGGGGGGGGGCTCCCTCTGAGGCTGGTGGGGACCCTGGCCCACCTCCTGTCTTGTGCCCACAGCATCTCTAACAAGGAGCTGTCCGATCTGATCGAGCAGTTGCAGAAGAATGCCGACCAGGTGGAGAAGAACATCGTGGACACGGAGGCCAAGATGCAGAGTGTGAGTGCCCCCCTGTGCCCCCCTGTGTCCCCCTGTGCCGCCAGTCTCGTCTGATCCAGTGGTTCTCACCAGGGGGTGGGGGTGGGGTGGATTCTGTCCCCCCCCCCCCCCCCGGAGAACACGTGGACATATCTGGAGACATTTTTAGCCGTCACAACTTGGGGAGTGTGGTGGTTGGGCATCTAGTGGGTGGGGGCCAGGGATGCCGATAAACACCCTACAGGGCACAGGACGGCCCCCCACACAGAGTGATCAAGCCCCAAATGTCAGTAGTGCTGAGATGGAGAAACGTCATTATTGCTGTTGATAATGGGCACACATCAGTGCCCCCCACCCTGGGGGCCAAGTTCCTGCAGTTTATGAACCCTATCTGGAGGAGAATCGTGGTCCCAGGAGCCAGGCCCTGCTTGGGATCCCAGCTTTGCCACTTACTGTGTGACCTTGGGCAAGTCACGTTACCTCTCTGTGCATGTGATTCCCTCTGAGAGGGTAAGAGGGATCATCCCCACCTCCGGGCTGCTGTAAAGATTCGATGAGATTAAACAGGTGTACTTCAGGGCTCAATATTATCATCATATCCTTATTCTTCTTATACTACACCTGCCACTCCTTAGTTGCATGCTATCCTCCTCTTGCAGAGGAGAGAAAGCTGGGAAAATCATGTTCCCTGTCTGTGTCTCAGTTTCCTCTTCTGTGACATGGGCTAACAACTGCTCTGAGCCATACTCTTCTGAGGAGTCTGTACTGTGTGGGACATTGGAGCTGCCCCCACACCTGTGAGCTGCCAAGATGATCATCTTCTCTCTTTTTTTTTTTTTTAATTTTTTAATGTTTATTTATTTTTGAGACAGAGAGACACACAGCATGAATGGGGGAGGGTCAGAGAGAGAGGGAGACACAGAATCTAAAGCAGGCTCCAAGCTCTGAGCTGTCAGCACAGAGCCCAACGCGGGGCTCGAACTCACGGACCGTGAGATCATGGCCTGAGCCGAAGTCAGACGCTTAACCGACTGAGCCACCCAGGCGCCCCTCTCTCTCTCTTTTTTAAGTTTATTTATTTTGAGAGGGAGAGAGAGGGAATCCCAAGCAGGTTCCATGCTGTCAACACAGAAACCGATATGGGGTTTGATCCCCAAAACCCTGGGATCATGAACTGAACCGAAATCAAGAGTTGGACGCTCAGCCGACTTAGCCACCCAGGCGCCCCCAATCATCTTCTCTTTGAGCCCCCCACCAGCCCAGTGTGGTTGAGCCTATACCCATTTTGTAGCTGGAGAAACTGAGGTTCAGAGAGGGCGAGGGTGACTAGTCAGTGACAGAGCTAGCCCCAGAAGCATCCCAGAGGTCTGGTTGCCAGATTTAGAAAACAAAAATACTCAACATCCAGTTAAAGTTGACTTTGAGAACACTATGGGATATACTTATAATACAAAGTTATCCATCATTTATCTGGAATTTGAACTTAACTGGATGGTCTGTATTTCATCTGCATTCCTACCCAGGAGCGTGACCAAGAGGCGGTTCCCGCGGAGTTGGGGATGGAAGGTGGACAGGTCACGGGGGAGCTGTCCCTCCTTGTGACCATGCAGGTGTCCACCCACCCAAGGGCTGATCCACAGGCAGCCCAGACACCTGAGGGATGGGGTGGGCTAGGGATGGTGCAGCTGGGAGTGAGAGATGGAGGTGTGGGGACAGAAGGCAGGAAAGGCAAGTGGAGCTTTCTGCTCCCTGCCAGGGGCCTCCCCTGGCTCCTCTCCTGTGCTCACCTGCCTGTCCACCGCCTTTACCTGCCATAGTGCCTCCCCTCCCCTGCTGCTAGCTGCTAGCTTTTTGTTCAGGCCGCAGCTCTGTCCCAGCTCCTCTGTAGTTTGTTTGTTTGTTTTTTTAATTTTTTTCCCCTTTTGTTTTATTTTTGAGAGAGAGAGAGAGAGAGAGAGAGCGAGAGAGAGAGAGCATTAGCAGGGTTGGGGCAGAGAGAGGGAGCCACAGCTAGAACTCTTCGGACACTTAATAGTTTGAGCCACCCAGATGCCCCTTAATCTTTTTTTTTTTTTAAGCTTATCTATTTATTTTGACAGAGCAGGGGAGGGACAGAGGGGGAGAGGGGAGAGAGAGAATCCCAAGCAGGCTCCACACTGTCAACACCAGAGCCCGATATGGGGCTTGAACTCAGGACCCTGAGATTATGACCTGAGCCAAAGTCAGACACTTAACCAATGAGCCACCCAGGCATCCCAGGAATCTTTACTCCTCTCTTCATATGGTGTCGTGCTATTTTATTTCCTAAATGAAAACAGCTTTTTGGGTGTGTCCTAATTTTGTCCTAATAAAAGGAATATGGGTTTGTTACAAATATTTCAGAACCAACAAACAAGTATAACAAAGCAAATTAAAATCATGTATAATTCCACCACCAGAGAAATTGATCAGCTATTAACATTTTGGTGTATCTTTTGACCTTTTCCCATGCGTGCACGCAGGCGTGCGTGTGTGAATAGGAGGGTCTAGTGCTCTGATTTTATTTGCTTAATGACTCATGGTAACAAGGATGTGCCTGGGGAATAATTTTGAACTGTTTTTTAACTTCAAATGAACACACCTGATAAAAGAAACTGTGTTCTGATGACCATAGGAACTAATCTTTTTCTTTCTTCTTTCCTTCCTTCCTATCATTTCTCAGAAGAAAACATCACTGTTTAATTACCCAAAAGTTCTCTTGAATTTTCCTGTTTTCTTAAATTGAAGTGAGAGTCACATAACATAAAATTAACCATTTAAAGGATATAAGTCAGTGGTATTTGGACCCCTACCACGTCTGTCTGTTTCTAAGACATTTCTGTTCCCCCAAAGGGAATCCCCTACCCAAAGGCAGTCGCTCCCTGTTGCCCTTCCCCGCAGCCCCCAGAAGCCCTAATCTGCTTTCTGTGTCTATGGATTTACTTCTGTATATTTCATATAAACAGAATCGTACAACGTGACCACATGTGACCTTTTATGCCAAACTTTTAAAAGTGGAGGAAGTTGAAAGAGTTTCACAGAGAGCATCCATATCTCTCCTCCCCAGAGTCCACCAGTAACATCTGCTAGATTTGCTTTATCACTCATCTGACCATCAGCACGTGTATAATTTTTTTTAATAAAAAATTTTTTTTTTAACATTTATTTATTTTCGACAGAGGCAGAGCATGAGCAGGGGAGGGGCAGAGAGGGAGAGACAGACAGAATCTCAAGCAGGCTCTGCACTTGTCAGCACAGAGCCCCACATGGGGCTTGAACTCAGGAACACTGAGATCGCGACCTGAGCCGAATCAAGAGTTAGATGCTTAACCGACTGAGACACCCAGGCGCCCTGTGTAATTTATTAGATACATCAGTCCATATAATTTGTTTTTACTTGTAAAAACCTTTTACTTGAGCTATACATTCTGTAAGGTATATAGAAAGTAACCGTGTGACTACTGCTCAGGTGAAGATAGAGAACATGTCCGGAGAGCTGGCTTGTGACCTTCCCAATCCACATCCCCCAGAGGTAGCCACCAGGCTGACCCCTATCACCATCGATCTGTTTTGCCCGACTGTGAACTCTTGAACTCCTACATGGCATCTCTCAGCTAGATGTTCTCTTTCTCATCCCAGCTGCCATGTTTCAAGCAGGCCTGCATTCCCACACAGCACTTGCATGAATGAGGTAATGATTAATTTACTTCCCCCTTTTGCAAAATTAATCTTTGACACTGTAAGTGCCCAGGAGAGCTGCAGGTCTGCTGCAAATGATAGAGTGGATAAAATTCCATCCAAGCCAAGAACCGTGATGTTTTGTTGTATTTTTTTTTTTTTTTAACTGGCCAGACTCAAGCCCCTCCGGGCGCCTGGCCCCACTCGCCCCTCCGTCTTCCTGGAGTTGGGCGGGGACACATGGGCTGAACACCTTTTCTTCCTTCCTCCGAGGGCTCTCTGGACCAGGCACCACATCACCTCCACTCACTTTTGCTTCTGTAACAGGCTGATCTGAGGCGGAGTTTACATGTCAAAATGCTCTCGCTCCAGGTTTACGATGCATCGATTTTTAGTAACTTCACTGAGTGGTGCGGCCGTTTCCATAAACGGGTTTTAGAACATTTTCACCCCCAAATAAGATCCCTTGTGCTCATTTACTGTTAGTTCCTGTTTCCACCTGAGCCACTGGCAACCGCTCATCTACTCTGTCTCTATGGATTAGCCGATCCAGGACAGTTCACACAAGCACAGCCCCACGCCATGTGGCCTTTGGCTTCTCTTGCTTTGCAATCCCCAAGGCTCATCCCTGACAGAGCCTGTCGGTGGATCCATCTTTTTAGAGGTGAGAAATTCCTCAGTTCACTTGGACGCCTCTTCCTTATCCCCGTGGCAGCAACGGGGGCCCTGAGGCCCAGCTGGGGAGGGCACTGGCTCCTCTGGGGGCCCCCCCGTGTTACTTCCGGTCTGTCTTCAGCGCAGGCGTTCCCGCTGGCCTGGGGTCCCTGGAGCCCCACACAGCATGTGGCTGGGCTTCAGGAATGTTGACTAAGTGAATTCATAGGCTATGTTTAGACACCTGCTGTCCTGACTGCCAGTTCGTTATTCTTCCCTAAACAAGCAGAGACCCTGGGCTCATCGGCGACACTGATTGTACCTTCCAAATATCCACCCTTTGTTTACTCTCACCATTTCTGCAGATGCCACCCCAGCATCGGCCACCCTCAGCTCCCACCTGGCCCTGTCACAACTCCTGACTTCACTGCCCTCTTAGGCTCCGCTCCTACCCTGTAGAGCCCTAAGGCTTTGCCTTTAAGGACACAGAGGGGCCTTTTTGCTTGGTGCCCTTCCCACTTCCTCCTCCGGCCTGCCTTCCAGCCATGTGCTTGCCCTTTCCTGCCTCAGGGCCTTTGCACAGGCTGTTCCCTCTGCCTAGAACACTCTTTTCTTTCATCCTTAGTTCTTAGCTGGTGTCATAACCTCCCAGGAGGCTCACTGACCATTGGATCTTAAAGTAGGTCCCCAGGGCACCTGGTGGCTCAGTCAGTTAAGTTTCTGATTCTTGATTTCAGCTCAGGTCATGATATCACGGTCATGAGATGGAGCCCCACATGGGGCTCTGAGCTGAATGTAGATTGCTCTGCCCTTCCCCCGTGTGCACATGTGTGGTCTCTTTCTCTGTCTCGCAAAAATAAAACTAAAAAACAAATAAAAGCAGGTCCCCGCTATTCAACCTCTGGTGTGTTTCCTTGGGAAACACTGACATGTTCGAACTTGTAGTCACCTTTGTGAGGTTTATCTCTTTACCTGGTGGTCTCCCTGACGGGGCTGAGCAAGGCTGTGCCTCTTCATTCGCAGCTATGTCTCAGAGCCCCCAAAAGTGGGCACTTGGGCTGTTTGTTGAGAGGCAGAGGAGGGGCGAGGCAGGACCAGGGGGCCCCGTGCTGGCTGTCTCCGCCTTATCCTCCCACCCCCACCACACCCACTGAATCCCCATCTGCTGTCTGCCTCTCTGTCTTGACTGTCACAGGACCTGGCCCGGCTGCAGGAGGGCAGACAGCCTGAGCACCGGGACACGACCATGCAGAAGGTGTCGGATTCCGAGAAGCTACTGTACGTGCTGGAGGCGGACGCGGCCATCGCCAAGCACATGAAGCATCCCCAAGGAGACATGATTGCCGAAGAGTAGGTCCCCTCCGCTTTGCATTCCTGACACAGGGCAGGAGGACTGCAGGCTTGCTCAGCATCCCAGAGCCCAAGTCAGGGTTTACTGAGGGCTAAGTGGATGCCACACACATGCCAAACACTTCGTGTTATCCTCATGACAACCCATTTTGTAGTCAGAGAAACTGAGGCCCAGGCTGTTCTGGTCATAGTGTGACCACAGCTCCCTGACCACCATGCTGTCTAACCTCCAAGCTCTTGAGCACTCTGTCACACTGCCTGACGCCCCAGCCAGCTTCCCGTGCTCATGGCTCTCCCCTCAGCTCAGATGTGGATACGTCGGCACCCACGGTGCCTCCCACCTTGTTCTGCACTCCCCACCCTGGCAGGGGCAAGGGTCTCTTGATGCCCCCACGACCCCCTGTGCTGTTCCTGTCACGGTCCACACCAACCCTGTGGTTCCCGCTCGCTGGGGGGCTCCAGAGAGCAGCGAACTTGATCATTTCTTCCAGAACCTTCTATGGTTCTGGGCACACTGTAGGCCCTGGGGAAATGCTGATAGGGGAAGGAAGGATGAGGGAGGGTATTAGTGACTGGAACCCAAGGCTGCCGGGTCATCCTGTGCCTCCAGGCCACTAAGCAGAAAGCCCCAGGCCGGGGTCTGAGGTATGAGGCCCCTGTTGGGGGAAGGGACATGGGCAGAGGGCCTGCCAACCGGCCCCAGTGACTAGCATGGCCATTCTTCCCACTCAGCATCCGTCAGCTGAAGGAGCGTGTGACCAACCTCCGCGGGAAACACAAGCAGATATACAACCTGGTGGTGAAGGAAGTAGACCCCCAGGTCAACTGGGCGGCGCTGGTGGATGAAAAGCTGGTACGGCCCAGGCTTCAGCTGTGTGCGGGGTGGACCCCGCCATGTAATGGGTACCACGGTCCTGCCTCTGAGGGTGGTGTTCCTGATGTTTCCCGACGTCTGTATCGGGGAAAAGGGCAAGGCTCAGAGAGGTGTAGCGTCTCGCCCAGGGTCACCCAGCAGAAGTGGTGGAGATGGGGACCGTCCTGCAATTGTTCTCCAGCTCTGGTCGTTGGGGTCCTGGCTGGTTAGGAGGAGCGGCCGGCTGCTGTCCTTCCTATGCCCTCTGCCACGGAGAAGCGTGGCTGCTGGAGCCAGTGGTCTTCTCTCAGTGGCCTGACCTGGGCCAGGCCTCTGTTTCCCCACGTGTGCAATGGAAACAACCGTGTGGGCCTCGGAGGTGACAGTGAGATTCAGTGAGAGGACACTGTGGTAAAGGGACAGTGTCTCCCTGCATCTCTCCCAGGGACCCTTGGCTCCCTCCTTGGTTCTTGGGGGGGGAGGGGGGGCTGTGAGTCCCCCGGCCCTCGCCCACCCTCTGCCGGTCCTCTCCACCCTCCCAGGACAAACTGAGCAGCCAGAACTTTGGGACAGACCTGCCGCTGGTTGATCAGCAGGTGGAGCACCACAATATCTTCCACAATGAGGTCAAGGCCATCGGGCCCCACCTGGCCAAGGACGGGGGCAAGGTGTGCACAGTGGTGGAGCGGGCCTGGACCCGGGGAGGGAGGGGCTCACGCCTGCGGCCCCCACCTCAACCCATTCGCTCGACTCTGTCCGCAGGAGAACAGCGACCTCCAGGCCAAGTACCAGAAACTGCTGGTGAGCGAGGCCCCCAGGGAATGGGGAGGGAGGAGGGCTGGGCAGTCAGGGCTGTGGACACAGGAGGCGTGGGCAGTAAAAACAGAACAAGAGGGGTAAGTGGGAAGGAGGTGGTACCCTGAGTCCCTACCTGAGAAGCATCCCACCTTGCTCTGTGCTCACGGAAAACCCTGATGGAGCCCACGGATATGGCCTGTCCTACAATCTGCTGCTTTATCTCTTTATTAAGCACCTTCTCTGTCCACCAAGTATGATGCCATGTGCTTGAGAAAGTTTTCTGTTTCCCACTTCAAAATCCTTAAGGAATGTGCTTTTTATTTTTTAATGTTTATTTTGAGAGAGAGCGAGCATGCATGTGAGCAAGCGGGAGAGGGGCAGAGAGAGGAGAGAGAACCCCAAGCAGCCTCTGCACTGTTAGCACAGAGCCTGATGCGGGTCTCGAACCCGAACTGTGGGATCATGACCTGAGCTGAAATCAAGAGTCAGACATTCAACTGACTGATCCACCCAGGCTTCCCAAGAATGTGTTCTTTTTAAAACTGCACAAGTTAGGGCACCTGGGTGGTTCAGTCGGTTAAGTGTCTGACTTCAGTCCAGGTCATGATCTTGAAGTTTGTGAGTTATAGCCCCACATCGGGCTCTGCCATCAGCGTGGAGCCTACTTTGCACCTTTTGTCTCCCTCTCTCTGCCCCTCCCCTGCTCGTGCCCATTCTCTCTGTCTCAAAAAAAAAAAAAAAAAAAAAAATTAAAAAAATTGAAATAAAACTGCACAAGTGATGCATAAATCCTTCCTTGCTGCAAGGGTTCAGACACCTCAGATGTGAGGATGCCGGGGCTCTGGGGCAGACGCTTCCATCCCGTGTTGGTGGGGACGCTTGGAGAGAGCTACTTAGCCTCTTGGAGCCTCGGTTTCCTCACGTGTACAAAAACGGAGTTCCTTCGAGCCCTTGTCTCCTAGGAGGGCCTCAGCTGGGGAGAAGGCCCTACCACAGTCCTGCCACAGGGCGGGCCCCATGGACATGTTAGCTACTGTCCCTGTTTGCTGAGCAAACATCCCTCCCCCTTACCTCTCCTCCTGGCCCCACACCCACCCCTTCTCACGTGGAAAGTGGTGGCAGTTTGCTACTGTCCTCCCAGCCTTCTGTACGGGGATCGTGACAGACAAAAGTGGAAGCTGCTAATGCTCACATTTATTGAGCACCAACTGTTTGACAGTCTTTGTGTCCTACGAGATCAGTGCAGCCGTTATCCCCATTTTGTAGGTGAGGAAATTGAGGCTCCCGGAAAAATGTCAGCTTCGTTCACTACTGTGAACGGCATGTAGCAGGTGCCCCACAGACGTTTGCTGAGTGCATGAATGCATTCTGGAGGGTCAAGTGACCGGTCCGAGGGGGTCCGGCCAGGAAGCGTCGAGCCAGGCTTCTCTGCTCACTGGCCAGAGCTGGGCCCTGGGGGAGGTGCAGAGGGAGGCTCAGCCCCGTCCTTGTCCCCCACCCCCTGCCGCAGGCGGCGTCGCAGGCACGGCAGCAGCACCTGAGCACGCTGCGAGACTACATGCAGCGCTGCACCAACGAGCTGTACTGGCTGGACCAGCAGGCCAAGGGCCGCATGCAGTATGACTGGAGTGACCGAAACCTCGACTACCCCAGCCGCAGGCGCCAGTACGAGGTGGGCCCAGCGGCCTGGGGCATCTCGGGAGGGGCTGGGAGGGGGCGCAGGGCTGCCGGCCGGGCCCTGAGTGCCGCCCACCCTCCCCCCACCACCCCCCCATGCAGAATTTCATCAACCGTAACCTGGAGGCCAAAGAGGAGAGAATTAACAAGCTGCACAGCGAGGGGGACCAGCTGCTGGCCGCCGAGCACCCTGGGAGGAACTCCATTGAGGTGCGTGTGCCCTGGGAGGGGGTGCTTCCTCCAGGGTGGCCTCAGGCAGCCCCCAAGATGAGGGTCCTGAATCCTGTGTCTCTGTTGCTCCGTTGTGCTGTCTTTACTTGCTCGGTCTGACCATGTTTGGTCTCATTGTCTTCCCCTTTACCACATCCTGCCCTTGGCCCCTGGACTTCTCAAGCCCATGCAGTGTGCCTTGTACTAGCTTCCTGGGGCTGCCCTAACAAATGACCACAAACTGGGTGGCTTTAAATGACAGAAACTGGGGCTCCCGGCTGGCTCAGTCAGAAGAGCGTGCAACGCTTCATCTCAGGGTTATGAGTTCAAGCCCCACGTTGGGTGTACAGATTAATGAAAAAAAAAAAAAACTTTAAAAAGAATAGACAACAGAAACCTATGGTCTCACAGTCTGAAGGCCAGAAGTTTGAAGTCAAGGTGTTGGCAAGCAGCTTGTCCCTTCTGGAAGCTCAAGGACAGACTCCTCTTGTGTCTCTCCTTGCTTCCAGTGCTTGCTGGAAGTCCTTGGGGTTCCTTGGCCTGGGGCTGTTTCACTCATATCTCTGCTTCTGTAGTCACATAACTGTTTGCCTTGTGTGTCTGTATATCCTTTTCTTTCTTTTTTTTTTTTTTAATATTTTTTGAACATTTATTCATTTTTGAGAGACAGAGTGTAAGTGGGGGAGGGACAGAAAGAATGGGACACAAATCAAAGCAGGTTCCAGGCTCTGAGCTGTCAGCACAGAGCCCCACGCAGGGCTTGAACTCACGGACCACGAGATCGTGACCAGAGCTGACGTCAGACGCTTAACCCACGGAGCCACCCAGGCTCCCCTCATCTCCTTTCCTTTACTTTTTTTTTTTTTTTAATTTTTTTATGTTTATTTTTGAGAGAGAGAGAAACAGACAGACAGAACACAAGTGGGGAAGGGGCAGAGAGAGAGGGAGACAACAGTATCTGAAGCAGCCAACAGCACAGAGCCCGCCTTGGGGCTTGAACTCACAAACCGTGATATCATGACCTGAGGCGAGGTTGGACGCTTAACTGCTGAGCCACTCAGGAGCCCCTCATCTCCTTTTCTTACAAGGACACCAGTCATTGAACTTGGGGCCCACCCTAAGTCTAGCATGATTTCATCTTGAGATCCTTCATTAGTTACACCTGCAAAGACCCTATTTCCAAATAAAGTCACATTCTGAGTTCTGGGTGGACATGAATTTGGGGAGGGGAGGGACACCATTCAATTTTCTACAGTGCCTTTGTGAGAATTTTTAAGAGCACCACTTTGGGAAGATGCACGCCCTACTTATTCCTTGTGCAGTAAACAGCCCAAGTACCCGAACACTGCAACCGTGCTTGGCTCCTCACCATGTCCCCTCTCCTCCCATGCCCAAGAAGAAGCTAGGTGCCTCTGTGGGAGCCACATCCAGGGAGATGCCCCCTTCCCCACCCTTCTCTGGTCCAGAACCCTGCCAAGCAGTGACCTGTCCCCTCCCCACCCCCCCGCCTTGTCTTGGCAGGCGCACATGGAGGCTGTGCACGCAGATTGGAAGGAGTACCTGAACCTGCTCATCTGTGAGGAGAGTCACCTGAAATACATGGAAGACTACCACCAGGTACCCCGCCAGCCCTGAAGCACCATTGCTGGGAGCACTCAGTGCCTACCTGGCTTACTTGTGGCCTCGGCTCTGATTCCTCCGGGAGCCTCCCAGGGCCCTTGCTTTTGATGGCATACGTGGGTGTGCCCCCGAGCTTGCTGGGCCCTGGTCTGTCTTCCCTGGCGGACAGGGATGGAGAATCTGATTGACCAGCTCAGGAATGAGTGTGGGGTTTTCATTTTGATGAAATATATATAATGTGAAATTTGCCATCTTAGCCGCTTTTAAGCACACAGTCCAGTGGCTTAACATTCAGAGTGTTGTGCAGCCTTCACCTTGGAAAGATTTCCAGAACCCCCAGACAAGAAGTCTGCACCCATGAAACAACCCCTCCGTTCTCCCTCCTCCAGCCCCCTTGCTCTTTCTCTCTGAATTTTCCTAGTCTACATTTTGTGAAACTAGACTCACATGTTATGTGGACTTTGGTGTCTTTGGCTTCTTTCGCTTGAACCTCATGTTTTCGAGGGTCATCGATGTCATGGCATGAATCATAACTTCATTCCCTTTTATGGCTGAATTGTATTCCATTGTATAGGCAGACCACACTGTGTTTGCCTCATTCCTCGTTGGTGGATACTGTCTGATTTCCATAGGAATGTGTTTTTTTTATTACATTTTATTATTGAGAGACAGAGAGACACAGAGTGTGAGCAGGGGAGGGGTAGACAGAGGGGGAGACACAGAATCCAAAGCAGGCTCGACGTGGGGCTCGAACTCAAACTGTGAGATCATGACCTGAGCTGAAATCGGTCTCCTAACCAACTGAGCCACCCAGGTGTCCTAGGAATGTGTATTTTTAACAAGAGCTGGTCACCTGATTCTGAGGACTGGGGACTCTGGAACTCAGGTGGCATTCCTGTAACTCCTGGTTCAGTGTCTAGACTCCCACTGGGCTGTGAGCTTCACAGGGATCCCTAAGTCCGGTTCGTGGTCACATCCCAGAGGACAGCTGACCAGGAGCGGTTTCAGAGTGGATGGACTGGAAAATGGACAGGAGAAATTTCTAGAGCAAAGTGGCAAGGCTTGTCTTCTGTGTATCGGGACTTTAAAAAGTGTAGCAATATAGGGGCACTTGTACCCCAATGTTTATAGCAGCACTCTCAACAATAGCCAAATTACGGAAAGAGCCTAAATGTCCATCAACTGATGAAAGGATAAAGAAATTGTGGTTTATATACACAATGGAATACTACGTGGCAATGAGAAAGAATGAAATATGGCCTTTTGTAGCAATGTGGATGGAACTGGAGAGTGTGATGCTAAGTGAAAGAAGCCATACAGAGAAAGACAGATACCATATGGTTTCACTCTTATGTGGATCCTGAGAAACTTAACAGAAACCCATGGGGGAGGGGAAGGAAAAAAAAAAAAAAAAAGAGGTTAGAGTGGGAGAGAGCCAAAGCATAAGAGACTGTTAAAAACTGAGAACAAACTGAGGGTTGATGGGGGGTGGAAGGGAGGGGTGGGTGGGTGATGGGTATTGAGGAGGGCACCTTTTGGGATGAGCACTGGGTGTTGTATGGAAACCAATTTGACAAATTTCATATATTAAAAAAAAAAAAAAGTGTAGCATTTAAATCAGGGTGTCCCTAGCCCAAAGAGAGGAATGGAACAGAAAAGAACCGAAAGCTTAACGGTATGTATATATGAAAACTTAGTACGTCCTGGAGGTGGCCTCATGGGGGTTGGTGGGAGGGGCCCTGGTCCAAGAGGCCACCCGGAAGCCGACTGGGGGAGGGGGGTCTCTGAGCTGTGGAGAGTGGGGCAGGGACGGCCCTGCCTGGGGGTGAGCTTGCA
Source organism: Panthera tigris (assembly GCF_018350195.1). Taxonomy (NCBI): domain Eukaryota; kingdom Metazoa; phylum Chordata; class Mammalia; order Carnivora; family Felidae; genus Panthera; species Panthera tigris. The sequence continues at coordinate 37,288,243 of NC_056675.1, forward strand.
GCCATAGACGGATTGTGTCCGTAAGAGGGCCATCTGGTGTCCCCTAGTTCCACAGGGACGTGAAGGCTGCTCAGGAGCTGCTGTGCAAGGTGGACTCAGACCTGAACCAGAAATACAGCCCCGACTTCAAGGACCAGTACCAGATTGAGCTGCTGCTGCGGGAGCTGGACGTGAGTGACGGGCCCAGCGAGGGCCTCCCCACACCCCTCCCTGCACCTCCGGCCTGGGGAAGGCCGTGTCTCACCCCGGCCCTCCCCCTGCTGCATTCAGGACCAGGAGAAGGCTCTGGACAAGTACGAGCATGTGGTGCGGGGCCTGCAGAAGCGAGGGCAGCAGGTGGTGCCGCTCAAGTACCGCCGGGAGACGCCGCTCAAGCCCATCCCCGTGGAGGCGCTCTGTGACTTTGAGGGCGACCAGGTGAGCTGCTGCACAGGTGCCCCTGGAGCCCTGGGCGGGCTGGGCCCAGAGCTGCCCCTTTCGTGTCACTGAAAGGTCTTAGGAGTTGTAAGGCTGGATTCAGGGCCTCACACCAGTGTTTTCTAGGAACCTGTGTCCATCTCTGTGGTTGGGGTCACTCTACCAGTCCCCCGCAGAACCCCACCAGTTGCCCTGGTCTTCTGTTCTACCAGCTTTAAGTCCTGCGTCCTGCCTAAACCAATCACTGTGGCTGGCAGGTGCCATTCTCTCATTGGCCAGGCCTGAGCCACATGTCCAGCCTGAGTAGTCGGGGACTATGGGAAGGGGGGTTCCCCAAAGGGAAACCCAGGCAGATGTTGAGACAGCAAATTTAACACATCCCCGTGCAGCTGCAACCTCCCTAGTCTCTATGCTGAAATGTCTTGGGGAGGGCCACAGAGATGGGCTAAGACCCGGGTGGTGGGGCAAGATGGCAACTGGGCCCCTGGTCACTGGCCAGGGCAGGTCTCTCCATGCCTTCTGACTGGCCTGCCCCTGCCAGGGCCTCATCTCACGGGGCTACAGCTACACCCTGCAGAACAACAACGGGGAGAGCTGGGACCTCACGGACAGCACAGGCAACAAGCTGACCGCCCCTGCCGTCTGCTTCGTGATCCCCCCGACTGACCCCGAGGCCCTGGCTCTGGCGGAGAGGTAACAAGGCCAAGCGGGGAACGAGCGTGGACTGGCCCCACCCTCTGGGCCCCTCAGGCCCCGTTCACAGCCCTGGCATCCTGACTCAGCCTCAGGAGGCAACTACCACCCCCCACCTGCACCTCCTTGGGGGCTCAAGTGGGACAGGAGCAGACCCCTTTGGCCAGGCTGACCTGCCACATGTGAACGTCAGGCTGTAGGCGGCATAGCCAGTGAGCAGTTTCTCTGCAGGTGCCTCTGGGCCTTTGCATATGCTGTTCTCTCTGCCCAGACACCTGCTCGAGGTCTGGTTGGCTCAGGCCTCTTGAATTAAGACACCTCCTTGGTTACCTCTTCTGTGAAGAGCTTACTCCCCTCCACCCTGGCTCCAGGAAAAGCGTTGCCAACTCTTGGGTCCAGCACCTTCTCCCACTGCACATTCTGCCCCTTATCATCACCCTGTCAGTCTCATGTGGGGAGGGGCTCCTGGGGACTTAACTGTCTCTAGGGCCTCATTCAGTACATGGTGCATGCCAAGTATGTACCCAAGAACCCTTTGTTAAATGAGTGATTCAGGAATGCCTTCATCTATCCATTCAGCACGTATTTACTGAGCACCTACCATGTACTGCTACCTCAGGAGTAATGTCTTGGTGGGGAAGACAAAGGAACAAATGATGACTTTAGGTAGTAAAACCTGGTATGAAGAAAAGAAAAGAGGCTGAGTCACGATGCCAGGCCTCCAGAAGCAAAGAGCCGCATTATAGCAAATTTTCCATGTCTGCCGGGTTTTAGCTTTTCAAACCACTTCCACGAGCCTCGTGACTCCTCTGGGCCACACCCAGCCACAACCTGGAGTCCCGGGTCTGTAAGCACAGGGGGCAGTGGGCTACCCCAGGCCCCCAGCCCATGTTTGCACCCACAGCTTGGGCAGCCAGTACCGGAGCGTGCGGCAGAAGGCGGCCAGGAGCAGGAACGCACTCCAACAGCGGCATGAGGTGCTGAAGGCAGAGAGCCCTGGAGGTGGGTGCCAGGGCCACTGTCCCAGGCTCTGGGCGGTCTGTGCTGCAGTTGCAAGGGCAGGGGACAGGCAAGGCAGGGGTGAGGGAGGCTGGGGCAGCCCCAGAAGGCCCCACTTGGTCTCCTAGGCCCTGTCCCTGCACCTTGCTCCCCCCAACCCCCCGCTGCCACCTGACCGCGATTTCCTTCCGGCAGATGCCTCTGACCAGCAGGGGCGGCATCTGTTGGCTGGCTTGGACAAGGTGGCCAGAGATCTGGACCGGCAGGAGAAGGCTATCACGGGGATCCTCCGGCCGCCGCTGGAGCAGGGCCGGGCTGTGCAGGACAGCGCTGAACGGGCCAAGGACCTGAAGGTACTGCCAGACTGGTCTCATCCCCACGGGGGCCTTGGTGCTCCACGGGGACCATCTGCCACATGTCACCAGAAGTCCTGAGTGATGGCGGTGAGGGGAGCTGTGCTAGGCTGATGACCGAGGAGGTGCCAGAGCCCTGGTGCCCCAGACACCACCCCAGGAGAAAGGGCAGGCGAGGTTCACGCTGCCCCCACACAGCTTGCCGCTCGTGGGCTTGTGGCAGTGTTGATGACACTAGTGACCGGCCCCAGCTGCACGGGGCCACACGCCACTTCGGAGTTCCGGAGCCGCGTGCTGGTTGCTTGACCGCAGACCTGCTATTCAAGCCCAGGGCTCAGTTTCCTCAGAGACAGTCAAGGCCAGAGGACGATGGGCACGGGGAAGGGGCGTGGCCACGTCATGCCGCATCCCTGCCTAAGCGGTCATAGGGTCACCTGTGAATGGGGAGAGAAAAAGCACCCCACCTCATGGGGTCGCCCCCAAAGATGGATGAAATCATCCCCGTGACGTGCATGGAACAGGAGGTCTGTTGTCACACACCCTGCGTCACAATTCCCCGGGGTGCTCATTACGGGCTGGCTCCCCAGAGAGGGCTCAGGCTTCCTCAGCTGCTTCCTTTGTCCCACAAGGCCCCTGGAGGGAAGGGGGCTGCTGGGCTGTGGCCAACTTCAGGGGCTCTGGTCCCCACAGAACATCACCAATGAGCTGCTGCGGATCGAGCCCGAGAAGGCACGCAGCACGGCTGAGTGCCAGGACTTCATGCAGGCCCTCCCGGGCAGCGGAAGCGTACCTCTGCTGAGGACCCGGGTCGACGACACCAACCGCAAATACGAGCGCCTGGTGCAGCTGCTGGACTTGGCCCAGGAGAAGTGTGTGGTGGGCGGGTGGCGGGCAGGTCGGGTGGGACCGTGGAGCCAGATGGGCACCCCTCACTCCTGACCCGTGTTGTCAGGGTGGACGTGGCCAACCGCCTGGAGATGAGCCTGCGGCAGGGCTGGGAGGCGCTGGCCGAGTACGAGACCCGGCTGACCCAAGACGACACGGTGCCCGAGGGCAGCCGGGCCCTAGACAGCAAGAGGCAGGAGCTGGTGGTGAGTATGGGGACAGGGGCCTCGGGAGCCTTTCTCTCCAGGTGGCCCCGGCCTGCCAGCTCTGAACAGATGGGGACGGAGGCCCCGAGTCTCAGGGCAGTGAGTCCCCAGGTTTTGAAAGGCTGCGGTGTGCCAAGTCAGAAGTTGCGGCTGGAGAGCTGTGGCATAAATCCCAGCTACTCCTGGGACCTGCGTGGCTTGTGGAAATCAGGGGCCAGTATCTGCATAATCCGCCCAGATTTCCAGGATCTGTGGGAGAGCAGATCCAGCCTGCGGGGCCCGCATGCTCTGGGAGCGCCTGGCTCCCCCCACCCCCAGCGTCTACTTTACCTGCACAGTTGCCACGGGGCCACTTCACATGTCTGCCTGACTCCTGAGGGCACACAGGTCCGTGGGCCCTTAGGAGGCTGCTTATTCACACACCAGTCCACAGAATCCTCGCTCTGTGCTGAGATTCTCACCTCAGGGCCAAGGAAACTGGCTCAGACAGAAAGCCTCTGCCCAGGCCTTAAAGCTGGAAAGCAGCTGGCCACTCTCGTCCTGGGCACATGCTGCTTCCTGCAGGGTTTTTACACGTTAGTTTTTCCGGCTTGTGTTCCCGGCGACGGAACAGAACGTTGCAGAGATGACCACCACGTTTAATGAGAAACACAGAGGCAAAACCCCCGTCCTTCTCCTCCCCACCCCCCACCCAGGCTTCCCACCCCCAAAGCCAGAGGCCTCAGGCAGTTTGGGTGGTGCTGCCCTGACCCCCACCCCGGGGCTCTGACCACAGCGCCCACCTTCTGCCTCTCCGCCCCGACAGGCCCTGGCCTCCGCGCTGCAGGCCCAGGAGTCCCTGCTCGGTGATGTGGAGCAGAACCTGCAGGCAGCCAAGCGCTGCTCCAGCTCCCTGGCCAGCCGCTTCCAGGAGCACTGCCCGGACCTGGAGCGCCAGGAGGCCGAGGCGCACAGGCTGGCCCAGCGCTCCGACAACCTCCGCCAGCAGGTGGAGCTCAGGTGAGCAGCCGTGGCCGGGCAGCAGCCTCCGCTGAGCTCGTGTGCTGTGAGGCTGCTGCAAGTGGTTTGCTTTCTCGATTTTCTCATTTTGGAAAAAGCAATCCATCTGCACAGTAAAAACCTCAAGGTGATTACAACGACCAGCCCCGACCCCAAGGCAGGCATGGCTACCATTTTGTGTACACTTCCAGAAATGTTCTTGAGGAGCTGGCGGGGGGGGGGGGGGGGGGGGGCGGGGGCGGTGACATCAGTGACAACACAGCACATACACCGCGTCTTGCTTGTTCCTGTCCTACGTCCTGTTGGTCTCAGGAGTCCCTAAGTGTGACCTCCTCTTGTGTCTTCCGGAAGAGCTCCTGTAGAACAGATCCTGCTCCCGCTTCTTTCGGTGCTGGGTACAGTTCACCAGGGGAGCAGCCATGCAGGCCTGCAAGCGGCTTTTGTGTGTCGCATGTTAACTACAAATTCAGCCTCTTTAATTGGTATTGGACTTTTCTGGGCCATCTGCCCTGGGAGGCAGGTCCAGTAGCTTGTGTCTTTTTCGAGGAACTTGTCCATCTCATCACATAGTTGAATTTAGTGGCATAAAATTGTCCTTAATATTGTCTGATTTTTTGAGGGGATGTCCCCCGCCCCCATTCCTGATGTTGTACCTTTCCTCATTCTATTTGTATATACATCCTCTCTTTCCTTCCTAATTCTTCTGAGGTCTATCAATTCACTGCTCTCTGTTGCTCTTCTCTTTCATGGGCATCTGTTCGTTATTTCCTACTGCTGCTTAGGTTTGCTCTTCTCTTTTTTTAAAAAAATATTTTTTTAATGTTATTTTTGAGAGAGAGAGAGAGAGAGAGAGACAGACAGACAGAATGAGAGTGGGTTGGGGCAGAGAGAGAGGGAGGCACAGAATCTGAAGCAGGCTCCAGGCTCTGAGCTGTCAGCACAGAGCCCGACGTGAGGCTGGAACTCAGGAATGGTGAGATCATGACCTGAGCCAAAGTGGGACGCCCAACCGGCTGAGCCACCTAGGTGCCTCAACTGCTCTCTTTTCGAGCAATGTTTAGGTTATTTTATTAGGTTATATTTGATCCCTCCTGCTTTTAAAACATGAGCAAAGAGAACTTCTTTAAAAAGAGACAGGAGGCATCTTCTGACTGTGGCAGAGGCCTGACAGGCTTTCCTCCGCAGGGCCCAGAGCCTGCAGAATGCCAGGGCCGCGTATGACGACTACCGCAGCAGCTACGACCACGTGCTCCAGTTCTTGTCCCACATCCCCAGCTATGAGCCCCAGGAGACAGACACCCTCAGCCAGATGGAGACCAAGCTGAAGAATCAGAAGGTAAGGCGGTTGCCTCCGTGTTCACAGGTCTACAGTGGCATGGGGGCTGCTGGAGGTCAGCAAGGTCCCTTAAGACCTTGGCCCTGCTTGGCTGCCAGCACCTAACTCTGAGAACAAGAATGGCCTCACTCCTGCCTCAGTGCCCAGCACAGGGCCTGGCCCAGAGTGGACAGTCCACATAGGCTGGCTGAATGAGCAAATGGCTACAGCAACACATGAGGAGCCCTTGTGGTTAAAAAAAAAAAAAAAAAAAAAAAAAAAAAATCCCGTTTCCAAAGTTCAGAGTCCTGGTTGGCTGGAAGGCAGCAGTGTCTTGGGAGTGAGGGACACAGGACCCCAACAGCCTAGATTCAAACTCAGGTTCCAACCCTAATGGCCATGTCCTTGTGGGCAAGTCACTGAAGGTGACTATGCCTCAATTTCATTACTCGTAGACTGGAGATAATGATAGCACTTACCTCACAGGACAACTTCAAGATAAAATGAGATCGAAGATATTAGAAGAGTGCCTGACATTTTGAAGCACTCCGTAAATACTGGTTTCCTGGCAAAGACAATGATCTTCCTGGCCCTTCTTCACAGGGTCAGAGAATTGCCTTTTGTGACAAACAACTGTATACAAGGAAGCCGTTCATGAAACTTTGTACTACAGAAGTTGAATTTCAGATTCTGAGGAATCCAGCTACTCTGTCAAGGGTTGTTTTTGTTGGTTTGTTTCTTAATTTTTTATTTTAAAAGTCTCTGTTGTTTTACAGAACCTGCTAGATGAGATAGCAAGAAGGGAAGAGGAAGTCCAGAAAGTCTGCACCTCCTCCCAGCAGTACCAGCAAGCTGTCAAGGTGAGCCGGGAAGCTCCTGCTGAGTGCAAGACAGCAGGGCCTCGTCCTGTCAGGAGGGCTGGACAGAGAAGGGCTAGGCCTGGGGGGGGTGGGGGGGGTCGTCCTCGGGCACTGCAGGCAGCCCTGGGAGCGGGCACAGCCCTTTAGGAAAACAGTGTGTCCCAGACGCTGAACACCAGAGAAGGGATTGCTACTGCTTGAAGCAGTAAACAGGGAGAATTTATCCCAGAAGGAAAACAAAACAACAATGGAGGATAAATAAAAATCTTCGTAGCAGCAGCTATTATTCACAATAGCAAAAGAAAAAAACTAGAAATACTCTACACGGCCGATGGATTACGGAGTCAGCAAAGGAATAAAGGGGATCCGAGGCAGCAGGAGAACCGGCTCAAGTGCTGTGGGGAGAGAGCAGAGCGCCACACTCGGGGCCCGGAGGGGGCTCCGTCTGGGGCGGGAGGGCACTGCGCGCCTTTCTGTCATGTCCTGGGTTGTTGAGGGACACAGCTCTGGACAGCCGGCATGTAGATGGTTGTCAGCACCTCCTGGCCGTTACTACAGTACGCAGCCGTGCAGACCTCCACAGTCCACTACGAGGGGCAGAAGAACACTTCTGTCTCTACTGAGGTTGTCTGCCCTCCACCATGTCTCTCTCTCACCCAGGACTATGAGTTAGAAGCAGAGAAACTAAGGTCCCTTCTTGACTTGGAGAATGGAAGGAGTAGCCATGTCACCAAGAGAGCCAGGCTCCAGTCCCCCGCTGCCAAAGTGAGGGAAGAGGTGAGCGGTGCAGGCGGGCCCTGGGGGAGGCAAGGCACACAGGCCTCTGAGATGCACCCCAACAGGGAAACGGGGCCGAGAGCCCTCCTGGGTGCTCGGTAAGGTTAAGACAGGTTTGCTAAGAACAGATGGTAGACTTGTTCTCGGGCAAGTGATGAGGATATACCTGGAAAGACAGCCTGCTGCAGGGATCTGGGAGGCTCCCACAGGACTCCTCCTAAGTAAGTACACGTGGAGAGCTGGGGTTACTTCCTTCCGCGTATGAGTAAGTGAAGGCTCCGAGAGGAAGAGCTGCTCAGGGTCATGCAGACTTTCGCCTTCATGCTCTAAATCCAGTTCCTCCACCAGCTGAGGCTATAGTTCAACTCCAGGTAGCAAGAGACCAGAAGCTACCCTCTATCCCCAAATGCCAGACTTTTCAAACACGGTCCAGCTCGCTCCCGCTCAGCCTGTTGACTCCTGTTTGCCGACTGCTCTCCCGTAGGAAGCGGCTCTCGCTGCCAAGTTCACTGAAGTTAACGCCATCAACAGACAGAGGCTTCACAATCTGGAGTTTGCCCTGAGTCTCCTGAGACAGGTAATGGATCTCCTACAGGTCAGACATTCTACTTCCAACTATTCCAGCAGGTAAGAAATGAGGCTCATTCTGCTCCCACAAAACAGTCCGTGAACTGGTGGCAGTGTCCCCGGCTATCGGACGACACCAGCGCAGGTAGTGGCCCAGCCAGCGCTTCTGTGAGCACGAGAGCAGCATGTATTCCATCCAGCAAATATTTGCTGGGTCCCCAGGGCAGGTAGCTTGTTTTCAGAAGCCCACGTCTGTCTGTCCATACAGTGGAAAATGAAGCAGGGCCACCGTGGAAGCCTCTGTCTGTACTGAGTGCACCAAGCAGGGTGCAGAACAGGGGACGACCGCTTGTGTAGAAAAAGAAACATGTGGGGGCGCCTGGGTGGCGCAGTCGGTTAAGCGTCCCACTTCAGCCAGGTCACGATCTCGCGGTCCGTGAGTTCGAGCCCCGCGTCAGGCTCTGGGCTGATGGCTCGGAGCCTGGAGCCTGTTTCCGATTCTGTGTCTCCCTCTCTCTCTGCCCCTCCCCCGTTCATGCTCTGTCTCTCTCTGTCCCAAAAATAAATAAAAAACGTTGAAAAAAAAAAATTAAAAAAAAAAAAAAGAAAAAGAAAAACATGTGGCACGCACTCAAAAGGTACGTCTCAAAGACGACAGCCTCTGGGAACAGGACCAGAGGTGGATGCTCTGCCGTGGTCGTCAACTACTTTACTGTTCAAAAAAACCTAAAGTAACCCAGGAACTCAGTGAACTCGACACCAAGGGAGCCTCGGGCGTCACAGGGTCTGACCTTTCCATGGGGGACTGAGGTGCGCCCCGACCAGGTGGGAACAGGCCAGGCCGCGCGTTAACCATGCACTGTCTTCTCCTTCTCAGCAACCGGAGGTGGGAGCGAGCCACGAGACCCCGCAAGGTAGCGGCCCGGGCTCCGCGGTGGAGGAGACGTGGAAGGTACAGAAGGAGCTGGAGGAGGAGACTGAGCGGAGGCAGCAGCTGGAGAAGGAGGTCAAGAGCGCCCAGGAGGAGATCCAGACCCTGCAGAATCGGAGCCCGCGGGAAGCGGTGGTACAGAAGGAAGTGCTGAAGAAGGTGCCGGACCCCGCACTCGAGGAGAGCTTCCAGCAGATGCAGCGGACCCTGGTGGAGGAGCGGCACAAGAACCAGCTGCTGCAGGAGGAGCTGGAGGGGCTGCGGCTGCGGCTGCGTGCCCTGGAGCAGGAGACCAGGGATGGGGGGCAGGAGTACGTGGTCAAGGAGGTCCTGCGCATCGAGCCAGACCGAGCCCGGGCGGACGAGGTCCTGAAGCTGAGGGAGGAGCTGGAGGAGCTGAGGCGGCAGAAGGGCACCCGGGAAGCAGAGGCAGCCCTCCTGCAGCAGCGCATCGCGGCCCTGGCCGCGGAGAAGGAGCGGGCCCAGGAGAGGGTCACCGAGAAGGAGGTGGTGAAACTGCAGAACGACCCCCAGCTGGAGGCAGAGTACCGGCAGCTGCAGGAGGCCCGGCAGCAGGAGGGCAAGCGCAGGGAGGAGCACGAAGAGGAGCTGAGCTTCCTCCAGGACAAGCTGAAGAGGCTGGAGAAGGAGCGGGCCATGGCAGAGGGGAAGATCACAGTGAAGGAGGTGCTCAAGGTGGAAAGGGATGTGGCGACCGAGAGGGAGGTCGGTGACCTCAAGCGCCAGTGCGAGGACGAGGCTGCCAAGGCTCGCACCAACCAGAGGGAGAAGACTGAGCTGCTTCGCAAGATTTGGGCCCTGGAGGAGGAAAATGCCCGAGTGCTGGTACAGGAGAAAGTGCGGGAGATTGTCCGGCCGGACCCCGAGGCAGAGAGGGAAGTGGCCAACCTCCGCCTGGAGCTCGTGGAGCAGGAACGCAAGTACCGGGGGGCCGAGGAGCAGCTGAAGAGCTACCAGAGTGAGCTGGAGGCGCTCAGGAGGAGGGGCCCCCAGGTAGAGGTCAAAGAGGTGACCAAGGAAGTCATCAAGTATAAGACCGACCCCGAGATGGAGCAAGAGCTCCGGAGGCTCAGGGAGGAGATCGTGGACAAGACGAGACTTATTGAAAGGTGCGACTTAGAAATCTACCAGTTAAAGCAAGAGATCCAGTCCCTGAAAGACACCAAACCCCAGGTGCAGACCAAGGAGGTGGTCCAGGAGATCCTCCAGTTCCAGGAAGACCCCCAAACCAAGGAGGAAGTGGAGTCTCTGCGGGCCAGGCTCTCAGAGGAACAGAAGAAGCAAGTGGATCTGCAAAGAGAGCGAGCCTCCCAGGAGGAGAAGATCAGGCAGAAAGAGGAGGAGCTGTCCCAGGTGAAGGAAAAGGTGGTCCAGCAGGAGGTGGTCAGGTACGAGGAGGAGCCCAGCCTGCGCGCCGAGGTGAACGCCTTCACCGAGAGCATCGAGGTGGAGCTGCGGCAGATCGACAGCCTCCGTGGGGAGCTGCGGCGGCTGCAGCGCCGGCGCGCAGAGCTGGAGCGCCAGCTCGAGGAGCTGGACCGCGAGCGGCAGGCGCGCAGGGAGGCCGAGCTGGAGGTGCAGCGCCTGAAGCAGCGGCTGGCCAACCTGGAGAAGGAGGAGGCGGAGGCCCGGGAGAAGGTGACCCTCAAGCAGAAGGTGGTGCTGCAGCAGGACCCGCAGCAGGCCCGGGAGCACTCTCTGCTCAAAGTCCAGCTGGAGGAAGAAAGGCACCGGCGGCAGGTCCTGGAGAGTGAGCTCGAGACCCTGAAGCAGCAGCTCGTCAACCTGGAGAAGATGGAGGTCAAGGAGAAGGTGGTCTTCTCTGAAAGCGTCCAGGTGGAGAAGGGCGACACTGAACAAGAGATCCAGAAGCTCAGGAGCAGCCTGGAGGAGGAGAGCCGGAGCAAGAGGGAACTGGATGCAGAAGTGAGTCGGCTGGAAGCCAAGCTGTCGGAGCTGGAGTTCTGTAACTCCAAGTCGTCCAAGGAGCTGGACTTCCTCAGGGAGGAAAACCACAGGCTGCAGCTGGAGCGGCAGAGCCTGCAGCTCGAGACCCGGAGGCTCCAGTCAGAAATGGAAATGGCAGCAACAGAAACCCGAGACCTGAGAACCACCAGCACGGCGGACTCGGGGACCAACCTGGACTCCAGGCTGTGGTCCCTGGAGAGAGAGCTGGACGACCTCAAGAGGCTCTCCAAAGACAAAGACCTGGAGATCGACGAGCTGCAGAAGCGCCTGGGCTCCGTGGCTGTCAAGAGGGAGCAGAGAGAGAACCACCTGCGGCGCTCCATCGTGGTCATCGACCCCGACACGGGCCGGGAGCTGTCCCCAGAGGAAGCCCGTCGGGCCGGCCTCATCGACTGGAACATGTTCGTGAAACTCAGGAGCCAGGAGTGTGACTGGGAGGAAATCTCGGTGAAGGGTCCCAGCGGGGAGTCCTCCGTGATCCACGACAGGAAGTCTGGCAGGAAGTTCTCCATTGAAGAGGCGCTGCAGAAAGGACGGCTGACCCAGGCTCAGTACGAGCGCTACGTCAACAAGGATATGTCCATCCAGGAGCTGGCCGTCCTGGTGTCCGGGCAGAAGTAGGCCCAGCCCGGCCCTCCACCTTCTTGGAAGCAGCCAGCTGGCCAGCTGGCTCCCACCCAGAACCACTGGGTCTTCTCCTCCGTGGCCCTGTGCGGGCTCTGAACCTGTGCAGAGCTGAGCCCGTCACCCAAGCCCGTCACCCAAGCCCTTCTCGTGGTCATGCACCCTGGGTGAGGGACCCGCTTCATCCTCTGATGATCGGACAACCACAATGCCCCTCTTCTGTCCCTTTTCCCACACATTTCCATCAGTAGACTCTTCGTGTGACACCTGGAAACGACCCAAAAAACTAAAGCCATGACGACCGAGGCGGACGAGCCACTCCACGCTCCGGCCTTCACACCCCACGTGGAGGCGCCCCAGGGCAGAAAGGCCTCCCTTCCACACATGTGTAGGTATACCAACGGACTGGGCCCCTCAGGGCTGCCAACCTGCACTCATGGCCCCCCCCAGGATTCTGGCTGAGAGCTCACTTTCTGTCAGAAGCCTCCTGGTGACAGAGATCTGGGCTCTGTGCCAGAAGAGGCGCAAAGAAACCAGAACAGTGTATGGCCTTCGGTGCTAGAGTGAAGGTTAACTGTCAGCCAGACTGTCCACCATCAGAAAATGTATTGTGGTTCTCAAAATATTTTCATGATGGACTGTGTTGCTGTTAGCCTTAGTTTCAGTGCCTTACAAGTCTTGTGTGTTAGCTCACTGGTATTTGGGTATGCTACACATTTGATTCTTCACCAGATGAATTTTATGTTCTGTGTTATCTCACGTATTATGGAAGAAAATGGGATTAGGGATTCTATTTCTAGTGCAAAATAAACACCTGGGTGGCTTGATTCTATCTTCATGGCGTTTCTTCTTTTGCATGCGAAGCTTAATTATTTCCCCTGCTCCTCTTGGCTTTTGGCCAAAAGGGATATTCCACATACACCAGCTCTTAGGGGAGGAAAAATTGGCTCAAATATGGTAAAAAGAAGGAGAAATGATGTTTTGGAAACCTTGAAACAATTTATTGAGTTGCTTTATACAAGATTAACAATTTTCACACCACCCCCCAACACCAACATCGTCGCGCCGCACAAAAGCCACAGCCCCTCTCACACCTAAGGAACGGCTGCTCCAAGGAAAGCCCCGCAGCGCCGCAGCCCCAGACCCCGGGGAGCCCGCTCTGCCAGCCCGTCTGCCCAGCCATGGCTGTTTAGGTCATTCACTCTTTCATTACCACAAATAAAGCATAAAGAAGAAAAAGAAATCTCGTAAACTCCCCATCAAAGAAACGTTTCCCTGAGGCAAGAGGCATCACTAGATTCCTAAAAATGAGGGTTTTCAGCTCCAGCTGCACACTCAATGGTACGTGGGGAGGAGGGTGCGAGCGCTGCAGGGAAGGGACCCTGGGTGTTCTTGGGTGGAGAAGCCTGGAGAGTTCCCACTGCTCAGTGTTCACGGAAGGCCTCTGCACGGCTCTGAGCTCAGCGATACAAATCTCTTCTTTGGCTCTTTTGCTACTACCTAAGACTACTCTGTAAACAAACTGGAAACCCAAGTTGCAAAAAAAAAAAAAAAAAAAAAAAAAAAAAAAATGAAGGGATAAGGAATCCACTTATCCACTTTAGCCAGATGTGAAACACGTTGGTTCTTACAAAAAAAAAAAAAAAAAAAAAAAAAAAAAAAAAAGCAGAGGCCTAGCCGGATAACTGAGTGAGGTCTTGCCCCGCTGGAAACGGGGCAAACCTCTGCATAACTGTGAGTTACTGAGCACTGTACCCTGGAAGGCAGGAACCAAGAGAGCTGCCTGTGTCTCCACACAGGTATACATTCTGAGGAGGCTGTTGACTCTTAACATATTTGCAATCACTTAGCTGAAGCAGTCAGTTCAGATAGGCCTTGTGGGACACACTTCACAGGACAGGCAAGTGCCCTAGACATCCGTGTGAAGCAGCCGCTGGCTGAATGCGCTCCAGGGCCGCTGTCCTGGCCTGTCTCCGGCGCGCTCTCCCAGCTCATCAGCGCACCGCCCTCAAGTCCACGCACAGCCCTGCTGCCCGGAGAGCCCCAGGACGTCAAGGCCTGTTTCTACATGGCAGATGCTTCACAGGGGCCTGTTCCTGCAGCTCTGCCTGAGAATGGTTTCTAAATAAAACAAACTGGAATGTCTTTGACTTGGAGCCCCTCATATCCTTGGCCCTCAGAGATGAAGGGCTTTGGGGCTCTTCAGTCCACCTGAATGAACTCTGAAAAAACAAAACGGGGGCCCTGGCTATACTGGGACCTGGGGTCTGGGGGCCCAGATGACCTTCAAGTCAGGATGGCAGATTAGGATGTGCAACTGTAAAAAACTCAAACTGGCTATGTCTTAAATACAGACATATCTTTTAAAAAAGTCTTCATCTGAAATCCACTCAGAAGGCCGAATGGACGTGTGTCTAATTCTGCTCCACCATAAAGGCACTGGAATTATGTCTTACTAGAATATGACATGCATTCTATCCAATGCATTAATGGTAATGATGAAATCTGGACCAAAATAAGTGTCTTTAAAAATCCTGTCACAACTGTTGAATCTACAAAAGTCTTTTCTCTGAAAGAGCTTCATTGTCATGTTCAGCAGAGAAGCTGGCCCCCAACACAATGAGCACACGTTAGGTGTTCTGAGTATTTTTCAAAAAGACAAGGTAAGTCTCCCAGCTGTGTGTCAGCCTGGGTTTTTGTCCTGTTGAGCACACAGCCTGAGGATGGGACGGACACCATGACCATCGGGGATCCCACTGTGGCCAGGGTTCCCTGATCAGTAGGGCACCAGGAGGTACTCTGACCAAATGCCAGGGGGTCAGGCAGGTTTCAAACAGGTGCGCCCTGCTCTGCCCTGACACCACAGCTTCATACAAGACCCACCACGCGCCCCAGCCCAGAGCTGCCCCTCCAACGATTGTCCATGACAGAGCCACGGGGCCCGGGGCACCAGGCCAGTCAGTGCCTCCACAGAGAAGCCCAGGGTTGCTCCCCTCACTGAAGGCACATCACAGTGCCAAGAGACGCTCCACTCAGCACTCACACCTTCGCCAGAAGGAAACCAATTGGCAGAAAGAGCATAGTGATTATCCAGTTTCTGAGACCTACTTGGTCAGCTTCCACCCAGACCTAAGTGAGTCGGGCCTTTCCTCTGCAGAGGTCACAATTTCCGTGGTACACCAGGCCCTTTTCCATGAAGCTGAGAAGCATCTGGAAAAAAATAAGCAAAAACAACACAAGTCTTTCAGCATCTTGGATTCCCTTAAGGCGCCAACAACAAAAATTCAAGGGGCTCACTTAACTAGCAAAAGCCCCTGAAAGCTGAGTGTTCCAAGGCTCAGACGAACCCAAAAACCCTTGATGGAGGCTGAGTGCACTGCTGCTTGCAGTAGCCTGCAGTGTGCACGGCACTCGGAGCACCAGAAGGCAGGGGCCCGACGCATGCCTGCCACGGGAGTGCGTGTGTTCTCGGCCGCCACCAAAGTCCCCTGGCGGGCTAGGCTCTGTGTGAGGTCCCAAGACTGTGCTGCACTCAAACAGCTATGAGACTCTCTCACCATCAGAATCCTCAGGTCCTACGAAACCAGCTCAAGGGGCTAAGAAGCTAGCGTTCCGAGTCTGCACGGGAAAGAGAGCAAAAAGCAGACGCAGTCACACAGCTTTCCATTTACAACCACTCAATGGAATCCTCCAACCTGAAGAAGGTGTAAAGGAGACAGAAATGGAGAAATGGTACAAAAAAGCACTTTCCCTTTTTTTTTTTTTTTTGGCACTGAAAATACCACAGGCCAACAGTCATGTTTCCAATGGCTCTTAAATTATTTTCTTTGTTTCAAAGTGTGACTTTCCTGAAAGCAAGCAGAGGCAGGACTATCTTTCAAACCTAGGTCTTGGCTAGGTGGTTCTGTGACCCCGCATTACCCTGTTAGCTACAGTAGCAGCCACCAGTTTGTGAGGTGAGTCCCCTGCAGCTACCGCTTCCCTAGAGGAAAACAGAGCCCTTGTTCACACAGGCTTAGCCTCAGTTCTTTTCTCTAAAGAAGCAAAATTTCCACCTTACAAATCTTCAATCCATTCTTACAGGCAAAAGCCTCCAGCATTCACTAGGAATATGTCAGCCTCGGGCCAGGGGGTCAGGGACCCACAGCAAACGTGGAGGAGCTTACACTCAGAAACATCAGGCCACAGGCATGCCCAGCCAGGCAGCTCCCTAACTCCCACCCTGGTACCCGCACACCAGGGCTACCCCAGCCTCAGCATCCTGCAGAATGGCTCTCGCCTGACCGGTGCAGCCTCCCTGGTCCCCTCTGGAGCAGGTCTAGCATAATAAGAGCAGGAAGCCAAAACCAAGACCTGGTGAGCCTGCGCACCAGGGTCCCATGAGGTGTACTCAAGAATCAGGTTCCAGCTGCCTTCTCACAGCAATACCACACCCTTTTCTGAAAACCACTGCTCTATGGAGATGAAAAGCAGGAAAAGAAAAGGAACACTGCCCAGCTGTGTTCCTGAATGTCTGTTTTCACCCCTGAACTCAACCGAAGGCTGCTCCCTTGGGCACACTTTGTGGCAGCACAGGTAAGGGTCCCTCCTAAAACCTCACCATTGGGCTCTCCCTTTCACATAAAGCTTTAAGCACTTTTTACGGTGCCTGGGTGGCTCAGTCAGTTAAGAGTCCAACTCTTTTTAATTTTTTTTAATTTATTTTTGAGAGCGAGTGAGAGAGCGAGCCCACGTTGGGGAGGCGCAGAAGTGGACAGAGAGAATCTGAAGCAGGTTCCACACCATCATCACAAAGCCTGATGCGGGGCTCAAACTCACTAACCATGAGATCATGACCTGGGCCAAAACCAAAAAGGGAGATGTGTAACTGACTGAGCCACCTAGGCACCCCATTAAGCCTCTGATGCCTGATTTCAGCTCAGGTCATGATCTCAGGGTTCATGGGATCAAGCCCCGCATCTGGTTCCATGCTGACAGCAAAGAGCCTGCTTGGGATTCTCTCTGTCCCTCTCTCTCTGCCCTTCCCCCAGATGACTTTCTCACCCTCACACTCTCCCTCCCTCCCTCTCTCTCTCTCTAAACAAACAAGCAAATAAAGCCTTGAGAGCTTTCTGTTAGCTGCAGCACCTGGAAGGTAGAGCAACTTAACTGAACACTTTTCAGTTCCCCAATTAACCCTTGGAAATGAGCACCAACGTAAGCACCAAGTTTCGCTAAGGGAATTCCCCTGCTTTGAATACAGGCCATCACTGCCTCCCCTGTGAGCACACAGGGTAAGGCCGACCCAGTGGCAATCCAAGTGGAGAATGAGGGGAAATTCCAAAGTGGAAGCCTATGTTGATCTCTTGGAGTCCCCAAAGAGCCAGAGCCTTCAAGGACAAACCAGGACAACACAGTGACAACAAGTAGAAGACACTGAACTCCCTGGCAGCAGACAAGGCATCTGAACGAGTGGAGAGCAGAATGCCGCGTGGTGCATGTGGCACTCTGACCACCTGGCAATTACCTGGCAGACTCTGCGGGACGTGAGTGGACACGGCAGCGTGTGGGAGAGGCGCTGCACGGGGCGGGCTGGAGTGCAAGCCAGCCAGGAGACCTGAGAGAAAACAGGAGGGGAGAAAAGAACAAAACACACACATTGAAGACAGGAACAGAAAAGATGCTTCAGTGGTCAAGAGCCCAGACAACCTACTGGACTGGTTCTGGGTCAGAACCCCAAGGGGAGGGGGCTCAGCACGGTTCCCAGGAACGCTGCCCAGGGTCACACACCAGACAAACACAGGAACCCAGCACACAACAACAGAACTCATCAATCAGCACAGGCAGTGGGGAACCTTCTGTCCATCCAGCACAAGGAGACAAGGAGAGAAGCACTTACTATGGTTGAGGCCGTGATGGAACGTCCCAGGGGCAGGACCCGTGACGATGGCATCCTTGGAAACCCCTGCTTTGGCAGAGGACTCGGCGCTGAAGGATACCACATGGAGAGGAAACTGGGAGATGATCCCTAGGGAGTTGGAGTTCATGGCCCCAGGCAGCTTCGGGCTGCCAGACTTGTAGGACGCAGACAGCAGATTTAAGGGCGAGGAGCTGGCCAGCAGCACAGCCCCACTCGTTCCTTTCTGGGGAGGAAACACAGCACGGTCAGAGCACCAGCACTGTTCAAAGCTCACTCACAAACCAAAGCTGGGGATGGACGTGCAGGGCAGGGACCCGCTTGTACACCACCCCTTGTGAATGCAGCCCCTGCACTGCTGCCCTCAAAGGAAGGAAGAGGATGGACTCTAAACTGGCACGGAGAGGAGCACCTGGGTGGCTCAGTCGGTTAAGGGTCCGACTTCGGCTCAGGTCATGATCTCACGATTTGTGGGTTCGAGCCCCACATGAGGCTCAGTGCTGACAGCTCAGAGCCTGGAGCCTGCTTCAGGTTGTGTCCCCCCCTCTCCCTGCCCCTCCCCCACTCGTACTCAGTCTCTCTCAAAAATAAATTAAAAAAAAAACTGGCATGGAATGGCTCCCAGGACCATGTTCATTTAAAAAACCAAGTATAGGGGCGCCTGGGTGGCTCAGTTGGTTAAGCGTCCAACTTCAGCTCAGGTCATGATCTCACAGTCTGTGAGTTCGAGCCCCGCATTGGGCTCTGTGGTGACAGTGCAGAGCCTGGAGCCTGTTTCGGATTCTGTGTCTCCCTCTCTCTCTCTGACCCTCCCCCACTCATGCTCTGTCTCTGTCTCAAAAATAAATAAACGTTAAAAAAAAAAAATTTAAAAAACCAAGTATAAATTACTCCTTTGTGTAAGAAAGGAAGACCATCTTACGCAAACATCCACAGATGTAGGTACACACAAACACCAGTGTGTTCGTATGTATGTACATTAAACATACTCACATACATATTTGTATGTTTTGACCTTTGTCTTTATAAAGAGATGGGAAAACCCTGGAAACTAAGGAACACAGCTAAGCAACACAGCTTGCAGGGGTGGTGCCAGGGTAGAGGTAGGTGAGATCCTGCTGTACATACCTTTCTATAGTTTTGTCTTTGTAACAACAGAGTCATTTTCTATGTTGGAAACATGAAAACAATTGCTCTCTCATTTCCCCAGCCTGCATCCAAACTTCCTGTAATTACCTACCGGCAAGCCTCATCAACCATTGGACTCTGTCAAACTGCCTTTATCTGACCTGCAGAGTCCTTTAAAATCCAACCAAAAGGGAATCACTCTTACAAGTTACTGATTTCAAGTTACTGATTTCCTGGGACATGAACATCTCCACAAAACTGATGAGTTGAGAGATGATGCCATTTTCATTTACTTGTTTTGAGAGATAGACAAATAGGAGGCTATGAAATGTGAAAAGAGATTTGTGGCTCATTCTGTGCCACCCAGGATCATAGCACCTCTGGCAAACCAGTCCTTTCCCTCTGCTCATCCTCAGGAGAAGTTTCCAGCTCTCCCGGGATTCCTACCACTAGAAAAGCAAAAACCTACAAACAGGAAGCCCAGGCCTCCTTCCAGTTTCCGGGCTCACTATTCCTACCTGACCTTCAGTGTCGGATCTCTCTCTCCGACCAGGGCAAGGCAAGCGGCCCTGTCCACAAGACCCACGAGGGGCGGACTGCTGTGCCAGGACACTCACTGGCAAGGAGGTAGACGATGTCATGCTGCTAACTGCGCTGGACTTCAGGGAGGAGGTCAGTAGCTTTGCCACTCCCTGGGTCCCACCACTGGAGTCTCCATTTGGACCACCCGGAGGGGCCACCAGGGTCAGCTTTTGGGAAACGGGTGGTTTTTTCACTGCAGAGGCTGGGACGGGTCTGCTGGCAGACTGTCCTGCGGAGGGAGGCTGTACGCCAGGGAGCAGGTTCCCGGAAGTAGAGGTCTGGACTGGTGTTCCTCCAGAGGAAGAGCTGCTGCCAGAAGAAACCCCATGTTTAGAGACAGAGCTGGCAAAGGGACTATTCTTGTAAGACGGCCCTGAAGAGCCAGCGGAGTGCTGTTTTGCTGGATGGCTTGGGGCAGTGGAGGATGAGGCTGGGGTCTTATGAGAGGTGCTGCTGGAGAGCGGGGGGCCTCCTGAAGAGGCCGGCGTGGAGGGATGGAAGCTCTGGCCTTTGGTTGCTGTCTTCACAAGCTGGAGGAGGGAACGATGGCACTGTGGGGAGGAAGGCTTTGGGCCCTGGAGCTTATTGACAAAAGGAGCTGGGGGGGTGAAGCTCTTCTGCTGTTGAGCACCCGCGTGAAACACTTTCACCTGGGGGCCGGGCACAGGAGCTGCCGCCTGGGGTGTGTGAGACGTCCGTGGCAAGCCGTGGTGCTTTGCTTTGGACTGGTGCGCTTCCGGCAGGCCCTTGCTGAGCGCAGCCTGACAGGACAGCTCTTTGTAGCCAGAACTCTCCGGTTTTTTCTCCTGAGAGGACTGCCCCAGTGCCAAAGCCTGTTCAGCTAGAAAATTGAGGGGAGACTGCAGAGAACTAGAAGGCGATGGGGCGGAAGGGTTGGGCTTCGGAAAGTTCCTCTTCTCGTCTGTACATACGACGCCTACGATCTTCTCTGCGGGTGCTTTCGAGGGTGCAGGCAATGTGAACTCAGAGCTCCCAGCTGCTCTGCTATTCAGCACAGCCAGTTCCTTGGACACAACCTCCAATGAGGAGGCTGAATTACGGATCAAGTCTCCGTCCAACGAGTCCTCAAGGTTGATAGGAGCAGGATTAGCAAGGCTGCCAGATGCCTGGGATGAGAGCTCCCTGTTTGTGGTCCCAATGCTCAGGCCTCCTCCCGCGTGTTCTGAAGGCAAAGCCAGGGGGCCACCAATCTGACCTGATGGGACGGAAACCTTTTTGTCAGGCTTAGAAGAGGATTCCTAAAGGAAAGTAGAAATTTCCAATGGTTAGAAATGTCCAAAGATGCCAATGCTGGCCCTGTGGTGAGGATGCAAATGTAAGAGCACCACAGGCCCCCAAAACCCAGGCTTTCCTGCACGGTCACAAAACAGGGGAGGAGCAGAGTAGCTGCCATGCCTGCTTGCACTTGAAAATGCTGCTACCCCTTCGCCCTCTCTGGCTCATGTCTGGCTGGCTGGGTCTGGCTTACCAAGCATGCTTTCTTGTTAAGTACACATCCATCCACAAAGAAACTCTTATTCTGTTTCTGAAAAAGTGTAACACTTGAGCAAGAGATGCTCTCTCCCTGTTGGCCTCACATGGTCTCAGAGTGCTCCCAGCTGCACTCAGAAAATGAGGCATGGCATGAGAATTGCCTTGAATTAGCTTTCTCTTGCTCCCTGATCTTCTCTAGCACCTGTCTCTTCAGCTGGGCGCAAAGGAAAAGTCCTGTCACGGGAGCAGGAACAGTGTCTACCTCATTAATGCCACATCCTGAGTGCTTATTGCCATGTGTCTGAGACACCGAAGGAGCTCAACAGATACTTGGGAATACAGAATCTGCACAGCTTACTCCCGTGGACTAGGTGTGTTAAGGGCACAGGAACTGATAAAAATTTTGGCACAATAGCAATTTTTACTACACTGAGAGGTTTCTGCAATGCCTGAGATGGTTCTCGGTCTCTGCCCTCTACCCACTGTACTTCCCTCCATCTCTGCCAGGCAAATGCAACAAAGCCAGCTTCCTCCAGGCTCACCACTTAGCTGGCAGTGTTCTTCCATGAAAAATCTACCACCATGCTGCAAGACCTGAGCATCTGCAGGGGCTTTTCACTCTTCAGAGGGCGGTCGGGAGACCTCACTAAATCTCACCACCACCCCCAGGAACTGGCCAGGTGGGTACGATCTCTTAGAACTAAGGCAGGAAGATATTATGTGGCCCAGCTCAGGTCTCTAGCCTGCCAACCTCCGGCACCTGTAGTGGGGCAGGCTGCCTCTTGGTATAACCTCAAGAATGCCATCCTGGAGAGTTGCCTCCCAGTCCAGCAAAGCTCGACAAGTTGCTATGGTCAACTGACAGGTTTCACGTGCATGGCTGGAGGATGGAGAATGGTACATGACCAGAGCAGGCTGACTCACCTTCATCTTGATTTTGGATGAGGCTATTACTTTCTTTTTGGCCCTAGTAAAAGGAATGAACACAGAAAAGGTTTAGAGGAGATCCACAAAGGAGATGAAAATAATAGTAGTCCTGGGAAGAGAAAACACGGACTCACAGGATTGATGTCAGGTGCCCATGGCCTCGTCTGCTCTCCTTAAACAGAGTCCTGAAATAGAGAACACTGGATGGTTTGCTCAAGCTCCCTGAAAGCAGGCACTCTTCTTCTAGAGCTTTCCTACCACCCCTGGTACTCAGTGGCTATTATGCCTTAAATATCAGTGGACCGGGGAGCTTGATTCCTAGTGAGAGAATCTAAAGTAGCCGCACTGGCCATTCAAAAGCGAAGAGTCTAGGAGTGACCCAAAAAAGCTATGGCTCTGCCCCAATATTTCTCATAGGATTTTTCCCCTAGACACAGCAGTGCTTTCCTTATTGCTGAGTCTTACCCCTTCCAAAGGTCAAATGTGGAGTGACCCACAGCATGTCTTTTCCCAGGAAAACACAACAAAATTTTCTTTGTGACCCTCCCTATGCGCTTTCACAGGGATGCCTAGGTGGCTCAGTAGGTTAAGCATCAGACTTTATGGATCATGAGTGACCTTGGCTTGTAAGTTCAAGGCCCACATCAGGCTCTCTGCTGTCAGCGCACAAACCCCACTTAGGATCCTTTGTCTTCCTCTCTCTGCCCCTTCCCTGCATATGCACACGCTCTCTCAAAAATAAACATTAAAAAAAAAAAAAAAAAGAAAGAAAAGAAAGAAATTCAATCTGTAAAGAGAGAAGAGCAATTCCACCTAAAGAAGGTACAGAGACAAGGAGAGGAAGTTCCATGACTTGAACTCTGGGAAGGTGGTGGAGTAGGAAGCGCCAGAAACTGTCCACCCTCCTGGACAGCAACTGCACTAATAATACAGTCTGTCTAAAGGAACTATTTGGGAACGCTAGAGTGTGTTGAAGGCTTACCATGGGGGGCTAGGAGTGGGGGGGGGGAGGGGACGGGAAAGGCCTGGAGGGTAAACTGCTGTCAATTTCAGCCCTTAGCACAGATGCAGCCTCCTGACCCCTACCCCACGGCAGGGAGGTATACACATGTTCCTGCAGCAGCTTGCACGCAGCTTGTGGGAAGTAGGGCAGGCAAAAAGGACCCTGTCCTTCAACTAATGGCGAAATCTCTGCTTCGGCTGCTAATTGCTGCTTTTCATCACAGAGGTGCAAAGAGGTGGGCAGCCACTGCTGTCCCCTTCTACCAACCATTGTTGCACGCCCCTGCCCCTCTGGCCGAGGTGACTTCCAGGGGATTTGAAAAACCAGTGCCCTTTGTCCCCGCTTCACTTATTCACTTTCCCACTTTTAGGAGACAGACATTAAAAACCAGAACATTCAAAACAACTGCATATATGGGGAAAAATGAGAAAGTGACTATACAAGTCCAAGGAAGGATTTGGCCAAGACCTGGGAAGAAAGTTCACACCGCAGGCTGCTCCCTGGCACCGAGACCACCCACAACATTCACAAAAATAAAATCAATAAACAGAAAAGTGACCACAGTTACCAATACTGAATTGTAAATTTGAAAGTTGCCGAGTTGATCTTATAAGAGTTCTCGTCCAAGAAAAGAAAAGAAGAATTGTTACTATGTGAGGTGATGCATGTTCCCAAGAAATTAAAAAAAGGATGTGTGAACAAAATGGAAATAAAGAGATGGAAAACCTAAAAAGAAATCAAAAAGAGATTTTGGAGCTTTAAAGTGTAATAACTGAAACAAAAAATTCCCTGGAGATGTTCAAACACAGATGTGAGCAGGCAGAAGAAAAAATTCACAAATTTGAATAGAGGACAATGGAAATCGCCAAGGCTGAGGAACAGAGAGAAAAAAGACTGAAGAAAAGTGAACAGGGCGTAGGAGACGTGTGGGACACCATCACTTGGAGAAGAATGCACACCACACACTGTACAAGTCCCAGAAGAAGAGGGAGCAAAGGGCAGAGAGAATAGTGGACAAAAACTGGCTAAAAACTCCCAAAATCTCATGAAAGAGATGAACATAAAAATCCAAGAAGCTCGAAGAACTCCAAGATGAACCCCACACAAAGCAATATAATCAAACTTTTTTTTCTAAAGTTTTATTTATTTTGAAAGAGAGAGAGAGAGCGCCTGCGCATGAGCAGGGGAGGGGCAGAGAGAGAGAGGGAAAGAGAGAAGCCCAAGCAAGAGCCATGATGTCAGTGCAGAGCCCTATGAGGGGGCTCAATGTCCTGAACCATGAGATCATGACGTGAGCCAAAATCAAGAGTTGACACTTAACTGACTAAGCCACCCAGGCGCCCCTATAATTCAACTTTTAAAACACAAAGACAGAATCTTCAAAACCCATAGAGAGAAGTAAATCATCATTTAAATTATCAACAGATTTCTCAGCATAAACTTGGGAGTCCAGAAGATAGTGAGCTACTATATTCAAAGTGCTAAAAGAGGGGGCGCCTGAGTGGCTCAGTTGGTTAAGCGTCGACTTCAGCTCAGGTCATGATCTCGCGGTTTGTGAGTTCGAGCCCCGCGTCAGACTCTGGGCTGACAGCTCAAAGCCTGGAGCCCCTTCAGATTCTGTGTCTCCCTCTGTCTGCCCCTCCGCTGCTTGCACTCTGTCTCTCGAATTGTCCTAAAAATAAAAATAAACATCAAAGTGCTAAAAGAGAAGATCAGACCAGAATCCAAATCCAGTAAAGCTGTCCTTCAAAAGTGGGAGAAATACTAAGATACTCCCAGATGGGGATGCCTGCGTGGCTCAGTTGGTTAAGCATCCAACTCTTGATTTCAGCTCAGGTCACAATCTCACAGTCATGAGATTGAGCCCTGCATCAGGCTCCATGGAGCCTGCTGGAGATTCTCTGTCTCCTGTTCTCTCTCTGCCCCTCCCCCTGCTTATGCGCACGCTCTCGCTCTCTCTCTCTCTCAAAATAAATAAAGATTTAAAAATATATATATATACGTATACATATGTATACGTATATATATATATATATTAAAAAAAAAAAAGGTACTCCCAGATGAATAAGAGCTGAAGAAAATCCTGAGCACTAGACTGCCCTGAAGGAAATGCTCCAGGGCACCCTGTGAGGTCAAATAAAAGAACAACCGACAGTAGTTCAAAGCCATGCAAAGAAATAAGGATCTCAGAAATGGAAATACAAGGGCAATTATAACAGCTAGTATTCCCATGAAAATGGTTTGTCACTGTGCTTTTTATTTTCTACATGACTTAAGAGACTAAAACTTTAAGGAAAAAAAGTAATTATTAGCATAAAAGCTAGCATTACTATCAGTTTGGTTTGTAACTCCAAATCTTGTTTTCTACCTAATTTAACACACTAATGTATCTCTAAGAATTATCAGCTTATGTTTTAGAGCACATAATGTATAAAAATGTAATTTTGTGACATCAACAACCAAAAGAGGTGAGGACAGAACTGTAGGGGAGCAGAGTTCACAGGTCAATGAATTTATAGAAGCAAGCCCTTCCTTCCATTAATTACTTTAAATACGAATGGATCAAACTTTCCAATCAAAACACTGAGATTAGCAGAATGGATAAACAACTCAACGCTGTCTACAAGAAACTCACTTAAGATCCAAAGGCAAAAACAAGTTGAAGGTGAAAAGGTGGAAGAATATATTCCACACCAAGAGTAACCAGAGAGAGCAAGGAGGGCTGTGCTGACATCAGGTAAGAGAGACTTTAAATCAAGAAACATTACAAGACAAAAAAGGTCATTATGTACTAATAAACACCTCAATACAGCAGGAAGATATAATACTCATAAACATTCCTGCAACTGAGGCAAAAACTGACAGAACTAGAGGGAAAAGCAGACAATTTTACATTAAGAGTTGGAGACTTCAGCACCCCACTCACACTAATGGATAGAACAACTAGAAACAAGACAAATAAGACAACAGAAGACTTAACACATAAACCAGCTAGATATAGCAGACATACACAGAACACTCTACCCCACAACAGAATACATATTCTTCTCAAGTGTACATGACACACTTCCCAGGACAGAGGCCACAAATTAAGTCTCAAGACATTTAAAAAGATAGACATTATACAGAGTATCTTCTCTGACCACAAGAGGCTACAGCTACGAATCAATGACAGAAGGAAAACTGACAAATTCACAAAATTGTGGAAATCAGAAAACATACTTTTTAAACAGGCAATGGAGCAAAGAAAAAAATCACAAAGGAAATTAGAAAATACTTGAAGGACAGATGAAAAGGAAAATACAACATACCAAAACTTACAGACACACCCAAAAGGATGTTAAGAGAGTACTTACAGCTATAAACATTTAAAAACAAGAAAAATCCCAAATCAACAACCTAACTTTACAACTTAAGGAACTGGTAAAAGAACAAATTAAACCTAAAGCCAACAGGAAGGAAGCAAACACTGGAGATCAGAGCATAAATAAATAAAACAGAGAATAGAGAAAAATCAGATCAACACAACGGACAAATCTTTAGCTTGATGGGCTAAGAAACGAGAGGAGACTCAAATTACCAAAATCAGGAATGAAAGTGGGGACATTACTACTGATTCTACCAATAAAAAGGACTGTAAGAGAGGCTATGAATAACTGCACACCAACAACCTGGATTACCTACTTAAAATGGACAAATTCCTAGAAACCCAAAACCTACCAAGTAATTCCCAAAGAAATAAAAATTCTGACTAGAGCTAAACTAGCAAGGGGACTGAGTCTGTGATCAAAAATCTCCCAACAAAAGAAAGGCCCAGACCTGATGGCTTCATGGGTGGATTCTACCAAGTATTTTAAGCACTACCAACCCTTCTCAAACTTTTCCAAAACTGAAGAAGAGGGAATACATACAAATTCATTCTATGAAGCCAGCGTTACCCTGATACCAAAGCCAGGCAAAGACACTGTAAGAAAACTACAGACAAATATCCCCTATTAATACCGATGCAAAACTCCCCAACAAAATACTAGTAAAGAGAATTCAGAAGCAGATTAAGAAGATTATACATCATGACCAAGTGAGATTTGTGCCTGGAATGCAAGGGTGGTTCCATATACAAAAACTGACCAGTGTGACAAGCCCCATCAACAGAATGAAGGAATAAAGCCCCACGTGAACATCTCAATGGATGGAGAAAAGACGCAGGACAAAATTCAACACCCTTTCATGATAAAAACACTCTACTAGGAATAGAAGAAAACTACCTCCACATAATAAAAGCCATGTATGAAATCCCACCCAACCCCGCTGCCACCCCCAGTGAACACAATAGTCAATGGTGAAAGGCTAAAAGCGTTTCCTCTGAGATCACGAACAAGGTAAGAATGCCTGCTTTCACCACTCCTATTCAACGTAGTACTAGGAGTTCTAGCCAGAGCAGTTAGTCAAGAAAGAGAAACAAAAGGCATCCAAATTGGAAAGGAAGAAGTAAGCTTATCTCTGCAGATGATATGATCTTTTATGTAGAGAACTCTAAAGATTCCAAAAAATTTTCAGAATTTTGCAAAGTAGCAGGATATAAAATCAACATAACACAAAAATCAGCTCCATTTCTGTACACAAAAAATGAACAATCTAAAAAAGAAATTACAAAAATAATTCCATTCACAACAGCATCTGAAAACAAAACAAAAACCAGGAATTAACCTCACTAGGCACGTAAGAGACTTGCACAATGAAAATGACAAAATATTGCTAAAAGAAATTAAAGACAGAAATAAATGGAAACACATCCCTCCCACCATGGATTGGACTTAATATTACTAAAATATCAATACTACCCAAAGCAATCTACAGATTCAATGCAATCCCTAGCAAAATCCCAACGACTGTTTTTTGCAGAAGTAGAAAAACCCATCCTAAAATTTATAGGGAATTTCAAAGGACCCTGCACAGTCAAAATTATCTTGAAAAAGAATAAAGCTGGAGAATCACACTTCTTGATTTCAAAACTTACTACAAAGCTACAGTAATCCAAACAGTGTGCAACTGGCATAAAGGCAGACACATGAACCAATGGAAGAGAACAGAGAGCCCAGAAATAAGCCCTCACATATATGGTCAAATGATTTTTCAACAAAGGTGCAAAGACCAATGAGGGAAGCACAACCTTTTCAACAGATGGTGCTGAAAAAGTTGGACATCCACATGCAAAAAAAAATGAAGTTGGACCCTTAACACCATATACAAAAATTAACTCAGCTTCATGACCCTGGATCTGACAATGGTATCTTACATATGATATCAAAGACACAAGCAACAAAAAGTAGACAAATTGGACTTCATTAAATTTAAAAAATTTGCATACTGAGGAGCATCTGGGTGGCTCAGTCAGTTGAACATCTGACTCTTGACTTCCACTCAGGTCATGATATCACGGTTCTGAGACCGAGCCCCACATTGGGCTCCACAATGAGTGTGACTCCTGCTTGGGATTCATTCATATTCTCATTCTCATTCTCTCTCTCTCTCTCTCTCTCTCTCTCTCTCTCTCTCCCCCCCCCCCCCCCCGCCCTCTCTCCCCCTTCTGCTCCTCTCCCCCACTCACTCTCTCTCTCTCAAAATAAGCAAATAAACATTAAAAAAAAATTTTGTGTGCATCAAAAGATACTATCCACAGAGTAAAACGGCAACTCACAAAATAAGAGAAAATATTTGGAAATCACATCTGTTAAGGGATTAATATTCAGAATACAAGAAGTACTCCTAAAACAATAAAAGAACCTGATTAAAAAATGGGCAAAAGATTTAAACATTTCTCTTAAAAAAAGATATATAAATGGCCCAATATTATATATTAAATGATGCTCAACATCACCAATCACCAGGAAAACTCAAATCAAATATATAGGGAGATACCACATCACATCCATTACAATGGCTACTATCAAAAACCCAGAAAACGTCAAGTATTGGGAAGGATGTAGACAAATTGGAACATCTGTGAACTATTGGTGGAAATACAAAATGATAAAACCACTATGGAAAACATTGATGGTTCCTCAAAAATTAAACATACAAGGGCACCTGGGCGGCTCAGTTGGTTAAGAGTCCAACTCTTGATTTCAGCTCAGGTCATGATCTCGCGGTTAGTCGGTTCGAGCCCCATGTCGGGTTCTCCACCAGCAGCGCAGAGCATGCTTGAGACTTTCTCTCTCTTCCTCTCTCTCTGCCCCTTCCCTACTCACACTCTCTCAAATAAATTAACATTAATGACAAAATTAAACACACAATTACCATGTGATCCAGCAACTCCACTTCTTGGCATATACACAGAAGAACTGAGAGCAGGGTGTTGAAGAGATATTTGTACACTCTAGTTCATAATAGCATAGCTCACAATAGCTAAAACATGGAAGCAACCTAAGTATCAGCTTAGGATGAATGGATAAGTAAAATGTGATCTATACATACAATGGAATTTTATTCTGCCTTAAAGAGGAAAGAAATTCTGTAATGTGTAATACAAACAAAATCTTGGAAATATTATACTAAGTGAAATAAGCCAGTTACAGAAAGACAAATTTTGTATGACTGCACTTATAGGACGTACTCGTAGCAGTCAAAATCATAGACAGAAAGTTGGGGCACCTGGGTGGCTCAGTCAGTTAAGCATCCAACTTCAGCTCAGGTCATGATCTCACAGTCCGTGAGTTCGAGCCCCACGTCAGGCTCTGTGCTGACCGCTCAGAGCCTGAAGCCTGCTTCAGATTCTGTGTCTCCCTCTCTCTCTGCCCCTCCCCTGCTCATGCACTGTCTCTGTCTCAAAAATAAATAAAAACATTAAAAAAAAATTTTTTTTTAAATCATAGAGAGTAGAATGATGGTCACAGAATCTGGGCGGGGGGGGGGGAATGCAGAGTTATTGTTCAATGGGTACAGAGTTTTCAGTTTTATAAGATGAAA
The DNA here is from genome assembly GCF_018350195.1 of Panthera tigris. NCBI lineage: Eukaryota > Metazoa > Chordata > Mammalia > Carnivora > Felidae > Panthera > Panthera tigris. Next base: position 37,317,854 of record NC_056675.1, read on the forward strand.
AGAGTTATGGAGATGGATAGTGATGGCTGCAAAAACAATGTGAACGTATTTAAAACCACTGCACTGTGCACCTAAAAATGGTTAAGATGGTGAATTTTATGTAAAGTGTATTTTCTCCCATTAAAAAAAAAAGAACAGAGCACTAGCTCCAGCTAACTTTCCTGTCCAAGTATTGCAGAGTCCATTTTCATGAAAGGGAAGCTATAGAACACAGAAGTTCAGCACTTAACTCCAATAATCAGCCAGCCCTGTTCCTTGCAAATGAGACTTCTGTTCAGAACGGGAACATGTTTCCAAGATGAATCTACTTCTCTGCTTCTACCAAGAGCCAATACCTCAAAACAGGTAAGAGCACAGTGACGTGGGAAGAACATGCAGCCAACTCCAAACTGAAGTGTGACAAAGAATAACAAAGCCAAAACCCCATAGGTAACTTCGCTCTCCAAGGGAACGGTAAGAGCCATTCACAGCAACCAGTATGGCCCCCAATTCCTCTAGTGGGAACAGAGCTGAGTCGGCTAGACAGTGACTCCCTGAGGGAAGGGACCGCGTTGGCCTGGCACAACAGAAGCACTCATATAGGTCTTTAAGGCAAAAACACTCCACCTCATCACCACGCTGACCATACTGGCTGCTCACGGCCCTCACCTGGCCTGCATCCAGCCTTTGGGCCAGAGAGGTTTGACCTCGGCATCCAGAAAGGCCTTCACATAGTCCTCCCAAGACTGGGTCTTATTGTTCCTCTCCAGATCGTAGGTCTCCAGTTTTATCTTCACCACGTGGCAGAGCAGCTCCCTGAGGAGGAAGCAGAAGTCAGAAACTTCAAACTACCCCAAATCCTTCTTTCAAGGTTTCAATTATGTGCTTTCAGCAGCCCTGATTAAAGTAAATGATTCTAACCTTCATTAGAAACACGGGAACATGCTCAGACACTGGCCCCACAAACCCTCCAATGAGGCAAGGTCCCAGTTTGGGCACACCTGATTTCATCATTCCATTGGAATTTCTTCCGGGGTCCCATTATCCTCCTGCCCCCCTTTTCTTCATCTTCTTCCTCATCAGAGCAAATCCGCTCCCTCTGCTCCTTGTCCTTCTCCTCTTCCAGCATCCTATAGCATGGAAAGAAATCAGTGGGACCCTAAGGGTCACGGCCACAAAAGAACTACTTTCTCTCACCCACCACCCACCTCCCCGACTTGCCCATCCCGACCCCGGGCTTCTAAGAAAAGGTCCAAATGCTGCAGAAGAACCAAGAGTCTCATTCACAAATGTAATAATGAAAACACACACACACACACACACACACACACACACACACACACACAAAAGAGAAAAGTCAAGAGGATGATGTCCCGTGAGAGCGATGGAACACACTTACTTGGCGACCTTGGCTTGTGTGTGTGCCTGGCACTCATCCTGGTACTTGGCCATCTGCTCTGGCATTGCCCTTCCAATGGCCTCCTTAAGCTTCTGGAGAGGCTCCTTTAGACGCCCCCCCTGCAGAAAACAGAACGTAGTGTAAGATTGGTTTTTGTATCACTTCTTATACTGAGGACATACTATTGCACAAGGGCACTACAACAGCAGAGGTGGCATCTGTGAAGACTCAGTTACCCTCTCTGCTGGGCCCTAAAGCCAAGGGGCTCCACTCCAAAGTCACTCACCTGTTCATAGAGGTGAAGTTTCCGAGCACGTTTAACCAGGGTGTCCTTGCTGCAGGGCAGGAATGAGGCAAGATAGGCATATACCCCAGAACGGATTTGGCTACTCAGCTCCCGAGTTTGTACCTCTATGCTGAAGAACAGAACAGAGTCATCAAGGGTCCATAGCTCACTGGAGCTTCTCTTATCATTAGGTCACCCTACCACAGAGAGGAAAACTAAGAGCCAAGAACAGGTCAAACCTTATGTCATCAGTCACACAATGTAACTAAGTGACCAGTGCAACAGATCTCCAGTAGTCACCAAATCAGAACTTCCACACCTGATGAACTCAGTTAGGTAAAGAGGGACAAAACCTTGAGGTCAAAGACAAGACCAAGTCAAAGGTAGTCAGGAAAACAGAACCCGAGAGAACAAGCTCGGAAGTACTAAATATCACAAACAACAAGAACTTAAGAGCTTTCAAAATGGAAAGTGATTGAGTTACTTGGTATGGCCAGGAAATACTTTCCAACAGCATTTCCTTTTTTCCCAGTTCTATCCCTGATTAGGAAGTCAGGGAAGTCCTCACCCCTCCCACTGTCCCCATCTAGATCAGCAGAAAAAATATTTGTCTTCAATCCCTCAAGCTCTCTTTATGTGGCATGCTCCAGCAGGCTACCGTTCACACAAATTTCTCATGTATGCTGACCCTCAGGTGCTCTCTACAGTCCAGGCTTTCTGACCCAAGAAGCCAATCCCAATCCTGCTCATTTGCTAGAATATTCCCAAGTCTTGACAACTATTCTTGCATGTGTAAAATCCTCAGTTGTTGAGGAACAAGCTTCCTCTCCTACATAATGCAACAGAGAGAGAAGCTGGCAAGGCTGGAGGACCTGATACCAAGAACCTGGTTTGGACTTATATGTGTGGTTTTTCTGCTTTTTTAATCCAATTCATACAGTGCAATATTTCAGAGGATCAGGCATGCGGGAGAAGTGTCATGGGATGATATGTACATACCCTGGCCTTGGGAGAGGAGAATGACCCCAGGAGAGCAGGCTCCTGAGACTATACCAAGTTACCTCTTACTTTTCTGCACAAGCAAGCAACACTTTCTCTCTCATCTTATACTTGCCAAGAAATCCTCTTCCAACTGCCCATGATCATTTTATACAGTGTTCTATTAATACCTGCTGCTTAAGGTTAGTAAGACCTACCGTTTCCTGGAAACAGATATTTGGTGTAAACAACCCCCTTTAAAAAAAAAAAAAAAAGAATATGGGCCCCTGGATAGCTCAGCCGGGTGAGCGTCTGACTCTCGATTTCGGCTCAGGTCACAACCTCACAGCTCATGGGTTCAAGCCCCACATCGGGCTCTGCGCCGACAATGCGGAGTCTGCTTGGGATTCTCTCCCTCTCTGCCCCTTCCTGGCTTGTGCTCTCCCTCTCTCAAAATACATATAAGTAAACTTAAAGATAAATAAATAAACTAAAGGAAAATAATCACCGTTTTTTTCTCTCAGAAGCAGTCATCTTTAGGCAGTTCCATCCACACCCATTTCCCTGGCCTGCACAACCCAGGCATGGTAGCAGCAGACACATGGAAACAAAAGATACTCACTCTAGGAGGGTGCCATTAACATCCTGGGTGAAGAACTTCTGTCTGCTCTCTCCTTCAGCAGCTCTGGCAGCCTGGTTCACAGCAGACAGTAACATTTGTTAGTGCACTTTCCTCAAACAACCACACGCTCACCCACAGGCACAAGGCCAGTCCTTCCCTACAGAACACCTGCCGATTCGAGAAAATCCTCACTCAGCCCTAATCCCAGATTAAGTTCACCTACGATCACCCTATGCTCCCAAATTGGTATATCCAGCTTTTTTCAAATGCTGCTAAAGCATCTATGGACTGTCCATTCTTCCAGGACTCGAAACAGCAGTCACATAAAAGTCAATCATACAGAGTCAAAGTAATCATCACACATTTGATTCAACCAGCTGGTTACCTCCTGTGACCAGCACCCTATCACCTCAACTGTGAGATGGAATTTCCATACTTCCACAGTACAAAAACAATCATAACTGCAACAAACCCTCAAGATTAGAAAACCTTTATCCCCCTCACCCCTAAATAATAACAATGTGCTACTTTAGCACTTAAGGACATTGCAATTCTTGAGAAACTCACAATCCACTTAACAGTTTATCACAAACTCTATTACCAGACCATCTTAACCACTAACATACCTTCCTACCTGTTGACACAAGCCATAGCAGGCTCCTATACAGTCTTTTGCTTCCCACGAGAACACAGTACGCACCCTGCGTGTCAGCCACGGCAGGCCGCCAGGGCACTAAGTGCACAAGTCAGGAAAGCAATCACAGCAAAAGTCTGAACCATCGATTCTCACATTTGGCTGCATATTGGAATTACCTGGCAGTTTTCCCCACCCTAGACCTTTGGTCCAGATCGCATCACAATCTCTGGGGACGAGGCCCAGGAATGTGCACTCTTTAAAAGTAACCCTGGTAACTCTAATGTGCAGAGGGGACTGAAAACCACTGACCTAAACCCAAGAGTTGCTGGTCCAAAGGCTTTAGGTAAAATAAAATATCTAAAATCAGGCTTGATCTAGAATAATGATGGCAAACAAAGGCAGTGAGATTCTCGTCTTACAACAAACGATCAACCCTGATCAACCCCTCTGAGACTACAGGCACTGAGAACTACCCTCCACCTTCCTGTCCCCTCACGTGCCTTCCTCTCATTGTATCCTCTGCGACCCATTCCTACCTCTGGCTGCTCCCTCTCTGTCATTAGCTCTCCTTAATAATAGATGGAGTCCAAGATTCTATCTAAAACTATCTTCTCCCAATACCTTCTACACCTTCATAGCTTCAAAATAACACATAACCCATGGAGATCTCTCAAATCTAACAGTCTAGCTCTAAACCCTTTTTTCTAAGCTCTGGATTAGAATTTCCAATTACTTCTGTCAATGGATGATCTGTTGGTATGGACACACAACTTATCCAAAACCAAACCCACCAGTTTCTGCTCCTCCTCCTGTGTTCCCCACTTCTAATAACTACACTCCATCCTCCTGAAATCCTTCCACTCCTTTAAAACCCTTAGGTAGTTCTCTCCAAGCCCAGAATCAAACCCAAACTCTTTTATGTGGCATTTACGGTCCCCATTCTCCACTACATTCCAGGGGGTCCCCACCATCCAACAATTCAACAACCCCTTGTCCCACCTCAGTCCTATGCCTGGGCTTCCTGTAAGGCCATCTCTCCACTGCGCCAGGCCAAACCTGTTGTTTCCAGTCTGATTCCTACATACCCAAGGAGCTTATTTCTTACCTCAAGTCTGGCTGTCCACCTGACCATCTGCTTGGCCACACAAATATCACAGAGCTTACCTCATTCTGCTCTGTCCTACAGCCACCTGTTTACATGTCTACTGGTCCACTTACAGAGAACAAGCTCATGGAGGACAAGAACTGAATCTTATTTGTCAATATATTTCCCACAGCTGCCTATTACGTAAAGAGCTTAGTAAATGTCACCTAAGTGCACAGATGAAGGAACAAACAGGTATTACTGAAAGAATGCAACCAGAGGAAAAAAGTTTGGTACCAACAAACAGAACCTGCAGAGAATACACAAAACTCAAGCCTCTGCAAACCCCTGGAGGGAGGGAAGTGCAAAGGCCCAGGATGAAAGGGGGTGAAATGGATGGATGGAAATCAAAGAAAGAAAGGTTGCAACTTTTAATCCATTCACCTGAGGATTTCTTACGTTTTCTTAAGTATTCAGAAGTCTTGGCACTTCTAATATACTGAGAGGATTTTAGTTTGAGAGAAAATAAACAGGAGTCATTGTTTTGTTTAAGCTTACAAACTGCTACTTCTAAGATCCAGAAGCACTTTCGTATTCATTCAATCTAATCACTGTAACATGTATTTCAAATGCCCCACCATTTGGCAGACCTATCAACTGCTTCGGTTTACATTCAAATTTTACTTTTAGATTATCAGCCCGTTCTTCAGTATGTCGGAGGTTTCCAATGCCTTTTCAATTGTGTAGATAATATCTCTGAGGGTCTGGTTTTATAATGAAGGTAATTAGTCAAGGGCTGTATTTTTAAATAAATCCAACTAAAAGAACAACTGGATTTATATCTGATACTCTTCCGGAAATAAGTGAGGTTCCTCAACCCTAAGAAGAGATACCGTTGCTTAAGGAGTTGTTTCAATTCATCAATCCTAGATTAACTAAGAAATGAAATTAAATGGAAACAGTCCAGTCACGCTATTTTACAATAGTTCCAAAAGCCCTTTAATGAGCTGTTTTAATTATAAGAAAAGTCACTTACAGCCTCTCAGCACCTAGGTCAGAGCCTTATATACTGTACCTGTTTTTGCTGGCATGATTTTCTTTTTAAAAAAGACAAAACAGGTTAGGTTTTTTCCTACCCTTTTCTCCTTGGATCCAGGTCTGCCTTGATTTGTGAGGCAGGGGTTCTAAGTCTATAACAGGGTAAGCTGTGAGCAGGTGGAGTAGAAGGGTGACGGACATGAGGTCTCTGTTTTTCTTTTCTCAGTATTGTTCCCAGTTTATGCTTTAGTCAATAGAGCTGCTCATCTGTCTGGACCAGGCTGAGTAGCTGCCAGACTACATCAAGACAGTAACCTGAGGGGGCAACACACTCGAACTTTCCAACAACCAAGACAAAAGGCACAATCAAGGCCTATTCAGTGAAGACAAGGTAAAGCCATGAGATCAAATCACTGGATTCTTTGGGGCCATAAGAGCGTATAGTACAAAGAAACAGGAAATGAAAAACAGGCTAAATAGTGAACACAGTGAACATTGCTTGGGCATCCACCAGGGCAGCCTTCTTGGGGTACCTCTTTAACATAGTTTAATATAGTTAACTATATATAGTTAACTATATATAGTTAACTATATATATATATATTTCAAATATATTTTTTCCAAGTTTCAAGCATCACATCTAGTTAGAAAGTTAATCTACCCTCTCTCAAAAATAAATAAACTTTAAAAAAGGGGGGCGGGGAGCATGGGTGGCTCAGTCAATTAAGCATCCGACTCTTGATTTCAGCTCAGGTCATGCTCTCACAGTTAGTGAGTCTGAGGCCCCACAGCATGGAGCCCACTAGGGATTCTGTCTCTCTCCACCCTCCACCACTCAGGTGTGCACTGCGCCCATGCGTGCTCTCTCTCAAAAATAAACTTAGAAGTCTAATTTTTCCTTCTCAGAGTAAAGATTATTCCCTAAGGGATGGATACATACCAGATTAGGATCTGCTTATAGGACCGTGGTAGGTGACAAACAGGATCCCAGACCCCTTCTCTCCCAGGATATGCATTCTGCCACAAGAAGATGGCCTCTAACTTCCCAACCCTCCAACCTAGTTTGTTGACTTGCGTAACCAATAGAGGAGAGAAGTGATGTGAACACAGAATTTCTATGGCTAGATCTCACGGGCCTTGCAGCTTCCACTTTCATTCTCTTGAAATGTCACCCTGAAACTGCCATGCTCTGAAGAAACCCAGGATGAAAGACTAGAAGGAGGGACAGGCCGGATGTCCTGGCCACCTCGGCCACCCCAGCCATCCCAGCACCCGGCCAACTTGTCAGCTGAATGGAGCCACAAGAGTGAGCCAGGTAGGACCAGAAGAGAAACCACCCAGGCAACCAGAGTCAGGAGAAATGAAATGCTCTTTGAAGCCCTAAATTTTGGGGCAGTTTTTTTAGTTAACAGTAGAAACTGATACATGTTGCATCTAAGGCCAAAATTTTAAAACTAAATAATCTTATAAAAATAAAGAAGAGGAAAAAAGATAACAAGGGGAGTGAAAAATAAAGCGAGAACACGTAACACTACTAATGTTACAGTTATGTACATCAAGTTCAATGTAAATTTAAAAACGCAATGTCCAGTTCAAGATTGAGGACAGGGCTCCTTATTAAGGATCCAAATATCCATGGATGGCTTTTGAAATTATATGCAACTTTTGTGTACATAGGCATTTTCTCCCTGGGAGGAATAGCTTTCCCAGCAGAGTCTCAGTGAGGTCTGGGTTTAGAGCACTCAGCACACATGTAGGAGGCTCCAAGTGCCCGAGTACAGGACCCTGGTGAGAATGGACCACCTGGGGGTCCTCTGGAATGGCATTAAGTAACTTTCTAAAAATAAGCCTTCTTTTTCATGCAACCATCAAAAGTAATGAGGGCTTTACAATAATATTTATTAAGTGAAGAAAGCAGGAAACAATTATTCACAACTATAATTACAACTGCATAAAAACATATACACAGAGGCTAGAAAGGAATATGCAAATTGAGAATAATTTTCAGATTGGCAGAATGATGGGTAATCCCCATTTTCTATCCCATTTCCCAAAGGTTCTTAACGCTCTTATAGTAGAAGAGCTAGGTGATGACTTAAGTATCAATCTCACATATGAATGCTCATTTTCAGTATGTCAATTTGTCCTGGTCACCACCTCCCCACCAAAACCCAACCAAGCCTACCGTATCTATAGGGTCCAGAACCCTGTCTCCACTGTCCCAAGAGAGAACTTAGCAGTCACTGAGGAAGGACAGCTTGCTCAGGGTCCATCCAATGGACTCCAGAAAGTAAGGCTTTCTTGAATCACAACCCAATGCTGCTTCATATTAAGCCATTTTGTTTCCATGGAGTTTGTCCATCTTTTTCCAAGAAAGCAATATAATCAGTCTAAGTTATCAGACTAGAACACTACCTATGGTGGGTGGAGGGGCACATCCAAGAATGTTTTTGACTTTTCTCTAAAAACACGACTGGCTACTGCCGCTTATACCTCACTCACCTTACTTAACAAGACTTTCAGAAGCTACAAAAGAATTAGATTACAAACCGGAGGACTGAGAACGACCAAGAGTAATTTGTTTAAACATAAATTCTGAGAGCAAACACAGAACAGTATGCTCAAACATGCCAAGTTCAGATTCGACTACTTCCACCTACACGTCCTATTCAGATATTCTCAGAAACGCTGACATGACACAATTCATTTAAATCATCACAGAGAGAACACTGCACACAGGTGAATGAGGAAGAACTAGGGATCTGAGTAAGACATTTGACTTACTTCATCTGTTGTGCTCAAAAACTTTTTCAAAACAAGAAATCACTTGTACCAGTGGTTAACATTTTACCCTACCATAAAACACAAGGGATATTACACAGAACAGTAATTCTGAAATGCTATGAGAACCACTAGTTTAATACTTAAGCTAGAGTCTGATGCCACCAGTTGCATTATAAGTCAGGATGCCCGAAGTAAAATGTTCCTTAACTACAAGTCATCATAACTAATGATCTATGTTTGGTTCATAGTCAGTAATACACAACTGAACTGACAATTCTTAACACTCTAGAAAGCAATTCCCAATTGCCAAGGGCTGCTATAGCCCAAAGACCGTTGTTGTTCTTAACGGTTCATAGACAGTATGAATGTTCAGCTCCTTCTCGTTCATTAGGTAGTCCTATGATCGCTACCTAACAGTGATGATGGGCAAGTCCAGGCAGCAACCGAAACCCAGGGGCAATTAAGCATATACCCTAGGTTTAACATACACTTGCAAACTTTTGTGACTTTTCAAAACCTAATTACTAAAATGACAGATCTGTGCCTCAGCTGCCTGCTGCCAACATTAGCGTCTACTGCACCAAAGGAAAGACATTTGTGAGGAAGGAACGGACAGGCAGGAAATGGAAAGAAATTCCTCTAGGAGAAAGATTTTTTTTTCGGGAGTGAAAGAACCATGAAAGCCCTAAAAATGATGCCTGATGGTCAGAGCTTACACAGTTTCCTCACTCGGGAGAAGAGAGCTTGGAAAAGCTTACACCGAAACTGCCAACTCACTAAGGGTTGCTCTGGGCAGCGAGCTTCATGTGGTGCAGAACCATTGTCAATCTGCCCAAACTGCTTCCAGGAAAGCCCGGCCATTCTGTGTCACCATACCTGAGCCAGCTCCTTAACGCGCTTCTCCAGGGGCGCGGGCAGGCCTTCGGGGAGGGAAGAGGGCTGCCTGAATTCCTGGTCCAGTCCCACCCCAAGGGAATCGCTCTCATCATCCATATCACGGAAAGGGCTTCCTTCTGGAGACTCACTGAGCAGCTGCTCCAAGTCCAAATCAGTCAGCGAGTCCATGGCAGTGGCCGCCTGGAGCAAGTCGTTGTCAGAAGTGGAGCCGAAGAGCGAGAGCAAGGGGTCAGAGGTGCCCTCCAATTCCCGCAGGCCCTGAGCTTCCGCCGACGAGACCGCTACGGGCTTATGGTCTTCGTCCCTCTTTCTCTGAGCTTCTTTCTCCTTCTGAAATTTCTTTAACATCTCTTTAACGCTCAAAGCCCCAGAATATTTCTTTTTCTTCTTCTCCTTACTGGCATTGAGGGCTGTGAAGCTGCAAGCAAGGAAGAAGTTGGTTACGAAAGCTGCAGCACACCTCAACAGGGAAATTCACGAGAGACTGCCCCTGCTCCCAGCGCAACTGTCTCCAGGAACCTCAGTCACAGGGCCACCCTGTTACTCCTCCTCCCTCCTCTTGGCATATGGAGCTCCTTCTTGCTGGGACCAAAGCTTGAGATTTAATACAGGTTAGCAGAACAATGTCACAGAATGCTAAATATCCGATGTGTTTTTAAAAACCACTGCCAGGCTGAAACAAAAGGTTGCAAAAAAGTGGTGGGGGGCAAGAAAAATATTTAAAGGGAAAAAGCAGGAGCAGCAGAGAACAGCAGCAACTTGAAGGGCAGCTGGGGTGAGACCGAGTGAGGTGAAGAAAGCAGGACCAAAGAAGACAAGGGAAGTGGCAGAGACAGAAGGAGAACTGGGGCAGAGGAGGGGTGCCCAAGAGAACAAGAAACATCAGCAGTCACACAGTGACAGAAATAGCTGCCAACACCGACAAAGGGACAGAGCGAACTCCGATGTCTGACACACAGAGATGTGAGAGCACTGACTGCCCACGGTGGCACTGTGGGAGGCATGATGGGGAACGGAAGGCCAAGCCCTGCTGCCTCTTCTGAAGCTGTGAGGAGGAGGGCACGTCAGCTCCCAGGTGTCCTGCCCTAACAGTTCAGATTTCGTCCTAGCAAAGAAGCTGCTGCCTCTCACCCGGCTTTGGAAAACTTGGACTTTTTCGATTTCTTCTCCTTGTCATAAGTGTCATCTTTTTTCTTCTTCTTTATCTTCTCACCACCTTCCTTCAACTTCCGCTTCTGAGAATTAAAGACAAGGCACAGTTACACGGCTCCCTAACTCAGGGAGCAAGTGCACTACACAGCACTGGCCTTGCTCCGCCCGGGGTTCATCCCGAGAGCTGCCTCACCTCCTTCAAGAGCAACAGCTTTCAGACCAGTCCCTGGACCACAGACCTGCAGCAGGTCAACACAGCAATCCCACTGACAGTGTCTCCTGGAAGCACCCAGGGCTGAGGCAAGAGGCCATTCTGTAGCCTGAAACTTTTCTACTTCAAGTAAGCTGTATGCAGGCCCTACATCTTGTTGTAAACACGCAAGCAGTGGTAGGTAGATTTCAAAATAAACTTATCTTAAGGCTCACTTGTTTTGTCGGGGTGACAGCCCTGGGAACTGAAGTCCTCTACATGTCCACAGAAGAGACACAGCAAGGCTGGTACAAATTCCCCTCACTCCACACTCTTCACTGCCCTAGTCCCTGTCCTAAAACCACCTTGAGAAATGAATCGCTGCCCAGCCTGCTGGGACACAGGCACAGACAGCTCCAGGTTCACAGCACCTTGCCCAACTACAGGTATGAGAAGTGACCTGTCGGCCTTGGCATGGCTCAAGCCTTTCCACCAATCTCCTGAGCCAACCTAAACCAGCACATGTTCTGGTAAGTCACCTACTGATCTTATAAAGTCATGTAGAAGAAAGCAATTCCGAAATCCAAAATCATGTATTGTTCTAACCTTTGGAGATTTTTTCTTCTTTTCTTTAATGAAGTCGTCTTCAGATTCTGATGCCTGTCTAAATTGCAGGGTTCCCGAGTTAATGTAAAATCCTCCATACTTTGTAGTCAAAGAAGCAGGAACAAGCTCATCATACTGAAGGGGGAGAAAACAAATGGTCAGCTACACGTTCTGGTACTCAAATCCAAAGGTGCAGAGTGGGTCTTGACAGAGCAGGTACGACTGTGGTGTTCTGTCACGTTTCAGACAGTCAGTATGCTAAGACCTGCTTCTCGTCAACCACAAATGTCCAAACTAAAGGGTGTTTGGATCGATCTGGCCATTTTCAGTGAGGGAATCAAGGCCAGATCAAGGATGTCACTTTCCCTCTCTCACCAGGCCAGCTCTTTCTTCTTCACACTGAAGGCATGCCCACACTGACCCCATTCCCACCTCCAGGCGGTTTTCAGTAGGAGCTAAGATGGTTCCAATGACATTTTCAGTAAGGACTTACCGCCTCAGAATTATCGATGAAGGAGTCCGATTCATCATAACCGTACCCCATGTCAATCAGGTCCTGTATCCGATCTTTTCTACGTTTCTTTCCACCCTAAAATTTAAAATAGGTCATGTGCTTTTTCCATGTGTAACTGTGCTAAGAACATATAACATGAGGCCTACCCTCTTAATAAATGTTTAATTCTGAGGTCACATGCTTTTTTTGATACATAGAATTAATTGCTGCCTTGAACTCCATCAACTAGTGACTCAAGGTTGTAAAGCGTGGAACAGTGACACACACACCTACACCCACCCCACACCCCGTTCCCTGAAGACCTTTTAAAATAGAATAGATTTCTATCTGCACAAAATGGCCTAAGACAGAAGAAGGAACTAAGTGGCTTTGTATGCTTTGTATCATAATATTTATTCTAAGCATAAATTCTAGGAGTAAAAGGCCCTTCTTGCTCATTCATCCATTTAGCTTCATACACTAGTGCCTGCCACATGCATTTTCTGTACCTTAATGCATTTATCTAATAATCGCATTTTGTTCTCTCCAACCTCTGCACTTGTTTAGGTGATAATCCACTAAAGGAACATAAAAATGTCTGGAAACCTCTCCCACTCAGTGAGGTTGTTTTGTTGCCCAAGAGAGAAATCTTACATATTTTTCTTCAAATTTCCGGGCAAGGGCCTCCACTTTATGCCTTTCCTTTTCTTCATCATTGAAAGGATCTGAGAGATCTTTCTTCTGTAAAGAGATCATTTCACAAAAGTAAGAGTCACAAAAAAATTCCCACAACCCTATCTGTAATACCTGACTGTAGTACTGACTACTCAATACCTATAAACTGAATAAAAACAACTCTTTTTCAGAAAAGGGAAAAAAACATGCTACTGTCCCATCACTGTTTAATTAGTTGTTAAAGTCAAGTTTCCATTCATGTGATTCAATGAAACTTAACTGAATGACTACAATGGCCCACCATAGCACTAGGTCCCAGAGGGCTCCAAAAATGGCAAAGGGCCTATATTCAGGGATATTCAACCTACACAGAACTGTGTTTCAATATAGCTAGTTTCCTCGGTACTCCTAAAAATTATTTTATGCATTTAAAAACATTGTTCTAAGAAGGTCCATAGGCTTCATTGGACTTCCAAAGCAATTAATGGCTCAAAAAGGTTAAGAACCCACTGAAAATAGTGCAAGCTCTTGAGAGCTATTCTGCCTTACTGGTTGGAAGAGTGGTATGAACTTGCACTTCCCTCAGTGGTACCAGAAGTCAAACCCAGGTTCACAGCATTCCCGTTCCTTAGAAGCTTATTTTGATGGCTCAGTACAATATCAATACACATTCCAAATATTTTCACATGAATTTCCAAAGTTTAATTCTACTCTGCAAACTGTTGCATTTTTCTCATTAAGTACGTTTTCCAGAGTTGGGACCTTAGGTTTCTTTGGCAAGGAACCTTCATTTTAATAAAAGTCTCTCGTATCAAATACATTTAAGCCTTCAGAGTAGACCAAAATCACTAAAGATTGGATGCCTGTCTGAAGACAAAACTCAATTGCCTCAGTCTCCCATTTCTGCCTCCTGAAATCCAACCCACCCATAAAAGATCAGTTAAATGATAGAGGGTATATGTGCATAATGAGATAATAGGGAACATACATATGATGCAGGCATCACAAATGAGTGGTCTTTAGAACATGCACTCATTTGTATCTTCTAAATTTTCTATAATGATCACATATAACTTAAGTGGTTAAAATAATCTTAAGAAATTCTACCAATATAGAGCAGTCCTGGATTCAATGTGTACTCTTTCATGTCTTGCAAACAGTAGTTGTCCAAAAGCACTACTTCCCGAACATATGAAAGTCCAGCTCTGTCCAAACACATCACCTGGGATGTAAGCTCTCCTCTGTCCAAGCCTTCCAGTGCTTTATTTGTACCAGACTTAAACAATTACCACATTGTAACACCTGTTACCTGTGTTGGCATAATTCTAAAATACCTACAAGACTGAAAGTTCCCTTGAGGCTGGGATAGTGGCTTCTCCACCTTTATATACTCCTCAGAATCTAACACAATAGTTTTACATTACAAGAAACATATGGTAAATGAATTAATACATGAATCTGTCAGGTTACGTAATATTTTGAACACCACAGAGTAGACACAATGATTCAGGAGTTCTGTATCTGAAGGCCAGGAGAGTGAATCCCCTGAAAATGAATCCAAAGTTCTCTGTGTATGCTCCATAAATTTTTCTCCAATAGAGAAGGGCACTTGGACCCCCAAGAAAGGTGAAATCACAGTACTGGTATTCTAATTTCAGTTGACCTACTAATTTGGTTTGAGCCCATAAATAAAGATTTTAATCAATCTCTGCTACTGTCTCTTCCTCTCAAGGAAGATCATCCAATTCCTACTTTGGAAAAGGAAGCTTGCGTAGATTTGAAATTATTTTTCCTCATCTTGCCCACTAGCCCAAATATGAAAGGTTGACCTTTGGCACAAACTTACTGGCTTCATTCAGCTAATGGAAGATGATCTTAATCAAGGAAACACATTTTTATCTGAGCAAAGAAAGTAGACAATGCTCCTAACCAAAGGCATCCAACCCAAACAACAGTGAATCAGACTGAAGGAGCACTGGCCACTAAGTTCTGCTGCTAGAAATTTTGCCTACATGATCTCATTCTAACCTCAAACACCCTGTGAGCCAGGTACTAGGCTAATCCTTATTTTACTAAGAGTCACTCTAGAGATCAAAATACTCCAAGTGCGGGACCCCACTAACCCTTGCCTCAGAGCCTAGCACAGTGCACCAGGGTAGGTGCTTGTGATCTTCACCTACTTCCTACTCACACTGTAGGATTCCATCTACATAAAATACAAAACGTGCACACCCAGGGGCACCTGCACGGCTGAGTCAGTTAAGCAACTGACTCTTGGTTTCAGCTGTCATAATCTCACAGTTTGTGAGTGTGATCCCTGCATCAGGCTCTGTGCTGACAGTACAGAGCCTCTTGGGATCCTGTCTCCCCCCTCTCTGCCTCTTCCCTGCTCACACTCCCTCTCCCTCAAAAATAAATAAACTTGGGATGTCTGGATGGCTCAGTCGGTTGGGCGTCTGACTTCAGCTCAGGTCATGGTCTCACCATTTCCGCGTTCGATCCCCGCATCAAACTCAGAGCCTGGAGCCTATTTCGGATTCTCATTCTCTCTCTCTCTCTCTCTCTCTCTCTCTCTCCCCCCCTCCCCTCTCTCTCTCCCCCTCCCCCACTCACGTCCTGTCTCTCTCTCAAAAATAAACATTAAAATAAGTTAAAGTTAATTAATTTTTTTTTTAAATGCAAAACTGATCTAAGCTGTCAGAAATCATGGCAGTGGGCCATGTATTTTAGCTAGGATTTTGGAAGGGCAGGAGGATGGTTTCTGGTATCCTGGAAAATGGTACATTTTATAATCCAGGTACTGGTTACTTAGGTGTGTTGAGTTTGTGAAAATGCACCAAGCTGTGAATTTATCATATATGCATTTTTCTTATATACATAATTCAGTAAAAACTTTTTAAAAATTTTTACAATGTTAATGAATTATCAAAACTTTAGTAATAGCTAAAGCTGGTGATGGGTACATGGGCCTTATTACATTATTATCCTATTCTGTATTTATTTGAGAAGCTTCATACTAAAAAGTAAAACAAATATGCCAGGAAAATAAACAGGTCTTTTAAAAAACATTTAAGAGGGGCACCTGGGTGGCTCAGTCAGTTAAGTTTCCAACGCTTTTATTTCGGCTCAGGTCATGATCTCATGGTTTGCGAGTTCGAGCCTCACATTAGATTTTGTGGCGAGTGTGGAGCCTGCCTGGGATCCTCTGTCTCCCTCTTTCTCTGTACCTCTACTTCTCACTCTCTAGCTCTCTCAAAATAAACATTTATGAATAAATATAAATAAATAAATAACATTTAAGAAACCGCACTGATTCTCACAAGACCTGAAGGCTACAACCCAATTCTGGCAAATAAAACAAAACGACAACAAAAAAAACTCCCACAAAAATAGGTTTCCATTCATCCAGGTAAATAAACTATCTAGAATATCACTGTTCAGAAGAGATGAGCTATCAGTGTCTTTTCTTGTCTGTCCTTATGCTAACTAGGCAGAGTGAGATTTCATTGAAAAGAAAAATGTCCAGCACAAAATTCCAGTCAATGAACAGTCGATGAATGAACAGTCATGGTTCTACAAAGAATTCTAGCCTTTCTTACCCAGAGGCACAACGAGCACACCTGTGACTGCTTGGGGCTGAATGCCGTCATCTAGGGGCAGCAAAAGCCTTTCAAGCCTTGTTTCCACCCTCCAGAAGACCCATTTGCACAGGATGTCCCATGCATTCTATCTGCAGATGGAGTCTGAGGCTGCTGGGGTGTACCTTGTCTGTGGGTTGAAGGCCTTTCACCTTCCCTCGTATGTTCTTCACCAGCTCTGGGTAGAAGAACTCTGGGCAGCGCTTGTGATCTGGCTCAAAGAGGGTGAGTGTAATCCGAACAGCTGCTGCAGCCGGCTCAGAGTCCTGATGCTGTTCTGTTCCCCCAACCTCCTCTTTCCGGGATTTCTTCAAAAATGCAGGATTCAGAGAACCTGGGAGAGAGGTGAACTGGACCCTGTGGGGCTCCGACATGGCTACCAACAAGTCTTAGCGGGTGTCACTGCATGGCTTCTGTTAACATTAAAAGAAGAGCCAGGTCAAACCAAGATGATAAAAATGATTTTTCCTGTTCAAGTATACAGATTTAAGCTTAAAAGAATTTCATTGTCAAGAAGAATCCATTGTTAAATTGACCTTAATTACCACTTAGTACTTTTTCCTGCTTCAATTACTATTCATCTTAAATTTAACATTTTTATATGTATATGTAAATCACCCCAAATCCTATCATTCAGAGATAATCAGTGTTCAGCAAACTTCCTTCCACTCTTTTTTTCTGTACCTAGTCAAAGGATCCTTGCTGTTAGAGAATCCATGCTGACAGAGCCTTAAAGAATCCTTAAAACTGCAAAGACCACCATAAAATATTTTTCATTTAATTTATCCAATACTTTTTTTTTTCTGGCTGAGAATAATCTCTTTCTTAAGATCTCTATACTTTCATCACCAGCAGTATACTTTCATTAAAAGCCAATCTTCACAATGACAAAGTTTTCAACAGCTCACAGAAGGTACTGCCTCCTCTGGGATAAGCAAAAAACAAGTGTCTCAGGAGAAATCTGGCTCAGCTCATTTCCTAATACACCAGCCTCTTCCACCCAAAACTGGGCCTTGGCAAAGTGAAAAATTATCACATGCCGAAGACTTTCAAAGCTGCCTGGGAACGGTCAAAACAGACTGTAAAGCCCAGAATTGTAAGGGTTTACAGAATATAATCATATACCATATAAATATATATAAAAGTATACATACGTGCATGTATGTACGTAAACACATGTATATGTAGAGATTTCTGTGTGTACTTTGTTGTATAACCTTATGTCTTCCTTTTTCACACTCATACTTTAGTATGAACTTTTTTTTTTCTGTGAACTTTCTACCATGATAATAAGTAAGGATATTCATTGCAGACTAGGAAAAATGATAAAAATCACCTCAATATCCAGCATTAAGGGAATGGCTGTCAAAACTGTGATTTTTAAAAACTGATTTGTAAGCGTTTCGGTATCTCATAGATATATAATGCCTGCCATACTTTTTCCTGATGTTATTTACTGTTTTTTATTTGAGTGAGGTATGATAAAAAAAAAAAACTTATTTTACATGTTGAATTCTAACTTGGCTTCTTCCCAGCATCTATCACTAACCTTTCTTTCCAATGCTGATTTGGCATGTAGTGTGTAGAAATGTATTTGACATCCTAAGATCTATTACTGAAATCCAACCTGTTAGATTAGTACTGTAAAACCGGACATTGTTTAACCAGTACTACACTGTTGTGAAAAATTTTATGGTGTATTTTAATATCTTCAATCCAAAGTTCATCTTTATTATTATTCTTTTAAAAGTAATACTTAGATACCATATGTTTTCACTCTTATGTGGATCCTGAGAAACTTAACAAAAGACCATGGGGGAGGGGAAGAAAAAAAAAAAAAAAGAGGTTAGAGAGGAAGGAAGCCAAAACATAAGAGACTCTTAGAAACTGAGACCAAACTGAGGGTTGATGGGGGGTGGGAGGGAGAGGAGGGTGGGTGATGGGTATTGAGGAGGGCACCTGTTGGGATGAGCACTGGGTGTTGTATGGAAACCAATTTGACAATAATTTCGTATTAAAAAAAAATAATACTTAGCTATTCCAGCCTGTTTATTATTTCAGATCAATTTTAGAATCATTTTGACAAGTTCCCAAGAAAAGCTCACTATATTTTGACAGTAACGAGTAAGTAGTGACTAATTCAGGAAGATTTACACATATCATACACATCCACACATAGGAATGTATACTAGTCCATAGGCAGCATTTGTTCTTTCTACTATGACCAAAAATTGTGATCTCTAAGACCAGGGAGTAAAATATCCAAAAATGAAGAGTTAAGGGGCACCTGGGTAGCTCAGCTGGTTAAGTGTCCAACTGGGTCTCGGCTCAGGTTATCGTCTCACAGTTCATGAGTTCCAGCCCTACATCAGGTTCTGTGCTGAGGGTGCAGAGTCTGCTTGCGATTATGTCTCTCCCTCTTTCTGCCCCTCCCCCACTTGTGCTCATGTTTTCTCTCTCAACATAAACTTAAAAAAAAAAAAGTTAAAATAATTCTAAGTAGACAGCCAAGTGATTAGCAGCAAAACAGGTTTGCAGTGCAAAAAAACACTGTGCACTAAAATACTGAAAAGAAATCCCCTAAAAGAAACTTTCAAGGCTCCCAAGACATTCATCATGGACTGGGTTGTAAAAATAAATCACAGCTGAAAGCTGAGGCTTAAAGATCCCCCACTGACACAAGCAGTTGGAGTCTCACTATAGGGAGGCAATCTATCAAGTAGCACATGGGATATAGGAAGTTAACTCTGGAAAGGGCAACCAGGTCCCTGTCCAGGCAATAATTTTAAAAAAAATTTTTTAATGTTAGAGAGAGAGGGAAAGAGAGAGACAGACACATCATGAGTAGGATAAGGGCAGAGAGAGAGGGAGACACAGAATCCAAAGCAGGCTCGATGCTGTCAGCACAGAGCCCGATGTGGGGCTCGAACTTATGCACAGTGAGATCATGACCTGAGGTGAAGTCTGACACTTAACCGACTGAGCCACCCAGGTGCCCCCAGGCAGTAATTTTTAAATGTAACTTTATCATGATCCACATTTTACATACTGTAACTTCATTCACTTAGATGGTAAAACTGCTTCTCTCACTTGTGTGACTTTGCAGGCCTAAGAAGTTACAGAAATAAGACTAAAGTAAATCAAACCTATAGCATATTAACACTTTGAAGTTAGAGTTTGGATTATATCTTATAATCATGACAACTGCTTGCTAGCTGTTACTAAATTATGTGAAATATTTAAGAGAATCAGACATAATAAGGACTGAAATGTTAGACTTACAATTTTAATTTGAAATGCTTAAACAAAAGTTTAAAAGTGTTCGTTTAAAACTGATTTATACAGCTATCAGACATACCAGAGTTGGGTCTTTGGGAAGATTTTACTATTAAGTTTATAAGTTCACCATTTTAGAAGTTTGAAGTACATGAGAGAACATATGGACTTTAAGTGTAGTTTAAAACACTGTAAAAAGTTCAGTGTTTAGGGGAATATAATCTGTTAAACTAGTACCTTAACTGAAACTCTGTCAAGGATCAAATACTCTTTACATCTCTATTCTTAAATTTGTAAATAGAATAATTTAGGGGAGTAAAACTTAAAAGGCTTAAGAAAAACTAAGTATTTAAATAGTCAACTTTAACAAGTTGAACATCAATCTAAATAAAAGCACAATATTGTACACACGCAAACATCCTTCTTAAAAAACTTCAACTGGCAATTATCCAAGAAATGCTAACTGTTGCATCTCGGTTCTCAGAAAATATGTATTTTTTAATATGCATCCTTATAACTATTGTACTTTCAAACTGATTATCAGTGAAGAAAAACTTAATTTTTTTTTGCTAGTTTTTTAGTCTCTTTACTAAACTCATTTACTTTAATGGCTTTCCCTTTTTTTTTTTTTTCCACAAAAGGCTGTCCTATCATCCCCAGAAATAAGAATTTTGTCTACTTTCTGAAGTGTTTACTTTTGTTTCATGTCTTATTGCATTGGCTAAAACTTCCAGAATAATATTAAACGTATATTCTTCACCATGTTCTGACTCTCATGGGAATACTTCTAGGTCCAATGTGATGTTGACTTAAAATTCGGATATTTTATCAAATCATTAAGATCTCCTTCAATTCCTCAAAATTAAAAGATTTTTTAAATTAAGAACATATGTTGAATTTTATGAAATCATTTCCTGGAATCTTAAATGTGCTTCCAATTATCGGTTTGTCCTTAGGACAAAACAGTAAATGACAGCTCCTGAAACTAACTGTCGGCACTTTAGGGAAACCGAAGTCTAAAAAAATACCAGGCTGTGGACAAGCCAACTCAATAAAAAACAAAAAAACAAAACACTCTTGAAACCAAAGTCTGTAGGACAAAAACGCCTACAGGAGGTGCGTGTGGATCCGCCACCTTTTCAAGCAGAGGACGACTCAAGAAAAACTCTTAAATAGACACTTAAGACTTACTCGGAGTCTGCAACTGCGATTGGGACCTTTCCAAACATTTTTATTTTTTCCCCGGGATGTGTGTGTGGGCCCTGTGCTGAACTGATGTGAACAAGTTCCCCATTCAATGACTTGGTTTTCACGTACTGAAACTACGCGAGCATTTGCCTTCCTGTTGTCACAACAGCCACTCCCAACTTCTCTAAAAGTGTCAAACTACAACAAGGCTTACGTGAGAGCCCGGTCCCGACAAAGACACGCACCTTTGTCCCCGGCGCGACGCAGGCTACGGCCCCACGGGCCGCACTCGTCCCCCCGCGGCCGTCCTCATGCCGGCCCGGGCGCCCGGGCTGCGGCGCTGCTAGCGGCCGGCCCCCGAGCCATGCCTCCCGGCGGGCGGCCGGCCCGCTCCGCGGCCCATGGTTGGGTCCTCGCGCGCCCGGGGGAGCCTCGCCGGCCGTGTCGCCGCGCCGGCCCCGGAGGAAGCGGAGAGACGCCGGCTCCACGTCGGTCGGGCAACTCGGGACCTCGGCGGGCTGCTCGGGCGCCCCGGGAGAACTTGAGAGGCGGACGCGGGCTCCGGTCCGCTCCTCGGACGCCGGCCGTTAGAAAGCGCGCACGGAAGGACCCGTCCGCCCTCCCGGGCGAGGCCACGCAGAGCCCGCCGGGTGCGGGCCCCGGGCTCGGGCGGAGGCTGGCTTCCAGGCCGCGCCGAGGTCCGTCAGGGCAGCTCCCGGAGTGGAGACACGGCCGGCCCCCGCGCCGGACTAACGGCCGTAACGGAAGCGCGGACGGGAGGGGGCTGGAGGCCGGAGCCCAGGGGCAGGGCGGGCCGCAGGGCCGGCTCCCTCGCGCACTCGGCCGGCAGCACCTTCACCGCCGCCTCCGCCGCTTCAGACCGCGGGCGCTTCGTTGTCACGAGCCGGAGGGAGGGGGAAGGAGCCGGGAGTCTCCGGGCTCCGGCGCGCCGAGACCGCGGCGCCCGGGTCACGTGCCGTTCGGCCGGCCAATGAACCCCCACGGGCGCGGTGGCGTCAGAGCAGCGGCGTGGCCGGTGACAGCCGGTCCCCGTCACGTGGCCGGGCGCACTCCAATGGGCGGCGCCGGGGCGACCTGATGTTCCCGGCGGCCCGTGCGTCGGCTGTGGTTGGGTGGTAAGATGGCGGCTGTGAGTCTGCGGCTCGGCGATTTGGTGTGGTGAGTCCGGGCGGCCAGGGTAAAGCGAGGTGCGCCGGGGAGCTCCCTCACTGGGCGCGGGGTTCGCGGCCAGCCCCGGAGCTGCCTTTCTATGCACTCCAGGCTGCGGAGAGAGGGCGAGACGAGGTGCCGGCGCTGGGAGCGACGCCGGGCGGAAGGGGCAGCCCGGCCCCGGGGGACTGAGGCCGAGAGTGGCCACGGCGGGCCGGGCTCTGAGCTCCAAGGCCGCCCGGGGGAGGGCTTCGCTCCGCACCTGCACGCCGGCGGACACCGTGAAGGGAGGCACCGGCGCCGCACAGCTCCCGCGGACACCGGGTTCTTGGGGTCTTGCGGAGGCTTCCCGGAAAGCGGGAGAACCGGGGAGCCACCGGGGCCATCTCGCCTGGGCAAGCCCGTCAAAACTCCCGTTGCGATGGAATCGACCTGTGCGGGCGGCTTGGCCACGGGTGTCGAAACCGGACTGCTGGCGCTGCCCCGTGAAGAAATGAAGGGAGACTTCTCCTTTACGACCGAAGGCTTGGCAGTGACCAGTGCCTTCTTGGGTGCCTCTCGTGGTGTGCTTCTGTGTCTCAGACTACCGCTCGAACCAAGACTGATCGTCGCCGCTTCCCTCGAGCGACGTAGCTCTCTTCTCGACCCAGAGGAAGGTTTCCATTAGCATTTGTCAAAGTCGGGCTGGTCTCGCGGTGAATTAAACCAGACTTTGTAAGGGGAAGTCTGTGTTTACAGAGCAAACTGCCCCCCGACCCCCGTCATGGGGAGGCTCTTAGACAAGTGACTCTTGATTCGTTTTGTTGTTCTGTGTTCCTTGTCACCAAAAGAATGCACAAATCTTAAGCACTTTTGCATTCTATTTCTGAAGAGTTTGGGCTTCTTGGGCCCAGCTGTGGAAGCCAAATTAAGAACTCCTGTTTGCCAGCTTTTGTTTTGGCACTTGAGGGTGCAGGTGGAGAGTTAGGAAAATAAATTTCATGCTGAGTGGGTTGAAGGAGATGGACTGGCTTTTCCAGGGCAAATGCTGACTCTGTGTTTTCTCTAGGGGGAAACTCGGCCGGTATCCTCCTTGGCCAGGAAAGGTGAGTGTCTTGCTATTAATGGAAGACATCTGAAGTTGGGTGTGAGGAGGTGAGAATGTAAGATGTGTTCCCCTCAAATTTTGGCATTTAGTTAAACTGGACCTACTTGGGGGGAAAAAAAAATATTTATTTACTTATTTACTTGTTGACGTAATGTCTGCACCCAATCTGAGGCTGGAACTCACCACCCAGAGATCAAGAGTCCCATGCTCTTCTGACTGAGTCACCCAGGCATCCCTGAACTGGACTTATTTAAATTAACACTCAGAGTTTTTCTCTTCCTACTCTCAGATTGTTTAGAAAAGGCAATATAATATAAACCAGGTTATTTAATCTGCAGTAAATGCTTATCTCTTGAATCAGAGATGGTTTTGGTGAAGTTTTTTAATCCTGGAAATCAGTTTTAATTGGAATTTAGCTTTACACTTAAATGTAACAAAAGGAGAAGAAAATAAATTCTCCAGGAAGAGAGAAATCTAAATGTAGGTTAGCGAAAAGTCAAAGTATTTTTGTCCCAACTAAGTTTAAATCTTCTTTCCATGTTACCATATGTGCTGCTCCAGTGCCTCTTTGCAGAAGTTGGCATTCCAGATTTTGCATGAGGCGATCCGTCATAGCTTTCCAAATGTTCTGTTTTTATATTCTTGCTAGGAGCCCAGGAAATGTCTTTAGACTATCTCTGTGCAATATGGCATATTCATTGCCTCAGTTGTCCTTCATTGTCATTATTACCTGTCTCAACTCTTCGTACACAGGTTTTTTTATTTTTATTTTTTGAAGCATAATTGATATACAACGCTACAATAGTTTCAGGTGTACGAGGTATTGATTCAACAATTCTATACCCGATGCTTACCATGAGAAGTGTAATCCTCACTTGACGTTATTACTTCACAGAAGTGTTTTTAAGAACGTTCTCTGCATTTCTTCAGTGATTTAAGGGTCACATGGTTGGGGGAGTTGACATTGATGTTAGTTTTAACTGCTTTTAAAACAGGGCCATTGCAGTGAAAGGGATTTTCTGTCTACCAAACCCTACTACATGGTAGATGTATTCTAGAAGTTCCTAGAATATTTGCACATTTCCATACATCTCAGTATATAAGTGCCAGATTTGGACATGCACTAGGCCCTGGGTTCTTTTCAAGCATATTCCTTTTCTTTTATTTCATTTTTCTTCTTACCAACTTAGAGGTACGGAAAAACCTTTTTTTCCTCCCTTTTACTCCCCAGATTGTTAATCCACCCAAAGACTTGAAGAAACCGCGTGGAAAGAAATGCTTCTTTGTGAAGTTTTTTGGAACAGAAGATCAGTGAGTAGTGCTTATCAAGAGTTTCACTTTCCCTTTGGGCATTATCCTGGATCTGAGCTACTTGCAGGAATATTCTAGGGACCCTAGTTCATTTTTACCGTAGTCTGTCAGAATGGCATATCGTTCTGGCTTCATACCTAAATACCTAAATAAAAGATGCTATTCTTAGCTCATAGAAATTATTCTGGGGCCAATAACAATGTCAGTCAAGTGAGAAATAGGATTCATCATCTTCTTAATATGGTAATCACAATAAGATATTTTTTCACATCTTTTTATCCAACTCCATAGGCAGTTCCTTTTATAAGGGCCACGTTTAGTTCTCTTTTAATGGCTGTTTATCATTGTGGTTCATGTATGAGGTATACACTGGAAACTAAAATCTTGTTTATTCTAAGAGGAGTAATTGTTTAATTCTGTTCTCATTTGTAAAACTAGATGACTTTCTAATATTGTAGCAGTAGAGCTTTTCTAACCAGATCTGTCCTAGAGTTGAAATCAGGACCATTCTTTTGAGATTCTTTGATAGGCAGTAGAAGTCACAGTGAGGGGGAAAATGGAACTTGAGTTTCCAGTGATTTAGCTTTCTCATTATTACATGGGTCTGATTACCTGGATTTAGCTAGATGGATTGATTTAAGTAGCTGTATTTCCACTTAAGATTCTTAGAGAAAAGTTTAGCTTTGGCTTTGGAAAATGTGTGTGTGTGTGTATGACCTAAGGAATCTAATACCAGTGGTTAAAATATACATTCCTACAAAGCGATATATGATATTCTATAGCAAAATCTCTTATAAACAGTGTTATTCTTTCTGGAGTTTATATGCTGGGTGCTTATCCCAGTTGAGAGTTTAAATGGTATGTGTACCTTCACCATGCAGATCTACCCATATATTCAGCCCCTGTTTTCTGTCACAAAACAACTTAACGACCTTTTGATGACAATATTTTAAGGGAGTCACTGGCCCAGAGCTGTGAGAGCCAGAGACACTCTGCAAGCAGGAATGTTCTGGTAATGCTATTGAGTTGATGAGAAAGATTGTCCTGATGCATAAAACAAGTGCTAATTGTTCTCTTAGCAAATTTGAGTTTCTGACACCGAAGGGAACTACTGGAGAAAAGTGAATGTTGTGGCGCTTGCTTTTCAGGAACTTAAGTAACAAGACATAAACATTTCAGACGGGAATACGTGCAGAATGAGTGATATGGGTGATTGATTATTAAAGCGTTCTAGAACAAGGAAAGAGTAGTGGAGAACAGGCAGGTCAATGAAGGCTGATGGAAGAGATGGGATTAGAATCCACCTCTGGAGGATGGATAGAATTGAAATAGGCAAGAAGTCAGGCATTGTAGGCAGTGAGAAGACCATGAACAACTGGGTATTAAATCGGATGTGTGGGCAGAGGGAGGCCCCCACCTGGAGTGAAGAACGGTACTTGAGAATAACCGAGGCAGTATGGTTGGTCCAATTGGTTAGCTAAACGAAGATGCACACAAGTCTAGAACAAAAGTGGAAACTCATGGAAAGTGGGGGCTTGATGAAATTACAAGAGGCCTGAAAGCCTTTGTGTTCTTATAATTTTTAAAATGTTGGAAGGTCAGAAGAATAACCTGATATTTCTGTATAACAAATACTACAGATAAGACAGAAAATTGAAGTTGAGTGTATGTCAGCACTTAACCAGGTATACAAGTGAAGCCAGTGAGAAGGATACACTTACCAAACACAAAAATAATCTAACGGTGTTAGTAGTGGTGGAGATGATATGATTTCTAACTAAAGTGTTTTGAGGGGATTCATGAGCAAGTGGATTTGGGGCAACTGTTAGCTATAATATCTTTAAGCTTTTCAGACTCCCTTGTTAGAATTCGCGTAAAAGGGGCACCTGGGTGGCTCAGGCAGTTAAGCCTCTGACTCTTGGTTTCAGCTCAGGTCATGATGTCACAGTTTGTGAGTTCAAGCCCTGTGTTGGGCTCTGTGCTGACAGCGTGGAGCCTGCTTGGGGTTGTCTCCCTCTCTTTCTGTGCACCTCTGTCTCAAAATAATTTTTTTTTGTTGTTATTTTTTAAAATGTTATTTAAAAACTATGTTACCACAGGCTAACATGTTACCTTTTTGTGGCCAGGCAGTTGACAATGAAAGGAAACAAAGGGTAAGGATCTCCAAGCACTTTTGAAGGGAGAAGGGTTCTTAGTGACCAGTGATCAGCAAATGTTATTTAGTGTCTTTATGTTATCTGAAGGTGAAGTATCCAGACCATTGGGTACCAGGGAATTACTTTGGGGAAAGTATTTGGAGTTTGGATTTGATGCTGGCCTACTCTGCCTTCACATGCCAGTTGTACCTGCCCTACAATTTGGGCAAGCTGTTTTCACCTTTCCAAGCCTTTGTGTCCTTGCCCACACGTGGGGGTGATGCTACCTACCTTGCAGTCACGAAGGAGAAGGGGCGGCACTTGCTCATAGTGTGGTTTGGCATATAGCAAGTGTTTAGTAAACTTCAGGTCAGGGTAGAGATGTGTTACAAGAGACAAGCTGGTAAAAAGTGTGTGGCTTTAAGTAAGGGAAACTTAGAGAGAATCTATTTGAAAAGAAAGGCATCCAAGAGTTGGAAATTCCTAAGGACTTCAGCCAGGTCTCCTCTTTTGGTCAAAAGGCTTCGAGCACAAAACAGTAAGTTTGCCTTGCCAGGAGTACTGTGTGCAGTGCAGTCCATGCTCCCAAAGGGATCTGATGGATCTCATCAAGATCAGAAAAGGGGACCAAATCAGATCAAAGAGTAGGATTCTTTAATTCGAAAAAGCAAAGTCTGAAAAAGAGCACAATCAGAATTGATCAAATGATGAATGGCCTTAAGGAGGTAAACCCTGTTGTGTTCATCAATCATCACACATTTCAACAAAGGGCAGTGTGAGTAGAACAAGTGTTGTGGTGACTGTGTTTAGGGCATGCATAAGGAGCGCTGTTGGAAACAGACATTTGAGAAGTGGTTTAGACAGGAAGTACGAGTGGATTTTTAGAGGTGAGAACTGCTTTGTACAGGGCAGGGCCATAAGTGGCTCCAGAAGAAATTGGGCTCTATCTACCTCACCTTTAATGCTTGATGTCAGGGAGAGGTCCATATTCTCCTGGCACAACCTGGGCTAGAGACTCTGTTGGTTCCTGGGCCTGACTTTGGTGGATAGGGTCTGACCCCATGGTGCTGTTCCTAAATTCCTAAAGAGGATTAGGATTCAGTCAGCGATATTCAGTTTCAAAACTGACATACTACATATGGGAAAAAATATTCGTGGATAAGGTTGTTTGTTTTTTATAGTAGCAAGGATTTTTATTAAAGAGTAAGAAGGGTAGCCCCTTAAACCAAGATTTCAATCTTTTAGAAAACTAATTTCTCTCTCTCCCTACTTCTGTCAAAACATCTAACAAATTGTGTTGACATGCCATTAGAAAGAGAGGACCAGACCTTCCTGAGCAGCCTCCCCTGTAAGGGGAAGGACTGAGTAACATGGTAGATGGAGCTCTCTGAGCCTGGATGGTCACTATGGGAATTACCTGTGGTTCCTTTCTGTTTCACGGAAATACGGAAGGAAGAATACCTTCAGCATTAACTTTGACAACTCCGCCAGGTGACCACTCCCAAAGATGAAGTCTCAGGCCTACGAGGCCCACCCTGGACAGATGGTTGCCCCTCAAAATAGAAACCGAGCTCAGGGTTTAAAAATTTCATCAGCCGCTGTGGATGGCAGAATGGAGGGAGCTCATTTAGTTTGTGGGTACTCAAAAACCCCCAGAAACAAACAGTTCAGGAGAATACTGCCAGCAAAAGTGGGTAGATCCCAAATGACCACCTGTGAGTTTCTGTGGCAGTTTTCATATCTGAACCTACAACAGCCCTTTCAAGAAACGAATAGGATATTTGTTCTGGTTCTCTCTCTTTAACAGACATAGATAATGAGAGGCAGGACATTTGTGGAGTTAAGTGATAAGATGTCCAGGATCCCAACCTGAGGTACTTTTTACATCAAGCCAGATATAAGGTATGAAGTGTGTGAGTATGAAAGTAAGTTTTGGAGAAAAACCCGTAGCTGGTCATTAAAAGCATAGCATATTGGAACTATCTGAGCATCCCTTTTTCTTTTCGCCTGGCACCTGATTGGCCCACTTTCCCTACATCCAACACTGTGTCATAGTTGGAGAACGGAGCCAAGAGGATAGTGAGTGCTCTGCTCCGGGTATTACTTGGACTGAGCCGGCACTGTCCCTCTGCCAGGGCTGGACAGTCCCTATCCTAGAGAGCATTGAGTAGATTTTCCTCTCCCAGCACCAGCATCCATCCTGCAGGTGACTCCCTTCGTGGCTGAGACAGTCGACTCCAGGAGCAGGTGTCATGCACCAGAATTAAAGAGTCTGGCACAAAAGAAGCATCTGGCCATACTGGCATGGGCAACGCAGCTTGAAAGCCTCATCTAGCATTTGGGAATGTTGTCAAGGTTTGAAAACAGAATCTTCTGAATCTGTCTTATCTGCGAGTCTTTGTTGATGTTTGTATGATAAGCGTTACTTGAAATTAACTGAGGAGCTCTAACTTTCTTTGTGGGGTTTTTTTGTTTGTTTGCTTTCTTTGTGATTTCGGAGCAACTTAGGCTTGGACCTGTAACAGCTACCCGTCACCCTCAGCCTCTTTCATTGGTGTAAGGTGTTTGGGGGGAAAGCACAGAACTGGTTTGTCAGTACTACACACCCAACCAGACGGAGAAGCAGACCCACGTCTTCTGACCCCATCTTTGTTCTCACCTTGGACTGTGCTCACCATGTACCTGTTCTCTCTCTCCACCCCTACTCCCACCCAAGTCATCGTGTCTTGCAAAGTCTGAGACACATATGTGAGAGTTTTGGAGATTGGTCCTAGAGCAACATATTTAATGTGATATCTACATGATGTGATTTTAACTTAAGAGTAAAGCAGGTCAGAATTACAGAAGTTTTTGAAAACGTGAGGTGTTTAAATTCATGTTCAATGGAGCGTGTAATCTGAGGGTGGCTTGTAGTGGAAGGTTTATATTTGCAAATGAAGAGAATTTATAGGAGGCGTATCAGAATACCAGGGTAAGTTTGCTGCTCCTGGCCGTGGTACAGGTACAGTGACAGTTACACCTGCAACCAGGCAGTAGCTACCTACCTGAGCAAACCTACAAACAAGGAAATCGTGGGGGAAACCCCCTGAGTAGAGTAGCCAATATTTTATAGTAGTGACCTTTATTATTGATTTGTTTTTTTAAGGTGATACATGTTTAGGGAGACTGGGTGGCTAAGTCTGTTATGCGTCTGACTTTTGGTTTCGGCTCAGGTCATGCTGTCACAGTTCCTGAGTTCAAGCCCCGTGTCGGGCTCTGTGCTGCTGGTGCAGAGCCTGCTTGGGGTTCTCTCTCTCCATCTCTCTCTCTCTCTCACAATAAATAAACTTAAAAAAAAAAAAAAGATAATACATGTTTATGGTTCCCCCGCAAAATCGAGCTATGAACTGTGAAAGGGTTCCATTCATCTCCATCCCTCAGCCACTCAGTTATCAGCCGGTGAGCATCCAGTTATACTAGTTTCTTATGGCATGTCCCTCCAGAAGTACCGTGTGCAGAATCAAGAGGTTACAGATTCCTTTTTCCTTATTTTTACATAAGTGATAGCATACTACACACAGTGCTGTGCCCCTTGGTTTTTCCACTTAGCTGCATATCTTAAGAGACTTTCTGTTTTGTTCTTAGTAATGACCTCACTGATTGCCGCTACAAACAACGTAATTAACTTCTTTGTATATAAAAAGCAAAGGCCTGTACTTGACACACCACTTGACTAAGCTTGATTTTTCTGATTTCCAGCCTATAAGCAAATTAGGAAGAAAAGGTCCTGCTCCATCTAGGCATTGGGAGGATGATGGGAAAGAAATCACAAGTCATAGCTTATGTCACAGAAACAGAAGTCTCTTAAAAATAAACAGGGGCACCTGGGTGGCTCAGTCAGTTAAGCCTCTGACTCTTGATTTTGGCTCAGGTCATGATCTTGCGGTTCATGAGTTTGAGGCCCACATCAGGCTTGATGCTGAAAGCACAGAACCTACTTGGGATTCTCTCTCCCCTCTCTCTGCCCTTCCCCTCCCTCTCTCAAAAATAAATAAACATGAAAAATAATAATAAACAAATACGTACAGACAACAGCAACAACCACAAAGGGCCACCAAAGTCTGACGACATTTAACCAAGAGGCCAGCGTTTCAGCCCCTCTGAATGTGCCAGGAAGGCATCATTTCCTCAGTGATTATTTCTTGAGCACCAGTTGCATGCCAAGCCCAGCTGATGGGCCTCAGTGTATTGGAGAATGGCACATTATTGAAGTTCCAGCTGAAAAGCATACTCTTTAAGGAGAGAGGGTTTTGCAATACAGGCTTTAGAGAAAAAACTCTATTCAGATGACTAAAGTGATTTCAATTTGGCTTGCTTTCAAGAGGTAATCCTCGTAGGGCTCGGGTGAGCTGGGGTTTTATTTACGGTTTCTCTGATGGGACACAATGCTTCAACAACAGACTAATTTCTTAGCCAGATTAATATTTCTTGCATTTATTTTCTTGAAGTCATGTTTATACTCTCCATTCATTTAGCAAACCATTTTCACTTTCAAAAATGGTCAGAGAGGAAATTTTCATTTTAGTGTTCAAATGCCAGTCTTCAGGATGAATGGAATTTTCACCACACCATTCTGGCAGAAATCAGTAATCCACTTAAAATGCTTCAATGAAAAAAATAGGCATAGGTTGTTGGTGCTTCCTCCAGATGTCCTTACCTCTCCATTTCTGTGAATTGGAGGTTCGTGTGGGGTAGAGGGAGGCAGGGATTAGGATGCCTGGAGCATACTGTCTTATCTCAGGGGGCTCCATAAAAACCACCCCATTGGTCTAACATCGGAACTTGTGTAGGTCTCAGCTTCTAACCTGAGGCTTGGAGAAGGAAGAGGCATGTCCAGAGCACAGAGGCTCTTTAAGCTTATCACTGACACTTGTGTCATCTCAGTATGACAGTTTAACCTGCTTTTCAGGGCTTGTCTGGCTTTGCATCTGCTCTATCCTTAGAAACCCTAAAAGGGGGGAGAAGCAGGAGGGTCTATTCAGTGGTTTACTTGCCAGGTAAAGTAAGGGCAAAATTTAATTCCATTTTTCCTCCCCATAGTTTAGACCAATTGACTCTATCATGTCAACTTTCAGACTTTAAGTTGAGTTGGTCACTGGAAGGTATCTGCTTATCTCACCTGGTTGGAGCTCTATACAGCAAGACCGTGTCTGAGTCCTTGTTTATCGTTCCATTCTCTGTGGGTTTGGCCATAGATATCCTGCTTAGTCCTGATTTGCTGCCATATTTGCAGGCTGATGGCCCGACAGCTATTGTGTTTGTACAGGTCTATTGTCACAGTTATTAACATGACCCTCAAAGCATAGGTGGCTGTTGGTGTGTTGGTCACACTATTTTTATGTACAGAGGTACCCCTTTTACTGTTGCTAGTGAATATTCTCTAGCTTTCGGTAAAGGAGAGGCCCCTAAGTCAGAGTGATGGCTCAGTTTCTCCTTTAACCCAACCTACTTTTTCAGAAGGTTATACCATGAAACCTATGAGCATTACACAGAAGAAACATTTAAGTTACTGTTACCTTGCCAAGCCCATAAAAATCATTTCCTTTGTGCTTGGAAGCTGAATGTCATCTAGGGAAACCACAGGAAAGCCAGCTGGGACAGATTTGTTCAGGTTAGTGTGGCAGGCTGGATATTCCAAAAGTGACGATAGATGGCTTTTTTACTTTCATGTGCTTTATGTTGATGGTGGGAATTAAAAATTAAATATCATAAGGGTATGTTCTGCCTTTAATCACGAGCACAATCTGGTCTCTAAAGACCTCTTGTTACGAATGCTGCCCTCATTCCAAATCACATGTCACACATTTTGTGTGGTTTAGCAGCCACGGACACTGTCGTTTATGAACAGGTGCCTATAAGGACAGCAAATTCCAGATGCTGCATTTCTTTAGCCTTGGGAGCATCGCTGATTCTCAGCTGATTGTCAGGTTGTCGTTCTGGTGTGAGTGTCGACTGGGTGGTGATGTCGCTGTGGTTGATAATGCTTCCTGATGTTCTGTGATGAGAATGGAAGAACATCTCCGGGCCACCTCTGCCCTCCACCAGTGGCAGGCAGTGTGTGGTTCAGTGTGGTAGGCTGCTGAACAAGAGTGCACATAAATAACCTGCAGTTTTGTGTGGAGGATGTTCTGGTTTTGCTTGTGGTGGTGGTTGTGCTTGACTTGTTTCAGGAAACTTGCTTTTATAACACCCCAAGAGTTTGGGGTGGTTGATAACTTGTTTTTAAAAAAAATGGCAAGCCTGTTTCAAAGTCCAGTTAAACCAAACCGATATCTGCATTCTGTTGAGATGAGGTATTTGATACTTTCTGGCATAGGCATTGTGGATCATATGCTTTCTGTGTGTGTTTTCTGCTAGTGCCTGGATCAAAGTGGAACAGCTAAAGCCATACCATGCGCACAAGGAGGAAATGATAAAGATTAACAAGGGAAAACGGTTCCAGCAAGCTGTGGATGCCGTTGAAGAGTTCCTCCGGAGAGCCAAAGGGAAAGACCAGGTGAGAGACTGATTCTCGCTTTATGCCAACCTCAGACTGGTTGTTTTGGCATAGTAACTGACAGATTAACTGTTGCCCAAACCCAAAGCTCTATTCTTACCAAACGTCAGTGGAGAGAACACCACTTTGTTTCTAAGGTATCCTTGTTTTGCCAGTCACCTTGAAACTCCATGCATGCGGCTGAGTTTTCTGAATTAGATTGCTGCTTTTAGGAAAGTCACTTGGACTCAGGAGAAAAATCTCAGCTTTTAAGTATTTTAAGCCATTTCTCTCTTCTTTTATATCCTAAAGATTAGGGCTTAGCTTCTAGGATATATCCACTGCCTGGGTGTAAATCCCACTTAGCTTTGGGACTATAGGCAAGTGATACGATTTTTTTATCTGCTTCTCCAAATATCAATGGGAGCAATAGCAGAATCTATTTCGTAGGATAGTTGTGCGGATAGCCCATGTAAAGTGCTTCTCATAAGGTGTGGCTGGTGTAAATGGCAGTGGCTGCTTGGGTGGCTATCATGATTATTATTAAACTTTCAGACATCGTCCCACAATTCTGCTGATGACAAGAATCGGCGTAATTCCA
The DNA here is from genome assembly GCF_018350195.1 of Panthera tigris. Taxonomy (NCBI): domain Eukaryota; kingdom Metazoa; phylum Chordata; class Mammalia; order Carnivora; family Felidae; genus Panthera; species Panthera tigris. The sequence continues at coordinate 37,351,594 of NC_056675.1, forward strand.
GTGAGGAGAGAAGTAGGCCAAACTCAGGTGATGAGAAGCGGAAGCTTAGCCTGTCTGAAGGGAAGGTGAAGAAGAACATGGGAGAAGGAAAGAAGAGGGTGTCTTCAGGCTCTTCAGAGAGAGGCTCCAAGTCCCCTCTGAAAAGAGCCCAAGAGCAGAGTCCCCGGAAACGGGGTCGGCCCCCAAAGGATGAGAAGGTTTGTTTTATTTCTGCAGCTTCTGGGATTAGTGACTTCCTTCTGTCTGTGGCAGAGTTGAGCTCCACAGTGTGCCTCAGCTCACTGAGTGGACACAGAGAACCATGCTAAGCGCTGCCCTGAAGAATCCTGCAGACCAGGGGAGGGACACAGCCTGGATGCACAGGCGTGAAATACGGGCAAAAGTCAGCGAAAGGTGTCGCATTCAACTAGGCAGTCAAGGCAGGAGAACAGTCCACCTCAGCCAGCCTGCAAGGGCTGGCACTGGACGGGGCTTAGGAAGAAAGAGGGGAAGTCATTCCAGAGACAAAGGGCATAGCCCACATGGGGCTTGATGTTGGTGTGGATATTCTCATAGGTAGGGGACAGGGGAGAGAGCAGAGAGATAAAAGTGGGTTGTCCCTGGATTGTGGAGGGCCTTGAGGTCTACTAAAGCAGTAGTTACTGTCATGGAATCAGGGGGCCATGAACATGTCTGAGCTGGGTGTCAGTGTGGCAGCGTGCTCCAGGCTGTGTGTTAGTGGTGGAGGCCAGAGAAGAAAGGCTAAAGCCGGTTGGAAAGTTAAACCCAGGTGTGCATTTATCGAGCGCTATCTTGATAGCAAATACTGGAAAGAACCGCCTGAAAGGCACTTAAGAGGAAGGGCTCATAAGATTTAGCAACCGGATACATAGGGTTGAGTGAGGAAAGGGAATGGGAAAGGATTTCAGGTGTTTGCCTGGGAAATGGTGATGCCATTCTCAAGAGCAGAAGAGTCAGGAGTAGGGCTGGCTCTTGGAGCAAGAGGACTTGGTTCTGTTTTGAGTGTGATGAATCAGAGATGATGCTGAGACCGTCGAGGAACCCTGGAGTAATGTCAGGATGGAACACAGATGTGGAAGGTGAATATGTAGGTGTGTATTGGTGAGGCCTGGCGGGATCTGTCTTCAAGGAAAGTAAGGAGAGAAGGACAGAAGTCTGCTTTGCAGTGAGATTGTCCATAGGTCAGAGTTGCGAGGGGTCGGAGGATCGTCATACTGAAGTGAAACAGAAATGATGTGCCTTCCACCTTCCTGAAAAGATTTGGGTCAAGTCTCGAAAGCCAAGGGAAGAGAATTCAAGATGGAGGAGGTAGTCTGTCAAAACACAGGGGAGGATTGTTAGAGCACAGTCGAGGGGACAAGAGCCAGACGTCTGGCAGAAACAGTTGAGTGATAAGGCCATGATGAAACACCAGACATCATCAGATCAAGGCATGCAAATTCAGACACCAGCGAGACCAGACAGGTAATAGAAGGAAGCAAAGGGAGCTGGCAGAGGGTCCACATCCCCGATCTGCCTCCGTGCTGAGAGCATGAGGTGTGGCAGCTGGCGCTCTGGGGAGGTCATGCTCCATCCATGGGGTTCCAGCCAACTTTTGCCAAATTGTCTGCTTTTTCTCAAGAGAAGCTGAAAATACAGATTTTTATGTGAAACGTTCCAGTTTTACATGTTACAAACCAGTTTAAAATTTTAAAATACATTTAGGTCCAAAGGAACATCTCGGGGCTAGACTGAGCCTGTGGGCTGCTACTCAGTGACCTCTGCATCACAGAGGGTGCTTCTTGCTGTCAAATAACCTGCGATTGAGAGTAGAGAGAGTGACTGGTGGTTGTGCCAGCCCTGGCTGACCGTGAGCACAGGGAACCACCAGCCAAAGGTGGAGAAGGTTTAGGAAGCTAGCTGTGGTGCATGAAGAACTTTTTAGGGGGTGTGATCTAATTTGGTCCAATTAGATTGATTTCCTGGGGATCCAGAGGAATCTGAACTGTCGGGTTTTATACTGTTCTCCGAATTCCTGTTTTCTGCTTTCTAAAGCTATGGAGCCTGCCAATTCCTGTGCTAGCCCCGGACAGAAACAACTTCTCTTTGGATCAAGGGAAGTGTACAGGAGAGGTTAGGAGGAGGTCTCAGGCTGGCCTGGAGTCAGAGCTGTGACTCTAACTGGTGCCGCTGTGTGACCTTGGCCAGCTACCTTTGCTTTGCTTTCCTGGTCTGATCATGATACCCTTCCCCCCGCTTTGTTATAAGAAGGAAATGAGCAAAAAAGAGCAGAGTACCTAGAGGAGTGTGTGCAGTGCACTCACATTTGGTCACCGGCTTTACCTTTGTCAGTGGCCCGTTGTACAGTGAGAGCATAGTGGTTTTAGCTGAACCAGAGGCCACCGCTGGCTTACTGCAGAGACTCTTCTCACAGGTTCCCAGGGAAGAGCAGTTTGCCCTTGAGTCTGAATTATTAATCAGGGGTAGTAACACTGCTGCTGGCTGTTCTCCGAGCCAGGTCCTCAGCCAAGGGCTCTGCCTACTATTTACCTTTAGCAGAGTCCTTTCTGCAGCTTCCTTGCTTGGCCCAGCCTCTAGTAAAGGATTTGTCAGCTGGAGAGGAAGGAGCCATGGCTAGTGGTGCAGGGCAGACTCAGCTGTTTTAGTTGGGACTTTTGGTCTTAATCAAGCACCTTCAGGGATGTAGAGAAAATGGGCTTGGAATTTTGGTACATCTTCTGATCTAATAGGTCTTATAGTTTAAAAAAGAGTGTGTGTTGCTGCACAATTGTCATTTGGCTGTCAGACTTCTTTCTGAAACAGCAGTAGCCTAGGCTGATAACTGGGCAAAGCCCTGGATGTTGGCTGTTCTGAGCCGTAATCCCCTGCCCCATGAGGATTAGTGGAAAAGGCTGACCTTGACGGTGGAGGTGTCAGTTACTTGCACACAGGGGAAGGCTGGGTTCATGCCTAGACTCTGGCATGAGAGGTGTGCTCTCTCCTCTCTCAGGGGCTCTTATTTCTGAGTCCTGAGCCGAGAAGTAAAACTGCAGCTCTAGGCACACACGAGCCTGACAGAACCGTCAGTCCTGTGGCTCCTAAAATCCCTGAGTGGTGCAGAGAGTGATGATTTGGGAGTCGGGGCCTCTGGTTGGTGCCAGGTAGAGAGTCAGTGCACTCCACCTCACCGTCCTTCTGGGGCCTGAGGCAGGTCACTGGAGCTGTGTTGCCCCTACCCACAGGGGACAGACGTGGAACGTGTCCATCACGGCGGCACTTTCTTTGGACAGTATTGCACTAGGCCTCATTTTGCCCCAGAGCTCTTCATTCAGCAGATGTTGTGCAGCTCCAACACAGGCCAGGTATCTAGAGATAAAGCAGCATGATAGTTAGACAAGGTCTCTCTCATGTTCACTTCTTCCACAGTGAACATCTTCTCTGCCAGACATGGCTCCCAGCGAGGGGTACAAGGTAAACAAAATTGGAAAAGGTCTTGCTTTCATAGAATTTACTCATAATCACATCAGCATCATATTCTACTGGGGGAAGACAGAGAGGTCAGGGAAAGCATCCCGATAAGGTGACACTTCAGCAGAAATCTAAAGTGAGCATGTGAGCCAAGCACATAACTGTTGGAAGGGCATTCCCAGTATTGCAAAGGCACTAGGGCAGGCATATGCTTGGTGTGTTCGAGAATGGGTAGCAGGCCAAGGAGGTGCCAGTGAGTTGGAAAGTGGTGAGGGGGTAGAAAATAATAGGACACGAGGTCAGGGATTAGTGTGGAGTGGGGTTGTAAAACTTGTAGCGCCCCATGGTAATAAAGCTTTTAGCCTGACTGTGCGAGACCAGACGTCAGTTTTCGGCAGAGGAGTGACATGCTTCATTCTGGCTGCTATGTACAGTCTACAGTGCAGGGTTTCAGACCAGCAGCAGAGAGATCCATTTTGCTGTTGTCCAAGTGACAGGTGATGGCGGCCTGAGCATGGGTGTAAGCAGTGGGGCAGTAAGGAGGGGTTGCAGATCCCCAATTGTAAAGCCATAATCGTTGCCAAGAGATAAGAGGAAAGAGGAGGCAGGATCAAGAAGGAGTACAAAGATCTCAGCCTGATAGAACGGAGCTGCTTTTCTAAGATTGCGAAGACATTGTAAGGAGCTGCTTGGGCAGGAGATCCAGAGTTCAGCAGGCCAAGAATCCCATTAGATACCAAGTAGAAATGTCAGGGGGCCACTGTGGCCGGAAGATCACACATGTGGAAAGTGAGCGTGAGGTAAACTCAGTGGTGGAAAGGATGAGAGCACAGCAGGTGTGAAGCTGAAGCAGCACCTCTGCCCAGGATGAGTGTGGGCCAGACTGTTGGTTGAGGGGGCGCACCCCATTCCACTGGGTCCTGCCCTTGCATCAGCCTGGGGAAGGAGTGGAACTCTTGGCCCCCAGTTGCCCTGGGTTTGAAGTCTGGCTTTGTCATTTAGTAGCTAAAACGTTGGGCACATTTCCTCATCAGCACCGTGTGGTTTTCTCAGTCTTTTCGAGATGCAGTGGATTCCCTCTAAAGCTGGTACTGTTTTCTGAATGTTCGTTACTGGCCGTAAGGAAATCTTCCCTGTGACTTGCTGATAACACTGCACACCATAGTTGAGTTTTCCAGTGATATCTGTCCTCGTGAAACTTGGGCACAAGAAGATATTTTGTTATCTCAACAGAGAAGAAAGGCTCACTCCCTGTCGATGGGAACTTGCCTGGTTCCCTGCAATGGACAGTCAGAACCGTGCCTGGGGACTGACGCTGAGACCATGGAGCTGGGTAGGGGTTTAGTTTAAGGTGGCATGTGACTAAAGGAAGCAGATCAGTGAAGAAGTGCTTCCTGATTTGGGGCAGGAAGACATCTACTGAGGTCGCCACAGTGTCTTGACCATCTGCCTTTCCCTCCGTAGGATCTCACCATCCCTGAGTCTAGTACCGTGAAGGGGGTGATGGCTGGACCGATGGCCGCGTTTAAATGGCAGCCAACTGTGAGCGAGGTAACACCCCCCCACACCCCCCCCGCCCACAGGCCAAGATAAGCCTGGCCTCCAAGCTAGTTTCCCGACCTGTGTGAGGCACTTGTCCTTTCCCCCTTTTTTAAATGGCCAGACGGTTCCGAGGTGTATGATGGGGAAATTGCAAGTCTCCACCCTCAGGGGTGCTCACTGTCAGGTTTGATGCAACTTCTTCCAGACCCTTTAGTACACTCCCCCAACTCAGCCATCATTTATAGAATTACAGACCCACAGGGGGTTTTTATTGTTGGAAATAGGGTTGGTTTTCACAAATGTGAGATTGGCCCACAAATTTTTTTCACTTGATGCTTTATAGACAATCTTTCACTGCAACTCTACTATTCAGTAGCTGCACATTGTTTCATCCTTGGAAAGGATGCCCTCATCTCCTGTTGAGCCTAATTGTGAAAAAGCCCTTGAAAGGCCTGCACTCATTGCCACTGTGTTTCTGTTTATATTGATCCTCCGTGAGACGAGACACTCGAGGGGCTGGCACCAGACACAAGTAGGCTGAAACCCTAAAATTGGAAGAGTCCTGAGAATTGATTTGGCCCTGTCTGCTGGGTTATCCAAAGGGACTGGTGAATGCTGTTTTAAAAATAGCATTGTGCCTCTTAAATATTTTCCTACAGTGTTACTGGAATAATTTGTATACCATCCTGACAGAATTGTTTCTCCTTTTCCACTTGTAGTCAGTTTCCCTCTAGCTGAAACAGGGGTCCTTTGACCAACAGTGGGAAGGTGCTTCCAGGCCATCGTATAGTCGAGACCAGTTCCCGAAGGGGTTTCAACCAGAGAAGAGTCAAGTTACCAGGCAGTTAACCATGCAAGGTGATCTCTGGTGGGAAATAACTTGTTTTATTTCATCATTTTCTGGTTTTAGCCTGTGAAAGATGCAGACCCTCATTTCCATCATTTCCTGCTCAGCCAAACTGAGAAGGTAAGTTGACCTTTGACATTCTTGATCCTTGGTCAGGGGCTGGCCTGAGGGGACAATGTGGCTCCACGGCTCCCTACTAATCTGAAAAGTCAAGCTCTGCCTGTACCACTGCCCAGAGCAACGAGTTAAAAAGTCACATAGAGACTCACTCATGAATTAGGTGTTATTAAAATTAAAAGTAAACCAAAAAATAAAAAAAAGCATTTAAGACTCAGCAGCTGTGTGGTTGAGACATTTGTGGTTACCTTCAGAGTCTAGGGCAGAAGCCAGACCTCATGAGCTGTCAGCACCCGTCAGGTAGCCCACACTGTTGGGTGGGCACATTCTCAGGTTTAACTGGGGAGACCATCTCTCTGGACCATTGGGTTGTGGAGGGAAAGCTTCCCAGAGTATCTGCAAGGCCATGAGTTAGGCTGAGTCTTGATGGGACCTGATAGGCTACGGCTTTGGAGATGGACAGATGTGGGTTCCAAGCCTAGTTACACTGGCTAGCTTTGTAATTCTGGGCACATGACTTAATACATCTGATCCTTAATGTCATCAGCAGCAAAAGCACCTTGCAGAGTTGTGTAGATAATTGAGTGAGGTAGTGTGTGTTCACTTTCTAATGTGTTACTTGGAAATCAGTAAAGTCGAACAGCAAATAAGTTTTCAGTGTTAATGCCACATTTTAGGCCAAACTTCTTAAGCAATTTATAACGAAGACCAGTTAAGCATTCGGTTTAATAAATGGTTTTTTTCCCTCGTTTATTAGCCAGCTGTCTGTTACCAAGCAATCACAAAGAAGTTGAAAATATGTGAAGAGGTACGTAGGTTCCATATTACCCTATTTTTTTCTTCCACTGGGGCCCTTGCCGTGGGCAGACTGACCTGATGATTTGTGCTTCCTTTCCCTAGGAAACCGGGTCCACCTCCATCCAGGCAGCAGACAGCACAGCCGTGAATGGCAGCATCACACCCACAGACAAAAAGTAAGACCTTTGATGAAAACGCTTCTTATGATTCTAGTTCTGTTAGGGAGTTGGGGATGACTCTTTAAGGGGGCTCTTTAAGGGTTGTATCCCAGCCATTGCTGGGACTGAGTGGAAAGAGGGAGAAGGTTGTAACTTTTAATGACATTGTTTTGCCTGAGGGTAATTTTACCTGCGGTAGACCCTGGTCCTATAAATATACAATGGGGTTGGCTTCATAGCTCACTGGTGGCTCTTCGAGTAGGAATAACACTCAGTTTGGTGGTTCTCAGACTTTCTTGTGCCTCAGAATCACCTGGAAGGCTGCGTGTAAAGCGCCAGTTGCTAGGGCCCCTCGCCCCTGGGTTTCTCAGTCACTATGTCTGGAGTAGAGCTCGAGAATTTGTGTCTTGGACGCCTTCCTGGGTATGCTGCCGCTGCCAGTCAAGAGGCCACACTTTGAGAACCACTGGCTCAGTAGAACAGTGATGAAAACCCAGAAATTGGCTGTGGTGGAGGCAAGTGGGGGGTGAGAGGTGAAGATGTTTGGAGTAAAGCCCATTGTCCTGCCTTTCCCAGCTCTCCCTGCCGTCGCCACCTGGTCCTTCTCGTGCACCTGTCAGCACCTCTCTGCCCTGCCTGGGCAGGTACGAGAGCCTTGACTGTGGTCCCCAAAGCTTAGCTTGTGCCCACACACACCCCTGCCCTTACTCTGATGGTGTTTGTGGTCATGGTGATGAAAGTGCCAAGACGGACCACTCCCTTGAGCAAGATGGCCCAGTCTGAAGCTGCCGTCTGTATCTCCCATGCGGTTCTTTCTCAGACAAAAACAGTACATCTTTTACTTGATTTATGAGTTTTCATGCTGACAACATGCTTGATCCTACTGTTTATTTTGGGTGAACGTCCCTGGGTGGGTGGAGTGGAGAAGACACAGGCATGTTATGTGCTAATGAAAGGGGAGGTGGGTATCACCCACTGATTTCAGGAGGACTGTGTTGATTTTTTTACGAAAAGACAAGGACAGGGCTGAGGACAGAGTCCAGTGCTTCCACCTAACGCCTTTGTTGCCCTGTTAGCCAGACCCTTTTTTGACACGAAGATAAGCCAGCTACAAGGTGAAGCAGCTATGTGGTCTGCTGGGTGTCCTCAAATGCCAAGAAAAGGAAAGAGAATTAGTCTGCCATGGTTTAGAATCCTAGGGGAAACTGGCGCTACTCAGACAACTGTGAATGACAAAAGATCTCCTGGTTTTGAGCTTTGGCTGAAGCTTAGTGGGCGAGGGTGCCATTCGGTGAGGAAGGTGGTAGATTCTGTTTTCATCATTGGATTCAGGCTGGGGGAGCATGTGAGAATCTGTATCCCAGCAAGGATGAGGGGACCCTTTCAGTACAAGAGCCAGTTTGCAGAGGTGGCTATGGATGTGACCCCAGGAGACCGAGAATACTAAAAGGCTAATAGGGTTCTCGCTGCGGCAGCACATGGACTAGCATTGGAACGATACAGAGAAGGTTAACACGGCCCTTGCGCAAGGATGACAGGCAAATCCGTGAAGCTTCCATATTTTTAAAAAAATAAAATTAAAAAAAAAGTAAAAGGGTAACTCAGGTCAAGTGAAGTGGAGAAGCTGTGGAGAGAAACCCAAGCCAAAACCAGCACACCAAGGAATAAGAAATGAAGAAAGAGGCATTGGTTAGCCATATCACATACAAGGAGTGAAGTGCAAGAATCAGAAAGAGACCTTGGGGTAAGATAAAATCACCTGTAAAAGCAGTAGAAATGGCAGTAGTAGCCAACAGCCCCCGAGTTCTCGGGGTTGCACAAAGGAGCAGGCTACCGGGCGTGAAAGTGAACAGGCATGCTGTCCACCTGAACTTTACTCCCCAAAGATGAGGATGGGCTTACAATTAGAAGGGTGTGGTGGAGAACTGTGGACGGGCCAGTGGAAAGCCGTGACGGGGTCAGGAGAAGGCAGGTGTAGGAAGAATTCGTGCTCTGGAAAAGATTGGCTCCAAAGGAAGCTTTGAAGAGAGTCAAGACCCGTCTCTGCTGGTAGCGGGAAGAACACAAGTGTAGTGTCAGAAGTAGAGCTGGACAGGGAGATGAAGACCGATCCTGATTCCTACAGTTGAAGAAGTTTGCTGATCCTGAGCACATCACTCCAGTCACTTGTCATGGATGCTGATGTGTTTTAAAGTGGCATCTGAAAGCCAGGCATTTGAAGGGGTCGATCAGGAAGCTGTTGCAAGAGCCGAAGACAGAAGCCTGCTTTCTTGCTCTAACGGAATTAAAAGCTCAGACTGTCTATCACAGCAGTAAGGAAACAATTTGGGAGACTTGCCCTAAACCATATGAGAGGCACACCTCTTTCTGTGGCAGGCAAAGGTCTAGAAAAGCCCATTTCAATTGAGGGACACTTTTAAACAATGGCAGGGTAAGAAAAGGCACAACATACACACACTGCTTCCGGCTCTGTTGTGGTGCTGCCAGCCGCTGAGTGGTTTCTGGTGACCACGGTCCCACTCCACCCTGAACCGATCAGTGTCTCTCTTTTTCAGGATAGGATTTTTGGGCCTTGGGCTCATGGGAAGTGGCATCGTCTCCAACTTGCTAAAAATGGGTCACACAGTAACCGTCTGGAACCGGACTGCAGAGAAAGTAAGCATTCGTGGTGGTGCTTGTCAGGCGGGGTGGGACAAACCCTTGACCCTTGGAGTTGGAGTAACTAGTAACTGAGGATAGGAATCTTCCTATTGTCTCCGCTCAGCATTTTGCATGTGTAGAGTAGCCAAGTATAGAACCAAGCTCTATAGTTCAGGCAAGTAAAGATGGAGGTACAGAAGCTTAGGATGTTATTTATAAAAGGATATAAGCTTAGGATGCTGTTTATAAAAAGTAAACACTTAAAAACATACAGGCCTATAAAAAGAAGTGAAATTCTCCCTTCCTTGCCATTAGCTGAGGTAGCTCACGTCAGGTGTTTGTATCCTTTTGTTCATGCACGTGCAAATACATGTGAGTGTGTTAGTAATTCATTGATACCGAATGTGTGGAGATAGATTTATTTCTTCCTTTTGCATGGCTGCACTGTATTCTGTCATTGGGATTGTATTAACAGCACCTTGCAGTAGAGCATTCTGCAGTGATGGAGATGTCCAGGATTTGTCCAGTGTGACACCCACTAGTCGCATGTGGCTCTTCAGCACTCGAATCAATGGCTAGTACGACTTAAGAGTTGAAATTTTAATTTTACATCACTTAAATGTAATAGTCTCCCATGGCTAACGGCAACCAAAGTGGGCAGGACAGGTTTAGAAGTTCTTAACCTAGGGTGGTGGTCCATCACTTCAAGGGTCTGTGCATCCCCTGAAATGGAACTCCAGGTCTGAATGTGCACCTCTGCACTGGAGAGAAGCCATGGCTTCTCCCATCAAGTTCTTATCCAAGAAAAGGTGAAGAACAGTAGTCTGAGTACAAGAAACTAAAGCCCTGTACTCACCAGGAACACAGGAAGAGACTGAGTAAGGACCAGCCTGTTGGGAGCCTGTGTGGCTGAACATGTGCTTACAAAGTGACTGGATGAGCACCCCATGTGCAGCTAGGTGCAGCTGTGGTAGGAGAGTGGTTGCTGAAGGAGGTGGCAGGCCTAATGGATTAGAATTAACAGAAATGTTCTTGGCAAGGTAAAAAAAAAAAAAAAAAAAAAAAAAATCACTCTAATGAAACAAATGCCTTTTCAAGGATAAAAGGAACTGGTTGGAGAGTCAAAGGGTCTGTGGGGGAAAGGGCACTGAAGGCCCTGAAAGCCTTACTGAAGGATTTGGGCTTCAGCTGCTGGGCATTGGGTAGGGGCTGTGGGGACCTAAGTCAGGAGGGTGATCAGGTCCCATCGGCAGTATTGGTTGTGATTCGAGGCAAGGGTAACCAGGAAATGTAGATGCACAGTTGTAGAAGTTGGGAGAGTCAGGGTTTTCCTTATAAGTGCCTTCCCCTTTGATAGAAGTGCCTCTTGCCATCCTGTATTTTGATTGGAAAACCTAAATGTTATGTAAACATGGCCATTCTTTCCAGATTAATTTATGGGAAAGCAGTAAAGCATAGCAGTTAGGAATCTGGTGTGGAATCAGACAGACCTAAATCCAAGTTACAGCCATCCTGCTCACCTTCTTTAGCAACGCTGTTTATCTCCCTAAGTCTCAGAGTTGTCATCTGTGCAAAAGATTAAATGAGATGATGTAAAGTACTCAGCACCATGCTTGGCACAACTTAAGTAGTAAATGTCATCTTTAAAAACTTGTCTAATTCTTTGGGGTGACTGAGTCGGTTAAGCATCTGGCTCTCTTGGCTCAGGTCATAATCTCATGGTTTGTGAGTTTGGCTCCCACATTGGGCTCTGCACTGATAGCGCAGAGCCTACTTGGGAGTCTCTCTCTCCTTCTCTCCCTGCCCCTCCCCAGCTCACATGGGCGGTCTCCGTCTCTCAAATAAATAAACAAACATTTTTAGAAAGCCATCTAATTTTTGACCATCCCTGTAGAATTGTTTTAAACTATCTTGGCAAAAAAAAAAAAAAAAAAAAAATTACTCTCTGGTTCTTCTGGAATAGCTAATGGAAAACATATTTTCAGAAAAGAAAGTAATGAGATCTCTCTCAAGCAAAGTTTAAAACATAAAGCGATATACTAAAAGGCTGAGTTGTTGTGTACCATGATAAAGAAGCACACCCATCAGGTAGGCTGGACATGGACAGCTGGGGCTTCATCTGATAGAGGTGGCTCTGTACGAATCAGTGAGATAGGAGAAAGGTCAGTCAGTAAGTTCTGTTCAGGACAACTGATTGCAAGTTTGGGGAAATGCTACTCTCACCTCCTACCACGTACTAAAATAAATTGAAAATAGACTAAAGTGTACATCAACCAAACGTGCTTATAGCAAATATGATACACACAATAGCTTACAAAAGAAACAATAAACGAAGATATTAAATTTAAAAGGTTCAGTAATTGGAGCACCTGCCTGGCTCAGTTGGTGGAGCCTATGACTCTTGATCTCATCTTCATGAGTTCAAGCCCCACATTGGGCATGGAGCCTATGTAAAAAATTTTTTATGAAATTAAAAAATATGTAAAAGGTTCAATAATCAAGAATAATCAAAATATATATCAAACAAAAAGTTACTGGGTTTGGCTGGTTAAATCATCAAGTAGGGCAGAGTTTTTATGTATTTACGGATGCTTGTTTGTTGTTTTTAAATGATGTACTCAGTGCTGGTGATGTGATACCTTGCCAGTGATCATTATAAATTAACATGGCTCCACTGGAAAGCCATTTGTCTACGTGTATTAAGAACTTGAACACCATTTGGAACCTGTTTATTCTACTTTCGGGGACCTAGATTCAAAACATAAAGGAAAAGAATTGTACATAAAGATATTAGTTGGAGTCACTTTTTTTTTTTTAAGTTCGTTTATTTTGAAAGAGAACGAGCAGGGGAGAGAGGGAAAGAGAATCCCAGGCAGGCTCCATACTTCCCACTGAGCCCAATCCAGGGCTCAGTCTCACAATGGTGAAATCATGACCTGAGCTAAAATCAAAAATCGAATGCTTGATCAGTGGAGCCGCACAGGCGCCCCTGGAGTCATTTATAATTAAAAGCAGGTTTGATAGTGAACTTCGGGAGAGCCATTAGGTAAATTCAGGTGTGTCTCAACGGGATATTCTGCAGCCATCCATTATAAACAATAATTAAGAGTAATGTGGATAAATGTAAATCACACATGATATTAAAAGTTGGTTACAAAATAGGTTCATGTTATTCTAATTACTTCTTTAAATGATTTTGGAAAAGGAAAAAACTGAAATATTGATAATGTTTTGTTATGAGGTGGGTAATTTTAATTCTCAAGGAAGAAAAGTTAAAGCTTTTAGGCACCCAGGAACATCTCGGTAAGGAATGGCAGCCTCCCAGCCCCAGACCTGCTTCCCCAGCACAGTGTGGGTAGCCCAGGACACTGGGCAGGTTTTGCCACAGCCAAGACAGCCACAGAGGGTTGCGGACAGGTGCTATTTACATCCTGTTCTTCAAACAGGAAACCTTTAGCAGACACTTGTTTTGTGCCTACTATGAAGTAGAACTTCGTTCTAGGCACCAGTTATGCAAAAATATGAGACGGTCCTTAAGGGGCCCAATCTACTTCCTTCAAAAAGCTGGACCACCAACTCTGGTGTCCCCAGCTCCTAGCCTCAGCCTCTTCCCTTGAGAGGCCAGCCAGGAGGACTGGGCAGGGTGTCTCTGGCCTGGTTGTTGTATTGGTTGTGCACTGCCTGTAGCTCACATTAGGATCTGTGACTTTTGCAGTGTGATTTGTTCATCCAGGAGGGGGCCCGCCTAGGAAGAACCCCCGCTGAAGTCGTTTCAACTTGTGACATCACCTTCGCCTGCGTGTCAGATCCCAAGGCAGCCAAGGACGTAAGGATCCCCTCTTCTCCCATCATGTTGTGGCCAGGAAAACTGTCTGGCCTCCCTCTCCCCCACCCTATCTCCCCTGCCCATGAGTGAGTATCTATAGCATGTGGGGGAGTTGAATTTCCCATCTGGGGCCATCCCCCATTGTGAAAAATATTTTTGTAAATTGAATACAGACTTCCTTTGATTCAGAACAAAGAATAAAAATGAGGGTCCCTGAGATCTGTGCTGACGAGCCCTGTGTATTCGTATTGCGTCCATGTGCCCAGATCCTCTGTTTAGCTGTGGCTCTATTTGTATGTTTTCACATTTCAAGTACAGTAGTCATCTTGTTAAACTGGTGACTAGTTTAATCCGGGTAAATCCAATGAAACCCAAGAAAATACTGAGGTTATCATTTAAATGGGAGGTTTTTAATAAAAAGGAACACATAAACCCTTTTACAAGATTGTTAGGAACGTACTAGAGGTATTTTTCATTCCTACGCTTTTCACTTGCTTTCCCCCTTTTCAGCCTCAATATTTAGTTCCTAATCAGTAAGTGAGCCAAAAAAGCAACAGAATTCTAACCTGAGGTCTAAGGGGCTCCTGGGCATCTAGCCAAGAGCCTGGGCTATTGCTTCTCCCTTGTGTCTCCACAGCTGGTGCTGGGCCCCAGTGGTGTACTGCAAGGGATCCGCCCTGGGAAGTGCTATGTGGACATGTCAACAGTGGATGCTGACACAGTCACTGAGCTGGCCCAGGTAGCAGCCTCGTTTGTGGTGGCCTTCCAACATCCTTGTGGTTGGAGCCCAAGACTCTAACTGATCACTCCTGTGTGGGCAACTTGGTTACTCTAAAGACAAAAGCAGGGAGAGAAAGAAAGGCCTGTAGCCTTGGGACTAGGTTGTCTTCGCTCTTTACTTTCAAAGCCACAGCTAGTCTGAATAGCCATGAGAGGAGAGGTGTTGCCCAGCTGGGATGGGCATTAGGTCCCAGAGCTGTGAGACCCACAGTGAGAAGCATTCCAGGCAGCTGACAGGACCTTTTTGGTTTAAGCAGCTATCCACATTTGATCCTAGCAGTATTCTTTCCACTAAGCTGCTGGGCCAAGTGGTGACTTCTGGCCCCTCTGTGCCCTGAGGGTGGCTGAAGTCAGAGAAGGGAAGTGTCTGGAGGAGGTATGGTCGGCCACGCCATGAGCATGGTCATGTTTGGTCTTTGTAAGAAATTGCAAGTAAATGGGGGGCAGGTGGGGAGACCTCAGCTTAGCTGCATGCTTCGTATGATTCAGGCATCTGTCTAGGGCCTCAGTGTGGAGGGCCAGGTGTTCCCACTTGAAACCCCAGTGAGGTGCAAGGCCTTCAGAAGCTATGACTTTCCTTTCCAGGTGATTGTGTCCAGGGGGGGCCGCTTTCTGGAAGCCCCGGTCTCAGGGAATCAGCAGCTGTCTAATGACGGGATGTTGGTGATCTTAGCAGCAGGAGACAGGGGCTTGTATGAGGACTGCAGCAGCTGCTTCCAGGCAATGGGGAAGACCTCCTTCTTTCTAGGTAACATGCCTACCCACCCGTCGGGCCACTGCAGGCCCGGAGGCTGGGTGGGCCACATCCCCTCTAGACTGCACTGATGACAGCGTCACTCCCGCACGGCCTCTCTGCCTGGGGCCCCCGTGGGAAGGTTTCCTTTGACTTGCACAGTCAGTGCCTGGAAGGAGGAAGAGCCCGAAGGGTCAGAGCCAGTTCTGTCAGGGGCAGGTGAATGGGGCCTCCCCTGGGTGTAGAGGTGGGTCCGAGCAGGGATGAGGGTGGGCAGAAAGTCCCTGCCCTCAGATTCTTGAGAAGTGACCGTCATTCTCTACCCTGGCCAGGTGAGGTTGGCAACGCAGCCAAGATGATGCTGATCGTGAACATGGTCCAGGGAAGCTTCATGGCCACCATCGCTGAGGGCTTGACCCTGGCCCAAGTGACAGGCCAGTCCCAGCAGACACTCTTGGACATCCTCAATCAGGGACAGTTGGCCAGCATCTTCCTGGACCAGAAGTGCCAAAGTGAGTTGCCTTTGGCCTCTCTTGCATTTTAGTTCTGATAGGAGCTGAGAAACTGAGTCAGGCAGCTCTCACAGAGGAGTCTCTTCTTCAAGGGCTCATTGGGTGTGAAAGACGCACTCTCTTCATTCATTCCATGCCCTTGGTCAGAGGGGGTCCAGAGACCTGGCAGGTGGGATTTGGGGGTACTGGTTGGGAACTTGTCTCTTCAGTGTCCAAGAGGGAGGAAATGCCAGGTGTTGAGGCCTGACAGTACTACGGATAGTTTCTTAGTTAGAGTTTATTCAATTTGCCTGATAAGTGGCTTTCCTTCCTCAGATATCCTGCAAGGAAACTTTAAGCCTGATTTCTACCTGAAGTACA
Source organism: Panthera tigris (assembly GCF_018350195.1). Classification (NCBI taxonomy): domain Eukaryota; kingdom Metazoa; phylum Chordata; class Mammalia; order Carnivora; family Felidae; genus Panthera; species Panthera tigris. The sequence goes on from NC_056675.1 coordinate 37,367,354, forward strand.
TCCAGAAGGATCTCCGCTTAGCCATTGCCCTGGGTGATGCGGTCAACCATCCTACTCCTATGGCAGCTGCAGCCAACGAGGTACCTGCCAGAGGCGAAGCACAACCCTGGCCATCTTCCTTTTGTCTTTACTATTCGCTACCCACCCCACCCCACCCCCCCGCCCATCTTTATTTTGCTTTGTGTCTCATCTCTTGGGGTGGAATCTCAGGTCATTGTTTCTAGACAGGAGCATGTAAAACTGTACACTTCCTTCTTAGCCATGCCTACTTCCCATGTGATTTCTTCGACCTGTGGATTATTCAAAAGTGTATCATATAATTGGAGTTGTCCTACATATCTAATGATTATTGATTACTAATATGTCTCTGTTGTGGTTAAAAAACACATCCTGTATGATTTTTGGTTCTTTAAATTTATTCAGACTTGTTTTGTGGCCCAGCAGATGGTCTGTCTTTGGGTGTGCTGTGTGCACTTAAGAGGACTATGTCCTGCAGATACCAGTTAGGTTGAGGTTGGTAGTTTTTTCGGATCACATTTACTGGCCTTTTTCTCTGGTTCTTTCAGTTGCTGAAAGATCTTAAAATCTCTAACTGTGATTGTGGGATTGTCTGTTTTTCCCTTTGATTTTGTCTATTATCTTTGAAACTCCTGTAATTTTGAAACTCTTAGCATTTATGATGGCCACATCTTCCTTATGAGTTTGCCCTTCTGTTTTTATAAAATGTCGCTTTCTGGTCTTTGTCTTGAAGCCTATTGCCCAGTTTTACTATAGGTGCTATTGTTTTTATATTTTTTTTAATATTTATTTATTTTTGAGAGAGAGAGAGAGAGAGAGAGCGAGTCAGGGGAGGGGCAGAGAGAGAGGGAGACAGAGAATCCCAAGCAGGCTCCACTCTGTCAGCGCAGAGCCCAATGTGAGCCTTAAACTCACGAATCATTAAATATGACCTGAGCTGAAATCAAGAGTCAAACGCTTAACCAAACTGAGCCACCCAGGTGCCCCATTGTATATTTTTTTCCATTCATTTGCTTTCAGTTTGTGTTTTTATACTGTATCTTTTGTATACAGTCTGTCATTGGAGCTTGGATTTTTACCCATTCTGAAAGATTCTGCCTATTAATTGGGGTGTTTGGTCATTTACATTTTTTTGAATGACAACTTTATTAAGCACCTACACATGCACTTTTTGAAAAGCTGTTTGGAAGTGTAGCCTTAAAAAAGCTGAGCACTATTTCTTTACTGTAGAGCTACAATAAAAACTACATTTGTAGCGCGCCAGGTAGTTCAGTTGGTTAAGCATCTGACTTGGCTCAGGTCATGATCTCCCACTTTGTGAGTTCAAGCCCCACGTTGGTCTCTCTGCTGACAGCTCAGATCCTGCTCCGGATTCTCTGTCTCCCTCTCTCTCTGCCCCTTCCCCAAGCACATGTGCTCTCTCAAAAATAAACAAACATTTAAAAAAACAAAAAACAAAACTCTACATTTTGTGTAAAACACATAAATTCATTTATTTTAGAAGCTGTATCTTCCAAGTGCTAAAAAAAGGATATGCATCACTCAAGTTAATTAGAAGTCTCCAGTGGCTTGTTCCAGTGAAGAAGTAAAGAAACACGGTTCTGGGGCGCCTGGGTGGCTCAGTCGGTTGAGCGTCTGACTTCAGCTTAGGTCATGATCTCACGGTCTGTGAGTTCAAGCCCCGTGTCAGGCTCTGTGCTGACAGCTCGGAGCCTGGAGCCTGCTTTGGATTCTGTGTCTCCCTCTCTCTCTGCCCCTCCCCCACTCATGCTCTGTTTCTCTCTCTCTCTCTCTCTGTCTCTCTGTCAAAAATAAATAAACATTAAAAAAAAGGAAAAAAGAAACACAGTTCTGCTCTTTTCAGACCTACCTTTTCATAATCTGTAATCTTCTGTCCCTGAATTCTGTGTTTTCTGTCCCTTCCTTGTCTGCCTGAACATGCCAGAGTACTTACTTCACTTTTTCAGGTTGCAGTACAATTTCGGGTTACTCATGTTTGTTTTATCTTGGATTCTCTCTTAGCAGCGGACTTATTTTTGTATTTTGTATGATTTTTTTTGTCAACAAGCTTGTCTTTAACTGAAGTCAGTTCTAAAGGGTTCTATGTGTGGTTTGTGTTGGCAGGTTTCTCTGTGAGGTGATTTCTGACTTGCCTCTGCCCTGAGTCTACAGGATTTGTTGGCTTGAAAACAAATATTTTAGTTAATTTCTCAATGGAACGTGGTGCTATCTGGCCATTTGGATGGTGTGAATTTAGGCTCCTCACTGGTGCTTACTGTTCAGGATCTTAAGGTTAACTAGTCCAGTAACATTTAGTCCTTTTCTTAAAGTCTGTTAATGTATGGTCAGATTTGGAGCCACCGTTTTATCATTTGATTGCTGCTTATCTCTTCTGGCTTTTGACTGTCCTTCCTATTTTACTGCCTTTTGGATTATTTGAATCTTTTTTAGAATTCCATTTTACCTACTGTCTTCTTAATGACGCATTGTTTCTGTTTTATCTTTGCTCTAGGGATATCAATATGCAAGAATATGCAATATCCTTAAACTTCACGGTCTACTTAGAGTTAATCTTGTACCTCTTCACATACAACATAGATACATTTCCATTTCCCTCCCCCTCCACCTCCTCCTTTAAGGCAGGGTTTCTCAACCTGGGCACAATGACATTTTGCTGTGGGAGCCATCCTGTGCTTACAGGATGTTTAGCAGCATCCCTGTCCTATACCCACTGGAGGCCAGCAACACCCCCTCAGTTGACACAATGTCTGTAGACGTTGCCAAATGTCCAGTGGGGGCAAAACAATCCCTGGTTGAGAACCCCTGCTTTAGGGTACAGATGTCCTCTGGGTTACATCTGCCTTTGTTTTAAACATACGGTCAACGTTGGAATGTTTTAAGTAGTCTTACGTATTTTATTTTAACGAAGAGAGAAAATAATTGTGTATTTCTCTTATTTACCATTTCCAGGGCTCTTCATTCTTTTCTAAAGAATTGAATTTCTCTCTGGGATTGTTTCCTTTCAGCTGGAAGAACTTGCTTTAGCATTCCCTGTAGTGCAGGTTTGCTGGCAATGATTGGTTTTCTTGTATCTGAAAAGGTCTTATGGAGCCTTCGTGTTGAGTTGACAGCTACACCTGAGCTGTAATGGACACTTAACTATGGTGGCTTCAGCTGGACTGTTTGAAAAAAGACAAAAATGCAGCTTGTATGGGGGAACCTTGTGTTCAACTGCATTTCCTCAGTGTGCCTGGATGCCATACTGCCTTTGTCGAATGGCTTTTTCATTCTCTTCACACTCATTCATAAAATTCACCTAGTGTCTCTGGAGTGGCTGTTGATTGCCAGGCACTATTCTAGGCTCTGGGGACGTGTTCAGGAGCAGCCCGTTCCCTCCCTTGTGGCGCTTACATGTTAATGGAAAGAGGCACAAGACAGGCAGATAAGTATTTGAACAAGAGTCTGTAAAGGTCAGAAGTACGAGTAAAATACAGCAGAGTGAGTGAAGCGGTGCGGCCACTGTCTCAGGCTGCTCGGGAGAGGCCTCGGAGCTGACTGGGAAGGGGCCAGCTGTGCTGAGGGAAAAGCATCCCACGCAGAGGGAAGGACGAGGATAGCGGCCCAGAGCATAACACAGGAAGACCCTGGAGGTAGGAAGGGACGTGATTATAATTGCTAACAATGCTCTAAGCACTTTACCTCCTCAGTCCCTTTAAACCTCATGATAAAACCTTGTCACCTTCTCCATGACATCAAGTAGTAGTGGTGACGGCAAAGAAACACTGAGGCACCTGGCTCAAGATCAGTGGGGGGCCTGGGTGGCTCAGTCGTTTAAGCGCCCAGCTTTAGCGCAGGTCCTGATCTCACAGCTCGTGAACTCTAGCCCCGCGTAGGGCTCTCTGCTGTCCGCACAGAGCACCCTTCAGATCCTCTGTCCCCCTCTCTCTGCCCCTCCCCTGCTTACACTGTCTCTCAAAAATAGATAAACATTTTTTTATTTAAAAAAAAAAAAAAATCAGTGTGGGGGTTGGCCAGGAGTTGTACCTAGATAGCCTGGACTCCAAAGGCTGCCTGCCGCCTGCCTGCCTGACCACATCTAGAGCTGCCTCCAGGAAGCAGATTGTGTTTTTAAGTCAGCTCTGTGGACAGAGTGTGAACCTATCTCCTTTTTTTTTTTCCAGGTGTACAAAAGAGCCAAGGCACTGGACCAGTCTGACAACGACATGTCTGCCGTGTACCGAGCCTATATACACTAAGCCCTCGATACCCCATCCCTGCCCCCCAAGTCTTCCCTCTGGCCCCTCCTCCTCACATGGGGTTGGGGTCCTGGGACTTAGCTCTGGACCAGTCCACCTGTCTCCATCTCCTTTTCTACAGACTTTGAGACTTGCCATCAGCACAGCACACAGCGTCACCCCTCCCCTGGAGGTCCTGGGGAGGGGAGGGGTGTCAGCAGGATTGGCCTTTGGGAAAGCTCTTGAGCTGGGCACTGGCCCCGGACTAGGTGGCTGTGTGTTCACACACACACACACACACACACACACACCCTACACACCACACACTGGCTCTCACCCCAGGATAGAAGCTGCCCAGAAACTGCTGCCTGGCTTTTTTTTCCTCCTGAGCTTGTCTTATCTCAGACCCTTTCCAGTAGAGGAACTAGAATCAGCAGTGAGAACTGGAAGCCTTCCCACTGCTGCCGTCCCTCAGAGCAAAGAGGCTGTGGTTACGTCCACGTCCCCCCACTGGATCCCCCATGTGAGAGAGAGGCTCTGGGTCAAGATGAGCCAGCACCGACTCCAAACAGAGGGTCCCCATGGGCCCTCCAACCTCAGGTGACCAGCTGATGAGGATTGTCATATTTAAGCTACCAATGTGCAACCAACTCTCCGTAAATGCCTTTGTGAACTGAAAAGAGATTGGCAAAGTTGAGCGAACACAGAGCTCTGGCTCTCCAGGGAGAGCAGCAAATCGCCAGCACGTTAGGTGAGCCTCACAGAAGCCTGCTCTCCTCGCCGCTCTTGAGCACCTGTCCCAGAAGTCGCCATCACTGCAGAGCCCTGGGCTGGGATCAGACTTCCTCACTTTGGTGTAGGGGGAGCTCACTCCTCACCAGGCTCTTAGTATTTGGATTTGCATTCCAGCCCTTGGGAAGGGGATCCTGAGGGCCACCAGGGAGGAGCAAAGAGGGAGGAGAGTGGGGTTCCTTCCTGTTTCCGTTATGCTGCAGACTCCACCTGGAGCCACTCTGACTGGGTCCCCTCACAGCAGTCCCATCCTCTCCAACCTGCTCCTGCACATGTTCCCCACCTGCCTACCTTTTCATTCTCCCTTCCTCCTCTTCTTCCCATGGAGACAGTGTTTCTGTCCCTTCTTTGGCCCAAACCCAGCCTGACCAACGATGGCCATTTCTTAGGCTCAGCTCTTGAAACAGGATCGAGTGTCTTCACTTCAGCCAGAAGCATAGCCTTCAATGCTTCCAGGGCCCCAGGGTCTTTTGGGAGGGAAGAGAACTGAACCTGACCCAACCTGAACTAACTGACCTGAAGAGGTAGATCTAAGACATCTTTGAGACCCTAACATTTCTCCTTGGATAGGGGACCAGAGGGACTTGCGATGTGGTATAAAAACAAGGAGAAGTCACCCAAAGGATGTCCATGTTCTCTCCCTCTATATGGGTTGAATTTTCCAAAGTTATACTTTGCAGGTCAGCATTTCTAGTGAATATATATAATGAGGAGACCACACTGGTGTGGGCCCCTCCCCCTCACAAATTTGGCCCTTTTCCACTGATAGAACCCAGGCTAGGGGATCTCAGAAGACATAGGGGGGAGGGCAGGGAAGATGCCTGCGGGTTTTTGGCATAATTTCACTGGGATTTGGAATTCTTTTCTGTCTGAACACAAAGCCTGTTCTAGTCCTAGCCGGACACTCGGGGTTGGGGGTGGGAGGGTGGGGGTGGGGGAAGATGCTGTAATGAAACTGGTTAGTCAATGTTGTCTTAATATTGTTGACAATTCTGTAAAGTTTCTTTTTATGACTATTTCTGTTTAAGCTATTTCACCTTTGTTTTGAAATCCTTCCCTTTTAGAAGAAAATGTGACACTTGTGAAAAAGCTTGTAAGAAAGCCCCTCTTCCACCATCCCTTTTTTTTCCCCTTTAAACCTACTTTAAATGACAAATCTTCTAGGTAATTAAGGTTGTGAATTTTTATTTTTGCTTTGTTTTTAATGAGCATTTGTCTTTCAGAATAGGATTGTGTGATGTTTAAATGGCAAAAACAAAACATGATTTTGTGCAATTAACAAAAAAAGCTACTGCAAGCAAAATAAAACGTTTCTTGGTAACACAACTGTGACTGATTACCTCGGCAGTGGCCTGTGCCCAGACCCAGAGCGCTGTGTGGTGGAGGGAGGAGGGCCGGGAGCACCAGAGCGGCCCCGCAGCCCTCGCGCCGGGACTGCGCCGTGACTGCCTGGTTATCCGGCTCGTTCCTCCTGGACCAACGGAACTCGCGAGCTCCGCGGGAGGAGGGCGAGGCCGAGCAGGAACAGGCTGCCACGCCGGCCAACCGCCGGGCGCGGCGAGAGCAAACCATCCCTCTGGCCAATCAGTGTGCGCAAGCGGAGCAGGGCGCCCTATCAGGGCCGGGGAGGGGCGGGACAAGTGGCCGAAGGGCTCCAGCGGCAGAGCGGCGGTGGACGCGGCGCCCGAGCGCAGAGCGCTCGCGGTGGGTGCCAGCGGCAGCCTGGGAGAGCCGGAGCAGGCGGGTTCGCGCAGCCGCCAGCCTCGATTCGGAGCGCAGCTCGGCCGGTCGGCGGCGGGAGAGGCGGCCCGGGGGCGGGGCGGACGCGCGTGCGGCCAATCGGCAGCGGGGGTGGGCCCGGGTGCTGCTAGCGCACTGACGGCCGGTGCACCGAGCCTCGAGCTGACGGCGGGTGCCTGACGGTCGCTGGGCGGCGAGCGGCGGCGATGGCGACCGCGATGGCAGCGACGGCGGCGGAGCGAGCGGTGTTGGTGAGGCGCGCGGCCAGGGCAGGGTGGAGCCGGGGGCGGTGGGCCCGGGAGGCTGACAGTCGGCCTGTGCCCGCAGGAGGAGGAGTTCCGCTGGCTGCTGCACGACGAGGTGCACGCCGTCCTCAGGCAGCTGCAAGACATCCTCAAGGTAAGGCGCCTGGCAGGCCGGCCCAGCAGCGGCTCTTTCCCGGGCCGATGCCCCTGCCTTCCGAGCGCCTCCTGTGGGCGCGATGCGCGGTGTGCAGACCAGCCCCTGCCTCGGGGGACTGGGAGTCCAGTCGGGGTACCAACACATGATTGTCCACTTAATCACAGGCAGCTGTGTGAGCGCAGTGCGTCGGGCGTGGAATGAGCTCCCGGGCGGGGAGTCGGGGTCAAGGAAGGCTTCCATTGAAGCTGTTATCTCAAGGTCTCCAGCATCATACTCAACATCTGGGGGGCTCCCTTTCGCAAAAAGATTGCAGTACCAGCCTCACAGGGCTATTGTGAAATAAGTCAACTCACAGAAATGTCCAGACATTGCCTGGTAGGGCAGAAATTGCGAGTTGTCATGACTACTAACATTTTCTGACTCTGTCCCCACACCCAAGCGTCTTTTTTTTCCCTTTTTTTTTTTTTTTAATTTACATCCAAGTTAGCATATAGTGCAACAATAATTTCAGGAGTAGATTCCTTAATGCCCCTTACCCATTTAGCCCATCCCCCCTCCCACAACCCCTCCAGTAACCCTCTGTTTATTCTACATATTTATGAGTCTCTTATGCTTTGTCCCCCTCCCTGTTTTTATATTAGTTTTGTTTCTCTTCCCTTATGTTCATCTGTTTTGTCTCTTAAAGTCCTCATATGAGTGAAGTCATATGATATTTGTCTTTCTCTGACTAATTTCACTTAGCATAATATCCTCCAAACCAAGCATCTTAACCAAGCCAGGAGGCCATCTCTCTGTTCTATATCCTGGAGTTGGGCTTGAGGCAAGTTTCTGGGGAATGTGGAAGGAACAGCTATCCATCCACTCTGGTAGGACCTGAAACCCAGGTGAGGGCGGAAAGGCCTGAGAAATGGGAAGGTGCCCTGGAGGCTTGGATAAGGTGCTCCGGTGAGACCAACCCACTTGACCCTCCCCTGGCCAACCTAGGAAATGGGGCTTCTGGAAAGACCGTTGAACTGGATTGGATGAACTTTACCCTAATCCCCTCTGCCCTTCCAGGAGGCCTCTCTCCGCTTCACTCTGCCCTGCTCTGGCACCGGCACGGAGGGTCCTGCCAAGCAGGAGAACTTCATCCTTGGCAGCTGTAGGTGAGCAGGGGCTGAGCAGAAATGAGGGTGATGAAGCTGCTTGTGAGGGGGACACCTGGGATCCCTCCAGGAGAGGCTGCATAGCCAAGGCCCAGCGGGCCATCCTGGGACAGCCAGGGGCAAGCTGCCGGGAGGGCCAGGTGGTGGGAGAGGGCAGCCACAGGCACTGCTCTGACCCCCACGTGTTGCAGCACAGACCAGGTGAAAGGCGTGCTGACTCTGCAAGGGGACGCGCTGAGCCAGGCGGTGAGTCCCCCAGCCCCTCTCCCCTTTCTCTGTTGCTGGAGGATCCAGCAGGAAAGAGTATGGGAGCCTCCTGCTGGCTCTGCCACCAGTTGGCTGTGTGACCCTGGGCAGGATCCTTGACCTCTCTGGGCCTCAGTTTTCTCCCTTGTAAAATACTCCCCCCACCCCTCAGCAGCCTCCTCATGGAATTGGCATGTGGCTTCTGTGTGAGGTGCCGAAGGGGGATGTTTGCACACGGCCCAGCCCTGAGTCTGGGCCCAGTGAAGCGTGGGCAGCAGCGGGATTAAGCTGGCCCCAATTCAAAGTGAAATCGGCCAGCATCTGAGCTCCGTTGGTGCCAGGCACCAAGATGTGGGGGAAGGTGCCTCTCCTCCAGTAGTGGGTGGGTGCTCAGTCCATTGGCCTGTACCCATGTTCCCTTTTGCCCACAGTCACAGCTACTCCTGGCTGAGGCCACCTTCCCCTTTCTGTTTTCCCTTTCATTTCTTTGTGGTTCCTCTTGGGCCCGAGTTCCTGTTTCCTGACCTCCCTGTTCACACTCCAAATGGCCACTGTGCTGGGAGACCTTCTGCCCTGTGGAATGACGGGGGCCCGAACCACCCCACACACCCCATTTCTGGCCCCCTGCTCAAGGGCTCAGGGTGGCCAAAAGCAGGAGGGTGTCATCCTTCTGCTTATCCACTCTTGCCCGTCAGGATGTGAACCTGAAGATACCCCGGAACAACCAGCTGCTGCACTTCGCCTTCCGAGAAGACAAGCAGTGGAAGCTGCAGCAGGTAGTTGGGCCCTTCCCCTACTGGGGCTCAGGCCACAAGGGCAGGCCGGGGCAGGCCTGAGAGGCACTGAGGGCTCCAGGCTGGCCATGGGGATTTGAAGCCGGAGCAAGCCTGGAAGGGTGTTTCCTAGTAGCAGAGCTGGGGCAGGCAGTGCCTGGGGCTCCAGAGCCTAGCCTTGAAGGAGGTGGAAAACCTGTCTGTAGGCCCCAGGGCCCCAGCAGGAACCACTGGGGTCCTCTGGAGCCAGGAACTCCCCTTCCCAGAGCCTCCAGGGGGCTTCTGATGGCTCCTGGAGACAGAGTCCATGTTCCCTACAAGCTCCTGTGTGATTGGATTGATCCAAGCCCCTTCCCCTCTCACTGGACACCAGCTGGTCTCCACCTCAGGGCCTTTGCCCATGCTCGGCTCTCTGCTTTTCTTGTCACTTGGGTGATCCTCAAGAATCACTTCCCTGGGGCCTCCCTTGACCTCCATCCATCAAAAGAGGCTCCCCCCTCCCCCATCCAGCAGAGTCACCCTCTTTCCTTGTGCAAGTCAGTCTTTTTATCTTAGGCCTTTACTCTGCGATCACCTGCCCTCCTTTAGAAGGTGAGCTGTGTGACAGCAGGCCTGCCACAGTCTTGCCATGTGCCCAACACCCAGCCAGGACCTGGCATTCAGAGGACACGGAGCTGGCAGCTGGTGGGGAGAGGGCAGGCAGGCGGTTCCCACCCCACCCCTCCAAGGAGAATGGCTCCTCATCGTGATGACTGAGGCAGGAACTGCCCACCGAGAGATGAAGTTGGCATCTCTTCCTCTTGAGGCCCAGCCCGCTGACCTCTCGATGGGCACTGTTTTCAGATCCAGGATGCCAGGAACCATGTAAGCCAAGCCATTTACCTCCTTGCCAACCGGGATGAAAGCTACCAGTTCAGGACGGGAGCAGAGGTCCTCAAGGTGAGCTGCCAGAAGGGACAGGAGAACTAGGTTCCCTCCCCCTGGCCCTGACCAGGCCCCTGGAGAATTCTGCCCCCACATCCTCAGGCGCAGCTGATGGCCCACCCATCACCTCTCAACGCACCCGTGTCCATCCAGCTACAGTCAAATGATTCATATCCCAGGTTCCAGACTCAGATTGAGATTCTGATTCCAGGGCCTCCGCTGTAAGCTGTGCAACCTCAGGTTACTTTCTTAGTCATTCGATGCCTCAATAGCCTCACCTATAGAGGGGGGACTCACTGCAGTGACGACCAGTTGTGATGATGCAGGTAAAGTAGCCTCTAGCAAATGCTCAGGAAGTGCTCAGCTACTACTAGTAGATGCTAGTAGTCACATGACTAGCACTAGAGGAACTCCTATAATTAGCAAAGGGAATCCACATGGTTTGCAGGGACCAGCTGCGCTCATATGCCCCAAACTCATGCTTTAAACTCTGTCCCTGATTTGCTATGTGTCTTCAGGTGATTCACTTTCCTTCTTTGGACCTCTGTGTTCTCATATGAAAACTTACAACTAATGGCCTAAGGTCCCTCCCAGAACTGTGACCACCCTGGGGACAGGGGGTGTAGTCCCCATGCCTCCACCCAGATTTGCCTTTCCTGGAAGCAAGGTCACCCCCATGCCCATGGCAATAGCTGGAAGCAGTGGAAGTTGGGGCTCTGAGGAGTCCAAGCAAGAGTTTTAGTCATGGCAAAGGAAAAGGATGAGTTCCAGATGGTTCCACTGTTCACTAGCCATGTGACCTTAGCACTTGGGACCTTCTCTTTCCTCAACTGTGAAAATGGGGCTGGTACCCCAGGCTAAGACCTGAACCTAGCCGTGCCATCACTGTCCCTGGCTCCTTGCACCCAAGCTGGATTCAGGCCCCTTCTTCTAAGCTCCTTCATTGCCTGTACCCCCATCCACAAAGCCCTCATGCCCCTGAGACTGACGCTCAGGATCTCCCATGTTCCATTCCCCACTGAACCAGCACCCAAGATCCCATGCAGTAGAACCTGCTGGATAGGTGGTCACCACTGCAGACGTCCTACCCCCACCCTCAGCTGGAACCCCAGTACCTGCACCTTAAACAAGCCCCACACAGCAGGGGTTCAGGCCTTGAGACCGTGAGCACCCAGGGCAGGAGCTGGGAGCTTCCATGACTTTGTCACGCTCTGATGTGGGAGGGGAGGGGCTGCCCTCGAAGCAGCTCTGACCAGCCCCCTGCCCACAGCTGATGGACGCTGTGATGCTGCAGCTGACCAGAGCCCGCAACCGGCTCACCACCCCGGCTACCCTTACTCTGCCTGAGATCGCTGCCAGTGGCCTCACGGTCAGTGCCTTAGTCCAGCCCCTGCTCCAGGAGAGGGAATCCCCACTGAGGAGCCCAGCTTGCCCCTGGGAGGGACACGGGTGTGAAGGGGCCCTGGAAACCCCGAACTGCTGTCTGAGTCCTCTGTCTATGCAGTTTTCTGGGACAAGGTCCTTGGCTTCCACCCTGCGTCCCCCAAATGCTCCTAGTCTGCATCAGTGCTTCTCAAGCCTGGTGCAGAAAGCCACCCAGGACACCTCGGAAAAGTCTAGAAGCCCCAGTGCCTGGGTTGGGGAATGGGGTTGCCCAGGTGGTTCTGGGAGGCCAGCGCCTGCGCGACCCTCGTCCGACCTTGCCCGGTGCTCGTCCCCAGCGGATGTTCGCCCCTGCCCTGCCCTCTGACCTACTAGTCAATGTGTACATCAACCTCAACAAGCTCTGCCTCACCGTGTACCAGCTGCACGCCCTGCAGCCCAACTCCACCAAGGTGAGGGAACCCCACCCGCCCCCACGTGCCTGGCAGCCTCCAGGGCCTGACCAGCCTCCAGGGCCTGACCGGGTCTGGTCCCCTTCTTTCCTAGAACTTCCGCCCAGCTGGAGGCGCCGTGCTCCACAGCCCTGGGGCCATGTTGTAAGTATGCTGCCGGGGAGCACCCTGCCCTCCCCAACCCTTTGCACCTTGGGGCCTGGGGGGCCAGGCTGGTCAGCACCCCCCGCCCAGGGGAGACCCTCCCCTCTCCCCACAGCGAGTGGGGCTCCCAGCGTCTGGAGGTGAGCCATGTGCACAAGGTGGAGTGTGTGATCCCGTGGCTCAACGATGCCCTAGTCTTCTTCACGGTCTCCCTGCAGCTCTGCCAGCAGCTCAAGGATAAGGTGGGCCACGGGGGACTGTGGGGTCGGGGGGTGGGCCTCCCTCTCAGACACATTGGGCCAGCCAGGTGGCAGGCTGCTAAGCCTTTTCATTTTGGGGGGATCCTAAGGGCTCTGGTCATACCTCCAAAGCACCCCCAAATCTCCACCGTACCCTCCACACACACCCAGCAGATGGGCCACAACGTTGCCGAGCAACAGTACCCTCTCCCTAACAAATTGCCCTTGGATGACCTTGAAATCTCACCCGGGTCACAGGGTACAGCAAGGGAGGCTCCCTAGCACCAGCACTCACCATGTCCCCCCACCTCTCTCCCTCTCCAGATCTCCGTTTTCTCCAGCTACTGGAGCTACAGGCCTTTCTGAACAGAACCCCCAAGAGTCTGTCCACCTGGGAAATGGCCCTTGTCCCTCTCATCTATCCCCTCTTGGAGTGTTGGCCAGAGCCGGGCAGCATGGGCTATTTATTTTCGTCTTTACCCCATCCTGCCCATCATATTTGCACAGATGGAAATGAACACTGGAATCACTGAAAAGAAGGGACGAAGGCTTGCTTTTCATTTTGCGGAGGGGGGTGGTCAGGAAGGCGGAGCAGAGATGTGGCCCACATTCCAAACCCTCCCTCCCTGCAGGCAGAAACCTTTGGACTCTGGGTGGGGCCAACCCCAGGGCTCTCCTTCCGCCTCCTTTTTCTGCTTTCTGAGCTGCCCTTGGATGGTGAAGGGTAGCCACGCACACCCCCTCCATGGAGGGTGAGGAGTGGGTGGCGACCCTAAACTGTGAGTTAGGAGAGCAGACAGAAGCCACCCACCGTGAGCTGTGGTGTCCTAGAATGCGTTTGCTCAGCATCCCTGACAAGGCCTCTAGGAAATAAAGATCACCCGACTTTACCTGGAGCGTCTGTCTGTCTGAGTGAGGACCAGGCTGGGGATCCCTGATACTCAGGACCTGAGTGGGGTACCCAGTGACTGAGCCCTTGGCCTCCCCACACCACCTTTGAGGGGGTCCTCCGGGCTGCCAAGGGGCTGAGTGGGATGGGAACAAGGGTTCTGCCTGGGGGTCCCGGCCCCTGAGTTGGGCCCCAGCTTCCCCTCCCATGGGCAGTCGCTGGTGACTCAGGGTCTGGTGGCCGTCGTGTAGGCTGAAAGCTGTGAGGGAGCAGGTGGGCATCTGGATAAAGCAGTGAGTTCCCAACTGCCCACCCCTTGACGGGAGGCTCAGAACACACTCCAGACTCAGGTTCTGGACAAACAAGGCATTGTTCCTGTTGCCCAGCAGGACACATGGGCAGAGGGGCTGGGGGGCTCGGTGTGTTAAGGTTCCAGGGCCAAGTTATCCACACCCCTGCGGTGTTCCTACAAGAGAGGCACAGGAATCAGCTGGGCTTCACTCATGTGTCCTCTGCCTGCCCCCTGTCCACAGGAGGCCCAGCACCCTCGTCTCCCCAGTGCACTTCCAGGCTGCCCCTCGCACCTGCCCAGCCCAGGAGGCCAGTGGGGCTCACCTGATCGGGGCTCACCTTCTGGGATCTGGAGGTGCGGCGGCTGCAGCAGCTATAGCAGCAGCAGTGGATGCAAACAAGCAGCAGCAGCAGCAACACAGTGCCTGGAGTGGGGGCGGGGGGGGGGGGCAGTGACAGGTGTCCAGAGAGGGTCCTGGCCACGTCTGGGTCAGGAGGTGCGGGGGGGAGGGCGGGGCAAAGGCCAAGGCCACACTCACCAAGGAAGATGAGAAAGATGATGAAGGCAGCAGTGTCCCACCTGGACTGGAACAGCTGACCGCTCCTCAGTTTCCCCAGCACTTCCTGGGCCGTGGTCTCCAGCTCCTTCTCCAGGTCTTCTGCCAAGGCCATCTCAGCTCCAGCCTTCTGGGTACCACCAGCCCCCAAGGGGCTGCCTCAGAACTCAGCCAGACCTCTCACAGCCCAGCCCCTGCCCTGCCCCTGCCCCTGCCCCCTCCCACACCAACACCCCCAAACCCCTGCCTGGTCCCCTCCCACCACCCCCCGCCCCGCGCCCCCAGCAACTCCGCGCCCAGACTCCTACCAGCCTCCAGGCTCCCCCAGTCAGCCAGTTGCCAGGTCCTGAGAACACAGGCTACTTCCTGCTTCCGGATCCGCAACCCAAGATAGCTGCTACCTGAGGCCTTGGCACCTTGGCAACCAGCCCCACCCTTCCTAGGGGCGGCTAGCCTCCAGGGGGGTGGAGCCTGTGCCCTAACAGGTGTGCTTACAGCTTCCCAACAGGAGCAGGTGCTGCGGGACCCAGGAAGGTCCCCACGGGCCTGTAAGCCTCTTCACTCGGGGATTTTTCACTGTTTTCTCAACAGGCCAGACAGGCAGCCTGGAACACAGTATGGCCTGGGCCTCTGTTGACTTGAGTGAAGAGAGACAGACAGGAGGGAGGGACAGGGAGGGAAAAGTGGTTTCCATTTCCCCTCCACTGGGCAGATGGCATGTGCCTGGCACCATACTAGGAGTCTTTGTGGTCCTTGTCTCCTCTGTTCTAATCCTCAGCGTGGTCGTTACAAAAAGATGATTATCCTCTCTCAAATGACCTCTTCCCCTGGAACTTGGGGCCTGGGGCCCCGACCCTGTCCAGAAAGGCAGCTCTCACTCTCCCTTCTTTCAGTGCAGACGTGTCCAGGCCCACCAAGGGCCAGACACTGCTCAGCACTTGAGGTTGGCCGTAAACCAAGTGGACACAATATCTTAATTCTTGTGGTGCTTGTGGTCTAGCAGGGGAGAACGTGTCAGCTGATGTCAGGCTCCGCACCTAACACCATCCATTCATTTCCTGATTTGTCCTCAGGGCAAGCCTCAACTGGCATCACTGTCCTTTCCACTCACAGATATGAAAGGTGTGGCCTTGAGAAGCTCAGCGACCCGCTCAAGTCGCACACCTAAGGTGCTCCTTCTCTGTCACTGCTGTGACATACGACCACGCACTTCATGGCTTCAAACCATACAAATTTATTGTCGTAGGGTTCTGGAGATCAGAATCTATAACAGGTCGGCAGGGCTGTGTTTCTTCTGAAGGCTCGAGGGGACAGTCCGTTCCTTGCCTTTTCTGGCTTTCTGGTGGCCACGCCCACTGGTCATGCCAGTCTCTGCCTCCATGATCATATATCCTCTGGCCCTGACCCGCCTGACCTCTCTGCTACAAAGACCGACCCCTGTGATTACATTGGCCCACAGGATAATCCCACCCTCTGAATCCTTAGTCACATTCTGCAAAGTCCCTTTTGCTGAGTAAGTTACCATACTCTCTCAAGGGTCCGGGGATTAGGATGGAAACATCTCTGGGGGCCATGATTCTGTCAGCCATCCCCACAGTGAGCAGAGAAGCCAGAACTGGGGCCCAGGCATTTAGACCCCAGAGCCCTTCCCCACCACATTCTGGGGCTCCTGTCCTGGGTCCCCTTCTTCCACCCTACCACCCCTCCGTCCTATTCCAGATCTCAGACGGCTGTTGCAGGAGCAGGGGAGTTTTGAAACAACTAGAGTGTTACTGCAGAAGGAAAGGAGGAGGGTGCAGTTTGAGGTAGTTCCTCAAACACTCACGCATGGTGGGGGGGGTGGGGGCGGTGCCTGGATGGCTCAGTCGGTTGAGGATCTGACTCTTGATTTCAGCTCAGGTCACGATCTCACGGTTCTTGAGTTCGAGCCCCGCATCAGGCTCTGTGCTGACGGCGTGGGGCCTCCTTGGGATTTTCTGTCTCCCTCTCTCTCTGCCCCTCCCCCTATTGTGAGTTTGCTCTCTCTCTGTCTCTCTAAAAACTAAATAAATACTAAAAAAAAAAAAGTTAAGGGGCATTAAGGAATCTACTTTCGAAATCTTTATTGCACTATATGCTAACTAGCTTGGATGTAAGTTAAAAAAGTAAAATTAAAAAAATTTTTTTAATTTTTTTAAACATTTATTTGTTATTGAGAGACAGGCAGAGCATGAGCATGGGAGGGGAAGAGAGAGGGTGAGACACAGAATCCGAAGCAGGCTCCAGGCTCTGAGCTGTCAGCACAGAGCCGGACGCGGGGCTCAAACTCACGAACTGTGAGATCATGACCTGAGCTGAAGTCGGTCACCCAACCAACTGAGCCACCCAGGCACCCCAAAATTTAAAAATAAATAAATAAATAAATAAATAAAAATAAAAAAATTAAAAGTTACACATGGTGATTGCATATGGCCTAGCAATTCAGCTCCTAGGTATAGATAGACCCATGAAAATTGAAAACAAGTTCTCAAAGACTTGTACACAAGTGTTCACAGCAGCACCGATCACAAGAGCCAAAAGGTGGAAACCGCCCCAGCGCCTGTCAGCCGATGATGAATAGATGACCACCACCAGGTAATTTGTCCATACAGTGGGATGTCATCCAGCCTCACAAAAGGAAACAGTGACACCCGCTACAACACGGATGAACCTCCAAAACGTGACGCTCAATGAAGGAGACCACACACAAAAGACCACATGGTGTGTAGGTCTGTTTCTGTGAAATGTCCAGAACAGGCAAATCCATAGAGACAGGAAGTAGTTAGTGGTGGCCAGGGGCTGGGAGAGGGGGGAAGAAGGGGAGTGACTGCTTAGTAGTGATGGGATTTCCTTTGGGGTGATGAACATGTCTTGGAACAGGATGAGGTGGTGTTTAGCCACATTGTAGGTGTACTAAATAGTGATCTGCCACTTACCTACCTGTTCTCTTTAGAGTGGATAATGGTTAATTTTATGCAAATTAATTGTATGCAAATTTTGCCTAAATTATGTATCTATACACACACACACATATATATATATATATATATTTTTTTTTTTTTTTTAAATAGGCTCTATGCCCAAAGTGGGGCTTGACTCACAACCCCAAGACCAAGAGTCACATGTTCTACTGACTGAGCCAGCCGGGTGCCCCTTTACCGCAATTTTATTACTTTGTTAAGAATTTTTTTAAGTTTATTTATTTATTTTGAGAGACAGAACGCAAGAAGGGGTGGGGCAGAGAGAGAGAGAGAGACAATCCCAATCAAGCTCTGCAGTCAGCAAGGAGCCCAACATGGGGCTCAAACTGACAAAACTGTGAGGTCATGACATGAACTGAAATCAAGAGTTGGACGCTTAACTAACTGAGCCACCCAGGAGCTCCTTTCTACCTCATTTAAAAAAAAAAAAAAGAGGATGGGGGTCCACAACTGTGGCCCCTGTCCCCCCACCACTTGGCCTGGCTGGGTGGGCAAGAGGCCCTCTGTCACCTCTGCTCCCCACTGACCCTCAACCTTCCTGTCCAGACCCCTGGGTGCCTTGTTACTTGTTTTTCATTATGAAAGTAAGACCTTCTAGGGGTGCCTGGGTGTCTCAATCAGCTAAGCATCCAACTCTTGGTTTCAGTTCAGGTCATGATCTCACAGTTTATGAGTTTGAGCCCTGCATCAGGCTCCGCACTGACAGTGCAGAGCCTGCTTGAGATTCTGTCTCTCTCCCTCTCTGTCTCTACCCCTCTCCTGCTCATGCTCTCTAAATAAATAAGTAAACTTAAAATAATAATAATAATAATAATAATAATAAAGTAAGACTTTCTGATGGGGGGGTGGTTGCTCTTTATTAGGGAAAATCTGGGAAATTCCAACTTGTTAAAAGACAAAACCCAGAGCACCTGGGTGGCTCAGTTGGTTAAGCATCCAACACTTATTAAAATCTGAGAAATTACCACGTTACTAAAAGACAGAAACCACCTGTAGAGTTCTAAGACGGGAGCAGAGCAGTGATGGGGAGGCCATGTCAAGGCATATTTCAGGTGGGTCAGACCCCCCTCAGACTCAGATCCTGCTCCCAGCCCTTAACACCTACCCGTGTGTGGCCTTGGGGCACAATCCTTGACCTTCTCTGCCTCAGTTTCTTCTTCTGTAAAATGGATGTATAAATATCATTCCCCTTATTCTTGGGTTAGATTGAATGGAATGATCCATAAAACACTTCCTTAGCGCAAGGAGGTCTTCTAGAAACATGCACTGAATGGCTATGTATTACTCACCCAACTTATGGGTGTGATTCCCTTCAGTCTTCTGTTCTTTGTATACATTTGGACTCATCTGCTGTCCTCACACTGCTCAGATCACTTCACCCTGGGCTTTTCCCAATCAACACAGCCAAGAGCGCCATGCAAGTGACCACTGCTTTCTGCAAGCACGGTCATGACGCTTGCGATCCTAGTGGCTACCCACTGAGGCTTGCTTTTCTTTTTTTTTTTTTTCCTCTCCCAGTTGCTCAGAATCCTACTGTCACTCACATGGGATGGTTTTCCTAGGAAGCCGAATCTCCCGCTCAAGTTCAGTCCACAGGCCACCAGTACTGTTTGGTCATCCATGTACAACATGCCCATTCGCTTTGATGAGGAGGCCAGCCTCCCATCAGCCTTGAGAGCTGTGGACTTGTAGCTTGAGAGATTTCTCTATTGGGAAAGGAACCATGTTCCAGGGCAGGCTTTGCCCAGCCCCACCCAAAGCCTCAAGCCTCAAAGATGAAGTTTAAGCTCTGTCGTGAGATAGGTAGAAGGTAGGGAAGCACAAGGGCACAGGCAGAGAGGGACAGAAGGCTAGTTGGGGCTCAGGACAGTTGAGGTGAATGGACTGGGGCAGACTTGGTGAGTTTCAGCAAGCAAAGCAGGGTTGGCAAACCACTTCCTGCTTTTGTAAAGAGTTTTACCTACACACAGCCACCCCCTTCACCTGTGTGTGGCTGCTCTCACACTACAACAGCAGGCCTGAAGAGTAGGTGTAATAGAGATATTATGACCCACAAAGCTCAAAATAACTCTTTATCTGGCTTTCAGAGAAAATGCTCAGCATCATGAGACAGAGGACTCCTCATGTGCCAGGAAACAGGTGAGAAAGTAGTGAGTGAGATGGATCTGTATAAGAAACGTCGTGTCAGGGACACATCGGGGAGGGGTGAGGACTGTGGCACACTGGAGAACTCATGGCCCAGCCAAAGAGGGCAGCTCATCAGCCACCAGAATTGCCAGGGCTTACAATCTCTAAGACACACTGGAAATCTAGATGTTCCCGTGAACAAGAAAAGCATTAGAGGGTAAGCACGTGGACGCAGATCCCAACCCGCCACTTCCTTACTAGGTGACTTTGCGCAACTGGTTCAGACTCTCTGTAACCTGGAGGGAGTAACAGCACTAGCTTGATAGCACTGGGTTGATTGTGAAACAAGCTGCCATCCTACAGCCCCAGAACAATGTTATGCACGGACTAAGTGTGGGGTAAATATTTCCTAAATCAATCTGGCCATTGAAAACACTGTGGCCCCAGCGGTGGACAGAGCAAAGAAAACATGGACGTTCTGCTTTCTGGCTGCGGGTCATGGGTTTGCTTTTGCTAGCAGAGTCATGAATTTGGAAGTCAGAAGGACTGATTGAAGCCCACTTAGCCCAGACCTTGGGCAGGGGAGCTGCCCAGAGGCCCTGGGTTCCTGTCTATAGCACTAGGCCAGGGTCATTGTAAGGATTTAGGGTAAGTGTTCCAAAAGGACCCTGGAAGAGCTTACCCGCCCCTTCCCTCAGCTCCCCACTGTAGAGGAGGCCCACCCCTTGCCCCTCCCCCTGAAGTCATGGGGAAGGGGATGGAGTTCAGATTCTTCAGTTAACTGTCACCTTGTCTCCTCCCCCCTCACCACACACACCAGCTAAGACAGGGAAGCTCCTTGAAGCTCCGTCAGAGACCCAAGGCCATCAGGTGCTAACAAAGCTGCTTCTCTCTGTCGCCATGGGTCCAGACCCTGGGCTTCGCCAGTCTGGCCTCATTCTTCTGGGGGGAGTGTCTGAGCAAGGATACTGCCTGGGCCAGGGGTGGGGGTAGGGAGGAAACTGGGGTGGGGGAGGAACAGATTACTGGGCTGGTGTATCTCTGGGAAGGGATTCAGCCTCCTCTGAGAGGCAGCTCCTCCCTGCACTTCTCTCCAAAGCCCTTAGGCCCCGGGGCCTTGGGGGATAATGTGTGGGAGTGCCTGGTGGCAGAGCTCAGGAGCCAGGGTCCAGAAATGAGAACTCAAGAGGGTCCCCCTCCAGAGCCCCAGTAACGCCCTTCTCCCCACCCACCCAGATGACAGACATTACTGTGCCCTTGACCCCATGGACCCGCTGAGGCAGTCCCCCTCCCCCTGCTCATCAAGACCCTCCAGCCCCAAGACCCCACCCTGCGAGATGCATGGTTACGTGGGTATTGAGGACGTGCTGGACCAACTGAAGATCAAGGCCATGAAGATGGGGTTTGAGTTCAACATCATGGTGGTGGGTGAGTGAGGGGCAGGGGCTCACGGGAGGACAGACCAAAGGATGCAGACTTGTGGGTGTGGGCGCATTACTTCACCTCTCTGAGCCTCAGTCTCAACAGTGGGTCTGTTAATAGTCCCTCACCAGGTGTCATAGTTTAAAATCTGGAAATACTGAGGCGTTAAAAGACAAAAATCATCCATGAAGCCCCAGCCAAACCCAAAGAGAGCAATAAAAGGGGAGGCCATGGTAGAAAGTGGTGAACACCCAGACCCAGATCCTGATCCGGGCCCTTAACACCGGCCAACGTGTGACCTTGAGCACAGTCCCTGACCCCTCTCTGCCTCAGTTTCCTCACTGGGTTTAGCACTGTCCTGGCGTTCAGGAGGTTCTCTGGAATTGCATTTATATGGGTGCAAAATTGATTCTGTAGGTCAAAACTACACCTTTAACAAAATAAACTAGATAATAGCAGACTATAAAATGTCAGAGTGGGCAACACCAATTAAGGGCATTGTTCCAAGGCAGTGCTGTCCAATAGAAGTATAATGTGAGCCACATGATGTCATTTTAAAAATTCCCAGTAGCCACCTTTAAAAAAGGGAAGAGAAACCGGAGAAATTAATTTTAACCATTTATGTTACTTAACTCAGTATATACTATCTTGAATGACATGTAATCCACACCCAAAAAAAATTGTCCATGAGAACTTTTACATTCCTGGGGCATCTGGGTGGCACAGTCGGTTAAGTGTCTGACTCTTGATCTTGGCTCAGGTCACGGTCTTACAGTTTGTGAGTTCGAGTCCCAAATCGGGTTCTGCGCTGAGGGCGCAGAGCCTGCTTAGGATTCTGTCTCTCCTTCTCTCTGCCCCTCCCCCACTTGTGTGTGCTCTCTTTCTCTCTCAAGGTAAATAAACTTTTCTTGAAAGTTTAAAAAAAGAACTTTTGCATTCTTTTTGGCACACACCAAGTCTGGAAAATCTGGGTTGTATTTTCCATTGATGGCATACCTCAATTCAGATTTTCCATATCAACCATGCAGGAGCCAAGTGGGACTCCCATATTGGACAGCACGACCCTTCGGACAATTTTTGTTAAATACAAAAATACGTGTGCACCCTGCATTGTGATGTAGGGTGTTCCCTTCTGCA
The DNA here is from genome assembly GCF_018350195.1 of Panthera tigris. NCBI lineage: Eukaryota > Metazoa > Chordata > Mammalia > Carnivora > Felidae > Panthera > Panthera tigris. The sequence continues at coordinate 37,389,269 of NC_056675.1, forward strand.
GATGTGGTCCACCAAGTTTGAGAAGCTCCCACGGCAGGGAAAATGGACCATCTACAACCACAGACGGTTTGGGTCAATCTCACCAAGTAGTGTCAAGCCAAAGAAGCCAGACACGAGAGACCACATGCTGTGTACTTCCCTAAATCAAGGGTGGGCAGAGCTGCTCCCTGCTGATAGAAGCCCGGAGAGTGGCTGTCCCTGGAGTGTTGGGTTAATAGTTACTGAGATGGGCATTATTGGGCTTGTGGGGAACTATATGCTCCATCTCTGGATCTGGTTCTGTATACATGGGCCATTTAATTTGTAAGATGCATTGAACTGCCCATCAGGATGAATGGATAAACACAATGTGATCTCTCCATGCAATGGCACATTATTCAGCCATGAAAATGAATGAAGTATTGACACCTGGTAGGACTTGGATGAACCTTGAAAACATTACGCTTAGTGGAAGCAGCCAGACATGAAAGGACAAATATTGCGTGATTCCATTTCTTAAAAAAAATTTTTAATGCATATTCATTTTTGAGAGGGAGAGAGAGAGAGAGAGAGCATGAGCTGGGGAAGGGCAGAGAGAGAAAGAGACACAGAATCTGGAGCAGGCTCCAGGCTCTGTGCTGTCAGCACAGAACCCAACAAGGGGCTCGAACTCACACACCGCAAGATCATGACCTGGACCAAAGTCGGACACTTAACCAACTGAGCCACCCAGGTGCCCCATGCATGATTCCATTTCTTTGAAATGTCCAGAGTAGGCAAATCCACAGAGACACAAAAAATGGATTAACAGTTGCCAGAGTTGATGATGGAGGGAGAATGGGGAGGGGTTGCTAATGAGTTTGAGGTTTCTTTTGGGGCAACGAGCATGTTTCTTGACGGTTAAAAAAACAACGTTCAGCCAAGTACATTTGAAGATCTAATTGTGACAGGATTCATGAATCGGGCAGCACCTGGTCAGCAGGTAAGAAGTGAGCTCCAAGGAGTTGTGCAGAATGCAAGGTTTCTAGATAGAAAGGAGGATGTGAGCAAGGAAGTTATTAGCAAAAGGAAAGGATTATTCCAGGCAGGGTTGCTTTCCCTTAGAGGACAGGCAGAGGGTCTTAGGTGGATGACTTCATCTTCCTTTGGGGGACAGTGAGGGCCCATGTGACATGACTCACTGGTGCTGACCAGAAAATCCCTGACGGACCAGTTTAGGCTACGTTTCCGGGGGAGTTTGGAACTGCAGTTAAGTTAGATATTAGGCACCCATTTGGAGACTTGGCCTAAGTTCCGCCATTTGCGGCCTGTGGATTTCTTTCTAATAGGAACTACACAGAATTGGTGGGCGCACAACACTGTGAAAGTACTAAATGCCACTGAATTGTTCACTTTAAATGGCTAATGGTTAATTTTTTTATTGTATGAATTTTGCCTCAATAAAAATGGGTGGGATAAAGATTGAGGGGGACACTGACGATAGCACCCGCTTTTCAGTATTTATGTTATGCTTAGAAAAGAGTTCACTTTCTAAAGCTGTTTGACAGCCTGAGAAGCACTGCCTAAAATGTCCACCTCTGTTGCTGTCGTCTGGTTACCCCCAGGGCAGAGCGGGCTGGGCAAGTCCACAATGGTGAGCACCCTTTTCAAGTCCAAGGTGTGGAAGTGCACCCTGCCGGGCCTGGGGATGCCCATACCCCAGACGCTGCAGCTGAAGTCAGTGACCCATGGTGAGTGGTCCCCCACCCCCACCCCACCCACCCCATCCCCACCCCACCCAGGCCAATCTCTCCCTACTCCACTCTCCACGCACAGTCATCGAGGAGAAAGGTGTGAAGCTCAAGCTGACAGTGACTGACACGCCTGGCTTTGGAGACCAGATCAACAATGACAAATGGTGGGTCCTTGACAGTGGGGGCCGAACCCTGGTTGCCCCCCTGCCCCTGCCCCTCCAGCCCCTGGGAAACATCCCAGCCCTGAAACACCTGACTGTGGCATCTTGGAGCCTCAGTTTATTCATCTGTATAATGGGTGCATGCAACCAGCCCTCCCAAGATTGAAGGGAGTCAAGTACATAAAGGTCAAGGCTTCCTGCCTGGCACACAGTAGGTATTCAGTCAAGGTTATGATATAGCAGAAGTTAGAAGCCCACACTACAGAGTCAGGACCACAGAGTTAGACCACTTTCCAGTTATGTAAGCTGGGACTGGTCATGGGAGTTCTCTGAGCCTCAGTTTCCTTCTTTGTAACTTGAGGGTGATGACACCCACCTTGCAGAGTTGTTCTAGGCTCTCAGTGACAAAACCCACGACAGTAGTTGGTCACACACACACACACACACACGCGCGCGCGCGCACACACAATCAGGACTGGATGCATAATTTGTGGGACCCAGTGACATGAAAATGTGGGACCCATTGTTCAAAAAGTATTACGAATTGTAAAACCTTGACCACAGGACATTGAATGAACTGCAAGCCCTTCAAAGTACGGAGCTCTGTGGAAATGGTCTGTTTGTGCTTGTATGAAGACAGCCCTGCATACAATGCTTCATTGAGCACTTGCTTTGTGCCAGCCCTGTTCTAGACATGGGGATACAGCAATGAACAAAACAGATGAACATCTCTGGCTACGTGAAATTTACATTGTCGTGGGAAGGGGGGCTGAGCAATGAACACAACAAATCAGTTATGCATAAGGTGGGCCTAAACTCTATCATTCAAGGAGGACATTTCTGAGAAGGGAAAGCATAGGGAGCTGTAGAGGGATTGCAACTTTAAGCAGAGTGATCATGAAAGACCTCCCGGATAAGGTGACACTTGGGCGGATTTCCAGGATACAAGAAAATGAACATTGTGGACATGCAGGGGAAGAGTGTTCAAAGTGGATAGTGGCATGTGCCAAGGCCCTGCGGTGGGCAGAATGGTATGTTCATGGAAAGCTGGTGTGGCTGGAGGTGTGTGCCTGGTAGGGAGAAACGAGGAGGGGAGGGCAGGCAGAAGCAACAGTGATATGCTGTAGGGCCTGGTAGGGCAGTGTAAGGACTTAGGCTTTTCTGTGGCCACTGTGGGCAGGCTGGGCAGAAAAGGGATGTACTCTGACTCCTGTTTTTAAAAGGATCTTTAAAAAAAAAAAAAAAAGGTGGAGGAGTCCTTTTGGCTGCTTGGTTGACAATAGCCTGGCAGGGGAAGGGACCCAGGGAGAGGACTCAGGAGATCCTTGCAGCAATGGGGTGAGTGCCCATGGTGGTTGGAACCCGGCTGTGGCGATTCATCTCTTTTAAGACCACACCCCAGCAAAGTTGGTGCTCTTATTCTCTCCATTTTATGAACAAGGAAGCCAAGGCCTCAGCTTGAGAACGGCAGGGGTCTCTCCGATAATTCAGGGGAGCGGGGGGAGGGTGATCAGGTAACCACAGGTCTCAGCTCATACGGGAACGGAGGTCCTGTGTCCTCGGCCAACTGGGGCAATTGGTCTTCCGAAGGGGAGACCACGCAGAGGACCTGGGGAGACGGGGTGGGGCTCCCAGGGGCGGCTCTGAGGTCGGGTCCGTCTGCCACCCCAGCTGGGACCCCATCCTAGGCTACATCAATGAACAGTACGAGCGGTACCTGCAGGAGGAGATCCTCATCACCCGCCAGCGCCACATCCCCGACACGCGGGTGCACTGCTGTGTGTACTTCGTGCCGCCCACTGGGCACTGGTAAACGGCTGAGCCAGCTGGGGGAGGGACCCTGGCCTGGGGCAGAGAGGAGGAGGAGGAGTCCCTGGCCTGGGCTGCAGGCCGGCACCCCCTCACTCATCCACTGCCACTGCCTCCACTGTTGCTGCCCTGCCTGAGCAGCCTGCGGCCTCTGGACATTGAGTTACTACAGCGGTTGTGCCGGACCGTGAACGTGGTGCCTGTGATTGCCCGGGCCGACAGCCTGACCCTTGAGGAGCGAGAGGCCTTCAGGCGCAGGGTGATCTGGGCACCCGGGGTGATGGGGCTGGTGGGGGCACGGAGGAGGCCAAGTGCACAGGATGAGATGAGGTCACCTGCGTCCCCAGATCCAGCACAACCTGAGGACTCACTGCATCGAGGTGTACCCACAGAAATGCTTTGACGAGGATATCAATGACAGGATCCTCAACAGCAAGATTCGGGTAGGAGGCCATGGGGTGGGGGTGGGGGGCAGGCTGGTGTGACCACGGCTGGGCGATTTGCTTTCCACCTGCTCTTTCTGTCTAAAGATTCATCTCCCTCTACAGCCTGGGGAAAGTTCACATACTTCTGGCAGGTATGAATCTCCATACATACGTAAACTCAAACATCAACAACCTACAGAAATGGGAGGGGAAAAAAGGCTTGCAAATGGTTTATCTGATATGGGACTTGTATCCTGAACATAATAAAGAACGCTTACAAATTTAGAAATGGGCAAAGGTTTTGAACGACATTCCCTGAAAGAATTTGGACAAGAGGCCGATGAGCCCACGAAAAGATGTTGGTCCGACATCACCAGTCATCAGGGAAACGCAAAGCAAAACCGCGAGGTACTGCTTCATACCCACTAGGGTGGCTGTTTGCAAAATGACAGACAATCCCAAGTGTTGGTGAGGATGTGGAGAAGTTGAACTTGCAGGCGGACGCTGCTGACGGGAATGTCAAACGGTGCTCCCACTTTGGAAAATAGTCTAGCAGTTCCTCAAAAGGTTAAACGCTGAGTTACCATGGTACCCAGCAGCAAGCCCACTCCCAAGAGAAATGAAAACCTATGTTCACATAAAAACGTGTACACAGATATTCATGGCAGAAATACGTGTAATAGCCAAGGAGTGGAAATAAGCCAAATGTCTATTCACTTATGAATGAGTAAATAAATACACGTGGTCTGTCTACACAATGGAGTGTCCTCCAGGTATAAAAACGGATGGATGTAGCACTGACACCTGCTGCAACACGGATGAACCTTGAAAACATGAAGCGCCTGGGTGGCTCAGTCGGTTGAGCGTCCGACTTTGGCTCAGGTCATGATCTTAAGTTTGTGAGTTCGAGCCCTGCACTGGGCTCTGTGCTGACGGCTCGGAGCCTGGAGCCTGCTCTGAATTCTGTGTCTTCCCCTGTCTCTGTTCCTCCCTACTCACGCTCTGTCTCTCTCTCTCCCTCCCTCCCTCCCTCCCTCTCTCTCTCTCTCTCTCTCTCTCCTTCCCCCTCCCTCTCTCTCAAAAATAAACAAACAAACAAAAAAAAAGACAAAAGAAAAGAAAACATGAAGCTCAGTGAGAAGCCAAACACAAGAGGACAAATATTACATGATTCCATTATATGAAACGTCGGAATAGGTAAATCGTATAGAGACAGAAAGTAGATTAGTTGTTGCCAGGAGCTGGGGGTCAGGAGCAGTGGAGAGTGACTGCTGATGGGTGTGGGGTGTCATTCTGGGGCAGCGAAAATGCCCTGGAGTTAGACTGTGGTGATGGCTGCACAGTCTTGTGAGCTGCACCTTTCAAAGGGTGAATTTCATGGTACGTGAATTACATCTCAGTAAAGCTGTTTCAAAAGAGAAGGAAAGAGGGAAATAGCTAACCTCTTCTTTTTCTCCTAATCAACTGAATTCCACCTCCAAGCCTCTATCTTGTCGTCCTGGTGGTTTGTCCAATGTCAGTCTGTCTGGATCCTGCAAAGGACTCAGGTGAGGGCTGAGATTCATCATGCATTGACCCCAGGCCTTGAATCACTCCCTCAGGGACCGTGTTAACCTGCACAGCGGTGCTGTTGCCTGGATTAGAAGCAAACAACTCTGCCTTCACAGACATGGCCCGCATGTGATTTCAGCCCCACACAGATTCATGGCCAGTTCCCTTTGTGCAGTAAACAAACCACATCCGGACATGGCCCTGTTTCCCATCTCAGACCCAATGTCTCCACCATTCCCTCTTTCCCCTCCCCACTGGCACAATAAACAGGATCTCCTGTGAAACGTCCAAGGAGCCTTGACCTTGACCAGTTTCTTTCTGTCCTGAGGCCTGAGAAGGCAGCAGCGTGGCCGCAACTGAAACAGACCTGAACATACTGACTCAACATCTCAGTAAATCGTCCAGACATCTAACATTTATTGAGGGTTTGCTCCAGGCTGGCGCAGGATAAGCGCAGAACAGATAATTATGATTGCCACCATCAATTACTATTCCTCATCACAAATTAACTCCTAGAAATAAAAGCAAACCCCTAAATAGCAGTTTGGAGTTCAGGAATTTGAGTCTCCACTTCCGGCCATGAGCAAGTGAACCACCAGAATTTTCAGCAGGGCTCAGCAAGCTTTTTAGTGAAGGGCCACATGATGGTAAGTATGTTAGGCCTTGTGGGCCAACGGGTCTCAGTGCAATTACTCAACTCTGCTGTTGCAGCACGAAAGCAACCTAGACGTGAGTAAATGAATGCATGGGGCTGTATGCCAACGGACTTTATATGGGAAAACAGGCAGGAGCCTGATCTGGCCCATGTACCATAGGTTGCCAACCCCTGGGTTGCAAAGTCATGTCATTTAACCCTGTTGATAACCGATGAAGCTGATTGCAGGTCATCTCTTACCCAGGTAAGAGATGGGACATCCCCAAGATTATATCATTAATGTGTCTCTGAGTAACCTTCCCAAACATTCACAAAGCCCTGTGTATGTACTCTACTGACTCCCATTTTACAGATGAGAACACTGAGGCATTGATCAGACTTTTTTTTTGAAAGATTTTATTTTTAAGTAATCTCTACACCCAACGTGGGGCTCGAACCCACAACCCTGAGATCAAGAGACGCAGGCTCCAGCAACTGAGCTGGCCAGGTGCCCTGTGTCTTTTGACTTCAGATCTCTGTGCTCCTTCTACCACTGTCTCCCACAAAGGACATTGTGCCTCCCCCACCCCACCTCCGTGATTTCTCTACCCATCTCCTAGGCAGGGCCAACCCTTTGTCTCCTCTCCTCCCGCAGGACCGGATCCCCTTTGCTGTGGTCGGGTCCGACCAAGAGTACCTGGTGAACGGGAGGTGTGTCCTGGGCCGGAAGACCAAGTGGGGCATCATTGAAGGTCAGTGCAGGGACTCTGCAGAGAGCGCAGGTGAGGGTGGGCTGAAAATCCAGGCGCATCCTGCTGCCTCCGGCACCCTCAACACTCATCACAGGGCCCAGAGTGGGCAAGCCCACAACCAGGAAGCAGACAGACCTGGAAATCAAGTCCCTCCTTGCAGCGGGGAGGACTCAGGCAAGTTACCTGACTCTTTGGGCCTCAGTTTCCTCACAGTACAATGGGCATCAACCTCATGCATGGCCATTTGCGTCTGTGCAACCAACAAACTGCGCATCTGTACATGGAAGGTGGTTGGACAGGGCAGGCCACTGCTTTGCATGATGCCCACCACCCAGAGGACACCCTATGCATTTGCCAGAATTTGTTGTGGGCCTTCTATGTGCCAGGCATACTCTATGCGCTTCCTCAGGGGATACACTGAAAGCAGGACAGACAAGGCTCCTGTCCCCAGAGAGCTGATGAGACAATGACAGGTGGGAGAAGGCAGGGCAGGAGGAGAGGCTACCTGAGGGGGTGGAGGGAGGCCTCTCGCTGAGGGGGGGTGGTGGTGGGGGGGGATGGGAAGTGAAGGAGGAGCAACCAGGGCCTGCGCCCCCCATTTATCAACATAATCACTAAAATAATATAATATATATGGTATCATACACATAATGTACTGTAGTAATTATTAAGTGGACAATAATTGATTAGTGGATTCATTGGCTCAAGTATTGGTAGCAGCCTTCTGTACCAGGTGCGGGGGGCACAGCAATGAATAAATGGGACATGAGAAAAGACAGTGAGAAATGTGGGCGGAAAGATTGCGGTGGATATCAGGGGTACACAGCATACAGTGGGCGCTTACTCGGTGCTCATCGAGGGCAAGGCAGGGGGACAGGGCCAGCAGTCCGTGTCGTGTCTTGCAGTGGAGAACATGGCGCACTGTGAGTTTCTTCTGCTGAGAGACCTGCTCATCCGGTGAGGGTGCAGGGACCCCAGGGGGGCGGGGGACGCTGTGGCCAGCCTGGGCTCAACTGCCTCCCATCTCCCAGCTCCCACCTCCAAGACCTGAAGGACATCACCCACAACGTCCACTACGAGAACTATCGAGTTTGCAGACTCAACGAGAGCCACGTGCTGCCTCGTGGGCCCTGCTGGGTGAACCTGGCCCCTACCCCACCAGGGCCCCCTGTCGCCCCCGGGCCCTCCAAGGTGTGCAGGCAGGCACGGGAGGACTCTGACGACGACGAAGATGACTACTGAGCACGGGGCGGGGGCGGGGGCGGGGCACCCGGCAGCCCCCAACTTGGGACTGTGTACGAGAGGGTGTATTAAAGGCAGACGTTGCTTTTAATGAAAAGCTGTGCTTTGAAAACAAAAGGCGTTTTGTAAATGAGTTCTTTGAGCTATCCTCAAAATAAAAGCACGGTTCTTTTAAAAATAACCGTGTGAGGGGCGCCTGGGTGACTCAGTCGGTTAAGTGGCCGACTTCGGCCCGGGGTCATGATCTCGCGGTCCGTGAGTTCAAGCCCCGCGTCAGGCTCTGTGCTGACAGCTCGGAGCCTGAAGCCTGTTTCGGATTCTGTCTCCCTCTCTCTGCCCCTCACCTGCTCATGCTCTGTCTCTCCCTGTCTCAAAAATAAACAAAACATTAAAAAAAATAAAAAATAAAATAAAATAACCATGTGAGACCCAAGGCCCTCGGGGATCCTGAGGACCCGGGAGCTCGTGCCTTGGACAACCGGCCCCTCCTGCCCCATTCCAAATGAGGCTCTGCTGTCACTGCCGACCCTCCTTCCTGGCACAGGGTCAGGCCCTGTGTCGTAAACACTTACCAATTCCCCGTCTTCAGCTCTCGTCCCCAAGCTCTGTGCTCCCTGCTCCTGTCTGCCTCTCCGCCCCACCCTGGCCAACCAGCTGCGGGGAGAAGATTGTCCTCTCAGCTCACGCAGGGAGAGGAAATCCATTCTTCCTCTGCCCTTTAGCTCTTTTAGAGTCCTCAGCAGATTGGGTGATGCCCACCCAGTACTGGGGAGGGAGATCCTCTTTACTCAGTCTACTGAATCAATGCTAATCTCTTCCGGAGACATTCTCACATGCACCCAGAAATCATGTTTTGCCAGCAATCTGGCCATCCCTCGGCCCAGTCAGGTCGACACTTAAAAACATTTTTTTAATGTTTGTTTTCATTTTTGAGAGAGACAGAACATGAGCAGGGGAGGGCCAGAGAGAGAGGGAGACACAGAATCTGAAGCAGGCCCCAGGGTCTGAGCTGTCGGCACAGAGCCCAATGTGGGGCTCCAACTCACCAACTGTGAGATCATGACCTGAGCCGAACCTGGACGCTTGACCGACTGAGCCACCCAGGCGCCCCTCAGTCAAGTTGACACTTTAACCATCACATGAGCTAAAAGTTGCCTCCTGCATGATGCCCTCCTTGACTTCCCAAGTCTGACGTATTCACTGCCCGACGTACTCTGTATGTATCTCATGGTTTCTTTTCAGCTCAGTGTCCCTATCGGGCTGGGACCTCCATGAGGATGGAGATCTATCAGACAAGTGCTCAGGACCCAGCTGTTAAATGAATGACCCTTGGAGCCCCTGCCTCAGCTATTAACCCCTCAAATTCACAAACCTACCTACCAGGCTTGAGGATCTCCCAGGGCCTGTGGGGACCCACACCTAGCACGCCAACATCTCAGAGGCAGTGTGCTGCTACATAGGGGCCGAGCACATTCCTAGGGTTAATATTAGCCCTGGGCAATAGGGCAATGTCTACAGCACACACCCTTTGGCTCAGCAGTTGTATTTAGACATTGTAATTAGAAATTCTATCTCTAGGAACAGATCTTAGGGATAGACCAGAGTTTCTCAACCTTAGCACTGCGGACGTTTGAGGCTGGGTCATTCTTTGTTGTGGGGCTGTCCCATGCAATATAGGATGTTTAGCCCTGGGCCTCCACCACTGGATGCCAGTAGCACTGTCCCTCCTGCCGTGACATCAAAAATGTCTCCTGGGGCACCTGGGTGGCTCATTTAGTGGAGTGGAGTGTCTGGCTGTTGATTTTGGCTCAGATCATGATCCCAGGGTCATGAGATCAAGTCCTGCATCAGGCTCTGTGCTGAACTTAGAGCCTGCTTAAGATTCTCTCTCTCCCTCTGCCCCTCATCCCTGCTCATGCTTGCTCACTCTCTCTCTCTTAAATAATAATAATAATAATGATAATAATGATAATGTCTCTAAACATTATTCACTGACCCCCCGGAGACACAGTCTTCCCTTTTGAGAACCACGGCTCCTGGCACCCAGTATAGTAAAGACAGAAAGCAGCCTACCCGTCTGCCAGGAGTGGGCCAGGAAGTAAATCATGGGGCATTCACACCACATGCACTCGTTTGTTATGGCTGCTGTAACAAATTACCACCAACTGGAAAGGCTTAATTTTTTTCAGTGTTTTTTTTAAATTTTTTTTTAACGTTTATTTATTTTTGAGACAGAGAGAGACAGAGCATGAACGGGGGAGGGCCAGAGAGAGGGAGACACAGAATCTGAAACAGGCTCCAGGCTCTGAGCTGTCAGCACAGTGCCCGACGCGGGGCTTGAACTCACTGACCGCGAGATCATGACCCGAGCTGAAGTCGGTCCGATTTAGCTTAACCGACTGAGCCACCCAGGCGCCCCTCAGTGTTTATTTTTGAGAGAGAGAGAGAGACAGAGTATGAACTGGGGATGGGCAGAGAGAGAAGGAGACAGAGAATCCGAAGCAGGCTCCAGGCTCCAAGCTGTCAGCACAGAGTCGCACACGGGGCTCGAACCCACGAACCATGAGATCGTGACGTGAGCCGAAGTTGGATGCTCAACCGACTGAGCCCCTCAGGCGCCCCTGGAAGGCTTAAGCAACACACGTTTACTTTCTCCCGGTTCAGGAGGACAGAAGTCTGAAATCAATACGGAGGTGGCAGCAGGGTGGTGCTGGGGGGAAATCCATTTCCCTGCCTTTCCCCAGCTTCTAGAGACTGCATTCCTGGGCTTACGGCCCCTCCCCTTTCTTGATGCAGGTGCCATGTGCCTTCTGGAGTCAAATTTCCCTCTACAGGTGTCTTGTGAAGACACCTGGAACTACAGTGGGCCTGCTGGGATAATCTGGGATAATCTCCCCTCCTCAACATTCTTTTTTTTTTTTAATATTTGTTTTGCTTTGTTTTTGAGAGACAGAGAGTGCAAGCATGGGAGGGGCAGAGAGAGAGAGGGAGACACAGAATCTGAACCAGGTTTCAGGCTCTGAGCTGTCAGCACAGAGCCTGACGTGGAGCTGGAACTCACGAACAGTGAGATCGTGACCTGAGCAGAAGTCGGACGCTCAACTGACTGAGCCACCCAGGTGTCCCAGCATTCTTTTTTGTTGTTGTTGTTAACTTGTAAGTATTTTGAGAAAGAGCGTGCGTGTGAGTGGGAGAGGGGCAGAGAGAGGCAGAGAGAGGAAGAATCCCAAGCAGGCTCTGCACCATCAGCTCAGAGCCCAGCACAGGGCTCAACCCCATGAACCCTGACATTATGACCTGAACACCTAAACCGAAATCAAGAGTCAGGCACCCAACTGACTGAGCCACCCAGGCCAGGCCGAATACCGGTCAACATTCTTAATTTAATCATATATGCAAAGTCCTTTTTGTCATAGAAGGTAACATACTTAACATATTTATAAATTCTGGAGGAGGGACTGGATATTTTGGGGCATGGGGGGGCGGGTATTCTTCAGCCATCACAGCATAGAATATAATATGGTCCTTGAAGAGAATGGAGTAAGACAAACACTGTATGGTCTCACTTATACGGGGAACCTAAGAGAGCTGGATTCATAGAAACGCGGTAGAATGGTGGATGCCCAGGGCTGGGGTGTGGGGGAAATGAGATGCAAGTCAAAGGCTACAAAGTTTCAGTTATTTGATGAATAGCTCCAGAAGACCTAACACACAGCTTGGTGATTATAGTTAACAACACTGTAGCTTATACTTGAAAGTCACTAAGAGAGCAGATTTTTTTTTTAAGTTTATTTATTTTGAGAGAGAGAGTGGGAGAGAGGCAGAGAGAGAGATTCCCAAGCAGACTCCACTGTCAGCGCACAGCAGGATACAGGGCTCGATCACAAGAACCGTGACCTGAGCCGAAATCAAGAGTTGGATGCCTAACCGGCTGAGCCACCCAGGCGCCCCTAAAAGAACAGATCTTAAATGTTCTAACCACATTCAAAAAAAGATAACTATGGGAGGGACAGATGTGCTATCAGGGGGGAAGTGAGGACAGAGAAGTGGCGAAGGGCGGACCCACAGTCTGTCGAATTTGAGCTGCCCATCATGACTATGTACGGATACAGACTGATTGCCTAAGGATGCTGATGAGAGGAAAACAAGGAGCAATAGAGGGTATAGCGGAAGGCAGCTCATGGGGCATGAGTATCTCCATAAAGTACTGAAGACTGGAACAGATGGTTGCTTCTGGGGAGGTCACTTGCCCTAGAGGTCAAGAATGGGAAGGAGATTTAATTTTTACTCTGTGTCCTTTTGTACTGGCTTGTTAACAGGGGCGTATATCACCTACTCGGAAAACATCAATACATTTATAATATTAGCTCTTGTCCCTTCCCTGAAAGTTAGGATCTACTGCAACCAGGGTCACCAGTGGGCGGGCGCTGGTGGAACGCTATTAGCCTGGCTCTGCTGACCCCCACCCAGAGGCTCTCCTGCAGGGTCCCTCAGGCTCCAACCACCTGCTCTCACGCATTGTCACGCATCCTGTCCTTGCGTGTTCACTGGGGCAATCTTCTTCTTTGGCCGGGGAGGGGTGTTCCAGTGTTGATATTTTGCAGAGTGTTGGTTCCTGCTCCCGGTGGATGACTTTATCTCCACTTGTGGAAGCCTTCGCCATGCTCTGGCCCTTTAATTTTTTTTTAATTATTTTTTAAACCTTTTTAATGTTTATTATTTTTGAGAGAAAGAGACAGAGAGCAAGCAGGGGAGGGGCAGAGAGAGAGGGAGACACAGAATTCGAATGAGGCTCCAGGCTCCGAGCTGTCAGCACAGAGCCTGACGTGGGGCTTGAACTCACAGAGTGCAAGATCATGACCTGAGCTGAAGTCAGCCACTTAACTGACTGAGCCACCCAGGCGCCCCAAGCTTTGGCTCTTTTCAACTGCAGGACCTAGGACAAGTCACCTGACATCCAGGAATAAATTTCCTCCTGTGAGAAATGGTAATAGCAACACCAACCTCCTACCCCAGGGTTGTGTGGGGATAAATTGCTTTGTTTTGTAGGTGTCTGGGGGCATGGGGAGAGGGGGTTTGCATTGTGCAGTACACCAAGCAGGTTCATGTCATAATGATACAGTCACAATATTAAATAACAATAGTGAGCATTTTTTTAATGTTCACTTTTGACAGAGAGACAGAGCGCACAAGTGGGGCAGGGGCAGAGAAAGGAGGGGACAGAGGATCTGAGGTGGGCCCTGTGCTGAGAGCAGTGAGCACGGTGTGGGTGGGGCTCGAACTCATGAATTGTGAGATCATGACCTGAGCTGAGGTGGGCCGCTTAACCAACTGAGCCACGCAGGCGCCCAGTAGGGATCATTTTTTACAAGGGGAATCACAAAATCAGTGACACGGTACCTGGTTCAATAAAACATCTACCAGATTACATGAAACTTATTCATATTTATTGAAGAATGTATTCACAGTAGCCCCAAATTGGAAACTGTAAATGTTCAGTGACAGGACAGTGGATAAACTATGGGATAGTCATACAATGAAATGCTCCTTGGCAATAAATATGAGACAATTACTTGTGCATGCAACAGCGTGAAGGAATCTCACAGACATAATGATGCGTGAAAGAAGCCAGACAGCAAATAGAAAGTACTATGTGGATGCCCTTTATGGAGTTTAAGAACAGGGGAAAAAAATCAACCTAAGGTGATAGAAATCAGATTTGTGGTCGGGGTTGGGAGTATTGACTGGGGAGGGGCATGAGGGAAACTTCTAGGGTATTGAAAATGACCTATACCTTGATCTGGGTGGAAGTTACACAAATACATAGATTGTAAAATTCTTTGAGTCATGCACTTAAGATATGTGCACTTTACCGTGAGATATTTGTGCACCCTACTTGGTATATGTCATGCCTCAAGTAAAAATCTTGGAAGGTAAGAAGAAATGTAAAACAATTAAAATAGAAACAGCGTACAACCGGGGTGCCTGGGTGGCTCAGTCGGTTAAGCGTCCGACTTCAGCTCAGGTCATGATCTCGCGGTCGGTGAGTTCAAGCTCCGCGTCGGGCTCTGTGCTGACAGCTCAGAGCCTGGAGCCTGTTTCGGATTCTGTGTCTCCCTCTCTCTGACCCTCCCCCGTTCATGCTCTGTCTCTGTCTCAAGGATGAATAAACATTAAAAAAATTAAAAAAAAAAAAAAGAAAAGAAACAGCGTACGACCAAAAATGCCTGCTTAAAAGTTAGCACTGCATTTATTTAAAATTACTTATGAAAACTTTTGCTGGGTTTCAATATTTCAAGAATGCAAATTCCCAATAATAACTATTTTGATGCTGTTTAAAAAAGCATATTAAGGGGGAAAAAAAACATTAGGGGCGCCTGCGTGGCTCAGTTGGTTGAGCATCCAACTCTTGATTTCAGCTCGGGTTGTGATCCCAGGATTGTGGAAATGAGCCTCCACACTCAGTGCAGAGCTTGCTTAAGATTCTCTCTCTCTCTCTCTCTGCCCCTCTCCCCTGTTTGTGTGCTCTCTCTCTCTCAAAAAAAAAAATTTTAATAAAAAATTTAAAAAAACATTAAAATTTGCAGTTTATTGCCTGCTGCAAGCCTTATCCATCACATCTCTCTCCAACTCCTGCCCCCACTGCCATGAGCAATCAACAGGCTGAATTTGGTGTGTATCCAATTCCTAAGCATTTCTTCACACTTTTGCTACATAGGCATATATCCCTAAGTTGCATGTAGTATGTTCTGCATGTTTTCACAATTTATGGAAATGTTGTATTACTGTTCTCTCTCTCTCTCTCTACAGAAATGAATAAACATTAACAACTTTTTAAAATGTATTTATTTGAGAGAGAGCATGCGCACGCAAGCAGGGGGAGGGGCAGAGAGTGAGGAGAGAATCCCAAGCAGGATCTGCGCTGTTAGCATGGAACCTGACGCAGGACTCAATCCCATGAACCCTGAGATCATAATCTGAATTGAAATCGAGAATTGGATGCTTAACTGACTGAGCCACCCAGGCACCCGTTTTGCCTCTTTTAATCAAAATGGTACCTATAGTGGTAGATGTTATGGTCCCTGTTTTACTGATCAGTTTTTCTTGCCCTCTCTTTCCTTCAGCCCAGCCCAATTAACTGCTGTTTCTGCTTCAGGAATCTCAGTTAGCTCCACACCTTGTGACTACTACCTTCGCTAGTATTACCTCATCTCTGAAACATTCCAGGAGCTTCCAGCTGGTCTCATTGCTCCTTCTGTTCTCTCCGAGATCTCTACTCCACAAAGCTTCCTACCGTATTGCAACACTATCCTACTTAAAACCCCAAACTCTACTGATTTCGCATTGCTTTTAGGATAAAACCTCAATCCTCACCAGAATTTCCAAGGCCCTCCTGCATGATCTCACCTCTCCAGCCTCTCTTCCAAGCTTCATCTCCTGATCCTGGGCCATACTTGTCTCCTTTCTGTCCTTTTTTTTTTTTTTTAAGTTTATTTATTTATTTTGAGAGAGAGAGGGAGAGAAAATCCCAAGTAGGCTCCACACTGTCACTGTAGAGCCCAAAGTGGGGCTCAAACTCACAAACCATGAGATCATGACCTGAGCCGAAATCAAGGGTCAGTCATTTAACTGACTGAGCCACCCAGGGGTCCCTCCTTTCTGTCCTTTTTTTTTTTTTTTTCCAGTGTTTATTTTTGAGAGAGAAACACAGAGTGTGAATGGGGGAGGGGCAGAGAGAGAGGGAATCTCTGAATCTGAAGCAGGCTCCAGGTTCCCAGCTGTCAGCACAGAGCCCATCGTGGGGCTCCAACTGGTGAACTGCAAGATCGTGACCTGAGCTGAAGTTGGACGCTTAACCAACTGAGCCACCCAGGCGCCCCATCCTTTCTGTCCTTTACTTTTTTTTTTAATTTTTGTTTATTTTTGAGAGACAGAGAGAGATAGAGCACAAGCAGACAAGGGGCAGAGAGAGAGGGAGACAGAGAATCTGACGCAGGTTCCAAGCTCTGAGCTGTGAGCACAGAGCCCAACGTGGGGCTCAAACTCATGATCCGCAAGATCATGACCTGAGCTGAAGTCAGACGCTTAACTGAGCCACCCAGGCGCCCCCCTTTCTGTCCTTTAAATTCACCCCAATCTCTCAGGCCTAGCGACCTTCACACTTGAGGTTCCTTCTGTGTAGAGCTCTCCCCCCGCAACTCCCTAGGTTAACTCCATCCTGCTTTAACACCTCTGCTCAACTATCACTTGAACCCAAAGGCAGGATGTATACCCTTGTATGCTTGTACACTTGTATACCCTATGGCAGGATGTACCAAAGATATAACTAACTTACTTGTGCAGTGATTTCATCACCGTATGCCTCTTGTTACCAGATCCCAACTTCAGCTGCCCTCCCCTCCAAAGGCCAACACTCAAGAGAGGAGTATTGACTGGAAAGGAATATGAGCTTTATTCAGGAGGCCAGCCATCTGCGGGAGAAGGTGGCTCTTGTCCAAAAGCCAGTTCCCTGGTTTCTGCCTAGCCAAGAGGGTTTTAAAGGGACCGGGGGCTGTTCATCACTGAGGGGCTGCAGTGGTCTGTAACATTTCCGGCTTCTGTGCAGATTTAGTGGTGTCTATTTACAGCCTTCGGTGCTTGAGAGTTGGGCAAGAGGTCTAACTCCCATTCTGTGACCTGCGAGGGCTTTTCTCTTCTCCTTCTAGAAAGGAATGTAAGATTTCTAGATACCCAAGGAGGATTAGTAAGTCAATCATATGAACTTAAGAACACCTCTTAGGGGTGCCTTGGTGGCTCTGTCGGTTGAGCATCTGACTTCGACTCAGGTCATGATCTCACAGTGGGTGGGTTTGAGGTGACAGCTCAGAGCCTGGAGCCTGTTGGGGATTCTGTGTCTCCCTCTCTCTCTGCCCCTCCCCCGTTCGCGCGCGCGCGCGCGCTCTCTCTCAAAAATGAATAAACATTTAAAAAAAAAACCAAACACCTCTTAAAGAGCACCATGCTAATGAAGATCAAAGCGGCTTCTCTTGGTAGAATTTGAATTTCAAGAAAATAAGCGCCTGCTAACCACTCTGGTAACCCCTGCGCCTAGCACAGGGGAGGACTCAGCATGCTCTGAAAAACGTGTTCAATGGTTTTGAACTTGTTACAACCTTGAAGGGCTAACGTCCCCATTCACAGATGTGTTAACTGAGGCTCAGAACCCCCCAAGACCTGGCACGGCCTCAGCAACCAAGACGCGGCCGCCCTGAAGACGAAGCCCCACCCTCTGAGGCCCTGGCCGAGCCGCCTCCTGTGGAGACCCCCAAAGACGCGCTGCACCCCACTGTAAGCCGGGTGGGCCCAGACGTCTGCCTTTCCAGCGCGGCGCTGGGCACTCTGGGACGTGTAGTCTCGTCCTCCCTTCGGCTCCGGCGTCAGCGACTTCCGCTTCCGGCAATCACAGACCTCGCGCGATCCTTGGCGAAAGACTCGCGAGACGGCGAATCCCGTTGGCAGCGGCGCCAAGGTTTATTTGCGCGCGGGCGGTGCGCTCAGCGCTTTTGCACCCACTAGTGCAAAGGCGGGATTCGAACCTGAGCGGACGGTGTTTCCCGGTCTCTCTGGGCGGAGGGGTCCGGGCGCTCCCCAGACAGGCAAACGCGGCAGAGCGTGTTCAGCCGAAGAGGACGGGGAGAGAGAGTCCAGCGTAGCACCCGAGTCAGACCTTAGAAAGCCTGGGTTATTATTACGGGCTGAGTGCTCAAACCTGGTGCTTCGGGGCTGGGGTTCTGGAATCAAAGACGTGGGTTTCAGGCTCATTTCTGTCACTTCCTGACTGTGACCCTCCTTGGTTTTAGTACTTAAAACTCGGAGCTTCAGGGGGTTTTACCTGTAGAGATCACACTACCCCTATTATTACTAGATTAAGAATAGACGGAGAAATGTGTATTGCCAGGTGCTCAGAGATTGGTGGCTGATATTATTTCAAAAGCAAGCAGACAAGACAAGGAATATTTGGGGTTGGATGTTGGGTTGGGGCTGTGCATTGACCTGGAAGGTCTCTATCTCTTAGGTAGACGGTGGGCGGGGGCCCTTGGCATCTTTTGAAGTCTTTTCTTGAACAACTTGTGCCTTTAGAAACCTAAAGGGCACTTCCTATTTCTGGAGATCAGTCTTCCTGTCTGAGAGAGAGAGACAGAGAGAGCGAGAGACAGAGATAATCCGTTTACTCTGGCGGTGGTGGCAAAGGTTCCTCGACCAAACTCTACTTAGGTTACTCTGAACTCTCAACAAGGCCTTGGCTTTTGGACTTCTGTATTCATTTATGCATCGCCCAGTTTTAGCAAGAATCCGGCAGGGTCACTTTAGCCAATACCCCAACCCTTGATACCTGATTGGGTTCTTCACGCCCCAGCATCCCTCAGGTGATGTCTGATCACCCCAGCTTGCCTTCAGGAAGAATCCTACTAGGTTGATTTTGTCACAATCCCTCGATGTTTCCTCTTACTCATTTTCCATCCTCCTCCACCTTGGCTATAAAGCCCCACTTTTCCTTGTTGTACTTGGAGTTGAACTCAGTATCTCTTCCTTACTGCACACCCCCTTGCAGGGGTCCCTGCACCTACCTCTGGTCTGGATAAAGCTTTACATACCATTGTGTAACACATGAGTCACTTTTTCCTAAACAGTGATTGAGAAAGTGCACTCCTCATCTGTGCCTTTCTCCCTCTTTGTGTCTGCCTCTGTCTCTGTTTCTCGCACAGGCTGGCTCTCCTCTGCATGGCTGGCTTCAGCCCTCAGTAGGGCTGAATGGATTTTTGAGGGGAGACAGATATTTTACCTTTGTTTCTCTACCTTTAGCTTTGGCCTCATGCCCTTTTGGAGAAAGCTGTTGAAGAAAATATTGAAGCTAAGGAGATGCTGGTGGAGCCCAGGTGAACGGAGGGTCTTTTTGTGTAAATATTCTCCACCTAAAGGAACAACTGCATCACTCTCTCCCCTCCACTATCAGCACCTGCATCATTTTATACGACTATGTATGTACGTCTATGTGTGCGCCAGACTCGACCTGGAAGCATGTTGGTGGGTTTTATTTATCTCACACAGGATTTATTCTTTTAACGTTCATTTATTTTGAGAGAGAGAGAGAGGGTAAGCAGGGGAGAGGCAGAGAGGGAGAGAAAACCAAGCAGGATCCACACTGTCAGCGCAGAGCCCATCATAGGGCTTGAATCCATGAACTGTGAGATCATGACCTCAGTCAATGTCAAGAATCGGACGTTTAACCAGCTGAGCCACCCAGGAGACCCCCACATAGGACTTAAAGCCGGTTTTGAGGCTACATTCAAAATTAGGAGTTTCTACCTAAACCTCCATATGTCAGACTTCTGAGAAACAGTCAGACTGGCTGGCAGCATGGGGCCTGCGCCCCCCACTACTTCCCATGTCCCTGACACTGCCTTGCATCAGCAGCTGTCTGTGCCAGAGCTGCTCTGTTTCTTGCGGTAGGGAGAAGTTCTCCATGCCCATGTCACTGTCCCACATGGTATACACAGAAGACCAAGATGGACATGTGTCTTAAGAAAAATGGGAGAAACGCGCCTGAGTGGCTTAGTTAAGCATCCGACTCAATTTCGGCTCCAGTCACGATCTCACAGTTTGTAGGTTCGAGCCCCACATCGGGCTCTGCACTTAACAGCACAGAACCTGCTTGGGATTCTCTCTCCCTCTCTCTGCCCCTCCCCATCCCTCTCTCTTGCTCTCAAAATAAGTAAACATTAAAAGAGAGAGAGAGGGAGATCACTGTCTCTGCCATGTGAGGGCACAATGACAAGGTAGCAGTCTGCAAGCCAGAAGAGAGCTCCCTTCAGGAACTAAATCCACTGACACCTTAATCTTGGATTCCAGCCTTCAGAACTGTAAGACATAAAAGTCTGTGGTATGTTGTTATGGCAGCCTGAGCAGACGAAGACACTGTGTTTCCCAAAAGGAGCGTGTGGAATCTTCACCCCATTCTGAGTGATGCGTGAGCTGACCACACACAGGAGAGTCTAGCAGATGTCATCCCTAGGAGTAAGGATTTCCAAGTATGCCTGGTGGTCCTTGAATCCCCCTTCCTCCACACTCCAGCCTTTCTCCTTTATCCTGGAGCAGCTCTCTCGGAGGAATAGTCATGCTTTGCAAGTCTGTTCTTACTTGTCTGGTTCTTATTTGGCCTGCTGTCTGTAGGGACAAGAAGATAAAGTTTCAGGGGTGCCTGCGTGGCTCAGTCGGTTGAGCGTCTGACTTCGGCTCAGGTCATGATCTCGTGGTCTGTGGGTTCGAGCCCTGTGTCGGGCTCTGTGCTGACAGCTCAGAGCCTGGAGCCTGCTTCAGATTCTGTGTCTCCCTCTCTCTCTGCCCCTCCCCCACTCATACACTGTCTCTCTCTCTCTCAAAAATAAACATTAAAAAAAAAAAAAAGAAGATAAAGTTTCAAATGCTGGGTGATTCAGGGTATAAACAATGGCTGTCTCCTGCCTCCTGTTAACTGATGTGTCCTTCTCGTCTGTCTCAAATTTAATAATGGAACCAAAACACAGCCAGACTCCAAGGAGAGGGTTCCCAGCGTTCACAGCTTGTCTCTCATCCTTTCTGTTAGTGAAAACAGTGACAACACTAATGCTTACTGACTGCTTCTTTGTTTCACCCTAGTGTGAAGTATTTTAATGTACTAGCTCATTTAATCCTAGCAAGTTTCCTCTGGGGCGTAGGTCATGTTTATCCCCCTTTATGTCACCATCATCAGGTTTGTGAATCAAACTTGTATAAGGTTGGGAAGCACAGGTCAGTGTCCGAAGAACAAGTGCTTCCTATTAATTTATTCAGTCATTCAGCAAATATTTACTGAGCACCTACTATGAACCAAGCAGATTTTCCCACTATGTTTAGAAAAACAGAGGGGGTATTCTGGCCCAAAGTAGCCACTTTAAAGGATAACCTCTAACCTTATCCTTTAAAGGATAACCAGGGGCGCCTGGGGGGCTGAGTCCGTTAAGCATCTGACTTTGGCTCAGGTCATGATTTCACGGTTTGTGAGTTTGAGCCCCACATCAGGCTTTGTGCTAACAGCTCAGAGCCTGGAGCCTGCTTCAGATTCTATGTCTCCCCCTCTCTCTGCCCCTCCCATGCTCATGCTCTGTCTCTATCTCTCAATAATAAATCAATGTTAAAAAAAAATTAAGGATAACCAGAATCTTCCAAGAAATCACTCGGATATTTATTTCAAGGCAGAGCTCTGATTACCGGGCTGGCGTTCAGGAGTGCCTTAGGTGAGTGGTTGGGGCAGCAGGCTCTGGAGTGGACTTGCCGGAGTTTGACTTGGCTTTGCCACTTTCCTAGCTGTGTGTGGCCTTGGCAGAGTTCTGCACCTCTCGGAGCCTCAGTTTACTCATCTAAAACATGGGTCATAATGATATCTATAAAAGAGAGTCATTGTGAGGATTTCAGTAGCACAGTAAGAAAATCCCATGGACTTAGGAAGTGCTTTAAAAACATTAGGTTTTATTATTAGCTCATAGAGGGCTTATAAAAAGTAACAAAACACCCATTATATATCAGTTTTGGGGCATGGTAGCTCCATGACGACTCTCTTAGATAATGTAGTCAAATTAGCTAAACTATTTGACTTGTATATTGAATTTTTGTTTCTTACTCATTTGGATACTGAGAAATTGCTACCAAAGATGACAACTTTTGGAGAGCTTGATTGTAAACCCTCTTTTCCCTGCCACAGTTAAACACCAAGAGCAAATGCGAGCTGAATCGATGCTTTGTCTGTGACGATGGAACCATGGCATCGGTCTGAAGGGAACTTCCCCTCTGTCTTCCGAGAAGCATATGTGTGGGTCGCTCAGTTGCTTGCAAACTTCTGTGAGTAGGAGGCTGCCGTTTTAACTCAAACGGTCTTGTAGACTCCATAACCACTACGAAAACAAGCTACAGTTAGAAGTATAAATATAGTGATATGTGTGTATAACGATAAATACTTCTCATTCAGACCACGAACAATGCTTGGGACCTTAGTAGCCCCGTGGGCCTCTTACAGGAACTCCACGGCACCAGGCATCTGAGACCCACGCACTGAGACTGCGTACTCCATCTCAGAGTAGCTACAAGTCATGAAGCCTAAGGATCGTTTGTCACGTGCTGGATATTGTCACGGGTGTTTTACAAACGTAATCTCATCTAATCCCATCTCTCAGCTCCCTGAAGCGGAAGCTGTGGCAATCTTCATTTTACGGGTGCGGAAGGCAAGGCACACCTTGTTGACAAGGGGTGGAGCCAGGATTCGAAGCACTGGCTTGGTGTACGTCTTTGGAGGCCCCAGTTCACCCCGATTCACATTTGTTAGGGGCCGCCTGTTTGTGTCTCCGCCCATAATAGAATTAAGACCGAAATACTAAACAGACAAGCAAACATGAAATCCTGAGCAAAGGAGAAATTTGTCCTTTTAATCTCTGTCGGTTGTAGTCACTGAAAATTGCCCAGACAGGAGAAGGCCAGAGCCTGGGTCACTACATAGACTTGGTAACTTCTGTGCATACGGCTCTGAGGAGGAGATGCCTGGTTCCCACAGCTAACCAGGAGGCAGTCAGAAAGGGGAAGGCATGGGACAGCTTTGAAAATGCTGGCGTCCCCACACCTGTCCCCTTCCCTAGATGCAACCCAGCACGTTCTGCAACTAGATGATGGTTGTCAGCCCTACAGAACTTGCTGACTGTCCCTCAGATTCTCCACCAGCCTCTTCTGTTTTCCTCCTTTTCCCTCTCCCATTTTATTTGTTCTTTCTTCTTCCTCTCCTGCTATATGCTCCCTGTGACTTGTTCAAAGTTCCCCTTTGCACATTCTGTTCCCAAAGCAAATCAGTTGGCAGGCCTCTTGTGTTGGACTTAAGTACCAGTTCTCTGAATAGCTCCACATGTTGGTGTTAGTTTATTCTTTTTTTTTTAATTTTTTTTTCAACGTTTTTTATTTATTTTTGGGACAGAGAGAGACAGAGCATGAACGGGGGAGGGGCAGAGAGAGAGGGAGACACAGAATCGGAAACAGGCTCCAGGCTCCGAGCCATCAGCCCAGAGCCTGACGCGGGGCTCGAACTCACGGACCGCGAGATCGTGACCTGGCTGAAGTCGGATGCTTAACCGACTGCGCCACCCAGGCGCCCCGGTGTTAGTTTATTCTTAACAGCCCTGCCTGTCCTGACCAGCACCCTCATGTTGAAGAAGAAACTGAGGCGTATATCATCCTGCCTTTCTTCAGACCCCACCACAAGGCTGTGGTGGTCTTGAAGGCAGTCCTGAAATCTGCTCTTAAAGATGCCTCCCACTCAGGGGGCGCCTGAGTGGCTCAGTTGGTTGGGCGTCTGACTTCGGCTCAGGTCATGATCTCGCAGTCAGTGAGCTCAAGCCCTGTGTTTGAGCTCTGTGCTGATGGCTCAGAGCCTGGAGCCTGCTTTGGATTTTGGCTCCCTTTCTCTCTGCCCCTCCCCAGCTCATGCTCTGTTCTGTCTCTCAAGAATGAATAAATGTTAAAAAAAAAAAAAATTATTTTAAAGATGCCTCCCACTCAGGGAGAGGCTGTCTCCAGAAATAAGTCATAGGCATCCCAGTGCCTTGTTCCGCTTGGTGTGCTCACAATAAAAACTGGATGCTGGATGTAGCAGGGGAAATGAAACATGAGACAGAATGCAGAGTAGGAGGGGGAGAAAAGCTAGTGGGAAGATGGGGTTAGGTGCTAGGTCTGGGGATGCCAGAACTAAAGGACTCAGGGATGGCCTGGTCCTTATGTCAGCGATAATGCTGATGGAGCACTTACCATGTGGTAGGCAGGTTACCCTCACCAAGACCCTTTACCTGCTTAAAGGGTCAGGGGCTTAGTCTTCTCCAGTCTGGACAGTAACACCAGGGACCATTTGTCTAGTTCACTTCCTGTTCATGGTGCTTGCCTGTTACAAAGCAGAGCCCAGTATTTGTTGATTAAATTAACAAATAAAAGAAATCAGCCATTGGTATCCAAGATGCTCCAAATAAGTAACTTTCTGGGTCTTCAGTTCTTAGTCTCTAAAATTAAGGAGTTGGACTAGGACAGATGCCTGGATTCCAACCTCACCTCAGCTCTCCACTTACTGAGGGTGTGTGACCTTGGTCTGGTCACTGAACCTCTCTGCCTCCTTTCCTCATCTGTAAAATATTGCTAATAGTACCTACCTCCCGTCTTTGTTTCAAAGATGAACTGTTAATAAGTTGCAAAGTATTTAAAACAGAGCCTGGTACATACAAAGTACTATGTAAGTAGAAACGTAAATTTACAAAATCCCCTCCCACCGTGGACCTTTCTCAGGCTAGGGGAGGGCGAACGGAGGCGACACGGGTAGCATGGCCCAGAAGCTACGGGACCTCGAAACGCTCCCCTACTCACTGAAGGTGCAAGGACTACGATACCCATAATGCTTCCTGTGGTCCCGCCCACGCGGTCTCATTCCCACGCGCTTACAGGTAGTCGGCCAGGGGTTCGAGGACTACGTTGCCCACAATGCATCTCGCGGGCCTGCCCTTCCAGGCTTATTCCCACCCTCGACAGCCGGCCCAGCTAATGGCGCGAGGACTACATTACCCACAGTGCTGCGGTGGGTCCGCCCACACGGCCTCGTTCTCTAGTACCACAGCGGGCTCAGCCCGTGGCTGGAAGAGGACATAGCTTGGGTTCCGCTTTGTGCAGGTTGTCGGTCTAGGGTCTAGCCGGCCCGCCTGCTGCACCCCCCGCGCCCACGGTCCTGCCCCCGGCCCGGTCCGCCGCGCTGCCGGTGAGTGCGGGCGCGGAGTCCCGGCCCACGCCGCTTGCGTCCCGCAGCCCTTCTTCACCAGAACCCGGGGTTGTGCTCGGCCTGGGCCACCGCTCACCCTGCACCTGAGGACGAAACCGGGGAAAGCATGCCCGGCCGGGGAGTCCCTACTCTCTCAGGACCCTGGAGTTGGAGGGGTCGTGGTGACCCATCCACCCAGGGTAACCGGCGGGCTTTCAGGGCTTGCCGAGCCCGAATTGGAGGGTCAAGTCGTGACAGAACCCGCGTCCCCTTGGACACAGAGGGCCCTGGTTCTATTTCCAAGGGGACCCCATCCTAAAAGGGCCAACCGTAGTAATGAAAACTGCACTTCCCAAGCTCTGGCCCCGTTCCAGTCAGTGCTCAAAACCCTTTGCAAAATCCCGGTTAGTCCTTTCAAAAGCCTGTGTGTAGGAATATCATCATCTCTACTTTTTGAACGAGGAATCGATGCCCTGAGAGTTTAAGTAACTTGCTTAGGAATTACCAGGGGGCTTAGAAGCAAGGACGGTTTGATTTACTTCAGGTCTTTTGCCAATGAGGGTGAGCTGGCTCTGGGGCTGGGGCAGGGCCTTATGGGTGTGGACACTTAACTAGCCCCAGTGCTGCACCCCAAATGATTATGTTGTTTCTCCACAGAGCCCTGAAAACATCACTTCCAGTGTCTGGCCAGAGGTACAGGGAGAGACAGATTTGACCTTTCAGGCACAAGAAAGAGCAAGACTTGCCCCAGACTATGGCCACCACACCTGGTCTCCAGCCTCCACCACCCCTGGAGCAAGACGAGATCCTGATCGTGAAGGTGGAGGAGGATTTCTGCTGGGAAGAGGAGGCTTCCCTGGAGACGGAAGACCCCAGCCCTGAGACCTTCCGCCAGCTCTTCAGGCTCTTTTGTTACCAGGAGGTGGCCGGGCCACGGGAGGCCCTGAGCCGCCTTTGGGAGCTGTGCTGCCGCTGGCTGCGGCCTGAATTGCGCACCAAAGAGCAGATCCTGGAGCTGCTGGTGCTGGAGCAGTTCCTGATGGTGCTGCCTGGGGAGATCCAGGCCCGGGTGCGGGAGCAGCAGCCGGAGAGTGGTGAGGAGGCCGTGGTCCTCGTGGAAGGGCTGCAGCGGGAGCCCAGGAAGCAGAGGCAGCGGGTGAGGTGGGGGGCAATTTGGCCCTAAGGTGAGGAGATGGGGCCCCAAGACCTCAGGGCTCTGCTCCTAAGATCTGCCTTTGGAGATTCCTTGGGCTGTGGAGACCGCGGCCTGCCTTGGCCATTGGGAGGACCTGGGGCTGCCTGTACCTGTGAAACAAGGCAACTGCAAAGTGTTTCTCAGCCTTGGCCGATGGGTGTAAACCTGTCGATTAAGCACGTGTAGCCCCACTAGCTCTCTTTGAACTGTGTGGTTTGGTTCATTCACTTCACCCCAGCATAGGTCCTACACAGGTTTTGATGGGAAAGAGGCTGGAGATCTTCCAAGGCAGGGCCCTGGGGGTTGAAGAGATTCCAGAAGGAGAGGGGCACTGGGAAGAAAGAGCAGGGGCTGGTGGGTGTCCCAGTTAGAGCTCCCCCCCACCCCCAACCTCTCCAGAGCTGCGCTGGCCAGTGCAGTGGCTACCAGCAACATGTGATTTTTTTTTTTTTTTTAACGTTTATTTTTGAGAGAGAGACAGAGTGTGAGCAGGGGAGAGGCAGAGAGAGAGGGAGAGGAGAGAATCCCAACCAGGCTGTCTGAGCTGACAGCCTGATACAGGGCTCCATCTCATCAACTGTGAGATCGTGACCGGAACCAAACTCGGGAGTTGGATGCTTAACCGACTGAGCCACCCAGGCGCTCCCACGTGTGATTTTTTAAATTAAAACTAAATAAAATGTCAGTTGTAGTTCCTGAGTCACACTGGCCACATTTCAGGGGTTCAGTTGTCACACGTGGCCAGTGGCTATTGTACTGGACAGCGAAGATATGGGACACTTTGTTGTCATGGAAAGTTCTGTGGACAGCACGACTCTAGAGCATGCTCCCAACATCTTGTAACCAAATTGGAGTAATAGGGAAGTCTTAAATTCTTCTTGCTCAGATTAGATTAGTCCTACTGCATAGCTCTTAGCTCGGATTGGATTAGTTCTTTGGCATGCCTTTCCTCTGTCTCTATGCACCCCATAACCTCAGGGGACTGTCTCTTCTTAGAAGTGTGGGATGTCGAGCTTGATGCAGGGATCCTTGGCACTGGTTTTAAAGTTTTCTTATCCCAAGTACTATTGCAGAGCTCAGTAAACGCTGAGACCCAAGTTGATCGCGTTCACCTGTTCTGGAATTGGGACGTAGATGGTCTCAGAGCACTTGTCACTGGCTTCAGGAAATGTAGCACGTGCTATAGTGTGAACTTCTGAAATGAGATCTGATTCAGGGCCTTTCTGGTCCAGGGTCTGTGGGGAACACCAAGGAAGGAGGGGTAAGAGAGTGCGGTGTGATGGGGAGACAGTGGAGTCTCACTCAGGGGCAGAGCAAGCCTCCGTTTGTCCAGGTTGGGAGCCTGACCTCTTCCCAGCTCACATTCCTTCTCCCAGAACAGTCTGGAGGGAGGACTCTGTGCGATGCGGAGGCCTGTGGGGGCAGACCTGGGGAGGTAGCCGGCGGGGGTGGTGGTGGTGAGGCACAGCTGGGGGGAGCCTGGGAGCCTGGGAAGGGAGCATGGCCAGGGGTGCCTGAGGCAAAAGTGGTTGGGGACCTTGTGGGTTTTCTCCCAAACTTCTGGGAACTGCTGGGCAGATCTCCATCTGCATGCAGGGCCTGGAAGTGCTCCCTGATGATGTACTGCCCCACGGGACAGGAGAACAGTGCTTGAAACACCAAGTGGAGGCTGAGCCAGAGGAGCTGTCTCTGGAGGAAGGGTCTGGATGCTCCAGCCAGCAGCCCCCAGCCCAGCTGAGCCACACACCAAAGAGGAGCCCCCAGCTCTGGCCAAAGAGGGGTGAGTAGCCATCCCTCTGGATGAAGGAAGCCCTGCAGGGAAAGGAAGCAGAGGGAGGAGGTTGTCACAGGAGGCTGGGCCACTGCATGTGGGAAGGACAGGTTCCTGCCCAGGACTGAGCGTAGGTGCAGAGTAGTTGGCCCTGTCTGGGCTTTTGCTACTGTTTCCACACCTGGGCTGTGTGGCCTTCTCTGACCACTCTGTGTCTTTCCCCAGGCCCAGTGGCCTCCCAGCATCAGGAGATGGCACCAGCCACGTCCTTCGTTTCATCCTGGTCCCAGGTGAGTGGGTGTTCTGCTGCATCCCTGTGTGTCCCACGCCCTTGTTACAGGGACACTTTCTCCATGGCCAGGTCCAGCTTTCGGAGGTGCTCCTCGTGGAATGACCCCTTTACCCTTACTTTCACCTCCTGGAAGTCTTCTCTCTGATGCCATCTGGGTATTAGATGTGTCGCAGAGGATTCCGGGGCTTAGTGGTGGACTGGGGCAATTGCTTCAAACCTAGCGGGGCGCTAGATTCTTGGGACCTTGGGTAAAAATATAGATTCATCCCCCAGCCCTGGCCTGGAATCAGAGCCTCCGTAGCTTGTTTAAATAACAGCTTTATTGAGATATAATTCATATACCACACAACTCGGCCATTTAGAGTACTTAACATTTAGTATACGTATAGAGTTATGCAACTATCGTGATGGTTTTCAAAACATACTCCTCTTCAAAACACCCGGTACCCGTTAGTGGTCCCTCCCCACCCCTGTTCCCCAGCCCCTGGCGGTCTTCTTTCTGTCTCTGTGCATTTGCCTCTTCTAGACATTGCTTGCTTGGGTTTTAATGTGCTCCTCAGGTCACTGTGGTGCTAGATTTGGGAACTACTGGCCTGGAGGCATCCTGAAGTTCCCAAGACACCCGACTCAGGTCCCAGGGCTGGTTCGACCTGAGGCAAGGCTTGTCTAACTCGTGCCCCTGAGGAGCATGGGCCCCAGTGGCTGAGCGCGCAGTGGACCAGCTGCTCCATACGGTGGCTCTGTCCATGGTGTCTCTGGGCCTGCAGCAGTGGGACACGGCATGGTGGTGACGGTGTCCTCCCAGCCAGCAGGATTCCGCTGTTCTGTGAGCGGAACTTGAGGAGCAGGAGTGGATGACCGCATATGGAGAGGGAAGGTGTAGGAGAGAGGCAGTGGGGGAGGCAAGCAGGATCTGCCGTTGTGTTACAGGTGGAGGGGGTGGGTGAGCCCGCTAGGCCGGCCGCATGAAGGAGCCGTGGCAGGGGACTGAGTGAGTTGCACTCCAGCAGGTGCCGGTGACCTTGGAGGACGTGGCGGCATACCTGTCCCAGGAGGAGTGGGAGTGCCTGGACCCGGCTCAGCGGGGCTGCGTCTGGGATGTGCTGCCCGACAGCGGGGGTAACGTGCTCATCAGTGGCATGTCTGTGATGTGGGCCAGTCTCAGGGAGGGTGGCTCCTTCCCTTAGGCTGGCTGTGGCCCACTTGGCATCTCCCAGGCCGTCTCCCTGCCCAGTACCGTTCCTGTCTCTCCACCACAAGCCAATCCTGTCTCTCCACTTACCCAAGCCAATCCAACAGTTGTTGGACTGCAGTGGCCCAAGGAATCCCTGGGGAGCATGTTAAACTAGGAACTCACACCCCGCACCAGGTTGGTTCCATGGGCCGGGCACACTCCCTGGAGAGCCTGCTCTGCACCCAGCTGAGTGCAGCCTGCAAAGGCAGGGTTGCTAGAGACCCGTCAGAGGCCCAGCTGCAGTGGGGAGAGTATGGCTGCTCAGCTCATCCCAGGCAAGTGCCCAGAGCTGTCCTGGGTTCCTCCGTCCACACGGCTCGTCCAGTTTCACGGGCTTGCCCGTGACCCCTGTGGGTAGAGCTGCTCCTGGCAGGGCCTTGGCCATCCACAGCCTCTCCTTTCCAGCCCCGTCCCCAGCTCATCCCCCAACGCTGTCTGGTTTTGAAGGAATTGAGGTGCTTGTTTGGTATCGGTTGGATTTCTTCAGAGAAACAGAACCAATTGTGTGTGTGTGTGTGTGTGTGTGTGTGTGTGTGTGTGTGTGTGTGTGTGTAGTGTGTAAGTAAAGGCATTTATTTTAAGGAATTGGCTCATAGGATGGTGGAGGCTGGCAAGGCTAAAATCTGTAGGGCAGTCCTGCAGGCTGGAAATTCAAGTGAGAATTGATGTTGCAATCCTGAGTCTGATGTCTGCAGGGCAGGCCAGCTGGCACGAAACCCAGGCACAATTCCTCTTCTGGGAAACCACAGGTTCTGCTCTTAAGGGCTTCAGCTGATTAGATGAGGCCCATCCACTAGTACTGAGGCTGATCTGCTTTATTTACAGCTGAGTGTAGATGTTAAGTAGAGAGTATAGCAACCTGAGAGGATTTTTTTAAGTATATTTATTTTGAGAGGGTAGGGAGAGAGTGTAGGGAAGGGGCAGAGAGAGAGAGAAGGAGAGAGAGAATCCCAAGCAGGCTCTACGCCATCAGCACAGACCTTGATTCGGGGCTTGAATTCACAAACCATGAGGTCATGACCTGAGCTGAGATCAAGAGTCCGATGCTTAACCGACTGAGCCACCCAGGTGTCCCAACCCAAGAGGTCGTTTAGCCTGGCTGTGGTGCCATTGTTCGGTTAAACACCAAAACACTGTTGACATTGGGGCTGGATAATTCTGTTATGCCATCCTGTGTGCCATAGGGTGTTCGTCAGCCCCCCTGGCCTCCACTCAGTAGATTCCATTAGCAACACTCCACTGCCTGGCTGTGACAACCAAAAATGTCTCCAGACATTGCCAAGTGCCCTCTGAAGGCCACCATTGCCCCAGGGTTAGAATCCCTGGCTTAGAGCCTAAGAGCCTAGACTCCAGAGCCCACCCTGTAACTTACTAGCCAAGTGACTCTGGGTAAGTTCTTTAACCTTCCCGTGCCTCAGTTTCCTCATTTTAAATGGGGTCATAACAGCACCCACCTCCTTGGCGTGGTGAGGGTTTCACGAGCCGCTGCCCATGGTTAATTATCTCCATCCAGGGTCTGACAAGCACTTCCTGCTGAGTGTTCTGAGGCTCCGCCCAGCCTTTGCTTTCTTTCTTATCAGGAGCATCCCCTCGCCCCACGAAGGCCTCAGGGACTGTGCTTTCTCTGTCTCAGGGCTTGGGCTGCAACTTGAGGATGGAGAGGGCGCCAGGCAGGACGTGCCGACGAGAAGGGAGCAGGACCGAGAGCTGGTTGGGGGCATGACCAGGCCTGAGCAGTCTCTGGAAAGAGGAGGACCCCGGCGGGGTGAGAAGCCGTACGCGTGCCCTGAGTGCGGCAAAGGCTTCAGTAAGACGTCCCACTTGACCAAGCACCAGCGCACACACACCGGGGAGCGGCCCTACAAGTGTCAGGTGTGCGGGAAGGGCTTCAGTGACCGCTCCAACTTCAGCACGCACCAGCGGGTGCACACGGGCGAGAAGCCCTATGCGTGCGCGGAGTGCGGGAAGCGCTTCAGCCAGAGCTCCAGCCTGGTCATCCACCGCAGGACACACACCGGCGAGCGGCCCTACGCCTGTGCCGAGTGTGGGAAGCGCTTCAGCAACAGCTCCCACTTCAGTGCGCACCGGAGAACGCACGCGGCTGAGAAGCCCTTCGTGTGCCCGGCCTGTGGCAGGGGCTTCCGCCGGGGCACCGACCTCCACAAACACCAGCGGACCCACAGCAGAGAGCAGCGCCCCCCAGGCCAGCGGAGCCCCACAGCGCGGCTCCGGGAGGCCCCTGGGCCAAAGCCTGGCCGCCGCTCATTGAACTGTCCATTTCCGGGATCCGTTTCAGAATTTCGAGGTCACAGTTCATGAAGCTGCTGGAGTTGTTTCTGTTTTGGAACCAAAATCCTAACCTTAAGGCATTTCACACTGATCCCATTTGCCCCTGGTGTGGGCCCAGCTTGTGGCAGTGGGACATTTCAGGTGCTCAGGCCCAAGGAGGAATCTGGACACGGAGTTCGGCAGTGGCGGCTAGACACCAAGCCGGGTGTACGTGGGTCCTGGGGCTGCTGTACAAATGGCCACGACCTGGGTGGCTCAGCACCACAGGGACGGACTGTCACAGTTCAGGAGGCCAGAAGTCCAAAACCAAGATGTGGGCAGAGCTGCCTCCTTCTGGAGGCCCGGACGGAGAGACCATCCCAGGCCTCTCTCCTGGCTTCTGCTGTTGCCGGTGTTCCTGGTGTCCATGGTTTGTGGCCACAACACTCCCATCTCTGCCCCTCCCGTGTCTCTGGTGTCCTCTTGTAAGGGCACAGTCATTCCATTTAGGGCCCCTAATCCCGAATGACAGCATCTTAACTCATTACATCTGCAAAGACCCTGTTTCCAAATCAGGGCACATTCTGAGGTTCTGGATGGACATGAAGTCGGGGGACACTCATTAGTCCACTTCAGGGAAACCTCAGTGGCTCCCATTCCTTACAGCATTAACATACCCCAGCCTTCCCTGGTCTCCCCCCTTTCCCCTCCAGCCTTGCCACATTTTCAAAACATAGCCTGTGAGGACTTGTTCCGTATCCCAGTGGTGTCAGCGGGCAGTGGGATGAGTTGCGGGTCACCTGCCTAGAGCCACAGCTGTTCTAAAGGACAGATGACTCATGTGAGTACGCTTCCCTGATAGCCCATCTTCCGACCTCCGCAGGCATGTGAGGAAGCCTGTGGAGATGACTGACATCTGTCCCCACAGCAGGAGCCAGGGCCGCCTTTGCTCCATCCCCAAGTGGCCAGGACAGAGGCAGCGTTGGTTGCCCACTTTGTCCTTCTGCGGTGGACATGCTTCTGATCTGTGCACATCCACTATCTCCTGGGTGGCTGAGGGGAACAGTATAGAGTACTTGTTCCATTTAGTCATCACTGAAGTCTTGGGGACAGCTGCTGAAACCACTGGGTTCCAGAACATTCCACGCAGGGAGTATGGCAGTTTCCCATGGCTGGGTGGCCTTGGACCTCAGGCTGTGCTCCATTCCATTTGTCACCCAATCACTGTATATACTTTCACCTTCCAGCATAACCCAGGTTCCAGGGTGCATGACCTACTCTCTGTTTCCCTAATAAACAAAGCGGGTCCTTCTGGCCTCGTGTGCTCTGCCCTATGTGTTCTTTAGAGAAGGGGGCCACTCAGTTTAAGCATGGTGTTTACCTTCTAGGCCAGCTTCCAGAGCTCCAGCACTGCCGGTAACCCAGCTTCCCTAAGTAGCTGCGAGTCTGCAGGCTCACTACTGTCGTGTCCAGGCTGGTGCCAGAGGTGGCCGCCTGCTTCCCGGCCTGGGACCTGGGCCTGTTGGTGCCTCTTCCAGAACATTCTCTCAAGCAACCCTGAGACATACGGCTTTTGTGCCTCTCCTTTTACAGAGGGGAAACTGAGGTCCTGAATGGTTTTAGCACCTTGTTCAGGTGGCAGAACTGGTTTTGAGCTCGGGTCTACCACGTCATCTTCTTGACTTGCCTTACTGGTGGTTCACTGCGTTGAACTTGGAACAAAGAAGTTATTTTGTGTCACTGTTTGTGAAGCATCCCAAATTTCTGGCATTTGAAAGGGATAGAGATGGGGGGGAAAGCTGGCCATTGCACTTGACAGGCCGCATGGGTGGAGGTGTGTCACATTTGGGCTTCTGTGGTGGAGCCCCGACCACACTGCATGTGGTGCAGAGGGTGAGGGGTCTCCGTGGATGTGCGAAGAGCCAGGAGCGCAGGTGATGCAGCCTGGCCACCTTCCCTGCAGGTAGGCCCACCCGGGGCCTCCTGTGGCCTTGGTGGAAGCTGTCTTGCACCTGGCCCCTTGTCATTGGGCCACGTCAAGTGGGGTCTGTGGCCCCGATCGTGGCTATCTGTGGCTGAGGCCAGGCAGAGCCTGCCTTGCCTAGGGCAGGGCTTGATGACAAGAGACCCTTGGCCAGCCTCAACACATGCAGCAAGTGATGACTCCAGCTGAATGCTGGAATACATTCTTAAATGCTAAGGACCCTGCCAAGCTGCTGAGCCTGTGATGTGGAGAGACTCGAGCTGACTGCTCTTACCAGGGAGCAGGGGCAGAGACAGAATCCTGGAAACAAGTTGGTGAGAGAAGAGAGGTGCCACAGATCAGGGCTGCAGCCTATTGGGGGCTGCAGGGCTGAGAACCGGAAGAAATGACTGAATATGGAGGACAGTGGAGGATAATGTTCGCAAAGTAACAGGGAAGGATGTCGCCCACGAGGTGGGGCCCCGCTCTCTGTTCCATGGGGACAGTTTGGGTGTTAGGACACTCAGTACTCTATCTCCACGTAAAGGTCAGCCCCACCCGAAGTCAGGAAGGACCCTAGAACAGATGTGTGCCTTTGTATCTTGGTTAAAGAAAAAAACAGTCCAGTCTTCACCCCTTTATCAAAAAGTCCATTTGGTGTGTGTGTGTGCGTGTGTGAGGGGGTGTGTGGTATGTTAATGCAAGCACATAAAATAGCAAGCATCCAGGGACTCAAGATCAGGCTAAATTCTCTTCAAAGACCCTTTCAACCTTGAAATTCTCTAAATATGTTTTATTGCAGTTTTAGTTTTAAAAAAGACCTCGTATGATGGAAAACAACAGATGCACCTTAAAGAGAAGACTGCAGGAGCAGTGAACAGGCTGGACAGCCCCCCGTCCGCACAGACTACTGTCTGCGGAGTCTCCCTCCAGACGCTTTTCAAAGGAGTTGTCATCACGCTCTGTGTGCAAATTTAGCATCTTTGCTCTGAGGGCATAGAATGATCACACCACATTTTAACAGAGGTCTGGGTGACAGCCCCCAGTCAGAGGGTCCCTGGGCTACATAAGCACATTCTCATGGAAACACGGGAGAGCCAGGGGACCACCAGGGCCCGGGTATGTCGATGGACAGTCGAATCATCCCACCAAGCTCCTTCTCAGACCCAGTCCTGGAGGCAGCTACAGCTGGCCCAGAGGAGGCACCCGGGCCTCCTTGGCTGTCCCTGGCCCAAGAGGGTCCTCCAGCGCCCTGGGGCAGCACCTGGTCTGGGTGCTCTGC
Source organism: Panthera tigris (assembly GCF_018350195.1). Lineage (NCBI taxonomy): Eukaryota > Metazoa > Chordata > Mammalia > Carnivora > Felidae > Panthera > Panthera tigris. Next base: position 37,424,385 of record NC_056675.1, read on the forward strand.
TTCTCAGCCCGGTGTGTCACATGTTGCTTCCTCCCAGTTCTGGAGCTGGCTGTATCTTCAAGGACTTGAGCCTTCTGGCCACCGGGACCCTCAGTGGCTGGCAGATTGGGCTGAGCTGTCCCCTTCCGAAATGCCCTGAGCTGCTGGAGAAGCTGACTCTTCCCAGTACAGTCCCTGTGACATATGACAAGCAACCTCAACACCAAGTGGAGCCAGACCCCCCATCCAGAGTGCTTCCAGAAGCATGTTCACTGGTTCTCAAGACAGTTAAGATTTTGGCCTCTCAGCCCTTGCTGGGTCATAGGGCATGTTAGCATGTTAAAGGCCTGTGGGAGGAAACCTATGTGACGCTTCTCAACTCAGATTTTTCTTCTTTTTTCCCATACGCCTAATGATGTTCCATTTTAGGGGGAACACTGCCTTTGACTCTGACATTCCCACAGGGTAGGATCCACAGGCTTTTCAATTCCAAAAACTATAGATACAGCATATAAGTCTAAGTGGCCCCATGACCACCATGTGGGGTCTCTGCATGTTGGAGAGTGGAAACTTCTCTGAATTTAACATTGCACTTTTTAATTCACCCTGGCCTTTCCTTTCTAGCTAATAGCCATCACTTTACTCCATCCTGACAACTTCTTTTCACTTCCAATGCTATCAGCAGTAGGGACCAAATCAATTTGGAGAGCTATTTTTTAGAAGGAAAGTACTAATCCCTTCTCAGGAGCGAAGCGAGGTATCCTTGGTGATGTCAGGAGGACAGCAGCCCAGGCTGGGCCCCAAGTGGGCTCCCACGGGCCACCTCCCAGACCACCCCTAGGCCCACACGTGCTGGCCCTGTGGGTGCAAGACAAAGCTGAAAGCACAAACATCAAACGTGCCAGGCTGAGGGCTTGCTGTGGAAAGCAGAGATGGACCATGCCCAGGTGGTGGGAGCCCCTTGGTGGTTACCGTAGCCCCTGGGAGGAATGACGCTCCTGCTCTGCTGGTCCCTGTTGGTCTCCAAGAGCCGCTGTCTCTTCCTCCTCCTCGCTGTCAGAGGAGCTGGAGCTGGAGCTGGAGGTGATGAAACCTGGGTTCACAGAATGTATCCCACACCACCCGGGCCTCCCTACTGACCCAAGACCACTGAGGTTTCCTGCCAAGTGGTGGAGGGACAAACTCCAGGGTGATGTACCAAAGCCTAGACTGCTGGCTTTAAGCTCTGCCTGGGTTCTGCTCTCCCTGCAGGGAGACCCTGCTGATGGGACCAAGTGGGACTGCCGGCCGGGCTCAGCTCCTGGCTACGAGCACTTCTCCACCAAGCAGTGCTCTGGTACTAGCCCACATGGGCGCTGTCCCACACCGTCCCACCTGTCGAAGCCCCTGCTCCTCCTGAGGCCAATGTGGCTAATGCAAAACAGGGCTGTCACCACTTCCAGTACCTTTCTGAAGACCCAAGGTCCGATGGCTCCGTGGGCCGCAAATCAATGAAAACAGTAGGAGGCTCTGCTGGGCCCCTTAGCTGCAGGCCGCTGGCCAGCCTTAGGCCCAGCTCAGCCTGGAAGCCCGGCTCCATCCGAGCAGTTCTGAGATAAGAGAGCAGGGTTTTCTGAGTCACTTCTGGGTGATTATGGTATGACCTGTGCTGGGCTCAGGGCTGCCCCCAACTGGATGCCCACCGTGTGCAGGGCACTGAGCTAGGCCCTGTAAGTGCCCTTGTTCTTTTGCTCTTCAGAACAACCCTCAAGATTTGGCCAACAATGCCCAACAGAACCATCCATGGTGACTGACATGTTCAGGGTCTGTGCTTTCCCAGTGGCCAGTAGCCACTGGCCAAAGGTAGCTACTTAAATTTACATGTTGCTAATTGAAATCAAATAAAAAATTAAAATTAAATCATTTCCTTGGGGCACCTGGGTAGCTCAGTCATGATCTTCGGCTCAGGTCATGATCTTGCAGTTTATGAGCTGGAGCCCCGCATCAGTCTCTGTGCTGACAGCTCAGAGCCTGGAGCCTGCTGCAGATTCTGTGTCTCCCTCTCTCTCTGCCCCTCCCCAACTCCTGCTCTGTCTCTCTCTCTCTCAAAATTAAATAAACATTAAAAAATATATATAAAAAAATCATTTCCTCATTTGTACCAGACATGTTTCAAAGGTTCAGTAGCCACATGTGGCCAGTGGCTATCAATTGGACAGTGCAGGTCTAGATATTTCTACTGGACACTGGGTTGCTAGGAACGGAAGCCCACTCCAAGTAGCTCAGGTGAGAAGGGGGATTCAGTGGCTCTCAGATTCCTAAAAAGAGTGGAACAACCAAAGTGTGGGAAGCTAGGCTTTAAGGGATCCTGGTGCCCTGTCCCCACCTCTTCCCTTCCGGCTTCAGTCTTTCTCACTACAGCTGGCCTTTCTCAGCCCTCCCATCCCCATCCGGACACACTGAGACTGGGAATTCTCAGGGAAAGGCTCTGATTGGCCTGGCTTGGGTCACAGGCCAGTGCTAGCCTAACAGTCTGACAAGGCAGGTCCTTGTCTGGGGAAGTCATGTGGATGATGGAGGGAGGGTTCCCATAGAGTGTGCAAGGAGTAGGTGCTCTGAGGCTCGAGTCCCAGCCCTGCCATCTATGGCCTAGACAGGCCAACCTCTGAGCCTCAGTTTCCCCATCTATAACACGGGGATAAGATAATAGCAGCACCTACCTGATCAGATTGTTGAGATGAAATGAGAAATATACATCAAGTGCCCCCGCCCCCAGGTAGGCCTAATAAATGCTGCAAGTCCGTGGGCCACTTCCACAGAGGACAGGGCTGTAGCTGGCAAGAAGTCCCACCTGCTGCTGGTCTCCCGCTGCTTGGTGTCCTGGGGCGCGTCAGCAGGTGCCTTCCAGGCAGAAGAGGCTCTGGATTGTGTGGCACCCAGGAGGGCGAGCCGTTCCATGAGCCTGTCCTGGGTGTTGAGCAGGGTGTGGTCTGAGGGCAGAGCGGGGAGGCTGCTTAGTGGGGACACTGCCCCTGTTTGATTTACAGTAGCCTGAGCTACTGATTCCCCTTGGAATCCTTTGTGTAGACACACCTCACCTTGTGCACGTCCTCTGCCACTCAGCCCTGTACAAAGACCGCCACCTCCAGCTCAGCAGGGCCAGGGGAGTGGTATGTACACAATCCCCATAAAGAGGGAGTGACTTACTACTAACAGTTTACCTCACTCCTCAGTCCCACATGTCAGAGGGAACCATAATTAACAATTAACACTTAAAAAAAAAAAAAAAGGCAACAGGATTATCCTCTGTAGATTTTTTTTCACTGTATAGATTGTCTTTCCATGTTAACATAGATAGATTCCCTTCATTGGGTTTTAGTGCATTTTGTGCTGTAACTGCTTTAGCTTGACTCCTCCTATAGAATATTGAATATGGGTCATTTCCAAATTTTCACAATTATAAACAGTATTGCAACAAACATCCTTGAATACACACCGTCACCCACTGGGGTATTTAGGATAGACTTTAGCAGTGGAATAAGTGGATTGAAGGCTTCAGTGCCTTTAAAATAGAGAATGGATTCTGCCACATTGCCCTCCAAAACGGGTGCGTGGATTACAGCCACTGCCTTACAGGAGAGAGGGTTTCTCCACACCCTGCTGTAAGGCGTTAAATTACAAACAAACAAGCAAACAAAAAAACCTTGTTGAAACAGCACCAGGGGCTCAGTCACAGACGGAGTTTGCTCCGGAATTGGAAGCCGGAACCCACAAACCTTGCTCCTTTGCTTCACTCACCTTTGTGGCCCGGGATGGATGGAGAGGGAAGAGGAGCTTTCCTTTTATTTACAGAACTGCCCAGAGCGAGCCCACAGGTGCAATGGCAGTAATCACATCCCTGGCTTTCTCGGTAAATGGGGAGATGAATGGAAGCAGAGTTTGCTTAGGAGCTGGGTGAAGAAGCACAAAATGCAGGTTGGTTTGCTCTCAGAGAGAGAGAGGAAGGCCCGAGGGGGTGGGCAGGAGGAAAAGGTGGGGGTCAAGGGTAGGGACCGTGTCTGAAGGCCCCCGTGGTATCTCCAGAGCCTCTTCCACTCCAGACACCAGCAGGGGGTCATATGTATAATGAATGAGTGAGTGAATGAGTGAATGGGTGAAATTTCCACGGACTGGCACCTGACCTGTGTGGGACCATGAGGGCTGAGCAACAGAGAGGACATGGTGGGCTGCCAGGCTGACCCTATTTTTGAGAGCCCCTGGAAAGAGCTGCCGATGGGGATGCGCTTGGGCCCTGGCGTTCAAGATCAGACCTCGGCCCAGGCGGTCAGCTGCCCACCACGTAGCTCCAGGCGCGCCATCTCCCCTGTCATCTTCTCGCCCTGCCAGACTTTGAAGGATGTGATCCAAATCCCACTCTTCAAGTTGCTGAAATAATTAAAGGAGTGATTAAAATGCAGCCACAGGGTCCTGGCAGCAGGAGTGCCTGCTTCCACAGCTGCCGTGACCAACAGAGGCCATCGTGGGTTGTTATGGGTTAGAAATGAGGGTTTGGGTGCCTGCCCACACTGGCACGGGCTCCCTCTCTCACTCACACCTCCATTAAGGTGGGTGGGGCCAGCGTCTCCTGCCTTCTCTTTCCTATGCCTTTTTTAGGCAACACTTTTGTTTTTGGCACAGAGACACTGTTTGACCTGGAAACCCCAGTGTTGTCTTAAAACTCTTTAGGTTCATACAGGTTTAGAGTGTTGGGAGGTTAAAACGTTTTGCTCTCTTAAGGAACAGATTGTTCTGGGCAGGTGCTCCCACGCAAGGACTTGGAAAAGAGCGCTGGGGGCCTCCGGGTGTGGCGAGAGGAGGGAGGAAGGTAATTGGGAATTGATGTTCCTTGTAGCTCCTTGTGGCCCTAGGGTGAGTGAAAACAGAAGTGTTTGGGGGCCAGCAGAATGGAAAGAATGGCTTGTTTAAACCACAACTGATGAGAATGAAATTGGTAAAAATGACCTCCATGTACAACCTGATACCGTTTTTCTATGTTGTTAAAATTATCAAAATTTGAAAATAAGGCAAAAAAAAAAAGGAATTGTGTGATGTTTAAATGTCATGCTGGAGCTTTTGTGACAAGCCCACCTTTCTGGGGACAATAATTTGGCTTGCACAGTTGACCAGGGCCCACCTATTTTACAACTTTGTAAACTGAGAACAGGTACAGTGGGTTTTTTCTGTCTGGTAGAGGTGATAACCCCAAAAGTAACAACAACTTGTTGTTACTTTTGTTAGGATGTTGACCAATTTTGTACTTAGTATAGCAATTTTATCTCAGCACTCCTTTCTTTTTCCCCAGTTTTACAAAATCCCAGTTTCTCATAATCTCTTTGACCTGGCTTTGTCTTCCTGCCGGTTCCCTCATTAATGAGCTAAATACAACGTTAACAGGTGCTCACACTATTTGTGTGAAAGTGACAGCCTTAAGATTTTGGGAATTGTGCTTCAACAAAGTTTGTTCTATATCTTATATGTGACTGTCTGTCTTTATAAACATGCTTTAGATTAGTATTCCTACAGCCCTTCCTTCCTCCCTTCCTCCCTGCCTTCCTTCTTTCCTTCTTCCCTTCCTTTTAAAGAAGGATGGAGTCTCCTTGTTCTTCCTTATTCTCGTTAACTCTACCTAAGGATGGTCTGTCTGTCAGGACCACACACCCACTGAGACAGGCATGACTGACGGTTGGGGGACCTAGGACTATGTGCCTAGGGGCTTAAGGTCATTGCTGTAGACTGAATGTCTGTGTCCCTCAAAAATCCACACGTTGGGGGGGGGGGGAGAAAAAAAAAAGAAAAAAAAATCCACACATTGAAATCCTAATGCCCAATGTGATGGTGTTTGGAGGTGGGGCCACCGGGAGGTGATCATGTCATGAAGGTGGAGCTCTTATAAAAAGGCCCCAGAGAGCTCCCTCGCCTCTTCCACCGTAAGAGGACACAGCCAGATGTCAGGAAGAGGCTCTCACCAGACACTGAATGTGCTGGTGCCATGATCTTGGACTCCCCAGCCTCCAGAACTGTGAGAAATGAATTTCTCTTTAAGCCCTCCGTCTGTGGCATCCGTTATGGCAGCCCAGGTGTAGTGGGCAAGCCCTCAGGTTGTCCTGTGGAGGACCAGCTCACGGCCAACGTGCAGGGGACGCCCTGAGGAAGCACAGGCTGGAAGATGCCTACCTTGAGGGAGAGCACCAGCCGTCCTTCCCGGGGCCCCTCTGGTGGCGTCTCTGGTCTTGGAACTGCCACTGCCGCTGCACAGGGTGCCTCTTCCACTTGACTTTGGTCACTGCAGGCTGGGTCCTGGGCATCCCAGGTGACTTTATGGAGTATGTCCTTCTCAATCATCTTCCTTCTCTCCTTTCGGAGGGCTCTGCGGTCTGCATAGTCTGCGGCCCAACCGGTTTGTGAGGCAGCGCTCAGGGGCTCAGCTTTCAGGTCACCTTCCCAGGGGGACAGGGTGGCTTCCTCCTGCGGCCCCTGGTGAGGACCCTGGGTGCTGAGGGACACAGCCCCATGGTTGTCTTCCTGCCACTTGGGGGTGTCCTTGGGCACCCTGAGAAGAGAACTGGTTTCCCCACAGCTGTCTATAGGCCCGCCAGGGTCTCCACCTTGCAGAGAGGCAGAAGCCTCTGTCCTTGGGCCCCACTCTCTCCAGGGTTCTGTGCTGGGTTCCACAGGCACTGCACCTGGCTGTGGACAAAATGGGTGTCCTCAGCGTTCTCAAAAACATACTTGAGGGAATTTTTGTGTGTATGCAGTAAAACAGGTATGTAACATAAGATTTGCCATTTTAACCATTTTATCATTCTGTGACATTAAGCACATTCATAATGTGCAATCGTAACCACTATTTCCAACGCTTTTTTATCACCCCAAAGAGACTGCACCTTCCCTCCCCCCAGGTCCCTAGTAACCTCCAGTCTACTTTCTGTCTCTATGGATTTGCCTGTTCTAGATATTTCATATAGGTGGAATCACACAATACTTGTCCGTTTGTGTCCTTTGGCTTAGCTTAGTGTTTCCAAGGTGCATGGAGGTTGTGGGTCAGTACTTGATTCTTTTTTATGGAGTGCATAATATTCCATTGTATGGACTATGTTTTGTTGACCCATTTCATTTGTTAGTGGCCATTGAGTTGTTGTTACCTTTTGGCCACTGCAAATAGGCCACACAGCTATTAAGGGGTAGACAAGATGAAACCCAGGCCCTCTGACTCCAGAGCAAGCCCACAGCCTCTGCCCCCATGAGTGAGGACAGACTTTCCTGTCCCAGGTTGGGGAAAAAAAAATTCTCCAGGACAGTTGCTGAGGTAATTGTAGAAATGAAGAAAACGCAAGATAAACTCACGTGGACATCCCCGCACCTGAACTAACTAGAGGTCTTGGCAGGCCTGGGAATTTCAGACCTTCTTCTAGGTGTAGCTGAGTGGGGGAGTCATGATGATGAACGTTCTGTAAGATGACCCTGTATCAGTGCTTGCACTGAGATTTCCAGAACTCTCAGCACATAACCCCTGCCTCTAAACTGGCACTGAGACTTGACCAAACTCTAGAATGGCTTCTAGCAGCACACGGCTAGCATGACCCCGTCCATGAAAACATCTGCCTGAGAAAGCTCAGTGCTGTGGGGAGAATTCAGTGTTTGTTCCAGCCAACACCTGATGAGAGGCCCCTGACCTCCCTTTCTTAAGAGCAATTCCTAAAAAGGGCTTCAGACTCGGAGCTACGTGTCTCTTACAACCCAGAAGCATCTGTCCTGGGCCTGAGAGCCTTTCCTTTGGAATGTTCTCGTCAGGAAGGACATGGCCTCTGTCTCCCTTCTTCCAGGGAGGATAGACTCCCGACTTCCATACCTGCCAGCGGACACGCCTGGCCTAGTCACACCCACGCTGGTCTGCTCTTTGTGATCATTCACTTCTCTGACTCTAGTGAGCCCTGTTCTCCCCCTCCCTCAGTCTCCCTTGGAAACCCCGGTCACCTCTGCACAAGTCGGAGGGAACTCAGCTCTTTCCCTGCTGTCAGCAGTTACCGAATGAAATCTGCCTCCCCTGCTTTGACGAATGTCTGGCTGTGCTGGTCTGTGACAGCATACCCACTTCCCCTAGTTAATGAGTGACAACTAGTCATAATAATTACAGCAGAGGTAGGCCTGTCTCCCGGACCCTTTAAGAAGAGCCGAAAGGCCTGATCAGTTGGGGACCTGCCCGGTGATGAAAGTCTATTGATGGGTTCTATTTATAAAGCCAGCAATTAATTTTAAGCATCAAGCCATTTTTTTTTTTTTTAGCAGCAGGCAAAAGTTTATTAGAATATAGGATTAGAAAGGAAGAATAGTAGGAAAGCTCTCTTTACAGAGAGCATTCGAAAGTGAATGCCCCAAGCCATTAATTTTAGATAGAGTTTTTGGTCTTACCTGGGGCTCTGGGAAATGAGAAAAGAAGACGGAAAATTTGCTCTGACAGTTGGCGATGACTGTGATACGTGGTTACAGAGTGTGCTTTGGCATTTCTAATTGTTTCTTGTGTTCACCTCACCTCTCCAGTGAGGGGCACCTTCTTGCCTCTGAATCCCCACTGTCACCCTTATTAAATCAACAAATGTTTAGGGAGTGCCGCAGTTTTGACCTCTTTGACCCACACCATAGGGTCAGGTGACAGCGCGGACACCCACACCCACACCCCATTCTGCCCGCAGGGTCCCAGCTTTGTGGATCCCCGGGGCCTGCCTTCTACAGACCTCAGAAGACCCATCAACCGTAGCAAGCCAGGCCCCGGCAGCGTCTTCGGCCAGCTCCTCCGACAGGTCTGGGATCAGGGCAGTGTGATCTCGCTGGAAGATGAACAGCTCCTCTGCCTCGCAGTCCGACTGTGACAAATGAGAGGACTTTTGAATTATAGGGCAGCAGGCAGAGCCAGGAGGGCCTCAGCCTCCGTCTGCCCTTGCCCTGCTGCTCAAGAGTGATCTGGGGAGATCAGCTTTCTCCCAGAGGTCTTTGGCCTGGCTGGTTCCCGCCACTGATTTAGAAAAGGGCTCGGCTGCACAGCCTTGTGAAGTGAGATCCCGGGCTCCGGTTGTGCACATACCTGCCACCCCCTAAGACCTTGAACATAACAGGTGCTCAGATAACACCTGGCACTGAACGAACAGGGCAGCAAGGTGGTAGCTGAAAGAAGAGCCCAGCTCTCCCCCTGGCCTGTAACCTTTAGCCATAAATGACACAGTGTCTTAGCGCCTCTAAGGGGAGAGGGGGCACTTAGAGTCACCAGCTCACCTTGCAAGGATATCTGAAGACGAGAACAAATGAGGCTGAAGACATGAAAAGGTACTGGGGTCATGTTATCTACTCTCCGTTAGCTTTGTCGCATGCTGGAAGATACCTGAGGCCCAGGACGCTCTGTTGTCTTTGTAGGCATCCCAGGAAGGACCCAAACCTGTCAGGTTACTTCTAAATGCCTAGCTGCAAACTGTGAGCTTGGCACCCGCTACTAGGGAGCTGCTGCCCGGGGCCTTGTCTACCTTTCTCCATCGATAGGGTCACTGCCATTCTTGTGTGTGTGCACATGCCCACTTTTCACTAGGCGGAGAAGCTGGCACAGCTGATTTAAGACTGAATTCAGAGTCACTCTTGTCACCCAATGTTCTCGGTTCAGTGTTCGATATCAGTCAGTAGAAACTAGAAACACAATCACGATCATGGGGAGGCAGGGTCTGCCAGGTGTGTAATGTCACAAAGGGCTTCTTATTCTTGAAGAGGCAAAGTAGGCTCCATAAATGTTTGTTGAATGAATGCATGCCACCATTTCAATGCATCACGATAAGCTCTTGGAGGAATTCTCCGGTTATAATTTCAGGTCACTGAAATGGCCCGTAAGGATGCCAAGTATGAAGAAATGTATTCGGAGGACAAAAAGCAAAATTAGGACAAATGCAGGAGCTGATAAGCTCCAAAGCTGTTCTTGGGTCAACATTGTGCTTGCCATGGGAAGAAAGGGCAATCGGGGCCCAGGAAAACGTAGGAAGAAGGCGCTTGCTTACCAAGGAGGAATCAGAGTCCAGAGATGGGAGCTGCTCCCTGACGGCCTCAAGGATGGCATCCCAGGGCCCTGTCTGGGAGGCCCAGGGAGGTGGGGACTCCTCATCTTTGTCCTGGGACGCCATGAGGACCCAGGCTCCAGGGATGCTGCTCAGCGTGCCATCATCCAAGCACCCCTGCAGAGGACACAGGGTGAGGTGAGAGGGTTCCAGGGGCCAAGGGCCAGAGCTCAGGGTGGGGCAGTGGGAGAGGGCTGCCTTTTCAAAGCGTCTACCACCCTGTGGGGGGTGAAAACAGACTGCCAGACCTCCCATTGGTTTCCCTTCTGGTTCTCCAGGTTCCTGTTCCTGTTAGTCAATGTGCCCACACGTGTGTGTGTGTGTGTGTGTGTGTGTGTGTGTGTGTGTGTTTGAACAACACAGGTTGGAACTGCATGAGCCCACTTATATGCAGATTTTTTTTCAATAAATGCAGTCAGTACAATAATGTATTTTCTCTTATGATTTTCTTAACATTTTCTTTTCTCTAGCTTATTTTATGTGGGAATACTGTATATAATACATGTAACATACAACATGTGTTAATCGTCTAATGATGTTATTGGTAAGGCTTCTGGTCAACAGTAGGCTATTGTAGCTAAGTTTTTAGGGAATCAAAAGTTATATGTGGAGGTGTGCCTGGTTTGCTCAGTCAGTAGAGCATGTGACTCTTGATCTTGGGGTTTTAAGTTTGAGCTCCAAATTGGGTGCAGAGATGACTTAAAAATAAAATCTTAAAAAAAATTTTTTTTAATGTTTATTTTTGAGACAGAGAGAGCATGAACAGGGGAGGGTTAGAGAGAGAGGGAGACACAGAATCCGAAGGAGGCTCCAGGCTCTGAGCTGTCAGCACAGAGCCCGACACGGGGCTCGAACTCATGGACCGCACGATCATGACCTGAGCCAAAGTTGGTCACTTAACCGACTGAGCCACCCAGGAGCCCCTAAAAATAAAATCTTAAGGGGGCACCTGGGTGGCTCAGTCAGTTAAACGTCCAATGTCCAACTCTCTCTCTCTCTCTCTCTCTCTCAAAAAAATAAGCATTTGAAAAATATTTTATTTTAATATTTATTTATTTATTTGGAGAAGGGGGAGGGTGTGCATGAATGGGGAGGGGCAGAGAGAGATTGAGAGAGTGAGAGGGAGGGAGGGAGACAGGGGATCTGAAGCGGGCTCTGTGCTGAAAGTGAAGAGCCCAATGCAAGGCTCGAACCCGCGAACCATGAGATGATGACCTGAGCTGAAGTTGGATGCTTAACTGACTGAGCCACCCAGGTGCCCCTAAAAGAAAGAAAATCTTAAACATTATATGTGGATTTTTGACTGCGCGGGGTATTGGTCCTCCTAAGTCCTGTGTTCAAGAGTCAACTGTATGTGTGTATGTATATCTATATATATCTAGATGTATATATCTATACCTATAATATATAATGTAACCATATACATAAATATATAATGTAACCATATACATACATACATGTATATGTATATGATAAATAGAATGATATATGTGTATGATATACAGATTATGTAAGGTATTTATATCCCAAGTAACATAAATACCATTACTATCTACATTTTATAGACTCAGAGAAGTTACATTGTTAGTAAATGGCAAAGACAAAATTTGCAGCAAAGTTAGAAGGGATTTCAAGCCTCACTACACTTTACTGCCCCCTTTACAAAGGAGTCCCCAGGAAAGTTTTTTTGGAGTCACCACTTAACCCCTGACACCCAGGCACTTAACCAGCCCCTTCCATCTTTTGTACTCCTAACAGGAGAAGGCCTGGGCCCTCAGGGGTCAAGGTAGCTTTAGGAATGTGGGATGATGGTACTACCTTCGGAGCCAGTGTCTGGACATCCCCTGCAGCCCCCAGATACAGCCCGCTGTGCCTATACTATGAGAAGAGAGCACTTCCGCCCTAGCCCTGCCTGGCTATTACTCTGTGTCAGGGCCCCCATGAAGGCAGCAGTAGCAGATGTGAGTGGTGGGGTACGTGCTTTTGTGCTCACAGAACCTGGAGCAGGAGCTTGGTGCACCCTGAACTGTGAACAGCAGGGTGGGGACGCAGCTCATAACACATCAGCGGATGTTTTTTGGAACCGGGCTCTGTAGGGCAGACTGTAGCGTAACAGATTCGCCAGATATTCTAGGTTCTTCAGACAGGCAAGGCAACAGGGTAGGGAAAGGCATTACAGGTTGCAGCAAGAACATGTACAGTGGCTCAGGAGAGTGAAAATTGCCCAACATGTTGGGGTAAGAAAGTATCTGCTGCGAGAATATGCGGTGATGACAGACCAGATCGCGGAGGGTCCTGAACACCACGGCGAGTTCACTTTAACCTGCTGACTGGGGTTAACGCCTAAAGCTAAGCGGCGGAGCTGCTCGAGTCTCCTCCGAACCCTGGAGCAAATTCCACGTCCGTTTCTTCGCGGCAGCCCGTTAGCCCCGCCCCTATCTCCGCCCCCGCCCTTCTGGCCTAGGAGCCCCGTTGTCCTGACAACTGGACGCCAACAGCCTCCCGGACCAGTCTTTTAAATTCTAAAGCTGGGAAACAGGAAAACACGTCGCTCGTCTTCCCACCCGTCCCCACCCACCCGTTTCCCGCCCCCGTCCCATCAAAATCCCGACATGTACCTTCGGAGGCCACTCACCTCAGGCCTCTACCTCCCCTCTCTGCTCAGTTTTGACAGGACTATAAACAGTTCCCAGTGCGTTCCCCCGGACCCGTTCGCTCCCCCGGGCCGCGGCGCAACTACTGAGGCTGTCACCGCCTTTGCAATCCCCCCTCGGCAGTTTTACATTACTGGACTGCCAACCGCACTTTTTCCCCCCGCTCCTCTTTCGGGACTTGGCGCGTCCTGCCTCTCTTGAAATAGGATTGGTTTCCCTGGCTAGCGGAGGGGAGGGGCAAGGCGAACTCCTCCTGTTGATTGGCTGCCGCGGGGGTCACACAGCGAGCCGGGCGAGCTGACCGGAAGGCTCGGGTGCGGGACGGACAAATTCCACAGCGCCGGGAGCGCCCCGCGGCCCGGCGAGAGTCCCGGCGTGCTCCGCGCCTCCCGCAACCACTTCCGGGGCGGGAGCGGGGCCGCGGTGTCCGGGCGCTGCGGCGGCAGCCCGCGCGGAGGGAGCCCGGGCGTGCGTGGCGGAGAGCGCGCCCGACTGAGAGAGTGCGGCGGCGCACCGGGACTCAGCGCAGGTACGCTCGGTGGCGGCCCGACACCGCCTGGGGCCGACACTTGCCGTCTGCCTGTCTGCCGCCAGGCCCGGCCCGCCGCTTGGTAGCCGCGTGAGTTTCTGGCGACGCTTCCGCTTTTGCATCCTTGTAGAGGCGACGGCAGAGCCACGTGCCATGTGGGATTACCAGGAGGAGGTGTCAGGGGATGTCTGTGCGGTCTGGCCTGGCGGTGTTCTCGAAGGACCCACCCCGGGGCCTGACAACCAGGGTGGGTACCCCAGTCTGCGCGAACGGCTCACGCGTCAGGACGAGACGGGCTGCCCTTGGGCTTTTGCAGACTTCCTCCCTGTGGGCGTGGCGGCCGACCCTCAGCGTCATTATTTTTTAGTTAAGGTTTTTGGGTTATTGAAAAGGTAATGGATACTAAGCAAGTGTACAAATGTATGGATGAACGTAATCGTTTTATTCATAACAAATACCCCATCATTGTAGAGTGTGTGGCATGTGGCATGGTGATAAAAGAAGTACCAGTCGCTTTACGGCCCCGTGGCATCCGAGTTCTCCCTCCATAGGCTCCTAGAGCCGGGCCTGGTTGTGATTGCCGCCTTGGAGGGTGAGGGACACCTGAGCCTCTAATAATAAGAGAGACCACATAGGGGCACCTGGCTGGCTCAGGCAGTTAAGCTTCCGACTCTTGGTCTCGGCTCATGACCGGCTGAGGTCATGATCTCATGGTTTGTGAGTTCGAGCCCCGCGTGGGGCTCCGTGCTGTGGCTGCGGAGCCTGCTTGAGATTCTGTCTCTCCTTTCTCCGGCCTTCCCCCACTTGTACTTTCTGTCTCTCAAAATAAATATATAAATAAACTTAATTTTTTTTAATGTCTTTATTTTTGAAGGGGAGAGAGACAGACTGTGAGTGGGAGAGGGGCAGAAAGAAAGGCAGACACAGAATCCGAAGGAGGCTCCAGGCTCTGAGCTGTCAGCACAGAGCCTGACCCGGGGCTCTAACCCACAAACCACGAGATCATGACCTGAGCCGAAGTGGGACTCTTAACCTACCGAGCCACCCAGGCACTCCTGTAAATAAATAAACTTTAAAAAATATATGAGAGACTGCATGGACTCCACTCTGGAGGAGGCATTTGGAGTAAAAGAGACCCACCTATAGGAGGCTCGAGGGATGTGTGGAAAGGGGCCCTGAACTGGCACTCAGCTTATTTGGGTTCTTACCCAGTATTTGTTGGCTTGGACTATTCAGGTTGGGGTTTTTTGCCTGCAGAGTGAGAAAGCTGGTTGATCTCAGGCCCTGCCAGTGTGAGGAGGTGGTGGTACCAGAACGTTGGGCTTTGCTCTGAACTTGGTTACCTACAGGCCCCATCATATGTACACATATTCTGGCCAAGGGCTTACAGATTCTTTGTCCCTCAGATTGGTGGCTTGTTGGTTGTTTGGCCATCTCAGCTGTTACCTGGAGTGTGGAAGCATTCTTTAGTAGAGACTGAGGTCCTAATGCATCTGTGAATTCCTGGAGTGCCTTTAGGCCATCTGAATGGACGTGACCCTCCTTTTCTCTTTTTGCTATACTTGTTTCCTTGTTCTCTCCCACCTATAGTAGGTAGGAGACAAATGTTACTTGGGGACCTAAAGGTTCTAATAGGAAGCTAATGGCCTGGCATTGATTTGGTTAGGATTCCCAGAATAAAGGACTTTCATGGACTCCTCATCCTGGTATAGTGGCTCTCCAGGAACGTTCCACCACCCCACAAATTTTCCAGTGTATCACTCTCCCATCCCTCCTGTTTTCAAGGAATGTATGGTTGGATTCCTACTCAGTCAACCTTTGCCAAACACCAATCACATCATAGTTTCTGTGCTGGGACTTACTTGTCTTTTCTTTTTAAAGATTTGTTTAAAATTTTTACATTAGGATGCTCCTGGGTGGCTCAGTCGGTTAAATGTCTGACTTCGGCTCAGGTCATGAACTCACCGTTCTTGAGTTTCAGCCCTGTGTTGGGCTCTGTGCCGAGAGCTCACAGCCTGGAGCCTGCTTCAATTTCTGTTTCCCTCTCTCTCTGCTCCTCCCCCACTCACATTCTGTCTCTCTCTCTCTCTCTCTCTCTCTCTCTCTCCCAAAAATAAACAAGGATTTTTATTTAAAAAAAAATGTTTACATTAAAATTCACTCATTTGGTGTTTGGGTCTATGAGTTTTGATTAACGTATAGAGTCAACATGTCTATCAACCAGTATATAGAACATTCCCCCCAAATTCCCTCTTGCTGTCCCTTTGTGGTCCCCCCATTCCTACCCCAGTCCCACTGATCTGTCCTCCAGCCCTTCCATTTTGTTTTTTCTAGAATGTCCTGTAAATGGAATCATAAAGTAGGTAGCCTTTGAGTCTGACTTCTTTAGCACAGTGAGTTTGATGTTCATTCATATGTTGTGTCTATTACTGTGTGTGTCAACTGTTTGTACCTTCTGCTTATTAGTAGCGTTCCAATATACAGCTGTGCCACTGTTTACTTATCCTTTCGTCCATGTGTGTTTAACAACAGCCCCTTGAGCTATGTCCCCATTAGTGCAGAAGTAAAGACTGGAGATGGTAAATAGCAGAGCTAAATTTTGATATAACTCCCAAGTCCAGGCTTCTTTCCCACCACACCCAGGAGTTGATTAGGTCCAGTGACCCAATTAACGTTTCTTAACTGCCCATCCAAGAGGTTGTCAGGCTTCCTGAGTTACTGGAGAATTCCCTTTGTAGAACTGGGGCCTGAGGGTTGGTGAAGGAAAGTGTCCACTGCATGTGTGACTCACCATATATGCTCCTTTCTTTGTGTCTGGTGACAAGCTCACCGGTATTAGAAGGATGGAGCTGCCCAAACCACATAGCACTTAATGATAATCTTCTAAGTCTGTCCCAGGAGTTGGCTGCATTGAGTGGCAGTCTGCTAGGATAGTGCCCAGCCGCCTACTGCAGGTGGGAGTGTGACCATCCTGTTCTGTTCCCTGGAACAACCAGGAAGGAACGCTCTAACCCCTCGATCTCCCTCCACAGTGATGTCGGAGCTCAGCGATGAAGCCAGTGAGCCAGAACTCCTGAACTGCAGCTTGTCCATGTGGCATGGGCTGGGTGCTCAGGTCGGCCGGGAGGAGCTGGCCGTCCCCTTGGATCTTCACACAGCTGCTTCCATTGGCCAATATGAAGTGGTGAAGGAATGTGTGCAGCGGTAAGAGACCTTGGGAAATGTTCCTGCTCAGATTTTGAGTACCGTCTCTGTGGCTTCAGATCCCAGGTAGGGCTGTCAGTGAGCTTATGGGGCCTTGCACACAGTCGCAGACATGGAACACACCGAGATATGTCCCTGTGTCTGTCGGACAGCTGTCACTAATGATTTAGGCTGGACACGAATAAGTCCGTTTTTACTCCTAAGAAGAAAACGACAGTTTGGGCTTTTTTCATAAGCTTATGAATCATTTCAGACTTTTGTTAACTATAGTCATTTTATGGTTTTTACTAACTGCAGAAGTGCTCAGACAAAACAAAAATAACGTTAGAAAGTGATGCCCTGTGGCCTCCTTTCCCCAGGAGATTCATTTTTATCCCTTGTGCCTTCCTGTCACTCTGGCTTCTACCATAGAGGAGGAGGAGGTGGGGTTCATCTTCCTCTCTGGGGATTGCCACCTGACTGCCACCTGCAGTCTTACACATGTGTTAATTTAGTTTTTGGAAAAGGACCAATCTCCTTGCCTCCACCCCCTTACATCCACCTCATTGTTTCTGTTTCTCATTGACAACTAGGAGAAACCATCTATGTCTATATCTACGTGTGCCTGTTTCAGTTCCTGGGGAGCCAGAGCAAAGCCTTGTATAAGCCCTGGGTTTCTGGTTCCTAAGTCATAACTGCCTCTTATAAATATGTGGCCAGTTAAGTACAAGTATAGCACTGTGGTAAGACATAATGTTTTGTACTCCTGTACCAGGTGGCTTTTGGAATGTTAGCTGGATACACAAGCAGCACATTCCCTCACAGGGTCACTGAGACCCCAGTTACAACTTTGCTCCTTTGGCGTTCTTGGGTTTTTAAGCCTTTGGGTGTACTGTTTAAATGCATAGTCCAGGAAGGCGCCTGGGTGGCTCAGTCGGTTGGACGTCCGACTTCGGCTCAGATCATGATCTCACAGTTTGTGGGTTTGAGCCCCACATCGGGCTCTGTGCTGACAGCTCGGAGCCTGGAGCCTACTTCGGATTCTGTGTCTCCCTCTCTCTCTGCCCCTCCCCCACTCTCACTCTGCGTCTCTCAAAAATAAATAGAACATTACAAAAATTAATAAATGCACAGTCTGGAATGGCTCCACAGGGGAGAGGGGAAGTGTTTGTGCTCTGGTTGGGACTGTAGCCCTAGTTGACACCAAGGCTGCTGACAGCAGACTGGGACCTGAAGCGAGTAGAGGCATCACAAGGGAGGCTTGGGCCCAACTGGACATGTCAGAGCCTCAGAGACACTCTGTGGAGGGCTGGGCTCTTCTCCACATGGAATTGAGCCACCAGCGAAGGTCATCTGGCCAGGATGGTCTGGTCTCTGTGCGCTCTCCCAGCCAGTGGCTACCATTGCATTCCTGGGATCAGGACCTTCTGGAATGGCTGCATGGGTATCCCGGAGTGAATAGAAGGTGCTAGCAAATGGAACATAATTGTCTGGCGTGGCTTCTTGTGTCCAAACCTCTGAGAGGTACAGACTGTGGGTTGACTGTCAGACTGGACTGCCAGATGCTGGCTTCCAGCTGTGGCAACGAGAGCATCGCCTACCTCCACTGGAGGCTGGGATTGTGCAAGAGGAAAGCTGTGGGGCATGAACCATGCAGGGTGTTCTGGAAGTAGATGTTATTTCTATGCCCCAGGCCCAAACTCTGGGGTAGGAAGCCCATAATTTTTTTTCCTGGGGGAAATGCTTCTTTAGAATTTTGGTGGAAATCAATGAAAAAGATAGGATCCTCTGGGTACTGATTTTCCAAGAATGTTTTTGTAGGATGAGGTGACGAGGGAGAAATCTTACCCATTGTCTGAGTCCCTTCCCCTTTCCTTTCCACCCAGCACCGGACTAGCAGATCCTGGTCTGTTGGAAGGCAATCAAGGCTCCGGGTCACAGTTTCTTGACCTTGGCACTCCTGACAATCTAAGCCAGATCATTCTCTGTTGGGAGGCTGACTTGTGCATGCAGGATATTTAGCGGCATCCCTGGCCTCCACCCCCTAGATGCCAGTAGCTTTTCCTTATGCACTTGTGAACCAGTAATGTGTCCAGACTTTGCCAAATGTCTCCTGGGGGGCAGAATCCCCCGGTTGAGAACCATCTGTGTTGCTGGGGGTAGGAAAGAAGAGAATTGCTGGCCTTGGGATAGGAGGAGGGGCCAATGAGAATGTGCAGTTGGAGGAGGAAGATAGCCCTGTGGACTTTGCAGAGGCAGCTGTACAGCAAACCTAACTGTTCCCCTGTCTTCCTCCCCTCCCCTATGATGTCCAGCATGGCAGATAACTTCTGCTTCCTGGCTGTACTTCCCCCTCTTTGTCTTGGCCTGGCCTTGCCGCTGGCTTTGGTAAACCTCACACGTGAGATGGCGGGACATGTCTAGCATATCTTGCATTTGTTTAGGAGAGAGTTAGATTTGAATAAGAAGAATGGTGGTGGCTGGACCCCGCTGATGTACGCTTCCTACATTGGACACGATACCATCGTGCACCTGCTGCTTGAGGCGGGGGTGAGTGTGAATGTGCCGACCCCGGAAGGGCAGACTCCACTGATGCTGGCTTCCAGCTGTGGCAACGAGAGCATCGCCTACTTTCTCCTCCAGGTGAGCTACGAGGGGACTCAGGCTCAGAAATGTGCGGGGCTCCCGGCTCTGGCAGAGACGTGAACCACCGCAGACCATGGTGTGCGTGTGCGTGTTCGTGTAATCACTTTGATTCTTGCAGTGTGACGGCCTGGAGGGCGCCCGCCCCACACAGAGGAGCTGAGGCTGTAACGAGCATTCTGTGTTCTCTTGAAGCAAGGTGCCGAGCTGGAAATGAAGGACATTCAAGGCTGGACTGCCCTCTTCCACTGCACCAGCGCTGGGCACCAGCAGATGGTCAAGTTCCTTTTGGACAGTGGAGCGAATGCCAACGTGAGGTGATTACCAGGTCTTTGGTGGTCGCTCTGACTCTGAGGAGGGCAGCTGGGGAGGCTAGAGTGCAGAGTAGCCCCTGCCTTGGGCAGAGGGGACAGTCCTGTCCAGGCATGGGGAGCTTGAGGATAGGCTGAGCTTTTTCCTGCATCTGTCAGGGGACATTGGGTCCAGCACTTTAAGTGCTCTGAGTCTCATTTTCTTCCTTGCTTCCTTCCTTCCTTTCTCTTTTTTTATTAACTTTTCAAAATATTAATTTATTTTTGAGAGACAGAGACAGAGTGTGAGCAGGACAAGGGCGGAGAGAGAGGGGGAGACACATAATCCGAAGCAGGCTCAGGCTCCCAGCTGTCAACACAGAGTCCAAACCCACGAACTGCGAGATCATGACCTGAGCCACAGTTGGACGCTTAACCGACTAAGCCACACAGGTGTCCCTCTTTTTTTTTTTTTTTTAATGTTTATTTATATTTGAGAGAGAGAGAGCACAAGCAGGTGAGGGGCAGAGAGAGGAGGACAGAGACTCTTAAACGGTCTCTGTGCCAACAGCAGGGAGCCAGATGGGGCTCAAACTTGTGAACCGCGAGATCTTGACCTGAGCCGAAGTCACTTAACTGACTGAGTCACCCAGGCGCCACTGAGCCTGAAAACTGGAGATGGCAATACCTGTGTCATGGAGTTGTTAGAAAAATTACATGTTCTGTCACACATCAGGGGCCTGGGCCTGGCATTGTGAATGGCACTCCGTTTACATGCATTAAATGCTAACTCCTTTCTCCTTCTTGCCTTTGTCTGTGTTGGGTGAGGTGATGCTTTGAAAGCAGTCATGAGTTTTGTAAGCCGGAAGGGGTGTTGTCGTCCAAAGCATGTCACAGCGATAATCCCCTTTCAGCACAGCAAGTACCAGCCCCGCATCCACCTGACACTGTGCACGCCCCTGGCTGAAGCCATCTCTTATACACACCACCGTTTCATATGCCACTGAGGAAGAAGCGCCACTGATCGAAATGCCACTTGCCTGTTGATTTTAAGATAAATTCTGGCTTCAGAGATGTTAAAATGCAAAAATGGTGTATCTTACAATGGATGAAACCCGGGATTTAGCTTGGTTCCTGTCTTCTAGACCAGTCTGAAGGGAAGTGAGGGTCAGAGGGCAGCTGTAGGCAGTGCTGAGCAAATTGTAAGCAAACCCCAAAATAAGCATCAGATACTAGGCAAACTAAGGACAAGGTAGATGGTTGGTCCTGGAGCTTTTGGGAGGGTTTCTGGAAGATGTTGAGCTCAAGGCATAGGATCTGGATAGGTGGAAGGGAGACGCTGGCTTTCGGTGTGCAGTGAAGGGCAACAGTTGCTTTCGGCTTGTAATTAAAATGGAAATTTAAGAGGTGGCAAGTGGAAGCAGCTTAGGAGTGATTATCGGGGGCACCTGGGTGGCTCATTCAGTTAAGCGTCCTACTCTTGGTGTTGGCTTAGGTCATGATCTCACGGTCATGAGATTGAGACCCATGTTGGCCTCTGTGCTGACAACGTCGAGCTTGCTTGGGATTCTCTCCCTCCCTGTCTCTCTGCCCCTCTCCTGCTCTCTGTCTCCCCCTTTTTTTTTTTTTTAATTTTTAAATTTATTTATTTACTTTGAGAGCGTGAGTGGCAGAGGGGCAGAGAGAGAGGGAGACAGAGAATGCCAAGCAGGATTGAACTCACAAAACCATAAAATCATGACCTGAGCTGAAACTAAGAGTTGGACGCTTAACCGACTGAGCCACCCGAGTGCCCCCTCTTTCTCTCTCTCTGTCTCTCTCAAATAAATAAACTTAAAAAACGGGTAGAACCAGAAGAATTTATGAGGCTGATGTGTTAATGTGAACTTTTTCACATCTCTCTGTTGGTTCTGGGGAGAGGGAGACCTCTGTGCTTAGGGAAGGGTGACTTTGCACCGGCTTGGTCTTGTCTGCAGCAGGGAAGCTTCTGCGTGGCAAACTTCTCTCCAATAATTGTCTGACCATGGCCTCTGTCTTGTAGGGAACCAGTATATGGATTTACTCCTTTGATGGAAGCAGCTGCCTCTGGCCATGAAATAATTGTGCAGTATTTTCTCAATCATGTAAGTGACCCTGTTTGTTAGCTTACACTTTAGTCACAGCAGGTGAGGAATCCTCTCCTTGAAGTATGAGCCATCACGGATTTTTCTGCTGCACAGAAGTAGCCGCTTTCTATTTATTGAGCACGTTTTCATCGTATCTGTGGATGCCAAGTGTTGTGTGGCACTCAGGTACAGTGGTGAGTAAAAATAGACACCTGTTCCTGTAATGCCATCATTTCAAAACTGTGGAAAATATGTTTTAGAAAGTAAATAATTTATCCCATTACTTAAAAACATTGGAGTAAGAATGCTAAGATCTTCGTCCCTTTTCAGCCACCCCCTGCTTCTCCCCAAGGTGCCCACTTGGTTTCAGGCAGCCCCAGACTCTTCTGCTTAGGAAGGTGTACCTGTAGACAAGTATAAACACAGTGCATTCCATTTTGAGCAGAGTGGGATTCTACTGTGTATTTACTCTGCAGCTTTTAGAAGATCACTTAATATGCAATAGACCTTTTTTTCCTTCTACAGTATATATAGGTGTAATTAATTAGTTCCATAGTAGTTGAGATTTAGGTTTCTTACATTTTACAGTTATAAACAGTGCTCTAGAGACCCTCTCTGTACAGGGAACTTTGGCTTGCGTGCAGGTATTTCTGTATATTGTATTTCTGTAGGAGGGGTTGCTGGCATTCACATGTTAATTTTTTTAATGTTTTTTTTTTTTTTAATCAATTTTTGAGAGAGTGCAAGTCGGGGAGAGGTAGAGAGAGAGGGGGACAGAGGATCTGAAGCAGGCTCCACGCTGACAGCAGCAAGCCCGATGTGGGACTTGAATCCACAAACCGTGAGATCATGATCTGATCCAAAGTCGGACACTCAATGGACTGAGCCACCCATGCCGCCCCAACTCACATGTTGAATTGTAAATCAAAACTACTGGGACGTCTGTAACATAAAAAGACAGACAGTAATAATTGGGTGAGGATGTGGACAGTTGGAAGCCTCACACACTGCTGACAGGAATGTAAAATGATGCAGCCTATTGGGAAAACCGTCCGGCAGTTTCTCAAACAGTTAAACATAAAGCCACTCTCCTCCGTATCGACCCCCAGAGAATTGAAACCAGGTCCACACAAACACTTAACACACAATGTCCGTAGCAGTGTTTTTTCGCTGTAACCAAAAGGTGGAAATCCACATGTCCATCAACCGATAAATGGATAAGTAAAATGTGGTCTTTCCACACAATGGAATGTTATTGAGCCATAAAAGGGAGTAAAGTTCTGACACCTATTACAACATGGACCTTGAAAATACTACTGAGTGATAAGAGCCAGGCACAAAGGACCACATATTGTATGATTCTTTATATTTGAAATGTCCTGAATGAGCAAATCTGTAGAGATAGAAAGTAGATTAATGATGGCCTAGGGCCAGCAGCAGCGGGTGGGAAGGGATGATGAGAGATGGGAGTATTGGAGAGAGGATAGTATTTAAGGGGTACAGGATCTCTTTTCAGGGTGCGGGAAATGTTCTGAAATTGATTGTGGTGATGGCTGCGTGCCTCTGAATTATACATTGTAGGTGGGTGAATTGCGTGGTACGTGAATTATATCTTAATAAAGTTGTTAAAAAAGTTCAGGAGAAATAGAAGTCCTAACAAATTCCCACTGAAGGGTGGTCTCTTGCCTCCCCACCAGTATTATGTGAAGGTGCCCGTTTTCTCACGTCTTCACCAGCTCAGGAACTCAGTCGTGTTAAGTTTCCGCCAATGTGGTGACTGAAATGTGGTATCTCGTTTGGGTTTGTACTTATTGGTGAAGTTGAGCATTTAAAGATACATTTATTGGCCAATTTGTATTTTTTTTATGAGTTTTTTCTATTTTGGGGCCCACTTTATTGGATAGTTTGTGTTTTACTTACTCATTGGTAGAAACTTGAACATAATACAATGTTAATAGGCTGTTTTTCTTTGAAAAAGAATTTGGGGATAGTACACTTACATGAGACAGGGGTACAGGGAGCTGCCTGCCCCCTTTGCTGCAACCTGCTTCTCAGCTTGATTTTTTTTTTTTTTTTTTTAACTGTCTGTTGGGGAGATTGTTCTGTATTAGTGTCTGTTAAGCTCTCTTCTCTCTCTCTTTTCATGGCGGCACAGCACTCCCTTGTAGGGATGGATCAGAGATTTGACAGTGGTCTGTGGATGAAATTAGGTCGTTGCCAGCCATTTGCTGTCACACACAGTGCCGTGGAGACTTTCTGCACATACATCTCTGCACACGTGTGTGACCACATCTGTCTGGTTGAATACTGAAGGTGGAATTTTGCGTGGAGTGTAAGTACAGTCTTAACATAGGTGTTGCTCACTTGCCATCTGAAGAACAAACTGTACAAGCTTCCATTCTCTCCACAGTAGCAAGAATTATGAACCTTAAATTTTGATTACTTATTTTTGAGAGAGAGAGACAGACAGACAGGATGCAAGTGGGGGTGGAGCGGAGAGAGAGAGACACACACAGAATCTGAAGCAGGCTCCAGGCTCCGCGCTGACAGCACGGAGCCGGACACAGGGCTTGAACCCATGAACCGTGAGATCATGACCTGAGCTGAAGTCGGATGCTTAGTCAACTGAGCCACCCAGGATCCCCTCTTTCCTTTTTTTTTTTTTTAATGTTTATTTATTTTGAGAGAGAGTGCATGTGAGTGGGGGTGGGGCAGAGAACCCTAAGCAGGCTCCATGCTCAGCACAGAGCCCGCCGCAGAGTTTGATCCCACAATTGTGAGATCAAGACCTGAGCTGAAATGAAGAGTCGTATGCTTAACCGACTGAGCCACCCAGGCGCCCCCCTTGAAGTACTGTCAACATACAGAAAAGTACAGAAGATAAATCTAATACCACCCACATGATCCCAGGGTGACCTCTCTGCAGATGTTGCTCTGTACCTTTCCTGTCCCTGAGTTTATACTTTCATCACGCACTGTGTGACCTCAAGGAATGCACAGGTTGTTTTATATATTTTATTTTATTTTTTATTTTTTTATTTTTTATTTTTTAACGTTTGTTTATTTATTTTTGAGACAGAGAGAGACAGAGCATGAACAGGGGAGGGTCAGAGAGAGAAGGAGACACAGAATCTGAAACAGGCTCCAGGCTCTGAGCTGTCCGCACAGAGGCCGACGCGGGGCTTTAACTCACGAACCGCGAGATCATGACCTGAGCCGAAGTCGGACACTTGACCTACTGAGCCACCCAGGCGCCCCTGTTTTATGTATTTTAAAGATACATGTAAATAACATGTCAGACTGTTACATGTCATTCAACAGAGTTCTGGTACTTGGAGATACAGTTCATTCATTTTGACAGCTCTGTGTATGTTGAACGTAAGAGTATTTTACATTTTATTCATTCCTTAGTGGACATTTAAGTTGTTTCCACTTTGCTATTGTTGACAGGGCTGTGGTTCTCGTTTTTTACTTGTCCTCTTGAGCATGTGTGGAGGGATTTTAAAGAAATCAGAATATATTCTTCAAGTAGAATTTTTTTGTGTGTAGGGTGGGTGAATCTTTACCAGACAGTGTTAACTGACTTTCCTGATTTATGTTCTGATCGTTGTAGCTCTCATCCCCTATGCCCTCAATAACACTTGGTACAGTGTCAGATGAGCTGTCTCCTGTTTTTGCCTTTCTCTGATTTCTGGTGAGGTTGAGCATTGTTTCACATATCTATCAGCCATTTGGGCTTTCTTTTTGCAAATAATTGTTCTCTGAAGGTAATTGCACTCTTAAGACCTAGCATAAGGTGAAGAATGGATGAGTATGAGCTCAGACCTGTAAAAAGCATAACCTCTGCTTCTGAGTTGAGAGTTTGATTTCAAGTAAGGTAGAACTGGAAGTCATGAGACATTCACATAGTTTTTTAAGTGGAAAACACATTGGAAAGTCAGAGACTTTAGGTGATTTGTCTACCATGCAGATTATGCCCCTCACTTGGTACCCTTATTCCCCAGCTGGGTGTGAGATTGTCTGTTGTAGGCAACTTGTTTTGAGGGGCAACAAATTGAATTGGATTTCTTTTGAAAATTTTTTTGAAATTTTGAAATAATTTCAGACTTAAATGTCAAAAGAATGCAAAAAATTTCTGTGCCTTCATTAGATTCCCCAAATATTAACATTTCATCTCGTTTTCTTTATTTAGTCTCTCTTTATATACATATTATCTTTTTAGAACCATTTGAAAGTAAGTTGCTGACATAATGCCCTTTTTCCCCCTCAGTACTTTAGTATGTATTTCCTAAAAAACAGTTTTGTCTTTCATAATCACATACAGCAATCAAACTCTGGAAATCAACTCTGAGTTCTCCCTCTAGAGCACTAATCGGGAGTAGAAGGTGTTGGTCGATTCAGCATGATTGCTTTCTGGCTGATGGTGGTGGGCACTGCTGGGAGCCTGTGGCTGATGGCCAGGTTGTTCCTCTGCTGGCGAGGCCGTGTGGCTAGGCCTGCATAGATGCTCCTTTGCTCCTCATTCCCTGTAGATTGCCTCCTGCTCAGTCATGGTTAGATCTCAGGGAGCCAGAGGGGCGGGCCCTCCAGAGCCAGTCCCCGGTCCTGGAGACAGAGAACTGCGTGAGGCTGGACACTCTGTGCTCTGCAAGGACAGGAGAGGGCTGTAGCTGCCTCCCTTGTACCCCATTCCCCTTCCTTCTGGGAGGGCCAGGCCCTCACAGCTCCACCAGTCATGTCCTTCTCTAGTAATATGTTACGTACATTATAAAAGAGGAAGAAAAACCAAAACATTGTAAAGGATGGATAAAAATATCATATTTTCTTCTCTCACCTCAGGGACCTTGTCCTGAGTTCTATTTTCTTCCTCATTTAGTCACTAAGGAATAGCATTACTGCTTTTTTCCCCTTTCCTATAGTCTGAGGTTGAAGTCTTCCAAGCTTAAAAACAGATGATAGTTGAAACCCTGCAGTAAAGATGGTGTCGTTTGTTTTGGTTGAAACGTTTGGGTTCTTTCTATCAAATTGAAACTAGAAATTCTCCCTCTTTCCCTCCCCCAGTTTTACTGAGCTAGAACTGACAAACATCCCTGTTGTAAGTGTAGGGTGTGCAGTGTTGTGATTTCACTTCCATGGATTGTCAAGTGATGACCACGTATTCGGCGAGCGTCCACATCTTACGTAGACACAGACACAGATTGTTTCCTTGTGACGAGAACTCCGGATTTACTCTCCACAACTTCAATATATGTCATATGGCAATGTTCACGGCAGTCATCGTAAACTGCTTATAACTGGAAATTTGTGCCTTTTGACTACCTTCGTTCCATTTCCCCTTCTAGACCCGTCTAGAAATGATCTTTGAAGGCTGAAGGTTTCATAGCTGATTTCTAACTAGAGCTCTTGAAAGTGGGGGATTATAGAAAGTAAAACTCAGTTAAGGTCTTGTAAAAATGCAGTTTTGTCCTACTAGGGGACCTGTGATAATCACCTTTTATACTAGGCTCAACCAAGCTTGTCAGTTGATCATGGGTTTTCAAAATAAGGCAGAAGAGTACATAAATGAATGTTTATTGTACAGTGGTATATACCTGCTATAAAAGAATTAGAAAGTACAGTGAAGCAAAAAGAAATCCAAAACTATTCCTAATCTCATCACCCAGATATCACACATGTTAATAACTCATTGAGTATCCTGATTTTTTTTTTTGTAAGTTTATTTATTTATTTTGAAAGAGAGAATCCCAGGCAGGCTCTGCACTGTCAGCACAGAACCGATACGGGGCTCGAACTCATGAAAACTCTGAGATCATGACCTAAGCTCAAGTTTGGACATGTAACTGACTGAGCCTCCTGGGTGCTCCCTCCTGTTTTTTTTTTAAATAAATATTTTAAGTTAAAGTGGAGTCCTGTTATACAAAACGTTTTGTAATATGCTTTTTTTTTTCTCTTCACGATGTCTTGGGCACCCCGTCCATATTAATACGTATATACTTGGACCTGTCATATAAATGGGGGACTGGTGTTCCACTTTACAGATCTCACTTAGTTCACTGATTTCTCATTTTAGGGTCTTCATGGTTTTGACCATGCTAAATGCTGATGGGAACATCCCAAATGTTAGTGTATGTCCTTAATTATTTCCTGAGGCCAAATTCCTGGAAGTGGAATTGCTGGGTCAGAGGTGTGTACACGTTTAATGTTTGCTGGTTTATCCTCCAGAGCACTGAGCCCCATTGGTTCCGCCCTCAGACACCAGACTGCTGGGTTGAAGCTTTTAAAATGGAAAGCTCGTTTTTTTATACTTTTAAAGTAAGCGTGCTCATGAGTAGTGAACTTAGAAACGAAGGAAGATTAGGAAGATGGAAGATTATTTTTGAGAGAGAGAGAGGGACAGAGCATGAGCAGGGGAGGGGCGGAGAGAGAGGGAGACACAGAATCCGAAGCAGGCTCCAGGCTCTGAGCTGGCAGCACAGAGCCTGACACGGGGCTTGAACCCATGAACCATGAGATCATGACCTGAGTGGAAATCAAGAGTTGGGCACTTAACTGGCTGAGCCCCCCAGGCACCCCTAATCATGTTCCTTTTTGCTTAATCTTTTATTTTTAAAATATTTTTTCCACTCTTCTTGAGATAAAATTGACATACAGCATTATGTAAGTTTAAGGTGTGCTACATAATGATTTGAATTATGTGTATATTGTGTGTAATACCACAGTAAGTTAACATCCATCACCTCTCATAGTTACAAACTTTTTCCTTGTTAAATAGCTTTTTTTTGTTTGTTTGTTTGTTTGTTTGAGAGAGAGAGAGAGAGAGAGAGAGAGAGGGAGGGAGAGAGAGAGAGACTGAACACAAGCAGGGGAGGAGCAGAGAGAATCCCAGGTAGTCCCTGTGTTGTCAGTGCAGAGCTCGACATGGGGCTCGATCTCATGACCCATGAGATCGTGACCTGAGTGGAAATCAAGAGTCGGACACTTAAATGACTGAGCCCCACAGGTGCCCTTAAATAGCTTTTTAGCAATGATTTAATAACTTCTTTGTGCCTTTCCATGAACCTGTAAAAGTGCATAAACAAATAAGGTCTGAAAAATATTTTAAAATATAAAACTTGTCTTAAATCCTCAATAATAGCAATATGGTGTGGAAATCCTCCTATAATTTATGAATGTGCAGGGACACCTCATTTTATTGTTTTACTGTATTGAATTTCGCAAATGCTGCATTTTTTTTTTACAGATTGAAGGTTTGTGGAGACTCTGCTTCAAGCAAATCTGTTGATGCCATTTTTGTAACAGCATTTGCTCACTTTGTGTCTCTGGGTCACATTTTATTTTTAGTTTTTATTTATTTATTTATTTTGAGAGAGAGAGTATACAAGCTGGGGAGGGGCAGAGAGAAGGAGAGACAGAGTCCCAAGCAGGTTCTATGCCACCAGCAGAGAGCCCAGTGTGGGGCTCAGACTCACAAACTGTGAAATCATGACCTGAGCTGAGATCAAGAGTGGGACGCTTAACCAACTGCACCACCCAGGTGCCCCTTGGGTCACATTTTAGTAGTTCCCACAGTATTTCACATTTTTTCGTTACTGTCATACTTGTTATGGTTATCTATAGTTTGTGATTATGACTTGCTGGAAAGCCAGTTGATACCTTTTTTTTTAGCAGAAAGTGTTTGTTTGTTTGTTTGTTTGTTTGTTTGTTTAAATAAGCTCTATGCTCAACATGGGGGTTGAACTCACAACCCTGAGATCATGCTAAACTGACTGAAGCAGGCAGGTACCCCAATAAAGTTTGTTTGTTTTTTTTTAATGTTTTAAATGTTTATTTACTTTTGAAAGAGAGAGACAGACTGCCAGCTGGGAGGTGAGGGGAGGTGGCGAGCAGAGAGAAAGGGAGACACAGATTCTGAAGCAGGCTCCAGGCTCTGAACCGTCAGCACAGAGCCCAATGTGGAGCTCGAACCCACAAACTGCGAGATCATGACCTGAGCTAAAGTAGGACGCTTAACCGACAGCCACCCAGGCGCCCCTCCCAATAAAGTATTTTTTAATTTAGGTATATACATTGTTTTTTCGTTTTGTTTTGTTTTGTTTTGTTTTGTTTTGTTTTCAGAGAGAGAGCGAGCACTGGGGGAGGAGCAGAGGGAGCGGGAGAGAGAGAATCTTAAGCAGGCTCCACTCCCAGTGCAGAGCCCAACTTTGGGCTCAGTGTCACAACTGTGAGATCATGACCTGAACCAAGATCAAGAGTCCAACTCTTAACCAACTGAGCCGCCCAGGTGCCCCCATGTTGTTTTTTTTTTAGACATAATGCACACTTAATATACGACCACCGTATAGTGTAAATACAACTTTTATATGCACTGGGAAACCAAAAAATTCACTTGACTTGGTTTGTTGCGATCCTTTCCCGCAGCAGTCTGGAACTGCACCTGTGGTGTCTCTGAGGTGTGCCTGTATAATGTATACATTGTCATGATTTTTTTTCTTATTTGTTTTGAGAGAGAGCAAGCAGGGAAGGGGCAGAGAGAGAGGGAGAAAGTCAAGAGTCAGACACTCAACTGACGGAGCCACTTAGGTACCCCCATATTTTCATGATGTTAAAAAAATCTATGGGGGCACCTGGGTGGCTCAGTCGGTTAAGCGGCCGACTTCGGCTCAGGTCATGATTTCGCGGTCTGTGAGTTTGAGCCCCGCGTCGGGCTCTGTGCTGACAGACAGCTCAGAGCCTGGAGCCTGTTTCAGATTCTGTGTCTCCCTCTCTCTGACCCTCCCCGTTCATGCTCTGTCTCTCTCTGTCTGAAAAATAAATAAACGTTAAAAAATAAAAAAAAAAATAAACAATCTGTGGGGCGCCTGGGTGGCTCAGTTGGTTGGGCCTCCAACTTCGGCTCACGGTCATGATCTTATGGTTGGTGGGTTCGAGCCCTGCGCCGGGCTCTGTGCTGACAGCTCAGAGCCTGGACCCTGCTTCGGATTCTGTGTCTCCCTCTCTCTCTGCCCATGCCCCACTTGTGCGCTCAAGCTCATGCTGTCCCTCTCTTTCTCTCTCAAAGAATAAAAAAACATATAAATGAAAATAATATAACCTATAGGCTTAAAAACAGCCAAACGATAAAACTTACAGGAAAATTAATAGAAATTTTAGGAATAAGCATTAAAAAACTTCTGTAGGTTTTCTCACACTTCCCATCCCAGAGTGTTAATAACTCTGAACAGATTTCTACATAAGTGAAATCCTGCTACGTAAACTGGGATACATAGACTTCTGCAGTGTGTTTTTAAATGTTAGCAAAATATCACAAACGTACTTCCACATCAGTAGAGAAACCTGCCTCATTCTTTCTGATCCAGTACTTGATAGTAGTGATATGCCTTAATTCATTTAACCATTCACACATTAATGGGTGTATTTGTTTCCTGTGGCTGCTGTTAACAATTTACTATAAACTTGGGGGGCTTAAAACACAGAAACTTATTTTCTCACAGTTCTGGATGCCAGAAGTCCAGGATCAAGGTGTCAACAGGGCCACATCCCCTCCAAAGGCTTTGGGGAGGAATGGTTCCTTTTCTCTCTGAACTTCTGGTGGCTCCTGGTGTTTCTTGGCTTGTAGACGCATCATTCAGTCCCTGCCTCTGTCTTCACATGGCTGTGTCCCCAGTGTGTCCTTGTCTTCTTCTCTTCGTCATAAGGACACCTTATATCTTATATGTTGTAAAGACATACTATGGTCCTTTCAAAACTTGGTTATACCAATTATTTGTAAATACCAGCGTTTATGGCCATAACATAGCTGACTCCTCCCCCATTTACACTGTCTCCAGGTTTCTGTTACTGCAAATATGTTCTACCAAACACCTATGTCATACAAGCTTTCTCTGTTATTTGGGGTAATTTCCTTAGGAGAGAGTCATAGGATTGGAAACATTTGTGCTGAAGACCAGAAGTACATTTTAGGCCTTTGGATAAAAACTCCCAGACTCTCCTTCAGAAGGATGGTGCTGTCATTGTGGTTGTGACTTTTAAAAGTTGCTTCCCGGGGCGCCTGGGTGGCGCAGTCGGTTAAGCGTCCGACTTCAGCCAGGTCACGATCTCGCGGTCCGTGAGTTCGAGCCCCGCGTCAGGCTCTGGGCTGATGGCTCGGAGCCTGGAGCCTGTTTCCGATTCTGTGTCTCCCTCTCTCTCTGCCCCTCCCCCGTTCATGCTCTGTCTCTCTCTGTCCCAAAAAAAAAAAAAAAAAAAAAAAAAAACGAAAAAAAAAAAAGTTGCTTCCCTAGTGAAGCTGTTGTCTGCGGTTTTCTCTGTGTGAAGAGAAGTGGAATGAGTCGGGCATGGCCAGATTCAAAGGGTGAAGGTCAGGCTCTGGCCTCATTGCCTGCAGTGCGCCCTTCCCCACCTGGGGCAAGTGCCTGCCTCTCCCTTAAGTACCTGTCTGCCTGGCTTGGAAAGCCCAAGAATGAGGTTGGAGAGCTGCCACGGCTCTCTGGTGGCGAGACTGCTGCCAGCAAGCCCCTCCCCAGCACCCCCCACCTTGTCCTTAAGGAGCCTTCGCCTTTTTCTTACGCAGATGTGGGGCTGCTAAGGGCCCAGGGCAAGACCTTTCCAGGGTGGTGAGAATCCAGTGTACTTTTTGGTTGGAGTCCAGAGTCTGCATCCAGGGAAGTGAGGGTGCTTTACGGGGGAGGTTCCTAGTACTTGTTCTTTCATGAATTTCACAGGGAGTCAGAGTGGACACGAGAGACCACAGTGGAGCCACAGCCCGGATGCTGGCCAAGCAGTATGGACACATGAAGATCGTGGGGTTGATAGACGCTCACTCTCCTACTCTGCCCAAGAACCTCTATCGGAGCCCAGGTATCTGCTTCTGTGCCCTCTGCTGGAGTTCCGCGGGGCGGGAGGGGAGAGGGAGGAAGACCCCCCCCCCCTCCCCGGCCCCAGCTCCCACCTCTCCTCCAGAGATTTGGTTCTCGCAGCCTTGACAGGAGATCTCTGCTTTCCCTGTGACTCCACTGTACAGTCGAGGTTGAGGCTTGCTGGTCTGATAGGAGAGACGTTAGAATGTAGAGCGGTTCCTGCCAGGCTGAAGGTGTGCACAGGATGCCGGGGTGCCCAGGGAGAGGTGGCACGGCGGCCACACGAAGGGGATTGCTTACAGTTTCTTGACTTTGCTTGTGGTGCTTATTGCCATGTGAAATGTTTTAATTTTATGTAGTCAAGTTGAGTCTTGTACTGCCTTTAGATTTGGGGTCACAGAAGGTCTTTGTGCCTTGGTTGTGTATGAATTTGTCCGTTTTCTTCTGGTGCTTCCATGGTTTCATTTTTTATATTCAGCTCTCTGATCCATTTATACTTTATTGTCATGCATGGTGTGACGTGTGGTTTTTTCAGATGGCTTCCCCATTGTCTTGGCTTCATGAAATTATTCAACAGTCCATCTTTGACCTGGTGATCTGAGAAGCTATCTTTGTGCTATATTCTGAATTTCTTTTTGTGTCCAGGTCTGTTTCTGGACCTCTGTTCTGTTCCCCAGGTCTGTCTGTTCATACTGCAGACCTCCGCTGTTGTAAATATGCAGAGGCTTTTTGCCTCTCGTCCGGCCAGTCCCCCCTGCAGCCTTTCCTTTTCAGTATTCCATAGCTCTTGCTGTTTTGTGTGTGTGAACTTGAACACCAGCTTGTCTAGCTGCTTAAAAAGAGCATGTTATTGAGATTGTGGCAAATTTATAAATGAACTACCTTTCATGCTGTTGAGTCGGACTCTCTAGACAAGGGACATCTTTTGTGTCTATTGGAGGGTTTAAAATCTTTCCTCATAGACATTTTGCATAGAACTTTTTATTCCCAAGTGTCTGATTTTCTTTGTTGCTGCTGTGGGTTGGGTTTCACTGCCATTTTATCCTCTGCTTATTGTCTGTGACTATGAAGGCTGTTGATGTCTGTACACACCAGTTTTATATTCCGCTGAATTCTTTCATTGTTTGAATTTATTGATTCTGTAGGGTCTTCCAGGTATGCTACCATATAATCTATACATAGAGATAGATTTACTACTTCTTTCTGATTTTTGTACATCTGGTTTCTTTCATTCATTTACATTGGCTCCTACTTTCGGTTAGGTGTCGAACAGAGTGGGGATAGTGGGCATTCACCAGGTCCTGACCTTAGCAGAAATGCCACCTTAGGTAAGACGCTGATTTTAAGAGTAAGGTGTGCATATATTTTATCATGTTGAGAAAGAGTTTGTCATTTTGTATATTCCTGAGTGTTGTTTCAGCCATCAGTGTTGAATTTTGTCAAAGGCTTTTTTAGCATCTGTGGAGATGATTATTAATTTTCTCCTTAAATCTACTAATAGAGTATATTAATGAATTTCCTAATAACGGACCAACTTTACTTGCTGTGTAGAAATCCCATGTGGTATATTATTTTCTGAATGCAATATTGGATTCTGTTTGCTAGTATTTTATTTAGTGTTTCTGTATGGCTGTTCATTTATAAATGGTATTGGTCTGTGATTCTCTGTTTTGTCTTTATCAGGTGTAGGTATCAGTATTGTACTTCATACAAAGAATTTGAAAGTTTTCCTTTTTGTGCTCTGGGACAGTTTATGCAGTATTGGTACCTTGTGGTGGTGGTTTTTTGTTTTTTTTTTTTTTGAGTTTTTAAAATTTTATTTTATCTTATTTTTTGATAAAGAATTTATTTACTTTTTTTTTCCTTTCATTGACATCCAAATTAGTTAGCATATAGTGCAACAATGATTTCAGGAGTAGATTCCTTAGTGCCCCTTACCCATTTAGCCCATCCCCCCTCGCACAACCCCTCCTGTAACCCTCAGTTTGTTCTCCATATTTATGAGTCTCTTCTGTTTTGTTCCCCTCCCTGTATTATATTATTTTTGTTTCCCTTCCCTTATGTTCATCTGGTTTGTCTCTTAAAGTCCTCATATGAGTGAAGTCATACGATTTTTGTCTTTTTCTAATTTTACTTAGCATAATACCCTCCAGTTCCATCCATGTTGTTGCAAATGGCAAGATTTCATTCTTTTTGATTGCCAAGTAATACTCCATCATAATATATATACCCCATCTTCTTTATCCATTCATCCATCGATGGACGTTTGGGTTCTTTCCATACTTCGGCTATTGTTGATAGTGCTGCTATAAACATTGGGGTGCATGTGTCCCTTCGAAACAGCACACCTATATCCCTTGGATAAATGCCTAGTAGTGCCATTGCTGGGTCGTAGGGTAGTTCTATTTTTTTTTTTTGAGGAATCTCCATACTGTTTTCCAGAGTGGCTGCACCAGCTTGCATTCCCTCCAACAATGCAAAAGAGATCCTCTTTCTCAGCATCCTCGCCAACATCTGTTGTTGCCTGAGTTGTTAACGTTAGCCATTCTGACAGATGTAAGGTGGTATCTCATTGTGGTTTTGATATGTATTTCCCTGATGATGAGTGATGTTGAGCATTTTTTCATGTGTCAGTTGGCCATCACGATGTCTTCATTGGAAAAGTGTCTATTCATGTCTTTTGCCCATTTCTTCACTGGATTATTTGTTTTTTGGGTGTTGAGTTTGATAACTTCTTTATAGATTTTGGATGCTAACCCTTTATCTGATATGTCATTTGCAAATATCTTCTCCCATTCTGTCGGTTGCCTTTTAGTTTTGCTGATTGTTTCCTTCACTAGGCAGAAGCTTTTTATTTTGATGAGGTCCCAGTAGTTCATTTTTGTTAAACTTTATTTTTGAGAGAGAGTGTGAGCAGGGGAGGGACAGACAGAGGGGGAAAGAGGATCTGAAGTGGGCTCTGCCCTGACAGCAGAGAGCTGGATATATGGGGCCCAAACTCACAAACCGTGAGGTCATCACCTCAGCTGAAGCTGGAAGCTCAACCAGCTGAGCCACCCAGGTGTCTTGGTAGCCTGTGGTTTGGGAAGGTTTGGAAGGATTCTCCTGTGAAACCATCTGGGCCTGGTCTCTCTTTGTGAGGTGGCTCCTGCTAAGTTTTTGTTTCTTCTGCAGAAATTGATCTGCTTAAGCTTTCTCATTTCACAGGGCCAAGTTTGGTAAACTGTACTTTCCTAGGAAATCCTTTCATTTCAGGATTTCAAGCTTACTTAGGTCTGCCAAGTTGTTTTTGTCTGCATCCTTCTAAAAAGTTCCAGTGGTTATTTTCCCCTGTCATTTTCCCATCTTGCCTGTCTTCTGTCTCAGTCCTGTCTTACATTTTTGATCTCATTCATTCTTTGGTGATTTTCTTCCTGAAGTACTTCTTTTCCATCCAAATCTCTTCTTCCTTGGGCACCTAGTAACTGAGTCTTCATTTTAATTTTTTGACCTTTGGTGTTTGGATGTTTGTTTTTTTTAAGATTTTATTTTTAAGTAATCTCTGTGCCCAACGTGGGGCTCAAACTCACAACTCTGAGATCGAGTGTTACATGCGCTACCACCTCAGGCCAGCCAGGTGCCCCACTGACCTTAGTTTTCCACTTACTTCCTGGGTTCCGTTTTCCTTTCTCACAGTTGTGTGCACATGCCTGTGTCTTTTTGGTCTCAGTTTTGGATTTCTAAGTCAGGGTGCTTTTTCCTATCCTCTGATGCTTGTTTAAGGATGTATCCGCCTCTGGGGCACCTGGGTGGCTCAGTCTATAGAGCATCCAACTCTTGATCCCAGGGTTGCCCCGTGTTGTGTGGAGAGCCTACTTAAACAAATTA
Source organism: Panthera tigris (assembly GCF_018350195.1). Classification (NCBI taxonomy): domain Eukaryota; kingdom Metazoa; phylum Chordata; class Mammalia; order Carnivora; family Felidae; genus Panthera; species Panthera tigris. The sequence continues at coordinate 37,460,597 of NC_056675.1, forward strand.
TCCACTCAGAGTGTCACAGAAAGTGTTAGAGTTTTCTTACCTCCTCCTTTATGACAGTGGTTTGGGGAACTAGCGTCTTCAGTCGCTGGTGTCCAGCCTGTCTCTGCCTCCTCCCTGGAGTAGTTGTGCTCATGGATCGCTGGAGCACTTCACCCACAGGGCTTGGTGGTCCGGCTGCAGTGAGGGCCCTGCTTCGGGACTCCCTCCTCCCCAGTGTCTCGAGAGGAGTCCTTACTGGATGGGTTTGGTTTGTTTCTTGTGGGTTTTCTTGGGACGGGGATGTAGTTAGGCCAAGCCTGTGTGTCCTTGATATGTTTTTGTCTTGTCAGATCCTGAACTTCACCTGCTCGCTTTTTCTGTTCACTGTTCAGTTTCCAAAAGGTGCCTTCCAGGAGTGGGGCCGTTCTGCCCCCTCACGTCCCACGTACATTTTCAAGTTGGTTCTCCAGGGCTGTGCTTCCCCTCCGCCGGGACTCTTCAGTATTCCTGCCACAGAATGGACTTTTTCTGGGGGCAGCGTTGGCACTTCTCTCTCTTGTATGTGGTATCCTTCTAGATCTACTTGCTCCCTGCGGAGACCAGGTCTGCATGAGCAGGAAGTCTCTGCGGGAAGAGAAGTGGGTGTGTCTCCTCTGGGCCGGAGCAAGGAAAAGGGGTCAGCCGTGCTCCCTGCCTTCCTATTCTGTGGCAGCGTGGGGATCGCTTGGCTCTGTCTGTAGTCCTTGGTGATTCGTCAGCTTTCAGAGGAGGTGTTGGGGGCAGATGCAGATTCACAGAGCCGCCCTTGGCCTTGCTTGTCCCTCCTCTCTCGTCCTTTTATTCCTTCTGACTCCTCCATCTACTGACTGGATGGGACCATAGTCTCCAGGTGGCATCGAACCCAGAGGGCAGGGAGTGAGCTGAGTCGGGGAGAGAGACGATGGCCCGCCTGGGGTCCCTGGTCACGTTTGGATCCTGAGTCAGTAATTCCCTCGCTTGAAGGCCATCGCTGCCCTGTTCACGCCAGACTGCACTGCTCCCCTCCCACCGCCTGGCTCGGCCTGGCTCCCTTCCTGGCCTCGGATCATTTGTGATGAACTCCAGTTCCCAGGGCGGTTGTGGGGGGCGGGGGGTGGGCGGGGGGTCCTGCAGCGGCTGAGCCCCAGCGTACCAGCCCAAGAGTGAAGTGTTACCAGATGGCAACCTTATGCTGATAAATTCATGAGTTTTGCCTTGCAGGTGTGATGAGATCCGGAAAACTGGAGAGCTGTAAGATGGCTGTGAGCGCACCGAGCCCTCGAGCTCTGACGGGCGGTGATGCGCGGTGCTTCCCCACACCTGGCACGCACGGCTGCCGTGTGCCACTTGCTTCCCCAAAGTGCAGGTTGAGAATATACAGTTGTGAAGTTGTGATTTTGCCATAGGTCTGTGAAGAGACGCTTGTTAAGAAATTCTGGAAACCTGGACAAAAAGGAATAAGAACTAAGACTCCCTCATCGTGACAAACTTGTTCAGTTCAGATTCTTGCTTTAGCAAGCTTGCTTTCTGCCCAGATGTCCCCGTGGCCCATCTGAGCAGTGGACTGGCCCATTGTGGTATTTCTTTCAAGGGACATCGTGGGAAACACACTTTTTTTTCTTCTTAATTTGTGAAGATCAATAACGATGATTTTCTTCCAGTGTGTACCATGAGGATTCGTCAGTTAGTCCATCACTGAACAAAATGTCTTAATTCTGGTGTTTGACCCACAGAAAAATTTGAAGATCTAAGCTCTTCGGATGAATCCTGCCCTGTTCCCCAGAGACAGAGGCCCTGTCGGAAGAAGGGCCTCAGCATCCATGAGGGGCCGCGAGCCTTGGCCAGGATCACAGCCATCGGCCTCGGAGGCAAGATGCAGCCTTGCTGTGGTGAGCGCTCCCACTTCCTGATGGCTCTGTGGCCGTGCCTCCTGAGAAGCCGGCCTGACCGCAAGGGACCGTTCTCAGCCTTCTGAGATGTGGGCCACCGGCGGGCGCTGCAGCGCCAGGACTCAAGATTGATTATAGTGATAGAAAGACTAATCTCTAGCTAGTTTCTGGGTTTTGGTTTGTCCTTTGATTTTCCTTTCCACTGGTTACAATCACAAATAGAACTTTCTCTTTAGCAGTGGAAATATAGCAGAGCTGGGATTTCATTCATCACGTGGTGGGACAGCTAGTACCAGGAAGATGGTCAAGTCCAGTCTCTGCCCCATCGCCAGCCAGAGCTGGACCGGCTCTTGCTCTCTTTTCTCAGAGTGCTGGATTTGAGAATTGTCGGATGGTGCACCTGGTGGGCTAGAACCCGAGCCCTGAGTTTATTCACGAATTGTCAGCTCCTCAGGTTGAGCTCAGTGCTCTCGAGGAGTGCAGGGGGTGCTCGTGCTCTTGTTCTGGCCCCAGTGATCAGACTCCGTGTAAGTGGTATCTTCTAGTTACATCTTCCTTTTTTTAAAGTTCGTTTTATTTATTTTGAGAGAGAGAGAGAGCACACGCGAGCAGGGGAGGAGCAGAGAGGGGAAGAGAGAGCGAGAATCGCAAGCAGTCTCTGAGTTGTCAGCTGGAGCCTGGCTCAGGGCTCAGTCCCACAAACCGTGAGATCATGACCTGAGCCGGAACAAAGCGTTAGCCGCTTAACCTGCTGAGCCATCCAGGCACCCTGGTGTGTTACATCTTCTTTGGCATCTGTCACCCGCAGTGGCCAGGCCAAGCCTGCTGGTCCATCAGGCTGCGTGGATGGGCTCCTCTCATGAGTGATCACCCCCAGGCTGGGAGACAAACTTTTCCAGTCACAGGAGACCATGTTTCAGTGAAGAGTATACAGTAGCTTGATCCCCTTCTCTGCCCCTTAGAGAGGAGTCTTGGCGCCGGTCTGGGAGCTCCAGCCCCACCTTCTCCTGTTACCCACGGAGGGGTAGGCTGACTGGGCCACTGGGGAAGCCACCCCCCAGCTGTGGACAGGTTGCTACAGGATGAGAGCATGCCTCCTCTCTCCTAGAGCGGTGCTTTTACAAGCACGGAGCTCTGGGGCATTTGGCTGGGCCGTTGTCCTTGAGTGGCAGAGTGTGTGTCTTCTGAGGAGTCCGTTGACCTGAGCCGAAGTCGGACGCTTAACCGACTGAGCCACCCAGGTGCCCCACACTTTGTGCTTTTTAAATTTTCTGTAAGTGCATATTATTCTCTTTACCAGCAGTGGAAAAACACTTCTTTAAAAATGTTTATTTACTTATTTTCTGGAGAGAGAGAGAGAGGGCAGGTGAGGGGCAGAAAGAGAGAATCCCAAGCAGGCTCCAGGCTCAGGGCAGAGTCTGACACAAGGTTCAATCCCAGAACTGCAAGATCACAACCTGAGCTGACATCAGGAGTTGGGAGGTTTACTTGACTGAGCCACCCAGGAGCCCTGAAAAAACACTTTTGAATGATAAATAGCACGTGCTGATCTTCCTTCCTCCCTCCCTTCCCTTTCTTCTTATTGTAAATCTTGATTGCTTCAGAAAGGTGTAAAGAAGGAAATAAGTTATCCATGTCGCCACCAGCCAGTCGCTTCTCTGCAATTAAGTATACTTTCTTTGGGAAGAGGCAGGGGCAAAGTCGGAATTAAACCCTCTGGTTTGTATTGTCTTTTCTCCCATTTTCTTCCTGGCAGATGCACTCAGAGGTTATGTAACTTGGTGTTACTGCTGTTAATTTTTAGCCCAGGGCCTGCCACCTTCCTGCTCAGCCAGATCTTGCTGGTTGGGGTTGATCGACCCAAGGAGGAGCCCCTGGATGTCTGTGTTGGAAAGTCACAGGAAGTGTGAAGGCTGGTGCCTGTGAGATGACATTTCCCGCTAGTGCTGTGGTTTCCCTTTGGCTCAGAAATCTGTAAACACAGCTGTCCGTTTCCTGCTTCGTCCACTTGGGAAAGCAACAGCACGGTGTGGTGGAGCGGGTGCCGGCCCTGACCCACATGCGCTTGTCCGGGGACACACATTGGTCTCCAGACCTTCAGAGTTCGTTTCCCCTCCTGCAGACTGCATGGTTGTGTCCAGGTTACTGCGGTGAGCGAACGGGAGGGAGAAAGGCCAGTTAGGAATTTTCTTTCAGCTTTTGCCTGGATCCTGGCCCTTCCCCCATGCTGCAGGTCCTCTCGGGTGGTTGAGTCTGTCTCTTTTGTGCTCATGTGGGCTTATGGCCCCCCCTCGTGTCCACAGAGCAGGTGCCTCCGCGGGGCTATGTCACCTTCAACAGCAGTGACGAGAACCCCCTGGAGGCGGGCGGCCTCTGCTACAGGGACGTCACCTCCCCAATCAACGACCGGGATGTGGAGAGCAGCAGCAGCAGCAGTCGGGGTACGTGCACCCTCTACACCCACCCCGGCTGAGGGCTCACTCGGAGTTAGGAGCTCCTGTGTGCTGCCCCCCCTTCCCCCCCGGGGGCATGGGACTGTGGTGGGTCCAGCTGGTAGAGAACGGTGGGGCGAAGGGTACAGAAGGGCCCTGGCTCTTGTGAGGACCCAGAAGCCGGCAGGGGACAGGTGGGGTGCAGCTTCTGGCCCAGTGTCTCTCCACGCGGCGTCTGGGGGGGTCGTCCCAGACAAGGTTAGCTCCTTGACTGGTGAGCCATCAGGGAAACGTCTGCTGTGTTACCTGTCGTTTGTTCAGTAGCCGTCTACTGAGTGCCGAGTGCGCCAAGCGCCGTTCTAGACGCTTGGCTTTATCAGTGAACGAAATGGGCAAACCCCCTGTCGCGTTAGGTGCGAGGGCTTGGGCCAGGCAGCCGCGTGAAACAGAAGACACCAGTGAGCTGTTTCAGGAGCTGGTGAATGCAGTGGACGCTGGGCTCTGGGGAGTTCCCGCGAGTGAGACCTGTGGTCAGGCTCTCCCATCTTCACTGTTTTCAGAGGAGCACGCCTTCTGTGCCAACCTGGGGGTCGCAAGGCGCAGCAGCAGCAGCGAGGGCCTGGCGAGAGCCCCAGGAGTCAGCAGTGAGGCCTCTCTGGAGAGCAACGAGGTGAAGCTTCTCCTTTCTTGATCTCCCGCCTCCCTCCCCTTTGCTGGTGTTGCGGGGGCTGCCTCCTTGGAGAGGGCGAGTCTGGAGACCGGTGCTTTGTGCACATCAGACACGCAAAGTCCTGGCTGCCCTCCACGGATCTGGGCCACGCAGACCACGGTGCGGGTCACCAGCGAAGCCTCTCTGGCTGCTGGGGGCGTTTCACAACTGGGATCGTGGGGCAGAGAGTAGAGTGGATGCGGCCCCTTGGTGTTAACTCTGGACACACCCTTCTCACCACAGGATTCGGATCATGCGTGTCAAAGCTCGGTTCGCAAGCAAACTAAAAGTTACATGAAGACCAAGAATCGTTACAGCAACAGTGACGGCCAGTGGCCCGCCAGCACTGGGCCGGCTGGTGCAGCCTGCTCCCCAGGATCTGTTTCCCAGACGGAGAGGTCTCTCTGTTCAGGACCCCAGGTGAGATCGTCTGTGAAACTGGCAGTTACGCAGTTAGAAACGTGGCACGTGTAGTGCTTCACAAGGCCCTTACTGTGCACTGAGGATGGGCTGGGCCCCGTCGAGAGAGAGTGTGGAGATGGTTTCCCCCAGATGATCTGTGAGGCTGCTCAGGCCGAGAGGATTCCTCATGGCCACGAGTGCCAGTGCAGGGTTTCTGTTCCATCCCTTTCCATAGGAGGGATCTGTCTCTCTCCTTGGTTTCCGTACTCTCCTCGGCCTCCCTGAGCCTGGAGAGGAGAAAAAGTGGACCAATCTAGATCTGTCGGGAGTCAGTGAGGAGATGCACGCGAAGCGGAGATGAAGTGGCACTTGATGAAAACTGCCATCTCTGCCTCCCTCGTGGGTTGCTGTGGCTCACCCAGCTTCTTAGGGGTTACTGGTATGGCACAGCCGCCCACCGTCTGTTCATCGTGTTCTCTTACTTTCTGGGAGCATAAGCGGTACAAAGATGAAAGAATTCATTTTTTGCCATTTGTTCACGTCACAGCTCTGCTGTTCACTACAAGCTGGTGATCTTGTTGGCTTCTCCTTGTGACGCCTCCCGGGAGCCGTCTCCAGTGCCTGTGTTCCCAGGCCCACCGAGGGGCTTCACCTTTCAGTTTCTTAAACGCGTCTTGATGGGAGAGTGGGCGATAGGTTCTTAAGGATGTTTTAGAAAGTAGGTTGAGGAAATTGGCAGAGTGACATTTGAAAATTTACTCCTCCATTAAAGGCAACAAAAAACTGGCAGAAGTGGTCAGAGTAGCAAAAACGAATCAACCAAAGGCTTTGAGCAACTTGAACATTTTTATTCGTGAGAAGTGGCCGACTGTCCGGAAGAACGGAAAGCTCTGTAGCACTTTAACCTGCCCTGTTCCCATCCTCACCCCCAGTACCAAGGTAGCTGTGACAGCCACCGCAGGGGGCAAAATGAAGCTGGGCTCTTTCAAGGTTTCATTCTCTTTTAAAATTTTTTTTTTTTTCAACATTTATTTTATTTTTGGGACAGAGAGAGACAGAGCATGAACGGGGGAGGGACAGAGAGAGAGGGAGACACAGAATCGGAAACAGGCTCCAGGCTCCGAGCCATCAGCCCAGAGCCCGACGCGGGGCTCGAACTCACGGACCGTGAGATCGTGACCTGGCTGAAGTCGGACGCTTAACCGACTGCGCCACCCAGGTGCCCCTCAAGGTTTCATTCTCTATTTTGAGAGTGAGCATGCGTGTGAGAGCCAGGGAGGGGCAGAGAGAGAGAAATCTAAGCCTACTCCGCACCGTCAGGGCAGAGCCTGACGCAGGGCTCAAAAACACAAACCTCTCAAACCGTGCAGTGATGACCTGAGCTGAAACCAGGAATTGGATGCCGAACCGACTGAGCCACCAGGCACCCCAAGACAAATACTTTAGATCAGCTTCTTAAAATATGTTCAGTGAGCTAAAGGGAACCGTATCTACATAGAGAATATTAACAAAATGATAGAAATAAAAACAGAAAATCTGTAGATGAAAAGTAGAATCACTGAAATGAAAGCTCCAAGAGAGGGCTCAAGAGCAGATGGGAGTGCACAGAAGGACCCACAAGCATGATCTAGATCCATTGAGATTATCGTGTCAGAGAAGAGAGGAAAGGATGGACAGAAACCTAGGAGACGCCATCAAGCAGCCAACGTACACATAATGGTGTTCCAGAATGAGGTCGGGAGCATAAAAAAATGTTTCAAAACAGCCAAGCCTTCCCAGATTTGATCAGAAACATGAATCTGCACATCCAAGAAGCTGTGTGAACTCTTAAGTAGGTTAGACTCAGATCTACGCCTAGATCTATCATAATTAGTCCAAAACCAAAAGAATCTTGAAGGGAGTGAGAGAAGGGAGTCTTTATACAAGGAACCCCCATGAGATTAACTGCTAATTTCCCATTAGAAACCATGGGGTCTAGAGGGCATTTGATGACAGGGTCAGATTAATGGAAGAAACCAACCAAGAACGCTATAGCCAAGCAGAAACTGTCCTTCAGGAGTGAAGGAGAAATTAAGAAGGCCGCAGGTAAAAAAAAGACTTAAGAGTTTGTTGCCTGCAGACCTGCCCTATGTGAACACGAACGGTGTCCAGGCTGTAATGAAAGGACACTGGCTGCAGGGACACAGGCAGGTGGGAAGTATCTCTGGACCACCTGCTCTGCCTGAGGCTGCAGAGGAGGGGGCTGCAGTCAGAGGTGACCCACCGCAGAACCTGGGGGGGTCCACAGGGCTGACCCGGCTTAGGTGGATGCGGTGACAGAATCTGCACCAAAGCAGTGTCTTCTCTGGCCCCCGTGTCTTGGTGGCCCGCCCATCCTCTGACCCACCCCGGCTCCTTTGCTCTCCAGGACCTCGCCACACTGCTGGAGCAGATTGGGTGTCTCAAGTACCTGCAGGTGTTTGAGGAGCAGGACGTGGACCTCCGCATTTTCCTGACCCTCACCGAGAGCGACCTGAAGGAAATCGGCATCACGTGAGTGCAGAGGGGCCTCTGTGGCCACGCCCCCCTCGCTTCAGCCAAACATGAGGGGGTCGCTTAGCTCCCAACTGCCCAACGCTCCGATGGAACCACCTGTCCTGTCTGGGCGTCCCCTTGCTCTCTGCAGCCAGCTGTCCTCTCTCTGGTCTTCCGGCTGCAGCTAGCTGAAGTGCCGAAGGCCTGGGTCTGGTCCCCCGGCTGGCCTGGCTGCCAGTGCTGTGATAAGGGGCACCCAGAGGTTTTCTACCATTCACTTTGGAGAGCTTCCCGATTGGTAGGCGGCCAGTCACAGCCTAGCCCCGGCCGGCCTGAGCTCCCTGTTCAGGGAGAGCAGCAGCCAGGCCGGGGAAGGAAACGGGCAGGGCAGGCCAGCCCCTGCTGTGGTCACTTCTTAAGACCCTTTGTTTCTGTCATCTGTCCCAGGATCCGGGACCACTGTGCCCTTTCAAAATCGGAATCTTTCCTAGGGGGCTGTCTTGGTGGAAGGCTGGCCTCCGTGGCAACTCCACACACAGCAGATCCTCATTCTCTCATTCACCCTTGCAGCTTGTTTGGGCCTAAGAGGAAGATGACCTCTGCCATTGCCCGCTGGCACAGCAGTGCCCGGCCACCCAGCGATGCTCTGGAGCTGGCGTATGCCGACCGGCTAGAAGCTGAGATGCAGGAGCTGGCCATCCAGCTGCACAAAGTATGTGGTGAGCGGGGCAGGGACCTGGACACCCACCTGCAGTGAGGGACGACACATTTGTGGAGACCGAGTGGTGGGGACAAATACCCAGGGGGAGTAGGGAGAAGCAGCCAGGGCGGGCGTTGGGACAGAAAGCATTACTGCTTGTGTGTAAATGTGGAGATGCACAGGCAGGCCTCCAGGAAGACGGCTCACAGAGGCAGGGGACGTTGGACAGGAGGTCAGCTGGACATAGGAGAGAAAGGGTGAGGGCAGAGCACAAGCAGCTGGCGTGGATGTCACTGGGCTTAAGAGTAGGGATCCAAAGCAGGGGGTGCTCCAAGGTGGAGACAGGCGCTCCCTTCCTCCAGCCCAGGAGAGTGGGAGTTGAGAGCGAGTGGGTATGGCACTCGCCAGAGAGGTTGAGGGGGACCCAGCCTGAGTGGCCCTGGTCATTTGCCACCACCCCTCCCCGCCTCTCCGTCTGCAGCGCTGTGAGGAGGTGGAGGCCATGCGAGGCCAGGTGTCGCAGGAGCAGGAGCTGCGGGCGGTGGTGGAGAGCTGCCTCCTGGAGCAGGACGGTGCCCGGAAGGACGTGCACGCCCAGCTGCAGGAGACCTGGGCCCTGGCCCGGGACGCTGCGCTCGTCTTGGACCAGCTGCGGTGAGTGGGCATCTGAGCTGCTCCCGGGCCAGACCCTGAGTCGCCGATTCCTCCAGATTCTTCAACCAGGTGGTTGTTCTTAAAGGCGTCTTGGAGTACTCGCCACCATCATCCGTTTCATTGTGGCTGTTCCTTTCCACAGGGCAGACCCAGGCAGCACATGGGGCCCCAAGCATCTGCAACGAAGCGCTCGGGCCCTCAGGGCTTGTCCCCGAAGGTGCCTGGTGTGCTTGCCCTGAAGGCAGAGCCCCACTGGCCACTCAGGGAGGTGGGGGTACGTGCTGCCCTGCTGGGGCCAGGGAGGACACCCTCCCCCTCACCAGCACTTGGCCTTGTGTCTGGCAGAGCTTGTCAAGCCGAGTTGTCAGCCAGAGTGAAGCAGGAAGAGTCCACCCGAGGGCTCCCCCAGGGCCCGGCCCTCCCCACGGCTGGTAAGAACGCTGTCCTGGTCCCGGATCGCATGGATGCTGCCCCAGGCCAGGTTTTACCACCCGTTCCAGCAGTTACCACACTGACCCTCCCACTCCCTCCCTGCAAGAGATCCAGGGTGAGGGCTTCCTATCCAGCCCATTTCCTTACCGTGCCTCCCTGGGGTGGGACTTAACGTCCTCCACAATGTTGTGACTTCTTCAGCCTGCAGTCGGGGCTACCCAGGGTCAAGCCTGACTGTCAGCCAGGGACCCTCACACTTTCATTCCTGGGGCTGCACCCTGATTGACCCTCCAGTCAGTGCTTTGGAAAAATAAGCAGGCGAACACATTTTGATAGAACAGTGTCAAGCAGGTACTGACAGTGGGTGGGTCCCCTGGCGTCAGCAGCCCAGGACAAAGCGGTGGTGACCACACAAGCCCTAGGCCCACCTGGCTCTCTGCCCCACAGATTCCAAAGGCTGGCAGGCTTCCCTGCAGGCTCTGAGCCTCCCCGAGCTTTCCGGAGCACTGGAGGATCGAGTCCAGGAAATGGGTGAGTCTCCCAAAGTGTCCGACAGCCGGTGGCCTCATCCCCATCCTGGGGCCAGAAGTGGGTAAACGGGGAATCCTAGTCAGCTCAGACCCCCGAGACAGCTCTACCATAGCCCGCTGTCCTCAAGGTCACGCATTCCTAGGCACCTCCCCCACCCTCCCACACTCATGAAGCAGCAACTAACTGCTCCCATCCTCAGGGCGAGTGCTATGCTCAGTGACCCAGAGCTTGGAGAAGCTGCAAGTGCTGAACGGGAAGGAGAACTGGCGGGAGCCTTAGCTGGGAGGGACGGTGAGTGTCCGCCAGCCCAGGACCCAGGCCGGAGAGCAGGGTGTACCGGGCAGCAGCGAGTGCCCACTTCAGTCTTCCCTGTCCCTTCTCAGAACCTGACGTTGGGTGACCGATCCACCCTGAAGCTGTGTGCCTGGAAGACAGGAGGGCAGTGAGCAAGCGGCTGCAGCAGGCCGGGCCCGAGCAGGGGCCAGAGGATCAGGCCCCCGGAGCAGCTGGCAGAGGCAGGACAGGGCAGTGAGGCCCACGCAGAGGCAGGATGAGGGCCTCTCGCCCAGAAGCGGGGGGTCAGGCCCAGAGCAGGCAGGGCCACGGGGAGACAGCGGGCCCCCATACACCACAGGCGCCACACTGAAAGGACTGGGCGCCTGGGTAGCGGATGTCATTGCTGGAAAATAAAATTTAAGATCTGCTGGTGAGGGACTCTGTTCTGGTCATGCGACATGCAGTACTGGCTGACAAACCAAAGCAAGGGGCAACCCTCCCCCCTTCAGCAACTCACTGGGACCCAGCCCCCTCTGCCAGGACAGAGACCACCACGCTCAGAGCAGGGCAGACTGGTTGCCCTCTCCTGTTCTGTCCCTCCCCTGGGGCTAGAGCTGCGTGCGCTCAGAGCCCCCTCGGTTCCACCAGAGCAGTCTGAAGGGTGACGCACGCGTGGCCCCGGTGCCCCAGGAAATGAGAGAGGAACGAGGTACAGGTATTTTATTTACAGAACGAAGTGCCTTTGCCCACACGTGCTGACCGCTTCACTGAGGCTTTAAGGTGGAACAGACGCTCAGGCTGGGCCGGAGCAGAGCTCTCCTTACCAGACCAAGCAGGTGCCGTGCAAACTGGTTTAGCTTCACTGAGGAGTCTTTGCAGACAGAGGGCCGTAGGAGACGGCCAGTGGTGACCTTCCCATCTGTGGTGGCTCTGCTGTTGTCATTCTGCACACTCGGCCAGTGCTTCCATACCAGGTCCTGGAGCGGCCTGTGGACTGTGATGGGAATGGAGAAAGGGAGGCTTTCAAAGCCAAGGAAAGGGCAGCGAGCTCAGCCCAGGTGTAGCCAGGAACCCCAGACCAGGCACAGGGCCCAGCGAGGTCTGAGGGGGCAGTGCCACAGTGACCAGAGGGACGGGAGACCTGTATCATCAGCTCCGTGCTGAATGGAACCCAGCACTCAGGCCTGGCTCCCACCTTGAAGTCCGTGGGCAGTGGGAAAGGGGGACCCCTCATGCACCCAGCCCTGGGCCTGTGGCCAGAACCAGAGAACACAGAGAGCAGCCAAGACCGGACTTTGCTTTCTTTCACCAACTCCATCTACAGCTGGGCTTCGTGGCCCCAACTGACCTGGGTGGGGGGGGGACTGGGCCCCAATGGGGTAAAGGGGCTTTGAAGCCTCACTGCTCAGTTGACACAGCTCAGAAAACAAAGCTAATGACCCCCACCAAAGTTCACAGTACTGGGCCAGCTGTTCTCTAGGCCCTGGGGCTGGCTGGTGACAGGACTCAAAGGCATCCCTCCACAAGAATAAATGGACTTAAGGGTGTGTGTGTGCACCTACCCACCTGGGTAACTGGGTGGTCCCTCCACCAGCCCGTGTGTCTCATGTGGAGGAGGGTTAGAGCTTTGGAGTAGGAGAGAATGTCCTGAGCCTGGAGAGCCAGGTCCAGTGCAAACAAGCCACCTCCTGATCCGGGTGGGCTGGGCTCCCACTAACCTGGCCACCACCCAGTAGCTGTTCGGGGTGGTGGGGTGATGGAGAGGACAAGATGCCCCCTCGCCCCATGCAGTCATTCCCCCAAGAGTTTAGGGCACAGATAGGACCAGGGGAGGGCAGGAGACAGGCAGCATAGAATCAACCTCAGGAGGAAGATGGGAGGAGCTTCTCCAGGGCTTTCTTCTGCTTCTCTGTGGCAGCAGCCAAAGCCTCAGCCAGCTTCTCCTCGGGCATCATGTTGAGCACCTTGAGGGCGAAGAGCAGCTGGTACTTGGCAGTGCTGGTAAAGGCGTTGCTCAGAAAGTTGGGAAAGCCACCAACTCGGTCCTTTTGGGTGTAAAGTGGAACCCGCACAAGCCCCAGCACCTGCATGGAGAGGACACCAGAGTGGGACCAGGCCCCACGCCAACGGTGCAGCCCTAGCAGGAGGGGCCTGTGAGCTGCCAGGCCAGGACAAGGCCAGCCAGGTTGCGAAGGACGTAATGGGAGACCCAGGCGGGGTCTAGTGAGGCGCAAGCCAGCGGCACCCTTGGAGCAGTGCAGCCCCTTTACTCCCCCAAGCAAGTTTCAAAGCTGACCCCATGCATCTTCCACCCTCTGCGTCCTCTAATTCCAGCCCCCATCCGCCGGCAGGAAGCCCCCCAGTTCACACCCCATGCTCCCTCTTCCACTCGTGAATCGCAAACACCCCAAGTGTGACTCCCAGTTCTCCAGACTATAAATAAAACCCACAAACCGTTAAGAGCCTTCATCACCCCAACCATGAGGTCCCGGCCCTTGAACGCAGCCCTAGTTTCCCACCTCCCCAGGAGCCACCACCCTCTCCCATCCCCCCACCGATCCCACTCCCCACTCCCAGGATTGGCAATGGCAGGCAGCAAGGCAGATGGAACACAGCCCCGAGGGAACCCCGGGCCCCCCTCTCCCACCGCTGCCCTCAGGTCCCTCTCCCCACCCTGATGCTGGAAACAGCGACACCCCACCCAGCCCGGCCAGGGGACCCTCAGGGGGACGTGTTACCCATCGGTGCCTTCCACGGGGCCAGAGCCAAACCCCGGGGCGGGGGGCGGGGCCCGGGCGGCGGCCCCACCTCCAGGCCGTGGTCGCGCGAATGCACCGCGCTGATTTCCACGGCGTGCAGCTGCTCCAGCGTCAGCTGCCGTGCGTACAGGTGCGCCACGACGCGGTGCGGGCCCTCGGTCAGGTGCGAGCTCAGGTAGTCGGCCTCCGTGAGGCGCAGGCAGCCCAGGCCCAGGCCCAGCACCCGGTTCAGACCGTCCTCCAGAGACCAAAAGCGCCGGTCCACGAAGCCCCCGGGGAAACCCAGCAGCCCGTCGAAGCGCATCTGCATCTGCAAGGGAGCGCCGGGTCACGGGCGCGGGGTGCGAGCGGCGCCCTGATCCCCGCCCGTCCACCCGCGTCCTCACCAGCACCGAGAAGCGCATAGGGATGCGGCCGAAAAGCTGCCCGGGGTTGGCGGCGTACAGCATGGCGTGGCACGAGTGGCTCCAGCCCGGCCCCAGGCGCATAGCTTCCACACGGCTGATCTGCTTCAGCTCCGGCACTGCCGCCGACATCTTGGCACTACCCCGGCTCGACCGGGGCGCCTCTCCTTAAGTGCATGCGCGGGCCCGCCCCCGCCAGGTCCGACCAATCCGCAGGCAGTCGCGTCCCTGGGCCCCGCCTCTCCACCAATTGCTGATGCCCGTCGGGGCCGAGCCCATCCCGGCGCCCCGACGCGTCGTTGAGGCGCGGAAGGGGCGTGTGCAGAGGCAGGGACGGCACGCGCTCCCACCCACCGGCCGCGAGAACCACAACGCCCAGGGGGCTCCGCGCCAAGCGAGCTCAGCCGAGCTCAGCCGAACTCAGTCGAGCCCAGCCGAGCCGAGCCGAGCGCGGTCGCGGGGGCCTCGGGCAAGCGCTGCCTGCAGGGCTGGGGCTCCGACTGCCCGTCACTAGCAGGAGCCGCCGGGTCCCGGGCCTTCCCCCAGCGCCTCCCTGGGGGCGCCGCCCCGCAGGCTGCCCACTACCAGCCCTCGCCTCTCGCTCCCTGCCGGCGACTCCCCCAGGAGGGCTTACGGGAGCCTGGCGACCAGTGGGCAAGACCTTTCCCTGCGCGCGCGCCAGCCAAGCACTCCGGTCCAAGGTCGCTGCTGGTCGACCCCAGAAGAGCAAGGAAAGCGGGGCCTGGCATAGTTCGAGCTGCCCCCACCGTCCGTGTCCACGCACAGCCCTGGGGCTGCTACTCAGCCAGCGTGCTGGGAAGTACCTTAAATCCCTCCTGGCGCAGCCTGCCAAGCATCCTCCCAGTCAGACACCATATGCCAGGGACGGTTGGAGGAAATGGGCTCTCCCCAATTTACCACGGAGGAACCTGGGGCAGAGAGGAACAGGACTGGCCTTAAGGGCACCCAGCAGCTGGTGCCAGAGCCAGGATCTCACCCCAGACTTCCAGCCTGTCTCCTGACCAGTGTCCACAACAGAAAACCTCCCAACTTTCACGGAAGAGGCCCTGAGGTACATACCTGTGTCTGCTGCTGAAGGGAATCATCGCTGGGGCTCAGGAGCATGGGGAACATTGTCCAGGGGAGAGCAACGATGCCACTCGACCACTGGTTGGCCCACACTCCGTTTTCCTCCCACGGTGGGTACAGATTTGCTGAGTGAAGGAACCACCATGTGCACTCACCATGCAGTGAGCCAGGGCAAGCTCTGGGGCACAGAAGGTTGCCCTCAGCAGAAGACAGCGGGGGCAGAGGGCAGGCAAGTGTTGGTAAGGACCCACCGGGAGCTCATTCACACGTCGGGTCGTGCCGGTATCGTGTCACACACAAGGGAGTAAGGATCTAAAGAGGGAGGCTCTCTCTCTCCCCATCCATGGCCTCTACCAGGATTCAAACGGGCCACCACAGTTGCCAGGGAGAAGCCAGATCCCTAAGGCAAGTGACCGTGTCTGAAGAGATGTTGGTGAGGGGAAGGGCCCTCCAGAGAGGACCGTGTCTCCAGGCCACGGTGCACAACCCAAACCCAGGGCTGGCAGGGGGCACGGAGGAAAGATGCCCCGCGCCCCAACCCCTCCCTGAAACAAGATGTTAACAAAGTTCCTCGTCTGTTGGCGGAAAGTGGAGGGACATCCAGTGCACCCCCTTCCGAGACGTCCGACCCAGACGTCGCCCCAAACACGACCGAGCAGCTGCAGGGCCGAGGGTGACAGGCCTTCCCTGGGGCACGGACTAGATGGCTGAGAACACTGGTTCCACCATTAAGCGCCTGAGTCAAAGAGGGGACCTGGGGAGGCAGCTTGGGACCACGTTTGCAAAGGAGCTGCTGGTGGGTGGCGGTGTGGTGGCTGTGCTTCATGGGTGTTCCAGGCCACCACAGCCTCTCCCTCCTGGGAGGCCGCTTGCTGGGCAGGGAAGCTGGCAGCCACAGCTGGCCTTCTAATCCATCCCACGTGACAGCTGGAGAGAGTTGCTGCCTGTGGAAAAGCCTCTGACTGCTCTCAGAATAAAACTCTTGCTGTCCCTATGAGGTCCTGTAGCATCTGCACCCCGACACTCCTCGATTCTGACACTCCAGCAACTGGAGACACTTCGGGCTTCTTTCTGCTCAGCGGTCACACCAGGCTCACTCTGGCCTCGGGGCCTTTGCACTTGCTGTGCTGGCTGACTGGGCTCTCTTCCAGGACCAGCTCTTTCCCATCCTGCACTGCTCAGCCGAAATTCCTCCTCAGAGAAGCCCTCCTCAACCACAGGTTAAAAATCAAGGACCCCATGCGACTCCATCCCGTCACCACCAGCCGACGCTCTTCCCAACAGTAACCAAAACCGCGCAGGGCCTCACGGCCTAGAACACAAACTCCCGGGAGCCTGAACCTCGCGTGTCTCGGCCCCCTCCAGCCCGGCACACAGGGAGGTGCCGAGTATCCGGGATGGATCGGCGATACCGACGGCACCTGCAGCAGCGACCTGCACACCTGGACGTGCCGGCTCCTCCTCCACTGCTCGTAAGGAGCCCCACTCCGACCCAGAATCGGCACGACGACCGCAGCTGTCATCAACAGGACCCCACGTGCCTCACACACCATCTCCTGCACCCTCACCCCTCTTATTCAAGTCCTGTCACAGACACCTCACACGCGAGGAAACGGAGGCTGCGGCCACACAGCCCCGGCTGTGCGAGCCCCGGCTCGCGCTGCCGGGGCGTGTGAGCGGCCGTGAGCCCCTCAGCTGTCCTGCCTCCAGACCGGGAGACAGCAGAGGTCCCTCGGTGCTATGCGCAGAGGAAGGAATGGACGAGATATTGCTGCATGATTTTATTACTATAAATATACAGTAAAAACGAACAAAAACCAGCCAGGGTACGTCAAATGAGAGCACGTGTTAAGTCCGAGCCAGGCCAGTCTGCATCCCGGCCTTCAGACAGAGTACTGGCACCAATACCAATGGCGAGGCCGGGGTGTGTGGGTCGGGGGGCAGGCAGCCTGCGAGCATGTGCGCGGCACTCACGCGTGCGCACCCTGGCGTATGTGCAGGCATGCGCACAGGGGGCGGGGGCCGGGGAGTCGGGCAACTGGGACAGGTTGGCCTGAGCCTGGCGGAGGGCTGTGTGTAAGGCAGCGCTCTGCTCACGGGCTCGACTGCACAGAAAGCGAATCTCACACTGCTGGTTTCTCTCCTGAGCGCCCTGCAGGACGAGCCTCGGGAGGGGTGCCGGTGAGGCCCGGGGCTCTGTGGACTGCTGCTGGCTGCCCCAGAACCATCCTTCCCGGGGCAGATCCCCAGGAAGTGGGCCCCTCTGCGTGCCACACCCCAGGCCAGGAACGTGTTTGTGCCCCAGGGAGCCGCACAGACCCAACCACCTGGCTCAAGGTGCCCCCAGGCGGTTCTCACCCTGGTGCACCAGGGCTCGATGCCCCCTCTGCCTCTGTTGCCCAAAGAGTTTTGCTCAAAAAAAAAAAAACAACAACAAAAGAAAAAACCAACAACAAAAAAAAGAACAAGGTCACCTCGGATGGGATGTTCCTTCCCCAGGCAGGTCCACCTCAGGGACCCCAGACAGGTCAAATCCAAGAGAAACTAGTGACATTATGATGGTGAAGAGGAAGCAGGGAAGCTGCTCAGAGCCCTCCCCGGGGTGAGTGGACGGCAGCCCCTCTAGCCCAGCGGAAGCCCCTTCACCTGGAGGGCCCTGCCGTGTGATCAGAGCCACTTCGGAGAAGGTGCAGGGCCGGCAGAGGGGCCACCGGTCACTAAGTGCTGCAGATGGCCTGTGCTCCTGTGCCTCTGCCCCTGGATCAGACCCACACGGCAGCCTTGCGTGGCCACCACCCCCCTGCCCAGGGCTGAGCCGGGCCGCGGGGAAGGTCGGCTGTGGGAGGCAACCGCCTCCAGGGCCGGAGCAGGAAGGGGAAGCAGCAGCAACAGCCAGGCTGCCGAGGACACGGGAGCACGAGGGACAGGGGACAGGCACGGTTTCCTTCACTGACCGGGACTCAGACCCCCCTTCCCTTCCTCCTCTGGCAACAAGGCCCCTACAACACCTCTTGTGAAGACAGCACCTCACCCACCAGTACACTGTTCTTCTGCGAGTCTGTGCTGAGTGTTCAGGCTGTTGAGTCCCCAGTGGCTGGGGTGACAGGAGAAGCCAATCCAGGCCGCAGGTGGGTGGTCAAGCCCTGGTCCTGGCCACTCAGCCAATGGGGCATTTGGGGGAAACCCCAGAGCTCACAGCCCAGGACAGAAAGCTGCTGTCCTTCATCTGTACCATTTACAAATACATCAACTATAGAAAAAGGAATTTGTCAGAGGAGACTGTCCACTGTGCTCTTCAATCAAGGGTCGTCCGGCCCCTCGGAGCCAGTGGCCACGCAGAGCGTGCAAGACAGGAGAGGCCAGGGGTCACGCTGGAATCCGGTGGCCCCTCGGCAAAGTCTGGGGAGCTGAGGGCTCCATGCTGCCAGCCTGGCCAGGCTCTCAGAGTGGGGTCAGCTCAGTGGCCCCAGAATCAGGACTGGGGCCACCAAGCACAGGCCGGGGTGGGCCAGTGGTACGGAGGCTGCGGGGCATCTCCACGGAGGTGGACCATCCTGCAGGCAGGAGCAGAGGGAGAAGGGGTCATGCCCGGGCAAGTCCCCACCTCACCCATCAGGGTGTATCTACCAACCAGGAGTCCCCCACCGAGGACAGGGCCACCCGGCACCCTCTACTGTGTGTCTGTGGCAGGACCACACAAAGACCTGGAGTTCCAGGTCCTAACAGAGAAAGAGGGGTCCGTCCCTCTGGGAGCAGATGCCAGGCAGTGGCACCAGCCGATGCCCCAGAACAGAACGCAACGGGCGCCGTGGGCTCGTGGCCCCCTGGGCCTCCTCCCTTGCCCGGTCCGTGCTTCTCGGGATCTGACCAGCCGCCGTCCTTCAGGGCTTTATTACTGATTAGGCCGGAACTCAGTCACACCCAGGCGGAGGGGAGTGGACGTGGACCGGGGTGCACATCCCGTGCTCAGAGCAGCCCCAGGACCCCACCCAGCCTTCTTTAGAGGCCTTTTTGGCCATTTCCACACTGTTGCCTCCCGATGCCACGAGGCGCTCTGTCCCTGGACCAAGTCTGCCCCCCGGGGTGCTGGTGCTGGAGCTGTGACCCAGGCCTACAGCAACGAATGACCGGCACCACGCTCAGGGCCGCACAACACCAGCTGCCAGCCGCCTGCCTGCTGAGGACGGGCTCCCCAGGACACTCCTCCAACAGCAAACCAAGGAGTGCTTCTGCCACATGTCACCCATGACACAGCCTGAGGTGCGGGAACTAGGGCTGTGGCTT
This sequence comes from Panthera tigris, assembly GCF_018350195.1. Lineage (NCBI taxonomy): Eukaryota > Metazoa > Chordata > Mammalia > Carnivora > Felidae > Panthera > Panthera tigris. Next base: position 37,479,669 of record NC_056675.1, read on the forward strand.
CACGCAGGGACTCAGCTCTGCTATGCAGCCTGCAGGCAACATCCAGTTCTCCGTAGCTCGGCCTGACCTGTGTGTATTTTCTACTTCTGGAAGTTTCACCTCCATCACAGCACTCAGCAATGACACGGAGGACAGGGCCAACTTTATGCAAGGGTTGGGCCCTATTTCAACAGTGGGTAAGATTTGTCAGAAGAAACACTCAAGGAGAGCAAGAAAGGCTCACATGGGAACATAAGAGCAGCCGTCGAAACAAGTGGACAAACACCGAAGCTCAGGACAGCTGCCTGGGGGACGGCCGCACGCCAGCCGGAGCTGCCGGGCCGGGCCGGGCCGGGCCTCCTGCTGGCGCGCTCCACCCAACACAGGTTTGGGAAAACTTGGGCCACCGGAGGCACCAGGTTTCCAGAGCCGCTAACATCAGGCAAAGGAAGGGAAGAGGGTGTTCAAAGCACTTGCCTATGTGCTGGTGGTGCTCTTGGAACAGCCTTCCATGAAACAATCATTTGGCAAAGTCACCCAGGTAGAGGGCAACTCCCTGGCGGGGGGGGGGGGGGGGGGGGGGGCGATGACGTGGGGTCAACCTCACATGGCCTCCTGACAGACCGATTTCAGCATGTGCTGGTGTTCCAGAAGGTTCCACAGGTAGGCTGGGGGACAGGTTAGTGAGCAACAACAGTGGGGTCTCAGCAAGGGCTGTCACCATTCCTGAGGCCCTGGAAGAGCTTGCCTGGGCTATCTAGTCCAGACAGAAAAGTTCTGGCTCCGGAAGTCAGCCAAGGCCAGACCTCCCAGGACCACCTCTCAAGGGCAAAGGTGTAGCACATTTGGGGAGCTCTGGATTCAGAATCCAGGACCCCAGGGAAGACACGGATGCGGAGGAAGCCCAGAGAAGGGGAAGGAACCCCCCAGGGAGGGAGCAGGAGAGCCAGCTGGCGAGGTCCTCTCTCCAACACTGTCAAGGATGTCCCTCAGAGCCACCCCACAACGCGTAGGAAGGCGATCACGTACCAGCTTACTCCTCTATACCAACAGAGCAGGAGTCAGGCCCCAGGGCTGTGCAGAGGAGGAGAGACATGGAAGCTCAGTTAGCAAAGCGCTAGACAGACCAGCACGTTCCACAGCAAACGCACTGCTTTAGGACAAGAGTCCCCGGGGGCACGCTGGGTGGGGGTGGGGGGCACAATGATGTGCTGAAACAGGAGAACAGAGCACCGGGCCGCAGTCCAACGCAGAGACTTTCAGCCAGGACAGGCCTGGGCAGGGGTGGCGGGGCGGGGCCAGGAAGGGCCCCGCCCGGCAGCTAGGTGTTCACCAGTTAAGTTCAAGGGTTTTCCCCACCTCCTAACTCTGCAATCAACAGGGGACACTAAGGTTCAAAAAACTATGCCCGTGCCTCCACGGGAGAGCTGTCCCGGTGTGTGCACGTCCGGTTCTCTCTTGTGCGCGCACTCTCTCTCTCTCTCTCTCTCTCACACACACACACACACACCAGATGGGAACAGAAGGTGCGGCTTAGAAGTAAAGGAAGACAGGTAGGTACACGTGCTTATGAAGGTGGGCACATCGGTGAGGACCTGCCCAACTCCTGACAGTGCTGCCTCCCCCACACCCGTGGGGCACGGGACCAAGAGCCTCGGTGTCGCCCCACCCCGCTGGCTATCCTGCCCCTGGGCTGGGTTTGGCCTTCCGCTGACTTCAGCCTCTCCACCGCCTCCACAGCAGAGCGCCTCCTGCCACTGGCCTGGGGCAGAGGTGAGAACGCCACACCACGGGGCCTGGTGTCCCCTGTGGGTGGAGCCCAGCCTGTCCTGACCTGCAGACTCTGGCGTGGGGCACGGGTGGCACCGCCAGGTGGGGTCAAGGTGCCCCTTCACCCAAAGGATCACAACCACACTTGTGCTTGTAAGTCCCTCTCCGGACTCTCCCCGCACCCCAAGCTTTTAATTACAATGAAATCACTGAAGTTCCTTGAAAGAACTTACTGGAATTCTATGTTACTCTAAGGAACGCTGGTCCCCAACAAGGCTTTCACCCACGGGCTTCTCTTCGGGTAGGCCCCGGGGTGCTGATGAAACACACTCCCCTGCTTTCCTGCACCTGCTGACTGTGGCCCCTCTGGGCTAAGGGGACCCCCTGTCTGCACAGGCTACTGCCTGTCCCTATGCTGGGGCGGGACAAGAGACCCTTTCAAACCAAGCACATCACAGGTAGGCCAGATGCACAGGTCAGGTCACTGGGAACTGAGCAGCGGTGGGTCCTGGGATAGGCGGGTGGCAAAGGTGCTTCCCAGACATGTGGCAGGAGCCAGACTCTCCGAGGACATCATGGCTGTTGACGTTGATCTCAGATCCTCAGATGGCATCTTAGCACGCAGCAGGCAGAAGTCTCTGAGAACCCCTGACTCCTGTCCCCCATCTTTGGAGCCCAGAACTTAAAGCTGAGGATCTTGACCCAGAGGAGCTGGGGACAGGAGGCTCCAGGCAGAGGCTTTTAGAAAAGGGGGGCAGAAGCAAGACCCCTCCCCAACTGTGCTTGGGCCTTACAGGCGCCTGGCGGCACCCCAGCCTATCCTTCCATCCCTGGCCTGAGCCCTATGGGTGCTCGTGGTAGGGGGCTGATGCCAGCATCAGGCCCAGGGCACGCAGGTAGCTTTCGGCTTGTAGCTCCCTGGGGCAGAGGCCCTGCTGCTGGGCACCCGAACAGGGGCTGCCAGGCCCATGGATGAAGAGTCAGGGATTCCAGCGGGACTAGCTGTGCTTGCCTGGCCCCAAGCAGGAGATAGAAGGGCCACGACCTTTCTTGAACAAGGGGCCTTTCCTGCCTTCCTGATGCTGAGCTGTTTCTGGAGTGTGAAGGGGCCTCACGCACAGGCTCTGCCCCAAAGAGCAAGGAGCTGCAGGAGGGGTGACTGTGGAGCCGGGGCCTGGCTGTGCTTTGGGGTTGACAGAAGGAGTGTGAGCAGAGCCAGGGAGGGAGACCTAGGCTCCTGACAGGCCAGCCGCTCCCTGAGCAGGCAGATCAGCCCCCAGCTCCGTGCGGCAGTGACAGCACTGCCCGCGCCCCGCACTCCCACCCACCCCGGCTGAGCTCAAATGCCGTTACCTGGCAGGTAGATATCAGCCGGCAGGCGGGGCTGGCCGCGGCTGCAGGGCTCAGGGCTGCCGTCCTGCAGGACGTTCTCGATGGATGGCACTCGGCTCCCTGCAGAGGAGGGGGCAGGTCAGAGGTTTATAGGCGAAGGTGGCACTGTCCCTCTTCTGGTCAGCATCCCCGGGAGCCTCTTTCCTCCCTGAGGGCTCTACAGCCACTGTGAGTCCAGTCCCAGCCCAAGACTGCTATGACTCCCTCCTCTGCCCTCTAGGCCTGAGAGGCAAAGGTTTGCTTTTCTTTACTTCCCTTCTCTCTCAACTCTACCTCAGGGCTTTTGTTTTGACTTTTATTATAAAATCATTATGTACCCCTTTAAAAACAAACAAGAAGGAATAGTGATAGATTTAACATCTCCGGCTTACCCGTACCTTTCTCGCTGGCCCCGTGCCCCACAGCGGGGAGTGAGCGGGCCTGCGTGTGGCCACCCTCCCTCTCAACAGCAGCTCCCGGTGCTGCCCAGGGAGCTCTCGAGGGGGAGGGCCCCTCCGCAGACGAGGGGCCCGGGCCCTGTGATGGGCACAGAAGAGAGCCACCTGGTCGGGCACATGCTCTGCACAGGCAGGAAGGAGCGGAGGTCGAGAGAGGGTGAGGCCCACCCAGGAGCCCAGCCTGGGAGGCGGAAGTGACGACATCCCTGATGGGCCCCCTGCCCCAGGCGCCAACACTCACACCCAAACCCAAGGCCCCAGGCCCAGCAACCCACAGGCGGGCCCCACACACGGTGGGTGGGGAGTCACGCTGGGGAGAGACGTGGGTCACCCAGTGCAGTGCCGGCTGGGAACCTCCTGGCAAGGAGGGGGGTCACAGCAACTGAGCAGCTGCAGCTTATTTTGGGGTCTTCACCATGTTGTAGGCCTGGGAGCCAGCCAGCTTGCCAGGGCCACTTCCGGGCTCTGTCACCTCCACATTAAATGGCCTGGGGCCTCCAACCACCCCAACCTGGAGCCTCTGTTTCCTCACCTGTCCAACAGTAGGGAGGAATGACCGAGACAAAGGAGTGGCAGCATCTCCCAGCTGGTAGAGGGAGGCTTGGGAAGCACCTGGTCACATCCTGCAGCCACTGGGAGGTCAGCTGGGGGTCATCCCCCCACGAGGAGCCCAGGGCCCATCGGTGGCGGCTGGGACTCAAGTCCCAGCAGGCCGCTGTATGCTACACTCTCCACGGGACACGGGGGCACACAGAGGAGCGGCCCGGCTGAGCTGTGCACCCGCACTGGGGACCCTGGGCCTCTCCAGGTGGCACCTGAGGACCCCGTACAGGACAAGCAGGAAGAGCTGACCGTGTGCAGAGACCCAGGCAGGAAAGAAGATGACTGCCACTGGGAAATGCCGGCTGGGCATGGAGGGAAAAAGAGAAGTGGCCGGAGGCTGTCCCCTGGGAGAGCCAGCAGAGAGGAGCCCGTGACTCCCAGCGGGGGAGCCGGCACACGCTCTCCACACACCTCGACCTCCCGGCAGCGAGGCCCTGAACACGCTCCTCAGAATGGAGGGCTTACCTTGCTTTAGTGCCGACGCCTCGTCCACGTCCTCCGTCACAAAGCTCTAGGAAACGAGGACAAAGTGTGTCCGCAGCTCTGCTGCCGCCACCGGGGGACGGGGCTGCGGGCGGTCGGGGGACAGCAGGGCGAGCTGACGCCCGGCCCCCCTTAAACAGGACCCACCCCACAGATGGGGAAACCAGCTGAGCTCACCACGTGAGCAGCGGTGGAGGCGGCCCAGGGCACGCTTTGCCACAGGTCTGGGAGGCCAACAGACGGGCAGTGGGGACAGGGTGACAGATGGGTCTCGGCGAGGCGGGGAGGGGGCCTCACCTCGGGGGAGCTGCTTAGCGCCAGCCCCGCCCCACTCAGCGGGGGAGGGGCGTCCGAGTCCTGGGAGAGCTTCTCTTCATCCTCCTCGTGGATGGGAGACGACGGAGACCGCAGGGTGCTGGCAAAAGAGAAGACGGGGGTAAAGGACAAGTGGCTGATAAACACCAACCCACTAAAGCCAACGTCACCCGTGGGTGAGGCCGGGGGCTGCCACACAAACGCCCCCAGGGGAGGCGGGTGCAGACGCAGAACGCCCGCAGGCCCAGCGGCTGGAGAGAGGCTGGCGCGGTGCGAGCTCACGCAGGCCTGCACGGGCTCCGTATCTCTGGAAGGAGAAGGCGTCGTAATGGTCCACCCCTGGAGCAGGGGTGCGGGGCGTGGGTGAGCAGCAGGAGAGAGCCCCACGCTTCTCTATCTGTGGAGTGGTCCTGTCACACGTGCAAGTCGTGGGGGCGGTGGCCGGTTTTACAGAACTTCTGCCTAAACTTTTCTTAAAAAAGAAGAGCACCCATGCGTGGAGACACTTAACACAGAAGGCTGGTCGCCCGCATCTCACACACGTCCAGGTAAACCGTGACCGGACCCTCTGCTTGGCGGGCGTAACAAGGGCAACGTCGTGAGCGAGGTTTGGCGGGGCCCGGGTCTGGCTGCCACTGGTGCTCACACAGCAGGACGTGCCCATGTGACAAGACCCCAGAAAGTCCCGGAACCCTGCCACTCACGGGGCTCCCTCCTACATCCTGTGGTTTGTTGCTCCCGTGTGGCCTGGGACGGGGAAGGATGCACCCCCACCAGTGCATCTTTTCTGCTGCTTTGCTGTCTCGTCTGTCGTAATCAGCCTTAGCCATAAACCTAATCTGCTACTGGCTCTTGGTTCCGGGGGTCATTCTGGTGAATTCCCCAACAGAGCACTGTAAAACTCAAGTGTCTGCACTTCTTCCCGGACACCGCAGACCCCCCGCCACCTGCCACAGAGCACCTGGCTGGGTTCCCATATGCCAACCCCCAAGGGGATCCTAGCGCCAGCCTCACCTGTCGGGGGATTTGCTCCTCGGCTTGCCCTTCTGGTGGCTGCTTTCCAGGATTCGATCGATCCCAGCAAGGGGACAACCGGCCTGGGACAGGCCATCTGAGACGCCTGAGTAGGTGATCTCTTCGTAAAGGGGGGCTGAAGGGACGGCCGGGGAGATGGCCCGAAGGCCGTTGAGCGCCTCAAGCAGGGAGATGGGCTCATAGCCGGGTGGGATGCTGTCAGAGCTCTGTGGGGACAAGAGCAGGTGAGGGACAGGCTGGCCAGGCTCCCTGCCCACTGCCCTGGGCCACAAAGCCCCAGACACTGGCCTTGTGCCCCAGGGATGCTCTACTCCCCAGAACCTGCCTTCTGACCATCTCCTGTCCACTCCACCTTCCAGAGACCTATATCCCCCTCCCTCAGAGGGACGCCAAGAACACCAGAGCAGCCTAAGACACCCTCTGAGGGCCCCCTTAGTCATCAGCTGCAGCCCTGGACACCCAAATGGCCCGCTCGGTGCCCGTGACGAAGGAAGAGAGGGCGCCTAGCAGAGCCTCCCCACCCCTGGTCTCGGCCAGCCCCTACCTGGCTTTCTGTTCCTGCCTGGCACATGTGGAGAGTGAGGGGTCAGAGAGAGAGAGGAGGGCTCAGGAGCGGGTGTAGAGCAAAGCCATGCCAAAGGCGGGAGAGCCCAGTGGAGCCGCGTGTGTTCTAGACCAGGGAGGGCCTGGCCCCGCAAGGAGCTCTGCCCAACACAGGCATCTGGCCCAACTCGAGATCCTCAGTGGGCCTGAAGCAAGCGTCCACAGGGGCTGATGCGTGTTCCAGGTGGTTCTAACGGGCACCCCTGGTTCAGAACCAGTCTCCTCCAGTGCTGGGAGAGGAGCACATCAACAGACTGAGACTTGCTTTAGGGTTAAAGGTGGGGAGATGCCCAGGTGCTGGGAAATGTCAGGCCCCCAGGCCACACTAGACAAGGTGAAGGGCAAACGCCCAGCTGCGCGCCCCATGTGAAGCCCCGCCCACCTGACCGCTCCCCAGAAGGAAGGGAGGGAGAGCCGCCTTTCAGGGCAGCGACGGATCAACCCTGGAGACCAAGGGAAGGCAGAAAGGCTGGGGTGGGGGCTCCCTGCCCTCAGCACTCAGCCTCCTGAGTCCCCTGGTCACCTGGGCCTGTGGTGCCCTGCATTTGCTCCCAACCTGAACCTCCTCACCCTCCAAATGGGAAAAACCTCTACCTCCATCCCTGGGATGGCCCTCCAGGGATTTCCACCTCTCTAAGTTCTGCCAAGGGGCCACAGGCGTCAGTGAAGGCTCCAGGCAGAGGCCGCCCGCCTGCTCCCTGAGATGCAGGGAAAATGCAAGAAAACCAAGTCCTCGGCCCAAAGAGCTCACATCCAGGGGGAGAGGCAGAGGATGCAGGACAACAGGCAAGCGCGAGGAAGACTGTTTGCAAAACTAGCAGCAACGTGAGTTCCACCTCCGACATCATTCCACTGCCAGCAAGAAAAAAAAGGGAAACGAGGCCACTGGGGACCACGGGCAGAAGCAGAGCTGGCGAGAAGGGGCAGCCTGAGGCGGGCGCCGTTGCCGCCTGGCAGCGGGGATCCGAGACACTGGCTTTTTGCCGACAGACCTTGAGCTTTGCTTGTTCCACAAAACTCCCTTCCTGGGCAGGGACGCCGGGACTGGGGAGAGTGGATTTGACAGATTAAATTAACCAAACACGTTAGCCTGGGGTGAAAATGACTTCCCATACTTGTCATTGGTTTAATCATTAGGGTGCGGGGCAAAGATGTAGCCATAGGGCCAAACACACTTACTGTTTCCCTTTTAGGTTTCTTGCTGGCCAGTGAGGCGGGGTGCGCCTTTGATTTTTTAAAGGGACACTGTCAAGATAAAAATCATACGTTTTACGACTGCCACCCCCCGAACGGCGCTGGAGCTGGCTGGCTGGGGTCTCTCAGCTTTGCCGGCCTCCAGGTGAGCCGTGAGCCTGTGCCTGGCAAACCGCACCTGCACATGAAGTTCGGGGACCTGACCAAGTGCAGATTCTGCCCCAGGGGCCTGGGCCTGGACATCTATGCAACTCCCAGGAGGCCATGCCACTGGTGGAGCCCATCCCTGTCCCACTGCCCACCCGTGGTCTGGGTCACCCCAAGAAGCCGGTCCTGGCCAGCACAGGCAGGAGAGTGGCCAGGCGCTCCCCACAAGTGGGCCCGGCTAGGCACAGGGAAGGGACAGGCTCCTGCACGTTTTTGAGGCTCTGTATAAACTTATTACCAACGTCCAACTCCTCGAGGAAGCTGGGGAGAAAAATTGGTCCCAAATCACCCCTACTCATTGATAACATTAACAGACCCACTGAAGAAAATTTGGCTTCTCTGTGGCGCTTCGTGGAAACTGCTTAGACGGGACACGTGGCAGAGAACAAGAACCCACGTACCCTACCTTAACCCTCTGGAGGGGAAGGCACTGGCCCTCTGGGGCAGGTGAAGCTTACAACCCAAGCCTCAGTGTGCCCTGTGCTTATCCTTGGGATAAGAGGGGCAAACACGGAAGGTCAGGCCTGATGCTCAGACGCCAGGGCAGAGCCTGGAGTGGCACAGACAAGCAACAAAAAACCCGCCATCCACCCCTGGGTGTCCGTCCCTCCAAAACAGTGACTCCTCCATCAGGAACCAATCACACCTCAGCGCTGCTCCTCTCTCTACCGGAAGTATACTGCTGGAAGAAGTATGTGATGTTCCTCGAGCCCAACGTGAAATTTGCTGGAGGGCTGTTCCGGGAGGAGTAAGCCCTGGTGCCAACAGGGGCCCAGCAGGCAAAACACATAGTGTCGCTGGCCCGGGATGAGTGGGGGTGATGGGACCCCACCTTAGGGCGGCCTTGTGTCTGCTCCAGCTGTGAGACCACAGGTTCATATTTTGAAAGAGAAGCCAGAAATCTGAGTCTTAAGGAAAATTTCCAGACTTTCTTTTTTTTTATGTTTATTTATTTTTGAGAGGGAGAGAGAGAGAGAGAGAGAGAGTCCCCACACACGCACAAGGTGGGGAGGGGCAGAGAGGAGAGACAGAATCCCAAGCAGTCTCCGTACATCAGCGCAGAGCCTGACACAGGGCTCAAACTCACAAACCACGAGACCATGATCTGCATCAAGTTCAAGAGTCAGACACTTAACCGACTGCGTCACCCAGGAGCCCCTACAGACTTTTAAACACTGGCGCAAGGGGCTCCTGGGTGGCTCAGTTGGCTGAACACCTGACTCTTGGTTTTGGCTCAGGTCACGATCCCAGGGTCGTGGGATCAAATCCTGTGGTGGGCTGCATGCTGAGCGTGGAGCCTGCTTAAGATTCTGTCTCCCCGCTGTCCCTCCTCCCACTCACGCTCTCTCTCCCTCTAAAACAAAAAAAAATTTAAATAAACAAACTTTGGCCCAATATTCAGAAACACCATATGGGCCAAACATTACGCCCACCGGCCCAATGCAGGAACCCATCTTGTGGGTGTGCAAACCACAGGGTTTGGGTCCTTTGTCCCATGTAGACAGGTGGCAGGGCCTCTAAGAATCAATGAATCCCAACAACCTCAGCCAAGAGCCAAGAAAATAGACCCACTGGCTGACAACTGCTGTGGCCGTCTGGGACCCAGGAGCTCAAGACCTCCGCCTGACCCCTGGCCTGCTCCTGGCCCCTTTCTGCCCTGCCTGCCCTGCCAGCCTCCCCTTCCCACCCTATCCCTGTCTCCAATGTGCCTCTCTGCCCATGTCTCAATACCTACCTTCCTGCCCTCATTCCTGTCTCTCTTTATCTCTCCTGGTGTCTCTCTCCGTGTCTCTGTGATTCTGTGTCTCTGCTCATCTCTCTGCCTATCTTTCTGGGTCTCTACATCTCTCCCTGCCTTCTGCCTATCTCTTGAGCCAGAGAGCCATCTCTCTCCCCAAAGCCTGACTCCGACTCCCCTCATCTGCCAGCACAAGCTTTACCTTATGGTTTCCCGGAAGCAAGGTGGACACCTGCCAACGTGCCCTCCTGTGTGTCCAGGCCGGACACCCCTTTTCAGGGGCAGAGAACACGTGGCAGACATGTTGCAGCCGTCCTCTGGACGACACCTCACTTCCCAGGACCCACAGAGTGGCCCATGGCTGGTAGAATGATGGTGACAGACGCTCCAAGGTTACCTGCCATCGGTGTCCCTTGCTCTTGGCAAACAACAACACGCCCCGGAGCCGGGGCTCACTGGGCCCGGCCTGAATCACCCTGGTCAACCTCACCACCACTTGTGGGGGCCATGCCTGGCCCGCCAGGCAGATGAGGGCAGAGGCTCAGAGAGGCGGAAGACACAGAGGGAGGGAGGCAGTCTGGCCCCGCCCTTCCTTCCAGCCACACTTTCAGAGTCCCTGACCAGCAAGGCCCCACTGGGAACCTGAAGCCACTAACACAAAGGTAAGCCCTGAGGGCATCTGGACGCCTGAGGGTCTCTGCAAGTGGTCAGGGGCTTCCTGCAGACCCCCTCCTGACTCTGCTGCACACCCCTCAACAAAGAAGAAAGAGGCACTTACGGAATGCTCATCGTGGTCCATGCTCTGGGCCAGAACAGGGCTGAAGGAGACCGGAGACAGGGCTCCTGGCTTCTTCCTCACCGCCCGGATCTGCAGGAGGGCCCGGAAAGCTACGGCAGAGGGAAGGCCGCCCATCAGGCAAGGGGCAGCCAGTTCCAGCACCACTGCGGCTCCCCAGGCTCCGGGGATGCTGGCCACCCACCCTACAGTGGTCCTGGGTCAAGCCACGTTTCCGAATCCGAAGCAAAACAGAGTCATAATGAAACAGCCCAGAAGGGAGCCCCAGCAGAGCTGCTAGGGCAGCAGGCAGGGCATGGCAGCCTCTCACATGCCAAACCCCACTATGCACTCAACGGTGAGCGTGGCTGGGTCACACCTGGTGACCAGCTAAAAACCGAGTGGGCCCGGACACTGGCCAGTGTCTTCCTGGAAGTTATACCAAGGGCAGGCAGACAGACGTATGTACGTGAACGTCGCCGACGGCACCTTCTCTATCCCGGGAAACGAGAAGCAGCACAGAGTTGGGAATAAGTTAGGAGGCAGACTATTGATGGTATAACGTCAGGCCCACTAACAAGAGTGTAACGTTTACGAGAAGGGCACACACACAACACACAGTCACAAACTGCATCAGCACTCGCTGCAACAAGACCAGAGACAACCACATCCTCAGTGTGAGCAGCAGTCACCCCAGGTTGCGGGCGCCAGAGACGAGGGTCCTGGTCCAGCTCGTCCGGCCCAAGTGCTACATACATCTGCCAGGGACCCTCGCTCTAGGTGTCTAGACCCTGGGCCTCCAGATCATATGCACCCCACACCCCTGAAAATGCCCAGGAGGCGAGGCACGTGGGGGAGGTCGGGGCTCAGACAGCAGAGGCTACCGGCCCTCCGTGCTACAACTGCCCCAGCACAGGCTGGGGGCCCCGCCGCCTGTCCCTCCAGGGCCAGCACACGGCCCCCCTGCAGCCTCCCCTCCCAACCCCCAACACCTCTTCAGGGCTGGGCTCCGGACCCCACACACCCCACGGCCTCATCCTCTACCTCCACGTGCTCAGCCTGCCCTGTGGTCCGTGCACACACCTGTCTATCTCAGGGGACAACCAGTGGAGACCCACCCCTGCCCCTTACTAGCTGTGACCTTGCACAGGTTTCCTCTGAGCCCCGGAGAGTGACGATAAGACAAGCATGGCAGTTCTGGTCACACAGCTGCATTCTGGCTCGGGAGCGCGGGGTACCCCCTCCCCCGCCCCCAGCCCCAAGGACGCTGTGACCAGCACACCCAGGTGTGAAACGGCAGGAAGGCTTTCTCCAAAAAGCCATCATCTACCTACTCAATGATGACACCTGCAGCTCCGGTGAGCGGGCTCTCTCCTCACCCACACCCTGGTCCCTCCCTGCCGGGACCCACCCACCAGCCTGATGCTCATTTTGATCCGTGGGATTTTCTGCTCTGAGAATGTTTAAATTCCTCCCCTGGAAGACAAACACCATTCAGAATCACACTCCATGCGGTAACTTTGAGAAAATGTCTGAAGTGCTCCAGGAAACCAATCCCTCAATCACCTTCCACCTAGCTCACTTTCCACCTCACCGGGATGGTTTTTTAAATCAAAATATTTTCCATGTAACATTTAAAGATTTGAGGGGCACCGGGGGTGGCTCAGTCGGTGAAGTGTCCGACTCTTGATTTGGACTCAGGTCACGATCTCACGGTTTGCTGGGCTCTGTGCTGACATCGCGGAGCCTGCTTGGGATTCTCTCTCTCTTGCTCTGACTGCCCCGCCCCCCTGCACACGCACGCTCTCCCAAAACAAATGAAATAAAAGTATTTTTAAAAATAAATAAAGATTTGATTCACTGGTCGATTTCTGCCCAGCTGCAATTTCATTGCAAGAACCTCCTTGGCGCACCCTCCCCGGCCGTTAACTCCCCGAGTCTAATTTTCTGAGGAGGGGAGCCACGCAGGCGCGAGCGGGGTCGCCGTGGCTACTAACCACCCGCGCCACCTCCACGTCCCATTCGCCGTGCCCTGGGCGGGAGGCCCCACTCACGCAGCCGGCAGATGGGGCAGTTGCTGGCCTGGTAGCGCAGCGTGTCAGCGCACGAGTTGCACAGGCACAGGTGCCGGCAGGGCAGGATCAGCGTGTCCCGCAGGTCCGACAGGCACACCACACACTCGTTGCTGTTGTCGCTGTTCTCCTCGTCCGACGGCTGCAGGGACACGAAGGGCCCCGGGGTCGGTGGGCTCCCACGGGCCAGAGGAAGGGGCCGGGGCGGGGAGGGGGGCGGGCAGGCGTTTCCGTCCCTGGCCGTCCCCCCGGCCGTCCCCCGCTTCCCCTGGGGGCTGCTGTGGCAGAGGGGAGCCCAAGAGAGCAGAAGAAGGTCACCCCAGAGCGGGACTCCCTCAGGACACATGGCCCAGAGCTGCACTCCCAGGGCACCAAGCTCAGTCCCGGCCTGTGCGCGGCCCAGCACAGAGGAGAGCCTGGGACTCCCACCCACAACACACATACCAAACCCCGAAAGTTCTGGTCTCCTTCTATTCCTCAGAACCAAAAAGAAAACGTGGAAAGGACCCAACACTACGGAGCAAGTCTTGCACAGGGTTAAAGCAGAAACTTTACTGGGTTAACTTACTGGTTTAACTTACTGGTTTAAAGCAGAAAAGGACTGACATGCCCAACCCGCCTAATCGAAATGAGTGTCTGGATCAAAAGCCGGCAACACTGCACAACAGCAAGCTGTGGCCCCACCACCCGTTTCCATAAATAAAGTTTTACTGGAAGTTTACAGCCTTGCCCCCTGGTTTCCAGACGGCTACGGCTACTTGCGCGCTACACGGAAAATCAGGGCACTGAACGGACACGACAGACACGGTACGGCCAGTACAGTTAAAATATATACTTCTGGGCCCTTAACAGAAAGTCGGCCAGCCTCCAGTGTTAGCATGTGAGACACACACAAGGCACTCACTTGAGGCTAAGGGCCTGATCAAGCACCAAGCTGCCCTGACTTCCAGCTTCTAGTGGGTTCCAGAGATCACAGAAGCTGGGGTGCAAGACTTCCAGACATTTTTAAGAGATGGCACTTTCACTTGTGCCTTTAAAACGATGACAAAGGCACAGGTTGATTCTCTGCTACCCTTCCCTGGCTGCGCCGGACCACGGCCCTGTCAGACACACGTTTCAGTTACAAGTGTGCAGGCGCTCGTGGCTGGGAGGTGAGCCGGCTGGCGGAGGGTAGCACAGGGTCCCACAGCCCCAGGCTATCTCTGCTAACCTGACGGGTGGCCACCCAATGATGTTAACAAGCCAGTGAATTTGCTGGAAAAAGGACAAAATATCCCATAGATCCTGTTCACTTACTGATTTATTATTATTTTTAAGTAATCTCTACGCCCAACATGGGGCTCCTACCTACAACCTCCAGATCAAGAGTCACGCTGTACTGGCTGAGCCAGCCAGGCACTCGTCTCTGTTAAAAAGGTAAGGAAAAATGGAGCCTGGGGTCCCAGGGCCTCCAGGAGAAGGCACACAAGGGGACTAGCTCATCCACCACCAGCCCACGGGCCCTGGCCAGGACTGGGAGATCCAGGCAAGTCCCTCCAGGAACCTGCTCCTATATGGGTGGAAGGCAAGCTAGGGAGGGAGGTCCATCTGAAGTCTGGCGGGTGTCACTACAAGCACATACCTTTGTCTCCTGGTTGTTCTTGTTCTCGATGCCATAGATCTCCTGCAGCAGGTAGCTGACCCGGTCCACCTGGAGAGCAGAGAGGTAGCCGGGCACTTGCCCGCCCCCACTCAAGGGCTCCTCTGTACCCACCTGGCCCAACACCACTTCCCGGGGGCCGGACCTGGTTCCCAGGGCAGTCGTGGTTTGAAATTCTGTCCACCCGCACCTCAGGGAATGGGCCCCATGCCAGGGGAAGGGCAGAGAATCTGCTATCTGCCCAGCCCAACCAGTAGCACGGGCAATAGGACGGGAGGCCCAGTGGTTCTGCCCCCTGGGGGGCATGGTGCCAACCTCTATATGGGCCAGGCAACCATACCCTCTGCCCACCTTACCATCCCCCTCCCCAGAGAAAAACTACTTTGAACCCACCAGTCACGAGCTGCACAAGAGTGACCAGTCAGCCCTTACACTGACCAAGTTCAGAAGCGGCCTGAGCTGCTGTGTTTCCCACACGGGTCTATGGACCACAAACACGCCCTGTGCAGCTAGACGAGACTCGGGGCTACGAGTCAATGCTGGGACACGGGCACATGCACACACCCGAGGAGGCAGATCCAGACTTCCCAGGGCCCGGATGATGACCCTGGAGAGTGTAGGAGCGTGTGTGTGTGTGTGTGTGTGTCTTTTAAATGAAAAGGGATCTTGATGTTTCTTCTACCAGACTTACAATTTGCTTCTGCTTTAAAGGTTTCACAGAGAAGCTACCGTCGACGTGCTACAGGGGAGAAAGACACAGAGATCAACTCAGTCAAGCGGGTACCACTTAGCACTCTGCTTGGCAAGCTGCAGGCCATTCCCCAGCCGTTCCACACCCACAGCTGAAGGACGGAGCCCAGCCAGTGTCTCCAAATGTGGCCCTCTGACTGGGCCTCGAAACTACCTAGAGGACCACCTCCTGGGTCCACCCTGGTGCAAGTAACCCACTTTCTCTGGGTAGTTCTCTCAAGCACATTCAGGTTTACGACCATCGGCTGGAGTTCTTAGAGCCTCCCAATAGCAAGAAGCAGCACCTGGATGGCAAGAACCAAGACAACCGAGTTCTAACCCCGAAAGGGCACAGCCCAGCCAGGAAGATAAAGCATGCACACGCACACGAGACGAGGCACGCACACGTACACAGGAAAGCCCCAAGTCTAAACACGCCAAGAACTAAAGAGGATAGATGTGTTTGGTGGTATCTGGGGAGGCACACCACCGGGAGACGGAGGAGGTTAATTAAGGGACAAGACCTGAGATCGTGCAACAACACCAGTCGCCCCTCCGAGTCAACGGAGACCAACACTAGGCATTTTCAGGATGACGGACTCCAAAAATAAAGCAGTTTCTCATTGGGCTCTAGACTGGAAAGGCCAACGGCACGTTTGCTATTGACGGCCCCTAACTCCGCCAGAGCAACGCACAGGAAACACCGTCCCTTCTGACAAGGCCGGGCTTGGGGAGCGTAGCCGGTGAGGGAGAGGCCCAACCTCTGCCCTGGGCGCTCTGTGTCACCAGCCCCTGGGGCTGGGCAGGGGGAGGCAGGGGGGCACAAGACAGATGATTTAAAAAGGGGCCTGAGGCCCAGCTGCACTAATCCCTGGGGTGTCTGGAAAGACCCAGATCACAGGGAGGAGTTGGGCACTGCCCTTAATGCTCTCAAGGATGCAGACACACACCGGGCTGAGAAGGCTGGGGGTCAGCAGATGCCCACGTGCGGCGCAAAGCCCAGAAGCAGCAGCCTGAGCCTGCTTTCCTCATGGGGTCCCTGATCCTCGTCCACCCAGGCCACAGGCGGGTGCTGAAAACACTTTACAATCTCAAAGTGCAGGCCAATGTTCTGGGGATGTGGGGCTGTCAGCCATGGCCTTCTCCAACAGGGACTCACCCCACTACCTCCAGCAAGGGTCTCGGTGAGCAGGGATCTGCTCCCAACACAGCCACACACGTGCTTGCTGCGTGAACACACACACAACTGCTGGCCCCCATGAATAGCAGTGACCCCATGACATCCTAACACGGAGACAATGGGGAGGCTGACAATCCCCACCACCACAGCCAACACACCCACCGCACCCTAAGTACTGTGGCCATGACACACGAACAGCAGGGGAGACTGGGAACTCAGGTCCGCACA
The DNA here is from genome assembly GCF_018350195.1 of Panthera tigris. NCBI lineage: Eukaryota > Metazoa > Chordata > Mammalia > Carnivora > Felidae > Panthera > Panthera tigris. The sequence goes on from NC_056675.1 coordinate 37,496,048, forward strand.
GACGAACGAACATCTAAGTTCAAATACACATCAGGCCGAAGGTAGCATTAAGTGAATCCTTGGACGTAAATGGCCTCTTATATGTGAGGCATCCCCAACTCAGGGACCCCACGAGGGCCTAGATGTGACCCAAGGACACAACAAACAATGGGCCCAGTTCTGTCCTCACAGACACCAGAAGTTAGTACAACAAATATCTGCCCCAGAAGTCTGAAAGGCCGCAGTGGGATGTGAGGTCAACCCAGCTCCATGGGACCAGGGTGACACAGCCACCTGGAGGGACGGCACAGCAGGCATGCAAGGACCAGGCCAGGCTAACAGGTTCCCATGGCCCTGGTGGGAAAGGCGGGGGTCCTGGGTGGTGACAACCCTGGTGACCCCTCCACATCCCAGAGAGAAGCTGGTCTGTGAGCAGAGTCCTCCACGGGGGTGTCTGCGCCCCTACGCTGGCAGGTTACAGGGGGTTCTACAGGAGATGCCCCCTCACCACACACCAGACACCCTTTGAAAACCCTCCCGCAGGGGATGCTGCTTTGAAGCCCAGCCTCCTGGAGCCCAGAATATGTGGAGAGCCTCCCACCTGCCCTGAACGTCAGGGCACTAAGCCCATTTGGCCAAGGCCCAGACCCCAAGTTCAAACTTCTAGTTTCAAAACAGCACCCCTCTGCCCAGCGCTCCCAAGTCACAGTCAGAGTTAGGGGGCAGGGTGGCACTCACCTTTTCAAAGGCAGCCAAGAGCACATGGGCGTGGCCGGTCACCTCCACAACTGCCCAGGGGAGAGAGGAACGGGTAGTCAGAGCTGGCCTCAGTCCCTCCTCTGCCCCCCACCCTGAACTTCTTCCTAGCTGGTGCTTTCCCAGGCTCTCTGCCAGAGACCCCAAAACCTAGGGAGGACCGTCCTCATCTTGCCTTCCTCTGCCTGGGGGCCCACTGCTCCCTCTGGCCACATCTCCACGGCTGGCTCTGCACGGAGGGACATTTCCGCAGGGCCGAGGAGCTGGGACTCGGCCGGCAGGGCTCCCACACTGGGGGCTGGGGGGCTGCAGCCCACAGCAGTGGCAAGCCCGGCAGGAGGACACAGGGCCGGTCAGCCAATGAGCGTGGCCGCCCCGCTCTCTGGACTTCCATCAACCCGCTGGGGGCGGACACAAAATCTGAGGCCTGTCTAGCGGCTGCTACCACAGTGGAAGCCAGGCAGCCGGCAATTCCTGAGTCGGGAGAAGGAGCTGAAGGGAGGGCCCCACAGCCCAGGAGGGGCCCGACAAACGGACAGCTTGGGGCTTGAACCCTACGGCCTTAAAAGTGCTAAGTGGGCTGAGCCAACATCTTTCATCACGTCTGGAATCAACTCCTCCGGCTGACTGAGGAGAGAAGCGTCCACGGCCTGGAAGGGGGATGCACGAGGAAAGGCCGCTCACCATCTCCTTCGTCTACCACGGCCTGGATGACCACTGGAAACACGCCCCGGTCCAGGTCAAAGTTCAACTGAGGAGAAAACGAAGAGAGAACAGTCAGACCGAGCTGGAGGGAGGAGGCACGGTGAGCAGGATGGCGTCACGGCAGAGCTCGTGCAGACAGACAAAATGGCGAGGGAAGACAGACGTCAGGCTGCACTTTTCCCCTTTCAGCGAAATACGTAAAAATGACGTGGCAAACACGTGTAACTCACTGGCATTAAGTACATTTGTAAGGCCACGTTCACCACCTCCACCATCCATTTCCAGAACACTCTTCATGTCCCCACAGGAACCCTGTCCCTATCACCACCCGCTCCCCAGCCCTCCCCACCTGCTAAGCCCCACTGTGTCCATAGATACGTCCGGTCTGGGCATCGATTTTTTCTGTCTGGCCTCCCTCAGTGAGCACCATGTTTTCAAGGTTCACCCATGCCACACGCGTGCCAGTGCTCCCTCCCTAAGGCTGAGTGACACTCCCACCACACGGCCAGACCACACTCGACCACTCCCAGCTAAGGGACACCTGGGCTGTTCCCCTTTGGCTGCCACCAGCACCGAAGGACAGCATCTATCTGAGCCATTTTCTGTTCTCCTGGATGGGCACCAGAGGAGAAGGGAGCGGCGACACCGTGGCAGGCGGATGAGCTCAAGGAGAAACCCACTCTCACTTTTCCTTCTCCTCCGTGGCTCCCAGCTGCCCCCTGGCCAAAGACCGCTCTCCTCCCCACATGTGTCTCCCTGGGCATAGTCCACATCGGCTCACCAGCGGGGCCACAGGACAGACGTGACTACTGAGGTCACCCGAAGCAGGGCTGCAAGGGGAGGCCCAGAAGGTGCCTGTGGGTCCCAGGCTGCCAATGGGAGGCGGGACTGGGAGGGGCCAGGTGTTAGGATGGAGTCTGGCTCCACCACCCAAGCCTCAGTTTCCCTGTCTGTAAAAGAGGGATAAAAGCTATGCCCAGTGACCATGGTGGTCAACAAAACATGCCATGAACACCAGCCATGCAAAGCTCAGCATGTTCAGGCAGCAGGAGCTGAGGAGGACAGTGGCCTGGGAAGGCCTCACAGAGACACAGGCCGTGGATTCCCAGGAACGCAGGACTACAGGAAGCCATGTGCACACCAGCTGCACGCGGGGCGGTGAAGAACGTGTTCAGGACAGGACCCAGCCAGGCCGCAGGCTCACGGCAGCCTCAGGGTACAGGGAGCCTGAAAACCAGCAAAGAAGCCACTCCAACCACTAGGACATCTCAAAAGATGCCCACACTACAATGCAGTAAAACAAGTTATGCTTATGTGGGGATGGGGCTCTATGGGAAATCTCTATGCCTTCTTCTCAACTGTGCTGTGAACCTGAAACTACTATGAAAACTAGCCTTAAAAAATAAAATTAAAAAGCAAACCATAACCAAGAGAAATAAAAACACGCATCCACACCAAAATTTGTATAGCGACGTTCAGAATGGCATTACTAAGAACCCAAAGGTGCAGACAACTTAAGCGCCCGTCAGCCGGTGAACAGATGAACCGGGCATGGTCCAACCACACAGCGGAGTATGGTGAGCCGTGGAAAGGAATGACGTGCTGACAACTGCTACCACCTGCGTGAGACACGCGCTCAGTGACAGAAGCCAGTCACAAAAGGTCGCACAGTGTATGACTGTTTATTTGAAACTTCCAGAACAAGCACATCCACAGTGATGGAAGTAGATGAGTGGTTGCCAGGGGCTGAGGGGGAGGCTGGAGAAGGAATGCGGACAGGCAGAGCGTTTCTTCTGGGGGTGACAGAAGTGGACTGGGGTTACATGGTGGTGATGGCTGCACAACTCTATGAATACAGACCTTCTACGGTGGGGTCACATCTCGAGAAACCCCTCAGAAGTTCAAAGTATGAGAAGTCAAAAACGCACTTAATAATACACCTCGCAGAACTTGAACACGCTCAAAAACATCAGCCTACAGCGGGTAAAACCACCTAACACAAAGCCGATCTCATAATTTAGTGCTGAGTATCTCACATGATGTACTGAACACTGTAGTGAAGGAGGAAAACAGAATGGCCGCCAGTTTGTGGTCATTTACGCTCGTGACCACGCGGCTGACCAGAAGCCATGACTCCTGCCGCCTGGAGTCCTGAGCGAGGACCGTGGTACACATCGCTAGCCCAGGGAAAGGGGCAAATTCAGACTTTGAAGCGCAGTTTCTACCCAATGTGCGTTGCTTCTGTACCATCGTAAAGTCGAAAACTCTTAGGTTGAACCATCTGAAGTCAGGGACTATCTCTACGGTAAATATCACCAAACTGTACACTTTAAAGGGGTGAAAATTAGACCTCAATACGCTGTTTAAAAAAACAAGAGACGTCATATGAGGACTTTAAGATGCACAACAGATGAACATAGGGAAGGGAAGCAAAAATATTATAAAAACAGGGAGGGGGACAGAACAGAAGACTCTTAAATTTGGAGAACATACAGAGGGTTACTGGAGCGGCTGTGGGAGGGGGGATGGGCTAAATGGGTAAGGGGCACTAAGGAACCTACTCCTGAAATCGTTGTTGCACTATATGCTAACATGGATGTAAATTTAAATACATACATACATACATACATACATACATACATACATACATACATACATAGAAAGGAGAAGGCCAGAGGAAGTGGCTCTGGGAATTAAAGCAGAAAGGTAAAGCCAGCAGGCAACAATGCAGTGGAGACCAGAGTACTTATCCTCTGGAAATGTATCCACACACACTGTTCACTGCATTCATGCTCAGATAAGAGCTTTGCCTTCAAGGAGTATGTACTTCAAAGGGAAAACATAGGTTTTTGAATATAGATAATTCATTATGTGTAATGATGTATCAGAAAATGACTTTCAATGGTTGTGGGGGAAAAAAACAAGCTACAGAATAATATTTCTACGCATGACTGCATCTTTACAACAAACAAATGCACATGGGAGAAAAGTCTGGAATACACCCCCTAAATGGTCAGAAGTGGTTGCCTCTGGAGAAGATTCAACTGGAGCGCGTTTTGCCTTACAAATTCTGTATAATTTGCACATTTTACAATAAGCATACATTACTGTTGTAATCTTTAAATAGGCAAATCCAGGAAAATGCCTAGAAAGGAGGATGGCGAAAGGGCAGTTAGCCGTGTCTGGAGACATCCCTGGTTATCACCACTAGGGGGGGCTCCTGGCACCTGGCGGGTGGAGGCCAAGGATCAACATCCCACAATGCCCAGGACAGTCCTCACCACAGAGAATGATCTGGGCCCCAGGGTTCAACAGCACTGAGACTGAGAAGCCCTGGTTGAGCAAAAATCTGGGTTTGGTGCCCGAGTATCTGTCAGGCTTCTAACACCTGCCAATGTCCACTTCAGCACCTTTGGCAGTCAATGACACAGCGACAGGACATCATAACAGCTGGCTCTCCATACAGCTTAACTTCCAGAACCTTCTACCTATGGCAAGTTTAAGCAGTTTCCCAACTATGGTAATAACTGATACAGTTTCCTTTTAAAAACACATGTAGGGGCACATGGGTGGCTCAGTCAGTTGAGTGTAGCTTTACTTTACTGCTTTACTTTACTTTACTTTAAAGCTGACTTTAGCTTGGGTCATGATCTCGAAGTTTGTGGGTTCGGGCCCCGCATTGGGCTTTGTGCTGACAGCTTGGAGCCTGGAGCCTGCTTCGGATTCTGTGTCTCCCTCTCTCTCTCTCTCTGCCCCTCCCCTGCTCATACTCCGTCTCTTTCTCCCTCTCAAGAATAAATAAACTTTAAAAAAAAAAAAAAAAAGAAGAGGGGCACCAGGGTGGCTCAGTCAGTTGAGCGTCTGACTTGGGTCAGGTCATGATCTCACAGAATGTGGTGGTTCAAGTCCTGCATCTGGCTCTGCGCTGACTGCCTGGAGCATGCTTCGGATTCTGTGCCTCCCTTTCTCTCTGCCCTTCCCCTGCTGGCACTCTGTCTCTCTCTCCCTCTCAAAAATAAACATTACGCAAAATTTTTTGAAGAAAAAATATAAATACACGTAATAGAGGGGAGAATGGAAATGACCGCTTAATGGGTGCAGAGTTTCCCGCTAGGGTGATGAAAATGTTCTGGGACTGCACAGAGGTACGCATACAGGACTGTACTAAATGTCATAATGGTAAACTGTGTTCTGTGTATTCTATCGCCAAAAAAAAAAAAAAAAAAAATACACAAACGAAGTGAGTTGATTTCAAAAACACACTAGCTGCGGTGATCACCAGAGAAGGCAAAGGCAAGGAAACGTCCTGGGATGACTCCACACTGGACAGGCCCGGAGTGGCCACCACCACTCCACGTGGCGCCTACCACCACCCCAGCCATGGCCGCGTTGCGACATGCTGATGACCTGGGATGTGGGCCTCCTGAAGCTCTAAGGGAGGAAAGCGGGTGCCGGTGTGTGGCACTTCAGACTGGTTTACGAGCCAGGCGTGCCCCCAGGACAACTAGCCTCACTGGGGGCTAGCACCCGAAGTGCTGGCTGACTCAGCACACCTACAAATGCACAAGGACCTGTTCTGCGGCCAAAATACCAAGGGACACACTACACACGGAGGTCACCAAACAGATGCAGGCTCAACCCGGTCCTCCCCACAACGACCGCAGGGTGAGGGCACCCACGTGTCTGTCTAGCCCCTTGCTGCCCTCTCACCCCCCTCTCTTTGAGGAGCAGCTCTCCCGCATTCACAGGAGGGTGGGCAGGACTGCGTGCAGCCGCTGGGTATCCCAGCCAGCAGTGTGTGGACCCCGAGATGGAGCCATGTGCTGGAACGAGGCCGGGGGCGGGGCTGTCCCAAGGCCTGGCTGTCCAGCTCTTCCTGGGGCTCCAAAAGCCCCATCCTTCTTTCAGAAGACTTCCTCACATGAGCAGTAGAGGCAGCTTCTGCTGCTGGCCGCCAAAGCGCCCTGACGAACGAGAGCAAACACCACGGTGTGGCCTTCACCTTCTGACACAGCTCATGACCCAGAACCCACCTGCCCAGCTCCTACACCATCCCACGCCCCTCTGCCTCCACTCCTTCCCCATAATGTACTTCAGTAATACATGACTACTTTCTTTAAAAAACTAGAGAATTCAGCCAAGTGAGAGCAGCCTGATACAAAAGGCCACCTATCATATGATTCCATTTATATAAAACATCCAGAAAGTACATCAGTACTTACCAGGGGCTGAGACTACAAACTGGGATTAACTAAGAATGGGGATGAGGGACCCTACTGGGAGGACGGAAAGGTTCTAGAACTGGACTGTGGTGACCACAGCATAATTCATGAATTTACTAAAAATCGCTGAATTATACACTTAAAAGTGGTGAGTTTTATGGTATGCAAATTCTACCTTAAAAGACCTGTTCAAACAACTCAGACATATACATACTGCTGGCACTCACACTGTTCACATGCAGAATGGGCTCGAGCATGTGTAACGCAGGACTCTTTGCCTTATATCAAGACCCTGCGCAGAAATAACCACCATGTAGTTCATGGGCATCTTCTTCAGTTTCTCCTCGAGCTTTATACACACATACGGACACCTGCGGAAATGGCTTTGTGCATCTTTCTTGTCGCATGAGTGAAATTATACTGCACCTCTGTCTGCAACAGACTCTTCTCCAGACCCAGGAGGGGCTTTCGGTACCGGTGTGTACGGTACACACAGATCCCTTCCACCTGCTGGGGCTGCACAGCATCCCGTTACGGAAACGAACCACGGTGCCCATACGATCATATGGTTCCCATAACATCAGTGAGTAAGCAATCCCTTCATCACGGACAGACACGTTATGTCCAAATTCTGCTGTTACAGACAAAGCTCCCGTTGCCATCCTTCATGTGATATAAACTGCCAGCCCCAGCCAAGAACCAGAAGATGGAAGGGACCCTGCCAGACTGCAGTCCCACAGCCCCGACAAGGCACCACCCAAGCCGCTAACTGGAGCCTCTAACTGCTGACGCTCTGTCCGTCCTCAATCATCCAGTCTAGCCAACACTCGAATCACACCCCATTCCCTGGTCCAGCACACGCCTGACTGAGCACACATACACTCCTGAGGCTTATCAGCCACTCGAGGAATGTGAGCAGACAGGCCTGTGGCGATCGGACGGTGCTCGGGAGAGGGCTGGTGACGGGGGCCAGGTTACCTCATCATCCTTCCACTCGGAGAAGTCGATCTTGAAGGAGGGCAGGGAAAACTGCTGGCTCACCCCTCTCTTGTAGTGGACGGTCTCAGACTGCAGGGCAGGGGTCCTGGGGCTGTACCTGAAAGGGCAGGCGAGAGAAAGGCCGCTGAGACTGTGCCCAGAGCAAATGGTCTGCTGTGCCCGGTCCTCAGTCTCAGTCCCTTGCCAGCCCAGGACCTGTGAGGCAGGGGCTGGCAGCCACCAGTCTGTGGGGACCGAGCAGAAATCAGACGTGAAGACCCCCTTCTCCACCTGCGAGTCCTCGCCCGCCTCCGGCCCTGCCTGGTAATTCACCTGCTTACAAGTCCTCTGGGGCCCGCACCTGCCCCACGACTGCCTTTCCAGATCTGGCTGCACTTTTCCATTTGGCTTTTGAGGTGCGTTTACTTTAGTGAACAAACATGGTACAAACATGTGCCCGGCATGCCGTGTCCCCACAGCCCACCCTCACGCTCGCTCCCTGCCATGGGCTTCTCTGTCCCAGCCACAACCCACTAAGTATTCCCAGAAGAGGAGGGCATGTTCACGCCCGCGTGCACGGTGTCTGTTCTTGAGTATTCACACGGCGGCCCACCTACACCGGCTCCCTCACTACTGACGGCCCCCAGCGCTGTCCCCTAACCGCCACACGCAGGGGTGCGGGGTTCTGCAAACATTGCATGGGCTCCACTGTGCGGTCACTAACTCTGATCCGACCAGGCGTCCCGCTGGTGAAGACCAGACTCCAGTATCTCGCTATTCCCAACGGTGCTTCCAGAACCCTCTCTACATACATCTTAGCCACGCATACGAGCACGTTCCCAAGATACGTTCCCAGAAAGGGTACGTGCATTTTCAATTCTGACCAACTCGGGCTTCTCCCCATTCAGGAATCCAACACACGGCGCTGACCTGCTTCCTCCACCCACCCCACAGCAGCCCCTCTTGGGGCTTCCCTCAGCCTCTTGGACAAAAGACACTCTGGAGAGCCTGACAGACTGGCGGGGGCGGGGCTGCTCTTGTATGCACAAAGAGAGGGGGCCCCTCCACCCCCTGGAGGCCACAGGGCCTTTCTTCCCTGTGACATCTCAGCCCTGAGCCCGTGATAAAGCCACAGGCTAGGACTCTGCTCCCAAGCAGACCTGGGATTTTCTCTGGGACCTCAGATCTGCCCCCTTTTCTCACTTGTCAAGAAGCAGGGAGGAGACCAGGGAAGGAGCAGGAGGGTCACGCACACTGAAGCTCAAACGGAAACAGAATTTCCAGGCTCGGATAAAGGTGCTTGGGCACAGCCCTCTGGGTCCTAGAGACGGTCTTTGTTCCGTTGACTTCTATGTTCACCCCACTCAACTCCAGCAAACTGAGAAGGGAAGCAGGCCACTCCAGCCAGGTCTCAGGAAGGGAAGAGAGGGAGGGGACAGAGCAGCATTTCTGTCCCCTGTCCCCAGTGGAGGAGCCCCCCGGTGGTTCAGGACAAAAGCTCAAGGGACGGCTAAGCTGTTTGCTCACGCATCCACTATCCTTCTGGGGGCACGTCTTCCAGGTCCAAATATGACACAGACCAAAGCCGAGCTGCGCACCTTGTCCTCTTGTTGCTGCAAGGGAGGGTGCGAGAGAGGGAGCCCCGAGCCCAGTGACCCGACGGACAAAGTGTTCACTCCCTGCAGGGAGTGCTCCCCACAAACCCCAGCTACGGGTTTTCTCCAACAGCAGCACCGAGGTCCTTATACCGACCACGAGGGGGCGGCTCCAGCCACCCCCACCCCCAGCTGAGGAAACTGAGGTACCAGCAGTGCCAAGCCTTGACGCCTAAGCTCCAGCACCAGAGCCAGTCTGGCCTTCAGGTGTTTTTCTCCAACAGGACACAAGCGGGTACGTTTCTGCCCGTCTGTCTGAGTCTGTGGTCACGCTGAAGTTACAGATTTCAAACTTTCGGGGCCAGCGAGACCCTTATTGCAAAGAAAACCTCCAAGATCTCAAACGCACAGCACGGACAACAGAAGCACAGCTGCCGGGCCAGCCGCCGCCCAGGCCGCAGACACTCACACAGCCGTCCCGTTCAGGAACTCCTCCACCGCCTGGCAGTAGATGGTGATGGCCACGCGGGCGTCGGCATCAAAGGTGAACTCCAGGCTGTAGAGGACGCGCGGCTTCTCGCTGTCCTCGGAGGGGCTGTCGGCACCATCTTTGTACCTGCCGGGGAGCAGAGGGACAGAGGTGGCGGCCTCCACCCAGCACAGCAGGTGCGCCCCCCACGGGGCCCCTCAGAGGCGGCTGCCAGACGCGTGGAGGCCCACTCCCTGTTTGGGCAATAAGGCCGGACACTGCAGAGCCCTCCCTCCCTCGTGTCCCGCCCACAGAAAGAGAGGGGTCCTCTGGGTTTAGACACAGCCCCAGACGTCTTCCAGGTTTAACGTGGTTCTCAGCCTGCTGACGTGCGAGGCCGGATCGCTGTTGGTCGTGGGGCCGTCCCGTGCACTGTGGGGTGCTCAGCAGCATCCCTGGTCTCTGCCCCCACAGGCGAGGGGCACCCAATCCCCCGAGTGAAAGCGTCTGCGGACGCGGACCGACATCCCTGGGGGCACGGCCGGTTTGAAGACTGGAGTCCCATGAGCAGAGCCCTCTGTACTCACACCCTAGGAGCCCCTCTGGCCTCGAGACCTGTCCGTGACCTTCTGGCTCCACAGCTGAGGGAGCAGGGACTGGGGCCGCTAGCTGCTGCCTCCCCTCGCAGGCATCTGTGACCACAGCGTGAGGCAGGGCGAAGGCTCACCTCACCAGTCGGAGAGAGTCTTTCCGGATGTTCACCAGGCTCCTCAGCGTCTTCACCGGCTCATGGGGGGCAGGGGTGACGTATGGAAACTAGAAGGGAAAAACCCAAAGCCATGCCCGGTGATCCCCAGGATGTGACAGGGATAGAAAACAGGGATAATCGGAGCACAGGCACGACTCCGTACACCCCAGCCCTTGCGCTCATTCGTACAGAAGGAAACCACAGGCCCAGCAGCCGCCACAAGGGACAAACAACAGGGACCAGAACCCTTAAGGATTCTGGCCACATAGATCCAGCCATGGTCCTCCAATTCCAGGGGGACCCTCAGTAAGCATAACCCGGCCCGAGGGGCCCTGGGGCTCTGAGGCCATGTTCCCAGAGGCGGGACCTGGTGCCCACTGCTGTCCTGAATAAAGTGGGCCTGCAAGGTAAGGATGATGCTCAGGAAAGACTCTGGAAGGGACTCACACACACACACGCACACACGCACACACACACAGGGGAGCGCTGGAAAATGGGAGATCTCTGGGAAATGTGCTGCAGCGGCATCAGCTCCTGCCCATGACAGTGCAGCACAGCTCTGGAAGATTCTGTCCTTGTGGAAGCCGAGGGAGGGAGGCACAGAGGACTGGAACCCCTTCCCGCCACTGCAGGGGAGTCTACGATGGCCTCAAAAGAAAAGTTTAAACAGTAACAGATTTACGGGAGGTCTGTAAGAGCCAGGCCCTGCCTGCGAGCTGAGGCTTCGAAGACGGAAGGTGAGGTTGCTACTCTTGCTCTCACAGACTCAGGAGGGCGGGGGACTCAGCACAACCTGGAAGCCCCAGTGGTCCCATGGGGCGGGGAGGGCAGCACTTGAGGCCAAAGCTCCTCGCCTCCCACACACTAAAGGATCAAGATTTCATGTCATCCAGCTGTTCCACTGCTAAAACAGCCTAAAGACCCCCGGGCCAGGGGACACCTCATCCCCTGCCAGGACCAGGGACACCCCAGGACTCAGCAGCCTTGGGAAATGGAGTCCAGCATCTCCTGAAAGAGAGGGTCTCCTGCCTGGCTCCTCACCCACACTGAGGCCCACCATTTTAAAGTACAAGACCCAGTCCCCTGCTCAGCACCCCCTCCCCAGAGGCCCTCACTAGTCCCTCTCGGTCTCTTTTGTCTCCATTCATGAATCTTTTCTTCACTGCCTGCACCCCAGGAGGGAAGAGGGTAGGATATGTCCTCCATCCCCAGCCCCTGGAGGAGTCCTAGGCACCCAGCAGGTACCAAATGTGTGCTGGACAAATGGACAGCAGCATGTAAACGTGTGCTTCCCTGATGACTAACGAAAGTGCATTTGTAAAAATGCTCACTGGCCATGTGCATGTCTCTTTGGGTCACAACTCTCACCCACTGTTCTACAGAGTGTGGCTTCTGTTTTTTCTTTTTTAAAGAAAGTCATCCAAGAGGCCTGGGATCAAATCCATAACTATCCATAAGCCCCATAGCCTGGCTGCATTGCGCTCAGCAGTGGCTACCCTGTCCCCCAGTGAGCTATCTGCAGCCATCCAACCTCTAAGGGGGCAGTGCCAGGACGTGACCCCTGCACACACATACACACGTCCAACCAGTAGCTCTGCCCATGTGAGGTGACTCAGTGCCTGCTTATCCTCAAAGCTAGCTATGGATAGCGGAGGGGAGGACCTCGCTGCCACTGCCCACGTGCCTACCCCACTGTGACCCACCTGGACCGGGCGATTGCCCAGGAAATTCAGATCCATGTTCTCTCCAAAGAGGTAACCTTCAGGGTGAGGGGTGTCGAATTTCTCACCTCCCATGAAAAAGTGAGAGGCAAAGTAGTTTCCTGGTTAGGAAAGGAAACACAATTGTAGATCATAAGGCACGACACAGCCCAGGGGAAGCCGGTGATGGTTAACAGGCTCAGCCCTGAGAACAGCTCCATTTGGAGAGAAGCCTCGCAGGTTGTCCTTACCACTCGGCTCTAGCCCCAGCCTCAGCCCTTCAACCCGGCCCATTCAACGTCTGCACCCCAACACCCTTTGTGCTCCCAGACCTCTCCTCCCTGCTCAGGGGCATATCAGGTCTTCTGCTCCATTAACCTTTCCTTCTGTGGCAGTTGGAGTTGTGTGCTCCTCAAGGATATGTCTCAGTTCCGAACACCTACACCTGTGCATGTGACCTTAGTTGGAAATAGGGTCTTTACAGATGTAATCAAGAGGAGGTCACACTGAAGCACAAAAGCAGTAAAAATAAGTGTACCTGTAGAACTCAGTCAAGGGACTCACAAAATAAGAGGCTATAAAGTATGACACCATTTACCTAAAACATGGGGAGGAGAGGACTAAAGAATGGGTTCAAACTTAAGCGACCAGCAACTTCATACAGACTGCTATATGCAGAAGAGGTGACATACAAACCGAATGGTAACCACAAATCGAAAACCTGTAAAGACATGAAAAAAATAAAGAGGAAGGAACCCAAGTATATCATAAAGAAAGCCAACTAACCATGAGAGAAAAGTGCAGGAGAGGAGAGGAATGGAGAAAAACAACTACAAAAACAACCACAGAACAAGTAACAAAAATGGTAATACATACATACTTATCAACAATTACTTTGAATATAAATGGGCTGAACACTCCAATCAAAAGTCAAAGGGTGACAGAATGGGTAAGAAAACAAAACCAATCTGTATGCTGCCTATAAGAGACTCATTTCAGACCTAAAGACACCTGCAAATGGAAAGTGAGGGGATGGATGAGCATTCATCATGCTAATGGTGTGAAAAGCAATCTGGGGCAGCAATACTTACATGGGACAAGATAGACCTTAAAACAAAGAGTGTAACGAGAGACGAAGAAGGGCACTATATAACCAGAAAGGGGACAAACTAACAAGAAGTAAATATCTGGCAACCAAATACACAAGTTAATAACAAATATAAAGGAAGTAATGGACAGTAATACAATAATTGTAGAGAACATTAATAACCCACCTACATCAATGGATAGATCATCCAAACAGAAAATCAACAAGGAAACAGTGGCTCTGAATGACACACTGGACTAGATGAATCTCACAGATATATTCAGAACATTCCATCCTAAAACAGCAGAATACACATTCTTTTCAAGTACACATGGAACATTCTCCAGATTAGATCACGTTAGGCCACAAAACAAGTCTCAACAAATTCAGAAAGATCAAAGTCATTCCACACATCTTTTCTGACCACAACACTATGACACTAGAAGTCAACAAGAAAAAATCTGGAAAGACCACAAATACATGGAGGTTAAACAACATGCTACTAAACAATGAATGGGTCAACCAATAAATCAAAGAAGAAACTTAAAAATACATGTAGACAAATGAAAGTGAAAACACAATGGTCCGAAATCTATGCAGCAAGAGCAGTTCTAAGAGGGAAGTCTGTAGCAACACAGTCCTACCTCATGAAGCAAGAAAAATCTCAAATAAGCAACCTAATGTTACACCTAAAGGAGCAAGGAAAAGAAGAACAAAACCCCAAGCCAGCAGAAGCAAGGAAATAATAAATGTCAGAGCAGAAATAAAGAAAATAGAAACTAAAAAAAAAAAAAAAAAAAAAAGTAGAACAAATCAATGAAACCAAGGCACCAGTTCTTTGAAATGATCAACAAAATTGAGAAATCTTTAGCAAGACTCATCCAAAAGAGAGAGAGAGATAGAGAGAGAGGACTCAAATCAATCAGAAATGAAAGAGGAGAAGCAACAACCAGTACCAAAGAAACATGAAGGATTATAAGAGAATATTATAAACAATTACATGCCAACAAACTGGACAACATGGAAGAAATGGATAAATTCCTAGAAACATACAACCTCCCAAAACTGAATCAGGAAAAAACAGAAAATTTGAACAGACCAATTACCAGAAATGAAATTGAATCAGTAATCAAAAAACTCCCAACAAAAGTCCAGGACCAGATGGCTTCACAGAGGAATTCTAACAAACATTTAAAAAACAGTTAATACTTATTCTTCTCAAACTACTACAAAAAATAGAAGGAGAGCTTCCAAATTCATTCTATGGGGCCAGCATTGCCCTGATATCAAAACCAGATAAAGACACTACAAAAAAGAGAACTACAGGCCAATATTTCCAATGAACACGGATGCAAAAATCTTCCAAAAATATTAGCAAACAGAATCCAACAATACATTGTCGGGCTCTGTGCTGACAGCTCAGAACCTGGAGCCTCCTTCGGATTCTGTGTCTTCCTCTCTCTCTGTCCCTCCCCTACTCACATTCTGTCTCTCTCTCTCCTTCAAAAATAAATAAACATTAAAAAAAAATCAAAAGACTCCAACAATACACTAAAATAATCATTCACCACAATCAAGTGGAATTTATTCCCAGGATGTAAAGGTCGTTCGATATTCACAAGTCAATCCATGTGATACATCACATCAAAAAAAGAAAGGATAAAAACGGTAAGATCATTTGAAAAGATGCAGATACAACATGTGACAAAGTACAACATCCATTCATGATGAAAACCCTCAATAAGGTAGGTTTAGAAAGAACAAACGTCGGGGCGCCTGGGTGGCTCAGTCGGTTAAGCGTCCGACTTCGGCTCAGGTCATGATCTCACAGTTCGTGGGTTCAAGCCCCGTGTCAGGCTCTGTGCTGACAGCTCAGAGCCTGGAGCCTGCTTCACATTCCGTGTCTCCCTCTCTCTCTGCCCCTTCCCTGCTCATGCTGTGTCTCTCTGTCTCAAAAATAAATAAACATTAAAAAAAAAATTAAAAAAAAAAAAGAAAGAACAAACGTCAACATAATAAAGGCCATCTATGAAGAACCCACAACCAACATCATCCTCAATGGGAAAAAACTGAGAGCTTTCCCCTAAGATCAGGAACAAGGCAAGATGTCCACTCCCACCATTTTTACTCAGGATAGTACTGGAAGTCCTACCCAAGCAATCAGACAAGAGAAGGGAACAAAAGGCAGCCAAATCATTAAGGAAAAAGTAAAACTCTCACTATTTGCAGACGACATGATACTATATCTAAAAACCCTAAAGACTCCACCAAAACAGCTACTAGAACTCATAAATGAATTCAGGAAGGCTACAGGATACAAAATCAATGTACAGAAATCCACTGCTTTCTATACACTAATAATGAAGCAACAGAAAGAGAAATTGAGAAAACAATCCCACTTACAAGTACACCAAAATAATAAAATACCTAGGAATAAATTTAACCAAGGAGGTGAAAGACCTGTACTCTGAAAACTGTACAATACTAATGAAAGAAACTGAAGATGACATAAACAAAAGGGAAAACATTCCATGCTCATGGATTAGAAGAACAAATATTGTTAAAATGTCCATACGACTCAAAGCAATCTACAGATTTAACGCAATCCCTATCAAATACCAATGGCATTTTTCACACAACTAGAACAAAGAATCCTAAAATTGGTACGGAACCATCTAGAGACCCCAAATAGCCAGAACAATCTTGAAAAAGAAAAACAAAGCTGAAAGCATCACAATTCCAGATCTGAAGATACATGACAAAGCTGTCGTGATCAAAACATCTGGTACGGGCACAAAATAGACAACGTAGATGAACAGAACATAACACAAGGCCCAAAAACAAATCCACAATTATATGGTCAACTAATCTTTAGCAAAAGAGGCAAGAATATGTCATGGCAAAGGGACAGTCTCTTCAACAAATGGCTCTGGGAAAACTGGACAGTGACATGCAAAAGAATGAAACTGGACCACTTTCTTACACTAGACACAAAAATAAACTGGATTAAGTTTCTAATGTGGTGAGACCTGAGTGGCATCTCGGTGGCTCAGTCGGTTGGGTGTCCGACTTTGGTTCAGGTGATGATCTTACAGCTCGTGAGTTCAAGCCCCACGTCGGGCTCTGTGCTGACAGCTCGGAGCCTGGAGCCTGCTTTGGTTTCTGTGTCTCCCTCTCTCTCTATGCCCCTCCCCCACTCGCACTCTGCCTCTCTCTCTCTCTCTCTCTCAAAAATAAATAAACATTAAAAAAATTTTTAATAAATGTGAGACCTGAAAGCATAAAAATCCTAGAAGAAAGCACAAGCAGTAATTTCTCTGACATCGGCTGTACCAACAGTTTTTTAGATCCGTCTCCTGAGGCAATGGAACAAAAGCAAAAATAAACTATTGGGACTACACCAAAATAAAAAGCTTCCATACAGCAAAGGAAATTACGATCAAAGCTAAACAACAACCTACTGAATGAAAGAATTTGTAAATGACATATCTGATAAGGGGTTAGTATCCAGAATATAAAAACAACTTATACAACTCAACACCAAACAAAACCAAATAATCCAATTAAAAATAGAAGACACGAACAGATATTTCTCTAGGGAAAACATACAGATGGCTGACAGACACATGAAAAGAGGCACAACATCACCCACCATCAGGGACATGCAAATCAAAACTACAATGAGATATCACCTCATACCCATCAGAATGGCTAAAGTCAACAACACAAGAAACAACAGGTGTTGGCAAGGATGTGGAGAAACAGGAACCCTCAGTGCACTGTTGGTGGGAATGCAAACTGGTGTAGCCACCTGGAAAACAGTATGAAAATTCTTCAAGGGCGCCTGGTTGGTTCAGTCAGTTAAGTGTCCGACTTCGGCTCAGGTCATGATCTCCCGGTTCGTGGGTTCGAGCCCCGCGTCGGGTTCATGCTGACAGCTCGGAGCCTGAAGCCTGGAGCCTACTTCAGGTTCTGTGTCTCCTTCTCTCTCTGCCCTTCCTCTGCCTGTGCTCTCTCTCAAAAATAAATAAACATTAAAAAAAAAAAAAAAAAGAAAATTCTTCAAAAAATTAAAAGCAGAGGGGAGCCTGGGTGGCTCAGTTGGTTTAGCATCTGACCCTTGATTTCAGCTCAGATAATGACCCAAGGGCCATAGGATGAAACCCCGTGTCAGGATCTGCACTGAGAATGGAGCCTGCTTAAGATTTTCTCTGCCCCTTTCCCCTGCTCACATGCGATCTCTCTCTAAAATTAAAAAGAAAAAAAAGTTAAAAATAGAACTACCCTACGATCCAGTAATCTCACTACTGGATCTTTACCCAAAGAATAGAAGAACACTAATTCAGAGGGATACAAGCACCCTAATGTTTACTGCAGAATTATCTACAACAGCCAAATTATGGAAGTAGCCTAAGCATCCATCGACTGATAAAGGATAAAGAAGACGTGGTATACATATGTGTACACACAGCCAGCGGCCATAAAAAAAAGAATGAAATCTTGCCACTTGCAATGACACAGATGGATCTAGAAAGCATTATGCTAAGGGAAATAAGTGAGTCACAGAAAGACAACTACCACATGAGTTCATTCATATGTGGAACTGAAGAAACAAAACGAAAAGAAGGCAGCTGGGACGGGACGCGGCAGGGACAAAAGCGCAGACATTCTGCTTACTGTTAGGTCTTTCCATGGGACATGAACCATGCAGTGCTCTTAACTAAAGGACTGAGACATGGGGCAGCAAAAGGACCCTTCCAAAATCACCTAGGATCTGCACTGGGTCCTACGTACTGGAACTATCAGTGCACTTTAAGGTGCAGACTTTTTTAATAAATGTGAGGCCTGAAACCATAAAAATCCTAGAAGAAAGCACAAGCAGTAATTTCTCGGACATCTTCCCCACAACGGCCCTGTAGGGGCAGGGAACAAGGCACCCAAGGCCTGGCACGCAGCCTGTCACTGCACCTGACCCTGGACCTGGGCTTTAACCTTGCTTGGCCTTTGGCCCACCCCCGCTACCCTGCTTGCTGACCAAACTGCCCCCGTTTTCCCTCTCTGCTTTACTCTCCCCCACAGCACCGTGCATGACCCGATGGAACTGTGCACAGGAGGCCCCAACATCTTAGTCCAGTTTTAAGCTTTTGTGACTGGAGGTATAAATGCTACAATCTAAAACCTCCTGATGAAGAGGCAACAGACGATTTTTTTTTTTTTTTTTTTTTGGTTTTCCCTATATTGTTTACATTTTCTACAATTAACATTACTTTTTTTTTTTAATATTTTATTTGTAAGTAATCCCTACATCCAAAGTGGGGCTTGAATTTACAACCCTGGGATCAAGAGTCTCACGCTCTACCAACTGGGCCTGCCACATGCCCCAATTAACATAATTAACATTACTTTTAAAAGAAGAAAAAAATTTAAGATTTTTTTTTTTTTTTTTTAAAGAAGGCTCCACGCCCAACGTGGGGTCTGAGTTCACAACCCTGAGATCAAGAGCCTCCTGCTCTGAGCCAGCCAGGCACACAGTCCAAGAAAAAGTATTTTAAAAAAAATATGAGGGACACCTGGGTGGCTCAGTTGGTTAAGCGACTGACTCTTGGTTTCGGCTCAAGTTCCTGAGTTCCAGCCCCACATCGGGCTCTGCGCTGACAGTGTGAAGCCTGCTCGGGATTCTCTCTCTCCCTCTCTCTGCCCCTCCCCCACTTCCTCTCTCTGTCTCTCAAAATAAATAAATAAACTTAAAAAAAAAAAAAAAACAAGAGACATGGTACAAGATGCGGTAGTATCACAAAACTGGAAGCATGTTCTGGAAAGACCAATGAATTGTCCACTAGTAGACTTAAGGGTGTGTGAATTATACCTCAATAAAGCTATTCTTAGGAATTGGGGGAACCTGAGTTGTCAGCTGGGAGTTCATCAGTAAGTTTTTTGATATTAATCTTTAACGTGATTTTTTGGGGGGCAAAAAACTTGGAATTAGACGCTATTCTTTATCCAAACCCTGTTAATTCCCATCTACTTATTTACGTGACATGGGTTCTCAACTTCAAATGAAAACCAGAACCAGAGCTCGTGCTGACCTGGTCTCACTCCAGCTGTGGATTATGTTCAACCGTGACCACAGGAACCAATCAGGGACGAAAGGAGCCCACTTACCTAAGAGACACCTTTTTGATGTATTTTATGTTCGATGCGTATTTAGGTTTACTATTTATAAAAACTGTAACCTCAGGGGAGGTGCTGTGGAAAGACATATACAACGTGAGGAATGGGAAGCATGGGTTCTGAAGGAAGGGTGTTCGCTGTGTTATTCTGTGTTTTGCTAGGTTTTTCGAAAGTTCACGTTTTTAAAAGGGAACTTTTAGGGGCCCCTGGGTGGCTCAGTCGGTTGAGCTTCCGACTCCGGCTCAGGTCATGATCTCACGGTCTGTGAGCTCGAGCCTCGCGTCGGGCTCTGTGCGGACAGCTTGGAGCCTGGAACCTGCTTCAGATTCTGTCTCCCTCTCTGACCCTCCCCCGTTCGTGCTCTGTCTCTCTCTGTCTCAAAAATAAATAAACATTAAAAAAAAATGTTTTTTTAAAGGGAACTTTTAAAGGAAGAATGTGTGCGCAGAGGACCAGGGAAGGAGTGTGTGTTCGTGCGTGTCTGCGCGTGCATACAGGTGTGTGGTGTACCCAGCTGCAGGGGTGTGCCGTAAATGTGTGTGTGTCTGGGCGTGCGTGGTGTGTGTGTGTGTGTGTGTGTGTGTGTGTGTGTTGACAAGGTTTAGGACCAAGAGGAGCAGGCCGAGCTCTAAAGACGAGGGAGGGAAAAGAGCAAGAAAACACCATGAAGGGGAGAAACGAAAAGGCAGACAGACAGGAAGATGAAGGAGAAGACAAACCACCACCACAGCCACCGGGCTCTTTCCTCCATGCCCCCTGATACGGAACCCACGGAGGGGACACAGATCCTGCCCCTCCTCTCCATGCAGGATGATATCTGAGGTCCCCTCAAAGCCCCGTGACTTAGCCCCATGCTGAGGCCACCCCCACGTCCACCCCCAACACACACAGGGACAGCAGCCAGTGAATGGGGTCATCTCACTGATCTCACTGCAGGCTGCAAAGGGCGGCTGTTCGCACACAAGGAAAGAGCGGCGTGGGAAGACCGTCCCCATCAGAAGGGCTGAAAATCCTATGGCCACGCGGAAGGCCTGCTAGAGGCGATTTGGGCCCAGAAGCCCTGGCTACGGGGCACTGACACGCTCCAGGACCTCACGGCCGCAGGGGAACCCAGACGCTTCACCTCCTGTGCGCCGGAGGGATTCACACTCTGCCCTACTTACAGGTGGCCAGGTGACCTGGATAACCAACAGGTGACCAGCCACAAAATAAAGACCAAGGGAGACCCCCTCCCCTGGGGGCCTCCCAGCGTTCCCACACACGGCTCTGTTGTCCTTTACACGTGGACGGACACATGTGTTCATCATCTTTTACAGATGAGGAAAATCAAAACCACGAGGCTCCCATTAGAGGCTGTTTCAGTGATGGCCGGTGCAGGTGGGAAGGTGCTGTCCCTTCCTCACAGGCCACAGAGCGAGCCAGGAGGGCTCCTGGGGCTGTTTTGTCTGGTCACTCTCAAATGACTGGTGGTATATACACATGGTGTAACAGGATCACCATTTACAACCCCAAAAAGGCAACACTCTAAATCACTTAAATGAATAACCCTGCTAAGTAGCGAGGCACCAGGACACTCAAACTGTCCCTGGGATCAGAGTAAAGGTCAAAGCCGGGATCATTCCACACCAAAACTGTCAGGGCCCCCCAGCAGGCAGGGTGAGGAGTGGAGTGAGTAAAAGTGGGATCCTAACATTCTCCCCAAAACACCCGCTCCACTCTAACCCTTCTTAGCTACACGTTCACAAAACCCAAGTTTCATCAAGAGACCAGAGTTTGGGACCCTGCTACAGATCGAATGTTTACTTCCCACCCCCTTCAAATTCACATGTTGAAATCTGACCCCCAATGTGATGGTATTGGGAGCTGGGGCTTTGGGGAAGTGACTAGGTCATGAGGAGGTGCTGTGATGCATGGGATTAGTACCGTTACAAGAGGCCCTCCAGAATCCCCTAACCCAGCCGTGTGAGCACAGCGAGTAGACAGCTGTCTAGGAACCAGGAAGAGGCTCTCACCAGACACCGAACGTGCTTGCACCTTGATCTTGGACTTCCCACCCTCCAGAACTGTGAGAAATAAGTGTCTGTTGTTTATAAGTCACCCAGACTGTGGTGTAGACACAGCAGTGCAGACAGACTTGGACATACCCGCTGGGTCTAAGGTCCCAAGTCTGGACCCCTGAGAAGCATGTGCAGCAAACCCACCAACCTATGGGATCCCCACAACAGAAAGAAGCCGGGCGGGCTCCAGCCACCCGGGATCACCTGGGGACAGCCACCACCATCACTGCCAGGGCTTCATCAACTCTTGGTGTCACCCAAGACCTCAGCGAAAAGCCCTCACCAGGTGAAGCAGCGAGGGCTCCTCCTCCCAGGCATCTGTTCCAGTCGTCCCCGAGGGGCCTCTGCACTGCTGGAGGGAGCCTGGGATGTCCCAAGGGACCTTGGGGACTCTAGGGCCAGAGTTCTTCATTGAGGATGAGAATGGAATGAGGTGGAGAATGAAGTGACTAGTGCCATGCTCTAGCAAGCTGGCGGTCTCAGGAAGAAGCAACACCTGCGGGCTTTGGTGAAGGGAGCCCCCTAGAGGCTACACCTGGGAGCCTGGACTCCTTCAGAGCCCCTGCCCGCACCCTGGCTCCTCGTGGGGACTCAGGCCGGGGGCCCCCACCTCCTGCGATTCTCAGCAGCGGCCCACCTTCCTTCCCCACCCTTCCAACACACCCGCACCTCCTGGCCTCAAGTCTCTGTGTGGTTCTAGGTAACGCAGGACACGCAAACTCGGTTCTAGGTACCACAGGCTCCCTCCTTGCACTCCAGACGTTCCAGACCAGAGACAGTGATGCTATCCCGAGCAGCCAACATCCCCATGCCTCAACCTACAGGGCCACGAACCAGTGATTCTGCTCTGCCCTCTGTGCTGCCTACCTCACCTTGCACCACCTTCCTGGCCCATCCTCTGGGATTCAGGCACTTTCTCCATTCCCTGTGACCCAATAGGCTGCTCCCACCCTGCCACTCAGCAGGAAGGCCTCTTACGAACTCCCTGCAAGCCCGCTCCATAGCAAATCCTCCTGCCCCAACAGTCTTCACAGTAGGATCATCACTGTTCTTCTTTATTTGTTGGTTGGTTCACACTCTGTCCTCCTCTGCCCACGACCAGGGATCACATGCATCTTCACTGTCCTGTATCCCAGTGACCACCACCCTGGCTTGCATACAGGAGCCTGGTAAAAACCAGTTGAATGAACGGAGGAAGGTGGATGACACAGTTACTACGATTTGACAGCAGAGGAAATAGGAGGCACAGAGCGGTCACACGACCCGCTCAAGCCACAGCACCAGCCAGAGGTGGCGTCCTCACTGAAGACCTGTGTGGACCCCAGAGCTGCATGCTGCACACTCAACTACTCCAGCCCACTGTGTGCTCTTCCCACACCGCCATCCAATTCTCCAGTCTTCGGTGGACACCGACTGATGACCTACAAATTCAGCTCTATCCTGACACCATCCACCTGGAGACAGCATCAGATCCCACAGATGAAGGGCTCAGCCCCACACCACTGCCCCCTCCCTTCAGATGCCAATCCCCAGTCCGGGTGGTCACCTGTCAACCGGCTATAAGCTGGACATTCCCACGACCCCCCAACTAATTTGCTCGAGCTGCTCACAAAACTCAGGAAAACAGCTCACTTACCAGATTACTAGGTCACCAGCTTAATATAAAAGGACACGCCTCGGGAGCAGCCACATGGAGGAGATGTCCAGCACAAGGATGGTGGGAAAGGCGCGGGGCTTCCACACCCCCTCTGAGCGCTCCACCCTCCCAGCCTCTCGCTGTGCTCACCAACCCAGAAGCCCCCTGAACCCGGCCCTTCAGGGTCTTCGTGGAGGCTTCGTCTTACGTGGGCTCGGCTGATTCAATCACTGGCTGCTGGCGACCCTCTCGATGTCCAGCCTCTAACCACAAAGTTGGCTCCAAACGCAGCCAGGCCCCATCCTTAGGTGCTTCCCCGAATCTCATCAACATAAACTCGGGTGTGGTTGAAAGGGGCTTGTTATGAGTATCAATACCAAATTCCAAGAGTTTTTTAGAAGCTCTGTGGCAGGAACAGAGAAAACACATCACAATGTCCCCTGTCTACCCCCCGGGTAAAGCAGGACGTTAGACACCCTGCACAACCCACTGCTAAGAAACACAGCTGGTGCTGGGCCCCGGGACACAGGGCGTGCGTCTCATGCTGCCCCAGTCTCCCCTACTCCAGTGGGGCTCGGAGAGGCGGGGCGGGGGGGGGGGGGGGCGCTGAGCAGGCGTAGGCAGGGGCTGGGAACAATTCACTGATTCCACAGGCCATAAACTCCTCTCATTCCCTAACGGGACAGATGTTCCCGGTTACCAGCTTCCCGAATCCGCTGTCACTAGGCCCCAGCTGGGCCTGACCAATGCGAGATGAGAACATCACAGTCCCCGAGTGATCTCAGGAAAGCATCTTCAGGCTCATGAAACACCCTGCCGATTCCCCCTGAGCCAAAGTCATGCACGTACAGACAAGAGCGCTTCTCTGCTGGCCACATGCAGCCTAGGTGACCTAGTGTGGCCTGGCCTGTGTCCCCATCAGTAACACCCAGGCCTCAGTAAAAAACACTGGGAGCAGACTGATGAGGACAGCTCAGGATGTCCTCAGGATAAAAGGAGCCAATAATGCAAAGGAGCCTTGCACATGTGAAAAGGCATCTGAGAAACATTCGATTCCCAGCCCCTCCCACCCCCCCTCCCAAGCATGAAAGCCTTACCACAGCCGGACCATATTAAACAAAAATCTCAGGGCACCTGGGTGGCTCAGTCGGTAAGCGTCTGACTTCGACTCAGGTCATGATCTCGCGGTCTGTGGGTTCGAGCCCCGTGTCGGGCTCTGTGCTGACAGCTCAGAGCCTGGAGCCTGTTTCAGATTCTATGTCTCTCTCTTCCTCTGACCCTCCCCTGGTTCATGCTCTCTCTCTCTCTCTCTCTCTCTGTCTCAAAAATAAATAAATGTTAAAAAAAAATTTTTTTTAAACAAAAATCTCTCAGTCCCCAACATCACAGAGGAAAGAAAGATGACCTGAGAACAACTTTAAGCAAAGACCGTTTCACTGAGTTCCAGACTAAGTGCTTGTAGCCACCTTTTGTAAGAGGAGGGGTCCTTCTCTCTTCTGGGAACAGCCTCTACCAATAGGGGTGGGCCCCAGCGGCGGCCCAGCTCCGGTCCCCTCGACAATGCTCGTTGGCCAAGATGGACACCCGGCGGTGCTGGACCAACACACGGTTCTCTCTCCTGTGGAAGTGGATCAGACACCGGAGGACTTGGTCCTTGAGGACCCCTGAGGGATGGCAATCAGGTACGGGCAAGGCACAGCAGAATGACACTGAGTCCAGAGGGGACATGGGGCTTTTGTGTTCTGGTGGCTTCCACATCTTGGGTCCCAACCTCAAGTTCCAGAGACCCACCCCCCACCAGGCTTCCAACACATTCCGTTCTTGCCTAAGCTAGTCTGCATCAATGCCATAGTGACAGCCAATTTTCAAGAATTAAAAACGTAACACAAAGCACTTAGGAAAGAACTCATGCAAATCAGTGAGAAGGGAGACAATCCAATATGAAAAATATGCAAATGATTTCCACACCTCACAAAAAGAGGAAGAGAAATGGATGGTAATTTACATATGTAAAGGTGCCCAACCTCCCTGGTCATCAGGGAAAGTAAATAAAAACTACAATGAGTGGGGCGCCTCTTGATACAGACTCATGGCCTTGATCCCAATGTCATGGGATTGAGCACCACGTCTGGCTCCATGCTGAGCGTAGAGCCTGTTTGATATTCTCTCTCTCCCTCTGCCCTTTTCCGCCCCGCTAACGTTCTCTAATTAAAAAAAAAAACAAAAACAAAAAACAAAAAAACTACAATGAGACAACCATGGCTAAAGTTACGAAGAAAACCAAACACACACACCCGACTCTCCCCAGGAGAGAACGCACGACAATCACAACTCTGCTCTGCTGATGAGGGTGCAGGTTGGTGCAGCGGCCCCACAACACCTCAAAACCTGCTGCAAGCCCAGCACACACAACCAACCGCTCGGCACCCACCGCCAGCTGGGACCATGGCCCCCAAGAGACAGGTCCTCAGGGGACTGAAAACTCGCAGACACAAAAAGTAGGGTGGTGGGTGCCGGGGACCGGCGAGTCTGTGTGTAAAGGGCACAGAGTTCAGCTGTGCGAGAGGGAAAGAGCCGCACAGGGAGAGGGCAGTGGGCGGCTGCACAACAGGGATGTCACTGAACTGCGCACTTCAAACGGTTATTAAGATGGGCACTGTTGGGGCACCTGGGTGGCTCAGTCGGTTAAGTGTCCGACTTCGGCTCAGGTCACGATCTCGCGGTATGTGGGTTCGAGCCCCGCGTCGGGCTCTGTGCTGACTCCTCGGAGCCTGGAGCCTGTTTCGGATTCTGTGTGTCTCCCTCTCTCTCTGACCCTCCCCCGTTCATGTCTCTGTCTCAAAAATAAATAAACGTAAAAAAAAAAAAAAAAAAAGATGGGCACTGTTATGTGTACTTTACCACAATTAGGGGAAAAATGGACCCAAAGAAATCTGATCACGGGCACCAATGCAGTCACAGAAGTGTGCACAGCAGCGCTTTTCATAAGGGCTCAAACTGGAAATTCCCCCAACGCCCCTCCCCATGGATGAAGATGTGGTGGCATCCACAGACACTGGACTCTAACACAGAGGAGGCCAAGCTGACTAGTGTCCCCATGAACGGTATGAGGGCCTCCTCACTGCAGAGGAGCAAAGAGCGGCCAGTTCCAGCTGTCACATTCAAAACAGGCATAATCACCTCTGGTGGACTCGGAAGGGAGCCTCCCAGGGAGGAGGGAGGCAAAGATTGGGAGGGGGCACCAAGGGGGTTTGGGGGCTGCGACTGTTCCATTTCTTCAACATGTTCACTTTGTCATCATTCATCAAACTTATGATTTACACGTTTTCTAAATGCGTGTTACTCTTCACTTTTTTTAAGTTGTTATTTACTTCGATGTTAAACAAACACATGCAGACAGTCCCGCACTTAATGGTTTGTCTTCTGAGTTTTAGACTTTACAATGGTGCAAAAGCAATATGCATTCATCAGAACCCACATTTCAAATTGTGAATGTGGATCTTTTCCCCAGATAACCGTCTGAGGTAGGAGCCTCCCCTGGGGAAGATGGGCAGGGCAGGAGCCCCAGGTCCAGGCAGCCATGCGGTCACAAGGTAAGCACTCGTGCTTGCGACCATTCTGAGCCCAGAGAACCATTTTGGTTTTCGCTGTAAGTATGGTATTCAACAAACATGAGATGTCAAACACTATCACCAAACCAGCTTCGTGTTGGTGATTTTGCCCACCCGTAGGCTCACGAAAGTACTCTGAGCGCATTTAAGGGAGATGAGGCTAGGTTCGGCAGGTTCGATGTATTCAATGCATTTTCGATGGGGACACAACCCCATCACAAGTTGAGGAAGATCTGTGTATTGTGGATATACGCACACATTTTTTAAACAGTGCACAACCGAACACAACCCCGAAAGGCCCCCAGGGAGTCTGGTCACTCAGGGATGTCCTGTGGGTCAGGTGTGGATAACAGAAGGCTGCAGTCATCACAACGGTGGATGCCAGGGCCGCCTGGAGGGAGCCAGCACGGCGGTCTGCCCACCTGGGGGGGTCGGGCACCCAGGACCAAGCGAGAGGGCACGACTCAGGATCAGGCAGGATGAAAGGGCAGGGAAAGTGGCTCCAGGACTTCTTTTAGACACAGAGGTGGGGAGACGTTCCATCAGTCATTCCTCGAGGCTCGCGCCTCCTCACCTGGCTCCATGACTAAGCAAACCAACTGATCTCGTGTTAGGCAGCGAGGGCCCCTCTCCCACGCGGTTCCATGCCATCAGCTTTTCTGCAAACAGCAGAGGGTGTGGGCCTCATTCTTCCTCCTTCCCACTCCCATCCTGGAGGGGCAGCCACCCCCTAAGGCACAGGCAGGGGCTGAGCCTGCTTCTCCCATCTCTGAGGAGCTGGGCAGACGCAGGGGCAGTGAGCGGAACTGAACAATTCCCCTGTTATTTACTGAGGCCGAATCAGGCGCCACATGGGTGGTGCATGTGACACCATCTGCCCTTTTACGGGACACCATTTTATGGAGCGACACGGAATCCTGAGGGTGAGTGACTGTACACAACCACACAGAAACGCACACAGGAAATGCCAAATGGAACACGACCCCATGAGAACGACCGGTCCGGACAGCACTAGGCTTGGGAAGCGAGGCAGGCGGCAGGGGTCACTGTCCACGGGGGCCATCCAGGAAGTGGAGGCCGGCCTCCAGGAAACTTCTGGGCCCGCTGAAAAACAAAAGTTCAGCAGGGCAGGGTACGGTCCCACCCTGCCAGCTCACGTGGACTCTCGGAGTCAGAACTGGAAGAGGCCTGGGGAACCAGAGGTTAACCCCAGTGAGTCAGGGAAAAGGGGCCAGAGAGCAAGCGCCTGGCTCAAGGCCACAGGTTGAGGACAGACTCAGGCCTCAGGACTCTGAATCCAGTGCTCCTCCCACCACACAGGCTCGATCTCATGTGCTAAACTGATCTTCCGTGACTTTCCGTGTTTGCGGATGGGTGTGTTATAAACACAATACAGGCCGCCCCAACCGTGAGGAAGAAAACACACGCATGCGCTCACACACCAGTACAAACCCACACCCCTTTTATCTTGGGCTACCGGGCCCTCAGTGCCACGGCTCACTGGAATGGCAGCAGCCACCGCCCTGGCATGGGATCAAAAAGCCCAGTGGCCGAGCGGCCAGACCAGCACAGGCCTGGGTTTTCTTCCCCGCGTGCCAGGCTGCACAAGCATGTGGAGCCGGCTCACGGACGTGAGAGTCCAACAAAGCCCAGGGCAGCGAGGCTGGCAACGAGGTTAGCAGGAGCTGACGGTCTTGTTATTTTCAAGTCAACAAAAAGTGACGGTGTGTTAACAATTCCCAGAGAAACTATGACAAGTCCCCAGAGTCATTGTGCCCTGACGCATGCCCTGAACTGAATACACGATGCAGGGACCTCAGAAACAAACACAGAGCTCCAAGCCTCTCAGAACCCTGAGGGCAGGCGGCACTCTCACCGGGGGACCCACCACACCTCAGCTCCTGGGCCCCAGTGGCCGGCTCCTGAACCCCAGTAACCCAGGGTCGCTGCTGCAGGGAAACGGGTGCTCAGATGCCCACCCACCATGGCCCGTTCAAATTGTTTCCTGTTGCTGTTAGTTTTTTACTGTTTTTACCTAAAACATAACAGCGGAAGCTCAGAAAATACAGCCTGTTTATGCAGCTCTTACAACGATAAAACCCAAACCAAGTTCACATGAGCAGAAACACAGAACTAGTTCTCTTATGAGCACAGCACAGGTGACACGGGGAAGCTGAATATGAATCCAGCTGAACCACACGACGCTGGTGACGATGGTGCAGAGTCTCTGAGCAAGAAGGTGAACCTGGCCCTGGACAGGCAGAGCCTCCTTCTCCCCATCCACTATCCTACTGTCACAGACACACGGGGCTCAGAGCACAAGCTCACTCCCTTGGGACATGATGGCCCAGGGACCCAGAATGCCCCTAATGATAGAGAACGTCCGCCTTCATCTCAAACTTCGGCCTCAGTTCGTTTCTTCAGTTGCCAAATAAATCAGTCAGCAAGGCCCCACCCTGGAAATGGGAGACCCTGACACGAGTGTTCGGGATGTTTTTACACTGCCAACAAGACCTAGGCTCACAGCAAAGGTCTTGCACATGCCCTGGGCCCCTCCACCACCTGGCAGCAGACCCAGGAGTCCTCAGATCCCCGGCAGACACCCCACGGGATATGAGGAAGCCCGCTGTGAGCAGTCCGTACACCGAGGAGGTGAGGTTCGTTTCCTTCAAGGCCTGTTGCACGAGCATCTGTCAAACGCCTACTGTACACGAGACTCAGATGCTGGGTGACGAAGGCCCGGGCTGATTTCCAGTTCCTCCACTAGAGGACAAAAGTCTAGGGTCACAGGACATGGCAAGGCTCCGGCAAGATAAAGGAGGTGAAAACACTGTGAGAGCACACGCACAAACAAAAGGTTTACATCTCGGGCATATCTCCCCCCCCTCCCCTGCCTGGGCCGGTAGGTCACATGTCTGATCGTCCCTCCTTCTGACCCTTCTCATGGGTGACCTGGTCCCAGCACGACCTCCCTCAGACACCAGGGCAGGGCAGCCAGCAGCGCTCTGAGACACACAATTAACAGTAATGAGAACAGCGGGAGGACAGACCGCGGCAGCAGCTGCCCACGGCCACGTCCTCTGTGGCTGCAGCCTGCGCTCGCTTCCGCATGTCCGCACCTTCTCTTTAGGAGCTCGCTGTGGTGTCCTAAGTCCTGCTCTGACCCGCAACTGGAGACCGGCCGGCTGTGTGGTCACGGCAAGGGAGGCCAGACACAAACCCTCACAGTTACGGAGCTGACTTTTTGTAAAAGTGCAAAGGTGGCCTGATGGAAAAAGGACAGTCTTCTCAACAAATGATAATTAAATAACTGAATCCCCACATGCAAAGAAAAGACCTCGGAGTTTTACCTGAGACCATACACACAAGAAAACATTAACTCAAAATGGATCATAGACCTAAATGCATGAGCTGAAACTTTTCTAAAACTTGTATGGAAAAAACAGAAAATCTTTGTAACCTTGAACAAGGTAAAGATCTCCCAGCTATAACTCCAAAAATATTAACCATTAAAAAAAAATCGATAAATTGGGGCACCTGGGTTAAGTTGGTTAAGCATCTGACTTCTTGGTTTCAGCTTGGGTCATGATCCCATGGTTTGTGAGTTCCAACTCTTTGCTGACAGTTCGGAGCCTGCATGGGATTTTCTTTCTCCCTCTCTATCCCTCTCCTACTCGCGCATGTGCTCTCTCTCACTCCTTCCCTCTCAAAATAAATAAATAAACTTTAAATCACAGAGCTGATAAACGAACTGTATTACTGTATCCAGAATAATGGAACTACTACTCAGTAAGATTAACAATCCACTTTTTTAAAAAAAATGAACAGGGGCGCCTGGGTGACTCAGTCGGTTGAGTGTTGGGACTCTGGCTCAGGTCATGATCTCATGGTTCGTGGGTTCGTTCCCCGCGTTGGGTTCTGTGCTCACAGCTCAGAGCCTGAAGCCTGCTTCTGATTCTGTGCCTCCTTCTCCCTCTCTCTCTGCCCCTCCCCCTGCTCACGAACACTGTCTCTCTCTCTCAAAAATAAATACACATTAAAAATTTTTAAAAATAATAAAATAATAATTTAAAAAATGAACAAAAGACAAAAACAGACTTCTGCCATGTGCGCCTCTCTCTCTCTCTCTCTCTCTCTCTCTCTCTCTCTCACACACACACACACACACACACACACACACACACACACACACAGTATACAAATGGCTAATAAGCACATGAAAAGATGCTCCACGTCTTCAGTCATCGGGGAAATGCAAATCAAAACCACAATGGGATACCGCTTCACGCCCACAAGGATGGCTACAATTAAAAAGGTAGGCCAACAGGGTGCCTGGCTGGCTCAGTCTGTAGAGCATGTGACTCTTGATCTCAGGGTCCGGAGTTCAAGCTCAGCTCCAAGATGGGCAGAGAACCTACCTGTTGGGCGAAGAGCCCAGTTTAAAAAAAAAAAAAAGGTAGATAATAATAAGTGTTAGCAAGGATGTGGAGAATTGGAACCTTCACACACCGCTGGCGGGAATATAAAATGAAGCAGCTGCTGTGGAAAACAGTCTGGCACTTCATCAGAAGGTTAAACACAGAATCACCATATGACCCAGCAATTCCACTCCAACGTGTATACTATAGACAATTAAAAAGGGCCACACAAATGTTCAGTGTTCATAGCAGCGTTATTCATAATAGCCAAAAACCGAAAACAACCCAAATGTTAACTGGTAAATAAACAACATGTACTATATCTGTACACAAAGGTACAGACACCTGTTACCACGTGGTAGAACTCCGAAGACGTTGTTTTAAGTGCAAAAAGCCACACACCAAACTACATGTTGTGGGGCACCTGGGTGGCTCAGTTGGTGAAGGGTCCAACTTCGGCTCAGGTCATGATCTCACAAGCTTGTGAGTTCGAGCCCCACATCGGGCTCTGTGCTGACAGCTCAGAGTCTAGAGCCTGCTTCCAATTCTGTGTCCCTCTCTCGCTCTGCCCCTCCCCTGCTCGTGCTCTGTCTCTCTCTCTCAAGAATAAATAAAATGTTAAAAAAAAAAAAAAACTTAAGGGGCACCTGGGTGGCTCAGTCAGTTGGGCATCTGACTTCAGCTCAGGTCATGATCTCACCCTGTGTGGGTTCGAGCCCCGCGTCAGGCTCTGTGCTGACAGCTCGGAGCCTGGAGCCTGCTTTGAATTCTGTGTCTCTCTGTCTCTCTGCCCTTCCCTACTCACGCTCTGTCTCTCTCTGTCTCTCAAAAATAAATAAACATTGAAATAAAAATTTTTTAATTAAAAAAAAAGAAACTACAAGTTGTATGATTCCTTTTCTTTTTTATCTTTGAAAGAGAGTGCACACATGTGCACATGAGCAGGGAAGGGACAGAGAGAGAGGGGGAGAGAGAGGCAGAGAAAGAATCCCAAGCAGGCATGAGGAGGGGAGGGACAAAGAGAGAGGGAGAGAGAGGGAGAGCGAGGGAGAGCGAGGGAGAGGGGGGAGAGAGAGAATTCCAAGAATGCTCCGCACTGTCAGCACAGAGCCCAACACGGGGCTCGAACTCACAAAGCCATGAGATAGTGACTTGAGCCGAAACCAAGAGTCAGACCTTTAACCAACTGAGCCACCAAGTGCCCCTGGATGATTCCTTTTATATGAAGTGTCCAGAGAGGGCATATTTTAAAGACAGAAGCCAGATCAGGTGG
The DNA here is from genome assembly GCF_018350195.1 of Panthera tigris. Lineage (NCBI taxonomy): Eukaryota > Metazoa > Chordata > Mammalia > Carnivora > Felidae > Panthera > Panthera tigris. Next base: position 37,528,453 of record NC_056675.1, read on the forward strand.
AAACCGAGACGGACTGCAAACAGGCACAATGAAACTCTGGAAGGTGATGGAAATGTCTAAAACTGATTTGCACAGTTGTATAAATTTACTGGAAGTCAACAAATCATACATTTACAATGGATGAGTCATATGACATACAACTCGATAAAGTTGCTTAAAAAGTAAAATGAATAAATAAATACAACGAAAACAAAGCAAATGTAATTAAATTTCAGCTAGGTACTGTTGCAGTACATGCTGAAAGTTCCACAAACAAAAGAAAATTGGACAGATGTTAAAAGTTCCCACCACAAAAAAAAAAAAAAAAAAAGTGATGAGGATGCTAACTCACCTTATTTCCTGACATGTACATTTATGAAATCATTAGACTGCACACCTTACACTTACATAATGTTATATGTCAATTAAGTCTCAATAAAGCTGGGAGGGATCAGTGCTACAGATATGTTAAAAAATAATAGCATCCAGGGGCGCCTGGGTGGCTCAGTCGGTTAAGCGTCCGACTTCAGCTCAGGTCATGATCTCGCGGTCCGTGAGTTCGAGCCCCGCGTCGGGCTCTGTGCTGACAGCTCAGAGCCTGGAGCCTGCTTCAGATTCTGTGTCTCCCTCTCTCTGACCCTCCCCTGTTCATGCTCTGTCTCTCTGTCTCAAAAATAAATAAACGTTAAAAATTTAAAAAAATATATTAGCATCCAATTTTTCTCTCCTCAATATTATCGATGAAATTAACAGAGACCTGAGAAGATAACTTTCTCATAAAGCGATTGAATGGTCCACAGGGCCAACCCCTAAAAATCATCTGAAATACCCCTGGGGACCTTGTCCACCCTTGGAGAAACATACTAAGGTCCTGCTAAGGTCATTTCTGCCTCAGACTGACCCTCCCTGAGCAAGGTGGCCCGAGGGACAAGGAAGCCCAGGGGACAGGTTTTGGACTGGACAGGTCCAGGCAAGCACTGCTACGGTGCTCTAAGGTAGCCCATGACATTCACCTGCGTGCCACCCTAATCGATTATTTGTGGCCGACTGGCATGTTCATTAATGGCTTCTGAAACCAAGTCCAGGCTTGGTGACAAAGAGTGTCCTGAATGATTAGCCAGGTCTACCACACAGAATCTGAAAGTTGTGTTATAAAGGCCTTGTACTTGTGGTTTCGTCCAAACACCCAAATGAAGGAACATCAAGTATGTGGCCCTCGTCCTGGATTAACATAGGAAATGCCACATTAAACTCTGATATCTCTGCCATGCTACTGCTAACTGCTATTAGGGTCTGAAATGTCCACCTAATTTCCTTTTTAAACCTTTAGAGCAATTAACATTTTAGGAGGACTTTCAGCGCCAGTCACTGTTCTAAACACTGTACAGGGCTCAACCCATTTTACAGATGAGGAAACTGTGACCCAGGGGGCTACGCAACTTGCCTCCAATCACTCAGCCAAAGACAGGCTGGAAGAACATGGGAGATGAAAGAGAATGAATTCAAACAACTGCTTCATGAGATGTGGGGATGTCAGCCCGCAGGCCTTCAGGGATCCCCACACCAGGCTGGGCTGCCCTGCGCTTATACTTGGGACACAAGCAGGCAACAGTGGCTTCTGCCCACTTCGGCCTCACCCCCTTCTGACTGCCCCAAAACGCTGTGCTAGTCTCCACCCCTCTATTCTCCCAGACACTCCCCCTTTTGGGGCTTCCAAAATCAGCACAGAGCAGTTCTTAAATGTGAGTGGACATCAGACTCATTTGACAAATGAGTTTAAATGCAGGTTGCTAGGCCCCAGCAGGTCTGAGGCAGGGCCTGGGAAATGCATGCTTAACAAGCTTCCCTACCAGTGGGAGTGGGTGGTCCGCGGCTACACTCAAAGGAAACCTGGCCTGGTGGGTACGTGAAGGCCAACTGTGAGGCCTACAAGACCCCGATAGCAGATCAGATTCTTCAGAAGCCAGGATCAGGTGATCCAACCGAAAGACCCCCTGAGGTCCAAATTCTCTGTTCTTTTTCTTCTTTCCAAGGCAAATGACCCCACGAGGAGATGGAGAGGAAAGAACCCAAGCTAAAGTCCTGGGTCAGTCCACGCTCTTTAGAGGCAGCAAAACAGAGTGTAAACAAGTCCACAGGGGTCAGATTTGTGGTCCTGCGCCTAGATGTGCTTCCACCCAGGTCTAAGACCTTGGGAAAGTCACTTCCTTGCTGCAGGCTCAAGTCTCCCTGCCACGGAAAAGGAGACCAGAGAACCAGACAGGTCTCCTCCAACCAGTCTCCTGTTCTCCAGCAAGGGCTCCAAGCCTTACCCCATCAAATCTCCTTGGGCCCAGCCCCTCTCCCGCCACCCCCCATTCACGTACACACAGGAGAGCTAAGCCTCTGTCCAGATGGCATGGGCAGTGTTCAGAACTACTGGCCCAGTCTTCACACCAAGCCACCAAAGAAAGCCCAAACTGACGATGGTGTGATGTCAATCCCTTTGACAATGACCACTTTGTAAGCGCAAGCTAAGCGCCGAGCACCGTGCTAACCCCTCACCAGCATCGCGCCCCGAACCTCATCCCAGCCCTAAGGCTTTCCGGTGAGTCTCCCCTGTGTGCAGACGAGAAAAGTGAGGCGCCCAGAGGCGAAGTGACTGACCCAAGGTCACCCAGCCGGGACGGGGCAGGCAGCCCGGGGCTCCACCCACGGCCCGAGTGGAGGTCGCGCGGAGCCCCGGGCCGGGAGGAGCAGGGAGGGCAGCGGGCCGGGCAGAGCCCCCACCGCACCCTCTGCGGAGAGCCTCGCGCGGGCGCGCCCTGCCCACCCGGGTTCCGGCCCAGGTCTCGCCCTCCGCTCCCGGAGCCGAGCGGCCGCTCACCGGACTTCGGGGGGTAGCGATAGGCCGAGTTCGCCTGGATGTCGATGTCCTCCACGCCCGCGATGCGGCGGCTCAGGATGGAGCCCATGGTGCACGGCGAGCCGGGCCGGGCCGGCCGGGGCCGGGACGCGGGCGGCGGCGGCGTCCTCAAGCGGACATGCCCCGGACCAGGCCACACGGACACTAGCCCACGGCCGCGGGCGCCTCGGCCTCCGAGCCCCAACCCTCAGCTCCGCTGGGGGCCCGACGCCACGGCGGCCCTCCGCCCCCCGGGTATGAGGCACTTCGGGAAATGGAGTCCCTTCACTTCCCTTCGCCGCCCAGGGCGACGGGCTGCGGCACGGGCACCCTGCCTAAGAACTACATGTCCCAGGATGCCCTTCGCCACGGCGTCGTGAAGTTGTTGACCAGCGTTCAGGAACAAACCAAATGGACCTGAATCCAGAGGGGAGGATTCATCACCGCAAACTGACCTTCCCTCTACATTCCAAGCACGGTACTAGCATCGTAACTCTTTAGCCTCCTAATCATCTGTTCATATACAGATCCTCATAGGAATCCAGCGCCTTCCATTTACCCCCTGTCTGAAATATCTCCCTGAGCCACCATGGTTCTCCCCACTTCCCAGGGTTTATCTCCGGCCCCGGCCAGAAGAGGGCATACCTCTACCTGCCGCCCGGCAATAGCTGGGGTGGAAGCCAAGGCCGTCAGGAGTGGGGCTCCCTGGCGGAGCCAAGGGCTTCCTTCAGCCCCTTCCCAAAACTCAAAGCTTCTCTTTGGCTCCACGTCCAGAACAGTCACCCTGAAAACATAATTTTACAGCCCCACACCGAGGCAGTAGACCTCTTCTCATTTTACATATAGAGAAGAGACGGCTGCATATGAGGTGTGGAAGGCAAGTTTTAAAAACCGGTCAGGATTCAAGGCTTGCCGATTGCAATGTACTTTCCTGGCTTTTGAGTCACATAAAATTCTGTAAGCAGGCCAAGTGGAGGTCTGTTTGGCCTACTTTTCAGTTGAGAAACGGGTTTCAAGAAGAAAGTGACTTTCTAAGTCAAGTCTGCTGTATCAAGAAAGCTGGGAGAGCAGTAGCTGCTGAAGGGTCTCAAATAGTAAATGCACCACATTCCCCGTTAAAGTGAGTCCTACACATTTCTGGTGGCTAGAATCCAGAATACAACCTTCTATTGTCAGGGAACCTGGGAAGCCAAAGTTAATAGAAGAGGTGAAAGACTTATGTGATTATGAGTAGAGTTCCAGATCTTGGAAGAGCCGGATTATGTCTGTGCTTCACAATCAAGATCCCCATTTACCGAGCACCTACTGTGTGCCAGGCATCACGTTGAGGACTTTATACAGAGTCATTGAATTTTCTGATGTAGCTTTTATTTTATTTTATTTTTTAAGTGTTTATTGTTAAGAGAGAGAGAGGGAGAAGATGAGTGGGGGAGGGGCAGAGACAGAGGAAGACACAGAATCCGAAACAGGCTCCAGGCTCTGAGCTGTCAACACAGAGCCCAACGCTGGGGCTCGAACTCAGAAACCATGAGATCATGACCTGAGCCCATATTGGACACTTAACCGACTGAGCCGCCCAGGTGCCCCTCTGATGTAGGTTTCAATTCCCAATTCACAGAAGAGGAGAGTGAAGCTGGGAGACGTGAGGTACCCAACTCAGGCTTCATTGTAGATACGTGGTAATAAAGCTGGAACTTGAACAAAGCCACTCCTTTTACTGCCACACTCCCCTCCTACTCCAGAGGCAGGAACATTCAGATGTACTATGTTTCATGGCTCTTGCCTCCGGATGGGCCTGAAGACCCCTCCACTCTTTGTGATCTTTCTTCCCCTTTCCTTCTGTTAAATCACATAACGCTTGTGTGTATACACACACACATATACCAAAACTGAATTCAATTTACTGGCCTTCCTGTTTGGGGGATAGCATAGATCCTGACGTTCTCATTGAAAAACAATCCTAGGAGCATGTCCTTCCTATACATCCTGGGCCATTTCCATGGGCTGGATGTTTGATTAAACATCCTTCTTAATAGAGCTTTGGACTTGTTCTGTGCTTATCCATGCCCCGCTGGGAGACAGGCCTTTTTTGATTTGTTATTAGTTCTCTTGTCAACATCTGTGCTGATTCATTTATTTATTCAACAAATATTTATTACTCAGGTACTATGTGATGGGCAATGAGCCAGACTATGAGCCAGGCAACAGGGATCAAATGCAAGAATGCTAGATGTGGACCACACAGGCTAGTGTAGAAAAACATTAAAAAGGTGAACAAAATGTGGTGGGTGCTATAGGAGAATAGAGGTGCAAATAAATGATAAGACAGGGGCGCCTGGGTGGCTCATTTGGTTAAGCATCTGACTTCGGCTCACGTCATGATCTCATGAGTTTGTGAGTTCGAGCCCTGCATCAGGTTCTGCACTGATCATGCGGAGCCTGCCTGGGATTCTCATTCTCTCCCTCCCTCTCTCTCTACCCCTCCCCCACTTGCTCACGTGTGCGCTCTCTCTCAAAATAAATAAAGTTAAAAAAATAATAAGAGACACCTACTTATTGATAGGGGCGTCAGGGAAGGCTTCTCTGAAGAGGTGACGTTTAAGCCAGGACTTGAAATACAAATAAGAGCAAAGGTGGGGGGGCAATTCTGAGGAAGTAAGCCAACCCAGGTTCCAAGCAGAGAAAACACCAGGTGCAAAGGCCCAGAGGCTATAAGGAGCTGAGTACGATCCAGGAGCTCAAAGGCCAGCGTAGCTAAAATCAAGGTGGGGGGTAGAGTATAAGAACAGAGGTCAAGAGTGAGTCAGTGGCCAGATCTCAAGTCCCCTCAGTCAACCAGCATTGGGTCTTTCACACTTAATTTTAGCCAAATGACCTCAAAGCGATAGCATTGGGTCTTTTGAAAGACACTGGGCACCGTTGATGGGCACCTGGGGTGAGTCCCTTGAGTCTAGCTTTCTGAGCCTTCTGAGGGGGCAGGATCCTCGCCTATTCATTCCTGTGCTCCCAGAGTCAGGCACCCAGTGATCTATGGAGTGTTTGAAAGAATAGAAGCAGCTGGCTCAGTCAGCAGAGCATATGACTCTTGATCACAGGGTTGTAGGTTCAAACCCCACATTGGGTGTGGAGATTGCTTAAACATTAAATCTTAAAAAAATTAAAAATGGAGGTGGGAAGGAGGAGGCCAGGGCATGCTGGGGAGGCTCTGGCAGAGCCTCCAATTCCCTGAACTTCAGGTAAGATGGTACGGCTAGAAATACCTTTTATTCCCCTGCCCCCATCTACTGGTCCCAGCTGTCAGGCGCCTGCTAAGAAATCCAAAGTCCATTCTTTAGCCAGGCTGATCCTGGCTGAAAACAAGGTTGTTTTTTCCTCCGCTGCTGCCCTTGGGAAAACTAGCAAGCTAGCAGGGCCATGGGGACCAAAAGAGTGACCTTTGCTCCTGCTAGCCTCATCTGCCCCACCCCAGCCAGAACAGCTCCTTCTGAGCTGGACAAGCCTGGGCAGGTAACTGAGTGTTGCTGGATAAGGGTAGGAGGAAAGGTGAAGGTACTTCCCGTTTCCTTGAACAAGAAAATCCCCTAGCAGGCCCTGCCAGGACACTGCCCGTTCTCACTTCCCAGACATACACCCTCATGGGCTAATGGGTGCCTGTTCTCCACTGGCTCTGAACACAGGCAAGAGTGTAAGGAGGTTTGGATTCCAGCCTTAAAAGTTTCCTCATCTGTAAAATGAGGCTTGGGCTCCCTAGAGTGGTCCAGATGGAGGCAAAGAGGTGAGTACCAGAAATAGTGCTGAGCACTTCACAGATATTAATCTACCTTCAGCAGTCCTGGGAGAGCTCCACACTCCTACCTTGGGTTCCACAAATGAAATGAAGCTCAGGGCTACACTACTTGTATCCAACATCAGTCACTAAGCAGTGGAGTCAAGACTGACAACCAGATCTATCTGGCTCCAGAACCATCTCACCGTCCATCACGCTCTGTCTCAGTGGAATAGTGATAGCAGAAACCACATCCAAAGCCCACTACCTTGTGCTGAGCGCTTTACCCACGTTAATTCATGCTTATGATGCTTTGTTAAGGTGAGGGGCCATTCTTAACAAGACCAGGAATCTCCTGGCACTATCAGGGTTTGCAAAAAATGGCAGAGCCTGAGTGATCCCCATGTGGCAGAAGAGACACCAAAATCTGATTTCCCACGAGGACAGGATACCTCTACCAGGCTGAGGTGCTCACCTGGCAGAGGACACTGAGAGTCCACCCCCTGCCTGTAGGCTAGGCCAGGGAACCTAGCCCTTGGAGGCCGCTTAGCACTCTCATTGTGCAGGTCTCCCTGGAGCTATCCTGGTGCCCCAGCACTCCCCAGGCCCCCACAACCCTGGATCCCTTCAGGGCCTGTCCACCGGGCTCCCATTATCCTCCTCCCACCAGCTAAAGACAGAACCTCTGGAAAGATGAAAGGACCCAGGAAGGGGTTCCCCCCACCCCTCCGGTGTGGGATAGCTCCCTCCATCCGGTGCAATTCTAACAGTGAAGCGCTGGGTAGGGAGGGTGGGGTGCTCCCTTAGAACCAGACGCATCCAAAACATTTCCTGATCCAGACTGGACCCTTCGGCCACCATCTGGACGCCACACTGAGCCTAAAGTGGACAATTGATCAGATCTAGTAAAACCTCTCAATGACTTTTAACCCTAACCCCCAGGGCCTGTATCAGCTTCCAGAAGGCACTTTTCATACTTCTACGTTTCCACAATTGTACATCCGTTCTTTGGGATTTTTGACACACGGCCCCAACCCACCCTCGCCACCAGGAGACCCTTCTCGGGTTTGCTCTCCGCTGTAACCCCGGCTGGCTCAGGGCAGGGCAGAGTAAGGGCCCAAACATCGGTTGCCCAACGGATGAAATTGGAGCCCAGGGAGCTCTCGGAACCGGGCCAAGGTCAGTCAGAGCGGGGGTTGACCGCGCCAACCTCCTCCTCGCCTCCCCGCCCGGGATCCCTTTGCGAGCACGCCCTGGTCCCACACGCCCGACCCTAGACGTCACCCGGAAGCGGCGCGTGCGGAACTGTAAACACTGCCCGCAACTCCCCCCTTCTCCCGCTCGCTCCAGTCCCGCCCCCGCCCGCCACGTGACGCGCCCCCGCCGGCCCCGGCCCAGCGCCCGCCCCCGCTGCAGCCTCATTGGGCGGCCAGCTTTGTTTACCTTATATGGCCAGGTCCTAACACTCTGAGGCCGCCCATTGGCCGAGGCGCGGCCTCACTCACTTGACGTCATTCGGGACAAAACGATGCAAATAAACCGGGGCATTCTGGGAATAGGAGTTCGGGGCCGCCCCGGAACTGGCTCCGCCGGGTCCTTGCGCCCGCTTTCCAAAGCCGAGATTTCCGGCAGAGCGCACGAGATTTTGCGTGGGAAAGTGGGAGCCCCGCGGGGAGGGAACCCGGAGGCACCAGGGTCTGTCCACCTCGTGTTTTGTCCGCGCCATCCCATCCCCAGACGTAGTGTGTGTGTGTGTGTGTGTGGCTAAGCGCCAAACCGGGGAGGGACCCGCATCAGGAGTGGGCGACGTGAACTTGTTGCTCTGGGTGTTGGGGGGGGGGGGACTGGAAGGCTTCCTGGAGGCGGTGACTTTCTGCAGAGCCCTAAAGGGCAGATTCATTCATCCAAGGAAGGAGTATTTTTTGGCGCCTATTGTGTGACAGGCTTTCGGGTCTGTGTGTCCTAGAGCTGCCGATTTGTGCCAAAATTCCTAGGGGACCCCCACCCCCAAGTGTGCGCCCACTCAACAGAGGGATGCCAGGCATACCGGGCAAAGACGCCAGCGGGCCCCGCCTGCTGGACCCCCGAGAGCGTGACGGCCCGCAGACACGGCCGCCCGCTTCCGCACACAGCAGGGACAGAGTCCAGACACACCTCTTCGCGCCCCCCGGCCGGCCAGGCGGCGCGGGACTACATCTCCCAGCATGCCCCCGCGGCCCCGAGCCAGGCGAGGCTCGGTGAGTCACAGCCGCACAGTAAATATTTGTATTAGCCGGAGCCGGCTCGCTAATGGTGGACGCGTGAGGCGGAGGAGAGCGGCGGCGGGAGGCAGCGGGCAGCGCGGCGGCGGCGCCATGTCCGTGAACATGGACGAGCTCAAGCACCAGGTCATGATCAACCAGTTCGTGCTGACGGCGGGCTGCGCGGCCGACCAGGCGAAGCAGCTGCTGCAGGCGGCCCACTGGCAGTTCGAGGTGCGCGGCCGGGCCGGGACCGGGGGCCGGGGGTCCGTCCCGCCAGCCACGCGTGTTTGGGTCGGTGTGGACACGTGCTGGTGCGCGCTCCGCCCGGGCCGGGGCCGCGCACTCGGCCCAGTGTCCTGGCGTCCGCGCGCCCCGTTGACCGGGCCGCAGCGCGCACACGCGGCGTGCGGGTCCGGCCGGGCGGTGCGGCCGCGTCTACGCGGTCCCCGGAAACGCCGCCCGCGCGGGGTGGGCGGGAGGGGCGGCCCGCCCGCACCGGGGCGCGAGATGCCCGCCCCCCCCCCGAGTCCCCCGGCGGTCGGGATGCGGGGTTCCCCCTCTTTTGTTCGGGTAACGGCCAGGGCGGGGCGTCGCCGCGGCCCGGACGGACAGTCGGCGGGCGGCCGGAAGGAGGACGCCCCGGGCTGGGGCCGAGTTGGGCGCGCGCCGCCCCCACCTCGGGAGCCGCCTGGTGGGACGGGGAGCTCTGGGGCCCGTGGGCACAGCCGCCCCGCACGAGTGGGTTTGAGGGTCTGCGTGCCCAGTGGGCAGCTCGGCGGCGCGTGTGTCCACGTACATGTGCATTTGTATTTACGCACGCGCCACGCTACGTGTGGGCATGTCGGCGTGTGTGTAAACACGCAGTCCACCCGGCGCGCGGGTGCGGGCTGTGTGCTCCGTGTACACACACGTCGCCGTTTTGCAGTTGGTGCCCACGCGTGTACACACACGAGTGTACGGGTGCTGTGCTGGGAGCCCCACACTACAGCTACGAGTGTGCATCTGTGCACCCCGCCCTAGAGGCGTGTTCGGGTGGCCTCCTCTGTGCTGGCAGATGAATTTACCTGCACAGTGCACGGCGTGGTTTACACGGTCCGGTGGCTTTTCGGTCAGCTGGGTAGGAGGTGGGGCTGCCCCAGTCAGGACCCCACCCACCAGGCCTCCCTGACCCACAGAACACTAGTGCCCACAGCTTGTGCTGCCAAGAGGCCACCTGGCTTTGCCTAGCTCAACTGCCCCAGAAATAACCCAGGGTGGTATCTAGGGAAGAGGCCAGAGTCCTTGAGCTCCACCCCTCACAGGTGTAAGGTCACAGCTCAGACGGTGTCTGTGCCCTGCCTGCCGGGAGCCTGGTTTCCTGATGGGGAGCCACGCGAGGAAAGGTGTTCGGGCCTGCAGGGGATACACTGAGGACTCTAGGACTCAGCTTCTTAAGAATGGGATAGGGGATCAGAATTCTAGCCCAAAGGTTTGGACAGCCTGGGGAAGCAGTGGCCTATCCAGCCAGGGGAATCTTTGCTCACACCTTTCTACCAGCGCTCTCAGCAGGGACCGCCGACCCTGTGTGGTCTTCACACAATGTGGGAGGTTGCTCTTTCTGGGCAATTCCCTTTCCTCCTCTGGCCTCAGTTTCCTCCCTACCTCCAGCGTGGGAGTTGATCTCTAAGGAGCCAGTGGCCACTCCCTTGTGCCCACCGCCCCCAGGGCCTGCAGCCCCACCCTGCAGGAAGCTCCCTAAACAGCCTGTTTGTCTCAAGGGCTAGATGTGGCAAAACTTGCAAAACCACATTCACGGCAGTTTGCTTGAGTCCCACATCTGCACACATGGCTCCCTCCCTGCTTGGGGCTGGGCGGGCAGGTGTCTGGTGGAAGGGCCTGGCCTGTCTGGACTCTCAGCCCAGCGCAGGGAGCCTGGCACCAGCTGGGCTGTCACTCAGCACGGGTTGGTGTCGCTCCACCACACGAATTAAAAGTGTTGCTTTGAGGATTGAAATGCCTGGGGGAGACCTTGTCCCCAAGAGGGGCCGGAGCTGCCTGCAGATTTGGTGGCCTCCTGAGGTAGGAGCCATATGCTTCGGGCTCGTGGAGTTTCCGTTTCACATCTGTCAAGTGGGGGGATATGGATACTAGGGAGGTTTACTTAAAGTGAAATGGGTTGTGAACCCCCAAACCTTAGGTCCTTGCGTGAGAGCGAGTGAGGGGCTCCCTGGGGCTACTCTTTCTGTACCCTCCCCCGCAGGCTCACAGTGTTTTTGGGTCACATCTCTGTGATTCAGGTGTTAATGAGGACAGGAGGCTGCTGGGGGAGGGGACCTGTGTGTTTAAGTGGTGGTGCTTTAAGGCAGCAGCGGTGCTGGAATCCTCACTCAAATGGCCTTTGGATTTGCTGTTGGGAAGGAATAGTTGGGGTGTGTCCCCTGGGGCTCCTGGGTGGGAAGGAGTCCTGAGGAGGCGCTTAGAGACCAGCACCCACCCCAGCCTGTTCCCACACCCTGTCTGGGGACACTGGGGTAGGGCATCTACAGCAGGAAATTCCCAGAAAAATTCATTTGAATGTAAAAAAATAACAAAACCCCAGGGCAAGCCCTGGGAGCCAGCTTGGGTTTCTGGCTGTGTTGGAGGCGGGGGAAGGGATTGGGTCCGGGCTGGGCTGGGGAGGGTGGTGAGCCTCGGGGGGGGGGGGGGGGGGGGGGGGGCTGGTGATGGAGGGCAGCTGGGGCTGGGCCTGGGCCGGGCCCGGCAGACCCTTCACACACTCCCTCTCCCAGCACTTTCGCAAGAGCAGCTGGTTCCCTTATTCTCCTCAGTGCCCCTCCTGCAGGGCCCCAGCCAGGACAGACCAAATGCAGCACCTCCCTCAGGGCTCCTGGAGCCCCCTCTCCCCGGGCCTTTGTCTGACACTCTGCCCCCTCTCCCGCTCCCTTTCGCACCACCCCAGGTGCCCGACCGCATGTCTGCCATCCCCCTGCTCTGACACCTTAAGAACATTCTGAGGGAGGCTTGGGTGAGGGGGCCAGCGAGTGCAAAACCCAGGCCATCCTACTTAATTCTGGCTCTCTCAGCTGGCACTTGGGTCTTAAGAGGTTAGTGCGGCAAGGGACGGGAATGTGGAAGCCACCTGGTCCGGTCTCCTTGTGGTGCAGTTGGAAAAACTGAGGCCCAGGTCATGGCAGGCTCCTGTGGCCAGCCAAGGAGAGAGACAGGTGGGTCACAGACTTAACATCTGGGAACTTTTGCTGTCCCCTGGCTCCTAGATGAGGAGATTGAGATTCAGATTAGGGAGCCGCCACCCATGGAGTTGGTGACTGTCTGGCTCCAATCTCCCAAATCAACAGCTGATCTCTGCTAAAGGCCTTTCCCTGTGACACCAGGAAGGGGTGCTGCCTGCTCCCCTCCTGAGGTCACAGTGCAAGCTGGAGGGAGGCAGGCAGTGTGAGGGTCTTCACCGCCTGCCAGACCTGCCTGGGAGCCTGTGGCGCCTCCTTAGGAGGTGGCAGGCGTTGAGTTGTGACAGACACACTGCTTACACTCACTTCTCTCCCTTGGTAGCCAGGCTCAGGGCCACTCCAAGCCCCAGAGATCCTGGGAACGAGGGCGGCGCAGGTCCACGGAGGGGGTGGGGGTGGGGGGCCAGAGGGTAATTAAGCTTGGGCCCTTTCTTCCCACAGACGGCCCTCAGCGCCTTTTTCCAGGAGACCAACATCCCCTATAGCCACCACCACCACCAGATGGTAAGTGTCCCTGCAGTCCCCGGGGTGCTAGGGGGCGCTCCTGGTATAGGGCAGGGGAAGGAAGCCGCCGTGGCTCTCTGCAGTGGAGAGGCCGCTGGCTCGCACTAGAGGGTCCTCCGGGGACATGGCCCGTGGGTCTGGAGCCCCCAGCTAGGGGACTGTCCTACAGAGCCAGATGCATCCAGGGAAGAGGCACAGAAGCTCCCAACGGTGGCTGGGTGTGTGTCTGCTCCTAGGAGGCAGTGGGAGGCCGGGGGCTCCCGGAAAGGGGTGCTCACCCCCCACTCTGTTCTTCCCCCCACAGATGTGCACTCCTGCCAACACCCCTGCCACGCCCCCCAACTTCCCCGATGCCCTCACCATGTTCTCCCGTCTCAAGGCTTCCGAGAGTTTCCACGGTGGCGGCAGTGGCAGCCCAATGGCCGCCACGGCCACGTCCCCCCCGCCGCACTTCCCCCACGCCGCCACCGGCAGCTTCGCGGCACCCAGCTGGCCGACCACGGCCTCGCCCCCAGGGGGGCCACAGCACCACCAGCCACAGCAGCCGCCCCTGTGGACTCCGGCACCCCCTTCCCCAGCGTCAGACTGGCCGCCCTTGGCCCCCCAACAGGCCGCCTCAGAACCGAGGGCCCACCCCGCCATGGAGGCGGAGAGATAAGGGAGGCCCCTCCCCCCTCCCGGAGGCCAGGACCCTGTGGGGCGGGGGAGAGGATGTCTCCGCGGGCCCCCTTCACCCTCCTCTGTCTGCACCCCCGTTCCCCGGAGCCCTGGAGGGGAGAGACCGGACCCTGGTGCCAGCACACAGGCCGCCCGCGCACGAACACGGAGGCGCAGGCCCGCGGCACCCAGCTTGCATGGATGTGGTTCAGAGTCGTCTTGGTGCTGGTGGACGGAACTTCAGAGAACAAGCAGCCTTCCCCAGAGGACTCGCTCGCCCTGCCCCACCCCAGGGGGCTGCGGAGAATCGCCACAGCAGCGGAGACTTGGCTGGCTCCTGCCTTGGAGCTCCTTGGGGGCCAGCAGGCCTAGATCCCCACCCTCGGGAATGCAGAGCCTTCTCCGCATGTGTGTGTGTAGCTGTGTATGTATTTATATGTATGTCGCTCCTCAAGACGCAACCTAGTTTACGGGGCAGCTGGACTTTGCATGTTAGAGTGAGCCCCCAAACCCCTTGCCCGCCACCCCTCTCCCCAGGGCCCCGCCCCTCTCTCCCACCCCCTTGTCAGCCAGCCTTGCTGTTCCCTGCAGAGAAAAGAATTGTGGGAAACTCCAGGACTCTTCCCACCCATTCCCCAGCGCTTGCCTGCTGGGGCTGCCTGCATGCCTCCCCCAGAGCCCGGGGGTACCTCACACCCTTTCCCTTCCCCCTTTTAACAAAAGAGAAGAAAAGAGTTCAAACTACCACCAGGCTTTGTGGTCTTGCCTCGTATCCTAAGCTTTGCTGCCGGCTGGCTCCATGTGGAGAGGCAGGGCACTGGCAGAGCCCAGACCCCACCCCCACCCCCACCCCCCCAAGTCCTGCCTGGCTCCACACTGCTGCTGTCTCTTGCTGTCTTTTCAACCATAACGTGGCTCTGGAATCTTCCTGCCCATCCAAGGTTCTTCCCAGGAAGTTCATTTCTGGCCAGTGTTCCCAGAATCCCAGCCCTCCTGCCCATCCTTCCCCTGTCCGGCTGGACTGATCCTGACCTCCAGGGCTAACAACTCCTTCCAGTCTTCTTGGGTTTCACATAAGGACCTTTTTTTGTGTGTCTTTAGGGCCCCAATGGCTGGCTGCAGGCTGCAGGCTGGACTCTCCAAGCCCAACCTCCAGCAAACATGCCTGGTAGGGCAGGGCCCTCCCCTGGGGAGCCGCAGACCACAGCGCCCGTGGTCAGATAGCAGGCTTCTGCGCAGAGCCAGTGGGGGCTCGTGACAGGAACAGGACAAGCCCAGGGCAGAGTCCAACCTGCAACTCAGACCTTTTGTCACTAAGGAGACCGGCAAACCAGGGAGAGCAGATGGGATCCCGGGCTGCTCCTGAGCTGGGCTGGGACAGACACCTGCTCTCACCCCAAGGGAGAAGCCAGGGATGCCCCACTCTGTCCCCTCCCCCTCCCCCCACAGCTGCCCACGCTGGGGGATACGGTTCCCGGGGCAGCCTCAGGCTTGCACCCCTTGTGAGGGACTGGGCTTTGGGGAAGGAGGGAGGCCACGGTCTCTGCCCAATCCTCAGTAGAGGCAGATCTCACTCCCTAACCTAGGATGGCCCACCTGGCGCCCAGCCCTTCAGGTGCCCCCTTCTGCGGATGATGACTGGGTTGGAGAGTGTCTTCTGTTGCAGAAGGTCTCCTGTTTGATGTCTCTGCACTCCTCACCGCAGTCCTGCCCTTGCGCCCAGGGATGAGGATGCTCCTGTGCCGGTGTTGCCACTGCTGCTCCCTGGCCTCCCCAGCTTTGTCTCCACCCTGCTGGACCCTGGACAGGCTCCTGGTTGACTGTACCCTCTGGGCGTCACTGAAGACTGACCACTGGGCCCCCGCCCAAGCTGTTGCTTAGGTCTTGGAGTTGTGTCCTCATCTTGAAACCCACCCTTCTAAGGGCCTTCCTCTTGAAGTCCAGAGGCGGGGGCACAGCTGTTTCTGGGGTGCGTGTGGGGAGGGTAGGGAGGGGTGGGATGGATAAGAGTGAGGACATCTTGGGCCCTCCTGAATCTTCGCTACCGCTGCTGCTGCTTCGCTCTTTTTGATGAGGGAAAATTCTCAGATAACTACCACACCCCCCTCAAGTGGTGGGAGAAATGCAGAGACAAGTACGTGTTTATGGGTTACCTGCTGCGGAGGGGTGAGTGCACCTGGGCTGCCCCAGGGAATGATGACTGTGTCAGAGGCACCAGAGAGCCAGGGCTCCATCTAGAATTTGCACTCCTGGAGACATGGGAGGCTCTACCCTGGGCGGCTACACAGTCTGGTCCCCAGACCAGCAGCACCACCTGGGAGCTTGTTAGAGGTGCAGGACCTCGAGCTCCACGTTGAGAAATGTTCCTCCACGACATCTCTACTCAGTGCTGATCTGTTGGAGGTGAGGTGCGTTTTTCTGTTCCTGGGGGACTACCATGGGCTGTGTCTGGAGGTCGCAGGTGGTCACCTCGGGCCAGAAAGGACTGGAAGTTCCTGTAGGCCCTGGCTTTCCAACCTGGGCACTGTGGACATTTGGGGCTGGCTCACCGTCTGCTGGGGGTGTCTTGTGCCCTGTGGGATATTGACCAGCATTTCGGCCCCTACCCGCTAGACGCCAGCAGCATCTCCCAGTTGTGACAACCAAAAACGTCTGTAGACATGGCAGAATGTCTCCTAGACCTGTGGTTCCCATGGTTGGCTGCACAGTAGAGCCTCCTGGGAGCTCCGTAAAAAGACAAACCATAGACTCCCAGACCCCACGGCATCAGAGTCTCGGGGGGGAAGGCTCGACGGTATAATTTTAAACGTTCCCCAGGCTATTGGTTGATCGGCTTGGGAATAAAAATTACTTAATCTTACATGTTGAAAGGGTGAACTTAACAGAGCGTCACAGCTGTTACTAAAACAGCTCCCAGGTGATTGGGATGCGGAGCCTCAGCGCGCCCCCCCCTCACAGCAACTGGGAGCCACCAGCCTTGTGACCCCCAAGTTTGTGGGGCGTGAAGGTCTCCTGGGTGCTTGAGACAACTGTTCTGGAGGAGAGCCCAGGAATTTGATTCTCCCTAAGTGCCTCAGCCAAGGTGGGTACCTGGGCAGGAGGGGGCAGAGAGCAGGGTTGGAGCTAGGGCCGGGGGCTCTAGTACTTTCCAGCAATGTAGAGGCCCCGCCAGGTGTGCCAGGATCCCCTGGTCTGAACATCCCCCTGGGCAAGGGAAACGCTGTAAAAGTGGGCCAAACTCAAAGGGGAGCCAGAGGTGGGAACAGAGAACCTGGAACCTTCTTCAACTTTCCCAAGCCTGGAAGCTCAGAAGCAAAGTCGAACGAGTCCGTAACCGTCTATTAACATGTTCAAAGTGTAAGTTGGCTGAAAAGCAAAGGTACTGGGTGCATGAGTGGAAGGGAACAGACACAGCCATCCTTGCCTGTCCACCTTGGCACCTCCTTGGACCTGGCCTTGTCACCTAAAAGCCCAGCATCTTCTGGGCATGGTCACCCCCTACCTGCCTGCCAGACTTGAGCTCAAATGACTGTTTCCAAAGTTCTGCTCTAAAAAACCCTGTCTGCATCCTTGAAGTTGCTTGAAAGGACAATTTGAGCTCCGAGTATCTCATTCCTGAAGAGTGGACGTGGCAGCACGTGGGATGGTCTAGCCTCCCCAGGTGATGAGCAGTGGGTGCATCTTTCCAGAATGCCGTTAAAGCACCTGGGCATGCTAATTTGGGGCTTTGCAAACCCATAGTCCCCTGACATGTGCAGCTTGGCTCAAACGATGCTCCATCTCTCTCAGGATGGCCTGCCGACATTTAACAATCACTGGAGTCTGCACAAAAAGTCTCACTTCTGGCCGATCTTGGAAATAAACAGCTGGCCCGGGTTCCCGCGAGGTCACAACGGGCTGAAGCTGACCATCAGAGGGGGGACCCAGCCAGCCTGCCTGTCATCAGTCAGCCCCCTCCACTGGCCACAGACGTGTGTCCAGTTCCTGTCTCCAAATCGGGATCTGGAGGGGATCTTGTTTTTCACCAGGAAGAGCTTCAGAAGTAAAAGCCCTGCTCCATGGGGACGGAGGGGGGCACCTGGTAGATGGACACGCTAAAACGCTTTCTGCGGGCAGGCAGGGCTCCTCCTTGAGACAGCCGAAAAAAGGGGCTTGTTCTTCGGATTCTCTCGGATGAAAGGGATGCTCCCGGGGTCTTCCCGGGGTTCTCTAAGAACATGTTGTGGCCGGCCGCAGGAAAGCATGCTGTCCCCAAGGCTGGCCCCCGAGCCCGGCAGTGGGCAGGGCTGCCACGGCCCTGGAGGTCTCTGAGGGGCTTTTACGTCAGGACTCCTCTGAGGACAGATGAGTGCTTTGAGGCTGGTTACTTCCCGGGGCCAGTGCTGGGGAGGCCGCCTGTGCCGGACAAAAGGAGATCTCTTGATGCGAGGTTCTTTGCAATTCCTGCCTTTGGGAAGGTCTCTGGTTGCTTAGCCACAGCTTATGTTTGGGCGATATGTGTTTCATAGGAGCCTTAGGAGAACTCCGCTCCTTTAGGGGAGGGGGGCGCTGGGTCCTCTCAGACCCACTCCCAGGCTGGCCAAGGGCGTGTCGGGGGCACAGCACGAGGTGCTGGGAACCCGATGGCAGCGATCTGCTCTGCTCTCGGGGGCCGTTTCTCCTCTTCTGGGGGATAAGAGCTGCACGTGTTGGTGGGGTCGTTTTCCGTGGATCCTGGGGAAGCCACGAGCAAGATGAGGGGGACTGCGAAAAGAAGCCTTTCTCTGGCGGTTGTGTGTTGGTTTGGTGGTTCTCTGCCTACAGCCCCCAGAACCGCAGCGAGTCGGGGGTCAAGCCAGGGACACCAGTGTGCGCTGATTTTAGTGGAGGAGGTCCCTGCACAGAAGGCCCGCCCTTCCAGCACCTCAGCTCTCCGCTGTTGGCGACTTGCCTTGGGAACCGGCTCCCGTTGGTTGTTTATACCTTAGAGTTACGGAGTTGGTCGTCTTTGGAAGGTAGAAACGTTCAGTGACCCTTTCACCTGCAGCGGTGGGCTGTGGGCCGTGTTGGGGGTGTAGGGTGGTCATCAGTCAGCATCTCCTTTCCAGCAGCCCCTCGAAGCAGGACCCTCCGCTTGGCAAGAGGCCTCTCTCTCCCCCTCCTGCCCAGCTCATTTTGCAGCCCCACACCAGGCCAGCCCGCATGACTGGCACGGTCGGTTCCCTTCCTCCTGGTCCTGGGTCCTGAGGGTGACTGGCCTGGCACAGCCCGGCACAGCCACTGGATCCCAGGCCAGGAACCATGTCCCCCTGGCAGAGGAGGAGGCTAAACCCAGGACCTCCTGAGATTCCCACTCTGCTGACCCCATCTTGGTTCTGTCTGCTCCCCAGGCACCTTTCCCTGCTGGCCTGGGGTGGCTACCTCCTGAGCACCTCCCTCCCAGTTCCCTGCAGGCCCCACCCTCTGGGGTTGGAAGAGGGGAGGGGCGAGGATTCTGCCTGCAGCTCCCATCTGGGACCAGACCAAAAGCTGGCTTGTTCCCCCACAACCCCTATGGGGGACAGGACTGTCATCCTCTGGCATCGCTCCCGGCTGGCTGCTGTTGGGCATCCCCACCTTCCAAAACACCGAGGAGCCTGTCGGGGGGCAAATGGTTACACCGTGACCTCCCTGGGCCTCACTCCTCAATGCCTGAGCTACAGGAACCAACTCAGGCACGATTCCCTCTGTAAATCTGAGAAATGGCTGGGAAGACAGCTTTGCGGGGGCCAGCGGGGATGGAGAGGAGGGTCTGAGAATCCTGCCTGTGTGGGTGCCTGAGGGTCAGGGCTGCAGGGGACAAGCCTGGCATGGGACGCTTTGCCTGAGTCCGGGCTGCACCTCTCTTTCCTGACGTGGGAGGTGATGGAAGTTGGGGACCTCATACCCGTGAGCAACACCCAAAGAGGACAGCTCCTGGCCGGGCACTGGAGAGCTGAGGCCTCCCTGAGCAAACCTGGGCCAATCACATCACTACCCCTGCCCCAGACCTCCGATCTTCCCAGAACACAGGGCTAGGGCAGGCTCAGGACACTTTGCCGTGGTGGGAAATGTGGCAGAGGCAAGAAGCTTTGCTGTTGATTGTCTGCTGGGACTCAGCCAGGGTGGTTCTGGCCAGCGGCTCTGGGAGGTTGACCTTGGGGTGGGGGCCTGAGTAGGGACCAGCAGGTCCACCCACCCACGTGGGGCAGACAAGGCCGCTCTCTGCAGGGGGTGCCAGGCCAGTCACCCTCATCCACGGTCAAAAAAGTGAAAGATTTTATTATGGGGAGAACGTGCCAAAAATACTCATCTGTGATACGGGGATGGGTGCAGGGTCCAGGACTGCACCAGCCGGTGCCCCCCAAGGTGTC
The DNA here is from genome assembly GCF_018350195.1 of Panthera tigris. Classification (NCBI taxonomy): domain Eukaryota; kingdom Metazoa; phylum Chordata; class Mammalia; order Carnivora; family Felidae; genus Panthera; species Panthera tigris. Next base: position 37,548,084 of record NC_056675.1, read on the forward strand.
TGGGACAGGTAAGTCACCTGGGTCAGGAAAAGCTTGGCCTCATTTAGACACAGTCCTTGGAGAAAGAAAAGAGAAGTCAGGGGCTGGGAGTGGTCACAGGTGAGGAGCTGGGGACACGGCCGGGAGACCATCAGGAAGGGGGCAGGCAGGCAGCATTCCCAGACTCTGATGGCCTCCAGGTCCAGGGCTCCCACTCCATGCCAGCACCCTGGCTCCCCAGAGCAGACCCTTGGGCAGCTCCCTCCCCCCACTCCCTTGCCCACTCAGCCACCCTCCCCAGGGCCTCCAGTGCATGGTGGGGTGGGGTGGGGGAGTCATGCCCCAAAACCATACAGGGAGAGATTGTGTAATGTGGAAGACGTGTCAGAAGTATGAAAAGCATAGTGGGCACAACTAGCCAGAGCCATGGAGTAGACAGGGAGAGGAAGAGAAGGGGAGAGGCAAGGAGGGCAAGCAAGCCGGGCGTGTACAATGCTGGAAGGCAGGTATGTGCCCTCTGCGGTCCCGGGCTGCCCGCTAAATTGCCAGATCAGGTCATCATGACCTCCCAGTCTGCTCCTCGCTCCACCAAGAGTATGGGCAGTCACCCCCAGGAAGAAACAGAAGGACGTCAAACAGGCGAGCGGGATTCTGGCCCTGGGGAAAGGGCAGTCCAGGGCGTTCCAGGGACCTCTGCTCCCAATTCCTCGAGGACTGGCCAAAACGTAAACATCAACAATCAGGTTTTAAAAATATCCAATCCATGACTATAATGACTGGTGGGAAGGATCAGCATGAAATACAAAAGGAGGCACACAGTCATATTTGGCTCCCATGAGAAAAGCAGTCTTGTCAGAAATAACGGCCCCCAAAGAAAACGTACGTCGGCAGTAGCTGTACTAGGAACTGATTCTGATAGAATCATTTCAGCAAAATAAAAAAGGAAAGTGATTGTTTTTAAAAGCATGTTAGCTGTTGTATTGAAGACTGGTCAAGGAATTATGTTGGCTCAGTGGAAAATTCAATCTAGAGAGCTGTGTTCTCCACGAAGTGCAGGATAAGAAAGAAGGATTGTGTTGTGTGCGTATGTATAGAGTTAAGGGGCGTCCGAGTCTTGATTTCAGCTCAGGTCATGATCTCGCGGTCATGAGATCAAGCCCTGCGTCAGGCTCTGAGCTGACCGTGGAGCCTGCTTGGGATACTCTCTCTCTGCCCCGCTTCCTCGCTCACTCTCTGTCTCTCTCTCAAATAAATAAACTTAAAAAAAAAAAAAACACAAACAAAAACAGCCACTGAGTCAAAATCAGTCCCTTATGGAGGCCTTTCACCCATGTCCAGGTCCCCTGCACCCTCCTCAGGCTGAGCTCAGGGCCCAGTCTCTGCCAGCAGGGGGAGAGGAGGGATGAAGGGAGGGGTGAGGGACGCAGGGCTCACGGGCTGGCAGGCTGCGTGCCGGCTCGGGACTCGAGGCGCAGAGGCCGTGTGTGCCGGGCAGGCCGCGGGACCTGCTGGGGGTCCCCCTGGGATGGCGTCAGTGGCGGCAGCAGGGGCAGGGGCGGCAGCGATGGAGGCCGAGCTGGCATCGGAGGCTGGGAGCCCGAGGTGGCTGAGCACACACCCTTGCGGGGGTGCAGGCCTGAGAGAGGCAGGAGAGACGATGCTGTGTCCCAGCAACAATCACGGGCAGGCGGTGGGGGAGTGGGGGGGGTGGGGGGGAGGGGGTCGGCTGGCCTGATGGGTCATACCCATTAAGTAGACAAGACCGGAAGTGCTTTCCCATGGCTCACCCCATCCCAGACACACCCTAAAGTTCCCCCGGGGGTGACTCCAGATAAATGACGCCACAGTCGGATGCTCGAGTGCACATGAACGTGGAATCCAGGGTCAGGGTTGCGGTGCCTCAGCTCCGCACTGTGAGCTGGGAGAGTAGTGCACACCCACCCAACTGGGCCGAGGACGGCGTGGATGAGAAGGGAGAGAGCGCTGCACAGGCTGTAAAGCATCCGCAGGTGCCTGGTACGTGGTGATGGCAATCAGAGGAATCCCCCCAGCCCAGCTCGTGGGGCCCCAGGCAGAGAGGCCCAGGATGGTGAATGGGCCCCTCATCCCATCCCTGCAGCTAGGGGATAGACACCTGGTCTCGGCCGCCTGGATGGTGCTTGGCCAGGAAGCCCCGCTGAAGGGTAAACCAGGAGCCCAGATGGCTTGAAGCCATGGCCAGGGAGCTGGGTGCTTGGCAGGGGGATGGGACACCTGAGGGGACTTCTTGGACCCTGGCATACACAGAGCAGGTGAGAGACGGATGAGGTGGGTCAGGAGCGCCCCAGGCTGGGACGGGTGAGCCCCAGAGACCCTGCCAGGACCCCAGCTGGGCCAGGGTGTTCGGAGGGCAGGTACTCACGGGGGTAGATGGCACCAAACAAGGCACTCGGGCGTTCACGATCATACAGGCTTCGAGTTGGGGGATGCGGAACCTTCACAGCTTAGAGGAAAAGAAAGGAGAAGACAGAGGAATGGGTGAGGACTCTTGCAGAGTTCCGCCTGACCCCAGACTCCCCACTTGTCCTGCAAAGGCCCTTTCACCGTTTCCCAGACCTGTCCGCCTTCTGCACACACCTGCCCCTCAGCCTCTCTTTCGTGGAAGATCCCTCCTCCCACCCAGAGTTTCTCAAGGCGTAGATGTTCTCCCTGGGGCCAGACCACGGCCATCATGCCCCCACCCCCACCCTCTCATCCCTCACCTTGTGTGTGTGAATTTTTTTTTTTTTTTGAGATGTAATTCACACAACACACAGTAAGTAACCTCTGTGCCCAATGTGGAGCTCAAAATCACAGCCCCGAGATCAAGAGTCACATGCTCCACTGACTGAGCCAGCCAGGCGCCGCACAAAATTAACCATTTAAGCCAACAATTCAGTGACTTTAGCGCTCATTCACAATGGTGTGCGACAACCACCTCTAGCTAGTTCCAGAACATTTCATCCCACCAGAAGGAAACCCTGTGCCCATGAAATATTCATTTCCCTTCCTCCCTCCCCCAACCGCTGGCAGGCACGAATCCTCTTCTTGTCTCTGTGATATTCCTGTTCTGGACCTTTCACAGACCAGGGATTGTACAACATTTGGCCTCTAGGATCTGGCTCCGTCCTTCACTTTTGAACCCAACACATCTCCTTCTCCCTATCCAGCCAAGAATCCCCATGACTGGCCACCCAGACCAAAGGCTGCACAAGAAGAGGGACCCTCAGGGTGAGGATGCGGGTGAGGGGAGGGCCCCGGCCTGGCTCTCAGGACGAGTTACAGGCACCAAGCTCCTTCCCACGATGGACACCAGATTGTTCCTTCTGCCTGGACACCTGTGTCCTTCCTGGCTGTCCTGACAATTCCTGCTTTGTTAGCTCACCAGGGACTCCTCCCTGGCCATTCTCTCCCCAACTTCCGTGTTTCATCTTACTCAGTGAACTTTTTATCTATTTATATCCTATGGTCCTTCATAGAGTAAGAACTCTAAGGGGGCAGTAACTTTATTTTGACCACATTGGGTCTCCCCAGTGGTATCTAAAATATGCCTGACACCAAGAAGGGCTCAGGAATGACCAAATGAATGACCAGGACCATGTGGCAGCAGGATGTGCTCTGTGGACCTCCCTTTTAAGAAAGAATTCACTTTATACCATATGTTTTCACTCTTATGTGGATCCTGAGAAACTTAACAGAAGACCATGGGGGAGGGGAAGGAAAAAAAAAAAAGAGAGGGAGGGAGCCAAACCATAAGAGACTCTTAAAAACTGAGAATAAACTGAGGGCTGATGGGGGGGTGGGAGGGAGGGGAAAGTGGGTGATGGGCATTGAGGAGGGCACCTGTTGGGATGAGCACTGGGTGTTGTATGAAAACAATTTGACAATAAATTTCTTATTAAAATAAATAAATAAATAAGAAATAACCCAGGTCAAAAAAAGAAAAGAAAAGAAAAGAAAAGAAAAGAAAAGAAAAGAAAAGAAAAGAAAAGAAAAGAAAAGACTCACTTTATAGCAGGCTTTCAACAACAGCCAAACCATGGAAAGAGCCCAAATGTCCATCAACTGATGAATGGGTAAAGAAGATGTGGTTTTTCTATACAATGGAATACTACTTGGCAATGGGAAAGAATGAAATCCTTCCATTTGCAGCAATGTGGATGGAACTGGAGGGTCTTATGCTGAGTGAAATATGTCAGTCAGAGAAAGACAGATACGATAGGTTTTTACTCACATGTGGAACCTGAGAAACTTACCAGAAAACCATGGGGGAAGGGAAGGGGAAAAATAGTTTCAAACAGGGAGGGAGGCAAACTCATAAGAGACTCTTAAACACAGAGAACAAACAGAGTTGATGGGAGGGGGTGGAAGGAGAAAGGGGAAAATGGGTGATGGGCATTGAGGAGGGCACTTGTTGGGATGAGCACTGGGTATTGTACGTAAAGCGATGAATCATGGGAATCTACTCTGGAAACCAAGAGCATGCTATACACACTGTATGTTAGCCAGCTTGACAATAAATTATATGAAAGAAGGAAGAGAGAGAGAGAGAGAGAGAGAGGGAAGGAAGGAAGGAAGGAAGGAAGGAAGGAAGGAAGGAAGGAAGGAAGGAAGGAAGGAAGGAAAGAAGGAAGGAAGGAAGAAAAAAAAACCAACTCACTGTTCAGCTGCAGGGGTACAGGGAGCCAAGAGCCTCCAGCTGTTAGCACCTCAGGGGCTGTTAGCACCTCAAGCCAAAGACGGAGCACAGGGCCTGGCCACTGGGGGTCTCTGCTTGCTTCCTCCCTTTCCTCCCTCCTCTTTGTTAACCACCCCACCCCCAAACCTCTTGCATTCCTAACTATGTCTTAAGGTCTGTATCTACTGTTCCTTGAACCTGTACTAAGAACTAACTCCAGTGTGTTTTGTGGGTTCTGCGTAAAAGCAAATGCCCAATCAAGGGGGGCTCCCAGGCCCCCGTTCTGATCACCCGGTGGCACCTGGATCCGTCCACAGGTCTCAGGCGGGACCAGCCAACCAGCCAACCAGTGAGACTGTCACATTGCTTCCCTCCAAGGTGAGGGATGTGGGCCCAGGGCCCAGGTTTGAAATCGAGACCCAGCGAGGCTTGGAAACAGGGTTCTGACCCAGCACTCTCCCTGAGGTCTTACTGATGCCCTGGATTCTGTAGGTCAGAATTCAAACTCGCCATCTGACCCCAACACCTGCTCCTTCTGGGCCCTCCTCTGTGGCTTTTCCACCTCTGCATAAGCCAGAAGCTGAGGAGCCGTGAGGCTCTCAACAGGAGGGGACCCTGAGCTCTGGCAGATGAGACAGATTCTCCAGGGCTTGGAGGCAGATGCACAGCCTGGGCAGAGGTGGGAGACAGCTGGGCTCACTGAGAGAAAAGCAAACAGTTCTGAGATGCTGAAGGGAGGGGCATACAGGGGACAAGCCCCCCCACCCCCCACCCCCCACCACAGATCAGCCAAGGAGCCTGACTCTGGGGGCAATGCCCCTGAGATGTCCCTGTTCCAATCCCCAAAACCTGTGACTGTGTCACCTGACTTGGCAGAGGGGGACTTGGCAGATGTGATCGAGTTAAGGATCTCAAGACAGAGAGTATTCTGAATGATCCAGGTGACCCAATGGAATCACGAGGTTCTAAAGAGGAAGGCTGGAGGGTCAGAGTCAGAGAAGGGGAGGTAAGGACGGAGAGACACATCTTGAGCTGGAGGAAGGGGCTACAAGACAAGAAATGGGGTGAAAACGGTAAGGAAATGGTCTCCCCTAGAGCCTCAGAAGGAACTAGACCTGCTGATCCCTTGATTTTAGCCCTGTGATACTCATTTCAGATTGCTGATCTCCTGAACTAAGATAAAATAAATGTGGGTTGTTTTAAGCCACTCGGTTGGGGTAATTTGTTACAGCATCCATAGGAAACTCCTACCAACAGGTTCTGAGCTGGGGAGGGGCCCGGTCACTGTGCGTGTTTTAGGCAGTTCACCCAAAGCTGGTGAGGAGGGCTGAGGCTGGTGACGCCCCCCTGCCTGCCTCCTCCTACGTCCTGAGTCCTGCCTGAACTTAGCCTTCCTTCCAGGGCACTTCTTCAAAAGTCAAGCCTGAGAACCACTAGCCTCGGCACGTCCACCACCCTCCTATGGGGACACGGCTCACTGGGGACTGAATGGGTGTTCCTCTGCCCCGGCCTGAGCTCCTGACTCAGTGCAAGCACCTGGAGGGCACAGGCTGGCCAGATGCCCTTCAGTGGCCCCCAGCTGGCAAAGAGCTGAGTAAATGGCAGGGCACACTGGACAGTGATATGAACAGACTAATGCATCTGGGGCCAGGCTGGAGGGGCATACAGGGGAGGGGCAGGGCTCACGCTGGCTCATTTAGGTTTAGATACTGAGTCCGTTTTGGATTAGAATGTTCTTTTGAGTAAATAAATGAGTGATAAGAGCAATCTGGTCAAAAGATCTGGCCACAGGCGGGTTTCGAACCAGCTTCTAAAAGTAGTTAGACTTTGTTGTCCCCAAGCAGAACAAAGCAGTTGAGGTGTCCTTTGATTCAGTCCTACTTTGCTGCGTGGGTCTCAAGAATGACTGAGCCATGGGGAGGGAAGCCCTGCCCTCTGGGTGACAGCCCAGGGGAGGTAGGTGGAGACGGGCCCTGTCTAGTGCCTGAGTGGAGATAAGGGCTCCCCCACCTTCCGGCAAGCGGCTCTCACCTGCTCGTTGGTGCAATGCCTCACTGGGTTTTTGCCAGCTGAAAGGAGACGGTGCAGGCCTGGCAAGAACTCAGGGCTCATTAAATATTAGCCACCGTGGTTATTACCCTGCCCGGTGACCCCTGAAGCTTAGCCTGAGTGCCCTCCCAACAGCAGCCACTGCTGGGGGGTTGAGGCTTGTCCAGGGGGAGCCGGACCCATGCCGGGGGAATGCAGGGCTCAGATGGTGTCCTGACCTCCTGGGCCAGCGCAGGGACCTGTAGTGTGTTGAATGGTGGTCCCCAAAGAGATACGCTCCCCAGAACCTAGGAATGTAACCTTATTCGGAGAAAGGGTCTTTGCAGATGTAATTAAGGATCTCGACATGAGCTCATCCCAGGTTAAGGTGGGCCCTAAACCCGATGACAAATGTCCTTCCAGGAGAAAAGGAGAAAACACAGGGATTAGGCCACAAGAAGACGGAGGCAGATGCTGGAGGGACACGGCCATGAGCCAAGTTACGTATGGAGCCACTAGGAGCTGGAAGACGCAGGTAGAAGCCTCCCCGGAGCCCTGTTGTGGCCATTTGTTGCATGTGTCCCAGGACACTAACGCGGGCTCTTCTTTGCCCAGCATTCCCAATAAAACAGTCCCATTTCCTTTTCTTGCATACCTGGTATTTAGTCCTCAAGTCAATGGGGACAAAGCAGGGTGAGGAAGAATACCATGGGCAGAATTTAACCCTCCAGCCACTTTGGGACTCCAGGGTTCCTCTGCAATGGAGAAGTGTATGGCTCTTCCGGAAGGAGAAAACCCTGAAGAGTGGTGCAGAGGAGGTACCCCTTCTAGCACTGCCGGCCCATGGCTGGAGCTGAGGCCTGGAGCCCCAGGTAGGAGCCAGCTGGAGCAGGGGCTGTGATGCTGCAGCAATCAGAGTGACTGATCCATGTGTCCCCACCTAACCCAATCCTCACCTACCTGGGACATTAGGACACAGGCCTCCAGTGTCTATGCATATCTCTTCATCATGCCCAACCCCTTCCCAGTCTCCATACCGCAGGGAGACTCACCTTCCTGACTCCCAATCGTGCCTGGCTTCTCCCCACCGCGGGCCTTTGCACCTGCTATTCCCCCCCACCTGGACCACTTTCTTCCCACCCGACCCCTTCATCCAGCTTACCCTATTCCCTCATCAGATGCCTCTCCTTGGACTGGCATTCTCCTCACAACCCTCCCATCCCCAGCCCAGCATCCTTCTTGGGGAGGCCATCTGGCACCCCTCCCTAGGCCAGCATCCTTTGTCACCAGGGCGCTCCCCTCTGGTCAGCTATTCATTGCTATTGCTAACAATGGATCTTCCCCTTCAGGTTATTTGCTTACATTCTGTTTCTCCCACTCATGTGGAGACCCCGAGCAGCCCATCTTTCTTTGCTCCCCACTGCCTCTCCGGTGACCGGTGCAGCACCTGGCATATAGCAGGGCTCCGTTTTTTCAAGTAGCTGTGTGAAGGCCTCCTGCCACTTGAAGATCCCCAAGTCAGGGATGGGGCCAGCTCTGAGCCCCACCTGCACCTCCTCATGCTGCCCAGCAAAGCCAGGACATTGAGGGTGGGGGCTCCCCGGAAGGCCTGATACCCCTCACCTGCCAGCTCCTTCTCCACGCCCGTCGAAGGCCGTGCCCCATCCTGGTTGATCATTCGGCCCTTGTACAGGATCCCGTCCACTCCCAGAATGTCCACCTCGGCCTGTTAGATGGCCCGGGCCCCAGATCAGGGAGAGTCCTTGCCTGCCTCTCCAGGACACACAGAGGCCAGGCAGAGCACGGCCTCCCCCGGGGGGTCACCCATGCCCAGGGATTCTGCCGCACTCACTGTGTCATAGTCCAACACCTCAGGGTCCCCGTAGGGGTAGAATGTTGACAAGTCATAGGACTTGAACTTGAGGTTAGCATCATTGCCGGGGCCGTCGCCCCAGTCCTGCTGGGGTCCCAGCGCATCCAGACTCCTGTCCTGGTCTTCAAGATCCTGAAGCTGCTGTAGCTGCTGGTGTTCCCTGGGGTAGGACAGGTAGGACAGCAGCTGCTGGGAGACCCCTCTGCCCCAGAGGAGCAGCAGGGTGGGCCCAAGGGCCTGACCAATAGCAAGACAAGATTGGAATTTCTTCCAGCTTGAGTTTGAGGGGCCACTATGGGCTGGCGAGTGGATATGGACAGGCACAGTTGGGGCAGACGGGAAAAATCGAGTCCTGTGCTCCCCCAGATCCCACCTACCCCTGGGACCCCAGTCTGGCCTGCCAATGGAAGGCTTTGAACCTTTGATCTCAAGAAGGAATCAGGCACGGGAAGGTGGGGGGTGTCAGGCACAGGCCCCCCCCCCATGGCCCTCCCCTTTACATGGCTGTGATAGTTGTTCAGCCATCATTTCCCCACCTGGGCAGGTGGCTAAGTTATCTGAGCCTCAGTTTCTTCAACTATGAAGTGGGGTGATGACAGAATACACCTCAAAGGGAAGGCTTGAGGATTCACTGAGGTCAGGTATGCCCAAGCGCTCAGTGCAGTGCCCGCCTGGCCACACCAAGCCTGAGGCCACGGTCCTCGCTTATTTCCTCCAGCTGGAAGCAGGCACCTCAATTCTAGCTCATAAGAGTCATGAGACTTAAATGAGAACCCTTCCCCAGTCGTCTCGGCCCGTAATAGATGCCCAGTAAATAAGCCCATCCCTCTCTGCGATTCTCTCCCAGGCCATCTGCTGCCCCAGCCACGGCTGTCCCAAAACAGCTCCCTTGCAGATGGCTGACAATGCCCTGGGACCACCTTTGGATCCCAGGACTGGAGCTGACGTGTCTGCAGGGCTCCCGGGCCCCTGAGGACCCCCTCTATGGGACAGACCCCCAGCCCGCTCACCTCATCCGTTGCCGCTGCAGGTACTCATAGCTGTTGGCACTGGCGGGGCGCAGCCGCGAGAGGAGGTGGGCTTTGCGGATGGTGATGAGTTGCCTGTTGGGGACAAGAGTTAAGTGGGAGGTACAAGTGGCCAGCAGATGGCCCCGGGCTCCCTCCTTCAGGAAGCCCTCCCTTAAACCCAGCCGTCAAGTTTATTTATTGATTTTGAGAGAGAGAGAGAGAGCGAGAGAGCGTGAGCATGTATAAACAGGGGAGGGGCAGAGAGTGAGGGAGACAGAGGATCTCACACGGGCTCCATGATGTCAACGCAGAGCCTGACGCAGGGCTTGAACCTACAAACTGTGAGATCGTGACCTGAGCTGAGACCAAGAGCCGGATGCTTTACCGCCCTGAGCCACCCAGGCACCTCAAATCCAGCCTACTTTCTAGAGACATCTGCAGCATGGGGCCACTGCACAAGGGCTCTGAAGAGCCCCAGTGATCTTTGAGATGTCATAAAGAACAACTGTTCTGATTATAAAACTAAAAACCAGAATAGGTAAATCCTTGAAACAGAGAAGTTGGTGGAAGTGCTCTGTTGCCAGCCGGAGTGGCGGTTACACAATATTGTCAATACACTAAATGCCACTGGCCTGTTCTATCTAAAATGATTGATTTGTGCTATGTGTATTTTACCTAAACAACAACAAAAATGAAAACAAAGTAAAATATCAGCTTTCTGGGCAGCGGGAACTGTTCTACACTTTGATCTGAGAGATGGTTATAAAGGTGTATTCACACATACAAATTCACCAAGTTGCACCAAAAACATTCATATACTTTACCATATTATTTAAGCCACAATAACATCTTATATTTTATAAGGTATCTTTAAAAAAAATCTTAAAAAAATTTTTTTTAATGTTTTATTTTTGAGAAATTGAGAGAGAGAGAGAGAGAGAGAGAGAGAGAGACAGAGGCGAGTGGGGGAGGGGCAGAGAGAGAGGGACACAGAAACCGGAGCAGGCTCCAGGTTCTGAGCTGTCAGCACAGAGCCCGACGCGGGGCTCAAACTCATGGATTGTGAGATCATGACCCGAGCCGAAGTCGGATGCCTAACCAACTGAGCCACCCAGGTGCCCCTAAGGTATCTTTTTATTTTTTTTTAAATTTTTATTTATTTATTTATTTTTTGCGTTTATTTATTTTTGAGACAGAGAGAGACAGAGCATGAACGGGGGAGGGTCAGAGAGAGAGGGAGACACAGAATCTGAAACAGGCTCCAGGCTCTGAGCTGTCAGCACAGAGCCCGATGCGGGGCTCGAACTCACGGACTGAGAGATCATGACCTGAGCCGAAGTCGGCCACCCAACCAACTGAGCCACCCAGGCGCCCCCTAAGGTATCTTTTTAAAGAAATGTTTATTTATTTAAATAGAGAGAGAATGGGAGTGGGGGAGGAGCAGAGAGAAACAGAGAGGGAGAGAGAGAATTCCAAGCAGGCTCCACAGTGTCAGCCCAACACGGGGCTTGATCCCACAAACCATGAGATCATGACCTGAGCCAAAGTTGGATGCTTAGCCAACTGAGTCATCCAGACGCCCCCTGAATTGTTCACTTGAAGATGGTTTATGTTATGTGAATCTCACCTCAATAAACAAAAGTTTTAGACTCTAAAAATACATGCAACGAAGTCCCACAAAGTTCAGCTTTTCCCCACTTTCCTTCCATCCTTTTGCTTTTGGAGCTGACCTTGACCCTGGCACACACGGGACACCAGGCAGGGCTGGCAAAGGAGGGGATGCCGGTGCTCCTGCCCAGGACAGGGAGCAAAGGACATGATGTGTACGGAATGGTGTATAGGGCCGGATGAACATCTAAATCATGTACCTACAACCCCCCCAGGGCAGGTAGGGCTGGGCGATTCTGGAGAATCCAGAAGAGAGGGGTTGGGCACAGACGCCCCCTGGTGGCGGTACTCACGGGCCAGTCATCATCTCCACGGGCCGGTCACAGGAGATGCATTTCACCGGCTCAAACAGTTTCCTGGAAGACAGCCGGCCATCAGCTGCTGCCCCGTGGGGAAGGCCTGTCTGTACCGCAGGGTCAGGACTTCCCTCCACACCCCACTCCCGCTGGCCTGGCCCAGCTCAAGTCTGCCCTGCTGGCCCCTGCAGATCCCCACCTGTGGCCACCTGCAGCAGTGGGGGACAAAGTGTGTGCAGCTTATGTGTCTGGCCCAAACATAATGGAGGTCTTTAAAACCAGGGTCCTTCTGGAAAGCTGCCCTTCACAGGGGATATTTGGAAGGATGAGGGGTCATCTTAGGACAGGAGACTGCCCCCCCAACATTGATTTCCTCTGCCTAGGACTCTCTCTAGATGGGGTGGGGGAAATGGTGACAGGCTCCAGTCCCAGATCCACCCAGGCTCCCTGTGAGGCCCTGCATGGCCCCTACCGTCCGTGAGCTTCAGTTTCCTCATTCACAGCAAAAGGGCTTTGGAGCAGATACATTCCTGGAGCCCCTCCGCCAGCCAAGACCAGAGATGCCCCCCTCGGGGGTGCCCTCAGCCCCATCCCACCCTCAACCCCCAAGCTGGGAAGCCCCACTCCTTCTCCCTGGGTCCACAGGTCTGGAATCCTTCCTTCCAGAATCTGCTGGGATACCCATCTCATTTCCTCTCTGGAGAGAGGGTATTGTCCCCAGCCTCTGGGAGGTGCACCCCCACCCAGGAGGGGCTCACTTCCTAAAGCCAGCAGCACTGTCAGGGTCAAATCGGAGGCCTTCAATCAGCAGCTTCCTGACTATTTTCCAGACCTCATCCACGTCTTTCTTCAGGTCATCCAAATCACTGTGGGCCAGCTGCACACAGCCAAAGGGAAGAAAAGAGGGTTTAGTCAACTAATTCACACCCCACCTTGCTCAAGAAAAGGATCTGCAGCAAAGTTACCCAATGTTGGGTAACAAGATTAAACAGCAAAAGCGAGGGGGTCAAGCAAAGGGGACACGATCAAGCTTAGGTTACGGTTCATACCCCTAACGCACACTGTTGCCGGAATGGAGCCGCAAAGTGAGCTCCCCAGTAGCCAAGGCAAAGAAATACTGCCAGTTACTGCCTCCAAAAGATAAAATCAACACTACTGCTCAACTGAGGCCCTCAGGCCCAAGACACATTTCTCCCAGCGGTCCCCAGGCCTGAGATTCACACATGCGACACATATTCACTGAGTATGAAGTATACTTACAACGGACCATGAGTGCAACCAGTTCTGGAACATCCTAATTACTCCCCAAAGAAACCCTGTACCCATTAGCGATGGCCCCTCGTTTCCCCCCAAACCCTCAGGTGTAGGCAACCACTGATCCCGTTCATGGCTGTGGATTTGCCTGTTTAGGATACTTCACATAAATAGAGTCACATCCTCTGTTGCCTTTGGTGTTTGGCTTTCACTCAGCACCATGTTTTCAAGGTTCATGGGTTATACCATGAATCAGGGCTTCATTTCTTTTTATGGCTGAATAATATCTCATTGTACCCACTGTACAGAGAGACCACAATTTGTTTATCCATTCACCCGCTGGCTATTATGAGTAATGCTTCTTTGAACATTTCTGTATGAGCTTTTGCGTGGACCTGTTTTCATTTCTGTTGGCTACAGGGGTTGGAAGTGCTGGGTTGTATAGGACTCGATATCTAACTTTCTGAGAAATTGCCAGACTGCTTTCCACGGGGGGACTTTTGAATTTTTAAGGTGTTCGTTCCAGGGGCAGCTGACTGGCTGGCTCAGTCGGTAGAGCGTCCGACCCTTGACTTCAGCTCAGGTCATGATCTCACAGTTTGAGTTCTAGCTCCACGTCAGGCTCTGCGTTGACAGTGTGAAACCACTTGGGATCCTTTCTCTCTCTCTCTCTCTCTCTCTCTCTCTCTCTCTCTCTCTGCCCCTTCCCTGCTCACATGCTCACACACTCTCTCTGTCTCAAAATAAACTTTCTGAAAAAAGATTTAAAAACTTGTACGTGTATGTTCACAGAAGCATTATTCATTATAGTCAAAGGTAGAGACAACCCGAGTGTCCATCAACAGATGAATGAATAAACAGAATGTGGTCTATCCGGCTGATGGAATATTGTTCAACCATGATAAAGAATGGGGAGTCTGATCCATAAATGAACCTTGAAACCATGATGCTAAGGTCAAGAAGCCAGTCACAAAAGGTCACAGGATGTATGATTCCACTTACATGAAATGTCCAGAATAGGCAAAGCCACAGAGACGGAAAGTAGCCCAGGGGTTGGCAGGGACTGGGGGCAGGGCGGGCTGGAAAGTGTCTGTATAAATGGGCACAGGCTTCTTTGTGGGGGATGGAAATATCTTAAATAGGGGAGGTGTTTGCACAACACTATAAATGTACTGAATGCCATGGATTTAGTCACTTCAAATGGTTAATTTTAGGTTGTGTGAGTTCTGTCACAATTAAAAATACAGGAAGAAAAGAAAAAGCACTTAAAACAAAAATTTATAAAGCTTTCTATTAGGAAGAAATTGAAACACCCAGAAAAGTGAAAAGACCAGAATCATTAACCCCCATACACCCACCATCCGGAGTCCATCATTCTTAACAGATTGCTACATCTGCCTTACTCTTTCGATGGGCTATCTTTTGAAAACTTACAAAGACCATGACACCTCACTCATGAATACTGTCGTACTCGTGAGGACATTTTCCTACGTGATACCCAATGCATGAACAGTAATTCCTGACTGTTCTCATTGCCAGCCCTTTTGTAGACTTGGCTCAATTGAACCAGGACACAAGCCAGGACTCCTCATGGACTGCACTGGGTTGTTTTGTCTCTGGAGACACTTTTCATCTAGAACAGTCTCTCTGTCTCCACTTTTTTTCCCACCCTATCATTGAATTACTGAAGAAAAATAGGTCAGTTGTTCTGTAGATGACTATAGTTCCTCTGGCTGCAATTCTACGTTGATTTGTGTGATTTTTAAGACAAATGTGTTTCCAGGGGCGCCTGGGTGGCTCAGTCGGTTAAGCGTCCGACTTTGGCTCTGGTCATGATCTCACGGTCCGTGAGTTCAAGCCCTGTGTCAGGCTCTGTGCTGTCAGCCTGGAACCCGGAGCCTGCTTCGGATTCTTTGTCTGTCTGTCTGTCTGTCTGTCTCTCTCTCTCTCTCTTTCTGCCACTGCCCTGTTCGCGCTCTCTCTCAAAAATAAATAAACATTTGGAAAAAAAAGAAAGACAAGGGCATCTCCATGAGAAACACATCCCATATCTGTTTTGATTGTTGTTATATCCCCAGTGACGAGCGTCATACGTGCCCAGCGCATAGCTGATGAATGAACATATCCTTGTTTTGTAGATGAGAAATCTGAGGCTCAGCGAGGTCGTAGCACTCGGGGCACGCTGCTGCTCAGAGGGGCTGCCTGATTCCGAGCCCACGCTCTCCTGGCCATACCAGCAGCCCCTGCTGCAGGAACCACACAGAAGTATAACTGTTGGTCTGACTGTGCCTGTCTCTCTACTGGATGGTACAAATCAAGGCATGTGACTCGTTAGCAACATTTATCACAGGTGGTCAGTAAAGGATGCATGGATAAATAAATTATCAGCAGACACCCCGCCCCATCCCACCCTGCCCCCTTGCTTGCCCAGGCATGAGAGTTATGGCAGTCAGTCTCCAAGATCCTCCCTGCTCACACCCTTTCACACGGGGTAGGGCTGGCCCGTGGAACGAGGCTACTACAGAGATGATGCGCCGTGGCTAAGTCATAGAAGCTGACGGAGCTTCCATTGCGCTCTCCTGGGCCACCTGCCCTGGGGACGTTGGCTGCCACTCTGTGAGAAGTCCGTGTGGTGAGGGAGTGAGGTGTCTCGCCAACGGCATCTTGACTGCAGCCTCACGGGAGACCCCGAGTCACTCAATTAAGCCGCTCCCCAATTCCCGAGCCTCGGCAACTGTAGAGCATTTGTCGTTTCAAGCTGTCACATTTCAGGGTCACTTGTTACACAGCAGGAGACGACTGCTGGGGGGTACTCACCTTGGTGCTCAGGTCCTTGCTCAGCTTTTCCTCAGCCTTCTTCCAGTCATTCTCGTGGGTCACGACCCTGAAGAGCATGCTCTGAATCATCTCGTTCAGCTCCATGGCCACCGTCTCCAGGTCAGCTCGGCTCGCCTTGCCTGCCAGGGTGCTCCTGTCGGCTTTCTGGGGACAGAGGGGACTCAGAGCGGCGGTGATGCTGGGGTGGCAGAAGGAGGAAGCTGGAGGGGGGCGGGATCAGACCACTCCGGTCCGTGTTTTCGAGTTTGGGACCCTGAACGCCTGGCCTTGGCTGAAATTCAACCTCGGGGTCTAATTGGCTCAGACACAGCTATCAGGTGTAAGCCAAGGTCTTCCCGTGATGGAGAAGATGCTGCCTGATTTTTAAGCGCAAGTAACAAACTGTCATTCACCCTGAGTCACTGAAAATAGGAGTTGATGGGACAACTTTGGGGAAGCTTCCCCAGCCCTTCTATACGATACAGGTGGAAGGAACCTGGGAGGCTCTCTGCCTGGTCTTGTCTTGTCTAGATGACCCCGATGCCCTGGGTGGGAGAGCTGGGCTCAGGATGCAGGGGCGGGAGGGGAGAGGAGTCTCTGATCACTCACCTCTTTCAACTCCTGCTCCATCACACTTTTGTCCACCTTGTGCATTTCGAGGTTTTTAATTTGAGCATGGACAATCTAAAAAAAATTTTTTTTACATTTATTTATTTTTGAGACGAAGAGACAGAGCACAGTGGGGGGGGGGGCAGAGAGAGAAGGAGACACAGAATCAAAGCAGGCTCCAGGCTCTGAGCCGTCAGCACAGAGCCTGACATGGGGCTCAAACTCATGAACTGTGAGATCTTGACCTGAGCCAAAGTTGGATCCTTAACCAACTGAGCCATCGGGGTGCCCTGAACCTAATTCTAATAAATGCCAAGTTCCACCATGTCCACCTTCCCCAAAGATGGGTCCCAAAGTCTAGAATGGGAAATGCAGGTGTGGAAGGAAGGTCCTGTTTTGGCCTCAAGTCATTGCTTCCTCTAACCCCACATCAGCAGGGATCCCTGACCTTTTGGAGTCATCAGGCCTGATGTTAATATTTAGATCTCCACTTGGCTCTTTCTAATTAAAATCTGGGAATAAAGAGGAGTGATTAGCTGGGACCTTCTAACTTCTACTGCTAGGATCACCTGTGTACTGAGTTGATTAATGTTCTCCCCAAAATTCGTGCCTACCCAGAACCCGTGAACGTGGCCTTGTTTGGAAATAGGGTCTTTGCAGATGTAATTGGTTAAGATGAGGTGATATCTGGGGCGCCTGGGTGGCTCCGGTGGTTGAGCGTCCGACTTCAGCTCAGGTCGTGATCTCACTGCTTGTGAGTTCAAGCCCCCATCAGGCTCTGTGCTGACAGCTCCGAACCTGGAGCCTGCTTCAGATTCTGTGTCTCCCTCCCTCTCGGCCCCTCCCGTGCTCACACTCTGTCTCTCTTTCTCTCTCAAAGATAAAATAATAAAACATTAAAAAAAAAAAAGATGAGATGATACTGGATCAGGGCAGGCCCTAAATCCATTGACTGGTGTCCTTATAAAGACGTGACGTGAAGACAGACACCTAGAGGGAACAGGCCATGTGACGACAGAGGCAGAGACTGGAGTGATGTGGCTACAAGACAAGGAACCCCTGGAGCCACCAGAAACTGGTCGAGGCAAGGATCCTCAGTCTGAGCAAGGCCCTGCCAACACCTTGCATTCTGGCTTTTGGCCTCCAGGGCTGTGACAGAATGCGTACCTAGTGTTTCAAGCTACCCAGTTTGCGATCATTTGTTACAGCAGCCACAGAAAACGAATACACCCAGTAAGTGGTATACTCACTGGCCGTCTTTTCGGTCTCCTCCTGCACCGAGCCACAACTCAGAATATGATGGTCTCTTCCAGGAGTGGTTCTGGAATGCAGCCTCTGGCTTATAAAAGACACTCATCCACTTGCAAAAGGCAAGTCACGTTTTCTACAAAGCCCGTGAGAAAGAGTTCTGCCCCCACTTATGTTCTCGCTTGGTTCTCAGTGGAAAACTCTCGGAGAGATGCACAGCAAGGGGATGGAAACATCTCCCTCCTGCTTGCGTGGTGGCGGTGTGGCTGCATGAACAGGCAGACGTGGACTGAGCTCTTAGACTTAAGACGTGGGCATTTTGGGGCGCCCGGGTGGCTCAGTCGGTTAAGCGTCCGACTTTGGCTCAAGCCATGATCTCCTGGTTCAGGAGTTCAAGCCCCACATGGGGCTCTGCACCAGTGGTGTGGAGCCTGCTTGGGATTCTCTCTCCCCCTCTCTGCCACCTCCCCCATTCGTGCTTACTCTCCCTAAATAAACAAGCAAATAAATAAATAACAACTTAAAAAAAAAAAAGGAAATATTTAGCGAAGCATGTGTTGTATACTAAGTCTGCTCCGGGTCTTTCCAGGGTTAACTTTTATAAGCAACTAATTCCTGTTGGCACAGGGGCTGGAAGGACAAAGGCTGCCTTGTTCCATTTGGCACTGTTTGGTCAGGCCTTGTCCTCTGGAGTTTCCCTCAAGTGACAGCTACTTGGAGGCAGACACTGTGCACAGGGCAGGGCAGGGTGCTGGCCACTCAGCAGACGTGCTGAACGGACAAGCTCCGGTCTCCATCAATATGTCCACAGGGCGTGGCGGCCCAGCCTCGCAGGAGGGCAGTGATAAGTAAGGGTCCAGAGTTGGCAGGAGATGAAGTCGTTCCTGACCTCGGTATTCGCAAAGGTCTGAGCCTGCAACCCCAGATACCCACAGCCCTCACCCGGGCTAGGAACTGGCTCCCTTTCCAGAAGTTCTTTTCCCCACCAAGTTGCCCTGTGTGTGTCCTAGCCTGGAACCTGCATGGGGGCGGGGGGGGGGGAGATGTGCCTTTTTCTTGTGCCCCCTACATCCTAGTGCACCCCACCAATAGCCCCCTGACTTGGATCAGAAGCCCCCATGGAAATTATATTGGGTGGTTCTGTTTGGGGTTTTGTCTCTTTCATTCTGGGGGAAGGTCCTGTCTTCCTGCTGGGAAGGACTTTGGGCCCTCCTCCAAAGCCTGGGGACACCTTGGAGACAAGGCACAGATGGGACTGGCCCTGAGGACCTTGGGGCCAGGGTCATCAGGCCAGTTGAGTCAGACCCTCCAGGCCCATGGGAGAGGGTGTCCAAGGGGGCCCCTACTAGGTGCTTGGTGTCTGTATGCACAATTGTCATGTCAGTAAGCCTGCCATTCTGGGAAGACCCACCGGTGCTGAGCTGGGTTAGGGGAAATGTTATGAACCTAACAGTTGGTGCAAGAAATGTCCTCACTCATTCGCTGATGTCTTCAGCACATGTTGAGTGTTGGCTGTGCTCCAGGCACCTTTCTGGGGGCGGGTGACCCAGGGGTCAACAACACAGATGTTGCCCAGGCCCTCTTGCTTATATGTTTGGGGGCGGAGGTGAGGGGGGGCCCAGATTTGTTGGTTTCAATTGAAGTGTAATTAATGCAAGATGAAATGCCAGTGCAGGGTCCCTGGTTCCCCTGCCTTGGGTGTAGCTGTGAACCCTTGAAAGGAGGGTCCAAACGTCCTAGTATGGAATCCTCCCCTACCTGCCCACCCAAACCCCCAGACTTGGGGTGCCTGGGTGGCTCAGTCAGTTGAGAATCTGACTTTGGCTCAGGTTATGATCTCACAGTCCATGAGTTCCAGCCCTGCATCGGGTTCTTTGCTGTCAGTGCAGAGCCTGCTTCGGATCCTCAGTTCCCCTCTCTCCCTGCCCCTCCCCATCTCTTGTGTGCATGCTCTTTCTCTGTCTCAAAAATAAAAAATAAAATATTTAAGAAAACCAAACAGACCTTCAAGTCACCCAGGCGAGTCTGGAGCTTTTCCACTGCCCTATCCAGCACGAGGTGGTGATCCTTTATTATCTCTATTTGGTGGCCCCAAATTCTTTCAAGTTCCTCCTCCTAAAAGGGGGGAGACACAGTCATGAAGCCCTCGGCATCGAAGGTCACCCTGGCAGGGAAGGGGCTTGAAGAGTGTACCAGGCCAGTGCCGAGAACCCTCGTTGGTGGGGGACCACATAGCCACGACCCACTGGGACTCCTGCACCTGCCAGGTCTGTCTCCTTTGCCCCACTCACTCCCCCAGGCCGCCTTTTAGCTACACAACAAATTCTGGTCCTGGGTCAGCAATTCAGCTGTCAGCCTGCCTCAAGCCACCATCCCCTAGTGTCTTTCTGCCCCAGGGCACTGACCTTCATCCTGGATCTCTGGAGGTTCCCAATCTTTTCCTGCAGTACGTCCACTGTCGTGCCGAGCTTAGAAGAGGCTCCCAGATTAGCTGAGGGCAAAGGAGGGGGTGGCTGTTAGGGGCAGAGATGGGGAAAGACCCTTCATCTAGGGCTCCACTTGCTTCTGCCAGGAGACGACCGAGGTGGCACTGGCCACCAGAAAGATACTGTGAGCCTGGGGCCTTCCAGGTCATTTACCTTTTCTAGTAGTCATTCTTTTCTTTTCTTTTTTTCTTTTTAAGTTTATTTATTCATTGGGAGGGGGAGAGAGAGAGCGTGAACAAGCGGGGGAGGGGCAGAGAGAGAGAGGGAGAGAATCCCAAGCAGGCTCTGTACTGTCAGTGCAAAGCCTGATGTGGGGCTTGAACTCATGAACCATGAGATCATAACTTGAGCCGAAGTCAGAGGCTTAACCAACTGAGCCACCCAGGCGCCCCTGAGTAGCTACAGTCTTTTAAAAAAAATCTTAAAATGGGCACCTGGGTGGCTCAGTTAAGTGTCTGACTTAGGCTCAGGTCATGGTCTCATCGTTTGGGAGTTTGAGCCCTGAATTGGGCTCTGTGCTGATAGTGTAGAGCCTGCTCGGGACTCTGACTCCCTCTTCTCCCTCTCTCTGTCCCTCGTCCACTCTCTTTTTCTCAACATAAATAAACTGTATTTAAAAAAATTTTTTTTAATGTTTATTTTTGAGAGAGAGACAGAGCATGAGCAGGGGAGGGGCAGAGAGAGGGAGACACAGAATCCAAAGCAGGCTCTGAATCGTCAGCACAGAGCCCAACGTGGGGCTCAAACTCATGAACCTGAAGATTATGACCTGAGCTGAAGTTGGATGCTTAACTGACTGAGTCACCCAGGTGCCCCTAAATACATTTTAAAAAAATATTAAAAGGAGCAGATAAAATTAATTTTGATATTTTATTTAACTCAATATATGATATAAAAGTATCATTTGAATATATGATACAAAATTATTGAGATGTTTTACATTCCTGTTTTCATCAAGGTTTCAATATCTGACATGCACTTCACCCTTGGAGTACACCTGCACTTGAACTTGCCCCATCTCAAGTGTCCAACAGCCACAAGTGCCTCCTGGTATTATATTAGACAGCACAGGCCTAGGAAGGCCTTTCTGGAGTTTATTCCAGTCTCAGAAAAGGCCCTGAGCTGGGATTCCTGGCTAGCTCAGTCAACAGATCAAGTCAGACTCTTGATCTCAGGGTTACGAATTCGAGCCCCACATTGGGTATAGAGATTACTTCTTTTTTTTTTTTAATTAAAAAAAATTTAATTTATTTTTGAGAGAGACAGAGACAGACTGCAAGTGGGTTGGGGCAGAGAGAGAGGGAGACACAGAAGCAGAAGCAGGCTCTGAGCTATCAGTACAAAGCCCGACGCAAGGCTCGAACTCACAAACCGTGAGACCATGACCTGAGCTGAAGTCAGACGCTCAACCGACTGAGCCACCCAGGCACCCCAGAGATTACTTTTAAAAAAATCTTCAAATAGGATAGGACAACAGGCCTCACAGTGGGTCCTCTGAGCCAGCAGCATCAGAATCAGATGCTGGGGGCACCTGGGTGGCTCAGTCAGTTAAGCAACCAACTTGGGCTTGGGTCATGATCTCACAATTCCATAAGGGGCTCTCTGCTCTCAGAGCAGAGCCCACTTCGGATCCTCAGTCCCCTCCCTTTCTCTGCCCCTCCCCTGCTTCTTGTGCTGTGCACACAAGTGCTCTCTTTCTCTCTCGCTCGCTCAAAAACAAATAAACATTAAAAAAAATCAGCTGCTGGAATGGGTCAGAAATGCAAATTCTTGGGCCCTGCTCAGACCACTGAGTCAGAAACCCCAGGGGTGGGGCCCAGCAGTCTGTGCTTTAACAAGTCTCCTGGGGATGCTGAGGAGACAAGGTTGAGAAGCAGTAGATGAGGCTACCCTGCCCTCCAGTCCCCTCAGTGAGCCTCTGTCCAGCATGGGCATAAAATGGGAGCACAAATCTGCAGGTACCACTGCCACCCACAAAGCTTCTGTGGTCTTTAAGGACACATTTGTTTGCCTGGCAGTGGCTCCTAATCTCAAACTGACCACTTCATCTGGGGCCTGTTCAGTGCTCTTGGACATTCTGGCTGATCCAGACTTATCAACACATCGTACAGTAGTGCTGTATCACATGGGCTGTCGAAAGGAAGTTTTCCAGAGTAATTGTGATGTGGGATTCTCCTTCTTCGGGGCCAACTTTAGACCCTAACCACCCCTCTCCCCTATGATAAGACCTCACTGTACATTCATGGTAAAAGAATAGACCAATAAGAGGCTAATGCTGAAGCCGAAGGAAAGAATGGCTAACGGTTAATACGGATTTTGCTGGGGGAGCTAAATGAAGGCGATGAGGGACTTCTCGGAGGCCGCTGGGAGGGCCTGAGCCCCTGCCACCTCCCCCGGAGCCAGGCAGAGCCTACCTAGATAAGTCAAGTGCTGCTGAAGGCTGGACGACAGCTGTACAAAATCTTCTTTCAGGGAGTCGTGTCTAATGGGCATCTGGGCTATGTGGCCCATGGAGTACCTGACAGCCTCCTTCTTGTCCTCGGTGGTCACGGCATTCTGGGCAGCCAGCATGGCCTGGGACAAGGCCCTACCGGGGGAGATGCTGGCAGCAGAGTATGGGGGATAGAAGACTTCGCTGTACCCCTGCAAGTCTTCTGCCTTGGTGTCCTCAGCCAAGGACACAGAGGCCAAGGCCCCACGGGAAGATCCTGCGCCCAGGATGTCTGCGAAGACCCCTAGGGGCCCAGATGCAGCCACGGATGTTGCTATGGTGGCCAACTTGGTGGCCGGGGCGTTTTTGATGGCCTTGGTGGCGGCCTCAGCTTGCCGGGCTGCCAATGTGGCGGCCTTTGCGTAGGAGGCGGCGGCGGCAGCCGCAATGGTGGCGGTGGTCTTCAACCGCTGAAGGGCAGATGGGGGAGCCTTGGGGGGTGCTGCTTTGGGGTCCTCAGCCCTGGGGGTCCTGGCCTGAGGAGCTGGCATGTCGTGGGATAAATATTCTTCTTGATTTTCTGAGACAGCCGGCAGCAGATGTACCTGTGCGTGGCTGGACTGTGACCACAGTGGACAGGGCCAAGCGGAGCCAAACTCCGTGGCTGGTGGGGGGGCCCTGAATCCCTGGGACTGTGCAGGCAGGAGGCCTGATGGGTCTGGGCCAAGCTGCAAGGAGCCCGAGACCCCAGAAGGCCAACTGCTAGCTCTGGACCAGCCTCTGGGAAGACGCCAGCCTGCTGGTGGTGTGGGCTGAAACCCTGGGGCAGGTGCAGGCCCAGAGACAGCCTCAGGGGCAAGGGCGGCCCCAGGTCTGAGGGCAGGCCCAGGTGCTAGTGGGAATCCAGGTGTCAGACTAGGCCCCAGCACAGGCCCTGGTGCAGGAGTGGGCTTAGACTGTGGCCTCCGCGTGGGCCCAGGCCCAGGCTCGGGCGCAGACCCAGGCTCGGGCCCAGGCTCAGGCTCGGGCGCAGACCCAGGCTCGGCCCCAGGCTCAGGCTCGGGCGCAGACCCAGGCTCGGGCCCAGGCTCAGGCTCGGGCGCAGACCCAGGCTTGGGCACTTGAGGCTGCCCCGGCCCCTGGGCCCCGGCGAGTAGAACAGCTTGGGCAGATTCCTCCTCCTGTAGCTCCTCCAGGATTTCGTAATGCCAGGCAGATTCCGGTAACCTGGGGCGTTCGGTGACCCCTGAGACCGGGACACGACGAACAGCTTCAGGGTACTCCGTGGTCTGGGGATGATCTGTCTTTGGGGGCTGATCCACAATCTGCAACAGCTCCGAATCATCAAACCGTAGTGAACTGGTTCCTTGTGTTAAAGTTCCCTGTGGACAGGGGTGAGGCTGGCCAGGGCTGCTCCAGGCCAGCTCAGCGGTCCCCCTGCCCGCTCCTGCACCCTCAGCTGCTGCCCCTCCGTTTCCCCCTTCACTCACGGGGCTGAACATGGCTTCATGGAGGCTGCTCCAGAGCACCATGTCCTCAGCTTTGGGGATGGTGAGGATCTTGCTCTGGAGAGAAACCTGGGGGACAGGGTTGGGAATGATGGGCGAGGCCCTCAGGTGGCTCCTTGGTCCATACTTACCTTTCCTGATTGTGTTCTCCTCCTTACCCCTCCCCCCACCCCCCAGCCCCCTGGGCCTGGAGGTCAGGGGACTCAGGAGGGAGGACAGCACCGAGGCCCTCACCACTTTCTTCTGCAGCACACTTATCTTCTGGGTCTGTCCTCTCAGATCCTCCAAGAAAGTATCCATTCTTTCTGGGTGCATCTGTCAAATGAGCCAAGTCTGTGGGCCTGCAGGTTCTGGTCCTGGCCCTGCTTCTCCCACAGCTCAAAGACAAGGACTTAGCTCTAGGTGACAGAATTGGAGAAGGAAGAACAGATCCCAAAGCAAAGTGCTTCCCGGGGAGTGGGAAAGGGGTAGAAGAGGGTTCCCTGGGAAAATAAGTTTGGAAAATGCTGGGCTTAAAAGGATTCAATGGGTTTCTGTACTGCAGAACTTCTCAGAGCCTTTAATGGGCAAAAGTACATTAAGAATCTCCAAGAGGTAGGCTGAGGAGGCATTTATTTTTCTCCACAGATTTGTCAAAGAAACCTTTTTAGTGCTTCGTGATGCCCTTTCTTCTCAGATGGGAGCTATTCGGACTGAGTTTTCACAAGTGCCATGACAATCAAATGTGTACAGTGACCTGTGAGTTGGGAATAATACACTAAACCATGCTGTCTGGGGACAAGTTGTAAAACCTCAGTCACAATACCAGCCTGCAGGAGTGGAGACCTGGCCTCTGAGCCCAGCTCTGACTCACCAGCTGTGACCTCATGCTTCAGGGATGCCGTGTCCTTCCACATCATGGTAAGGAGTTAGTATGCACCCGGATTGATGTCCTTGTGACTCCAAGGGGAGATAGACTGTATGCCTATGCTAGGTTTATTCCACTTTGCAGCGTGGACAGAGCTTTATAGAATAGGAAAAGCTGTAATCTTTCTGCTAAGTTGGTGGAATATAAGCCTGGAGTTACCAAGACTTAGGGAGTACCTGTCTGAGAATGAAGCCAGTCCAGAGGAAAGCATCAGTGACAGATGTTGATGTGGCATGAGCACCTAGATCTGGTTGTACCTGAAGGCAACTCTGGACATTTTAGTAAATGAGACACTACATTCTCTTATTTTGCCTAAGCCAGGATGAACTAGGTTTCTGTAACTTACAAATGGTCTCCTAACACAGCAGAGTGAGGAGCATGGTGGGAGCCACGGACAGTTTAGTGGCACGGGCTAGATGGGAGCCATGAAGAGTTTAGTGGGATGGGCTAAGTGGCTGGTCAATGTCAAACCCCTTCTCCTGCTCTCAGGGCTGTGTTCTTTGATTAAGAACAGGCTCCCTAGATTTACCTTGTCCCCCCCAACCATCTGAGGTCCAAGCAGCATGGCCAGACAGCATGGAGGATGCTAGAGAGGGTCTACCTTTTCAAGTATGTCCTTCAGTTTGTCCATATCCTTTCTGAGAGTTTCAGTGGAGACCTTGAGTGCATAAATGTCAGTGAGCAAATCCTGCAGAATCTTCACGGACTGAAGGGGAAGAAGAGGGGAAAATGTGAAGTTGGGTGTGGCTGGGGGGAAAGGTATGTAAAGTGCAGAAGCTCTTTGGTGATGCCCATGGTCTAAGAAGTCCTCTTGGCTCTACCAAGGCCCAGGCTGGAACATACTCAGAGGCTAGCATATGACACCAAAGTCAACAGTGCTGAGCTCCCAGGTGGTCTGGGTGGGAAGGAGGCAACTCTACATTTCAATGTATTCAGTAACCAGGAGTCCCTCATTAGGAAGCATCTCATGCCCTTTGGTGGGACATCAGCAAGGGAGTTATGATTGGATTTACATTTTAAAAGGGTCCCTCTGGCTGCATGTGTAGATTGGCTCCTGGAGGGTAAGGGAGAAAGCCAGAGGACCAGTGAGGAAACTTCCAGGCAAGAGCTGATGGGAACAGTGAGTGCTGGGATCATAGCTCAGCTCCATCACTCAGTGGGGCTGTTACTGCATCCTTCCAGGTTTTAGGATCCTCAATCATAAAATGAATATAAAAAATATGATGATGAAACAAAAATGTGATGATGTATTTAAAGGGCCCAGTGCATAGTTAGGCATTCAGCTAACAAAAATAACAAACAGCAAAATGGCAGAAATCCTTCTTATCAGTAATTACATTAAATGTAAATGGATTAAACTCCCATTTAAAAGGCAGATATTAGGGGCACCTGGGTGGCTCAGTCAGTTGAGGGTTCAACTTTGGTTCAGGTCATGATCTTGCATTTGTGGGTTCAAGCCCTGCATCGGGCTCTGTGCTGACAGCTCAGAGCCTGGAGTCTGCTTTGGATTCTGTGTCTCCCTCTCTCTCTGCCCCTTTCCTGTTCGCACTCTGTCTCTCAAAAAAAAAACATTAAAAAAAATTAAAGGCAGACATTAGGGGCATCTGGGTGGCTTAGTTGCTTAAGTGCTGACTCTTGGTATCAGCTCAGCCTCTCATGGTAGTGGGATGAGCCCCATGTTAGGCTCTGCACTAACAGAGAGAAGCCTGCTTGGGATTCTCTCTCTCAAAATAAATGAATAAACTTGAAAAAAAAAATAGGGGCACTTGGGCAGTTCAATTGGTTGAGTACCAACTCTTGATTTCTACTCAGGTCATGCTCTCATGCTTTGTGAATTCAAGCCTGCATCAGGATCTGTGCTGACAGTGTGGAGCCTGCTTGGAATTCTCTCTCTCCTTCTCTCTCTCTGCCTCTCCCCTGCTCACCACCTCTCTCTCTCTCTCTCTCTCTCTCTCTCTCAAAAATAAATAAATAAACATAAAAAAGAATAGTTGAGCTTTCAATACCCCATTTTCTTTTTTCTTTTTTTTTTAATTTTTTTTAACGTTTATTTATTTTTGAGACAGAGATAGACAGAGCATGAACGGGGGAGGGTCAGAGAGAGAGGGAGACACAGAATCTGAAACAGGCTCCAGGCTCTGAGCAGTCAACACAGAGCCCGATGTGGGGCTCGAACTCACATATCGCGAGACCTTGACCTGAGCCGAAGTCGGACGCTTAACCAACTGAGCCACCCAGGTGCCCCATCAATACCCCATTTTCAATAATGAATAAAACTAAAGAGGATCAGCAAGGAATTAGATTTGCACAACACTATAAACCAACTAGACATAACAGACACCTATAGGGCACTCCAGTCAACAATGGCAGAATACACATTCTTCCCAAGCATACACAGAACATTCTATAGGAGAGACCATATGCTAGTCCATAACACAAGTGTCAACACATTTTTTAAAGGACTGAAATCATGCAAAATGTGTACTCTGACTGCAATGGATTCAAATACATCAATAATAGAAGAAAGTATTAGAAATTTGCGAATAAATGGAAACCAAACAACACTCTTCTGAATAAGCAATGGGTCAAAGAAGAGATCACCAGGGAAATCAAAATCCAGTTTGAGATGAATTAAAATAAACACAGAACACACTAGAACTTATGGGATGCAGCTGAAGCCAGTCTTCAGACCCTGGAAAAAAGCAACGCAAAAAAACCAGAAGCAAGTAGAAAAAGTGAAGCAATAAAGAGTAAAGTGGGAACTAACGAGATAGAGAATAGAAAAATAAGAGAGGAAATCAATGAAACTAAACGCTGGTTCTTTGAAAACATCAACAAAGTTAGCAGATCTTAAGCGAGACTGACCAAGAAAAAAGGAGAAGAAATCAGAAATGCAGGAGGGAACATTACCCTACAGAAATAAAAAGAGAGGCACCTGCGTGGCTCAGTCAGTTAAGCATCTGACTCTTGATTTCAGCTCAGGTCGTGGTCTCGTGGTTCTTGAGTTTGAGCCCCGTGTCAGGCTCCGCACAGACAGTGCAGAATCCCACTGCTTGGGATTCTCTCGCATTCCTCTCTCTCTACCCCTCCTTTGCTCATGCTTTCTCTTTCTCTCTCAAAATAAATAAATAAACTTAAAAGAAATAAAAAGAATTATGAAGGACTACTGTGAACAACTGTAGGCCTACAAGTTAGTTACCTGGGTGGCTCAGTTGACTTTGGCTCAGGTCGTGATCTCATGGTTCATGAGTTCAAGTCCCACATCAGGTGAGCTCAAGCCCTACTTCAAGGGAACATGAGCCCTGCTTCAGTTGAGTCCTATTTCTGTCTCTCTCTCTCTCTCTCTCTCTCCCTCCCTCCCTCCCTCCATCCATCCCTCTCGTGGGATTCTCCCTCTCTCTTTTCTGCCCTTACTCAGTTGAGCCCTCTCTCTCTCAATAAAAAAAAAAAAAAGAAAGAAAGAAAGAAGAGAAAATTTGAATAGATCTAAGACAAGGGAACAGATTTGAAACACTGATTTAAAAAAATGAGAGAGAGAGACACCTGGGTGGCTCAGTCAGTTAAGCATCGGCTCTTGGTTTCAGCTCAGGTCATGATCTCACAGTTTATGAGTCCGAGCCCCTCATCAGGTTCTGCATTGGCAGTGCAAAGTCTGCTTGAGATTTTTTCTCTCTCTCTCCTTCTCTCTGCCCCTCCTGTGCCCTCTCTCTCTCTAAAAAACAAAAACAAAAACAAAAACAAAAAAAAAACAACTTAAAAAAAAAGAGACCCAGGCTGAGACGGCTTCACCATTCACCACTCACTTCTATCAACATTTAAAGGAGAATTAATACCACTTCTTTATAGTCTTTTCCAAAAAAATCAAAGAATTCCAGACTTATTCTATGAGGCCAATATTATTCAAGAATCTCAATAGGCATTTCTCCAAAGATGATATACAAATGGCCACTAAGCACATGAGAAAAGATGTTCAACATCATCAGTCATCAGGGAAAAACAAATCAAAACCACAATGAGATACCACTTCATACCCACTAGGATGGTTACAATCAAAAGTCAGCTAATAGTAAGTGTTGGTGAAGATGTACAAAAATTGGAACCTTCACATACTGTTGGTGGGAATGCGATATGGTGCAGCCACTTTAGGAAACAGTGTGGCAGTTCCTCATAAGATAGAACACAGAGTTACAAATGACCCAGCAGGTCTACTCCTAGGTATATATCTAATAGAAATGAAAACCTGTAGATGAGTGTTTATAGCAGCATTATTCATAACAGCTCCAAGTAGAAACAATCCCAATGTCAATCAACTGGCAGATACAAAAAACATGATATATTCACAATATGGAATATCATTCAGCCATAAAAAGGAACCTAGTACTGATTCCAAGGAAAATGAACCTCAGAAACAAGACGCTAACTAAAACAATCCAAACACAAAAGACAACACGTTGCATCATTCCGTTTATATGAAGCATATAGAATAGAAAAATTTACAAGACAGAGAGCAGATTAGTGGTTGCTTAGGGTTGGGGGGGTGGTTTGCAGCGGAGCCTGAGGGGATAGAGCGGTGACAAAGGGTACAGGGTTTCTTTTAGGGGGATGAAAATATTCTAAAATTGACTGTGGTGATGGGTGTACAATTCTATGAATAGACTAGAACCACTGAATTATACACTCTTAAAGGGGTGAACTGTATGGTATGTGATTTTTTTTAAGTTTATTTATTTATTTTGAGAGAGAGAGAGAGAGAGAGAGAGGGAGGGAGGGGCAGAGAGAGGGAGACAGAGAGAGTCCCAAGCAGCCTCTGCACTGGCAGCACAGAGCCCGATGCAGGGCTCGACTCATGAACCATGAGATCATGACCTGAGCTGAAACCAAGAGTGGGACGCTTAACTGACTGAGCCACCCAGGGGCCCCTGGTATGTGAATTTTATCACAATAAAGCTGACTGATAAATAAATAGCACCCCATGTTCTTGGATTAGAAGGCTTAATTCCCAAACTGATCTATAGATTAAGCTTAATCTTTATAAAAATGCCAGTTTGTTCTCTTTCATAGAAACTGACAGCTGGATCCTAAAATTCTTATGATAGTGCAAGGGACTCAGAATAGCCAAACAATCTCAAAAAAAAAAAAAAAAAAAAAAGCAAAGCTGGAAGACTCACACTTCCTGATTTCAAAACTTTCTGCAAAGCTATAGTAATCAAGACAGTGTGGTATTGGCATAAGAAAAGATACACAGGTCAGTAGAAGAGAAATGACAGTCCAGAAATAGTCACGTTTACAATAAGAATGCCAAAACAAATCAATAGGGGAAGAGCTGTCTTCAACAAACAGTACTGAACAGATGGATATCCACATACAAAAGAATGAACGACTCTTACCTCACACTGTATACAAACGTTAACTGAAAATGGCTCCTATGTCTCAATTTAAGAGACAAACAATAGACCATTTACTCTCATGTTGTAGAAGAAAACATAGCAGTAAATCTTCAAGACCTTGGCCAGGCCATGGTTTCTTAGATATGCCACCAAAAGCATAAGCGACAATCCATCAAAAAGCGTGACAAAAGAGATACATAAATTGTACTCCAGAAAAATTTAAAACTTTGCCTAGCAAAGGACACTGTCAAGAAAGTGAAGACAACTCACAGAATGATAGACAACATTTATAAATCACACACATGGCATCATATATGCAGAATATATAAAGAACTCTTAAACTCAACAAAAAGACAATCCAATTAAAATTGGTCAAGTAATCTGAATAGACATTTCTCCCAGGAGGAGTTATAAATGGCCGCTAGACACCTGAAAAAGATGCTCAGCACAGTCACCAGAAAAATGCAAATCAAAACCACAAGGTATATGCCCAAATGAAAACATATTCACAGGACAATGTATACACCATTGTTCATAGTGACCACTACTCCTGACAACCTACAGGTGGAAAAAACCAAATGTCCACCAATTGAGAAAAAAGTGTGGTCTATCCACTCAGTGGAATATCATTCGGCAATAAAAAAAAATACTGATACATGTGACAGCATGGATCAACCTTGAAGACATCATGGTAAGTGCAAGAGTGGGGCTCAAAAAGGAGCAGGAAGAAGAATGATAGCTAATGGTTAAGGGGGTTTTGGGGGGAGGTTGTAGGAAATGTCCTAAAATTGATTGTAATTGTTGCAGAACACTCACAGTGTTGAGCATACTAAAATCCCTGAACTGTACACTTTACTTTTTTTTTTTAATTTTTTTTAACGTTTATTTATTTTTGAGACAGAGAGAGACAGAGCATGAACAGGGGAGGGGCAGAGAGGGAGAGAGAGAATCTGAAACAGGCTCCAGGCTCTGAGCTGTCAGCACAGAGCCCGACGCGGGGCTCGAACTCACGGACCGCGAGATCATGACCTGAGCCGAAGTCGGACGCTTAACCGACCAAGCCACCCAGGCGCCCCTGTACACTTTACTTTTTAAAGATTTTTATTTTTAAGTGATCCTAACTTGGGGCTCAAACTTGCAACCCCAAGATCAAGAGTCACATGCTCTACCAACTGAGCCAGCCAGGCACTCCATGAACCATACACTCTAAATGGATGAATATTTTGGTATGCACATGAACATATGTATATCTCAATAAAAATGCAAAAAATAGCATTTTTGTTTAGAAAAAACTGGGGGAAATTTCAATACAGTCTATTGGATGGTATTTGGGAGTTGTTAATTTTGTCAGGAGTGGTAATGGTATTATAGGAAGGGTTTCACAAGTCTTTATCTGCTGTAGATGGAAAACATTTTTCAGGGAAATCTCTGAAGTCTAGATCTTACACCAGTGCAGGAATGCTTCCCTCTCCCCGGTCTCCCTGGAGGCAACCAGGGGCCTAAGTTATAAGTTACCTGAGCAGGAGTCATCCCCCCCCAACCCCCATCACACACACACACACACACACACACACACACACACACACACACACGCGTAGTCCAGGGCAAACCCAGAAAAGGTGGCAAACCCCAGAGCTTTGGGAAATGGGAAGGCAGGCTAACACCTGCCTTCCCTGCCTTTCCTTCCCTGCCTTTCCTTCCCAGGGAACAGCAATACAAAGGTACTTGCCAGCACCCTGAAGAGGTGCTGGCCACATAGAAAGTTCATTACTGTTATTGCAGTAACCTTGACCCTATTCTCTAAAACCCCAGAGTGTTTTCACACCTTTCAGCTTTGTTATGAAATTTTCAAACATTAACTTAAATTTAAAATCATTTTAGGGGCACCTGGCTGGCTCAATGGGCTAAGCATCTGACTCTTGGTTTTGGCTCAGATCATGATGTCACAGTGTTGTGAGTTTGAGCCCTGCATCAGGCTCTGCACTGGCTGTGCGGAGCCTGCTTGGGATTCTTTCTCTCTCTGCCTCTCCCCCACTGGCGCTGTCTCTACCTCTCTCAAAATAAATAAATCAACTTTATTTTTAAAAATAAATAAATTTAGGGGCGCCTGAGTGGCTCAGTCGGTTAAGCGTCTGACTTCAGCTCAGGTCACGATCTCACGGTCCATGAGTTCGAGCCCCGCGTCGGGCTCTGGGCTGATGGCCCAGAGCCCGGAGCCTGCTTCCGATTCTGTGTCTCCCTCTCTCTCTACCCCTCCCCCGTTCATGCTCTGTCTCTCTCTGTCTCAAAAATAAATAAACGTTAAAAAAAATTTTTTTTAAATAAATAAATAAATAAATAAATAAATAAATAAATAAATTTAAAATCATTTCAATTTGTGGGATCTGCATCAGGAGTTTTTCAGCGAGTCAAATGGGAAGGGAGTTTTGAAATCAGAAAAAGCAACAACAGGTTGTAGCAATCCCCACAGGGACCTCGACTTTATTTATGGAAACAGGGTCAGCCAGAACGGTATTTTGTTGTTGTTGTTGTTGTTGTTGTTGTTGTTGTTGTTGTTTTTCAGCAGGCTCCACCTGCAACATGGGGCTTGAAGTCATGACCCAAGAGATCCAGAGTGGCCTGCGCTACTTACTGACTGGAGGCAGCCATGCGCCCCCAGAATAGTCTAAATAAACAGCTGATGCGGTCTCTCCTTCTCTCCTGTGAGGCTAATGGCCAGGGGTTATCATCACAACTGTGATAACCGAGGTCTCAAGGACACAGTCAAGGACCTCCAGACTCAGCTTTTTAGAATCTGGCCGGGCTCATTGGCTCATTCCCGCGTTCACTTTCTAAAACTCACGTTCAGGGCCGGCGGCCGGGGAGATGCGGGCAGGGCCTTGGAGCCTGCAATTCTGGGAAAGCTCCGCAGGTGGGGCTGGCGCTCCAGCAGGCGCAGGAGGCCCCGGGTAAGAGCCTCCTGGGGGGGCTGCGGGGACAATACGCAGGGCGAGCAAGGGGAGCACAGTTTTCCTAACTCGGCAGTCCTCAAGGTGCGGGGCGGGAGGAGCGGGGCGGGGAGCGAGTTGGCTCGCAGCGGGCATTTGGCAGAGTCTGCAGGCAGTTTTGGTTGTCACCACGAGGGGGCACCTCTGGCACCTGGAGGGTGGAAGCCGAGGACGCTGCTTAACATCCCACAGCGCACAGGCTGACCCTCGCGAGGAAGAATTATCTGTGAGGGTGACGGCCGCTGCAATCTCAGCCTGCAGTGCCCGAGCCCCAAATCTGGCGTGCGCTAACCATGCCTGCAGAGCCCCTCAAACCTTCTCTCAAGAAGCCTCCTTGGTGCCGACCCTAGTTTTCTGGGCATCATTCACTCTGTCCGGGGTGGGTGCCAGGTCCAGCAGGCTTCTCTTTCCACACTTTGGGCCTTTGCACCTTGATAGGAGCTCGTAGAGGACAGCAGAGGACACCAATCCGGCCAGCCCCAGAGAAAGGGGGGGGGGGGAGGCAGGGGCAGGGGACGTGACCTGGACATCCACATGGTGTTTGGTCTGCGGGCCTGACTGGCTGGTGGTGCAGGTACTTAGGTAAGCAGCTTGCACCATCCCAGAACCAGTTACCATAGCAACCCCCTTGAGGGAGTAGGGTGGGGACCTTCGCTGCGGTAACCCCAAGCAACCTCAGCCAAGGCCAGGCCAGGGGGACGTTCTCTAATCCTAGATGCACAAATAGTCCTCTGAAGCCATGTTGGAGCCCGTCCAGCAGCGCCCTTCATGTGCTGGCTGGGTCACTCTGGGTACTGTGCATTCTAGAAACCGCCACCCACTAGGGCAAGCCAGGGACAGGCTGCTCGGACACTGTGTCCACCTCTCCAGCCTCCGAGGCCTCTGTAATCTACACTGGGGCACCCATTCAGCCTTCTTTGTCTCTGGCAACAATTCTCGTCTTAAAGTCTGTCTTGTCTGATAGGAGCAGTGTGACCACTCTAGCTCTTCTGATAACTGCTTGCATGGAGTACCTTTTTCCAAACTTTTATTTTCAACCTATTTGTCTTGAAATCTAAAATGTGTCTCCTGTAGACAGGGAATAGTTAGATCACGCCTTTTTTCTTTTAAGTGATTCTGCCAACCTCTGCTGTGTGTGTGTGTGTGTGTGTGTGTGTGTGTATGTGCGTGTGTGTGTGTGTGTGTGTGTTGTGTGTGTGTGTGTGTGTGTGGTAAAATGCACAGGATACCGAAACAAAATTAATTCAGTGGGGCATTTGGTACATTCACAAGGTTGGCAACTGTCTCCATGACCTACTTCTAGAACATTTTCATCACCCCGAAGAGAAACCCAATACCCATCAGCAGTCGCATCCCATAGTCACCACCTCCCAGCCCCTGGCAACCACTAATCTACTTTCTGTCTCAACGGACTTGCCTTTTCTGGATGTTTCATGGTTTCACTCATAGGTGGAATTTAAGAAACAAAACAGATGGGGGCACCTGGGTGGCTCAGTCAGTTAAGTATCTAACTTCAGCTCAGGTCATGATCTCGCCATTCCCAAGTTTGAGCCCTGCACCAGCAGGCTCTGTGCTGAGAGATCAGAGCCTGGAGCCTGCTTCAGATTCTGTGTCTACCTCTCTCTCTGCCCCGCCCCCTCACATTCTGTCTGTCTGTCTGTCTCTCTCTCAAAAATAAACAAACATTAAAAAAAATTTTTTTAGAGAAACAAAACAGATGAACGTAGGAGAAGAGAAGGGAAAAGTAACAGGGAGGCAAACCGTAAGAGACTCTTAAATACAGAGAACAAACTGAGGGTTGCTGGAGGGGAGGTGGGGAGGGGCAGGGGCTAAATGGGTGATGGGCATTAAGGAGGCCACTTGTTGGAATGAGCACTGGGTGTCATATGTAAGTGATGAATCACTAAATTCTACTCCTGAAACCAACACTACACTATATGTTAACTAACCTGGATAAGAAAGGAAAGGAAAGGAAAGGAAAGGAAAGGAAAGGAAAGGAAGAAAGAAAGAAAGAAAGAAAGAAAGAAAGAAAGAAAGAAAGAAAAAAGAGAAAAGAAAAGGAAAGAAAAGAAAAGAGAAGAAAAGAAAAGATGAAAGAAAAGAGACACAGAATCATGCACTATGTGGTCTTTGCATCTGGCTGCTTTACTTAGCATGAGATTTAACATTGGTCCGCATTGCCTTGCCTCTCAGCCCACCTTGGCCAGACTTCACCCTCTCCCTGTCCCTCAGGTCTCCCGGTGCCTGACTTCGCTGAGGTCACGGTGACCCCAGTTTCCCTGCTCAGTTCAAGTCTCTGGATAACGCTCCTAGTGACTGCTGCCTGGGCGCCCAGAATACCTCGAGCTCTGTCTAAGCACTTCCGACGCATTACCTTGTCTTGTACCAATCTTGAGGCAATCCTGGGAGGAGGAAACCATGATCATCCCCCACCCCCTGGTCCAGTGGGTAAGCAGCACCATGCTGAGCACCCCCACATTCTTATGCCCCTCACCTACCCCTCCCAGCTCTGGTTTGCGCCGGCAAATGAGGACATTTGCTAACACTGTGTGGCCCCAAGTGGGTTAAACTTCTCAGTGCCTCAATGCCTCACCTAAGCTGGGGGTGATCATCGCGCCTGTCTCCTGTGGGTGCTATGAAAATGAAAGGGGTTAACAGACGTAAGCCTCTAGCTCACCCGGAGCAGGGGAGTGCTCCTTCTACTGGTCATCTCCCTGGGCAGGGAGCCAAACAGAGCCTCAAGGGCAAAGGGGACAGTGAGGAGATGAGGGAATGGCAGAATCTGGTCTGTGTTTCTGAACTCTCTTCATCACCCGAAAAGGAGACCCCATAGCCGCTGGGCTATCTTTCCCCTTTCCCCCTTCCCCCAGCCCCTGCCAACCACCTGTTGGCTTCCTTTCTCTATGGATCTGCCTGTTTCAGACCACAGGTGGCCTTCTGTGTCTGGCTTCTCTCCTCAACGCTTGACAAAGGGTGCAAGCTTGGAGCTTTGGTTCTGCCTGACTCCAAAGCCCCATCCCCCCTGTTTGGTGGGGGAGAGCCCATCACAAGGGGCACAAAGGGAGAGGGAGAAGGAGCCTGGGTGGAGAGCAGGAAGGGCAGGAAGCTTCCGGAGGCCAGGTGGTTTACCTTTGCGATGGCTTCTTCATTGCTTTCCACCATCTTCCGGAGCTTTATCAGGTGCCACAGATCCTGGGCGGGCTTGCCCTTGCCCCGGCTGCCCTCCAGCAGCTGGGAAGTGGATGGCAGGTCCTGCAGCATGGCCAGCTGGCTCTCCATCTTGTCGATGCGGCTTACCACGTGGTCAAAGACGTTGCTGAGCCTCTTCATGGGGTGCAGGATGGGCTGGGCGTCTGCTTCCCGGGGCATGAACGCGGCCAGCGGGGTTTGGAGAAAGTCCTCGTCTCCCGAGAGGACCTTCTTGAGCTCAGCCAGGTGGATGTGCTCCAGGATGCCCTGGAGCAGGAGGTGCAGGGCCTTGAAGTTCACCACCCCGCACTGCGGGATGGCGATGTTGACCAGCTCAGAGAATGTGAGCGAGAAGCTCATTCTGCAAGGAGGGGAGGCTGGGCTGGGCTTCTGGGTGTCCATGGGGACAAGTGGTGGCTTTCAGGGGACACACGAGCTGTGCAGACAGGTCCTCAGAGGCCCAGGGAGGCTGCAGGTCATGGCGGTCAGAGAGAAAATGGCCTCTGTGCTGGCCGGAGCTCAGGTGAGAGCTTCTGGTTGCTAGGACACCAAAGAACGTGGGCAGGTCGGCGTGCTTCCGGGGGCCTGGAGCGGGGCACGGTGGGCGTTCAATGAAAAGTTGATGAGTGAACAGAAGGACGGTCAGCCTTTCATGTCAAGCCCTTCAGTTATGTAAGACCCATGACCCCTTCTAAGAAGCATGCAGTGAAGGTGATGGGGAGGAAGCTTGCTCTTCGGAAGCCTTTAGAATCAGGACAGGAAAACAGTTCTTGGAGTTAGGAGAAAAGAGGACGTAGAAAGGAGTCTGAAGAGCTAAGCTGGTCTCCAGACATGAGCCAAAGGCCCCACAGATGTTCAGGCTTCTGGTGGGGAGTGGGGATGGGGGTGGGAAGGGCAAGAGGCAGCTGGCTTTCCACAGGTCTGAACTCTGCATGGCCCTGCCCACCCCGGTGAGGACATCCCCACCAGGGTGAGGACACCCTTGCCAAACCTTGCTCTGCTCCCCGCTAGAGCCAGGGCTCCAGAAGCCCCCATGCCCCGAGGACACGGCTGTGAGCCAGCTGCCACTTGGGCTCCTATGTGGTCAGGCCCTGCTTGTGTCAATTCTTGGACAAGAATGCTCATCCTGGTCTCCTGGGGAAGTCTGCAGGGAAGGTCCTTGGCTTAACCCCAGGAGCCCCACTCCTGGCACGTCCCTGGCACACAACACACGCTGCTTCTGCACAGTGCACGGCATGAGCCCTGCTCAGGGGTATAGTTGGCTGAGGGGCGGTCTCCCCCAGCTTCCCCACAAAGGGTGGAGCACCTGTCCACTCTGGGTTCATGGAGATGTGTGCATGTCTCTTTCTCAACAGCTGTGGGACCTTGTGCAAATGACTTAACCTCTCTGAGTCTCCGCTTCCCGCCGCCTAATTGGAAACAAAACCTTCCATGTGAGGT
Source organism: Panthera tigris (assembly GCF_018350195.1). NCBI lineage: Eukaryota > Metazoa > Chordata > Mammalia > Carnivora > Felidae > Panthera > Panthera tigris. The sequence goes on from NC_056675.1 coordinate 37,585,897, forward strand.
TGCCGAGGGGAGGGGCAGTGTGTGTGTGTGTGTGTGTGTGTGTGTGCACACACGTGCAGCAATAACACACGTGAAGTGCCAGCCACTATGACTCAAAAGAATTCCTCTCCCTCAGAACTGACCTGATATTTCACTCTTGCCAGTCAATGATCATGGCTCAGTCAGGTGAGCATCCAACTTCCACTCAGGTCATGATCACAATTCATGAGTTCGAGCCCCGTGTCGGTTCTCTGCTGTCAGCACCAACCCTGCTTCAGATCCTCTGTCTTCCTCTCTCTCTGCCCCTCCCTCTCTCTCTTAAAAAAAGAAAAAGAAAAGAAAAAGCCACTGGGATGCCTGAGTGGCTCAGTTGGTTAAGCGTCTGACTCTTGATTTCGGCTCAGGTCATGGTCTTGGGGCCATGAGATCAAACCTCCACACCCAGTGTGGAGCCTGCTTGACTCTCTTTCTCCTTCTGTAGCTCTCCTCCCCCCAACCCCTGCTCTCATCCTCTCTCTCTCTCTCCCTCTCTAAAAAAAGAAAGAGAAAAAGAAAAAAAAGCCCCCTGGCTCTCTAGGGAAAGACCAGCTGGAGTCTGGGGCACGTATTCACAGCCTGGGGTTGGCAATCAAGGCTCCAGTTCAGGACCTGGTACCAGAGCAAACCAGGACACAGGTTTGCTTCTGATAATGAACTGTGTGGCGGGTGGCTGACGTATTCTGGGCACCGGTGACGTATTCGGTGCAGCGGCTGTCCTATGAGGGGACAGGACGATTCACTGTGCAGGACAGCGGGAGGGTGGTAACCACAGCCCAGCTGCGATGGCTTTCTCTGAACAACCTCCTGACCAGCAACACTCGGGACTCTGTGGGCCAGGTTTCTGAGGACTGACTGTGTGTGCTTTTGGCTACATGGGGGTAGAGATGGAGGAAGAGAAAAGCGGCCCCTGACATCGGGACCTGGCCTGGCGCCATGGTCCCTGGGGCGCCTGTGAGGCCCAGTCGGTTGAGAGTCTAACTCTTGATTTTGGCTCAGGTCGTGATCTCGCTGCTCACGAAATGGAGCCCCACGTGGGGGCTCTGCACTGCAGCACCCGATCCAAGACATTCCCCCATCACCTAACATGGACCCAAGTCCTGTAAACCCTTCAACTTAACCCTCCCAGAGAGTCCTGTGGGTTCCCCCTTGTGCTACAAGACCCAAAAATTCAAGTGCCGCCCTGAAGCCTTCCAGACACACAGCCCCCCTCCCTCGTTCAGATGTGCGCCCCCATTGTCGGGCAAGGCTCCCCCCAGCCAGTCCCGCAGTGGCCACACCGGCCACGCTCCTCCCTGTTCTCAGCATGCAGGGCTTCAGTTCCCTGCCAGCCTGCAAGCCAATCACATCCTCCCGCAGGCACCCCACCCCCTCATTAGAAAGAGCAGCCCAGAGCTCCGTGCTGGTTCACTGTGTTCCTGACTGCAACCCCGAGTGGCCCCATGTGGCGGGCCGTGTTCTTTTTCCCCCACCAGTGAGCGTATGTGGCTGATAACTGCTGTTCTGGCCAGCCCTGGGGGTTGTACTATTGAGGGCACATGTCTCCCCCTGCCCCACCAAAGGGGTGAATGGGAGGTAATCAGGACACGGACTGTGTGGGTTCTCTCTTGTGGCAACAAGTCAACAAGACCAACTTTGCTCAACACAGTGGCTTCTTGGCTGGAGGGGCTCATTCTGCTAACTTAATGGAAAACCTTTCAGGGGGCAGAGTTTCGTGGCTTTGGGAACCGCAGGCAAGGGGCTGAGGAGCTGTATTATTACAGAACCATGGGCAAGGCTTTCCTCAACAGGCAAGGGAAAATAAGAGGAAACAGGCAGGTTAGCACAGAAACAAGACGGGACAGGTCAGCACGGGGCCAGACCAGGGGTTCCCCATGGGCCTTACAAAGAAATGTGAGTGACAGAATTGGAAGCAATTCTCGGTCACTGGGGGGCCAGGGTGGGCAAGTGGGTGTGAGGGTGCTTTGTCATTTGCAGGGGATGCCCGGCATCCGGAACCACCCGCGTACTGGCTGGTGAAGCCTCCACTTTAGGAATCCTGGTTGGAGGCGACCACGGCTCACAGGTTCCCTGGCTCGCTTTGAAGCGAGGGCATGACCCCGTGCTTGGCTTTGGCAGCTCTGGGGCCTGAGGGGTATGTTCCTCTGGGGTCTAAGAACGTGAGGCTAGTAAATGAGCCCGGGTTGCAACAGTTCAGAGAGGTGGAAACTCATCTCAAAGAACCCAGTCTGGTCTCAGGCCTTCAGGATAAGGCTGCAAGCCGACTGCAGAGACACGGATGTATTTCCCAGCACCAAGCACTGGGCCTGGCAATGACTCTTCATTCTTTTCTTCAACCAGTATTTATTGGGCGCCCCACCAAATGCTGCGCTTAATTATGGAGGAGACCACAGTGAGCAGGTCTGGGGGGCGGTCTCTGATCTCACAGAGCTTGCTGGCTAGCGGGGGAGACATTTATTTTACAGGAAAGAAATAGACTAAGGTCAGGGAGGGATAGGAGTTAGAAACATAATAAGACGGGACAAAATGAGAGTGTGGGAGGGGCACTAATTTAAGCGGGCTGGTGGGGTAGCCAGCCTCTAAGACGCCCCCCCCCCAAGATCTCCCCTGGCAAAGACCCCCTTCTGTGGCCCCGCCCACACTGCAGCAACAACCCTGTATATCTGCCCCAGTGTATCCTGGATGCAACGTATGAATGTTTACTCCCAGTCTGCATCTATGGACACACATGCATCCACTCACTTCACATCACAGAATGGCAAGATTTGAGAAAGCTATGTATGTTGCAGGTGATTTGATGCCACTGAATCAAAACAGTTGTGATCAAATGCAGGAAAAGAAAAAAGCCAATGTGTTAGAGAAGATCCAAAAACTTTAAAAATCATGTCATTTTAGGTCTGGAAACAGAACACTTGTTACAAAATCAAAAGACCTAAAGACCAGACTGCCTGAATGGAAGAGGTCACAATGCTGCTCCACAGGGTGTTCCCTGCTTCCTGGAGGATTTGCTGTCCCCAGGAAGTGACCCTGCCCTTGGGTCACCGGTCATCACCAGTCATTTGGCAACGCTGAGTTCTGACGGCAGAACCATCGCTCAGACAATTTCAGGACAAACTTGTCACTGGACATTCTCTGAGCGGCTGGTCAGAGCCAGAAACCAATTAACATGGTTGGAAATGACCATTAGCGTTTTTTCCCTCCCAAATAAGTTGACATCAATGATTAAATCTGTTTTGTAAAATGCCGTTGATACATTTTTCCCAGACCAGCCATTTTTCATGCTGCATAGATGGCTAAGAAGGATAACCAGGTGCCTTTTCCTCCCAAGCTCCAGGAAGAACTGGACGCCAGGGCGAGTACTGCTGGTGAAGGCTCGGAGTTTGTGGTTAGTCAACGCGTGCCATTTCTGGCTGCCTGGTATCTGGACATTCTCCTAACTTGGGGTGAGGGTTAGGGGTTGGGGGGGGATCTCATGACAGGTGCAGGCAACCTGCCCCCTGCTCAGAGACTGTCTGTCCAGTCAGATCTCTGCCACCCCACTCGCCTCTGTCTCATTTGTGGTTAGGTGTGAAAAATCAACAAAGCAACTGCTGCTCCTGGTTCTGAAATTCAGGACCAATATTTTCAAGTGCAAATCACCTGTGGACTGGTCTGCTGGAAGCTGGGGGGCCGTGGGGGTGGCGTGTGGGGTCGGGAGACTCAGCCACTTGCCACATTAGGCAAGACACCTGATCTAACGAAGGTCTCTTACCTCCCTGGGCCTCAGCTTTCTTGTGTCTAAAGTTAATGGCTCTAATCTCACTAGGGTAAAGAGCAGATGGAAAGGGAAGGGAGCTTTCAGGACGGCCCCAGTGGGGTTGAGGGGCCAGTGGCTGGGTGCACTCTGTGATTCCAGGCAGGCTGTCCTGGGTTGGCTTCATGACCAGCCCCAGCTTCCTGGTTCCCACGTGAGCTCTGTTCCCCAGCCAGGAACATAATTCTGTGAGCAGTCAGACCTTCCATTTGAGCCCTTTTCTGTTCAGGAAACCAGACTCAGGTTCTGTTGCCCCGACTGATCCAAAGCGCTCACTTGTGAGGCTGGCAAATGGTGAGAAACCACAAATGGAACTCAGTGAAGGTCAGGGGGATGTGCGTCTAGGGAGGACACAGCCAATCCGAGCCTGAACGATGCCCACCCAGCCAGGAGGGTGTGTCCAGGTGGGAGTGCAGGCTGTGGGTGCCCACATTTCTTCTTGGGGGGGGGGCATAAAATGTAGGTTTACATTTGCACAGGGACCTGGACAGAGCATTGCTCCTTAATGAGGCCTCAGACCAGAGGTTTCCAGAACCTCTTGGGAAATGACCAAGGATCTCGGGGTGGGGGTGGGGGGTCTTCCTCTCCCAGTCACTCACATCACATCCTTCACTGAACCCTGTTTTCTTCCTAAATAACGACCAATGTCACTCACCCTTCCTTGTCCACCAGCAGCCCTGAAATCCTTTGCCTAGGACAAAGACCAAACCACATGGCGTGGTCTGTAGGCTGCATGGCCGGACCCACCTCTCCCCTCTTTGGCCTTAATTCCAGCAGCTCCTTCTACTCTAACCCCCCCTACCTCCTCCCCCCCCACCCCCAGGCAACCACTGCTCTGCTTTCCATCTCTATGGTTTTTGACTACTCTTGGGACCTCATATAAGTGGAATCGTGCACTATTTGTCCTTCTGTGCCTGGCTTATCGCACTTAACATAGTGTCCTCAAGGTTCATCCATGGTGTAGCCTGTGTCAGTTTCCCTCCTTTTTGAGGCTGAATAACATTCCATTGCACGTATATACACATTTTGCTTATCCCTTCATCCGCTGATGGGCGATGGACATTTGGGTTGTGTTCATATTTTGGCTCCTGTGAATAATGCAGCCGGTGAACATGACGGTCTAAACGCCTGCTGTAAGTTCTTGAACCCACAGGTGGAATTGCTGAGTCATACAGCAATTCTACCGTATGTAGAATTCAGCGTGTCTGGGGACCTGACACGCTGGTTTCTGTGGTGGCTGCACCATTCCTACCAGGCTCCAATTTCTCCACGTGCTCACCAGAACTTGCTATCTTCTGATAACAGCTGCCCCAGTGGGTGTGAGGCGAGAACTCGTGGTTTTCATTTGTGTTTCCCTGGTCACTGGTGATGCTGAGCATCGTTTCACGTGCTAACTGGCCATTCGTATATCTCGGGAGAAATGTTTATTCCAGTCCTTTGCCCATTTAAAATTTTGTTGTTGAGTTGTAGGAGTTCTTTATATATTCTAGATATTAACCCCTTATCAGACATACAATTTTCCAATTAACTTTCTTTTAGTCCTTGTTGAGGAACGTGATCAAAAAGATGTGACCTCCAATTGACCCATGAGCAGGACCCGAACACCTGGAGGCTCCTTAGCCCCTCCCCTGTCCTTGGCATGTGGCTGAAACATTTTTCTTGCCCCTATTTATGAGAGAAACGAAAGTCCTACTCATCATTCAGACTTCAGCTCAGCCATTACTTTCCAAGGGAAGCCTTCCCTACCGCCTTGATTGGAATACACGTTCCATACTCTGGGATCTTAGTACTTCCCATGTCTTTCACATGTTGGCCATGGTCATTTGTGTGGCTATCTGGTTAGTGCCATTCTCCCTCACCACTCTGAGCTCCTGGAGGCAGATGTGAGTTCTAACGGGAGATGGCTTCTAGCAAGTACACAGTTGATACTTCATAAATACTTGCTGACTGAATGAATAAAACAGAGTCATTTGCAGAAAGCCTTTTTCTGAGGAAGGACCACAAAGGAGGCATTTGCTTCCTTTGGCTGAACCTCCAGATGGGTATAGAAGGGCTGATTTCTACCTTCCGCCGCAACCACAGGGAACTCCTCCTGTCGCTCACACAGGGTGGATTAAATAACACAAAAGAGGCAATCAGAAACGACATTGTATGATCGTTAATAATGTGTTCAGGGAACCGCTGTGATCAGACACTGAATTTTCAGTTCCTTTACCTGAAACAATAATACTACAAGACAAGGATCACCCTTGTTTTTATTATTATTATTATTATTAGCACTTTGGATATATCATCCCTCTGCCTTGCAGCCTCTGTTGTTTCCGAGGATAGGTTAGCTACTGATCTTATTTGGGTTCCCTCGTAGGCGATGAGTCATTTTTCTCTTGCTCTTTTCAAAATTTGTTTCCCTTGTCTCGTCTTTTAACTATGATGTATCCGGGCATGGCTCTCTTTGCAGTGCTCCTACTTGGGAGTTTGCTGAGATGCTTGGATGTGTAGATTAATGTGGGTTCGTTCTTTCTTCTTTTTGTTTTCTTCTATTACATTGTGGAGTTTTCAGGCATTATTTCTTTAAATATTTCTTCTGCTGGGGCACCTGGGTGGTTCAGTCGGTTAAGCGTCAGACTTTGGCTAGGTCATGATCGCATGATGCGTGGGTTTGAGCCCGGTGTCGGGCTCTGTGCTGACAGCCTGGAGCCTGGAGCCCGCTTCGGATTCTGTGTCTCCGTCTCTCTCTGCCCCTCTCCTACTTGCACTCTGTCTCTCAAAAATGAATAAATGTTTAAACTTTTTTTTTACTATTTTTTCTGCTCCTTTCTCTCTCTCTTCTTTCCTTTGGTACTCCCATTACACATGTGTTGGTGCAATTCATGGTGTCCCACATTTCTCTGAGGCTCTGTTCATGTTTCCTTATTCTATTTTCTCTGTTTTTCAGATTATATAATTTCTATCAATTTAGCTTCAAGCTCATTTGTTCTTTCTTTTGCCAGTTCAACCACCCTTGTTTTATAGATGAGGAATGAGGATCAGAAACTTAAATAATTTACTGACAGACTCACACAGCTAATGAGGGGCAGAGCCAGGATCTGAATCTAAGATCTCAGGTCTCACTCCACTTATCACTTAGGTATTCAATCATTCATTCACCCAATAAATATTTACTGAATGTTGACTACGGGCCAGAAACTACCCTCCAGGACAGAGAACCCCCAGCAGACAAGATTCTTGCCCTCACAAGAGCAGCAAACATGTCAACAAACGGGCCATGAGGTGACGCGGGCAGGTGCTCAGGGAGGCCTCGGGAGGGACATCTGAGCTGAAGACAGGATGTCCCTGGCGTTCCTTCAGGACAGAGACCTTTCTTCCTTTTGTCTGTCTCTCTAGCACCAGAACACAGAGCCCCGCACCCAGGAGGGGCTCAGTAAATGTTTGCTAAGTGGATGACAGCTCCAAAGGAGCGGTCCACTCTCACAGGCTGTGTCAACGACAAATATTACAAAACAGAAGCTAACACTGAAATCATTCATGCTTCCATTTAGAATCATTTAGCATTTAGGGGCGCCTGGGTGGCTCAGTCGATGAGACGTCTGACTTCGGCTCAGGTCATGATCTTGCAGTTCGTGGGTTCGAGCCCCGCATTGGGCTTTGTGCTGACATCTCAGAGCCTGGAACCCACTGTGGACTCTGTCTCCCTCTTTCTCTGCCCTTCCCCTGCTCATGCTCTGTCTCTCTTTCTTTCTCTCAAAAATAAACGTTAAAAAAAAATTTAGAATCATTTAGCATTTACGTTGGAGGGTTGGGTGGAGGGTCTGGAAATGCCAGGTGTTGGTGAGCCTATGATGAGCAGAACTCCCACCCTCTGGTGGAGTGTAGATTGGGAGAAGGACTTTGGGAAAGTCTGTGACAGGGTATGCAGGGCTGGACACGGGTAGACCCTATGACCCAGCCGTTCTACCCCACAGTGGGCAGCCAAAAGTAAGAGACTCATAGCATGCACTACAATGTCTGTGACAGCAATCTCACAATCCCTAAGAATTCCCATCCAGGAATTACCCAGATACCCAGGAACAGCACAACAGATGAACCATGCTATATTCACACAATGGACCATCATATGGCAATGACAATGAACACTGGCAGCCTTGTGCACCGGCAGGGATGACTCACTGATAGAAAATTGAGCACAAGAAGCCTTATAGAAAGGTGCTCATACTGTATGAATCCTTTTCTATAAAAAGCCCAAAAAGGGAGCGTGGTGGAACGGTCTTTTCTGTTAGAAGTCAGCAGCGTGGTGACCCTGGGGTGACCTCACACCCAGGGAGGGTGAGGCGGGCTGCTGGGAAACACGCACGCCGACGTGTTCCGTTTCTGAAAATGCACCGTGCCGTGCACTTGCGATGAGAGCGCTTTTCTGTATCAAAGGTCTGAGAAGCCGCCACCATTCAGACAAATCACTGACCTCACAAGGTGGGTTCCACGGGGGTAGCAGGCTCCCTTCCCGTCCTGTGCTGGGTATAAAGGCAGGTTTTTACAAATGTGACAGTTTCCTGGCTCATGCTGTCTCTGGAGAGCAGCTTGGGTGGTGAGGAGACCACCGGTCTAGAGTCACGTCTGCCAGCCACCGGCGTTGCAACTCTCTACTTAGGTTTAGGTAAGTGTGTGCAGGCTCTTTGTGGGGTCAAGAGAGGTGTGCGTGCAGAGTGCTTAGCACAGTACTTGGCGCCAAGTACTCAGTGCTCAGTGATTGTTGGTTGAGTCTCCCAAAACGATCACATGATTTTGTTTGAGGCTTTTGAGCCAATGATGGGAGAGAGGGTGAAGGAGGAGGCAGAGGGTTGTGGCAGGAGGGCAGGAAGGCACCCTTGGTGATGCCTGGGTTTTGCTCCATTGGAGAGAACTGCACTGAAAATGCCCTTGGTCGCCTGGAGTGTTTGCTGCATGACGAAAACTGCACACTGCATGCTCCAACCGGCTCCAACTTGCAATGAAGATACAAATGCATGCAAACGAATCTACTCTTAGGAGTCGGGCTGGTGACTTCCTTGTGGGCGGACAGCGAGTGGTGGGAGGGGGCACAGAGGAGCTTGCTGGGGATGGTCACTCTCTGTGTCTTCACCTGGTGTCTGCTGCACTAAGAGTGAGGTTCACGAAAACGCATCAGCCTCAACACGTAAGACGGGCACTTTTCTGGGTCTCGATGTGAGAATGAGGTCTGGCTTAAACTCTGGTCTAAGAGAACTATGAGGGATGAACATTACCTCCAGGACTCTGTAACACAGGCTCCAAGTCCAGGAAGGAAAGGCAAGCAGAGGAGACACCATGTCCCCGGCACCACCATTTGGCCAGCAGATGGCAGTGGTTGTAGAGAGGATGGAGGAGCTCCCACTTTCCCCACCTTTGGGCTGATTCTGTAAAACGTGGGAAGCCGCGGCGGGCTGGGGTGGGGGGGGAGGACAGTCCAGTTGAAAGCCGACAGGTGTCCATCCGGAGGCAAGGGCCAGCAGAAGGACCACTGAAGCTATGCGCTGTGGCTGACCCAGTTAGGGTATAATCTGGACTAAAAATAAAGTGCTGCTGGCTTTGCAGTACAGGTGTGAGAACAGGTGTGAGGCTCAGGGGCTGTAGGAGGGGGCAGTAGGTGATGTACAAGCAGCCTCGTGTGTGCATCTGTGAGAAAGGCAGGTGTCAGCAGAAAGCAAACACTCCTGGGAAAAGGTGAGATCAGCAGTTAGGCTGCAAGGCCACAAGTGACAGCTCCTGACGCTTCCTGGGACAGTAGGCTTCTGGTCTCAGATGCGCCCCATGAGGATTCGAGAGCAAATAACACGGATAACATCACTCTCCACAGAGGTGTGTCTTATGATGTGTCTGATTCTTCCTGAGTTGCTTTGGGTAGAGTCTCTCCCTGGTTGTTTGTTTGTTTGTTTTGGTAACTGCTTTAAGATATAATCCACATTCATCCATTTAAAGGCACAATTCAGTGGCTTTCGTACGTTCACTACGTTATGCAACAAGCATCATGACAGTCAATCTTAGAACATTTTCATCACCCCAAAAAGAAAATCCGCACCCATTAGCCATCACCCCCCGCCGTTTTCCCTGCACTCCCCCAGCCCTAGGCAACCACTGATCTTCCCATCTCTACTGACCAGCCTGTTCTGAACATTTCATACAAATGGAATCATACAATATGTGTGGTCTTATTGTCTGGCTTCTTTCACTTACGCATGATGTTCTCAGGGTTCATCCACGGTGTAGCCTGTGTCAGCACATCATTCCTTTTTTAAAAAAATTTATTCATGCATTTTGAGAGAGAGAGAGAGAGAGAGGGAGAGAGAGAGAGAGTGTGTGTGTGTGTGTGTGCATGCATGCGCGTGTGAGCAGCAGAGGGGCAGAGGGAGAGGGAGACAGAGAATCCCAAGCAGGCTCTGTACTGACAGTGGGCCTCAAACCCACGAACTGTGATATCGTGACCTGAGCCAAAATCAAGAGTTGGACACTTAACCAACTGTGCCACCCGGGTACCCCAACACTACATTCCTTTTTCTGGCTGACTAATACTCTACTGTATGGATAAGCCACGGTGTATTTATTTGTTGGTGGGTTGTTCCCACTTTTTTGGCTCGAGTGAATGTGAACATTCGTGCTATGCATATGAACAAATGCTATGGACGTTTGTATACAGGTTTGTGTGTGGCCATATATTTTCATTTTTTCTTGGCCATATTCCTAGGAGTAGAATTGTTAGTGGCTCAGTTTAATCTTCTGAGGAATATTTGCCTTTAGTTTTTGCGTTTTTTTGTATGTATTTATTTTTGAGAGAGAGAGAAAGAGACAGAGACAGAGACAGAGACAGAGTGTAAACTGGGGAGGTTCAGAGACAGAGGGAGACATAGAATCTGAAACAGGCTCCAGGCTCTGAGCTGCTGGCACAGAGCCCAATGTGGGGCTTTGAACTCATGAACCATGAGATCATGAGCTGAGCTGAAGTTCGATGCTTAACCGAATGAGCCACCTGGGCACCCCACCTTTAGTTTTTGTTTTTTTTTTTAAATGTAAACTCTGCACCCAACGTTAGGCTCAAACTCACATCCCGAGATCAAGACTCACACATTCTACCCCCTGTGCCAGCCAGGTGCCCCTGCCTTTAGTTTTAAGTGCAAATACAGTTCATGGGAATGCAAGCTGGTGCAGCCACTCTGGAAAACAGTATGGAGGTTCCACAAAACACTAAACACAGAACAACCCTATGACCCAGCAATGGCACTATGAGGCATTTATCCACGGGATACAGGTGTGCTGTTTCGAGGGGACACATGCACCCCCATGTTTATGGCAGCACTATCAACAACCAAAGTATGGAAAGAGCCCAAATGTCCATCGATGGATGAATGGATAAAGAAGATGGGGTATATATTTATGATGGAGTATTACTCGGCAATCAAAAAGAATGAAATGTTGCCATTTGCAACTACGTGGATGGAATTGGAGGGTATTAGGCTAAGTGAAATTAGTCAGAGAAAGACAAATATCAAGGATTTCACTCATATGAGGCCTTTAAGAGACAAAACAGATGAACCGAAGGGAAGCAAAAATAATATAAAAACAGGGAGGGGGACAAAACAGAAGAGACTCATAAATATGGAGAACAAACAGAAGGTTACTGGAGGGGCTGTGGGAGGGGGGATGGGCTAAATGGGTAAGGAGCACTAAGGAATCTACTCCTGAAATCAATGTTGCACTGTATGCTAATTTGGATATAAATTTTAAAAAATAAAAAGTAACATTAAAAAAATACAGTTCAATAATCTCTTCTATTCTTTGATTCCTTTAACAGCAAGTTGGAGATGGAAGTTCCAATTTTGTAAGCAGGGGAACTGGGGCCCAGGGCACTCTAAGGAGAGCAAATAATAATAGCTACCATCTGGGTCAAGTGCCAGCCTGTGCCAAGCACTGTGCAAAGGGACCTAGCTACAGTAAGCCATTCCATCCTTATGAGAGTCCTAGGGGGCTACTATTATGTTTATCCCCACTTCCCGGTCAGAAGATTAAGTGTTCTCAACAAGGCCATGCAGTGGTGTGGTCCAAGACTTGACTCCAGTTTGATCTTACTCAATTTTAGGCTCTCACTGGCCCCCTCTGCTATTGGGTGGATTCTGGAGGGTCAGAGCATCTCTCCTGAGCCTCTAGCATAGTGAGGTTTACCTGCCATCTTTTACTTGACCTGTACCACACAGGATACTCCGGACCACCCTTTGCCCTCCTTTCTCTCTGATCGTCTTCTTAGTGTCCCTGGATTTTCCTCTGGATCCTGCCTACAGCCCCTTCTCTTCCTAATGGCTCTTCCTGCCCACAATTTCCACCCCTTGCACATTGCCAGATGATTTGTCGAAAATGCAGGTCTGGTCATATCACTCAAGATACAATGCTTCACATCCCCCATTACTATGGAAGTGGATAAAGTTCTATTTTCCATAGACTGGTCTATAAGACCCTCATCTTTTCCCACCCACTACTCTCCCTTTTCACACCCTACAATCCAGCCATAAAGAATTGCCTGCATTTCCCCAGAAGCACCTCCATATGTCATTTCTCTGGGACTTTGCATAAGCAACTCTCACTGCTAGGAGTGCCCTTCTAACTTCTTTTACCTGGGGAATTCTTACACATCCTTCAAGTCCTATCTTAAATGTCTATCTCCTCTCTGAAGCTTTCCTCATCTGATTGCTCCCTCTCTGACCTCTCAGAGCACCTTGTTTTGATGTCTTCAACACAGACTATTATATTCGTCTCCCTAGCTGGACTATGTGCAGTTTGAGAACGGATATTGGGCTTTATTCCATTCTGTATATTTCCAGGCAGAGACCAAAACTTTGCACGGTTGAACAAGCAAATGAATAAATGTTCCATATCTGCACTGTTCAATATGGCATCTACAAGCTACATGTGGCTACTGAGCCCTGGGAATCTAGCTGATCCCAAATGAGATCTGTTTCAAGTCTAAAAACACACTGGATTTCCAATACTTAGGGTTGGAAAAAAACCCATAAAATATCTCATGGATAATTTTTTATACTGACTAAATACTGAAAAATAATATTTTGCACGCATATTGGCTTAAATGAAATATATTAGTAAAATTAACACCACCTGTTTCTTTCTACTTTTTTAAAAAAAGTTGATTTATTTATTTTGAGAGAATCAGAGACAGAGTGAGTAGGGGAGGGACAGAGAGAGAGGGAGAGAGAGAATCCCAAGCAGGCTCTGTCCGCACTGTCAGAGCACAGGCCGACATGGGGTTCGAACCCATGAAACTGTGAGGTCACAACCTGAGCTGAAACCAAGAGTAAGATGCTTAACTGACTGAGCCACCCAGGCACCCCACTTTCTACTTTTTTTTAAATATGGTTAGAACTTTTAGAATTACATATGTGCTTGTTTCTCAGCTTCTTTTGGTATAAACCATTTTCCACATGACAATCATAATGATTCCTTAAAATGTCAACTGATCATAAACAGTGGAGTCTCATTATTAGTGGTAGTTGTATTCTATGAAGTCACTGTAAACACTGGATTAGCGAGTAGTGAACTACCACTCCTAGGAGAAATACAGGGTAGGGTTCCTGCCAGCATCCGGTCACATTTGCATTAACCAATCAGTACATAACCATGTTTTATGAATGTTTCTATCTAAAGACATCTTATTTACTCTATGCTGCTGATTCAGTAACACTGAACTAACAGCCAACACCACTATAACTTATAACCGTAACAGTTTTTCTAACACAGGTATTTTCTCCTGAAGGCACATCACAGCCTTTCTGTGCTTAGGAACACTGGACAGTGCTTTGGGGCTATGCTCAGACACCATTTTAAACAGGAAAATCAACAAAAAGCGCAAGAAGGCAAAAGACGTGGTACTAAACATACACAAAGACACGACTTCACGGTATGAGAGCTAAAATAGGGCAGAATGTTGCCTTAACTGACCTCAGCTTGGCCCCTCCACCCCAGGCACCTAAAGCTTCTCCCATTCTGCGCACATTTGCAGAACTCACAGCACCTCCTCTCAATAAGCATTTGTTGACTAAATAATGGAAGGAAGGTGCACCTTGCTTGGACCGATGCCCTGGTGCCCGGAAGGTGGGAGGGAGCGCTAATTGGGTCCTTCCCTCAGCTTCCGGCTCCTCTTTCGCTGGACACATCTACCCCGGCCCTCCCACGTGTCCAGCCTTCGCCGAAGCGCCTCTGCTCACCCTGACTTCACCAGGGATCGTCACGTGTTGCCAGAAGCCCCGCCCCCGCGCTGACCTCATGGCTCCGCCTCTCACCGTGACGCCCTGCTCCAAAGCCTACCCGCCTCCTTCTGACAGACGCGCGACGGCGAGCTGCGGAGGTGGCCGTTCCTGCTGCTGCGGCCGCAGCGGGTGCCGCGGGGTCGGTGAGTCGCCTCGGCTACTGGAGACAGCTTCCCAGGGAGCCTCCCCCAGGAGCAGGGCTGGGCGCTTGCGGCCCCCGGGGGGAGGGGGGATGACCTCGGACCGCGGAGCCCCCAGCCCCCGCCTGCGGCGCCTGCGCGGTGCATGTCGGGCACTGTGGTCTCCCCGGCCCGCGGAGCGCGCCTCAGGCGCACAGACGGACTACATCTCCCAGAGACCTTTGGGCGGGCGGGGGGCGGCGTGCGCGCAAAGCCCCGCGGGGCTGAGGGTCTCGTCCTCCCAGCGCCTGGACCCCGGCCTGTTTCGGCGTTCGCTCGGCCTCGGGCGCCCGGCCTCCCGAGGTAAAGGGTCCCCGGGGGCGGCGCAGCGGGAGCTGATGCGATCCAGAGCGGCCCTCGGGGTTTTGACGTCGCACCGTCGCTGGGTTGGCCGGCTCCCCGCGGGGCTGTGGTTCCAGCTTCGCCAGGCCCGGGCGGGCGCCGGGGCCCGGTGCCCTGGGGGCTGCCGGCCCGCTCTTCGGGGTCCTGCTCGCTCATCACCTCTCGCACATCCCCTGTAGGGAAGGTCGGGGAAATACCGTCTCCGGCTTTCCGCGGCGGCTGTGTCCTCGAGGAAAGGGGGTCGGGGGCAGGGTCCTTGTGACGGAAGCCCCTGCTGAGCTCCTCGGTGACCTTGGCAGGCCCGAGGGGCCCGCGCGCCTCTCCCTCCCCCGCCCGTCCCCGCTCGCCGACGTCTGTAGGTCTCGGCGTCCGCGCCCGGCCGGAGGCAGTGACCTGGCCTGGCTTTGAGCCCGGCTTCGTGCCGTCGAGGACCTCGGTGTAGTTGAACTCTCGCAGCTTTTTCTGGCCCGGCTTTGGGCACTTGTTCGTGGGTATGCGTTTCTGTTTTCCTCTAAATGTTCCCAGGAGGCTTCTCAACAGGTGTCAGGTAAGGAGCTAGCGACTCTGAGTTTCTCCTGTGTGGGTTTGAGATCCTTTGCCTCAGAATCACCAGGGCAGGGCCTTTGTTAAAAGGGTTGGTTCCTGGGGGCAGCCCCCCCTCCCCCGGGTTCTGATTCAGCAGTTATGGGATGTGCCCAGGACTGTTTAATAAGCTCCCCAGCTAATTCTCAGTCACATTTGGGGTTGAGAAGCTTTATCAAAGTGAAGGACGGAGGTCCTGGGGCAGAGCATTTATACCAGGTTTGTATGTAACCTGGTCCCTCCTGCAAGGCGGCCAGTGCCAGGATAAGTGTGATCTCTCTCCTTGGCACTTTGTTTCTTATCTCCAGGCTGACTTAGGAGTTGGGTGGGAGGAGGTGTGCCAGCTCTGCCTTGCCCTCAATTCCCACATTTAATTATGAAGATTTTGAAAGATACCTAAAAGTTGGGAGAACTTTACGCTGAATGCCCATAGGCCACCACCTAAAATTTAGAATATTTTATTGGATTTTATCACAAATCTAACCAACAGGCCACCTTGTTTGTTTATGTATATCAAAGTCAGTGTGGACATCAGTCTGTGTCCCTCCCAAATAGTTAAACACGTATATAATAGAGTCGTAGAATCTTGCATGTTGTTTTTTAACTAACAGAAGCCCTGGGTGTTGAAGGTTTATCTCTCTGTCTCCCACCCCTGAGGAGCTGAAGGAGTTTCGAGGTTTTTCCATAGGATGGGCCTGTGGAACCAGGAAAGAACTTTACACGTGCTCTTACAAAGACTTGGAAAACAGCGGCCCATGGCTCCAAAATCACTAAGAACAGAAACATGGAGTGTGGGATGTAGGGTAATATGTCAGGGACCAAAACTGTTTTGAGGGGCCACGAATGAAATGTATCCTAATAGATTGCTCCGGCATATCATGCCAGCCATAGTGATAGGTTGTCAGCCTGAATATTCTGTCTCTGCTCTTCACAGAGTAAGCTTGCTTGGTTTGAGCCTGCCTGTTTGGTGTATTTTCTAAAGCTCCAAGGGAACAGCGCTGCATAGCCCAGTTGACAAGCTTTGAGTCCCCTGGGCTGAGTACTTTGTTCTGTAGCCACAAACACCAACCCTTAATCCTTTCTGGTTGTCTGAGAGGGAGAGAAGTGACCAGTCCTGTGGAAATTTGTCTCCAGTTTCAGAAACACCATTCAAAGGGCATGCACATCTTTTTATCCATGTAGGACACAGGGGACTGTGGCGGTTAGAGTCACGGCACCTTATATTGATGTCTGTGTCCTTACATGAATGGAAGCGGTCACGCTGGTGGGAAGGCAGCATGCAGGGGGAGCTCAGCAGCTAATGTTGGCCCTCAGTGGGGAGGAGAGAGGAGAGCCAGGCTCACAGGGGTGGCGTGAGGTTTATTATGCCTCCACAAAGGGACTTGGAAATGGAGTGTACAGAGGGGGAGCGTGCCAGTTTCTAGAACCCTACAGACGGCTTCCGGCTTCTCATCCTTGCAGTCGGGACTCTCCCAGGCACGTCTCCCCAGGAGATGGGAATACTGCATTGCAATTCAGTGCTGCAGAGGAGAGGGGCGCTGGGCCTGGGCCTGTGGCAAAGCCTCTCCCCGGAGAGGGCAGCCCACCCAGGGAGAGGCAGGTCTGGTTGCTCTTGAGCCTGCAGACCAAGCACCTCTCCTGCTCTGTGAGTCATCAGGTTCTGGTGACAATGGTGGGGTTCTGGGGCCAGTACTGTCTAGACTCGGCAGACCGTGCTGGGGGCACTTCTGTCGCTTCCAAGCTGTGTGACCGGGCATTTGCCCTCCCAGAACCTCACTTGCTACATCTGTGATAGGTGAAAAGCAACACCCAGGTGAGATAGACCTGTGTCTGTTCTCACTAAAAGATTAGTGTCCCCTCATGGCAGACGAACTAAAACCAGCACAGAGCCATGCAGTGCAGGGTAAGGAAGTCCAGTTACCTGATTGCTTCCATAGAAGTGGTTGTGATGTTTTTTGGGAATGTCGGATCAATTTTCCAGAAAGCGTTTGTCATCGTCATTTTGGTGCTCCTTATCCATGGGTACTATGAGCCCCTTCGTGTCCCCTTTGTGGTCTGGCCACTGGGAGCCCCAGCACCACTGATTCTTACCACGAGTTCTCATGAAGGTCCAGTAAAAACTGGGGATGTGCTGGATACATGATGTGTCCAATAAGTGTTGATTCAGTCTGAATTCACATCTTTTCCAAAGTCTTTGTTTTCCCTTGAAGGAGAAGTAGAGGCCAGGGAAGGCAGAGGAGGTAGAGAGGGCTGAAGGTGTGTCCGGGGTGGGGTTTGGGGAGAATTCGAACCCTCTGTTACTCCGGGAGGAAGTGAAACTTGTCACAGTCCTAATCAGTATTAAGGGCAAAGGTCTTAGAGGCTGGGGAGGCAGCAGCGAATGCAGCTGTGTTTGCAGGGAGTTCTCTTTGTACCTGCTTTGGGCCCACCTGGCAGCGTCCTCACCTGTGTTGCGTCTCACAGCTGAGGAATGATTCGGAAGATGGCCAGATACTGGCACAGCAGGGCTGAAGGGGGTGATGCTGAGGGGAACATGGGCTGTCCTCGCCTCATAGTGAAAAGTGCTCTAGGGCATTGCCTGTGACTCTAGAAGAGGGGTCTTTTGGATTTTTGACCATAAACAAAGGCGCTTTCATCAGGAAATCAGGGACTCTATCTCTGCTACGGCTGTGTTCTGGCCCCGTGGCTGTGGGTGGTGGGCATTTGGGCCAGGAATAGCACAGGAAACCTGATTAGGCTGACCTCAACCCTCACGGACTCGCTTATTTTGTATACCCATGCCAGGGACTGGGCTAGGCCTGTGGGGACCCAAGTGGGAGAGCCCCCCCCCCCCCCAGTTGCTCTGGTTGGGAGGTGAGTAAAGTGTGAAGGGAGTCACAGGGAAGGCAAGGGGTCCGGGGAGGTGTGTGGAGGTTGAGGGAGGGTTCTGGGTACGGTCCTTTCATAGGGGTGGGGTTTGCTTTGTTTGGAGAAGAGCACATTGCAATCTGGGTGGCTGCAGTAGAGTGCAGTGGAGAGACAGGGAACAGGGGGCCAGGTCTAGACTCTTCCCCCTTAGACCTTGACCAGTAGGTGAGAAAGTGGATCTCAGACCTTTCTGAACCATGACATTGGCAGGGCTTGCCAGAGCAGGGCCAGAAAAGAGTCTGGAACACCTCTCAGACATCCGTCTTGGGGACTGGGGCACTGCTAATGACATAGGGCCTATGGGATGGGGAAGAGCCCCTGCCCAGAGTCCCAGCCAGGCTGCATTACTTATCCACCGAGGCGGCCAGTATTTGACGTGCTTCCCAGCTGTGGAGATATTGGCCCCAGACCCTGTCTGTGCTATCCGGGAGCTGCTGGTTCTGCTGGGGAAGCTGAGCCCTTGACCCTAGTGTTCTGTTTCCCCTCTGCTCGTGGTGACTCTGGTGTCCCAGGCCTGGAATCCCCACCCTCCTTCCTGCAGGGCCCACATGGCCTGAAGCCTCTCCAGTGCCCTGACCCACAGAAGCCCCTTCTCACCGGGAGCACCTGCTGTCCTGGGTTCTCATCTGGGTTTTGCTCAGTATCTTTTGCAAATTCTTCCTGAGTGTGAGCTAGCTTGGTCGCAGGATGTGCAGCTCCCTGAGGGCGGGGACCACAAGATGAGTGACCTCCATGGAGGGGCCCATGAAATGTTGGCTGAATTAAGGAGTCAAGAATCTAAGTCCCTTGAAAGAAAGAAAAGACAGACTTAGATAGTGACAGCTGTGCTGGTAACGCTGGCCCTTGCCGGTCCTGGGAGAGTTCCTCACTGCTCCAGGCTGGAAGGCCCCCTCGGACCCCTTCTCACCTCTTGGACTCTTGGGGCATTCTCTGCTGTCTGAGGCTCAGGCCTCAGTTTCTGTCCTGTGTAGACAAGCTGTGGTTATGTGTATTTCTGTGTGCATTTACCTGCTTTGCCTGTCCCAATTCTCTGTGGCCCCACTCAAACTGGCCAAAAATAAGGCATACCTCCTAGAGGTGGGGGCTGAGTGCTAAGGGTTCCCAACCTCTAGCAGCCCCCTGTTGATGTCAGGACTTTGGGGACCCACATTAGTACACCAGGCATCGTGCAGGAAGTAGAGAGCCGTGGGACAAACGTACAACCTGATTTCCCAAGCCCTCCATCTCACTTGGAATAAAAGTGGATTTCCTCTAGCTGCCTGAGGACCTGGCCTGCCTCCCCCCGAGGGCCGGTCTCTCTGCCCTCAGCTCCTCCCACTCTCCTGGCACCCACGCTCCCCAGCCCCCAGCGTGGTGTGGGCACACTCCAGGTCTCTGCACTTAACCCTCTTTGCTTGGACCTTCTTTGCACAGCTGTGCACGTGGCCTGTCCCATCTTTGGCCTGAGGGCTGCCCACTCTGAGAAACCCTCCCTGTTTAAAAATTGCATCCCTGTAGCACTTCCTTCCCTGCTCCGTGTGCCTCCATGGCATGCATCACTGTCTGACAACTGTAATCTTTACCTGTTTCTGTGTTCTATCTCCCCCCAAACGTAAGGTCTGTTAAGACATGTCTTTCCCCATCTTCAGGGCGTAGGTAGTGCCTGGCTTATAGGTGTGCTGGGTGTTTATGTATTGAAGAAAGTTGTAGAGTGTGTCTGCATTTCAGCTGTCCTGTCTTTGTAAGGGCTGGTAAAGTCCTGAGGTGTAGGGACCATGGTCTGCGTGTGCCCTGGTGCTCTGTGAAGTACAGGTAATACATTGTTGAATACAGAGCTGAATTCCCAACTGAACATTCAGTGGCTGGGTTCTAAAGTCGGCTGGTGGAGCAGACACCTCATGGTCCACCTGCCCTGCAGAGGCCTTGAGTTGTCTGTGAGCTCAGAGGCTTGCAGGAACTGGGCTCCTGACGAGGCCGCGCGGGCTCCCACGTTCTGGTCCTCCCCAGCCCGGCCTTCACTGAGGGAAAAGCGGGGGGACTGGTCAGCTCACTTGAGTTGTTTTCTCTTTCAGTTCTGGGTGAGTGAAATCCCTGTAAACTCATGGCGGCATTCCCGTGTGCGCAGCCCTCTGTGGGAGTGTGGGATCCACTGGAGCATACTTTTGAGTACGTGTGAGAAAAGAGACTGGGCTGAGACCGGTGCGTTGAATGCACGTCGGGCACGAGGCCGGACCCCTCTCCGAGAAGCTGGGCCGGCTCGCAGTGCGAGAGCAGCCGGGGGGGTGGGTGCTGCCTGTCCTTGCCCGTCACTGGCTGCGGCACTGCCCCCTGCCTCTGGTGGGTGTTTAGGTGATGTTTGAAGAGTAACGAATGTCAGCTGAGACTCTGGACTTTGTGATCTCTGGTCTTTCTCGCCTGAAAGGTGGTCTCTAGATGTGTGACTGATAGAGAAGTATGCACATGGCCGTAAATAAGGCAACTCCAGATATAGTGTGAGCTCCCATTTTCCCAAGGAGAAGATCGAAAATAGTTCTTCTGTCCCAAGTGGCATGAGTAAACTCTTTGGGCCAGATGTCCGTTGACAGTGATAGGAATTTCGTTAACCTTCCATATACTATTTCTTGTAAGGTAATTCAAAATACGGGTTAGGTGTATTCCTCACTCACGTGCGGAGCACTTTTGTTCCCACTCTTCCCTTTCACCTTTGTGGACATCATGTCGTCGTGGACGCCAGCCCCGCCTGACTGGCACGCTTCAACTGGAGAGCGTATCCCTGGACTGTTCTGGTTTCTCAGCTTTTTCCATTGATCCTGCAACATAGCTTCTTACTGTGTGCTCCTCAGATGCTTGTCTCTGACAACATCCAACCATTGCAGTGGTCTCCAGGAAGAATTACTCATCTGCAACATGTCGACTGGTTTTGGCTTTTTTTCACTTGGTGCCATCCAGACGACCTCTAGCAGCATGTCACACTGGCACTGGTGAGGTTGTTGCAACTCCTGTTCTGCACCCAGCTGTGCTTTGTTTAAGATAATTGGGAGAATGCCCTGGAACAGGAAGGATGTAAATGATGTACGAGTACTTCCTCACTGCCTGGGCAGGGAGACCTGGATAAGGTCTAGTTAAGCTCCCCTGCTGGGCCAGCAACGACGCTGTAGTCATTTGTGTCTGAAGTAAGATTCTAACAGCCGGGTGGCCGTGACTGTCGTGGCCATGTGGCTTGGTTGCACGTAGGGCCTCGTGCTTTTACATGGATCAGAATGGTATGTCTTGATCTGAGATAACTGATTAAAATGGAGTCAATGCAAAGACTGCTTTGTGTCAGCTCAGTGCAGGCAGAGGTAAGGATTCTTTCTTTTCAGGGCTTCATGGTTGTCTAAGTAATGGTTCTGTAGATTCTTCCTGCTTCTAAAATTAGCTGGCCCTTTAGTTCACAAGCCCTGCCTGTCCGACAGGTGCAGATGACTGGTTTATTCATTGGGGGCTGCGGCTCTGTCTGTTTTCCACCCCCGTTCCATCCTCCTCCTCCTCTGGTCTGCGTTTCCTCCTCATCCTCTGTCAGGCTCCGGAGGCCCATCCTGCTGGGGGGCACCTTTGAAGGCGGAGGAGATGCTGGACCACAGGTCAGAGGCCTGGCCTGCACTACCAGCGCCTGCCCCAGCTGCTGGCCTCAGGCGAGCCCAGTAACCTTGTCCGTCTCGGTTTTACATGCGTCCTTTGGGCTTTTCTTCCTGCCCTCCTCTGCCATGTGACCTGCTGGCTCCCCAGGCAGGGTCTCTGAGGTTAGAACTCCCTTGGATAGCCTTTATGTTCCAGCTTACGGGTCCGGACCCTCAGTTTTACTGGAGGACGCAAGGTGCCCTGGTCCAGAGAACTGGCTCCTGCTAGCAGACTCTTATGGGACCAGCGTGAAGACCGTCACACCGCTTCTGAGAGGAGAGCTGGGAAATCGACAGTCCTCGGGTGTGCTTCTTGGACTATTGCTTTTCCTGTAGGCAAAATTCGATTACAATTGGAGGTATCTTTCAGGATTGAGGAGGAATATGCCTACATTTATGAGCCTTTTTGGGAAGGAACCAGTCAAAGGAGCCGCTTATCCTAGAAAAATTAGAAACTACAGGTAAAACTTTCAGTATGTGTGTTTGTTTATAAACAAGTGATCCAAAATCTTATTACCTAGAGAAAACAATTCTTCACATTTGGTGTGTAATTTGTATGTAAATATATATCTTTAAAGTAGAATCACAGGGCGCCTGGGTGGCTCAGTTGGTTAAGCATCCGACTTCGGCTCAGGTCATGATCTCACAGTTCTTGGTTTGAGCTCTGCTCTGTGCTGACAGCTCAGTCTGGAGCCCGCATTGGATTCTGTGTCTCCCTCTCTCTCTGCTCCTCCCCCGCTCATACTCTGTCTTCCTCTCTCTTTCTCTCAAAAATAAACATTAAAAACTTAAAAAAAAAAAAAAGACAACCTTTCCACCTCTGAAATGGGTCTGTATCATGTTCTGGGGCGAAAAATATGCTGTATGGATAAACCACGTGGGTAACCAGTCCCTTTGGTGGAACACAAGATGTTGATACATACAAACACTTTGCATGTGACTCTTTGCTCACGTGTTCACTTATCTCTAGGACAAGTGCTTTGAAATGGAATTAGTCAAATAGAATGAAGAGGTAGCAAAATTGTCCTCCAGACAAGCCCTACTAACCTGCTCTGCTGTGGCCCGCGTGCTCCTGACACTCGGGGACTCAGAGTGGTTTGCTGAGGCTTTGACAAGAATTCAGCATGATGTAAATTGTACAGTTCTTACCGTTGTCATCGTCACAGCTCCTGGAGATCTTACTGCTTTTTAGTTTAGACCCATTCTTTGAGTCCTATCTGTCTGCCTTTTGATTATGCTTCTAAGAGCAACCAGTGTATTTTCTCTCTTTTAATTGTGGACTTCTCATGCTCTGCTTGCGGCTCCATAAATACAAGTGACATGAGCAAGAATTTGCGTTGAGCACCGTGTGACAGGCTCTGAGCTGTGTGCTCCTCCCAGCCTCATTTATGCCTCTGCACACGTCTGCGGGGGCAGGGGCTGCTGCTGCCATGTTACACATGAGAAAGCTGGGGGACCAGACGGCTGGTGTGGGGTCTGGCGCCCGGGCACCGGGTGAGGATTCTGTCCTTTCAGCTCAACCTGGGACTTGAGGGCGCAGGCCTCCCTGTGAAAGGGCACCGGTGATGGCTCGTGGGGCCATTGGCTTGGGCTGATGTACTAGCTGTTTGACGTGGTGATCGTGATCAGGGAGGAGCGTGCAGGCTGGGTGGGATGAGAGAGGCAGATGGGAAAACCAGATCTGCTTTCTGGTCCTTTCCGTGTCTTTAGCTTGTTTTGAATATTTAGAATTCCCCTGGCATCAGATAAGCCCCTATTCACGTGTAAAAATACGTCGTTAGCAGCCACCAGCGATGCTATCTGAGGGAAGGATTGTCTCTCATCCCGCCTCCATCGGTAAGAACAATGGAAATGGGCCACAGGCAGGATTTCCCAGGCCCTCTGGGGCTAGAACTTGGCAGCTCAAGGGCCTGCTTGGTGAACCTGTGCGGAGGCTAGAGAAAGCCAAGTCCATGGGAAGTCCACGATGGGAGCTTTTCATCTATGGACCACTTGTCGACATACCTTCAGCCTAACTAGCACTGTACCTTCTTTTAAAGCATTTTTAATGTTTACTTTTTGAGAGAGAGCGAGCGCACGCATGAGCCAGGGAGGGGCAGAGAGAGAGGGAGACACAGAGTCTGAAGCGGGCTCCAGGGTCTGAGCTGTCAGCGCAGAGCCCGACGCGGGGCTTGAACCCACGAACCGTGACATCATGACCTGACCCCAAGTCAGATGGTTAACTGACAGAGCCACTCAGGTGCCCCTAGCACTGTACACTTTTTTTTTTTAATTTTTTTAACATTTATTTATTTTTGAGAGACAGAGAGAGAGAGACAGAGCATGAGCAGGGGAGGGGCAGAGAGGGAGAGAGGGAGAGAGACACAGAATCCACAGCAGGCTCCAGGCTCTGAACTGTCAGCACAGAGCCAGACGTGGGGTTTGAACCCATCAACTGTGAGATCATGACCTGAGCCAAAGTCGGATGCTCAACCGACTGAGCCACCCAGGCACCCCAGCACTGTATACTTTTAATGACACTTGTATTCCTTCCTTGAGAATAATCAACTTGAAATTTACCAGTCATGAGTAATTTCCAACTGTAGTATGAGAATTGCTGGAAAACTAGCACTTCTGTTTCTCTTTGATTACTGGAATTAGGTCTGGCTGCATTTACTTGGAAACCCAAAGAAACCAACTTAAAGCAAGTTTGTTTCTTTCTCACACGGAAGAGATGAGAAGTGGTAATCTCAGTGCCTGCGTGGTGTCTCTGGTGTCTCTGGTCTTCCACGGACTGGGCACCGTCACGTGTCTTTGGTGTGGCTTCCATGCCCAGGGTCACCTCGTGGTCAAGCATGGCTCTGGGAGCTGCTGCATCCATATTCCAGGCAGCGGACAGGAGGGCAGGAGGACGAAAGGTGGCTCCCCTCTAGCACCTTCCTGCCAGTCTTTACATCACTACTCTATGACTCACTGGCCAGAGTGTAGTCATGTGGTCACAGGGGACTGGACAAAAGGCTTGGGAGTATCTTAGCTAAGACGTTGTTGCCTTGAATAAAAATGGAGTGTGGTGGTCCACGTAAGGAAACTGAGGCTCAGAGAGATTCAGTAACTTGTCCAAGGTCCTACAGTCTGTCATAGTGGGCAGGATGCCATTGAACCCTGTGCTCTCAAAACTTTATTGCTGGTTGAGAAAGAAACTTGACATCTTTGTTCCTGAAGACTGAGTGGTTGGGGATGCGGGGCACCATTTAGGATCACAGGCCAGGAAAGAAGAGGCCAGGGCGCTGCTGTGGAGGTGCTGTGGGCTTCCCGGCCCTTGACCCTGCCTGTTGGTGCAGCTCCCCCATGGGGGTCCACGGTCTGTGTGCTCCGGCAGAGCAGCCCCCTGTGGCCGTGCAGCTTGAACGGGCTCCAGGCTGGGACCTGGCCACCCACAGCGGTGTGGCCTCTGTCCTTCACCTGTCACTCCCCGTCCAGCCGCTGCTCCCATCCCCTCCTTGGCCTGCTGGTCTCATTAACTCCACCTCCTCCTGGCTTGCTCGGAGAGCCACTCCCTGACCCCCAGAACGTGTCCAGTTTTTCTGTGCTTTCAAAGTCCCCTAGACTACACTGCACACTTTGTAATTAGGTTTGGCGTTTGGTGTGGTTATTTAATGCCTGTCTTCCCCTGGTCGATTGTGAGCTTCTGGAAGGCAGGGACTGTGCTGTCACTTCCTACATGCTACACAACTACTGTTGTGAACCGACAGTTGGTTACTCCCAGAAGAAGCACCGTCCCACCCTGCAAGGACCTCTGTGAAGTGGTGATCACACAGACTGTTAAGCCCAGCCCGGGGGGGGCTTGGGATAACAGAACGGTGCATGTTGTTGCCCCGGAAGTCTGTGACCGTCCCTGGCAAGTAAGTCCCCCAGTCAGTGACACCTCCCGTTGGCCTGGTCCTTCCGTGGCTTCTCCACATCCATGTCTCAGTTCTCACACAGCCTCCAGGGAGGGCAGGTAAGGTTGGGATGATGCACTCACGTGTGGGCTGGGCCTCCTGTGAGGGGGTTCAGCAGGGGGCAGAGCGGGCTCTCCTTCCCCCTTTTCTGGGTGGCTCTTGGACACCGAGAGGGTGTTTGGCTTGTGTACCCCGGGCCTCTAACCTTCCTGGGCAGCGGGTGCCCGTCTGTCCAGCACGTGGGAGGCTGCGGGCAACTTGGAAAGCTGAGTTTCCCCAACAAATCCCAAAGTCCTGCTCCAAGCCAGGTACCTGGAACATGCATCCTGGGGACAGAGGAGCCCCTCTGGGGCCAGCTGGCTTCCTAGTGCCACTGCTGCCGGGAAGGTGGTTCCTCCAGAGGGGGGCAGTGCGCAGGCCAGCCCGCCTTCAGAAAGGTCCCGCAGCTGCTGCCGCCCGGCCGCCCTGCCCCGGGCTTTCAGGCAGATGCCCAGAGTGTCCGGGCTGAGCACCCTTTCCAGGGGTGTCACTGCCTGTGAAGGTGGGCCCTTTGGGAGCAGCCGTCTGGTACCTCGTACGTAGCATCTCTTCAGGAGTCCCACGGAGCAAGTGGCCTCAACTTGGCTCTGTCACCAAGGAACTCTGCGGGACTGAGCTACTCAGAGAGGGTTTGATTCTGAGACACCCCAGGATCCTGTGGGGAGCATACACCGGGACCCCCGCAGTTGTAGGGGCAGGAGCTGTGTGGCAGAGATTCCGAGTCACCCCAGGATCCTGTGGGGAGCACACACCGGGACCCCCACAGTTGTAGGGGCAGGAGCTGCGTGGCAGAGGCCTTGGTGCCTGTTTCCTTTTCTTGCCTGTTGCAGGTTGTTCAGAGTGAACGATGATAATAGGTGCCATTATTCGGTGTTCTGTGCTAGGTCCTGAGCTACTGCACACACCGTTGACCTTAAACCTTGCTCCAACCCCCCGAGGTAGGCATGCTTTCCTCTATTTACAAACTCTGGAATCTGAGACACGGTGAGGTCACACAGCTGGAAAGTGGTCAGCCGGTGTGAGCTGGTCAGATGCTTTCTGGAAAGCCCACGTCCCTGGGCGGGGCGGGCTCACCGGCTCGGCCACTCCGGCTCTCCCAGCTCTCCCTGGCCGTGGAGCCCCTTCCAGTCTGCGGGCTCCCCTAGCCCAGCAGTACTCAAGCGGTGATGCGTGCGGTCTCCTGGAGGCTTCCGGGAATCTGACGGTCACAAATCCAGTGACGCTAAGACGTGGCATCGCCCTTCTCAGCGTGCTGGCTTTGCTTTTGTGGTGCAAAAGCAGCGAGGACACCAAACTGCTGTTGGGATTCTGTTCACCACACCCACAACTCCTACGAGAGAAAGCAGTAAAAATGATTAATTTTATTAAATAATCCTGACCCTCGAGTACACATCTTTTTAACATTCTACACGATGAAACATGTGACAGATCAATGCACACACCAAGTATGATAGATGCCCCAGGAAGAAGCACATGTATAGTCATTTGACTTGTGAGCTGAACTAGCTTTTTCGTGGTGCTCCACGTTTCCTTAAAAGAACGACTGATATACAAACCATGGTTACCTAGGCTTGGAGATTTAGTGGGCATTTTCTTCAAAATGAACAGTGAGCCCGCTACTTCAAGGAAAACAATTGCCCTCTGTTTTTAGAATTGTCGCCAGTGATAAATTTGTTCTTCTGTTTGTGGCCAGTGATAAAATGAACTTTCAAGGGGAAGTTAGAATTATGGGAAACTTGTATCTGCCACTGTGAGCTTGACAGTTTCCCATTAGTTACAGACTCTTCTGATGAGATTGGAGGTGTTAACGGTGTGATTTGAGTGTGGGGAATGCTACGTATCGTAAGGTGTGTCAGCGCTGTTAGCTCTACGTAATTGGGGTTCCGTGTTTTCCAGATGAGCCACGCGTGCCGTTAGAAGCCATGCACGTGTAAAAGAGCCATTCAAAATGCAGAGTAGAAGAACGAATTGTTAACAGGCATGGGAAAAATTCCCTAAGGATTCAGATTCCATATTGTAGCTAACCTTTGAGAAGGTACCACTTGTCAGGTTTGGCTGTGGTATGAAAGAATGTCCACAATTACGGATCTGAAAGGACTATTCAAATGCCCCTCCCATTTCCAGATACTTATCTGTGGGAAGCTGGATGTTCTTTAGTACTTCAACCAAAACAACATAGCACAGCCGACTGGAGGGAGAGGCAGACAAGAGAACCCAGCAGACTTCTCGTAGGCCAGAAATTAAAAAGGATTCCAGGGGCACCTGGGTGGCGCAGTCGGTTAAGCGTCCGACTTCAGCCAGGTCACGATCTCGCGGTCCGTGAGTTCGAGCCCCGCGTCAGGCTCTGGGCTGATGGCTCAGAGCCTGGAGCCTGTTTCCGATTCTGTGTCTCCCTCTCTCTCTGCCCCTCCCCCGTTCATGCTCTGTCTCTCTCTGTCCCAAAAATAAATTAAAAACGTTGAAAAAAAAAATTAAAAAAAAAAAAAAAAAAGGATTCCAGACATGTAAAACAATGCCAGTTGTCTCATTACAGTTGTTTAGGAAGGTAGTTGTTTGCGAAGGTAGTTATTTTAACTATTTATGTTGACATGTAATGCATTTATTGTTTTTTAATGAATTAATAAATACTTGTAAAAAGTCCTCATTTTTCATTTCTAGTATGGCAAGTATTGGTAGACCACAAAAACAAAACCTTTTTGGAGTCCTCAGTAATTGAGTGTGAGGGAGTCCCGAGACTCAGAACATTAGAGAACTGCTCTTGCAGGCCCCTGGGGAGACTGAGGCCACAAATTCCTCCTTCTGGGCACTGTCCTCCGCCTGTGTCTCTGCCTCCTCCCCCTGTGCCCCTCCTCCGTCCTCCAGGAGAGCCCTCTCATGCAGAGATGGGTCTTTGCACCAGGCATTCTGTCCCTGCCCTGGGTCTGGGGTCCTGTGGGGGCAGGGCTGGGTAGCTCTTGGCGGTGTGCGGGGGATGGTTCAGGTCTGCAGGAGTGTGTCCTGTGGGCCTGGGCCCGGGTCCACCCAGCTCCCGTGGGAAGCCCGCCTTGGATCAGCAGCACCTTCTGCAGCAAAGGGTGAACAGTTGGGAGCACAGTGGAGCTCAGAGGCATTTCCCAGGGCCCCGAGGTCTTGTGCTTGTAACTCCTCCCTGTGATGTGAGGGGACAGAGGAAAGCAGCTGAAATCGGTGCACCAGGAGGTGAAACGCCTCCTCTGTGTCACCAGGGACCAAAGCTGCCCATTGCTGCTGTGTCCTAAAAGTGTATCCTTTTCAAGATTTTAGCCAAGCAAATAATACAGATACCTCTTTGTTTAATAGATGTGTGTGTGCTTGCGCATGTGTGTAATGAAAGAAGTCTCACCTCTCTTGACCGTGACTGCCAGACTTCAACCCCAGAGACGATGATCTTGGTCTGGGTGTTTCTTCTCTGTCTCTTTGGTTTATAACGGTGCACACGCAGAGACAGATAGCTACACCTGGGTGGGTTTTGCTTTTGGGGTATGTAATTATAATTCACATGCCATCCAATCCACCCTTTTAAAGTAAACAGTCTGGGGTGCCTGGATGGCTCAGTTGGTTGAATGTCCAGCTCTTGATTTCGGCTCAGGTCATGATCCCAGGATCGTGGGATCGCGCCTCAAGTCAGGCTCCATGCTGAGCGTGGAGTCTGCTTAAGATGCTCTCTCTCCCTCTGCCACTCTCCCCCGATTGCAGGCTCTCTCTAAAATAAAGATAAAGTGCCCAGTTCAGTGGTTTTAGTATGTTGAAAGAGCTCTGCCACCTTCACCGCTGTCTGATTCCAGAGCCTTATTGTTCCCCCCAGCAGACGTGTGTTTTGACCCTAAAGGGCTCTGCTCCCCTGCACAGTGAGTCTGCCAGGCACGTGTCATTACCACTGTTCACGCAGCCTGGTCAGGAGGCAGGGGTTCTAGTCCCAGGAAGACCGAAGCTCACAGAGGGTCTGTGACTCGCTCAGGGCCACCGGCTTCAAGGCCAGGGCTGACTCCAGACCTCCACACTCTCCATGTATGCCCTGTTTTCCCGTTAACCGGTGACTGACATGAGGCAGATCCTTGCCGTGCTGTGAATGGGAGAAGGGGGTGGGGTCTTGGGTTCTTGCCTTCCTGCCCCCACATTGGAACCGTGTCCTGTCCTTGGAGCTATCCCGTTCCTCATCTGCTTAAAGTATTGTGTTGGATGCAGACAGGGCCTGGGATTGGTGGGGTGGGAGCAGGGGTGGTGAGGCAGTAAGACAGTTTTGCTTGGTTTCATGGCCCCACAGCCTAAAGCCCCTAGCAGGCACCTCAGGACATCATTTCTTTCCTCACACCTGGGGAAGCCTCACTTGGCCCCTCCAGCTCATCAGAGGAGAAGCAAGAACCTGTCCATGGGCATTAGGCCTGATTATTCTCTGTGGTACGGCTTAGGGTGGAACCCACCTTGGGGTGCAGGGCAGAAGTTTGTATTCTGCAGTGGGCTTGCGCTGAGTGCCAAGTGGGGCCAGGCTCCAGTGGCTGCTGGTCCAGCAGGTGGCACTCAGGACTCCACGGGGCTGAGGGAAGCTGTGGGCAGCTTTGCAGAAGGGGCCTGGCTCTGTGCCCGGGAGATCCATGCCGTCCCCCCAGAAGCCTTAGCACCTGCTGCCCTTGGGAAAGTGAGATCACGGCAGAGACAGGCCAGCCGTAGGTCCACAGACAGACAGACGTGGAGGTGGCTTTCATCTCAGTTTAGGGTGACTTGAGTAATTCCATTCTACGTGGACACACAGTGGGTCCTAGCCTATGTTGATTGTGGGTGTGGAGGCCAGGCTGGGCCTCAGGTGGCCCCATCCTGTCTCTCAGTGGGCCAAGGAGCACGTGCAGGCCTGCCCATGCGTCTCTTGCCAGCGACCACTCGGGACCTCTCTCCTGGGCATACCGCCCCCGTCCTTTGGGACTCTACTGAATCTGTCCTCAGCTCCCCAGGGCCTTACTGTCCTGTGGCAGGCCATGGCCCTTTCCGTTCTAAGGGTTTTCTTGACAATCTCAAGGAAATGAGTGTGCAAAGAATCACAGTGGACAGCATGGGGGGTGCTGCAGGCACAAGGTGTATCTTACAGTCCACAGCACCTTCTCAGGAGTCTTGAGCCTTCTAATTCATGAGCCACCTGGCCCAAGCTGCCTCCCTCCCCCAGCCAAGGTCAGGACTGTTACTTCCAGGGCAGCCTCAATCCTGAAAATGCAGTCAAGGGGACACTGATGTCCTCTGTCATTTTGACTCGAGGCTCCTGTGACCAGGTGCCAACCAGTAACCTAACCTCCACCCTGCACACATTTCCAGATCCTGCTTAGTTTCAGCCTCTGGAAAGCAGTTCTGTTTCCCAAGGGTCATTGGCTTGTAAAGTAGGAGCTGTTGGGGCTGGGGCATCACTTTCATCCAGGACTAAGTGGGAAATCCCTCAGTGTCCCTAGACCTTCACTGGAAAACAGGGAAACAGGAACTGAAGGCTAAAGAGAAGCCATTGAAAACACCTGACACTGTGATTGTAAGGATGTGTGACCCTAGGTATGACAGGAGCGTGCTTACTTTCTCAAGGTGGGGGTGTTAGGAGGGCTGCCCCGTGGGACTGAGGCGGACAGGTTAGCACCCGTAGCAAGCACCCCGGGAGTGTCCAGAAACTGCCTCACCAGGTCCTCACTCAGGAACATCTCTTGGACTTCTGAGGTTGTGCAAGGTGTGGGGGGGTCTGTGTTCCTGGAGTACACTGCCCTTGAAGCCTGCATGGGGCGTGCCCCTGACTGGGGTGCCTGCACTGTGACTCTGTGACATGACCACTTCGTTTAAGAATTGTCCTTTTTGGGGGGCACCTAGGTGGCTCAGTTGGTTAAGCGTCTGACTCTTGGTTTCAGCTCAGGTCATGATCTCACGGTTTGTGAGATTGAGCTCCGCATCTGGCTCCACGCTGACAGCACAGAGCCTGTTTGGGAGTCTCTCCCTTCCTCTCTGCCTCTCCCCTGCTCACTCGCTCTGTCTCAGATAAACAAACTTAACAACAAAAAGAATCACCCTTCTTGTGTGATGTGCTTTGGCTCACGGAGGGCACCTCTGCTCCCGTATGGAGTCCTGGTGTCCTGGGTGCCCCGTCTCTCTGCCCTCACACCCGTGCGCTGCTGGGGACCGAACTGGGAGACTGAGAGGCCAGTCTTGGGTTTCCAGGACTGCATGTTGACTTCACTGAGCTCCCAGGACCCCTGGCCCCCAGACCTCCCTCTTCTGTTGGGAACTGCAAACCGACGGGGACGGGGTCTGGCGGCCTTCCCTAGCCTCTGGTGATACATGCTCCGACCAGGGTGTGATCTCAGATTACACGTTTGCATTTGTAGCTTAATTTGAGCAGTGTGCATTTTTATTGGAAAACTGTTGTGCTTTTGGACATGTGGGTTGGTTTTTTTTTTTTTTAAGATCATAGCAGTCTTACAGTTTTTATTACACCTCACATGATGCAGTTTTGTGGCATGCACATTGGTTTTATATTGGGAGGTGCTGGGGGGTGGAGATTGAATTCCAGAAAAGTTGATGATCCGTTTTTCAGAAACCTTTTTCCATACCGAAGGGGCCTACCCCAGTCTCTGCCACAGGTCAGTTCCAGAAGGCAGCTGGAGGATGGTTCGGTTTGGATGTAGAGGGGAGGGGAGGGAGTAGGGGTGAGACAGGGGAGCAATAGAGCCCTGCTGTGCAAGGGAGGCATGGAGGCAGGTGGTGGTATGGTCTGTGGCCCGAGTGGCAGTGTCCCTGTGCACACTGCAGGTGTCCATGTGGCTGGCAGCTGTGCCTGCTCTAGGAACAGCAGTTGACTCAGTCGGGTGGGTACCAGGGGAGGGCCTTGCCCTGTGTGGCGGGCTCGTGCCATCATTATGACGGTGGAATTCCAGAAGCAGAATCTCGTGCTCTCAGAAACCATGGAATTAGATCTAGATGGTGAAAAGGCAGGCCACTCTTGTGTCTTCAGAGGTGGCACAGTATGCATGTGGCCCCGGGACACGGGGGTGCCTGGAAGACCCAGACTGGTTCCTCTCTCCCAGCACCCGAGAAGCTCTTCTTCCTGGCTGGGTCCCTGGTGAGCTGGGACCTGGAGATAGACAGTGGTGCCACCTCGGGCATCCCAGATGGTTGTAGGATAGGAGTTTAAGGCAGGTATTGGCCCATATCAGAGAGACTTAGTGTAATACAGAGTGTTCCGCCGACGCAAGTCAAGTCTCTTAAGGAAAGCTGCCTTTTCCTGCCGTCGGGAGGGCGCCTGGTGGGCTGGTAAGGATCCCCAGGCCCAGCACACACATTCCAGTCCTGCCTAAGCGGACCTCGTGTGATGCCCTTTAGAGACTCTGTGGCCTCCCTTTCTTGACCGTGCACTATTGAAATTCTCCTGCAGGCAGGGTTGGTTGGTGGGAGAGTCGTGCCAGGGTCCTAGACTCGACTCTACCTCTTATATGCCATGTGACCTCAGATAAGTCTCCTCCTCCTCTTATATGCCACATGACCTTGGATAAGTCCCCATCATTTCTTGGTTTCCATGTCTTTAAAGGATTATTAGAAGTAGCAACTCAGTGGGGCTCCTGGGTAGCTCAGTCGGTTGAGCGTCCGACTTCGGCTCAGGTCATGATCTCACAGCCTGTGGATTCGAGCCCCGCATCAGGCTCTGTGCTGACAGCTCAGAGCCTGGAGCCTGTTTCAGATTCTGTGTCTCCCTCTTTCTCTGACCCTCCCCTGTTCATGCTCTCTCTCTGTCTCAAAAATAAATAAATGTAAAAAAAAAAATTAAAAAAAAAAAGTAGCAACTCAAAAGAACAGGTCATAATATATAAACTCTTGGGAGATGTTCTGCTTCATAGTGGTCAAAGAAGTAAGTAACCAAGTTGTCATTTTAACATTACAAATTAGCAATTAACAGTAGTATCCAAAGTTTGTACTGTAAGTTGCCATCATCCTTCCCAAAAAGCACAAAGTGGCCATACCCTTGGACCTAATAATTTCACTTCTGGCAGGTTTGACCAAAGGAAGTAACCCAAGAAAATGAAAGAGTGTTAGCCAAAGGTTTTCTGTGTCGCTCTCTCTTTTTTTTTTTTTTTTTCTGAAAGTAACAAGAAGCCTTCTAAATGCCTTAATAAGGGTTGGTAAACCGTGATGGGCCCATTTTAGGGAATATTAAAATTGATGGTCGTGGTGTCTTGTAAGATGGAGAAAATACACGTGACACATATTAAAACCGTCACACCAGCAACTATATAAAAATATGGGTGACTGCATTAGACAGGCAGGGATATACAGAGAGACTGGCTGCGTGAGATCGGGCAATTTTTTTTTAATGTTTTATTGACATAATCAAATATATGATTTCCCCATTTAATGTGTGAGCTTCACTCTTGTATTTTTAAAATTTTCTTTATTTTGAGAGAGCACAAGCTTGAGCTGGGGAGGGGTAGAGAGAGGGAGAGAGAAATAACCCTAAGCAGGCTCTGCATTGTCAGTGTGGAGCCTGATCGGGGCTTGAACTCTAGAACTGTGAGATCATGATCTGAGCTGAAATCCAGAGTCAGGCTTAACCGACTGAGCTACCCAGGCGCCCCAATTCACTGGTTTTTAATATGTTTTGCAACCATCATTGCTACCAGTGTTGGCAAGGAAACCAAAAGGAAACTCCGTATTCATCACTCTCTGCCCACCCCCACCTCCTAAGCCCTGACACCCATGAATATGATTCCTGTGTCTGGATTGGCCGGTTCTGGATGTGAGGAATCACACCGTATGTAGCCTTTTGTGTCCGGTCTCTTTCACTGAGCGGCCTGTTTTCCAGGTTCATCCAGGTTGTAGCATTCCACTGTGGGCACACATCAGCACATGTACAGTTGGGCTATCGACCTATCAGTGGTTGGATGCTGTCAGTTGCGTACGTTTTTTGGCTACTATGAAGAATGCTGCTGTGAACATTTGTGTACAAGTTTCTGTGTGTTTTCCCCGTTCTCCTGTATACACACCTGGGAGGGGAATCACCTGGGTCATGTGGTAATTAACTGTATTAACCTTTTGAAGAACCACCAGGCAGTGTAAAGGTGCTGTGCTTTCGTGTGCCCCACCCCCAGCAGTGTGGGGGTTCCAGTTTCTCTACATAATACTTGTTACTTTCTCGTTGTGGTAACAAGAAATGGTACCTCATTGTGGTTTTGACTTGCATTTCCTTTTGGCTAGGTGTTCAGCTTCTCATGTACTCATTGAACATTTGTTTTTATCTTTGGAGAAATGTGTATTCAGATCCTTTGCCACTTTTTAATTGGGTTTTTTTGTTAATGAGTTAGAGTTCTTTATATAGATATTGTAAATACAAGTTCTCTAGCAGGTAGAGGATGTGTAAAAATCTGTGCCGTGTGCAGTCTCTCCACTTTCTTGGTGGTGCCCTTGAAACCCAAGCTTTTAATTTTACTGATATCCATTTTATTTCTTTTGCTGCTTCGACTTGGTCTCTCAGGCCCTGCCACTGATGTGTGAAATTTAACGAGGCTCCAGGCCCCCTCTGCCCCTGTAGGGTCGTCTGGGGCCCTTCATCCCCATGTGGCTCTGAACTTCACTCGTGGGCCTCTAGGACAGAGATGGTTTCACTGCATGTCTCTCTGTCCTGTTTAGAGTTAGTTCCTATTATTTTATTTCACTTAAAAAAACATGAAGGCCTACTTCAAAATGCTAATTTCTAGCCTTCTATGCTGGGCACAGTGAAAAGGAGGGGCCTTGCTGAAGGAGACAGGATGCCAACCCAGGGCAGGAAGGCCCCAGGTTTCCCGTTTCTCCCCAGGGCCCAGCAGCAGGTGCTCAGGGAGCCTTGGGAGGGAAAGAAGTGAGGGAAATGTTTGACTCTGCATCTTCTTTCCTACCCGTCCTCAACAAGCACAAGGGCCTCTGTGCCGCATGCACAGCGGCGGTGAGAGCTGGGGAGTAGGGAGACGCCTGTTCTCATTTCTTCCTGCAGTGGCTGTGGGTCTGTGGGGGCCAGTCTGAGCCTGCTGGGGAGGGACTTGGGACCAGCAGCGGAGAGGAAGGGGACCTGAGTGGGTGGGCAAGTGGGAGGGTGCTGTGCTGGGAGGGGCGGAACCAGCCCCGAATGGGGGAGGGGGTGTGGCTGAGACCTGCCTGTTCTCCCCCGCCCACCCCCCAACAGCTCCCCAGAGGCCTGCGTGTCTGCGTGGCAGTGGAAGGAGCCTCTCCTGCTTCCCCTTCTGAGTGCCTGGGATTCGAGGTAACAAGTCTCCCAGATCCTCTCCCACAGGCAAGCCACGCAGTGCTCCGGCACGGAGGCAGCCTGCTGCCGTGAGGGAGGGAGGGAGGGAGGGAGGGAGGGAGGGAGGGAGGGTCTGCCTTACCATGTTCTGCCCTCACAGGGCACCTTTGCCCTCTGGCTCAGATGCAGGAGCATAGGTGATGGTGCAGGATGGTGGCTTTGGGCCTGGCATATCCTTGGCAATGGTGGGGCATCTCCAGGGCCTAGAGGGAGCCCACTGACTCCAAACCCCTTTCCTGAAGGAATTAGTCCTAGTCCATAAGCCCTGTCCCCACCCAGAGCACGGAGATTTACGTGGAGGAGTAAAATAGACTCGAGCTGCAAGGGCAGGGCACACCTGTGGGAGCACTCACGGGAGGCTGTGTGCTTGGGCTCCGAGGACGGTCACAGGACGATGCCTGACCAGCATGCAGAGGCTGGGAGCTTGGTTCACGTCTGGGTTTTTGTTCCAGGCCCAGGAGAAGCAGCAGAGATGTCCAACGAGCCACCCCCTCCTTATCCTGGAGGCCCCACGGCCCCCCTTCTGGAGGAGAAGAGTGGAGCCCCACCTACCCCAGGTAGGGCTCAGTGCCCCTGAGGGTCCCAGCTCCTAGAAGCTGGTGCCTGACTCTGCAGCCACTGCCCTCTGAGCTTCCTCTTCCTGCCCTTCTCTGTCCAGGCCGCACCTCCCCAGCTGTGATGCAGCCCCCACCAGGCATGTCGATGCCCCCCGCAGACATCGGTCCCCCACCCTATGAGCCACCAGGTCACGCAATGCCTCAGCCCGGCTTCATCCCCCCGCACATGAATGCAGACGGCACGTACATGCCTCCAGGTAAGTAGGATAGGGGAGCACAGGGTCTGCCCTGCCCGGCACCCAGTGTGTTATCTGGGCTGCCGTCCACCCTTTGGTGTAGGCAGGTGGTCTGCCTGCCGTGTGTTCTCTAGTAAGGCGGGGGGGGGGGGGGTGCCTCTCGGTGTGGACAGTTGGGGGTGGGGCACAAGTGT
Source organism: Panthera tigris (assembly GCF_018350195.1). NCBI lineage: Eukaryota > Metazoa > Chordata > Mammalia > Carnivora > Felidae > Panthera > Panthera tigris. Next base: position 37,622,900 of record NC_056675.1, read on the forward strand.
CCTAGAGCAAGGCGCTGCTGTGCAGGTATTGTGGGCAAACCATGTGAGCCCTGGTTCCTGCTGGGGGTAGGGTTAGCTCCTGGGAAGGCTCCTCGGGCCTGTGAGAGGTACTGACTCATGGGTGCTGCAGGGGCCTCTCCCTGCCAGGGTGTGGAGTCTGGTGGAGGTCTGGGCTCCTGCTCACCCAGCAGTTCTCCAGAAGGACTCCTCAGGCTGGAGAAAGTACCAGGGCTCTTGCACAGGCGGCCCCAGGTATTTCAGTGCAGGATCTGACGCTGGTGGGAAGGAGAGCCCTGTGTGCGAGAGGGGCTTGGGCTGGTGTGCGGCAAGGCTTTCCCTCCTGTGGGACACAGCGCCCCGTCCCCTTTGTGCCAGAGGCAGGGAGCACACACATGAGGTGGAGACCAAGGAGAGATGAGGCCTTCTCCCAGCTCTGCCATGTCTGGCTGGACCAAGTAGCTGCTCTGTCCTGGTGCTCACAGGGTCGGGACCAGGAAGGGCTGGGAGACTGTCATGGTCACCTTGGCCCAGGACCTGGTCCCTGAGGCCTCATTTTGTGTCCTGGGGTCCTTGGGGCCTTGTGCTTACCTCTCACGTGGGGCAGGTGGCAAGCCAGCCATGTCTTTGTTCTGTTTTCTGTGCCATTTCAGGTTTCTACCCTCCTCCAGGCCCCCACCCACCCATGGGCTACTATCCGCCAGGGCCCTATCCGCCAGGGCCCTATCCTGGCCCTGGGGGCCACACTGCCACAGTCCTAGTTCCTTCAGGGGCCGCCACCACGGTGACGGTGCTGCAGGGAGAGATCTTTGAAGGTGCGCCTGTACAGACGGTATGTCCCCACTGCCAGCAGGCCATCACCACCAAGATCTCCTATGAGATTGGCCTGATGAACTTCGTGCTGGGCTTCTTCTGCTGCTTCATGGGGTAGGTGGTGTGGGCGCCTAGAGGGTAGGGGCTGGAGTAAGCTTGGGTGCCCTCGGTGCCCTCAGTGCCTTCTCCTCTGACCTCCGTGCCTTCCCGGTCTCTGATTCAGGTGTGATCTGGGCTGCTGCTTGATCCCTTGCCTCATCAACGATTTCAAGGACGTGACGCACACGTGCCCCAGCTGCAAAGCCTACATCTACACCTACAAGCGCCTGTGCTAACGGAGCCGGGACTGGACTCCCTGCTGTCAGTCTGGCCCCCTGTGCTTCTGCTCCCCTTGCTCAGTGGCTCGCTTCCCCGCTCCCACTTGGGGATGGAAGCCGTTCCACCGGTCCCCTGGAAGTCCTGTCCTTTTTGGCTTGCCCTTCCCTGAGCATCTGACTCTTCGGCAAGAATTCTGTTGGATTTAAGGCCAAGGGTCAGCGAGTGGCAGGGGGATGGCACTGAGCCGCATGTTGCTGGTTTGCTTGGTGTTTGTGATGAGGAAGATAAACTGGGAAGGGTCTCCTCGCACGGTCTCCCTGCTGGGGTCTCTCTCATTCCTCTTCTGTACAAAGTATAGATTTGGTCCTGACTCTCCCTGGGACCAAAAGCAGCCAGAGCAGAACTGGGGCCTGCACTGGGGCTGTATCTGTAGCCACGGTTATTTCTGATCTGCTGGGCCGAGAGTGGGGGAGTGGACCCAAGCAGGACAGGGACATAAGGCCTGGCTCTGTTTTGGGGTGCCAGAAGTGGGCATGAGTATTAGAAGGAATGACTCTGGCCCTCAGAACTTAGAAACTCAACACCTTTTCCAAGTGCCCAGGAGTCACCTGGGGCAAGGTAGAGAGGTTAGCACACCTGCAGGTAATGGGGTAAGCAGTTATGGCTCCCGCTTGCCAAGAAGGGACTTGCCTCTGGCCCCTGCCCAGCTCCCTTTCTGGCCACCCCTCCACAAACCCATCTTTGCTCGTGCCAGAAGGAACACCCAGGAGCCTAGCCCATCTGCCATCCTTGCTGTGTGTGGGCAAGACCTTTGCCCAGGGGCTGGCGGAGCCCGGCCAGGACTGGAGGGGACGGGGACCGCTTTGCAAACACGCTCAGATTTGCAGTGCGTTCATGGATCCTCTTCCCAGTAGACGCTGGGCCCCTTCTCCTGGCTGACTTGCTGTCACTGTGCTTGTTTCAGCAGCAGGTACTGCAGCAGGAGCAGCTGTGGCACTGGACTGGGACAGGCTGGGGATGAGGAAGGAGCAGCCACACGTGGCGGAAGTGCCCTGGTGGACACCTGCCCTGGGCCTGAGCCCACACTGTATTTCCTGGTTTGTCTGTGAACTTGATCACGTGGACCGCTGTACCCGCCGCCCCTCTCCTCGTCTCGCACTGCCACTGCATGGCCTCCTGTCACTGTGAATCATGGCTGCTCTCAGTTTGTAGTTTCTCATTAAATTGGCCCTTTCACTCCCCTGCCCTGGGCCTCTGCTCTCTTGCCTGGCTTCCTTCTTCAAGGGAAAGAGGGTGGGGCTAGAAGTGGTCAAAGGGCAGGGGCTTGAGTCCTCAGGGTCTTAGCACTTATGACGCACTGACTGCCCAGAGAAGACAATAAGCCACTTGGGAATCCAGTGTGGAGGTGGACGAGCCCTGGGATCCTAGCTGTGACCTGGATGGGATATGAGTCCACTTCACTGCACTGTAGGGTCACCTTACTGTCTCTGATCCTGGTCTCACCCGTCTCTACACCATGGCATCTGCCCACACGGTCTGCAGGCTGGAGTCCCCTGGCTTGAGCTCAGGGTCATCCCACCCTGCAGGCAAATACCCTCGCTCCCTTAAGCAAGACAGCAAGCCACTGGGGCTGAGGCTTCTGGTCTGAAGGCTAATGGGAGGTAGGCAATCGGCCCCCAGGTTGAGCCAGCTCCTTCCCTACCCCTCATCTTAACTGTGAAGTGGGTTGGCTTGGTCACGAGTTGAAGACAAGTTTTCCTCACCATTTAATCCTTTTTTGAATAAAAGTTTTGCAGATCCTCAAAATATAAAACAGGAAACAGATTCCTATCAATAAAAGTATTTAAATTCACATTTGTATTTTAGACCATGAATTGTTACATAATGCTCTTGATCCTTATTTATAAACAAACTATCTCAAAATGTAGGAAACCTTCAAAGCACTTCTGAGAGAAAATCACAAGACCAGATGATAGATTTGGCTCTGGGCAGAGGGCTGTGAGGTGACCAGGAGTGTTGAGAGCACAAGGCCAAGACTGGCTGCGAAGGATAATGTTGGCGCCAGGAAAGAGGGAGGCAGCTGTCAGAGTCCACTTTATTGAGTGCTGTAGCATTTACACAGGTCAAAGGAGGGGATGCGCCATGGCTAAACAGACCCCCTCTCGGGTTTCTGCTTGAGCAGGAAGAGGACTGGCTACTCAGGATGGAGCTCCCAGGGCCTCTGAGACAGGATGCAAGCTCCCCCCACTCCAAGGACAGGCCCCCTCCCTCCCACAGAGCTACAGCAACCTGGGCTTGCTGGATGCTCTGTTCCCACTAGGGGAAAAATAGCCACCTAAATGCCAGCACAAGGAATGATGAAGGGAAGGAGCCTCAGGATAAGCGGTGTGGGTGCCCTGGGAGCAGAGCTGGTTCCAGAGACTCAGACTGGCCTGCTGAGCTGCACTGGCTGCTCCCGCTACCATGGCCCAACGGCTGCAGGAATGGAGGGCCTGCACCCAGCTCGGCATCTAGCCCACACAGAGGACGCTACAGGCACAGGCTTTAGCGTCTGGCTTTTATTGGTTGCTTGTTTTCTCAAACCCAGCATTTAAAAAAAAAAAAGTCACCTGAGGTGGTAGTTTAGTCACAGGTGGGGATGGGCCAGTGGTCAATCGGGAGGATGGCGCCAAGGCGGTATGATGGGTCCTTCACACGTAGTACCAGGCCAAGAAGCCGGCAACAAGGGCCGCGCCAGCGGCCAGAATGAACTGGAGGCTAGGCTTAGTCAGCACAGCCAGGGCTGTTCGGAAGGGGCAGCTGCTGCCCTCCAGGGCACCTGTGTGGCGGCACCAACGGGACAGGGCATCAGTGGAGAATGCTGATCCGCCCACCCTGGAGGAGAGTTTTGGACAGGCAAGACCTACCTCCATCTTGTTTAGCAGCGTAGTAGGGGCATTTACGCACATCTCCTTTCCCATCGTGCATGGGGAGCCCATCCTCCAGGGTCTCTTTGGCCAACAAGAAGCCAGCCTGGTCCAGTTCATCGAAAATCTGCAGGAGCAGGGGATGAACAGCTTTCAGTGGACTCCAAAGTGCAAACCAGTCAAGGAGTAGCCCGAATCTGCAGCGGGGGCAGCCACACGGACCCAACGCTGCTCCCTGGCACAAGCTCAGAGGTGGGGCCACACCTGTGCTGCTGACTGTGGGAGCTCCTCCCTGGGCACTGACCAGACACACAGCCCACAGCTGGAGCTACCAGGGCAGAAACAATGAGGAGAGAACAAAAGTGCTGCCCCAAAATACCACGTTAACATTGGTCCTTCCCCATTCGCAGTCGCTAGGTATTTTCAGCAAGAATGACGGAGAGGAACGTGGGAGAACTGAGGCCCCAGCAGGGCTGACCCATCCTAAGTGGCCCACGGAGGCTCACTGATGTGGGACTGATCTGATGGGCCTGTGTCGGGGCTGGTGCTTCCTTTCCCCGCCTCGGCCACCCTCCTGGTGCCGAGGGCCAACCTGGACTCCAGGACAGAATCCGCCTCCCCAGGCTTAGCCCCATTTAAAAAAAACTTGTCAGCTGAGTTCTCACCCTGCTTGGTTCTCTCCTTGAACTGATCAAGTGGGGCAGCCCTTGCTAAAAAGGAGGAAATCCACTCAAGACCAGAATCCTGTGGTGAGAGGGAGTGACCTCCCTCTACGTGCTAGGGCCTTGCCCTCCTCGGAACAAAAACACAAAAGCTGTCCATCAAAGCGAAGCCGTCATGGGCTCATGCCCTCTGTGGCCTATTTGGTCCTACGATTTTCTCCCCGGAAGGCTGCCCTGTATCGGGCCTAAAGCACTGGTGCCTGTTACGGCAGCTCCGTATCAGCCCCACAGTCAGAGGCCCCCTTCTGCCTGACCTCAGCAGTACCTGCATGTTGTACTCAAAGGCCTTGTTGGCCTCCTCCACGATCTTCTCTTTGGTCTTTAGGTTCAGGTCCAAGGCATTCATCCTGGCCCGGTAGAACTGCTTGAACTGTTGAGCATTGTCCACGTTCTCAAACTTATAGAACTGGGTCCCTTCTCCCGTGCTGGGGAGTTTCAGGGCCCGCTGGGCCACCTTCTTCAGCACCTGGCCCCCTGAAAGGTCCCCCATGTAGCGGGTGTATGCATGGGCCACCAGCAGCTCCGGCTCATTCTGCCCCACATAGTGGATCCGCTCCACATACTTTTGGGCAGCCTGGGAGCACTGCACCTGCTCCTCCCAGTTCTTGCCAAAGAAATACTCCATGTCCTTGGTCAGTGCCTCCTTCCGGTGCAGCTCCGTGGGGAAGTACAAGGGGGCAAAGGCTGGGTGGTCCTTGTTGCGTTCCATCTCCTCCTCCAGGGCTGAATATGTGAAGTAAAGTGCAGTAGTGGCCAGCTGTTGAGGGTGACAGGGGAGACCACGGAGAGGGCTGCAGTTCTGGCAGCTCTTGACCAGCAAACACCCCTCCTGAGCCCAATGCCCTTGCGTCTGAGCAGCCAGAGAGGAAGGCTCCAGTCGCATGCCCCCTCTAATTCCCGCAGGCCCATTTTGATACAGTGGATTATTTCACACACCCAGGCAACTTTTTATGTTTCTTAAAGGAATGACACGGAACGTGGATACTTCTGCTTCACACCATCACTATGTTATTCTATTTAAGCTACCTGAAAACCACAGTCTGCTGTCAAAAGAATGGAGAGCAGGTGGCAAAAGGCCCAGCTTCCACTGAAGAACTGTTCCAAGGGGATGTTCCTGACACGACCGAGGCCCCCAACCTGACCCTATCCATGACCAAGGGCACAAACCTTAAAGAGCTCCTTCCTGATGTTGCCTTTCAAGAAGTCCTTGACAAATTGGGTGTTTTCTGCCCGGTCATGTGCTTCCTTGGTCCCTTCCTTCAGGAGCTCGGAGAGGTCAGCCATCCTGTGGAGATGGAGGGTGTGCGCACACGCACGTGTGCATGTGTGAATTAGCCCTTCCTAGTTTCAGGGTGTCCCCTCGCTGAGATGGACGCAGGAGCTTCTGAGAAACTCAACCCCAGCCTGGATACAGGGTCTTGCTAGGGAGCACGGAACAGGCAGATGTGAGTCGGCCCCCAGGACTTGGATGACATGTGGAGGACTGTGGCCTACTTCCTAACAGTGTCCATGTCTGAACCACCTGAATGAACAATGCTTTGCCTCTGTGGCCACCTAGTGCCTGATAAAAAGCCCACCTCTAATCCCAGCACAGCGTGTGCTGGCTTCTGCAGGAACAGCGAGCCTTTGGGAATGTGTCTCATGGAATCCACACTGCTGTGATGGACTGACTGTGGATGTCCCGGGGCAGCCTTGCTGCCTTCCTCCCACCTGGGACCCACAGCCTCTTCAGGACTGCATGTGGCTTGGCCCAGGGGCAGGAGGAGAAGGAGACAAAGGCTGAGGAAGTTGGAGCCAGTACCTGGGCTTGTACCGCTTAACAAAATTATACAGGATGGAGCTGTGCTGATAGGTGCCACAGACAGCAACCAGCGAGGGAAACAAAGAACCCATGACCCTGAAGACGGGAGGCGCCGCGCAGTAGCCCGTGTGGTCCACACGGTCCATCCACCAAAGAGATAAAAACGCGGCCCCATACGGCCCACCCTCTGCTGGCTTCTTTAGGAGATCGGCTCCTATCACCTACATGCGGAGAATCATTTCTTACTAGCAATTATTTCAAGATATAAAAAAGCACTTTGTCAATGACAGGGCTACGATAAGATAAGAACAATGAAGAACAGGCTCTGGGAATACATGAAGTGTCTCTACCCAGTAAGAAAAACCCCTGGAGTCAGAGCTGCTCCCACATCCTAAGGGGTGGAAAACACTGGAAAAGGTGCCAGTTTTGCCTGATTACCCTTTTTCACCACAAAAGAAACAAGGATCAGGGAAACCATCAAATTCTATTCCTCAGCACTCCTAGCAGTGCCTGTCCTGCTTCCTCGGGAACAAATGGGGAGAAAGCTGAGTAGCCCAGGGTGCTGTATGCCACTTCTCTCTGCAATCCCAATCAGGGATCCCGAGGGAAACAGGAGCGACACTCCCCACACCCTGGTGCCTCCCACATACAAGGCCCCGGGCACATGACTCAACACAGCCAGCCACCACCACTCACCTGGTGTGGTTTTCTTTTTCTGAGGCCCCAAAGCTCTTTTTCTCCGACTCATCCACCCCCTCTGAGGTCTCCAGTTCCACTGACATGGTTGCCGAGTGAGATTCTTGCTGCTCTCACTCTTCTGGTCCTGTAGAGACACAAGGAGCTGGTGATGTGGCGCCCACAGCATCACTTCCCCCAGACACCTGCTGGTTCTGCTCTCCTCTGAGCCAACATAACGGAGGAGTCACCCACGCGCCTCAGGAGTGTTTTCTTTAAAAATAAAACTCTGCCATTACTGGGACCATTATCCGGATATGGACAAAATTTGAATATGGACAGGAGATGAGGTTGCGTCAAATTGATACTGAACTTGCTTTTTTTTTTTTTTTTTTTATAATTGTACTGTGAATATATAAGAGAATGTCTTTGTTTTAGGAAATATATCCTGAAGTATTCAAAATTAAAGGCCACACTTCTGCAAGTTAACTGTAAAATGGTTCAGAAAGTGTGCGTGCGTGCACATACCTGTTAGGGAGAGGGAGGGAGGGAATGCTCAAGTCAAAGCAAATGAAACAAAACACTGGCAGTGAATTTGGATAAAAGGTACACAAGAGTTACTTGTATCATTCTTGCAGCTTTTCTGTATGTTTGAAATTAAATCAAAATCAGAAGTTAACCTAAAACACAAAATAACAAGTAACATCATAGATAAAGCTTAAAACCAAAAGCAGTGGTGCAGCGAGCGGAGAGGCTCTGAGTTGGGCAGCAACCCGTCCCAGCTGTCACAGGCAGGGCGGCCTTGTGCACAGAGCTGCGGGGCAGGGCAGTTAACTGGAACAGTGAGCCAGGCCATTTGAAGACGCTAAGAAGAGCAGCTGGAAAGGCACTCGACGAGCTGTATCAGGTATTCAGAGTCACCAAGCAAGTGGACTGTCCCCAGCCTGCTCCAGACTTTGAGGGGCTGAAGGAAGAAAGACAAGCCAGCCGCTCTCCCTTTGCTGCTGAACCTTCCGAACCTTCCTAAACCAGGGAAATACGGTCCCACAAGACAAGCTAACCCTCCACCCCTGGAGGCCTCTGCTCTGGAGCACAAAGGAGCAGCCCATCTGGGAAACTTTCCAGATGAACAGCAGCACAGTTCACCAGTTACTAGTGTAACTCACGAAACCAGAACTACCCAATCAAGCCAAGGAAAGAAGAGGTCTTTATTTTCCTACCTCAACCAGTATCTATTTACTGAGCATTTTCTACATGCTCTACCCAGAAACAGGTGTCAAGGGGGGACAAAAAAAGTGTAAGTAATGGTCCTTTGAAGGTTTAAAGAAGAAAATAAAAATTAAAAAATAAAAAATAAATAAATAAATAAAAATAATAATAAAAATAAAAATCACTCTAACTCACTCCACAGATACACTCACTGTTAACATTAGTACGTATCCTGAGTTTTCTCCAGACATGTAATTACATCTTATCTTTTGGGATATTATAATACATGGTTTGCTCAGCATGCTCTTTCTGAACCTTTATATTTAGCATTTATACAGTGGGATTGACAGGATTAAGTGAGAACAGGGAAGATAAGGCTTTTAGCACAGTGCCTACCACATGGTAAGCACTCACTAAATAGTAGATATGATTGCCTTTGTATTTTGACTGAGGCTTAACTGCTGTTGTCCTAGAATGCTTAGAAAATAAATAGCAGAAAGTGAAATAAGCCAGACAAAGACATGCAAGGTATCATTTGTTTGTGGAATCTAAAAAAAGAGGCTTAAGTCATAAAAACAGAGGGTAGAATGGTAGTTGCCAGGGGATAAGGGTGGGAGCAATAGGGAGATGTTGGTAAAAGGGTACAAATTTTCAGTTGTAAGACGAATAAGACCTGAGGATCTGTGAACAGCATGGTGACTAGAGTTAATAATACTTTACTGCATAACTGAAATTTGCTAAGAAATGTAGCTTTTAAGCGTTGTCACAGAAAAATATTTGAGGTGATAGATGTTCATTCAATTATGAGAATCCATAATTATAAATCACGTTGTATACTTTAAATATATTATAATTTAATTTTTTAAATAAAATTTTTCATGTTTATTTAATTTTGAGAGAGAGAAAGAGAGCGTGATCTGGGGAAGGGCAGAGAGAGGGAGACAGAATCTGAAGCAGGCTCCAGGCTCTGAGCTGTCAGCACAGAGCAGGATGCTGGGCTCAAACTCACAAACTGTGAAATTATGACCTGACCAAAGATGGATGTTTAACTGACAGAGCCACCCAGTCACCCTCAACAAAAAAATTTTTTAATGCTTATTTATTTTTGGGAGAGAGAGGAAGAGAGACAGAATGCCAGCAGGGGAGGGGCAGAGAGAGAGGGGGACACAAATCCAAAGCAGGCTCCAGGCTCTGAAGCTGTCAGCACAGAGCCTGACACAGGGCTTGAACCCACAAACCACAAGATCATGACCTGAGCCGAAGTCGGATGCTTAACCAACTGAGCCACCCAGGCACCACGAAATATATTATAATTTTACTTGTCAACTATACCTCAATAAAGCTGGAAAAAGAAAAACAGAATATATAGAAAATGGGACCTTCTCTTGACTCCCAAATCACATATACTTTCATCTCTAATAATGCTGATGAACGCTATGGTTCATTAACGTTAAGTCCAGGATGTGAAAGTAGTAGGTGGTCATCACATGGAGAGAAGGCTATTCAGAAAGGCTTCCTGGAGAAGGGGGGGAGGGTGCTTACCCAGGTCCCTCAACACCATACAGGATTTAGGGTGGAGGAGAGGAAGGGCCTCTGGATCAAGGAACAATGTAAACAAAGTAAAATGGGACAGACCATAGAGATGGCATAAGGGTGCCCAGCTATGCATCCTGTGTCCTTTTACCAAGGGGCCAAGGCAGACTTTGTCGGCTGCAGAATAAGCCTCACACCAGCTTGTCCATGCTGACCTCCTTTTACAGACTTAAGAAAGAACATCTGGGCTCTATGCCCATGAGGACCCTCAGAGCCAAGATTTATCTCAGGCCAGTCGGCCCTCAGGCTGCTAAGAGAAGGTGCTGGATGGGCCACCCAGTAGAGGGAAGAGGGGAGAGTAAAAGGTCCCAGAGCCTCTAGACAGGTGGCAGGCCCACATGGCCATGCTGAAGGTACCCCAGGTACCTTAGGACTGCACCTCCCATGCTGCCTGCAGGTGAAACTGAAAGTAGGCAAACACAAGAACAAGTGTGCAATCGGGCTGCCCTAGGTTTACCAGCGGCAGTAACTTAGGTAAACTTTCTGCACCTAATTATCATGCTGCACAACAGTCATTATATATGTTATTCAATCTGATCATTAATTGTTTTGTTTGATAATGACTGCACACTCTGGGAGGGTGTAGTCTTGCTCGACCAACAGGACCTTTTGCTTCTCTTACAAATATGAAAGGGGGAGGGAAAGCAGGCTGCCACAGATGCTTCCTCATCAGCACTTTGTGCCAGTCTTCAGGCACACCTTCCTCTCACCTTCTTCAACCTCAGTCCTGCCCTAGAGCCCCTAATCCCCTCCTCTCAACTCAAGGGAGGTCCAACTCTGGCCCCAGGGGCAGGGCCACAGGTGTCTGTTTCATTGCTGGAGCTCCAGAGCCCAGGAAATAACAAGTTCTCAACAAACACTTGTTAAATTAAAAATCCAAAGGTGGGGGAAGGGGGGGGGGTGCCTGGCTGGCTCAGGCGGAAGAGTATGCGACTCTTCATCTCGGGATCGTAAATTCAAGCCCCATGCTGGGTGTACAGATTACTTACATAAATAAAAACTTTAAAAAAATCCGAAGGAAAGAAAGCAGGCAGGCAATGATCTCATGCATCCTGCCAACAACGTGGCACCTGTGGACAAAAAAAAGTACTCTGCTGTTGACTACTTCAATAGTTTTCTAAACTCAAAACATGATTTAACAATTTGGTTTTTGAAGGAAAGATAGGTACTGGCCTACTTCACTCAGAAGGAAGAATACAGATGGGGCGCCTGGGTGGCTCAGTCAGTTAAGCATCCAACTGTGGCTCAGGCCATGATCTCATGGTTTGTGAGTTCGAGCCCCGCGTCAGGCTCTGTGCTGACAGCTTGGAGCCTGCTTCGGATTCTGTGTCTCCCTCTCTGCCCCTCCCCTGCTTGTGCTCTCTCAAAAATAAATAAATATATTTTAAAAAAGGAAGAGGGGCGCCTGAGTGGCTCAGTTGGTTAAGCGTCCGACTTCGGCTCAGGTCACGATCTCGCGGTATGTTGAGTTCAAGCCCCGCGTCGGGCTCTGTGCTGACTGCTCAAAGCCTGGAGCCTGTTTCAGATTCTGTGTGTCTCCCTCTCTCTCTGACCCTCCCCCATTCATGCTCTGTCTCTCTCTGTCTCAAAAATAAATAAATGTTAAAAAAAAAAAATTAAAAAAAAAAAAAAAAAAAGGAATACGGAGTCCTTAATGTGGACTCAAAGCACCATCTGCACAGATGGGAAGAATGCTCTGAGAAAGGCTCAATTAGCACATTCAACCCATACGAGCAGGGTCCAGGTAGGGCGGCCTGTGTCCATCATGTGGCCTGGTCACTGTTCCTCAAGGGGGTGGCTGGGTAGTACAGCATTCAGAAGCCACCTTGCAATGTCACAAAAAGAATTCACTTCTGAAAAGCTACGTGTCCAAATTTGGTCTGACTGGCCCTCTATGCCTGAATCCTTTTTTCTTTGCAGGATCCCCTGGAATCCCTAGAAAATCAGAGGTCAAATCATAAATGTAGAACCTTTCTAGACTTCAACCTCCCATTATCGAGAAGCTGCCTCACTCCACCAGGAAAAACAACAACAGAAAATATCCCAAAAGATTAACAGTAATCTGTACCAAAATGATAAGTAGCCATAATATGACGTTAGAAAAAAGTCACACAGCCTAATAATACAGGGTTGGACTGCTCAAACAACAGCAAACAATAGAATCCTGGCACAGCTGGGACAAGTTAATAGGCTGCAACCACTATGGAAAAGTCTACATAAACTTGTTTTAAATAAAGGACTCAAAACGCTGACTACAACCATGCACAAAAGTATGTAAGTAAAAAGAGAAAAAGTACTGAAGTATACTGACAGTAACAGGAAAGCTATTTAAGAGTATAAAACACACAATAAATTATATTAAAGAAAAAAGAAAAAAATATAGCTCAACGTACCAGTTCCAATCAAGCTATCAATCAATCAATAAAAACAAAAGAGTATAAAACTTGTTATTTGACTTTTTGGCAAACTGGCTACTTCTTTTATATAAAGTGGCCAAATTCTCTTGAAAAGGGGGAAGAAAGGCAGGGGAGAGAGGAAGAGGGGAAGGGAGAGGGAAGGAGAGAGAGAGAGACAGAGACAGACAGAGAGAGAGAAAGAGAGAGGAAATGGACCAAGCAAACCAGCTAAGATCCTGCACTACACGAGTCCACAGGAAGTCACCTGGGCCATTACTTTGCTCTTACAAATTTCAGAAAGGTCCACCTGCCCTCTGTGTTTTAATTCCAGAAAACTGTGACCCTCTGTTTATAAAATCTACCTCCATACCTCCGTAACTCCTGTACTACCTATTCACCTGACTGATAAAGGTTTTCACTCCCATATCAGGTCTGATAGAAGCAGCAACAATGTTCCTATCACCAATGTTCCTTCCAGCAAAGATCGTTCCTGTGGACCTGCCCAGGAGTTCCAGAACACTCAGTTCAAAGCCTTTGCTCCTGGTAATTTGCAGGCTCAAGTCACTAGGGCTTTTGAAAGAACTCATGTGTTCAAAGATGTTAAATCCTCCTCCATGGACACACATCCTGCAAACCTCAGGAAGTCAGTAAGTTCAGTGCAATGATACCAGACAGACTACATTATCACTCATTCCTCATTTGGTGATTCAAAAAGGCACAAAAAAGACCTAACCTATAACAATTCTTTTTCATTTTGATTCTTCTTTGCCATGGAAAGCCAAGGAAGAAGGGAGCAGACTGCTGAGCTCAGCCAGCACTAAAGAGCAAGGTGGGGGAAGGGGTAAGAAAACGCACTGCAACCAGCCCCCTGGAATTAGAACAATTCTCCCACCTGACTCTGGAATTGACAGTGACCAGCTACCAGCTACAGATGCCCACAACATGAGCTAGTGTTGTTATTCCCATGCACAGAGAAGGAAACAGCCACAGGGAAAAGGAAAGCGGCTGCTCAGACACCTGTATGGCTCTGCCACAGTTCCCACCCCTCCCCACTAAACAGCTGTGGTTGGGCACCAGGAGTCCCTGCCTGCTTACCAGAAGGCTGTTCCCAGCTCAGTTTACTCCTGTATAGAACTAGCATCACATTAATAAGAGATTATTCTTTGGCTTTCACAAGTGCTGTCATCTTGTTTCCCCAGGTAAACCAGAAGCTTCCTACAAGACAGATCATCAAGACTCCCGTAGGCTCAGTTTCTCAGAGTCCAATGCCACGTTCCAAATCACTTAGAACCCACCCTGGGGAGTCTCCAACCTGAACTACAACTGTTATAGATGCAGAAACAGAATGCCTACTGAGAAAGCTAACTTAAATGGGTGTGGGACAAGAAAATATTGGTTAAATTCTAAAATACCAGGGGCATGGAGTGCCTGGGTGGCTCAGTCAGTTGGGCGTCCGACTTCGGTTCAAGTCATGATCTCACAGCTCGTGAGTTCCAGCCTCGCGTCAGGCTCTGTGCTGATAGCTCAGAACCTGGAGCCTGCTTCAGATTCTGTGCCTCCCTCTCTCTCTGCCCCAACCCACTCTCATTCTGTCTCTCTCTCTCAAAAATAAAAATAAACATTAAAAAAACTTTTTTTAAATACCAGGGGCACCTGGCTGGCTCAGTTGGAAGAGGATGCAACTCCTGACTTTAGGGCTCTGAGTTTCAGCTCCATGTTGGGTTTAGAGATTACTTTAAAAAACTAAATAGATAAAATACCAAATACAATAAAAATTTTAATTAGGAAAAAAATTTTTAATTGGGTATTATGCCTCTAACTGGTATGAAATTTAGTTTTATCTTTCTTCAGATTGCCCTCCTTCTTTCCCTTCCTCTCTCTCTTAGGGTCTGGATTTTCTAACTAAGGATTTGTTTGTATTTCCCATGCCTCAGTCTGGCCAAGACCATTCTCACCCCTTAGGGCCCAGTGAGATTAGCTTCTGCGTTTATCTGGCTGTGTTATGTTTTCTCTGCTGCTCCCCTCCCTACAGGTCTCCCCTGTAGTCCCTGCCCTCAGCTGCTGTCTCCACATCAGAACTGGGCACTGGCTCCCTGCCCCACTCCAACCCCTCCAAACAGGCCTATTTCCACATTCATCCTCCCCTTGCCCAGGGAGGCTGCTCCTCACCCATGTGCCTCTAAGGGCAGGCACTACATTGGACTCTGGTTACTTTTCTTAGCCAGCATTGGAAGAGGACTCTAGTTTCTTTTGTCCAAAGGTCTACCTCTGGTCATTGGTGCAGCTTCTTTTCTGCAGCCCATGGTTTTCTGTGTGTGTGTGTGTGTGTGTGTGTGTGTGTGTGTCTTCCACTCTTTGGTTTCAATAAATACCTTTCAATTATATACATCTTCGTCTATGATCCCACCTCACCCACTTACATATTTTGACATTTAGGAGGGTCACAGTTCAAAAATAATGTATTACCTCTTACAGAAACCATGTACATTGTGTGCCCCATAAATGATTCTAGATAAACACAGAATACAAGAATCCCAGACTCTCTTTCCTGGATTAGAAGATCTGTTCCTCCTTTATATGCTCTAAAGGCTTTTCACCTTTGAGAGAATACCTGTTTTTTTTTAATTTTTCTTTTTAATGTTTATTTATTTTTGAAGGAGGGAGGGAGAGGGGGAGGGAGGGAGAGAGAGAGAGAGAGAGAGAGAGAGAGAGAGAATAAGTGGGGGAGGGGCAGAGAGAGAGAGAGAGAGAGAGAGAGAGGGAGACATAGAATCTGAAGCAGGCTCCAGGCTCTGAGCTGTTGGCACAGAGCCCAATGCGGGGCTCGAACCCATGAGCTAGGAGATCATGATCTGAGCCGAAGTCAGACACTTAACCAAACGAGCCACCCAGGCACCCTAGTCACCCAGGCACCTGGAGAATACCTGTTTCCATTTAACAATACCATAATCAGGGGCGCCTGGGTGGCTCAGTCAGTTAAGCCTCGGACTTCAATTGAGGCTATGATCTCATGGTTCGTGAGTTTGAGCCCCATGCTGGGCTCTGTGCTAACAGCTCAGAACCTGGAGCCTGCTTCGGATTCTGTGTTTCCCTCTCTCTGCCTGCCCCTGCCATTCCTGCGCACCCCACCCCCCCCGCCCATCCTGCTCATGCTCTGTCTCTCTCAAAAGTAAATAAACATTTAAAAATTTTGAAAAACAACACCATAATCAGGCCAAGTTAATTCTTTTTTTTCTTTTTCTTTTCTTTTTTTTTTGAGAGAGGGAGAGGGGGAGGGGCAAAGAGCGAGGGAGAGAGAATCCCAAGCAGGCTCTGTGTTGTCAGTGTGGAGCCCTATGAGAGGCTCAATCCTACAAACTGTAAGATCAATGACCAGAGCCGAAATCAAGAGTGGGACGCTTAACCGACTGAGCCACCCAGGCTCCCCAGGCCAAGTCAATTCTTTTTTTTTTTTTTTTTTCAACGTTTTTTTTTTTTATTTATTTTTGGGACAGAGAGAGACAGAGCATGAACGGGGGAGGGGCAGAGAGAGAGGGAGACACAGAATCGGAAACAGGCTCCAGGCTCCGAGCCATCAGCCCAGAGCCTGACGCATGGCTCGAACTCACGGACCGCGAGATCGTGACCTGGCTGAAGTCGGACGCTTAACCGACTGCGCCACCCAGGCGCCCCAAGTCAATTCTTAATGGCTCCACATAGTCCCATCAGGCCTCAGGAGACATACATCAACTGGTTGTTTACCCAAAAGTTATTTTCGGGGGGGAAAAAATTCTTTTCTGGATACGTGCTACGTAAATAGAGTAAATTCTAACATCCTACTTACAAACCCTATACGTGATCTGGGAACAAAGAACCGCAGAGCTACTATGCAGGGCAGAAACCGGGCGCAGGAAGGCATAAATCTCTTCAGAGCCTCCAAATCTAGCTCTACATTTTTCACCTGCAGGAATGAATACCTGCCCAGTGTCCCATACCACAAGACTATTTGGAGGATCAAGTAAGATAATGACCATGAAACCACTTCCTAACAAGTGTTACAAAAGGAACTGAGAAGGGACTCAGAACTGTTTACCAGCTGGTCTGCGTGGAGACACTCCCAGTGAGCTTTTCAAACCTCATCAGGACACCAGGAAACTCTCAACAGGGGGAAGAAGCCCTGTTCCTGGATGTGGTGTGGAGAATTTGTTTTCCTTAATACTGTTTGAAATCCAGCCCCTCACCAAGCACCAGTTTTGCAGGCCACTCAGGAAATGGACAGGCAGAGAAGTGCCATCTGCCTCAGGTCAACAGCCACTTAACTGGCTCTGCTTTGCTCCCAGACCTCAGGGAGGCTAGAATGCAAGTGGGGCCTCCCCAAAACTCTGAGGAAACCAGGTTGTCTAGGTCAACAGCTTCTGAGTTTATACAATACATGGCCTGAGGTCTCCTCTGAACCCTGGCGCTGCCACTGCTCAGGACATCTTACACACAACCTTCATCCTTTTCACTTTAATCACTGGGTGAATTCAATCCCACAGTTCACTGACTGGATGACTATTAACCTCTTGATAAAGAGCAGTTTCAGACAAAGAATCCTGGAAAAGTAGAGACTCTAGGGACACAAAATTCTTGCATCAGATTTATTAAACACCCATTTTTTGCACATCTGGACAATAAGCAACCAGAATGCAATACAACTACTAATTAGTCCAAGAGTACCGGCCTCTTAGTAACCCCAACAACTGACATCGCTCAGAAGTCCAAGACTGCTCTGCAGGCTTTCTTTTTACCGAGGACAGGGGTGTGCTCATCTGTAGCATGTCCAAATACAAGAGAGCAAGCATTCAAAGCAGACACCAGGAAGGACACCTGAAGCACTGAAAAGAGCTCAGAGTACGGGCCAGGAGTCTACTGTTGATGCTGCCAAAGTCCTGGTAAAGAGACTCCCTACTACAAATGAAACAAATTAAGACTTGCCCTGTTCTGAGTGTCTCCTCACCTCATATGAGACACCAGATCTCAGGGATGAGAGGAAGAAGACCCTTTCCCATAAGAGGCATCTGGGGTGGGATCAGAAGCCCTGACTGAATTCTGAAATGGGTAGGACCACATTTTGTAAGAATAAAGCCCAGGCATCAGACATCCCACAAGGGCTGGTGTTAACAGAGGAAATGTTGACATGACCATGGGTCACCCCTAGGTACTATCAAGTGAAAATGATTCTAACTTTGGAACAATCTTGAAAGCATGTGTCCTGTGACTTAAGTAGAGTCATCATATTCCCTTTCACTCAGGTGCAACAGTTGTCACATGTGGCTTCAGCTTCTCTCGTGGATGAGGACTGTGAACAGCATTTGGGGGTGGAGGCAGAGAGTGGCTCAACAGGGTGCATTCTGCTGGATCCCCCTTTTGGAGAACCTAGAAGTGCTACTAGCTTCCAGATGTATCCCTCTCTACAAACAGACTCAACAGAACCTCAAAAGCACCCCTTGAGTGCTTCAAAACCTCAAAAAGCACAGAAGGTCCTTGAGTTCACCCTGGGAGGGTGATACAGAAAGTTAATAGTGGAGTTGGAACCAAGCCGGAGTCCTTCTGAATGGAAGGTCATTCGTCCTATGTCCCAGCTAACATGCATGTGAAATCAGTATGATGTCACCACAGACTACTAACAAATGGAAAATGAGGCTGTACTATACTGCATTTATGTGTGCAGTGGAGGGGTTTTCTAAACCACTGATTGTCATTTGGGTTTTTGTTTTTTGTTTTTGTTTTTGTTTTTAGTATGAAACATTAGCTCAATCCTATGATTTCTGAGAAGTAAATGCCCAGGCTCCCACTGGAAGCTTCAGAAGCTGCTGCTGCCCATCCTACAACACTTAGGCTCACTCAGATTACAGGCAACCCGAGAAGATTGTTCCCTGGCGAGCCCTGCTTTTAATGGACCAGCAGGGCAGGCCAAGACTGGAGACAGCTGGTCCCAGAGGGGAAGACGGCACCTCCACCTCTCAGGGCATGGAGGGAACCAGCCAGACTTGCCAGGCCCAGCTGGACAATGAAGCCAGGCATCCCTGCACCAAGAAGAGGTCACAGTAAGGTCTGCACATCTCTATAGCACCCATCGCCATGGTAACTACAAAAAAACAGGAGATCTGGTTTCAAGAATCTATAAGTGTGTCCTCCATGTGTTGTGTTTAAAATCTATTCAGTCCCATCTTTGTCTACTGAAAATATATGTCTACTTGAAAAAAGTAGTGCAATGGATAGAACTGTGTCAACATAAACTTCATATAAGATTAGCAGCTCCATAGGCCAAGGTATTGGTCAATCTAACAAGGTGGCTCCTATAATCTCACTTTGGACCTATAAGGGATAGGTCCAGAGGCAAGTATTATTCCCAGGCTTTTTCACAATGACTGTCTAGATTCTGACAGCAGGGGAAGAGGTGGGTGGGTGGAGTGGCGGGCAAGGAAGCAAGCCCAGACTCAGAATTGCTAACTCCAAGAGGCTGGTTCCATCCTACAAAGGCTTGGTCTATGGCAGCAGGGAACCAGCAACAGTGGCTACTAGGACTTTCTCAGAGTAAGGAGTTCAGCTTTCCCAGCAGGCCCTACCTCCACTGGTAGAAGGGTAAGGGGTACAGACCAGTCAGCCTGCTGCTGCCTACTCTGGCTCCCTGTATTAGTGAACAAGGTGACAAGAGCTCCTTGGAATGGAAGCTCTAGTTATTTTCCTCTCTCAGTATATCTAGCCTCATTTGTACACGAATGACAAAGTCCCATAAGAGTAGCCAGGGGCCAGAGTACGGAGAAAACATGTTGTAAGTAATGTGAAATTACCACAGTTAGTTTTAACAGTGGCCCTCTCGTCTATTCTAAAAAATCTCTCAGAATAAGAGCCAATTTACAGGGATAATCCTTAAAAGGCAAGACAGTCATAAACTTTACTGTAACCTCAAAACCATGCTCTTTTATTTTTCTTTAGTTTTTAAAATGTTTATTATTCATCTTTGAGAGATAAAGCACAGGCAAGGGAGGGACAGAGAGAGAGGTAGACAGAATCCGAAGCAGACTCCAGGCTCTAAGCCGTCACCACAGAACTGAACACGGGGCTCAAACCCATGAACCTTGAGATCACAACCTGAGCCGAAGTCGGACGCTTACCCGACTGAACCACCCAGGCACCCCAAAACCATGCTTTTTTAAAAGGCAGAAAAATCAAAGTGATACAGGGTGTTACTTAGCAAAATGCCCTTAAACTCTAGATATTCCAGCTGTTCAACGAAGCCTTTTAGCATAGAGGGGAAAAAGTAACAGATCATCATGCATTAATTACTCTGCCTGATCTGTGAAATTTCTACAACCATGAGGTTTCTTTTCCTCATTAGTATGAAGTTCCCAGGACACGATCTCTCCATGCAACAGTTGTGGCAATAACTCAATGTCTGCATAAATGCCATATGTGCCTGTTAATTCTTTTCTTTTTATTCAAGTATAGTTGACATACAATATTGTGTTAGTTTCAGGTACAACACAGGGATTCAACATTTATATACATTACAAAATGATCACCTTGTTAAGTGTAGTTACCATCTGTCACCATACAAAGTTATTACAATGTTACTGACTATAATTCATAAACTATACTGTACATTCCTATGACTTACTTATTTTATAACTGGAAATTGGTACTGCTTAATCCCCTTCACCTATTTCACCCATCCCGTCTCCCCCTTCCCTCTTACAATCATTAGTTTGTTCTCTGTATTTACAAGCCTGTTTCTGTTTTATTAGTTTTGTTTTTCAGATTCTACATATAAGTGAAATCATACGTTATTTGTCTTTCTCTGCCTTATTTATTTCACTTAGTATAATACCCTCTGGGCCCATCCATGTTGATACTATTAATTTAGACACAAATGTAAGTATCTGTATCTCAGTATACATCCAATGACATGGAGACTGAATGCCTCCACCTGAAAGTTTCTATAAGATGGGTTCAACACATCTAATAGCAGACATATCCATACAAGTCCTTTCTACACAGCACAATGCTAGTATGCTGACATGACATAGAAGGAGGTGAGGCAATGGCTGAATTGCATGATCTGCAGAGTTGACCTGTAGCAGGCACCTAACAAATGTTAACCTGAACTGAGCTCAGCCAAGAAAGAATACACTGGCACACAAGCCAAAAGGTAGAGTAGGGATATGGTTAAGGCACAGGCTCAGGGAGCCTGGGTGGCTCAATCGGTTAAAGCATCAGACTTCAGCTTACGGCATGATCTCATGGTTCGCGGGTTCGAGCCCCGCATCAGGCTCTATAATGACAGCTCAGAGCCTGGAGCTTGCTTCACATTCTGTGTCTCCCTCTCTCTCTGCCCCTCCCCACATGCACTCTGTCTCTCAAAAATAAATAAACATTTAAAAAATATTAAAAAAAAAATAGGGGCGCCTGGTGGCTCACTCAGTTAAGCGTCCGATTTTGGCTCAGGTCATGATCTCATGGTCCGTGAGTTCAAGCCCCGCGTCAGGCTCTGTGCTGCCAGCTTGGGGCCTGGAGCCTGCTTCGGATTCTGTGTCTCCCTCTCTCTGACTCTACCCCATTCATGCTCTCTCTCTGTCTCAAAAATAAATAAGCGTTAAAAATAATAAATAAATAAATAAATAAATAAATAAATAAATGGCACAGGTTCTAGTCAGGCACAACTGAGAGCAAACCCTGGTTCTGCCACATACCAGCTGGGTGGCCTTGGACCAGGTACTTAACTTCTCGGAGGGTCAGTTTCTTTATCTGATAGTAATAACAACTATGCAAGGTATGTAATGAGAATTAAATAAGTTACTTATAGAACTGCGACATATCGTATAGCATTGATTAACAAACTGAAGAAAGGGCCACTTAAAGTTAACACATGTTCCCATATACTTTTACACAAGAAATGGAAATACCCCTGTCTGTGAAAACCCTTACAGGCAACGTCAAATCTGTACTGGGGTCACAGACTTTGAGTTGAAGGCTCACTGTGAAGAACCTCTGTTTTCATTCTGACAACACTAGATACCAAGAAAGGAACAGAAAAATCTTGGAATTTCTAGCAAAATAAACTTTGCAAAGGCTCTAAAAGAAGATGATCACCTAAGTTCAAACTCTTTCAGGGACACTCTGAACATGAGTTAGATAAAGGCCCCTTCATGCTGTGGAGGGTCAGGATGGAGGCCAAGGGCATGTTATTGTTTTATTTCTTTAGAGTAGCTCATCACTATAAATAAAGGTTTAGATAACTGAAAAATTTGCTTGACTCTGTAATCAATCTGATTTGCACTTATATCTTATGACACTCAATCCCCAACCCAATGGTTCTCAGCTTGGGGACCATTTTGGCAACGCCTCCCCACCGCCTGCTCTGCCCAGGATTGCCCAGGGGTTATCCGGAAATGTCTGGAGACACGTTTGATTATCATAAGTGGGAAGGGGAGGGGGTTTGGCCACTCAACTGGTACCTAGTGGGTAGAGGCCAGGGATGCTGCTCAACATCCTGCAATGCACAGAAAGCACAAACACAAATACATTCATGCACACGTGTGTACACATACGCACACACCCACCACCACTACAAACTGTTATCCAGCCCAAAATGTCAACAGCACCAAGGCTGAGGAACTCTGCTTGAATCTCAGAAGCAGTGCTAAGGTCATTCAAGAAAGGACATGCATCTAATACTCTTCCTGTCCCTTCAGTAGTTTACAGAGACATATGAGATTCTGGCACTATGCTTCACACTGTTTGTCACACCTTTATCAAATATCCTTTACAGAGATTTCTGGGGAAACTGAATTTCGACCAGAAAACAGAAGAGGCTGTTACCAAATGGGGCAACTTGGCACTGTCCACAGATCACAATGAAAGGGGTCACAGTACCTTCCTGGGAATAGGACTGATTTGTATTTGGATCACTAGGAGGCAAAACCTTTAAAGCTCTGTAACAAAGCCAGGCAGAGGTGAAGCCCCTGAAAGAAATGTGTTTACTGACTTCTTTGTGGAATGGAACAAAAAACTGGAAGAAATCTAATGACTGTTTAGCGGTCTGGTGTGTGACTGACAAGTAAGCTAGGAATCAGGAGAACTAAAGTTCTACGACCAAGCCCACACTGGCTAACTACATTTTATGACTTCCCTAGAACTCCAACATCCTCATTTATAAAATGAGAGGCATTCCTCAGGAAGCTGCAGGGAGGATGGCATTTAACATGAGGCATAGCAGGAAAAGCTGTGGGCTTCCCCCATCTGTTTCAGCTGGAGCAACTCCCCTATTCCTTGCTATACTTCCTCCCAAAATGGGGTTGTGCTACTTCTAAAAATAAGGCCTAGAAAACAACGAACTTGTTCATCTTGGAGGCCTGATATTATATTAACAGCGATCTAACCAAGCCTTTTACAATCTACCATAGCACTTGTATCCCATGACAGTATTTACTTATTTCCATTCCAGATTATAGTTTATTTATCTTTCCCTCCTACTACCCAACACAGGGCACCCAATCAGGGTTTGCTGAGTCAATGAATGATTTCCAGAATTTGAGGTATTCTCAAAATCAAGACTATTCTCAAAGAGCGGATGACAAATACGACAGTTAAAAATGAAGCCCAGAAATAAGAAAAATGGCTGGTGAGTAAGCATTTTTGAGCAGTGTTTTTACTGGAGAAATTTCTACTGATGGTGAGAGATGAGAATGGCCATGTGGGGAGACCAAGCATATAATACTTTGTGCTCAAATAATAGTTTCAGGGTGCCTGGGTGGCTCAGTCGGTTGAGCATCTGACTTCGGCTCAGGTCATGATCTCACAGTTCTTGAGTTCGAGCCCTGCGTCGGGCTCTGTGCTGACAGCTCAGAGCCTGAAGCCTGCTTCAGATTCTGTGTCCCCCTCTCTCTCTGCTCCACCCCTGCTTGTGCTCTGTGTCTCTCCGTCTTTCAAAAATGAAAAAACATTAAAAAAAATTTTTTTTAATTAAAAAAATAATAATAGTTTCACGTTTGAAGGAGAAATGCTGGGTTTGCACTGGTTTCGAAGTGGCTTCCTTACATGCCACAGATACAGATACTGAGAACACACCTTTTAGATTTTGTTTTAAGGACTGTGAAAGCCTGACTGGGAGCAGAGCACTTGGCCTTACTGCACCACCCCCTCCCCCACCTTCTTTTTAAAGAAATGATAGGCAAAATTTTAACAGTCAAGGTAACAAACACTTGCCAGCACTCCACCACCCCAGGCAAGCACAAACTACCTGAAACTTCCTGATGTCTACCTCCATATAAAAACGCTTTATTCCTCCAGCTGGCTTTAGAGAGAAGGGATGCACAGGACCATTTTCTTCATGTCTGTTACTCCAGCAAAGGGGCCAACCTAAAGAAGGCAATAGCTGTACAACCTCCTAATAAGCCCATATCCTGTTTCTAAGCACATTTTGGAGGAAATACACCAAAGAATTAGGTTATCATTATTGCCAGGGCATAAAGCAAAATGCTACAGGGATCACAACTTACTGAAAAAACAACAGCAGCAGTTTGCCACTATAAAACTGAGTAAGTTCCTCTTCCATGAGGCAGCCCCCAAAACTACATGAGTTAAAGATACATGAAGTAGGTGCCTATAATTCTGAAGAGTTCCCAAGAACTGGTCAAACATCACTGTCTCTATTAATCATTATCAAAAAGAAATTCAAATAGCCCAGAACATCCACTGTTGCCCAAGGACATGATTAGGCAATAATGAAGGAATAACTTTAAGGTTAAAGAGGTAGGCAAGATAGGGAGGGCAAATGTTCAACAGCTTATAGGCCAGGAAAGGCAGGGACTGTGGGCTCCTCGGCTCTAAGAGGTATCTCAACCCTTTTTCGAAACCAAACCCTACACAAAAGGCCAATATGTAAAGCAAGTACTGTATAGTGAATGGAGCATCCACAGTTAAAGTGGTGGTGCAGGGTGCCTGGCTGGCTCAGTAGGTAGACCATGCAACTCCGGATTTCCAGGTCATGAGTTCAAGGCCCACGTTGGGTGCAGAGCTTACTGAATTTAAATAAATAAAAAATAAAGCCTTGATAGCGGCTTTGGTGGCAGGTACTCAGGAGCTCAGCTCCTCCATCATCCTTAGGAATTCTGAGCTCAGCCTAGTTTGCCGGCTGTGGTCTAGGGCAACTAGGTCACTTGCTTTGAAACAGACGGCTTCCATTTCCTGCTACGTGTGCTAAGTGACAGTGGCTCTTGGACAGTCTCTTAGGCTGTGTGTGTCCAAGCAACAGAAGGAAACTGGCCCTGGATTAGCCACTGTTCTCAGAGCTGCCCATGGCTTTCTGACTGCTGGGCCAGGGCTCCGTATACTCTTTCACACCTTGTTTCCAACAGTCCAGCAGCTTCTTGAAAACATTTTGACCTTCCCAAAAACCTGTGGTTTCTGTGTCTTCAATTCACTCCATCCCCAATACTCTTACTTAATTGTACCTCTGTATCAGCTACACTTGACTGTAAGGTCTCTGAGGCCAGACTTGGAGTCTCAACCACACTAGAAAGTGAGAGTGCTTAGCTGCCCTGTTCCTGGGAACCAGTGAGAACTCACTGTCCTTTGCATGTGCACTCTTGCAAGTCCCATGACAGTTGGTATTTAGTTAATGTCTGTTTGTTTACAAAGGAATCCTATAGTTTGTCTCTAATTTTCCACCCAACTACTTCCTCATCTGAAGACAGAAATTCAGAGACATGTACTTCTAAAGATGGGTAGGAAGGGTATTTGCCAGAATAGAAAAATCAGTAACTTTTTTGGTTGCAAATCCCTTTGAGAATCAGATGACAGCTTCAAATCCTCCAGGACAAATGCATATAAAAAATGTGGCCAATGCCATTCCAGAGCAACCACAAGCCCCTGAAGTTTACCCATGGACCCAGAATTCAGGTTAAGAATCCCTACTCTAGTAGAGTCTCTTTATGAGAGACATTCCCTTTGTGAGTAATGTTTTTAAAGAAACCCTGAATAGTTATTAAAGAGGGGTTTCCCCTCTCTTTAGTTCCCTTCTTTTCTGTTCGAATTCTTTTACCTAACCCCAATGGGTTCAGTTCAAGTTCTCCTGTCTTTTCTCTTTCTCAGCCCTTCACTTCCCTGACCTCTCAAAATACTGTGTGCAAGAGACTATCATAAACCTTACAATTTTACAGTTTTGAGTCTCCCCAAGGTGACAGCCAACTCCATGTGAACAAGGACTATGCTGGGTTTGTTGCTGTTTTGCACACCCCCTCAGTGCCAATTCTCTGTACACCACAGAGGCAATACATACTGCCAAAGAGGCAGATGCCACTGCTTCTTTGCCCTTCTACCTTAGGCATTTGCACCTGAACGTTAACTTCTTTAAAACCGGACATATGCCCTGGAAAAGCCAAATATAAAAGCAAGAAAGAATAACCTGATCACCCCCACTCTTCTCCTTTCAGGTCCTCTAGTATGACTCCACAAACACAAAAAGCAGGACAAATATGACACTGAATACAGACACCTGTAAATTTTGCTGAGGTTGTCAAAAACACAAGTGTGTGGTACAGGAATGGAGTGTTTTAAAAGTTACTTTCCAAGGGCTCCTGGCTGGCTCAGTCGGTGGAGCATGTGACTCTTGATCTTGGGGTTTTGAGTTTGAGACCCACACTGGGTGTAGAGATTACTCAGAAGATTAAAAAAAAAAAAATCTAAAAAAATGTTTAAAAGTTATTTCCTAATTAGTGAGATACCTATTACTAAACAAAGAGAAATCCTGACTCTCCCCTTGCCTTCCTGTGGAAAACCAAGGGAGTGAAGGTCAATGACAACTCACTACAACTGCCTTCAAACACTACCTAGATTCCTCTCCCAACCCAAACACAATTCTGCTCACCAATTCTTTCCCTTCACCTGCCCACCCTCCTCCAGCCTGCCCTGGAAATAATTCCAGGTGACAAGAGCTCCTCTGCAGCAGCGTGTAGTGGTCCTGCTATAGAGAAGAGCAGATCCAATAACTAAGGAAAGGGATGGCTACACTTGGGCAAGTGACACACCACAGCATCATCACCAAACATTTATAATGCTCATGGGCTCTGTGACTTAAGACCTTAAGAGGCCTTAAGGCCCTGTTTTGAACTTTAAGTACCTTTCAATCAAGAAAGAGAAAGAAGATAACACAAGGTGTACCACAGTATAAACATTAATTGTACAGTGCAGACAACAGTGCTAAAGACTGAGCCTTAGGCGGAGCCTAAGGGTGGCTAAGTCTGTCAAGTGTCTGACTTCGGCTCACGCCATGATCTCATGTTTCATGAATTAGAGCCCAGCATTGGGCTCTGCACTGACAGTGCTGAGTCTGCTTGGAATTCGCTCTCTCTCCCTCCCTCCTCTCTGCTCCTCCCCAACTTGAGCTCTCTCTCAAAAAAAAAAAAAACAAAAACAAAAACAAAAAAAACCCTGAACCTTATGTTCCACATTTTCCAGGACAGTTCTGCTTCAAATCAAATATCCTGTCTCATCAGTTCCTTTAGTACTTTAGTGCACCTGTATGGTCAGACTATGGGTCCCAGTGTTTGGCATAAAAAATCTGCCCATCGTAGCAAGTGATGAGGCAGGCCAATCAATCAGGTTAGCAAAAACATAATGGCAGATTGTTTAAATCATGCCAGTGCCTTCCCACAGCCCTCAGGTAATTGTGGCATTGACCCACAGAACAAGACCGTGAAACTTGAGTCTTCTGAGACTGAGAAAGCTCATCAGGAGAAAGGCAGGACACTGGGAGTACTTACAAAAAGTCAGGCACGCAGGGTGCGAGACACCTGTCTCTGTTATGCCATTCTTCTCTAAAGCCCTTTTAAAGTTACTGAGAACTATGACAATAATTAGGCCTATGATACTCCTGGGAAAGAAACAAATCTGTTCGTGTGACGAAAATTAATTTTTCCCCTCAGCAGAGAGAAGAGACTACTTGCTTGGCCTCTGGCATACAAGCTGACAGCAGTTATCGCCAGGCAACAATTAGCCCTTTCTTTCCTCTTCTGCCGTCCCCTTCCTCATGTACCCCATTCACTTACTTCTCTACCCTCTTGCCAGTCCATTCCCACTTCTGTCCAGCCTGTGTTTGTGACAGGGGGCCCTAAACAAGAATCACATGAAAAACCTTAAAAAGCACAGATTCCTGGGCCCCCAAACTTACCCAAATAGAAAAGTGTGAAAACCCCTGCCCTAGATTCCATAAGCAGCATTCAAGGCACAAAAGGTATTTTAACATATTAACCTTAACTTCATTAAGTATTAACCCCATTTTTCAGACACAAAAACTACAGTTCAAATGATTTAAATGTTTTTCTCATGGTCAAAAATATATCATCACAATTTCCTTTTTTGGGAGAAACAAACCATTTATTTTTCACTCTAATACAAATGAATATGTATGTATTTGGATACATACATGTACATGCAAAACAAAATTGTCTAATTTTGAACAGCTGTGAGTGAAAAAGATTGTTACCAATTGATTAGCTTAATTTTGTGCTTAACAATTCAATCACTTTTTTTTTTTTTTCTTTAAGTAAGCTCTAAGCCCAACATGGGCCTGGAGCTCACAACCCCAAGATCAAGAATCATGTGCTCTACTGACTGAGCCAGCCAGGCACCCCAACAATTCAACCACTCTGAAGTACAAACAGTCAGTCAGTCTATCTGTGTATGATCATAGAGGCATTCAAACACACATCTGAAAAAAGAACCTTCCTCAACATCACATCATTAAACAGCAAGAATACATGCACTCTGATGAAAATCCTACTCCACAAATGGACTAGACAACTCTTGGATAACTATTACAATATCTGCTTAAAGAAATCTATCACAAAGACAAAGCCATGTTTGATAAAAAAGCCTTTGAAAATTATATCAAAGCAATAAGAAAAAACCTGTTCACTGATAAGAGCCTTATGAATTTAATTGCTATTTTGAAATGCTGAGTTCAGAGTTTAGAATATTGCTTTGCCAGGTCTGAATACAGATGCGTTGATATGACGACCCAGAAAGCATTGTTGGCTCCATTTCAGTCCTCCATGATTGCGATTTGGATGTAGTTCTCTGATGGGCTGTTTGTAAATGGATTCCCTTTACAATAGGTGTACACCTTTAAATTATCTATAGTGAACTCCAATAACCAGTGTTATTCTTAAATGGAAACACAATGGTCATTCAGAAAAGACTTCTTGCAATATATATAAATAAATGTAACCACATATTCATAAATACACATAACGTTGCTAGGCCAGATCATCAGCTATGGGCTGCTGTAGTTCAACACTGTGTGTCAAATTTATTAGAAATTTAGAAACGAAATTTCTGAGGGACCTAGCTGCCTTGTTAGTTGGCTTTAAAATGTGTAATACAATGGGAGACATCTCATGGTAAATAAACTCAGTCAATATAAAGAAGTAAGCCAGGGACGCCTGGGTGGCTCAGTGGGTTAAGCGTCTGATTTCGGCTCAGGTCATGATCTTGGGGTTTGTGACTTTGGGCCCTGTGTCAGGCTCTGTGCTGATAGCTCAGAGCCTGGAGCCTGCTTTGGATTCTGTGTCTCCCTCTCTCTGCCCCTCCTACACTCGCACTCTGTTTCCCTTTCTCAAAAATAAACATTAAAAAAATTAAAAAAAAAAAAAGTAAACCATACGGTGAACAATATTACAGGGCACCTGAGTGATCACCAGAGTGAAATATCTTCCAGCATTTAAAAAAAAAGGAAAGACATTGGTACAAGCAATTAACTGTTCCAATTAAAAATTCCCCCTCCCTTCCTCCTTTCCCTCCTCCTCCTCCTCTCTCTCTCTCTCTCCCTCTCTTCCTTCCTCCGTCTCTCCCTTCCTACTTTTCCCTCCTTCCCAAAAGCTAATCACTAATGGCACTGCTTCTGAGTACTGCAAAAATATCCTGAGAAATTATTCAGATTACAAAAGACAAAGCTTTCATCTTATGTTTTTGCACAAACCTAACAGATACAATACATTTAGTTAAAAACCACATAACTCACACTGTGTTGAACACAAAAGAAGATGTGATCCAGAGCTCTTAATTCTCTCATTGACTACTGTAAGAAAAAAATATTGGGGGGCGTCCAGCTGGCTCAGTTGCAAGAGCGAGCACTCTTTATCTCGGGGCTGTGTGTTCCAGCCTGACAATGGGTGTAGAGATAACTTAAAAATAAAATCTTTACCAAAAAAAAAAAAATTGCATTAAATGTCTATTTATAACTTTCTAGTTAACTGTGGCCAATAACATACCAGTAGGCAATTTATAATTTTTCATCTCTTTTCTCTCCAAGGAGTTACAAGCTGAATTCTAAACTTATTATAAATACACAATTCCAATTTTCTTTTTTTTTTAATTTTTTTTTTTAACGTTTATTTATTTTTGAGACAGAGAGAGACAGAGCATGAACAGGGGAGGGGCAGAGAGGGAGGGAGACACAGAATTGGAAGCAGGCTCCAGGCTCTGAGCTATCAGCTCAGAGCCCGACATGGGGTTCGAACTCACGGACCGTGAGATCATGACCTGAGCTGAAGTCGGACGCCCAACCGACTGAGCCACCCAGGCGCCCCCACAATTCCAATTTTCAAAAGTATCTTTCTCCTAAGGAGTGATATTCTAGTTTTTGGTACAATACTGATGCAGAGTTCAACTGTCCTATGAAGAGAGTCAGCTATAAAAGGAAACCAGGGGCACCTGAGTGGCTCCGTCGGTTAAGCGTTTGACTCTGGATTTTGGCTCAGGTCATGATCTCCACGTTGTGGAGCCCAGCTTGGGATTCTCTATCTCCCTCACTCTCTGCTCCTACTCTCCTCAAAATAAATAAACATTAAAAAAAAAAAAAAAAAGGGAAACCAAAAAAATCAAGGTAGCCCAAAGGCCCCAGCTGTCCAGTTATACATTTCAACAGACTTAATAAGGGGCCAGCTAAAGGCAATGAATGCCATCTTCTCCTGAGGCAATGTCATTTCTAGGGTAGCTCCTACTCCTGACTCTGGTGACACAGCATCTCACCTTACTGACCCAAGCAATAGAAAAATGCAAAGCAACTAAGACAAAAAGAGAACCACAGATTTTCCTCCTCACATTCCCAGTTAAATGGGGTTATTTAGTGAGTGTTTCCAAGGCCCCTCTAATTTCCACACCCTCACCAGTGTTTCGCCTTAAGGTACTGTATTTGAAAGTTTTTCCAATGTCACCACGTAAACTTTTAAATGCCCAAATGAGCTATGAGCTTCTGGAAAGCTTGTGATGTTTTGTCTTGTGATGATTTTGAAGGAGAGAGAGAGAGAAAGAAAGAGAGAAGGGGGGGGGGAGAGGGAGAGAAAGAAAGAAAGAAAGAAAGAAAGAAAGAAAGAAAGAAAGAAAGAAAGAAAGAAAGAAAGAAAGAAAGAGAGAGAGAGAGGGAGGGAGGGAGGGAGGGAAGGAGGGAGGGAGGGAGGGAGGGAGGGAGGAAGGAAGGATGGACGGAAGGACATGCACGCGCACACACACACACACACACGCACACACACCTGGGTGGCTCAGTCAGTTAAGCGTCTGGTTTCGGCTCAGGTCATGATCTCACAGTTTGTGGATTCGAGCCCCACATCGTGCTCTGTGCTGATGGCTCAGAGCCTGGAGCCTGCTTCGGACTCTGTCTCTCTCTCTCTCGCTCTCTCTCTCTCTTCTCTCTCTCTTCTCTCTCTCTCTGCCCCTCCCCCGCTCACGCTCGCATGTGCGCGCTCTCTCAAGAGTAAACATTAAAAAAAATTAAAAAATAAATAAAAGAAAGCAAGAAAGATCCTAAGGAATAAAGCATATATTGGGGCGCCTGGGTGGCTTAGTCGGTTGAGTGTCCGACTTCAGCTAGGGTTGTGATCTCATGGTTCCTGGGTTCGAGCCCCACGTTGTGCTCTGTGCTGGCAGCTCAGAGCCTGGATCCTGCTTCGGATTCTCTGTCTCCCTCTCTCTCTGCCCCTCCCCCATTAGCGCTCTCTCTGTGTCTCTCAGAAGTGAATAAATGTTAAAAAATTTTTTTTTTTTAGGGGCGCCTGGGTGGCTCAGTTGGTTATGTGTCTGACTCTTGGTTTCGGCTCAGGTCATGGTCTCACGGTTCATGGGTTCAGGCCCCACATCCGGCTGTGTGCTGACAGTGCAGAGCCTGCTTGGGATTCTCCCTCTCCCTCTCTCTCTGCCCCTCTCTGACTCGCTCCGTCTCTCTCTCAAAAATAAATTAAAAAAAAAATTTTTTAAGTTTTTTTAAAGAATAAAGCATAGATTTACTAATGTGTATTCTTTAATCCACTCTTTGCAAAAGAAAAACTAACATTTTTATTACTGGAGTTAAAATTTTAATCGAAACACACTGGTTGGGGCGTCTGAGTGGCTCAGTCACTTGAGTGTCTGACTTCCATTCAGGTCATGATCTCACGGTTGGGGAGTTCAAGCCCCACATGTGGAGCTCACTGCTGTCAGTGCTGAGCCTGCTTGGCATCTTCTGTCCCCCTGTCTCTCTGCCCTTCCTCCTCTCACGCTTTCTCGAGGTGTGCTCTCTCTCTCTCTCAAAACTAAATAAATATTAGAACAAAACAAAACAAACGAAAAAAACACAGTAACACCATACCAGAAACTCAAATACACAAAACCACTAAGCTCCTCTTTCCTTCTACTTGGAATGACAGTTAACAGGGAGAGGGAAGAGAGTTTAAATGACATAACCCAACCTCTACAACACTATTTAGGAAAGAGCGTCAGATCTTGTAGGCAAGACGACCAGGATCAAGCCCATGTGTGGCATCGTGTCAGTTGTGCGAGGCAAGTGAAGTCACTTAACCAGTTTCATCACTAATTCCATTTTATAAGTGAAAAACCTATCAATTCGCAAGGTTTTGGAAGGGGATGACAGTAAACAGCAGAGCCTTATACGGGGCTGTCCCCCAATCCCATCCTGCCTTGTCTGGTTCACAGAGCCATGAACAAGAACAGCCACCGGCTACAACAACAGGTTCATCAGAATCCTTTTTTTTTTTTCCCCCAAGTCTATTCATTTATTCCGAGAGAAAGAGAGAGGGGGTGAGAGAGCAGCCCAAGCAGGCTCTGCACCACCAGCACAGAGCCCCATGCGGGGCTGGAACCCACAAACCGCCAGACCGTGACCTGAGCCAAAATCAAGAGTGAGACAGATGCTCAAACGACTGAGCCACCCAGGAGCCCCTCCTCAGAATCCATTTAAATAGCATGACACACGGGCAGACAGCCTCCTGCAAAGACCGTGCAAGGCGTTCCTGGCAACTGCAGGCAATCAATACACCTACATCACCGCGCCGACGAGGTGACCGGTAAACTCCCTGCCCAGACTAACCGGCTGCCCCGGGCGTGGATCCCTCCCGATCGCTTGGCGGCCGCGGGTCACCCATGAAGTCATGACAGTGACTCAATGCACCCTTCCGAGTGAGGTGAGTCAGGAGGAAGGGCAGAGCCCGCAGCAGCCGCCACGCGGGACACGGATCTCCGGCGCCGGGCCAGGCCCGGGTCCCGGCGGGCCCACTGCGGACGAAGGCTGCAACCTCCGCCGGGGACACCCAGTCCGCACGCGGCGCCCCTGGGGTCACCTCGCCCAACGCACTCGTGACGCCGCGAGGGGCTGGGCCCAACGGGGACCAACGCTGACCGGCCGTTCGGCCTCCCCGGCCCTCCCAAACGGCGCGCAGGAAGCGGGGACCCCCAGCTCAGCCCTCTCTCCTCTCACCCCGCTTGCGGCCGCCCCCCGCCCCGGCCCACTGGGTCTCCCTCAGGACGGCGACGGGGACGCGGAGTGCCGCGTTCGGCCTGGCCCAGCTCCCGAAAGCCCGGGCAGGCTAGACTCGCTGAGGAGCCCGAAAAAAAGCCGGAAAGGGCGCCAGCCACTCACCCGTCACGGGTCCGCTCCGCCGTCGGTAGGTCCCAGCGTCCGCGCGTCAGTCACCCACTCCCTGAGGCGCCGCGGCCGCCGCAGCCAAGCGGGCGGCGCGAGTGCGGCCCGACGTGCGCACGCAGAGGGGGCGGGCCCTGCAGAGGACACGCCCCTGCGGCGGACACGCGTCCCTTCTCGCGGGGCCCGCGGCTACTAGGGTATCGGGGCCCTCCCGAGAGAGTTCGTTGATAAGAGCAGGTGTTAATGACGATGATCCGGGGTACATGCTTTCCATGCCCGGTGTCACCACCTTCCAGGCTCCTCTCCCTCTGGACTCCAACCTTGCCCTTTCTGTTCCAGCCACACTGGCTTCTCGTCATTTCCTTACCTTTCGGGCTGGCTGCAGATTAAATGACCGGTCCAGTCAGCTGTTGACAAAGATGTGCGCAATATGCGGTGTTCGTGGGAGTTACTGGGGAACGGGAGACAATTTATTGAGATCTGTTAGAGTTTAGAATGGGTCTTCTCTGTGCTCAATTCCACTTCTCGGTAGCTATTGGAGAGCAACGCGTGCAAGAACCCAAAGAGACGCAACAACGAAGGTCCTTGCACCATGTAAAGGGATGCATGCGCCATTTGGGTGAAAATCTGGAAACCATCTTAATGTTGTTTGACGGAAGATGGGGTGGGGATTGACAGGGGGACATCTGTTCAACGGAGATGTGCCTCCGTTAAAAAGGGAAGGGCAGAGACCACCTTAGGATGTTCAGCAGAAAGGAAAAGCCAGATGTACGAAAATACAAAAATAACATTTGATAGTGTGTAAATTTAACCTAAAAAAATACATTGAACTCTAGTGTGTATGTGAACTGTTTAAGGGTGAAGAGCACTGATGTCTGCAATCTACTTGAAATATATCAAAAAATAAGAAAGTTGATGGATAATAGGTGTCTTATGGATAAATATTAGCAAAATGCTTAGAATTGTAGAATGTGGGTGGTATTTGTGTGGGTGTTCATTATACAGTTATTTCAACTTTTCTATATGTCTACATATTTTCACAATAAAATTGGGGGAAAATATATCCAATATGATCTCTTTTAGGTTTTTTTTTTTTAACTAAAAAATGTTCTTTCCACACGTTCACGTTTAGGTATCTAAATGCATCCAAAAGCCGGGAAGATTTACACACTAGAATGACAGAGGGAGGTCGAGGGTCACTTGTGGTTTATCTGTACCATTTGCATTTTTTTATGAGATGCATAAACGCATTATACATTCCTTAGCTATCAAAACCCAATTTAAGGGGCAACTGGGTGGCCCATGTCGGGCTCTGTGCTGACAGCTGGGAGTCTGGAGCCTGCTTTGCATTCTGTGTCTCCGGCTCTCTCTGCCCCTGCCCCACTCATGCTCTGTCTCTGTCTCTCTCTCAAAAATAAACATTAAAAAAATTTTTTAAAGCAACCAAAATTTAAAAATAATGAATTTTAAGAAAGTAAAAATTGGAAGTACACACTGTACTGTCCCCTGCCTCAAACACATACACAAAAAATGGAATTAAACCAAGTGGCACTGATTGAAGGAGGGGTTGCTTTGAAGGTTCAAATGAGATAATGGGGGGGGAGCACTTGTTGGGTGCAGAGAGTACTCAAAAATAAAATCTTAAAAAAAATAAGGGGCACCCAGCTGACTCAGTCAGTAGAGCGAGCACGAGACTTTTGATCTGGGGATTGTGGGTTCCAGCTCCACACTGGCTGTAGAGATTACTTAAAATCTTTAAAAAGTAAAAAAATAATAAAATGCATGTATTTATTTTAATATACTTCACTCGTGTTTATATTTATAAATGAAGATTTTTATCTATGTGTTTATTTTGCATAACTCTCTTGCAGTCTCTTCCATGCCCTGTTATGTTATGCCTCTCTGCTCAGACTATAAAGTTTGCCTGGACAGGGCTCACCACATTAGGGCTAACTCCTACTCATTCCTTATGACTCCACATAACCATCACATCCTCCAGGAAGCCCTCCCTGATCCCTAAGCTAGGCTAACTATTCCTATTCTGCTTTCATCTCCATCCCACTGGTATAATTGTCTACCATAATAGGAGAGCTTCCTGAAAGCTGGCCTATGTCTTCTCTGTATCTCTCTTCTCCTGGCACAATGCCCAGCACTTACTAGAAGCTCAATAAGTACTTATTAAATGGAACCCAAGTGCATATTACTGTGATAATAAGTGAGGGTTTTTTAATGTTTATTTTTGAGAGAGAAAGAGAAATCAGGGGACAAAGAGGGAGACAGAGGATCCTATGTGGGCTCGATGCAGGGCTCAAACTCAAACTATGAGATCATTACCTGAGCTGAAGTTGGATGCTTAACTGACTGAGCCACCCAGGCGCCCCTATAGATGATGTTTTTCTTTAAGAAAATAAACCCAGGGCCACCTGGGTGGCTCAGTTGGTTAAGTGTCAGACTCTTGGTCATGATCTCATGGTTCATGGGTTCAAGTCCCGGGTCAAGTCCCAGGTCAAGCTCCAAGCTGACAGTGCAAAGCCTGTTTGGGATTCTCTAACTCCCTCTCTCTCTCTGACCTTTCCCCACTCGTGCTCTCTATCAAAATAAATAAGTAAACATTAAAAAGAAAAGAAATCCAAACAAGCAGTAGGACCAGCTACAGAATTTGCACGACCTGGTGCAAAATGAAAACTCAGGGTTCCTTGTTTAAAAATTATCAAGAATTTCAAGAAAGCAACAGCAGAGGCTTAAACCAAGCATGGGTGTCCTTCTCAGAGTGGGATCCTGTGCAACTGCTCAGGTTACAAGCCCGTGAAGCCAGCCCTAGTGCCCAGGTTTAATTGAGTAGCACAGGGCCACAGTAGGACACAAGGAACTCCACTGTCTTTTGGCCTTGCTGAATCTACAGCTTGGAAATCAGAGCAGGAAAGAGCGGCAGAGAATGGTGTCTCTGCCCCTGGGCTTCTGGTCAGTGGTGCGGGTGCCAGGGGTCTGTCTGGAAGTGAGTGGGCATTATTGGTAGCCTGGGCAAAAGTTTTGTCTCTTGAAGCCCCACCCAGCCCACAACCAAGTGGTCTCTTGAGGCCTGAGGGGAAAGATTTGGCTACCGACTGGTGTTCTTAGCTGAGACTCTGCTTCCTGTGGGACTTTATATCTGACGAAGACTTCCTGCAAAGCTCTTGCCAGTTCACCCAGCCCAGTGACATGTGCTCATAATGATAACAGCGGGAATCCTTCTCTGAGCTTCCCCTGTGTGTCAGGCATAAGCTAAACCCCGCATTATCTCATTTGAATTTTATTTATTTATTTCCTTTTTTTTTTTTTTTTTAATTTTTTTTTTCAACGTTTTTTATTTATTTTTGGGACAGAGAGAGACAGAGCATGAACGGGGGAGGGGCAGAGAGAGAGGGAGACACAGAATCCGAAACAAGCTCCAGGCTCCGAGCCATCAGCCCAGAGCCCGACGCGGGGCTCGAACTCACAGACCGCAAGATCGTGACCTGGCTGAAGTCGGACGCTTAACCGACTGCGCCACCCAGGCGCCCCTATTTCCTTTTTTAAAGTAATCTCTAAGCCCAACGTGAGGCTCGAACTCATGACCTGGGAATAAAGAGTTACATGCTCTACAGACTGAGCCAGCCAGGTACACCTTTATACATGCATTTTATAATAAATAAAGACCGATATTTTACATAAATTACACATTACAAAAACATTTAAAAATGATAAAACAGGGGCACCTGAATGGCTCAGTCGGTTAAGCGTCTGACTTCGGCTCAGGTCATGATCTCGTGGTTCGTGAGTTCGTGCCCCGCGTCCGGCTCTGAGCTGACAGCTCAGAGCATGGAGCCCGCTTCAGATTCTGTGTCTCCCTCTGTCTGCCCCTCGGCCGCTTGCACTCTGTCTCTTGCATTGTCTCAAAAATAAACATTAAAAAAAATTTAAAAATGATAAAACATAAGGAAGCCTAAAATGCACATTACCTTGTGGATTAGTTATCTCCACCAGTAGATTGGGGGAAACAGCAGCAGATTTAGTTGGGTTTCCCGGTAACTCCAGTGCCAGGGTATTTAGACAACAGGTCAATCACCAAATATTTACTGAGCGCCTACCTGCCAGGTGCTCTGTTAAGTGCTTGAAATTTAGCAGTGAATACAGAGATGTGCCTGATGTTATGAAGATGACATTCCCGGACGGGTCAATACATTTTGGAAGGAATGAGTGAATGAAAGAAAAAAAAAAAATGAAAGCTCTTATCCATTAATAAATTTTCAGGTGAGGAGCGACAGGAGAGGAGTGTTTTAGTTGAACACAAAGAAATCTCACTTTTCCTGTAAAAAAATAATTCAAATCCGTACAACTAGAAGCAACCTCAAACATGAGTTCAGGCCTTGGGTGTTGAGAGTCCCAGATGCAGATTTAATTATCCTTAGGTGACACCTATATCTGCAAGTTCAGATGTTCATGCAGGATAAAGACGTGCGTTTCTGCTTCTGGTCTTGGTTTTCGGCTTCCGTAGGCTTCAGCGCCAGCATCCCGCTAACCCGCTCCGCACGCGAACTCAGAAGAGCCCCGAGGTCCGCAAATCCAGTTTCTGCACGCCCGTGGGGCTGCTAGCCGAGAGAGCGCTAGCCTGGGTGGGACGAACCATCCGCGCCCGCCAAGGGGGTGGTGGGTCAGCTCCGCGCGCCAACAGCGCCGGGACGTTGGGAGTTCAGAAGCCGCGCGGCCTGGGGTCCCCTCACGCAGGACGGCCTAGAGGGCGTGGCTTTTCCAGGACGAGGCTGGAGCTGCGGGCGGGACCCGCCTTCTCAGGTTCCACCCCTCCTCCCCCCACCCGCGGCGGTGGACTCGGCTGCAAATTCCGCGGCCCTTGTTCCCTCCTCCTTAGTTTCCCGCCTGGTCTGAGGCGGGGAGGTACCGCAAGGCCTGGGCCACCGCGCCGGGGTGTCGGGCGCGGAGAGGGGGCGGAGCGGGCCGGGGGTAGCGGGGCCCCGACTTCTCCCGGGCTGGCTGCCCGTCGGGCCCACGCAGTGCGCTCCCGGGGTGGTTCCAGGCGGGGACCCCTGTCCTCTTCGCCAACCCGAGCGTCCCACGGTTCCCAGGCTTCAGGGACCGCGCTTCCCGCTCCGGCCCGCATGGCGGACAAGAAACTGGTGGTGGTGTTTGGAGCCACAGGTGAGCGAGCCCAGGGCCGCCCCGCAGAGCCTGGGAGACCGAGGGCGGTGGGGGTGGGGCAGGGCTGGAAGGAGGGTCCTGTGGCTCGGACCCCTGACCCGGCCAGGGGCCCTGGAGCAGGACCTGGGAGCACATTCCGTTTGAATTAAAAAAATAATAATTACTTTAACTTCTTGAAAAAGTGACAGTTGCACATAATACCAAAATTGAATCTCCCTCCTACTTCTGTCTCAGCAACCCCATCCATCTCTGTCATCGTTTCTTGAGTATCCTACCAGATTAGATATGTACAAAGATTTTTTTTTAATGGCAAAGTGTCTTGCCATCATGTTTTGTTCTTTTTTGTACTGTATGTTTTTAAATATGTGTCACAGCTTAAGATCTAAATCACATATACAATTCACCCATTTAAAGTGTGCAGTTCGCTGGTTTTTGGGAGCCTCGTTGGCTCAGTCGGTTAAGGCTCTGACTTTGGCTCAGGTCATGATCCCCAGGTTGGTGAGTTCCAGCCCCACCTGGGGCTCTGCACTGACAGTGCAGAACCTGCTTAGGATTCTCTTGCTCTCCCTCTCTCTGCCCCTCCCCCACTTGCTCTCTCAAAATAAATACTTATAAATATTCTTATTCAAAAAAAATTTTTAATGTTTATTACCTTTGAGAGAGGGAGAGACAGAGCGTGAGCAGGGGAGGGGCAGCGAGAGAGAGAGAGACACACACAGACAGACAGACAGATCCAAAGCAGGCACCAGGCTCTGAGCTCTGTGCTGACACAGCCGGTTGCAGGGCTCGAACCCACCACCCATGAGATCATGGCCTGAGCTGAAGTTGGAGGCTAAACCAACTGAACCACCCAGGCGCCCCTCAAAATAAACTTAAAGTGTGCAATTCACTGGTTTCTGGTATATTCACAGAGCTTTACGCTCATCCTTGGCAGTTTTAGAACAAGGTCATCTCATCACTCCCAAAAGAAACCTCACACCCACCAGCAGTTACTTTACTCTCAGTTTCTTCAACTTTCCTCAGCCTTTGGCAGCCATCAGTCTACTCTCGATCTGTAGATTTGTCCATTCTGGACATTTCATATAACTTAAATCATACACTCTGTGGTCTTTTATGCC
Organism: Panthera tigris; assembly: GCF_018350195.1. Lineage (NCBI taxonomy): Eukaryota > Metazoa > Chordata > Mammalia > Carnivora > Felidae > Panthera > Panthera tigris. The sequence goes on from NC_056675.1 coordinate 37,662,555, forward strand.
TGGCTTCCTTGACTCGGCATCGTGTTTTTGAGGTTCATCCATTTTGTAGCAGGTGTCAGTACTCCATTCCTTTTTTATGTCTGAATAATATTCCATTTTATGGGTAGACTGCATTGTGTTGATCTACTCTTCCATTGCTGGATGTTTGGCTTGTTTCCAGCTCTTGGCTGTTGTGAACAATGTAGTGAATGTTCATGCACAGGTTTTTGTGTGAACATGTTTTTAATTTTCTTGGGCATATATCTAGAGTGGAATTGCTGGATCATAGGGTAACTCTGTGCTTAGCACCTTGAGAAACTTCCAGACTCTTTTTGAAAGAGTCCCATTTTCTGTTCCCACCAGTACTGTGTGAAGGTTATTGTGGTTCTGCAGCTTCCCTTTTCCACTCCAGGATAGGTCACGTTCACCTGTCCAAGTCATACGCACAGATCTGCCAATCTGCCAGTGATTACTTTGGCATGGATTGATCACTTCCTTAGCCAGATTCTTACCAAAGGACATCTCGTTTCTACAAATTTCCACTATTGCACGTAGTACTGCATTCACTTTTCTCGTACATGTATTTATGGATGATTTTTTATTTTCTTCCTTTTGATGATTTTACTTTTTGTAATTTTCTCTTAAGTAATCTGTGTACCCAACATGGGGCTCAAACTCACTACCCCGAGATCAAGAGTTGCATGGTCTTCCAGCTGAACCAGCCAGGTGCCCCTCAGTCTTTTAGAGAAAAGATGTAGGTAATACTTTATTTCTTAAGCTAAGCAGTGGGTACATGGGTGTTGGCATGCCTTTGTGTATGTGCTAAATATTTTGTAATAGATTTATTTTTTTTACAAGTAAACTCTGCTCCCAAAGTGGGACTTGAACTCCCCGACTTTGATTTGCATGCTTTACTTACTAAGCCGGTCAGCTGCCCTTGTAATACATTTTATTTTTTATCTTTTTTTTTTTTATGTTCATTTATTTTAGAGAGAGAGAGTGAGCGTGAGCAGGGGAGGGGCAGAGAGAGGGAGAGAGAGAGTCCCAAGCAGGCTCTGCATTGTCAGCAGCGAGCCCGCTGCGGGGCTTGAACTCACAACCCTAAGATCATGACCTGAGCCGAAGTCAGACACTTAACCAACTGAGCCACCCAAGCGCCCATTTTAAACATTTTATAAAAGGTTTGATGCTAAAACATTGATGAACTTTGGAAACCGTATGCTGAGTGAAAGAAGCCAGACACAATAGCTACATGTTATATGATTCCATTTGTGTGAAATGTCCAGAATAATCAGATCCATAGAGACAGATCAATACAGACAGAAGGTACGTGAGTGGTCTACCAGGGCTGAGAGGGAGGGGAATGGAGAGTGACTGCTGATGGGTGTGGGTTTTCTTTTAGGGGGCACGAAATATTCTAAAATTGACTGGGATGATGGTTGCACGCTCTGAATATACAAAAAAACAAAAACCCACTGCACTGTACACTTTCCTTATTTATTTAACTTGAAGCAGTGAGTCTTACCGGTGAAATTCCAGGCAAGTCTGGTGTGTGGACGGCAGCAGAAGTCTCAGCTGCCTCATAGAGGTATCTGTTTACTCTGGCTAAAATCAGCCCACTAGTACGGATTTGCCAAAATATTTTTTTTGTTGTTTTTTTTTAAATTTTTTTTTTTAACGTTTATTTATTTTTGAGACAGAGAGAGAGCATGAACAGGGGAGGGGGCAGAGAGAGAGGGAGACACAGAATCTGAAATGGGCTCCAGGCTCTGAGCTGTCAGCACAGAGCCCGATGCGGGGCTCGAACTCACGGACCGTGAGATCATGACCTGAGCCGAAGTCGGACGCTTAACCGAACAAGCCACCCAGGCGCCCCGCCAAAATATTTTTTAAATAAATATAAACTGTATACCCTGTAAAAGGTGAGCGGATTCTATCTCAATAAAGCTGTTATTTTTTTTAACGGTGTAAGGCACTTCATGAGGATCACAGGTGGAAAGGGCCTGGGCGTCTGGCTGTAGTGGAGCCTTCCCTGAGGGGCTTTGAGGGGCTTCCCCTCAGCCGGACTCCCAGGCAGGCCCATCCCCGCAGGCCTTTCTGACTCTTCACAGGTGCTCAGGGAGGCTCAGTGGCCCGGACGCTCCTGGAAGATGGGACATTCAGGGTCCGAGTGGTCACTCGAGACCCTAGGCAGAGGGCAGCAAGGGAGCTGAGGCTGCAGGGTGCAGAAGTGGTGCGGGGAGACCAGGATGACGAGGCCAGCATGGAGCTGGCCCTGACCGGGGCCCATGCTACCTTCATCGTGACCAACTACTGGGAAAACTGCAGCCAGGAGCAGGAGGTCAAGCAGGTGAGGGCAGGGGGGAGGGCGTGGGGAGGCTGGGCTAGGAGCAGGGCATCTCACTAGGAGCTCCCTGGGAGGCAGCTCCGACTTGTTAGAAAGGGACTGACCCTGCCTGTGACCCACTGACCACTGCAGACCTTTCCCCTCCTCTTCCATGCAGTCCATCTGGACTTTAATGAGGATAGGAGGCAGCTGCTTTCTTTTCTGGTGGTTTTTATTTTAATTTTTAAAGTGTATTTATTTATTTTGAAAGAGAGAGAGTGAGCAGAGAGAGAGGGAGAGAGAATCCCAAGCAGGCTCCGCGCTGTCAGCACAGAGCCCAGTGCGGGGTTTGAACTCATGATCTGTGAGCTCATGACCTGAGTCAAACCAAGAGTTGAGTGCTCAATCAACTGAGCCACCCCGGCCCCCTGATTTTTTTTAAGATATCATTCAAGTACTATACACTATGCCTTTTCAAAGTGTATAATTCAATGTGTATGTATACATATGTATATATATACACATACTTATATATATGTATATATTGTGCAGCCATCACTATTACCTACCTAATTCTAGAATGTTTTCATCACCACAAAAAGAAACCTTTATCTATTAGCAGTTATTCCCCATCCTTCCTTCCCCACCAGCCCCAAGCAACCAATAATCTACTTTGTCATCCATTGACTTTTTACACTTTCTAGAAAAACAACTCTGTTGACCCATAATTTCCTGGAAATAAGATGCACACATTTTAATTGTATAGTTTGATGGAATTTGAAAATCAATATACTCATATATATTTTTAAGCTTAGTTATTTATTGGGGGGGGTGGGTATAGAGGGGGAGAGAGAGAGTGAGAATCCCAATCAGGCTCTGTGCTGTCACTGCAGAGCTCAACATGGGGCTCCGTCTCACGAACAGCAAGATCATGACCTGAGCTGAAATCAAGAGCCTGACGCTTAACTGACTGAGCCACCCAAGCACTCCTAAATAAACCCACATATTACCAATCTAATCAAAATACATTTCCATCATCCCAGAAAGCCCATGTCCCCTTTGTATGTTGTATGTTTCTGTTTATTGTTTTCCACCCACATTCTCTCTAGTTATGGAGCCCAGGTGGCAGGGGGAGGGATATGGGACGGAGAACATGAGACATAGCCATCTTTCGCTCTGAGGATGGGGACACTCGCACAGAGCCTGTCACATAGACTCAGGTATCTGTGGGACGTATTGTTGGTGGCAGGGGAGAGGCCCCGGCTGTCTGTCACTTCATCTTTCAGCCCTCCCTCGTCCATGACCAGCTGCAGCTCTGCTCTAGACATGGACCTTCCCTGCCCTGGGCTTTATTAGGGAAAAAGAAGGCCTTTGTAAAATAAAGGGAGACTGGACGGGCCCACTGGTCTTTAAAGTTGTTTTCAGCCTTGACATTTTCTTTGAATCCACTTACAGGGGAGCCCTTCCCATAGAGTAGAGAAGGACAGCTTCTCTGGTTGATGGAGGGAATGTTAGGTCATTATCCTGATGGCCTGGGTTCATGTCCCGTGGCTGCCATAACCAGCCAGCTGGCTCAAACGACAGGAATTTACTCTCATTCTGGGGGCCAGAAGTCGAAAATCCAGGAACCTCCAGGAGACTCTAAGGGTGATTCCACTCCTTGCCTCTTCCAGCTTTTGGTGGCTGCTGGCTCTCCTCAAGGCCACCTCACCCCAATCTCTGCCTTCACGCAGGGCCTTCTCCTCTGTGTGTTCTCTTCGGTCTCTTGTAGGGATGCTTGTCATCAGATTGAGAACCCACCTGGAATGATCCTTAGTTCTGTCTGCAGATTTCTTTTCCCAAGTAAGGTCACGTTCACAGGTTCTGGAGGTTGGGACATGGACACATCTTTCTGGAGGCCACCACCCAACACATCCTTATGCAGCAGGTGGTGTGGCTCTCCATGTTTAACTGACAGTTAAGTGCATCACAGCCCCGGGTGGCACCTGAGCAGTCTGTGTGCCTAATTGCTGAGCTGTACCACCTCCCTAGCGGACTGCTGGGGCCTTCCATCGACGGTGGCTTTGCACGGAGTAAGCCGAGCTAGGAGACCTCTGTGTGGCCCTCTCCCGACCTTCCACCCCTCCTGTCATAATGCACACATGTGGGCCACAGTTGAGCATGTTGAGAAGTAGGACAACCCAGATGATCTAGAGAAGGGACGCTAAGGTAGAAGGCTCACAGTCCACGTGTGGAACCACGTGTGAGCATCGTTCCAGTAGAGGGACAAGGGTGAAGTGGTGTTGGCCTCTTTGCATCAGGCACGGTGGCAACCAGGGCAGGAGAGCCAGGGCTGTGGCTGGGGATACACTTCTTCCTTCTCAGCTCTGTGATTTCTCCTTTCCTGCCCACCAGGGAAAGCTGCTGGCCGATGTGGCCAAGCGCCTGGGCCTTCGCTACGTGGTCTACAGTGGCTTGGAGAACATCAGGAAGCTAACGGCCGGGAGGCTGGCAGCGGGCCACTTTGACGGCAAAGGGGAGGTGGAGGAATATTTCCGGGACATCGGAGTTCCCATGACCAGCGTGCGGCTGGCCTGCTATTTTGAGAACCTGCTCTCCTACTTCCTGCCCCAGAAAGCTCCAGATGGAAAGAGCTACTTGCTGAGTGAGTGCCCTTCCTCCCTTCTCGAGCATCCGCTGTCACCGAGGGGAGCAGTGGGTGTTGGAGAAAGCTGGCTAGTCCTCAGATGGTTCCGGGTCCAAGCCCTGGTTCTCTAGTGTCAGGCCTGTGACACTGGGCCTCTGCTTCCTGCTCTGTGAAATGGGCATAACTGACCTTTGCAGGGGCGTTGAGAAAATCTGCCAAGAGGCAGTGATGCGATGCTTTACAGAGCGCACTTGTTACTTTTCCTTCAGAAGTAAGAGAGTTGGGAAGATCAGGTCCAGTGAAGTCGGTGTCCTGACCCAACCACCCCTCACCCTCTGCATGAACACAGTCTCACCCGCGCTTGAGTCCTGCCCAGCAGGGAGGGTGAGCAGTCTGGTCCTAGTGTTGGCACACTGGCACCACCCTTTATAGTTTGCAAAGCTGGTCGGGGATCCCTCTTGTGTTCCGTCTCTGGTTGGAGCTCTGTCCCTACAAGGTCTTTGGGTGACCTGAACGGGCAGCTGCGGTGGCCCCTTCGCCTGGGCGAGGAATGTGGCGGGACCCACGTGCTCCTGGCGCTAATCTAGACATTGCCCTGCTCTCCACCAGACCACCATGGCAGGTGGAATCACTAGTAATTCAGCACATTTATGGAGCACCTGCCATGTGCTGCTCTGGTCCAGGCCCTGGCCTTGACTCTCTAGCACTCCTGTTAGCAGACTTGGTTTTCCACGGCAGGAATTCCAGATGTGACCAGGTGCCCTGGGTCCAGCGCTTTGGGAGCAGCCCCTCCATTTCCTTCCTGTTCTGGTCTTAGCCCTGAGGGGGTCGTAGGTCCCGGGTTCCCTCCACTCTATAAATGGAGTAACAAGGGCTCAGGGTGTCAACAGGGGACCGTCAGGGTGGCAGAGCTCAGATTGGATCCCGTTTCCTTACTGAGCTGCACTGCCTTGCTGCCGCCACAGACACCGGAGGGTGCTGACGTGTGCACGTGTCTGGGCGATGGGCTGGTGGGAACATCATCCACAACCCCAGCACATCCCTCTTCCCCACACTTCCCTCCCAGGCTTGCCCATGGGTGATGTGCCCATGGACGGCATATCTGTGACCGACCTGGGTCCCGTGGTGCTAAGCCTGCTGAAGATGCCAGAAGAATACATCGGCCGGAACATCGGGCTCAGTACCTGCAGGCACACGGCGGAAGAGTATGCCACCCTGCTCTCCAAGCACACCGGCAAGGCCGTGCGCAGTGCCAAGGTGGGCCCCTGCTGCCCCCCGGGCCCAGGCTGGGTGAAGTCCCAGCTCCCACCAGGGTGCTCCGGCAGCCCGGGTCTGGTCGTTCTGATCCCCAGAGGGAGCTATGGTTGGTAGGGAAGTGGTATGGTATCTAGGGCTGCCCCACTCTCTGGGCAAAGTCAATCTGAATTCGTCACTGTGAGCATTTGTCATGCTGTTCTTGGGAGCCACGGGTGGCCACCGAGAGAAGTTTTTGGCTTAGGCAATTGACTAAGTGGCAAGGAAGGTTTCTAGGAAGAGGGGACATTAGGGCCAAAGCAAGGAGTGAACACACAGGGTGTGTTGGGCAGGGAAGGAGGCCAGAGAGATGGGCCCCATCCCTGCCTCCTCCTGGCCTGGCTGTGTCCCCGCTGACCCTCAGTCTTCCCCTTAGGTGCCTTGTTTCTTATTTGTCCTTCCCATTGTGGAAGTAAGACTTATTAAAGTCTGAGAAACTCCCACGTTATTAAAAGACAGAAACCACCTATAGAGTTCCAAGACACGAGCAGAGCGGTGATGGGGAGGCCATGGCAGGGCATGTCTCAGGTGGGTCAGACCCCCAGAATGGGGTCCTGCTCCCAGCCCTTACGGCCCACCAGCATGCGGGCCTTGGGGCACAATCCCTGACCCTCTCTGCTCCAGTAGCCTCATCTGTAAAATGGGTGGATGAATAGAATTCCCTTCCTTGGTTGTCAGAATTTAACAGAATAATCGAGGTAAGCACTTCCTCAGCGCAATGAGGTGCTCTAGAAAACGAGCCCTAAATGGCCATGGATTACATCTAAACAAAAGTCTGAGGCAACCATGGAGGATTTCAGGAGCTGAGGAGTTCAGGTTCAGTTTGGTCAGGAACTGGGAACAGCTTTGGTTTTTGAGCAAGTAAGTGATGTTTGCAGAGTTCTGGTTTGGAAAGGGCTGAGAAGTTTCCATCTTCTGATCTCAAAAGAACAACATTTATGATTTTTTTAAAGTAATCTCTACACTCACTGTGGGGCTTGAACTTACAACCCTGAGATCAAGAGTCACACATTCTTTGGACTGAACCAGCCAGGCACCCCTTGAACGATTTAAGTTGACTTAGAACAGTGGTTTTTTAGCTTTAATCTTTTTTTTTTTTTTTTTTCATTTATTTATTTATTTTGAGAGAGGGGGAGATAGGATCCATAATGGGCTCTGTGCTGACAGCACAGAGCCTGATGTGGGGCTTGAACTCACAAACCGTGAGATCATGACCTGAGCCAAAGTCAGATGCTTAACTGACTGAGCCACCCAGGCGCCCCTAGAACTTTAATCTTTTTAGTAGAGGGGTTTTCAGATGAACTTACTGGTAAGGACCTGGGCTGGTACTGAGTTGCCAATAGCCGGGGTGCTGGAGATGCTGACAGACCCAAAAGACTCCCCTCTGCTTCCAGATGACCCCGGAGGACTACGAGAAGTATGACTTCCCTGGCGCCCGAGACCTTGCCAACATGTTCCGTTTCTATGCCCTGAAACCTGACCGTGACATCGAACTGACCCTGAGACTCAACCCCAAGGCCAAGACACTGGACCAGTGGCTGGAGCAGCACAAAGGGGACTTTGCTGGGCTCTGACCCTGCCATCTCTCAGCCCCGTCTGGGGGCACAGGAGATACAGTCACAGTGATCCGTTCTCGTGTTGCAAAAAGTTATTTTTTTAAATAAAGGCCATTGTTTTCACAGATGGCTTCCAAGAGAAAAGGGCTTTGTTTCAGGGACTGGGGTTGGGGTGGCAGCTGCTGAGGCATGAATATCCCAACAGGAAGCATCAGGTGGTGGAGACGCAGCCCCCTCCCTTTGCAGGGGACTCGAGGGCTGAAGACACACAACTTAAGTGCAACTGTAAGTTTAGTCCGGCAGGTGGGAGACCGTGCTGTGACCACAGCCCAGAGGAGCGGCTCTGACCACTGTTTGTACTACGTTTGAGGACAGAGGGGATTCCGCATACCAACCATAAGCAATGCCTTTTGACATCGAGGCAAATACAGCCTTCATCTCCAGAGAGCTGGTGAGGCCAACCACACATTCTTTCTTGAAGCTTGAAGGCGGCAAGACCGGCCCTTTATCCCTTTGTCTCTCCTCCCCCCAGTGGCAGCAGCCCTAAGTAGGTCATCTTCAAAACAGGCCAGGCAAAACATCTGGAGGGCAGTGACAGACCGGACCAGAGGTCACCATATTGCACACCACTGAGAAAAAGTAACACGCTGCTTACAGCAAAGGCTGGGGAATAAAGGCAAGGAAGGGAAAGCACTGCCTCGCCTGTAGTGTCCACATAGGACCGGGAAGGTAGGGGTGGTTCAACCTCTCCTCTCCTGCTCACTTTACAGAAGAGGGAGGAACACCCAGAGAACACAGGTCAAATGCCCGAGGTTCCACGGCAGGCATGCTTTTCCCTGTACGAATTTGCGTATTGTCCGTCACAGCTCTTTGCTACCCTGCCTTAGCCTTGGTACCTGCAGTCATGAAGACTGACAGCAGTCCCACCAGATTCATTTGATCCATTCATTGATGACTTGAAAAAGCATCTGACAGCTTACCACTGTGCCAGGTGAACAATGTTAATCAAAAAGGTTATGGTCTTTACCTTGAAGAGCTTTGGTTGGTGGGGGAACCAGATACAGATATGCATGAAGAGGTATAGATTGACATAGGGCTGCAGAAAATAGGAAGCACGGGAGCACCTGGGTGGCTCAGTCGGTTGAGCATCCAACTTCAGCTCAGGTCATGATCTCGTGGTGTGTGTGTTCAAGCCCTGCATTGGGCTCTGTGCTGACATCTCAGAGCCTGGAGCCTGCTTTGGATTCTGTGTGTGTCTCTCTGTCCCTCCCCCGCTTATTCTCTCTCTCTCTCTCTCTCTCTCTCTCTCTCTCTCTCAGAAATAAACATTTAAAAAAAAATTTTTTTAAATAAGAAGCACAAATAATAATGGGAGGAGGGGGCCTACTTTAGGGGGACAGGGACAGACTGAGGTATAAGGGGAGGGCAGCAAGCCCCTAGACAGGGCGGGAAGGCAGGCCATGACAGCACAGGCTTCCAAGCCCAGCAGCATCAGCAACAGAATGTGAGAGGCCATCTGCGTCCAGCCCTATGTGATGCCCAAGTCTCCCATACCCGAGGTTGGGAAACTCACCAGCTTGGGGCTGAGTCACTGTGATGAGATCCTGGAGTGGCCTGTGGTCAGTACAGAGCCTGGGAGGAGTCCACTGTGCCCAGATGCAGAGCAAACCAGCAAGCCCGCGTCGGGTTCCAGGTGCACCTCGCCCAAAGGGATAGGAGCTGGGCACATTGCTGAGCCTCGCCAGCTGTTCTGAGGATGCCTGGCCAGGCTGTTCTGAGGATGCCATGAGATCATTTGTGCAGAGCAGTGTCTGACATCCCCGGGTCACTCTCCCCCTCCTGAGACACATGGTCAAGCCCTGCTAGCCTCCAGTGCCCTCAGCCTGTTCCCTGCCCCCACCCTAAGTGTGGCCAAAGCAGTGGATCTCAGTGGGAACAGCCCAAAGCCAGTGAAATGAATAGACAACAGTCAGGATGCTCCATGTGCTATGAGCTGTCCACACTGCACACAAAAACCAGATCCTAGGTGGTAGAACTATTCTGTATGATATTACAATGGACACGCGTCACAATAGATTTGTCCACACCCATAGGATATACACCACCAAGAGCAAACCCTAATGAAAACGTGACTTCGGAGATAAATGATGTTCATCAGTTGGAACAAATGTCCCACTCTTGTGGAGGTGCTGATAGTACGGGAGGAGGGGGGCTGTGCACGTGGGGCCAGAGGGTTAAAAGACAACAGTCCTAGTATTTAAACCATCTGATCTGTAATAGACATTCATGTCAATCCTCTTCCCTTGGCCCCCATCGATCCCCAAATGGGGCTGGAGAGGAAATGGCCCTTCCCATACCCTGGATACTCAAGTCAAGGTGCCTGCCTGGCCCAGGGTGCTCCTGCCCCGCCTGTGCATCACTACAGGAAGGAAGCATGTGTGGATCACAGCTCACAGAGCCCTGGGGAGTCTGGGTCAGCACCGCACAGAGGGGATGACTCCTAGCACCACATCTGCTGGTGGAGGCGTCCCCAGCTGGGTGGATGCCACGTGTGCCTGGTTTTCTGAAATTTGGTACCTGAAATACATTAGTTCGCTGCCAACATTTTTCATTTTCTTAACTTGTAAACTATACAGAAAATTTACCATTTTACTCATTGTTAAGTGTACATATAATTCAGTGGCATTAATTACATTCACAGTATTGTGCTGCCCTCACCAGCATCCCTCTCCAGGACTTTTTCATTTTCCCAAACTGACACTGTCTCCGTTAAACACTAGCTTCCCGTTCCCCCTCCCCCAGCACGAACCATTCTACTTTGTCTCTATGAGCTTGATGACTCCCAAGTACCTCTACTTTGTCTCTATGAGCTTGATGACTCCCAAGTCGCTGCCAACATCTTAAAATGAGACAACTCCATAGCGTTGTTGATGATAGCCAAATGCTGGAAATAACCCGAATGTCTATCAGTGAATGGCTGGAAAACAAAAGTGGTCTATCCACAGAATGGAATTGACTCAGCCGTAAAAAGGAACAAGTACCCATCCGTGCCACGACATGGATGAAGCCTGAGACATCGTGTTAAGTGAAACCAGAAGGAAACAAGCCACCACATATTGTATGATCCCATTCACATGAAATGTGCTAGAGTAGATGAATCCTAGAGATGGGGAGTGGGTTTGTGGCTGCCAGGGTCTGAGGGACCCGGGGAAATGGGGAGGGACTGCTAATGGAATTGGGGTTTCTCTTCAGGGTGATGAAAATGTTCTAAAATGGATTGTGGTGGGGTACCTGGGTGGCTAAGTCAGCTAAGCATCTAACTCTTGGTTTGGGCTCAGGTCACGATCTCATGGTTTGTGAGTTCGAGCCCTGAGTCAGGCTCCACACTCAGTGTGGAGCCTGCTTGGGATTCTCTGCCCCGCCTCTCTGCCCCTACCCTGCTTGCTCTGCCTCTCTCCCAAAACAAACACAACAAGATCCAATTAAATGTCTATAAGAAACCCATTTAAAAAAATATTAACTGGGGCATCTGCGTGGCTCAGTTGGTTAAGTACCCAACTTCAGCTCAGGTCATGATCTCGCAACTCCTGGGTTTGAGCCCTGCTTCAGGCTCTGTGCTGACAGCTCAGAGCCTGGAGCCTGCTTTGGATTCTGTGTGTGTGTATCTTTCTCTCTGCAACGCCCCCCCCCCCCCCCACTCACCCTCTCTCTCTCTCTCTCTCTCTCTCTCTCAAAAATAATAAACACTAAAAAATTCCTAATAAAAAAATAAAATGGACTGTGGTGATGGAGGCACAACGTTGGACTTAAAATCCACCAAACTGTATGCTTTAATGGGTGAATTGTACAATATAGGTAACCCCAAAAATGAGGTAACTAAAATCTCCACAGAAGAATCTGGATGCCTAGCTTCTCTTGCAGAGCACCAGACGATCTGGTAGCACAGGGTCTGAATTCCCACATGGCCCCCTCGGGTGGAGCCGAACAGCCACCCCCTTGAGACAGGGCAGCCAGTGTCCATCACCCCCACCACCTCCTGGGTTCTGCACAACTGGGAAGCATGTCAGGGCCCACTGCTTTATGTAAAGTTGCTGGCTGGCTCATCTGTGACCCTTCATGAGGATCATGCCAAATAAATACAACTTTTGGTTAAAAGATCTGGGGCGCCTAGCTGGCTCAGTCAGTAGAGTGAGCGACTCCTGATCTCAGGGTGTGGGTTCGAGCCCCATGTTGGGTGTAGAGATTACTTAAAAATCTTTCTATAGATAAATAATTACAAGATACAAAGTGCGGGTTTCCCAGTGCTAAAACACTCCTTCTGCAAGAGGTGCGAGTGTTCACTTAATTCGGGGACAGGCCCCAGGGTGGGAGGAGAGCAGAGTGAGGGCAGGGCCATCCTTGGACACACGGTAGCCAAGAAGCTTGTGGGACTGGAGAGGATTCTCGTCTTTGAGGGGGGTCTTCAGGACAAGGAAGGCTGAGTTCAAGTCCACCTAAACCCAGAGGCCTCAGGAGAATGGCCCAGGTCAGAAACAGATCAGAGCAGAGACCTGCTGGTGTGATAGAGCCAAGGTCCAGCGCCCAGGTCTTCATCACCCACACGTGACCGTGCCTTCCCCCATCCTCCCTACCCACCTACCTTTCCACTCCTCTCAATCCCCAAAGGCTCAGGGGCGGAGTTATTTTTTTATATTTTTGAGGGCCTCGTCTCACGTTCCAGCCTCAACTCAGAGGCTGCAAAGTCTGGAGACCAACGCCTCGAGACCCTCCTGTGGGAAGAAGCCCAATCTGAGTCTTGAGTGGGACTTGATTGGGCAGGTGTTGCACTGCCCCCTTCCGGCCAGCAGGGGAAGGACGGCCTGGTGCAGCAGGGATGGTGTCTGGCCAGCAAGAAAACCACCTTTCTCTTTCAAGGTCTCCCTCCAGACTTGTGCTTTCAAAAGACAAGACATGAATGGGATTTGGCTGGACTTCTCCAGGAAGAAAACTTAAGCTGTCATGAGGCACTGCCCAGGTCCCACCGCTGGACCTGGGATCTAGGACCGTGCCGGGCCCATTCTGGTGAAGGGAGAAGCATCTGATGCTGGCACAAAGTCACCGCGCAGCCTCTTTGTGCCCACAAGGTCTTCCCCAACGTCTTCACCCGGCCCAGCAAGTGCTCTCACACCTCATGTGCACAGCCTGGAACCCTGGGATGGGTCTGAGCTATGTGCTCAGGGTCACTGCAGCTGTGCAGCCATCAGGGCTTCTGTGGGACAGCCTCTGCTGGGAGCCCAAACCAGTTAAACTACAATCAGCAAAAACTTCAATGCAAAAAAAAAACAACAACATTCCTCTGAAAATAATGGAGGAGAAAAAAAAAATCTAGTGAGGAAGACAGTGACATGCAGGGCCCCAAGTAGGCCAACACTGCACATCTTCTCGTGGCCCCCAAAGAAAGTTACACGCCGAGAATTCCAGAACATTCAATCAAATAAGCATAGTCTCATGGAAAGCGCCCCCGCACTGGGATCTTGGAGGGTCAGCATTTGTCAGAGTACCATGTGGCCATCATGGTGCGTGTGCTCTTGGGCTGGAGTGACTCAGTGGATGGGGGCAGCCCCAGGAAGGCCAGAGGTGATGCGGGATGGCCCCCATGTGTAGATGAACATCAGCAACCCCACTGCTGAGCCCCCTGTGAAAAGCAATTTGAACTCTTTCAAAGAAGAATATGACCACAATTTAGGCTTTAAATAACTTTTTGCAGTAATCTTATTTACATGGATACAGAATCATTTTACATTCTTAGATCACAGTAATAGATGCTTTATTTTGTAAATTATGAAGGAAAACAAAAAGGAAACTATTTGTAAGCCTTCTCCATTAGCCTGTCTTACCAGTGGGAGGATCTGGAAGCATGTGGAGCCCGCACACCCTACAAGCTGAGACTGGTGACAGTGTGTTTTGCTCTGGCTGGATGGTGAAACCTTCAACCTCTCAGACTGTGCTTTCCTTTTCTGAACAAACATTTATAGAGACGACAGCAGTTCTCAGCACTGAATAGTTTACACACACTTCTAAAAACCAATGTCAGCAATGTGAGTGGTGAGAACCAAGCCACTGGCAGGCAGAGGGGCAGGTCTCTGGGGTGACAGGCTGTTAGTCGGCCCTGGGCTGTAGCTGTGACCAGCTGGGGTTGAGCAGAAGGGCAAGAGTCCCCCTTAACACCTGCCGCAGGACAACAGAACTCAACAGTCAGGGACGAGAAGCCACCCCACACAGGGTGGAAGGAAGGACTATCCGTCCTGATAAAGATCTCGGCCCATATGGTCAGGAATGACATCTTTGGGGACCCCCTTGGTATGTGCGTCCCCAGGCCCCAAGGCGCCTACGTTCCAGCTGTTTGGGATCTTTGGGACATAAACTCCGACAAGAGCACAGGGTGTCCTGGCTGAGGGGTGGAGGACACTGTGGGACGTGCAAGCTCCAGGTTCCTCAAAAAGACAATCTGGCAGAAAAGACTCATTCCAGAAGCTCCCGGAGGTTTGCTGAGAGGGAAATTAATCACTTCATGACTCAGTGCAGCTTAAGGCTTCATTTTTAAGCTGTAAGCATGGCCTTTAATTCTTTAACTAATATCTCCACCACTTTTGATTCCAAATTAGAGTTTTAGCTCTGCAAGAAATGTCCAGTTGTTTTACTCTGCCTGAGCTAGAAGAGGCCAAGTTACCTACCCATGGACGGGAAACTTCCACCATCCCTTATGGGTGCCACGCCCTACTGCCCAGGGGCTGTCCCCTAGGACTAGTCCGTGGAGAGGTGTATTGTCACATGGTTTTGCTGTCGCCAAGGTGGTCCAGGGCCTCTGCAGGCAAGGGCGCAGTGTTGCTGTTCCGGAATCCTTCCAGGGCCCTGGCCACACGGAGGGGCTGCTGCTCCCGGCCTAGTTCCCAGTGGACCGTTTTCCTGAGCCAAGACACAAATGGTCACGGTTCACTAGCACTGCAGGAAGAAGGCGCCCTGCGGGTGAGCTTCTATCATCCCTGGGAAGGAGCTGCACGAGGAGTCCCAGCCACCAGGGACCAGAACAAGAGAAGAGTGAGTCCCGAGACACCACAGTGAGCGAGCACGACTCGTGGCAGCCCCCTGAGGTTTACACGGCCCTGCGGCTCCCAGGCAGGGAACATGACTCCGCAGGAGGTTGGGGGGGGGGGGTCTGAGTTCTAGGCCTGGCTCTGCTGTGACTCGCCCTCTGTGACTGTGGGCAGCCTGGTTCCCACCACTGTGGGACGCGGCCCCCCTGGAAGCTGGTGGAAGGAGGACTGTGAGGCACCCCCCCGTGCAACCTCTCCAGAAGTGGACATGGCAGAAGGCCGGCCGCTGCAGTCTGGTTCCGCCCAGCACCGCCGGCCAACGCCACCACCCTGCCCTGATGCAGGCCTCTCCACGGGCCGGGAGGCCTGGCTCTGAGTGGAGCCAGATACGCCACACTTACACTGGCAACCCTTCCGAGCCTGGGAGCAGGGAGACGGGGGTATGATATTGGTTAAGGTGAAGGAAAACAGGGTTAGTTCATAGAGGGAAACAAAGGGGGAAGAAACCTTGGGGTTTTCCTACCTCGCCTGGGATATCAGGAGGTAAACATTTTCTTAAGTTTGGAAAGGAATCCCTCCTTGTCCTCCCCAGCCTCAGGCCTAGCCTTGCCTCCTGCGGAGCTATCCATGGTCCTGCCACCTGGGCACAAACAGCAGAAAGAACTGGGGTCAAGGGAGCCACCTCCAGGAGTCCCATCCCTCGCCCCGCCTACCCACACTGGCCACCCAGGGGCTTGCCACTCAAGAAGCCACCAAGCACCACCCTGAGAGGGGAGGGGGTGGCTCCCAGGTCAGCCAGCGTGGCCTCGCCTGTTAGATGACTGAAGCAGAAGGGCCTCTCAGTGCTTTATTTAGTGTATCCCAACTGCTCCTCGAGTCACTGACCCACAACAGGGAAACAAGACAGAGAGAAGGACAGTGACCAGCTAACTCCACCTGAACAACTGTAACAACCGCCAAGTGCCACATGCCTTCCAGGTCAGGCCACGCAGATCCCACAGTAGCTCACTCAATCTTTCACACACAAATTTCACACATTAAAAAACAAAACAACAACAACAGAAACCACGAAGCACAGAGAGAGTTATATTAGATAGTTTGCCCAAGGTCTCAGAGCCGGTAGGTGGTGGGGAGAATGGAGTTCAAACACAAGCAGCGAGGGCCAGAGCCCAAGCTCCTAACAACCAAGTCACTGACTCCAAGCAGGTGAAGAACACATACCAAGACCAAATGACCAGCTTCCACGCTCCATACGTGTGCACCTGGGGTCTCTGGGACACCCAGGGAAGGGACTCGCTGCCTTGTGGAATCCCACGACACGTGCACTTCTTCCCTGTAACAACAGCAGTTGGGCACCCTATGCGTCCCTGGGCAAACTCCCCGTCAAGGGCATGTGACCCTACATGCCCTAGAAACAGGGAAGCTACTTGGCCGTTTTTTCAGGGCCCAAGCTGAGATTATGGAGATCAACTCTGCTGCATAAATCTGTCCTTTTCAAGAACTGCCAACCACTAGGCAGGCAGGACAAGCTTCTGCCATGAGCTCCTGTACTCAGCACAGGGCGTGTTTCTAACATGCTAGGTTGTATATGCCAAGTACGATGCATAGCGCAGTAAAAAAGGATCACGGTTCCCAAGATCTCAGTCTAAAATGCCATCATTAGTGAGGGGCGCCTGGGTTGCTCAGTCAGTTAAGTGTCCAACTTCAGCTCAAGTCATGATCTCACGGTTCGTGGATTCAAGCCCCACATCGGGCTCTGTGCTGACAGCTCAGAGCCTAGAACCTGCTTGGGATTGTGTGTCTCCTTCTCTCTCTGCTCCTCTCCCCCTTGCACTCTCTCTCAAAAATAAATAAACATTTTTTTTTCATTAAAAAAAAAAAAAGATGCCTTCATCAGTAAGAGGCCCAAAGATCTGGGCACCAGGCTCCAAGCAGGGGTGGGTGGAGTCGCCCCTGGGTACAGCACCCTGGGCAGTCTCGTGGACCTGGCATGCTCTCAGAGCTCAGAAACGTCTTCAGAGAGAGCAATAGCCCCAAACAAGGATGTGCTAACCAAGGTGTGAGCTATCACCAAAGTCAAGGTGGCTGAGTGATCCCCGACTCCCAGGGTTCCCCAGCAGAGGACCCCGGGCACTGCAGAGTCACCAGAGCAGATCCCCGTGAGAGGTGCCCACCGCCACAGGTTGCAAGGCCATGTGTGCCTTCCCTTAGTCCCTCACATCCCCCGTTCTGACGTGATGCCTTAGGTAACAAAGAGCCTCCTCACACAAAGCAACCCGCAAACCAGAAATTTCCCATCACTCCTGGGCCTCCCTGGACACAGGAGAGGAGAGTACGGACTGATTTTATCGTGCCCTTGCTCTGGGAATGGCAGACCTTTGTGCGTGCGCATGGGTCACTATGAGTTCTAGCTGACGGAGCTTTTAATGTGTGCCACGTACCGTGTCAAATGCTTTACCTACGTGATCTCATTTAATCACGTAAGAACCCTATGAAATACAGGCTGCTATCATTTCCAACTTACAGATGGTAAAGCTGAGGCCTGGAGAGCTGAAGTAATTTGCCCAAGCCTTTACAGATGATAAGGGCAGAGTGGGGCCTTGCCTCGTCCGTTGCCAAGCTGTTAACTACGAGTCACAACAGGGCACAGAAACTCAGACTGCCGTCACCCTCCTCCCCGCAACTCTGCTGTCCTCATCATTCAGAAGGTGGGAAACGGTGATGCCCCCATGGCTACAGGTATGTGAGCCACAGTGGCCAAAGGCCCCAGAATAAGCAACCAGTTAACAGGTTAATGATTCACAACAACAAAAATAAAACAACAAAACGCAAACATGCCACATCACCCTCTACCACCAGGAACTCCGGTCTTATCTCTATTTTAAATTTGGATAAAAGGACTCCTTCAGGAATAAGGTTCACTGGCAGGGACATCAAAGGCTATAAGCACTAAATTTAAAATTCTGAACCAAATGTCAGGAATAAACTACACACATAGATGACAAAGTCTATATACACACTGTTTTTCTAACCTAGGACAGGAGGAGGGATGTGTCCTTACGGATGTCACGGACATTCAGATGCCTTCTGGTCTCAGGACAGGATACAAACAAAGGCACTGTGCTTCTAAAGCTTCTTTAAATACAGCCAGCATGTCACTTGTGCCTTTAGAATAAAGAGGAAATGCCCACTCCAGCTGAATGGGCACTACATGACCATTTCTAGTCTACACCTTCAGAAGGTGACCACACCCAGAGGGGCTGCTCAGCCAACACAGAGGTCCAGCCTGAGGCCACAGGTCTCTTCTCTCCTGGGGAAGAGCTTGTACTCCCATCTCTCAGAGTATCTC
The DNA here is from genome assembly GCF_018350195.1 of Panthera tigris. Classification (NCBI taxonomy): domain Eukaryota; kingdom Metazoa; phylum Chordata; class Mammalia; order Carnivora; family Felidae; genus Panthera; species Panthera tigris. The sequence goes on from NC_056675.1 coordinate 37,680,757, forward strand.
CCAGCGACATGAGAAAAATGAATTCAAATAAACTCAATCAACATTTCCTGTGAACCAGCCCTGTGCCAGGCGCCATGGAAAGTGTTGGGGGATTCAAAGAAGAAACACGCCAACTTATTAGGCAGGGATTCCAAGTTAGAGCTGCCTGATAGCTGTTTATACTGTGATCCCAGGGGAAGAGTAACAATCATCCCAGGAATATGGGTCAAAATGTTTTTTCCATCGGCACAAGCTTCTCTTAAGAGAAGGGTTCAGGGGCGCCTGGGTGGCTCAGTCGGTTAAGCGCCGACTTCAGTTCAGGTCACGATCTTGCGGTCTGTGAGTTCGAGCCCCGCATCGGGCTCTGGGCTGATGGCTCAGAGCCTGGAGCCTGCTTCTGGTTCTGTGTCTCCCTCTCTCTCTGCACCTCCCCTGTTCATGCTCTGTCTCTCTCTGTCTCAAAAATAAATAAACGTTAAAAAAAAAATTTTTTTTTAAAAAGAGAAGGGTTCAGTACGTATCTGGGGCTCAGTGCTTGCTGTCTTCTCCCGTTATCTATAAGCTGGATGACGGCACGGACTCTGTCTCTCTCTGTGTCATCTCTTAGCACGTAACAAATGCTAAAGGAACTTATGTTTGAAGAAACAGAGACCGAGAGGACTCCAGGACCTGACTTCTGGGGACCGGGGCCGCCCTGCAGGTGGAGGTGCAGGTCTATACACACAGCCTGACTCCCTGAGCCGACTACACACACAGGCTGAGCCAGCAAAGTACCTCTCGTTCTACTAAAATTTTGTCTTTTCCTTCATCTTCCTCCTGCCAGCACCCTGTGTGAAGGTCAACGCTGCCAACTCTGTCGGAGAGGAGAAACGGCAGGTGGGATTCCCAGACAGTGAGCTCTGGAACTGCTTTCTACAACTCCAGGTAAATGTATGTGTACTGTCACCAAGAGTTAACGAGGACCCAGAAGCACAAACCCTGAGCCACACTGTCTCTAACTCAGTCTCGCAATAATAGACTTTGCCGACTCCCTGTGTCTTCTATGCTCTGCCCTGAGTACTGAGAGTCCCTGAGTGCACGGTGTCTTTCTGGACTTTCTGATTCACAGAATGGGGAAGAAGCAAGGGTCAGCTGTTAAGGTTTTCACCAGCTGTACTAGGGACCAAAAATAGGCAAGGGATATTAAATCCCCCAAACCTTTTGGGTCGGTTTCCTATGTAATTATATCTACTCCAAATGCCCTTCAGGTGCCCTTTTCCCTAATGAAAGTATAGACGCCCAGAAATCAGTTTGTACCTGACAGCTCCTGTCAGGTTCTGAGGGCTCCCTGACTCACGTGTATTTGGAGGCTACTAAAAAAGTGATCTGAGGGGCTCCTGGGTGGCTCAGTCGGTGAGCGTCCGACTTCGGCTCAGGTCGTGATCTCATGGTCCGTGAGTTCGAGCCCCATATCGGGCTCTGTGCTGACAGCTCAGAGCCTGGAGCCTGCTGTCTCCCTCTCTGTCTGCCCCTCCCCTGCTCATGGTCTGTCTCTGTCTTAAAAAAAAAAAAAAAAAAAGTGATCTGAGTAACACTTTATTCCACGAAGCAATGATACCTGAACATAACTGTTTCTTTTTTTTTTTATTTAAAAAAAATTTTTTTTAACGTTTATTTATTTTTGAGAGAGAGAGACAGAGCATGAACGGGGGAGGGTCAGAGAGAGAGGGAGACACAGAATGTGAAACAGGCTCCAGGCTCCGAGCTGTCAGCACAGAGCCTGACGCGGGGCTCGAACTCACGGACTGCGAGATCATGACCTGAGCCGAAGTCGGCCGCTTAACCGACTGAGCCACCCAGGCGCCCCTGAACATAACCGTTTCTAACATAACTTCAGTTTAGGTTTTGTTAAATGTTTGAAATAAGAGATTCAGACTCTACTTAAATAAATATGACCCACTGTTAGTGAGGTTGTCAGGAAATGAGAATTATAAGTACTGTCGTATTTTCACATGCAGATTGCAAAATAACTGTCTTCACAGTATAATGAAATTTAACCATGTCTGGGCAGCATTCTTTGAAGCCAATTCTAAGATTCTTAAATGCTATTTAAAAAATTATGTCCAGGGCCCCTGGGTGGCTCAGTGGGTTAAGCGTCTGACTTCGGCTCAGGTCATGATCTTGCAGTTTGTGAGTTCGAGATCTTGCAGTTTGTGAGTTGGGCTCTGTGCTGACAGCTTAAAGCCTAGAGCCTGCTTCAGATTCTGTGTCTCCTCCTCTCTCTGCTCCTCCCCCACCTACACTCGGCCTCTCTCTCTCTCTCTCATAAATAAACATAAAAAAAAAAATTACATCTGGGAGCCAAATTTCCCACGAGAACACAGCTCTGAAATGACAATGAAAGTGAGTAGGGAAAAAAGAATTTGGCGTACTACGTCACTTTACAACAACTTTTCAGAAATGCGCTCAATTCATGCATCAAAGTTAAACTATGCTCAACAAAATTATGTCAATAAAAATTTAAAAGGAAGAAGTGACAGAGTGTCTGTCACACCAGAGGTTCCCAATAAATCCAGGCTGAGTGAGGGCGGGGAACTAGCTATGAGGACAAGGAACCACAGAAGTCACGAGGGTTCAAAGGATACTCATAAGCTGACTGTATGATCAACTCTCAAGTTAAACTACCAGAAAAGAGTTTAACAAAAACACCAATGTTCTAATCTAGTGAACAAGGCCCGCGTCACGACTCACAGGGCCGACCTCAAGTTCTCCTGTGGTTGGGAGAGGAGGAAAATCTCCCCTGCCAGGTGACTGGGAACATTTGCAATTCAGGAAGCACAACTACAATTACGTGGAACGGCTATTTCCACTTTTCAGTACAAGGGCTGTAACAAGAGTGTAAGAAATCCAGGTACCAAACCTTTCCATGTTTGGTCAGGCTCCCGACAGGCTTTGTGGTGGCTGCTTTGTCACAGACGACCTGGCCCCCTGGACTCCACAGAAGCCCAGCAAGTCCACGCAAAGGCAGTTGCTGCTGGGACCTCCAGCCCTAGGCTCCAAGACCAGCCCTCCCTTCCTGGAAACCCACCCCTGGATGCCATCACCTGCTCTGAGTGACCACACACTCCCTAGTGCCGTTCAGGCTCTGAGGACAAGGGAGGGGCATCCAGGACCCACACAAGCAGAATGATGTAAGGGGGGAACACCTGTGCAGCTGAGGCCAGTTCACCACGCAGCTCGCCCCATCCCGGGCCGAGTCCCCACCAACGGAGGACCAGCATCTCCTCCGCAGGGCCCCCACCTCCCACGGGAAGAGGAGCTGCAGCAGAGGCGGCCGTCACCACAGCCTGTGCCTGCCAGCATTTTGGTATCAAATAGCTAGTATTTAAAAACACTCTATAGATACAGCCTGACATCCGAGCTCAGGGTAAACGCAGCATTTGTTCGCTACCGGACGAACTCAAAGTTAGACCTGCTGTGCACAGGCAGGTTTGCGCTCGGTCAACTGGCTTTTTTACGGCTTTGGTAGCTGTCACTTACAAGACACTCTGAAATCTTGGGGAGGCGTTCTGGGTCAGGATTGCATAAAGTCTTCCCATCTGTCTCCTCCTTAAGCTGTTACAAGGAATCTCATGTGGGGATGTGCCCAAGGTCACAGGGCGAGCGGCAGAACCACGGATAGAACTCAGAACAGCTCTCGCAGACACATGGCTGCCCTCCGGCAGGAGGCGAGCTGACACTCTCTGACCTCTGCACACACAGGGCAAGTTAGAGTGGCCGGCGGGAGGCTGTTCCTGGCTCCCAGCGCCCCTCTGTCATGCTCCCCGCAAGGGCAGACCCCAACGTGTTTCTGAACCATGCACCCTCCAAGGACTGAGAGGCCTTCCACGTGTTGCCACCTTACCCGTGCTTGTATTGGTGACACCATTCACCGTCCCCTCCACGTCGGTCTCATCCTCGGCATAGCTCAGGATCAGGCTCTGCTGCCGGCTTGTGAGTCTCCTGTGGAGCAAACAAATTGAGTGTTTCCTCTGGGCAGCCCTTTAAATGATGGGCTGGGCCGGTTTCCACGTAAGCATGTGGAAAATGTGGGGACACAATAAGGCAGAGGCACACATCCCGAACCTAAGAGCCACCCTCTCAAAGCTTCAATAAAGAAAACCTGAATTACACTGATCATGGTGAGCACTGCATAACATATCAAACTGTTGAATCTTTATGTTGTACACGTGAAACTAATATAACACTGTAAGTCGATTATACTTTGATAATAAAAATGTTTAATTCTTTGTTTATTTAGTTTGAGAGAGAGCACACATGTGCATGCATGTACAAAAGGACATAGAGAGAGGGAAAGAGAGAGCCCCGACGAGGACCTTGATCTCATGAACTGTGAGATCATGACGTGACTCAAAATCAAGAGTTGGATGGTTAACCGACTGAGCTACCCAAGCACCGTGATAAAAAAAAAAAAAAAAAAAAAAAAAAAATCTCCTAAAATACCTTAAGTTGAGGGGGGAGGGGCTCTTATAAGTGTCATATGTAGAAAGTTAACTAATTAAAAGGAGCACCAGGGGGCACCTAGGTGGTTCAGTAGATTAAGCGTCTGACTTCCGTTCAGGTCATAATCTCATGGTTCATGGGTTCGAGCCCCACGTTGGGCTCTCTGCTGTCTACGCAAGCCCACTTCAGATCCTCTGTCCCCTTCTCTCTGCCACTCCCCTGCTCATTCTCTCTCTCTCTCTCTCTCAAAATAAAAAAAACCTTTTAATTAAAAAAAAAGTAGTGCCAGAAATTTCGCTCACCCTCCCCAATAGGGTGAGCCATGCCTATCCTGGATGCCACAGCACTCGACTCAAACCTTTCTCCCAAAGAACGGAGACGTCATGTGCTATGATCCAGTTACAGATTCGTGTCTCCCACGAGACCCCCAGTGCCCTGAGAGCAGTAATGATAAAACCAACAACAGCAGCTATTGCTAAGTGTTCCTTATGTATTATTCAGTTTTCCAGCAACTAATGAGGGTGGCCTTATTATGCCCACTTTGCAGATGGAGAACCTGGGCAGGACACATCTGACTGTAAGGTAGAAATAACTGGCACAAGCCTCAGTGCTTACGGCAGCGGACCCACAACGGGCCGGGCGGTCTGGCTCGGCATAAGGCCTGGCAGGTAAAAAACCCTCAAAACCGGGTCCTGCTAGGTGGGGAAAATGCAGAGATTGGGCGGACCTCACCATGGTTACGTGGGCACGCACTTTGGAACTCTTATCTTGATGTGAATGTAGTGATCTCCATAGCCGTAGCTGTTAATCCGGGGGATACCTTTCCCACTCATCCGAATCTTCTGGTCTGTCTGAATCCCAGGGGGTATCTATAAAGAAAAGAAATCTGTGGTTTTCCTTGGTCTACAGTTGCTCAAATGGAAACATTTCACTACACTAAGACTCACTCCTTGGAAAGAACTCCCATTCAGGTTTCCAGACATCCACATGGAAGCTGGCTAAACCGGGGTCCACCTGGAGCAGAGCCCAAAACAAGCATGTGGGGGCAGGCAGTTCGGGAAGCTGAGCCCACAGCAGGAGTGAGGGAGCACAGAGAGTGTGACCTGGGAGGGGGCAAAGCCAACACAGGGGCACAGTGCTGGGGCTGCTCCCTGGTGCCAGCAGAGGCGTGGATGTGACCCAGGACCTGCCTTCACTGGTGATTCCTTCATCAGGGTCTACAGTCTGTGATTCACACCCAAGGAATGGCCTAACATTCCTCTACTTCCCCCAGACCCCATCACTGAGTCTCCAACAGGCTGCTCGGCCACAGGTTCTAGCCACTTCTCAGCCGGTTCACAGAGGGGAAAAAAAATATAGCAACAAAGGACAAGAGTGGCAAACACGTTCTCGGCCTCTTACCGTCACATTAATCGTCTCGTACAGGCCTTGCGCTCTGGCTGTCCCCCCAAGAAGAGCCTGAGCTATGGAAATAAAGAGGTCGGAGTGGATGTCTGCACCGTCCCTCCGGAACACGGGGCTTTTCTGCACCTACGGTCCAAGCAGGAGAGATGTGGTTATGCGTGCAGAAGTCCTTCTCGAGACTGGACAACAGCCCATCTCAGCAGCCTGGGCACAGGGTCCGGCATGCGATACGCTGCTTCTTTGCTGAAGAGCACAGCATCAAGGGAGAGGATGTACTTTTGCCAAAGCAGAACATGACCCCAGGCTCCGGGAGTTACAGGTCAGATTCATTTCTACATAGCGACACAAGAGTGTCGGTCTCAGATCAAGCCGTCCCAATGGGCAAATAAAAAAAGTAAAATTGGCTTATTAAACATAAAAAAAAAAAAAAAAAAAAAGCTTACTCTATTGGCAGGTATAAGGAAACAGAGATTAGTACATCTACAAAGGCACAGTTTATTTTCCAAACAGTCATCTGGTACAAACCACCTTCAAGACAGACAGACAGCAGTGGAATGATTCTGATGCACAAGCACTACTTTTGGGGCCTCAAAGACACTTCTTGCCTTGCAGTGATTTCCCCTCTCTCTGTTCTTGTCTATTATCAGGTGGGAGCAGGGTCTGAAACTCCCACCAAGCCCACTGGAGAGCCTGGCTGACAGCTGGCTGCCTTTGTCTTTGATTCCTCGTCTAGCACTTCACGCTTTACAGTATTTTTATCTGTGTTTTAAATTACAAAATATCTCACACACGCATGAACAGGAAAAGTAGGGGCGCCTAGATGGCTCAGTAGGTTAAGCGTCAGACTTTAGCTCAGGTCATGATCTTGCAGTTCGTGGGTTCGAGACCCGTGTCGGGCTCTGTGCTGACAGCTCAGAGCCTGGAGCCTGCCTGGGATTCTGTGTCTCACGATGGACACATCCTCTCTCTGCCCCTCCCCCACTGGTATTCTGTCTCTCTCTCAAAAATAAATAAAACACTAAGAAAAAATTTTTTGAACAGGCAAAGTAAATTACATCACACACGCAGAACGCCCACAACCCAGTGGAGGTAATAAAACATCGCGATGCAGTGAAGCCCCTGGCTCCTCCCCCTCCAGAGTGGCCCCACGCTGACTGTAGCAGTTCTCATTCCCACATATGTACGTGTCCCCAAATAATATGTAGCACCCTGTCACGTGCTTTAAAAGTGTTTATAGACAGTCTCCCTCCCTGCATCCACTCGCAATCTGCTTTCTTTCCCTCAAAGTAACTGAGAAGTCTCAGTTGTGCTGAACGTATGGCTCTGGTTTCTTCCCGTGACTACTCTGAGGCACTCTGGCCACAGCACGGTTCTCTCATTCACTCTCTTATCCGAGGGCAGCAGACTGTCGTCAGTGTCTTGCTATTATGAGTGAGGGTGTCTTGCACACAGCCTGTGCCTTCCCCTGCTGCGCTCACATGGCTTTCCTGGGGCACCCGGCAGAAATGTGGGGACAAGAACTGTATCTCCTTTACCATCTCCTGTCTCAGAAACCAGGTCTGTCTCTGCACACAGTAGGTAAAACTGCACCTTTGGCTCTTACTACCCCCACGAACAATTTGATACATAAATTTAAAATCACAAGGAGGGGGGTCTGGGTGGCTCAGTCAGTTGAGCATCCAACTCTTGGTTTCGGCTCAGGTCATGATCTCATGGCTTCGTGGGATCAAGCCCCACATCAGGCGCCCTGTGCTGGCAGTGCAAAGCCTGCTTGGGATTCTCTCTCCCTGTCTCTCTGCCCCTCTCCCACTTGTGTGGTCTCTGTTTCTCTCAAAATAAGTAAATTTTTAAAAAAATTACAGAGATGCATTCTATATTTTTATGTGTCCTATGTTTTCCAACTTATAAAAATCTTGAGGAAACTGTTCTGTCCAAACGTAGCACAAAGGCTTGACGTGATACATGTTTCATAACCCCACCGAGGTGGCCACTGTTTCCCTTAGACACGCCCCCATGAGCGCCCACCTCCCTGCAAGAGGGCAAGGGCCCGAGAAGCTGTGCGAGCAGAGCACCCACCCTGAATGTGATGAAAATTTCTCTTTTTCCGACAGGCATCCGCACCGTCTGGCCATCCTCGACTCCTGTAAGAACAAAAGTTCAAAAGGGAACATTTATTTGGGGACCTCCCATGGAGTTTCCTGCCCTAAATCCATTTACAAACCACTGACTTCCTTACCCGTTCCTATTAATGAGGAACAACACAATTATCCACAGTACATCCAATGGGTGCAACTTGTCAAAGGAGCAAGTACAGCAAGTGATCCCCAAACAAGAGCGCCTTCTATTCGTTTATCCAAGTTCCCTGGACACCTGCTCCTACCAGGTCCATGTAGCATGTCGGTGAGTTTAGAATTTAGTAGGGGAGACAGCTATCACCCAAATAACAACACTAACAAGTGCATCATTACAAACAGAAACGTGTTCGTAGAAGCAAGGACAAAGGACATCTAGGAACAGGGAGAGTTCCAGAAGCTGCTCTAGAGAGGCAACACTCAAGCTAGCAGCTCTGGGAGAAGAGTTAACCCGCTGAGAAAAGAAGGTGGAAAGTGAGCTTCAGACACAGGGAGTGACATATGACAAGGCTCTGTCTAGAGGCATTACGGCCCATTCGAAGAGCTGCATGAAGGCAGCTGCAGGAAAGCCGCAGGGCAGGCAACAAGAGGAGAGGCTGCAGAGGCCAGAAGGGGCTGAGACAGGTGGCATTTCTCACCCCAGGAGTCACAGGCTTCAGGGCAAGTGACACGATCAGACTGCCCTGCAGAAAGTCCATCCTGGGAACAAGACCCAGCTGGCGAGAGCAGTCACAGGCGGCCCCTGGGGGCTAGGAGGAAGGGGCAGTGGTGCAGACAGGGCTGGCCACAGTGACAATGCTGGCCTCGTTGAACGAAGGTGGAGGAGCTCCACAGGGGAGCAGAGCGGGCGTGTCAGGTACCTTCTGCCCACGCGGCATGCAAGGGTAGATTTTAAGGACAACTAGTACAGAGAGGAAAACGCAAGGAGATTCCAGTTCCCCCTCCAATCCGGGGCTCCAGATCCTTCACTACAGCTTTTACAACAGCCCAATCACAGGGAAACAAAGGTCCCAGCTGTCCCAGCCCCGGTACGTGGAGGAGCCCAGGACCCACCGGCAGGCACAGGGATCACCACTTTCTTCTTCTGCTTGGCCTGTCCGGCTCCTCTGCATATCACGCAGGGAGTCGTGATGATGGAGCCTCGGCCACCACACCTCCGACACGTGGAGCGCATCACAAAGGGGCCTGTATTTATGGTTTCCTGATAAAGAGACGAAAAAGATGGAACCCTTAGGTACACAGGTAAACTCTAATGGCCAAGCCTCTGGGAACACAATGCACGGCAGAGAAATGTTTCATCAAAGACTCGTGTTCTGTGTGAACACGCACTAAAACATATGCCTAAGAACACAGGGACCCAGACCTTTCTCCCAAAGGATGCAGACGTCATGCAAGATGATGGAGTCACAGATGTGTGGAAAACACTCTGGCAGCTATGAGAACTGAGTGTGCATCTGTGGGGCTGTGCCCTACAGATCACACTCGTGCAACAGCGTACGTCCCTTACAGCCTGGGTAAGGGACTCCTGGCCACCAGGAGTGAGCTGCCTGAAAAATCATGGTGTAACCACATTAACAGAACACTGCACATGGGTGAGAAATGCTTTCTGAGATCACTGAGTTGTAAAAATCGAAGCAAACGCTGCAGCACCATGTACAGAGTGCTACCTTGGGTTACTGGAACCTCCACACAGATTGCTTGAAATGTGCGTGTCCGTCTAAAGCAGGATACACAAGAAGGTCACTAGAGCTGTGCCTCTAAGGAGGATGCCTGGAACAATTAGGGGGTGGGGCTTGGGGAGGAACACTTAACTTTTCACTGTACTTTCATTTTTCCTTTAGAATTCTGTACCGTGTGCAAATATAAACACGTACATTTTTAAACATGATAAATTTTAAATTAGAGACATTTTAAATGTAAGAATTATTTGTCCCAGCAATTCCACCTTTGGAGGTCTGTGTCACAGAAAGTAGAGGCATCAGATGGAAGGCCATATGTGTAGAGGGTTTTCCTGTAGCACTGAAACCTAAGTATTAAGTTGGAAAATGAGATCTGCATGTATCGGCCTGGAGGAATGGGCATGATCCATCAAAGACCAAAGCAAGTTGCACAACAAAGAGTATGTGTAATATACTCTCATTAGAAAGTTTTTGCTTTAAAAAGAAATTTTTTTGTATGGAGACAGAGACTGAGTTGTGGAAAGAACACCTCAAGTTACGAACTTGGGAGTCCAGGCAAGGGGCGATTACTGACATTTTCTTTATGTATTCCTCCGACTGTTGTGTCAGAACAAGTACTTTTCGATAATTTACAAAACAGGCAGGGGGACGCCTAGGTGGCTCAGTCAAGTGAATATCTGACTTGATTTTGGCTCAGGTCATGATCCCAGGGTCGTCCTATGGAGCCCTTGTTGGGCTCTGTGCTGAGTATGGAGCCTGCTTGGGATTGTCTCTCTCCCTCTGTCCATCTGCCCACTCGTGCACGCACTCTCCCGCCCTCTCTCCCCCTTTCCCGCTTTCTAAAAAAAAACAAAACAAAATGAACAGTGTAAAGAAGTTAGGTTAAACAAAAGAAGTAACCACTTTCTAACCAGTGAGGAGCTGGGGGTAGTAGCCACAGACCACAAGGCCCCACCAGCTGTGGGAGGGGCTGGGGGCCAAGAGGCCCCTGAAGGATGGGGGTGCGCAGGGAGGATGGGGGAGAGGACACTCGGGGGCGGGGGGCAGAACGAGCAGCACCACGCCAGCAACAGGGGCTGCCTGCCTCCTTGCTCCTGGGGCACCAGTGGTGGGGGCCGGGGGAAGATAGGGAGGACCCAGCCCCCCTCTTTCTTCCCACATGGCCCTCAGGTACAGTGAGAACAGGGCAGTAGTGGCCTCAGGGACCAGACTAGCTGCTCTGGGTGGCCAGGTTTCTCTTTTGTTTTCTCAGCAATCGCTGTTGTAATCAGAGGGGCACTACTCTCTTTAAAAGGTAACTGCTCAGCTCCCAGAGGTTTCAGGAATGGTTACAGAGAGGCAGTACACCCCATTTTTCAGTCTCCTACAATCAACGCGGTGATCTGGAGTTCAGAAGTCAGTATGTGCCTCACCACAACTTCCTCATTAATCTCAAAGGGAAAATTAACAACTTTACAGTGAAGAAAACTGGTGGACACTATCTTAACTAACTACTCATGATCCAATGTCACGTCATCACTAATGGGACAAACTGACACCTCACGACTCCTGACGTGATCCAGTGTCAAGGGCACTACCCCTCTGTGACGTTTCACCAAAAATGTGTGATCTGAATCTGGTCATGAGAAAATATCAGATGAACCCCAATATAAAGGGCATTCTACAAAACAGCTGGCCTGTAATCCTAAAAAATGTCAAGGTCATAAAGAAAAAGAAAGGCCGAGAAACCGTTCCCAGATTAAAGGAGACAAAAGATATGACAACCAAACACTATGCAAAATCCCAGCATGGATCCTGGATCAGGAAAAAAAGGACATTGTAAGGACAAGTGAACACATGAGAATGAGTATAGAAAATGGTATTCTAGCAACGTTAAATTTCCTGATAGTGACAACTGTGTTGTGGTTGCATAAAAGAACATTCTTGTTCCTTGAAAATACACAACAGATATGACAGTGCAAATGGGACAGAATGTTAACAACTGGTGAATCTGGGTAAGGAATAAGGGAGTGGCTCTTTATACTGTTCTGTATGTTTGTATTATATAAAAAACTTACCAAAAGAAAAAAATGATTACACTTCAAGCAAAATTTAAACCCCCCGCCCCCCAGCAACGGTTTCAAATTACCAAAATTTTCAGGGAAGTGTATTTTCAGGGAAGACAGCACAGGATCACTGACCAAGACAGAGTACTCTTGGGAAAAGAAAGATCTAGATAAAACAGTCCCACCTAGTCACAGACACTCAAAAGCACCAAGCACTGCCAGATAACTCTCCAAGGTTATCCACAGGAGTGTAGAAAAAGGGCCGGCAAGGGGTGTGGGGGGCCCAGAGGCGGGGGATCCCAGGCGGGGGGGGGGTGGGGGGCTCTGCCACACTCTCACCATGCCGGAGCCGCCGCAGTAATGGCAGTTCTGCATCTTGGTGCCAGGCTCGTTCCCCTTGCCGTCACACCGCTCGCAGGTGTCAGTGATGTTCACGGTGAACTCCTTGTTGACCCCCTTGGCAGCCTGATTAAACGTCAGCTCCATGATGTACTAAAGAAGTCAGAGGGCAGCCTGTCATCTTTGGTTAATTACCAAAGTGATCCTCCACTTTGAAAGTAAAGGAGGGCAATGGTCAGCGGTTTTCATTCACGTTACCTCTTCTTTTAAAGTGGGCTTTATTCTTTAAGACGGTTTTACACGTTTATAAAATTGAGAGGGAGGTATCAGGATCGCCCCCTGCCCCCACACATGCACAGCCCCCACCAGGGTCAGCATCTGTCACCGGGACGTCCATTTTTTATCAAGGATGAACCCACATGGACACATCAGAGTCCCCCAAAGCTCGTCTTTCACTTCAGGGTCCACCCTTGGTGGTGTATTTCCTAAGGGCCTGAACAAATGTATGACACGGGTCTGTTGTTACAAAATCATAGAGGACTTTCACTAAATGTGAAATTTCACCAAAAATCTTCCATGCCCCACCTGTTCATCTCTTCACCCAGCTACTTATTTTTTAACTCACCTGTCCTCTGCCAAGTAGGAATGGATGGGACTCGACTGACTCTGCCCTACATCTCAGGATTTTCAAGAGGGAGGGAATGCTTGTTTTAAGTGAAAATGTACTTTGCAACAAACTATTCACAGATAATATTTGTACATAGTCCTTATAGACAGCTCGAATGATCCCCAAACATAATTTAAGTCACAAAACATGCTCCCTCTCTCAGCTCTGATAATGTCTTATTAGGACATAAATATGCAAGAGGTAGAATTGGTGTTGTGTCTCCGTTCTGGTACCGAGCTCTTCTACAATAATGCAGCAAGCTCCAGACAAAACGCACCCGAATCATGGACCCTCAAAGCCTTCGCCTCAGGCTGCCTGATTAAGCAATTGTACAGCTAAAAAGGATTACCTACATGGTAATCCTACATGGATTACCTACATGGTTTTTCTTAAATATGGGAATTATTTCCTACCAAAATGGCTGCCTCCAGATCATTCCATCGAAGCTGCTTTGGGTTTTTTTTTTTTGTTTTTTCTGTTGTTGTTGTTGTTGTTGTTGTTTTTTTTTGAGAAAAAGAAACATAAAATGTTTGCCTCACAATGAGCGGCTAAAATGTGAATGATTCTTTAAAACAAGGAGCCTACCTCCTGAGGCTGACTGAATACACTCTGGAAATCCCCAAAAGAAGAGGATGAGAATTCCCCGAAGATCTTCCTGAAGAGCTCCTCGGGGTCGACAGTGGGGCCCCCTTTCCAGTAGCTCTGTCCGGAGGCACCGGCGTCCGAGCCCGCAGAGCCGTAGGTGTCATACTGTCTCCTCTTCACTTCGTCACTCAGCACCTACAGGAAAAGGCCCGGCGGTCAGGCGCCACCAGGTCTCCCGAGGCCCAGGACACGGCACAAGTTCACACCGTGTGTACAGGTAAGGGTGCTGGATCAGCATTAAATTTCCTGCTTTTGACAAGCGTACTGTGGTTAACGTAAAAGAATGTTCTTGGTCTTAGAAAATTCACACTCGAGTACTGAAGAATAAAGAGATACGGCGTCTGTGACGTACTTTCAGATGGCTGGGGGATGTGCACACTCATACAGCAGGTACACGATACTCTATGTATCCTGAGTCCCTACAGACCCTCTAAGTCTGGGAAGGTCGCTCTGGAACGGCTCAGCAGCCCGCCACAGTGTGCGCTTCATCCCTCTGACTACATTTCAAGTTCCTCACGGGCGGCCTCCTACTTTTACAATACGCACCATCCCACTAGACAGAGATGCCCTAAGGAGGGGGGTCAACAAATAAGTGTGGAATTAATTAATCCAACCAGGAGCTCCCAGACCTGGCTATAAATCAGATGACCTGGGAGCTCTGTTAATACAGATTATCAGACCATTTCCTACTGAGATTCCAAGTGAGATCTAGCAGGAGACCTGGGAATCTTTTCTTCAAGGAGGTAATCTGGTATGGGACAGTCTTCACAATGGACCTTATGACATGTCAGGTCACCCTGGGCAGCACACGCTGATGTACCCACACAGCTGAATGACAATGACTGCACACACAGGTAGGTCGCATTACCTCATAGGCTTCTGCCAGCTGGGAGAACTTCTCCTTGGCTTTGGGATCATCCTTGTTTGTGTCTGGGTGGTATTTCTTGGCCAGCTAAGGGAGAAAACCATAAATTACAATGGACACATGATGATTACTAACACTGGACCTCAAATAACAGTCACAATCTCACCTCCCTTACAGCATTAGTCTGTTTTGAGATTTTGCGACCAACAGCAATTTTTTTTTAATGTATGTTTGTTTGTTTGTTTATTTTTTGAGAGACAGAAAAAGACAGAGTGCAAGGGTGGGGTGGGGAAGGGCAGAGAGAGAGGGAGACACAGAATCTGAAGCAGGCTCGAGGCTCTGAGCTGTCAGCACAGAGCCTGATGTGGGGCTTGAACTCACGAACTGTGAGATCATGACCTGAGCCAAAGTCAGACGCTTAACCGACTGAGCCACCCAGGAGCCCCATCAACCAACAGCAATTCTTAAAACAAGGCCTAAGACTTTAAAATAAACCATCTCTTGCAGCAACTGGGTTACTCAGTCAGTTAAGTGTCTGACCAACTCTTGGTTTCGGCTCAGGTCATGATCTCACACTCTGTGAGATCGAGTCCTGCATCGGGCTCTGCGTTGGCAGCATGGAACGTGCTTGGGATCCTCTCTCCTCTCTCTCTGTCCCTCCCCCCAACCACATTCGCTCATGCTCGCTCCCTTTCAAAATAAATAAATAAATATTTTTAAAATGTCTTTAAAAAATAAATAAAAGTAAAATAAAATAAACCATCTCTTCAAATCTGACACATATACACATTTTTTAACCACAACAAATCTCTGCCAAAAAGAACAGATGCTTTAGAACTTGGGCACCTTTGTGAAAGCAGTGGAAAACAGTGTATCTGATATACCATCAACTATGTAAAAAGAGAAGAAAATAACTGGATACGTAGATGTATCTGCTGTACAAGTTATTTTGGAAAACATATAGCAAGCTAGTAACATTGGTTGCAAAAGGAGGGATGTAAGAGAACAGGAGGGAGACTTTCTACCGAATATACTCTTTTGTATTTGCTTAATTCTGAACAAAGGAAACGTACTGCCTCTTCAAAACACAAGTTTAAATATTAAAAAAGAGTAAAATCTCACTAGGCTGTCCGCAGCTGAACCGAGCCGCTCTAAAACTACGGTTACCCTCCAGGCACTCTGAGCAGTGCTGTGCTTTGCAGGTGGCTCACTGTTGGCTCACTGTTTGCTGCGGCTGCTGACCCCTTCCAAGTCTGGGTCACTACAGGTCCCTCACGTGAGGGAAGAAGGCACACGGAATCCAACCGCGGACGGGAGAAGTCATGTGGCTCGGATGCCACGCCACCAGCAGCTGGCTGTGGTTAGGGTGCAGGAAGTTAAGTGCACAGCCTCCGGGTCAGAGCGTCCGGATCCACTGTCTGTAGCCCTGAGACCCCAGACAGAATGTCACTAAGCACAACTTCCTCATCTGTCAAATGACGATAACGGTACCTACTCCACAGGGTTGTGGCAGGGATGAGATGAAACACCACATATTCTAAAATGAACACAGGGCACGGCCCACGGCGACATCAGCCATTATTAGGACACAGAAGGGAGCAGAGGATGTAGTCAGGAGGTGGGGGCATCTGGCAGGAATTTCAAATTTTCAACGACAAGCCAAAAAATCACTGATACTGAGTAACAGTATGCCCCAAATCACCAGGATGACCACCGGAAAATACAGCACTGAGGCAGAGAGCCTCAGAGCTTGCACACGAGATACCACGTCCATGGCTTAGGTGAAAAGAAAGAAAGGAGATGTCACATGTAAATAGTGCATTTGAGCCAAGACAAGATGAAACGGTGTCATGGCTCATAATGCCAAACGAGGATGCAAAGGAGTTCAAATTCAGAAAAGTACAAGGAGACATCACAGGGCTGTACGGGCCAGGCCGACTCCCAAAGACCCATGCTGGAGAAACAAGTACAATGACCACAACATGAAACAGTCGGATTTTAGACAAACATGATCACATGAGATTAACATGGCTTGAAAGGGAGTTGAGCATATTTTAACACAATTTTTAAACATCCATCACAATTAAGAAAAAAAAAAAAGGGAGGGGTGTCAGGACATTACCCACATCTGAGAAACATGATGGGATTCTTTTCTGTGATGGGGAACTCACTTCTACCCAAGGTGGGTTGTATCATGATGGACAGCCTTCACTGTTAGAAAGCTCTTCATCAGAATAAGCCTAACCACCCCTGCTTTTGGTTACATGGGTGACTTTAATCCTCTTCAACAAAACAGCCCAGCAAATAACTGAGGCTGGATATCATGATCCCGGAGAGTCCTTTCTTTATGCTAAGGGCCAGACAAACAGCTCTCGATCTTCCACAGGAGCAAAAGAAGAAATACGCGTCACCAAGCCTGCAAAGAAAGAACTGGTCATGTGCCATGCAACTCTGGTTTCCGGGAGGAATGAGGATGGTGGCAGGTGGCCAGAAACATCCACCCACTCCCCAAAGGCAGGCCGACAGAAGGAAGGCAGCGCCAGCCATCCAGAATGAAAAGAGCCATCAGTGGAAAAGGCAGAGTACGGCTCCACTGGCATCTCTGAGCTCAGTCCTGCTTCCGGAGACGCTGGTCCTCACAGCAGCTCGTGGGAGCACACCAGAGGCTGCATGCTAAGCCCCGGATCAGGGTCTCAGGGAACAGCCAGGACATCACGGTGGGCCACAAAGGCTGGTCCCAAAAGCCACGGCAAGAAACAATGGTGTACTCATGAGATTAGCTTAAGGAAAAGAGAGGCCTTTTTGCAGTATTTTAGTCTCATGTGTGACACATAGTGACTTATGGGACCTTGGGCGTAGGTCACAACCTCTCCAAGCCTCTGCCATGAGGATGAAATGACGCAATACACACAAAGCTTTCATCAAGTCCTGACCCCAGAAATTGCGTTGTAAAGACTACTTTAAAAATGTCGTTTTAAATTGCACAGTTTTACCTCACCTTTTTATTTCCACACCTAAAAACTTGAATGGGTCCCCACTCTCTTAAATTAAGTTTCTAGGGGTGCCTGGGTGGCTCAGTCAGCTAAGTGTCCGACTTCAGCTCAGGTCACGATCTCGCAGTTTGTGGGTTCAAGCCCCGCGTCGGGCTCTGTGCTGACAGCTCAGAGCCTGGAGCCTGTTTCGGATTCTGTGTCTCCCTCTCTCTCTGACCCTCCCCTGCTCATGCTCTCTCTCTCTCTGTCTCAAAAATAAATAAACGTTAAAAAAAAATTTTTTTTTTAAATTAAGTTTCTAGTGCTTGCAGAGGGACTCATGTGTTCCCTTGTGGTCCCGGCCTCCATCTTTTCACTGCTCTCCCACCCTTACATCAGGTACCTTACCTTCCAGTTCAAAGAGGAGAGACATGATATTCACTGTTCCCAAGCCAGGGTCTCTGTTTCCTAACCCTGTGCCTTTGCTCATTCCATTACAACATAAGTCTACCCAAAACCTATACCTGGGGTTCACAGCAGCACTACTCATAACAGCCAAAAAAAAAAAAAAAGTGGAAACGATCCAAACGTCCAAATGGATAAATAAAAATGTAGCCTATCCACGCATGGAATATTACTCGACCACTGAAAGGAATGAAGAACCGATACATGCCACAGCGTTGATGAAGCTTCTTTCCAGAGTGAAAGAGCCCATCACAAAAGTTCACACGATGTACGACTTCACTTCTGTGAAATGCCCAGAACAGGCAAATCCATAGCAACAGAAAACAGGTTAGTAATTGCAAAGGCAGAGGAGAGAGGAAACTGGGGAGTGAGTGCTGATGGTACGGGGTTTTTTTAAGCAGTTGAAAATGTACTGATTGTGGGGATGGTTGTAAAGCCTCTATGAATACATTAAAAACCAGTGAATTGTACGCTTTGAAAAAACATAAGGGAAGGGATTGGCTATCCAAGCCATGGCTGCTAGGTCTGGTCTTGATCAGTATCAGTTCACAAATATTAGGTTCAAAGTTTTTGTCGCCCTCCCCCGCCCCACACACAAAGGAAAACAAAATTTAAAAAAAATCAAGAACCTTGTAGTGAATTTTCATACAAGTTACAAGGCACAGAATAATTTTAAATACGAAAACAGCTTTGGAAAAAGATTTTTAAAAATTTGGGTTCTGCCTCTTTTTCTGAAGTGTTAACCAGTGGGACACTATGCACCTGAGGGACAGTCCAGCAAAGCCCATCACCTCATTCTACACTGTGAGCCACATGTCACCTACACGTATGGGCATACACGCTGCACTGGTGAGCAGACTAGACTGACAGCATCCCTTCTACAGTCTTGTCCCTAAAATCTGGCTTCCATACAGACCTGGTAATACGCTTTCTTGATCTCCTTCTGGCTGGCATTTCGGGGCACTCCTAGTATCTGGTAATAATCCTCTTTGGCCAAAGGGGAGCTCGTGTGGAAGGATGCAGTACGAACAAAAGGGTAACTTTTTACTCCTAAAAAAGAAAAAAAAGGAAAGACAATCACTCTGGGAATGTGCTCAACAAAAGGAAGCTGTGAGTAAACACCCAGCCAGGTTACACCTATGAAGGAACGGAGGTCACAGCTTAGGGTCAGCTTTCCCCCCAAGCCCGCTGGAGACCAAACTCACTGCACTTCAAAGATGGCCAAGGCCACTGTGTACAATGAACATAAAACGAAGAGTACTGGGCAGGGCTAATTCTGCTGGATCACAACACAGTGAGGTCGTACCCTCATGTCTGCACCCCGGATGGGGGCTACACCGGGGGGGGATGACTAGAAAGGGACCTAGCTCCACTGTCACACTACCTGAGCACTTGCCATGTGCCACGTACCTTCATACGCTGTCTTCCTTAATGCTTAACAATTCTCCAGGTTCTTTGCCTCCACCATACAACCTTGGGGATGTGGTTCTGGGGTGGTTCTCAGAGTGTGGTCCCTGGACCAGCAGCATCATCAGCTTGTTGGAAATGTCCATTTTCAGGCCCCACCCCTGAGCTGAATCAGAGACTCTGGAGGTGGGGTCCAGCAGGCTGTGTTTAATAAGCCCTCCAGGTGACAATTCTGCCACATGCTCAATGTGAGAACTAAAGAACTAAAGAAACGGTACTCAGGGTGCCGGGTGGCTCAGTCGGATGAGCAGCCAAGTTTTTTTTTAATTAAAAAAAATTTTTTTTTCTTTCAATGTTTATTTTTGAGACAGAGCATGAGACAAAGCTCTGAGCTGAGCTGTCAGCACAGAGCCCGACACGGGGCTCGACCCACGAACCACAAGATCATGACCTGAGCCGATGTTGGATGCTTACCCCCTGAGCCACCCAGGTGCCCCTATTTTTTTTTAACGTTTATTTATTTTTGAGAAAGAGAGACAGAGTGTGAATGGAGGAGGGGCAGACAGAGGGAGACAAAGAATCTGAAGCAGGATCCAGGGTCTGAGCTGTCAGCACAGAACCTGATGTGGGGCTCGAACTCACGAACCACGAGATCATGACCTGAGCCGAAGTCAGACGCTTAACTGACTGAGACACCCAGGCACCCTGAGAGGCTGACTCTTTATTTCGGCTGGGGTCATGATCCCAGGGTCATGGGATCAAGCTCTACATCGGCTCTGTGATGAGTGTAGAGCTGGCTTGGGATTCTCTTTCTCCCTCTGCCCCCCTTCCCCACTCGCACTCTCTCTCTGAAAGAAAGAAAGAGAGAAAGGAAGAAAAAGAAGAAAAAATGGTTCTCAGTGTTTAAGGTCACAGATCTAAGAGAATCTGATAAAAGTGCTGCCCCTCTCCCAAAAAAAAGAAAACAAACAAAAAAAACACCTAAATAGACACACGGGGTTAAAAGGCCCTATGCCTGAAACTAACTAACAGCTAACTGGGGTCAAAGCCCAAGGCAGAGAGCCACATGCCCTGCCCCCCTTCATGCTTCTGGCATCAGCAGTAGGAGGAACGTCCACTGGCGGACACATCCACTCAACTGCCCTCTGTGCACAGAGCAGAGAACTAACTTGGACTGGTCTGTCACCAAGTGGAGCAGGAGGAGCTGCCCCACAACTTGAGCCCTGCCTAACCTCCAACCCATTCCGTGACAACTGAAGACACGGGGCTGGGAGCGGAAGGGAGCCAAGTAAGAAAGAGCATGAAGATCATGACAGCTCCAGGTTTCTAAGTCGAACTTCAGCCTACAGAGAAGGTTCTGGATGCACCATTCATTCATTCAGTAAATACTCACTGAACATGTACTACTTGCCAGGCACTGAGTTCTGTGCTGGGAATAGGCAGCAGACCATTCAGACACTGCCTTCCTAGAGCTTACATTATTCAAGATATTAATACTGTAGTGGCAGGGAGGATACAATGTGAAGACAAGACCAAAGCCAGCGCCCTCAAGGAGCTTACAGTCCACAAGGGAGCGTGGGAGACAGTGTACAAAGAAACAGTACACAAGGACATGAACAGTGAGAACACACATAGGGTCACCTAACCAGGGTTTCTCAACCTCACAACATTGAGGATGGTATTGGATTCCTCTTGGTGAAGGGGCTTTCCTATTGTTATGGGCTATGTCTCTTAATTCATACGTTGAGGCTTTAATCCCCAGTGCCTCAGAATGTGACTGTATTTTGAGGTAGGATCCTAATTTTAAGTTTTCATTTATTTAAGTAATCTCTACACCCAACGTGGGGCTAGAAGTCACAATCCTGAGATCAAGAGTCTCATGCTCTTCTGACTGAGCCAGCCAGGTGCCCCTGGAGGTAGGATGTGTAACAACTCTGCCAAAACATTGATCTTGGACTTCTAGCCTCTAGAAATGTGAGGATAAATGTGGTTCTCTCTTATGGCATCCCTGGCAAACTAAACTACTTATATGTCAAAGGATGTTCAGCAGCACCAGCATCTTATAAGTAGTACACTCTACTGCCCCTCTACCCCTGTCACAAGAGAGCAACTAAATGTCTCCAGACATTGCCAAATGTCCTTTGCAGGGCAAAATCATCCTCAGTTGAGAAGCACTGACAACCCAACTGAAAAAGTTCAGGAAAGGCCTTTTAAGGCAGCTGCTGTTAAACTGTAGAAATTAGCTAGGCTAAGGAAAGGTTTGAATCTGCCCAGAACTACACCTATAGTCCTTATGTCATTTGCAACAGATTCCCCTTATATTTTCAAAAGTGCCTCATTTGGCTGCTAAGTCATAGATCATCTTTGGTTCACATGAAAGTTCACATGCACCTAATAACTGCATGATGTAACTTGTATACATTTTATACAAGTAGAGATGTGGTTAGAGATAATGATGCTGATTAATGAGGCCTAGGAATAGGCAAAGGGCCTTTGAGCTATCCTAAGGAGTCAAGATTTTATCCTGAGGGCAACAGGGAGTCACTGCAAGTGTTAAACAGGGAAGGGAACGCCTTTGCATGAGAAAGAGCTCTCAAAAACAACCCACAACAAACTGGAGGACTGGGAGACTACTTAAAATTAATCTGAGCACAAAACATAACCAGGAGTGTTGAGGGATATCCAGGAAGGGGGCCAAGGTAACCAGACAGGAGGACGAGTAGGAAAGAGTCAGAATGATGAGAAATCAGAAGCAGCAAGTCAATCTCGACCTTCAGTATCCTCATACTGTTTCCTGTCCCGCACCCTAGACCCCCCAGAACACAAGGAGCAGACAGCGGGGAAATAGTGGGAGTTAGGCGACCAGAGAGGTCTTTCTTTGGTCAGATTTGAGAGAAACAGAGCTAGCGGCCTAGTGCTCCTATACTGAGTCCCTCTTCACTCAGGAGTGAGGGGCTGCCCTGGTCCTGTCAGCCCCCACCACCCTCAGGCTCCTTACAATCCAGGAAGAGACTGGTAGTGGCAGCTCCAAGAACGTGAGCAGAGACCTTGGACTCAAGAAACACTGGGATGTAACAACGTAACGTGCAAAACTGCATGTGAATAAAGACAAATCACATTTAACTATTACAAATTTGATGACTTTTGACATTATCCAAAAAGCACCAATGGTTAACAATAATTAAAGTTCATTTGGTGCGCCTGGGTGGCTCAGTCAGTTGAGCAGCCAACTTCGGCTCAGGTCATGATCTCACGGTTTGTGAGTTCGAGCCCCACGTCGGGCTCTGTGCTGACAGCTCGGAGCCTGGAGCCTGCTTTGGATTCTGTGTCTCCCTCCCTCTCTGCCCCTACCCCACTCACACTCTGTCTGTCTCTCCTTCAAAAATAAATAAACATTTAAAAAAATTTTTTTAAAATAATTAAAGTTCATTTAATGGACAAACTTTCCCCCAAGAACAATGTCTTGCCCTTTTTAGAACCCAGAATAGGATCAGCCTCCAAGTCACTCCAAGAATGACTAACCCAGAGTCAAATAACTAAATTTTTTTCTGCCCTGGGAGAAAAGTTGTAATTAAAGTGTTGTTTTATGTCCTCTAATTGTATTACTAGATTTGAGAGAACATCAAAGACCCATGTTTGGGAGCTGAGTTGATGACTTTAGATGTAATAACAAGAGTGTGTCTTGAAGGATGTCATCTCTCAAAAATATTCATCATGTGATACAAAACATGCCCATTCTGGGCTATGTGCTGATTGCAGTTCCTTTTTTTTTTTTTTTTAATTTTTTTTTCAACGTTTTTTATTTATTTTTGGGACAGAGAGAGAGACAGAGCATGAACGGGGGAGGGGCAGAGAGAGAGGGAGACACAGAATCAGAAGCAGGCTCCAGGCTCCGAGCCATCAGCCCAGAGCCCGACGCGGGGCTCGAACTCACGGACCGCGAGATCGTGACCTGGCTGAAGTCGGACGCTCAACCGACTGCGCCACCCAGGCGCCCCGATTGCAGTTCCTTAGTAAGGGTCCCCCAAAGGCTCAGTACTCAGTGCCTATCTCTCTCATATATACACAATCAACAAAAATGCTCCCCAAACTGGTACAAATGTACTATGAACAGAAATAGCTTAATAATTACCTAAGGAATAAATGAACAAAAAGATGCAGCCAAATTCTATTTAAAACAACATTGACATTAGAAAAAGTTAGCAAAACTTGAAACTTACCACTTTTGCTCATACTGAGAAATACACCATGACATCACTCCGAATAACCCTGAAGAAACCTGAACAGACTACTGCTCTACCCGTGAGGAAATATTGGTGGCAAGAGCAGAATTAAAAAATGGGATCACTTGACCAAAACCTCATCCAATCTCTCTGTTCTCTGCTGTATCCCCAGTAACTAGAATAGTGGCCAGCATATGGCAGACTCTCAATAAATACCTGAGTCAATGAACAAATTTTTACAGTTAAGGAAACAGGGGTTCAAAGAGATTAAATAACTCACCCAGGTCCCCCCCCCCACACACACACACACACACTGGTAGAGGTGAGTTTGTTCACTTTACAAAAGAATAACGATTAGTGATGCTTTAATGACTCCCTTATTACACAAGCATTACAAAATTGCACCCCAACAGGCAATTATCTTGTGTGGGTTATCTTGTCAGGGCCTGTTAATTCATTACCTTTGTAAATATATAGATAAATATCACTTGCACAAATTGTAGGGAACACAACCAGTAAGACAATTCAGACACATGGTTGGTTATTCAGTGTTTCCTCCTTCCTCCTAACAGAAGTCATCCAACACAGAGCAGAACCATCACAGACAAGCACCTAAAGGCTTAATACATATCACTTCGGTATCGCCTCCATCAATTAAGAAAGCTGGTTTTGAATGAGGGCTCTACCATCTTTTCACTTTGTCACTTTCTACAAGTCGTTTAATATCTAGGCTTAAGCTTCTTTGTCTATAAAATGTAATAGCATCTATCACATGGAAATGACCCATGCCGGGTACACAGAAAAGCGCTCGATAAATGTTAGCTTGTATTTTTATTACAGTTGCCAATTTAAGAACTTATAAAAGACTACTAAGTGTATCCTTCGATTAAAACCACGTGACGGAAAGAGCGTGAGCTATTAAAGGACAACTCTACTCTTTTAGGTTTATGACCTTGGGCGGGTCAATTCTTCTTGCTAGAACCTCAGTTTCTCGTTCTTTAAAATGGGGATGACGACTCCATTCTTGCAGGGTTGTTACCACCAAGTGAGATGGGGCACAAAGTACCTAGCACCGTAACAGGTGCTCACCGAATGGCAGTTACCTCCCCCCTTCCGGCTATAAGGTGAAGGGAGGAGACAGGACCGGAATAGGGTAAGGGAGCAGTGGCAGGCTGGAAAGAGGCTTCTAGAAATGTTGATAGAGAAGAGAAGACTGTAGGCCTACGGAACATTTCACTACTGCCGCCGAGGGCTCCATGCAACTCTCCCTGGTTTACCATTTCTCAGTAGCCATTTGGGCCTCTCTGCCTCCTGCTCGCCGGTCTCTCCAAGCAATTCTGCATACAGGTCAGAAGATACCGTCCACCCCGCTACCCCCGTAGCCGAATCGAGTCAGTCCCTTCTGGGCCTTAGAGCCCCCACTCGGGCGCTGGAGCCTGCCCTCACCTTTGAAGCTGACACCAGTTCTCAATGTCAGCAGCGCCCCGGAGCCTCGAGCTCTCAGGGAAGGCGAGAATGCAGTGACGTTCAGCTTGTGGCCCAGTGAAGCCCCCACCACGTCCTCCCTGGGAGGCCGGGCTCCTCTCCCCGCTGTAGCCGGCAGCCGCGGGGACCCCACAGCCACCAGCAACCAGCGTGTGGGGCACCGCGCCGCCATCTTGGCCCAGGGACACTGCGCCTGCGCCACCCGGCTCAAGGAGGCGTCGCGAAGACAGCGCGCCGGCGCTGCGATGGCGCTTCCGGAGGCGGGGCCCGTGCGCGCGCACACGCACAAGCGCAAGCGTTGCGCATGCGCAGCAGCACCCAATGCGACTTTCTGGTTGCCAACAACGAAATGAGGCTTCCTCTGAGGGGTGCAACTAGGTATGCGTGCCGTGAAGGACCTCGTCATTCTGTGATGTATAGCCAATATTGTACCTTATCTATGTAGATACGTGGTTGAGTGTGTTCGGTTATAACTAGTCTCAGGATCCCCGCGAAGGGCCGGACTACATATCCCGGCGTGCAATGCTGCCGTCAGTCGCGCAGTCCCAGCATGCAGTGCGCGGTCTTTTCCCCCTGACCTGATGCTGTAAGTGTTGCGTGAGTGTTGCTCACTTTGTGTCAGCGTGAGCTCGTGGGGGCCTCTGCGCTACTTCCAAAGCCTGGCCTCAAGCTCACTTTCTCTCCAGCTGATTCTCCGTGGGGCTGACTTTGATCACTCGGTTCTGTCCTGAGCGTGTTAAGGCTCCTGCAAACCTGTGATGAACTTGCCAGTCGCCAAGGGAGAGCCGAGCCCCGCACAAACGAATTTAATAAACGTGGTGAGCACCTACTGTGTTTCACGCACGTTGTCGAGTCCTGGGGATACAACGGTGAATGACATGCCATCCCTGCTTCGGGGGAGCAAACTCTGAATCGAGAGAGACCGGCTCCTTAGCAACTGACATAACGTGATCAGTGCTCTTGTAGATATAAACCGTGTTAGAGACACGGAAGTGAGGGGTTTCTGGAACAAGTTGCGGAGACTAGAGTGTCAGGGAAGACATCTGAGAGGTAACATTCCAGTTGGACTTTGATGAAAAGTGCGTCAGATAGAGATGGAGGGGAGAAGTATTCCAAGCAGCAGACACTTCAAAAGCAGATGTCTCAGAGGTGCGAAAGTGATTGCCCTGTTTGCCTAAGCCCTAAACTTAGGGTGTGTGACTGGAGATGAGGCTGGAATCTGGCCCAGTAAGCGTTACTAAGGAGTTTCAGCTTACACACCCCCGACCACCACCCCAAACAATAAGAAGGAAACCTGAGGATTCACTGATGGGTTTAGGATGAAGTGTGCTCTTTGCCACTTCTACCCATTGTACCCAAATTTTTGTGGATGTGGATGTTAATCTGCATAGATAGCCATAGCTTTCATTGATCAAATTCTCCACAGGCTCTGAGTTTCAAAAAGGTTTAAAAACCACCGGTGTAGTGAAAAAGTTACAAGGCTATTTATTGTAAAATATAAGGAGAAGTTGAGAGTTTGGGCTAGGGAAGCTAGCAGTGAGGCCTTTTAGAGAAGGCAAAGCTTGTCGTGAAGTGAGAAGTGGAGAAACGAGTTCATTGAATATATTCAATCGATACTTAAATGTTTTCAGCATAGTGATTAAGAATATGGGCCTTGGGGGTGCCCTGCATGTGGCACTTGATCTCTGGGTCGTGAGTTCGAGCCACACATTGGATGTGGAGTTTGCTTAAATAAACTTCTAAAAAAAAAAAAAAAAAAAAAAGAGGGGTGCCTGGGTGGTGCAGTTGGTTAAATGTCTGACTCTCAGTCTCGTCTCAGGTTATGATCTCACAGTTCATGAGTTCAAGCTCTGCATTGGGCTCTGCGCTGATGGTACAGAGCCTTCTTGGGATTCTGTCTCTCCTTTCTGCCCCTACCTCCCTTGTACGCACGCACTCGCTCATGTGCTTTCTTCTCTCTCTCTCTCTCAAAATAAGTAAATGAACTTAAATTTTAAAATTAAAAAAAAAAAAAAAAAGATTATGGGCCCTGGAGTCAGATTGCCAGGGACTGAATCCCAGCCCTGCCACTTACCGGCTGTGTATCCTTGGACAACTTAGTTTACCGCTCTGTGTCTCAGTTGCCTTTCGGTAAAACGGGGACATATTGGTAACTACCTCAAAGGACCATCTGAGGAATGAGTTGAGATAGTCCTTGTGAAGGCTTCATACTGTATTCGGCATATAGTAAGTACTCAGTACATGTTAGCTGTATGTACTAGGCTCTGTGGTAAGCACTGAGAATACTAAGCAGGATTCAGGCACTTTTACTTACCAAGAGGGAGCCCAAAACCTAGGGGGAAAGAGTGGGGGAGGGTTTTGGTTGAGAAGTACAACTTTCAGGAGTAAATGCTGACAGCAAGAGGCAAAAAGACTTGCATTTACCACGTCAGAGGGAGTTAGGAACCAGAGAAAAGCTCACTAATATGAAAACTTTTGTCAGCTTTGTAACTTCCTCATATTTTTGGTATTTTAGTTTCCCCCCATCTATTTCCGCATCGTGATTAACAGTAAAATTCCACACTAAAAGGGGGTGTGCGTTCTTATTTTAGGGGATCACAGGAAGGCTGATTGCTGGGGAGCCCACCTGCCCTTGAGGAAGCGGAGAACCCCAAGGAAATGGAGTGGGTGCTGGTGGCTACCCAAGGAGAGGAAGACAGGTTTTTGGGAGGCCTCCAGAAAGACTCCCTGATGAGAGCAGCCTAGGTCTGTACGAGGTCCCCTTCACTGCTAGTCACTACAGAGAAGCCGGAGATGATACAGTTAGTAAAAAACATGGGTAAGTTACAAGCCTCTGGAAATCCTCACAACAGAGGTCCTTGGTCCATGGTACCTGGATCACCTTGATTTGATAGTTGTTGGGGGCTAGTGAATAAGCGTCTTTATGTTCCCCCACCGCTAAGCTGAAAAACGCAGGAAAGGAGCTGGTTTGGGGAGAAAGATGGTGAGTCACTGTTGTTTGGACGTGTCATGTTTGAAATGTCTGTGGGACCAATTTCAGGTACTTGGTGGCTATGGAGAGATCTGAAAACTTCAGCTGTGTTAAGAACATTCTCTTTCCAGGGGTGCCTGGGTGGCTCAGTCGGTTAAGTGTCTGACTTCGGCTCAGGTCGTGATCCCACAGTTTGTGAATTTGAGCCCCGCGTTGGGCTCTGTGCTGTTAGTTCAGAGCCTGGAGCTTGCTTTGGATTCTGTGTCTCCCTCTCTCTCTGCCCCTACCCACTCATGCTCTGTCTCTCAAAAAATGAATAAACCTTAAAAACAATTTTTTTAAGAACATTCTCTTTTCAGTTCACAAAGAACTTTGTCATATTTTCTATTTTGATCACAATCCTTTGAAGTAAGGCAAAGACTAATATTCCCATGTTTAGATAGGGACTCCTCCCCCACCCCCGCATCTCTGTGCAACCCTCCCCGCCCCCCCCCAGCCCTGCCCAAACAAAAACATCCACACACAACAAAACAAACTCTGAAAGATGAGGAACTCATCCAAGGTCACAGAGCCAGTGTATAGGTGAGCCAAGATCTACACTCAGGCCCCTAACAAAACCCAGAGCTCTTCCCTTTAAACCATGCACCTTCTTGTTATTGTGATCAATAACTCTGGTTGAAAAGCCCTTACTAGTTTACATTGTACTTTCTCATGCTGAATCTCCTCTGCTTCTCACAACAAAAGCGGGGCAGGGCGTGTATTTATTACCACCCCACCTACAGAATGTTTCACTGCCTTCCAAGGACTTCAGCTGTTAAAGGACACAAAATGACCCATCCTAGGCTTGTTGCCAACAACTAGAATGAGCACATGGGCGGGCCACGCCTCCCCATGGCCCCCAGGCAGAGTGTGTCATGTGTCCATCACCCACCCACCCCCCTTCTCCAGTCTAAAGCCAAAAGCCGTAGCTTTGAGGAGAAACAAATGCTACTTGCAAAAGACGCACAAGACTCACTCCACCTCTGCACTTGTAGCTACCCTGTCCCACTGGGCTCTTTGCCACTCTCCTGAGGCAGTGAGATCAGTGAGAGCTAGTAGGGAATTTGAAGTATGGTCTAGTCGGTGATTTCCTGCAGACTCTGACTACCCAAACCACAATAGGACTAGAGTCCATGGCCACCCCATGAGCTGGCTGCTCTCCTCCCCTGGTGAGTGAGGGTCCCTTCCAGGGAAGACAGAAGGGCCTGAGCCAGTCTCTTCAGAGGCAACAAGAGGCAGCTGTTTCTCTAGTTGTAGCATTTCTTTTCCTCTCCAAGAGGATACGGGACAATTCCAAGGAGGTGTGGAATGTGTAACTCAGATGTGTGACCCTGCACGAATGACATCCGTGTGGGTGCAGTTTCCTTACAGAACAACAAAATAATCAAGGTGCAGTGTCACACTGGGATGGGGGATGGGGCGTCCTCGCCTTGATCACCTGGGTGTTCCCCAGGGGGACCTCCATGCTGATAATTTCCTAAATGACCTTTTAAATAAACCACAGGTGTCTCTGGCTCGCAGCTAAATATTATTCTGCCCAAATGAGGCTTAAACTTAATGTTTCATAAACCTGAGAAGTGAAAGGGGCCCTTTTAATGTTTGTTTATTTTTGAGAGAGAGAGAGAGAGAGTGGGAGCAGGGGAGGGGCAGAAAGAGACAGAGACACAGAATCCAAAGCAGACTCCAGGCACTTAAGCTGTCAGCACAGAGCCCGTTGTGGGTCTTGAAGTCAGGAGCCATGAGATCATGATGTGAGCCAAAGTCGGCTGCTTAATGGACTGAGCCACCCCAGTGCTCCCGAAAGGGACTCTTTTAAAGGAAACAAACAAACAAAGATCACAGACACGGAGAATAAAGCTCCAGATCCTCTGGCAATCAGTGGACTCCAATGTGAAAAACATCACCTTAGCAAATGACAGTCTTTTCTATGAAAATGCCCTTTGGTTGTAAATTATCACCACAAAAGTCAAATTTTGTGTCTGTCAAAATATTTCACGTGTCACTGTAAAAAATCAGATCACTAGGTATAGTAAAACTTCAGAGCTCCAAGAATACATGGGTGCACCTCCATTTGAGACACGACGAAATAATAATGCAGGTTGCACTGTCTCTCTGGGATGGGATATGGAGTGTTTTTCCCAATTTTTGTGATGTATTTTGCGCATTGAAAACATTTCAATGTGCTCACACTGTCTCCCTCTCTCTCCAAAGTAAATAAACATTTTTTTAAATTAAAAAATAAATAAGAAAATAAAAACATTTTTTGGGAGGGTAGGGGGGCACCTGGGTGGCTCAGTCAGTTAAGTGTCCGATTCAGCTCAGGTCATGATCTCACAGTTCGTGAGTTTGAGCCCCACATCGGGCTCTGCACTAACATCTTAGAGCCTGGAACCTGCTTCAGATTCTGTGTCTCCTTCTTTCTCTGCTCCTCCCCCACTCACTAGTTTTCTCTCTCTCTCTCTCTCTCTCTCCCCCTCTCTCTCTCCCTCTCCCTCTCAAAAATAAATAGACATTTAAAAATTTTTTCTTGTTTTTCTGAAGTTTTATTTATTTAAGTAATCTCTAAATCCCGGGTGGGGCTCGAACTCATGACTCCAAGATCAAGTGTCACATGCTCTTTCAACTGAGCTGGTCAGGTACCCCCAACATGCATCTTAATAAACAGTCATTTCAGGGGCAGATAACTAGATCTAAGAATTTGTTGTTTGCACTGAATCTGGCCTCATCTATCCTCTTGCAAAAATTTTGATTTTTGATTCAAAATTTTGATTTTGATTCACCACCATCCATTGAAACTCTACACTCATAAACAACAAACTCCCCATTCCCTCCTCTCCCTAGGCCCCTGGCAACCACCATTCGACTTTCTGTCTCTATGATTTTATTTATTTATTTATTTAAATTTACATCCAAATTAGTTAACATATAGTGCAACAATGATTTCAGGAGTAGATTCCTTAGTGCCCCTTACCCATTTAGCCCATCCCCCCTCCAGTAACCCTCAGTTTGTTCTCCGTATTTATGAGTCTCTTCTGTTTTGTCCCCCTCCCTGTTTTTATATTATTTTTATTTCCCTTCCCTTACGTTCATCTGTTTTGTCTCTTAAAGTCCTCATATGAGTGAAGTCCTATGATTTTTGTCTTTCTCTGACTAATTTCACTTAGCATAATACCCTTCAGTTCCATCCACGTAGTTGCAAATGGCAAGATTTCATTCTTTTTGATTGCCGAGTAATACTCCATCGTGTGTGTGTGTGTGTGTGTGTGTGTGTGTGTGTGTGTGTGTGTGTATACACACCACATTTTCTTAAAAATTTTTTTTTAATGTTTATTTATTTTTGAGAGAGACAGAGACAGAATGCGAGTGGGTTAGGGGCAGAGAGAGAGAGGGAGACACAGAATCTGAAGCAGGCTCCAGTCTCTGAGCTGTCAGCACAGAGCCCAACGCGGGGTTGAACTCATGAACTGTGAGATCATGACCTGAGCTGAAGTCGGACGCTCAACCGACTGAGCCACCCAGATGCCCCTATACCACATTTTCTTTATCCATTCATCCATCGATGGACATTTGGGCTCTTTCCATACTTTGGCTATTGTTGATAGTGCTGCTGTAAACATTGGGATGCATGTGTCCCTTTTTTTTTTTTTTTTTTTAATTTTTTTTTCAACGTTTTTTATTTATTTTTGGATCAGAGAGAGACAGAGCATGAACGGGGGAGGGGCAGAGAGAGAGGGAGACACAGAATCGGAAACAGGCTCCAGGCTCCGAGCCATCAGCCCAGAGCCTGACGCGGGGCTCGAACTCACGGACCGCGAGAACGTGACCCGGCTGAAGTCGGACGCTTAACCGACTGCGCCACCCAGGCGCCCCTGCATGTGTCCCTTTGAAACAGCACACCTATATCTCTTAGATAAATACCTAGTAGTGCCATTGCTGGGTCGTAGGGTAGTTCTATTTTTAGTTTTTTGAGGATCCCCCATACTGTTTCCCAGAGTGGCTGCACCAGCTTGCATTCCCATCTGTCTCTGTGATTTTGTCTAGTCTAACTACCTCATATAAGTGGAATCATACACTATTTGTCCTTTTGTAACTGGCTTATTTCACTTAGCATAATGTTCTTAAGGTTCATCCATGTTATAGCATGTGTCAGAATTTCCTTCATTTTTAAAGCTGAATAAAATTCTATTATATGTATATACCACATTTTGCTTATCCATTCATGTATCAACATACACTTGGATTGCTTCCATGTTTTAGCTTTTGTGAATAATGCTGCTATGAATGTGGTTGTACAAATGTGTTTTTTCTGACCCTGCTTTCAAGTATTTGGGGTATATACCCAGAGGTGGAATTGTTGGATCATACGATGATTCTATTTTTATTTTTTTGAGGAACCACCATACTCTTTTCCACAGTGGCTGTACCATTTTACATTCCCATCAACACACTGTGGATTCCCAACAGCACAAATGTTCTGATTACTCTACATCCTTGAAAACCCTTGTTATTTTCTAGGGTTTTTTGTTTGTTGGTAGTAGCATCATCCTATTGGGTGTGAAGTGGTATCTCATAGTGGTTTTGAGTCGTTTATTTATTTATTTATTTGAGAGAGAGAGAGTGGGGGAGAGGGGGAGAGGGACAGAGAGACAGAATGCCAAGCAGGCTCCACGCTGATCCCAGGATCATGACCTGAGCTGAAAGCAAGAATCACTCAATTGACTGAGCCACCCAGGCGCCCCCATGATAGTTTTTTTTTTAACTGTTTATTTTCAGAGAGAGGGAAAGAGAGTGCACGAGCAAGGAAGGGGCAGAGAGAGGGGGACAGAGGATCTGCAGTGGGCTCTGCCATGACAGCAGACCAGGACCTGAGCCGAAATTGGATGCTCAACTGACTGAGCCACCCAGGCACCCTGATAAACAGATTTTTTAATTTTTCATGGTTTTTTCTTTTTTGCCTAGATCTTTTGGTGTCATATCCAAAAAAAACCAAAAATCATTGTCAAATCCAGTGTTGTGAAGCTTTTGCCTTGTGTTTTCCTCTAAGATTTTTATAGTTTTAGATCTACAGTTGATTTACATTTGAACTACAATGCATAATGTCTGAATGTCCCCTCCCGGGAGACTATTAAGCAAATTCTGCTGATGCAAAAAGAGATTACTGCATACCATAGATTTAAACAATCTACATTAGCAGATGATATTAAGCTGTTAATAATTGTAATTCTAAAAGCAATATCCGGTATGGAGGAACCTCAAAAAAATGTAAGTACTATATGATCCCACAACCTCACTTCTGGGTATATATCCCAATGAATTGAAAGCAGGGCTTTAAAGAGATATTTGCACATCTGTGTTCAGCGCAGCATTATTCACTACAGCCAAGAGGAGGGAGAACGCAAATGGCTGTTGCTGGATAAACAAAATGTGGTATATTAATGATATATATTCTGTGGTAAATACAGTGGTATAATAATCAGACTTGAAAAATCCTAAAAAATAATAATGATTTGAAAAGGGGGGGGGGGGAATTGCCTGGCTGGCTCAGTCGGTAGAGCACATGACTCTTGTGTGGGTTTTTTTTTTCTTTAAGTTTATATTCTTTTTTTGTTTGTTTATTTTGAGAGAGAGGGAGAGAGTGTGTGTGCACATGCATGCACAGACAGGGTAAGGGCAGAGGGAGAGGAGAGACAGAGAATTCCAAGCAGGCTCTTCAATGTAAGCACAGAGCCCAATGTGGGGCCCAATCTCATGAACCTTGAGATCATGACCAGAGCCGAAATCAGGAGTCACTTAAGAGACACTTAAGCAACTGAACTGCCCAGGTGCCAGGAGCATGTGACTCTTGATCTCATGGTTGTGAGTTCATGCCCCACACTGGGTGTAGAGATTACTTAAAAATAAAAAATAATAATAATAAAAAAAGGTAAAGTCAAACTAATAGAAAGTAGAACGGTGGTTACCAGGGACTGGTGGGAAAGAAATGAAGGGCTGTTGTTTGACAGATATAGAGTCTCAGGATTGCACAATAAGGTTGTGCACAACAGTGTGAATGTCCCTAACAACTATACACTCAAAAATAGTAAATTTTATATGTTGTTTTTCACCACAATTTTAAGAAAAAGAAGCAATATTGGCAGTAATTGAACACCATAGCCATCCCAAGACTGCACTGCTGGTGCCTTTTCCAAAGCTGCTGCAATTCCAGAGTCTGAAGAGTAGCAGCCTTGGGAAAGCTGTACTTTCAGCAGCAGCCGGACTGCTTAGAATTCCAAATTCCAGGCCTCCCTCAACTGCACTGGCATCCTATTTTTAGTATATGGAGATCAAAG
Source organism: Panthera tigris (assembly GCF_018350195.1). Taxonomy (NCBI): domain Eukaryota; kingdom Metazoa; phylum Chordata; class Mammalia; order Carnivora; family Felidae; genus Panthera; species Panthera tigris. The sequence goes on from NC_056675.1 coordinate 37,714,885, forward strand.
TCGTGGCTCTTAACTCCCTTGGTAGGATGCAGGGAAGTAGCCTTTTAGTCCTCATAGTTTACCTGTAAACACTGTAAAAAGGAACTTGCATTTGTGGGGTCCATTGGTGCCCTCCACCAGGCCAAGCCTTCAGAATCACCCTGTAGGCCGGTAACTCCAGCTAGGCGGCTAGGCCGTTCTCTAACATGGGCTTAGGAAAGGTTATTTTCGCGGCAATCATTCACATTCCTCAGATCAAAGTCCCTTTTCCAGACACGCCTGAGCAGGTGTTCTGTCTGTTAGCAAGCAGAAAGCGTGTTCTGGAATCATGGACTCAATTTTCAAAGCGCAAACAAATGCTTGTGGAATGAATGGCCCCAGGTGGAATGAAGCTTGTTCTCTTTTCTTCCTGAATGACCCGGGGACTAAGCAAGCCGCCGGTGGGGTGCATGTGTTATTAAAGGTATTCCCCATTTTCCTCATCTTTCTCCCTTTGGGTTTATTTGTAAATCATACATTGATTTCCTTGCAGGGGTCAGTCCTGCCCCATCGCGCCCTGCAGCCAAGACGTGCCCTAACTGCCGGGACGCTGGAGGCCCCAGCCCGGCCTTCAAGTCCACCTGGCCTAGAGAGGGCCCCGCGGCTGGGATACGCCTCAGACCCGGGTTCCCGTTCCTCCCCCAACTGCCACTCGTTAGCTGTGTGACCGCGGCCAGCGCCTGCTCTGTCCTGAGCACGGTCCCAGTATCCGAAATGGGGCGGGTCCACGTCTGCCCCGTCTCCGCCCCGGCCGCGCCCCGCATACCCCGGAGCCTCCCGTGACAACCCCCTGACTGCAAAACCTGGACGCTGCCCCCCGCCTGGGAGCACGCCCCGCAGAGCCGGGGACGGCCAGACCCGCACGCGGCACGTGACCTCCTCGCCCGCGCGGCTAGCCCGCCGGCATCGGGGCGTGGCCTCACAGGACAGCTCTGCGGCGATTGGCCGGGGGCGGGGCCAGGCGAGCCGGAGCGGGCTGTGATTGGCCGGGGGCGTTCCAGGGCGTGGCCGCGAGAGGGGTGGCCGCGGGCGGGGCCGGAGGCGGCGGGAGTCACGGCTGGCTGTCCGTGCACCTGAGAGCCGACGCCCGGGTCTTCGAAGCTGCGCCCGCCGCCTTCCCCGTCGCCATGAGCCGCTTCAAGGTGTCCAAGTTCCGGCACATGGAGGCCCGGCCGTCCCGACGCGAGGTGAGCCCTGCCCGCTGGATCCGCGCCCCTGCCCCTCCCCCTCCCCAGACCCGCGCGGGGACCCCCGAGCCCTCCTGCCCCGGAGCGCCCCCTTCAGGCCTGGGCCCGGCGTCCGGGTTGTTCCGTCGCACCCGGAGGGCAGAGTCCGGCGGCTGCCTGACCCGGTCTCTCTCTCTCTCCTCTCGAGAGATCCGCGGTTCGCCAGCTCCCCCGCCTCGCCCTGGGACCCCCAACTGGTGTAGCCAGCCCGACCCGGCGGAGGCCTGAGGCCTGCGAGGCTGCCTGCCTTCTCCGCTTCCGGTCGGCCTCACTGGGGAGCCGCGGCCGGGCGCTGCTGGCACCACCTCCTCCCTGCCGCCCCGATCGGCCCTGCCCGGGGCTGGGGTGTGGAAGGGATGCCTCTCTCTCCCCTGGCCTCCGCAAGTCCGGGTGTGTCAGCTGAAGAACAGGAGCCCCTCAGACAGAGGCGCGCCCCTCCCTCGGGCTTCCGCTGGCGCTTCCTTCTCTCGTGGCTGGCGCAAGAGCAGCTCTTCTCTTACTGGGGTGATGCTGCCAGGGGCTGGGTGGGGTCTGGGGAGGCCCAAGGAGGTGGAGCCCAGAGGAAGAGCTGAGCCAGGTGTTAGGGGGCGTCTCAGACCCCCGGAAGGGCAGCCGGCCTGATGAGAGGTATGCTTTAGAGATGATGCCAGTCCTGGTCTGCTGCTCCCAATGTTATTTGGAAGGCTTAGGAACTGACCTCTAGTAACCCCATCAGCAGCAAAAGCACAGCAGGGTAGCCTGGGGCAGAAGCCCAGTTTTCATCCTCTGGACGATATTTCCTCTGTACTTCCCCTCTGCTCCTGAAACCACCACTGTGAACACGACCTCACTTTCCTTCCTCTGTACTGCCTACACCCCTGTGAGGGAGACAGACAGCAAGCAGACAGGCCTTCAAGGGCACTGCAAGTTGTAGTAAGTGCCCTGAAGAACACAGGAGCTAAATGGCCAAGTGGAGGTCATTCTCAGTACAGTGGTCAGGGTCAGCTGCAGGGAGGAGGTGACATTTAAGCTGAGACCAGAAGGGTGAGAAGCAGCCAGATACAAGAAAAGTAGGGTGGAAAAGAGCCTAGCAGAGGAATGGAAGGTGAGCCCCGGGTGGATGGGGGGCAGTGTTGGGGAAGCAGGGTGTGTCACCTGAGTCCAGAGCCATCCTGCAGAGCTCAAGGACCACAGGAAGAAGTTGGATGGTTTTCTTTAAAAAAAAAAAAAAAAAGCTTTTAAAAACGTTTATTCGTTTTTGAGAGAGAGAGGCAGAACACAGGTGGGGGAGGGGCAGAGAGAGGGAGACAGAATCTGAAGCATGCTTCAGGCTCTGAGCTGTCAGTCCCCAGCCTGACGTGGGGCTCGAACCCACGAACCGTGAGATCATGGCCTGAGCCACAGTCAGATGCTTAACCGACTGAGCCACCCAGGCCCCCCCAGTTGGGTGTTTTCTGAGTGCGGTCAGGAGCCATTAAAAGGTTGAAAGTGGAGAGCATTGGGTAGAGATTGGCTCAGATTTGCATTAATACCGTCTTTCTGAGTGCCATCAGCGCTCCTTGAAAGGGTCTCGAGTATACTTGATGGGCCTTGGGGCTTGTTCCAGGTGGGCCTTAGTCCAGCAATGTAAACAGTCAACCATGGGACCAGGGATTACAGAGAAAGCTTTAAACACTTTAGGTTAGGGAGAGGGGAGGACAGGTGATCTGTTCTCCTTTTCAGAGATATTCCCTGTCACTCTGAACAGTAAACATGAATCAGGAGGAAAAAATAACGCAAGAAGGTAATGTTCTACCCACGGCAGGTGAACACTGAAATAGAAACTTGCACGATGGGGGTGGTTTCCGGCGTGCTGTGGGTGGGTGGGCTGGAAAACAAGGCCGCTCGGGTGTCAGGAAGCAGGCAGGAGTGTCGTACAGTGCTCTGATACCAACAGAGAAAACACGTGGGCCTTGTTGGTCTTAGTTTCAGAAAAAGTGCTCCTCTGCCCCCCGTCTGTGGGGGTGTTAACATTATCGTCTTTTCGTGGAGGTGCATTGCTCACCTTTCTATGAGACTTTGTGGAGAGGCCTTGGTTCTTCCCCTTTCTGAGCTTGAGTGTTATCTCCTGGGGCCCGTAGGAGACGCCCCCTGTACTTGGTGGAGGCCTTCAGCAGTGCCCTGGAGGAAGTTGAGTCTGTCTTCTGTCTTAGGTGCTCACTTCTGCTTTCTCTGCTTCTCTCTCTCCCTTTTAACAGAAACAGTCCCCTGACCACACACACTGTTCAGTTGGCTTCTTCATTTAGCCTGAGGTCACTTCTGACAGCCTTCTCACCCTTATTAGAGATTTGATTTAATAGACAAAATTGTTCCCTCCGTGACTTAGGTTATTATTTCAGGAGCATTTTGAATATTCTAAGGGAGTGCGTGAATGGGGACAGGGTTGGATCTAAAGGAATGCATTTCTAGTGGTGCAGCTTTAAGGTCGAGTTCCCTGCATTATAACCCACCCCCTGCTTTAGTTATGATCAGAGGGCCTGTCCATCACAATTCTTATTCTTTATTTTCAGGCCTGGATCGGTGACATTCGAGCAGGAACCACACCCTCGTGTGGGAACCATATCAAATCCAGCTGCCACTTGATTGCGTTTAACTCTGACCGTCCAGGTAGGAAGGTGGACATAGATTCATACATTGTCATCCTAATTAGGATGGGGCAGAAGGGCAGACTCATTTCAGGTTGGAAGCTTAGGGGATCCTCATGGGGCTCAGAGGTCAGCACCATGAAGGGCCTTAGACCCCTACAAACTGGTCAAGTGCAGTAATCAGATTGATTTTGATTAGGACATGTGTGTATACTTTGTATAAACTACACTGGCTGTGGGTTTGTTTGTTTTTGTTTGTTTGTTTGTTTGTTTTCCCCCTGGCTGTGGTTTTTAAGAGATTGGCCAGGAAGACACCAAGGGGACTGTCCCCTTTGTTTTCAGCTGATCCCCATATGCAGCCCCCTCCTCATCTGGGGGCCTGAGAATGGCTCAGGTCAGTAAGAACACCAAGATTTGAAAAGCTCCCTATGTCACTCGGGACTTTTTTTGTTGCTAGCGTTAACTCAGACCTCAAACTGACAAAAGTCGGGTACCTCTTTAGCTCATATAAGTAAAAGGTCCAGAGGCTTTAGACAGAGCCATCTCTAGAGGCTCACATATGCCATTGGCCCTGACCTGTGTCCTGTCTTTCGGCCCCGGTGCCCTTGAGTGATAGCTTCTTTCTCAGGTAAAGCTGGGAAAAGGGGCAACCGGTGGCCCTAAGCTGGCCTCGTATGACCCACAATGCTAAAAAGACCACCTTTTCCCCAGTGTCTTCTGTACATCTGATGTCACAGAAGGTTCTTGTAGGGGGTAAGAACCTAACTTTGGACTGACTGTGTCCAGAGGGTTATGATCTTATGATTGGTGGAGGCTCTGGGAAGGTCCAAGGCTGAGCTTTGGGTCTCATGTCCTCTGGGAGCCCTGGGCAGCAGACAGTTCCCATCAGGCCTGATGTCGGAGCCTCCATGTGTGTTTGACAGGTGTGCTGGGTATTGTGCCTCTGGATGGCCAAGGAGAGGACAAGAGACAGGTGACCCACCTGGGCTGCCATTCAGGTGAGTGGAAACTGGACCCAGGAGGTCTGGAACTTGCTGCTCCTTCCCTGGGTGCAGGGACTCCTACGGTCCCATGGGTTCCCAGTCCCTCTTGCTGTCTTCACTGTGCATTTGTGCAGACGATGTCCATATTGGAAGGCTGGGTCCTGGCTGGGAATTCCACTTGGGCAGAAAGAAGGGAAGCTGAGTGCTGCAGGTGGTTAAGCTGAGAAAGGGGGTTATGCACTGGCCAGCCCAGGCTCCAGACTGATGCTGGCTCCCAGTCACTGTGGAGGACTCAACCCTATGGAGTTCTTAGCCCCTTGTGCTCTCCTGGAACCCAGCAGGCCACCCCTCACCACCAGCCATCCTCCCCAGCAGGGCTGCTCGGGGCCCTTCAGGGAGGGGTCTGGCTGGGCTGCAGGGCTGCAGACAGGCCCTCACAAAGAGAGCTTTTGTCTGCTGCAGCTGCTTCTGGGGGCGCCCGGCAGCCCTCCTGGCAGTCCGCCCACTCCAAGGGAACGGCTTGCTCTCCCCGGACTGCGGCAGCCCTGGCCCAGCTGCCTCCTCTGTCCCTCTGCAGCTGCGGCGGAGGCTGTGGGCCAGTCCCTCTGGCTTGCTGGCGTTCCTGGCCGCCTGGCCGGCGACCTTGGCTGACAGAATGGGGCTGACCCTGGCTCCCCAGTCTGAGTGTGCAGCTCAGCTTAGGGGTCCAGACGACGATGACGGCAGCTAACGGAGTGACGGTGGCCAAGATGGGTCAGGAGCCGTCTATGCCCTAAGAACCTTGTCCATGTTTTATCATCTAATTCTTTCTTAAAGCTCTTTACGACTTTACTGAGGTATCATTTATATTCCATTGATATTACTTGGTTTCAGTGAATAGTGTGATTACTTTTATTAAAGTTACAGAGGTAGGTATCTGTAACCCAATGTTAGGACCTTTCTGCAAAGGGTCCTCGTGCCCCTTTGCAGTTACTTCATTTCCACCTCTGGTGCCAGTGGATCCTCTTCCTGCCCCTGCTGCCAGGGTCTTGGAGCTCCCTCCGCTGCCCAGCCAGCTGCTGTCTTTGTAAATAGTCTTGTGAGGACATGGCCACGCCTCTTCATTGACATTCAGCCTGTGACTGCTTTCTCCCAGCAACTACACAATTGAGTAGTTGTGACAGAGACCGTCTGGCCCTCAAACCCTGAGATAGTTACTGCCTCCCCCTTTGCAGAAGACGTTCGCCAGCTTTTGCTCTACAGCCCAGCCTTTTCTGGACACTTGACATAAATGGAATTACACCACACGTAGTCTTTAAAATCTGGCCTCTTTCACTGAATTTCGTGATTTGAGGTTCATCTGTGTTGTAACACGTGGAAGAAGTCTGCTTTCTCATCCACTCTTACACCTTTTTGAAGTAGATTTTTAACCGTTTTTTAGCTAAGAGAACTGAGGCTTGAAGAGATCGGGAACCTGCCAACACCGGCACCGCGGTTGGCGGAGCCAGACTCGGAACCGGGTCTTGTCAGACCCCTGTGTGCTTGGTGCACTTGACCCATGGGGGAACTGCCCGGGGCTGCTGGTGTCTGTAGGTTGTAAGGCCCCGTTACTGGGAAGGCTTCGAGGAGAAACTGGACCAAGCCTCTTCTGAGGGCTGGTAGCCTCACCACGGCCTCAACTGTTGACCTTGCTGGCACACTGCTCCCGGGATAACTTTGGCTCCTGAGAACCTGCTTTGGAGACGGTGGCACACTCTGTCCTCTTAGGTGAGGTGGTGGGGGGCAGTGTGGTGGGCTGGCCTCTGGCTGCCTCCCTGCCTTTGGGGGTGCCTTCTGCCTCCTGGCTCAAGGCCAAGCGGCCCTCCAGCCCAGCTGCCCAGGAGAGCAGACTGCTGGGAAGCGCTGAGAGAATAGTCCTGTGTTCTGGGCTGTGGGGTGGCTGGGTGCTTGCTCCGATTTGGGAGAGGCAGTGCGGTGATATGCTGAGGATGTAGGTTCTGAAACCAAACTGCCCGCACAGCCACCAGCCTGGCCCTTTCTTAGCTGTGTAACTCTGGGCTAGTTACTTAACCTTTCTGTCCCCATGCTCCGCTTGGGGATGATGCCACAGTGCCATCCCGAGGGGTGGTTGTGAGGATTCGGTGAGGTAAATGCACATACGGAACACTGGCCTGTCAGCTCAGCTGCGCACTCAGGGCGACCCGGTCGCTGCTTCTCATCCCCTTGGGAATGCCAGGTGGCTTTCGCTGGCCACTGCCCTGTCCAGTGTGGAGCCCACAAGCAGGGTGGCAGCGTTCCAGGAGTCTGGGCCAGGGCTGTCCCACGGGGTCCCTGTCTTCACTGCTCCTTGTCTTTGTCTCTCTTGGCCGGGGTGCCCAGAGTCTGGCTCTGGCCTGAGAGGAAAGCATACCTGCTTGACCCCACTGGGGCGGCAGGCAGCAGGGAAAGTCACCGTGGGCCTTGCTCTGGTGATGCAAGCCTGGCCATCACGCTCACACCCCCTGCTGGTTTCAGGAACTGTGGGTTTCCTCTCTGCGCTGTGGCTCACTCTGCATGCCCCTGTCTCCCTCTCCTGGCCTTCCGGAGCTGAGCAGTTCAGGTTCTTAGATTGCAAAGAACTGAGGCCAGCTCCAACTTGCTTTAGCCAAAAAGGGATTTGGAGGAAAGCTTCCAGAACTGAAAGCCTGGGGAGCTTCCAGAGCTGAAGGAGCAGCTGGATGTACAGGCCTTAGGAGGGTCCTGGCTAGGACCTGACGGCTCCTTCCCAGCTGGCTGCCCTCCCCTCAAGGCTAGTCCCTGAGGCACCCTGTCACCAGACCTCACTTCCTGGTTTAATTGCCTTATGAGAGCAGCTGGCTGCTCAGGCTCGGGTCAGGTGCCCTCAAGCCAAGTGTCAGCCCCGGTGGGACCTGAGGAGCAGAGAGCTCCTAGCCTAGGCCCGTCATCCAGGCCCCGCCTCCCAGATGTTCTAACCTGTTCTGGTCCTTCATATTCCCCAGGGCTCCCCGTGCCTCCTCCACGAAGCTGCCCTGACCCCTGACCTTGGGGTCCCCCTGCGTGCTCAGTCCATGTTTTGCCACGTCTGCAGAGACGTGTGAGGTGGTGAGGTTCTCCTAGGGCTGGGTGGCAACTGTCTGGTTTGTGAATACCTCGTGGGCCCAGAGCAGGGCTGGTACTCGCATTCATTCACATGTTGATGTGCTAGACCCCGCGTTGCATTCTGGGTTTTGAGCAAAGGCAGGTGCTCAGTAGTTTGAGGAGCTTTGTGTCTGTCATCCTGCTAGCTTCCTGACGCAGGGCTTTGCCCGTTCTGGGGCATGTATATCACAGGCAGGGGTTTCCAGAAGTGCCTTTCTTTGTGGGCTTTCAGCCCGCCACCGTGTGGGCAGAGGCGTCCCCTGTGAAACCCTGGGCTGTGGTTCTCTGCCTTGGGGAGACATCACATCGGGCTGGAAACAAAGTTCTGGTGAGTTCTCATGAGGCCCATGTCAGTCGTTGCTCTCCCACAGACCTGGTCACGGACTTGGATTTCTCTCCCTTTGATGATTTTCTTCTGGCCACGGGTTCAGCTGACAGGACGGTGAGTGGAGCTGCTGGACAAGTTGCTCAATGCGCCTCCCCCTCCCCTCAAGGGCCCTCAGCCCCTCCACAGGCCTCCAGGGCTGGGCTAGCCCAAATTCTCAGTTCCTTGATCTACACCAGCTCCCGTGAGCTTCTGTGTGCTTGCTGGGAGCTGCGGCCCTGACTTGCCATTCTGCTGCTTGGCTACCTAAGGAGAGCAGGGCTGGGGTGGCGTGGGACATTGAGGAGACAGAGCAGAGCCCCACTCTGTGGCTCCCGTCTCCCCCACCCCCGCCTCTAATTACACCCTATGATCCTGGGCTGGATTACCCTGGCTTTTCCTAACACAGGATACACAGCCTCTATGTCCAGGTACAACCCCTGGGGTTGGGGGCAGCCCTGGGCAAGACCAGCTGGAGGCTCTCCCCAGCCCTGGGCTCACCGACCTGCTGTTTCCCGTAGGTGAAGCTGTGGCGACTACCGGCCCCTGGCCAGGCGCTGCCCTCGGTGCCGGGGCTGGTGCTGGGCCCTGAGGGCGTCCAGGTGGAGGTACTGCAGTTCCACCCCACCGTGGATGGTGTCCTGGTGAGTGCGGCGGGCACCGCCGTGAAGGTCTGGGATGTAACCAAGCAGCAGGCCCTCACAGGTACGGGCCGCGCTGGCCTTGCCCACCCTGGGCGGCCCCCCGGCTGGACGGCACTCTGTTGCTTTATGTTTTTGCTAACGTGAATTTTAAAATCTGTGTTAGAGTTTCATGTGTACGTGGTTTGAAAGGTGGTAAGATTCCAGCAGACGTATTACACATGCTCCATCCGTCCCCACTTCCTGTAGGCATCTGTTTTCATTTCATGTAGCTGTTTTTCTTCCATATGTCTAAATAACTTCCTCATACTGTTATTTCTCGAACTGTATGTCACTTCGATTTTGAAAACAAACGTCTGGCTGCTTCTCTGCCAGGCGGGGATTTTGCTCTCTTACAGCCCCTTCCCCCACGTTTCTCTCGATTTCACGACCTAGCCTGTCTTAGTCCATCCCGAGTCCAGCTGCTCTAACACACCACCACAGCCGGGGCGCTCATTTCTCGTGGTTCCGGAGGCTGGACGTCCAAGATCTGGGTGCCGGCAGGTTCCGTGTTTGGTGAGAACCCGCTTCCTGGGTCACAGATGGTCGTCCTGGTGCTATGTCCTCATGTGGTGGAAGGGACGAGGACATTCTCAGGGCCCCTTTCTTAGGGGTACTAATCTGGTTTGGGAGGCTTCACCCTTGTGACCTAATCACCTCTTTCAAGCCCTGCCTCCAAACACAGTGGGAGTTAGGCTTCAACTCGTAGGGCGATACAAACATTCAGACTACGCGTAGATGATGACAGTCTAGAGCCCGATTGCTCAGTGAATGGTTACAACCCTGCACTGTGACCCCCATGTTCTCTGGGGGGACTGTTCTCTGGTTCACCGTTCTCCGTTCTCTGGTGATGCCACTGAGTCGTTTCTGCCGAGGCCCTGACACGCTCGTCCCCCTTTTAGGGAAAAGACGCGAGGCTCAATGAGTTAAAGGACGGCCTTGCCTTCTAGCACTGTGCAGGGTGACTAGGGCGGGTCAAACTCACCAAGGTGGTGTCCCCATCTCTGGGGCTGGGACCCAGGGGCCAACCAAGGGCTGCCAGTAGCATAAACTACGCACAGAGAGCTCCTGGTACAGTCAAGAATACCAGCTTAACCTTTGGAGCAGAGGTGAAGGTTACCAGGCAGGATGTCACTAGGGGGTCACCCGCTGTAACTGCTGCGTCTCAGGTTCTCTCGTGCTGCCACTGTGCTGAGGGCCTTGCATGTTGCAGATGAGGTTAAACAACTTGACCAAGAACAAGGAGCAAATGGGTGGCAGGGCTGGGATTGATCTCGGGGCAGTAAGCCCTGGCATAGTGGTCCTCTGCTGCTGCAGAACAAGTGATCACAAAACCTAGGGGTTTAAAACAATTAGGAGCATCTGTTTATGTCACGGTTTCTGAGGGTCCAAGATTTGAGAGCTGCTTAGCCGGGTGGTTCTGGCTAAGGGTCTCTTACGAGGCTATAGTTGAGACACTGGCTTCGTCATCTGAAGACATGACTGGGGCAGGAGGCTCAGCTTCTCAGAGGGTTCATGGACACGGTGCTGGCTGTGAGCAGGATGCCTCAGTCCTTGCCATGGGGCCTGTCCCCGGGCCGCCTGAGTGCCCCCACAGCATGGTGGCTGGCTGCCCCTGGTGGACGGTCTGGGTCTCTCTCCTTGCGTCCATAGCCTCAGGTGTCCCTTGGCTTGTACGTGGCGTCTTCTCCGTGTCTTTGCATCGTCTTCCCTCTGTGCATGTCCAATTCTGTGTCTACATTTCCCTTTTCATGAGGACCAGTCATACAGGACTAGGGTCCACCGTAATGATACCAGGTTAACTTGATCTGCAAAGACCCCGTTTCCAGATAAAGTTATAGCGCAGGTGTTGAGGGTTAGGATGTCAGCATCCTTGTTTGTTTTTTTTTAAGTTTATTTATTTTTAAGTAACGTTTACACCCCACAGGGGCTCGAACTCATGACTCCCAAGATCCAGAGTCACATGCTCTTTCAATATTGCCAGCCAGACAACCCAGCATCTTTTCGTGAGGGAGACAATTCAACCTATAATAGGAGGAGCATCAAAAAATTTGTGGATGTATTTCAAAAAAATTTTTTTAACGTTTATTTTATTTTTGAGAGAGAGGGAGAGGGTGGAGGAGGGGCAGAGAGGTAGACACAGAATCCGAAGCAGGCTTCGGGTTCTGAGCTGTCAGCACAGAGCCTAATGTGGGGCTTGAACTCATGAACCGCAAGATCATGGCCTGAGCCGAAGTTGGCTGCTTAACTGACTGAGACCCTATGCCCATGTGGACGTATTTCAAAACTGTCACGCTGGGGAAGGAGCAGGGGTGGCCCGAGCAGAGTCCAAGGTGGGAATGTGTGTGGCTCAGCCACGGGGTGGTATCACTTAGGTGGGGTGTATTGGTGAGTGACTGGAAGTAACCCTGGGTGGGACGTGAGAGCCCATCTGAGGAGCAGGGAGCCTCAGAAGGTTTTTGAGTGCAAGCGTGGCCTGCTGAGGGCAGGGCTAAAGGGAGAAGTCCCGGGTGCAGTGCAGTGTGTCTGGGAGGACATGCACCTCGTGCTCTTCCCGCTGGAGAGGGGCCCTTGCAGCTCTGGCCTGCGCCCTGGGAAGTTATCCCCAGCCAGGTCCTCCTGCACCCGCTTCCCTGGTGCCCCCATTGCCCAGGGCAGGGTGGGGAGACACTGGACGCCCTCCTGATCTTGGCTGCTTCTCTACAGAGCTGGCGGCCCATGGGGACCTGGTGCAGGGTGCTGTCTGGAGCCGGGATGGAGCCCTGGTGGGCACGACGTGCAAGGTAAGCAGCTGGACAGTGAGACTTGGCTCCGTGGGGGGGCCAGGGGGACCGAGGGCTTCTCTGAAAGAGAAAATGTGGGGTCTGCATACCTGGGAGATCCTCTTTCCAAAATTCTTTTCTCTGCCTTCTTGGAAGACCCATTTTCCAGGTGGCTTTTTGTTTTTGTTTTTTTGGTGTCAAGTTTTATTTCCCATTTGGTTCATTAGACAGTAAGTTCCAGGTGTTGGCCTGTGCTCTGGGGTCAGCGGGGCTGCTAGCCCCCAAGCAGCCCCTGCTGGAGGGCAAGGTGGTCGTGCAGCAGGGCGTGGTTCGCTTGCTCAGTCTCCCCTGGTGCACGCCCCTTCCCAGGGACTGCGAGGTGGGGCCTCCCTCGCTGAGGAGGAGGGGACAGGCGTTCCAGGCAGAAGCACCAGCGGGACAGGGTTCTGGGTTGGGGCTGTGACCTCCCCCTCCAATGAGAAGCCCTCTCTGCCCTGATTTGCATGCCTTTAGCTGGTGTGTGTGGGAGACAGACTCACAGAGTGAGGTCGAGAGGGAGGGAAGGAGGAGAGTGGCAGGAGATAGTCACCACCGGGAGTTTTTACTTTATGGTTACCAGAGGAGAGTAGTTTGTGCTTGTTTTACAAATTTGGGACAGGAGTGGAAAAGTAAAAAAAAAAATCACCTGTAATCCTCCCCCCCCAGGGACGATGTCTGTCACCATCTTGACATCTTTCTCTCTGAACTTTCCCTAGGCATGTTTTCCTGTATGTGTTGAGATCGCACTCTCCACGTTACTCTACCCTGTGTTTTACGTTCTGTGTAATATGTATGTTTTCCCAGTTCATCAGTAATTGAATGAACATCACAGAAAATATTCTATCATTCAGATTTACGAGTTCACTTGAGTTATGCTATTACAAGTTATAACATCTGAATATATTTGTATACAGATTTTTTGGGGGGTTTTGTTTTTTGTTTGCAATGTGACTTTCTTAAATTAAAAAAAAATTTTAAGATTATTTATTCATTTTGAGAGACTGTGTGCACACACATGGGGGAAGGGCAGAGAGATGGAATAAGAGAGAATCCATAGCAGGCTCTGCACTGTTAACACAGAGCCCAACGTGGGGCTCGAACCCACGATCTGTGAGATCATGACCTGAGCTGAAGCCAAGAGTTGGACGCCTAGCCGACTGAGCCATACAGGTGCCCCTCAACATAACTTAAAAAAAAATTTTTTTAAACGTCTATTTATTTTTGAGAAAGAGGAGGAAAGAGAGAGAGAGCGTGCATGAGCCAGGAAGAGGCAGAGAGAGAGAGAGAGAGAGGGAGACACAGAATCCAAGGCAGGCTCCAGGCTCTGAGCTATCAGCACAGAGCCCGATGTGGGGCTTGAACTCATGAACCGTGAGAGCCAAAGTCAGACGCTTAACCAACTGAGCCACCCAGGCACCCCTCAATGTGACTTTCTTAGCTTAGAAAGCTTAGGGGCCGGCAAACTTCTGTAAAGGACCAGATAGTACATACTTTGGGTTTTGCAGGCCACACTGTCTCTGTCGGTGCTGCTTTGTAACAAGGAAGCGGCTACAGACAAATGTAAATGGTGGGCATGTCCACGTTCTAGTAAAACTGTATCTGCAGAATCAGATCTCGGGTTGTGGGTTGGATTTGGCTGACTTGGCCTGAGGGCTTTAGCTCCCTCTCCCCCCACCCGCCACCCTGGGTCTAGATTTTTACCAGGGACATTGCTGGCTTGGAGGTTGTGAAGGTTTGTCAGCTGGTTGGTAGATTTTCCCGAGTTGTCTTCCAGAGGAGTAATGCCAGCCTCCCGGGGCTGTGTGTGGAGGTTGTGGTTCCAGCCTGGGCTTTGGGAGGGGACTTGGGTGTCTCTTCCGCCCTCTGAACCTGCTGCTCTGCCGCTTCTCACCCGAAACGTGGGGCAGCAGGAGCACCGGTCCCGCAGGTGGAAGCCCTGCCGCTGGGCCCCTGCCCTTCTCTGGCCTTAGAGCTCCTCCAGTGGGTGCCTGAAGGGCTCAGATCTGCAGCTGTGACAGAGGATAGTGGGAAGGTGCCTTGGCTTCCCCAGTAGCAGAGCAGCCCTGAGCGGATGAGGGCAGCATCCTCGCGGGAGATGCAGGTGTGGTCTCCACCAGTATGAATGTTCTGATGTTAACGGCCCTCGCCCGGACCGGCCTGCCTGGGGTATGGCTGTGGGGCTCAGGGCAAGCCGGGGCCACCTCTCTTAGAGCTCTCTCTGGCCACAAGGCTGGATGGCTTCCTGGTGAGGGGGATCCCGCCAGTGTCCACCCATGGCCTGCAGGTGTGACTTGGATGGTCCTTGACTTAAGAGCTGTGGCCCACAAGGCCAGTCCAGGCTGTAGCCTGGAGGGAGGTGGCTTCTCTCGGTCTTGCATCCACTGCCCCATGTCAGCTCCAGGCCCCCAGCCCAGTTGCAGGTAGGATGTCTGAGCGTCAGGTGTCTAGAGGCTTGACATGGGTCACTTCCTGTGGAGCAGTCAGAGAGACCCCTCCCCTCCACAGAGCTCACAGCCCAGCATGGTGGTTTCTGGTTTCTGTGAGGCTACAAAGAGTTGGATTAGGATGCAGCCTTGTCTCCCAGGGCTCCTGCCGTGTGAGGAGGCAGCCAGGTGAGGAATGCCAGCAAAAGGAGCTGTGGGCGACCGCCGGCGAAGGGAGGCGGGTGGGGTGAGGGTGAGTATGAGGCCAGCTGAGAGCAGTGGGCATGGGGGAGGGGGGGAATCCAGCAAGAGGGGGTGGAGCTGGGGGGGGGGCATGGGGAGGCCATGAGGAGTGTTGCAGCCCCTAGGGGAGGGGGCAGTGCAGGCGCCAGGCCTCCGAGACTGGGGACGGGACTGGGTGACCGAGGGCAGGGAGGAGGGCCTAGAGCATGGGAAGGAGGGTGTCAGCTCTGGGGAGTTAGCAGAGGGTTTACTGAGGAAGTGTGCAGCTGTCCAGGCACTCCTCCCCAGGGGTCTGAGTGCCATTTGCCTTCCAGTTTGAACGGTGGGGTGGGGGGGGTGAAAAGTGACCCGGTCGCAGAATGCCCCTCTGTGTCCTGCCACCTCCTGTCGGCGTGATGAGTTAGCTTCCTATAGGCTGGTGTCTCCTGAGGATGAGTGAGTGTGATGAGGCCACAGCTCGGTCTGGTGGAACTCTCCTGCCCCTCTCGACCCAGGAGCCTGAGATTGTGGAGTAGGAACCACTGGTTCCCCACAGGGGTGGCTGGAGTAGAGCCCTCCCCCACGCCCACCTCTGCTTTCCTGGACCTGGGTGCTCTACCTGTGGGGACACAGCACCTGACATTGCCGCGTCTGGGTGCAGCATCCTGAAGGGGACACTGTCCTACAGGGTGTGATCTCCACTCCGAGCTGTCAGTGGTGGCTGGGGGCCACCGCGGTCCTGAGTTTGCTGCTGCCCTCTCCTGTCAAGGGGCACCCTCAGGATCCTGGTCAGGGGTGTGAAATGCCAAAACCTTTGGGGAATGGTCCTGGGGGGGGCCGCCCCCGTGACTGAAGGTTAGGAGGAGGTGTCCGTGGGTTTGTCCTGAGCATGTGGGGGAGCCAGTGAGGGGCCCGCCCTCCGTAGGAGGGAGCTCTGCTCAGACAGGGGTTGCAGGCTGGGCTCTAGGTTTATACACAGGACTGCCTGATTTGGGTACAGCGTGGGGGACACTCTGCTTCCTCTCGGGGCTTCCCCCTCTCCACACCATCTCCTGCTGGCTGTCTGGTTCTGCCTCCCAGGAGCCCTGATTTTCCCGCAGAAGCCCCTTCCCGTTCTCTTCCCAGCTCCTCCAGCTGAGGGAAATGCAGCCAACCACTAGGGGGCGTGTCGGCCTCACGGATGGGCAGGCAAGCTGCGATCCCGCTCCACGTGGTCCGGTTGTGTCTGTGAGCCCAGTGAGGACATACACCTTGGCCACCCAGGGCCACCCCCTCTGCCGTGGCCCAGCAGGCCAGGCCAGCCTCCAGTGCCCAGTCTGACCCCTGGTGTGGATCCAGTGTTGAACCCCCTGCATTTGGTGGCCCAGCTGCCTTTGGGGAGCACCCATGCGGCAAGAATTGGGACTTTGACCTGTGAGACGTGTTGCTTTCACTTGTCCTCGTCCTACCCGGGGCTTAGGGGTTTGCCCAGGTCACAGAGCCTGTAAATTCTGGAGTTGGCATCCAAACCCAGGCTATCTGTCTCTCACATGGCTCCTGGTGGGAGTGGCCCCTGTTGCCAGGAGACTTTCTCTCTCTCTCTTTTTGAAGTTTATTTATTGGGGCGCCTGGGTGGCTCGGTCTGTTGGGCATCTGACTTCAGCTCAAGTCGTGATCTCATGGTCACAAGGCTCATGCGTTCGAGCCCTGTGTCGGGCGCACTGCTGTCAGCAGAGAGCCTGCCTCTGTTCCTCTGTTCCCTTCTCTCTCTCTGCCCCTCCCTGGCTCACGATCTCTGTCTCTGTCTCAAAAATAAATAAACATTTAAAAATAAATAAATAAAATTTATTTACTTATTCTGAGAGAGACAGAGAATACAAGAGGGGGAAGGGGAGAGAGAGAGAATCCCAAGCAGGCTCCTCATTGTCAGCACAGAGCCCAACGCGGGGCTCAAACCCACCATCCATGAGATCGTGACCTGAGTCATGAGTCAAGAGTTGGACACTTAAATGCCTGAGCCAGCCAGGCGCCCCAAAGAGGCATTCTCTCTTGCCCATAGTCTCTCAAGATCCTCTGTCTCTCACTCTCACTGCCCTGTTTCTCGTCGATCTCTGGTTGTCCTCTGTCCTTCCGTCTCTCTGTCTCTCTCTGTTCTCTCCCTGTTCTCTGTCTCTCAGTCTCTGCCTCTCTCCATCTGTCTCCATCGTTCGCTCTTCTCTTGGCCTGTTTCTGTCCTGTGCACCTCTAGACAGCGTCCTCCTGAACTCAAGGCTGTGGGTGGAGTGGGGTGGTGCCACACAGCACGGCTGATCCTGGGGCCGGGCCTGGTTCCCGCATGGCACGTAGCAAATGCTCTGTGAACTGCGGCTGGGAAGACTTTGCCAGGAGTGACCCAAGGACCCTGGGACCCTGCCAGCATGTCAGGAAGGCCTGGGCCTGGCCCTCTCTGTTGTCCACTTGTCCAGCACTCACCTTCTGCCCCCTCCATTCCCACCGTCTGGTCTCCTGGCACGGCCTTGTCTTCTCCTTCATGTCACATGTCAGCAAGTTCCTGTTTCCACATTTTTGTTCATGCATTTCCACCTCCTTTGAATACCTTTCCCTTCCCAGTGCAAGCTCTGCCTGTCCTTCAAGGTTCATCTCAGCACCCAAGCGGGAACCAGGCAGAAACTGAGCAGCTAGTACCTGGTACCTGGGGTTCTCATGTCCCTCCTCCCTGTCTGGTCTCGCATTGGTTGGGGTGGTGCATTTGCTGTAGGTAAACCGCTGTTGCTGCATGAACTGAAGGTCACAGTTTACACGAGGGCTCACTCTGGATGATGCATTGTAGGGGTTTTGACGAACGCACGACATCACGTGCCCACCGTGACAGCATTGTGCAGAATAGCTTCGCCGCCCTAAAGCACCCTGTGCTTCACCCATTCACCATCCCCCTCCAAACTGCTGGCAACCACTGATTCTTTTGCTTTCTCTCAAATGTTATTTGCCTTTTCGCGGATGTCATGTAGTTGAAATCACACAACACACAGCCTTTCCAGATTGGCTTCTTTCCCTTAGTCAGGTGCACTCGTGGGCCCTCCATGGCTTTTTGTGGACCAAGAGCTACCTCTTTATGGTGGTAAAAAACGCATCATAAAATTTGCCATCTTAACCATTAAAAAATTTGTTAACACTTACTTTTGAGAGAGAGAGCACACGTGCACATGAACACATGTAAGTTGGGGAAAGGCAGAGAGAGGGAGACAGAGGATCCGAGGCAGGCTCCATGCTGTCAATGCAGAACCCACCGTGGGGCTCAGACCCACGAACCGTGAGATCATAACCTAAGCTGAAATCAAGAGTTGGCCGCTTAGCCAACTGAGCCACCTAGGCGCCCCTTGAGCATTTTCTAAATATACGATAATGTTAAGTTTATTTACATTGTCGTGAAACAGGTCTCCTGAACCAAAACTCTATACACATTAAACAACAACGTCCCTTTGCCCCCTCTCCCCGCTAGCCCTCAGTAACCGCCATTCTGTTCCCCATGTGTGATTTGAGCTACCTTAAATACCTCGTGTAAGTGAATCATAGACGATTTGTCCTTTTGTGGCTGGCCTACTTCATTTACCCTAATGTCCTGGAGGTTCATCTGTGTTGTGCTATGTGACAGGATGTCCTTCTTCAGGCTGAATACCATCCCATCGTATGTGGAGACCACATTGTGTTTATCCGCTCATCTGTCAGTGGGCTCTTGGGCTGCCTCCACCTCTTGGCTGTCGTGAATAATGCTGCAGTGAGTGCTGTGAATAATAATGTGAATAACGAACATGGGCACCCTCTTGGTGACCCTCTTCCCGGTTCTCTCAGTATACACTAAGAAGTGGAATCATTGGATCATAAGGTAATTCCGTTTTTACTTTTTTGAGGAGCTGCAGCTCTCTTTTCCACAGCAGCCACACTGTCTTACGTTCCCACCGACAGTGCACAAGGCTCCCAGCTTTTGCACTTCCTCCCCGGCCCTGGGTCTTTGATAGTAGCCATCCTAATGGATGTGAGGTGGTATCTCAGTGTGGTTTTAGTCCTCATTTCCCTGATGATTAGTGATGGTGAACGTCTTTTCATGTATTTGTTTGCCATTTGTATATCTTCGAAGAAATATCTGTTCAAATCCTTTGCCCCTTTTTTACACCATGTTTACTTTTGAGAGAGGGAGAGAGAGAGAGCAAGCGCACATGGGGGAGGGGCAGAGAGAGAGGGGGACAGAAGTATCCGAAGCAGGCTCCGCAGCAAGCCCGAGGCGAGGCTCCAACTCACGAACTGTGAGATCATGACCTGAGTCAAAGTCAGATGCTCACCTGACTGAGCCACCCAGGTGCCTTTGCCCATTTTTTACATACATGTATTTGATTTTGTTGTTGTTATAGGAGTTCTTCATGTATATTTAAGTTTATTTAGTTATTTATTTTGAGAGAGAGGGAGTGCAAGTGGGGGAGGATTAGAGAAAGCGGGAGAACCTCAAGCAGGCTTCGCGCTGTCGGCACAAAGCCCATGTGGGGCTCGAACTCATGAAACCGTGAGGTCATGACCTGAGCGGAAACCAAGAGTCAGACAGGCGCCCCTTCAATATATTCTTTTTTTTTTTTATTTTTTTTTAACGTTTATTTATTTTTGAGACAGAGAGAGACAGAGCATGAACAGGGGAGGGGCAGAGAGAGAGGGAGACACAGAATCTGAAACGGGCTCCAGGCTCTGAACTGTCAGCACAGAGCCCGACACGGGGCTCAAACTCACGGACCGTGAGATCATGACCTGAGCCGAAGTCAGACGCTTAACCGACTGAGCCACCCAGGCACCCCAATATATTCTTGATATTAACCCCTTACCAGATCTGTGATTTGCAAACATTTTCTCCCATTCCTTAGGGCAACCTGTCTTTTGACTCTGTTGATTGTGTCCTTTGAAGAACAGAAGTTTGATGCAGTCCTGTTTGTCTGCTGTTGGCTTTGGTTCCCTGTGCTTTTAGTGTCCTATGCAAGGAGTCATTACCAAATCCGATGTCATGAAGCTTTTCCCCTACGTTTGCTTCTGGGAGTTTTATGGTTTGGCTTCTTCCTTCTTTTCTTTATCACGGAATAGTATTCCATTGTACGAATGTGCCGCAGTTCATCTGTTCACCTGTTGAGGGACCTGTTGATTGCTTCCATTTTTTTTTTTGCAACTTTTAAAAGTGCCGTGAACGTTTATACCAGCATACGTTCTTAACTCATTCGGGTAAGTTCTTAGGAGTGTAATCGCTGGATCATACAGTTAAGAGTTATCTGTAGCTTTGTAAGAAACTGCCAGACTGCCTTCTAAAGTGGCTATTACGTTTGCATTCCCATCAGCAATGAGTAAGAGTTTCTGTTGCTCCCTAATCTCTCCAGCATTTGGTGTTGTCATTTTGTAAAAAAAAATTTAGCCATTCTAATAGGTGTGTGGTGGTAACTTGTTTTAGTTTGTAATTCCCTAATGAGACATGATGTGAAACAGCTTTTCCTGTATTCATTGTTCATCGTGTGTATCTTTTCTGATGAGGTGTTTGTTCAGGTCTTTTGCCCATTTGTTCATTTGGGTTGTTTTCTTATTTTTAAATAGAATCTTACATTTTTAATTTTTCTAATGTTTTAAGTGTTGTGTATTTGGGATACAAGTCCTCTCTCAGATAGGTGCTTTGCAGGTAGTTTCAGCCTGTGGCTTGTCTTTCCTTTTTCTTAACAGTGTCTCTATAGACCAGAAGTTTATGATTTTAATGAAATCCAGTTTTTTGTTTTTTTGGTCATGTTGTATAGATGCAACACCAACACTTTTGATATTGTATCTAAAAATTCATTGCCAAATCCAAAGTCACCTAGATTTTTCTCCTGTGTTATCTTCTAGAGCTTTTGTAAGTTTGCATTTCACATGTAGGTCTGTGATCCATTTTGAGTTGGTTTTTGTAAAAGATGTAAAGTCTGTGTCTAGATTCACCTTTTCACATGTGAACGTGCACTTGTCCCAGTGCTGTTTGTTGAAAAGACTGTCTTTTCTCAATTGTGTTGCCTTCAGTCCTTTGTCAGAAATCAGTTGACTGTATTTGTGTGTGTTTGGCTTTTGGCTTTGTCCAGCAAAGCCGAGGATGACAGCAGAAAGGATTACTCAAGACTCCGAGCAAGAGGTGAGAGGGAGGCTAGGGGAAGTCTTCCTGCACCGCTCCCAACTCCCCGGCTCCCACATTTATCAGGCATAACTATAGGGAAAACATTGTGCAGTATGCCAGTGGCTGCGGGCAAAAAAAACAAAAACAAAAAACAAAAACAAGAAGAAACAAGACAACAAAAAACCAAGAAAGCAGGCAAAACAACAACAACATGGCATTCCAAAGACTACAGAAGAGCAGATGCTGAAAGCAAGGTAGAGAATAAGATAAGATACCCTGTTGATAACAGGGTCTAGGGAATTCCCGAGCCCAGGCAGGACCCACCCCCTGTATACAGATTAACTAGATACACGTCTGCTGTTTTCAGCAAGGCCAGAAAGTACTGTTCTGCTTTGCAGTGCATTCCCTTTAATCTCCTTAGCCAGGACATAGCTATTTGATTCCCCACATTTGTGGGGGTCTGTTTCTGGGCCTTCCGTTCTGTTCCTTTGATCTATTTGTCTATCCTTATGCCAGTACCACATTGTCTGATTAATGTGGCTTTAAAGTTGGGTACTATTGGTCCTACTCACTTGGTCTCCTTCAGTATTGCCTGGGCCATTCTGAATCTTATGCCTGTTCATATAAACTGTAGAATCACTTTGTCGATTAGCACAACATAAGTTGCTGGAATTTTCACTGGGATTTCATTGAATCTGTAGATCAAGTTGGGAAGAGCTGACGTCTTGACGGTATTGAGTCTTCCTGTCCATGAACGTGGAATATTTTTCCGTTTATTTAATTCTTTGATTCCTTTCATTAGAGTTTTGTAGGATCCTTCCCATAAATCTGGTATGTATTTTGTTAGACGTACAGCTATGTGTCTCATATTTTTTGATGCTGATGTGAATGGTATTATGTTTTTAATTACAAATTCCAGTTTATTGCTGCTTCATTGTTTTTAAAAATACGAAAATATGAATCCATGCTGATTGAAACAAAGTGAAACTGTGCTAAGACGGAAAAAAAAGTAAAAGCTACTCACCCTCCGCCTTCCCCCTCCCCAGCACCCAGCCTTAATGCACAGCCCACACTGTTTAAGACCTTTCTCCTTGCTTAGCCAGCTCGCAAAAGTTACAGGAATGTGGTCAGATATGGATTTTTGTTTATTTTTACCACAGCAGAATCACACCACGTATGTTATTCTGCACCTTCTTTGTAGTGCTTAATAGTTTGTTGTGGCCAAGGCGTTATGTAGGCAGGGAATGCAGGTTCTACTCCTTCTCTTCTCCGGTTCTTTATGCATGGATGTTTGTGGGCTTTTAAAGGGTTTTTTAATGTTTAGTTATTTATTTTGAGAGAGAGAGCACACACATGCACACGTGGTACACAGAGGGAGGAGCAGAGAGAGAGGGAGACAGAATTCCAAGCAGGCTCTGAAGTCAGTGCAGGGCCTGATGCGGGGCTTGGTCTCATGACTGTGAGATCATGACCCGAGCCGAAATCAAGAGTTGGACACTTAACTGACTGAGCCACCCAGGTGCCCCGCTATGCACGTACCTTTGTACACACAGATCAATTATTCTATAGGAATAAAGTCCTTATTATAAGTGTAGGGTACTTTATTACAATACACATACATATCTTTTGATCTACTCCCATCTCCACCCTTAGGTAACCTGAGTCAGTAACTGTATGCTGAGTGATGGTTAGGATGTGTCAGCTCACTGTCCTGGTTAGACACCAAGTTCTTTAAGTGTAGAAATGACATCATCTTTTACACCTCTCTGGGCTGGGCTGGGTACAGGGCAAAACATTTGCCAACTGGTAGCCTAGAATTTGGTTTAGTTTCTTTATCTATGAGGGGGTCGTGGTGATAGGACTGTTTCATGAGATGTTTGGAAGCACGGAGAGAGATCATGTGTGTTAGCGGGCCTGGTACATAGTAGGTGCTCAGGAAATGTGAATTCTCACTGAGTTCTCTATTGTGGGTGACTGGGGCAGGAAAGGGGACCTGCCCCCTGCAGTGAGAAGAAGGAACCAGGCTGGGGAGATCTCCCCTGGTGCGTGATGCCAGCTCTGTGGGGAGATCTCCCCTGGTGCGTGATGCCAGCTCTGTGTACTAGGGTGTGGGACCATGACAGCCTGTGGGTGGAGGGGACATCTGGCCCCTGAGGACGCTGCCTGTCCTAAGTGTGCTCTATTTACTCCTTTCTGCTTTCCCAGGACAAGCAGCTGAGGATCTTCGACCCCAGAGCGAAGCCCGGGGCCTCCCAGGTGAGTTGTGTGGGCAGGGGGCTGGGTTGAGGCCCTAGTGGCTCCAACAGGTGCCGGCCGGGACAGGCTCTGCCTCTTGGCAGAGATTCTGCCACACCCCGTGCCCCTGGCCAAGGCCTTGTGAGTGTGAAGGGGTCACCTGGGAGGTGGGCTCCTGCTGCTGGCAGCTCTTTCCGGGAGGCATGTTCTGAGTCCTGGGAGTACCTGGCTTTGATCACAGGGTGCGGTGCAGCCAGGCTGTCCACAGGCATTCAGTGGAGGCATCCTGTGGCTTTAGGAAGCTAATTTCAGAATCCAGCTTCCTCTCCTCCTTTGAGACCCCCATCCCCCCTACCTTTCCTGGCACAGTTGGCAGAAGCCAGCCTCAGAGGAGCCAGAAAGACACAGCTGCCCACCTCGTACCCGTCCAGTCTCACAGCCAGTGGACTCTCACTCTGCTCCTTTGGGTCTGTGGGATCTAGGCACTGAGCATGTTTGGTTTGTGTCTGTGATGGTGCTTGGGGTGCATGTGGCCCTTTGAGTGCTGAGCGGGGGTCTGGGTTCTGGGTTCATGCTATAGCCAGTGAGCCACTGGGGAATCATTCATTCATTCATACATTCATTCATTTGACATTGGCTCAGTGTCGGGCACGTGATGAAGGGGGGCTGTCACCTGGGCTATGGGAAGCCATTCGAGTTTTAAGCAGAAAGTGAGGTGAGCAGATTTACATTTTAAAAAAATATTTACTTATTTTTGAGACAGAGCACGCGCACACACAGGGGAGGGACAGAGGGGGGGAGACGGAGGATCTGAAGCAGGCTCCACGCTGACAGCAGAGAGCCCCATGTGGGGTTCGAGCCTACGAACTGTGAGATCATGACCTGAGCCAAAGTCAGACGCTCAACTGACTGAGTGCACCCAGGTGCCCTGCTCAGATTTACATTAAAAAAATTTTTTTCTAGGGGTTCCTGGGTGGCTCAGTCAGTTGAGCGTCTGGCCTTGGCTCAGGTCATGATTTCACGGTTCGTGGGTTAGAGCCCCACATCAGGCTCACTGCTGTCAGCCTGCCAGCTCAGAGCCCGCTTCGGATCCTCTGTCCTCCTCTCTCTGGCCCTCCCCTGCCTTGCACTCTCCCCCAAATAAATAAATATTAAAAAAGAAAAAGTATTTTTTAGAAGTTGAAGAGGCTTCTTTCCTGAGGAAGGTAAAGATCAGGGCCCTGCTGACAGCTCAGGGGAAGAGCTCCGCAGCAAAGCCCCAGGCCCATCACAGATACCCTTTCCCCATCCCTAGGACTTGTTCCCTACGTGGAGTAGAGGGCACTTTGTCAGCCTACACCTGACCAGCAGTAGCCAGGGATGGCAGGGCTTTCCTCCCCCACCCCCACCCTGCACCTGTAGTACGTGTGTGTGCACGCGCACACACGGAATCCCCTTCAGGTAGGCCGTAGCAGCTTTTGGCCCCAGACGGCCCAGTCTGTTCCATTTCTGACTGGCTGAAGACCGGACAGAGGTCCCGTCCTGACAGGTGAGCCAAGCCAGGCAGGAGTGGTTTTAGCCCACTCCCCACTCCACTCCCCAGCGGCCCTGCTTCCCAGGGAAGTTGGCTTATGGTTTGTGGCCCCGTGGCTGGCAGGGCAGCAGAGTCTCAGAGCAGTGCAGGTATGATCAGGGGGCTTCGCTGGAGCTTTCTGTGCTCAGAAAGGGGGGTCCCAGGGCACTGTGCGTAGTACCCCCGTTCCTGCCCTGACTGGGCATTGAAGGGCCAGCTCCCCCAGCCTGAACATTTTCTTCCTTCCCTGCCTCCTCCGCCAGCAAAGGGGGGTGGGGGACCACGATGGTGCCGAGGTGGAGACAGAGTGGCTGCCGTCCAAAGGGCTCCAAGTTCCTAGAAGAGGGGGGAGAGGATCTCGTTCTGGAGGAAGCCCCCCTGAATGGGGCTTCTGGGCCAGGGAGACCTGGGAAGAGCGTGGGTGGCTCCTGCCCCCTCGCAGCTGCTGGGCTGGTGCCTGCGCTCTGCCGCTGGTGCGCTGGTGCGGGGGCAGTAGGGCCTGGAACGCTGCCCTCCTCATGGCCCTGCCCCCCACTTCCGCCCAGGGCATCTGGCCCACACCTGGCTTCTATTAGGAAAACCGCTGCTGGCGGCCAGGGTTGGTGTGAGCTGAGGGGCCGGCTCAGGGGAGAGGCCTTTGGGGAGCTCCTTCTTTGGAGATCCTCCTTCCCCACTAGAAGGGGGGCTTTGTTGGGGGAGTCACGGGAGGATGCGCTGCCCTCCCTGCCCCGCTGGCTGTCACCGTAGCATGGAGGCTGGTGGGGAGCCCTGAGGGGTCCACCTCCTGCTGCCTCTTTGGGCCCTGTGTGACCTGAGTTTGAGTCAGGGGATGCTTGGGCAGCCGTCTCCTGTTCACATCCCCTACTTCATTTCTAGATTCCATTTATGACCATTTATCATACTCCGGGCCCTTGGCACACACAGTCTTTTTTCACCCTCATGATTGCCCTGTAAAGTTGGCCCATTGGTCATTTCTGTCCCAGGGTCACAGCTGGGTGGCCCAGGCAGGCTCCGTCTGACACCAAAGCCTGTTCACAGTGCCAGAGCCCGGTGGGGGGTGGGGGGGGTGTGTGGAGGGGTGGGAGGGCAGGCCCTGAAGCCATGGGCATGCCAGGGAAGTAGCTTGCAGCAAAGCGAGTGTCCAGGGAGTTGTGAGGCTTCAGCACCCTCACCAGGGTTAGGACTGGCCTGGAGTGAGCCCTCTGACCTCTGGCGTGGCCTGGTGGCCCTGTGCCTTTTGTCTGCATCAGGCAGGTCCCGGGGCCAGCATCTGGAACCCAGGACTGAGCCTGGCCGGGAAGGAGAATAGGTGGGTGGTGGGGGTCTTACACCAGAGAAGGTCCCCTGGCCCTGAGGAAGGACCCCAGGAGCCCAGGGCTGCTCCTCCAACTGCCCTGCCCCACACAGGAAGTGTTGCCATGGTGACAGAGAGGTGGGATTTGGCCGTATGGCGGCTGGAATGCTGCTATGTGCCTGCTCCTGGTGCCCCTGTGCTGGCCAGTCAGCCCCTCCTGTTCTCTCCTTGGGGCCAGGTGTGGGGGAAACACAAGGGGACTGTGGGGCTTCTCCCTAAGCAGGATGCCCTGCTGCCTCATCCCCTGTGGCTTGCAGGCTGGGAATTACCTCCTGCGGTTCCCCTCAGAGCCTCCTGGGACAGTGCTGGGGCTGCAGGGCTCGCAGGCTGCCTAGGGTCCAGCTACAGCCTCCCCCCTGCCCCGGAGAATGACAGTCTGGGGATCTGAGAGAGGGCTCCTCCTCCCTAGTCCCGCTGAGGTCAGGGAAGAAGAACTTGCCATTTCTGAAAATGAAAATTACTGTAGTAATCTGGAGATAGGGGTGGAGGGGTGGATGGCCACCCTTCTCCCGCCCATGGGGCTTCCTGTGGCCCCTGGGCACACAGAGCCAGGTGTGCCCACAGTGGGCACACTGGGCTCCGTCTAAGCTCTTACCTGGTCTCAGCTTCCTTGGTGCCTTCAGTGTCCTCAGAGACCAGTGCCCTGCTCAGAGACCGTCACCACCCTGTGGACATCCTGAGTCCCTTCTGGTCCCCCACTCTGCCTTCCAGCTGCTCAACTCTTCTCACCGCAGGTCCGTCTCATGCAGACCTAGAACAGTAACCTGGCCCACGGGGGGCAGGAGGCTCAGGTAGCTGACAGCTGTCTTGCTGGGTGACTGGATGCAGGTGGCTGCTTCTCCCTGAGCCTCTGGTTTCTCCATGTTGTGAAATAGGAAGGTGGGAGACAGGCCAAGGTATGTTCCATCCCCAGCCTGTGCCTCTGACGCGCACGCCCTGCAGGCTCAAGGGCGCCCCTCTCTCCCTCGCCCCGTACCCCCTGCATCTTCACTGGCCTCTGTCTCCCTGGCCCAGACTCTTCACAGGTGCCGGTTCCCCTGCCTGGTTCACACCTTCTGATCCTTCCCATCTTATCTCCTATGTTACTTTAAAATCTTTTTTTTTTTTTAAGTTTATTTATTTTGAGAGAGTGCGAGAGTATGTGTGCGAGCAGGGGAGGGGCAGAGAGAGAGGGAGAGAAAGAATCCCAAGCAGGCTCCGCACCACCAGTGCGGAGCCTGACGCAGGGCTCAAACCCATGAACTATGAGATCACGACCTGAGCCAAGATCAAGAGTCGGACGCTCAACCAACTGAGCCACCCAGGTGCCCCATCTGTTACCATGTTTTTAAAAAACATGCCTATTGGATATGTATCAGACACAGCCCTGAGTGTTCGCCAGTGTTGACACTTCCCACAACAGCCCTCCAAAGGAGGACCCAATACAGTGCTCAGTACTCTTTCTACAGTTGAGGAAACAGGCACGGAGACGTTGGGTAATTCATGCTGGGAAGACATGCTTAGTGTGGCCGGGCAGGTTTTCACCCAGGTAGTGACTCCAAAGCTTGTGCCCACAGCCTTCCCTTTGCTCCTTCCTGGCACTTACAACAACGTGTAGTGACATAGGTATTTCTGTTTGGTTCGCCTCTATCTCCCGACTTGTATATTCTGTGAGTTTGGGGACCCTTTCTGTTTTGACCATGTCCCCAGCGCCCAGTGGAGTATGCAGTTTGAACACTCCACTCGTATTATGAAAGAACAAATGAATGAGCAGCCTGGTCTCCCCCATGTGACCATCCACCTGAGAACCAGCCAGCTCCTTGCATGGTACTTGGCCTGGGGAAGCCTCGAATGTCTGTCGAATGAATGAATGATGCATGATGCTTTGCTGGCCATCTGTTTTGCTGCTTACACGGGATATTTGCACACTAATGAGAGGGAGGGCCCATGTGACACTTCTCACCGACTCTGGGGTGTGAGGGCAAGGCTGATCTTGCCCTGGCCCCACAGCCCCCTCGTGTGGAGAGGGGTGTGGGGCCCTGGTTCTCAGGCTCCAGCCCCGACTTCCTGTGCTGGCTTCTGGGTGGGAAGGGAGCAGTGAGAAAAGCCCCTTAAACAACACGGGCGTTCCAGGGTCTCCCACGCTGGGGTCCGCCTCCGCAGGCTGGGGAGGGGGCGCTGGGCCAGCTCCTCCCAGGCCACCTCCCTTCTCTCATTCATTCCCAAGGAGATCGTGGGAAGCTTGGAGGAAGCTGGCCACAGTTTGGGGTGAGCTATTTTTGGTAACAGGGTCTTTGGTCTCAGGCTCCAGGGGCCGAGGTGACTGGGAGGGAGCTGTTTGCGTTTCCTCTGGCCCCTTCTGCTCCTCCCTGCCTGGGCCCAGGGGACAGGGCCGCCTGGGGTGTGAACTTGCCTCTCCTCCCTGGGCCCAGGAAGCCTTCCTGCTGGCAGCTCCAGCACCGCGGGAGGGCGAGGAGGAGCACTTCTGTGCGTTCTCTGCTCTCCGGGGACTATTCCCTAGAGCCTGGCATCAGGCCCTCTCCCCAGCCCCTGGCACTCTCAGGAGGCAGCTGGGATGCTTGCTATCCCTTGATCTGTAGTAGGCCGGCTCTTGTATGTAGTGTCATTTGGTGCTCAGACAGCCCTGGGAAGTAGGCAGCCCAGGCAACACGCCCCATTCACAAGTGAGAAAAATGAGGTTCTGAGAGAGCGCAGGGGTCCCCAGAGGCTGGGGTTGGTGACCGGCAACTGAGTGCCTCCCAGTCTAGGAACCTGCAAGGACAAGGATGGGCTGCTGGCCTGGCACCGTCACTGTGGCAGGACAGCCCAACAGTCCCCTTTGGAGGAGGGAGACTGAGCACAAGCTTGGTGACCGGGTGGCCCTCTGGGTGCAGAGCTTTCCTCAGCCAAGGTGAGGCTGGGGTCCATCCTGTAGTGATACAGTCTTCTCTGTCCCCAGCTAGCCTCTGGGGGGCACCATCCTGGCCCTTCCTGCCCTCTGTAGGGCTCTCCGGCAGGTGTCCCCCCTGCAGGAGGACCTGGTGGCTCAGCACCATCTTTTGTGTCCTCCAGAGCACAGAGGCCCACAAGAACAGCAAGGATGGCTGGCTGGTGTGGACGGGCACCCAGGAGCACCTTGTGTCCAGTGGATTCAACCAGGTAGGGCTCCTCCCAGATGGGCGGGGTACCCACACCAAGAGGGTAGGAGTGAAGCCCAGGGGGAGGTGGGGGACGGCTAGCCAGCTCTAGGCTTGTCCATATACGGCCCTGTGTGCAGCTGGGTCTCAGAGCCCCAGGGGACCTCCAGCTGCTGAAAACTGGCAGATTCCATTTGCAATAGCTAAGCCTGACCCTGGGAACTGTGGCAGCCCCCCCCAAGGGACCAGAGTCCATGGAGGGAACCGCCCCTTGTCCCTTGTCACCTAAGGGTTCTTAAAGGGGCCGGACATGCAAACCCAAACCCTCCCTCCCTGCCATGACTCACCCCCCACCGCCACCCTCCGAGCTCTGCTCTGGGGCAGGTGCCCCTGTGTCAAGGCTGTTTCCTCAGGCATTGGGTTCCCGGGGATGGGCCCCTCTGAGCCCCTCTTGGCTCCCTCCCTGCAGATGCGTGAGCGTGAAGTGAAGCTCTGGGACACTCGGCACTTCTCCAGCGCCCTCACCTCCATCACCCTGGACACCTCACCCGGGTAGGAGCAGCTGGCATGTTGGGATGGATCGGTGGGGAGGGTCAAGGGCTAGATGGTGTCCTAAGTCCAGGTCTGTAATGGACACCATTGGGGAGGGCTCCAAATGTGCCCTGGCAAGGCCTCCTGCGGAGTGGAGGGGCCCAGTCCAGCTGGAACAGGCCTCACCTGGTTCAGGTCTTGTCAGTGAGGGGCTGAGCACCAAAGCGGTCACGGTGCCTGAGCTGGGCTGTGGGGTCGCCTGTTGACCTCATCTCATGTGGACCCTAGCCGCAGAGTGGGCCCTTGGCCGTGCAGGCCTCAGCCTGAGGGCTCACGTCGGCGTGTTTTGGCATTTGGGGGAAGGACTGTGACCTGGCAGACACATGGGTGGGAGACATGGACATGCCCTTGATTTTGCTGTGGCTGTTTCGGTGATGCCGAGGGTCGAAGAGACCAAAGCTTTGATAGGGTGGACGTGGTGGGGAGGTGGGGGGGACAGTCGGGCTGGTAGGCTTGCAGGCTTTATGGAAGCTCCTTAGCCCGGGCCACATGCCTGTCTCTGGTGGTTTTGGGGGGTGAGTGAGGGGGTGGGTGCACCTGGGTGGCTTGGGACTGCAAGTGCGCCTCATCTTTCCATCCTTATGGCAGTGTGTGCAGGAGGTTTGTGGGGTGCCGTGGGTCCAGGCCAAGCCAGTTCCATGCACGGGGGCCTAGGCTCACTGTGGCTTAGGCACAGGAGGCTCTCAGAGATGATTGCCTGTCACAGTGAGGAAACAAGGCGTAGGAGAGTGGGGGACCAGTCTGGCTGGGGTAGGAGGAGGCAGGGGCCCGGTTCCCTTTCAGAAGTCTCAGCCCTGCTCTCCCATGACTCTTGGAGGGGCTTGCTGCTCCCCAGGCAGAGATCTGTGAAGGTCAGAGCCAGGAGAAGGTCTTGGTCCCTTGGCTATCTATCCAGCCCCTTCCTCTTCCACTCATGACTGGGGAGACTGAGTCACAGAAGGGGGTGGTGACCTGTCCAAGCTCCAGGTGTGGCATGGACGTGTTTGGGAGCGGGGAAGTCTGATGCCATAAGAACTCTTGCCAAGTCACCCCCCACCTGAGAGCTCCCAGGGAAGGGGTAACAAGCGGCAGTGACCCTCCACTCCCACCCCCCTCTTAAAACCCAGGAAGAGGCTGGGGAGCTGGTGAGGCCCATTTTGCAGATGGGGAAGGCAAGGCTGAGTGAGATCCAGTGCCTTAGAACCTCACAGTGCAAGGCCTCTTCCTACTCTGGGCCCTGGGGTCCTGGTGACTGCCCCCCTGCACTGGAAGAATAAGAGCACCCAGGCCCTGAGGCTGCATTGGTATCTTAGCCTCCATGCCTCCCCGGGCCAGATATCTCCTTCCCTACAGGGCTCCCCAGCAGGAGGGAGCTGGACCAGCCAGGAAAAGGGACCCAGCACTAGCCATCAAGTCCTCCTCCACCCACCACTTCCTGCCTTCTAGGCTCCACCCCTGGCTCCTGATGGGTCCCCCTCCCCCGCAGAGCAGCCCCCACCCCTCCCCAGCATTGCCCCTGGAGGAGTTAACGATGCCCAGACCCCACGGTGCCACTGGCCAAGGCTGACCCTGTAATTACAGCGGTTAAGAATAGCTTCGCAGGGCCAGCAAGGCCTGGAATTTCTCAAATCACTCCCAGATGGGTGGCCAGGCCAGTGTCCCGCCCCCTCCTTCCCCCCACTCCTGGCCCCTGCCCTGCCAGGCCACACCCTTGGCAGAAGAGTGGGGACTCTCCGGCCCTCCGTGAAGCTGGTGGACCAGGGTAGTGGTGGCACATGCCCTGCCCCCTCAGGCTCCCTGGAGGGTTAGGCCTGCTGAGTGACTGGGACTGAAGATGTCCAGGCTGTCAAATGTGGGGATAGCCGTGGATTTCCAGTATACCCGCCCTCCTCTCTCCCACTCTCAGTTTCTTTTACAGCTTTTCCATCTCAATCTGAGCAAAGCAGTGTGTGTTCTTACAGGAGCTAGAGGGGGCCAGGGCTCAGGCACTCACCTCTCCCGGTCATCTCCTAGGAAGAGCCCAGGGCCCCCCCGCCTCCCAGGGGCCCCTGTCACAGCCCCCACCATCACATGTGGAGCATACCTCATCAAGAGGAGGGGAAGAGCAGGACATCAGGGGCCTATGTGTGAAGCCAAGCTCAAGCAGCAGGTCCCTCAGATGTGCCAGGGGTTGTGTTCAGTGCAGGGTGAAGGTGGGAAGGTAGGCAGCAGGGCCTGGCACTGAAGGAGCAGCTCACATTGTAGACTGGGAAATGTAAAAATGCCGCCTGCCTCAGTCCAGTGCTTCTGGATGGTGGAGTGGTCAGCTGTACCCATCGTCAGCCACAGGCAGGTGGGGATGTCTCTCCTCCGGTTACTTCAGAGGCAGCGGAGGCCAGAGAAGTCGATCCTCTGTTGAGAACACCCCAGCAGCCAGGCTGTGCAGGGTGGAGGCTGGGGTTCAGTTTCTGCTGCTTCCCACTGCGGAGCTTCTGCTGTTCACAGTGGCCCTGCCCCTCTCCTGGACGCCCACGTGGCTGGCCACCCCATCCTGGGCCAGGGAGCCCGTGTTGGGATCCTATCCCCGCCTGCGGTGAGCAAGCTGCCAGCTCACCTCTCCCAGGCTGTGGTTCTCTTCTGGAGAGGATTTGCTGGGCATTAGTGGGAGCGTGTGTAGCCCGTATGGCACAGGGCCTGTGGCAGCAAAAACCCAGCAGTCAGAATTGGCGTTTCCCTACATCTATCCCTGGACCCTGCCCCAGAGCCGTGGGCATTGTCCTGGGTAAGGGTTGTATCTTGGCTTGGTCTCCCACTCTGCCCCTGCCCCCGCCCCACCCCGTCATCCCCTAGCTCCTGATCTGCTGGGATACCCCAAATCCCTTTTCTGGGAGGGCTGGAGTAAGCGTTTAGCCCCTTTCTTTAGGTCCCACCTCCCCCCCTCACTCCCTGCCATCCCACTAGGCCAGGTTTGGCTTTGCAATGAAAACATTTATTCAGCAGCCACGCTGTGTTCAGCAGCGGCCCGTGGGCCCACAATGGCCCCTTTGACAGGGCTGCCGAGGGGGAGGGCAGGCCTCGCCATACTGCTCCCCTAATGGGACCCAGGCTCACAGGAAATCCACCTGGGCTGCCGCCGCTGCCTCAGGAAGAAGGGGCCCCACCCAGGCTCACTGCCACCATCCTCTGCTGCCCGACACGACCCACCGCCCACCTCCTCCCTTCCCATGCCAGAACCCTCAGCAGCCACTAATTGAATCCAGAGCCTCGCGTGGCTGGGCCTGACTCGGCGCTGACATCAACGCCCTGAGCCACAGGGCCTGCTCCCCAGACCTGACTGGGCTGCCTCCTTCCAGCCAGGGTGAGGCTGGTGAGGCTCAGGAGCCATGACCCACAGAGGAGACACAGGCTCGGGGCTTCGGGGAGGCTTGCTCAGCAGTCACAGCACCTCTCTGAGGCCTCAGGGCCCACTTTGCCTCCTGTCCGACGGTCATGGGAGAAGGTGCTGTGTATCCGTCCCTGTTCCCAAGCTTCCAGCACCCAGTCTGGGCCAGAACTGCACTCTACATCCTTGGCCCTGCCCCCCACACAGCCTGCGGCTTTCCTGGAAAACACTCCCACTTCCGGGGTTTCTGGAAAGCCTGGGCACATCCCAAATGCAGAGAGTAAAGGGGCATCACAGGGCTACCAGGCCTTCACAAGCCAGGCTCAGACCTTTTGTCCTGTCCCTGGGCCACCTGCCCCAAACAGCCCTGGCTGGGTCCCTTCACACTCACCAGAGGATTCCTGCCTTTCAGGATCCATGCTGCCCCTCCAAGGTGCCTTTCTGCAGCTGGAACAGGAGGCCGGGAGCAAGCTTTCCCAGCCCGAGCCCATGCGGAAGGGCATCAGGACTGCAGGCAGGGCTGGGCTGTGTGTCGTGCCGGGCCCCGGACACAGGCTCCTGTTGCAGTAGGCGCACTCCCTCCACAGAGGAAGGTAGGCGGTGAACTGCCTGTCAGGCCCTTCCCTGAGGAGGAGCCCTTGCAGACCCTCTCGGTCTTTCGGTCTTTATCTGCTACGAGCCCTCCCCAGCTTCACAGGGGCAGTACAGTTCCTGCTGGCTGACCACTGGGCCTGGGCAAGGTAAGGCTGCCCTCATGTTCCTCTCCTTCAAGGTTAGGAGCTGCCCAGCTCCCGTCTGGCTCCGGCCTGCATCCCAGTCTCAACAAGAGACTGAATCAGGCACCCCAGCTGAGGCTGGGCAGACACAGCCCAGGGCAGGATCCCGGGAGGGCAGGCCACCCTGGCACAGTCCTCAGCGGCAGCCCTCCCACCCTGGGGGTTCTGGCCTCCCGCTTACCTCCACACCCACCCAGGTACCCTGGGCCATGCCAGAGAAACACACTCATTTCATCTTTTATTTTTCTTACAAAAGGCCTTCATATCATTGTTTGTCTTACAAAAACCAAAGTCCTTGTCTCTGAGTTTGAAAAACATTTTCCCAGAATAAGTGGGAAAGAATCTCTTATAAATATATTTTTAAAAACCAAAGCAAAACATGTTCCTAAGCGTCTGTCTTTCCAGTTTCTTTTGTTCCTTTGCTCCTTGGGGCCGAGGCTGGGCCACATGCCCCATCCCCAGCCTTTCTCTCCCTCTGCTGTCTTTCTGGGGGCTTCCTTCACTGGCCCCCAGGATCTCCTGGGAGGGGGGCCTGGCAGCCCTGGGCCTGTGTTACCAGCACACGGCAGGGCCCACCCCACCCTTCCCCAGGGAAGGTGCACGTTGCAGAGAACCGGGCAGATGCCGTCCTCGTAGGCACTCAGGCATAGCGCCACCTTAGAGGTGGTCACCTGCGTCCCAGGATCTCACAGATGAGGAGACTGAGGGGCAGGATCTTGCTGTGGTCACACAGCCCTCACCTTGATGTGTCCTCTTTGTAGGGATCCGAGAACTTCCTTGGTCTGGCAGCAGGAGGGTGCTGGCGGGTCCAGCAGGGCTGAGAGCCTGGCCTGGCAGCCTGTCGCTTCCGGGCTTAGATGTAGGGCTTAGTGGGGAGGGGCCCCTGGGGGCTGGCCCCCGGGTAGCCCATGAGAGGCACCTCACACTCCGGCCCACTGGGTGGAGCTTCCCCACCGCCCTCAGTCGCCTTGGGGCCTGGCTCCAAGGGGGCCTTCACCCCCTCCAGCTCCAGGGGCCCAGTCCCTGGCCCCACTTGTCCTTTGCCGTGAGTGGCATCCGCTGCCGTCCGTCCCCGCCGCACACAGTAGGCTGCCCCCACGGCAGCCAGTGCGGCCAGGAGCACTGCAGCCAGGGCGGGAGCGATGAGGAGCGGCAGGTTGCCCTCCCGGGCCTGGGTGACAGGGGCATGGTTGGAGCGGACGGCTGGGGGTGTGCGGGCCTCCCCACAGGCCTCTTCGCCCTCGGGCACCCGCCCGGCCCCCAGAAGCCTGACGCAGATGGAGTAGGTGGCGTTGGGCCGCAGCTGGGTGACTGTGTACTCAGCAAGCGAAGCGGGCAGCCGCAGCGTCACCGGCCGCTTGTCGGGGCCTGACAGGTTACGGTAAGTGAGGCGGAGGCTCCTGAGCTGCGCGGTGCTGCCCTGCAGGTAGCGCTGCAGCCCCACGCGCAGGGAGGTGGGGCTCGCTGGCTCGATGCCAAGGGGCAGGGGCTGCGGCGGCTCCGGCGTGGCCGGGGCGGGGCTGGGCTGGGGCCCCTGCCTCACCCGGCTCTCGCAGTAGAGGCCCGTGAAGAGCTCAGGGCACAGGCACTCCAGGTGGCCGTGCACCCCCAGGTGACAGGTGCCCCCGTTGAGGCAGATGGACGCTGGGCAGTCCTGGGGCCTCGGGGGAGCTCCCAGAGTGGGTGGGGCGGCAGGCGGCAGGCTGGGGGCCTCCGTGGCAGGCTGCGTGGGGCTGAGCCAGGTGGGAGCTGGACTGGAAGGTGAGAGAGTTGGCCCCCAAGCCATGGGCTTTGTGGTGGGTGCCGTGGCTGTGGTGGTGGTGGCTGGGCAGCCAAAGTCAGCATATTCAAGGTCTAGGAGCAGCCGGCCAGCGTTCTTGGGTGGGAAGTGGCAGCGTGTCTCCTCCGGGCTGGCCAGTGCTACGCGGCTCTCCCGCACCCAAGGGCCAAACCAGCTGAGGGGACACACGCAGTTGAAGGGGTTGCGGGCGGCCGCCAGGAGCCGCAGGCGGGGGAAGAGGGTAGAGAGCTCGTGTGGGAGCGCCTGCAGGCTCAGGTTGCTCAGGTCCAGCTCTTGCAGGGCCACCAGGCCAGCCAGGCTCTCGGGCCGCAGCTGGGCAATGCGGGTGTTACCGGCTAGCCGCAGGCGTGTCAGTCCCCGGAGGCCCCGGATGGCCGGCGGGACTCGCTCCAGCTGGTTGTCGGACACATCCAGGTCGTGGAGGTTGCGTAAGCGGCCAAAGAGCCCCTCGTCCAGCCGCCGCAGTCCCAGGCCGGCCAGCCTCAGTGCCTCCACGTTGGCAGTGTCCAAGGTGCCAGGCTCCAGGGCCGGGAGGCTGTTGTGACTGAGGTCGAGCAGCAGCAGGCGCGGCAGGTGCAGCGGGGGCAGGGCCCGCAGCTCGTTGTCCTGCAGCTTGAGCTCCAGGAGGCTGTCTAGTGTGTCAAAGGCTCCGGGCTGGATGTGGCGGATGCGGTTCTTGCCCAGGTAGAGGCGCTCTAGGCGCCGCAGGCCGCGGAAGGTCTCGTTGGTGATCTCGCGCAGCCTGTTGGCAGTCAGGTCCAGGTTGCTGAGGTTGGCGAGTGGTTGGAAGACCCCGCCGGGCAGGCTGGCGAGCTGGTTCTGTGACAGGTCTAGGAGCTGCAGCCCTGGCAGGCTGGCAAAGCTGCCTGCATCGAGTGTGGTGATGCCGTTCTCGAAGACATAAAGGCTTGCTGTGTCAGGGGGCACGTCCCGGGGCACTGTGGTTCCCTGGCGGGCAGCACAGAAGACCGTCTGCGGCTGGTTGCACTGGCAGCCTGTCGGGCAGCACTGCACTCCGGGGCCTGGGGCCAGCAGCAGCAGCAGTAGTGGCGGCAGCATTGGGGGCAGAGGGATTCTGGGGTACATCTTCTGGGTCCTGGGAGCAGAGAAGTGGTAGAGACAGGAGACCATGAGTCAGGGACCCAGGGGACAGCCACGCCAGGAAGGACCAAGAAGGGAATTCCCAGCCCCCTTCGTCACTCCCTGCCCCCAAATCTGACAGCGCACAGTAGTTATGAGTCAGGTCCCCAGTGCCCTGGCCTCGTTCCTGCCCCGGCCCCATCAGTCTCTCACTGAGTGACTTTGAGCAGTCACATGACTTCGTTAGGCTATCAGTTGCTACTTCCTGCGCTGTCACCAGGGTTTAGTGGGCTGATGTGTGCACAGGGAGGCTGGCCCCCAAACACTCAGTGATCATGAAAATCCCCTTCTCCTTAACCCCAGCCCTCTTGCCTCTGCGGCTCAGGGAGAACACGTGGTCAGAAAGCATCAGGCTCTGTGCCCTCCCTGCAGTTCCAGCCCCACCCCTCCTCCCCCCCTTGCCTCTGCTGAGGTGGACAGGCCAGGAGGGAGCGTGGTGGGTCCTAGAGCGGCAGCCCCTCCCCACAGCGTCTGGGAGAGAAGGGGCGGGCAGCCAGCGCGTAAGCAGAGAAGCTGACTGCCCCGTGCCGCTGGCCCCTGCCGCCACGCTCTGTGTCCTCCAAGTGAGAGAGACTGCGGCGGGAAGACTTCACACGGAAACTATGGGATCGGTGTTTTTCCACTTATGAAGTCAGACCTGCCCCATATGGGAGCTGAGGGCCCGCCAGGACTTGGCCAGGGTGGGGGACGCTCCTACGGGAGGGGGCAGAGGAGGGCCTAAGCCCTTGGCAGGTGTCCCCTGGTCTTCAGATCTCTCATCTCTGAGGTGTGATGACAGATCTAAAGGTGGGGGTCCTGGCCTCCCCAGACTGACCCGGGGCAGGTGGAGGGACACTGGTTGCGGGGTGGCCCCAGAAGCAGGGCTGGGCCTAGAAACATTCTGCAGATTGGTTTGTCTGCTGTTTCTTGGGGTGTGCTCTGGCCTGAGCACTGAGAATGAGGAGCGGCAGGCACACTCCTTCCCCTTGTTGGCACACTGAGCATTTATGGTCCCCTCGCATGGCACCCCCAGCAGCCACAGCAGGTGGAAACTATTCTCATTGCTCCCAGATGATAGGAGAGAGGGGGGCTCCAGGAGGTGCAGTGATTTGCCGCCCCACTGCCGGGAAATCTGAGCCGGAGCCCAGGTCCTTAACCACGTCCAGGTGCAGCTAGGCCTGCAGTCCATGATGGTCCTCTCCTCCTGATGTGGGGCCCAGTCCTGCCCGGGGCGGGGTGGGGGGTGCTCCCTCTGCTGTTCTGGGCCCCAGCTCGTAGTTGGAACTGCTCAAGACAGAATGGGGCCACAGCACGGGCCCCCCTTCACTCAGGTTCCTGTGAGGAGCCCAGGGGCCACCCTAGCAGCAGTCCCCACTCTCTGGGCCCCTAGAGTCCCTGAGAGGCCAGCACTCCTCCCCTCCAGGCGCCTTCTGCTCACACAAGGGCCTTTTGTGCTGGGCCTCAGCCTCCCCTTCCCCCATGCCTGCCAGCCATCAGGCCATGGCAGGTAACGTGCCCCCCACCCCAATCCAGCCTGTGTTCTGCCCTGCTGCCCTCCGTCGGGCTCCTCCCCCAGGAACATGTGCTCCAGCAATGTGAGGCAGAAGAGGGGGGGCAGGTGGTCCCAGGACAGACTAGACAAGTCACTGGGGAGACCAGCTCTAGGTAAAGGCCTGCTACCCAGGTTGGGCCCGCCCAGGCCCGGCCTGCCTGCAGGGTCCCCTGTGCCAGAGAAGAGGGGCTATCAGCCTCTGCGCCCCTAGTTAACACCGATGACCACCTTTCACAGGCCAGCCAGGGAGGCCTTCCTCGACCTCCAGCTGGTGCCCCTTCCCTGGCTGTCTAAGGTCCTGGCTCTACCATCCCCACCCCGAGGGGAGACCCTGCCTGCTCCCGTGTGTCCCAGAGCATGCCTAGCTCACCTTTGCCAAGTGAGTGCTGGGGCAGGGCCTCGTGCTGAACCTCAGATGACGCTTGGACCAGAACCTGGAAGGCTTTGTGCCCCTGCTGGCCCTGCCGGCACCGTCCCGAGGGGGCTGCGTGCACCGCACCCAGCCTCCTCCCCGGAGTGGACCCGTTCCACCCTCACTGACTCAGAAGGCCGTGGGTGTGGCCTGGCCTCCAGATGTGGGCTGTGTGCGACCCCCACCCCCCACATCCACGTGTGGGGTGAGCCGCTTCCCCCTGAATCAGCCCTCCCCGTGGGGCCGGCAGGGTCAGGAAGGGAGCAGCCAGGCTCCAGGATGGGAGGGGACCCTACACGTGGCCACCCCTGTGGCTTCAGCTCCCTCTGGGTTTTGTATAAGGTCGTAGTTAAGAGCTCATGCTCCAGTCAGGCAACCTGGGCCAGGGGCATCCCAGCCATGAGGCCATAGACTGCGTTTTTTCTCTCAGAGCCTCTGTTTCTCCACTGTCTGCCCAGGCGTTACAGGCAGCACCTCCTACGACTGGAAGCGCTTAAACACAGAGCAGCCGGGCGTGGCCCCTGGGGGCCTGGGGTGCATGCTGGAGGGTGTTCCCCAGTCTACACGGAGGAGGCATCAGCCTGGGCTCTGGGCTTCACTCCAGAGTCTGTTGGCCCTTTAATCAATAAAGTCATCACGGGGGAGGGAGGCAGAGACGCTCGCTGTAGGTCCGTCTAGCCATAGAGTGGCAGTTTGGCCGAGTTGGTGGGGAGCAGGGGCTGGGCCACAAGAGCAATCGGCATCTTGGGCTGGGAAGACCCCAGCAGGCAGCAGCTAGGATGTAGAGCCCTGCTCCACCTGCCCAGTGAGGAGTCAGCATGGGGGCTTTGGGAAATGGGAAGGTGGGTGCTGGCGGCTCTGGGGGCTCCGCTGTGGGCTGTCCTGGCACCAAGAGGAGACCACAGAGTCCCCAGAAGGGACCCAGAAGGTGAAGACTGACCATGGAGGGGGTGGGCAGTAGAGCTACAGGAGATAGAGACCTGAGTGTAGGCCCAAGTTCAGCCCCTAAGTAGCTTCCCAAGTCCCTGTTCACTTCTGGGCCTCGTTTTCACCCCAGCCCTGCCTCACTCTCTGGAGTTGTTCTGAGCACCCAGAGTTGTAGTTGTGTGTTGTTCTGTTTGTTTTTAAATGGGGAAGTTCTTTTAACAAGTTCTGGGAGTGATTCTGCCTGTCTGGGCTCGTTCTGGTGTGTGTGTGCTTTGGGGGTGGGGTCTCTCATGGGAGGTCACGGCTTTCCTGGCCATTACAATTCCAGCAGCTCTGAAGGACCAGGGGCCTGGGCTTTGATATCTGATCTGCTGACCCAAGGCAGGGAGGTAGGACCTTTCCCTCTGCAGAGGGTGGGGGGAGACTTTTGGAGGCAGCCCTGAGGCTTTGGGGGGTGGGGTGGGAGGAGGGCAAAGGGTCCAGGTCTCTTCTCTTAAACCTGGACTCTGCAGACTTGCCTTGACCTGGCCCCACCGTGGTGTGATGGGAAGAAGCAGGAAACAGAGGCCCAAGCTCTTGCTGCTGGCCTTGCTGCCCTCCAGGGGACAGTTGCTGGGATGGGGCTTTAAGGTCCCACTGTCCGCAGTCCCAGCCTAGCTGTATGAGAGCCTGGCCATGGCCCTTTACTTCCCTTCTCATCTGTGAAGGCGGGGAGTTGGGAGGGGTCCTGGTTATAGCGCCTCATTGTCAGGGCTGTTTAGTTTGTTCTTGGAGCGCATGCTAAGTGCTCAGTAAACATTTGTTACTGAAGGTGTTACCCATAAAACCTGAGCCCTGCCTTCTGCACATACAGGGTGAGGATGCCATGGTGTGAGGGGGGTTTTGTGCCACTTTCAGCACAGACAGGAGGTCCCTTGGGTCCAGGGGAGGCTTCCATGCAAAGGCTGCCCTCTTTCCTCCACCCTTGGGTGTGGGAGAGTAGGAATTGGAGAAAGCCGACTGATGAGGGGTGTATTTAGTTCTGGCAGTGGGTGGGGGAATGAGCTGACCTTTGGCCAGCCCCCCTTCAGCCTATGACCTGGAGGTGGGGAAAGGGAGCAGAGGGAGGAGCTCTCAGGGGGATCCTGGTGCCCCCACCCACTTATGAGTGTAGGGGACACCTGGAGGCACCCACTCACACACAGGCACTGGGTCAGGCAGGGACTGGTGAGTGGGTGGAACCCAGGCATTTGTGTGACCACATCAGACCTTAGGCTGCTCATCTCACTGCTCCTGGGGAAGGCCACAAGGCTGGTGAGGGAATAGGGTTGGACAGATGAACAGATGAGGCCAGCACAGCCCCTTCCTGTGCCAGACACTGCAGAGTGGGCACAGGGGTCAGGTGCTGCAGGTCTGACCCTGAGACCCTGAGACTCTGGGCCTCTGGCTCCCAGTGCTTCCCGCCCGCACCCGCCCCCCCCCCCCCCCAGGCTAAGTACTGCTGGCCAGGCCTGGCAGCAGCCCAGCCCAGGAGTCTGCCAACCCCCCAGGCAGGCGGGGACCATGCCGGCGGCCAGGACGGCTGGCTCCGGTTTCGCTGACGTGTCTGAGGAGGCTCAGAGCCTGGGCTGGGTCCGCCTATCTCCCCATCCCTGGGGCACAGCAAAGCTGAGAGGTCAGAATCTCTGTCCTAGGCCCTCAGGGGAAGGGGCTGAGGTGGGGCTGGGGGCCTTAGTCAGACCCTGTGATGAAGCTGGGAGTCCTTACTAGTCTCCGCCTCTCTGCCTTACTCTGTGTACCTCCCCAGCCAGCTCTGCTCATTCTACAGATGAGGCCCAGACACCACTTCATGACCCCATCCAGTTTCCTTCCCTTTCTGGGTTTCTGTTTCCCACCTATAACCCAGAGGTTTCTCAACCCCAGCTGCACATCAGAATCATCTGGGAAGCTTTGGAAAGTTCCTGATGCCCTCCGCCACCACCACTACCACCCCTACCCCTAACTTGGGGCAATTAAATGAGAACTTCTGGGATAAGGCCCCGGCAGAGTTGTGTAGGAGAGGCTCCTTGGGTGAGTCGCCCCTACAGACATTGGGGCAGAAGGTTGCAAAGGGGGACAGTCTGGATGTCAGTCTTCTCTCCCTGTCTGGGAAGGGGTGTGGATCCCCAACAAATGTGGCAGGTGTGGCTGGCTGGCAGCGCTAGAAGAGCAGGAGCTGGGCCCTCCTCCCCACTGCCCCCACTCCTCCAAGGCA
This sequence comes from Panthera tigris, assembly GCF_018350195.1. Classification (NCBI taxonomy): domain Eukaryota; kingdom Metazoa; phylum Chordata; class Mammalia; order Carnivora; family Felidae; genus Panthera; species Panthera tigris. The sequence continues at coordinate 37,756,466 of NC_056675.1, forward strand.
GGAGCTGCCTGGCCCCAAGTGGCTGCCTTCTTTGGCACCATGGATGACTTGGCAGCTACCAGACCTGTCAGCCCAGGGCTGGGAGACCAGTGACTAAAGCCATTCTGCTCAAGTGGGCCCTCAGGGCGGCGAGATATGTCATTTCAGTCAGGAGAGGTGCCACTCTGTTGGGAGAGGACACCTGCTGCCCCAGAAGCTATTTGGTGGCTGCAGCCCAACTAGAAATAGGCCAGTCCAGATGCTACCATCCGCACACGCAGGTGTGATGCCACGGGGGCTGGGCCCAGTCAGACGCAGGGCTGCCTTGCTGCCCTGTCCCCACCCAGGGCCAAGCATTCATCAAGGAAGGCCCTAACCCTGCAATTAACCCTGAATTTGCCAGAGGAAGACCTTAGTCACCAAGGGAGGTCACCAGCCCAAGCCAGCTGGGCCCAGGTTGTCTGGGGCCTAGGCAGGGACTGAGAAGTAAGTGGCCCTAGAGGGGTCTTGCCCTTCTCATTTGCCATGCCCAGGGTACTCAGTTTCCCTGTGGCAGAAATGGCCTTTTCTGGGGTCCACGAGTGGCTCAGGGGAGCCACAACCTGGTCCCCTGTGCCTGGGTCTCTCAATTCTTACTGCTGCCCGTCCAGGCCCAGGGCCAGTAGGGGCCCCAGTGACTGCCCCAGCCCCAGCCCCTTCTCAGTGCAAGCCAGTTCTCTCCTCCCTCTTTAATTAAATCTCTCAGGCAGCCGCGGAGGAATGTCAGAGCCTTATTGCATTCCCCTGGAGGAGACTGGTTGGGGGACCATCCCCAACCTGGAGAACTGGCCCCTTGCCTGCCTCTACCCTCCAAAACCAAGGTGGCTCAAGGAAGCCTGCTTCAGCCTCCTCATACCCAGAGAGGCTGGAATGAGGAAAAGTGGGGGAGGCTTGAGGGCCTGGCCGGCCAGGCGGACCAGCCAGCTGAGGGAAAGCAATCCGGCTGACTCTGGAATGTGGAAACCGATAAAAGGAAGAAGGCTGAGCCCCTGTCCGCCTGTGGTGCACTCAGACTCCCGCAGCACCCTTGCCCGCCCCCAAACACAGCCCTGTTCCAGTCACGCGCGCGCAGACACATGCCCACGCCAGACACACGCCCATTGGGCTGTGCTCTGACACACACACGCGCGCGCGCGCGCACACACACACACACACACACACACACACACACACACACACACCCTCCCCCTTCTCCAAGAAATCTTGCAAATTCCACAGCAGTGAGGGGAGCTGGTTTTCTTGGCAGTGCAGAGCCTTGGGCTCCCTGGCTCAGGGAGGGACTCTTAAGGGGAGCTGAGGGGGGCTTATAGGAGGGGTCACTAACCGGGTTAGGTGGCACTGTTGCCCTTTCCAAGAGCTCAGGGCCTCCCAATGGTCAGGGATGCTTCTGTGGGACAGACTCACCCTAGCCTTCTCTCTGGTCCCCAAGGGGGCTGGCTGGCTGGCCTGCTGAGGTGGGAGCTACCTCCTGGGCCCACCTGAGACCCCATTTTCCTTTTCCCAGGAGCTGCCCAGCTCAGGGATGGGGTTCACTTATAAGACCCCATGGGGACTCAACTATCTTTACGTGGGACTTGTTCCAGCCCCCCCAAGGCATTAGTAGGGGTGTCAGGAATGGGAGTCAAGAGACTGTGGACCCGTCTCCTGCCCAGGGCATCTCCATGCCTGCCGGAGGAGGCTTCCTAAGGAGAGCACGGGTCTGGCTTTTTGTGTTCAATCCCTCCTCCCCCACTTCCAGAGTGTGGAGAAAGCAAATGCCCTGGACAGCAACCCCCCACTGACCCCATCTGACCCTCTGGACCCACAGGTCTCAGGGTAGCTGTTTCAGTCTGCAACTGGGGGAGGTGGGGACAGGCAGTGCCCAGGCCCCCAGCCTGGCACGTGTGTGCTCATCCCCCCTCCCTGGGCCAGATAATGGTCTGGAGGGAATCCAGCTGGGCTGCTCATTACCAGAGCCCTCTTCCTGCCTCTGACACTCTGTTTACAGAAGCTCTGGGGGCTGAGTCCCCTGGGAGAAGACAGCCAGCCCAGGGGACTGCTCTCCCATCCCCCCACCCGCCTGCTTTATCCCTTTTGGGCCTTGCCAACAGCTGGGCCCATGCTGGACTTCGCTACCCTCTGAGTCAGTTCAAATGGACCGCACTTGGAGGGCACCCACCTAGCTACCCTTCTATGCTCCCAACACTCAAAGTCCAGCTGACTGGGAAGGAACCTTTAAATTTTAGTACAGTTACCCAGCCCCAGAAGCTTTAGGCCTGGAGAAGAGGGCTCTGCGTCCTGGTGCCTCTTCCAGAACCTCACCTGCCTTTGCCAAAAGGCAAGCGGGGGGGGGGACACTGGGACCCTCAGGGCCATTTCCTCCTTCCCACCTTTCAGACTCCACCCCTGGGCCCCAGCAGGAGAGGCAGTCAGTGACCCTGGTGTGGTAATCTTTAACGAATGGGGGCAAGGCAGAATGGTTGGCACCAATTGCCTGGCCTGCCAGTGACCACAGGGGACCTCAGCAGCCCTCAGGCCCCAGAGCTGCCAGCCCAGGGACACAAAGGACTAAGCTGGCTCCAGGCCATTGGGTTCATAGCCCAAGCAGAGCCCTGTCCATGGCAGAGGCAGAGACAGAACACCCTAATATCTGGAAAATGAAGGGTCCGAGCCAGCCAAGGTCTGTCCCTCGTGACCCATGGGGCGTCAAATACCTCGTAGCCACCCCCGACTCCTCCTCAGGGTTGCATGCCTATTGGCCCCCTGCTCTGCCCTGGGTGACAAGGGTCCTCAATACCCAGGCGGCCGATCTGCCCAGATCTGCACAGGGGCACGGAGGGCTCCAGGCCCAGAACCAGAGTGTCCCACTCCAGGAGGTAAAAGTAACTCAAGACTATGGCTTGGCTATCCCCTCAAAGGGGTTTGATTCATAAAACTGGTCATGCCGGAGGGCCCAGCCGTGGGAGGAGGAAGCGAGGGAGGGGGTGTTTATTTTGTCTGCTCGCAGCCCTGCCGGCTACTGGCCCGTGAGCCTTGTGCGCGCGCGCGGGTGCGCGCGCGGCCGTGGGGTTGTCCGGGACTACAGGAGGAGGGGTCGACTCGGGCGCGGGCAGGGGGTGCACGGGGCCCGCCCGCCCTGCGCCCGGGTGATCGTGCGGGGCTGGGGTCCAGGTGTCGGTCCTGAGTGCGTGTGCGCGCGATAGGGGGGGTTCGCGCGCGTGATCAGCGCGTTGCACAGCCCGCCCCCTAGCGCCCCCCCGTCTCCGCCCGCAGCGCCCCAGCCCGGCAGACACTCACCGGGCGGCGGCGGCGGCGGGAGCCGGGCGGGGTGGGCCGGCCGGCCTGGAAGCGTCCTTGGTTCCAGGGTCCCGAGGCAGCAGCGTCGGTGTCTCCCCGCCCGGGGTTTGGGCTGCGGAGTCGGCTGGCTAGGAGGCGGGTCGCTCTTTAAGGGCCGGGGGCGGGGCCGCTCCCCATGGGGCGGGGCGGGGCGGGGCCGACAGAGACCCGCCTCCTCTCTCCGCTGAAGGGGTCGTTCCGCCGGGCAACCTAATACTCCACCTCCTGACCGAGGGAATCAGGAGTCCCGCGCTCCAGTCTGGTCTGCCACTAGTTCGCCATACAACCCTGGGCGGGCCCCTGTTTTTCGTGTGAAAAAGAAGAGAATATCGAGGCCAAGAGTCCCAAACCCGGATGCCTGTGACACAACAGGCAGGTGATATAAGGGTAATACAAACTTGAGGACTGACCCCAGAGTTTGTGGGGACCTGGAGAGGCCGGAGTGGGTGGGTGAGGGTTGGTGTAAGGGCTCAACCCCTATGACCTGCTCCAGTCTGTGAGAGTTGCAGGTTTTTCAACAGAAACTGCGAATCTGTTTTTTGGTTTTTTTCTTGTTTTTTGTTTGTTTTTTTGTTTGTTTGTTTTTTTTTTTTTTGAGGTGAAATCTGTCAATGTGTTACTGTTGGTAGCTAATCCCAATTTCAAAAACTTTTGGGCAGGCCACAGAGAGCCCTCTGAGAGCCTCTTAAGTACAATCTCTAATGCCAAATCTGAGTTTGGGGGTGCTTTTAGCCATGAGGGCTTTCAGGGAGGTGAGCATCCCTGGACCACATTCTCCACATTTTAGATGAAGGGACTGAGACACAGGAAGGGAAGTGACCGTCTGCCCAAGGCCCCACTTTTACCATTGTGCTGGACGGGGTGGGATGAACTGGGAGGTTGGGCCTCACGCTCAGTGAGTGGGGCCTGGGTGCAGCTGATGGTGGCCCTTGACAGGCAGGAGGGGTGGGTGCCAGGGACTGGACTAGTCCAGAAAAACTCCCTGCCTTGGAGTATTCCAGGAAAATGCTCTGCCCTCTTGCTCCATGTTTGTGGTCAGAATCATGCCTCAGAGCCTTTGGGGACCAGCTCAGCTGCCAGCTTCCAGAGGCTTTGGGGTACCCGCCATCCCCTCCAGCCTGGCCTGTATTGCATGCTTGTCTTGGTATGGAGATGTGGGGCATGACTTGTGAACCTCTGCTCCTGGGCCGGTGCTGGATCTCTGGTGTGTTTCGTTTGGCTGGTTTGGGACTTTTTAAAACTTTGAAGCCATTGCCAACATTGAAAAATCCGGTGGTTTCACATCAAAACGGGACTTCCCAGCTTGCCCTTCAGTAGGAACTCTGGGCCAGGGCCGAGGAGTAGCTGCCCCCTCTGATGGAAGCCGAGGCTCACTGGCCACCCCTGTCCCCACAACTCCCAGGTGTCTTCCACCAGGAGCACTCCACCCGCTCACATTCCTGAAGCATTTGAGTTTGCAGTGGGTACTGTGTGGCTTCGGTGAGATGGCCCTGTGTTCCCTAGAGCCCTCAGGAGGGTCCACAGATGCCCCTGGGGGGTGGTGCTGCAACCTAACCCTCCCTAAGGAACAGGACTTTGTGACAGGCCCCCAAGCTTCTCACCTCCCTGTCCAGTTGTTGCTGATGGAGAGAGCCCACACACCTACCTAAAGGGTGCATCCCTTACCCCAGTGCTGGGCCTGGGCTTACACATGCCATGCTACTACTCACGCAGAGGTTCACAGGCAGCTTCCAGGGGACCCCTTCCCCAGTTTTTCCATTCTCCCCTCATATGGCATCAAGGTACCCCTCCCCTTGCCCCGCTTAGAACCTGGTTCTAATGGAGTGTGGGGCTAGGCTTGGTCCAAGGGGGTCTTGGCTGCCCAGCCTGGGTGACACGGGCAGATCCAGGAGATCTGGACTACTTTGGACCAGTGGTGATGCCAGGATGTCTAGGTTGGTGGGTCTGAAGGGGAGAGATGCACTGCCAGGGAGAGCCGGAGAACTCTTAAAGCAGCTTTTCCTGGCAGGCAGTACTTCCTGTGCTAATTGCAGGAATATTAGGAAAGCTGATGAGATTATCAGGCACCAACCTCTCCCTCATGTGACCTGGTATCTGGATCTTCTGGGACTTGGGCCTGGAAGTAGGGGCCCACTCTAGGCTGTAGACCTTCTATGACTTTGGGTCTGGGGCAGACCCCTGGACCTGGGCCAGAGCCCTTTCCAGTGGCCAGCCCAGATGCCAGCCCTGCCCCATACCGTGACAGCGGGAGAGGTGCCAACTCTTACCACCTTTGGTGGCCCTCTGCCAGGCCGGAACTATGTTCTGCATTCCAGACCCAGACCTGGCTTGGATCTCTTCACAAGGCCAGGGGTCAGGCCCGTGCCAGCTGTTGGCCAACCCTTGGGGCTGGGTGCCATGACCCCATTTCCTGCCCTGTGCCCGTGGACGGCTCTGCCTGAGGCAAGGAAGACTGGCCTGACCTGTTGGGGGAGCCAGCCCTGCCCTCCTTGACTTCCTGCCCCCGCGCCCCCCCAGCACCTGAGTCAGTGGGCTGGCCCGTTGGGGCTGACGGGGTGAGGGTGCAGGGAGGCCAGGTGGAGCATCTCGAGGAGGTCGGTGTGGAGCACGGATGAGCCGTCTGTGCCACTCACAGGCCCGTTCCCCAGTTCCTGCTAAGGTGACAGGGGCGGGGTGCCTCAGGAGTCCCTCCGTCCCAATTGCTCTCTGACGGTGCGTGGAGCCCATCATTCTCATTTCTGCCCTCTCCTGTCCATCTCCACGTGGTGGTCTCTGTCCTGTCCCCCTTCGCTTGAGACATGCCATCAGCTTCTTGTTGCTTGTCCATTGGAGGGAGGCAAGATTCCCCTCCTCAGGTACCAGGCCGCATTCTGTCTGGCCCCAACCCACCCCATCCTGAGGCTCAGCCCCTCACCATCACTGCCCAAGCCATCAGCCACATCGTCCTTTGCCCTGTTCCTTACGCCGTGAAGACCGTGCATCTGCCTACCACACCTGCAGGGCCTTTGCACATGCTGTTCTTTCTACTTGGAACCCTCCCCGCTTGGTTGATTCCTCCTTACCCTTTGGGGCATATGGAACACCCCCCTCCCCTGTGGCCAGGGTCTGGTATCCCGGCTCCCTGCTGGCTGTCCTCAGGGAACTTTGCCTTCACGTGTTTTGTGTGTTGGGGGGAGAGGGAGCTGCATCTGCCTCTCAGGCCAAGCTGTGAGCAACTTGAGGACAGAGATGGGGTCTTTTGCACTCGCTTCTGGTCACACCTGCAGGCTGAGCCAAGGGCTGGGCATGGATAATTTGACAAGGGAATGAATGGGAATGGATGAGTGAGTGAATGAATGAAAGTCTTGTTGGGGCTGCTGAAGGGACTTGCTTCCATCCCCACTGGAGCCAGCATCAGCATGGAGGGCCATCCTAGGTCACACACCCACCTTGTCCCCCTGCCCACCTGCTCCCCCACAGAGAAGGCAATAGACCAGGTCAAGAAAGACAGTTCTGAGCCCAGCTCACCCTACCGGCTCAAGGTAATTAGAGCCCTTGTTACTCACAGGTGACCAGCCCAGAGCACTCCAGGAAGCCTTGGAGACACCCACGGCCCCACCCAGTTTCCCAGCCCACTCTGTGGCTCCCAGCAGGGTGGGGAGGGGGGTGGGCAGCTGGCCAGAAGGGGACAGACGGGTGGGGTGGGGGAGCTTTGTTGCCTGGGTGAGGGTTGGATGCAGCTGCCACAGCTGGTGACCTCTGACCACTGGAACCATGATGAGGAAGGGGCTCTGTCTGAGGGTGAGTGGCAGCATTGGAGTGAGAGTCCAGGACTTCGGGTCCAGGGACATGAAACTAAAACCAAGAGAAGAAACAAATGGATGAAGGCACCTGTCAGAGTTCTCTTGGACAGTGACAGCCCATTGGCCACAAAGTGGCAGGGACGCTGGGGTGTATATTCCCAGCCACTGCCCCCTCCACGCAGAGCCCCACCTCAGGAACAGAGTGGGGACAGCAGGGATGCACTGTGGTGAAGGAGGCCCTGCTCCCAGCCCTTGGCTTAGGCTTGGGCACAGGGGCTCGAAGTCATGCCAAGGGAGGTTCTGAGTCTCTAAGATGTCATCAGGAGCCTGGGATAACTGAGGAGGTGGCCCCCAAACCTTTGTGCAGGCCTGGTGCGCCCAGGCCAACTGCACTGGGAAGGGTGTAGGTAGTCCCCGGTTCTAGCACGCCTACTCCTCTTCCCTGGGAACTCTGGCCTGATGCCCAGGTTGGCCAAGGTGGGAGCAGAGACAGAACGTATGTGGTGAGCCAGGGATGGAGCTTGGGACTGAGGTGTGGAAAGAGGGGCCTGCTCCCTTATGCCCAGGGTCCATACAAGTCCTGGGATGAAAAGGGTGGGCAGATGGAGGGTGGGCAGGGCAGGAAGGTCTCGGACATGGGGATGTGCTTGGCCTGTAGTCAGCACAAGGAGAGAAGAGTAGCCGGGACAGGCTAGATGCAGCTAGAGGGGCCGTCTCAATCCTAGCCAGTGTGGTGTGTGGCCTGAGCCCCTGTCTGGGGTCACGAGGCCCGCCCCCCCCCCCCAGCTGCCCCTCAGGCACAGTGGCTGGCCGCATCCTGCCTACCAGCCCTCTCTCTTAGGTCTCTGATGCCTCTCCTGGACCCAGACACCGGGCTCCTGGTCCTGGCAGGAAAGGTAAGTGAGAAGCTGGAGTGCCCATCCACATCAGCCCCCCAGGGCGGCCAGGCCAGGCCCCAACCTTCGACCTAGCTGGCCTGCTGGGAGATAGCAGGATGCCCTCCACCTCTGCCAGGCTAAGTGGCCTTCAGGTTGGCGTGACCGTAATTCCCAAGAATGTCAGCTTTGTGGACAAGGCCAACAATCAAGCAGTGTTAGCTCACAGCGGGCGCTCTGTAAGCCCCGAAGCCGCCCTGTTCTTACTCCGTGTGCAGTGAAGTCTACCGAGGAACTCAGCCCAGAGCGCGGGGGTGGGAGCCGGTGTCTGATCTGGAGCACATGCCAGGCCACCAGGGCGCAGGTGGCGAGTGGCGCTCAATCTGGGCTCCTTTCAGGGTGATAGTCAGTTGTATTGCTACGAGGTGACCCCGCAGCAGCCAGCGCTGAGCCCAGGTAAGCCCTGTTCCCTCCTCCCCGTCCCCCTGCCTTCCCTCCCCCACCTCCCTGACTCTCTTCCCATGCTCCCCACCCCCGCATCTCCCCACCTGTCTTCCCATGCTGTCCCCCACAGTGACGCAGTGCCTCCTTGAGAGTGTGCTGAGGGGCGCGGCTCTTGTGCCCCGGCGGGCACTGGCTGTCATGGGCTGTGAGGTGCTCCGTGTCCTGCAGCTGAGCGACACGGCCATCGTGCCTGTCAGCTACCACGTGCCTCGCAAGGTGAGGGGGACCTGGGTGAGGGGCTGGGAAGGTCTAGGGGGCCTAGACCTGACTGGCCACGTACGTCCTCATCTGCCAACAGGCTGTGGAGTTCCATGAGGACCTGTTCCCGGACACCGCAGGCTGCATCCCTGCCTCCGACCCCCATGCCTGGTGGGTGGGGAGCAACCAGCAGGTAGGGGCCCTCACCCTTGCCCCCCAGCTTGGCTGGCCACTCCCAGCCTTCACCTGCCCCACGCACGACCCCACAGTCCAGCTGTATGAACTCAGCTGCCCTGTGTCTCCCTCCTTGTCCCTATCCCCTGCCTGGGACACCACGTTCTTCCCTCAGGTGCAGAAGGTTAGCCTCCACCCAGCTCGGCGGCCCCACCTCAGCTTCACTTCCTGCCTGGTGCCCCCTGCGGAGCCCTCCCCGGACCAGGCCCAGCCTGCAGACACTCCTGCAGGTGATGCGGATCCCAGCGTGAGTGCCAGGGCGGTCTTCCTTTCCTCTCCATCCTGCCACCATCCTGGTGCCTAAGTCAAAGCTGCCAAGTGTGTTCGCCTGCCTGAGGGTCTCTGAGCCTTTTGTAGTCATCATCAAGCATAACAGAGACAGAAACATGTGAAGCACAAACAAAGAACTTCATGCTGTTCTCCAAATTGAGCAAACACTTAAAACGCCAGACTTTCACAGAAAAATCTAGGTTTCTGGTTTCTCTTGAAGTACTGGCAGATGTTAACCATACGGGGCCTGCCTGTTCTCCTACCAAGCCAGGAGTTGGCAGCTGCCACCCACTGTCCCCACCGTCTGAAGTTTAGCTTGCCCTGCATGTCCCATAGCCTGGGAGGTGGGGCCCAGAGTGATGACCCCAGTGCCCCTTTCTCTCTGGCCAAGAAACTGGGGGCCTGCTGGCTGACCCAGGGTGTTTCTCCCCCAGGAGGGCTTCTCTTCCCCTCTCAGCTCGCTGACCTCCCCCTCCACACCCTCCAGCCTGGGGCCCTCGCTCTCTAGCACCAGTGGTATCGGCACCAGCCCCAGCCAGAGATCCCTACAGAGCCTGCTGGGTAAGTGCATCAGGGCAGGAGCTAACCCAGTCTACATCTGCTCCCCTCCTGGTGGGGTCACCTGTCCTTGTGGGATGGAGTAAGTCTGCAGTAAGAGGGCAGCCTGGATGTTCTCTGGAGGCCTGGGCACAGGTCGTGCACCATCCTGCTATGATGTGAACAGGCAGGCCGGTGGGCAGGGCATTCTCATGTGGCTCCGTCCCTGCCGCCTGCCAGGCCCCAGTTCCAAGTTCCGCCATGCTCAGGGCACCGTCCTGCACCGAGACAGCCACATCACCAACCTCAAGGGGCTCAACCTCACCACGCCTGGCGAGAGCGATGGATTCTGTGCCAACCGGCTTCGTGTGGCTGTGCCCTTGCTCAGCAGTGGCGGGCAGGTGGCTGTGCTCGAGGTGAGAGACCCCACTCACATGGTGCCCTCCCAGGGCCTGGCAGGAAATTAAGGGCATTGGGTACCCACACCAGCTCACACTCTCTGAGCACAAACTATGTGCCAGGCACCTGCCAGCATCCCCTTTGATCCTCCCAGCTGTCCTGCGGGGATACCACTCTTATCCCCATTTTACAGATGGATGAAAGCAGTGAGGCACAGAGAGGCTTAGTGACCTGTCAGGTCACACAGCTGTGTAAGTGGTGGAGCTGGGATTCGAACCCAGGCTGCCTGAGCCCCAAGCCTGAGCTCTTTCCACCACTCCACGCTGTCCCCCTCGCTTTCTGGGACGTCACAGTTGGCGCTTGGGGCTCAGAGCACAAGGCGGCTGAGGCAGAGAGCTTGGGCCACCCGGCAGTGGGGCATCAGCTGCAGAAGGTGGGGGGCCCAGGCGTGCTGCTTGCCCTGCAGACCCTGGGGACCGAGCTCTCCTGCCTGTTACTGATGGGCCTGCGGGTGGGGTTACCTCCCACAGCTGCGGAAGCCTGGCCGCCTGCCCGACACAGCACTGCCCACAATGCAGAATGGCGCAGCTGTGACTGATCTGGCCTGGGACCCCTTTGACCCCTACCGCCTCGCTGTGGGTAAGGAGGCTCGGCGCTAGGCTCAAGGGAGGGCCCAGGGGTGTGAATGAGGGTAGGGGGAGCCCAGAGGTCTTGGGCACAGCAGTGATGAGCCAGCACTCTCTTCAGGTGGGGAGGATGCCAGGATCCGACTGTGGCGGGTGCCCCCAGAGGGCCTGGAGGAGGTGCTCACGACACCTGAGGCCGTGCTCACAGGTCAGGTGGGCCAGGGTGGGGGCTGGGAGACAGGCAGTGGCTCCTGAGGAACTCAGCGTTACCCCCTGCCTCACCCCCAGGCCACACAGAGAAGATCTACTCTCTGCGCTTCCACCCGCTGGCAGCCGACGTGCTGGCCTCCTCTTCCTATGATCTGACCATTCGGATCTGGGACCTTAAGGCCAGAGCTGAGCGGCTGAGGCTGCAGGGCCATCGGGACCAGGTAGGACATCTGTGGGAGCAGGCGCCCAGCCACAGGCTGAGAGGCCGCCTCTCACATCCATCCACATCTGCCTCCAGATCTTCAGCCTGGCCTGGAGTCCCAACGGACAGTATCTGGCCACTGTCTGCAAGGATGGGCACCTGCGGGTCTATGAGCCCCGGGGTGGCCCTGAGCCCCTGCAGGTGAGCAAGAGGCAATGAGGGCAGCCTTCAGACCTGACTGAGGGTCCGCTGCTGGCCCTCATGTGCTGTATCCCAACAGGAAGGCCCAGGGCCTGAGGGGGCCCGTGGAGCCCGCGTCGTCTGGGTGTGTCATGGTCACTGTCTGCTCGTGTCCGGCTTTGACAGGTGAGGACTCAGGACTGCCATCCCCACACCCAGACTTAAGCAACTAATTGTGTCCTTTTTCCCCAGACACGCATACACATGTTAGGCATCAGAAGCTGTTCCTGCTACTCACTTATTGGGTGCATGGATGGATGGATGGGTTGGTGGGTAGGTTAGTGGATGGATGGGAGGGAGGGAGACCCAGAGGGATGAGAGCCATACCTACTGCCTGGAGCCCATGCCTGGCATGGACCGGGTGAAAAGCATGAAACAACCAAGCCTAGTGGAGAGGCCCGAGGGATGAGTATTTGGCACATTGGAGGAGGGATCAGGGAGGGCCTCCTAAGGTAGATGTCATCTGAACTGAGTCACAAAGGAGCTAGTAGCCAGAAATCCAGAGGAGAGGGCATTCAAGTGTGGGTGGAAAGGCTAGGAGGCTGACCAGCCTGGCTGGAGCAGAGAATGACAAGCAGAATATGGGGAGAGAAGTACAGACAGCAGGCCACAGTGGCCACGAGACCCATGCTGGTGGAGGATCGGAGAACAGCAGAGGGAGCATTAGTAGGGGATGAGGCCAGCAGGTTAGGCCACTGTTGCAGGAGACAATAGTTCTGAGAACTGGATCAGGAAAGAGAAGGGACAGAGGCACTCCTCAGGTGTCGAAGCCTGACAGGATCAGGGTCCTTGCTAGAGTCCTTTCCCTGACTCAGGTCCCTGCAGCTCTAAGGACCTGCTTCTGCTCCTGGGGTCTCCCTTGCAGCCGAAGTGAGCGCCAGCTACTCCTGTACCCCGCCAAGGCTGTGGCCGGTGGCCCTTTGGCAGTGCTGGGGCTGGATGTGGCTCCCTCAACCCTGCTTCCCAGCTATGACCCGGACACCAGCCTGGTGCTACTCACGGGCAAGGTGGGCTGGAGCGTGCAGGCGGGGGTGGTGGGCAGGTGAAAGGTGGGGAGAAAGGCAGCTTTAGCTGGCCGCCTCACTCTTGCCACCCACACAGGGCGACACCCGTGTGTTCCTATACGAGCTGCTCCCAGAGGCTCCTTTCTTCCTGGAGTGCAATAGCTTCACGTCGCCTGACCCCCACAAGGTGAGCCTGTGCGCCCTCCCTGGTCCTCCTAGTGGGTGCGACACAGGGCTCCCCTGCCCTCTCCTGGCCAGATGGGGAAGTGCAGGGGCCTGTCGGGTCAGCAGGTCACTGGGCCAGGGTGTGCCCAGCAGCTGTCAGGAGCTGGTTGTTAAACTCCACCATTATTAGAAATTAAACTATAAAACCTTAAGTTATATGAACCTACAAGTAAATTACATTGAAAACCTAGGCAGTAAACATTCAATGTATCACTTCTTAATTATTTTCCCTGATTTTATGGTTTTTTTGTGCCGTCGAGGCTACTTACACCTGTGGGCTCTGCCAGTGGATAGACTAGATGCTGCTACCACACGTGTGTTCCCCATTCTGCATTCAGCAAGTCATGTTGGTGGTGAGAAATCACCGTGGTGGGTTTTTACAACATAGAAATAGGCTAGTCAGAGCTACAAAACGGCATTTTTCCTCCAGAGAGCTACATGTTAAAGATTTTTTTAAAATGTTTTTTTATTTATTTTGAAACAGAGAGAGAGTGTGTGCGTGTATGTGTGAGTGGGAGGGGGCAGAGAGAATCCTAAGCAGGCTCCGCACTGTGTGCTCAGAGCCCGATGCCAGGGCTCGAACCAATGAACTGTGAGATTGTGACCTGAGCCGAGATCAAGAGTTGGAAGCTTACTGACTGAGCCCCCCAGGTGCCCCTCCAGAGAGCTAGTTGTTAAGCATCTGCTAGCACGCTCCCATTCAGGGATGGGCCTTGGTTCTGGTGGTCCTAAGTAGGGGTGTTGGCAGTCTGTGGGGGTGCAGGTGTCCACTCAGATCCCCCTGCTCTCCAGGGTTTCGTCCTCTTGCCCAAGACAGAGTGTGACGTCCAGGAAGTAGAGTTTGCCCGATGCCTGCGGCTTCGCCAGACCTCCCTGGAGCCTGTTGCCTTCCGTCTACCCCGAGTCAGGGTGAGGTTGGGGGCCTGACACCCCAACACCTAGTCCTCTTTCCCAGTACCTGTAATTTTTCTTTTAATCTTTATATACGTATTTTTTTTTTTTTGGAGAGAGAGAGAGAGAGAGAGAGAATACGTGAGCAGGGGAGGGACAGAGAGAGAGAGAGTCACAGAATTCAAAGCAGGCTCCAGGCTCTAAGCTGTCAGCACAGAGTCCAACGCAGGGCTTGAACTCACGAACCGTGAGATCATGACCTGAGCTGAAGTCGGACGCTTAACTGACTGAGCCACCCAGGTGCCTCCCCACCCCCACCAGTCCCCATAAAAGGGGCTTTGGGGCCCGACTGGCCCTGTCACCAAACTATCCCACTCACTGCTCTTTAGGGTGCCTGTTCCCTTATTCTGCTGAGATTCTGAAACTGGCAGAAACCCCAGAGTGGGCCCCGGATCTTACCTTACCCCCTTCCGAAGGGATGCTGATGCACCTTGGGCCTCTGGTAGGTGCCCCAGGGTAGCCCCTTTGTTCTTCCCTACAGAAAGAGTTCTTCCAGGATGATGTGTTCCCAGACACGGCCATGAGCTGGGAGCCCGTGCTCAGTGCGAAGGCCTGGCTGGGAGGTGCTAATGGGCAGCCCCGGCTGATCAGCCTACAGCCCCCGGGCATGACCCCAGGTAGGCTGAGGAGCTGGGGGGGTGGCAAGTAGGAAGCAGGGAAGTGAGTGGTGGCGGGGGGAGGGCTGGAGAAGGGGTCGAAAGGTCAAGTCCAAGATCCCCCCTCCCCCCCCCCCCCCCCCCCCCCCGCCATCTCCCTGGCACACAGAAACCTCTGATGTTTCGAAGGATGGGGTATTTGCATTTCCAGGCTCATACTCTGAGCCTTTTGAGGGCAGGGCCCAGGGTCTGTGTTTCCATCACAGTTCCCACCCCTGATGTGCACACATATGCTACATGGTGCCCACAGCAGCCTTGTGAGCAGAGGGTGGGGCAGCTGTTATTACCCTCTCTGGGGTCTCCGCCACAGGATTCCCTAGGGAATGGTACCAAAGGGTTGGGCAAGGAGTCCTCACCGAGGGGATTCTCTGATGTCTGATGCCTGTCCCTGCCCTACCCCAGTGAGCCAGGCACCCCGTGAAGCCCCTGCCCGTCGGGCCCCGTCCTCAGCACTGTACCTGGAAGAGAAGTCAGATGAGCAAAAGAAGGAAGAGGTAGGTAGGCATGGGAGGGGGTTGACCAGTATGGCGCACACAGAGTCCTGGCCGTACCTGATGACTGCCCTTCCGTTGTCTGTACGACCCAGGCTGGGACAGGAGCCAGGGTCACACACCTCTCTCGATTGGGCAGCTTACTGGGGGAGACCTTCCAGAGCCCTGAAGTGGACCCATGGGGCACGGGACTCAGGAATCCAGGGAAGGGCAGAAGGAGGCCCCCCTCTGGCCTGGCCCATCCCAAACAGAGCCAAGGGTTTGGGACCCAAGTGCATTTGGGGCCCTGGTGCACATCTGAGCATCTGAGGCAGGGTGCAGACTCCAGTGCTGCGTGGCACAGAGTCTGTCTCTGGCTCCCTAATATTGGTCGAAGTGTATTTTTTTGTGAAAACCATCCCCTTTGTCAGGGCTCTGATGAAAATGGCTCTTTCACACCCTTGACTGGGTTCAAACTGTGAAGGCCTGTGTTCCTGGGATTAGCGGTCCTATTCTATTCCCTTGCCACCTCTTCTGTCCACTCTTCTAGCTGCTCAGTGCCATGGTGGCAAAGCTGGGGAACCGCGAGGACCCGCTCCCTCAGGACTCCTTTGAAGGTGTGGACGAGGACGAGTGGGTGAGTAGATGAGAGGGCCCTGGCATCCCCTCCGTCCCTCCCTCACCTTGCAGCCTGCGACACCCCCCTTCTCAGACCTCTCAACTCCCTCCAACTTGGTTTATCTCCCCAGGACTAGACTGCCCACCAGCCACCTCTGGCCTCACCTGCTGCCGCCACCTCCCAGAACCACCTGACGTGCCCGCTGCGCACCTCCGGTCTCCCCCTCAAACTGGAAGATGCCTCGTGGCCCTGGCACACCTCCTCCCCAAAGCCCTGACTTCTTTTGGGCCTTGGGCACTTCCAAGGCCTCTAGGTCCCGCTGCAACTCCCATGGATTGTCTGCACCTCTGCTTTCCCTGGGACTGGCTGCTTCTCCTCAGCTGCCTGCTAGCATGTGGAGCCAGGGGCACGGGAGCGCGGTGGGCTGGGAGTGCTGAGGGGTTAGTAGACGTCCCTGGGCTGGTCCCAGCCTGGGCTGGCTTTGCCCAGCACCTTCACTTAGCACGGGCCACATCCCGTCTTGCCTGCTGCCCCACTTCCAGGTAAGAGCCTTGGGGGCTGGCCCCCTGCCAGGCCGTTTGGCACAGCACCAGCCTCACGGGCCGGGGACCAGTTGCCCTCCTCCCCAGGTTTGAAACCAGGAGAAGGGGGACATCACGGAGCTGATGGCCCAGTTAAGGGCGGGGTGTGAGCCCCTCAGGGACTGGCCTGAATATACCCTGGATGTTTTCAGCAATTAAACTTTTCTGAGCTGGCCACCTCTTGTGCTGCTGTGGTCTCTTGCTGACTGCGAGAGTTCGGGGACAGGAGTATGGGTGAAGGCGGTTTGGCCCTGGGTTCCCCCTTGTTCCAGGCCTCACTTTGCTCCTCAGGCCTTTTCAGCTGCTATGAGTTGGTTCATTCATCCAACACATAGATACCCAACAGTGGTCTGGATGGTAGATACGGTAAGGGACAGGAGAGACCAGGCCTCTCAAGGCACTTGTCATTGTCCTCCTGTGCAGGGGAGCCAGACTGTGTGCAAGTAAGCAAACTGTGAAGAGAGACATAAAGAAGGCAAATTAGGGGCACCTGGCTGGTGTAGTTGGTAGAGTGTACGACTCTTAACCTCGGGGTTGCGTGTTTGAGCCCCATGTTGCGCATAGAGATTACTTAACCACAAATATATACATAAGGAAGACAAATTATGTGAAACAGAGCAGCGGAGGTACAGATGAAGCAGGGTGTTCAGTCTGAGAGGTGACCTTTATGCTGAGAGCTGAGACCTGAAGGTCAGTGAGCCACAGAGCCATGAGAATGTTTCAGACGAAAGTCAGGTGGCCACAGCACTGAGGGAAGAAAGAATTTGAAGAGTTGGAGGAAAGGAAAGGGCAGTGGTCCGGGACATAGCACAAGGCAGTCTGACTTAACGTTCATTGAACACCCATGTGTTGGATACCTTCCATGTGCCAGCCACCCTTTCTGGGTGCTGAAGTTCAAGAGTGGGGAAAAGAGAAAAGTCCTGCCCACCAGGGATCCACATTCTAGCTGCGGGAACAAGTTATAAACAATAAACATAAAGTACATGAATTATGCCTGGGTGGCTCAATCGGTTAACCGGCTGACTTCAGCTCAGGTTGTGATCTCACAGTTGCTGAGTTCAAGCCTCAAGGCCAGCTCTGTGCTGCCAGCTCAGAGCCTGAAGCCTGCTTGGGATTCTGTGTCTCCCTCTCTGCCCCTCTCCCACTCCTGTTCTGTCTCTCTCTCTCTCTCTCAAAAATTTAAAAAAAAAAAAAAAATGTTTTTTCTAAAGATGATTAAGAACTTCCGGGAAAAAAAAATAGAGGGGACCAAGAATGGTAGTTTAAGTCAGACACAAAAAGCCACATATAGTTGGATTCTCTTTCCAGGAGATGTTCAGAACAGACAAATCCATAGGGACGGAACAAAGATTAGTGGTGGCCAGGCGCAGGGGGATGGCGCAGGGGCATTGGTTGCTAATGCGCAGAGACTTTTTTTGAGGGGTTGATGAAAATGTTGTGGTGTCCTTGTGGTGATGGTTGCATAACTCTGTGACTATGCTAAAAAGCACTGAATTGTGCACTTTAAAATGGTGAATTGGATGGTGTGTGGATTTTATTTCAATAAAGCTGTTACTATAAAACAATGCAGGACAAGGTTCAGCGTTGGTAGGGGATTGGGGTGGGCCTTGTTGAGAAGATGACACTTGAGCAAGAACTTGAAGGAGGGGGCAGTGAGAGGTCCTTCCCAGAGTAGAGGGACCCTAGCATGAAACTTATTTTGAAGTTTCCTGTTTTCTTATATATTTGTGAGACTTTGGCATCCTACTCCTTATGTTCGTGGGGTGTCGTATGTTTACTGCATATCTTTTAGTACCAAATATTTTGGCAAAATCAAGGGAAGAAATCGCTCCGCATTTGACAGATGTATTTATTCTGTGGCATCTGGCACGGCGGGTAAGGGCGAAGGGCCGGGGCGAAGGCCAGGGTGAGTCCTGGGGCCGCCCATCGCCCGCCCATCGCCCGTCCCCGGTAGTCTTGCGAACCGGAGCCCGGGGCCGACTCCGCCTCTGGTTCCGCCTACGGATTACGTCAAGGCACACCCCGCCCTCCGGAGGGAACAGTACGCATGCTTTGTGCGGCGTCACGCACGCGCTCTCTCCCTTGACCTCTGACCCGCCGGCCGCCCTTGAGCTGGGGGCCGCGGGGCCAGGAAGCAGCAGCTCACGACCCCGAGGCAGAGCGGCCACCATGGTGAGGCCCGAGATGGGCGCTGCCCGGGGGCGGGGGGGCCGTTTCGGAGCCGGGTCAGGGGCGGCGAGCTGCGGCCGGGCTGCGGGAGCCGCGCGCCCCCTCGTGCCGGACGGGAAGCGGGGTCCGGGGGCGTCGTACCGGGAGGACCGCTACGGGCGCTGGCGGCCTCGGGGCGACGGAGAGTCGTTTGGCCGGAAAGCAGGGAGGGCCTGGCCGGCCGCAAAATGTCCAGCAAGTGCGGTCGTGGGCTCCAGCCCATGTGCGCACAGCCCCAGCGGGAGGCTAGGGCCGACCCGGGAGCCCCGCTTTGCCCCGCAGGTAGTTGGTGGTGTCGCCCTATTATTGTTCCCCTTTCGCAGCTGACCAAACGCTCTCCGAGACTTTGCCAAGGAAGTGGCAGAGCTAGGGCTTGAACCAGGCCCCTCGACACCGAAAACTGAGCGTTTCTGCGGTACCATTGGCATTTGGAGCCAATCCACAGACCTGGGCCACACTGGCTGCGACGGGTGCACCTGGGGACCCTATAAAAATGCATGTCCTGAGCTCTGCCCTCGGAGGTTCTGTCAGTTCCCCAAGGGATTGAGGCAGTCAGTTTGGGGAACCATTTCTTACTATTAAGGATAAGGAAGCGGCTTGCAAGTGCCAGGCCCTGAGCTGAGGCCTTACGTGGGTTCTCTCGTGTAATGCTTATGAAGTTCGTACTGTCATTGTCCGAATTTCACAGCTAAGGAACCTGAATTTCAGAGTTTGATTCGTCTAGGGTCATTCATGCAGCAGTGTCTGGTTTGGAGCCCGGTTACTGCCATTTTTTGAGGACCCACAACGAACGGTTGAACAGGGTCCTTCTCATTTGTGCGTGTAACTCTGAGCCACCCTCAAGAGCAAAGTAAAAGGTTGCTCTGGGAGAGTTTGTATCCTAAAGGAGGAATCAGGCAGGTCTGTGAACTAGAACAGCATATTAGTAGGAAAAGATCGTGCTGTGGGAGGATAGACGTGGTAGGAGCCTGGGAAGGTTTCACTTGGGGGGATGGGGGTAATGTGTTTAGTGTTTTATTTATTTTGAGAGAGAGGAGACAGAGCATATGAGTGGGGGGGAGGGGGTGCAGAGAATCTCAAGCAGGCTCCACACTGCCAACACAAAGCCCCACATGGGGCTCGAAACCACGAACCATGAGATCATGACCTGAGCCAGAGTCAAGAGCCAGACGCTTAACCAGCTGAGCCACCCAGCGCCCCAGGCTGTGTTAAGTTTTGCAGGATGTTGGGTTTTGACAGTATCACGGTAATAGGATATTCAAAGTTAATGGCTCTCTTTTTTGGGGAGGGGTGGTGAAAATGTTCTGGAACTAGTAGTAGTCGTCCATGCATTTTAGTGTATTTACAGAGCTACACGAATACTCTAAAAAGCACTGAACACTTGACAGGAGTGATTTGTATGGTGTGTGAATTGCGAGCTGCAGACATTGGGGTAAAGAAGTCAGAGAGCTTGATCTAGAAGTAGGTGCGGAGAGAGGTGAGGGGAGAGAAGACCAGAGAAGTTGTCTGTAGCCAAAGCTGAGAATACCTGACTGAAAAGTGGACTGAATTTGCCGGCAGTGGCACTGGCAGAATTGTGTGCGTCTTGGGGGATAGCCGAAGCCCTCCAGCAGAGGGAGTGGTAGGCGTTTGGAAACCCCGTCTGGGGGCATGGCATTGTTGCCGACGGCGACCTGGTTAAGTGTCACGTTGATTCAAATACCAGTGGGCTGCTGTGCCGGCCATAGGCGGGGACCCCAGGCGTAGATGTTCCTGACTGCCCTCCTGCTTAGTTGTGATGCCAGCAGCTGTTAGCAGGGGTTCTGGGTGAACAGAGCCCCCCTCTTATCTCAGTGGATCCTTGAGAAGGGAGTGAGTCTCAGCGATAGTCTCTGCCCGCCAGCCCAAGAACCTGGAAGTGGGCTTTGAAGGGAACATTGCACATCGGTCTGTCTGAAAGCCAGGTCCCTTCTTGATGCACTTAACATGAGATAAGCCACATTCCCGAGTGTCCCCAGATGCTTTCCTGTGGCCTTCTGCCCACCCTGCAGAGCTTTGGTCCTTCACGGGGCTGTGTTCCTCAGATGAGAAAACGTATGTGTCCTCCACAGTGGGTTCCAGGCTTGGCGACCTGTGACTCTGATCTCTGCTGCTTACCCTGAAGTTTGGCCTCAGTCGGATGCCATGGCAGCTGGTTGTTCTGGCCCAGGGTCTTCAGGCCCAAGTGTCAGTGAGTGGACTCTGGGATGTTTTAGGACTTTCTAGAGGAAACCTCACCCAATGGCAGTCTTCTCCACCTCTTGTAGCTGGCAGAACTGTGAGCACATCCGACCCACAGCTGGCACTGGGTACTGAATAGGTGGATGAGAAACTTGGCTGTACTGCCTGGTCTCTAGACCACTGAGCACCAAGCAGGGTCTGGTCCAGAAGCAAGGTAGCTGCTGGGCTGCTGTGAACCTGCCACTGACTGTCCGCTTGGTTTTATGTGGATTGCCTCCGGAGGACCTTGCAGCCCCCCTATAAGGAAGGTATTGTTCTCCCCATTGTGCAGATAAGAGAATTGAGGTTCAGAGACGTTGAGTAATTGGCCCAGGACCACACAGCTAGCAAGAAGACAAGCTGGGAGCCAGATGAGAGCTGCAAAGCAGCCCTCTCTCTCTTCTTCCATGCTGCTTTCCAGCTCCTTAGGAGTGTAGGCTGGCTTTTTGCAGCCTTTTCCTGTGAGGAATTAGTAGATCTATCAAATGAGTTGCCTTTTTGGGAAAAGCTTTGTTACTCCATAATGTCTGACCATTGTCCGGTTTTGTGAAACAGTGTATAATAAATGAAAACCAACATTTATTGAGTACCTATTGTATCAACAGGCTCCGTGCCAGGCAATTTACAAGTATTATCTCATTAAAGCCCTGTGACAGCCCTATTGTGTCCCCATTTTACAGGTGAGAAAACTGAGGCTAAGGGGACCTGAGAACACGTTAGGAGCACACAGCTGGGATTTGTACACGAGTGATCCCAAAGCTTGCCTGTATGAGCGCACATCATCCCCTGGAGATGCCCCCCACACGAACCTCGGTAGCCTCAGTGGACCAACCAGGCAGCTCCCTTGGTCAGTCAGGGTACCCTCTGAAACTAGAGGCTACCCCCACCTTTTCTGCAGCTATGGAGCTCTGGCAGCAGGAATGACGGGGACACCATGCCACTGTGGTTTGAAGCCTGCAGGGGTGGTTAGGGGGGCTGCCCAGTTACACTCTGAGTTTCTAAGGTTCGTTATTGAGCAACAGCCACCATCCCGGGCAGAGAAGTAAGTTGATGGGCAGTGAAGGGTGGAGCAGTGGCCTTGCCCCTAGGCGTGTGGCAGCAGGTGAAGGTGTGGTCTGAGGCCCGAAGGGTGTGTAAGCCGTCACCTACTAGCCTGTCAGCCTCACTGTACCTCAGACAGGGCCAGCCGTCCATCTGGGAACCTCCAGTCCCACTTGGGAAGGGCTTTGGGCCTGGACGGAGAAGTTGGGAGGCTTCCCTCCCTCCAGTGCATACAGTATTGGTCTTGACTCCTCCTTGCACGCAGCCCCGCCCCTCCCTTTGATCCCTGGAGAGAGCCTTCACTGAGCTTTGCTTTCTGGTGTGAAATAACAGGGCTTATGAAATTTCCATTTACGTGTGAAATCCAAACCCACTTCCATTTTTTAATTCCTGCTAATGTCCCAGAACCAACATCCCGCCCTGCCCATAAGGGCAAGTCCACTGGAAGCCACACAAAACCATTTCTGGAGTCCAGATTCCCCTGGCATCTCACGAGCCCCTCTTTGGCCTCTGGGTTGAGTCCTTGATCCTTGTCAGGTTGCTGAGTTGCCCTCCCTGCAGGATCCTCTGTGAGGTGGGCAGCCTGAGGATGCCATGGCTGAGAGTACCAATGTCAGGGTTTCCTGCCCACGTTCCCCTTGAGTACTAGCCGTGTCCTTGGGCTCGTCATTAAACCCTGCTGTGCCTTGGTGGCTTGAGGTCTTGGGTTAAATGGCACAGTGCCTGGCACCCAGGCTCAGTTGATACTTGCTGACTGATAGAACATCTAATTACCGACAAGTACAAGAAAGAGTAAGGGAAACCACGGGCATGTGCCCCCTGAGCAGTGTCGGCCTGCAGTGAGCCCTGTCTGGGCCCTCTGCCCACCCTCATTTGTACCATCGCACACACCCGTCATTTCCGGTGTGCTGTCTGTATCGTCTTTTCTCCATAAGGGCTGTACGTTTTCCCATCCCGGCCACCTTCTTAGTCTTCTCTCCAACGACCTTACAAGTCCCCTATGCTCTTGGCTGCTCCCGGGACGGCCTTTACACTTTTCTCCTGGTGGGCTCGCCCTGGTTCCTCTGCCTAGAAAGCCCCAGTATTCCCATCGTGATCCTCCCTGCCCTCGAAATCCAGCCCAGTAGAAATCTCATCTTTTTCCAATGTGTCCGTCTCATTCCTGAGGTTTCCTTCCATTGCTTTTCTATACTTCTGGTCATGCTTAATGAGGCTCTGTGTGCCCCTGTGGTGTGTTGAATCACGCGGTCTGGGAGTAGAAAACCGCCATGCTGTGCCCTGTAGAGGCTCCCCCTGCCAGGCCAGGCCAGGCCGTGTACAGGAGCTCTGAGGGCGCCGCAGGGTTCCGTGTGTCCTTGTGCTAAGCAGAGCTTAGCCAACTGTGCTGGTGTTTGAACCAGTGGAGGAACCGGTGACCAGTCCTGTTTTCCCTCACCAGTTAGTTGTCTTAAATGCCTCCCTAGTGGGCTTTTTTACTGCTTAAAGGTGGAGCCTCTTTTTCTCTTTTGTTGTGTTGATTGCAACCTTCGTGAATAGTCTTGGGAGAATTGGGGTGGTTCCAGGCTCCCTGAGTTTCCTGCTGATAGAACAAAGGTTGGGACCTCCAGTCTCAGAAGCACTGGGTGAGTTAGTGGCAGTGGCTGGTCTGGGACCAGCCCCTGGTTCTGGCCCCAGGCCATAGTGTTGCTTTGGAAGCTTCTGTGCCCTGCAGCCCCTTTGTTTTAGCTGTTCTGTCCTCGGGTCTGAAGGCCAAGGGAGGGTCCCACTTGCCTCTGGGAACACCGTCAGGTCCACCCCAGCCAGCTCTCCAAAGAGCATCTGAAGCCACCCAAAGCAGAAGCCTTTTATCAAGGTAATTTGGATTAAGTTGCCTGAGCTGCTGCCCTGGACTTCATTACCTCAGATCTCCAGAAGCCTTGCCACTCAGCAGCCATTTCCAGGGTCCCATCTCTGGAAAATGCAACCTGCTAACCAGGTACCTGCTTTGCCCACAGGCCAAATACCTGGCCCAGATCATTGTGATGGGGGTGCAGGTGGTGGGCAGGGCCTTTGCCCGAGCCCTGCGGCAGGAGTTTGCAGGTAAGTTTGAGCCCGTCTTCCCCCTGGGCTGGGAGCTCCTGCCCAGGTGAGATTTTCCTCTTGTGTATGGCCCCTCACCATGGGTCCATTGTGATGCAAGGACCCTCTTCAGGCTGAGGTTCTGGCAGTCTGGGGCATTTCGTGGGGGTGGGGGTGGGGGTGGGGGTATTCTTGGACTTCCCAACATTCTCGTGAAAGGGAAAGCTGGTTGACTTGAACATTAAGGCAGGAATGGGCAAACTGGTTCACCTGACCACCTGTTTTTATAAGTAAAGTTTTATTGGAACACAGCCATACCCTCTGGCTGCTTTCAAGATTCGAGCAGTTGCAAACCCAGATTTTAATTGGTGCACAGAGCCTAAAATATTTATTCTTTGATCCTTTAAGAAAAAGTTTAGTGGATCCTGATTCTAAGGTCATTGAAAGGGAAGAGGTCACCTGAGCCACCTGCTTTGCTGGCCTAGGTAACTGATGGGCAGCCAAGTCTCAACTGAGCTATTCCTGCCTCTTCATACCTGTGCGGCTTCACTCTGCTTCCCATTGTAGCCTAAAGCTCCCTAACTTGCTGTGCACTGGGGATGACAGGGCAGGGGAGAGGAGAGGAATAGAACCATCTTGTGGTCTAGGTTGGGGACCAGACCCTGCCCCTGTCCTTCAGTGGAGTAAATCTGTCCTCACTTCACCGTCCCCCACCGCCCACCCCCCAAAAAAAGCCACTCCTGGAGAAGAGATGTACCCTGTCCCTTGTGTGTGTCTTCTTCCGTGCCACCTGGCAGGCTGAGCTGCCCACTCGGAAGGCCCAAGGGGAACCTCTGGGCTGCTGAGGGCTGAGCACTCACCCATGTGTCTACATAGCCAGCCGGGCAGCAGCTGACGCTCGGGGACGTGCTGGACACCAGTCTGCAGCTGCCTCCAACCTGTCCGGCCTCAGCCTCCAGGAGGCACAGCAGATTCTCAATGTCTCCAAGCTGAGCCCCGAGGAGATCCAGAAGGTGAGGCCACTAGGCTGGCTCTGAGACAGGTCTTGCCTCAGAAGACCAGAAAGGGGGGGATCGGGCGGGAGGAGTCAGGCTATGAGGGTCTTGCAGAGTGAATGTGGCCTGGTGGAAAGGAGCAGGTGCTTGGACTCCTGAGTTACGGCAGCCGCTGTCACTCATTTGTTTTTAGGCCCAAAGCAGGCAGTGGCAGGGACAGAGCAGTTGTTGGTGGTAGACAAGCCCCTTCCCTCTGTGGGCACCTGTCCACCTCTCTATCCCCCAGCAGTCACATGGGCATGCGGGGCGGCAGGGTTGAACCCTTTGGCTTTCCTTCTTTGTCATTTCCTAGCTCCCCCTGCCTCTGTAACCCAGAGCCTGCACACCCTCTCACCGTCTCCCCTCCCCTGCAGAACTACGAACACCTATTCAAGGTGAACGACAAATCCGTGGGTGGCTCCTTCTACCTGCAGTCCAAGGTGAGTGCTCTTTGATGCCGGGAGGGGACAAGCCCAGGGCCCTTCTCACTGGGGGCGTCCCTCATTCCCAGGCCCTTCAGAGCGTGGCAGGCAGGCAGGTGTGCCGGGCAGTCCCTGTGTCCCAGCCTCAGGGAGGCCCCCCCTAGGCTGCCACTCCCTCTGGCTGCCTCAGCTCCCTGGGGCCCAGCCAGTTGGGCTGAAATGTCTGGGCCCTGTGTCACTCTGACGGTGGCCCTCCCAGCAGCCATGGCTGTGAGGGAACAGGACCACTGGCTGGTGAAGAGCAGGGTGTGCCCGGGCCCTGTCCCCCTGGGAATGCTGGGCACCCGTAAAGGAGGCACTTGTGTTTCCCAGGCTATTGGCTCAGACATGCCCAGGGCTCTGCAGGGACTCGAAGCTGGAAGGACTGCGAAGGGCAGAGGCCCATCCCACTCACTGCCCTGCCTGATTCTCACTCCCTTCCAGGTGGTCCGAGCCAGGGAGCGCCTGCAGGAGGAGCTCAGAATCCAGGCCCAGGAGGACAGAGAGAAGGAGCAGATGCCCAAAACGTGACCACTCAGCCCCTCCTGCACCCTGCCCACCACCTCTAATTTATAGCTCGGTAATAAATGTCTTTTCCGCATTTCTCAGTGCACACATCCACATTCCAGAAGGCAGACTGCTCTTCCTGCCAGCGGGGAGGGGGGAAGCCAGTAGTACCGCATCCCTGTTAACATGCCTTTGACACCCCACAGGGCTGGGGTGGGTGAGGTTGGCAAGAAGCCAGCCCAGCCCTGCCCTGCCTGCTGAGCTGTCACGTACTGGACACGGCCACTCCTGCCCTCACAGCTCCAGTGCCAGGCCCCTCCTGCGATGAGCATCCCTGCCCTCAGGCCTGCCCTTGCCCTTCCCACCGGGTCCAGAGCCCCAGGCCCACGGCTCAGTCACAGGCAACCTCTCCCTGAGCTGGGTTTGACTCTAGCATCTCTGGAATCTGGGTGGAATGCTCCAGTACAGGGAGAGAGAGAAGCCTTTGCCAGACTCTCAATGGACGAGTTGTGTCTTCCCAGAACTAAGGCTCTTATCAGGGTCACAGCAGGTGGTGGTAGGACGAGGTCCTGCGTCATCTAGAATCTTCCATCTCTGCTCCCTCAGCACCTGCCCCCTCTGGCCGCTCCCTCCCCGAGGCACCCACAGGGTGGGAAGGAAGCCCCAGAACAGGGCTTCTGGGTGCTGCGTTCTGGGGGTGGGTGACCCAAACCAGGCACAGGATGGTTCCCAAGCAGGGTGGCTCAGCTCGTGGCAAAACAGAAACTGTCTTTGCAACTCAATTTTATTGTTTCTTTATAAACTTCCTCTCACATGGAGGAATATATTGTTATAGTCATTAGCTTATCTCTTTTTTTTTTTTTTTAAACTCTATGCTAACAGCAATGGAGCCAAGAGGAGGAAAAACATAAGCTACGATAGAAAGGCACTTAGAACCTGTTAAAATACTGATATCCTGGAATGTGCAACAACAAACCCACAACAACAACACGTACACCAGCCCTTTCGAGCCTGGTCTATCACCGAGTCACATGCTGAGCTAATGTCACCTTCCAGTGCCCTGTTCCTCTGCTCCCTGGGCTTGAGTCTCAAACCCCTCACCCCCAACTGGGGATTTAAGGCCTGGGTCCTGGGTGGGGCCCGAAGAAAGGAGACCAGCTCCCTCCTGCTTTGCTCACAGCCCCTTCAAGGGGCAGAGCCAGCACTGCGAGGCCCTGTCAGGGCAGGCCGGGTCAGGGTGACCCCTCTAGGACAGAAGGGCAGTCCAGGAAAGGGTGGGGTCTGCAGGCTTGCTAACCACCCCGCTGCTGGCCTGCAGCTCCCAGTCCTACAGCAGGGGAATGGAGTGCTTGGTCATGTGGCCAAGGACCGGGCAGGCCTTGGAGCCAGAAGTCCTGACTGCCAGGCCAGCACCTCCCAGGTGGCACCAGGCCACCTCCAGGGAGGAACAGCAGGGGCTCAGGGTGGGGAAAGCATTATGTGCTGTGGCCCTAAGGCCTGCTAGGATTGGGCTGTGGGCTGTAGGGCATATGGAGCACCAGCATCCTTAGCTTATTCTGGCCCATGCCAGTGAAAGTGGGGGTCGGGGGGGGGGGTACCTCTAGGACAGAGGCTCAGTTGGGAGGAGCCAAAGCCAAAGGAAACAGCCATGTTTTAAATCCAGGCACCTTCCTCCAGCTTCCCCTCCCCAGGCACAGAGTTGGGGCCCTCCCATGGCCATCCCGGTTCGCTTTACCACCCCAAGCCCGGGGCTTTCTGTCCATGGCCTCTGGAAAGGTCCCATGCCCAGCACTGGCCTGGAGCCCTACCCCTCCTGTGTGCTGGCTGTGACTTGGCACCCCCAGAATTGGGGCTGTGTCCTAGCCTGGGGTTGTCCCCAGCCAGCCTCCCATCTCCTGACACCCTGCAAGCTTCCGTGGTCCCTTGTGCGGAGTGGCACTGCCCTGGGCCAATCCTGTTCCCACTTGCCCCCTGAGCCAAGCAAGGGCCCAAGGTCCTGGCATCTCTCTTCCTAGCTTAGGGCTTTGCTCCCCACATCCCCAGGGCTCCCTGAAAGGAGAGGGAGAAGGCCCAGTAGTGAAGGGGCAGGTGAGTGGTCAATGGGCCCCTCACTTTGGAGAGTGTCCAGCCTGGACAAGGGGCTGACCCTCCATGCTGGCTCTTTCCGGACAGGCTAGTGGTGAGGGGCAGCTGGCAGAGCGGGCCTCCCTCTCGGAGTTTGGAGGCGCCTTGTCATAGGGATAAGGTGGCTCTTTCCTGTGGCTTTGCCTGCGTCTGTCTTGCTCTCCCTCTGGAGGGTGGGCCAGAGGGAAAGGGGTCCAAGAAGCCCCCAGAGCAGGGGCCCAGAGAGGCTAGGCAGGACGGGAACATGGCTGGCAGGTGGTCATGGCAGGGAGGGGGCAGGTGACCTACCCAGGCTGGTGACTGGATGAGGGAGGTCCTGGATGAGGGAGGATGGTGGAGGGCCAGGGCATCTGAGGACTAGGTGAAGGAGAGGGCAGGGGGTGGGCTGGAGGTGAGCGAGGCCTCAGCACCCAGGAGCACAGCTCTCCCTGGCTAGCAGGACCAGCTCCCCCTCCAGAGCCTGGGACACCACCAGTGACCTTCTAGCACCATCCTTGCTGCCCAGCTTGTCTGGGGCTGGGTCTGCCTGGGGGACACAGCCAACCAGGCCCCAGGGGCAGGAGGACATTATTGCTATTTCGCAGAAGAGTTTCCGTTCGTCGGGGGCAGGGGGCCGGGAGCTCCTAGCTGGGCCGCAGGTAGCTGTCCACCAGGCGGGTTCAGTTCACCACAGCCGGCTTGAGCAGCACAGAGCCTGGAGGGATGACCACCCAGCCCGGAGCGAGTGCCTCTGGGCTGCTGGCCGCCGAGCTGACGCCCGTGGACAGGTCCAGCACAGTGCCCGGCAGCAGGGGGAGTCCGTCAGGGCTCGGCCGGGAGCGGCTGTTCTCAGTCCTCTCGAGGGGTGTCTTGCGGCCCTCCACGCCCAGAGACCTGGCTGGCACTGCCATGCGCCCCTTCTCCCCCTCAGCCTTGCCGCCAGCGGAGCCAGCGAGGAGGGAGACCACAGGCAGGCCCAGTCCACCAGCCCCAAAGGGTGAGGGCAGCAGCGGGTTCTTGGCCAGATTGAGGGGCAAGACGGGGCCCGGCAGCCCGGGGCCCATGCCCCCTGCACCCCCACCGCCCCCGCTGTTGCCACACGCCAGGGCGCTGAGGTCAAGGGGGCCGGGGGCCAGGGGCAGGGGCAGGCCAGGCAGGCCGGGGCCTCCAAAAAGGGCGGCAGGGTTGGGGATGATGATCTGGGCTCCGCTGACATAGGGGCCGCCATCGGGGGTGGGCAGCGGTGGCTTGGGGGGCGGGCGCAATTGCAGGAGCTCTTGCTGCTCATGAGACACGAAGTGGCCGTGGGCCTTGATGTGCTTGCGCAGCGAGCTGGGGTCCGTGTAGCGCTTGTGGCAGCCGGGCATCTTGCAGTAGTAGGGCTTGTCCACGTAGTGGGTGCGCGTATGCTTGAAGCGGTCGCTCGAGTTGGAGTAGCGCTTGTTGCAGCCCTCGTAGGGACACACGTAGGGCTTCTCACCTGCAGGGCAGTGCCGGCGTGAGGGGCCCCTCCCCAGCCCAGCCTCCGCACTCCCCCCCCTCCCCCCGGCCCCAGAGAGCTCCCGGAGAGTGGGGACTCTCTGACGTGGGCAGTGGCGTCCCTGGCACCTGGCACGAGATCTCTTCCCGGCTGGGGGCAGCAGGGCACAGGCGCTGAGCAGCCGGCCTGGTCCCTGGTCACACCCCAGCCCTGCCTGTGGCCTGGTGGTATGCCCTCAGCCTCGGTCCTGTGCTTCAAATTGTGGGTGACAGCGACCACCTCCACCGGCAGGACCACACATTTGCTTCCACACTTCCAGGAAGACCCTGCTGGGACGTGGCCCACCGTGAGTGCTGCAGGACAGCTCTCCGGGCTGTGTTCCGGCTCTGGCTCCGGAAAACGCCTCCACATTTACTAAACGTCGGTCGGGGAGCCACTTCGAGGCTCTGAGCCTTTGCAGTGTGGCCGGCCCCAACCGAGCTGTGCTGTGAGCGTAAAACACACGGGGTGGGGGGGGAGGGAATACACACCAGATTGTGATTCCACAGACTTCGTACAAAATCTAATGTCTCATTGACAGTCTTTTAATATATCGGGTTTGAGAAAATACGTCATTGCAATTCATTTTTCCTTTGGACTTTCTGTAATGCGGCAATGAGGATGGGTTTTTTTGGTGGTTGGGAAATTTAAAGTCAGGTATGTGGGCGTGTCACCAGCCTGGCCCCACCGTGTGCTTGGGCAGAGCCAGGAGGAGGCACACGCCGCCTCACAAAGCCTCACAAACAATGGTGCTGAGTGCGGCGCCTGGAGATGTGTCTGTGCCCCAAGGGCGGATGCAGAGGGGACCCGCAGGAGAGGCTTCGCCCAGAAGTGGCACTCGCAAAGCGACAACTGCACAGTGAGATGCGTCCCTCACCCCTTGACTGCCCCGGGGGCCAGCCCTCCAGCCCAGCCACTCACCCGTGTGCGACCGGTTGTGGATCTTCAGGTTCTCCAGGCGCGAGAAGCTCTTGCTGCAGGTGGGGCAGCGGTGTGGCTTCTCGTTGGTGTGCGTGCGGATGTGGATGAGCATCTTGTACCTGCTCCAGGGAGGGCACGGTGCGGGCGGGGGGGGGGGGGGGGGACCTCGACTCAGTTCACGGGACTCCGGAGCCCCTCTCCCCCGGCCCCCCTCTCGCCCTCCCTCACCTGGCGTTGAAGCCGCGGCCATGGCGGGCACAGCCCTCCCAGTGACAGCAGTACCCTGCGTCCTTCTCAGGCTTGACGTGGTAGTCGTTGACGTGATCCACCAGGTCCTGCAGGAGCTCGAAGAGCTGGTTACACTGCGGGGCCGGGGAAGGTTCTGAGTCTCCGCGGGGCTGTGCACACTGACCCCGGTCTTCCTGGCCACCCCCCCACTCACCTTGGCCCAGCGACACACCAGCTGCTTGGGCAGGGGTAGCTCTGGTGAGAGGCACTTGTCCTTGGGGGGGGTGAGGAAGGAGGAAGCAGGCAGGTGCAGGGCCCCCCCGGAGCCCAGAGGCAGGAAGAACTGGAACGAACTGGGGACGCCATCCAGATAGCGCAGCGGCTGGAAGTCCTAGGGGGAGAGGGGAGAGACAGAGCTGGTCAGTGCGCCCTGCTGGGCCAGCAGGTCCCCACCACCCCTGTCTCCTGTGGCGGGTTGTGTCCCCCATGAGGACACGTCCCAGTCCCAACCCCCTGTACCTTGGGTGTGAGACCTTAGTTGGAAATAGTGTCTTTGCAGATGCAGTCAAGGTCATACTGGATTGGGGGGCACTAAATCCAGTGACTGATGTCTTCATAAGAGAAAGGGGGATTTGAACACAGAGACACAACAGAGGGAAGAAGGCAAGGTGACACCAGAGGCAGAGATTGGAGTGACACAGCTACAAGGCAGGGAACGCCGGGAGCCAAGAGAAGCTGGAAAGAAGCGAGGAAGGATTCTTGCCAGAGCCTTGGGAGAGAGCACAGCCCTGTCGAGATCTCGATTTCAGACTTTAGTTTCCACAACTGTGACAGAATAATACATTTACGTTGTTCTAAACCACCCAGTTTGTGGTCCCTTCCAGGAAACCAATACACCTCTTTCCAGAGCCCTTATGCCCTCCTCACCGGGGCGGTGGGCACTGCAGGCAGGTCCCCATTGCCCTGGCGCTCAGGGGACAGCGAGCTGCTGCCATTGGGGGAATCCAGCCCAGATGGCGGTGACAAGCTGAGGTCCACCAGAGGGGCAGCCGAAAAGCGTCCCTCTACCTTCTCGGGGAACTTGGGGTTCAGCAGGAAGCCTAAGAGAGAAACACTGTTCAGAGAGGTGCTGGGGCTGAGGGTCCTGTGAGTCTCCCACCACGATCCTGGAAGCAGATGCCACCCTCACACCCCTGGACCACCCTGGGACCCCACGCATCTAGCAGCAGGCTGCGCACCTGACCAATGTGGCCCGCATCACCATGAGAGTTCAGACATCGGTCAAGATAAAGAGTGGAAAGTACCCATTGAACAGGAACTTGAGGCCAGACCCCTGGCTTCCTGTCATACTGGTAGGTAGGGACCTTTCGGACTTTTCCTGGGCCCCTTCCTGATTCACTGCTCCCTTCTGGAACACCAGGCGTTGGGGCCAGGATGCCTCCAGAGCCTTACAGCTCACATGTGTAGGTCGGGTTTTCAGGGTTCAGTGGAGGCAGAGTGGGAGTCCTGAGCCCCAAGCACCCCCTGAGACGATCTTGCTGGGCTCGGTCCCCAATCTCTACTGACCTGACCTCAGAGCCCAGGAGTTGGGTCACGGGGCCTTGTCACTACTTGTGAATCCCCTGCCCCGCCCCCCCGCCCCCCCCCCCCCCCCCCCTTACCGGCCCCTCTGTGTCCTCCCGGAGGCCTAGTTTGAATCCTGGCTCTGCTGTGCCAGCTTCATGAACTGGGCAGGTCATTTGCCTCCCCCGGGGACAATGTCACTTCCAGAGACAAACTGCTAAGGATAAATGGACAGAGCTCTAGGCTGAAAGCTGCTAGGGGCTGTGGACATCCTGGTGGACACACCCTAGATATTCTTCCCACTGCCACGGCTTCACTGGGACCCGAGACCTCCCTGCCTACCGGGGGTGCTGTACCTGAGGGTGGGGAGCCTGGAGAGCCTGGGGTGGGGCTGTCGTCCACCAGGCCGAGCTCCCTGTGCAGAGCTCGGTGCCGGACTGCACTCAGCGCCCTCTCACGCTTTTCTCTCGCCGCCCGGAGCTTGGTGATGCTCAGCTTCAGGTCGAGCGGCTCGTCCAAGGAGTGCATGGTGATCGGGGGCTGGGTAGGAGGTGGCTGCAGGCAGCGGGGGGATCCCAAGCTGGTTTTCAGGCAGGAACCTGGGAGAGGACAGGAGCTGTGCTGTGAGACTGTGACCTCAGGCTTCTCCTCAGGCTGCACCCGTTGAAGCCCACAGGGGACGGAGCATGGATGTCCCGCAGTGTGGAGGCCATCTCCCCGGGAAGGGAGGCCCTCTGAGTGGCTCTGGTCCAGGGGGCAGGAGGAGAGCTTCCATGTCTGCTGCCCTCAGGTCTTTTCTGGAGGCAAAGCTCAGAGAGTCCATTCAGCCATGAAACTGAGTTTTAGAGACACTGCCTCAGGTCACAGAGCTAGAAAGTGGCAGAACTACCAGGTTCCAGGCCAGATCTCCCTGGAAATGGCCAGCCATGTCCCAAAGGTTATTTCTGACCGAGGGAAAAGTGCTCGGGATCACATGCCCGGTTTGAGCCTGAAGACCCAGAAACAGACCAGAAGAGCAACAAGTATCTTCCAAGGCAGCCAGGAGTGGTCCCTTAGCTACCAGTTGCCAAGGGCCCACTGTGCTGGGCCCAGGCAGCTGTGACCACCTGCAAGGGAAGGAGGCTGAGAGTGTCTCGGGCAAGCTGCAAAACCTGGCCCAAAGGACGGGGGTGCAGACAGGTGGCCTTGCCTCCCAGGTGAGGTCCAGAGAGGTGCCCATGGGCCTGGGACCCAGAGGGCTCTGGGCTGCCACCAGGGGGCAGCTGGGGACTGTGATCCAGGCAGGCTAGTCAGGGACAGGGTTTGGAGGGAAGTGGACCAGCGCTGGTGATTAATAATAATTACATATATATATATGTATACATATATGTATACATATATATATGTATACATATATATATATATATATTTATACACACACACACACACTTTTTCAGTGGCGATGATCTTTTATTGTAAGTTCTCATGCTGTTATTTTCAGTACTTCCTTAGAAATTCTCAATGGTGTCATTTTCTTCACGTACAAATGACAGGAGAGCAAGATCAACTCTCTATTCCAAATTCAACCTTTTTCCAGGGGCAACCTTTCGCATGCGGCCAAAAGTGTTTCCTTGCATTTGTTCATTGAGAGGATCACACCCTGAAAATCTATCTGCTGAACAAGCGAACACTGTGAGACACTCTACATCATTCACCAAATCCACGTTTGCATAATTCAACACAGGACATCCCTGTAACCACCACATGGTAAATGACCGTATATTTCAGTGTCTGTCAGTCTCTGCCTGGGAATCGGAGTGGCCCACACATGTGCAGACCTGCTTGATGCAGCAGGAAGGAGGAGGGCAGCCCCCACGTCCCCACTCATCCTTTTTCCAGGCCAGGCACCTCAGCAACTTAAAACAGTTTTCTCTGTTTTCATGTGTCTGCACTGACATGCTCCACGTCTGCCAAGACCCTCCAAACACACAGGGAACAAGGCAGCCCCCTCCCTCGATTAGGACCCTCTGCTTCTAGGACATCCCAAGACCCCACCAGCACATGGCTGATAGCAGAGCTCACGGAAGGGCAGCTGCATTTGGTGGTGAGGCCCCATCTGTGACTTGACTTGTCCCAGTTAAACTGCATCAGGTGGGCGCAGTCAGATCTGTCTGGATTTGCCCCCCAGGCCACGTAGGGCCAGGGACTCCCAGTGATGCAAGCAGGGCTGGCATCAGGCTGCCACCCTGTCCTTTAGGAGTCCCAGACCCAAAGTGGGCAGGTGGGTGAGTGACAGTGATGGATGGATCTGGGCCCCTTCCACTGTCCCTCTGGCTGGACAGGGAGCTGCCCTCTGCCTGACCCCCCTCCCCCAGTTATGTCTGTCTGTGTGTCTGCCTGTCCCTCCACCTGTTTATTTTTAGACACAGGCCCAGTCCAACCTCCCTGAAGCTCCTCTGTGCTGGGAGCCTGGAAGGGGAGGAAGGAAGTAAATATTTATGCTGATTAAGAATTCAGGAGCCAGGAAGGGCTGGTGGCCTGGTCCTTCAGCTGGCCTAGGGCCACAGGCCTCCCCACAGCCTCTGTCTCCATCCCCCACCACCAACTGGACCTTCTGGAGAAGGGGACCATGAGGGCAGGATGGTTTGGAAACTGGGAACTCAAACTGACACTTCCATTGGTAACCCTGCCCAGGTAACATCCTTTGGCATCTGCCCTACTGGCTTCTGCCCCAGGCCAGAAGGGGTCCAGGGAGGGGCCCTAACCTGTGGGTCACCTTGTTCTGAATACCTGCGGGAGTCACTGCCTCAACCTAGAACTGGGGAGGGCCCTTAGAGGAGCCTGTTTCCCACAGCCGGGCAGGCACAGCACCCAAGGTGGGAGTGGGGACTCCAGCAGCCCCCTTAATCTGGCTCAGTCCCCAGAGAACCACCTCCTGCGTGCGCGCGCGCGCGCGCACACACACACACACACACACACACACACACACACACACACTTCCTGCCACTGGGTTCTGCCCAGGGAGGCAGGGGTTCATCTGGATGGAAGCCAGAACCCAGCCCAGAAGCCCAGCCCCCCACTCCTGGGGAAGGAGCGAAAAGCCACCCCAAAAGCCCACACTTCCCAGCACACCCAGCAGCCCCAGGCTGGCCCCACCCAGAATTTTCCTCCGAAAGGTGGTCCCACACCAAGGGGAAGACCCCCATGACCGGTCTTCCGTCCTGACCTTGATCAGCCTCAAGGTGTCCCCTGCCACGTCCCACCCCCAGCTTGCAGGGGCCATTTCTAAACTGGGGCTCTGCTCTTTGTTCCGGGGCTGCGTGGAGTGGGGAAGGTGAGAGCCAGGGTGGCACGCTCCCGGGATTCTGAGGCGGTCGGCATGGCCTGGAACCCTGGGGGCTGGGGCCGTGATCACCTCCGGAGGCCAGCCACGCCAGCACCCGATTCGACGCTCTGGACAACCAGGTGGGCTGGGGAAGCGGGCCCCCGACCCGTTTCCCAGAGGCGGCCAGGGACGCTCCGAGGGGTGACGTGCCCGGCTCGGGGGGAGCAGGCGAGTTTCGGAACCAGTGGCGGAGCCCGGAGCCCGCAACAGCGGGGCAGCGACGCGGCGTCCGGGCTGCCGGGAGCGACCCCCTCCCCGCGGGCGGGCGGGCAGAGAGGCGGCGCCGAGGTGGTCGCGCTGCCGGGCGCCGCGCCGCTGCTCCAGCTGCGCAAGGAACTAATTAGAGCCCAGGGAGCTGGAGGAAGCGGGGCGGCGCGGGGACCACCGGGGCGGCGGGGCGGGCGCGGGACCCCGGCCGGCCTCCCCGCGGGGCGGGGGTCACCCCGAGGGTGGGCCGCGCGGGACCCCCCGGGGCCCGGCCCCCGCCCGCCCGCCGCGCCCGCCCCGCCGGCCCGGCCCAGACAATGGCCGCTATTGTGCGCCCGCCGGCCGCCGCGCGCAGACTGCCCCCAGCTGCAGCGCCAGGCGAGCGCCCCCGCCCGGCCCGGCCTACCTGGCGGCCGAGCCCACCCGCGGCGGGCGGGGCGAGCGCGGGGGGCGGGGGTGGGGGAGTGGGAAACGGACTCCACCAGGGAGCTGTGGCCTGGGGTGGGACGCACGCTGGTTGGGGGTGGGGGGCGGTCAACATCCGTCCAACACCTACCATGTGTCAGGCACCGGCTGTCCGTGGATTCTTGGAACCCTCTAAAACCCCTACTGGGAGTAGATGCCCACGACGACCATGGGGAAACTGAGGCTCGAGCTCACCAGGCTCACGGGAGTGGGCTGGACTCTGCTGTGGTTAAAGCCCCTCCTTCCCTCCTTGGAGGAGGGCGGCTGGTTGGCCGGGAGCTTGGAGGGGTGCCTGTGTGGGTGGAGGGGATAGCTAGGCATACCCACCCTGAGAAGCTCTCAGGGGCTCCTTGCCGAAGCGAGAGAGAGGTCAGAACTCTCTGTACGATGGGGGCTCTCCCTAAGCACGCCACAGCAGCCTGGGGCCATGTAAGAGTTACCCCTTATTCCCAAGGCAGTCCTGAAACTGCCCTTTGGTCAACCATGCCCATCTAGCTAGAGTTTAGGGACAAGGGCCCAAGATGCACCTCTCAAAAGTCCAGTGGCTTTCTTGATATCTCATGAAAAGGGGAAGTAAGTCCCCCCCCCCCCCCGCGCCACTTGCTCCATGGGTTCCCTGGTGTTCGGTGACTGGGTCATCACTATCAACATGCTGTTCTCATAAATGGGGAAACTGAGGGCTGGAGGGGGAAGCGAGCCCACTGCAAGCCATGAGCGAATATTACATTACAACAGGACCAACAGCCAGCTGTTGGTGGTTAGGCAAAAAGCCAGCACCTGTTAAAGCAGGTGCTGGTCATCTCTATTTTACGGATGCAAAAACTGAAACTCAGATTAAGTGACCTGTCCAAGGTCACACAGCTTGTCGGTGGAAGGACTGGCTTTCTGGCCCAGGTAAGTCCAGAAGCCCATGTTCTCTACTGGCCCCTCCTGTGCTCACTGGGGGAGGGGAGGCGGGGGAAGGCAAAGTTGCTCCAGCTGGGCACACCCTCCCTGCCCAGGGGTTTGTGGGAGCTAGGTACAGAGCCTAGGAGGGGCAGCAGCAGTGGGTGGGCGTTGGAGGGGCCAACTCTGGTGGGGGGGTGGTGCACAGGGAGGCTTGGAGAGCTGAGGGCAGATATGCTGCCAAAGCAAACGGCCCCACATTCCTGGGAACTGCTCCGGCTCCCTCCCTGCTCCGGCCAAGAGCTCCACCCTCCTGGCAGCCCAGCAGCAGGGGCTGGGGGCAGGGGCAGAGCCCATGTCTCAGCACCCCCCCTTCCTGACCAGGCAGCAGAGCACGCTCCAAGTATGGGTCAGACCACCTGGGTCTCCAACTTGGCTCTGCTACTTCCTGCCCATGTGTCTTAGGGCAAGACACTTCCCCATCTGAGCTTCATTGTCCCCACCTCTGAAATGGGATGACAGTAATAGTAATAAGACACCCCTCACTGGGTTTTGGGTAATGATGCACACATCCTATAATTTCTTAATGTCTCCCATTATTATGTAATAATCATCAGTTAAAACAGTGCTGGGCACATAGTAGGTACTTGATCAGACTTGGTGAATGAACTGTCACCATCGCTGAAACCTCCAGGCTTTGGCTGGTCTGGAGCTGTGAGGACAGCTGAGTGGGGATCATGATCATCCCCGCTGTACCCAGAGACACCAGAGTCTCACTCTCACCTGGGCCCACATGGCCTTCATTTTACGGTGCAACTAAACAAGCTTGTGCCTCTCAGAAAGCTTCAGGCCTCTGCTGTGCTGTGGAGTGGCCACAGCTGACCCTAGCCACCTTCCAAAGCCTGACTGCATCAGAGACAGAGGGAGGCCCTGGAGAGGCGGTGTGCGGTCCAGGAAGGAGCAGGCCTCCTCCCGGGACCCAGGGGAGGGGCTTATCCTGAGGCCTCTAGCAGCAGGCCCCCCGGAGAGGGGCCAGGGCAGGCAGTACTTCCTGGAAGAGCAAGGGGGTGGCCCTCCCTGGGAACCTCACGCAGCAGGCAGGCCCCTCCCCCACCCAAGATGGGCCCTCAGCCAGCCCCCTCCATCACCCCCCCCCCAGATTCCCCCGGGTAGGCAGACCCCACCCAGGTGGGAGTGCAAATGCCCCAAGTGACCCCGCCAGGGATGAGGTCTCTGCCCTCAGCTCTGGGGGCCTCAAGAAAGCCCTCAGCTGGGCAGCACCTGAACAGGAGTGTGTGCCAGGATCCTCCACTCCGGCATGTTTAGATAGTGCTACCCAGAGCCAGGCTAGCTGGTCCCGGTCCCCTGAGCTCCCACCCCTGCTGTGGGGCCTCAGATGGGTCCCTGCTGCCCTCCCCCCCCCCCCCGTCTGAGCCTTGGGCGGAAACATAGGTACAGTATAAGGTGCCCAGCTCACTAGGGAAGGTGGGGACTCAGGACGCCCCGCAGGGAGAGCCTGGCCCAGCACTTGGTACACGGCAGGTGCCAGCAACCAGTAGCCCTGAAGATTCTTGTTCCTGGCTCTGAGCTGGGGGTGCCCCATGCAATCACTTGGCCTGCCAAGCTCACCCAGATAGTTCAGGCAGTGCTGAAGCTGGAAGGCTCACAGCTGGCTCCCCCACCCGCAACGCCCCTCACCAGTCCTGGCTTCCCAGGAGATGCACTTCCTTCCCCAGTGCCACCAGGCTGGGGGTTAGGGAGGAGCAACTCCCACACGGGCCGGCCCACATGTGCACACTCACACAGATGTGCTGGCCTGCCCAGCTGCGAGAGCCAGCCTGGCACACAGGCCCCCCAGGCCTAGTGGCTTCTAGGCCCCCATCTCACAGCCTCCACCCCCTACTGCCCGCCCGCCTGCAGCCACCTTTGCACAACTATGTCTGGTATTTTCCTGTCTGCCCAGCTTGCGGGGTAAGGGGGGGGGGGGTGCCTGGGGCTATGAGCACTGCCTGCACCTGGGCCTCAGCCAGGGGCGAGCCCGCCAAGCAGCCCCCACACCCGCCCCCGGGGTTGGGAAGGGAAGGGCTGGGCCCAGGCTGCCCAAATCCCTGGGAGGGGCTGGCATGGGGCTGGGGGAGCCAGACAGGGACACACACCCTTTGAGGCCTAGGCAGGAGCAGGCCAGGCCCTGCTAGGCAGCACTGCCACTCATGGTGGACAGGCAGGGCTGGGCACCCCGCCAGAACCCTCTGGGGCCAGGAAAGGCAACGGGCAGTGTCCCATAGGACATGGACGGGCACCCAGTGCACCCGGACATACAGGCATATGCATGCGTGTCACACCTGTGCTCTAACACCGTACACACAGGACATAGCACGGGACCGGCATCAGGGGCTGGGACCCAGGAGTGAGGAGGAGCAGCGGGGATGAGGCCCAGTCCCCAAAGGGAAGGAAACCCTGCACTTCCCCAACTGAGTCTGGCTGCAAGACAACCCAGTGAGTACCTCCCGAGTCCGGGGGGCGGGGGGGCTCCTGCCCACGGCCCATCCCTCCCGCTACCCTGGGATGAGCACCAGGTCCACCGAACAGCACCTGCCAGCTGCGGGCAGAGGCGGGCAAGGCGGGTAAGGCGAGCTGGACTTTGGCCCTTCCCTCCCTCCGCCTCATTTACCCCATCGCTCAGTTACGCATTCCAACACCAGGCCCTCCACCCAACTCAGTTCTGGGGGCCCACAGGTGAGCGAGGATGAAGGGCGCCCCGACCTCAGTGGGGGCAGGCTTGGGGTGGGCTGCTCCCGAGAAGAGGGGCTGTGGGGCGAAGTGCTGGGGCAGACGGAGCGTCACATCCTAACTTGTTTTGTTTTTAAGTTTATTCATTTATTTCTGAGAGAGAGAGCGCGAGTGAACACAAGCAGGGGAGCGACAGAGAGAGAGAAAGAGAGAAAGAGCGCCACAGAATCCAAAGCAGGCTCCAGGCTCTGAGCTGTCAGCAGAGCCCGACACAGGGCTCAATCTCATGAACCGTGAGATCACGCCCAGGGCCAAAGTCGGGCGCCCAACAAACGGAGCCACCCAGGGGTCCTCTAACTTGTTCTGAGAGCCAGACAGGCCAGTCTGCCGCCCGCTCACCATCTCCATACACCCTCCCGGCCCTGCAATTTGGCTGTTACCCTTCCCATTTCCCAGAGAGGGAGGTGGAGGCTTTGAGAGCTTCAGTCATCTGCTGAGGTCACAGAGCTTATAAGGAGCACATCTTGGGGTTCACTTCCAGGCCCCAAAGCCCACACGCTTTCTGGGCCCAATGCTGCAGAGGCCTGGGGGGTGGCACCGGCTGACCTTCAGCAAACCTGCCTCACCCAGAAGTGGGGGCCCAAGAGGGAGGCTGGGCCAGGACCTGGAGGACACCGGGGAGCCACGGAGTGTTCCACACAGAAAGTGCCCTCTTTCCAGCCCAGAGGCTCCTGTCCCCAGGCTCTTCCCTGCAGCACCTCCTTTTTCAGGATTCCCTTTCTCCCACGAGCTTGATGCTTGCTCACCTCTTGGGTGCCAGGTTCTGGTGACAACCTTCCACATTCGCATATTCTCCTCCAGCTACCCGCCCCCTCCTGCCCCTTCCTGCAGCAAGTCTTTCCTGATTCACCCTGGCCAACCTCAGACTCTTGCAGCTGTACATGGGCTGTTCTTCCAGGTGCCTGACAGCTGAGCAGAGGACCTACTTCTGTCCCCAGGCTGCTGAGGGAAACGTTCCAGCCCTGCAGCGGCCCTGTGCTGCCTGCCACATTCATCTGGGGTCCAAGTCCTCACTAATGCCACAATGTCACCAGCTTTTTTTTTTTTAAGTTTATTTATTTTGAGAGAGAGAGAGAGAGAGAGAGAGAGCGAGCGTGAGTTGGGGAAGGGGCAGAGAAAGAGAGAGAGAATCCCAAGCAGGCTCCTCACTGATAGAGGGGGCTTGAACTTACGAACCATGAGAACATGACCTATGCTGAAGTCGGATGCTCAACTGACTGAGCCACTCAGATGCCCCAATGTGAACGGTGCTTGAGCACACCTTGGGTGCCTGGCCCACACACAGAGTGTCATATGCGCTGCCCCCGACCTTTGGCCCCAGGCACTTACCCCTGCACCTGTCATTCAGAGCCTCATTCCACGAAGGGAGTCCTAGAGCAGGTGACGGCCTCATGGAACAGACAGACCACTGTACTTCTTCCCACGGCCCCCACACCGAGCTCACTCCTTCCACCATCGGGAACGGGGCGGGGATACAAAGTGCTGGGGGTGCAGAGCCAGAAAACAGGCCTGCCCCACTCTGATGTGGGCAAGGCTCTGAGCCTCAGTTTCCCCACCCAGGAAGGGAGAGGGCTGGCCTAAAGTGAACTGGAGCCCCAGCACCCTAAGCACTCCCTGAACAGCACCAACACACCTGCCCTCTGCTTTTCCTGAACACCCGGCACTCAGTGACCGTCTGCTGAATGAATGACTCCATTTGTGGTGCCCACCAGCCAGGTGAGGTGGGTACATATGGAGGGGCTGAGGTTCAAAGAAGGAAGTGGCTGGCCCAAGGTCAAGGAGAGGGGCAGGGCCTGGGCCTTGACACAGAGGGTCCCTCCTCCCTGTCCAGGACAAAGGACCCGGGAGCAGACCTGGACAAGGACGGGGTACCAGCAGGGCCCTGGTTCAGCTGGGATGACCGGAAGGGCCTAGCTCCCCCAGCTTCTCTGCTGCCACTTCCACCCGGTGCCCGCATAGAACCCACCCCAGAGCTGCCTTTGAGCAGGCCCAGCAGGGGCCCTGCACTGAACTCTGGACTCCTCCCCCCTCCTTCCTCCCTGCCACCGCCGCCCCCGCCCCCCCCCCCCACTTGTTCACTCTGGGCAGCCGAGCAAGTCCAGAAGCTGGGGGAGGTCTTCAAACCCAAAGGGAAACATCCACTGAGTAGGGGCCTGCCGGGCCCGGCCTCCTTTGAGCCCATGTCCGCTCCGAGGACCATGCAGGGTGACCACTAGGTATCCTGAGGTGGTGCCAGGGGCCTGGCCTGAAAGAGGGTGGGGCTGGCAGGCAGACAGAACTGGGGGTGGGGGGGACTGTAGAACAGACAGGACAATGGAGGGCCCCACAGCCTAGGGGGAGGAGGACATCACAGCTCAGGGGCAGTCAGCCCGCAAGTGTGGGGATGGGGGTTGGGGGGCTCTGGATGCAGGAGGCAGTAGCCCAGGGGAGAAATGGCTCAGGCAGGCTGGGACTTGCCAGCCAGACCCAGATGGACGATGGGGAGAAGGGAGGGAGAGAGGCTTCCTCCAGACGCAGCTGCCCCCACGTCAAGCCCTCATGCCCCTGCAGGGGATGGGGGTGGGGGTGGACAGGAGTGGAGCTGAGGGGATTCCCTGGTTGAACCGGCATGTCAGGGGCCAGGGCCTGACGGTCTTAGGCTCTAGTCCCCCTCTGTCCCTCCCTGACCCCAAGTGACCCCAGGCCAAGCCCTCAAATCTCTGAGTTTCAGTCCCCCCCCACACACACCCAGCCCCCACCGGCAGCCTCCTCACTCCCAGGGTCCCAGCGGGGCACTAGCCTGTGAGTGCATTTGTGCAAAGGAGACAAGACCCTCCTGTCAGCTGGGCAGGATTGTTTTCCCAGGGCTGACTCAGGCAGCTCAGCAGTCTCCTGGGGCCTCTGTAGCCTCCCACCCGCCCTTGGCCATGACTGGAGGAGGGGGCCAGGGGCCGGGTCAGTCCCCTCCCCAGACAGCCATCTGCCAAGGCGGGAGTACGTGTGCACACACATGTCACATGCTCCATAGCGGGGCCCTCCCCGTGGCGAGTACTACCTGGCTTC
Source organism: Panthera tigris (assembly GCF_018350195.1). NCBI lineage: Eukaryota > Metazoa > Chordata > Mammalia > Carnivora > Felidae > Panthera > Panthera tigris. The sequence goes on from NC_056675.1 coordinate 37,799,016, forward strand.
CCAGGCATTGAAGACAAAGGGCCTGAGGAAGCCCCTGCCTCTCCCCTCACCCCCACTGGAAGATTCTCAGGCCATCAGCCCATCCCCCACCAGGGGCATCTGGAGCAGATGGGAAGTCCTCCCCCCACCCCAACACTGGAATCACTTCACATCCCTGTGCCCCCCAGGCTCCTCCCAGCCTGACCACCAGTTAACCAGAACCTTCCATCCCATCTGGGAGGGGGAGAAGGAGCAGAAGGCCAGAGCTCCCCCCCCTCAAGATGCCCAGAGCCAAAGCTTCCGCCCTGCCTAGCCTGAGGGAGCTTAGAGAGAAGCATCCTAGCCAGGATGGGAGGTCAGGCCTCTGAGGCTCCCCCGGGACCAGCTGTTTGGAGGACCCCACCCTGGGAGGGTCCCATAGCACCAGAGCTGGAATGGGAAGAAGGGCCGGGGACCCCTATGGACCTGGGCCAGACCTCACCTCCCCCGTAGAGCGGTCTGCAGCTAAGGCCAGAAGGGTGCCCGGGAAAGGGTGGAGTCTTGGGGCCCATTGTCCGCAGCTGCTGGGGCCGGCTTCGGCTCCCCTCAAGAGCAGGGTCCCCTCTCATCTCAGGCTGGGAAACCGGCCACAAGATAGCCCTCCCCCAGCCATGGCAGACCTGGGAACTCGGGCCCAGAGGCCCGCTGGCCCTTGTCCATCCTAAGCTCAGTCCCTTCGTTTGTGAAATAGCACAGGATCCTCCTCACAAGATTAATGCAATTTCAGGTGACAGACGTCAACACCTGCAAAGTTCGCTGGGCCACTGGAGGCACTGTGCTGATTTTTTCAGGGAGTTGTTCCCCCTGTGAAGTTCTATCCCCCATCCACTTCACCAATCCCACCCTCACCTCCCCAGGGACCGAAGCAGGCATATTTTTATTAGTTGCAGCGACAGCAGGGGTTTCGAGGGCGGAGTTGGAACCCAAAGAGAAACCTGGGACTTTTCTAGGCTGAGGCCTTACATAGGAACCCCTAGCAGCACATCCTTTCCTGTTCTGGCATCAAAGCTTCAACCCCAGCCAGTCAGCAGAGCACTAGAGATCCTAGGAGACGTTGAAAATGCTGAGTCCCTGCCCCTAGCTCCACCTGAATCAGAATTCACCAGGGTGATGCTGAGGCGGCCACCTTAGGAGCCACTGGGACAGATGTGTCCCAAGGGCCTTGCAAAAGCTGTGGTCCCCCACACCCAGGCTAGGTGTCAGGCTGGGGAAAGGCTATGTGTCCCATCTCAGAGAAGTGAAATCCCAGACATATGTCCGGGCCGCCCATTTCTATGACCCTTTCACAAGGGAAGCAACCAGGCACGTAGGATCTGCATCTTTCTGGCTGGCCCTTAGGTGCCCCCTCAGCCGCCAGGAACACTCCCCACCTCTGGGTTAAGGTGGGGGGACCACCTGGCACCTTCCACGGGTCACCCTCTGGCCTCAGTCATCTGTGTGAAATATAAAATGACAATAATAACCCCGAATGGAGGAAGGGGTTGAACAATAATCCTGAATAGAGGGAGGCTTCTCGGCAGCCTCGGAAAAAGCAGGGCCCCTATTCCACCCGGCCCAGGGCCTCTCCACTGCAAGCCCAGTTCCCCACTCGGGTGAGGGGCCTCCACAGTCTCCCCCTGGGACGCAACCTGGAGAGGCATCCGGTGTGGCAGAGGAGAGGCGAGGGCAGCCATCTTGTCCCCTCAAACCCCAATGTGCCTCCCAGCACCAGGGCCCCACCCCAAATGCCTCCCAAAGAGCTTAACTGCAGGCCCCGGCCCCAACATCTGGTCCCCCAGCCACAGCTGTCGCCACCCTCCCTCATCCTGGGATTGCCCCAAACTCTGCCCGGCACCCCGGCCCCCGGCACCCCGTCCCCACCCCCTCGCCCAAGTGGGAAATTCGGATTCCAGGCAAGTCAGGGTAGCTGAAAATGCACATGGGAAAATGTAGTCAGGAAAACACATTCTTCCTTCTATACCGCGGTTCAGACCCTGGGAGGATTAGGTGGCAGAAGACACTCCCACCGCCTGGGGCCAAGGCCAGGCCAGGGAAGGAGGGGAGAGGAGAGTGGGGGCCGCAAGGTGTGGCTGAGAGGGGTCTAGGCTCCCCAACAGGCCCCGAGGAGGGGCCCTGGCAGAGCTCTGTCTTCCTGCGGGCCAGTGTGCCCTCCAAGGGCACTCCCAGCAAGGGGAGCCCAGGCTGAAAGCATTGCTGTGGCTACCCGTTTGCAGCTGGCTTTTGAGAAACAACAAAAGCTTTGGGGGGACGCGGTTCACACGATTGTTTGAAATGAGGTTTTTGGATGTCTGTGGCATCCAGTTATTCATACTGGCTCCACCCACGGATAATTGAGAGTTGGCTTTTGTTGGCCTGATCCCCCCCTTCTCAGTCCCCGCCCCCCCCCACCAAGTCTTCTCAGGGACTCCAGCTCGGGAAGCTCACCTTGTCTGACCTCTTTCTTGGTTTTGCAGATGAGGAAACTGAGACCCAGAAAGGGGAGGAGCCGGCCCAAGGACCCCAGGGAGTTGGTGGCCTGGCCAAAACTCAAATCCAGGACATCAGATTCCCAGGCCAGGGGCTTTTCCCACTCATCCTCCAGGCTGTGGCCTGGCTCCAGCGAATCCCCCAAAGCCACTGACTCCAAAAGCAGTGGTGCCTGGGAGTGGGGTGACTCACTGTCTGGCTTTCTGGGGCACCCCCTCCCCATCAGTGAGGGAGGGACTGGCAGGTGTCCCTGTTTAGAGAGCCACAAGCAGGGAGAGGCCCCCCAGGGGACCTGGGCCAGGGTCACCCAGGGGCCGACGAGCCCCAGCTGGAGGGATTTAACACCAAAGGTCAAAGGTCACAGACAGGGAAGGGCGGGCAGGCACTAGGGGTCAGAGGGTCAGCGCTAATGGCAGCTCCGGAAAGGAGGGGGAGGGTAAGGAGCTAAGGAAAACAGGGTTGCTTCCAAGGGGTCCCCAACCCCCATAAACTGTGCCCCGACCCCCTGGCATCTGCCTCTGCTTGGCTGGTTGCAGAGAGGGCCAAATAGAGCTCTGGTGGGGGGTTGTAAAATGGGCTGGGCTGGAGCTTGGAGAGGGGTGTCCTGGGAAGGGCTCCCCAGGTGCGGCCCCTCCCCCAGAGTGGGCCAGGGCCAGCTGGGAGGCCCAACCCAGACCCAGAGGGGAGAAGGAGGAGCAGAGGGGGAAGGCTCCGAGGTCACGGGGAGGGATGGAGGGATGTGTGGGTTGGGCTGCAACAGCTGTGGCACTGTGGCACAAGGAGTAGGGCTTGGAGAGGGCTGGGTGGGTGAGCAGACTTGAGGGGCCAGTCTCCCCTTCCCTGCGTTTGGGAGCTGAGGAAGGCCGGCGGGGGGGGGGGGGTTGGGGGTGGGCGCAGAATGTCTCCTAGCTGCTTTCTAGCTTCAGCGAAGCCCCACCTTTCCTCCAGGATGCCAGGACCAGGCGTGTGAGACCCTCAGGATGGCTGCCTCTAAAGACCACAGCTCGGCCCCTGTCCCTGGCCTAAACCAAGAGCCACGACGAGAGCCCAGGCCTTGGCCAGGTCCTGGGCTTCCCTGGCTGCCCCCTCGGTGTCAAGCGTTCCCTTCAGAGCCAAGATCCCAGGCTGTGATGGCCGGGGGCCCAGGGCTCCTCCCAGGATCTCTTCCCGCTTCCCAAGCCCCAGGGCAGGGCCAGGATCCCTGCAACCATCACCGCCTGGGGGTGGCCTGGCCAGGCGGGCCATCCTGGACCCGGGGACAGGCGGCATGCTGCCCTGCTGTGGCCTGAGTACCCGACTGGCCAGGGCAGAGTGCCAGGGGCTCCAGGTGCCAGCTTGGATTCCAGCCCCACTCCAGGGGGCCTGCGGGGAAGCAGGGTGCCGGCATCTCCCTCCCTCGGGATGCACCTGCCTCACCCCTCCCCCACTCCCTTCAGACCCTCCTTCAGGCCGGCTGGATACCCCTGCCCTCATCACTTTGCCAGGCTCTTCTGCTCCCCCCCCCGGGCGGCGGTGGATGAAAAAGTGCCATACAGGACTGCAGTGTCCCAGTCCTGACGCGGCAGTACCCCCTGTCCTGACCCCCAGGGACGCCTTCCTTCCCCTGCCCCCCCAGGAAGGGCCGGGGCTGGCCAGGGGCAGCAGGGGGGAGACTTTCCGGGACAAGGGAGGAGACACCTTTCAAACCCCGTCCTAGAAACAGCCCCAGCGCAGCCGTGGGAAGGGGCGGCTGCCCGGCTGCCCCAGACAACTTCGTGCCCAGGCTCCGGGGGCCCCCTCTCACCCCGCAGCGCGCCCCCACCGCGGCCGCCCAACTTCCCCGCCGAAGTTTGCTCCCGCCCCGGGCCCGGCCGAGGCTCGGCCCGGCCTCCGGACGGAGGGAGGGAGGGAGGGAGGAGAAAGACGGAGAGACGGAGGGACGGGGCCGGGGAGCCGGCGAGGGAGGGAGCGCGCGAGCGAGGGAGCGAGGGAGCGAGCGCAGGGGCCCCGGCGAGGGCTCACAATGGCCCGGGGCGAGGCGCCGACGCGGGAGGAGGAGGCGACCCTCGGGTCCCGCAGCCCCCCGCAGCCCCCGCGCGACAGCCCAGCCCCCCCGCCCAGTCCCATCCCCACCGCGCGACGCCGCGGGGCTTCCTACCTCGGCGGCGGGGGCGGTCGGGCTCCCGGCTGCGGGCTCCGGCGGTCTGGGGGCGGCGGGGGAGCGAGCGGGGGAGGGGCCGGGGCGGGCGGGGGCCCGGGCGCGAGGCTCACGCGGCGCGGGCTCCCCTGGCACGGCCGCCCGGCGCCCGGCCGCTCCGCCACATCTGCAGCTCGGGCAGGGAAGGTGGCCGCGGCGGCCGGGCCGTGCGGGGATGTCTTAGAGAGGGAGGGAGGAGGGAGGAGGGAGGCGGCGGGGAGGAGGGCCCGGCGAGCCGCGGAGGAGGGGGGAGGAGGAGGGGCGCGGGGGGCGGCCTCGCTCCCTCCTCCCTCCCCCGCTGGTTCCCTCGCGCCCGCCCTCCCAGCAAACCCCTTTCGCCGCCGCGGCCCCAGGCCCGGGGCGCCAGCTGCCAGGCGGGGCGTGCGCGTCGGGGGGAGGGGGCGGACGGGAGCCGGCGCTGGGCCGGGGGAGGGGAGGTAGGGCGGTGGGGACGCGGGGAGCGGGCACCGGGAGGGAGGGGGCGGCGGGCCGCGGCCGAGCGACGCGCGTCCTCCTCGGCCCCATCCCCGAGTCATTCCCCCCCCCCCCGCAGCCCCGCCCCCGGCCCGAGGGCAGCGCTGGGACACAGCCCGGAGGTGGCCTGGGGGTGGCGCGGGGCGGGGGGGGGGGTGGGGGTGGGAGGGATGTCCCGCCCTCGGGGAAGCCCGGGGAGGGGGCGGGCGCGCTGATGACCGGAGGGAGGGCGTGCGGGCCCAGAGGAAAAGCCCCGAAGACCGGGAAGATGGAGGAGGTCGCTGCGGCCGAGGGGGCGGGGGCCCCTAGCCTCCCTCCCGCGGGGTCACCTTGGCCAGGCCCCCCGCGGCCACGGGCGGCGGGGAGGGCGGCAGGAATGCCTCTCCGCAGGCCCTGATTTCTCCGCCCAGCCCAGTTCCAGGAACGCGCGGGCAGCGCCGGGCAGGCAGAGGCCCCGGCTTCGGATTCGGGGAGGCGCAAGCCAGGGTTCGAGGCCGGGATGAGCCCCTCCCTCCCGTCCCTTGCCGGGCTGGTCCCCGCCTTGCCCTCGGCCTCAGTTTCCCAGGCGGTAGAATTAGGACGAGGTCGGGCCGGGAACAGTCCTGGCTTCCGCTCGGCCCCAGTCTTGGTCCCAGCATTTGGGACAACCTGCATCCCCAGCCTGAGCGCCGCGGGGGTCCTTGCTCGCTCTGGGACCTTCCGCGTCCAGCGCGGCGCCCGCGGTTAGGACGCGCGGTGGGAGTGGATGCCGGCGAGTGCGAAAGCCCGGCACCCGCACCCGCCTAAGCTGTTTCTCCCTCCTGATGTTGAACCCAGGCTCTGAGTTCCTGAATGTGTCTTGTTTGGGCCACTCTGGAGCCCCCGCCCAGTTATCTTCCTGCTGCTCTGCTGTCAGGTGGCAAATCTTGGTTCAAAAACAGTCCTCCTGCTATTGGCCAGCCTTGCCGCTTCACAGTTGGCCTTGAGGAGCCCAAGAGACGAAAAGCATCCTCTATAGGTGAGGCATCTAACTCCGGGTGTCATTAAGCCTTCGTTCGTGTATTTGATACTGCTGTCCCCCGCCACAGCCCGAGGCCGGTGGGTCTTGATCACGCAACATCCTCAGCTCTTGGTACAGAGCTTGGCACCTAGTAGGTGCTCAAGATGTGTTGCACGGATGGTCATAGGGTAGGTGCTCATTATATATTAAGCGAATGTACATATAGTAGGTGCTCATGACTGTTGCGTAAAGGGACACAGCTGGTGCTCTTAAACTTTTGCATGGACACATGGTAGATGCTTATTATATTTTAGGCAAATGGATACACAGTTGATGCTTATGACGGTTGCATAAATGGACACATAATAGGTACTCACGATTTATGTGAATTGACACAGAGTAGGTGCTCATGAACTGTTGGGTAATACATGAAAGGCCTGTAGGCCGAAGAGTGGCGATTTGGAGGTGACCTCCTCTGCCCCCACCCCACCCCACCCCACCCCGATTTCCCTCGTGTGGATAATGTGGAGTGAGACCGGGTTAAACATTAGCTGGCAGATGGGCCTGGGGGCAGGCCAGCTTTGGGACCTAGCACCTTTCGGAAGGGGGCTGTTAAGGGCCGACTCTCGCGGTCCGCGGATCAGCGGGTGCGTGGGGAGGGGTGGAGGCTGAGGGCCGCAGAGCGCCCCCTCCCGGCGCGCCGGGGATCGCGACTATGCTGCCCTCAGGGCGGCCTTGCATCCCGGGGCAAAGTGTTGTTCGACCTCGAAGGGAGGGGGAGGATGCGGGGCGGGGCGAGAGTGAAGACAAGAGTGACCACCTCAGCTGTCCTTGCCCTCAGGGGTCTTACAATCCAGTAGGACCTGAATCCAGTGACCAGGTAAGTCCAATGACCTCTGCACCTTGAGGGGCACTTGACCATAAGAAACCTTCACCCTGGGAGGGCCTTTCTCAATGTTTTTCTACACACACTAGTTTTCATGGACAAGCAGGTTGCTCGCAGTTGGAACTCTGAGCTGGGATTTCCCACCTTGCTCCTTTCTAAGGTTGTTTTGGAAATTAAATGAGGTACATTCTTAACATATATTAGCCATCACTACCTAGTGTCCACAATTGCAGGACCCAGATGGAGTCCCTTTAGCTGCCAATAACCCCCTAAATTTGGCTTTTGCAAATCCCACAAGAGTGAAGAACTATATAATATGGGTGGGGCTGACCCGACCCAGAAACCCCCAGTTCTCAGCCAGACAAGTTTTTTTCTCTGTACTGGATGGCTCACTTTTATTATATTCACTGTAACCCTGAGGGTGTGTCCTATTATTATTCCCATTTTATAGAGAAGGAAACTGAGGCACAGAGAAGTAACTGGGCCAAGGTCTTAGAAGCTAGTGAGAGACATGGTCCAGATTGCAGTCTCAGCTAAGCTGATTCCAAAGCTTGTGTTATAACGCACTATCTCCCTGGAGCATCAGAAAAGTTATGGGGTGGGGGTGCAGGACATCTGAGAGCGCCAGGCTCTGAAAGGATTTTTTGTGGGGGGTGGTGCTTTTCCAGGAGGCAGCGCCTGCTATAGCAGTCACACCAAGCGTGGCTTCCTCCTTCTTAGTGAAAGGTGGGTAAGAGGGGATGTCCTCCCCCCCCTCCTATCACCCTGGGCTTCCTCCCTCTAAGAGTCCTTGTTCTGAGCAACCATCCTTTGCTACCTGTTCCCCTCTCCTGTGTTATGGACTGTCACCCCTGCTAGTACTAAACCAGAAGTTCCCCAACTTACAGCGAGAAGGCAGCCATCTGCAAGCCAGGAAGAGTGTCCTCACCAGGAACTGAATCTGCCAGCACTTTGATCTTGGACTTCAGCCTCCAGAACTGTTGGAAATAATGTGTGTTGTTTAAGCTACTCCATCTATGTTATTTTGTTATAGTAGTCTGAGCTAGGATAATTGCTGAAAGATATATTTGGGGGGCTGAATCTGGTCCCTTAAACTTTCAACAGTAAACATTTATTGAACATCTCCGAGGTTCCCATTCATTCAACAGATGCTTATTAAGCTCCTAGGATGTGTTTATTCATCAACATTTATCGAGGGCCTACATTGTGCATTGGGCTAGGTATGCCTATCCATGTCTTCAAGGAAATCTCTCAGTCTGGTGGGGACCCCTTACCTATCAGTATCCAGAGGGGACACAGCTCACTCATTCACACACAAGCACACTGCAAGAAGGGTGTCCTGCACAACATAGGTGCTTAAATGACTTCAATGAATACATGCTAGATTCAGCGTTTTACACCACTGTGCTTAGGCACAGTTCCTGTCTTTCCAGAGCCTGTAATTTATTCAAGGAGCTGAAAGTAAATAATACAAGACAACAACATAAAGAAGTGAGCCCTATGACCTACGCTGTAGCTGGAGGAGAGACCATAGGAACCAGGATGGATGAATGGCAGCAAACCCCAAACTCCGGCCCTTGACCTTAGGTTAGCCAAGCCGCATCTCTCTGAGCCTTAGTTTCCCTATCTGTGAAATTGGTGATCCTCATGCCTATTATGGGACAGCGTGAGCCTCAGTGCAGAGGGCACTGCTTGGTGGGATGAAAGAGTGCAACAAATAGTAGCTACCATTGTCATCGATGAAGCCTGCAACCACTGTGAGTGGGGGCCCAGGCAGAAGGATAGAGTGATGGAGGGGGTGAGATCAGGGTGACTTATTAACCTTGAGCTGGGGCCTGGTGAGCTCTCTCCCGTTGGCGCTGGCTTGCTGTGCCTGCAGGGCTGGGGCTGACTGTGGGTGGGGTGTTTATTCTGGGAAGCAGCCCGGGCTGCTCCTCACACCCTGCTCCAGCAAGAAAAGAGGGCTTCGAGTCAGAACTGAGTCCTGTGCTGGGCCTGGCATGTATGAGCCAGCCCACCTGTCCAGATGGCCCAGGGCTGAGAATGTCCAGGAGGCCCAGCCTCAAGGGCCAGCTGGGTGTTTCAGGTTTAGGACACACTGTCCCCACAGGACTCACCAGACCCCCAGGAATCCAGTTCTAGATGGCCTGAAATGCTCAGCTTTTGGCGTTCTGGAGGCTGAGCCCTGGATGCCACTGTGGAACTGAGACTCCTGGGCTGGGGTGTAGGGGTGAGTGAGGTGGCATTGGAGGTGGGGGGTGGGGGTATCCCTGCTGGCTTCTCAGCCCCTAGAAGAGCTGCTGAGCTACTTCATCACGCAGGTTCATGGACATTCACCTGTGCAGTCCTGGTACTCAGCAGGGTCCATGTTTGGCTGAATATTCTGCCATCACCCTTTTGAAGTTCTTAATCATTTTGGAGTACAGGGCCTGGAATTTTCATTTTGCACTGGGTCTGGTAAATTGTGTAGCCTGTCCTGGCTTCATGTTTTGGTTTCCTCCAGTAGTAGCTTCTCCCTCAAATGGGGCATTCAGGTGCACCCCTCAGCCACCCCCAGCCAGCCATGAGTGCTTTAGGTAAGCCCAGTTCCTAAAAAGTGGTGGGGGACAAGCTTCTGCCCCTCCAACCCAACAGTAGGAACCTTTCCGAAAAAGCTCAAGGCCAGCAGTGTGATAGTGGGCAAGTCACTCTTTTCCGAGCTTTTGGGCATGCTAATATAAAAAGCACAGTGCCTGCAACAAAACGAGCACTCAATAAAGTAGAACTATTATTTTGTTTTAAAAATGAGGATTATTACAAGCGCTAAATTGGAGGAAGGGAGAAAGGGAAGGGTCAGCCCATCCCTATGGACCTGCCCCAGGAAGGAGGAGCCGCCCCTCCCCTGGCCCCGCCCTCCTTGCTTTCCGAGGGTGGAGACCCCCCGCCCAGGGCAAAGACGAGGGGGCGGAGGAGCGGGAGCGACACATTTTTGAGTTGTGACCAAGTGGAAACTCCCTCCCGGAGGCGGAAGCCGGGGGCGCCCCACTGGGGCCGGAGCCTCCGCCGGGGAGGGATCGGCGGCCCGGGGGCGGGGCGCCGCGGGGACACGGGACACGCCCCTCGCCTGTCTTTATGAATATGAATGAGCCGGCTCGGGCGAGCGGAAGTGCGAGGCGGCTCCGGTCCAGTGGCCCCGCCCCCGCCGTGGCCCCGCGCCCCCGGGGGCGTGGTCTGCCCAATGACGCCCCGCCCTCCGCCCCGCGCGGGGCCTCCTTCCGGCCGGCGCGCCCGGGATGTGACCTCGCGGGCGCGCGCCGGAGCCACCTTGGGGGAGGTGCCCGCGCGCCCCCCGCAAAGGTAGGGCCGCCCTTTGTCCTCCGCGCCGCCCCCGGGAGCCCGCGTTCCGCAGCCAGCTGAGGCCCGCGGCCCCCCGCGCGCTGCTCCTCTGGCCTGGGCTGGGCTTGACTGCCCCCCAGGGCGGGGTCCGCCCCGGGGCTAGGCTCCCTGGATAGGACTCCTTCATTGACTCCTGGCGCTCGCCCCCTGGGTGGGCCGTACTGCGAAAGCCCTGCCCTCAGAGGGCTTACGAACGTAAGCCTGGGCGAGAGAGGCCAGCGGGGTGACTCAGTAGGATGTCCAGTATGTCCGAGAGCGTGTTAAGGCGAGGATGAACAACGAACAACGGGGGGGACCGCGTCAACCAGCCGACTAGGCAGGGTCCCTGAGGAGAAGCCAGGGAGCAAACCTATGCCAGGGGTTTTCAGGAGCCCCAGGGCACTGAGGCCTGTGTGGCTGGAGTGGAGAGAAGGGAGAACGAAAAGGGTGGAAGAATGATAAAATAGCTCAAGTGTGGAACGGGTAGCGGGCAAAGCGCTAGGTGCTTTATGCATATAATTTCCTTCATTCCTCGGGACAACCGGGACCTGGACAGTACCATTATGTGAGAGGAAATGAGGTTCAGGAAGGTTAAATAACTTGCCCAAGGTCACACAGCATTGGAGCCCAAGGAAATTTAGGTCATTGCCTGAAACACACCCAGGAGACCCAGGGTGGGGTGACCTTGCCCAAGACAGGTCCTCTATGCCGGACCTCAGTTTCCTCCCAGAGTCCTAAACGGAAATGGGGATGACTGACCTGGAATGAAGGATGGGCAGGCAGGGCCGGTTTTGCCAACAGTCGGCCCTAAAAGCCAGCCTGCTGTAATGTATACCCAGCAATTGGGGCTCTGAAACCCAGCCTCAAATCAGTGCACAGGACAAGGGTGTAGTGGGCGCCTCCGAGCACGTCTGGGAAGCACTTGTCACCCCTCCAGGCTCTGGAGCAGGTACAGGTGGCTTCAGAGAGGGAGGGTGGAAGGCCGAGAGCCTGGGGCGGGGCGTGGGGGGGGGGCAGGAAGGGGGGCAGTATGGCCGAGTGCTCCGAGCAGTAACAAAGGCAGTGCCTGCGGTGCCAGGCAGGCAGGCCGAGTGTATTCACCAGCGACTGCAGACCACCAGAATCACGCAAACCTCCTTGTGAGCCTGCAGCAATGAAAACGTGCGCATGAAACCCACCCAAGTCTGCCCTGGCAAGCGGATTCCCTGACCGCTGCCCGTGGCGGGGAGGGTGGGGGGAGGGCCTCAGGGTTGCCAATCCGAGTTCTCTACGAACTGCTTTCTCTGCTGTGGGAAGGGGGGAAATGTGGAAAAAGGAGGTAGGTCTGCCTGTGCCTCTGATTCCAGGAAGGCCTGTGGGTTTCTACTGGGGGCAGGGATGGCAAATCATGCAATTTACTCCTTCGGCTGGACACACCTTCCAGTCTTGGCCTTGGGGCTGTGGCGTGAAATGTAGGCCTGAGGTTAGGAGTGGGTCCCAACCCTCTGTGTCCAAGCCTCAGGTCACCAGTCAGTCAGAAGTCCTGATGGTACAGGTCCACAGGGGGACTTACTGTTAGGTGCATTTTGTAGAGGAGAAAGGCTCCGAGAGGTTAAGTGATTTGCCTGAGAGTGCACAGCTATAAAGTAGCCAAAGATGGGACTGTTGGACTCCCGAATCCTGTGCCTCAGGGAGCTGATTCATCCCCACAGAGGGGATATACTTTACTTTTGGCTTGGAGAACACCGCCCGCCCCCCACCCCCCCCCCCACACACACACATATTCTGTGGGGATCATGACCAAAGGGGACAGAGACGCTTTGAGCTCTTCTTTCCTCTCTGCTCTGCAGTCCTTCGGCCTTGTCCCCAGGCCTTTGTGTCTAGGCCAGATGAGTCGGTCCTTTCTCAGGAGGGACTGGTGTAGGTGCGGCCAGAGACGCCTTAGCAGATGCCCGGCAGGGCCATCCAGCTGGGGCTTCCTCCTCGTCAAGTCTGGGGCTTTGGTTTTGGAGCTGGGCCCATCAGGCGAATGAGTCCACCTGGGCACCTGGGACCCATCTGCGTGCCCTGGCCTTGAACTAAGGGGGCAGCTGGAGTTAGGGCCACTGACCAGGTGGGCTGCAAGTGTGAGGGTGCCCAGGTGGAGGGAGATAGGTCTGAGACTCATGGTGATAGCATGCCACAACATGTGAGCAGGTCCCCTCAAGTAACCCCCGGGGACGGGGGCCTGTGGTGAACAGTCGCTCCCTGTGCGTTGTTTCCTATTGAGCTGGTCCTCCCCTCCCTGCGGACTTGTGCTTCTCTGCAATATTCTGAGTCTTAGAGCCCCAGCAGGTTCTCAAACTTAACCAGCTGTCCCACTAAGTCTGAGGCAGAGCCCAGGGGTCTGCATGTTTAACAGGCTCCCAAATGGTTGGATGTATGTGGTCCTCTAACTCGGCCTGGACCTCCCAGCCTGGCAGCCATGAGAAACCCCTTCCCTTCCAGCGCTTTCTAGCAGAGCGGAGCCTGGTGTGGGCTGGATTCCATGACTGGATTTAAACGCATCCCAGTCTCTGTTGGAGCGCTGTCATCAGCACAGCTTCTCCCCTGTTTACAATAAATGATGGCGTCTCAAGCGATAGCCCTGTCTCCAGCCCTCCCCTGCCAAGTTTCCCCGAAGAGCCGAGCCGTCCGCCCTACGTCACCCACTTTCTTCTGAGCTCCCTGTCCTGAGCTTCCCTCAGGCAGTTCTTTGCACAGAGACCTCTGAGCTGCTTCTCCACCAGCCCCAGGTTGTGCCTACCTCCTCAGCCCTCTGGGCTCTATACCGGCTTCCTGTCTGCCTGTGGTATTCCCTGAGCTTCTGTCCTTGGACCTCCTTTGCTAGACGTGTGTCAAAGAGGCATAGCCAGGGGAACACCCATCTCTATTCAGGGCAATCCCTAGTGTTTCTACTCAGTCTCTGGGGTGTGCCAGGCTGATTTTTCTATGGGCTGACCTGAGGTTTCCCCTAGGCTAGCCCACTGAGCTGTTCCAAATAGACTCTGATTTGAGGGGAACCTGGCCACACCTTCATCCTAAGGTGGTCTGGCTGGTGTGGGTTCTACATGGCTCCTTCCCAAAGCAGCACACCCTGATAGGGGAAAAACTACCTGCCGTTTTTAAAAAAAAAATACTTGTTTATTAATTTTTGAGAGAGAGAGGGAGGGAGGGGGGGCAGGCAGAGAAAGAGGGAGACAGACAATCCCAAGCAGGCTCCACGCTGTCAGTGCAGAGCCTGATGCGGGGCTTGAGGCCACACACCGTGAGATCATGAGCTGAGCTGAAATCAAGAATCAGAATCGGACACTTAACCACCTGAGCCACCCAGGTGCCCCAGCACCTGCCTTTTTATTTTTTATTTTTTGCCATCAAAAAAAAAATGTTTATTTTTGAGAGAGAAAGAGAGCATCAGCGAAGGAAGGCAGAGAGAGAGGGGGCAGAGGATGCTGAAGCAATCTCGGAGCTGACTGCAGAGAGCCCGATGTGCGGCTCCAACTCACGAACTCAAGATCATGACCTGAGACACCCAAGCGCCCTAGCACCTGCCGTTTTTAAGGGAGCCATCCAGTAGCCAGGCTTTCCTGCTGGGAACTTCTGACTTCTGTGTGCTTTTCCTGATGAAAGGATTAGTACCCTCTCATCTTCCTGACCATGCCGTCTACCTGGCACCCCAGGCACTGGTCTCTTTGCACCTCTGTCTCCCATGTCTAACTACTTTTAAAAAAAATTTTTTTTCTTAACATTTATTTATTTTTGAGAGGCAGAGAGAGACAGAGCATGAGCAGGGGAGGGGCAGAGAGAGAGGGAGATGCAGAATCAGAAGCAGGCTCCAGTCTCGGAGCCGTCAGCACAGAGCCCGACACAGGGCTCGAACTCAGGATCCACGAGATCATGACCTGAGCCGAAGTTGGACACTTAACCGACTGAGCCACCCAAGTGCCCCTCTAACTACTTTTTAAAACTATTTTATTTACTTATTCTTCCTTCCATTCTTCCTTCCTTCCTTCCTTTTCTTTCTAAATGTTTTTTTTTTTTTTTGAGAGAAACAGAGGATGAGCAGGAGGCAGAGAGAGAGGAAGATACAGAATCCAAAGCAGGCTCCAGGCTCTGAGCTGTCAGCACAGAGCCCAATGCAGGAGAGCTTAGATTTTAGTGGGGTACAGATAGAAGAAATGTGTAGGGCCTCCTGTCAGAACTTGCCTGAGGACCGCTTTCCTCCCTGTCTGCCCGGGGGGCACACACCGGGACCCCCCTCTCTCCTCTCCCCTGTTTCTTGTACTTGAAACCTCAAGTGGTAGACATTGGCTGAACTGGGCTGGCTATAGGTTTGACCCTTACGAGAAGGGAGGTGGATCAAACAGGACCTGATGTAGGGTTTGAAGGGACTGGGTTACTCACGGGTTGGGGCAGCATGAGTATGGAAGGAAACGGAGAGCTCAGGGCACCGCAGGGCAGGTTTTAGGGAACTGTAAGTCAAACCCACAGTGAGATACCACTTTCCAACCCCCAGGATGGCTATAACAAAAGAGGAACGATAGTTAAGTATTGGGGAGGATAGGGAGGAATCGGAGCCCTCACACACTGCTGGTGGCAATGTCAAATGGTGCAGCCACTTTAAAACAGTCTGGCAGCGGGGAGCCTGGGTGATTCAGTCAGCTAAGCATCCAACTTCAGCTCAGGTCGTGATCTCACGGTTCAGTTCGTTAGTTCCAGCCCCACATCAGGCTCTGTGATGTCAGTGCGGAGCCTGCTGGGGATTCTCTCTTCCTTTCTCTCTGCCTCACCCCACTTGTGCTCTCTCTCTCTCTCTCAAAATAAATAAATAAACTTAAAAAAAAAAAAAAAAACAGTCTGGCAGCAACTCAACATAGAGATACCACTTGACCCAGAAATTGCACTGCTAAGTATCTACCCAAGAGCAATGAAAACGTATGTCCATGCAAAAACGTGTAGAGGTATTCAGAGGAGCATTACAACAGCCAAAAGTGGAAACAACCCAAATGTCCATCAACTGATGAATGGGTAAATAAAACATGGTCCGGCGCATCTGGGTGGCTCAGTTCAGCGTCTGACTTCAGCTCAGGTCGTGATCTCGTGGTTCGTGGGTTTGTGCCTCACATCCGGCTCTCTGCTATCAGTGCGGAGCCTGCTTCACAATCTCTGTTCCCCTCTCTCTCTCTCTGCCCCTCCCCCATTACCACACGCGTGCTCTCTCAAAAAAAAATAAGTAAATAAATAAACATTAAAAAAAAAAAACCACGTGGTCCATCCATACAGTAGAGTATTATCGGCCATAAAAAGAACAGAAGCACTGGCACCTGTTCCATCACCGATGAACCTTGAAAGCATAAGTGCAAGAAGCCAGACACAAAGGGCCACATACTGTGATTCTGTTGACAGGAAACACCCAGCATAGGCAAATCCACAGAGGCAGAAAGCACACTAGCAGGTGCTGGGGACTGGGGGTGTGGTGATGGACAGTAAATGCTAGTGGGTGCCAGGTGTCTTTTTGGGGTGTTGCAAATGTTCTAAATTGTGCACAACTGGAAGCCGTTGACTTGTATACTTAAATTTTTTTTTAACATTTATTTTTGAGAGACAGAGAGAGCATGAATGGGGGAGGGACAGAGAGAGAGAGGGAGACATAGAATCAGAAGCAGGCTCCAGGCTCTGAGCTGTTAGCACAGAGCCGGACAAGGAGCCCGAACCCACGAATACTTGTATACTTTATACTTTGTATACTTTAAACCGGTAAATTGCATGACATGTGAATGCTATCTCAACAAAGCTCTAATTAAAGCAATATAGGCGGACCTCCCCGTATTAATTCTGATAGAAACCTGAGGAAGCGACCTCAAGAGCTTGGTGAGTGGGGGCACCTGGGTGGCTCAGTCAAGCGCGTGACTCTTGGTTTTGGCTCAGGTCATGATCTCATGGTTCTTGAGTTCGAGCCCCGCGTCAGGTTCCACAGTTGGCAATGTGGAGTCTTCTTGGGACTCACTCTCTCCCTCTCTTTCTCTGTCCCTTCCTTGCTCTTGTATGGTCTCTCTCTCAAAATAAATAAAATAAACAAAAAGAACTTGCCGAGTGCCAGGGGTTCTCTGGACCACAATGCTGTAGTTCTCGTGAAATGATCACTGAGAAGTGCTTTGGAGAGGACGTTTCAGACCTCTGCTTATGAGTCACCTCTGAGAGAGGCCCCTACCCCAATACCCTCCCTCTGTCACTTGTCATCTTTTGCAGCCCTTCTGTCTTTCCTTTATAGTTCTTCCCACCCTTGGAATCGTTTTCTGTATGTGGACCCGATTTTGTCTGACTCGTGCTGGGCTGAGTTCCACGACACCAGGGGCTTGTCCACATCTTGTTCGTCCCCATAGTGGGTGCTCAGATACCTGCTGAATGGATGAACCCATGACTGCCGCTAACAGCTGGGGGAGGTCTGGGCTGGTCAGTGCTCGCTGCAGGAGAGAGAGTCAGCAGAGCAGATCAGGGTGTCTCCCGGCCCCAGTGGCTTTCTTTTTCTCTCTGTTGCAGTTCCAGGAGAATGTCTCTGGAAAGGAAGCCCAAGGCCTGGTCTGGCTGGGAAGAGGCGAAAGGGGAGGGGAGCAGGAGTGGGGGCCGGGCGGGCGGGCGGGCGGGCCTGGGGAGGAAGTCTGCAGCCCCAGGCTGCTGAGGGTGTGGCGTCTGTGTTTGCACCTTTGGAATGCTGCTGATTCACTCTGGGGGGAGCCTTGTGCAGCCACTGCTGCCGCCTTGGAGCTGACATCTGGCGGCTGAATTCCAGGAGGAGAGAGACAGATTCCTACAAGCAGATGCCAACTCTGAAGGTCAAACTAAGCTATGGAGCTGCTTTAGGAGGAGGCCCAGAGAGTCCAACACGGCCCCACCCCAGGATTCTGGGAGAGAGGTGAGGCCCCATCCCCAGCTGAGACCCAGGCCCTGAACTACCAGATCCTCTGTGGGAACAGCCTGGGGCAGGGAAGCCTGAGGTCTGCAGTCAGAGCTGGGTTCAAAGACCAGTTACTTAACAGCTCGTATAACTGCAGAAGCCAAGGGCCTTAGCTGGTCCAGTGCTCAGCAACAGCACCGGGACACTGGCTCGCCTCCCCTGGCCCAGTGTCCTCTGTGTTGCTCTGCTTTCCGGCCAGTGCTTCCTGAAGCCTGAGAACTCCCAGCCTGCCTCTCCCTGGGGCTCCTGCAAAGTCTGGAGACTCCGGGTCCCAGCTCACCCCAGATGCTGATTGGACAAGCCTGGCTCAGGAGCTTGCCCCGGGATAGGGCCAACACCCCTAGAACCACATGGAGAAAGTGGGAGTGAGGGGTCCCCCAAAGGAGCCAATGCCAGGCGCTGGGCAGAAACTGCACACACGCCCACCCTGCTAAGCTCCCTCTATAGGACCGGCTTC
This sequence comes from Panthera tigris, assembly GCF_018350195.1. Classification (NCBI taxonomy): domain Eukaryota; kingdom Metazoa; phylum Chordata; class Mammalia; order Carnivora; family Felidae; genus Panthera; species Panthera tigris. The sequence continues at coordinate 37,816,778 of NC_056675.1, forward strand.
TGGGGCACTGTGCTTAGCTTTCTTTTACCTACTGGGTGTCCCACTGGCTAGGTTCCTTAGGCTCTCAGAAGCTCATTTTCTTCGTCTTTGAAATCTCATAGGATTCTTTTAAGGATTGAAGGAGACAGTGCGTGCAAATCCCTTGGCACCTTCCTGGCCCAGAGGAGGGGCTGAGGCTAACTGGTTCCCTTTATCTTCCCTGTATGTAGGTTCTCTATGATTCCATCTAGATCTCTGTGGTCTGAAAGGGTGGTGTGTGTGTGTGTATGTGTGTGTATGCACGTGTGTGTGCATGTGCGCACAGTAGGCCTGGCCCTTTCTCTTCTCCAAGGCATTTGTATTGTTTGGCTTCTCCCCAGAGAGGGTTGGGGACTACACAAGGACAGAGGATGGAGGCAAGAGGGACCGGAGAGGGAAGGGAGAAACCTGTGGGCTCAGACCTGCATCTGGAGTCCCCTCTGCATGCCCTCAGCTCTGGCTGTGGCTGGAGGAAGGGCCCAGTCTCTAAGGAGTAGCTGCCTCCGTCCCTCCCGTGCCACATTATCAGTGTGTCTGGTCATTTGACACTGGGCGTGAGGGGTCCTGCCCTGAACTAGAGTTGCTGATCTCGTATGGTCTCTCTCCTGCAACCCTGGAACCTGGGGCCAAGTGTCCGACTTGGGCTCAGCTCATGATCTCACGGCTTGTGTGTTCGAGCCCCATGTTGGGCTTTGTGCTGATGGCTCAGAGCCTGGAGCCTGCTTCGGATTCCGTGTCTCTCTCTCTCTCTCTCTCTCTCTCTCTCTCTCTCTGCGCCCCTCCCCCACTCGTACTCTGTCCCTCTGTCTCTCTCCAGAGTGAATAAACATTAAAAAAAATTAAAAAAAAAAAGAGGATGCCTCGTGCCCAGAGTAGTTCAAGCCTCTTGGACACTTGAGGAGAAATCTGGAGCTTCTGGGAGGGCACAGAGCAGGCCTCCTGTAAACTCTGCACCTGCTTGTGACCTGAAGTAAAGCACTTCCCATCACCTGCATGGGGCGTGCAGAGTACTAGAAGGGCTGTGTCACCCTAAGCTTGGCACCCTCCACCCCTGCGAGCCCTCCTCAGTGTCACACCTCTGAGCCTGCACAAGTCCACGTGTGCCCTTGTCCCCACTGAACAACTCAAGTCCTCCAAGTTGTGGCCTGTTCACTTCCTCTTAGGGAAGAAGCGTTTCCTGCCAGCCTCGTGCCCCTGGGTTATTCTCACTTTCACAGCCACGTGTTCAGGGCCTCTGCGTAGAGCTGACATGGCAGTCGGTGGCTGCTACCACTGGTGGCTCGTCCATGACCCGTGCGCCCTAAATCTGCTGAGAGCATTCTGCCCAGTTCCCTGCTGGGTGTTGAGCATTTAAAAATACGTTCATCCTGTCTCTTTCATTATGGGACAGACTCTCAGAATTTGAAGGACAAAGTCATGAGAACTGCATTTGCTGAGCTCTTACCAAGTGCTTTAAAAAAAATTGGGATGTAATTCACATACCATAAAAGTCACCTTTTTGTTTTTTCATTTTTCCCTTTTCTTTTTTTTTTTTTTTTAACATTTATTTATTATTTTTGAGAGGCAAACAGGGCGTGAGCGGAGGAAGGGCAGAGAGAGAGGGAGACACAGAATCTGAAGCAGGCTCCAGGCTCCGAGCTGTCAGCACAGAGCCCCAAAGCAGGGCTCGAACCCACCAACCGTGAGATTGTGACCTGAGCCGAAGTCAGACGCTTAACCGACTGAGCCATCCAGGTGCCCCAAAACTCACCCTTTCAAAGTGTATAATTCAGTGGATTTTAGTATGTTCACAGAGTTGTGAACATCATCACAATCTAATTCCAGAAAATTTTCATCATCCCCAGAAGAAACACCTGTAGGTTCACCAGTTGCAACAAACGGACCGCTCATGTGGCGGGTGTTGAGGATAGGGGAGGCTGTGCATGTGTGGGGGCAGCGGGTGTGTGGGAAATCTCTGTACCTTCTGCTCAGTATGGTTTATGAGCTTAAAACTGCCATAAAAAAAAATAGAATAGAACAAAACAAAGCCAAAAGGAAACCCTGAGTCCACTATCAGGGCCTCTGCCTCCTCCCTCCCCCCGCCCCTGGCGACCACCAGCCTGCTTTCGGTCTCCGTTCTGGGCATCTCCTGTAAATGGAAGCATACCACCATGACCTTTGGTGTCTGGCTTCTCCCACTGAGCGCCACGTCTTTGAGGTTCATCCGCATTGTAGCAGGTGTCTCTATCCCATTCCTTTTTATGGCCAAATAATATTCCACTGTGTGGCTGGATCAGAAGTTGTTTATCCCTTCATCCATCCGTGGACATTTGGGTTGTTTCTACCTTTTGCAAACAATCCCGCAATGCTTTTGTGAAGGAGAAGGCTTTCAAACTAAGTGCTTTTTGAGGAACACCTCATTTAATCCTCATAGAAATCCTGAATGTCAGTGCTGGTATGTTCCGCCTCCGGATGAGGCTGCCAAGGTTCCGAGAGGTGAGTCAAGGTCACACAGCTGGAAGCCCTGGGATTCTCCCGCTCCTGGTCAGCAGGATCCCGTGATGCCTGCGAGGTGTTTCTGTTCAGTTTTAGCGGAGCCTTGCTGAGGACTGCCCCTCAGTAAATGCTGCTGACTCTTCAGGGGTCCTGTAAACCTCAAGCCTCACAGCGCTCTGTGATCTGTTCACCTGCTCTGGGGACGCACCCGGGGGTTATGGGAGGTCCCGACTCCCCCAGATTCATCCATAGATCTGGGACCAGGCATTTCCCCTGCCTCCTCTGGATGCTGCTCTCAGCATCAGTCCTTGCTTTCCTGGGGGTCCCGGGGCTGCCTTTCTTGGATTTAGCACATAGACCCGTGTTCACCTGCTGGTGAACTTTGCTTTTCCCACCTTCTTCTGTGGCACGGAGGTAAGTGTGCCAGTCAGGCAAGCCCAGGTTCAAGTCTGCTCTGGCATTCTGACTGTGTGGCTTTGGGCAACTTTCTTTTCTTTTTTTTTTTTTTTTAATGTTTATTTGTTTTTGAGAGAGAGAGACAGAGTGTGAGTGGGGAAGTGGGGGAGGGACAGAGAGAGAGAGGGAGACACAGAATCCGAAGCAGGCTCCAGGCTCTGAGCTGCCAGCACAGAGCCCGACGTGGGGCTCGAACCCACAAACTGCAAAATTACGGCCTGAGCCAAAGCTGGACGCTTAACTGACTGAGCCATCCCGGGCACCCCTTTGGGCAACTTTCTTCACTTGTCTGAGCCTGTGCTCGTTGGTAGTGGTGGATACTACCTGTGGACTTAGTGCTATGGTGGATGAGGACTGACCAAGGGAAGGGAGATGAGGCACTCCCTCTGTAGCCAGCCCCTCACACACTCGTGGGAAGGGACAGTCTCCTCTTGGACCTCACTGCACAGGCAGGCTGGCAGCCAGCCCAGGGAGTGGACAGGGAGCTTTGTGTGTCTCCTTGCCCCTGGAGCTGTGGGAGGCTCCTGTGACTGAGTTCTGCTCAAGGAGGGGGATGTCAAGGCCGGGCCTCCGAGGTCAGGACCCCGCCGAACCTTCCCGTTCGCCCCAGTCTGCCCTCTGCCCGGCTCCCCGCCCGCTGCTCTGGCAAAAGCTGCACCGCAGGGCCCAGTACGTTCTCTGCTGGTTGCCTGGGTACGGTCCTCAGCCCCTTCCCCAGAGCTGCAGCACAGACCTGCTGCCCCCTGGCCCGAGGGCTTGGATACCGGCCATGACTGTGGACCACCGTAAGTGGTGGCCCACGGCGTGAGGCAGGAAGGGCAACGTACTGAGGGGATGTGCGCCAAGGACGAGAGGACATCCTCTGGCCTGGCCGCGAGAGTGGAGCCTCAGGGTCCTGCCAGGGAAACCCTCTCTTCTCACTGCTGTTGTGGCTCAGCCTTTCAGCCTTTCCTGGCCCTGCCCCTCTCCTCCTGCTTCTCACATAGCAGCTTCTGAGTTACTGGCACCACCCTGTGCTGCTGCTTTTGCTGCTGCTGAGGCCACTGCACCAGACGGAAGTTAACCCCAGGTGTGCTGGTGCTGGCAGCCACGGCCAGCGATGAACAGCAGGGGCTCGCTGGCCGGAGGTGCTGGAGGAGGAGACCAGCTGCTTTGCTCCAGCCTGGTTCCCCTTCTGGAGTGTTCATCTCTTCTCCTTCCTCTCTGTCTGCCCAAATTTGAATCCAAAGCCTGTCCTGACCCCTGGGAGTTGTTTCTTCCTTTGGCTGTCTGGGCAGTGACAGTTGATCACAGAATGTGGCTTCTTTCTCACCGTGTACTTGACCTTGTCATTTGACGCCGATCACGTTTTCTCCCTCGCAGCCCCATATCCTTCACCACACCCAGGTAGGCTCCTCTCTTGCACCTGGCCTTATCTGGCCAGGTGAGCTCTCGAGTCCTGAGGCCACCGGGAAAAACCATCCTTGAGGCTGGAGCATGGGCGGTCGTGAGGGGTCTGAGGGAGCCAGGCGCTGGCTCTGACCATCTGGGATGATTCTGGGCAAGTTCCTAGGCTGTCACTGGACTTCAGGTGCCATAGTGAGGACCAGACAGAACGGGAGTAAAGCCGCCAGAGCAGCAGCTGCCACCGGGGCACCGGCCACTGATGCACACATACACACACGTGTGCCTCTCCATACGCTGGGCTCTGAGCCCACCCTTCCCCGGGGAGAGCTGCTCCTGCAGCCCACCCAGGTCTGCGTTGTCACCAGAGCAGGCCTCTGTCCAGAGCATGACTTGGCCCAGCCCAGCCCATCCTTTTCTGTCCTCACATGGGACTTGAAATCCTGCTTTCTGTCCCCCACCTCTGTCCACTCCTTCGGAGGAGAGCTGGCTGCCCAGAGGGATGCTGGATACACTCCCCGAGCTCAACAGCATCCTCATTTGTCCACTTCCTGTGCCCTATGCTGTGTACCTTTTCCCTGAACCCCAAATACTCCTTCCTGGATTTTTGTGTGCCTCTGCTCAGCCTTTCCCCTCTTGGTTGACTTGCTCTCCTTTTAATGTTGTCCAGAGGCCCCGAGGGCCCCGTCCCCATTTCCCCCTGAACTCCCCAGTGGGAAGGGCCCAGGCTAGGTGTAAGGTCCCACATTTCCCTGGGGGAGGGGAGGAGTCCCTAACAGAGTGGGGGTGGGTGTGAAATTTCCCCATGTAGTGTGAGGGAATGAGCTGGGTGCTGACCGGGTCCAGGACAGGGCGCACTGATGGAGGGAGAGCGGGGGTGAGGGCAGGAGCCGGCTCCAGTGTGCTGAAGTGTCAGGCCTCGAGACACCAGGAACCAGACCGGAGGTGGGGATAGGGGTGCATGCCAGAGATGGACTTCGGCCCCAGCCCCCTTCAAGGGCTTGCTTATGAATCAGATTTAGCTGGAGAAAGAAAGCAGGCATTGGGAGGCCAGGGCCTTAAGGCACCTAGAGAAGCCTGGAGCCCCCTGGGTCTGCAGAACCTTGGGGGTGTGGGGAGGCAGGTAGTCTGCCCCTCCACCCCAGTACCTACCTTGTATTCCGCCAGGCTTGCACACAAAGCGTCGTGTGGGCCGGGCGCCCCCTAGTGGTTGGGGGACTCTAGCCTCGTTGACCTGGAGATCTCCCTGTCTAGGCTAGTAAAGGAGACCAGGGCATTGGGGAGATACTGGGCTTTGCTCCAAACCCCAGGAGGGCCGTCTGACTCTTACTCGGCCTTCCTGGGAGCATTCAGGATCTTCTCCGTGGCAGGGGTATTTTGCTTCTAAGGAGCCCCATCCCTGCTTTCAACAGCTGGTATCTACCCCCCACCTCCTCGCCCAGCAGGCCAGGGCTCAAAAGGCCATCTGGTGCATTCCCCAGCTCCTGGGCGTATTTGTGTAGAGGAAGAAGCCTCGAATTAGGGTTAGGACCTTAGGTTTCTGTTTGAGTTCATCTGCAGTTCTCTAGATATCCTTAGACAAGTCCCCCAACATTCTCGGGGCACCTCGCTGGTGTTCCCCACTCTGTGGTAGCAGACCCCCAGGGACATTTGCCCTTGGACCCTCCCCTCCCATTGAGCGTGGGCGGAGCCTGTGCGGACAGTGTAACTCCCATGATTAGCTCATGTTGTATGGCACTGTTGACCCTGAGATAGATTAGTCACGAACCCTTTATTATTTTTATTACAAAAGTCTTTTTTATGTTTATTTTTTTTGAGAGAGAGTGATGGAGGGTGAGCAGGGGAGGGGCAGAGAGCAAGGGCAATACAGAATCCAAAGCAGGCTCCAGGCTTGGATCAGGAGCCCTTTAAAAGCAGAGATTTTGGGGCGCCTGGGTGGCTCAGTCGGTTGAGTTTCCGACTTTAGCTCAGGTCATGATCTCCACGTTGGTGAGCTCATCCCCCGCGTCGCGCTCCCTGCTGTAAGCACAGAGCTCGCTTCTGATCCTCTGTCCCCATGTCCCCTGCTTGTGCTCTCTCTCTCAAAAATAAATACATAAAACATTTAATTTTTTTTTAGTATTTATTTATTTTTGAGAGAGAGAGAGAGAGAGAGAGAGAGAGAGAGAGAGAGAGACAGGGTATGAGTGGGGGAGGGGCAGAGAAAGAGAGAGGGAGACGCAGAATCTGAAGCAGGCTCCAGGCTCTGAGCTGCCAGCACCGAGCCTGAAGTGGGGCTTGATCTCACGGTTCGTGAAATCATTACCTGAGCTGAAGTCGGTCGCTTAACCGACTGAGCCACCCAGGCACCCCAAATAAATAAAACATTTAAAAGCAGAGACTTTTCTCTCCGCTGCCTGTAGAAGAGGAAATCAGAGATTCAAACTGAGAGACGGGTCGTCCTAAGAGACAGCTTCTGTGGCTCAGCCATCCGAGCTGAGGGGCCACAGGGCAAGACCTGAGGGGATGGCTTCTAGGAGCTGAGCTCGGTCACCAGCCAACAGCCAGCAAGACATCGGGGACTTCAGTCCTATAGCTGCGAGAAACGGAATTGCACCAACAGCCGGTGAGCCTGGAAGAGGACCAGAGCCCCAGATGAGATCGTAGCCTCATATCACCTGGATTTCAGCTGGTGAGACCCTAAGCTGAGAGCCCAGCCATGCCTTACCCGGCCATCTGACCTCCTGAACTGAGCGATGACAAGTGGGTGCTCTTTAAGCCAATACGTTTGTGGAAGCTTGTCACCCAGCAGAAGGAAACGAACACATCCTCGGTCCAAAGAGAAGAGGAGAATTCCAGACACAGGCAGGATAAAAATTTAAAAATGAGAAAAATCTGGGGCGCCTGGGTGGCTCATTCAGTTAACAGTCTGATTCTCGGTTGCAGCTCAGGTCATGATCTCACGGTTCGGGATTTCAAGCCCGGGTCAGGCTCCAGCTGGCAGCGTGGAGCCTGCTTGGGATTCTCTCTCCCCTCCTCTCTCTCTGCCCCTCCCCCGCTCACTTTCTCTGTCTCTCAAAATAAATAAATAAACTCAAAAAAAAAAGGCAAAAATCTATCGTGCCCCCCCGCCCCCACCCACAGGTGCTATGTGGGGTTCAAACCTGCGACAGCCGTCCTGCTGGCTGCGGTGCACATCCTACATCCCTCATGCAAGCTTCCAGCCAGCCTGGGATGAGAGGAGACAGAGCAGTGTTTGCTGTGACCAGGGCCATGCTGGTGGCACTGTCAGCAGCCAGATCCCGCTGTGGCTGAAGAAAGGCACTCTGAAAACCCACTGCGGGGGCGGGGGCGGGGGCGGGGTGTGATTTCTGGAACTCCCTGGACTTGTGGGCATCTTTAGGGTCTGTCTGAATAACAGCTGTATTAGAGAATCACATACCATATAGTTCACCCATCTCAAGGGTACGATGGGGTGGTTTTTAGTGTATTCACGGAATTGTGCAACCATGACCGTGATCGGTTTTAGAGCATTTTCATTACCCCGAAAAGAAATCCCCCTGTACCCTTTAGCAGTCACTCCCCCTTTCCCCCTGACTCCCCCTTATCCCCGGGAAGCCTCTTGTCTCTTTTCTGTCTCTATGGATTTGCCTGTCCTAGGCATTACATACAAACGGAATCCTATGCTCTGGAGCCTTTCGTTTCTGCTTCTTTCACTCAGCGTGATGTCAAGATTCATCCATGCTGTAGTACGTATCTGTACTTCACTCCTTTTGTTTGTTACCTTTATTGAGATATAATTCACATACCCTACAACTCACCCATTTAAAGTGTACAATTCAGGGGCATCTGGGTGGCTCAGTTGGTCGAGTGTCCACCTTTGGCTCAGGGCGTGATCTCACAGTTCATGAGTTTGAGCCCTGCATCGGGTTTTCTGCTGTCAGCGTGGAGCCTGCTTCGGATCCTCTGTCTCCCTCTCTCACTGCCCCTCCCCCCCCCCTCAAAAATGAATAAACAGTAAAAAAATACAGTGTACAATTCAGTGGTGAGCACACTATAACATATAGAGTTGTCCAGTCACTATGTTGTGTACCTGAAACTAATGTAACATTGTGTGTCAACTATACTTCAGTAAAAAATAAGTGTACAATACACTGGTTTCTAGTGTATTCAAAGAATTTGTGCAACCATCTAGAATGTTCCATTCTAGAACATTTCATCTTCCCCAAAAGAAGCCCTGTTAACTATTTGCAGGCACTCCCCATTTCCTCCTCCTCCCAGCCCCTGGCAACCATTCATCTACCTGCTGTTTCTGTGGATTTGCCTATCCTGGATGTTTCACTTAATGGAATCATACACTCTGTGTCCTTTTGTGACAGCTTTCTCTCAGTGAGCATCATGTTTTCAAGGTTCCATCCATGTGGTACCACGTATTGGTACTTCATTCCTTTTCATGGCTGACTAATACTCTTCTGGATGGATAGACCACACTTTTTGTATTCTGTTGCTGACTCGTTCACCCCTTCCACCTGGAATTTGGGGGTGGGGCTGGGGGAAGGGGAGCAGTGGGAGAGGGAGGGAGCTCGGTGGGCTCATGTTTGATAACATAGAAGGAGGGCCAGTGTTCTGAGTTGTCCTAGGTCATACTGCACTCACAGCTCTTTGCTCCAGGTCAAGCCGGCCCCCTCCCCATGCCTGCTTTCCAGAGCACTATGTGCCCAGGGTCTGCAGCCAGAGTTCGGCTGCAGGTGGGACAGATGATCTGTGTTAGAAATGCAGACCACTGTCTGTGAGCTCTGCAGATGATGGTCTGCATTTCTAACACAGATCATCCACTAAGCAGTTATTTGATTCCAGTCTTTACAGAGACCCCCCCCTTAAATTTTTTTTTAATGTTTATTTTTGAGAGAGAGAGAGAGACAGAGCATGAGCAGGGAAGGGGCAGAGAGAGAGGGAGACACAAAATCTGAAGCAGTCTCCAGGCTCTGAGCTGTCAGCACAGAGCCTGATGCAGGGCTGGAGCTGGTGAACCATGAGATCCTGATGGGAGCGGAGCCGGAAGTTGGATGCTTAACCAACTGAGCCACACAGGCGCCCTGACGCCCCGCCCCTTTTAAAGGGCAAGTGGTCTGCAGGCTGATGGTCATACCACCTGATCCTATGTGAAGGCATCTACTGTAAAGCACAGCAAAGAACCTTCCAATACACTTGTTCCTTTTCACCTGTGGCGGATTTTAGCAGGAAGGGAGAAAGAGCTCGCGGTCCTCTGTCCCTCCCCTGCACGTCACCACCAAACCTGGTCTTTCTCACAGGTCCAGCTCAGATGCCTCTGGCTACTGCTGCCCGTGGCAACCTGGCATCAGTGATAACGGCAACTACCACTTATTAATGCTACGACGTGCCGGGTATATCCCAGACTTCTTGCAATAGCCTGTAAGCTAGGTGCTGTTACAGCCTCTTTTACAGATGAGTTGAACGCAGATTCTGAACCACACCATACGGCGTCTGGCCCTTTCTGGAATCCTATCATCCAAAAAGCAGGGAGTGTGGGTAGACAGAGAAGGGGTCCAAGGACTTTGGCTGTGGGGGTGTCCCAGCTGCCAAGCAAAAAAGAACTTCACGAAGGTCACATACAATGAAGACAGAAAACAGCTCCTGGGAGGGGGCACCGGTGACTTCAGCAAGAGTGGTTTTCCCAGACAGAGTAAGGAGAGAAGGGGAGAGGGAACGGAACGGAACACCCACTTCAGGGAGTTTTGCTGTAAAGAACAGCAGGGAGAGAGCGGTAGCCTGGAAGGGGTGGAGGGTTGTGGGTGTTTTGTTTTGCTTTGTTTTTTAAATGGGAATCACACAGCTTGTTCTCAGTAATGGAAACGGTCCAATAGAGGGCACACGGTGAGGACTCTAGGAGAGCTGCGGGGGAGACGTCTGCAAAGCATCCTCCTGGAGGGGTTCTCCATGCACGGACCGGCACGGACCTTCTTCCAGACAGGGGCCGGGGACCGGATGGCAGGTTACAGGTGCAGATAGGAAAGCAGAGGCAGCAATAGGAGCGTGTGGGGCTTCTCTTCAAGTCGGATCCCTGTTCTCAGAGCAACAGGACCTGAAGTCCTGAAGCTGAGCGAGGAGAGGAGGTGGGGAGGTGATGACGGTCTTGAAAGAGGACAAGGTGGGGGGAAGAAGAGACCTGGGTGATAGAAGGCTCCACTGGGGGTTTGAAAATAAGATCAGTCAGCTAGGTTGTGGGATTTCCTTTTCTCAAGGGTGTTTGGCTGAAGCGAGGGGGGTGGGGTGGGGAGCAGGGCAGGCCGGTTAGGCACGCAAGGGAAGGAATGCATTGAGGGGCTGTGAATTCTAAACTGGGTAAGGAGGGTAAGGAGGGAAGTGAGACCATAAAGGGGCAATGCATCGGCAGGGTCTATGGGTCAAGCAAACTATAGCCCATGGGTCAAATCTAGCCCACTGACCATTTTTCTCTTTTATTTTTAAAATTATTTTTTAAATGTTTACTTATTTTGAGAGAGAGAGAGAGAGAGAGAGAGAGAGAGAGAGCACAAGCAGGGGAGAGGCAGAGAGAGAATCCCAAGCAGGCTCTGCACTGTCAGCATGAAGTCTGATGTGAGGCTCGATCTCACAAACTGTGAGATCATGACCTGAGCAGAAACCAAGAGTCAGAAATTTAACCAACTGAGCCACCCAGGTGTCCCCATTTTCTCTTTTATTATGGTAAAAGGTATATAGTATAAAGTTGGCCATTTCCACCGTTTTCTTTTTTATTATTTTTTGTAAAATCTTAATTCCCATTAAGAGCCTCTATTCTCTTTTTTTTTTTTTTTTTAATATTTATTTATTTATTGGGGTGGGGGAGCCCATGGGGGAGGGACAGAGAAAGAGGAGACAGAGAATCCAAAACGGGCTCAGAGCTCACGGCAGAGAACCTGATATGGGGCTCGAATTCAGGAACCATGAGATCATGACTTGAACCAAAGTCAGATGCTCAACCAACTGAGCCACCCAGATGCCTCCCCCTGCCACCATTTTAAAGTGTACAATTCACTGGCAACAATTATGTTCCCAGTGTTGTGCAACTATCAATACTATTTCCAAAATTTTCCATCACCCCAAACAGAAACATACTCCTTGAGCAAGAACTCTCCCATTTCCTCCCCACCCCCAGCCACCTCACAACCCCCCTCAGGAACCTCTGATCCACTTTTTGTCTCTGTGAATTTACCTATCCTAGGTACTTCATGGTAGTGTAATCATACAATATGTGATCTTTTGTATCCTGGCTTAAAAAAAAAACACATTTATTTTTATTTATTTATTTTGAGAGTGAGAGAGAGCAAAAGCAGGAGGGGCAGAGAGAGGGAGGGAGAGAATCCCAAGCAGGCTCTGCACTGTCAGTGCAGAGCCCGATGTGGGGCTCGAACCCTTCAACTGTGAGATCATGACCTGAGCCGAAATCAAGAGTCAGACGCTTAAGTGAATGAGCCATCCAGACACCCGTGGCTTATATTTTTTTAAGTTTATTTATTTATTTTGAGAGAGAGACAGAGACAGAGACAGAGAGCACGAGTAGAGGAGGGGCAGAGAGAGAATCCCAGGTAGGCTTCGCACTGTCAATGCAGAGTCCAACTCGGGGCCCGAATCCAGGAACCATGAGATCATGACCTGAGCCGAGGTTGGACACTTAACCGGCTGAACCACCCAGGCACCCCAATCCTGGCTTATTTTACTTTTCAAGGTTCCTCGATGCTGTAGTACCTATCAGCATTTCATTCCTTTTTAGCAGTAAATAACATGCCATTGTACAGATAGACCCCATTTGCTTATGGTCTCTCATCAGTTGCGGGACCACAGGGGGCATGCACCTTTAGTTACTGTGAATAACGCTGCTGTGAACACTTGTATGTGATTACATGTTTGAGTCCCTGTTTTCATTCTTTTGGGTACATATACATACCTGGGAGTGGAAATGCTGGGGCATATCACAACCTCTGCCAGGGTTTGTATGGCCCCTGAACTAAGAATGGTATGGTCCCCCCCAAGATGTTCACATCCTAAGCGGTGGAAGCTGTGAACGTTACCTTATGTGGCCAAAGGGGCCTTGAAGAAGATACAACTGAGGTAAGGATCTTGAGATGGGGAAATTGTTCTAGACTATCTGGGTGGGTTCAAGGTCATCATAAAGGTCAGAGTCTGAGAAGGAAATGTAATGGAAACGAAGGTTGCAGTGACCTCCTGGGGGGGGGGGGGCTCCACCAGCCAAGAAACGTGGGCAGCTTCTAGAAGCTGGAAAAGATAAGGAAAGGAGTCTCCCCTAGAACTTTCAGAAGGAACGAGCCTTGTACGCCATGATTTTAGCCAAATATAACCCGTTTGGACTACTGACCTCCAGAGAATAAATTTGTTTCGGTTTAAGCCCCAAACTCTGTGTTAATTTGTTACAGTAGCCATGGGAAACCATTACAAATAACTTTTAAATGCCCTTTACAGAAAAAGTTTGCCCACCTGGAGACTTGGGTAGAGGCTCTAAGGAATTTTGCAGAGGGCACAGTGGACCCCGTTTGGGAGTCCTGGGAATGGGGGACAGCCTGGAGTTTGAGGGCTTGTGTCACTTCGGAAAAGAGGGCTAAGTGTTGGGAGGGAGTTAGAGTGGGGTGGTGGGGGCAGGGATGGTATTTCAGGCCTCGGGGAGGAGCAGATGAGCCCCCAGCAGGCAGTTTTGGCACCTTTGGCAGAAATGGCCAGGCCAGTCTGAGTGACAGCTACCAGGCTCCACCAAGGCAGTTCTGTAAGAGAGGGGCAAGGGGTAAACAAACACACTTCTCCCAGCTCTCATTCATTCATTCATTCATCCACTGAGGCAGCACAGACTTTGCTCCGTGTGTAGTTATGTGGCCCTGTATCCTATGTTGCCTCCCAGGAAGTCATCATTTCCTGAGCACATTTCCTGTCCCCACAGGCTTTCCGGGGACTATGATGTTAAGTGGTTTGGGATCTGTACTTAGAGAAACTGCCCAACAGGTTGCTGCAAGGATCAGAAAACATGCAAGCAAAAATCTACAAGGTGCTCGCGAAATCTAATAATAATAATAGTTCCCAAAATAACTAACTTATTATTAGTAGCAATATTTTAATTAGGAGGCGCGATTTGGGCGGAACCTTGAAGGCGGATGGGATTGGGAAAGCCGGTGGGCAGGGGGGAGGACATTCCAAGGCAGGCGTGGTCTTCCTGAGCCCGGGGCCAACCCTCCAGGAGCCAGGGCAGGGGACTTGGGGGGGGGGGGGGGGCGGAAGCTGGCCACCATGGCGTCCCTCCCTCCCCGCCCTGGGCCATCACCCGTAGTAAGAGCGCACCCTGGCGGAGGAGCAGGTCCCGTACTGGTTTAGCCATGAATGAGAGGCGGCAGCCCCTCCATCTGCGTCTGTCCAGCCTCCCCGCGGAGGGGGAAAGGGGGTGGGGTGGGGTGGGTAATAGGGGGATACCCGGCAGCAGCCACCAGACCTCCGGGCCGCGCTGGCAGCCTGCTCCCGTGGCCGCTGCCGTCCTGGCCCGCCTCCACCCTTCTTTCCCCACCGGGGCCCCCGTTTCGTAAGGCAGCCTCAGGATCTGAGGCGCCCGACGCGCCCCCCTTTGCTCTCTCCACCCCGGCTCCGGGATTCCCAGGCTCCAGAGCCCGGGCTAGGCGGCCAACTGGGCAGGCAGGGAGGGAGGGGGCTGGCCGGCCTCCGAAGTCGGCCCCAAGTTACATGTGGGAAGAGGTGGCTGTGACGCAAGTTTCCAGGGGGCCCTGGGCTCTGAGGGAGCGCGCCAGAGCGGCTCCTCTCCGTGCAGCTGCAACCGTGAAAAAGAAAAAGCCCCGAGCAGCACCCCAAGCCGCCTTGCCACGGCGCGCGGGGTCCAGCCGCGCGCCCTCTGCCCCCAGGGCCACCGAGCGCCGAGACCCTGCATCGGCCAGTCCCCGCCGGACCCCTTGCGCACGGGCTAGGCTCCCTCGCGGTGGCTGGCCCCTTTTTCTTCTTTCTTTTTTTTTTTTTTTTTGCAACGCTTGCCAACCTGTCAGCTGATGGACCTCATCACCCATAGTGGCGCATGTAGCTCGGCCGCAGCTCACTCCATTCACGCCGCGCCCCCCCCAGCCGGCCCCCGGCCCCCGGCTACCGGTGCCGGGGGGTAGGCTCGCAGACTTTGGCCGCAACCAGCCCCCGGGGGCCCGCGCCCCTCTCGCCCGGGCCTCGCGCCGCCCGGGGGCGCTGCAAATAGTCCTTTGTTTACATGCAATTCCTTACTCCGCGGAAGGAGGCCGGGGGAGTGCTGAGTTTTCACCAGCTGTTTCCCGCCTTGAAACAGACATCTGATCAGCTGCAAACACACACACACATACACACGCCCGGGGAGGCAGGCCGGAGAGACCTCCCTCCCGCCCCTCCCGCCCGCCTCCCTCCCCTCGCCGCCGCCGCCGCCGCCGCCGCCAGCATCTGGGACCGGCCGTTTCTGCACCTCCGTCCGGCGCTGCCCTTTGATTCGGATTTCCATCTTGCATTCTCCGGCGGACCGCGGGACCCGGCTCGTGCAGAGGAGGGGGGCCGATCGCTATGGAGTATTTCATGGTGCCCACTCAGAAGGTGCCCTCTTTGCAACATTTCAGGAAAACAGAGAAAGAAGTGATAGGAGGGCTCTGTAGGTGTGTACTCCTCCTCCCCCCCACCCCCTTCCCATGATTGCAGCCCCTGGCCAGCCCGCCTGGGCTGGCGCGCGTGTGCGCACGCATGGCCCGCGCTGCCGACCCTGCTCGCCTTTCTTAGTCTCCGGGGCGGCTACAGCCCCGCGAGCTGGGCTTGCGCCGCCGGGAGACCCTCGTCCCCGGGAACGTGGGGGCCCCGAGCGGCCCTGGTCACTTTTGTCCGCTGCAGGCGGGCGAGTCGCGACGTTTGTAAATTGCAAACAGACCCACGTGGTTCTGCAGCAGTCCCGGCCATGCTTGGTGCTGGTGGCTTTTCCCCCCGCGCTTCCTCCTCCCCCCTCCCGTGGCGGCTTCCTTCCTCTCCCTCCTTCTTCGCTGTCTCTGGGTGCCTCCCTCCAAGGGGGCTTGGGGTGTTCGGGCCGCGCGTGGGGCTGCTGCGCGGTCTGCTACAATGCAGCCACGCCGCGGCTCTGGGAGCGGCGTGGGGGGGGGGATCGGGGAGCCGGGTGGTGTGTTTGCTGGGAGCAGGGCTGCGGCGGGGTCGGGGGGCGTGCTCGAGTAGGGGCGCGGGAATGGGTGGGACCCTAGAGGCCGGCGCTGCCGGCCGGGGGCGCCGCGGACTCGGGCACGTTAGCGGCCGCTCGCTCGCTTGCCGCCCGCGCCCGGGCGCTGTTTACTAGCGAGGCCTGGACGTGACTCTGCAGCCCTCTTGGAGTAGGCGGACCTCGGCGCGCCGCCTCGCGGGAGCTGTAGTTCCCCGAGCCCCGCCGGCGCGGCATTGTGGGAGATGTAGGCGCGCCGGGGCCACGCTTTCCTCGCACAAAGCTCGGCTCCCGCGAGCTGGATGGGCCCGGCAGGCCCGGTGGAGGCGCCTTTTGGGGAGGGGGCATCAGAGGCTGCCCTTGGCCTCACAAGGCTGCTGCCTTCCACACGCCGATCTCGGCTGCAAACTTTCCCATCCACACCCCTTCCCCCCCCCCCCCCCCCACCCCCACCCCTAGTCAGAAACCGAAACCGTTCAGTCTCCCAGCAGTGTGGGTGTGTGATTCCAGGTCCTCGGCCCTCCCCAGGAGCCACTTTCCAAGTTTGGTCCGGGTTGTTCCAGGTCCACCCTTTACCAAAGGGTGATGGGTGCGTGTGCCACTCGCATTCCATTCCCTGGACACTGGTTAAAATGCACATGTCCGGAACTCTGGTGGCCAGGAGAAGGGCTTGGGCGTCTGCACTGAGCACTGCCTGCGGGACACGGCAGTACAGCGGCTGGGGCTCTTCTGTGTGCCCAAGTGTGGGATCTGCAGCCCCTGTATGGCCTTGCTGCTCCGGGAGCGAGCGAAATGGCTCCCTAGGGCTGGGGCCACGTGCTTTGCCGCCCTGGGCAGGCTGGGCGGGGATTGAGGGAGGAGGAGCCCAGGGCGGTGTGGCCCAGGCTGGTGGACACCAGGGGCTGCAGAAATGAGGTTGGGGACGGTTGCTGCTCATGTATACACGCACCCCACCCGCCTCAGGGTTTCTACCTTAACAATTCTCAAGTTCAGGGTGGTGGGCAGCCAGAGGGGTGGTCCTTCCAGAAGGTCTACCTGGAGGACCTAGCTGTAATAAGAAAAAAAAAAAATTCTGCTGCTCTTAATATGTTCTAGGGATTCGTTTTGCTGGATTTTTCTCATTGGATTTTCACAATCTTCCTCCTGAGTTTGGCAGCCTTGTGATTGCTGTGTGGCATGAGGACACAAGCTTGAGAAGCAAACAGTTACAGCAAGTGGTGGGGCTGGAACTTGAACCCTGATCCCGGAGACCTGTTCCCACCGGGAAGGGCTGGGCACTGGGGGGGTGGGGTTGAGCTGCTCCAGATGCTGTTTGGGCCTGACCCTGGTACAGGCCTGGTACAGTAGGGACCTCTGGCCACCAGGCCTGGGCCTTAGTTGAATCCTCTCTTGGCCTCCTAGGACTCTGGTTTCACTCTGTCCCTGTCCCAAGCCCCACTTTAGGGGAGTCCAGCAGTCCCCAGGGGCCAAGTGCCATGAGACTGCCTTTCTGTGAGAAGGTTGTAAGCCCATGTGCTGGGTGTGGAGTTGGGGCCTCTGGGTTTGTCCGTTTTCAGAAGGAGCTGTGGGGTGAGGTGGGATCAAGTGTGTGGGTGGGGCGGGACCTTTTGGTTGTGTGGACTGGCTTCTCAAGCTGGTGGACTTTGTTCCGTCCCTCGGCGCCTGAAGGGCCTCCTGTCTCTCGCATCCTTCTCCCAGATCTACTGGAGGGGGCCGTACTGCACAGTGAGTCCCCGTGTCTCCCCCATCCCCGCATCCCCTTCATATCTGCTCCTGCCCAAACTGTGTGGTCTTGGACTTGTGTCGTCTCAATGCTCTCTGCTTCTTTAAAATAGAGCACCTGTAAAGGTTGGTTGTGTGTGTGGAAAGCACCTGGTATGTGTTCAGATGACACTCACACTCTTGGGAGCAGAAGCATTGTGGTCTTAGAGTGTTTACCTACTGCCCTTGGTGGGGGGGGGGTGGGGGGAGAGACCAGTTCCCAGAAGGAGTTAGAGAACAGAGCTAGGGGCTTTGGAGTGTGTGCTGGGTCCTTGATCCGTGTTTTGTTTTGTTTTGTTTTATGTTTATTTTTGAGAGAGAGTGGGTGGTAGGGGCAGAGAGAGAGGGGGACAAAAGATATGATATGGGACTCGAACTCAAACCATGAGATCGTGACCTGAATCAAAGTCGGAAGCTTAACTAACCGAGCCATCCAGGTGCTCCCTTGATCTGGTTTTTATGAGGTACTTACTCCGTGCTAGGAACCAAAACTGGCCCTGTCCTAAGAGCTCAGTCTCCTAGTGCTAAAGAGTTGTATCAGTCCCCTAAGAGCTTGGGTTCTCCTGGAGTCCTGGGTACAAACTTTGGAAAAACAAATCATCCTGTTTTTCTCAGTATCTCTCTTTTTTCTTCCTCCGTCCCTCCCTCTCTCTTTTAATAACCTAAGCTTGCTCGCTTATTTATTTATTTACTTACTTATTTATTTATTTTAGTAATCCCTGCTGGGCTGGAACTCACGACCCCCAAGATTAAGAGTCACATGCTCTACCAACTGAGCTTGTCAGGTGCCTCCCCCTCCTGTGTCTTTAATTTTTTTAAGTTAAATTAATTTAATTAACTAATTAAATTAATCTTTAATTTTTAAAATTAAATTATTTATTTACTTTGAGAGAGAGAGCAGGGGAGGGGCAGAGAGAGAGAGGGAGACAGAGAATCCCAAGGAGGCTCTGCGCAGAACCTGCTGCAGGGCTCGATCCCTTGAACTGAGATCATGACCTGGGCCAAAATCCAGCGGATGCTCAATAGACTGAGCCACTCAGGTGCCCCTTGTCTGTGTCTTTAGATTTCACCCTGATCCTGTGAAGTGAGGCAATGTTTCCCCATTTCCCAGGTGGGGAAACTGAGGCTTTGAAAGATGAAGTAGCTAAGCATGGGGTTCCACAGCTAGTAAGTGGCAGGGGTGGTTTGTACTTGAACACAGTTCAGGGAGCTCCGTCTGAGGAGGGGAGGTGAGGGATGAGGTGTTTCTGATGGGAACAGCCTAGACAGGGTTTGTTCTGGGACCAAGGGTAGGGGTGGCAGGCTGGTCAGAGTGTGGTGTATGGATTCAAGCAGTGGGGCTGGGTGAAGGCCCTGGGTTGCTTCGGTACCTGCTGCAGAGGACAAGTGACTTGGACATCCTTGCTGAGGGTCACCTTCTTTCCTGCCTTCCTTTTGGGGTATGGGAGAAATCCCGCGTGGGCTTTCCCACCTCACACTGTAGCCACTGAGTGGCAGGTGTGTGAGTGACTTTGGGCAGTGTAAAATGAGAGTTCTCAGTGGCTAATCTGAGGCGGGAGGCCAGGCATGGGGGTGTAGGGGGATGGGAGCTACATGCTTTTGGGCTGGGCAGGAAGGACAGGTACAGGTCAGGATCCTGTCTTGAAGAGTATGCTCCCCGGGTGCCCGGTGGCTCATTCGGTGGGTGTCCGATTTTGGCTCAGGTCACGATCTCGCAGTTCACAAGTGCAAGCCCGGTGTCAGGCTCTGTGCTGACAGCCTGGAGCCTGCTTCGTATTCTGTGGCTCCCTCTCTGCTCCTCCCTAGCTCACGTTCTGTCTCTCTCAGAAATAAATAAAAACATTAAAAAAAAAAAAAAAGTGTGCTCCCTTCCCCATAACTTCTGATTGGTATGCTGATGTTATTCCCAGGGGGCTGTTTGAGGGTACTCTGGTACCGTGGTGGCAATCTTGGCACCCAGGGCTGGTACCCAAACTTTTCTTGGCCATTGGCTGCCCAGCTCCAGGAGACTGGCTGTCAGAGGGCAGTCTGGGAGGGCGAGAAGCAAGAGACACTGGGTGTCAGTGGACAAGGCTAACTTCACTGCTCACCTCGGAGTCTGAAGTTGATGTGGAGGGGACAGAGGACCTTACGATTCCTGTAAATCATGTTTATGTGTGCAAAACTTAGAAATGTGAGAAACTTTCAGGCATTTGCAGAAAAGCCCACTTTATCTAGTACAATATCTGCGGGATTAGCCGTCCATTATTGGAATCGCTGGTTGGTCAGCAGTTAGGACCCCTGGTTGGCCAGCACTCCCACCAATCAGAACTCCCGGTTTGCCATGATTCCACCAATCAGAATCCAGGATTAGTCAACATTCCACCAATCAGAAACCCTGGTTAGTCCACGTTCTATTAAAGAAACTGTCAGCTGGTACTTCTGGGGCTATTTAGGTGAGTTACCCGGGAGGGGCTTGGTGGCAACCCAAGCCCTCACAAAAAACTGCAGCTTTGGGGTGAAATCTGTTTTCTGGGACTTAAGGATGCGCTAGGTTAGCCAGCAGCTGGTTCCTGAACCAGGAAGCTGGGCTGATGGACTGGGCAAGAGGGAAAGAATGGATAGAACATTGGGAAGAACCAGGATGAACACGCCTCTGCTCCCTGCCTGGGTCCTTCATTCTCCTTTGGTCTCCCCGGCTCCTGGGCATCCTGGGGAGAAGGAAGGAGCTGAGGGTCTGCTCCCCAGGGCAGAGGTTTTCGTGGGCAGATGAGCTGGCTGGTTGGGGAAGGTGGGGCTGAACTCTGGTTTCTGGGGGGATTGGGAGGGGAGTTGATGGGACATGGCTGGGAGGCCGTGGGGGCTGGAAAGTGCAGCTGCACCCTGCTCTGCCTGATCTTTCATGGGCAGGTCACTTCTGTGCCTGTCCCACTGTTTGTCAGGAGGGTCAGGGGCACACTATCTGCTGAGGCCATACACAGGGCTCTGGTAAGCAGTGGGGCCATTTGTGAGCCATCAGTAGTAAAGGGTGCCATCAGCAGGTGAGGGGAGCCGAGCTTTGGCTTGGCATCCGCAGGTGCCTGTTAAGCCCTGGTCTGGCTGTCTGACCTTGGGCTCTTCCCTTCTTCAGACCTTGGATTCCTCATTGCAACACAGTTACCCAGCTGGGTGTCCATGGGAGTCAGATGGGAATAATGTAAATGTTCTGCATGATGGTTGTGCATACCCCATGCTTTGTCCTTTCTACAGGGTCAACTGTCATCTGTCTGTCTGGGTGTCTGGCTTTGTGGGACGGTGCAGAGCCCACTCTGTCCTGTGGGTAAGAGCAGGGCTCTGGGATCAGGGTTCAAGTCCCAGCCCCACCACTTGCTGGAACTGTTCCCTTCCCAAGTCTATGTCCTCAACCCACACAGGAATCATAAGGCCACTGGACTCAGGAAGATTGTGACAACTCAATGAGAAAATTCCAGCAAATTGAGTCAGCATAGAACTCAAGACTTTTTTTTTTTTTTTTTTTTTTTTTAAGTAAGCTGTATGTCTAACATGGGGCTCAAACTCACAACCCCAAGAGTCACATGTTCTACTGAGCCAGCCAGGCTCCCCATTCCACCTCTGTAATCCACCCACTACAGAGGGTCTCGAGGGCACTTCCAGACCAGGGGAGCCTGGACTAGGTTCTAATGCCCCCAAGGGACAGGCAAGCCACTGCATACCAGGTCTCCGACCTGTATCCTCTCCATTGCTGCCTCCAGCCACCCCGTCCACCTCCACTGTAGGGGCAGGGAACCTGGGAGAAGTGAGGTGCCCCTGGCCCAGAAGTCGGGACCCAGATGACTGGCAGTCTTACTCTAAAACTCTGTCCCATCTCACTCTGCGTCCTAAGTCTCATCTGTAAAGAAAGGGTCATGGACCCCTTTCCCAGCATCGATATTCCATAGGCCCTGTGAGGAAGCTGCACCCTGAAGGAGGGGGCCCAGGGAGGCCTTGAGGGTGCTGGTGGAGGAGAGGGCTTGTCTGTGGGCCCCCAGCTGCAACTGATGTGGAGCCTGCTCTTAGCCCACCCTCCATGGACTACCCTCTCTGTCAGGAGAGGAGGCCAAGGCCCAGGATGGGGCAAAGACAAGTCCAGGGTCCTGCAGGCCTGCAGTGGGACAGCTGAGGTGGGCCAGGGGCGGGCAGGAAAAGCCTTGCCTCCCTCCAGCTGTTGCAGACTCGTTCTCCTGGCTTTCTGAGTAAATTTCTTTCTGTCTGGGGATGGGCATGGGGGCTTGGGCACCTCTTGGAGCTCAGGGTTCCCATCAATGGAACAAGGCTGCCTGCCGTTCTTTCCCCATTCCTCCAGAACCAGGGGGGTGAGCTCTCTTGGCCCAGGCCTGGACCAGGTCACCCCAGGAGGGCCCCTCAGGAAGAAGCCAGGGCTGTGGCTTTGGGTGGGGCCGGTGGCCTCTTCTGGGAGCCCAGCATCTGGAAGCCATCAGGCCAGGGGCGGGGGGAGTTTCAGAAGAGGGCCGGGAAAGGGGGAATGCCTCCTCCAGGCCACACACAGGCCCACCCCTCGGGAGCAGTGGCGTTGGGCCCACAGGCCCCGCTGCCGTCTTTGCCTCCTGCCAATGCCTCAGGGCCCATAGCCTCTCCCCCTTCCGCTGGCTGCCTTCTCTCTCACCCCACTGGCTGCTGCTCCTGTGAGATGCAATCACATAATATGCAATAACATTGCCCACTGCGTGCTGGGAGCCTTGCTCCTCTGGCACAGGGCCTGCCTCTTGGGGTGGGTGGGTTTGGGGGATAAGTGTCTCCAGGGGTGGTGGGCCTGGCGTCCCCTTCTTGGAGTGAGCGGTTCCTGTCTCAGTTTTGAAGTCTTAGCGTGGGGTGTCTGGGGCCGGGCTGGGGACTGGCAGATGAGTGTGTGGCTGGAAATATGACTGTGGGGATGGGGAACCATCTTCCTCAGTCCTCAAGCCTGCAGTGCTGAAGGAGGGGGTCCAGGTGCACAGTAAGACACTCAGAGGTGTCCC
This sequence comes from Panthera tigris, assembly GCF_018350195.1. Taxonomy (NCBI): domain Eukaryota; kingdom Metazoa; phylum Chordata; class Mammalia; order Carnivora; family Felidae; genus Panthera; species Panthera tigris. The sequence goes on from NC_056675.1 coordinate 37,839,077, forward strand.
AGGGACAGGCGTGTCCAACTGCTCTTGGGACCACCTGCATCAGAATCACAGAGATTCTTGTTACCCATTCAGGCTTCTGGGCCGCACCCGCAGCTGCCACACACGGGGCCGGGACCTGGGGCTGAGTGTGTTCCAGGGCATACAACTCCATCATCCTCCTGATCTGCTGGGGGCATAGGCATCTGACAGATCTGGCATCTTCTGCAGTGGAGGGATGAAAGTTACACTGGACTTACACTGGGCCCTCTGGAGATGAATTGTGAAGACAGGGTCCCACGGGGGCAGGGCACGGAGGGCACCCGGCCTGAGCGTGTCTGTGTCCTTCCCTGCAGCCTTGCCAACATTCCACTGACCCCTGAGACGCAGCGGGACCAGGAGCGGCGGATTCGGCGGGAGATCGCCAACAGCAACGAGCGGAGGCGCATGCAGAGCATCAACGCGGGCTTCCAGTCCCTCAAGACCCTCATCCCCCACACAGATGGAGAGAAGCTCAGCAAGGTGGGCTGGGGCCCGGAAGGCTTCCTGGAGGAAGTGGTTGGCTCAAGCGGGGAGAAGAAAGCGAGCTCTGGCAGACGTTGCCTTGCCTGCCGGGGTCCCTGACTTGTCCCTCCCACCCTCAGGCAGCCATTCTCCAGCAGACGGCGGAGTACATCTTCTCCCTGGAGCAAGAGAAGACCAGGCTCCTGCAACAGAACACACAGCTCAAGCGCTTTATCCAGGTAGCGCCCCGCGGAGGCCGCCTGCTACCTCAGTGCCCTGCCCCCCTCCTGACTCCGTTTCCCTGGTGTGGGCGTGTCCGGCGGCTTGGGACTCCCATGTGGTTGCGGGTCGAATCTTCCCCACCCACCTGCCTACTTGAGGCATTTGCCTTCCTGCCTGGGCCTCAGTTTACCCATCGGTCAAGTGCAGTGGGCTGGGCTCTGGAAGGAACCAGGTGATTTCTGGAATCACCCTTCTGGCCTTTGTTGGATTTGCAGAATCGGGTTCCCTGGGGCCGGCGCAAGTGCCCCTGGGCTTGACAGCCTTGGGGGGCTGTGAAGGAGCCCCCTGACTCCCCTGTTGGTGGTGGTGGTGTCAGTAGTATGGGGGTGTCACGGCGCGCTCACTGGCCCCTTGGGGTCTCCAGGAGCTGAGCGGCTCATCCCCCAAGCGGCGGCGGGCAGAGGACAAGGATGAGGGCATCGGCTCGCCGGACATCTGGGAAGACGAGAAGGCAGAGGATCTGCGTCGGGAGATGATCGAGCTTCGGCAGCAGCTGGACAAGGAGCGCTCGGTGCGAATGATGCTGGAGGAGCAGGTGAGGCTCTTGGGTGGACCCCGCTTCGCATGGGGGGCTCAGTGGGAAGCAAAGCAGACAGGTCCCTGCCCTCGGGGGGTCACTGTCTGCGTGGGGTTGAGGGTCATGCGTCAGAGGCCCTCACGGGGCTGGAATAAAACACGGCTGCAGTAAAGGCCGCGTGCCAACGGTGGGCACCAGGGAGGGGGATTGGGCCGGTTCCAGAGGGGCTGCCTACGGCTTCTCCGTGCAAGTGACCGGAGCCAAGGTGGGGAGGTCGAGTCTCACAGTTAACCACGCAGAGAGAGGAGAAGGGTGCACCACGCAGCACAGCAGGGGCCGGGGCCTCGAGGTGGGAGGGATCAGGGCACGAGGGAGGCCATGGCTGGAGAGGAGATGAGTCACGGCGGGTCTGGCAGGCCGTGCTAAGGACTTTGGTCTCTACCCCGAGGGTGGACCGGCTCCATGTGAAGGTGTGCAGCGGGAGCGAACGGCCTCTTGGCGAAGGGCAGAGCTTGGGGGGGCTGACCGCAGCAGTCCCGCGGGCCCTGCACAGAGGCCGGGGGGCTCCGGGAGTGTGGTCTGGAGCCCGTCCCCCCAGCCTGTTGCTCTGCCCCCAGGTGCGCTCGCTGGAGGCCCACATGTACCCAGAAAAGCTCAAGGTGATTGCACAGCAGGTGCAGCTGCAGCAGCAGCAGGAGCAGGTGCGGCTGCTGCACCAGGAGAAACTGGAGCGGGAACAGCAGCACCTGCGGACCCAGGTGAGCAGGCGGCATCTGCGAGGGGCTCTGCGCCGCGAGCGACATCAGTGCCTCTGGGGCCCCGCGTCCCTGGGTGCCCAGTGTCCTGCACACATTATTGCATTGAGTCCTCCTAGCAGCCCTTTGAGGCCTGAGCTTTTATTCTCCCCGCTTTACTGATGGCAAAACTGAGGCACAGAAAGGTTAAATTCCATGCCCACTCAAGACCCTCAACGACGTGGCTCTCTGAAGGCAGAGTCCACGCGCCTGCCCACCACCGTCCTTGTTAGATGTTGACGTGCTTGCTTGGCGCTGGAGAGGGAAGGGGCCACGGGATCTCAGATGACCGGAAGCCCCTCTCTGCACTGCCTTTTCCTCATTTCTTAAAATAAGAGGGGTGGGCCGCACACTGGCTGGCCCCTTGGGAGTGAAGGAGTTCAGAGGCGGTGGCGGTTGGCAGAGGCTGTGTCTAGGCAGCGGGCAGAGCGTTTGGGGGCCTTCCCGTACTCTCCGTGAGGGTCCTCAGGGAAAGGGCAGCTCCTGGAACCTTTGGAAAAAGACTGAGGGCCTCTGTCTTGCAGCTGCTGCCCCCCCCGGCCCCCACCCACCACCCCACAGTGATCGTGCCGGCGCCACCCCCTCCCTCCCACCACATCAACGTCGTCACCATGGGCCCCTCCTCGGTCATCAACTCTGTTTCCACGTCCCGGCAAAATCTGGACACCATCGTGCAGGTACCTGGGCTTAGGGAGGAGGCGACGTGTCGGGGGAGCGGGGGTGGGGGCGCAAGATGTGTGAGAGCCACAGGCTGTAGGGGATCGAGACGGGGCTTGAATACAGCAGGAAGAAGGGCTGGCAGCTGAATGTCTCCATTCCCTAGTTTCCCTTTCTGTGTCTGCCGTGGGAGGTGGCTCTGGAGAAGGTTTGGGGCAGAGAGGGGGACAGCATGGCCTGGAAGACCCTGTCTCTTCCTCCTTGGGGTTTGCTGAAAGGGTTCTTTGCTCCCGAGCCCCCTAGCGTCAAGTTCCTGCATCTAGGTCTTGGTTGGCGCCAGAGTCTCCTCTCAGCTCCATCTGCCAGGACCTGGGATAGGATGCAGGTGGCAGTGGCTGGGTGGGGGACACTTAAGCCTCCTGCACAGATGATTGGCACTGTGGGTCAGGCCTGAAGTCTCTGCTGTGCCCCACTCAGGGTGGCATCCCTTGGGAGAACCCAACAGCATCCCAAAGAAAAAAACAATGAAACAAACAAAAAAGCCCAAATGAAAAAAAAGCCCATCAACCCCTGCAACTTTACTTGCACATAAATGCAGCAAATTGAAGAATAAAGTTAATAACAGAGACCTCCCATAAGTGAACAGGCAGACTTTGAAATGTATAAATGAGAGATGCATGTGACTTCCAGGTGGCCCTGAACTGTGATCTCCAAGGCGTTTTGCAGCTCAGCAGAGGAGTTCCAAATGTTTGTTTCCCCCGTATTCTGGCAGGCTGGCCACTGTCTTGCCAGGCTTATTTCTGGATATTTCTGTGTGTGTGTGTATGTATGTGTGTGGGGGGGGGAGGGGGGGCATAGTGGCTGTCCCAGTGTCCCCGGCCGCCCTCATCGCAGCCTGCCACCTCCCCCCACCCACCAGGCGATCCAGCACATCGAAGGCACCCAGGAAAGGCAGGAGCAGGAGGAGGAACAACGACGAGCCGTCATCGTGAAGCCAGGCCGCAGCTGCCCGGAGGCCCACGCCTCCGACACTGCCTCCGATTCGGAGGCCTCGGACAGCGACGCCATGGACCAGAGCCGGGAGGAGCCAGCAGGGAATGGGGGGCTTCCCTGACCACCCCCCAGCCCTCCTCTCCCCTCTTGGAGCTGGAGGGGGCCGGGGGGCAGCTACAGGGAGCAAACGCAGGTGAACGAGTGAGGAATTTTTACAAAATTACAACGTCATTTGGGTCTCTTTTATGACCTCTTTTTCAATACTGTAAATCGACCTTTGAGTGAAGCCACCCGACCTGAGGTCCCCGGGGGCTGGGGTGGCAGGGGCATGTTGGGAGCACCGGGACACCTGGGGCTGGGCCTCGCCCCGGAGGCTGGGGGAAGCTGACACAGGTGCCTGGCCTCTCTCCGCCAAAAAGCATTTTTTCATTTAAACATGTTTTTAAGAACAGGGAAAAATCAAACAAAACCCCAAGGTATGCTGCCCTCCCCAGAGCCAGCCCTAGACCGGCAGTTTCTGACTCCTTCCCTCCTCTTTTTGTTTTTTTCCTTTCTCCTTTAAGCACTTACATGGGTTGGGGGTCTGGCTGGGTCGGAGCTCTCTGGGGACCCCGGGGGTCTACGTTGCTTCTCGGTTGGGGTTTGCTGCTGCCCTTCTCCCCTCCCCTCCCGGCCTCGGCTCAGCTCGAGGATTTCCCCACCACCACCCAGCCCCACCCCTCCCTCCAGGTTTCCCATCTTCCACCCCAAAAATGTCTTTGTCTCTCTCTTTTTGTTGTTTGTCGTTGGTTCCTTTTGGTTTTGGTTTTTTATCTTTTTGTTTTGTTTTTGTTTTGTTTTTTTTTTTGTTTTTTTTTTATTTTTATTTTTTTTTTAAACAATTTTGAGGTCTTTGTGTTCAAGGAGAAGCTATTATATTTTGTTAAGAAAGTGGGGGGAAAAACCAAGAGGCCACCGTGCCTTTATAAAGAAACAAAATAAAGTTTGTACTTTGTTTTTTAGATTCTGTGTCTGTGGGGTGTGTGCTGTCCTGAGGAGCCAGGAAAGGCTTCCCCGACTAGAGTATGGGGTGCTTTGGGGGCCCACAAGAGGGGCCTGGATGTGGCTGAGCAGTGACTTTCCCCAGCTGGAGTGTGGTGTTGTAATGAGATATCAGGGCCCCCAGACTCCCTGGAATGATTCCTGGGATTGTCCAAAGATGGGAGATGGTGTTGGGAGTGGGAGGGGTGGCTCCTGGCTCCTTGGTGGGGGGCAAGGAGAGAAGGAACCACCAAGCCACAGCTTCCTATCTCTTAGAGAAAGGACACAGGATGTTCAGGGGTCCTGGTAGTCCCTGGGCTTTGCCACTTCCTCATCTTGCGTAACCTCCCTGAACCTCAGTCTCCCCACCTATAGAAAGGAAGTCAGTTCCTCCTTGGGCGAGCTAGTTGATCTTTGGGCATCAGGTTCTTCATCTGAAGTTGGAAATTACTGGCACAGGGGCATTTCGTCTTATTGGATAGGGAGGTAGACTTTTAACTCTTTTTTTTTTTTTTTTTTTAATCTTGTGAGAGAGAGATCAAGAGCAGGGAAAGGACAGAAAGAGGGGGAGAGAGAGAGAGAATCCCAAGCAGGCTTTGCACCATCTTTGCAGAGCTTGACCTCACAAACCATGACTTGAGCCGAAGGTAAGAGTTGGACACTTAACCTGCTGAGCCGCCTAGGCGCCCTGGACCTGTAACTCTCTTAATCCTCTGTGGCCAGAGCCAGCTTTACAAAGTGTCCCCCTTGGCTTGCTTTTCCTCATGCGCATATTGTGACAGGTATGTGGGCACTGAGGCCAGAGCAGAATAGCCAGTTCACATCTCGTCCCCACAGTGAATGCTTCTAGACATTGAATAGAAGGTAGGCAGGAGGCTGAATTTTTTTTTTCTTTATAAATTGTAATTTTTTGTTGTTGAAATTCACATAACTTAAAATTAAGTATTTTAAAGTGAACAATTCAGAGGCATTTAGTATATTCACATTGTTGTACAACCGCCACCTCTGTTCACTTCCAAAACATTTCTGTCACTCCGAAATGAACTCCTTATCCCCTAATGGGTCTCTCCCCATTCCTCCCTCCTCCCAGCCCTTGGCAAACACCAATCATCTGTTTTCTGTTTTTAGTGTTAAAAAAATTTTTTTTTTAACATTTATTTTTGAGAGAGACAGAGCATGAGCAGGAGGGGAAGGGCAGAGAGAGAGAGGGAGACTCGGAATCCGAAGCAGGCTCCAGGCTCTGAGCTGTCAGCACAGAGCCTAGGGGCTCCAACCCACAAAGTGTGAGATGATGACCTGAGCCAAGTCAGATGCTTAACCAACCGATCCACCCAGGCGCCCCTCTGTTTCAAGTGTCTTAAAAAATGAAGGTGTAATTTCCATTTGGTGAAATTCACTTTTTAGTTTTTGGTTGTGTGAGTTTTGATAAATACATACAGTTGTGGAACCATCACCCCAATCAAGGTATTAGTTTCCTCCTCACCGTTCCCCATTGTCCCTTTGTGTAGTCCAGACCCCAGCAACCACATTGATCTGTTCCTATGGTTTTGCCTTTTCTAAAATGTCATATGATTGGGATCATACAATGTTTAGCCTTTTGAATCCAGCTTCCTTCAGTTAGCATTCTAACTGTAATTTTCTTTTTGGGGGTCTATCTAGTTTAATTCACAAAGTTACATTAAAATGCTTGTCTGAAGGGAGGGGCTTAGCTAGGATCTGGGTGGGGACGGCCCTTTTCCAAGGCCAGTCGAGCTACCCTTTTCTCTGCCAGGTGCAAAGCGCGCTGGACGGGTTCAGTTCCTGCTCCTAAGAGGATCAATAGAGGGCGCCGTGGGCCCAGAACGCGAGGCCCAGCGAGGGCGGAGGCTCCGCCTCTTTCCGGTACCCGCGGGTCTGCTCAACTCCTATAGGCCAGAGGAGGAACTTGGGGGCGGGGCCGGAAAGTCCCCTCGTCTGACCCGCAGTGGCGCGCCCCTAGACTCCAGGCGAGCTCCCCAGCAGGCGGCGGAAGTCAGGGGCGCGGACGCGGCCCCGCCCCTTCCCGGACTAGTCCCCCGCCCCCACCCCGGCGCGCATGCTCTTTGGCGCTTCAGTCGGCCTTGCGCGGGCTCCGGCCTGCCTGTTCCTCTGGTCCCGCCTCTGATCCCGCCCCCGCGCGCTCTCACGCACGCCTCGTACGCAAACGCAGCAAACGTGCGGCTTCCGCGTGTTCCCCGCTCGGAGGCGCTCGCCCGCTTAATCCTGCGCCCGCCTGAGCCGAGGACGCGCCCTGCGGAAGAGGCCGCAGTGAAAAGAACAGGTGACGTTTATTTTAAGCCACAGTATCCCCAACATTGTGATTTCAGGTGATGAATGTAAGAAGCTACGCACAAAATACCTCATTCTTTTCTTCCTGCCATGTTTGGAAACCTTGTATGCATCGTGCCCAGACCCCATCTACGTAGGGATGGCCACGGGCCCAAGGCTAGCAGCCACGCGTGGGGCAGCTACAGGGTCCAGGGCCAGCAGCCACGCGTAGGGAAACGACAGGGTCAAGGGTCAGCAGTCACGCGTGGGGCAGCGACAGGGTCCAGGGTCAGCAACTACATGTAGGGTGGCTCCGGTCCAGAGTAAGCAGCCACGTGTGGTTTAGAAACAGGGTCCAGGGTCAGCAGCCACGTGCTGTGTGGCTCCGGTCCAGGTGGCCACCCACCTGCGGGCCAGGCCTGGTGGTCTGCAAGGGCATGGTGTCCTGCAGGCTTTGTGCATACTGGCCTGGGAGGAGGGATAAGCGAATACGTGGCAATGGTTTGGTGTAGGACTTCCAAGTCCTGCTAAGAAGCTTGGATTTTATTTCTTGTGAGGGGTTGGGCATCTAGGAAGGACATGATCAAGGCCATGTTCAACAGAACTCTTTTTTTTTTTTTTAAGTTTATTTATTTATTTATTTTTGAGAAGAGCACAAGCAGGAGAGGGGTAGAGTGAGAGGGAATAAAACAGAATCTGAAGTAGGTCCCAGGCTCTGAGCTGTCAGTAGACAGCCCTGATGCAGGGCTCGAACCCACAAACGGTGAGATCATACCTGAGCCGAAGTGGGTTGCTTAACCGACTGAGCCACCCAGGGGCCCCAACAGAACCTCTTTACTGAAATATTGCATGACACATACTCAGAAGTGTAGCTTATGTGTTTAGCTCTGTGAATTTTCACAAACTCAATATATATCCATGTACCCAGCACCCCACCCAAGCTCTCAAGTGGTTTATTTTTTCTAAACTTTCGAAACAATTGTGGAAATAATTAGAGGTACAGGGAGGTGGTACTGTGTACCCTTCCCTGGACCTCCACCAGTGGTACCATCTTGGATTCCTTAAGTACAACACCAAAACCAGGTAATTGTGATTGGTGCAGTGCCCTAGGCTTAACTCGGATTTTACCGGTTTTACGTGCTTTCGTTTATGTACGTGTGTATGTAGTTACGCATCATTTTGCACCAGCCATGTATGAGTTGCTCTGCATCCTTACCAGCAATCGATATTGTCAGAACATTAAGACATATGGGGCATCTGGGTGGCTCAGTTGGTTAAGCATCCGACTCTTGATTTAGACTCAGGTCATGATCTCATGGTTCACGAGTTCAGTCCCTAGGTTGGGCTCTGTGCTGACAGCTTGGCGCTGTCTTGGGATTCTCTCTCTCCCTCTTGCTCTGCCTCCCCTGTATGCAAGCCTGTGCACTGGTTCTCAAAATAAACAAACCTAAAAAACATAATGACACATATTCAGCCATTCTGGTAGGTGTAGAATGAAACCTCCACTGTTGTAATTTCTATCACTATGGACTAGTTTTGCCTATTTAATTTATTTATTAAAAAAGTTTTTTTAATGTTTATTTTTGAGAGAGAGAGAGAGAGAGAGAGAGAGACAGAGCATGAATGAGGGAGGGGCAGAGAGAGAGGGAGACACAGAATCCGAAGCAGGCTCCAGGCTCTGAGCTGTCAGCACAGAGCCCGATGCGGGGCTCGAACCCACAAGACTGCGAGATCACGACATGAGCCGAGGTTGGATGCTCTCAGCCACCCAGGTGCCCCTAATTTTTTTTCATGTTTATTTATTTATTTTGCGAGGGAGAACGGGGGAGGGGCAGAGAGCACGGGGGAGAGAGGATCCCAAGCAGGCTCTGTGCTGAAAGCCCAACACAGGGCTCCATCTCATCCAGGAGATCATGACCTGAGCCTTAATCAAGAGTCGGATGCTTAACCGACTGAGGCACCCAGGTGCCCCTAGTTTTGCCTATTTTAGATCTTCATGAAAATCATATAGTACTTATGCTCTTCTTGTCTGGCTTTTTCTGCTCAACACAGTGTCTCTAAGGTTCGTTTATGTTTTTGTGTGTATCAGCAGTTTATTGATTTTTATGGCCAACTGTATTCCCTGGTGTGAATATACCACAGTTGATTTAGCCATTTGCCCAGCAGCAGACTTACAGGTTGTTTCCAGCCTACAGCTATCATGAATATGTTTTAGAATATACTGTCCTCCAAAATAGAGTGTGCCAATTTCCCCTTCTCCTCTCTGAGTGGGAGCTGGGAAAGTGGCAGTGGAGGAGAAAATACATCCTGAGCACGTACCATTGACCCTCTGTGGTGGTGGCTTCTTTGGGAAGGGACTGGGCATTCTTGGTTCCTGGTGGCCTCCCCTGGCCTATTTTAAGCGTTTCTGTTGGGAAAAACCTCATGGAAACGCTTGTCTGCTCTGATGTACTCAAGGATCAGTGCATTTTACGGCATCCTTCTTAAGAAAACCCTCGGAAGAAATTCCTGTGGAGGCTCAGTAGCAGAAATAATTTCATTTCTCCTGAGCCATTGGTTTGTTCTTATTTTAAGGACACCGTGAATTGGCAACTGATCAAGTTACACACATGCGAGGTCCTTACATATCAAGTGCCGTTTGCTTTTGTATCAGCCTTACGAATCGCTCCATTTTGCGTGCTGGCCTCTGTGTAGTTTTCAGTCCTTGCTTTCCTGTTATACTTTATGAATACCTGGGAGCCATGTTTATGCTTTTCTGTTCCAGGTGGGGTGTAATGAATAAGTCACTTAACGCCATGACTCGGGGGCATCTTTGGCAGAGGAGCAGTTGCCCTGGTTCTGGGTGGTGTTGGAAGGGTTGTCTAGCAGAAGTGGGAGCCTTCCTGTGACCTCAGCCTCCTTGGCTGTTGATGAACTGGCCTCATACTGGCTTCAGACAAGCACGTAAAGCACCAGCAAACCCTCCAGCTGCCTCTGAAGCTGGCTGCCGTGTCATCCTTTGCCCCAGATTTTGTTGGCTCTGGCTCCACTTTGTCCCACCCGAGCCCTTCCCAATGTCCCTTCTTACCCCGCTGCCTGTGTGCTTTCTTGGATGCTGCTGACCTTGTCGTGTCTGTCGTTTTCATTCTCTCTTGAGTTTTGCTCCCTCTCCCCTTGCCCTACAAGTCCTTGGCTGGGAGTAGAGTTAGTATCACCCCTGCCTTGGTCCCCTCTCTTCTCTGGCCCTGCCATATTCCTAGTTTCTTGTGTTGATGGACAGGAGCGCGTGCTGACCAGGAGGAGGGGGTAGGACCGGGGGCTGCGGCTCCTAAATGCAGCAGCTGTAGAAAGGAATGTGCTCCCCAAACCCACTCTCCCCCTGCCACACCCTGGGTGCTGTAAAGGAGCTGGGAGTGACAGCTGCAGAGCTTCCTGAATTAGGGGGCCTAAGTCACAGGGTCCCCCGCGGGGCCGCCTGTTTTAGCGGATAGCCTCAGGATCAGATTAAGGAGGAGGCAGGAAAGTGACTGGAAGAAGGCTGCAGGTGCTGCACACGTCTCCGAGATCAGCTCTCTCATTGCATCTCGCCCTGTGGCAGATAAAGAGGATGTTCCGAAAATCCCAAGAGAGAATTGATGAAAATCTCCTGTTCTCCTATTGAGAGAAGAATGTATTGGTAGGGCTGGGCAGGCACTGAAGGTCAGTGGGGGGCTGCTGGTTTGAGATCAGGGGAGAGGCATTCTCCATTCTCCAGGGAATCCTCGTGGTGCCTGTCCCTGGCCTTCAGCAGGAAGGTGGGGTGGCAGGTGTGGAGGTGACCTGGAGCACTCTGGCTGGTTCTGGGCCTTACGTCGTATTCAAAAGAGCGGAGCTAGCACTCTCTGGTAGTGAGTTCCCTGTACCTGGAGGTGTTCAGTCGGAGGCTGGATAGAGTTTTTTGTGGAGGGGATTCCTGTAATGGATGGGAATTTGGGTCCTTCTAAGGATAAATGGGAAAATATGGTGAAGGTTGCTTTCTGCACTGTGTTAGCACTGAGTATGGAGCAGATCCAGATGCAGAGGCCTGCCTGGTAGGGTCCGACCCCGTTTTCTCAGTCCCTCAAGGAACTGTTGAGGTACGGATCGACCTAGGAAAAAAATCAGTTGCCAAAGAGGGACCAAACTGCAGGGACTATGTGAGGCTGGGGACCCTTAGGCAGAGGCTCTGGCAGCTTCTATCCAAAGAACGAGCTGGGGAGAGGGCCAGGCCTTGCTCTGGGCAGACAGCGGCAGCCCCGGAGGGTGGGTGATGTGGGGTGAAGCCGGTGTGGAGCTCTTACAGGGCAAAGTGAGGTCTCTTTAAGAATTATGACCTGGTATGGGAACGCAAGCTGGTGCAGCTACTTTGGAAAACAGTGTGGAGGTTCCTCAAAAACCTAAAAATAGAACTACCCTATGACCCAGCAATTGCACTACTAGGCATTTATCCATGAGATACAGGTGTGCTGTTTCGAAGGGACACATGCACCCCCATGTTTATAGCAGCACTATCAACAATAGCCAAAGTATGGAAAGAGCCCAAATGTCCATCGATGGATGAATGGATAAAAAAGATATGGTACATTTATATGATGGAGTATTACTCGGCAATCAAAAAGAATGGTATCTTGCCATTTCCAACTACGTGGACGGAACTGGAGGGTATTATGTTAAGTGAAATTAGAGAAAGACAAAAATCATATGACTTCACTCCTATGAGGACTTTAAGAGACAAAACAGATGAACATAAGGGAAGGGAAACAAAAATAATATCAAAACCGGGAGGGGGACAAAACAGAAGAGACTCATAAATATGGAGAACAAACAGAGGGTTACTGGAGGGGCTGTGGGAGGGGGGATGGGCTAAATGGGTAAGGGGCATCAAGGAATCTTCTCCTGAAATCACTGTTGCACTATATGCTAACTAATTTGGATATAAATTTTTAAAAATAAAAAATAAAATAATAAAAAAAAAGAATTATGACCTGGTAGGGGCACCTGGGTGGCTTAGTGGTTTAAGGGTCCACGGTCCGACTTTGGCTCAGGTCATGATCTCGCGGTTTGTGTTTCGTGGTTCGAGCTCTGCATTGAGCTCTGTGTTGATAGCTCAAAGTCTGGATCCAGCTTCGGATTCTGAGACTCTGTGTCTCCCCCTCTCTGCCCCTCCTCCACTTGCGCTCTGTCTCTGTCTGTCTCTCAAAAATAAACAAACATTAAAAAAGTTAAAAAAAAAAAAAAAAGAATTATGACCTGGGAGTTTCTCTTCAATTGAGTCTACCCTCCTTTTTAATCTCTCACTTTCCAAACAGGGTGGCTTTTACTTTGATGTTTAAAAATTGTGGTTAAAATTTACCATTTTAATCCTTTTTGATTTTTAATTCAGTGGTATGAAGCACATTCACAGTGTGGTGCAACCATCACCACTGTTCTTCTCCAGAATGTTTTCATTATTCCAAATAGAAACTCTGTATCCATTAAACACTAACCGCCCCCCCCCCATGCTCCCTTCCCTCCACCCCTGGCACCCACCATCTACTTTGACTTTTTTTTTTTTTTTTAGTCTTTTTGACTTTTCTAGATGCCTCATATAAGTGCATTCATGCAATATCTATCTCTTATGAACCGACTTGTGTCCCCCCAAAATTCATGTTGAATTCCTAACTCCTAGTATCTCAGAATGTGACTGTACTTGGACACAGGGTCTTTACAGAGGTGATTATGGTAAAATGAGGTCACACGGGTGCGCCCTGATCCAAGGTGATTGGTGTCCATACAAGAAGAGGAGATTAGGACACAGATGACACAGACCAAGAGATGACCATATGAGGAGGACACAGTGAGGAGACGCAGTGGCTCCACAAAGCCAAGGAGAGAGGCCTCAGAAGAAATCACACCTGCCGGCACCTTGATCTTGGACTTCCAGCCTCCAGAACTACGAGAAATAAATTTCTGCTGTTTAAGCTGCCTGGTCTGCAGCGTTTTGTTATGATGGCCTCAGCAAACAAATACATTGCCCTTTTGTGACTGGCTTATTTCATTTAGCATTAGCATTTCGGACGCTCATCCGTGTTGTCGCATGTATTAGAATTTCATTTTTTTTATAAATTTTTTTTAACCTTTATTTTTGAGACAGAGAGAGACAGAGCATGAACGGGGGAGGGGCAGAGAGAGAGGGAGACACAGAATCGGAAGCAGGCTCCAGGCTCCGAGCCATCAGCCCAGAGCCCGACGCGGGGCTCGAACTCCCGGACCGCGAGATCATGACCTGAGCTGAAGTCGGCCGCTTAACCGACTGAGCCACCCAGGCGCCCCTAGAATTTCATTTTTTATGGCTGAATAATATCCCACTGTAGGGATAGACCACATTTGGTTCATGTGTTCATCTGCTGATGGACGCTTGGGTTGTTTATTGTGCTGCTGTGAACATGTCTCTGCAAGGATCTGTTGGAGTCCAAATGGGATGTCCTTAAATCACATGCAGTGAGCCCTTTATACAGTGCGCGGCTCACATTTTCCCTTCCAGCCTGGTCTGGAGTCTGGCCCTTCAGCCTGTGTCTCCCTGTTCTCCCCCACAACCCTCCACCGCCTTTCACCAACACACCAATTCCTCTCTTCCCCTGACGGCATTCACTTGGATCGATGGGAGAAGTTGTGGCTTTGTGAGTCAGGCACGTCTGGGTTCACATTCAGACCACTCCACTCTTAGGAGGTGATGTTGAACAAGTTACTGCAGCAGTCTGAGCCTCAGCCTTCTCATTGTGGCATGGTGGTGGCCCGCCCACTTCTCGTGACAGGTGAAGTGCCTGGCCCAGAGCAGGGGCATCATTGACTTTGACTTCCTTTTCTCTCTCAGGTCTCAGTACTGCCCCTTCCCTTCACGGTTGATGGAAGGCTCAGTGCTGGTGTGTTAGTCAGGGTGCTCCCAAGAAACAGAGCCAGTAGGATGTATGTGTATAGAGAGAGGTAGAGGGGACTGGAAGGTCGGAAATCCACAGGGATACCTGGTGGCTGGAAATTCTCGCAAGAATGAATGTTGCAGTCTTGGATCAGAAAGCAGTCAGAGGCAGCATTCCTTACTGTTCCAGGGTGGGGAGCTGAGTCTTTTCTCTTAAGGCCTTCTACTGATTGGATGAGGCCCATCACATTATGGAGGGTGATCTGCTTGACTCAGAGACTACAGATTTTAATATTAAGTACATTTAAAAAATACCTGCACAGCAACATTCAGACTGATACTTTCCAACTAGGCACCATAACCTAGCCTAGTTAATGCATAAAATTGACCATTGCAGTTGGTACCTTGTCAGTTTTCTTTAGATTCGCCTAAAGATTCAGTGTAATCCCTATTAAAATCCAAGAAGGCCTCTAAATAGCAATTTGCAGGCTGATTGCAAAATTCACACAGACGTGTAAAGGAACTACAATAGCTAAAGCAACTTTTAAAAGATCTAAGTTGAGGGAGTCACACTACCGCATTTCATGACTGATTAGGAACCACAGTGGAAGGACAGACACGTAGATCAACAGGACAGAATATAGTTCAGAAATGGCTTTAAACATACCGTCAACTGATTTTCAACATGAGGTGCGAAGGCAGTTGAGTGGGGGAAGGGTGGTCTCTTCCAGTGCTGCTGGGACCGCTGGATGTCCACATGTGAAAATCCTAACTTCAGTTTTTACCTGGCAACCTATTGAAAATTACACAAAGTGGATTACAGGTCTAAATGTAAAACCCAAAATTGTTACATTTCTAGGAGAAAACAGGAAAACATCTTGGGGACCTTGGGTTAGGCAAAGAGTTCTTTGAATTTGATGAAAATTAGGAATTTCTGCTTTTTGAAAGATACCTCAGTGCATGAAAAGACAAGATGCCAATGGAGACAATTCTTACAGATTACGTATCTGATGAAGGGCTTGTATTCAGCGTATGTATATAAAAAAAAAACCCATCAAAGCTCAATAGAAGAAAACAACCCGTCAAAAATAGTTGAAAGTTTTGAACAGGCACTGCACCAAAAACACACGAAAGAAGTGGATCACAAAAACACACATGGAAATGTGCTTAATATCAGTCATGGGCGCCTGGGTGGCTCAGTCGGTTAAGCATCCCACTTCGGTTTAGGTTATGATCTCCCAGCTCGTGAGTTTGAGCCCCGCGTCGGGCAGTGTGCTGACAGCTCAGAGCCTGGAGCCTGCTTCAAATTCTGTGTCTCCCCCTCTTTCAGTCCCTCCCCAACTCACCCCTGCCTCTCCCTCTCGCTCTCAAAAAATGAACATTAAAAAAAATTTTTTTTAAATATCAGTCATTAGGAAAATGCAAATTGAAACTACAATAAGATATCACTTCACGCCTACAAGAATGACTAAAATGTGAAAGACTGACCCTACCCAGGATCAGCAAGGATGTGGAGGAACTGGTGGCAGAAATGTAAAATGGCACAGTCACCTTAGGAAAAAGTTAAATGGACCCCCCACCGTGTGATCCAGCCACTCCCCTTCTGGGTATTTACTGGAGAGAAACGAAAGTGAACGTTGGTAAGTGGAATTGTATACAGATGTTCCCGGCAGCTCGATCGGTAGTAGCACAAACTTGGAGACAACCCGGTGTCTGTCACGAGGAGAGTGGATAGCAGATTGTGGCCAGTCCATACAGTGAAGTACTGTCCGGAATACAAAGGAATGAACTATCGATACACAACTGCAACGTGAGCACATCTCAAAGTAAGCATGCTGAGTGAAAGAAGCCGGATAAAAAGCACATACGATGTGGTTCCATTTACATCCACAAATACAAACTAATGTATAGTGAAGAGAGCAGCTCAGGAGCTGCTGGGGAGGGGGCTGGAGGGGGGAGGCATGAGGAAAATTGGGCAGTGAGGAATCTGGTCACTATTTTGATTGTGGTGATACACATATGTCAAAATGAATCAGATTTGAATAGCGTTCTGTGCTGCAGGTGGATTAGACCCCAGCGAAGCTGTGTTAAATGTAAAGCCCATAGAAGAATGGCCAGTTGACTTCAGTTCCTCTCCTCCGTGACCGACTGCCATGCTCACAGTGACACCCTCCCTCCAGCCTGACAAGCCAGTGTCTGCATTCCCTCAGCTTCAGAGAACTGGTTCTTAGGGGCTGTCATGTGCCATTAGGAAAACTGCATCAAACATCACATTGCAGACACGACAGAAGGTTCTGCAACCCCCATGTTACTGGAAATGGATCTCTGCTCACTGTCTTACATCATAGCACGGGACATGTCTCCTAGCTTCCCCTTTGTCCTTCCGAGGCATCAGCATTCTGTGTTTTCCGGAAGCCTGAGAAGGTTAAGCTCCTAGCCATCTACCTCAAAGGTCAGACGTCACAGGTTTCCTTAAGCAGCTATTGTGGCTTCACCCTCCTGACCCACCTGTGGGGGCGGGGGGGGGGTGTGTGTGTGTGGGTACGGCTGAAATGTCTGTCAGTGGCTGTCAAATAGAATCTCTCTCGCTTTGCCCTGTGGCTCCTTCATTCAGAAAACTGAGGCAGGTCAAGGTCAGTGACTTGGCCCAGACTTTAGATCAAGTTAGCACAGATGCTGAAAAGGCTCGGGTTCCTAAGCCCTAGACCTAACCCAAGGGATGCCCCACTTTTTCTCTACCACCCCTGCCCTGTGACCCATGTCACGTGACCCCAGGGCCGCTGGGGGGAGAGAATCCGGTCCGGGCTCTGCCTTCCGGGGCCTGACAGCAGGCACGGCAGTGGTGGAGCCAGCCTCTGCATGGCCTGTCAGGGTCTGCGCGGCTTCCCCATCACGTCCACCCAGTTGCCCTAGTGACTGTGTGACCCTTTCTCCCCCACCCGGCGCTGCCACCAGCCCTATAAATAGAGGCGAGGAGCAGCTGGGCTCTCTTGGCAGTCACCATGAGGGCGCTGGTCCTGCTCTGCTGCTTTGTGGCATCGCTCCTGCTCCCAGGACAAACAGGTATGACCCTTACCCCTGTCAGCCGGGCCAGATCACGACCCCCACGTGCCCTGAGGTCTTATGTTTACTGAAGGGGGGAGGAGAGAGAGGCTCAAGCGGTAGATGGTGAGGCCTCAGTGGTTCCTGGGGTTGATGGCAAACATGGACTCCTGGCATCGTCTCCATTCCTTTCTCCCTGGGGCCCAGGAGGAAATGGTACAGAGAACCTGAGAGACGTCGGGGGCTCCATGGGAGGCCAGAGAAAGTGGGAGCAGTGAACCGAGAGGTGCAGGCAGGCATGAGGCCTGAGCCAAGGGCTGGGAGCCAGAGGACGGGTCTGGCCAGTAGATGTTGGGGAAGAGGACCCCAAAAGTCAAGACTAGAGGACCCTTCTAGATGGGCGAAAAGAACCCGGTCTTGGAGCTGGAGGGGCCCCTGGAGGTCTGAGTTGGTTTGACCCTCCCCCCCCCCCCCCCCCCCCGGGTGGGGATTGGGCAGGGGCTGGGTTTGCATGACTGAACACCGGGCACAGTGCACAGAGTTGGGGGTTGTCTGGGGAACAGCAGGGTAGAAAGGAGGTCGGTTGGGAACAGGTTGGAGATGGAGTTGGGGATCGGAGCCAGAGTTTGGGAGAGGAGCAGGACCCCCTGCAGGGTATCCCTGGCCTGGGCTGGGGGCTCCACTGGAAGGGGGCTGGGGCATGTGTGCACGGTCTCCCTTTGATATCTCAGCACTTTGTGTGGCAGAGGCGGTGGCTCAGGTTACAGCGTGGGGGTTATTTCTAGGCATGGAGGGGACACCAGATCATTTGTCACCTCTCTCTTCCCGAGACTTCTGCGGCTAGGTCTCGCTTGGTGGTGCTTTGGGGGTGATCTGGGGACCCCCAGGCATCTGGGTCTCCTGCTTTGTCTTTTCGTGAGTGGCCGTCTTCATCTGCACCGGGGACCACAGGGCCAGAGCCCCAGCCGCTCGGGTCTTTGAGATTCTGTGTGTCGAGGTCCTCGACCCAGCCAGGAGGGCAGGTAGCAGGCAGGAGCAGAAGCTGTTCCCTCAGGGGGTTAGGGACCTAGGTGGGGGGATTCAGCCTTGTGAACGCTGCTGGCCCCTGCCCTTGTCTGCCCTTGAGTTAATTTGGGCCTTGCAGCGCTGCTGTGGCTGGAGCGGTGAGGATTCCAAGCGGCTGTCAGGTGGCTAAGTATGGAAACAGCCGTGTAATTGGATCCTGAGCCCCAAGCCACTGCTGCCCTCTCCCCTTCACAGCCCCTGCCCTGCTCCGCCCAGCCCCAGCTGCCGCCTTGCTTCCACACAGCAGGCCCGGGGACTCTTAGCCTTTTAGGGACATCCTTCATCTTTCCTCCCAACAAGGGAACTGGACATCTGGAACGTTCCATAAGGCCTGCCTGGGGATCTTGCTGTGGGGGAAAGGAGGCAGGCAGGCGTTTTGTGCGAAGATCCTGTCTGTGCATGTTCCTTCCTTCCTGGACTCTGCAGTGTGGCCCAGTCCTGGCTTCCAGGGAGGGGTTGTCCACCATGTGCAGGGTCCCCTTTCTCCTCACTCCTGCTCACCAATTGGGCTGTGGGCTCTTCTCCTGGGGGGGTGAATTTTATCACTCTACCAGCTGTAGATTACCCCAAAGGCAGCTGTCTCCTGTACCCGCTAGGAGGTTCCAGCCGTAAGGGTGGCTTCTCCCTGCCCCCATGATGACAGTCCTTCCTACTGGTTGATTTCCCACTGGAATTGTGCCACGAAGTAAATGCCACCTTGCCCAAAGGCAGCAGCTTTGCTCCTGAACTTCCCACCCTATTACTGGACCCTCATTTCCATCCCACTGCTGGCTGGATGGCAGGCTGACCTTCTGTCTAATCCAGCTTCCTGCTCCCCGGGGATGGAGGGGGCCTTACAGAGCTGTGCTTCCGTCTCTTGTCCCCATGTTGCCCCTGTGGTCCTCTGGACCGAGGCAGCCTCTTCTTGTTCCCTAGCAAGGGACCAAGTACCTCTCCTGATGCTAGGACGCAGCCGGAACTGCCGTGGCCCCATCACCAGACACTTGTAAGTCTCCACCCCCTGACCCAAGGCCTCTGGGCATTTTGACCATTGGGGTCCTCCTCTTTGTCTTGGGGACTTGGCCTGGTCACAGGCCTGCTCAAGGACAGGGGAAAGCAGCCTCGAGTATTGTTGAGGTAAGAGAGTGAAAGCTGGAGGAACCAGAGATGTGTACAAGGTCAGGCAGTGAATTAGGGACAGACAGTCTCACCCCTCCTCCAAGAGTGGGGTGGTGGGGGTGGCCAGCGCTGAGAGAGCATTTGGGTTCAAGCTGCTGGCGTCTGTTAGGCTGGGTTCGGGACTTCTTTGCTTCCTGCTGCCTGCATGATGCAGAGGTTGGGGTAGAAGGGGATTCTGAGTCCGTTCCTTCCTCCAGCCTAGCCCTGGTTTGGCCTGCTTGCGGCCTGCTCTGGCCTCCACCCTGCTGTCCCAATAATGAGAAGGTGGTGCATGCTGGGGCTGACCGACCCCTCTGTGAGAGATGAGGTTCTGTCAGGAACCCCTTTGTGGCCCCTCTTCACCCACCCTAGGCTGGCTATTTCCAGAAAGAGGCTGTGTTCATGTTCCCTCAACAGGGCAGCCCAGCTGCTGCGATCTCCACCTTGGGGAGGGGTCATGAGCTCAGGGGTTTTGGGGAGAGGACAGAAGCCTTTGCAGTGCCCCCCGCAAGGTGTGATTCCTGGCTCGGTGCAGCCAGATGAGCCCACAGGGAGAAACTAGTCTGCCCCTTCCCACATCGAGTCTCCAGAGCACTCACTGGGATTTGCTAATGGATGTGCACGCCTTGCTTAGTGGCCTGTGGAACTAGAGTTTGGGAAATGCTGTTTTTGACCCTCGCCTGGGTGTGGCAATAAAAGTCAGAGAGCTGGTTCAAGGCAGGTCTGAGCTGGAGTTCAGGTGTCCTTGCTCCCCCGGAAGGGGGCCCAGATGAGGCCAGCTGCGTCCATCTGGCTGTTTGGTGCTCCCTTAAGTGTGGTGGGCTGGGAAGGAGCCTAATCCCTACAGACACAGGAGGAAGATGGCTGTTGCTCTCTGACAGGGTCCCAGGGCCAAGGACAGGGTCTAGGTGCCGTGGCTCCTGGTCTGGGACGAGGGTACATCCGGGAGAGTGGGCAGGGGTGGGGTCTGCCACTGTGGGGTGCTGGGCTTAGCTCTCTCCAGGACACCTTCCCTGCTCCAAATCCCAATCCAGACCCACTCACAGCACAACCCCTTATGTTTAAATGCTGCCTGGGTGCAAAGCCTTTTCATTCCAACACCTCACCACATCTCACTGTGTACTAATCATCCCAGATTTATCAGGTACCTCCTGTTGTTTAGGTCTGGTACTGGGGGAGTTCACATGGGCGTTTCGCCCTTGGCGTGCTTACAGTCCGGTACAGGAGATAGGGTGTCTTCTGCCTTGTGGCCACACACACACGCGCACACACATGCGCGTGCGTGGGCCACACGTTGAGTGTCATGAGAGAAGCACAGGTAAAGTGAGGTAGGGTGGAAGTGCCTGGGGAGATCGGTTTTAACTGAGTGGGTCAGGAACTGTTTACAGATGAGGGAATGTTTGAGATGGGCCTGGAAGAAAGTAGCATCGAGATGTGGAGTGACGGAAGGAAGAAGATTCTACTTTAAGGGAGCAGGATAAACAAACTCATGCTGTCAGGAGAGGTCGGGGCTCTGGGGAGAACTGGGCGAGGATAAGGGCAGGCAGAGCAAAGTGGGGGTCACGGGGAAGGTCCTTGGAAGGCTGGATTGGGCCTCTGAAGGGCCACGTGTGGTCGGCTGATGAGGAGGGCTTTGCTCTGTGGATGGTGGGTAACCTTTGAGGGCTTTGGAAGCATCCGTCCAGCAGGTGTTTGGAGGGAGGGGGAGGACGAGGGAGGCTGACTAGAGGACCTTGTCAGAAATGCCAGTTGGAGTGGGTGTGAGCTCCGCAAGGCAGTTTGGGGGGGTGGGCGGAGAGGAGGGCCAGACCCAGCAGGTAGCTGCGGTGAAGTCCACTGGACCCCAGCGAGCCAGGGCCAGAAGGAGACCTTGAGGGTCTCGTGTGGGTCACTGGAGGTGTGATCTTGCCAGAAAAATGAATGAATGAATGAGTGAGTGAATGAATGACCAGGAACATTAAAGAACAGATTTTAAAGGCTCAGTTTGGGTCATTATGAATTTGAGGTGCCAGGGAGACATCTGGGTGGAGATCCTGGATGTTGGAGGATGGAAAGTCAGGTCTGGAGGTCCGGACATGAGATTCGTTTGGGTGAAGATGAGGCTGTTGCAGAGAGAGGAAAAGAAAAGATACAGGGATGGTCGTTGGGCAGTGCCACATTTGGGCAGTGAGCGGATTTCAGGAAAAGGGGAAGAGACCTGGGAAGAGGCAGTGACCTGGATGGAAGCCAAGGGAAGGTAACATTCTGTGGTTTTTGTTTTTTGTCCTTTTAAATTTTTTAACATTCATTTTTGAGAGACAGAGACAGAGCACAAGCAAGGGTGGGGCAGAGTGAGAGGGAGGCACAGAATCCGAAGCAGGCTCCAGGCTCTGAGCTGGCAGCACAGAGCGTGATGCGGGGCTCGAACCCACGAACTGTTAGATCATGACCTGAGCAGAAGTTGGGTGCTCAACCGACCGAACCACCCAGGCACCCTGGGAAGGGCGCATTCTAGAAAGGCGGTCGGAGGGATGAAATGCCAAAGAGATGCCGGGGAAGATGAGGTGTTAGCTTTGATACCCTGAGGTCACAGGCAGAGCACGAGGGCCTTACGTGCATCTAGCGAAGGCGCAGAGGCAACACATTTGGACAGTGGGCTCAGGAGGGATAGAGACGTGAGAGTAAGTGGGCAGGGGGTTTGTGGATGTAGCAAATTTCCTTTTCAACACTAGGAAGACGAAGCGTGTTTATGGGCCAATGGCAAGGGTCCTAGGAGAGACAAGGACTGACAGACACAAGGTGGCAAGGAAGTGACCAAGATGCCAGACGTGCAGGAAGGGTGGGATAGGTCTTAGGAGACACGCCATAGCACTGTGGAGACCTCAGAGGGACACTGCACATTCCAGGCAAACTCAGGAGCCAGCCAGGGAGCTAATATAGGGTGTAGGGATCCTGGCCTACACTACGATTGCCATGGAGGGCCTGGAGGGTCACCGGGTCGGGGGAAGGAACCAGACAGATGTTCCAAGAACCCATGAGGTGGAAAGGGAGGCCGGTTGCCCCAAGTTGCATGGTATGGAACAGCAGGGCCGAGACCAGAGCCTGGTCCGTGGTGCTGCAGGAACACCCACCAGGCAGAGCCTGGAGACGAAATCAGTGACCCAACCTTTTTGTGTCAGTGAAAGTTGGTGAACGAGCGCCCTCAAGCCAGATGCTGTGGAGAATAGGGCAGAGTCTGATCCCAAGCTCCACCATGTAAGGTGTACATTCAGCAAATGTCCCCTGGGCCTGCAATGGGAAAAGCTCTGTATTTGGACTCCATCAGGATCTGTGACTTAGCGGGAGCTGGCTGGGAGGCACGCGGTGAGTTCCTCGGATGTCGGCCTCGGTTCTCATTCTTCTTGTGGAACAGAGACAGTCCCAGGCTCAGGTTTCCTCTGGGGTTTTTTCCTGGCTGGGAGGACTTGGCCGTGCCCATTGGCGGGACTCATTTTGGGATCGGGGAAGTCCTGTCCCATTTGGTTTCAGCCCCATCCTCCTGCAGCCCTGAAGGTGGTTTTGTTCAGAGTCAAGGTCCCAGGCAGAGACATGCCTGCACTTGTCAGTTCCTGATCCTCCCTCACAGAGGGCTCCACGGCCGCCTTTCCTGAGCTTCCTGGTCTTAGGGTGGGGGGCTTGGGCTGCAGAAGCAGTCCCTGCTGTTAGGACGTCAGCCGTTCACACCCTCCTAGCCAGGGCCTGCAGCAGCCAGCTGTACAGAGAGCAGGCCACCCTTCCCAGCCGCTCTGGGGTGGGTGTGCCCAGGGGCCTGATCCTGAAGAATCACCACCATGAGACTGTGGTTCCGGCAGCCAGCTCCTGCCTGGCACCACCCCAGAGGCCTGTCTTCCCTGGGACTACCTCATCAGAACCACACGAAAACATAGTCTCCATGGCTCTGTCCGCTCCGAATCCTGGTCCCCAGAAGGATTTCGAGTAGAACGCTGGCTTAGCTGGGGCGGGCTCCCTGGCTTCACTGCAAGAATGTTATGCAGTGAGAAAAGGCTTTTCTCCTTCGACACTTTGGGGGACCCTCCCCCCACGGGTCCTTGTCCTTCACCACCTTGGCGGGACCCTCTTGTCCTCTGTCACTCAGAGCGCTAAAGGGCAAAGAGCAGGTGTGGGTTGTGTGGCCAGCTCTGGGGAGGAGAAGGGCCCGGCGCAGAGTCAGAAAGGGGAGACGGGCCTTCCCTGGGGAGCCCGCCCTGTGTTGGGAACAGAATGGATTCATGAGTAGGGGCGAGGAGCAGTGTATGGTCGGCAAGTGATGTAAGAATGCAACTGCCTTATAATCTGGGTACTTGCCCAGAGAATACAAAGTGTGCGAATTCAAAGGGATACGTGCACCCCTGTGTTTATAGCAGCACTGTTAATACGATAGCCAAGTTATGGCAGCAGCCCGAGTGTCCCTTGATAGATGGATAAAGACGATGTGGTACACACACACACACACACACACACACACACACACACAGTGGAATGTCAGTCATAAAAAAGAATGAAATGTTGCCATTTGCAACCACACAGATGGATCTAGAGAGTATAACGCTAAGCGAAACAAGTCAGAGAAAGACAAATACCATGTGATCCCGCTCATATATGGAATTTAAGAAACAAAACAAACAAGCAAAGGGAAAAAGTAGAGACAAAGCAAGAAACACACTCTTCACTACAGAGAAAACACTGATGGACACTAGAGGCAGGGGATAAGGGGATGGGGGAAATACAGGGTGGGGATTAAACCGTGCGGTTGTGATGGGCACCGGGCGTTGTATGGAAGTGTGGAATCACTCTCTTCTGCACCTGAATCTAATATTTACACTGTTCATTAACTGGAATTAAAATTAAAAAGTTAAAACAGAAAACAGAGACGCCTGGGTGGCTTAGTTGGTTAAGTGTCCAACTCTTAGTTTCTGCTCAGGTCGTGATCTCATGGTTCATGGATTTGAGACTCCAGTCGGCTCCAAGCTGCCAGTCAGGAGCCTGCTTAGGATTAGCGCTCTCTCTCTCTCTTTCTCCCTCTCTCTCTCTCTCTCTCTCTCTCTCTCTCTCTCTCTCCCCACCCCTCCCCCACTCTCTCTTACCTTCTCATTCTTTGTCTCTTTTGAAATAAACGAACATAAAAAAGACAAGCGAGATATGAGGTGCAACACAGATCTGGACACGGCGGCAACCGAGAGGGGGCAGGACTGGAGAGAGGCAGTAAAGGGGGTGATGATGGGGACCCCTCTCTGAAAAACCAACTTTCTGGCCCCAACGCCAGGCTGTGTTCACCATGAGGTCCTGGTCAGCCACACTGCTCGGACAGGAACAGGCTGTCTCTGCCCCAGGAGCTGACTTCTATTTGGGGAGATGACACACACTGAGAGAAAACGTAACTAACACCCGGGCAGCTCTAGTTGGAGTTCAGAAGAGGGCTGGAAGGTCGGCCTCACGGAGGGGCAGGGTTTCAGCTGCACTGGGAGGAAGGGGGACAGTCGCTGGACTGTCAGCTCCGAGAGGGCACGGGCTTCGTGTTTGGTTAATTTGCTCACCGCTGAGTCACCAGTGCCTAGCCTGGCGCTTGGTTCACAGAAAGCCCTTAATGTCTGATGAATGAGGGGGTGGTTTGTGCAGGCAGAGGAGGAAGAGCATCTGGAGGTGGTGATCAGAACCAGGAATGGAGACGCTGGGGGCATTGTACTGGGAGGGGTAGCGATGAGCCCAGCTCTGGCTCGGGTGTGGGGCTCCTGTTGGTGGGGTCAGACCCCCCTGATGGGCGAAAGGCCTGGAACACTGAGCCAGGTGGCTCTCCCTGGGCCCTTGGCATACTGCAGCCCCTCTCCTTCTCCTTCTCAGATATTTTTGGATCCTTCTAGAGCAGGGACTGCATTCTGAGCTCAAACAGGTGCAGGCAAAGTCTGGCCTGGAGTTCTGAGCCCGCAGGAAGTGGGTTGTGTTGGGAGCTCAGGCCAGGGGAGAGCCCTGGGGTTTGGGAGCCCCCTCCCCCCCCGCCTTTCCACCAGCTCACCGCCAAAACTGCGGCCCCTGGTCCTCCTCCAAGTGGCCATTTGGTTAGGATTTGGCCAGCCCAGTTGTTTCCCATACAAGTTTCCCTAGGTGGCAATAGTTAAAGACTTGACAAAGCCATTGCCTTGAAAATGACCTCTCTGTCCTATGGTTCCCCAACTGCCTGTTCTGTGCACCTGCACCTTCCAGAGAGGCTTCTGGCCACTTCATTGGTCCTTTTTTTTTTTTGCCCTCCCACCCCCGCCCCTGTGTTCCCTCCTACCCTTTATTTCAAGTGTCAGGTAGTAGAAGATCACTTATTTCTCTAGCTTATCTCAGGGGGTCGGGACACCAGGAAGGGGTCTGGAAAAATTGGAGAAGGGTCACAGCACTTGCTGTGGCCTGGGGAGCCCCTCCTGGCTTCAGGGATGAGCCTGGGTACAGGCTGTGAGGGGAGTAGAAGCCCAGTGGCAAATCTACCTTTCTCCTGTCTTCTGCCTCAGTTTCCCTCCTGAATTGGTAGTTAGACCAGCAGTCTCTTCACCGGGAGCCCTAT
This sequence comes from Panthera tigris, assembly GCF_018350195.1. NCBI lineage: Eukaryota > Metazoa > Chordata > Mammalia > Carnivora > Felidae > Panthera > Panthera tigris. The sequence continues at coordinate 37,864,804 of NC_056675.1, forward strand.
CACCTGAGGCTGCCCGCATTGGGAGCAGAGCAGCCTGCCTGGGGTGGGACACACAGCGACCATAGGGCCGAGCAAACACTGGCTTTGTCACAAATTTGCCACCAAGCCCCTTACCATTTTGCACCTGTTTGTTTGCCCATAAAACAAGATAATTATACTTGCCCTATTTACAGCATGGTGTTGTGATGTGACTAAAATTAAAAAAAGGCTATCAGATGCTTAAAATGTTTTTTTGATATTAGATACTTTTTAAGGTTAAAAGGACTGTGACAGTAATTACAGGCTATCGCTGCTGTCCCTGGTCCTCTGGCTTGACACCTGCCACCGGTCTCCTCAAATATCACGAAACATGAACAATGAAGGGAATCTGTCAGCATCTCTGCCCCTTCTCAGGGCTGTTAACATCCTTTGGATTCTCTGTCCTCAAAGAGCTTACAAACCAGGCTGTGGGGGGAGGCAGCCCCCACTCATGACCGGCTGAGGGAACCGTATAAGGCACATGTCACAGGGTCTAAAAATAAGTAGCCTGAGTGTGCAGAGAAGGGGAGTGGGTGGGAGAGGGCCGTGGGGCTGGTGAGAGCACCACCGCTTAGTGTGAGGGGGGTCAGGAAGACCTCGTGGGGCCAGGCCTCAGCGCTGTTCCTGTGTTCCCCTCCTGGGGCCATCGGAACCAGTGACCGTAAACCTCATGCCTTCCAACAACAGAAACTTAACCTCTCTCAGTCTGGAGGCCAGAAGTCAGAAATCAAGATGTTGGCAGGCTTCACAGGAGGATCCTTCCTGCCTCTTCCAGCTTCTGGTGGATCCTTGGCCTTCCTTGGCTTGTAGACGCGTCTCCGATCTCTGCCTCTGTCCTCACGTGGCCCCTCCTCTGTGAGTCTCTGTGTGTCCTCTGCTTTTTTTCTAAGGACATCAGTCATCGGCCTTAAGGCCCACCCTAATGCAGTATGGCCACCGCTTAACTACTTATATCTGTACAGGCCCTATTTCCAAATAACGTCACATTCTGAGGTTCTGGAGGGATGGGAATTTGGGGGTGGAGGGCACCCTTCAACCCCTCAGGCTCCATAGCCTTGGACCCAACGGCTGAGTGGTTGCTGGCTCTGAACATATAGTTCCCGTCTCTCTCCTGCGTGGTAGCCCTCTACTGGGCACAGATGGCACCTGTTTCCTTCGTCCTCTCTCTGGCCCCACCGCCCACGCTATTGCCATAGCAGCTAATTTGGAGCTCTGGTGACACACCCAGTACAAACGTGTTGAACGAATGGACCGACAGCTGGCTGGGGGCAGGCGATCCCAGGAGGCCACCTAGCCTTGTGCTGGTGCTGGGGAGGATGGCGGGGGGCATGTTCCAGCTCCTTGTTGGGTGTGCTCAGGTATGGATCGAGATAGAGTGGGCCTGTCCTGGGGACAGGAGGCTCTGTTTCTGGGCTGGTGTGTGGTGGAGAAGAGTCGCAGGCCAAGAACCCAGAGACTGAGGCCCAGCAGCGTTAGGCCTAGCTCTCCCTCTCCGGGTGGGTGCCCGGCCCCTTGGAGTCTCCCACCCCGAGTGCAGCAGGAGAGTAAGCGGGGCATGGAGTCACCTCCTAACATTCTGCAGGAGGTCCTTGGAGAGCCAACTTCCAGATGAAGGTTTGCATCCTGCTATCTCTGCCTTTCTGCCCCCTCCTTGCCAGCAGCAGGAACGCCCAGCTGTAAGGATGGGCATGTGGGTGTCCTCGTGGCAGACTTAGGGGTCCCTGACCCCGAGTCTGGGGTGTCAGGGCAGCTCTGGAAACTGGTGGCTATGGCTCTACTGCCTTGTCTCTGCTTCATCCTGGTTCTGGAGGAGAGCAGGGTTGGGGACAGGTCTCCACTGTCTGCTAGCCTTTCTAGAAAAGCTGACTGCACCTACCCTGGCATTCCTTGCTCTCCTCTGTCTGGCTTGTCCCTCCAGTTAGATGCTGTGTGCTTAAGGGGAGGGTCTTAAATTCAGGAATGAAGTTCATGGTTATCACAGTAACCTTTTGAGCTGATAAGGCAACTACTCCTAGGACCCTTTGATCACAAAAAGAAAGAAAAAAAAAAAAGAAAAAGAAAAAAATAGGCCTGGGCTGCTTAAATGACTTGACCCATGGGTACTTCTGTGGTTATGAATCCCAGTCTCAAATCTCCTCTCTTCTGGAACTCTCTGCCACTGAGTTGAGGGAAGGCCTTATATTTTGCTACCATCATCCATCCATCCATCCATCCATCATCCACCTGTCCATCCATCTATCCATCCATCCATCCAAAGTCTGTTCAAGGCACTGGGAAACAAAATCTCTGACGAGGAAACCAAATAAGTAAGTTATTTAGTTTATTGGACAATTATAGGTGCAGTGGAGAAAAAGGTTAGGTTGGGGAGAGGGGAAGGCTAGTTAGGAGACAGTGTCACCAGGGTGGTAGGAGAAGGCCTTGCAGAAATAGTGACAAGGAGCCAAGATGTAGGGGAGGAGAGTGGAGAGCTGGGCAGCTGTGTGGGGAGGGCATTCCCAGCAGAGAGCACGGAGGCCCGGTGCGCTTGCTCATAGAAAGCAAGCCTGTGTGGAGGAGGGGGCCGCCAGAGCATGTGCAGAGAGGGAGCACGTGTGGGGAACAGAGGGCCTGGCGCTCCTCCCTGAGCAGTTTCACAACCCAGGTGAGAGATGTCAAGCTAGGGGTGGGAGAAATGGTTAGGCCGAGGATAGATTTGGAAGGTAGACAACAGGTTTTTTAAAAAAAAGATAGCTTTATTGAGACATAATTCAAATACATATAATGTGTCCATTTAAAGTGTGCAACTCAGTAGTTTTTAGTGTTTTCACAGATATGTGCAACCATATCTCGAGCAGGGAAGGAGCAGAGAGAGAGGGAGCCACCGAATTTGAAGCAGGTTCCAGGGTCTGAGCTATCAGCACAGAGCCGGATGCAGGGCTCGAACTCACAAGCTATGAGATTATGACCTGAGCCGATGTCAGATGCTTAACCTACTGAGCCACCCAGGCGCCCCAATGTTTATTTTTGAGAGAGAGAGAGATACACAGAGTACGAGCAGGGAGGTGCAGAGAGAGAGGGAGGCACAGAATCTGAAGTGGGCTCCAGACCCCGAGCTGTCAGCACAGAGCCAGACGTGGGGCTCAAACTCATAGGCCGAGAGATCATGACCTGAGCTGAAGTCGGCCGCTTAACCGACTAAGCCACCCAGGCGCCCCTTTTCCGTTTTATTATTGATGAAACAGGCACAGAGGAGTTGAGACAGAGGCTCACGTTTCCACTGCTGATTAGGAGAGCAAATTTGGCCCCTAACTCTGCCCTTCTCTCTTTCTCTTCCTCCCTGAGGGTCCCAGGGGTCCCAGGGCTGCTCCCTGAGCTGGGCAGCTGTTTTCAACCACCAGGCTTCCATTCCTCAGGCAGGTTCTGTGAGAGCCTCCCATCACCAGCCACATCTGCTTCTTTGTGCTCTTCTCCTGGGAATATCCCCTGGCAGGGTAGCAAGGCCAGCTAGACCCCAGACCCGTAATGTCCCCACAGCTGATAAGCATCAGCCTTGCAACAACCCCCGCCCCCCCCTCGCTGAGTGCAATTCAGTGGCTTTGAGGAATGGCCCAGGAATGGAACTTTTTTTAAAATTTTTATATGTTTTATTCATTTTTGAGAGACAGAGACAGAGCACAAGCTGGAGTGTGGCCGAGAGAGAGGGAGACACAGAATCAGAAGCAGGCTCCAGGCTGTCAGCACAGAGCCCAACGCAGGGCTCGAACCCATGAACCTCGAGATCGTGACCTGAGCCCTAGCCGGACGTTTAACCGACTGAGCCACCCAGGCACCCAGAATGGAACTTCTAACTAAGCTCTTCTCTCATCCTTTTTGCAAATGGCCTTGAGCCACGCCTTGAGAAGGGCTGACCCGGGAAAGAGGCTCACTACTCTCTGGTGCTCTCAGGGCATCCAACAGACATTTGCTGTGCTGCCAGGCCCCGTGCTGGACCCCTGTGATCCCACTGGGAAACACTGCAGGCCTTGGTCTCAGGGGACTTCTCTTCCATGGGGACACGAGTTAAAGGCTGCCACAGGGAGTGCAATGGGAACACAGAGCAGAAGCATCTCAGTACTGGGAGGCCCCAGGAGGCCTCCCGGGGATGGGCTTCAAAGCTGAGGTCTGATGTGTGAGCTGGAATTAGCCAGGTCCCGGCAGTGGGGAGTGGGCGACAGTGAGTCTGGCAGGGAGGATACCGGTTGGAAATGCACGAGGGCTGAATGCGGTTTCTTAGAGAATTCTGCAGGTGTTCATTGTTTGAGTCCTGGAGCTCATGGCTTTCTTAGGCACTGTGGGGACACGAAGAGGCTTTGGGACCACAGGTGCACCAGCCAGAGTCAATGACAGCCTAGGAGGGAAGATTGGACACACGCACCCCTGCCCCCCCCGAAGGTCACAGCCACATGGGACAGGGTTGCATCACGTGGCTCAGTATAGACAGTCATGGACACTGAGTCAGCTGAGGTCAGTGAGGGGACCAACCAGGTGGCTTGGAGAGGTGAGAACTGGAAGACGTCATAGAGGCATCGGGACCTGGCAAGAGGGAACAGGTGAGGCCGGACCTGCTGAGAAGCAGGTAGTGGTGTGACCTCTTATGGGTTGGTTCTCAAAAGGTATGTTGAAATCCCAACACCCCCCCCCCCCCCCGTGCCTCCAAATGTGGCCTTATTTGGAAATCGGTTCCTTGCAGATGTGGTTAGTTAGCCTGACTGGGTGCCCTTTGAAGTGGAGGAGGAGAGATGCAGAATAGAGACACAGGGAGAAGGCCGTGGGCCACGGAGGTAGACATGGGAGACACACGTGGATAGGCCAGGGACTGCCGGGAACCAGCAGAAGCGGAAGAGGCAGGAAGGAGCCTCCCTGAGCACCTTTGGTAGGAGCACGGCCCTGCGGACACCCTGAGTTTGGACTTCTGGCCTCCAGAATGGAGAGATAATAATACACTTACGTCTCTCTCTTCCCCTCCCTCCCTTCCTCCCTTCCTTCTTTCCTTCCAGTGTTTTATTAGTTTCAGGTGTACAACATAGTGATTCGAAAGGCTTCCCTGACCAGGAATTGAAACATTCCTGCTGCTTTAAGCTGCCCAGGTTGTGGTGCTTTGTTATAGCAGCTATGGGAAACGATACCAGAGCAGGCTCAGGCTTTGGGGCAGGGGGGGGGGGGGGTGCTTATTGTGTGTGGCCGGCCGGCAGGCAGGCCACTGGCTGGAGCTCCTAGATGTGGCCTGGCAGAGGCTGCGTGGGGCCCTTGGTGTTGATCAGGAAGGGTCATCCCGGGGACAGTGAGTGCGGAATGTTCGCTTGCTCTTGCCCCGCCCTCCGGCCTGCCCTTGGCTTTAACCTTCCTCTCCCCAGGGGAGCCCCGTGGGAACCAGAAGAGTGCTCACCCTGACCTGCCTGGTCACCAGGCTGCTGAAGGAAAAGAAAGGTCTGGGTAGCAAGAGCCTCATTTGCTCTCAGTGTTTGAAGAGACGAGAACCCAGACCCTTGGCGACACTAACTCCAGCAAGAAGCTTCCTTGGGGGTTTAACTGCCTAAAAGGATTTCTCCCTAGGGGTGGGGATTTCCAGAGAGGGGGGGCCCTTTGGGAGGGAGAGAGCCACCTCTCACCGGGAGAATGTGGCCCACGTGTCTGAGGGTCAGTGGGCTAGGACACTTGGGGATACAAACCGGCAAGCCTGCTCCCAGGGGAGACATAGGATTTCTAGAACATCCTACCATAGATCGGCCTGGATATTCTTTCCCTGTGGCATTCCAAGCTCTGAAGTCCTAACTGAGGGTAATGGATGGGTTTGCTCTAGAGGCTTTGGGAGTTTGTACCGTTCATGGAGCGGGGAGAAGTCTTCTTCCTTTTCCCTTGTGACCCAGACTCTGGAAGCCTCTTCTCGTTGGGGTTGTTTGGCCTCTGCAGTCCTGAACTCAGAAACTAAGAGTTGATCTCATGTAACTTTCGTGGAACCAGCTGACCTTTGTCCCCCGATGACGGGGACAGTGAATCCCTCCCTGCATCCCCTACCCCCACCCTACCATGATACCAGAGCACCCAGAGTGATGGGAAACACAGGGCTGGGCTGGGTGCAGATGGCCTCGAGGAGCTTGAACCTTACCCCAGTCCTTCCCAAGGTCTCCATCGAGATCTGTGCTCTGGGACCCAGCCTGACGTCAGAGTCCTCAGCTGGTACTCACTGGGAGGCCATGCCTTATAGGAGCAATGAGGGGGAATGAATGAGCGATCCCAGGAATGCTGGGTCTCAGGGCAAGGGCAAGACGTGGGCATAATGCATTAGAAACGTCAAGGAGAGAAGAAAGTCGTAGCTGGGTGGAACCCCATGTGAAAGACCAGGGCGAGGGGTACAGAGACCTTGGTTTAAGTCCAGCTTTTGCTCATTAGGCGGCTTCCAGCTGGCTCTTTTAGCTGTCTGTGCCTCAGTCACCTCTGCTGTGAAATGGATGGATTGGGCTAGTTAATTTCCAAGGTTTCTTCAGCACTACAAATCTCTAACGTGAAAATAATCAAAACAAGAATGAGGTTTGGCGCCACCAATGTAAGGACCCAGGAGTGGAGCACATGTGCTGTGAACTTGGTAAAGTCCTCTGGGAGCGAAGCTGGAGAGATCTGGCATCTTGTCTGGATAGCGGTTTTGCGGGAAGGGTCTATGGGCCGGAGTATGCAGGGCAACTCACGGGGCACAATATTCGTTATTGCTGCTCTAGCCTCTGCCCTTGGTTTGACCTTCCTCCATAACCTTCCCTGAGCAGACTTGGGGGGAAACAGCTTCTCGGTCTTCTGGAGGTAAGATCTGCTCAGGACACCTCACCGCCAAGCAGGTGTGGGGCAGGCCTGGCTCTGTCATTGGGGCCGCCTGTGGTCGTGCAGACCCTTCAAAGCTGTGAAAACATTAGCTCTGATTTCAGCCGAGCGGGACCAGCTGAGTGCCATTCTCTCTCTCTGTCTCTGTGGTGCAGTCAAAGCTACTTTCTCAAGGCCTGAGTCATTCCTAAAGGGCTTATCGCCCTGTGCTCGCTTATTCCAAGGACGACGAGGGCGGTCTGTCACGGTGGTGGCCTCTCTGGTTGTGTTGCCGCTTCTGAGAGCTGAGAAGGAAGGGCCCTTAGTTGCTCCTCCTGCAGACAGCGCCTCTCACCCGTCCTCGCACACAGCACACAGAGTGGGCTTCGGCACCCCCTGAGCGTGCATTTGTGCTGGGGGTGACGTGTGGGGTCACTCCTTCAGTGGGTGGGGCAAAGGGATCTGGGAGGCAGGGGAGAGAGAGGAAGCTATGCGTTCCTTCGGAGGTTTCTGGGTGAGGGGCGCCAGGGTGGCTCAGTCAGTTAAGTGTCTGACTTCGGCTCAGGTCATGATCTTATAGTTCATGAGTTTCGGCTCCGCGTCGGGCTCTGTGCTGACAGCTCAGCCTGCTTCAGATTCTGTGTCTCCCTCTCTCTCTCTGCCCCTCCCTCCCTCCCACTCTGTCTGTCTCTCTCAAAAATAAATAAACATTAGAAAAAAGAAAGAAGTCAGGGCTTCTGGAAAAGAAGACCCAGAAAAAGAAAAAAGACCCAGAGTCAGGGCTGACTGGAAGTGGAGGTCGGTCATCACAGGAGTCAACGTGGGGCTCAGCAGGGCGAGATCTGGACTCCAGGAGTGTTGACAGCTGAGGCCCATTCCTGTCCCCGGGCCAGCTGGAACCTTATGGAAAGAGTCAGGCTACCCCCAACATGCCCACAACTCCTTGTCCAGGCTGCTTCTGGCCGCATAAAGGGGATAAAGAGCCCCGGGCAGAAAGACCACTGACCTACCCCCCCTCCCCCAACCGAAACAGCGGGTAGGAAGGATTAGAGTGAAGGTGAGCCAGCTTGGCTCCTGTCCAAAGCTTGTTCTGTTTTGGCCCACTCAGCGAACTTGGGATTTGGCCTGGCATCTTTGTTCTTCTAGGAAATGAGCATTATTATCTCTAACATTGTAGAATGCTTTTAAACGTTATCTGATGCTTAAAATACTTTGAAAGGGTTGGCAAAGGAGGTATTATTACCTGCATTTTATGGACCAGTGGAGTTGGTGCGGGGGCGGGGGGGAGGTGTTGAGGAGCAAGGTCACACTGCTGGTTAGTGAGACACTGTAGAGCTGTCCTGACTTCTGACCACATCCAGAAGCCAGTCTGGCTCTGGGTCTCGTGGCAAAGGGAAGCCCCGAGATGTGGTTCTGGTCCAGGCTGGGAAGGCATCACGTCCATTTTCCAAGCTTGAGAATTAAGCAGACTTCCCCTCACTTCCCCCCCGCCTTAGGGTTGAGGTGGGTCTGATGTCATTGTTACCCCCACATCCAAGCCTCTGGTGGTTCTGATCTGATCTCAAGGCATCCGTCTGACTGTGACCTCGGGGAGCCACATTGCTTTGGCTCTTAGCGGGTGTCTCCATGCCTGGTGACCAGAAATCCAGCCATAGCCCTCCCAGAGGCCAGCCTCTGGATTGCAGGGGGATTCCATGTCATTGGGTGGGGAGGTGGGGGGGTGGAGGAAGCCAGCCACCTGTCTCAGGATCCAGCCTCCATCTCTCCCTCCTTCCTTCCCTCTCCTGCCCAGCTCAGTCCCTCTGAATGGAGGAAGTATAGTCCAGTGACTCCTACAAGGATTTCTATTCACTTCAGGAAGGGCTGATCTCTGGGAAAACTGGATTTTCCACAGGGTATCCTGTTGGTAATTAAGTCACACTGAGGGGTTAGGACTTTGATGGTTTACTTCTTCCAAACTCATTTGCCTTTCAAATGTGAGTGCTCATCCACATCCATGAATCCTCTGGGCATCAGCAACAAGAATGGTTGTGGGATTGTGGGTGATTTCTCTCTGTACCCCCCGAAGCAAGAATTCCCAGGAATTAAGGATGGGGAAGGGGGATGGAGTTCTTCTGTCAATTCTCTGGACTTTGTGGGTTAAAAGCAATGGTCTTGAAGTCTTAATCCTTTTTAAAGGGAGAAGGAAGAGGGTACAGTGAACAGTTGCTTATCCTGAGGCTGGCTCACCCCCTGTCCTTTCTGGGAATTGGTGTCCTGGTGCTGGGAAAGCCCATGGACTCAGAGTTGGTGGAGTTCTGGGCTTCTAGAACCAGCCCACTGCTAATTGGTTTAACCAGACCTGTGACCTTGGAGCAGTCACTCCTCAGAGTTTCAGGCTCTGGATCACAGTGAAATCAAATGGCTTGGTCTGTGAGGGGGTCCCTTTGGACTCCCAGTCCCATGGTGTCCTTGTCATTGTGTGCTGTCTCCTGGGTGAATCGTTTTGGGGCCAGAGTCCAGCCAGGGACTAGCTGTCCTGGTGGGATTAACCTTGACTTCAGGAGCTTGGCCAGGAGGCCAAAGAAACCTTCCAAAGATGGCTGCCTCACTCACTGCACCCTGGTCCCCTTGTCCGGGGTGGAAGAGGTAAAGGCTAACAGAATGGCGAGAGAGAGGGCCTCAGGGTTCTGGGAGGATGTGGACACTTTCTTCTAGGGTCCTTCTCAGTGTTGGCATCTGCAAAGCTGTCTGAAGACTCATCCAAGAAGCGAAGGAACAAAGGGCCCTGAGTGGTGAGCGTTTGCTCTGTAAATAAGGTCAAGAAAAAAATGTCTAAGACACCAAAAGAGGCTGCCGACCATTGGCCCGTCCAGGAGCGTTCAGAGACAAGACCTAGGACACAGAAGGGGTCGGTGTGCTGCTCTGACTCCGTTTCTGAAGGGTGCACTTGAGGCACGGCTGATGAGCTGTCTGAGTGTTGGGGTGAAGGACAGCCTGGTGAAAGACGTGGGACCGTCTGGATGCAAGACTGGTATTCCTGACTCCTGGGTACAGATGTGTCCAGGGTTAGAACTGGAAAGTGATTGTCCCCCTGGGGCTTTATTACTGATGACTCATCTGCATAATTGTGTCTGAGTGACAGTCAAAGGTATTTTACCTGTGTGTGACTTTGTGGACTCAGTAGTTTCAGTTGGATGAGAAGACGTGGAGAATAACCTTGGCCAGTCCTTAGAAATGTGTGCTGAGGAGTCTTGGACAGGTGGGATTGAGTTTACCTTCTATTCCGTGGAGGCACTGAATACATTCAGCACCTCGAGGTGGGTTCAAAACAGGTCAACTAAGCAGCATCTCGGGTTCTGACCTGCCGATCTCCAGCTTCAGCTTCAACACAGACTCCCTGATGCCTGGCACGGAGGGTTGTCACACGTTAGTGCTTGTTAGAATCACCTTCTGAAACACGCAGATTCATGCTGACCCAAACCTCAGAGGTTGGGCGTCTGTGCTTGGAAAGCCCTGCAGCTCTTGGATACCACCCGCATGTGGCCCGGGAGCTCTGCTCTGTTTCTTGGCCCAAGTTCTAGCCCATCCCTGGAATGCTTGTCGGGCAAACAACTGGACTTTCCCGTGTCTGCTTTAAGAACATGAAACTCCTTTGGGAAGCGTGAAGTTCTGCGTGAAGGAAAGACACCACCCAGCTCCGTGCTGGGCACACGATGGTCAGCAAAGTCAGCAGATGCCACAGTGGGGGATCCTTGGGCTGTTGGGGAAAATGATCAAGAGGAGGCTAGTGGAAATTTTAGGGACAAGGCGAGAGAGGCAGAAGCAGTGGCTGTCACCCCCCCTCCTTAGGCAGTGGGACTGAATAGTTCCCAAGAGGAGCTGCTGGCAGGAAGTAAAGGGGTGGCTGAACCCCAGTTCCTTTATCTTCCTGCACCCCCTAACCAAGTCCATGGAACTCTAGCTTTCATGGGACATGGTTTGTAAGCTACATGGGAGCAGAACAAACTCTAGACTGAGGGCCATGAACCTGGGCTCTGTCCCAACCCTACCTTTGACCTTGGGAAAGTCTCTCAAGCTCCCTGGCCAGAGCTTCCCCCTCTGCGGTTGGACGCAGCAAGGCCCTTGGTGACTCCACAGTTTTGAGTCCATGTGGAAAGTGCTTTGCAAAGGGTTAGGAACTGGGAACAATCAAGTGTTTGGTTGGTAGTAGAAAGAGGAATTGAGCCTGGGGTCCCTGCTGGGACTGTGGAGGGGGCAAGCCACCGAAAGGCCAACCACAAAGATGGCAGAGGTGGTGTCGGGAGAGAAAGCAGAGCCGGTTTATGCCATGCTCTGCCCGGAGTGTGAGTGGGGCTCGGGCCTCAGGCTGTCCAGCACACGGGCCTTCCCGTGATCTCTGGGGTGGAGCTGGGGGCTTGCTATTCATGTACTCTGACATAAGCACCCGGGCCTGTCCAGGGGCAGGGCGGCTGCCTTGGCAGCCGCGCCTACAGTACAGTACTGCGTGTCCTGGGGTGGACCAAGACTCATCTTACCGGGCTCAACTCATTCAGGGTATCCTGGGTCCTCTGTGCCCTCCCCTACCTCCTCCAGGGGCCATTGGGGGCTCCAGCTAGATGCTGGAGAGATCAGGGAAGAAGGGAAGACACTGGATTTGATTTCATGGAATTACACTGAATTTAATCAGAGGCTCTTGAAGCCTTTGACTGCCTCCCAGAGGAGAGATCAGGCCCAATGGCACAGCTGCTTCCTGGGGATTGGGCTCTGGGGGCCCGATGGCATAGCTTGTTTCACGGAGGGACTTTCTGTCAGAGATGTTATTTTTAGCCTGGAAAAGAAGGTCACAGGGCATGAAGGCATCACCCTTGGTCTCTTTTGCTCCAAATTGCTTAGCAGGTCAGTGACGGCTTGACATTAAATCGTAAAACCCAGGAAGGGTGTGGATATAAATGTGTATACACACACGCACATACCTGAATTCCTGTCCGGGTCCCAGGAGTGCAGTGAAGTTCGTGGTAAGCCCCCAAAATCTGGGGTCCTCATTTCCCTTGGGATTATGTAACCCTTTTACTCTTACCAGGGACAGAAGGTATTTTATTAGAAATTAGAAACTTATTAGAAATTTATTAGAGAATATTAGAAACACCTCAAGTGGTCAGACCCAGAGTATATTCCACCCACCATCCCCACCATCACCATTATCTCCACCATCACCATCATCACTGTCACCACCATCATCATCATCACCAACACCATCACCACCATCACCATCCCCGCCATCATCATCATCATCAACAGTAGAAGGCAAAAGGGACCTGTGGAAAGGGCTGGATTCACCAGAGGAGGAGCCTGGATTGCTGCTGTTCCAAAGGCACAGGCCAAGCCTTGGGTGACTCATCCAAATTGGAAGCCCCCCGTGGGCACACGAGTCAGGAGGGCCAGGAGCAGAAGCCTTGGGTTTAGGATTATTTGGTTTATCGGTGGTTTGCAGCTTTGGCTGCATGTTAGAATTACCAAGAAATTTTTTTATTAAAGTTCTGATGCTGGGGATACATCCTAATTCAGTCAGAACTTCTGAGGAGAGAGGAGGAATGGCACAAGAACTGGGTGATTCCAATGTCCAGCCAGTGCCCAGAACCAGCGGTTCAGACGCAGTTTTATCAGGTGGTGTAGACTAGTGCTTCTGGAAACCAACTGCCTGGGCATCTTGTGAAAATGCAGATTCTGATTCAGTGGGTCTGGGCCAGGGTCCCAGAGCCTGCATGTCTCCCTAGCTCCCAGGTGATGCCGGTGTTGCAGGTGCCTGGACCACACTCCGAGGCGCGGTACCCTGCTCCAGGGCCAGGCAGTCTCCTCTGAAGCTCTGTGGTTAAACGGCCTCCGCCAGTTACCAGCTGCGTGTTGGGCAAAGCATTCAGTGTCTCAGATTTCAGTCCTCTCAGCTGTAACACGGGGATAAGCGTAAGACTTGTCTTACAGAAGCAAGTGACATTAAATACATTGAGTAAGATCAGTTCATGTTTTATTTATATAAAGTGCTTAAGCATTGCCTGGCGCTCTGAATAATTCTGCACATGTATCTCATATGAAATATATTACATGTGCCTTGCTGCTGAGAAGGACTGTCAGTCTCTTTGGGTTAAACCAAGTTCCCACCATAGATTTCTCTCCAGGGAGTCGAGGGGTCGGAGATGCAGCAAAGAATCAGGACATATAGGTATTCTGGAGGCAATGAAGGAAAATTTTAGTGAGTAACCTCCAGTTCTCCCTCTCTGAGGGACCAGAAATTCTTATTGTACCCGGATGTCACCACAGACCTCTCCATAGCACTTTCTGTGGGCCAGGCAGTGTCCCAGGCTTGGGGAACACAGGGAGGATTAAGCCTTGGCTCCCATGGTTCAGGAGCGGAGAGAAGGCATGTGCAGGGAGGGGTGCGAAGGGATTCTCCTGTGCACCCCTAAACATAGTTGGCGTGGAAGGCCTGGATGAGGAGTAGGTAATTCTGGGTTCCAGTCACCCAGATGGTAATCGAGGAGGTTGGCTGAGGTCATGAACGTCAAAGTGTCCTATCAGTGTAAGTGGTTCCTTTATAATTAAAGGCGTCTGAATTTCCTCCTTCTGAATTTGATAACAGGTTGCCACTGTGGGGATTAATGTGAAAATATTTGTTCCTCGACCCTGGAGACTGCCCCAGCTTTCAGGAAACAGGATGGGTGGGTACTCAGAGGCGAAAGAGGGACCCCAAGAAGTGGCTTTTCTTTGTGGGATGTAGAGATGGGAGTACCAGGCTGTCCCCAGCAGAGGTGGGATGCTGCTTCCTTCAGAAAGCATCTCTGTGAGTCAAGGGAGCCCTGGGGCTGTCTCACCTACCCCAAGGCAAGGGGCCAGTGGCCCTTTATCTCTCTATGCTTGCAGAGTCCCCCTTCTTACACAGGTCCTGACCTGAGTGGGAGGGGTCAGAAGGAATAGGCCCAGTCCTTTCTTCTGACCCCATTTTGCACATGAATCACACTTTACTCCTGAGAGAGGTCTCCCACACTTAGAAGGCCCCTACCTCCCTCTCTCCTGCTGCCTCTGTGCTCTCAGCTCTCCTGGTAAAGCCATCAGTCCTAAGAAGGGGATCCCCTCGGGAAGGGGTTGGCTAAGGCCGCTGGGAAGCTCTTGGCCCTGCCTGTTTTGGATATCTCCTCCTCCTCCTCGGGCCACATCCCCTGTAATCTAAGGTAGCAAGGCCAGCAAATGCCTGCCCTGAAGGGGACAGAGTTGGATGTGTGACTTAATAAGGCTGAGAGCCACAAGTAATCCCCTAAGTACTTGCCGTGTAACCTAAGATGATCTGGCCCGCATACACCTGTTTTCACTCCTTTGCTGATAGCAGTATAAAAAGCATGCTGGTTAATGACTCTAGGAACTGACAGGGGCGGAATGTCCATGCATCTGTCCTATCTTGGAAAGGTCTCCTGGTGAGCCTGGCTGCACGTGCCTGCTGCAAGGTTGAGGAAGGCCTGGAAGGGATCTGAGTTTCCCTCCCTGAAGCCATCAGGACCCAGCTGAGGCTCGAAGAGTCAGGGCCAGCGTGGGGCCCTCAGGGTGGCTCAGCCATTCACTCCTCCAGGGGTGGACAGTGGTGAGAGCTGCCTTCCACATCTTGGGAGGGAGGCAGAGAAACACTCACTCTGCTCGCCTCCAAGGGCAGTTACGAAGAGCAGGAAGGTGCGTCGCCGCACGCCCCGGTCCCCGCCTCACTCCTGGAGGACAGGAGCTAGGTTGCCTTAGAGTCTTTAGAGAAGCAGAGTCAGTGCCAACCCCGTGAAACTGACCAATGGTGTTCTAATCATTTAGAACTGCAAGTTTCCGCCTCGGGTGGCACAGAAGATGTTGGCAATTTGTTGGAGAATCATTTCTCTGCTGGAGATGCAAGTCTAGAGGAGAAGGAAAGGGCGCTTTATGCGGAGGCCGCCCCTCGAGAGAAGACCCTGCTCCTTCACTCCCCGGATGGCAGGGAGGCTGAGGGCTCGGAGCAGACAGCCGCCGGGGCCCCCGCTGCTGCTGCTGCTGCTGCTGCCGCCACCGGCCCGGGCTCTGGTCCCGAAGCCAGCCTCTCCAATGCCTCAGCCTCAAAGTCAGCTGCCCCCGGGGACCCTGCGGGGCCTGGGCAGGAAGAAGCAGGCCCACCAGGAGGGGAGGATGGGCCTGAGGAAGAGCTGGGTTTGGGAGAGGGCCCAGGACAGGAGGGGGTTCCTGGGGAGGCCGAAGGACAGACTGGGAGTAGCATGGTCCCTGAAGAGGCCAAAGAAGTCGTAGGCAACCACGCCGAGCAGGGGGCAGCAGTAGGGACCGCACAGCTTGAAGGCTCGGGGGGCATAGAGGTCGAGGCGGCCCATGCCCCAGAGACACAGCAGGAGGACAGTCCAGGGCCTGATCAGGAGCCAAAGGTGCCAGACGGAACCTTGGACCTGGACACAGAAACTGAGGAGGGGGCTGAGGACCACGGGGAGCCCACCCTCACCCTGGCCTCGGAGACCGGCAGTGCACAGAGCTTTGAGGCGGGGGGCACCCAGGAGGCCCAGCGCCCTGAGGCCCAGGCACCAGGGCTAACTGAGGAGGGCCTGGATGTCTCCTCTGAAGAGGAGAGTGGTGACCACAGCGGAGATGAGGAAGGAGAAGGCTCTGTGTCCGAAGAATCCGAGGAGGACAGTGGTGACGGGGCTAGTTCAGAAGAAGAAGAGGAAGAAAAAGAAGAAGAACAAGAACAAGAAGAACAAGAAGAAGGGGGCACCCTGGAGGAAGCCGGGGAACCCCAGGAAGCAGCAGCAACTGCAAGCCCTGGGGACGAGGGGACCCAACTGATCTCAGAGGAATCAAATACAGGGCCTGAGGGGGACGAGACAGAGGAACCCGACGAGGGGCCTCAGGGTAGGGGGTTCCCGGAATTGGCAGACCTATGTGTGGTGGGACAGGGCGCGGCAGGGGAACCCCCCAGTCAGCTCCGGGTTTGCCGGATGGAGGCTTGGCCCACCAGGTACCTGCGGGCTGCTCCTTAGCCACTAAGCCCTGTTCAGAGGGACCAGTGGGAGGCTGCACAGTGGAGGGGCCAAAGGAACCTGGTCACTTGGGAGTTAGGCCCTCAGGAGCCTCCCTGCACTTAAACGGGGACCAGTGCAGGTCCCCTGAAGGACAGGTGATGTAGTGGCAGGATTTGAGGCCCTGTCGCAGCAAGCTGGTGGAGAGAGGTGCAGGTAGGGTGTGGTTGGGAGGCCCCTGGGGTCTCCCCTTGAAGGCTAGGCCAGGTCCGGTGGGGTGAACAGAGACCAGGGTCAGGATGGTGATAAGAAATCTCAGGCTGGGGGTGACACTGATGTCGCACGGATGCTCACCTGGAAAAGCAGCAGCCTCCCCACTCAGCATGGGGAGTGGGGAGCAGGGGAGGGAGGCGTAGCACAGCCCACAAGTCGCATGGGAAGATGCTGGCCTGGACGAGAGCCCAGCTGGCTTTCAGGGTGGAGGCATGGGGCTCGGCCCTCGCTTTCCAGCATGGCTTCCCCACAGTTTGCCCTGTGGGATTTAGTTTCCGCGCTGCTTGTCGGGTGCTCACACACTCTCTAAGCCAGCAGGCGCCCCCCCCCCCCCCCCCCCCCCCCCCCCCCCCGCTTTTCCCGCCTCCCCTCTGTGCTGCCCAGGCTGATCCCTGCGGAGAATCCCACTCCCAAGCTGCTGCGTGAGGCACATGGATGCTTCTCTGCTCCCTTCCCTTGTGGAACCCGTCTCCCTGTGCCCCTCACGCCCATGTCCATCCCACCCAGCACAAAGGCTGTGATATCAGAGGCCCATGGCATGGGCATCCCTCCCTGGGAGCCTGCAGGCAGTCATGGGCATCTCCCGCTTGGGCGAGAAACAACGGTGCCCCCTACCCACCCCCGCCCCCAGGACTCCCAGGCAGAGCTGCTCCTGCCCATGCCCCACCGAAGCCTGTGTGAGGCTGATAAAATTCTCATTTCATCAGGGCAGTTATTTGCTTAGAGCCCAGCCCTGACTTCCAGTGCTCTTAGGGTGACAGGCAGACCCCTATAAACCACTCCTGTCTCCTGTCCTCGTCTTCACCCAATTCAGTCCTCACAGTGGGCTCTTGGGGAGGTTTTCCAATGCCCTCTCTGAGACCTCATAGGCACCCTTCTTAGCCCCTCACAGCTTCTGGGCTCTTTCCTGCCGTAGCCACATCACAGACTATAATTATTACCTTAGCTTTCGAGAGGATTTCTCCCTGTGTCCCCACCGGACCGCTGGAAAACTCCCCTAGGGCAGGGGCTTTGTTTTGGGCACCACCGCATCCCCAGCATGAAGCTCAGTGCCTGACCCTTGGTCGGTGCTCAGTCAGTATTTGTGGAAAGTCCCTCCTAGAGCCAGAACCCTGTTCAGTTGAACTTGGCGAGCCTTCCCGCAGCACTTTCTTGTGCCCTTTCTAGTCTTCCAGGGGCTTAGAGCCCAGCTCCTAGCTTCGCCCTAACTCTGCTCTCTGCTTCTCTCCCCAGAAGAGGTGGAGGATGTGAGTGAAGAAGTCCCGATGAGGGACCGCTCCCACATCGAGAAAACTCTGATGCTGAATGAGGACAAGCCTGTTGATGATTACTCTGGTAACCAGAGGAAGGATCTGGAGCCGGGGCTGGGCAGCTACATAACCAGTGGCCAGGCAGAGCCTCAGGGGCTGGGCTTCGAGGCCGGTGGCTACCCAGGCCTGAGAGCCCTGGACATGGGGGGCTTCATGGAAGAGGCTCTGAGAGCAGCATCCAAGGCTGGGGTGGGGGCTGTGGATTGGCAGGGAGGAGAAAAGGCGATCCACACAGAGGGGCCACTGCAAGGGTAGGGGACCGATCCCAGTGTTGTCGTCTGGTGCCCTGTGCCAGTCTTCATGCTGTGGCCGGGGAGGCTTGTGATTTTTACAGTTTTTGAGGCTCTTTTATTTCTGGGATTCCATCCTCATAGTAACCCAAGACTTTCAGTGGGGCTTACTGCCTCCTACTAACTGATGAGCTAGCTGGGGCTCAGAGCAGCCACGGTTTGCACAGGGCACATGGTTGGACGGGAGCAGAGGGAGGGGAGGGTCAGGTTTTCTAGACCCAGCTTCTCCTTCTGTGCCTCACATCATGTGGGCTCCCAGTTTTGCCCTGGAGGGAGAAGAAGATTAGGTTAAAACAATTCCAGGAGGTTCTGAGGGTGGGAGGTGAATGCCTTTTGGTTAAAGATTTCTGAGGGTTGGGATGTGGACCAGGCCCCTCCAGGGATGCTAATAGATGGCATGGTGAGGCTGCCAGTGGGGTCCCTGCTCCCCACCAGCCTGGGGAGGAGCTGCCCTGGGGAGTGAGCCGAACCCTCTCCCTTCTCCCTCTCCCTTCACCCTTCTCTGCTCCCAGTGGTGCTGCAGCGGCTTCGAAAGATCTACCATTCGTCCATCAAGCCCTTGGAGCAGTCCTACAAATACAACGAGCTTCGGCAGCACGAGATCACAGGTACCCCTCGTGTCTGATGCCCATCCACACTCCCCATGCCCTCTGGCGCTGTGTGAGTGGTGGGCGTGAGGACACGGGGAGCTGAGCTCTTCTGAATTCCCTGATGCCCTGGCCACAAGATCATCCTTCCCCTGCAAGATCGCCCTAACCTGCACAGGGTTTTGTGGAGATCACTTCTTTTGCAAGCGTTCACGCTTCAGTGGCACGGATGTGGTTTCCAAGGACAGCGATGCCTGTTTCCATCCCTCCCTTGCCAAAGGGCCCACGACAGCTCCCTGACTGCTAAGGGATCATGTATTAAGCCCCCTAATTGGCCTGCAATCCTTCCCTTCTCCTGATGGCTTCTTCAGTTGGTTTTCCTTGTGTCTAGATTCTTTAAAAAAATTTTTTTTAACGTTTATTTATTTTTGAGAGACAGAGAGAGATAGAGCATGAGTGGGGGAGGGGCAGAGAGAGAGGGAGACAGAATCCACAGCAGGCTCCAAGCTCTGAGCTGACAGTACAGAGCCCGACACGGGGCATGAACCCACGAACTGTGAGGTCATGACCTGAGCTGAAGTCGGTCGCTTAACTGACTGAGCCACCCAGGCACCCCTAGATTCTTTTAAACATCGATTTTCAGAACAATAAACACAAGGTATACTTGTCCCTGTAAAAAATGAATAACCAAATAGTGAAAAACAAGTACAAATGGGAAAATAAAAATCTCTGGGGCGCCTGGGTGTCTTAGCCGGTTAAGTGTCCCACTTCAGCTCAGATCATCATCTCACAGTTTGTGAGCTCGAGCCCCGCATCACGCTGTCTGCTGCCAGCACAGAGCCCGCTTGGGATCCTCTGTCTCTCGCTCTGCTCCTCCCCCCTCTCAAAAATAAATAAATAAATAAATATGAGAAACAAAAATCCCTTTCTTTCTTTCTAGTTTCTCCACTTCACTTGCAGACACTCCCACTGTCACAGTTTCCTACAGATACTTCCAGACCAGACATTTGCTCTGTGCACGAGCACATACAAGTGTGTCCTTCTCTGTTAGTTTGACACGATGGTATCACATCACACAGTCGTGTGTGTGCAGCCCCACTTTTCTCTTGAGCCTCTGCACGCACCACACAAGATGGGCACTGTTCTACTGAGGGACAACGGGGTGTTTGCCACGTTCCATTTTTGTTGTTTTTAATTATTACTTTTTAATTTCTTTTTTGAGGGAGAGAGAATGTGAGCAGGGCATACAGAGGGAGGAAGAAGGAAAGAGAGAATTTCAAGCGGGCTCCATGTCTAGTGTGGAGCTCTACGCGGGGCTCAATTTCACGACCCTGAGATCATGACCTGAGCCGAAATCGAGCAGGACGCTCAATAGACTGAACCGTCCAGGTGCCCCGCCATTTTACAAACGTTACAAACACTACTATAATCGTTACATATTCCACGCAAATATATCCGTGGGAAATATTTTAAAAAGTGGAACGCGAGTTAAGCATTCCCTGAGTTGTCCCTAAGTTGCCTTAGGTGGTGCCAGGCTGAGGCCACAGTAAGGTGTATGAGAGCTCTTGTCCTCCCGCAGCCACACCCTTTTGGGGAGTCAATCCTCTGAAAGTTTTCACAGTGGTGTTTCCGTAGTATCTCATGTGATGTGCCTGATGGCTATAAAGTGGGTTGGGTATTTAGGATGTACATTATTCCTGCTTCAGGAACAGGAATAATGGGACCTGGTGCCCAGAGAGATGCTGGGTACCCAGGATCACACGGCTGGAACCAGGAGCCGGGACTGTCTACTTCTCCCAGAGAAGGCTGTTTCGCGACTCCCCGACTGCCTCTTGCAAGCCTAAGAGCAGACCATCCTCTCGGGCTTCACAGGGGCTGTGTGAGGTGGCGGTCTCCCGTGGCTCTCCCGTCCTCTGCGCTTGACTTGTCCCGCAGCCCCAGACCCAGCGGCTTGGCCCAGGAGGCTGCTGGCCGGCAGGGGAAGGGCGCTCTGCAGGGAGGGCGTTCCGGGCTCCGGATGCCACTTTCTGGGCTTGGCTTCTCTCTCCTCACCTCCCCCAGTGCTGGGGACTCCACCGCAGTGCCTTGGGGCCGCCTCTGAGTCTCACCTGTGGCCTCCTGCAGATGCCAGTAACGCCCCCTGCTGCAGACAGCCGAAACAGCAGCCCCCAGAGAGCCCGCTGCTTGGTCTCCTGGGCCTGGGTCTCCTGGGCCTGCTTGGTCTCCTGGGCTCTCGGCCAGGAGCTGGAAGGTCCAGTTCCCTTTCTGACTCCTGGGCCTGGGCAAAAGACACTTTGTGTAGGATCTCTGTGGCTATAACTGGGGACTCCTGCCACCCCTCAGCCTGCCTCTCCCTCCCTGTCCTCAAGCCAGGGGTTGACATCCAGAGACGTGAGCATGTATTTGCAGGCAGGGAGGAATGGGGCAGGGCCATGGTATCAATTTCAGGCAATTATACGTGTGCCTGCCACTTACGAGACGCCGTTGTGGTCTTCTGGGACTTAGTTTCACCTTACAGAAAGAAAACCAGCACAGTAAGAAGTGAGGTGCTGAACAAGGGGAATACTGTACTCCTGTTTGTATATAAAAAAAGAGGAATGTGATATCTGCTAATATTGCTTCTTCCGTATGCATTAAAATACCTGAAAGGTGGGGCACCAGGGTGGCTCAGTCCGTTAAGTGTCTGACTTCAACTCAGGTCATGATCTCACGGTTCGTGGGTTCAAACCCCACATCGGGGTCTATGCTGACAGTTCAGAGCCTGGAGCCTGCTTCAGATTCTGTGTCTCCCTCTCTCTCTGCCCTCTCTGCCAGGTGTCATGGCCTAGGCAGATTGGGGACAGGTATACTTCTGATTTTGTTTTTTTAATTAAAAAAATTTTTTTTAGAGAGAGAGAGTGTGTGTGTGAGTAGGGGAGAGGGGCAGAGGGAGAGAGAGAATCCCAAGCAGGCTCCACGCTCAGTGCAGAGCCCAATGCCGGGATCACGACCTGAGCCAAAATCTAGAGTTGGATGCCCAACCAATTGAGCCACCCAGGCGCCCCTATACTTCTGATTTTTGAAGCAAGAAATTAAATACTGTACATCAAAACAGAAAAAAAAAAGAAAAAAAAAAGTTCCTACCATTTGGGGCCTCTGTGCCAGGCTCAGGGAGACAAAGAGGTCTGGAGAATTTGAGGTATAAACTAGGCAGGGCTGGCCCTCTGTGCCGTGGCTCAGAGACGAGCTGCAAGAATGGAGAGCTGTAAGGTAGTGGCCAGTGACCACATCCCTTCTGCCTCCCTGGTTTTGGAAGCTCTGGAGGAATCTGCCTTCTCTTCCTAGGGACCCCAACTGGCAGGGCCCAGGCAGTGTGTGCTTCCCGACACTGCCGAGAACCCAAGAATTGCCTACTCAGTGCTTAGTCTTGGGACCTGGCAAATATTTCGTGGTCTCTAGAGGCTAATTTGAGACTGGCCTTGAGCCCAGTGTTGGGCCGAGCCTGAGGTAGGATGTCAGGGGGCCCCCGTCCAGGCTAAGATCGTGTGAGTCTCTTTCCTGTCTCTCTGTTTTTTCTGTTACCAATCCAGATAGCAGAGTTTTAACCCCTCGCCGTGGGGTAGCTCTTTTCTCCCCTTCTTAGGAAGGGGATGTAAATCCAGATGTAAACCAGGAGGCCTCACCCAGAGTGAGCTCTGGGTCACTATTTGTTAATGTCACTTAGCTCCTGCCTCTGGTGCCGCTGTGCAAAGGATCTGTGTAAGGCCAGCATCGTGTCTTCTGGTTTTAACTGGGTGATTGCACTTACATAGCAAGAGGCGAGCCGCCGATTGCCACCCCCTGTCTTGTCCAATGTGGAAATCTGTAACTCACTCAGATGGACTGTGTGATGCGGTGTGACGCCCTGTGTCACTCCCGTAGGAAGAAATTTCATTAGTCACTTCCATTTCTAATTCCTGCTGCCTACAGATGGGGAGATTACTTCCAAGCCAATGGTGCTGTTCCTGGGACCGTGGAGCGTTGGCAAATCCACCATGATAAACTACCTCCTTGGGTTGGAAAACACTCGCTACCAGCTCTATACAGGTAATAGTGAGAGATTTTCTTGTGTGTTTGTTGGTATCTCAATGTCCTGTGTCAAAGCACTAGGAAACATGCGTATGTGTCTTCAATATAATCATGAAAATTACACCCAAGAACCCAGCAGCTACAGTCCATGTTCACAGCAGCATTTTTCACAATGGCCAAGAGGTGGAAACAACCCACCTCTTGCGATGGATGAATGCATAAACAAAAGGGCTATCCATATAACGGAGTTTGGAGTATTATTCAGTCTTAAGAAGGAATGCGTTTCTGGAACATGCTACAAGATGCACGAATCTTGAGGACACTATATATTAAGTGAAATAAGCCAGACACAAAAGGACCAATATCCTATGATTCCACTTATGAGATGCCTTGAGTCCTCAATTCATAGAGACAGGGTAGAGTAGAGGTTACCAGGGGCTGGGAGAGGAACGAATGGGGACACTTTCAGTTTGGGAGATGGATGGTGATGAGGGCTGCACAACACCATGAATGTATTTCACGCCTCTGAACTGTACACCTGAAAATGGTTCACATGGTAAATTGTGTTATGTATATTTTACCACAATTGGAAAAAGAAATAGGATCCTGCTTAGCAAACATAGTGTCCTGTTCTCATGGCAAACCCTCCCTGGAACCCCTTGCTTACCCGCTTACTTTGTAGTAGGGTCTCTTTCCCAGAGAGGACGGCCTTCCTACTAACCTCATGCCTATGCTTGCAGGTGCTGAGCCCACCACCTCTGAGTTCACGGTCCTCATGCACGGGCCCAAGCTGAAAACCATCGAGGGTATTGTCATGGCTGCTGATAGCGCCCGGTCCTTCTCCCCCCTTGAGAAATTTGGCCAGAATTTCCTGGAGAAGCTGATTGGCATCGAGGTTCCCCACAAACTTCTGGAGCGGGTCACTTTTGTGGATACACCAGGCATCATTGAGAACCGCAAGCAGCAAGAAAGAGGTAATTAGGCACTTGTGTTTGAACAGCGCAAACTTTGTCTTAGAAAGCTGTTGGGCAGTGGGTGGTAGGCAGACAGGGGAGAGGAAGCGTGGCCAGCATTGTCCAACACCATGGGGTGTAGTCTTTGCTGCCAGTCCCTTCTGGTTGTCACCATGGTCCCACTTAGGTGTGGAGTACGATGTTCTTTTACCTCCCCGAGGGCTGATTAGTTTGGAGGCAATCCATATTTTCCCAAAGGGTGGGCTGGTCATCTCTGTAAGTAGCTCCTTGAGGTCCATGCTGGGGCTGAGCTGTCTTGGGGAGGCTCAGACTTTCCCGAGGGATCAAGGGCCTGGATGACTTGGATCCCAGTCCAGGTGTACTTGACCTCTGGCTAACTTGGGTCTGGTTTGAACCTGACCTTAAACTCTTCCTGGTCCAGTGTTGCTTTTACAGGCCTGCTTCACATAAGCCTGTGTCAGACCTTCCAAAGTTCTACCTGCCTTCCAGTGGGAGGGGAGTGCCACTTGGGGCCCAGCAGGCGCTGGGTTACAACATAGGCCACCGAGTATCGCCATGACACAGGGCTGAGTCATATGAGAGGAGTCACAGCAGGGCATTTGTAGGACTGTATGCCCAGATGGTGGATCTCAGTTTATAACTCTCATTTTGGTTTTATGGCTGTTTTATTACTAGTAATAATATTATCACTAATCATTATAGTAGTAAATTAACCTTTATTCTTCTATTATGCATCAGATAATTTTATGCATTATTGGCCGGTTGTTGTAGAAAAATTAAAAGACAGGTATTCCTGGTCTCCCCATTTTGGAAAGAAGAAGTTGAAGGAATTAAAATATATCGAGCACCTCCTATGACATAGGCAGTTTTAGTTAGGTGCTTTGCTTATTTAGAACATGATAATCTTTATATCAACTTAGGTATTCTTATTCTTCTTGTCATTTTGTAGCTAAAATGCTAAAGCCTAGAAGCATTTGTTACCCTGATCTGGCTAGTGGCAGAGCTCAAATTCCAGTCCTGGTCTTAGGCTGTCCTTGGCTGAGGGTTGACAAGGCCCGGGAGATACGTAATTAATTCTTTCAGTCTTCAGAGACCCAGAATATCCCTAGTGCCATGACTTCCTTCAACCCAGGCAATGCTTTGGTTCTGGAAGGGCGGGGGGGTGCGGGGTGGGGGTGGGGGGTTAGGGTGAGCCTGCTCTGCTTGACTTCTTGCTCCCCCCTCCCAAGGTTACCCCTTCAACGACGTGTGCCAGTGGTTCATCGACAGGGCAGACCTCATCTTTGTCGTCTTTGACCCAACCAAGCTGGATGTGGGTCTGGAGCTGGAGATGCTCTTCCGCCAGCTGAAGGGGCGCGAATCCCAGATAAGGATCATCCTGAACAAGGCCGACAACCTGGCCACACAGATGCTCATGCGGGTCTATGGGGCCCTCTTCTGGAGCTTGGCCCCGCTCATCAACGTCACAGAGCCCCCTCGGGTTTACGTCAGCTCCTTCTGGCCACAAGACTACAAGCCCGACACCCACCGGGACCTGTTCCTCAAGGAAGAGATCTCGCTCCTGGAAGACCTGAACCAGGTGATCGAGAACAGGTTGGAGAACAAGATCGCCTTCATCCGCCAGCATGCCATCCGGGTCCGCATTCATGCCCTCCTGGTGGACCGCTATCTGCAGACTTACAAGGACAAAATGACCTTCTTCAGTGATGGAGAACTGGTCTTTAAGGACATTGTGGAAGACCCTGACAAATTCTACATCTTCAAGACCATCCTGGCAAAGACCAATGTCAGCAAATTTGACCTTCCCAACCGCGAGGCCTATAAGGACTTCTTTGGCATCAACCCCATCTCCAGTTTCAAGCTGTTGTCTCAGCAGTGCTCCTACATGGGGGGCTGTTTTCTGGAGAAGATTGAGCGGGCCATCACACAGGAGCTCCCCAGCCTCCTGGGAAGCCTGGGGCTGGGGAAGAATCCCAGTGCTCTCAACTGTGACAAAACAGGGTGTGGCGAGACCCCAAAGAATCGCTATAAGAAACACTAGGTCGCCGTGTAGCCATTCTTGGGTTCCTGTTGGTGGCTGAGCTTGCGTCCTAACTGTCTGAGAAGTCCTGGTTAATTAACCCTTTGAGCCACACTGGTGAGAATCACTACGTGTTGGAGATTTGGGAGTTCGTTGAGGCCAGTGGTGGGGGAGGGTGTGGGTCGAGGGAGGAGAGGAAACTGTGAATTATAGTGTCTTGTTGCTTCAGTGAGGGGCCTGAGTGAGGCCCCGCCGGCTTTTCCTGGGTCTTATCGCAGAGGACAGAGAGCAGCTAAATTCTAGTGTATACTGAGGTGATGAGTGTCAAGCTAAACTCAGCTGAAATTCCTTTTTCCCCTATAAGCTGGGAAAAGAGAGAAGACTTGGTTTCTGTAGGGCTCAGGTCCCTTGTAGCTTCCTTCCACACAGTCTCCTGCTTGTCCTCCAGCCCCCGTCTGCCTCCTCAACTTGGGTTGACTTCAACAGGGGACAGTCTTTTGGGTCTGAATCCACCTGGGTGTTGAGCCTCCACCATACCCCCCGCGCCCCCATCCCCAGGCCCTCTTCCCTGTTTCCTCGAGGGGTGGGAGGGAATGGTTTAGGATACCAGAATGCTGAGAGAGAACAGGAGTCCCCAGGCTGGAAGAAGGTTCTGCCTCCCCCGTGCCATTTCTCCCAAGCAGTCTTCTAGGCCAGCTGGGAAGCTCGGTTCCTTTATCAGCCCCGACCGGAGGCCGAGTGTTCCGTGGATTCAGGTCATTTACTTCTTGGAAGTGACTTCAGTAAAAATACTGGAAGGGCTCAGAGGGTTAATCGGTTTGCAGTGTGTCTTTGTCTATTGCATGTCTTGGAAAACTCAGACCCCAAAGGCGTTGGGTTTCAGAGGGGACGATGGAGACCTTGCTCCTTTTCATCAGGGTCTTCTCTGGGCAGCCCATCTCCGCCCCCCAAATGTAGGAGGAGGCAGTTTCCAAAACTTCTCTGAGGAAGAGTCGTTCCCTCCTGATTTTCATGCCATGGCTTTTCCTTCCCCCTCTTCTCCACGCCCTGATGCACAACACTCAAAACTCCGAGCAATTTCCACGAGTTCAGAACTGGCGCCAGCCACTCCGTGTCGGCGGCAATCAAGGCTTGACATGCGATTTTCCACCTGAACTTGATACTGATACCCACGCGCCGCAGGGAAGCCAGGGCCTTCAAGAACCGATGAGTGTGAATATGTGTGTACCGCATTGTGCAAGAGAGATTCTGAGATAGCAGACGCCAGAGGCGTGGAGAAGGAATGTGTCGTGAGGATGTGCCACCTCGGCCGTCTCGGAGGGCGGCAGGGGATGGAGGGAAGGAGCCTTTTGACAAAAAGCAGGTGGCTGACCAGTTTGCACAAATCCAGGAGACCCTGCCCAGGGCTGCCCGGAGGGGCTCCTTCTGCCCTAGTGAGCCAGCGTCCCCTGGGAGCGAGCTATCTGGGGGACTTCCCCAGGAGGCCTGGGTCAGGGCCCCCCTGACCAGCAAGTCACCTTGGACCAGAAGGAAAGTGAGTGAAGATGAAGGCAGAGAGGAAGCACTCTGGGGGCGAGGCAGTGGAAACACATCGGTGATTAGACTAGGTCCGTGTGGAGAATTCGGAATCCCTGCTTGGGATTATTAACGCTCTGATGCATGCTGCAGTGGACGATGCTTCTCTGGCTTTGTGCAGGACCTGGAACCTTCCACAGGACAACGGAGGCCCCCCAAACCTCCAGGACATCGTTTCCAAGGACAGAGCCAAGCAGAGAAACAGGGCCCTGCCGGGGCATCCAAGGAGCCTGGTGAGCAGGGCCTGAAAAGCTGCGTTTCTTCTCACTACAAATCACCACTCGCCTTATCTCGCTGTCATGTACCCTCCCCACAGTCCGCCTTCCCCTCTTGCTCCTAATGCCCCTGATGCCCTTGAGCTGCTCTCGGCGTATCTGTCTTTCTCAGTGCAGTTGAGGACGTGAACAGGGCAGAAGTGTACAGGCATTGTCACGGCGGTGATGTCACCATTGCTTTGGGGAAGCAGGTGGAAGGAGGCTGATACATTCATATGGCATCTGTATTTTGGGGGGGGGGCATGATTGGTGTGATCTTCTCTCTTTTCGTCCCATCCGTTTTCCTTTTCTTACCCCCATTCCCCTGCTCACTCGTTGACCCACCTTTTCTCCATGCAGCCTGCAGGCTGGTCAGTTGGTCCCCCTGGGCTGTCAGGGCTGTTTGGTCCCCACTCTGTGGATGTGGATTTCAAGCAGGATTCTGACTGTCTTTTGGGGTGGGGAGGAAGGGTTGGGAACTGGGGGTAAATTTAGGATCCAGAGATTCCCCTAAGAGGAGTATCTGTTAAGTATTTGTGCCTGAACAGTTGCTGTCTCTCTCCAAAGTGGAACCTTTCCAGGGTTCTTTCCATTCTGATTTAATCAGGGAGGAAGTCTCAATAAAGTTCCAATCTCTCTGTAACACCGTGTGCTTTCTGATCGCCTCCGACCAGCTTGCTCTCTTTATCTCTCTCTTATCTAGTAGTGGATCGGGTTCGTATTAAGACTTCATTGTTTTTCAGGCAGTTTCAGGTTCACAGCAAAACTGAGAGGAGGGTAGGGATACACCCCCCGCCCCCACCCCGCCCCGGGGCCTCCACCCACGCACAGCCTCCCCCATTAGCAACCCCCACCCCCAGAGTGGGACATTTGTCCAACCTAGTCACCCAGAGTCCACAGTTGACATTAGGCTTCGCTCCTGGTGGTGTGCATTGCTCGTGTTTGGACAAATGTATCATGACATGTGTCCGTTGTTGTAGAAGGAAATGAAATGCAGAGTATTTTCACTGCCCTAAAGATCCTCTGTGCTCCACCTGTTCCTCCCTCCCGTCTCTTCCCAAACCTGGGTACTAATTGGTAAGTTTCTTTTTTTTTTTAATGTTTATTTCTTTTTGAGAGAGAAAGAGAGAAAGACAGAGACATTGAGCGTGGGAGGGGCAGGGAGAGAGGGGGACAGAGGATCCGAAGCAGCCTATGTGTTGACAGCAGGGCTCGAACCCATGAACTGTGAGATCATGACCTGAGCTGAAGTCAGATGCTAAACTGACTAAGCCACCCAGGCGCCCTCATTTTTAAGTTTCTTAGGGATAAACTGACAATCCATGAATTGCCCACTCTTGTTTTAGACGTCCCCGGTGCCTTCTTCCCTAGATCCCTCCTGCTTCCAGCCCCCAGTGTCAAAGATGACTTTGAAACCAAGGTTTCCTGTTGTAGGATTGAAAATTAAGAAATGGGGGCATGACCCCAGGCCTCCTCCTGTGCCTATTTGTTTGTTTATTTTTATTTATTGAGAGAGAGCACAAGCAGGGGAGGGACAGAGGGAGAGGGAGAGAGAATTCCAAGCAGGCTCTGAGCTCAGCACAGAGCCTGATGTGGGCTTGATCCCATGACCCTTGGATCATGACCTGAGTTGAAATCAAGAGTCTGAGGCTCAGGGCGCCTGGGTGACTCAGTCGGTTAAGCGGCTGACTTCGGCCCAGGTCATGATCTCGAGGTCCGTGAGTTTGAGCCCCACGTCGGGCTCTGTGCTGACAGCTCAGAGCCTGGAACCTGTTTCAGATTCTGTGTCTCCCTCTCTCTGACCCTCCCCCGTTCATGCTTTGTCTCTCTCTGTCTCAAAAATAAATAAACATTAAAAAAATAAAAATAAAAAAAAAAGAGTCTGAGGCTCAACCCACTAAGCCACCGAGGCGTCCCCACCCCCTTCCCCCCATACCGTCCCTGTTTTTAAAGACACCCTACCTTGTCCTTGGCTCCTCGAGCCTTTGTCCTTCAGATCAGAACTCCTTTACTTTGAAATATTACTTCTGGGGTCCTCCTGAAGACTTGACACCCCCAGTTGAGAGTGTGTTTGAAAAGGAAGAAGCTGGGGAGTCACTGGGAGGTTGGAAGTAGAAGGGGGGAGTGTGAGAGTGACAACATGCTATTGTGATGGCGTCACCTCAGAGAAGATGAAGAATTCGGTGCTGGGGCCAGCTGCCCTGGATTTTCCTAAGTCGGGAGGTGCTGATCTCAGGGAGGAATGAGGAGGCAGTTTGGCTCGCTGCCTCCCTCTCCCTCGCTTTCCTCCTGATTCGAGGGTCCACAGTCCACAGTCAGTGACTGATAAGACTGACCTAACTAAGGCCACCACTGCCCTCCCCCAGGTCAGCTCTCCCACCCAGGACGGCAGCCAGTGTTTTCCCAGGACTGGGAGAAATATGGAGCTTTGCCAGGAAAAGGGAGGGAGGTGATGTCTCGAAGATAAACATAACACACCAGAACCTGCCAGCATGTCCAAAATTGTGCTGTTTCACAAGCCTCGTACCCTATCATCTGTACATCGTCCGCCATTGAGAAAGCAAAATGCCATGGAGGAAAGCAAAATCCAAGACCATTCTGAATATAGTCAGGGGATATAAGGGGCATGAATGGAGAGAATGTCTCCACAGGTATGTGTATGTATCTGAATATGTGGGGGTTACCCGTGGTTACACGTGAAAGGGCGTGCAAATACCTGCATGTAGAATCTGTGTGTGTAGAAACCAAAGTGTATGTGAGTGTCTGTGACCAAATGATCTCTGAGTATGTAGCACAGTGCCCAGCACACAGGACCCATCACCTGTGTGCCATCAGAGTGAATGGCAGAGTAAGCGGGTTTGGGAGGAGTAAAGAAGGTGTCTGTGCACCGAATGGTGTGTGTAGAGGGTCCTGGGGAAAAAAGTATGTCTGGGGTGAGCAGGTGGGTGTGGCTATGGAGAGGTAATTTTATGCATGATGCGTGGATTACAGGTCGTGGGAGCTTATGTGTAGCAGGTGTGTGCATGCGGTAAACCGGATGCCCGACCCAGGGTGGAGACGCGGGAAGACCCAGCCTTAGGAGGACACCTACCAGGCCCTGGCTTTGTGCTTGTGTCCCACCCCGGTGAACCAAGGGGAAAAGTCTGAGCCTTGAAAAACTCACAAGCACTGGCAACATTTCACGCCGATTCCTCCGTCTGTGACATTAGGCTCAAGCTTTTCCCAATCCAGGGAAACCTTAATTTTTCTCTAGAAGACCATAGAGGCAGTAAAAAGGAAACGTAAGCAAAACAAAATGGAGTAGAGGCATGAATTTGCCTGTACCAAAGGTGTATTCCACAGGTTCTGAGGGATTCCCTATACTGACCTCTTATCCAAAGGATAAAAAAAATAACACGAACAGATGAGCATTTTCTGTGTCTGCTTGCACTGTGGAACCTTTAATGTTTTCTCAAAATTTCAGTGGGGAAGGGAACCAACTTCTAGAGTATTCTTGCCAGGAACCGGGCTATAGACCTATAGACATTCCTACACTTATACCTTGACATAATGAGGTAATTCTAGCAGCCACAAACCCAAGGAATAGGCCAGGAGTTTTTCATGTATTATTTCATGGGATCCTCACACAGCCCCTCAGGGAGGGAGCCATCTTGCACGGAAAAGTAGAGACTCTGGAGTCAGATTGCTTGGGCTTCGTCCTGGGCCCCACCACTTAACAAGCTGGGCCACCCTAGCTAGGCAAATGACATAATTTTGCGCTTTAGTTTCCTCACCCATAAAATGGAGACACTAATAGCCCCTCTCTCTGTGGGGTTGTTGCCAGGATTAAATTAAAACATGCAACATGCTTGAAACAGTACACAGCCCACAGAAAGCGTTCTGTAAATGTTATGATTATTACTCATATTTTACTGATGAGGAGACTGATGGTCAGAGAGGTTGAGTTGCCGGAAGTAGGAGGGCCAGAATTCCATCTAGCACCTGACTCTCGTGAGGGCACGCTAGGCTACTTGACCAGGCTTACCTTTGGTGACACTGTTCTTGCTGATCCCAAGGCCTTTCCCTCCTCTTCAGAAACTGGCAAAAATTTAGAATTGCTGGATGTTTCTAATGGCCGGTCAGCACCTTGACATGTGTTAGTAACAAAATTTCAAACATTTAAACGTCATTTGCTTTAGACTATTTATTTTAATCCTTATTTATTTTTGAGAGAGAGACAGCATGTGAGAAGGGGAAGAGCAGATGGAGGGAGACACAGAATCCAAAACAGGCTCCAGGCTCTGAGCTGTTAGGACAGAGCCCGACGTGGGGCTCGAACTCACGAACTGTGAGATCATGACCTGAGCCGAAGTCGACGCTCAACTGACTGAGCCACCCAGGTGCCCCTGCTTTAGACAATTTATTAAGGTCGGGGTCGGGGGGAGCCTGGTTGGCTCAGTCCGTGGAGCATGTGACTCTTGATCTCAGGGTTGTAAGTTTGAGCCCCATGTTGGATGTAGAGATTCCTTAAAAAAATAAAATCTTAAAAAAAATTTATTAAGGATTATTTCCTGAACAACAAAATACCTTAAAAAAAAAAAAAAACCCAGAAACCCTTAACTCCATTTCACATTTGACCCTCACTCTGCTCATGTAGATGGAGAAGGCATATTCATTATCCCTAAAAACAAATCCAGCATGAGGAAGCTGCATCCCCAGAGAGGTTAAGCCCCAGTTCACCCAGCTAAAACATGACAAACCAAAGGGCCAATTTTCTACCCATCCAACTATCCCTTCTACTACATTCAATCACATTGATTTGTGTTAGTCTGGAGCCTAGACCGATTGTGACAGTACATTTTTCTGACACACTGAAAAGAGTGATTTCGTATTTGTGAAGAATGCAAACACATTTGTTGGTTATATTTCCATTTTCCCCAAACTTCTGAATTTTGTCCTACCAAAATTTCAAAAGATTTAGAATTTACACATATTTGTGCAGGCATAATCTGCTCTGGAGGAGTGAATGATCCAGTTAGGGACCCAAGACATGGAACTGGAGTGACTGGGTAAATCCTGGGGGATAGAGTAGCCATATGCCCCTATCCATAACCCAGGTCACATTGGGGGGGGGGGGTGGCAAACGATTTTCTTTCTCACTTGTAATTATTTGAGAAGTTAAACCCATGCACTGCAGACTTTTTATTTAAACAGTTAACAGATTACCTTTATGGAGGAGAATCCGTTTACATAACATCAGGACTCTCCTGGGAATACTGAGACACCCAGGGGGTTCTGAGCTTAGAAAGGGAGTGGAATTCTAGCTCCACTCTGAAGGCTGGACAGGTTTGGAAGGGCAGAGACCAGGGGGTCGGATCCTGGGGGGGAAGATCAAGGGCCCAGACTCTGAAAGGGAGAGAGACGTTTGTGTGTGGCCAGTGAGGAGTCAAGGTGAGTTGAGGTGGGTTAGGGAAACCCTTAGATGGAAGGTCAAGAAGTCTGGGCTTGAGGCCACTGCAAGTTTCTAGACAGAGAGAGCCATGAACAAGCAGGGAGGGTCAGGCGGGCGGCAGCCCTGGGGCTCACCGAGGGGCGAGAGCCTGGCATCAAATCAAGCAGCCGATTTTGGCAACCCAGACAGCGTCCCTCGGGCCGTGCCCCTCAAACCCGCGGTCCATGGGTTGCCGGCTGGAGGGCTCCGGGTCTGCGTCCCCCCCAGACGCCGCCCCACTGCTAGGAGCTGGGGGCCAATACGGGAGCCCCGTAAGGAGGCGGCGGAGGAAGCCCACCTCAGCAGTCTGGCCCTACTTAGGACCCCCGTTGGGCCCTGGACCCCAGCTGCTCCTGGCCCCCGACTCGGGTGCAGATTTTCCGGCGGGACCGGCTCCCGGAGGGGGCGCATCTTCCGGGCTCGGGCGTCCTCACCGCCGACGGGTCCGCTTTTCCCGCTGCACTCCCTTGCCTTCGAGGGGAAACAGGCCCCTAAAGCAGGGCGGTTTGGAACAGGAACGAAAGGGTGGGAGAACCGAGCGCCTGGCCAAGCTTGGCGTGGTCTCGAAAGCCCGCTCCTCAGCGCAAAACGCTACCGCTGAGCGAGGCTCGTCACCGCGACCCCCAGCACCCACCGCCGGGGGAGCTGCTGAGCTGAGTCCCAGCCGAACCCCGCCCGCGGGAGCCCGCCCCGCGCATGCGGCCGTGGTCCCTCCCCCGCCCCTTCCCGGGCCGCGCGCTCCCGAGTCACGTGCCAAGACTCGCGCAGGCGCAGGCGCACGGCGGTGCTTCCTGCGGACACAGGCGCTTCGAGGCGGCCAGGGCGGCGGCTCAGCGCTGGGGTTCGTCCCCTCCCCGCCCGGCCCGCGGGCTTCGCCGCCTGTGTCTTCCCTGGGCCCCAGCCGTCCCGTGCGCGGTCTGGCCGCTGGAAGCCCGGAGGCTTTCGGAAGTTTTGATTTGGAACCAGGAAAGGGTTTGAACTCTTTCAGAGTTGTGGGGAGAGGCCACGGTTTCGGGACGTGAAGAACGTCGAAGAAATTGTTGTTGGCGGTTATTAGGTTGTGGTTTTCACATGCGGCCAGCCCAGGAGCTGAGATTTTAAGAGATTATCCCGCCTCCCTTACCCCGCCAGAAACTTAGAAGTTGGTATCCAAAGTGCCCTCTCCTGCTGTCCTTAAGGATTAAAAACCCAGCCTTATACTGGCACTTGGCCCTACCCCTGGGTGAGGGGAGATGGGAAAGCGCTTGGGGCAGGTGAAACTCCAGATGGGGGTAGGGGGCGCTAGGGAGGGTAATATTCTCATTAGAACGTCTTTCTCATGGCTCCTGGGGTTCCCTGAGTCGCTAATTTAGGAGCTAAAAAGAATTCCAGAGATTCTGTAATATCCCATGAAATGGTCCTCAGCCTCTCTTTGAAACGTGTCCAGTGACAGACCTCAATTGTAGGTTTTCTGACAGGATGCTGATTTGGGTGGCTCCCTCTGCCCTGGATACCCACCAGTTGTGAGAGGGCATCATATCCCTTTGCAGCCCTGTGGAGAATGCCTGGGTGGGAGTGTGCACCTGCCTCTCTGCTTGGCCCGCTGTGCATCACAGAAGCTGGGAAGGGGCCTGTGTGGCTAAATCGAGGTTGGCTGGTTGGTTACTGAAAGGAGAGAATTTACTTGTAATTTCCTGGGTTTCCTTGGCTGTTTGTTTGGAGTGGAGATCATTTGGTCCCCGGGGAATCTGGGAGGAAAAGGGAAGTCCTTGGAAAGGAGTTGGGTGCCCTCCCTGGGTAAGAATGAGTTGGCTAACCTGCCCTCTGCACTAGGAAGCCTTATTCCCTGATCTGCATCCCTTTTCTGGGTTTAACTTCACGGAACACCCAGCAGTGGCGGGGAATTGTAATACAAAAAAAGAGCTATGTGGTCCCACCTGTTCTTTTTACAGATGAGGATGCTGACACCTAGTAAAAGAGCGTTCAGGGTCACAGAACCAGCTGGTGGCAGAGGTGGGACTCAGGTCTCCTGATTCCCAGGCCTATTCTCTCTCTCCTACCCCATATATAATAGGGGCCAGCACGAAACAGATGGCACATTATGAATGGGTAATTTGAGGCAGGGTGTAGGGAGAGAACCGTGGATAGTGAAATGTTCTGGGGCTTGTAACAGAGGGATCTTACCATCTCTACGCCTCGAGGCAGAGAGGCTGTGTGGAGGGTCATTTTGCTAGAGCTAGGACTTCAGGTCAAGGGGTTCAGGAAGGCAGTTGGGAGGAAATAAAACCCCTCTGATTTGTCAAGGCTCTCCATGTACTAAACCCCATGGGAAGTCAGAGGGCAAAGGAGACTTGATTAGTCCATGCAGGAAAATTCCAGAACACAGTACGGATAGAAAAGGATGCAGAAAGTACCTAGAGGAGCAATGAAAGGTATCCAATATAACATGTGACCTTACTTCTGCTCGTTTATTAATAGTTTACACTTCTTGAGCACTTACTCTGCATTGTGCGTGTCCATTATCTCATTGCGTTTCCCCATAAACCCAGTTTTCTCCATTTGACAGATAAGGGAACTGACAAGTGAAACAACTTGAGGAATGGAGATGTGAACAGCCAACGGGACACCTGCCTCTCCGGGATCTTATCTTGGGTGTAGTAGTTCCTTCGTGGATGTTTGTGCAGTGGATGACGGAGTGAATGAATGCGCAAATGAACAAGGAGCAAACACACGTAGGATTAGGTGGCAAATCTCCCTGAAGACCCTTAGTGTGCCTGTCCTCCATGAGACTGGAGGCTCTCTGCAGAGGTGAGTCCTGTGCCTGGCGGTATCTCTGTTGCTGGCTTGTAATGAGCCAGGTATTCAGGTTAAAAGATCAGGTGTCTAGATGTGCAAAAAACCTTGGACTTCTGGGCTTTCCTAGTGGAAGCTTTTGGAATTAAGCAGTTTTCTCTCTCGGTGCCATCTTGATCCAGTCCTGATTTCTGATGCCCCCACAATCTGGGCAGGGGTCCAGCGTGCTGCCTCATCTCTGCTCGGCTCCTACCCATCGCTCCACCTACAAGCTCAGTTCTGCTCCTTGCGTCACTGGTGTCGATCCTGGAACACGGCGTTCTTCAGGGAGAAACCACCTACCAGCGTGGTGGGGAGTTTTAGCAGCATCCCTACGGTGGCCTGCCCTGGAGCAGAAAGCTCAGTGTGGAGGCTTTGTTTCCTTTCTCTGCAGTCCCTCTTCCCTCACCATCTCCTCGCTTTAGAATCCCCTTTTATTGGCCTCTTCCTTCCTCCAGGGCCCCACACAGTCTTTCACTTGTTCACTGTCCAGGCTCCTCAAGCCAGGAAGAAGAGCCTCACATAGACTGATCACTTGCCCTGCCTGCCACCGTGCCTCATGTGTCCTCTCCATCATCTCATTTCATTTCTTAGTGACACACTAGGTGGGAAGTGTCGGGGAGCGGCCTTGCAGACGGGAAGACCTAGACTTCGGTTGGGTAACTTGTTCAAGATCACACAGCTGTTGACGGTAGAGCTGGCCTTTGACCTCTGGCCGGATTCCAAGGCCATCCTGGCCCACTTCTCGCCCAGAATAAGTCCTGCTGCTGCAGTATTTACGTTCATGTTGACCTTTGCTGTTCGGAGCATTTTCCCTGTGCCTTGGCCTGTGCCCCTGGGGCTTGGGCCTGTCGGATGTGCTGTTTCAGCCTGCCCTGGTGGGTTTCCACACGGAGCTGCCTGACATTTGATTCCACCCACAGGCCTTTGCTGACAACACCTCCTCCATATGGAAGGCCATTTGACGTGCTTCAGAGTGGCAATATCCAACCCGTTCTCTAAAGCTTCTGTGCCATCTCCCGAACGATGTCCCTCTAAACTCATTTGCCTCCAGATTCCCAGACTCACTTTGTGAACCTCCTCTGAAGGATTTAGCACATTATTTCTTGCATGTACAGTAACTTGCATATGCAACTTGCTTACGTGGTTGAGGGCAGGGACTGTACTGCAGTGGTGTTCGTATCTCTCTAGCTCCTAACAGAGGAACTTACACGTGGTAAGTAAGCCCCCAGTGAGTGAAGGCCTTAGGGGAGCTCATGGTGGTGAAAAGAGTTTGTAAAATGAAGATTTATCCCTCAACTTTACATGCTGTTTGCTTAAAACAAAATTCAACTGCAGTATAGATGTCCTGGTTGAGTCTGGGGGATGGGTGGTGGAGGACACCTTGTGTTTCTCTTGAGGAGCTTTGAATTTAGGGAAATGAAGTGACACGGGTGAGGGCTGGTGGTGGAGACAGGCTGTGTGGGTGCAAGGGGTCCAGATGGGGCTCCAAGAGCGGCGAGGTGTGTCCCTTGGCCATTACCACGGCTGCAGCTTCTCTGAGGCCATCCCCTGTGCTGAGTCCCTTTATGTTTGCTGTCATAGATAAAGGCCATCACTACTGCTTCATCACCATGGGTGAAGGGTCCTTGGCCATAACATCAGCATCCCCCTCCCTGGGACCCGAGTCAGCTCAGAGTACCCATTTCCCATATGACCCCAGACACACAGATGCTGGGCCCTTCGGTAGAGAACGGGTGTGGGCTGGGATGACTCACCTGCTCTGTCGCTGCCTACAGCTCGGTTTAAAGCCTTTTCGAATCAAATCTCTTCCCCAGGAGAGACACAGGAGTCTCTCTTTACAGTTAGCAGCTTGGTGCTAATGTGGGACAGTTGATGCCCGTCACTGTCCCAGTGTCTGAAAGTCCAGGTTAGTAAGGAGCCATCCAGGTGCGTGTTCACAAAAAACTGGTAGAAGCGGCCTAGAAAGCAGTGCCTTGACCTGGGCATCAGACAACCGCGACCTTAACTGGGCCCCACCAGG
The DNA here is from genome assembly GCF_018350195.1 of Panthera tigris. Classification (NCBI taxonomy): domain Eukaryota; kingdom Metazoa; phylum Chordata; class Mammalia; order Carnivora; family Felidae; genus Panthera; species Panthera tigris. The sequence goes on from NC_056675.1 coordinate 37,902,268, forward strand.
AACTCACTATGCGGCTATAAAGGAAAGGGGTTTGGGACACCTGGCTGGCTCAGTCCGTAGAGCAAGCGACTTTCAGTCTCGGAGTTGTGAGTTTGAGTCCCACACTGGGTGTAGAGATTACTTAAAAGTGAAAACTAAAAAAAAAAAAAAAAGGAAAGGTTTCTTCTTTCAGTAAACATGTTTTGACCACCTACTCCTGCCGTGCAAAGCAAGGACAAGGTGAGCAATGAGAAGGCAAAACCAATCCCTATTCCTGGTGGCCTCTCAGTCTCTGTAAAATCAGTTCGAGTCAGGGTGATAAATGCTCTACGGAGGTGTTTTGGGAGCATGGAAGGGAAAGTAAACACATCTTTCCCGGGGGAATGAATGAGCACAGGGAAGATTTAACTGAACAGGACACATTTGAGCTGGACCTTGGAATTGGGATTCTCCTGGCAGACAGGAGTAAGTCTTGCAACTTTGGAGAGTGTTGTGCAGGACGTTGTTGGGGGAATGACGTCAGTGGGGTGTAGAGAGGAGATAAGACTCCAAACCCTGTCTGGGTCTAGCAGAGAAGGCCTTACTGGGTCACGCTGACTTCGGACCTTCTGAATGTGGAGGGGAGACACTGAACTGATCTGTGTTGTGGAAAGATCAGTCTGGCAGCAATATGGAGGATGAAGTGGAAGGTCAAAGACGTAGACACTGAGTAGAACAGGGTTAGACTATCACAGGAAATAACTTTTGTTTTTGTTTTTGGTGTGAATTTCTTAATGTTTATTTTTGAGAGAGAGAGAGAGTGCGAGTGGGGGAGGGGCAGAGAGAGAGGGAGACACAGAATCTGAAGCCGGCTTCAGGCTCTGAGATGTGAGCACAGAGCCCAACACAGTCTCAAATTACTGAGCCGTGAGATCATGACCTGAGCCGAAGTCGGGCGCTTAACCAACTGAGCCACCCAGGTGCCCCAGGAAAGAACTTTTTGAGGACCCCACCTGTGGGATTAAAGAGGGTTGGCTTAGAAAAATCCCTAAAACTAAAATTCTGTGCCTCTGAACCCACCTGGGCATTTGGTTCTTTTCACCTACCCCATCCCCCAACTCCTAGCTGATGATGTTCATTGCTTGCCCATGCTCCATTCTGGGTGTGCTGTGACCTGTGTGGGTTTTGACCCTATCCAGTTTCCCTGTTTGTAAAGTCTGTCCACCCAGCACTTCAGCTGAGACTTCGGCTCCTTGGAGACCAACCACTAGGAGGCTGTACTGTGCCCTGGGGTCCTCGCCACCCCCACCTCTTGCCCTGACTCTGCTCTCACCTCTGGCATGGTCCTCCAGTCTCTAGACTGGAAATGGCAACTATGCCAGCCTTTCTGTAACTCTTTTCAAGAGGAACTATGAGACATTATGTTTCATTGGAAGATGTTTACAAGGAGGAACTAGAAAAATGGATTAAGGAGACCTTGGGACATTGGTCTAAGAGAGAACAGAATGTGAAATACAGGGCAGTCCCCCCAGAGTGACCCCACAAGTCTAAGCCCCTTGATTTAAATTTAGATCAGTTCTATAAAATGTAACCTTAAAGCCAGAAATAATGTGTCTTCTGCTAACCCCTTCCCTGTAATCCCAGGCTAGGGTTACAAGTACTGCCCCTTCTTGTCTACCTGTTTGTACAGTTGTCGTGATACTTGGGCCTATAGACTTCGGCAGCCAGTCAACAAACAGGTTGTTGGGCCTGCTGTGTGCCCACCTCATGCTGGCTGGGATGGAATATAGGCACGCCTTGCTATGTTCTCAAGGAATTAGGAGACCAGTATTTTAGTCTTGTTGGGAATGCAAGACACATGTGAGAACCAACTAGAGAGCGGAAGAGATGAGTTGTGAAGAGGGCAGTTAACATTTGGTGGGTGGGGCTGCAAGTCCACAGAACCTGGCGGACGGAGCAAGTGGCCCCAGTCTCCTGGGTTCCCTTGGGATGGGGGCAGGATCCAGCCTAGATCTAGCTGGGGGTCTAAGCTGGATCCCAGCCAGCCTCAGTGGGAGGTCGGGGGCCAAGTGGACTTCATGCTGCCCTCACAAGGGACTATATCCTTAGTTCCCAAATGTTAGTGCTGTTTTCACAGCCTGCATCTTCCTACTTGTCAAGATTCTCCAGTCATCCTTCCGCTTAAACACCTCTTTTTTCTTTTACTTTTTAAGTTTTTTAAATTTATTTTGAGACAGAGAAAGAGCAGAGGACAGGCAGAGAGAGAGCTAGACAGAGGATCGGAGAGCTGGCTCTGCACTGATGGCAGAGAGCCTGATGCGGGGCTCGAACTCACAAACTGTGAGATCATGACCTGAGCCGAAGTTGGAAGCTCAACTGGCTGAGCCACCCAGGCGCCCAACACCTCTTTTTTCATGAAGACTCTTCCTTCCCACCAGCCAGCATGATGCTGATCTGCATGCAGCCCTTTGCTTATAACTGCGTTGTGACATTTGTTCCATCTTGTCATGTACTAGTGAATGTCGTGTACCTTGTCATGTACGTGTTTGTGTTTTCGCCAGTTCCACTAGATCAAGATCGTGACCTTCTGTTAGGCAGGGAATATGCCTGAGGTATTTCTCAAACTCCCAGTGAGTAGCCTAGAGTGATACCCTGCTCAGAAAATGTGTGTTCAGCGGGTGAGCAATAGTCCAGCAGATTCCATTCCCCCTGGTGTATCGGTTACATAAGATTAGTTTTGTGGGGCGCCTGGGGGGCTCAGTCAGTTAAGCGTCCAGCTCTTGGTTTCAGCTCAAGTCGTGATCTCACGGTTTGTGGGTTCGAGCCCCACATCAGGCTCCATGCTGACAGTGTGGTGCTTGCTTGGGATTCTTTCCTCCCTCTCCCTCCCCCTCCCCCACACGTGTGCGCACTCGCACGCTCTCTCTCTGTCTCTGAAAAGAAATAAACTTAAAAAAACATCGGTTCTGTAAAAGCAGTCCTAAAACCAGAAGGGGGAGGGGCCTGCCTTCTGGGCCCAGTTTCTGGCAGGGGATCACACAGGGAAATGAAAGGTCACTGTAAGTTGGACCTGTGTGGCCACACAAGAGAAGGGTATCCAGTGGTCTCTTGGTCTTGACCCTTCAGGGCCAAAGGGACGAAAGGAGGGTCTCAGTGGCAAGGATTCTGTCCCTTATCTTATAGAAAGAGTCTTGGAATCAGAAAAGTTGGGGACTAGTTCTGATCCAAGTTTTGATGACGATATGCTTGTCTTGTTCACCTTATGGGATTGTTCTGTGAACCAAATGAGACAAGAAATATGTGAGTTCTTTGAAAAAGATGAAATATTACTAGAATATGAGGCACCATTGTACTTTCTTTTTGTTCCTGATTCCCAGCCTCTCCTTCACTCTTTCTATAGAGAAACTCTCAAGGCACCAGCTGTGAAGGCCAGCTGGGGAGAGCCTAGCCTGTCTGTGCTGAGTTCCCATTTCGGCCCAAAGACTAGATCCAACGTGGAAGAACACGGTTTTTTGGCTTCCAAACCAGGTAACTCTGGGTAAGTCACTTCAGCTCCCTGAGCCTCAGTTTCCTCATCTGTAATTGGGCGATGATAATCTACTCCTCCTACCTCCTAGGGCTCCTGGGAGGATCAAATGAGACAATATGACAGTGGCTTGTAAACTGTAAAGGTCTGTCCAAATGCTATGGATTTACTTTTTAATCTGTGCTTGAGGGCTTTGGATAAAATTGGCCAAGACTGTTGCACATCTAGACAGTGACATCATATGCGTGTTATTGGAGTCCAGGGTGGGGCACAGAAGGCGTCCCCAGAGTCCCTGGAGCAGGACAGAATGCAGAAGGGAACCCCACCCATTGCCTGCCTGTAGGAGACCTGATTCTGTGGTCCGACCTGAAGAAATCCAACCTCCTAGTTTCCAAAGTGTCAAAGATTCTGCTATGACCTCTGTGCTCAGGGGATACTTGGATGACAGCCCAAGAGTAGGGGCTATTGTGATTTAGCTCTCTGTTTTTGGGGTCTCACCATGCTGTCTGGACTTGACAGGCATTCAGGGTAAGGTTGTTGTGGAACAAAACACAGGTAGCACATTTTGTGGGACCTCATGTCATCCTATTCTTACTTCCTCTGTGTTGGCAAATTTCAGTTGTAGAAAAACATTAAAAAAAAAAAAAAACTTCAGAGAAATGGTAGCCCAACTCATGCTGGAAAACCTGACTGGCTAGTGTTAATGAAAAGTCAGGCTTCAGAAATGGGGTATCACCATCTCGGTGCTTTGTTACTCTCAGGTGGTGGTGAAGCCAGTCTTAGGGGAAAGGCTCTCCATGTGCCTGTGGCCACATCAGGTTTGAATGCCTTCATTGGCCTTGCTGGTCATTGGAACTGAAAGGAAATGGCTTAGTGAACAAGAATTTGTGAGCTAGTTTATAGTGTGCTTGGCCCTGTACTGGGAGCTTTGGGAAAGATGAAAAAGGTCAAGTTGTGGCTTCTGTGTTGGAAGTCCTTAGACCAGATTTGAGAAAGCGAGATGACTGGGGATTCCGGCTGGCAGGCCCTTGTGCGCAGGGCCAAGGGAGTGGCAGATAATTACCGACAGAGGAAGACAGAGGCGAGGATCCGCAAAGGCTCTCGGGAGGGTGGCGGGGGAGGCTTTCTAGAGGAGGTGGAGATATGTGAAAAAGACAAAGTCAATCACTGAGAGTCCTCTCTGCTCCCTAAAATGTCTTCTTTCCCTTTCTGGCCCCAATTAGGAGATCCAATCAGTCTTCTATTGCTTTCTAACAAATGATCCAACTTAGCGGGTTAACACGACTCATTATCTCCCACCTCTGCTGGCCGTGCTGGTCATGCGTCCAGGCAGAACATGGTAGCTGTCAGCTGGGCGTTGCCCCCAGCTCATGGAGGCCACTCTTAGTCTTTGCCATGTGTCCTCTCCATCTTCAGTACAGCAGCGGGGCCTCAGATCCCCCCTTGGTTTGAATCTCTGACTTCCTCTTCTGTTATCAGCAGGAGAGAACCCTTTGCTTTTTTTGTTTTTTGTTTTTTTAATTTTAGAGAGAGAGAAAGTGCCAGTAGAGGAGAGGGGCAAAGGGAGAGAGAGGGAATCCCAAGCAGGCTCTGCCCTGTGAGTGTAGAGCCCAACACGGGGCTCGATCCCAGGACCTGGGATCAAGACCTGAGCTGAAATGAAGAGTCAGATGCTCGACTGACTGAGCCACCCAGGTGCCCCCAAAACCCTTTGGTTTTAAAGACTTAAGTGTGATTAGGTGAGGCCCACCTGGACAGTCTCCTTTTGATTAGCATAAAGTCGACTGACAGGTAGCCTTAAGTACCTCCTAACCATTGTTTTGAGTGTACAGCTCAGGGGCATTAAGTACATTCATATTCCTCTGCAGCCATCACCACCACCGTCTCCAGAATTCTTTTCCTTTTGGAAAACCGAAACTCTGTATCTATAAAACACTCCATCCCCCATCCCCTGGCAACCACCACTGTACTTTCTGTCTATGAATTTTACTACTCTAGGTACCTCATGTAATTGGAATCATACAGTATATTTGTCTTTTTGTGAGTGTCTTCTTTCAGTGAGCACAGTGGCTCCAAGGTTTCTGCATGATGTGGCACGTGTCAGAATTTTCCTTTTTAAGGAGGAGTAGTATCCATTGTATGTATATACCACATTTGTTTATCTACTCATCAGTTGTTGGACCCTTGAGTTGCTTTCATCTTTTAGCTATGGAGAATAATTCTGTGTATATAATAATTATATGAACATGAGTGTGCAAATGTCTCTCTAAGATCCTGCTTTTTAAAAATGTTTATTTATTTGGGGTGCCTGGGTGGCTCAGTGAGTTGAGTGTCCGACTTCAGTTCAGGTCATGATCTCACGGTTCAGGAGTTCAAGCCCCACATCGGGCTAAGTGCTAACAGCTCAGAACCTGGAGCCTGCTTTGGATTCTGTGTCTCCCTCTCTCTCTCACCCTCCCCCACTTGCAATCTGTCTCTCTCTCAAAAATAATAAACATTAAAAACATTTTTTAAGTTTATTTATTTTTGAGAGAGAGAGCATGCGTGAGTGGGAGAGGGGCAGAGAGGGAAGAGAGAATCCCAAGCAGACTCCACACGGCCAGCATATAGCCCTATGTGGGCTCAAACTCAAGAACCATGAGACCATGACCTGAGCCAAAACCAAGAGTCAGACACTTAACCAACTGAGCCGCCCAGGGGCCCCACTAAGATCCTGCTTTCAATTATTTTGGGTATATACCCAGAAGTGCAATTTCCGGGTTATATGGTAATTCTATTTTTAGTTTTTGAGGGAACCACCATACTGTTTTCCACGGTGGGTGCACCATTCTGCATTCCCGCCAACAGTGCACAGGTGTTCCAATTTCTCCACATCCTCACCAGCACTTGCTATTTTCTGTTTTTTGGACAATAGCCATCCTGAATGGGTGTGAGGTGGTATCTCGTTGTTGCTTTGATTTGCATTCCCCTAAGGATCCGTGATGTTGAATGTCTTTTCTTGTGCTTGTTGGCCATTTGTTTGTGGGTCATGAGATCTTGGATTAAGACACCCCTGTCATCTGCTGCATCGCATACCCTCACGGTAGGGAAAGTGCGTGTCGGGGTAAAATGCTCTGCAGATTACTGTTTGCCCAGGGCCGGTGGGTCCGGGGGAACAGCAGGGGCCCTGAGTGCTCCTGGGTATGGGCTTTCTTTTCAGGGGTAATGAAATGTTCTAAACTTAGTGGTGATGGTTTCACAACTCTGCACACATACTAAAAGCCATTGAATTGTGCAGTTTAAATGGGCAAATTTTATACCATGTGAAGTATTTCTCAACAACTCTCTTCAAATGCTGCCTTTTGAACATAGAAGTAAACCAGTACCCACGATAAGAGCGAATGTTACTGTTTCATTAGCCAGCTCTGCGGAGCAGGAGTGAACCTCACCCAGTTGTGGTGAATCTGCATTCCTACCCAGAGTTCCAGTCACCCCGTCTCCCTCCGGTTTCCCTAATCCAGTTTTATTCCTTCAGTCTGATTCTGTCTTAGTTTCTTCTAACCCGGGGGGACCTCCTTACCGCATCTGTGGGGATGAGCAAACCTCTGTATTTGGCAGAAGTGGAAAGTGGCAGAATCCACCAGCCTGGGGTGTCTCTGGGCCTCACGCCCTCACCCCGGATTTGCAGGGGCTTACGGGAGGGAGAACATCACGGTTGGCGGATGCCACCAGGAAAGGGGCAAGCGGTTGCCTGAGCTGTATTACGTAGGGCCCTAAAAGTGCCCCTCCGCCATTCCCACACCTGTTCTGCGTCTGGTCACAGCAGTCTGAGCAGAGCAGGGTTTTGAGGGCATAAGAATCGAGGTTTCTTCAAGGGTTGGGGAAGAGGAGCCTGAAGTGGTTCTAGGCCATGCAGCCCTGGGCATGTTACTGTGGCATGAAGCCAGCCCCGAGCCGGCCAGGAAACCTCACCAAGACCTTGTGCTTTCTCAGGCTGAGAGCCTTTGAAAGGCTTCAGTCATAGAATTGCAGGTGTATGGAGAGCTTTGCTGAGGCTTCGCTCTGCACGATTCTGACCCAGCCCGTCTGTCCCGGATAAATCTGGAGGAGGGGGCCCCTTGCAAGCTTCCTGGCCCAGTAAGAAAGGTCAGCGGCCAAGGAAGCTACAGGGAAAACGGCAAATACCTGAAGGTTAGAAGTGCTAGAAACATATTTGGGCAGGATCGGGGGCAGAGGTTTGTCAAGCCCCTCTCGTCCAGCAGTGGTGCTTCTGTAGGTCCCAGACATTCCCAGAAAGAGTGTCAGCCCGCCACACACCATCCTTTGCAAAATAAGGTAGCGGATCCAAGAGAGGAGGCGGCTGGTCCAGGGCTGCGGGCCGATTCGTGATAATAGAGCCAGAGTTCCCAGTTCCCCGGCCCGCCCGGCCCACAGCCTCTGGTTCTGGAGCCTTCATGGCAAAGGAACAGCCAGGACGGTGGACACCAGGGCGCCTCTGTGCACCTGTGCTGAATCGTTGGCCTTTCCCCACGGTGCTCCTGTCCCTTTGTTCCGAGTGGGCTTCTCTCCTGGTTTGCTTTCTCCCCTGCCCGCTCAGCCCTCGAAGCTTCCACGCCCGCACCATCTGGAGTGGAAACTGTCCCGAGGAGCTCCGTAACTTTGCCCACCCCCCTCCGCCACGTTCTGCCGAGCGTGGGCCCACACCAACGCAGGTTTCCCGAGTACAGTGAGTTCTCCTTTTTTTTTAAATTTCTGAGGGCTCAGAGAGAATGAAATGTTGCTTCTCAGACTTGAGAGCCTTCGCACTTAAGCAGTGACAATTCAAAAAAACTATTTGCAAAATCTTCCCCTTGGTATTTAACACAGTTTCTCACGTTCCTCTGCTCTGATTTGCATGACGGGTGAGGTGTGTGGCCTCACTGGGTTAGAGGCCTGACTGTGTCCCTGTGGCTTCACAGCCTGCAATGCTGCCGTGGCACAGATCTTGTCCCCTGAGGTCGGGGGTCCTAGAAAGCTCTCTGTCTGGGACAGCCTGGACTGCGTCCCTTGTGCAAGGGCAGGTGTCCACTCTTCTGGCTCTCCACCTCTGTCCTCGTTGCCCCCTCTCTTCTCCTTCCCTCTGTGCTTCCCTTCTGTTCTTCTTTGCATCACTTCCATCTCCACGTTTCCTCACCCTTGTGACCAAATGTCGTCTGGCCACGCCCACATGCAGTAGTGTTTCAGCGCTGTGGCCGTTGTTGGCTCGTTCCTTGTCCTGGGTGATACCAGCCATCTGCGGATGGCTCAGGTCAGGAGCCAGGCTGTTCCCAGGTTGGGAATCACCTCCTCCTTAGGTTGCTCATGAAAGTAAGCAATGGGAAGACTGTGTTGTCTCTTGGTGCCAGGGGCAACAGGGACGCAGGGCACCCCGAAGTCTGCATGTAGTGGCAGTGTCACCTGCAGTGCGATGAATCGAAGGACGAGGTGTCACACGGGGCAGACAGGGTCAGAGTGCTTAGCCGGGTGGTCTTCCCTACCTGGAGTGTCTCCTTTGGGTGCTGTGCTGTCTCTTGGAGCTTGAAGGCTCATGTTGTGTTTGCACCAGCGCTGCCCCTCGAGCCCTCACCCATCTCTGCCTCGAATCTTCCTGCAGCTCCTGGCCTTTTAATCTCACCGAGGCAGGGCTGAGAAGGTGGCCATGAAGCAGTTGTTTCCACCTTGTAATCAGGAAGCACCTGTCCCAGCCTCTGGTCCCTGTTTTGGCCACGCTCACTTCACCTGCCGTTCCCCCGGACCAGCCGTATCTCCTGCCACCTCCGTTCTGCTAAATGCAGTTGCATTTGCCTGCCTTCCCCCTCATCCTGCCTCATCGCGCAGCCAAGACTCCCTGTGTCGGACCATTCCATTCTCGGGAAGCCACACCAGCTGGCTCTCCCCGGTGCTGCCGTGTTCCCCTCTTCCTATCTCCATTAAGGGTTTGTCACCTTGTGTGGTGACTGGCTGTTGACATGTCTGCACCCCCCACTGGATTCTGAGCTCGCTGGGGGCAGGGATGTCAGTATGGATCACAGACCTCGCTCTGTTCCTGTCATTTGCTAAGTGATGAACGAACAAAGTAGCAGATAATGTAACCACATTTGTTAACCATGTTTCTGCATTCCGACTCTTTTTGATGGCATGAAATCTCCGGAGGGAAGTAAATGTTGGGGCTGGGAAGAGGGGATATGTAGGGGCTATGTGTAAGTTGCATTCCCACTGATTCTGCAGTGTGTGTTTCCTGTTATTACTGTAACAAGTTACCACACTGAGTGGCTCTAAACAACACAATTATGTTATCCTGCAGTTCTGGGGTCTGAAGTCTGAGATAAGTCTCACATGTTGGAAACCAAGGTGTCTGCCGGTCCGTGTTCCTTCTGGAGGCTTGCATTTCCTTGCCTCTTTTTTTTTTTTTTTAATTTTTTTTAAACGTTTTTATTTATTTTTGAGACAGAGAGAGACAGAGCATGAACGGGGGAGGGTCACAGAGAGAGGGAGACACAGAATCTGAAACAGGCTCCAGGCTCTGAGCTGTCAGCACAGAGCCCGACGCGGGGCTCGAACTCACGGACTGTGAGATCATGACCTGAGCCGAAGTCGGACACTCAACTGACCAAGCCATCCAGGCACCCCTGCATTTCCTTGCCTCTTAGAGTCTGAAGTCAGCCTGCATTCCTTGGCTTGTGGCTCCTCCCTCCTGTCACCCCAGCCTCTGACTCCTGTGGTCTCCTCTACTCTATACTCCGACCTCCTGCATCCCTCTTACGAGGACCCTTGTGTTTATATTGGGCCCAATGAGTAATGCAGGATAATCTCTCCTTCTCAAGACCCTTAACTCTATCACATAAACAGAGCCCCCTTTTCCATGTTAGGTGACATATCCACAGGTTTGGGGGGATTAGGAGGTAGGCCTCTTTCGGGGGGCATTGTTCACCCTACCCTGTGCAGGACCCCCACCCAGAGACCCAGCTTCTGCTGTGTGTTCCTGTTTGCATGGCTTGCTTCTTCCCATCATTCGGGGCCTCGTGCTGGCTGGCTCTTCCAAGAAGTCTTCCCCAAGCCCCCTCTCCCTCCAGCCTGATGCTCCTCAGCCTTCGTTCCTGTAGCTGTGCCGACCGTGAGCATGTCTCTGGTCAAACCGAGACCTTCCTTGGTCTGTGCATCTTTCCACTTCTGTGCAGATACTGGGAGGGCCTTTCTTTCTCCTGTCTGGAATGTCCCCAGTTTGACCTCACCTGTCTCCCCTCTCCCACTGTGCTGCCCCCACTGTCAGCCAGAAGTTCCAGATTGGCAGAACTCAGACGCCCCGTCACTCTAATGACGGCCATGGTGCTTTCCAATTCTGGGTTTGCAAGTTAGTCTGCACCCCTGGACCACGAGGGAGCATCTTGGAGCGTGGGGCCACCCCTGATCAATCCTGGCTTCCCGGGCCCCGGCACTTAGCATGTGGTGACAGATTGGCATGAAGTGGCTTCTCTGCTGTTTGAGCTTTCACGGTGTGATCTGTAGCCCGCACTGGCACGGCACTTGGCGTCCGCCACCTCAGATTATTTATTATCACTTATTTTTTTCTGCATGTGCCCTGCTGCCCACCCCCACCCCAAACACAATTAGAACAGAGGGTCGCCAGCCCCGCACAGAATCTTACAACCAGTGGATGGCCTAAGGGTTGAGCGGAATGAAAATGCCTGCTGTTTGACCATCTTTAACCTGCAGAATACTAGGTGTCTTTTGACCAGGAGACAGAGTATTCATTGGCCAGGGTGTCTCGATGCAGTGGTGGCCAAGTCCTCAGGCCTCCTTCCCTGCCGGCTGCCGCCTCCTTCCTCCCAGTGCGGGAGCTTCTCCTTCCTCCCTAGGGACTGAATGGCAAGCCAGCCGTGAGTGTATCGATTTACATCAAGAGCTAGAACTGCCATGCCCACCAGCTGCATGGCAGGCAAAAGGGAGTGTGCTCAGACTCGGGCCCACGTGGGGGTGGGCCAGCCCAAAGCAGACGCCCTGCAGCCCAGCTGAGTGCCTTCTCCAGCAAGCTGGCAGCACAAGGCGGGTTCTCCGCAGGAGGGAATGTGCCCTGCGAGCAGCATGCTCTGATTTTCTCAGGGTCACGGGATGATACTGGCACAGCCCAACGCTTACTAGGAGCAGTTGCTACAGCCCACAGGAAACCAGGGCTGTTGGCCTGGGTGATTTCCCCTCCCTCCCGGCCCGGCGGCCTGCCTCCCTCCCTCCCTCCTCCCTCTCTCCCTCCCTCCCTTCCTCCCTCCCTCCCTCCCTCCCTCCCTCCCTCCCTCCCTTCCTCCCTTCCTCCCTTCCTTCCTTCCATTCTGCCTCCCTCCCTTCTTCCCTCCCTCCCTCCCTCCCTTCCTTCCATTCTCCCTCCTTTCTTCCCTCATTTCCTTCCTCCCTCCATCCCTCCCTTCCTTCCTTCCTTCCTTCCTTCCTTCCTTCCTTCCTTCCATTCTTCCTCCTTTCTTCCCTCATTTCCTCCCTCCCTCCCTCCCTTCCTCCCTGGATTCTCTCTTTCTTTATTCTTTTCTTTCTTGGGCCCCTTTTTTTGAATTATAGTTTCCTCACTAAAATAAAATGCACGTATCTTAAGTCCTCAGTTCAATAACTTTGACTAATACATACAGTCATGTAACTGCTATGTTAATTACCCCAGAAAGTTTGTTCCCTTGTACCTTTTCCAGTTAAGCACCTCTCCAAATGTCCATCAACTGAAATGATCAATGAATGGGTGAACAGAATGTAGTCTATCCATACAACCAAATGTTGCTCAGCAGTAGGAAGGAAGCTCTCGTACCCGCTACAGTGTGGATGAACCTTGAAAACATGATGCTGAGTGAAAGAAGCCAGATGCAAAAGGCCTCCGAGTGTGTGAGTCCACTTATGCACAGTGTCCAGAATAGGCAAATCTGTTGTGGCAGAAAGCAGATGGATGGTTGACAGAATGGTGTGAGGGGGCCTCTCTAGGGCTGGGCAGGGCGGTGGGGGGGATTGGTTGGGGCTGAGCTAGTGGGTATCTGGTTTCCTCTGCAACTAGACCGTGGTGATAGTTGCATAGCTCTGTGAATATACCAAAACCCACAGCATTGTACCCATTAAAGAGGTGAACGCCATGGTGTTTGACATATTATTTCCATGAAACTGTTATTTTAAAACAAAGACCTGGAACATTCCCGGCACCCCAGAAAGTGCTTCCATGCCTCTTCCCAGTCCTACTCGACCCCCAGAGGCAGCCACAGTGGTGTCTTTTTCCAATCATGTCTGTTCAAGAACTTCCTATAATTGGAATCACATATTAGGTACTCATCTGTGTAAGGCTTCTTTCACCAAGCATAAGGTTTTTGAGATTTGCTCATATTGTTATGTGTTTTTTTTTTTTTCTTTTCTCCTGAGTAGAATGACTTTACCATAGTTTCTTATAGATGGAGAGCTGGGCTGTTTCCAAGTTATAGATATTATGCATAAAACTGGTATGGCTATTCTTTTTTTTTAATGTTCATTTGAGAAAGAGAGAGATTGCAAGTGGGTGGGGGCAGAAAGAGAGGGAGACAGAGAATCCCAAGCAGGCTCCAGGTTGTCAGTGCAGAGCGTGACGTGGGGCTCAAACTCACAGACCGTGAGATCATGACCTGAGTCGAAATCAAGAGTCAGACACTTAACCCACTGAGCCACCCAGGCGCCCCAAAACTGGTGTGGATATTCTTGTAAAAGTATACCGGGGGACATGTGTTTACTTTTTTTTACCTAGAAATGGAATTGTTCCGTGTACAGTTGTATTTTTAGTTTTATGACAAACTGATAGACTTTTTTCCCAGATTAGTTATATCGTTTCACACTCCCATCAACACTATATGAGAGTTTTGGTTGCTCCATATCTTCACTAACATTTGGTGTTGTCAATCTGTTTTTTTTATTTTTATTTTTTTAGTGTTTTTAAAATTTATTTTTGAGAGAGAGAAAGACAGAGTGCGAGTGGGGGAGGAGCAGAGAGAGAGGGAGACACAGAATCTGAAGCAGGCTCCAAGCTCTGAGCTGTCAGCAACAGCCCAACATGAGGCTCGAACTCATGAGCTGTGAGATCGTGACCTGAGCTGAAGTTGGACACTTAACCAACTGAGCCATCCAGGTGCCTCGGTGTTGTCAGTCTGTTTAATTGTAGCTATTAGGGTTGGGATGTTGAAAATTTTAAATTTTTTAAACGAATTTTAGTTATAAATTTTTTTTTAATGGTTAGTGCTTTTAGTGTTTTGCCTTAGCAGTGCTTGCCTACTTCAAGGTCATGGAGATATTTTCAATTAAAAAAAATTTTTTTAACATTTATTTATTATTGAGAGACAGAGCATGAGCATGGGAGGGGCAGAGAGAGGGGGAGACACAGAATCCGAAGCAGGCTCCAGACTCTGAGCTGTCAGCACAGAGCCCGAAGTGGGGCTCAAACTCACAAACTGCAAGATCATAACCTGAGCTGAAGTCGGATGCTTAACTGACTGAGCCACCCAGAAGCCCCAATATTTTCTATTTTTTTTTTAAGATGCTGTATTTCCTTTATGTCTAGGATCCAGCTTAAGTTTTCCATGTGATACATGGAGTTGTGGTTCATTTTTTCCCTTTTGGGTAGATAATTTTTTCATCCCATTTGTTGAAGATATTTGTCTTTCCCCATTGAATTATCTTGCTTTCTTTGTTGAACATCAATTGATCATATATGTGTAGTTCTATTTCTGGATGATGTTTCCTGTTCCATTGGTGTCTTTGTGTACCCTCATGCTAATACCAAACTGTCTCGATTATTGTTGTTTGTAGTAAATCTTAAAATCAGCTACTATAAGCCCTTCAACTTTATTCTTTATTAAGACTATTTTGGCTATTCTAGTACTTCTTATTTCTACAAAATTGACTACTTAAATTTCTACCTAATTGGCTGCTAGTCAATTTCTAGAAAAATTCCTTCTGGAATTTATATTGGGATTACACTGAATCTATAGATCAATCTGGAGGGAATTGACATTTTAACAATATTGAGTCCTACAATCCATGAACATGGTACATCTGTACATTTATTTGGGTCTTTTATTTTCCTCAATAACATTTGGTGGTCTTTAGCAAAGAAGTCTTGTACATCTTTGGTTAAATTTATTTCTAAGTGGCATTTGTATTGTAATAGAGGAAACTGGACACCACAGAGGGATGAAAAGGTGGTAGATGGGTAGACACTGGGGCTGTTGTTTTGGGTTGATCACCAACAAGAAGCAGCTGGTCACACGGGATGTTTCTTAGTGAGTCCCCTCCATCTGGATTTCAGAATTAAGCCTATTCTCTGAGGACATAACAGCCAAGAGTCTGTGTTCTCTTATTCCCTCCACGAACTGAGACGAACACCTTTTTAGTCGTCCCTTCTGGGCACCAGCTGTACTATGAAGGTCAGGCACAGGCTGGTCCTGCTCACTCTCTCCCCATCCCCCTCCCCACCTAGAGAAACTGCAGTGCCTCCAGCTCTTGATGAGCCTCCGTTGGCTGTTACTTGAGCAGCAGTGGCCAGTGACCTCCGCAGGGTCCTGGCTAGGAGAGCTGTGCCTTAGTGAACTGGAAACTTCGGCAGAATCAACCACATACTTGGAAGAGGAGAAGAGAAGAGATGGATGGGAAGAAGCAGAGTATGAGAGGAGAACTCTGACTGATTCTGATGGCAGAGCGCTGGAGCAGGGTCTGTGAAGGCCTGCTGCTTGGGGGTCTACCAGATGGCCTGGTTTCCACAGCTGCCTTGGATTTCCAGTAGAAGCCTCACTTTCTTGGGATTCCTGATCTTCTCATAAAATTCAGGTTTGATTTTTCCAAGCGGTCCTTGAGGGCTGGCCCTATGGCTAAGGCTCCTCTGTTCCATATTTCCACAAGTAGTCTAACATATTGCCCGCCCACTTGCATGAGCTAACTGGAGAGAACTGCTACTTCTTACATCCAGGAACACCCAGCTAACACATCTGACTCTCCCTTTGGGTCTGTTGTGTTACCTCAGTTTGGAGCCTTTTGCTTTTCCCTCCCTTACTAGGGTGTGTGTGTGTGTGTGTGTGTGTACACAAATAGCATACACAGGCAGAAGTCTTACTGATAATTTGGAGTGGGCCCATCAGAGGCATCCTGGAAGTTGGGGTGGGGGGATGTGCATTGAATGTCCTGCCACAAGCATGACTGAGAGAATTGGAGTCCTCAGGAGATGCTCGAGGGCTTGCTAGACAGCCTTGAAGATGGACCTTTGTCCCCAGTACCATATGGGGAGGGGGAAAAGCTATGGGAAAATATTTTGGCTTAATATAAAGAACTTTACAGGAGCCATATATCCATGGAACAGCCTTCCTTCCCTGATTATGCTTTTCACATCCCTGGAATATACAAGCAGATACTCAGAGACTCCTACACTGAGGAGGATAATGTGACCTTCAAGATCCATTTAATTCTGTGCCTGACACTTTACCAGGAGGTGATGAATGTTCTTCTCCTAAGAAGACTTCTCCTGGGGAAAGGAGCCCAAAGAAAGACTTTTTTATGTAATACCAACACTTTGAACAGTCGACACTTTTTCCAATATGTACAGCCACTTCTGATATTTATCAAGTTTCCATATTTGAATGGGTTTTGAGTTCTCTAGTCAGTTCATTGGTCCATTGTCAACCCCTGTGCTATTAGAACCACATTGTCCTTGGTAATGCAAGCTAGTGCAGTCACTTTGGAAAACTGTATGGAGGTTCCTCAAAAAACTAAAAATAGAACTACCCTATGACCTAGCAATTGCACTACTAGGTATTTATCCATGGGATACAGGTGTGCTGTTTCAAAGGGACACATATACCCCAATATTTATAGCAGCACTATCAACAATAGCCAAAGTATGGAAAGAGCCCAAATGCTCATCGACGGATGAATGGATAAAGAAGATGAGGTATATATATACGATGGAGTATTACTTGGCAATGAAAAAGAATGAAATCTTGCCATTTGCAACTATGTGGATGGAACTGGAGGGTATTATCTTAAGCGAAATTAGTCAGAGAAAGACAAAAATCATATGACTTCACTCATATGAGGACTTTAAGAAACAAACATGAACAAGGGAAGGGAAACAAAAATAATATAAAAGCAGGGAGGGGAACAAAACATAAGAGACTCATAAATATGGAGAACAAATAGAGGGTTACTGGAAGGGGTGTAGGAGGGGGGATGGGCTAACTGGGTAAGGGGCATCAAGGAATCTTCTCCTGAAATAATTGTTGCACTATATGCTAACTAATTTGGAGATAAATTAAAAAAAATAAATTTAATAAATTATATAAACATTAAAATTACACTGCGTGAAAGAAACTTGTCATAAAAGACTAAGTACTGTATAATCTTATTTAAATAAAATTCCCAAACATAAACTCACATATAGTCATGGAAGTGTGAGAGTAGTGGCTTTTAAGGTGAGGGAGATGAGGGAACAGAAAAAGAGACACAGAAGAACTTTCTAATATGATGAAATACTTGTATATGTTGTTTTCTGTGATCACAGCAGTGTAAACAATTGTCACCACCTAAGATCTCTGCATTTTTTTGCATAAAAAATATTATACTGGGATTTTTAAAGTATCAATTAAAACATGTATTAGCAGAATACCATGTCTCAAAAGTTTTTAATGCTTTTGAAATTTTATGTCAATCAATATGCTTAGTAGCATAACAAAATTCTATATTCTTTGTCCTAAGAATTATTTGAAATAGGAATATTTTTGCAACTATATTTAGAATCCTATAACTTTCTTCAGGAGAGACAATTCTTGATATTTTCTTTTCAGGTACCCTAAAATATTCTTGTGATAGGGAATAACTGAATAAAGGATTCTCAATGCTAAAAGAAAAAAAAAAAAAGAAACACACTGCCTTAATCATTATAGTGCTACAATAATTTCTGATACCAGGAGTATAAAGTCTTCCCACTTGGTTCTTCTTCTTCACATTTTCTTAGACATTCTTTAGTCAATGATCTTCCATATGAATCTAAGGTGAATTATGTCAAGTCCCATGGAAAAACAATGCTGGGATTTTGATTGGGATAACAGTGAATTTGTAATAGTTATAAGGCTGATAACTTTATGAGAAAGACATTTTTTTTTTAATTTAAAAAAAATGTTTATTTTTGAGCGAGAGAGAGAGAGAGAGAGAGAGCCGGGGAGGGGCAGAGAGGGAGACAGAATCTGAAGCAGACTCCAGGCTTTGAGCTGTCAGCCCAGAGCCTGATGCGGGGCTTGAACACATGAACCGTGAGGTCATGACCTGAGTGGAAGTCGGATGCTTAACCGACTGAGCCACCCAGGTGCCCCAAGAAAGACGTATTTAAAGGTGAAATCTCAGGAGTATTGACATCCATGGGGATAGGTTTTTCTGTCAGAGTTGCTGTTGCCCCTCACATTATACTGTGGCTTGTATCCAAGGGCAGCCACGCTCCATTTCGCCATGTGGAAATGCCTTTCCAGCCAAAACCCTCACCAATCATTTGGTTGGCCAAAGCGAGTTCTCCCAAGCCTGTTGGGATAGGCCGCCTGCTTTTTTGCAGCCTCTACCCACGAGAAAGTGCCAGAAGGTGTGGCATCAGGATTGGAGGAGAGAGTGGGGGATACGGCTGCAGGAGACGCCTACTCAGGCACTTCACAGAGGGCACCTTTCTCTGAGAATCAGCTTGGAGCCAACTTTTCTTTCTTCTTATGACTCAACCATCATTAATTAGGAAAGCTGCCTGAGCATTCTTCATTTGAGTCAGAAGCCCTGCCCGTGCTTAAGCTGTCAATGCTGTAGGAATTTGCTCCTTTGTCATTTAAGGGCTCATAGAAGTCTTGTCCTTTCCAGATAGTCCTCTTTGGAGGGACTCCCCAGCCCCCTTTATGGTTCCTGTGGGGTGGAGGGTGACACATTTCCTTGTGCTTTTCGCTGGTCCTATCACTGGTGTCTTTCTCAAGATGTACCTCTGGGGTCTTCGGTGGGGGAGCAGGGGGCGGGGCTGGAGATGAGGAAGGCATCACTCCCCATCACGGAAGGAGAGGCATCATGGGTGAACGAAAACAGCTTTGAGGTTGACAAGCTCGAATTTGTTTGCTAATTCTGATACTAATTAGCTGTGCGTCCTTGGGTGGTCTGTCTCGTGGCTCATCTGAGCCTCAGTTTCTGCATTTGTGAACATGAGGTGATGGCATCTCTTGTCCTTGATTGTTGAGATTATTCATTGAGATACTATGTGTGGAAGCACTTAGCGTGGTACTTGGCTTCGAGCAGAAGTTCAAAAATAAATGCCACCTCCCTGACTCTACTTCCCGCCACTGTGGAGCTCAGACCCGCATCCCATCCAAGGCCTTCTAAGTGGCCACCCAGCAGGCACAGTAGTGGTGGTGGGTGGCGAAGGGGAAGTCTTACTGTATGGAGAGTCTTGGCACCTTTTAGAATTTCCTGGGAGAGCAGTAGACTAAGTGGCCACTTCATGCTGTTCCAGAGCGTGACCCAAGGAGTGGACAGAAGACTTGTATCTGTTGTTTAGTCATAGCCCCAGTGTGGCCTGAAACTTCTCCCATTAGCCAATTTCATTTGTAAACTTTCTTCTGGAATTGCTAGATTCACCTGGAAAATAGTCTGCAGTCTGCAGGCTGGAGTGTAGAAAGCCATTTTCAAGGGTGATGAGGAAGGCCAGCTGTGTTGGTGGTCTCTCATTTAGTAGCACATGGGACCCTTTCATATGGAGATTCGTAGATTCGGCGTTGGAGCAGCGACTGTCATTTACCTTTGTTCACTTTTAGCTGGAACCCTGCCCACAATAGGAGGTCATCAAAAAGTTGATGTCTTTAAAAATTGTGTGATTCTGGGGCTCCCGGGTGGCTCATTCAGTTAAGTGACCGACTCTTGATTTTGGCTCAGGTCATGATGTCACGGTTCGTGAGTTTGAGCCCCGCGTTGGGCTCCACACTGACTATGTGGAGCCTGCGTGGGATTCTCTCTCTCTCTTTCTCTCTGTCTCTGCCCTTCCCCCGGGAAATTTTGCTCTCTCTCTCAAAACAGATAAGTGAACAAACAAAAAAAAAAATGTGATTCTGACACGTGCTACAACATGAATGAACCTTGAAGACATGCTAAGTGAGGTAAGTCAGACATGGAAAGACAAATACTGAATGATTTCCCTAGAGCGGTCAAATTCATGGAGCCGATGTAGGAAGGTGGCTGCCAGGGACTGGGGGAGGGGAAACGAGGAGTTTGTGTTTAATGGAGGTGGAATTTTGCTTTGGAAGATGAAAAAGTTCTTCAGGTGGATGGTGGGGAGAGTTGTATGTCATTGTGAATGTGCTTCATGCCATAGAACTGGTACTCACAAATGGTTAAAATGGTAAATTTTACCTGTATTTTACTACAATAAAAAATAGGTGTCTGTCATACAGTCAGTGTCCTAATTTTTTTAAGTTTATTTATTTAGGGAGAGAGAGAGTGAGAGCGAGAAAGCAAGCATAAGCAGGAGAGGGGCATGGGAGGGCTAGAGAGAGAATCCCAAGCAGGCTCCGTGCTGTCAGCGTGGAGCCCGATGTGGGGCTCAAACTCACAAACCAAGAGATCATGACCTGAGCCGAAAACAAAGTTGGACACTTAACTGACTGAGCCCCCGCCCCGGCGTCCCCCAGTGTCCTAATTTTTAAACTTAGAGCATAATCAGTGAGTACCCAAAGGCAATTAGCATTTGTGAGATGTAAAAATGTCACTGGATTTGCTCGTTTATTCAGCCAACACTTCTCGGCTGCTGGCTGCATCCAAACTTCCGAGCCAGGCTGGAGGAGTCAGATTCAATCCCGTGCATGCGCGTGTGCTTCCAGGGCTGGACGCTGAGGGTGAGGACGCAGAGGCCCCTGGCTCAATGAGCGCGGCCTACACATGGGAAGGGAAGACAGGGAGAGCTGCTTAGTTCCCTGGTGTTGAAGGGCAGGATCCTTGGGGGGAGCTGGAGCCTGTGGGGGGAGGAGGGTCTCAGAAGGAGGGGGGGCTGGGTGCTGTGCTGGTGGGGGATGTGGCACCAGCCTCACCTTAGTCTCCTGGCAGCTGGCCACCTTAGCTAAGTTTTAAAAAGTCTCTGTAGGGGCACCCGGATGGCTCAGTCGGTTGAACGTCTGACTCTTGGTTTTGGCTCAGTTCATTATCCCAGCGTTGTGGGATCAAGTTCCATGTCGGGCTGAGCGCAGAACCTGCTTGCTTAAGATTCTCTCTCTCCTTCCCTCTGCCCCTCTTCCCTGCTCTCTCTTGCTCTCTCTCAAATAAAAAAAATACAAATCAGAAAATATGTGCAGTGTGTTACACTGAGATCGTGTCTGTATATCTATTATATCCATATATCTATAGCTGTCTTTACAGATCATCTGTATCTTTGGTGTCTGTACACACACACACACACACACACACACACACACACTCAGGCAATGGATGGGTCAGGGCGGGAGAACTCTGAAGGTCTGGAAACAAGTTTTGATTATTTGCAGGTTTCACTTCTCTGTTTTTGGAGCAGGGTGTTTTGGCTCTGGGGAGTGGTGAGAACATCCTGGGTGTGTCCAGCACCCTAGGTCCCCCCAGCCCAGCCTTTAGGTCAGAGGATAGCTGGGAGCAAGGGGTCCAGGGTGGAGGATGTGGGTGGAGCCTGAGGGTGCCTCCGGGGTGGGTGTTGATGCTGGGAGAGCCCGAGGGCTCTGTCCTTAGTTACTGTGTTGGGGTCCAAGCCAGAAGTCCAGTCCCTCAGGTGGGCTGGTTTGCTTTGCTGCCGTGCAGACCACACTGTCTTCCCAGGGACCCATCCTCCTCCTTCCTGGAGAAACAGTTTGGGAGGCAGCAAGGTCATTTTCCTTGATGAAAGTTGATGCGTTCACATACCCACGTAGCGGTGAGTTCAGATGACTTCGATGTGATAGAGCCTGAAGCAATGATTCGTCCAAGAACAGGCAGCAGAGGGAAGGGGAAAGAGGGGACATGCTGAGGCTCCATTAGCCACTGATCGCTCAGTTTGAGTCAGTTTACAGGACCTTAGCTTGTCATCTGTGAGGACAGCAGAAGGCTGCATGGGGCTTAGCCAAGTATTGGGGCCTTGGAGAGGAGGGAAGGAAGTCAACAGGGAAACCGCAACCGACGGCTTTTGAATTTTCTAACACGTCTACTGGCATTTGCAAATAACTGTAGTCGCCAACATTTATTGAGCACTTACTGTATGCCAGGAACTGCACAAAGTGTCTTATATCTTTATGAGGTTATTTTGGATGGGAAAAATTACATCTTTATTTTTATTAGCTCCTAATGGATATTTCATACTTCCTTCAATTGTGAATACAGGCATCAGACCACAATCTTCTTATCAGACCACAACATTAGTATTTGCCACCTTGGACATCACAGGTACAGAGTCAAAGAGGACCAGCACCGCAAATCTGTTGAAAAGGCCTGGACTGTTGTTACCGAGTTGGTATTGCAAACTTGGTGGGTGCAAACGGTGAGGTATATTTTTTCTTTTTCTTTTTTTCATTGCTTTATGAGCCAGGTCAACATAAGCACCGAGGAGAGATGCCTGGATTGCTCCCAAAGAGGAGGCAATATGAGCATAATTTTCAAGTTATCCCTGATGGAAATTTCCACGAATGTGTCTTTGAATTGAGGGGTCAGTTGATTGGATTCATATGGAAATCTGCAAAGGGCTCTGAGTAACCAGTCTCCTTCACTTTTTTGTTTATGTTTTTCCTCTTCATTCACTCTTTGTTACTGAGATATAATTCACATTCCATGAAACCCTTTTAAAGTGTGCGATTTGGTGGCGGTTATCATATTCACAAACTTGTACAGCCCTCATCACCATCTTTCCAGAACATTTTCATCACCTCTGAAAGAGGTGATGAAACTCCCCACCCACCTCAAGCCCCCACCCTGGGAACCACTAATCTACTCTCTGGTTTACAATGTTTTGTAATTTTCATGGTACAAGTCTTGCACTGCTTTTGTTATATTCATTTACTTTTTTTAATGATTATTTATTTTAGAGAGAAAGAGAGAGCATGAGTGAGGGAGGGGCAGAGAGAGGGACAGAGGATCCAAAGCAGACTCCATGCTGACAGCAGACAGCCTGATGTGGGGCTCGATCCCACGAACCATGAGATCATGACCTGAGCTGAAGTCAGATGCTTAACCAACTGAGCCACCCAGGCACCTGTCAGGTTTTTTCTACTTCGCTGTTCCTCTGTCCTTCGCAGAGACCTTCATTCTCAAGCCTCTTGTCTCATGATTGCAAAGTGGCTGCTGCACTGCCAGGTCTCACACTTCCATTCCAGGCAGGAAGGAAGGAGGAAGGGTGAGAGGATGCAGAGCTTTCATTTAGCAAGTCCTTATCTTCTTATTTAGGAGGCGACGCCCTCCCTCAAGCTTGGGAAAGCCAAGTGTCTTCTTTTATTAACTGTCTTATTTAATCCCTATTTTAATGGTCTCAAGTAGGTAATATTTTCCCTGCTTTACAGATGTGGAAGCATAGAGAACTTAGTAACTTTCCCAAGATCACACTGTCCGGGGCCGAGCTAAGACTAACAGTAATAACACACTACATTTTTCCAGCCTGTGTTCCGCTATTGCATACAAAGCACTTCCCCATTTGTTTCTCCATTTGGGTCTCGCAAAACTCTGAGATGGGCAAGGAAGGTATTGGAATAGCCTCATTTCGCAGGAGAGGAATTTGAGACGCAGAGAACTAAACGGTGACTTACCCAAGGCACCCAGCCAGCAACTTTCATTCAACTGGGTTAATCTCAGGTCTAGTGTCCTGTCTTCTGGACCCCCTTGAGAGGTCAAGGAGCACTTTCGATGAGGGAGACAGACACACAGAAAAGGTGCAAATGGATTTCATGTGCTTCAGGTTTGCATAGGCTCAGCTTTTAGGGGGCTTTTCTGCTGATTCTCTGCTTCCTTTTTTCCTGTAGTTTCCATCCCTGTCATATATTTATTTTCTGACAGGAAATTTGTGTCTCTTCATCCCCTTTGCCATTTCACCCATCCCCACCCCCACCCCAGGCCCCTCTGGCAGTCACTAGTTTGTTCTCTGTATGAGTCCACTCATGTTTTGTTTTGCTTCTTTTTGGATTCCATATGTAAGCAAAATCGTATAGTATTTGTCGTTTTCTATCTGACTTATTTTACATAGCAGAATACTCTCTAGGTCTATCTATATTGTTGGGAATCACAAGATCACATTCTTTTTTATGGCCGAGTAATATTCCAGTGTGTGTGTGTGTGTGTGTGTGTGTGTGTGTGTGTGTGTGTGTGTGTGTATGTGTGTGTGCATACACACACATCTTCTTAACTGTTCATCTATCCATGGCACTTAGGTTGTTTCCATATCTGGGCTATTGTAAATAATGCTGTAATAAACATAGAGGTGCATATATCTTTTTGAATTAGTGCTTCATTTTCTTTGGAGAAATACTCAGAAGGGAATTACTGGTTTATATGGTACTTCTATTTTTAATTCTTTGAGAAACCTCCATACTGTTTTCCATGGCAGCTGTGCCAATTTACGATCCCACCAACAACGCATGAGGGTTCTCTTTTCCCCACATCCTCACCAACACTTGTTATTTCTTTTGTTCGTTTGTTTTTCATGTTTATTTATTTTAAGAGAGAAAGAGAGGGAGAGAGAGAATCCCAAGCAGGCTCTGCGCTGACAGCCCCAACGTGGGGCTGGATCCCATGAACTGTGAGGTGATGACCTGAGCCTCGATGATGACTGAGGCTTCATGGACCGAGCCACCCAGGCACCCCTCAACACTTGTTATTTCTTATGTTTTTGATTTTAGCTATCCTGACTTGCGTGAAGTGACGTCTCACTGTGGTTTTGATTTGTGTTTCCCTGATGATGAGTGATGATGAGCATCTCTTCGTGTGGATCCTGGCTCTGCTGTTCCTGCCGGGATGGGGGGTGTGTGTCTGGGACCAGGAGGAGAGGCACCAAGACTTTGTCTTAGAATAGACTTGGCATGCAGAGGGGGTCTGCATCGCCTTTCTCAACCAGTGGGTTTCACTCTTTGCGCATGTGTTTTCCAGCTTCACTTCCTGAGGCATCTGCTGCTGGAAGGGGGGTTTCCTAGACTGAAAAGTCAGACTCCATCTTAAATATTATCTTCCTCTTCTTGAACACAGGTAACACAGAGGAGTGGATGTTTCCTGACAACCTAGTTTGATTACATGGTGAAAGGACAGAAGAGAAGACCAAGTCCAAGTGAGTTTTCTGCTGGCCTTGATAGAATTAAATATGGTTGAAAAACAAAACAAAATAACACTCCCAGCTCATCCATTTTTTTCGAGCCTATGTGTATCATGACAAATGTGACACCTAGCTCTGACCTAGGTGCCTGGGTCATGGGTCTTTGAGAAAAACCTGTTAGTGGTTTATAGAAGAGCAGACATGAAGGCTCCAACTACAGAGAATAGATGAATTCAATGGATTGCTGTGTTTGGATATAAATATGCCCATTTTAAAATACAAGTATGATATTTTGATAGTGTTAAGTAAGAAAATGATGGTAATCACACAGTGAGCAGACTGGTATTATTATGGCCTTACCATGGTTCTCAGTATGGAGGCACATAGTAGGTACTCAATAAAATATTCATTGACTAACTTTTGGAGCCAAGCCAACTTAATGAACTGATCACTGGAATTTGGACACCACAAAGAGTTAATAATTGTAAAGTATCCTGTGTATTCTGTGGTTATTCCATGACCTCAAATCATCTCTCAAATAAACTATTGTCAAATCATTGTTGCAAATTACAGGACAAAAGTCCGAACCTAACTCCACTTTCACGGAGGGAACCTCACGTGCTAATCATTTCTTTCCCACCTTTGCTAGTGGTCTGAAATGCGTGCCGCACTGGCTGCTGACATAAGCAAGCACACTGCCTGCTGGTTCAAGGGGCTGCCCCGGGAGCTAATTACAGACACGAGGCCGTGTGGCCGGCAGACCGCTGCTGGATGTGATTAGAGGGTTTTGGACTGTTGCCATCTGCTCACTTTCATGGACACAGGGGAAGCAGCCAGGGTAATGTCCCCCTTTAGGCCTGTCTGCCCCATCCTCCAACCTTCCAGCTGCTCCGGCTGATGGCCTTGGAGGCGTCTTGACTCTTGTTTCACATTCTTCATCAGATCCACGAGCAGACCGGCTGCCCTGCTTTGAGCATGTATGTGTCATCTCACCAATGTTACTTGCCTCTGCTGGAGCTGTGCTGGACCAGGCTCCCGTCATTTCACAACTGGGGCTACAGAAGCAGCCTCCTGGCTGGTTTTCTTGCTTCTGCTCTGCGTTTTTTGTTTTTCAAATTTTTTAATATTTATTTATTTCTGAGAGAGATTGAGAGAGAGAGCGAGAGAGAGAGAGAGCACAAGCGGAAGAGGGGCAGAGCGAGAGGGAGACACAGCATCTGAAGCAGGCTCCAGGCTCCGAGCTGTCAAGCCCCTGACGTGGGGCTTGAGCCCACGAACCATGAGATCATGACCTGAGCTGAAGTTGGACCTTCAGCCTACTGAGCCACCCAGGCGCCCCTGCTCTGTCTTCTTATGCTTGGCGTTCAACACAGTGGGTAGGGGGATCCTTTTTACAGATTTAAGACATCACGGAACCGCACTCAATTCTTCTCTGAATTCTCCAGATCCTCGTCCTGCTCAGAGGAAAACCTCAAGTCTGTCCAGGGGCTTGTCACCCCCATGGTTCTTTGAATTGATCTGCCACTCTCCCTGGCTTTCTGGACTTAGGCCACACTGGCCTCCTTCCTGTTGCTGGAGCACATCAGGCAGGCTTCGGTCTCCACACCATTCCTGCTGCCCTGATGGCTCCCTCTGCCTGTGGCGTGGTTCCCCAGAAAACCACATGGTCCCCTCTCTCACCTCCTTCAAATCTCTGTGCAAATGTTTCCTTCTCAGTGAGACCTGATCACCCTATTTAAAACTGCAGCTAGGCCTGAAGCCAAGACTACATTGTGTATTAACTGACTTGAATATAAATAAAAAGAAAAAAAAACAGAGAAGGCGGCAAATCATAAGAAACTCTTAAATAGAGACAACAAGCTGAGGGTTGATGGAGGGGAGGTGGGTGGGGGGAGTGGGCTACATGGGTGATGGGCATTAAGGAG
The DNA here is from genome assembly GCF_018350195.1 of Panthera tigris. Lineage (NCBI taxonomy): Eukaryota > Metazoa > Chordata > Mammalia > Carnivora > Felidae > Panthera > Panthera tigris. Next base: position 37,928,951 of record NC_056675.1, read on the forward strand.
GACACTTGTTGGGATGAGCGCTGGGTGTTATATGGAAGTGATGAATCACTAAATTCTCCTAAAACCAACACTACACTATATGCTAACTATCTTGAATTTAAATAATAAAAAAAGATGGGAAAAAAATAAATAAAAGATAAAATGCATGGAAAAGAAATAAAAGCTACAGCTATGTATTTAGAACTATGTGTTAGTTTTGCTATAGGTTTTTTTTTTTGTAGATTTAATAAAATCTTGGTTTGTGAGCATAATTCGTTCCAGAAACAAGCTTGTAATCCAAAACACTCACATATCAAAGTGAATTTCAAGAACCATCGGCTCAATTGTGATCATGTGACATTCGGTGTCACACATTACTCATATTGCAAGACATCACTCATTTATTAAGTTAAAATTTATTAGAAATGTAGGAAATAATCAGCATTTATTAGAAATGTAGGAAATAATAAACTAAAAGGCAACCGACAGAATGGGAGAAGATATTTGCAAACGACATGTCAGATAAAGGGTTAGTATCCAAAATCTATAAAGAACTTATCAAACTCAACACCCAAAAAACAAATAATCCAGTGAAGAAATGGGCAAAAGACATGAATAGACAATTCTCCAAAGAAGACATCCAGATGGCCAACTGACACATGAAAAAATGCTCCACATCACTAATCAGGGAAATATAAATCAAAACCATAATGAAATACCACCTCACACCTGTCAGAATGGCTCACATTAACAACTCAGGCAACAACAGATGTTGGCGAGGATGCAGGGACAGAGGACGTCTTTTGCACTGCTGGTGGGAATGCAAACTGGTGAAGCCACCATGGAAAACAGTATGGAGGTTCCTAAAAAAATTAAAAATAGAACAACCCTATGACCCAGCAATTGCACTACTAGGTATTTATCCAAGGGATACAGGTGTGCTGTTTCGAAGGGACACACACATCCCAATGTTTACAGCAGCACTATCAGCAATAGCCAAAGTATGGAAAGAGCCCAAATGTCCATCGATGGATGAATGGGTAAAGAAGATGTGGGATATATATATACAATGGAGTATTACTCAGCAATGAAAAATAATGAAATCTTGCCATTTGCAACTATGTGGATGGAACTAGAGGGTATTATGCTAAGTGAAATTTGTCAGAGAAAGGCAAATATAGTATGACTTCACTTGTATGAGGACTTTAAGACACAGAACAGATGAACACAAGGGAAGGGAAGCAAAAATAATATAAAAACAGGGAGGGTGACAAAACATAAGAGACTCTTAAATATGGAGAACAAACAGAGGTTCCTGGAGGGGTTGTAGTAGGGGGGATGGGCTCAATGGGCAAGGGTCATTAAGGAATCGACTCCTGAAATCATTGTTGCACTATATGCTAACTAACTTGGATGTAAATTAAAAAAAAATAAAATTAATAAAAAAAATTTATTAGAAATGTTTGCTTGTCTTGCGGAACACTCACACAAGTTACAAGCAATCCAAGGTTTTACTGTATTTTCTTTTTAAAATATTTATTTATTTATTTACTTATTTATGTATGTATTTATTTATTTTTGAGAGAGAGAGAGGGCATGAGCACGATTGGGGGAGGGGCAGAGAGAGAGAGAGAGGGAGAGAGAATCCAAGCAGGATCCATGCTGTCAGCACAGAGCCTGATGCGGGGCTTGAACTCATGAACTGTGAGATCATGACCTGAGCTGAAGTCAAATGCTTAACTGACTGAGCCACCGGGCACCCATGTAGGTACTTTTTTGTTAGGTTAAGGAAGTTTCTGTTCCTAGTTTGCTGAAGCTTAAAAATTATTGAGTTATTGAATTTCATTGATGTTACTGATTTTTCTTCTTCTGTACTGAGGTTGTCATGTCCTCGTTTACTAGGTTACTGTGGTTAACTGTATTAGTTTATTTTCTGATATTAAGCCAGCCTGCATTTCTGGAATACCCGCGGGGCCCATTAGGGAGACCACAAGCAGAGCATGGCAATCTTGCCAAGTTGAGGAGACAGACATAGGCATGTGGAGAGTCTGAAGCAGCTGGAATTTGCAGAACAGAGTCCCAGAGAAGAGAATCCTATGCAGAGAAAGAGTTCTAAAAATCTGGAGACTAGTCCTGAATACTAATGCTACACATGCACAGAGTGAAACCACGAAGCAGGTCCAGGGACGACTGCAGAGCTGTAAACTGAACCACTCCTGGGAAATACTCCAGGTCCGACCAGACGAAGTGGAGAGTCCTCACTGAACACATGGGCATTTACAGAGACCCCAGAAGGGTCAGCCTCACTAGTTGAAGTGAATTGTTTCTACAGTAAAGACTATTCAAGACATGTCCAAACAAAGCCTAAAAATACTCTGTGAGAGAACTAACCTCATGTGTAAATAACATAGCTTCCTATCAGAATAAAGCCTGATACTCTCGAAAATAAGGCAACAAATCCCGTGACTCGACAATGTACAATTCATAATGTCCATCATCCAATAAAAAGTTATTTGACATGAGAACAGGCAATCAAATGTGATCCATAATCTGGAACAAAAACAGTGAATGGAAATAGACTCAGAAATTGTAGAGGTGATACGATTAATAGGCAAGGACTTTAAAACACTTATTGTAGGGGTCCCTGGGTGGCTCAGTCAGTTAAGTGTCTGAATTCGGCTCAGGTTATGATCTCGCAGTCCGTGAGTTCAAGCCCCACGTCGGGCTCTGTGCTGACAGCTCAGAGCCTGGAGCGTGTTTCAGATCCTGTGTCTCCCTCTCTTGTCTGACCCTCCCCCGTTCATGCTCTGTCTTTCTCTGTCTCAAAAATAAATAAAAGTTAAAAAAAATTTAAAACACTTATTGTAAATATGCTCAAAGACTTCAAGGAAATTACGTAGTGTGGAGAAGAGTATAAGATATAAAAAAAAATCCTAAATGGTCCTTGTGGCACTGAAAATTTTATCAGATGGGATCAACAACAGATTAGACTCTGCAGAAGAGTAGATCAGTGAACTTGTAAACACAGTAATGGATTCTATCCACACTAAAGCGTAGGAAAAAAAAAGAAGCAAACCCCACCAGATCCTCTCGGACCTGTGGGATATTGTTGAGCAGGATGTATATGTGTGATCGTGTGTAACAGAAGTCCCAGAAAGAGGAAGGTCAGGAAAGAAATAGATTTGAAGAGATAATGGCCAAAGTGTCTTCTTCATTTGATGAAAACTATAAAGAGAATTATAGACAGATCTAAGACACTTAAAGAATCCCATGCAGAATAGACATAAAACCAAAGCAAGACACATCATAACCAAATTGCTGAAAACCAGTGATAATAAAAAAAATCTTAAATTTTGAGATAAAAAGATATAAAATACAGAACAAAGGTTAGAATTACTCCAGATTTCCTGTCATATACGACGGAAGCCAGAAGACATCAGAACAACACCTTTAAAGCACCAAAAGAAACAACGATCCATCTAGAATTCTATATCCAGTGTGGTAAAATTATTTTTCAAAAAACTTTTTCAAATACACAAAAGCTGAGAGTTTTTTCTTGTAGATAATGTACTATCAAATATTAGAGAATGTTCTTCGGGCAGAAGAAAGTGATACCAGATAGAAAATTAGATGTATATATAGAAATGAAGACCACTGGAGCAGGGGAAATAGACAGAAACGTTTCTCATTTAAAAATTTTCTTTACAAGATAATTGACTATGGCAGGGGTGCCTGAGTGATTCATTCAGTTGAGCGTCTGACTTTGGTTCAGGTCATGATCTCAGTTTGTGAGTTCGAGCACCACGTTGGGCTCTGTGCTGACAGCGCGGAGCTTAGAGCCCGCTTCCAGTTCTGTGTCTCCGTCTCTCTCTGCCCCTCCCCTCCTCATGCTCCATCTCTCTCTCTCTCAAAAACAAATAAACATTAAAAAAAAAAGATAATTGACTATGGCAAAGAAATCTTGTGGTGTGGAGTTTATAACATACGTAGGTGTAAAACGAGTGGCAGCAATAGCATGCAGATTTGGAGAGGACAAACAACAAAACATTCCCTCGACCCTTCTGTAATTTGGCCATACGACTGTTCTGATCCGTGTGATATGAGCGTAAGTGCTGTGTGCCTGCCTTTCTTCTCTCCTTCCTCCTTCTTCCTGTCTAGATTTCCAGAAACTGTCTTAGACAAAAGGGTGACCTTCAGATATTGGACATTGACTTTTCTTTCGTTGGACAATGAAAGAGCGACAGGATCTAGGGAGCCTGGCTCTCCGTCTGGATTGCCAGGCCAGTCCCCGAATAAGCCTTCTGCTCATATCACAGTGAGAATGTGGGAAGCTGCTGTAATTTGGAGGTTTTCTCTAACCTGGAGCTGAACCCAATTCTAACTAATAAGATTGGATATTTGAAAGAGTAGCAGTTGGTAAGTCTCTGACAAGACAATCTAGCAAAAAAGACACAAATAAATTATATGAAGATTTCATTTCTTTTTCTTTTTTTAATGTTTATTTTTGAGGAGAAAGAGAGAGAGAGAGAGAGAGAGAGAGAGAGATAGAGTAGGAGGGGTAGCGAGAGAGGGAGACACAGAATCCGAAGCAGGCTCCAGGTTCTGAGCTGTCAGCAAAGAGCCCAATGCAGGGCTAGAACTCATTATGTGAGATCATGACCTGAGCCGAAGTTGGACACTTCACCAACTGAGCCACCCAGGCACCCCAATAATATGAAAAATTTAAAGAAGGATATAACCATAAATGCAGCAGAGGTCACAGGGATAATAGACTATGAAAAAGCCTATTGATAATTTTCACATGCAAAAAAAAAAATTCTAGAAGAAAATCACTAAAATGAAGTCAAGAAAAAGAAACTCTGATGTTCGTAGCAGCATTATTCACAAAAGTAAAAGGGTAGAAACAATCCAAATGTCCGTTGATGAGTGATTGTGGGACATACGTACAGTGGCGTACCTTCAACCTTGAAAAGCGATGAAATTGTAACACATTCTACAATATAGATGTACCTTGAGAACATTATGCTAAGTGAAATAAGCCAGACCCATAAGGACAAATAGTGCATGATTCCTCTTATATGAGGCACTAGAATGGTCAGATTCGTAGAGAGAGAGTAGGACAGATGTTACCAGGGACTGGGGGCAGACAGAAACTAGAAATGAGTGTTTCATGAGGACAGAGATTCAGTGTGGGAAGATGTAAAGTTCTGGAGTTGGTGGTGGTGATGGTTGCACAACAATATGAATGTACCTAAAAAAAAAAAAACAAACAACCTTTATTTGTTTTGAGGGAGAGCGTGGGGGAAGGGCAGAGAGAAGAGAGAGAGAGAGAATCCCATGCAGGCTCTGTGCTGTCAGTACAGAGCCCAACATGGGGCTCGATCTCACAAACCATGAGATCATGACCTGAGCAGAGATCAAGAGTCGGAAGCTTAACCAACTGAGCCACCCAGGTGCCCCACAATTTTTTTTCTTTTTAGGTATTGTGGGACAGGAGGATTTTTCAGTGTATCCAGGCCTCCATGCTGTTACAAAGGGAACAGGGGCCGTGACATTCTCAAGCTTCTAGCCTAATGACCTCTGCTCTGTGCATATCCTTTCTTGGCATTTACATAACTGGAAGGGTGCATATATATAACATTATAGTCACAGTTATTAGAGATCATTTATTATTTTTTAAGTAATCTCTACACCCAACATGGGGCTTGAACTCACAGCCCCAAGATGAAGAGTTGCGTGTCCTACCGACTGAGCCAGCCAGGCGCCCTGGTAACCGGCCATTAGAAAGAGCAGACCTCGCTTCGTGACCAGCGGGAAGCCCTCTTCTGAATGACTGCCCCTTGTCCCCAGGCCTTTTCGTCATGGGGATTGGCAAGCGAAGTCTGCTTGGCCTCCCTGTGTGATCCAGGCTTATGAGCCAGGGGCCACTTTTAGAGCCACCGGTGGGGATGACATCCGTTTGTCACCCGGCCGTGAGCTCTTGGGTGGAACCAGCTCCCGCTGCCCGCCTGTCAGAGCCTGCGTGAGAAGGATGCCGTTCTTTCCTGACAGCTTCTACCTTCACAATCACCTTAGCCTCAAAAATGCACCAGGAATTCACGCGGCAGCGGCACATTCCAAATCCCTGCGTAGGGTGGCCGCGCCCAGATTCCACAAGAGAGCCTCGGCAGACCTGGCTTCCCCCGCCTGCCTTCCCCACCTCCTCAAGTGTCTCTGCCTCGTGACTTTGAGCCGTGGTGCCATCAGGCAGGGACGTGTCTGCGTTTTTGAATGACATCATCGGTCCCAGATGAGAGGTAGGTTTCTTCTTCACCCCAAGCACATTTCTGCAGCCCTCCTGGTTCCACCTTCGTAGGCAGATACAGCTGGGTGGGGGGAGGTCTGCTGAGCTGCTCTGTGCCGAGCCTCCTCTGCAGGGGCACCCCAGGTACCCACACTCTGCCTCACGAATCCTCCAAAGGCTTCTGAGACTCTTGTCCACCTGGTCCCACCCTGCCCATGCTGCTTGCTTGGCTCATGTCCCCTCTGCGCTGCAGTCCAGCTGGCCTGCCCGACCTTCCCAGCACAGCCCGCACCTTCAGAGTCCCCCGGAGGCTCCTCCCCTCCCAGGGCCCTCCCGGGACTTGCAGGGCTTCGAGGCATTTTCTCTCCCCACCCGTGTCTTATCCCCCTTCCGTGCTTGCTGGGAGCAGACAGTGGGGCTGTTGAATATAATGGCAGTCCAGAATTGCATGTGGCCAGTTGTGTCTCTGAGCTCCACCTGGAGCCAGTGAGGAAGGAGACCTGCCAGGTCGCTGCCGTGTCCCTGTGTCTGCAGCCAGGGCGCTCCTGCATGGCCACCGTCTCTGGCCGGGCACTGATGGGGTCACACCTCCTGTAGACAGTACTGTGGCCACAGCCTCAGTGGATAAGGACTCAAAGGAAGCCCAGCTCGGGGCTGAGTTGTCAAATGAGGTTAGCCCCTCCCCCCACCCACCCTGGAAGGGCACTGTGGCCTGGCTGCAGCAGAGACAATTAATACTAACTCCATCTTCTCGGGATACTTAAGCGGCCCAGGAATGCGAGTTTAGGCTGTCCTGGCAATGCTGCCCGGGCTCTTTAGGATTTTCTTTCCCCCATCTCCCTGAATCTTAGGGAGTGCTGACTGTGCCCTGCCTGGCCCTGGGCTGTGTATGCTTGCTGCCCCGGGAACCAGCACACCGGCCCTGTCCACCTGTTGTTGGATGATGGGTCCCACTGCCTGCTTATCCAGTATGTACTTGTCCCAAGGTTGTAGCAGGGGCAGCTACCACCGCCCTCCTGCCCCCACTGAAAAACAAACAGGGTGACACTGCAGGTCTAAACCTGCCTGGTACGTACCAGGAACCCAGTACAAAGGAGCTGGATGGAACAGGAGAAAATTGAACGCAGCTGAGTTAGAAGGGGGCATTCAGGGACGCTCCTGAGTTCAAATCCCCCTAAACCTTGGTTTCTTCAAAGGGTGATTGAGGATGGGGGCGCCTGGGTGGCTCAGTCAGTTAAGTGTCCGACTTCAGCTCAGGTCATGATCTCTCAGTTTGTGGGCTCGAGCCCCGAATAAGGCTCTGCACTGATAGTGTGGAGCCTGCTTGGGATTCTGTCTCTCTGCCCCTTCCCCACATGTGTGGGCTCTGTCTCTCAGAGTGGATAAATAAACTTAAAAAAAAAAAAAAGGGTGGTTGAGGAAGGAATAAGACAGTAAATGGAAATGCCAGACACAGAGCAAGCGACCACAGTGGTAATTATCGTTCTCAGGGTGGGACAGAGACAATAGTGAGCTAGACCCGCTTCTGTTGGGGAATGGCTCTGTGGCGGTGGGGGCCAGCCCCAGCTTGGGTGACTGCCTCTGTCCTGGGGGCATTTACATTGTCCCCTGACCTCCCAGCACTGTTCTGAGGATCAAAGGAAGGAGCATGGGGGCAAGCCTCTTGCAAACCATAAAGTATTTCATAAACCCCAGACGTTTGTATTACGATGGACACGGCGATTATCTGTGTCCCAATGCACTTCTACCCCAGTGTCTTCGAATGTGCCTTTGAGTAACTCAAGGTGTGGGGGAAAGGTGGTTTCCTAGTTTTGGATGTTGCCAGGATTTGAAACGTGCTTAAACTTGGCTCCCAGACAGGCTGAAATTAAACTGTGACACACGTTCCCTGTCCAGCGGCCTGGGATTTTGCAGCTGGAATGCTGCTTCTCATAGCTTTCTGTCTATCCTCCTGTGATTGCCAACCAGCTTCTATCGGCAAGTGCAGGGAGTCGGGGACAGGTTAGACGGGGGCTTCTAGACCCTGCAGCCCGGCTGCCCCAGTACCAGACCTTTCTGTGCCCCATCTCTGCCTCCCAGGGGTAGAGAGCCTTCGAAGAGCTATCCACGCATCTGATTTTTATCTTATTAAATTTTTTTTATGTTTATTTATTTTTGAGAGAGATAGAGTGTGAGCAGGGGAGGGGCAGAGAGAGAGAGGGAGACACAGAATCCAAAGCAGGCTCCCCGACGGGGATCTTGAACTCATGAACGGTGAGATCATGACATGAGCCAAAGTCAGACGCTTAACTGACTGAGCCACCCAGGTGCCCCCCATGCATCTGATTTTAGGTTGCAGTATGGTTGATAACACAAGCACGTCCACGTTGCTAGGGAAGCACACAGAGGGTCAACTTCTCAGTCTTGAGGAAGGGGGCGGAAGTTCACGGCTTTCCTTGAGGCTGCTCCTGCAGTAAATCCCACCTCCAGCACCCAATATTCCTGTCCCTGAATATCCTTGGCTGGAGAGACACAAAAAGGGCAATTGCGCAGGGTGTGTGTGCGGACGGGGTGGAGCCACAAAAAACGATTGGATGGAGGCAGTGGAAAATTTAAAATAGATTTGTTGTTTTATTCCGCTTGTATATTGATAGGCTTATGAACGATCATTATTATTATTATTCATTGTGGTGGAATGCATCTGAAAAACTTACCATCTGTATTAGTTGGCTAGGGCTGCCGTAACAAAGTAGCACAGACCAGGCAGCTTAAACAATAGAAATTTATTTTCTTCCCATTCTGGAGGCTGGGAACCCAAGATCAAGGTGTTGGGGGCATTGGTTTCTTCTGAAGCCCCTCTCCTGGGCTTGTGGACGGCTGTCCTCTTGTGTCCCTTCAGATCATCTTTCTCTGTACATGTAAGTGTCCAGATTTCTTCTTCTGATGAGGACGCCAGTCATCCTGGGGTAGGGCCCGCCCTAATGACCTCATTTTAACTTAATCACCTCTTCCAGGAGCTTATTTCCAATGCAGTGATATTCTAAGAAACTGGAGGTTTGGACTTCAACATATGAATTTGGGGGAGGGCATGATCTGGCCTGGAACACTACAAATTGCCTGCCATAACCTAACCACTCTCGCAGGGAGCGGGAAGGGCAGCAGAGACACCAAAGTGGGGACCACTGGCTCTTCTTTCCAGGCTCCCCGTCTCACAGTTGCATCTAAGGGAGGATGTGGATGTTGCCCCAAATTATAACACTATTCTTAGAAATCATGAGCCCCAAGACCCTTTTTTAAAAAAAAAAAATTAATGTTTATTTTTTGAGAGAGATAGAGTGTGAGTGGGGGAGGGGCAGAGAGAGAGGGAGGCGCAGAATCCAAAGCCGGCTCCGGGCTCCGAGCTGTCAGCACAGAGCCTGATGGGGGGCTCCGACTCACGAGCCGCGAGATCATGACCTGAGCCGAAGTCGGACGCTTAACCGACAGCCACCCAGGCTCCCCAAGCAACAAGACTCTTAAAACCAAAGGCGTCTTATGTGTTAGAGTTGTAGTCAAGAGCGCTCTTTGGAAAGACGGCAGAATCTTCTTCAGGCTGGGCTGCTCACTGTACGTGAGAAAGGCTTGTCTCCCTCAAACAGGCCTGGTGGGTTTTTATCACGACTTGTGTGAGGACCCTGTTGTGAAGCATTGAAACATGAAGCATAAATGACAACAGCACAGAGATCCCAGAGATTCCTCTTCCAGGAAACACTGTGCTGGTTGCATACAGCCTGGACTCAACAGCATGGAGCTTCTCACATACTGAGTACTGTAGATGGCACTGGACACTTCCTCCTGGAGTGTTTTATGTTGGAAAGCAATCGTTATTTATTGGCATTGTGGTAACACTTGTCTGGCTCACAACTTTTCTTTCTGAGTAGTGTCGGTAAGAATCTGATAGGATCGTGTGCCTAAATATACCCGAGTATACGGGGATCCACCAGGATAGATACGGATGGATGAAGCTAACAGTTTGTGGGTTCATCATGCACATGACTGTCCTAGCAAGGCTCCTGAGTAAAAGCCAGCAGCTGTCCAACAGCTCAGAACCATCCGGAATAGTGTTTTGCTAAGGGAAGGTTTAGATACCGAACCCTCAGTTTTCCTGCCGTTGTTGCTTCTCAGCTGAGTGGAAGCCAGGCTTAAAGAACCTTCTCTGGAAAATCTGACTAATCCAGGGAAGGGCACTTGTAAGTGCTGACATGGGAGGGGGTCCCCCCCAAAATGTCCCAACTACAACATTCTAAGGCAGTAAATGATCATAAGAATCACCTGGGGAGGGGGCGCCTGGGTGGCTCAGTCGGTTAATCGTCTGACTCTTGGTTTCGGCCCAGGTCATGACCCCGAGATTCATGAGTTCGAGCCCTGCATCAGGCTCCACGCTGACAGTGCGGAATTTGCTTGCGATTCTGTTTCTCTTTCTCTCTCTCTTGCTTTCTCTGTCTCCCTCAAAATAAATAAATAAACTTAAAAAATTAAAAAAAAAAAAAAGAATCACCTGGGGAGGGGGTGCCTGGGTGGCTCAGTGGGTTGAGCACCGGTCTCTTGATTTTGGCTCAGGTCATGATCTCACGATTTGTGGATTGGGACTCTCTCTCCCTCTCTCTCTCTCTGCCCCTCCCCACTCATGTGCACTGTCTCTCTGTCTCAAAAATAAATAAATAAAACTTAAAAAAAAAAAAAGAATCGCCTGAGGAGGTTTGAAATGCCCTCCTATACTCCTTCCTAGCCCCAAATGGTTACATCAGAATTTATGAGGCTGGGGTCAGGTCATTAGTGTTCAAAGCATCCCAGTGGTTGTAGCAAGTAGCTGGGCTGAGAAGCACAGTGCAAAAGGGAAGCCTGTTCCTGGCAAGTCCTACCACCTGCCCTGAGTTTCTGGTCAGTTTTTTTTTTTTTTAATGTTTTTATTTATTTTTGAGAGAGAGACAGAGCATGAGCAGGGGAGGGGCAGACAGAGAGGGAGACACAGAATCGAAAGCAGACTCCAGGCTCTGAGTGGTCAGAGCTCCAGGCTCTGACTCCAGGCCCTGAGAGCCTGACTCAGGGCTCCAACCCACAAGCTGTGTGGTCACGACCTGAGTCGAAGTCAGACGCTTAACCCACTGAGCCCTCCAGGCGCTCCTAGAGACTCTCTAAACAGAAGTGACTGGATTCCTCCTCTTTCTTACCTCACTGGTCAGGGCTGACCTCCACCCCCCGTGTGGCCTCGGGGTCTCCTGCAGCTCTGCAGCTCTCAAGATGTTAGGGGTTTGCTCTAGTCTGCTGTGAAGCGGGCAGAGTCCCTCCTGCCGTTCATCTTCTGTGTCTGCACCGTCAGAGGGGTCACCTGGAGTGCCCATTGCACCCTCACTTGCAGAAGGTGATGAAACACTTTGTAGGAGTTTCCCGGGACTGCCACGACAAACTTGGTGGTTTCAAACACCAGCATTGTATTTGCCCACGGTTCTGGAGGCCAGAAGTCAGAACTCAACGTATGAGCAGGGTCAGCTCTCTCTGAAGGTGCTCAGGGAGGCTCCTTCCTGTCTCTTCCAGCTTCTGTGGCTCCTGGAAACACTTGGGGTTCCCTGGCTTGTGGACGCATGTTCCAATCTCTGCCTCCGTCTTCCCCATGGCTTTCTTCTCCCTGCGAGTCTCTGTGTCCTGGGCACCAGTCACGGGATTTAGGGCCCATCTGAATCCAGTAGCACCTCATCTTAACTAATTCCATCTGCCAAGACCTATTTCCAAATATAAGGTCATGGTCTGAGATTCTGGATGGACACGAATGGGGCGGGGGTGCTCTTCAATCCACTGCACAGCTCCCAGGCAGTCTTTCTTACACCTACGCCATGTCTCCTTAGCGTTGCCCATGAAATGGGATGGAAGTGACAGTCCAGCAGGAGCTGGGCCAGGCTGCAAATCTGAGTGACACTCACCAGGTTTTACCCAGAATTCCCCATCCTCTCTTCATCAACCTCGTTGGGTCAGCCAACCAGCTCCCTACTAGAAAATGTGATTGCCCCTGGGCTGGTTCTCCCTGGCCCCATGGGGTCATAAATATGCCCATCACGTATTTCAGCTTTAGGTGCCAGCCAGAGCCTCTACTCTAAGATGTAGGTGGAGAGAGCTCTAAACTCACAAGCGTTGCATCAGATATTACTTATTTTGGTTATTAAAAGCAACCAAGAGCTTAACTATTTCACACACATCCTCTCTTACAATTCCCATGTGCATTCATTCCATAAGCTTTTTTTTAAGTTTATTTATTTATTTTAAGAGAGAGAGAGAGACAGAGAGAGAGAATCCCAAGCAGGCTCCACACTAACACTGAGGAGTCTGATGCGGGGCTCGAACCCATGAACCATGAGGCCATGACCCGAGCCAAAATCAAGAGTCAGATGCCCAACTGACTGAACCATCCATGCACCCCTCAGTAGGCATTATTGAGCTATGCACCAGGCAGGGCAGGATTTGGAATTGATATAGATGGTTAGATTGAAGATTCCTGGGTTATAGTAGAGCCTGCCAGAGATTTTGGTGATCTTCCCTAATCAGCCTTCTTTTACTTTGCCTGGACATGTGACGTTCTGCCCGTGAGGAGGCCAGCCAGTGGGCTGGAGGGAGAAAATGTGGGTCTGTTCCTACACACTCATCCTTACCACGGGAGAGAAAAAGTACTCAAAGCTTGTTAACTATGGCTTGGGACGCTTGACTGGGTGAGAGCAACGAATCCCACCTTCCAGTGGGTGGTTCTCTGAGATGATTGCCCACCCGATAACCAGAAATAACGTGGGCACTGCTCAGGCCTCAGGGACCAGCATGAGCAGAATGGCCAGAGCTCCGTCTGTGTGCTGTTTATTTCGAAGCCAGGCATGTTGTCACCCTGTGCAGCTTGAGATAGTTTGGAGCCGACGCCCTCGAAGGTCAGGTGAACGTGTGTATGAGGAGGGCGAGGGTGATATGACGAGGCTGGCAACACTTGCCGAAAGCTCGGGTAGAGTTTGTGTGGACACGGTCTGATTCACAGTGCATCTGGGTGGAAGTTCTCTGCGCATCACAGAGAGAAAACCCTACAGCTCTGGCAGCAAGTTGGTTGGACGGTTTGAGAAAGCTGTTGCAACTGTCCTGTATCTGCTGAGTATTAAGCAGCATTCTGCTGTCTGGGGGTCGAGGAGAAGGGGCCCAGGGCTCTCTGGTGATTCTCTCTCTCTCTCTCTCTTTTTTAAAACATTTATTTACTTTTGAAAGACACCAGTGGGGGAGCGGCAGAGAGAGAGGGAGACACAAATCTGAAGCAGGCTCCAGGCTCCGAGCTGTCAGCACAGAGCTCGACCGGGGCCCGAACCCATGAACCGTGAGATCATGACCTGAGCCGAACTCGGATGCTTAACTGTCTGAGCCACCCGGGCACCCCTCTCCAGCGATTCTACTGCAGGTTTTAGGAGAGCATGATTAACCTTTTTTGTAGCGTTCTCCCTCACATAAAATGATTCCATTTTCTTAACCCACAGCCTTTCCCAGTTTCTTTCCCAGCTACTATAAGCCCATTGAAGACACAGATAGTGTATCTTTAGACACCCAGGGCCTAATGCATAGTGTCGGGAACATTATCCCCAATCCCAAGGGCTTATGGAATGACTCACACCCTAACCTAGAGATCAAGGAGGCTCTGGCAGTATACAGGCTTCAACAACAGAGAATGCTGTCCAAATGCTCCCAGAAGACATACGGGAGAGAAGGAGGAAGGTGGGCATGATCTAAAATCATGCCCGCATCTAGAAATCTGACATGACTAATTAATTTACAAATGCCAAAGTCACCACAAATGGTGGGTGGACTGAGATGATTACGGGAAGGGAGGAAAATCACACAGATCTTTCAGATTATTGAGGAGTGCAGGGTTGCATTAAATGGGGGAAATGTAAACCTTCAGCACGGTCTCCAAGGGCTTCCTGTCCAGCTTGGTGTGTTGGCGTGGGAGATGGTGGGGCAGGTAAAGGGCCACCATGAGGCTTGCAGAGGGTGGTGCCAGGGCTACTGAGAGCACCATGGCCTCTGGGGTCAGACCCAGTTTTGAGTCTGAGCTCTGTCCCTAGACTGTGTGACTGTGGGCACATCACTCGTCAGTCCCCAGTTTCACATCTCTGAAATAGGGAAATAACATCTACCTCATAGGGTTGCGGTAAGGACCAAATAGGTCACAAGTGAAAGCATCCAGTGGTTTCTAGCCCTTACGACATGTTCAGTCAGGGTAAGTTTACTATTATTATCTTACTTTACTGGCTTGTGCAACGCACGCTTCTGAATCTGTTTCTTCATCTGTAAAAATGGAATACATCAGAGTTGTCTGGCACACTGTTGATGCTCAAGAAAGGTTTTATTTTTAACTTTTTCTTACTTTTTGTTTTGAATCAATTTTAGACTTAAAATTGCAAAAATACTAGAGAGTTCCCCTTTACTCTGCAGCAGGCTTCCCCTAATGTAAACGCTGTATGCAATCAGAGTACACTGATCAAACCCAGGAAATTAACATGGGCATGATGCAATGACATTCACAATACCAGGACCCCATGTTCCATTTAGTCCAATTTGGGACAGTTCCTCACTTTTTGACTTTCATGACCTTGACACTTTTGATGATTACTGGCCAATTACTTGGAAGAAATATTTCTCAACGTGGGTTTGCCTGATGTTTTCTGGTGGTTAGATCAAGGTTATGTCCTTTTGGCAGGAATATCACAGTCATGATGTTGTGTTACTTTTGTTATTCTTTTATCTTTATCATGGTAAAATACATGAAACATAATATTTACCAAACTATTTTAAAGCGTACGATTCAGGAGCATTTAGTACCTTGACAGTGTTGTGTAGCCACCACCTCCATCTAGTTCCAGAACATTTCTATCACCCTCAAAAGCAACCCCTTTCCTATTAGCAGTCAAGCCCCATTCCCATCACCACCAGCTCCTGACAATCACCTACCTACCTGCTTTCTGCCTATGGATTCACCTATTCTGGGCATTTCATGGAAATGCTATCATGCAATATGCGGTCTTTCCTGACTGGTTTTTCTTCACTTAGTATCATGTTTTCAAATTTCATCCAGGTTGCTGCATGGATCAGTACTTCATTCTTTTTTATGGATGAATAATATTCCATTATGTGAACAGACCACATTTTATTTTCTAAGTCAACTGTGAAACCTGGCGTGGGCCCTGGGCTGGGCCTGGAAAGCGAGGGAAGGAAGGAGGAGAAACCCTTGTGATTGACAGCAGGTACTAAGTGTGGGGGGCGGGCAGGACTGGTGCACTAGGGAGTACAGGACTGTATTTACACTTTGCCGGTAATATTCATGGAGGCCACCATAGTTCTGCGCTTTGGGTAGCTGACTCCTTTGAAAGTTTCATTTGCGGGAGGGTAAAAGCAGTTGTTGCTGAGGATGGGGAGAGGACCCAAGCAGGGGAAAGGAAAGTCTCTGGGGCTGGAAGAGCGAGCCGTTGGTGGCCCCCCCTTGAGGCCCGAAACCCCCTTCCCCCAGCACCAGAGCCTGGGGTTCAGACTGCAGTGGTTGCGGGAAAGCAAGCTAAAGGAGGGGCTAGTGCCCCCGGGGCCCGTGCTTATTGCTTAGAGAGGAAGGGGTACCTCCTTTTCGGCAAATGCAATAGTTGCGAACTTGCATTTATACAAAAGGGTGTGCTGACGGCGAGGCGAACATTTTGATTTCCTAAACGTCGCGCCCCGTCCGTCCCTTAACTAGCAGGAGCCCCTGGTTTTCGTCCAGCGGACCTGGGGTCCCAAGCCGGGAGGAAAACGGGCGCAGCAGAACCCCGTCGCCTCCGCAACCCCCGCAAGTCCCGCAGCCCTGGAGAGCCCGCGGACACGGCGTCGTCCCCGGGGCGGAGGGCGGAGGACTTGGAGGGCGGAGCCTCAGCGCGCCCGCCCCGCCCCCGCCTCGCAAGCCCCGCCGGCCAGGCGCGCGCACCGTGCGCGTGCCCTGGGCCCGGCGGCGGCGGCGGCGGCGGCGGCGTGCGAGGGCCGCGCGTGCGCGCTGCGGCGGGGCGAGGGGCGGCGCGGGCGCGAGTCTGTCAGTGACAGCGGGAGGGGGAGGGGGAGAGGGCCGGAGATGGTGGCGGCCGCGGCGGAGGCGGCGGCGGCTGTGGCTGTGGCGGCTCTTCCGACATGAGGCAGCGGCAGCGCGGGGCACGGCGGCGGCCGCGGCCGCGGCGGCGTCGCTAGTTCGGGAGGCCGCCCCGGGTGTGGGCGGGCGGGCGTCCCGGCTCGGCGTCGCAGGAGCGGGCTCTGCCGCAGCGCCGCGCAGGGCGGCCGGCTGAGGGGCCCGCGCCCGCCGCGCCCTGCGCTCGGCGCCCGGCGTCCCTGGGGCGCGGGGCATCCCCGCCCGCTGGGCCGGCCCCGGAGGCCGGGAGCAGGCCCCGCTAGACGGGCCGCGCCGACGGGGGACGGCCGCAGCGCCGCGGGCTCGCAGCCGGCCCGCAGCCTCCCGCGGGGCCGCCGGCCTTTGACGCAGGGGAGGCGCCGCGCCGCGCGGCATGAGGGGCCCGCCGCCGCCGCCGCCGGCGGGAGAGCGGCGCGGGCGAGAGCGGCCGGCGGCGTGAGAGGGCTCGGCAGGACTCGCGTCCGGGGCCGCGGCGGTCGGAGCAGGCGAGTGCGCGGGGCGGGCGGCGCGGGGGGCTCGGGGGGCGCCGCCGCCCCGCCGGCCCGGCGCTGCCGGGTCCTCCCCGAGTGTTGCGGGCAGCCTCGGGGCGGGACGGCGCGAGCCCCGGTTAGACGTTAGCCGCAGTTTTTGTGAGCCTATGGTGCCTCTCCGAGGAGACCGCCGGGGCCACCACCGGGCACGCTGGCAGAGCTCGTGGCCTTCAGGGCAGTGTGTGCCCGTGTAGGGATAAATGCCGGTGTAACTCTGGTCGTCTCGCCGACAGGTACCGGTGACCCCGGCCGGGAAGGTCCTGAGCGCTCGGCAACATGGCTTCCCCGCCCCACCAGCAGCTGCTGCAGCACCACAGCACGGAGGTGAGCTGTGACTCCAGCGGAGACAGCAACAGCGTGAGGGTCAAAATCAACCCCAAGCAGCTGTCCTCCAACAGCCACCCCAAGCACTGCAAGTACAGCATCTCCTCCAGCTGTAGCAGCTCTGGGGACTCGGCGGGCGTCCCCCGGAGAGTGGGCGCTGGAGGCCGCCTGCGCAGGCAGAAGAAGCTGCCCCAGCTGTTCGAGAGGGCCTCCAGCCGGTGGTGGGACCCCAAGTTCGACTCGGTGAACCTGGAGGAGGCTTGCATGGAGCGCTGCTTCCCGCAGACCCGGCGCCGCTTCCGGTATGCGCTCTTCTACATCGGCTTCGCCTGCCTTCTGTGGAGCATCTATTTTGGGGTCCACATGCGGTCCCGCCTGATTGTCATGGTAGCCCCTGCTCTGTGCTTCCTCGTCGTGTGTGGGGGCTTTTTTCTGTTTACCTTCACCAAGGTGTATGCCCGGCATTACGTGTGGACCTCTCTGGTTCTCACCCTCCTGGTGTTTGCCCTGACCCTGGCTGCCCAGTTTCAGGTTCTGACGCCTCTCTCAGGACGTGTTGACAGCTCCAATCACACCCTCGCCACCAAGCCCACGGACACTTGTTTGTCTCAAGTGGGGAGCTTTTCCATGTGCATCGAAGTGCTCTTTTTGCTCTACACCGTCATGCACTTACCTTTGTACTTGAGCTTGTGTTTGGGAGTGGCCTATTCTGTTCTCTTTGAGACCTTTGGCTATCACTTCCGAGACAAAGACTGCTTTCCCCCACCCGAAGCAGGGGCCCCACACTGGGAGCTGCTGAGCAGAGCCCTGCTCCACGTCTGCATTCACGCCATTGGCATCCACCTCTTCATCATGTCCCAGGTGAGATCCAGGAGCACCTTTCTCAAGGTGGGACAGTCAATTATGCACGGAAAGGATCTGGAAGTGGAAAAAGCCCTGAAAGAGAGGATGATTCATTCTGTGATGCCAAGAATCATAGCTGATGACTTGATGAAACAGGGAGATGAGGAGAGCGAGAATTCTGTCAAAAGGCACGCCACCTCCAGCCCCAAGAACAGGAAGAAAAAGTCTTCCATACAGAAAGCCCCTATAGCGTTCCGCCCTTTTAAAATGCAGCAGATCGATGAAGTCAGTATTTTATTTGCAGATATCGTGGGCTTCACCAAGATGAGTGCCAATAAGTCCGCTCACGCCCTGGTGGGTCTCCTCAACGATCTGTTCGGTCGCTTTGACCGGTTGTGTGAAGAGACCAAGTGTGAGAAAATCAGCACCCTGGGAGACTGCTACTATTGCGTGGCAGGGTGTCCAGAGCCCCGGGCTGACCATGCCTACTGCTGCATTGAGATGGGCTTGGGCATGATCAGAGCCATCGAGCAGTTCTGCCAGGAGAAGAAAGAGATGGTGAACATGCGTGTCGGGGTTCACACGGGGACCGTCTTGTGTGGCATTTTGGGCATGAGGAGGTTCAAATTCGATGTGTGGTCCAATGATGTGAACTTGGCCAATCTCATGGAGCAGCTGGGAGTTGCTGGCAAGGTTCACATTTCTGAGGCCACTGCAAAATACCTAGATGATCGGTACGAAATGGAAGACGGGAGGGTGACTGAACGGCTCGGCCAGAGCGTTGTTGCTGATCAGCTGAAAGGTATGTGCGTTTCTTTCCCTTGTCCTCTTCCTCCCCGGTCCTGTTTGTGTTGGGGAAAATAAAAACCAAACAATCTTTTTCTAGTGTCAGTATCTGGAGGCAGATCAGTTGTCTCAGGACACCTCACCATGGGGGCATCTCAGGGCTGGTGAGACTTTTCCTCTGGTGAGTCAAATATCACAGATCTGTTCACACTGTGGCAGAGCTGACCTAGATGAGACCTTTAGGAGGGAGGACAACTTTGGAAATGGGTATCCTGCCAGTCAGCTGTTACTGTTTCTGAAATTGTGCGGGCAGGTCCTATGAGTGTAAGAGGCTCTCGGAGCCCTAAAGCAGACCGAACTTGGAAGTACTTTAATAGATTGTCTGTGTTCATTGATTGCCTCCCAATCCCTTCAAAACGTGTAAGATGTGAAGAATAAAACCTTTCTCGCCTTGAGGCCTCACTTTGCTGGAATAAGGAAGTTGGCCTAGCCCTGCATGACTCTTGAGAATTAGATAGAATTATATACCCCCCCCCCCCAAGTGCACACTGCTTTTGCCTTAGTCTCATTTTAAAAAATGTATTTTCACCCTTCAACTTTCATTTTGATCATGGTGTTTGTCTTACCATATAGACCACAGCATTTTACAAATACGCCCAGAGCCGTGTTTAGAACCCCGCCATCCCCAACCCCTCCCGATTTGTACCTGGTCCCTGTCTCTGTCTGAAGCTTTTACTGCTATTCTTGTTATTTTCAATGGGCTTTTTAATTTTTATTATCTTCACATAGGACAAAAATTTTGTTTACACCTGGGAAGTGATTTATAAGCAAGTGGGACCGAAAGTGAGGATTCGAAACACCTAACTCCCACATCCACCTCCCTTTTTTATTTCTTTCTTTTTTTTTATTTAATTTAATTTAATTTAATTTAATTAAAAAAAATTTTTTTTAACGTTTATTTATTTTGAGACAGAGAGAGACAGAGCATGAACAGGGGAGGGTCAGAGAGAGAGGGAGACACAGAATCCCAAACAGGCTCCAGGCTCTGAGCGGTCAGCACAGAGCCTGACGCGGGGCTCAAACTCACTGACCGCGAGATCGTGACCTGAGCTGAAGTCGGACGCTTAGCCGACTGAGCCACCCAGGCGCCCCCACCTCCCTTTTTTAAACAGTCTTTATGTTTTACTAAGATCTCTGGGCTGTGGAGAACCCGTATTTTGGAAGTATGTGGAGAAAATAACATTGATTTTTTAAAAGACGAAATGTGTAAAGCTTCTTGTGTTGTGATGCCCGCACGTTGCGTGATCACGCAGTAAAAAGCTCCAGGAAAGAGTCCTTGGGAGATGTAACAGCTCAAGTCAGAGATGGGAGAAGTAATAGTGTCAATCAGAGACAGTAGGTGGTTTTCTTTCTCTGCTTGTGATTACAGTTCTCCATGTCATTCCCTTGTAAACTGGCAACAGTGCTTTATCCTTCTGACTTTTCTTTATTCTGTTAATTTTGTAGGAGTTGAAGAATTTATCGGTATACTAGAGAAATATTTTCACCTGATGATTCCCTCTTGTCTAGAGAGCTCTCAATGTTACCTACACTGATGAGATTAGACCCTACTTTTCACAGTTTACCTGAGAGATTCTGCCATGGCAGTTGTCTTTCCCTGTAGGAGAGGGATTCCCGCTCTCAGAGTCTAAAGATGCCGGTGGAGTGCGGTGTGGATGTAATCCCTGCTCGACGCTTGGACATCTTTAGGGTCTGAGTGTTGCAGGCTCTGTCCTCTGGGGCTGTGGGACAGATTCCAGGGAATGGAGTTGTGCTGTACAACATTATGAAAACGATAGCAGTTTTGTAAGTGGTAGTTTGAACAGTGTTATTACTTAAATATCAAAAATAAAAACAGATGTCATCATTAAGTATGTCTGGAAGCCGCCAAGTCTTTGACTTTTTGGCAGTACTCATTTTTGTTAATTTATGGGTAATTTTATTTTCAATTTATAAGTCAGGGGTCTCAAAAAATGGTAGAATGGGTTTCTTGAATTTTTTTAACTTCAAATAGTGTAAATTTGGTAAATTAATTTTTTTCTTTCAATTTCTGTACACTGTACATCTATAGGGAAAAGTTTTACTCCTGGATGGGAGGTAGGGAAAGATAGAAGGCTTAGTTAAAACAGTGATATTTTCATATGGTATTCTCTCCTCTAACTGTTTCCCTGAGACCATGATTTTTGTTTTATTCAGCTCATTTTGGAAACCTTTGTGGACAGGACTCCAGTAATATAGGATGTCTACACAACTTCCTGTCTGTTTTTGAAGTTGTAGTGTTCTCCTGTCATTGTACAAATGTGCTAAATTGAGAAGATAGCACGGTTTGTAGAAAACCTTTTTTATATATGAGGTTAAGGTTGTATATTTAAAATTTCTATACTTAGCTGACAGGGGAGATACCATGATCATGAAGTTGGTTTTTCCAGGATGAGAGTTACCCATTGCACTCCGGATGTGCTGACCCCTTCGATTTCCGCAAATGTGGGAAACTTGACTGCATAATTTGTGGTAGTGGGGGACTACGTTCATGCTCTCCTCTTATTTTTAAACAAAATAAAATAAATAAAATACAATTTCTTATTTATTTATTTATTTATTTATTTTTACTTTTATTTATTTTTGAGAGACAGAGAGAGACATAGAGCATGAATGGGGGAGGAGCAGAGAGAGGGGGAGACACAACACTTGAAGCAGGCTCCAGGCTCTGAGCTGTCAGCACAGAGCCCGAGGTGGGACTCGAAACCGTGAGCCGAGAGATCATGACCTGAGCCAAAGTTAGACGCTTAACCGACTGAGCCATCCAGGCACCCCAAATACAATTTCTTTTAGCCTGTCTTGTAGTTTGTGGCAGATATTTTCTCTACAATGTTGGGCATTAACCTTTACCTCTGCTCCCCTGTTTTTATAATGGGGTTAAAAATCCCCAGTAGAGGATTCTGTAGAAATGAACATCGGTGAATGGGGCACTCCAAAACTAGCAGTGTGAAAAGTAGCTCCTGGTCTGTAATTTATCTGAAAGGGTTTGTGGAAGGGTGGACTTTGATTATTTCTGCATATCCACTCCTTGAAACTCTTTGTGCTCTTACGTCCCATGCTGTGGATGCACAGATGGAGTCACGATAGTTCCTGACCTCAGGAAGCTTACAGTTCTAAATATAGAGTGTGCACTATATGGAGGTGTACCTACTGAGGTGGGGCTTGAGACCGAGCGGTGGCTCTCCAGGTGGATAAAAGAACATTCGGTGGAGTGGGAGTGGCATGGGCAAAGGCTTAGGATTGTGTTTCTTGGTGGGTTGAGCATTTGTAAGTACAGTAGTTCGTTAGGACAAGGAAGGCTTTGGGTCACATGGGAAGGAGTGTGTATTCGATCCTGTAGGTCACGGGGAGCCACTGATAGGCTTTAGGTAGGAGGTTTAGGTGATCTAATTTGCAAGTTTAGAAAGCTTACTCTTTCAGTTCTAGGGAATATAGGTTGGAAGGTATGAGATGGGAGATTACGGCGTTGTTTCAGTAAGTCCCAGGCAGGGTGGATAGTAGCCTTAACCAAGGTAGTGACAGTGGCAATGGAGGTGGTGAACAGATATGTTCAGTAATAGGATGAACTTGGTAGAACATTTTAAACAGACAATTTAGGAGATGAGAGTCTGGATTATTTGAATGGGAAGTGGCCTTTCAGGTTTCTGGAGTTGACCTGGAGACTGTTTGGAGTCAGAAATGAGTGAGACCTTTGAAGTTTCTGTGGAATGAATGGAGAATGAAAAATTGAGTTGTAGAATATGAAACAGGCCAGGAATCCCTGGCATGTTCATTCATTCAACAAATAAGTTATTTTGTGCTGGGCACAGTTCTAGGTGCTGGGGATACAGCAGTGAACAAAACAGACAAAAATTCCTGCCCTCCTGGTGCTTCTGTTCTAATGGGGCAGTCAGACAGTAAGCAAATAAGTAAAACATTTCTTTCGTGTTAAGTTTTAAGGAAAACACATAAAGTGAAAAGGAGGATATGGGGTGTGTGTGTGTGTGTGTACTTTTAGACAGGGTGGCCAGTCACTGAGAGAGAAGGTTGAAAGAATTTTCAGCACAGGAATAGGATTTTGGAAATGATCCAAAAAGTGAGAGACAGTTATTATTAAAGACAAGATGAAATAGTGTGGTACAAAGTG
This sequence comes from Panthera tigris, assembly GCF_018350195.1. Lineage (NCBI taxonomy): Eukaryota > Metazoa > Chordata > Mammalia > Carnivora > Felidae > Panthera > Panthera tigris. Next base: position 37,952,074 of record NC_056675.1, read on the forward strand.
ACAGGAAGATGCATCCTTTCACACCATCTGGGACAAACCACTGGGCCCAAAGGGGTGCTGGCTGTTCTGTTCTGCCGAGGGCCACGAGCCAAAAGGATGAGGAGGATTGATTCTCTGGAACTGCTGTTTTTTCCTGTCATAGAGAATCACAAATACAGAAGGTGAAACTGTCAGAAGATGTCTACAATGTCTGATTTTCCCTTCTTAAATATTAGGAAGATAAAACGGGGCGCTCAGTCCTCCAGATTGAGAGATCATGTTTTTACAAAGGGAGTGTCCGGTAGCTTTCACGTGGTTAGATGCAGAAATAAAACAAGACTTTCCTCCCAAGCCAACTTTCGAGGCTCATGGAGCAGCTGGGGGAGAGATCTGTTGATGAGCATTCGAGCAGATAATTCCCTACTGGCGCCAGTGACCAAGACCTTCCCCAAGTGCTAATAGGTAGCGCTTCGAAGAGTTCTTGTCTGGCCTCCTGCTGGGGCCATTCCTCAAATTGATGGGGGAGGGGTGGCGCTGAGGCACTCTGCTTTTAGCCTTTGCCCACGGCTAGCCCAAACTGGCAGTCTGGGCCCCTAGCTCCCTGCCCACTGGCATGTGAGAGCCAGGTGCCAGTTTTAGGTGCAGTTTGCTTGCTCAGGTGCACTGCTTGTTTTGCCTGACGGCTTGGACAGCTTGTTCCCACCTCAGCTCGCACCCTTGCCACTTGTAGAGCTAGCCTGGAGCTGACAGCTCAGTGCCTACTCTTAAGTCACGTCCACGAGAAAGCCTGTGCTCGCCTGCACCCTAGAGCGGGCTGTCTTGTGCGCGTTGAAACCTAGGCTCTTGGATAGCAAGTGGCAGAGATAAGATGGGGCAGAAAATTTGGCTTGACATCCAGGATTGGAGGCAACCAACACCTGTGGAGTTGATGCTCAGGCAGCCCCCGGTGACAATTTATTCAGGCTCCTTCAGGCCAAATTTTGTGCATTCCAGCAAAGAGCACACAGCTGTTAATTCTGAGGACCAGCTTTTGAACAGAATTAGCCTTTGGCAAAGAAAGTTAAGGATATGGTTTGGTGAATGGTAGGTGGAATGAAGAAGGAAGGAGGGTAATCTTTTCAGATAGAATGAACTAAGGGGAAAATTAAAAACAAGCAAATAGCATAAGTGAAGAAATTTCAGAGTTCTCTACTAGCCAGCCTGGTTCAAATAATGATTGTGTTTCTACCTACTGGTCAAGGTCACCTGTGTATTTTTCTGTGGAAGAATAATTACAGCAGTGAAAGAAAACAGTGAATTTCCTATCATGGGTGCATGTGCCTGAATTTTCCTCTTTTGGTTGGTGAGTTCACTATCAGTATTTCTGTTGGGATTTCTATAAGACAGTGACCATTAATCATTAGAATTCCACAGGTCCCCTCTCCTGGTGGTGATAAGAGTCTGCTGACCATGAAAAGAGCCAGACTGAGAGGCTCCTCATCCATGTGACTCATGGCATCATTTGTACTTTGCGTATGAGACACTTAAAGACCTTTCTTCCCCAGCAGGAACTAGCATCCTTGCAGGGAATTTTATAAGGAGGTGAGAATTTTTCGAAAAGGAAGGGCACTGCCACGTGAGTTCTAGACTGGCCAGGCTAAGATGTTAATGCAGAAGGTGAGGGAACCGAGTGCCTCCCAGATTCACTGGGACTACCACAGACAGAGGAATGGGCCAAGGGCAAGGGTGGTCTTCCCCTAGGAAGGCTGGATAAGGCAATGACATTCGTCAGTCTTATTCGTGCCCTGGTAGACTGTACCAGCCAAGCCAACCTGTGGCCAACCTTGGGTCAGCTTTATCGAAATTGTGCTTTGTAAAACTCGGTTGGTCTTGTAAATCAGGTTTTTGTTGTTTTCTCCAACATTTGCTGTATTATGCTCGTAAGAAAATGCCTCGCATGCTCTGCTGAGGTAAGGAGAGAGCTTATGTCCTTAGAATAGGCTGGAAGGTCAGTCCCCCAAAGACTGGTGCTGATAGTGGCAGTAGCAGAACCTGAAAGGGAGTGAGGGATAGGAGCAGCTTTGCTAGGGGGGTGGGTTCTGGGACTGCGATGAGCAGGATCTGCTGTAACCACCTTATGAGCCTGTCAGCCCATCGTTTGGTTGCAGGACCCCTCTACACCCCTAAAAATTACTGGAGAAACTAAAGAGGGCTTGTTTATGTGCCTTATTGATATTTATCATATTAGAAATTGAAACAAACTGAGATGTGTAAGAGAACCTTCCCTTAATTCAAAACAGTAATCCATTATACCCATCGTATGTTAATATAAATAACATTTTTATAAAACCAGTTGTAGTTCAGGTCTCCTGGGTGGCTCAGTCGGTTAAGTGTTGGACTCTTGATTGTGGTTTACGTTGTGTTCTCATGGTTTCGCGAGTTTGAGCCACATGGTGGGCTCTGTGCACTGAATGCGGGGAACCTGCTTGGGATTCTCCCTTTGTCCTCTCTCTGCCCCCTGAGCGATTCAAGGAAAGGACTTGTTAGCATAGTGCATAGTGACTCTCGTCCTACTCTGTCTCTCTCTAAATAAGTAAACTTAAAAAAAAAATTACATGTTCAAAAATAGAACTTTTAAAAAATTTTTATTTTAAATTTCAGTATAGTTAACGTACCATGTTTTTTTACTTTGGGACATACATTATAGTGATCCAACAATTTAACTATATTTTCAAAGTCAGAGAAATTTGGTGAGAAGAGTGGTAGTTTTACATTTTTGCCATTAAGAAATGTCTAGGTTAGGGGCGCCTGGGTGGCTCAGTCTGTTAAGCATCCGACTTTGGCTCGGGTCATGGTCTCACGGTCCGTGAGTTCAAGCCCCACGTCAGGCTCTGTGCTGACAGCTTGGAGCCTAGAGCCTGCTTCAGATTCTGTGTCTCCCTCTCTATCTGCCCCTCCCCTGTTCATGGTCTGTCTCTGTCTCAAAAATAAATAAACATTTAAAAAAATTAAAAAAAAAAAAAAAAAAAGAAATGTCCAGGTTAATAAGAAACTGCTGACGTAAAAAAAAACTGTTAAAATACACATTAAAAATTTACCAGTTTAACCATTTTTAAGTGCGTCAGCTGGATTGTCTTAACTACTTTAGCATTGGTTTGCAGTAAGTTGGAGAAAGTGTAGAAAGTCTGACTTCACGGAGATACCTAGTTGGGTAACAGAGGAAGGTTTTAATAGCCTTTTTAGGTAATTGTGGATATTTTTCTTTGACTCTGCACCAACACCCAGTAAGTGGTTGTTTCTTAAAGGTTAGTTACAAAATGGAATCTGAAATCCTATTGGTCAGTTTTTTGGTGTGCTCTTAAAACGTCATTTTTTTTTTTTCTTTTTTAAGTAGGCTCTACACCCAACGTGGGGCTTGACCTCACGACCCTGAGATTGAGAGTCACACGTTCTACTGACTGAGCTAGCCAGGTGCCCCGAGACCCCACTTATTTTGGAATGAATATTTACCCAGGCATGATTTTGTAACATAATGCATTGGTCATTTGGAAAATATTGGTTTCTTGAGTTACTCAGGTCTTCCAAATGTTGGCCTAGGCAAAGTCTTTAAATACGGGAAGGTGCTGACTTCCCAGTGTCACAGAGGAGCTTTCTAGTCCTCGTTTTCACTTGAAAGTTTGAATTTTGTCACCAGCAGCAAATACTGTCAGCTGTTTTCCTTGAAGCGACAGACTCATTTTGTTCATTTTTCAGGAACAGTCTGCTAGATACGCTAGTCTGAGTGACCACAGTTTGTAGGTCAAGTAGAAATGACGTTCCATCCAAAAAGCAGCCCAGGCAGCTGCAGGGTGCCCTTCTTGACGCCGTTGCACTTGTGTGTGCCGCGGCGGTGCTGTGGCCGCGCGTCCCGTTTTGTCAGTCCTGCAAGGTTGAGATTTAACACAATTCTGCATTTTTACTGCATCATCAAAGGACCTTCTTAGGTGAAACCGAGTATTTTTTCCCCCCTTGTTCGAGTGCGTGGTAGTGAAGAACACACTGGCACCATGCACGGTCTGGTACGGCTGCCTTGAGTCCCCACGGTTTCACCCACAATTGCTTTTGTGGCATTGGTGCCAGTGCCAACACTGAAAAAGGCAAATGAAGTACTGGTTTTGTTATGGGAACGGTTTTGACCCCACAGGTGCCCTGCAAAGGTTTCAGAGACCTCTGGGGGTGTGCAGAAACAGTTTGGGAACTGCTTCCCTAAGCTGTAAGATAGGAAACCTGAGGATTTTGTACGTGCTACCCAAACACGTGTTCTCATGCGTGTGCAACCACTCAGACTGGAGTTGTGGTAAATGTGGCACGTTTATTGTGAGAGGACCAAATGACTTTAGTTCATACCTTGATGTTTTTTCTCAAAAAAATCCTCTGTGACTCTGACACATTTTTGTTGCTGGCATTTTAGGGCTCACGATGAAGACCATCGGCTTTGTTTTTGGTCTTTCAACTTTTTTTGTGGGGCTTCCTTACCCTTTGGCAGTATAGTGTACTGGGTGATTGTGTAGATTTTGGTTTCTGACCTTTTTGCATTCAGTTCTCAGTTTTGTGATTTCTGAACTGAGGAACCTTGGGCAAGCTGTGTAGGGACTCCAATTTGCAGGAATGCTGCTACCTCTGTCGAAGGGTTATTGGGAGAATCAAAGGAGCTGATTCAAGGAAAGCACTTGTTAGCACAGTGACTCTCACACAATCACAACAACCGTTCAGGAAATAATAACCAACTCCTCTGCCTGCGTGAGTCACATTTTATACTGTACTCAAGGGTGTTTCTTTTTTCCTACACTCTGTTTGGTGCACATCTTGTATAATTTGGTACTGAAACCCAAAACACACGAGGGACTGGGATTGTGTCGGTTTCTTGAATTCAAAAGGGCAAGTGTCCAAAATACAAAACACTGATAGCTTGCCCTCGTTAAACTGTAGCTGCCAAGTTTGGCAACTTCGTTACTGAAAACCCCAGGGCGTTCAGGCGGTGTTGTTCTTGGGCTGCTTCTGGTCCCCAGAGTTTAGGGGTACTTAAGATGATGTGGCCCTTGATAGTTGAGGAATTATGGGGAAATCTTCAGCTGTGTGACTCTGGAGATACTGGCTGAAGTTTGAACTGGAGGTTATTCAGGTCTCCCATATTCTACTATAAACTCATGTAGTTATTCAGTAAATATCAATTGAGTTCCTGGACCAGGTTCTGCAGATAGAGCCCTCTGCTCTCTCCGGGCACACAGCCTAAGAGGGAAAGTAGACGTTAATCAAATTATCACCTGAGCAGATATACACTGGACTTACTTATCGAGTTACGAATGGGGCTGAGAAGTCCGGACACTTACATTTCCGTCGTGTGGGTGAGGGAGCCGAAGCACAGAGATGAAGTAATGTGGGGTAGCCACACAGCTAGAACGAGCTGCTAAGTGGTGGAGCCGGTGCTGTGACCCAAAGGGCTGTATCGAAAAACACTAGTGCCCACTTGGTAGGGTTGTGGTGAGCAGTGACGGACACGATGATGTTGAAAAAAGTACTTGGCACCTGGTGATGCTCAGCAGAGATTACATACGTTAGCTGGTGAAAGTGGGGGTAATTTTCTTAGCGGGAGCAACGGCAGAAAAACAACCGTACCTTTGTGTGGCCCTTCCCAGTTCCCGGTGTTCCCATGTACGTTGTTATCTTAACTGCCACGAAATCTTCATATCGTGGGAACTGCGTATGTTTACTGGTTTATATTTTATTTGCTTCCTTCTTTCCCATGATGGAGTTTTCAGACTGAGTTGGTTTCTTAACATCTTCCAAAGGTGACCAATGGCTTATTTCAAGAATCCCTATACATTTTTAGGTTGTAGCTTTTTTGATATATTTCACTCTGTTGCAGAGATCATTTTTGATGCTCAAATTGTCCCATCTTGGGCCCATGGGAGCCCTTTCAAGTTGCCTCTGAGTCCTTTTCATACGACCCAGTAGTCTTTGATAGGTTTCTTACACTTTTAGTAACATTTTTAAGGAGTAGAGAAATTATAGGTGCTGAAATCTCATTAATTCGTGTGTCTTACAGGTTTATTCTGACAGACTGAGCTAACGTTTTCCCTCTCCTTTTTTGAAAAGAAAATTAATAGTATATATGTGTTTATATGAAGAAACAGCACTGAAGAAGAAATGGTTCGTGCTGCCTCAAGCTCTTTGGAAGCTTTAATTTGCATTCTCACAATTGAGAATTATACACCAATGCAGCATTTCTTTGTACTATATCCTCCCACTACATGCCTGTCGAGGATCAGGTGCCTGTGAATGTGGATAAGTAGAGATCAAGGAATCCTAAACCAAAAGGTAGACTGTTTGCAAACTGAAGAGTGCCCCCAGCCCAGCAAGCTCCAGCCCCCAGCACAGCTGTGGAAGGTTCCAGAAGGCCCAACTCTAGGCATTCCCTTCATGGGAACCTTGTTCTTTTAAAAAACGTTTTTTAAAATGTTTATTTATTTTTGACAGAAAGAGAGCACAAGTAGGGGAGGGCAGAGAGAGAGGGAGACACAGAATCCAAAGCAGGTTCTGGGCTCTGAGCTGTCCACACAGAGCCTGATGAGGGGCTTGAACTCATGAACCATGAGCTCATGACCTGAGTCAAAGTCCAACACTTAACCACCTGAGCCACCCAGGCGCCCCGGAACCTTGTTCTGAATAGTGCTTCCTGGAATTACTGCCCTGCCATTCCCCTATCTTGCATTATGTGTATTTGACTGACTGACTTACTTACTCACTTATTTATTTATTTATTTATTTATTTATTTATTTATTTATTTATGATCTGTTTTCATCCCACTAGAATGTGTTGAGAGCAGGATTTTCCCCATGTTTTATTTTTTTTTCTTTAAAAAATTTTTTTTGTAAACGTTTATTTATTTTTGAGAGACAGAGAGAGAGTGCAAGGGGATGGTGCAGAAAGAGAGGGAGACACAGAATCTGAAGCAAGCTCCAGGCTCTGAGCTGTCAGCACAGAGCCTGACGCGGGGGTCAAACTCGTGAACCGTGAGATGTTTTCTTTTCTACTGTATTCCTAGCCCTGGGAACATAGCCTGGCGTATAGTAGATGCGCAATAATATTTGTTATTGACTGACAATGAATGAATGAATGAATGAATGAATGAATGAATGAATGAAAACTACAACTACTTACGCTCTGCATGTGGGCACTCTCTTGTGTGCGAAACCCCAGACATCCACACAGAACAGACCAGAATGTAGAGGGAAGGCAGTGACTGCTTTTTAAGGAATGGTTGAGTGGTTTATGAAATAGAGGCACAGGTAGAGTCTTGAAAGGACCTAGGCAAGGAGACAGAGGGAGAGCTGCCCATGCACAGGGCAGGGCCTGGGAATGTGACCCAGGGTGCTGGGAGAGCAGACAGTCTCAGGACTGAGGGCTCCAGGGTGCTGGCAGCAAGGCTGCTGGGTAGGGCAGCTGGGCCGTAGGGCAGGAACTCAGGTCACTGAAACCCCAGTGTTTATTTAGGGCCCAGGAAATGTGGGGTTGAATGGCTTAGTTTAGGCAATCATTTTTAAGCTTTTTAAAATGGAGATTTCAAGAAGTGTATTTATCTTTAATAATACTGTAGCTGTTTATAATTCTTATTTGATTATCATGTATGCACATGAAAAACCACCATATCCTTCTTTTGGCAAAGCTCCAGGACAGTCTTTGTGCATAATTTCCAGGATTTTTATGTAATGCTATTAAATTCATTTTTTTTCCTTCCACAGAAAAATGTGCTACTGAAAGCAGCTTTTGAATCATTTTATATTCATGTTTGAATTGTTTGGGAAATATTAACTTCAGCTTTTTGCCACTTAGTTTGTAGAGAGGAAGAAAACCCATATGCATGTGATTTATTTTCTTGTATATGGATATTAAAATACAATAAACCATTAAGGCTTTGACATTTTAAGTAAAATAGTCTATTGCTCTTTGGTTCAGTGAGTTTTACCCTATTGAGTGTTAACATTCAAAGTGTGGATTGCATTGTATTCTGTAATTTCATACTAAGTTCTTTTCCCCATGAGAAAATGCTTCTTATGGTCATTAATGTTAATTTTTGTTTTGTGAATGAGCTGTCTAAAATTGGGGGGAATTAACTTTTCGTCTTAAGATATTTTTCTCCACTAACTAAATACTTTCTTGTTCTGTTTCCTCATATTTGTCAAACATGAAATTTGAACTAGAACCCCACCATTCGCTCAGAGAACCTCAGCTTCTCACATGATTGGGAAATAGTACTCATTCTTAATTCGAAGACGTTTCTTCTTCATCCATTTGTTGAAACTGTGAGCCCTCATTTAGACAAATCTAGCATACGGAAACTCAGATTTACAGAACCGCTAAATTGCAGGGCAGGTGTGAGAGTCTAGAGGATTCTTTACTTGCTTTACATATAAAGTTGAGTTACAGGAGTATAATTTACGTGTGGTTTTTTTGAATCACATTACTTATATAACAAACGGAAAGCAGAATATCATCATTAGAGGAACCCCACTTGATTGTGAAAATTTGACAAACCCTTTTGAAATGGCTTGGAGAAAATGTGCAGTTATTAAATTTTTGAAAAATATGCTTTAATTCCTGTTTGAACATTATTTTGGAGAGAGATTGGAAGGTTAGTTGCCAATAAAATTAACTTCAGTGTTTTGGCAAGTTTTTCCACTAGTAGAACAGCACAAATATCGAATTTAATAATGCTCTTACTGATTATTCCGTTAATAAAAGACTCACTTGCTCCTGATGGTGAGTTCCTTGACCTGCTGACTGTTTATTTAGTGCGCCAGAATCCTATATATTTACTGCTTGTATAGCATGAGTCTAGTAGTCCAAAAATTAATGTACCTAGAAAATGTCTACCTTAGACCTTGTAATTAGAAATTAGAAGCCACCAGTGATAAAAGAAAACCCCTCGATTTAATTATAAGGGATTTATAAAAGATTTTGAATGGTTTTCTTATCCTTTCTTAAGAATAGCAAAGCAGCTCACGGAAAGTAATATAATATTTGCTGTGATGTCTGTGGCTGGTGAAACAAACTGGAAAAGGAAAAACACTCTACTTTGTCCTGACAGACAGTGTTGTCCTTGGGTACATATGTCATCCGACCTGAGAGAGAATTTCACCCCAACAAAGACCCACCTTGTGAAACTGTAGCTTCTCTTAGAGAAAGTGTTATTCACAGCCTGTTGGAGTCACATGTTTTCTAGGACTGAAGTGACTGACTCAGTGTGTAAGTAACTGCAGAAGGTCAGAACTCTTACAACGGCCATACAAACAGAAAATTTCTTTTTTTTGTCTCTGACATACATTTCCCAGCCGGAATAACTTCATTAACTCTGTGTTCCTTCTGGCTCTTCAAAGACAACTGTGATCAGGAGCACTTTCAGAGCCGATGATTCTAAGATACCAACTTTGTCCCTCTGCCATTTGAAGTTCACATGGAAATGTTTGCTTTAATGGCCCCAGTCATGATGTTACTTTATTTAGTTGCTATTAAATTTCCAATTCCATACACTCCCCTGGAGGTATTCCAGTTTGCACTAAGGTTTCTGTTTCTTTCGGCAGCATTGCAGCGGTGTGTGGAACTTTCCTAAACGAGGAATGTGAACCAGAGTGGATGATTTTAAGTTTTTCTATTCTTTTTTTAATAACAGCTTTTTTTTTTCTTGAGATATAATTCACATACCATACAATTTATTCGTTTAAAGCCTATAATTCGGTGATCCTTAGTATATTCACAGATCTATGCATTAATACAATCAACTTGAAAACATTTTTACCTGAAAAGAAACCCTATGCTCTTCAGCATTCACTCCCCACTTCCACTAAACCCCCCTGGCCGCCAGTCTCCTCCCTCCTGTGTCTGTAGATTGGCGCATTGTGTGCATACCGTGTGAATGAATGCTACAATCTGCAGCCCTGTAGCAGGTGTGAGTGTTTGTCAGCATTTTCATGGTCCTGGAATATTCTACCGTGTGGATAGACCATATTGTATTTGTCCGTTCGCCAGTTGATAGAAAAACTCTTCTGTTTTGAAACTGATAGGCTGATTGTTTGAAAATGAGTCGAGAGGATTAAAAAAAAAAATCTCTTATTATTTAATAACATACCTTGACCAAATTAAGTCTTTCTATTTTCACTGATGTTTGTAAGTTTTCCTGGAAGGCATAATTAGATGAGATTGGATGCTGAATTGTAATTTAATATAAATGTTTCACACAGTTAGGTTTGTTTTAAAACAGCTATCCTCCTTTCTAAGCTTGATCCAGGCTGATAAAATATTAAATTCTCTGATCCTTTCCTTTCCTCCTATCCAGATCCCTAGCGGACAGCTTTAGGGGAAGCATATGGTTGAATATGAAACCAGCCTCGTTGGGCATGTTGTTAGATATAGGTATCAGAGCAAGTCTTTCTGGATGGTCAGGTTTTTCCGAAGAGCTGAGGATTTTCTCCTTTGGTCAGTCAGACTTCTCCTCTTTAAACCTGATTGAACATTTGGTTTTACATTTCTGAAATGTATAAAAATACTTTCTTACCTTGATAAAAATGAAATATGTCAAATAAAACTTAATTTTCTTGATGACTTATTTTTATTACCTGTTATTCAGCTTTTAGTGATATAGCAATTTCCCTATAAAAATAGGGATTTTTGCTTTATTTTAGATAAACTGAGATTGCTCTATTTTTCTAGTTCTTATGTTTTAAAATAATTTTTTTGCTTGCTTCCTTACTGTCAGTAGCCATTAGTGTAGTATGCCTTTCGGTCACAGCTTTGCTTCCGTTTTTTACTTTATTACATAAACCCAAATAACCAAGCTTATTAACCCCACAGATACAGTTTGATTAAAAGGACTAAGGATTAGGTCTCCGTGAAATTTTTTGGTTGTCAGCTATATATTCTGAATAAGTTGCTAGGTAGTGAATTCAGGATAAGTAAGATGTTATGACAGTTATTTTTAGCACATTTCTTAAAGGGGAGGAGAAAGGGAGATTTGAATCAAATTTGCGTCTTTGTAAACAGAGCATGTTTTCCACAAGACCCAAGTATTTCTTTTGAGCATGTGGAAATAGAAAATGGGAATTACGGTAAGAGTGACTGTATAGAGATTTTTGTGTGTTTTTTAATATACCTGCCAAGGAAGAATAGGCTACATTTCTTCATCTTTTGTTTAAGCTGAAGGCATGCATAGATTTTCATCTCAGGAATTTTAGTAGTCTGGCACTGAGCAATGCTAGCTACTTGTTGTTTTTTATTCTGGGGAGATTTGTTCTTCCTGAAGGGGCTGGCCAGGTGCCACACTGCCCAGTGGGTACTCAGCCGGGTCTGTGCTCTGCTCCCCACTGCACAGGTTATGTGGACACATCTGCCAACTAATTGGCCTTGCAGTTTGGTAAGGCTGTTCTTTTAGATTAAAAATTAAAGTGGTTTCGTTTCTTAGGAATATGTATTGTCAGCTCTTAATTTAAAAAAAAATTTTTTTTAATGTTTATTTTTGAGAGAGAGTGAGAGAGACAGAGTGTGAGCAGGGGAGGGGCAGAGAGAGAGGGAGACACAGAATTCGAAGCAGGCTCCAGGCTCTGAGCTGTCAGCACAGAGCCTGATGCGGGGCTCGAACCCGTGAACCGCGAGATCATGACCTGAGCTGAAGTCTGACGCTTAACTGACTGAGTCACCCGGGTGCCCCTGATTTTTAAAGTAATTAATATGTAGTTACTTAATAAATGGCAGCCTGAGTATCGGTTTTCTCTTGGGGGGATCAAGTTGCCTAATCTGAAGAGTTTCAGTTAAATGAGGGGATTAAATGAGATAATGCATGTAAGAGCACTTGGCACATGCTAGGTGTTTAGCAAATGTTGGCTTTTGCCCTACTTCCTCCCAAACATGTTGTTATTACTTTTTTTTTTTTTTAGAGAGAATGCGTGAGTGAGAGAGAACAAGTGGGGGAGGGGCACAGAGAGAGGGGGAAGGAGGATCTCCTGTGGGCTGTCTGCTGTCAGCACAGAGCCCAGTGCAGGCTCAAACTCACGAACAATGAGATCACGACCTGAGCCGAAGTTGGATGCTTAACCGAGCCACCCAGGCACCTCCCAAATGTGTCTTCATCAGCACTGAAACCCATGTAATCAGTGTTCTCCCATAATCAGGTGTGAGAAGTGGGAGCACAGTGGGAGCACGAGCCCTATAATGACGAAACTGCATACCTAGCATGTGCTAGCAGCAGGAGCTCAGAGGCCCCCACTGTGATTCCAGGAAGAAGTCAGATGCAGACTTCCCTCATATCTAGAGAGAACTCATTTTTGTCACTCACCTGTGCTTTATATGTATTTCTTGGAGCCCCGATCTTAGCCTCTCCCAGGCCATGGGTGTGAAGCACAGTGTGATCACAGTAAGGGAGACCATAAAAATGAGTAGACAAGAAGCCGGACGGTGTCCTGTAGTGGTGGGGCAGCGCAGAAAAGTAAAGTGAGGTGAGGATATGGCCACTGATACTAGTGATTTTGTATTGAGGGGCAAAGGTGCATTCATCTTTCTGAGTAGATGTTGAGAGATTCAAGACCATGAATGCAATACTTGAATTCCCTCTTTCCACCTTTTGTTGATAAAGGAAAATGTTTTTTCACACGTCAAGTATTCAGTTCACGGGGAATCAGGAGCTGCTGGTTCAGTGCCTGAACTCTGGGGGTGGGGGCCACATTTCTTATGTTAGTCTTTGTCAGATTGTCTGAAAAATCCTTGGGTGGGGGACTTGGGATTTATCTAAACCTAACCTGCCTCCCAGTCTAAACTGCAGGCCTGGTAGTGCTGTCTTGATTTATTTCATAAACTTCCTCTGACACTGGCCTACGATGGGCTTCTTGTGCCGTATCTAGAACTTTGTAAAGTCTCACCCCTCCCCTTGTTTTTATCCTGCAGTTTCCTGATGCTCTGTTCACTTTTTAAAATTGATGTGAAATTTATATAACATAAAATTAACAAAATTAACCATCTTAATAATTCAGTGGCATTTAGTACATTCACAGTGATGCACAACCATCACATTTTTAGCACCCAAAAAGAAAGCCCTGTGTCCATGAGCAGTCATTGACCATCCCTGCCTCCTCCCAGCACCTGACAATCACTAATCTCTCTGTCTCTATGCATTGGCCTGTGCTGGGTATCTTATATGAGTGATTCATACAATATGTGACCTTTTGTATCTGGCTTCTTTCACTTAGCATGTTTTCAGGTTTCCTCCATGTTGCAGCATATATTGGAGCTTCATTCTTTTATGGCTGAAAAAGATTCTGTTGTATGGATAGACCACATTTTGTTTATCTGTTCATCGGGTGATAGACATTTGGGCCGATTCTACCTTTCGACTATTGAGAGTCGTGCTACTGTGAACATTCATGTACACATTTTTTTTTTTTTTTTTGCTACATGTTTTTAATTCTTTTGGGCATTTGTCTAGGAGTGGAGGTGGGCCATGTGATAACTATGTGTTTAACTTTTTGACAAAACCTGTACCACTTTTTAAAATGAGAAACTCCTCAGAAGGACCCTGTAAAAAGTTACATCTACCAGTCAGATGTTTCCAAAAGCATTTTCCAAGTTCTGAAAGGCTCTCTTCATAGAGTCAAGCTGGTAATAGGTAATACTATGCATTATATATCTTGCTTGAAATAATGACTTTGTTCACTGTAATTTACAATGGTATTGTGATCAAGATAAAATTATAATGTAGATAGGACATGTTTAGAGACCTTTTCTTTCTGATAAACATATGGATTTTGGCTGTCCCCTTCAGGCTGGTGTTGGACTTGGCAACTTTGGAATTGTGTGTTAGATAAATAGTTGGTATCTAGGGCAAGCTTAAAAAAATTTTTTACTATTTAAATATTGACCAAAAAAAAAAACAAAAAAAAAAACCCACAACCCCAAACAGCTCTAGGAACTTTCTTGTTCAAGTGAATTTCAAACTGTCTAAATACAGCATGGTAAAATTAGTCTTCCCCTCTGGTTTCTGTGGGGTCAAGTGAGCCCATGAGCCCCTTGTGCCCGTCTGGGACACACTCCGCTTGTTAGCTATCCTTAGAACATGGGGATGTGGGATAGTGTCCACAGCCAGTAGTGTTCCCACAATGCGTCCTTAATATAGAACATTTTTCTAAAAAAACATTGGCCACTGAAAGAGCTCAACTCCCAAACATGGTCATCGGTTCATAGTTCATTTTTATTTGTTTTTATGTAGTTAAAACAAGAAAGAGTATGTAAACTTGTCAGTGTCACCAAGTGTCAGTACTTTTTAGGGAAGAAGAGAAGAAAAGTGAGTTTCTAGTCAGAAAAACAGTATTCCTCCTTTAGGGCAGAGGAAGTGGTCCAACCACAGAGGGACATGAGGGAAGAAGAGGAGAAAAGTGAGTTTTTGAGTACCTACTGAAGATTAAGGATATGAGGACAAACAAACTGTAATCCTTGTCTCCAAAACCTCCCAGACTACCCCTGTGTGCTGGTGGGAATGTTGAGTGACTACAGGCTGTGGGAAAGAGCTTGGTGGCTCCTTGAAACATTAAACACAAAGTTCCCAGGTGACCTAGCAGTCCCCTTCCAGGTGTACACCCAGAAGAATGGAAAACATAGGTCCGCACAAAAACCTGTGCGTGAGTGTTCACAGCAGCGTTACTCGTAATGGCCATAAGGTGGAGACGACCCAAATGTCCATCCTGTGCTGAACAGATCAATAGATCAAAATGTGGTCTCTCCATACAGAGGAATATTGTTGAGCCTTAGAAAGGAAGGAAGTACTGATTCATGCCACAACCTGGGTGAACCTTGAAAACTTAATGCTAAGCGCAAGAAGCCAGTCACAAAAGGCCACGTGTTAAATGATTCCGTGTCAAGTGTCCAGAACAGGTAAATTCATAGCAACAGAAGGTAAATGAGGGTTGCCTAGGGCTGGGGAGATGGAGAGAAAATGGAGAGTGAGTGCTAATGGATGTGGGGTTTCTTATTTGAGGCAATGAAAATGCTCTGAAATTGATTGTGGTGATGTTGCACAACTCTGTGTATTTCCTAGGAAATCACTGAATTGTATACTATAAATGGATGAATTTATGGTTTATGGTATGTGAGTTGTAGCTCAGTGTGCTTTGGTATGTATTTGGAGGACTGATTCGTGCTAATTATGGGACTGATGTATAAACTAGGTGCCAGTGTGTCAGTTGACTTTTGGGGAGATGGTGTGCTTTTCCAGTGGCTAGAATATTCATATCTACTGCCTAGGGCACTTCCTCCATGATATCAAAATATCTGGGAAGGCCTAATGAGTAGTTACAAGATTGCCTAAGTGGAGGAGTATTGGAGCACAGGATCTTAGCGCGTCGTATTTTATTTAGCCATGGGGAAATCACAGAGAGTACATCTTACCAGGGACTGGAGCACTTAGGTCCTCCAGATTGAGTGCCTTCCCTGAATTGTGTGAGTACTGCCAGAGCTCTTACCGCGTGCTTTCCTTGAAGAAGGTGAGTTGTTACCAGACAAGTAAGTATACAAAAGAAAACCTCAGCATAAAATAGAAAACTCCCTGTTTTACAAGGGGTGCAAATATATGTAGAAATGCTTACAAATGAAGTCAAGATGATTTCAGAGTAAGAGTGTGAGAATTAATGAAGACCAAAGAAACAAACAAAGAAATTTATTATCTCGACAAGAAGTATTGCAGTTCCAGGGGTGATTAAGTCAGTATTTTGATGATATTTTCAAGGACCCCAGTACTTTCTGTCTTTGTTCTCTGCCATTCTTGCTATGTGGGGGATGTCTTCCCTCATGGCATAAGGTGGCTGCTGCCGTTCCAGGTTACACAGTGACGTCTAGTGAAGAAGAGGGCATTTTCCTCTTATGCGTCTTATTTTATGTGCCATGTCCTCACCAGTCTCTGGCAAGGGGAGTGAGGTCCCATCGGCCTGGACTTACCCAGCTCCATCCACTGGGGCCATGCGCATGGCAAGGGGGTTTCGTTCCTAAATAGGTGGAAGGAGGATTCCCCCAGAGAGAATCAGGTTCTGCTACAGAAAGGATGGGTGGTGGGGGCATGGGCGTGAAGAAGGGAAATGGTATTAGGGATGCAAAGCATTAAAACTGTGACTTTAGTTAAAACATGCAGTATTTTTATTTTTATTTTTTTTATTTTTATTTTTTTTTATTTTTTTTTTTTTATTTATTTTTGGGACAGAGAGAGACAGAGCATGAACAGGGGAGGGTCAGAGAGAGGGAGACACAGAATCGGAAACAGGCTCCAGGCTCCGAGCCATCAGCCCAGAGCCTGACGCGGGGCTCGAACTCACGGACCGCGAGATCGTGACCTGGCTGAAGTCGGACGCTTAACCGACTGCGCCACCCAGGCGCCCCCATGCAGTATTTTTAAAATGAAAATTTATGTGCTTGTTCTTAAGGGGAAACTTGTGAAAATGGATCTTGCAACCCAGTCAACTTTTGTATTTCTCTTCCCAGTTCTCTAAGATGGACCCAGTCCCTTATACCTTGCATAGCAGTTCTTTCCCCCTAGAATCCACACGCCATCCAGTTGAGTTTGCTCAGCAGTGCTTCTCTGCAGCCCTTCGCTCTCCTTAGCCTCCAGAGTGACATGACTCGTGCCCTTTCCACTGTTCCATTAGCTCTTACCTACCTACCCCTGCAGACACAGCTGATCTCCTCCCCCACTGGACTGGGGGCTCACTGCAGGTGCTCTCATGTCGACCTCATGGGTGTGAACACGCAAAAGGGAGACATTTAGACTTGATGTGTTGGGAGGTAAAGCACTCTTGAGGGTTTTTGAGTGGTGCTCTGAATGTCAAGATGAATATGGTTGTAACAGGTTTGGAAGATTTATTTCTTAATATCACCTGTTAAGTGTCTTAGATTTTACTTCTGTGTCTTTTTAAAAACACTTACATTAAACATATTTCTTAAACTTAGGTCTGGAGCTCTGAAAAGTGTTGGCCGTCCTGCAGGGATGATGATTGTCTAGAGCAAAAGCCACTCTTCCAGAGCTGGGGAGTGTCCCCAGTTCTATGGACAGCTGGAGGTGGGGGCAGAGATGGTTTCATGGTCTGGCGTGCTCCGTTTACAACATTTTCTTTAATGTTAAATGAATAGAGCCCTCAAAAATAGTCTGTAATTATTGGTCCTAATTTGTATTCCATGAGAGAAAATATGCGAAGTGCCAGTGGTTCCTGGAATATAAACATGCAGTGAAAGTATTTTCTCTTCTCAAGTCTCCTGTCCCTACCCTAGGCTGTTCCATCGACATACATTAGTGCGCCTGTCTTCCTTCTCCATAAAGCACAGGCCTATAAATATTTCTCAGTTTAAAAATAACATTTTCCCTACCATGAGTCAAGGTTCATTTCTCGTCTATCTAATTTTAGTTCCTTGTTTTTATGCACTTGAAATGTTTTCCTTAACCAGAAAATAGAGAAGAGCACACACACAGAGATGAACTAAACTTTTTACTGCATTTCCCTGTAGTATAGACATTTCTCCCCCCCCCCCCCTTTTTTTTTTTTTGGTAGAACAGTTTTATTGAAAAACAAAATTGTAAACAGGAGTTTAGAGAGGATAGGAGGGGAACAGAGTGCTTTCTGTGGGCCATTTGTTTCTACGTGGAATGTTTTTGGGCAGTAGTGTTAGAGACCTATAGAATGCTGAGTGGTTCTGGAAAGTGTTTTTTTTTTTTTTTATCACCTCTGTTAAACTAATTTTATATGAAAAAGTAATGAAAAGGAAACATGAGTAATTAAGGCTGATGCCTTAATTGACCTTTCTTTTTAGGACTGTAACTTCATATTCCTAGGGACAGACAGTAATTTTTTCTTGGTTAGAACTGATGTCAGTCAAGTTGTGTTTTCATGTTCTGTTGCTGTTTTCTGTTGATTTTCTGTGCATCCATATATTTCACGTATTTTTATCTGTATGGAGAATGTAATACTTCTTGGAGCGAATGACAATACTTTGTTTAACCATTTCCTGTCTGAGCTTTCAGACTGTTTCGGGATTCCCTCCCCTTGTAAATATTGCAGCCTTAAGGAATGTGTGCCTTTAGAAGACTTACATTTAGACAGCTGACAAGATGGGTAGACACCTTATTTTTATTTTTTATTACAAGAGTGAAATATGTTTGTGATCTCACCTTCAGAAAAGATAGGCCAGCAAAAAGAAGATAAAAAAAACCTCTTTCCACCCAGAGATAGCCACTGGGACATTTAGATTCAAGGCTGTTAGACTTTTTCAATGCACACATATAGGTCAGTAATGATCTCTTAACAGAATGGTGTCCCATTAAACAAACCATTTTACAATCTCCTTTTTCACCTAATAGATCACGAACATATATATATCTGTATATACATCTATATCATCATTTTATTTTTTTTATTTTATTTTATTTTTCAACGTTTTTTTATTTATTTTTGGGACAGAGAGAGACAGAGCATGAACGGGGGAGGGGCAGAGAGAGAGGGAGACACAGAATCGGAAACAGGCTCCAGGCTCCGAGCCATCAGCCCAGAGCCTGACGCGGGGCTCGAACTCACGGACCGCGAGATCATGACCTGGCTGAAGTCGGACGCTTAACCGACTGCGCCACCCAGGCGCCCCTATATCATCATTTTAAATGATTGTAATATTTTGTTATTGGGGTATACTATAACTTATTTGGGACATGTCCCTTGTTGGAAATTTAGGTTGTTTCCGGTTTTGTATTACTATATATCATGAGACTGAGATGTACATTTTCCAGACACCCCTCATATTGGGATGCATCAGACAATTTAAGGTCATAGTTCCATTGGCAGTACTTCCTTTCATTTTCTGATAGAACAAAAAGCAGTGACGCTTCTTACAAGCAGCATCTCAGATTGGATGAAATATAGTACTGTAAATTATGACGATGTGACAGACATTCTTATTGGTAACTGTCTTTGCTCACATGAATTACTAGTGAGGCCAAACCCTGTTTTCATATGTGTATTGTCATTGTTTCTTCTTTTAGTAGTTACCTGTGAATGGAGCTATTTGTCTTTTCTTTATTAATTTGAAAAGTTAAATTTTGTCTTTCTGTTTTTATATATTTATTTTTCCAGACCAAAGTTTGACTTGCTGTTTTCTCACAAATGCCCTTCGGCGTTTTGATTCAGTTTCTTTTAGGTTACAGATTACTTTGACATCTGTACAGTTTTGGGTCTTCTCATCCAGCAAGCCGGTAGATCTTCATTTATACAGGTCCCTCTTCTGTAGCTCAGTAAAGTTTTGTAGACATTTCATGAGGCCTTACATATTTCTTAAATTTATTCTTAAGTTTTACTGGTTTTCATTGCTACTGTGAAGGGGATCTTGTCTCATCTTATTTTGTAGCAGTTACTGTTGGTGTGTGGGAAAGTTGCCCATTTTTATGATTTGCGTGATGATAGAACCCCACCCATTTTAAGAGCGTGCTTCAGTGAATTTAACAGATGTTTGCAATCGCCTGATCACTACCACCCTTGACAGATGGTGCACTGTCATTACTCCAGAGGTTCCCTCGCGCCCCAGCGCAGACAGTCCCGTTCCCATTCCCAGCTTGTGCTGACCACTGATTTACTTTCTGTCCCTATAGTACTGCCCTTTTCAGAATGTCCTAGAGATCACACAGCATGTGGTCTTTTTGGTGGCTTGTTTCTTTCCCTTGGAATGAATGCTTTTGAGATGCATCCATGTTGTTGTACCTGTCAGTGGCTTGTTCGTTTATTGCTAAATAGTATTATTCCTTTGTGTGGACATCTCACCGTAAAAAAAAAAAAAAAAAAAAAAAAAATCCTCTCATCAGGCAGTGGATGTTTGGGTTGTTTCCAGTTCTTGACTATTATGAATACAGCTGCTATGAACATTCACAAAGTCTTTTGTGGACATATATTTTCATTTCTCCTGGTAAAATACAGAGGAGTTGAATTACTGGGTGTATGGTGTGTTTAACTTTGTATGAAATTAGAAAGCTGAAAATGTTCTTTTTCTGTGTGACTGGCCACTTTATTGAATGTTTTTTGGTTCTGATTTTTAAGTCAGCTAGTCTTAGATTTTTTTTTGGATAGAAAATCATATAAATTTAAAATCCTTTCCTTTTCAAAAGTCTTTTTAAAAAAAGTTTATTTAGAGCAGGGGAGGGGGGGAGAGAGAGAGAGAGAGAGAGAGAGAGAGAGAGAGAGAGAGAGAAAATCCCAAGCAGGCTCCACGCTGACAGTGTGGAGTCTGATGTGAGGGTCAGACCCAGGAACAATGAGATCATGACCTGAGCAGAAACCAAGAACCGGATGCCTAACCGACTGAGCCACCCAGGCGCCCCTCCTTTTTCAGTTTTTGTATCTCATTTCTCACTAAACTGAAATGTAAAGGCCAAAAATAGCATTACAGTAACTATGATTGTGGGGTGTGTGTGTGTGTATTTTCTCTCCCTAAGAAAGGTGATAAAGTGCAGGAAATAATCATAATGAAGGAAATGATGTCCTATTTCTTAAGTCCTCATTGCTGCTAAACGGTCATTTAATTCCTAAAGGAGTTTGGGGAAGGTGTTTGATCTCTCCTAAGCCAAAAGACCTCATAAGCAGACCAGAGACAAAAACTACCCTTGAGAATGTTTTCTCCCCTGTACTCAGGTGGCATTAGGAATTGTGTTTGGTGCTGTTTTTCTAGAACAGAATGAGTCTGTGTTACTCTGTTCATTTGTGATCTTGGGCCATTTCCGATGTGAGTGAGTTTGAACAAAAGTGTAACTCCCCTGAATAAGTTGTAACTTTTGGCCCCATTTTATACCCCGTAATCCAATTGAAATCCACTTGTCCGTGTGTTGGCCATGGAAAGCATATATAGAAAGCAGACTGATTTTTTAAAATACATTTTTAACGTTTATTTATTTTTCAGAGAGAGAAAAACAGAGTGCGAGTGGGAGAGGGGGAGAGAGAGGGCTTCAAGAATCTGAAGCAGGCTCCAGGTTCTGAGCTGTCATCACAGAGCCCGATGTGGGGCTCGAACTCACAAACCATGAGATCATGACCTGAGCTGAAATCGGAGACTTAACCGACTGGGCCACCCAGGTGCCTTGAAAGCAGACTGGTTCTTAATTATCGCTGTCCTTTGGATCTTTTGGGGGTATTCCTGCCAGATGTCTCTTTGGTTTGTCAGTGCATCTATAGTAATCACGTGAATTGAGGGCCCGTGGTGACTGTGGCTGCTGACTGGGTGCGCCTCTCATTGTTTGGTAACCAATACGGGTATTTTCTTCATAAATCCCAGGGTGCCTCACCTCTTGCCAGTTATCACAATACCACTTGAGCCCCAGAGGTGAAAGCTGGAACATTTCTCATGTGCGGGAGGTGTCACTCACCCTCTGTGTGACCCGACAGATGATGTCAACCAACAGAATGGGAGGTGGACGGTGGGAGCTCTTGTCCTTTGAACAGAGAAGATGCAAAGTCTACATCTCTTGTTCCATTGAATTTTTAAGTGGAAGGGTTTATAGATTTGCCACCATAAATCGTGGGTTTGACTTCTCAGTTTCTCTTCGTGGCTCTGATTAGCTTTTCTAGCAGAGATATAGATGAACAACCAAGCATGAACCTAAGGGACTGGGCTCTGATTCTGTTGTACATTTGATTTGTCATCAATTACTGCTTTTCTGCCTTCTTTTTCTCCTCACTAACTGGGTATCTGTCACTTAAATGCATTTCAAAATGACGGGACTGAGCCAACCTTTCCAGACTCTAGAGTTGGTTACTTGCTCTAAAAACCCTGACTACATTTCTCCTGAATAGGGCAGGCTCTCATATTTGCCAGGTATTTATGTGCATTGAGCCCCTGCTCACCTTCTAAGAACCAGCTCTAGTATCTTCTCCTTTGTGAAACCTTTCCTCAGCCCCCAGACAGAGTGCAGGATTCCTACCTCTGTGTTTGCACAGAACGAATTCTAAACCTCTATTCAGGTCCTGTTGCCTGGTCTTTCCTCTTAACTGGACTGTAAGCTATGGGGACACAGTCGACGATGTTTTAGTGTCACCAGCATATGGTGCTCAGCAGGTACTCAGCACTTAGGTGTTCCTGGAGTTGATACTTCTGGCAGAATAAATTGTAAGTACATCCAGTTTTCCCTTATCACTTCTATCATACATTGATAATCCTCGGGGGCTTAAAATATTAATTTAGGGATTAAAAGAAGGGGGTAAAAAGTATTAACAGTACTCAAAATATTATCACTTTTTGGTTTTTTTTTGAAGTACATAAATAATAAGTGCCTGTGTTACATGCTTCTCAGTATTGGCAGTGAGATCTCTAGCCCATTTTGTCGATATACTACATAGAGTAGCTTTTTTTTTTTTTTTTAATTTTAGAGAGGGAGAGAGAGAGACGTAAGCAGGGGAGAGGGGTAGAGGGAGACAGATAAAATCTGAAGCAGGCTCCACACTGAGCACAGAGCCTGACACAGGCCTCAATCCCATGACGCTGGAATCATGACCTGAACTGAAATCAAGAGTCAGATGCTCAACTGACTGAGCCACCCAAGTGCCCCATAAAGTAACTTTTAAAAATAATGGTTTTGTTTAATTTTTGTTAGTTTCAAAAAAAGAAACCTTTTAGAGTTTTCATACAAAGAAATATTTCGTTTCTCTTTCCTCTGTCATTTTTAAATCTTCATCTTTATAGACAGTCTGCTGCTACATTTTCTTCTCGTGCTGGACAAGAGGGAGGGTGCAGGAGGCTGGGGATCAGTGTCCACTCCTGGTGGGGAGGGCACTTTCCTCCGTGTCTGGGACATGAGTTGTCCAGCAACCAGTGAAGGTCTGACGACAATTACCCACGTGTGCCTGCGTTGACTGGTCTCTTCCTAATCTTATGTCTTGTTTGTTCAGCTGACAGCTGGGCACTCCATTAGGATGACCAGTGCACCAGACGCATTGTGTTTGGCAAAGTGCTAACCACACAGACATTACTGATGCCAATATCAGGGCAAAGAATCCTGTAAGACCCCTACCCTGTTTTATCAAGAGCTGGTTCTTAAAGTGCATTTGCGACTCAGTTCATAAACTCTTCAAGTACAAAAACCTGTTGGCTTTAGTTGAGTGGATATAGGGTGGACTTTGGGGTTAGACGAATCTGAGCTTAAATTGAATAAGCTTTACTGCTTATAAACTGTGATCACCAGCGTAGACACCTGTATTTGCACATTTCATGGCATTTTGCTGTCTGTGAGGCAGCCCAGTGCTTTCCAAATGCAAAATAATTCTGTATATATAGTGAAATAGTATGAAGTCTTCTCCCTGGGTTGTGGTGCCAAAATTAATTTGTCAAGGCAAAAACTTCCTTGGTTATTTTTTTCTCTGATTTACAATAAAACTGATCGAGCCCTGTGTCAGGCTCTGTGCTGACAGCATGGTTCTCTCTCTCCCTCACTGCACCCCCCCTTCTCTCTCAAAATAAATAAACATTTAAAAAGATAAAACTGGTTTAGTGAGGCATAATTTATATACACCAAAGTTTTGCGTTTTTAGCTATATAGTCTGGCTTTTGGGAACGGGTATTATTGCCTGTCCCTGTGTGTTGTTTCTTTTCCTTTTTTTTAGATTGAGGTTGTTTTTTTTTTTTTTTTTTTTTTTTTATGATTCTATTTTTGTCTCCTCTAGTAATTTAGTAGTTGTATCTCCTTTTCTAACCTATTTTAGTGATTTCCCAAAGCTTACAGTATACAGCTTTAGCTGATCTCAGTCTGCATTCAAATATTCTTTTCTATCTCTTGTAAAAGAACCTTGTAGCAATTTTTAATGGTATTGTCATAATACTGATTTTACATGTTATAAACCCTATAATGCATTGTTATTATTTTTGCTTTGTATACCAAATTACCTTATACAGGGTGTTGTCCAGTTGGACTTCATGCAGCCTCAGAAATATTCGTATCTGTGATGTACAGTGTGGTAGCTACCAGCCACATGTGATTCTTGAGTATCTGAAAAGGGGCTGGTTGTAACTAATCAACTGAGTTTTAAAATTTATTTTAATTTATTTTGTACTTTCTTCCTTTAAAACTATTTTGGGAACTCTTAGTTTCTTGCGTAGATTTAGGTTTATTTCTCACATTATCTTTTTTCTTTCTTTCTCTTTTATCTATATGAGATGAGGGATGTGAACCAAGCTTCTTGTGGTCAGCATTTCACAATATACGTAAGTCAAGTCATTGTGCTCTACACCTTAAACTTTCGCAGTGGTGAATGTCAATTCGGTTTCAATAAAACTGGAAAAAAATAGAATTCCCGTATGATCTAGTAAATTCACATCTAGGCATATACCAAAAAAACAGAAAGCCAGGTTTCAGATATTTGCACACCCACAGGCAGAGCAGCACTGTTCGCCATAGCCAAAAGGTTTGGAAGCAACCCATGTGTCCCTGATGGATGAATGGATAATCTAGATGTGGCGTATCCATGCAGTGGACTATCATTTAGCCTTTAAGAGGAAGAAAATCCTGCCACCTGCCACAGCATGGATGAACCTCATAGGGACCGTAATGGAGAACGTTATGCTCAGTGAAATAAGCCACTCACCACAAGACAAATGCTGATTTGTCTCTTTATAGGAGGTACCTGCAGTAGTCAAGTTACAGACAGAAAGCACAAAGTAGGGGCTGGGGGAGGAAGAAATGGGGAGTTGTTATTTAATTGGGAGAGAGTTTCAGTTTTGCAAGACAAAAAGTTGTGGAGGTGGATGGTGATGACAGCTGCATGGCAGTGTGAAAGTGCTAGTGCCACTGAGCTGTACCCTGGATGCTCACGTCCTCCGTGGGGGTCCAGTTCATACCTGGGGCTGAACACTGGGGGCTGATATGGGCCGCCGGCCCCAGAGACACTGTCTCCACCATCAGCAGCACACGGAACAAACTCAGCACCCAGTGCACATTCAGCTGCGCTCCGGCCATCAGACCCCCGGGGCCTGGCCCTTACTCTCTGCTTCCCCTTTTGCAGTGTTTCACTTGCAAGCAGCTGGTAGCTCCAGGGGCCTGTTAGCTTTTCCTCTTGTCTGTTGTTTTTTGGAACTTCACTTGGCACCGATTTAGATCTGGACATTCCAGGTTTCCAGTTCAGTCCCAGCCATGTATGAACTGTGTGGCCTTGGAGAGAGAGGTCACTGCACCTCTCTGAGCTTCTGATTCTGCATCTCAAGCTAGTCCTTGGACCTGCAAACCCTGAACCTTGACTCCAGGGGGCCTCGTGGCCTTCCTGTCCCCTCCTGACATGTGCTGCCTAACCTTCTACCTACCACCCCCCACTGCTGTCCAGGGTGCTTCCCCTGCTCTCTCACATTGTCTTTGGACTGAAGAACTTCCCTTAACATTTCTTATGGTGTGGGTCTTCTGGGAATGAATCCTCTCACCTCTTGTTTTAAAAAATCTCAATTTCATGTTCATTTTTTTTAAATTTTAATTTTTAAATTAATTAATTAATTTTTAAATGTACATCCAAGTTAGTTAGCATATAGTGCAACAATGATTTCAGGAGTAGATTCCTTAATGCCCCTTACAACCCTTTAGCCCATCCCCCCTCCCACAACCCCTTCAGTAACCCTCTGTTTGTTCTCCATATTTAAGTTTTGTCCCCCTCCCTGTTTTTACATTATTTTTGCTTCCCTTCCCTTGTGTTCATCTTTTGCATCTTAAATTCCTCATATGAATGAAGTCTTCACATTCATTTTTAAAAAAACATTTTTTCAGGACATAGACTTGTGTGTTGAATCTTTTTCTTTCAGTATTTAAAAGATGTTGCACCAGGGGCGCCTGGGTGGCTCAGTCGGTTGAGCGTCCGACTTTGGCTCAGGTCATGATCTCACGGTCTGTGAGTTCGAGCCCCGCGTCGGGCTCTGTGCTGACAGCTCAGAGCCTGGAGCCTGCTTCGGATTCTGTGTCTCCCTCTCTCTCTTCCCCTCCCCTGCTCATGCTCTGCCTCTCTCTGTCTCAAAAAAAAAAAAAAAAAAAAAGTTGCACCATTGTCTTCTAGCTTGCGTTGTTTCTGATGGTTCCCCTCTTTGTTCCTGTGAGTGTAACATGTGTCTGTAGTTCCTTCCCCTGCCCCAGCATCTTCTGAGGGTTTCTCTTCAGTTTTCAGCAATTTAGACGTGATATGATTTTGGTATTTATTGCATTTGGGGTACTCTATACCTCTTGAGTCTATAGTTTGATGTCTATAATTATGTTTGAAAAATCCCTGGCCATTAAGTATCAGATATTTTTACCTTTACATTCTTTCTTTCTTCTGAGATTCTCTGAGCTATTTTCACCTTTATTCCTTCTTACATGAGCTTCGTGAGTCAGTCTCTAGTACTGTCTTTGATACTGTGTTTTTTATGACTGTCATTTCCATTTGATTCTTTCTTACTGTTTGTCTCTCTGCTCCATCTTTCAGTCTGTTCATCCATGTTGTCCACATGCTCCCCTAGGTGCCATTTGTACTCTAAGCATGTCTTTCTTGTGGGCTCTGCCACGGTATATGGAGACACCCTTGTGCCTCTTCTCTTCTCATGTGGGCGTTATCTAGGACTTCAAGCTACTTGGTTGCCTTTGTGGCCTTAGTTCTTTGCTGCGTTCGGGAAGACTTGTGATTTTGTAGCTTTTCTTGGTTTAAATTTTTATGAAGATGGGGTGATGTTCTTTCTAGCTTCCTTAAAATAATTTCTTGGTTATTTTTGAGAAATTTGGTTAAGCTCAGAAACTATATGAGACTTATCAGATAATATTATTTTAAACTTTTATTCATATCTTATTTTCCACTGGTAGAAAAAAAGTCACATATAAGAAGTATGCATGTGTTTATTTATAAATATATAATACTCAATTTTTCAGTGACTGCTTGAAAAGAAGTTGGTTGTCTTGGTTTATGATTTGGAGAAACACATATGCATGAAAATTATATTTGATAATGCTTATTTTCCAAACTATAAGTAGTGAATAATATGGAAAATGTATATTCTTACTAGTAGTTTTAAAGTACAAATGAGAATGTTTTGAAGTACCATTATTTACTTTTTATTTTTTATTTTTATTATATTTATTTATTTATTTTAATTTTCAAGTTAGAAAAAAACCTTAAAGTTTGATAGGTGCATATTGTTGCTAGTTGGTTTTTTTTTTCCTCTAGAATAAAAGGAAGAATTGTAACACTTTTCAAATCCTGGGAGAATAGCCTTAGAAAGTGGTCCTAGAGAAACCAAAGAGCACTTTCCTCAAAGAATGCAGGGCAGCTGATAACAGTAAATACTGAACAGTGTTCAAATTCTCAGCATTGGTGGTTGCTGAGATAATCCTGGGAAATCTGCCTGATAGAATGTTATATTTACCCATTGTTCAACAAATCTTTGTTGAATTCCTCCTGTTTGCCAGGCTCTGTGCTGAGAGTCCTAGCTGCATTATCTCATGAGATCTTCACAGTTCCCCCAGGAGGTAGACTTTACTCTTATCTCCATTTTACAATCAAGGAAGCTGAGTCGTGGATAGATTTCATACCTTCCCAGGGTCACACATCTGGTAACATGGAAAGCTAAGTGCACAACCTCCCTAATAACTAAAAGAACAGATTGAAATAAGCATGATGAGTCTTAATCTCTTTCATTTGCAAAGATGACAAAGATTGGTTGTAGTTGTGAGAGGGCAGGAAAACCAGGTGCTCTGAAACACTTTCGGTGTTTGGGAGTCTCAGTTGTAAAACCTATTTGGAAGACATTTTACATGATACACTATTTGACAAAGCCATTCTACTTTTAGGACTTTATGAAAATACTTGCAGATGTGTGCAAAGAGGTATTTAGGAGGATCTCAGTTACCTTCTTACTTATAATAATAGGAAACTGGAAATCTTTTGAATATCCATCAAGTGTAAACTACAGTTGGTCTGTCCATGTAGAAGAATACTTGTCAATATTTGTAAGAAAGGGGTAGATCTGTATATATCAATATGGGCAAAATAGCCATCATTAATTGTTAATTGGAAAAAGCAAGTGATTGTGTCCTATATGTGAAACATGATTTCATTTTCCATCACAAGATGTGTTTAAGAATATGTGTACAGGGACGCCTGGGTGGCTCAGTCGGTTAAGCGTCCTCCTTTGGCTCAGGTCATGATCTGGCAGTTCGTGAGTTCAAGCCCCCATCGGGCTCTCTGTTGTCAGCACGGAGCCCACTTCAGATTCTTTGCCTTCCCCTCTGTCTGCCTCTGCCTCTCCTTCTTTCTCTCTCTCCTAAAAATAAATAAAGATTAAAAAAAAAGTACATGTATGTAAAGCTGATGATAAATGCGTTAAAGGGTGTACATAAATCTACAGATAGTGGTTGTCATTAGGGTGTGGTTAGAGGAACTTATAGTTTTATATTAAAAATTTTTTTTTTATAATTTAACTTTATTTTTTAAAATTTACATCCAAATTAGTTAGTATATAGTGAAGCATTGATTTCAGGAGTAGATTCCTTAATGCCCCTTACCCATTTAGCCCATCCCCCCCCTACCACAACCCCTCCAGCAACCCTCAGTTTGTTCTCCATATTTATGAGTCTCTTTTGTTTTGTCCCCGTCCCTGTTTTTATATTATTTTTGTTTCCCTTCCCTCATGTCATCTGTTTTGTCTCTTGAAGTCCTCATATGAGTGAAGTCATATGATTTTTGTCTTTCTCTGACTAATTTCACTTAGCATAATATCCTCCAGTTCCATCCACGTAGTTGCAAATGGCAAGATTTCATTATTTTTGATTGCCGAGTAATACTTCATTGCATGTATATATATATACCACATTTTATTTATCCATTCATCCATCGATGGACATTTGGGCTCTTTCCATACTTTGGCTATTGTTGATAGTGCAGCTATAAACATGGGGGTGCATGTGTCCCTTCGAAACAGCACACCTGTATCCCTTGGATAAATGCCTAGTAGTGCAATTGCTGGGTTGTAGGATAGTTCTATTTTTAGTTTTTTGAGGAAACTCCATACTGTTTTCCAGAGTGGCTACACCCGCTTGCATTCCCACCAACAGTGCAAAAGAGATCCTCTTTCTCTGCATCCTCACCAACATCTGTTGTTGCCTGAGTCGTTAATGTGAGCCATTCTGACAGGTGTAAGGTGGTATCTCATTGTGGTTTTGATTTGTATTTCCCTGATGATGAGTGATGTCGAGCATTTTTTCATGTGTCAGTTGGCCATCTGGATGTCATCTTTGGAGAAGTGTCTATTCATGTCTTTTGCCCATTTCTTCACTGGATTATTTGTTTTTTGGGTGTTGAGTTTAATAAGTTCTTTGTAGATTTTGGATATTAACCCTTTATCTGATAAGTCATTTGCAAATATCTTCTCCCATTCTGTCGGTTGCCTTTTAGTTTTGCTGATTGTTTCCTTCACTGTGTATAAGCTTTTTATTTTGATGAGGTCTCAGTAGTTCATTTTTGCATTTGTTTCCCTTGCCTCCGGAGAAGTGTTGAGTAAGAAATTGCTGCAGGCAAGATCAAAGAGGTTTTTGCCTGCTTTCTCCTCGAGAATTTTGATGGCTTCCTGTCTTACATTGAGGTCTTTCATCCACTTTGACTTTATTTTTGTGTCTGGTGTAAGAAAGTGGTCCAGGTTTATTCTTCTGCATGTCGCTGTCCAGTTTTCCCAGCACCACTTGCTGAAGAGAGTGTCTTTATTCCATTGGATATTCTTTCCCGCTTTGTCAAAGATTAGTTGGCCATACATCTGTGGGTCCATTTCTGGGTTCTCTATTCTATCCCATTGATCTGAGTGTCTGTTCTTGTGCCAGTACCATACTGTCTTGATGATTACAGCTTTGTAGTATAGCTTGAAGTCTGGGATTGTGATGCTTCCTGCTTTGATTTTCTTTTTCTTTGTAGTATAGCTTGAAGTCTGGGATTGTGATGCTTCCTGCTTTGATTTTCTTTTTCAAGATTGCTTTGGCTATTCTGGGTCTTTTCTGGTTCCATACAATTTTTAGGATTTTTTGTTCTAGCTCTATGAAGAAGGCTGGTGTTTCTTTGATAGAGATTGCGTTGAATATGTAGATTGTTTTGGGTAGTATCAACATTTTCACAATATTTGTTCTTCCTATCCAGGAGCATGGAATGTTTTTCCATTTCTTTGTGTCTTCTTCAATTTCTTTCATCAGCTTTCTGTAGTTTTCAGTGTATAGATTTTTGACCTCTTTGGTTTGATTTATTCCTAGGTATTTTATGGTTTTTGGTGCAACTGTAAATGGGATTGATTCCTTGATTTCTCTTTCTGTCGCTTCATTGTTGGTGTATGGGAATGCAACTGATTTCTGTGCATTGATTTTATATCCTGCGACTTTGCTGAATTCATGAATCATTTCTAGCAGTTTTTGGTGGAATCTTTTGGGTTTTCCATATAGAGTATCATGTCATCTGTGAAGAGTGAAAGTTTGACCTCCTCCTGGCCAATTTGGATGCCTTTTATTTTTTTGTGTTGTCTAATTGCAGAGACTAAGACTTCCAATACTATGTTGAATAACAGTGGTGAGAGTGGTCATCCCTGTCTTGTTCCTGACCTTAGGGGGAAAGCTGTCAGTTGTTTTCCATTGAGGATGATATTAGCATTGGGTCGCTTGTATATGGCTTTTATCATCTTGAGGTATGATCCTTCTATCCCTACTTTCTTGAGGGTTTTTATCAAGAAAGGATGCTGTATTTTGTCAAATGCTTTCTCTGCATCTGTTGAGAGGATCATGTGGTTCTTGTACTTTCTTTTATTAATGTGATGAATCCCGTTAATTGTTTTGTGGATATTGTACCAGTCCTGCATCCCAGGTATAAATCCCACTTGGTCGAGGTGAATACTTTTTTTAATGTTTTGTTAGATCTGGTTGGCTAATATCTTGTTGAGGATTTTTGCATCCATGTTCATCAGGGAAATTGGTCTATAGTTCTCCTTTTTTTTTATTTTAATTTTTTTAATGTTTATTTATTTTTGACAGAGAGAGAGAGAGAGAGAGAGAGAGAGAGAGAGACAAAGCATGAGCGGGAGAGGGGCAGAGAGAGAGGGAGACACAGAATCCGAAGCAGGCTCCAGGCTCTGAGCTGTCAGCACAGAGCCCAAAGTGGGGCTCGAACCCACAGACCACGAGATCATGACCTGAGCCGAAGTCGGATACTCAACCAACTGAGCCACCCAGGTGCCCCTATAGTTCTCCATTTTAGTGGGGTCACTGTCTGGTTTTGGAATCAGGGTAATGCTGGCTTCATAGAAAGAGTTTGGAAGTTTTCCTTTCATTTCTATTTTTTGGAACAGTTTCAAGAGAATAGGTGTTAACTCTTCCTTAAATGTTTGGTAGAATTACCCTGGAAAGCCATCTGGTCCTGTGCTCTTGTTTTTTTGGCATATTTTTTATTACTAATTCGATTTCCTTACTGGTTATGGGTCTGTTCAAATTTTCTATTTCTTCCTGTTTCAGTTTTGGTAGTGTATATGTTTCTAGGAATTTGTCCATTTCTTCCAGATTGCCCATTTTATTGGCATATAATTGCTCATAATACTCTCTTATTATTGTTTTTATTTCTGTTGTGTTGGTTGTGATTTCTCCTCTTCCATTCTTGATTTTACTTGTTTGGGTCCTTTCCTTTTTCTTCTTGATCAAACTGGCTAGTGGTTGATCAATTTTGGTAATTCTTTCAAAGAACCAGCTTCTGGTTTCATTGATCTGTTCTACTGGTTTTTTTTGTTGTTGTTTCGATAGCATTAATTTCTGCTCTAATCTTTATTATTTCCTTCCTTCTGCTGGTTTTTGGCTTTATTTGCTGTTCTTTTTCCAGCTCCTGAAGGTGTAAGTTTAGGTTGTGTATCTGAGATCTTTCTTCCTTCTTTAGGAGGGCCTGGATTGCTATATACTTTCCTCTTATGACTGCCTTTGCTGTGTCCCAGAGGTTTTGGGTTGTGGTGCTATCATTTTCATTGACTTCCATATACTTTTAAATTTCTTCTTTAACTGCTTGGTTAGTCCATTCATTCTTTAGTAGGATGTTCTTCAGTCTCCAAGTATTTGTTGCCTTTCCAAATTGTTTCTTGTGGTTGATTTCGAGTTTCATAGCATTGTGGTCTGAAAATATGCATGGTATGATCTCGATCTTTTTGTACTTACTTAGGGCTGATTTGTGTCCCAGTATATGGTCTATTCTGGAGAACATTCCATGTGCACTGGAGAAGAATGTATATTGTGCTGCTTTAGGATGGAATGTTCTGAATATATCTGTTAAGTCCATCTGGTCCAGTGTGTCATTCAAAGCCATTGTTTCCTTGTTGATTTTTTGATTAGATGATCTGTCTATTGCTGTGAGTGGGGTGTTGAAGTCTCCTACTATTATGGTATTACTATCCATGAGTTTCTTTATGTTGGTGGTTAATTGATCTGTATATTTGGGTGCTCCTACATTTGGCACATAAATGTTTATAGTTGTTAGGTCTTCTTTGTGGATAGACCCCTTGATTATGATATAATGCCCTTCTGCATCTCTTGATACAGTCTTTATTTTAAAGTCTAGATTGTGTGATATAAGTATGGCTACTCCGGCGTTCTTTTGTTGACCATTAGCATGATAGATGGTTCTCCATCCCCTTATTTTCAATCTGAAGGTGTCTTTAGGTCTAAAGTGGGTCTCTTGTAAACAGCATATAGATGGATCTTGTTTTCTGATGCATTCTATTACCCTTTGTCATTTGATTCGAGCATTGAGTCCGTTGACGTTTAGAGTGAGTATTGAAAGATACGAATTTATTGCCATTATGATGCTTGTAGAGTTGGAGTTTCTGGTGGTGGTTTCTGGTCCTTTCTAATCTTTTGTTGCTTTTGGGGTGTGTGTGTGTGTGTGTGTGTGTGTGTGTGTATGTGTATATATATTTAATTTTTAAATAATTTATTATTTATTAATATATATTTATATAAATATATATTTATATATATATATAAATATTTTCTTCCCTCAGAGAGTCCCCCTTAAAACTTCTAGCTTTATATTACAAATTTTAAATATAAAAATTTTCTGTCAGCGCAGAGCTGATGGGGTCTCAAACCTACGAACCAAGAGATCATAACCTGAGCTGAAGTCAGACACCTAACTGACTCAGCCACCCAGGCGCCCCTAGTTTTATATACTTTTTGTTTCAGTTTTTTTTTTTTTTTTACACCAGACAGGTGTTACTTTTATTAGCAAAAAGGAACTATTAATTTTTAAAAAAGCATTATATGAGTTATCCTAATTGGCGGGAATGTGTGTTAAAGACATGAAAGTGAGGAAAGATGAAGGCAGATTAACTCTGATGATATACTGGGTGTGGATCGGATGTAAACTTGTCTTGGTGTGAGAGTATCACATTCTATGCTGTCAGCACAGAGCCCGACGCAGGGCTCAAACTCATGAACTGCGAGATTATGACCTCAGCTGAAGTTGGACGCTTAACCGACTGACCTACCTAGGCGCCCCCATACATTTTTCATTTCTTAAACTGCTTAAATTATAAATCGTAGTATTCAAAGATTTGTTTTCCCCACAAACAGAAAAACTCTGACAGACCTTCAAATCCCAAAAGTGAAAGAAGAAAAAATGTTTACCTTCCCCCTGCCCCCGCCGCCAGCCAATTTAACTGAAGAAAGAATCCATTTTTCACCAAAAGTGTGACTGTAGAGTTAGTTCAGCCACCAGAAGAAACAGGTTCAGAGATGTGATTCTGCTGACTCAGTGATGATAAACAAATTTACGAAGTAAATGTTTGCATACATTAGTTCACAGTGGGGGAGTATGTCTAGGGAGATGACCTCTCACCTGCTGATGATAGACATCCCATCCTCTTGGTCAGCTCTGGCCGCAACTTAACCTGCTCTTGAAGGTCACCTGGAAGCTGTGTGGATTTTTGGACTCCTCTGGGCGTCCAGTTCTATTTAGAAGAGAGCATAAAATGCAGCTGTCCAGGATGCACAGGGTTACTCCAGAGCAGGCATTTAACCTTGAAATGGACTCAGCTGCCTGTGTAGGATGACTCAGTTGAGCCAGAACTATCTTAATTTGATAACTATTCTAATATGAACCAGAAGTCTTGAGTTTGACCCAGAACCATCTTGGTCTGCAGTGGAGTTGTGTGTATAATGCTGTCAGAATATGTTCATTGTTAGAAGCCTGGAGAGAGGAAGTGACTTGCTTGGCCAACACAAAAATAGCCGTAGTACAAGAAGGATTTTAAAAATTAGCATTTTACCATACTTGTGCAATAATGTTGGTTATGAATATTATTTCAATCTGTTTCATAAATTCGTTAAAAAAAAAACAACCCTACACTCAGAGCAGGAGCTCATGTTTCTAACTTGGAATGCATTTTTTTCTCATCCCCTCCCTGCTGTCCATTAGTCTAATGGTTTTAAAGTTGTCATTTCAGTTCTTAAAACTCTTTTTCCTTAGAGCTGAGCATCAGAAAGTTGTCTAATTCTGTCTCAGATGATGATTTCCAGTTTAATTGTATAAAAGATAAGGAAATTGAATAGTGAAATTGCATTTGCTTTGATATAATAAAGAATCTTTCCTGCATCCAAAGAAAATTGAAATGTCTGGAAAAGTAAATCCTTTCTTTGATTTACATGTAAATGAGAAAGTTGGCATGAACAAGGTTATGTTTCACTAGGCATTTTTGAAATTCTGATTGCTCTTACAAGTGCGAGTCTTTTGTTTTTCACTTTAGAGAGAAGACTCACTTTAAAGGACTCACTTTAGAGTCCTATTCCAAGAGCATGAGCACAAGCAGGGGAGGGGCAGAGAGAGAAGGAGAGAGAGAATCCCAAGCTGGCTCCATGCTGTCAGCACAGAGCCCAACTTGGGGCTTGATTTCATGACAATGAGATCATGACTTGGGCTAAAATCAAAAGTCAGACACTGAGCCACCCAGGCGCCCCAAGTGGGAGTCTTTTAAAGCTAAGTGTTTTGATACGAATTATTTATTCTAAAGAGTGATACTCACCTTTTTCATGGTTCTCATGGAAGTGTTAATGGACATATGACCTGTATCATTAAAAGGTAAAACTATTGCTCTAGACTAGGGAGAAGAGAGAGAAAATTAAGCATAGTCAAGGAGTAGAAGGACATTTGTAGTCGTAGATCAAAATGAGAAAATCAAGTGTGCTTTTTTCAGACAAAATATTTATGGGGTATTATATGTTAGAACTATTTAGTGCTATTTAAAACTTCAGGATGTCTTTATAAGTTTTTTTTAAAACTTCAGGATGTCCTATGTCTTTATAAGTTTTTTGGGGGGATTCCATGCTAAGTTGCCTATCACAGACCATTCAGGTGCATTCTTACCCATTCCTAGATCAGGGATCCTTATCTGTTTTGGGAAGTGTCCCTTGTGCTTTGAGAGGCAGCAGCAGGAAGTGGAAAGTACATCCCACTTGTTAAGAGTCATGGGCTGGAGGGCTGGATGCTGCCATGTGATATTGGACTTCTGCCATTACTTTGCACTTAACGCCTGCCCTGCCTGTGTTGTGGTGGTTTGGTAAGGGTCTTAAGAGGAGATGAATGATACTTTATAAATGTAAAGTATTATTCCATTAGGGAAGGTAGGAGTAAAATTGGAAAGCACCAAATATTTGGAAGGAAACTAAAATAGGTTTGCTTTCCCTTTTGGCCAGGGCTTTATAGTGTGCACTTGGGAATAGAAAGTGAAAGGAATGTGCAGGTGTTCCTGACAGGATGGGGCAGTGAAGATGGCAACTTTGAAGATCTGGATGCTTTGATCTTAGAGTACCACTAATTTGTACTTAGCCCACATCCCAGTAAATTACTGTGCAATTGTCATAACAATAGAGGAGCGTTTTGTAACGGTTCTCTAGTAGCTTCCAGTCTGGCACATGGTTCATTAGAGACTGACATGTGCAGTTGTGGAGTTGCTATAAGCTGCCAAACATTTTAAGCCTGGTGATGAATTAGACCACACGAAGGGCTGTAGCAAATGCATGTGATCTTTCGCTTATGTTCCCTTTGTCAGTCTGTTTGGTCTCTTCGTTCTCCCTCCTCACCTGACCTTTGCACTGGCCACATGCACAAAGAGTGGACTCAGCAAGAATTAACCTATAGGTGAGTGATACAGGTCGAGGATGAAGAGTGAGGAGTATTAAGGCAGCGCCTGAAATTAATTGCTTCTCCTTAGTTGTTAATTTTTTTTCTTTCTTCCAGCACTTTTTTTTTTTTTTTTTTAGCAAACAAAAAAACCCCACTATCCATTATTGTGGATCATTTCAAACATACAAAAGTGAAGAGAATGTTATAATGAACTGTCAGATGCCCATAACCCAGCTTCAAACAATTATCTACTTATTGGCCGTTCTTGTCAGTTTCTATAAAAAAGCTTCCTGGATTGGTGTTGAATCTGCAGCTCTGTTTGGGGAGAATTACCATCGTAACAACACTGAGTCCTCCAATCCAAGAGCACAGTATCTATCTCCTTCTACTTATTTAGATATTATTTAATAACTCAATATTTTTCAATACATTTCAGTATTTTTCAGTACTTTTCAGTGTACAGTTTTGCACTTTTCATTAGATTTATTCCTAAATATTTATTACTTTTGATGCTGTTGTAAATGGAATTGTTTCTTAATTTCCTTTTTGGATTCTTCGTTGCCTGTATATAAAAATACAGTTGGTTTTTGGATATTGATTTTATATCCTGTGAACTTGCCTAATTTATTTATTATACTAGATTTTTACGGGGTAGACTCCTTAGGATTTTCTGTATACAGGATCTGTGAGTACTCACTTCTGTGACTAAAGAAGTTTTACTTCTTCCTTTCCAATCTGTGCATTTAAAATTTTCTTTTCTTAAATCTTCTATTCTTTTCTTTTCTTTCATATTATAGTGGCTAGGAACTCCAGTATAGAATTGACTAGAAGTGATATGAGTGGACATCCTTGCCTTGTTCCTGATCAGAGAATGAACTTTTGGTCTTAATCAATTTTATTTTTTTCTAATTCATTAATATCTACTCTAGAATTTATTATTGCCTTCTTCTGCTTGTTTTGCATTTAGTGTATTCTTCTTTTTCTAGTTTCTTAAGGTGGAAGTTCATATTATTGACTTGAGATTTTTCTTTTTCTCCTACAGGCTTTTAAAGTTATAAATTTCCCTCTCAGCACTTTCCAAAGCTGTATTCTGTAATTTTGATCTGCTATGTTTTTATTTCCATTGAGTTTGAAGTAGTTTCTAAGTTCCCTTGTGATTTCAATCTCTTTGACTCTTGACTTATTTAGGAGTGTTTCCTATTCCAAGTATTTGAGGATCCCCAAATTTCTTTGTATTCTTGATTTCCAGTTTACTTCCATTGTGGTAGAGAATATGCTTTAAGTTATTTTGCTCCTTTTAAATGTATTGACAGTTATTTTTTGGCCTAGCCTATCGTCTGTCCTGGAAAATGTTACGTGTATTCTGCTGTTGCTGCTGGAAGTGTTCTCAAGATGTCAGTTAGGTCAAATGGTTGACAGTGTTGTTCAAGCCTTGTGTATTCTTGGTGATTTTCTCCTTGTTGTTCCATCATACTGAGACTGGGTATTAAAGTCTCCAAATACTATTTTGAATTGTCTGTTTCTCCCTTCGGTTCTGTTGGTTTTTGCCTTGTGTATTTTGGTATTGTGTTAAGTGCTTATGTGTATATAATTGTCATATTTTCCTGATGAATTATAATTATAAAACTTTTCTCTTTTTCTCTGGTAACTTTTTTTATCTTAAAGTTTATTTTGTCTGATATCAGTAGTGCTATTGTAATTTTCTTATGGCTTATGTTCACATAGTACATCTTTTTCTTATTTGTGTCTTGTATACACAGCATATGGTTGGATATTGTTCTTATTTGTTACCTAGTTTGATAGTCTTTGCCTTTATTAGAGTGTTTAATCCACTTAAATTATTGTTACAGTTGTATTCCATCTACTATTTTGCTCTTTATTTTCTCTGACTCATGTTTCTTTGGTTCCTTGTGCTCTCTGTTGCTCCTCACTGTCTTTTGTGTTAAATAGGTATTTTCTAGCGTTCTATTTTAATTCATTTGTTGAGTTTTTACATTCTTTCTTGAATTCTATTTTTAGTGGTTAGAGATTATAGTATGTATCTCATGATGGTCTACTTTAGATTAATACTGGCTCATTTCCAATAAAATATAGAAACTTTTCTCCATTAAATGTCTTGGTTCATTCAGTGCACAGTAATATTAAATACAAAGATGCCATTTTGTGTTATAACCACATTTTAACCAATAGAGTGTACTTTTCCAGAAATTCGGTATATTCTGTTTTGATTCTGTCAACTCCCAGCTAGCAGTCTCTTTTCTGAAGCGTTATTATTGATGCTCTTTTGAAGTCAAGGTTAGCAGCTTTAGGACTTAAAAAAAAAAAAAGACCTCATCTATTTTGAGTAAATATCTTCCTTACCTGCTTGGAAACTATCTTTCTTTATTTCTTTTAGATAAGTAGCTTATATATGTAGAGAGAGAATCAGATGTGAAAAATCTTCCCACTCTACAGATATTGTAGACAGGTGCACTCCCTCCTGGCATTCCTAGGATCAGAGTATTTTGAAGAGCCAGAACACCGCATCAAAGACCAAAAAAAGGTCTCTCTTTCCTCCCTCCTTTGTGGTATTATTATTATATATATTCCACTTCATATCTTATGAGTCCCGAAATGAAGGTCTAGAGTTACTGTTTTATGTACTTTTAAATCATTTACCTGTAGAAGAGACAAAAGTATTTATAACTCTCTTTTATATTTACCTATATGATTACTGTTACTAGTGCTCTTAATTTTTTTGGTGGATTCAGGTTACCATCTGGTGTCCTCTCCTGTTAGCCTGAAGGGCTTCTTTTCGTATTTCTGGTAAAGCAGCTCCACTAGCAACAGATGATGTCAGTCTCTTTATCTGGGAATGTCTATCTCTACTTACCTTTTGTCCTGGCCATCCTTCCTTCAAGGCTTTTTTGTTTGTTTGTTTGTTTATTTTTGAGAGAGAGAAAGAGAGACAGCACAAGTGGGGGAGGGGTAGAGACAGAGGGAGACACAGAATCTGAAGCAGGCTCCAGGCTCCGAGCTGTCAGCACAGAGCCCGAGGCGGGGCTTGAACTTACGAATGGTGAGATCATGACCTGAGCCAAAGTCACATGTTTAACTAACTGAGCCACCCAGGCGCTCTTCTACTTACCTTTTGAAATATAGTTTTGTTGGATATAGACTTCTTGGTTAACCATTTTTTTCTTTCAGCACTTTGAACATGTCCTGTCACTGCCTTCTGGTTTTTATCATTTCAGATGTGAAGTCAACTGCTAATCTTATTGTGGTTCCCCTTTATATGATGAGTCACTTTTCTCTTGATTCATTTGAGATTATCTCTTTGTGCTTGGCTTCCAACAGTTTGACTGTGAGGAGTCCAGCAGTTATCTATGTTAATTTTCCTTAGAGTTTGTTGAACTTATTTCAAGTTTATTGGATGTGAAGATTAATTTTTTAATTTTTTTAATGTTTATTTTTGAGAGAGAGGCACACACACACACACACACACACATGCACACACACACATACAAACACAGTGCGAGTGGGGGAGGGAGGGGCAGAGAGAGGGGAGACACAGAATCTGAAGCTGGCTCCAGGCCCTAAGCTGTCAGCACAGAGCCTGACGCGGGGCTCGAACCCACGAACCATGAGATCACGGCCTGAGCCGAAGTTGGATGCCCAACTGAGCTACCCAGGTGCCCCGAGATTAATTTTTTAAAATTGAATATGGGAAGTTTGGACCATTGTGGTTTTTTTTTCAAATACTTTTCTGCTTCTTTTTCTCTTCTTTTGACTTCCTTTATGTGCATGTTGATATTCCTAATGGTATCCCTCATGTCTCTGAGATCTGTGTATTTTTCTTTATTCTTTTTTATTTCTTCATCAGATTGGGTAATTTCAAGTTTGCAGATTCTTCGGCCATCTCAGGTCTGCTCTTGTGCCCCTATACTGAATTTTTCATTAGTTTCTGTACTTTTGAACTCTAGAATGTCTATTCAGTTTTATACTTTTAATCTATTGACATTCTCTATTCGGTATGTCATTGTCATCATGCTTTCCATTTATTCTTTAAACATGGATTCTTTCAGTTCCTTGACCATATTTATAATAGCTATTTTTCATCTTTGTGAATCCAGCATCTGGGCCCCTGTAGAGTTTGTATTGCTCTTTTTCCTGAGTCTAGTTCCCAATACTTTTTTGTTTCTTTGTGTGTTTCACATTTTATTTTTTAAACTGGATATTATAGTTCATGTGCTGTAGCAGCTCTGTATTCTGACCACCCTTGGCAAAATCCAGGTTTGTTGTTGTTCCTTTTTGTTTATGCCTTGTCTGGATTAGTTCTGCAGAGTCAGCCTTCCCAGCAGTGTGCAGCTGATCCTGCTCAGTTTTTCCCTTGTTTTTATATTTAAGCCCAGTATCCTAAGGGTCACCCCAGCACGAATAGAGCTTACTGATTCACTAGTGATTGGTTAGGGGTCTCCTTAAACACCTCAGGCCATGAGAGCTTCACCATTTCGCAGAGGATCTGTGTTTAGGTTGAGGAACACATTCAGAGTTCAGGTTATTTACAGGTCTGTCTTGGCTTACTCTCTGCCAGACCTTCTTATGTCTCCTCTGTGCACGTGCTGGGTCTCACTTCAGCCAGGTTGAATGGAGAACCAGGGCCCTCTCCAGTCTCTCCTGCAGTTGTGCACCCTTCCAGGATTCCAGGGACATGTGGCAGCTCATCACTATCGTTCTCTTAATCTTTGCATCTACCTGTCAGTTTTTTTTTACTTGTCTGCTGGTTTGTTGCTTGCCTCAGCCAGAATTACAACCTAAAGCTAGCTAAGGGGTTGGTCTATAATTGCCCACGGTCACTGATATTTACAGCAATGCCCTTGGGTTTGTCTGTCTGCTTCTCATCAAGTCAGCCCGTCTCGCGGAGGAGCCACCAGTTGTCAAGGCTTGTCCTGCCCTGGTGGATCTACCACCACAATAAGGGGGACAAGCTGGGCTGAGGGGCGAGAGCACCCCAGGCTGGCATCCTGCATACTGCCATTGTTTTATGCAGTTCTTCTTCAATAAATACTTCTCAATATGTTGTATGGCTCTGGCTGATTTCCAGCCCTGAAATGGTTGTTTTGACAAATTTGTCCATTTTTAACATTGCTTTTTGAGGGAAGTTTTGTGAAGCTTCTCACTATTCCAGAAAGTCTGCATCTTCCCTCAAGGCTTCATTTATGTGGGTTTTTAAAAAACTTTCTAAGTAGTGTAAATAAGCTTGTTGTAGAAATTTACCAGTATCTAATAGAGAATGTGGAAATGAAAAGCACTTACGTCCCTTAGAGATAACCTCTGCTAATAGCTTAGTGAATTGCTTGAAAGCCTTAAGTTTAATCATTGCATTTTTGGTTGTGTCCTCTCCCCACACAATTCCCTTACCCCTTACCACACGGTTTCTAATTCAGAGACTTCTTTTAGCTCCCTGATTCAAGAAGACAAACTTAATTGGCAATAATTCATTTGATTGAAGCCCAGGGCCCCTCTCCTGGTGAGGCTAGAACACTAAGGCTGGTGTGAGTCTTACCCTTGAAGGAGACCCAGGTTTGGCCACACCTGTCACAGCATCATGCCTGTCTAGTCTCCTCTGTGCTGCGTTCTCGTTCCCTGGCTCTTTATCCTACTCATAACACATCCTTTCCCAGGCTCTGCAGGCAAGTGCCTCATCTGTCGTTTGCCCCCATGATGTCACTTTGGCTCGACTGCATTTTAGAGAGTTCTCTGAAGGGAGAGGCAGTGTAGTATTGGGTTAATGGCATGAGCTTGGCATCACATTGTTTGGGGTTCGAATTTTAGGTCTCTTTGTTCTAAATCCTTGGGACCTTGGTTCTGGTGGGCCTTGGTTTTTTCATCTCTACAGTGGGGCTGGTAGTAGTCCTTCCTGTACTGGCTTGCAATAATGATGTGATGGGACACCCTGTGTAATGTACAGAACAGTGGTTGGTACTCTGGAGCACACGGTAAATGCTTTCCTCTGTTGTTATTGTCCTCATGATGTCAATTACATCATCATTATTACCCTTAGCAGTGACATTTCACATGGGAGAGAAAATTTTGAATGGGACCTCTTCTGTGCTCACAGAAGCTTTGATATTATTAACTCCACTGAGTGGAGTCAGGACTTTTCTACTGGGCGTGGGGTGGCGCTAGCTGGGAGATGGTGGATTGGGAAGAGGGGCTGGTGTTTGGAAGAAAACAGAACAGGACAGCTGCTGGGCAGACCCAGAAGAAGACAAGCTGATACGACGGAGTGACCACTGAAGGATGCAGAGTATCTTTTTGGGATGTTGGAAATGTAAATCGATTGTACCAGTGGTAGCACAACTCCTTAAATACACTGAAAGTCACTGGATTCTGCACTTCCAGTGGGCATGTTGTATGGTATGTGAAGTCCATCTCAGTAGAGGTCTCATTAAAAAAAATTGTGGAAAGGAAATGAAGAGGGGTTGATCTTTCTGGCTGCACTTACTGATCATCATTATTTTTTTATTACACTACACTTTCGGCTCTTTCAGCCTTTCCAGCAAAAAAAAAACAACAAAAAAAACGTGTGTGTGTGTGTGTGTGTGTGTTGCCTTTGAAACGAGAAAGTAAGCATCAGTTTTGGTTTTTTTTTTAAAAAAGGACGGGCGCCTAGCTGGCTCAATCTGGAGTATGTGACTTTTGATCTAGGGATCCTGAGTTTGAGCCCCATGTGGGGTGTAAAAATTACTTAAATAAGAAAAATTAATAATAAAAAAATTGGGCTCTGTGCTCACAGCTCGGAGCCTGGAGCCTGCTTCCGATTCTGTGTCTCCCTCTCTCTCTGACCCTCCCCCTGTTCATGCTGTCTCCGTCTCAAAAATAAATAAACGTTAAAAAAAAATTTAAAAAAAAGGATGTTATTGTAGCCGTCAAAACCTACTATGGACACAAAATAGTAGCAGAATGAGCCTGAGGTAGGTTTCCTGGGTGCGGGTTTCCGGGAAGAACCGAGTGCCTGGGCAGAGCTCTGTGGGGATAGCCGCGTGTCGGCACCAGGCGTGGCCTTCGGAGGAGAGCTTTGGCGGTTTGCACTGGTCGGTTTGCACTGGTGGGGCCCAGGGCCTGCACTGAGAGGTGGGTGCCGTGGTGAGGCGGCTTTAGAGATTGCAGCAGGAGGGCATGGGTGCGGTGAGTGTGACCAGCCTGTCTGGGAGCCGATGCTGAACACGCATACTGAGAAACCTGCATGTCTCTGGCCTTCATCACACTCACGTTCCCGGCGGAGCGTGAATCAAAAACACTGATGTGGAGATGAGTTGGACTCTGGGTCTGCCTCTGCAGGTCATAGGCTGCCTCTTGGTGCCCCCAGAGAGCCCCAGTTTGAGGTCAGAACTGCTTTCTACAGTGAGGGCTGGTTTTGACTCAGGGGAGGACTAATGCCCCTTTCAATTTTGCTTTGTAGCCACAGAACTTTTGTGCAGGTAGGAAAACGGCTGTGCCTGAAGCGGCTATTCTGTAAACGTTTTGGGATCTAACGATGAGGAAATTATTCAGGAATGCACGGATTCTTTCCGAAGACGACCTCCGAGGGGCAAATACATAAGTTTGGCAGTCAGTCCGTCTCTGGTGGAACTTGACCTGCTCCCTCTTAGCTGAAGACTCTCGGGTTCCCAAGCCCTGACTGGGAGCTCCCTGTTTCAAGCACTGCTTGCTGTCGGTTAGGAAGGTGGCTTCAAAACCATTTGCTCCAGGTCCTCAGTAAACCAGTCGTGGCCATTGTAGGTGCGGAGCTTTGTTGCTCCTCAGGCATCTTTGACAAAGAGGAAATGACAACTTTATGCTGCTAGCGAATTGCTCCTTCCCAAAAGCATTTCTAAAGGCTTCTTCGCCTGTGAATTCTGAATAGAACCAGCTTTCCGAGTGTGGCTGACCCTTGTATGGAAGAAAGGCTTTGCAGAATTTGCCAGAACAGCCCTTGATCCTGATCCCACTTTGTCTCCTGTCCCTCTCTGCCCTGTGTCCCTTCTCCCCTTCCATTGGGGCTCTGCTCTGTGCCTCTTTCTGACCTTCTAGAGTTTCTGGGTAGGGGGTGTACTGGGAGTTTTATTTACCTAAAATAGGTTTTCATGATACACTCTTGTAAAACCCTGAAAAAAACTAAAACCTTGAGAGTTGTTGTACACAGTATTGTATTGTTTTGTGTGACATGATAGTTTTTAGCTACATCTTTAATTAGGGCCACACTTCATTAGCTCAGGGGCTTTGCATGTCTAGCATCTTTAGCAGGAAGGTCTGTCAGATGGACGCACTGTGATCTAAGAGCTCCAGAGACACGCTTTGAGTGAGTATTGTTTCAGCATTGAACCCTGTGAGGTCCTAGTCTTTGCATCCTACCACAGTTTGAGAAAATCGGGTATTTTAAAAGTCTCTTTTTCTTTTTGCATGCATAAATGTATGAACAAAACCCGTATGTTTGTGTGTGGTTGGGGGAAGAGGGTGGCATCGAATTCTGGAATCTAATATCAGACATCAGTATCCCCATGTGTTTCCTGCTACCATTGTCTCTGCTATTTAAATTCGGTAATTTCCCAAGTATGCACTCTGTAAATATTATGTGCCAGGCAGGAGTCTCAGGTCTATAGATCCATCAGAGAACACAACAGACACGAAGCCCTCCTTTTCTGAACCGTGTATAATAGAAGGAGGTAGTTGA
The DNA here is from genome assembly GCF_018350195.1 of Panthera tigris. Lineage (NCBI taxonomy): Eukaryota > Metazoa > Chordata > Mammalia > Carnivora > Felidae > Panthera > Panthera tigris. The sequence goes on from NC_056675.1 coordinate 37,996,922, forward strand.
AAATCGACACATATGTTAGAAAAATATGTAGGGTGTCAGTGGTAAGTGCTTTGAGAAAATTCAGGGATGGGCAGGGGCTTTGGGGTGGTGTGAGGGCAGCGAAGAGGTCTGGCGGTTGTGGTTACAATTGTAAATAAGGTGGTCAGGGAATCCTTGTTCCCTTAGGTATTCCCTATGAGGAGACCCTCTGCAAACTTACAGAATGGGGTTTTATTACTGGGAAGGAGGAGTTGGTGAGCTCTCTGAAGCAAATAACTTTTGAAGTTGGCATTGGCAGGATGTTGTGCAATTGGGCTGTTGGCTGAGCCCCAGACCGCCGCATCTGAAGTGAACCACAACTTTGCAATCATTCCCCGTGCCATCCAAAAATATTTTGTGACCTTGCCGGTTGACAGTTTTTTTAAATGTTATTTTAAATCTCAAAAAAAGGGAAACATCAAAGTGCAGGCTGTCCATGGCTGCCCTTCTTGAGGCACTCACACAGCTGCATAGTACAATCAACTATTGTAGTGACATGTGCCCGGCTGTTATAAATAGATGCGAGTCTTGAACATGAAATGCTCCATTCGAAGGGCGAGTGTTCTCTTGATGAATGCAAACTGCTGTTCCCTTCTCAGACATCAATATTATTTTTTGTTTCACTGACTAAATTAAAAAAACAACAACTGTGTTTTCTGCAGAAGTGCTGCATAATTTAACTATTTCCGATATTGTAATCCAAATGTATTTTCACTCTTTACTATCAATCACAGATTTATCTTGCCACTTCACTACATTTTAAAATTTCCTGTGGTCAAATTTTAAATGATGGATTTGTATATAACTGTTGTATATGTGGAATGATTCATGGCTGGAAATGCATGACCCTTTTTTTTTTAATATATTTTTGAGAGAGAGAGAGAGTGAGAGCAGGGGAGGGGCAGAGAGAGGGAGAGAGAGAATCCCATGCAGGCTTTGCGCTGTCAGCACAGAGCCCAACACGGGCTTGAACCCATGAACTGTGAGATCATGACCTGAGCCAAAATCAAGAGTTGGACCCTTAACTGAATGAGCCACCCAGGTGCCCTGCATGCTTCTTAAATATCCTGTTCATTCCTGGATTTTTAGCCCCTATTCCAAGAAATTTTTACTGTAGTTTATTTGTAACGTGTCAGAACATCTGAAGCTGTGCCATTTATATAGTAGGTTGTCTATAATTTAAAAATCAGGGGCACCTGGATGGCTCAGTGGGTTAAGCGTCTGACTTCAGCTCAGATCATGATCTCGCGGTTCGTAAGAGCCCCGCATCGGCCTCTGTGCTGACAGCTTGCTTCGGATTCTGTGTCCCCCTCTCTCTCTGCCCCTTCCCACTCTCTCTGTCTGTGTCTCTGTCTCTGTCTCTGTCTCTCTCAAAAATAAACAAATCTTTAAAAAAATAATAAACTGTTAAAAAAATCAGTTTGTCTCTTAAAAAAAAAAATACAGTGTGCACCTCGCTAGTCTCTGACATTCTCCACTGTTTGAGTGCTGATCAAGAGCAGCTTAATGTTATAAAGAAACTGTACTTATGCGGTGTGTGGTTTAAGGTGCTAAGTCAGATTCATTTAGCTGAAATACGAACACATTAAAGTGATTTTACCGTAATGAAGTTAACATGTTAAGTGAGGTTTTACTGTAGTTGAAAAAGCCACTTTAAATATTCTGTGAGTAGTGTATTCATTTCGTAGGGAGCGGTAAAAAAAAGTACCACAAACTGGGTGGCTGCAAACAACAGGAATTCATGCTCTCACAGATCTGGGGGCCACAAGTTGAAGATCAAGGTGTTGGCAGGGCTGGTTCCTTCTGGAGGCTCTGACAGGGAGTCGGTCCCCTGCCTCTCCCCTGGCTTCTGGTGTCTGTGGGCAATCCCTGCTAGTTTCTTGGGTTGTCGACTCATCACTGTAGTCTCTGCCTCTGCCTTTTACTTTGCCTTGTGTGTGTCTCTATCCTTTTTTCTGTCTCTTGTAAGGATTTATGGCCCACCTAATCCAGTATGATCTCACATTGATCCTTAACTAATTACATCTGTAAAGACCTTCTTTCCAGATAAAGCCACATTCTCAGGTTCTGGGTGAACATGAATTTCGGAGGAGACATTATTCATCCTACAATAAGTAGCTTGCATTCAACATGTATCTGTTGAGCGCCCGCTATTTGAGAATTTACAAGGCACTAAGTGTGGCTTGGGGGTAGGATCCAGAGACGGATGACATAGCCTTTTCCTTGGGAGTTTATGGTGCCCGGTTCCTCACCTTGACATTGGTGATCCAACACCATTTAGTATTTAAGGTAGCCCAAGTAGATTATTTGAAGGGCTGTGTGTGGTAGGTGTAACCACAACTATGTAATTGGGGTGCCTGGAGGTACCCACCGACCCTGTGCTGACCCTTCAGCCACATTCCCTAAATTGTTAACATCCCAGCACACTTGTCTCTTTCTCCACACGTAAACTCACACACTTCCCCCCACCCCCCAGAACCATTTGAGAATAGATTGCAGACAGTGTCCCTGAATACTTTGTGTGTCTTTCTTAAAAATAAGGATGCCTTCCTGCGTAGCCACCACATCCTGTCAGGAAATGAACGTCTCCATCATACACCTCCTAATCCATTGGTCCCCTTTACATTTTGCCACTTGTCCCAGTAGTGTCCTTTATGAACCCAGGAGCCCAGCCAGGATTGCGTGGTACATGAATTGTCTCCTTCATTCTAGAATAGGTCCTTAGTATTTGTGTTTCCTGACCTTGACATTTTTGAAGAGAAGAGGCTGGTTACTTTGTAGAATGTCCCACGGCCGGGCTCGTCTGGTGCCCCCCACGATTAGATTCTGGTTATGTGTTTTTTGGTAGGACGGCTCAGTTTTGATTTGCCCCATTTCTGGAGTTGCTGACTTTTGTCATTGGTTGAGTAGATGTCTACCAGATTTCTTCACTGCAGAATTAACGAATGAGCATTTTGCAGCTATTAAGTATTTTGTGGGGAAGTATTTTGAGATTATGTAAATACCCTCTCATGAAACTTTGACCCACTACTTTTAGCATTCTTTGATGATTCTGACCTGAATCAATTAGCGTGATGGCTGCCAGATGATTTTCTGATTGCCTCATTTACTTTACACTTATTAGTTGGTCACCTACTGTTTCTTTCCTCTTTCCTCCCTCCCTTCTCTCCTAGCAGTAGACTCACAGGTTCCTATCTTATTCGTGGGGCTGTAATCCATTCCTATCATTATCTACTTTGATGCTCAGATTATCCCATATTTGGCCCATGGTAGCCATTCAGTCTGGCTCTTGTGTACTTTTGATATGTCTGCATCATTCTTTGAGTACTTGCTTCCTTTTTGGCCCAACACATGCAGATTTATCTTGAACCTTCCTTGCCCCAGCCCTGGAACCAGCCATTTCTCCAATAAGCCCCGGTTTCTTTGAGTGAAGAATGGTTTTTAGAAACCAACATGGGGGCAGTAGGTGTGTTCACTGCCACTGGGGCATCGTGGCTACTAAGCCTCCTTGGTGGATTTCGTTAGAAAACTAAATATATGTCCATGCTCCCCTCCACACACAAGTATGTACGTATATGCACATGTGCACACATTTATAATTCTCCATCCACCCGCATAGCTGTAAGAGCTGTGATGTGTCCACTTACAGTTCATATCCCCTGGTTTGTGTTAGCCCTTCCCCCTTCCCTGCTCCTACCTGTCTTCTGCAGTGATAAGAGTAACAGGTGGCTTCCGTCATCTGCAGTATCTTCATTTATCTGATCAGCCCCTTGTCTCCAACCAGTCTTCTCATACATAGGCCATCTAGACCTTGGCACTTACCCTCTGGCCCCAAGAGTGCCCCCTCCTACCTGTGCCCCCAGCAGTGTGCAGGCTCCCGGGGCCTGTGCCAGCAAACACTACATGCACTTTTAAATCTACGCATTTGCCTTAAAATTAAAAGGCATCCCATCAGTCCAGGGGCAGGTTTTTTAAATTTTTATTTTATTTTTTATGTTTATTTCTGAGGGAGAGACAGACCGAGTGTGAGCTAGGGAAGGGCAGAGAGAGAGGGAGACACGAAATCTGAAGTAGGCTCCAGGCTCTGAGCTCTCAGCACAGAGCCTGATGCGGGGCTCAAACCCATGAACTGCAAGATCGTGACCAGAGCCGAAGGTGGACGTTTAACCAGCTGAGACACCCAGACGCCCCCAGGGGTAGGTAGTTCTTTACAGCAACAGCTGCAGCGAACAACATATCCAACATAAGAGGATAAAAAGGCCTTCCTTCTCAATGCTGATTTCTAACCCCGGTCGAAAGGTGTTGGCACTTGGAAGAATCAGCTGGCTCTGTTGGTGTCAGGCCCACGGAGGCAAAAGTGCTTTGGAAGAGCTGGATTGGAAGTATGAGGTGAGTTCACCAGAGGGTCTTGAAGGCAAATCTGTGTGCACCGAGATTGGGTCAGAAGTGACCCAATCTACTGAGTAGATTGCAGAGATTCAAGTTGACATTTCAGTGACTGTTTTTGAGGATCATCTGGCAGAAAAGTGTCCAGTATCTTGTTAGCCGATGTCCTTGGGTCTGATGGGGTCAGGAACACCATGGAGGGTATGTCCAGCATCGGTGGGATGCCACTGCCAACCCCCATTTGTTCCTTCGTTTCTGGAAGACCCTGGGGCTGTATTTCCCCAGCCCTTTCATTTGTGGCTCCAGGTTAGGTTCTGTTCAACTGTGGGAGGCAGAGGAAACATTGCTGTGTTGTCTGTGGCCCTTGAAGCAGACCTGTGGCAGGTGGCACATGTGAGGCTCTCTGAAGCCCTCTGCTTCCCTGTATTTAAAACCTATCTGATCTGGGGTTACTGTTTCCTTATTGGAGTCGTGACTGGTAGAGGACCTTGGTCATATCAATTCCTGATGGCCCCAGGGACTTTTTGGTTGTTTGCTTGGGCTTTGAGTCATGATCTGGAGACCTGAGGTTTCATTTGATGGGGACATTATTGGGTTTTCTCCAGGGACGTCCTGCCCAGGTGGCTCCTTGGGAACCCCAGGGTTATGAGTAGTCTGGGGAGTGGAGCAGCCTTGCTAGAGGGTCGTCAGTGGAAACACTCAGCGATGCTGGGAATGAAGCATTTCCCAACATACTGAACTCTTGCTTGGTGCAAGATACTGCGTCAAGGTCTGTGGAAAACAGAGTGGTGAATAATGACACGTGCTCCTAACTTCAAGGCATTTGCACTTCATCTAGAAAGGGCTGAAGCAGGCAACTCTTAGGAAGGTAGGGAGTTGGATGTGGCCCTCTTCTCTGTTGTTTACCATCTTGGTTGTCCTCGGTGGGTAGAATGAGGTGCCAGTCTAAGTGGTTCTCGACAGTGCGCCCATGTTTCTTCTCACCTCACCCATAGCCTTTTGAAACTAGCAGAGTTATAGCATGTGTTATTCTTAGGTAGGTTTTTAATGGATCCATTTTCATCTTGACATTGTACCACCATTTGTTAAACAAGGAGAAGTTACATAAACCACAGAAGGGAGAAGCGTGGAGAGGGGACAGCCTGCTGTGTTTCGTGGTCAGTGTGTGCAACAAGCTGAGGATGATTTTTCAGCGTCAAAGAAGCAACTGAGATTTGAGCAATATGTAGTCGCTCTCTTTAAACTTCACTGAAGTGAGACTTCATTTCAGTGTTGTTAGTGTTCTCTGCTTTTAAAATGGCAGTGCAAACACAACTTGAAAATAGTCTTTATGATTAATTAGATCTCTTTTACACCTGCCTGACAATTTCTGATTGTTAAGTATTTCCTTTTCCTTGCAGAATGACAGGGAACAGCAACCATTAAAACATCTCTGTCTGGTGCCCTTCCCAGCCTCAGACCTGTTTCCATCTAGGATGAGCACACTGGAGAAATGGGTCCCCTCGTGGACCTGAGGGGAGGATGGCATTACAAGTCCAAGCGGGCCAGGGTAGGGGCCCTGGCGAGAACAGAAGCATAGCTTGAGAGCCAGTGTCCCCAAGAGGCCTCATTGCTCCTGAATAAGAAAGGTTATGGGGATACCTGCAATTTAGACAACAGTGCAAATTTTTGAGGGGATGTTTCATACCAAAACAAAGATCTTTTTCTCTTGCATTCTTGGAATATACTGTGCAGTTTTCAGAAACCGTAAGCAAGGTCTGTGGGTAACCTTGGACCCAACTTCCACCATACTGTTCAGGAAAACGTGCTGCCTGCCGGTCCTTGAACCTGCTGTGTGTGCAGAGTTGGAAGCAAGAAATGAAAGGTGTCCAAAATGCTATTTATTTTTTTAAAAAGTGTGTGTTGGAGGGGGTGGAACTGTTGCAGTGAAACGGTTCAACCAGAAGCAGCTTTCTGATGATCTGCATGCAAGGTTTTAAAGATCCATTGTAGGCCTCCGCATCACGTTGCTTTCCATCTGGAATGAGCACCAGTATGCAACTCAGCTTCCACAGAAAGAAAGGGGCTGGTTGTAAAGGAAGCTTCCTAGTCAGTCCAGTTGTGCCCCCTTAAAAGAACTAAATTTTTTGGGGGCTCCTGGGTGGCTCAGGCGGTTGAGCGTCTGACTCTTGATATCAGCTCAGGTCACTGTCTCATGGTTGAGTTCGTGAGATTGAGCCCCACATCAGGCTCTGTGTTGAGCATGGAGCCTGCTTGGCATTTTTGTCTCTCCCTTTCTCTCTGCCCCTTTCCTGCTCATGCTCTCTCTTTCAAAATAAATGAATGAGTGAATGAATGAATGAATGAATGAATAAACAGACTTTAAAAAAAGAAAGAAAGAAAAGAAGACATATATCAATGATAAGCATAGCATTTTTGGAGAGTCTTATTTTCTTTAGGGCTCTACTAGAGAGGCACACCTACTAGATTTAAATGAAAGGACAGAAGAACAGACTCAGTGCTTTTCCATCAAGTGTGACATTTAACACTGCCTTGGAAGTAGCTACTAGTCTCCTCCTTTAGAATTAATGATTCCTTCTGGATGAGTGGAAACGTTGTTGGTTTCTTCACTTCTGTCATTAGGGATCAAAACATGCAAACCGGGCACACTTAACACAAGCAACAAAGTTTGCTGGCCAGTATCCTTTTTTCCTTACTTACAAAGCCAATAAGAGAATTGTAGCTGTGTTCATGCGTGAATGTGCACAAAGTATGTTGATTGCTGGAAGTTTGGGAAATAGGAGAAGATGCGTGTGTTGTTGAAGCTAAGCCTGTCACTTATTACTTAAGTGACCATGGACAGAGATTTCAAGCTTAGGTTTATTCTTATCATTAAGAATGAATTCATAATTCATAAAGATGTTCAAAGCTAGTTACTCCTTGAGATCATTTTCCTCTCTTTTTTTAAATTTTAAAAAAATGTTTATTTATTTTTGAGAGACAGAGTAAGAGAGAGAAAGAGAGAGAGAGGGAGACACAGAATCGGAAGCAGGCTCCAGGCTCTGAGCTGTCAGCACAGAGCCTGATGCGGGGCTCGAACTCACAAACCGTGAGATCACGACCTGAGCCAAAGCTGGACGCTCAACCTACTGAGCCACGCAGGTGCCCCATATCTTTTTCCTGTCTTAAATGAATCAAGAAAATTGGGAAATGAACCTTTTTGGCTCTTTCGTAATTAAAACAGAGTTCAGACTGCTTATTCTTACCGGGTTTCACTTTTTTTTTTTTTTTTTTTTCTCAGTAGCCCCTTTATTTTGGTCTTATTTTCATCCTCAGATCCCCTCAAATATCATCAAAAGATCTAAAAACGAAACTTGGATTCACTTCAGGACTTTGTACGAAGAGTCACTTACAGCACATTTGTAATCTGTACATAGACCCATAAGTTAAGAAGGTTATATTAATTTATATGAATTTACTTTAACAAATATTTATCACATACTTGCTTCACAACATGCAGAGCCAGCACAGCCTCAGTTTACAGTCAGGCAGGGGAGCCAGGGACCAGTCACTGTAATGCTGGGAGGTGGTAGTTTGGGGAAAGATTTATTATTCCAGGGGCAGCAGAAGCGGGATGGAGAGAGTTCATCTGCCTGTCCAGAGTGCTGGAGTGGCCTCCAAACGAGGTCCTGGAAAATTCATGGGATTTACATGCAGGCTCTCAATCTGGAGACATCACTTAAATGTATGAAGGCTTTGCTACTGCTTTGTCTTTTCAGAGTTGTACGCTGTCGCAATCAAATGCTCCTCGAGTTTGACACTCAATCTGAGAATTTAGAAGAGTCTAGCCTTTTAGAAGGAAAAAGTAAAGGTAGAAACAGAGAATTATGAGTGGGGGCCAGTTCCCTTACTGAGAGTGAGTTTCTATCCAGACTTTGTTCTAGAACTTCCTGTTCTGTAGGAAGTCTTACAGCACTGCTGATCTTTAATGCTCCGTCTATGATTTTCCTCTCCCGGCTTTGCTTTTCTGCCTTTATCTTGTGTGATCTTTTCCATCCTGAAGTTTTGGATGGATATTTGCCTCCAGCTGAAAACCAGAACCCTGTGGCTCAGCACTGCCGCTGGTCTTGCGCACCCCCTTTGCCGTTTGAAGGCAGAATCATTTCACCCGTCTCACCGGAAGATGGGATGACGTAACCGAGATGCAGAGTGCCACACAAGTACAGCGATCAGAGACAGTTCAGTCAGCGGGAGAAATGACTTGTAATGGTGTATTTAACTTGGAATCAATATCTTACACTTAGTAGACACTCCTTAAATGTTTGTTCAGTTGCGTCATTTGAATGAGCAATTGCTGTTTAAATAAGGAAGAAACCAGGAGATATGCTAGTGCTCAGCACCTTTGCTAAATGTTTGTAGTGATACCCAGCATGAAGAAGAGTCCCAGAGAGTATTACTTGGTAACTTCCTTGCTCCTACAGAAGCTTTCTTGATGAAGTAAAAATGCAAAAAGAGAGGAAAAATATACCCTTAACAGCGACACAAAAACCATTGTAGTTTGAGTTCATTGTATAGCTTGGTGTCCTTAAAACCAAGATCCTTCAGACACTTTCAGATTCAGGAGCTCTGACTATCTGTCTTGGAGCACAAATGACTGTCTAATTATTAGTAAAATGCTACGTTCACAGAAATGAAAATTTTAGACTAGATTAAGGCCATCATTGGAGTTATTTGTGTGAAAGGACATGTAAAAGTAGAATTTCCATTTTCAAGAGTGAAGTCCTGCACTCAAAGCAATTTTTACGTGTAATTGGAACACTTAAAAAGACAAGAATTGGAACATTAGCGGCACTCCTAAAAAGGCAAGCAGGGAGACCGCACCAAGGCTGTGACAATGTGACAGCATGTGGGGTGCTTGGCAGATAGCACTGTAAGTACGTGGGGAAGAGGCGAAGATAACGGGTGTGGGAGCTGCCTGGGGCCAGGTCACGAACAGCTTTGGATGCCATGTTGGTGATTATACTCTATCCTGTTGTCAGTAATTTGTAATAGCACCTACCTGAGAGGAGGGTTCAGTGCCATGATCATGCATGTTAAGTGCTCACCACAGTGTTTGACACACAGTAAGTGTTCTTTAAATGTTAGTTACAGTAGTAGTTCTTGCTATTACTATTTTTATAAGAGCACACCTCTCCGGGGGTTTAGAGCAAGGTCTGTTGGGTGACAGTGTAGGCAGTGAGCTCAGAAGAGCAGAAACTGGAAGACGGTGCCCCGGTGAGGAAGCTGTTGGCTGGTGGTGTGTGAAGTTCAGGCAGTGGGCGTGGAGAGAAGGTGATGGGCTCTGCAGGCAGACTGGGCAGGGCGTGATGGGAAGGGAGAGGACAGAGAACAGGGTTACATGGAGCTGGCTGGTTGGGATGACTGGGGAATGGCAACCCCTAGGGAAAGAGAGACAGGTTTGTGGGGATAGGACCCAACTGTTGTGCTCGTCCTTTCCCAAACAGTGCTATGCAGACTACATGCTATAAGGGTTGTGCAGTTACAGTGCACAAGACTTGGGAGGGAGTGTGGCACATTGGTGAGATCTTAAGCTGGAGATGACCAGACTTCGTGTTTGACAAAGACAAGATGGCCTGGGGTTCCTTGGAATGTTTAATTCCCCCAGGAAGTAGGAAACCTGGCGATATGAAATGAAGTCAGAGGAGAGCCAGAGGAGGTGAGTGTCTGCTGGAGAAGGAAGGGGGAAGTGAGGGTTCCAGGTGACGGGGAAGCTGCTCAGTATTCCTTTCTTTCCCTTGGCATGCATACAGGCTTACAGGGAACCGGAGAATGTGTGTGCAAGTGTTTTGTGGGTTTGTCTGTAATGCATGAATGTGGCTAACTTTTGAGTGAGTGTACATAATCACTGAGTATGCCCAATACACCCGTGTCAATGTACTCATCAATTTCAGAACAATTACTAATACATAATATTTAATACATTATTGAATATTATATATTAAGTAATTATTAAGATCTAACAACCTCTTCTGTGGTTTTTCCCAATTCACTCTGGCAGAATTCTGACATGTGTTCCCTGGAGTCAGAGCTGTCACAGTGTGAAAGGCCAGGTGGAAGCCTCTAGAACTGCTCTGCCCGTTAAAATAGTTCGCCAAAAGCAGCATCATGTTCCTGGCAGGGTGGCAGAGATTAGTGCCACCATCAGGACTCGAAAGATGTGAGGGTGATGATTCCTGCCACATCTCCAGCCCACCTGCATGGCTGGTGCCATTGGGCAATGGCAGTGGATGATCATGAACTTAACCGTGTGGTGGCTCTGGTTGCAGCTGCGGTGCCAGACATGGTTTTGTTGCTGGAACAGGTTGACACAGTTCTGGCGGATGGTGTGCTGGTGAAAGCTTTTTTCTTCTCTACCTGGCAGGGTCAGCCGTGCTCCTTCACGTTTAACCCTCAGGATTCTAGCTCTTCATTCCGGAGGATATAGATCAAAGGGGGAGCAAGTCCTCTAGAAGAGATGTGAACTGTAAAGGGACTTGGGAGCCTCTTTTGGAGAGAGGGTTACCATGTTTTTTTGCTGCGAGAGGGATAGTTATGTTCTACTAGGCAGAAGCCTGATTTTACGTTATTTGCCAGTTAAGTATGGTTAAAAGAGGTGTGTATGTGTATATGGATCTCAAGTTGACAAGGGGTGATCTGCAGCGGGTTTATATTGAGTCAGCTTGGCTAAATCAGAAATGTGCGTGTAGCTTGGGCCACAGGAGACAGTTGTCACCCCATCTGCTCACACTCAAAAAGTCCACCCAGCGGCAGAGGGAACTACTGCAGCTCGAGCACGTCGGCTTACCTTCTTGGCACGGGGCGGGTGTGAGGCCTGCGACTCCTCCAGCACCCACGAGCTTTTGTTTATTCCTCCCATCCGCGTATGTGGTAAACAGCTTTCCTTGGTCTTCATCCAAGCTGTTGACCAATCGACACTATGATTTTCTGGCCACAGTCCGATACATGCGCTGTTTATTGTATGGGGCAGCACAGCACAGTTATGCTGCAGACACTTACTGAGTGCTCACTGAGGGCCAGGCACCGTGGCAAGCATCGCTCACGTGTCATTTACTTCTTCTGCCAGCCCTGTGAGCTGGGGACTCCCGTTGCTCCAGCTTTACAAACAAGTAAATGGGGCACAGGGAGACTTAGAGAGTAGCTAGTTCTAAGGGGGTAACATTGGTGCTGAGAGCGAGACAGCTTGAGACCAGAGACTGCGTTCTTCAGTTCCAGGGTCGTGCTTCTACCTGGAGCCCTCTCTTTTTAAGTTGCCTTTGATGCTTTCAACCACGTGCTCTGGGTGTGGTGTGGAGCTTATTTCCCTCATTTATTTCAATTCTGGCTTTGAAGAGACACTGATACAATACTTATATGTGCCGGGACCTTCTGAACACATACCAGGAAGTCCTCGTAACAAGCCTGCGAAGTAGGTGATGTATCATGCCCTCTCAGATTAAAAACCGGAGGCCCAAAGATGGTGACGGATCTGTGTGAGTTACACGGTCTCCATGTAGCAGGATTGGGGTGTGAATGCAGGCAGGGCAGTTCTGGAGTCCACAAGCTGAAATACAGCACAGACAATTGTTAGCTTGTCAAGAATGACCTCAACGACAGGGGTACTTAGGTGGCTCAGTCGGTTGAACATCTGACTTTGGCACAGATCACGATTTCACAGTTTGTGTGTTCGAGCCCTGCATCAGGCTCTCTGCTGTCAGCCCAGAGCCCACCTTGAATTTTCTGTCCTCCTCTCCATCTATCCCTCCCTTGCTCGTGCTCTCTCTCCTTCAAAATGAATAAATAAACTTAAAAAAAAAAAAAAAAAAGAATGACCTCAATGAGAGACTGTCAAGGGTGTCTCCATCCTGTGTCTGGAGAAAATTTGTCCTCAACATGGGATCTTGCATATTTAGTCCTGCAATAAATGAGTCTACTGACCAGTGCATTTGGAACTAAATTCCAAGCAGCTGTAAACAATAAATATTTTGTTTCTGTTATCTTTGTAGCAATAGCAGGAGAAAGGAATTAAGGACCAAAACTCTGGGAGTTTTAAATATTTTTTGGTAAGTGTTTATACGTGATTTATGGGAAAATAACTTCCTGGAAAACGACCTTGTTTCACAAAAAAAAAAAAAAAAAAAATGACCCATCTTACAACACCTTTAATAAATCAGTCTGCAGTAGAAGTTAGGTGTGTTTTCATAGCAACCGATTTGTGAGAACATTTGGCAGCTAAGATCCAGCCGTGCTGTTATGATTGTGTAACCACACCAGAAGCTACACTGTGTGGCTGGCAAAACCCACGGCAGCTTGGAGCTGCGTGGCTGAGCCGCCGTCCCCCTCCGTATCCGACCGTGACCACCCCTCATACACCATACATGCAGCTCTGCCTTGTTCAGTGTCGTCTTTAGGAAGACCACAATTTTATAAATACAGTGAGATATGAGCAGAGGCAGAATACCGCATCATACTAAAGTACAGCCTGATTGCTGTAAAGTGAACACCCTTATGTCTACTAGTAGCCAGGCTGAAGAAGAGGACACTGCCAGCCACCCAGATGACCCCTCCTGTCGCCTCCCTGCCAAAGGCAACCTCTTCCCTCTCTTCTCTATGGTTTTCTTACCCAAGTGTGTGTCCTTAAATACTTGTCTTAGGTTATTTGGTTTTGCCAGATTTGGGGTTTGCTTTTGCTTCTTTCCACACTTTTTGTTTTGAAGAATTTCACATTTGTAGAAAAGTTGTTTGGTATAATGAACACTAATATGCCCTTCATTTAGATTCACCAGTTGTTAGCATTTTGCCAAATTTGCTTTCTTGTCTGTCTAAATGTACATGTGTATATATTTACACATACACACATATGTACGTATGTATATCTTTTCTATACACGTGCCTGTATATGCATGTCCTGTGTGTGTGTGTCTCCTGTCTCTTTCCTGAGCCATTAGAAAGTTGCAAACATCATGGCCCTGCACCCTTAAATTCTTCAACATGTATCTCCTCAGAACAAGGATGTTCTCCTTTGTAGACAAAATAAATGATCACACTCAAGAAATTTAATGTTAGCAAAATACTCTTATCAAATATATAGTTCATATACAAACATCCCCAGTTGTCCAGTAGTATCCTTTAGAACTTTTCTTATTTTCTTTTATAAATTTTTAATTTTGTGTGTGTGTATTTATTCTTGAGAGGGAGAGAGAGATAGGGAGAGAGAGAGAGAGACAGACAGACAGACAGACACCATGAGCAGGGGAGGGAGACACAGAATCTGAACCAGGCTCCAGGCTCTGAGTTGTCAGCCCAGAGCCCGACGCGGGGCTCAAACTCACAAACCATGAGATCATACCCTGAGCCGAATTCGGACACTTAACTGACTGAGCCACTTAGGTGCCCCTAAAGTTTTATTATATAGTTTACACACCATAAAATAACCTCTTAAAAGTATATAGCTCGCTCTCACTTACTTGTAGAAAATTTGCAGAATTGTGTAAGTGTCACCATGATCTGCTTTTAGAACATTTCTATCACCTACAGGCTCACCATGCTCATTTGCAGGTGGTACCTGCTTTCAGACCCAGCAACCGAGAATCTACTTCCTGTCCTTATAGACTTGCTTTTTCTAGACATTTCACATCATTGAAATTAGGCAGTTTGTGGGTTTTTTTATTCTGGCTCCTTTCATTTAGCACATCGTTTGAAGTTCATCTGTATTGTAGCATGGATCAGTATTCAGTTTCTTTTTACTGGTCAGTCAAGTTTCATTGACTAGATATACCACTGCCTGTCCATTCACCGGCTGTCTACATCTTGCCTCTAATAAGTAAGGCTACTCTAGACATTTGTGTATAAGTCTTAGTATGGATAGATGTCTTAATTTCTCATGAGTAGAGACTTGGATTAGAATTGCAAGGTTCTATGGTGTTCCTTTTTGTATAATTTTATTTTTTAAATTGTTATTGTGCATTGATTGACCTTCTTCTTTTGGTGTACGGTTCTATGAATTTTATTTTATTTTTAAAAATTTTTTTTAATGTTTATTTATTTTTGAGACAGAGAGAGACCGAGCATGAACGGGGGAGGGTCAGAGAGAGAGAGAGAGGGAGACACAGAATCTGAAACAGGCTCCAGGCTCTGAGCTGTCAGCACAGAGCCCGACGCGGGGCTTGAACTCACGAACTGTGAGATCGTGACCTGAGCCGAAGTCGGACGCTCAACCGACTGAGCCACCCAGGCGCCCCAGTTCTATGAATTTTAACACATGTATAGATTTTGTAGCCACCGGTACAATCAAGATATGGAATAATTCCACCCCCAAACTTTTTTCTTGTGTTGACCCTTTAGAGACCCCCCCCTCCAACCCTCTCTGTCCCCTCAGCAACAACTACTCTGTTATCTGTCCCTAGTTTTGCCTTTGGGAGCATGTCATTAAAATGCCTGGGTGGCTCAGTTGTTGAAGCATCCGACTTTGGCTCAGAGCGTGATCTCACAGTTTGTGAATTCGAGCCCTGCCTCCAGCTCTGTGCTGATGGCTCAGAATCTGGAGCCTACTTCTGATTCTGTGTCTCCCTGTCTCTGTGCCCCTCCCCTGCTCACTCTCTGTCTCTGTCTCTTTGTCTTGAAAATAAATAAACATTTAAAAAAAATTAAAAATGGAACCATAGAGTATATAAACTGTTAAGACTGGTTCCCTTCATGTAACTGATTGAAAGATTGAGATTCGTCCTAATTATTGCATGTATCTGTAGTTCATTCCTTACAATGCTGAATGGCATTCCATCCTGTGGATGCACCCACTGAAGGACATTTAGGTTGTTTCCAGGTTTTGACGGCTGTAAAGAGAATTCCTGTAAAAATGTGTGCACAGCATTTTGTATGAACAGAACGTTTAATTTCTCTAGGGTAAATATCTAGACTTGGAGTTGTTGGGGCATTTCATCAGTGTGTGTTTGTTTAGCTTTATGACTAACTGCTGCGGATATGTGCAGAGTGGTTGTACTATTTTGTGTTGCTGCCGGCAGCGTGTGAGCATTCCTGGTGTTCCTCGTCTCATCAGTGCTTGGTATCGACAGAACTTTTCGTTTTAGCCGTTAATAACAGATGTATGGGGACATTTCCTATTTTTAATTCGTGTTTCCTAAATAGCTAGTGGTGTTAATATTTTTTCATGTGCATACTCACCAGCCCAGGGCCTTGGGGGTGGCTGTAAAGGAAGCGACAGATATCCACCCCGAACTGAGCACTATTTTTGAAAAGGCCGTCCTTTTCCCATGCTCCGTAGTGTCGCTTTTGTCATAAATTATGTCCATATGTGTGAGAATTTGTTTCTCAGCTTTTAGCTGTTTCATCCGTTTGCCTACCCTTCTGTCAGTATCTCCTGCCTTAACCACTGTAGCTTCGTAAGAGCTGTTAGAGTCTGCAGAACAGGTCTCCCCCTTGGTTTTCTTCAAGCCCTTTCATAATGATGCAGTCATGCAGTACGTGACATTTTCAAGGTTCGTCCACGTTGTGGCATCAATCAAAACCTCACTCCTTTTTGTGGCCGAACACTTGTTTCATTGTATGGATACACCATTCACTTCATAGAACTCTCGGTGGTTTTTACCTTCTGGCAGTTAGGAGTAATGCCGCTGTAAACACTCATGTACAGGTTTTTGTGGGGACCTGTATTTTCATTTCTCTTGGGCATGTACCGAAGAGGAGAATTGCCGGTAACACATAGGGCGACTCTGTTTAGCATTCTAAAACAATGTTTTGGACAGAGAGTGAGCACGAGCTGGGGGGAGAGGCAGAGGAATAGAGAGAGAATCTTAAGAAGGCTCCACCTCAGCCCAGAGCCCAACGCAGGGGCTCAATCCTATGGCCCTGGGATCATGACCTGAGCTGCAATCACGAGTCAGACGCTCAACCGGCTGAGCCACCCAGCGCCCCTGTGTTTATCATTTTGAAGAGTTGCCGGAGTGTTTTCTATGGCGGCTGTACCATTTTACGTTCCTGCCAGCAGTGTATGGAGACTGCACTTTCTCTTCGTCCTCATCAACACCTGACTTTGTCTTTTTAATTGTAGCCATCCTCGTGGATGTGGTTTTGATGTGTGTTTCCCTAGTGGCTAATGACGTTGAGCATTTTCTCATGTGCTTGTTGGCCATTTGAGTATTTTCTGTGGAGAAATGTTTACTTGGATGCTTTGCCTTTTAACAAAATGGGATGTCCTGTTATTGTTGTAAGAGTTCTTTGTGCTCTCCACCTTCAGGTGTCCCAGCACATCACACCACCGCACTCTCCTGCCTCCTCTGCCTCTGTTTTCTTCACACGCTTTAATTTGTGAGTTGATTTCTTGGTGCATCAGCTCATTCATCCAGTCAGTATTTATTTATTCGACAGATGTGTAAGCGCCTTAGTTGTGTCTTTGCTATTTCTTCACCTTCTCGGTGCTGTTCTAGAAGAGCTAGTTCCCACTGTCATTTAGCTGGTAGCACTATCATCTTGAAGGTTCTAGATAACTACCCACGAGAGCATCTGTGCAGATCTGAACCACACGTCACCTGAGGTGACACCCTTTCAGCCACAGCTATACGTCACGTTCTACTATCCTGGCCCCATTCCCACCAAACCAAGTGCACCGACACCCTCCTTGAAAATCTACCAATAGTGTGTCTTTTTTTTTTTTTTTTTTCTTCTTTCTAGGAGAAGTTTGATTCCTTCTGGTAATGCCCAGTCCTTTATTTGAATTATGGGTTCTACCTTCTCTCCTCTTTTCAGCAACTTTGCTTTTTCGCTGCCTTCCTTTTCCCGCATCTGTAATCTCTCCCCTCTACTGGGCTATTCCGTCAGCCCACAACAGTTTCCAGCACCTTCGCCCCGCATGGATCCTCGCAGGATGCCACATCGCCTACCTCTCCGCCGTACTTTGTGGCCAGACTTCTCTCTAGGATTGAGCACACGGCCTTCTCCACTTCTCATGTCACCACTATCCTGCCCTGCCCCAGGCCTGGCCTGTGTTCTCCATCACCCAGCTGTGTCTCTGCATGTCACGGTATCAGCAGTCTTCCTACTGCCAAAAGCAGGATCACTTTTCTAGCCACGTCCTACTCGACGTAGTGGCCCATTCCTTCTCCTCGAGACACTCTCCTGTCTTGGCTTTCTTAGGTCTTGCTTGTCTTACTGTCCTCTGACCCCACTTATCCCCCTTCAGACTTTGTTGCTGGATCCCCCACACCACACCGTCTCTCGACCTGGAAGGTCTCTACACTTACTTCCTGGCCCTTTCTTTCTTTTCATCCTCTCCAGCATGGTAGTAGAGACATCTCCTCTCTAGCCCAGATCTTCCCTCTGATTGGAATGATTTGGCTGCCCCCTTGACGTCTTCGTATGGCCATTTCATAGGCATTTTAAACTTAAGGGGCCCAAAACTGAGCCTCTGAACTTGTCCCTAAAACCTTTACCTGCTTCGTGAGCAGGGGAGGGCCGGTGAGAGAGAGACACACAGAATCTGAAGCAGCTGCAGGCTCTGAGCTGTCCACACAGAGCCCGATGTGGGGCTTGAACGTGTGAACCGTGAGATCATGACCTGGGCTGAAGTCGGATGCTCAGCTGCCCCCCGGACGCCCCTACCTGCTTCGTCTTAACCCAGTAAATATATTTTCACCCATTTACTTTGGGCAGAACCCAGGGAGTCATCCTTGTTCTCTTTCTCCCCCCCCCCCCCCCCCCCAACTAGTCTGTTGGCACAGACTTACCTGTTCTGCCTGGATGTTACATTTTAAGTCTGTCTGCTTCATCCTGCTGTCCTCGAGGCCAGGCCCCACTGCTAACCCTTTGCCTGGGCCACACCAACAACCTGGGAATGAGTCCCTGCTACTACTCTTTTTAATTTTTATTTTTCCTGCTACTGCTCTTGATACCTCCCAAGCCATTCATTTATCGCCTATAGCAGAGTGGTTTTTAAAAAAGGCAGGCCAGGCTTGTGGGATCCTGGAACAGAAATCAGACCAAAAATTGTTCAAACTTGAATAAAGTCTGTAGTCTAGTTAATAATATTGTACCGATGTTAATTTCCTATTCTTGATTACTGTTCTGTGCTTGACGTAGTACAATAAGGTTAGGACAAGTGGGGTGAGGAATATGAGGGAACTCCTTGTACTATATCTGGAACTTTTTTGTATGTATACGTTAGTTCAAATTACAAAGTTTTTAAAAAAATTTTTTTTTAGTGTTTATTTTTGAGAGAGAGACAGAGAGAGTGCAAGTGGGGAGGGATAGAGAGAGAGAGGGAGACACAGAATTTGAAGCAGGCTCTGGGCACTGAGATGTCAGCACAGAGCCTGACACGGGGCTTGAACTCACGAACCGCAAGCCTGAGCTGAAGTCGGACGCTTAACCGACTGAGCCACTCAGGGCCCCCAAATTACAAAGTTTTTGAAAATTAAAATGCAAAAAAAGAAAGAAAATCGGATTGTGCACCTGTAAGCTTACAAATCTGCCGAAGCCTTCCACAGGCCTAGCACCTGACTCAGAAGGTTCTCAGCGGCTCCAGGGCCCTGCCCGCCCCTCCAGCTTCCTGTCTGTGGCCCTCTTTCAGCCAGGAGAAGATATGATGATCTTTTCTATACCGGTCCCCCCTCGAGCGTGGCCTCCCCAGGCCCACACCATGACCTGCTCCTTCTCATCACTGACATCTGCACTCCCCCCACCTTCTCTTCATGGAAATATCTCCAGTATCCATACTAGCCCTCCTGTTCACTTGCTGCTATCAGTGGCAGGAACCCTTTGTTTCCTTCACGTCCTTATTCACAGCTGGTGATTTGAGCACCCGTTCACCCTTCCCGCTGCTGGTTCCTTGGCGTCAGGGCTGGTGTATACTAGGCTCGCAGTTTTATCATCAGTGTCTAGGCTGGCATGTAGTGGGTGAGCAGGTAGAATCAACAGACAAGTAACTTCCTGTTCCTCATTGTGTAAGGAAAGTTACTCTGTAATTCAACCTCCAGAGAAGTTACAGGACTTTCAGAATTTTATTCTGCCCTTCCTTGATGTTCCTACTGTTTGCACATGGACCACTACTTTACAGAAGTGATTCAGTTCTTGACGTACCTGAATGTCCTTTGTGTTAGGGCTTCAGCTAGGCACTGTAGGTGCTGAGATCAGTAAGGCATAGTCAAATGTAAGGTATTGTTAGCATTTGTAATAGGACTCTCCACATTCTTGGCAGATCTCAGGAGCACTTTATTTGTTGAAAGAATGAGTAGGGTAAGTTAAGAAATAGTTTCCTTTTTAAATCAAGGCAGATACGTTCATACATACTCATGTGTTATATATACAATCATGTAGCAGATACACCCATACAGGATTGTGGAATTTTTAGCCTTCAAGCTGGTTCTCTCTTGGCAGGGGCAGGTTTGGGAAGAGAGCCACAGGACGGGGGCTCTGCTGCTGCCCTGCCTTTGCCAGGCACCCACTGCTGCATTCTAGGGTGGCTTGAAGCAAGGCTGCACAGAGAGGTGTTTGGGAAGTTGTTAGAGGTGTTTTTTTTTTTTTAGCGGTCTCCGTGATTAAGGGTTATATACTGTCCATAAATTTAATTTTATTTAGGATGGTAAAGAGGACATTACAAATGAAGTATGTAATAAAAATGTAATAAAAAGGAGCCATTGGGTCTGATCGGGTTGAGAACCTATGGTTTTAGGAACATGTTATTATGGGTTCTCAAGGAATTTGAAATCTTTCAAAGAACCCAACAGGAGCATCATGATTTGTGATGATCCCAGGTGAAACAGAGTTTTGTGCTGGAGCCTGCCACTTTGGCGGGAGGCAACATCATGTGATACAAGAATATCTGAGATATGACTGGGCACTAGATGTTGTCACCTGCGTGCAGGTCAGGAAGGCATAATATGCAAATAAGTCATGTGACACCGGGGCTTGTGGAAGAAGAGGGCAGGAGTCCCTGGTCTCAGCTTGTGTGATATTTGGTGCTCACAAGACCCTTGATCATGCCTGGCTGCTTGGTGAGCGCTCACCCAGTACATAGGCTGGAAGGAGAGGCATCTGGAGGCAGTGGGATCCTGGAGAGGCAGAAAGAAAGGGGAGGTCGGCCAAGGTGGCCAGAGTTTGTTTACCTGCTTTACTAATTTGCCCGGGGCTGAAGCCTCAGCAGAAGGGTCAGTGACTCCTGAAACCTTGGCCTGGTCTGGCTCAGCAGTGTGTGCCAAATCCTGTTAGCACTGTGGCTGTGTGCCTAGTTAAACATTCAAGCCCCGTGGAGTCAGAGAGAACCCCCACGAAATGGCAATGTGTTCAGTGGTGTGTTTTACTACATGTGTTGCTTTTAATGGGTGTGAGAGATCAGAGAGGTCCCGCGTTCGTTTCACAGACTGCTTTTAGGAATCATGTAGTAAAAGGTGAAGTGTATAAAATGTGGAAAATACGGCACATCTTCTAAATAGGCACGTGAAAAACATTTTTTAAGGGATAATATATGTCAAGGAAGGTTGAGCTATGTACGATGGGGTCTGAATTAGATATTTGAACTTACCTTTTCAATCTATTTTCATCTTTTTGGAATATATTCAGTGCTTGTCTCCTCTTTTCCTAGAGATGATCCTACCATTTTGTTTGATACAGTATCCATTCCTATCCCATTTCCAGTCTGCTCCCCTGCTGTTAGTGTACAAGCGTGATTTTTTCCTTGCACTTGCTGCTAAATGTCGTCTGTAACAGATAAAAGTCAGTACTTAACTGGTTTCACATGCAGTTGTCCTCTTTATTCCACCCATTTTTCTTCAGGTAGTTCTTACACACCTTCTCTATTTAACAAAGTTAAGAAAGAGCTTTCTGTGGCCAGTCCGTCCCTTCTCTCTAGTAAGGAAGGATGTAGATCTTCACCATTCAGTACAGTAGCAGCTGGCCACATGTAGCTCTTGAAAATTTAAGTTACAATGAAAAAAACATTGGAAATTCATCTCTCCAACTCACACTAGCCACATTTTGAGTGCCCAGCAGCCACTTGTGGCTGGTGACTCCCCCGCGACAGCCGTAGAACATTTCCATCATCGTGGGCTGTTCTTTTGGACAGCTGGGTCTAGATCCCTGTAATACACTCCAGTAACTCACTTCTCATAGTATCTCATCACTTTCAGTTGCTTTCAGGGCTTTGATGCAAGCCTCTTTGGTTTTCTGGAACCATCCAGAACTTTCTCCTCTGGTTCCACCTCTCATATCTCTAAGTCCAGCTGTGCGTGGACGAAATATCGGGCCGAGCCGTATTGCCGAGCCCATAACCTGACTGGGCCTCCTCTGTCTGCCTCTAACCTGGTTGTGAGTCAGCCCGGTCCTGGTTTATTCCCCGGGGCCCTCTGTCCCTTTGTTAATTGGGGTAAGTGGCAGGCATATCGGCCTAGATCTGCAGTGGTCATGAGGACTTTCTTGACCAGGGACGGTGGAGTTGTTAACTCTCAGCCTTGTTAACTTGCAGTTTGAAGAGCTCTGTATTCCTTTTATTTCATTTCTCCCTCTCTCTCTCTTTTTTTTTGTTTTTTTTTCCATTTCAGTGTGATTTTGTGGAGCCTGGCCCTGCCACCCTGAGCTTGATTTTGTGGACTTGTTTCCAGCAACTTTTCTCTCAGCCTTGATCTCTTCCCCTGATTTTTTTTTTTAAAACTTGTCCACATAAGTCCCATTTCTTTATTAAATTTATATTTATGATGTATTCTTTGATCAGTGGTATTTTTGTGTTAAGTGTATATTTGCCCTGTTTATCGTATTTCTTTATTTTTAACAGAACACAGTTTGTAGTGTTAATTTAATACTTTCAGTTTTTCTTTTTTAAATTGTTGTATATTTATTCAGTGGGAAGCTTCATGGTATCGAAAATAAATGAATGCAATTCATTCAGTTCCATAAGGATGAATCTCAAACACAATGCTTAGCCAGAAAAAGCAACTTTCACAAGAAAACTTATAAAATGTCATTTATTCAAATAAAAAAAAAACCCTTTAATGCTGCATATTGTTTAGCGTTACACAGCATAGCAACTTGGGATTCAGAATAGTTATGTGCTCTGTTGGGGAGAAGGGTTTGCAGTGGAGGAAAGTCCACGGGGAGCCTTAACAGGGCAGATGACATTTTATTTCTTAACTAGTGGGACCCTGATGCTCAGCCTATTTTTCCTTACATGTCTCTATGTCTAAGACATTTTGTAAAAAAATTCAAATATTCACACTTATTTTAAAGATAAATAACAAAAATACCTAATTTACAAAATAAGTATTTCCCATTATCCATTTTCCTCTTAATATTTTAGTATATTTCTGTGTTTCTTGTAATTAATTTTTTCAGCTTCATTGCGGTATAATTGACCAATATTGCAAGATCTTAAAGTGTGCATTATGATTCTTTATCGCGTGTGTGTGTTTAAGAAAATTAAGTTCTACTCCCTCAGCACATTTCAGTTAGACAATACAAAGTTGAGACTGTGGCCACCACATTTTACGTGAGGTCCTCAGTGTGTGTTTCTGTGTTTTGAGTCTAGTGTTGCTCAGAATAATTCTTTCTTCTCCTGAGGGGTTATCTGCTGCTCTTCATGTATTCCTTCCCCAAGCACCCGGCTGTGTGGTTTGGGGCTGGCACTTCCGGGCAGGGAGTGACTTGCTGCCCTGTCCGGAACCTTCCTTCCCTGGGGAATCTGAATGCACTTCTGTCTGTCCTTCAGGTTCTATAGCAGACCTCCACTTTCCAGTCCAGGACAGGCGACTGCTGAAGACTTCTCCACCTGCTTTGGTGGACGAGGGGCTGTTGATTGTCACCCCAGCTCTGTGTGTCGATGTGCCCTGTCCCCTGTCCTCTTCTCCCACGTGGGCACTCTCTCCCCACTGCCTTGGTTTTGCTTTCAGTTTCGCTTTTTCAGGAGTGTACAACATAGTTGTGATGTTCTGGAGGCATAGATTGTGGCGGGAGGCTGGCCTGGGAGAGCTAGTCACCTGGCCTGTGGCCTCCCCAGTGGCAGTGTGGCCCCACTCTGGCTTCTCACCTCACACCCAGCAGCACTTGTAAGATTATTAAAGACAGACCTCACAAGCACAGCTTTGGATCTTCTGGGGAAGGTCTAGAGACACTGCCTCCGGTGCTGAAATGAAATGAGAGACATCAGAGATGCCAGAGAAGATACAGCTTCTTGATCAGAAAATAGGGGTTTTGGGTTTTTCCGTTGTCGTGGCTTGAGCGAGTGTGCCATGTGCTCTGGGGAACAAGGAGATGCAGTTGGGGTAGCTGTTTTGGTCCCCGTTCCGGCCGGCATGCAAAACGCTCCTCAAAAGAGAGAGGATGACGTTCAACCTTGATGTGAATTGAGAACTGACTTGAAAAGTGAGGAAATTCACAGCAAGCACGTGGTGGTACTGCAGATGGGATTTGGAGTCCAGCTGGAAGGCCGGATCAGCATTTCTATGCAGAAACAGGTGATGAAGGCACAGGTGTGGCCACTCCCAGGGAAGGCTAAGCAGGAATTTTAAGAATTGCATGTTTTTCTTTGCATGGTGGGACCCTTCCAGGTGCGGTAAGGTGAGGCTGGCTATGTTGCCCTTTTCCCAGCTGAAGATGCTCACAGGAAGTGTCTCTGCGGGTAGCCTGACCCTGTGGCCGAAGGAAATGCCTTTGCAAATGAATCTAGTCTGGCTGAAAAGCGAACAACGGTGTTGAAGGCAGCCAGGGAAGCCAGGCAGCCAGGGAAGCTGAGCCGAGCCTTCCCTCTGTCTCTGTGAGCGACCCGCGGGCTCTGTGCCGCGCATGGAGTGGAGGCAGAGGTCGGTAGTCACAGCAGACAGTGGGCCCGGGTGTCGCCTGGCTCCCTGGGATTACACTGCAGCTGTCAAGGGTGCAAATCTGATGATCCTGGGAGGTAGCTCGTGAAGGTCACAGTTGTGTTTTGTTTTGTTTAATCTCTTCCAGACTTCTGGGCTCTTGCCACGTCGAGTTTTTGGTTATTCAGGGTGATTCAGCCTTTCTTATACATATATGTTTTCCTACCCTAACTTTGGCCTGTTAGCTACTTCCCAGTCTTTCTGTTTTTCTTTTACCTGCCACCGCCCACTCCTTTACCTTGAATTCCCATGGATGGTGTGTGTATTCTGTACTGGCCTTACCTCTTCTCTGTATCTCAGAATGGTTGCATCTTGAAATTCACATAACTTTCTTTAAAAAAAAACCAAACCACCTACCCTGAGGTATGATTCACACGCCATACAACGTACCACTCCAGCACACACAATTCTCTGGTTTTTCGTACATTCGCAGAGTTGTGCAGCCATCTCTGCTAACTGTAGAACATTTTCATCACCCCAGAAGGAAACCCTGTGCCCCCCTCCCCCCGCCCCTGGCAACCAGTCATCTGCTTCCCGTCTCCATGGATGCAACTCTTCTGAACATTTCATAGAAGTGGAGTCACACGCTTCATGGCCTTTGGGGACCGGCGTCTCTCTCTGGGCATCAGTCACATGGCTTTATTTCTATTTTCAACGTATTCTTTTGTTTGGTTTTCTTTTTCAGGTACTGGCTGCCACCATCCTCAGATCATAAATTGAGTCTTTCGTTCCTAGAATCTCTTTTTCATCATCTATGTTCTGTACTTAAATCTGCAACTCTTAAGTTATTAGTTTAACTATTAACTATTGAAATCAGCTGTGATTTCTCAGTTCCCTGGGGGAAAGAAAGAGGAGTCTGTGACTCCCCTTGTGCCTGCTTCCGACTCAAGCTGACATGCTCCCTTATGTCTGGTGTTGCCCCATGTTACCCTCTGGTGAATTACCATCTACTGTTGCTCTCTTTCGGCTCCTGACACGTTTCCTTTTAGCCCTCTTGTTTCACGGCCTCTTCTGATTATTTACATTACGTTATTTTACAGTATTCCAAGATAGTTATCATAGACCTTCGTATTTTTGGTTAGTTTTCTAAAACTCACTGTTAGAAAGCCTTTGTCACGTGTGAACATCCCATCAGCACACAGACCTGAATGCGTGTAATTCTGTCTTCTCGTAGATGTGTGTAATCACTTACTCATTGTCCTCACACTCACTGACATCCTTCCATGCCCCGGTTGAATTTTTTGTGAACATCACTTCCCGCCTTTCCTCAGTTTACTCCTGAGTTGCTGCTGAAGAGGCTCTAAGGAAGAGCACCGTCTCTCCCTTTTTATGTGCGTCAACTCATTTAATGCTCACAAGAGCTCTGTGAGACACTATTACTGTTGTGTTCCTAGTGTTTCCATGTTACAGATGAGGGAACTGGAGTCCAGTGTTTAAGTCACGCTTTTCAACCCACGCTCAGTCTCTAAAACCAGAGTGTTCTTTTTTTCCTCTCCATTCCCTTGAATACGTCTGTCTAGTTCCTAACCCTCTGTAAGTACTCAATAAATAGTTTGTTGGGTAAGTGAACTGAGCACATGATGAATGAGATAGTACCTGGTGGGCTCTTTATGGGTATGTCAAATGTTTTCCTTCAAAGAACTTACTTCTGTAGCCTTTGTGAAGGCCTGTGGCATGAAACCATAATTCAAGAGTGTTTTAGAGGTGAGTGGAATGGATCTCTGAAGTTTTCACCACTGGACTCTGCAGTGTTAATACTCGGCAACATAGCACATAGCGGAATAGCATTTAGTAAGGCCAAATTTGAAAGTGAAGAAGACAGTACATGGGAACACGGTCACTAAGTGCCTGGTCATCACATTTGGCTGTGATGGCAGCATATTTACTTATTACCAGTAGAGAGAGGGAAGCTGGGTGCAGAAAGCACTTGTTCCCAGAGCAGGATGAAGAGCGTCTGTGTGTGTGTGTGTGTGTGTGTGTGTGTGTTCAAAAGTTTGTTTTGTTAGCCTAAAGTTTTAGTCAAAACCAAGTTAAACAGGCATGGTGCCCACCCTTTGTTTCTTTCACCTGCTTGAGTGGCTGTTTCATATTTTATTATGTGGGACTTCATTTTTTAAAAAGAGGTTAAGTTTTACCAACACCCATTCACCGTAGGAACTTGTGATTTATTGTCAAGTGTTGCGGGAACCAGGATGAATCAGTCCTTGTGGTTAGTGGTTTTACGTAGGAGCAGAAAGGACAGAGACCCATCGAGAGTGTTTTAATGTTAACAGGGTGAAAAATGTTTTGTTTTCCACACCAAAACTTCTGGTCTTCTTAACCAGAAGCAACAGACAGTTATGAAATATTGTATCTATAGTTTTATAGAACCTGGTTATTTAACAGATTAGGTACCCTTTTAATCTTTATTTTCCTTATTGACTGACTGTATTTTAGTTTAAATAATCCTCATGCTAGTCAGCCATTGCAGACCTAGTTATGAAGAAAAATGGAATACAAAGTGGAATAACTTTTCAGAATGTTTATGAACTAGGCCAAACCAATTGCCTCTCTTAGGTTTATTGTTTCAAGTCATGAGTGATGCAGGTGCCTAGGCCTTTGTTATGCTGCTGACTCCCAGGGTTGTGTCTCAAAACATCCTTTCCTTCCTGATCATTCTCCTCTTTCTGCTAAACTGACATTCAGGTCCTTGATTCTGGGTGATGGAGCCTGTCTCATTCCAAAGCAAGGTCCCTGCAGGAAAAGACCATGATAAAGAAAGAAGGCCTCAGTAGTCTTTCTTTTCCAAAGTGGATTTTGGCATACACTCAAATTACGCTACGATCACCAAAACTAAGCACTGATTTTGTGCACGTGACAATTTTCATCCTCAAAGAATTGATGATGTGCTTAAGAACGTTAACCGCATCAGTCTCCTTCATGCACACAGCCACAGACCAGCCCCTCCTCCAGGTAGAAGCATGGTAGGAAACATGTCCCCCCTTCTCTAGCCTCTGCAAACCCACGCTGATGAAAAAAGGCATCAATGCTGGTGAGGTTTAAAATCAACTACCGAGAAGGAATATAAGAAATCTTATTAATCTCCTGTTTATACTTAACAAAATAAATCATTTAGCTGCCTTATTTTGACCTTCTGCTCCAAGAGAGCCATTCTTTTGAACTTGGACCCCAGAGTCCATGTGTATTGTGGTTACTCATTAAATCCTTCTCTCTTATAAACTCTTTTCACTAAAGACTTTGATGACACTGGGGCTCAGTTGTCC
The DNA here is from genome assembly GCF_018350195.1 of Panthera tigris. Lineage (NCBI taxonomy): Eukaryota > Metazoa > Chordata > Mammalia > Carnivora > Felidae > Panthera > Panthera tigris. The sequence continues at coordinate 38,024,457 of NC_056675.1, forward strand.
AGTCCTGATACGTTGCTGGGATAGTTCACACCAGGCCGCCTTACTTTATCGGGCCGGTTTCGCTCTAGTTTTGGCAAAAAGTTTTACTTTAAATTTGGCTTTCCACATTGAAGTATGGACACTTAATGGGTTTACCCATTTTGCCTGTTGTGGACACATAAACACATCAGATCTTTGAAACACTAGCAGCATTGTGGGTCATCAGGGGCTCTCCCTAAAGAAAAATTTGCGTAGGAAACAAAGAGCAACTGTGGATTTAACAGTTCCTCAAATGTTTTTATACATAGAAAGAACATGGAGAAGACTCCCAGTGATAAGCAGGTCAAACACGCACGTTGAGAATAATAGCCGGTGTTACTGTTTTACTGTGTGTCAGGCACTGTTGTAAAGGCTTCGTGCGTGTGACTCAGTCTTTGCGTCAGCCCTAGGGAGCAAGTCCTCTTCCCAGCCTCACTATGATGAGGTGTCTTCTCTTGCTCCAGGTCACCAGGTGGAGCGGTGGCAGGCCCAAGCCCGAGGGCCCCTCTGCAGAATGCACGCGCTCACCCATCTCTGCGTGGCCCGTTGTAGAAGTGTTGCTACCACCACTATGCTTTGGGGAAGGTGGGTTCCTGTCGCCACCGCTACTCCCTGACTGCCGTGTCCCCTGACTCCCTTATCACCCACTGCGGCTGGCGTTTCCACAGCTCCTTGGCCTCTCCTCAGCCTCATGCTCCCGTTACCATCTCCCCCTACACGCCTCGTGGCCCCCAGCCTGAAGACTCCCGGAGCTGGTCTATGTGGTGCCCTGCACGGGCCCCTGCTCCTCCCCGGCCGCTCTCCCACATGTATTCTCTGTTCCAGCCATACTAAACTCATTTCCATCTCTCAGCTCTGCCTGCCGAAGGCTCCCTTTCTGCAGGGCTTGTTCACAACCCCTTACAGCAACACCCACGGCCTGATGGCAGCTGCCCCAGGCCCTGGCCCTGTTGGCTTTCATTCTGCATCTTTCAACCCTCAGCTTGGAGGGCCCTTCCTCCAGAGGCTTCCCTTACCACCCCCTGGTCTGCAAGGCGCCACCCTCCTATGCTTCCCAGGGCACCCTCACTTCCTTGTCCTAGGACTTTGTACTCACACGTGCCCAATGTCTAGATCACCGCTCAGGTGACAGCTGCATTCAGGTAGGGGTCATGGCTGACGTGTTCACGCCTGTTGCGTGAACGCACCTATCACAGCGTATGGTGGACACCTTGGTGCGTGATGAACGAGCAGCGACTAGGTAGTCACAGGCGGGAGGAGCGGCAGCGAGCCTCGGGGATGCGCACCCCCTGCGGCGTCAGAGCTTGTGAAGCAGGGCTGGCCCGTGTTGCTCACGTCCCCTGGTGAGGGGCACGCCTCGACTTTCAAGTGTGGCTTCAGCTTCATGCGTGTATCTGTGTGGCAGAGTCTGTAGCTCTTGCGGTCGGCTGGCTCGGCCTCGTGTCTGCCTTAGTCGTCACACCTCCCGGGAAGTCCTCCCTTACTAGCTTGCAGGTCTGGGGCTGCGTGGTGGGGGTGGGCAGTTGCCTTACCGGGGACTCTTCCTGCGTTTGAAAGAACCGAGAGCAGTGGTAGCTCCTCACACCCTACCTTCCTCCCCCCGCCTCCCTCCTTCCACCCCTGCCTCGGTGGCTTTCTGCAGCAGCACCGCGTGCTGTCCCGGGTCTTCCCCGCCTGCTGCCCCGCTGCCTGTCGTGCAGTCAGGGGAGAGCCCATGAGAGCAGTTCCGGGGAACGGGCCTTTCCACGGAGTTGTAAGCTCTTCCAGCATGGAGCCTCCATAACAGGTCAGAAGTAGAACTTTTCTCTGGCTAGCTCACACAGGTGGTGTTTTTGTTTTTATTTTGTTTTGTTTTAATTTTTTGTTGTTTATTCATTTATTTTGAAAGAGAGAGAGCAAGTGGGAGAGGGCAGAGAGAGAGGGAGAGAGAGAAGTCCCATGCAGGCTCTGAACTGTCAGCACGGAGCCCAATGTGGGGCTTGAACCTACAAACTGTGAGATGATGACCTGAGCAGAAACCGAGTCGGACGCTTAACTGACTAGCCACCCATGTGCCCTTGTTTTCATTTTAAAGTTTATTTATTTATTTTGAGAGAGAGAGTATGAGCAGGGAAGGGACAGAGAGAGAGAGAGGGAGGGAGAGAATCCCAAGCAGGCTTTGTGCTGTCAGCAAGGAGCCGAGCCAGACATGGGGCTTCATCCCATGAACCGTGAGATCACAACCTGAGCCAAAATGAAGAGTGATGCTTCGCCATCGGAGCCACCCAGACACCCCAGAGATTTCATTTTTTGACCCTCCCAAGGCAAAATGACAAGTGAGCTCAGTGTCATCTGTGATGCAGTCAGAGGAATTCATACAAATGTACTTTTACTCCTCTGTCAAATTCCAGTTGATGCTTCCATTTCTTTCTCTTTCTTTCTTTCTTTTTCTTTTTCTTTTTCTTTTTCTTTTTCTTTTTCTTTCTTTCTTTTCTTCTTAAGTTCATGCTTCCATTTAAAGGTTATACACATATTTCGTTATGAATGTGATTGATCCTGGACATTGTGTGTTTTGTTGAAGAAAAAAAAACATCCGGAAGTTTAGGACCTTAGTTAAAAGTGAGCATTTTAGGGTCTCCTTTGGGGTCAGCAGCTGAAGTTACTTATCTCAGTCTTTGGATTTCCACCTGTGACCTGGATGTGCACTGGGATTTCTCTGGGTGTTTCCAGGGCTCCTGTCAAATTCTCAGTTTCAGAACAGGTGACTTGAAAACACCACGTAGTATTTTTATGAGGAGATAGGTAGATGACCACTGACTGAATGGTGAAATGGTGTCCTAACCATAAAATGAAGAAAGACAATTGATTCAGGATCTTTAGGTTGTTTAATTTTTTAGAAGTATTTTATTTATTTATTTACGTACTTCCTTACTTTCTTATTTATTTTAGAGAGTAAGAGAGAGTGCAAGCCAGGGAGAGGGGCAGAGGGAGAGAATCTCAAGCAGGCCCCATGCTTGGTCGGGAGCCCAGTGCAGGGCTCGATTCCACAACTCTGAGATCAGGACCTGAGCCAAAATCAAGAGTCAGATGCTCAACCAACTGAGCCACCCAGGTGCCCCAACTAATTATTTTTATTTTTATTTTTTTAATGTTTATTTATTTTTGAGGGAGAGACAGACAGACAGACAGAGCATGAGCGGGGAGGGGCAGAGTGAAAGGGAGACACAGAATCCAAAGCAGGCTCCAGACACAAAATCCAAAGCAGGCTCCAGGCTCTGAGCTGGCAGCACAGAACCCGACGCAGGACTCACACTGACGTGTGAGCCAAAGTCAGACGCTTAACTGAGCTACCCAGGCACCGCCCAGCTAACTTTTTTAAAGTAATCTCTACCCTCATTGCGGGGCTTGAACTCACAACCCCAAGATCAAGAGTCACATGCTCTACAGACTAAGCCAGCCAGATGTTGCCCCCGCTTTCTTTAAGTAATTAGGTAATTAATTTTAAAGCATTTATTAAAATGTACTGAATATAAGTACCTGTATGGGTTTAGGAGTGTAGACACCTCACCTCTTGATCAAATCTTTGTGTGATGCTTTTCCATTACCACCTTCTGCTGGAGCTTATAACTCTCCAGGACAGGGACCTATTGTGTTCTTGATTTTATTCTCTAGGAACAACATACCTTAGTCCTACGATAAATGTTTTTTAAACAAATTACATACATTCCCACTCCCCGTAACAAATTTGCAGTCTCGTCAAATTTCAGTAAGGACTAACAATGGATTCATTTAAATAAGGTTTGCTTCATTTTCAGAAATGGCTTGAGTTCTGTCTGAAAAAGCTGCTCCTTAGTATTTTCTCAGCAGATAGTTCTGAATACCCACAGCGGGGAGCTACCTGCCCATTAGAGCTACTTCATGGTGTGGCGTATGTTTCTGTTATTTCAGCCTGTAACGAGAATTGTAAAGACGTCAGTTAATTGTCCATTTAACTAACTTTTTTTTTTTAATGAGGGTTTTGTGAGAGAATTAAATTCTCACGGAGTACAGGTTGACAGAATCCATGTTCTAGATCCACCAGAAGACCCATACTTAATAATCTGAATCAAGGGAGGTTTTAGTTACCCCTGTTGGTGCACATTATGGTCTCGTTTTTCGTGGCAGTTTTGCAATCCTGACGTGGTAAAGCGGTCCATATTCTAGATCACCCTTACATAGAGACTGACCGAACAAGTGTCTAGGGTGGACTGTCATTCCGCTCGGCTGCTGTCACAAAGCGGTCATGTGACCCTTTCATGGAGGAAGTTTTTAATGCTCATTTCAGCCCTCAAGGGAAAATGTGCAGCCAAAATTCAAAGAAAACATGATATAAGAAAATGGTGTGTTTTGGAGGCAGACATTCTCCCCGAGTCAGCACGTCTCTGAAAAGATCACGGAAATCAGTAGTAAAATATGACATTCATATTTTCACTTTACTCTCCACTTTTCAGGAGCATGTCCTGCATAGAGAGCAAGATCGAGCTGCATTTCAACCAACGGTGGTTTCCATCTGTGCTGATTGTAATTTTTATCCATAGGTTTGAAGACATACCTGATAGCGGGTCAGAGAGCGAAGGAGTCTCGTTGCAGCTGTTCAGAGGCCTTGCTTTCTGGCTATGAGGTCATTGACGGCTCACGGGTGTCCTCAGGCCCTAGGGGACAGGGGACAGCATCGCCAGGGAGTGTCAGTGACTTGGCGCAGACTGTCAAAACCTTTGATAACCTTAAGGTTAGTTTTTTTTTTTTTTCCTACTTCTTAAACTTTGTATTAATTCTGCAGTAGCACATGTGAAATGATAAGCGGCCTTTGGGTCTGTGGCAGACGACTTGGAACGCCCTGCAATTTGGTTTTTGCAGTTTTTAAATTTAGTCTGAAGTCAGCAGCATTTTGCCTTTTTTAATACCTTTGCTTTTTTGACATATATGCACCTCCATTTTCTTTCTACGCTGCATCAATTTGCTTCTTACTCGAGTTATTTTCTTTTTCTGAGACCTACGCTGTCTTTTGGGATTTTTGAAAGCTAATGATAAATGACAGTAAAGGGGATTCTTCTCGCATCTTGCTTGTAGAGCTAGTTCGTATCCTACTGCAGACACCATTTTCTCAAGTGCTCCTAACGTCTCTTGAAATCCAATGTCTTATGATTATTTTAACTTTGTTGGTGTGGATGAATCTTGTGGCGTAGCTCACTTTAAGAGTGCATTCTTGCCAGGAATGTTGTAATATTTCATTGTTGGAACAGAGACCTCCTGGCGACTGTCTAGAAGTGCCCATTTCTGTTATAATAAACTACCACGGGATTAACATGGCAGACGGACCGTGGGCATTTAAAACCACTCCAGTTTATGAGCTGCTCCTCGGCTTCCACATTTGATTTCATTTTCCCTACTGGTATCTCTGGTTTATTTTTACGGTTGAAATATTTGAGGTTTCCATTTAATAAAAAAAAAAAAAAAATGAAGGAGAGAGAGAGAGAGAGGCACTGTTGACAGTTCCACTTCACTGTGTTGTTGTGTCCTCAAACAGGTCAGGACGATGGCCTGGTGTTATGACTTTAATCCAGTGTGTCCCTGCTTGTCCACATTCACTCAGCGCTTTGAGAGCTAGCTCAGAGGGGACCACAATGTGGGCGTCCAGGTCCTTTCCCTCTGCCAGAATCCATAGTCCCTGCCGTCCAGTTATTTTGTGTAATTGTGCTCAGTTTTATTAACAGCACTCTGATACCATTTTTATCGTGCGCTTTGTTAATTTAGTGCGGGATTTGCCACCCTCAGCACTAGGAACGTTTCGGGCCAGGTAACTCTTCGTGGTGGGGGCCATCCTGTGCCCAGTGGGACATTGAGCACCATCCGTGGCCTTCACCTTCACGTGCCAGGAGCGCCCCCTCCCCCCATTATGGTGACCAAGAATGTCAGACAGTGCCCAGTAACCCCTGAGACCCCTGAGGGATGAAGGAGGGTGAAACCCCCTCTGGTTGAGGACCCACGGGGTAGGGTGCTAGGCCGCCTCTTCCCCATATGCTCTGGCACGTGCATGACAGCTAAGGTATCTGATACTTCCTTAATGCCTGCACACTTTGAAGACAGCCTCTTCGCGTGGGGCAGTGACTTGCAGCGGTCAGAAGGCGGAGCTCCGGGCTCACGGGCTGTCCCTGCACACAACCAGGGGAGAATTGTCGGGGGGTGAGACGTTAAAAACACCTTTTCCAGGTACAGTTTCGTTATTTGGAGAGAAATTATTTCCTCCAGGCTTCAGACTGAACTGCATTTAAATAGAAAAATAGAGCTCAAATCCAAAAATGAATGATTTGTTGTGTTTGCCTGATACGTTAGATTACGTGTATGTGTGTTTCTATCCGTAGCACATACCTTCCAATTTTAGTGACAGCGATTCACTGCTAAATTACCCTAAAAAGGTTTTCTCTTATCCCAAAAGAACGTTTCTTGTTCTAGTGATATGTATATAGCTATAGTTATAGATATAAATGTCTTTATTTTTAAAATCTGGACAAAAACTATTTAGCGTATTCTGTTGCTGTGTATAAATTTTCCAAATAATCATTGAAAGTTTTCTGAAAATCTTGTGACCTATTAAGTTAACTGTGTCTGACAAAAGGAATTTGGGGTGGTGGGAGATCTTTGTGCCCCTTTCAGAAGGGAAGATCTTGAAGTGTAACTTCGGGACATTTTGATGGTGCAGGGAGGGTAATGGCATCTGAGTCTAGGGCCGCCCTGCGCTTGGAGTGGAGAGGTGGACGGCGCGGTCTCCACTCCAGGCCTTGCTGATCTAGGGCAGCGGGGCACAGGCTCGCCCCTCTGCTTCGGTTTGTGCGGGATCAGGTGAGAGCAGGCCTCTGTGAAAGCCTTGCAAATAGGAAGCGCTGGGTGACTTAGGGAGTCCTTAGAGCTATCGTCCTGAGCTGGAAGGACAGAAAACTGAGGTCTACTTGAAGGGCTATATGCACTCTAATGTACGTGTAAGGCCTTCCCTCGAGTAAGTTTTTGCACAACAGAAAAAATACTGGCTGCCCGCTCATAGGTTCTTAGGGCAGGTTTAACCCAAATACCTGTCAGCACCTCACACGAGCCATTGGTTTCTTGCCTTACGTGGTCTGTACTCCGGTCAGTTTTTCTAGTTAGCTGGAAGCACTGACTGCTTCCTCCTTCTCCTTCGTCAGGGTCCGTCGACTCTCCCTGGGAACGCACTTCTTCCCTTCGTGGCTGCTGCTGCCTCCTCCAGCGAGCGCAGCTCTCATGTAGGTTTGTGTGACCATCCTCGCATCTCCCCACCCACTGTGGGAAGCCCCGGCTCGTTGGAGGAGCCTGTGCCAGGCACTGTGTCCTTTGAAAGTACCTTCCCTTGAGCAGTGGTTTCTCAGGCCGGAAATAGGCATCAAGTACGGAAAAGTGTTGTATGGTCACGTAAACCTGCGCAGTCTGGGGCTGTGTGCAAGAGAAAGGGTCTCTCTTCTCCAGGGCTGCTCAGAGCCTCTAGCGTGCTGACAGCCACGTTGGGGCCTCCAGAGAGGGATGCGGAGGCCGTGCTCTCAGGCCTTGGTGACCACAGACTTCTTTTTTCAAGCAGCACCTTTCGGAGGAATGACTGTCTAGTGGAAGGAGCTTCTCGCAGGAACCAAGAAACTGGGGAAAGGTGTTGAGTGAATATTCCTCAAGTGAGAGCATGCGTGTCTTGGTCCTCCCGTCGCTCCTGTCACCCGTGGTGCTCCTCACGTCCCTTCCCTCTGGGCTTCTCTTCCTCGCCCCGGGTGGCGGAACTGCAGCTTCCTGTGTGTGACCCCTCTGGCTAACTGTGCTGTCTCCCCATCTCCAAATCCAAGGTCCATTCAGCTGTAACCTACCCGTTTGCTTGTTTCTTGGGCAGCTTCCTGTGAGCTCTTTGAATGCGGGAGGGCCCCAAGTGTTAAATAACGTATGCTTTTCCCAAGTGTGCACTCTGGCATGTGGTAGATAATTATAATGTTTTTTGGCTTACGTTTTTAATTCTTTTTTAAAGTTTATTTATTTGAGAGAGAGCACATGAGCAGGGAAGTGGCAGAGAGAGAGAGAGAGAGGGAGGGAGGGAGGGAGGGAGAGAGAATTCTAAACAGGCTCCTTGCTGTCAGCACAGAGCCTGACGCGGGGCTCAAATTCATAAACTGTGAGATCATGACCTGAGCTGAAATCAAGAAGTCGGTCGCTTAAATGACAGCCACCCAGGCGCCCCAAGTTTTTAATTCTTGAATGAGACACAGAGAGCTGTAGCTCTGCAGAGTTAGGCCACAAGTAGGACCGCACTCAGAAGCCCGAGCAGGACTGAATAGGAGCAGGTAATGTCAACACAGTACTCTTGTCTACCCCCTCGACGCGTGTCCCATGCAGGTTGTCTCCCAGTTCAAAGCTGGGGTAGTTTTACATAATGTTTCATAAACTCGTCTGTGATGACCTACCAAGAAAAAATAGTGACGTCAAAGGATAAAGGGTTTGGCCCTGATGTCATAGATCAGAGGGAGCGCTTCCCACGCCCAAGTCTTGGCTTCTTGAGTGGGGCAGTGAGGGTTTCTCATCAGGAAGGCCCTGCCATAGCCTGTTGCGGGACGGGTTCGACCAACACCACAGCGCCCAGCTGTCTGAGCCTGAGCTTGCAAAGAAAGCTCTAAGGTTTGGAGTAGAGGAAGGAGGAATCAAGAGGGGAGCCAGGGAAGGAGACAAGGACTCTAAATGTCAGTGTCATGGAAGGGAGCTTTAGTACCACGGAAAGAGCCAGAACTTAAAATCAAAGAGCCTTCCCAAAGCCTTGTCACTCAGTTTCTCTGTCCACAGTGAAATAGTGGATGGCGAGCTCCCAGGGCTGCCGCGAGGAGTAGCCGAAGTCATGCCCATGAATGCTAGGTTTGGAGGCTCACTTACTACCGGACATGTGTTTGTTCACTCCATGTGGAGAAGTGGACGCTGACCACAGGGTGGGGGGTCAAGAAGGACAAGAGGAGACAGATCTCTGCTTTGATTTGCCCACAAGGAGTCACTGACTCTCTCAGGAAGGTCTTGCCTTCTCTGTGTGTTCCGACTCCAGGGAGGGTCTTCAGATTTTGCTGTAGGGGACGTGACCATGTCATAAACGTGATATTGGAGCAGGAGCACCTGGGCCCGTGCAGTGTGACCTGAGCTCTGCAGTAGGTGTCTACCGCTCCATCTCCATGAATGCTGTGGATGATGGATGGATTGAGACTACACATGCCAGTAAAAATAGCTGGTCTGACGTCTCTGCGAAGAGCAAAAAAACGAAAACCGAAATGTGGATGGTTTTTTATCACATCAGTCTTAACTAGTGAACTGCGTGTGTGAGCTGTGAGAGCATCTCGGTTCATCTGTGAAGGACCTCATTGACAAGACACCTGCTCGCCCAGTCTCTGTGAATTTAACCTTAATCTATTATTCAGAACCCTGGGGCTGCACGCACACAGGGAGTTTCTACATGTTTACAGTCAGTAATGAGGCTAACGGTGTGGATTTGCCTACATGGGGGCAATTCATGGAGCATCTGTCCTGTTATCAAAAGGGCAATACTTTCCCTTTGAGGTCACTAGCTCCGGGGACCATCCTTCTGTGGCGTCACTGAGACTTTTTTCATGACTCTAAATAAGTGGTCACTCTTTTATGTCCTTGTTATTTTTACTCAAAATTATTACAAGGGGGCTCCGTGGGCTCAGTCTGAGGGAGCGGCCATCCTTCTAGTTCATTACAGAAACGGGAAAGGTAGTATCTGTCTGTAGTTCAGACACTACATATTTATTATAACTGGTGGTTTAATTGTTAGTGGTGATGGTTGCACAATTCTGTGAATATACTAAAATTCACTGAATTACATACACTTTAGATGGGTAAATTGCATGGTATGTTAACTCTATGTTAATAAAATTCTTACAAAATAAATAGTCTGATTCCAGAATGTGAATATGAAGTAAGTTTAAAAAAAAAAAAAGACTCCAGGTTGTATCTCCATTTCCAGTCCCGTGTTTTTCCTTCTGTCAGAGGAAGCCTGTCCCATGAAGGTCGGCAGTTAACCTCACAGAAGAGTTCCAGCTGAGGGAGGGAGAGAGCCATCACTGGGACACCACCATGGTATTTGCTGCAGGCAGGGTCCCTCAGTGAGTTCTGAAATTAGTAGGTAGAAGTTTAAGGAGAAGCAGGATATTTGCACAGCCTCCAAACACCTCCACCCCCCGATATTTATTGATTGCAAAGAGAAGAATAGTAACTCCACGGTGGAAAACCTGGTGGGCCCTGCCTCACTGGGTGATGAAGGCTGGCATGTCTATTAATAAGGCTCTCAGTGTCACGTGCATGCCCCCGCACCCTACCGTGTGATGTATTGACAAGGGCACGTCACCTCTGTGGGGTTCTTCTCCCAACTCCTAAACCTTGGCCAACTTTTGAGATCACACTGGACAAGTGCAGATTTGAGGCCGGTCTACAGAACACATGACACCTGACCATGACACCGAAGGAGTGACAAGTCACCAAAGACGAAAGACAGAGGACCTGCCACTGGCTGGAGGAGACAAGGAGACGCTAAATGCAGCGTGGGATCCCGGAACAGAAACTGGACACTCAGGGGAAAGCTGGGAAATCTGAGCCTGTAGCGCAGTTAGTAGTTCTGTGCAGTGTTAATTACTTCGTCTTGATGAGCGCGCTGTGGTTGCTGTGAGGTGCAAACGGCCGTGGAAGCGGGAACTGACACGTGGTGGGGACGGTTGGGGACGACACGTGGCCTGCAGCTCTCTGGACTCTTTCCCACTCCGTGTAAGTCTGTTGTCTCACGATGTAAGCGTCTAATGTACGTGTACTAACTTTTTACCGTAGTTGTGCTATTCTAATCATACTGTGTAATATAAATATACCATGTTGACTGTATTTCTGTGATATATCACATGTGAATTGAACTGGAAGATGTGTCCAGCGTCATTTAACTGGTATTATCAGGCAGTAAAGTACTGCACGTAAATGAAATTTCCCCAAATAACCACACATTTTCTTCTTTTGACTTCCTGATGGAATATTTCCACAGCACAGTAATGATCTGCTTGCCTTATCAGCCTCCCTTAATAAACCCAGTGGTCGTTTAGGGCCCAGGAATCTGAGCAGGGTTCTGTGACTCTGTGCTCCACGACTTTGAGATCTTAGGTCTGATTTTTACAGGTTTTTGTTTTATTTTGTTGTTGTTTTGCCTCCCGTACTCTCAGACTGTGCATTTTCTGTTCTTAAAGCTTCTAAGTTGCCTTACTTCTTCTGTAACAATTTCTGCTTCTATTTTCCTCTAGTATTTTGTTTGCAGAAATCATCTACTCGGAAGTGTTCATGCTTCTGCTAACCCACTAGCTTCCGCGATGCTGCACTGGCCCGCCAAGGATAGGAGAAGGCAGGTGACTTACTCCTGCTCCCTCAGAGAGGCCACATGCTCGGATAGGGTCCAGGGTGCTGCCACCTGGGCTTCAGCTCCCCTCTGTCGTTTTCTAACTGCATAACTCTGGGCAAGTCCTTTCTCTTCTCTGCCTCATGTGTAGAAGGGAGCTGATCACAGCGTCTGCTTCCCGGTGCTTCTGAGGACTACGGGCAGAGAATGCAGAGCCCTTCGTGGGTCTCAGGAAGTCTGTCTGTCGTTACCGTTGCACGTTGCACGTTCCTGTCTGTCACGCTCAGCCTGGGTTTCAAGTTTGGGAGCACGCTCTGCCTTTCTGGGTCCCAGGACAGCTCGCCGAAGTCACACTCAGCAGGCCAAACGGGTGAAGCCAGGCCTTTCTGATGTTTCCTCTTCGATTCTCAGAAAAGAGGTCTCCCTGCTCCCTTCCTTGACAGTTATGAAAAAGGACAGCTGTTGGCTTGGAAGTGATGTATCTCGTGAAGAGAGAGAGCCTTGAAGAAAAACCTGTTTTTTACCTCTATGACATGTATTCTGAACAGAATGGAGCATGTGTACATTGAAATGGGTTTAAAACAAATGCGTTTATGTTCTAGTGTGTTGGAGAGGTAGTTATAATCTCCGCTCCAAAGCTGACGTCCGTGCTGGGGCAGGAGCAGACATCATCTGGGAAAATGCAGAGTGTGTTCTTGGGTGTTCTCCAAGGGATCTCGGGTTTCCGAGGCAGCAGCCAGCACACTCCTTCGCCCCTACAGCTCTGTTTTGGGGACCCTACCTGGTCTTAGTAAAGCTTCCCTTGGTGCCAGTTGCCAGGAGTGCCACTGAACCAGGAGGTGGTCATCTGCTTGGGTTACTTCAGGGGAGTGAGGCACAGGAGATCACAGTGCCAGGGTTATTCCTGGGTCCTCCCCGTGTTAGGAACGGAGGCCAGAGAACGGCTGTATGGTGTTCAGGGACCATGAACCTGCAGTCTGACTCCCCCTGTTGATGAAGCGTTGTGTCCTCAGAGCGGCCGCATGGTCTTTTACGAGGAGTAATTGTCAGGCACACGGGACCCCAGACACTGTGCGGATAAGGACCTGGTTTTTGGGCATTGCTGTGCCCTCAGCACATCGGGATTCTCAATCCCGTATCGTTGTATCGGGCTGTTGGACACCTTGCCTCCCAAGGTGATAAGGTACCCCAGAGAGTTCCCTGAAGTCCGAAATGCTCTTCCTAGTGAGGACTTCTCCGTAGGAGGAGAGCCGGGTGTTTAACGGGTGGGGAAACATCTCAGAGGTGTCTTGTGTGCTTCGCAAAAATCAGTTTAAGAGATGTTTTCACCCAGATGAACACGAAGCAGGAAAATAGTTAAAGGTTCTGTGGGTGGTGGAGAGGGAGACAAGCCCACCTTCTGTGGCCTGCGGGGGCCTCCCTGGTGCAGAGGGGATCCTCACCACACAGCAGAAGGGAGTATTCGGTTGTGAGGCAGTCTCCATCAGTGCACAGACTTCACTAAGGCTTTTTGTTTCATTTGTTTTAAAGATTTAATCAGTAAAATTGTCCCCCAAAAGCGAAGTAGATGAGGAAGAAATAGAAGGACAAAGAGCCACATTTTCAAAGCGCAGTGAAAGGATCCTCTGGATCCATGTACTGCAAGTTCCTGGGGCTGCTGCTTCTGCCGCCCGCTCCTAGGGCCTACACTGCCTGCACGAAGCTGCTGGGGGGATGCAGAGGGACTAGTGAGCACTGTTCAGGCCACTGGGAGTCCCGGCCACAGGGCCTGCTCTCTGCTGCTTGACGTGTGACTCTGACAAGCCCCTGAACCTCCCAGAGCACAGTCTCTAGAGCATGATGACCATTATGTCTGCACCTTTGCTCCCGGAGGTTCTTTTGTGGGCCGGCCACCTGACCTCACCTTTGTATTAGAACATTTTATTACGGGAGGGAACAGGCCCCGTGGCCTCTCTCTGTCACAGAGATGTAGACTTGGGTTGCCCAGTTGTCCCAGGCTCCTGAGATCAGCCAATCCCCCTGGACACTCCTGGTCTCCACGGGCTTCTTCCAGCCCCTTCGCAGTCACCCTTCAGAGAGAGGGTGTGTGCCTGCGAAGCGTACCCAGGGACTCCTTCACAGAGGGTGTGTGCCCTCTGGTGTCCAGTAGGTTTGATAGTCACTGTTGCATATTTGTGGCTCTGAGTGCTTAAAACATCTTTCATGTGTGACGCCAGCGTGCCATGGGCAATGTCTGAGAAGCACAGGGCCTGTTTTTAAAGTACATGTTCTGTGCTTGAGGAGAGAAAAGTACTCAGGAACAAACGATGCCAAGAGATAATGAGGTTGGCTGCTCTGTCTGTGACAAGGACATTAAAGGACCAGATGTGCTGTCTTTAGAACCCGAGGTTTTACTGTTAAGGACCAGCATTTGCTGAGTGCTCACTGACGCTGCAGGCACAGCCCAGTGTGGTGAGCACATGTGCGCTCCCGCTCGCTCGTGCACAGTCCTCCCACGGGGCCGGGACGGGGCTCCCTCGTCCTGCTCAACTCTATTCTGGGAGGTCAGTAGCGGGAGACACAGTCCTGTTTCAGAAAGGAGGAAACAGGCCAGGGAGTCTCGTACCTATCATGTGTTAGAACCAGGATTTGGTCCATGATACGGCCTCTGATCACTGTGTTACACACCAGTAATCACTATAGTAACTTCTAGAAGCTAGCTAGAACTACTGTTGTTATGCTACCTCTCTAGCCTTGAAGTTTAAAAAGTGGCCAGAGAAGTAGCTGTTACTCTTTCACTGTGTCTTCAAGAGGTTAGGGAAAGCCCCAGACCCTCAGGGTATGACCCAGCTTAGAGTCTCTCTGACCGTCCCCTGCACCGGATTGTACCCCCCTCTCCCCCTAGGCTGCCAGTTGGCCTTTGCAAAACCAGTGTGGCCCTAAAGGAGCAGCCACCACTGCCGCTACCAGAGCCACTTACTCCCACCCTCGCCCCACCACAGGACACCCTCGGGAATCCTGCTGGGCCTGTCGGAGGCCTGCTGCTTTGGTGTATATATCGCCACTTTGCAAATGAATGTGAGTGTTCATACTTGTACATTGCATCAGATTCCCAGATGACACAACTCTTTAGAATCTTTATTTCTTTTATTTAAATAGTAGAGGCCTGAAATCTAACTTCAGATGTGATGTAAGTCATATCCTTGCCCTTGGACCCTAAATGATACTTACTTAATTGATTTATTTAGTTTAGTTTAGTTATTTTGAGAGAGAGAGAGAGAGAGAGTGAGTGTGCAGAGAGAATCACAAGCAGTCTCCGTGCTGTCAACACGTGAACCATGAGATCATGATCTCAGTGGGATGCTTAACCGACTGAGCCACCCAGGTGCCCCTAAATGATACTTATTTTAACTTTCTAAAATAACGTCTAGCCTTCTATAATGTATTCCAGTGTTTAACGGTGCTTAGTATGCTAGAAATTGTTCTAGAGTGCCGCTAGATCTGTCCTGCTGCCATTCGTCTTCTCCACCCGCAGCCGTTAGTCGCTGTCTTGGTGGCGGCTGCCGGCACGCAGGATCACGTCCATAGTAAGAGTAAGTCGGTGCAGCATGCACTGAGCGCCGGGAGCAAGGCCACGAGTCGCCATCTTCCTCGCTTAGTTCTTCCCACACGTCTGCAGCAGCCATCCCCACTCCTGTGTGTAGGTGAGAGGACTGAGGTCCGCAGTCTGAACAGGGAGCTCCACGCCCTGGCTGTGAGAGGCAAAGCCTGCCCTTTCTACTCCGCCTGTCCCTGCTGAGCCTCCACCTGTCTTTTCTGGGTCAGCTAATTGCTCAAGCTTCGGAGAATTCCTGCGTCTGTAAACATGTCCCTCTGACTTTTCAGCCTGTTGTATACAAACAGCTCACCGTCACACACAGCCTGAGAAGCTTGTGTAGGCTAGTGGCCGGTTTGTTGGCTTAATAACAGATTTATCGAGATCTAATTTACACTCACACAAAATGTACCCTTTTAAAGTAGACAATTTGGTGGGTTTCAGTACACTTGCAGGATTGTACCGCCGTCACCACAGTCCATTTTAGAACATTTTCATCACCTCCCAAAAGAAACTCCACGTCCTTTAGCTCTCTCCCCATTCCTTCATCCCCTCATCCACTGATCTCCTTACTATCTCTATGAACTTGCCTTCTCCGGACATTGTATATACATGGAATCATGTAATAATGTTGTCCTTTGTGTCCGGCCCGTGTCACCTGTCAGTGTTTTGAAGGCTCATCCATGTTGTAGCACGTGTCAGGGTTTCATTCCTTTTGATGGCTGAATGCTCTTCCATCCTGTGGGTGTTCCACACTTTGCTGATCCTTTCATCCATTGATGGACATTTGAGTTGTTTCTACTTTTTGGCTCTTACGGATAGCGCTGCCCTGAGTGTTCACGTACCAGTCTGTGTGGTCGTGTTTCCGTTTTTCACTTCGCCAGTTTGTTTTTAATTCATGCTCAAGTGGCTCAGTAAGCCTTCCACTTGGTTAAAACCATTCGGCGCCACAACCAATTGCACCTGATAGACTTGATTGGATTACGGGTTGTGGCTGTGCTTTCTGGGTGTGTTCCTACGGCATGTGTTTTTCTTGTAGACCTGCCCTTCGTGCGGAATCACGTTCGCCCCCAAATCGGAAGCTGGTGCAGAAGGAGGAGCGGTCCAAAACGGCTGTCAAGAGGAGCATAAAAACAGCACCAAGGTAACAAGCTCATGGCTGTTCTTTCCGTCAGCTCCTCTCCCGGTGCATCCACCCTTGGTGGCATTCCTGTCTTGTCGGCTTCTCACTTCTGAGAATAATTCCCCGTGGGCGACACCATCCCATACCTTCTCGTCCTTTGGGTTTTGACTAGACCAGTAAGATCGGGTTGGAGAGTCAGGACTCACCCTCGTGAAGTGGAGTAATCACATGCCTGCCTTCGCAGGCACTCAGAGCTTCAAGATGCAGACTGCTGTAGCCAGGGAAGGTCTGTGGGGCCAGAGCACGGGGCAGAACGTGCACATGCAGCGACACGAGGGGGCTCTGCAGGAGCAGAGATGTGTCGTGAAGAGAGGCTTGGGGTCAGGGCTGGCAGCAAGGACACTGCCACTGAAGTCTCACCCAGAGACAGAGTCAGGACCGCAGAGGAAGGGAGGACAAGCACCAAACCGGGAGCCCTTTGAATACAGCTTATAAAGGCTGACTCTCCCGGGAGGCCTGCGTCTGTTCTCCTCCGCCCTCCCTCTGATCGATCCCTGTACCGTACCGTATCCACCGCCCCAGCCCCCCCCCCCCCGCCCCCCCGCCGCTTCCCCCACAGCCCTCTGCAATGCCGATTCTGTGGTTGGCAAGCTCCGAGAGCCTCAACTCTTCCTTGGCCTTCTCTCCACCTCCTTACTGGTCCTTCCCACGATGTCACCTTCCTGGCTGCCTCGACCCCTGGAGGTGCAATTTGACAAAATAGCAGGGGTGGGGAGAAGCGGGTGGGTGGAGAGGTCGAGCGTCAGATCGGAACAGAGGTGTGAGGGTGCTGGTCAGTCGTGCGGCAGGGCCGGTGTGGTGGAGGCCGGGATGGAATAACACTGTGACATGCCTGCACTTCAGCCTCTGTGTCTGCCTCCCACTCCCCTTGTCTTGAGGCAGGCTCCTGGAGCTCCTAATTCCAAAACTCAAAATGGACTTCTGAGTCCTCCCCATGAGGAGAAGCTCACCAACAGTCAGACCTCCCTGTGTGAGATCTTACAGGAAAAGGGAAGGTGGGCAGGAGTGAGCTTGGACCAGTCAGCTCTCCTTCCGCTGAGATTCAAGAACATCCGGGAGAAAACAGACGCCCATTTTGTTGATGTTATCAAAGAAGACAGGTAAGCATCAGCCATTTCCCAGTGAAAGTGAAGGTTTGCAGGTTTGTAGGTAGAGGTCTCTCCCTTTTTCTGAATTTGCTGATCCCCATGTGTTTGCCCTCCACTGTCACTAATTTACTTTATTTTGAAGTAATTTGAAACTTGCAGAAAAGTTGCATGGATAATACAAAGAATTCTCGTTCTACTCTTTGCCCAACTTACCAACTTGTAACATTTTACTATGTTTGTTTTATTCTCTCTCTCCTCCTTTATCTCTCTATGAAATTTATGTTTTATTTTTTTTGGAACCATTTGATAGTAAGTTGGATACATCATGCCCTTTGTCCCTAAATTGTGTATTTCCTAAATACAAAGATGTCCTTTTACATAACCATGGTTCCTAAATTCAGGAAATTTAGCACAGATGGAATATTTTATCTAATCTACAGTTCATATTCCGGTTTGGCCAGAAATTTTGGCCACAGATATGATGTGTCCTTCTCAGGTTCCCTATCCAGAGGCACACGGCGCCCTTTGTCTTCCATCAATGGTAGGGATTCTGAGTACCCAGGCCGGTGCTGTTGACTTCTCCAGTCTGTAGTTATTGTCTCCTCGAGACAATTAAGTGGGACTTGAAGACCACACACGTACTCCATTCCTCATCAGACTGCCCTGGATTCCATCTCCATTGATGGTTCTTGCCTGGAACGGTCTTTGCTCTGGTGGTGCAAAGTGTCAGTTTTCCTACCTCGGCACCAACCGCACACTTCTCATTAGGCCCTTGGCCTACCGTAAGGAAGAAGAGCCCCTCCTTACTTACTACTTTTTGCATCCATCTGTTGCCAGCCTGGACTCAGGGAGTCCTCTTGGATTTCATAGGATGCAGTCTCACCACTGGCCTTTTTATGTGTGATGCTCCAGTTGTCCTGAATCTGCCAGGCAGAGCGCCCCTCGGGCTGGGCCCCATGTCCTTTTGACACCCCCCTATCCTTTGTTTTTCAAAGTTTCGGGCACCCTTTTCTAGCACAACAGGATACTCCAGGCCCATTTTATATCTCCTCTGACCCTGCTCAAGAATCGGCTATTTCTCCGAAGAGCCTCGCCTCCTTTCAGTGAAGAATGGTATTCAGTTATGTTAGTTGTTAATGTCTGATTAATGTCCTTGTAGCCAAAGACATACTCTGTGATTTCAGTCCTTTTACATTTATTGATACTTGTTTTATGGTCTCACATGGGTCTCTTTTGGTGAATATACCATGTGCACTTGAAAAGAATATGTTCTGCATTTTTAGGATGTTATGACCCATAAACACAAGTAGGTCCCAGAGGTTGGCAGTATCAGATCATCTGTGTTTTACTTTTTGTCTATTATTCTATCATTGTGAAGAGAGGGATTTTTAAATCTGTCACCGTGACTGTGGAATTGTTGGTGTTTCTTTTTAGTCCTGACAGTATATGTTTCAAGTATTTTCAAGCTCTTTTTGTTTTAGGTATATACACATGTATGAGTGTTATAAATTCCTGGTGAATTGGTCCTTTTGTCATTTTGAAGTGTCCCTCTTTATCCCTGGTAATACTCTGTCTTAAAAACCACTTTATCTGATACTAGTGTAGTAACTCTAGCCTTCTTGTTCTTACTGTTTGCCTTGTATATCAGTTTCCATAAAAAAATTTCAACCTCTGTCTTTATATTTGAAGTGTGTCTCTTGTGGGTCTTACTTTTTTTAAATCATTCTAAAAATCTCTGCCCCTTAATTCCATTTTAATATATTTACTGGCTTTTTAGCCATACTTCTTTGCATTATTTTGTTTTACTTTTTGGTGGTTGCCTTAGAACTTACAGATAAGCATCCTTGAATTTTTATAGTCTTCTTATGGTTAATGTTGTATCATTTCACTTTATGTTTTTTTTTAAGTTTACTTATTTATGTAACTAATCTCTATACCCAGTGTGGACCCCAAACTCATGACCCCAAGATCAAGATTCACATGCTCTTCCAACTGAGCCAGCCAGGTTCTGCTGTATCATTTCACTTAACATGTAGACATCCTATAGCTGTATAGATACATTCTTCTCTTCCAACCCCTTATGCTGTAGTTTTTACACGTGTTACATTTACATGCATTATAACCCCAGCCTCTAGTGCCATTCTCTTGGTAATCTCACATTGGTCTCCACTGATGACTTTTCTGTTGAGTTGGATCATATTTTCCTGTTTCTTTGCATGTTGTGTAATTTTAGATTGTGTCGTGCTCAGAAAATCTGGATTCTGTTGTATTACTCTGAAGAGTCTCAATTTTTTCTTTCTTTCTTTCTTTCTTTCTTTCTTTCTTTCTTTCTTTCTTTCTTTCTTTCTTTCTTTCTTTCTTTCCCCCTTCCCTCCCCTTCCCTCTCCTTCCTCCCTCCCTCCCTCCCTTCCTCCCTCCCTCCCTTTCTTCTTCCCTTCCCTCCCTCTCTTCCTTCCTTCCCTCCCTTCCTCCCTCCCTCCCTCCCTCCTTCCCTTCCTCCTTCCCTCCCTTCCTTTTTCCCTCCCTCCCTTCCTTCCTTCCTCCCTCCTTTCTTCCCTCACTTCCTCCCTTCCTTCCTTCCTTCCTCCCTCCCTCCCTCCCTCCCTCCCTTCCTTTTTCCCTCCCTCCCTTCCTCCCTTCCTTCCTTCCTTCCTCCCTTCTTTCTTCCCTCACTTCCTCCCTCCCTTCCTTCCTTCCTCCCTCCTTTCTTCCCTCACTTCCTCCCTTCCTTCCTTCCTTCCTTCCTTCCTTCCTTCCTTCCTCCCTCCCTCCCTCCCTCCCTTCCTTTTTCCCTTCCTTCCTTCCTCCCTTCTTTCTTCCCTCACTTCCTCCCTCCCTTCCTTCCTTCCTTCCTCCTTCCCTCCCTCCCTGCCTCCTTCCCTCTCTCCCTCCTTTCCTCCCTTCTTCCCTCCGTCTGTTCTTTCCTTCCCTTCCTTCCTCCCTCCCTTCCTCCCTCCTTTCTTCCCTCACTTCCTCCCTCCTTTCCCCCCTCTCTCTCTTTCCCCCTTCCCCCCCTCACTTCCTTCTTTCCTTCCTCAGGCAGTTCACTTCCCTAAACTCAGACACCAAACGTTGCCTCCCCTAGGGTAGGCAGTTGCTCTTTTTTCTTTCCAGCCTGAATCAGGCTGCTCAGAGTCTGCTGTGCATGTGCACACCTCAAGCGTCAGCCAGAGACTTGAGCAGAGCTTATATGGTGAATGTGGGGGTGCCCCTTCTCTATTTTTTTTCCTCTGGGATTTTCAACCCCATTTTCTCAACCATGAGCCCCCAAACATTGTTTCCTGATTTTCCAAGACAGCGAGATTGTGGCTTTTCTATCTGAGTTTTAGCCATCCTGCATGTGTTGCTGACTAATGGCGGTCTTCAGGCCAAAAAAAAAAAAAAAGGGGGAAATTAAGCTGGTGCTGTTCTCTTCTTCCAAGTCTGACTCTCCTCCATCTTCTGTCTGCTTTGGTTAGTCTGTACTGCCTTCCAGGAGTAATTTTTATAATCTTGTCCAGGGTTTATTGTTATCTGAGAGGGGATTGGTCCAAAAGGAGCTAATCTCTGTTCCCAGAAATGGAACTTCCCAGTATTAATTTCAGAGGAACAGCACGGCTTCTGGCTGTGTGGATCCTGTCCCTTGACTGCTAACTGTGGCCGTTGCACATCGTCCTTATAGCCGCTGTGTTGATTTTCCTCTGTCTACACTTCCTGAGTGGAAAGGATGACGAGGGTCAACATTTGGGGATGGAATTTTCTCTCTTCTGAGTGTATGAGTATAGTGAGGTCCTGAGCACCTGTCACAGAAGGAGAGAGTCCACTGTGCTTCAGGGACAGGAGGGAGCGTGCCTATGTGAACCCCACTGTGTGTCAGGCACATGGGAGGGACTGTATCTGTTTTATCTGATTTAATTGCAGAAGTTATTGTCTGAGGGAAAGAGACTACACTCCCTGGTTGTATTTGCCTTCTGAAAACATGTCAACACTCTCTTAAATTTATAGTAATTTTCTGCAGAATAAAAAGGATTTTAGTATTTGCTAGCAACCCACAAAAGAATGAGAATCACATAAAGCAGGTTTGATTTCTCTGCTATTAAAATCCTTGAGTGTTATTTTTCAGGTTTCACACGCAATCTGCACATGTGACAATAGCACCCCAGTTACACTAACTCTGTAAACAGTTTTGTGATAACAGCCTGTCTGCTGTGACAGCGGTACTGACTGTCAGAGCTCTGAATGGCAGGACAGCAGCTCCGAGTGATGTTTTCATCAGAAGCCTTGGAATCAGCCTAAGTCTTCTCAGTACAGGATGTCTGCCTCTCCAGAAGCAGTCGTTTTCTAGCACAATAGAGCTGCCTTCTTCCTCAAACACTGAGAGATGTTTCCAGAAGCAGGGTTCTCACGATGTATGCTGTAATGACAGTGGGCAGCCATTGTTTTTTTGGAGAGTAAACACAACATGTGTTTTAGAAATACAAAGCACTTTCCAGACTTGTGTGTGTCCTAAGGGAGTGGTCCGGCGGGGTCTATCACATAGTGACCCTCAGACAATGTTTTTGTGACATGCTTGGGGAACGGTGTTGGGGCAGCAAATTGCGGTCTTCTGATACAGTCAGCACAATGACTGTGCGCAGTGTTGATCAAATGGATTTTTCGTTTCTTCTAGCCTGATGAAGGATTATTTTTTCAAGCCACCCATCAATCAGTTCAGCTTGAACTTCCTGGATCAGGAGCTAGAGCGATCCTATCGGACCAGCTATCAAGAAGAGGTGCGTTTCCCCTCATACTTCTATGAAAGAAATTTATTGTTTGTGCTGGACAGTTTGCTATCAGCTTTGTGCTTTGGCAGAAGCCAAAGCTTTTTTTTTTTTTCGCCTTGAGTGACAGGACACCGAAGGCTACTCCTGATTTCTCACAGTCTGTAAGCCCCAAGCTGCGTCTGCATGTGAATTTATCCACACAGGGAAAACAACCCCGATCTTTCTGTGCTCCATCATTTAGCATCGCAGGCATGTCTTTTCTGGGCCCCCTGCTCATTGCTGGCTGGCATTTGCCTCATTTTCTCCTTCCTTCCCTGGGACTCCCTAACACTACATGCATGTCACTTTGTTATGTTTACCACAGCACCCTGACGTTTCAGATCCTGTCTGTCCCCACCATTAGGTTGTGAGCTCCCAGCGCCCGCACAGGGCCAGGCCCCGAGCAGGCTCTTGACTGAAGGCATGAGCATCTTACTATCTGTTGATGTGCCCATGCTTTCATCTGCTGCAGCTTCAGTCCCTGCCTCTTACTGCTGACATGAAGCCAGCTGTCACACACCCTGAACCTGGGACCCAGCATTCAGTGGAAGCTTCCAGAAAATGGCTTCTGTTACACGGCTTCACAGACACAGAGTCGTTGCCTTTGCCAGTCCATAACCCACCTTTCAGGCTCATTATGTAACGTGCTTGTGAGAACTTACTGGTTTGTAATTGCTTGCTGTGTGACCTGGGGCAAGTTTCTTAACTGCTCTGTGCCTTAGTGTCCTCGTTAAAAGCGACAGTAGAGATGGCCTGCCTTAAAGAACTTACACTTGTATTCGGTCCAGGGTGGGCAAGTACTCAACAAACGTTGGCTTTGTCTTTCATCTAAATCCTACTCTGTGGCCATCTGCCGCAGCTCTGGTTCACGCCTCCCGCCTCCCCTCCTTCCCGCACACAGGTTATAAAGAATTCTCCCGTGAAGACTTTTGCCAGCGCCACCTTCAGCTCCCTCCTGGATGTGTTTCTGTCGACGACAGTGTTTCTGATTCTGTCCATCACCTGCTTCCTGAAGTACGGGGCTGCCTCCATGCCTCCCCCGCCCGCCGCCCTGGCTGTCTTCGGTGCCGCCCTGCTGCTGGAGGTGCTGTCCCTCGTGGTCTCCGTCAGGTAAAGGCCCACCTGCAGGGCTCTTTCCGGCCTTTAGCCTGTAGCTCCCTCTGCTGGCTCCATAGTTGATGGCTGCGCAGTTGGCTTGAGGCTGCGCTGACCCGCCTCCTGCCAGAGGCCCCTGCAAGCTCTCCTGCTGGGGGACTGGTCCTGTCCCCTCCCCTCCTCCAGCCCCACTGCACAGCATCCTCTCCGCAGACCGCGGCCCTCAGCAGAGGTGAGCATCTTCCTTACCAGAGGGGGTCCATGTCCTCTCCAGCCCCACAGCTGCCAGCCAGCCCCTGAGTCTCCCAGCTCAGAGACTTAAAGAGAGCAAGTGGAAAGACAGGGAATTAGAAAGGGAAGAGAAACAGGACAGAAGCGTCCGGGGCTCACGTAGTGGGTGGCCACTGGCAAATCAATGGGTACCTCTTCTAGATGTGAGAGCAAAACTTCCAAAATGTTAGTAGGAATCATAGGCTTCCATCTCCACCAGCTTGGGTCAGGCAGTGCTTTCTTAGGACACGGAAAGCACGAGTGGCCAGAGGAAGAAGACATAAGTTAGGCCTCATCAAAATTTAAAGCCTCTGTGTTCCAGAGAACACCTGTCGTTTCTCGGGTCTGAGTGAAAGGAGCCTGCAGGCGGGAGAGTATTTGCCAACCGCAGCTGTGGTGAGGGTCTGCCATCTAGAATGTAAGCTCAGTAATGAAAAGACAAGCAACCCATTTAGAAATGGATAGAAGGTCTGAATGGATAGCAGGGACCCCTCAGGGAAGGTAGGCCCTCAAGACCCATATGGATAGAAGGTCTGAATGGATAGCAGGGACCCCTCAGGGAAGGTAGGCCCTCAAGACCCATTCAGCCCGATGTTGGGGTTCAGCCCAGCACCTGGGGACGCTCACAGCCGCTCTGCATATTTCCGACTAGATGCAAATGCACAGGGTACTCTGTTCACACGCACGCCCTCTGCTCTCCCCCGTCTGCCTCCTGGGCACCGAGACCGTGTCCTCTGTCCAGTCCTGTCAGTCTCACCTGGCGGTCCCTCTGCTAATTGCCCCCAGAAGCTGGATGTAAAACAGAAACGGGGAGAAGGGCCCTGACCTCGAGTGTCTGCTCTGCTTCCCCAACACCCCAGGACAGGAAACGGCAGCCTCAGGCCTAGCCCTGAGGCTTCTGAACACTAGGCCCCTGCCGCTCCGCTTTGGAGTATATGGTCTGGATCGCTCTCCCCATCCCCATGCTCACCGTCCCCTTATTCCCCCACACCGGCCTCTACCCCTGGGGCTCTCTGCTGAGGGCCTTCTCTGGCTGCCGGAGGCCTCACACTTGACCTTCGTGTCTCCTCCAGGTTGAGGTAACTGCAGGGTGCATCTGCGCTCTCCACCCAGATTCCCCACCAGGACTGAGCCTCGCTGCGCAGAGCCAGGGATTCCTCCCTACGGGCCCCTGCAGGGCGGCTCTGCACCCCTTACTGAGCTGCCTGGGAACTACTCCCAGATCAGCTCTGCTTCTGGGATCCCAAACCAAGGCATCTTCAGGCCCCTGGTTTGTCTTTTCCTTTTTAATCACGTACTAGAAATTCACCCGTGTAAGTGTACAATTTAGTGATTCCTGGTAAACCTACAGAGTTGTGCAAATATCACCAGATAATTTTAGAACATTTCTGCCACCCCAAAGAAAACCTGGTATCCACCTGCAGTGAGTCTCCTCGCGCTCCCTGCCCTGGGCCCAGGTTTTTGTGTGACACAGGTCCTGGCAGTTAGAGAAGGCTCCTGCTCGCTCAGAGGCCAGCATTGTCTCCACGCCTTTTTAAAAAGCCCTTTACACCACCGTTCCCTGTTCCACTGGAGCTAGTTCTACAGGGTCTGGGCTAACCTGGAGACTGCCAAGGGCTGTAGGCCACAAAGATGCCAGGCCTGGCTGCACCCCGGTGGGTTCTGGGCCTGGCACACCCACGTGCTCTGCAAGCACCTTCAAATGAGGTGGCCACTCCTCCTGAATGACCACTGGTGTGACCTTAAAAGTCCACTTCGCCCGTATCATCAAAGCTTGGGAGGGGTCGGGAACTTGATGGAGCTCCTCTCGCCATGCAGAGGGCATTTTTAGGATCCCAGGTCAACAGGAGCCCCGTGCTGCAGAATATGTGGGTGCCCCAGGGAGGCCGGTTCTGCAGCTGCTCTGGTGGCTGGCCTAACCCTCCTCCAGAAGCCTTCCTGCATCGCAGTCACAGCCCATCCTTGCACTCCCTTCATTTTGTGCTGAGCCCAGGTGGGCATGAGCACAGTGGGTCTCATCCTCAGAGCTCTGCCATCCTGGGGACCTTCATGAAGGGCCTGTCGGTCCTGCCTTCTCCCTCTTGGAACTTGGCTCCCTCTGCCTCCTCATGGGGCTTATGTATTCTGCCTTTGAGCATATTTGTGGTTAGTCTTGGAAATATTCCCAGGACTCCATTATCCATTTGAGTGTCAGGAGGCCAGACCCATCCAGGCCCTAAAAGGGTCAGACAGGGCCTGTCTGGCTCCATGTGGGAAATGGCCAAGATTTGCGGTTTCCTGGTGGAGGTCAAGCGTACGTGCCTGTGGCTGCTGCGCTGAGGTGTCCGTGACAGAAGGTACGGGCACCTGGCTGTGTGGCAGAGGTCCTGGAGGGGAACTTTTGGTGTCAAAGCTGAGCAACAGTGCCTGCACCACCACCACCCCCCCCCCCTCAGAGGTGAGGATAGTGGGTCTGTCCCTTCTCCTCCTCGCTAGGGCCAGGCTTCAGAGAGAGGGTCTATGTGTGTGGGTCTCCCTCCCAAGCTGAACCCCGGTGGCCCTCCTCCATCTCCCCCTGCTGGCATCCAGGTACTGGCCCCTCACCCCAAACCGTTCTTCCTCTAGAACAGTGGTTCTGCGCCCCACATACTTGCTCTCCTTTCTTTATGAAGATTCTTTTTGTGATGTCCACATCACCATCCTGAAATACAGCCTACCTACCCATACACACAGTTTCAGAAGGGCCCGTGAAATGCCCTCACTCTGACACGAAGGAGGAAAGTCAAGAAAGCCATTAAAAATAAAATACATCAAGTACATAGTGCTTCACCTTGTATTTGCCAGGGCGGCACCACCGGGGAGGTCATAACAGAGTCATCAGCTGTGTCCTCAGGTGCGCGATCGCCACAAAGGGACCCCTAGAGGTGTGCGGGTTTGGTGGCATGGTGCTGTGAGCTGGGTTGCAGCCTCTCACCTGATTTCTGAACTGCTGAGTGAGCCTTGCTGAGGCCCCAAACAAAGCCAAGGGCACTTCACACAGTAGTCCATTCCTGGAAGATAACTGCGATAGTACCACCCAGAAACCACTTTCTGTTAAAAAACAAGATATAACTAGGCTCTAGGCTGAGGTCAGCAGCAGCAGGTTTTTCACCTCTGTGGGTGTCCAGGGGGCAGGTGGCCACTGGGCAGAACGCAGGGTAGAGCCTCCCCTCCCTGGCTCCTGCGCACTAGATGCCAGCAGTACCCCTCAGTCCCCGTGGCAACCAGAAAGGCCCTGCCAAATCCCCAAACACCTCCAAAGCGCCCAGCCCCCGGACCCCTACCCTGGCAGGCTGGGACAGCAGGTGGGGCCTGTTCATGTTCCCGTGCCTGGTTCTTCCATGCTCCTTTGAGACCCACAGAAGCTTATGCTTGGCTTTCTACAAACACGTGTTATCAGGAGGCAACAAATGACCTTCGAATAAGGTCTGATGAGCTGAGCAAGTCGAGTTCCCTTGGTATCTTCCAGAGGTGAGGGGCCAGGGCTCTGCGGCCCCCACACCCACGGCAGCAGCCTGTGGGTCTCCTGCCTTCATCTTCCCCGGCAGGCTGATCCTGCCCACAGACACCCCTTTTCTCCTTGTCCCAGGATGGTGTTTTTCCTGGAGGATGTGATGGCTTGTACCAAGCGCCTGCTGGAGCGGATAGCCGGCTGGCTCCCGCGCCATTTCATTGGGGCCATCCTGGTGTCACTCCCTGCTCTCGCCGTCTATTCACATGTCACCTCTGAATTTGACACCGACATACACGTAAGTAAAGGCCTGGTGCCTGTTTCTGGGCTCTTTCGCACAATTTCGTGTTTTTTTTTTTTTTTTTTTTAAATAAGTCTGATGACTTGGGACAGCAGTTTAAATATAGGCCTCTAAAGAGGGACAAACTCTTTGTCACCACCTTGTGCTTGTCTTCTGAAAAGACTTGCCTGAAGCAGTCAGGGAGGTGAGCACGCGGCCTGTCACTGAGCACAGTCAACAGGGCTGGGTACGCGGCTGCCCTGCCCGGTTGACATGTGCCCTCTCCAACCTCACCTGCTCTTTGCCGAGCTCCAGATGAGCTGTTTGCTTACATGTTTCACCAAGCAGCATCAGCCCCACGTTTCCAGACAAGTACAAGATAGTGCTCGTCTGTAGGACCAGCACAGCTGTGTGACTGGCCCCTGGATCGGCTGCTGTTGATCAGGGAGGAGCTTCCTGTTTAGACCCCAGAAGGAGTGAATTAATGCCCTTGTGGAAGGTCATGTTTTTGTTTTGTTTTTTTAATTTTTTTTTTAACGTTTATTTATTTTTGAGACAGAGAGACAGAGCATGAACGGGGGAGGGTCAGAGAGAGGGAGACACAGAATCTGAAACAGGCTCCAGGCTCTGAGCTGTCCGCACAGAGCCCGATGCGGGGCTCGAACTCACGGACTGCGAGATCATGACCTGAGCCGAAGTCGGCCGCCCAACCGACTGAGCCACCCAGGCGCCCCTGGAAGGTCATGTTTTTGGTGAAAGCCAATGTGACCTGAGCTGGGTGGGCTGACTGCATTTGATACCCCAAATTACATTTCTGCTGGCACCTAGCGGGATGCCTGAAGGAAGGCTTCTTAAAGGTAACCACTTAAACGGCGGTGGTTTTCAGACTGGTGGCCTGCCTTCCCTTTCCTCTGGCGTGACTCATGCCGTTCCCACACATCTGGAGAACTTTGGTGCTAGTGCACACTTGCAGCCTAAAGCTCTGGGCGATTAACGCGACAGAGTGCCATCCGTCCCTGAAACTGCCAGACATTAAGCGATTTTTATTTTGAAAGAAAGATAAGTGAGTGAATCCTTTGATGGCAGAACGGGAGTGAGGCCAAGGCGGGGCGGGTCACTGACCACGCTGGCCCCTTGTTACAGTTCACCGTGTTCGCGGGCTCCGCCATCCTGACCGCTGTCGTGCACTACTGTAACTTCTGCCAGCTCAGCTCCTGGATGAGGTCCTCCTTAGCCACAGTCGTCGGGGCTGGGCCGCTGCTCCTGCTCTACGTCTCCCTTTGCCCGGACAGGTACGTCCACCACCACGGTCTGAGTCCGGCACCCTCGCCGGCTGGGACCCCTTTCCCGACCTCACCTGTGTCTTTCACGTCTGAGGCGATGCCCTCTCCCTCTGCTCTAACAGGTACTATCACAGCACGACAGCTCTCACCATACACGACATACCCCAAGACTGATATGCAAAAGAAAGAAAAGATCATTTTTGGCAATGTAGTACGTATTTGCATATAGACATGCTTGGGTGACTACCCCTGCCCCAGAGGACAGAATGCATTAAGCCTGTGCTTGAACTTCCTTACACTGGAGAAGTGGGACCAGAGGCTGTTGCATACGAGCCCATCAAGAAAGTGAAGGAATCAAGGAATAGGTAGACCAAGAATGCAAAGAGGAAGCCGGTTCCGACTTTGTTTGAGTAGGGGTAATGTACCCAGACAGACTGCAGGCTGCTGAAGGAGAGGGAGTGAGGGGGTATGGTGCTGTTGCCGGCGACCTGGGCCTTCTTTATAAATATTGACTCCCTGTCGTGATACACATCATGACATGAAACAGAGTATTGACCAGTCACTGGAAATATATCTTTTGTCTTGAAATCCTCCCACATTTGAAGAATACTTTTCATTCCCACGTATTCAAATGGCCTTCAAAACCCTATCACTGGTAGGCTCCAAGAAATAGATTGGACGGTGTGGGAAAAGAAAGAGGAACCGTGTGGAAGACCCCAAGGGACGGGACCAGTTCTTGCCGTTATGCTATGAAAAATTAACAAATAGAAATATAGAGGATGGCAGTGATTTGTGCTGTATTTAAAACATTCTATGTTAATGAAATCCAGTAAGATCCCTGTCTTTATTTTGTCCTACTAACCAAATAATGTTTGATTCTTAGTGTGTTAAAAACAAGTCTCCTGTTGATCACTGCGCATTTGCAACTGGTTTTGTGGCTATTAGCCTTTTTCAGCTAGCTGTGTAGTTGGAAAAACAGTGTTACCTTAGATAGCAGAATGCTCACAGTGATTAACTTAGAAATTTCTGGATAATGTCCTTAAGCCATTAAGCATTAAACTTCTCCTAAATATTGGACTTTTTTTGGTAACTGCGTATAAAAACATTTTACTGTTAGCACATATTAAAGAACCACTCTTTTATAATTACAGTGGGTTTAGACCAGTAGGATATCTCAAAGTTATACAGGGCGTTCCTTCATTGTGCTTTGCAGGACATCTAACATTCCTGGTTCCTCAAATTACTGGGACAACCAGAGGGAGCCCCAACAGTTTAGAAATGCCCCTAGGAATGGCATTATTGTTGCTGAGAACCATTGCTGTAATAAGTTCAGAAGTAGACAATGATCTAGTTTGTTGCAATAGCAGATGAAACCGCCATCGTGTACCTGTGGACTTGACCAGACCAGTGGTTGGTAACGGACAGAGTAAGCACCCTTCTCCTCAGTTTATTTCACAGAATAATGACGACATGAAAGACGCTCAAGTTCTCTGCAAATTAAGATCAAAAGGGAATTTTAAGTAAAGCTGTCCTTCAGCATCTGGAAGGAAACCTTAATAAATAGTTAAATTACTTTAAGCAGAGCACAGTGTACATTTTCCTTTCTGAAGATATGGCCGTCTGGAATCAGGGTCATTATAAAACTCTCTCCCAAGAGCACGGGATTCGTCATGCCTTTTAACCTTTTAAGAGAACCACCACAGATCCCCCATCAGCCGTTCACAATGTCCTTCAGTCACTGGTGCCGGGCTTTTCCACTGGGACCAGAGTGATCAGGGACTACTTCCATCACCTTTGTCCGGAATTCAAAGAGCAGATGTTGGGGTGCGGCTGGCATCCTGAGTCTCCCCTGCACCCGGTAGTCCTCCCTACTTGCAAAATCCTTTGAGCCCATCGACCCTGTCGGCCCCACTGAGCCTTGCAGGGTCACAGGGTAGGAAGCTGCCGGAGTGATGAACAAGCCCCCTGTGTAGGGGAGGGGACTTCCAAGAACCGCTCCAGCCTTGGGGGGGTTGCAGATGTGAAAGAAGGGCTGTGCACACATGGAAAACCAGGGTCACCGCCATGTCTGGGCAAGGAGAGGAGAGGACATTCAATTCAGAGCAGTGCCTCTGCTGTCGCTCTTTCTCTCCTTCTCTGTGACATCATCTAACACCTCCTGTGATGGTGAAAGTCGCTCTGAGCTGTCCCCTGGCCTCTGCTGCCCAGGGGAGCTGCTGGCAGAGGCTGTGTAAGGTCCCCCTTCATGGTGAGCAGAGCAGGTGGATCTAGAGGACCAGGAAATGTGGGGGCACTAGGCTGATTTGCTGGCCTGGGGGGAAGCTGGGTGCAACAGGACCCTAGAAGAGGCTATGAGGGTTGTGGAGAGGATCCTGCAGGTCATGGGTCCTGCTCCGACACCGAGAGGGAGTTCTTTATAGTCTGTGGTTTCTGTGCCCCAAACTGGGACTTGATTGCTTTGGGACCACCAGCTTCTCAGGTAGCCAGCATCTCCTGAATTCCTCTCTAACAGATTTTTTTTTTTTTTTTTTTTTTTAGTTTATTTATTTTGAGAGAGACAGAGCACAATCAGGGGGAGGGGCAGAGAGAATGAGAGACACCATCCCAAGCAGGCTTCACATCATCAGCACAGAGCCTGATCCAGGGCTTGAACTCATGAACTGTGAGATCATGACCTGAGCCAAGATCCGAAGTCAGATGCTTAACTGACTGAGCAACCCAGGCGCCCCTCCTGAGCTCCTTTCTAAATCGGTCCTTTGTGAACAGGCATTGCTGTTCATCGTGACTGGTGGCTAGCCTTTGGGAACCCGTAGATGAGTCCTAACAGTCACATGAACGCCTTGGAGACTCCTTGTTAGATGTCACTCTTTGGTGACGGTGCATCTGTTCCACACCTTGCATGAAGGCCTATTAGCTATGTCACTGACTTTGCCTGTTGTGATTTTTTTTTTAATTTTTAAATATGTATTTATTTTTGAGAGAGAGAGAGAGAGCGTGCGCGCGAGCACATGAGCGGGGGAGGTGCAGAGAGAGAGGTAGACACAGAATCTGAAGCAGGCTCCAGGCTCTGAGCTGTCAGCACAGAAATCAGACGCTCAACCGACTGAGCCAGCCAGGTGCCCCGTGCCTGTTGTGATTTTTAGTTAAAACCCAGCATCAAATTATAATAAAGAATTAACTATACTTAGTTATCTAACTTGGTCTCCATATTTGAAAAAGGAAAATTGTTTATTTAAACTCTTCTCAGATCACTTTATGTAATGCCTTCTTTGCTTTTTATAATAATATTTTTCTGCATTTTAATTTCAGTTCCGTAGTAATTTCACACCTGGATGTGGGACAGAATTTCAGGTAAGCTGTTAACATCATGCTTGTATCTGAACGAGAGTAACTTCCTAAAAAGCAGTTGTATCTTGAAGAAAAAGAACCATATGTAATTCTTAAAAGAATAAGTGGAAAGTATGTACTTGTTGAAATAACAGATCATAGTTACAGTATCTTACTGGAAAAAACGAAATGATTGTTAAGAACATACTAGATTTGGCTCAGTTTTACATAAGATTTCAGCATGTTAGGAGGGAAATCTGTGAAGTCTAGGACAGTACTTATTTTAATTCCCTAAAATATTTTGAAATTGCTAACTAGAAATTTGAAATAATAAATGTTAGACCCTTGTTTTACTATAGACATCAAAGTAAGATCTAAATAAACTGAAGAGTTAGAAATAAGCATTAAATTATATAAGACTATATAAAAGTCTAGAAAAAATAACATTAGTTTGCAGACCTCTAAAACAGATAACTTTCCAGTCTTACAAATAATAAATAAAGCCGCACACGCACAAAAATAAAAGGCTGACTGACACACCAATGGGGTGTGGGCACACAGATAGCTGTGGGCCGTCACCTAAAGAGCTGGTTAGGGCCTGCATAAATAAAGGACAAAAAAAAAAAAACCAAAAAAATTCACGGGGGGGAAATGTAGGTAGAGGCCAAATAGGTTACTCCTGAAGTCATCGGACGTTTAAATAACTACACACCTCCTTTTGGTCTTTTAAATTGGACGTTCACAAAGTTACAGTGTGCATACCCAGTGCGGGTGGAGGTGTGGCGCGTTCCTACCCTGCCACTGTTTATTTTGTTAAGCTACCAGGCACTTAAAATACATGGCTTATTTAATTCTCACAGTAGCCTGACACATCAGGCGGCTTTGTCCCCATTTTCCAGATGAGGACGCTGAAGCTGAGAGAAGTTAAGGAGCCTGTCTGTGGTCACACAGCTAGTCATTGGAAGTGTGTGAACCCTGGCGTCCCACACTAGTGGGCCCCCCTCTTTCTGCCATGCCTCATCACTCCTCAGAATGGTACATAGTTCTGGAAAGTAATTTGGCGATCCGTCTACAAAAGTGTTTATAGCCTTTGACGTAATAATTCTATTTTTGTTTATCCGCTGAGGAGACAATCCAGAACTTCAGTTGCCAATAAAAAGAAATGAGTTATGATACATGTTCTCAAATATTGCCACTGTTAAGATGCACCAATAAGAAAAACACTTATGTGGAATTGGAAACATCCTGTCAGTATTTCATTATACATATGAAAAAAATGTAAGATATGCAATAGTTATGATCTGGTAATGAGTGATGAATGATTTTTTTTGTTTCTACAATTAAAATATTCAATCTCTGTGGACCTATGGACACTGGGAAGGAGATTTAAAGTATGGAACAAAGGCCCAGTGCACATGTGTTTCTGTTACCATCACGACTATAGTATTTAGTTGGAAACAAAACACTTAGCACCTTTTTTTAAGTAAACTTTTTATTGATGAATATATAACATGTGCACTGAAAAGTACCCAGATCATAAGAATACAGCTCATTGACTTTTCATAAGTGAGCACACCCACTAAACTGCCGCTCGGACCAAGAAATGAAACATTCCCAGTGCCCAGAAGTACCCCCGTGCCACCGCTCAGTCACTCCCCCAACCTCCCATCTCTAGGCATAGATTTTAAATGGCACCGAATACACCAGAATGTTAACAAGATCCCATGTTAAGCTGGTTAGGACCATGAGTGATCTTTTTTTTTTTTTTTTTTTTTTTTTTTTTTTTCCGTTTTTCTTGACGTTTTAACCCCTTTTCTCTGTGATCATGGATATACTGCATTTTTCTCAACTTCCAATTATGACTTAATGTCCCACCGTTAAGTCATAGATAGACTCTTGCATTGAGTCACGTAGAATTCCTCTTTTTGGAACTGACCTTTGCTGTTCGAATGTAGGAATAAGACCACCATCTTGGCTCCTTCTGTGGCGGAATGAGAAATACTGGTTATGGATGGGAAGTAATTCTTTCACCTACCCGTCACACATCTCTTCTGCTGCACATCAGCCCCTTGGGCACTAAATGTAGATCTGTGGATTGGGGCTCTCCTTTCAAACAAAGGAGAAAGCACATGTCACAGTCTGGTGCCCTTCTCCCTCATGCTGGCCTACGTTCCAGTCTTCCCCTCCTCTGTGCAGAGGGACTGGCCTGTGCCCCTCTCCGGAGTCAGGCCACACTGCTGGCTTTGGCCACAGCACAGTGAGAAAAGCATCGAGAGCAATAGCCTGCTTGAGGAGACCCGGACACATCACCCATGTCTGCCCCAGGGCTACAAAGCCCGACTGGACTGTGAAGATGGTGGTGAGCCTCGGTGACATGTACTTATAAAGGGGACTGTTCCTTAATGTCACCACTTTGGAGAAACAGAAAGAAAGGTTCCCTCCTCACCCACCGAGATGGGCCCACACAAGAGAAGGCCTTCTGCCTCCTGGGGCAGATTCTCTCCCTATTCTCAAGCCCGTTAGAGGGCTTGCAAGGCCGAACACAAATCTGTTTCGGTCATTTCAGTTAATTGTTCAGTACTTGAGATTCATAATCTGTGTTGCCATTTGATTAAATGACCATTGGAAGAATAAGTAAGTGTGGTGTGTCTTACCACAGAGGCCATTTTTGGTTGCCGGCTCACAGGGAACTTACGGCAGGGATCCCCAAAACCACCCCCAGAACCAGCAATTTGCTAGGAGGATTTAGGACTCAGCACATAGTTGTACTGTGATTTATTACAATGAAAGGACACAAAGCAAAATCAGCAGAGAGAAAAGGTACATGAGATAGAGTCCAGAGGATACTAAGTGCCAGCTTTCAAGAGTGCTGTCCCTACCGCATAGTCTGGGACGTTCTTAATTCCTCCAGCAATGAGCTGTGACACAACAGGTAAAATGTTGTCCACCAGGGAAGCCCATCAGAGACTCTGTACCCAGGGTTTCTATTAGAGGCTAGTCAGATAGGCATCTCTGCCTGGCATCAATCAAAACTCCGGACTCTGGGAAGGAAGGCAGGTCCTCAGCATAAACCACCTTGTTTGCACAAGCAGTGTAGACGCGGTGAGCCCCTTTTATCAAGGGGGGCAGGAACCTCCCCAAATCCGAGATCCTGATGCCAGCCTAGGGCAGTGCTGCCAGTAGGCCTTTCTGTGGCTAGCAGCCTCAGGCCTGCTCTGTTAACTCCTTTTGCATAGAACCCGAGGCCAGGAGGGACTTAGCAATACTCCAGCCCATCTTCAGTTTACATGTGAGGAGATTGAGAGCTAGAAATCTTGCCCAGGGTTCCAGAACTCCGCAGTAGTCGGCTGGGACAGAGTCTGGGGATTCTTATTCCAAGGTCAGGGCTTCTGTGACTGTGTTTCATGGAGGACCATTATGGCCAGATTGGTCAATTTCGTTATTTTTTATAATATCCTTAAGTCACAGGTAACAGTAAAACTTCTTAAACATTCTGATTACACGATTGAGTTTTCTGTGCCATGGAGCTATCTAAACTGAGGACCTATCCATTTTATATAGAATCATATTTATAGTGACTCAGCCCATTGCTACATAAGATCTAGAAGCCCACTCTGTGTGCTGTAGAAGCACATGAGAGCCCAGAATTGACATGAACAGAGCACTCACAGCTCTGTAAACAAACAGAAGACAGACAAGGAAATGCCATGCTCATTAACAGTGATTGCCTCTGCGTGGTCCATGATGGCCAAATCTTTTCTTTCTGCATTTTCCCCTACATTTGTTCTCATGAGTATGTAGTACTTTTAAATGGAAAAGCTGTATCTAAAAAAGGAACTTGCAAAGAGACCGTGCTCCTGGCACTAATCTTCAGTCACACCTGTTGCTGGTCAGCACCGTCCAACTGCAGAACAGGCCCCCACCCCCCGAGAGCCCCCCGCCTCGAGAGCACGCTGTCATCAGAGGGAACAGAAATGAGAAAGGCAATTGGAAAATTTCTGCTGGAATTGTAAATGTGCAGTAGTTGAAGTGACTCCGTGGTTCCGGCTCCAGTAGTTTGTCCCACAGACAGACTCCCTCCTGTGCGCAGGAGCGTCCCTGCGGTGTTCGCCAGTAGTAAGCGGTGGACGCAGCCCCAAAGGCCCAGGGTTGGGGTCTGGTTGTTACAGTACATCCATGTATTAGAATTTCTTGCAACCACAAGAAAATCAATACTTCTCTGAAGGAAAGACATTTGTTTTTTACCACTATTTATGCTGTCTGAGTTTCTCACAATGTGCTACTCTTGAAAGTATACATACTATTTTTTAAAATGTTAACATTGTCTTAAATGACTTTGGCAAAATAGAACTAACCCAGAAAGGGCTAATGGTACGTTGGTGGACTTTTATACGGGTAGACAGTAGAGAACTTACCAAAATCCTTTGTAAAAGTACACATCTTTCAGAACTAACATTGGATGAGAAATCTGAAAAGGGAGTGCGTCAGAGAATGTTAAATTTCTTGGGTATGATGATGGTAGTGTGGTTACGTTGGGAGATGTCCTTATTCTTAGAAGATAGGGACTGAAGTATTCAGGATCCAAGTGTCACGATGTCTGCAGTTTACATTCAGAATGTTCAGCGGGAGAGGCGTGTGTGCATGAGTGTGTGTTGAGAGGGAAAGAGAAAAGCAGGGAAACATCAGCAATTGTTGAATCCAGGAGAGGAGTGTATGAATGTTTTAAGTAGCCTCTTAACTTTCCTGTAAGGTTGAGAATTTTCAAAATAGAAAGTTGGGGGTAAAGAAAAGATGTTAAAAGTCCAGGAGCTGAAGGCTCCTGAAGAACCACAGTCACCAAGTGCTTACTCAGAAGCCAGTGACAAAGGTCAGCCTTTATTTCTGCACCGCTCCAGCCAGCCAGCTAAACGGGAGCGGGGCGCTTGGCGGCTGCGTGCTGTCGATGCCCCAGAATTTGGTGCCGAGTGCTAGTTAGCTGGGCTGTTTCAGAACCCACAAGTCCTGAGCAGCAACCTCTCCCTTAAAAGGTGCATTTAAGAAGGTACATCGGTTCTCTTCTCTTTACTCTCCAGTTCCAAGGGGAATCCGTGCAACAGTTCCTTGCCGCGTGACGGCAGAGCAGCCAGCCTGATTGGCCAGGAGGGGGTTCTTGTCTTCTTTCTCCTGCTCTTGTTGGTCTGGTTCCTGAATCGAGAATTCGAGGTCAGCTACCGCCTGCACTACCACGGGGATGTGGAGGCGGACCTCCACCGCACCAAGATCCAGAGCATGAGGGACCAAGCTGACTGGCTGCTGAGAAACATCATCCCCTACCACGTGGCTGAGCAGCTGAAGGTCTCCCAGACCTACTCCAAGAACCACGACAGCGGGGGCGTCATCTTTGCCAGCATCGTCAACTTCAGCGAGTTCTACGAGGAGAACTACGAGGGGGGCAAGGAGTGCTACCGCGTCCTCAACGAGCTCATCGGGGACTTCGACGAGCTCCTGAGCAGGCCGGGCTACGGCAGCATCGAGAAGATCAAGACCATTGGAGCCACGTACATGGCTGCGTCAGGGCTGAACGGCGCGCAGTGCCGGGACGGCAGCCACCCGCAGGAGCACCTGCAGGTCCTGTTTGAGTTCGCCAAGGAGATGATGCGCGTGGTGGACGACTTCAACAGCAACATGCTGTGGTTCAACTTCAAGCTCAGGGTGGGCTTCAACCACGGGCCGCTCACGGCGGGGGTCATCGGCACCACCAAGCTGCTCTATGACATCTGGGGCGACACCGTCAACATCGCCAGCAGGATGGACAGCACGGGGGTGGAGTGCCGGATCCAGGTGAGCGAGGAGAGCTACCGCATCCTGAGCAAGATGGGCTATGACTTCGACTACCGAGGGACGGTGAACGTCAAGGGCAAGGGCCAGATGAAGACCTACCTGTACCCAAAGTGCACGGACAGCGGGGCCGTGCCGCAGCACCAGCTGTCCATCTCCCCGGACATCCGAGTCCAGGTGGACGGCAGCATCGGGCGGTCTCCCACGGACGAGATCGCCAACCTGGTGCCTTCTGTCCAGAGTGCGGACAAGACGCCTCCGGGTTCCGAAAACAACGTGCAGGCCAGGGATGCTCACCTGTCCTCTAAGAGGCCCTGGAAGGAGCCTGTCAAAGCCGAAGAAAGGTGTCGATTTGGCAAAGCCATAGAGAAAAGCGACTGTGAAGACGCGGACGCTGAAGAAGCCAGCGAGCTCACCAGGCTCAACGTTTCTGAGAGCGTGTGACGCAGCGCCCGTCGCTGCCACGGTGCTCTGCTCCTTGAAACCCAGTCACGTTTGTACTTGCCTGTTGTGCGTCCCGAGCACCACAGCCTCTGTCCCTGGACGTGGTGTCACGTGGTCGTGGCAGCCCTGACGTCTGTGCGGACCACAGCTATTCAGGGGTCGTTTCCATCCGTCTCGTTCCTTTTCTTCCCCGGAGCCCTATCCCCTGGGTGTGACCGTCCAGCAGCGTGGAGAACAAGTGCCTTCGGGGGCTGGTCGCGGCGTCTAGTCTGGGGACAGAGACCGCCGGTGGAGATCATGGCATTGGGTATTGCTGGACTTTTTAAACAGAAGCTGTGGTTAAGATAGCGTTCTTACTGCTTTTCCTCACAAGACACTTTGGGTTTTTGTTTTGTCGTCGTTTGTGTTTTTGTTTTGTTTTGTTTTGTTTTTGCTAATACAATGTTTTTGCGGTTTATTTTTTTCTGTGTACGTAATAGTGTTTCCCAGTGCCCTGATCTTTCTATGTAAACATGTACACGCACACACACTTTCATTTATGAATCTGAGATCAAGTGCCAGTAACTCACTGTGAGGGGCGGTGGGGGGGCGTGGGGTGCGAGCAGCCGCCAGCCTGGACGGCCCGCGCCCTCCCCACCTGCGCCTTCCAGAGCTCCTGGGCCCTCAGGGCTGAGGGGGCGCCGCTTCCCAGCCAGGTGGTGTTAGGGCTTCTTCCACGTGCAGGCCCAGATTCCAGATGCTAACCAGGGATGCGCTCGTGAACCCAGGCCTCAGGTATTTAAGAGCCGTGTTTCATTCTGCCCCGGAAACCAAGGGGTCTTCCAGCTGGGAGCGAAGGGGTTTGTCTGAAGCCGAGTCCTCTGAGAGGGAAACTCGAAATAAACGTCTGAGGGTTGCATTTATTTATTTATTTATTTATCAGGAAGTGCGTGTTTCGGGGGAGGGGCTGCCAGGTCATTGTGGTGAAGGGAGATAGGCTGGGTGGGGGAAAGGGGGTCTGCAGAGCACGCAGCAGGGTGAGAAGATGCCCACTAGTGCTTTGGCCGCTTTGGGCCACGTCCCCACACAGGGGCTGAGCAGGACCTGGACGGACGTGGCCAGAGCACTCTGGGCCAGAGATGCTCCCAGCCACGGTTTTCAGCCTAACTAATGCAGCCGCTTCTGCCCTGCGAGCTGCAGATCGGTGCCTTCCTGCCGCAGGGGTCGAGTCGGAGCCCTGCTCTGTATGAGGCAGGAGGCCTGGGCAGAGCACAAGGGTGGGCAGGCAGTGCCGGCAGGGGCTTGGCTCCCACACAGCCCAGAAGTTTCTCATCCTTTCCCGTTCTTGGCTTGCGCTGGGCCTCTGTGCGGCAGGATTGAACCTAGTGAGTGAATCTGAGCCCCCTTTAGGTGGAGTTCTTACACTGTGCGTAGAGACAGAATCGTCCACGTGCAGATGAGGTGTTAAACCAGGGCAAGTGTAGAAAACCTAAGGAAAATCACTTCTGGGCCCTTTGTTGCTAATCCTGCCCGTGATGACGTTTTGCCGTGTTGAGTCTGGAGCGGACGTGGTGTTGAACTCAGGCTAGAGTTGCCTTGTCGTGGTCATTTTCCAGGTGACACTGGCATACAGTTCACAGGATGATTTGAGGACTAGCTCCTTCTCTGTTGAAGGTCTTTACCGGCATGCCCTGTGCATTTTCTTTTCGCTGCTAAAATCTCTGTGTAACTGTCACATCTACATCAGGTCCCGTTATCAACCCCGCCCCCCAAATTCATACGCAATCTGCCATTTCTGGTATCAGGAAATACTGATTCTGATCGGCCAGCTCTCCTTGGGGACATGCATGGGTCCCAGCAGTATGGCCACAGCCAGGGTCTCGATGTCCAAGCGAGTCAGGAGCGCTCTCCGTAACCAAGATCTTCCTTCAGGTTTTACTGTCAGTTTCTTGGTCTTCCGATGCCGGAGAAAGGATGGTGTGACAATACCTCTTGCTTCTAAAGAATGTATTCTTACAAGATCCTGCAGAATTTTTATTTTTATTTTTGTTTTAAAACACTACCCGATGCTGTCCTTGCCCATAGGGAAGGTGGGTGTTAGGGGCTTCTATCAGTGTTAAGGCGTGTATCTGAGTGTGGTCCTCTCCCTTTGCCTTCTTTCTCCAGGCTCCGTAGCTCTGGCAGCAGCTAAGGGGCTGGGCAGTTGCTGACTCGTCAGCTGTGTCTCTGCTGTTCCGCTCAGAGCACGCCCTACAAGGTTCATCTCTGCACATGCGTCCTCCCCAGCACATTCTCTTATTCCTTCCCCTGCTGCAAGGATGTTTGTGATTCCTGACCCTGGGAAGCTGCAGACGGCAGGGAGAGGGTCTTAACATCTGGCGATCTGGTCCAGCAGTGTGCAAATCGGAGCCTTTGATGGATGGCTCTCCCAGAGTTTTAAAATTGTCTTTAAAAAAAACACCCTGAGCCTTCCTAAATAACCAGTACAGATGTTCTCTCTGGGCCACTAGGCGACATGGGTCCTTCCCAGTTCCTTGCCCTGAAGCATACCTCAACGCAGGACCACAGAATCTCTGCAGCGGGAATGCCACGCGCCCAGCTCTGTTGGCGTTGAACAAATAGTCACTGAAGACGGGTCCCTAAGAAGCAGTTCAAGCGCTACCAGCACGATGGATGTATTCTGCACAGTGGCAATACCTCTTACGAACTTAGGTCAGGAAGCAATACTTCAGAACTGAATGTGTGTAAATAGTTGCTTTGAGTTGCAACTGCTGTTTTCTTCTTGGCCCCAAGTCAGATCGAATTATACATACATACATATATATATGTATATACATATATATATATATATATATATAAACAAGCACACACACGATTTTATCCAGTGCAAACAAACGTAGAGCATCAGTTATGAAGCCCTTAAGTAGCTTGAAGAGTCACACAGATTATGCAACACCTGCACATTTGCACTTGACACTGAGAGCCAGAGGGCCGCGTGCTTCCCGCTACGTGGACTGTAATAATTTGTAGTTTCCAAAGATCTGTCTGCGTTTGCATTTCTAGATTTTTGAGATAAGCATTTTTTGGTTGATTGTTTCAGAAAATCACATCATGCCTAGAACCTAAAGTTAAATTAGCAAGAACCAACTGTTTGCATTTTTCCATCGTTCCTTCACTCTGCTCTTTTTAAATTGTTAATTCTAATTATTTGAAAATGCATCCACTGAAGAAATGGATATTAAAATATTCTAAAATCTAAATCCTTGATGCCTGGTATTTCCTCATTGAAAAGATAGACGTGTAGCACTTCAGAAATTGGGGCACT
This sequence comes from Panthera tigris, assembly GCF_018350195.1. Taxonomy (NCBI): domain Eukaryota; kingdom Metazoa; phylum Chordata; class Mammalia; order Carnivora; family Felidae; genus Panthera; species Panthera tigris. The sequence goes on from NC_056675.1 coordinate 38,065,818, forward strand.
CCTGGTTTCCTGCAATTTGTGGCTGAACTAAGAAGATCTGCTTTTCTTTCACATGACTCGGAAAACAAGGCAACTAAAAAAAAAAAACAACTCTATTTATGTATGTGGTTTCTTTTTTTTTAATGGACGTATTTGCTACAGTTAACTTAGGTTGAAAAACATTTATTTTTACATGGAACTTAGAAAAGGATAAAAAGCAGGTTGCAGTGCAAGTTTCACTAGCAGCTATCCCTGTTGTATTAGGCCCTCTCAACAGTTTCTCCTGCAAGCTGTGAAGAGAAGGAATTGGCTGAGAAAATGAAGTAGGTTTTCTGAAAAAATGTGCCCACATAGCCTCTCCTTGCAGAGTTCCGGGGTGTCCGTATCAAGGGAAGTCACAAACCCATTTCAGAATCAGTTTAAAGTCACAGAGCCTCTCCTCAAGACACGTACATGCCCTTGGTACGTATCTCGGGGGTTCACAACACCTCCTCTGGAGCCAGACTGTGGATCTGCTCAGGTGTAGAGGCTTTTCCCCTAAAAAAGTTTTTCCTGGTGAGTGCAGTATTTATGAACACCTTCAGAGCACAGGATCCTCTTGTAGGCTCTGTGAAGGGAAGTGAAGATGCGGCCCCCCAGTCCCTGCTCATTGCTTCACAGGGATCAAGCTTCTAGTTGGTTCTCTGCTAGAACCTGGTGCCAGTGAGGGCACTATTCGTTGACGCGGGCGTCCTTTCCTCCTGAGCCATGGGGACCTTTCAGAAGGTTAGGCAGTGATGGTCTGTGCTGCACTGAAGGTCTTGTGGGAACATGGGTCTCTTTTCTAGAAAAGGCACCCTGGGGGTCTTGGGAAGACTTCTCAGTGAAGAAACATGGCCCTGAATTTTTGCAGTAGGACTTAGCCTTTGTGGCTGCTCTTCTCCAGTGTGGGGGACCTCCTTGTGGCACCTGGAATGGATCCCGAGTGCCAGGAAAAGGAAGCTAACTGGGGAAGAGATAAGAAAGAGGAAGCGATTAAGAAAAGCACACAGTTGCACAGCGTCTATGTGTAGATTAAAAATCCCCCCAAGTGTCTATTTTTATACAGTTCCTTTATAAAAATTGTTGTGTTTTTTTTTTTTTTAATTACATGACTCCAAAGAGTTGTCACTGTAAACTAGACTAATGTAAGCTTGGGGAATTCTGTTCCTGCTGGGCCCGGACACCGGAAGGAGAAGTGAATTAAGCTGTCATGTATCGAGCAAGCCGAGTGCCTCCTTAAGTCTCAGTCACGGAAAGCAGTGATCTTAACCTTTCTTGGCTCACAAAGCCTTTGATAATTTGATGACAGTTGTGGCTCTTTTCTCCAGCAAACAAACAAACAAGCAAACACAGAAAACACACGCATACACACACACACAAACAAACCCTCTTAGTGTTGCGTACAATTTCCGGAGTCCCTAGATCCAAATAAAGTACCCGCGATCTGCAGTAACTAGAGGGATGATTTTTTATTAGAACTCTCTGCAGGTGAGGTTTCCAAGCATTTCCGGACGCCATTGGAAATTTGGTTCGCCACGTCAGTGCTGCTTGTTTGTACGTGGATTCCCAAGCAAATGACATGTTAGTGTTTGATGCCTGAGTTATTTGATTATATTCAAAGAGCCGCTCAAAGAACTTTACAGTTTTACAAAGTCAGATTCTTCCCAACAGATAAGGAACATTCAGCCAGTAACTACTGAGTACCTACTACGCGCCCAGTAATTGCAGACCTCCCTTTATGTGGGTTGTTGACGTTGCCACAAGGCTTGAGAATATTTGAGCAGCCACTGTGGTTACAGACTCTGCTTTTCCCATTGCTTTCCCGCTACAAATTCGAGGACAGCTGGAGGGATCTGGGTTTGTGTAGCGACATCTTCTCCTTACTGACGTTTTTAAACAGTGGCTTCTCAGTGTCCTCTGTAGCCCATGAGATGATCTTTGTGTTCATGGTCTTAAGGAGTATTCAGTCTCCCAAGAGAGAGCGACAGACAGAGAAGTGTTCAGAGAAACCGCTGCACCCGTATCGGGTCGGTCCCTCACGGAGGGGTGAGGCCACTCCACATGCAACCCATAAAATCATATGCTCTATTTTTAAAACCGTCCTCTCCAGATGGCAGTTGGGGCCCCAGCACAAGGGTGTCAGAACAAGGCGCTGGCTTGGACTGATTGGGCTGGTGGGAGCCTTTCAGGAACACCGCCACCCAGTAAAGTGTCTCCCTGCCCTCTCCAGGAGGAGGGGGTCCAGATGTCTCTGACCTTCTCGTGTCTGCCCTGTGCCCTGTCGAGAGGTGGGCCGAGGCAGCTGGCAATCTTGTAAACGAATTGCTCTTCTAAACGTCTTCCTCTGACTTTCTTGATCTTCTCAGCAAATAAAATTCTTGCCACGTAGATTGGGAGGGCAATGGATGGCGTCAGAAAGGAGGAATTGTTTGGACTTGTCCGTGTGATCCCAGGAAAAGGAAGTGCTGAACACCTGCACACTTGCAGCAGCCCCTTGTGACATCCCTGTGCCCAGCTCACAGCGACCTCACAGCTCGCTGCGCCCGTCCTTGGGAAGACCTCCACTCACATTCTCCCTGGCTTCCAGCCTCTCAGCTCTCCAGAACTGGCTGCTGGGGAGACCTCCGCCCACCGAAGACCAGCCAGCCCCAGCTCAGGGACAGCCATTTCTCTCCAAGGACACACGTGCCTCCATTCATTCCACTGCCGCCCCAGCCCCTTGCACCGGTAGTGTTAACCTCCCAAGTAAGGTTTCGTTTCATGCCATCCTCACTGTCTGACTTCGGGAATATGGACAAACCTGCAATGACACGGTGAGCAGCCAGTTTATTGACTTAAAGGAAAGAACCCTTTCGCTGCGAAATTCAGTTCTCACGTATGCAAACATGCCCCTCCACATAAAGCAGTTTCCCCTTACAGCTTTATACCAAGGAACTCAAGACACAGGGAACCCCTTTTGTCTTCACGACGCCTCGCCAAAGGAGGTAGGCAGAGAGCTTTTTTCCCTCTGCGACAGATTGAGAGCTGAGCGTAGCTGAGTGGCTTCCCCCCCGGTTCAGCTGGTGGCTGCCCCTTGTTCCCAGCCACACAGCCAGAACACAGAGCATGCTGCCAAATCCAAATAACTAGATGTCTGGACCTCCGCCTCCCTTTGCCGGGAAAGAGCAAAGAATCCAGGTAGTGGAGTGCGTCATCACGCATTTAAATGGTGAAATCAGACAGCAGGTCAGCAAGTGACCGACAAGGTAGAATACGTCTTCTCTCCTCTCCCTCTCCCCTTCTTTTTGTGAGACTGGATGCATGACTTAAATGTAGGATGTTTATTAGCTGGCATATGCTTAAAATGGAGTTTAAAATTATTCCAATGTGCATATACTAACCAAGACTCTCATCAGAAATGAGGCAAAGTTTGCAACATGTCAGTGCCTTCAGCAAGATCAGCATAAAGCACAGGTTGTTATGTTGCTGTCCTATACTTCCTGCCAACAGAACAAATAGATTGCATACTTTTAACATAAAATCAGGGTTTTTTCCCCCTCTAACTGTTGATTACACAATAAATTCTTTATTATATATACTGTTAGGTCATTTTTGAAACACCTGTATCAGATATCTGCATACCTCTGGTATTTCAGGGAAGTATTAGAGGGGAAGAGAAATAAGTACAACTTGGCTATGTAACTTGAAGTAACATAGAATGTCATTTGCATTGTCCACCAATGTGGGGCTTTGGGGTAAAAAATGGACTTTGTTGACTAGTCACAAAGGACTGAGGAAGCCAGTAGTTTACCTTTTAGCGGCCAGTCATGTAGCATGGTGGGTTGGTGGAGCTTTTCGTTGGTAATTTTGGTTTGCCAGAATGATACCTCTTCCTCCTCAAGAGTAAAGATTTTTGATGGCATCACAGATACGTTTGGATTGTTCATGTAGCACAGAAGAATATGGTTGAACATGATCCCTGATCTCCTGTTATTGATTGCATGATGAGTTGCACTTTCCCAAAATTTCATTCAGGGACTTCTGTCGACTTCTAAAGATCCTAACCTACCATGATACCCAGAGAGCATTTGGATTTGTTTCTTTGTTTTTAATATTTAAAAAATGCAATTTACCTGAACTTTCAGGAAATTAGTTCAATTAAAACCTAAGAAGATAAGGTAAAACTATTTGGAGGGGGAAAAAATTTGAAGCAGTCATCCAAATTAGGATAAAAGCAACTTTTTTCCTAAAGTATTTCTAATGAGACAGAGTGAACATACTGCACAAATCACATAACAATCCAAAATCTTCCATTCGCGCTTCTTACGCAGCCAATATGATGGGCCACTTCGATCTTTTCAGGATCTCATTTCCAAATTTGCTCCTCTCCTTCTTCAACTGCCCGTTTTGTTGGCAGAATGACAGTAGGCTCAGACCTGTGTGCTTAGAGAGAACACCCAGTGTGTCCTAATGAACTAGCTGTTCGTTAGTTCCTGGACCTCCCTCCTGGACCTCCCAAGAGTTTGCCTGCATTCTCAACCAGTGGCTCCTGTCCTGCATTCCCAACCGGTGGCTCCTGTCCCCGCCTGAAACAGAAGACCTCTGTCACTAGTGCCTGTAGCAGCAGCCCCTTCGATGACTTCTAGCAGGAGCACAGCCACTGCCACAGCATGAACGTCCCGCGTGCCCTGCGACAGCCGGGCCCCACCCTCCTCCAGTCCTCCTGAAGCGCAAGAAGGCGATGTCCGAGCACTACAATGGCACCAACCCTCCTGCGGCCTCTCCGTCTTCCTGGAGAATTCCGGTGTCTTTCCTGTTCCACTTGTCACACTCTTCCCCGTCCACACCTCACACACTGGCCCAGTTTGAGACGTCCCAAGCCCCTCGCCATAAACTGCCACCAGGGCCCAGGCAAGCCTGTGACATCCACCGCCCTTCAGGAAATAATCTTCAAGACCCTTCTGGTTTTAACCCCAAGGAGCTGCCAGAGTCACAAGCTGGGAGTTGGAGCCTAGCTCACAAAGAGGATTGTCATCTCTCCACTCCTGGGCCAACCCTGGGCAGCAGTGAGCCGGACCCTCAGAGACCCCCACCCCCCACCAGTCCCCAGTATCCTGGGATTCCCCAAAGCGATCCTTGGACTTGGGGGAGGTCAGGGGAAGAGCAGAGGACCACCTGGGGATGCCCAGAGAAGTGGCTGTCCACAGAGAGCAGTTCACCAGTGTTCAGTGACCTAGCGCAGCAGGTCTTGGATCCCCAGCAGCCCTTTGCCACCCCCGTGACCCTCAGATGTCACAGCAGCAGGTGTGCCAGGCAGGGCCTCCAGGTCCCCCTCTTCGCGCTACGGCATTAAACCAGAGCACCAAGAACCGCACACTGATGAGCGTCGTGTGAAAAACCCAAAGCCTTAACATCCTCGTGGAAATCCTCTGTCGATGTCACAATCCATCACAGACGGCGTTTTCGGATTAGCCGTCCCTGAGACGATCCAGAAACTACAATCAACTTCCACTGTCTCAATCCATGCACCCATCCTTCCAAAACCAATTCTGTGAGGCACGCGAGCCCTAATGTAACACGACACGCCAGCGTGGCCCCGTCCAGCTTTGTCCTGACAGTTGCCAGGGCGTGTGTCCTTGCTTGTGGTGGTGAATCACCGTGGAAGGGCTCCTTCAAGCAGCCTTTGACTTGTGGACGGTCGTATGTCCTACCCTGAAGCCAGCATTCCTTCACACACGCTGACGGAGGCTGCCTATGCATGGGCTTTGCTTCTTGCTACCCATGAAACAGAGAAAGAAATCACGGATTATAAATAGGCTTCCCCTTCCAAAAGCATGGATAGTTTTCTTTTTAGATCCTATTTTCTAGAAACTGCTTGTGGTTCTTTCTTTCATCCCCTCCAAACACGTTCCCCTCTTCTCTCTTCTGACAGAAGCTGAGACGGGGACTCGAAGTTTGCTTTCAGTTCAAGGGAAGGGGCCTAAGTGTAAATAAAAGTAAATAGAAGAGTAAAAGTAAAGTAAGAAAGAAACTGCTTACGTTTTGCCAACAACCAAAACCAAGAAGAACTGTATCTATGAAATACTAAGCGACATCTGTATATAGATAAAAGCACGTTATCTGTAAGTCATTACTACAGACCTTGTCATCTGTCGTGTACTCAAATGTTTCACTGTATTAGAGAAAACTTCACACTATCTATCGAGGAAAGCTGGGGAAAGAATTCAAAATACAGTATCATTGACTCAAATTTTGTTGTTTTTTCTGGGCTTGGCACAATTTCAAATAGGAGATGCGCTGAATGTAAATTATGGATCAGAAAATGGATTTATCTGCAGGGATTCTGAAACCTCTCTTTAACACAAGACCAATTCATACGGGTTAGCCCCTGTGGGTATGCAGTCCACTGGTGGGGGTTGGGGGTCAAAAGCAGGTGGGTGCATTTTAATACCAAATGCAGGCACTTCCCGGAGAAGGGGGTGGGGGTGCTGCCATCAGCTCTCCCTAGCTTGAATCGAAGTGTCCCGAACGCATAGCGTGACTGCAAGTTTCTGGGCCTCAGGTGCAACTCTCGGGGTTGGAAGGTTCATTTAGCCCCTCTCCTCAAGCAGGAACGTGTGCAGACAGGCAGATAGAGAGCGAGGAAGCACTCCCTCCCTGGGAGTCTCTCTCCCCACCTCTGAAGGAGAGCAGGTGAAGCCTCTGGGAACTGTGGGTAGGATACACTCCTGCATGTCTGGCGGGAGCTTTCTCTGAATTCTCTGGAGTTTGTTGGACCGTGAGCTGAGCTCGCAGACGGGAGCGAACCAAAACTTGTTTTCTTTGGACTGCTTCAAGCAAAAATGGAAGAAGGGGGCTCATTTTTTCCAGTGACTTTTTTTTTTTTTTTTAATCAATAGTACAGATCCAAAGTAAGCATTTATTCACTGGCCCAGCTTCCTAATCTTTTCACTTAGAAGTGTGACTGCCGATCCCCTGAGTTGTAAGAATATGCTGAAAACCGAGTCGACAGGCTTCGGAGCCTGGGAATCGGGAATCGTAGAAAGCTCTCCCCTCCTTTGGTTGGGTCAGCTTCCCTGGGGAAGACCGTTAGGTGTGTACTTCCCAGTACTTTTTCAGGTGCCGTTGGGCAGACAGGTGTGTGAGGCTGGCTCACAAACACAATACCAAGAGGAGTTTGGTAGCCTCCTTGGGAGGAGACCCGGCTTGCTTTCATTTTTGTTTTAAAATGCAGCCCAACTATCTAGAAAGAGAAAAGGCTTGCTTTCAAATGCCCTGGTGGCATTTTTTTTTTTTTTTCTGTCTGTGAAGGAAATGTCTACCTTCTTTTTTTTTCCAGTTATCAAGCGCATTTGAAAATAAGAAAGCATCTATTGACATAGAATCATGCCCCAGCAGGGACTCCTTTCCAGCCCAGTGGCTTTCCTGAGATTGAAACAGTCCTCCCAGGTGGCCCTTCAGACCTTCCCCGTGAGGTCAGAGACCAAGAGTTCCTCGTCCAAGAGACCCTTCACTTGACTCAGCCAGCATACCAAGGCTGTAACCTTCTTTTAAAAAACAAGAAAGTACCTTGTATAACGAATTCTTCCAGCCACAGGGACGTGGGAGCAAAGGTTAACACTTGAGGATATCACTCTCGGTTTTGAAGCGGTATTAGTTTTAGTTTTAATTTATCAGTTTTTCTGGAAGGGTTTTGTTTTGCTTTTCAATCAAATTAGTCGCTCTGGTACTGTGGTGAGGAAGTAACTTTAATTTCAAGGTTTTCATAAGTTTACAGGAACGTAAAAATTTGATGCCGGTGAAATTTATTAGAATTCTCCATTATCTTGTGGATCTAGTACCCATCTGTCTCGCATATGTATGTTTCCAGGGATGGCTGACAAGGGTCCTCGCCATATACTGGTCCCACGCCTCCTTATTCTGCACACATGGAAACAGCAATGCATCGAGACCGGAGGATACCGGTTGTAAAATGAGGCCGGCTCTGAGTTGGATTCAAAGCCCCCACAGAGGAGAGTGCCCCCCCGAAGAGTGTACATACACTGGTGTGCTCTCGAGAATAGATTTAGAAACAATCCCACCCGCTCAGCAAATGTCATTTTGTTTCTGTCTGCTCACCCTTCCAATTTGCAATAACCTGACAAAAAGTGCCAGAATGAAATCAGGAATGTTCGTATTTGAAGGAGACGTTGGCAGGCAGCCACGGACTCAAAGGGCGAAAACGAATTCTGCTTTTGCTTTTCTGTCAGTAACTCCACACGCTCTGCCCACGCAGGGCCCGAGGGGGGATTCTGATGGGTCAGCCGCGTGCCGACCACCGAGAGCCCTCAGTGGAGAAGGTGATGTGTGATAGTGAAGTGAACCCCCCCACCCTGCTCCTGGACGAAGTGTGTGCCCCCCACCCCGTCCCCCCTCCTAGTGCACGGAGGTGGGATGATCCCACCACCCAGGGGGTCGGTCAGCTCACCGAGCCCAGCCGCCGCCCAGAGAACATGGGCCTAATGCCTCAGACCAACCCAGTGAAGTCCATTTGAGTCTGGTTTACCCGACCTTCCTCCCCAGTCGGAGAGACCTTCCACTTGACCGAGGGAGGGAGGGAGGGAGGGAGGGAGGAGAGAGAAAAGGAAGGAAAAAGAGAAGGCAGGAAGAGAGGGAAGGAGAGAGAGAGAGAGAGGAGGCAGGCAAATGCCTTCACTACTTTTAAAATGGATTTGATTTTTCAAATCCGTTTCTAGATCGTGTCTTCAGAACGCCTCTCCTGCAGTCAGGTCGAAGGGGAGGAGGCTCCCCTGTGGAGTTTTAAGCTGAACAATGGAGAGCACTGGGGTTCAGTTTGTTTCCGCCACCCCTGGAAAGGTGGGCAGCCAGCCACCCTTCCGATTCGAGGTGGGGGTGGAAGCATCCTGGTTTTCCAAAATAAGGAACAAGATGAATTTGGGGCCAAACAGGGCTTGGAGACAAGATTCAAGGCTCTTGAAGGATGCTCACCAGAAGAGGGGGTGGGGGTGAGGGGCGAGAGTTTAGCCCCTTCCCAAGCTGTCCTGGAGGGGGTTGGCCTCAGGACTGGGAACCCCCACAGGATGGGGCAGGCAGGGGACAGCCAGCTCTCCAGAAGGCCCGTGCCAGCCACAGGAGGGGCATGATGGATAGAGGCTGAGCAGCCTCTTTAGCCAGAAGGCCCCCAAGATCCTGAAGAGGAGAGATCAGGACCACTGTCAAGCTTCCCAGGAAGGGACTCCGTCCTCCGCCTGAGGCTCCAGGTGGGTGTTACTTCCCCTAGAGAGAGAGGACAAGGCTGCTGAGTGCCCAGGACCTTCCTGGGGCCTGTCCTCAGAGTCTGATGAGTCTGAAATAAACTCTCCCCACATCGTCCTTTCCTAAAGTTAAGGAATTGGCTCTGCAGAAGAGACCCCTCACCATAGCAACATGTAGTCTAGGCAGTAGGACCTGGAATGTTCCAGAAACCTTAAAGCCTGGGGTGGGTGGGGAGAGAGGGCCCAGGAGCAGGGTCAATGGCAGGAGAAAGGAGCCCTTGCGTGAGGCTCTTTTCATGCAGAGCCCCAGGGCTAAAAATAACCAGGCAGCTGTTCAACAGCTGGTGCAGAGAATGGTCTAGCATGGGCAGGGGTGCACGCCTGTCCCAGAGCACCTAAAGGACCCCTCCCCCTGCTAGACACCCCCTCCTTACACCTGGAACCCACAGCTGGCTCAAGACTGAACAAAAGAGACACAGGGTCTGCCTTCTGACTCTTTGTAGCTAAGGAGATCGCCCTCTACCATGGCCACGTGGTTAGCACAGCAGTGTTGGCTTTTTTTTTTTTAACCTTTTTGCTTTTTATTGAGATCTAACTTATACCAACGAAGCACACGTAGCTCAGTGAGTTTTTATGTATTATTCACCTATGTAACAATCGTCCAGATCAAAGTGTAGGGCGCTTTGAGCACCTGGTCGTGGGGAGCGGGGTGGGAGTGCACTCTTTCGAGCCTGAGTGGCCAGCACCCCTCGATCCAAGGCTAACTGCTGTTTGGATCTCAGAGATTCTTCTTCCCTTAGCTTCATGACTGAGCACCTCACAGGAGTCCTATAGTAAGTATGGTTTTGTGTCTGGCTTCTTTTACTACTCGACACGCCTGTGAGAGTCCTCTGTGTGGTGGGTGGCAGAACTTTTGTTCTTTTTCATTGCTTTGTAGTGTTCCGTGGTATGACGAGATCATGCTGTGTCTATCCACTCTTGTGTTGAGGGGCACTGGGTTCTTTCCAGTTTGGAGGTATTATGACGAATGCCGTAATGAACGTTCTTGTCGGTGTTGGCATATTTCACAGGAGATTTGGAAATAAATTCTAGAGACATCTAAACCGATACACCCTCAATGGAGGGCAATTTGACAATATCTGTCAAAAAACCACACACACTTCTGGGAATTTATTCTATAGATCTGTTCAAACATGTCAATTATCTTATGTACAGGGTTCTTCAGTACAGCGTTGATTTATAAACACTAGATTTATAAACACTTTTCGTTGTTAAGCTGTAAGTGTTCTTTATATATTTTGGATACTAGACTTATCAGATATATAATTTACAAATATTTTCTCCTATTCTGTAGGTTGTCTTTTCCTTTTCTTGATGATGTCCCTTGATACACAGTGTTTTAAATTTTGATGAGAACCAATTTATCTATTTTTTCTTCTGTTGCCTGTACCTTTAGTGTCATATCTAAGATTTCCATTGCCAAAACCAAGGTCACAGAGATTTACCCCTAGATTTCTCCTAAGAGTTTTACAAAATACATGGAACATAATCCCTACAGTGGGATAAAACTTATGATGTGGGCTGCACACCGTGACTTCTCCCCAAAGGGCACAGTATGGGAGCAGGAAGGAAAGGAGTAACTTTACACAAACACACCTCAGCCAGGTAGCCAAGGTCAACATCAATAGTGATAAGTCATGTCAAATAGCATGGACCCTGGATAGGATGAAAATGACACTTCTTTGGGCCAAATTATGACTCCCCCCTCCCTACAAGTTTATATGTTGAGGTCCTAATTCCCAGCACCTCAGAATGTGACCATATTTGGGGAGAGGATCTTTAAAGAGGTAAATAATGTTAAATGAGATCCCTGGGGTGAGCCCTGATTCAATGGAACTGGTGTCCTCATAAGAAGAGGAGATTAGGACGTGGAGCAAGGACCACGTGAAGACACAGGGAGAAGATGGTCATCTGTAAACTAAGGAGAGAGAGGCCTCAGAAGAAGCCAGCTCTCCTGGCACCTTGATCTTGGACTCTGAGCCTCCAGAACTGAGCAAGAAGAAATTTCTGTTGGTGAAGCTGCCTGGTCTGTGGTATTTGTACGGCAGCCTGAGCCAACCTAATACAAACACTTTACCTCTGAAGGCCTCCCCGCAAAAACCCATAACTCCATTTTAATCATGAGAAAAACATCAGACAAAGGCCCAGTTAAGGGACATTCCAGAAAATACCTGACCAGTCCTCCTCAAAACTAATAAGATTATCAAAGGTTAAGGTATAAAAATAATAATAATAAAAGTCTGAAGAACTGTCATGGTCAAGGGGAGCCTGAGGAGACATGACAACTAAATGTAATGTGTTGTCCTGGGTGAGACCCTGGAACAGGAAAAAGGCATTAGGTAAAGACCGAACAGGAAATCAGAACCAGGTATGGACTTTAGTTAATTGTGACAAACGTACCCCACTCGTGTCAGATGGTAACAACAGGAGGGACTAGGTATGAGGGATGTGAAGGGTATCTACTCCCTCCACAATCTTCCTGTAAATCTATAATAAAGTAAAAAAGTTTGTTTTAAAAATCGGACAAGGGCATCTGGGGGCTCAGTTGGTTAAGTGTCCGACTCTTGGTTTCGGCTCAAGTCATGATCTCACGGTTTGTGAGTTTGAGCCCCACATCAGGCTGCATGCTGACCATGCAGAGCCTGCTTTGGATTCTCTCTCTCTCTGCCTCTCCCCTGCTCATGCTCTCTGTTCTCTCTCTCAAAATAAACTTTTTAAAAAATAAAAATAAGAATTGGACAAAAGCTTTGAATGGACATTTCCACAAAGATATACAAATGGCCAATAAGCACATGAAAAGATGCTCAACATTATCATCCATTAGGAAAATGCAAGTTAAAACTATAATTAGATGCCACTTTACACCCACCAGAAGGGCTAAAATCAAAAAGAAACAACAAGTGTTGGCACGGATGCAGAGAAACTGGAATCCTTCTACATTGCCGACAGGAATTTAAAGTGGTATGGCCACGTCGGAAAAACAAAGGTTTGGCACAAGAATCTTCATATGTTTCACTTATCATCATACCCAGTAATTCCACTCTTAGATCCCTACGAAAGAGACAGGAAAACACAATGACTGGAATGGGAACATTCAACAGCATGTTATTGACAATAGGCAAAAGGCAGAAATAACCCAAATGTGCCACCAAGTAATAATGGATAAATAAACATGGTCTCTTCACACAGTGGAATATCATTTAGCAGTAAAAAGGAACGAAGCGCTGATTTGTGTCTCAACACAGATGAATCTTGAAAACGTGATGCTCAGTGAGAGAAGCCAGATGCAAAACGCTACATATTCTATATTTCCCCTCTATGCAATGTCCAGAAAAAGCAAACCAATAGAGCTTTATTAGTGGTTGCCTACATCTAGGGATGAGAGCAAGAATGAACTGCAAATAGTCACAATCAAAATTTTGGTGATCGGGGCACCTGCGGGGCTCAGTCGGTTAAGCGCTCGACTTCGGCTCAGGTCATGACCTCACAGTTGTGGGTTCGAGTCCCGTGTCGGGCTCTGTGCTGACAGCTCAGAGCCTGGAGCCTGTTTTGGATTTTGTGTCTCCCTCTCTCTCTGCCCTTCCCCCACTCTCACTCTCTCTCTCTCTCTCTCTCTCTCTCTCTCTCTCTCAAAAATAAATAAACATTTAAAAAAATGTTTTAAAACTTTTGGTGATAGTAGAAATACTCTAAAATTGCTTTGGGATGATGGTCGCACAACCATATATATATTTATTTATATAAACTTACCAAAATCATTTAGTTGTATATTTACGGTGGGTGAATTTTATGGCGTGTGAGGCACAGATGAAACAAGATTGGCGATACGTTGATAGTTTTGTAAGCTGGCTGACAGGTAGACAGGATTCACTTGACCATTTGTTTTACTTTTGTTTATATTGGAAAATTTTTGTAATACGAAGTTTTAAAAGTAATGAATTGCTCCTTTGTGCTTGCCCTAAACACGTGTTTCCATAAAATATCCCAGTGTCAGCATCATTTACATACCTTCCTTTCTCCCTGTCAGATGGGGGCAGTTCCTAGGGGTAGGGATGGTTTCCTATTATTTATTGGAGGGCTTTTTTTTGAGGAGGGGGATTTTTGGAACTTAAAAAAAAATTTTTTTAATGTTTATTAATTTTTGAGGTGGGGGGAGGGGCAGAGAGAGAGGGAGACACAGAATCTGAAGCAGGCTCCCGGCTCTGGAGCTGTCAGCACAGAGCCCGACACGGGGCTTAAACTCACGAGCTGTGAGATCATGACCTGAGCCGAAATCGGACATTCAACCGACTGAGCCACATAGGTGCCCCTGGAACTTTTTTTTTTTTTTTTAAATCCAGAGACTGGCAAATAAATGTTAGTTGAAGAAATTGTTTTAAATAAAATGGGTACGGAGAAAAAGAAATAACCGGTAACGCAGGGAACACCATTTTGCGAATGCTAACTCAAGCTTCTCAAAGGGAAGTATTTTAAGTACTCAGAACTGCAAGGTGACATCTTGCTTCAAAATGCTTTTTGGCTGTTGGGTTTCTGAGACAGTCTGTGTTAGGGAGGGCCACCATTAGTAGCAACCTTAGTGATGGGTCTTTGCTTCTAAAATTGTAATAAAATACTGAAAGCATTTGACGTGAAAATAATGCAGAACAAAACCAGATCCTTTCAGACTGGGGACTTTACAGAGAGTCTCAGGGTGCTGGATGTGACTCCCCTCTCCCATCCCATCAGCGTAGAAAATGCGTTCTTTGTTGTGATAAATTTCCTGTTTTTAAAATAGGTGATTTTCTTGCCAATGGACTCTCCTCTAAGGCATGCACTGAGGTGGAAACCTTTGAAGAACCTTCCAGATGTGCTACCAGAGATGAGCAACTCACCTGAGAACACAGACCTACCTAGTGAGAGAAGGCCAGAGGCAGGGAGGTAACGCGGACTCCTTCGTCTCCAGGGGCCAGGCAAGGGCTAGGTCTTGAGAGGTTATTGCCCGTAATCCGCCCCCACAGCCCTGCGAAAGAGGTGAGAAAACAGGGGCACTCGAGGCTCGAGGCTCTGAGGCCCAGCAGCTGACCAGACCCGGGGACCACAGGACCCCCCCGGACCCCGTGACTCCCCGGAGCAGGGCAGGCCTGGTTCTCGGGCGCCACCTGGCGTTGGCCACGCGCGGAGCCGCCTCTCCGTCCACAATCTGAGCACCTGAGTCCCGTCCCGGACAAAGCAAAGCAGGAGGGACCCCTGGATTTCGCGGCCAGCCGGGGCGGGTGGCGTCCCTGAAGGGGTTGAGGCGAGCTCTACTCGGGGCTTCTGGTGTCGGGGTGCCTGGGAACGGCCAGGACGCCGGACTGGGAGCAGGGACAGGACCCTGTCGCCTCTCTATTGTCCCCGGGCATTCGTTCCTTGTGTGTAGCAGCAGGCTGGAGTGGCTCTGAGCCCATCCGGGGGCGCTTCCAGCTCTGAAAGTTTAATCCAAGAGCACAGACTCCCGCACCCCCTAATCCATCCTGGAAACCAACGGCTCCTGCGGGCCCTGACCCTTCCTGGGTCACTGGAATCACAGGAGACCGTCTTAAAGGACAAGTATGTGGACCCCACCCCAGACCAATTGAACTAGGGAGGAGGGGTCTGGATGTCAGTGTTTTCCACTTTTGCTGGACGGTTCTAAGACTAAGGGTTGAGAACACAGCCTCACACCTGGAGTGAGCCAGCTTGCACCCCCCTCCCCTTCGCTTCTGGAGCCCACCCTCATTTACTGCTTTTTGCCCAAATATCACCTCTTTGAGTTCACTCCCCCTGGATGACATACGCTGGCATGTAACAATGCTGGTGTCCCCTCCTGTGCTCTCCTGTCCCCCTGGACGCTGGTGTGGCAGGAGTGAGGGCAGAGAAGCAGTAACCTGCCTTTGTGCAGCCCGAACCAGGGCAGAATCAGGACTAGAGGGTGAAGGGCAGACAAGACGGTGGTGTCTCTCTCTCTCTCCCTCTCTCTCTCTCTCTCTCTCCCAGAAAGTAAAATGCCCGGTCACCAGGCAGGAGCAGGGAGGGGGAACCAGGCTGAGCTGGGGACACCAGGGCATGGGGGCTCTGGCGGCAGAGGAGCCATCCCAGGGAGGCAGAGCAGTGGTGGGAGGTGAAATGACCAAGAAGCAGAGGCTCTGAGCCCCCAGGACCCGAGGTAGTGTGCTCTTGCCTGCATAACCTGAGGTCACAGATAAAATTATGAGGAACTTGAAGCTGTCAGCAGCAGAGCTTTGAACCAAATGTGGGCTCTCTTGAGCACACAGCCCTGTGCACCAGCACAGACCACAGGCCCCTAAAGCCGGTCCTGCCTGAGACCCCGGGTAAACATGTGGATTCCTGGTCCTGCTCCAGACCTGGGGAATCAGAACCTCCAGGAAAGGCATTCAGGAATCTCTATATTTAATTTTTTTTTAATGTTTATTTATTTTTGAGAGAGAGAGAGGGACAGACAGACAATGCAAGTGGGGAACGGGCTGAGAGAGAAGGAGACACAGAATCCGAAGCAGGCTCCAGGGTCCGAGCTGTCAGCACAGAGCCCGACGTGGGGCTCGGACCCATGAACTGTGAGATCATGACCTGAGTGGCTGCTTAACCAACTGAGCCACCCAGAGGCCCCAGGAATCTCTACATCTAAAGAGTTCCTTCAGGGAAGTTTTTATCAGGGAGGTGGGAACCATTGCTCTGGGTTTCCAAACCTGGCTGATAATGATATTCTTGGGCCTCTTTCCCTACAGACTCAAACTGAAAATTCCTAGATTCTGTTCTCCTGCCTCCCCTCGCCTCATGGAATTCTGTTTCATCTTTGGAACCACTCTGCTTGGGTTCCACCATCCACCAGCTGCGTGATCAGGAACAGAGTTCACTTTTCTCATCTGTAAAATGGGGCAGCTGTGCCGATTCAGTGAGTTCATATACTCAAAGTGCTTCAAGTATTGTCTGCAACAGAGTCTGGACAAAATAATAGTTCTTATTGTTATCAGTGGCTCTCAGCCCTGGGCTGCGTATGAGAAAAACCTTTGTTTGCTTTTAGTTAATTTCTTTTCAAATACCAGTGCCTGGGTCTCACTCCAGAACAGTTCAGGGAGAGTCCACAGCGATTCTGATGCAGGAGAGCTGAGGCCCACCGATGCGGCATCGGGATTTGCTTCAGTCATTCCATTGTATATCACGGAGCTGCTTCTTTACGTGCAGACAGACGCAGATATCTGCGTGTCTTCTCTGTCATTCCTTTTTAACTTTCTATTTTGAGATAATTACCCTATCATTTTAACAGCTGTGTGTTGGTCCATGGCCCAGACACGGCCTGATCTAGTTCATCCCATGTTAATGGTGTCCGTCCCTTCTGCTCCCAACAGCCCTATGAAATAAGATGGTCTCCCCTTTCAGACGTGGGGGTAAGGCTGCCAAGTTCAGGGACTTGTAAGTGCATCAGTTATGCAGCTAGAAGATGGCAAAATAACTGATCTTTCTGGTTGATCGTTCTGAGCTGCCTCTCAACTAGTCAAGGATAAAGGCTCTGTTCTTAGACGTTCCTGTCCAAGGTGGGTCAAATGTGGATTCATCCCCTGTTATGGGCTGAACTGTGTTCTCCCCGACTCCCCATTCGTAAGCTGAAGTCCTAACTCTCAATACCTCACAGTGTGACTGCATGTAGACAGAGGATCTTACACGTTAATTCAGGGGCACCTGGCTGGCTCAGTCATACAGCACGTGACTCTTGATCTCAGAGTAGTGAGTTCAAGCCCCATGTTGGGCATGGAGCCTACTTAAAAAAAAAAAAAAAAGAATGAAAGAGACATTAATTCAAAATGAAGTCGTTAGGTGGGTCCTAATGCAATTTGACTGGGGTCCTTAAGAGATAAGAAGAGCAAGAGACACAGGGATACACATGCAATGAGGAAAGAGGATGTGAGGAAACAGTGAGAAGGTGCCTCTGAAGCCAAGCGGAGAGGCCCCGGGAGAAATCAAACCTACCAGCACCGTGACCTTGGACTTCCAGCTTCCCGAACTGTGAGAAATAAATTTCTGTGGTTTAAGGAACCCAATCTGTGGTAATTTGTCAAGGCAGCCCTAGCCAACTAATACCTCCCCCGCCCCAGCCCACCCCGACCGAGTTGAGAGTTGACGGGTGAAAAGGAGCCAGGACCCAGCATGCACTTTGCTTCCCATCCACTCGGTTGCACTTCTGTGCAGACTGCTCTGCAGAGCGCCTGGTGCATGGTAAGCACAGGGCCGTGCTTAATACACACATAACACCTGGCCACCGCCAGAAGTGTTCCTCTGCCCGCATCGGGATGGCATGCCCATTCTCCAGATGAGGAAGCTGAGTCTGAGAAAGGATGTGCAACTTTTCCAGGGTCACGGCTTTTAAACTCAGGAGCTGGGACACAACAGTCAAATCCAGGTAGTTTGTTTCTGGATCCCATACCCTCTCTCTCTCTTTTTTTTTAAATTTAATTTGTTTAAGTTTATTTAGTTATTTTGAGAGAAAGAGAGGGAGCACAAGCAAGGGGAGGGCCAGAAAGAGAGGAAAGAGAGAATCCTAAGCAGGCTCTGCATATTCAGCACAGAGCCCAACTCAGGGCTCGAACTCACGAACTGTGAGATCATGACCTGAGCTGCATGGGAGTCAGATGCTTAACCAATGGAGCCACCCAGGCATACCCCCATGCTGTTTTTAATTTATTTAGTCAAACTTACTGAGGTGTAATATATATAGTCATAATATATAATTTATAATATATAAATATATTGTAATTACTAATATATATAATAAAACTATAATTAAAATGCATAGGTTTTAAGTCTACATTCTGATAAATTATGAATTTTGACAGATGTATACATCTACCCTCACAATTGAAATATCCATTTTCCTTCCAGAAAGTTCCCTTATTCTTCTTTAGAGCTAATTCCCCAACCCCAACCCCCACTTCAGGCAATTACTGATCTGATTTCTGTTGCTTATTCCAGAACCCTGTGTAACTACAACCATGCCAGGTGTACTGTTTTCTTTTGATCAACCTAATGTCTGAGATCCAACCCTGTTTCTTGTCTCTCCTATCACCTGTCCTTTCCTCTTTATCGCTGCGTAGAATTCTGTTGAGCAGATATATCACAGTATGTGTATGTATTCCTCAGTAGACGAACATTGGGGCTGTTTCTACTTTTTAGCAATTATGAAGAATGCTGCTGTGAACATTTGCATACAAATCTTTTCGTGGAATATGTTTTCATATCGTTTGTGTAAATACCTAGCAGCGGACTTGCTGGTCACAGACAAGTGAATGTTTAATATTATGAGAAACAGTCCGGCCTTTTCCAAAGTGCTTGCACCGCTTCACACTCTTACTGGTGGTGTTGGAAGGTTCCAGGGACCCCACAGCTTCCTCAACACTTGGTGTTGGAATTTAAAAAACCGTTTGAGTCATTCCAGTGGGTGTGGCAAGGTACTCATTGTGGTTTGCATTGGCATGTCCCCAGCATTAATGATTAGTGCTCTGAAGCATCTTATAAAAAGATGAAATATGAAATTCATACTGTCTATTCACAGATCTTTTGGTCTGAGGGGTCTGTTCAAGTCTTTTGCCCATTTTGAGAGCTGAGATACACTTCACACAACAAAACTCACCATTTTAAAGGGTGCCCTTCAGTGGCTTTTACTGTGTTCGCTGTGTTGTACAACCATTCCCACTAATTCCAAAACATTTCTGTCACTCCAAAAAGAAACCCTGTACCTGTTTTTTAAAAATTTCTTTAATGTTTATTTATTTTTGAGAGAGAGAGAGAGAGAGCATAAGAACGTGTGAGCAGGGGAGGGGCAGAGACAGGGAGACACAGAATTCGAAGCAGTCTTCAGGCTCCGAGCTGCCAGCACAAAGTCCGATGCAGAGCTTGAACTCCCGAAACACAAGATCATGACCTGAGGCAAAGTCAGACGCTTAACCGACTGAGCCACCCAGGTGCCCCGATCATTTTCATTTTCTTAATGGTATCTTTGAAGAGCAGAAGATGAAATTTTTGATTAAGTCCATTTTATTTTTTCCTCTCTTTTACAGTGACTTCTAAGAAGTCTTTATGTCCTAAGAAATTTTTATTAGCACCAAGATTTTTCTCCTGGCAGTTTTATAGCTTAGCTGTTATGTTTAGGACTATGATCCATTTTGAATTAACTTTTTTTTTAGGTTTATTTATTTATTTGGAGAGAGAGAGGGGAGGGGCAGAGAGAGAGGGTGAGAGAGAATCCCAAGCAGGCTCCATGCTGTCAGCATGGAGACTGATGTGGGGCTCGATCTCACGAGTCATGAGATCATGATCTGAGCCAAAAGCAAGAGTCAAACACTTAACGCTTAACCGACTGAGCCACCCAGAAGCCTCATTGGTTTTGATGTTATAGAAGATGCCACCATTGGGGGAAGCTGAAAGGACATACGGAACCTGTCATTAGCTTTGCGATTTTCTTCCTGTCTAGTCTGAATTCATTCTGTTTCTTTTTTGTGCCTTGTTAGGGTGCCTAGGACCCTCAGTACAGTGTTGACTAGACATGGTGAAAGTGAACATCCTTGTCCTGTTGCCAACTTTAGGAGGAAAAGATTCAGTGTTCTCACCACTAAGTTTGATGTCCATTGTAGGTTTTTATAGATGCCCTTTATCATTTTGAAAAAGTGCTCTTCTATTCTTAGTTTGTAGAGAGTTTTTCTCAAGAATGCCTGATGAATTTTGTCAAGTGCTTTTTTCTGCACTTATTGAGATGATTGTGTGATTTTCCCATTTATTCTATTGTAGGGGATTGCCTTGGTTGATTTTCAAATGTTAAACTAACTTTATATTCTTGAGATAAACCCTACAAGGTCATGATCCTTTAAGTATATTGCTGGATTTTATTTGCTATCATTCTGTTGAGGAATTTTATGCCTGTGTTCACAAGGTATATTGGTCCATTATACATATATATATATATATATATATATATATATATATATCTCACACATATATATACACATGTATATAATGTCTTTATTACAGAGCTTACTTCCTCCTTAAATAAAATGTGAGGGCTGGGGAAGTCTTCCCCATAGAGATTATTTCCAAGCCCAAGATTCTCCCCAGGTAGGACCCTGTTCCCAGGTATGCCCTGAGTAATAACCAGCCGGTGTGGATGAGATGAGATGAATTAAGCAGACCTAGAGTTCCTCCTGGGTCTCTTAGAATGTACATTTGATAGGAAAAGCTGGGACCAAGGACTGAGCATCCAATATCCAGGTTCAAGAAGTCAATGTTATCAGATTACCCAAGAGTGACAATTTCCTAGGTAACTGCATCATACTATAGGAACCCATAGAGGTGAAACAGTTGGTTCAGAATGTCATTTTATTTATTTATTTTTATTATTTCTTTTAATGTTTATTTATTTTTGAGACAGAGAAAGAGCCTGAAGGGGGGAGGATCAGAGAGAGGGAGACACAGGATCTGAAACAGACTCCAGGCTCCGAGCTGTCAGCACCGAGCCCGATGCAGGGCTCGAACCCACGGACTGTGAGATCATGACCCAAGCCAAAGTCGGATACTTAACCGACTGAGCCACCCAGGCGCCCCTGGAATGTCATTTTATTAACTAATAATCAAAGTAGACCTTTCCTGAAATCTGAAAATTCATACCTTTTATTCAAGGAACGCTCTCCCTGTTTTGGTCTCTAGATACAGAAGAAAACAAATCAGCCAAGTGGAGGCTTCTTAGCACACAGAGCACAGGAGGCCGGGCCCTGGTGTTTATTCTGCCTGGGCTGAGGTGGGATGACACAGAGTCATCCTTGTCCCTGGCCGGTGACCTGGTGCCAGTCAGCGTGTCCATCTCCTGTTGTTGGTACAGAATAAAAACCAGCAAATGCTTTGCCTTAGACAGTGTTTTTCCCCCGAGACTCAGTCCAGGCCACTCTTGTGGCCAGTCTTCTCTTGTGGCCTTTGCCATGTTTTCGTCCAGTCACCAGCTGTGTTTTACATGTGCTTTCATTTTGTCTCCCTGATGGAGACTCAAGATGCCCTGATTCTGAAGTGCGGGAAAAAATACCCTACAGCTTTCAACCAGCATCGTGAAATAGGCACCCATACAGAAAAGTGCACTAAACGAAACAAAAAAATGGGCTACCCGGTGGTTAAGCATAAAGCAAATACTTGTACAACCACTACCCAAGTCAAAACCCAAACACTGCCCGCACCTCAGAACCCACTATACGCCCTTTCCTGTCACAAATCTTCTCTACTTGCTTTCTCGTTTTTATTTAATCACTTCCTTGTGCTTATCTCTAAGTTCCCATCAAAACATGCATTCCTAAATCCTATGGCTGTGTGTGTGTGTGTGTGTGTGTGTGTGTGTGTGTGTGTGGCTTCTTCTTGACAGTCACGCATGTTATTGTACATTGTTAATTCATTGTCGTTCCATCCTGTGAATATACCACAATTTATTTATCCTTTCTACTGTTGGTAGACTTTGGTAGACTTCAGAATTGTCTCATTTTTTGGAATCAGTTTGAAAAGTTTTATTTTTTAAAAACCTTTGAGATTTTGAGTAGGATCGACCTTCAGATCAGTTTGAAAACTGACATACTTACATTATTGCATCTTGTTATCCGTGAATGTATTATGTCTCTCCATTTATTGAGGAGGTCTTTTTAAGTTTCTGGCAGTAATTTTGGGTTTTTTTTTTAGTGTTCTAAGTAGTTTTCCATTCAGAAATCTTTGCATATCTTTCTCTAGTTTTTTTGTTTCTTTTTTTTTTCTTTAGGCATTGGTTGTTGTTGTTGTTGTTTTAAGTCATGGTAGATACTACCTTTTAAATTTATTTTTCTGTTGACTGCTGGAACACTCTTGATTTTTCTATATTGACTCTATACCCAGTAACTGTGTTAAAATCCTTTATTATTTCTAATATGTATCATTAGAGTCTTTTGCATTTGCTTTACCTAGAATGTTTATCAGAGAATAATGGCTGTCTTGGATTTTTTCCCTTCCTGGACTTTAAAACTTTTATTTTTTTTCCTTACTCCACTGGCTAAAGCCTCTAGTACAATGCTGAATAGAAATGATGGTAGTGAGCTTTCTTACCTCAAACAGAAAAGGTTCAACTTTTTACCAAGCATGATGTTTGCTGTCGGTTTTTTATTGATGTCCTTTATCAGAGGCAGGAAGTTTCACTCTTTCCCATGAGTTTTTATTGTATATGGATTCCAAGTTTTAGCAAACGTTTCTCCTGCAAGACGTGAGATGACCATGAATGTTCCCTTTTAATCTATGAGTGTGGTAAATTCCATTAATTGATTTCCCAGCCTTAAATTGATGTTAAATCTAGGGTAAGTCCAATTTGATCATGATGTATTATCCTTTTATATAATCCCTGATCCTGCTTTACTATTTTTTCACCTGTATTCACGAATGTAATTGGCCTGTGCCGTCTCTCTAGGACTGTTCTTGCTGAGTGTTAGTAGAAAGTTACTAGCCTCCCTAAATTAGTTGGTGAATCTTTTTCTACTTTCCAACAGAGGTAGATGAGTAAACATTTCTTCTTTCTGCAATGTTCAGTAGGATTCCCCAATGAAGCCATTTGGGTCTTGAAATTTCATCATCAGATATACTTTTATATTATAGATTTAATTTATTTGATAGTTATATAGGACTAAGGTTTTCGATTTTGTGTGTGTCAGATTGCATTTTTATGTGAATTTGTCCATCTCATCTAAGTTTCCTTATTTATCGGCACAAAGTTGATCATAATATCCTCTTATTTGTGTGGTGAAGTCTCTTTTTCATTTCTTACACTTGCTATTTGTACCTTCTCTCTTCTGATTGATCATTCTCACCAGGGGTTTATCAGTTTCGTTAGTCTTTTCAATTTTGGCTTTGCTCATTCTCTCTGTTGTGTTTTCTTTTACATTTGTTTAGACTTTTAAATGATTTCCTTCCATCTACTTTTGTTGGGTTTATTTTCTGTTCTTGTTCTAACCTCTTGAAATATTCAAGATACTCAGCTCATATTTCAGACTCTTTCTTCCCTAAAATATGCAGTCAAGGCTGTGAATTTCCCTCCAAGCACTGCATTAGCTTTATTCTACAAATTTTGTTGTGTCATTTTTTTCCCATTATATGTAATTTGGTTCAAAATAATTTCTAATTTCCATTTTAATTTCTTTGTTTCGAAGGGTGCTTTGGGACATATTATTCAAAAGTGTAGTTTTCAATGATACAGAGTTTTTCGCAATTATATTCTTGTTATTGATTCTTAACCTATTTACAGTGTGGTTAGAGGAAATTATTTGTTTTGTATCCATTCTTTGAAATTTGTTAGAACTTGCATTTTGGCCCAGCACAGAGTCAAATTTTTTAATGAATTATATCTTCTTGAAAATAATGTATTCTGCCTTTGTCGGGTGTACTGTTCTATATGTGTCTATGAAGTCAAGTTTATTCATTACATTGTTTCAGATCTTCCACAGAGTTATTTCTTTTCTGCTTGTTCCATTAACTAATGGGAAACGTACATCATAATATCCCACTGTGAATGTGGACTTGTCTAACTCTCCATATAATTCTGTGCACGTTTGCTCTATATATCATGTTATTAAGTTCATACAAATTTAGAATGATCTTTTATTATTATAGAGTAACCCTTAATTCTAATTATGCTTTTTACCTTAAAGTATGTTTGTTTGGTATTAAACTCTCTACACCAACTGTCTACCAGTATTTCAATGGTATGTAACTTTTCATCTGTTTCCTTTCAGTTTTTCTTTTTCCTGATGTTTTAGATGTGTCTCTTGTACTTGGCTTGTACAGGATTTTGTTTCTATCTACTGTGATCATCTTCTAGCTGGAGTCGTTGACTCTCTTATCATTAATGTAATTATCGACCTTCCCATCATCATCTCACTTCAGATAGACTTTCTGTTCATCTCACGTGCTCTTTGTTCCTTTATCTTGGTTTTTTTGGTTGAGTTTTTCATATCTCCTTTTGTTCCTCTGTTAGTTTTGTAGTTATTCAGGCTTTTACCATTGTTTTTACTGATGTTCTAGAAATTACAGTATGCAACCTTGACTTATGATCAAATAGGAACCTCTCCTAGTAAAATCAAGGAATTTAGAACATATACATTTCTCTCACATTAGATGCTTTTATTGTTTTGAACTTTCATTCTCTCTATATCATAAACCCAATAAGACATTATAAAGTCAGTGTTCATTGGATTTACCCTCCCATTTGGCATTTCTTTTTTTACGTCTATCCCCAACTCCCCTCTGGGACAATTTCTTTTTTTTCCTGTTTGAAGTACAGCCTAGAATTCCCTTTGGTGAAGGATTTTTTTTTTTTTTCTTTTTTTACTGGGTAGAAGTCTAGGTTGGCAAGTTTTGTTTGGTTTGGTTTTCCTTCCAACATATTGAAGTTATAATTCTACTACTCTGGCTTCTAGTTTTGCTGGTGAAAAGTTAGCAAAGCTTCCACTTTTGAAAGTCATGTTTTTCTTTGGCTACTTTTAAAATTCTTTGTTTTTGGAGTTTCTGTACTAGGTATGGATTTCCCTTTATTTATCCTGCTTGAGATTTATTTAGCTCCTTGAATTTATAGATTGCTATGTTTCATCAATTATGGAAAATCCTCAGCTTATTCATTCAAATATTGCTTCTTCCTCATTCTTTTTCTCCTTCCTTCCTTCCTTTTTTTTTTTTTTTTTAACGTTTATTTATTTTTGAGACAGGGAGAGACAGCATGAACAGGGGAGGGTCAGAGAGAGAGGGAGACACAGAATCTGAAACAGGCTCCAGGCTCTGAGCTGTCGGCACAGAGCCCGACGCGGGGCTCGAACTCACGGACCGCGAGATCATGACCTGAGCCGAAGTCAGAGGCTTAACCGACTGAGCCACCCAGGCGCCCCTCTCCTTCCTTCCTAAAGCTCCAATTAAACATTAGATATTCCTTCCATATAATTTATATCTTATTTTACTATATTTTCTGTTTTTTTGTCTCTTCATAATCCACTCTAGATTGTTTTCTTCCGAGTGTTAACTCAGGATTAGGCATAAAAACATAAATTTAGTATGTACAGAGAGAAGCTACTGATTACAGACAGACAGACACACACACACACACACACACACACACACACACACACCCTTCACCCAAGCAGGGAGCAAGTCAGTGGGAGGCAGACAAGG
Organism: Panthera tigris; assembly: GCF_018350195.1. Lineage (NCBI taxonomy): Eukaryota > Metazoa > Chordata > Mammalia > Carnivora > Felidae > Panthera > Panthera tigris. The sequence goes on from NC_056675.1 coordinate 38,091,320, forward strand.
TAATAGGCAGGCACACGTGACCTTATCGGCATTGTTCAGTCCTTCTCCTTCAGTCACTGCTGACTCTCAAATGGGGCATACGTGACCTCTGCTAGTAATATTTCTTTCTTCAAACCATAAGTTTGAGTCTCTTCTCTCTTGGTCTGTGTTCTGTGACCTGCACAACAACCCAGTTCAGAGTTCTCCAGAGAGGTGCAGGGAGATTGCCGCTTAGTGCCCAGTGGTATTAGAGTGGGCCATGATTTTATGCTAAAATTTCTATTAGGAGGTTAGACGTTATATTAACCAGGAGTATTAGGGTAGGTTTGTTGTTTTATTTTTTGGGTTTTTTTGTTGTTGTTGTTGCCTCTTGAGGCTTTCTTTCAAATGCAAACTGCTTTTTCACGTTAATTTTTTTCATGTATAGACATATTTTCCTTTATTAAAAAGAGCACCATCTTCAAAACAAGTTTCACATAAACATATTTATGGCATTTTTTGGGTAAAGAACAAGGTATTTACCTTTACAAAGTGATGGATGAAAACACCAGCAAAAGTTCACTTTTTAAAATTTTTTAAATTTTATTTTTCAGGAGGTGGTGCCTGGGTAGCTCAATCAGTTAAGGTCCAACTTTGGCTCAGGTCATGATCTCATGGTTCATAAGTTGAAGCCCCATGTCAGGCTCTGTGCTGACAGCTCGGAGCCTGGAATCTACTTTGGATTCTGTGTCTCCCTCTCTCTCTGCCTTTCCCCTGCTCACACTCTGTCTCTCTCTCTCTCTCTCAAAAATAAATATTAACAATGTTTTTATTTTTTAATGTTTGTTTATTTTTGAGAGAGAGAGAGAACGTGTACACAAGTAGGGAAGGGGCAGAGGGAGAGGGAGAGAGAATTTTAAGCAGGCTCCACACCCAGCATGGAGTCTGATGTGGGACTCAATCCCACGAACAGTGCGATCATGACCTGAGCTGAAATCAAGGGTTGGATGCTCAGTTGACCGAGCCACCCAGGCACCCCAAAAGAAGTTCACTTTTGCAGGAAAATGAAACAACCTTTACAAAATTATTGTACTAATCATATACAGCACTCAGAACTTTCATTTTATTAATTCTCTCTTTAGCTGTGTCTAATTTTCTGTTATATCCTTCCACTGAGTTTTTAATTCTGATCATCATATATTATTTTAGTTCTAAAACACGTATGGGATTCTTTTTCAAAACTTTCACAGCTCTTCAAAATGCAATTTCCACTTCTCTGCCGAAATTTTCAAGCTTGGTTTTTATCTTCTTGAATATAGCAAGCAGAATTATTTTATACTCGATGTTTTATCATAGTATCTGGGAGCCCCCATGGAGCTATTTCTGTGGTTCCTATTATTTACTATCAAGCTGCCCCATGAGCCTGATTATCTCTGTGCTGGATTTATACTTGTAAGATAATCTGAGACCTGGGATAATGGTATCTTGCTCCAGTAATGATTTATTTTTCTTTTGCCAGGTCCGTAATCCTATTTCAGGGCTGGGTATTGTCTGGTGTTCCTGGTGCTATGCAGCTGGACTATGGTCATACAGCAGCTGCATTACTCCTGGGTCACCCTTTCTTCTAATGTACTACTTTTTGAAATCAGAAACTCAACCAGGGGGTGGTTCCCAGAGCCTCTACCAATAGTAATTTTTCCCCATAGCCCCACAAAGTTGTAACACATGCAGCTTAGCTTCTCAGCTGTCCCTTCAGATCTGTAAGTAGCCCCTGGATGAGAGCAGCCCTGATGCCAGGCTCACCTCTTGAGATCTCTGCCCCACCTGGATGTTGGCCTAGTGATTCTCATGATCATGCTCACTCTTCACTGTTTTCTGTATTTTCCCAGCCTTTTTAGTTGTTGCCATTGGGCAGATTGGACCAGTTACCTAGACTACCATTATCGCAAGTAGAGGTAGGCGCCATGCATTTTTTTAAAGCAAATATTTATTGTGTGCCTACGGTGTACAAGTTAGTATTTTAGAGACATCAAGTGTTCAAAGAAAAATAAACAAGAGATTTCTGTCCTAAAGGAGCTTAGAACCTCCAAGGGAAGATACCTTGTATTGAGTTTATCCACAAGCCAGAGACTGGGACGTGTGGCGATGCTGTGATGAGCACTTGGGGAACACAGGAGCCTAGAAGGGCTCCTCCAGCACACAGCGCACTTGGCAGAGCCTTGCAAAACAAGCCCCTGCTCTCTTACTAAAGATTGCTGCGGTTATGTGTTGGTCCGTGTTAGTTCTTCATCTTCCTGGTGCCATTTTCTTTTCGAATCCTCACATTCTATGGTTGCCTTGGGCTGGAATCTGTACCCCTTATCTTACGCGTTTATTATAATAAGAGCATTCTTTATTGCTGGCCCTGCCTGACTCTGGTCCGTCATTTCACAAACCCAGTGGTGGCTTGAGGGATTATGGGACATTCCCCTGACAGCCTGAGAAGAGACTCCTTGGCCCATCAGGATCCTTTTCCCTTAAATGGCTTTACTGAGTTATCAGTCATACCATATAGTTCGCCCACATTTATAGTGTACAGTTCAGTGGCTTTTCTTGTATTTACAGAGTTGTGATTATCACCATCATCCATGTTAGGACACCATCTCAAAAGGAAATCCCTCACCCCTTCGTCATCATCTCCCTAACCCTCACACTGCCCACCCCTAGCCTCCAACAAGCACTCATCTGCTTCCTGTCTTCATTGATCTGCCTCTTCTGGACATTTTGTAGAAATGGAATCACACAATATGTGGTCCTTTGTGTCTGGCTTCTCTCAGTGAGTATCAGGTCTTCAAGGTTCATCCACGTTGTAGTGGGTGTCGGTGCTTCCTTCTTGTTTTAAGGCTGAATAACGTTCCCTTCATGGATGGATCACATTGTGTTTCTCCTCCCAGCAGCCTATGGACGTTTTTTCCACTTTGGGCTATCATGAATAGTGTGTCTCCATTTGTGTACAAGATTTTGCATGTGTGCAAAGTTTTCATTTCTCTCGGGTAGATACCTAGGGGTGGAATTGCTGGGTCAGAGGGTGACTCTACGTTTCACCCTCTGAGGAGCTGCCAGACTGTTTTCCAAAGTGGCTGCACCATTTTATATTCCCACCAGCAGTGAGGGCGCCAACGTCTCCACATCCTTGTCAACACCTGCTGTTCCCAACAAGTTTGACTAGAGCCGTCCCCCATCCCCTCGGGTATGAAGTGGTCTCTCACTGCAGCTGTGATTTGCACTTCAATCACTCGCCATCAGTCTTGACCCGCCCGGAGGAGCGGTATTGTCTTTGGTTTTCCCTCTGTTTCTGTGAACTTCCCTACAGCACCTGGATCCACCCAGATGGAGGCGAACAGACGGGCAAATGCCTAATTCCATCTTTGTTAGAATTTTCCCTCCTTGGCAGGTTTTTCAGGTTGTCCTTTAACACTTAGAGTCCCTCATCTGGTCTCCTCTTTCTGTCCCCATTAAACAAGTGTATCTTACCCAATCTATATGCAGTTTAAAAAATCTTCCTGCCAGAGAGATACGGGACCATTCAAACTTGGCAGAGACCATGGAGGACCTGCACTGACGTCTCCCCATTCAGCTCGGAGCGTGGCTTCCTGCCACACAGCCCTCCCCACACCAGAACAAGTTTTTCCAGTTCTGCGACACTTCCTCCCAGCCCTCTTCCAGCCAGTCCCAGGCTCTGGAGCTGCTTCCCGGGCATGAATGCAGGGGGTCTGGCCAGCAAGAGGACTTCCCATGAGCTGATCGGTAGCTTGTGGACTCAGTGGCTCTGCCTAGGGCTGTGCGGCCAGGGGACTCCCGACCTCCACCCAACACGAGCAGGTGAGGATCACCCCCACTACTGTCTGCTCGGGGGAGTGCACAAAATTGCACTCCGCTCCAGCCCCTGCGCCCTGGGAAACATCCGGCAGAACCCTTCCCAGTTCAGACAACCAAAGAAGAATCGTATGGCAGAAGACCAGCCTCCCACCTCTTGCTCACCCATTACCCTTAGTATAGTGCCAAGGAAAGTATGAAATATGACAGCTTCTTTTTTTGAGAGAGAAACAGGGAGAGAGAATCCCAACCAGGCTCCGTGCTGTCAGCGCAGAGCCCCTGATGCAGAGCTCCGACTCACAAACCACGAGATCACGACCTGAGCCCATATCAGGAATCAGATGCGCAACCCACTGAGATGGCCTTTTTTTTTTTTTAATTTTTTTTTTAACATTTATTTTATTTTTGAGACAGAGAGAGACAGAGCATGAATGGGGGAGGGTCAGAGAGAGGGAGACACAGAATCTGAAACAGGCTCCAGGCTCTGGGCTGTCAGCACAGAGCCCGACGTGGGGCTTGAACTCACGGACCGCGAGATCATGACCTGAGCCGAAGTCGGCCGCTTAACCGATTGAGCCACCCAGGCGCCCCTGAGATGGCCTTTTTATTTAGCCCGTGCCCTTTAATTAAACTCGTTTTTGCCACTTTTTGTTTGTTTTACCACCTTTCCAGCCAGTCAAGAAAGATTACGTATTTCGAGAGGTGGGGAAAAAAATCCCGTCAGAATAGTCACACAGAATGGAGACAGCAGTCAAGTAGCGGGTTGTTTGTTTGGTCCACGGCAATGCCAACGATGTTTGAAACACATGGATCTCATCTACGTGTTTGAGATGGGTGCCAAGAGAGGACATGCCTGTGCTGACAAGGTCCCATCAGCATGGCAGTGTGCATCCTGGGTAACCTTCCACTGCACTCGGTTCAGACTTCAAAGGTCTGGTCCCTGGGAGTTGCAAGTTTGCCCTCATAGTCTCTGGGGGGATCTAGCGTCACTTGCAGCCAGCCCACATGGGCTCTCTTTGCTACAACAGTCCCAGCATACTTATAGAACCCACATTTTCCTGTCCACAGCAATGGTAGCCCCTACCTGCAGACATAGCCAGGGAAGGGGTGACAGGATCTGCAAGAGGGTGAGCAATTTCAACCCATTCGTTCAATTGCTCATCCATTCAGCAAATATTTAATGAAATGTTGATAGACATCTGTTCTACCCTGAGCCTCTGGGCTGAGTTTAGCGGGAAACTCTCATCTCTTTGGAATCACGGCCTGAAACACATGCCAGCAGTCAGGCTCTGGGAAGTCTGAGTGTTTGGTGGGGACCATGGGACCTAGACCAGCCTTGGGCTCAGGAAAACCTCCATGAGGATAGGACAGCTGAGCTGAACTTGGAAGGATGAAGTGGGGATTGGGGGGTCATGAAAATTCTAGCGAGAGCAAAGACCAGACACCAAAGCTCCAGGGAACACAGTGTCTCCAGGGGTTGGTGGAAATCTGGGTGGCTTGACATGGAAAAGGCATGTGGCCAGTCAGGAGACAAGGCCAGACCTGCTGAGTCTGACTTCAGCTGGCACTTACCGGCACAGCTGCCCCAGGCATTAAGATCTGAATATTTCTATGGCCTCCCTGCCACCCAATTCTGGCCCTCTCCCCAGGGACCCCTGGGCCTCCTTGAATCCAACAAGTAAGGGGGTGCGTGGCCAAGGGGGAGCCTCCGGAACAGTGAGGTCCCTTCTGGCTGGTCCTGCCCACATCTTACCTGCTCTGGTCCCTCCTGCTCTCTTGGGTACAAGTGTGGCTGATCCCAAGTGTCCTGCACTCCTTGGACTGGCCCCAAATCTCTCCAGGGTCAGTGACCTCATGCCTCTTAGCAGAAGCTGCTGTTCTCACCCAGGCTCCTCACGCAGAAGGGGGACACGCAGGATGCTCTGTGCTCAGCTGCACAGATCCAAGCAGCTTCCCTTGGTCACTTTCCCTGGGCACCTGTTGGGTCGCAGCACTTTCTCCTGACCTTCAGTCTCTCCATTGTTGGGTATTCCCAGCTCCTCTACTTCTCCTGGGCTAAGATCTCCTTCCCCATCTATCACATCCTTCCCAGACCTCACACTCTCTGGGCAAAGGACAGGAGGCAGGGCCAGGTCTCAGCCTGGCACCATGTCCTGGGCTTCCCCAGATGGCCCATCCCTTCCAGAAGGGACACGCTGGACACAACCTGCCCCGTCAGCATCTCTGCACACATCTGCCCACCAGGAGACACAGCCAGGCTGTAGCTGTGTTGTCACCCAGCTCTCCAGACCCAACCGTCATTTTCATTGCATTTCCAGCAATGCCTCCTTGACTGCAGAGCTTCCTAGTCTTTCTTTTACTCAGTAGGTATGTTCTGAACATCTGCTGAGTGCCAGGAAATCCCCACACTGTCCCCCTTGGGGCACAGTGGCGGGTAGGACAGGCAAGTCCCTGCTTTCATGGGACTGTTGCAACGAGGGAGATGGGCACTAACCAAGGACGCTCATCAGAGCTGTGCCCCCAGGGGACAGTGAAGGGGATGGGACCAGACTGGTCTGGGTGGTCTCTCTCAGGAGATGGCATGGTGGAACAGTCTTGCAGGTCAGGGAACACAGAAGGCCAAGGTTGGGAACAGAGTGTGTGTGGTGAACGGGGGTTTTGGAGGAGGTGAGTGGGCAGATCTGAGTGGAGATTCCATGTAGAGATGGGTCTGTCTTGAGAATAGGAGAAGTACCTCAAGCAGAACACTGATGCTACCTTATCTGTAGAAGACGACTCCGTTGGTGTTCAAGTGCCAAGAGAAGCAAGGAGGCCAGTTGGCATTGAGGTTCTCCAGGAGCCTGCATAGCTCCCCAGGTCCTGCAAGAAGGAACAAGCAAAGCAGAGTCCTAGGTGGTTGGCCCTGGAAGCCACAGCCCTGAGTGCTGGACAATAGCTGAGGAGTCATTCGTTCTGAGAGCCCCCTGCCATGTCCTGCTTCCTCCTTTCTCTCTTCCCTCTTCTAACCTCCAGGACCTCAGAACATTCTGGCTTCTTCATGTTCCCCTTGCTCATCCCAGCCCTCCTGGTGGATGGGAAGACGTTTACACGGTAGGGCCATGTGGACCTCAGAAGTCTGCTCTCCACAGAGGGACAGCTGCCCAGAGAGACCCCATGATTTGTCTACCCTCAGAACACCAGTTTGTTTCAAAATCCCCAATAAGACCCTTCCTGGGTTAAAATGATCATGACACAGGTATGACCGGCTGTTAGAAAGTCTGAAGGTACTTTGTTCTTTTTATGGAAGGATTTTCCAGAGTGTTCTCTATGAAAAAAGTTGCTTCCAAAGCTTTCAAAAGGGAATTTGATTGATGTTCAAAAAGCCGCTTGACCCACAGACATTCAAGTGTCTCTTGGATGTGGGTACCATTCTAGCCCTGGAGAGAACACAGCAAAGCTCTGCACTCCAGAGTGACCTTCAGGCAAATAACAAGCCAATGGGTCATTTTAGCTGGTGATAAAAAGGAAAAAAATAGGACAATGTGGTGGTGAGGACCTGTGTAGGGCTGGGGGTCCAAAGAAGTGACACAGACAGGAAGGAGGCAGCCTTGGGAAGGTCTGGGGGGAGAATGCTTCACGTGGAAGAGACAAAGTGTGGAGGCTTCACATAGTTAAGGGCCATAAGGAAGAGGAGCTTAGACTGTAATAAGAGCATAGAGTAGGGGTAGGGCATGTCATGAGTCTTATGGCCACAGTATGAGTTGGGATTGTGTGTGTGTGTGTGTGTGTGTGTGTGTGTGTGTGTGTGTGTTTTACTATTACAAAAGTTTATTTAAAAAAAAAAGTTCAGTATGAAAATACATAACCTGATTTTTATATTGTAGTAAAACAGGTGCTATGGAGAGGGGACATATGGAAGCAGTTGGTTTCTTCCAGTGAACACACCCATTGTTGATACTTGTTCCGAGGCTTCTAACATGATGATACTGTTTTCTCAAATTATCACCATTCCAGTATTGTTCTGTTGCCCACTAGTTGCCATCTCCACATATCCGTCTATCACAAGATTCGTGAAGGGATTGAGCCCCCTTGGACATGTCTTCACCATTTAAGTTCACTGATAATTTCTTGTCCATAATTTTTTTCAATTCTGGAGGATGGGCTTTGCTCATGGTGTCTATTCAGCGAACTTAAAGATGCCCCCTGGAGGTTTTTAAGCAAGAAATGGTGTGAACTGATTTACAGTTTGGACATTCTGACTGTGCTATGTAGAAGGTGAGCCTGGGAAGAGAGCTTGATACAGAAGGTTACCACAGGATTTGGATTAAACTGGTTGCCAATGGATTTCTTTGACCCTTTGTATAAAAGAAGAGAGTGGTCCACTATACCCCCCCCATCCCCGTGTGACACTGTCTCTGGACAAGGCCAGGAGGCACGCTGGGGGAAATGGGAAGGAAGCCAGGAACCTGGCTGGAGGGCTGGCTCCTGAGTGAGCAGAACCCACAGTCCAAGCCTCAGCCCCTGGGATGGGAGCACGGAAACCCCAGAGAGTGAAGGAGCCATCAGACTGAGTGTGTGGGGTATCCAACCCTTCCAGTGTGTCATCTCAGCAAATCCTGACAAGTACCTTGAGATGGGCTTATGTATCTGTTATTTAGTGCCGTATAACACATGATCCCCCCAAATATACTGGCTTAAAACAGCAAGCGTTTCTTATTGTCCAGTTTCCATGGGTCAGGAATTCAGGAGCAGCGTAACCAGGAGATTATCCTTAAAGGTTTCTCATGAGGTTGGGGTTGTGTGGGGCTGGAGGATCCATTCCAAGATGGCGCCCTCACACAGCTGTTGGCTGGAGGTCTCGGTTCTTCACAGGCGGGCCTCTCTTCATGATGTGGCAGCTGGCTTCTTCAGAGCAGGTGGTCCAAGGACAAGAGAAGGGACAGGCAGGAAACCACAATGCCCCTTACGACCAAGTCTCTGAGGTCGCACACTGTCACTTCTGTTTATTCTGTTAGTTGCGAGCAAGTCACTAAGTCTGGCCCATGCTCAAGAAGGGGGGGGGGGCGGGTACTGGGCCCCACCTCCTGAAGGGAGGGGTATTAGAATTTGTGGATTCTTTTTTTGGAATCACCCATCCCAGGTTGAGAGTCTTTAATTAATCTCCCCAAGGCATACTACAAGGAAGTGTCAGAAGTGAGACTAGAACCCCGGGTCTCCAGAGCCTGAGTCCTTCCTTTGGTGCCAGGCCGCTGAAGGGGGTGCTCAAAGCCCAGCCAGCTGCCACACTAGTGGAGACCACAGGCCTAATCACGGTCCCTGAGAAGACATCCATGTCAGTGAGGATGCTCTGATAGTTGGGCCGCAGTGGCTTCTCCAGGCCTCGTCTGCTCTCTCTGGGCATGGCGGCTGCTCTAACCGTCAGGGCCGTGCCTGTGTCCTGTTTTATAGGGTCGACAGGCTCCATTTGTTTGTATTTACAGCACACATATCCCTCTGTCTCCCCCAGCTCTCTGTGAACCACACGTGATTCTCCTGGCTGCCAGGCCGTCCACGCAGCTGCCTGTCACAGGGTCCACTGCTGGGCCTGGCTCCTCCCTTCCTCAGGTGAGTTATCTTCCAGAACTTCCTTGGCCTCTACAGCTAGCTTCTGGTGTGTCTGGACCCCTCAGCTTAAACTTAGGTTTCCAGAAATGTGTGAGTCCAGCCATGGGCCCAGCCTAAGCCCTGCTGGGGAACAGAGATAGTACAGCAGGGGCCGGGGGGACTGTGTGCCAGGGCTGTGCAGGGCAGATGCTTCCTGATGGTGCGCTGCTGGCTCAGGCCTGGGGCAAAGCTGGAGAGGTCAACCTACTGGGTGGGTCTCAGAGCACTCAGCAGAATCTTGGTCCCAGAATCTGGGACCAGTGCCTCCTGGCCTCCTTGCTCCTCCTCTGCCTGCCCTCCATCCATCACCAGGAGGTATTTGGGAGTCTTCCAAGAGCCGGAGGGGACCGAGGTGATGGCATGTGATAGAACTTGTTTGATCACTCCCAACTAGGCAATTAATGGCAGATTCACGCTCGCTCTGCAGAAGGGGACCAAACGCTCCGACTTCCAGGTCAGCCGGGCCTATCCTTGAATAAGCTTCTGAACTTTGGGCAATCTGTTTGTAAAATGGAGATAATAATAATAATAGTGTTCACGTCCCACAACTGTTGAGAGGATTGGACAAGAGAGTGTGTGGAAGGTGCCTGCCTCCTAGTAAGTGCTTGGCATGTGGTAAGTGCTCCGTGGGCCTCGGCTGTATTCATTGTGACCATTCAGAGGGTGGCCCCATTTCGTACACTTGGTGTCACCATGTTGGCCATAGGAACGTTTTTACAGGCTGATCTTCTCTCCATCTGTGCTGTGGCCAATCAAGGGATGCTGTGACGTCATCAGTACTGACTTCTAGTTTGCACACTGCGAGTCAGACTCCTGAGCAGGTGTACAGAGGGGGCGGTGGGGCAGGGCCCTTGCTGGGGGCAGGACAGGAGCCTCCATGGGTCACGAGACAGTGGGGCCCACCCATGCCCAGAGAGAGCGGATGAGGCCTGGTCCACCTACATCTCGATGGCTGGCCGCTTGTGTTTGCCCTGGACCGGCCCACGCGCGCCACAGAGCATCTCACCGTATAAGCAGGTGAGGTCTACTGTTGCCCGTGGAAGTTTGTGTAGGTCATGGTTCGCCTGTGGGCTAGTTTCGAGTGTTAAGAGTAGTAGCGGCAGGACAAACCCACCCTAGGGTGGTGGCCACGCATGTGTTGGAACACGTGGAGGGGGTAAAGAGAAGTGGCAGGAGGAACAGAAGGACGTAAGGGGAAGAAGAGGCCGCCAGGTAGCAGAAGAGCGCGCCTGAGGGCTCAGAGCTCCTGGATCCTTGCCCTGGCCCCACCTCCTACAGAGAATCAACCCCCCAGAACCTCTGATTCCCTGAGCGAGAAGGAGGGGCTCAGTCCTGCTCCTGGATCCCTGCAACCAACCTCACACCCACCTGCTCCTTTGCTTTGTGCTGCTAAGCATTTCCTATGTACTCAAATATGGAACCGTCAGGCGGGCCGTGCCTCCATGCATGAATGTGTGAACGCTCAAAACCACGTGTGCGGCGTTTTAAGGGCTTCTCTGTGTCCTGAGTCATGTGCACCAAGCGTGCTGCACCCTAATTTAGAACCCCGCGGTAGATAGGACTCGGCAGCTTGAGCTGGGGCGAGCCCAAGGCGAGTCATTACACTTCCGTGTGCCTCAGAGTGAGTTAAACCATAAACACACAGTGAGGTGATGATCAAGGCATCCCTCGTGGGTTCCTGGCCCCCCCCGGGGACCCTGTATCCTAGGGCCACCATCCCATGACATGAAGACTCCCATGGAGTCCTCCTGGACCACTGAGTGGCCAGCGTCCCCCAGGGAGGGAAAGAGTTCTCAGGTGGAGCCATCACTGCGGGCCGGACACCAAGCTAATTCTTGCCCAGACTCCCACTCGGTGATGCTCCTCTGATGCTCCCCATGCCCAACATCACCCAGCTTCACCCAGCCCAGCCCTGCCTGAGCCCAGAGCTCAGCTTCTTGCTGCTACGCCTCCAACCCTGACTCCGTCCCCTCGGCTGAGCCCTAAGACAACCCGAGGAGGGATGGGAGGCATGGCTTCACCCAACAGGCCAGGAGCTGCAAGTCCCAGGCTGAACTCAGACTCCCCACACGGTCCCTCCAGGCCCCTGAAACCCGTGAGCACACCTCACTCTCTGCGATCGTCTTTTGTTCTCTCTGAAGGGGCTTGTCCCCCTCAGGTGCTGCCTCTTGAGATCCCATATCTCCCCTCCTGTGGCTGTTGACCCCAGGCCACATCCTTTGGCTTCCCGGAAGGAACGGGGTCCAGAGGCCTCTGGTATCATCTCCCATCTCAGCTCCATGTTGCCTTCTGAGCATCCCAGGCTCCCTGGACCGGAGCAGAAGGGCCAGAATCCAAACCAGGACTTGCCCAAAGTAGGTCCCAGTTGGGAAGTCAAGGTACAGGTGGACAAAAAAAAGCACGTCCCTGGATGTGCTTGACAGTTGAAGCAGCACATTCCCCACTCTATGGAAAGTAGAGCCTGGTGTCTCCCAGCTGGAACTCTCAGGGCCATGTTACCGGAAAGGGTCCCTGTGGCCGGCCTAGACCCCACCAAAGCCTCTTCAGCTTTGATCCTGACACCTCCCCTGGAAAAATGGGTATTCTTCCCTTATTCTCAGTGGAAGTTTCAGAAGATGTTCAAGGTGTGTCACATCTGCTCCCTCTCCTCTGACTACTGGTGACGTCCCCCGGCTCACCTGTCCTGGAGTGGTCTGACAGATCAGGAGCTGCAGCTCTGGGGGTGCCGGCGGGGGATGGGCCGCCTCTCCCCACGCTCTGTGTTGCTCTATGGGGCAGGGCCTGATGCCGTGTTCACGCCATCTCCCCTTCTGAGGGGACTCTGGAGGCCGCAACAAATGCGACAGAGACCCTGCCCTCCCGGGAGCTCACGCGTTGCCCTTACTGTTGCCATAGAAGTGGAAGCCTGCACTGATGCAGTACATGCCAACATGGCCCCCAAAGTATGCGTCCGCTCGGAATCTAAGAATATGACCGTATCTCCAGTGAGCTTCTCTGCAGACGTCATTACAATAAGGATCGCAAGATGAGGTCCTCCTGCATCATTATCTGAGTGGGTCCTAAATCCGAGGATGAGTGTCCTTATAAGAGAGGAGAGGGACAGTTTGAGACACACAGGGGGAGGCCAGGTGAAGACGTGGCTGAGGCCAGGATTAGGGTGACCTGGATGCGGACTGAGGAACATCTGGATCCACCAGGAGCTGGACAAGGTGAGGAAGGATCCTCCCCTCGAGCCTCCGGAGGCTGCAGGGCCCCACTTCCCCGATTTCAGGCTCTGGCCTCCAGACTGAGAGTAAATTTGTTGTTTTAAGCTGCCTGGTTTGTGGTCACTTGGCAGGGCAGCTCCAGGAAACTCACACAAGTGCTATGTGGAAGTCTGGGCTGCCGGGAAGCAGCCTCTGAGATGGAGGTGAGCACGTGGGAGGCTGGTTGGGGGCCTTGTGCAGACGGTAAGAAGGCAGCACAGGGAGGAGTCGGGCTGCAACGTCAAGGTGGCCTCTGAGAGTGGGGTTGGGTGGGTGGCTCAGCCTTCTACCCCCGAAGCTACCATCTTGGAGTCAGGCCTCCAGGAAGAGGCCATGACCTTGGATGAGGCTAGCCTTCTCAGTGAGGGGCAATCCCCAGAGCATCCTCAGCAGCCGGAGGACCACGTTCTTCGGTCCTGAAGGGCATGAGCGTGGAAAGACTCATTGAAGCATTTCTGCAATCCCGATCGCCTTTAGGCCAACGACGGGCGGGCGATTTCCCCACTTCAGGGGAAGAGGGTTGCCCCGCCCCGATCCAAGTGTGACCTAGACCCAAGCATTCTCCTTGAGCCTGCCTCACTGTGTGAGGACAGGCCTGACAGTCAGCATGGGGCTCAGGGGGTCACCTGCATGGGTCTCCCTGGCTTATAGTCACAGGGACTTACGAGGGCCCTCCGCCCAAATCGCTGGTCTCTACAGCCGATCCCTCCCCACCGCTGACCATGGAAATGCTTGGTCGACATGGCAACGATATCGCCGACTGCACGTGTTTGCCACGGATGCCCGACACACAGCGTGTATCACAGCAAGGATCATGCATGGCCCGAAGGATGCATCCGGAGAATCTTGTTGCAGATGTGTCTGCTCACAGCTCTACTGCCCTACTGCTGGGTCTCTGTCGTGGGCAGTGTGGTCATCTGCTCTCAACGTCAGCTGAGGAAAAGCACTGTCCTCTGGGCTTCTGCCGCTGGCTCCACGGACCCTCTGGAGTCCCAGTGGTGGTTGAACAGAGCTCAGCCCCGTCATGGCCTCTTTAATCAACCCACTCAGGCCTCCCCGACGCGTGAGTCTCAGGAGGTGTCTGGAGACTCCTGCGGCCCCTCCTTAATGCTGCTGATGTTTTTTGATACGTTTTAATCCTCGACAGACGATGGTTTCGTTGGTCGTTGAGTTTTTCTCACGATTTTGAAAAACCTTCCTTTTCTAAAATTATGCAACATGAATATATTTGTCGCTAGTCTTTCCCCCCCTCTATTTTTTGACCCAGGCGCAGAAGATTAGGTGACTCATGCTCCTTGGCTCATGGTCCCTTCTCAGCATTGGTCTGTGCAAGGTCCCTCTTTGAGTGTGTAAAGACGTAGCTGGCACACAGCCTGTGGGCAGAGAGCAGTGCTGCCCACCTCGGAAGATATGGTTTCCACTTTCCCCACAGCAGAAACCCACGTGTGGGCGGCAGCCAAGATGGCAACACTGGCCCGGCGTGCCGCCATGACACTGAGCTCCTGGGGTGGAGGCCAAACCTGGGCCTGTGCTGGGAATCAGAAATTCCCAGGCCACCTGTCCTATCCAGAGACTCCGACTTGATCGAATCTCTGGCTTCTGTGGATATAGCCTGTGGAAAAGGCAGAAGCAAGGAGATAGAATGCTGACCCCCCGCCTTCAGGGTCTCTGTCGCCAGAAAAACCCCAAATCTGGCAAAGGAAAGTGGGTGATTACTCATACTGTGTGCTCTCTCTCATGCCAATAAGCGGTGGGCTGTTGAAGTCATGCAGCCTCCAGAAGGGATATTCTCCCCAGTACCCAGCTCAGATGTTTCCACGACAGACCTCCCAACCAGGGGTCTGAGAGAAGAACAAAGGCTGTGGCTGATCCTCTCACAGAGCAGAATGGGGGGGCTGGGGCCCGACCGACCGGCCAGGGGCTTGGACTACTGTCAGGGCAAGGGCTTCTTGCTATTCTGGATGTGAGAACGTACGTGCCCTGGACCAGCGACCACTCTTTCCCACTCTCCCCTCTCCAGGTGAGAGTTATGTGGGGTTATTTACAGATCTCTTGCTAAAATGCCCTGTTCCTTTGTGTGCTGGAGCTGGTCAAATTCATCATTCAGCCATCTGAAGTCAGACCGTGAGGACCTGCACCCCACATCTCACAGAAAGGACAGCACATCCCCTAGAGATTACAGCCTTTTCCCTGGTACAACTTTGAGTTGTCTCCCCTGGGGGAGATGGTAAACACATTTTCTGTGTATAGGCAGATGCTTCTTTTCAGGAAAGAGCTAGCGTAAGAAGAGAGGGCGGGTGTGGCCATCGGGCATCCAGGAAGGGGTACGTGAGAACCGTGTTAGCAACTTAAGCCTCTTGCTCTTCTGATCACTGTGGCCTGATTTCCCCTCCCCTACTCTCAGTGCAGGTGGGGCTGAGTAAACAGACCTGGATGAAGCCCATCTGGGCACCACGTCTCCCGACAGGAGTGGCGGGTTCAGGAAGGACAGGAAGCCCTTTTGCTGGGGCTTCTGGGAAGGAGCCTCCAGATCCTAGTGTTGGTAGCCGCCGCCACTGTCCTGCCACCGCATGAAACCTGAGACCACAGGGGGCGCAGGAGGGCCAGGCTGAGAGGCAGAGAGAAGCCAAGTTTCGATTGTGTGATTTGAAATCTTGAAGCCTCAGGTGGTGTCTGAAGCCAGATCTACTCATGGACTCAGGCCTGGCTACATCACTTGTGGGGCCCCTAGTTCCATATGCAGGAGCAGAGCGCTGTTAAAGGTGCTAAAATAGAAAGCTTTTTTTCTGTCTTCTCTGGCCTCTGTCCACTTCTTGTGGCATTTTTTAATTTGCTATTTAATGACATTCCAAGTCAAGAGAAATTAAAATTGTAAATTACTTGTCTGAATTTCGCCGCCTACCTTTACACGTGCAGTGACAGTTTTCAATTCAAATATGAGGGCATTTAACTTACATGTGTGGAATTATCGAGTTCCACAATTTGCATTGCGCGGCATTATGCGGCACGGCACGTGCGTGTATGTTTTATTCTTCCCAGAACAGCAGAAAGGTGCACAAAGTTAATTCCACCGTCTCTATTTCACTTCTTGCTAGGAGCACACTCTACCGACCCTCCACCTTCAGCTTAGTGCTGTGTGAGGTAGGACCAGAAGCAAGGGCACCTCGAGGCACTGTTTCCTTCCACGTGGGTTTTGTCAGTGTTGTTGGGACAGACGCGGGGATTTACCACGCAGTGAGAAAGGTAGGGCCGCGGTTCCTTGGTTGTTCTTAGAGCACCATTGCCTTCCTCTGCGTTTGAAGCAAGTTCTGGTTCTCTTGGGGTGTTAGACCCACAGTTAGTCAGTCATACACGTAAAAGGCGTACCTTCTGCTGACTTTGAGTCTTGCTGAACTCCTCGACATTGTGGGTCCCCAGAATTCTGTGCTCATGGGGAGGTCTCCACTCTTTACCTGCACGAATGTCGAGGAACGGCAGGTGCATTTACACATGCCTCCTCTACCCTCATGCATGCCTTGTTGCCCCGCCAGCCTTCACTTATAAAACACAAGTTCAAAGACATTGCTGGGGTGCCTGGGTGGCTCAGTCAGTTAAGCATCCGCCTTCAGCTCAGGTCATGATCTCGAGGTCATAAGTTCGAGCCCCGCATCAGGCTCTGCGCTGACAGCTCGGAGCCTGGAGCCTGCTTCAGATTCCATGCCTCCCTCTTTCTCTGTCTCTCTCTCACTCTCTCTATCTCTCAAAAACAAGTAAACATTAAAAAAAATTCAAAGATGTTATTAAAAATGGCAAGACAGTGAAAGCAGGCCATTATCACATGCCCGGGGCCCTTCTGAGAGCAGGTCACAGGCCTCGGAAGCCAGATTTTCTAGCCCATAGGAGCCCACAACTTCCCTCTGGTTAAGACAGCTTGGATGAGCTTGCTTTTGTTTGCAACTAAAAGAATCCTAATGGAAAAGATTTTCCCAAACCCAACATCTCCTTAATTCATGTTTCCAGAAAGCATTTTCTGTCAGGCGTCACAATGAGGCTGAGACAGGAGAGCAGGAGTGAGGGGGCTGTGAGCACCCCACACTGAACCAGGTTCACCCCCAGCCCTTGCGATGGAGCCCTCAGCCCCAATGCACACACTCACTATGGTCTCTGCACTTATCTGCTGCCTCATCTCATCCACTCCAGCCCGCCCCATGCACCACTTCCAGAAAGATCCTTCAAACTAAAAATAACTAAATAGAAATTGGGGTTTACAAAAAAAAAATCCTTCTGGCTCTTCTAATTGTCTCCAGGACAAGATCTAAAACCTAAAGCACAGAACACAGGCCCTGTCCACCTGTCTCCCGGCATTCTCGAGCATCATCCCCTGGGTGTAAGCTCGGCGTCAGTCCTGACCCAACTGCCTGCAGCCCCCCATCTGCCGTCTCCCCCAAACCGTGCATTCCCTCCTCTACTGCAATGCCCTCCCTCCTCCCCACATGCCCAACAAATTCTTGCTCTTCCTTGAAGGTTTAGGGTGACATCCGCACCTCTGTGAGGCAAACCCCATGGGGAGAGCCAGGGGGCCCCCATGCCCTGCCTCCAAGCCACAGCCCCTCTGGTGCTCGCAGCCCCCTCACTCCTGCTCTCCTGTCTCAGCATTAGAGAAAGTGCCTCATTGTAGAACCTGGCAGAAAATGCTTTCTGGAAACATGAATTAAGGAGATGTTGGGTTTGGGAAAACCTTTTCCATTAGGATTCTTTTAGTTGCAAAAAGAAGCAAGCTCATCCAAGCTGTCTTAACCAAAGGGAAGTTGTGGGCTCCTATGGGCTAGAAAATCTGGCTTCCGAGGCCTGTGACCTGCTCTCAGAAGGGCCCCGGGCATGTGGTAATGGCTTGCTTTCACTGTCTTACCATTATTAATAACGTCTTTGAATTTTTTCTAATGTTTATTTATTTTAGAGAGAGACAGACAGACAGAGTGTGAGTCGGAGAGGGGCAGAGAGAGAGGGAGACACAGAGTCTGAAGCAGGCTCCAGGCTCCGAGCTGTCAGCACAGAACCTGATGCGGGGCCTGAACCCACGAACCATGAGATCATGACCTGAGCTGAAGTCGGACACTTAACCGACTGAGCCACCCAAGTGCCCCTCTCATTCTTAGCTTTTAGAGAGTATGAGCGTCCCGCTCTCCCTCCAGCACACTTGCTCTGTCCTTAACCTCCAAAAATAGATGGGTTTGGGTCAGATCGATGCTCTGGTTTCACATTATTATGACTATGTCGCACTATTCCGACCTCTGAGCCACACAGACACCTCAGTTCCCTTTTCTTTCCTGAGCGACATTTTGTCTTCTGGGAAGATGTTAATTGTCTAGTGTTTTGGCTCACGTTTCTTTAATGGTATCCAGAATACAATGCAAACCCTCTCCCAGGTAGGAAAGACATCTCTCAATATGTTCAGACACTTTTTTTAAATGGGTTTATTTATTTATTTTGAGAAAGAGCACTAGTGGGGGAGGGGCAGAGAGAGAGGAAGAGAGAGAATCCCAAGCAGGCTCCATGCCACCAGCACAGAGCACAACATGGGTCTTGATCCCACAAACCGTGAGATCATGAACTGAAACCAAGAGTCGAATGCCTCACCGACAGAGCCACCCAGGTGCCCCCAAACACATTTTTGAAGTCAGTTCCGTCCTGAAGCCATCTCCCTGCCCTCCGTCCACTCTGGTGGCTGGGCCACCCCCTGAGGGATCTGCTGCCACTCTCCTTGTGGCCACAGGATGCTGAGAGTGACCACAGAGAGCCTGGCCCTTGTGTAACCCCCTCCCGAGTGGTAAAAGCCATGGCCATGATGAGATGTCATTCCGGTGACTATGTTATGTCACACATCAAAGGGATGTTGGCAGATGTGAATAAGGCTTCTAATCAGTTGACTTTAAAATAGGGAGATTTTGCAGGCGGGCCTCATCTAATCACACTGACCTCGTCCATGCAGAGTGTTTTTCTTTGGCTGGTGGTAGAGAGGAAATTGGATGGACTCTGAGCGAAATGCCTCGGTGTGCTGGACTGTGAGATTGTAATATACTAAGAAATACGTATTTGGTCTTCCTCCCCAGGTCCTGGCCCAGAGCTCCTAAAATCCTTGTCATTTCCTGGGCGACAGGTGATGGGAGCATCTGTTGTTACTCTTCACAAGGTCCTTTCAACCACATCTGAGTTTATGCTAATGCACTGACTCTAGGTGGGCCCTAAGGTAGTTTCAGGGCGGGGTTGGTCACCTGGGTAATCAACCATGTGTTTTGAGGGTTGGAGCCTCAGGCTCCCATCCCATGACCTCCAGGGAGCCAGGTGGGGCTTGGGGCTGGGGATGGAGTTAATCCTCAGTGGCCTCCGTGAGAACTTCAACAATGGGATTCTGAGAGCTTCCAAGCTAGTGAATGCATCCATGAGCTGGGAGGGTGGTGCACCCCAAACTCCACGGGGACAGAAGCTCCTGTGCTCAGGGCCCTTCCAGACCTCGCTCATCTGGCTGTCCATTTGTATCCTTTATGATAATCTGGTAATAGTAAGCAGTGTTTCCCTGAGTTCAGTGAGCCATTATGGCAAATTATCTCATCCAAGGAGGGGAGTTGTGGGAACCCCAATTTGTAGCCTAGTCAAACGGAAGTGTGTGTAAACTGGGGACCTGGTATCTGTGATTGGCATCAGAGTGGGGGCAGCCTTGTAGGACTGAGCCGTTGCCCTGTGGGTAGTGTCAGACTTGAGTTAAATTGGAGGACACCTAGTTGGTGTCCACAGAGAATTGGAGAATTGCTTGGTTTGGAAAACACACTTGGTGTCAGAAGTATCGCGAGTAGAGAGTCTCCCTTTGGGGGTGTTATCTGTTGCTGAGATGGAGGGGGTCACAGGGCAAGGACCTAAAAGTGATCTCTAGGAGCTGACAATAGCCAGAAAGGTAGTGAGGACGTCAGTCCTACGACCACAAGGAATCTGATTCCACAGATGATCTGAGTGATCTTGGAAGTGCATCCTTCCCCAGACCCTCAAGGTGAGGCTGCGCCTCAGTCAACACCTTGATTTCAACCTTGAAAGACCCCAGGCAGAGAACCCAGCCAAGCCCCCCACCAGCTTCTGACCGGTGGGCATTGTTTCAGTTTGTGATAACTGTTATGCAGCAACAGAGAATGAGGACACCCAGTCTGGGTGCTCTTCACTTCTCTCTGAAGTGGGCCTCTCATTTTACTGGATCCTCTGTCTCCCTCCTGGTTTACTCTCTGGTTTAAGTGTGGCACGTCCACCCATAGCTTCCAAAGAGAGGTGCATGGGGAGCAAATTTTATGTGCCTGGAATTACCTTTATTCAATACTCACACTTAATTGAAAACTTGGCTGACTGTAGACTTCTAGGTGAGAAGCCACTTCCCCCAGAATTTTGAAAGTATCATTTTCTTGTCTTCTAGTTTCTAGTATTACTGTTGAGAAGTCTGTTGTTATTCTTATAATGGTGGCTCTTTGTATGAAACCTATTCCTTCTCTCTCTCCAAGTTTTTAGAATCTTCTCTTTATCCCAGTGTTCTGAAGTTTCACAACGATGTGCCTTGATGTGGGTATCTTTTCACCCACCAGGCAACTAAGTACCCATGCCCTGACAATGACCGAGGTACATATCTGGGATTCCTTGCCCAAATAGCCTAAAGCCCACTTCCAGGACCCATGCAGGCATCTTTCCTACATTGGCCCTGAGGATAGACCACTGTTGTTTGTATCCCTACTCTTATGGAGTGGCCAGGGGACAGCTCTTAGTGGGAGACAGGGATGGAGCTTGGAATGTCCATGTGCATGCACTTGAGGCTTCTCATGGTGTGGGACAGATCCAGGAGTTAGAAGAGAAAGGAAGTGGGTGAGGGATGTCAGCAGGGACCAGCTCTCTCCACACCTCCATCTTCTGGAGCAGAACTACAAAAACCTGAGTATTCTGTATCAGAACCTGAACTTCCAGGTAGTTCTGCAGGTATATTTGTCAAGGTAGGAGGATAGAGCATATTTTATTTATTGGTTTGTTAACTTTGTTTACAACTTTAAAAATTTAGACATACGGCATATTGGCCTCCATATATACTCCTGCCCCAGACCCTGCAAGTGTTAGGAACGCTCTTGGCACTAGGCAGTGGTGGGTGTCCTCCCATCTGATAATTCATGTCTATGCATTCTGGGAAATTTTCTTGAGTTATTTCTTGGATGATTTTCTCTCTGCCACTTTCTGTGTTCTTTCCTTCTGAAGCTCTGATTAGATGTATGTTGGACCTCCTCTGTAAGTTCTCTAATTTTCTTAGATTTTTCTCTCTTCTTTTCTTGCTTTCCATCTTTCCTTCCATCCTTCTTTCCTTCCTTCTTTCTTGCCTTCCTTCTTTCCTTCCTTTCTTTTCTTTCTTTCTTTCTTTCTTTCTTTCTTTCTTTCTTTCTTTCTCTCTGTCTCTCTTTCTCTCTCTCTCTCTCTCTCTCTCTCTCTCTCTCTCTCCCTTCCTTCCTTCCTCTCCCTCTCTTCCTTTCTTTCTCCTTCTCTCTGTCTTCCTCCCTCCCTTCCTTCCTTCTGTTTTTTCCTTCTTCAACTTTTCCATTCAAAATTGTTCATTTGTGTTCTTTGAATGTTCCTTTTTAAAATGAAACCTCGGGGCGCCTGGGTGGCGCAGTCGGTTAAGCGTCCGACTTCAGCCAGGTCACGATCTCGCGGTCCGTGAGTTCGAGCCCCGCGTCAGGCTCTGGGCTGATGGCTCGGAGCCTGGAGCCTGTTTCCGATTCTGTGTCTCCCTCTCTCTCTGCCCCTCCCCCGTTCATGCTCTGTCTCTCTCTGTCCCAAAAATAAATAAAAAACGTTGAAAAAAAATAAATAAATAAAATGAAACCTCTTCTTTTCAGTTAGCATGCTATTTTTCCTTCTCTCTGTATGGTCCTCCATATTCTCTCCAAGTTATTCTCTTTGTTTGATTTGCTTGCTTTGTTTTCTTGTGGCAGTGGTGCGATTAAAAGGTGGTTTTCTCAAATGTCTGATTATCCTTAATCACCCACTGTGGTTTGGGAGTGAGCTGCAAAAAAGGCAGACTGGAAGTTCTGTGCATGTGGGAGGGCTTTGTCACATTCGTTGTTACTGAACTGGCTGGAACTATTGCAAGCAGAGCCCAGCTGTGAACATCTTTATGTCTGTTATCTTGGGCTAGTCAGATTCCCCAGAGAACACTTTCCCATCTTCTGCCTGGAGGGTCTAAGCCCAACTGCCACCATCATGGTATTTGAGTTGGGGGAGAAGGCTGGGTGTCTCCTCATTAGTTTGTGACCTTTCATTCAGTCTGTTTTCAATATCAGAGCTTTGCCCTTCCTGTGTTTGGTGTTCTCTTACCCAGAGACCCTCTATTTGACCCTATCCAGTGTCTGGCTTCTTTAACCTATGATGATATTTTTGAGTTTTATTCATGTCATGGCACGTATCAATAGGCTCATTCTGTTTTATTGTATTGCCGAATAGTATTCCATTGTATGGATACAACCCATTTTGTCCAGCTGATGAATCTTTAAGTAGTTTTCAGTTGGGGATTCTTATGAATAATGTTGCTCACTGATTGCATGCAAGTCTATGTGTAGATACATGTTTTCATTTCACAACTATTCATCTCTAGAACTTTTTCATCATCCCAATCTGCAATTCTGTACCGATTAAACAATAATCCCCATCCCCCTCCCCACAGCCTGGTGACCACTATTCTACTTTCTATATCTGTGAATTTGATCTTCTAGGTACCTCATATAAGTAGAATATCACGTCTGTCCTGTTGTGTCTGGCTTATCTTACTTAGCGTAATGTTCAGGGTCCACCCGTGTTGTAGCAATCGTCAGAATTTACTTCCTTTTAAAGAATTAATAATATCCCATTGTATGTATATGCCATTTTTTGCTTGTCCATTCATCTGTCGATGGACTCTTAGGTTGCTTCCACATTTTAGCTATTGTAAATAATGCTGCCTTGAACATGGGTGTACAAATATCTGTTTGAGTCTTGCTTTGGCTTCTTTTTGTGTATATACACAGAAGTGGAATGTTTGATCCTATGGTAGTTCTATGTTGAATTTTTGGAAGAAACATCATACTGTTTTTCACAGTGGCTGCTCAATTTTACATTCTTACCAGCAAGATTGAACAAAATTTCCAGTTTCTCCACATTCTCAACCAACATTTATTATTCTGAGTGTGTGTGTGTGTGTGTGTGTGTGCGCGCGCGCGCCATCCTGAGGTGTGTGAAATGGTATCTCATTGTGGTTTTGATTTGCATTTGCTAATTCCCAGTGACACTGACCATATTTTCATGTGTTTATTGTTTCTTTATGCATCTCCTTTGGAGAAATGTCTATTCAGGCCCTTTACCCATTTCTTAACTGGGTTGTTTCTTTTCTTGTTGTTGAGTTTTGGGATTTCTTTCTATATTCTGGATGTTAATCACTTATTAGATAAATGATTTTCAAATATTTTCTCCCAATCTGTAGGTTGCCTTTCACCTACGTACACCTGCCTTTCATATTGATAATATGCATAACAGTTTTCAGTTTCGATGACCTCCAGTTTATCTATTTTTTTCTTTTTGTTGATTGTGCTTCTTTCTTTTTTAATTAATGAAGTATTTATTTATTTTAAGTAGGCTCCGTGCTCAATGTGGGGCTTGAACTCATGACCCTGAGATCAAGAGTCCCATGCTCTCCTGACTGAGCCAGCCAGGTGCCCCTTGTTGTTGTACTTCGGATGTCATACCTAAGAGTATGTTTAACTTTTTATGAAATGGCCAAACTGTTTTTCCAAAGTGGCTCCCTCATTGTACATTCCCACCAGCAAAGCATGCATCCTGTTTCTCCACATTTCTTGCCAACAATTGTTATTTTCTGTCTTTTGTTGTTGTTCTTTGTTTTTTACTGTAGCCATTCTAGTGTGTATGAATTATTATCTTTTTGTGGCTTTAACTTGCATTTCCATGATTAACGATTTTGAGTATCTTTTCATGTGCTCATTTGCTACTCGCATATTTTGTTTAGTGAGATGTCTAATTAAATCTTTTTCCCATTTTTTTAATTAGATTGTTTCTCTCCCTATTTAGTTGTAAAAATTCTTGGTGTATTCTGGATACAAGTCCTTTAACAGATATGTATTCTGGAAATATTTTCTTCCAGTGTGGACTTGCCTTTCTATTTTCTTTCTTTTTATTTTTTATTCCTAGTTGTTGTTTTTGTTTATTTTTTTATTTTTAATTTGTTTTTAATTTTTTTAACTTTAATTTAATTTAATTTTTTTTTTCAACGTATTTTATTTTATTTTTGGGACAGAGAGAGACAGAGCATGAACGGGGGAGGGGCAGAGAGAGGGAGACACAGAATCGGAAACAGGCTCCAGGCTCCGAGCCATCAGCCCAGAGCCTGACGCGGGGCTCGAACTCACGGACCGCGAGATCGTGACCTGGCTGAAGTCGGACGCTTAACCGACTGCGCCACCCAGGCGCCCCAACTTTAATTTTATTTTTAAGAGCAAGAGAGACAGAGCACAAGCAGGGGAGGGCAGAGAGATAGGGAGACACAGAATTCGAAGCAGGCTCCAGTCTCTGAGTTTCTCTGCCCAGAGCCCGACACGGGGCTCGAATCCACGAACCTCAAGATCATGACCTGAGCTAAAGCCGGATGCTTAACCGACTGAGCCACCCCTTTAATTTTTTTAATGTTTATTTTTGAGAGAGAGAGAGACAGAGAGACAGAGAGTGAGTGAGTGGGGGAGGGGCAGAGAGAGAAGGAGACACAGAATCCAAAGTAGGCTCCAGGCTCTGAGCTATCAGTGCAGAACCTGATGCGGGGCTCAAACCCAAGAACCATGAGATCATGAAGTTGGACCCGAGCCCAAGTCGGATGCCTAACCGAGCCACCCAAGCCCCCCTTTTTAAAAAATTTTTAAAGTGTTTATTTGTTTATTTGTTTGTTTTGAAGTAGGCTTCATGCCCAGTGCAGAGCCTGACGCAGGGCTTGAACTCATGACCCTGAGATCATGACTGATCCAAAATCAAGAGTCAGATGCTTAACTGAGCCACGCAGGTGCCCCAATAAGTATATGTTTTTACTATCGTTTTAGCAGTGCGTTTTGAGGAAATGGAGCTAAATGCATCTTCATATGGAAGTCTTGAATGAATATACACACATTTATGATTGTATGTCTTCCTGATGAGTTGACTCTTTAATCATGAAGTGTCCCTCCTTTTTTTTTTCCGGTTATAGTTTGTGTCTTGAAATTAATTTTATCTGCATTAATATAACCACTGCAGCCGTATGTCTACTGCTTGTATGATGTATCTTTCCATCCATTTATAACCTACATCTTTTTATATAAAGTCCATCTTTCATAAACAGCATGTCATTGGATTTTGCTTTTTTGAAAAAAAAATCCATGTTGACCATTTTGCCTTTTAATTGGAGTGTTTAGTTCACATTTAATGTAATTATTTCCATGGTTGGATTTAGATTTATCATTTTACCATTTGATTTGTTTGTCTGCTTTAGTCCCAGTGTTTCCTCTTTCCGGACTCCTTTCACATTAATTGAATATTTTTAGCAATATCTCTATGTAACATTTCTTTAGTAATTGCTCTAAGGATAGCAACGTACATCCTTAATTTTTTCCCAGTCTACTTAGAGATAATGTTACACTACTGTGCTTGAAATGTAGAAATCTTGTATAGGTCCATGTACCCCCTGCCCCCCATCCTTTATTCTGTAGGTGTCATATATATTATAACCATGTCCATGGTAAGCCTTACCATCCAATCCTTTGACTTCTGCTTTAAACATATGGATTTCAACACAATTAACAGGAAAAATATTCTTTATATTTACTGTTTGTAGTACTGTTAATTTCTTCCTAAAAATTCAGTTTTCCAGTGGTATAATTTCTCTTCAATCTACAGGACTTCATTTAGCTTTTCTATGGCAAAGGTTTACTGGCAATAGATACTCTTATTTTTATTTGAACATGTCTATTTTACCTTAAATATTGAAGATTTTCACTGGGTACAAAGTCCGGGGTTGGCAAATTGTGTTTTTTCCTATCAGAACTTTGGAGATGTTTTTCCATTGTTCTCCAGCCACCACTGTTTCAGGTAAATTTATATCATCCAGGCCCTTGTTGTCTGTATCTATCATGTAACTTTCCTTTGCTTTCAAGATTATCTCTTTATCTTCGGTTTTCAGCAGTTTGACCATGAAGTGCCTAGTTTTCTTTGTGTTTATCTGGCTTGGGCTTTTCTAAGTTTCTTGAATCTGTTAAGTCAATGTCAGCAAATTTGGGGGATTCTACTCATTATTTCTTCAAATATATTTTTTCTGTCCATTCTCTTTCTCTTCTCCTTCTAGGACTCTAATTCCTTATATCCTAGACCACTTAATATTGTCCCACATGTCACTGAGGGAAAACCTAGAAAGAACAGAAACAGAGATGGAGTAATCCAGATTCTGTGCATAAACTGTCCAGATCTCTGGCTGACTCATGAACACTGTATGCATATGGTGCCAAGCTAAGGCTAAAAGAACTGACCTGAGGTTTCAGCTGCTGTCCACTATGGAGAAGACAGTCCAGCCCAGTTGAACGCCTGCTAAAAAAAAATAACCAACGCTCTTTGGAGGAAGATAACAGAATTCAGAGTCTCTGCAATATATCATTCACCGCTCAATCTTACCGGATGTACAAGGACACAGGGAAATGTGACCCGCTCTCAAGTGAAGAGACAATCCACGGAGTTGGTTCATTTTTTTTTATCTCTCTCTTTCATGCTTTTCTTCTCTCCAGGCTTAAGTTTGGGTAGTTTTATTGTCTTTTCTTCTAGCTAACCGATCTTTTCTTCTGCAGTGTCCCATCTGCTATTAAGCCCCTTCAATAAATTTTTTATTAAAGGTATTTTTCTAGAATTTATTTTAATTTCTATAAGTTCTTTTAATTGGTTTTTGTTCCTGTCCTCTGTTCTGAGACATCCTGTATCCTAAATACATATGTGTGTGCACACGTGTTTTTGTGTATCTATCTATATCTATATCTTTCTATATCTGTGTATCATATATCTCTATCTAGATCTATAGCGTATTTCTATCTATAGATATTGACCTACCTATCTATATCAATATTGATATCGATGTCTATATCTTTATGTATGTAATGTCCTTGAGAATGATTATGTTATGGACTCAACTATGTCCCCATTCATATGTTAAAGCCCTAACTCCCATGTGACTGTGTTTAGAGATGACGTCTTTAAAAAGGTAACTAAAGTTAAATGAGGCTAGAGCTTTAGGCTCTAAGGCTCCTAAGGCTAGAGCCTTAATCCCATGTGACGGGTGTCCTTACAAAAAGAGAGACGCCAAGGGTGTATGTGCACAGAGGGAAGGCCATATGAGGACACAATAAGAATATGGCCACCTGAAAATCAAAGACAGACTTCAGGAGAACCCAAGGCTGCTGTCCCCTTGATCTTGGACTTCCATCCTCCAGAATTGTGTGAAACATTTCAGTGGTTGAAGCCATCTAGTATAGGTAACCCTAAAAGAGACAAATACAAGTTATAATCATTGCTATAACATCCCTGTTTGCTAATTCCAGTGTCTTGTTTATCTTGAGGTCAGTCTCCGCTGATTGTCTCTTCGCTTGAGAGCGGGTCACATTTCCCTGTGTCTTTGTACATCCGGTAAGTTGAGTGGTGAATGATATATTGCAGAGACTCTGAATTCTGTTATCTTCCTCCAAAGAGCGTTGGTTATTTTTTTTAGCAGGCGTTCAACTGGGCTGGACTGTCTTCTCCATAGTGGACAGCAGCTGAAACCTCAGGTCAGTTCTTTTAGCCTTAGCTTGGCACCATATGCATACAGTGTTCATGAGTCAGCAGAGATCTGGACAGTTTATGCACAGAATCTGGATTACTCCATTTCTGTTTCTGTTCTTTCTAGGTTTTCCCTCCTTGCTTCCCACCAGCTCTGCTTGTCACAGATTGCCCTCTGGTTCTTCAAACCAATAAAGCTATGAGTTCTCCTTTGGAGTTTCAGCCATCTGGAGTGGCAGTTACCAAAGCCTTCTCTCAGGCTAGAGGCCATTGAAAATGCAAAATATCTAATGCAGTTCCATTCTTCACGTGTTGACCCCCCTCCATAATTCCTTTTGGTTTCTCTCTTGGGTCTTTAGCATTGTTTTTCTTCTTTTTCTTCATTTCTTCCAGATTGTGTAGCTGCAATCTGCAGGAGTGTTGACCTCGTTGGAGCTTCTGGCCAATTCCTGAGCAGAAGTCCTACATATCGCGGGGATCATCCTGAATGTTTCTACCTCCACTTCCTCTGCCTCAGTCTCAACCACCACAGCAGCAACAAGACTGCAACAGGAACTTCCAGACCAGTTTCTCCTAATACTCTTACCCCATCCAACTCGTTCTCCTTCCACATGCTTACAGCACTTCACTGGGTCGGCCGTGGACCCCTGTTCTTACTCTACACGCCGCCCGGGATATTTCGCCCACTTCTGTGTTTAGCTGCCATGTCTTTGCTGACAGCTCCTGAATGTGCACCTCCAGGTACCTCCTATATGTGCAGCTGCCTGCTGGACGTGTCGTTTTACGTTAAAGGATCCTTTTAGTTATCACTTCCTAAACTGATGCCGTCTTTTCTCCTCTCCAAACTAGTTTTGTGTCCCCTATCACCCCACCCCCACCACCCACCCAGTTTCTCAAAGCAGAAGCCATTTGGGATCCATTCCTGATCCCCCCTCACCCAGACCTCAGTGCTTAAATTACAAAACTTCTCCATCCTTATCTACTTAATCTCAAACTACCTGTTTTTTTTTTTTTCCATCCTCACTGCCACTGTTACCCCCATGTCTAGCCTGGATTATCAAGCCCTGCTCTCCTAATTGGCCTTCCCACTTCTGGATTTGTTCCTCCAATCCTTTCTATGGACAGTAGCCAGAATGACCTCCTGGCACTTCCAGGTCCCTTACTCATCATATACATTCTCCATGCAGCTTGTGGGTTTCTTTAAAAAAGTTCTACTTGGGGGGTCACCTGGGTGGCTCCATTGGTTAAGCATCTGACTTCAGCTCAGGTCATGATCTCACAGTTTGTGAGTTCGAGCCCCATGTTGGGCTTTGTGCTGACAATGCGGAGCCTGGTTGGGATTCATCCTCTCTCTCTCTCTCTCTCTCTCTCTCAAAATAAATAAAAATGTTTTTTAAAACTTAAAAAAAAGTCCTTCTGGGATTTTGAATGGGGTAGCATGAAATCCATAAATTAATTTGGAGAAAAATTAACATGCTAGCAAGATTGAGTCTTCTGGCTCTTTTTTTTCTAAATTTTTAATGTTTATTTTTTGAGAGAGAGAAAGGGAGTGAGAGAGAGAGAGAGAGCGAGCCTGAGGTGGGGAGGGGCAGAGAGAGAGGGAGACACAGAATCCCAAGCAGGCAACAGGCTTCGAGCTGTCAGCACAGAGCCCAACGCTGGGCTCAAAATCACCAACCGTGAGATCATGAACCTGAGCCAAAGTCAGACGCTTAACCGACTGAGACACCCAGGCACCCCAAGTCTTCTAGTTCTTGAACATAATATCTGCCTCAGTCCACCTGGGCTGCTATCACAGAATACCACAGACTGGGTGGCTTATCAGCAGCAGAAGTTTGTTTTTCACAGCTCTGGAGGCGGGATGTCTGAGATCAGGATGCCAACAAGGTCGAACAAGGCCTTCTTCCAATCACGGACTTCTCATTGTGTTCTCAAAAGAAGGGGCTAAGGAGCTCTGTGGGGGTCTCTTTTATAAGGGCACTGATCCCATTTATGAGGACTACACCTTCACGACCTAATCACTCCCAAAGGCCCCGCCTCCAACATCATCACACTGAGCATTAGGCTTTCAACATACAGATTTGGGAAGGGGGCATTCAGACCATATTTGGGTCTTTAATTTTTCAGAAATGTTTTGTGGCTTATAGGGTATAGGTCTTGCACACCTTTTGCTAAATTTATACCTGATTATTTCACATTTTTATCCTGTTTTAAACGTTATTGTTAATTAGTATCTATTTTCAATATTCTCTTATTAGAAATGCTACTGTAGCATTTTGTTACAGTAGAAATGCTACTGTAGTTATAGAAATGCTACTGACTTTTTAAAGTTTGTTTGTTTATTCTTTCTGCCTTTCTTTCTTTCTTTCTTTCTTTCTTTCTTTATTTTGAGATAGAGTGTGCACGCATGCACACGCAATCAGGGGAGGGGCAGAGAGAGGGAGAGAGAATCTCAAGGAGGCTCTGTGCTGTCAGGGGAGCCTGACGTGGGGCTCGAGGCCACGAACCACGTGACCTGAGCTGAAATCAAGTCTGATGCTTGACTGACTGAGCCATCCAGGTGCCCTGAAATGCCACTGGCTTTGATACACTTTTATACACTGACCCTCTATCCTGTAACCTTGATAAACTCACATATATATCAGTTCTACTTTTTTCTGAATTTCTTAGATTTTATACCAAGGCAATTATGTCATCTGTGCAAAGAGTTTTACTTCTTCCTTTTCTATTTCTATATGGCTTTTATTTCCTGTCTGTGCTTTGCTGTACTAGATAGGACAGCCTTTATGATATTAAGTAAGATGCCTGTTTCTCATCTCAGGGGGAAGGAATCCAATCTTTCGCTACTAAATGGGATGTTAGCTGTAGGTTTTCTGTACATACCTCTGTTGAAGTAGTTCCTCTACCTCTGTTCTAGTTTGCCGAGAGTTCTTCTTTCCTGTTTGTATTTTTTTTTTTTCAGTTTTTCAAAGGAAGATTTATTTAATAAATTTTGCTTGGTACAATATATCTAATGGAAATCACAATACAAGGAAATATTTAAATCAAAGCCTCAGAATCTCATACAAACAACAGGACCAAACTCCTAAAGTATTGGTATTACATCTCAAACTTGTCCCAAATCTTGAAAAAAAAAAAGTCAGGTATACACTTACCTGCCTTATAGGATATTAAACCAAACAGCTAGAATGAACAAACGGGCCGAGTATTTTCTGTCTTAACCATAGACCTAGCTCCGACATTTGAGTTTTACAGAAAAGCATACTTTTCAACATGTATCCAAAGCCTTTAGAGTATTGTGCTATAAAGCAACATTTAACATGAGTGCAACTGTTTTAACCTCCGCTTGCTGCTTGCTTGCTGCTTGCTTGCTACTTAGGCACACTCCTGCAACATAAACTAACGAGGAAAACTAAAAATTGTGTTAACAGTGATGGTCAATACTGAATGTTGCTAGTACATCCCAGATGAATGTTTCAGTGTTCAAAATTACTGAGCTTGAAGTTCTAAAACAACCTTAACCTCCACTTTACAGTAAGCATGAATCACAAGCTTGTGATGCAAAACTGTTAAATTTAGTTTTTTTTTTAAGTAGGCTTCGCACCCAGTGTGGATGGAGCTCAGTGCACGATCTGAACTTACAACCCTGAGATCAAGAGTCAGAGACTAAACCAACTGAGCTACCCAGGTGCCCCTAATTTAAAAAAAAAAAAAAAGAGTTTGTTTTTAATGTTTATTCATTTGAGAGAGAGAGAGAGAGAGAGAGAGAGAGAATGTGAGTGGGGGAGGAGCGGAGAGAGAGGGAGACACAGAATCGGAAGGAGGCTCCAGGCTCCGAGCCGTCAGCACAGAGCCCGATGCAACGCTCAAACCCTCAAACCACAAGATCATGACCTGATCTTAACTGGATGCTCAACTGACTGAGGTACCCAGGTGCCCCAAAGTGCCCCTAATTTTTGTGGAAAGAAAGAAAGAAAGAAAGAAAGAAAGAAAGAAAGAAAGAACAGAAGGAAAGAAAGAGAGTAAGAAAAGAAAGGGAAATAAGGGAAGAAAGGAAAGAAAGAAAGATAAGGAAGGAAGAAAGGAAAGGAAGGAGGGAAGGAGGGGAGAAGGAAGGAAGGGTAGAAAGAAAGAAAGAAGAAATAAGGAAAGAAAGGAAAGGAAAGAAAAAGATAAGAAGGGAAGAAAAGAAAAGGAAAGAGGGAAGTAGGGGAGAAGGAAGGACAGAACAAAAGAAAGAAAGAAAGAAAAGAAATAAGGAAAAAGAAAGGGAAGGGAAGAAAGAAAAGGAAAAGGAAAGAAAAAAGAAAAGAAAAGAAAAGAAAAGAAAAGAAAAGAAAAGAAAAGAAAAGAAAGAAACTGACCGAGAGTGGTCAGGATCAATGCTATTTCCCATTCACCAATCATACTGGGTATGCTAGACAAACCCCCTGTTCTACAACTGCCATAAATGCACAGCTTTTATTCCTATAGTAGTTGTTTTGTGTTCCTTCTTTACCTAAGTGAGGTTTGACCGGTAGCCACCAGAGTTTTCCTGCAGAACTTGGTCATACATACCCTGTTTTCTCTCTCTCTCTTTTTTTTTTTCCATGAATTTTTGTTGGATTTGGTCAATGTTTTCTAATCAAGAGATGATCATAAGATTTTTCTTTTCGAGTCAGTGTATTAGTTTCCTGAGGCTGCCATAACAAATGCCCACAAAATTGGTCATTTTCAAAGAACAGAAAGTTAACCTCCTCTATAGTTCTGGAGGCCAGAATCTGAAATCAAGGTTTCAGTGAGACTATTCTCCCCCTCAAGGCTCTCGGTGAGGATCCATTCCTTGCTTCTTCCAGCTCCTAGTGACCCCAGGTGTCCCTTGGCTTGTAGCCACATCAATCAAATCTCTGCTTCTGTCTTCACAGTCTTTACGTTGCCTTCCCTTGTGTCTCTGTCTCAAATATCCCTGTGCCTTGTAGAGGGACACCGTCATCATTGGATGTAGGGTGACCCAGGACCATCTCCTCACCTCAAGTTTAATTATATCTTTTAATTATATCTTCATTTAATTATATCTTCAAAGACTCTTTCCAAATCAGGTCACCTTTACAACTCCCAGGGATTTGACATGGGTATCCTTTGGGGAGCCATTTGGAGGCTTACCACCCTCAGCTCCTATGGTTCATTGTAACCATTGGTTTTCCGATGCTAAACAAGCCTGACATTCCTGGAATCAACCCCACTTGGTCGTGATGTATTAAATTTGCCTTCTGTGTCCACGTTCACTAGGAATATGACTCTGCAGGGTTTTGGGGTAATCTTTGTCTGATATTGGTGGAGAGGAATACAGGCCTCATGAAATGAAATAATAAGTGGCCCATCCTCTTGTGTTTTCTGGAAAACCTTGTGTGGAAGTAGTTTTATTTTTTCCATTAAATGCTTGCTCAAATTCATGAATAAGGCCACCTGAGCCTGGACTAGTCTTTGTTGGAAGGTTAACAGCAAACATAATGTCTTCAACAGACATAGACATGAAATCTATCTCCTTTGGAGTGAGCTTTGGTAGACTGTGTCAGGGAACTTGTCCATTTCATCCTAGGTTTTGGAATTTTTGGCAGAAAGTTGTTCATAGGATTCTTTTCTTTTTAAATATTTATTTATTTTGAGAGGGAGAGAGTATGAGCAGGGGAGGGGCAGAGACAGGGAGAGACAGAATCCCAGCACAGAGCTGGGCATGGGATTCGATCTTCTGAACCATGAGATCATGACCTGAGCCGAAATCAAGAGTCGGAAGTTTAACCGACTAAGCCATCCAGGAACCCCCATTTTTCTATTTATTCTTGCAGTTCTGTTTTTTGCTTCATTTGTTTTGAAGCTATGCTATCAGGCGCATATACTTTTGGTTTTATTATGTACTTTGAGTTAATCAGTGTCTTCATCAGTATAAAAGGTTCCTCTTTTTTCCTGGTAATAATCCTGGTGCTGGAGACTTCCTTTGTCTGAAATGGAGATAGCCACGTCGGCCTCCTTTTCATTAGTGTTTCCTGATCTTTTCCCATCCTTTAGTTTGTAGTTATCTTTGTTTTTATAACTTAAGTGTAATTAGAAATTAGCAATTTAAATTTTCTTATAGATAGTGTAAAGTTGTATTTTGCTTTTTCACCCACTTTGACAATTTCCTCCTTTATTGGGGCATTCAGGCCATTTACGTTGATATTAATATGCAGCAGAGATTAATGAAATAGAAAACAAAAAACCAATAAAGTGGATCAAGAAAAGCAAAAATTGGTTTTATAAAAAGAAAAATAAAGGGGTGCCTGGGAGGCTCCGTCAGTTAAGCATCTGACTCTTGGTTTCAGGTCATGATCTCACGGTTCGTGAGTTCAAGCCCAGCATTGGGCTCTACACTGACAGCACAAAGCCTGCTTGGGATTCTCTCTCTTCCCTCTCTGCCTCTCCTCCACTCTCTAAATAAATAAATAAAGTTTAAAAAAAGAAAAATAAAATAGAGAAAACTCTAATGAGACTGATGGACACTGAAAAAAAAATAGAGAAATGCATATAAACAGCATCACTACAGGCTCAGCAGTTTCTTTAAAAATCAGAGTTTTGTGGACAACTTTATACCCATACTTTTAAAAAGAGATAAAATGGACAGTTTTGAAAAATTACTTCTTAATACATGCATTAACTTATAACCATAAAAATTCTTTTTTTAAAGTTTAGTGATTTTTTTTTTTTTGAGAGGGAGGGAGAGAGAGTGTATGTGCATGCTTATGTGATTGGGGGAGGGGCAGAGAGAGAGGAAGAGAGAGAATACTGAGCAGGCTCCATGCTGACAGCACAGAGCCTGTCCCGGGGCTTGATCTCACAAACGGCAAGGTCATGAACTGATTCCAAATCAGGAGTCAGACGCTCAACTCACTGAGCCACCCAGGCGCCCCTACCCGTAAAGATTATGGCTTCAGTAGTTAATATTCTATTCATAAGAGAAACACAACAAATACAACAACAGCAACAACAACAACACACACACACACATACACACACACACACACACTTTGTCTTACAGGTGAGTTTTACTGACCATTCAAGGAATGATTATATTGTATCTCATACAGATTATTCCAGAAAAGAAAACAAAAGAAGAAAGAAGGAAAGCAACTCACCTAATTCTGTGAGACAAGGACAACTTGAATAGAGAAAATGACAAGCCAATCTGATTTTTAAAACTCAATGCAAAAGTCCTAGATAAATGCTAGCAGATGAAGTCTAGCAATGTATTAAAAATGGTAACAGTTGGGAAAACAAATAAATTAAATCACATTATGATCGTGTAAGGTTTGTCTCCAGAGCAGAATGAAGGTTTAACATGAGAAAATCCACTAGTGTATTTCACAGCATTCACAGATTAAAGGAAAACGTATATAGGTTCACCTCAAATTCAGAAAAACTGATGAAATTCAACATTCTTTTTGATAACTCGGTACACAAAGGTGACACAGGTGGCCTCCTTAACCCGAAGACGTGTATCCACCAGAGGCTGGTCAGAGCAACAGGTCGTCCAGACGCTCAGACCGAAACTTGGAGTCACGCCTGACGCCCCTCTTTTCCCCTCACCCCGTCTCCACTTCGTCAGGAAATCTGGTCGGTCCCACCTTCTAAATACATCTGGAATCTGATCACTTTTCGCCGTCAGGACTAGTCCAAGTCTCTACCACCTAACCCAACATGTTAGTCCTGGAATTCTTGTCTCCAACTTTGGACCCCACCCCATATCTATTCTCACTGCAGCAAAGACATCCTGTTTTATTTTTATTTTTATTCTTGTATTAAGTTTTTAATTTTAATTCTAGGAGAGTTGACATACGGTGTTATGTTAGTTTCAGGGGTACACTATAGTGATTTAGCAGTTCTATACATTGTTCTGTGTTCAACATAAGTGTACTCTTTTTTTTTTTTTAAGATTTTTTTAAAAGTAATCTCTACACCCAACGTGGGGCTCGAACTCACAACCCCAAGATCAAGAGTCACACGCTCTTCCGACTGAGCCAGTCAGGAGGCCCATGATGAGTGTACTCTTAATCCCCATCACCTATCTCACTCATGTCCCCTCTGGTAACCATCAGTTTCTTCTCTATGGTTCAGTCTGTTTCTTGGTTTGTCTTTCTCTCTCTTCTTTCCTTTGTTTTTTTTCTTTTATCAAAGACATCCTTTTTAAAAAACAGCTTTGTTGGGGTGCCTGGGTGGCTCAGTCAGTTAAGCACCTGACTCTTGATATGAGCTCAGGTCATGATCTCATCGTCATGAGATTGAGCCCCACATGGGGCTCCACATATCCATGGAACCTGCTTAAGATTCTCTCTCTCTGACCCTCCCCTACTCGTGCATACTCACTCTGAGCTCTCCCTCTCTCTCAAAAATAAATAAACATTAAAAATTTTTGAAAAATAAAAAACAGCTTTGTTGAGATATAACTCACTTACAATACAAGTTGCAACATTTAAAGTATACAATTCAGTGGCCTCTAGGGTATTCACAGAACTGGGCTTCTGTTGCCATAATCAATTTTAAACTTTTTTTAAAAGTTGATTTTTTTACTTAGAGAGAGAGAGAGAGGAAGGGAGGGATGGAGGAGCAGCGAGAGAGGGAGAGAGAGAATCCCAAGCAGGCTCTGCGCTGCCAGCACAGAGCTCGATGCAGAGCTCAAACCCACGAACCGTGAGATCATGACCTGAGCCGAAACCAAGAGTCAGACGCTCAAATGACTGAGCCACCCAGGCGCCCCTGCCACAATCAATTTTAGAACATTTTAATTACTCAAAAAGATACCTGCGCTCAGTGACCACCAATTCCCCCATCCCCCACAACCCTAGGAGCTAATCTACTTTCTGTCTCTATAGATTTGCCTGGACATTTCGTGTAAATAGAATCATGGAATATGTGGTCCCATGTGACTGGCTTCTTTCACTTAGCACGTCGTTTCCACGTTGTAGCCCGTATCAGTGCTTCATTCCTTTTACTTCTGAATCATATTACTGGGTACACCATATTTTATTTATACGTGCATCAGTTGGTGGAGATTTGGGTTGTTTCCACTTTGGGGCTATTATGAATAATGTTTCTGTGAGCATTCATGTCCAAGTGTTTGTGTAGACCTACGTTTTCGTTTCTCTTGGGGACATATCTAAGAGTGACATTGGGGGCTCAAATGGTAACCGTACGTTTAACATTTTCACAAACTGCCAAGCTGCTCTAAGGTGGTTGCATGATTTCGCATCTCCACCAGCAATGTCTGGGCGTTCAAGTTTCCCCACACCCTTACCAACACTGGTTTCTTCTGTCTTTTTGATCATAGCTGTTCTGGTGGGTATGGAGGGGTATCTCATCGCGGTTGGATTTGTATGTCCCTGATGACTAGTGATGCTGAGCACTTTTCACGTGTTGATTGGCCATTTGCATGTGCTCTGTGAAGCACTGTTCAGACCCTTTGCCCATATTTATCCTTTAATATGGAGCTGTCCGGGGGCGGCTGGGTGGCTCAGTCGGTTGAGCGTCCGACTTCAGCTCAGGTCATGATCTCGCGGTTCATGGGTTGGAGCCCCGCATCAGGCTGTGTGCTGACAGCTTGGAGCCTGGAGCCTGCTTCGGATTCTGTGTCTCCTTCTCTCTCTGCCCATCCCCCGCTTGTGCTCTGTCTCTCAAAAATAAATAAATAAATGTAAAAAAAATTAAAAAAAATATGGATCTGTCATAATTGTCATATACTCCAGTTACAAGTCACTTACCTGATATACAGTTTGCACCTAAAAGATCCTTTTGAAACAATTCCAATCACCTCATTCCTTGCTTTGGAATCTTCTGGTGGTTCCCATCTCACTCAGAGTAAAAGCCAGAGTCCTTAGACTACCCTGCACAGCCTTTAGAGTCCACCATTATGTCTGCTACCTCCTCTCCATCATCCTCTCGCTCCTTCCCAGACACTTGCTCTTGCTAGAACGCGTCTTACCTGCCGCTGCCTTTGACCTTTGTTCTGTGTATTCCCACTGTCTGGGGGTCCATCCCTCCAGGACCCCTGACAGCTGACCTCTTCTTCAGCTCTCCTCAAATATCACTTTCTCCGTCAAGTCTACCTTGACAATCTCATTTAAAATTTACCCTGTCTGGGACACCTGGCTGGCTCAGTCATGGAGCGTGACATTCTTGATCTTGGGGTTGTGAGTTCAAGCCCCATATTGGGCCCAGACCCTATTTTAAAATAAATAAATAAATAAATAAATAAATAATGGAATAATATTAATCATTTTAATTTTAATTTAATTTTAATTGAATAAAATTAATAATTTTAATTAATAATAAATGCTTGAATAAAATAAATGAATATTGAAAATTTCTTTTACCCGGCCTCCACATTCCCAATCTTGTTTTACGCTGATCTATTTCTTTCCTCAGTGGCTATTTTCATCCTCTTCTAATTCACTGTAGAATTTATTTGTTATGTTCATTATTTATCAGTCTCCCAATGCTAGACTCTCCCTATAAGAGTAGAGACTTTTTACTGATTTGTTCACTGATGTATTACAAGTTCCTAGAACAGTGCTTGGCCCATACAAAGCTCACTGTGTGTGTGTGTTTTAAGTAGACTTCACACCCAACATGGAGCCTAACATGGCTGAGACCTGAGATCAAGAGTTGGACAGTTGGTGGCTCAGTTGGTTAAGTGTCCGACTCTTGGTTTCAGCTCAGTCATGATCTCATGGTTTTATGGGTTCGAGCCCCACATTGGCCTCCATGCTGGTAGTGCAGAGTCTGCTTGGGATTCTCTGTCTCCCTCTCTCTCTGCCCCTCTCCCACTCATGCTGTCTCTGTCTCTCTCAAAATAAATAAACTCAAAAAAATGTTTTAAAAAGAGTCAGACACTTAACTGATTGAGACACCCAGGCACCCCCACAATAAATATTATTTAAATATGTGAATGAATGATTTAAATGAATGAGTGAATGAGTGAAAGTGGGAGGGGGTAGGCCATGGACAGTTTTTAGCAGTGGAGTGTCATGGTTTGATTTAATGTTTTTATGTTTATTTTTGAGAGAGAGACAGACAGCGAGAGAGAGAGAGAGAGAGAGAGAGAGAGTGAATGGGAGAGGGGCAGAGAGAGAGGAAGACACAGAATCCGAAGCAGGCTTCAGGCTCTGAGCTGTCAGCACAGACCCCAACACGGGGCTTGAAGTCGTGAACCGTGAGATCATGACCTGAGCCAAAGTTGGACTCTTATCCTACTGAGCCCCCAGGTGCCCCATCATGGTTTGACTTAGATTTTCAAAATATCGTTGTGAATATTGAGTTGATTATAGTCTGTAGTGGGGTGAGGTGGAGAGATGGTGGTGAGGTAGCAGTGAAGTGACGAAAGGGGTTGGATTCTTGATATATTTCTGAGGTAGAGCTTAGAGGGTTTTTGTTGGTTGATTGGTTTTGGTTTTTGGTTTTTAATGAGTTGGGTGTGGGGCAAGAGAAATAGAAGAATCAGGAATGACTACGAGTTTTTTGATGTAACTGGAAAAACCGAGTTGCGGTCAACCAAGGAGAAGTCACTGGTGGAACAGGTATTATGGAAGGAGTATCAGGAGGTCAGTTTTGGAATTTTGAAAATACGTTCATTTTGAGATACATGTTGGACCTGCATCTGGAGCTCAGGAGAGAGGTCTGGGATAGAGGTGTCAGTTGGGAAGTCATGGGCAACTGGGTGGTATTTAAGGCCATGAGACAAAATAAAACCACCAACAGAATGAGTGAAGACAGAGGAGGCAAAGGAAAAGTGCTGAGCTCTGTGTGATTCCAGCATCAAGAACTCAGAAGAGGAGGAACCAACAAGGGAGAGCGAGGAGAGCTGGGCAGAAAACTGGGACGATGCATTGTCCTGGGGGCTAAGTAAAGAAAGTTGATCACAAAAGAGGGAGTCATTGGCTGTGTCTGATGCTACTGATAGGTCAGGAAAGGTGAGAGTTGAGGACTGACAGTTGCATTCAGCCACTTTGACGTCACTGATGTCCTGGACAAGTGTAGTTTCCAGTGGAATGGTGTTTAGGAACACATGGAGAGCTTCCGCTTCCCACCATGAAGAAAGCAGTGTTTGCTGGACCAGCCCTGCAAACATAACTGATGATAAAACTAGAGAAATATACGAGGCAACTGTTGTCAGGCATTGGGCATCGGATGCAGCAAGGCTGTGATGCCCAAGCGAAGGGGAATCCATGAACGAGCCCTGCTGCTGCCCAGCTGCCCAGCTCTCTGCCTCAGGACCGTGTCTCGAGCCAGCCAGTCACAGAGTTGGACGCTGAAAGGGCAGAGCGGCCAGACTAAGACAAGGAGGCAGAAATTTGGGTTCAGCACACCTCAAGTAGCGGAGATCCCTGGGGTGAGGCATTGGAGAGGAGGAAGCTCTGAAGAGAGGGGGGCCTGTAAGTGTTTGGGGGAAGGCCCCCCGTGAGTCAGCCCATGGGAGTCAGGCTGTACATGTGCAGGGTGCCCAGGCTTACCAGAGGGCAGCTGCTCTAAACATGAGGGCCAAGTGGAGCCGAAGGAAGAGGAGTGTGAGCTGTATCGGAGTCCTGGCCCTGCTGGAGTACAGCGACGGCAGTGACATCTCTTGAGGACTCCTGGTGGCTAGCTGAGACCCCGGCCTTAGGAGTAAGGACCATGCGCTGGAGCAGGGGCCAGCGCACTTTTTCTGAAAAAGGTCGGTCGGGTATCACACATTTTAAGTTTTGTGGTCTCTCTGATCTCTGCTGCAACTCTTCAACTCTGCTGTTACAGTGTGAGAGCAGCCACAGACATACACAGTGAACAGATGGGGTTGTGTTCTAATAAAACAGGACACGTGATGGGATGGTGTGGCCCAGGGATTGCAGTGTTCCAAACCCTGCTCCAGAATAAGGTGTGTTCTAGATTCATTCTAACGAGGTCTAACGCTAAACCATGAAAAGATCCATACCTGGAGCAGGGTTTAAAGGTTGAATCCTGTCACGTCAGAGGGGCTGGAGAAAACCCTGGGTTCCTACAGGTCTACACTAACAAGTAAGAAAACAAGCCTACAGAAGTTCAAGCTCATCAGTCAGGGCTAGAACTGTTTGCTAGAGTAAAAATCAATACTTTTCAGGGGAAGATAACACAATCTACCTCTCTATTGTGTTGACCACAATATCTGTCATTCGGTCAAAAAATCACTAAGCAGAGGCGCCTGGGTGGCTCAGTTGATTAAGCGTCCGACTTTGGCTCAGGTCACAACTCACATGTGGCTCATGAGTTCAAGCCCCACGTCGGGCTCTGTGCTGACAGCTCAAAGCCTGGAGCCTGCTTTGGATTCTGTGTCTCCCTCTCTCTCTGGCCCACCTCTGCTCACACTCTGTCTCTCAAAAATGAGTGAACATTAAAAAAAAAATTTTTTTTAATCACTAAACAAACAATGGGGCACCTGAGTGGCTCAGTCAGTTGGGCGTCTGACTTCAGCAGGTCATATCATTGATGTGAGATTCAAGCCACGCATTGGGCTCTGTGCTGACAGCTCAGAGCCTGGACCCTGCTTCAGATTCTGTGTCCTGCTGTCTCTCTGCCCTTTCCCTGCTTGTGCTCTGTCTCTGTCTCTCTCTCAAAAAATGAATGAATTCAAAATGAATTTAAAAAATGAATAAACATGTAAAAAATTTTAAAAAGTCAGTAAACAAACAAACAAACAAACAAACAGGAAACCATGATCCAGAGTGAAGAAAAAAAAAAGAAAAAGAAAGAAAGAAAGAAAAAGAGGAAAGAAAGAAAGAAAACAGTCAATAAAAACTGAACAAAAGATGGCCCAAATGTTGGGCTTAGCAGATAAATATTTTAAAGCGGCTATTACAAATATATTTTAAAGGGAAATATGCTCAATAAAGAAAACGAAATAGAAAATTTCAGCAGAGATATTAAAAAATGTGAAAGGAAACTAAATGGAAGTCTAGGAACCGAGGCCAAATAAAAAAGAGAAGAAAGAAAAAAGAAATCACCCGATGGCCTTAACAACA
Source organism: Panthera tigris (assembly GCF_018350195.1). NCBI lineage: Eukaryota > Metazoa > Chordata > Mammalia > Carnivora > Felidae > Panthera > Panthera tigris. The sequence goes on from NC_056675.1 coordinate 38,132,883, forward strand.
GGTTGGAGATGGCAGGAGAGTCCGTAAACGTGAAGACACGTCAATAGAAATTATTCACTGCGAAGAAGAGAGAAAAGTATGAAAGAAAAATGAACAAAGCTTCAGGGACAATATCAGGCAATTGGACATCCCTATAATTGGAATCCTGGAAAGAGAAGAAGGTCATATTGAGGCAGAAAAAATTTAAGAAAATTACTGCTGAAAATTTCCCAGGTTTGATGAAAAACACCAACTTACAGGGATAAACTTACATTTACCCCAAGCAGGCGTAAGCGGAAGAAAAAACCCATCTAGCTCATCACGGTCGTGCTGTGAACACCAGAGATCAAGAAAAAAAACATCTTGAAAGTGTCCAGAGCACAAAGACACGTAACGTATTTGGAAACAGCACCCCAAACGCAGGCCGAATGGTTTATTAGCAATAATGACGGCCAGCGTGCTATGCAAGGCTGTGCGAAGACATCTTTAAGGTGTTGAAAGAAAAAAACCCATCAGCCCCGATTTTATATCCATAAAAATATCCTTCAAAATCAGGGTGGAATATATTTCATTTTCAGGCAAACAAAAGCCGGGAGAATTTGTTGCCAGCCATCCTGCCATGCTGAGATGCTCAAGGACATCCTTTGGGCTGGAGAAAAATGATCCTTGATGGGAACTTGGGTCCACAGGAAGAAATAAAGAGCACTGGAAACAGCAAATAAGATTTTGTTTTCTTCTTAGAACTTACTTAAACAGTATTGACTATTTAAGGTAATAATAACAATGTTAGAGAAGGACTATTAATGCATGTTGAAGTAAAAATATGACAATCAAATGGGAAGGGCGATGGGTAAATGGAATTCTTTTTAAGTTGGAGGAAAGAAATAGGAGACCACATGTACGGACTACTCTTAAAAGGTGTTTTGCCGCGAAATGGAGCTGGGATGGGAGGAGGTAACAGACAGGATTTGGGATCAGGAGAGAGGTGGGGTTTTTGTTGTTGCTTCTTTTTATTTATTTATTTATTTATTTATTTATTTATTTATTTATTTAATGAGGGGGAGAATACAAGCAGGGGAGGGACGGAGAGAAAGGGAGAGAGAATCCCAAGCAGGCTCTGTGCTGTCAGCGCAGAGCCTGACGTGGTTCTTGGTCTCATGAACTGTGAGATCATGACCTGAGCCAAAATCAAGAGTTGGCTGGACGCTTGACTGACTGAGCCATGAGGCGCCTTTTTTTTTTCTTTTAAGAGGGGAGAAGTAAGAACACATTTGTGTGCTGAAGGGAATGATTCACCGGAGAGGGGGAAGGTGATCGCCTGGAGAGATTTCTGGGAGGTGAGTGCTTGGGGTCTGCTGGGGGTGGGGGGGCTGTCCCAGCAGGAAGGCAAATCCTTGGGAGGGTGTGCTTTGGGGACTGGGACATGTGGAGGTTCTCTTATGGTGGGTTTGGTGGGTTCGATTGCTCAGCAGAGCGGGACGACGCCTTCAGCTGGGAGGGAGGGTGGGGACCGGCTAGGCTGTACCGGGGTCTTGGGGACCGTGACAGCCACTGTGGAACTGCATGATTGCCCAGCAGCAGTGAGCACCCATTCGAGGTCTGTGGTCACCAAGGGACAGCAGTCCGTGTGGTCACCTGCTTTCTTCCCAGCCTCTGCAATTCCCGCGTGCGGAAGAAGAGCGGGCAGGGGGTTGAGTGAACCCCGTGGTGGCCTTGCCCAGCAAGGGTGACAATGCTGCCAACGAGAAAAAGGGAGCCTGTGTGCAGCGTGGTGTCCACGTAGTGACCACGTAACTTAAGGTGGGTAAGAGGGGGAAGGAAGAGCCTGCAGGGGTGAGGGGCAATGAGGACAGACAGTATTCACGGCTGAAGGTCCCCAGAGGACCTAAGTTGTTGACGTCAGGATGCTATGCAGAGAGGATGAGCTTAAACAAAAAGGAGGGGGTCCCGGAACGCAGTCAGCACCTCCACAGTGGGCTCCCACCTGTCCGTTTCCTCCGTCATCTCATTTCCTTCCACCTCAGCCTGTCCCAGCCACTCCGGCCTCACCTCCCCCTTTCTCCTCTGCGAAGGGCCGAGGGCATCCATGCCACCGGGCTGCAAGCGGACGGTGTCCCAAGCCCTGCAAGTTCTCACACTCACTTCTTTTCCTTCTGCAGGTCTCTGCTCCAGTATCGTTTTCTCAGCAAGGCCAGACTTCATCATCTTATTTAAAATTGCTCTCTGTATTTAAAAGTCTCTTATGGTTTGTCTCCCTCTCTCTTTTTTTTTTTTTATTATTTCTCCTTCCCTTCCCTTACGTTCATCTGTTTTGTATCTTAAATTCCACGTATGAGTGAAATCATGTGATATTTGTTTCTCTGACTGACTTATTTCACTTAGCATAATATACTGTATATAATAATATCATATAATATATAATACATGTTGCAAATGGCAATATGTCATTCTTTTTGATTGCTGTGTAGTATTCCATTGTGTATATATGTGCATATAAATACCACATCTTCTTCATCCATTCATCCATCGATGGACGTTTGGGCTCTTTCCACACTTTGGCTATTGTTGATAGTGCTGCTATAAACATTAGGGTGCACGTGCCCCTTCGAATCAGCACTCCTGCATCCTTTGGACACCTAGCAGTGCAGTGATATAAAAACAGAGAGGAAGACAAACCATGAGAGACTCTTAAATACAGAGAGCAAACTGAGGGTTGCTGGCGGGGTGTTGGGTGGGTGATGGGCTAGATGGGTGATGGGCATTAAGGAGGACACTTGTTGGGATGAGCACTGGGTGTCGTATGCAAGTGATGAATCACTAAATTCTATTCCTGAAACTATTATTACACTATATGTTAACTAACTTGGATTTAAATTTAAAGAGAGAGAGAGAGAGAGAGAGAGAGAGAGAATACAGAAAGGACTATGGAAATTCACAGACAGTGGTGGGGCAGACACTTCCAGTGCAAGAGAAATAATGGGAATTTTATGAAAGAGCGTAACATCTTTCCACATGTATCCTAATAACTTAGAAGGGTTAATAAAAAAGAGTATTTTTGTTTCCAAAAAAAAAAAAAGTACCCTCTCCTCTCCCCCACCCCCCAAGCCCTGCCCACACCACCCATATTGACACTCTGGATATTCTTTTTATTTATTTTTTATTTTTTTAACGTTTGTTTGTTTGTTTGTTTGTTTATTGAAAAAATTTTAACGTTTATTTATTATTGAGAGAGAGAGAGAGAGAGAGCGCACGAGCAAGGGAGGGTCAGAGAGCGGAGGAGACACAGAATCCAAAGCAGGCTCCAGGCTCCCGGGCTCCGCACAGAACCCGAAGTGAGGCTCGAACCGACAAACCATGAGATCACGACCTGAGCTGAAGTCGGTCGCTCGATCCACTGAGCCACCCAGGCACCCACGGATATTCTTTAACGTACTCCACTTCTATTCTGCATAGTACTGGGCACCTTCTCACATGCCCTGTAGAATGTACTCATTAATAACGTTCGTCTTCTCTCTGCCTACTGGAATGTGAGGTCTGTGAGGGCAGGGACCTTTGTTTTCTTTGCTTTTGCATCCCAAACACAATCTGCCTGGCTCACCAAATATTTATGCAATGAACATGTCTACAGAAAACACCGTTCTGGGGACCTGGGTGCCCCCTGAAAACATGATTCTTACTCAAGTCACTGACAAGACATACATGTATCTATCATTTGTATTCAGCATTATTCTGGAGGTTCTAGCCAGCCATGTATATAACAAGACAAAGAAATGGAAGTTAAGAGTACTGGATAAAAGAAACAAAACCCCATTGTTTTCTTTTCTTTTTTAATCTGTCAGCTAATGACTTACATAGAAAATCCAAGAGATTCTAGAGAAAAATTACCAGCGCTGTTAGAACAAATGAGAGAGTTTGCCAATTTTGTTGTATCAGCCAAAGATTTGCAGGACCTTATAGAAAAAATTATAAAACTCTGATCCAAGACAGAAGAAAATTTAAATAGATGAACTGTTATATCATGTTTGCGGATGGAAAGATTCGATATTTCAATATTTTAAAAACTTTGGGCGGTTGGGGGGGGGTGTGCAGGGTGCCTGGGTGGCTCAGTCGGTTAAGTTTCCATCTTTAGCTCAGGTCATGATCACAAGGTCCGTGAGTTCAAGCCCCGCATAGGACCCTGCGCTGACAGCTCCGAGCCTGGAGCCTGCTTCAGATTCTGTGTCTGCCCCTCTCTCTGCTCCTTTCCTGCTTGAGTGCTTTCTCTCTCTATGCCTCTCAAAAATGAATAAACATTAAAAATTTTAGAAACGTTTTATTATGGAAATTTCAGAATACACAAAAATATACAGAATCGTATGATGAATCTTTTTGTGCCCATCACTCAGCATCTGTAACTGTCAATATCCTCCCAGATATCATATTATCCCATCTACAAACTTTTCAGCCTATGCCTGTAAATATAAGGACTGTTTTGAAAATATATAATCACAATATCATTGCCACACATTAACAATTACCATTAACTTCTTTTTTTTTTTTTAATTTGCTTATTTGGGGACACCTGAGTGGGTCAGTCTATTAAGCATCAACTCTTGGTTTCAGCTCAGATCATCATCTCACGGTTTGTGAGCTCAAGCCTCACGCTGGGCTCTATGCTGACAGGACAGAGTCTGCTTGAGATTCTGTCTCTCCCTCTCTCTCTCAAAATAAGTAAATAAACTTTAAAAATAAAATAAAATTTATTTATTTACAAGTAAGTAATCTCTACACCCAACATGGGGCTCAAACTCATGACCCCTCAAGAGCAAGAGTCACATGCTTCTCTGACTAAGCAAGCCAGGTGCCCCAGCATCAATTTCTTAATATCATTCCATACCAGTCAGTATTTTAATTTCCAGTTGTTTCATCATTTTGATTTGTTGGAATCAGGGCCCATACAACATGCAATTGCTTGTTATACTGCATAAGTTTCTTAATCTGTAGGGTCTCTTTTCATCTACTTTATCCTTTTTCTCTTCGAAATTTATTTGTTAAGGAAAACCAAGTTGTGTTTCCTACAAATCTTACCAGAATTTGGATTTTGCAAATTACATCCCATAGTGTTGTGTGACATGTTCCTCTGTCCTTCATTTTGCTTGCTCACTTTTTTTTTTTTAACTTATTTGAGAGAGAGAACGTGCATGTGCTCTAACACAGAAAGGGCAGAAGGAGAGAGAGAGAATCTTAAGCAGTCTCCATGCTCAGCGTGGAGCGCAACATGGGCCCGATACCGTGATCCTGGAATCATGACCCGAGCCAAAATCAAGAGTTGGACACTCAACTGACTAAGCCACCCAGGCGCCCCCAAGACTCACTACTATTTTTAAAATGGTGATTCTGTTCAAATTAATGTACGTATTCGATGACATTCCAATAAAAATTCTGATTTCTTTCTTTTCTTTCTTTCTTTCTTTCTTTCTTTCTTTCTTTCTTTCTTTCTTTCTTTCTTTCTTTCCAGTTGTGGAAAAACTGACCCTAAAATTTATAGTGAAGAATAATTGGCCAGAAAGAGTCAAGACAACTTTGAAAAGGTAGAAGGGATAGGGACACTCTCCTTAACAGATATCAGTAGTTACTCTAAATTTGAAACATTTGAAACATTGTCATAGTGGTTCAGGGGAATCCAGCTAGACCAACTGAATAGAATAAAGAGGGAATTCGAATAAGACAAAAGTTGACATTACAAATCAAAGAGAAAGGGTGGAGCGTTCAATAAATAAAACTGTTGTTGTGCAAGGAAAAAGAAGTTGATCCTTACCTCAAACCATATACAAACCTAGATGTGAAAAGGCAAAGCTATAAAACTATTAGGAGAAAAACATAGGGGACTGTAAAAGACACTAAACGTGCAAAGATAAGCCACAGACGAGAGAAAACATCTTCAATTTACTTTGTTTTTTTGGAGGATTAGCATTCAAAATTTAAAAACAAAGAAACTCCTATTAACGAATAAGGGAAAGATGAGCAACCAAATAGTGAACAAGCAAAGCACATATAAGGCAGTTCACAGCATATTAAACTCCAGACAACTAATAAGTGTATAAAAATGCTCACCCTCATCGGCAACTAAGGAACTGCATATGAAAATTATAATGAGACCCCATTTCATCCCTGAAGACCAGGGGCGAAATGCTTAAGTCTGGTAAATAGTCAACGTGGACAAAGCTGTGGGAGTACAGATCACAGCACCACGCACAGGGCATGTAAATTGATGAAATCATTTTTGGAAAGCAAATTGCAAATTCCCACCAGAGTTGAAGACAGGTATTCCTTATGCGCCATACACCTGTCACATGCCCCTCCAGCTGCCACGCTTCAGCATTCTCTACCCAGCCCTATGCCTCCCCGGGGGCTGAGCTTAACAGGCTGCGATGCCCTTGGGCTTGGGTTCACCAGCGGGCAGCCTGGCAGGAGGTCAGAAAGAAGGAGAGAGGGGCGGCCGGCTGGATCAGTCAGAGGAGCGTGCACCTCTTGATCTTGGGATTGTGAGTTCGAGCCCCACGGTGGGTATAGAGATCATTTAAAAATAAAATCTTCAAAAAGAGAGAGAGAGAGAGAAAGAAGGAGAGAGTGGTCAGGGACAGCTCCAGCCCGCCGCATCCTCTGAAGATGGCCATCTCCACGCAATTTCTTTCTTTCCTGATTCTAGCAAGCCTTCCTTTCCACATTCCTTTGTCCTCAGGGTGGTAACAGCCGATCTGCTCTCAGCCCCCGAGTTGCTGCCCCGTCCCTTATGATTTCCTTGTGACCTGTCTTTCCTCTATGAAACCCTCCCCGAGATGGTCTCTTCTACAGGTGCCATCTACTTCTACCAGAGTTCTGCCTGAAACAATCCTTAAACCCAGGAAATCTGCTTCTTGGTGTTCTCCCTGGAGACACTCTTAGGTGCGGTTTCAGGTTGGGATGATGTACAAGAATATGAATTGCAGCCCTGTCTGTGATAGGGAAGAGTAGAAGCGATCTAACTGTCCTTGAGGAGGAGAACAGATAAACATGATGTGGTTTCTTCCTGGAATAGAACGCAATGTAGAAGTTAAAAGGAATGAACCAGAAGGTCCCACCTCACGTCCGTTAGGATGGCTACTATCGACAAAACAAAAATAAAAACCAACGGAAAATGGCAGGTGTTGACAAGGCTGTGAGAAAACTGGAACCCCTGTGCACTGTTGCTGGGAACGCAAAATGGTGCAGCCACTACGGAAAAAACAGTCTAACGGTTCTTTAAAAAATTAAAAACAGAATTATCATATGGTCCAGCAATTCCACCTCTGGGTGTATATGCAAAAGAGTTGACAGCAGAATCTCAGAGAGATATTTGTACACCCGTTGCTATGGAGTGAATGTTTGGGTCCCCTCAAAATTCCTACGGGGAATTTCCTATCAGGGAAACCCGATCCCCAGGGTGATGGTATTAGGAGGTGGGGACGTAAGAAGTGATTAGACAGCGAGGGTGGAGCCCTCATGAGTGGGATCAGTGCCCTCACGAAAGACCCAGAGAGTTGGGGCGCCTGGTTGGCTCAGTCGCTTAAGCATCAGACTCTCGATTTTGGCTCAGGTCGCGATCTCACGGTCTGGGAGACTGAGCCCAATGTCGGGCTCTGTGCTGACGGCGTGGAGCCTGCTTGGGATTCTCTCTCCCTCTCTCTCTGCCCCTTCCCTGCCTGCACTCTCTCTCTCAAAATAAATAAATACACTTTTAAAAAATACTAAAAAAAAAAAAAGACCCAGAGAGCTCCCTGACCCCTTCCACCAGGTGCACGCTGAGAAGGCATCATCCAGGAGCCAAGGAGGGCGTCCTCACAAGACATTAAGTTTGCTGGCACCTCGCTCTTGGACTTCAGCCTCCAGAACTGTGAGAAATAAGTTTCTGTTGCTCACAAGTCACCTAGTCTGTGGTATTTTGTTAGACCAGCCCGAACGGACTGAGATAGAGCAGGGCCTCTACGACATATTTGCACACCCACACTCACAGCGGCATGATTCACAACAGGCAAAAGGTGAAGCAACCCCAGTGTCCACCGATGGGCGAACGGTGGTGTGGGCGTACAATGGAATATTATTCAGCCTTAAAAGGGAAGGAAACTCTGGGGGCGCCTGGGTGGCTCAGTCGGCATCCGACTCTTAATTTTGGCTCAGGTTGCGATCCCATGGTCGTGGGATCGAGCCCCACATCGGAGCCTGCTTGGGAATCTCTCTCTTCCTCTCTCCATCCAGGGAATGGGGAGTGACTGTGTAATGAGTAGTTTCAGTTTGGCGGGGGGGTGGGGGGGATGAGAAAGTTCTGGAGCTAGATGGTGATGATGGTTGTACCACATGAATGTTCCTGATGCTTAAGAACTAACTGTATGCTTAAAAATGGTTAAGATGGACAATCTTAGGGGAGCTTGGGTGGCTCAGTACGTTGAGTGTCCAATTTCAGCTCAGGTCAGGATCTCACAGTTCATGAGTTCGAGCCCCGCATCAGGCTCTCTGCTGTCAGCACAGAGCCCGCTTTGGGTCCTCTATTTCCCCCTCTCTCTGCCCCTCCCCCAGTCTCTCAAAATAAATGAATTTAAAAAATGGTCAATTTTATGTTATATGTATTTTACCACAATTGTTCAAAAACCAAATGTTGAGTGCAAAGATGAGATTTCCAAAAATCCAAATGAGATTTCCCTACAATATGCCATTTATGTAAAATATCTCAATATTCAAAACAAATTTTACTGATGGTTGTGTGCACAGGTCCTATTAAATGAACCATACAAATTTGTCACGGGAGGAGTGAAAACGGTCAAGTATGGCAATTTCAGAGAGTTCACACCTAATAAAAATACACATCTTGCATGGTAACCCCAGGAGAGGGGTAGCTTTGGGAGACGGCCAGGGGAGGGTGGCTTTAGCTCTCTGTCTGACATGTTATTTTTATTTTTTTTAATTAAAAAAATTTTTTTTAACGTTTATTTTTATTTTGGGGACAGAGAGAGACAGAGCATGAACGGGGAGGGGCAGAGAGAGAGGGAGACACAGAATCGGAAGCAGGCTCCAGGCTCTGAGCCATCAGCCCCGAGCCCGACGCGGGGCTTGAACTCGCGGACCGCGAGATCGTGACCTGAGCTGAAGTCGGACGCTTAACCGACTGAGCCACCCAGGCGCCCCTCACATGTTATTTTTAAAATGAATAAATAAAGATCTGAAGCCAACGTGGCAAAATGTTAGCATTGCCGACCTCAATCATGTAGATATAAGCATTTATTTATTATTTTCTATAACTTGTTTGAAATTTTTTTATGAGTAAAAATAAAAGCAGTGAATGGAAGCAGCAGCAAGTCAGGTCAGTGTAGACAACTGGGTCAAGCAGCTTGGCTGGGAATGGAAGAGATAGGGAGTCCCTGTAGTGGGGAGGGGGACAGGGGAGCGGAGATCAAAGGTTCAGAACAGGAGAGCCAGGAAGCTGTGTGAAATCCCACAGAAAACAGGCAGGGCTGTTCCCAGGATTGGGAGCCCGTGAGGACCAGCTGGTGTGGGGAGAAGGTTGTGCCCACCGAATGTGAGGTGTCCACCGGGGTCTGAGGCAGGAGGCAGCTTGAGCCAGCGGGGAGGTCTCTCCCTCCTCAATTTCCTCTTTTCCGTTCCATCTGTGGATGTCGGTCCCTGTTTTCTGCCTGCCGGTTCAGCCCTCAGCCCCCAGGTAGGAAATCCCAGTCACATCACTGCCCTCCCCGCCCCCCATCCCTGACCCTTCCTCTTGGCACCACAAAGCAGATCCCTTTGTGTTCTCCCAACTGGACCCCTGCCTTCTTTCCTTCTGCTGGGGGTGCCTCCCTCCCTCCATCGTTCCTGGTCCATCTGCCTTCCTTCCAAATCAACATGTTAAAATCCAGCCGGACTGACATACAATTCCCAGGCCATACAGTTCGCCCATTCTGAGCGCAGGTTTCCATGGTTCTTAGTATGTTCAGAGTGGGGCGACCATCAGCACCATCAAGTTTAAAACATTTTCATCACACCAAACAGAAACCCCATGACCTCTGGCTGCCATTCACCACCTCCTCCTCTTCCCAGCAGCCGCCGATGCACTTTCCGTCTCTGCGTTTGCCTTGTCCTGGATGTTTTACACAAACGGAATCAGACAATACGTGGTCTTTGATGACTGTCTTCTTTCACCGAGCGTAATATTTTCCAGGGACATCCGTGCCGTGGTATGTATCTGTGCCTCCTTCCTTTCATGACTGAATAATATGCCACTGTGTGGACTAACGCGTTATGTTGACCCACTCATCAGTTGGTGGATTCAAAGGAACTCTTCTCCAGAAATCTTCCCTCGTTCTAGTTTTGGCCCCTCCCCACCTTGTTCTTTCAGCCCTTAAGCACTCTGGAAACAGGGATTCCATGGTCGTTTGGCCTCAAACCGGAGAGGGTGAGTTTGGTGGAAAGAGCAGGCAGCTTTCGGTTTGCAAACCAGTTGAGCCCCTTTGTGGCTGGGTGACCGGCCCTCCGCTGGGCCTTATTTCTTCGCCTCTAAAACGAGGACATGGTATAGACCCTTCCAGGATTGTGGGAAGTGCCGACCTGAGTGCGGTGTGGGGCCGAGTGGCTGGCATACAGAAGGCACTTAACAGCGTTGCGTCCCTTTCATCTGCATTGACCTTGATCCCAGCTAAGAGTGTGCAGGCAGGAACCATACTTCCTTCCTTGCTATTCCCCCATCGATGTCTGAGCACAGTGTTCTTGGACCAGAGTCAGACCAAGGGGAGAAGAAATAGAAAGGGAAGAAAAAAACAGGTATCAGGAAATACCAGAGGAACTGATCAAAATTATACAAGTGAACTAGAAAAACGGGCAGCAGAACAGGTACGTTTTAGGGTTGAGCAGGGTGAGGCAAAAAGAGAGGAGGGTGTGCAGTTTGAAGACTTATGTTTCAGGCCTGGCCCTGACATGTCGTGGTCACTTACCCCTGGGTCGTCAGGACTGGGTGCCCTCAATTTCCCTCTCTGTAAAATAGGGCATGACCCATGCCATGGCTGCCCACTGGTGGGGCGACCGCACAAGCTCACGTGCCCACTATCATGTAAACCATTTACCGAGGGATTCAGAGGGCTGGGTGGTGTCCCGACTGACCCAAGGCAGGCCCTGGCTGAAGCCTCGTGGTGACCTGACACATTATGCCCTCCATGGAGTGGCCCGGACTGCCTCAGGTCGAGCCCATCCTTTTTAGTGGCCTGGAGGCCTCTAGGACTCAGAGGAACCTGACAGCACTCATTCATTCATTTGTTCATTCGTTCATCCAATTTTACAAACCTCCTTCTTGCAGGGCACTGTACTATGACTAACACATGGCCCTTGCCCTCAGGGGACCCACAGACTTGTGGGAAGAGGGACGCTCATGGCACATTCAGATACAGGATGCTGCAGCCCTGTGTTACCTTCTTACTTGATACATTTCCTGCCTTACTGTGCAAACTGACTTCTTGAATACTTGCTTATGATTTTCAGGGCTTGCTATTTGGTCTCCTTGAATATATAGGAACTTCTTTATTCTTTACCCAAGAGATTAGCACAGTGGCAATGCCCTGAGGAGACTCCCAAGGGATATTTGATGGAAATAAAAACATGAATGGATGAAAAAAAAGAAGTATGCCCAGAAATGCCATGGGAGCCCTCAAGTGGGCTAGGAGGGCTTCCTAAGGGAGGTGACATTTGAAGAGGGTCCTGGAGGATGAGTTGGAGTTTGCCAGCATACATATTCTCAGCACAGGGAACGGCGTTTGCAAGAGTATGAAAAGGCCTGAGTTATGGGAACTTCCTAGTGGACGAGTGGGTACGAGGGAGTGGGTGATGGGGGCAAGGGATGGAAAGTGGAACGGACAGATGCGCGGGGGAAAGGTGAGGGTAGCTCAAAATTTTGACCAATACAAGCAAAGAAAAGAAGAAAGATCACTCAGTCTTGACACTCGAGAACAATCCTTTTGGTATATACACATGTATATATACCGTATTCCAAACAACTATGCATGCTTTGGTCTGCTTTACAGACCACATAGGTACAGTCTTTCTTTTCGGCTCTGTGTGTAGGAGCTATTTGCTTTAAACAGAGTTCTTTCCCCCCTTTTCCCCGAAGTTAGCTCTGGTGCTGCGTGGGTTGAAATGTGGAGCGCAAGGGACACTTAGGTGCGATGCAGGACGATTCTGGGGCAGCGGGATGGGGAGGAGCAGGTAAAGGACGGCTGCGTGGAGAGGGAGGGAGGAGTCTGCGCTGACTCACAGGTTTCCTGGTTAGGAACCCGGGCTGCTGGTGATCCCTTTCAGATAAGGACTTGGGGATAAAGCTCGGGCAAGTTTTGAGGAGCAGATAAGGCTCCGATGTGATCACCTCAGCGTTCTGTGGAACCGTCCGGCAGGGAGTGGCCCCCCGGGCCGGTGTCCCCGGGACCGCACACCTTTCCCGAGCCCCTGCGGGGTGCCAGGTGGTGGGCGGGGCGGGGGCGCTCCCCAGACGCCGAGGCCCCAAGCCCTGATGCAAGAGGCCTTCCAGGCCTGAGAGCAGGCGGAGCGCGCCCCAGCCCGGGAGGCAGCGCTCACTGCCTCCGGGGCAGATGAGGGTGTCGCACCTGGGAGCCCCGTCGCATCAGGGAGTCTCGCGTCCCCCTCACTTCACTTGGCGGGAGAGGGTTCGAGTCCCGACCCTGCCACTTCCTGCCTCAGTTTCCCCATCTGCACACACTCGCGGGCGGTCTGTAACCTGCAGGGACTCCGACGCATCGCTGGCATCCGGCGAGGGGAAGTATTCAGGCCTGGTCACCGGGGGAGAGTCGCGGGCAGGAGCCGGGACCGGGCAGAGTCGACCGGCGGGACGGGCGGGCCCGGCCCGGCGCCGACTCCACACCCGGGATCCCGGCTCGCGGCCAGGCCGCAGCCCGGGCCCTCGCCGCCCAGTGTCAAAGAGAACAAAAGTGGCGGCCGCGCCGGGCGCGGGGAGTCCCACAGGCGCTGCAGCTCCGCCGCCCGGGCAGCCTCGCAGCCCCACGCACGCCGGCCGCGCCTTCGGCCCCTTCCGCCCGAGCGCGCTCGGCTCTTTCCGCCGCGGACGGCGCAGGTGGAGGGGGCGGGGCGGGGGCCGTGCGTGGTGACGCCGCGGGGGGGTGACGCACCGGCGTGCCCCGCCCCCTCCCCCTCCCCGTTCAGGCTCTGGAAAGAGAAGAAAAAAAACTTTCTTTTTTTTTTAATTGAGGAATCAACAGCCGCCATCTTGTCGCGGACCCGACCGGGGCTTCGAGCGCGATCTACTCGGCCCCGCCGGTCCCGGGCCCCACAACCGCCCGCACACCCCGCTCCGCCCGGCCGGCCCGCTCCGCCCGGCCCTCGGCGCCCGCTCCGGCGGCCCCGCTCGCCTCTCGGCTCGGCCTCCCGGAGCCGCGGCGGCGGCGGCGGCGGCGGCGGCAGCGGCGGCGGCGGCGGCGGAACGGGGGGTGGGGGGGCCGCGGCGGCGGCGGCGGCGGCGGCGGCCCCGCTTCGCGCATTGTTTTTCCTCACGGCGGCGGCGGCGGCGGCGGGCCGCGGGCGGGGAGCGGAGCCCGGAGCCCCCCGGTCGTCGGGCCGCGAGCGAATTAATTAAGTGGGGCGCGGGGGGGGGGGGGAGCGAGGCGGCGGCGCGGCGGCGGCGGCGGCACCATGTTCCCGGGGACTGCCTGAGCCGCCCGGCCGGGCGCCGTCGCTGCCAGCCGGGCCCGGGGGGGCGGCCGGGCCGCCGGGGCGCCCCCGCCGCGGAGTGTCGCGCTCGGGAGGCGGGCAGGGGATGAGGGGGCCGCGGCCGGCGGCGGCGGCGGCGGCGGCGGCGGCCGGGGGCGGGCGGTGAGCGCTGCGGGGCGCTGTTGCTGTGGCTGAGATTTGGCCGCCGCCTCCCCCACCCGGCCTGCGCCCTCCCTCTCCCTCGGCGCTCGCTCGCGGCTCGCGGCTCGCGCTCGCTCCTCTCCCCTCGCAGCCGGCCGGGGCCGGCGCCCACCCCCCTGCCCGGGAGCCCTTGCCGGCCCGGCCGCCCGCGCTCGGGGCTGTTTCCGCGAGCAGGTGAAAATGGCCGAGAACTTGCTGGACGGACCGCCCAACCCCAAACGAGCCAAACTCAGCTCGCCCGGCTTCTCGGCGAATGACAGCACAGGTGAGGGGGGGGGGGGGCGGACGGGGGGCGGGGACCCCACCCGCAGGTGAGCGGCCGGGAGACCCTCCCGGAGGCGCAGGCCGGCGCGGCCGCCTCCCGGGACCCCGGCGGGCCGGCCGAGGGGGAAGTTTGTCGCCGGACTGCGCCGGGGCCCGAGCGGGCCGGCCCTGTCCCGGCGCTCCCGGCCGGCCCGGAGTTGGGGAGGCCCCCCGCGCGCCGAAAGCGAGCGGTACTTGGGCGGAGGAAAAGTAAAGTGGAGCGTGCCGGTGGTCTTCGCGGGGATTCCACGCGCCTCCCCGTGCCTCCGTGCGTCGGCTCCCGCTGGGCTGCCTGGAGGGATGACAGCAAGAGGGTACGTTTCTTGGTTAGGGAAGGAAAAAGTGCAACGCAGGGGGGGCACCCAAAGTGTTTTCTGAGCTAGTAGCACAGTGCGCAGCGCTGTCGTAGCAGCAGCCAGCCCGGGAGTTACGACTTAGAAGTTTCTTGGAATGTGCTCCTTGGGAAGACATTGTTTAGCAGTTACCTTGAAAACTCTCGTTGTTTGATCGTGTAAGTCGTAACGTTTTCCCCACCCCGAACATCGGTAGCGGGACGTCCTCAAAGTTGCTGGGGTGTGTTTAGTTTCAGAGGTATAGCGTGAAAAGAAAGTTAAATAGCAGATCGTCTTGGGCTGCAATCTCCACTTGAGCCCTTGTGGCTTTTACAGTGTAGATGTATAAAAAATTCTGTTAAGGAATGTCGGAATTGCAGTTTTTCCAGAAAAAAATTTTTTTGGCAGGAGGTTCAATAAAACATTCCTTGCAACAGCATCCCTGAAAACTTTCTGAGGTAATCCCATCCGTTGCCCAAGAGAAGTATTTTAATTTCTCTTCATTTAACAATTCTGGGCTCTTCTGGGATGGTTCACGGGAGCGTTATGATCGAGTTGGATTTCCTCTTTCAGAGCCTCTCCTTTGTAGTAAAAACTTGTGCGCTGCTGCGAACAATTCTGTCTCCAGCGCAGCCTGCATTTCTCCAGTAGGGTCTCGCAGTAGCAGCATCTGAAAATCAGTTTATAATGAATGGATCCAAATTGAATTATATTGCTGCAGCAATGCCTTCGGTTTTGCCGTAGACACAGCTGATCCACTTGTGCAAACATTTCTGTGGCCACCGGCATATTTCTAGTAATGGTCTAAAAAGTCTCTTCTGTTGAAACAAAACTTGAATTTTGTGGCTTCAGTTTTAGCACAGTTCCTAGAATATTACTGTAGGAGTGAGAGAAATGATAAAAAAAAAAAAATCTGCCGTAAGGAGATTCTTGCCTAGTTTAAATGAAATTTCTTAAATGATGGAGCTGGCAGGGGGAGTAGATAAGTTTCTTGGGACCGGGAAGTCACTAATAATACTTTATTAATTGGTAAAGAGTTGACAAAGAGTTACTTTGTCACATCAACTCCTCTGAAGTAAGAAATGTGGAAACAACCTTTTACTGCAGAACAGATTTTGCTTTTTTAATCTTGCTATGTTTTAGTGAAAAGTCTTTAACTGTATGAAAGATAGATTATGCCAGGCAAGTTCAGCTTTGAAGCTTGCCTTCTGAGACTGGTAACTTTTTGAATGGCTTTGCAGTTTTCCTATTGTTGAATGAGGTTATTGCAGATTTTGTTTTTTATGGAGGGATAAATTACTAACAAGACTCACAGAAAGGCTTGTCCAACTGTATGCATTTAGCGGTTTCCAAGATGGAACCCAAAGAATGGCCTTTTTGGCTAGGTCTGCTCTTGGATGGTCACCTACTTGCTTGATGTGTTGCTAATCACAAAGTTTATCGGGAAGGATTTTTCCCTCTAGGCCGCTTCCCCGCCCCCCCTTCCTTTCCAGTTTTGATCCTCCTAAGGCATGAGGGCTTGCTGTTTTCCAAATGTGGAACAAAAAAAGTTTTTGATAGCTCTAATGTAAATCATTTAAGGATAAAGTTCATGATCATACTTGATGTCAAGTCCCCTTGGTTATACATTCATCACGTCACGTTATCGTGCAAGAGTCTGTTAGCGTGGGGCCAAGGAAGGGATCATCACCGAGTACATTAAACGAGGTACAGCCTTGTCTCCCATAACTACTAGTCTGAGACAGACATCTTAAGGATATATATTAAGCAAATAAAGGACCAAAGGAATTTCATTATGTACCATCAAAGGAGTAAAGGCATTGGGTTAGATGGGACAGTAGGAAGAGACTCAGCCTCGTCTTAGTGATGGGATGTGTTTTTGAGGTTCCCAGGAGAAAGTTGGGCCAGGCGGAGCAAGGTGTGTTTCCTGTGTCTGCATAAAATGTGAGTGAGGGGAGCTCTGTGCTTGGGGGGCACTGAGGGGTTAGGAGCAGCAGCAGGAGGAGGCCTCGGTGGCATGACAGTGATTTGGACTGCCACGATGCGGTATGTGTCTGTGGGGTCCGGCCTGGGGAACTTACCAGCCAGGTGCTCCCTGCAGGGCGCTCGCAGTCTAGCGGGGAGGACGTGGGGGTGCGTAAAACATGCCAGTGAGGTAAGGTGGCATCTCTGTTCAATGTCGTTGCCTCTGATGACAGGTAGGAGGGGTCTCTGAAGGCTGAGGAGGTCAGGGAAGGCTCCTGCGGAGGGTATGCCGAGGAGATATGGGACTGGAGACGGTGCCCCAAAGGAAGGTAGCAAGTGGAAGAAGGAAAAATAGTGCTGCTGGTCTCCCCCAAACCTCAGCGCTGGAGCAGCACTGGGTTTAATGTTACGAGATGTAGCATTTTCCTGTTTTACGCTGATGCCTTCAACGCTTTCGCCAAATGTAGTCTTCCTTTACTTGGTGCCCATCGTTAAGAGGTAGGTCTGTGTGTTTCCAGTGTGTAGTTAGCTGGGTGTTTTGGAAACGTCTTTATTTAATACGTCCTGATTAGAACAGCATATTAGTGTGTTTCAACAGCAGGGATTCGTGATTTAACAGTGAAGGGGAAATAGATATCCAGGCAAGCAGTAGACTTTTTTTTTTTTTTTTGTTGGTCAGCTTTATTGAAGCCAGATTTACACACGACAAATAGACCAGTAGGTTGAAAGTTTTTTAAGTCTGTCTTCGGAAAGTTGAACACAGATCTGTTTCCTCCTGTGCTGTTGAAGTGTTCCTAAGGAGTTGTATTACACTTTATGATGTGAATCCCTTTAAATGCAACAGGAAATCGTATTAAAAAAAAGTTTGGGGGCGCCTGGGTGGCGCAGTCGGTTGAGCGTCCGACTTCAGCCAGGTCACGATCTCACGGTCTGTGAGTTCGAGCCCCGCGTCGGGCTCTGGGCTGACGGCTCAGAGCCTGGAGCCTGTTTCCGATTCTGTGTCTCCCTCTTTCTCTGTCCCTCCCCCGTTCATGCTCTGTCTCTCTCTGTCCCAAAAATAAAAAAAAAAAAAAAAAAAAAAAAAATTAAAAAAAAAAAAAAAAAAGTTTGGGGTAAATACAGTCACCAACCAAAGTACCTTGTACAACAAAATGATGGTCTTTCATGTATGTGTAGTGCTTTGCTTCCAGTGTCCTTCTTCCCCCACCTCACCATGGTCCTCGCCGCATCCCGTGAGGCAGGACGGGAAGATGCTCTTCCTGCCGCTTCTGGGTAAGGAACCAGACCCGAGCGAGGTGATCTGCCCAGGCAACAGCACAAAGGGCGAAACCAGGACCAAACCTGGCTGATTCAAGTGCACAGTTGTGTCCATTCATTTTGTACGTCTGCATCCATAAACATGACATTCGCTCGATCGTGGATTCAGGAGTTTGCGGTACGTGGCAGGATTGAGCAGCGCAACTCCAGCAGATGCGGTGAATCTTTGGGGGAAGGCCGTCACCAGCTCTTGGAGGAGGAGGTGGCGCAGGGTGTGTTCTTCCCACCAGGGTAGCAGGGCAGGTGCTCCCTCTCCCCTCTGGTTGAGTTCTGGCTAAATAGGAAGCGTAAGCTTTTGTGGAGGCTTCGACTTTGCTTAGTTGTACACATGTTAGAAAAGTAGGGGCTTTTGGATAACCGAGGGGCCAGAACGGTGCACCGTCGGAGTTGCTCAGGGATGATGATGGGTAAGTACATCATAAGCACGATGACAGGGGTGCCTCCCAGTACAGCCCACTGGGACAGCGGAGAATCACTCCTGCTTGACACTTGAGCGTGAGCCTCCACCTCTTAAACCTCATGGAAACAAGGGACAGAGACTTGTACAGGGACGGAGGCTCCGTTGGAGGCTAGTTTTACGACTTCTAACTTGTAGCCACTGTGGCCGTGTGACAGTATGTGATCACTGGGGGCTGTGTAAGTGCTGACTTTGTATTTTTACTTTGTGTGTTTGAGAACTAAAGAGTTAAAAACGATTTTGCCAAAGTATGCCTTTCCTGGTTAGGATGAAATGTACCTTATTGTGAGCTGTTCAAGATTAGCAGAACTTGCTTTAAGCCACTTTGGTTCTTGGATGACAGTGGGGACACCACCTCTTCGATCTTGCGTCGAAGCCAGCGTTTCGAGTATATTCCAAGAAACTAGAAGGCATGCAGAGAAGTGTTTCTCTAAAAAGGTTTTGTGCTCATAAGAGACCCGGAATAGCTGAGGAGCTTTACTGCAGACCTTTCCAGAGCCTTAGCTGCTGCCGGGCTCTGAGTCTTGGAGAGCGGGTCTGTAGTTTGCACGGTTCCGAAGCCGTTCTTATGGAATACAGGGATCGACAGACACTCTGTAAAGGGCCACAGGTCATATTTTTGGCTTTGCATGACATATGGTCTCTGTGATAACTACTCAACACTGCCATTTCAGCATGAAAACCGCCCCGGACAGTACGTACACGTGTGGGTGTGGCTTTGTGCCAGTAAAACTAGTAACTTTTGTTAGTGCCAGGGATTTGGCTCTTGGGGTCACAGTGTGGGACACTGATGGAATGCGGGATTAATGCTCTGAAGATCCTCGATTTTCTCTTCTGAAAAGTGGGTGTGCCCCGTAGTCCTGGCTAACTGAAAGTGCTCCTGTCATTGGACCAGCAGTCTGTTTGTCGACGGACCTGGAAGTCACAGTAGCCACATGCATGCATCCTTGCAGGCTCACGAGCAGGCAGATCTGTTGTGTAACACGCTCAGGATATAGGAGAGAATTCTGTAGTCAAGACTGTTGTTTTTTGTTTCCATCTTTATTTATATATACACACACACACACATATATATACATATATATACATATATATACATGTATATGATGTACATGATATGTATATACGTATATATACATGTATATGATATATACATATATATGTGTGTATATATATTTTTTAGTTTTTTAACATTTATTTTTCAGAGAGAGTGCAAGCAGGGGAGGGGCAGAGAGAGAGAGGGAGGTACAGAATCTGAAGCAGACTCCAGTCTCTTAGCTGTCAGCACAGAGCCTGATGCAGGGGCTTGAACCCATGGACCACTTGATCATGACCTCAGCTGAAGTCGGACACTTGACCGACTGAGCCACCCAGGCGCCTGTTTGTGTGTGCGTGTGCGGATGTATATGTGTATATATGTACATATATATGTATATATATATATATATATAACTTTTTAAAATGTTTTATTTAGTTTTTGAGAGAGCATGAGGTCGGGGAGAGGTGGGGGGTGGGGGGGACAGAGGATGCAAAGCAGGCTCTGTGCTGAAGGCTGACAGCAAACCCGACGAGGGGCTTAAACTCATGAACCGTGAGATCATGACCTGAGACAAAGTTGGATGCTCAACCCACTGAGCCACCCAGGAGCCCCCAATTATATATATATTTTTAATAGAAACAGGAGGACCATGAAATTTTAAAATTGCAAAAACTTAGGCGGTGTGGTGTGTTTTGAAAATTCTTAACTCGTTTGAAGCCTGTTTTGTGGACGCTTTTGAGCAGCAAATGAATACGTGATTGTGTTTCTTTACTGTGTATGTAACAACAGTTGAGTTGGCAGTACCACTAGGTAGTAGCAGTATACAGAGGATTCTGATCGATGGCTCTGAGTAGCTTAGAACTGTCAGCAAAATAAGACTTGGAGGCAAAACTCGAGAAAAGAATACAAAATGCTATCAACTGCCAAAATACATGAGTCCGGGCAATCTGAAGAGGGCTTTATGTGTTCATCTGTTCTTCGCTGAACGCCACCGTGTGCAGAAGCCCACGGCTGGATGTCTAGATGGGGGGGCACCTGAGCCGCATCCTGGGGACCGGTAAGGAGCGTGGCCGAGGGAAGCACACACCAGGAGTAGCCTGGTGGGCCCTCCGCTCGCATAGTCTGGTGCCTCCCGGGCCTCCCCTACGGAGCCAGAGCGGAGAACCGGGCCGCTGGGGAAGCCCGCCGGTGTCCTTGCCTTCCGTCATGTTGGGAAAAGCTCTTTGGCCACTCGGAGCAGTTTTGTCTCCGTGAGTGTCATCGTGCATGGCCTCTGGGTATGATCCGCGGCCCGTGGCGCTTACTGAAGTCCTCTGGTTGTCCCAGACGGCCTCTTGTAAGCTCTCAAACTCTGGGCCACGCGCTCTGGTTTTCAGCATGTGTGGCTGCTGTTCCCCAGCCCACACTCAGGCCTTTGCCTGGGGGCGCATCCCTCCTTAGAAATGCCATCCCACGCTTGCCGGGTGGGCTCCTCAGGGTTGGCGTGGTCATCTGCGGCCTGCCTTGACTGGGGAAGGGACGCCACACTTGCCCAGCTCGGTCTTAAACTTGGCTTTTGGGAATATTCTCATATCGCAGCACATCACTGACAGGGAAATCTAAGCCCTTGGGGCGGTCAGTGCCCTTTGAGGGGCTTTTGCCGTCGACTTGCCGTGGGGGCTGGGGTCCGCTGTCGGGAGCGCCTGACCGTGCTGGCGTGCGGGCCCGTGGGAGCGGAGCAGAGGTTGCCCAGCTCGGCTTGGACTTGACCAGCCATGAGTCTCTTCAGACACGGGAGCGGGCGCACAGAAGGCACGCACCGAAGCGGAGGCGGCTCCTTTTCCCCCGGGATTTTAGACAGTAGAAGGGGTGACTGTTGCTGCCTCTGAAGAACTGCCTTCAGGGTGTGTCCGGTTCTAAATTGGGGAAGCAGGGCTGTCTCTGAGCTCTGTGTCTAAAAGTTGGATTCCTTTCTTTTTAAACCTTCCCATTGGACAGACAGGAATTTCATCCCGTGTTACAGTTTCCCCCGTGTTTCGTTTCCATTAATCAATCACGGGAATGTTTACTGGAACTGTCGCTAACAGTAGTAAAATCTAATGGTGAAAAAATTTCACCTGATTTTATCTGACTTTCCTGTTCTTAGGTGTCCCATCTGCTGCTGTTTGAAAATCTCTTAACTTGCCAGTCTTTCTGATACACCTGTGCCACATTGGGTACAGTAGTAGGTCCTTAATAGTTGTAAGCTGTTCAGTGGCATTGCACGATTCTCTTGTAAAGCAGATTCTTTTTATAATTCAAAGGCTTCCCTCTGCACTACCCCCCAAATATTTTGGATTTTTTAAAATCAAAGCGGTACCACTTAGACATATTTTCACTTTGTGGTTCGAATAACCGATGAAATAACCAGAAAAAAAACTATATGTTATGAGAGACTTGTGCAATATTTCAATAAAGGAGTATCTGATATTTGATTACAAACTGAATGATGACATTCGGAACTCTAGAAATCTGTTAAATAATTAGGGTTTGCTTTGACAATTATGGGCTATAAAAGCTTGACCCAGTTCCTTTGGATTAAAATATTTTGAGTATTTGTCACCTGATTAAAAGTAGAACCTTCTAACCATGACTCAGAGTTGAAGGAAATGTCAGAGCTTTTTATACTGGGAGGCGGGCAGCATGGTAGTAAGGAAGGCACCCGGGCCTCGCTCAGTGTGGACAGAGTCTCAGCTCCCGGCTTATCAGCTCTGCAACTTGGGCTTGTGACTTTACATTTGAGCTCGGAGGGGGGGGGGGTGGGGGGGTGGGTTGGGGGTCTCGCCTGTAAGAGGGACTTTTTTCCCCCTAGAGTTTTCCTTTTTCACTTTGATCGGTTTTGCATACTGGGCAACTATGGTTCCTGGTGTCTAGCAGGTTGCCGCAGCTGTTACTGGTGTTTAACTGTGTGGGAAACCGTTAGACATACCCTTCTCCTTGAGCCGGTGGGCATTGGGATGATACAGGTGAGCAGCCTGACCCAGAACTGGATCCATGAAATTTCTTGCCGAATAAATGGGAAAGTGCCACCCTCCCCCCCCATTTCTCTCCCCCACCAGGGCTGGTATGAGTGGGGTCTGGCAGTCTTGCAAAAGAATGAATTAGAGGCTGGGGTTTGGGAATCCTACAGACGAGGTGATAGTTTGACACACTTTGCTCAGTCTGTGTTTGAAGTTAAAGACTATTCTGTATTGGAAAATTGAAGTGGAAACGGAATTGTTTTTCTAGTATTGTTTCAGAACAAGGACTTGATTTAGGTTAGGACTTAGCGAAAAAGGAAAAGCAAGTATGGAGGAATCGTAAAAACAATCTTTCTTTTTCAGAAAACAGAGTTAGGGGAGAAAATGGCCTTGGGATCACTATGCAGTTTAGTCAGGTTGATTGGTGGGAAGGATGTCGGTGAAGTTTAATCTCCCCACTGGGTCGGCTCCCTCTGGTCTGGAAAGGAACAGATTCAGCTTTTTGCTGAATTGTGGGGATTTTCTCTTCTACAGATTCTATCATAGGAAATTGTTTCAGTGGAGTGTACTGTTTGCCATTCTCCTAGGTATTTTGGGTGTGGTGATTTGTGGGTTTGGCCACTAAAAATTGCCCCATGGTGGACAAAGAGCTTTTCCTCTGAATTTGTGCCTTTACGTTAAATCTTACTTACCTTTTATTTACTAAATAACTTTCATTGAAAATGACACAAAGTAATGAAGTGCTGATAGATTTTCTGTGCTGTTGTCGTTATGCCTCTTACTCATAGTGGGATTGGGTTTTTTTGAAGAGCACAGTCTGCCCAGGGTTGAACTTCTCTTTAAAAGTCTGTGAGAGAGTCATTTGAATTATTGGGAGATAGTTGGCTATTTCCGCTTGCACTGGTGACTTTCTCAGTCTTTGAAAGTGTAAGGAAAAACTGATCTCTTCCCAACAGTAAGAGAGTAGATTTGGCCATTCCCTCTGTTTGAAATGCCAGTGTTCTCATGATAGCCTCTACGCACCGTCCAGTAGAACTTTATCTGTGATGATGACACACACGTTCTGTAGCCACACGGCCCAGTGCCGGAGTCCCTGGCAGCTTGTGGCTGTTGAGTAAATTGTTACTAATGTGATTCAGGAGCTAAATCTCAAATTTAATTTTAATTAATGTAAATGTACACAGCCGCCTGTGGCTCCTGGCTGCTGTGTTGTACAGCACAGCCCTGAGGACACATACTTCTCTCGTTTGTTCATGGTTTTCTTGAAGGTATTTATGACCGCCCTTCAAAGGGACCAGTTTTTAAAGACGCTTGGAAAAATATTTGTTGTTTTAGATTTAGGATTTTTTTCTCCTTTAGAAAATACTTATTGCACTGTGGCGTTGGTCCTGGAGAAATGTGACACGAGTCCAAGTCCAGTGTCTGCCTTCGTGGGAGGCCACTGTGGTCAGGTGTGACTGAGTACCTAGGAGGGGAGGTGATGGTCCCTTGCACGATGCAGGCACAGGACGGTCTCTTCCGAAAGGTCTTGGAAGGCCTTCTGGGGGAAGTGACGTTAGCATGGAGACCTGAAGATGAGTAGGAGATGGGGGTGGGGCGTACCGTTCCGGGTGTAGGGAACAGCATAAGTAGCCATTGTGAAGGTCTGGAAGCATGTTCCAAACCCCTGAGTGTGTAACAACAGTTTTTGCAAAAGCCGGTTTTATCTTTAGTGTATACTCACTGGGCTACCGTGTAGAGGCCACGCGGTCTTGCTTCTGAGAGGCGGAGACTGCTAGGGTGGCCCTGCGCCGGGTGTTGGGTGGGCCTGGGCCAGGCTCTGCTGTCCCACCTCATCCTTTTACTCAGAGATTTAAATGCTTAGGTAATTCGGATCAGAGATACGTGCTTATTATGTGTGGGATACCGCTCGTCTGTGGTGCTCCCGCAGAACGGTGGTTCCGTCCCCTGGGCCAGAGGAGTGGTGGTGCGGGCAGGTGGTCCAGCGGCCCATGGGTGCCTGTCTGATCACACAGTCTGATCAGTGCTGGGAGGATGCGGGGCCCCGGGGACGGGCGGTCAGGGAAACTGCTCAGAGGAAGGACCACCTTGGGGGTGGGGGCGTCGGTCTGGGCACCTGAAGGCAAGGTAAGGGTGTAGACAGCTCCTGGTGCCAGACCAGGGAGTCCAGATCATCCTTTTAGGGTTTGAAAACAATACAAACTTTTAGCAACCCGTTGCATCCAGGGTAGTTGGAGGAAGCTACTGTGATTGGTTCTCAGAAATCTAGATCAGCTTTTCCCAGGGTGTATTTTTTCATCCAGGTTCCTGTCTGCAGGAGAGCTGACAGCTGCCTTCCCTCCCCACAAGCCGGGTTTGTGAGAGGAGAAGCCCCACGAATCACAATTCGTGTACTTAATTTGTTAGGAGATTTTTGCACAAACATAATTTTCTTGCAAAAGTTTTTTAAAAAACTGTTTTTGAGAGTGTGGGTAACATATTCATAGAGCCCAAACTTGGAAATGGCACAGAAGAAGGTTTGGGGAAGGCCTCCCTCTCCTGCCTTCGGAATCCCCAACCTTCTGGGCCATTCTAGAGCATACTGTACAGGTGGGAGCCCGTGCTCTCTCTTGCTTGTTCCTGTATGTGGCACAGCTCACGTGTTGCTCCACTGTAGGTGGCCCCAGACTGATCAATGTCTCAGAGCTCTTGGCAATACTGATATTTGAAGAGCAGGCTTCATTCTAAAAATCCTTTTTTTTTTTTTATGGTAAAATATTTTGGTGCTGTACTTAACATAAAACGATTTTAGAGTTTATATACCATAACTGAGAATTGAAGTTTAAACTTCAGTTAAAGTAAAAACTTTAGTTTAACTAAGGTTTAGTAAAAACGTTAGTAAAAATGAATTTCATGTCACCTGAAGACTGTCGGAGATTCTGTTACTGTTGTCATGTTGCACATCCCGTCATGCAGCCAGCTCACACCTGGTTTATAGTTACCCAGTTTCTGGAAAGGATTCCTAAAACCTGTGGTTTTGATTACCTGCCTTATTAGTTGATGATATACATGTGTCTCTAGCTTAACAACCTGTTTGTACACAAGAGGATACAGTAAAAAATCAGTCTCTTGTTTGGTAGGACTTCTAAGAATATTCACGTTCACTCCAGGTCTCTTCATTAGTTTAATCAACCTAGAGATCGCAAAACACTACGGTGGCCGAAAGGTCCTTCAGGAGGAGAGCGGCTGAGTTGCCTGCTGTTGCTGGTTTGGGGAAGGGAAAGTGATCTTCCCTTCAAAAGGAAGAGAAGTCTGAGAGTTATTAAATAAGAAAGGATGGAAAACATACATAATAATTAGATCCTTTTTAGGAGTAAAAAGTGTGTGTACTTAAACTTCCAGAAGGAAATCTCTAGAAATTGTTTTTCTTGGGGATGGGGGACTGAAGATAGTTCGGGGGGTGGGGGGGGTCTCTGCTTTGCACTTCATAGTCTTCTTGATGCTGAAAAAAAAAAATCCAGAAATATCATACTTGCATCACAAAACTAGTGAAAGAGTAAATCACATCCAAAGCAAAACATCTTTAGTATTTGTGGTTAGGAGAATCTATCAAATGGTGAGAAGTGGAGATTTGGCTAATTCTGTTACAGATCTTTGGACCTGTAGCACAAATGACTTGAGCAAGTGCAGACTAACTTAGAGGCGCCATCCAGAGACAGGAAAATGTGATCGTGTTTAGAGTGATGTCCGGTCATCACTTGCTTTGTCACAAGCTCTGATTTTAAGAGAATCTTTCAAGTAGAGGTTTCTTCACAGATGTGCTAGAAGCTGCAGGACCTGACAGCCACCTGATGTTTCTTTGACTATTTTAAAATAATGTCAGCTTTCCCAGCGTGAGCAACATCTATCTTACCATTACGTTGGCTACAAAATGTTATATGTAGATCGTCACGTTCCTTTAGGAAAAAAAATAGTAGTTTTTGGAAAGTCCCTCTTTAAAGTGCTTTTTCTTTTGTCTTTTAAGCTCATGTGAACACTAAAACTATTTTACACTAATATTGAACCCATTTCAGGTTTCATCTTCAAACTGCAGACGCTCCAACGGGAAGTGTTCCAGGCGTTATCATCTGGGCTCGAGCTAATCACCGGGGCCTGGACACCCCAGGGGCTGCCCGACAAAAAAAAAAAATCAATTTCTTTAATTACTTAAACGAATAGTTCCTTCGCATGGTTCAAAAATGAGAGGACACGCAGCTGTAGAGTGAAAGCCTCCCTCCCTCTACCTAGTGCCGCAGGTAACGGCTGCGAGTAGCTTGTGCTCTCCTCCACGGTTTCTCTCTTCAGGCAGACGCTGTTCTTAGTTCCTTTGCCCCCTTTCTGCCTTTCCTTCTTACCTTACCTTACAGTAAGGAAACAAACTGTTCACATTGTTGCAGACCTGCAGATAGCAGCCCCTGAAGAGCTTCCTTATCCCTTTCCATAGTATCCATTATATGAGAGGGGCCATAACTGATCTCATCTGCTCCCCCCGGATGGACACTTAGGTTATTTCCAGTCTTGTTTCCTCTCAAACGGTGCTTTAATGAACAGCCCTGCGGTTATGTGTATGTCTATGGAACAGATTCCTAAAAAGGAATTAATGGTTAAAAGGAATATGCATTGTAATTTTGATCGTATCATCAAATTGTCCTTCAAGGGCTTGTATGTTGGTGGATTCTTAAAGCTTGAAAAGCAGCACACTCAGATCCATCGTAGACATCACTGGATATTTTGTCTCTGTTACTTATTAATTTTGTCTAGTTGATGGACACTCGGGTAATTCTTTAGCTTGTGATTCTCCATGATTCTGTATTTCTCAGTCACTTGGGATTTAGCTATAATTTTATCGTGTGTGTGTTTTTTCCCTTTAAGACTTTTTTTTAGAGCAGTTTCAGGTTCACAGCCACATTGAGGAGAGGGTACAAAGATTTCCCATATACGCCCTGCCCCCACACGCACGGCACCCCCCTTAGCGCGTGTTTGTTACAGTCGATAAACCTACTCGGACGCTCATACTCACTTTACTCAAGGGTTCACTCTTGGTGTTGTGCATTCTTTTTTTTTTTATTTTTTATTTTTTTTAACTTGTATTAATTTTTTTTAACGTTTATTTATTTTTGAGAGTGTGACTAGGGGAAGGGCAGAGAGAGAAGGAGACATGGAATCTGAGCTGTCAGCACAGCCCACGCTGGGCTTGAACCTGTGAATCGGGGGATCATGACCTGAGCCAAAGTTGGATGCTTAATTGACATGTTTCCATCGTTATAATATCATACAGAGTATTTTCACTGCCCTAAACCGCCCCCATCCCCTGCCGGCTCCACGTGTTCACCGCCCCCCCCCCCCCAACTACTGACCTTTTTATTGTCTCCATAGTTTTGCCTTTTCCAGAATGACCTACAGTTGGAACCATGTAGTATGTTGCCTTTTCAGATTGGCTCCTTCTACTTAGTAATACACATTTAAGGTTCCTCTGTGTCTTGTCTTGTGGTGCTGAATGATATTCATTTGTCTGGATGTTGGTGTACTTTTTGGACTTCGTGTATTCATTTCCTGTTACGGGCTCTCCTAGGCCCACACACTTTTATATCCTGTACGCTGACACCTCTCAAGTCCAGACAGCGGTCTTTCCCCCTTTCTCCTGTCTTGGTGTTGCTGCCTGCCAGCTATATCTCCCAGCATTTGGGCCAGAGGACTGGTCTCCGATGTCCCTTGCTTGTTACTCACGCTGTAGCCAGATAGTCTGAGGCAGCTTGGCACCTGCAGTCTAGGCTTGCTTCTGCAGACGTTGGATGCTAGCACAGCACCCTATATTCCTCCTCTTCCAGGACTTTTCTTTTTTTCTCTTTTTTAGAAACAGCGTGAGTTGGGGAGAGGGGCGGGGGGTGGGGGTAGAAAGGGGGGGGGAGGGAGGGAGGGAGAGAGAGAGGGAGAGAGGGAGAATATCTTAAGCAGGCTCCATGCTCAGCACGGAGCCTGACGCGGGGCTCGATCCCATGCCCCTGTGATCATGACCTGAGCTGAAATTGAGTCAGACATTCACACGAGCCACCCAGGCGGCTCCCCCCCTCCCCCAGATTATTAATTGAGTTGCAGAGCGGATAGGCAGCTGGCTAAGCCCCCCTGCCCCCCTGGCTCTGGGTGCTCCTCAGCCGTGGTGGTGGAGAACAGTGAACCTCTTTCTGCTCCCTCTGCTCCAGACCATCTGGTTACAGTTGAGAATCTGCTGAGTGAATTACGGTTGGTCCAGTGGTGGTTCGCTGCTGTGACAGCATCTTCTGTCCCGCCTTTGTCTTAGGAAGGCTTAAAATCTCTTCCCTTCAGGGGGTCAGCACGTAAACCACGTTTAGGAAACTTAAATTGTCCTAGCCCTCTGGGCACAGCACTTGGAGCTTGTAAGCTTGTAAAGCTCATCGAGCGAGGCCAGGAGGCCGGCTGCCATTCCAGGACTCTGGTGATTGAGGTCCAGCATGACAGGACTTTCAGTCAGGACTGTCTTGGGTTCTTTAAGGGGAAGGTAAACAGCAAACATTTGGTGAAACAAGATTTTTTTTTTTAATGTTTATTTTTGAAAGAGAGCGTGAGCGGGGGAGGAGCAGAGAGAGAGGGAGACACAGAATGGGAAGCAGGCTCCAGGCTCCGAGCTGTCAGCACAGAGCCCAACGCGGGGCTGAACTCAAGAACCGTGAGGTCAAGACCTGAGCCGAAGTTGGATGCTCAACCTACTGAGCTACCCAGGCTCCCTGAAACAAGATTTCTTGATACTTGAAGCAAAGTAACCATGAAATGCATTTGTGAATGAAAAAAGAAAATGCTCAGATATTAATGGTAAATTATGTACATCAGACTCTACCTTTCTTGGGTAGACTTACTCTTGAAAAAGTATATGAATAAAGCAGGTATGTCCCCTCTGATTTACACCGTAGTTTGTAAGGTGCTGTAGTTTTATTTCCGTTAGTTTTATCTACTACTGTACCCTGGTTTCCCTCCCCTTGCTTCAGATGGTATAGTTCATGGTATTTAAATATTTAAAAGTACTTCCTGGGTAGGTTTCCATGTAAAAGAGTCTCCCTGGGCGGATCCTTCGGTAACATGAATATTTGTCCCATAAATTAGCTATAAATTTGGGTTTAATAAATTAAATTGTATTGTAACTCCTAACATGAGACTTACTTATACTAGAGAATAGAATTTGGGTTTTATTTTTTGTCCTATGCTCTGCTCTGTCTGATGAGCGATTATTATTTTTTTATCGTTTATTTATTTTTGAGAGACACAGAGTATGAGCAAGAGAGGGGCAGAGAGAGAGGGAGACACACAATCCGAAGCAGGCTCCAGGCTCTGAGCCGTCAGCACAGAGCTCAATGCCAGGCTTCAACTCACAAACTGTGAGATCATGACCTGAGCCAAGGTCAGTTGCTAAACCGACTGAGCTACCCAGGTGTCCCTGATGAGCAATTATTTAAATGCACATTACTGGTGGATCGTCCCCAGAAAGACATTCTTCATTAGAGCCTTCTAGTGGGTCCCTCCCTCCTGCATCACTGCACACACCTGCAGAGGGACTCCTGCCATGCTGGAGTTGAAACTCAACCGCAAGCAGAGTGGCTAGCTTGTTCTGTCTGCTCAGCTCCCTGCTTCCACCCCTCCCCATTTCCAGTGTCCCTGTTTCAACGTCTTCTCCTTCTAAAGATCTGCTCAGAGTTGGCCTCTCGTTTGAAGACTTTCTTGCTTCCGTTCATTCCCTTACTCCACTTGCTTGTAATATCCGATATTTGTGTGTTAACAGTTTGCCTTTGTAACTTGGTGTCCATGGCCTGTCTCCCTCAGTTACATTATAATCCTTGGGGGGCTGACTTTTATTCGAGTCTCAAATAAGCCCCGTTAGCCCTGAATGGAGCGAAGTCTCGAGAGCGAGGACACAGCCGCACCATAGGGAGGCCGGGAGGAGGCAGATTCCCCAGCCAAGTCTGCTCTGGCTCATGAGCAGATAGTGATTCCGAGGAGGGGAAGCACTTTTTTGTTCAATACAAGATCACTGTTGAGAATGAAGTAAAAACCTCATTATTCTGTGCTAATTAGTGGGTGGTGTATCTGCATGAAAAGCTTGAATCACTGAAGATTTTAGAAGGAATTTACTTTAATTATTTCCTAATAGTCATTGTACCAAAAAAAAAAAAAAAAAGTCTTTCGGGAATGTCTTTAAATGCCTAGATAAAAATTATTTGTAATGGTCTAAATGCTAATAAAACGGTGTTCTTTCTTTTTCCTTTAAAAATGTTTTAATTCTGCGTCGTTGAAGAGTTGTCCCATTATCCACGCAATCCCATGAATTTTCAAAGCAGAGTAAGCTTTAATTCTCCTAGAATTGTCACACATTGTTAGGGCTTTACCATAGAGAGGGGACTGTTGTTGAGCACGAACCCTGTGCCGGACATGGGGTGTCAGGTCCTTGATGTGCATGTGTCTTTTAGTCCTCACAGCGACCTCAGAAGATGGTGCCCTGACAGACAGTGACTAATATTGATGGGACCCTTATTGCCTGTCAGGCTAAGGGCTGTATCCACGTTGTACGATTTAATCCTTTCATCAATGATCCTAGAGGGAAGTGCCGTTTTCTTTTCCATTTTAGAGCTAAGGAAATAGTAAGGAGGTGTAGGAGGAGGAAGTGACAGATATGGGCCTGAATCAAGACCTCGAGGTACTTTTCTCACCACACCGGCTGTGGCTCCTGCGTCGCGAGTGTCTGACTAATGTATTAATGACTGTGCCACGGGGGTCTCGAATGGTCTCCAGATCATCTAAGAATTAGAACCCTGTGAAAGTGTTTACCCTTCTGTCATTGCCTCCTCTTTAGATATGAGCCTTTTCAGAATGCCTTGCCCGTTTGGATTAATTTTTGTATCCAGTTTTGTCTCGGGAATTAAAAATTCTTTTTGTAAAAGTTTCCAGGGCTGATGTATAAAAGTGCTGAGCGTTCTTAAGATTTAAGAGAAACATTTGAATAGTTCTAGTACGAGTAATGCCGAAAGAGACGTAAAGAAATTACGGAAAGAAAAACAAAAGCAGACCTTTTTCACTGAGAGTAAGGGCTGCAGAGAGCCGTGGGCGTGGGTGGGGAAGGCAGGGTATCTGTGGGAGGGGAGTTTCATGCTTGAGAGTAGAGAAACATGAACATGAAACAGCGTCTAAACTCTCACTCTTAGGTTTTTCCTCAAGCTAACATCTCTTATTCTGTGTTAATGCCGTTTAATCTTTACATCAGCCATGGGATGGAGGGCCATGGATGCCGAGGGGGAGCTGGAGGGAGAAGTAACCTGATTGGTCCCCTGCAGGATGAGGCTGCGGGAAGGGGAAGCAGGGCGGGGGAGAATTCATTATTGAATTTTGTTCTCTTTGTTTCTCTTTTATGAAAGTAGTCATAAATGTTAAGATGACTATTTTATATCTTTGGCTACACAAGGCAAGTGTTAAAATTGATACTGTGTATCCTGTAACTTGGGCACTCTTCTATGTAATTCACTCATTCCCTCAGCGTGAAGGGGTTTGTAGAGAGGCCGATTCACAGAAGCATTTTATGCAAGGCACTGAGTAGACACGATCCCTCGGTCATGGTCCTTAAAGCCTTGTGAATTTTAACTGGGAGTTGATAGTATGCTTTTAAGACTCAGTCATGTCTGCCGACTATAGAAGAGTTACTACCTCTGGCCAGTACAAGATTTGATCAACTCGATTGTGTACATTCGAAAGAAAAATCAGTTCTGCCAGTCGGAGAATTTGGGGCCCCGATTGCCATTGAAGGGAAAAAAATAAGGTGTTCCGACAGAAAGAGGAGAGTTCGAAAACCTGAGGAAGGATGTGTTTTGTGGATGATTGGCTCAGCTGCATCAGACTCTTCAAACAAAACTGTTTTCAGATGTTACAGGCTGGATGGATGGATTCAGCTACTTACCTGGTATTTGATTTGTAAAATGAAGAGCTTTTTTTCAGGGTACCTGATAGTAGTTCTTTACTTGTTTAAGATGAAATACTGACTTCTGATAATGGTGGATAAGAATGGATCTTAGAACATGTGTAGGATGCCTTGTCTTTCAGTGTTGAGAGGGGCTTGTTTCCTGGAGCAGGGTTTCTCTGAGCAGTCTAGAAGTGAAACATCCCTTGCGACCATGCTGGATGAAGACCTTCCATGCTGTGGATGTCCTAACTTTGTAGGAGTGTGACAGAGACCGGGAAGCCTATAGCTACCTTTTTCTCACATCAGCTTAATGAAAGGGACGGACCCTAGGGTGGCATCCGAAGAGCCCCAAGAGAGAAAATTCCGGTTGGCTATAGAGGCATGACAGGCGGGGTTTGCCGTGTGACAGAGAAGTCTCCTGCGAGAGGTGAGCCCCTAGAAAGCATGGTCCCATAAGTCTCATTCAGCCTCAGCTCTGTTCTCTCCTGGGTCCCCCGGTAACTTGGTAGAGAGAAGGGAACTTACCTGGGACTGGAAGTTATAACACTCAATCTTGAATTTTAGGAACTTCCGGTGATTCAGATTGGTATTGCCCAACCATTGTGTTGGGACACTGTGGTGTGTAGAAAGCATAACTGTGTATGTTGCAATATCCTGGCTTTCCTTCTTCACTCTCCGTTGTCAATTTTTTGAACTGGAGAATAGGGAACACGGTGACAGTAATGGTGAGAAGGGTGGTATTGTGAGTACGGATGGCCCTCCGCAAGCCGTCTTTATTTTATAGACTGTTGTCTATTTGGGTGTATACACGTTCATAAGTGTTGGGACTGGTAGGTGAGGACGTGAGTAGAGTTAGTCAATTCTTTGTACAGCTGAATGGCTGGGAGAGGCGTTTGGGCTGAAATAAGATGAGAAAAGTGGTCAAGGTGGACAAAATGTGTCAAACCAGTACAAACCAAAAGTGAGCCCAAGACATGCTGCCTTGTGACACTTGTCAAAGTTGCGTGTGCATTTGGAGTAGAGGTATGGTAAACCATTAAAAAAAACAACAACCCCAAACTGGTAAACTTGAGAGTGACAGGATGGTGGGTGATTCCTTAAAGGTGAGATATTTAAAAGTTTTTGTGCAATATGGAATACGAAAACCAGCATGTGCCCTGTTCCAGCTTTCTTCGTGTAACCCTGGGATGTCGGCCCTGTTTCACACTCGAGGGAAGTGAGATGCACACGTGGAGCAGCTTGCTCAGGGACATGGGGCTGGTCGATTCAGCCAGGATTTGGACACGGGTGTTCCTTTTCCTTCCTCGTTGCCCATTCTCACACCGGAGTGGGGACCCTCGCTCTGACACTGCCGTGTTTATGCGTTCAGGTTTGTCTGCTCTGGTCCTGGCCTCGCTGCCCTCTCCTAGGAAAAGTGCTTCCAGACGCTTGGAAGAGCCAGTCAGGGAGCTTCCGCAGGTTGTTCGAAACTTTAGATATTAAATATTTGGAGTTCATTTCCTTCTAAGGATTTACAGTGTTTGACACCGTCTCTTAATCCCCTCCCTGGGAAATAGAAAGGAAACTCGATCTCTGTCATCATGGTTCCTACTTGCTGGTTTAGATGTAGTTTCATTTTCATGTTCATACGTTGAGAAGCATTGCATTAAAACACACACACACACACACACACACACACACACACACACACACACACTGGTTTGTTGGTTTCTTGGGTTTTTTTATTTGTTTTTTAAGAATGTGGAGTACGGGCGCCTTCCTTGCTCAGTTGGTAGCGACTGTGACTCTTGATCTTGGGGTTGTGACTTGGAGCCCCACGTTGGGTCTACATAGAGATTACTTAAAAATAAAATCTTAAAAGAATACGGAATAAAAACGTGTGCGTGTGGCTAGAGTCTGGAAGGCAACAAAACTTGAGTTACCTTGGAGAGTTGTTTTCTTTTTCCTTGATTTCATGTGTTTTTTTAAAAAAATTTTATTTAATGTGTTCTTTGTATCTGGAGACCTTAGTGAATCTCCAAATTCAGGACAACATAATGCCATAAGAGCTATGGAATGGAACCCACCAAACCACATCGAGATGCAAAAAGCCCTGATCAGTGATTGTGTCTCAGCTGTCTGTTGTATCCAGGAGTCAGCTCCTGTGTCTCTTCCTAATTACATGTCCTGTAATCTGGAGGAAGCAACCCCAAATTGAGGGACGTTCTACAAAACCAACTGGCCTGTCCTCTTCAAAAATGTCAGAGTTATGAAAGAACAAGCCTAAGGGACCTTCCCAGACGAAAAGACAAAGACGTGACAGCGAGGTGCACTGGGGCCCGGAATTGGGCTTTAGACCAGGAGAGGGAATGTGATGAAGGGTGTTCATGAGACAACTGGTCACATTTGAGTAAGGGCAGTCAGTACATTAAGTATTGGGTCAGAGTTAAATTTACTAAATTTCATAAATGTGCTGTGTTTTTGTAAAATGGTGTTCTTAGGAGATGCGTGGTCAAACACTTGGGAAGAAGGGCTCATACTGTCTGCAACTTGCTCTCACACGTTCTACAAAAACTCTGTGTGTGTGTGTACAGTTGCAAGTAATTTCCAATTCCTTCTAGTTGGGTAGGATGAGTTTGATATGTATTAGAGGTGGTCTGTACATAACACGTATGTACAGAGAACTTTGGAAGCTGAAAAGAGGGACGGGTCCGCTCTGCAGGGGCAGCCTGAAGAAAGTCTTCAGAGTCACTGTGTTGAACCTGAGTGAGAGGGAGGGGTGTTGTGCCCAAGAGAGAGAGCATCCAGAAGAAGGATTTCTGCGTATGACAGCCCACCGTGTTGTGGCTGGAAGGTAGGGCACATCAGAAGGTGCCAGGGGTTGCTCAGGGGCCACTCCTGATGGCCTGGTATGCCTTATGAAGGAGTGTGAACTTCATCCATAGACATGATGGCGATACCAAGATGCCTTCGGCTACACGTTTCATTAAACTTCAGCTAGAATGGCTTAAATGATAGGAAGTGTATTTTCTCACATCACAGGAAATCTGAAGGCAGGGAGGGTCCAGAGTTGGATAATTCAGCTTAGAGATGGCTTCATGAACCCAGTGTCTAGTTTTGCTGTAGCCCGTCCTTACTTAGTGTGTGAGTGGTGTCTCCTCTCCTGGCTGGGGAGGGAAAGGGAGATTTCTTCCTGAGCATGCCTTACTGTAAGGAAGGAGAACCTTGTCCAGAACAGTCTTGGCCAACTTGCCTTCAATTCTCTTTGCTGGGATTGCATCCCTGCAAGAAGGTACTTGTGGTGGGTGGCTCTTGAGTCACTCTTGCTCCTGCAGCTGGGACGGTGTTGCCCTTCCTTAGAGGAACCTTGGAGCGGTCACGCGAGGGGCTTGCTGGGTCAGCAGTCTATCGGTCCTGCCGCCGTGGAGAAGACCCTTCAGTTTTTCAGAGTGAGGAGTGGGAGCGGGAGTGGCTGTATTTAAACAACGGAAACAGACGCATGCACTCATCACCCCACCACTTTGACCAGTACCACTCTTTATTTTTGGCCCGTTGCTGTCCAGCCACTGCCCACGTGCACGTACTTGAGTTCTAATCTTACTTGATGTGCCATTTTACATACGATGTCATTTGCATGTTTTTGCATAACATGCATATTTTCCTACCTTTTTAGCTCGACATTATTTTAAGAGATAAGTAACGTTTTGTAATATTATACAGTAATTTATTAAACCTTCTGTTATTGTGGAACAGTAATAACGGCTAATACGATGGAACACTTAGCCCCACAGGCACTGTTGGTTGGAATGCTTTACGTTTATTAATTCACGTAGTCCCCACGAAACCTGTGAGATCTGGTGGCCATTATCACTGCCCCTCTCCCCCCCACCCCGTTTCCAGACAGAGGAAACCAAGGTGTAGAAAGTCGAGGGAGCTCAGAGCTAGTACATGAGGGACTAGAAGCAGAGCTGGGCTCACAGGCAGTCGGGTCCTCGGTCTACCCATTGGGCTGGGCCGCCTCCGGACCTTGTCTGTACCATGTCGATGCCACACACGCGGCCACTTGTGTTGTTTCCTACACATCTTGTCCTTTGTGCACGTGGCCAGGTGGCTTCGGGGTGAAGGAGGTGTGGTCGGTGAGGGACTGAGGGACGGAGATGACACAGAGGCCACACGAGAGAGAAATGGTACTTTGAGAGGGACTGGGAAATCCTGTGTGCTCATGCTTGGAGGTCTCCGTGCTGCCCGTAACCCCTCTCACGTCAGACAAGTAGTTGTCAGGTTGTTTTCTTTTCCTTTTAACTGTTCTTAGTTCCTTTACATGTCTTTAATTTCTGTAGCTTCAACACTGTGAGAACTCTCATATTCTGTTTAGGCTCGGGTTTTTTTTTTTTTTTTTGTTTGTTTTTCTTTAATAATTTACCGTTTAACTCTGTGATCACTTAAGGTTAGAGTTTAATTTCCCCAAATTGCTTTTCATCTCACCTGATGCCCATTTATCAGGGCACACATACATTCTCCAGAGCATTTTAACATAATTTGGTGAAGGTTTAATTGATTAATTTCCTCTAATTCCATTAATTTCCTTTAATTTGTATATCTACGTTTCTCCTCACACCACATGATTTGATTATTGTTTTAGAATATATGATAAAATCTGTAGGGCCGACCCTCCTCTCATCTCTGTTTAACTTCTCCTCCTTTGGCGTTTGAAGATTAGCCTTCCCTGTTTTATTTTCCCAAGTGAAGTTTCCAGTCATTTTAACGTTACTCTTAAGACGTGCCAGTGTTCTCGGGCGGTGCTCCTTTGGGTTAAGGTCATAGTGACATAATGACATTTGGAAAGCTCTTACGGTTGCTTAGTTTCTCATTTCCATTTCTGTTTAATTTCTAGATTTTGGATCATTGTTTGACTTGGAAAATGATCTTCCTGATGAGCTGATCCCCAATGGAGGAGAATTAGGCCTTATAAACAGTGGGAACCTTGTTCCAGATGCTGCTTCCAAACATAAACAACTGTCGGAGCTTCTGCGCGGAGGCAGCGGCTCTAGTATCAACCCAGGAATAGGAAATGTTAGCGCCAGCAGCCCCGTGCAGCAAGGCCTCGGTGGGCAGGCTCAAGGGCAGCCGAACAGTGCAAACATGGCCAGCCTGGGTGCCATGGGCAAGAGCCCTCTGAACCAGGGAGATTCTTCAGCCCCCAGCCTGCCCAAACAGGCAGCCAGCACCTCTGGGCCCACTCCCCCTGCTTCCCAAGCACTGAATCCGCAAGCACAAAAGCAAGTGGGGCTGGTGACCAGCAGCCCTGCCACGTCGCAGACGGGACCTGGGATCTGCATGAATGCTAACTTTAACCAGACCCACCCTGCCCTCCTCAATAGTAACTCTGGCCATAGTTTAATGAACCAGGCCCAGCAAGGACAGGCGCAAGTCATGAATGGCTCTCTTGGGGCGGCCGGCAGAGGAAGGGGAGCTGGGATGCCGTACCCCGCGCCCGCCATGCAGGGGGCCTCGAGCAGCGTGTTGGCCGAGACGTTGACGCAGGTCTCGCCGCAAATGGCCAGTCACGCGGGACTGAACACGGCGCAGGCAGGAGGCATGACCAAGGTAAGTGAGCTGAAGTGCTCTGAATGCTTCCTACTCCTGGGGGCGGGAGCTTCTCCTTCCTAGCAGGTAACGCGGTAACGGGGGTGGGGGCTGGTGGAATGCGGCATGTTCCTGCCTCCTTCAGTCTTTCCCTCTGCACCTCAGATTTGGAGGAGGGAGAGTTGGTACCTGGAACCCAGAGAGAAAGATCTCTGCCCCTGTCCTTAAAGTGGGAATTCTTGGGGCGCCTGGGTGGCTCAGTCGGTTGAACGTCCGACTCTTGATTTCGGCTCAGGTCGTGGTCCCAGGGTCGTGGGATCGAGCCCTGTGTCGGGCTCTGCATTTAGTGTGGGGCCTGCTTGTGATTCTGTCTTTACCTCTTCCCCCTCCCCCACTCGTGCACGCTCTCTCTCTAAAATGCAGTACAGTAAGGTGGGAATTGTTAAAGAAGCCCGCAGTAGAGTAACCTGCACGCGAGGCAGTTGAGAACGTTGGGAAGGTATCTGGACTAATTGCCAGTTTTCAGCCCCTGAGGAAGATGTGTGCACATAGGACCGCATGGTTGAAAGAGGCACCTTCTGCTGGGAATCAGCTTTGTGTCGCATCCCTGACTCTCGTGGAGGCTGCTCTATCCCGCTTTTACCCAGCTGACGGAGTTGTCGCCCGGTAGACCCTTTCCTTTTGACATTCGCCCGGCCGGCCAAGTGTCTCTTGTCCCAGTCCCCATTTTACCAGCAAAGAAGCTGCATTCCGGGCTGCTCAGCTGCCTGCCGTGAGGAGGCGGCGGAGCCTGGGCAGCTTGGGCCTTCGGGTCACAGGAGAGACTTGGGAGCTGTGGTCCCCAGAGTGGGGTCCGTGGGCCGGCAGGGGCAGCGTCTGCAAGGAGCTTGTTAGAAGCGCAGAGCTCCCGACTCGGAACGTAGGGTGGGGCCCGGCGCCCTGCGCTCTCCGGGGGGCCTGTGCAGGCTGGGCTCTGGCTTGTAGCCACCGGCCTGCAGTGGGCAGCGGGCATGCAGAGTGGCGGCTGAACTCGGAGAGCAGGGAGGGGAGAAGCTGGGGAGATGGGAGACGGGACAGGAAGGGGGCAGGCTGATTCTCAGTGAGGGAGCAGGCCCCGCAGAGGCTCCCAGACGAAGGCTACTCAGCGGCGGCCACTGGAGCACCTGTTTCAGGCAGCATTTGGAACAGCAAATTCTAGAACAGTAGAATCGTTTGGCTGTTGCTTGGATTTGAGCCGTCCAAATAAAGGAAAAGGAGAAGTAAGAGTAGCACGCAGTCTCCCCACAAGGCTCATGGGGGCATTGGGAGAGGCACGGGAAACCCGAGGACTGTCTTAGGTAAGGAGACCATTTTTTTTTTAACTTGGGAAATAAAAATGAGATAGAGTTGACCATTGAACAACACAGGTTTGAACTATGTGAGTCTGTTTATACGTGGGTGGTTTTTTTTTCCATAAGCACAGTACTGTAAATGCATTTTCCTTATGATTTTGTTATAACATTTTCTTTTCTCTAGCTGGCTTTATTGTAAGAAAACAGTATATAATACATATATGTAACATACAAAATAAGTGTTAAACTACTGTTTATGTTATTGGCAAGGCTTCCGATCAGTAGTAGGCTATTAGTGGTTAAGTTTTCAGGAAATCCAAAGTTCTATGCCAATTTTCAACTGGGTGGGGGTCAGAGCCTCAGACCCCTGCATTGTTCAGCAGTCACCTATAATTCCAGACATTAAAATTGCATTTCTCTCTCTTGGAATGTTGTTAAAGGGGAATGTGAAGTTCACTTTTACTTGTCCCTGGCATTTGCAGAGGACACCTGCATTCTAGAGGTCGGTTGAGAAGAGATTTCTGTGGGTTAGGGCTCATGGTCCGCTTGATGTTTGCTCTGTCCCAGTTCACTCATCACTCCATGCTGCACCATGGACTTAGAAAACAGTTACTTTTTTTTTTTTTTTTTTTTTTTTGAGAATGCAGAGGGTTTAATGCATGGGTTCTCAAACTTTTTGGTCGTAGAAGTCTTGGATAATCTTAACCACTGTTGAGAGATTTCTTTCAAATGTGCACTATATCTGTCAATATTCGCCACATTAAATACTGGAACAGAATTTTGAATACCAACCACACGTTCCATTAGCCATTAAGCACAGTGGTATCACATGGTATCCCAGAGCTTCTGGAAAATGCCTCTATGTTTCTGTGAGAGAATGAGATTTAAAAAAGGCAATAATGTCTTCGTACTTTATGAAGTAGTTTTGACGTCAAGACCCCCTCCCCCACAGAAGGCCTCTGGGCTCTTTGATCATACTCGGCGAGCCGCTGATCATGCTTATTCCTAAAAGTTGGGCTTGATATACCAACACGCGCCGTTCTCATGTGAAAATACATGGATGATTTCTTCACGTCTTCGAGGTCTCCTGGATAAGTCAGATTTCCAGTGGTCTCGTGTGTCATAATTTGTTTTTATAGGGTTTTTTTTTTCTCGTAAAATCTGGACAACTTAACATTCAGTTGATACGGCTCTTAAGAATCTGTTATCTCTGGGATCCTTACAGTTCATTTGTTGAAGAATCCGGTGGTTTCGTTTATTCGTTCTGGTAGGTTTCCTGTAGTCTGGGCTTGGTCGGTCCATCTCTGTCATCCTATGCTCCTCTGGCTGCCCCGAGTTTTCATTCCTTTGTGCAGAGTGATCTTTCAGACAGCCCTTCTCGAGTGTTCACAGTGTGGAGAGGAAGCCGCATTGGTGTTGTGGAGACTGCCCCCTCTGTGCCCTGCAGGAACAGCCTCCCAAAGAGGCTGACAGCAAAGGAAGGACTGGGACTGGTGTTTTTTGGAAGGTTGTCATGGCCTTTGGGTGGAAACAAAAGAATAGTGATGGACAAATAGGAAGAGCAAGAGACGAGCGCGTTTTAAGCCAAATAGGACTTAACAAAAAATTTTTACATGTTTTTA
Organism: Panthera tigris; assembly: GCF_018350195.1. Taxonomy (NCBI): domain Eukaryota; kingdom Metazoa; phylum Chordata; class Mammalia; order Carnivora; family Felidae; genus Panthera; species Panthera tigris. The sequence continues at coordinate 38,173,652 of NC_056675.1, forward strand.
TTATTTTTGAGAGAGAGAGACCAAGTGCGTGGTGGAAGGAGGGACAGAGAGAGAGGGAGACACAGGCTCCAGGCCGGTGGGACTGGAACCCATGAACCACAAGATCATGACCTGAGCCGAAGTTGGGATGCTTAACCAACTGAGCCACCCAGGCGCCCCCCCCCCCCCAAATAAGATTTTAAAATGCACACGGGGAAAAAGAAATTTTTTAAAAAATAGTGTTGTTTTAAAAATGATCATTACAGGGGCACCTGGGTGGCTCAGTTGGTTGAGCATCCGACTTCGGCTCGGGTCATGATCTCGTGGTTCTTGAGTTCAAGTCCCGTGTCGGGCCCTGTGCTGACAGCTCAGAGCCTGGAGCCTGCTTCAGATTCTGTGTCTCCCTGTCTCCCTGCCCCTCCCCCACTCATGGTCTGTCTCTCTCTGTCAAAAATAAATAAACATTAAAAAAATAATAAAAATAAAAAAATAAAAATGATCATTACAAAGGAAACACAAATTTCCTACGTGGCTCATTTGGTTAAGCATCTGACTTGGGCTCAGGTCATGATCTCAGAGTTCATGAGTTCAAGCCCACATTGGGCTCTGCGCTGTCAGCATGGAGCCCACTTGGGATCCTCTGTCTCCCTCTCTGCCCCTCCCCCATTCTCTCTCTCAAAAATAAACACTTAAAAATTTTTTTCCTATAAAATAATTCAAATAATAGAAGAGGTCAGCCTCGTTTCTTACAGTCACTTCTATACAGTTATGTTTAGCACATACTGTTTGTTCATTAGAAATGGAACCAAGCTACATAAGCACTTTGCTGTTTTACGTAACAGTACATACCCTGCTTACCTTTCCTTGTCAGCGCGCACAGATTTTTCGTTTTCCTACTGATAGCAAAGTATTCCATTATTTGATGCACCGTAATTTATTGATCTACTCCTCGCATGGTGAACATTTGGATTGTGGTTTTTCATTAGTATAAACACAGCTGCAATGAACGTATCTTTGTGTAGGTATATCTGCATACATTGTGGGATAGATTCGAAAAGTGAGGTTACTGGGTCAAAGGCTGTATTAAAAATTTCATTTCTAGAAAGTAATCAGGTATGTGGTTTAACAACAAACCACCAAAAAAGAAAAAAAAAAGGCTAGTGCTAGAGTAAGAACTGAAAAGTTGATCTCCCTTAAATTTTGACCTTTGGTTCTCCCAAAGTTTCTCACCAAAGACAACTATTTCTTAACTATCCTGTTGGGTATGATTTGTGCAGAGAGAGGCGTGTGTGTGTGTGTGTGTGTGTGTGTGTGTGTGTGTGTAGATATCTCCCCTAAACATAAAGACTAGTATAGTACAGCAGTGCCTGAGTGGCTCAGTTGGTTGAGCATCTGACTCTTGACTTTGGCTCAGGTCATGATCTCCCGGGTCGTGGGATCGAGCCCCTGCATCATAGCACAGAGCCTGCTTGGGATTCTCTGTCTACTCTCTCTCTGCCCCTCCCCTGCTCAAGCTCTCCTGCCCCCTGCCTCAAATAAATAACATTAAAAAAAAAAAAAAAGAGTAATATAGTATAACATCTCTCTCTCCCTCCCTATATGTATGTATGTATGTATGTATGTATGTATGTATGTATGTGTGTGTGTATAAATACATGTACCTATTTCCTGCCACTTAATAATGGAAGTTGTAAGTTCCATGTTGGATCGAGCTCACTGGGTACGGTATTAACCCTGATTTGGAGGGATGCCTGAATGGCTCAGTTGGTTAAGTGTCTCACTTTGGCTCAGGTCATGATCTTGCAGTTTGTGGGTTCAAGTCCCACGTTGGGCTCTGCACTGACACTCAGCCGGAGCTTGCTTCAGATTCTGTTTCCCTCTTGCTCTCTGCCCCGCCCCCTCCTCTTCCTCTTCTTCCTCCTCTTTTTCTCCTCCTCCTCCTCCTCCTCCTCCTCCTCCTCCTCCTCCTTCTTCTTCTTCTCTCTCTCTCTCTCTCTCTCTCTCTCTCTCTCTCAAGTAAATAAACATTAAAAATAATAATAAAAATTTTAAAAAGTCCCTGATTCAGGTATATCTTAATTTATTTGACTAATGCCCTAATGGCTGTGCGTTTAGGTTGTTTACAGTGTTTTGCTGATAATAACAATTTTGATTTATACATACATCTTTGTACAGCTGAGGGTATCTGCCAGATAAATCCTTAGTAGTGAAACTTCTTGATTAAAGGATACTTACTTTGTTTTTTAACTTTATTTATTTTGAGAGAGTGAGAGAGGGGGAGGGGCAGAGAGAGAGGGAGAGAGAATTCCGAGCAGGCTCCATGCCACCAGCATTGAGCTCAACACAGGGCTTGTTCTCATGAACCGCGAGATCATGAACTGAGCAGAAATCAAGAGTTGGATGCTTAACTGACTGAGCCACCTAGGCGCCCCAGGATACATTTTTAATAAGCATATTATCAGATACGCTCCATAAACATTGTACACATTATGCCCTCACTAAAAGCAGATGAGTCTGTCCCCCGTATCCTCTCCAAAACTGACAGTAAACATCCTTTTACTGATTTGCCCTTCTCTTAGGCAGAAATGTCTTTTCCTGAGTTCCTGGGCATTTATATTGTGCCCATATTCTCTGTTAGTTTTTCTGTTGTGTTTCCTTTTTTTCTTGTTGGTTTATATTCTTAATATTCTTTGTATATTAAAAATTAAAACCTTTTAATAAATGTAAGTTTTTTCCTCTCTTCTATTTGCTGAAGTCTGTTTTACCAGACGTATGGGTACTTAGGTTTTACAGTTTGATAGTTCTATGTTTTTCACCAAATAAATGGATGTTACCGGTTTTTATGGAAACAGATTTATCCATTTTTTTCCTCTGTGGCTTTTGGGTTTTATATCACGTTTAGGAATGCTTTCCCTGTTACAAAATTATGAAATATTCTCCTGTATTCTTTTCCCTTAAATCTTGGATCTTTAACTCAGAATTGCTTTTGGCTTGAGTGAGATGTAGAGATCTAGCTGTATGTTTTTTCCCATTACAGTTGTCATCCCAGTGCCATTTACTTAGATATCGCTGGTCCAGCTTTCTTCCCAGTGATGTGATATACCATTTTTATTACTTTTTACTCATTTTCAAGTATACAGGGCTTGGGTCCCATTCTGGACTTTTGTTTGCTTGTTTCATTGATCTTTGCCTCTCCTGTGCCGGAAGCATAGCATCCTACCTGTATAATGAACTTTAATCCATGACGGAGGTGGTTGCTCTTCCTTCTTTTTTAAGCATCCAAAATTGGCTTTGCCATTCTTACACTCTTCTAGATGTGTCATTCTCAGCCCTGTGTGCACGTCAGAATTACATGGGGAGATTTGTAAAAATATGATGTCTGAACCCCGCTGCAGACCAGTTAAGTTAGATTCTCTGGGGTGAGGCATGAGCGTTGATTCGGTTTCCGGTTCTTCAGAGAGCAGTCAGGGTTGAGAAGTGCTGCTTCAGATCAACGCTGTTTTTCAAATTCCTAAAAACAAACAAGCAAAACTGTGGAATTTGATGGGGATTGTATTGAACTTTGTGAATCATTTAAGAAGGAATTTGACATGTTAAGTTTTAAGTTTTGTGGCTTCCTGAGTCCTCTTACCCTATCCATACTATAACTTGTATGGATAACAGGCTGCGTTTCATGCAGTCTTCCGTTGCTCAGAAGCATTGTATGGTTTTCTTTATATAGGTAATATGCCTTTTTTATTAAGTTTATTTCTGCACGGATTGATGGGTTTACTGTTGCTTTCGATGAGTTATTCTCTTTCATTACCTAACCGGCTACTGTTTTAGTACAGGAGAGATATTGATAGACACGTGTCGCTTTGGTAATCTGGCCACTTTGTGGAATTCTCTTATTTATTCTAATGCTTTTTCAGATGTTTCTCGTGGGTTTTCCCAGTGGACAGTCATCTTTTGCATTGTTGATACTTTCATCATCTTGCCAGTATTTCTACCAGTGTTTATGTCCTTAGACCTCTCTGTCTTGGATCTGATTAGAGGTGTGTCTAGTATTTTATTATTAAGTATAATGTGAGTTTTGGTTTGGAGTCATTTTAAATTGAAGTATAACTGAATCTTCATTTATTAGTTTTTGGATTTTATCAAATTCCTTTTTAACATCTGTGATGATTATCCTGTGATTTTTTTCTCTTCTGTTTTATGTATGTGACAGATGATCTCAGTAGGTTTCCTAACATCAAATTGAGCCATCTTTGTAATTGTGAAATTAAAAGCTGATATATTGCTAAATTTTATTTGCTAGTCTTTCATTTAGAATTTTTACTTCTCATTAATCACTAGTGACATTGATCCACGTTCTTTTTTGTGTTTTGTCAGGTTTTGATACCCATGTCCTGTTCACTTGGTCAAAGTGAATTTGGAAGCCTTTCACATGTCTTCTCTAAATGGTTTGGCATTTGAATAATCTGTTTCTTGAGGATTTGAGAGACTTCACCTGTACAGCTCTATAGGTCTAAAACTTTTTTTCCTGGGGCTGACCGAAGATCTTTGACAACACTCTTGCTATCTTCTATAGATCTGGACTTTTTAGACTGTTGGTCTCTTTGATCAATATATTTTTCTTTAAGAAAGGTCTAAATTTACTCAATTTTGAGAAGAACTCAAAATATTTACTTTTATTCTCATAAAAATATATAAAGTGGGTAGTATGTAGTATTTCCATGTCACACATTAAGAAATAGAGGAACACACGAGTGCCTGGGTGGCTCAGTTGGCCAAGTGTCCAACTCTTCCTGTCACCTTAGGTCTTGATCTCAGGGTTGCGAGTTCAAGCCCTGAACTGGGCTCTGCACTGGGCATGGAGCCTATTTAAAAAAAAAAAAAAAAAAAATCTTTGGGGTGCCTGGGTGGCTAAGTCAGTTGAGCATCTGACTATTGATTTCAGCTCAGGTCATGATCCTGGGGTCATGGGGTCGTGTCCTGCATCAGGCCCATGCTGAGTGTGGAGCCTGCTTGGGGTTCTCTTTATCTCTCTTCCTCTGCTCCTCCCCCACACTTACTCTCTCTAAAATAAAAGTAATAATAAAATTTTTTTACAAAGTGGAGGAGCACGGAGTGGAGAGAAGCAAGGAAAGTTGAATAGTTTAGCACAAGTCGTATAGTCAGTGAGTGGCATAGCCAGAACTAGGTCCCACAGTTTGGCTAAAGGTCTCTGTGTCACTAACCTGTGCCTCTGTTCCTGGGTCCGTTGTACAATTTGTATCTTAATAGAAATTCTTTCCATTTCAGGCTTTAATAATTTTAGACTTTCTTGATGTTTGTGATTATTCCCACTTTCTTATTCCCAATTTTGTGACTCTTCAAGAAAATATTCAAAATAGAAAATATAGGGGCGCCTGGGTGGCTCAGTAGGTTAAGTGTCTGACTTCAGCTCAGGTCGTGATCTGGCAGTCTCTGAGTTCGAGCCCCACTTCAGGCTCTGTGCTGACACCTCGGAGCTTGGAACCTGCCTCAGATTCTGTGTCTCCCCTCTCTCTCTGCCCTTCTGCTCTCACGTGTTTGTGTTCTCTCTCTCTCTCTCTCTCTCTCTCTTTCTCTTTCTCTTCCTCAAGAATAAACATTAAAAAAGAAGAAGAATATTTCTTAAAAGGTTTTGGTAGATTGGTAATTTCTCGTGAACTGGTCATTTGGTGAATGGCCTGATGCCGTTGAGACCCTCTGTGTGGTCGGCCTGTCAACTTGGCCATCAGAATAGATCCAGCACTTTCTACCTTTTAGGGTGTCTTTGTGCAGTAGCAGGTAACCCCTCGTCCCTCCTGGGCAGACTGACTTCAGTTCGGAAGGAGTGACCTTGAGGCTGGGGGAGGGAGTCGTGCGAGTGGCCAGTGGTCAGTCCCTTGCCTGTGTCCTCCCCTGCCCCCAGCTCGTCCATCATGTTTTCTTTCTTGATGTAACCATTTGTTTTCTGTTCTAAAATTAGGGGCACCTTGGGGCACCTGGGTGCCTCAGTCGGTCAAGCATCTGACTTCGGCTCAGGTCATGCTCAGAGCCTGAAGCCTGCTTCGGATTCTGTGTCTCCCTCTCTTTCTGCCCCTCCTGTGGTCATGCTTTGTCTTTGTCTCTCTCTCAAAAAATAAGTAAACATAAAAAAATTTTTTTTTTAATGGTAAACAGCTATTTCAACAACATGGCAATAATGTTAACATGATAGGACTTTAAAAAAATGAAACAGTTTCTCAACTTCAACAGTGGCAAAACCTGATATGTTATCTTTTTGGTAGCATGTTGTAGTTTTCCACTGAAAATAACCCAAATGCTTGTCTTTTAGAAGGAAAGCCAAAAAGATAAACACAAGTGGAAATTGGAAGCTGTGCATTGAAATTATTCTCCCGGCTACAGGTACCAAGAGTTGTTGCTCGGCACAGAGGTGGCAGAGGGAAGCCAGAAGCTGATAGAGGATGGTGTCATGATGTGTCTGGCCAAGAGTCCAGAATCTAATTCTAAGGTTGATAAAAATGTGCTTTGGTGACCCTAGAAATCCTATTAGTCCTTTCTTGGAAGTAACAGATCTGAAAGGGCCCAAAATAGTTTACATGGTAAACCATGTTTACAAGGGGTTAGGTGAGGGCTTTTTTTCCCCCTTAATTTTTTAAATTTAATGTTTATTTTGAGAGAAAGAGAGAGACAGAACAGGAGCAGGGCAGAGGCAGAGAGAGTGAGACAAAGAATCTGAAGTAGGCTCCAGGCTCTGAGCTGTCAGCATAGAGCCTGATGTGGGGCTCAAACTCATGAACTACGAGACCATGACCTGAGCCGAAGTCTGGCTTGCAACCGATTGAGCCACCCAGGTGCCCCGAGGGCTTAATTTTAAATAAGATTTTTGGAGTATAATTCTCTTTTGGAAAGTGGTCAGGAAACATAGAACTCGCTCTTGCCTGAAGCTCTCCCGAAGGGGTAAAGGCTTTGAGTGTATGAAGACCCCCACGGACCCAGGCAGCCAGCATTTTGGTCAAATGGGATGAAGCAGTGATTCTCAGGCTTGAGCCTCCAGAAGAATCAGTGGAGGCTCATTAACCCAGAATCTTAGGCCCATCCCCTGAGTTCCTGATTCATTGGGTTTGGGGTGGGGCCTAAGAATTTGCATTTTTTGCCGGGTCCCATGTAACCCTGGTTGTTCTGGTCAGGGACCACACTCGGAGCACCTGTGTGCTGAAGGAATAAATTAGCAGATTATGGTGAGTAAGGAATTAATACAGCCAACCTGGCTATTATAGGAATGAACGACTCACCCACCTTCTCTATTTTTTAATGATAATAGGACATTTCTTACCTTTAATACCGGGAGAAATAATACTGCACATTTGTCTGATGCTTTTCTTATTTTCATGTACTGTCATCTGATCCTTGAAATAATGCAAACAAGGGGATTTTAAGTAAATCCTTTTTTTTTTTTCCATGTTTATTTATTTTTGAGACAGAGAGAGCATGAACAGGGGAGGGTCAGAGAGAGAGGGAGACACAGAATCCGGAACAGGCTCCAGGCTCTGAGCGGTCAGCACAGAGCCCTACGCGGGGCTCAAACTCATGGACCGCGAGATCATGACCTGAGCCGAAGTCGGACGCTTAACCGACTGAGCCACCCAGGCGCCCCGTAAATCCTTTTTTTAAAAGACTGCCATGGAAATCAGTGGTCACTGTATGGGTTGAGGAGACTGGAAGCTTTGATTGGATGCATTGTGCCATGGGGTGCACACTGCTCCTGTAGGCAGAAGTTTTGGGGGGGGGGAATACAAAGCCAGCTCAGTAATCCTATCCATGGTCTTAATGGAAGGTGATCATAACTGTGCCTAACTTCCTATGATAATTACCCATGAATTTATTTCTTTTTAAAACTTTTTAGGGGCACCTGAGTGGCTCGGTTGAGCATCCAATTCTTGATTTCGGCTCAGGTCGTGATTTCATGGTTTGTGAGATTGAGCCCTGTGCACACCTGCTCAGGATTCATTCATATTCTCTCTCTCTCTCTCTCTCTCTCTCTCTCTCTCTCTCTCTCTCTCTCTCTCTCTCTCTGCCACTTGGTGCTCAGGCATGTGCGCACACTCTCTCTGTCTCAAAATAAACATTAAAAGCTTTTGAGTTAACAGATTGTGTATGTACATTAAATGGCTTGACCGCAGATAGTACTTGATCTGCTTCCTCTTTCTTCTTCCTGTTTTTCTTCTTTCTCCTCCTTTCCTTTATCTTCCTCTTTCTGGTAGTAGTAGCAGTAATTGGAGCAGTAGTCATTGTAGTGGTAGCAGCTGCCATCCCCCAAATACGGTCCGGCTGTGTGCTTAAGAGCAGAGCCCGGGCTCTGGAGAAAGTTGTCTCAGTTCAAATCCCAGCTCCAGTAATTATCAGCTGTGGGAAAATTATGTAATGACTCTGGGTCTTAGTTTTTTTGTGTTTTAAATGAGGACAATGATAGCACCTGCCTTTGAGAAGTGTGTAGATGAAAGAGGGGGTGATGATAGTATCTGTCTCGGAGAATTGTACTAATGGAATAATGCGGTGTATGTATAGTTCTTCGCACAGTGCCTGGATGCTGAAACACTTTCAGAGATTGACTCGTGGCTCACGCTGTCTTACAGAAAGGCTTTGAGATAACCACAGAACATTCGAAATGATAATCAGACTGCCTTTTTAATGTTTTCAGGTAATATTTTCCAGTAAATATAGTGTTTATTGTACAAAATTTTGAAAGTCTAGAGGAGAAAACATTGTCCATAATGCTATCACCTACTTCATAATTAGTGTTAACTTTTTGATGTCTTTCTTACCAGTCTTTTATCTATAATTATGTATCTCTTTTTTTAATTAAAAAAATTTTTTTAATGTTTATTTTTGAGAGAGAAAGAGAGACGGAGATAGAGCATGAACAGCAGAGGGGCAGAGAGAGAGGGAGACATAGAATCCGAAGCTGGCTCCAGGCGCCGAGCTGTCAGCACAGAGCCTGATGGCGGGGCTCGAACTTACGCACCGTGAGATCATGACCTGAGCCGAAGTCTGACGCTTAACCCATGGAGCCACCCAGGCTTCCCACATACCTCTTTTTTAAAGTCAGAGTTAGAGTCCTATTTCTTTTTTACAGTTAACTTTGTAACATTATTTTCTGTAAAACAAAGTGAATGAATGTTCTGCAAACAGCAACATTGAATCCTTTCATTAGATAAGTCTCCCAAGTGACTATTTTGAAGGGTAATACTTGTAAGGAAACCCAGTCAACCTTGTTACTTTTCAACTAAAGGTCAACTATTAGGATCTAGAGTTAACGAATTATTTTTTGCATGTATTTAACTTTTTAAATATCTTATTGTTTTATTATTTTTGGAAATATAATTTGCATGGTGTGTAATGCACAGATCTTTGCATGGTGTGTAATGCACAAGTGTTCATTTGATGCATTTGTCAAAACTCATGGAGGATAGGCCACACCCCTTTCAAGGTCTAGGGCATTTTCATTACCCCAGAAAGTTCCTTTGTATTCCTCCCTTTTCCTGTTCTCCCGTTCCAACCCTACGATCACTACTGATTTCTTTCACCATGGATGAGTTTTACCTGTTCTCAGGTAAACTCCGTGTGAACAGAATCGTACGGACGTGGACTTTTTTTGCAAGGCTTCCTTTGCTTGCGGAGTGAGATTCATCCATACTGTTGCCCAAGTTTAGTTGCTCTTTTTATTGCCAAATAGCACTCCATTGTATGAACACACCGTGACTTGCTATCTGGTCTCCTCTCCACGGAGGTCGTGGTGCTTTCCTGTTCGGAATAGTTAAGAGTAAAGCTTGTGTGAATATTTTTGTGTAAGTCTTTGTGTGGACATAGAAATTTTCATTTCTCTTGGATAAATAAGTAGGAATGGAATTGGCTGGATTAAGGAGGGGTCTGTTTTCTAGACTAATTCAGGAGTCAGCAAGCTATAACCCATGGGCCAGATTTGGCCTGTGGACTGTTTTTATATGGCCCACAACCTAAGAATGGCTTTTATATTTTTAAAGGGTTGGTTACAAAATAAACTAAAAAACAAATAAAAGAATGAGGCATGGAAACCATAGGTTGCCTGCTAAGACAAATCTTTAGTAACTGCTGCTTTTCCGAAGAAGTCTGCCACCCTTGTTCTGGTCTGTTCCATTGAGCTGTCTGTCCATTTCTTTAGCTTTATTATAAGTGTTAAAATCAGGTTGTTTAGTTTCTTATTTTCGTTTCTGTTTAATTTCTAGGTTTTTTATCAGTTTGACTTGTTTGTTGCTAATATGGAGAAATACAACTTGACTTGTCTGGATTAACATTATATCCTGTAACGTTGCTAAACTCCATTATTGGTTCTGTTCTTTATTTGATACATGCCTTAACATTTTGAGTCATGTTGTCTTTAAATAAACGCAGTCTACTTCTTCGACTTTATTTTTCTGACTTTACTGTTCTGAGATCTCCAGTACAGTATTTCATGAAAGCGGTGAGAGCATACACGCCCCTTCTGGTGTTCTTGACCATGGAGGAAAGCAAGCGTTCCATTGCTGTCTTTAAGTATGGTATTAGTTGTAGGCTCCTTGATTGAGAAAAGCCCCCACTGTTCCTACTTTGCTGATGGCTGAATTTCATCAGATACTTTTCCTGCATCTGTTGAGATGACCATAAAAATGTTCTTTATTCTATTAATGTGAGCAAGTACATCTTTTTGAGTGTTGAACCAACCTTATATTCCTGGGCTAATTTCCCTTGATCATGATGTATTATTCTCTCTTTATATTACTGGACCTGATTTATTAAAACATTGTCCAGGGTTTATGCATCTGTATTCGTGAGGGATATCCTTGCCATGTCCTTGTTTTTGCTGTCAAGACTCTACCGGCTTCATGAAATTACTTTGGAATTGTTACCTCTTCCCTTATTTTCTGAAAGAGTTTGTCTAAGATTAGTATTGTTTACTCCTTAAATGTTTGATAAAATTCACCAGTGAAACCATCTGGGTCTGGAGTTTTTCTGATGAAAGGTTTTTAATTATTATTGAATTAATTTCATAGGTACAGGCTATGCAAATTTTTCACTTCTTCCTGCCTTTTGTATTGATAATTTGTTTTTCAAGGGGTTTATCCATTTAATCTAAGTTCTTAAATTTTTTGGCATAAATCTGCTAATAATATTCCCTAATTTCCTTCTAATGCTTGTAGAATCTGTGATAATGCTCATTCACACCCCCCCCCCCCCCCCCACACACACACATTGATATTTATAATTTTTGTTTCTCCCTCTTGTTTTTCCCTCATCAGGCTGGGAAGGGATTTGTCAATTTTATTTTTTCAAACAGTCAGGTTTTGTTTTACCTTTTTCGTTTCTTATTAATTCTGTTTTTGTTACTTTCTTTCCACTTAATTTGGGTTTATTTTGCTCTTTCTGGCTTTCTGGGATAGGTACTTAGATCACTTAGACTTTTCCAATATTAACATTTGAGCAGTAAATTTCATCCAAAATATTGCTCTGTACTGCATCCCATAAATTGTGATATTTTGTTTTTATTATCATTTAGTTCAAGGAATTTTTATATTTTACCTGTGATTTAATTTGTGCTTTTATGTAGACGTATGTTGCTTAGTTTTCAAATATGTGGGAATTTTGCAGATATTATTTTGTTACTGATTTCTAATTCCTTTGTGGCCAGAAAATATACTCTATGATTTTTGTCCTTTGAAGTTTCCTGAGACCCGTGTGATGGTTGAGGATATCGTTTTTCTTGGTGAATGTTCTACATGTGCTCTGAAGGAGTGAGCATCCTGCCGCTGGAGGGTGAGGTGTCTTGTAAATGTCAGAGCAAGTTGGTGGCTTGCGCTCAAATCAGCTGTGCTCTAACTGACCTTTTTTGGTCTTTTCTGTCAGTTACTGAGAGAGTATTAAAATACCCAACTGAAATTGTAGCTTTTTTGTTCTTTAGTCAGTATGAAATCTGACTGCTTATTTCCTGTGTTTTGAGGGCCTTTCATTAGACAAATACACATTTTGGATTATTCTTTCTAGCTGATGAATTGAGCCTTTTATCATTGTAAACGTTCCTCTTGATCTCTGTTAACATTCTTTGTCTTGAAATCTACTTGTCTCATTACCGTAGCCATTCCTACTTTTTTATGATTAATACTTGCAAAGTATGTCTTTTTTTAACCCTCTTGTGTCTTCATATCTACAGTCCATGGGGCACCAGGCTGGCTGGGTAGGTGGAGCAAGCATGGGCCTCTTGATCTCGGGATTGTGACTTAGGGCCCCATGTTGGGTGTACAGATTACTTAAAGATAAAATCTTTAAAATAAAAAGACATACTAATAAATCCATCTCTTGTAAAGAGCATATGGTTGGGACCTATTTTCAATTTATTCTGATGATCTTAGTCTTGGAGTGTTTACCTTATTTACATTGAATATTGATATGGTTGGATTTAGGGCCCCATCTTGCTATTTGTTTACTATTTGCCCTCTGTATTTTGTTCCTTTTTTCTCTTTGTTCCTTTCCTACTCTTCTTTTGAAGGCCGAGTTTTCATTTGTGGTCTTTGGTTTCTTTATATGTATAATTTCTTTTTTTCTTTAATTGTTTTTGATGTTTATTTTGGAGAGCGAGAGCATGCACATGAAAGGAGGGCAGGGGGTGGGAGGCAGAGGATTTGGAGCAGGCTCTGTGTTGACAGCAGAGAGCCCGGCGTGGGACTCAAACTCACCAACCGTTGAGATCATGATCTGAGCTGCAGTCGGGTGCTTAACCGACGGAGCCGCCCAGGTGCCCCTATATAAATATAATTTCTGATTATGGGTCACGTTTTCCTACCTCTTTGTATGTTCAGTAATTTTTGACTATGTAGTAGACATTGTGACTGTTGTCGGATATGAGTTTTGTTGTCTTCCTTTGGAGAGGGTTGGGTTTGTTCTAGAAAGCGTTTGACTCACAGATGAGTTTGATCCTTTCGGGATTTGTTTTTAAGCTTTTTTAAGGCAGGTCTTGAGGAGCCCTGCTCCTTAGGCTTGGCCTTTTTGGGGTGATCTCAGCTCAACATCTGGGATGTTGTGTGAAGTGTTGAACTTCTGGCCAGTCAGAATGTCCGTGTCTCCAGCACTGTGCTGCCCCTGGTATCTGTTCGGGGCACAGTTTCCGAGTGGTCCCGCACACTTGGGCATTCGCCTTCAAAACCCACACTCACTCACTGAGGCGTCCAGCGCCCTTGCGCGGTCCTCATGTTCAGCTCTGCCGAGCTCCTGTACTGACCGCGGGTTCTTGCAAGCCTGTGCTCGAGCTCTTCCCTGGGCCTGCTCTCTCTCTGTTGCCCGTGGAGCTCTGCATTTTGTTGTTGGCTGCCTGGGGTTTCTTGGTTGGGAAACTTGCCTGAGGTGAATGAACATGTGGAACTCCAGGAGCCGGAGGGCCTGAAGCGGTGAGGCTGACCCTCAGACCAGCCCCTGCTGGGGCAAGCGCGACAGCCTCTGGTGGGGACAGGCTTTCCCTGGCGCGGCAGGAGACAGCAGCGGGTTACCGGGAAGTTCGGAAACATGATTGTACCTGAGCTTTAATGTCACCTTGTAACTACTCAGTAGATGACAAATTTGGAACTCAAAATCAGATGTTTTACTTAGGGTCCTGGTTGGGAGGTGGGGGTGCAGTGTTCAAACCTGGGGTCTGTGTGTCGCCTCTCTTCTTTGTATTCCTCTCAGGTGTGTTTCCATCAGTACAAACATTTTAGGAGCCGTTCTCAGAACTGGCCGTGCGCCTGTCAGACTTGAGCATAGATATGGGCAGTTCTTCCTAAACTTTTAAGGACTTAGGGATGAACTTGTTAAGATGCAGGTTCTAATTTGGAGGTCCAGGGGGTGGAGCACCATGAGTCTGCTTCCGTCACCAGCTGTGGCATCGGGACACCTCTCCACCTTGATGATGTGAACATACATTGGAATATGGAATGTTTGCCCATCATTGGTTACAGGACACATTGCCACTTCAAAAGGTATCTCTCATTTCCTTCCTTGTTAGGTGTAGAAAGTTGGGATGTGCTAAACCTAACATTCTTTATGTAAATGGGTCCACAGCATGACTTCAAGGATCCACTTCTCCAAAATGTTTCTGCAGTATTTTGGAAAGAAGCACGTCTACTGTAGACAGTAATTTGCTGTCCATCTGTCACCAAGTTAAAACATTTAGGGTTTTTATGTTGATTACTGTGTAATACTTCTGGCATTTTTCAGAATTATATAGTGGCTATAACATAACATTTCAGTAGAATCCTATTATGAACAAGGATAACAATTAATTGTACTTACTCTTCCTGAGTTACGGTAAGAGAACAGGTGAGGGGTGACCTTTCCTGGGTGGCCAGTGTCCTGGGTACCGTGCTGGGTAGTTTGCAGCAGCATCTCACTTCATCTCATGTTTAATAATCCTGTGAGGCGGGTGCCATATCTGTTTTCCACAAGGAATAAGATATCCTGGGCCACTCTTCTTGCCTCCTAGGAGATTTTCCAAGATGATATGTGTTAGGGGTGTCCGGGTGGCTCAGACAACTTCCAACTCTTGATTTCAGCTCAGGTCATGATCCCAGGGATCGAGCCCCACATTGGGCTCCCTACTGAGTGTGGAGCCTGCTTGAGATTCTCTCTTCCCTCTCTCTCTGTCCCTACCCGACTTGCGTGTGTGCGTGCTCACTCTCCCAAGTAAAAGACAAAAACAAAAAATGACACGTGTTGGAAAGTAGCTGACTTTGATTCACAACCTGTCCGTGACTGACTCTGAAGTTTGTATTGGTTATATCACACCATTTTGTATGTGAGATGGCAGGATTCAAAATACAGCGGGGAAGTGCGTAATACCTAATTTTCTGTGTATGGATCAGGTTATCTGCATCTGTAAAATTTATAGAACAGGTAACTCAAAGAGCACGTCTTAATTTCCCAGAAGCATTTTTCATCCTATGAAAGGGTGTTCTGCTTATACCTTTCTAGAAAGCACACCCATATGTATTGAGCCTTGCCTGTGTTCTGATTGGGCTGTAGATCTCAGTCTGAAATATTAACTCAGCCAAGCAGGTTTTGCAAGACCCATGAAGAAGTCAACTTTTCTGGCTGGTGCAAATGTGTGTTTACCTCATGAGCAAGAGGCCAACACAATTATAATGTCTTTAAACATGATTTTTATTTTTATTTTTAAGTTTTTTTTTTTTTTTTTTTTTTTTGAGAGATGGTGGAGGGGGTAGAGAGAGAGAGAGAATCCCAAAAGGATTCTCAATGTAGAGCCCCACATGCAACTCGAAGCCAGGAACCGTGAGGTCGTGACCTGAGCCGAAGTCAAGAGTAGGACACTTAACTGACTGAGCCACTAGGCGTCCCTAAATGTGATTTTTAAAAGTGATTTGCCTCTTACATTTTGTTGTTGTTGTTAAAATACTACTGTAGCAAAGGTTTGAATTGTGACTTTCAAGGTTTTTTTTTTTTTTAATTTTCAAAACACACCAAAGAACAAAGAATATTACAATCAATACCTATTTTTCCGTTCGTCAGAATTAACACTTGTTGGTGTTTATCAGATAATCTCCATAGGTTTTTTCCCCCATTTTTAAAGTATCCTTTCATTTTTAAAGCAGTTTTATATCTACAGAAAACTTAGAAGGTAGGACAGAAGACCTTGCATCTTCTTCCTTGCCTACCAGTTGCATAGTTTCCCCAGTACTGACATCTCTGTGAGTATGGTGTTTGTCACAATTAGTGAACCGGTATCGACACAGGATTATTTATTATTAACTGAAATCTACCCCGGTTTCCTCAATTTTCCCCTTCTGTTGTAGGATCCCATCCAGGATACCACATTACACTTGTCATGTCTTAGGCTTGCCCCTCTTGCCTGTGACATTTTCTCCGACTTTCCTTGTTTTTAGTGACCTTGACGGTTTCGAGGAGGACCGGTCGAGTATACTTAGGGTGACCCTTTGCTGGGATTTTTCTGATGTTTTCCCATAAGACTGAGGTTACAGGCTGATGGGGTTATGGAAGGAAGATCAGAGCGGTACAGAGATAGAGTGCCATTTTTATCACCTCTCATCAAGAGTTCATACTGTCGGCATGGGTTACCATTATGGCTGATGTTGCCCTTGGTCACCTGGCTGAGGTCCTGTCCGGTGTCTCTGCTGTAGCGTTCTTCTTTCTTCCCTCGTCCATCCTGCCCTCTTTTGAGGGAAGTCGCTAAGGGTTGGGGGTTGTGCTCTACCTGCCTTGTGCTGGAGTGTCTATGTAATGTTTTTGGAATGCTTCTGAATGGAAGGTTTGTCTCTTCTTCATAGTTTTTGAAATAAATGAAATCAAATTGCTTGATTAGCAAGCAGTCTACATGTCTAGAGGCACCTGGCTGGCTCAGTCGGTGGATCTGGCAACTCTTGATCTTGGGGTTGTGGGTTCAAGCCCCCAGTTGCGTGTAGAGATTACTTAAAAATAAAATTTTAGGGGTGCCTGGGTGGTTCATTTGGTTAAGTGTCTGACTTTGGCTCAGGTCTTGATCTCACAGTTTGTGACTTGAGCTGTATTGACAGCTCAGAGCCCAGACCTGCTTCGGATTCTGTGTCTCCCACTCTGCCCCTCTCCCACTTGCGTTCCCACTCTCTCTCCCTCCCTCCCTTCCTCTCTCCCTCCCTCCCTCTCTCTCTCTCTCTCTCTTAAAGATAAATAAACATTTTGAAAATTAAAGAAAAAGAAAATTAAAAAAAAAACCTTGGTATTATTAAAAAAGAATACACAGGGGCGCCTGGGTGGCTCAGTTGGTTGAGTGTCCAACTTTGGCTCAGGTCATGGTCTCACGGTTCGTGAGTTTGAGCCCTGCACCAGGCTCTGTGCTGACTGCTTGCTCAGAGCCTGGAGGCTGCTTCAGATTCTGTGTCTCCTTCTCTTTCTGCCCCTCCCCTGCTTGTGCCCTGTCTCACTCTGTCTCTCAAAAATAAATAAATGTAAAAAAAAAAAAAAAAAATTTTTTTAAGTGAATACACATAGGGGCACCTGGGTGGCTCAGGTGGTTGAGTGTCTGACTCTTGATTTCAGCTTAGATCATGATCTCACAGTCATGGGGTCAAGCCTTCAGTCAGGCTCCATGCTGAGTGGGGAGCCTGCTTAAGATTTTCTCTCTCCCCCTCCCTTTCCCCCTCCCCCACTTGTGTTTTCTCTCTTTATCTCTCTCCCTCTCTCTCTCCCCACTCCTCCCCCCTCAAAAAAAAAAAAAAACCATACAGATTTGATTCATTTATTACAAACTTCTATTCATATGACTTTAAATTCCACCTTGTATTTTTTCTATTGCAATTTTTCTATTATTGTTTATGCACACTTCTGAAGGTACATGCAATCAGAAAACTCCTTATGAGAGGTTCAAATAGTGGGTGTGGCTGGATCTAAGAAACCAGAGGTTTTGTTTTAGTCGTTTTTAAAATAAAGATACACTCAGAAGTAACCCAAGTGTACATCATTAGATGAATGGGTAAAAAAATATGATGTACACCCACGGGAGTATTACTCAGCCGTAAAAAAGAATGAGATCTTGCCATTTGCAACAACATGGATGGACCTATAGAGTGTTACTGCTAAGTGATACTTAGTGATACTAAGAGTAAGACAAATACCATATGATTTCACTTATTTGTAGAACCTGAAAAACAAATTAACAAAAACAGACTTTTAAATACAAAGGATAAACTGGTGGTTGCCAGAGGGAAGGTTAGTAGGGGAGTGGATGAGATAGAGAAAGGGGATTAAGAGGTACAGAGTTCCAAATACAAGATGAATAAGTCACAGAGATGAAAAGTGCAGCACAGGGAATATGGTCGATAATCCTGTGATAACGTTGTGTAGACACAGATGGTGTTGACTGCACTTAACCACAGTGAGCACAGAGTCATACAGAATTGTTGAATCAATATGTTGTACACTTGAAACTAATGTAACATATGTTAATTGTACTTCCAATAATAAAAAATAACTAAAGGCAGATTACAAAATTGGTGTGCAAGGGAGGGGAAAGGATGTACTCAATTATTAATGGAGTTTTCCCCCAGGCATTTTTGATTGTCTTTGATTTGCTTAATAAAATGCATTCTCTGTGTTCAAAAATTCCCTTTTGTGGGGGTGGGTATCTGCTGAGGAGTGAGCACCTTTCCTGAATGTTCTAATGAATTGAGTGTCCAGAGTACTCTAAACAGCACCTCCAGAGCTCTGAATTTAATGTTGATGACATTTTCTATTCAGGAGATGCAAATAATTATCATTGGATTGTAATTCGAAGGCCATAGCTCTGTATATACATATCTGTGCGTATTATTGTATATTTTAGAATAACACTGTGTCACTTTGGCTTGTGGCTTTTGAAAAGTGGCACATACTCTGATGTAACCTCATAGCACCGGTTGCTTTGTTATCTACTAAGTGGAAACTTCGTGCCCTCAGTAATGAGCCATATTATTCATTTCATGTCTTTCTGCCAAGTATATGATGAATGAACTGGAAAACCAGCCATCTTAAATCCTAGAACAAGACAGGAGATAGATAATACCAGGAAATGCCAATTTCAAACATGGTCTTGGAATTATTGACTTTGTAAATTGTTACAGTTAGGGTACGTGCCTGTCTGTTTTCAGTATGGTAGAAAATGTATTCACTGCAGAGAAGCCTTTCTGATGTTAGAGATTTTCTGTGCTCTAGTTTGGAAAGAGATCTTAAAGCCACCTCCAGATGGCACCGTGCTCTGCGGTTTCCACATCATCCTCCTGTGTGCTATCCCATGTAAGTCGGCAACAGGAAGTCCGAGCATTGGCGTGTGCTTGGCTCGCAAGGGTGTGTGGTCTCAGCGGGGAGCAGCCGACTGATGGGGTGTAGGGATAAGGGACAGACGAGGGAGGTTACGGGGCATGCTTTCTCCCCTGAAAATCTGGCACATTCTGTTTGGAGATTGACTGTGGAACGGGAGGTGCTGGCCTGCTTGGCCTTTGTGCCAAAGGTTGTCAGGGTGTGGCTACACCCAGGTGTGCTGCTCCGTTGGGTTGAAGGAACGGTGTGTGCAGGTGGGAGCGTCCTGAAGAGGGGAGCTGTGACTCTCCGGTGAGTCTGTCAGGATCTGATTGGAGAGATCACAGCAGCTTTCTTCGCCGTGTGTCGATTTTGCGAATGATGTTCTTCTGAGACAGTGCTTACCTTTGACGAGTAATCATC
Source organism: Panthera tigris (assembly GCF_018350195.1). Lineage (NCBI taxonomy): Eukaryota > Metazoa > Chordata > Mammalia > Carnivora > Felidae > Panthera > Panthera tigris. The sequence continues at coordinate 38,192,867 of NC_056675.1, forward strand.
ACGATTAATAACCAGCTTACTCTTGCTTTTCCCAGTCTCCGTGCTCGTTTTAATTAATACCTAAGATCTATCAATTAACTCCCTGCCAGATGGCTGGTCACCTAGTCCTATTGTTGTGGATATTCGAGTAGAGACAGACTTTGAAACTGCACCAACGACTTCTCTAGGCCTGGTGGATACTCAGACTTCTTCCCGGCAGGTCTGTGTTCTCGCTGATGGTGATCATCGAGAACAGTCTCTGCCACAGTTGAATATTACTGTTACTATTTAGCCCGCCTCTCAAGACTCAGCTCTGACCTCTCGAGCCATTCATCCGTCCCCCCCGGGCCAGGACCCCTTTTCCCTCTTCTGATTGCGTTTGGCACTCCTTGTCCGTGCCCGCTGCTTCCCGCCCACGTCTGGTGTCCTTGTAGCTGTGTTTCTCCTTGGGCTCGGGAAGACATGGCTCCGCTGCTGTGCACCTCCACTGCCCCACGGTGTCTCCCTACTGGAGGGTGCTTGATAAACATCCCCCTCAGTGCTGATAACTCTGTGTATTGCTGTGGCCTTTTCAGCTTCCACTGTCCCCAAAGATCAGAGTGTCACTGCTAAGAGCTCAGAGCTAGGAGGCAGGTGGGATTTAGTGAGAGGTGGGCAGACTTGATGGTCTCCTCCTCAAACAGGTACTTTCTCCTTACACATGCATCTTGCTATCTAAACCTGGGAGCCATACACATTTTGGTAAATCCCTCACCATCCAGTCTCCTGACTGTTGCTCTCCAAAGCTCGAATGGAACGGTGTCCCTGACTGCCGGAATTATGAACCAGAGTTTAGACAACAGGATAAGTGTGCCTTTGTTGTACCAGGAGTCAACTCTGCGGTTTCCAAGTTGATAAACATAAGCCATTCGAGCAGTGTGCAGCTTTTTATATCCTAATTGGCTGTTGTGTATTTGCTTCTCTTTTCCCTTCTTCCAGCCTTCTTTGCAGATAGTGTTGGTACATGTCTGAGTGGCTAACCCTTGTTCAGGTTTTTTCTGGCCACATGTATAATCCATTAGAGCAAAGGGTGACAACCTAGAACCATGTTATAACCAGGCTGGATTTGATTACATTACCACCCAAGAGTAATCTCTGGCAGTCATAATCCGTTTGATCTACCTAGTTGTATTCCGTGACTGATGACAGCTTACGTTAATATTTTAGGTCCAGGTGTATGGCCAAACGGTGGGTCATCTTATCATTATGGGTAGTTAGAATGTTTAAGTCCAGAATAGCCTTAAAAAACAACTTTTCCCCTTAAGATAAAATAATGCTTTGTGTAGAGAATTTGAATAATACAGAAAATAGTTTAAAAATTTTTTTAAATCACCCATAGACCCTCTAGAGTTATCACTGTTAGATAGTTTGGTGTTCAGGGCTGGCTCAGTCAGAAGAGCATGCACCTCTTGATCTCGGGGTCGTGAGTTTGAGACCCACATTGGGTGTAAAGATTACTTAAAAAATTTTTTTTCATGTTCTCCTAGCTGTGTGTGTATGTGTATGCATGCACACACATACATACACACCTGTTAATTATAGGGATTCTATGTTTTGTATCCTATTGTTAAAAATTAATGTACAAGATTTTCCTCTTGTCTGTAATGAGTGAGTTTTTATAATAAGAGTTTGACTTTTAATGTTAGCACTGCCTTAGGTCGACTCCACACTTTTCCAAGTGCTTTCACATACCTCCTTTATGAACATGGTGCAGAGTGTGTAGAGCATGGGGTTAACTGGGCGTCCTCACAGGTCCTCCTTGCTCCATCTCCTCTCCAGTACGCGGGATGACTGGAAACATTTTACTCTACAGAGTGTATTTCATTAGGACTCTTCACAGCTCAGTGTTTGGTTAGAAGTAGAGCCACGTGTGTGTGAAGCAGTGCTGTGTCTTCGAGTGTGTTTCATGGTTTGAGATTTATGGCGTTTCCATAAGCTGGGCAGGACTTTATCCCCCCATGTCTTCCTGCAGCCGAGGCCCGTGGCGCTGGACGGCGGGCAGCCACAGGAAGCCTCGGGTTTGTGTCCTCACTGCCTCGTGGGGCTGGTCCTCCACCCTGGCTGTTTCAAGAGCTAGTTCCGTTTTCCTGCCCGACGGTAGAAGAGGAACATGATCTTCTGAAAAGTCAGCTTTCCTTCTTATCTTTCTTTCTGCTTTGAATTTGACCAGAAATGATCCTGGGCCGGCCTCCCGGAAGCCTTCTTTATGTGCTCAGTCCCGTCTTCCCTCTCCTCCCTGCATCCCTGCCTTCCCTGCCTTCCCTGCTGCTCCCTCTGTGCTCTGGTGCCTTACTCTTCCAGGGGATTGTGAACACCTGCAGGAGAGTCCTCCTCGGCCTCACTGGAGGGCTCTGCAGAGGGCTTGGGGGAAAGGCTCGGGTCACCGAGTGGATTACTGGAAGCCCAGACCTCTGTTCTGTTTGCTGCAGTGTAAATTAAAATTCATCATCAAGATTGGCTCTTTGTAGGGTGCCTGGGTGGCTCAGTTGGTTAAGTGTCTGACTCTGGATTTCGGCTCAGGTCTGTGAGCTCGAGCCCTACCTTGGGCTCTGTGCCGACAGTGCGGAGCCTGCTTGGGATTCTCTTTCCCTCTCTGCCCTTCTTGCGCACGTATGCTCTCTCTCACAAAACAAATACATAAACATTAAAAAAAAAAAAAAAAGATTTGCTCTTTGTAAAATAAAATGCTTTTCTCTTTTTGCCTTTTCTTTCCTTTCTTTTATCACCTCTTCCCCCCTCCTTTCTCCATGGCCGCTGTGGGGTGCGCTGGGCTGGGCCTTTGCTCTCAAGGAATACTCCATCCTACAGAGGCTGCTTTTCTCCCCAAGAAGGTATTTGGACCTGGAAGCATTGGGGGAAGGAATCGCTTGCCGTTCTGTTGCCCTTACCTGGGGTTACTTTGTGTGTGACACACTCTGAGATGGTATGGAGGGTGCAGAAAGGCTGTGGGCCCTGAGCAGTGTGGGTGGCAGGGAGACCCCCAGTGTTCCGGACAGGCTGCTGGCCACCCCACAGGGTCCTCATGGGGGCACTGTCCTGGGAGGTCCTCCTGCCCCAGGGCCCAGCCCTGGGCTCTGCCAACTCCCAAGTCCCCAGTTGTCATCCACTGCGAGTAACTGGGCCTTCCAGGAGTGTGGACCTTATGTGAATCAAGAACTGGTTGTTTAAAACCAAAGCAGTCCTCGGATTTAGGCTCTGAAGGAACTTCAAAGGTCACCTAATGGTCACCTGAATGTTTCATGTTTTATAGCCGAGGAGAACTGAGACTTAGAGAGCCGAGAGGTTTGTCCTAGCCTTGAGGCTGATGAGCACAACACCGGGATTACAGTCTCCCACTGCCCTTGGCCCAGGGCTTTTGCCAGCGAGCTGTCGGGAGCTGTGTGTCTGAATGTTGGGCCATGCCCAGGTAGGCCGACTGTGTTAAGGCCCTTGGTTTTGTTGCTAGCAGCTTTAGAGTAGTTGGGTGAATACAGATGGAACCCTAGGCCTGGGGCCTTGGCAGTGATTTGCTGCCCCGTCACCTTCCTTTTAGCAGTTTCCATTGTTTCTAAGTCACGTTCTGGTCATATATCACCCGAGTGAAATACCATGAGAGTCGCTAAATACTCTCACTGATCTCGCAGTTGTGATTTATTGGTCTAAGGGAAGTGTCCAGACTCGGGGGCTGTGTATCTCCCTGAATAATTTCCAGGTTGGCAGCATTGTAAGAGACGAGTCCAGTGAGGTGGGCCAAGCCGCTCACGTGCCCGAGGCCCCCAGCCCGGTTCTCTTGCTCCAGGTGACGCTGCACAAGCCAGGTGACGGCCTTGGCATTGCAGTCTCTTGCGTATTTCTCCTTACTCTTGACTTGGCAAGTTGAGGTACTGGAAGGATTCCAAGAGCAAGCGGGTGATAGCAGACAACTGAATGCAGCCATGTCTTTCCATGAAAACTGCTTTTCTTGGCTTTGTCCCAACAATGGTAGGTTGCCAAGAGAAAATGCTTTTGGCTTTACAAATGATATGGCCGTACTCTGGGTTAGTTCTGGTTCATTTTCGAAAAGAATGAATACTTCTGGCTCTTAAATTATTTGGCAAATGTTTGCTCACAGCGTTTGAGATTGTATTGTCTTTGCACACCCTCTCTGAGTCTGTGGCTTCACGTGTATGCCAGCCTGTGAAGGAAGAGGCTAGTGACCCTCCTGGACTGGGTCGAAGCCACCTCAGGATGGAGCCCTTGTTGCTGTGTCCCAGCCGGCTTACAAGCGGGAGCTCCATCGTTCTCTCTTCTTGGTGGACGTATTCTTTCTTGTCCACTTCTTCCGTGTTTTGGTTTAAATTCCAACCCAGGAAGGTTAGGCCTAGGGTATGCTGGCGTTGTATTGTTATTACCTCTGATACGTCCTAAGACTGAAGTGAACTTTCCGAGTGGTGGTTTTAAGGCGAGAAAACAGTCTAAAGTGAGAACTGGAAGTGCAGCTTGAACACAGTTTCCCATCACAAGTGTTGCTACGACTACTAAGGGCACAGGATGGGGCTTGGCACAGGTTCATCTCATGTTTCTCTGAAAGTGTCTCATAATCCATTGCCAGTAACTCCAGCTGGCCTCTGCCTCTGAACCTACCTGTTCGAGTAACTTCCCACCATCATATGTTCTCTGAAAAAGATTCATTTATTTTGTTATGACCCTAAGCATACTTTTGAAAGAAATCGTATGTAACATAAAACGATTTCTCCCCAAACAGTGTTAGCAGAGTCCTAGCCAACACCTGTAGCGCTTACTATATGTCAGTTACTCGTCCTAAGGTCTTAACGTTTGTGGGTTTGTTTTACCTTCACTCAGTCTAAGAGGAGGTGCTATTTTCTCTATTTTAGAGGTGGCAGAACCAGGGCACAGAGACGTTTAAGTAGGATGATCAGGACCACACAGCTGTCACTTAGCAGAGCCACCCTGAGACCGGGTAACTGTCCCCAGAGTCCATACACTTAACTACAGCTCGCTGCCTAACGGAATGAAATCTTAACTTGTGGCTGTGTTTCAATAAAACTTTAGTTTGTTTTGTTTTTTCAAAAACAGGCATTGGGCTGGCTTTGGCCCATGACGCCTGGTCTTTGTGGAGTGAGCCTCCTTGTCGAGCAGTGTCCAGTGCCATGCGTGTGCAATCCGGATGTACCCGGAGGAGACGGGTTGTGCTCAGCAAGGAGGGGAGAGCGTCCTGGTCAGTTCTCCAGCTGATCGCTGTGTCCTTTCTGGACCACCCTGGCCTCATCCACACAGGGATAAGTTTTAACCAGATATTCTCTGAGGCCCTTCGGCCTGAAAACGATAACCTGTCCATCTGTCCCTACGAAGCTTATTGCTGACGGTCACGTTCTGTTTCCTATCTGTCTCCTGGCCGGCATCAGTAGCGCCCCCCAGAGCAGGAATTCCTCTGCCAGCTCTGCCGTGTAGTGTGGTTTTAAGTGTATATCAAGGTACGAGGATACAGAGTTCAGCTTTTGAAAAAAGAACGTGTTCAGTGGTCTCATTGAAACCACATCAAACGTAGCGTCTGTCGCCACTTAATGCATTTCTAAAGGCCTGGCTGACGCGAAGTAAGATCGTGCGGTGGAAGCATCTTCCCTCCGGTGCTGTTCCTCCTCTGCCTCTGTCCTCTTCCACATATTCTTAGCTGGTCACACAGCGTTGTCCCCATCAGGCTTTTAGCTCCTAAATGGATATGATCTGATCCTTCCCGTGAGTGTGTGTTAAAAGAGCATGCTTGGAGGTGAAAACTGGGGAGAGTTCATTTGTGAGGGTGGTGGTTTACTTGAGTGGTTGATGTCTTTGGACCAGAGACTGTCTGCTGGAGAAGGCCCATACATAGCAGGGGTGTGTGAGATGTGGGGAGAGCTTGCCCTCCCCTGAGACTTGAGAGGGACAGGCAGTGGGGAGTTGGCTTCCCTAGGGCAGGCATCCTTAACCTATAGGGGATCTTAAGACACCCCCCTCCTTTGGGAATCTTATAATGGACCTTTTCTCCCCAAAATGCATATCACACAAAATTTCTAAGGGCATGACTGCCCCAGCCCCCCTCCTTGCCATGGACTACTGAGGTTAGCCCCTGTTCCCACCACCCTGTCACCTGGGGGTTGGGCTGCTGCTGTTGGGGGAGGAGCTGCAGCCTGGGGGGGGGGGGCCCTAAGTGGAAAGTGCTTCTCTGTCCCTCTTTCCTATCAAGGAGCAAGAAGTCACTACTATTGTAGAAACCTATTTGGGGAAGAAATTTCTACAGTTAGGAGTTTTTTTTATTTAAACTCGCCTAGTTAGTTCTTTGGTTTTCAGTGTACTGCCTTATTTGATTAGGTGAGTTGCATGAGTAGTAAAGATGTTCCCAGGGTTAGTGGAGTGGAGTCTTGCTGTTTTTTGGGGAGCCCAGAGCTTGTTTTTTGTTTTTTTTTTTTAATGTTTACTTATTTTGAGAGAGAGCGAGCACCTCTGGGGGAGGGACAGAGAGAGAGAGGAACTGAGAGAACCTAAAGCAGGCTCTGTTGTCACAGGGTTCCATCCTGCAAACTGTGAGATCATGACCTGAGCCGAAATCAAGAGTCAGACACTTAACTGACTGGGCCACCGAGGTGCCCCGCCCCCCCGCCAGAGCTTGTTTTTTAATTAATATATGTTGATAGTTTTCATATCATGACACAAGTAGAAAGTGAAAATATTTGTCCCACATGCAGAGGTCAGCAGAGGAGGCTGTTTGCAGCCAGTGGTGACCTCTTAGGCTGATAGATCAGTATTTCTTTGCATCACTGGGAGGCCCTTGGGAGGCGCATGCCTGGAGCCCTGACCAAAGCCAAGGGTTTGCTGGCCCAGTGGATGTAGCGTAGAGGACCCGTTTTACAGCAGGCCTGGCTCCTGTGGATGCTGTGCTGCGACACAGAGCTATATCATCCTCCCGTGAAACCGGCTCCTGGGGGCATAGTCTCCTCGCATGGCCGGCAGGCTGCCTGTCTGCTCCAGCCAGGAGCTCAGGTCCTCATGATGAGTGTTAGAAGATAGAAGGGGCTGTCTTCTGGAAGGGAAGTACCCTTCCAGCCAGTGGTGACATCATTTGGGCCTGGCTACGGTGGCTGGTCCGCTGTTCTGTGATCGCATCTGCCCTCAGGGCTGACGTTGGGATTTCGTTCTGAGCCATGTGTTGCAGTGATCTCCTAGAGTGTTCGTTTATTTGGTTCCTTCCCCCAGGTGCTGGTTAAACACTCACTATGTGCCAGGGCCCAAGCACACAGAGGAGATGTGTTCCAGGAAGGCAAGTTTTATCCTGGTTTTGTGCCAAAGACAGATTTTTGGCAAAGAATGCCATAGAGTCGCGTAGCGTTTTGTACTTTCCACGCTGTATCTATAGTACGCGGCTGTCAGAGTGCAAAGAGAAGCGTCGTCTACCTGCCCATCTCCTGTAGATGGCTGTCACTCACCTGCTTGCCAGACGGCTCAGGGCTTCAGCAGTTTCTGATTGATGGGCCAGGCAGGGTGACCACAGTTTGCTTCAGACACTGTTTCCGTAGTAAAGGCATGTGTAGGTATTGTTCAGGTTCCTTGAGCTAAACTCTGAAGAGAGATTTCCTCTTTGGATGTCATGCTGTAAAGCCCTGGTTCAGCTAATACATAATCCGCATCCCCGTGCGGTGGGGTGTGGGTAAGCCTCAGGGTCTGGCACCAGTGACGTTTCCTCCTTCTAATCTTGTTTGCGCTTTTCTGAGTACAGGGACTGCCGTTCTCCTGTCCCCTTCTCTCGTGAGGTGAGAGCCTCAGACAACGGAGGGAGCAGGTTTTCACATGAGTGACACTCCTGGTCACAAGAGTGGTTTTTCACGGGAAGACGTGGTAGACCTTCACTATTTAATTGAGATTTCTTTATGGGAGAGCTTCCCATACTTCCTTGTCAATTTTTTGTGTTTTCTGAGATTGAACTCGGTGCTTAAGGTGCTCCAAAAGAGTCGAGTTAACACCACGTGTGAGCTGTTGCTGATTGAGGCAGAGCGTAGACATCAATTCCACAGGCTTTAATTTATTCATTCGTTCACCATCAATTGAACAGTTTCCTAGTGCTGCCGTTCTGCCTTCTGAATTTTATTGAAAAGATTACATGCTAGTTCTCTAGCAGCCTTAAACCAGATCTGGATAAACTTCAGTTGCAAATAGAGCCCGGTTTACTAAGTTGTTGTCAAAAAACTGTTGGGAAATTAGAACAAACATGAAGATGTTTATTAATTGGAATTAGACCTTTTGATTTTAGTACTTTGTTTTATGCCTTGATGCTAAAAATGTGTGTAAACCTAGATTCGGGACCACATATATTCAGTCTGGTCAAAGGAGAGTAAGTATGGAACAGAAATTCAGAAATCTGCAAGTCTCTAGAAGCAAATAGTTTTGACCCCAAGCTGTAGGCTAGGACTGGAGAGCAGCTGTTAGTTCTACCAGGTTATGTTGAGACGGTCCAGGACGGGGGAGATGGGAGGCACGGCCCTTTGTAAGACTGTCCTTTGGTCCCCCTGTTAGCTCTGACTGGGGAGGGTCAGCCCGGGGCTGGCTCTGGACCGAGGGGGTGGAGCTCTGCCTTAGAGCCTGGGCTCACTGTGCTTGATCTCTGGAGCTGTGTTTGTTGTCACAGGCTAAGGATGGTCCCCGGTGAACTGGACATTCCTTACCTGCTGTCTGTGATCTTTGACTTTGACTTTGACTTTACCTTGCTTCTTGCCCCGTGAGGATCAAAACCACATTGAGACAGTTTCCTTCATTATTGGATGGTTAAGAAGAAAAATTAACAAGAATTCCCTGGTAAAATCTGTCAGAATGTGTTACACACTCTGCAACTCTTGGTTCAGCCAGTTAGAAAGTGCTCTGCCCAGAGCTAGTACCCAAACAAGCAGACCACCTACTCACTGCCCTTTCGCCCTGGCAAGATGATCATAGAAATAGGTTTTTCAAACCAGGTGGGGTGAACTTTGAGACTCACAGAAGCCCTTTGGGAGCTCAGCGGCCTCTTGGTGTTTACTTCGCTCTGACCTTGGACGGTTGGTGCGAGTAGGAGGACAGCTACTTCTCCTTCCCACCCTCTCACTGCTGCCCACTTCGGTTTGTTGATGCTAGAAGCTTCCACGACAGCATTGATTTTCTCGTTTGTCACATTGGTGGGTTTAAGGAGTGCACTCCGTAACTGGTGGGAAAATGGTGTCTCTGCGTGTGCTGTGAACCGGGCCTGGCTCGCAGTAGGCGGTCAGGAAGTACTGCTGACCGTGAGGACGAGTTCACAGTAGATTTTTATGCGGTAAAACAAATTCTAAGCAATAATTACTACATGAGTTAATTTTGTGTAAAACTTTCTGAAAATCCAAATTCTTGTTTCAGTTCTTCAGAGTTTCAGATAACAACTGAAGGAACCTGGTTCAGAACATATTAAGTTTCCTGAGCTACCATGTGCTTTCTTTGCTTAAATCCTCTGAACTCAATGTTGAGCCTCGTTACTGGGCTTTGTGAAGAATTTGTTTTCCAGTTACTCAAGTTAAATTTGAAGTTCAGTTGAGTTTAAATTTGTTTCCATTTATTCAAGGAAAGCAAATAGTGCAAAAGTGGCAACTGGAATATGTTCACTTTGAAAAAGGCACTTGAAAGTAAGTGCTCAGGAGCGAGATCTTCTTGGTTCTGCTGGTTTGTCTTTATTTGTGTTTTTATGTGGACATTTCAGCTGAAAGGGTCAGCTGTGTTAAGCATTGATTTGTCTGCAACCTAAAATCTTAGAGCTGAAAGATCTCATGTAATTCTTCTTGTTCAGGACACTCACCTTACGAGTGAGATCGGGGTCCGTAGGAGGAACGAGTGTAAGTTACCCCGACAGAGGCAGCCATCCCGGTGTGGGGCTGCTGGGGAGAACCGATTCAGTTTCTTGATTGATCCCTAGGAGGTCTTCCCTTGGGACCCCTTCCTCCCAGTTCCCAAACATCAAACGCACCAAGATACCAGAAAAGTAGAGCGAGCACTAGGCAATAGGTAGAATGCTAGAACTTTGCGCAAAAGCAAGGCAGGCGAGAAAAGCCAGTCTCTGTTCCTCCGGAGGGCAGGTGGGGTTCCCGAGCTCACTCCTGTATCGGCTGGAGCTGGAGGGGGGCGTAGGTGGGGGCTCTTCCTTCCTGTTCTCGCCTTCAGCTACTGTATGTTTTACTTTGTTTCACTAATTTAAAAGAAGAATTTCTTTATGGAACATTCGGACGTGTGATCTTAGAGAAGGTAATGTGACAACCTCCACCCCTCCACACACACACACACGCGTGTCACCTGGCTAGGAGGAAGCAACATGTGGCCAGTCGTTCCTCATCTAGGCCCCCTTCTTGCCTCTAACCCTTGCCTCATGGGAGTACTAAAGTGAATCCCAGACATTACATTGTTCCTTTGTCAGCGTGTCTCGTGTGTGTTTTGAATGAATGGAAATGGAGTTTAAAACTGATGGGGGAAACCTGAAAGAAGTGGGCTAGCATTAAACACAAGGAGCTCCCCTTTGTCAGAGATTCCGGAAGCTTTTGTCTTCCGGATGATTTTCTCACTGTGTTGCTGCCCCTGTCGGGGTGCGGGGCGTGGGGGAGGGTGGAAACAGCAGTTCTCGTTTTGATGCCGGAGAGGATGGCAGAGAGCTGTTGCCGGCAGCTCCTGCGCCTTCCGCCTTCGGTGTGCAGCCGCTTGAGCAAGTCACGCTGTTCGTCATGCAGAATGAACCTTGAGAATGAGCCTTTAATTTATAATCGAAATGAGGGTTTCACGAGAAGTAGTGATTTTTGCTTTCTTGGGTCAAAGGGAGCATTTCTGAGGCCCTTCCTTGTGTACGTGACCGTGTCGTGACGGCTGATGTTGCCTCTTTTTGTTTCAGATGGGAATGGCTGGTAACACAAGTCCATTTGGACAACCCTTTAGTCAAACTGGAGGGCAGCAAATGGGAGCCCCTGGAGTGAACCCCCAGTTATCCAGCAAACAGAGCATGGTCAATAGTTTGCCTCCCTTCCCTACAGACATCAAGAATCCTTCCGTCACCAACGTGCCAAACATGGTAAGTTGCCCTTGGCTCTCTGGCCGTGGTCTCCAGTGGGTGCTCTGGTGTGTGGGGTGTGTCATGCTGACAGTGAAGGTCTGCAACCGGACACGTGTCATGGGTGATAGGAAAATGTAGTTCTCATGAGGAGCACCCTCTCAGTGAGCTTATGTCTTCTTCGATGAGCTGGCGAGCAGAGGCCAGGTAGAGATGGTTTAGCCAGTCCTCCTCGGCTCCCGGGGTGCAAGGAGGAGGCTCGCACCTGCGGATGACAGGTAGTGGAGCAGGAGAGCTGGGATTTTCTCACGCTTCCTCTTGGTGGTCGAGGCTGTCAGAGAAGCCCATCGATTTGTGTTACAGACGAAGGGCATTTATGTCCAGAGGACTATGTGGTGTTTGTGCGAGAAGGGTATCGTGTCCAACTTGATAGGTGGTTTCACACGTGTTCCTTCTTGACATTGCCCACCTATGAGATAGGAACTAGCCTTGGAGCCTCTCAGCCTGACTCACCAAGATAGAAATGGGAGAATAGCTCCTTTTGCACCACAAAATAGAATGCTTTAAAATTCCAAACGCTAAGGGGGAAGTGTGTTCTTTCGTCAGACTTCACCGTGCAGTGCACACTTAGTGGCTGAGAATCTGGTGTGCGTCTGGTGGTCAGTCAAGGCCGGGAACAGCCCGCTGTCTCCTTCCCCAGGCTTGTTGCTGGGAACCCGCCCTTCCCAGCTTGCCTTCCGTGCAGTTGTGCCATGGTGGTTTAGAAAGGCTCAGAGGAGAGCCAGCAGATTACATTCAGAAAAGTAAAATGTTTGGTTTGTCTTTCGATTTTTAAAAACTTTTTACTTAAATGTCTGCCGTGAAGATACCACAGAGAACTCCTGTATATCTGTTGCCTGGCTTCTCCTGATGTTAGTTAGCATCTTCTGTAACCTTGGTGCAGTTGTCAAAACTAAGAAGTGGACATTGCTTAGAGTCCTGAAAGTTGTGAGGCTGTCGGAAACAGGGGCGGAGTGGTAAGAGCGAGGTGTCCTGATCAAGTGTTACCTCTGTTACATTCTTTGTTCTTAAAAAAAAAAAAAAGGCGGGGGGCGCCTGGGTGGCTCAGTCTGTTGGGCGTCCCACTTCGGCTCAGATCATGATCTCGCAGTCTGTGAGTTGGAGCCCCGCGATGGGTTCTGTGCTGACAGAGCCTGGAGCCTGCTTTGGGTTCTGTGTCTCCCTCTCTCTCTGCCGCACCCCCACTCACACTCGGTCTCTCAAAAATAAACAACATTAAAAAAAAAAAATTTAAGAAAAGGAGGCTACAAGTAATAAAATCTGTTCTCAAACTATTTAAAGTTTATACTACTTTATTTCTTCTGATCATCTCCCTGTAATCTCCCTGGATCTGCTGCTCTCCTTGCAGTGACATTTTGTTGCCAGGACCGTGCTGTTCTCAGCTGTGCATATCCAGGACCCGAAACTACCCCTGCTGCTCCCTGGGTCGACCCCTCCAAGCTCCGGGGCAGCGAGCCGGGACCCGGCCCCCACACTCTCCCTGGTCTTTCCTGCTCTTCCTTTTCCAGACTCCTTGTGTGGCCGCCGGTGCTGGCGACTGTCGCCTACGCCTGGCCGTGGAGTGAGAGTGTGTGCTTTTGTATAGGCGTTCCCCGTTTGTGGTCTGGGAAACCCCGGCTAACGTCCTTTCTTCTCTTTCCAAACCTTCCCCAGCGTCTCCTTCGCCTCCAGCTTGGTGGCAGAGTCCTCTTGCCTCGTGCTGCCTGCCTGCCTGCCTGCCCCCTGCTTCCAGTGACCGAATTCCTGGTTGTGGTGTGCACCTCAGGGGCAGGTTCGTTCTGGAGCGTAAAGAGGCTTCTGGTTCCCTTCACCTGGGCCGGGGCTCATGGCGATAGCCCTTTGGTCTGGGACAGCGCTTCTCTCCCCCTTGGCCCCGGGGACGTTTGGGGCTGGACCTTCCCTGTTGGGAGGTCTATCCTGTGTACTGTGCCCCTCACCCGGCGTCTGCTCACAGCCCTTTGTCCCTCGCACCATCGCCCCAGTTGAGAGCACCTGCTCCGGGACGTGGTCGGGGGCCTGTAGCAATAGCGCTCCAGCTTTCCTCTGTGTCTGTGACACCTGACACATAAAACCAGTTTTCCCCATCCGCCCTTTTCTCTCCCTCTCCCCCTCCGTCGCGACCACACACTCTTTCTCACCCCTACCCCCTCAGCCTTATCAGAATGTCAGGGTAAACTGAGGAAGTATTGTCTGTGGAGCTGCACTGTTTGCCTAGCTCCACTTTCCCACAGGGGCACGTGTGGACTTCGTGGAGATCTCCAGCAGGTGAGCAGGTGCCTTTGGAGGGCAGGCTTTGAATGCTGTCCTCAGACATTGACCTGGAGGGCACGGGGCGTACTTGACCAGCGTGTGTCTGTGAAGGAGCGTGAGCCAGTCACAGCCTCGGTGCTGTTGGGATGGGGACCAGAGGGGACAGAGACGTGAGACAGCAAGTGCGCGTAGTTGGCCTGCCATCTTTCTGAGCGTCCTCATGCCCTGCGCTTGACCTTATTTCTGCACCAGCCTCTTTTTTTTTTTTTTTTTTTTCAACATTTTTTATTTATTTTTGGGACAGAGAGAGACAGAGCATGAATGGGGGAGGGGCAGAGAGAGAGGGAGACACAGAATCGGAAACAGGCTCCAGGCTCCGAGCCATCAGCCCAGAGCCCGACGCGGGGCTCGAACTCACGGACCGCGAGATCGTGACCTGGCTGAAGTCGGACGCTTAACCGACTGCGCCACCCAGGCGCCCCAGCACCAGCCTCTTAAAAGACATTATGACATGTCCCATTTTACAGATGGGGAAGTTGAGGGTCTGAGGAGCTTTGATTTGTTCAAGGCTACGTAGCTCCTGTCTGCAAAGCCCAAAGCTCTTTTGAATAATGCCTGGTGTGGTTTTTGTAGCCCCAAGTCACCAGGAACCCCTCTCTAGTCTGTCTCCGTTGCTTCCTTCAGCATGTCTTGTGCTCTTCCTTGGATTTTCCAAGTTGTATCTGCCCCTTGGAATCCATTGATTTTTTTTTTTTTTTAATTTATTTGTTGTTTTGCACAGTGAGGGAAAGAAGGTAGCAAAAACTGGGTGTCTTTAATGAAAAAGAATGGGAGGCTTTGATCTCATTTGTGTGTTTTGTCATGCTTTGGGGAATCGGCTTTTAAAGCGCAGCTAGATTTGGTGCGGCAGACAAGTCCCATCAGAGCCCTGGTGCCCCGGTTGGAGCTCTTCATGGAGTGATTTTAAACCACTTAGTCGTTGGCTTTGGGGCTCTGGCTTCTCTCCTCTCCTAGTTTCTGGAGGATTCCAGCATCCTGGGTAGTTGTTGAGAAAGGCTGAGGATGTAGCCATCCCTTTAATTCACCCCGTTTGTTGAAAACCTCCTCTCGGCCCGCACGCCAGGATGCAGGTGTGGGTGGGTGATGTAGAGCTCACCCCCTCTTTCAGGAAACTTGGGAGGTGGTGAGGTGATTGAAAACAAATAATCACAAACACAAACTGCCCCAGCAGCTCTGAGTAGCAGGCAGTGGTTGAGGTTGATGTGGGGACCTCCTTAGATGAGCCATTGGAGAGAAGGCCAGACCCAGCAGGGACATTTAAGGGCGAGGTCAGAAGGACCTGTGGCAGAAGCCACAGAGACCCCGGGGCACTGGGAGAGCACTGGCTGTGTAGGAGCCAGCAGGCAGCCAGCGGGCACAGCAGCTCTCAAGTGAGGGCAGAGCGCTGTGCATGTATGTCGGGGGCCAAGCGGGGACCAGCTCAGGGAGGGCCTTGGGTGGCAGGGATCGCTGCGTGGTCTACGCCAGAGGACACACTTGATCACAGAGGGGAGGGTCCAGGAGACCACACACGGTTTGCCATTGGAATGGAAGTGTGGGGCCACCACGTAAGGTGGCTTGGTGGGTGGTGGGACCATTTACTGGGCTGGGAGAGAAACAGATTGGAGATGGGTGAGGAGGAGGTGACGGAGGGGAGGGCGTTTGTAACTGTACTTCACCTGTGTTCCTCTTGAGATGCCTGTGGGATGTCCAGGCGGAGGCATCAGGCAAACGGGTGAGCGTCCAAGTAGGGCAGCCGCGGTCCCACTCCACAGGGAGCGGGAGATCCCTGGGAGCGAGACCGGTGGAGGAGAAGCAGGGTAACGGGCTGCTCTCCCTGCAGCCGAGAGAGGAGAGCACTTGAACAGGAGGCACCGGTGGCTGCCGAGATGGTGAGTCAGATGAGGGCAGGAGAGTGTCCCCGGGATGTGCGGGTCAGTTTACGGGATGGTCTTTTTTCTTTGAAGTCAGCGGTCATGGGAACCCTTGGGTGCTCTGTTGTCACCCACAGGGTTCCCAGCTGTTCTGACCCTCCGGGACGTGTGCTGGGATGTGCTGTGGCCTAGAGTCCCTGGTGCAGCGAGGGCCGTGGTTGAGGGTGTATAGATTCTCGGCATAATATTCAAAAGCAAATTGGCATGTGTCTCATCACGGTTCTAACTTTGGCTATTGTGTTTGTAATTTCTTAACTTCTTACAGATTATTTAAGTTAGTTAGAAATTTTATCACAGTGTTACTGTATTTCATGATTCTGAGATGCACTTTTTTTCCGGATTGTAGTGTCTTTGAAATCAGGATGTGTTTTAGAAAGCATCAAGATTTAGATCTAATAAAAAACACTATGTATGTTATTTTACTTGTTCATCATCTAAATTAATAAGAGTGACATAACTGTTAACATACATATTCAGTGTATAGTTTTCCAGGAGAGCTTTCATGGCTCTAAGGATTTTTTCATTATTTAAATTGTACTGACAAAAGAACAGGAGAAGATTTGGCTACAGGTAGAGGTTAGGTCGTCTTTGTGTGGCCTGGGATTGAGGTCCCTGTGGGTCATCTGGAAGGAGGAGTGTGCACGACGATGTGTGAGGAGGCAGAGGGGGAGAAGTTCCAGGGCAATGCTCTGGAAGGGGAGGCCCCTCGTTCTTGGTGACGTTGTCCTTTCTGCCATTTTCACCTGAAGAAGTCCTAACACAAGAGAACTAGGGAGCATTTGCAGGAAGGAGGGAGACTCAGGCCTCATTTGGGACTGGATTTGTCAATTAGGTCATGGCTGACCTTCAGGACAGGTCCCGGGTTGTTTTTAATGGAGTGTTGTTTAGAAGTGGGGCACATCTTGGGTGTGTCTAATCTGAGAAAGTTGAGTGACCGAAGGGCCTCCTCACCAGCTTCTGCCGCAGGATTTCCTTTGGGGCTCCCGGATGCGGGCTTCTGCGAGGGTACTGATAGGAAGTTCATGGGCAGGGTGGTGGTCTTGTTTGGTCTGGGGGTTTTGTTTGTTCGTTTGTTTTCTTTGCTTCTTGACAAAAACTCAGAACTCCATTATGGAGCCTTCCCGTTCTTAAAGTTGTAATGCAGGGAATCAGGAGTGCTACTAACTTGTAAATTTGCTCGCAAGAATGTGTTAGGGGGCACTTTGTTCACGTGTCACAGGAGTTTGAAGTGGAAGCTTTGGGCGAGGCCCCCAGGTGGCTGCTGATCCAGATTTGTCCATGGAAGGCAAACGTGGCCAGTGGAGGCGTGTGCCTGCAGGGGAGGGTCAGAGAACTGGGAAACCGAGAAAGGAGAAACTGAACAGTGACCACAAAAGCAGGGATTTCCCGCCCTTTCTCTAAAAGATTCTGACCAGGAAGCCCGGCACTCTGTCGCAGAGGGTCCACGGACACACCTTAAGAAACAGAGACACAACTCCGAGACACACAGACAGCCCCACAAGGGCCACGGCAGAATGCTCGCCACCCACAAGCAGCTAACGGCCCCATCCCAGCTATGTCGTTCTGGCGGACACAGATTTGTCACATGAGGAATTTGCTAAATTATCAAAAACTTACTGTAATAAGTCTTCAAGAAGAATATTTCTGGGACGCCTGGGTGGCTCATTCGGTTAAGCGTCCGACTTTGGTTCAGGTCATGATCTCGCAGACTGTGAGATCAAGCCCTGCATTGGGCTCTGTGCTGACAGCTTGGAGCTTGGAACCGGCTTCAGATTCTGTGTCTCCCTTTCTCTCTCTTTCTGCCCCTCCTTGTCCCTCCTGGGCAGACTGACTTCGGTTCAGAACGAGTGACCTTGAGGCTGGGGGAGGGAGTCATGGGGGTGGCCAGTGGTCAGTCCCTTGCCTGTGGCCTCCCCTGTCCCCAGCTCATCCATCATGTTTTCTTTCTCGTTGTAACCATTTGTTCTCGGTTCTAAAATCACAGTATTTCTTATTTGGAAGATTACTTAAAAATCATTCTTGTCCAACTTGTTCGTTTTAAGTTATTGTCCTTTGGGATTTAAATCTTATATTGTAGGGGTGCTTGGCTGGCTCAGTCGGTAGAGCATGTGACTCTTGATCTCAGGGTTGTAAGTTCGAGCTCCACGTTGAGTGAAGACATTGCTTAAAAATAAAGTCTTTAAAAAAAATACAAATAAATCTTAAACTGTAAAGTATTCTTATTTTTTAAAATCTGTAAGCACTAAGCAAACGAAGAGAACAAGTCTGTCTATCTGAACAGCTATGTTCTTTTTCTTGCTAGTTGATCTTTACCATCTCAAAGGTGATTATCACCTCTCCCCAGTTTGATAGCTGTGTGCATTTAATGAGCGTTTTCTTTATTTTATGACTCCAAAGCTTTGCGGACCCAGCTGTTCTAGGGTCCTTCTGGGGGAATCAGAACAGGCAAATCTTGCAGAGCAATTGTGTGTCCCACCTGGTGTTTGCTTTGGTGTCATTTTCTGACTTTAAGTGGAGATTGGGGAGAAGTAAAGCTTCCAGATGGGCCAAAGGAAGGATGTCAGAGGAGCGTGGGTCTGGACCCCAGTGGAGATGTGGAAGATTTGGGCCATCTCCGGGAATCCCAGCCTCACGTGGACATGGGCGCGAGAGAGGACGCTCTTTCACGCCGTCCTGTCTTGGTCAGTTCCTACTGTGTACTGTTTGCATTAGTCTTTGCAGACGTGACAGCCTATTCTTGGACACGTAATGTACAAGAACTTTTTTCTAGGAGGAACGCCAGGATAAAATTTATTCTATGTACTGCTTATGCACATCTGTGGTTGTATCCTTAGGCTAGGATACAGGGCGTATAGAAAAAAGGGTTTGGTGCCTCTTCCTCAACTATGTAACCATAACAATCCTGATAAAAGTACTTGTTAGATTCCTTGAAATATTAAGGAATACCAAAATATAAAAGGTTTGCTTTTCGAGTTTGTTTGATGGACAGAGGTGTGAACGGTGACTGAGTTATGGTGACATGCAAAGAGCATGTGGCCAGATCTAGCACAACCTGGAGGGGGCGAGCATGCTCTACACCCCGCAGCTGTGGGCCAGTGCGCTTTGTGTTGACCTGCGGGGACTCCTGGCTTACAGTGTTCACGTGCAGGGTAGAATCGTGATTGAACCGTTGTGACTTCTCCAGCACACTCACCTCCTCCTTCCATGATGAGGAATTGCATGCGAACTCGTTCAAGTTCCAGAAATGCGTACTGCTTGTATTTTAAGGCTTTTGCTGGATACTGTTATTTTGCCTTGCAGCAAAAGCTGCGTGCCCGGCTCCAGTATAAAACAGTTCTCCTGAGGCTGGGGTTGTCACTCTGTCCTTTGATAGGAGAAAATGGTATTTCCTTATTTTGATTTGCATTTCTTTGATTACTAGTGAGAATTAAAGTACTTCGGTTTAGAGACTTGCACTTCTTCCTTGAGTGGCTTAGCTCCTGTCTTTCTCCGGTTTTTCTGTTAGATTCTCTTAGAACACTTGACAGAAAAGCAAGGTGGTTAGCCCTCTGTCAAGGTAAGCTCCAGAGAGGTTAAGAGCTGGGGGGACTCAATCGCTCCATCACCCACTGTGCTCCTACCGCCAGGCATGCCGCCTGGATATGGTACCCCCTTCTGGGCCCCAGTTAACTTCTCCTGTAACTTGGGGTTGGCCCCGAGTTAGTTCCTCCCTTGGCAATTGAGTATTAAATGAGCTGCTGCTTGTTGGGCGCTGAACACAGAGCCTGGCACAGAGAACTTGAGAAGTAAAGACCGGCCAAGAGGAAGAGACAGAATACCTGGTGATCATTGGCTTTGTCTTGTGTGTTTCACTTATTGTTTCCTAGTTTGTTGATTGCCTTTGCATTTGTTCCCAGCAGATTTGGTCGTGGAGAAATTGTCAATTCTTTGGTAGTCTGGCCTCTGGCACTTTGCCTTTATGGAACCGTCTGCCACTGCTTCAGACTCACCGTGTGCTTTTTTTCTTTTAAATGTTTTGTTTTCTTCTCACTGTAAAAGTACATGCATGTTCATTTTGGAAAATCTGGAAAAGTATAAAGCTTAAAACGATAAAGCACTCCCCTGTGGAACTTTAACAAATAGAAATGCTTCTGGCTCCACATCAGCTTTGTGAATCATAGTCTTTGGGAGGGAGGAATGGGGAATTTGTGTTTCAAGAGGTTTTACTGGGGATTAGTTAGGGAGCACTGCTTTATATTTTCTTTTGACAAAGGCCTTTACCACCTTTGCATTACAAAATACTCCTCTTAATCACCTTCTGGGACCTGGGACCTTGACGGTTTTAAATTTTATATTAAAATTAAAATCTTCAGTGTTTTCTACTGATTCCTCTGCTTTCTTTTTTCTCCAATGTAGAATGTTTTCTGGTTATAAAAATGGTAGACGCGGGGCGCATAAGTGACTCAGTCAGTTGAGCATCCAACTCTTGGTTTCGGCCTAGAACACCATCTCCCATTTCATGAGTTCGGGCCCTGCATCGGGCTTTGCGTGACATCTTGGAGCCTGCATGGGATTCTCTCTCTCCCTCTCTCTTTGCCCTGTGCGCATGTACATGCTGTCTCTCCCTCCCTCTCCCTCTCCCTCTCTCTTTCTCAAAATAAATAAATAAACCTAAAAAAAAAAAAAAGAAAGAAAACAAGAAAACCAGTGGGAGATTGTCTTTAACCAAAAAAAAAAAAAAAAAAAAAAAAGGTAGACACATACATAATTATAAACATGATCTCACCCCTGTGAAGGGATGACCACCAGATAATCATAAGAAAGTTTTTAAGTTATTTTTTGTTGCTGTTGTTTATTTACTTACTTTTTAGAGAGAATGAGAATGAGAGAAAGCACAAGTGGGGGAGGGGCAGAGAGAGAGAGAGAGAGAGAGAGAGAGAGAGAGAGAGAATCCCAAGCCGGCTCTGCAGGGGTAGAGGAGATACGGAGCTCAAACTCACAATCCGTGAGATCATGACCTGAGCTGAAATCAAGAGTTGGACACTTAACCAACTTGAGCCACCCAGGTACCCCTGTAACAAGGTTTTTTTTAAAGAACAGATACAAACATAAAAAGTTAATAAGGAAAAACAATGATTTTATGGTTTTATTTTAGAACTTCCTTTTTTTAGTTTAATATGTTTAACATAGACAGCTTTTCATGAGAACATAAAGGTCTCCATTTTTATTATCCTCATGTAACAATCCTTTCACTACGTCTCACAATCTTTGCGGGGGTTGGGGTCAAGGATTTGGACGGAGTTTGGCTGGGCCTTTCTTCCCATGGATTTGACTGGGGTCGCTTAAGGTCTGCCTTATTTTTCATGGCTGCATATTATTTCAATAGGTCTATAGTCATAATTGAACTAGTCTACCTACAGGATTTAGAAGTGTTCCCACTTCAATAATTTAATCAAGATACGAAGCCTGTCTTTGCGCAGACATGTGCACGTGCTAGTCCAGTTTCTTACCTCCCTGATAGTAAGTTACAGGAAGTGAAACTGCTGGTTCAAAACAGTGCAACTTTCCTTTTGGGTGCTGGTTGCTTTCCAGAGTTCGCCCTCAGTTGCATCATCACCACAGCACCTGAGATTTTTTTTTTTTCCTGTATGCCTTAATCAATACCAGTTATATTTTTATTTTGGTCAGATTGGTAGGTGAAAAATGCCTTTTTATCTTAATTTCATTTTTTTTTGATGGTGAGAGAGAGCTTTTCTAAAAACCATTTTATTGAGATATAACTCACACCATACAGTTCCTGCCTTGAAAGTGTGTAATTCAGTGGTGTTTAGTGCATTCTGTAACCATCACCACAATTAATTTTAGTTCTGTCATCCTGAAGAGAAACCCTGTACCATTTGCACTCACTCCTCATTTTCCGTGACCACCCCCCCCCCCCCCCCCGGCCAGAAGCAACCAGTAATGTATTTTCTGCCCCCGTAGAGTTACCTATTCTAGATATTTCAAAGAAATGGTATTATACAGTGTGTGCTCTTTTGTGACTGGCTGTTTTCACAGAGCATGATGTTTTCAGAGTTCATACTGTAGCACGTGTCAGTACCTTTTCATGGCTGAATAATACTCCATTTTGGATATTTCACGTTTTGTTTTTTCATTCATCAGTTAATGAGCATTTGAGTTGTTTCTGGTTTTTTGGCTGTTAGGAATAAAGCTGCTACACACATTTGTGTGCACATTTTTGTGTGGTCGTATTTCTCGGTTCTCTTGAGTAGATACTTGGTGGGGGGGGCGGGGATTGCTGAGTCTCATGGTGACCCTAGGTTAACTTTACGACGAGCTGCCAGACTGTTCTCCACAGTGGCTCCACGGTGCAGTTTTCCACAGGCTCACCGACACGTGTTCTGTCTCCTTCTGTCTATCTGTCTGTCATCATTGATTGTAGCCATCCTGCTGGGGTTGTGAAGTTGTATTTCATTGTGGTTCTGATTTCTGTTTCCCTGGTGGCTAATGGCGCTGATGACTGATGATGTTGAGCATCTATTCATGTGTTTATTGATCATTTGTATATCTTCTTTTTTTTTTTTTAATTTTTTTTTTTAACGTTTATTTATTTTTGAGACAGAGAGAGACAGAGCATGAACGGGGGAGGGTCAGAGAGAGAGGGAGACACAGAATCTGAAACAGGCTCCAGGCTCTGAGCAGTCAGCACAGAGCCCGATGCGGGGCTCGAACTCACATACCGTGAGATCATGACCCGAGCCGAAGTCGGACGCTCAACCGACTGAGCCACCCAGGCGCCCCTGTATATCTTCTTTGGAGAAGCACCAGGTCCTATGCCCATCTTTAAATTAGATTATTTGTCTTTTTATCATGGAGTTGTGAACGTTCTTGGTGTGTTTTAGATGCAAGTCCCCATCACATCTATGATTTTCTCCCATCCTTTGGGCTGTCCTTTGACTTTCTCATGGGTGGCCTTTGAAGCAGAACCGTATTTAATTTTAATGACATTCAGTTTATCTTTGTTGTTGGCTATTGTTTGTGCTTTTGGTGGCATATCTAAGAACTCACTGCCTAATCCAAGGTCATGAAAATCTCTTACAATTTCTCTAAGAGTTTTGTGGTTTCAGTGCTGTTAGGACTTCGGTTCATTTCGAGTTAATATTTGAGTATGACGTGAGGAAGGCCCACCTTGGCGCTTCTGCGTGTGAGTGTCCAGGCCTGCCCTCTTCACACTAGTGGTTGGGCAGACTCTTGACTCTGTCCAGGGGTCCTGGCACTGAGGCACAGGACATGTTTTACGTTTGCCGTTTACTCGTGTGTCCTCGGTTAAGGTGCCGGTACATTTTTCCCCCAAACTTTTTAGCGGAAAAGTTACATTTTTAAATTGTTTCCTCCTCAGAGCTCTTTCTAGGATAACAAATGCCACAGCCTTTCTGGACAACAGTTTGACACCATGTCATCAGTTTTGGCAGTGGTCCTGTCTTTTGACTATTTCTGCTTCTAAAAAAAACTATTTTTTTCTCCTCAGTTTTTTCACTTAAACTTTATTGTTTGTGTTCACTTTTTCTTCCCATCATTCTAAAAATATTCTTTATTTTTTTCTAGTACTTTTATCACCTTTAATCTGTGTTCACTGTAATCCACCTGGAGCTGATTTTTATATGTAGGTTGGTGCAGGGGTCCCAGATTGCTGCCATCGCTGTCCGGTTTGAGACAACACCTGATGATCTGTCTGCTCATTTCATGTGTACACGTGTCTTTTGTAGCTCTGTACCTCTGGTGTCTGGCAAGATAGGTTCTCCCTTTATTTTCACTGTTTTTCAGAATTTTCTTGGCTGTTACAGAAGCAAAAGTACAGAAAACGTATTCGCTTCTTCTGAGCGAACTTACAACATGGCAGCGTTTTTTGTTTAAAGGGAGGTTCTCGCCTGAGCACTTTTCCTTCACTTCCCGGCCCGCCTGGGCGGGGAGCACCGAGCAGAGAAGTCGTCGGTAGCCCCTGACGGGCGTTTCTGACAGATTTCGGGAAACTTGCAGTTTGTGTAGCTCCTTCGTCCTCTTCAGACATCGGTCTGTGAATGGAGGTGCTGAAGTGTGTCCTGCGTTTGCACGCGCCTCGCTCCCCGGACTAGCCCTGCGCAGGTGTCCGAAGTCCTCGGGACGGCCAGCACAGGCACCCGAGACGGGTCTTCCGTTCCATTTTGTCCGGGACCTGTCTGCGATGTGTAGAGCTCATTAGGCATCTGCTGACACACGTGCGCCTTGTACTTTGCATCCATGCTCTTTCGACGTGGTGGGCTTTCAAAGTATGGTCAGTATAGTTCAAAACATGCTGAAGAACATCCCAAATGAGACACAGTGCGTTAATTTTTAGTAACTTTAAAAGCAGTTTGTTTGTTTGTTTGTTTGTTTGTTTATTTATTTATTTATTTATTTATTTGTAGCGTTTAGTTTTGAGAGAAGGAGACAGAGCACAAACAGGGGAGGGTCAGAGAGAGAGAGGGAGACACAGAATCCGAAGCAGGCTCCAGGCTCCAAGCTGTCCGCGCAAAACCCGACGCGGTGCTCGAACTCACAAACTGCGAGATCATGACCTGAGCCGAAGTCGGATGCTTAACTGACTGAGCCCCCCAGGCGCCCCAAAAGCAGTCTGTTTATAATTTAATTATAAGGTTAGGAGTTTTACCTGACTTTTATACGATTTATATCTTTGTATGTAGTATTTCTGTATTTTATATTATTTTTTTCTAAAGATGTTGAGCATCACATGTCACTACATCTTAGTTCTTTTTTCTTTTTCTTTTTTTTTTTTAAGTTGGTTTATTTATTTGGAGAGAGGGTGAGAGGGAAAATTCCAAGCAGGCTCTGCACCATCAGTGCAAAGCTCGATGTAGGGCTCATTCTCACAAAGCGTGAGATATGACCCGAGCTGAAGTCAAGAGTCAGGCTCTCCACCTACTGAGCCGTACAGGCGCTCCTCATGTTAGGAAATAGGACAACTGACGTGGTCTCTTCAACAAGTCAGCATCATGAAAAAAATAAAAGGGGGAGGGAGGCAGTAGATGAAGAACCTTAACAACCACCGCCAAATATGGGGCATGGGCCTTAATCGGGTCCTGATCTGTGCAAACCAACTCTAAAAGGTGTTTTGGGGACAACTGGAGAAATTTGCACATGGACTAAGTATTAACGGGTATTAAAGCATCGTTCCTTTTGTTAGGTGTATAATGGTATCCTTACTGGTCTACTTCACTGTATATTTGAAATTTTGGTAATAAATGCACGAGAGAGGCCTAAACAAGGGTCCTCTTGCATTTGTCCACTCCTGTTGATTTCTGGTTGGGCTTTCTCTCTGGGGGAGTAAGCTGATCGAGGAGGAGAGTTTTCACATCAGTACTGAATGTTGCTGGGGGCATAGTCAGAGGCTATTTATCAAAGCTGTATTTAAGTTGCAAGAAAAGGGTGAGGGTACGGTTTATGTTGAGCAGTGGGAGATTGGATAAATGTATAGCCGTATGCTCATTACAAATCATGCTGTCATATCGTATGAAACAACGATATGGGACAGAGCCTGGAGTAGACACCAAGTCGTGTGTGTGTTTGTGTGTGGCGGGGGAGGGGACAAGACTATCGATTATGGTTCGTACATATGCGTGTACATGAATGAAAAGACTGGAAGAAGAAAAACCTATCAACTCTTAAGTAGTGGACTCCTGGATATTGGGATTTCAAGTGTTAATTATTTCCTTCATAACTCTGTTGCTGTTCACATTTTCTGCAGCACGTGTATAATACTTTTGTAACCAGCAAAAAATAAACATAAGGAAGAGAAGTTCTTTTCTCTTACAAGTTAAGTGCTTCTCCAGTCAGGATACTCAACTTCTCAGTTGGGACTTTGCTTTTTCTTTAGACCATAGTTAGGCTTCCAGGAGTTGTGCTTCTGAGGCTTTTCTACGTACTTATTTTCTGAGTTCTTATAAAACCCAAACAGAAAACCCTGTAAGTTTTTAAAAATGAGCTTTGGTTCATTAAAAAATATTTGTATAGTTTTTTTCTAATTGCAAGTAGCTTTTTTTAATGTTTATGTATTTATTTTGAGAGAGAGAGAGAGTGCAAGTGGGCGAGGGGCAGAGAGAGAGGGAGAGAGAGAATCCCAAGCCGACTCTCTGCTGTCAGTGCAGAGCCCGCCGTGGGGCTGATCCCACGAACTGTGAGATCCTGACCTGAGCTGAAATCAAGAGTCAGACACTTAACTGACTGAGTCACCCAGTCGCCCCAACAGATAGATAGTTTTGACTCTTAATTTGAAAAGTGCGAGAGGTGGTGTGGTTTAGGGGAGGCAGGGGGTGTTGGGAAACGGAGCTGGGAGCCCTTCCGGGTCCCTGCACAAGAGAAGGTGAGCAGCCCCTGTACTGTGGACTCTTTTGTTGCATATTAGGAGTGTCCCATTCCTCTCGCCTCGTGAGTGTCATGGAGTTTGTCTGAAGGGCATCGGCCATCTGCAAAGAGTAAGAAGGCTCCTTGGGCCCCCTTTTCCCTTTGCTTAGCAGTCAAGAGGCGTGGTCGCCCTGGCTTGTTAGTTTGCAAGGATGAAAGCAATTAAATTCTGTTTCTGTACATTAACAGATCATCAGACACTTTTTGAAACAATTGTCAGAAAAATTGTCCATTGAAATTTTAATAGAAGGCAAAGCAATTCACGAGCATTACCACTTGTACCAGAGGGTCGTGTTAAGTGTCCTGTTATTCTCTGAGGAGAGGTAACGAGTGAGGGTGTCCTGGTCACAAGATAATGAAATCCACACTGGCTCCGGTGCTTCTGGTGTATTGGATATTTGCATTGGGCTGTGATTGGTCAGGCCTTGACAGTCCCCTTAATTAGGTTGAACCATTTGAAATTGCCAGCCTTGGGCCCCTGGGCCTATGAAAACAGCAGTTTCCTATGGTTCGAGCTAAGCCAGTCCACAGCTTCTCCTGCACTTGACTAGGTCGTAGAATAAGCTGGGCTTTGGTTACTGCAGTTAAAGAACGGGTGTCGTTTTCTTGCTCCGAGGTGCTCGCACATGAGTGAACTTTAGTTTTATTTGTATTTTTTCAAATGTTATTTACTTATTTTAAGAGAGAAAGAGAACACACGTGTGCAAGCAGGGAGGAGCAGAGAAAAAGGGGGAGAACGGATCCCAAGCAGGCTCCGTGCTGTCAGCACAGAGCCAGATAAGGGGCTCTCTCTCTCCCCGGAATCATGAGATTGTGACCAGAGCTGAAATCAAGAGTCAGCTGCTTAACCGACTGAGCCCCCCTGGTGCCCCACGAGTGAACTGTAATCAGCCCTCTGAGTTGGTTTGGTTTATTTCTGTGCTCCTGGACCTTCCTTAAAATTGCTGATGAGTTGAAGAAAACCACGCCAGCCCCCTTCTCTCTGTGGCCAGTGTGGTCCGTCAGCTTTAACATGAGTTTGAAAAACAGTGAACATGAGTTAGGCCTCTGGAAGCTTATTAAAGTATCTTTATTAATTTGTTTTATTTTAGTCTCAGATGCAAACTTCGGTGGGAATTGTACCCACACAAGCGATCACAGCAGGCCCCACTGCAGATCCTGAAAAGCGCAAACTGATACAGCAGCAGCTGGTTCTACTGCTTCATGCTCACAAGTGTCAGAGACGAGAACAAGCGAACGGAGAAGTTCGGGCCTGCTCTCTCCCGCATTGCCGAACCATGAAGAATGTTTTGAATCACATGACACACTGTCAGGCTGGGAAAGCCTGTCAAGGTAAGTGCTGTTTTCTGAAATCCCGGTGGCATGGCTTAGGATGAAATTTGTCTGTAGTGTCCTTCAGTAGCTCTCTCGTGAATGAGGTTCCTAGAACCTACGTCCCCACGCACCAGCCCGTCACGTGCCGCTGGGGCGCTTACCTGCTTGGGACGACGGCGGTTTGGTTTCCTAAGATTCTGTGCGCTTTTACTGGGCCAGGCTGCGCCCTGCCTCTGTTCTCTTTCTCCTTCCTCTGTCACGGAAGACATTTGTCACTTCTTGAGCCCTGTCTTCATCATACGTGTCTAGCTCCGGTTTTCTTCGGGCGGCGCGGCACAGGCACGCACGCACACCTTCCCTGAACCTCGAGCATCGGTCTTGCAGCTGTTTCGTGTGTTCTGGCCGTGGGGCCCCCGCCTCGCTCCTCTGCCCTTTCGTCTTGAGGCCGGTCAGGATACCAGCGAAGTCGTCCTAGGTGACGATCCGTGACATGGGAAACCGTGTGCACCGTATCATCCCTGCCCCCTCCTGCCTTCTCCTCGAGAAGGGGGTGATTCAGGCGCGTCCTGTGCTCCCTTCCCCCTCTTCTGTGGCGGACGCCTTGAGTCTGCAGAGGAAAGTGTTTCTTACTAACAACTGTGCTTTCTTTCGTCTTTATCCTCCTCTCTGTCTTCTTACTTGTGCTCCTAAACCTTAGGGAGAATCTCTCCCTGACCTCCCTCTCTCCCTTGGTGACATATGTGAGCCCCCGGCATAACCCTGATCCTGATGGAGAAGTAGGGGCGGGCCATGCTGGGCCTTTAGAAAGAAATCACAGTGCCTTAGTACAGAGTGAAAATCAAGACTGAGAGTAACCACTAGGTTCCGTCACTCTCTCAAGTACTTAGAGAAGTGACCGGCTTCCACTTTAGACTCTCCACAGGCTTCTCATGTGCTTCTCTGTATGTATTTCTTGAACTGCAGTATTTATTTATATGGTTTCATCCTTCAACATAACGTAGAAATTTTATTTTCAGTAGTGACACGACGTAATTATTATTTGTCCTACCTTTCATTCCAACCGTTCGGTATTTCAAGTCGGATAGTTTTTGTTTTGTGGGCTGAATCTTACTCACCATCATTCATGGCATTGCTTCTGTGGGAAACTTTTGTTCAGAATTCTCAACAGTTGACTTACAAACTTTTGGAAAACATCCCGTTTGTAAGTTGAGGACTGCCTGTACTGTGTTATGGTTACACATGTTACCATTTTCTTATGGAATCTGGCATTATAATTTAGGTGTAATTGAAAGTGTGACGATCTGGATAGAAAAATAACATCTCGTTGTTTTTCTGGTCATAGTTGCCCATTGTGCATCTTCACGACAAATCATCTCTCATTGGAAGAACTGCACACGACATGACTGTCCTGTTTGCCTCCCTTTGAAAAATGCCAGTGACAAGCGAAACCAACAAAGTAAGTGAGCATTGGGGATAGAGAAGCTCGGAGGTGAGAACAGCTCTTTCTAAAGAGAGTGCGGGAGAGGAGGCAGGAAGCAGGGCAGAAATCACTAGCGCCAAGGGTAGTGGCGAGCAGAGATATGGACGTGGAGCGGCACAGTGACGCCAGGGGGAAGCTGAGCTTAGCGAGAGACGGACCCGCGGTGTGCACGGTGCGCACGGCCATTTTGGAATTCCGTCCCGGCCCCCGGCACACGCGCACTAGCACCGCACTAGAGTCGGCAGCAGCGGAGCAGTGCCAGGAGGAGGGGCGCTGTGATCGCAGACAGGACCTGACCAGCCTTCCCCTGTCTTGACAGACACTCAGTTTCTGAGCGTTTGAAGGTCGCGTCACTGTAGTGGCAGTGACTTCAGGGGGCGGGGAGAGAGAGGGGACGCTTACTTTGGAATTGGAAACGCCTTGTCCTGAAGTGAGTCTGGAGAGAGCTGTGTTCTAGAAGAGCCAGGGAGGCAGGGTCAGGGAGGCACCCGCGAGGTTTTCCCTCCTCCGCGCAGAGGCAGTGCCCAGACCTGTTTGTGTAACTAACAGCTTATTCGACACCGATTGAGTCTCTGCCCCAGGACTGGCCGCATCCTGACCATCCCCATCGTTCTGTCGTCTCTCGAGCCTTCTGTGTAGCCCTTAGCCGGTCGGCCTAGCGCCGGTCCCTGCTCAGGAGGCCTGAGCGTGGCCCCCGGGCCCCTGCCGTCCGTGGGCACCGGAGCGGCGAGAGGATGAGCATCTCTTCTCCACTTTAAGCCCTTCCCTGTCATTTCAGAGGTAACCTTGTGGCCTTTGGGTGTGTCCCTCAGTTTGGACAGCTAGGACGTGCCCTCCGGTGTCGGGTCGCCCCTCGGGCCGGCGCCGCTCCGGGGACCCGCGGCGCCGCCCAGTCTCGCACATCTTCCTCCATCTCGTCTGCGCCATCTTGTTTGCGCTTGCGTGTTCGTCGCTCTCGTTCTTCTTGATCGTCTTCCTCGACGCCCCGCTGCTGCCTGGGCAGCCTGTGCTGCCGCGTCTCTGGTCGTTTCCTTGGGGCATAGGGCGCGCTGGCCAGCGCTTCGTCCCTAAGGGTGCCGTGGGTGCCACACGGGGAGGCCCCCGCGTCCCCCTCCCACCCACCCCAGAGGGCGGCCCCAGCGTGGGACGGGCTTCGCCTGTGGGCCCGTCCTCTTCCCTCCCTGCGCAAGGACTCGTGCTTAGTTCCCTTTAAAAGACACTTTTCTGAGTCAGTTAAATTTGTCTTTGATTGACCACAGTGGGAATTCACACCCAGTTTTCAGGGATCTCTCCTACGTGAAGCGAAGTTCCCGCAATCTGGGGCTTTCAGAGGTGTGTACTTGGGACAGGAGTTCTACTGGAATAGGCCGCTTTTTCCTCAAAGTCAGCGTAAAACTGTTTTTTTTTAACTAGTATATAGTGGTGGTTACACTTTCTGGTGTTTTAGGACACGTCTCAGTAATAGGGTTTTTAAGTGCCGAGGTAATTATTCCACGAATAAGTGAGGACTTCATTCTGAACTTCTGATTTGGGGGTGTGGCTTTTCTGGGACCTTTTATTTTTAGTATGTGTTGCCATGACAATGTTAAACTTTTGTGATTTCTCTTTTTAAGAAACGCTTGTGTGGTTTTTTGTTTTTTTTTTTTTTTTTAAAGAAATGTATGTGGGTTTTTTTTTCAACATCCTTGTAACTGCCTGAATGTTGTGACGATTGATTCAGCGCGTGCTCTGAAGTGGTCAACCACAGCGTTTCTACCAGTCATAACGTGAGGTGTCACCTCGGTGATTTTATAGCATAAAGTCACCGGGAGTATTTACATCAACTTTATGCAAGGTTCTGGTGATTTTTTTTGTAAAAGAAACGAAAGCGCTCATTTAAGAATCTTTTAAGTGCTTCACTTCAGGTTTCAGCCCTGAGTGTGTTCTTTGGGCTCTCTCTAGCCCTGTGGTTTTCTGAGGGCGGAAGAGTTGATGTGGCGAGTGAGAGATTGTCAGCAGTGTGTTTTCTATAAACGTTTGTTGTTTCTCCTCTCCTAAAGCAAGTTGTGCTCGTGGCGCGTGAACATCGGCGTCGGGCAGTAGAGAGGAAATGCGGATCCAGCCCTCCCGACAGCTCAAAGTCAGGGTCCAGGGTGGAATATATCCGCTAAAATGACATGACAGTCGCACCCCGGAAGGAGCGAGGTCGGGCGGGGTCGGTGGTACCGGCAGTCCTGGAGGGGAGGGTCAGCGCGTGTGGAAGGCGGGGCTTCGTGGAGCCCACTGTCCGCAGAATAGCAGTGGAAGGACATTCTAGACCGCACACGTCGCATCAGCACAACCAGCGTGGACTCCCGAGTTTCCTGCGCAGGCCAGGTGATTCGGGGAGAGAGGGGTGTTTGTGGCAAAAGGTCAGGGCCCCCGGGCGCTGCCTGAGACCCAGGCGCGTCTGCCACAGCCACGCTTTCGGGCAGGTTGCCCCCAGACGCTCGCGCAGCCCGCTGCCCGCTTCTTCCATCGACGTCTCTGTTGGCCGGATCTGCCGGCATCCTCTGTGGAGCCGTCCCGGACCATCGGTTGCCTTTTTGGCCTCTGTCGAGATTTTGTTTTGATTTTTCTTTGAGTTGTTTTCTAGACGTTGTGTCATCACCGATCTTGAGCTGTTATCCCTCCCTTATAGAGGTAATCAGGTTTTATGGAATAATTAGGAGTTTTCCAGGTGTATATCTAATGTCAGTCCTGGCATCCGACTTACAGTGAATTCCAGTGCACAGGTTGCACGGAGGACTGGGGCTGTGTGGACACACGACCGAATTCCCTGTTTAAACTCCTGGCGCCTCATCCTTGCGGTTCCTGCTCCCCACGCAGTACAGTTCTCCGACCAGGCTGCACAGGCACTGCGGGCCGGCCAGTTAGAACTTCAGGAACTCGGGCCATCCCACACCTCCCGTATTAAAATCTGCATTTTAACAAATTGCTAGATGATTAGTATTTGCATTAACAGCCGAGATGTGCTGCCCTGCATGCCTTGAAGGGCTGGGTGTCTGTCTGTCCTGGAGCTGTTGAGAAGTTTCGAGTCTTTCCCTGGGGAAATCATGGGGTTCCCCACTCAGAATCCCACAGGGACTGTCAGAAGAGATGGGACAGGACCAGCCTCAGAGCCAAACCAAACTGGCTCACCGCCCACAGCTGCCTTAGACGCGGGCCGAGCCGCAGTGTGAGGACTGAGAGTGTCTGAGTCCGTAGTCCTCTGGCCTGTTCCTTGAATACCTCCACTGGCTTGACACTCACTACTTGGTCTGGCTGTTTGTTCCCATTTGAAGCACTTCTGATCATGAGAAGCCTTCCTTCCTGGTATCGAGTCCAGATCTGCCTCTTTAAAACTTTTCCTCATGGAGCAGCCTGCTCGGGGCTCAGTAAGTGGTGGTTGAACAGGCCCTTGTTCCACCTGAGAGCTCTTTCAAGATTCTCCGGTACCTCTTTTGACAGACGGCGGTTGGGCTGGAGAACAGAGGCGGGGCGGTGGGACCGGAGTGGCTGTAGGGGCAGAGCAGTGGGCTTGCTCACCCCTGATTGAAGTACCCAGCCGCCTGGTGATGTATTTCATCAGAGCAGTTTTTTCCTTGCTCTTTTGAACACAGTGTGCCCCTTCTCAGTCATTTGGCTTCCGAAGGAAACGTGTTGCAGAGGCTTTTGTGTTGTTGCCGGGTGGCCGTGCCAGAGGTCTGGCCCTGGGGCTCTGGTGTTGTGTTGTCCCGCCCTGTACCGCGCATGGGAGGATGCCCGAGGGGCGCCTGGCCGGCTCAGTCTGTAGAACATGTGACTCTTGAGGTTGTGAGTTCGAGTCTCACGTTGGGTGTAGAGATTACTTGAAAAAAAAAAAAAAAAAAAAGCGTGAGAGGAAGGCCGTTCCGGTGCACACGACACCTGGAAGGCACCGTGGCCTAGGAACCGCTCTGCGGAGACGTCTGCAGGTCTGAGTAAATTCCAGCACGACGTTTTCCGTAGAAATCTCAGCAGTGACGAGGCAGTCGCTGCTTTGCGTGCTTTGTGGTGTATTTCCCACCACGCCGACAAAGCTTTGGAGTTTGATTTGTGTCAGTTTTCCCTGGATTTTCAGATTGAGTTGAGTTTTGCTGAGAATGACCGGGGACTTGAATGTCCGCCGCGTGCCCTATGTGGGACCCGTCATTGGAACAGTCTTCTGTTCCCTCTGGGGGAGGACTGCCTTGGACCTACTTAAGAAGTGGCAGGCGGGTCCTCAAAAGAGCCCACTGTAGAATGTGGCCATTTATTTCCTAGGTCGTGGGTGCCCAGGTTAGCTGGGGCAGTGGAGGTGAGGGAGGGTTTTGAAGACGTGCTGCCGGCAGGAGCGCCACACTCAGGTGCTGAGACACCGTGTGAAGTGGCGGATCGCGCGTGAAATACAGCCTTGGGCTCCGAGGAAGGAAGGAAGATGTACAAATGGGGAAAAGAGCACGAGGTTTGGACGTTTGAAGAGGTAGCCGTCAGTAATGTGTGACAGGGATCAACGTGGAAGGCCTCGTTCTCCCTCGTGCCGATAAACGAGGCGTCGCTGCTTTTGGCGCTCCTGACTTTGGCTCAGTCCCAAGGCCCGCGGCACTGGCAGGGCCCTCGGACGGCCGTCGCCCCGCCACCCTGCCGCCGTGCCCCCAACTCCGGACTCCGCTAGGGCCTTTCCGGGGCTTTGTGCCGGGCTTTGTGAGCACAGTGCCTCCAGGGAGCGGACGGGCTCGGGGAAGACGCGTGTGGTTTCTCCGCTCCAGGGTCCAGAGCTGCCGTTTCCCGTTCCTTAGCGGATTATTAGGTTAATCCGTTCTCTCTGTGTGAGGGCAGACTCGGTGCTCGCGTCCTGGAGCCTAGCAGGGCGCCCCACACAGTCCACACGCACCCTCTGTGTGGTGAGCGAGTGCCCACAAAGAAGCAGAGACCCGGGAGGCGTTGTGCAAGTTCCAGGAGGCCTTGCTGCCGCCCGACAGATGAGGAGAACTTCTGGCAGGGGTGGTAGTGCCTTGAGCTCACAGAATGGGGTTTATGGTCACTTTTACCTGGTGACACCTCTTTCAGCCAGGCACGACTCCTCTAGTAAATGTGTGCGTTCCGTTACCCTGAGGTATCTGTGTCCCACCGTAACGGCATTTGGACTCAAATTGGACCATGCTTACAGGTCGGAGACCTTTTTTTTTTTTTTTTTTTTTTTTTTTTTTTAACTTCTTTATGCTTTCTTTTCCATGCCTCTGGATTGTTAGGATTGTCAGCTACCAGATGCTTACTTGTCTTCTGACAGATACTGTATTTTTGTTTAATAAGAAAATACAATAGTGTTTACACGTAGAAAATAAATGCTATTAACAAACACAAAATACAGTGACCATGTCAGCAGCTTCCGTGGGAGGTTCTGGCTTCCCCATAAATGGCCTTTGCCTAACGAGTGGCATTCACCCTAAGGTTGGGGGGAGGAGGCATTTTGGGGGAAGGGATGGCATTTGGGGCCTGATGGATGAGAGTGGAAAAGAGAAGGAAGAAGTCGCTGGTTTTTCACCCTGAAACGGAGGCCACGTGGATAGCGTCTTTCTTTCAGTTCCTCTCCGCAGTTCATCCCTGTGTGCAGCAAATGCAGTCTGGGTCTGTTCTTTACCCCTGGGTGAGAGAACAGTTCATCATCCTCCCAGGATTACTTTCCTTGTAACATCAGAGGTCTTAGATTTGGCGTGGTCAGTTTTAGGAATATGGTGGGCACGTGTTGAACGTTTGGGGGAGTATTAACTATTAGAGAAAATACTTCTGGAGAAATCATACATGACTTGAGCTGCACGCTTGTCATAAAATGTATCTTGGGAATCACTTTTCACTTACAATAATGAGGTGCTTGGTGTGCGTGATTTTGTCTAATGAGTGTTAATGAGTTTGAGATCCGAATGTCTTTATTAGAAAAGTTAATAGTATGGAATATGTAATTACCAAGATCTTTTTTTCTTACACGTTTAGGTTTAATTAAAATACTCTGATAAGTAATGTGAGTTGTTTATGTTACACTGTGTTACACTGTTACACAGTGTTATGTTACACTGTGCTTATGTTACACATCGGTTGCACTGATGGTTGAATGTGAGAATATTGTTACACGTAATGGTCTCAATATGAAAGGAGACCTTTGTGGTATTGCTTAATGTATCAAAGGTCATATGTTATAGTATCAGTTATAAGCTACTGTGTATAACGTGACCAAAGTTGGGAGGAGTTGGAAAGAAGGGAAATCTTAAGAATAAGAATAGATAGTAGCACGTAAAACTTCTGCCTTATGGCAAGTGCCCACCAAATGTGGAGATTGGGGTGGACGGACAGAGGGATGAATTGAACTCCAAGGGGCCAAGGAGATGCAAATTTGGGGTCATCTCTGTTAACTCTGAAGTCCTTGGGAATGGGGTTCTCTGTGTTGCCACAGATTTTTCTTCGGCCTTTTGGGATCGGCCCGGTACATGGAGTACCCAGAGGGGATGCCCTGCCGTCACTAGGCCAGGTGGTGGAAGCTGAGTCTGTGCTGTCCTCAGTGGTGCTGAGGTGACACCTGGGGAAATGCAAATCCACCAAGCCTCGTTCCACCCGTTCTTTTTGGCTACGTCAGTCAGTCGATACAGTTTTTTCTTCAGCATCTTTAGATAACCAGACCGCTCAGTAGGGGGCCTTCCTGCGTGGGAAGCCGTAGGAAAGACGTGTGGGTTAATGCCACTGTGCACATAGGTTGTGAGGAATTGCGATTTTGTCATGAGATAGATTTTGTCATAGAGTTATTAAAATGAGTAACAAAACTGACCAACTGGGTATCACTCTGCTCCTTGTTTCATCCTCTGTACCCGTGCAGGTGAGCAGTGCAGGACCCCAGGCAGAGTGGCAGCCACAGGGGCCCCCCTTAGGTCATGTCCGTGGTGGCAGACGAGCTGCCCACACCGCCCCCAATCAGAACACTGTCTCTTGTCGACAACGCGTTTGCTACTCCCCCTGGCACAGACTTCTGAGCGTCTAGATTTCATATGTGATTGTCCTTAAGTGAGCTCTGATTCTGTGGGCTGTTGCCTTCTGACATAGAAAGAAGCTTGGCTTTTCTGGATCTCGTTGCTTCCCAGCTGCTGCTGTGCAGAATACACGACTAGATGAGGGTCCCTTTGTCTGCACAGCTCCTTCCTCGGTAGCCGTGTTCTCTTGCCTCGGGACACGGGTGGATAGTCTCTCCATACAATTGTACTTGCTTCTCGGTAGTTTTTCAGTCACGTGTGGCCTTCTCCTTTTTACTTACCTTTCTTGTTTGTGTGTCTGTTTGTTCTTCTAGCCATCCTGGGGTCTCCAGCTAGTGGGATTCAGAACACGATCGGTTCTGTCGGCACAGGCCAGCAGAACGCCGCTTCGCTGAGTAACCCGAATCCCATAGACCCCAGCTCCATGCAGCGCGCGTATGCTGCCCTTGGTCTCCCCTACCTGAACCAGCCCCAGACGCAGCTGCAGCCTCAGGTTCCCGGCCAGCAACCAGCACAGCCTCAAAGTCACCAGCAGATGAGGACTCTCAACCCCCTGGGTAGGTGAAGGGACTCTCGAGAGCTCGTTCGTCCGGAACAACCCGCGGCTGTTTTCAGTTACTGTTTTTACTTTAAATTCAAATTAATATACGTATAAATTATGATGATGATATCTTTTAAATCCTTGAAATAGAAAACTTCTGGGGAAAGGCTGAAGTATGAGTGCTAGGAAGATGTGACAGGCTTGTGAGAAGAAAAGCATTTGCACAGGAGCCGACATTTGATGGCCGTGCCGCTCCTGTCGGGACGGTTTTCACGAAGGGCATTCAGTGGCTCACAGTGCCGAGTCCCACCTGTTAGAGTGCCCTCCTGAGGGGGAGCCTGTAGCTGGTCTGCCGGCTCCCCCCACCCACAGCGCGAGGTGACCGGCCCAGATGTGGGCAGGTTGGCGGGAGTGTCCCCCAGCACCTCCCGTCCCGGCCTCTCTCCCCGTAATGGTGTTTCCTGGTGTCATGTCGGCTCATTGGCCGGGGTATCCCCACAGTTTTTGCCATGTTTGCATACTGTTTGCTTAGCATTTCTCTGTAAATTGACACATTGCTCTTAAAGTCAGGCTTAAGCCAAGCAGTTAGGTCCGTCAGGTCAAGATGGTTGTGTTAGTTTTATTGTTTTCCTAACAGAGTAAGTCTTTTAACCTTAAGAATGACGATTAAAAACAACTCATTTATTGCTTTTGGGGGGGGGGGGAACCCAACTGCCCTAATGCACACTAACTTCTCCCGGCCGGGAGACTGGGTTGGAGCCCTCAGACCTGAGTTCTAAAGTGACTCCACTCCTACTTGAGGATATAATGTGGGACAAGACCTGTAACCTGTCTCTCTGTCAACTTTTTCTTACTTTAACGGGAACCCTGTACACAAGTGTTTTCACGTGCACGTTACTTCTTTGATTTTATTTTCTGATAGAAGAAAAGTTGACCCAAATCTGTGTGACACAGGTCAGTTTAGTTGTTCGGGGCATGGTGTTAATGAAGCCGGCGTAAAAGTCTGAGGCTCGGAGGGGATCGCTTATAATTTGCGTCACAGCCCTAGAGCGCACCTAGGGCGCCCGCCGGCCTCCATGCACGCCTCATCTGGGTTACTTAAAATGCAGTGAGGAGGAGACTGCCGCGGAACTGGTTCAAGTTGATGGCTGTTACCGGAGAAACAGCTTCCAGAGTTCCTGCCGTAGTGGTTATTGTCATAACTCAGGAGAATGACTTACTTACACGGTGATTTGTCTGTTACCGGAACTGTGAGGGGTGGATTATAATTTACGACTTGGTGGATTTCTTTCTGTCTTTAAAGGAAATAACCCAATGAACATTCCAGCAGGAGGAATAACAACAGATCAGCAGCCGCCAAACTTGATTTCAGAATCAGCTCTTCCAACTTCCCTCGGGGCCACAAAGTAAGACCCCCGTTTCAGTCGGCTCATCTCTGAGCGACGGTCGCACACGCAAGTGGGTTGGGAATCACAAAATTGGGGTTCTTTCTAAATGGGTGACGGTGAAGATAGTTTAAATGGCAGGGGGCAGGGGATTGCTAAAAGTCACATGTGGTTGAAAAGCCTCACGTAAATGAGGCGTAGGTGGACTGAGTGTCTTGTTTTTCCCCAGCCCACTGATGAACGACGGCTCAGGCTCTGCAAACCTCGGGACCCTCAGCACTATACCCACAGCGGCACCTCCTTCCAGCACTGGCGTGCGGAAAAGCTGGCACGAACATGTCACTCAGGACCTGCGGAGCCACCTAGTGCATAAACTGTATGTGCCCGCCTCACCCGTGTTCACATATGACAGGAACATGTCATGGCTGACAGCAGTGCGACAGCTGTGCAGTTTCACTGATGTCCGATTTAATTCCTGAGTGGTCCCCTGGGCCCCAGGTGACAGACAGTGCCCTAGCAGCTGAAGAGGGTCGCATGCTTATTTAGGGATCCACAGCCACTGCCGGCAGGCCACGGAATCGCAGCCCCTGCAGCAGGGCCTGTGCTGTGACCCACGTCGCAGAGGTCGGGACTCCCAGTGTGGCCAGACCTTCTGTCCTCTGAGCTCTGGCATGCAACGGGGAGCTGGGATTAGTTCAGAAGCTTTGCCTTGTTTTAGGGCTCAAGATTATAATCATGGAGGCCCCAGATAATCGGGGGAGTTTGAGCCTGGTGAATACAGAGGACACGATAGTGCCACCATACAGTGTGGTAACAGAGAGGAAGTCAGCAGTTCACTTTCTCAGGCTAGTTCAGTTAAATCAGAGGTGAAGTGGGTCAGTCTGATTCCCTTGGAGTGGTTTTGTTTGCCTTTCTCTTTTTAGTGAAAATTGTTTGGAGAAACAGTTGTATAAAATAACAAGGTACTGATGGTATACCGAAAGTCTGTTGACGGAGTGTGTTGTCTTTCCAGGGTCCAAGCCATCTTCCCAACCCCTGACCCGGCAGCCCTGAAGGATCGCCGCATGGAGAACCTGGTGGCCTATGCTAAGAAAGTGGAGGGGGACATGTATGAGTCCGCCAACAGCAGGGTAGGGTGCCATACGTGTTCCAGCCGCACAGCACCTGCAGTAGATAGAACTGCATCCGTCCGGCTCATTGTCTGGAAATAGGGGAATCTGCTAGTCAGGTCGACTCATCACCTCGGGGATGCTGACCAGAGAGACATCCCAGATAGGACCTGAGACCCCTGTACCGCTCTCTTGTTTGACTACAGATGTCACCGCTACAGTGGTGACCGGGGCATGGACAATTGTGTTTTATCCTTGGATGTGCTCCACAGTGGGCACTCTTTATAACGCTCGTACTGTGTCACTGCCGGTGTCGAATATCCAAGAAGTGATTCGACTGTGGAATGAAATGTGACGTGCGTTCAGTTAGGACTCCCTGCCTGATAAGTCCTGTCATGTCACGAGGTGTTCGCCATGAAGTTGGGCCTTAGTTGTATCGGTTAGAAGTGCTGGATACTGGGGGCGCCTGGCTGGCTCAGCTGGTAGGGCACGTGACCCTTGATCTCGGGGTCGTGAGTTGGAGCTCCCCGCCCCCGTCAGGACTAGAGCTTACTCAGGACTACAAAATGGACCAGAAGTGCAGAATGCTTACCTTTGCCAGTGTCCCTAATGTAAAAGTTCATTAGTTTGTTAGAACATCTAACACAGATCATTGGGGTTTTTACAGCTTTCACTGTCTAACATTGAATGTTATCATTGCTCTCCAGGATGAATACTATCACTTACTGGCAGAAAAAATTTACAAGATACAAAAAGAACTAGAAGAAAAGCGGAGGTCACGTTTACACAAACAAGGCATCCTGGGTAACCAGCCCGCCCTACCAGCCCCCGGGGCACAGCCCCCTGGGATTCCGCAGGCACAACCTGTGAGGCCTCCAAGTAAGGACTTTTCTTTCTGCCAGCCCTTAGTCTGCTGGCTTGTTCTTCCCTTTGTGTTTGGGGTGTAGTTCCTAGCATGTAGAATTATGTTCTCAGGGAGCCCGTGCTTTGGAAACAGTGGTAGTGGCCGTGGCCTTCCGCCTTAGCCTGTGTTTGGACGTTGAGTCTCTCGTGGAGGGACCCTTTTAAGGGTGTGCTGGCCTCAGAATGCACAGTGCTTTTAGACCCGTTGATTGGTTTTCCCTTTAAGTTTGAAGTTCTGAAGATAAAATTCTTTATTCCCAAATGAGGGATTATTTTAAATGAGTGATTTTTTTCTGCCATTCTAGATGGACCCATGCCCCTGCCAGTGAATCGCGTGCAGGTTTCTCAAGGTATTGAACTGTTGTTGTGAATCCTATTTTGGTTTAACGTTGAATAGTCACAGAGTTCATTCGCTTCTCCTCTTCCCCTCTGTATTTCTTTATAGCTCCTTGTTATTTCCTCTGTTCCTTTTGCTGATGACCAGAATTCAGTTCCACAGGCAGTATGAGTATCTGTGGTGTTTGGAAGCTAGAAGACCGTAGGAAAGTTCTCCAGGGAGATAGGAAATGGGATCAGGCTTTTTTTTTTTTTTTTTTTTTTTAAATGGACAGGAGGGTCTATTTCTCTTAGGAAGAGTCACCTCAAGAAGCATTGCAGGTGGGGGAAGGAAACATTTGTGAATGTTGCAGAGGAGAGCATGGAGCCGGCCAGGAGCGGGAAGGTGGTGTGGGCAGAAGAGCGTGTGTCTGTGCTCCTCGAGAGGCTGGGGCGCCGCAGCCAGTCTGGACTCGACTTGAGGGTCTGTGGTGTTTGTGGCGGAGGCGGTCTTTGGAGTTCATGGAGAGGGGCATTTCACAGCTTTTACAGCTCTTGTCCAGTTGGGACTGGAGCGGTAGGATATTTTTCCAGGTTTTGAGAAGAGGTGGCGACTTCCAGGGGATTCCACAGCAAGGCCTTGCAGCTGTGTGCAGGGTAGTCTGAGACAGGAGAAGAGGTCATTGTAAAAGTTGTTGGCAACCTCGGGGCGCCCGGCTAGCTCCGTCGGAGGAACATGAGACTCTAGATCTTGGGATCATGAGTGTGAGCCCCACGTTGGGTGTAGAGATGACTAAAAAATAATAATCGTAAACTTGAAAAAGTTGTGGCCATCTTCGTGCATAGTGGAGAGACCCAGGAGATACACTGATGATCCGGAGAAACTTGAGGGACTTGTTTTGATGGACCAGTTAGGAGTGAAGGAAACTGGGAAGCCAGGGAAATGGAGCGAGGGAGTGTAGCCGAGTGCTGCGTCGGACGTGACATGGAAGGTTTGGCTGGTTTGGGATCTGATGAGGGCTTTTGAGCAGGATATGGAAGGAGGAGTTTTACAGCACAGCACTCACACCTTCCTTACCAGCACCTGTGTCTGTGTGAAGAGGGAGCCCTTCATGGTACTGTTTCTCAGTACTGCCTTTTTCTCTTACTCACTTCATAAAATCCTCAAGGAGAGAGGGAAGCTTACAGCCTTCCTAGAAAGCCCCCCTGGCCCCGTGCTGGCACGTGGTTTTTAGGGTGACATTTCTAGGTGTCCTCGAAGGTAATGCTGAGCGAGGCACATGTTCTCTGAGACGTTGTCCTGGCCACACCAGTATTAAGGCAGCATCTCAAGGATTCTGCTTGAGCCCCAGTGTCAGCCCTAAGACTTGCTTGAACCAGCCTTTATGTAGAGCTCAGAGTTTCCAGAGTATTGTGAGAAATAAGGAAGAATGAGACTCTGTGGCCCGGAGATGCTTAGTGGCCAGTGAGGCGTCTTTCATTGTGTGATAATCCTGTGGCTGTGAACACCCCTGGGAAGGTGAAGTAGCCACGGAAGTGAGAGCTTCCCAGTCTGTAGAGAGGAGGCGGGGAATGAGAATTGCTGGCCCTTGGGCACTTTCTAAACACTTAGCACACTTGCAGGATTAAAACCATATTTCGAGTCTTCTCCCAGATTCTAACAGTAAGGGTAAACCCAGCTGAAGAGCCAGGAGGCCTGGGATGATGAGGATGGCCTTCCTGCAGGAGAGGAGACGGGGGCCACTGTTCCAGAAGGTGTTAGGGAGATTGGCTCCGATGGGTGCCCGGACCCTGGCTCACACGTCCCCTATGGATGTAGGTGTACCTTCCTGGCACCGCCTCGTTCACGGGTGCTTTACCTGACTTTCTCCCTTTGTCTCCTCGTGCTACCCTCCCCACCCTCCCCAAACCTCTCTCACCACCACCACCACCACCACCACCACCACCACTGCACTGGTGCCGTTTTTCCGGATTTGAAAAGTGGTACAGCACCATCTTTTCTGATTCGCTGCGTGATTTTTCTTTCTGTTGTGTGTATTGCATACATGTTCCACTCTGTTTCGCTTAGCATTTGGCAAGTTTGTAGCTCTTATTTTCCTGTGGGTACTTTTCCTAATGAACCGTTGTGGGTACGTTTACAGGGATGAATTCATTTACCCCAATGTCCTTGGGGAACGTACAGTTGCCGCAGGCTCCCATGGGACCGCGTGCAGCGTCCCCCATGAACCACTCCGTCCCGATGAACAGCATGGGCTCCGTTCCAGGGGTAAGTGCTTCTGTTGGCCTCAGCTGTGCCGAGGAGGCCTTGCTCGGGTAAGGAAAGTTCTCTGCACAGTGAAGTTGTAGGTCAAGAATCCTCTGGTGCTTACTCCTTTGGTTTTGGCTGTGGTTTATTTACTTCACATCTCTCTGCCTCTTTTTGGTCTTCTTTAGTACAGCGAGAATTATTTGACCGTTATTTATTTTTGTTGGGATGATGAATTAATAGGGACTTGAGACTTTGCGAGAAGACATGTCTGAGATTGGAGCTCGCAGCCTCCCACAGTTGCAGAGAGGTGCTTGACAGCATCTGTGGTCTCCTAGAGCTTACTCTCCTGAGGCTGCCTTCTTAATGCTTCAGAGAAGTCGTAAAAGGCATATTTTGAACTTTAAATTATGGCATGCTATTGATTTCCCTTCAGAGATAAATTTGCAGCTGGCTCCTCAGAGACCTTGCGTGAGAAGGCAGGGGGAGGGGAGATTCGCAGAGTTCTGTCTCTTCTAGTTTATCTTGAAGACTCTGGCCCTCGTCCTCTGAACTCGCGACGATGCTTGTCTTTTAGATGGCCATTTCTCCTTCCCGAATGCCGCAGCCTCCGAACATGATGGGCGCTCACAGCAACAACATCATGGCCCAGGCGCCTTCGCAGAACCAGTTCCTGCCTCAGAACCAGTTCCAGTCCTCCGGCGGGGCGATGAGCGTGAGCAGTGTGGGCCTGGGCCAGCCGGCGGCCCAGACGGGCGTGCCGCAGGTACCGTGCCTGGTGATGGAGCCCCAGCCTCCTCCTGACCTGAGCTAAAGTTCCACAGTACACACTTGCATGTGACTCACATCTCTCGTTTCCCCCCACCTCCCGTTTTGTTGCGTCATTTTTACTCTCTTCAGAATTACTCTTACCATCTCTGGGTGAGCTTCCCACAAAAGTGGAATGGGTCGTCGTCTTTTGGTTCCTGGTCTTTGTGTTCTGGTTTGGGGTTGGGTTTTTGTTTTTTTAGCGTTTATTCGTTTTTGAGAGAGCGAGAGAGAGAGAGAGAGAGAGAGAGAGAGTCAGAGTGCAGGCTGGGATTGGCAGAGAGAGAGGGAGACACAGGATCTGAAGCAGGCTCCAGGCTCTGAGCTGTCGGCAGAGAGCCCAGTGTGGGGCTCAGTTTCACAGACCGTGAGATCGTGACCTGAGCCAAAGTCGGATGCTTAACTGACTGAGCCACCCAGGCACCTCTTTAATGGTGTGTTTTAAATTCACATGTGATCCTGAGAGACCTTGAGTGTTAAAGGGTGAGGAAAGGCCCTGTGACTCCACTCCTGACCATTGGGTTGAAATACCCTGTTGTCTGTCTGTCTGACCATCCCAGGTGAATCAGGCTAACTAGACTGATTGAGCCCTTCTTGTTGAATGTGTTTGTAAGTACTCTGTTGAAGGCTGAAGAGAACTATTTCCCATTCATTATTCACTTTTTCCCCTTTGTGACCATTGTTAACTGTTGGGCATCAGATTGCTGCCGTGTGCCGATACACCTGTATTTAAAACAGGCCACATCTTCCCCCGGAAGATAATATTCATGTTTTCATTTTTTGCATGAAGTAATATTGAAAAGAGGTCATTGGCTACACTAGATTTACTCACTAAATGTTTGTTAATTAATTCTTACTGCCTGTAGTACGTCTTGCCCTAGAACAGCAAACTTGTCCTGTAAATAGTTTTCACTCTGTGGGCCATAAGGGTCTTTGTTTTAACGACTCAGCTCCACTGTAGTGCAAAAGCAGCCATAGGCATATTCATTCACACATAAATGAAATGAGGGGGTGTGGCTGTGTTTCAATAAGACTTTATTAGAGGAACAGGCAGCTAGCTGGATTTGGCCACGGTCGCTGGTTTGCAGACCCCTGCCCGAGAGCAGTGATTTGGAATCTGTTTTTTAAAAGTCCGCAAATAATTATGTGAAGCGTGTCCCCAGTTGCAAATCAATGTACTGAAACATTTCAGTGTTTCAGTAACTCAGCTTTTTTGCAAAAGAGAAATACTTCTTCCAGTGGTCTGAGCTGTGGGTAGATGCTTTGGAGCATGATGCTAGTAAGCTGAGTGGACGTGCTCATTTGAGCCAGACGTTTCAGCGGGTCTGTAAGTCACGGTACGAGAGATATTTCGTAGCAGTAACTTCGCTGGAAAGTGCATGTTGTTGTAAGTGTATAGCTGGGTGAATTGTTACAAATGGAACATTCTCTTGAAACCGGCAGACCTCACCAGGCAGACCTCACCAGGAGACCGTGGTTAGATTTTCATGCATTTAATTCTTCAAGTCTATTGCCACATTCTGACATGGGGAAAATTATTTTAACATACTCTGTTCCCTCCGTTAGGGACAGGTGCCTGGTGCTGCTCTTCCTAACCCTCTGAACATGCTTGGGCCTCAGGCCAGCCAGCTGCCTTGTCCACCAGTGACACAGTCACCGTTGCACCAGACGCCACCCCCTGCTTCCACGGCCGCGGGCATGCCGTCTCTCCAGCACCCGTCGGCACCTGGGATGACTCCTCCCCAGCCAGCAGCTCCCACCCAGCCATCGACTCCCGTGTCGTCTTCCGGGCAGACCCCTACCCCGACTCCCGGCTCGGTGCCCAGTGCCAGCCAGACCCAGAGCACCCCGACGGTCCAGGCAGCAGCCCAGGCCCAGGTGACCCCACAGCCTCAGACCCCAG
This sequence comes from Panthera tigris, assembly GCF_018350195.1. Classification (NCBI taxonomy): domain Eukaryota; kingdom Metazoa; phylum Chordata; class Mammalia; order Carnivora; family Felidae; genus Panthera; species Panthera tigris. The sequence goes on from NC_056675.1 coordinate 38,237,634, forward strand.
TCCAGCCCCCGTCTGTGGCCACCCCTCAGTCATCACAACAGCAGCCGACGCCTGTGCATGCCCAGCCTCCCGGCACACCGGTGAGCCTTGCGGTCTGTCTTTGGGTGGAGACTCATAATGGAGAACTTCTCCATAAAAAACGCTGTCGTGAAGTTGCTACAGCGTTTCGGTGCAGCCCCAGAAAGTATCTGTGCCCTAATCCAACCATAACGAGCTGTGTTTGATTTCCGACATTGGCTCCATAGGCCGTGTTTGTGTTTGGCTGGATGTGATTTAAGATTATCTTCCCTAATTAAATGAGTTTTCAGAAATGGGCACTTATAAAGAAATCCCACATGGGTCCTCTGTAGATTTTTTAAACTGTCTATACTTAGAAGCCGTGTGTTCCCCATTATCCATCCCAGGTTGACATCCTCTGAGTTTTAGCAGTTTTTCTCTTAAACTCCTGTGTTTGGTGAACAAGACACGTACCTAATTGTGTGTGCTTTGCCTTCACCCGTTAGCCTTGTTTTCAGACCAGGAGCCTTTTCTTTCCATGACAAAATGGCAGACTCAGGTTAGCACTTCCTGTGGCTCAGGTCTGCCCCGTGCTCCGCGGACCTGCTGGCAGCCAGCAGCCGGTGCGGCCCACTCACCACCCTCTGCACCCCTGCCCTGGTGACCGCTGACATCTTCCTGTCTGTCGTCTTATCAGCCTAACTTAGAAACCACCCTTCCCCCTGAAATACGTGAACTTCATTCTTGGGGACTAAGGATGTTTTATTTATAAACCTGTCAAAATCTCAACAACAACCCCCGTATAACATTACTGTTTGTATTTCTCCATAGGGAATGTGCTTTTTATTTAGCCTTATTTTATGTTGCTTATCTGTAAATGAGATCCCTGTGTTATTTTATGTTCTCTTTTATTTAATTAAATTAAAACTCCATTAGGTGAGACTTTGAAAATTGAGAATTCTGGTGGTGGTTCCTTCCCTTAATGTTTGCTTATTCCTCCACTACCTCCACCACCTCTGTTCCTGCAATTAACAGGATAATTATATGTTCTTGTTCCATACGGGCATGCACTCCTACTCGTATACGTGTTTATCTGAGTTCCAGCCTTTTACGATAAACGCCAGTGGCTTTATTGGAAGGAGTTCACTTTAAAGAATTTTTTTTTTAATATTTATTCATTGTTGAGAGACAGAGAGACAGATTGCGAATGGGGAAGGGGCAGAGAGAGAGGGAGACACAGAATCCGAAGCAGGCTCCGGGCTCCAAGCTGTCAGCACAGAGCTGGACTTGGGGCTCGAGCTCACAGACTGCGAGATCATGACCTAAGCCGAAGTCGGCCGCCCAACTGACTGAGCCACCCAGGCGCCCCAGTTAATTTTAAAATGGGAGGTTCTGTGACTTAGTTCGTAGAAAACTCCCGGAAACTAGTTTTATATCAAAATGTAGAAAGCCCTGCTGTCCCATCTCTGCATTCTTGGTGGGAAGTTCTTTGTGTTTCTGCTCAATGCTGACTTCCTCTGGGATTCCTATTTTAACTTCTCTGTCCTTTAGTTCTTTGTGTCTCTTAGGTTAGTGTTGAGAAATGGTAACATAAAAGTGTGTATTGGTTCAGCCGCAGAGTTTCACGTCGTTTGTGCTGTGGTGTTAACAAAGATGATGATCTTTGTCTCTCCACAGCTTTCCCAGGCAGCAGCCAGCATCGATAACCGGGTCCCCACTCCTTCCTCGGTGGCCAGCGCCGAAACCAACTCCCAGCAGCCAGGACCCGAGGCACCGATGCTGGAGATGAAAGCAGAGGTCAAGACTGAGGACACTGAGCCTGATGCCAGTGAATCCAAGGGGGAGCCGGGGTCTGCGGTAGGTGCCGTTCCCGGGCGTGAGCAAATGTGCAGCACAAGTGTCCCTAAAGTGTCCCAAGGGGAGATGCTACAGGCCCTCCGTGGACAACCCTGCTTTTTGTTTTAATATCCTGCTTGATTACGGGTTCAGAGAAGGTACAGATTAAAAACAGATTGGTTATTTTTAGGTACTAGGTATAGACTTCATTTTATTTTGCCAGAAATGAAGAGTTCCAGTTTATATCTTAAATGACGGGATCATCCAGTGACATGTCACCACGGCTCTGCAGAGTCCCGAAGGCACAAGGGCGTGCTCACGCACGAATTCGCCTGTGCCAAAAGTTGAAAACTAGATCCAGCCCCACGGACAGGTTTTGTTTGGCCCACGCAATGTTTTTAGGAACAAGGAATTACAAATAATACTGGATTTCTGGCTTTTCTTTGAAAACGACAAGCTCCCCCAGCACTGTGCTCGCACTCCCGTGGCGGCAGTCTGGGTGGGAGCCCCGGCCGCAGCCTTTAGATGGGGATCGGGCGCCCCAGTTTGCCAGAGTCTCTGCTCCTCTGCCGGCCTGCACGCCTCCCGCTGCACCGTCTCTCTCACCTCCCTGGCCTTCAGAGCGATGTGGCGTTTGAAACTTGGCCCCAGTTTTCAAGGAGAGAGTCTTGTTCCAAAGTAGGAGTTCCTCTCTGCACAAGCACTGAGCAGGTCATGGGTGCGTGGGGGCCACGTCTTTTACGCACTCTGGCATGTAAAATTGTTACATTAGCACTCTAATTGCAATGGTGCTGTATTAAGGCAACTCACCCGGCCCCAGGTGCTCCACTCCCCCCTGAGGAGAGAAGCGCATGGTAAATGCAGCGCTGAGCAGGGGAAGGTTTTGACAGGCCCGGATAGACTGTTAAGAGCTTTCCGATGAGGCGGAGTTAGAATAAAGGTTTTTGATATTCGAACATCATTATCTGTAATTTTGTTTCTTTTAAGATGATGGAGGAGGATCTGCAAGGATCTTCTCAAGTTAAAGAAGAAACAGACACAACAGAACAGAAATCGGAACCGATGGAAGTGGACGAGAAGAAACCGGAAGTCAAAGTAGAAACTAAAGAGGAAGAAGAGAGCAGCGCTAATGGGGCCGCCTCTCAGTCAACATCTCCTTCACAGCCACGCAAAAAAAGTAGGTTGTGTTTCCTGAACTTTTGAACTGTGCTGCTTTTCCACCGTGTTGTGATTCCACACTCGTGGGCTAGAAGCTAAAGCAGAAAAGTAACCGCCCCTCCCCTTGTATCTTACCTACCTGCCCTTCCCCCAGTCTTACCTCTTCAGAAATGACGACAGCGAGCTGGACTCTGGCTTAAGGGCCCACGGGGTTTATGGGAGGAATGAGAAACGGGCCACGGCTCTGAGGGACAGGCCAGAGGGGTGGGTGCGTCCGAGTCCTTGCACCCGCCGAGGAGCTCGGGCTTTTGCCTGGCGAGACGTGTACAGCCACTGGTAGATTCGAGCAGGAGGACGCCCGAAAGCCATGCCAGGGAAATTCTCACCGAGGCAGCACATGTGTGTGCTGATATGGATGGGAAGCGGGGTGCCAAGAGTCAGTGTGCGGCGCAGTGGGCCCCAGTGGCCTGGTGCAGCGGGAGGGGCGCGTGAGTGAGGATGCTCTCTGCCCATCGGAGGTCCCAAGTAAGGAGGTTAACGGGGTGTTGGAACATTGTTAGGTGACTCTTGGAGATGGGATGTCTCTCAGAAAGATAAGGACTGCATGTGACACATTTGGGAAAGACGACAGAGATGTATCGGAGGCTGACATTCTATAATTTTGCCAGTGAGAGGGACCCTGGAGATAATGGGCTACCAGAAGCTTTCAGGTCTCAGGCCCGTTTATACTCCTAAAAATTGAGGACCCCAGAGGTTTTGTTTGTGTGGATTATGTCGCTGTTTATTCTGTCGGAAATTTAAAAATACTTATTTCTCTAACACGCCTGTTCCATGGTGTCCATGAATAACATATTTTTATGAAAAATAAGCTTCCCAGAGCAAACATACTTAGAGTCGTGACAGTGTTTTCTTTACAACATTGTGACTCAGTCTGGCTGGACTCTCCTGTCTGCTGCTACCAGCTCTCTTGTGCTGCCTCGTTTGTTTCAGTTCATTGGGAGCATTCTTGTTTGATACTACACCAAAACTCAGTGAGGGGAAGTTTCACAGAGCTCAGTTGCAGTGTGCAGTCTGGGTCCACAGCAGCACTGGAGGTGTCATGCCCGGTGACATTACAGTCCATCTGTTTGCCTTGTGCTGTGAATGAATCCTTTACCCGTGGCGGGGTGGGTGGGGTTGTTTCATTTTTTAATAACACGATCCTTTGGTCATCTTGGAATTCGGCTTGCTGAGTTACGCCGATTTTCCAAATGTCAGCATACTTCACTGTACGATATATTGTGTTTATTTTATTTTTGAGAGAGAGGGAAATAGAGCGCCAGCGGGGGAGGGGCAGAGAGAGGGAGACACAGAATCTGAAGCAGGCTTCAGGTTCTGAGCTCTCAGCCCAGATCCCACCCTGGGGCTCGAACCCACAAACTGTGCGATCACGACCTGAGCCGAAGTCAGACGCTTAATTGACTGAGCCACTCAGGCGCCCCTTCACTGTACACTATTTGTTTAAAATCACATTTATTAACATCACTATGAATCTCTTCAAAAGAAGTCTTGGGAGTTTTGAGAGGCTGTCAAATCAAGCTCACATGGCAGGTAGAAGTTTCTCCAAATTCTGATTTGGACCTAAGTCCAAATTTTATCATTGGCAACAAATACTGTGTATTGTCCTTGGTGTAACTGGCCCATTTTGTTCCTTTTTGGGAGAGTATCCGCCACATGCCCAGATCTGAATACCCGGAGCTTGTCTAGCGGTCTTTTTCCCACTCGTACTGTTTGGAGCTGAGAAAAGCAGCCGCTTCCGCTGTCGGCCTCGCACGCACGAGCGCCTCCTCCCGGGGCATTGGCCGCACACCGGGAAGTGCTTGACGCCCGCTTCCTGTTCGGTGCTGCGAGATCAAGACGTGTAGCCAAGGGTTGAGATCCTTGACAGTAATAACGTTTACTCCTCGACCGAGGATGGTGTTGAGTGCGGCTGCCGCGTTTTCCTCTGTGTGCACAGCAGCAGAGAGCACGGTGACGACGGAGTCGGGTTTGGTGCCGCTGCCTGCGTGGTGCTGCGGCACGAGTGATGTTACTCGTGGTTCCTTTTGCTTGTTTGTGCAAATGTCCACACATGGTGCGGCAGGAAGATGACAGCCTAGTGTTACTGTGAAAATCATTGTATGTTACAGAAGTAAACGATTTCGGAGACCCTTGGAAAGGGCCTAGAGCAGTGCTAGAACTTTCTGTGATGACAGGAACGTTACTTATCTGTGCTCTTTGTGCTTGTCACCAGCCACACGTAGCTCCTGAGCACTTGAAATGTGACTGAGGAAGTGCTAGCGGCTGAAGACAGGAGTTTGAAAATGCTTTTCCCTCGGCATAGGTGTCTTAAACAAATGTGTAGTGAGCGAGTAAATAAGCGATGGACCCAAGTGACCCACGTGTGAGCTTGCCACCAGGAGGGGATGCAGCCTCCAGCAGGGGGCAGCGCGCTCCCCAGGAAGAGCCAGATAGTCCCTGTGGGCTTTGCGTCTGTCCGTTCGGTCTCTGTTGCGGCCACTCTTTCGTGGCCTGAAAGCCGCCACAGACAGAGCAGAACTGCATTCTAATAAACCTTTACTTCTGGAGACTAACCTTTGATTTCATGTATCATGAAATACTACTCTTTTCTTTTGTTCCTAACCATTAAAAAGAATAAAAACCAATCTTAGCTCCCCAGCTGTACGTAGGCAGGCAGCTGGCTGGAGTGGGCCGGTGGGTCAGAGTTTGCTGACCCCTGGCCTAAGAAGAATGCAAAAGCTGTTGATTAACTAAATAATTGTTTTCTTATAAAGAATTACTCAAAGAAAACCAAACGCTACTCCATTTCTGTGAAGAACAGAATAGAAGAGAAGGGGTTAGCCGAAGGCAGGATGTGTGTTCTCTCGAGGCTCCCATCGGGCACATCCGCTCCGCAGGCCCGGCCTCTGCGCGCAGAGGGGAGTGGCGCTGGGCCGGCAGTGGTCCCCACTGCGGGGCGGGGCGGGGCGCGGCACGACCTGAGCACTGCCACCTGAGCCGCCTCTTGCCTTCGTGGGTTGTCACGCACATTTTCCTGGCCATGAATACTCATTGGGTTTTGTGCGAACCTACCGTCTTGAATGTATTTGGCAGCTGGTGTTCATCCTTGATTGGTGACAACGGAAAGCGTAGTAGGAAGTGGAGTGGCTGAGGGGTGGAGAGAACAGCACAGAACTTTGGGGGAAAACATCTGATTTGGTAGCTCTCTTAGTGTGTACGTTTGTTAGGTTGGAATACAAAACCGTTTTTCTCAGGTGCCTGAGATTACCTCAGCCAAGGACAGAAAGAGTGTCACCAGAGGAAGAAAGGCCCTTCCAATAAAATGGCTTTATTACCACCCATTGGCTCAAGCAGATTTGGGAGTTAGCTTCATTTTCGGTTCAACACAGTCTTAATGTTGGAAACCCTTTTACTGAAGAGGCGAACTTGTCAGTGTGGTATTTGGTCTCATGACGTAGGTGCACTTTTAAAACCCCGTTACTGTATTTGCAGAAGCCCCACACCGTAGCTTTAGAGTGTCCACGGCCCCTGCTGGGAACGGGGGCCCTTGCAGGCCTCGTGGCACGGGTGGCCGTGGGGATGGAGATGGCTGGACCCTTAGAGAGGCAGACCGGGCTTCGATTCGGAATGTGGCGGGTGAGGCGTCTGCGTGCCTCGTGAATGGTGTCATCCCCTGGTTTTTCTACCCGCAGTCTTTAAGCCGGAAGAGTTACGCCAGGCTCTGATGCCAACCCTGGAAGCGCTGTACCGCCAGGACCCGGAGTCCTTGCCTTTCCGGCAGCCTGTGGACCCCCAGCTGCTAGGGATCCCGGTAAGTTCACGTAGTGACAGTGTAACCGTGCCAGCGTAGTTCCCGCGTGTCCATGTTTCACCTCAAAATTGGGTGGCACACCCTTGTTTGGAAGACTTTTCACCTATAAAAAAACTTCTCTGTCGAATCAGTAGCACACCTTTCTTATACACCTTTAACTCACTGGGTGGGGTGTGTGTTTCCCCACCTATTCTGTCTGCCCCAGGGTCCGAGGTGGGGGAGCGCACCGGGGCACACCGCCTGCAAACACACGGTCCCGGGAGCGTCACTTAGATTTGGGGCTGTGTGTGAGCCTTCGTCTCAAAGGCTGGTTTTAAAGAACTGGTCATCATCAGTTGGAAAACACCTGGGCCTCTCATTTTGGTATCTCTGGGTCGTCTCGCAAAGGCCATAGTGACCCAACAGATTTCTTTTAAGCAGTGTTACTATTTTTGTTTCTGTTTTTGTGTTTTTTGTCTTGGAATTTCATCTTGCTTGCCAGGACCAAGAGTAAATCTCTAGAAAAACATATTGTCTGATAAATGTGCTTACCATTTTAATTCCGTGGTTTAAAATCCTTACTTCAAAATTTTTCGGGGCATCAGGGTGTGGCTCAGTCGGTTGAGCAACTCACTTCAGCTCAAGTCACCAGCTCACGGTTTGTGAGTTCGAACCCTGCATCCGGCTCTCTGCTGACAGCGGTGGAGCCTGCTCCTGCTGTGGATCCTCTGCCCTGTTCTCTCTCTGCCCCTCCCCCGCCCATACTGTCTCAAAAATAAATAAACCTTTTTTAAAAATAAATTGTAAAAACCAAGGAGGTTTCTATTAACATCTTTTACCCATTCTTTTATTAAATAATTTGTTAATATTATTTTTCTCTTTGCCTTTGAAATAATTCGGTCACACCTGACAAAACTAATTACAGTTTTAGATAATTCAACCAGAGGAAGGTCAGAGGTTATTTTCTTCTCATTTCCCATTTGTTGCTATTAGAAATGGAAGTTGTTCTGGTACTTCCTGTTTCTGTTTTGTTTAAGATAAAGCTGCTATGCAAGGCTGGCATTTAGTATTGGGGGGATCCACTAGACTGAGACTTTTTTGTCTTTAAGGATTATTTTGACATTGTGAAGAACCCTATGGACCTTTCCACCATCAAGCGGAAGCTGGACACGGGGCAGTACCAAGAACCCTGGCAGTATGTGGATGACGTCTGGCTCATGTTCAACAACGCCTGGCTCTATAACCGGAAGACGTCCCGGGTCTATAAGTTCTGCAGCAAACTTGCTGAGGTCTTTGAGCAGGAAATTGACCCCGTCATGCAGTCCCTTGGATATTGTTGTGGGCGCAAGGTACAGTTTAGACTTTTTTTGGAAAGTGAACTTTGCTGGTTAAATTAGCCAGAGCAGGTATTATGATAACATGATAGACTCCACATTGTATCCCAGCTGTGTTCTGGGAAGGACCCGGATGGAGTCTGGGCATTTGTAAAACCAATCGATTGCCTGAAGCCGTGTAATGGGTGATCAAAGCTAGAGTTGCTTATTGGGGAGGACCTTGGGTTATGCCTTTCTGGCTGCTCCTCTGTACCTTTATCAGTGTGTAACAAATGTCTTTTGACGTTGATTCTGTCACATGGAATCCAAAAATGTCTTTATTAAACAGCTATGCAAATTGTTAGAAAACTGTACCATGTACCAATAGGAATATCTTACTAGCTGAATCTGACAGCTCTTCTTAGTGAACTGGAGCATTGTAGGACAGTCACTGGGATACGTTTTTAGTATTTTCTCCTTTGTTTTTGCAGTATGAGTTTTCCCCACAGACTTTGTGCTGCTACGGGAAGCAGCTGTGTACAATTCCTCGCGACGCTGCCTACTACAGCTATCAGAACAGGTGAGCACCGAGCCAGCGTCCTGGCTTATAGGCACAGGACGAAGGTCTCAGGGCGAGCAGGTCCGTCTGAGTATAGCCTGGGTTATTTCTTTTCTGGAGTTCCAATGAAATGGGCCACTCTCCGTGCTGCTTAGTCACTCAGGCCCATGATCTCTTAATTTGAAAGCATGCTCTTCCACGGTAGCAAATAAGCCCCTGCTTGCTGCACTACTTGAGTCAGGAAGGTTAGTTCTTAAGCTGTGGTCTTTCCAAACTGTAACCACCGAAGAGTCTGGAGTCCAGAGTAACTCTAATACCGGTTGACATACCTTTTTGAAGATCTTAAGTGGAAACGTTGTATTTTATTATTTCACGTGTAAATATTTGCCTACATAATTTGGGCCGGACAGTCTGATGGAAAGACTTACATTGATGATATTTCATTAAAAAAATAATCAAAGGAAAAGTAAATAAAAATGAATAAAAGCTTTAGACTTAAACTTTTTTTTAAATTAATAACACAACACCGAATGAGATCTTGCATTCTTGTTGAGTTCTCCCCGTCATAGGATGGCCATTTCAGGGTTTTGTGAGTGGTAGTTATCCTGGAGAAATATTTGCCATTCTCTTAAAATGTGGGGATGGCTAAATGGGTTTTCTGTCTTACGTAAAAGAGAATGAAAATGGTATTTTTTTTTGTTGTTAATTTGCCACACACAAATACAACCTCCATAGTTTTGGGGCCATTTTGAAAATTGAACTTGTCTGTGTCTCCTGTTTCAGGCAGCCACATGTTGCCGTAGCACGAGGGCATCCTCCCTGGGGGCACAGGTTGTAAATCTTGGTCACATTCAGTTACCTTGCCTCCATTTGAGGAATAGGCGACCAAATTTCTGTGGCCAAGGTTCAGCTCTGTGCCTGTTCCTCGTCTGTAGGCTCATGTATTAAATGTCAGTATTAGGGTGTGATGTTCTGATGATTTGCTCTTGTCTGCTTCTAGTGATTGCATATGTTCCTATATTTCGAAGTAGAGGGCTTTTTGTTGTTTGTTCAGAGGTACACGCGCAGGCCTCAATAATATTTAGTTTGGAAATTATCTGTGTTCTGATGATTTTAAAATACTTCCAATTTTAAAAATATCTAATCATATTTATAATTAGTAAATCCCTTCAAAATTCTACTTTAAAACAAAAGCAAAAACTATTGACATAAACATGTCTCAAAAGAAAGATTGCTAAGCCTTGCCCAGCCTGCTTGTTCGGGCACCGTTCAGTTAGAGTGAGGTGCTGGAGTGTGGCCTGTACCCCATCCTTAACGTTAAAAATACGTTAACATCAGGAATTTAGTTTCTGTCCTAGCTTCCCTTTCTATCGGTGAGAGACAGTTTGAAATAATACCATAGTTCCTTCTTGATGGAATCTCTCCTGTACTGACAAGTGCTCTTGTGGGAGTTCTGGCCCTTTCAGCTACAGTTCTAGCCCCCTGACCTTTAGCGTGCCCCATAACGTATGAAGTTTTACCTTCTTGTTCATAATACGAGCACAATTAACACCGTCCCTAACAACCTCGGTTGTCAGTCTCTGTGAAACAGTGAATAGGAATTCACTTTGGAAACTTACGTGCCAAGCAAAATAAAGTTGGGAAATTTTAAGAGAACAGATTTCAGTTACCTGTTTCCAGAAAAATGCCCCCGCTGCTGAGTGCCCAACGTGGTTTGGGTCTAGAAGGAAGAACAGACAGCAGGTTGCTTGCTTCCATTTCTAAAATTTGGGGGCCTTTTCATTGTTGTTTCGCTGTTCCTGTGTCCTTTGGGACCCTGCCTTTACTGATTTGCTCATTTGAGAGCAATTAATTTCAGTAGAATTGATAGGATCAAGGCACACTTCTCTCTGGCAGGAGGTTACTCGGGGAGCACAGCCATGGGGTTGTTTGGGAAGATCTGAAATGTCCAGGTTTATTTTTGTGTAGAATTTCATCTTTACCGAACAAAAGTGTTTTTCTTACGAGTAGAGACAGAAATAAAGTTCTGGCCTAAAGCGTAGGCATCCCGTTCCTTCACTGAATCTCGCAAGGCCTGCTTCCTAGGACACTGTGCTTGCAGAGACTAACGTGCTGTAATGCTAAGAAAGCAGTGGCCTCACTCCACGATGAACATCTTAACTGCTTAAGTTTTTATTTGCATCTCTGACTACTTGTGAACACCGTGGTGTTCTCACAAATAATTGTTTTGGCACTCCTTGTCCTAAACTGGGCACCTCGAGCAATAGGATGTCCTACAGACCATTTGAACAAGTGAAACTAATATAAACTAGCACGTAAACCCGTCTTCACTTGTTTCCATGCTTTGAATATTTGAAACTCATGTTGGGAAAACTTGTGTATAAATTTTTCAGATACTGTCTTTAGATATCCCAGTTATTTTTGTATACTATTATGGTACTTAAAACAATCTGCATTTGAAAATTTACTCCATACGTTAAATTACCCTTACAGGTAAACTACGCAATCATATTGTGCTAATTTTAGGAACCCACATGCACATCGTTGTTGGATTACGTGAAGTATTTCTCCTTTGCAGTTCCATGTTCATCTGGTTGCTTTCTTCACACAAGGCAGAGTGTCAGCGAGGCTCTTAAGATTGAAAAGTGACTTTCTGAACCATTCTGTATTTTTAGGGGGAATAAAGTTTGGACTAGGTAATAAAGGGGGGACAGTCTGGCATTCCAGTGTGTCCCCCAGCGATTGCCAGGGCAGTTTCAGCAGACTTGACCAGTGGGTGGCTGTGCCCCTTCTCCAGACTGTTGCCGCCTCTCAGGACCCTTCTCAAACCCAGCACGTTCAATTCTCCAATGTCTCCACTTGCTTTGGGACACACACTGTTTCTGTGCCTCCCAGTTTCCATCCCGGAGGTGCTTTGGAGATCCGGGTTAGTTGCCCGTGGAGGGTGTAGGCTTCCAGCGTCACTGGGGTCTGCCATTAAGGCATCAGGGCTTTGCCCCGGGCTAGTTTCCTCCACCGGAGAGTGATGGGCTGATGGTTCTTGTTTCCTGGATGTTGCTGGGCTTGATGTCCTGCTTGAATAAGGGCTAAGAGTCTGTCCAGGATCTCAAAGCCGTTTTGCCTCACGTGTAATTATTGTGGCGATTTCACTTCCAGACGAGTTCACCTTTTCGCTAGCCGGCGGTGGCTGTATGCTTGATCATAAAATGAATTGGAACACTCAATTCCAAGTTTTATTTTTATTTTTTTAAATGTTTTTATTTATTTTTGAGACAGAGAGAGACAGAGCATGAGCAGGGGAGGGGCAGAGAGAGAGGGAGACACAGAATCTGAAGCAGCCTCCAGGCTCTGAGCTGTCAGCACAGAGCCTGACACGGGACTCGAGCTCATGGAGTGTGAGATCATGACCTGAGCTGAAGTCAGACGCTCAACCGACTGAGCCACCCAGGCGCCCCTACAAGTTTTATTTTTAAAAGAGAAATAGTTCGTGTTGAGGGGGATATCTTTTTTGCATATTGTTCTGTTTGCCCCTGAATTGGTTTATGGTTTCTGCACTTTAATTGCCAGTGACGATCACGCCCTCCTGCACATGGAAATCCTGTTTACCACATGATTTAAGGCTCTGTGAGAACATTTCCAAAATAGTGAATAGCCAGCATCTTGTTATAGTTGATTCAGAAAACAAAACAAAACAAGACAAAACAAAAACATAGATGTAGATATTTTTAAACAGCAATATTTATCTTTTTGTTCTTGGTCAGAGTTTTTACTCTTGGCAGAATTCATTGATTGGATCATCACAAGTAAACTAAACTGGTCCCGGGAAGAAACTTTCATTAATCCAGTTCCTCCCCACAGTGAGTCTGTCATGCCCTCATCGACAGACGGAAAGATCGGACCATTTTGAGATGCTGCACTCTGAAGTTTTGTGCTTTTAATTGACTCTGTGTGTTTAGTCGGTGAAGTCCAGCAGACAGAATGCTTAGTGTGTGTAATTAAGACTAGAATTAGAACTCGCTGGGGACTGATGTGAGCAGGAATGGAGACAGACGGCCGGGTGGGGGCCTGCGCCTCCGTCCTTGAAGGCGTGTGTGCGCGTGCGCGTGCGTGAGTGACCCTGCGAGCTGCCGCGTCCCCTGCGCGTGTCCGTGCGGTGTGGCGCTCCGAGTCTCGTCACAGTGTCTTTAACACTAATCCTCTTGGCATCTTGTAGACGTAGTTTTGAGCACTAAAACCGCATTTTGTTGTGCTGCTGCCACTACCTTCTACTCATCCTTTTCGCTTGTGAATTCACCTCCATTCGGCTTGTTTATTTTTACAGTATTCTTGTGTGCTCATCTTGTTTGATGCAGCATCAGCCTGCACTTCTGTTGATTTCTCATTCGTCTCCTTTCCAAACATTTAAGAGCTTTTATTTTAATTGTTCTTCTTGGATAGCTTGAGCCCAGGCTTGTATTATCTTACAAGACATTGGGGTGATGGATAATTTCTCAAATGCAGATTGTGCTATAAAGATCAACTTTCCAAATTTGCTTAACTTGGATTGTCACCAAGTCAGAGCAGTCAATCACTGAGGATCTCAGATTGGTGAATGATTGGTCCCAGTACCAAACAGTTTAAACCAAAGCTTCAGAACTGAATTTTCAAAGTCTTTGAGATTGATTGTTCATGGATTTACATATATTGTATTGTTTATACAATATATCACAGTTTTTTTTCTCTGTACATTCGTACTGATAAATGGCTGGAAAGTCTTTGACCCCGACTGCATTTCTGTTAAATGTTTGTCCAGAATATGGATTTGGTTTCATTCGTATTGTAACTCATTTAATGAAGTGATTAACCTGAGAAAAATAACAGGAAAAAAATTAAAACCGGTTCTGCGTGCCCAACATTTTCATACCTTTAAAAGATCTGGCTTAATACCGGAAATAAAATCTGTGAATTGCTGTCAAGCATAAATTTTCCGTTTTGAAAAATAATTGCTTTTTTAAGGCCTTTGTCAGACTGTTTTGTTCGAAGTAAAACTTCTCCATCGCAAACCCTGGAGTCATATTTGATTTTCTCTGAAGTAATAACAAAATTCGAACTCCTAAATTGAGGCTCCTTGCAATTCTAGTATTAACAACTCCTTGAAAACGTTTGCATCTCGGAGCTGGCCCGAGCCCAGCCGTTGTTAGTGATGATGGCCTGTGATGTGTGCAGTGAGACCGAATGCTAATCAAGCTTTGCCTTGGCTTTCTGCTCTGTGTTGTCTCGGTGTTTGCGTCTTACCTTCATGTCTGTGCTATTTGTTCCCTCCCCTGTTCTCTAATCCTGCCCTTCCCCACCTGCCCCTGTTCCTTCCATTGTCCTCACTGACCCATCAATCAACCAACAACGCCCCCCCTTCGTCGTGGTGATCTGCCCTGCTCTGATTGGTGGCTTCGTTGCTTGGGTGGCTGTGTGTTATGATGGACCAGTTCACCCAAGTATGGCCTTCTTGCTGACAGGTATCATTTCTGTGAGAAGTGTTTCACAGAGATCCAGGGGGAGAATGTTACCCTGGGTGACGACCCTTCACAACCCCAGACGTAAGTACTATGCTGTCATTTTTCTCGGGGTTGACTCGTAATTGTTTTGTCCCTCTTGTCCGCGATTAAAAGGGAAGCACCTCTGCCATTTTGACTTCCGGGTGGTGTGTTTTTTCATATTCGCCACGCCCACGTTCCTGCGTCAGAATGTAGCTCTTCAGCTAGACACGGCTGCCACCTCCACATTCTTCCCTCCTCACGAGACACCCGTAGCCTCCGCGGCAGCGGACTGGTCTCCGTTGACCTCCCCGTGTCTCTTCCTTTAAAACTCCTGCTTTTTCCTGGTGGTGGTCCTCCTCCCTTTGGGGAAATCGTAAATTTTCACTTAGACCTAAGGAACCAGTTCCCTTTTGACAGAACTGGCAGTGACGAAAAACGAATCTTGTGTACATACCCCGTCTTTAGCATTCTTTCGATCTTCTGCTGAACTCTCTGTCCTCTAAGCTGCAGAGCCTGTGACGGAAGGCGGTGAGGCCCCGGAGGGTAAACTGCCTCCTTGCGGGTGGAGGTGTGGCACTTGCTGCAGCGTGCACAGGCCTGAGTTGGTCCATTCATTCCTGCACTGAGTTCACCTTTTCCTCCCCAAAGCTTATCCCCTGATGGAGTTCACCTCTGAGCGGTCACATAGAACGTGGCCAGAAGAGGCGAACCCACCAGTTGGATGGTCAACTCGTGCACGTGCTTGAGATACCGAAAGCCTGCCGGCCACCGGGTCTGCCGAGGGCTGCCAGCATCTTGTGGTTCTCTCTTTTCTCCTGACTCTGTCATGACTCCTGCCCTGCTAGTGTGACTGTCCACCACCGGTGGGAAGGCTTCTCGCCCGAGCAGTGGCCACGGACTCTGCACGTCAGCTTTACTTTATCCAGACACAGAACAAATCGTGGCCACTAGTGAGACGTACAAACTGACGGGACAGACCTTCTCTGTATTCAGTTTTTTTTTACGTCCCTTGTAATTCTAACTCTTTGGTCCAATTTCGTGATTAATAATTGGCTTATATAACTCTGTGAATCAGAAATAATTCGCATATACACTGATCATAACAAGAGGACCGTATAGAAACCAAATACTCAGTTCTTTAAAATAAGTCAAATATCCCCAAGTAGATGCTGATCTTGTGTCATCTAATTCAGTTACCATCACAAGAGTTGATCATGCCAATTATCAGTCAGATCCAGGAGTCATTCACCGTACAGATTGAATTGACAGTTTGTAGTTTTGGGTCTCGACACGATTTTGGCATCATATTTTGACTAGTCTTAATTAAATCATATAATAAGTCCTGGTGATAGTTGGGAGGAAATATCCAAGGCAGATAGAGAAAAACATATGATAGTACTTTCTGTGGAAATAAGTTTTATACTTGAGATTTCAGCTGACCGTTATTTACTTTTTATTTGAAAAAGTAGTTATAAAATAATATCCCACAGACCCTGTAGTTCATGCTCAAGAAATACATTTCGTTAATTAACAGTTTTCTTTCTTCCTTTTTTTATTTTTTTTTTTTTTTAAACAAGGACAATTTCAAAGGATCAGTTTGAAAAGAAGAAAAATGATACCTTAGATCCTGAACCGTGAGTAGATAAGCGATCTCTTTCTGACTTTCGGATTTTAAGCTTCAGATGGGGAAAATCCCTCCTTGTGACAGGCCTGCAGGAGAAGGCCCCTTTGGAATGTTGGGAGTGGGTTGCCCTGGGTGGGATTCTCTGTGTGAAGTTATTTCAGATATGCATTCTTTTTACCTCAAACAAAATACGTATGTCTCTGCAGCATCCTGTCCAGTTCCTGAATTTTAACAGCAATGACATTAGATGGATGCTTTGGTTCTCTCAGAACCTTTCTGCTGACTCCGTCATCATGGTTATTGAGAGGCCGTTCAGTGTGACTCTTTAGAGACTAAAGATACGAATATTTGCTGGGGTAGCGCTAACACCTTTTAAAGGGAAATTTCAGAAGGGAAACTTTTTAGAAACGACTGTTTAAAAACGAGTAACAGGAGGCCTGGCGTATGTTCTTGCCACTTGGGTGTATTTCCAAAGGCCATTGTCAAATCCTCTTGTTGTCTCCACTGGTCAGTGAGGATGCTTCTTTTGCAAAGTTTGCTTTGCGATAACCCCTAAAGAGGCTTCAGAGTTCCTTCCATGTGGCATTGTCTCCAGGTCCCTAAAGCCAAGTGCTCAGAGCACCCCAGCGTGTGGAGGTGCCCATCGTGTTCTGTTGCTTCGGTGAGCACAGGCTCCAACACCATGGGATGTTTGGGAGCCGAGAGATAGGTCCTCCTTCCCTTGGTCCCAACGCCCCAGCTCGGGGGGGGGGGGGGGGGTGTCGAATGCTGCAGTGGAAGATGCAGACTTTGCACCAGGGGTTCATTTTGAAGGGCTTTCCTGTTGGGAGCTCACCCGGGCTTTCCCAGCAGCAGTGCCCAGGCAGTAGGGGAGGGCACGGCAGCTACTCGAGCTCCAGCCTCAGCATAGTGCCTGGTGCGTGAGGAGGCTGTGCCCCGTATTTTTCATCACCAGTGGATCGTCTGTCCTGATGTTCCGTGTCCGTTGTTCCCATTATGTGAACCTCCCCTGCACTGGGTGAAGGGCCACTTACACTGTTCTTTGACATACGGATCTCCCCTGTGTGCCCTGGAGGTTTTGAAGGACTTCATTGGTTTCTGCTGTGGAAAGATCATCCTGGATCTGTGAGGTGGATTCACCAGGCCAGGAAATGACTTTGCTTTCCAGTAGGAAGCTAGTTAGGAGACTCAGAGCAACAGCTCAGGCAGGAAGTAGAAGCTTGACCTAAATAAAGGAGCACCTCTTGGTAGGAGAAGCCACACTGTGCAGGTGAGGAAGGGGACCATCTAGGTGGCCGCTGAGATGCTTGTGCATGAACAGGAAACATGGGAACGGCAGCCAGCCACGTGGTTAATAATGGTTCGTGGGGAGAGGGTGAAATTGAAAATCGATAGAATAAGGTCTAGAACATAGTTTTGTTGTTTATTTTGAGAGAGAAAGAGCACAGGTAGGAGAGGGGCAGAGAGAGGATCCCAAGGAGGCTCCGCTCTGAGAGCGGTGGCCCCGACACGGTCTCAAACCCACAAACCATGAGATCATGGCCTGAGCCAAACGGAAGAGCTGGACACTTAACTGACTGAGCCACCCAGCCACCCCTAGCACATACTTTTTTTCTTTCTTTTTTTTTTTTTTTTTTTTTTTTTTTTTGATAGTCCTCTTCTGTCACATAGGAAAACATTGAGAGTGGAGTATCTTTGGAGGGGGCACAGAAACAGGGAACTGTTACCTGGTGACCCTTTAAATTCCTAACACAGAGTATGAGCCCCACTGCTGAGGTTTCAGAGAAGGAGCTGGTTGGGGGCAAGGCAGCACTAGAGGCAAAGAGAGCAAGGTCCAGACGGAGCAGCCATGGGAGGCGGGGGGTGGTGGTGGCGGTCGCGACAGCACAGGATGCTACAGAGTGCTGGCAGGCCATGAACTAGGCACTGGTGCTGCTGTTGTACACAGTTTTGCACATGTGTGTCCTTTCCCCGTCCCGACCAAATAGGAACAGAGAGGCAGAGTTAGACTGGATCTGTGGCTGAAGGCTTGCTCAGCAGGGGCAGAGGAGAGATGGGGGCCCAGGACTCAAGGCAGTGTCGAGAGTGTACGTCAGGTTACCAGGCTCAGCACCAAGGCTGATAGGAAGAGCTGGAACTTAGCAGAGTTGGAGGAGGTGTGGTGCCTTCTAGTCCTCAGCATTCCTCCAGACGTAAGGTGTGGTGGTGGTTAAGCAGGTGGCTGAGGAAACAGGTTTGCGCATCCACGCGTGTTGGCAACTAAGATTCCCAGCTGAGGTGACAGCCAGGTGAGTCGCAGTGGGGGCTGGGTGAGTAGCACCTCACCCCTGCTGTCCAGTGCTGACTCGAACAAAGGCCGTTGCTTGCCGGTCAGCTTAGCGCTTCCCACCTTTGTGATTGACTCGGAGCAGATGCTTCCTGTGCCTCGGCTTAAGAGCAAGTGTTTCTTTTTTTTTTTTTTTTTTTTTTTTTTTAATTTTTGGGACAGAGAGAGACAGAGCATGAACGGGGGAGGGGCAGAGAGAGAGGGAGACACAGAATCGGAAACAGGCTCCAGGCTCTGAGCCATCAGCCCAGAGCCTGACGCGGGGCTCGAACTCACGGACCGCGAGATCGTGACCTGGCTGAAGTCGGACGCTTAACCGACTGCGCCACCCAGGCGCCCCAAGAGCAAGTGTTTCTAACGTGCAAGTGTTGTTCTTGGTTATTTGAGTCCGTTTACACATGTGCAGGCACTGGTCTTGGAAATGCGTAGTAATATCAGAAATACTGGCCTGTAAAATGCACCTCTTGCATAGCAATTTTTGAAAGTGAAGTTTCATTTCTGATTGCAAAGGAGATTGGGAGAAGCAAGGCATAGGCATTTGTACAGGGAAGTGGAGGAGCCCAGCTTTCTCACAGAAAATATTGTGCCTGTGCATTTTTAAAATACGGCTGAATCAGAGATGCCTGGCTGGCTCATTCGGTGCAGTGCGTGACTCTTGATCTTGGAGTCGTGCGTTCAAGCCCCATGTTGGGCGTAGGGAAAGAATAAAGTAAAATACAGCTGAAGCAATCAGCAGAGGCATTCATGAGTGCCACAGACACTGGAAGTGATCAGAGGACAAGGTGTGAACGCGGTACACAAGCTTCTGCCGATGGCTCCCTTGGACAGCTCCCTTGTATGTTTCCATGTGCATTACAGCACACTCTCTTTGTCTTCCAGTTTTGTCGATTGCAAGGAGTGTGGCCGGAAGATGCATCAGATTTGTGTTCTGCACTATGACATCATTTGGCCTTCGGGGTGAGTAATTTCCTGGTGATTTCCTGTGATCTTGGGAAAAGCCTTTGCGCGGAGTGAAGGGAGGGGCCTGCAGTGAAGCCGACAGCAGCTCCTTCTCAGTTTGTGTCCTCAGCGTCTGCCTGCTGGGACTGTGGGCTCAAAGCAGTCTGCCCCTTCACTTGTGAATGATGCTGCCAGCAAAGCACTTAAGCCGCATGTCTTGGTGGCGAGACTATTTTATGCAATCTGATCACACCCGTTCTTTTACAGCTTCGTGTGTGACAACTGCCTGAAGAAAACCGGCAGAACTCGGAAAGAAAACAAGTTCAGTGCGAAGAGTAAGTTGTGGAAAGGTTTTTTGTTCCCCCATCTGTGCGTGAGGTGCTTGTTCCCGCTCCCTGGTCTTCCTTCAGCCCCTCTCAGTACGTGGCTGTGGGGTCCATTTGTCCAGGGGTCTGTGCCAAGTTCACTTTCTAGCACCGCTAAATGGAATCATTGGGCCTGATCTTTGCCCGAAAACCAGATTTACGGTCCGTTCGTGCTCTACGTGAAAATTTAGAAAGCTCTGAGAGAAAATGTGTCAGCAGATCCTTTTCAGGTAGCTCAGAAATCTGACCCCCGCCAACACACACATAGATACCCCACTCTGGCATCCTGTTGTGACCAGCACGCTCAGCCCTGGGCCGCACAGGGCAGTTGCATGGCCCTCTCTGCTGAGACTGGCAGAGCCTGGTCTGCCTGAGGACTGGTTATGCGTTTCACTGCTGTGTTTAGGGGGCAGCTGGTGTCCTTCCACAGTAGAGAGCAGCCCGTTGCGACTTGAAGTTTAAGTCTTCATGGGTAGTCTTGACTCTTTTGGAGATAGCCTCCTTTTCCATCGTGATCTTTGTCAACCCGGTTCTCGAGGGCCGGGAGCCCCTTGCGCAGCGTGTCGTTCCCGAACTGTCCTTTGCCGAGTTCACAGCAACCCCGAGTAAAAAAGCCACCTGCAGCAGCGCCTTGACAGCCCACTTGCCCGGTGCTCCCCAGCAGGGCAGGCGGCTAGCACACTGCTCGAGGCATCCCCAGTGAGAGCCAGGGCCTCTGAGGGGCAGGGAGCAGGAGAGAGATGAGATGGAGAGAGGGATCCCTTGTCGGGGGGTGGGGGGGAAGCAGGCCAGGAGGAAGCCACTTCAGGGGCTTCCCAACTCAGTGATAGCAGGTAAAGACTGTTGTTACCAAAATGCACAATTATCCTATAACTTAACCTCGCTCTTGTAAAACCTATTGAAATGCCGATAAACTCCCAAACTGTTGTAATGCTTTTCTTTAGCTCAGGGTTTCTCAGCTGAGCCACCATTGACATTCAGGGCCCTGATGACTCTTTGTTATGGGGGCTGTCCTATGCTCTGTAGGAATTTAGGAGCATCTCTGGTTGCTACCCACTAAATGCCAGTAACACTACCCCCGCCCCCCTGAGTGGTGGCCATCAGAAATGGCCTTCAGAAATGCCACATGTTCCCCTGGGGCTGGGGGCCCAGTTGTCCTCAGGTGAGAACCCCTGCTTTAGAGGGTCTGTTCTGAGTGAGATCGCTCAAGCAGTCAGCAGCCTAGAAACACCTTGCTGGACCAGAGCCTCATGACCAAAGCACAGTTGCCAGGAGAGCTGGTCCTGGGTAGGAGAGCAGTTGCGGCTAGTGGCGGAGGGGGACAGAAAAGCCCAAGAGCAGGCCTACGAGGTGAACCTTAGCGTCAGAGACACATAACACTGACTGACTGACAGAAGAGGACCTCGGAAGTCTGGCCACCCCTACACCCCTTGGCGCAGACGTGTGAGCACAGCCTTTGCGAGGGTCTGTAGGCTGCAAAGGACAGGCTTCCGCGTGTGCAGTTGTGCCAGCCCTGTACTGCCGTCGAGTCAGCGACTGTCCCCCGGGCCCCTCCCTGCCTGGGACTGCGCACACAGCCCAGCCAGGTAGAGGGAGAAAGGACCACTGGAGACGCCCCCGAGCCAGAGCCCCTGTGCTGGGTTGTGAGAGGCCTCCCTGGAGATGGGACGACCCTGACGTCAGAAAGCAGACGCCAAAGGATTTGAGCCCGTAAAGGGACAGAAAAGTCCCCGTCACGTGGTTTGGGTGAAAATGCACATTGAAAGCCTGGGGGAAAGGGAAACTACAACCCAGGACATTGGTTTCTAGACTCTGCATTGACAGTGTTACCTCTGTATCCCCCAAAGTTGTCTGCACGTATGTGTGACGACGTGTGTGCGGCAGGCCCCGCGGCATAAGGCGGGCCCCCGGGAAGGGAAAACGAGCGGGAAACTGGGAAGCATAGCGGAACGAGGCAGAACTGTGCATGACACACAGGGAGGGCGTGGCGCTCCCCGAAATCGTTCCTGCGGGGACCGCCTCTGCATGAGCAGCCCCTCTTCTGCCCAGGGGACCCCTGTGTTCACTGGGGCCCTTCAGAGAGCGCCTCTCCGTCTTCCCGGCGCTCGTTTATTACAAGGTGGTCCTGTGTTGTCTCATTTGAAACTTTTTTTTTAGTACAGGTCATTCAGGTGATTTGAAGGAAAAAGTAAAGACCTAACTTTGAAGGTTTATTCTTCCGTTTGCTATTTGAAAATCATAGTGTGAGGTCCTGTTGTCACAAGGGAAGGGCAGACGCTGGACCGTGGCAGGTGGCCCTTCGTAGCTGTGTCCTGCCTTTTAGGATTGGAAAGCACCTTGTAAGGGGACAGGCCGTGCTCAGTAGCAGCACAGGGGCATAAACACGAGAGTCCGCGCCCCCCCCCCCCCCCCCCCCCCCCCCCCCCCCCCCGCCACTCACAGAGTAATGAGGCAGCTGTGCACGCCGTGTGTCTTCGCCAGAGTGTGGGATAGATCATAAATCCGCTCTCCCCTCATTGGTGGAACTTGTCAAGTTCTTCGTTTTCTGTGGGGTTTTTATTTTCTGGTCATGGTAGTTTTTTCATTTTAAATCACTTTTATGGAGGTACAACTTACATACAAGAAAAACTCCACCATTGCTGTGTTTATTGCACAAAAATGGAATTTAGAAAGTCCATCTAAATTTTCCAGATACTTCTTAACCTCCCTTAGTAAGGAATCTTATAAAATCCCAGATAGCTTTTTATTTTTTTTTTTTTTTTAATTTTTTTTTTTTTTCAACATTTTTTATTTATTTTTGGGACAGAGAGAGACAGAGCATGAACGGGGGAGGGGCAGAGAGAGAGGGAGACACAGAATCGGAAACAGGCTCCAGGCTCCGAGCCATCAGCCCAGAGCCTGACGCGGGGCTCGAACTCACGGACCGCGAGATCGTGACCTGGCTGAAGTCGGACGCTCAACCGACTGCGCCACCCAGGCGCCCCCCAGATAGCTTTTTAAAAATATTTCTTATTATGTAGTAAGTATTTTAAAAATCAATGAATATAAAGAAGAAAATTACCAGCGTTAACCTTCTGTAGCTTTTTCTTCTAGTCTTTTCCCCTTGTGCAAAGAGTTTTTCTGCTGTGCCCAGTGTTCCTGTCACAGTGGCCATGCCTGGGGCGTCCCCGGGAGAGAGAGGGTGTGGAGGGGGTCTAGGGCTGATGTAGGTAGTGATGCTCTGTGGGCTCCCATCTGGTACGCGTTCCAAAGGCTGTATGAGGCTGCATGCGGGACTCCCTCGAGCTGGGCAGGAAGGGGAGAGGTATGCCCTGCCCTTCAGGGAAGGCAGAGTTCGTGCAGAGTGTGGATTCTGGCCATGGGCAGACATGTGGGGGCACTCTCACCAGGGCCTGGGCACGGGAGGCAGGAGGTGGGCTCAGTGGGGCCCCTGTGTGTGCTCCCTCTGCTTTGCCCCACAGCCTTTAGTCTGCCTTTGTGGCTCTTCCGCCCTAGTGTCTAGAAAAAGATGGAAATATGTGGGCATTTAAATGATAGCACTTGTCAGTGTGCGGAGTGCCTGAGGTCCCAAGTCCACCTTTCCCTTATGAAATGCTTACCACATAGGACAAGCTAGTTCCCTTCTGGATTTGGAAAACGTTAATCCATAGAGTATCAGACTGCACTGAAAGAGAAAGGTGGGTTCTCTGGCTTCAGCCACCTTCTCCACAGCTCATGCGAAGCCCCCTCATCTGCTTGCTCTGGACTTTGCAGGACTACAGACCACGCGATTGGGCAACCACTTGGAAGACCGAGTCAACAAGTTTTTGCGGCGACAGAATCATCCCGAAGCCGGGGAGGTCTTTGTCCGGGTGGTGGCCAGCTCAGACAAGACTGTGGAGGTCAAGCCTGGGATGAAGTCACGGTTTGTGTGCACATGTTGTGCTGTTTTCTGAAGTGTTGTTTGAGGGGTCACCGTACCTGGTTAACAAAAGCCCTGCTTTCTGGCAAGGTTTCAGGGCCTGGCTGGCTCAGTCTGAAGACCACGCAGTTCTTAATCTCGGGCTTGTGATTTAGAGCCCCACATTGGGTGAAGAGATTACTAAAAGATTAAACTGGGAGTTTGTAGAATTTAAAGGTTTTTCAGCATATAATGTACAGTGAGCCCTTCTCTCTGTATTCCGCATTCATTAGCGGACGTAAAATTTCTGACTGAGACTGTCACAGAGAATAGGGTCACAGCTCGTCTGCCTGGGCTGAGCACTGGGGCCAGCAGTCAGAGGAGGTGACCAGGCCTCCTGCTCCTGTGCATGGAGCGGACTCAGGGCCGAGGGTCTTGTTTGTAAAGCATCCGGGAAGTGATGACACATGCAAATCTCAGGCTCTTTT
This sequence comes from Panthera tigris, assembly GCF_018350195.1. NCBI lineage: Eukaryota > Metazoa > Chordata > Mammalia > Carnivora > Felidae > Panthera > Panthera tigris. The sequence goes on from NC_056675.1 coordinate 38,261,461, forward strand.
ATTCCAGGTTTGTGGATTCCGGGGAAATGTCTGAATCTTTCCCGTATCGAACCAAAGCACTCTTTGCTTTTGAGGAAATTGACGGAGTGGATGTGTGCTTCTTTGGGATGCACGTGCAAGAGTACGGCTCCGATTGCCCCCCTCCAAACACAAGGTAGTCATCGTCGTCGTCGTCCTCCTCCTCCTCCTCCTCCTCCTCCTCCTCCTCCTCCTCCTCCTCCTCTTCCTCTCGGGTGCGCGTTAATGGGCCCGTGCGGCTCAGCAGACCAGGCCCCCAAATATTGTAGAGAAGCCATGTGCTTCAGAACTGGCTTTAAATCAAATAAGCCACACTTAACTGACCAAGCTGGTTAGTGTAGTTTAACCCTAAGCCAATGAGAAGTGAAGGGTTTTGATGACGGATGAGAGCCTGTTCTATGTTGTGAGTACTCACGAGTTCCGGTCCTGGTCTTGCCATTGTCCCTGTCTTACCTGGGGCAGGTGAGCCCACAGAGAAGGGGTGGGGATTCCTCCACGGGTCCCCGCCTTGTAACCTCTATCCAGAGTTCTTTCACGCTCAGTCAGGAGTCCAGTTGACAGGGACTTGGAGGTGGCGTTTCTTAGTTTGCCCCTGCCTCTCCCTGGCGGTCCTGGTGGGCAACCTGCTGCTTCTCGGCTCAGCGATGAGTGAGATCGTTCATTGGCAGTGGCGGTTGGTAATGGGAGTTTTCTTACATCTTGTCTGTGGCCAGTGTAACTGCTACAAAACAGAATTTGTCTCTGGAGCTTTTTGGATGTTGGTGTTTGCTTTCAAGTTTGGGGTGTATCCTGAACTCTGAATTAATTTCTTCCCGCTTGCCCTCCCCACCCTAGGCGTGTATACATTTCTTATCTGGACAGTATTCATTTCTTCCGGCCCCGGTGCCTCCGGACCGCTGTTTACCATGAGATCCTTATTGGATATTTAGAATACGTGAAGAAATTGGGGTGAGTTTACTCCACTTTATTCAGAACTAATAAAAAATCCAGCTTTAATTTTTACTGTGTATTTTACGAAATAACATGAGTATTTTTTTTCCTAAGTCATACGTATTTTTCTTTTAACGTCCTTAGATCAATGGTCTCCCAAGGCCCCCTTCCCTTGGGGCCATGCAGATCTGCCTTCTGTGCCCTGCTCTTTTTTCTAATTTTCTTAATTTTATTGAGGCATATTTTATGTATCACAAAGGCTGCCTATTTTAGGCGTACACTTCCGTGATTTTTAGGTATGTCACCGAGCGGTGTGGCTGTGGCCATAAGTCAGTTTCTGAGCATTGTCCTCCCCACAGTAGGATCCCTGCCCCCGTTTACTGTTAACCCTGTTCCACCCCTGCGCCCAGCGACCCCTCGTCTGCTTTCTGTCTCTCTATGTTTGCCTTTCTGGACATCTCTGTTTCTCTGTTCTAGACCTGTCACTTTCTTTTGCAAAATTTGAAAAAGTTAGAGGTATTTGATTGATAGGTCCCTAACCAAATGACCAATTTATTCTGACTTTCGCCCCTGAGAGAGAAACACCCAGCCTCTCCGGTGCATAGGAAGTAGTGGTTAGGAAAGGCAGTGCGTTCCTGGGTGTAAGTCCTCCCACACACCCGAGAGCCGTGTCTCCCGGGGCCCTGTCCCGTGCTGACCGTGTGCCCTTGGAGCCTCGGCCCCCGCCCGCCACGCACACCTGAGAGGGAACATCTTAGAGCCGATTTCCAGGCGTGCCCTCGTGTGCTGCAGATCAGCCTTGCCCGGCCGCACACTCCTCCCCCAGCGCACTGGGCCTGCACTGCAGCTTTTCTGAGCCTGTTACATTTTACCACAAGCGTTGTGGTAATTTCTTTGTTTTTTCTTTTTGTCTAGTTATTTCTCTCCTTGCTTTGGTCCCTGCTTCTCACCTGTTACTCCTTGGAGGCAGGGAGGCTTTCAGTCACCACTTTGATCTGAATTGTGTCTCTGTGTCCCGTAGGTACGTAACAGGACACATCTGGGCCTGCCCCCCGAGTGAAGGAGATGACTATATCTTCCATTGCCACCCCCCTGATCAGAAAATCCCCAAACCAAAGCGCCTGCAGGAGTGGTACAAGAAGATGCTGGACAAGGCATTTGCAGAACGGATCATTCACGACTACAAGGTACCCGGTGCTGAAACAGGGCGTGGCGGTGGGATGGCGTGTCTTCCTCTGGCGCTCACGCACGTTAGAACTGTGTTCACCTACGAGGAGTAGGAAGGAGAAAGTAAGAGCATCGGGGCGCCTGGGTGGCTCAGTCAGCCGAGCGTCCGAATCTTGATTTCCAGTCAGGTCATGGTCGCAGGGTCGCGAGATGAAGCCCTTTGTTGGCCTCCAAGCTGAGCGTGGAGCCTACTTGGGATTCTCTCTGTCCGTCTGTCCCTGCCCCCTGCTTGTGTTCTCTTTCTCTCAAAAAAAGAAGAGCGTAGACAAAAGACACAGAAGCCTTTATTTGCAGTCCACCGGGAGCTTTAGCTGGTGTTCTGAAAGCCGCGGTGCCTGTTGAAATCTGATCTCAGCTGTTCGTGTGTCACGACACACAGCCCCGTCCTCTCCCGGTGGCGTGGCCCCCTGCACCTGCTCCCGGGAGCGTCAGTCAGTTCCCTCTTCTCACGGACGTGCTTCCTTCACTTTCCAGGACATTTTCAAACAGGCGACCGAAGACAGGCTCACCAGTGCCAAGGAGCTGCCCTATTTTGAGGGTGACTTCTGGCCCAATGTGCTGGAGGAGAGCATCAAGGAGTTGGAGCAAGAAGAAGAAGAGAGGAAGAAGGAGGAGAGCAGTGCAGCCAGTGAGACCACGGAGGTAAAGAGACCCCGCGGGCCCAGCTGCACGCTGAAGGCCGCGTGGATTCGTGCCGTCGGGCCCACGGGCCGTGGCCTTCTTCGTGCTGATGTTTTCGTGTGTGCCCCCTCCCCTTCTCACCAGCCACCGCAGGTCAGGACTGGAGCCCGGGGGGCACAGCCCACACTACGTGCGGGGTGAGCTGAGACATGGGTGCTGGGGACGCATCACATAGGAGAAGGCACACGGGAGATGCTTGCTCTGGCATCTCTGAGCGGGGCGGGCGGACAGAGCCGGGCGGATGGACCTGCCCTGAGAACGAGACCCTCGGTTGGTGGGCCTCTTTCTTCCGCTTTGTTACGTGACAGCCCTCCACCTTGGCGCTGCCTTCGTGCACGGGCTCCGTGCTTGGCAGTGCGGTGGTGACTCGAGAAGACTCCATCCCTGCCCTCGGATGGGGGGGGGGGGGGGGGCGGGGGGCGTGTCCTAGTAGGAAGAACAAGTGAGGGAGGGGTGCGCCGGGACAGCAGCAGGAGCAGGAAGGAAGGGAGCGCCGCCACCGGGCTGGTGCAGGTGTTCCCGCGGGGTCTGTCTGGAGCGGTGGCCGAGGCCGAGCTGCTGGGAAGAAGCCCAGGCGGCCCCAGGTAAGGAGCTGCCGGCCACAGGAGGAGGCGTGTGAGGGCTGGAGTTGGAAGCAAGCGTGTTGCGTTCGGGGTGTTGCGTTCGGGATGCGTGAGGAGAGGCCGGAGTTCCGATTTGGTTCGTGACTGTAGAGGCAGTGAGGAGCTAATGGGGTGTTTGGGGAGGAGCAGCGGCTCTCTGGCCCGTGAGGAGCGTCCCGGCTCTGGGCCCTGCTGTGTCCGGGGCCTGAGCCGCTGCGTCAGCGCCTCTGCACGAGGGAGGGGGCGAGGGGGGAGAGCACGTTGGGGGAAGAAGTCAGGAATTGGCTTTGTACTGAGACGCCTGTGAACGCCCGCGAGGAGCGAGGGGCTGTGCCCTCAGCTGGGGTCTGTGGCGCAGGTGCACGGTGGCCCGACTTCCTTTCGTTGGGGTCCCCCTGGAGGCGGGATCTGTCATCTGTCCTCTGATGACCACGCTGCCCCGCCAGGGTCTCTGGGGGGATAGCAGGAGATCCTGTTGGCGGGCAGACCTTTGAAGGATGTGCCACATGTTAGTGGAAACTTGGGAGTTCCGGCAAGACAGAGAGCAGAGCCGAGCTGTGAGCCTGAGGTGGCTCTTCTGTCTCCGCCACTGCCCTGCATCTCGGAGAGGAGGTGGCCTGAGTCAGAACACGAGTCCAGGGTTCAGGGAGCAGGGAGGAAGGTGGACCAGCCACAAGCACAGCTTCTGCTTCTGAAGAGAGGGGCTCCTTGAGGGGGACACAGGCCCCGGCTGTGTGTCCTGTCCGAGGAGAGCATGCCCGCCTCTGGCCTGGTGGCGGTTCCCAGCAAGGGACTTGCCCGTGCTGGAGAGAGTCCGTGTTCTCTGCGTCCAGTTCTCGGAAGCGGCAGGCGGGTCCTGCCCTGGGGACACCTCACCCTCACAGTAGGCGTTGGCTCCCGTTCCGGACGGCGCTCGGCCATGGGGCTGCTCTGGGGCGAAATGGGGAGATGCTTGCAGCAGTGGGGAAGAGACGGTGCGGCGTCACACGTGGGGACCCCCCCACCGCATATGTGCGTAGGCACAACTCCAAGAAGAAAATCCAAAATTTTGTTGCTCTCTGTAGCAAAAAAAACAAAACAAAACTTTTTATTTTTTAAATTATTTAGCCATATTTTCTGAACTTTGTGCGGTGAATCTATTTAAGTTCTTAAAAGTAAGTTTATTTTGAGAGAGAGTGTGAGAGCACATGCATGCGAGTAGGGGAGGGGCAGAGAGGGAGAGAGTCAATCCCAAACAGGCTCCATGCTATCCTTTGCGATCATGACCTCAGCTGAAGTCAAGAGCTGGACACTTAACCGACTGAGCCACCCAGGTGCCCCTAAAAGTCAGCTTAATGTTTAGAACAGTTTGAAGGCTTACAGAAAACTCGAGCAGGTATCCGGGGTCCCCCACACTCCACCAGTCTGTCCTGCCATCTTGCACTCCCATCCCACATGTGTGATGGTGGCTGAACCAGCGTTGATGCGACTTTGTTAACCACAGTCCATGCTCAGTCAGCGCTCTCACTTTCCACCAACATCCTCCCCTGGCCCGGCCAACATGCCATGAGGGGTCTGCACTCCCAGGGCAGCTTGGTACTCTCAGACTTGCCTGGGGGCTTCCTCAGTGACCCCCTCTCAGGCACCCGGGGTGTCTGTCTCCTGCTCCATCTCTGTCTCTCTCCCTCTCCTCCCTCTTGTTGAGAGTGAAGTTCTTTGGACCAGACCCGGCAAACGTCTCCACCCTGGTGCCTGAGCCATTTCCAGAGTAGGGGCGCTTTAACTGACGAGCGGGACCCCCTTGGACTTCAGCCAGGCGGGGCGCTCCTGGTGGGTTTCAGGCCCTCTCGGGGCCAGGGAGACGTCCTACCTCGGGCAGCCTTGCCAGGGACGTTGAAGTGGAGGGGCTGTTTTGGAGCCCCAGCTCCTACCCATGCAGTGGCTTCTCTTGGCACTTCACCCCTGTCTCGTGCACTATGGATGTTTGGGACCTTTTGCAAGGCAGAGAATCTGCTAGAGTGTGCAGGACGTGGCGTGGAGTGGTGGGGTCCAGTGGCATCGTGTGAAGCCGTGAAAAATAACGGTCCCCCTCAGTTGTTAGGGTCCGAACCAGCGTCCTGGGCACGTTTTCCCTCGAGAAAAGACCTGCTGTGGCCAGCACGGCATGGCTTTTATGTCTGTGTGTCACTGCTGCCCCCCCCTCTCTCCCCCCCTGCCCCCCCCCCCCCCCCGCCCCCCAGGCCCGGCTCCCATACTCTGCCTCCGTGACTCCCTCTGAAGGCAGCAGTGTGTTTCCAGCCGTGTGCGGGCTCCTGCCCTCGGCTGGGCCTCCCGGAAGCCCCCACGGCCTGCGAGCCGGGTGTCCCAGCCCCGGGTGCAGGGTCAGGCATGGGCAAGAGGAGGCTGGGCTTGTCAGACAGCTTTGCCTGTCATTTTAGGGCAGCCAGGGTGACAGCAAGAATGCCAAGAAGAAGAACAACAAGAAAACCAATAAGAATAAAAGCAGCATCAGTCGAGCCAACAAAAAGAAGCCCAGCATGCCCAACGTGTCCAACGACTTGTCCCAGAAGCTCTATGCCACCATGGAGAAGCACAAAGAGGTAGAGACGCACGGGTGGGCTCTTGGGGGGCCCGTGTTGGCGCCCTTCCTGGGCTGCAGGATAGAGGAGGGGGCCCGGGGCTGTCGGGCAGGGCCAGCCCGGAGAAGGTAGAGCTGCCGGTCGCGTGACCCACACGGCGCGCCGCCGGCTCCGGGCGGCCCCAGGGAGCCTGGGTGGTCCTGGGCGCCAGCACGCCTGCCCTCCGCGGGGGGCTCACGCCACTCTCGCCCACAGGTCTTCTTTGTGATTCACCTGCACGCCGGGCCCGTCATCAACACGCTGCCCCCCATCGTCGACCCCGACCCCCTGCTCAGCTGTGACCTCATGGACGGGCGTGACGCCTTCCTCACCCTCGCCAGAGACAAGCACTGGGAGTTCTCGTCCCTGCGCCGGTCCAAGTGGTCCACGCTGTGCATGCTGGTGGAGCTGCACACACAGGGCCAGGACCGGTTTGTCTACACCTGCAACGAGTGCAAGCACCACGTGGAGACGCGCTGGCACTGCACCGTGTGCGAGGTAGGCCCCCGTCCCCGCCCTCTGCGCGTCGGCAGCCTGCACTGAGCTCCTAGATGGTGGCCGTTTCCTGGGGGAGCAGAGTGACCGAACGAAAGAGGCTCATCTGCCTCCTGGTCCTCTGGGGTGCTGTCGGTTACGAGGTGGATGTTTCTGAGCTCACGAATACCAGGGTCCTGGTCAGTGTGGGTCAGGGGCGTGTGGTACACAGCTCCAGGCTCAACAACGGGCATCCAGGATAGGAAGGAAGAAGCCCATCTCCTTTCACGGAGCCTGGTACGGTCCCGGCCCAATCGAGCATTACCGCAAGGCCACAGATGCGTGTCCGGGGTATGCTTGGCCCCCGGCAGGAGCCGGCACGCTTCCCGGGGGAGGTGGTGTTTGTGCTGACTTGTTCGGGACAAGATGATCACGGAGCACTTTCGTCTTACCCCTGGTTTTTCGCTTATGCCGGCCGTGTGTCCGGCACATGCAGGGACCTCGTGCCTGGGCAGGAGCAGGAGAGAGGCGGGCTGTGCTTCCCTTCCGCCAGGATTCCGACTGGTTTCCCCTTTCCATGCCTCCAGTTCTAGGCTTGCTGAGAGGCTGGGATTCCCCTGCCCTAGTGTCGTGCTGGGCCCCTTTGGTTAGGGGTCCTGGACCCCTCCTCCCTTGTCCTGGTGGACCCCGTGATTGCATACACTGGCTCCCCTCTGAGAAGGGGTGTGGGCTGTCGTGGGCCCTTTGTCTCCCCCAACAGATAGTCACAGACTCCATCCCCCCACCCACTCCTTGCATCACCAGTGTCACTGTTCAGAATGGTCCCCAGAGTCACATGCCCATAGGAGCAGCTCTGTGATCTCAGGTTGAGGGGGCACATGGGGCCTCTGTAATGCCTTTGTCTAGCTTTCTTTGGTTCTTTGTCACTTCCCGCTGTTGGGATCTTCGTGTCCTTTCTCAAAAAGGATCGGATCTGGGGCTCCTGGGTGGCTCAGTCGGTTGAGTATCCGACTCTTGATTTCAGTTCAGGTCACGATCCCAGGGTTGTGGGATCGAGCCCCACATCGGGCTCTGTGCTGAGCATGGAGCCTGCTTGGGATTCTCTCTTTTCCTCTCTCTGTCTCTGTGGCATGTGCGTGCACGCTTTTGCGCTCTCTCGCTCTCTCTCCTCTCTCGCGCTCTTGCGCTCTCTCTCTCTCTCTCTCTCTCTCTCTCTCTCTCTCTCAAAATAAATAAGTGAATAAATATGAAAACACAAACCAAAGGATTGGTTTTGGTCACAGGGCTTCCTTCTCTAGACTTGGCTTTGGGTTGCCCCCGTCTCCAGGTGCAACTTATAAGACCTCTGAGCGTACGCATTTTGTCACTGTGGTCTGAGCCCCGGGCCTGTCTTCTGGCGAAGGCCTCTCTGTCCCCCAGACCCTTCTGGGCTGCCCTGCAGAGCTCTGGGGACACACCGGGGTGCCCAGTAGCGACCCCAGAGGGTGAGGGCCGGTCTCTAGAAACCCAGATCGGTGGCACTTCGGTGAGCTTGGGAGGAACTGTCAGTCTTCCCCGGCCAGGTACGGGAGCAGGACATGGCGGGTCTGCGCAGCGTTCCTCAGGGGCAGAGGGAGGCAAGAGAGGGGCCGGGGTGAGACTGCGGGGCCGGGTGAGGGGCCGGGGCTGGGCGTGTCGGGGGGCCGCCGGGCCGTGCCGGCTTCGCGCTGACCCCCGCCCGCGCCCCCTCCCTGTCCGCAGGACTACGACCTGTGCATCAACTGCTACAACACGAAGAGCCACGCCCACAAGATGGTGAAGTGGGGGCTGGGCCTGGACGACGAGGGCAGCAGCCAGGGCGAGCCGCAGTCCAAGAGCCCCCAGGAGTCGCGGCGCCTGAGCATCCAGCGCTGCATCCAGTCCCTGGTGCACGCCTGCCAGTGCCGCAACGCCAACTGCTCGCTGCCGTCCTGCCAGAAGATGAAGCGGGTGGTGCAGCACACCAAGGGCTGCAAGCGCAAGACCAACGGGGGCTGCCCGGTGTGCAAGCAGCTCATCGCCCTCTGCTGCTACCACGCCAAACACTGCCAGGAGAACAAATGCCCGGTGCCCTTCTGCCTCAACATCAAACACAAGCTCCGCCAGCAGCAGATCCAGCACCGCCTGCAGCAGGCTCAGCTCATGCGCCGGCGGATGGCCACCATGAACACCCGCAACGTGCCTCAGCAGAGTCTGCCTTCCCCTACCTCAGCACCGCCCGGGACCCCCACGCAGCAGCCCAGCACGCCCCAGACGCCGCAGCCACCCGCCCAGCCCCAGCCCTCGCCCGTGAGCATGTCACCGGCCGGCTTCCCCGGCGTGGCCCGGACTCAGCCCCCCACCACGGTGTCTGCCGGGAAGCCCGCCAACCAGGTGCCGGCCCCGCCGCCCCCCGCCCAGCCCCCGCCGGCCGCGGTGGAAGCGGCCCGGCAGATCGAGCGCGAGGCGCAGCAGCAGCAGCACCTGTACCGCGTGAACATCAACAACGGCGTGCCCCCGGGGCGCACGGGCATGGTGACCCCGGTGGGCCAGATGGCCCCCGCGGGCCTGAACGTGCCCCGGCCCGGCCCGGTCAGCGGGCCCGTCGTGCCCAACCTGCCGCCCGGGCAGTGGCAGCAGGCGCCTCTCCCCCAGCAGCAGCCGATGCCGGGCATGCCCAGGCCCGTGATGTCCATGCAGGCCCAGCCGGCCGTGGCAGGGCCTCGGATGCCCAGCGTGCAGCCGCCCCGGAGCATCTCGCCCGGCGCCCTGCAGGACCTGTTGCGGACCCTGAAGTCGCCCAGCTCCCCGCAGCAGCAGCAGCAGGTGCTCAACATCCTCAAGTCAAACCCTCAGCTGATGGCGGCCTTCATCAAGCAGCGCACGGCCAAGTACGTGGCCAGTCAGCCCGGCCTGCAGCCCCAGCCCGGCCTCCAGCCCCAGCCCGGCCTCCAGGCCCAGCCCGGCCTGCACCAGCAGCCCGGCCTGCAGAACCTGAACGCCATGCAAGCCGGCGGGCCCCGGCCCGGCGTGCCCCCGCAGCAGCAGGCGATGGGAGGCCTGAACCCCCAGGGCCAGGCCCTGAACATCATGAACCCGGGGCACAACCCCAGCATGGCGAGCATGAACCCGCAGTACAGAGAGATGCTGCGCCGGCAGCTGCTGCAGCAGCAGCAGCAGCAGCAGCAGCAGCCGCCGCCGCCGCCGCCGCCGCCGCCGCCACAGGGTGGCGCGGGCATGGCCGGGGGCATGGCCGGGCACGGCCAGTTCCAGCAGCCCCAGGGACCCGGAGGCTACCCGCCGGCCATGCAGCAGCAGCGGATGCAGCAGCACCTCCCCATCCAGGGCAGCTCCATGGGCCAGATGGCGGCTCAGATGGGACAGCTCGGCCAGATGGGGCAGCCCGGGCTGGGCGCGGACGGCACCCCCAACATCCAGCAGGCCCTGCAGCAGCGGATTCTGCAGCAGCAGCAGATGAAGCAGCAGATCGGGTCCCCGGGCCAGCCGAACCCCATGAGCCCCCAGCAGCACATGCTCTCAGGACAGCCCCAGGCCTCGCACCTCCCCGGCCAGCAGATGGCCACGTCCCTCAGTAGCCAGGTGCGGTCCCCGGCCCCTGTCCAGTCTCCGCGGCCCCAGTCCCAGCCTCCACATTCCAGCCCGTCGCCACGGATCCAGCCCCAGCCTTCGCCGCACCACGTCTCGCCCCAGACCGGTTCCCCCCACCCAGGACTCGCGGTCACCATGGCCAGCTCCATAGATCAGGGACACTTGGGGAACCCCGAACAGAGTGCAATGCTCCCCCAGCTGAACACCCCCAACAGGAGTGCGTTGTCCAGTGAGCTGTCCCTGGTCGGCGACACCACAGGAGACACCCTAGAAAAGTTTGTGGAGGGTTTGTAGCATTGCGAGAGCATCGCTTTTTTTGTTTCCCCTTTCATGTTCTTGGACCTTTTGTACTGAAATCCAGGCATCTGGGCTCTTTTTATCCCTAGATGGAACTGCTACTTCCGAGCCATGGAAGGGTAGATTGCTGTTTAAAGAAACAATACAAAGAATATATTTTTTTGTTAAAAACCAGTTGATTTAAATATCTGGTCTCTCTCTCTCTCTCTCTCTCTCTCTCTCTCTCTTTCTCTCTCTCTCTCTCTCTCTTTTTGTTTTTTGTTTTCTGTTTTTGTTTTTTTGTTTTGGGGGGAGGGGGGTTTTGTTTGGATTCTTTTTGTCGTCATTGCTGGTGACTCATGCCTTTTTTTAACGGGAAAAACAAGTTCATTATATTCATATTTTTTATTTGTATTTTCAAGACTTTAAACATTTATGTTTAAAAGTGAGAAGAAAAATAATATTCAGAAACTGATTCTTGAAATAATGCAAGCTTATAATGTATCCCGATAACTTTCTGACGTTGCGGGAAGATTTTTTCTATAGTGAACTCTGTGGGCGTTCTCCAAGTATTACCCCTGGACGGTAGGAGTCGGCTCCTGCGCGCACACACGTACACACCCACACACACCTATCTATACATACTGGCTTACGCCAAACTCTTGTCTTGCAGATGTAGAAATTGTTGCTTTGTTTCTCTGATAAAACTGGTTTTAGACAAAAAATAGAGATGATCACTCTCTTAGACCATGCTAATGTTAATAGAGAAGAAGCATTCTTTTCTTTCTTCTATGTGAAACTTGAAATGAGGAAAAGCAATTCTAGTGTAAATCATGCAAGCGCTATAATTACTATAAATAAGAAAATTCAAGAAGATTCAATCACTGTATAGAATGGTAAAGTACCAACTCATTTCTTATATCATATTGTTAAATAAACTGTGTGCAACAGACAAAAAGGGTGGTCCTTCTTGAATTCATGTACATGGTATTAACACTTAGTGTTCGGGGTTTTGTTATGAAAATGCTGTTTTCAACATTGTATTTGGACTATGCATGTGTTTTCCCCCCCATTGTATATAAAGTACCGCTTAAAATTGATATAAATTACTGAAGTTTTTAACATGTATTCTGTTCTTTAAGATCCCTGTAAGAATGTTTAAGGTTTTTATTTATTTATATATATTTTTGGAGTCTGTTCTTTGTAAGACACGATTCTGGTGGATTGCTCATGGCGGAGAGGTGGGGATCACGGGCCCGGGGGGCCGTGCGGGTGGCAGCCAGGCCCAGCCGAGCCCGCGGCTTCTCTCTGCAGGGACCGAGGAGGCAAAGCTCGGGGATGGCCTCATGTACTCAGTGCCCCACGGGGAACGTCACCCACGGTTAGGGGTGCAGATGGGTCTGAACAACACTTTGCCTCCTGTCCTCTTCCCGGAACACTCGAGAAAACCCAGAGCAGGGACGGTTCCTGTTGTTGGCAACAGCACCCCCTTCCCCTTCCTGTATGCAAACCCCAGAGTTGACGTGACTGGAGGTGGTACCTGCTTCTCTCCGGGATCCCCAGATCCTGTGCTCCGCAGAGGGAGGATGCCGCACGCTGGGGGGGTCCTGCCCCGGCCCGGGCTGGGCTGGGCGGAGAAGAGCTGTGGCCTTCCTCCTCCACCCTCTAGAGACAGGGAGGTGCCCCCGCCCTGAGGCCACGGAGGCAGCGCTGTGGTGAAAGGGGATGGGCACCTTGGCCACACGATCCCCCACCTCACCCCCGGGTCCGGTGTCAGATGCCCTTAACAAGAAGGTGAGAGTTGAGACCCTGGATGCCGTAGACAACACGTCTCTGGGAGCATGCACGTGTGTTCTCCAGAACCCCACCCACCCCCGCCCGAGCACAAGTGAGTCGAGTCCCAGCCCTTGTATCCCTGGCTCCCCGATTAGGGGGTCGTGGCGGCCAAGTCAGAGCTCTTGACTCAAATAGTTTCCCTTTTGGCCCTGTATTCACAGAGGTAATTTCAAAATACTTGATTTGGGAATCTAAATTTGAGGAAATTTTCTGAAATATCCGCCCTAGCACAGAGCTTCCCCGCAGGTGAAGCCAGATCAACAGACCGTCGTCAGCACTGCCAACCACCCCCCGCCTCCGCCACATGCCCGAAGAGAAAGCAGGGCCACGGCCCGCCAGTGGCCCTCTGGCCATCCTTGCTCTGCCTGCTTGCTTCTCGGATCTGGGACCGTCTCCCAAAGCACCCTCCGCGCTGACGGTCCAACCCTGAGCCCGTGTTCCGGCAGAAGCGGTGACCTGTCTGGGCCCTGGAGGAGCAGGACGGCCATTCGGTGCAGTCAGGTGGTGGGGGGGTGGGGGGGCAACTTTTTCAGGTCCTCCTAGAATCCAAAACTTTGTGGCCACATCTCATCTTCTTGGAGTCCACGTCCTGTGTGACCCGCCAAAGGATGCGGCCGAGGGCGTGCGGTCTGCGGATTAACCCTGCACTGGGCGTAACGAGGTTTCTGTAAGAGCTGCCAGGCCCGGGCGCTGTGTCTCATGCTGTATACTAAAGAGGAGAAGAAAAAGTCCTATATTTGTGATCAAAAAGAGGAAACTTGAAATGTGCTGGTGTTTATAATAAAAGCTGGTAAAACTGCTTGGATTCAACGATGGTCCCAGTTGGCTCTGACCCTTAGTATTGGCTTAGAGCTAGCCTTCGTAAGGCCCAAGGGTCTCAGCTGAGTGCGTCCGGTACGTGTGTTTGATCACGTTCCTAAGAACTTAGCATGTTGGAAACAGAAATAGGGTGTAATTTCTGGAAGACGAGTCAGAGAGGTTCTGCTTATAAGATCTCAGGCTGTAGATGTAACTTCCTCTTTTTTCTTTTTCTTTATTTTTATTTTAATTTTTTTTGACTTTTACTATATGGAACCAAAGATTCTATTTAAGCCAGAACGTGCTCCAGGCACAGCACGGGGAGGGGGGGGGGGGAGGAAGCTGCTCAGACAAAGCAAAGTTCTTTGATGAAGGAGCTGAGTGCTGGTTGGTCACCAGGGCACCTTCGGGAAGCCCCTCCCTCGCCCGAGGATAGTGCCGAGGATAGTGCTGGGAAGCGGGCGTGGGGATGGGGACAAAATCCACTTGGGCTCCGGGCTCCGAAAGCCACACTACACCTTCCCCGGATGCCCTGTTCGTCCCACTGGGTTACCCAGGTGTAATTTGGACGTGTAAAGTCAAGAGTAAGGCAACGGGAAATTTGAACGTAGCTTCCAGGCTAGAGGACAAACTGGAGGACGGGAACTCCGGTGAGTCAAGAGGGCAGCGTGGTGTTTTAGGTGCCTTCCCACAGAGAGTTTACCAGGCTGCGTCGACTGTGGCTCCAGCGTGAGATGCCTTCACCCAGCGGAGCATCCGCGGGCGCTGACCGAACACCTGGCTTGCGGTGATTCAGGCACGTTTGAGGGGCCACAGGCGAGCGGGAAGCGAGCTCACGGGACGTGCGGGTCTGCCGCGTCCGGGTGGCGGCAGCCGGGAGCCGGGGCCCGGGTTGCGAGTGAGCAGGTGTGGGCCGCTCAGCCAGAGCCACGCCTGAAAGGAGCTTTTCTCCACTCCTTGTTTCGCAGGCTCACCTAGAACTCACTTTGGGGAGCCCTCAGGCAAGCGGGGGCATTACAATAGCTCGTAAGCCCTCAAACGTCACAGACAGTAGGTGGTAACCAAGTCCTGACACGGGACCAAGTGGACTTGCCCTGCCCGGTGCCCGGTGTCTGGTGCCCACCGGTTCACTGGGCGTCGGCCTACTATCCACAGTGTCAGTGACCTTAACCCGGTGCCTGAAGAGGGCTGCCGCTGAAGTGGGCCTTACTCTCTGGGCCAGCCACAAGGAAGCCTCTTCTAAAGGATGTTTCAAGTGATTCTATACCAGCCTATCAACAAAGTTCAGACGAAAAGATCCTTAAGGGTAGTAGTGGGGTTTAGAGACTGTCGCGAGTAAGGGTGGGGACCCTGTGTCTGCAGGTCTCGTAGGAAAATGTCCAGAGAGGACATCCTTGGAGGGACGGCAAGAGGAGGATGGCCCCCTGCACCAGGACTCTCCCTGTGTCTCTCCAGGACCCCTCATGTGTGACACAGGTTTGGGGGCCTCAGAAGAGGGAGGGTTGTCTCTTGTGCTGCCACGAGGGAGGCGTCTGGAGCCAGCTCCAGGGAAGGAGAGTCTTGGGGACCAGACACTCACGTCGCAGCCGCGCTCCTGAGGCTGGGAGGTGCAGAGAAAGGGGCAGCAGACTTGAGGGAGGCCAGGAGCCGCAGCAAGAGGCGTTCAGAGTCACCTGGTGTTCAGCCAGAACCAGTGTCCCCGCTGAGGGCTGGACCTCCACAGGCGAAAGCACAGGGGACGCACCGACCTTCCAGGGAGGCCGGTTCTCACTGTTCCCATCCCTCTCGACACTTGAGTTCTGGGCGGCTCCGGCTTCCTGGGCGAGAAAAGGGGGTTCTCGCGGGGAGAGGGCGGGAAAGACGAGATTGGGTCCCGAGCCGAGGCCCCTTTCCCTCCAGAACAGGCAATTTTTAGGGATGCACACCTGTGGCTTCTGGTTGTCCGTGAAGTAAGCAGGCGTGGGCTCTGGGACAGCACTTCTCCAGCTCTGACACACAGACGCCTCATCTGGGATCTCGCTGACCTCCTGACGTGGTAGGTCTGGGCCCAGGGGGTGGGCAAACTGAGCTTCTGAGTGTTTTTTGTTTTTTTTTTAAGGGTGTTTTTTTTTTTTTTTCTTTTTAGTTTCTTTATTTTGAGAGAGATCACACACGGGAGGGGCAGAGAGAGAGAGAATCCCAAGCAGGCTCTGCACTGACAGCATAGAGCCTGAGGCGGGGCTCAGGCACCACAGCTTCTGGGTTTCTAATGAGCTCCCAGATGAGTCCTGGCTCTCAGTCGGCACTTTGAATTTAAATTTTTTTTTAATGTTTATTTATTTTTGTGACAATGAGAGAGACAGAGTGCAAGCAGCGGAGGGGCAGACTGAGGGAGACCCAGAATCTGAAGCGGGCTCCAGGCTCTGAGCTGTCAGCCCAGAGCCCGACGCGGGGCTCAAATCCACGAACTGCGAGATCGTGACCTGAGCCGAAGTCGGATGCTCAGCCGACTGAGCCACTCAGGCGCCCTGCTAAGCCTTCACTTTGAATAGCAAGGCCATAAGGGGATCCAAGAACAACCACCTTGACTTTGGAATTGCATTAGTCTTTTTTTTCCTAAAGATTTTTAAAAAATGTTTATTTTTGAGAGAGTGCAAGTGGGGGAGGGGCAGAGAGAGAAGGAGACACAATTTAAAGCAGGCTCCAGGCTCTGAGCTGTCAGCACAGAGCCCGACGCGGGGCTCGAACCGACGGACCGTGAGATCATGATGTGAGCCGAAGTTGGCCACCCAACCGACTGAGCCACTCAGGTGCCCCTTCTTAAAGATTTTTTTAAAGTAATCTCTACACCCCATGTGAGGCTCGAACCCACAGCCCCAAGAGCTGCATAGTCTACAGACAAGCCAGCCAGGCCTCCCACAACTGCTTTAGTTTCAATATTCACGATAAATATGGGTGTAGGGAAAGGGGGTTTGGTCAAATGGTTCTTCGGCCTCCTTAAAAGCATTTGTTCCCAGCTGGCATCTTCTGTCCCCTTTGTCCTCAACCCCCTGAATAAGTACCTGGTGGGACCACTGGCAGCCCAAGGTCCCCTGGACAGGACAGGAGTTAAGGCGGAGCCCAGGGCAAAGAGGCACAGGAAGACGTCCTGACCGTGAAGTGCATCGTACAAAGTGCAGACTGCGAGGACACCTAAGGGGGCGCCATCCCTCTTGCTCTGCCCCAGAAGCAGGAGGGCCCTGGTCCCCCGGCGACTGCCAGGCCACGGGAAAACGCTTGTGCGCCACGTGGAGCAAGTGCTGGGGTCAGTCCCATCCTTCCCGCTTCCCAAACACCCAACACTCCGGAGACACCCGGCTGACGCCGAGACCGTGGCCCCCTCTGACCTGTGCCTGGCGGCGTTTCCACCCT
Source organism: Panthera tigris (assembly GCF_018350195.1). Classification (NCBI taxonomy): domain Eukaryota; kingdom Metazoa; phylum Chordata; class Mammalia; order Carnivora; family Felidae; genus Panthera; species Panthera tigris. Next base: position 38,277,896 of record NC_056675.1, read on the forward strand.
GCCCTCCCATACCCCACTGGACCAGAGAATCCTGACGGACCCGGGGACCCGCTTCATACCTGCAGAGATGCGGTCTTGGTGAGGGGCTCCGCAGGCCTGATGCCAGGTGCTGCTCAGGATCCCACCGGGCCTGGGCCTCTGGCTGGAGTGGGGCTCCCTGGCACCCAGCCAGGCCAAGGGTCCTGAAGGGGGCAGGGCCTCACTGGCACGGAGCAGACATCGAGAGGGGCCCCGCAGCCACCAGGAAGCCGTGCTGAGCAGAGGAAGGGGCCGCAGGCAGGCAAGGCCTCCCCAGGCAGCCTTCCTGCTCGCTACACGGGTCAAGGTGATAATGGTGGCTCGAGGAACTACAGGGCCATCACCTGAGCCCGCATGCACACATGCACCCAACCGTGCACAGAACAAAGTGGCTTCTCCACGCTCGAGGGTCTCTCCCGCCAAACTAATTTTTAACTTGCAAGCCATGGACGCCACGGATTGAGTTTGGGTGGACATTTTTTATTCCAGTGCCTACAATGACCTCATCTACAAATTGGGGGAAAAATGTAACCAGAGTGCTTTGCCAGGACAGAAGGCATCTTTCCAAACATGCCCTCAAGGCTAGTTCTCCAAGTGGTATCCCCCAGTGGAAGTTTCCAGGAATACATGCAGTGGGAGAGGTGGCTGCCTCCTTCACCCTGGCTTCCCCTGAGCCAGACGTGCTCAGAAAAGACCCCGGCAGTGACACTTTGTGGTTGTTTGGACTCAGCTTTCTTACACTGTTAATGCTGGACAGGGAGGCTGGGAGCCACTAGGTGGGGCACAGACCATGTTCACGGGATTGCCAAGGGCAGGGGCCTGGACCAAATGCCATTGCCGTAAGGCATGAAAAGGGACAAAGGCCTTCGGTCCAGTCACTCCTGAAAGTTTGGGGGATCTGTGGAATCAACTTGTGACATTTCCAATGTCTTTGATGGTGGAATTAAAAGTGGACACTGACAAACAGAAGAAATGATTTGGAGAAAAAGCCTCAGAGTCACCCAATGAAATCAGAAATGTTCTAGTTAGTTCCAGGCCAGGTCCTAAGTGGCTATACCTGCCTCCACAAAGGGCCACAGGTCTTGCTTCCGACCAGATCCCACAGTCAGCGGGTGTACAAGTGGGCGTCGGGGCCTGGGTTCTCACCAGATCTTGCACTGCGGTGGGCAGGTATCTAGAGTTAGCAGAGGGTTGACGTTCATTAAACACACCGAGACGCCTGTCGAGTGAATCAGCAAAAGGATATGTTTCTGAGTTCTGAACCATGCCGAGTTGGTGTCAAGTCCTACAAAGGACTTTAGGAGACGTGCAGGGTGCCTGGGTGGCTCCGTTGGTTAAGTGTTCGACCTCGGCCCAGGTCATGATCTCATGGTTTGTGAGTTCAAGCCCCGCCTCTGGCTCTGTGCTGACAGCTCAGAGCCTGGAGCCCACTTTGGATTCTGTGTCTCCCTCTCTTCTCCTCCCCCACTCGCACTCCGCGCCTCTCTCTCTCTCTCAAAAATAAACATTAAAAAAGAGAGAGAGACGCGCAAAACCCTGATCAGGTCCTACCAGGCCATTAGTTGTTTCTCTGAATTTGAACATTTTGATGCCTCCAAAAGCCAGGGAGAGTTACTGCCTCTGAAGCTGCAGCCAGAGTCTCCACACTGCAGCTGCCCTTGTTCCAAACGGGGTCTGTACAGGTCTGTGCCTGCTGGGGGTGGGCACACTTGTTCCTGAGGCCTGAACACTAAAACAGTAATAGCTTTCAGACAACACCCAGCATCTGCAGGACTGTCTGGCTCCTCAATACTCCTATTTTTAGAGCTTCAAAAATTAAGGTACCTTGTAAGAAGGTTTATAAAATTGGTTAAAAAAAAAAAAAAATCCCATCATCCCGGGGCACCTGGGTGGCTCAGTCGGCTGAGCGTATGACTCTTGATTTCGGCTCAGGTCATGATCTCAAGGTTCAGGCGTTTGAGTCTCTCATCAGGCTCTGCAATGACAGCGTGGAACCTGCTTGGGATTCTCTCTCCCTCTCTGTCCCTCCCCTACTCGTTCTCCCCCTCTTCCTCAAAGTAAATAAATAAACTTTAAAGAAAAATCCCATCATCCCTGAGTTGCTGAAGCCTGCCACGTGGAGCTCAACCTTGACACCTTCCACCTGGAAGAATCCCCGAGGCGCTCCAACTACGTCCCCGCTGGGGGGGTGGTGGGGTGAGGCTCTCCTGACTCTCGTACTTTGCAGCGCCGGACAAACCTCGAGCACCTCCGTTTCCGCAGGATTGTGTCGGTGAGCCTCCGAATCACTTGGGGAGCCGCCCGGGCACGTTTTGAGCCATGGCACTCGGCGAGAAGGGGCGTTGACATGGGCAGGAAAAGCACCGCACAGCGACGGGAAAAGCACGGCACAGCGACGACAGTCACAGGCCGAGAAGGAGTGGCGCCGTGGGTGTCTAGGGTAGCTCGCAGCGAGTGAGCGCAGCACGAGGTGCGGCCCTGCTGAATCACTACGTTCCATGCCTGGAACTTTGCGTGTCAACCACACTTCAATTTAAAAAAAAAGGATTTTTTTTTTCTTAATTAAAATAAGAGGAGTTGCGGTCTCAACTTCAGCCTCACCTCCAGCAAGGCGGGAGGCAAAGAATGAATATGCCCAGTCCTGCCGGTGGGGCGGCCCCTGAGTTCACGTTTTGGAGTGAAACCCACCCCATCTCTTCCTCCGCCCGCCTCGGTAGAGCCGGCGGCCCCAAACTCGTCAAGCCCCGGGGACGTGCACTGCTTCCGCCCCGGCGCCACCTTTCACAGCCGGGTGTGTGCGGGCGTCGGCCCCATTTAGGGGATGCACGAAGTGAGGCCCAGCTGGCGGGCCAGGGCCCAGGGCCCGCGCGCAGGTCCCGTCGTCCTTGACAACGCGACACAAGGTCACGGAGGGCCCTCCCTCAGGCCCGACTGTCCCCGCGCGGGCAGCCGGCGCCCGCGCCACGGAGGCCCCCGCCCACCCGCCGGCGCAGGCAGCGGGCCGGGCAGCCCGGCGCTCTCCGTGACGTCACCGCGCCGCGCCCCAGGAAGGCCCCGCCCCGTTCCGCCCCCCGCGGAGCGTGGCGTCCTAGGCGCTGGGTAGGACCGACATGGCGCGCGAGTTGAGAGTGCTGCTGCTATGGGGGCGCAGTCTGCGGGCGCCAGCTTTGGCGGCCGTCCCGAGAGGTGAGGGGGGCCGGGTGGCAGGCGGGCCCCGCCTCGGTCCCGAGCCGGCTTCCTCTTCCGTGGGACACGTGGAGGTTCTGTGAGATTTATGCGCCACACTCCCGGCGAACGCAGAGCGCGCGGTGCGTCTGCGTTTCTCCCCCGCCCTCAGGTAGCGGGGATGCGCCCCGGCCCGCGGGACTCCTGCAGGTGCTTCTTCGCGTCGAGCCCTCGGACCCGGGTCAAGCAGAGCGGTCGGGCGCTCCTCGCTCCTGCAGCGGAGGGCAGTTTCGGAGAGTGGAAGGGGAGGGCTCGTGTGCGTTAGAAACGGACTTCACCTGGGAGATCATTTAAGCTCCTTCGTGGCGATTTCATGCCTCCCCGCCCCCAAGTTGTTTTATACGGGCGTGATGCAGAAACCACTGGCTGTGCTTCTTTCAATCCTGAGTGTCCGCTCTGCCTGGGAAAGCACAGGGCTGCGAACCGTGCAGAACAGGCTCTACCCTGGTGCAGCCCCCGGACTATGGTTCTTTACCACCGTATTCCCAGGAAATACTGGCGAGGGGGGTGGGGGTGGGGGACGGGGAAGAATAATGATAATCTTTCTCCTTCCCCACTGGTAAGAAACCATTGGTGAACGACTTAGAGTTCCTTCCAGGTTCTTTGCACGGTGTTCACACACACGTGAACAGCTGGGTCTATTTTAAAAAAAAATTTTTTTTTCACATTCATTTTTGAGAGAGCACAAGCGGAGCAGGGCGGGGCAGAGAGGGAGACACAGAATCCGAAGCAGGCTTCAGGCTCCGAGCTGTCAACACAGAGCCCGCGCGGGGCTCGAACTCACAAACCGCGAGATCATCACCTGAGCCGAAGTCGGACGCTTAACCGACTGAGCCACCCAGGGCCCCAAGATGTGTCTCTTTATTTGAAAGGGCGTACACTGTATCTGCAGTTTGTTACTGAGTTTTTACAAAAATGTTTATTTAGTTTTGAGAGAGCATGAGCAGGGGAGGGGCAGAGAGAAAGAGAGGGACAGAGGATCCGAAACGGGCTCTGCACTGACGGAGAGCCCTTATGCGGGGCTCCAACCTTGAGATCAGGACCTGAGCCACCAGGCGCCCCTGAATTGTACTTTAAGATTTAAAGTACTCTGTGTACCCAATGTGCAGCTCAGACCCCCAACCCTAAGATTCAGAGTCGCATGCTCTTCTGCCCAAGCCAGCACCCCTGCTACTGAGTTGTTTATAACGTTCCCTGCAAAGCTTCCACATCTTGCTCAGTATACCCCCGGTCTGTGGCTTTCCAGTGGCTGCATAGCATCCTTTGTTATGGACTTAGCATTTAACTAGCAGTGTCCTGTGAGCCACAGGAGACTGAGGGCAGTCCCTCACTGGCCATTGTGAGGATTTTGCTCTACTGTGGAGGAGATACAAATGTAGGAACAGGTTTGGAGGAGGGGGCAGTGGTTGCAGTGGGGGGTCGAGGTAGGGAGGAGGCCTGCGGGATTGTGGCTTCGCCAGGATGCTCATGGGGGAGGTGGGAGAAGTAGCCAGATCCTGAACGGTTTCTTGGACGTCAGCAGATAGGATTTACCTGTCAACTCTCAGCAAATCAATCTGTCAGAGAAAGCAGATCTTCTCAAATTCTCATCTTACAGAAGAGAAAATCTGAGCGACTCACAGTGTCATCAGCTGCTACATGGTGTCCCTGGCAGGCAGGAAGGCTGTGGGATCCGAGGCTGACTGGTAATGGGATGTGTGTAGTCTACGCATGGGTGTGTCTACAGCGTGCCTTCTCTGGGCGTCTTACTTGTTCCCTCGTGTCCATCTGTGACCCGCTCCCAATGGACATAATCAAGATTGTTTCTGTGGTTTTGTATTTGTTGTTACAGTACTGTGTAGAATGGGTGACTTTTTTTTTCCCCCAGCTGGGATTTATCTTTTTAAATTTTTAAAGATTTACATCCCAGTTAGCATATAATACAATCATGATTTCAGGTAGAATGGACGAGTGTTTAAATCTTTGTGCACATGTATGGTATTTCTTTAGAATTTTAGAATTCGAGTTTTAGAATTGATGGTTCAGAGTCTGTGCATATTTGAAATGTTAGCTGATGTTGCCAAATTACTGTCCAAAAAAGCTTAAGCAATTTATATTCCCATCAGCAGGTAATGAGACTCCTTATATCAAGGTGTTTTCTTCTTAGTAGTTAGACTGTGTTCATTTGCTTAATGGCCATTTGTGTGTCTCATATGAATTTCTTTTTCATATCTTTGACACTTTTTTTCTGTTCCCTGAGCTTTAAATGTCGGTGTCTGTGTTTTTAAATATTTTTTATTTAAATTAAAAATTTACATATTTCTTAAATGTGTATTTATTTTGAGAGCAAGCGAGCACAAGTGGGGGAGGGGCAGAGAGAGAAGGAGAGAATCCCAAACAGGCTCCACACTCAGTGGAGAGCAGTGGGTTCCACTGAGTGTGGAGCCTTGACATGGGGCTTGATCTAACGAATGCGAGGTCACGACCTGGACAGACATCAAGAGTCTGATGCTCAACCAACTGAGCCACCCAGGCACCCCTTTATGCAATAATTTTTAAAGGTTTTGCATAGCCCACTGCAGGGCTCAAACTCAAGAACCTCGAGATCACGACGTGAGCTGCTATTAAGAGTTAGGACGCTTAACCAGTTGAGCTACCCGGGCGCCCCTCAAAATATTTTGAATGCTCTCTGGGACTTCAAAGGTGATGTGACTGATGATGTGCTGTTGCGGTCACAGGTTAAGTAGGAGCATGTGGCTGCCGAGTGTTCGGGGCATATTGGAGGCCTCTGGCCAGACAGGGAGTGCAGAAACACGTGGATGGTTGCTTGTGTGGGTCTCCTAGAAGAGAGGGTCATGGGCGGTGTCTTGAGAGCACAGATGCAAGGTAAGGCCCCATTCTGAATGATTGGGTTTGACGAGAAATAGTATAGGGGAGTGAGTGTGAGTAAGGTTGAAAATTATGTCCTTTCTGTTCTGTTAGATGTCAACTTGTGGATCATTTTCCGTAATGGTCAGGGTAGTCACAGTGCCAGACCTGGGCCAGTGCTGGAAGCGCCCAGCTGCAGGCACCGTGAGGTCCACACACCTGATTTTCTGCACGCCCTCAGGACCAGGTGGCTGGTTACAGATAACGTCCCTGGTGAATCTTCTGTTGATTGGTAGTTGGGAACCAACACTTCCTTCGCCTGGTAAAATGTCATTATTATAGGGAGTTAGGGCTATCAGAACCTGGGCATTCATGAAAATGTAACGTTAGTAGTAAAAAACCTAAACTGCCATCAGACTTTTTCACCAGTTCCAACAAGTAACAGAAGTAGCTGGTAGACAAGAATGCCGCCTCCCAAACAAGAGATGATGAGCCTGAAAAATCAGCAACAGGGAGCACCTGGGTGGCTCATTCGGTTGAGCATCTGAGTCTTGATTGCAGCTCAGGTCATGATCTCGTGGTGGTGGAATCAAGCCTCGCGTCGGGCTCTGTGCTGACAGCGCAGAGCCTGCTTTGGGAGTCTCTCTCCCTCCTATGCCCCTCCCCTACTCGCCACCCCCCCCCCATAAATAAACTTTAAAAAAAAACGAGAAACAGACTTGGTCTCCAAAAGCAAATGATTGTGTTGTGTGGTGGAGAGGGTAGCAGGTTGGTCATTTCACGTGGCTTTGTAACTTTGGTGACACCACAGCCCCTCAGCCCTGTGTCCTAATCTCGAGGATGCTCTTGTTCTCACCCGTGACGTTTCCAGGACCCGTCATGAGGCAGCCACTGTAGTGCTCAAGTTACCGTCTTCTGCCTTTTCCAATCTCTGTAAGCGGGATCATCTCCTGGAATTTTCTGCCTTAGAGGCGAGACTTCCAAGGGGCAAGGAGTCTGCCCAAGTGCCAGAAACGTCAGAAGAGTAGGGTTCCCGTTGTCGTTGTAGTTGCTCACGCAGGTTGGTTTTATTTCCCAAAATGAATCCCACAGCCTCACATTTCTTGCTTTTGTTCTTTTGTTGTGTTATTCTGCTTCCTTCCTGTGCCCTTACTTTGTTTGGGGGGGGGGGGGCGTGCTATCTAATTTATAACCTCCCGCCTCTTGTGCTGCAGCCGGCTCAAGAATTTAGTAGGCAGATTTCAGGTGTTCCCAGGCTCTTTTCAGGGTGAGCGGACAGCTCTTGTGGCTCAGGTTTCATCCCCCCCGGGAAACAGCTATTTGTGCTGCCACCATAACATAACAAAGATAGGTTTGATCCTTAACCTTTAGACTCTGAATGTCAGGGCCACCTCTGTAAACCGCAGTGCTGGGGCCTTGGCCAGCACGGGCGAAGCACATACACAAAGGGTGTGTGACCGACTGCCCAAGAGGCACCAGGTGGGCCTTGGGCATGAGGCGCTGGGTTAGGACCACCAGAGGGGTTGAGTGCATCTGCAGAAGATCAGACCAACCGAAACGTAAGAGGTTAGCAAAGGCCGTATTAGTCGCTGGCCGAGTAGGTGGCCAGAATTAAGGGCGCGGGGAATCTCCCAAGCGTTTTGCTCCCCCCTTGACTCAGTGAGGGAAATGGCTGCTTGAAGGAAGCGGGGTGAGGACATGCAGTGAGGCTGGTGAGAAAACAGACATTTCCCGCCTCTGCCCCAGAGTCAGATACCAGGTAAGAAAGGCGATTTCTGTAAGGAGAGTCTCACTGAGGCAGGGCGGTGGTTGCTGTCTCAAACCAAAATTCTGGCTTGGGACCAATGAAGTGTCGCCGGTTTATGTTCGAGTGAAATGTTTTAGGTTCAAAGCCGCACGATGTTCTTGAATTGCATTTTTGGTGCTTCAGCGTAGTCCTCTAGAATATTTGTTTTTTTTAAGTTTATTTAAGAAAGCGTTGCACGTGAGCAGGGGAGGAACAGAGAGAAGGACAGAGAGAGAGAGTCCCAAGCAGGCTCCTTGCTGTCACTGCAGAGCCCAGCGTGGGGCTCAAACGAATGTGAGATCGTGACTTGAGCAGAAACCGACTGAGCCACCCAGGCACCCCTGAAGCCAAAGCTTTAAACTTAGAAATGTGTTGACTGAAATGAGATGGGTCAGTTTGAGGCTTTTGTTGTCATAAGCTCCCTGTAAGAAATGCGTCCGTATCATGACGTGATATATACAAGGGTACGTGTGTGATACAAGTATGTGTGCCTGCTTAGATGAGTTTGTAAACGCCTTTACCTTTTTTTGTTTTGTTTTTTGTAAATACCTTTATCACGAGATATATTCTTTTGCTTTCCGTTTTGCTTTGTTTTGTGTCTTTTTAATTTCTGGTTTAACCCACATTTAGTGATTTCAGAACCAGCCACCAAACTTGGTGGATCACCAGTTTTGACCTGTGATTTGTGAAGCTCTTTGGGTTGTGTGGCTGTGCCTCCTGAGAAAACAACGATGTGTTTTTCGAGGGCCTGCTTGGACTCTAGCATCATCATGGGGAAAACAGACGTGAGACGGTCAGGTTTAGTCCGCCAGAACATCTCCCACGTGGTGTGGCAATATCACTTCCTTTAACACACATCTCAGCTGCCTCCTGTCCGCCCGGTACCGCTCTGGTGCCTCCCAGGGGACAAAACAGACAAGAATCCTGGCCCAGGAAGGTGCTGGGGTGGAGACAAGTAAATGCAGCGTGGCTGTTAGGGGCTGAGCTCTCTGAAGAAACCAAAGCGGGAAGGAGAGCCTGACAGAAACGGGGCGGTCAGGGAAGGCCTCCTGCTAAACAAAGCGTGCAAGAAGGTGAAGGTGGCTTGGGAAGGGTGGCTTGAGCCGCGGGAGCAGCCCGGGCCAGGGTCCTGAGGCAGGAGGGGGCCGGCACGTTGCAGGGACAGCACGGAGGCCGGGGCCAGTGCTCGGCCGCGCTGGAGAGCAATCAGGTCAGAAGTGTGTCTCTTCCGGCTCAGTGTGACTCGGGTTGAGATTTGGCCGATGGGGGAGACGAGGTGTTGGGTTCAGAGAGTTTTCTGAGAAAAATCCTAAGTTTTTGTTGCCGAGGAGAAGAAAGGCTGTTTTCCAGACCTAGTTGGTACCGGGAAAAAAAAATCTTCCGCCCCCAGTGTGCTGCGGTGGTGCCCGAAAAAGCCTCCGCCCTGGGCACAGCGCCCCGGGCCTCCCGACCTGTCCTGTGATGTGTCTCGGGGTCCGTTTCCCGTCGCTGCCGCTGCCGAGAGCTCTGCTGTCCCCCGCCGTGTGGGGCCCCCTCACTCAGCCCTTTCCTGACGGGCGTCCGGGTCGTTGCCATGTTTGCTTTCCGTCACGGGCCTGGGGAGTGACCGCCTGCCGCTTCTCACACCTTCGCCAGCGCGAGCCTAGCGTGTTTTAACAGTTTGTCAGTCTGGCAGTGAAAATGCTGTCGTGTTTTAAAACGCATCTCTTTAGTCCTGAGGGTGGTAAAGCCTCTTTGTCTTTGATTCAGGGCCATTGATGTTTCTCTTTTTTGGGAATTGCCGTTTTTCTCTTACGCTCTTGGGAGTTTTTATTGCAGATCCGTCAGTGACCTTCTCGTAAGGAAGCTGGCCCTCTGCCACGTTTTCCGTTGTTTTTTTCATAGTGCGTTTGCCTGTCAGCTTTAATTTTTTTTTTTTTTTTTTGGTAGTGTGATTATTCTTAATTGTTCATATGTGTGTTTTTTTTTTAAGTAAGCTTTATACCCTATGTGGGGCTCGAACTCACACCCTGAGATCAAGAGTTGCATGCTCTACTGACTGAGCCAGCCGGGCACTCCCATGTATGTATGTATGTATGTATTTATTTTTAAGTTTATTTATTTTGAGAGAGAGAGAGAGAGCACACGCGCACACATACACAAGTGGAGGGGGAGTGGGGTGGAGCCTGATGCTCGAACTCACGAACCATGAGATCTTGACCAGAGCCAAAATCGAGAATCGGACGCTTAACTGACAGAGTCACCCAGGTGTCTCCCATATATGTAATTTTTTCTAATTTTATTTTTACTGACATGTAACAGACATACTAGTTTCAGGCATACAACATAGTGATTTGATATTCATTAATCGCAAAATGATCACCACAGTAAGTCTAGTGAACATGCATCACCTGACATAAACAATTTTTGTCTCGCGATGAGAACTTTTAAGATTTATCCTATTTGTTTTAATTTTTACGTGCTCCATAAATTCATGGTTCGAGGGTTATGTGTCTTGTTTAGGAAGAGTTTCCTCGCTCTTAAATCATTAGAGGAAAAGATGCCGAGATCACTATCAGTAGGGCGGGCAAAGGCAAATCAAGACCACAGTGAGGTGGCCCTTCACCCCCACTCAGGCGGCGAGAATCAAAACCGTGGGTGACAACCGTAGCATCCGTCAGGGGGTGGAGAAATCAGAGCTCTCCCTGCGGGCGGGAACGTAAGGTGGTATGGCACTTGGGAAAGCCGTCTGCACTCCTCAAACGGTTAAACAGCTAGCATTCGACCCAGCGGTTCCACTCCTAGGGATCCACACGGAAACGCGTACAACAGTGTTCACAGCACAGCCAAAAAGTGGATACACCCCAGTTGTCCATTGCCTGGACTAAACGTGTGGTCTGGCCATATGACGGAATATTGGTCCGCTTTAGAAAGGAGTGAGCTGCGATACCTCGTAACGTGGACGAACCTTGAAAACCTTAACGTTAAGTGAAAGAGGCCAGGCCCGGAAGACCACGTGTAGTATGATTCCATTTATGCGAAATGTCCTAAACCGGCACATCTCTAGGGCCGCAGCGTGATTGCCAGAGCTGGGCGATGGGGGAATGGGGGAGTCATTGCTGATGAGTATTTGGTTTCTTTCTGAGGTGATAACATGTTCTGGAACTAGATGATGGTGACGGACAGACAACTCTGAATGTGCTAAAGCCCAGTGGCTTGTACACTTTGGGTCAGTTATATCCATAAACCTGTTTTGTTTTGTTTTTTAATGGTTATTTATTTTTGAGAAACAGAGTGTGGGGGGGAGGGGCAGAGAGAGAGGGAGACACAGAATCCGAAGCAGGTTCCAGGCTCAACTGTCAGCTCAGAGCCCCACACGGGGCTCGAACTCACCAGCCACAAGATCATGACCTGAGCCGAAGTCGGATGCCCAACCAACTGAGCCACCCAGACGCCCCTCCGTAAAGGTGTTCTTAAAACCTCTTCTGTTTTCTTCTAGTACTTTCAGCTTTTATTTGCACTTTTTTTTTTTTTTTTTTTTTAATTTTTTTTTTTTTTATTTTTGGGACAGAGAGAGACAGAGCATGAACGGGGGAGGGGCAGAGAGAGAGGGAGACACAGAATCGGAAACAGGCTCCAGGCTCCGAGCCATCAGCCCGGAGCCTGACGCGGGGCTCGAACTCACGGACCGCGAGATCGTGACCTGGCTGAAGTCGGACGCTTAACCGACTGCGCCACCCAGGCGCCCCTTTTATTTGCACTTTTATAGTCCATCTGGAATTTTTTATTTAATAAGTGAGAGAGGAAATTAACTTTAATACTGTAGCTTTAAATTAATATGCTTTAGGGGCTCCTGGGCGGCTCAGTCAGTTAAGCATCTGACTCTTGATCTCAGCTCAAGTCATGGTTTGCGTTTCGTGAGTTCGAGCCCTGCTTTGGGCTCTGCGCTGGCAGTGTGGAGCCTGCTTGAGAATCTCCATCTCTCCCCGCTCTCTGCCCCTACCCCATTTGCTCTCTCTCTCAAAACAAATAAGTAAACTTTTTAAAAAGTTAAAAAAAAATTAATGTGCTTTAACACAGTTAATCATATTTCCTCATGGTTTTCAAAATTCTTGGCTATTTGTGCACATCTAGTTTTCCATATGAATTTAAGAATTAGGTTGCATAGTTTAAAAAACAGTTTTAAGTAAACTTTACGCCCAACATGAGGCTCGAACTCCTGACCCTGAGATCAAGAGTCGTATGCTCCTCTGCCTGAGCCAGCCAGGCACCCAGAGAATTGATGTCTTTAAATATTTACTCTTCGTCTTCAGGGACATTTCCCTAAGCTTTTTCTATCCCTTTGCAAATATTTTTATGTCCCTAGTAAATTTTTTGGTGTGTTTTGTAACTGGGTAATTTTTATAAATAGGTTATTTTGTGCATCGATTACTGATGTACATAGCACAAAATTCCAAAGACACAAAGGTGTGTGCAGTGGAAAACACACCTCTGTCACTGCTGCCCTCAGACACCAGTTCCCCTCCTGGTGGCAGCCCCCTTAAGCCAGTTTTTTGAGTGTCCTTACAAAGATATGCTTGGCTTATGGGAGTAGTTTTCCGTGTACGTGTTCACGCATGTATGTTTTCAAACATGTGGGAGCATGCAAACCACTGTTCTGGGCCAGGTTATTTCCTTAATGTGTCTTAGAGATAATTGAACATCAGGATACTTTACAGAGACTTGCCTCGTTTTTCTGCTTCAGAGTATTCCATTATATACATATTTGTATACTGATCTTCAGCTGACTCTCAGCTTGGTCATTGGCCCCTGACCCCCGGGGGAGGGCGGGGATTTCTACCCCGGATCCTCATCTGGTGTGTCTGTACAGGCCTTTGCGTGACCCCAGCATTGACAGTCGGTGGGAAGGGGCTGGCCCTTCTGTGACAGCCACTTTATGTCTTTAAGGGTTTGTTTTGAGGAATTATATGTATTTGATTGATTCAGAAGGTATGCATTGAGAAGTCTTGCTCTCGGCATGGGCCCCTTCTCCACCCACTTCCCCTCTCCCTCCGAGGTTGTCTCCATTAGGAGTTGCTTGCATGTCTGCCAAGGTCTGTACAATACAAGAGGTGCAGATAAACACGTGTCTTCTATGACGCTACGTAATCTGAGTTTTAGTCGCTGAGTAGCCGTTGGAGACTTCCCGTAGCAGCGCTGTTCCCTCCTCTCTTTGCAGCCACCCTCCATGCTGAGAGGCGCCGTGGTTTATTTACTGGTCCTCGGCACGTGGGCACTCAGGTGGTCTCCAGGCATTTGCTGTTACGTACAGTGTTAAGGTGCGTGGCCTTTCAGCTCTGTCGTCACATACAAGTTCAGGTGTACCCACAGAGGGAGTTCCCGGACGAAATCGCCAGATGAGAGGCTATGTGTATTTGTGGTCCTGGCCAGCGTGGCCAAATCTCCTTCCACGGGGTCAGGCCGATTGCTCCTGCCTGGAGCGGTGCCCCCACGGGGTCGCCAGAAGTACCGTGGAAGTCGCCCCAGAGCGCGGCTCTGCTGGCATCTTCCCCTTCGTGTGAAAATGAGCTGGTCGGAGGCAGAGCATAGCGCCAGCGGTGGGGGGGGAGCCTTGGGTCAGGGAACACGGATGGAGTTGTGGGGCCTGCCAGACCCTGCCTGACTCCCTCCTTTCCTGCACTTACCTTCCATTCATACCTGCAGGTGGCCTCCAGCGAGGGCTCCCTGCTCCGGGTGGCTTCACAGAGGTGCAGCGTCCCGGCCATGCTGTGTCCCATGGGTGACGCTATGGGGGTCAGGCTGGGCTCCGAGGGGCCGTGCGTATTTCTGCGTCTGCAAGCTCCGTGACCCCGAGAGGCTGAAGCTTCTTTCCTTTCATCCTCTCCCTTTCCCGCCTCACACATCCCATAAAAAGAAATGCGTATAATATGTGTGTGCAGTTTTATAAAAAAGCATCAATGAACACTTATTACCCAGCTGAAGGAATGGAGATTACAGGTCCCTCGAAGGCCTGTGTGCTCCTGCTGCACCCTCTTCTCTCTTTCCTAGAGGGAACTGCTGACCTGAATTTTCTGTTTTGTTTTGTTTTTTTCATGTTTGTTTATTTTTGAGAGAGAAAAAGCACAAGTGGGGGAGGGGCAGAGAAAGAATCCCAAGCAGTCTCCGCACTGTCAGCCCAGTGCAGGGCTCCAACCTCGAGACCATGACCAGAGCCGAAATTAAGAGGCAGAGGCTTAACTGACTGAGCCACCCAGGGCACCCAACCCCCCACTTTTTTGATGTTTGTTTGTTTTTGAGAGAGAGAGAGTGGTTTTTACTCTTTTGCTTTTTGCTTTGTATGGATATATATGTATCTAATTTTGTATAAGCACATGCAGTTTATTAAATCATAGTGTGTGTTCTGATGGGACTTTCTTGGGTCAGCTTTTTTTTTTCTTAGCTTTATTTATGCTAAAGGTGTAGCTCATTGGTTTTGGCTGCTAATCCCATTGTATTGATATACCACCCAGGTGCCCCCACCCCATCTTTTCTTCCAGATTGGTTGACTTAGGTATTTTTGTATTTCTTCTTTTTATTATTATTTTTTTTTAATTAAAAAAAAATTTTTTTTTAACGTTTTATTTATTTTTGAGACAGGGAGAGACAGAGCATGAACAGGGGAGGGTCAGAGAGAGGGAGACACAGAATCTGAAACAGGCTCCAGGCTCTGAGCTGTCAGCACAGAGCCCGACGCGGGGCTCGAACTCATGGACCGCGAGATCATGACCTGAGCCAAAGTCGGACGCTTAACCGACTGAGCCACCCAGGCGCCCCAATATTATTATTATTATTTTTTTTAGAGAGCGCGCACACAAGCAGGAGAGAGGGGCAGAGGGAGAGAGAATCCTAAGCAGGCTCCACACAGCACAGAGCCCGACCCAGGGCTCACTCCCACAACCCTGGGATCATGACCTGAGCCGAAATCAAGAGTGGGATGCTTAATCGACTGAGCCTCCCAGGTGCCCCAGCTCCTGTTTTAAAGTGGATTATTAATCTGGTTGGACCCCAGCTGCAAACACAGCAGTTGGATTCTTTTAGCCTTAACCAGGCTATTTGCAGTTTGTCCCCCACACACAGTTCAGGGGGTCAGCCGGATATTTAGAAGAATTTATTCCCAGAACTGGGGACTCCGTCTCTCTGACTCTCATTCCTGGGACCCTCTCCAACTCCCCACTCTTCACCTTTTACGGTTCCCCTAGCGCCGCCTCCGGTTCCTCAGGGGCCGTGTCTGTGTCAGCCGCCCTGGGTTGAGCCTGCCCTCCTCCCGTGCTGTTCTCTTCTTCCACGTGTCCGCTCTCCCCGAGGGTCTGCCTGCTCTGGCTGACTTCTCCAGAACCCTTTTGTGTGGTTCCTAAGTTCGTGGGTGTCCTCCACAGGCAGTTTGGCTGGAGGCTGGAAGTGGCGCTCTTTGCAGTAAAGACAAAAAGTTAACTTGTTCTTGTCCATATCACATGTGGTGAGTGGGAGATTGTGCATTTCAGATAAGTAATTCCAGGAAAACAGTCTGCCTGTTGCTCACAGCTTAAGATACTAAGTATGCCTGCGTCTAAAGTGCAGTACTTACTTAACATGCCATTTTGAAGCAAAACCGTAGTAAGCAAGCACAGTGGCTGATGTAGAGAAGAGTGATAAAAAATAAAAAAAAGTACCCAGTGTGTTTTGACTCATTTGCCTTCCTTGACGGCCCCTGTGGGCCGTTGTACTTTTAATCCCTCTTCCCAGTCACCGATGGCCCTGCAGGAGCACTGAGCGACTTGTGGCTGACCGGATGTCCTTGTGCTTGCACCTAGCGATGCGCGTGCTGGTAAGTTGCCTGTTTGTAACGAGCTGCTTCTGTGCCAGGGGCTGTGGTGTTCGGAGAAACGTGGCTCTTCTTGCCTTGGTTGAGCTTGATACTAAGAAATGTTGTAATTTGGTGAAATGTTTTCCATGAGCAAACAGTTAATCGTAGGAGTGCCACAAGCTGGTTTATAACAGCAGTTTCAAGTGAGTAGCATAGAAAATAAGTACTCTGAATTCCGTCGAGAGAGGGGGTTGAGCCGCTGGGGACGGGAGAGCCTCACACCAGGTCCTGAAACACTTCGGGTGGAGAGGAATGTGGTCGCTGGCAGAGGAAACAGCATGAGCACTGGCCCGTGTGGGGGGGGTGTCAGACTCAAACTGTCGTTGCCATTTTGTGTGTCCCCAAACCACCAAACAGCCGGATACTCCGACATTGTAGCCTGGCCCTGAGGCTTGTGGTTTTTCCTTCAGGGTATAGAGGAAGCGTGAGGACCGACAATGTGCACGTCACATATCTGTATCTGGTTCGGGCAGATTTACTGCTCTGTTGGTTTATTCTTACAGTCGTTGTGAAAAGTTAACCCCAAATCAGATTTGCTCTTAATAGTGCTGTTGATTGATGTAATCTCGGAATTATACTGGAAAGTTTTAAAGTCCTGGTTGGAAATACGGATTGGTTATTTCTTCCTTTTTCCTGACAGTGAGGACTTCTGTTACTCCATCACGAACAACATATTAAATCATTTCACAAATATTGTGTTAAGTGGGAGAAAAAACCAACAGGCGTAGGAAAAGGAGGCCGTGGGAAAATTGCATGAATCTTAGTGAGGAAGGCCTTTCCAAACGAGGCTGTTTTGGGGAGGCTGCCGTGTGTCGCCCAGGACAGCTGCATCGACCTCATGGGATCCGTGGCTACACTCAGCCTGGGCCTCAGGAGGAAGGTGGATCAGCGGGTGTGCCGGTACTTGGAGCTCCGTGACATCTGTGCCACTGGATGCATCTAGTGCAGTGAGCTGCTCACCGTCCTCTAGGCCATCGGAGCCATTAACCCCTGCGGCCACTCGACTGTGAGTGTGGAGTCACCAATATGGTGTTCTCCAAGATTGAGGTCAACGGGGTCGGAGAGCCGTCCCTGGGGGAGCTCACGGAGGGCATCCAGAAGGACCAGATGCTCCTGGATGTGGCGACAGGAAGCCCGGACCTTACCTGCGTGGCGCCCAGGCCCCAGAACAGGAAGGAGGACAACGAGGGGGAGGGGGAGGGTGGCCGGGAGACTGAGGCAGCCGGCCCAGCCCACCGCCAAGCTGCTTCTCTGTTGGGGAGGGGATGCCTGTGATCCCTGGGGTCGTGATTGTTGGAACACTAGATACAGTGTTCTGGGAAAGAAAGACTAATTTCATTAAGACATAAAGCGCTCTTACAAGTCAATAAGAAGAAGATTGTAGTGCAAGAATGGTCAGAGGATACCAAAAGTCTGTCATCAGAAAAGAAAATAGGAAATATTTACAGGGGCACCTGGGTGGCTCAGTCAGTTAAGCATCCAACTTTTGATTTTGGCTCAGGGCATGATCTCACAGTTCGAGAGTTCAAGCCCCTAGTCAGGCTCTGTGCTGACAGTGAGGATCCTGCTTAGGCTTTTCTCTCTCTCAATAAAAAAATTGAAATACACCTAACACATTTTTAAAAAAAGAAAATACTTTTAATACGTTTTTTAAAATACATTTTTAAAAAAGAAAAAATGTTAATGTGTATTTTATTTTTGAGAGCGTGAGTGGGGGAGAGGCAGAAGGCAAGGGAGATTCAGAATCCAAAGCAGGCTCCAGGCTCTGAACCGTCAGCACAGAGCCCGACGTGGGGCTCGAACCCATGGTCTGTGAGATCATGACCTGAGCCGAAGTCAGAGGCTCAACCGACTGAGGCACCCAGGCGCCCCCAAAAAGTAAATATTTATAAATAAGGGTAGGTCTGTCTCGCTCCTAGTAAGGGGAATGAAAATGACAGCTACAGCAAAAGTCTCACCCGACTGATGGGCAGAGATCCAAATGTTCCCAGCACCACCCTGGCAGCCACGTGAGGTGACACTCCCGTGGTGCTGCCCGAGTGTGAACCGATGGTCTCTGGAGGGTGACCCGGCAGCATCAACCACGGTTTAAACTGGACCCAACCTGGGACCTGGTGACTTTCTAGATGTGCGCCCAGATGCAGGCTGGGCTGTAAATGAAGTGACACGTGCAAGGATGTCCCTCACGGTGTTGTTTCATATTTCGGAATATTCTGTGCTTTACAGGGCTCTCACGGAAATACCACCTGGGATCCCCTCCTCTTGGTTTCCCCTAATGTTAACACCTCCCGTAGCCTGCGGCAGTGACTGAACGCTAAAGTCGCGGTGCCCCGTGCTAGTGAGTAGCGTGCCAGTCGTGCTGGCGCTGATCCTGTTTCACCATTGATGTCCTCTTCTGTCCAGGGCCGCGTGGTCGTCATGCCACCTCAGTGCATCCCAGTCTGTCTGTCCTTCTGGATCGCGACACTTGGGAAGAGTACTGCCCGGGGCTTCGCAGGGTGTCCCTAGATGTGGGTTAGTCTGATGATTTTACGGTTAGGTTGAGATGCATGTTTGGTAGGAACACGCCGGAGGGGAGGCCACGCCCTCTCACCCTGCCGGCCTGGGCACTGCACGCGTTGACCCGTCTCGTGCCGGGTGACTTCATTTGGAGATACCTGCCATTTTCTTCACGGTCCACCACTGGTCTTTTTCTTTGAAATCAGTGGGTGTCTCGTGGTGGACACGTGGAGATTTGGCAAACGTTCTCTTTCTTGAGGACGTTTAAACAGCAGTTTATCCCTGTAACCGGCGTCGACTGCCGCGCTTGCCCGACGGAGGTGGCCTCTTTCCACCATTCCTTACACGTTTATTAATTGTAGTTGTGAGGAAGAGGTCTTTCCTCCCCCATTCATTTATAAGTCATTTGTGGACTCGTGGATGTTTCTTTTATTCGTCGCCTTACATCCTCCTTGTGTTGCTCAGATGGCCCCGGGCTTTGCCTCTGGGAGTGCCCTCCAGGTGGAGCCGGTGCCCTTGTGAAGCACCCTCCTTGTGAGCCCTTCATCCCTTCCTGGCGGGACCTGGGGAACCGAGGTCTGGTGCCGGGGAGGGCGGCCGGCCACCACCCCTGGCCTGACCAAGGCGTGGGCTGAGAAACGGTTCTGGGGCGGCCGCCCAACCTGGTGACAGACGCTGCCGCTGCCGGAGCTCCCGCCTCCAGGCCTGTCAGCCGACGGCTAGGAGGTATGTGTACGTGGACCCCCACACGCACCTCGGTGTTTGTTTCTGCACCCAGTCTGTCCATAGCGGGACAGTCATGCTTCTGCTCCGATGCCAGCCCGCGCCGGCGGCTGGCCCTTACCCTGTTGGTAACTCCTTGCTCCTAACTCAAGGTCCACCGGGACTCCCTTGGCAGATCCGGCAGTTTGAGGATGGCTCGTGGTTTGCTACGGTGATTGTACGCAGGCCTTTTTGAGGCTGACTTCAGGAGACGGTGCCAGTACCATTTTCCAAAGCGACTTAGGTTAGGATGCTTATGCTGTTTATGATACAGTTACGCACATTTGCTACTGTTTCTTTCTCGGTGAATGTTCCCCACATGCCCGGGTTGCTCTCACTTACTCTGTGGTCCTGTGGTTCTCAGAGTCAGGTACGAAAGGGTGTGCTCAGAAACGTCACGTTCCCCTCAGCTCTGCTACCCTGTCCCCAGCCCTCCACTCTTTCCGTTTTGTTCCCACATGCCCATTATGGGTTGAATTGTTGCCTCCCTGAAAGATACTGAATTCCTGACCTCCGTGACCTATGAGTGGGACCTTTTTGGAAACAGGGTCCTCGCAGATGATCAAGTTAAGATGAGGCCATTAGGGTGGACCCTCATCCACTGTGACCGTGTCTTTATAAACACTGGAATTTGCATATGGAGTCACACGTGCAGAGAGGGAACAAGCCAAGGGACACTTGAGGCTACGGAAGCGAGGAGAGGGGCCTGGGACAGAGTCTTCGCGCAGCCTCAGAAGGAGCCACCCCTGCCAGCGCTCTGTTCTTGGCCTCGCGCCTCCTGAACTGTGAGCTGAGAGATTGCTGTCGTTTGAGCTGCTCTGTCTGTGGTGCTCTGTTCAGCAGCCCCGTGAAACAGTCTCACAGGTTTCTGGTTACTCCTGTCTGTGTTTCTTCCTCACGGAGGAGTGGAGACGCTCAGTCTTTCTGTATCCTCTCCTTCCGTCCATGAAAGGTGACACACAGCACACAGTTCTGTGGCACTTCGGGGCATTGGTTTTAACAGCATGAGGCTAGGAACAGTTGAAACACCCATCGGCTGAGCACTGCTTGCCCATTACAGTGGAGTATTATTTGTTCGTTAAAAAGAATAAGGAGCTCTGGGTGGCGAAATGGAGTATGTGAGATGTGTTCAGCTTTCGTTTTAGTTTCAGTTAACGTAAAATACGGTGCTGTATTAGTTTCAGGCGTTCCGATGTAGTGGTTCAACACTTCCTACTTTGCCCGGGGCTCATCACCTGTTCAACCCCTCCCCCTGCTCTGAGGGCGGGGGGGGGGGGGTGTTCTAGATTAAAATACTTAATACACAGAATATGACCCGGAAGAAGAAAGGCCTGCCAGCATCCGACACCTCCCCTCCCTCCTCTGGAGTTTGGAACAGGCCGTCTGTAGGAGTCTCAAAATACTGAGAGCCCATCGCCTCTGAGTTTTTTTGATTTCATGGGCTTTCTGGTTTCCTTTGGGGTAAGGATGGCTTTTATTTGGGGAGACGTTGAGGGAATGCGATCTGTTTTCTGAGAGGACCGGAAGACGGATGGCAGGAAGAAGGCTCTGTTAGCAGAACAAGGTGGGACAGAAAGTGGGGGTGAATGGTCAGTTCAGTAGGTTCTTGCAAATGCACTGGTCAAGAGTACTTCACTCCAAGTAGAATTAACCATTGGAAAACCAGCTTCTTCTCTTGAGGCCGTCTGTGTTACCTGATGATTGCGGGGTACGTCTACTGGAACGTGGGAAATGATCTCTGTGTGCTGAGCTTGGTGGTGTAGGGGAAAGGGGCACAGGTACCCCAGTGCTGGTGACCATGCAGGTTGGGGGTGTGAGGGGCAGGAGGAGGTAGGATTCCAGAAAATTCGGAGGATGTTGCTTGCTGGAGGGCAGGGAATACCAGCCGGAAGCATTTAGAGTTGACAGGGTTGCGTTCAGGAATGAGTCTTCAGAATTGGGGAAATAACCGTTGGAATTGTCGCTGGAAGAGTAACGTATAGAAATTTAAGGGACAGATTGGAAGAAATGGGACTGCAGACAGGGAGACCCCCTCCAAGGCTTTTGAACCCATCGAGATGCGGGCACCAGGGGCTGGATGGGAGAGCGGGAGTTGCCCTCGCGGGATGGTGGGGGGAGGGGGAGCCCTGATGAGTGCTGCGCTCCCACCTTCCCACTGGCAGAAGACTCCTGTACACCACACCTCTGTCCCTTCCTGTGGCCAGGCGGTAGGATGGGGTGCCAGTCAGCCCAGGGTGGAGGAGGAGGAAGGGGAGGAGGACTTCTGAAGGGCTGTTGGCTCCACTGAGGCTCTGGCTGCTCCTCTCTCTGATGCGGGACCCGCCTTGGGGCCAGACGCTCATAAGTCAGCAGGGCCCCTGTGGAACTTGAACCCACATCCCCTCCTGAGGCTGACCCTGGGTCTCCTCCCTCACCCATTCCTCCTTATCCCAGTCCCATCAATTTTCTCCCTAAGTCCTGCCCTGCTTTGGAGCAGGGGCCCAGCTTTTGTGGGGAACCCGTCCCTGGCAGGAGGCAGCAGGACAACTCACTGGGGTCATGGGGTGGGGAGGTGCTGCCTGGGGTCACGGGGGCTTTGTCACTCCTGGCTTGGTGCAGACTGTTCACCAAACCCTCTAACCGAGTAGTATTTCATTCTAGGAGTGCCCCAGCTTTCTGTTCTTTCTTTTCTTTCCAGAGAATTACACATTCAGACTTCTTGGATATTGAATATTTTCTGAATCAGAGTAGGCGTTTTTAAGGTGTTCTGCATAGAGATAAAGGCTAAGGTCATGTTATTTGTAAATCTAGGAGTAAACTTAAAGAAAAGGCAAGTTTTTATACCTTGTAGGAACGTGGATGTTGATATGTTGGGCTTCGAACCTTCCAGGTCCTTTGTGGACATTCGAATTCATTCCTTTCTGACGTGTGTGGGACCCAGCAGGCCCGGTGCATCTCATGTAGGTCTAGACTTTGACACGGGGTGTCTTGCGTTGTCTGACGTGTGTCCTTGAAAGCATCGGGCATTAAGCACCTCCTAACTGACCCCAGGCTCCGGCTTGGTGGCCTGGAGTCAGGTGAGCGATGCTGTCCTGAGGGGCTGCTAGTAAGGTGAGTTTTCTGCCCAGGAGCCTGGAGGTGTCTGCGTCTCTGTGGTCCCCAAGGGCAGACGGCGCTGCCCACG
Source organism: Panthera tigris (assembly GCF_018350195.1). Taxonomy (NCBI): domain Eukaryota; kingdom Metazoa; phylum Chordata; class Mammalia; order Carnivora; family Felidae; genus Panthera; species Panthera tigris. The sequence goes on from NC_056675.1 coordinate 38,300,057, forward strand.
CCAGACTGCAGACCTCAGTGTCAGATAGGGGGGTCGCCTTCTTTCCTCACAGTGGTCCCTCAGTTGGCCATGCTGAGCGAGAAATTACAGAAAACTAATGTGAGACCGTGTGAGTCCCCTTCCTGATTACCAGGTGGGGGGGGGATCATCTGCTGGTTTCCGGTTTTTAAATGTACTAATTTAAAATTATTTACATGTATATTTTTTAGTGTTTATTATTTACGTTTAGAGAGACAGCACAAGCTGGGGAGGGGCAGAGAGAGAGGGAGACACAGAATCCGAAGCAAACTCCAGGCTCCGAGCTGTCAGCACAGAGCCCAGCGCAGGAACCATGAGATCATGACCTGAGCTGAAGTTGGAGGCTTAGCCAACTGAACCACCTAGGCACCCCCAAATGTACTAATTTTAAAAGAGTTTGGACAAGAAGGGAAGCAGTCAAGAAGTATTCTTTAGAACATGGTGAGACCGTTTCAGACCATTAATGTAAAAATTTGGATCCCTCTTAGGTGTATATTTTTTCCTCCCCCTTTTCCTGGGTGTCACAGGGTGAGGAAGGCTGGCCTGTGTTACTTCGGGCTCCTAGAGGGGCCGTGAGCGCGAGGCGTGTCTGAGTCTGTGGGTTTGTGCCTGGTTAGGCCTCTGCCTGCCTCGCGCGCCTCTGCCCTGCGTTGGGACTCTTTCTTGGTATTTGATATGTGTGAGGCTGTGTTCCCAACACTTCGCTGAAACACCCACGCTGCTCAGCGTTCAGTCACTTGTGATTTCTCCTGGTGCCACTGGGTCTTCTGGGCAGCGGCTTGCCTCGGACAATTCCATGTGGGCACCTGCAGCAGCGGCCAGATGGAAACACGTCAGGGTGTTGTGTTTCCGATGTCTTTTTCACGCTTGTTCTTTCCGCGTGTTTGTCTTTTCAGGAAAAGCCACTCTGTGTCCTTGGCGGACCCCAGCCCCGTCCGGGAACCCCGGGAGAAACCTGGCTTCGAGCTTCCACGCCGCACGGCTCTTCAGCTCGCAGGCTGCTGAGGACCGGACGGAGGAGCCCCTGCACTCCATCATCCGCAGCACGGAGACCGTGCAGGGTACTGTGTTCAGCCGGTCGGGGTCCGCGGAGCCGTGGCCTCGTGGCTGGCCTGTGAGGGGAGGTTTTTGAGGCAGAAGCAGTGATTGGTAAAGCCACCCACTTGCTTCGGATGGAAGGTCTTCGTGGGCGGGAGGGTTCCCCAAAACAAAGCATCGTCTGTTCCCGTCTTCGCAGGGACTCCTGACCGCCGTCCCGGCGTCTTGCCCCCCCTCGGGTGGTTGCCTGGGAGTCCGCAGTGGGGTCCTTCCCCAGATGGGGATTTGGGGCACGTCTGCTCACGATCTTGGAGGCGGGATGGAAACTCGGTACTGGCCCTGCCGGCGCAGGACAGCCTCCGACGCCGTCCTGTCCGCTCCCGGGCCCAGGAGAGCAGTCTGTGGAGCGGGGCCATTTCTGGCTTTCAGATGACAACACCGACTGTGATATTTGGGTTAAGAAGTGAGGTTTTGTTAGTCTTCTGAATGATTAATTTGGAAGCCACAGTTCTGAAGAATAGAATGCGGGGTCTGGTTGTTAGAGGCAGTACGATTCTCACGTCCAGGCACCTCGGGAAGTGCCGGCCTCGATGTTCCCTTGAGGTGGCCGTCCCGCGCGACAGGTGAGTGGCAGGAGGCGGGGGAGGCTCCCTTTGCCCCTTTCTGTGGACGGAGCGGACCCACTGGCTCGTTCCTTGCTGAGGCCTCCTGCCTGAGAGCCCCGATGGCTTGGTTTCTTCCCTTTTTGTTTACTCTTGTGAAAAACGTTTAAAGCTCATTACCTGAAACAGTTGTTTGGATGTTACGTAGCATATTCTTCCACGAAAATAGAAATTAAACTTCATTGGTTGTTTCTGTGATTCATTACTAGGTTCCATTTCCAAACATGAGTTCCAGGCTGAGACAAAGAAGCTTCTGGACATTGTCGCCCGTTCCTTGTACTCCGAGAAAGAGGTGTGGCACCTGCTAATCACTGCCAGCACAGCGGGGTTTTTATTTTTGGGGGTAGGGGGGACACACGATTTTTATGCTCTTCTGGGGAAATGCTAGATAGTCTCTTAGCTGTGAGAACACATTTAATCTCGACAGGTCCGGATCTGAGCTACCGGCAAGAGGATTTTAACTAAAATCTATTCGGGTTTCACGGACAGATAGGCCCAGATGATTCTTCCTGCTAGATTGACTCTGGGGGTTAATTAATCTTGCTGATAGTTTAGAATCCCTTCCAGATACTGGCACGGGGGCCCTGCTGGGATTCGTTTCTGCGGTGGTGGAGTCGTGTCGTGAGGCCGCGGGAGGGAGACCCCAGCCCTTTGGCGAGGGGGGCAGGGAGATGAAGCGGAGTGAGGGGTGACAGGCAGTGTGGGAGAGGAGAAACGGTCCACTGCTGGCTCGTTATTGCTGCAATGCAAAGGGGAACTTTGAGCACGATGCTCCAAAGTTAAAAGGGACTTTTTAGGGAATACTTTCAAGCCTTGTTCTGTCACGCACCGTATTCAGGTAGCCCCGCGGCACCCAGAGGTGTGTCTGTGTAGGTGGAAGTGCTGTTTGAGGTAAAGGTGCTTTCTGGACGCAGGTGGTTGGGCCCTGGGGCTCCTTCCTCCCCGCACATGCTCGGCCCTCCTTAAAGCCATGGGTCCTTCTTCAAGGGTCAGAAGAAACCCAGGGTGGGGGATAGGTATTTGGACATCCCTGGTCAGGAGTCAAGTGAGAAGTGCTCACCCGGGGCTCTTAAAATTTGAGCTGACGAAACAGATTGATGCTTGACTTCGGGCTTGGTTTTGAGGGTCAGAGTTTCCTCCTCAGGGCTGTCAGGGCCTGACATCATTTTGTGACCTGCCCCCGAGGACAGTGAGTTGTGTCTGAGAACACTGGGGGGTCCGCACGCCGCACCGCTTCTGCGGCGCTGGCATCGTCCCTCCGTGTCCGCAGGTGTTTATACGGGAGCTGATCTCCAACGCGAGTGACGCCTTGGAAAAGCTGCGGCACAAGCTGGTGTCTGAAGGCCAAACGCTGCCAGAAATGGAGATTCACTTACAGACGGACGCTGAGAAAGGCACCATCACAATCCAGGTACCCTCCGAGGCGTCCTGATGCTTGTCGTGCGCGCAGGTCCTGCCTTTTTGTCACGCCCCTAGGCTCCAAGTGATGCGCCGACTGTCTTCATCGTTAACTCTTATTTTCATGTCGTGTAAAAATAACGCTCATTCAGTGTAGAAAATGGGGGAAACGCGGATAAGCCGAACAGAAGCAAATTTCAAATCACCCCATCATTCGAGGCTAACCACTGTTACCATTTTAGCGTATATCAATTTAGGTTTTTGGGGTCTGCATTTACTTACATATCTAAACATTTTTAAACCATACATGTATTTTCTATGTACTTTTTACATTTTTAATTTTTTTTTTTTTTTAACGTTTATTTTTGAGACAGAGAGAGACAGAGCATGAACGGGGGAGGGTCAGAGAGAGGGAGACACAGAATCTGAAACGGGCTCCAGGCTCTGAGCTGTCAGCACAGAGCCCGACGCGGGGCTCGAACTCCTGGACCGCGAGATCGTGACCTGAGCCGAAGTCGGCCACTCAGCCGACTGAGCCACCCAGGCGCCCCGTGTACTTTTTACATTTTTAACTGTGCTTTTTCTCTTGTAATGCAAGTTCCCCTGTGTTGTTATGTATTCTGTGGTACTTTTTTTTCTTTTGAGAGAGAGAGAGAGAGAGAGAGAGAGAGAGAGAGAGAACACGTGTGTGTGAGACAGAGAGGGGCAGAGGGAGAGAAAGAATCCCAGGCAGGCTCCATGCTCAGCCCAGAACCCAACGACGACCCTGAGCTCATGATCTGAGCTGAAATCAGAAGCCCCCACGCCCAACCGAGTGAGCCCCCTGGCGCCCCCTGTGGTACTATTTTTAATTGCAGCCTGCCATTTGGATTAACAGTCTTGCTTTCGATGAGGTAATACTTTTGGTTCTTGTGGCCTTTTGAATATGTTCAGGTCAGAAAGAAAAGCAAAAGTGGGGGGCTTATCAGACAGAGGGCGTGAGGGACGTAATATTGCCGAGACGGCTGCTTTCAGGGTCCTGGGGTGATGGCTGGAAGTGCGGGAGGTGTGTCTGCGAGGCCGAAGGACGCGCTCCCATGGGGCCCGAGCGGACGTGTCTGACGGGGACTTCCTGCCTCCACCCAGTGAGCTTGGTGTGGCCGCTCAGGACTGTGCTGGAGCACGCGTCTTGGGCTTTCTTGCTCACTCACTGCCTCCGTTCCACGTGTGTGCGCCTACTTTGCTGCTGTTGTTTAAAGAAGCTTTCTCGAGGAAAGGCTCACATACAGTAAAGTTCACCAGGTTCAAGTGTACACATTCATGGAACCACGGTTCCGTCATGAGTTCCTCCCCCCAGATTTCCTTCTCCCTTCCCGGTGGTCCCTGTCAACCGCTGATCTGCTCTCTGTCCCTGTGGCTTTGTGTTTTCTAGAATTCCATATGAACAGAGGTTGAGTCTCCCCTCTTTCACTTAGCATGATGCTTTGAGATGCATCCATAGTGCAGCACGTAGCAGTAGCTTGTTTGGTTTTACCCGGAGAAGTATTCTGCTCCGTGCCCAGAAATGGAGATTTGTCGTGCGCGCAATATGACGGCTCATTCCCCACTCACCACTCGATGGGCACTTGGGTCGTTTCCATTTTGGGGGTGTTAGAGGTAAAGCTGCTGTGGACACATGTTTTCATGTCTCTGGGTGAGTGTGTCGGAGTGGGTCTGCTGGGTGAGTGTGTGTTTAACTTTGACTTTCCCGAAGTGGTCTCCTGGTTTGCGTTTGTATTAGGGGCGTATGTCCAGGGGAAGTCTAGCTTCCACACATCCCTGCCGACACCTGCTCTTGTCAGCCTTTTAAATTTTAGCCGTCATAGTGGATGAGCTGTGAGTCTCATTGTGGTTAATTTGCATTTCCCTGATGATTGAGGGTTAATGCTGAGCATCTTCTCGTGTCTCTTTGCCATTTCTGTATATTCCTGTGTCCAGATTTTTGGTTCGATTTTAGTCAAGTTGTTTTTTTCTGTTGAGTTGTAAGAGTTCTTCATATATTCTGGATAGAAGCTCCATATCAGATACACGCTTTGCGGACACCCTTTTCCCATTCTGTGGCTTGCCTTTTTGTTTTCTTAGAGGTGACTTTTGTAAAGCAAATTGTAATGAAGTCCAGTTTATCACCTTTTCGTTCCCTGTTTTGTCCTTTCGGTAACCTCCGAAATCTCTGCCTCTTCCACAGTCAGAGATTTTTTCCCTGTGTTTTTTTCTAGAAGTTCTGCAGTCTTCGCTCCTGCTCTGGGTCTGCAGTCTGTTTGGGGTGTGGTGTAAGGGGAGGGCCAGGGTCGAGTGCACGTGGCTGCCTGGTTTCAGCGCTGGCTGCTTTCCATTCCCCCACCGAATTATCTTGGAACCTTTGTTAAAAATCAAGTACCACAGTCTGTGCAGCTGTGTTTCTGGACTCTGTCTCTTTGGTCTGTGTGTGTCTGCTAGTGGGGAGTGTTCTAGTGTGGCCTGGCCCGTGTGACTAGAATTAATCTCTCCGATGACGTGTGGGGTGTGACTTCTCTGGGTCCTCACTGGCAGCTATAATTGATGCTTCTTGCCCCTGGGGCTGTCCGCCCGTGTCTGTCCCAGCTCCCCACGTGCTGGTAGCCCCGAGCTTAGCGTGCCTCTCTCCTCAGGACACTGGCATCGGGATGACACAGGAGGAGCTGGTGTCCAACCTGGGAACGATTGCCAGGTCGGGGTCAAAGGTAAGCCCCCATGGCCCCATCCTTGGGTGCTGCGGCCGCTGCCCCGCTCAGGGCTCCAGGGTCTTTCCTCCAGGCAGCTCCGACCAGAGAGGGTAGGACGCCAGCTTCAGCAGGAATGTTCTCGGGTGCGAGCTCTGTGCTGGCGCTGTGGGAACGCTAGGATGTGATTGCCTTGCCATCACGGGGACCTTTGAGGTGGTTTCTCTTTTTTGTAGATGAAGAGGTGGAAAATAAGTACTTTGCCCGTAGCTAGAAATCGGCCGACCCCAGGCTCAAAAGCCTGTCTGTCGGAGTTTGGAAAGCACCGTTGTGCCTCCTGCTTTTCTCCAAATTCTTGCTCAGCGATTGCTTGAGCTCCCTCAGCTCGAGGCAGAAGGCCCGGCGGAGGTGGCGTCCTTCCTCTCCTGCCTGTCAGCACCGTTCACAGTAGTCCCGTCTGTGGGCAGGCGGCCCTTCACGGCCCCTCTGTGGGGACAGGCGGGCGGGCGGGCGGTCACGGGGCCTCTGCCAGCCTGTGACCAGGGTGAGGTGGCCGTCAGCTGCCCGTGTACTTTTCCTTGGCGACTAAATGCTTTTTGTGTGTCTTGTGGGCCTAAGTGGTGCCTAAAATAGTCCTTTACGAAACTGCTTGAAATAGTTTAATTGTTGGTCCAAGGTGATTTGCAGAAATTCTACTTTTAAGAAACGTTACCATAACCGTTACTCGCCACCCCCCCCCCCCCCGCCCACCCCGGTCCGCATTACATCTTTGGTTACGTCCGTCCCTGTCAAGGAAAGTCTGTGCCCTCACATACGGCAGCCACTGGCTACACATGGTTGTTTGGATTTCAGTTAAACGTGATGTAAAACTTCACTCCTCGGGTGCAGTAGCCCCATTTCAAGTGTTCGACAGCCAAATGTGGTCCGCAGCCATCGTGGAACACTTCCTCCACAGACGTGATTCTGGTGATGCATGTGTGCGTTTTACTTTATTTTTAGTGTTTATTTTTGAAAGAGAGAAACAGAAACAGTGTGAGCGGGGACGGGGCAGAGAGAGAGGGAGACACAGAATCCGAAGCAGGCTCCCGGCTCTGAGCTGTCAGCCCAGAGGCCGACATGGGGCTCGAACCCACAGACCGTGAGATCATGACCCAAGTGGAAGGCAGACGCTCAACTGGCTGAGCCGCCTAGGCGCCCCGGTTGTACTTTATTTTTAATCTTAGGAACGTTGATAACATGAGCTCTAAAAATCTAGTGCCTTCTGGTACTGTATCAAAATCTGTATTTGGTGTGTACTGTTTCCGCATGAAGCTTAGAATCTGGGAGACACGCGGAAGGCACGTTTAGGCGTCTCCCCACGTCCCGAACTCCAGGGGCCACTGCTCTCTGTGCTGCACTCGCTCAGACCACCGCCGCCCCTGCACCCGAGGAGTGTGGCCCGCAGCCGACAGGCAGGCCTGTGGTTCTGAGTTAGACACGGACTCAGCGTCCCACAGCCCATCTGGGGTCCCTCAGCCGTCACTTCCCACACTTCCGCACGGTGTGTGACCTGGGGTGAAAAACCACTCGGTGTGATTGCGTTGAGGATTAAGTGTGACCTCTGCCTGCAGCCCGGAAAGGACACAGGGTGTCGCAAACATCTGTTCTCTCTGGGGAGGGGGCACCCTCCCTCTGACCAGCCTTCGCCACCACAGGCCTTTCTGGAGGCGCTGCAGAACCAGGCGGAGGCCAGCAGCAAGATCATCGGCCAGTTTGGAGTGGGTTTCTACTCGGCTTTCATGGTGGCTGACAGAGTGGAGGTGTATTCCCGCTCCGCGCACCCGGGCAGCCCTGGTTACCAGTGGCTCTCAGATGGGTGAGTAAGGGAGAGCAGGCCTCACGTCACACACGGGGCCGCCCCAGGCGCGTGCACCGAGGTACACTTATGCACACAGCTAAAGTGTTATCACTTCACTTGGGAAGTTAGGGTCTCTTACCAAAATGCCAGTGGGCCTTCGTGGGCTTTTTTATGAAGCCCAAACCTCAGGCTTTGGGGAGCTGGTTCCTCCTTCCCTTGCAGATGGCCCGTGGCATGTGGGTGTCCCCTGTGGTGTGTGGTTTCAGAGGGCGGCCTGTCACCAGCTTGGCCTCGGGACCAGCCGGCCTTGCTGGACTTGGTCGTGCAGGAGCCCGTTCCTGAGTGCTTCCCACCTCGGACTCCCGGGTTTGGCTCCCGGGCCTGCCCACCCCTCCTGTGCCGCTCAGGCCCCAGGAGCTGCCTCTTAGATGCTTGCTTGCTCGCCGGCCCGCACGGGGGGGCCGTTAGCTGGAGGGTCCAGGAGAACCTCGAGACTGTTGGAGGAGAACGGCATCTTGGCCAAACGGAAGCGTGTACTTCATTTTTTTTTTTTTAAATGTTTATTGATTTTTGAGCCACAGAGAGAGAATATAAGCTAGGGAAGGGCAGAGAGGGAGACACAGAATCCGAAGCAGGCTCCAGGCTCTGAGCTGTCAGCACAGAGCCTGACGTGGGGCTCGAACTCACGAACCGTGAGATCGTGACCTGAGCCCGAGTTGGAGGCTTAACCGACTGAGCCACCCAGGTGCCCCCGGAAGCGTGTACTTCAGTAGCCCCAGATCTTTGTTTCCGGATCCTGCTCTCCCGATGGGAGCCCAGCCCATCCCCCTGAGTCACAGCTGAGGCTCCTGTGTGCCTCCCACCAAGGCGATGTTCAGAGGAAGCGGGCCAGGATAGGGACAGGGCACCTTTTGGGGGCGCATCCCCTCCTTTTGTACTCGGGAAACAGTTTCTCCGCCTGGCCTCTGCCAGAGGTTCAGAAACCGGGAGTTCACACGCGTCTCCGTGCATCCGCCCTTTCCACCCAGTGTCGCATGGCAGCAGCGGGGTCACTTCAGGTGACCCTAAACACCACGAGGGGGCGCCTGTGATCGGGAGAGCCCCACGCCCCAGCCCCACATCCCACACCCCACCCCGGCAGCCCCTCTCCCTGGAGGAGACACGATGGGCTCAGAAACGGTAACACCCAAGCTTGTCTTTCTGGGCAACGACGGTCCCAGGTGGAGGACTTGTCAGCTTTGCTTTGTGCTATTGGCTTTCCCTTTCCCACGTCCTAGCTCCGGGGTGTTTGAAATCGCTGAAGCCTCGGGAGTGAGAACTGGGACCAAAATCATCATCCACCTCAAGTCAGACAGCACGGAGTTCGCCAGCGAGGCCCGGGTTCGAGGTGAGTGGGAGTCTGGGCCACCGTGATGCATGCGCGGCGGGCTTAGGGCACTTCCGGGGTTGGCGGCCCAGGCCCGCCTGGGACAGAGCCCCTGTGGCTCCGTGCGGAACCAGAAGCCAGGCCCACTGGCGCAGTCAGCTTTTGTTCCGTCTTGCACCCTCGGTGGTCGTGCTCCGCCCGTGTGGAAGATGCGTCCCTCACCCCTCACCGAAACCCAGAGCGGGGGCTTCTGTGCGGTGGTCTTGTCGTCGTGTGTGACTGACGGCTCATCAGAGGTGCCGAGCGCTTCCCGTGAACTCTGTTCGTGCCGCCAAGAAGGTGTGGGCGTCTCACAGTGGCCTGGGCCTCAAGACATCTATCTGCTTCCTTGCAGTTCTGCTCACTTTGTGCAGGCAGGACAGTGTCCCTGCCATGACCTGGCTTTCCACCTGTGAGACGGCCACACTGAGTCCTCTGGCGTGCTGTCACCCCTGCATCCACTTCCATAGCTTTTGCGTCCAGAAGCTCCCTATGTTCATTGTTGTTTCACGTGTTTGTCTCTTCCAGATGTAGTGACAAAATACAGTAACTTTGTCAGCTTCCCCTTGTACCTGAACGGCAGGCGCATTAATACCTTGCAGGTGAGACCCTGGGCTGCATGAAGGGCTCAGGGGAGGCTGTGGGGACAGGTTGGTACATTTCAGGGCCAGAGGGACCGAGGTGGGACTGGGTGGCCTTGTCCCAGCAGTGGGGTCCCTTGCGGAAGGCGAGATCCCCACCCTTCTGTGCCCCGTCCTCGTGCCCTGGGTATAGCTCACACTGTGCAGTTCATTGGTCCTTGGTGCGCTCACCATCGCCGCAGTCCCGTTTTAGAACATTCTCGCCCCAAAAAGGAGCCTGCCTGCATTAGCAGTGACTCCCTATCTCCCCTCCCATAGCCCCCAACAACCACTCGTGTGCCTGTTCTGGAAACTTCACGTCAGTGTGGAATCAAACACTGTGGCCTTATGTGTCTGGCTCCTTATCACGATGGTTCCAGGTTCATCTGTGTGAGCCTGTGTTGGTGCTCCCTTCCTTTTTACGGCCAAGTTCTGGTTCCACGACCAGGCCACATTTCTTTGTCCGTTTACTCAATCTGTTTGTGACGTCCTGCAGGCCCGTGCACGTCCTCCGGGCTGGCCCTTCCTGACACCCTGTAGCGGGGAGGGGACACTCGTTCTAGAACCTTTTGTGTGTCTTTGTGGGACAGCCCCCCTCCCCACACTGTCTGTCCCACGGGGCTGGTTCTTGGCTCGTCCTGGGCCCACAGGCTCCAGCGGCCCAGCTCTGTGTGGTCGTTGGGAGGCTGTATCTTAGACGCCGCATCCCTGTGACTGTCCACTTCCAGGCGGTCTGGATGATGGACCCCAAGGACGTGGGCGAGTGGCAGCACGAGGAGTTCTACCGCTATGTCGCTCAGGCCCACGACAGGCCCCGCTACACCCTGCACTACAGGACGGATGCGCCTCTCAACATCCGCAGCATCTTCTATGTGCCGGAAATGGTGAGGCCCGCGAGTTCGGGGCAGCGCTGCGAGTGCTTGTCTGCTGCTCCCTGGGGTGGGGGGCACCGCCCAAGGTGACCTCATTTCTCAGCAGCGCTGGCACTTTCCCTGAAGGGGACAGATCACAGGCATCACAAAAACTAACTTGGCAGCATCAGAGTAAAAGCAGAGCCCCCGCCTCCGGATGGATGAGCGCGGGGGAGGGGTGTTGCACATGCTGTCTTGGTGGAACAGAACCGTTGGGCGAGGGGCCCGGGGGAGGCCCGCAGGGCAGGGGCGCCATGGCGCTCTGATGACTTGGTGGGCACTCTGTGCTTGCGCTTGGCCCTTAAACCCCCTGGCTCGCAGTAGCCTGGTGAAGGCTCTGATGAATCCTGTAAACAGGGAGACCTGCTCGGGGGTTGGAAGAAGTTCCTGGTGATTTTGATGGCAGCCCCCAAAGGTCCCAGGGCTACCCACTCGGGAAAGCACTGTGAGACTCGGTGCTGAGTTTCGCAGACCAGCAGCCCCAGCGTGTCCTGGGGTTTTGGGGAGTGTAGATCTCAGCCCCGCCAGCACCTCCTGAACGGAGCCTCCATATTAGCAGGATCCCAGCATGGTGTGCGTGTGGGATGCAGGTCCCAAAATGCTGCTTTAGAGCAGAGGTCGGCAGATGGTTGTGACTAGTTTGGGCTTCACAGGCCCCGCGTGGCCTGGAGCGCTGCCCCCAGGAACCGCTCGCGAGCCCGGCTGTGTTCCAGGAAACTTGATAGGACCCTACAGTTCGGATTTCGTGTATTTTTCACACATCATGAGATAGTCTCGTTCTGCTTTCATTCTCAACCATTTAAAAACGGAAAAGCTGCTCTGGGGCTGCACAAACCAGGTGTTGAGCTGGGTTTGGTCTGTGGCTATTGTTTGCTGGCCCCTGACCCCTAGCACGTTGGCTCTGTTCACAGGGACATGCTGGTTGTTGCTTTTTATGTCCTTCAGGGGGAACGGGTGGGGGGCAGCGGCTGCCCACGGAAGTCCCGTGCCCTGCTCCCCCTGCCGAGGGCCCGTCGAGGTCCTCCCTAGGCTCTTCCTCTGAGTCACCACGTGTCCCGCCACAGCTCCTGGCACAGGCCTCCTTAAGAAGGGGTGGCTCTGAGTTGTCCTTCGTGCTCCCACATGACATCGTAGGTTCTGCCTCCTCGTGGGTCCCTAACACTGCTGTTTCCTTGTCCCCAGAAACCATCCATGTTTGACGTGAGCCGGGAGATGGGCTCCAGCATTGCGCTGTACAGCCGCAAGGTCCTCATCCAGACCAAGGCCACCGACATCCTGCCCAAGTGGCTGCGCTTCGTTCGAGGTACAGCGCTGATGCCCGTGTCCGTCGTGTGAGTCGAGGCCCCGCAGCCCCGGGACCGAGCGGCTCCCCGCGCGTGGCCTGGGGTGCCGACCTCGGCAGAGAGCGCTCGTCTGCCCTGAGCACCGGGTCGCGGGGGGCAGCCACGGCGGCAGGCTGGGGTAGCTGGGCAGACCCAGGGCGGCCGTGGGAAGCTGCTTAGCTCCACCCAGGAAGCTTCTTCCCGTCTGCAACCACCACGTTGTGGTTGAGGTGGGGCAGAGTGACAGAACACGTTTAATTTGAATTCTTGTTTCAGGTGTTTTTTATTGTGCTTTGTTTTGTTTTTTAATGTTTAGTTTTTGGAGAGTGCGCGGGGCGGGGGGGGGGGGGGGGGGGGGGGGAGAGACAGACAGACATAGAATCCAAAGCAGGCTCCAAGCTGTCAGCACAGAGTCATCTGGGGCTCAAAGTCACAGACTGTGAGATCGTGACCTGAGCCACCCGGGCACCCCCTCCCCTTTTTCTTTAAAGTTTATTTTGAGAGACAGCATGAGCAGGGGAGGGGCAGAGAGAAAGAGAATCCCGAGAAGGCTCCATGCCCAGTGTACCCCGATGTGAGGCTGGATCTCACAACTTTGAGATCATGACTAGAGCTGAAAACGAGTCGAACACTTAACTGACTGAGCCATCCAGGCACCCCATGAGTTTCAGGTTTAATGTTCATTTTTGTTTTTTTCTTTAAATTTTTTTTTTTTTAACGTTTATTTATTTTTGAGACAGAGAGAGACAGAGCATGAACAGGGGAGGGGCAGAGAGAGAGGGAGACACAGAATCGGAAGCAGGCTCCAGGCTCTGAGCCATCAGCCCAGAGCCCGACGTGGGGCTTGAACTCACGGACCGCGAGATCATGACCTGAGCTGAAGTCGGACGCTTAACCGACTGAGCCACCCAGGCGCCCCTAATGTTCATTTTTGAGAGAGAGAGAGAGAGACGGAGTGAGAATGGGCAAGGGGCAGAGAGAAAGGGAGACAGAATCTGAAGCTGGTTCCAGGCTCTGGGCTGTCAGCACAGAGCCGATGTGGGGCTCGAACTCATGAACTGTGAGGTCGAGACCTGAGCTGAAGTCAGACGCTTAACTCACTGAGCCACCCAGGCTCCCCGAGCGAGATTATAGTTTTAAAAAGAATTCAGCACCTAAACCTTCGTATCACCTTAGCACACGACGTGCAGGATGTCCACAGTATACTTAGGGCTGTGAACACAAAATCCAGAAGTGGTCTTTAGAGTGTCAAACAGATCCTGAAATCTCAGCAACTGTTCCCCCAGCAGAGGCCCCCTGGCCTCACCAGCTTTCTTCTGGTCACGTTGCCACGACTTGCGCTGTGTGCACGAGCTCTGGGGCATCAGCAGGACTCGGAGGGGCCGGCATTTGGTGCCCCAGTGAGTCTCCCCACGCTGTCCTTCGCCAGTTCGTTGTCACACGAGCATGGTTGGACTCGGTGTCAGGCTGGGAGGGGGAAGGGGAGGCCTGGCAGGGAGGCGGAGGAGTGTGCAGTGAGGGCCGGGCGGAGCGCGGGCCCGGGGACGGTCCTGATGGGCCTGTGTCTCCCTCAGGCGTGGTGGACAGTGAGGACGTCCCCCTGAACCTCAGTCGGGAGCTCCTCCAAGAGAGCGCGCTCATCAGGTAAGCCACCGAGGAAGGGGCAGGGCGGGCGCCTGCGGGAGACGCAGCCCCCTCTGCGCGCTCACCTTGACCCCCGAGGGGCCCCGGCGACTTCAAAGGGGCGGAGAGCAGAGAGCGGCCCTGCCGCGGGACCGGGCCCGGGGGGCCATGTGTTGGGGGGAGACGTGCCCTCCCTTGGTGGCCGTGACAGGGGAGACCCCAAGCGCGCTGCATCTGAGCTGGAGGAGGCGGAGAACAACCCCAGAGCCAGGAGAGATCTGACGTGCTGGTGTGCAGGTGACCCTCTTGTGGAGAGGTCGCTGTGGAATCCCTCTGCGCCGAGGTGGCTCCGTTTCTCTGCTCCCGTCCCGATTGTAGCAGCGGCTCCTGTTCCCGAGTGCAGATTCTCCCCCGGGACTGTACGGAGCCTTTCCTGTGTGGCCCGTGTAGTCTTTTGCGGGGGCACCACTAGGGCCCCAGGTCACGGTTGCAGAAACCGTGAGTTAGAGAGGTCATGCCGGCCAGCGGGTACACCTGCATCGGGTGCAGGAAGAGCAGTGACCGCAGCCTGGCAAGCGGGCCCTCACTTGTGACTAGTCCGTTCCTGGCGAGGTTCTCGTAGCACTCGGCTGAGGGGGCGTCTGCCAGCCTCTCCGTGTGCAGTTACTTTCCCCCTCTGTCACTGGCGGGGGCGGCGTCGGCCCGCGTGTTCAGTGTAGGGTGTGTTCGTGTGCGGGAGCCGATTTCCCATTTTACTCATCAGGTTGTGATCTGTCACTTTCATTATGGATCTTGATGCCAAGACCGTCCCGGGTCGGGCCAGCGGAGGGAGCCCGCGCCTGTGCCTGTCACCCGCCCCCACCTTACTTTCTGCCTCCTCGCTTTGGGCACAGGATGGTCCAGGCTCACCTTGTGTTCTGCCTGCGTCTTGTCCCGACCCCCCTGGAATTGCTTATTCCTTTGAGGAGCCCTGGTTCCTGTGAACGGAGAATGGTACTGAGAAGTCAGGGTCTGGGCCCTGGGGACGCCACTGCTGTTGGGGTGTCCCTCGTCCCAGGCCCTCTTAGCAGTCAGAGCCGAGGAACGTGTGAGGTCTGCGTGTGTTGATGGGCGTCTGTACTTCTGTATCAGTACGTGTTCGTATGTCTGCTGAGCCTCCCAAATACCACCTGGCACCTCTGGGACGTCCTGGTCTTGTCCCTGCCCATGTCTGCTCCCGACCCCGCCACAGAATGGGTCGGCTATGGCCACTGCCCCCCCTCACGTTGGTGCGTCCTGTCCCTCGCTCACTTGCACGCACTCTCACTCTCTCAATAACAGAAGAGCGTAATTATTTCATTATTTTGCCTTTCTTTAAAAACCAGCGAAATTACAGTGTATTTCTGTAATAATCCAGGGCGGGAGAGCAACAGTTTCCTATTCATCTAAGCTTTCCTCTCTGCTCCATCCTGAACAACTCAGACCTCCAACCACGGGGGAGGATGGGACAGCACCCGCACCTGGGCTGGGGCAGCCACAGAAGCTGGGACAGGACGCAGTCCCAGGCGGGACAGAGAGCGAGAGAAGCAGGACTCACCCTAAGGCGGGGTACGGGCTCACCCGATATGGGACTCCCACCTCACAGACCGTGAGATCATGACCTGAGCTGAAGCCAGATGCTTAATGACTTAGCCTGGGTGCCCAAAAATAAGAATACCCTTAATTTCACTCATGAAGTTGCTCGTAATTTCACGCCACTGTGAAATGCCGCAGTAAACACCCTGTTCCCCAAGAAATCCAAGTTGTCTAAAACTGGTGTGTGCGTGTGCGCATAGCGTGTCTGTATAAACCCACGTTGGCAGTGCACGTGCTGTGTATACCGCGTTGCTCCTAAGCTCAGAGTTCCAGTGCACAGAAAGCTAACGGTAGGTCTTTGCACACACGTACACACTGTTTGCTGTGATTTATCCACGTTGGGATTTTTCTGGTGTTTCTTTCCATTTCAGCGTCATTTCAGCGGACCATTTTTTGATGTCATGACGGACCATTAGAGGAGGTGACGTTTAATGGCCCTCCTGCGTTTTATGTTCAGCCTGTTCTTTAGCGTTCAGCCCGGGGGCTGTTCACAGTTGCCTTCTGTCCTGTGCGCCACGGTGTGATGCCTGGTCCATAAAGCTTGCCGACTCCGGTTTCCTGAAGTGTAATCTGCGATTGGATCCCAGGCTGTGGTCCTCCACAAGGGTGGCGGGGGGTGGGGGTGGGGGGGTCGGTTCGCATTCCTGCTACTAGGGGTGTCTCCCTAGCTGGGCTTTGTCAGGGGTCCCCTTTCTTTTTGCTTCACGTTTTTTAGTTTCACCAAAATAGTGTATCGTTTCTACTTCTTTGGTCATTAGTGGGGATGAACGTTTTTCATATGCTTCTGCCTTTCGTCTTTCATGAAAGTTGTTTGTTGATGGTAGACGCGTTTCTGTTCTGTAGGAAACTCCGGGACCTTCTACAGCAGAGGCTGATAAAATTCTTTGTTGACCAGAGTAAAAAAGACCCTGAAAAATATGCCAAGTTTTTTGAAGATTATGGCTTATTCATGAGGGAGGGCATCGTGACCACTGCTGAACAAGAGGTCAAGGTAGGGTCTTTGTTTCTGGGCCTTTTTCTGGGCTGCCGTGGGCTGTGGAGGAATCTGGTGGAGGCCAGAAATCCGAACTTCCTGGGACGTGACCGTGGCATAGCCGGGTGCTTTGTGGGGCTCAGTAAAGGCAGCGTTTGGCCTCCAGGCCTCTGTTGGACGCAGCAGGCCTGGCGCCACATCCTGGAGCCTCCTTACCACGTCACCGAGCTCTTCCCCGCCTGATGCCGGAAGGAGGTGGGTGTGCGCTGCCTCCTCCCAGCAGCACTCAGGGTGCTCAGGAGATCACTAAAGGCAGGGGACGGGGCAAGGTGCCCGGTTCCTGGGGTGGGAAAGGCATGTTCTCTGGGTGACTAGTGGAAATCCTTTTCTTTTTTTAATGTTTGTTTATTTTGAGAGAGAGCACACACATGTGTATGTGCAAGCAGGGGAGGGGCAGAGAGAGAGAGAGAGTGAGTGAGTGAGAGAGAGTGTGACAGAATCCCAAGCAGGCTCCGTGCTGTTGCTGTCAGTGCAGAGCCCGACCCGGGGCTCCCACCCATGAACTTTGAGGCCATGACCCGAGCTGAAGTCAAGGATTAGACGCTTAACAGACTGAGCCACCCATGTGC
This sequence comes from Panthera tigris, assembly GCF_018350195.1. Taxonomy (NCBI): domain Eukaryota; kingdom Metazoa; phylum Chordata; class Mammalia; order Carnivora; family Felidae; genus Panthera; species Panthera tigris. The sequence goes on from NC_056675.1 coordinate 38,316,803, forward strand.
CCCTGGCGGAAATCCTTCAATGTGGTGCCTCTGGGGCCAGAGTTCAAATACTTAAAAATGATACGATCATCAGGCACCTGGGTGGCTCAACTGGTTAACTGTCCGACTTCGGCTCAGGTCATGATCTCACCATTCGTGAGTTTGAGCCCTGCATTAGGCTCTGCACTGCACCCTGGTCGTGCAGGCACGTGTGGTCTCTTTTTCTCTCAGAAATGAGTAAATATACATATTTTTAGAATTTAAATCCAGGTCTGTTAACATAGTGTAGTAATGAGTTCAGGAGTAGTTTACTGATTCATCGCTTGCATACGACACCCAGTGCCCATCCCGGCAAGTGCCGTCTTCAGTGCCCATCACCCATTTGGCCCCTCCCCCGCCCACTTCCCTCCAGCAACCCCAGTTCGTTTTCTGTATATAAGAGTCTTTTATGGTTTGCCTCCCTGTTTTTATCTTATTTTTCCTTGCCTTCTCCTATGTTCATCTGTTTTGTTTCTTAAATTCCACATGTGAGTGAAATCATATGATCTTTTTTTTTATGAGGCAGAGACAGAGCATGAGTGGGAGAGGGGCAGAGAGAGAGGGAGACACAGAATCCAAAGCAGGCTCCAGGCTCTGAGCTGTCAGCACAGAGCCCGACGCGGGGCTCGAACCCACGAACCTTGAGATCATGACCTGAGCCGAAGTCTGACTCCCAAGCAACTGAGCCATCCAGGCGCCCCGAGAAATCATATGATCTTTATCTTTCTCTGATTGATTTCACTTAGCATAATACTCTCTAGTTCCATTCAGTTTGTTGCAAATGGAAATATTTCATTCTTTTTGATCGCTGAATGATATTCCATTATATATATATATACTACATCTTCTATGTCCATTTGCCATTCGATGGACATCTGGGCTCTTTCCATACTTGGGCTATTGTTGATAGTGCTGCTACAAACATTGGGGTGCGTGTGCCCCTTTGAACCGGCATTTTTATATCCTTTGGATAAATACCTAGTAGTGCAACTGCTGGGTCATAGGGTAGTTCTGTTGTTAAGTTTTTGAGGAACTCCGTACTGTTTTCCAGAGTGGCTGCCCCAGTTTGCCCTCCCACCAGCAATGCAAAAGAGATCCTCTTTCTCCGCATCCTGGCCGACATGTTTTGTTGCCTGAGTTGTTAATGTTAGCCGTTCTGACAGGTGTGAGGTGGTATCTCCTTGTGGTTTTGATTCATATTTCCCTGATGATGGGTGGCGTTGAGTATCTTTTTCATGTGTCGGGTGGCCATCTCGGATGTCTTCTTTGGAGAAACTGTTCATGTCTTCTGTCCATTTCTTCACTGGATTATTTGTTTTGGGGCGGTTGAGTTCGATAAGTTCTTTATAGATTTTGAATAATAGCTTTTTATCCGCATGTCATTTGCAGATGTCTTCTCCCATTACGGAGGTTGCCTTTTAGTTTTGCTGATTGTTTCTTTTGCTTGAGGAATATTTTTATCTTCATGAGGTCCCAATAGTTCATTTTTGCTTTTGTTTCTCTTGCCTCCGGAGACCGGTCTAGTAAGAACTTGGTGCGGCCGGGGGCAAAGAGGTTGCTGCCTGTTGTCTCCTCTAGGATTTTGTTGGTTTACTGTCTTACATTTGGGACTTTCGTCCAAAAATAAGTAAATACTAAAAAATACAATCATTCCATAAACATTTTTTGGCCAATTTTAAATTGCCACATAATTCATATACCGTAAAATGCACACTTTCAAAGTGAACAATTCAGTGGCCCTTCATACATTCGCAAGTTGTGCACCCACAGCCATCTAGCTTCAGAAAATTCTCGTCTCCCCAAAAAGACACGTGTGCCCCATTAAGCAGTCACTCCGAGGGTCGAGATTTCATCTTTAGCAGTGAGGAAGGAGGAGGTGACCGAGCATCTGGGGTCCCCCAGGAGGTTCTTCGGGTCGTGGGAGGTGGACCTAGGGCCCTGGCATGCTGAGGCCGCCACAGCCTCTTCTCGGCCCTCCTTGCTGGTGGCAGACTCCAGCAGCTCTAGGCACAGGCTGTCTGCCCTTCCACCGTGTTCCTCTGCACGCCCCCCCCCCCCCGCCCCACACGTCTGCCGGATGATCAGGGAGAAGTCACTGGTATAGACGAGGCAGAGTCGAGGTCTCAAGTCACATGCTGGCTGGTGGCATTGGGGACCCAGGCCCCAGCTTGGGGCCGCTGCTCCACCATCGGCAGGCAGCTCCCACATCAAGGACATGACACCAGCGGGCACGCTGACTTTCAGCTGCCCGGATGGAGGAGGACTGGCTCCCCCTTAAATACGTGCTCACTGTCATTTGTGCCCCACGGGCCGGCGCTAGTCCTTGCCGTGAGGAAGGCTAGGAATGCAGCCTCCGCATCTCATCCACGCGCCCAGGAGGCGGGGATGGACAGAGGATGCTGGGTCTGGGAAGGTCTCCGCCACGGACAGTGGCAGTATACCAGTGGTGTAGGACAGGTGTACCTGAAAGCCCTTCTCCACGGGGCCCCGGACCAGCTAGGGTGAAGGTTCTCTCCGGGGTCCCCCGAACGTTTGATGTGGGACCCGACGGATACCATCGGAGTCCCCTCAGCCCCCCAGGGGCCGAGTGCCGTCCTTGGGTCCGGCAGCCAGGGGTGAGGCCGGCCAGAGCCCTTCCTCCCCGTAGCCATAGGCTTCCAAAGCCTGTGGAAGGCGGCTGGGAGGCTTTCAGAACAAGGACCTAGAACGAGAGTGACCTGGCCTTTGTCTGCAGGAGGACATCGCAAAGCTGCTACGGTACGAGTCCTCGGCACTGCCTGCTGGACAGCTGACCAGTCTCCCGGACTATGCCGGCCGCATGCGGGCTGGCACCCGCACCATCTACTACCTGTGCGCCCCCAGCCGGCACCTGGCCGAGCATTCGCCCTACTACGAGGCCATGAAGCAGAAAAACATGGAGGTGAGTGGGTCACGGTTTGGGGTCCAGACGGGATAAACAGGGTCTGAGCCCCAGACAGTGGCCGAACGTGCTCGGGAGAGCCAAGCCGCATGAGGCAGCTGACGTCCAGGGGTCCTGAGGCCCAGCCAGGCTGCCGTTAGTCTCTGTGTCTCTGGGAGGTGACGCGGGGCTCCTCCGTAGTCACTGCTCCTACTGCTACTCCTACTGCTAGGGCCCCCTCGGGACCATCTGGTGAACCACTGTATCCATGAGGCTGAGGAAGCCCCCGGACCCCAGTATGGCCTTTCCAGACATAGGACCCGGCCCTGGCCTCACGCTCCGCTCTGTCCTGTTGCGGGCAGACTTCTCCAGGCCCGACGCCAATGCTCTTGGGCTCTCGCAGGTTCTCTTCTGCTACGAGCAGTTCGATGAACTAACTTTGCTACACCTTCGTGAGTTTGACAAGAAGAAGCTGATCTCTGTGGAGACGGACATCGTTGTTGATCACTATAAGGAGGAGAAGTTGGAGGACGGGTCCCCGGGTAGGCTCGCTCCCCTTCTCTCTGGGCCCAGGGGTGGGTGGTGGCCTGGAGGTGCAGAGGAGGCTAAGACGGCCTCTTCCGTCTTGTAGTGCTGGGTTCATATGCAGTTTTTTCTCTTCTCATGTGTATCTGGGGTCCCCAGCCTGCACAGAGGAAGCTGTTGGGGACCATCTTCATGATGAATGGGAAACATTTCTGTTTAGATCCTGGGGGTCTGAGTGCTCCCTCCAGCTTGGCTTCCGACAGAATCAGAAGTGGTCTTTTTTTTTTTTTTTTTAATGTTTATTTTATTTATTTTGAGAGAGTGAGCAGGGGAGGGGTAGAGAGAGAGAATCCCAAGCAGGCTCTGTGCTGTCAGCATAGAGCCCGATGTGGGGCTTGATCCCACAAACTGCGGGATCATGATCTGAGCCAAAATCGAGAGTCCAGATGCTTAACCGACTGAGCCACCCAGGCGCCCCTAGAGATTCTTTTTAAAACTCTCACAAAATTATATGGGCCTCAGGCAACCAACAATGTCTGTCTGTCTGTCTATTTATTTATTAATTTAATTTAATTTAATTTATGCTCCACACTCAGCATAGGGCTTGAACTCCTGATCCTGAGATCAAGAGTTGAATAATCCTGAGATTAAGAGTTGAATGCTCCACGGACTCAGGCAGCCAGGTGCCCCCAAAGTGTCCTTTTTGGGATCCAATTTAATCTTACTTTTAGATGAAGGTCCTTTTGGGAAGCCTCTGTCTCTGCGGCAGTGGCCGACAGGGGCGGAGGGAGCCTTCTTGAAACCCGGTATTGAGGCATCAGCATTTTAGGCCCCCTGGGATGCCCTGGGGTGGGCGGCTCTGAGCCCACTCCCATCTACCCTCCTGTAGCCAGTGACCGCCTGTCCGAGAAGGAGACGGAGGACCTGATGGCCTGGATGAGAAATGCACTGGGGTCACGTGTCACCAATGTGAAGGTGAGGCCTTCCGGAGACGGGCTGCCATGGGCCTCCGGGACCGCACAGCTGCCGGTCCTGTGGGTGTCTTCCCCGTGGCCGTGATCTGAGGGGGAGACCGGCGCGTTGCTGCCACGCCTGTGTGTGCACGTGCGCCAGTGCCCAGGGGCATATGTGTGCCACTCTGTAGAGCAGGTGGAAGCAGAGAACGGGGGGGGGGGGGGGGGGGGGGAGGCCGGTCCCCAGCTGGCTGTCCCCGAGGCGCTGTGGTGGCCGAGGACACGGGGAGCTGACTACCCAACTCAGGTTCTTAGGGGTCTGGGTGGGTCTCAGCGAGCCGGTGTTCTGAATCGTAATTCACAGGAGCCGTACTTCCGTTCCGTGGAGGAGCTTTAATTATAAAGGAAAGGGAATATACGGAATCAAACCATTAGAGTAACATAAAGAGGGGGAGAGTGTAGAGAAGAACAGGGAAGGGTTCGTACGTCAAATCGGTGCTCACGACATCCAGCCTCGTGGCTGGGGGAGTCCCGCAGCGAACAGCCTGGTCGGGGTCCCGACTGAGGGTCCTGGGCCGAGCATCCTTCTCAGGTGAGGCTTCCAGCTGTTCCCGCCAAGGCGGTGTGTGCCCTACGCGTGTGTGATCCCGGTGAGTCATGGAGTCTACCTAAGCGTAGTCTTTGTTTCTCTTACCGTCTCACGGTCTTGGGAGCTCGGCATCTGCGTATTTCTCTTCACTCCCTGATCCATTCCAGGGGGCCAGCCTGGTCTGGCTCGAGAGGGCGAGGCAAGTTAGTCCCTCTTGGCGTCAGGAACAGAAAGGCTGAGGCCAGATACGGAGCACAAGCCAACTCAGGCCTCTGGGACTGTGTGTGCGCGGCTCTGGGCAGAAACGCACAAGTCACAAGTTCTGTCCAGAGCAGCTGGCCACCGAGCAGTCCAGCTCGGACCTACAAGAGAAGGCCATGGTAGCCGGACAGGTGTTCAGCGTGAAGTCACTGGCACAGGGACACCTCCAGGCGTGGCGCTAAAGGTGTGCAGGGCGGGAACAGCCAAGAGCAGAGGAGGCACCTCCGTAAGAGGTGGCATCTGGGGACCTGTGTGGCTTCCGGGCAGTGAGCATTGAGAGCCAAGGCGCACAGCCGGGGTTTCTCTTTGTGACATGTGCTGTGTCATGCACAGCATGACCTCCGAGGTCACAGGGTGACCTCCGAGCTAAGTAGAACGAGTGCATTTGACCCACGAAGGAGACGAGATGGAACGCTTCCCCACATCACAGCTCGGAGTCCGGGAGCCGGATTTGAATCCCGGCGCAGGTTCTCCATTACCGTGCCATGGGTCCAGCAGGCCCAGAAGTCTGGCCTGAGTCTGCAGGCCCAGAGCCTCTGGGTGGCAAGGGAGAGGCCCACAGGGAGCAGGATCTCGAACGTTCGGTGGCAGGTGTAGTGGATGAAATCCAGGCCCGTGGGAGCCGTGGGAAGGGGGCTCAGGCCATTGGGACAGGCAGGACAGAGGGAGGATGGGCAGGATTAAGGGAGGACGTACGGGAGAGGCTGGGGCCTCGGGCAGGGGAGCAGCCGGCTTGCGGGGTCCTTGACTGCTGTGGGACCCGGCCGTGGCCCCCGTGCAGCAGAGGTTGGTTAACCCAGGCCAGATGGACCTGGGACAGCAATGGACACGTTAGAGACCAGTAGTTTTGGGGGGTGGGGGAGAGAGGAGGGAGTCCACGATCGGGATGCGTTCCAGGAACTTCGTGTGGTGGCAGCTCAGACTCCCTTCTCGTGACTGCAAGGGAGGGGTGTCCCTGGAGACCTGCATTCTGTGTGTCACCGGGGAAGCTTCATGAATGGCCCAGACCCTGCAGCCCAGGGGCCCCCGCCTCCAGCCCCTCCCTCACCTCTGGTCCCTGGCCTGGCTCATAGGTGACTCTCCGACTGGACACCCACCCTGCCATGATCACCGTGCTGGAGATGGGGGCCGCCCGGCACTTCCTGCGCATGCAGCAGCTGGCCAAGACCCAGGAGGAGCGCGCTCAGGTCCTGCAGCCCACGTTGGAGATCAACCCCAGGTAGGGCCGCCGGCTCCCGGCCCGGGCCCTGAGCACGCGTTTCCGACCTGCCACACCGTGTGCGTGAGTGGGTTTGTGTGCTGCCTTCGTTTACGGCACCTCAGGAGGGCATAAGGCTTACATGGTTTGATGACTATTAAACTGTCTCCCGCAAGGTCCTCAAAAACCACCTTGTTGGCCTTCATTCAGATGCCCCCGTTTCCCGCTAGAGTCTGTCCCTGTCCTCAGAGGTCACCAGAGCCCTCGCTGCAGGAGTAGTCATTTCCTCACCTCGCCGTGGTTCTACCGTCTATTCACGCATCCGTGAAAAAGCTCTGTGTTGTCAGTTTGGAACTTTGACGTGTGTGGAATCCTCGAGTGTGTTTTTAAAGTGCTTCCTCGACTCGGCACGAGACAGTCCGCGTGGAGGGTGGCTCGGGTTTGCGTTTGTAGCTGAGAAATAGGGGTCTGCCTTAGCACCGTTAGGCTGTTTTGAGGTAGTTTCCGTTCGGGGGCTGGTGGCAGCAGGTTGCTGTGAACACTCTTGTCCCCCTTGTCCCCATCTGGCTCACGGCCCGGCTACCCTCACCTGGACGAGGACGTGCGCGCTGCTTGCATAGCACGGGAGCCCCCAGGGCCCTGCATTGACCATCCTTTGGCTTGGCTTTCTCGTGACATGCCTTCTAAGACTGTCCTTTTTTGTTTTCTCTTGAGAGAGTGTCAGCAGGGGAGAGGGGCAGAGAGACCATCTCTGTGCCGAGCCTGGAGCCCGACGCAGGGCTCAATCCCATGACCCTGGGGATGGTGACCTGAGCCAAAATCCAGTGTTGGACGCTCAACTGAGCCACCCAGGCGCCCCTACAGTAATAACTTTTAAATGAAATTCTATCAACAGGTTATCAAATATGTTACAAAATAGCAAAAAGCAAGCATCCCTCGACTTGTCCCCAACCACAGTTACTACAGCCCATTTGGCGTATTTTCTTCTGGACTCTGGCCTTGTACTTTTGTCTTTTTTGCATTATGACTCACTTTATCGTATCTTTTTTAATGCTTGTTTTATATGTATGTATGTATGTTTTATAAACATACGTTTTGTCTAGACTGCTGGGGAGAGGGCAGAGGTTCCTATTGTACTTTCTGAGCCAAGTGACTACACCTGGAATCGGGTGAGCGCGCTGACTCGGCTCGCGGCCGGTCAGGCGGCAACGGGAGCCGCACCAGTGTGTGCGTGTGGCCTCTGTCCCGGGGGCACACAAGGCTTCAGCTGTGGGCGCCTGGCGGAGAGGCTGACCCCAGGCTCTACGTAATGCTGGCACACAAGTAGTTCTGTGGGAGAGCTGTATGGAGGGCTCGTTCTTACTGCCAGGCGATTTTTAAATTTTAGTTGCTTTGAAAATTGTTCATCTGTGCACCGGGTTCAGAATTCTAAAGAACCAAAGGAATCCATAGTGAAATTTCCCTAGTACCCAGCACGGCCCCCCTTAGGTCGTGTTTTCCCGGAGTTGGCCTGCACCTGTCGTGCATGCAGATTGGCTGGTGGCTTTCTTACAAGGGTTTCCTACCGTACCCGGTGCCGTGAGCAGGGGGATTGCTGAGGATTGCTAAGTCTCGGAGCGATGTCCAGGTGAATTTTAGATTGTGACTGCCCTGTACCCCGTAGCAGTTACACATCTTTCCCCAATGCCTTCAGTTTGAGCTCAGTCGGTTAAACGTCAACTTTGGCTCGGGTCATGATCTCACTGTTTGTGGGTTCGAGCCCTGCATCAGGCTCTGTGCCGACAGCTCAGAGCCTGGAGCCTGCTTTGCATTCGGTCTCCTTTTGTCTCTGCCCCTCCCCACTTCTCTCTGTGTCTCTCAAAAATAAAAAAATGTAAAAAAAAAAAAAAATTTAAATGTGAACGTTTTATTTGAGAGGGCAAGACACAGAGCCTGACACAGAGCTCAAACTCATTGTGTGAGATCATGACCTGAGTTGAAGTCAGTCGCTTAGGCGCCCCATACCAAAGGTCTCAACTCTGGCCATTTGAAAAATTACAATTTTGATGGCGGTATCTTAGGAAAAAGATCAGATAGTGTAAGTTTATGGCATTTTTTTTCTATGTAGAAAACAATAGAATTCCTAGGGAGTTGTAGTGATCATTTTCTTTTTGACTTGTGTGTTTTACATTTTGCTTCAGAAATCTTTCTCTTTTCCCTGTCAGTGTTTGTATTTATTGGTGTAAGAGATCCAGTTGTGTTCCGGGTGGCGGGCCAGTGACCCTACCTATTGCCCTCTTAACGCTGTCTCTGTCAAGTACTGGCTGCCCTCACGTCCCCACGTGTGCATCAAGCTGTGTAGAACGGTTGCCCTTTCGTTTTCTAGAGCCAGCGGTCCAGGTCCTGGAGCCTTACAATGTGCTTTCACATCTGGGCCACGTCTCCTGGCTGTTCTTCTATGCTTATGAGCTTCTAAGACTGCTTTCATACCTAAACTAATAAAATCTTTTTCATATTTTAAATTCCTGTTGGTAGTGTTTCTGTCCTCGGAAATCTGTCATTTTGTGCCTTTTTTCTTAGACTGGACCGTCCACCATGCGTCTTTTTGACTGTTTCGGTAATCAGAATATAGAGGCTCTTGTGCTGGTTGTGCAGCACCCAGCCCTGACCTGACTTCTGGTGTTTTCTGTGCTGCAGACACACACTGATCAAGAAACTGAGTCAGCTGAGAGAGAGTGACCCTGACCTGGCCCAGCTGCTGGTTGACCAGGTGAGTCTTCTGGAGCCAGAATTCTGGAGCCTCGGGTGGGGGGGGGGGGGGAGACGACGATGACAGTGCTCTCCCTCCCTCGTCTGCAGGGCCTTGCCGTCTCACTAATGCGGTTCCCCTGCCTGCCTTTCAGATCTACGAGAACGCCATGATCGCTGCAGGCCTTGTGGATGACCCCCGATCCATGGTGGGCCGCCTGAACCACTTACTTGCCAAGGCCCTGGAACGCCACTGAGGGGCAGGGATGCCCTGCTCTTGCCTGCAGTGAAAGGGCTCAAGCAGAGGTGACAGATGGAGGAGGCAGCCAGGGACGAAGGACTAGATGCCACCAATGAGAACATCCCCTTTGATTGTGCTTTATTTACTTAAATTAAAGGTATTTCTTAATCTAAGTATTAAGTTTTTTGTCCGGACAGAGGAGGTGGGTAGGGGGCTCTGTTTCCACAACCCCCTGCTCACAGTGGAACTGGAAATAGTGACAAAAAGCCCACTTCTGTCCTTGCACAGATTCCAGGTGCCGTGGGGAGAGGGTGCTCAGGGGAAACCTTAGGCCCAGCACTTGACCATAGCGACAGACAAGCTGGGGCCCCACTCACATCAGGCTCTCTTTAGTGTCACCTCCACTGGGTAATGGTCACTGATGGCCTGGGCCTGTGGGGAAACAATGGCATACTCTGTGCACACTGCGTCCTGACCGGACCCCTGCCCTGTGTCTGTCACCTACACCCCTGTCCCAGCCCCATCAGAGCCGCAGACACGTACCAGCTGGTTGCTCAGGCCAAATGCAGCTTGGAAGTTAAAGGGGGTGGCCGAGTCCGGGACGATGGCGTGCTGGAGCAGGGTGCCTGCCACCACGATCCTGCGGCACCCCACACGAGAGGCTCCCCGTCAGCCTCGAGGCTGGCTGCCCACACACACCCTTCGCGCCTCTCTCTGTCTGGTCAAGGTCGTGACCCAGTGCTGCCGGGCAGCCCCCCGGGCGGCCTTGGCTCCACAAGCTGAGCCGAGGGACCGGGAGTACCTCCCCTGGCACTAGGGCCCCAGACGCGGCCTGACCCAGGTCTTGGGAACCTGGACCGAGCAGTGAAGGCGGCCTCGTCCTCGCCTACCTGTCGTAAGCGCAGCGCGTAGAGGTGGCCGTGGTGTCTGCGGTGTCCGGGATCAGCCACTGGAAGGCAGGGCTCGTGCGCAGGCGGATGGATGACCACTGGGAGGGGACCACGTAGCTGCAGCCGGCGTTGAAGTCGCCCATGAGCATGACGTCCTACATGGAGACACCGGTTGGTCAGACACCTGGGTGCACGAGCGGTGCCTCCAGGGCCCGGGCTGCGGACTCACCTCCAGGTCCCACTTCCGCCGCACGTCCAGGTAGACGTCGTAGAGAGAGTCCATCTCGGCCACCGCGTCCAGGGGGGCCGCGTGCAGGGGAACGATGGCAAACTCTCTGACCTCTGCGGAGACGGCGTGGTGCTAAGCTCAGGGCCGTCGCCAGGGGGTGGAAGTAACTAAGAGCGAAGTGCTGGGGGGTCATGTGATGCGAGCCTGCCGGGGCCCCGGGAAGAGCTACGCACCAGTGAGTGGGGAGAAGAACCTGACGATGGCGGGCTCGCGGCTGAAGGTGTCGTTCCCGCAGGGCTCGCAGCCGTCGTCATACTGGTAGCTGTCCAGCACGGACACCTGGTCGGGTCTGGGGGAGGCCGGGGCATTAGCCCGAGACCGGGGGTGCCGCCACACGCCTGCACCGTCCTGCCTCTGCACACGTTGGGGGAGCCCCAGGGGTGCGGCCCACGCCCGGAGCAGAGGGGCCCGTGGACCTCTAGACCACCCTCGGGCTTCCGTTAGCACCCTCTGGGGGTGGCCCGCGTCTCGGCACCGGGGCTTTACCTGAACACGTAGAGGTAGCGTTCCTTGTAGCTGTTGCGTCCCAGCGGCTCGCTGACCACGTAATGGAAGGCGTTTGGGTCATCCCTGGATTGAGAAGACAAATGTCCCAGGGAGCCCTTCTGCCGCCCATAGCAGGGCTCCTGTCCACAACGGGAAACGGTGCCGTGCCCTGGAGGGGGGTGTCACCGTCCTGTGCCTCCCCAGGACCCCGCCGCCATCACCCACTGATTGAGTATGTCCAGCAGCCTTCCCACGGCTGTCAGGTGGCTGTCTCTGACCTCCTGGATGACAGCAATATCGTAGCGACTCAGGATCTGCAGACAGGACCACAATGGTGCTCAGCAGGGCAGGCTGGGCAGATGTGGGGGTGGCTGGGCCCTGCTTCCTCCAGGTCCCCGTAGGGCCACAGCCGCTACTCCCTGGGGCACTTTTGTGGCATGGTTTGGTCTGACACTCTTACCTGTGACTCTGCTGCCAGATGGGGGCCCTCCTGTCACCAGAGGCTCTCAACGCTCCCCATCTGTGGCCACCCTCCAGACTGCCTGCCGGCCCACTGTTCCCAGGGCCTGTTAACCCACATCCACCCCCAGGACTCCTCAGAGACAAGCCGGCCTGGACCCACCTTCACAATGTAGTTGGAGAGAGTGGCATTGGACATCTTGGTCTCCCCAAAAGTGCGGATGTTGAAGGCTGCTATTCTCAGGGACAGGGCCACATGCAGTAGGCCAGCCAGGGCGAGCAGCGCCCCCATCAGCCTGGCACCCCTCATCCTGGAGCAGGACGCGTGTTTACTCAAGAATCCGGGGACAGCAGAGACAGACGGTAGCCCGTCCTCCCCCGGGATCTAGCTGCGTGGGGCCCAAGGGTGAGTAAATCCCATCTTTGTGGCCTGTGCCGAGCAGGCTGGGAGGAGTCTCAGAACCTTCTCATCAGTGTCCAGAGGCAAGACACCTAAGTGACAGAGCCTGAGGTCTCTACCCGCCAGAAGACAAGCGCCTGTCTTGTCAGAAGAGGTGCCAGCCTGAGGTGGCCCCTGGCCCTCTATTGGTGGGACGCTGGCTCACTGCCCTCCCTGCTCAGGGCACCCACCTAGGCAGGACTGGCCAGTCACCCAGAGGGACCCTGAGGGCAACCTCCGGGCCTGGCACCCACCTTCCACGGGCCACAAGTCACCCTGCCCTCGGGGCAGGACTCACCTGAAGGTCAACATCTATAAGGACGATGGGAATCCTGACAATCGGGGATCCTCTGGTCAGTATCAACTTTGTCCTTTTGCTGCTTTAGGAAAAAAAAATCATTTACGAAGGGAAGTGGATCCAAAAACAGCTGAGAGGCCCATGCAGAGTCGTAGCTCTGAATCCCAACACAGGGAATACGTGTCCCTCCGGGGGTTTTAAAGGTTTAGGCAGCCGTGACCTTTCCCAGGGCATCACCTGGGGGACACAGAACAATGGTGCTGCCTGTAACGGATGGCTGCCGTGTGTTTACTTCAACAGGCACAGGTTCTCGCTGCTGTAACAGGAGCACCTGATAATATTTGCATTTGGTCTTAAAAAGTCTAATGAAAGGGCCAAAGGAGCCCTCGTCCTTCACACATGCCGCTCTCCCAGGTATGGGGAGGGAGCAGGTGTGCGCTGGAGGGCGGCCCAGCTGCGTTCCAGCATGAACACGACCTTGGAGCCACAGGTCAAAGCCAGCCATCCCCTCTGTGGCCCCGAGTCCCGCAGCACCCCGAACACCGCCCCCTCATTGGTCAGCGGCGCGGCTGCAGGCAGACAGGCTACAGGTTGGGCTCTCCGAGGAGCACGCGAGGCCAGAAGGCCATGGGCACCAGGAAGGGGTGATGACACAAGGCCACCTCAGTCGCCAGCAAGGCAACAGGGCCCTTATGGTGAAGAGGTGTGTGTTCCAGGGATAGGTGACCCTGGGTGACAAGGACACTGTCAAGCAGCTGAGGCTCCAGGCCTCGTTCCAGTCCTTTTTTGGGAATCCTTAACTCTCCACTTACTCATGTTCTGTGACTCCTGAAACAAGTCACCAAAAAGCTGGTGGCTTAAACTGACAGAGGTTTATTCTCTAATAGTCGTAGAGGCCAGAGATGGAAACCCAAGATGTGGCAGGGGCTGCGCTCCCCCGGGGACGCGAGGGGAAAGTCCCCTGCATCCCAGCCCTGAGGGCTCCAGGCCTGCGGTGGTGGCCGGTGGCCGTGTGGCCTTATCACCCAGTCTCCGCCTCCGCCCCACACGGTTCTCTCTCCTGAGTCCATTTTCTTGGCCCCTCATTCAGGATGGGATGGAATTCAGGGTCCTCCCGGGGAATCGGGATCTTCTCCCCATCTCAAGAGCCTTAACTGGGTCACAGCTGCAGAGTCATTTTTGGCCACCGGAGTTCACATTCACAGGTCCCAGGGATTGGGACATGGCGATCTTCTGAGAGCCATTGTTTGCCCCATCTACGGGGGCTCCACCCACTGTGGGGGGTGTGGGCTGTTGTCTCCAAGGACAGCCCTGGGAGTGGGAGGGCCAGGTCCCCTCCTGGGACTGAAGGTTCTCTCAGTAAAGACGGAGGGGGGGAGGGGGGTGGTGCTGGAGGGCAGGGAACAGAGGCGGCCTCCGGGCAGCTGGCAGGGAAGTGCAGATCCGGCACCAGCTCGTCACAGAACAGGAGGTCTCAGAGGGGACGAAAAACCGGTCAGAAGGTAAACCAACAAGACCAGGAGCCCGAAGTAATGAAAACATGCTGACAGATGGCAGTGCTTGTCGGCACCGTGCCAGTCAGTCCGTGCGTCTCTCGTGCGGTGGAAATCAGGTGGCCTGGTCCTCAAGCGGCCAGGAGGCCCATCACAGCCTTTGCAAAGGTCTGAGTGCTGCTTCTGTTCTCAGTCTCTGAGTTTTTAAGCATCAAAATCCAGACGGCAAGCAGCAGGGGAGACCGTGTGTATTCGGGGCAGGTGGCCGGCCCCCTGTGCCCATGCGCTTCAGCCTTCCTAGACACACCCCGCCTGACCTTTTGAGGGAAGCCTGGGAGCAAAGGCGGAGGGAGGCCACCAGCCCCGCTTTTGCCCAAACGTGGGACGCCGACCACAGGCAGCACAACAGGCGTGGCTCACACTGCAGGAGCCTGGTCTCTCCGTCTCTCAGCACGCGGGACACAGGCACCTGTCCTACCTCCCGGGAAAACGCTGTCCCTTGTGCCCCGCAGAGCTCCCAGCCGCGGTCACTCCCCCGCCCCAGTCTGACTGTGCCTCCTACAAAGAGCAGCGTGCACGGCCGCCCACAGAGCTGGGCCTGCAGAAGAGGCAACACAGCCCGAGTAGGAGCCGCGACCAGGAGGCAGCCATCTGGGGCCCACACCAGGCTCTCCCACTGCATCAGCAGCCATTTGGAGCCTGTCTTCATCGCTAAAATAGGAATAAAACTGTCACTGCCTTGCTCTTAGGTTTAAGAACCAACGGATAACATTCCACAGAAATTCACATCTCCTTAAAAATACATCTTCTCCTGAAGAACAGTGACCCTGTCAAATGCTCTACTGCTGTCATTCTTTTCACCTTTAACTCCTGGACTTTGCGGCTTGTATCAGTCAGCTCTTGTTGTGTAACAAGCAACCCCAAAACTCAGTGTACAAGATAAGCATTTTTCCCTCATGCTCATAGGCCCGCAGCTACCCAAGGCAAGCCCTTCTAACATGGGAGAAGGTGGAAACTTCCAGAGGAGCAAACAAATACACAATGCCTCCAGAGGCCCAGGTTCAGAATTTGCATGTTGCCACTTCTGTCCGTATCCTCTTGGCCTCAGCAATAGCCAAGCTCAACACTAATAGTGGGGAGTCCACTCCTCCCATGCCTAGCCAGCCCACAGTGGAAACATAGAACGGGTGCCAGGGAAAGGCAGGTGGCCCAGTGATTCTGGCATTTTTTGGTCTTGTCAGCAGAGAAATGAGTGCCGACAGCCGCTCACCATCAACCCTGAAAAAACACTACCCTCTTTGGTTAAACTGAAACTGCTCCAGATACAAGAAGGGGAAATAGCACATCACAATGGTTTACTGAAACCAAAGCCAGATCTTGAGCTCTGCTGTGGGCGAAATCAAAGGATAAAGAAAAAAGCACCAAGCCTCTAAACACAAGGCTGGGAACACACACCTCTGCAGGCTGGTGGCCTTCACGTGACGGTAAATGCCCTAAGACCCCGTGACCCATTCCTACAAGCTGTGGGGGCTGGGGTGACTGCCCCCAACATGTAGCCCGGGGAAGAGGAGGTCCCCAGATCCAAAGGGAAGAGGAAAGGACACACAGCGACGGTTCCCAAACCGTGCAGTGAGGTACCTCCGGCCCCACAGTGAACTTCCAGGGCAGCGTAGGATACTTTTAACTTCTGAACAGTGATACTCAACATGGTCAGACACAGTGGTTAAGGTAGCTCATGGTTTCGGCATTTTATCCTGCTACGTTCCTTTCTGTGGCCTCAGGACTCTGCAAAGCTAGGTTTCTGGCAGCTACTGAAAATGTAATTACTGCGTGACAATCACTGTGGAACAGGCACTGAGGATGGCAGCATCCAATCTGATTCCAAGATTTAAAAAGTGCCCAGCATGACAAAAACAGACACAGAGACCAATGGAATTGAAAAGAAACCCCGGAACTAGACCCACAAAAGTAACTCGTCTTTGACAAAGCAGGAAAGAATATCCAATGGAAAAAAGGCAGTCTCTTTAACAAATGGTGCTGGGAGAACTGGACAGCGACGTGCAGAAGGATGAAACTAGACCACTTTCTTACCCCATTCACAAAAACAAACTCAAAATGGATAAAGGACCTGAATTTGAGACAGGAAACCATCAAAACCCTAGAGGAGAAAGCAGGAAAAAACCTCTCTGACCTCAGCCGCAGCAATTTCTTACTTGACACATCCCCAAAGGCAAGGGAATTAAAAGCAAAAATGAACTATTGGGACCTCATCAAGATAAAAAGCTTCTGCACAGCAAAGGAAACAATCACCAAAACTAAAAGGCAACCAACAGAATGGGAAAAGCTTTTGCAAATGACATATCGGACAAAGGGCTAGTATCCAAAATCTATAATGAGCTCACCAAACTCCACACCCAAAAAAACAAATAACCCAGTGAAGAAACGGGCAGAAAACATGAATAGACACTTCTCTAAAGAAGATGGCCAACAGGCACATGAAAAGATGCTCAACGTCACTCCTCATCAGGGAAATACCAATCAAAACCACACTCAGATACCACCTCACGCCAGTCAGAGTGGCCAAAATGAACAAATCAGGAGACTATAGATGCTGGAGAGGATGTGGAGAAACGGGAACCCTCTTGCACTGTTTGGGAATGCAAACTGGTGCAGCCGCTCTGGAAAACAGTGTGGAGGTTCCTCAAAAAATTAAAAATAGACCTACCCTATGACCCAGCAGTAGCACTGCTAGGAATTGACCCAAGGGATACAGGAGTACTGATGCATAGGGGCACTTGCACCCCATGTTTATAGCAGCACTCTCAACAATAGCCAAATTATGGAAAGAGCCTAAATGTCCATCAAGTGATGAATGGATAAAGAAATTGTGGTTTATATACACAATGGAGTACTACGTGAAAATGAGAAAGAATGAAATCTGGCCATTTGTAGCAACGTGGATGGAACTGGAGAGTGTTATGCTAAGTGCAATAAGTCATACAGAGAAAGGCAGATACCATATGTTTTCACTCTTATGTGGATCCTGAGAAACTTAACAGAAGTCCATGGGGGAGGGGAAGAAAAAAAAACAGAGGTTAGAGAGGGAGAGAGCCAAAGCATAAGGGACTCTTAAAAACTGAGAATAAACTGAGGGTAGATGGGGGGTGGGAGGGAGGGGAGGGTGGTGATGGGTGTTGGGGAGGGCACCTGTTGGGATAAGCACTGGGTGTTGTATGGAGACCAATTTGACAATAAATTTCATATTAAAAAATAAAAAAAATAAATAAAATTTAAAAAGTACCCAGCAGGCTCACACATTCCATTCATAAGAAATGTCGGTGACTTAATGAAAACATATTTGTCTTCGGATTTACCTGTACAGAGCTTCCTCACTTTACAATAAGGGTTACATCCCGATAAACCCACTGTACAGATGAGGAGTTGCTTTTTTTTTTTAATGTTTATTTATTTTTGAGAGAAAGAGTGCAAGCAGGGGAGTAACAGAGAGAGACGGAGACACAGAATCCGAAGCAGACTCCAGGCTCTGAGCTGTCAGCACAGAGCCTGATGTGGGGCTTGAACCCACAAACCGTAAGATCATAGCCTGAGCCGAATTTGGACACGTAACTGACTGAGCCACCAGACGCCCCAAGGAGTTGCTTCTTATGACGAGCAAAGAACATGGTTTATGGAGATGGAATTCTACTCCTGGTGAAAATCTGACGACTGACAGAAGGACAACAAGAGTATTTCATAAACTTAGCTGACAGAACAACAGGGTTTGAGGAGACTCCCAATTTTGAAAGAATTTCTACCATGGAACCAATGCTATCAAACAGCGTCACATACTACGGAGAAATCGTTCACGAAGCAAAGAGCCCATCAATGGAGCAAACTCAACTGTTTTCTTACTTTAAGGAATTGCCACAGTCACCCCACCCTTTGGCAGCCAAGACCCTCGTGTGTCAGCAGCTGCCAGCATCAAGGGAAGACCCTCTACCAACACAAAGATTATGTCCGACTGAGAGGTCAGTGACAGTTACCATTTTTTAGCTGTAACATAATTTTGCTAGGCAGGCTTCACACCCAGTGCGGAGCCCAACGCCAGGCTTGAACTCAACAACCCTGAGATCAAGACCTGAGCCAAGATCGTGAGTAGAACACTCAGCTGACTGAACCACCCAGGTGCCCCAGCAATAATTTTTTTTTTAAATATTTTTGAGAGAGAGACAGAGAAATTGCAAGTAGGGGAGGGGCAGAGAGAAAGAGAGAATCCCAAGCAGACTCCACACCATCAGCACAGAGCCCGACACGGGGCTTGAACTCACAAACTAGGAGACCACGACCTGAGCCGAAATCAAGGAGTGGACACTTAACCGACTGAGCCACCCAGGTGCCCCAGGAAGAAGGATTTCAAACTATCATAAACCGTGGGATGGCAGACGATGGTTAGTTGTCAAGGCCTTCAGAGGAACGCGGTTTTCCACCTGTTCAGAAACACGCCTGACTCCTTCCTCTGAGATGGGGCTTTGTCTCATATCCCGGCTGCGGCCGGGACATGTCCACTGACACCCTGTGGGCCCTGCAAACTTGCTATGGTACAGGCAGACCACAGACTGTGTCCCTGGACGCCCCCCAGCCCCGGCTGCGCCTCCATGTAGATGCTGGGCCCCTGCTTTCCCTCAGAGCCTCCCCAAAAGCAGTCGGAGGACACACTCCCCTCTGGCTCTGCAGCCACCACTCCAGGCTCCCCGAGCACGTGCAAAGCCTGCCAGTGGGATCCCTGATTCCCGAAATCCACCCCGTGCCCGCGTCTCCGCACAGCACTCGGCACATCTTGTGAATGTGTAATCAGATCATGTTATTCCTCCGCTTGAAATCTGTCATCAGTTTCTCACTGTCCTTAAGGTGAAAGCTGACGCCTACCAAGACTTGTACGATTCTCGCCCAGGGCCTCTGCTCTGCCTGCAGAGCTGGGCCACCTTGTCGTTCTGACTTCAGCTCAAACATCACCTCTTGAGGGAGGCTATCCTCTCCCCAGAAATCCTTAGCACCAACGCGGTCCCAGTATCTTCTCTTTCATGACATCTTTTTCATGACTGTTTTTCACGACTTGTTGTTATCACTTGTTTTTTCTTTGTTTCTAACATGTCTGCTCTAAACAAGAGCATTTAAGGCCAGCCTCTGGTCTGGAACACAAACCCCAGACACAAATGAGAGTAGATGCCTCATCAAACCCGTCCCACAATCTGCCCTGTGCCTAAACCAGCGCCTGGAACACAAAAGGGGCTCTACTAACAAACGCTGCACACAGCGGGGCGGGGAGCTCCCCACCTCCCTCATCACCCTCCCAGCTGAGTAAGACAATGTCCCTCCCTCATGGACCCTCCACAAAGAACCCAGCATGGTCTCCTGTCTTGAAGCACAAGGTACATGGAGGGGCATCCAAGTGGCCTCTGGGCACTTGGTCTGAGCTGACCAGAAGCTTCTGGAGGCCATGGCTGTCGTGGGCATGCGGGCATACCTCCCCTTAGCTAGACTCAACGTCTACTCTTCTCCCCTTGGAACACTTGCTCACTGCCCCACAAACTGAGCGTTTTAGAAGGGGCTTCCACCCCTTCCTTCAGATAAAGGGCTGGTGTCTTTGCCATGACACTGCTTTAATCCATGTCAAACAACCTGTGTAGGTCAGCAGCAGGTCTCAGCTCAGCACACTGGCCTTGGCCCATGATCCTGTCTTACCTCACCATCCCTCCTGAATTTATTTCTGTTCATTACAAAGAAGCCATTAACCCAGGGTGGAAAACTCAGAACAACATCCATCTAAACTGCCACAATTCAAAACAGCATCAGTCACGCTCAGCTGTGGCCCGGTCCCTGCGTCCTCACCCCTGGCCGTGCCCACGACATGCCCATCACATGACCAGAACAGGCGGCACCCAAGTTCCATGACGTGAGGCCTTAACAGTGTACGCGTGCCCCCGCTGGGAGATCAGACAAGCCTCAGTTTCCCCAGTGCCCCCAATCCTCAATGATCTTCTGCACGCCACGTTCAGGAGAAACAAACGAATAGATGACTTGACTAAAAGGCAGTTTCTAAGGCGCATGTTGGAGACATTAGCATACCTTTAGCCCAAGCCCATAAATACACACTCCTCTTCTTGATGATGAATCTGAGGCCCCTAAAGATTTCACTAGCCTCACAGCTCTACTGATTAGACTCAACATGCTAGCAGTATTTCCAACACAGCTGCATGGAAGTATGTTCCCCAAATTCCAAAGACCCCTCGATTTCTCCAAGCACCAAGAACCTTCTTCGGCAGGACCCCACACCTCTCTCAAGGCTGGGGGTCTACAGAAGAGACCAACAGGGCGCTGAGGAACCAGGAAAGCAGCTCGCCGGACTATGTGAGCTGGCCGCGGGGATGTTTGCATGGGTATTTTCTACTGATCTATCTTCCAGCTCACTGCTGGTTTCTTCAGCCATCTCTAATCTGCCGTTAAATCCGCTTACTGAATTTTAAATTCTCATTATCATACTTTCCCATTTTTGATTTTTTATTTAATTTTTTATGAATTCTCATTCTGTGATACTCTGCATCTTATCTATTTTCTTCAATATGTTAATCAGTTAAGGTCTGTGTCTGATAACTCCAGTATCTTAATCTCTGGGGGGTCTGTCACCCCGCCCACTGGTCCTGGTAACCAGACTCGAGCTCCCTGGTAACAGACTCTGGTGCGTGGTAACCAGACTCGAACTCCCTCGGCATCAGGCACGGTGTATGACAGAACGACAGAGGGTCAGCCAGGACAGTCAAGGAATCAAGCAAGTGATGGCTTAGCTCATCCACGATCCTTATAAAGTCCCACTGACTTGTGGATTTCCCCCACACCCAGGGTGCCCCCCAAAAGGGTCCCAGCCAAGAGCCTGGTGTTTCTCATGTCGTTTCTCCTCGAGAGGCTCTGAACTCTGCCCTATAATACTACAAAACTGCCAGCAATCCTGCTCTGCTTTCCAGCCACTTTCTGCTTCCCTTGAGTTATGCCTCAATAGGGAACCACTGCTGAGCATCAACCTTGCGTCTCTGGCCTCCTTCCTCTCGGGGCTCTGCTGCCTTAGCAGGCCCAGAGCCCCAGGTCAGTCTCTCCAGCCACATGAGAATATACGGGGCTCTCGGGGCTTCTCCCAGCAGCTCCCCCTGCCCAACCCCAAGGAGAAAGTCCAGTGCAAGAAGTAGGCTCACCTCCCCGAACTCCTCTGAGTCGTGGCTGCCAAGGAAGCTCTTCAGCTCCTGAAGCAGCTCCTCTCAGAATTATAGCCAGTTCCTGAGTCCTTAGCAGGCACTGGTCAGCTGTGAACTACTCGATGGCCAGAAGCAGTCTATTTTCGCTACCTAGAATGAGTCATGGAATGGAGAGTAGTGTGAGGACAGGATGTGGGTTGATAACCAGGCAAGCTGGTCTGGCCAGCACAGGCAGTATGGACATCTCTGAGCCATACGTGTCCCTGTGCAGAGGTATGCCAACCAGTGAGAGACAAACACAGGCCATTCGCCTCTCCCCGAGCAAGAGTCACTGGGGCTGAAACCTCTGTATCCTTATCTGAACCCTAGGGTATCTGTCCTTACCAGCCCAGTCCTACAATGAAGATGGCAGCAGGACATGGCAATTCTACATTCTAGAAGCTCACTCTGTAGCTTCTCAGAGAACAAGAGTGTGTATCCTCAGCTAAGGTCTACCACCTCACTCAGAGAAGGAGCAATGAGGCCTGCCGACTGCCAGCTCCAGGCCTGCCTCCTCCCTGGGGACTCTGCCCTCTTGGCCAGATGGGCAGTGCTGGTTTCTGATAAGACGTACAGCTTATCTGCTGTGCCTCCTGCCTAGGGCTGGCCGTGGGGCTTATCTACTAACATTATAGTTTGTCACATGTTGACAGTTTCAACTTTCCCAAATGGGATCCTGCCTCAGGGCCTTTGCACAGTTCCTCCACCTGAGCATTCTGCCTCCAGATGGCCAAAGAGCTCACCCCTCTCTTCATTCAAGCCTCTGCCCAGATATCACCTTACCTAGTACCCTATTTAAGTCAACATGTTTTGTCCCTCTACGCTGCTTATTTTTGTCTTACCACCCATCACATCCAATGTACTGTCCGTCTCCCAAGATGTGGTCCCCCGAGAGCTGGGGCTTATGTAGCAGCATCAGGTAAACAAGGCCTGACCTGCGGCAGGTTCTCTCTCACCAACTACTTGCTAAATGAAAAGATGAACGTCAGAGGGGCCTTCGCGACAGAACAATGGTGTTAGATGCTCCCACCCTCTCCAGCTGCTCTGGCTGTCCCCAGCCGAGTGTGAGCATCTCAAAAGGGGCCTGACCTGGTCCTCTCTGACGCATGAGTAAAGGGACAGGCTTCTGCCACTAGGCCGGGGTCCTCGGCCTACACATCCCAAACCCTTATGGGATGGAGACATTTAATCAAGGGCATTAAGGGCGTTAAGAGCTGTCACCAAAGTTACAGCTCCTAATGGGAGGGCAGGGAGGCTCCTGTGGGCTCAGGAGCCATCAGTATTACCTCAAGTATTACACTTGGGTAAAGCACGGCCAGAACCAATCCAGCCTGTCACAGAAGTCCCAGGCAAAGGCTCAGGACTCTCAGACAGCAGACCAGAGAGTAGCTGGTGTGGGCCTGTCTCCGTGGAGAGGAGGGGGCTGCCCGTGCCTGAGCCCAGCAGGACCCTCACAAGAACCAGGGGGCCCCACAACACAGCGCAGGGCTCACCACAGACCCTCAGGTCTGAGTCCGAAGTAACAGTGTGTCTTTTCTAACTCTGCCCAATCCTTCCCGGATGGGCCAGTTGAGAGGGCTGACCCCATGTCTTTCCTCTGTCTGTGCCCACTAGTCCCCAGCCTCTGTCCACCTTCCGTTCTCTGAGCATCTCTGGACCTTAGACGGTAGGACATTCAGGCAATGTGGCTCTGCCAGTGTGAAGGAGACCACCATCCCCGAGCTCCCCTTGGCGTTTCCCATCCCCCAGGAAGCTTCGATCTGGAATGTTCCCATATGTGAACCCTTCCCTTAGGTGTAGGGACGCATACAGCGAGAGCCCATGGGGCTTAGTCATGTGAGAAAGGCTCCCATTAAACCACCCACCCTTTAGCGCCTCAGCCCTCGCCCTTAACTGGCCACCAGGACAGATGCCTCCTCAGACCTGCCATGAGTGAAGGATGATGCACTCATCCCGCCCCAGACCCCCACGAGCATGGGGCTCCCCAGGGGACCTGCCTGTCCCGGACCCCGAATGTGGGGGCCCCACAGGACTCAGGGTGCTGCCACCACTCTTCCCAGAGGTCCCGGCACCACCCCAGAGCAGAGCCTGAGGCCAGGAGAGTCCTGGCTGTGGGAATAGGAAGGCGCCTCTAGGAGGAGAACAGAGACCTCTGCCTCCTCAGGAAGTGCAGGCTCTGGGCTCTGGGGAGCAGCACTGGTTCTCACCCCACGTCTACACCAGTTCAGAAAACACGTCCACTCACCTTGCAAGGCTGGCCTTCCAGACTCCCCCTCTTGCTGCCCACAAGGAAGCGCAGCTGGCGGTCAGGATCAGTGCCCCGCCTCCCAGGGCAAGTGTACCAGGGCAGTACAGCCCCGCCGGCCATCTCCACCCAGCTGCAGCTGTGGCCGGCACCTCAGGCAGAAGTAGAGGTGGCCCCAAGAGACCAGGGGGGAGTCCAGGCCAAGGCGAGAGTGCCCGGAGGTAGGTGGCCTGTCCGGTCCGGCTCCCCGTCGCCCGCACACTGCTGGAGTCATGGTAGGCCACAGACGCAGGGTGGGGACCCTGCGGGTGCGAGTACACGGGTGTTCAGCTCCCTTCTTTGCTCAAGCTCCTGTCAGGAGGCGTTGATCCTCGCAGGTGCGTCAGCCCAGCAAGGACACAAGCAGAGAGGCCGGTAAGCATGAGCTCGATGTGGGGCCGACCCCGGGCTGCCACCTCGCCGTCTTCCAATCTGCACCATCTTCCCGGTTCCCATTCGCAGTGTGACTGGTTAACAGAGGAAACAAGGGAGTGTTAACCAACAGTCGGCTTAGCCAGAAGGCCCCACCTGTTCTGAACCTCATAAAGCTCCTGACAGGCTGTTTCGTTTGTTTGGTGATAAGCTCATTCAACACAGAGTAACAGGGACCCTTGAACAACAGGAAAACCGGACAAGAGACGATGTGATGGTTTCCAGTCACTAGACAACGGTGATCCCAGCGAGAAGGGAAACCACCAGCCTGAGCCCTGCGACCGCACCAGCCACAGCCATCGTGGTTTCCGGGCCCTGGTGCAGGGAGGGGAAGCGGAGACACAGCCAGGCGTCTCCCTCAGTGGAAGAGACAGAGTTGAGAGGTCAAGGAAGCAGCAAGACTGTGCGGGGCGAGTGGTGGGAAGGAAGGCTGCATGGAGGACGGTGCTCCAGGATATGAGGAGGGTCCCCTTGAGTCTTCGGCAGAGGACAAACCTGCACCCGTGGGAGACAAACTATGCCCAGAGGCCACGGCAAGACTCCCTGGAAAGGAGTGGATGCAACAACCCCCAGGGCTCACACAGGGATGAGACTACTTGGTGTTTCCACAAGCCATGGGAGAAAGGCCTCCTAATCCACAGGGTGCTGGGGGACTCCTCCGAAGGGTGTCACCCCTGACGGGGCTAAATTAACTGCAGCCCAAGGGCAGCTCTGACACTACTCAGAAAAAGAGCAAAAGGAGAAACAATAGCTAAAGAGATAAAGCAAAAATTCCTAAATATGATCAAGACTATAAACTCACAGATCCAAGAAGCTCAGTAAAACCCACGGGGGAATAAATCTCAAGAGACCACCACCAAGGGACATCATAATCAAACTGGTGAAAACCAGTGTTAAAGAAAAAAAAAAAAAACCTTAAAGAAGCCAGGTTTTTAAAAAAGCACATTAGGTGTGGACCCAGCCTCGGTCCCACTGCCAGCGTTGCAGACCATCACTGCCGCCACCAAATGTCTACAGTTGCAGGGTCAACTGCTGCCTCCAGCCGTAACCCGTAACCGGAGACCTGGGCAGACACACAGCCGGGTAGATCAGAGTCGATGTGGATAAGGGGCTGGAAAGAGATCAGAAACTCTCAGAACCAGAGGATCGAGGAGACGCACTGCAGGCGGGAGCGTCCCGATTTGAAACAAATGCTGCCGAGCTGAAGAGACAATATTGGTGGAAGAATCAAAAGACACGGGCGAAAGACACCGTCCTTGTGGCCGCCACCATCATCGCCATCGTCTTGTGGAACGTTTCCCTGAGAAGGACCAGTGAAACTCCGGCCTGCTGTTCCAGAACCCTTTCAAAGTGTCTTAGAACCTGTTACACTCTCGAGCTCACTTACTGTTGTATGTAAAGTGATTATTTTGTTACTGTAAAGTTTCATTTCTAGGAAACATGCCTTTGTTGTCATAAGTACTCCAAACTTAAAGTGCGGCCACCCGGCCCACACTTGGCCCCGCGCCTCCACTGACTGCTATGTGGCTGAGGAATGGGACTTCTTAAGTTCCGGAGTGTCATAACCCAGAAATCACGTTGTCCTATTAACTGCCATTAATTCCAGTTAAGGAAATCTGCTCCCAGTTAGCTCTCTCCCTGTCATATGACATCTTCAGAACCACCTTTTAAACCTCTAGGTAATCAGATTTCCAATTTGTGCCCTCCAGAAAGAACACTACTGCCTTACATAAATCTGTACCGATAATAGGTTGTGCCTTATTTTGTTATTTTTCTGATTCCCAGTAAGAGAACTCTCTACTATTTATAAGTACTACTGATTCCTGTGCTGTATATATTTTTTAAATGTTTATTTATTTATTTTGAGAGAGAAAGTGTGTGAGCAGGTGAGAGACAGAGAATCCCAAGCAGGCTCCATACTGTCAGCACGGAGTCCGATGTGGGGCTCAATCCCACCAAATGCAAGATCACGACCTGAGCTGAGCTCAAGAGTCGTATGCTCAACTGACTGAGCCACCCAGATATTCTGTAATATCTGTTCCCCTGCCATCACTGAAACGACATTGTGTTGAAGGCACGCCCTGCATGGCACCCCGCTGTGAGAAGGAAGGGGGGCGGGGCGGCTGTGAGGCAGCAAGGTGAGCCTCAGGACATTAGCCCACCCTGCAGCTCAGGGTCTAGGGCTGGGTCTGACTCTGAAACCTTGGTGCCCCCTCCTTGCCTGATGCCCAGCCAGTCCCATGTGACCTCCTGGCTCCTGCATCAACCCAAGGGCACCTCGCTTGTATCTGTGCATTCTACTGGGAACTTGCCTGCTATAGTGAACTGAATAAACTGCTCATAAACATGAAAAAAAAAAAGCACATTATGTGTAGATAAAGATAGGAATGACAAGCAACTTCTGCTGTAAGTCAGAGGATAATGGAATGACATCTTTAAAACACTCAAAGGGGGTAAAGAGGTCAACTGGAATTCTTTTTATTTATCAAAAATATCTTTTAAAAATGAAGGCAAGGAACTTTCACTTTCTAGTCTGGCATGTAAGGAGCTTGGGGGCTGTCACCACCATCCCTACGATAAGAAAAAAGCTAAACAAACTGAAAAATAACTCTTTTTAGATCCATCAGAGAACTGAAGTCACAGGATCCAACACTGTCCAAGCACTGAGAATAAGAAGGGAAGGGCCCATTCTTAGGGGGACCCTCATACTTCTGTGAGTTTTACCTCCAGAAGTCCTGCCAGGTTCTCACAATGAAGGTCAGAGAACAAAACTCAGGCTTCATGCTCGGGGAGGGTAAAGGAGCCATTTTGAGATAGGCCCAGAGCATCCTGTTCTTAACAAGGCCTGTCCCCAAGGGAAATGGTTTTACCAGAGCCTAGCGTAGACTTCACCAGAGCCTGTCGACTTTGGGGAAGGAAGATAGCCAACCCCAGACCTCTGCCACCTTCTTGTTTCACTTAAGAGGGGGGCAAAACCCAAAACCAGATAGCACTTGTGAAGGCCACGGGTTCACGAAAAGACTGAGACCTAATCACAGAACTAGAGATCACTTCTGCCAACATCACAGGGCTCGCATACAGTAACGGACAGACAACTGAAAAGCTGCACTTCTCAGACCTTACTTCAGAAATCGCTAGGGAAACTCAAAGACAACAGAGGGGACAAAACCAAGGACATCAGAGGAAATTTTAGCTCTGACGTGCTGGAGCAAACAGTAAACGCAACCAAACCCCCCGCCAGGTAAACACACAAACTCACACTCAGGCATACTCATCTTGGTCCCTTTACCCAACGCAGCATGTCTGGCTTTCAAAAAATTCCAAAGCATATTAACATAAAAAACACAAGACTCTGAGGAGACAGAGCAAGCAGAGAATCAGACTGGTCTGGCAGAAATGTTGGAATTATCAGATACGAAATTTAAAGCAACTCTGATTAAGATGTTAGAGCTCTAATGGAGAAAGTGGACCCCACGCAAACTAAGCAGAGAGAGAGAGACTCTAAGGAAGAATCAAAAGGAAACGCTAGCAACCAAGAAAAATCTTCATAAAGAACGCTTTTTTTTTTTTTTTTTTTTAATTTATTTTTGGGACAGAGAGAGACAGAGCATGAACGGGGGAGGGGCAGAGAGAGAGGGAGCCACAGAATCGGAAACAGGCTCCAGGCTCCGAGCCATCAGCCCAGAGCCTGACGCGGGGCTCGAACTCACGGACCGTGAGATCGTGACCTGGCTGAAGTCGGACGCTTAACCGACTGCGCCACCCAGGCGCCCCCTTTTTTTTTTTTTTTTTTTTTTATTTAATAAAGAACGCTTTTGATGGGCTCATCAACACACTAGGCCCAGCCAAGAAAAGAACCAATGAGCTTGAGGAAATGCCAGTGCAACTGTCAAGACTGAAATGCAAACAGAAAAAAGAATGAAAAGGACAGAACAGAAAACCTAAGAGCTGTGGGACAATTACAGAACGTGTATCTATCTGCATTGGAAAAAGAAGAAAGAGAGAAAGGAACAAGACAAATATGTGACCCAACAATGACTGAGACTTTTCCAAAATTAATAGTAGATCCAGGAAGCTCCCAGAACATCAAATATAGGGGCACCTGGGTGGCTTAGTCGGGTAAGCGTCCGACTTCGGCCCAGGTCATGATCTTGTGGTTTGTGGATTTGAGCCCCGTGTCAGGCTCTGTGCTGACAGCTCAGAGCCTGGAGCCTGCTTCAGATTCTGTATCTCCCTCTCTCTCTCTCTGCCCCTCCCCTGCTCATGCTCAGTGTCTCTCTCAAAAAATAAATAATAAAACATTAAAAAATTTTTTTTAAATTTTTTTAATGTTTTTACGACACCAAATATATATTTAAAAATTATAAATATAAAAAATCTGTACCTACGAATATCATACTTAAACTGCAGAAAATCAAAGACAATCATAAAAGAAGGCAGTGGTGGAGAAACCTTACTGACAGAGAAGCAAGAATAAGAAGCACATTGGCCTTTCTCATCAGAAACCATTTAAGAATGGAGGAAATACTTACGGTGTTGAAAGAAAAAAATATATATAAAGAGAAATTCTTCAAGACTTTATCAGATAAACAAAAATTAAGGGAATATACACAATTTTTTTTTAATTTTTAAAAATTAAGGGTATTTGTTACAGGGTAGACTTATTCTACCAAAAAATGTTAAAAGAAATTCTTCAGAAAGAAGGAAACAAAGGTCAGAAACACAGATCTACACAAAGAAGAGTGTTAAAGAAGAAATAAATGGTGGTAAAATATTTTATTTTTCTTATTCTAAACTGACCTAATGTTTGTTCAAAATAATAATATCAACAATGTATGCAGTAATTTCAGCTTCTGCACACGTCAAGTGAATGAGAATGTCATAAGGGGCAGGAGGAAGGAGTTGGGAATCTTCTGTTATAAGGTACCTGCACTACCCATAAAGTGGTACAGCACTATTTGTAAGTGGATTTGAAAGTGAACTTGGACTGGCTGCAGATACATACTGTGAATTCAAGGGCAAACACTTAAAAAGAGGTTTGGCTGTTTTTGTTTTTGTTTTTTTTTAAGTATGATATGCTAAGAGAGTGGGAAATAAATAATTCAAAATAATAATATCAACAATGTATGCAGTAATTTCAGCTTCTGCACACGTCAAGTGAATGAGAATGTCATAAGGGGCAGGAGGAAGGAGTTGGGAATCTTCTGTTATAAGGTACCTGCACTACCCATAAAGTGGTACAGCACTATTTGTAAGTGGATTTGAAAGTGAACTTGGACTGGCTGCAGATACATACTGTGAATTCAAGGGCAAACACTTAAAAAGAGGTTTGGCTGTTTTTGTTTTTGTTTTTTTTTAAGTATGATATGCTAAGAGAGTGGGAAAATGTAGTCTTTAAGATGTTCAATTAAAGCCAGAGAAAGCAGAAAAAGAGTGGAAGACAAAACTGAAACCAAAGGCCACAAATAAAAAACAATAAAAGTTATAGCAGTTATTAATCCAATCCAACTGTATCAATAATCACTTTAAATGTCAACGGTCTAAACTTAGTACTTAAGAGGCAGAGATTGTCAGGGGCACCTGGCTGATTTAGTTCGAAGAGCATGTACCTCTTCATCTCAGGGTCATGAGTTTGAACCCCACGTTGGGTGCAGAAATTACTTACTTACTTACGTACACACATACATACATAAGTAAATAAATAAATAACTTTAAAAAAATAAAGACAAAAATGGTCAGAGCACATCAAAAAACAATAGCCAACTATGTGATGTCTTCGAGAAACCCACTTTAAATATAGAGATACACGTAGACTAAAAGTAAAATGACAAATACATACCATGTTAACACTAATCAAAATAAAGCTGGAGTAGTTATATTAATTTCAGACAGAACAGACTTCGGAGCAATACAAATTATCAGAGACAGAGAGGAGAATTACATAATGATAAAGAGATCAATCCTTCAAGAAGACATAATAATACTTAATGTGTATGCATCTAACAACAGAGCTTCAAAACATGAGGGGAAAAACTGACAGAACTTCAAGAAACGGATGAATCCACTAGAGCAGACTTCAGCACCTATCAGAAATGGATAGATCCAACAGGCAGAAAACCGGTGACAACATAAGCTGAACTCAACAACATCATCACTCAACCGGATACAACAGACATGTATAGACTACTTTATCAAACAACTGAATGTGCATTCTTCTCAAGCTTACACAGAACATTCCCCAACATAGACCACATTTGGGCCACAAAACACATCTTAAGAAACTTAAAAGAATAAAAATCGTGGGGGCACCGTGGTGGCTCAGCAGGTTAAAGAGCCCCATTCTTGATTTCAGGTGGGGTCATGATCTCATGGTTCATGGGTTCGAGCTCCGCATCAGGCTCTGCACAAAGAGTGTGGCACTTGCTTAGAATTCTCTCTCTCTCTCCCTCTCTCTGCCCCTCTTGCATTCTATCTCAAAATAAACAAATAAATAAAATTTTAAAAAAAGAATAAAAATAATGAAGGGCAGATAAGGCACACCTGGGTGGTTCAGTCAGTTAAGCGTCTGACTCTTGATTTTTGGCTCCGGTCATGATCTCACGGCTCATGAGTTCAAGCCCCATGTCGGGCTCTGTGTGGTCAGTTTGGACCCTGCTTGGGATCCTCTCTCTCCCTCTCTCTCTGCCCTTCCCTTTCTCTCTCTCTCTCTCTCTCTCTCTCTCTCTCTCTCTCTCAAAAAAAAAAAAAAAATATATATATATATATATATATATGTGCATGTGTGTGTAAGAAAAAAAGAATAAAAATCATGCAATGTGTGCTCTCAATTCACAAGAGAATTCAACTTGAAATCAGTAACAGAAAAATAGCTAGAAAATCCTCAAATACTTGGATGTTAAACAACACACTTCCAAGTAACACATAGAACAAAGAAGAAATTTCAAGACAAATTAAGAAATATTTTGAAAGCCAGTAAGTATAAAATACCTTGGAAAAGGAAAAAAAGAAATATTTTGAATTAAATGAAAATTAAAATACAATTGATCAAAATTTGTGAGATACAGTTAAAGCAGTGCTTAGAGGGAAACTTATTGTATTGACTTCATGTATTCAAAAACGTCTACAATCAGTAATCTAGGCTTCCAGTTTAAGAAAAGAAGAGCAAATTAATTCCAAAGCAAGCAGAAGAAAAATAATAAAAATTAGAGCAGAAATCAATGAAACTGAAAATAAGAAATCAATAGAGAAATTCAAGAATCCAAAACTTGCTTCTATGAAAAGATGAAAAGAATTATAAACCTCAAGCCAGGCTAAGTAAGGAAACCAGAAGATGCATATTACTAATAGGCAAAATGGAAGAGGAAACATGGCTACAGATACCATGAACATCAAAAAGATAATAAAAAAAATGGGGCTCCTGGGTGGCTCAGTCAGCTAAGCATCCGACTTTGGCTCAGGTCATGATCTCACCATTCGTGAGTTCAAGCCCCACATTGGGCTCTGTGCTGACAGCTCAAAGCCTGGAGCCTGCTTCAGATTCTTTGTCTCCCTCTCTCTCTGCCCCTCCCCTGCTCATGCTCTCTCTCTCTCAAAAAAAAAAAAAAAAAAAAACACATCAAAAAATTTTTAAAAAGATAATAAAAAATACTATAAATAACTCTATGCCTACAAATTTAGTAACTTAGAGGAAATTAACCAATTTCTTGAAAGCACAATCTGCTAAAACTCACACAAGCAGAAACAGAGAACCTGAGTAGGCCTCTAATAAAGAAATCCTATCAACAACAACTTTCCAAAACAAAGTTATCAGGCCCATTTCGGGTCAGTGGTGAATTCTACCAGACATTTAAGAAGAAATTATATCAGTTCTCTAGAGTCTCTTTCAGACGATAGGAGCAGAGGGAATACTTCCTAAGTAATTCTGTGAGGTCAGTATTACGTTAATGCCAAAACCAGACAAAGTCTTTACAAGAAAGGAAAACCACAGATATAAAAATCCTCTACAATTCAAATCCAAACAATGTCTAAAAAGAATTATACATCATGACCCAGTGGAATTTATTCCAGTTATCACAAGACTTGTTCAGCATTCAATAATCAATTAAGATAAATCATCACATCAACAGGCCCAAGGAAAAAATTTGATCATATTAATAGCGCAAAAGAAAGCATTTCACAAAATTCAACACCCACTCAATTTAAAAAATACTCAGCAAACTAGGAACGGTGAGTAACTTCTTCAACATTACTCACTTTTCTAAGTGGAGACATGTAATATACAATCTCTGCCAAAAAGAGAACCTGGAGACAAGACTCTTTAGGAAGATAAGACACTCAAAAACAGCCGTGTAGCTGGAGAAACTGAAAAAGTCACACAGAGACCCAGGCAAAACCCAGCCTCAGAGAAGACCTTAAACTTTCACCTTGGACTGATCCCTAAGCTCAGATCAAGTCCACCAAAATCAGTGAAGGACTGCCCAGACACAGAGCCAGTCTGCAAGGACAGGGAAAGGTGGCTGTTGTCTCAAATACCTTATTTTCAAAAACAAAAGGTGTACAAAGAAACAAGAGAAGATGGTCTATTCAAAAAATCAATTACAGGGGCACCTGGGTGGCTCCATCGGTTAAGCATCTGACTCTTGGTTTCAGCTTGGATCATGATCTCATGGTGGGTGGGTTAGAGTGCCACACTGGGCTCCATGTTGACAGCACGGAGCCTGCTTGGGATTCTCTCCCACTCTTTCTCTACCACTTCCCCGCCCCAGCAATCTCTCTCAAACTTTAAAAAATAAAATTGGCAAAAATCATTACGGAAGATTGACAAATGTAAGACTTACTAGACAAAGACTTTAAAACAGTTGTCTTAAACATGCTCAAAGAGCCAAAGAAGTCCCAAAAAGGAAGAGAGAAAGAAAGGGACAGAAAGATTAAAGAAATAATGGCTGAACTCTTCCCAAATATGCAGAAAGGCATGACTCAATAAATCCAAGAAGTTCAATGAATTAAGAGTGGGATAAACTCAAGAGATCTACAATAAGATACAGTATAATCAAATAAGTTGTCAAAAGACAAAAACAGAGAATCTTGGAAACAACAACAGAGAAGAGACTTGTCATGTGCAAGAGATCCTCAAGAAGATTATCAGTCAATTTCTCAACAGAAACCTTGGCGCCAGAAGGCAGTGTGATGACATATTTAAAGTGCTGAAAGAAAAAAAAAACTATTAACCAAGAATTCTATATCTGGCTAAATTGTTCTTCAAAACTAAGGGAGAAATTAAGACATTCCCAAATAAACAAAAGCTGAAGGAGTCTGTTACCACCAAATCTGTCCTGAAAGAAATGCAAAAGGAAATCCTTCAAGTTGAAAGCAAAGTACACTAGACAGTACCTTGCAGCTATATGAAGATACAGCTGAAGGTAAAGGTAAATACATAAATATAAACATCAGTAATATTCCAAGTTTGGTTTGTAAAATCCCACTTTTTCTATTCTAGAGGATTTAGAAGACATACATAAAAATAATTATAAACCTGTGTTAGTGTGTACATGTGTAATTGTGGCATCAATAACAAATGAAGAGACAGATATATATAGAAGTACAATTTTTGTATGCAATTGAAGTTGATATCAATACAATTAGATCATTAAACTTTAGGATGTTACCTGTAATCTCCATGGTAACTACAAAGAAAACACAGAGACTATACACAAAAGAAAGTAAGAAAGGAATCAAAACATGTCACCACAAAAAAAATCAACCCAACACAAAGGAAGGCCATAATTAAGGAATAAGGAGAATTAAGGGACAAAAAAGTTGTAAGATATACAGTAAGTAAGCCCCACCTGACTGGCTCAGTTGGTTAGGCATCTGACTTGGGCTCAGGTCATGATCTCACCGTTTGTGAGTTCAAGCCCCACATCGGGCTCTGTTCTGACAGC
This sequence comes from Panthera tigris, assembly GCF_018350195.1. Lineage (NCBI taxonomy): Eukaryota > Metazoa > Chordata > Mammalia > Carnivora > Felidae > Panthera > Panthera tigris. The sequence goes on from NC_056675.1 coordinate 38,350,508, forward strand.
TCAGAGCCTGGAGCCTGCCTCAGATTCTGTGTCTCCCTCTCTCTCCGTCCCTCCCCCACTCATGCTCTGTCTCTCTCTCAAAAATAAACATTAAAAAAAAAAAGTAAGCCCTTCTTTATCAGCAATTACAGATTAATCTCCCTAATCACAAGGCACAGATTGGCAGAACGGCTTAAAAAAACAAAACTAGGGGCACGTAGGTGGCTCAGTCGGTTAAGCCTGTGACTCTTGATTCTGGCTCTGGTCATGATCTCACGGTTTGGGAGATTGAGCCCCATGTTCGGGCTCTTTGCTGGCAGCATGGAACCTTCTTGGGATTCTTTCTCTCCTTCTTTCTCTGGCCTCCCTCATTTGCACTCTCTCTCTCTAAATAAAGATTTCAAAACAAAATGTTCTAAGTATATCCTTTCAACAAGAAATGCACTTGAGATCTAAAGTCACAAACAGGTTGAATATGAAATGATGGGAAAAGATATCTCCCACAAGCAATAACTGAACAAGAGATGGGTTGACTATACTAACACCAAACAGGATAGACTTCAAGTAAAAAAACTATTACAAGACGAGAATCTTTTATCCAGCAAGTCTGTCATTCAAAATATAAGGAGACATAAAGGTTTTCCCAAAGAAACAAAAACTGAAGGAATTCATCACCACTAAACCAGCCCTACAAGAGATCCTAAGGGGGACGACTCTGTGAGTGAAATGTTCAAGGAACACAAAGTACCAGAGACATCACTACAAGCATGAAACCTACAGACACCACAATGACTCTAAACCCACATCTTTCCACAATAACACCGAATGTAAATGGACTAAATGCTCCAACCAAAAGACATAGGGTATCAGAATGGATAAAAAAACAAGACCCATTTATTTGCTGTCTACAAGGACTCATTTTAGACCTGAGGACACCTTCAGATTGAAAGTGAGGGGATGGAGAACTATCTATCATGCTACTGGAAGTCAAAAGAAAGCCGGAGTAGCCATACTTATATCAGACAAACTAGACTTTAAATTAAAGGCTGTAACAAGAGATGAAGAAGGGCATTATATAATTACAGGGTCTATACATCAGGAAGAGCTAACAATTATAAATGTCTATGCGCCGAATACCGGAGCCCCCAAATATATAAAACAATTACTCATAAACATAAGCAACCTTATTGATAAGAATGGGGTAATTGCAGGGGACTTTAAAACTCCACTTACAGAAATGGATAGATCATCTAGACACATGGTCAATAAAGAAACAAGGGCCCTGAATGATACACTGGATCAGATGGACTTGACAGATATATTTAGAACTCTGCATCCCAAAGCAACAGAATATACCTTCTTCTCAAGTGCACATGGAACATTCTCCAAGATAGATCATATACTGCGTCACAAAACAGCCCTTCGTAAGTATCCAAGTATTGAAATTATACCATGCATACTTTCAGACCACAATGCTATGAAGCTTGAAATCAACCACAGGAAAAAGTCTGGAAAACCTCCAAAAGCATGGAGGTTAAAGAACACCCTACTAAAGAATGAGTGGGTCAACCAGGCAATTAGAGAAGAAATTAAAAAATATATGGAAACAAACGAAAATGAAAATACAACAATGCAGACGCTTTGGGATGCTGCGAAGGCAGTCCTGAGAGGAAAATACATCGCAATCCAGGCCTATCTCAAGAAACAAGAAAAATCCCAAATACAAAATCTAACAGCACACCTAAAAGGAAATAGAAGCAGAACAGCAAAGGCAGCCTAAACCCAGCAGAAGAAGAGAAATAGTAAAGATCAGAGCAGAAATAAACAATATAGAATCTAAAAAAACAGTAGAGCAGATCAACGAAACCAAGAGTTGGTTTTTTGAAAAAATACACAAAATTGACAAACCTCTAGCCAGGCTTCTCAAAAAGAAAAGGGAGATGACCCAAATAGATAAAATCATGAATGAAAATGGAATTATTACAACCAATCCCTCAGAGATACAAACAATTATCAGGGAATACTATGAAAAATTATATGCCAACAAATTGGACAACCTGGAAGAAATGGACAAATTCCTAAACACCCACACTCTTCCAAAACTCAATCAGGAGAAAAGAGAAAGCTTGAACAGACCCATAACCAGCGAAGAAATTGAATCGGTTATCAAAACTCTCCCAACAAATAAGAGTCCAGGACCAGATGGCTTCCCAGGGGAGTTCTACCAGACGTTTAAAGGAGGGATAATACCTATCTTTCTCAAGCTATTCCAAGAAATAGAAAGGGAAGGAAAACTTCCAGACTCATTCTATGAAGCCAGTATTACTTTGATTCGTAAACCAGACAGAGACCCAGTAAAAAAAGAGAACTACAGGCCAATATCCCTGATGAATATGGATGCAAAAATTCTCAATAAGATACTAGCAAATCGAATTCAACAACATATAAAAAGAATTATTCACCATGATCAAGTGGGATTCATTCCTGGGATGCAGGGCTGGTTCAACATTCGCAAATCAATCAACGTGATACATCACATTAATAAAAAAAAAAAGAAAAGAAAAAAAAATCAAAAAAAAAAAAAAAGAGAAGAACCATATGATCCTGTCAATCGATGCAGAAAAGGCCTTTGACAAAATCCAGCACGCTTTCTTAATAAAAACCCTCGAGAAAGTCGGGACAGAAGGAACGTACTTAAACTCATAAAAGCCATTTATGAAAAGCCCACAGCTAATATCATCCTCAATGGGGAAAAACTGAGAGCTTTCCCCCTGAGATCAGGAACACGACAGGGATGCCCACTCTCACTGCTGTTGTTTAACATAGTGTTGGAAGTTCTAGCATCAGCAATCAGACAACAAAAGGAAATCAAAGGCATCAAAATTGGCAAAGATGAAGTCAAGCTTTCACTTCTTGCAGATGACATGATATTATACATGGAAAACCCAACAGACTCCACCAAAAGTCTGCTAGAACTGATACATGAATTCAGCAAAGTCGCAGGATACAAAATTAATGTACAGAAATCAGTTGCATTCTTATACACTAATAATGAAGCAAAAGAAAGACAAATAAAGAAACTGATCCCATTCACAATTGTACCAAGAATAATAAATACCTAGGAATAAACCTAACCAAAGATGCAAAAGATCTGTATGCTGAAAACTATAGAAAGCTTATGAAGGAAACTGAAGAACACAAAGAAATGGAAAAACATTCTGTGCTCATGGATTGGAAGAATAAATATTGTTAAAATGTCAATACTACCCAAAGCTATCTACACATTCAATGCAATCCCAATCAAAATTGCACCAGCATTCTTCTCAAAGCTAGAACAAGCAATCCTAAAATTTGTATGGAACCACAAAAGACCCTGAATAGCCAAAGTAATTTTGAAGAAGACCAAAGCAGGAGGCATCACAATCCCAGACTTTAGCCTCTACTACAAAGCTGTAATCATCAAGACAGCATGGTATTGGCACAAAAACAGACACATAGACCAATGGAATAGAGACTCCAGAATTGGACCCACAAAAGTATCGCCAACTAATCTTTGACAAAGCAGGAAAGAATATCCAATGGAAAAAAGACAGTCTCTTTAACAAATGGTGCTGGGAGAACTGGACAGCAACATGCAGAAGGATGAAACTAGACCACTTTCTTATACCACTCACAAAAATAAACTCAAAATGGATAAAGGACCTGAATGTGAGACAGGAAACTATCAAAACCCTAGAGGAGAAAGCAGGAAAAAACCTCTCTGACCTCAGCCGCAGCAATTTCTTGACACATCTCCAAAGGCAAGGGAATTAAAAGCAAAAATGAACTATTGGGACCTCATGAAGATAAAAAGCTTCTGCACTGCAAAAGGAAACAATCAACAAAACTAAAAGGCAACCGACGGAATGGGAAAAGATATTTGCAAATGACATATCAAACAAAGGGCTAGTATCCAAAAATCTATAAAGAGCTCACCAAACTCCACACCCGAAAAACAAATAATCCAGTGAAGAAATGGGCAGCAAATATGAATAGACACTTACTTCCCTAAAGAAGACATCCAGATGGCCAACAGGCACATGAAAAGATGCTCAATGTCACTCCTCATCAGGGAAATACAAATCAAAACCACACTGAGATATCACCTCACACCAGTCAGAGTGGCTAAAAGGAACAAACAGGGAGACTACAGATGCTGGAGAGGATGTGGAGAAATGGGAACCCTCTTGCACTGTTGGTGGGAATTCAAACTGGTGCAGCGGCTCTGGAAAACAGGGTGGAGGTTCCTCAAAAAATTAAAAATAGATCTACCCTATGACCTAGTGATAGCACTGCTAGGAATTGACCCAAGGGATACAGGAGTGCTGATGCATAGAGGCACTTGTACCCCAGTGTTTATAGCAGCACTTTCAACAATAGCCAAATTATGGAAAGAGCCTAAATGTCCATCAAGTGATGAATGGATAAAGAAATTGTGGTTTATATACACAATGGAATACTACGTGGCAATGAGAAAGAATGAAATATGGCCTTTTGTAGCAATGTGGATGGAACTGGAGAGTGTTATGCTAAGTGAAATAAGTCACACAGAGAAAGATACCATATGTTTTCACTCTTATGTGGATCCTGAGAAACTTAACAGAAGACCATGGGGGAGGGGAAGGGGAAAAAAAAAAGTTAGACAGGGAGGGAGCCAAATCATAAGAGACTCTTAAAAACTGAGAATAAACTGAGGGCTGATGGGGGGGTGGGAGGGAGGGGAAAGTGGGTGATGGGCACTGAGGAGGGCACCTGTTGGGATGAGCACTGGGTGTTAATGGAAACCAATTTGACAATAAATTCCATAAAAAAAAAAAAAAAACTATTACAAGAAAAAACTATTACAAGAAACAAAGGGGTGCCTGGGTGGCTCAGTGGGTTAAGCATCCGACTTTGGCTCAGGTCATGATCTCGCAGTTTGTGAGTTCGAGCCCCACGTCGGGTTCTGTGCTGACAGCTCGGAGCCTGAAGCCTGCTTCAGATTCTGTGTCTCTCCATCTCTCGGCCTCTCCCCTGCTCATGCTCTGTGTCTCTCTGTCTCTCAATAATAAGTAAACGTTAAAAAAAAAAAAGACATTAAAAGACATTATATGACAGTCACTTCCCCAAGAAGATGTAACAATTTTAAACAGGCATGCACCATACACGAGAGCCCCTAAATATATGAAGCCAAAATTGAGAGAATTCAAGAGAAAAATAGCTCTAGAGAATAACAGTCAGAGATTTCAATACCCCCACTTTCAATAATGGACAGAACGACCAAACAGAAGCTCACTGTGGAAACAGTAAGAGAAGAATACTACAGACCAATTAGATCTAAGAGGGATCTACAGACCAAACCACTCCACCCCTAAACAGTCAAACACACATTTTTCTCAAGTGCACACAGAGACATTCTCCAGGACAGCCCACATGTTAGACCACAAGAAAAGTCTTAAAAAGTATAAAAAAGCTGAAAGTATCTTTTCCAATGGAATGAAACTAGAAAACAAAGGCAGAAGAAAACTGGAAAATCTCCAAATGTTTTGAAGTTAAATAACATGGCCTCAAACAACTACTGAGTAGAGAAGAAATCACAAAGAAAATTAGAAAATACCTTGAGACAAATAAAAATGAGAGAACAACATACCAAAACTTGGCAGTGCAGCAAAAGCAGTGCTAGAGGGAAATTTATGGCTGTAAAGGTTTACTTGTATTTATTTATTTATTTATTTATTTATTTATTTATTTATTTTTCAATATATTTATTTATTTTTGCAAGAGAGAGAGAGAGAGTGTGCGTGCGCACAAGCAGGGGAGGGACAGGGAGAGAGGGAGACACAGAATCCTAAGCAGGATCCAGGCTCTGAGCTGTCAGCCCAACGTGGGGCTCGAACTCATGAACCGTGAGATCATGACCTGAGCCAAAGTCAGACGCTCAACTGACTGAGCCACCCAGGGGCCCCAAGGTTTACTTTTAAAAAAGAAGAAAAATTTCAAAGCAGTAGCCTAACTTTCCACCTTAAGGAAATAAAAGAAGTAAAGCAAACTAAATCCAAAGCTAGCAGGAAGAAGGAAATAGAGTACAGCAGCCACAGAGAACAGAAAAACAATAGAGATCAAGTACATTTCTATACATTAACAATGAGCAATCCTAAAAGGAAATTAAGAAAACAATTCCATTCACAATCAAAAAAATTAAAATACTTGAGAATAAACAACCAAGGAGGTGAAAGATGTGCACCGAAGAGTACAAATCAATCCAGAAAGGAATTAGAGAATACATACATAAATGGAAAGACACTGTGTTTTCATGGACTGGAAGACTTAACACGAAGATGTGACCTACAGATTCACGCAATCCCTACCAAAATCTCAATAATGCTTTTTAGAAAAACAGAAAACTCTATCTTAAAATTCGTATGGAATCTCAAGGAACTCCTAAATAGTCAAAAACAATCTTGAAAAAGAAGGATAAAGTTGGAGGTCTCAAACTTCCTGACTGTGAAACTTGGTACAAAGCTGAAGGAATCAAAACACTGTAGTAGCTCAGTTGGTTAAGCATCCGACTCTTGGGTTTCGGCTCAGGTCATGATCTCACAGGTTTATGGGATCAAGACCCACATCATGCTGCTTGGGATTCTCTCTCTCTCCCTCTCTTTCTGCCCCTCCCCTGCTCGTGCTCTATCAAAATAAATTAAAAAGCTTTAAAACAACAACAGTGTAATAGTAGCCTAAAGACAGACATACAGACCAATGGAATGGAATAGCCCAGAAACAAACCCCCACGTACAAGGTCAAATGGTTTTCTATAACAGTGCCAAGACCAATCAATGGAGAAAAGACTGTCTTTTCAACAAATGGTACTGGGGAAACTATATATCCACACATAAAAGAATGAAGCTAGACCCCTGTCTCATTCTGTAACAAAAATTAAGTCAAAACTCTAGACCTAAATGTGAGAGACAGAACCTTAAAACTCTCAGAAGTAAACATAAGGAAAAAGATGCACACTGGATTTGCCAGTGATTTCTTACCTACGACACCAAAATCACCAAAGAAAGGAAATAGAGATAACTGGACTTAATCAGACATAACAACTTTTGTGCTCCAAAGGACACTAACAAGAATATGAAAAGACAACCCACAGAGTGGGAGAAAATATTTGAAAATTATTTATCTAATTAGGATCTGGGATTCAGAATACATAAAGAACGCTTACAACTCAACAACAAAAGCAAACAACCCAATCAAAAAATGGGAAAGAACTTGAATAGACATTTCTACAAAGGCAGGCAAATGGCCAATAAGCATATAAAAAATTCTCACCATAATTAATCAGTAAGGAAATGCAAATCAAAACTATTATGATGCATCAAAAAACATAAAATACCCAGGAATAAATCTAACCAAAGAGGTGAAAAATCTATACACTGAAAACTATCCAAAGCTTATGAAAGACATTGAAGAAGACACAAAAGTGGAAAAATATTCCATGCTCCTGGGTAGGAAGAACAAATATTGTTAAAATGTCAATACTACCCAAAGCAATCTATATATTCAATGCATTCCCTATCAAAATACCACCAGCATTCTTCACAGAGCTAGAACAAACAATTCTAAAATTTGTATGGAACCAGAAAAGACCCCAAATAGCCAAAGCAATCTTGAAAAAGAAAACCAAAGCAGCACACAATCCCAGACTTCAAACTGTATAACAAAGCTGTCATCATCAAGACAGTATGGTACTGGCAGAAGAACAGACACTCAGATCAATGGAACAGAACAGAGAACCCAGAAATGGACCCACAAACATATGGCCAACTAATCTTTGACAAAGCAGGAAAGAATATCCAATGGAACAGTCTCTTCAGCAAGTGGTGCTGGGAAAACTGGACAGCGACAGGCAGAAGAATGAACCTGGACCACTTTCTTACACCAGACACAAAAGTAACCTCAAAATGGATGAAAGACCTAAATGTAAGACAGGAAGCCATCAAAATCCTTGAGGAGAAAGCAGGCAAAAACCTCTTTGACCTTGGCTGCAGCAACTTCTAACTCAACACATCTCCAGGGGCAAGGGAAACAAAAGCAAAAATGAACTACTGGGACCTCATCAAAATAAAAAGCTTCTGCACAGTGAAGGAAACAATCAGCAAAACTAAAAGGCAACTGATGGGATGGGAGAAGATATTTGCAAATGACATATCAGATAAAGGGTTAGTATACAAAATCTGTAAAGCACTTATCAAACTCAACACCCAAAAAACAAATAATCCAGTGAAGAAATGGGTAAAAGACATGAATAGATACTTCTCCAAAGAAGACATCCAGATGGCCAACTGACACATGAAAAAATGCTCAACATCACTCATCATCAGAGAAATACAAATCAAAACCACAATGAGATACCGCCTCACACCTGTCAGAATTAACATTAACAACTCAGGCAACAACAGATGTTGGCACGGATGCGGAGAAAGAGGATCTCTTTTGCAATGTTGGTGGGAATGCAAGCTGGTGTAGCCATTCGGGAAAACAGTATGGCGGTTCCTCAAAAAACTAAAAACAGAACTACCCTACGACCCAGCAGTGGCACTACTAGGCATTTACCCATGGGATACAGGTGTGCTGTTTTGAAGGGGCACATGCACCCCAATATTTATAGCAGCACTATCAACAATAGCCAAACTATGGAAAGAGCCCAAATGTCCATCGATGGATGAATGGATAAAGAAGATGGGGTATATATATACAATGGAGCATTACTCGGCAATCAAAAGAATGAAATCTCACGGGGCGCCTGGATGGCTCAGTCGGTTAAACGTCCGACTCTGGCTCAGGTCATGATCTCGCAGTTTTTGAATTTGGGTCCCGTGTCGGGCTCTGTGCTGACAGCTCAGAGCCTGGAGCCTGCCTCGGATTCTGTCTCCCTCTCTCTCTGCCCCTCCCCCACTTGTGCTCTGTCTCTTTCGAAAATGAATAAATGTAAAAAAAAATTTTTTTTAAAAGAATGAAATCTTGCCATTTGCAACGACATGGATGGAACTAGAGGGTATTATGCTAAGTGAAATTAGTCAGAGAAAGACAGATATCATATGACTTCACTCCTATGAGGACTTTAAGAGACAAAACAGACGAACACAAGGGAAGGGAAGCAAAAATAAAATAAAAACAGGGAGGGGGACAAAACACAAGAGACTCTTAAACATGGAGAACAGAGGGTTACTGGAGGGGTTGTGAGGGGGGGATGGGCTAAATGGGTAAAGGGCATTAAAGAATCTGAAATCACTGTTGCACTATATGCTGACTTGGATGTAAAACAAACAAACAAAACTTGGGAACATGACGTTCAGCTCCTGACTGGTCTCCTGTTTCAGGTCTTACACTTTGCTGTCCATTCTGTTCTGTGCTCTGAGAACAATGGCGATAAAATACTAATATAATCAAAAAAGAAAAAGAAACTATGAGCTACCACTATGCACCTGTTAGAATCTGAGTATTATTTAAAAAAAAACAGAAAACTGTAAGTGTTTATGAGTATGTGGAGAAACTGGAACCCTGTGCACTGCTGACAGGAATGCAAAATGGCGCAGCCACAAGTGGAAAACAGTATGGAGGTTCCTCACAAAATTAAACCTAGAGTTAGCATATGATCCAGTCACTGCACTTCTAGGTATGGACTCAAAAGAAGTGAAAGCAGGCACTCAGATGGTTGTACACCCCTGTTCGCAGAAGCATTATTCCCAAGAGCCAAAATGTGAAAGCAACCCAAATTTTCACTGACAGATGCATGGGTATGCAAAATACATACAACGGAGTGTTATTCTGCCTTAAAAGGGCAGGCAATTTTAACACCTACTGCAACATGGATGAGCTTTGCAGACATGATGCTAAGCGAAAAAACCTGACACAAAAGGACAACTATTTGCATGACTCTACGTATAGAGGGTACCTAGAACAGTCAAATTCAGAGACGGCAAGTAGAATGGTGGTTGCCAGGAACTGGGGAGGGGAAAATGGGGAGTTCTTGTTTAAAGGGTATGGTTTTTCAGCTGCGAATGATGAAAAACTTCTAGAGACGGGCAGTGTGTGGATAGTGGTGATGGTTACACAACAGTATAAATGCATTTAATACTACTGAATTATACACCTTAAAAATGGTTACAATGGTCATTTTTATATTATGTATATTTTATCACAATAAAAAATACAGTGAACAGCACACTTAACGGTAAGACTCCAGATGCTTTTTCTTTTAATGTTTATTCACTCTGAGAGAGAAAGAGAAAGAGCATGTGCATGCGTGAAAGAGAAGGGGAGGGGCAGGGAGAGAATCCCAAGCAGGCTCCATGCCACCAGCAAAGAGCCCGAAGTGGGGTTTGATCCCACAAACTGTGAGACCATGACCTGAGCCGAAATCAAGAGCCAATGCTCAACCAAGTGAGCCACCCAGGCACACCAACACTAGATGCTTTCCTACTAAAATCAGGAACAAGGCAAGGATGTCTACTCTCACAACTCCTATGCATCAATGTACTGAAGTCCTAGCTAACATGACCAAAAAAGGAAAAAAAAAAAAAAAAAAAAAGGAGATAAAAGTTATACAGATTAAGAAGGAAGAAATAAAGCAGTCTTTGTATATATATTACATAATTGTCTATATACAAACTCCCAAAGAATCAACAACAAAAAACCCCTCCTAGAATAAACAAATGGCTATAGCAAGGTTGGAGGATACAAGGCGACTATACACATGTCAACTGTTTTCTGATAACAGGAGTCCCCTTATGCATGGTTTCGTTTTCTGAGGTTTCAGTTACTTGTCACCTGGAAGTAGACGATCTTCCTTCTGACAATGTGTCAGAGGTCTAACACTACGCTACACTGCCTATGTGACTCACCTCACTTCATGTCACCTCACAGGCATTTTATCACCTCACGTTATCACAGGAAGGGTAACAGTACAATAAGATATTTTGAGAGAGATCACATTCAAGTAACTTTTATTACAGTATACTATTATACTTGTATTGTTGCTGTTATTCTCTTACTTGTCTAATTTATAAATTAAACTTTATCATAGGTATGTCTCTATAGGAAAAAACATAGCGTATGTAGGGGTTCGGTACTATGTGTGGTTTCAGACACCCACTGGGGGTCTTGAAATGTATCCCCCACAGATAAAGGGGTCCAATGTATACTAGGCAATGGGATCTCTGGTTTCCAGTTCCACATTTAAGGAGCTTGGAAGTTCCCACCCCATCCCACCAAGCAGTAAAAAGCTGACTTAAAATCAATTCTTTTTGGAACCTTAAGAGAGGGGAGGACACAGGGCAAAGTGCTGCCAGCAATGTTGGAGACAGAAACAGATGAATTCAGGAAACTTAAACGTGCGTGACGAAGTGAAAGAAGCTAATGGGAAATGGCTACACACTACACGATCCCAACTATGTATCTGGGTTCTATAGAAATAATAAAAAGATGGGTGGTTGCCAGTGGCTCAAGGAAGGAGGGAAGGATGAACAGGTAGAGCACAGGAGATTTTTAGGGCTCTGGGTTTTTTTAGGGCATTGTCAAGTATTCTGGAGGATACTGTAATGATGGACACCTATCATTATATATTTGTCAAAACCCAGAGAATGTGTAACAGCAGGGTGAACCCTAACATAAACCATGGACTTAGTTAATTAACAATTCACCAATACCGGCTCATCCACTCTAACTAACGTAGTAGTAGGACACTAACATGGGATGTCAAAATTAGGGGAAAGCATGGTAGGGGAGAATGAGCGGGTATGTGGAAACTCTACTTTCAGGTCAATTTCTCTATAAACCTAAATCTGCTCTAAAAAATATAGCTTATTAATTTTTCAAAACTAAAAGTAGGCAAGATTGACTTCTGGCCTGACAACATGAAGACTTATGCTGACCTGCTCCCCAGTAAAACTGAAGAAAACCATAAAAGCAACCCTCTAAGGTGTCTGGAAATGGTCCTGAGGGCGAACAGCAGCTAAGAAACATCCATTTGTTTCAAATACCACCAGTTTGTGGTGTTGGAACCAAGACTGCTCCCTTCCTCCCCCAACCCAGCTCAGCAAGTGGAGACCTCACTCCCTGTCCAGACCACTCTCATCAAGCACCAAGCCAGAGGGCTTTCTGCCCCAGAACAAGACCTCAGAGTTTCTCATTCAGGCCCCAGCAGCCTGGTCCTGAGGCTAAGTCTCAGATGAATGCAGTTAAGAGAGGGGCTCCCTTCTGCCAAGCCCCCAACTCATGGAAGGGAGACTCTATCTTGGGCAGGATGTTTTAAGAGTTCTGGGGCCCTGATCATCCTCATCTTGGCCTGTGATATAGGAGATCCATGCCACGAGACCCTGATGGGACCTCCGGCTGCTGCATCCCTGCCCCCACTGCCCTACACTGAGATGGGGGATGTCACTTAAAGAACAGCTTACCAGTGGCCTACCCAGCTCCACAGTCCTGGCTTAGAGATTTTTACCTAGGGTACAAACAGGCCAAAAAGCATCAGCTCCTAAATTCCTTCTCAGGAATTGACATCATCGGCATCAGTGGGTGAAGAAGTTCAAGCCCAAAGGGGCTCTCAAGAACAGTGGAGGTTGTGATGAAAGGCAGCCGGTGCGGGTGGCGCCTGGGTGGCTCAGTCAGTTGAGCGTCCGACTCTTGATCTCAGTTCAGGTCGTGATCTTGAGGTTCGTGAGATGGAGCCCCCCATTGGACTCTGTGCTGACAGCGTGGAGCCTGCTTGGGATTCTCCGTCTCTCCCTCTCTCTGCCTTTCCCCCGTGTGTTCTCTCACACACACTCAAAATAAATAAAACTTAAAAAAATATAAAGAAAAAAGATAATGCCTAAACCACAGGCAAGCTAGTTTATAAGAGACAACAAGGAAATAACACAAGTGGGGAGGATCCGTCCTGGGGTCAGAAGAAATGTGAAACACTGACTTCAGAAACTATCCCATCAATGGAGCCAGAATTTAATAGGATTAGTTTATGGAACAATTTATGTATCCTAACTGCGCTCATGTCACTGGTACACAGTGGCAACAACATGCCTGGTGACCTAAACAACAATGGCCTACAAGACAGAAATGGGCCTGACAGGAGATAGGTGCCCATCCAGGCATCATGGGACAAGCTGAACTCACTTTCAGTGAGGAGCAGCAATGAGAGAAAAACAATTAACTACAGTAAGCAGATGAGAGAAAGTTTTCTGCAGGAGGCAAGTAAAGGAGGAGAGTCAGCCTGGAAAGAGGAGGTTTTATTGAAATGGGTCAGGCCAGGGGCGCCTGGGTGGCTCAGTCGGTTAAGCGTCCGACTTCACCTCAGGTCACAATCTCGCGGTCCGTGAGTTCGAGCCCCGCGTCGGGCTCTGGGCTGATGGCTCAGAGCCTGGAGCCTGCTTCCGATTCTGTGTCTCCCTCTCTCTCTGCCCCTCCCCCGTTCATGCTCTGTCTCTCTCTGTCTCAAAAATAAAATAAAAACGTTAAAAAAAAAAAAATTTGAAATGGGTCAGGCCAACCCAGCAAATAATGTGAAATAATGCAAGGACCAGCACTGGGAAAGGGCTGGCATTCTGACCCAACAGAGCCTCTCAACTATCTTAATACAGATGGAGGCTAAGTGGCCACAGAACAATGGCTTTCCATCCTGGCTGCTGAGGCTCCGGGGCACACCTATGGGAACTGTGTGACCCTCCAAACCCACGGAAGTTCTCCAGGGGCACCTGTAATTTGTATCAACGCACTGTGCCACCTTCATCCCAGAATGGGTCAGAATAAGCCACACCCCATAGCACTGCTAGCAGGTACAAGAACTATTGTACATACCGTTTGTGTGCTCCCTATAGAGGGAGGTGAGCCCTGTTACACAACACACAGTATCAACCAGTCTCACTACAAGCCTATAAGCTGACATGGGGTAGCTGGTTTTGTTCCCGATTAACTTGGATGAGAGAATAACCGGGGCGCCTGGGTGGCTCGGTCGGTTGAGCGTCCGACTTCGGCTCAGGTCATGATCTCACGGTCCGTGAGTTGGAGCCCCGCATCGGGCTCTGGGCTGACAGCTCAGAGCCTGGAGCCTGTTTCGGATTCTGTGTCTCCCTCTCTCTCTGCCCCTCCCCTGTTCATGCTCTGTCTCTCTCTGTCTCAGAAATAAATAAACGTTAAAAAAAAAAAATTAAAAAAAAAAAAAAAAGAATAACCAAGTCAGGGTCAATTATAATGGCCTGCCCATAAAACGACCTGGTATACAGGCAAGGGTCAATTCTGTCGGAACGACAAAGCCAACACCTCTGTAATTTGTACTGATTTTTTCTGTAATGAAACCGAACTGCACACAAGATCACACTACAATATGGTGTAAGACTTGTGGTGCTGGGAATATTCAACTACCTCATGTAAGTAGGCCTATGGTAGTACTGATACTAAAGATCACGTTTACTGGGAGACCAAGTTAAAGCCTTCTTAGGACCTGTGGGAAATGGCTGGCCTGGGGAAGACCTGGATCTAGCTGACCTTCAGCTGATTTCTATGCTAAATAGTTCTGCACAAGTTTATCATAAAGTAAAAACAGCAAAAATTCAACACAAAACCTGCTTTGTTTTTAGTTCCATAAGCCACAGCACTCAACCTTTTCACAAATATAAGAGTTCAACGAACACATGCTGGCCAGAACACACACACACAGAAACACACTCCTTTCCTTAAACCATTTGTTGCCAAAAATATTCTCAATCCAAGAACTTAATATCCAAATAGCGAAAGCATTTTGACTATTCATTTACCCCCTACCCTGTTCTGTGTGCCTAAGGGACACCTACAGACTCTCTGAGCACGAACAGGAGACGTGGGTAAACCAAAGGAACAGCTTTGGCACAAGAGCCTTCTTTGATCAAAGGGCGCTGTAATTAGCCTGATGACTTCTCACCTGGCAAATTCCATTAACAGGCATGCTTAGCCTCGTTGTCATTTAAGGGAGCAAATGCTCAGAGCAGGACTTTCAGGTGAAGAGTATGACATCCAGGATTAGGATCGCTTCCTGTGGCCCAGGTACCGCTGAGGAACAGCCGAAGCCATCCCTGACAATGGCACTCGATTACTCCCAAATCACACCTCTTTGGGGGGCTCCTTTGTTTCCTTTCTCATCTATTCTTTCCTTTTCTGTTACACTTAAAAAAATTTTTTTTAACTTTTATTTATTTTTGAGAGACAGAGAGAGACTAAGCACGAGAAGGGGAGAGGCAAAGAGAAAGAGAGGGAGACACAGAATCCGAAACAGGCTCCAGGCTCTGAGCTGTCAGCAGAGCCTGATACAGGGCATGAACTCACAAACCATGACATCATGACCTGAGGTGAAGTCGGATGCCTAACCGACTGGGCAACCCAGGCATCCCTCTATGTTACACTGAATAGGGACCTTGCTTAGGCCAACAAGTGTCACAAAAATAGTTGCAACCACCTACTGTATAATCTTATAAGGGACACCGAGCCATACTCCTCAATGGCAGATGACTGGTTTTTGACCACAGTTCTAGGCATCTCAGGGGGCACAAGTGGAGAATCTTACAAAAGATATCAATGGTGAAAATTCATTTCAGTACTTCAGGATACCAGGATACAGAGACATTTCTTCTCAGGAGGGTCCAACTGCCCTGGGTATTGGGGTGGGGAAGTTACAGAGGAGATTCCTGATCTCTACCTCTGGGTATCAGAACGTCTGGGGAGTTGAGAATACTGAAGTGTCTCCAAATTCAAACAAGCTGCATCAATAGGCCCTGAATTAGTTGAGTTAAGCTTGTCACAAATACCAAATCCTCAGCAGGACTAGGCTCACACCCTTCCACTTTTGAGTATCATCACTCCCCATCATGACTCCCCACCAGGTCCCTTTCAAGCAGCAAGGCTAGGAGCAGAAGAGCCTCCCGGTCCTCCAGCTCCGCTCTCTGAGCACGTGGGCAACAGACCACAAGTAGGTGACAATTCCACTGGCCCATGTGAACAAGGAGGCAGACAGGACCAAGTTCACTGCAGTGTTATTTGTAACAGCACAAAAGGAACACACCCACACCTAAGAGCCACCTACACAGACTGAGGGTAGAATTAGGCCTGGAACTACCTTGGGCCCGCTCCCAGCCAGCCCAGGTACACAGCCACTCAGCACACTCACAAAGGGGCAGCAGCGGGAGGCTCCGCTTGAGGACCGCCAAGCAGGAGGTCACTGGGTAACCAATTCCCTGTCCTGCTGCCACCCCCCGTCCCATCACTTCATATCACCACCTCAAGTATTTATGAAACAATAAACTGTGGAAGATGCCACGCTCTGTACAAAGTTCTACTCTCCCCTAAGACATGTAGTTAGAAAAATAAAACCATTAATCATTTCTGTTACGTACGATCAAAATTAAATGTATTTGGGGAAAAGGCAAAAACAGTGTTTGACAGAGGTGAACATCAAGTACCGATAAGAATCTTGTGAGCAGGGGCGCCTGGGTGGCTCAGTTGGTTGGTTAAGCATCCGACTACTCATTTTGGCTCAGGTCATGATACCCACGGTTCAAGGGATCACGTACCACGTAGGGCTCTGTGCTGACAGCACAGAGCCTTGTTGGGATTCTCTCTCTCTCTCTCAATCTCTCTGCCCCTCCACTGCTTGCCCTCTCTCTCTCTCAAAATAAATAAACCCAAATTAAAAAAAATTCTAGGGGCGCCTGGGTGGCTCAGTCAGTTGAGCGTCCGACTTCAGCTCAGGTCATGATCCCACAGCTCGTGAGTTCAAGCCCCGCGTCGGGCTCTGTGCTGACAGCTCAGAGCCTGGATCTTGATTCAGATCTGTGTCTCCCTCCCTCTCTGCCCCTAACCCACTCGCATTCTGTCTCTGTGTCTCTCAAAAGTAAGTAAACATTCAAAAATAAAAAACTGAAAAAAAATTCCACAAGAATCCTGTGAGCAGACCGTGTAAAGAGAATCAGATTTCACTCTGGAGGATGAAGGAGCAGTGTTAGAGGATCTGAATGTAGACAGCGAATCCAATTACTGGCTGGTGGAGGTGAATGTTAGTTGTTTCAATGAGGTTCAGAAAGGCTCATCAGACAATTATTATATAGCAAAAGCAAAAAAGTTACTGCAGATCTACCCTAAAACAGAAGGTTTTAATGAGAAAGTTCTATCAAAGTGTCAAGGAACAGATTATTCTCACTTTATATGAACTGACCCATAGTGTAGAAATAATAGAAAACCATACAAATCATTACAAAGTAATTATAACCCCAAAACAAACACTACTGGTGACACAAAATAAAAACCAAAGGCCAACCTAAGTGAACACAGACGCAAAACATTCTTTCAAAAATTGTATGTGCAACTTGAACTAGGAATGTATGAAAAGATCAATACATGTGCTCTGAAGATGGCTGTCGTGGTGGTGGCAGCATAAATTCTGTATCTTCCCAAATCCCCACGTAACAGAGAGCAACCAGATCTCAAAGACCCATCTCCTGAAGTAACATTTACAGCAAAACCAGGTGACAAAATATCCGCAAGGCCCTAAAAGGCAGGCAATTGATTTTGCACACCTACAACACAGGAGGTACAGTACAGGTAGGTATATAGTGCCTACGTGAGAGAGAGTAGAGGCAAGTAACAGGGGAGACAGACCTGAAGTAATGAACAATCCACACAACAGGTACCCATTTGAAAGCACAGTGAGCTATTTTTTGAGAATGGTGCTACAAGGGGGAAGGGTTCTTCCTATTCCAATAACAAGGAGTGCAAGGGGCCAGTGGAAGACCTAAAGGGGTCCAGCCTCTGAATCCTCAAAACTGACCGACCAGGGCTTCTGTCCAAGAAGGGCCCACACTAAGAGACGGCTCGCAGGGGAGTAAACGTGTGCGGGAAAGAGACTGCAAAAATGAAGAAAAGAAAGGGAAGGATAAAGGCGGGACAAGTACACAGAGCCAGGAAATCTCAGAAAGCAAGTCACTGTATTTAACACCTGGACAAACACAGCAGAAGAGGGGCTCCGAAAAGATCCAAGAGCAATCTGAAACAAGCCTCCCTCTACAAGTTCAGGAAAACGAAATTCACCAAAAAACAAGCAAGTCTCACGACGTGAAATACCCTACGTTACTGTATGAAAAAAGAAAATGAAGAGAAGAAAATATCTCTACAAATAATAAAAGTCCTCCAGGAAGAAATGCTCCAAAAACAGATCAAAGTGGTAACGCACTGTTTCAAAACAAGTTTAAAATCATACAAGACATGAAAGGACGTCACAACTCAGAACTTTAAAAATTCAGAAATGAGGAGACAATTTAAGCATTAGAAATCAAAGGCAGTCATTTCAGAAATAAACACTAAAGTAGAAGGAATATAAGGGGAAACACAATAAAAGCGACTCTAAGAGGAACAGTAAGCAAAAAAAGCAAGACTTTGACACAGGGAAAATGGAAGAGGAAAACAATCGGAGAGACAGTGACAGGTGTTGAAGACAGGCGAAGACACAGCATACCAGTAACTGTTTCTGGACACGAAAAACAAAGCTAAAACTAGAATAAATAATAAACACTAAAACTGAGCATGTGATTTAACAGCAAAATTACCTATACATGTATTTTTTAAATAATTTTCATCAGATTTCTAAAAATATTTTTTGAAATATTTATTTTTGAGACAGAGAGAAGCAGAGCATGAGCAGGGGAGGAGCAGAGAGAGAGGGAAACACAGAAACCGAAGCAAACTCCAGGCTCTGAGCTGTCAGCACAGAGCCAGACGCAGGGCTCGAACTCGTCAATCGTGAGATCATGACTTGAGCTGAAGTCGGACGCTCAACTGACTGAGCCACCCAGGCACCCCTCATCAGACTTTTTGACAGCAACACTTTGTGCCAGAAGAAAACAGAGGCACTAAGCACTGCAGGGGGAAAAAAGTGATTCAAGATTTCCTGCCCAGCTAATCTGACCTTCAAATACATAGTGTCTGACAGTGCTGTTCACATGCAAGAACTCAGGGAATACTGTTGTCAGGAGTCCTAAATAAAGGATGTACTAGGGGTAGGTGTTTCCACCCACAGGCCCTGCCCCATCCCCGTGCTTTAATAAAAACAGCTTTTCGTGGGGTGCCTGAGTGGCTTAGTCAGTTAGCTTCCCAGATTTCAGCTCAGGTCATGATCTCATAGATCGTGAGATCAAGCCCCACATCTCTCTCTCTCCCTCTTTGCACCTCTCCCCCACAAATAAACTAAAAAAAAAAAAAAAAAAAAAAAAAAGCTTTTTGCAAAAAAAGAATGAATAAAAAAAAAAAAAAAGAATGAGCTAGAGGAACTAGAAGACAGCGACCTAAGGAATCTGTAATTAAATGTAGTTCCTCATAGAAGATTAAATGAAGACTAAAAGGAAGAGACGATAGTATGAAATGGCTACATACATGATCTGACGATGTAGATATAGTACATTGTAAAAAAAAAAAAAAAAAGTGAGAGGAGACTGGAGATGGCTTGTGCAAAAGATTTTAATGTTTTCAATAATCATAACCAGGTGTGGCAGCATACTTACATATACACATGCATATACACATATATATGTATATATATGTGACTGCTGTATGTGTAATATGGGATAAAACAAATTAGTACTTCTAGAAAAGTAATTCTGGAAAAATCCTTTGAAGTCAGGATTCTTAATAGGGAAGAAAGGAATCTTAATATGGAAGAAAGGAGATGCCTATGCCGCATAGAAGTTGTTAAGTAAAAACCCCACAGTTCTGAACTTAAATAGAAATAGTATGAACTCACAATATTTTATCTGAAACATAAATACTTCCTAGCTCTGATCACTGAAAAGGCCTAGAAAAAATGGCCACCCTGGTACCAAAAGCATTCCTTAGTACCAAGATTGTGATCCTGAAATAGCATTTTCCACTAAAATAAACTAAGGTTTCCTGGAGAAATTGCTGATTCCAAGTCCGGATGCAGGAAATGTAGAAGATGAGCCCAAAACATCTTGACATACCAGTGGAGGAGTTCAGAACGTGCCACCCCAAAATAAGCCACTTCGGCATACTATTTTCAGTTAAAGTCACCTGAAAACGGCAAATACAAGAAAAACACTCCAACCTTCCTTTTCTTAAAAGCAGATGAAATTCCCATATGAGAGATGTCCTCCCATTACCAGGAGAGTAACATTCTTATCATCAAGCATTCTATAAACAGACCTTGTTAAAAGCAATTCTCATCTCCCTTTAGCCTCACCACACAGTCACTTTTTCATAACAGCCTCTTTGTTCAACCTAACAGAAAAGCAAGTTAAGTTTCATCATTTATTTAGGTCTTCATTTCTGATGAAGGCTCTCGTGTCATGTAACACTTATAAAAACGTGTACGATTTTCTCCTGCTGATCTGTCTTACATCAATTTAGTTCTCCAGCCCAGGGTAGAGGTAAAATTTTGCTTCTCCCACACCAGATATCAAGGAAGCTCTCAGTGACCACCAGGATTGTGTCAAAGAGCTCAGGAGCTAAGTTAGAGGCTCTCACTGGCCAAAGATACGATAAATTGCACTTCATTTAGAAGAGTAATTTCAGGGGCGCCTGGGTGGCTCAGTTGGTTGAGTATCAGACTTCAGCTAAGGTCAGGATCTCACGGTGAGTCTGAGCCCTGCACAGGCTTGTTGTTGTCAGCACAGAGCCTGCCTGGGATCTTCTGTCCTCCCCCCAACTACTGTCCCTCCTCCGCTATGCGCGCTCGCTCTCTCTCTCTCTCTCTCTCTCTCTCAAAAATGAACATTTATACGTAAATGTTTTTTATACATAAAAAAAGAACAGTCATTTCAATGAATTGAAGACAATCAAATAACATAAATCCAGGAGTCGATAATGTTTTAGAAGAAAACTAAATGGCCATCCTCTGATGGTGAAAGAGAGCCAACTCATTACTTTGAAAACTAGATAAAGCAAGGAATCAAATGTTTATTCAGCCCTTCCTATATGAACTCCACCTCGGAAAAAACAACCAGTAGGTAAGGGGAAGTCTGTCCTTATAAAATTATCCCAACTAATACATGAAAACAAAATTGTAATTAGAATATCACTAAGCATGCAATCTCCAATGAAATGACAGATGTAGCCACTGAGCACCGATGGCTGTTCTTTTTAAAAAGGCCAGGGGTGGAGCACCTGGGTGGTTCAGTCGGTTGAGCGTCGGACTTCGGCTCAGGTCGTGATCTCACAGTCTGTGAGTTTGAGCCCCGCGTCGGCCTCTGTGCCGACAGCTCAGAGCCTGGAGCCCGTTTTGGATTCTGTGTCTCCCTCTCTCTCTCTGACCCTCCCCCGTTCATGCTCTGTCTCTCTCATTCTCAAAAAAGTAAATAAAGGTCAAAAAAAATTTTTTTAATACAAATAAAAATAAATAAAAATAAAAAATAAAAAGGCCAGGGGTGCCTAGGTGGCTCAGTTGATTAAGTGTCTGACTTCGGCTGAGGTCATGATATGACAGTTCATGAGTCTGAGACCCGTATCACGCTCTGTGCTGACAGCTCAGAGCCTGAAGCCTGCTTTGGATTCTATGTCTCCCTCTCTTTCTGCTCCTCTCCTGCTCGCTCTCTGTCTCTCTCTCAAAAATAAACATTAAAAAAAAAATCAATAAATAGAAATAAAAAAATAAAAAGGCCAAAAACGAGGGGTGCCTGGATGGCTCATTTGGTTAAGCATCCGACTCTTGACTTCAGGTAAGGTTATGATCTCACAGTTTGTGAGATGGAGCCCTGAACTGGGTTCTGTACAGAACATGGAGCCTGCTTGGGATTCTCTCTCCCTCTCAAAACAAATAAATAAGCATTAAAAACATTTTTTTAAATGGCTTTAAAAAAAAGCCTCTGGATCCAGCTATACGTTTACAGGAAGTATAAAGGACAGAGAAACATGTTGAACTGCACTGCGAATATATATATAAAAATAAGCACAATCAAAACTGGAAAACTCTACAAATCAACCTGCTGATGTCCTTCAGCAAATATATTATAAGGAAAATAAAGGCACTGAGAGGGGAAACATGTAGATTAAGAGACTTAAAAGGCACAATGATTTTTTTTAATGGACAAGAATAAACTAAGGGGGCTAAGATGGGATACTGCTAAGAATATTCCAGGCGTAATGGCCTACAAGCTGCATAAATATGTGGATAAGAGAAGGCAATGGGGTCAATGGACTAGAAGTTCCTATTAAGGTTAGAAAAGATGTAATCAAGCCAATTACCAAAATGTAAACTCCAGGTTCCCAGGAACTTGGGGAAGGAGGATAATTTGGTAAGGTGGTCAGTTTGCATTTTTTTTTTTTTTTTAAGTTTGTTTGAGAGAGAAAGGGGAGGTGGGCCTGGGTGGCTCAGTCAGTTAAGCTTCCGACTTCGGCTCAGGTCATAATCTCATGGTTCGTGAGTTCGAGCCCCATGTCTGGTTATGTGCTGACAGCTCAGAGCCTGGAGCCTGCTTCGAATTCTATGTCTCCCTCTCTCTGTCTCTGCTCCTCCTCTGCTTGTGTGCTCTCTCTCTCTCTCAGAAATTAATAAACATTTTTAAAACATTAAAAAAAAAAAAAAGAGACAGAGAGAGAGACCAAGCACACATGCAAGCGGATGAGGGGCAGAGAGGGAGAGAGAGAATCCCAAGCAGGCTCTGGGCTGTCGAGTGAATCATGGAGCCTGCTTGGGATTCTCTCTCCCTCTCAAAACAAATAAATAAGCATTCAAAACATTTTTTTAAAGGCTAAAAACCAGACACTGTATGCCTCCCAATAAGCGGATACAACACTATCTAGAGTCTTGCCAAAGGATTGAATCCTAACCTGATAAAGCTCTGCCGCCAGGCTCAATCCTACGAACTACAAGATCATCACCTGAGCCAAAACCAAGAATCAGGTGCTTAACTGACTGAGCCACCCAAGAGCCCCAATCAATTTGCATTTAGACAGATATGAGCTAAGTCCTGGATCTGCTCTGTTAGTTTTGTGACCTTGGGCAAATTATTTACCATGAGCCAATTTCCTCATTTATAAATTGTTACAATAATATTTATCTCATAGGGTTTTTCAGAGGATTAAGGGAGATAATGGATGGAAAAGGCCAAAGAAGGTGCCTAGGACATAACTCATAAATGTTCTTTTCTTCCCAGAGGTAAAGTTCAGCATTTATTTGGGGCCAAGTTCAGGTTCCAAATTAAAAACTTCTTTTACTATCCATATGGAGCTTTTCAATCTCTGAAATGCTTTGACCCCATTAAATGAATGTAACTAAATAATGTGATAAATGATGAGTAAATGAATATGACATGATAAATAGGACATGTAAATTTGCTGAAGGGAAAGCTATCCTCATGAATATCCTTATATTTAGAATCAATCTGGTGACTCAATAAAATACTAAGTGGGGCAGTAAAAGGAAGTAAGAATTTAAAAACACTAAAGATAATGCTCTATTTCTTAGGCTGGATGAGGGGTCCACTTCCGTTTATCGATAATCTGTTTATTGATACTCTTGATACTAATGTTCTTTGATATACAATGTTCCACAATAAATTGTTTAAATTGAAGAACCAGTCATCAGTCATGAGTTTTCTCCCAAGAAGGGAGAACGGATTCTGGTTGCATCAAAGAACTGGCAAACTTTAAAAAAATGAAAGATCCATTAGTATAATCATTAAATAAGCAAACACTGGGGCACCTGGGTGGCTCAGTCGACTGAACATCCGACTCTTGATTTCGGCTCAGATCATGATCCCAGGGTCGTGGGATTGAGCCCTGCTTCAGGCTCTGCACTTAAGATTTTCTCTCTTCCTCTGACTCTCTCCCCAGCTCGTGCTCTAAAATAGAAAAAATAAATAAGCAAACATATATTGTAACACGTATTCCACTGTGTGAATCACACAACTATACCGTGTTTTATTTACCCACTCATCCACTAATGGGCATTTGGGTTGTTTCTGTCTTTTGGCTATCATGAACATAAGTTTTTGTTCCGACAATTTTTTTTCAATTCTTATGACAAATACCTAAGAACAGAATCACTAAGTCATACAGTAATTCTAGGTTTAACCTGTTGAGGAAACACCAAACTGTTTAACACAGCAGATGCATCATTATGGACCTCTAGCAATGTATGAGATTACCAATTTCTCCACATCCCCACCAATACTTATCTTCTGGATTTTTTGGGGGGTTTGGGAATTTTCTTTTTCTTGCTGTCCTGGCAGGGAGGTGAGGTGGTATATCACTGTAGTTTTTGATATGCATTTCTTTAATGACTAATGTTGAGCATCTTTTCATGTGCTTGTTGGCCATTTGTACATCTTTGGAAAAACGTCTACTCAAGTCTTTTGCCCATTTTTAAAAATTTTTAATATTTATTTTTGAGAGCGAGAGAGAGAGAGAGACAGAGTGCCAGGAGGGAAGGGGAAGAGAGAGAAACACACACAGAGAATCCAAAGCAGGCTCCAGGCTCTGAGCTGTCAGCAGAGCCTAACACGGGGCTTGAACTCATGAGCAGTGAAATCATGACCTGGGCCGAAGTCGGACGCCCAACCATCTGAGCCCCTCAGGCTCCCCAAGTCTTTTCCCATTTTCAAATTGGGTTTTGTCTTTTTGTTGCCGAGTTGTGAGAGTTCTTTGTACATGGTGGATTACACACCCTTGTCAGATACAACTTAAAAATATTTTCTCCCATTCTGTGGGCTGTCTTTCCCATCCCTTGATAGTGTCCTTTGATGCACAAACGTACTAAATTTTTATTAAGTCCAATTCTTTTCTTTTGTTCCTTGCTCGTGCTTTTGTTGTCATAGCTAGAATCCACTGTCATATCCAGGTCATGAAGATTTATTTGTTTTCTTCTAAGAGTTTCCTAGATTTGCTCTCACATTTAGGTCTTTAATCCATTTGGAATTAATTTTTTTATATGATATAAAGGGTCCAGCTTCATTTTTTCCATATGGATAGTCTGTTGTCCCAGCACCATTCATTCAAAAGATTATTTTTTTTTTCAACGTTTTTTATTTATTTTTGGGACAGAGAGAGACAGAGCATGAACGGGAGAGGGGCAGAGAGAGAGGGAGACACAGAATCGGAAACAGGCTCCAGGCTCCGAGCCATCAGCCCAGAGCCTGACGAGGGGCTCGAACTCACGGACCGCGAGATCGTGACCTGGCTGAAGTCGGACGCTCAACCGACTGCGCCACCCAGGCGCCCCCAAAAGATTATTCTTTCCACCATGACTGGTCTTGGCATTCTTGTCAAAAACCAATTGCCCAAAGGGCACC
The DNA here is from genome assembly GCF_018350195.1 of Panthera tigris. Taxonomy (NCBI): domain Eukaryota; kingdom Metazoa; phylum Chordata; class Mammalia; order Carnivora; family Felidae; genus Panthera; species Panthera tigris. The sequence goes on from NC_056675.1 coordinate 38,375,818, forward strand.
TGGGTGGCTCAGTTGGTTCAGGATCCAACTCTTGATTTTGGCTCAGGTCATGATCTCACAATTCATGAGATTGAGCCCCGCATCAGGCTCTGTGCTATCAGCACAGAGCCTGCTTGGGATTCTCTGTCTCCATCTCCCCCCCCTCTCAAAATACACAAACATAAAAAAAAAAAAATTTTCCCATGAATGCGTGGGTTTATATCTGGACTCTCAACTCTATTCCACTGCACTAAAAGTGTAGTCTTATGCCAGTAGTGCCATCTTGATTATTGTAGCTTTGTAGTAAGTTCTGAAATCACAAGTGTGCATCTTCCAACTTCGTTCTTTTTCAACATTGTTTTGACTATTTAGGGTTCCTTGCAATTAAACATGAATTTTAAGATCAGTTTTTCCATTTCTGCAAAAAAAAAAAAAAAGGGGGGGGGCTATTAGGATTTTAACAAGGATTATAGTGAATCTACAGATCACTTGGGGGAGTACTGCCATCTTAATATAAGTGGAAAACGACTTCATTTTAACAGCAAAATTACAAATGCCACTAACCACTTTATTAGGGAAAATGCTGTCTTGCAGTTGAGGCCAGAACATCTACGTGAAATCTCCCCGTAAACACATCTAACAAAATTAATAGAGCTACATCACACAAAAGGTAGCAGTGGTAGACAGGGAGAAGCACAGCATAACCCAGAATGACCTGTGCACTCTGAAATGAGAAACAGTTATTCCCTTTGATTTCAACAATTTCAGCAGTGCAGGAAACAGGATTATACAACAAATAAAAGTTTATATGACCAAAGAACTGAGAAGACAATTCTTCCCTTGTTCAATCTGCTCTCTCCCCAACTCCTGCCAAGATAAATGACAGGGAGCTGGGTAGGTTTTGGTTTTGTGATTTATAACCAAACCACAGACCTGGGACAAGGACCCTTCACTTCTTCCACAGAACTGTTTCAAACATTAACTCAGCGGAAGATGCCCAAAGTTTCCAAAAAGGAAATATTCCAGGTGAGTAAGGAAATGATAATCAGCATATTCAACTTTTGCCTATTTCCCCTGGACCCAAAAATGATCTACTCCTAAAGGCTTTGAAAACAGAGTCTCTACTTGGAATAACACTTCTTACACCGCGTTTAAAATTTTCCACACAGTTTTGCATCCATTTTCTCTTTCTGATAAACTCTGTAGGGTTTATCATACATAAGGACAACCCTAACCTTTTAATATGTTAAATATTCCTTCAGGTCCCTGGCTTGAGTGTGTTGGTAGTGCAGTTCTGCCACAATCCTGGCAATTAACATGTAGTATTCCCAATGAAATAACATGGATGTAATAACACTGTCTCTGGACATTGTCCCTCAGCTTAGTCACTTGGGCAACTCCTGCTTAATTCCAGTAGAACAGTGTGAACCTCAGAGCTTCTGCTGGAGAGAAATCACATCAGGGTCCTGGTCAAGGGAGCTCCCATGGTTTATCTTAAGCCAAGGAAAAAGGCGGCACAGAACTCTGTTCCTTGCAACGAGAAATTCTACCTAACTCTCAATCCCAATAACCCTTCACCCATCTTTTGGCATCTCTTCTATATTTAGCCTGCAGGATTTGCTCTGTAGGTACATTAAGTAGTGATTAAATACAGTGACCATCAGTCTCTAATCTAGAGATCATCAAAACCACCTGTGACACTTTCAAAAGCTACAGGTTGGAAATCCCGCCCGACATTCATTCAGCAGATTGAAGGGTGGCATCCAACCACTTCCAGCTTAACATATTCCACAGGTAATTCAGTTGAGAATCTAAGGTTTCAAGAACACTTCTTTCTCTAAACTACACTAGGCAATTTTGCTTAAAAGAAAATATGGCCAGATTTTGGGGAGGCCAGGGGTGGGTTTTCCTCCCCAGGGGCCTCTAAGAGATTTACGTCCTAAACTCAACTCAGGCCCTGCACCTGCAGTCTGACTAAAGAAAAATAAGCACCGTGTTTACACCTGCCCTTCATACCATTCCAGCGATGTGAATTAATCACGTTTTTTTAAACTGTCTGTATTTTACGATGTTGTGACATCTTAAAAACCTTGCTGGTAGGGAGACACTGCCCTTCCCAGGGCTATCTAATTTCTAAAGATGATAATCAAATTACTTGGGAGCTGCCTCTCACATGCAGACCAATCAACTCCTTTAATGCTCACAGACGTGGCCAGTATGTCCCCTGCCCTAAATCATGCCAGGGCCAGGTACCAGGCAACTAGAGGCCACCCCTATAGTCCAAAGCCCACCAGGATTATTCACACCGGCCACTCCTACACTGTTTACTCTGCCCTGCCTTTCTCAAGGAATAAAGGCTCTGATGTAAGCTCTCCTCTGTCTCCTGCTCTGCCTCCTGACCAAAACCTTCACTGTGGCACCATGTGGCATGGCATACTGTCTTCTCTCTGGAAAGGTAATACATTCTTCCAATGGCACTGGCCTCTCTGTGTTGTCACCCAGTCACCTCTACAAATTAAAATCCCTCCAGTACAAATAAGACATTCCACCCTAACCATGACTCTTTGCTGCCACTCCTCTTTGGTATTTACCTGTCTGATCCAACTGGAAACCATATTACAAAGTAACTGAGGTTTCCAAAAACCATACAGAAAAAGCTCTTGGGAATCCTTTTAGCATTTGAAACTCAATACTCAGAACGAAATGCAGTATGGCCCAACAATTATAATCTTAGGTATATACCCAAGAGAACTAAAAACACAAAACATGTACAACAGTGTTCACAGCAGCATTATTCATAATAGCTGAAAAGTGGAAACAGCCAAAAAGTTCATTAACTGATACATGGATACACAAAATGGGGACTATCCATACAAGGGAATATTATTCAGCCACTAAAAGAAATGAAGAACCAATTCATGCTATGACATGGATGGACCTTAAAAACATATGTTAAGTAAAAGCCAGACAGAAAAGGCCACATACTGCACAATACCATTCACATAAAATGAAAAGAATAGGCAAATCCACACCAACAGTGGTTTCCCGGGGTCAAGGGGCTGATTGGTGGGGCTGGGGAAAGAGAGAATGGGGACTAACCGCTAATAGGTAGAGAGATATCTATTTGGGGTTAAAAAATGTTCTGGAATTAGCGGTGATTGACACAACCTTGTGACTATGTGAAAAACCACTGAATTGTACAATTTAAAAGGGTGAATTTTGGGGACAACTGTATGGCTCAGTTAAGCGTCTGACTCTTGATTTTAGTTCAGGTCATAATCTCGCGGCTTCTGAGACACAGCCCGGTGTGGGGCTCCCCAGACAGAGCGCAGCCTGCTTGGGATTCTCTCTCCTGTCTGCCCCTCCCCCCTCGCTCGCGCTCTCTCAAATAAATAAACTTTCAAAAAAGTAAATAAAAGGGTGATTTTTACGGTATGTACGTTCTATCTCTAAACCCCAACTAAATATTCTCTTCCCTTCAAAGCTACTCCTTCCCCCGTGTTCATAACCTCGGTAAACGGAACCACATTCCACTCAGACGCTCAGGCTAGAAATCTACAAATCTTAACGAGTCCAACTTCTGAGTATTTCTCCATTCTTTCCACTCCAACTCCCAATGCGGGCGCCCTCATTTCTCATCTACATTACATTCTCCTAATTGGTCTCACTGCCTCCAGTCTTGCCTCTCCACATCCTTCCTCACGTGCATGAGGCCGTCTCCCGAGGACCCAGGCCGGGTTGGAGCTCCAAGCACTACCACGAAACACACGAAACACACGCTCCTCCAACTTCAGCACGCGCTGAACATCTTCACATCTTCAGGCTGCACATCTTCCGGCCCCCGATCTCTGGCACCAACCAGCCACAGGGGTGAGCGGCGCTCCCTCACGCGGCCACCACCTCCCGGCCTCAGCCCGCTCGCTACTTCGAGCAGGGGGCTCTCCCGCCCCAGCGGGCCGGCGCGCCCTGCGACCCTGAATCCGAAGACATTTCCTGTGTCAACCGTGGTAGACCCCCAACTTCAACTAAATACTGCAGCGGTGCCCTAAACTCACCCTGACTCTTCCTCAACACTTAAGAACCTTTGCGAGGTGCCACGCACGCAGGCGACCACGCGAGCCTCGAGAGCCACCCTCAGCAGCGCACCGCCTCGCGGCGTCCGGAAACTATCGCAGCTGCGCGCCCGGGCCGCGGAGGACGACGGGAAGAGCGCGTCCCGGGCCTTTCCGCGCCTGCGCAGACGCAGTCCTCCGCCGGGGGCGCCGTTTGGCGCATGCGTAGGCGCGAGATTCTCCGTTGAGAAGGTGCCTCGGCGGCGCCGGAGGTAGGAGGAGTCGGGCTCTAGGGCCGGGAGTCTGCAGTTGGGAGAGAAGGTCCAGCCACCTTGGGCCCTTGCCGTTCTCGGTGGGAGAGAAGACTCTTTCTCGCCCGCGGTGTAGAGGCAGGAGCCGCACTTGGTTGGAGGGCCTGGGGCAGCCTGAAGGGAGGACGGGTGGGCTGATCGGATACCCCGGGGTCGCGGCCCGGGCGTCAGTCGGACGATCGGAATTCGCCGTCTGGCTTAACAGCAGCCCGAGCCCTTGACAGCCCTTCTCCAGGCCGGGTCCCCCGCCCGCTTCCCTGGTGTCACCGGGTCGGGGGCAGCGGGAGGGTCCGCCCCGCACTGCCCATTCATTCCTGCAGCGGCGAGTACAAAGCGGAGTAGACCCAAGTCCCGACCCTCTGGAAACTTGCCGCTTCCTTCAGCAAGTACTGAGTGAGCACGTATAGGAGGTGGGCCGTCTTAGGGCTAGTATCCAAGGCAATGTGGAGACTCAGCGGGGTGTGGAGGGTGGGATTTGCTCTAGCTCCCCGCGTCCGCGTCCGACAGGCTCAGTTCAGGGGCTTCTCCCTGCAGCCTTCTCTCCCACCACGTTCTCTTCGCCCCCATGATACCAAACTCTTTGCACTTAATTAATGCAGCAAATAATTGTCGAGCATTTTTTTTTTTTTTTTTTTTTTTTTTACAATTCAGGTACTTCACCAGCCCAAGCGAATACGAAATGAAATAGATGAGGCTGTGCCCTCTTGAAATTTGAGCTGAGTAGGGGACAGATACTAAGTAAATGAATGAAAATGTAGGAGTTGATGCCCTGGAACCACGCTGCTTGGAGTTGATCCCGGCCCTGCCACTTCAAAGGCTGTGTGAACTTAAGCCAGTCCCTTAGTCTTGTGCCCGACTCTTGCTGTAAAGGGATGACAATACAGTCTACCCAACAGGATTGTTGTAAGGATGACACGAGCTAGACTCATAAAGCAATTAGACCTGTGCCTGGCATACAGTAAGCATTCAATAAATGTTACCTGTTACAAACGATGGTAACTTGTGATAAATGCGATTGTGAAAACAGTGTGTGGTGACAGAAAATGGTGGCAGTGGAGAGGGTCCACTTGGATAAAGGGTGAAGGGAAGCTTCTTTAAAGAGGTGACACAGAAGATGAGAATGGGCCAGCCATGCAAAGTAGATTACAGGTGTCCATGTCTGCTCACCTCCAGAAAAATAGGTGATTAATTGGATTACTCGGACAGTGGAGGTTGCAATATGGTATTTGAAATAAACTTTGTTACTGGGTCATTCAGTTTTGACTTCTGAATCCCACTAAACTGTGCCAGTGTAAATAATCACACCCATAAGGCTCAGCCTTTGCAGTGGTCACCGTTCGAGTTAAGTTTGGGGAGCTCTTGCTTGGGTGAGGGAGGGTGGAAAAAAAGTGGCCTTCTTTTGATTTGGAAACATTGCTCATGTCAGTGATGAATGAGCCTCCTGTACTCTTGTCTTTTGTTTCTTCCTGAGTGTTGAAGCTCATATTTTCTTCATTCCTCTTGTCCCGCCCCTGCACATTAAGTTGTCTGTCGAGAGGGCCTGAGGGATAGTTTTTCTGCATTTGACGATCATCTTGTTTCTGCGGTAACTGCCCTTCATGGGATTCATTCATTCCCCAGATTTCAGTGAAAACAACACTCTTTCAAGATGCTCATGGTCTTTCTTTGATGGGTTTCTAGATCCCTCCCCCTGTGTTGTGCTGTGATATCCTGTAAGACCATGAGTTTGTGTTCACCAGGCTGTACTTGAGTATTTGACACAGGTACTGTTACTCTGAGGACTTTGTCCATACTCTGCATCCTCTTGTACCTTCCTGGCAGGAAGGGCATAAAATGCAATGTCTGTCTAATTACATTCAGATGCTTTTGGTTTTCCACAGATGTGACATTGAATGAACCAATGTGCTTTATCACTATGGAGATCTTGGAGAATTGCCTGAGCATGAAGTTCATATGTATCCTACCTTGGAGGCATCTGTTGGACAGCAAAAGCTCTCAGATGTGAACTTTAAATGTGCTGCTTAACGCAGACTCTGTGTGAAGAAAGGCATTTAAATTCTTATGCGGGGGAAAGCACGACTTTTTGCTCAATTGTGCAAACTCTCCAGCTGTCCTAGTGAGAAGCAGAGAGCAGCCGTGATGGAGCTACAAGTCTGAAGGAGGCCCTGCTAGGCTTGTTCTTGGGTCCCCAGATAGACCTCAGATCTCTGAAGAATACTTGAGAGCCTTAAAGTTGGTCAGATGATGGATGAGTCAGACGATGAGTTTAAGGAGCTCTGCGCCACCTTTCTCCAAAGGGTGAAAAAGAATGGCACCAAGGAAGTGTCGGGGGAAAGGAAGACACAAAAGGCCTCAAACAGCACTGAGACAAGTAAACCGAAAAGGACCAAACCAACTGCTACCAAGAGCAAAACCCTTCAAGGCCCCAGGGAGAAGAAAACTCGGTCTGGCAGCCAGGCCCCGAGGACTAGAAGGCAAGGGGCACCCAAGTGGCAGGAGAGCAAAGCAGCTCCCCCGGAGAATGGAGGGGGAGGTGTGCCTGCCTCTGCTGTGCTCCAGGAGAATGTGCAGAACACCCAGACAGGTAACTGGGCCAGAGCCACGGGCCGTACGTTTCCAGAGAGGAAACCAGAGATGACGGCACTGTTTTACACCAGGAGTCAGAAAACTTCCTGCAAAGGGCCGGATAGTAAATTACTTTGGCTCTGCAGCCATGGTCTCTGTTGCAACTTCTCAACTCCCTAGACAATGTGTAAGCAAATGAATGGGCTGTGTTCCAACAAAACGTCATTAACGAAAACAGGCAGCCAGCCTGAGGACCATAGTTTGCTGACTCCTGTTTTAAACAGTGGTCAAATATAACCCCTTCGTGAACTTTCTACATGATTATATTTGTGGCCCTCTGCTCTTTCAGAGTTTCCTATTAATCTTTACATTATGTAGTTGACACAAGTTACATGAACAGGAAAATAATGCTGCTTCTCATTTTCTTGAATTTATTCCAGAGTGGGTAAGTTGCAATGGGGCCAGCCAGTTCGTTTAGGCGGCTCAGAAGGCAGTAGGAAGCTGCCAGATGGGTTTAAACCCCCAAGAGAATCTTCAGGTCCTTCCTTTCTCCTCCAACACCTTTGTTCTTTTTTTTTCCTTTGTCTGTTTGAAGCAGGTTTCTTACCCTGCTGTCCTTGGTGTACTGAACCATGGAGAAGGCATGCTACACATGCCTTCTTCAAGCAGAGCTGAGAACCAGCCTTGCATAAGATATTTGGGCTCCTGGGTGCTGTTTCTAAATATTTCTCACCTTTACTTCCTGATCTTAAGTGATATTTTTTACCTAGTGTGGTCAGCATGATCTGTCAATGGAGTGGTGGTAAACACTTAGCTGGCAGAGACCGTTGTAAGGCATCAGTGATGTTACCCAAACATTGGTCGTTGGTCCCTCATGCACCCTTCGGGAGTCTAGCGAAAGCCACGCATGACTCCCCCAGAAAACCGCACCCCCGTGCACACCTGTGAAACTGGCATAAAACTGCAGGGCTTCATGGATCCCCACCAGAGGCCATCTGTGGACGCCAGGTTACTGAACTTATGACCTAGGAAGATCAAAATGTTTGTCTTTAATACTTTTTTTTTTTTTAATGTTTATTTATTTTTGAGACAGAGAGAGACAGAGCATGAACAGGGGAGCGGCAGAGAGAGAGGGAGACACAGAATCTGAAACAGGCTCCAGGCTCTGAGCTGTCAGCACAGAGCCCGACGCGGGGCTCGAACTCACGGACCGTGAGATCATGACCTGAGCCGAAGTCGGACGCTTAACCGACCAAGCCACCCAGGCACCCCTAATATTTCTTTAATAACAGCTTTAGAGAAAGAATTCACATTCTATAAAATGCACACTCTTCAAGCATACAGTCCAGTGGTTTTAGCATACTCACAGAGCTGTGTAGTCATTACAACTCCACAGTTTTTGAACATTTCCATCAGTCCAGAAATAAACCCTGTGCTCATTAGCAGTCACTCCCTGTTCCCCCTCCCATCAAAGATATTTATGACAGGTCTATTTATATTCCCCCCAACGGGAAGACACCAATAATCACTCCTATTCACACTTGAGGGTTAAACTCAACCAGTTGGTAGAGGCCCCTTGAGACTTGGGTCTAACCTGGGTCTGGTGGAAGGCTTTGTTTCTCCAGCTAGAACACATGCCTGTGAATGTTTTCCTCCTTGCCAGAGGACGCTCGGGACAGCGACTCCCAGCCCCCTCCTTCCCATCTGACTGCGATGGGGCCCAGTCCCTCCAAACCCCGGACGGCCGAGCTCGTCCTGCAGCGGATGCAGCAGTTCAAGAGAGCAGATCCTGAGCGCCTGCAGCATGCTTCCGAACGGTGCTCCCTGGAGTCTGCAGTTGAAGAAAACCTCCCGAAGGGCCCTCGAGAGGAGATGACGGCAGGGGACGGTATGATGGGAGTTTTACATCTTCCCCGCAGGGATAAGTTTTAACTGGGGGGGGGGGGGGGGGGTGGAGGGCAGAGCGGGAAGGAGCTGGCATTCCAGGAGTTTCTGGTGGGGGTGGGCTCTCTGCCCGGGATTGTACCTTGGCCATTCATTGTTGCTAGCCAGAGAATGAAGGGTCCCTTGGGTCATTTCTCACCCACCTTCTTTGACAAGATACCTCTCCCTCTTTTTATTTATTTTTATTTGTTATTTTTTAGAGAAAGAGAGTGTGAGTGGGGAGAGGGTCAGAGAGAGAGGGAGAGAGAATCTTAAACAGGCTATATGCTCAGCACAGAGCTTGATGCCGGGCTCGATCCCATGACCCTGGGATCATGACCTGAGCCAAAATCAAGAGTCAGATGCTCAACTGACTAAGCCACCCAGATGTCCCTATTTTGCCTTTTTATTACAAGATTTTTCCCACGCACAAAAGTAAATATATATTACAATGAACCTCCATACCCTCAACCTGTATTTAACAATTAACATTTTGCCATCTATTTGTATGTCTCTAAGCGTACATGTTTCTTCTATACCATTAGAAAGGAAGTTCCAGACATCATGATGTTTCACCCCTCGATCTCCTACGTGATCAAAGTGTTGCTGCCACACCTAATTCCATAATTCTGCCTGGTGTCCGCTTCATATTAAAATGTCCTCACTTGTCCCAGGGACAGTTTTATAGCTGGTTTCTTTTTTTTTCTGAATAAGGATCCGTCAGAACTAGATGTCTACAAACTGCATCTGTGACAGTTTAGTAGTGTCTTAAAGTCTAGACTCTAGAATAGCCCTCTTGTCTTTTTCACGATTTTTTCATTAGTGCAGGACAACTGTGTTTTAAAATTTCCCACTTTTCTAGATTTATTTGCTCACGGTGTCATTTAACCATTTCCTGTAAGCCCTGTGTTGCATCACACGTGAGTAGACTAGAGGTCTGAGTGGCTCAGGGTTAAAATAGCTTGGCAACAACATTACAGGTGGTGTGCCCCAGGAGGCAGTCCCATTCTTTATCCCGCAAACAACAGGAGCCCTCCTCCCTGGTGAAAAGACACATGAGGGAAAAAAATAGGAAGAGACTGCATAGATGGTCCTACAGCTAATAAATATGGAGTCTCTTGGTACCGACGTGCAGATTTCCCCTTGGGAGCACTGAGGATTCTCAGGCTACCTCTGAGGTCCACGCAGGTAGCGATGTGGCAGCTGCTGCGCCATCAGTCCCCGCAGCACCAACAGGGCGCACGGGAGTTGCTCAGCTAGAACACGAGCTCGGCACCCGCCCTCCGTGGGACTCGGTGTTTCCATCGATCTTCACAGCAAAGCCAGTCATGCTCAGTATTCAGGAGACAGAAACCATTTCTTTGTTTAAAAAAAAAAAAAATAGGGCACCAAAATGAAGGGTGATGTGTTTCTGGCTTTAGTGGAAAGAGCGATAGACTGTAGGAATATTCAAGGACTGAGGATTTGTGAAGTTCTCCGAGCACCTCCCTGTGAGTGCCAACGGTCTGCTCCAACAAATTCAGATGTGACAGAGGGCCGCGGCTGTGGCCCAGCCACCGAGGGCACCATCTCCAGACCCAGAACCAGTCAGTCCGTCCTTTGGTCTGATGCTGAGAAGGACACTCACCTTTGAAGACAGAAAGGCATTTATTTCACTTTGACCTGTTTTTTCTAGGATGGGAAACAAAAGGTCCTAGCAGTAGGAAAGGCTGCACTTTGAAGAGAAAACCTAGATTTATTGGAATAGGAGCCTTGCAAGCCTGGAACGCCCGAGGCAGACTTTTGCAGAAATGGGGAAGACAGAAGGCGCGTTCGTTCTCCAGGACGCTGCTGCTCAGACGGTGGCCCTGACCCGTCAGAAATGCAGAATCTCAGGCCTCCCCTAGACCTGCGGGATGCAGACCTGCGCTTTAACAGGCTTCCCAGGGTTCTTCTGCACGCTTGGGGGAGTTCCTGCTCCAGGGGCCCTGCTTACATCCACACTCAACGGACAGGGCGGGGCCGGGTCTGCTTTCTCCACACTCCACCCGCTGTGGGTGCTCCGTGAGGCCTGGCAGGCGGTGCAGGGGTATGCAGGTGAGCTCGTCCTCACGGCTCTTCATGCCTCTTCACAGGGTCGGGGCCCTGGCTCCCTGCCACAGAGAGTGACGCGGCGGTGGCCTTGGCCCTGCAGCAGGAGTTTGGGCAGGAACAAGCATCGTTACCTGATGAGAACCTGGAGGAGACAGGGTTGTTCTTCTGCCAGATCTGTCAAAAGAACCTCTCAGCCATGAACGTGACACGGAGGGAGCAGCATGTGAACCGGTAGGAATGGCCTGTCGCCTCTCAGTGGTCACCTCTCCCATGGGTGTGACAGGTCCAGCAGAATCTGTGGTGGGAATCCGGAGACACCTGACCGTGACCATAGCACCTCAGTGTTGGCATCAACCTGTCCTTGCTGTTTTTTTACATAGCTTTATCGAGATGCCTTTCCCGTATTATACAGTTGATCCTTTTAAAACGAACTGTTCAGTGGCTTTTATTTATTATGTCCACAGTTGTGCAACCATTACCACAATTTTAGAGGATTTTTACTCCTCCAAAAAGAAACCCTGTACCCCTTAGCACTCACTCTCCCTCCCCACCCCCACCAACGCCCACCCCAAGCCCCTGGCAGCCGCTCATGCGCTTTCTGTCTCTGTGGATTTGTCTGTTCTGGACGTAAGGGGAATCACACAAGATGGAGCCTTTTGTGTCTGGCTTCCTTCACTCAACATATTGTTTTTGTGGTTCATTCAGGTTGTAGCACGGATCAGAATTCTGTTCCTTTTTATGGTTGAAGAATGCCCCATTGTATGCATAGACCATGTCTCATCCATTCTTCCGCTGGCGGGTGAATGTGTTGTTTCTACCTTTTGAATATTGCGAATAGAGCTGCTGTGAGCGTGTGTTTCGGGTATTAGCTTGAATGTTTGCTTTCAGTTCTTCGGGGTATATACTTAGGAGCGGGATTGCCTCCGTGTAACCTGTCCTTGCCTTCTTCAGCCGGCTTTGCTAACAGATCCCTAAACGTAGGGGTTCGGAGGCTGAGCGAAGGCCGCGTGGGGGAGCTGGCTGTGGCCCGCAGCATGTCCGTGCTGACGTGGACGCAGGCCTGCTACAATCCACGTTACCAGGGAGAGCGTTCTGTGTTCACCGTCTTCCTCCAGGTGCTTGGATGAGGCTGAAAAGGCACTGGCACCCACCACACCACGGATCCCCGAATGCCCGATTTGCGGGAGGCCGTTTCTCACCCCGAAGAGCAGGATCAGTCACCTGAAACAGTGCGCGGTGAACATGGACGTGGGCCCCCAGCTCCTGCTCCAGGCCGTGCGGCTGCAGACGGTTCCGCCGGAGGGGGCCTGTGGCACACTGGCATCAAGGTGAGTCACATGAAAAGGAGGAACACCACAGAAACGCTTTTTTTCTTTTTAAAGCCTTTTGTAGTGTTAGAGAACAACGGAACCCTAGACCCCTCCCTAGATTCTGGAAATGAAACATTTGAGGAGGAAATCAGGCACAGTGCCCACTAGCATGGAGAGGAGACAGATGCTGCGTCCTCGAAGGCTTTGAGATGGTCCTCACGGGTGTGTCTACGCAAAGGACTGGCTGGACTGGTTTCCTGGAGGGCCTTTCTGAGCTTTTTCCATTCTCGGCATCCTGTGGTCGGTGCCCTCTGGGCCACTGAGGAATTCGGTAGCCCGCTGTCCCGTGTCTGTGTCCCGTGTGCTGTGGCACAGCTTCCACCTCCACGCGGTCCGATTCTCACACCATTAACGTTAAAGGACTCGGCATCGTTCAAAGAGTTGGCAAGACAGAAGCGCAGGCCTTTTTGTTAATGTGCATGAATTAAATGCATAAGTGTCACAATAAGAGGCCTGCACGTAGCTAGAAACAAGTCCTTGGTGTGCAAACCACAGGTAGGCGGGCAGCTCAGCTCCCCTGCACCTTGCCCCTGCCACGGTGGACGCCGGCATTACAGGGAACAATCTAGTGCCGGCCCTGGACTTCTGCAGGTTTGGGACTTCTTTCCTTTGACAGCTGTCAAGAGCAAAGGGAAGGCCAAGGGCATGGCTCTGTTTGTCCTGGCCGATGTCTTGCACACAGGTTATGGGCATCTGAGCTGGGCCAGTGGTGGGACTGGGGTTGGCAAAAGTCAGTTCTTAGCTGGTGAGCCTGTCTATATTGTAGCACATCAACAGCAGCATCTCAGAATTGGAAGCTTTAAGGATCTAGCATAGATATTATCTAAGCCATTGTTGTCTTTCAATAGGACTGGATGACAACTACTTACTCAGATGAAATATATCTGCTTTTTAAATACTTCCAAGAAGAGACACAAGATGTGTGTGGGTCCTTCTAGAAGGTTGTTAAAGTAGAAAACGACAGCCGATGGACACCCTCACTGAGGCTTTGAGACTCACCTGCCCTAAGGCCAAGCCTGGTGTCTGTGGAACTCTGGGTAGTGGATACTGGGATGGCCCCTTTCTCTCTGGGGGGCTGTGGTTATCATGTGGGGTTCCCAGGAAGTTGAACCAAATTAGGGCTTGTGTAGATCTTCCAAAGTGATATCTGAGATTCTTGAGCCATCCCTGGCCCAGGGGAGAGCATGAGCTTCTCTGGAAAGACGAGAGGTACCTTCCAGAGCAGCCCCACAGCTGGGTTTGCGCTCCCGGTCTCTCTCTCACCGTTGCCCTCCTATTTCTCACTCGGCCTGTTGGGATTCACCAGGCAGTCTGCGTTCTCCAGCCAGAAAGTCCTTTAAGTCAATCTCCTCCAAGCTGGCTGACCATGTTGGTGGTCTAAGCTGGGAGTCCTTTCCTTCAGACCTCGGACAGAGGCTCCGCCCACGGGCCCCTGCAGGAGGGGAAGGGATCCTTTCGTGGCCAGCGTGGCCAAGGGACTGCCTGAGGGGCATCTGAGGTATGGTTGGGCAGAAGTTGGTGGAATCCAGGAAGCTGACTCAGAGCCGTCGAATGTGGGCTCCATTGGCAGGGTCTGGCCACACGGAGCATGTGCGGGTACCATTTACAGCTTTGTACGTCTGCCAAGAACTCAGCTGGGTAGCATCACGTGGAAGGTCCCAGAGCCTCTGCTCTCCGGGCCGCAGCACACGTGGCCCAGAATCACTTGAGCTTACACAAGGCAACGGGATGAATACAGCGAATGCCCAGAGCAATTGACGCCTCTGTCTGATGAGTTCACATTTATCCCTTTTCTCTCCTGACCAGAGAGTAGAAGGGGTCCGGGCCTCTCTGGTCCAGCGGGGACCGCCTCAGAAGAGGAAGCGCTCACACTTCCGGCCTCACTAACCTGTTTGGCTGTCTTTTAAGCTTCAGCCATCACGCTGGAGGTCTGAAGCGGAGGGGAGCCACCAACCAGAAGGAGCTGCAGAGGAAGCGGAGGGTCACCAAGCCCGAGGCGCCGTCCGAGGACTTGCTGGTGGCCATGGCCTTGTCCCGGTCTGAGATGGAGCGGGAGGCTGTGCCAGCGGCGCTCAGCCTGGGAAATGCCTTTTCTGAGAGGATAAGACTGGGAGCAGGTAGGCGCACCCCTGCGGGGGGAGGCTCTCCACGCTGCTGGCCGGAGGTGACTGCGGCTGGGCCTCGTGACCCTTTGCTTCTGTTTACCTCCAGAAAAGAAGAGCCGCAAGAGGAAGGCGCCTATTTCCCCTCCCCCGTTGTTAGTCCAGGACCCGGAGACCACGGGGAGGCTGACGGCGGATCGGGTGGCCCAGCTCTTTGCCGAGGAGGTGGAGCTGTCCAGCACGCCGCCGCTTCCCACGAGCAGGATTCTAAAGGAAGAGCTGGGAAAGGCCGGTCGGTGTCTGCGGCCACCTGGAGGGAAGCAGAACTTTCTGTGGGAAGGCAGCGCCCTGACTGGAGCCTGGGCCCTGGAAGCCTTCTACACGGCAAGCCTGGTCCCTCCCATGGTGCCCCAGCGGCCTGCAAAGGTGCGCCCTCCCCTCTGGGCATACGGGGGGCTCCGGGGAGAGGCCAGCAGCTCCAGGAATGCGGCACTGGTCATCAACAGAAAGTCTGAAAAGGAAGGAAGGGTAGGAAGTTGAGAGGCGTTGACTGTAGCATGTTTCTGTGTGTAGGAACTGATGGCTCTCCTGGGAAGAACGGGCCAGTTTCCCACATGTACCCTGTCCCTGGAGAGTGTGACTGAAATGCAGTCCAGGACCCCACCCCCGGGGGGGCTGGTATAACCCACGTATGGTGGGGCCCAGGAACCAGCCTGATGCAGGTGTGCCTAGAGTCACTAAGCTTGAGGCCATTTAGATGACGTTAGGAGGACAGGGCCTTCAGGAACCTTCCGCAGACATAGATGCAGCAGGCATGGCCTTCACTGAGAGAAGTCCGTTGATAGATGGTGAGAGAGAAAAGCTTCACAGGGTTGCTCTGGGCTGTGGCTGGCACTCTCAGGGATCCTTTGCGTGGCGGCTTCTGCAGTAGCCATTTGGTCACTCGGCTTTCTGACTTCTTTCAGGCTCTTACACAGGAGCCCATGCTCCTCCCAGGGCTGCCTGACCAGCCAGAGCTGGGAGTGCAGATGCCACCTGCTGTCCCCAGTGCCCACCCTGCAGGCCACGGCCCCAGGAGCCCGGGCCCCTCCGCCAGCCAGAGGGAGCACCAGGCCCTGCAGGACCTTGTGGACCTGGCGGGAGAGGGGATGAATGCCAGCCCATGGCCCTGCAGTGGGGGACCAGCCAGCCCGGGAGGGGTTGCAGGTGAGACACCGGATGGGACACCGGGGCCAGACCCGCCCTCCCCACCTCCCCCCCGCCCCGGCCATGGCTGCAGCGTCACTGGCTAGTCCTTGTGACATGGTGACAGCCGCTCAGACCTGGGGGTCTCTGGCTTGTCCCCATAAGATGGCGAGAATGCGGTCTCTGTAAGTGCTTTCCTTTTTTCTCAGATGAATGTCGTGTTGGTGAGTCTGTCACAATTACCTTAAACTTTAACCCAGAACACAGCCCTTTTCCCAGAGCAAGAGACCTGCAGGCTGCTTGTGTCTCTGGGTGAGGGGGTAAAACCTATCAGTAGGTGGTTCACTTCAGTGAAGAAGCCCTCGGGTGACAAGTACCTGCAGGGTGCCTCTGGGGTCAGCCGGCTGACAGGTGATGCCTGGAGATTGACGTTGCCGGACGTGATGTTCTTTTAACCTGTGAATTCTTCTCTCAGGGATGGATTTGTCACCCACTGGCCTTCCACTGACTGGGTTTATCCCGCCACCCCAGGAAGAGCAGCTGGAGAGGGGCCGCCAAACTTCGGTAAGGACCGGGCTTCTCCCTGTGGGCCGGGCAGCCTGGCCCTGCTCCCAACCCTGTGGTCCTGGCCACTGAGTCAGCTCACTGTCTCCAGACCCTTCCACAAGTGCACTAGACCCTCATTGGCCTTTGAGCTAAGCCAGGCAAGAGACCACAGGAGTCTCCTGTCCCCTCTAGGGTTCTGCCATGAGGCTTCTGTCCCTATCGTCACTGCACTCTAGGGTACCACAGTAGCCAAGCCCCAGGAGCCTGCTCTGTCCTGAGAGCCCACAAGGATCACCGCTGCTCTGTGAGGGGCTTTGTTCCCTGAACTTTCATTCATTTGTTCAGCATCTACTGTGCCCCTCTGACATCAGGTTCCAGGCTGGCCTCCGGATAATGGTTCACGTTCCCTGTTGGTGACGCTGGGTTGGAAGTTGGGTTTTCCTTAGAGAGGATGTCATCCTGTTAGTATATTGGTATCAGCCAAACCCTTCACACCACGGTCTACCTGAAGACCGTGGCACGGGGTCGGAGAAGGGACTCGGAGCTCCCGTCAGCCCGGTACCTGAATGGCGAGGGCTCAGGATCCTTGCCTGTCACAGCGGGCCGCACACGGTGTTTATGAAGCACTTAGCCCAACGTGCACCCTGCTCGGCCGCGGCTAATGCCTCATCTGCAGCTCTCTTGCAGCCGTCATGCCTCCACTCGCTCGTCCCCCGCATTGTGGGCCAGGGGATTCCGGGTAATGGAGAACTTGAGCAAGGAGCTAGCGTGCTGTCCCATATTGTTGAGAGCCTCAGGGTGATAACAGGTGGAACCCGGCGTGCGAGCCTTGTGGACAGGAGCTCAAGGCACCCCTAAAGTTGGGGAACTTGCTGTTAGCCCGGTCTGCTCCCCCTCCTTCCAGCTCACCCTCAGTTTGCTGCTGGCTGACTTCAGAGCCATGGTCAATAACCCACAGCTGAGCGACATCCAGCTTCAGACAGACAGCGGGGAGGTGCTTTACGCCCACAAGTTCGTGCTTTACGCCCGCTGCCCCCTTCTCATGCAGTATGTGAGTACGTCCCCTCTCCCCCCTTCTCCCTTCCCCCCCTTCCTCTCCTGCCCCTCCCCTCCTCCCTCCCCCCCTCCCCTCCTTCCTTTCTCTCCTTCTCCACTCCTCCCCCTCCCCTCTTCCCAGCACCCCTCCGCCTCCTCCCCCCGCCCCCTCCTCCCTCCTCTCCCCCACCCCTCCCATTCTGGGTGCTCTCTTATGCTCCCTTCCACTCTGTCCAGGCTCTCCCTCTGTCTTCCCACCCCCTTCCTCCCCTCCGCACCCCCCCTCCCTGCCCACGCTCTCACCCGTCTCTCCGTCCTCTCAGTTACACTTCACGGAGGAGACCTTTTTGAGGTTAGGAAGCAGTATGAGGAAATGAACGGAGGATTGGGAAACATCAGATTTCTTGATTCACTGAATAAAAATCCACTTTTCCCCAGAATTTTTTCCTTTTCCTCTGTGTCTGTAATTATAAAGTCATCCTCGACCTAGCTGCTGACAGACGTTTCTGCACCGACCCGCACCGACACGCATTTGACTTCAACGTTGTGTCGCAGGATCCAGGAAGCTACTGTCGGCCTCTCCCAGAAGGTTCTAGTGCCTCCGATGTGTCTGTCGAGAGGGAAGCGACCGGGCGCTTAAACACCCATCATGGTCTGCTTTTATCAACGGCGAAGTCCTATGGCCTGACCGCAGAGCCTGCGGGGCAGACCGGCGCGACACTGGCTGACGCTGGCGCCGGGGAAAGGCTGTGTGGAGGAGGGGCCCCCTCTGTGTGGCCCCCGAGTCAGACTCGTGAGGTCGGTAAACCTCCTGTATTCCCCTTCGTTTTCAGGTGAACAGCGAAGGCTTCTTCGCCGTGGAGGACGGCGGCGTGAAGAGCCAGCGCGCGCTGCTGGGTGGCGTGAGCGCCGAGGCTGCCCGTGCGCTCCTGCACTATCTCTACACCGCGGACCCCGGCGTGCCTCCCCGGCTGGCGCCCGGCCTGAGCGCTCTGGCCCGCAGGTCCGATCGTTCTTCCCGTTTACCTCACGGCGTCTGACGCTCACTGCCAAGGAGTAGCAGGTTGACGGCTCGCAGGAGGGCCAGGGCTGCGCCCTCTCCGTGTTAACCCCAGGTCTATGCTCAGTGGTGTCCTCACCTGGGATGTACTGACCGGAAGTCTGGCCAGAGCGGGCGCTCGCGGGAGAGCCCAGCGCTGGTGGTGGACGGCCTCTGCCGAGTCACGTGGCTTGGAGCTCCCTGGGTGTGATGGGGGTGGTCCTCAGCTGCCCCAAAGCCCTGCTACTCCTTGGCCATTCCACCACGAAAGCCTAGGGGTGGCCGTCCTTTCCCAGGTCCCAGAAAACAGAAGCAGCTAGGATGCGTAGTTTAACTCCCGCGGGCTCGCACCTAGTCCACGCGGCAGCCGGGAGGGGCGGCGTGCAGCTCCACAAAACGAGGGGAACCGTGTCCATCCGAGGCCGTGTCAGCCCTCGGGTGCGTCCTTGGGAGAGGACCAGCCTGCCCCTGGGGTTCTGAGTGTGCCAGTCAGACCACAGAGTGTTCAGGGACACGGCAGGTGGTGCCCCCCTCGCCCCGGCTGACCTGTGACGGGTTCGCTGTCTTTGGTTTGCATCGGTCCAGAGCTCCGGGTGCCTCTCAGGGCAGCTCCAGCCGGGCCGCACCACCAGCTGCTGTCCTCCAGCTCGGCCCGATGCACCTTCCTGTTTGCGCAGCGGAGTCCAAGATCCCTTCCTTAAAGTCCCCGAGTTCCTTCTAGAGCTGACTGGTGTGTGTGGGGTGGGGGCTGCTGGGTGTGAGCATGGGCGCCGTCTGGAAGAGAGCAGGGAAGAGGCCAGGACTGAGTCAACGGCTGTCCTCCCCATGACCCTCACCTGCGCCGGGGCACCGGCTGCTGCCTCTGTGGGGTAGTGATGCGTGGCGTTTCCCGTTGCAGGTTCGGCGTTAGCGAGCTTGTTCTTCTGTGCGAACAAGAGCCCGATGTGATGGGTTCAGAGGACAGGCCACGGAAGGAGAAGGAAGACGAGGACTGTGAAAGCCGGGCGGAGAACTTCCAAGAACTCTTGAGGTCCATGTGGATAAAGGAAGAGGAAGAAGCAGAGGCTTCATTGAAATCCGAGGGCTGTGAAGAAGACAGAGAAAAAGTGGATGAGGCAGAAATGGAAGAGATTTATGAATTTGCAGCCACTCAGCGCAAGCTGCTCCGGGGGGAAAGCACTCCAGAGGTCAAGGAAGAAACGGACCGGTTCGGGGAGGATGGTCCCTTGTCTGCACAAATCTCATTAAGTGTTCAGGTTCACGAACAGCCGGAAAATGCAGAAGAGATGGAACTGTGTGGCCAGAGAAGAGATGAGGCCCCAGTCAAATGGAAGAGCGTGGGACCGTCCACGCCCCTGCGACTCAAGGGCCCTGGTGCAGATGTAGACACAGCAGGGTCCCCAGAGGAAGCACTGGGGCGTCCCGGCTCCTCTCGCCCTTCTCGGGGCGGCCGGACAGGGAGAAAGGAAGATGCGTTTTGGTGCTCGGCTGCTGCTGCCGCTGAACAGCCCTTTTCATCGACTCCCAGAAGATGCCCTGAACCGTCGCAGACGACAAGTGAGCTCCAGGAAGACAATGGCACTGCCGCGAGAAAGGGGGCGGAGAGTCCTTGTACCCCTGCCCACCGGCAGGCACCCCCGTTGCGCCCGTGCCTGTCGAAGCTCCTTCAAGGCAGGAGTCCTGGCCGGCCACGCCCTTGCCCTCGCCCTCATCACACCGGCCAGTCGCCCAGCGGAGCTTCTAGGGCGGCCTCCCAGGACTCACCATCCAAGCAGAGGAGGGGCAGGAGCCTCTGCAAGCTACTCAAAGATCCAGGCCTTCAGAAAGACAAAGAATGTGGTTCCTTGTTGGAATGCAGAAATAAAGGGGCTCTGGCCTCCCCAGAAAAATCTCCATCCATTGACCTCACCCAATCAAAACCTGGTCATTTGAGCTCCCGATCTCAGAATACTCCAGCCAGCAAGAACAGAGAAGATGAGATTATCCTTTTACTGGACTCAGATGAAGAGCTGGAGCTGGAACAAACCAAAACAAAGTCAGTTCTTAATGGTCCCCTGGAAGAAAGGAAAGTGCTAGAAGTTAGCACCAGGTCTTCTGAGCTGTTTTCCGTCATCGACGTTGATGCAGATCAGGATTCTTTCCAAAGCCCACCACGAAGAGAGGCGGAACTGCTGTGTGGGGAGGAGAGGCCGCCAGGGAGCCAGGGCTCAGGGGAGGGCAGAGGGACCCCTCAGCTGTTCTGTGACCCCGAGAGCGGCCCTGAGGAGGACAGCACCACAGACGCCTCATGGCTGGTGCCCGCCACCCCCCTGGCCAGCAGAAGCCGTGACTCTTCATCCCAGACCCAAATAACAGGCCTCAGGTCCAGGGCTTTAGTGGATCACATGGCCCAGTTCAAACCCTGGGCCTCCCTAGAAAACAGGGATAGACCCGAAGCTGCAAATACGTGTTCGATAGCCAGGCCCCAGATGTCGCCACCGCGCTTGGGCCCCATCGTTGCGGGAAGCCCCGACAGCAGGGGCCCATGCAGTCCCCACCCCGGGCACCCCCAGCACCTTGCTCTTCTGGCGGCCTGTCCCATCTCAGGGGGCCTCGCCGATTCCACGGGGCGGCTCCGGAAGCGCTCGCCCCTCGGGCCCAGCCTGCCGAATCAGGCCACCGCGAGTGAGGTGGTGGAGGTGGAGGACAGCGAAGACGAGCGGGAGGTGGCCAACAGCAGCCCCCTGCCGGACAACGACCCTCCGATCCCTCTTGACGACTGCCACTGGCACATGGAGCCCCTCTCTCCGATTCCGATCGACCGCTTGAATCTCGAGCTGACGGGGCCCCTGAGCACCAGTAGTCCCAGCGGTTACGGCCGCTCCCCGGCCCTCTCGGGCACCACCCCCATCCGAGGAAGCCTTGCCGGCCAAAGAAAGGCTCCAGAGAAGTCCCCTTGCGCCGGCTCGCCTGGGAGCAGCAGGCAGAGCTTTCTGAACTCCGCTCTGTGGGACCACTGGGATGAAAAAGAACAGACGTCTCCAGAGCTGCTTCCTGCGGCCCAGACGCCGAGTGCTGATGAAGCTCAGAAATCAGAAGGGTTAGAGACGCCAAGTGAGTAGCGGGGCGGGCTGGGGGGTGGGGGTAGTTGTCTCTTACACTGTTTTACACTAAGGGGCTGGAGGGGACGGTGAAGACAGCGCAGGGCCGTCTGAGCCCTCCCTTCCGCCTCCCGGCTCAGGGACAGCGGGCTTGCTTCCAGAGTACCCCTTAGCCAGTTCGTATCCTTGCCTGGGTCCGGTGGCTCCCCTGGGCTCGGGTGAAAATTGCTGTCTTTGGACCCTGCTCGGGACTGCTGAGCCAGCACTTCTGAAGGCCGACACGAACACCTCAGGTGCACCTCAGAATCGCCCAAGCGTGGTTCCTCCCGAGGTGAGACAGAGCTGCCGTGCCGAGCCCGCAGCTCCACTCCTGTGAGCACGCTCAGTGGAAGCGCAGTCAGGACCGCAACAGATCCTCGTACCCGAGTGCTCACGGCGGCCAAAGCGGGGAAATAACCCAGGCGTCCCTTAGCTGATGTGCAGGGGTAAAGGCAGTGCGGTCCCATCCACGCAGTGGGGTATTATCAGCCACAGAAAGGACAGAAGTACTGACCTGGGACGTCATGGATGAAGCTTGAACACACGATGCTCGGTGAGAGACCGGAGTCACGGGAGACCACGTGCTGTGTAATTCCATTTCCGTGACACGTCCAGAGGAGACACCTCTGTTAGGACAGGAGCAGACGAGCAGTTGCCGGGAGCGGGGGCGCAGAGAGAATGGGCAGCGTGCTGGGTACGGAATTGCCTTTTCGGGGTGACAAAGATGCTTTGGAGCTAGATAGAGGTGGGGGTGGCGCCGCACTGGGAATGTCCAAAGTGCCTCTGGATCGTTCACTTTAAAATTACATGTGAATTTGCATCTCATTGAAAAAAACAAGAGGTGGGCAAGCGGGGGAGGTCCTTCCTCATCCACCAGCCCCCAGCCCCGTGGGGGGATGCCGTTTCCCAGCTCATTTCAGTCAGAGTCCCCCGTGCCAGTCCCTGAGGTGTTGCCGCCCACCCTGTCCCCTGCCGGGCGGATCCTGGGAGAGCCGGGAAGGGCAGGGTCGCACCAAGCGGTGGCTGGTAGCATGGAAGCAGCCTGCGGACAGAGCGTCTGTGTGCGACCCGGTGTTTCATTTCCTCCTAAAACCCGAGACCATCTGGGCCTTGACCAGCACTCCCAGCATTGAATGGACTTGAGAAGTGCCTGGAGAACATCTTAACACATACACGGCCAGGCCCCACCCCACAGGTCTGGGGCTCGGCCAAGAATTTGCATCTCTAACCAGCCAGTTCCCAGGTGGTGCCGTGAGAACCACTGCAGGAGACATCAGAAGACCGGGGCGGGGGGACCTCAGTCTGAACTTGAGGTGGGCTTCCACGAAGTGACAGGCTTTCTCAAATCATACAAAGACTTTTGTGCTTTTTTTCAGGAGACGGCCTGTTTTCATTGGAGTCTCAAAGGACTCCAAGCTCATAAAAAGGATAAGAACCAAATATATTCCTAAGTTGTCCCGTTTGTCTTTAAAATACTGATTTCTCTTCTAAAATAACAGCTTTATTGAGCTGTTATTTACACCCCGTAAAGTTTACCCTTTACGATGTACAATCCAGTGGTTTTTAGGACATTAACAATGTTCTGCAACTGTGAGGGGCTGGGTAAAACGGGAGGGAGAGTGGGAGGTGCAGGCCTTATTCCCAGGACAAATGAGTAAGTCCTGGGAATAAAACAGCACAGGGAACAGTCAGTGGTCTAACAGCGCACGGTGATAGACAGTAGCTACGAAACAAAAATGAAACCATACCCCTCGGTGGTTTCAGTACATTAACAGTGTTCCGCAAGCATCACCACGAATCCCAGAACATTTTCGTCATCCCGTCAGCAGCCACTCCCGCTGCCCCTTCACCCCACCCCCTGGCAGCCATGAATCTGCCTTCCTCCCTGTTCCCGCAGCATCGGCATCGCACAAGGGCTGTGGCCCTCATCACGTGCCGTGCGATGCTTTCCGAAAAGACACGATTCTAGACTCAAACGATGAAGGGGTGAACATACTGCTCTCATGCACAACGGTGGCTAGGCTTCCTTCGAAGGCAGGATTTCTATCGGTGATCCTACTGAGCTCAAAAGAGGTAAATCCAGGTCCCTTGTGCTGATACGTGTTTCTTTTGTTCTACCTAGAAGGTGCTCATTGGAAGAACTTGCCCCCGAAAGTGCCCATAACCCCAATGCCAAGGTATTCCATCATGGAGACCCCGGTACTGAAGAAAGAACTGGATAGGTTGGTGTTGTTCTTGAAAACTTGCTCCTGAGTGGTCCGCTCCCTCCTGTGAGCGTCCAGGCTTTAGTGAGGCCGGAGATGAAGGTCCTGCTGTGGGGCTCTGGTAGCAGGAGCCGCTGGGGGTGGGAGAGTGTGTGACGTCTGGCTCTCCGCACACTGTTCCCGGAGAAGCTAAGAGAGGAGACTCCGTCAGGTGACCCATCGGGTGACAGGTCTCCATGAGCCATGTGGATGGAAATGGGACACTCGCCTTAACAGTCTGAATAAGGAGATCTGATTTTTTAAAAGAACATCAAAACTATCACATCCCCATCAATGCTGCTCCTCACCTTGGGCACAGAAGGTGTTCCCACTACCACCATCGCTCAGAACCTGGGAGTGGTCCTTCTGGAATATTCTTCAATGTAAGCTCAGTTGGCCTGCAGAGTAGACATCTCTGAATGCTCACAAAAGTCAGGCATTTAAGATTTCAGTTACACGAAGCCATTAATTTAATTTGTTGATAACTGTTTGCTCTTTGCTGAAGTTCACCTGTTTCCCCATTCAGGTTTGGCGTCCGCCCTCTACCCAAACGCCAGATGGTCCTGAAACTGAAGGAGATATTCCAGTACACTCACCAGACTCTGGAGTCAGACTCCGAGAACGAGAGCCAGTCCTCACGGGTGCTCCTGGAGGCGCCTCACAGCCAGACCCAAGCCAGCAAGACGTCCAAGGGCTCCTCCCATCAAGAGAATCCTCCTGGTGGAAGCCTCCCTCCAACGAGCAGGGAGGAGCCTCCAGGCCCTGATGGTGACGCCCAGCTCCCAGCCTCCCAGGAATCAGTGGCCTCCTCCGTGGACAGCAGTGACGGCTCCTTTAACTCACAAAGGTAACGGGACCGAAGGACAGGGCGAGTGGCTTCATAAGTCCTCCACAGCCAGTGGGTCCGTGAGTTGGCGGAAGCAAGGCCTAATGCCGATGTTGAGAAAGCCCAGCTGCCTTCTGCATTTGAACTGTAGGAAACCCAGCTGGGGTTACGGGCAGTCCCCTGTGAGCCTCCTGAGCAGACCTCTGGGGCTCCCGTATCCTTGCCCTCAGGATACTCTCGTGAGGGGGCGGGGCTGGCCTTCCCGGTAGCACCTGTTGCTGCCGGCGGTAGATTCTGGCAGAGGGTAGGATCCTGCCCCCGCCGCAGCAAGAATGACAGGATTGCAGCGGCCTGGAGCTTCCTGCCACCCTGGGAGGTCATCCGTGCCACGTGTTGGGCTCTGCAGGGGACACAGGAACGCTCTTTCCCTCAAAGAGACTCCTGGTCTCGGGGTGCTGGAGAGGAGGGTCACAAAACGTTTTTTGTCTGGTTCTTTGCAGTTCTTCCTGTGAGTTTGGAGTGGCCTTTGAGTCTGTGGGGGATGAAGAGGGTCAAGAGGAGATAAGTGCATCACAGACGGCCGTCCAGGCGGCAGCCACGGAGGAGGCGGTGAGGCGCTACATCCGCTCCCGGCCGGCCCTCTACCGCAAGGTCCTGCTCTATCAGCCCTTTGAGTTGGCCGAGCTGCAGGCCGAGCTGAAGCAGCATGGCATCCGCATGGCCCTGGGGAAGCTGCTGGATTTCCTGGATGCCCACTGTATCACCTTCACCACCTCTGCGGCCCGGAAGGAGAAGCTCCAGAGGAAGAGGCGGCAGCCCGTGGGCAAGAAGAAGCGGGACAGGGCCGCGGGCCGGTCCGCCCCTCCCCACCCGCGGCCGTCCGCAGCCTGTGAGCGTCTGCAGCCCCCCTCGGCGAGCCAGGCCTCCACGGGCGTTTCGGGGCCTGGGGACCACATCAACCCCCCGTGAAAGTGACGATGGCACCGAGTTGGGTCGGCTTTTCCCAACTCCGTTTCCACGGGCCTCAGGGCCCCAGTCCCTTCCTCTTGTCAGTGCCCATGGTTTGTCTCCCTTTGTCTCCCTGTGACCCCGCCGTGGGTGGCCGCCAGCTAGCCAGGACGAGGTCTTCTGGGTACAGGGTGTCCTCGTCCTGAGGTGGACATCCAGGGCCAGCTTGCCCTTGCCCTGCCTTCCTTCTTGACACTTGGCCATAATCCCAGCCTCCACCAGCAGACCAGGTGCCCACAAGCCTGTCACTGCCACATGTTAGGTGCTCTGCTGGCCCACCCATCCCGCCTAGATACCTGTCATCGTCACCAGCAGTCTCCAAACTGGGCAGTGCGGGCGGGCTCGGCTTTGCCGGGTATGTGGGGGAAGCTATCTCCAGCCTCAGGAGCGGTGTGGAGTATGGGCGAGGGCCAGAAAAGAGGAAAGGTCTGGGTCTCTACATCCGTGTGAATGCCTTGTCTGTTTTAAATACGGTGCAGTCCATTTTATATGATGTGCAATAAAAACAAAAAGGCTGTATAAAAAGTTTCCAGATACTACACTCTAGAAGGATGAGGGAAGCTGGCTGGCAGCTGCCCCTACACCCACGTCTGCAGGTCTCTGTGACGGTCCTTCATTGCGAGGGGTGACCCAGGCCTGCTGGCTCATTGCTCTTTGGTTCTTAGGTAAGAGGTGTGTGCATTCGTTCATCCGTGACTGTGAGTCCGTAGACCCACACCAAGCCCCTACCGAGCAATGAGCTCCAGCCCTCGATGCTCAAAGTGAGGCCCGGGGCCCAGCAGTGTCACCCCGGGGTGGGGGGGGTTGTTACAGATGCAGGCTTGGGCCTATCCAGACCCACCGAGTCAGAATCTGCGTTTTACTACGATGAGTTTGCAAAGCCCGCCCTGGCCTCTGCGCTGGGCCCTGTGGAGAGAGGTCAGAAACAAGCCGTCAGTCGTCAGACCAGGTCTAGTCATCAGCCAGACCCTGGCCTGTCCTGAGCTCGGTCAGTGCTCAGGTGGCCCCAAGCGATAGCCTCCTGGAAGAGGGGCATTGTGAGCTGGGCCTCAGGTGCATGCAGCATTCAGGGAGGTCAGAGGGGCTTCCTGAACACGTACTGTGTGTCCTGGTTTGTGCCCTGGGGAAGAGGGCCGGGCAGGGGTTAGAGGGCAGAGCAGGCTGCCAGGGCTCAGATCACGGCTGACGGCAGTTGAGACTGGAGACGAGTCCGGCCTGGTTTCGAAGGTACCATGTGTTTCTTACACCAAAGGCTTGCTCTCCTGCCCTAGTAGGGACTGTGTGAGGGAGGGGAGGTGGAGTTTGGGAAGCGGGGGGCGACTCAGAGCCCTCACCCGGCTTCACCGGCTCCTGCTGGAGACCCTGGACTGGGATGAGCAGCTTCGGATGCGCTGCCCCGGGACAGGCCTGGGAGCCCTCAGTCCTCAGAACGCAGCCCAGGACGTCACCAGCTGCAGGAGGGGTTGAAACGGAAAAAGGCTTGGGCCAGGAGAGGGATGGGGGGAAGGGAGCGCCGGTGGTAGGAGGCCCTGGCCAGGTCAGGTCTTCACCGCGGGCCCCGGGGGGCCCCAGGGGTCGGCAGTGGGCCCAGCAAGGGCTCGAGCCCCGAGCCTGAGCCCGTGCACTCTCGTGGCAGCGAGGGACCAGCCACAAGCAGAGGACTGGCAGCCTCCGGGAGGAGAGCCCTGAGCTTTCCGGACGGGTCACACCTGGCTGGGGAACGGGACAATCAGGCCCGGCTAACTGGTTGAGAAGGAAAACGGTGTGGAGGAGCTGCCTTATCCCAGCACCCGTGGCGGGGCTGGCAGAGCAGGGCCGGCAGTGGGCCTCCTGCTGCACAGCAGGCAGATGTTCCAGAAGCTCTGCCCTGCCTCGTGACGGACAGTTAGCACAGGTGAGAGCGCGCCGAGCCCCGGAGCAGTGGAAAACCAGGCGACACCCCCACTTTGTTTGTGCTGTGTCGAGACCTCCCAGGCCTGTCCCGTGTCCTGTGGCGGGCCTGGCCTGGGCATGGTCACTGCAGGCAATCAAAGGGGAGCCACGAGGCCCCCAGGGGCCTGTACAACACCCCACCCCCACCCCACCCCCGCCAGAGGCCCCTGCTCCCGCCGGCAGGAAGCCTCGGGCTGTCTGAGGTGGGAAGGACCGAGGCCGCTGCCCGTCTGGCTTTCCCAGTTCCGGGTGGACAGCAAGCGCCAGAGTGAGACCCCGCCGCAAACATACAAACGCCCGGGAGAGTCGAGAGGAAGGCCGCCTGCGTGTCACGGGCGGTCCGTTGGAGGTGGGGGAGAGTCCCGGGGGGACAGTGCCCCGAGACCCCCAGGGAGGAGGGTATTTCCTCCTGTGCTCGGGAACCACCTTCCCTGAGCTGTGGAGGGGGGAGCAGAGCAGGCCTCTTGGTGTCTTTCACATGACGGATACCCACCAAGCCCCTGTGGCTTCCAGCATCCTGTGGGCGGCCTGGTTTCAGACGCCTCCACTGCACCTTGTGGCCGGCCTACAGCCTCCGGTCTGCGCTCTGCGGGCCTGGAGCCTCAGCAGGCTTCTCGAGGGAAAACCTGTGCGTCTCCCCCAGCGCCTGGCAAGTTGCCGGGGGCCCCGAAGGCACTGGCGCAGGGGAGGGCGGGAGGGGCACAGAAAGATGTCACCGCACGGAGCACTTCTGTCCTGCCACCTCAGTCCCCTCTCTTCCCCTCCCCACCCCCACACAGCTCTCGAGAACAGGCTGCTGTGAGCACACATCCCCTCCCGCCTCCCCTCACCCTCAAGTCGCGCCATCTAAACCCGCCGCCCTCCTGCTCTACAACCACTCATGGCTCCTGGTTGGCGTGCTTAGGAAACCTGAGGCGCAGGTCACTCGGCTCCCACCTGGCCACCTGCTTCTCTCCACGGCCCCACAGTGACCTGCTCCCTGACACTGGAGGCTGTCCTGCACTTGTCCCCTGCCGTAGCGTTTCTCCTGTTGTTCACTCTGGGCACGTCCTGCCCCCTCGTCCCTTCTTGGTCACTGCAGCCCACCTGCAGGCGCCCCGGTGAACTGCCACACTCTGCTGTCTCAGGGCGCGGCTCACCTCCTTTGGGACCACATCACGGGGTACAGCTGGGTTGCAGAGGCCTGCTGGGCGTTAGAAGGAAGCAAGGGGGGCCAAACAGGCCAACGAGGGCCACAGCCGGATCAGAGCGTGCCAGCCCGAGCGAGAGGACTCCGTTCCAGACGGAGAAGCCAGCTCCCTGCTGTGTGGCCTTGGGCAAGTCACCGAATGTCCCCACAGCTAGCCCGGTTTCCCTCCCACCCCGCAAAAAGCAGAGGCCCGCTCGTGGTGAGTCCCTTCCCTGTGGCCTTGGCTGGACATCTCTCCTGAACAGCAGACAGACCTGCAGGTCCCGGCGGGACCCCTGCCTCTCTGAATTACAGGGTGGTGACAAAGCCGAGCCGGGGCAGCCGCGGCTCATTGATTTGTCTGAGAAGCTGTTGGCTTTTGAAATGAGACAGGAAGGAGGGTTGAGGCGGAGCCCTGCACAGGAAGAGGTGAGGAGCCCAGCTGCCGTGACAGCCGGTGGGCTTGGGGGACTGCGGGAGCCGACGGGCCGGAGCCCCCCTGCCCTGTGCAGCCAGTGCCTCCCCATCCCTTCCGACAGGGCTTTGCTCCCGCCCCGCACAGATCCCGAGGGCTCGGGGCCCAGCTGACCGGCCACAGAGAACCTCAGGACATCCTCGCCACCACGCAGCTGCCTCTGTCCCCTGGAGCAGGGCTGAGCCCGGGAGCACCAGGATGGAGAACCCTCGGCCCCTCAGGCTCGGCATCCCTAGGGAAATGAGGTCTGGGAGGTAAGTCGAGTCCAGGCTGCCTCAGTGCAGGATGGGGGAGGAGGAAGAGACCGCCGGCAGGAAGGACCGTGACTTTTAAGGCCTGAGTTGCTCTAGGGAGCGGTGGCTGGGTGGCACCGGGAAGGTGTCCCCGTGGGGGCCGGGAGCTGCTGAGCAGGACTAGTTCACCGTACGGAATAAAGAAACATGTGCCCAAGGGCAGCCCACGATGGGCCAAGGGGACAAAGCCCAGCTCCCCAGGTACCAGTGATGGGCTGGGAGGAGCAGGAAGTAACCAGAAACCGCTGCAGGCAGGCAGAGTGAGGTTGAGCAGCCAAGGGGTTAAACTTGGCATCGGCAGACCCGGGCTCCATCCCTGGCCTCACCTTCCACCTGTAGGATAGCAGTGACAATACCAGACCTGCCCCGGGGTCCTGAGGGCCCAGGGAGACGACGCAAGCAGGCTGGGCTCTGGCATTCAGTGCCTGCCCCACAGACACCACCCTCTTGTTGGGTGAGCAGCCCCCAGGGGTCTCTTCTAGCCACACCTTTGGGTGGACGCGAGGCTCATCATTCTGAGAGGGCCGGTAACCAGAGAGGCCTTCTCAGAAGAGGTGTCACCGAGCTGTGCCTGCGGTGGCTGCTGGCCATGGGGTCCTCCCCACGGTCGGGCTCCTGGGTTCCTGGGGCGCCTCTGGGTCTCTTCCACGGGGACACACGCTTTCCCCAGGCCGGGGCCTCACTGTGGCCATCACAGGCCACCCTGTGGCTGGCTCCCGAGTAGGGATGTAGGCCGGCAGCACCTCCTCTGTCCCACGGGCAGTGCAGTATGAGAAGGGCTGTGTCCTGCGGCAAAGCCACCGCTTCCTCCCACCTCTAGGAAAGGCTGCTTGGTCTCGAGAGGTCCACGGCCACGGTGCTGAGCCACCTCAAGGGGCTGAGAACTGAACTCTTGGGCCCTGAGAGGCGGGGCGGGGGCAGGGAGTCTCTGGAGACAGGAGCATCCGAGAGGCTGTGGCCTGAGGTGAGGGCGGCCCAGGCAGGTCGGCGCTGCAGGGTCCGAACGTACAGTCCCCAAGGGCGGGCGGGCAGAGAGAGGCTGGCTGTCTTGCAGGCCCCTGGGAGGGCAGCACGGGACAAGACGGGACTTGCCGGCAGAGCAAATGAGTAGATCGGGACCTGTGTCTTCTCTGGGATGAGACGTGAGCTCCGCTGTCCGTCCTGAGGGACGGGGACTGAGCGACACCAACGCCAGTGAGCACAGGTCCTCGGCTGCGTCGCACCCCACGGGTGAGGCTCTGGAGGATGTGGGGGTGTGGGGAAGCCCGCTCCAGGGGGTGGCCGTGGTCTGCAGCTGTCTGGCTGGCTGGCCCTGCCCACCACAGCTCAGAACGACTCTGGCCTTCAGATGGCCCAGGGCAGCCCAGACCACCCGCCCGTCTTCCCCTCTTTAAGCTGGTCGCAGGGCCTCCTTCCGCTCTCACTGAAGGCTGTCCGCACTGGACACGGCCTGACCGTCCTGGCGGCGTGTGTGGCACTCGGGCCGTGGCAAGCTCCACCCTGCAGGGGCGGATTCTGGGCTGCACACAGGGCCTGTGCGCACACGCGGCCGGGTCGCTGTCCCGTGGGGGGAGCGCCCTCACTGGCCTCTGAGGTTGGCCCTGGGTTTTAAAGTATAAGCACATCCCACGTAATACTTGGGATATACTTACACTGAAAGAACGGCTGTTTATGCGAAATTCAGATTCTAGTAGGTGTCCTGTATCTTAATTTGCTAACCCCGGGAACCCTAGCCCTACGGCCAGCAGGGCAAGAAAGAGGAGTGTCTGACCCGGAGGAAGTGTTGGCTCCCAACGCCGAGAGGCACACGGGACTGGAGGTGGGGGCAGGGGGAGCTCCCCCCTGCCACCTTCCCAGACACTACTCTGCCCTGCCTCTTCTCCCCTGCTGTTGTCCCTCCGCTGCCACTTGCCCGGCCTTTCTGGCCTAGCGGTTCCCAATGCCGGCTGCTCCTTACAATCACCAGGGGAGCTCCATAACACACACGCGCTGACTGGGCGCACGGGTGGCTGAGTCGGTTAAGCGGCCGACTCTCGGTTTCGGCTCAGGTCATGATTTCGAGGTTTCTAAGTTTGAGCCCCACGTCAAGCTTCGCGCTGACAGTGAAGCCTGCTTGGGATCCTCTCTCTCTGCCCCTACCCCATTCACATTCGCTCTCACCCTAAATAAATAAACTTAAAAATTTTTATTAAAAAAATACATACGTGTCGAGGCCCTACCTCACACCAAATAAACCTCTAGGCGGTTGAGCTAAGCAGTGGCTTTTTAAAAATAGTTCTTCCTAGAACGACCATAAGATTCAGCAATTCCACTGCTGAGTATATAAACCCAAAGGAATCGAAAGCAGGGACTTGAACAGGTATTTGTACACCTGGTATTTGAACAGGTATTTGTTCGCAGCAGCATTTATTCACAAGAGGAAAAAGGCAGAGACAACCCAAGTGTCCATCGATGGACGAATGAATAAACAAAATGTGATCTAACGATAAAGACGGAACATGACTTAGAGTGAAATTTTTAGACGCGTTACAACAAGGATGAACCTGGAAAGCAGACACAAAAGGACAAATACTGCATGAGGTCCCTAGAGGAGTCAGATCCGTAGTGACAGAAAGGAGAAGGCTGGGTTCCAGGGGCTGGGAGGAGGGGCAAGGGGAGTTAGTGCTTAATAGGGGCAGGCTTCCCATCGCGGGGATGAAACATTCCAGAGGTAGATGGCGGTGACGGTTTCACAGCATTGTCAATGTACTTAATGCGACCGAGTCGTACGCTTTAAAAACGGTTACAACGGTAAATTTCATGCTGTGTATATTTTACCACACCCACACCCACACACACATAGTGCTCTAGACACTGTCCTGCCAGAGCCGAGGAGCCCTGGGCCCGGCCCTTCTTCCACATGGACCCCTCATTCCCCTAGCCACCACCTCACCCCCAGTAGCAGCAGGGGCAGGGTGTCACCTGTGGGTGTACCTGGACAACCAATGACGGGAAGCCATGTCTGCCGCCGGGCCACGCCCTGACATCACCCAGGCCAACAGCAGGACACAGGGCCTGCTGTCCTGGCCTCACGTG
The DNA here is from genome assembly GCF_018350195.1 of Panthera tigris. Lineage (NCBI taxonomy): Eukaryota > Metazoa > Chordata > Mammalia > Carnivora > Felidae > Panthera > Panthera tigris. The sequence goes on from NC_056675.1 coordinate 38,408,137, forward strand.
CTAAGAGGCTGCACTAACACTGCTCGGCCTTGGTTTACGCACATGGGGAGATCTGGATGGCTGCGGAGGTCCAGCTTACAGAGAGCAAAGTGAGCCCAGCGGGTTTTTACATCTGTAGGCGCCTGTGTATCTGCACCCAGCGGTGATCATATCGATCGCCCAGATCAACGTATACAAGGAGGTGACTACTGCTATTTTGACTTCTCTCATGTCAGATAGGTTGGGCCTGACATTAAACTCCCCATAAGCAGATTCACAGAGTATGTTCTCTCCGGGGTGACATTTTGTTCACTGTGTGTCTGCAAGAGTCAGCCACTTGAGTTTGTCAGCAGTCCCTTCGCTGTCATTACTACCCGGGACCTGATTGTTTCAACTTTACAAAAAATACATACATACACACACACACACACACACACACACACATATCCCGTTCTATTGTTGATGGATATTGGCAGTTTCTCCTTTTTTTTTTTTTGGACACTATGAATAAAGCTGCTAGAACATTCCAATACTGTGTCTTGATGGATATAAACACTTGTTTCTGTTAGATATACATAGCCAGGCAGAGAATTGCTGTGTCACAAAAACATGCCTATTTGGCCTTATCACTACCAAACACTTCTCTGAAGTGATTTCACTTTGCATTTCTTAGAATTTTTTTTTTAATTTTTTTAACGTTTATTTATTTTTGAGACAGAGAGAGACACAGCATGAATGGGGGAGGGGCAGAGAGAGGGAGACACAGAATCGGAGGCAAGCTCCAGGCTCTGAGCCATCAGCCCAGAGCCCGACGCGGGGCTCGAACTCACGAACCACGAGATCGTGACCTGAGCTGAAGTTGGACGCTTAACCGACTGAGCCACCCAGGCGCCCCTCACTTTGCATTTCTTTGATGACTAAGGATATTATCTTTTGTGACGGATCTTCAATTTTTTGGCTCACTTTTAACTGAGCTGTTTCTTAATGTTTATTTTTTTTTATTTATGAGAGAGAAACAGAGCGTGAGCAGGGGCGAGACAGAGAGAGAGAGGAGGACACAGAATACGAAGCAGGCTCCAGGCTCTGAGCTGTCGGCGCAGAGTCTGACGTGGGGCTCAAACTCACGAAAGGTGAGATCATGACCTGAGCCGAAGTCGGACGCTCAACTGACTGAGCCACCCTGGCGCCCCTGTTTCTTACCGGATTTTTAAATGTACTGGAGACATCTCCTAGTCAGTAGTTTGCTGTCTCACCCTTTTAAAACTGGCTTCTGTCGAACAGATATCCCTAATTTTAATGAATCCAAACATGGCACTCATTTCTTTCACGGTTAGTGCTTTTTTTGTGCTCCACTTAAGTCTTTACCTAGCTCAGGTTCCTGAAAGTATTCTGTAACTGTTCCTAAACACTTGGTGGGGCTAGCATTCACATTTAGATCTATGATCCAGCTTGAATTAATCTTTGTGTGTGGTGGGAGGACGGGGGTCAAGGTCCATTTTCTGGTAGGAATATCCCATTGGAGCAACACAATGTAATTCAAAGACCATCTTTTCTCCCCTGACTTGCAGTGGAGCCCCTGTTGTAAATGTGGTGACCACACATGACGTGTGGGTCTGTTTCGGGACCCTCTGTCATATTGCACTGGGCTATCTGCCGGCCCTGTGCCAAAACCTACAGCTCTATACTAAGCCTTGATGTTGGGTAGTAGAAGTCGTCTAGCTTTGTTCTTCTTTCTCAAAATAATTTTGGCTAGTCTAGGGTCTTTTGCTTTACATATATGTTTTAGAATCAGCTTGCCAGTTTCTACCCACCCTTCCTCACCAAAAAAGCTTGCTGGAATTTTGATTAGGATGTCGTTCAATTTATCGATCAATTTGGGAAGAAATGATATTTTAATAATAGTAAGTCTTCCAATCCATGAACATGGTAAATCCCTCTTTTAGGTCTTCTTTCATTTCTCTTAGTATTGTTTTTAGTTTTCTGTGTAGAGGTCTTGCAAATTTTTTGCTGAATTTATTCCTATTTTTTTTTTTTAATGCTTATTTATTTCTGAGATAGAGACAGAGCATGAGCAGGGGAGGGGCAGAGAGAGAGGGAGACACAGAATCCGAAGCAGCTCCAGGCTCTGAGCTGTCAGCACAGAGCCCAACACAGGGCTCGAACTGATGGACCGTGGGATCATGACCTGAGCTGAAGTCAGACGTCCAACTGAATGAGCTACCCAGGCGCCCCTAGATATTTGCTTTTTAAATATTTCAAACTTTTACTTTCAATTTCATTGTTGCTGATAAGCAGAAATAGATATGACTTTTTTAAACCGACCTTGTGTTCAGAAACCTTGCCAAGTTCATGTATTAGTTCTAATCAATTGTAGACTGTTTTGGATTTTCAATGTATATAACCTTGTCAACTGTGAACAGTGAAAGTTTTTTTTTTTCCTTTTCCAATCCTGAAATCTTTTATTCTTTCATTTTCCCTATTGCACTAGCACCTAATTGAAAAACCACCAGGGGGGGCCCTGGGGTGGCTGAGTCGGTTGAGCGTCCGACTTCAGCTCAGGTCATGATCTCGTGGTTTGTGAGTCCGAGCCCCGCGTCGGGCTCTGTGCTGACAGCTCGGAGCCTGGAGCCTGCTTCGGATTCTGTGTCTCCCTCTCTCTCTCTGCCCTACCCCTGCTCATACTCTGTCTCTCTCTCTCTCTCAAAAATGAATAAACTTCAAAAAAATTTTAAAGAAGAACAACCAGGGCACCTAGGTAGCTCAGTTAGTTGAGCCTCCGACTCTTAATTTTGGCTCAGGTCGTGACCCCAGGGTTGTGAGATCCAGCCTCCTGCTGGGCTCCATGCTGAGCATGGAGCCTGCTTAAGATTCTGTCTTGACTTCCCTCTGCCCCTCTTTCTCCGTCCCTCTCCCCCACTGATCTCTAAATTAAAAAAAAATTTTTTTTAATTTAATGTTATTTTTTTTACATTACCAAACTCCTTCATATGCAAGTAATATAAATATGTGTTCCTAAGCTCTATATTATGTTCTGATGACTTCTGTATCTATTCTTGTGCTAGCCCACCCTGTTTTACACAGCTTAATACACGTGGAAGATAGTATTCAAGAACCTAAGGTTGGTTCAATGTTAGAAAATCTGTAGTGTAGCTCACAGATTAAAGGAGAGACTGGATATGAACCCAGCATGTCACTCTCTAGTGACTTCCCACCACACTTAGTACAAACCCAAACGCATTATGGCCATTATGACGGTGGGTGGGTCTCAAACGTCCTCTTATCCTGTGAGCCCCACCCCTACCCCCATTCACTGTGCTCCAGCAACTGGCTTTTTCTGCCCCAGTAATGCACAGGGCATGTGTCCTTGCTGTCTCCCTAGCTCTGTGTGTAATTAACGCTTTCTCACTCTTCAGATCTCCGCTCCTAAGTGGCCTTCTCACAGAGGCCTTCCCTGGCCACCGTGACAGCCGACCCACTCCGCCATGCACACTGGGTGTTTCATTCACAGCGTTAATCTTGTCAGATGGCCTCGCTCATTCACTGGGTTTCTTTACTGTCATGTGCCCCACCCGGATCACACTCACAGGGTCAGGACCTTGTCTAACTTATTCCCTTCAGATCCCCCAGTGCCCACAGGCCACAAAAGGCCCTCAATAAATACCTCCTGATTCAATGACTGAAGGGAAATAAATCATGTGGTTGTGTCAATACTGCTAAAAAGGTATTTGCTAATTTAACAGACATGCCTAATTTTTTAAATGTGGGGACGTACAAGGGGAACCTCAGTGGCTCAGTTGGTTGAGCATCCGACTTCGGCTCAGGTCATGATTTCACGGCTCGTGAATTCGAGCCCCAGGTCGGGCTCTGTGCTGACAGCTCAGATCCTGGAGCGTGCTTTGGATTCTGTGTCTCCCTCTCTCTCTCTGCCCCTCTCCTGCTCATGCTCTGTCTCTTTCTCTTAAAAATAAACATTAAAAAAATTTTTTTAATGAAGAAAAACGTGGGGACGTACTATAAGAGGCAGGAGATTGTCCAGCACAAAGGCTGCTGTCAGCGAAGCCTTGGTTTCTCTCTCAACTCAGCTGCTCCCCAGCTGTGTCGCCTCGAGCCAGTCACTTAACCTCCCTGAGCCTCAATGTCCTCATCCATAAAACGGGAGCGGTGACAATTTAATAAGGGTTGTTACAAGAAGCTAAATGACGTAAGTACAATGTTTAACAGATCGTCGTCTGGAGCACAGGAAGCCTTCAGGAGCAATCATGTGGTGTTATCTGAATGGTGCTAGGACACAAGGAAGCGAAAGAATCTTTTCCAAGAGGAGAGAACAACTTAGACACGATCACAAACATGAGGCCTGACGGCTTGGGCTCGAACCACGCCTGGGAGTCAGACGAGGATGCCCAGTGTGATTCCCGTCACTCACCACTGCGTGGGGGAGGTGGAGGGTCTGACCCACGTGGGAAAACTTGTTCAGGATAAGTGTTGCGATTTTAGGAAAGAGATGAAGTTGTTCATACTGCAGTAAGAATTCACTGAGAAATGATGGGAAATAACACGAATACTTAATATTTGATGGGAAAGGAGATACAATGCACCAAGACTGTCTTCCTCAGTGACACCCACACCGATCTATCCACATTAGTGAGACTTCAGTCAGAACCCCATCTGGTTTATTTTCCCCTCGGATTTGACGCCAAGAAGAACAAAAGAGGGGGAACAGCCAAGGGGTCCGAAGAAGAAGAATGAGCGAGGCCTCCCCCTGGCCTCTTACAAACGCCGCCGGACTCCCTCAGCTGGGCTGGACACGGCCTGCCCTGAATTCATTGTACTTTAACACTTCAACAGTGCTCCGGACGGAACGGCTGGAAAACGCTATTCTACTCGTTGTCAAGCCCCTTTTAGCATCTTCTAGGTAAAAAGGTTCATCCCGGGTTAGAGTGCCAGGAAAGCCCAGTGCAAGCACAAGGTCAGGGAACATGTCGGATCCTTGGGGCTGGAGTCAGGTGACCCCTCCTAAGTGACGATCGTTGAGACCCAGAGAACCGCCAAGCTAGAAGACACGGGCCAGACCCATTTCACTGAGCGGCTGGTATCCGGAGTGGCAGGTGTGGCCTCCGCTCAGCCCTGTCCTGTCTTCTCTCCTAGACCCCTGGGCGAGGGATGGCTGACCCCCACCCCCTGAGTTCGTGGGGCCCTGCCGGAGGAGCTGCCGTGGGCCGGACACCCCGCCCGCTGCAGGTGAGGAGGGGGCAGGGGCGCGCCGGGGGTCCTGGAGCGCCCACCGCAGCTGAGGGAGGGACACACGGGATCCACTCGGAGCCTCAGGGAAAGCGACGGGAGCAGGTGGGGCCCCGCACGGCTCCGCCTCTCGGTGGCCCCACACTGCAGCGCCCCGCAGAGAAGGGCGCTGCTGGGGTCAGGAGTCCCCAGGGGCTCCCTCCTGACTCACTCACCCCTCCCCTCCTGGCAACCACGGACGATCTTTTCCCTCTCTCCACAGTTTTGCCTTTTCCAGGGGGGTCACAGAGCTGGGCTCACAGAGCACGCGGCCTTTCCAGATCGACCTCCTTCATTCTCCCCTGCTCGGGAGCAGACCTGCTCTTAACCCCATCTCCACTTCCAGGTCACAAATGAGGACAGCACAGCACGAGGAGCTCAGGCGGCCTGCCCGGTGCCACACAGCCAGTAAGTGGCGGAGCTCAGGTTCCAGCCTGGGCCCGGTTCTTATCCACCGTGCTCCTGGCGTCAGGGACGACGCTCGCCACCCAGGAACGAACGGCCCTTCCCGGGCCTTCCCGGAGGCCGGACGGCGGGGGCCACCGGCAGCCTGGGGAAGGACAGGGAGTGGGTCCCTCCCCATCCCTGGAGGCTCACTCACCTGTCCCAGGCCAGGGTGGTGACGCGGCACACGGCACCTCAGGCCCTCTCTTCGCAGCTGCTGGCGGCCATCGCGGACCCCATGAGGAAGCAGGAGGTGCGGACCGGCGGGGAGGCAGGCCAGGGCCGAGGCCCCGGCTCCCCGGCTGGGCAAGTGAAAGCCCTCGTGGACCTGCTGGCCGGGAAGAGCAGTCAGGGCTCCCAGGCCCCAGAGCCCCTGGACAGGGTGCCGCAGGCCCCCCTAGGGCCTCACGGTGACGGTAGGCGGAAGGAGGGTGTCCCCGGGCCCTCCCGCTCCCCGCTGCCCTCCCCTCCCCCACCCTCCCCAGCCCTCCCCTTCGGCCTCTGTCCCGCAGACTCGAGGATACAGAAGTGCCGGGAGGCTCTGCTGAACGGGGCGAGAGGCGGCCCCCCGCCCAGGCTGACCAGCCTCCTGCTGCTGGAGGGGCTGACGGACCTACAGCTGAGGGAACACGACTTCACACAGGTGGAGACCACGCGTGGGGCCTGGCGCCCGGCCAGGAGCCTCACCCTGGACAGACTCTTCCTGCCTCTGTCTCGGGTGTCTATCCCCCCCCGCATCTCCATCACCATCGGGGTAGCCGGCGTGGGCAAGACCACCCTGGTGAGGAACTTTGTCCAGCTCTGGGCCCGGGGACAGGTCGCCAAGGACTTCTCCCTGGTGCTCCCCTTGACCTTCCGAGATCTCAACACCCACGAGAAGCTGTCTGCGGACAGACTCGTCCGCTCCGTCTTCTCGCACATCGGGGAGTCCGGCCTGGCGGCGCCGGCCCCGCCCAAAACCCTCCTGATCCTGGATGGCCTGGACGAGTGCAAGACGCCTCTGGACTTCTCAAACACCGTGGCCTGCACGGACCCCAAGAAGGAGATCCAGGTGGACCATCTGATCACCAACATCATCCGGGGCAACCTATTCCCAGAAGTCTCTGTCTGGGTCACTTCCCGCCCCAGCGTGGCCGGCCAGATCCCGGGGGGCCTGGTAGACCGGATGACAGAGATCCGGGGCTTTGACGAGGAGGAGATCAAGGCGTGTTTGGAGGAGATGTTCCCCGAGGACCACACCCTCTCCGACTGGGTCCTGAGGCAGGTGCGGGCAGACAGGGCCCTGTACCTGATGTGCACGGTCCCAGCCTTCTGCCGGATTGCGGGGTCGGCCCTGGGTCACCTGCGCCACAGCGGGCCGGGGCCCCAGGACGCCGGGCAGCAGACTCCGAGGACCCTGTGCGAGCTCTACTCTTGGTACTTCAGGATGGCCCTCGGCGGGGACGGGCAGGAGAAGGGCAAGGTGAGCCCTCGCATCGAGCAGGTGGCCCACAGCTGCCGCAAGATGGTGGGCACTCTGGGGCGGCTGGCCTTCCACGGGCTGGTCAGGAAGAAGTACGTGTTCTACGAGCAGGACCTGAAGGCGTTTGGCGTGGATCTCGCTCTGCTGCAGAGCGGCCTGTGCAGCCGCTTCCTGCAGCGGGAAGAGACGCTGGCCGCGTCGACGGCCTACTGCTTCACGCACCTGTCCCTGCAGGAGTTTGTGGCGGCCGCGTATTACTACGCCGCCTCCAGGCGGGCTATCTTCGACCTCTTCGCCGAGGGTGGCGTGTCCTGGCCCCGCCTCGGCTTCCTCACACACTTCAGGAGCGCGGCCCAGCGGGCCATGCAGGCCGAGGACGGGCGGCTGGACGTGTTCCTGCGCTTCCTCTCAGGACTCCTCTCCCCCGGGGTCAACGCCCTGCTGGCAGGCTCCCTGCTGGTGCAGGGGGAGCACCAGGGCTACGGGGCCCAGGCGGCCGAGCTCCTGCAGGGCTGCCTGCGCCCCGACGTGGCGGTGTGCGCCCGGGCCGTCAACGTCCTGCACTGCCTGCACGAGCTGCGGCACACGGAGCTGGCCCGCGGCGTGGAGGAGGCCATGCAGAGCGGCAGCCTGGCGGGGCTGACCGGCCCCCGGCACCACGCGGCCCTGGCCTACCTCCTGCAGGTGTCAGACGCCTGCGTCCAGGAGGCCAACCTGTCCCTGTGCCTCAGCAAGGGCGTCCTCCAGAGCCTGCTGCCCCAGCTGCTCTACTGCCGGAGCCTGAGGTGGGTGCTGGGGTGGGGGTGTGCGCGGTGCGGGTCGGAGGAGACAGCGGGGGCCTGGAAGGCCGTTCCCCTCCACCACGCCCCCCCCCCCCCCCCCGTGCCAGCATCCTGGGGGCCGTCTGCAGGGCCACAGCACGAACGGCTTAAGGCAGCAGAAACTTGTTCTGTCACAGCTCTGGGGGGCACGGTCCAGACTCAAGGGGTCGGCAGGCCTGAGCTCCCTCTGAAGCCTTCCTGCCTCGCTAGCTCGTGCTGTTCACTGGCAGTCCTCAGCTCGTAGACGCATCACTCCGATCCGGGTGGTCCCACGGGCGCCTCCTCCGTGTCACTGTCTCCACGTGGTGTTCTGACAAGGACGCCAGTCGTACTGGCTTACGGGCCCGCCCCCCTCAGAATGACCTCATCTGGACTCATGACATCCACGATCACCCTGGTTCCGGATGAGGTCATGAGCTTGAGGCGCTGGGGTGGCGGCGGTAGGTCAGAACACCAACATATCTTTCTGGGGAACACGATTCAACCTACGGCACTCTGTGAGCCACCCCTCTGCCGACAGAGGCCGCGCCCACTTACTCCACCACCACCCCTCCCGCGCATCACCCATCCTGCTCTGGACCTCAGTGTCTCTAAGACCAGGGCCGTCAGGACCTGAGAGCAGCTGCCACACCCTTAGAAGCAGAGCTAGCAGCCCGTGTCCCGCGGACACATGATGCACGGGGCTGCCGGGGAGACACCCTCTGCGCAGGAATCCTGGGGCTCACCACACTGTGGCTCCCGGCGTACCCTCCCGGGAAAACCTCGAGCCTGGCGGGCGTGCCAGCACGGGTCCCCGGGCCACCTCGTGGTGGGGGCTGCGTGGCGATGGAAACGTGGGCCAGGGAAGGGATGCCAGCCTGGGTGTGTCTGCTGCCCTGAGGGCGGCCCTTTGCCGGGGCCTCGTTCCACCCGCCCGCGGGCGGTGGTACCACTCATTATCGCTCTGCCGCCTGCAGGCTGGACAACAACCAGTTCCAGGACCCCGTGATGGAGCTGCTGGGCAGCGTGCTGAGCGGGAAGGACTGTCGCATCCAGAGGATCAGGTAACGCTGACCCGGGAGACCCCACCCGGGGTGCCTACCTGTCGCACGGGGTCCAGGGCTATTTTCCCGTCCTCCTCTCTGCTCAACCGGCCAGAGGCGCCTGCAAGGAGAGGTGCCTTGGAAACACGTGGCTGCTTGTTGCTGCCCCTTCCGGAAAGTTCCGGAGGCTCAGGTCCCTCACCTGTAAGAAGAGGGAAGGGATGTGGTGAGGGTCAGGTGCTCTGGTGGACATGGGAGCATTTCCGCAGATACTCAACGTTCAGAAGTGCTGCGAGGCACAATGTTCTCTAAGCTCCTCTCGATGTTTGCCCTCAAAACAGTATTACAGGCACAGGATTGGCTCTGGAAATTAAATTAGAAATTTTTTAATTTAAAATTTGGATTTAAATTTGAACTTTTATTTAAACGAGTACAAGAAAAAAAAATTTAAACATTGAATCTTTAATGGTGTGATGAGACACAAGTCTGTGTGCTGACGGCAAAACAGAGTTTCGTGCTTGTGAAATCTCCTGTGATCACATTTCCAAGTCTCAGTAACGCTGAGGAGTGGGCTTGTGACCTGGGGGTGGTTAGAACTAGGGAGAGGAGTCTGGAGAACAGGATCCCGAGAGGAATTCTTCATCCTCACTTAAGCCTTCCTCTGGGTTCAGGAATAATCTCTGAGAAAACAAAAACGGAGTGAGTCAGGAGCCAAAAGAAGTCACGGAAGACAGTGGTGAGCGGTGGGCTCTGTGTGACCCTGTACAGTCAACTCTGCGCCAAAGGAGTGTAAAAATGGGGTTAAAACGGTATCTGTGAGTCTGGGGTCTCCGGGACCCCCCAAAGGTTTAATGATTCACTAGAAGGACTCACAGAACCCAGAAGAGCTGTTGTACCTGCACTTGTGGTTCAGGACGTCAAAAGGATACGGATTTAAATGCGCAGAGGGAAGGGTGCACGAGGCGGGCCCCAGAGAGACAGGGGCAAGCTTTCAGTTGTCCTTCCGCTGTGGTGGTGCAGACGGGGCCCGCCTCCCCAGCCACCACGCGCAACAGCACACATGAAGCGTTCTAACCAGGGAGGCGCACCCGGGCTTGGGTCCAGACATTTTACTGGAGGTGGGTCATGGGAAGCCCCTCCGGAGGTAGGGACGTCAGGCTGCTACTGCACGGCCCAAGGGCCCCAGGTAAACACAGACAAGACTTATCAGGCAGGACCTTACAAGCGTTCAGAGGTCACCTCTCCGGAACTGGGGCAAGGTTAACCCTTTCCTGCACATTCCCCCTTCCGGTTGTTGAAGCAGCTTCAGTGGGTTAACTCAAGGCAAGTGGTGAGGACGGGCCAGGCACAGAGGAAGCACTGGATGAGGGCCGGCTATTAGCGGGATCCCCTTGGGCTAGCAGCCAGAGATAGAAATGCAATCCCTCTGAAAGAAACACAATAACATTAATTAATCTCATTAATATTCTTCCTTCACGGGAGCCTTCAGCAAAATAGTCAACTTCCAGAGTTTTGCATAAAGGAGTCTGGATAACGCTCAGAAAATATTCTGCACAAAAGCCAAAATTTCTTCTAAGGCCACGTGCTCTTCTCCCCCTCTCTGTAGGTGGTCCTCAGGGGCCACATCCCGTTTGAAAAGGCACCCTTCAGAAAACACACGTGGCTCATGAGATATTAAAAACTGTTACAAAAGTCCTGGGCAGAGAGGGGACAGAGGTTCTAGGACTCGAGGACGGTTATGTAGAGGGCGGTCTGGATGAATGATCTTCAAATTCTATGCAACAGAATCCCTTTTAAAAGTGGCCTATCAGCCAGAATGCCCACAAAAGACGGGCACCCGGGAGCTTCTGGACAGAAAGAGGAGACGTGGAGGCCCAGAACCCAGGCACGTGGTGCCCCTCAGCCTCTGGGACTCCTAAAGCTGTTCTGAGGAACACGGGTTTTTGCTCTTTTTGTTTGTTTGCTTTTAATGTTTATTTTTCCGAGAGACAGACAGATTGCAAGTGGGGGAGGGCGGAGAGAGAGGGAGACCCAGAATCCGGAGCAGGTGCCAGGCTCTGAGCTGTCAGCACAGAGCCTGATGCGGGGCTCAAACTCATGAACCGTGAGATCATGACTTGAGCCAAAGTCAGACACTTAACCGACTGAGCCACCCAGGCGCCCTGTTTCTGTTTTACTTTGAAGTTAATTCTAGTTAGTACCGTTTTCCTTCCCTGTGCTAGAAAAGGACAGGGGCCAGTGGTGAGCTGGCCACAGTTCATGAGAGCAGGTTTTTAAAGTTTTAGGAATTTTTGCAAGCTGGGACGGCTTGAAATTGGCCGTGGTGAGAGTATTTACACCATGGAAATCGGCCAATGCTACAAATCAGTATTGTTGTACTTTTCCGGCACACTGCTGCCGGGGATCTTTGTGGGAAACTTCTGTAACTGCCCATGCTCTTTGCTGCCCTGTTCGCATAGAAGCCGTCGTACTGGATTCTGGCCAGACTCTGCCTTGGGAATCTTTGCCAGTGTGAGGGTCTGTCCCCTGCACTCTGGCCTTACCTTACTTGGCTCAGAGGCTTTCCTGGCCTGGGCGATTCTGCTCCAGGGCTCACGTCATCTCCACCTGCGTCCAGGCCCTCATGATGCTGGTGAAACCGGGAGGTTTGGGTCACAAGCCTGGTGTTGAGGAAGAGGCCATGACAGTCATAGACCAGCAATAACCACTCTTCTCCTTCTCCTTGGGCAGCTTGGCTGAGAACCAGATCAGTAACAAAGGGGCCAAAGCTCTGGCCAGATCCCTCCTGGTCAACAGAAGTCTGACAGCTCTGGAGTAAGTAGGACACCAGAGGCCAACGTTCTACCACTGTGACAGGGAAAGCTTGTCAGCCATCTTGTGAAGTCCCCCAGACCACACTGTCCCCTCGGTCAGTTGGAAGGACAGCAGAGTGAGCAAATTCCTGGCTCCTCGTCAGTTGTGGGGATCAGCCCAGGGAGGCACCAGAATTTTGGCCCTGAAGCTGGTATGATTCTCCTCTCCATACTTGGCCCAAGCCACGTACATCAGATCCTGCTCCCCACCCCCCACCCCCCGCCGACCCCCCATCACATGGGGCCATACTGGGAAATTCCTTACTTGTTCACCTGAATAAGGATCTCCACAAAACATGAAATCTTAAACCCCGTTATTGTCAAAGAGCATAGATTTAAAGGTCAGTGTAACTTCTTTCTTTCCTCCCTGGGAATTGGATAAAAGAAAACAGTTCTTTCTCTTCTTCCCGCCAGCCTCCGCAGTAACTCCATCGGACCTCAAGGGGCCAAGGCTCTGGCAGATGCTCTGAAGATTAACCGCACTCTGGCCTTTCTGAGGTACGCGCCATCTGCTCCACATCCCGATATAACCAGCAGAGGGCGCACAAAACCCTCTCCCAGGTGCCAACCATGGAGTGGGAGATGATTCAAAATGGCAGGCATGCTATACTGGCTCCTGTCTAGGTGGATGCCACATGATCTCATATCTATACAAGTTTCAGGTTTCAGTTCTTCTGTGCTCATTGTCCTTGTGTGTACAGCCTAATCCAGGGATAGAGGAAAAGGAGGATGCGGTTGTATACAGGTGGAAAAGCAAAATAATCTATGAGGAAAACCTCTTGTCTTCCATCGAATGGGAAATCCCCAAGGCCATGGTGTCAGGATGTTCCCCTGAGGTGTTTTCCAGGACGCTGAAAGTGCCATTCTCTAGAATGTTCCTATGGTTTGCTGTGCTCCTTTTAGGAGTTGGCATATGTGGTTGTACCCATCCTTAGTTGAGTGTGTACTGTCATTTGTTTTTTCATTTATGTATTTTTATTGGGGTGAAATTCACCACTTTAAAGTATACATTTCAGTGTCACTTAGTACGTTCACAGTTGTTCCTTCATCACTTCTATGTAGTTCCACAATATTTTCATCACCCGAAAAGAAGACTGTATTCTTTATCGACCGCCTCCCATTCTCCCCTCCCCCCAGTCCCTGGAAACCACCAATCTGCTTTCTGTCTCTATGTTTGCCATGGAATCATACGATAAGACCTCTTGTGTCTGGCTCCTTTCACTTAGCATAATGTTTTGAAGGTTCATCCACATTGTAGCCCGTGTCAGTACTTCATTCCTTTTTCTGGTTAAATAACATTCCGCTTTATGAACAGACCCCAACGTACCCATTTGTCAGCTCACGGATTTTTGGGTTGTTTCCACCTTTTGGCTCTTGTGGATAATGCTGCTGTGCACATTCATGTGCACACATTTGAGTACCTGTTCTCCATTCTTTTGGGTAAATACCTACCAGTGAAACTGCTCAGTAACTCTACGTTGGACCTTTTGAGGAAGCGCCGGACTGTTTTCCACAAGGTCCGCACCATTTTACATCCCCACCAGCAATGGGTGAGGGTTCTGAAATTTCCACATCCTTGTTAACATTTGGAGGCTGTGGCTTTTAGCTGTAATTAAGACTACGGACAACCTAGCTATCGTCATCCAGATAATATGCACACCCCGTTCCCAGTCAGCAGACAAATGCTTAGAGACTCAGAGGGAATCCTTATGATTCCCTGGGAGGAACCAACTGTTCCCAAATCCTGTGTGGTGGGCAGCAAGGGCACGCACTGGTCAGCTGCTCCCCCCACCCCCTGGGCCTTGGTAACACTGTGGTAGGGGTCAAGGCCACCATTGGGCCCTCTCTTGTGCCATTGGTGATGTACCTCTTCCTTGCCTCCACAGCCTCCAGAACAATGCCATCAGGGATAACGGTGCCAGGTTTGTGGCTGAGGCCTTGGCCGCCAACCGGACCCTCTCTGTGCTACAGTAAGTGGACGTGCTGGCCAGCAGAGATACCCCCCCTTCTCCCCTCCTCCAAGGGCCTGTTTCCTGCAAGGAAGGATGATTGGGGAGACGGCCTGAGACTTTCGGGCCCATCTAGATGACCCCTGGAAATCTTGATGTCCACTCTTCCACAGAACAGGTATTGGGGAAATAATTAAAAATAAAGCCTCCTGCCAATGCAGAAAATCCTCTCCGCAAAGGTAGAAAAGAAGGAAACAGTTGCATTATTTGAAGAATCAACCAGATTGCACTGCACATCACTGGCAACCCAGAGCTGGCCAGGACAGAAAGAAATCTCACCCCTTTCTACAGCCAAGCAGATACAACCCACGGCACGCGTGTTCTCAAGATAACTTGTCCTCAAGTAAGAGGACTGGACAGCACCGTCTGTCACCCACAGTGTTTCCTCAGTTTGCCTGGTGGTTAAGGTCGTGAGCCGTTCAATGATTGCCTTTACCCAAAGGAAAAGCCAGGCTCCTCGTGCCGTTATGACAAGCAGACAATTACAACTTGGAGTGGTGCTACCTTCCTCGATGCGCTCCTTTCAGAGACGTGGTTCTGAGGTCCCTTGGGGGCCATCACTCCGGCAAAAGGCTTATTTAGCTTTTAAAAGGATTCATACGCTTCTCAAAGGGACAGATTTACAATCCCAAGTTTTCTCAAAGAAAGCTCTGAGGGAAAGGATCCCTTTTGGAACCAGCGAAAATTCCCTTTGGTTGAGATTGTATCTGGCCTTACACAGGACAGGTCCTGCCCTGCCTGCCCTTCTGGGATGCGCACGGGGGTTCTCTTGTAAGCATCTCCCTCCTCCAGATTTAGTATGAAGGGAAGTAGCTTTCGGAGAAGAGCGGAAACGGAGGGTCTGCCCTAGGCAGGACTGCAGGGGTGGGAGGTAGGCTGCGGGCTGGTCGAGAGGGAGGACGACTGTTGAGTGTTGGGAGGGTTGCCTGGGCAAGGAGCCCAGCCGTCCTTGCCTCTGACCCCCCACATACCAGTGTCGATCTGCTGGCATCGTTTCGGCAATGATGCACAGACTGTTGCTAGAGCCCCCTCTGCCCACGCGGTGGGGAGAGCACCTGAGTCGTCTCTGAGCTCTCGCCCTTCCCCCAGACTGTCCCGAGAGGGGGAATGGCTGCGGCCAGCTTTGCTGAGGGACCCCTCCCCTCTCCCACAGCCTGCAGAAGAATACCATCGGGCCTCTGGGAGCCCAGCAGACGGCAGATGCCCTGAAGCAGAACAGGAGTCTGAAGGAGCTCATGTGAGAAATGCGGAAGGGCTACATTTGTATCCTCAGTGACCGGCACAGAGCCCAGCCCATCACAAATATTTGTGAGCATGGGGATGGATGGATGGATGGATGGATGGATGGATGATGGATGAACGGATGGATGGATAGACGTGTGGGTACTTCACATGAAGTATCACAAAACCTCTCACCAAAGAGTTGGCCCTGCCCCTGCTAGGGAGTCCAGACGTACTTTGCTAGGTTCCTCTCTCACAGGCAGTTGGGAGTCACCTGCAGGGGCCACCAACCAGACTCAAGAACAGACTGTGCCCTGGGCACCCTTAAGACAACAGAGAGAGCACTGCCCTGGAGGGCTTCCCTGGACCCTGATCCCCGGGCCCCACCCGCCAGGCTGCTCCAGAAAACCAGCGCACCCTTGTCTTCTCTCTTGCAGATTCTCCAGTAACAGCATTGGCGATAAAGGTGCCGAGGCCCTGGCTAAGGCCCTGAAGGTGAACCAGGGTCTGGAGAGCCTGGAGTGAGTCTGCCTGACCACACTCAGGAGTGGCCGTGGGCAGTGGGTGACATCCCTGGGTGGGTGACACATGGGTCTAGACGTCCCATCTAGAAGGTGGGCGGGTCCCGGAAGAGGGCTGTCAGTCAGGGCCACCACCCTGCCGGGATCCAGCCAGCCGCCAACCCTGGGCACACTGGGATCTCGGTCTCTCTCCGCGCCTACCTCGCTGTTCCGTCCCACCACCAGCTCCATTTCCCTGGACAGCAGAGGTTGGTGTTGGTTCTGGAGTTTCCAGAGTCACAAGCACCAAGTCCCCCTAGGCTGGCACTGGCGACTAAAGAGGGTTGCAGCTGCAGCAGCCTTGGTGGGGGCTGGGGGAGCTCAGCGCTGCCCCCACCCTGGCTGCAGACACAACGCAAACCCCTTCTCCGGGCCATTTAGAGCCACGCAAATCAAGGCAGAGTCTAAACTTTGGGGGCTGGTCACGCTAGAGCCACCTGCCCTGACCTAGCAGGGTCTGGAACAGGTGGGGGATGGGGACGGGAAGGAGGGATGATGAGAAGAACACCCAGGGTCCCCCAACTCTGTTGAGCCCTACACCTTCAGTCCCCAAGCTGGAACAGTGGCTCCCGGGGGGTCCGGGACAAGCGTCCCAAGCGCTGCCCCGTCCTGTTTGCAGCCTGCAGAGCAATTCCATCAGTGACGCAGGTGTGGCGGCGCTGATGGGGGCCCTCTGCACCAACCAGACCCTCATCAGCCTCAAGTAAGTCCCGCCTTCCCTCTCCGGCCGGGGTGTCCCTTTGGTCAAGGGGTCTGAAGGGCCTTTGGGACTTGGGAGGAAAGGCTGGGGCCGGGAAGGCCACACCTCCCTCTGTGGGTCCATTAGGAAGACATCTGTGGTTGGGCAGCTGGGTCCTGGAGCATCCTGGGTCCCGGAGCCTGTGGCATCCCACCCGCTCTGGAGGGCAGGGGACAGCCGGGGTCCTCAGCTGGCTGGTTCTGCTGCTCCCTCTGCTACACGAGCTTGTGAGGCAGCCAAGCATGCTCGCCTGCCCCCGTCCCCTCACCTCTGAGGGCCCGTCAACCGATCCGCTCCCTCCTGGGTGGCCCCACTGTTGGCAGTCCCACAGGGAGATGCTTGGCCGGCCGGGGAGCCCTGCCTGTCGGAGGCCCTTCACACCCGATCGCTCAGGACGCCCAGGTCACCCCTGAGGTTCCTTGGGTTTGAGAAGCCTGAGTGCCAGGGCTCGTGTCCCCCAAGTCCCCACGTATCTGGTCAGCAGTTCAGGGTCTTCTCTCTCCCCAGCCTGCGAGAAAACTCCATCAGCTCAGAGGGAGCCCGGGACCTGGCTCAAGCTCTCTGCAGCAACAGCACCCTGAAAAATCTGGAGTACGTGAGTCGGGGGCGGGGTGTGCTTCCTACGGCCCCTTCAGGCCCAGGGTGACAGGGGGCTGCAGACCCTCGTCACCTTGTCATTTTACAGGCTGGAGGGGGACCCGGTTGGGGAGGGGGAACCAGGAGACCTGGCCTCTGGGGGCAGCCCCTCCACTCTCATGTGATAAGTAACCTACAGATGAGGTTCGTGGGGACGCTGCCTGCCCCCGTGCCCCAGTCCCCATGGTGATGTGAGGGGGGCCAGATCTTCAGGGCAGCGCAGCACAGGGATCAGGAGTGAGTCCTCCAGGGGGGATGATCTGTCCCGGGACCCTGTCCCTGTGGCTGTCAGGAAGGCACGTGCTTGGCACACACCAGCGCTCAATCAACACGAGCTAGGTGGGTCCTCGGGGAGGAGGGGGCCTGGATTCCCAGGTGAGCAAGGACGGGGGCTCCACGCCGGCAGGCTCCTGCTTACTCGCCCCTGATCCCTTCCTCCCAGCCTGACAGCCAACCTCCTCCACGACCAGGGCGCCCAGGCCATCGCGCTGGCAGTGAGAGAAAACCGGGCCCTCACATCCCTCCAGTGAGTCTACGGTGCCCCCCACCCCTCCCTGTCCCCTCTGCAACACTGCGGGGCCATCATACCCGCTGGCATCGGGCTCCCCCACAACACGGCCTCAGGGGCTTCCAGTAGGCCGCGCCCTGTCCCCCTCCAGCCCCCGCCCCCGCCCGCTTCCTGGGGCTGATCCACTGAGAGGCCAAAGGTGGGAGGTGGGCACCCACCTCACACCTGCAAATGCCACAAGCCTCATGCAGGGGCCATTTGGAGTCTTCATTTGAGCCCGTCCCTGTGCCCACCCCTAACCAGAGAGTGCTGACCCCTTGGGACTAGACCCGAGGCGGGGTGCAGGAGTTGTGTCCACCAGTGGCCAGGACCCCGTCCTACAAGTACTCCTTCCCTGCCATCAGACTCTCCTGGGAGGAGTCCCCTCTTTCTGCACCTTCCAGAGCCTCCCGGGCTCTGCTCTGGCCCACGTGGTCACACGTGTCTGTGTCTGTCCAGCCTGCAGTGGAACTTCATCCAGGCCGGTGCGGCCAAGGCCCTGGGACAAGCACTACAATTCAACCAGAGCCTGACCAGCCTCGAGTGAGTGGGGCCTCGGCAGGGGCGGCGGGAAGGGCAGGGCGGCAAGGAAATCTGAAACCTCGGGGTCCACCAGGCACACGGCTCGGCTCGTGCCAAAGGCCCTCAGCACACAGCCTCCTCTGCCCTAAGGCCAGCGGGCATATTTCTGTTCTTATCTGTTTTGTTGTTTTTTAAACAGCTTTGTTGATACGTAATCCCCCTACCACAAAAATCTACCCAGATAAAGCATACAATTCGCTGGCTTCTAGTATACTCACAGAGTTGTGCGACCATCCCCACAATTGTAGACCATTTCCCTTAAACCTTAAACAAACCCCCACTCTCATCAGCGGTCACTCCCCATTGCCCCCGTGCCCCAGCCCCTGGAAACCACACGTCTGCTTTCTGTCTCTACGGAGTTACCTGTACTGGACACTTCACGTACGTGGGACTGAACAGCGTGTGACCTCTTGCCACCAAGGTCTTTCGTTCGGTATCAGGTTTCCAAGGTTCACCCAGGTTGCAGCGTGAATCAGGGCTTCATTCCTTTCTGTGGCTGAATCCTATTCCGCTGTGCAGATTGACATGCCATTTATCCCCTCATCTGTCGAGGAACATCTGGGTGGTTTGGACTGTTTGGTTCTCATAACGCTGCTGTGAACGTTCATGTACAAGCTTCTGCCTGGACATACGCTTTCATTTCTCTTGGGCACATGAGCGAGTGGAGCCGCGGAGTTGAATGGGAACCCTGTCTCTGACCCTCTGAGTCTCACCTGCTTTGGACCGCGCCCATGGCTTCTCCCTTGGCATCCAGGATAGCCTATTTCTGCCTGGTTCTTTTGTCTCAATGACATCCTGGGGCTCCTCAGGGATGTGTTCTAGGCCATCTTGTCTCCAACGAGCTCTCTATTCCAGAAGCTGTCCTCTCGCACACTCCCGGACTTCAAAGTCCCGGTGCCCCCGCGTCTAGACCCCTCTCTCCTGAGCCCCAGACCCACGTAATCACTGCCCACGCCACCTCCCCACGAGTCTGTTTCTCAGCTCCACCTCACGAACGGGCCCGGCCAACCCGGCCCGCGAGCTAGAAACATCGTCTCTGTTCTCGCTTCCCACTTGCGACTCTCCTCCCAAGGCCCCACCGTCTCCCTCTACCCTCTCGGCCACTGTCCGGCCACCAGCTCCACTCACCCTGCGTCCCCGTAGCAGCCTCCACATCCAGTCCATCCGCTCACACTGCTGGCCAAACATCTTTCCAAAATGTGTATCTGTCCCCGTCCTGAGATGCTTCAATGGCTGCCCAGTGCCTGCAGAGTGAAACCCACCCCTCGGTGTGGCTTCTAACAAAGGCCCCAAAGGCCTGCTTCCGTCATTTCACACGCCAGCCACTTGGTGCCATTTCTTCGGGTTCTGTGGATGTGCCAGGCCCCCTCCCCCAACTCTCATCCTGCAGGTTTCAGTTCAGACCTATTTCTCCCGGTGGCCTCCGTGACCACACGGGGGCAGGAGACCCCGTGGGCTCCTCCGTCCCCCCAGCACGTGGCCCACGGTGCCGGCTCGTTCGGTCACACCCGCCCACCCGAGACAGGATCAGGCCAGGGCACCACACGCGCTAACACGTCTGCTAAAATCGCGAATGCAAACTGCTCCCTTCAACACCCCAATGCCACCCGAGTTAAACTCTCCATCATTTACCGCGCTAGGAACTGACTTTACTCCAATGTGGAAGGGAAGGAAAAAAAAAAAAATAGATGTAAAACCCTGACGAGCAAGAATGGCCAGGGACTAACGGCTTCGACTGAATTCTCTGGCTGGCACGCCCATTTTTTTGTCCTCACCCTTAAGAGTATTTCCACGTGTCCCTTTTCTTGTTTGCTTCTGATGATCCAGGTTCATAGAGACCCCAGAGCCCTCTGCATGTTAATTAGGAGGCCGCGGGGGCGGTTATCCCCTCGGCAACCCTGGGAGTCTAGTCTGCGGTGTGCGCGGTCTGAATGAAAACTAGAAGGTCCAAGCTCAGGACGTCATGCTGGAGTGCCGCTGGCCCCGTGCCCTGTGAGCCCGGGGGTCACGCTCTGTGTTCAGTTTGCAGGAGAACGCCATCGGGGACGAGGGTGCCTCCGCACTGGCCAGCGCACTAAAGGCCAACACGGCCCTCACCGCTCTCTAGTAAGTGTTGACGTGCACGGCCGCCCAGGCAGCCGGCCCTGAGCCCTGCTTTCATACCAAACATCAGTTTTGCTTCCCAGCCGAGAAGGTGTGTTAAATTTTCCTAATGTTAGCAATTGGGACAAAGTAAGAAGTAGGGGTTCAGGGAGTGTTTTTCCTCAAACCCTCCAGGGAACCACCTCTCCTTCCCGTATCCGTAGCATCCCGATCTCTGTCCTCGGCATCAGGGGAGGCCGGAGGCGCGGCGTTCTCTGGACGGATCACAGGCCAACAGTTTTCAGCGCTATGTTGTCACTTGCAGCCCTCAGTCCAGGGGTGGAGAAGGAAGGACAAGGATGCATGGAAGCTGGGCCAGGCGGGGTGCAGGCCGGAGCGCCTCAGCCTGTCCGCACTGACCCCATCTCTTCTGCATAGTCTGCAGGTGGCCTCCATTGGTGCCCGGGGGGCCCAGGCGCTAGGGGATGCCCTGGCTGTGAACAGGACCTTGGAGATTCTCGAGTGAGTATTCCAGTCTCTGGTTGCTGTCTCTTACCCAAACGAACCAAGCTGTTGATTCAAAATGAAGATACAGAAGGGAAAAAATGTCAATTTACATGGAAAGTCACAAAGCACTTAAATATCGTCACTGAGATGAAGCTTTCCCCAGCTTCCCCGCTGCCACCTCACACCTCTTCCCTGGGAGTCACCGCTGTGGCTCCTGCTCTCCTGGGTCTTGCCCAGGCTGCGCACATCCCGAGGTCCTCTGTAGGGGTCCTTGGCCACTGATCTTGGTCTAGGAGTAGATCCAAACCCCGGGCGGGGGCAGGGGCGACTTAAGCTCAGTGGGGGTCTCAGGCATGTCCCAGTCATTCCTGCTCTTGTGGTCCTGTGACGCTGAGCATGTGGGGACCGCTGGAGGAAGTGTCTCCTCTCTCACCTCAGCCCCACTCTCCTTCCTTTGGGATGGAGGGCGAGGGCTCCAACAAACCACCCAGGTCGGGCCAGCTTCACCCCTCCTGGTGCGTCCTGCTCCCCAGAGCCGATCTCTGTTCTGGGCCGGGGAGTCAGGAAGGAGGAACCGCCCCCCGTGGTTGCTACGTCCCTGCTGCCTCTACCCAGCGGCCCGTGCTCGTCTGAGGAGGTACTGTTCACACCCCACAGCTATCGCTGTGCTTTAGGCTTCATATCTTTCCTGACAGCTTAAGAGGAAACGCCATCGGGGTGGCCGGAGCCAAAGCCCTGGCAAATGCTCTGAAGGTCAACTCAAGTCTCCGAAGACTCAAGTGAGTGGTTGTAGAGACCTACCTCCGCCCTGGCACGGCAGACTTCTCTGCTGGAACCTCCCCACGTAATGAGACGTTCTTGACTTCCTCTGTAAGCCGCTTCCCTCTGGCTAGAAATAGCACTAGAGTCCACGTTGCAGATGAGTTTGTTCATTCTATCTAGCTTATGTCAGAGGTAAGCCATTGAATGCCTGCGGTTTTGGTCTTCCATCCTCCATGGCGCTCGGACGGGACCACCTGGCTACCGGTAGACACTGGTCTCAGGGGTAAAGGCCACCTTGCTGTTGCTGGGACACCTGTGATCAATGCAGTGCTGCTTCCCGGCACGTGTTCTGTCCCGAATGGCTCACGATGGTGTCTGCATCTTTTCTCTGCCTAGTCTTCAAGAGAATTCCTTGGGGATGGACGGGGCGATATGCGTGGCCACGGCACTCTCTGGGAACCACGGCCTCCAGCACATCAAGTGAGTGGGGCTCGGCCCTTCCCGGTCATTCTGGTCCAACCCACCCCCCCCAACCCCGCAGGCTCACGGCTCCCAGGTCAGGCCCTGCCTTCCGCCCAATTCCTGGAGCTGGCAGACTCCCAGGTCTCTCAGCGGCTCTGCGGGGCAGCCCGGTATAAGAGGGAGCCGTTCTGGGCCTTCCCCATAGGACGGATCCTGGAACCACGGTCTTGCCTGGAGTTCTGCATTTCGTGTAGTGACTGTCTGCTCTTTACTAAAGGGACTTGCAGGCCTCTGGCCCTTGAGCCCCTCTCTCAAGCCGGGTCCGAATCCTTCTCTTCCAGCCTCCAGGGAAATCACATTGGGGAGTCTGGCGCCAGGATGATCTCGGAGGCTATCAAGACCAACGCTCCTTCGTGCACTGTTGAAATGTGAGCGCAAAAGTGCCTGGTGGGTCAGGCGAGAGAACATAGAAGCAACTGGAAGCTTGTGAACAAAAACTCCCTGTCCAGGGCCCGTCCCTGTGGTCTGGGAACGATGCTGACCTGCACAAAAGCTGGTCTCCTGCAAGAGGCAGGAGGGATGCTGCCAAAGGGGTTGGGAGCACCTCTCCCGCCCCGGGTTCCGACCAGGCAGGGGTGACGCAGATTCCCTGCTGTGGCACAGAGGAGGGAAGGTGTCTGCCATGGGACTCAGGGACATAGGCCTTAAAGCCCAGCCGATGAGAAGCGGGCGTGAGCTTCTTCATACCCCGAGGTCTTCACGCGCCCCTTTTGTTCTCATTGTCCTTTTCCACTGGTTAAAATCATCCCCTCACTCTAAAGTGAGCTGTCACCTTCAAGCCTATGCAGAGTATCCGTTTGGCACGGGTGACAGAAGGGACCTTCCTTTTCTCAAGAAGAACAGAAGGTTTTAGGAGTATGATCCTCAGAGATACACGGAAAAACTGTGAGAATTGGTTTGAAGAGAAATTAAGGCTTTGAGTTATAAAATTCCGGACACAGAGACTAAGCTCTCCAAGGTCTTTGCCGTCTTTGATCCGTTACCAAATCTCTCAAAGGCAAGGACTACGTCCGACACACGTTATGTGGGGTCTGGCACGCTGGTCGTCAATAGCGTGTTACATGTTGACGCCTCAATGTTATTCTACAGCCGGCTTCCCAGACCGCTGCTGTGCCTGCAGCGTCCCCATGAAGGCGACATCAGGCTTCCCAGACCCCCGCTGCGCCTGTCGTGTCCCCATGCAGGCGAGCAAGCTGAGCTCCATGTGGCACAAATTCCCTCAGGGGTTGGTCTGTGATGAAAGGAAAAAGTTCCCAAGTGGACATCACAGTTCTCACCAACTAAAAAACCAAGGAAAATGCTTATCAAGATTTTACAGTTTGAACACGAATCGATGTTGTTCCCAATGTTCCCTTAAAAATGAGTATTCGGGGGGCGCCTGGGTGGCTCAGTCGGTTAAGCGTCCGACTTCAGCTCAGGTCACGATCTCATGGTCTGTGAGTTCGAGCCCCGCGTCGGGCTCTGGGCTGACGGCTCAGAGCCTGGAGCCTGTTTCCGATTCTGTGTCTCCCTCTCTCTGCCCCTCCCCCGTTCATGCTCTGTCTCTCTCTGTCTCAAAAATAAATAAATGTTAAAAAAAAATTAAAAAAAAATGAGTATTCGGGCAAGAATCAATGTACGTTAAAACCATGGGTGACAGCCTATCGAGGAAGAAGCTATCCACCCCAAAGGGATACTTACAAAGGGGAATTATCAAAATATCACCCCACATGGGGCATTTACAAAGGGGAAAAAGATATCTTTAAAGATGGAAAATTGGGCAAATGCTTTCTTAACAACGTGGTCAAACTTACCATCAGCACGAATGGGAGAAATTGCCATCACGTGCTCCTGATGGGAGGCGCTGACGACACGTCGCCGATGCAGTATTCTCACCAAAACTATTGATTTGACTCTAATCGGGAAGGAGCAGTCAGACAAAATCCAAATCGAGAGGCATTCTGCAAAAAACAATAGCCTGACCTCTTCAAAAAGATCAATGTCATGAAAAATACAAAAGGCCGGGGACTGTCTTAAATTGTAGGTTAAACAGACATGACAATTTAACGCAGGATCTCTGATTGGATCCTCGACTGCAGAGAAACAATCAGCTATAAAGAAAAGTATTTGGAAATGGGAGACATTTGAATATGGGTCTTGGGTAGTATTTATTTGGATTACTGGGTTTTGAAAGTTATTTTTGCTACATATAGAACTTCAGAATGGTTTTTGGCTCCTAGTACTCTCAAGGTGTGGCCATGCTGTCTTCTGGTTTGCACAGTTTCTGGCTGAGTGGAGAACTCGACAGAAAAAAAGATGTGGTAGCCAAATGCCGGACAAAGCCATGCCCTGCAGGAACCTAGCCACCAAAGAAACCTCAGGGGCCAAAGCAGTGGAGAAAAATCGTGCTCTCCAGGGACTCCGGGAGCAAGCCGCCTCCCTAGCAGCCTACTGACAAGGCTCTCTATGTCGCCAGCCAGCAAAGGCGAGAGATATACAAGGAATAGCTCTGTTATCACAGAGCAGACCAAGCGGTGAACTGGAGCGAGGCAATAAACCCATAAACAGCACGGTGGGACTTGTCTTTTTCTTTTTCATTTTGAACAGTTTCTACTGCTGTGTCTTCAGGGTCAGTATGTTCTCTTCTGTGGCGCCTCATCTGCTCTCAATCCCAGTTTTTGTTTTTGTTTCTTTAATCTCCCCAAGTTTTGAGATTTTCTTTAGGCCTTATCTCTTCTTAATATGCTCCTGCCTCCCTCTGCCATCTCAATATAGGGAGTACAGTTAAATGTCTGAATGTCCTTTCCTACTAATTCTGTCATCTGTCATTTGAGTATTGGGGGGGGGGTGCTCATTCCTTGGTCTCTTTCTTGATTCTTCTCGTTATGCCTGGTAAGTTTTGATTGGACACCAGACACGGGGAATTTTATCTTGTTTCGTACAGACTATTTTTATACGCCTTCAAATTCTTGAGCTTAATTCTGGAACACATTACTTAGAAACAGCTGCATCCCGGGGCGCCTGGGTGACTCAGTCAGTTAAGTGTCCAACTCTTGATTTCGGCTCAGGTCGTGATCTCACGGTTGGTGGGATGGAGCCCTGGGTCAGGCTCTGTGCTGATGGCAGGGAGCCTGCTTGGGATTCTCTCTCTCTCTCTCTCTCTCTCTCTCTCCCTCCCTCCCTCCCTCCCTGCTCCTCCCCTCCTCACACTCTCTCTCAAAATAAATAAATAAATAAACAATGGAAACCAATTTGACAATAAGCTTCATATATTGAAAAAATAAATAAATAAATAAATAAACAAACAAACAAACAAACAAACATAAAAAAAAAAAAAGAAAGAAAGAAACAGCTGGATCCTTTCAAAGCTTACTGTTTTCAGCTTTGTTGGCCAGGACCGGCCACCCTTAAGTTCAGGGCCACTGTGGCCCAACTTGTGAGGCAATGTCTCAGTATTCTGGGCGCTCTACCTGATGCCCAAGTCACAAAACTGTTTTGGAGCCTTATCTACAACAGATGCGATAGACATCCAGGTGTAAAAGATGGTGAAATCAATCTTAGCCTTCGCACTCCTAACGGTAGCATCAGCCCAAGTGGTCCTGTGGTGTGCGCCTGATGTTTCCAATACACCATATGGATTTAAGCAGGACTCCTAACGAAGACTTTGCTTCATCAGTTATGAACACTCCCTCTTATAGAGTCAACCCTTCCCATTCCACAAACCAGTTCCCTCCAGCTAAAAAAAAAAAAAACCAACCCTCGTTTTCCTCTCAAAACACAAAACAAAGCTTCCTCTGCCCCTCCAAAATGTTCTTGGCCACGCTCTTCTCCCCTGGCTGGGCCCTCTCTTTTCACTTGGGACCACCCCCCTTGCGGAACACTCATCAACGTTCACCGTGTTGGCTTCGCATTCTGACCTCTCTTCGGCCCATCGCGTGCCGACTGCTCCCGGCTGAGGTCGCCACAGATTTCCTAAGTGCCAATGTGGCCCGTTGTGACTCCGGCCCGTTGAGGAGGAGGATTTAGCTCGCTCACCCCTCCCTTCTGTGGAAATTCTCCCTGCCTTGGCTTCCCTCACACAACCTTCCAGCCCTCCTACCCTCTCGTCACTCTTCTTCAACGGTCTTTGGAAAATAAAACATATTTTCCCCGAATTATTAAAGCAAAATACAGTCACTTTAGAACATTTAGCAGATACTTTCCCAGTCTCTCTTCCTGGCTCCTTGTGGCTTTTGCCTCCGAGACACGGCATTTCTCAGGCTTCCGACCTTGGCTCTCTTCCCACCCCACGTGTTCTCCCCCGAGCAATCTGAGGAAAATGATCTTCAGACCTCAGTCTCCAGCCCTTACCCTTTTCCTGTCTGTAGATTTACCTTTTCCGAAATTCATTTCGTCAAAACAACACAATACACGTAGTTTAAAAAGCCAAAAGTGACCAGGCTTATAACGGAAAACAGCAGCCTTCTGTCTTGTTCCTCCCCTTCCTGTACATTCCCACTCCCAAAACTACATACCCTACATACACTGTTTCTTGCTTTATCATCTTCGAGGTTATCTAGTGACCTCTACATGGCAAATGGCACTTGGATGTACGTCAGCTTATATTCCCACTCTGTTTCTCCTTCTTTCTGACGGAGTTAGAGCATGGTTTTTGTTGACGTCGTCAGTGTCCGTCTTTTAACTTTATTACCACTGAGCACTCCTGCGCCATTTTCTCGTAAGGGCTTTATCGTTCTTAGAATGAACAGTGCACCTTTTTTAAAAACTCCATTTTCTGTGTCACTATGGCTTAATTCTTTCCGAGTCGCCCAAGAGAAGTGTACAACCAGAATACCGTTTCACAGACACACTGGTTTTTCCATCGGTTACGTTTTCCCCTCACGACATCCCTGCTGGCGCTCTCGTCCCTCCTCTTCCACTCACATCCTCATTGCAAGGACTTTTGCTCCGGGCAGTTTGAGTTCTCTTGCAATTCAACCAGTCCCGGATTCCAGCACCTCGGAGTCTCCCGGGCCAGTCTAGCCACTGTGATATTTATGTGGCGTGTTGCTAACTTCAGCCAAACCCACTTCCTTTCAGACGTTCGGCACGACACGATGTTACGGTTTAAAACGCGAACGAAAGAGCGCTCGCAGGTATTCTGCCCGGCCCAGCCGAAACAGCAAGTTCTTCAGACCTCTCGGTGCGAGAAGTCCTTGGACTTGGTTCTTGATGGCTACCACCAAAAAAAATTAATGACTTAAAAACTTCCTTGACATTTTCAGTCAATACACATCTGGAAAGCATTTTAAGAGGTCCTTTAGTTACACGGCTAAAAACAAAGAACTATTGGCAATGATCTAAACGAGGGTTTTTCATTGACCTAATCAGACAATCTTCTTTGGGGCCCGAGTCTGTTCTGACGCTTGGCCCAAAACAAAAGACACGAGGTCATCAAGCTCTCGTACATATCTGACTCCTGGATCTGTTACAGTGACAGACACACACTGGTAACTACGATCAGGTACTTGAAGCTCCTTTGCTGACAGAAGCTGCCCGAGGAAGGAAGTGCCACTCCATGGGGAGACTGTGCAGTAGTTAACCAAGGGATGAGGGACCACGAAGGAAGAGGTGAAATCATAAACCGCACACGGCACTGGAGCCTCTACTGGAGGAGGGGTTACCTGCAGCTTGGGTCAGGCTCCCCTGTTAATGCCCATGAGAAGAAAAAATCACATAAGGAAGGGGCGCCTGGGGGCTCAGTCGGTTAAGCGTCTGTCTCTTGATTTTGGCTCCGGTCGTGATCTCACGCTTCATGAGTTCTAGCCCTGTGCTGGGCCCTGAGGTGACAGCGCAGAGACTGCTTGGGATTCTCTCCCTCCCCTTCTCTCTCTGCCCCTCCCCGGCTTGTTCTTTCTCTCTCAAAAATAAATACATAAACATTTTTTAAAAAAAGAAGAGAGCATCACAAAAGGAAAAGAGAAATAAATTTTTTGGTTTTTTGTTTGTTTTTTTTTTTTTTTTTTCAAAAGATAAGTCAGGTCAGAGTCAGGGAAACCAAAATGATAACATCCAGGACAATGCCGTGGAAGGCAGGGCTCTGTGGGGGTGAGCACAGCGCCCACACACCCCATTCCCTGTGAGTGCGTCATTTCAAAGAGGGCACATTTCCATCACTCCCAAATTAACCGAATGCCGTTTTAAAACAGGAGTAATCTCTTGGGAATGCAAGCTGGTGCAGCCACTGTGGAAAACAGTATGGAGGTTCCTCAAAAAACTACAAATAGAACTACCCTACGACCCAGCAGTGGCACTACTAGGTATTTACGCAAGGGATACAGATATGCTGTTTCGAAGGGGCATACGCACCCCAATGTTTACAGCAGCACTATCAACAACAGCCAAATGATGGAAAGAGCCCAATGTCCATCGATGGATGAATGGATAAAGAAGATGTGGTCTATATATACAATGGAGTATTACTGGGCAATCAAAAAGAATGAAATCTTGCCATTTGCAACTATGTGGATGGAACTGGAGGGTATTATGCTAAGTGAAATTAGAGAAAGACAGATATCAGAGGACTTCACGCATATGAGGACTTTAAGACACCAAACAGATGAACATAAGGGAAGGGAAACAAAAAGAATATCAAAACAGGGATGGGGACAAAACAGAAGAGACTCATAAATATGGAGAACAAACGGAGGGTTGCTGGAGGGGCTGTGGGAGGGGGGATGGGCTAAATGGGGAAGGGGCATCAAGGAATCTACTCGTGAAATCATTGTTGCACTAGATGCTAATGTGGATGTAAATTTAAAAAATAAAAATTAAAAAAAAAAAAAGGAGTAATCTCCGGCACAGGAGTTGGGAAAAGATAGAGGAAACAGCAAACATGATAGAAACAATCATCACATTATCTCCTAAAAATTGACATGTACACAGTAACCTGTGAACTTTTCTTAAATATTTTACGTTATAGGTGAATATAAACAACGTAATTATAGTTTCAAGTAAAACTTATTTAATAATATAAAAATACGGTCCTAAATACATTTGTTAAGAGTTAAGTAACTTCAGAAGACTTCTGCGTTCATAACTGAAAAATCTGTGAGAGCTGCTCTGCGCTTCCGTATCAGAAACACGACACAACTCCACCTGTCATTTCTCATTTCACATCAGCGACATTATTATCCTAGTGCTACTCAACCTAATGCAATCCCGGTTAAGTTTTTTAGTCAGAAACAGCTTTCCTTTAACTAGCTTTCCTAGGAAGGGATGTCAACCTTCTGAGAGAAAATGAAGTGCTTTTATTCCGGAGCGTCTCTCTGTTGCCTGGATTTGAAAGAAAGTGGGTTTTCATCTAACTTAGCTAACTTTCATTCAGGAAATTTTAGTAAAATACATTTAAAGCTTGGTATCGCAAACGTGCAGAAAATAGGACCATACAACGAAATAAAAGCTAGAATTAAAAGCCGAAGTACAGTAAATGTTCTAAATTGTACAGGTCAAGAGGAGTCAGGTGCCTCCCCGCCCCCAGCCAATTCCTAAACTGAGTCCTGTGCCCAGCCCGGGTCTATCCCCCCCACCCCCGACTCTTGGCGGAAACGCTTGACAACAACTGCCAAGATGAACAGCGTTGGCCCTTATTTCTCCTCGGGTTTTCGTCCTGTGGAGGTGCATCTCTTAGAACACAGGCGTTTCCCAAGTTCGCTGAAGCTCCGTGGAGTAACCTGGAGGAGGCTACAGACCGAGGTGTTGCTTCATTAACAAGTCCAGCTGGTTTAGTGCGTGAAATCGGTTTCCCTCCTAACCTTCTAACTTCCCGTTTACCTACAGATCTGAGGGATTTAATCTGTCCGGTCTCTTGGCACAAAGCTCAGAAGTCATTGTCGCTCTCATCCAGGGGCTCGGGTTTCCGGATCCTTCGACTGGGCTTCGCTGGCGTGACAGCAACGCTCTCGTCTTCCAAATCGTCGTCTTCTTCATCGCCCTCCATGTCAATCTCACTGTCCTCCGAGTCCTCCTACAGGAAGACGGCAAACACAGCTGACGGCCCGTCTCTTTCTGACAGCTTGTCAGCAGAGGCCCCTTTCCACCAGTAGCTCAGTTAACTAGCAACACCCACACGTGAAGGAAGAGCTCGGCAGAGAAGCAGTGGGGCGTGGGGCGTGAGAAGGGGACCTTTGTTGGCTCAAAGACAAACATAAACGGATCATCTAAGCAGTGATCCTCAGATACGAGCGTGCAGTCTACACCCGGTGCTGCAGGGGCCGGCTTTCCCACTGAGGTCTCAGAAACACCACGGGATGCCGCTCTGCTCCGGGGGCCCAGAGACCCACCAGTGGATAACAAGGACCGAGGGGCTTGGAGATTAGGAAGGGGGTTTATTTTGGCTTTTACCAGACTGGGGGTGGAAAGCCACCCGGGAATTGGGCAAAATAAAAGGAACACTGTGTCCCTCGCCTAGATCTGGGGTGACCAGCTCAGCCGGGCTTTAGAGCTGCAAGTGCTGGGGCACCTGGGGGGCTCGTTTAGTTAAGCTTCTGCCTCTGGACTTCAGTTCAGGTCACGATCCCACGGTTCGAATGTTTGAGCCTGCCATCGGGCTCTGCGCTCACAGCACAGAACCTGCTTGGGATTCTCCCTTTCTCTTTCTCTCTGCCCTTCCCTCACTAGCGCTCTCACATGCGCTTTCTCTCTCTCTCTCAAAACAAATAAATAAACTTAAAACCCAAAACTATAAGTCATGCGTCTCAGGTAAACCAAGATGGCTCGAGCCAGACCACTCCCACCAGCATACATACATGCTACAATTTCCTTCTTAAAAACACAAAACAACAACCCTCAACTTAATCCCATCTTCCTTGCCAGTTACTCTGCCCTGTTCCTCTGCACCCCCCTCCCCTGGCAACAGTGAAACTCCTTGAAGGAGCGCTGAACCCCCCCCCCCCATTGGCTCTCCTCTCGCTGTGTCCTCAACATACTCAGCAGGCTTCACCTGCCAATCCCACGACTGCTCTTGAAACAGAGGAATTCAAATCCAATGGGCGCAGCTCCGGCATCTGGCGTGACCTCCAGCCTGCGCCTTCTTGCTTGAAAGCCACCCTGTGCTGCAGGGCGCCCTTCTCTCAGGTGCTCGCCCCACTGCACTCCTGCATCTTCCAATCTCACGCGCCCCTACACCCTCCGTCTCTCTGACTCTACGATGCGGCTCAGCTCAGAGCCCTGAGGCTCCCTCCTCTCCTCTTTCTACTCTCTCCCCTCACACAATCACATGTATCCTTGCAGCTCGAACGCGGCTGCAGACTCAACTCCAGCCCAGGCCTGACCCCTGAACTCCAGACTTGAATTCCAACTGGCCGTTCAACCCCAGCACGTGGATGGCTGGCAGGCACTGCATGCGTAGCATGTCCCAACCCCAACTCCTGCGCCGCTCCCCAAGCCCCACCCACCTCGGGACATGCCAAGGCTACCTGTGCCGTCAGCCAGTACGCCACAAGCTGGGGCGTCCTTCATTTCTCGTCCTCTCACGCCCCATGTCTAGTTAACACAACTTCATGGTTCAGACCATGGAAACATCCAGAATCCGACGACTTCTTAACACCTTCGCTGCTACCACCCTAGGCTGAGCCGCCAGCCCCTCCGGCTCCCACAAGTGCCTCCTGACTAGGCTCTCTTCAATGCCGGTCGGCTCTGGCACAGCCGGGCTCGCGGTCCTCGGCCCCTTCCCACAGCACTCAGAGAAAACCCCGGGTCCTCATCAGGTCCTGCCAAGCTCTGGCGCCCCCGCTCCCCGCTCCCCGTCCTGCCGCTCCTGTCTGCCATCCACTCCATCCCAGTCGCACCACCGTCTCTACACCTCCAAAGCAGGAGCCATATTCCCTGTGTTCTGGATGCCCTTCCCTGCACCACATCCCTCCTTCCGTTCAGGCCTCTGCCAAATGTCACCCGATCACAGAGACATCCCCTGACCGATCAAAAGACACCAACCTCCTCCCTCGACCCTGTCATTCCGTTCCCTGAACTGCTTTCTTTTCTTCTGGCCACTATGACCCGACGTATTGCCTTGGTTACTGCCGGAACGTGAGCTTCCTAGAGGCGGGGACGCATTCCCCATCATCTGTAACACCTGCACGTAACAGGCACTCAGCAAGTGTCTGTCGTGCGGACGAGTGCGCACACAAAGGACGAGCCCGTACGCCTGGGCCAGGTGCGGAGGCGGCCTCCCTAAAACCAACAAGCGACAACAGGCGCAGAGGACGTGTGAGCTGTCACTCGGGCATTTGTTCTGAGACGAGAGAGCTACGCGCCCGAGCAAGCAGATCGTAAGACAAGGGAGCCGACGGTGCCTTCCGGGCATCCCCAGCCCCCACGCCAGACTTCCTATTCGTGCCTCGAATGGGTAAGACGGGTGGGCAGAAGCTATTTGAGCATCCAGCCCGACTCTGTTAAACATGTTTGAGGTGGTTTCTCTGCTTCTCGAAGACTACCTTCTGCGATTCCAAGGCCCCACCTTCTCTGCGCATCTTGCTCAGCAAACCCTCTCCCTCTGTGGATTTCGGTAACAATACACAATGTTGGCACTAGATAGAGGGATCTTTTGTACAAGAATGTCAACTCCTGCTCTGTCCCTGTGCAGCCACTAGAGCCACACTCCAGACACAGGTGGCACACGACCTGATAAGGAGGTCTGTGCTCTGTCAGCCCAGTCACCCCTTGTTTCTGGGGCCTCACAGGCTTGCCAGGGACTGCCACCAAGAAGGCAGGCCCGGGGCAATGGACGGTGCAGCCCCACCTGTGGGGCCCTGGCAAGGACCGGGTTCCCCATCCCGGTTCGTTTCCCCGTCAGTATTAAGTCAGTGACACTCAAGGCACCGGCAGCCTGATGTCCCAGCCTCTTGCCCAGCCTCTCTGAGGCCCTGGTCTCAGGACAGCCTCCTTTTCCGTTCCCTCCCCAGAATGGAACCGAAGAGAGGGCTGGTCTTGACCCCAGGACCTCAGCAGGTTCCATTCTTTTCTAGGTTACAGTTCAAGGGCCTAACGACCTTTCTTGTCTCGTGGCTCACACTCACCCCTCCTCCTCAGCATAGGGAAGTTCTCCGATCTCTGTGGGACCCGGTTGGCGTGGCTCTCACCCAGGAGACAGAGCCATCACTGGGAGGGAAGGCTCTGCTGGCCCTGAACAGGCCAACACACACACACACACACACACACACACACACACACACACACACACACACACACACACAGATGAGGTGAAAAGAAAACCAACCTGCTTCTTGGAGCTGGAAGTCCTGCACTGACCTAAGAGAGCTGGTGCTGCTTCCGTCTTTGGAAAGCGAGAATGGAAAGAACAGGGAGAAGGAAAAAAAGCGGGGGTGGGAGGGAAAGCACATTCATTGGAAAAGAAAAGAGCCATCAACACATCAACAAGCAGAGGAGAGTCCAGCTCCTGGGGGGCCCAGCTCTGCCGTACGCCCAGCAGCGGGCTAGGCTGAGGCACACAGCTCATCTACAAAGCCAGCCCCGGAGCAGGAAGAACGGAACAGCTAAGGGGAGCTCGTCGGGACTCACATCGTCATCGGAGTCTCCACCCTGCATTGTGCCCACGATGAGTTTGCTAGGTCTTCCTGAGGAGAACCAAAGCATGAAGAAATTAGGAAAACCTCATTAAAAAAAAAAAAAAAAAGGCAAGGCGCCTAGGTGGCTCAGTCGGTTGGGCATCCGACTTCGGCTCAGGTCATGATCTCGCAGTCCGTGAGTTCGAGCCCCGCATCGGGCTCTGGGCTGACAGCTCAGAGCCTGGAGTCTGTTTCGAATTCTGTGTCTCCCTCTCTCTTTGACCCTTGCCTGCTCATGCTCTATCTCTCTCTGTCTCAAAAATAAATAAATGTTTAAAAAAAAAAAGGCAAGGAATGGTATTCAAGATTTGCTTTCCTTTAGAAAATTGGGGAAAACAAGAATCACGCTAAAAAATTTACTTAGGTAGCATCCAAATAATCAAAACTATAATAAACCACAATAGATTTTCTAGATTTCCACTTTGAAAAAAAGGAAAAGGGCAATAAAATATAATCATTAACTCGGAAGTCAGAAAAATATATATGCATCCTGTAAATGTTGTAAGAAAAATCAGTGAATCCCACTATGAGTAACAGATAGCTGTGCTATCCGTTGGAAAAACAAAGTCTTCCTCCAGGGACCAATGTATTTGAATCTATGAGCTTCAAAGAGAAAAAACTAAGTATCACACTTAGTTCATCTTTCAAACCTGCACCCCCCCCCCCCAACTCCATTATCTCAGGGATTCTCCTCTCTCCTCTGGAAGTCAGGGTTGCTGACAGGGGACTTCTGCCAACGCTCAGGAGCCGTCCTGCACGGGGCAGAAGTGGACAGCTGCATCACACCCGGAGGCTGACAAAGGAATAGCCGTGACCCCAGGTCAAGGCCTCGGGGCAAGGGCAGCGAGGGCAGCCCAGAGAGGAGCTCACTCGGGACAGGCCTGGGGTGACCACCAAGAGCTATTTAAGGAAACTTTCCCTCACTCAGATCAAATGCAAGTCTTGTGTTGTCCAAAGCCCTTATTTATAATTTTTAGAAATGGACTTTGTGACTTGACTCCTGCAGGCTGAATGGTCAGCAGAATTCAGGAGCCCCAGTGCCTCTATGAGATTCTCCTGAGCCAAACATCTACCTTTCCAGAGCCTCAGCTCCCATCTACAGAATGGGAGTCATAACCTCTAACCTCTATTTGTATCATGAAGCTGTTAAATATAAAAGAAAAAGACATCAGAGCATCTAAGTAACTTATGTAAAAAGGAAAATGTAATAAAGAACAGCCGAACCTAGAATAAGGGCAGTTAGCAGGAAGAGTTAGTATCAAATGAAGATAATTCACCTCTTAAATATGTTGTGTATATAAAAATGCAAACTGGGGCGCCTGGGTGGCTCGGTCGGTTGGGCTTCCGACTTCGGCTCAGGTCATGATCTTACAGTCCGTGAGTTCGAGCCCCACGTCAGGCTCTGTGCTGACAGCTCGGAGCCTGGAGCCTGTTTCAGATTCTGTGTCTCCCTCTCTCTCTGCCCCTCCCCTGCTCATGTTCTGTCTCTCTCTGTCTCAAAAATAAATAAAAACATTTTAAAAAAATTAAAAAAAAAATGCAAACTGCTCCCAAAATTAACAAATGGTAGATAAATGTTTTTAAAGGCAAGTATGGGGCACCTGGGCGGCTCGGTCGGTTGAGTGTCCGACTTCGGCTCAGGTCATGATCTCGCTGTCCGTGAGTTCGAGCCCTGCGTCGGGCTCTGTGCTGACAGCTCAGAGCCTGGAGCCTGCTTCGGATTCTGTGTCTCCCTCTCTCTCTGACCCTCCCCCATTCATGCTCTCTCTCTGTCTCAAAAATAAATAAACATTAAAAAAAAAATTTTAAAGGCAAGTATAGGGCAATGTAGTAATATCTATCAAAATAAAAATTTACATAACCTTTGACCTAAGAATTCCCCCTTGAATGGTACAAACACTGAAGATAAACAGAAGGATGTATCTACGAGGAAAAGAAAAATAAAATAAATATCTTTCAATATGGGAATGCCTGAATAAACCCCAGGTATGATCACACTGTGGAATACTATGCAGCTGTCAAAAAGAACGAAGCAGAATTGTATTTTCCTGACACGGGAGGAGTTCTAATATATTTCATCATAATGTTTTTAAAAAGCAAGTTGCAGGAGGTGCCTGAGTGGCTCAGTCAGTTGGGCGTCCAACTTTGGCTCAGGTCAGGATTTCACCATTCACGAGTCCGGGACGCGCGGCGGGCTCTGTGCTGACAGCTTGGAGCCTGGAGCCTATTTCAGACTCTCGGTCTCCCTAGCTCTCTGCCCCTCCCCCCACCCCCAAGTAAACATTAAAAAACAAAAAGCAAGCGGCAAAACTATGCACAGAGTCTGGTCCCATTTAGGTTAAAAAATGTCTCAGGTGATCTTTGTGTCTAAGTTTCACTGTATGTGTGTGCTTGCCTCTGTGTGAAAAGGCAATGTGGAAGGACCACCCCCCCAAGCCACTGACCGGGACCCCTCTAGGATGGAAAGTGGGACCTCAAGAAGATCCCAGGGGAGCACCCACACTTGTCCAGATATTTTATTGCTCTTTACCAGTGAGAAAGCAGAAACGACTAGGTTTTTTACAGGCAGAGATGGTTGTGTGAGTCCCTTCTCTGTGCATAATTCTCTGATTACATGGGATGCAAGTGCACTGAGAACAGTTTGGACCCAAAAAAGGACAGAACACAGCTCAGTGGCAGAAGCAGTGTGTTCCCATGGCCTCTGTGACCAGGACACAAAGAACAATCAGCTATTCTTGAGACCACAGGTAAGAGTATTAGCAGCAAAGGTGACCACACAGAGGACTTTAAGAGCTGAATCCTGATAAACAACAGAGCAGGATAAACCCTGGAGCAGGGGCCACCCAGAGTGTACTATGACAGGGCACGGGAGGGAGGACAAGAGAAAGAAGTCGTGCTACCTTGCATGAGCACCTCCATGGCCGTCCGCGGCTTGGACAGCCGTCTCTCCTCCAATTCACTGTCAGATTCGTCTTCCTCCTGGATGTCAATGTCCGAGTCGTCATTACCTGGGAGCAACACAAGTAGGCAAAACAAAAGGGCGGCTCCATCACTACCTCTGAAACAGCTTGTATCCAAAAGGCTCTTGTGCAAAACCATTTGCACTTCTCAGCCTTCCTTCTGCTGCATTAGATTTTATGAGACTCTTAGGATTGGCCTGTAGATACTTAGAAGGGTTAATGCAAACAAGGATATACTGGGTTAGTTTTTTAAACAATTTTCCAAAGCAAGACAAAACTGGGTCAGAATACTATTCTGGTAGGTGAACTACAATTTGAATCATCAGCTGTCAAGGTATAGCTGGAAGTTCTTGGTTAATTGGGGGCAAAGTCCATTCTCTGTTCAGGATTAGGTGGCGTTACCACGACTCGAGCTCTTTGTGGGTAACAGAGATGAGGAGACAGAGCCCACTGAAAAGGTGAGGGATTGCACCAAAACAGGCCTGCAAGCGACGAGGAGAGCTGGCCAGGAAAGGCTGGCCTGAGAAAGACGGTGACCTAGTGAGTGGCTGTAAGAACTCGTGCTCACGATCTCCTTTCCTGGAGAAAATTCCCTTACAGAGATACACAAAGAGAGGGCGTTCTCACATTGTGAGATGTGCGACAGCCTTACACGTTAATTTCTTAAATACTCTTCCAGAGTCTTGTGTGGGTGAGACATTTCCTAATGGGAACTTACAGGAGGAGAGTTTCCACAGTGGAGAGAAAAAGCTTTCACTGCCCAGCTGACTCCCTGTGACCGGGGAGAGACACTGGTTTTGGAAGGACAGAGCAGGAGGAGTTTGCAGTCGCTGTGCTGACCAGTGAGTCAGAGGTCAGTCTGGAAGTACAGTAATTGTTCGTCTACGAAAAGGCTTTGCTCAGCCCCTGCTCTAAGTGGGTGAGTAGGTGGCTGCATCTGCCTGGGCACCAAGGGAAAGTTCTCTGCTTTCTTCGCCGTGGAGAGAAGAGCTGTGCTCTCCAGCATGGAGGGGTAAGCTGGGAACCAGGGATGTGTTAGTAATAGATAGCATCCTGCAAGGACTTCAACACAATCTGTCTGAAAACCGCCACCGTACAAAAAGCCTATACAGAGAATATAATTAAATACTAACACAAATGAATCACTACAAAACGCAATTACTATTCATCTGAGTTCACTTTTTATGGACATTTTATTATGACATTGTATCATTACCCCTTGCGATATAAATCAAATGATATCATGAATTTTAAAATAATAATAATACATGTTTCTCAGGCTCAATAGGATTTCTTCTGACAAGCTCAAGCCAATACACTAACGCATGCGGACATGGAAATCACCGAGTTATCAGTGACACGTTCAAGTTAAGGATAGAAGACAAGAGTGCCCATAAAATTCAAAGAGGAAAGAACAGTCTTTCCAACAAATGGTGCTGGGACAACCAGAGAGCCACACGCACAACAATGAGTTGGACTCCTACCTCACACCATATGCAAAGACTAATTCAAAATGGATAACAGTTAAAACTGTAAAAGTCTTCCAAGAAAATATAGGGATAAATCCTGGTGACCTTAAATTAGGCAGTGGTTTCTGAGATATGACACAAAAATGCAAACAACAGAAGAAAAATTAACAGTGTGGACTTCATTAAAAGTTTGTGCAGCAAAAGCCAGCACTAATGAAGTGAAAAGACGGCCCAGAGAATGAGAGAAAAATATCTGCAAATCACAATTTGCATAAGGATCTGGTATCCAGAATATACAAATAACTCTTACAATCCAATAATAAAAAAAAACCCAATTTAAAAACGTCCAAAGGACTTGAACAGACATCTCTCCAAAGATCTGTACGAATGGCCAACGAGCCAGGAAAAGATGCTGCACTCCATTAGCCATCACAGAAACTCACATCAAAGCACAGCGAGACACTACTTCATACCCACGTAAGCTACAGGCAGTTTCTTTTCAGGTTTCTCTTTTTATTTATTATTATCTTTTAGATGTTTGTTTATTTTTGAGAGAGAGAGAAAGGGGGCGCACGCAAGTGCGGGAGGGGGAGAGAGAGGGAGCCAGGAGGTGAAGCAGGCTCCGTGCTGACAGCATCAAGCCCGACGTGGGGCTTGAACTCATGAACTGCAAGATCACGACCCGAGCAGAAGATGGATGTTCAACCAGCCGAGCCCCCCAGGCGCCCCCAAGTTTCTCCTTCTACATCAGCACAGTCCAACAGAAACACAATGCCAGCTGACAGATCTAATTTAAAATGGTCTAGTGACTACATTAAAGTAGAAACAAGTCAATTAATTCCAGTAATGTCTTACTTAACCCATTGTATCCAAAATACCATTTCAACAGGTAAACAACGTAAAGTATTAGTAATGAGTAATTTAACTTTTCATTCATACTAAGTCTTCAAAATATTTTCCACCAACGGCACTCCTCAATTTGGATGAGCCACACTCGAAGTGCTCAAGAGTCACACATGGCTTGTGGCTACGAACTGGATGTCACCATTCTGGCCTCGGCTCCCTGAGCGCCTTATCTGTCACCGTGCCCCCAGTGCTGGTACAAGGCCTGACACACAGTAGGCATGCAGCAAGTAAGTGTTGAACGCAAGAACATTTGCTCTCCACTATATCATAAAAACTAAATCCCAGCAAGGTTACTAAAGTGCTTTCTAGCAATTTGTGGGTCATTTTATGAAATCAGAGGACTCTATATTCCTTACACTCCAGTGCTGAATCCTGTAGAGGGCACAGTTATAAATTTACCACGAACAGTGAGGTTTAAAAGGACGGTGGGAAGATGAGGGCTGTCCTTACTGTGACCACAGGGCATGTGAACAAAGTACCTGGCCTTTTTCGTCTCTGAGGTCCCCAGGGCAAGGACCTGTCTCTGATCACTCAGACTTGCTCTCTCTTACTCCAGGCCCTTACTCCAAACCCACAAAGCCAATTTGGTGACATCACCTCCTGCTTAACAGAGAAGACAGGAGCCATCAGATGGGAGCCCTTCAGCACACGACCCATCTTCCAGCCTGAGCTCGAGTCCTGCACGCCCACACGTTTCCTCACTGGGCAAAACTCATCCCCTCACTAAGCTCTGGTTCTCACCCTTTCTTACAGACTCCCAGGACTTTCCTCATCCGGTACCTCCTTCCTCTCCAAGTTACACTTCTCAGCCTTTGCGTAAATAGCATCTCCCAAGGAGGCCTACGTTGACCCCCAATTTAAAACACAATTCCAGGGCATCTGGGGGGCTCAGTCAGTTGAGCGTGCAACTCTTGATTTCGGCTCAGGTCATGATCTCACGGTTTGTGAGTTTGAGCCCCGCATCGGGCTCTGTGCTAATAGTGGATAGTCTGCTTGGGATTCTCTCTCTCCCTCTCTCTCTCTGCCCCCACCCCACTCATGCTCTCTCTCTCAAAAAAAAAAAAAGAACTTAAAAAGAGTAAACGCAGGCTGCCCGGATAGCTGGGTCAAAGTGTCCGACTTTGGCTCAGGTCACTTTGGCTCACGGCTCATGAGTTCAAGCCCCACATCGGGCTCTGTGCTGACAGCTCAGAGCCTAGAGCCTGCTTCAGATTCTGTGTCTCCCGCTCTCTGCCCATCCCCCACTCGCACACTGCCCCCTTCTCTCTCAAATATAAATAAATATTTAAAAATTAAAAAAAAAAAGGTAAACACAATTCCACACACCCTCACCATCTCCCTCTCTGCGCTACTTTACCCCGAAAGGCATTTTTCACTTTCCATGCACAGTTTGCTCATTGTTTGTCTCCTCTCACTGGCAACCAGCTTGGTTAAAGCAATGATTGCTTTTGTTTTTCTAAATTTTTTTTAATGTTTTTATTTATTTTTGAGAACGAGAGAGAGTGTGCACAAGCGGGAGAGGGGCAGAGAGACAGGGAGACAGAATCAGAAGCAGGCTCCGAGCTGTCAGCCCAGAGCCTGACACAGGGCTTCAACTCCTGAACTGGGACATCATGCCCTGAGCCGAAGTCGGACGCTTAACCGACTAAGCCACCGAGGTCCCCAGAATCCCTGTCTCTTGTCCACTAAGGAACCCTTCTTCGCACCCAGAATAGTTACTCAACAATGGTTTACTGCACCGAATCAGCTGTCTACACGATGGCGTAAACAAGATGAGCTCTTTCAGCTCCCGGATTTTGCTCATTCTTACCCCTAATTTGCGTCCGTGTCCTATTTGCCTTTTCTGTTCAGAGAAGTCTTTCAGAAAGTGTCCTTTTATCTAACTCCCCGTTGATCCCAACTCTCTGGCCAATGTTCCCGCATACACAGAAAAGCAAAGAAAGAACATCTTAACAACTTTAGGACGGTTCTTCTAATTTTCCTCACTTCTTTGCCCTCAAGCTAATTAAGTGCTTTCCTTCATTAATTTGGTTTAAACGGGACATTATTTTTCCAAAAAAAGCAAAGTCACAGATGCTCCTAAGAATATTTGTCCTTCAAGAGATCCCACACCTGTGGATCACAAAATTAAAGCGTGAGTTCAGAAGAATAAAGACCAATGACAAAGGTCTTACGGTTGGCCCAGGCACACGGCAGGGTGCAGCCAACCAACCAGGGCTCTTACTTGTGCTGGGCCTCCTGGGAGGGGATAAACTCCATGCAGGCTTATCACTTAGGGCTGCCTCGGGCTCTCTGGCCTGACCTGGAACCACAAAGGTGAGGGGGGCTGCTCTGGCTAGAGAGGCCCCTGGAATTTCCTAAACTTGCCTCTAAAGGATTTCCCAGCACTCCCTATTCTCCTTCCAGAGTTTCCTGAAATTTAGGAGAGAGAGGCAGAAAACAAGTACAAAAGGAGAGAGGCCCAGAGACAGAGAGGGAGGGAACGTGTCCCAAGTCCCACACACGGCATCCTCAAGCATGAGAGAACAAAATACTTCATCATAAAAAAGAGAGCAATTAGCAAGAGGAGGAGGAACCGAGACAAAGCCATTGATTCGGCATTAAGACCATGCGCTGAGGCCGCCCAGACACCTCGGTGAAGTTCGTGGAGGAAACGTGCTAACCAGTCACGGAGAACACTCCTCCCCAGCACGCAGCTCTCACATACGGGTAGCCCCCACTTGCCCCCAGGTGACGGCCTCACTGCACAATCCTGGATTACTGGGGACACAGGACGGGTGTGTGTGGGAGGGGACTAACTCTAATCAAGTGCCCCACTAACATGCACTGCATTAATGACACCTGCTTTCTATCGGTCCTAAAATAAGGAACCTAAAGACCTCCGAGACCACATTTTCTTTTATAGTTACATATTATACGTAACTCAAACTGTATCATTTAAACAGGGAAAAACAGTATTTTAGTTGATAAGAAAATCAAACGTGCTTTGAATGCTGTGTAATTTGAACCAGTCTCTTGAGCTCGAGTGAATTAAAATGGTACTTGATATAGAAGTTTTGAGAAAATCGCCTTTTGAAAATAAATTAAATACACGCATACATTTGTCGAGGCTAAAAACGCTGGTCCAGAAGAAACAGCCCGGTCTACCCATGTGGTCTTACCTTCCGTCTTGAGCAGACGCTTTTCTTCTTCCTTCAGCTTGTTCTGCATCAGACGCAGAGTGTTCTCAGCTTCCTATGGAACAGCAAGAACAAGATTCAGAAGAGATCACCCTTTGGTGGACTGTTCTATCATTCTCTACCACGTGGATAAGCAGGGCCGAGTCTGTGACGCAAAAGCAGCAAAGATGTAAAGCACATGGAGACAGCGAACGCTGCCTGAGAACCAGGGCCGTGGTCCCAAGGCCCCCTCTCTCCAGGATCAGCCAGCAGCCCAGCCAGGGGAGGCCGCCTGAAGTGGCACCGCGGGCCCTCGAAGCCCTGAAAAACACCGAACCGGACAGGGAAATGCCCGTGTGTCTGTGTGGGACGTCGACATGGGGCAGACGCATTGAGAATGGGATAGTACGGGCCTCCTGCTCTCAGAAAATAAGGCATGAATTTTATTGTTTTTCTGCTCTGTGCTATTCCAGCCCCAGAAGATGCTAAATGGTGAAACTGATCTGGGTGAAAAGAGAAAAGAAATAAAAACTAGTCTAATTCCTAGGGGGACAAAAGCTAATACCTCAGCTAGGTGACAAAATGTGGCCCTGATTACGGTCAAGAGAGAGAACGGGAGAGGACAGTGGCTTTTAAAAGTTTGGTGTCATTCTACACATCAAGAAACAAGCACTGTTTGAGGCACGAGCTACCTTCAGGGAGCAGGTGTTATGAGCACACGGAGCAGGTGTGAGCAGAGGAAGGAATGCTCGTCCCCGGGCCACGTCTTCGGCACGACCTCCACACCCGGGGGCGGCCCCGCGTGACACCACAGAATGCTCACTTTACTTTCACGGCCCTTTTCTGCTCTTCCCCAGACACTGTCCTCACCACGGGCCTGTCCTGCACCCTTGCGGCTCCGTGTCAAGATAAAGGTGTCCCCAGGAAAGCATCAGCCACCCCCCGCCGGCCGTCCTGTACAACCAAACAGCCCCACCTCATTCAAACACCCAGCTTTTAAGAAGGGAAGCATAACCTTTACGCCGAAAGCTGCCAAGGACGGCGTGAGAGAGGGAGGTTACAGACCAGTTTCAGCATGAACACGGATTCCAAGGGACCATTCTTGGGTTAAGCAGAAGTATCCCCAAGGGATAGTAGCAATTCAAAAAACGAGAGTAACCTGGCCCATTTTCCTTTGTTCTGAAATCCGTATTTACCAGCTCATGCTGGGACCTGAAACACTCTTTCCTAAATGGCCTGGAACAATGGGATGAGAGGAACCCGGACGACCGCTTGCTCTGGGTCCCACACACTTCCCACAATAATCAGTAAACTGCGTTTCCTCTTTATAAAGCAGTATCTGATAAACTACTTTCAATTAAGCAGGGCCTGAAAATCTTTCAGTGACCTGACCAAGCAAAATTTTAGGAATCTACCCAAGGCCAATCACCTACTCCACGGAACTCAGTGCAAATGAAAATGCACTTAAGAATTATTAAGAATTCAGGGGCGCCTGGGTGGCTCAGTCGGTTGGGCACCCGACTTCGGCTCAGGTCACGATCTCGCGGTTTGTGAGTTCGAGCCCCACGTCGGGCTCTGTGCTGACAGCTCAGAGCCTGGAGCCTCATTTGAATTGTGTCTCCTCCTCTCTCTGACCCTCCCATGCTCATGCTCTGTCTCTCTCAATAATAAACATTAAAAATAAATAAATAAAAAATTATTAAGAGTTCCAAACCAGTGACGGCGCAGCATCAAAGCAAGCACAGGCCCTCCTAAGCTAAGTCTTGTGCGATTGCGCAGGTCACGTGGCAGCCCCGTCTGCCGCCCTAACGGACCAAACCCATCAGAGATCCGACCAGCCTGGAGTCCAGGCCACACCACCAGCAAAAGAGAAGAGCTGCGTGAGCGATCCGCAGACCTGATCAGGGAGGAGCAACATCCAGGGAATGCTCCCCCACGACAACATTTACAAACTGACACGTCACCAAGTACAGAATCCCACGCCAGAAGGAACGGTCTGTGGAGAGGAGCGGGCTAAGCGCTCACCTCAAACCTCTCTTGCTCCATCCTATGATGGTCTTCAAGCTGCTGTTCCAGGTAAGCCAGATTTCGAAATTTCTCCAGATAAATGTCATACTGCTTCTGCAACTCCTCCTCGATCTTCTCATATTCATCCATAAAGGCCGGCCTACAACGACCAAGTGAAATAAAAAGTGAAAGATTCATCAACAGACAGTTGAGATTAGTATGCTGAGCCCCAGGCCCCACCACCGTCTGCTGTGGAAAGCCT
Source organism: Panthera tigris (assembly GCF_018350195.1). NCBI lineage: Eukaryota > Metazoa > Chordata > Mammalia > Carnivora > Felidae > Panthera > Panthera tigris. Next base: position 38,452,505 of record NC_056675.1, read on the forward strand.
TCATGGAGAAGTGCCTTCAGCTGGAAGCTGCTTAAAGCTCATTTCCCTTTCCTCCTCCCTCCCCTCAAAAGCAACACGCTTAGTTTGTTTGTTGATCAAAAGCTCTTTGTAAAAACTTGAAAATAATCTTTAAAGTATGAAGAATAAGGTGAAGATTACTCATAATCCTATCACCAGGTACAAGCACTGAATATTTGATAAACATCCTTCCAGACTTTTCTGTGCATAGATATATATACAGAGAGAGAAATGTATTTTTTCTTTGTTTTGCGAGAGAAAGAGAGAAAGGTGGGAGAGGGGCAGCCAGCAGGCTCCATGCTCAGCGCAGAGCCTGAGACGGGGCTCATTCCCACAACCCTGGGATCATGACCTGAGCAGAAATCAAGAGTCGGACACTTAACCAACTAAGCCACTCAGGCGTCGCAGAAATGCATTTTTATTTTTTATTTAAAAAAAATTTTTTTTAATGTTTATTTATTTTTGAGAGAGAGAGAGAGACAGAGACAGAGCATGAGCAGGGGAGGGGCAGAGAGAAAGGGAGAGAGAATCTGAAACAGCCTCCAGGCTCTGAGCTGTCAGCACAGAGCCCGATGCGGGGCTCAAACTCACGAGCCGTGAGATCATGACCTGAGCCGAAGTCGGACGCTCAACCAACTGAGCCACCCAGGTGCCCCAGGAATGCATTTTTAAACACCTTTAAGTACATTACCTTAAATGAAGCTTTGCAATCTTTTTTCTTACTCACTCTGCCATAGATTTTAATACAGACTTAAAAAGTAATCACGTGTCATACACTTCTCACAAAATTAGTAACCTAAATATATACATTAACTTAGTTGAGCAAAGTATTTCGCTGTCTGGATGCTCCAAAAAGTACTCCATCCCCTAAAAAAGGGAAACATAGGTTGCTACAATTTAAAGCTAAGTTTTTAAACAATATAAAATCTAAAAACAAAGCAATAACACAAAAGCTTGTTTTGACTGATTTGATGAGTTTATATTTTTTTCTCTTATTTTCGATCTTAAAGGGAAACTCTCTTGTTTTAAAAATATACAGATAGGGGTGCCTGGGTAGCCCAGTCAGTTAAGCTTTCGACTTCAGCTCAGGTCATGATCTCGTGGCTCTTGAGTTCAAGCCCCGCATCAGGATCCTTGCTGGCAGTGCGGAGCCTGCTTTGGATTCTGGTTCTCTCCTCTCTCTCTGCCCCTGACCTGCTCACACTCTCTCTCAAAAAACAAAACAAAACAAAAACATAAATTAAAAAGTAAGAGATTATCTTTGGGACTAGAGCAAAAACAAACTTTTCTATTAAAAGGATATGAGAAATCTAACCAAAGAGGTGAAAAATCTATACATTGAAAACTATCCAAAGCTTATGAAAGAAATTGAAGAAGGCACACACAAAAAAAGGAAAAAGATTCCATGCTCCTGGACAGGAAGAACAAATATTGTTAAAATGTCAACAGTATCCAAAAGCAATCTACATATTCAATGCAATCCCTATCAAAATACCACCAGCATTCTTCACAGAGCTAGAACAAAAAATCCTAAAATATGTATGGAACCAGAAAAGACCCCAAATAGCCAAAGCAATCTTGAAAAAGAAAACCAAAGCAGGACACAATCCCGGACTTCAAACTGTATAACAAAGCTGTCATCATCAAGACAGTATGGTACTGGCACAAGAACAGACACTCAGATCAATGGAACAGAACAGAGAACCCAGAAATGGACCCACAAACATATGGCCAACTAATCTTTGACAAAGAAGGAAAGAATATCCAATGGAACAGACAGTCTCTTCAGCAAGTGGTGCTGGGAAAACTGGACAGCGACATGCAGAAGAATGAACCTGGACCACTTTCTTACACCTGACACAAAAATAACCTCAAAATGGATGAAAGACCTCAATGTAAGACAGGAAGCCACCAAAATCCTCGAGGAGAAAGCAGGTAAAAACCTCTTTGACCTTGGCTGTAGCAACTTCTCACTCAACGTGTGTCCAGAGGCAAGGGAAACAAAAGCAAAAATAAACTACTGGGACCTCATCAAAATAAAAAGCTTCTGCACAGCGAAGGAAACAATCAGCAAAACTAAAAGGCAACCAACAGAATGGGAGAAGATATTTGCAAACGCTATATCAGATGAAGGGTTATATGCAAAATCTATAAAGAACTTATCAAACTCAACACCCAAAAAACAAATAATCCAGTGAAGAAATGGGCAAAAGACATGAACAGACACTTCTCCAAAGAAAACATCCAGATGGCCGACACATGAAAAAATGCTCAACATCACTTATCATCAGGGAAATATAAATCAAAACCACAGTGAGATACCACCTCACACCTGTCAGAATTAACATTAACAACTCAGGCAACAACAGATGTTGGCGAGGATGCAGAGAAAGAGGATCTCTTCTGCATTGTTGGTGGGAATGCAAGTTGGTGTAGCCACTCTGGAAAGCAGTATGGAGGTTCCTCAAAAAATTAAAAATAGAACCACCCTATGACCCAGCAATTGCACTACTAGGTATTTATCCAAGGGCTACAGGTGTGCTGTTTCGAAAGGGCACATGCACCCCAATGTTTATGGCAGCAATGTTGACAACAGCCAAAGTATGGAAAGAGCCCAAATGTCCATTGATGGATGAATGGATAAAGAAGATGTGGTGTGTATGTATATACACATACACACACACACACACACACACACACACACACACACACACTGGAGTATTACTCAGCAATCAAAAAGAATGAAATCTTGGGGTGCCTGGGTGGCTCAGTCAGCTGAGCGTCTGACTTTGGCTTAGGTCGTGATCTTGTGGTCTGTGAATTCGAGTCCCACATCGGGCTCTGTGCTGACAGCTCACAGCCTGGAGGCTGCTTCGGATTCTGTGTCCCCCTCTCTCTGCCCCTCCCCCACTTGTGCTCTGTCTCTCTCAAAAATATATAAATAAATGTAAAAAAAATAAAAAAAAATAAAATCTTGCCATTTGCAACTACATGGATGGAACTAGAGGGTATTATGCTAAGTGAAATTAGTCAGAGAAAGAAAAATATCATACGACTTCACTCATATGAGGATATTAAGATACAAAACAGATGAACATAAGAGAAGGAAAGCAAAAATAATATAAAAACAGGGAGGGGGACAAAATATAAGAGACTTAAATATGGAGAACAAACAGAGGGTTACTAGAGGGGGTGTGGGAGGGGGGATGGGCTAAATGGGTAAGGGGCACTAAGGAATCTACTCCTGAAATCACTGTTGCGCTATATGCTAAGTAATTTGGATGTAAATTAAACAAAATTAAGAAAATTAAAAATCTATGTAGGAAAAAAAGGGTACGAGACTTAACAAAAATGAATTTATGCTTGAAAGGCAGAATTTTTTAACGAGACAAACATATCAGGTGGGCCACATTCCAAAGGTGGAAGGACGTGGTCTTGTCCGTGGCTGGGAGGAAGCCTGTGGTGCTCCCTGGGTTACCCCAGGCGCTGCCTTCCCTCAGGTCTCAGGACAGCAGCCGGACTGTGGCCCGGTCACCAGTATCTCAAAACAGCAAGACATTCAAACAGGTGCAGGAGCTACACGGAGGAAGAAGCGAAGGGAGAAAAGTGAAGGGACGACGGAAAGGGAGAAAAAGTAGTGGCACGGGAGAGAAAATGACATACAGACACAGCAAGAAAAGGAGGGCACAAAATGAGAGACAGAGAGAGAGAGAGAGAGAGAGAGAGAGAGCGAGCCCGCAGGCTCCAAGAAAACGCGAGAGACACACTTGGAAGGCTCCAACGACCTCGAAGGCATTTGGCGCCCCCATCATCATCCATATTCCCTGGAAAAGAGGTTTTCGGTGATGGAAAGCCAAGAGAAAGACGAATTACCGGTGAAGAATGATAAAGGTCTAAAATCTACTCACACTGAGAAAGGGGAGTGTGCTTCTGTTTCCCCCTCATTCACAGCAAGGCCCAGATCTCAGGAGACGAGCCTCGCACAACATTCACCATGTGGACTCACTCACTCGGCCCTGCATTCCGAGAAGCTGTGGAAGCCTGAGGGGAGGCTCCAGGTACAGTGAAAGCAGGGGGAGCACGAGCTGCACAGAGCGCTCGTTACCGTGAGCGTTGCCCGTACACCGGGAGGCCGAGACAGTCCCACAGGAGGCCGTCCCCGCTGCCCGTGTGCCACTCACTCTGCTGGAACTTTCAAAGACGACAGTCTACTCATCCTTCAGGTGTTCGTATCTACCTGACACTCTGCAGAGTCTGGAGTCGCTTCCGATTTCTTTCCAGTTCTAATTTCCTCTTCTCGATTTTGGCTTCTAAATTAGCTTCGTCAGAGGCCACGTTATTGAGCAGGTCTTTAGTCTTCTGAACCTGTGCCTACAGTGAACAGGAAGTGAATGAGGCAGGTGCCAACAAGGAACACCAACCCGACTCTCGGCAGAGAGGGACTTCGTGACTCAGCAGGCACCGCGACACAGGCTACGGGAAAGCAGAGTCAGCGAACAGGGCAAAGCCTCCCCTGGCCATCACTCAGTTAACCAACTCGTTGCAGAGGGAACGTCACACAGGCCCAGAAAAAAATGACCGTCCTTTTTCCACGAGAAGAGGTGGTTTCTTGCCAGGGAAACAAATGAAGACGGAAAAAACAGTGTCCTGGGCAGAGGGGAGAGGCTCCCAAGGCCTCCTGCGCAGCTCACTTGTTTAGACTGGTCACCCAGCTACTGCTCTGAGTTGGTAGTCTGCCTCTGTTTACACCGGTCAGGTTACTCCCCTGCTCACAAACATCTGACTCACAAAATGTGTGCACACGCAAGCATGGCTTTATTTAGAAGGCGACAGAAAGAAACCTTAGGGGGTCCCAGCCCTAATCCTGCCTGCTGGGACTGAGACAGAAGGCACCTCTTCTCTCCCCGGCAAGTAAACCTCGACTACAGACTAAAACAGAGAAACTACCGTGTGAAGGCAGTGCGAAAGCGGCCCCCTCAGCGGACCTGGCCTTCGGGCCGGAGCGTGGGTAGCAGGGCCTGGGAAAGAAGGCGAAGGGAAAGAGAGAGATCACGGACAAACCGCAGGCCTCCCTGTTGTCTCACGCCGGTCTGGGAAGCCGGCCGGGCCGGGCCTGGGCTCCAAGCTGCCATCGGCCGCAGCAGGAATGGTGTCCGGGAGCGTGGGGCTGCCTCCCAAGTTCTGACGTCCCAACTCTGCCTCACGTCCCTGACGCCCGAGGCGGGCTTCTGCCCACCAGGACCCCACACATGTGTCCTCACCCACGAAGGCCTCGTGTCTGCTCACCTGCAAGTCTATGACATGCTGTGGGGTCCACAAAGAAACCCTCTAAGGAGCATGGACACTCCGTGACTGTCAGAGACTATATATCTTTGGAAGCAACCACCTCTATTGTTTATTTATGGTTTCATTTTTTTCTACTAACTATACTCATCATTTCCAAGGTGCTTTCATGAAAATAATCATATCACTATCCGTTTGCTGCAAGTGCTTTAAAAATCCTAAAAGAGATCTAAGCTCACTCACAAGAAGACAAGGGGAGTTTCTAAACAAAAACCTCAAGTTGATGGCAACTATTTCTCTGACTCAAAGTCAGACTAAACCTAGTGCATTTATCTGACTTCAAGAATAAAAACAACTTGGGGCCCCTGGGTGGCTCAGCGGTTGAGCATCCAACTTCAGCTGAGGTCACGATTTCGCAGTTCATGAGTTCCAGCCCCACGTCGGGCTCTGTGCTGACAGCTCAGAGCCTGGAGCCTGCTTCAGAGTCTGTGTCTCCCTCTCTCTCTGCCCCTCCCCCACTTGCATTCTGTGTGTGTATCTCTCAAAAATAAATAAACTTAAAAAAAGAATAAAAACAATTTTTTTAGGGGCGCCTGGGTGGCTCAGTCAGTTCCGCATCCGGCTTCGGCTCAGGTCATGATCTCACGGTTTGTGAGTTCGAGCCCCACATCAGGCTCCGTGCTGACAGCTCAGAGCCTGGAGCCTGCTTCTGATTCTGTGTCTCCCTCTCTCTCTGCTCCTCCCCTACTCGTGCTGTCTCTCTCTCTCTCTCTCTCTCTCTCTCTCTCTCTCTCTCTCTCTCTCTCAAAAATAAATAAACATTAAAAAAAATAAAACAATTTTTTAAAGGTATGCACTCCTCAAATAAGAAACACCAGTGTGATAAATACAATTTCCCCTAGCCTGAAATAAATGGCGTATAAATAAGTAATAACCCCTTTTAAGTATCCACGCTGTTGTTTTGATTTTGCTTTTAGAATTATCAAATATCATGGATACTTTGCAACACTTAACAGACACCTGAAAAGGTGTTCACCAACTATGTCGCATACTTGAAGCTAATGTAGCACCGTGTGCCAACCACACTTCAATTAAAGAAAGGAAATAATAAATAACACATACATGCATGCAAGCATGCATAGAGGGTTCTCCGGGAAATGAACTGGGCCCTCATTTGGCTACTGTACTCCTAATACATACTTAGTGCTAAAGGCACATTCATGCCATGTTAACTCCATCCAGCCAGAACACAGACAAGCAGTTAACTTTTCAACTGAGAAACCATCACAACTTACCAACAGCTGGGGTAGAACACGAAGCATTTTCTCCTGGCCTAGGTCAGACAGGGATGCCGACTTGAGGCCCTATCACCGCTAAATACTTGACTCTGTATTTTGCATGAATGGGGTTCTCTCCTCCTCAATCACTGGCTCATGAAATGGACACGGATGCACTACCACCATCTAGTCCTCAGACCCTCTCAGGTTTCCCCACTTGTCCCCATGAAGTCCTTAACACCAGGCGAAAGTCACCCTTGGCATTCCGTCAGCACATCTCCTCGGGCTTTCCTGGACTTTCGCATACTTTCCGCTGGTGAAGAGTACGAGCCAGGTAACCTGCAGAATGCCCTTCAATGTGCCTTTGTCTGATTAGCTTCCGAACATGCAACTTCAGCAGGAAAGCACAGATACGACCGTATCTGGTGCATATTTCCGGGTGCAGAATTCTGATTTGTTCCATTACCTGTGATGTTCACTTTGACCACTGGATTAAGGGGGTGTCTGCCAGGATTCTCATGGGAAGTTACTCTTTTGTCCTCTGTAATTAGTAAGTACTTTTGTGGGGAGCTTTTTTTTTTTTCTTTTTTAAGTAATCTCTACACCCAGTGTGGAGCTCGAACTCACAATCCCAAGATGAAGAATCACTCCCTCTTCGGACTGAACCAGCCAGGAGCCCCTGTGGGGAGCTACTTTGAAACTATGTGAGATACTTTCTCTTCGTCAGCTTTCAATATTTTTTATATCAGTGAGAACTCATGGTCTCCCATTTCATTCAATGCTCTATAAGCCATTACTATAATTTATTCTGACGCTTAAACTGTCCCTAGTTTAACCAGGGGAAGCCCACTCAAGCTGCTCCTGTGTCCCCCCGACAGACCCCTTTCATTCTTTGGGCACTTCCTTCCTTGCTGGCCCAAAAGGATCTTGTACTTTCCTGTCCCAGCTCTGGACTCAGACATTTCTCCTCAAGAGCCTGGTTCCTTTTAGTGGAGAATGGCATTTAGAAGCCTAGATGTGGGTGCCAAGTGTGCTCAGAGGTAAGAAAGATAGGAATGTGGACGTGGGTGTGCATGTGTACGTATATAAATATGACATAAACTTACGTGCACAGACATACACGCAGGGAGCTGGCTACCTACCTAACTAACCAGTGAAAACCATGCATTTAACCAAGAGCTCCAACTTCAGGGTTCATTCTCATTTTCTTCTCTTTCTCCTCCACTAACTCTCTTTTCCAAGAGTGAGAACCTAGGCATTCATCATCTTTAATATAGTTACCTACTTCTCCATCTGTCTATATGCCCTCAACCTCCCATCTCGGCTGCTCTGCCCTTCTTACCTGCTGAGGCTGCACCCTGGTGCTGGGTTCAGGGAGTATTACTGTTTTAGGACAAGGATATTATAAAAACCTATCAATCTTAGAATTTACAGCAAATCTCAGCAAATTCTTGTTTTCTGCTACTCCGGCTTTACATAAGCCTCCCCTGCCTGTGTGTACTGAATAATAAAATGCATCACTGATAACACAGGAATACCTACTATGGGCCAGACTGCGTCTGACACACTGTTACAACGAATACACAGAAGGACCCCATGTGGCAGACACTGCCTTTCTCCCTGTTTTACAGACGAGGAGAGTGAAACACAAGGAGGTTAAGCAACTTGCCTAAGATCACAAAGTGGGATTCAAACCCAAAGCCGTCGGAGTCGAGAGTCTCCCTCACTACTACCCTCCAAATGAACGCTTGAGATGAGATGAGCACATAATTGACGGCGGGTGAGCAGTTAACGGTGGCGGCCACTCTATTCGTTACGGCGCCATTTAAAAATCTCCGTGCCTAGGTTTCCACACCAAAAAAAAAAAAAAAAGGAAAATCTAAAAATCATTTAAATGCCCATCTGTGATGAATTAAATGATTAAATAAAGTGTGAAGAGTCCATAAAAGAGAGCATCACTTATGAAAAGTATTGAAGAATGTAAGTGAATTATGAAATTATGAAAACTGACAAATTTTGAAGGAGAAATTTTTCATATTTATAACAAGGGGGAAAATAATAAAAGTAAGCAACCTACGTATCCTAGAATGTCCTCTGCATTTTTCATTTCCCCACTCTCATATCCCTTCTCTGTCAACAGGCCTAGGGTTGCTCTGTCTTAAGGAAGCAGGGACTAAATCAATTATTTTCAAGTCCCAGGCACAAAAACTTTAAATAAAAGCAAACAAGCTTACCAGAATGTCTTTTATTGCAATTCTCATCACTTTTTCAGTCTCATTTATTTCTAGAGGTCTGGCAATTGCTTCTGTTCTCAGTTCCTGTGAGAAAGAATGAAATGAAGTTCCTTTTTAGAAGAGGAATTCTCAAAACCAATTCCTAGATGTAGATACAGCTTATGGACTAGTGCTCTAAAGTCCCATTACATTGTGGACCTCTGAGGCAAAACCCCTTCTTCTAGCAATTCCTCCAAACGTTCTTCTAACCCTAATGCCAACCTGGCCTCCCTCCAGCTCCCTGGGCCTTCCTCAGTTACAGGCCCCACGTCCCCACAACGCCACAGACAAAACGGAGCCCACCTCTATCGCCTTTACTCCCAAGTTTGCTTCTTTACCTATATTCATTCATGGGAACCCCAAACAAGAGCAGCTCAACCTGCTGTCTGAACCCCCTGCCAGCCTCTAGGATCTTTCCTATGATTAATTCCCTCTAAGTTGCCCGTCACCGACATCTGCAGCTAACGAGAGGAGTCACCTTGGTCCTGCCCCCTAGCATTAAGCACTAAACAATCACGGGAGGCATCTGTGCCTATCATACCAGCACCGGGAACTTCTCTGAGCCGTGGGATTTGAACGTGGATGCAGTTCTGAGGTTTTTGCAGCACGTTCCCAAACTGTCTTGGGCTTCCTTCATTCCACAGCGCCTCTCGTCTCCCCCACTGTGGAAAACTACACACGGCAGGGACCATGACCTATTCAAGGACACAGAGCATGGTGCCTTGCCCGTGACTGATACTAGTCCTCGGTGAGTACATGAAAAACAAATACTGGACAGGGGATCTTCCTCAGACCACGACTGTATACAGAATTTGAGAAGTTCCATATTCATGGCTCCCATGGCAACAGTCCGGCCACTGATTATTTCAATTCATTAGAGGACGGTGCTGAAAGAGTCCCCAGTGGAATCCCGGTTCAAGTCTCACAATGAAGCCACAGCTCTGTGGCAATTAGCAAGTGACCAGCTCTCGTCTCTAGGTCTCTTAGAATCATGTGTAGACACACGTGCCCTCCTGCACTATAAAGAGAAAACACAGGCACCTGAGGGGCTCGGTCGGTTAAGCATCTATCTGACTTCAGCTCGGGTCATGATCTCACGGTCCGTGAGTTCGAGCCCCGCATCGGGCTCTGTGCTGATGGCTCGGAGCCTGGAGCCCGCTTCGGATCCTGTGTCTCCGGCTCTCTCTGCCCCTCCCCCACTCACGCTGTCTCTGTCTCTCTCATTCTCTCAAGGGTAGATGTTAAAAATTAAAAAGTAAATAAATAAAATAAAAGAAATAAAAAATAGAAAACAAAGAACCCAGAAAGCCTAGAGCTGCCTTGTTAACTGAATGAGCTATTAGACGGGAGCGGCCGTTGTGTTCTGCCAACCGCCCTTCACCGGGCGGCCACCACCAGGTTACCGTATCGAGAGCAGGGACGGTGAGCTGGTACCCAAGTCCCCTGCTTCCAGACCACTCCTGGTGCAGAAATGAAAAGCAAGAGAAAAAACACTATCATACTTCATCAGTGATGCCAGAACATAGACCAGGAAGAGCGAGAGGCCACGGCTGACATACCTGACCAGAACGAGATGAATTAACCGCACTGAACTTGAAAACGTGAGATGTGAGCACGTGTGCTTCCAATGACATACATCTTTACACGTAAGAGTTAAACAGCATCCATTTCTTCTTCAACCAGCGGCTCCCAAACTCTGCCGCACATTGGAATCACCGGAGATCTTTAAAAGCTGGATGCCTGGCTCTTAGCCCCAGACATTCTGACTCACTGGTTTGGGGGACAATGTGGACATCAGGTGATTTCAAAGGACTATAGGAGCTCTGGAAGGGTTTTAGGAAGCACGCTCTTAAACAGCTCCTTGCATGTAGTGGAGGAAGCATTCTCCTTGATGGGCACTGGCTGAAACAAGCATTGCAAATGAATTTTAACTATAGCATCCACTTCCGCTGAGTGGTTGGGACTGCCTAGGTCACGGGCTCCCCAAACCTGCTGCACGTCAGAATCATCCGGAGACTTCTAACTTCCAATGCCTACGTCATACTCCAAACCAATGACATCAGAACAGAAGCTGGTATCCACGCACACGTGATTCTACCAGAAAGCAAGGTTTGGGAACCATGGGCTCAGAAGAGCACTATGTAGACAAGAATGCTGAGTTCCCCAGGAAAAAGCACCATGATCAGCAAAGTCTGCTATGGGCACAAGGAGGAAAGTTCCAGCAACATGCTACATAACTGCTATTTGTGGACTAGAAGCCACAGCTATTAAAAACAGACCAGTGGCCCTAGAAGCAAGAATGGCAGCTAACGCTGTGTATTACTTCCCAGCACGGGATCTCATTTAATCAGGTACATTTACATGTATGTATATATGTGTGTGTGTGTGTGTGTGTGTGTGTGTGTATAGATATATATGTATATATACACACTTAACGTTTACTCATTTTTGAGAGACAGAGAGAGAGAGAGTGCAAGCAAGGGTGGGGCAGAGAGAGAGGGAGACACAGAATCCGAAGCAGACTCCAGGCTCTGAGCTGTCAGCACACAGCCTGACGCGGGGCTCAAACTCATGAACCGTGAGATCATGACCCGAGCCAAAGTCGGACACTCAACCGACTGAGCCACCCAGGAGCCCCAGTCAGGTATGGTTTAATGAAATCAGAAGGACCGGGAAAAGCAGAACTGGAAAGGAAACGCTGAAAAATGCTTCGTTGAGGAAGTATTCAAACATCTGAATACTGCTTACCCTCAGCTCCACCTCCTTGCCCAGCAGGTCATAGAGAGAGGCCCCTCTGGATGTGATCTCAGAAGCAAGCTGCCTGGCTGCTTTCAAGTCTGCAATCTGGAAGGAAAAATATCAAAAACGGAAACCTCGGTGATAGGTTAACAGACATTCAGAATAACCAGTTTGTTAACATCGATTCCTGTCTCCCGTCAGGATACCTGACTACTGAACATGTTTTGCACGGGACACATGTTACATCCTGCGGAGGCGCACTCCCGGGACACGTGGGGCTCTCCGAAAATCCAAATGCCAAGTCAAATGTATTCCTCAACCAGGAAGTGTAGGAGGGTGAAAGGGACATGCTTCCTATTCCGACTCGGTCCCAACAGGGGACCCCGAAGGTAGCAGGGTGACCACAGGAGGGACAACCGGAGAGGCACACGTCCTACCGCAGAACCCTGGTGCCCCGCGTTCATCGCTCCCACCCCCCGAGCCCCCGCCTCCGGACGGGCCGCACAGGGCCGCTAAGGCCCACGTAACGTAACGCGCCCACAGCCCTGCAGCAGCGCCCGGCTCCCTCAAGGGTGGCAGCTGCTGCCGTGAAGATGACGGCCCGTGGTCTGAGCACAAGCTTCTTTCTTAGGGTTCACAGGTCACCCCCTCTTCCTTGCATCTGCTACGTTTTCCAAAGAGCCCCAATGTTTCCTTGCTCTGCTCCCTCTCGCTCTCTTGCAATTACATGTCACCCCCTCTTATTCCCAGACCACCAGCAACAAGGCTCCCTCTTCATTCACAGCTGAGGACTCTCTTCCCGCTTCTGCTTCCTCCAGCCCCAGCTGCACCTGCCTCACGGCAGGAAAGATCTGGTTTTCTCCGCGGGAGTCTCACCTCCCCCGCTTCCAGGCCTGGAGTACATCAGAGTCTGGTCCCCCGAAGTCTTCCTAGTCACACTCCCTCCTGAGTTCTAGCCCTAACGCCGTCTATGACCTGAGGCCCGACACCTCACACTGAACGTGTTCCAGACCAAATGCCCCACCCTTCCCACCAAGCCCGCTCCTTCCATGCTCCCCTCCGTTTGGGAAACGGGCAACTTGGTCGGTTCCGGTGCTCAGACCAAAGACTTTAGAGCTAGGATGTCTGATACTGCACGGACTTGCCACATGTGTCCATTTTCAATGTTAAATTGTTTAAAATTAAATAAGATTTAGAAAAGAAGAAGATGAAGAAGGAAGTAAAAAAATTTAGAACCCACCCGGCTGTGCTAGCTACACGTGGCTAGTGCCTGCCGTACTGTGCGGTGCGGATAAAGAACCCATCCATCATCACAGAAAGTTCTACCGGACAGCGTGGCTGTAGGATCTTCCTTGCACTGTCTGTTTTCTCTCAACTCACATCCAAGCCCCCAAGATCTACGTTCAAAGAAGGTTCTAACTTCCGGTCACTTCTTTCCATGGAGGCGTCTCACTCCTGGTTAAAAACCTAGGTGTGGTTTCTCTGGCCTGACCACGGGCGACCGCCAAGGTTTTCCCTGGCGGGCCCCACGGGGAGAGCTGCGCCCACCGAGCACCAGAAGAGACTCCTCGCTGCAGGCTCTGAAGGGAGTGGCAGTCAAGGACTCCGGCCCCCTGACCCACCGGTTCCTACAAAATATCCGCCTTCCTAGCCCCAGGGCCTCCCCTCCCAGGTCTCCCATCCTCGGCCTCGGGCTGAGGTCCTCTCTGGTGCCTCCCAGGCTTCCCTGTTAGGGAGCTGAGGAGAAAACCCGAGGACAGTCTCCCCAAAGACCCAGCACCCACCACTCTGCCACTCCTGGTCCTCCCTCACCTCAGGGTGAAAACTGCTGGGGCCTTTTGTTCAGAGCTCCCTCAGGACACAACCCTTGACTGGTGCGCCCTCTCCTGGGAGAAAAAGGAATGGCGTCGGGGTGGGGGCTGGGGGGACACTTCCTCTGCTTTTAGCCCCTTGCCCAAACCACGACAGTAAGTGACTCAGGACTTAACTCCCACTTCTGACTTGCTGCTTGAACCAGGACTCCGATGCCTGGCAACTCAGCTCCCTCCTACCTCAGCTGAGCTCCTGACGTCACCCACTTGGTTCAAAGTCACTGTCATCTCTTGCTTTGTAACAGGTCCACCTCCACCCTCACCTCCCCCCTCAGTCTGATCTCACCCCAGCAGCCAGAGTGATGCTCTTAACACAGAATTTCAAATCCCTTCCCGTCCTCCTGCTGAAGATGGCACCTCTCCCGTCTCCCTACTGAGGACACCTGCCCCGGCCCTCCCCGCCCCTGCCCTGCTTTACAGTTCCCCACACGTCGGCCACCTGTGACCTGACATTCCTTCTGCTGTGTGGTTTAGTCTGACGCCCCTAACTGAGCCACAGGAAAAGCGGGTTTCCGTCCTCGGTGTTCATGCCCGCATCCCCTGCGCCTGAACTGTGCCTGGCATATAGCGGGCTTTCGATAAGGAGCTGGATTAATTTACCGTGGCTTCTGTTTGTATCCAAGTGCTGACGAGTGCAAAACTGAAAAACTGCTCTCAGTTAAGGCGTCAGGAAAGAAGTGGCGCCGGGAGCATCTGACAGGGTCCATTTCAGACCCTAAGAAATAAATATTCCGTCCCTCACCAGGAGCCTTTCATGGGCCTCACCTTTGAGCCAAGATCAAACTTGAATTTGCTGACGTCCTCTTCTCCTATCTTCGAGCCCTCCAGCCCTTTGGTCTTCATGGCGTTATAAAGGACAGAGGTGATCTTGAGAAGTTCTTTCACTGCATACCCATCTGCCTGATAAAGCTTCTTGGTATTGAGTTTTATATGTGCCTTGGTGGCCTATTTGCAGACAAAAGAAGAGTAACAGTTTAAGGCCCTTTCCACGAAAAATCTAAATCAAATCCTATGTAGGTAATTGGAAAATCTCTCTTCAGTAACCTGACTGTATTAACAGTCAAACTTTCAAGTGGCTCAGGCACCGCAAGCGGGTGTGTAAACGGACGCCATCTGGATGGAGAGCAGTTTGGTAAGGGACAAGAAAATTACAAATGCACATTATCTTCGCCCCAACAATTCCAATCCTAAGGACTCATGCTAGAGACGCAGTCATGAAGAAAAGGATATGTACAGGTTATTCACGACAGCGCTGCTGCAGAGACACAAAGTTACAAACGTCTAAATGCCTATCTGTATATAAACTACATAAATCATGGTATACCCAAACAAGCACTACTACTCAGCTATAAGAAAGAATGAGGAAGCTGTATTTGTATTTGGAAAGTTCTCCAAAATGTACCATTAAGAAAGCAAGATCCCAAACACCATGTGTGTAAAGGAAGGGCAAAGAATGTATATTGTATTTGCTTACCTACGCATAAAGAAAACTCTGGAAGATGCGACTGGGGACGGAACTGGGTCAACGGGCAGGCAGGATAAAAAGCCATTCTACTGTTTCACATTTTTAAAAAATGTTGAACCGCGACATCTATTACCCATTCAAAACTAACGAGATAGAATTCTTAACAAACAATGAATTCAAAACAGAACCCCAAAACTCTGTGCTGGTGAAACGGCTACCAGAAACCTGCTAACGGGAGGCGGTCAGAAACCCGCAAGCGGCCCTGACGAGGACTCCTCTCCAGTGGGGTTCGTGTTATCACTCTATCACAAAGCTGGGAACTAACCATGAACTGGGCAATTGCCTTAATGAAGAACACTCGGTCTTGTTCAGTCTCCACATCTGAAGGGATGTCAGTGTGAGGTTCATACCTTTCACAGAAAGAAAAGACACAAGTTAATTAAGTGGAAAGTTAACACAAGAGAAAGCAGGCAGCTGAGGGGATCTGTGACAATTAGCTCTTGGAGTCCCCAGCTAAGGGGGCAAGGTTAAGAGACCTCAAAAGTAGCATAAAATGCTAAACACTCAAGGGAATGCTGAGTCCTCACCTAAGAACAGATTTATGGGATTCCAGAAATCAAGTCTGCGGCTCAGCACACAAACTTAAATCTGTCTCAGACCTGAAAGTGTAATTAACATAATCAGAACTATTACTCTAGCCGACAGCCCTTGACACAAGGGCGTGAGGTTGGGAAGCGCGGAGTTACAGGTGCCACTGACGACCCGCCAGGGGTCAGAAGTCAGCAGTCTCTTCCTAGGCAGCCTGCACGCTAAGAAGGGTTTTTACACTTTTCAAGGATTACCTATCACAAACAAAACACGTGTAAGAATTTGCAACAAAGATCTTATGTAGCCTGTGACAGCTAAAATAGTCGCAATCCCCTTAGAAAAGTCTGCCAACCCTGAACCGTGGTAGATTTCTCACCCAAAATGAAATTTAAAACTTGGTAATTTCTACTCCAGTGCTCATCAGAGTGTGTGGGGAGACCATCACTCCCTGTGGAAGTGAGAGCATGAAGAGGCGCTTGGACCTGAGCGCAGTGCATGCTTCCGACTAAGAAATCTCCTTTTACCACTGCCTGGTATATTCCCTTCTCCCACGGCGTTCTTGGTACTCCACTGATTTTTTTTTTTTTTAACATTTATTTATTTTTGAGAGACAGACAATGAGCAGGGGAGGGGTAGAGAGAGGTAGACACAGAATTGGAAGCAGGTTCCAGGCTCTGAGGTCTCAGCACAGAGCCCTATGTGGGGCCTGAACCCACGAACCATGAGATCATGACCTGAGCTGAAGTCAGACGCTTAAACGACGGAGCCACCCAGGCGCCCCTATACTCCACTGATTTTAAACAGGTTACAAAGGAGTCTGTCAAACTCACAATTTATTGAATTCTTGGGGTGCCCGGGTGGCTCAGTTGGTTAAGTGTCCAACCTCGGCTCAGGTCATGATCTCACAGTTCGTGGGTTCGAGCCCCGCGTCGGGCTCCACGCAGACAGCTCGCAGCCTGGAGCCTGCTTTGTATTCTGCCTGTCTCTCTCCCTCTCTTTCTCTCTCGAAAATAAATAAACGTTAAAAAAAATTTTTAATTTATTGAATTCTTCCTTTTGCTTCACAACGGTATCCTATTCTTGGTAGCTATGGAATATGGTATTCATTCTTAGACCTCAATAAAAGTTCTAACCGTTTCACCAGCCAAAGAAGCACTTCAGACACAAGTCCAAAATTTGGTGTGCGGAAATTTTCCATAGAGATATGTCGAGGGTATCCCAAGGCTCTCATCATCTCTGTGAAATCTGTCCAAAGGTAAAACAATTCAGTCAGTTCCCCATCAAAGACCAACCACTTATTAACTTCGACATTTCCCTTGCTTTCCCTGGTTATTCCCAACATATTGACAGTTTGGGGGACTATTTATCAACTCTCTAAGAGGGAAAGCGAAAAGGAGATGAAAAACATTTAAGTTCAACGGGAGGGCAAAGTAAAAGCTTTACGTTATAACAGGGTTTAGGGACCGGCTGTGAATCTGTCTTTGATAGGTCATTTCTCTTGGATATCTTTCTCTATACTATTCAAAATGAGAATTACTTGTGGGGCAGGGTTCCCTCCCTAAGGAGAGAAAAAAAAAAACCAAAACCTCAAGGCAACCTGGCTATACACGTACCACACGTACGTGACAACATCCGTCACGACCTTGTAACAGGAGATCACTAGTTCAGACTACGTGTTTGTGTCTTACCATATATGGGAGACAAAGAAGTAAAAAATAGATTTAAAAAACTACACCACGAGGCACTGGGGGCTCAGTTCTTCGGGTACGAACCCAACTGAGCGGTGCCGGCAAGAATAAAGTTGCTTCCCGGAAACAAAAGCCTCAGTGTCACGACTCTGCCCGAGGATCCCGCTACACCTGGCTTTATACAAGGTCATAAGGAAAAAATACATTACATGTGAACAGTGGTTACGTTTAGAGGTGATGGTGGTCAGGGAGAAGTTCACCTGAGTTATTTTGGAGTTGTCTTTTTTATCTTTGTTTAGTGAGCATAAGGTCCTATATAACCCAAATTTTAAAGGTTAATTGCATATTTAAAGAAATCTTAAAGAGACTGGTGGAACTATACAGCAATACTTAGATTTTTTTTTTTTTATACACCAGAACAAGAAACAACACTACTGATACTTGTCGAAACCGGAGGTGGTGGTCACTAAGCTTTGAGCAGAATGAGCAAATGAACACAACAAACGTTTTTTGCGTTTCCACAACGTGCCAAGGTCTATATTCGGTGCGCTTCGGGCTACAGAATGCCTGTCCTCGCCCTTCCTGAAGGTTCAAAATATCTCAGCGACATTCACAAATAAACTTCCTGGGCACCGGAGGTTAGGTTGGATGTCAGCAGGCAACAGAAGAGAAGGTAAGAGCAAAGGCACAGAGGGCCTCTGTCACTGTTTTCTGGGAAATGTGAACAGTGGTGGTAAATAATGTGGCAGTCTTCCCACCACACAGCCAGGACCTGCCTAAATCCGTCCTCCTATTGAGTAGTCAGGTTCGGTTAATTCCGCAAAATGGGGACAATCTGACTGAGACTCTTACCATAAATTGCACACACGTTTGGCATTCATTAAGGGCAAAATGTTCAGAAATTCCCTTCTTACACCTTCCCCCCCAACACAACTCCATTGAGCGTCCCCTAGCAGAACGATGGCCTCGGCCTCTAACAGTGGGGGGGTGGGGTGGGGGGGGGTGGGGGTGGGCAGAAACTGGTCTCTACACCGCAGTCCCCCCAGACCCCGCAAATCCCAGAGGTCGTAATTCACACCGTGGTACTACCAGGGGTGTCAATAAAACGCGAGGCCTCCAATCACAACTGAAAGCAGTAATCGTTAATGGTGACATTTCCAGCAATTCGGTTGGAAAACTGGCAGTGAAGACGCACCCCCGACCACACCACATTGGCAATCACCGGCTCCACCCACGCAGGTGGAGCCCGTCTGCTCAACCGCTTCAGATTCAGAAAATGATGGTGCCTAAAAGGCAAGAGAATTCGATTCACACAGGGCCAAGTCCGGATCCTTGGTTCCACCCAGTTCTAGCTGCGTGACCTAAAGCAAGCAACTTTACCTCTCCGTGGCTCGAAGTATTTCATCCCGATTACACTACCTACCTCACTGCCAAAGCGAGGACTAAAATACCGTATTGAATGTAAAACGCCTGGTGTGTAACAGGTGCTCCAAAGAATTAGTAACGAATTCTCTTATCCGGATTCCACTTCCCCACCCTTCCAGCAAAGGTGTCTGGGCTCCCTTCTCCTCACCAGCTCTGTTAGGAAGCACGCAGGCTTTGGAAGTTAGACAACCTGAATTCAAACTCCAGCGCCGGCTCTCACCGCCTGTGTCCTCCGACCGAGTTACCTGACCTGGCTGCCCGTTTCCTCCTCTCTAAATACAGGAGCACAGAGTAGCTCCGAGGAGTAAATGAAACGATGCACACGCACAGAACAGGAACTACCTGGCAGATCGTAAAAATTCGGTATCAGCTGCAAGTATTATCAATCACCAGTCCCCTCCTCGGTTTTCTGAGCTCTTAAGCTAACCCCACTCAAAAACGTCTCATCGTCTTCCAATAGGGCAGCGAGCAGCCCCGTGTGGCAACACAAGTCCTATGACATTAGATACGATTAACCCCGGCTCCTCAGCCGCACTAGCCACACGCGGCCGCGGGCACACACACAACCCCCCGCCATCGCAGAGACAAGGCTGGGGCGCCCAGCCTGGAAGGGGTGGGGGGGGCGGCAGCGGGCAGGGACACCCCTGAGCCGCACAGGCTCGAGAGGGGGTTCTGGCCGTGCACGCCTCGGACCGAGGACCCGCAGGTGACAGCGGGCAGGTATGCCTTACTGCGGAGGTCGCGGAAAGACATGGCGCTCTGGTCCCCAGCAGCCTGGAGTCTGGGTCGCTCGCCCTCAGCGCTCACGGGTTTCTATGGCAACACACCCAGCCCTCAACGGCGCGCGGCCGGGGCCAAACAAGACTGGGCCGGAAGGGGCCCGGTCGCGCGCGTGCGCATGCGCAAGCGAGAGGGCGCTGGGCCGGGTGCGCCCGGCGACGCTGAGGGATTCCGGTCGCGGCTAGGGGCTGCGAGTGCGCAGCATTTGCGTACCCTTCACACACGTTGCAAACACACACGTGGCCCTGGCGGACGCATTCTGATCACCTACTACGTGCCTGACACTGTGCTAGGCGCTCTACGTCCTGCTTCACATTTCTTCCTCAACTCCCCTAGACAGAATGTACGGTAATGTTACGAAGCCGGGTCTCCCGTGCCCAGCACATTTCTCTCTGCCATGGGTAAACTTGCTGGCTTCACCGGCGACCGAAGGCCCAGAGAAGCGGCAACAGCATGAAGGGGCGAGGCCCGGGATGTAGCTGAGCGAAAACCCAGGCTGACCACCAGGCGGCGACAGGCGGCTCTGGCGCGACCGCGCCTGCGCAGCTGGCTCGGGCTTCACAACAGGCCGGAAATCGGCCCCGGTCCTTGCAGGCCGGGGATTGTCCTGGCAACCGTGGCTTTTGGGGCGTGGGTGTGGGCGTGAGCCCGTGGAGGGAGTGTGGGGCTGCTAGGTGAGGGATGCGCGTGACACGTGGCCTGGCCGCCGGGAGATCCCGTGGGAGTCCTCCCTGCCTGGCTGCCAAGGTGGGAGGCAGGCGACCGAGAGGGGCTGGGGGCGTGAATGAAGTGTGCCGAGTCCGGAAGGGCGGGCCAAGAGGAAGTAGTGCCACCCTCTGGCCACCCTCCTCCCTGTTGGTGTGGGCGAAGGAACCGACGCACAAAGGCTCGGCCCTTAAAGAGAGTCCCGAAATAGAGCCCACACACCTCGTCGCGCTTCCGTGGAGAGTTTTGTTTTTCCCTAAACGTAAAGCTTAAAATCTATAGTTTTCTAGAAGAAAACTTAGGGGAAACGGGTTGTGACTGTGTTGAGCAAGATCTCTTAGATACACCAGAAGTATGAGCCCTTTAAAAAAAAAAAGTTTAAAAAAAAATACATTGGACTGCAGCAGAATTTAAAACTGCTCTTCAAGACACTTTTAAGAAAATGAAAAGATAGCCCACAGTCTAGAAAAAAATATCCACGAAACACACGTGATAGGAAGATTTGTATCCAGAATACATAATGAACTCTCCAAATCAGTAAAAAAGCAAATCAGTTAGAAAGCAGACAAAAAGGGGGCGCCTGGGTGGCTCAGTCTGTTGAGCCTCCGATTTAGGCTCGGGTCGTGATCTCACGGTCTGTGAGTTTGAGCCCCGCGATGGACTCTGTGCTGACAGCGCAGAGCCTGGAGCCGGCTTCCAGTTCTGTGTCTCCCTCTCTCTGCCCCTCCCCTGCTCATGCTCTGTCTCTGTCTCAAAGATAAATATTAACAAACAAACAAACATATGGCTGAGCAATTCTACTCCCAAGTATTTGCCCAAGAGAAACAAACAAAAACTTAGGTTCACACAAAAACCTGTACACAAACATTGATCCCAAAACTTGAAAGCATTCAAACGGACATCCCTCAATTTATGAATGGATAAACTGTGATATATCCATATAACGGATTACCAGTCAGAAGTAAAAAAAGAAACGAACTGCTGATATATATAGGAGGACAATGCTGAAACTCCAATGCCTTATGCTAACTGGAAGAAGCCGGAATCAAAAGGCTACATACTGTATGATTCCATTTACATGACAGTCTGGATAAGAAGACATCAATAGTTGCCAGGAGAAGGTAGGTACAAAAGAATATTCGGAGGGTGATGGAACTGTTCTATATCTTGATCGTGGTGCTAACTATATGACAGTAGGTGTTTATAAAAACTTACAGAACTTTGCACAAAAAAAGGTCAGTTTTACCATATCTAAAATTGTGTCTCAGTAAGCATGACTAAAATCAAAAAAGCTTTAAAAAAGCAAAACTAGAGGTGCCTGAGTGGCCCAGTTAGTTAAGTGTCCGACTCGATTTCAGCTCAGGTCATGATCTCACGATTTGTAAGAACCTGCTTGGGATTCTCTCTCTCCTTCTCTCTCTGCCCCTCCCCCACTCTCGAAATAAAGAAATAACCTATTGTCAATTCTTTGGGGTATATACCTAGGAGCGGAATTACTGGGTTGTATGGCAATTCTATGTTTAACTTGTAAAGGAACTGCTAAACTGTTTTCCCACAGTGGTTGCACCATTTTACATCCCCACCAGCAGTGTAAGAAGGTTCTAACTTCTCCCACATATTCTTTTTTTTTTTTTTATTTTTTTAACGTTTATTTATTTTTGAGACAGAGAGAGACAGAACATGAACAGGGGAGGGGCAGAGAGAGAGGGAGACACAGAATCCGAAACGGGCTCCAGGCTCTGAGCTGTCAGCACAGAGCCCGACGCGGGGCTCGAACTCACGGACCGTGAGATCATGACCTGAGCTGGAGTTGGACGCTTAACCCACTGAGCCACCCAGGCGCCCCACCTTCTCCCACATTTTCATTAATATTGTCATTTTTTTTTTCTTATAGCCATCCTCATGGGTATAAAGTGGTATCTCACAATCATTTAAATTTGTAATTCCCTAATGACTAATGATGTTCAACATCTTTTCATGTGCTTACTAACCATTTGTGTATCTTCTTCGGGAAAAATGTCCATTTAAGTTCTTCATCCATTTTCAGATTGGGTTTTTGTTGAGTTTTTAAGAGCTCTTTATATATTCTGGATACTGTGCTTATCAGAGATATAATTCATAAGGTTATCCCATTCTGTAGTCTTTTCACTTCTTGATAGTGTCTTTTGTAGCACACAAATTTTCAATTTTGATGAGGTCCAATTTATCTATTTTTTCTTTTGTTGCTTGTGCTTTTGTTATTATATCTAAGAAACCACTGCCAAATCCAAGGTCGTGAAGGTTTACCCCTGTGTTTTCTTTAAATAGTTTTACAGTTTTAGCTCCTACAGGTAGGTCTTTGTTGTATTTTGAGGTAATGTTTGTAAATGATGTGAGGTAGGGGTCCAAGTCCATTCTTTGGCATCTGGCTGTCCAGTTGTCCCAGCACCATTGTTGAAGAGACTATTTTTCTCCTATTGAATAATCTTGGCACCCTTGTTGAAAATCAATTGACCAGAGATGCATAGGTTTATTTCTGGGCTCTCTTTTCTATTCTATTGGTTGGGACATCTATCCTTATGCCAGTTCCACACTCTGGATTACTGTAGGATTATCGTAAGTGTTGCAAACAGCGGTAAGGAATCTTCAAACTTTTTCTTTTTTGGATTGTGTTGCTGTCTCAACCAGGTTAAACCTTCAGTCCATGAACAAGGATATATATATACATATATATATACACACATATATCCATACACACACACACACGTGTGTGTGTGTGTGTGTGTGTGTGTGTGTGTGTGTGTGTGTGTTTCCCTTTTTTTCTAGCACTTTTGTAGTTTTCAGTATGTCTTCCACCTCCTTGGTTAAATTTATTCCTGTTTTATTCTTTTTCTTTGCTACTATGTAAAAATACAATTAATTTTTGTGTGTTGATCTGGAGTCCTGTAACTAATGAGCTGAACTTTTTATCTCTAATGGTTTTATCCAAATAGGTTTTGTTTTTACATGTGACTTCATGTTTTCCCTATATGAGAACAGGTATCTGTGTATGAGTTTAACTTTTGAAGAAACTGTCTCCCAAAGCAGTCATATCACTTTACATGCCCCCCAGCAGTGCACAGAGCCCCAGTTCCTCCACATCCGTCCTTACACTTGGTACGGCCCACATGATACCCCATCATCAACTTACAGGGCAACGGACGGTTAGAAAAATTAAGTGACTTTCGCAGCCACCCCAAACCACCTTCTCAGCAGGCTCAAAGCACTGGCTCAGATCTCACCAAGTCTGTGCCCTTAGAGCCTCATTTCCCACCCACGGATGAGCAAACTGACACCCCAAGAGGTCACTGAGGGAGCGACTCTCTGGCCTTCAAGACCTGAGTCTGTTTTGTGTGGCCTGTCCCAAACCAGATCAGGGACCTCCTCTAGGATTCCACCCCCTTCCCTTGCCCTCCACCCACCCTTCCCCTACCCCGGGGCATCACGCTCTCCCAAACTTGGGGGTCCAGGAAGGCTGGGAGTGTTCCGTTTGACATCACAGAGCCGGTTGCCACGGGAGACGTGCAGACCCAGGCAGGGGAGAGCAGAGCCCTGCTGCACAGGAGGCCCAGCAGCTCCTCCCCCACCACGCTGGCCCTCCATGGAAGCCTTGGTCTGTGCGTTCTCTGAGCTGCGCATAAGAGAAGGTGCCGGGCTGCAGGGAGGAGTGGCAGGAGGAGAGATGCCCTCCTGTCCCGACCTGGGCCCAAAGCCACCGGAGTGGCCTCAGGGACATGCATGCTTGGGAGAGGGGAATGGCCAAGGGTCTAGGCTGTGTGATCCTGGACCCACTGTGCAATTTCTATACTGACACCGGAATGCTCTTTCTAGGCTAGGGGGGCAAAAATGGGTGGTAGAAAGGGCTTGAAAATCCTGAAAAAAATCTTTGTGCCACGGTCTCGGGTTTCTCAGACCTCCCTGTCGGATGGGAAAGGGAAGAGGAGTAACATATTGGGTGACGGTTGGCAGGAGGCAGGGGACTGAGCCTGTTTGGCGGACAGGCAGGTCGAAGCTCGGCAAGCCACGGGTGGTGTCCATTACTCGAGCTGGCCTTAAAGCACGTGACTATGTTCTCCCCTCGTGGCTGCCGTGGCCTGCCAGCCACCACCCTCTTGCTCTTCCCTCTGCAGATGCAGTGAGCTGGGCCCGAGGACATCCCAGCCACCCCGACACGCCACCCAACATCTACGAGGGGGGCCTGGGGGCCCAGCAGCAGTGCCCTGGTGCCCAGGGAAGCAAGCCCAAGAACTTCCGGCTGCGCCACCTCCGGGGCCTGGGTCTCTACCTGCTGAGCCACATGCAGCCCGCCGGCCAGGGTGAGAGCCACTGGCTGGGCCAGCTCATGGCCAGGGGCTGCCTCCCACCGCCCGAGGGTATGGCTTGGCCCCTAGACCTGCCACACGGGACTCTGGGCCCAGGGGACAGCCACCGCTCAGTTCTTCTGGAAACTCAAGTGCCCGGGGACAGCCTGGAAAATCCAGGTGAGGCAGGGCTGGGACAGGAGGGTAAGACCCAGAGAAGGGTTTGTTGGGGACTCAGATGGACCCAGATGGGCCCTTCTTCACTCCCGAGGTTCCTGGGTTCCTATCCCAGCTCTGCCTTCAATGAGGGACCTTGGACAACTTCGTCCCCACCACCCCACCCCCAACTTCAGTTTGCCTGTTTGTAAAACGAGGGGGCTGAGTTAGACAAGGGTCCTTCTGGCTTGAACCATCCATTTCCTTCTTTCTCCTCCCTTCCTTAGGGCTCTCTTTATGGAGAACTGCTCCTCCTTTCCTATTCTGAAGAATGCCAGGTTCGGGGTGGGGGGTGCGCTGGTCATAGGATGGGCTAGCAGCCTCCCTTCAGTCCCTCCGAGTGATGCCTCTCTGTCCACTTTCTTCAGCTTCCAGTTCCAGCGTGGACCCGGCCAAGGGTGCCCCCTCCCAGCCTGGGCCGCCAGAAGGCTCGGGGCTCAGGCCGAAGAGGTCCTGGGGGGCCTCAGAGGAGTCCACATGTCCCTTGTGCAAGAGAACCCGCTCTGGGGCTCTGGAGAGACCATAGGGATCTGATGGCAGGACTGGCTGTCCCAGCTCGGGACGGGAAAGGAAAGGATGGCTCAGGAGAGGGAGGCAGGTCCAGAGAGGAAGGGCTCAGCCCCCACCAGGAGTCACCCCACAGAGACACCCCAGCAGCTGCCCAGCACCAGAGCCTGGGCCTCAGGAAAACTCAAGGGGGGGGGGGGAGGGAGGAGGAGGTCCCGAGGGAGGAGCAGAAAAAAAATAGAAGCCCTTGCAGCCTGCTCCAACTCAGGTCAGCCACCTGTACCTGGGAGGCCAGGCTGATCGGAGACTTGGGCTCCCAAGAGGCTGAGAAGCCCACAGGTCTAATTTTAATAAAAGCCAAGGCCTGCACCTTCTTGTCCCTGGGTCGGTCTGTGGGGAGGTCAATGCACAGAGTCTCTCAGAGAAGTTGCCAGCTGCACTGAGAGCAAAGTTCTGGGTTGATGCCAGGGAGGATCCAAGGTGCTCCCACCCTTGGTTGAGGAGTGAACACCTTCTTCTGGGTGAGACTCCCAGAAGGCTTCCCGGACGGGCAAGGTCTTGACAGACCTAAATGCGAGGCGTGGGATTCTGGCCGAGGCAGCAGAGTACAAACGAAAGCAGGCCATGTGTAGGGAGCGTGCCAGGAAGAGAGCAAGCTCCCAACCTGGGCAGAGATGCTGGTCTGAACCCCACGCCGCCGCTCACCTAGGCCTTGGTTGAGTTCACTTCTCCGTGGGGAACCCCGGCCGTCCTGTCCCTCCAGGCAGGATGGGCACAGCCCTTCTCCCTGCTGGGCTGGACTCCAGGCACCTCGGCTTGGACCTCTGTACCAACGTGTGTCAGCATCAGCCCCGTTGACATTGGGGCCGGATCTTTGTCACAGCAGCCATCCCTGCATCGTAGGATGTCTAGCAGCCTCCACCCACTGGATTCCCATAGGACTCTCCTCCCAATGTGTCAACCAAGTGTCTCCAGGGTCCAGTGTCCCCTGGGGGAGACAGAATCACTCTGGTTGAGACCCTCTGCTCTACATCACTAGAACTCAGCCCAGCAGGGACAGGATGGGAGGACCTGGGTTCGTCTCAATGCCCCCCGTGTGGCTGACTTCCAGTCCTGGCAACCCTGCTCGGGCTAGGGCTGAGCTCGTCCCACCATGGGCTCCTGGGTGATGACCCAGGACCAGACCACATGTGATGATGTCAAGGACACTATGGATACCTGGGTTCCTTCCAGATGCAGGGAAATAATCCCTCAGAGCCCCTCCCTGCCCCTGTACCCCGGTCCCACCCTTGGACATTTTGTAGGCCCCTGGTCAGCAGATTCTGGAGACTCAGGTCCCTGGGTGGATGTGCACTTGGGCAGTGGGAGCCTGAGGTGGCAGCAGCCAGACAGCAGCCCCAGGAGGACTGAAGAGAGTAGGTGTTTGAATCCTCCAGCCGGACTGCGACAGGGACACGGCCGCCTGGCGGACCTACCAGATGAGCCACTGGGCAGTGGCAAAAAGGGCGGCTCCCTGCTGCCCCAGAAGGCCAAGGCCAGGTGGACTGCTGAAGACAGATGTTAGGGAGACTGTCCTGAGCACTGGGCAGAAGTGAGACCTTGCCAGAATCCACGGTATATGGTCCTTGGAGGCAGGGCCCCAATCCCTGCACTTTTGGATGAAGCTGTTGGGCTCAGGGAGGAGCACAGGCTGCCCCGGGGTCCAACTCTTGGGATGTGGTCAGTGGCCACCGTGGCCTCTGATGCACGTGTCCTGGTATTCTCGCTCGTGTAGTCCCCACCTGGAATTGGGACTGGCTCTGGGTCTTGCTTCACCAGCAGAATGTGGCAGAAGGGACGTGGTGTCACTTGTGGCCTGAAGGAGGCCTGGCAGCTTCTGGTGTGTGCCCCGGAGGAGCTCCCCATATGATGGGTAACGAAGTCGGCCCGGGGGAGGCCACGTGGAGGGAACCGCGGCCACAGGCACGGCCAAGCTCTGGGCCTCCTGGAGCGGGTCCCTTGGCCCCAGTCGAGCCGCCCCACTTGAGGTCACGGAGACCAGACAACCTGCAGTCCCAGCTCTTCCCTGGGAGAGACATTTGCTGCAATGACAAGCTGGCTCCAAAGAAAAGTCGCTTAGCTCACCTCTAAACGGCTCTTGCCTAAACCTCCCGAGGTTTTCTTGAAAAACACACGGAATAGGCCAAAAACAGCGAAGCCACAGTCCTAGCGTCCTGGGGACTCAGAGTTGATGTGAAGGCACATCCCAAACAAGTCGACACTCGTGGAAACGTGCACTGAGTGCCCTCGGGCGCCCCCACCCCATTCCCTGAACAGCTAGGAGGCACCCAACTTGGCCGCCAGGAGTCCCTTCCGGCCCTTTGGACACGCGGTGTCCTCGACACCTGATGTGGGAAGGCCAGCCTGGGAAGGCACAGCTGTTCTTAGGGAAAGGCTCGACCAGAACCCCCACCCCACAAGGAACAGTGATACTCAGCCACACAACTGGGCAGGGACCCCAGGGAGTCGCCTCCCTACTGCTGAAGCTGACCCATCAGAGGAAAGCAGCCGGACCCGCTGGCACAAATGACCCGGATGTGACCTACCAGCAGCAGGTGCTGCTCAGAGCTCCCCGTGGGAGCATCGACCCCCGTCCCCATCCCAGAGGCTCCCACCCACCCAGCTCTGCAGGCGCCGCAGGCCCTGGCCCCCAGGGACGGCCGTCTGGATGATGCCCACCCCTTGGGGAGCAGTGCACATGTGCTCTGGAGAGTCCACACCTGGGCTGGGCTCCAGGGCCACAGTTCACTTGCTGTGCAGCCCCGGGGTACTTCCCAGGCCCTGAACCACTCTTCCTCATCTGTCTAGTGGAGTGACAAACATGACCCCCTACCCCGGGGTGGCCAGAAGCCCCAAGGAGAGGCTGGTGGAAGCACCTGGTCCTGGGCTTGGCCCATTAGGGACGGGGACACGCTGGCACCCTGCCGCAGGCTGCCACGGTGGGGTGTCCCGGCCCAAGGCTCCCACGAGGCTCCTGTGGCGGGGGCACCGGCCCAGAGTCCCCACCTGACAACCGTGTTGAGTCACCTGCGGAACCTTCTCTCAGCCAGGACAGTGCCTCCCGAGAGGACCGGGCCCAGCTCAAGGCCAAGAGCCGCTCAGAGACCCCAGAACAACAGGCAGCTGCTGAGGACCTTCTGATTGTGCTGAAGCCGGCTGTGCCCCTCAGCTCTAGAACCTCTGCCTCAGGACCGCATTCTCTGGCAGATTACACAAAACAAGTGGCCCTTTCAGCTGGGAGCCATCCTTGGGACAGGGCAGTGCACACGCAGTCTCTGAGCTGTGCTCAGCCACGGGAGCTGAGACCACAGAGGTAGGGCCAAAAGTGCAGCAGGCTGGCACTGGAGAAACAGGATGTGACCAATTAAAGTCTGTTTATTTGTTTGTAATGAGACAAAACACTACAATCTGTTCAACACTGGGCTGGACACTGCAGTGATTGGGGGCAGGGAGGGAGGGGGCAGGGCAAGGCCTCTGAGCTCAATTATGAAAGTCCAAGGCAAAACCTTCCAGAAGACTCTGCCCTTACCCCTCGGGGCAGAAATAAAAATCATACAATCACCGTTGGTTCAGATTAGAGAGGACACTAAACTGGGCCTCAGCATGAAGCCAAGGTCAGTGCACAGGCGGGGATCTCACCCCGAGAGGCACCACCAGTCACGAGGTGGGGAGGGGGGAGAGCGTGTCTCCTGCCCACGGCTTCTCCTCGTCTCGAGGATCCCTCTCTCCTACCTCATGAGTGGAGGTGGCCCCAGACTGTGCAGTTCTGAGGGAAGGAAGCGTGACTGCCCCGGAGGCCCCCCCGGTCTGGCTGTTCCTCCTTCTCCTCTCAGGCCGGCGCGCTGTGGCCACGCCGGGCCTGGCCCTGCTACCCCCTCTCCTCTGGAGAGGAGCTTTGGGGAGCAAGCAGCTTTGGGGAATTGGGGTGAGAGTGACGCCAGAAGCAAGTGATGTTTGCGCGCACCTCCTGGCGCTGATAGCCTCTCCTGTCGCTGCCCCCAGGGGCTGAGGGACCACAAGGCACACGACAACCCCCAGCCCCGAAGGCCAGGTCCCTTTCGACAGACATCCTTTCGGAGCTGCAGCTGGTGGACTTGGGGGACTGGGGAGAAGACCCCCAGGAACCTCCCTGGCACCTGTCCTCAGCCCAGCTCCCTGGGGCAGCCCTGTGCCGTCCGCGACAGTATGAAGCCCCCCGCAGGATGCTGCCAGAGGGCCCGACCTCCCAGCTGAGCAGTGGGGAATTGTTGCGTTATCTGACCTCTCCTGTCAGGGTCTGAGCCCCAGAGCTCTGTGCCTGGGGGAAAAGCCTCCCTGGCCCCGCCCACCGTGAGCCAGCCCTCCATGGACAGGCAGGGGCTGCTCCCCGTACCCCGGGCTTCTGGGAGCCGGTGTTGGACAAGGGTCTGGCACTCCCTTTATCTCACGCCCTCGTTGTTCTGAGGCTCCTCTGTCTTCAGGGTCAAGTCTGTCCACAACACTTGGGTTCCTGCCGTCCATTAGTTCATTCCGGCTCTGGAGGAAGGAACTGGAAGGAATGGGCATCGGAGGGGAAGGGAGCAGTGGAAGGAACAGACCACAGTGGATGCTGCCGCACCTCACCT
Source organism: Panthera tigris (assembly GCF_018350195.1). NCBI lineage: Eukaryota > Metazoa > Chordata > Mammalia > Carnivora > Felidae > Panthera > Panthera tigris. The sequence goes on from NC_056675.1 coordinate 38,482,302, forward strand.
GGCCAGCGGGGCCGGTGCACGCTCATGGGGGCAGGACCAGGACAGAGGCAGAGGCGGCGGTTTCCACAGGTTACCAGAAAAGAAAGGAGGACTGGAAAAGCCTGTGGAAAAGAAGAGGGGAGCTGGGGTGAAGGCCTCCAGGGAGAGGGCCTGCTCAAGCCTGCACTGCCCCGGCCTGGGGCTCCCAGCTGCCCTTGGTCCCTGCACAGATCAGGGCACCGATGAGGATTCAGCCTAGGTGGCCACGGCCCATGTGAATTGGCCCAAACCACCCAACTGCCCTGGGCTGTGTCTGTGGAAAGGGGTGGGTCTTGGGAGTCCCCATGACTCCTGGCTCTGTGGTCGGAGAGGCCAGCTCTCCTTAGCACACATGGCACTCAGGAGTGGCCGTGTATGAGCAGAGCCCTGGTCACGACGCCCCGCCACCAGGTCCTGTTAGCACGGGCCTGGAAGCACGGCCATGACACTGAAACACTGGATGCTCCTCAGAAGGGGAGCTGAGTGGTTGGGGGAGGGGTAGGAGGGGCCTGATCTGGTACCTTTTTAATTATTGGAACCACATGAACACGTTCTCTTTTTGTAATCGGAGCTCAGAAGTGAAAAGACAGAAGTCCTGGCCAAGGGCTCAAGGACCCTGCTTTCCTTCCTGAAGTTTCTGAAAGTCAGTCAGACTACTTCAGCTCTTGCCACTACTCCCCAACATCCCTGTGCAGCAGGCGCCCACTCAGGCCCTTCTGTTTTTGTTGCGGAAAGAGCCACGGGCTTAATGTCCTGGCACCGCCATCCCCCCATCCCACCGGGTTCGGCTCCCCTGTCCCCCCCCCCGCCCCCCCCACGTGCTCCAGCATACCTGTCCGAGACCAGGCATGCCCCACGACGCTCTGCTCCGAGCCCGCGTAGCACCGGGCCTGCAGCTGGGGCAGGCCGACGGGCCCGGCGAGCGGCCACCAGCTCTGTTGCAGAGGACGGAAGTCGGACGGCCAGGAAGGCGGGTTCTGCGGGGTGCCGAAGGGTGGGGCCTGGCGGAGGCCGCCCAGCCGGCGTCACATGGTCCGGCTATACTCGAGGCCACCCTTGGTGGAGATGCTGGACCACGGCAGGAAGCTGCAGAGCAGGCTGTGGGCCTGGCGGTAGAGCCTGTGCGGGATGGAGCAGGGGCTGAGGTTCGCTAGAGCGGAGCCCAGGTGCTGAATGTAGTCCGTGCGGCTCTGTTAAGGAAGATCGACTCGCCCTGTGTGCCCACGCACCCCTGGCGGCACGGTCAGCAGGCCCACGCGGTAAGCCGCAGGCCTGCATGCAGACGCCGCCATTCAGGAAGGAGGCCAAAAGCCCGCTAAGCCTCTGTAGGGTGCTGGAAAGCCTCGTGAGCCGGAGCGGCTCCACCGTGCAAAGAAATAAAGGGTGGCACTGGGTCGGAGAGCACCTCCTGGGTGAGCAGAGCTCAGGCACGTGGAAAGGGACGGGGCGCCAGGGGGAGAGGTCCGGCAGGAGAGTGAGTGTCCCAACTTGACCCCGTACTCAGGCATCGGAACGGCAGGGCCCTGGGACAAGGAGGGGGTCACGGTGCCGACCTCCCGGACAGCTGCAAGAGGCCCACGTGCACATGCACGGGGAGCCTGCAGGCCAGGCTTCTCCCTCCTGTTTACGTCCCCGTAAAACGGATAAACCCTAGCCTCGCTCGCCTCATCAGCTTCTTGCTGGCTCACCCCCACACAGAGCATTCTGGAGCCACATCCTGAACTATTAGGAAGCCTCCTGGCCTCCCAACTGCCCATTCTGCCCAGAGAGGGCGAAAGAGGAGGGAGCGGCGTGTGGGGGTGAGGGGGGACACAGCTCTGGGTGACACGCCTCAGGAAAGGGAGGTCCGAACCCCAGGGCTGCAAACAGCCAGCAATTCTTTTCACCTTGTTTGTTTCCTCCCCTGACTGACGGCACACGGGCCGGGCCCCCTGACGGCAGGGGACCCGCTGTTGTGTTGACAGCTGTGTGCATCTCCTGTGCACCTGGAAAAGGAGGCTCCTAATCGGTATCTGTTGGAAGCATGGATCGTTGGCCAAGGGGGTTAAAACCCACACCTCGTGACGGGTGAAGTCTGAGAAACACTTGAGTACAACCAGATCTAGCCACAGCACGTCCCGTGAGCTTGGCCTCCTGAGTCATGCATGGGAAGGCAACGGCGGCTCCATCTGGTGCACGGGCCCTGGCCCTGCGAGCCACCCTTGTGGCTAGGAAGCCATATCCCTCACCCCTGAGAAGTAAAGGATATAGGATTGTCCAGGGAGGGTGGCCACCATTGATGTAGAGGACGTAGGTGAAGCCATCTTTGAGGACCCCTCGGATGGAGTAGTAATAGGGGAGATAGTGATGCTGCTTAAAGTCTCTGTTTTCGTAGAAGTTTATTGCTGTGTTGTTGGTGGTGAGGACGTGCAGGTAGATGGCTTTGCAGTGGTCCTGGGCGGTGGTTGATATGTGATCCTTTAAGCTCTCGAGTAAGAGGGAACCTGCAGGAGAAGGGACGACAGTCACGCACGGCAGGGCAGGCAGGGAGCAGGAGGCAGATGAGGAAGCGAGACTGCCAGAGATCTCTACAGATCTACAGAGATCTCTGCCACGGTATCACAGATGGAACTCCCGCAACCGCTCTGTCAAAGCCCCTAGAATGCCACGGCCAGATGGGGCTCGTTAGGGGCAGACCATCAGGCATCCCGAACTGCAGATGGGGGTCAGGCAGTTCCCTCAGTGGGGCTGGGCCCATGGCAGAGACTCACTAAGCTTCCAGACATCACCAAGTGCGAACCTGAGTGGAGGGAAAAGGTAGAACGGACAGGCCTGAGTCACAAAGGGAGACTGCTGCCTGCGGGCTTGGGGCAGAGCAGGGGCCTGGAGCGGCACCTGGGGCACAGCCCCCTGCACGTGACGGGCATCTGGCACAGGGCAGCTAGGACTGGCTGTCAATCGTTTTCTACTCTTAATCAGCAACACCTCATGACCTGACATAAACTGTGTGTGTGGTGACCCATTCCCCGACGAGGACATCTGGGAGTGTTGTGAATCTGATCGTTTGGGGGGCGCCTGATGGCTCAGTCGGTTGAGCTTCTGACTTGGGCTCAGGTCATGATCTCGCGGTTCCTGAGTTTGAGCCCCGCATCAGGCTCTGCGCTGACATCGCACAGCTTGCTTGGGATTCTCTCTCCCTCTCTCTGCTGCCACCCCCCACCCCCGCACGCTCTGTCCCTCTCTCAAAATAAATAAACTTTTAAAAAAAGGTCATATTTGGGAATGAAGCCATCACCCGGACGGCCTTTGCTGTCTGCACCTGGCAAGTGGGTGCTAGAAGCAGGGGTCGAAGGCCAATGGGGTGGAGGGAGGTGGGGCCGGGGACCTGCTGGGAGGGGTGGGAGGCCGGAAGTCCACGCAGGACAGGGGGAAGAGCGGGACGAGGGACATTTACAGGCACGTCACCAGCGCATGGGACGTGACTGGACACGGTGGCTGGAGCACACGCCAAAAACCGTGAGCACGGCTGTGCCTTACCGATGCCGTGCTTCCTGAACTCCTTGACCACTCCCAGACTCAGAATGTATGCGACCTGTGTGTCAACAGAGAAGTTGGAGGCTAGAATATCTCCATCCTGAAGAAAAAGTCAGAAAGAAAATCAGGTTAACGGCTGAGGGGCCTGGTCCTGGTGCTGGCACATCCCACAGGCCGACTCTCCCGCCACAACCCCTGTGGGGTGCTGGGGTAGGAGGGGACAGAGCAAAGATGATGGACAGGCTCCCCCCCACACACACAAACAGAGACAAGAGGGTGCGAGGCTTTGCGGCGCAAATGGCTAAACTGAGGACACACACAAAAAGCCGCTCCTCTCGGGGACGTGTGGGGGTGGCAGGACCATAGGGTGTGAGGTTACAGCGGTAACAAGGGAACAACTGCGCGGTGTGGGCACGTACTGGGCACTTGGGACAAGACAGCTGGATGAGGTCTGAAAAGGTTTGTCTCAAGGACCTTACACTGCCCCCAGGTGGTCTCTGAGTAAAGGCGGTGGGGGCTCGAGTGCCCCCCCCCCCAGCACCCCGTGCGGCCCACACCGGGCAGAGTGACATGGCAGGCCAACCCATGCGTGCTCCTTGGTTCCGGGGATGGCATTTGGAGCCAGGAGAGTCATGAATCCGGCCACCGTGCAAGACGAACTGGAAGCAAAAAGCCCAGGAGGAAGCTGGGATAGAAAGTCACTCCTAACAGAAACTATCTTTGCCACAATCTAGTCACAAGCAAGATGGGGTCCGCTCGAGTGGGTCGGGTCTGTAAAAGGGAGCTGTCCCTCTTCTACTTTTAAAGAAGTAACCGAAGCTGAACAGACAGAACCAATGCAGGTTGTCAGCGGGTTCCTTCCTGTCCTTGGAGTAAATACCCATGTGGGAAACACAGCTCAGTCGCTAAGATGACCAAAATCATTAGGCACAATCTTGATCCAACGTGACGACGTGCAACAACGTATTTGTGGCTGTGGCCTCGCACTGTGCGTTCAGAGCAGAGCTTGTGGACACGGGGCCCACAGACCCTCCAGTTCTCAGATCGGGGAGGGGTCTGTGAATCCGGATGAAAGGAAATTCTCCATGTTCCCTAACCTCTTACTGGAACTGACCGTGTCCTTCAACCAACCACAGCAGAGGTGGCAGTTCCATGACACTGCTGCCAGTACAAGTCACAGATCTTTCCAGAGCCCCTGACAACTCCGGGGATTCTCAGGGCATCGCTTACACCCGCCCCCACTTTGAAATGACAGCTGTTAGGAGGCCTGCGGTAGGTCCTTCATTTAACGCGTGGGTGACGGTGCCACGTACACCCCCGAGGCTCATACTCGGTCTGGGCTCCCGGGAGAAAGAGCCACAGAGCAGGGCGCGTGCTTCGGTCACCACCCCCAGCAGGCCCGGCCGGCGACGGGGACCACCAGCTCCTCACCACACATACTCACCTCCTTGTGTATCTTGGTCCTACTTTTTATTTCAGCTACTATCATTCCCACGATGGCGCCCCGGTAGGTGGCGGCGAGGGAAAAGAACTTCTTATTGGAGGTGATATCACGATACCATGAGTCTGGGTACCTGAGGGGGAGGACAAGGTCAGGTGAACACGCTGATGCTGGGCTTCTGGCTGCGGAACCACGGGGGACCCGGGGCCGCTCTGCCCACTGCTCCATGACTGAGAAGGAGTCTGTCTGTCCACCACTCCGTCTACACCAAATGGTCTTCGTAAAGCAGGAATCTGTCTAGATGGCACTGGGGATTTCTGACGGGAAAAATGATTTTTCTATCCTCACGTAAGAGAGGAGAGGAAAAAAACTCCCAATGACGTTCTCTCCACGAGAGCATGACGTGCAGGGGCAGCTGGAAGAGATGACCCTCAGACACTTGGGTCATTTCCAAGAATTCTACGAGACCCCTTCAAGACTGGGGGTGTGGGCCAAGTTCACAGCCAAGTGCATCTGGGTTCACTGCACCTCCCAGGTAGCGATGGGGACGAGCCCTCAAGGGCAGAGTGTGGCCAGGGTTGCCGGGGGCTGTTCACAAGACTCCCCGCCCGGGGGAGCAGGAAAGAGAACATTTTGTGCAAAGGCCCTGGGAGCAGTAATGAAAAGGCAGACTCAGCCACAGCCAGGAGACACAGTCGGGAGGGCTGATGGGGGTGTACATTCGTTTTTTAACTTGGGACAGACAACAAGTAACCCTGAGACGCCTTTCTTGAGACCCAGAGCTGGAAAAGGGTGCCCTACCCTCGCGGTGACATAGCAGAGAGGCCACTGACCACCCACTGGAACGTTCGATGAGACCTGAGCATCGCCCACACCCCTCCCCTGGTCCTCCCCGCAACGTCATCTTCTGACCCCAGACAGAACCCTCGGCTGGTGTGGCAGCTGGGACACGCTGCCACACCACACAGCCCATGGGACTGAAGCTCGCTTCACCGTCATTGGAACCTGAGGCCTAGGGCGCAGGAAGCTGTGAGGAGAGGCAGAGGCTCCAGCCCAGCACGGCTCCACCTGGTGCAGGGTCTGACCCACGCAGGGGACCGCGGGGTGAAAGGACGGCACCCCCGGTGACCCCTGAAGCCGCTGCGCCCACACCCCGAGAAGGCTGACGCTCGCCCTTCCCCTCCCTCCCCGCGCGCGCGGCCGGTGACACAACCCATCAGAGGGCGGGACTCATGGAAATGCAAGATCTAGTTCGTTTTTAATTTTTAAAAGTTTTTTTTTTAAATGATAAATCCTTGCGATGAGAACCGAGGATTTACTGTCGGCACAGCTCCCCGCACAGTGCTCGCTGCGAGTTCACCCCTGGCACTTACCCAGCTCCCAGCCGGGAGCCTGTAAAATACGAAGTTGCACCTATCTCTCCCACCGCAACCGCTGCACGAGCAGTTAGAGGAGGACAGACTGACGGACAGACGAAGCTGCAGCTGCAACCACCTCCCCACAAACCACTGACAACACCCCGTGACGTGCTGTATGACCTTGCAGGCTTTTATCGTGTACAGGTCTTTAAACAGCAGCACGATGGGCACAGGGCTGTCTCCTACTCTACTTTTCTCATCTGCCGGCTCATTTGAAAAACAAACACAAAAAAACCCCTCATCGACCAACATACCTCTTCTCTTCCACAGGGTTTTCCCCGGCTGAATACTACAGTACTTGCAGGCCCAGAGCCCGACGTGTGCAACCGAGGCCTCACGTTACACTTAAGCTGCTTCTCCGTTTTCTGAATCGTCACCGGCACTGCGCTCGGCAGCTTTTCGGCTAAAGATTCTCCGTAAAGCCCAGGGCGGAACTCTCCGCACAAGGGACACGGTGAGGTGGAGGGAGCCCGATGGCAGGCAGGGCCCGAGGCCTAGCGACAGGCAACGTGACCCCGGGCCGCCACGGCGCTGCCAGGCCGTCCTGGCCTTCGCAGCAAATCTTCGTGCGCGTCCCCCTGCCCGCTCCCCACCCCGACCCTCTGCAGCGGGGGGCGGCCGGCGCCGCTCGACTTACTCAATGGGGAACCAGTCGCCGCACAGATGCTTCACGGTGTCTATGTCATCGTGGCAGAGGAGGCGCAGGCTGACCTCGCTGAGGGCGCTGGACGGCACCACCTCTGTCATTCACACCTGCAGGGCGGGAGGCAGCGTCAGGAGGGTGGCCGCACCCCTTCACCGGCCGGCCCCACCTGTCACCTGTGAGGCAGCAAGACGGGAAAACTAGTCTCATCCCCCGTGGGCGGACGTCTTCTCGTAACCGCACCGAGCGTTTCTGTCCCTCACGACAGTCCCAGCACAGGTGCCAGTTGCCCCCAGGTTGCAGACCAGGACCCGGAGCGCCCACACCTGCCTGCTTCTCCCTGGTTCCTCTTGCCTGTCGCCCCCCCACCCCCCCCAACCCCAACCCCAGCCAGCCGTTGCTGAGTCTCTACCACGGAGAGCTCAGGGGCTCACACCCGACTTCTCCTGCCCCTGGCCCCCTCTGGGGCTGCATGGCTAGGTTTCCAGGGGAAGTGGCGCTTGCTGGCTGAGCTGTTCCCCACCCCCCCCACCCCCGCCCCTGCAGACAAAGACTGGGCAGGAAGAGAGCCCGTGAGACAGGCTGAAGTTCAGATCAGGGGTCATGAATTGCTAACAACTCTTTTTATTTTTGTAAGTGTTTTATTTAAGAAAGTTTTAAGTTTATTTTGAGGGACAGCTCATGTTCCCGAGCAGTGGAGGGACAGAGAGAAAGGGAGAAAGAGAATCCCGAGTAGGCTCCACACTATCAGCACAGAGCCCGACGCAGGGATCCATCTCAGGACCTGTGAGATCATGACCTGAGCCGAAATCAAGAGTCAGACACTTAACCGACTGAGCCATCGAGGTCACCCAGGTGCCCCTATTTATTTTACAAAGGATCTTCCATTCCTATTAAAAAAAAAATTGTTTTGTAAGTAACCTCCACACCCAATGTGACGCCTGAACTCACCACCCTGTGATTAAGACCTGAGCTGAGATCAAAAGTCAGATGCTTAACTGACTGAGCTACCCAGGCGCCTTTAAAAAAAAATTTTTTTTTAAGTAATCTCCACACCCAACATGGCCCTTGAACTCACAATCCCGAGATGAAGAGTCACATGTGCTCCACGGACTGAGCCAGCCTGGCGCCTTGCGAACAACCCTTTTAAAAGACCAGGAAAGGGGCACCTGGGTGGCTCAGTCAGTTGAGTGTCTGACTTCGGCTCAGGTCATGATCTTACGGTCCCTGAGTTCGAGGCCTGCGTCGGGCTCTGTGCTCACAGCTCGGAGCCTGGAGCCTGCTTCGGATTGTGTGTCTCCCTCTCTCTGCCCCTCCTCCGCTCATACTCTGTCTCACTCTGTCTCTCTCTCTCTCTCTCTCAAAAATAAATAAAACAGTAAAAAAATTTTTCTTAAGTCAGGAAAGTACGTTCAGTCCAGGCTGCTGATGGAGCGGCCTCTTTGTGTCAATTAACGGAAGGGAGGCAGGAAGGCTGGATTCTGACAAAGCGCCTGCATCTCCAGGATTTGCTGACCCCCGGAAAAAGCCTAACCTGCCAACCCAGGTCCAGCAGCCCCACGTGCCCCAAGTGACAGAGCCCGCCCTGTAACCACGAGGTAGAATACACTGACCACTCAGGGTTCTGCCCAAAACGCTGGGCCTGAACTCAGCACACAGGCTTCAGTTTAACGGCACCACGACAGCCAACAAACACGGAATGCGGGGCATCTTACAAGACAACTGGCCCGGTCTCTTCCAGAGATCAGTGTTGTGGAAAGAGAGAGTGTGTGTGTGTGTGTGAGAGAGAGAGAGAGAGAGAGGGAGGGAGAGGGAGGGAGGGAGGAAGAGAAAGAAAGAAAGAAAGAAAGAAAGAAAGAAAGAAAGAAAGAAAGAAAGAAAGAAAGAGAAAGAAAGAAAGAAAGAGAGAGAGAGAGAGAAAGAAAGAAAGAAAGAAAGAGAAAGAAAGAAAGAAAGAGAAAGAAAGAAAGAAAGAAAGAGAAAGAAAGAAAGGGAAGGAACGAAAGTAGACTAAAAAAGACAAGGAGACCCACTACCAAATGCAACGTGTAAACCCCCACTGGGAAAAGAGAACAAATCAAAAGTAACCTGGGGAAATATAAACAGGGGCTGGAGAGCAGACGGTATTGCGAAGCTGCTACTGGCTGTCCCGGACGTGAAAGGGCGTAACTACGTAGGAAGTCTTGGGAGATGCGCACCGAAATACGCTGGACGGAGGCATCGTGGGGTGTGAAACGAACTTTAAGTGGTTCGAGAGACTTCACTACTCAGGAGGCAAACATGGACACGGTGCTAGGAACCACGGGACCCGGGCGGCAGATAAGAGACAGTGTGGGAACTTACCGCCCACACATTCCGTTTCTCGACGTGTTCCAACTTTTTCATAATAAATGTTGGGGGACGGGACCCCGGAGAGGACTGTCATTCCCTACCGGCCCCAACTGACTCTAGCAACCGTTCTGTGAGTGTGCACCCAGACAGTCCTGGTGATGCTCAAAGGTCTCGGGGACCCGGAAGTTCAGCCCTCGCCACTCTGCCAGCCCAAGTGAGGGCCTGTGACAATGTTTCAAGGTCACCTGCTCCTGTTGCCCTGACATTGTTAGGGCCCGGTTCCCATGAGACTTCAGGCGTTCCTGTGTGGGTCTCCGGGAAGGACATGTCCTAATGTGCCAGCTGCCAGGGCCGATTTCCACTGCCAGGCTTGACCACTGGGACGGTGGGGGCACCGCTCACCCTCTAAGCCCCGGACACATAACCCCAGCACGCTCTGCTCAGCAACACGGGCCCCTCTGAAGGCCGGCCATGGGACCAGGTGCTGCTAAATAGGCCAAGCGCCAGCCAAGGGCTGGTTGAGGGCAGGAGCCCCTCCGGCTGGGAACGGCAGGGGCTGTGGGGTGGTCTGCAGGGCTGCAGGAGGCAGGGGTACTGTGGCCACACTGGGTTCCAACTTTCCAGCACACGCCAAACTGCCAGGGGTGGCGACCACGCCACCCGACGTGTCCCTCTCGGAGCACTGGCTCGAGTTGAAATGAGAGGGGACTTGCTCTCTCCTCCTCCCTCCGTGTCTTCAACCAGTGCCTGCACACTGCCCGTGTGGGGTCTGCAGGGTGGGGACCCCTCCTGTGGCCCTCCCGGCAGCACCGGGTGCCCTGACGCAGGGATCTGAGGGGGACAGAATGGGACACCCCCTGGGACAAGGAACGGGTTTGTCCCTGCTTGAGGCCTGGTGGACCCCGATAGGTCGTGGGTCAGGCGGCAGTCAAGGTAGCACCTGCACCTTAGAAACTGGCGTCTACGGCAGGAGCCCTGCTGGAGACCTGTCACTCAGAAGGGGACAGAGCTGGTCCCTGGATACAAGAGCTTGACGGAGCCCCCAAGAGCTAAGCTGACCCAGAAAAAACCCTCCTTCCGGGCAGGGCACGGACAGCCATTTGTGCTGACATAACAAGGGACACGAACCGTCACCACAGTTAACTTGGGAGGCCTGCTGGGACGAGGCAGCCCCATCTGTGGGTCGGCATGTATCTGAGTTCTCAGAACCAAACACAAAACGAAACCCAAGCACGGGGCACCCGGACGCCTGGCTGGTTCAGCCGGTAAAGCACACTACCCTTGATCTCAGGGTTGTGAGTTCAAGCCCCACACTGGGCATGGAGCCTACTTAAAACAAAACAAACAAAAAAAACACAAACCAATACAGCAACCAAGCAACAAAAAATATCACCAGACTAAGCAAATCTGACCTTCCCACACTGCTTGCTTTTTTTTCCTTTCTTGGAATGCGCCTTCAGAAACAAAACTCTGTCCAGCCCGATCTCGGGGTCAACAACAGATCCACTGTTTGTTTGGTTCCTAAACAGTGGGGCTGTTCCAGTGCTCCGCTCGTCCGTGGCCGTCCGCTCCAACCCGTCCTCAATGGTATCCAGGATGCGGCCTGTGGCCCAGAACGTTCCAGTGTGACACCAGGAACCTCATGCCTCTCAACTGGCCAGCTACCTCTTGGGAAATGGACCGGTCAACCGAAAGTGTCAAATCCTGAGTTTTATGAGTCATCCCCGTCCAAAATATAGACTAGCGGTCACTGGATAGGCTGTGGTTCCCCAGTCATCCCAAGCAAAGGGCCGTTTTGTCCCAAAGAACCTGAGTGTACGGGCTTGAGGGGTCCGCCCACCAACGGCAGGATGGACCCCCACAGTCACAGTCGGGTACAAACTGCCACTCCCCTGCAGGTTTCTGTACAACCCACAAAGCAAGGGTAACTCTCCCTTGTCCCACAAAAGGATGGATTCGGACATTGAGCCTGGACTTGTCTCTGGCTTGGCCTTAGCCAGCCAGTCTGAGTTGCCTCTAAAATAGAAAGGGTGAGGCCCCAGAGGGCAGGGCTGACGCTGGAACGAGCCGCTGACGCCAACGGGCTGGGAGCTGAAGAGGAAGAGCCCATTAACGTGGGCTGCTGGTGACCACCAGCCGCTAACTAGCACTGTCTGGCCGGTCCAGAGACGTTCCCTTGAACTTTATTGAACATCGATCCTGGTTCAGGGCTGGAGGCACCACACCAGTTCAGGCTCACCTGAACTGGAAAGAGGCTTTCACCTGCTGACCCCCCATTCCCCTTAGCTGGATTCTGAATCCACGCAGTATACCCGTGACACTTAATTTTTTTTAATGTTTTATGTTTGTTTATTTTTGAGAGAGAGAAGGGGGGAGGGGCAGAGAGAGAGAGAGAGAGAGAGACGCAGAAATTTAAGCAGGCTCCAGGTTCCGAGCTGTCAGCACAGAGCCTGACACAGGGCTCTAAACCACAAACCGTGAGATCACGACCTGAGCCAAAGTTGGACACTTAACCAACTGAGCCACCCAGGTGCCCCTACCTCTGACACTTTAAAAAAAAAAAATTCTCCGGCACAACACACAACACACACACACACACACAAAGTCTCTAAAACAACAACTGAAGGTGCCATTAACCTTGTAAGGTATAAAAATAGTGTTGTACAGAAAATGTCTATATTCATGTTTTATATTTTTTAAATACTTATTTATTTTTGAGAAAGAAAGAGACAGAGTACAGTGGGGGAGGGGCAGAGAGAGACACACACACACAGAATCCAAAGCAGGCTCTAGGCTCTGAGCTGTCAGCACAGAGCCCGACACGGGGCTCGAACTCACGGATTGTGAGATCATGACCTCCCGAGAATGTCCATATTCTTTAAGGCCTCCCGAGAATGTCCATATTCTTTAAGAGATGCATACTGGATATGCAGAGGCAAAACGACAGACTATCCTGTAACTTAATTTAGTTGGAGCAAAGTTAGGGTTAGGGCTAAATGTTAGTAACCGTCCAATTGGATGAGAGTACACGAAGGGACTGTTTGAAAATGTTCCTAATCGAGTAAACGACTTTCCCACAGAGGCAGAGTGTCAGATATAGATGGCAGGTGTGCCAGGCGACGGATTTAAACGCCTCTGGCACCTGGAAAAGCAGCACCACACCCCGCAGGGACGCCCGCCGCCTCTGTGCACCTCCTCCCCCGAAGAGCGAGTTCTCTCAAACCAGGGCTGGTTCACTGACCCACACTCTGGATCCCAGGTGGGTGTGGCGGCCGGTCCAGGGGGTTATGGGCTCAGTGAATACTGCCGAGGACCCGAGTTAAGCAGCCCTCAAACTCCTCTGATGTTTTAAAGAGCGACAGGACACTCACCATGTAGTCCTAGGACACAGGGCACTGTTTTAGGAGCTGGCTTGAAGCTGCCCAAGATGCTATGCATGTGCCACAGGGTCAGTTCAGGGCAACTCCTTCCCCTTCCGGCCAAGAGAACTGGGAAGTGCAGGAAGCCCCGGCCCAAACCCGGAGCCTCTGAGTCACAGGTCAACAGCCCCACATCATCCAAGGCCAACGACAAGCCCTGTCCCTCAGTGCAGTCTTTCCAGAGAAGGCTCCTGAGACGAGGGGCACCCCCCTCTCCCTGCTGCAACAATCTCAGGGGAAAATCCCGGTGGACAAACCCCAACACGTCACCAGCTGCCAATCCAAGTGGCCAAACAGGATGATCTATAAATATCAACACCCCAACAAGGACACAACTCCTCCCTTAAATTGAGCAAAGGAGGGAGGGTGAGTGGGAGTCCAGTACGGACTCACCGAAAACAGCCCTGAAGTGGAAGCAACCCAAACATCTGTCAATGGATGACCACACCAATAAAATGTGGTCTGTCCACACACTGGACATTTATACTGACCCCGGCTACGACAGGGATGAACACTGAAGACCCGATGCTGAGCAGAAGCCAGACACAAAAGGCCACCTATCTTAGGATTCTAGTTACAAGAAATGCCTAGAACAGGCAAATCCAGAGAGACAGGAAGTAGAAGTGTGGTTGCAGAGGCTGGCAGCACTGGAGGGTGGCGGCTACAGGGATGCGATTTCTTTCGGGAGCGGTGAAAATGTCCTGAAGCCGAACGTGGTGACGGATACACAGCTCTGTGAGCGCACTGTAGACACTGAACGGCACTCTCTCAGCAGGTGGAGTGGACAGCATGTGGAGGAGATCTCCATCAAGCTGTTCAAAACAAAACCGAACTAATCCTGACAGGGAATGCTAGAGTCTTTCTGAAGGCAGTCACAGTAGATTCTGGAGACCATCAGAAGCTTTCCAGCCTGCAAGTCAAACTGCAGGGACCCACACCAGTGCCCACTGGAGGGGGCGAGGGGGGACCCAGACCTTGCCACCGTCTGTGCCAGCCCGGTAGGGTGGGGACCCCTGGGAAGACAAAGCTGAAGACCAGGGAGCCCGGCAGGAGATACAGACTTAGAGACGGGGAAGAACTGCCAGTGCGCCAAGGCCAACCTGGTAGCTTACCCCTGATTTGGGCCGATCCTAATTAGTTCACACTGGAAGGAAAAAAAGTCGGTCATTGTGCAAGAAGCGATCACAGGAAGCTACTGAGTCTCAGCCAAGAATATCTGTGCTGTCTGGGAGTTTTCACAGGGTAGCAGCTTAAATGCTTTTGAGAAAGGAAACATCACACGCACACCCCATCCCACCCCCCAGTGAGAAATCAACACAAACCACAAATCACCAGATGAATCTAAAAATCAACCCTCAGCTCCAACGTTTGGCCTGTGCCAGGAAAGTTCACGTCCTCCTCTTTCCAGGAACAGCTCTCTAGACAGTTCATCTGGTGCTGGATGGGCTCGAGCCAGCCCGAAACGGGGTGCCGTGACTGCCTGCCCTCACTGCCCTTGGCAGAGCCCCAGGGATCTCACTGGCCGTGCCCCACTGTGCTCTTGGTCCCCGGCAAATGTGCTCTGAGCTCCCACGGAAAGGAGGTGCGGGACAGGACGCAGTCGGCACGCTCCCACCAGACCCTCCAGCACAGCGAACGGAATGAGCGGAGCAAGGGCAGCCAGCAGCTGGCGATCGGGGTCCGGATGGCCACAGCCAGGAAGCCAGGCCTCGACTTGTCAGGTTGCCTGAGGCTGGGGACCTGGGAGGCTGGGGGCGGGGCACTTCCTGAGGGGACAGGATGTGGTCTTTCTAGGTGGCGGTGGTGGTTACACACACAGATGCGCGTACATACACACACGCTGAAACTCATCAGGTGCATTCTGTCGTGTGTGTACTGAACTTCGATAGAACTGGTTTTATTTTATTTATTTATTTTAAAAAAATTTTTTTAATGTTTATTTATTTTTGAGACAGAGACAGAGCATGAGCAGGGAAGGGGCAGAGAGAGAGGGAGACACAGAATGTGAAGCAGGCTCCAAGCTCTGAGCTGTCAGCACAGAGCCCGACGCGAGGCTCGAACTTGCGAACCATGAGATCATGACGTCCGAAGTCGGACGCTTAACCGACCGAGCCACCCAGGCGCCCCCGATAGAACTGATTTTAAAAGATTTTTTAAAAACCCCCTACCATGAGGCCTGATAGCAAAGGATGACATCCACAATACACGAGCATCTCTCATATCCTGGGATTTGTCAATCTTTCCCTAGTACCCTTGGGACAAGGCTCTTGACCAAAGTGGCAGGATTTGTTCCCAGTCTGACTTTCAAGAAAACCACTGGGCTCCAAGATACACACCGATTTGTGGATTCTCATGTCCCTGTTAAAAGTACTTCCATGTTTTCATAAACCTTCATCTAAAAATAGAAAGTCACTTTCAACTAGGGGAAAATGCAGCATTTATAGTGCCTAGTGTGTCCCAGCCCAACGGACAGCAGGTGGAGAAAAGGACAGGAAGGCAGCGAAAGGGAGAACGTGGCTCACTGAGGTTGTCGGACAGGAAGGAAGGGAGTCGGAGGACGAGCGTAGAGATGGCAGCGGTGCATGCGAGATGCCGGGGTGGCAAGTGGGTGATTCACAGACAGAGAGCAGGACAGGGAACCCACCTCTGGCACCTGAAGGAACCCCCACTTATTCTTCCAGAACCTTCCACCATGCGCCAGTCTCCTATTGCTATGGGCTCCTCTTGGGGCTTATGGAGCAAGGATCCTGGTGATTCACTAGAGAACAGGGGCCCACGGGTGAAGCCAGAGCAGAGGCCCCCGAATCGGGCCTCCATCTAAGCCCTGGGATGCTGGTGGATGTGACACTGAAGCCGCAGACACAAAGGCCACATTTCAGCACGCCTCCCTACAAGACATAGGCACATCTACACTACAACAGCAGGGACCTCTTATGCAAGGAACCCAAAGTTCACTTGGATCGTGAAGCTAAAACATGAAGCTGCGAAGGTCCAGGCTTGTGTGACGATTCTTGCCCAGGTTTCCGGGGTCTGCATTCTGCCCCTGACCTCTGCGGGGCAGGGTGGCTGAGTGAAGCAACTCAAGGAGGGACAGAAACCAGATTCTCCAAGATGCAAATGAAGGGCCTGCCTGCTCACCTGCTCTGTCCTTTCTCCGTCCCCGACCACATCCTCAGGAGGCTGTCTGCAAACCCTGTCCTCCTTCTCTGCTGAAATGACCTCCCTGGTCCCTGTACGAAAGGCCACTTTTCCCTGAGGACTCCCAGGTTGTAGGAGAGGGTGGTGTCTGGACACCTGGGCACCGCCTCTGAGTCCTCAGCCAGAGGGACAGAGTGAAAGTGGAGGAAAGGCCACCAAGATGTCCCCAACGTCCGCCGGGGCACTTTCCATCTCCCTTCCACTGCCAAGTGCTGGGAACTCAGAACCTGCGGGCTGAGAACGAACTGTTCCACTTCCCAGAGGGGTTCCAGGCCATCACGAGGTCCACAGGGCACTCCACTCCCGCTCCAGGCAAGGAGGCCGGGACAACCCTGTTCCTGGATGCCCCTTGTCTCGTGCCCCAATGCCCCAGGTCCACAGGGCTTCTGCCTTCTTCAGAGGCACTGCCTCTCGGTCTCACACAAGCCACATTCAACTTGTAAAAACCACCCCATTCTCTTAATGCCTTGGCAGGTACTCTGGCCTCTCCCCTTGCCCTTAGCTGGATATTCGGGCCAGCCATGACCACACTGCACCCATTAGCACTCCTAGAACCTTCCCTTCCTTCTCTTCTTTTACTCCCACTGGTTCAAAAGGGTCCTTCCTCCTTGCCGAGGCTAGACCACCCTCCACTTATGCTCTGGATGCTATGCCCTGTGCTCTCAGACCCCGCAAGGAGGCTGGGGTCACTGTGACCCCAAGACAGCTGTCCTGTATGTGCCTCTGCTTTCTTACCTGCAGCTGCGAAGATGAAATGAGACGGCCCCTTCCCAAGGGCCACCCCACATTCCCGTCCCTGGCCCAGCTCCACATCCCCTCCTGCCCCGCCCACCCACCCCCTACTCTGGGGACTGTGTGTACCTGCTCTTGGACAGGCCTTCCCGCCACCAGCTTCCCTTCAACATAACCCGCGCCGCCACCTTCCTGCTTTATTCCTGACCGTCTCAGGCCGGCTTCTACCCCAGCACACGCGCACAGGGCACCGGCAGCTCCCCCTCTCTGGAAGCCAGCAGCCTCCTCGAGAATCTCCTCTCTAAACCCTCTAAAGCTCACGACTTGGTCCATCCCTCTTCTGAACCCTCAGTCCGTCACCCACGGCGAAGTACCACCATGGCCTTTCCTGGAACTCCAGGCGTCTTCTCAAGTGAGGCTCGAATGAAGATTAGCACAAGCTCGCCCACAGTGCGAGCGTTAGACACAGGGCCCTCAGGAATGTGAAATTCTGCAGACGCCAGGGTTATAGGCTTGAAAAACCCAACAGTAATGAGCTAACCTCTCGCCTTTAGGATGGGTAGGGGGACGGAAACTAAGGCAGGGATGGATTCAGGACCCTGCCTTGCAGCACAGCAGTAAAATGGGCTACAGGGTTCAAAGGAGCCCCAAGGGGCAAAGGGAGCACGCTTCACAGCCCAGCTGTTCGCACGGGCAGCTGCTCCGGCAGGCTGGGCTCCTCCCAAAACCTCAGTGCAGGAGCAACGTGAATAATTTACAAGGGGACGCAAACAGGCAGCTGGCGTTCCGGTTCCAAACAGCCGCCCTCTGAGAACCCACCTCCTCACGCTGAGGGGAGCCCACAACTCTCACTCACAATTTTCTCCAAACGCAAAGTCACGATACTGGAGGATTCCACTTGTAGAACATTCTAAAACCAGCTAAAGGGATCGATGGTGACAGAAATCAGAAAGTGGATGGGATGGGGGAACTGAGACGGGGCAGAAGGCAACTAGCTGGGGGGATGGTGATGTTCTGTGCCTCCTTCCACTACGTCAAACACATGGCTCTGCTTAAGATCTGGGCAGGGGGTGGGGCGCGTGGGTGGCTCAGTCGGTTAAGCATCCGACTTCGGCTCAGGTCACAATCTCACGGTTCCTGAGTTCGAGCCCCAAATCGGGCTGTGTGCTGACAGCTGGGAGCCTAGAGCCTGCCTTGGATTCTGCGTCTCCCTCTCTCTCTGCCCCTCCCCTGCTTGCATGTGCACGCTGTCTCTCAAAAATAAACATTAAAAAAAAAAAAAAGATCTGGGCGGGGGGCTACACATTAATTATAAGCTAGTGGTAAACATTACAGTCAGGTGCCAAGTTCTCAGCCAGGGGCCAGAGAACTTGGGGTACAGGCACTTGACAGCTGGGACCTCCTCCAGATTCTCAAGGATGAGAAAGCAAAGACAAAAGCCTCTGTCAAGTTCAGAGGACCTCTTGCATTTTGGAGCTTTGCTCTTTAGTTTTACTTTGTGCCTCAAGACGACATAGATCTTATTTTGTCTTAAATTTATTTTTCCATTTTGTTTTCCCTCATGTCCAGATGTGGAGGGCATACGCTCAGACCACCCGAGCCCCTTGGGAAGGCTACGTTGCTCAAGACAGTCGGAGGGAACCCTCTGGCTGTTCCAAGGGCCTGCATCACAGCAGTCGGGCCAGCGAACTTCCACAAAGGTGGCAGACAGGCAGCCAAAGGACTATTTGCCTTTTGTGTCCCTACTTGGTCGGTGTCAAATCCGGAGAACAAAAGCCCAGATCTAGGGTGAGACAATGATGAAGAGGAAGATGAGACAAGACTACGAGCTGGGAGAAAAGGGGACACTGGAACAGGGGGCCAGAGATGTGGAGCCATGAGCAGACCCCATGGTCGCCTCACGGGAAAGCTCCAGATGTGTTTCATCTTCCCAGAACAGAAAATGAGCGGGGAGATGAGCCTCTGCTGCCAGCTCGTACGTTCTCCAAGACCGAGCTCAAGGCTGGAGACAGCAGGCCCAAAGGATGGCCTGGTAAAGAAGCGCTTTTGCCCCGAGGCTTTTTCAGCTGGGATCACGGTAAGAGGCCGCTTGACAAGGTGCACCCAGAGTGTAATTCCCAGTTCTGATCCAGTGAGTGGTCAACTAGTTTGGTTTAACAACAAAAACACCTGTAAATACCACATTTGGGGGGAGAGGGGAAATCAAAGGGTAACGTATTTAAGAATGTATTTAATCTACGTTCTTTTTTTTTTTTTTAAGTTCACTGATTTTGAGAGAGACAGAGCATGAGCGGGGGGCGGGGGAGAGCGGGGGCAGAGAGAGAGACAGGGGAAAAAGAATCGCAAGCAGGCTCAGTGCTGTCTGCGCAGAGCCTGACACGGGGCTTGAACTCACAAAACTGAGATCGTAACCTGAGCCAAAATCAAGAGTCAGATGCTTAATGGACTGAGCCACCCAGACGCCCCCTAATCTGCATTCTTGACTATCACCCAAGACTGGACCCTGTCTAGGGCTCAAACCCAACCAAGAGTGTTTGTTCTCCCGCAGGCCACCAGCCAATTCTCAATTCTCGGCACTGCCAGGGGCAGTGGTGACACAGACCCAGGTGGTAGCTATTCACTCTGAAAGGAAAAAGTACTCCAATGGGGGAGTCAGGTATCCGTAACCCTGCCCACCCCCCTCCCCACTGCCCCCAGCAAGCCAGGCCTCCCTGCCTTCCTTCAGCATTTCCACCTCTGCTGGGTTTTGTTGTGCATGGGGGTTTTTAATCTCCGCTTCTCTGGCTTTGAGTCTAGGATCCTCCAGAATCAAAGAGACGTTAATTATGAAAGTGGGTCAAATTTGGTATAAGTTAACACTTGATCATGAGGTTAACTTATTATTTTTTAAAAGTAATTCGACCTCCTGTCAGCATTTGCCTCTGGAATTATAGCAGACGTCTGTGTTCCACATCACTCATTTCT
The DNA here is from genome assembly GCF_018350195.1 of Panthera tigris. Lineage (NCBI taxonomy): Eukaryota > Metazoa > Chordata > Mammalia > Carnivora > Felidae > Panthera > Panthera tigris. The sequence goes on from NC_056675.1 coordinate 38,501,979, forward strand.
GCATTACTTGAGCTTTTTTTTTTTTTTAATGAGCTTGAACTATTATTATTTTCAGAAAAAAAACAACTGTCAGATGGTATGTGAAAATCATGAATATGCTTTTATTAAAATTATCTCATGGGCTTTTTTTTAATTAGCAACAACTGGGAAGTTTTACAGTGTCTCTTCAAATTATAAGGCGAATGGTTACCCATTTTGCTCCAAAATACTATCTCTTAGTGCCAACTTTTAAACCCTAGACCCTCGAAATAGCAGGGCATTTTGTGCACCGATACCAAGAACAAATGTTCTAAACACACACTCAAAGCTGTAATGGAGCAGAGAAGGTAGTTGTGGATGAGGATGCCAAACAGAATTATAAACATATTTTTAAAAGTACACCTGTAATTATTAAAAAACAATTTTAGTGGCTATATAAAATCCAAATAAAAAAATTATAAGTTTTAGATGACCATTTTTTAAAAAGGTTAAAAAAAGAAAAAAAAAAAAAAACATTCCCCGAGCACTGACTGGCTGGCTCAGTCAGTAGAGTGTGCAGCTCTTGATCTCAGGGTCATGAGTTCGAATCCCACGTTGGGCATGGAGCTTACTTAAAATAAAATGAAAATAAAAAAATAAAAACATTCCCCTTTTCTTGAGGGAAGGAAATGCTCTTATAAACCTTTTTGTTTTACTAAGAACACACGTTCACAGTAAAGAAATTCACGTGCCATGTAAAGCACAACTAAGAATCCCCTATATACCCCATGGTTTCTGGTGTTTCCTACAAGATAATGATTCTCCCCCTCCCCCCAACGGAAAGGGCTTGGCTGATAAGGGACCAAGGGGCCTTTTGGGGCCCTATGTACACAGGTACATTTATGCCGTGACCATTTATCAAGCAGTGTGCTTTTCTGCAGACACACATCAACGAAGGTGTTAAAAATGGGAGGCCAGAGGAGAAACCAAGCACTGTAATGTGAAACTAAGAATAGAACCGGCAGGGGCTCTCTGACCAGCAAGCCCTGCGGAAGAGTTCAAAGAAAGTCAGGAGTGGCTCCAAAAAGAAACAAGTCTGAAAGAAGTATCCAACAGCCCTCCCATGAACACAACAGAAAAGATGTAAATACTGCCGCATTAACATTTTCCAGCTTTCTTTCGAGTACCTAAAGGACAATTACCCACAGGCTATTTTATATAATGAAACTGCTTTCTTTTTGGTTCTTTTCAAGATGGGCTCAAATTTCAATATGCTGCTGCCTAAATCGATCACGTTTCAGGAATTCAGGAAATAAAAAAGAGGGACAGGATTTGATTTTTAACAACAGTAACTATTCGACAAGAAATAGAACCGGTGTAACGTGGTTTGTCGCAGATGACAAAATACTTTTCTCTGGTCTTCCTGTGGAAGCAGAGGGAACAAAGACTTCCTCAGACCGTTGTACTGTGTCCCCTTCCACAACCACCTCCTCTGCTTCTCTACAACTGTGAATCTGTGTTTACAAGGTTCATTTCTCGCATCAGTACACAAAATGCCACACTATTCTGAGGCCACGGGGCTAAAAGCTGGCACTAAGAGTCCATTTTGGGGCAAAATGGGTAATCATTCTTACAAGTTGAAGAGACATTTAAAAGTCTCTGCGCTGCCGCATTCACAGGTGGCTTCCCCCCCCCCCCCCCCCCACCGGCCACATGGGCCCTGCCGGAGCTGGAAGTCAGTCTCAGGTGAAGACATGAGGAATCTGAGATGCTGACAGGATGCAACCAGGGAACTGGCCCCCACTCGCTGTTACTCCTTCTCTACCTGACCATCTATCTCAGCTCAGTGCTGTGGCCACCTCGGGTGACTGTGCGTGCCGGCCAGCCTTTTCGGCACGCAGGCTCCATCGGGCACCGGTTCGATGGTTGACTTGGACCCCAAACCACTTCATGCAGAAAGCCCTGCCTCCGTGTTCACGCTTCCTTCCTATCATTCCACAAGCACTCAGCAGACGCCTTAAGGTCCATACCAGAATGCTAACTACCGTATGCTCGCTGGGGTTCCCAATGCATGGGTCTCTCTTTAATCAGCAGTGTGAGATAGCTGGGCTTCAGCTAATCCTGAACTGGCCTGCCAGCCAGCTCCTATCAAAAGTCACGCTAATAGGGGCGCCTGGGTGGCGCAGTCGGTTAAGCATCCGACTTCAGCCAGGTCACGATCTCGCGGTCCGTGAGTTCGAGCCCCGCGTCAGGCTCTGGGCTGATGGCTCGGAGCCTGGAGCCTGTTTCCGATTCTGTGTCTCCCTCTCTCTCTGCCCCTCCCCCGTTCATGCTCTGTCTCTCTCTGTCCCAAAAATAAATAAAAAACGTTGAAAAAAAAAATTAAAAAAAAAAAAAAAAGTCACGCTAATAAAGGATGAGATTTAGGGAAGGAGGCCCGATCCTGGCATTATCAAAGACACTTACAGACATTTGCTGGGGGGGAAAAAAATCAGCATTTAAGCTTAGCCAGAAAGAAGTCCAGCATCACTTTGCAGATTGAAAGCAACGCGCACGGACGTAAGCAAGACCAGCCTCGACACAGAGTCGATCGTCCAAGCTCACTTTCTGCAAACAAGGGATGGACATCAAAAAATCTCGAGGGCTTTGTGGATTCCTTCTAGAAACAGATGTCGAGGGAAGATAGCGGAGGTAAAATGTAAACATGGAGCCACCACTTCAGAGAAGACGCTGCCTCGGACGCAGCCAGCTTTCTATCCAGGTAGGAGAACTGTCACCAAGAGCTGAGACCTCTGGGCTATCTCAGCACTGCAAAGGCACGTGCCACCCTAAATGCAGAGCTCTGAGGACTCTGAGCTGTGTCACCAGCAGCGGCTGCACCGTCAGCGTTCTGGGTCCCTCTAAACACACCTCAGGGTGCCAGAAACCAAAATGCTGCTAATGGTACGCTGAGGCTCAGGCAGTCTCAGGGCCGAGTCCCCAGGGAGCAGTGAGAGCATCACCTCGTAGGTATCTTTTATCTCTCAAATCTCCTAGCATCCAGGAATTTTTTTACATCCCAGCCGAAGGCACGCTGTCGCTAAGTAACTTCAGGTCAGATCTGAAGTTTGCGAGTGGGTCTGGTTGACGTAAACAGGTGACAAAGTCACCGCAACTTATAACCAGAAGAGGTAAAAGCTACAAAAAAACCTTTTAAAAACGCGTCAGTACTTTTTAGCAGTGCCTGGGTGGCTCAGTCAGTTGAACATCCGACTCTTGATTTCGGCTCAGGTCAGGATCCCAGGGTTGTGGGATCAGACTCTGTGTCAGGCTCCGTACTGAGTGTGAAGCCCGCTTGGGATTTTCTCTCTGTCTGTCCCTCTGTCCTTCTGCCCCTCTCCCCGCTCATGTGCTCTCTCTCAAAAATAAACAGACTTAAAACAAAACATGTCTACACTTTTTATTCTGGCCTGTTAACACTACACCACGCCTAGACTTAGTTTTGTACAAGTTTTAACAGTCTACATAGAATCCCAGGGTGTCTCGAAGCTCAGGGGGATGGAGTTGTAGCAAACTATGGCCCGGTGAGGAGGCCGCTCAGGCACGCTGCATTTACAAGGGCCGATCTGCACACTGATTCTAAACAAAATCCCTAAACAAGGTGAGTGAAGACCTATGTGCACTGCCATGACTGATCTGTCCATCTGGAAAGATGACCCTTGAGTTTCGCCACCTGTGAATTTCGTCTAGTGTGTAGTCCCTTCTCTTCTAAACTTAAAGCAATTCAGAGACTTTCATGAGAGAATATGTTTTCGCTCCAGCCCCTTTTAGTTCAATGTTGCTCAGAACTCCCCTTCTTCGTGCCTCACGGGGCAAACAAATAACTTCTCACACTTATCTCTACATCACAAGATGCCACAGGGATTGTGGTATTTCTGTAGATGACCCGGAGTCACAGAACTTTCCTGGGTCAGTTAATCATTAACTAGAAGTTTTCTGCCTTCAGCCCTCTGGCGAGACTTCTGCAACCAGCAATGTTCTCTCCAGTTCTGAGGCTCCAAATAACCACCACCTGGGGACACAGGGAGCTACTGTGTGGGGCTGCTATCCTTCCATCAGGACCACTGACTAACAAAATCTTATGGCTCAGGACTTGGCAGAATTCAACAGATCGATGAAGCCGCCAATGCCCACGTTTACTGCAGAGTAACTCCGGGTCCTGGGCTCTGTCACCCGCGGGGCACACAGATACGTGTGTGCTGTCAGTGGTCCAGAGAAGGCTCACAGCCTCCCTCACAATTTTCCCACCGGGCCACATCACAGGGGCTACAGACCCCCACCCTTCCTTGAGAAGTGCCCGATCTGGCGGGGAAGGTCGGGGCTGTCCTACGATCTGCGTGCCGGTCTGTAAACTACCAGAAACGAAAGAAATTGATTTGTCTTAAAAACAAAAGGTACAGCTGAGGACGAAAGAGTCGGGAGATGAGGAAGACAGAGCCCCAGGCTTTCAAGAGTTCACAGGAGGGCAAACAAGTCAGCAAAAAACTACAATCCGTGCAACAAGTACCAAAGCGAAGGTAGGGCAGGCCAGGCGGCGGCAAACCGCCGAACTGTGAAAAGGCCAGGCCCTTCACCAGGAGGAAGACCCGGCGGGTCTGCCCTCTGGTCCCAAATTTCCCCCACGAACTCGTCCAGGGCCCTGGCCCGGAGGCGCCCCGGGAAGGGGTGCTGGGGGCGCGCGGGGAAGCGCGCCGGGCACTCTACAGGCCCTCTTTACCCCGGGCCGGCGCGAGCCCCGCGGGCCCCTCGGCACCCCGCGGACACGCCTGGGCACCCAGCGGTGTGGGCCGCGCGCGCCCCGGCCGTCCCACGCCCCGCCACAGCCGACTCGCGTCCCCACCTCCCCCAGCCGGCTCCCCAACTCCCCCGCCCGCCCGCCCGCCCGGTGCGCGCTGCCCCTTCCTCCCTCACGACCCCAACCCCCGGCCGGGCCCAGCGCTCCCACCGCAGACCCGAGCCGGGGGACCTCACCTCTGGCAGGAGCCGGCGGCAGCGGACGCCGTCGTGGGGCTCAGCGCATCCTGGGGTCACAGGCAGCCGAAAAGTGAGGCCGCGCGAAGCCCGCAACGAGTTATGTAACCGGCAGGGGCCGCAAGCCCGGACGGAGGCGGCGGCCCGCGGCACTTCCGCCTCCCGCGCCCGGCCGGCGACGCAGGCCGGAAGCCCATTGGCCACCGGCCCCCACGTGGGGGCGCCTCCGCCCGGCGCTGCAGCTGCCCGAAGCCGCCGCCGTCATCTTAGGAGCTGGCAGCCTTCCCGTGAGGCCCGGCGGCCGGCGCAGGCGCAGACGAGCCGGATTCCGACCGGTGCGCCTCTGAGTTGGCTGGAATGGTGGAACGCGGGTGGGAGCCCACCGGCTCGGACCTTTTAGGGCCGACTGAGCACCCCGCGCGCACATACCCGGGCTCCGGAGACCAGGATTGCCCTCTGCCCTTCAGTCCTGGGCTAACGCTCCCCTCGGCTGGGCTTGGGGCTCGGGCTTTTCCGCGTCGAGCCGGGGAAGCGTGGGTGACGACCCGGCCGGCGGGCAGCAGCTTCCTGCCGGGCGACACGGCCTGCAGCCAGTCCGTCTCTTCACAAAGGCTGTCGTTGAGAACTGTCGCCGTGCCAATGGGCAGGGGTCGGTCGCACTCAAGGGACTGGAGGCTCTGTATCACAAGATCGAACTCAAGTTCTGTTCCTAGGGAACCCGTGCCGAGCAAAATCTTACAGTAATTTTAAGTCAGGTATTTATTCTTGCCTTCAAGTAAAAATGGTCCATAGAGCCAAAGGATGAAATAAGAAGAATGTGCTTAAAGCCAAAGGCTAAAATGATTCATCCTAAAAGAATTTAATTTATATCCAAATGAATAAACGTTATGACAGATTAAAAGTCTAAATAAAAGTAACACTATCTTAGAAAAAAGTTAAAAGCATATTCTTTTAACATTTTGAAAAGCAAAAGGTATCTAAAGTTTTAAAGGTAATTGGTATAAATAGATCAAGAGTAGAACAATGCAATGTAAAACAACAAGGAATAATCCGTTGTCGACATAATATGCGTAGTGTCTGGTAGAATCTTGACTTATGTAAAGCAACCTTATTTATATTTCCTTTTTTTAACGTTTAGTTATTTTTGAGACAAAGCGCGAGCAGGGGAGAGGCAGAAAGAGAGACACAGAATCTGAAGGAGGCTCCAGGCTCTGAGGTGACAGCACAGAGCCTGAGGCCAGGCTCAAACTCACAAGCCACGAGATCATGAGATCTCGACCTGTGCCAAAGTTGGATGCTTAACCCAGGCGCCCCTAAAAACACTCTCTAAACACAAATGAGAAAGTAACTATTTTCCTAAGGCTTACTATTTGCCAAACACTGTGCTAAGCTTCTAACACAGGATCTCTTTTATTCTCAGGACAAGGATACCACCTATTGCTACAAGGGTTATGCAAGGTAGTTGTCCTCTGAACAAAAACATTCCACCCTCCAGTCGGACCCTAATTGGTGTAATGACTTAAGCTCGGCCCCTTCTCTCCTGGCTCAGTGATTTGGGTAGTGTGGTTATCTGTCTCCTGTAGTTCTGTTTCACCAGGAGCAGTTATCTGTCTGAGAATCCAGTCTGTTCTCCCTTGGGCTGCAAGGCCTCTTCGGGTGTACTGTTTTCTCTTGCCTCCGCGTGGCTCTTTTCACCCCCTGGCCATGGATCAAGCAGAGAGATTTCTAGAGGCACTACCCTTGAGGAGAGCCAGCTACTCCTGTAGATTAGCCACATTCCAAGCTGCCAAGCACAGGCAGTACTCCAGGGAGTACATGAAGGGAAACCCTCAATTCCTGCTTCCTCTGCTCCAGAACTCTTTTCCAGCCTTGGAGATAGGAGGTAATCAGGCTTCTCTGGGCCAGAGTGAGCAGCAAAGTACCATCTACATGGGCTGGCTCTGCCCTCCCCGAGCCCTGGCTTCATCACTCTGCTAATTTTGGAAGTAATACATACTTATTGTTCTATGAATCTCCAAGGTCAAGGTCTCTCCAGAAATCAAGGCATTTAAATTTTCACCTCTCCCCTCTGGTCCCCAGGCTGTCATCTGGCCCATAGAGGAACAAAGTTGGGTACTACTCTCTTACACCAATCCTGAGTGATACTACCTACATAGGGCCCTATTCGCTACTCAAATGGACTAGGGTTGGGGAGGGGGATAGCAGAGGCCGGCAATCAGGTTTCCCCAGCAATACACACACATTCAGGTTATAAACAATATTACTACTGCAACTAACAACTTTGTACAGAAACATGCACACACTGCAGATTATTCCTTTTATTTTTTTTTTTGTTTAGAGAGAGAGAGAGAGAATGAGCCAGAGAGAGGGGCAGAGAGAGAGAGAGAGAGAGAGAGAGAGTGAATCCCAAACCCACTCCATGCTCAGTGCAGAACTCGACATGTGGCTCCATCCCGTGACCCTAGGATCATGACCAGAGCCAAAATCAAGAATCAAATGCTCAACTAACTGAGCCACCCAGGTGCCCCATTTTATTTCTTTAGGAAAAATTCCTAGAACATTGGTTAAAATTATTTTTTTTTAAGTTTATGTATTTATTTTGAGAGAGACAGAGACAGTGCAAGTGGGGAAGGGGCAGAGAGAAAGAAGGAGACAGAGAATCCCAAGCAGGCTTCACATTCACAGTGGCGCTTGAACCCACAAAACTGTTGAGATCGTGACCTGAGCTGAAACCAAGAGTCAGACGCTTAACTGATTGAGCCACCCAGGCACCCCAAACTTATTTTTTTTTTTTAATTTTTTTTTTCAACGTTTTTTAATTTATTTTTGGGACAGAGAGAGACATAGCATGAACGGGGGAGGGGCAGAGAGAGAGGGAGACACAGAATCGGAAACAGGCTCCAGGCTCCGAGCCATCAGCCCAGAGCCTGACGCGGGGCTCGAACTCACGGACCGTGAGATCGTGACCTGGCTGAAGTCGGACGCTTAACCGACTGCGCCACCCAGGCGCCCCCCAAACTTATTTTTAATTGGCCACATTTCAATTTGGAAACAAACTCCTGCCAGAACAGTTTTAGTGGTTTATTCTGACACCAAGCCTGAGAACGCTCCTGTCCCACACAGCATCACCAACATGGGGTATTATCATTCCTTACCTCTCTGCATCTAAGTGATAAGATCTCATTTTAATGTGTATTTCTTAGTAAGTGTGATCACTTTCTCCTATTTTTATTAACCATTTATATCTCTTTATCTGATTTTCACTAATGTGTCCAGCATGTGGTTTTGGTTTTCGTTTAACAGGCGGATGGGCGATCTTCTGACATAAAACATTTGTTTGAGAAGTATGCGTGCCATGCCCATGGTACATTCTCAGAAGCACAGACCGAAGGAGATATGGTGACAAGCAGGTTTCCCTCTCTCCGACTCTGAGTGCCAGGGTCTCGTTCTCCATTTATATCATCGGTGTACCCTAAGACTGGGATTACGGCTCGGATTCACAAAGACTGAGGCTGAAGCCAAATGCTGGTCCCCCTGTTTATGGTTAAGGGTCACTGGAGTACTCCTATCCCCACTCCAGACACCAATTCCTCTCTAGTATTCCTGGGAAGCTACGTTGCGAATCAGAACGTTCTTGGTAAACAGGGTATGCAAGGAACGGAAACAGAGTCTTAAGGGAGACCTTGTCTAGTGTAGGAATGTTTGCCCCACACGTTCAACGTTCCTTTGTCTGAGCAATGCCAGAGGGTGCCGGACTCTTGCTGACTCTTCTTCCACTTGGTTCCACTCTGACTAGACCCCTCTGTAAATACATCCCTTTTCAGACCCTTAAATCAGAACTTGATTAACTTTCCAGGCTTTGCTTGAGGTTACTTTTTTTTTTTTTGTACAGAAATGTGATTTCATTTCCATTTTCTCAGTGTAATTCTCAAAGTTCAGCCTTAATTCTCCTTCTTCCAAGCTCCCGGGAAACACATCACTACAGGAAGCTCTGTGTGGATTACAACAACGTATCTAATTGCTAAAGAACCAATGTATCGTCATCTTATTTAAAAACCTTTTCAGGGGCGCCTGGGTGGCTCAGTTGGTCAAGCGTCCTACTCTTGGTTTCAGTTCAGGTCATGATCTCGTGGTTTTATGAGTTTGGGCCCCATGTTGTGCTCTGTGCTGGCAGCACGGAGCCCGCTTGGGATTCTCTCTCTCCCTGCCCCTCGCCACTTGCGCGGTCTCTGTCTCTCTCAAAATAGATACATAAACTTAAAAAAAAAACCTTTTCAATTATGAAGCGCATACTTTCTGAGCACTTCTATTATGCTCAGGTGTTGTATGACATAGTATCTCATTTAATCGTCCTAATAATGACATGAGGTAGTTATGCTCATTGTTCCTATTTTGCAGCAATGGAAACTGAGGCCTTGAGAGGTTAAATAAGGAATCCAAGATGTTAGGGCTGTTAAGGTGTTGGGAGCAATTTCAGCCCACACCGCCCAACTCCACACTCCTGCCTTAACTGCCGTGCTAATTTTGGAAGAAATGCACACCCACTGGAATAAGAAAAATATAGAAGAGCATAAAGAGGAAAAAATTACCCTTGGCTCACCAACCCAAGATGAACACTCAAAATGTGCACGTGTCCTTATTGCTCTCTTCGGTATGTTTTTAATAATGACATTGTCTTACATATAGTTTTGTATCCTGTTTTCATTTTATTTGTTATTTTTATTTTATTTTTGGGAGAGAGAGAGCACGAGCGGGAAAGGGGCAGAGAGAGAGGGAGACACAGAATCTGAAGCAGGCTCCAGGCTCTGCACTATTGGCACAAAGCCTGACGCAGGACTCGAACTCACAGATGGTGAGATCATGACCTGAGCTGAAATTGGACACTCAACCGCCTGAGCCACCCAGGCGCCCCTGTATCCCTATTTTCAAAAAAATGTTTATTTATTGGGACACCTGGGTGGCTCAGTTGGTTGAGCATTTTGACTTCGGCTCAGGTCATAATCTCATGGTTCGTGAGTTTAAGCCCCACATTGGTCTTGCTGCCATCAGCTTAGAGTCTGCTTCGGATCCTCTGTCCCCCTCTCTCTGCCCCTACCCTGCTTGTGCTCTACCAAAAAAAAAATTTTTTTATGTTTATTTATTTAATGGGGGGTGGGAGGCTCATGAGCGAGGGAGGGGCAGAGAAAGAAAGGGAGAGAGAGAATCCCAAGCAGGCTCTGCACTGTCAGTGCAGAGCCAAACACGGGGCTCAATCCATGAACCGTGACATCATGACCTGAGCTGAAATCAAGAGTCTGACACTTAACTCACTGAGCCACAGAGCTGCCCCGCAAACTTTCAAGCTCCCTTCTTGATCTACTTGCATAGTTCTGGTAGTTAGAAGGTCTAGGGAAGATTTTGTTTCCTCTCCCACTTCAGAGGTAGCCCTCTCTCTCTGGTTATTCATTGAGTTAATTCCACAGTTTCACTTCTGGTCATTGGAAACTGTGCTTATATCTTTGTAATGAGACCAAAGTTCAAAGGAAAGGGCCAGGAGAGCCTCTTATTCTTGGTGAAAGGGCCAGAAATCAAAATCAAGAGAATGTGAGCCCCGAATGAGATATCCCTGATATAAGAATAGCGTTAAATAAAAGCCCAAAGGAAGAGGGGGAAAGACGACTGCTCGAGCACTACCATGATTCTATGATGAATGTGCTTTGAGTCTAGACCTCCGCGTACCAGGCTGTCAGCTGTTCTTGCACATCTCTGCCTTGACTCCGTCTGGCGAGTCGCTGAGTTTGTCCTTCTCATTCTTCCACCTCTGCTTTCGCAACCTTTCTCCTTCCTCCCGGGATCCCCAGATACCTCTTTTGTAACCCATTCCCAGAAGGCCTAGCTCTTTGCTGTCCACAGATGTCATTTGTGGCGGACGCTCTTAGTTATCTATTCGACATCTGTTCTACTGCTTTCTCTTTCTTTTCCGACGGAGCCATGATTTTGTGAGGGTCAAAGGCCAGGGGAAGGTGAGTCCTTCCACCAGTGCTAGGCGGTGAGCCACGGTTGATCAAAATCAATTACGGTAGCTATAGTCTTTTTGCTCTTGAGAATGACTGGTTTGGGATGGGTAGGTACCTGGTACACTGCACATCTGCATGTATTATGTGGATTCCATTGTCACCTCCGCCAACATGCTAAGAATGGCAGAGGAGAAACATGGAAACATTGGGACCTTGGTGTCACCGAGAAACTGGATTAACCAACCTTTACCTGCCCTACTCTTGAACATAGTTTTCTTGGGTTTTCTGCTACTTGCAACTGAAACCATACTAGCTGATATTCCTCCCATTCCCACTACTTATTTTGTCAATTCCAATGACACTGTTGCGGTAACCATGCAACCATTTCTTGAGGAACCCTTTAGCTACACGCACATGCTTGGCACCAGAATAAGAAAACATACTGAGACTTACCCAGAATTTTCTATTACTTATTATCTCAATTGTTTTTTCACCTTTGTATATCGACACCTTTGTAAACGGACAACTTACTTGAAACCACTCTCTGAGGAGAAGCATCCGGAGCTCTTTGAAGCTGAGAAAAGCAAAGTTGTATATTAACCAAGGTAACCCAAGCAATTAGTGGCAAAGCGTGGGAAGGAGCTCAATTTTAAATTCCAAATCCCTACACCACGGCACCCAGTCCGTCAAGTGTAAACTATGTGGCGATGGGGCCGGACGAATGTGAGGTATTCGGAGGTATACGTGTCTCACGAAACAAGCCTATTGCTCTATTCCCGCTTGATCTGGCTCAGCTGGGCTGCAGCCACAGGTCACGAGAAAACATCGCATGCGAGACTAGTAACCGGCCGAAGCTGATCTGAACTTTGTCCACGCAGAAGACACCCCTTTTCATTCCACCGCCCCACAGTCCGTCCCAGATACAGCGGACTTTATTGCACAGGCCGAGACTAGGACGTGCACTCCTGGCCACTCCCTCACCTCACCCCGTCCGCACCGACGTTTCGGATCCACAGGGGACACTTGCCGCTCGAACCCACATTTCAGGGCCGACAGTCTTTCGGGTTCTGGAGTCTCCCGGTCTTGCTTTCTTTATTCCCTGAAACGTTACGTCGCTCTGGGATCACCCTATCTCTTCACACCCTACCTATTCACTTACCTGCCTGCAGGTAAGCGGGCAGGAGCTCACCCCGGAGACTCAGGAAGCGGATCCGGAAATACTTTCTTCGAGAGATGGATGAAAAACCACATTTCCCAGCACGCTCCGTGAGAGAGCCGTCCTCCCTTAGCGGGCTCGATTGGTCAACACACGAGAAGGACTGCCCCTTCGGAGGCAGCGATGGCCAATCACAGGGCAGGGTTTCGAAAACGCAAGGGGGCGTGCCGTTTCCGGAGGCTTTCCCGGCAGCTCCCACGTAAAGGAGCGTGGGAATCTAGCAGTGCCTCGGGCTCTAGGTCTGGAGAGTCAGTGGGGCGTCGGCCTCTGCTCCTTCTCTCCGGGTACGGGAGATTTTCTAGGATCGTTAGTCTCACAGCGGTAGGTGGCACCTGGCCGGCCCGGGATCGGCCCCTCCGAGGCTGAGCCACGAAGAGCGGTCGGCTCAGGTTTTAAAGGGGTTGGAAAAGCGAGGGAGCCCTGGGAGTGCAGCCAGTTGGCCCCTCGGGGGGTTATTCTCTCTCCTCCCAGATCTGTCCCGAAGTCAGTGTGTCGACTTGAGGAAGGCATTCCCCTCCCCCACCCCCACCCCGAGATGGAGTCCACGCTCCCGACAACCGGGGCCCAGGTAAGACTAGGTCCCTTCTCGGGGTCCCCGTTCCTCTCGATATTTTCCAGCCTCTACCTGTCCTTCTTTGGAAGAGGGTTAGGAACGCCCCTTTCTGTGGGAGGGCTCCTCATCCCCCAAAAGCCCTTTGACCAAGCTGTCTTTGTTCCTAGACCAGGCGCTTGGGAGAAATGGCTCCTCAAAACCTTTCTGAACCACCAACTGGGAGCAGGGCCCATTGGTGAAGGCTATGAGTATCTCAAAGTGTCTTTCTGGAATGTTGCTCCAACTGAAGATTTCTAGGGTCACCCCACACCTTTTGAATAAATACAAAAACAAACAAACAAACACAACAAACAAAACCCCAGGTGATTCTTAATCACATCGAGGCTCTATTGGTTTAGAACACTGGTAAACTGAACGAAGGAGGGCAAGGCCCGGATGTGATTCTAAAGAGAGCTTAGCAGTGAGTGTCATGTGGAAGGAGAGAGACTAGCAAGGAGAAGTCTCTTCTAGAACTTCTCACAGTTCACCGTCTTGGTCCTTATACCACTGCCTCAAAAATTATGTCTATTTTCACTCCTTTGCGATTTACACCACTCTTCCCCTCCCCCCCCCCCCCCAAAACCCATTTATACATCATCCTCAGCACTCAGGAACCTTTGACACCAAGCCCATTTCTTCCTTGGTCTGATGTTTCTAGCTCTTCCCCGCCTACACCGAGTGAGGGGGTGGCCTTAGGGCCTTTTGTCCTGAGATGGGCTCTAATGTTGTTTCAGGGACCGATGCTGTTTGAGGATCTGGCTGTGTTTTTTTCTCAAGAGGAGTGTGTGTGTCTGCACTCTGTCCAGAGGTCCCTCAGCAGAGACACTACACAGGAGGGTTTCGAGGAGATGGCCTTGATGGGTAAGGCAGTTATTTTTCCTGCATTTTGGAACTTTGGTCAGTTCTAGGAGCAGGATCTCATGTCTCGTTGACATGTTGGTATGGGGCAGTGGGACCTATCTCTGGGTGATCTATGTGGATACGATAAGAACTTGCATGACAGAACTTTGCGGTTTTCAAAGGATGAGATGATTTCTTAAGACAAAAAATCCAATCTAATACAGTGACTATGGTTTTGCACGAAACCTGGCAGTACCTACTAATCTTCCCAAATATTTGTTATAGTCAGTTTACAGTTTTACTTGCAAAACCTCATGAGTGTAAGTTACTGTCCTTTGTTAAAGATTCAAAATTAATTTACTCTTTTTTTTTTTAACGTGTATTTATTTTTGAGACAGAGAGAGACAGAGCATGAACGGGGGAGGGTCAGAGAGAGAGGGAGACACAGAATCCAAAACAGGCTCCAGGCTCCGAGCGGTCAGCACAGAGCCTGATGCGGGGCTCTAACCCACGGACCGCGAGATCATGACCTGAGCCGAAGTCGGCTGCCCAACCGACTGAGCCACCCAGGCGCCCCAAAATTAATTTACTCTTAAAGGGGTGCTATGCCTTTTTCACCTAAGGGGAGCTGTATGCAGAAATGTTCCCATGCCGGAGTGGTGTTTGTCTCTGACTAGGATTGACTTTTGGAACTATATCATATCAGAGTTACAGGTATTCTAACATTCTTTCTATTTTTACCATCTGTGTCATTTCTAGATCTGTTTCTGTTAATTGATTGTGCTCCTACTTATGGGTCATAGTTTTCTGCTTCTTTACCTGTCTAATAATTTTTGATTGGATGCTGGACATTGTCAGTTTCACGTTGTTGGATGTTGGCTTTTGTTGTACTTTTTAAAATATTTTTGGACTTTGCATTTAAGTTATTTGGGATCAGTGTGATCCTTTCAGGGCTTGCTCTTTGCTTTGTTGGGGTGTATTCAGAGCAGCCTTTAGTCTAGGGCTGATCTGACCTGCTGCTCACGCAGTCTTTCTGAGGATACTGCCCGATGCCTTGTGTGTTCCACTTTGGCTGGTGGGGAACACGAACTATTGAACTATTGTGTGAACTCTGAAGCTTGTTCTATCCCTTTTTGATGATTCTTTTTCCAGTCTGGGGTAGTTTTCTCACATGCGCTTAAAGACTAATACTCAGCCAAAGTCTTAAGGGGACCCTAGCTAGATGCCCAGAGCTCTGCCTGGGCACCTGTCTCGTCCCCAGTATTTTGCTGTCAAATCCTAGCCGTCTCGGCATCCCTGAATTTGGTCTCCTCGAGTCAGTAAAACCATTGGGTATCATTTGAATTCCTACACTGCACTGCAACCCAGAAACCCTTTCTGGGCAGTGCACTGGGGCAATCATAGGGCTGTTTCTCCAGAAGGACAGACTCTTTTTGCATTGACATGTTGGCTTTATAAATTAAGAATATTTGGACAGATGTTAAAAAGGAATGCTTTTTGGCAGGCCCAAGGTCTGTTAGCCATCCTAGGAGCGAGACTGGTTCTTATTTGGCTGCTGCATGCACGGCACTCTACATTGATCTTTCCTCGGGGAGAGGTAAAGAAATTTTGAAGAACTCTCCTAGTGACAATAAAACTATTTGTAATAAGCACAGTGTTTCTCTGCTAGATAGAACAATCCTTACTTGCTCTCTCTTTTTCTCTCTTCAATATGAACCCCAGTCTCTCTTCCAGTTGTGGTTGCTCAGCTGTCACTTGAGATCGCATAAATGATGAAAAGTTCTGGAGACATAGGAGACTAACTGGAAACCCCCTGTAGGCAGTGTGTACCAAGAGTGCCCTTAGTTCCTATCCCACTGGACCCTGACTTAGTTACAGCTCTTTTCTCCTTCCACCCCTCACAGGCTCACCTACCACCGGATCCGTGGGGAAGCCAGTAGAGCCTGCTGGCCTGATTTTGTACAGTGCATCAGTGTCTGGGTTCTAGGATAAGCCGTCCACAGTTTCTCGGTCCTCTGTGTAACTAGCTTCTTTCCCAGTACCACCTGAGGGTGCTGTCTATGTTTTGCTTTCTTTTGTTTTTATCTGCAGGAGGGAAAGGCAAGACTGAGATTACTCAGCAGTTAAATCTAGACTCTATGGGAGTTGAGGAACTGGCCCCAGAAAACTCCTCCATTGCTGTGCCCCTTGTCTATTACCCAGAAAAATCTTCTGAGACCGGAGGTGGAGACCCTGAAAGGAAAGTATCAGGTGGAACTCCTGCTTGCAAGAAAAGGTTCAAAAGCCTATTAGTTACCATCAAAAACCATACTCCATTAATAGACCCACCTCAATGTCTAGAAACTACAGCACTTTCTGAAATTCTTGAATTTTCTGGGGAAGAAGCCAAAAATTTGTATAAGTGTCCTGAATGTGACCAAAGCTTCAGTGATAATTCATACCTTGTTTTGCATCAGAGAACTCATTCAGGAGAGAAGAAGTATAAACGTGGTGACTGTGGGAAGATTTTCAATCACAGAGCTGACCTGAGGACACACAGGAGAAGCCACGCTGGCGAGAAGCCTTGTAAGTGTGCTGAGTGCGGCAGCAGCTTCCGCCAGCACTCACATCTGTCTCGGCACATGAATAGCCACATAAAGGAGACGCCCCACACATGTGGCATCTGTGGGAGAGGTTCTTTGTGGCCCCCAGGGTTGGCACAGCATCAGAAAACCCACGCTGCCAAAAAAGCCTATGAATGTACCGACTGTCGTAAAGGTTTCGGTCAGAAGACAAATCTTGCTTCGCGTGAGGAAACGCACACGTCAGCCACCCGGTACCCGTGCACTCGGTGTGTGAAGTGCTTTGGACAGCCCTCACACTCTGTCCTCCCCGAGCAGGGCCACGAGGACGACTGTGAGGACGACGCTGAACACTGCGGTGACTGCAGAGAAAATTTGCTTTTGTTCTCAAAATTCAAACCCTTAAAATGTCCCGAGTGCGCAGTGACCTTCCTCCGTGTCTCTGAGCTTATTTCCCATCAGAGCATTCACAGAGGGGAAAAGCCCCATAAATGTAAAACATGTACAAAGAGCTCTATTTTGGACTCAGAGCTCGCATGCCACCAGAAGAGCCACACAGGAGAGGAGCCTTTTAAACGTACCACGTGTGGGAAAAAGTTTCAGGTTGAATAGACATCTCGTTATTCATCAGCAAACCCATAAGAAAACCACCATGTAAATATAGCCAGTTTGCATTCCTACTCTGCTTTTTCCGTATCTGTACTGAAAACCAGGGAGGAGTTGTCCTTTATATGCCAGACGCGTGACACGCATTCCGTGCCCTGCACCCCAACCTTGCTTTGGGCACTGTGATTTCTACTTTATAACCGAGGAAGCATAATCATTGTCACAGCCAGTGAATGAAGCCAGGATTCAGTAACTCACTCGCTGTTCAGATACCATTTGGATGAGCCAGATAATGATACAGAACTTTTTTTTAATTCAGTTTTCATTAAACTGAAAGTTTTGCTGGAGTTGTTTTAATTTTGTTACATGGTTTGTAAGTTCACTTCTGGAAGGAGAAGAATTTTGTTTTATTTTTTTGCCAGTTCTGCAGATCTCGTGTCTAGGAAAGTAATGCATCTCTGTGTTACGCTTTTTTTGACTATAACTCTCTGAATGTAACATTTGTTCTGAGAGCTGATATTTCACGTGCTAGTTTCTGAAGTGGTTTGGAAGCTTGTATTTCTGGTGTGGAAAGTTCCCAAATAGGTGGACAGGTTGGTGTTATGATGCCGATTAGTATCTTTGGAGTTCCCATTCTGAGATCTGATGCCACTGGCCTTTCTGACTCACTTGCAAGGAGTTTTGACAGTCTGACTGTAGCCCCTTCTGGTGCCTGGCCTTGAGTGAAAGTTACTTGCTTCTCTCTGAAAGGATTTACCTCTAAGTCTCTACCAAAGCACATTACCTGCCTTTCTATGAGTAATAGTAGCTGGTGTTTAGTGAACCTGGTATATGATCTAATTTAATCTTCAGGATAAATCTGACAGAGAAAGGGTTATCCTTGTTTCATAAATGAGGAAACTGAAGCCCACAGAGGGTAAAGTCAAAGTCAGTACGTTGCCCAAGACGAAAATAGCAATGTACTGAAGCCGGCACTTAACCTTGGGTCCCTCTGACGGTAAAGGTTGTGCATTCTTCAGTATCGTTGTGTGTTGGCTTTGTGTTGGGGCCGCAAGCCACCGGGGAGGCTGAGCTGGGTGGATGAGGGCGGTCATCATGGAGGCTACCCTGTGCACATGCATCCTAGAACCCCTCCACTGCCCTGTGCTTTATCCCAAGCCTGACTTACATGTATGCTTATAAAGCAAAAGAAAGATTCCCCAAGACTTCCGGTTCAAATTCCCATCCCTGTGATCAGATCAGAGACTGCAGACTCTACAGAGTACAGTCCTTATGGTTTTAGTTGGGTTTTGGTTTAAAAAACAAAATGTCCTCTTCATCTCCAAAGAAAAATACGTACAGAGAACGCTTAAGAGTTTCACCAAACTACCTGACACCACGTAAGTCTTTAGATACTGCCGTTAACATATAAATATTGGAGCAAGATATTCTTAAATGGGTTGGTCATTCATGTTCAAGAATCAGGGAATCTTGTAAAGATACATTCATACACGATTTCGCTTTAAAGAAAAACTGTGTACCTATCAGCAAAGCTGTTTTTAAATGGCCTTTTGATCAGGATGTGAGAATGGTCTTACTCTACTTAAACACTATAGAAGTATGGCATTGACTAAAATGGGGTTGTCACTGGGAAACCGCGTGAGCAATAGTACGCCTCTTTAGGCAAGTAGTACTTGGAAGATGTGGTTTTTCTACAGGACAGCAGGTTGAGAACTGAATATACAAAATGATGGAGGCTGCTGCTCTAAGCTCTTAACACTGTGCAGAGGCAAGAAAGTATTCCTGGGGAGTAAGGGAAATGGAGACCCCAACCCAGCTCACTCCTAACTCCCTTTTTGTCGGTCTTGTTTCTTGTTTGCAGCTCCACAGTTGAGACCCTGTGATCTGAATGTCAGGGTCACGTTTGACTCTCTGTTTTGGATGTCTCCACTCAATACGAGACACCAGTCCGCTGGGGCTTTCGGATCTTAAATTAAAAAGTGAAGTTATCTGCAGGTTTTTCTTCAGCAAGTCTCTGGGGAGCTTAGAATTGTGTAGAAAGATGGTCTCTAGTTGGATTTCTTATCAGCCAACTTTGGGATGTACTTTGCTAAACACCAGAAAGTAATATCTGCCAGCTCCCCTGCTTCCGCCTTTGGTGGGAGCATTATCACGTATTAGGGGCTCTCCTGTTTCAGCCGAATGAACAGGGTTGCGGGGTGGGGAATGAAACTGGGAAAGAAGCCCCTGCTTGCAGAGTTGCTGCAGAAAGAAGTAGGGAAGGCTATCTTAGAAGGCGCTTGTGCAGAATGGGGCTGACATAAGACATGGAAGCTGTCGTCCTTTCCTTTGCTCCTAAGACAGTATGGGGGAGGGTGAGCCTTTATGCTGTAAGTGCTGTTCTGCACCTCACTGTGGGAAGTCACCTTTCCAGATGAGGCTTCCTTCACAATTAATTTCAGGTTTTACATTTTTGTTTATTCTCTAGACTTTGTAAGATTATGTCAAGCCTCCATAATTGATAAGAAAAATAGCATTTTTATAAAGACATTAACATACACAGAAGTGTAATTAAAATGCCTTTGTGGTGTAGTAACCATTGCTAACGACCAGTATGTAGGAAAAAAAAAAAAAAAAAGAAAAGAAAAACCAGTTTGAGTGTCAGTTACTGTGAAAGAGGCATATTTTCAATTGTTGCCTTATTGTGCATTTGCACGTAAACACACTTGCTGGATGTAATTCAAGCTGCTCTGAGCCCAAGGAGTTGGAAGAAAGGGTGAGTTCACCAATGAAATCCATGCTGTTTTTACGATGATGGCTTTTTTACCCTTCTGTTTACAGTGTCAACTGATGGAGATAGATTTCGCAGTTTGTCATTAAGTCAGAGATATTAGCCAACTATGTTAGTATTAACAAATACTGGATAAAACAATATATGCAGGAGTTTATCGTTAGGAGTGGTTGGTTCATTACCTTTTGCGGCATGGATGTTGACATACTATGCAGGGTGAGAACTTTGTACGAAGAAATTGACTTTTGAACAAATTTGATTTCTGTTGATGGATTAAAAAAATGTCTATCAAACATGTCTTTAACGTGATCGCCTGAATATCATGGCACATTAACAACCATCATTGCTACAGACAGCATTATTCCAGTAGAATTCAGAGGTCCAGTTTATATTTTATAACTAAAGAAGTGGTGGAATTTAGTTGTTAATCCCAAAGGAGTTGGACTCAAAATAGTTCTGTTTAGAGCTTCGTTACAGTAGTTGATAGGCTATTCACATCTCCCCATTTAACACAGAAAATGACTAACCCAGTATAAAGGGAGTTACAACTAAAAACAAGTTACATTTCACAGTAAATGGTGTTTTGAGTCTTTGACTTCTGAGATTCCATGTAATTACGTGGCATTGTTCTGATGACTGCAGCGTGTTATACGGTCTAATACCCCAGATTTTGCTTAATCTGCCAGTACTGCACATGTGTACAAAGTAGATTATAGTTTATCTAAATAGTCTATTTTGAATTGTTCATTAAGCTTGTTGTCTTTATAGGATTTCAGTAGTAAAGTGTTTTTGCTTTGGCCATCTGTTTAAAAAGTAAAAGTAACTAAATGGTCTTATTTGAAGTATGCCTACTCATCTGTTTTCGTTTTGTAGACTGAGAGAACTAATATCAGGATGATCACTACCCATCTTTTCACCGCCCATCTGACTACAGGTTTTTTGTCTTTTAGTTTTCAACATCCCTCCTTCATGAACACTCTCGGGGGTGGGGGTGGGGGGAGTGGGGGGGTGGAGGTACTATAACATATATGTACATTTGTATAACCCTGAGAAAATGCTGCAATCTCTAGTTCCTCTGAATACCTCAGAAGTATGTTTGTTGTATGCACTTGTACTGTCTAATGTTTTGATTTTACAGATTTTGGTATATTCTCATCACTCTTAGCTCCAGAATGCACGCTGTCACTAGGCTGTGATTGTCTATCTGACACGCGATTTGGCATCTAATAAATGCTGTTCTTGATGATGCAATGAAGTGAACTTTTTCTTTTACACTGCAGTGGTTTTACATGGCAGCGAGTTTTGAAAACTGGCGGGATTGTGGTTTGCAGTGTGAACGAGTGACTTCGAGCCACGTAATAATGGAGGTAAAAATCGCAAAGGAAAATTCCAGCGCGAACCGTGGGACCGCCCAGGACTTCGATGTCCCCTCCCGCCGCGGCGGTCCGGAGTCCCGCACCTCCGACCGCGCATCCAGGGGAGTGCCCTCGTGCTGCCCGCCCAGCGCCGGGGGTACGAGCCGCCCTCCCGCGGTTCGGCTCCCAGGGCCTCTGCGCGGTCAAGGAGCGCAGGCCGGCGGGAATGGCAGCGAGATGAGACGCGCTAGAGCGGCCCGCCGGGCTGGGAACAGGAAGTCGCGCGCTCACTTCCGGTGCCCTCTTCGGGTGGCGCGGCTGCGCGCTCCCGGGGCGGCCGTGGCGCGAATTGTGGCGGTCATGCGGCGGCTGTCCTGGCGGGGCCCCTGACCCACCCCCGGGACTCACCGCGGGGTGGTCTTCGCAGAAATTGGGCCGCGGCCCGGGAGAGTTTGCTACGGGTCCCTCAGGTCTTGCCCTCCGCGCCACGGGTGTGACTGGGACCGAACGATTCTCTGCCCCGCGACTCTAGGCACCGACCGCCCCGAGGGCGGGAGGAGCCCGCGCTACCTCCCCGGCCCGAGCCCTGCTTTGACAGCGCGAAACTGCGGGCACGCCTTGCTCGCGTGCCTTTGGCTTGTGGAAAGGGACGCTTTGTGCTTCTCGCTAGACCCGGCGCCAGTCTCCGTCTGCTTTCTGTGTGTCCCGCAGCCGAATTCTAACGTGCTTCTTTAGAGTATCCTGGGCTCACCTGACTGCAGGGTCCCCCCGCCGCCAAGCGAGCTTCGCCACTCCTATGACTGCGAAGACGTCGCTTTATGTGTAGCCCAGATTTCTTCTCTCCCTGCGCTCCAGATCCCTATATTCAAGTGGCTGTGAGACATCTTCCTTTGGATGTCCCCGACACATCAAAGCACATGCCCTACCCCGAACTCACGCTTTTTAGTCCTTGCTCTGTTTGCCTCCAGTATGTGGCGCCACACACACACAATTGCTCACGCTACCAACACACTCCCTTTCTCCACTCGCGCATTCCATCATCAAGTTCTGGGGATTCTACCTCAGAAATGTTTCTCAGACCTGACTGATTCTCTGTGTTTCCACTGGCTCCACCTTTAACTACTGGCTGAGGTCGACGGAAACAGCCCTCCGACCTCTCACATCACTCGGTCTCTGCCAGCACAGCCAACACCTCCGATCATGTCACCATCCAACTTGACATCTTCCACTGGCTTCTCGTCGTCCTTAGGGTAACATCCAAAATAGTCAATGCAACCTTCCTAACCATTACTGCCCTGCCGACTCCAGCCACTTTCTTTATTCTCTCTCTCTCCCTCCAACTGCACTTTCAGTTCAAATACACCAAGCTCTTTACTTAAGAATTGTTAACACACTTTTTCTTTTAGCAGTAACCACCCCCCCATCCCTACCTACCATTACCAAATTGAATAGTAATTATAAAACGGATGTTTTAATGTCTGTGGGCGCAGGGACCAGACACGTGGCAAGTGCTTAAAACTGTGCATAAAGAAGGACATTTCTGTGGCCCTGTTACTTTTACACTGTTGGATACAGCTACAAGACTGACTGGAAGAAAGGGAATAGGCAGTGGTGGTGTCAGTTCAAGTAGGCAGGAGGTTTAACAGTGGCCGAGAAAAGCTGTAAGGAATTTAGCAAAAAGCTTGACTAAGCTAGTTCTCAGGATAAAATGTTAAAGATGTTCTATTGCCTGGCAAGAATAATTCAGCAAAGATGCACAACTGCTACGAGCCACATTTGAAGGAAGTGAGGCAAATGTGGTTTGAATTTCAAATAGAATTGTGTTCGGCACAAACAGAGAGGGAGACACGAAAGAGCTGGGTCTGTGTCCTACCGCCTTGAACCTTTCGGGACTAAAGCATTAGTGATTAAAATAGCTCAGATCACAGGCACAGAGGGATCCGGCCGATAACATTTCATTTCCTGTACCGTTCCCATCCTGGAAGAGCCCCTGAGTTGGGGAGGAGTAAGCACCCAAGTTGGCAGGCAGAATGGTCCTACACTTGCAGGCTAGGCTGCCCAGGAAATTACCAGAAGGGGAACTGCTGTCACCCTGACAACCCTGGAACAAAAAGGAACTTGGCCAGCAGTTCCACATTCCTCTTAGAAGTTAAGTTTCACTTGACTGAACTGGCTCATGAGCCCATCCCTGGACCAACCACTGTGGCTGGGAGGATGGAGCACACTGGCCAGGCCTGCTTCTCATGCACTCTCCTGGAGCTGTGGTTGGGGTCAGCCCCACCAGTATCCCGTGTCCAAAGTGGGAGAGAAGAGATGACTCCAAAGGATACCAGGATACTGTAGGAAGAAGAGAGGCTGCGGGCTGGGGTCAAAAATAACAGGCAAGTCAGAGTAGACAGGCAATTGGAGTAGTGATGAAAACGGCCAACACTAACCAAAGACTCGTTCTGTGCCTGGTCCTCCGATGCTAAGCACTTTTCCTAGATTATTTCACCATTGTTATGTACATTTTCCGCATGCAGGAAACAGGGCCGGATTGTAGGGTGTGTTATGAAGTAGGAGGAGACAGGAAGGAATTCTCAGGCTCGTTGTGGAAGGTTGGAAGGTGTGCTGTTAAAGCCCAGCTACCTATGATTGGTGCAAAATTCAGAAAAAGATTCTCAATCTCCTCGAAGGGCCAGAGAATAATCATGAAGTCTACCTTAAAGTACACTTAAACGTGTGTAACGGTTAAGGGAGATGTTTGAGGTATCTAAGGAATCACTGCCATCAAATGACAGCAGGAGAAAGCTGGGAGAACCTGACCTTCCTCTCTCAGGTAGAGCCTTCCCCAGTCACTTCCCATCACGTGATTCCTGCTCAGTTGTTTTTGTTTTGTTTTGTTTTGTTTTTTCTTCTAAGTAGTTATAGTTGCAGTTTTACATTTGTTGGTGCAATTACTTGATTCATGTCCGTTTCCACCAATACACTGGGCTTTCTAAGACCGCAGATGGTCTGGGTTCACAACAGTACTTCCAGCACCTCGTGATGCCTGGCGTGTAGAAGGCATTCAATAAGGATTTGTCACAAGAGTGAAGGAGCCTCCAGGACAGTCCTTTAGTTTGAGGCTAACGGTCCCACGCAAGCACGCGCGTTATGCCTCCCGTCGTGCGCTAGAGGCGGAGCCGTCTGGAACTACATTTCCCAGAGGGCTCCGCGGCGGCCGGCCCGGGAACGGACGACGTACGTCCTGTCGGGGTGCCCCCCCCCGCCCCCCATTCTCGCCTACTTATGCCGAGGTTGCCAGTGGCAGCTGGGTCCGGCTGGGAAGTGTCGACCGGGGTCGCTCGGCGAAAGGAGCCTGCCCGGGCGTCCTAGGGGGCGCTGGGGAAACACCCCTTACGCCAGGCAAACCCCTGGCCCCGCAGAGAAGACACCGCTCCCGGCTCCCCGCTCCGTCTTCTGCGCCACCGCGGCGAAGGGCCCCCGGTGCAGTGGTGAGGACGGAGGGACGGGGCGGGGCTCGGCGTGACCTGCTTCGTGGGTGCAGATTAGGACAGGGGGGTGCAGTGGTGTGAGAGGGCAGGGCCTGGAGTAGGCAGGGGTCCTGGAAACGAGGAAGACGGGGTGGCCTCCAGACAGATTCAGGAGGCAAAAGTAACGATTTCGTGGGGTGAGAGCAGAGAGGCAGAGAGGACTTGGAAGTTTCTGGGTTGGGAGACTGGGTGGCCAGCAGCTTTGTGGAGAGAAGATGTCTTGCCTCTTCTCGAATCTACAGTTTTTCTAAACTTTCTAGGGAGATAGGTTAATCACAAGTGTGACAGCGCAGCTGTGGTAAACGCTTCAGAGAAGAGGTGTGTCAAGCTACGAGAGGGATTTCACCAGGCCAGGAAGCTGAGGGAGGACACTTCTGAGAGCTCAACAGTGACGTGGGAGTTTAGTGGTTGGAAACCTCTGGAAAGGGCATAGGGCGGTGGGCTGCTGTCTCTAATGAGAACCTCAGGCAGGCCTCTGATAGGTCGGCTGACTCCCTGTATAGCAAGCTTTTCCTGCTCCAGAGAAACACAGCCAGAAACTGGAGAACCCAGATGCCTGACCACACCCTGCAGAGAGACAAGGTGTGACGTTTCCAGGTCCAGTCCCACCTGGTATGAGACTGTCCCTGGAGCCATGAGATGGCTGCAAACTTGAGTGCCCTGGACCTCCCCGTCCCCTAGAACTAGAAAGCCTCCTGATAAAAGATGCCACATGGGGGTGGGAATCTCACCTGCAGACCCATGATCTTGGTCTGTTGGACAAACACTGTTGTCACTGTTGGTCCTGAAACTCTGCCCCGAGGAGGTGGCTGGGCCAGGGAGGCTCTTGGTCATCGTTGGGGATTGTGCCATCAGTCGCTAAGGCCAGAGATGCCTCCCAAGGAGGGGATCCTTAAGCTACTGGAGTGCTCGTAACCGTCCTGTCCAAGAGACCCACGTTAGGTTCAGCATGAGCACCCAGAGGGTGACAAGGGGTGGCAATCCTGACGGAGGATTTGCAGAGAGAGCCTAGGAAGCCAGGATGCTGGGTGGGAAGGGCCAGAAGAAGCCTAGAGAGTCTCTCGTGTGATGGCTGATAAGCTCCTCTCCTTGGTGGGGGCGGGGGGTACCCTGAACAGATGTTACCCCTCTGCTTCCTCTTCCCCCCGGAGGTCCTGTCCAAGGCTTCCAACAAGAATCTGCAACATTGAGTTCTGGGGGGGTCACCTTTACTTTGCCAGAACCACACTTTCCAGGTATACAAGGACAGCTCGGAGGAGAACTGAAAACTAGAGAGCATTTTGTCTAAGCACCTGATTTTCTCACAAGGAAACTGAGGTGTAGGCCTGTTAGAGCTCAGTAACTGGCTAGCTGAACACTGGAAACGGAACCAGGGTCTTCAGGCTCTTGGCTCAGTGCCTTTTCCGTGGTCCCGAGCCGTCTCCTGGTCGAGTTGTGCTGCAGCAGCGTTGCTAGCTGTGTGATCAGCTAACTCCTCGTGAAAAAGGAACTTGTGTGTCTCTCAGAAAGGTATTTGTGAACACACTAAAAACCAATGGAACTGTATCTACTTTAAAAGGATGTCGCAACGTGGTGAATGCCCTAAAAACCACTGAGCTGTATATACTTTAAAAGGATGAATTTTATAGTATTTGAATTGTATCGCAATGTAAAAAATAACCTTCGTAGTAAAAAAGTTGAAATATGTATTTTAAAGCTGTAATAGATGTTTAAATGTAGTACAGAAAATAACATATCAGAGACATGAAAATGATTTATGTGACCAGCTTATTTATGTGCAGACCGGATGGCAAAGCTGCTTTTGTCTTTTCTGTGCAAAATAGTAGAGTATCTTGTAAGATGAACTGTTAAAACTCTTAGCATTTGCAATAATCTGTGTGGGTTAGAATTTGCTCAACACTGTAAATCAAAGTGAAAACCAAATAAGCTGGATGTTAATATAAGAATGCAGTTCCCAAGAAGATAAATAAACCATAGAAAGATGGGTGTCCTGGTTTAGGGGCTATTTCTTTCCACAGAACTCACCTGTTGCAAAGGGAACAGAGGTCCCACAGTTTCACAGAACAGCGTGGGAGGGTTCTCGCTGGGGCGTGGGGGTAGAGTCTGGCCCTGAGTGGAAAATCCAGATGAAAAGGGGAGCAGGTGCACATCGGCCTCGGGAGGGGCACTTCCCACTCAGCACCTCAGCCCACTCAGGGTGAGTAGTCCTCTGGGACAGAACTAGACACCCCGTCCCCTCCGCCTGCCTCACGAGGTCCCTTACTGGAGGAGCAAACTTCTCTGTCAGAGAACTTCCTTCTCAGCTCCGATTTCTTCCTGAGGGCAGGTATCTCATTCCGCTGTCATCGTGACCTCTGATTCCTCCACATCCTGGATCGGACAGCACTCTTGTGCCCTCTTCTAGAACAGAACCCCTTTCCCAGGGAAGTATCTGCCTGGTGCCGTATATGCCTCGGAAGTGAGCATACAGGGGCGTGCTCTCCAGAGGTGTCTCTCGCCTTCACCCTGAAAACACCATCCCCGGTGGGCTCCTTCCCCGCATTAGAAGAGTTCAGATGAACAGATGGTTACCAAGCCTTCGTGTGGGGCACTTGAGAGGCGACGGCATGATCCCTCATCCCTGGTCCCCCTCATCGGCCCATCCCTCTCCAGGGTATTCGCGGAAGCAACCAGGACTCCAGGGGCGAAGACCCGCATGGCGCGAAACCCAGCATCTTAGAACCGAAGAGCACTGGAGGCATACAACTTGGGTCCTGTCGTTTAAACCTTACCGAGCCAAAGAAACACATTTCAAAGCGGACCCAGAGCCACGACTGGATGTAGGTGTGTCCAAAGCCAAAGTTTATGCACACTTGGTGCTGTGGTCTGAATGCCTGAGGCCCTCCCAAAGTTTGTATGTTGAAATCTGAACCCCCAAATACAACGGTATTAGGACGTGGGGCCTTCGGGAGGTTCGAGGTTCATGAGGGCGGAGCCTCATGAACAGGATAATTGTCCTAAAAGAATCCCCAGAGAGCTCCCTGGCCCCTTCCACCACGTGAGGACACAGTGAGGGGAGGGCCAACTGCGAACCAGGAAGAGGGCGATCACTGGAACACGACCTGCAGGCGAGGGCACCCACATCTCCATCCTCCAGCCTCCAGGACAGTGAGAGGTAATGTCTGTTGTGTGTAAGCCACGGGGTCTGGTACTTGGTTGCAGCATCCTGAACAGACCAAAACACGGCTACACCCAAGGGTCTCCCGTCACGCCTTTCTTAAAGTTTTCCAAAAGGCAAGGCAAGTGCTTTAAAACTCCTCCTGCGAGCACTGTCTTTGGCCTGAACATCCACGTGCCCCATGAACCACGCTTCTCTCCAGCGTCCCTTCCTGGGCTCTGCCATTTCCTGAGACCGTGTCACTCTCTGAGTCCATCAACTCAGCCCTCCCCCGCCCCCCACTGGTGAACACATGGCTCCTGTCCTGTCCCAGACAAAGCTGAGTCCCAGTACAGGTGTCCTCCCCAATACACACCACCCCCAGACATGACATCACTCCTCCCAGTGGGACACGAGTAGCCCCAAATTTTCAACATTCGTTTCGGATGTTCGAAAGGTGCTTAAAGCCGCTCCTGTTGGGGACACCCTCTCTCTGCCACCCCAGTCTCTCTCCTTGCCCCTAACCCTGGGCTCCACCTTCAGAGCAAGCCCTTCCCTAGACCTCGGCCCCATTCCTGCGTGCGGGCACTCCGGGAACACTACTGCGGGTGGCCTCCCGCACGAGGCTCCGTGGCCCAGTGGCAAACTTTTCATCGGATTTCTGAGAATGACGTATTTACAAAAAATCAGGAACACATTATTCACGACAGCCAAAAGGTGGAAACAACCCCAGTGTCCACTGACAGGTGAGTGGATACGCAAAGTGTGGTCTCTCCATACGGTGGAATATCACTCAGCCTTTAAAAGGAAGGACATTCTGACAGCTGCCGTGACATGGATGACCTCTGAGGACACTGCACTCAGTGAAAGAAGCCGGTCACGAAAGGACAAATACTGTGTGAGTTCACTTACATTAGGTCCCCGGAACAGACAAATTCCCAGAGGCACAAAGCAGGAGGGCGGGTGCGGAGGGAGGGGGAAAGGCGAGTGGGTGTTTAATGGGGACAGAGTATCGGGTGTGGGAAGACGAAGTAGTTCTGGGGAGGGGTGGCGGTAAGGGCTGCAGGACAGCGTGAACGCGCTAAATGCCACAGGACTGTACCATCGCAAATGGTAAACCTGTGTAAATTTTCTGTACATTTCACCATAATGAAATAAATTTAAAAGACAAAGAGCAGCATGAAGGGCCACGGTAGAACGGGGTGCCTCAGCTTTTGGGGCCCCTCTCTCCGGGACACACCCATTTTTATTCATAAACAGCCCTTTGGAGAAACTCTTCTTTCAGGACGTGATCTGTGACTGTGGATTAAAAAATGCTCAATTCAGGGGCACCCGGGTGGCTCGGTTGGTTAAGCGTCCCACTTCAGCTCAGGTCATGATCTCACGATTTGTGAGTTCGAGCCCCGTGTTGGGCTCTGCGCTGACAGCTCGGAGCCTGGAGCCTGCTTCGGATTCTGTGTCTCTCTCTCTTTCTGCCACCACCACCCCCCCCCCCCCCGCCAACATGCTCATGCTCTGTCTCTCGCTCTCTCAGTAATAAACGTTTAAAAAAATTAAAAATACATAAAAATCTTAACAAATGCTGAGTCCAGGAAATAGGACCTCTCCTCCCTCGAATTGCTACGGCCTGTCTGCCCTTTCTAGGATCTGAGGGGCTGATGGGAGGAGAATTTAAAAAAATACATTTTACTGGACACCTAGTTCGTCTTCCTTTCATAGGATGCTGGCCAGCAGACAAAATGCTTTCACTGACACATGTTCACTTCACCGATCATGTGAGGTTATCAGGGCAGGCCTTCCCATTACCAGTGGAGAAAAGAGGGTGGGATGTTTTATGTTTATTTTTTGAATTTCTAAGTAGGCTACACACCCAGTGAGGAGCCCAGCGTGGGGGCTTAAACTCATGACCCTGAGATCAAGACCTGACCTGAGATCTAGAGTCGACGCTTAACCAGCTGAGTCACCCAGGTGGCCCAGGTCTGGATGTTTTAAATACTTTTTAGTTTTGTTTTTTTTGTTTGTTTTTAAGAGAGAGAGAGAGAGTGCATGAGCGGGGAAGGGGCAGAGAGGGATACAGCATCGAAGTAGGCTCTGTGCTGACAGCAGAGAGCCTGACCTCGGGCTCAAACTCACAAACCATGAGATCATGACCTGGGCTGGACCCAGATGCTTAACCGGCTGAGCCACCCAGGCGCCCCTTAAATTGTTTTTTTAAAAATTTTAATGTTTGTTTATTTTTGAGCAAGAGAGAGACAGAGACAGAGACAGAGTGCAAGCAGGGGAGGGGCAGAGAGAGAGGGAGACACAGAATCCGAAGCAGGCTCCAGGCTCCGAGCTGTCAGCACAGAGCCTGACACGGGGCTCGAACTCATGAACCACGAGATCGTGACCTGAGCTGAAGCCGGACACCTGACGGAGCTGAGCCACCCAGGAGCCCCAGTGTGGATGTTTTAAATGACGTATCCAGGCCACCAAGTGGGAGAATGACAGAGCTGGGTGCAAGGCTGTTCCTCGGTCTCAACCTGGCACTAAGGCCACTCCTCTGGCTTGTTTACTAAGCTGCCTCAGGTCCGACTACGGCCAAATCACTCCCAAGACAAGGAAGGTTCTTCTGGGTTTGCCTAGTGGGCTCTGCCCTTATCTGGCCCCAGAGGAGTTTCTAGAGCCAGGAGTGACATTTGGAGTGGTTTGTCTCCATTTGTTTCACCAGTAATTCAGGAATTGGGACCATACTGGTCACCAGTATTTCAGCTTGTGACAGCTGCGTTAAAAGATATACTGCAGGGGCACGTAGGTGGCTTAGTTAAGTGTCCAACTCTTGATTGTGGCTCAGGTCATGATGTCACAGTTCGTGAGTTCGAGCCCCGCATCAGGCTCTGGGCTGACAGCTCAGGGCCTCCTAGGGACTGTCTCCCTCTCTGTCTCTGCCCCTCCGCCGCTTGCTCTCTCTCTCTCAAAATAAGCAAACTTTAAAAAAATATTTGAAAAAAGATACATCGCAATTGTGCAAAAGTATATTACAAAAGAACGGGAGAAGATACTTGCGAGTCACGTACCTGCGAAGGACTTGACTCCAGGACCCATAAAGGACTCTTACAACTCAACGATGAGAACGACAACCCGATTTGAAAAGAGCAGAGGTTGTGAATAGCCGTCTCTCCAACGAAGATACACAAGTGGGCAGTAAACATCTGAGAAGACGCGCAGCATGAGGGAAATGCCAACCCAAACCACAAGCGACACGGCACTTCACGTCCACTACACGGCCACACTCGGAGAGGCGGTGACAGGTGTTGGCAAATATGTGGAGGAGCCGAGACCCTCACCCACCGCAGGGGGGGACGTGAGGTGCGGTGTGAAAAAGTCTGGCAGCTCCTCAGAAACACTTCGGTGTCAAGTCAGCATTCGACCTGGCAATTCCGCTCGTAGGTATATACGCACAAGAAACAAAAACACATGCGCACAGAAAGCCTCAGGCGCGCGTTCACAGCGGCACTACTCACAAGAGCCCCACAGTGGAAACAACCCAAACGTCCCGCACTGGATGGACGGAAAAACAAAAGCGGTCCACGCACACGGAGGAATATTACTCGGTCACGAAAAGGATAAAGTTCTGATGCCTGCTAGGACGTGAATGGACCTGGAAGGCACTGTTCACGGGGGACACAGGGATGGGGAGCGACCGCTCAACATGATGGGGTTCCTTCTTAGCTGCTGGAAATATTCTCAATTAGATTGTGGCGAGGGTTGCACACCTCCATGAAGATCCCGTAATTATTGAACTATATACTTTAAAGGGACGAATGTTATATTGAAGTAGATCTCAAAAGAGCTCTAAAAAAAAAAAAAAAGCATTTTTCTTTTAGAAACGTTAGGGGAAACGTCAACACTGTGTACTGGATGGTATTTGGGAGTTGTTGACTCTGTCGGGAACGGTAATGGTATGAAGGGAAGAGTTTTACAAGTCCTCATCTGCTGTAGATGGAAAATGCTTTTTCAGGGAAATCCGCGAGGTCCAGATCCCCAACCTGTGCACGAATGCTTCCTTCTCTGACTCCCTGGGGGCAACCGGGGAACAGAATACCTCGAGGAGGAGTCACCCCCACCCATGGCTAAGTACAAGCCAAACCCACAGAAAATAGTAAACCGTTCAGGTTGCTCATGGGTGAGGGATGCACACAAGAGGAGGAATATTATCACTTAAATGGGGTCACTAACTGCGAGCCAGCAGGTGGGTGGTCCGTGCGGAGGCCTCCAGTGCATCCGCACAAGGGCAGGGGGGTGGGGAGAACCCCACATCTGCAGAACTGAGCACACCTGCAAATGTGGCTGTGCGTCTTCTTCCACCCTTCGGACTCTCCTCACTGGAGTTGAGCCTTACCTGCCGGAGGAAAACTGGGCTGGGAGAGACAAGGGAGCATCACAGGTTTGAAAACCTTCTGGGAAGCAGTGAGATTCAGATTGGCAATTGTGCCACATTTATCCAAGGACCGCATTTGACTTTACGATTCAGCAATTATTTTTTTAAATGTTTACTTATTTTTGAGAGAGACAGGGAGAGCGTGAGCGAGGGGCAGAGACAGAGAATCCCAAGCAGGCTCCACGTTGTCAGCACAGAGCCCGACACGGGGCTCGAACCCGCGAACCAGAAGATCACAACCTGAGCCGAAACCAAGAGTCAGACGCTTAACTGACTGAGCCATCCAGGCACTCCTAAGATTCAGTAATCACTGATTGTGCGCAGAAGAGAGAGAGCACATACACAAAGTTCTCCAAAACATACCAAACAAACAAAGCTCTTATTTAAAGAAGTCTTCCTGTTCCAACTCTTAATAAATAAGAAGACTGGAAATCTAGCTCATTAGCTTTCAGGAGAGATCTTTGGCTAACCAAGTTGATTCAACACATGGGTATGGTTGGGCCAAATCCGCCCCCCCCCCCCGAAGATGCCCACATCCTAATCCCTGGAGCCGTGAATGTTACCTTATAGGGCAAAAGGGATTTTTGCAGATATGATTAAGAATCTTGAGACGGGGAGATTATCTTGGATTATCTGGGTGAGCCCAAATATAAACATTACAGCAGTTTCAAGAGGGAGGCCGGAGGGTAAGAGTCAGAGGACAAGGGGATGTGATGTCAGAGAACGGAGACATGCACTTTGAAGATGGAGGAGGGGGCCACAAGCCACAGAACACAACGGCCACTAGAAGCTCAGAAAGGCAGGGAAACAGATTCACCCATTCGGACACCCTAATTTTGGCTCTGTGAACCTGACGTTGGGCTTCTCACCCTTGGAACTCTAAGAGACTGTGTTGTTTTAAGCCACTAAGTCTGTGATCATCTATCTGTTACGGTGCCGATGGGAAACTGATACAGACATAACTATGATTAAGGGGGTCTTACGACAGCAAAATTGGCCTGGGAAAAGGAGATGGATGAGGTGGGGACAAAGGAGGAATCAAGAGGTCCTGACCGGTGAGAGGCAACAGACAGGGGTGATGTAAGGAGCAGGAGTAACGAGGGCAAACTCCTCTAAAACCTTTTTTTTTTTTTTTAAGTTTTTATTTTATTTTTGAGAGAGAGAGAGACAGTGCGAGTGGGGAAGGAGCAAAGTGAGGGAGACACAGAATCCGAAGCAGGCTCCAGACTGAGCTGTCGGCACAGCGCCTGAGGCGGGGCTCGAACTCACGGACGGTGAGATCATGACCTGAGCCGAAGTCAGATGCTTAAGTGACAGAGCCACCCAGGCACCCCAAACTCCTCTCAAATCTAACGTGGTTGCCGGGAAGGGGGCTGTGAATCAGTCTAAAGGTCCGCTAAAAACGACGAGAAAGGCCAATGAGCTTCCATTAAGTCTCTCTCTGCCCAGAAGACAAGAGGCTTTGTCCACTGCATTCAACACATCGTCACCAGGATCTCTGACTCAGGACTTGGCCCTGACAGAACAACACCGATTTCTCTTGGCGGGGCGTGGGCTCAGTCCAAAAGCTAACATGATGGGAAAATAGGGTTCCTGTCCCTAAAGAGCCTTTACCGTGAACAGTACAGCTCCCGACCTCGGCACTACTGCCACTCTGGGCCAGGTGACCCCGTGGTGGGGCTGTCCTGTGCACTGCGGCGCGCTCGGCTGCACCCTGGTCTCCACCCACTAGAGGTCAGGAGCTCCGCTCCCTGCCCCCCAGTCATAAGCACCAAAAGCATTTCCAGACACTGCCAAACGTCCTCTGGGGGGCAAATCTGCTCCCAGGGTGCTCCCAGCACCGGCGTGTGGTGTGAGGCAGGGAGTGACACAACAAAAGTGCCCAGAGAAGGCTTTGCTGGGCAGGCCACTCCTGTGAGGCGGGAGAGGGAGGAAGCGGTGGGGGCGGCAGGTCGTAAGGTCAAAGGGAACAGTGGGCGCAGAGCCCCCTGGGGGTGGAGGGTGCAGCACGGTAGAGGGCCTGGAGGAGGCCGGCAGGGACCTGCGGATATTCGGGTATCCTCGCTTTAGGAGGAACGCCACACGGCCGCTTCCCGCCGGAGGCACCCATCCACCAGCGGTCTTCTCGGAAGTCCGAGATCCACTCGTTTGCTGCGGGCGACTAAGGACCACACCGACCGGGTTCGGATTCTTACTCCGAAAGAATATGGGGACGGACCGAGATCAACTCTGGCCTCGTTCCAGGACCTGAACACTTCGTGCAGATATCTTTTGTGTTTTCTTTTTTAGAAACTTCACTGAGAGAGAATTTACACATCCTAAAATTAACCCATTTCAGTGGTTCTTAGTAAATGTCTGAAAGAATCCAGTTTTCTAACATTTCATCACCGGCCTGAGGAAGGAGAGCAGTGAGGGCTCCCCTCACTGTGTGTGCGCACGCGTGTGGAGAACTACTTACTTGGGAATCCTGTCCTCACACAAACACGTTGACGCTCTCGCTTCATGTGTCCTTTATTATGAACAGCCAGCAATGACAGAAAGAGTATTAGGGGATTTATATTCCAATGAGCTTTTGCCTTGGAATCACTGATCGTTATACCGAAGTGCGTGTGCGGTAAAGACTGTCGGGCATGACAGCAAGCACATCAGGTACATACATATGGAATTTCCCCTTGGACGTATTTAGAGAATAAATAAAGCGGCAGGGGGAAGACTGCACACCAAGGGGGGGGGAGGGGCACCTGCGGGACGGGCCGGGTTCTCTCAGCGGTCACTCCCTGCTCTCCAGCAGAGACCCCGGTTCTCTCTGACCCAACGCCCAGACCTGCCACTTCTTCACCCTGTCACCGACACGGTCCCGTCCCCCTCGGCATCTTCTGGAACTCCTCACGGGCCAAACGTGCACTGCATCCCTCAGGGACTTCTTGCTTTCCTTGTAAGTGACACAGACACCCTGGGATTTACATGCAAGTAAGGGAAGGCGAAATTCGGATGCCTTCCTTCTGAACGGAGAGACCGAAGCCCCGCTTTCAGTCCCCGTGGTGGAGTCTGTGGTGCTGGTGGAGGTTTGAGCTCTGGCGAAAGCTTTTCCCACACTGGCCGCACTGGTAGGGCTTCTCCCCGGTGTGGATCCTCTGGTGCAGTTTCAGCGTTGACTGGCGCCCAAAGCAGTTCCCACACTCTCCGCACGTGTAGGGCCTCTCCCCTGTGTGCACCCGCTTGTGTCTTTTCAGCTCCGAATTCCACGTGAAGCTTTTCCCACAGTCATCACATTTGTAAGGCTTCTTTGCCGAGCGGGCCGCCTGGTGACCAAGGCGCTGCAGGCGACTGCTCAGGCTCCTTCTGCCCCCTTTGCTTTTCTTCAGCTCTCTCAGCGGGTGGCTTTTCAGGGGGCTGCTGATGTACTCCGGTTCCCTGCAATGTCTCTGGTAGTGAGCGAATGGCTTCTGAGCATTCGGGGGGCTGACCTGCCTCCGTGACAACCGGGGTTCATTCCTATTCGCCCCTCTCGGTTCGGGACTCTGCAGACCGTTACCTTTGGGTCTGCCAGGGGACAGGGCACATGGCTTCCCTCCTTTAGCCCCCTCTGGCTGCGGATTTTCCTTGTTGTCACTTTTCATTCTGGGGGCCTCTACAATTAGAAAGAATAGGTTTCATTTCCTGGGCTCTGAAGAAAGGACCTCAGCAAAAGAGCTAAGAAACATTCTCGAAGTGTGGTCCTCTCCTGGCAACTTGCATTCGACTCATCTGGGCCACCTGTTACGCAAGCAGGCTGTCCCTGCATCCCCACAGCTATGGAGTCAGGATCTCTGGGGGGGGTGGGACCTGGAAATCTGCATGGTTAACAGGTTCCTGGGGTGATTCTAATTCGTATTAGAGTTAGGAACCAAGTTCCCCAACCCCATGTCTTCTTCCGACCTTTAGGGAAAGGTTAGGGAAAGAAAAAATATGGAAAAGCAAACCCATCAGCCCTAGCATTAATTAACAAATGGAAATAAGGGAGAGAGTTGGAATTTCAACACTGCAACACACTCACTCACATGGACACTGAGCGATCGCCACGGTTTCTTTAAATAATGGGAAATGCAGCAAACGTGGCATGTTCGTTCATTAGAAACGTGACGGCATTAGGGTTAAAAACCGTAACACAGGCTAGGTATGTATCCTGACTTCAGAAACTCCACAGTTTGTGACCATCACGATTGAGGATTGGGATGGAAACGAGCTGGAATGTCTGTGGGCAGGTAGAAGGATCTGGAGTTGTGCTACCCTGTAGGATTCCTGCCAGGTGGGAAGGATACACGTGTATGGGTACCTGTGCACGTGCTATTCAACAGGGTAGCCACTAGCCACCTAGAGCTACTGAGTCCCTGAAATGTGGCTAGTGTGACTGAGAAACCCCATTTTACATTTCATTTAATTTTCATTAATTTAAGTCCAGATTTAAATGAGCAGCCTATACAATTATGGTCAACTGCTTTTCAACAAGGTTGTCGACACAATTCAATGGGGAGAGAGTACTTCTTTCAATAAAAGCGGCTGGGACAACTGGATATCCACTTGGAAAAGAATGAGGGTGGACCCTTGCCTCGTAACACAACAAACAACAACCCCAAATGGATCAAAGGCCTAAATATGAGAGCTAAACCAATGTCCCTTTGAACAAAACACTGGCGTAAATCTCTGTGACTCTGGATTAGACAATGGTATTTTAGATATGTCACCAAGAACACGAGCAAGCTAACAAAAAAATAAATTGGACTTGATCAAAATTAGAAACATTTGTGCTTCAAAGTATACTATTCAGGAAGTGAAAGGACAACCCGAAGTGGGAAAAAATACTTGTAAATTATATATATAAGACTCTAGTATCCAAGATATACAGAGAACTCTTAAAACAAAAAGACTAATGCAAATGAGAGATGGGCAAAGGATCTGAATGGATACTTCTCCAAAGAAGATACACGACTGATCAGTAAGCACATGGAAAAATGCTCAACGTCATTGGCCATCAGGGAAATAAAATCTCCATGAGATACCACTTCACCCCTAATGGGAGTGACAAGTGCCGACAAGGACGTGGGGAAATCAGAATCCTCCCAGGGACTGCTGGCGGGAACGTAAAATGGCGCAGCCGTTCTGGAAAACAGTCTGGCATTTCCTCGAAAGGTTAAGCATAGTTACCGTATGACCCAGCTATGCCACTCCGAGGTATACGGCCAACAGAAATGACAACATGACCACACAAAAACGTGTACACAAATGTTCACAGCAGCATGATTTATAATAGCCAAAAAATGGAAATACCCCAAATGCCCATCAACTGACGCATAAACACCGTGTCTGTATAATGGAAAATCCACCATAAAAGGAACAAAGTAGTGAATGATACGTATTACAACATGGATGAACCGTGAAAACATTACGCTCAGGGAAAGAAGCCAGTCACAAAACAGCACAACAAATGTGATTCTGAAATATCCAGAACAGGCAAATCCAGAGACAGAAAGTACACAGTGGTTGCCAGGGGCTGGAAGAAGGGGCAATGGAGAGTGACTGCCAATGGGTCTGGGTTTCTTTTTGAAGCTACAAAAATATCCAAGAATTAGAGGGGATGGTCGCACAAGTGCACAAATACACTAAAAACCACTGAACTGTATACTTTGAAGGGGTGAATTTTAGAGCATGTGAATTCTATCTCCATAAATAAAATTTAAATAGCCACCTGTGGCCAGCAGCAACTACACTGAGCAGGGCAGCTCTGACGGAAGGCACTGCTGATGTTCGGGGTGAAGAATGTGAGAATGTACCTACAGCGATCAAATAAAAGAAGATGGAGCCCGAATGCACACGGAGCTGCCTGTGATGAGGCAGGAGAAGGGAGTGTGCAGGCCCAGGAGCACGAAGTCCATAGGTTATGGGTCAGGACCTCAGCCAGGATCACAGTACTTTTCCACTGGATGCCCCAGGTCTTCTCCATTATTATTTATTTTTTATGGTTATTTATTTTGAGAGAGAACGTGAGCAGGGGAGAGACACAGAGACAGGAAGAGAGAGAATCCCAAGCAGGCTCTGCACTGTCAGCATAGAGCCCAGCGCAGGGCTCGACCCCATGAACAGTGAGATCATGACCTGAGTAGAAATCAAGAGTTGACGCTCAACTGACTGAGCACCCTGCACACCCCCCCCGCCCCCACCCAGCACCTTGGTCTTCTCCATTCTTAAGTTCCAAGAATAACCAAATTCAAGTATTTCACCGAATGTAGCAAATCTTAAAAAATCAACGCGTTCTAGCCTTCTGGTAACTTTTTGCTCTAACTTGCTGACCAGCCTCTGTATTCACATCACTAAGGTTGGCCAAAGTGTCACTGTCATTTGGTCTTCGAGTACAGCAGGGCTAACAATTCCTGGCATTGTACCAGAGACAGGTGGGGAAATAGACATAAGACATCACAGGGAGAGGAAGAGGCTGAAGATATTATGGAGCGGGACATTTCCTTTAATGAGCCTAACATTCTTTAGGCGCTTTCTAAACATGGGACCATCTTAAGTGATGAAACTCAGCCAAGGTTTGCATGGATGTTCATCAGTGGCCATATGTGGATCTGTCTTCACTGTGAGAAGCTCTGAAAGGAACAGAAAAGTAGGACCTAGATAATCCTATTGTGTACTGCAGTGTTAGAGTCATTAAGAGACACTGAAAGAAACGTACTTCTTGTGTACAGTATTGCTACCATTCTAATCTGTGAAATTTGTTAGGGAATAAAGCTCTCCTGTTATATAAAACATTAAACAAACTCAACGCAAGGTCTATGGCTTTTCAGAACGAGATAATCTGCTGGAGGTAAAGGACTTAGGGAGAGAAGAGGCATCAAGTGTTTACCTGTACCAGCCAATCTGGGGCTTGGTTCCTGGAGGAGTGTGGATTTTTCCCAATGATGAGAGCTCAGCTGGTCCGGAGATCCCGCCTGGGAAGGCTCCTCCAGAGCACTCTCCCGGGGAAACCTCCTAGGAGTTTGCAGTTGAAAGTCTGGTAGTTCCTGTTCTCCAAGCTGAGATCCAGTTTTCTCCAAGAGCACTTTCTGCCCCTGCATACACACGGCCACCTAGGAACAAGCCCTATGCATTAGAGTGCAGCCAGAGGACTCAGTAGAGAGGAGCATGACACCTCTCACTGCTCTGTGATGACCCCTTTACCCCGGGAATTCCTGATAACAGCCTGGAGGTCAACTTGGAAAGACTTCGGAGACTCTCAAAGGAAGCAAAGGGAAGGACATGCAGAATGATTAGAGAGGCTGCTTCACATCAGCCAGTATTTCTCGAGTGGGTGCCCCTAAAGCATGAGTCTTTCAGAGTCAACACAGAGAAGGCACAAATATCAGGGTTAGTCATGACACTGGCCCAGCAGATGGTCACCCTATGTCCATGTGCCTCCCTACTTCTACTGGAAACAGGTCCTGCTGGATGGGGATGCAGGATGGTGAGGACATTAAAAACAAAACAAAACAAAACAAAACAAAAAACCTAATCAATTGTTCT
This sequence comes from Panthera tigris, assembly GCF_018350195.1. NCBI lineage: Eukaryota > Metazoa > Chordata > Mammalia > Carnivora > Felidae > Panthera > Panthera tigris. The sequence goes on from NC_056675.1 coordinate 38,541,493, forward strand.
GCCCCAGGCTTCCCTGGGAAGGAGATCCCAGTAGTAACAGGGCTCTGAGTGCACTGCTCACCCTGCTCTCTGACTGCCTCCATTCCCCAAAACACATGGTTGTTTGCTTCCTGCCTCGCCTCTGACTGGAGTCTGACTTGGGGGTGGGGGCTGGAAGAAACACTGGCCAACTGAGCTGCAACTTCCTGATCCAAAAGCAAGACACTTCACCAAAACAAGGTCCACCAGGAAATTCCCCCCCAAATCAAGTTCCTACACGACAACATGATCCTTTCTACTAAGAGTCCTGATTGTAGGAAACCTTCAGGAGGAATGGGTGTGGGGAGATCTGGCAGCCAAAAAGCAAGAACCTTACTTGATCCTCTACTTCCTCACTGGAGTGCCAGTGCCTGAGTTTTCTGACAACCAGTTATCTCTCTCAGGGGGTGTTCCCAAACAGAAGCCAGAAGCACCCTTTGAAGCCATCCGATCCATTTCTGGACTAACTAGGGAGGGAGCCAAAGACCAGAAACTATCCAGATGAAAACGAAATTCTGGGGACCACGAGAGAGGGCCCTCCTTACCCACTGCTTTGGTCTCTTGGCTGCTCTTTGAAAATCTTCCACCAGGGTCACAATCTCCCTGCAGCTCATTGGACATCGATGCCTGACGCGAGCCTGAATCTCCGAGGGCAGGATGTTCAGGAACTGCTCCAGCACCAGCAGCTCCAATATCTGCTCTTTGGTGTGCAGCTCGGGCTGCAGCCACTGACGGCAGAGCTGCTGCAGCCGGGCGAGTGCCTCTTGGGGTCCAGTCACCTCTTGATAACAAAACCGTCGGAAGCTCTGGCGGGAGAGCTCGGGATCGGGGCGGTCCTTTTGCAGAGTGGGTCCCCGTTTCTCTTCCAGCTTTGTTATTATGTGTCTCTCTGGCTTGGAGGAGGCCTGAATGTGGGACTGCGAGCTCAGAGTTATCTCCATCTTAGCCGCCATCTTGGGGCTCAGGAGACAGCCTCTCTCTCCCGGCAAGCGGCTCAAGCCTTCAAGATCATGACTCTGGACAAGTGTCTCTAAGCGCTGGAAAGATGTCAGCGAGGGCGGGGCACATACAGGCCCCAAGCTCCCGAAGACAACGCAGGGCCCGACGGAGAGGAGCTGTCTGTCCCTCTGGCAGTTTCTTGAGCTGTCTCCAAATGGAGAAAAGTCATAACGTTCTAAAAGGAACTGGGGAAAATCTTACTTTTTATTTCATCGATAAACGCGCGAGGTCTCAGAGGAACTGCGCAAGGTGATCCATCTGGCGGTCGGGAAATCCTAGGAAAAGTTCAAGTTGTCACACAGGTGGCCTGCGCCAGCTCCGCGGCACCCGGGCTGCACCGACCTCGAGCACGTCGCCCGGAGCCGCGGGGCTGCGCGTGCCGGAGGGGAGGGATCGGAACCCCCACGCGCAGCAAGGCAGGCTGAGCACGGCGGCGGCTTGCTCCCGACGCCCGGCAGGCCCACTCGCTCCGGCCTCTGAGGGCGCCCCGGCTGCCCCTGGCGAGGCGGAGCTGCGGGCTCTCCGGCGCGCGGCTCAGCTTCGTGGCTGCGTGCGGGCCGGGGCTGGCGCCTGAGGCGGCAGCTCCGCCGACGGCCCCGCAACCCGCGCCCACCGGCCGCGGACTCACCTCTTTGGGAACCTGGGACCCAGAACCTGGGAGCCAGGGACGGGGGCGGGGCCGCTCGTCGCGGACACTTCCACTGGCTGAGAAGGTATGACGCGCGAACTGCGCCGCAGGAGGGCCCGCCCCCTCCCCTGGAGGATTGGCTCCCAGAAGGCGTTCTCTCGTGTCTATTTGCTGCTGAGTCTGTCGGTGCTGGCGAGGGACGACGCCCGGCCTTCGCAGTGCACGCCGGGAGTTGTAGTCCAAAGGCGCTGCTCGCGAGCATGCGTAGCCGGCGGACTAGCGCCGGGGCTCCTAGCGCACACTTCCGGCCCGGCGGCTGAGCGAGTCCGGTGAGTGTTCCCTTTCCTCGCGGCCGCGGGCTCGCGGCGGGGTCCGACGCTCGCCTGTGAGCCCCTTTGCCGCTGGGAATCTTTTCAAGACGGTGGGGACAGGCGCGGTCCTCCTTCCGGGCCTTGCCCGTGCGGATGTTTCCCCACACCTCGCACCGGGCGCAGCGGGAGTCCTCAGAGCGTCCCTGCCGAGCGCGAAGTGAATCAGCCCTGCTCCCGTCTTCGTCCTGCTTCCCGCCAAGCGCCAGCGTCTTCGTCGGAGTGAAACACATTTCCGATACCGGCGTTTTACAACAAACTATGGGGGGGATGGCAGGGGTCATGAAGAGCACCGGCTCCGTCTTCCGCATGAAACTAGGATAGCATTTATTAAATTATTCCTCATCCAGAGAAGGTGCAGGAAGTAGAAAATCTGTGAGGCATGGGATACTTCTTCGAGTCCGTGACCTTGTGCTGAGGAGCTATGCCATGTGATGCTCCTGTGTTTGTTAAAAAGATCTATAATGCCTTCCATTTCTCTCCTTCTAGCATCTTGGGCCGCATTACATGTAAAGTGATTATAAGTGAAGGCAGTTTAACTTCTTTGGAAGAAGAGTAACTTGAGTCCGGTTTTTATTTTCTTTTTAATATTTTTTAATGTTTATTTATTTTGGGGAGAGAGAGACAGAGTGCAAGTGGGGGAGGGGCAGAGAGAGAGAGGGAGACAGAATCTAAAGTAGGCTCCAGGCTCTGAGCTGTCAGCACAGAGCTGGTCGAGCAGCTCAAACTCATGAACCGTGAGATCATGACTCCAGCCAAAGTCCCATGCTCAAGTCTTACACCCACCCAATTCAGCAATTCCTAGGAAATTTGGAACTTCTACCCCACCTAAAATCTCAAGAGAATTTTGACAGGCTCTGTTTTATTTATTTATTTATTTATTTATTTATTTATTTATTTATTTATTTTTTAACGTTTATTTTATTTTTGAGACAGAGAGAGACAGAGCATGAACAGGGGAGGGTCAGAGAGAGAGGGAGACAGAATCTGAAACAGGCTCCAGGCTCTGAGCAGTCAGCACAGAGCCCGACGTGGGGCTTGAACCCACAAGCTGTGAGATCATGACCTGAGCGGAAGTCGGACACTTAACCGACTGAGCCACCCAGGTGCCCCGACAGGATCTGTTTATGTCACATGCCTGCTCCCCAAGGCGGGTGGTGTGGGGTACTGTAACGAATAGCACCACGAGATCCACTGGGCTAGAGAGGGACTCTTTTACAAAGGAAGAAGAGACTGCATTCAAAAATAGAAAGGAATACTGGAGAATAAGAGCATACAGCAAACCAGTCATTTCTCATCCACACCGTGTGTGTGCATGTGTGTGTGGTGGTGGCAGGGGGGAGGGTGAAAGTGATGAAGAAGTTAATCTAGAGACACCTTAAGAGAAGGTGGCAATTGGGAAGGTGGCTCCTGGCTTCCGGAGGGGAGGGAGGACAGGAACAAGATCCCGATGTATGGGAAACAAAAGAAAGTAGTTTGGAGAATTCATTAGCAAACACCATCTGAATGTAATGAAAACTATTTTGGTATTTCCAGTGCTTTAGATCCTTGGCTTGGATTGTGGAGGAAGCAAAGGGAAAGGACATAAAATGCATCACAAGAGGCAGAGGAAAGGAATAGGAGATAAATTTACCCTGTCTTTTCCCTTTTCTGCAGCCTCCCTTCAAAGCCTAGTCTTTCTCAACTGTGCATCTGCACCACTCTGGTATTCTCATGTGTCTCTTCTTTCACTGGTCTCCAGGAGAATGGCTTCCTAGTGATCTGAGAAGAAACGGAATCTGCTCTCTAGAGTAGAAGCGGCTACTAGTGAGCCAGTTTGCTGAAGCCAATCATGGCTGCAACAATGAGTCCCCAGGCATACCCATCCCCAAGTGAGGACTCCACAGAGGGACAGAAGTCAGCCCTTCCCAGCAATGGCTCTGACTCTGAAACTTCCCGCCAACGCTTCAGGCACTAATGCTCCCAGGAGGTAGCTGGCCCCCATGAAGGATTTAGCAAGCTCTGGGAACTCTGCTGTCAGTGGCAAAGCCTAAGACACACTCAAAAGAGCAAATACTGGAGCTGCTGGTTTTGGAGCAGTTTCTCACCATCTTGCCACAGGAGATCCAGACCTGGGTGAGGGAGCAACATCCAGAAAATGGTGAGGAAGCTGTGGCTCTAGTTGAGGATGTACAGAGTGCGTCTGGGCAACAGGTGAGAACAGGCAACTCAGAACCTGGTGAGTTTAATTATGAAGTAGGGTGAGAAGCACAGCAATCCCATTGCTGGAGACGTGTTGAGAAATGCACAGTAGCCCCCCGCCACTCACCACAAACTCTTAGCTATCTTGGGTTGGTCCCATGCCCTTCGTCTATGGAGAGGATTTCTCATTTGCTGAAATAATGTACACACTGATACAGTCAGTGGATGTTTAGGGTCCCTAATACAAAAGTTAAAGCTCAGAACAGTTCTCCAAAAGGCCAGGGAAAGGACACTGTCCCTCACTCAGGAGATCAGGAAAATTAGAGTTGGTGAATTAACATCCAGTCTCTCTTGCCGAAAGGTTCCTTGAGTGCAGATGCTATGGTTATGCAGTAAACAAAGTTGTATCAGAGCTGCTGCCGCCAAGATTAAGCCATCAGTGCAGGATAAAGATGAGTTTCACACAGTGTGCGCTTGTCCAGGTAGGACTAGGTGTGAGATCCGGTCAGTGTCACGATCTCGTACATTTCGGGAGAAGGGAGCTGTGAAAGGCCCAGCACAACGGGAACGTGGCTTTGGTTGTGGGAGACTTGTGGGAAGAAGGCAACTGAGATCGCAACCAGAGGTCCAGGAGAGGCACAGCCTGAAGGAGGCGTGTGAGTCAGAGGAATGCCATAGCCTGAGCACCTCTGCTCAACAGGAACCAGCTGGCTGGATACGGAGACGGCATGGCTGGAACGGGAGGTACCAGTGTCCCCAGTGAGGAGACAGACATGTCCTTGGGCTGTGGGAGGGGGACCGGCGAGGGGCGCAGCATTTCACAGGACTGAGGATTGAGTGGTGTTGACATAATGTGCGGAGGGCAGAGAGCTTGGTGGGGACGCATCAGGGACAAAGCTGAGGAAGTTCATGAAGGATCCATGGCGTCGGGACAGTAACACCTGGGACGGCACGGAGAAGGGCGAGCAGTAGCACGTGTGTGGAGTCAGAGCTGGGACAGGTCAATGGCAGGAAACCCTACAGGTGAGAAGTCATCCTGCTCCAGTTCCCCTTGCCCTCTCCCTGTGGTGACAGTCTCTGTCTCTCTCTCTCTCTCTCCCGCAGCCCCTGGTGTTTCAGAGCCAAGCTCTGCACAGGAATGCAGACAGGACAGGAACGTGAGGGATAACACAGCCATGTGAAGCCTGTCTGGGGCGCGAAGGGCACCGTGAGTGGAGGGGAGGGAGAGCGGAAGCTGACGGCACTTGCCAGGGTGCAGAGGCCTCTCCGCGCCACGCTCCTCACTCACTCAACGGACAGGACACGTCATACACGGCGGACTTAATGAATGAAGGTGGCTCTGAAAGACACAAGTGGCTTTGAGGTGCCTGCCAGACGGCAGACACTGGGGATTGTGCAGTGAACGGGACAGGCGTGGTCCGTGGCCTGCTGCAGGCTACACTCCAGGAGGGACACAGACCACAAGCAAAGGAAGAAAGAGCCAGGAACAAGCCGGCTGATGTGATAGAGAATGACTGTGGGGCAGACGGAGAGTGGGCACCGCCTCTCCGGGCCGTGACAGAGGAGTGGCTGTCAGGAGCCTCAGGTGGCAGAGGGTGTGGCATGTTTGGCAGAGAAGGGAGGGTGGGAGAAAGGGGCTAGGCAAGAAGTGGGGGGACTCTGCAGAGTGTGGACAGAGCACGTGAGCACGTGCTTTCCAAGACCTGCTGGATTCCGTGTAGGCAGAGAGTGGATGGAGGGCCGGCAGCAGAGGAACGTGGCCCGAAGCAGGCTCATGGGTGCAGCCGGAAAGGGCTGGGGCGAGGGACTTTGCGGCTGGCAGAAATGACCGGACTTGGTGCTCCGCTGGATGGGGGGTGGGGAGAGGGCAGGAGTGCTGAGGCCACGGCTTCCTACGCTGCAGGCTGACCTCACTTCGCACAGGTGTGCACCATGGTTAGCACATCGGCCACGTCACCTCTGTGCTAGGCGCTTCCATTAACTCTGAATCGCTAGAGACCAGGGGATTGAGACCAACTTGTATTCTTTTTTTTTTTTTTTTTTTTCTTTTAATTACAGGGCCCTGAGAGTATTTTTCTTCTGCCTCCTCGGGTCTCACATTGTTTCCTAATGTCCCTGTTAGGGCTTTTAAAGTCTCTTAGGCAGGAATTTGTAGTGACAGATGATGGGGTCTGTTCTCAGGTCCCAGATTCAGGGAAGGACTGGAAAGTGCTCAATGAGGAGACAGACCCTTGGGGACCAGCCAGAGAGTCACAGAGGTCCCACCTGAAACGGCGGGTTCATCCAGAGAGAAGCACTTTGACGGGGTCACGGAGCTCACAACAAAGATCAGGGAAACAGCCAGAAGGTAAGCAGAACTCTGCCCTCACCTGGGGCTGCGGAAGAACTCATTTTTTAGAATGAGCAGGTCTGAGCTGGAGTCTGCCCCAGTGTTCTAGATTAAATACCTTTGAAATGTACCCACAACACAAGATTTCAAATGTTAGCTGATGGTAATAGCACTGAGGAGTGGAGAATTTTTATGTGTCACCCTAATTCTCCCTTATTACAACTGATTCTGCTGCTTCTGAACCAGGAAGATTAAAATCTGCACATGTGCCTTCACCTGCATAGCAGCTCTTTGTATATTTGAAAACAAAAGCCCTTTTCTCATCCAGCTTAATTTCATCCAAAACACATTTCCCCTGATTATTTTTGCCTTTCTTCCAAAGCTCTATTTTGGTTTCTACTTCTCTTAAACTTTTTAATCAAAAAACTGTTAAGGTGAAGTGAAATTCATGTAACAAAATTAGCCATGTTCAAGTGAACAATCCAGGTGTATTTAGCACACACATTCAATTATACAATCATCACGTCTATCCAGTTCCAAACATTTTCACCCCCTACAAGGAAACCATCTACCCATTTGGGAGTTACTCCTCTTTCTCTCTACAGATCTGCCTGTTCTGGAGATTTCATAGAAAGGGTATGACCCTCCGTGCCTGCCCCTCTCATCTAGCAGGTTTAAGCCTGTCTCACTAGTTCCATCCTTTTCGTGGCTAAATAATACTCCAGTGCATGGACAGACCAGGGCTCTGTCTTTCTGTATCTCTTGGAGTGAACCACTGTGGCTGCATACACTGAGACAGTCCACGGCCACTGCTGCCTCTCTGCTTAATTGAAAGCTGCCATTGTAGCGTGCTCAGTAATTTGTAAAAGCCAGCTCTTTATTTAACCCACACCCTAGAAGAAAACATTACATCTTGACCCACTTTCCACTGGCTACTTTCTGTTGAAACAGAAAATTGTCTTAAGAGGAGTATTTGCTTTTGTGTTTTTTAAGCAAATGGAACACTCAGTATCTTTGTAAACTCTACCATTTAGCAGTGATTTCTTTTTAATCCTTGGGAACATCACTGCTCTCTAGGGTGTGGTTCCCGAGGCTGGGGGTTCTGAGTGTGAAGAGGGTAAAAACTCACCCTGTGCCAGGTTCCACTCCCCCTGTTCACCCGTCTTCATGCTGTTCCTATCTCTAGTTCGGTGACTTCCTCGGGGCCACAAGCCTCTGCGTCTCCTCTGAAGTTCTGTTCTAAAGTGAAAATAAACCATTTGTTTAATAGAATTCTTTTTTTCTTTAACATTTATTTTTGATAGGGGCAGAGAGAGGGAGGGAAGCACAGAATACAAAGCAGGCTGCAGGCTCTGACCTGTCAGCACAGAGCCCAACATGGGGCTGGAACCCATGAACGGAGAGATAAGGACTTAGGCCAAAGTCAGCCGCTTAACTGAGCCACCCAGGCGTCCCTGAAGTAGAATTCTTTTTTTTTTTTTTTAATTTTTTTTTTCAACGTTTTTTATTTTTTATTTTTCGGACAGAGAGAGACAGAGCATGAACGGGGGAGGGGCAGAGAGAGAGGGAGACACAGAATCGGAAACAGGCTCCAGGCTCCGAGCCATCAGCCCAGAGGAAGTAGAATTCTTAAAGGTGGATTTCTGAGAAATATATTATGTTGGCCTGAAAAAAGTAAAAGGCTTCAATTGCCATGGTATTTTTAGGAGTTCTAGGGTCATCTCTTGATGGTGGGGCTCAGAGCTTCCCCCCTCCATTAAACTTTTTTTTTTTAATGTTTTTTATTTATTTTGAGAGAGAATCCCAAGCAGGCTCCACCTTTCAGTGCAGAGCCTGACATGGGGCTCAATTTCACACCGTGAGAGCATGACCTGAGCCAAAATCAAGAGTCGTCCACTTAACCGACTTAGCCACCCAGGTGCCCCTAAACATTTTTTTGGCATAACATGCACACAGCGCTTTAAAATTTATTGATTTTTATTTTTGAGACTGAGTGTGTGCCCAAGAGAGTGGGGGAGGGGCGGGGGGAATATCAAGCAGGCTCCAAGCTCAGCACAGAGCCTGATGTGGGGCTAGATCCCACGACCCTGGGATCATAACCTTAGATGAAATCAAGAGTCAGATGCTCAACCAACTGAGCAACCCAGGCGCCCCCACAGCGCTTTAGAATGAAGAAAACCTTTTTGATAAAAGCCGTTATGCCAAGAATCTGCTGAAAGGAGCTTCTCGACACACAGAGGCCACTGGCAATGGCAGTGGCCCTCAAACTCTAGTGTGCTCAGACTCACCCGGGGGCCGTGTCCAGGCACAGTGATTGGGGGCGGGCCCCAGGAATAGGCATTTGTGACGGGTTCCCAGTGCTGCTGCTGCTGACCCGGGAACCCCACTCAAGCCCCGGCTCTGGCTGCTCTGTGGCAGCCACCCTCCAACTGAGGCTGTTTTCTTGCCAGCCTGGCTGACAGCACAGCCTCCCAGGAACCTTCCCCAGGAGAGGGGTCTTGGAGACCAGGAGACAGGCGCTGCGCATGGGACAGCTGGGGCCCAGGTGAGCTGTGCTTGACCCCCGTTGTCTCTTGAGGTTCCCATTTCGCTCACTCTTACCCCACGCCCTTTCACGTCGAGATGTCAGAGAGATCACGAGGTCCTTCCACTGGCCTTCCTTGCGTTGTTTTCTGTCCACCTGTCGTCTTCACAAAGCTCTTTCCTCACCCTGATGCTTCCCTCAGAGGCCTGACGTCCCTTGCCTCGCTTTGTGAGGCCTGTGGCCACGTCTCTGCCCCGCACCAGGCTAGAGCGGTGCTACTTAACGGTAGCAGCAGCCCCCGGTGTCGTTACAGGGAGCAGCCACGTGTGAGGACAGAGCTGCACTCCTCGGTCAGGAAGGACGGATGCACCTCGGCCCGGCACAGAGGGCCCTCCACAGGGACATTTCACAGAGGAATGACAAAAACGACTCTCTGGGTAAGGATGCCTGTTCCCTCAGGCCCAGAGCGGAGGTGTTCATTTGTTCAGAGAGAGAGAGACTGGGAGACCGGAGAAAGGAGACAGAGGCAGACCACTGGGTCGAGGCAAGAAGGAAATAAACAGGAAGAGCCTGAGAGCAGGTATGAGACACAGAGACTGGAAGAAAGGGAAGGACAGGCCAGAGGGCTGACGACAGGGTGGACAGCATGCAAGTGGGAACGAGGGAGGGCGGGACGTGAGAGCAGTGGGGGTGGAAGTGGGAGGTAGAGCAAGGGGCTGGGGGAGTGAGACACAGCAGGGGACAGCCAGCAGCGAGGAGTCACCGCCTGTGGGAGCAGCAGGCCGACCTGAGTGCACGTGTGCTCACACACACACCCGAGGGCTGTCCTGAGCGGCTGAGGGGAAACTCAAGAGCGCCCACGTCTGACCGCGTGCTTCTGCGCCTGGGCCTTCAGGAGGCAGCCGGGCCCTTCGGAGAGTCTCAGGACCATCGGTTGCTGTTCTCAAATCGGCTCTGCCCGCGCCCCCCGTGCCGGGCTCTGTGCCGACAGCTCAGGTCCTAGGGCCTGCTGCGGATTCTGTGTCTCTCTCTGCCCCTCCCCCCCCGCTCACACTCAGTCCCTCTGTCTCTCAAAAATAAATACAACATTAAAAACAGTAAATCAGCTCTGCCCCTTCCGGGCTGCTCCTCAGAGCATCAGAGTCAGGGAAGGGACAGATGCTCTGCGGCCGGCTCGGCCACGATGTCTCCGCCCTGCATGCTCCGGATCACGGAGAACACGCAGGGACCCTAGACACTCACCGCTGAGCAAGGAACAATTCTAAGAGTTCCACAAGTGACGATGGCTTGGAAGCCCGTGAGACACCGCCGAAAGGGGAAGGATAAGGGCGGGGTGACGCCCAGCAGCCAGAGGAAAGACAGGCACGGCCCGGGGCTGCTGAGGAAACCAGGACGTTCCTGTCCATTCTCAATGAACCTGAATGTTATTGGAAACTCCACGCGCACCAGCCAAGCAGCCGGCTGTGTGGGGAAGTTGCCCAGCTGTTGTGTGAACGTGGTCCCCACGGCCTCTGGATCAACGTGGAAGGAAGTTCCAAAGCCTCGGGGCTGTGCAAGGCCGCAGCCCAGAACCTGTGCCTTTCAGGAGATGAAAGCTTTGCTGGCCTCACGTGGCTCCCGTGGTTCTCCCAGGAGTAGGGCACGTAGGGCGGGTGAGGCCCAGGGACCAAGCCAAGACTCGTGAAGTGCAAAGACACAGTGGAGAATGCAGGCAGCTACACATCTGACCGCAAGCAGCCAGCCCAGGACACCCACAGCCTCTTCCAGAGCCCCTTGCTGAGGACCTGTCTGCACTGCTCCCAGTACTGATCACCTGTAGGAGAGAAGTCCCCCACTCTGGGCCTTGTCTTCTGGCTATAAACTGAAGATGGTTCCTATTCCCGCCCAGGTGGGGGCAGTCGGAGTAAACACCTTATTGGCTAACCATTAATGCCATTCGTTGGACCGCGTGCAGCTTACGCACAAGGAAAGGAGCACCTGAACCTTTATGCTGATGGCTGGGTAGCCCAGGGCATTTTCTTTGGAGTTGTGAACTTGGGAAGCCAAAGCCAGGTGTGTCTCTGTCACTGAGGTAGTGAATTTTCTGCCTAGCTGTTATCTGTGGACTTCGTCTATACAATGCTAAGACAGTAGGAGCCTGGGAATGAGTGCTGTATTCTCTGTGAAAGGGGGTGAGGTCCTAGCAGGTGTGGCTGGTGGAGGAGTCCAGAAGTTGGTCATAGTGGCTAGGAATGAGGTTCCATTGCAGCTGCAGGACAGTGGAGAAGAAGGGTGCTCAAAGGTGTGGGGACGCAGTGGGTTAGACAGTGGCTTTGGGTTTCACTGAGAAGACGACATTTGAACAAAGACGTGAGGAGAAGCCACGAGCCATGTGGCTGTTCTGGGGGGAGAGTGTAACCGAGGGAACAGGCCAGCACACAGGCCGAGGCTGCAGTGAGTCTGGGGAGGCGGCCATTGTGACCAGCACAGACCAAGAGAGGGTGAGCCTGATAAATGGTATCCGGCGCCAGATCACGTGGGGCAGTGCTACTGAAAATGACCTGAACTGAGACAGGGCATTTACAGACCCGCCAAGCTCACATCGCTGCTGTGTCCAAGTGCACTTCTGTATCATTAACAACAAACCACCTGGCTTTTCACAGATAATTGACAAGCTCTAATGTAGGAGCTGGGACCCTACGTAAAGGACTTCGTAAGCACTTGATGTTTTCTCAGTGAAACGGGGTGGCCTTGCAGGGCTCTAAGCACACAGGGACTCATTTTTAAATGGATCATGTTGACTCTTTCCATTTTTTTGGCTCAAGGAGGAGTAGTAGGGGTGAAGAGAAGGGCGTGCCCCTCAGAGCACCAGACCAGAGGTTAGAACGCACTTGCTGGGGCAGCTTGAGACACACACAGGAGCCCTCACGGAACCAGCCCGTGGCCACTACAGTGAGCAGCATGTGCTGGGAGCTCCCGAGGAACTGGCCGGCCTCATGCCCTTCTCAGCAGAGCACTGCTTCTTCCCACCTTGGGATGGGACGTGCTGTGGTTTAGTTTCTCGCACCTACAGGGATGACAGGAGATCCTCGAGACAGGGACGGGCCAGTCAGGGCTACTCAACATCAGAGGCGGAAGTCAACAGAAGTGGTCTCCAAGTGGCCACATCCTCTCACGAGCCACAAGCGCTCACAGATTCTCCCAACCACGGAGACAGGCATTACACTTACAGTGACATCACTCAGGAGAAATGAGTGGCATTCAGGATAAAGAACAAGAGTGCAGCTTTGGTAAATACTCCACAACCCCTTCTCCGTTAGAGAGGATGCCCTTTCCAGTATGCTGAACGTGTCTGTTTTAGGAAAGACGCACATAGTGAGGTGGTTCCCGGGGATGACAGCAGACGGTGGCAGAACTGGACAAACCAGTGTGGAACTTGTGGGGAAGTTACCCTTGCCCTGTGGGGTCCAGGCCTCCGTGATCTCATCGTGTGTCCCTTGTCCCCTGGCAGCAGGTGTGTGCTGGGGTGGAGAGACAGAGACTCCCCTGGCCATTCTCTGTAAAACTCAACTTCATGAGAAATTCCAGACTCATCAGAACAGCCAGACCCACAGGGCGGTGGCAAAAGGACTCTGGGAACAGGGCTTTCTGTGGACCCCAGAACAGTGTCGCACCAAGTTCAACTGCCTATAGTTGAGATACCATAAAGTGAGGGGAGACTGTTGCTGAGCCATATGTCCTTGATGAGGAAATGGATACCCTGTCAAGCTCCTGGGCCTCTGCACCCACGGTGGCAAGCAGTGCTATTCTTGGCCAAGAGGGAAGGGTTACGGAGTTTGTGGGGATAAGTCAGCAGAACGGGGAGCCCACAGAGGTCAGAGAAGGGGCTATGTGGATGGTGCAGCCAGAGATGAAAAGGACTTCGGGAATCCTGGCCAGGGAGGTAGGAGACATGACCTGCCAGTTCTGTTCCCACACAGTGCTGGTAGGAGTCTTGGCTCTGATGCACAAAGGACACAGGTCCACCCAGAAGGCCTTAGCCTACCATTCAAGTGGGAGCTGCCCCTGCTACTGGTGTGGTTACTGCCTTGATGGATGACTTTCCACGGTCCAGGGAGTCTGGCTCTCTCAGTATTGAGGCTGTTTCCTCTGCCCTTCAGGGCCCAAGTCTGTATCTGCCAGCCTCTTTCACAGAGCACGTGTCATTTTTCCTGTACAACTCCTTGCGTCGGCTTCCTCAGGTGGCCAGTCAGGCCTCCAGCCCAGACTTTCCTCTTCCCTCCTCCTCTAGCATGATCCTCCTTTCCTGACAAAGTGTCTGCTGGTCAGGTGCTCGCAACACACTTTCTTCTCATTTGGGCCAAACTCGGGAAGGCCTTTGGTTAGGCTGTCAAGAATTCAGATCAAACCTGCAGACAGACTGGCAGGTGACATAGAGCTGGCCTCCCTGCCACAGTTTTGTCACTGTGTCCAAACATCCAAAAAGGGACAGAACAAGAGAAAAGTAGGTGGAATTTAGGGGTATTTATTTACCTGTGAACCCAGGGTTTGGAGCTTGAAAATATTCCAACTGGAAAATGAAATTAGACTATTAATTAGTAGAAGACTGAATCCTATGACGCCTTCCATTTAGGTATTTTTCTTGATGGTGCTTTAATTGTAACTTTCCTCATTCCTGCATGTCACTTTCCAGAGTCCAGCATGTTTCTGTTCTCTCAGGTCTTGAGATCACGAATGGAACTAAAAACGAGAATCGAAAATGGGAAGATCCAGAGCAGGCAGAAGTGAAGAAGGCCCTTTGGAGAAAGTCTAGTGGCCTTTTCTGCCACCCTGAGACCAAGAGAGACAGGAAGGGTGAGCCTATGCCGAGAGAGCCACATAGACGTTCTCCAGATGAGCGTGAGGGGACGGCCCCGTCCCAGGACGGGGGGGTCAGCAGACACTCTGTGCTGGAGAGAAGGCCCGAGCAAATCTGAGCAGAGAAACCTGCTCTCAGGGATCTCTCTGTCGCCACCAGCCAGGCGCCAAACTGGAAAAAGCTCCTAAGTGTCAGGAATGTGGGAAAAGCTTTAGCCGAGGTCCTTACCTTGTTCGGGATCGGAGAATCCACACGGGAGAAAAGCCGGACAAGTGCGGCGAATGCGGGAAAGGCTTCAGCGAGCACTCCAACCTCACTGCCCACCTAAGGATGCACACGGGGGAGAGACCCGACCGCTGTGGGCAGCGTGGGAAAAGCTTCAACCAGAGGTCCGGCCTCGGTGTCCACCGGAGGACCCACACCGGGGAGAAGCCTTACCGGTGCACCGTCTGTGGGAAGAGCTTCAACAACAGCTCCCGGCTCAGCGCTCACGGGCGAGCCCACGCCCGGCGGAGCCCCCACCCGTGTGCGCAGCGTGGGAGAAGCTTCGGCAGCGGCTCCCACTCCAGTGGCCACCAGAAAACGCACACCGGGGAGAAGCCTCACAACTGCTCTGTGTGAGAGAAGCTTCGCTAAGCTCCGTGCCCCCATCTGCCATCAGGGGGCACACGAGGACGACACCTCACATCGCCAGGAAGGGACACACGGTACGGGGCTGGAGAGCCAACAGGCCAATTCCGGACGTTGACGGGTCTCCTGGAGGTTCTGTCTGCTCGCGGAGGCTTCTGCTAGCCAGTCCCAGGCTCCCAGGCGCAGCAAGAGACTCACATGTGGACCTCGAGAACCTCGGGCAGGAGTAGCAATCGGCGTGAGAACGCTGAGCTTGCTTTCCTGGTCTGCCTGTGACCCACAGTCCCGTGTCACCGTGGACTCCATCTGCTCTCAAGAAAGGGGGCTGCGGGGTCCAAAGTCCTGCCAGAAATCGAGGGTAACCGTGTTCCGAACAGAGGATAGGTGGCTAGGGGCCTGGGAAGTATTCCTGGGGCAGGTCGGGGGAGAAATTTTCCCTCATGGGAAGCACATCTCGAAGTTAACCGCCTAGATGTTTCCTAACCCAATAATGACCTGTAGGCATCTGCCTGCAGGAACGTCTACCTCCGAGTCGATCACTGCTGTGTATCCCAGTCACCCAGAGAAGACGGCAGAGCTGGAGGGATGGCTCAGGCCACCAGGTACTACTACTCTAAGTGACTTAATCTCAGAGCAAGTGTGACATCTGGGTTCCTCTAAGATTTCTCCCATGTATGGCCCCGACCCAGGTTCCTGCTTTCTGGTCTGGTACAGTTAACGGTTACCGCAGGTTCATACGCGTCACTGTTTCTGAAGAAAATAAAGGTGTTTCTCCGCTGTTGGCCTTTGGTCTGAATTTTCGCCATCAGAAACTTCATCCTCCTGCAGATCCCACAGGGGGATCCAAGGGCGGCGCCCGCTTTGATGCAGTTGGACGTGCAGAGAAGCAGCGGAACTGGGTTGGGAGGGTTTGCACGGTCACCGAGACGGACAGCAGAGCAGTACGGAAAACGGGCACAGGAGAAGGAACGTGGGGTGTGAGGAGCACTAGGAACCAACCTAAAACACTACTTCTGAACAGGCCTAGATCATGAAGCTTCTGTCAAATTTCATGGATAAAACACGGGAAAAGACGGGCACGTTGTCCTGCTTCTTGCCTGTGCACATGAGGCGTTAAGACCTTGTCTAATTACGGTGACTAGGGTCCCGGTCACGGATTCAGACTCTGGGGCATTGAACATGAGAAAGAAGGAATATTCTGTCAAAGCCAAAAAGCTGACATGTTTTTTTAATTTTAGTGAACAAGGATGAGGAAAGCAACGCGTAAAAATGTACGTCATGCTCCCTCCAGTTGAGCCTGGCCTGGGCACCCCACATGTCCTGCACACACTGTCCTCGAGCATGGCCCTTGCGACAGGCCACGCAGGACAGTTTCCAGAGTCACAGGCTTCGCTCTGGAAGGAAAAAACCAAAAACGTCTTCCGAGAGCCTGGGTGAAGGCAAAGAGATGGGCTTCGGTGTGACCCGTTGGACTTGACCAGAGATGCATGGTGGAGAGGGGGAGACAGGCCGAGGCAGATCGTTCACAGAGGAGCTTTAGAGGCCCACTCCACTTGGGTCTGGTTAAGGAGGAAAGTAGTTAAGGTCCGTGGAAACAATGGTGGAGGGCCCAGCGAGGCCTCACAGGCTCCTCCCACTGCAGGGTGTGCTGGGGCCAAGGCATCGGGGGCAACTGCTGACTCCTTGAATTGTCAGAGGTAGAGGTCACCTCCTCCCTCCAACGGTCTCATGCTCCAGTCCGCCGGGCACAGGAAGGAAGACTGTGCGAGAGTTCCAGACCCTGGCCTGTCAGCTACCCCACATAGTCTGGAGGAGACCGTACATTCATTTATTCATTCATTCGGGAAACATCCGATTCCCTATAACATACCAGGGTATGTAGCAGCCAGACACAAAGCAGTCAGTGGAGCAGACACCGTTTCTTCCAGAATCTCCTCATGAGATCCCTCCAAAGTACCAGCACCCGTGGGCAGCACCACCTAACTCCAACACCCCCACGATGTGACCCAGCTCGGCAGGGCCTGTCTTCCGAGTTGTCATTAATCCAACCTCCTCCCTATGTTCCCCCAACCCCACGTGGAGCGGCTGTTTCCCTCCCTTCCTTCCTTTCACTTCCTACGTCTCACACCTTACTACCCACCTCCACGGACTAACACGGCCTGATCGCTGCACTCCCACAGGAGAATGAATTTGAAGTGTACACAAGGTAACACCTCCAAGGCCACAGATCTGCTCTCAGGTGTAGATGACCCTCCTGGTTTGGCTCAGCCCTTCCTAAGACCATGAAGAAGCCGCTGTTCCCCCCTGTATAGGAAATACTGGGACTCTCCGCATGGTTCCTATATCCCTCACTGAAACATCTTAACCACTGACCTCATTTCCTAACGGACAGGATTCTTTTTGCGAGGACTGCTGACCATTCCCATACAGAGGACCCAGTCTTCTCACACCCAGAGAAGCAGGCCAAAGCCCACAGATGCCCTGCTTCCCACTCACCTGCTGTGGTTCCTCAGCTTAAGGAGCCGGATGGGTGGCCAGAGCCAAAGCTGAGCTGGGCCTCTCCGCCTCCTTGCCCCACTTGCCTTTCCTCTTGCCACCTCTTCTGGGCCTCTCCCGTGAGGGGGGTGCCTTTCCAGCCAGTGTGGGAACAGCCGGGGACTCCGGGGACCCCGGGTTGGAGGGTGCCCATTTCACCGCTGACCTCATCACACGCAAATCCTCGGCTTTGCCCATCGTCAGCTCCTGCCTCACAGTCCTGCCGCTCACCCCGGGCCCTGCTCCCTGGTGGACAGAGGGGACCGAGCGTTCTTTACTCGTGGAGAACAAAGGACTCTAGCAGGTCACCTCACCTTGACCCAGATACAGGACATAGTTGCAGAAGCTGACACATCCCACATACGGTTGCTAAACTCTGGTTTTTGAGGTGGGCCAGGCACAATGGGGCCTCACCCATGCACCCGGTCTCCCTCACCCTCTCATTCTGACTTCTTAGCTGCTGCCTCAAAGCTGGGCTCTGGAGCATTTCACATGCATTTCCATTCCTTCTCAACTGACAAGCCACCTGACATGTCCAAATGGGATTTTTTTTTTTTTTTTGAGAGAGCGAGCTCGCTCGCATGTGCCCATGGGGAAGAGCAGAGGGAGGGGAGAGTCTCTGCAGGCTGATCCTGCCGAAGCTGCCACGGAATGAGCCTTTGTGAGGGGAAGACCACATGAAACTGTGAAGCCTACATTCACAACCGGACATCTGCACCCCGAGCCGCCAGTTTCCCGGTCCCGATTCTGGTCATGACACAACTACAGGGTCATGTCTAGGATGTCACAGGCACTGATAAACTCTCGTCCCTGATCCTTCCTGCCTCTCCCCTTCCGGCCTGAGACTCTGTATCTCACCATTTTCTTCAAAGAGTTGGGCTCCCTTTGAAGGCCCCATGGCCCGCGCAGTCTGAGAGGAGTTGTGTCTGGTTCTTCTCTTGGGAAAGCCCCTGGGCGTGGGCTTCAGGGGCTCTCCTTATGGGAGAAGGTTTGCGACTCCCCACACAACCACAGGGCTGCCGGCTCTTCTCGGAGCACACACACCATCACCTGGACAAAACCCCATCACTGCCACCTTCCCGTCCCGAGAGAGATCATCCACGGGCCCAGGGAAGAAAGGTGTAGTGTAGATTCCTGGACGGCCAGAGCTAAATTAAAGGCGGTCTGGGTGGCCGGGTAGAACAGAAGGTCAGGAACCCAGAGCCACATCTGGCAGTGGCAGAGAGCACTTCAGAGGCCCATCTGCTCAGGGCGGTGCAGGGAAGTCGGTGGCAGCCCCACGCAGAGCCCCGCAGCTGACACCCGGCCGTGCTGCCCTCAGCCCCCAGCTGGCCTCGCTCTGGCCCTCTCCCGACCAGAAATCCAGTCACATCCGTCTGCTTCGGGGAGGACACTGAGGACGCAGCCCAAGTTCTCACAGCCTCCTGGGCATGCAGTCCCTGCATCTGAGGGCAGAGGGTTCTCATTCACAGAGCCTGCTCAGTCAACATAACCTGCAGGGCAGAACCGGTTCCATTTACAGGGGACAACTACCTCCCATCCTTCATCCTTGGGAACAGAGACCTACTGAAAGCTCAGCGACTGTGAAGGTCCAACCTGGCTGTCCACCCACCACCCTGCCCGCAAAGGGGAAAGACAGCCTGAGCTCTTGGGAAAACTAGCACCAATGCCAATCAGGAAATAAACAAGCATGTAAGCAGCAAAGGGGAGACCGAGTGGCTCAGTTGGTTAAGCGTCCGACTTTGACTCAGGTCATGATCTTGCGGTTTGTGAGTTAAGGCCCCAAGTTGGGCTCTGTGCTGCCAGCTTGGAGCTTGGATTTGCTTCAGATTCTCTGTCTCCCTCTCTCTCTGCCCATCACCCGCTCATGCTCTCTCTCTCTCTCTCAAAAATAAACAACATAAAAAAAGAAGAATTAGAAATGCTATTTGTAAAGCATCTAACTCCATACTTGGCACATAAAAGGTGCAGAGTAAATGGTCTGTGGTGGTTAGAGAATCTCCATCTTACAGGAGTTTCTTCATCACATTCACCAACTGACACGTATTTAGATTTGAATTCTGTCATTCTCTTGCAAGAATGTAAGGTTCTTAGAGAGCAGGGAATCGGTCTGGTCATTGCTGAATCACATCACCCCCGGTATTTTGCTTGGTGTGTAATGAATGAATGGGTGAGAAATACAAGACTGGGGTCAGTCAGTCTTGATTAACTGCCTAGGTGTCAAGTACTTAAGCATTCATGAAGAATATAAAAGGAGATGAAAACTGGGCAGAGATGTCTCTGACATCTGACTCTCCCGCACTTCCAGTACTAACGCTGGAAGCAGGATTTCTGTACCTCAGCACTACAGACATCTTGGGCCACACAGGTCTTTACTGTGGGTGAGTGGGTGGGAGCGTCCTGTGCACTAGAGGATGGGTAGCTGCATCCCTAGCCTTCACCAACTAGAGGACACGGAGGTCCCCCTGAGCTGTAACTCGACAAATCGACCTCATTGCTACCAAATGCCGTTTTGGGGCAAATCGTCTCTGGTTAGGAACCCCTGTAGGGACGATCATTAAACCACACTGGTGTAAGAGTCTTTATCTGTCCACCTGGTCTTTCTACAAAGCAGATCTGAACTTCTCTCCTTTCTACAAAGTGAGTCCAATTGTATAACTACTCTGTCCCAAAGCCCTGGAGACTTCCTGTTGCCGCTGACATAGGCCAAGAGATACAAGCTTGCAAGGCTGTCCTCGGGACTCAAGGCCCAGTCTACCCCTCCAGCCTCACTGTCCACTCTGCTATATACATTTTCCAACCAGCACAGGTGAACCACTCTCGGTCCTAAAACAAACTGGCTCTGGGCTTTCTGGCCGTAGTGCCTTGGCCTGCGAAACTTCTGCCTAGAACACTTTTCGCAAGTTCCAATGCACTCCTTCCACAGCAACTGAACACAAGGGGTTGCAGGTCTCCAGCCGTCCCAACCGGGGAAAGAAGGGTAGCTGAGCCTAGAAACATAGAAAGAAATGCCCTCAAGGAGAGCACCGCCAAAAGGCAGGAAGTCCACAAGATGAGTACCCGCACCGGCACCACCACCCCCACCTTCTTGAACCCTCCTCATGCTTTCAACTCTTCGGCCCTGTCTCCGACTCTCTCTCTCCAGGCGCCTTATCTAACTCCACCTAATACCACGATGTTTCTGGCGGGTTTGTCTTCTCCACGAGTTCGAGAGCTGAGGGCAAGGAGTGTGCCTGAGTGGCCTTCTGAGGCAGTAGGGCCTCGGGGAACGAATGTTTTCTCAGCGTAAATCGCAAGGACAAGAGGCTCAGGGCCTTTCAAAGGCCTCTCCCCTGGGAAACGTAGGGACGCGGACCCCGAAGGGAGACGCGCTGGCACGCCGGCTACCTCGTCCCCACGCCTCCCCAGAGGGGCGAGGTCCCGGAACACGGCCAGTCGGCGTCTTCGCGTCCCGACACCCGGGTCGGGAGATGACAGCTATGGGGAGACGCAGGAGCAGCAGCGCCGGGGACAAGAGGAACAGGAAAAGTCAGCTTCACAGGAGCCACTCACCGGCCACGCCACCTTTTCCCCGCGCGCTGACCCAGAAGCTGCCGCGGGGCATGCCGGGACTTCCTGAAGCCCGGACGCAGGCGCAGGGGCTCAACCCGAAAAGAGCGGGACAGAACACGCAAGCGCGGCCTAAAGGACATTTCCGTTTCTCTGGTTCCGCCTCCCGCTAATCGACAGCAGTCTTCACCAGTGAATGGACAGGATCCTCTTGACGTCACGCCCTGGGACCATTCACGATGTTGGAGAGGACGAGCGGTGGGGGCGGGATTTGGGCGCTTGTTAACGCTCTCCTATTGGTTACTGCTGTTACGTTGGCCAGGTGGTTCTGCTTGTTGACTTTGACGGGTTCTCTTTCTAACCTTGGTGTTGCTCACTGGGTTTTTCACATGTGACAGCGACAGTGATCAAAAACCGTCACGCTAGCGGTATGCTAAGCCCCGTTGTAAACACGTTCATGCTAAGTCATCCTAACAACCAACCTATTGAGTCGGAAATGTTAACTTTGGGCAGGGAGACCTAAAGGACCTTCAGGGAGGCAGGATGCACCTACAAGTGGGAGGCTGAAGAAGCAGCAGCAGCGGAATTTGGGGGGTGGGTGGGAAAGGATGAGATAAATGTATTCTGGACCTGCTGGCCTAGATGCCATGCGTGCAGTCTCACAAACTTTCTGATAAGGTCTCAATAAAAAGCCAGGGACAAAAGTCCTCAGCGGCTACCTAGTCGGGACCCCTCTCACTCTCGAGAGCTTCATACTTTCCTTCAAGAAACTCTATCACTCTGTGTCTTTGCCCACTCTGTTGTCCACGAGATTCATTCTTCGACTCTAGGAGACAAGGACCATCGTCTCTCCCACCCTCCTGTAACACTATGAAGTCAATAGTATTACTATTTTCATTCTCTAGAAGGGGAAACCAAGACAGTTTTCAAGTGACTGCCTAAAGACAGAAGTAGGGCTAGAACTCTCTTCCAACCCAGTGTTTTCTTCCCTGTTTCATTTTTTAAGATTCCATGAGTACCAAATCATTGTCATATTAAAAGGAAATCTCTCTGTTCCTTTTTTCCCAAGCAACACTCTCTCTATATATAGAGGAAATAACTGTTACTTGTGTGTTTATCTTCCTGTACCTGCATACACAACTTTGCCCATTTACTTTATCTTGAAGTTTTCCTATTTCAATATATCCACCGCATTTTCATTTTTAGGCTGCTGTGTTTAGTCATGTACCATAATATAATCAATCTTCAATCATTTCCATTTTGGTGGACATTGAAATACTTTCTTGATTTAAAAAAATGTTTATTTATTTTTGAGAGAGAGAGAGAGTGTGCGAGTGGGGTGGGGGGCAGAGAGAGAGGGAGGCAGAGGATCTGAAGCCGGCTCTGTGCTGAGCGCAGCCAGCCAGATGCAGGGCTCGAACTCACAACCATGGAATCATGACCTGAGCTGCGGTGGGAGGCTTAACTGACTGAGCCACCCAGGGGCCCAACTTTCCTATTCTGGATATATTTTGAAGAGGGAGCTGATAGATTGGGATGTGGAGTTTGAGGGAAGTGACGGTGGAGTCTTCTCTACGGTCTCTGCCTTTACTCTGGCCTCTCCATCCTTCCATCATTTATGAAGACACTGGTAGCTCACTGAAGGAGTTTTCCGGATCAGGATATAAAGGAAAAGAGGTGGGTTGTGAAATAGACTGATAAACCTCCCTAGGAAACAATTACACTTTGATTAAATATGACGCTGAGCACTTTTCACTAAACGTTCTCCCACATATATTATCTGTTCGGTCCTTACAATGTTGCTCCTGGCTATTGTATTCATTTTATAGATGATGAAAGGGAGGGCTGGAGACATCATATCCACTAGCTACCATAGCTCATCAATTTCAGAGTACACCAAAATGCCTCTTAGCTCCTATTATTATGAATTTTCTAGGTTATCTGCTGCCTCCTATTCCAAGGGCAGAGTAACTAGACACCTACATTGTTATGAGTGAGAGAGCGCATGCACAGAGTGATTGTGGGAAGAAACCCAGCATGGCAGTTAGCTTTTTCTCCTCCAATCCCCTGTGTTTTATTAGCCTAACATCAAGTTAGATTCAAAATATTCTGTATTTTTGATAGGGATACCTGAATTGCTCCAAAGTGTTTAAGGAATCCCTATTTTCCTCTTGTTTTCTCCCAAGTTTTTTAGTAATTAAGAATATGACTGCACAGTCTACTTGGCGGTTGAAGTTCTCATAAATGAATCCACTGGCATTCTAGTTTATAAATTACCTTAGGAGCTTAGTTATTGTGATTGTATCTTCTGAGAACTTCATCTACTCTAAGTGTGCTGATAAATAAAAACTGTGAACTTGCCAGTCTCAAGACTCTGATAAATGACCAGGATAATGCCAGTAGAGACACACTTCAAATATTACTGAGTGGAAAATTGAGAATATAGGTCATGGCTCCCGTCTACAACTGGAAAAACCAATTCACGATGGGATAATATAACTAGAGGTCTTTGAGGGCAGGCATTTTAGATATGTGGAAAGGGGGACATTTGTCATTATTTATTTGGCATTGTCCAAGGGACAGGATAACTCCAAAGTGGTAAACCTAAAAGTGGTTCATTTCACAAGTTTAACTTGTAGTGTGAAAACGGGATACTTGTGAAACTTGTTAATTAATTCATTTCACTAAATGTTTATTGAGCATCTACCATGTATGAGGCATATGTTCAGGTGCTGTGGGGGACACAAAGTCCAAGACTCTTAATTATGTTTTAATGTTTATTTATTTTTGAGAGAGACACACAGAGCACGAGTGGGGGAGGGGCAGAGAGAGAGGGAGACCCAGAATCTGAAGCCGGCTCCAGGCTCTGAGCTGTCAGCACAGGGCCCAACGTGGGGCTCGAACTCGGGAACGGTGAAATCACGACCTAAGCCGGTTGCTTAATCGACTGAGCCACCCAGGTTCCCCAAGACTCTTTTAAAAACAGCCTTGGGGCGCCTGGGTGGCGCAGTCGGTTAAGCGTCCGACTTCAGCCAGGTCACGATCTCGCGGTCCGTGAGTTCGAGCCCCGCGTCAGGCTCTGGGCTGATGGCTCGGAGCCTGGAGCCTGCTTCCGATTCTGTGTCTCCCTCTCTCTCTGCCCCTCCCCCGTTCATGCTCTGTCTCTCTCTGTCCCAAAAATAAATTAAAAAAAAAAAAACGTTGAAAAACAGCCTTAAGATCTATTAATTTCCTTTTCTCTGGAAATGTAGTTGCTAGGCAACTTTCTCATATGAACCCAGTTCCTGTGTCTATGGAAAGAGTACATGGGCTGTGGTGGCAGGTGTGCGTGCCTATGGCAATTCTAGTGATGTGCCGTTGCACATACTGGCTTTCTAATTCCAATACCTGAGCTCCTCGAGATGAGTGGTGGTGTGCTGGACTGACTGCTGAGTTCCAGGAATTTTAAGGCTGCAAAACTAGATCTGGAGGCGGAGGACATGCTTTATAGATAGATGATTTTTTATTTATTTATTTTTTTGGTGCTCAAACTTGCTTAAGGAATCTCAGAGCCTCTCATAATCCAGCAACCATACTAATGTATCCAAATGCTGGTAGCAAGTCTCAGGGTTGGGTCTTAGGAGGAGGCAATTTAAACAAATAGGTTTATTTGAGAGAAAAATAGTCTTTCTTTATTCACATTAAATATTAGATGAAGCAGAAGGTGGGAGGTAGACATAAAGGACAGGGTAAGTAGGATGACAAAGGAACATATAGGTAGGAAGTATGGGTAGACAGACAGGCATACTGGGAAGAGAGAAGGAGAGATGAGAAAAGTGATGAATGGCTATGGTACAAAGACGAATTGTTTGAACTTTCACTTGGGGTGAATCATATCTGGCTTGATTTTATCGAAGTATAGCATCATGATATATAGATATTGCAAGTGGCAGTGCTTTTTAAAGAAAAGTACAGTGGGGCGCCTGGGTGACTCAGGCTCAGGTAGTTAAGCATCTGATTTTGGTTCAGGTCACGTTCTCGCGGTCTGTGAGTTCGAGCCCCGCGTCGGGTTCTGTGCTGACAGCTCGGAGCCTGGAGCCTGCTTCGGATTCTGTGTCTCCCTCTCTCTCTGCCCCTCCCCTGCTCGTTCTCTCTCCCTTTCTCTCTCTCAAAATTAGATAAACATTAAAATTTTTTAAATAAAGCACAGAAATCTCTAGAAATATAAAAATATGTAATATTTTATTACATGTAACAAATAGTACGTGGACCATAGAGACAGTGAGCCAGATCTGTACTAAATCAACAACCCGTGAGCTGTTGATGGGACACATCTACTCCGTTACCTGTAGTCCACGGGATTTTTCGTGACCAAGTGTAGAGCATTAGAAACAACACTAGCCATGCCTTAACAGCTTAGGGCTACTGGGAACACGTCTTGGCCGTAGTAGGGTTAGTCCTCCTCATGTTCATCTGGCCAGAGCGAGAATGAGAAAAAGTGTGTAGAGAAGAAGAGGGGATGCATGATGGAGCTTTCCCTCCTCTCAGCCGAGTTCTCTTCCCTTTCCCAGCAGCCTCCTCAGTGCCGCCTTTACCTCCTTGTTTCTCAGAGTGTAGATGAGAGGGTTCACCATTGGCGTGACCACAGAGTAGAAGAGGGAAATGAATTTGCCCCGGCCCTGGTGGCTGGTCTTAGCCGGAAGGAGGTACCCGTAGATAGCTGACCCATAGAAGAGGAGCACCACCACCAGAAGGGAAAGGCAAGTATTAAAGGCCTTTCTCTGTCCCTCAGCTGAGCGGATCTTCAGCACTGCCCGAGCTATGGAGCAGTAGGAGATCGGGATGATGCTCAGCGGGACGGCAGTGAAGAAGGCGCAGACGCCATTGAGCACGGCCTCGTTGAGACTTGTGTCTCCACAGGCCAGTTTGATCATGGCAGGCACCTCACACAGGAAGTTGTCCACCCTCCGGTGCCCACACAGTGGGAGCTGCAGCGTGAACGTTGACCGGATCACGGAGTTGCTCAAGCCGCCCAGCCATGCAATGGCAGCCAGCGGCCAGCAGAGCCGAGGGCTCACGATGACGGTGTAGCGCAGGGGCTGGCAAACTGCCACGTGGCGGTCGAATGCCATCACCACGAGCAGGATGCACTCGGTGGCCCCTAGCCAGAGGAAAACATAGAGCTGGATCACACAGCCAGCGTAGCTTATGGTCTTACCTGGTCCCCGTAAGTTGGTCAGCATTTGGGGGACCGAGCTGGTAGCAAAAGCGAGGTCCAGGGAGGAGAGGTTGCTGAGGAAGAAGTACATGGGGGTGTGGAGCCGGGCATCCAGGCGGGAGAGCAGGATGATGGTCGAATTCCCAACTAGGGTCAGTGAGTAAGAGAAGAGAATGACTACGAAAAAGACGATCTCCAGCTGGGGATGGTCAGATATACCCATCAGGACGAAGCCCTCTGAAAAGCTGTTGTTGGCCTCTGCCATTCTGCTTGTCCAGTCACTTGAAGAGTCTGTCCGGGGAGACGGCCACTTGCTGAGAGAAAAGCAAGTGAACAAGAAGGATAAGGCTGCTCTGCATGAGAGAGGGTCCAATAGTTTTCTGGGCATCAGATTTAAGTACCAATTTAATTTTTATGACCGCAAACGTTCGTGCAACCCCCACCCTCTATCGGTATCACATGAATGGAAATGTTGTGTCACCCAGATGGCGAACACGAGCTATTGCTGTAATGAAAGCCGTGCCTTATGAAGAAGCAGGGCATTAGGGATCTTCAGTTCAGCACAGTGGTTACAAGGATGGAGGGAACTGACCTCAGAATTACATGTAGAAATTCTTTAAATACACATTTCCCTAGCCAAGGTTTTGATATGCTCAGGGGAGGGGGAAGCAGACCCGCTGTCTTCGGAAAAGCCCTCCAGAAGTTTCTGATGAACGTTTCTCCCTCTCCTACATCTCCCCCCCTCCATGGTGAAAACTCCCGATCCAGAAAGATGAAGTGTGAAGAAGAACATGATGAGTCTATAAAATCATGGAAAAAAAAAAAAAAGGTGGAAGAGTGAATACAGACTTATTCACCAAACACAGAAGATACAAACATGTAAGTTAAGAGGAGCTAAAAGTAGGACTTCAAATAAACAAAGCTTCACATAAGCCTAAGTAAGTTTAGGTGGAACAGACTGAAGAAATAAACAGCACTTATCCAAAATGGGGTTATTTCGGCTAATCGGAACCCATTATTAGTAAAGGAAACTAGAAGATCTCAGAGGATATCCTTGACCCTTTGAGGTATAGGACCCCATGCCCATGTCTAAACTATGGAGTAAGTCTTACCACCTCACGCACAAAAAATAGCTCTTGTTAACAATGGGCCCATTAGCATCTCCTTTCATTGGGTACGACCTAGG
Source organism: Panthera tigris (assembly GCF_018350195.1). Classification (NCBI taxonomy): domain Eukaryota; kingdom Metazoa; phylum Chordata; class Mammalia; order Carnivora; family Felidae; genus Panthera; species Panthera tigris. The sequence continues at coordinate 38,568,474 of NC_056675.1, forward strand.
CTTTGTTGAAAATCATAAGCCAAAAGCCCTTTTACCTTCTTTAGTAAATAAAGCAAACCTGGGGTGCCTGGGTGGCTCAGTCGGTTAAGCGCCGACTTTGGCTCCGGTCATGATCACACGGTTCGTGGGTTCGAACCTCACGTCGGGCTCTGGGCTAACAGCTCAGAGCCAGGAGCCTGCTTCGGATCCTGTGTCTCCCTCTCTCCCTGCCCCTTCCCTGCTTGCTCTCTCTCTCTCTCTCTCTCTCTCTCTCTCTCTCTCTCTCTCTCAAAAATAGAATAAACATTTAAAGATTTTTAAAAACTAAATAAAACAAACTCGAGAAGAAAGCAGTCTTTGAGGCAGCTGTCCTCATCTGGACACTGAAGACTGGGAGCAAATTCTCTTCCTCTTTCTCTGGACCACGATGTGTTCCACAGGAACCCTGGTTGCCACACCCAAAGAGCAAGCTTGCTGGGAGACGCTACTCAAGGGAAGTGTGCTGGTGTGTTTGCTACTTCCGGTGCACCAGGTGGTGGCCAGTCGGCCACATCTCTTGGCTAAAGACCCCGATAACTGTCCTTTCCGTCAATTAGTTGCCAAAATACTGGCAATCCGGATGATAGCTTCCGCCTAGAAGTCAGAAGGGACATGGCTTCTAATTGTAGGTTTAAGTCAGCAATAGCATCCCTCTAGTGAGTCAGGGATGGTAAGCATTTCGGAGGACTTTTCAACCCACCTCCATGCCTCTATGTTATACCTCAAGTGGAGGTGACTACTTATCTTTTTCATTTAAGGCTTAAGGTAGCTGGGGCGCCTGGGTGGCTCAGTCAGTTGAGGGTCCAACTTTGGCTCAGGTCATGATCTCGCGGTTGGTGAGGTCAAGCCCCGCATCGGGCACACTGCTGTCCCCGCAGAGTCTGCTCCAGACCCCCTCTCCCAATCTTTCTGTACCCCTCCCCCGCCCACTCTCACCCTCCCCAAAATAAATAAACATTTAAAAAAAGAAGAATTTAAGGTAGCTGAGGAACTGAGCGACCATCTGAGGGCCAGCTCATCTTTCTCTTTGTAAGTTCTTCCTGAAGCCCATCTCACTACCTCTGGATAGAAGTGCCTCCCTCTTGTATCCCTCTAGGGGAAAGAAACAGACAGACACTGTTCATCTCCTTCCACAAACTGTCCGGTCTTTGGGTGTCTGGTGCTTTGTGGAAGCTCAGAGATGCCAAAATTTCTTCCAGACTGTGCTCTGTGCCTATGGAGTTTTTATCCCAAGAAGAAATCAGCCAAAACAGAAAAGAAAAAGCTGTACCGAGAGTGGGAAGCTATCAGCCTCAGCCCCCAGAAAGTGCAGAAGGAAATGCAAGACCAGCTAGACTCTTGGCCTGAGCTTGACAGACTCCCCAAGCCAACGTGACTGTAACTTCCAGTCTGAATTCAGCAACTCAACTGCTCTTCAGGGTACTTTCCTCCCTCGAAGGTCTCTTCCCTTGTTCCTATTTCTGTCATAATTTGGGAACGTTAAACTGATCCAGAACTACTGGCATTTTAAGAGAAGCCCAGAGAGGACAATATTGAACGCAAAGGGTACACCATTTATGGGGCAATTTAGGCGGGGGGTGGGGGGCACCCAGATGGAGGTTGCTTGCGTACGGAATGATTTCCAAGAATGGCTCCTATGATACATAGATGGTTACCATCCTGGCCTGCCTGTGGATTTGGACTGAATGTTCAGGATATTGAGAAAAGGAGCCAAGATCTGTGTCTCAAAAAGAATGCTGGATATTGTAATTTCCCACCTTTACCCAGTTTTCTGCCTGCTCTAAATCCCACAACTCTTCACTGACCACTTGTGGATTAGGTGCCGCATCTGGGATTGGGGTTGGCTGCCTCCTGTCATGGAAACTTGCTCCCGAGCTGCTGGCACTCCCCATTGGTGACTGTGTGTTCTGAGACTCCAAGCCTTGCTTTAATGTGAGCCCGAGCAATAAAGTGAAAGTGAGTCATCATCAACAAACAAACCCAATTGTAAATTCCCAATCCTGGTAGAGAGGTTTTTAGACGTGTTTTCGGTATTTCATTTATTTGGGAGGTCGTTGGCAGTGCTACTCTGGAGAGCCCGGTTTGTGCCTGACTATCTTGCATGGAAGTTCTAAGTGAATCTTTCTCGACGACCTGCTCAGAACGGGAAATAGGGTTTTCTGTGGAGAATGACACTGCGGCAGAATGGCCCGCAAGAACCCAAGACAAAACACACTTTGTGTAGAAGGGCGAAGTCTAAGGTGAAATACAATCAAAATCTCTCCGGTCAGAAGGTCTAAGGTATTTGATCAGATTAACAGGAATTTTATCCCCAAATCTTAGAATCCGAGAATTAGAGATGAGGGAGTTGGAATCTTAAAAGAGGTAAGATAGGACCAATAAGTGAGAAAGGTGACAGTTCAAAACTAAACTTGTGGGACGTGTAATGCCTAAGGGGCACCGCAGTTTAAAAATACTGAAATCTAAGAAATCAGTTATAAAGAGGAGTGAAGGGGGAAAATGCCGTCTGAAGGGGACTTTAACTTTTGACGTTCACATCAGGGAAGACAACCAAGTTTCCTTAAAATTGGTTTCTGATGCTCCTGTTAGAACAATCGTGGCTGCAGGGACCATGAGCCTGGCTCGGGTGGCAGTTCTAATGAGCATAGGATCTCACCAAATAGAACAAGGGCTAAACGCATGGCCACATATCACCCAGGTATACAAACTGAACACCTCAGACTGAGAATGGAACCGGCGGGATAAGCAGGGGGTTCCGGGAATAGCTCTCTAGGTTACGCGTCTCTGCAAGCTGGTGACAGTTCCTTGCAACGGGTGTCGTCAAAGGAAACCCAGAATGTTTGATGCGAGGGCCAGGGGGAGAGTGCTCTGCCTTGTGCTGCCTGGGCAGTTCCTTAGGGGAAGTTCTTACCTGATTTGCCTGACGGTTTAAAAGACACGGAACATGTGCAGAGTTCTACAGAGGAGGCGGCAGAAGGAACTAGATCCTATGGAGAACGGCTAAGAGGCTAACTCGTTTGAGAAGTGGGTGAAGGGAGGTTTGCTTTGGTTTTCCCTTCCAGTTAGTGTCTTCACGATAGTGAGGGGATTTTAAAGATGTGTGAGAGCAGGTGCTCTCCTTATGTGTGAAAAGCAAACCAGGCTTAAATTAAAAGCAAGAGATATTATGACTGGACATTTTTAGATTTCAGCGCGATAACACATGGGAGAAAAAGATGGGCTTAGAGATTTGCCTGCCTGAGGGCCCAGGACTGTACCGAAGCCTTCCATGACCTTCTTCTGCTGAGGATGCTGTTCTTAGGACACGGGTATGTATGCTAAAGTGTTTCGTTTTGTTTTTTTAATCCTCATAGTTGAGAATTTCCCAGGTCCTCTCCTGGACCATTTTAGAAATGACTTTGTTAGGGGCACCTGGGTGGCTCAGTCGGTTAAGTGTCTGACTTCGGCTCAGGTCATGATCTCACGGTTTGTGAGTTCAAGCCCTGCGTCGGGATCCGTGCTGATAGCTCAGAGCCTGGAGCCTGCTTCGGATTCTGTGCCTCCCTCTCTCTGACCTCCCTCCCTTGCTCACGCTCTGTCTCTGTCTCTCTCTCAAAAATAAATAAACATTTAAAAAAAAAAGAAGGAAAAGAAATGACTCTGTCAAAGAGGTCCTCACGTGTAGTTTCAAAACTTCCCTTCACAGCTCGAATATTTCCCCCTCCCATCTCTTCTCTCAGCTGATGGACAAGGTCACAAACGGGCTCGGGGCTCTATTACCATGTTACTTCCAACCTTTCTCCTGTGGGAAGATTCCAAGACCTGTGCCTTTAAAAAGCGATTCGTTCCATACTCTCTCTTTTCTCCTTCCTTTCCCCATCGTTTTTCCCTTTTCACCTCTCTTCCATATACTCTGAAGTCTCTATTCATAAAAGCCTGCAGATTTTCATGGAAATATACCTTTGGCTTCAGGGCTCTCCCAAATCCCATCACGCTGTCCTTGGTGGATCAAATGAGAGAGTGATGATCAGAGAGGACGATGTGCCATGTGGCTGCTCCTTGCCCACGAGTTGGGAGCGCAGGCTTTTAACCCTGGGGCCGGCCTTGGCCATCTGAGAAGCACAGGCCCTGCTGCCTGGAAGCCTGGCTGGTTCTGGCTCCTTCTGCAGAGCCCGGGGGGCACAACCATCCCCCAAAGGCAATTAGCACTAAGCACCGGCATGGCCAGCAAACGGGGCGGTGGGGGCAGGGGGGAGCTGTCCCTGAAGAACCCTCTCCATCTTTCACCTCAGGCCCGTCCCAAACACACATTACTAATTAATGAGTAATAAGAATTACCACACTCCTTAAATGGTTACTAAGGATATAATTTTGTCCCTTTTAAGGTACTTTCATATGATCTAGCTCAGTTGTTAAAATGCTTTCCTTTTTTTTTTCTTTTTTTTAGTGTTTATCCACTTTTTTTTAAATTTTTTTTAACATTTATTTATTTTTGAGACAGAGAGAGACAGAGCATGAACGGGGGAGGGGCAGAGAGAGAGGGAGACACAGAATCGGAAGCAGGCTCCAGGCTCTGACCACACAGCTAATACGAAGTGGAACTGGTGTATGAACCCAGGTAATCAAATTCCCGAGTCACTGCTCTGACTACCAAAAAATCCCACAATGAACACCAAACTCATGATAGTGGTTAAATTTGGAGAGAGAAGGAATGGAATAAGAATGGGAAGTGGTACACATGATCTTCAATTATACTTGTTAGATTTTATTTAATTGGGTAGTAGGTGCAAAGGTGTTCATTATATTATTCTACATAGATTTTTTTCTATGTATATTTTGTTATTTTCATAATTTAAATTAAAAAAAAATTTTAACATTTATTTATTTTTGAGACAGAGAGAGACAGAGCATGAGTGGGGGAGGGGCAGAGAGAGAGGAAGACACAGAATCAGAAGCAGGCTCCAGGCTCTGAGCCATCAGCCCAGAGCCTGACACGGGGCTCGAACTCACGGACCGCGAGATCGTGACCTGAGCTGAAGTCGGACGCTCAACCGACTGAGCCACCCAGGCGCCCCCATAATTTAAATTTTTGAGAAAATATTAAGCATTTACTGCAACCAGTTGGAAAAGAGATACAAGAGAGAATCCAATTACTGGTGTGGCTCATATGAAACAGTAGAACATAAAAAATATAAAATACAAATTTTAAGAAGGAAAATAAAAGAGACATAGTAGAACTAATATAAAACAACTCTATAGCAGTAAATCTGAAAATCTAGATGAAATTACTAAATTGTGGAGGAAGATGAAATGCTGAAATTGGCACATGACAGAAAATAGAATTTAATCATTGAAGAAGTTGAAAGAGTAAACAGTAACGTCCTACCAAAAGAACTCTAGGCTTTGAATTCCCGCATTTGCTGGTCTTCAAAACTGTCTTGAGCATTCTTGACCTTTTGCTCTTTCACATACATTTTGAATTTTTTAAAGTTTGTTTATTAATTTTGAGAGAATGAGAACACGAGCAGGGGAGGGGAGAGGGAGGGAGAGACAGAATCCCAAGCAGGCTCTGCACTGACAGCACAGAGACCCTTGCAGGGCTTAGACTCATGAAACTGTTAAGATCATGACCTGAGCCAGGTCAAGAGTCAGATGCTTAATGGACTGAGCCACCCAGGGGCCTCCAATTTTTTTTTTTTAAGTAGGCTTTACACCCAGCATAGAGTCCAATGCAGGGCTTGAACTCAGGACCCCTAGGTCAAGACCTGAGCTGAGATCAAGAGTCAGTTGCTCAACTAACTGAGCCATCCAGGGGCCCCTCACATACATTTTTAAATCAGCCTTTTCAGATTTCAAAATAAGCCCTGTTGGTATTGTGAATAGAATTGTATTAAATTTGTAAATTAACTGAGAAGAATCAACTCTGCGAGTCTGAGTCATCCCATCTGTGATGAGAGTTTTTATAAGTCTTTAATGTGCTTTAATTATGACATCTTTTTTTCCATAAAGGTCTTGCACATCTTTTGTTAGATTAGTCACTGAATAATATCTTTTTTGCAATAATTGTATAAACGTTCTAACTTTGCTGGTATATAGGAAAGTAATTGATTTATACACTGATCCTCTATCCAGCAAGATACTAACTTTAGCTGTTTATTCTCTTGGATTCCATATAACTGTAGGCAGTTACATAATCTGCTAATAAAAATAGCTTTATTTATTTTTACTTTCAGTGAGAGTGATTTTTTTCTTTTAAAATTTTTAACACATGTATAGTCTTTCTGTGCTGATAGTGCTCTCACAACCATGGTGAACGTTCCTAAAACCTGCCGGACTTTCTGAAAGAAACGTGGCAAGCACCAACCCCACAAAGTGACACAGTACAAGAAAGGCAGATTCTCTTTATGCCCAGGGAAAGCGGCGTTGTGACAGGAAACAGAGTGGCCATGGTGGGCAAACTTAGCTGATTTTCTGGAAAAAGGCTAAAACTACAAAGAAGAATGTGCTGAGGCTTGAATGTGTTGAACCCAACTGCAGATCTAAGAGAATGCTGGCTATTAAGAGATGCAAGCATTTTGCACTGGGAGGAGATAAGAAGACAAAGTCCCAACTGATCCAGTTCTAAGCTTCATATTTTGTTACATTATGAAGATAATAAAATCTTGAGGTTATGTTCACTTCAAAAAAAAAAGATTTAACACATGTATAGATTTGGGTAATAATCACCATACTCAGGACACAGAATCGTTCAGTCACCCCCCAAAACTCCCTCCTGCTATCCCTTTGGAGTCACCCCCCACAACCCAATGACGCTGGCAGCCACTGATCTGCTCTCCAACCCTACAGAGATGAAAATATCATATAAATTGTCTTTTTTAATAATATCACCTAAGTGGAATTTTACTGTATGTAACCGTTTGAACTAGTACAATGCTCTTGAGATTCATCCAAGTTGTCATGTGTACCAAAAGTTTGTTCCTTTTTATTCCTGACTAACATTCTACTGTACAAATGTACCACAGTTTGTCCATTCATCTGTTGTGGTTGTTTTCAGTTTATGGTGATGATGAAGGGAAGTTCTATACGTATTTGTGTTCCGGTTTTTGTGGGAGCATGTTTTTATTCCCCTAGGGTAGGTACACAGGAGTGGGATTTCTGGGTCACACTGTAAGTGTATGTTTAACTTTATAGTAAATTGCCAAATGATTTTCCAGAATGGTTGTATCATTTTGCATTCCTAGCAGTGATGTATGACCTCTCCAGTTGCTCCACACGTTTGCTACTGCTTGGTATTTTATTTTTATTTTAGCCATTCTCATAGGTGTGTAGTGATAGCTTATCCTAGTTTTCATTTGCATTTCCCTGATAGCTAATGATGTCGAACATCCTTTTTTGTATCATTTGCTGTTCTTATATCCTCTTTGGTGAAGTGTCTGTTCATGACTTTTGCCCATTTTTAAATTAAATTTCTGGTAAGATAATTGCAGATTCACACACAGTTATAAGAAATCATATAGAGAGACTCATGTATTCTTACCTAGTTTCTTTTAGTCATAACAGGATGCAGAACTATATATATATAGTACATTCTCACAAGTCAGAAGTTGCGGTACAACCCACCAATCTTATTCACAGTTCCCCCATTTTACTTGCAATTATGTGTGTGGTGTGTACGCATGTGTGTATGTATATTTAGTTCTCTACAATTACATCACATGTGTAGGTTAGTATGTCCTCCACTACAGTCAAGATAAAGAACAGTTCCATTAACATAAGGACTCCAGAGGTTGCCTTTTGATAACCATACCCACCTACCTCCTGTTCCCTTAACCCCTTGTAACCATCAATCTGTTCAGCATCTGTAAAATTTTGCCACTTCAAAAACTTAATATAAATGGAGACATATAGTATAGGACCTTTTGGGATTGGCTTTCACCACTCAGCATAATTTATTGGGGATTCATCCAACTCTTTGCAGGTTTGCATGCATTGGTGGCTCATTCCTTTTCACTGCTGAATAGTAGTCCGTAGTATTTAAATAGTTAAACCATGATTTAACTATTCACCTGTTGAAAGACATGTGGACTGTTTCCAGTTTTTGGCTATATGAATATAGATGTTACTAGTATTTGCATATGTTTTTTGTCTAAATATAAGGGTTTTGTGTTGTGTTTACTTTTATTTACATTCATTTTATGCAGAATTTACTCCTGGGCTGTAAGTTTTTGTTTCTTCGGTTTCTTCTAGGGTATCTTTTACTTCTCAGTAACCTCCTTTCCTGGTTTCCAAAAATCTGCTCTTTTTCAGTAAGGATCATCTCAATATGCCAGGGAGAGTTTATGTATGGGTTAATCTGACCATCAGCCCTGTAAGTTCTATACTGTATCTTGGGGGCTTTGTTCACTAGGATGTGCTCAATGACCAGAGAATCTACATCTAAACACTTAAGTTCAGCATCACTCTATGAATTTGTACGCATGTGCAGTAAAAATTCAGCACTCTTTTTGGGCCACTGACCCTGTGTCCAGCCCCAGAGTTTGGCCTGGCTACACCTACCAATTCCACCACTGTAGTGATGGAATGGCACGCATCGTTTCTGCAAAGTGGCATCTTTCAGACACTTGGTGGCTTTTCGGGGATGTATGCCTTTGGTAGCCTAAGCAGTTTCACACGTGTTCTTAAAGTGAACAAAGATCTGAATCTCCTGATTTGCATGATCTTGTAGGGTTTTCTGGGTCAAGTGAATAGCGAGACATTTTCAGAGATCACCTCAAGCCATTAAGGTTTTATTTTTCGGGATGAATGCCCAAGACTTTAATTGCTGGTTCTTACGGTAGTTGCATGTTTAGTTTCATAGGCAACTATCAAGATGTTTTCCAGAGTGGCTGTATCATTTTGTATTACCTTCACCAACATATGCGATCCAGTTCCTCCATATTATCGCCAGCATTTGATGTTGTCACAACTTCTTATTCTGGGCATTCTGACATGTGTGCGGTGATACCACACTGTGGTTCTAATTTCATTTCCCTGATGACTAACAATGGTGAACCTCTTTCAGCTGCTAACTTTCCATCTGCATATCCTGTTGTCTATGTCTTTTGCCCACTTTAAAATTGGACTGTTCGCTTATTGTTCAGTTTTGAGATTTCCTCATATATTCTAGATACAAGCCCTCTGTCAGATAGGTGGTCTGCAAATATTTTCTCCTGTCAATAGCTTGTCTTTTATTCTTATTTTTATTATTTAAAAATTGTTATTATTGTTATTACTATTATTATTATTATTAGAGAGAGAGAGTTTGTGAGTGGAGGAGGGGGGCTGAAAGAGAGAGAGAAAAATCCCAAACGGGCTCCATGTTCAGCACAGAGCCCAATATAGGACTCGATCCCATGACCCTGGGATCACGACCAGAGCTGAAATCAAGAGTCGGATGCTCAATCGACGGAGCCACCCAGGCGTCCCTTATTCTTATTTTTTATAACACCTTTATCAATATAATTCACACATGATGCAATTTACCTATTTAAAGTGTGAGATTGATAGATTTTGGTATATTCACAGAGCTGTACAAACCATCTTCATAATCAATTTTAGCACATTTTCATAATCACGGAAAGAAACTTCATACCTATTGCCATTTTGACCCAACCTTCCCACCCACACCCAAGCTCTAGGCAACAACCAGTCTACTTTCTGTACAGATCTACTTATTTTGAACGTTTCATGTAAAAGGATTCGTATAATATGTGGTCCTTTGTGACCGGTTTCTTTCAATTGGCATAATGTTTTCAAGGTTTACCCATGTTATGACATAAATCAGTATTTCATTCCTGTTTTTTTTTTTTTTATTTTAGAAAGAGAGAGCATGTTCATGCAAAAGTAGGGGGAGGGGAAGTGGGAAAGAGCAGGCTCCACGCCCAGAGCACAGCTTGACGCAGGGCTCAATCCCACGACCCTGGCATCCTGACCTGAGCCAAAATCAAGAGTTGGACGTTCAACTGACTGAGCCACCCAGGCACCCCCGTCCTCCATTCCTTTTATTTCTGATTAACATTTACATTGTTTCCACTTCTGGCTGTTGTGAATAATACTGCTATGAACATTTGTGAATAGGTTCTTATGTGGACATGTTTTCACTTCTTTTGGATACATACCTAGTTTTGGAATTATTGGGTCAGACAGATGTTTAACCTTTTGAGGAACTACCAGTTTCTTTTCCAAAGCAGTCTTCTCATTATTTTAACAGTGACTTTCATGTGAAATTTAAAAATTTTAACAGAATCCAATATATTTGTTTTTTTATTTTATGGACTGTGTTCTAACATCATGTCTAAGAATTCTTTGCTTAATTCCAAGGTCACAAGATTTCCTCCTATTTTCTTCTAGAAGTTGTAGAGTTTTAGATTTTACAGTTAGGACTGTAACCAATTTGGGGTTAACTTTTATATAAGCTATAAGGTTTACATGGAGGTTCTTTTTTTCCATAAGGATGTCCAATTCTTCCAAAATCATTCATTGAAAAGACTGTCCTTTATCTACTAAATTGTTTTTGCACCTTTGTCAAATATAATTTGGCCACAGACATAGAGATTCCAGGAAAAGAAAACTACCCACTAATGTTCCTTATGCATATAGATGCAAAAAATCCTCAACAAAATACTAACAAACTGGGGCGCCTGGGTGGCTCAGCTGGTTGAGCTCAGATCAGCTCAGACTTCAGCTCAGATCATGATCTCACAGTCCGTGAGTTTGAGCCCTGAGTCAGGCTCTGTGCTGACATCTCAGAGCCTGGAGCCTGCTTCGGATTCTGTGTCTCCCCTTCTTTCTGCCCCTCCCCTGCTCATGCTCTCTCTCTGTCTCAAAAATAAATAAAAACATTAAACATTAAAAAAAATACTAACAAACTGTGTCCGACAGCATATTAACAAGATTATATAGCATAACTAAGTAGAACTTATTCCCTGAATGCAAGGGTGATTCAACATAATGTTGAATTACATATAATGTAATTCACTACATTATAAAGTAAAGGGAAGAAATGAATGATGCAGTAAAACCATTAGATAAAACCCAATACCCTTTCATGATAAAAACACTTAACAGACTAGGAATGGAAGGGAACTTCCTCAACATGATAAAGGGGTAATAATGATGATGATGATGATGATGATGATAATAATAATAATAATAATAATATCCCACAGCCAACATCATGCTCAATGGTAAAAGACTAAAAGCTTTCTGCCAAAAATAAGAATCAAAGTAAAGATGCACAGTTTCATCACTGATATTTAGCATTTCACTGAAAGTTCTATGGTAAATCAAGAGGCACGAAAAAGAAATAAAAAGCATTCATATTGGAAAGGAAGAAATAAATCTTTCTCTATTCATAGATGATAGGATCCTATATATAGAAAATCCCAAAGAATCCACATAGAAATCACTATAAATAATAAACAATCCAGCAAAGTTTCAGGATATGAGATCAACATAGAAAAATTAGTTGTGTTTGTATATACCAGCAATGAATAATATAAAAAAGAAATTAAGAAAACAATTCAATTTACAATAACATCCTAAAGAATAAAATACCTAGGTATAAATTTAACAAAAGAGATGAAAGACTTCTATGCTAAAAACTATAAGGTATATATATAAATTAAATAGAATTTAATTAATAAAATAAGTTAAAGAAGATATAAATGAAACAGAAGACACCCTGTGTTCATGGATTAGAAAACTTTACACTGTTAATATGGCAGTACACCCCAAAGCTATCTACAGATTCAGTGCAATCCCTGTCAAAATTTCAATGGTCTTTTTGCAGAAATGGAGAAGCCAATCCTCAAATTCATATGGAATTGCAAGGGATCCTGATTAGCCAAAACAGCCTAAAAAAAAAAAGTTGGAGGATTCACACTTCCCAATTTCAAAACATACTATAATTCAAAATGATGTGGTACTGACATAAGCATAGACATGTAGACTGCTAGAATAGCATCGAGACTCCAGAAATACACCCCTTTATCTATGGTCAACTGATTTTCAATAAAGACCACAAGACCATTCAATGGGGGAAAGAACGGTTTCTTCAACAAATGGTGCTGGGACAACTGGATAGCCACATGCCAAACAAAAACAAAAACCCCTACTTCACATCATACACAAAAATTAATGAAAATGGATCCATGACCTAAATATAAGAGCTAACAGTATAAAACGTTTAGAAGAAAATATACGGGTAAATCTTTGTGACCTTGGATTTGTCAATGGGTTTTTAGACATGATACCAGAAGCAAAAGCAACAAAAGAAAAAATAGATAAATTGGAACTTATAAAAATTCTTAAAATTTGTGTATCAAAGGACTTCATCATGAAAGTGAGAAGAAAACCTACATAAGGAAAGAAGATACTTGTAAATCATATATAGGGTATGGGTTTAATATCCAGAATATATAAGGAACTTCCACAACTCAAAAACAAAAAGACAACCCAAGTTTTTTTTTAAAAGTTTATTTAAGAGACAGAGAGGGAGACAGTGAGAATTCCAAGCAAGCTCTGCAATGTTAGTGTAGAGCCTCATGTGGGGTTCAAACCCACAAATCGTGAAATCATGACCTGAGCCAAAAATAAGAGCCAGATGCTTAAACAACTGAACCACACTGGTGCCCTAAAAACCCAAGTTTTAAATGGCCCAAGGACTTGAATAGACATGTCTCCAAAGAAGAGAAATGGCTAACAAGCACATGACAAGATGCTCAACATCATTAGTCATCGGGAAAATGCAAATCAAACTACAGTGAAATATCACTTCACATTCATTCAGATGACAATAGTAATAATAATAATAATAATTAATAATAATAATATAAACTAGGTAAATAGTAAATGTTGGTAAGGATGTAGAGAAATTGGACTTGTATATGGCTGTATATGGCTGGTGAGAATGTAGAATAGTTCAGCCGCTATAGAAAAGTTTGTTCCCAATAATAAAACATTGAATTACCAAATGATCTGATAGTTCCACTCCTAGGTGTATAAGCCCCCCCCCCTCAACTAAAACATTCAAACAAATGTTCACACATGCATGTTTATAGGAGCACTATTCACATTAACCAAGAAGTAGAAAAACTCAAGTGTTCATCAGCAGCTGAAGAGATAAATTGTGGTATATAAATACTATGAAATATTATTCAGCCGAAAAAGCAAGGAAGTGCTGATATGCGCTACAATATGGATGAACTACAGAAACATTATGCTAAAGGGAAAAAGGCCAGACCCCAAAGGTCACATATCGTATGACTCCATTTACATTAAATAGTCAGGATAGATAAATCCACTAAGGCAAAAAGCAAGCTTATGGTTTCCAGGGACTGTGAGAAGGGAAGAATGGGGAGTAACTACCTAATGGATACAGGGTTTTCTTTGGGGATGATTAAAATGCTTAGGAGCTAGATAGAGGTGGTAGGTGCACAACATTGTGAATGTTTAAAAAAAATTTTAACGTTTATTCATTTTTTGATAGAGAGAGACAGAGCATAAGTGGGGGAGGGGCAGAGAGCGGAGGAGACAGAATCTGCAGCAGGCTCCAGGCTCTGAACTGACAGCACAGAGCCCGATGCAGGGCTTGAACTCACAGACCGTGAGATCATGACCTGAGTGAAGTCAGACACTTAACCGAGCCACCCAGGCGCCCCGAGAATGTTTTAAATGCGACTCGGATGTTCAGTTTAAAATAGTTACTTTTGTTTAATGTGAATGTCACCTACTAAAAAGTTGCCTATAGGGGCGCCTGGGTGGCGCAGTCGGTTGAGCGTCCGACTTCAGCCAGGTCACGATCTCGCGGTCCGTGAGTTCGAGCCCCGCGTCAGGCTCTGGGCTGATGGCTCGGAGCCTGGAGCCTGTTTCCGATTCTGTGTCTCCCTCTCTCTCTCTCTGTCCCTCCCCCGTTCATGCTCTGTCTCTCTCTGTCCCAAAAATAAATAAAAAACGTTGAAAAAAAAATTAAAAAAAAAAAAAAAAAGAGGAAAAAGTTGCCTATAAAAAAACTTGTCATGTTTATATGGGTTTATTGCTAGACTCTTTATTCTATTCCATTGATCTATGTGTCTATCCCTTGACAATACCACAGTGTTTTGATTAATGGGGCTTTAGAAAAAGTCTTATAATCAAGTGATGTGATTCCTTCAAATCTTTATTATTTTTCACAACTCTTTAGGCTACTCTAGTTCCTTTACCTTTCCATCTTACGTTAAATCCATTGATCAGTCAGGGGAGAACTGACATCTTTACTATGTTGAGTCTTCCCAATTCATGAACATAGTATGTCTCTCTATTTATTTAGGACTTCTTTGATTTATTTCACCAATGGTTTGAAGTTCTCAGCATACATATATGGTTTTTAAGAGTTATACATAAATATTTCATTCTTTGAAGCTATTGTAAATGATACTGTTCCCAGCGCATAGAAATAGGATTTTTTCATTAACTTTGCATCCTGTGATCTCACTGACTTTAATTATTCTAGAAATTTTTGTAAGGTCTTAGGATTTTCTACATTGACAATCACATCTTTTCTGAATAGACAGTGTATTGATTTTTCCTTTCCAATCTGGATGTTTTATATTTCCTTTCCTTTTTCCAAATAGATTTTGTTAGTGTTTATTTATTTTTGAGAGGGGGCAGGGAGAGAGAGAGAAGAGGCAGAGAGAGGGAGAGAGAGAATCCCAAGCAAGCTCTGTGCTGTTAGCACAAAGCCTGATGTGGGGCTCAAAGTGACGAACTGTGATATCATGACCCGAGCCAAAATCAAGAGTCAGACACTTAACTGACTGAGCCCCCCATATTACCCTTTATATTTTCTTTTCTTTCATTATTGGACTGGCTAAGATTTCTGGTAGGACGCTGCATAGGAATAGCAGGAGTGGGGATTCTTGTCTTAGTCCTGATCTCAGGGAGAAAGCATTTAATTTCTGGCAATTCAGCATGATTAGGCATTGTTTTTTTAAAATAGATGCTTTTTTACACGTTGAAGAAGTTCCATTCCATTCCTAATTTGCTGATAGTTTTTATCATAAATAAATGTTTTATGTTTGTCTCTATCTTTACTACAGTGTTCACTTTCGGATTTCTAGTTGTGTTGAGATCAAGGGATATGAGAGAAAATAAATTGTAAACTCACAATCAATCCAGTGATACTTTGAATTCCGGTGCTTTTAGCCAAATCACCTCCTGCTGTTGGCTCTTTGTAGTCCTAAAACAGCGTCTTCAAGCATTTTATCCAAGTTTTATAGTTGTTTCTACGTGAGAGAAAAGAAGAGACATGCTCACTCCATCTTACCTAGAACTTGAACCCCAATACCGATAGTGCTGTTTCTGCCTTTCTAATCCTTAACATTTTGCTTCTTTTCTCTATTATTGGTTCTCCCTTCAGATTGGTTCTCCCTAGTCCCTGCCTCCACAGACTTCCTAAATTAGTTTCTTTTCAAAGCCTTTACTTCATCTTTCTTTCTGTCTACACTCTGCCCTGTTGCATCTGTTAGTTACCTAGAAGCCTACTTATCACTCTCCACTTTACTCCCCTTCTTAGTCAAGTTTTAAATTGAGCTATAAGTGACTTACTATAAAACTCACCATTGTAAAGGCTGTAACTCAGTGGTTTTATTAGCATATTCACAATTCGTCCCCACTATTTAATTCCAGAACATTTGCTTCACCTCAAAAAGAAACGCTGTATCCGTTAGCCATCACCCTACATTCTCTTCCAGTTCCCAGCCCCTATCAACAACTCGTCTGTCTTCTGTCTCCAAGGTTTTGCCTATACTGGATATTTCATAAGACATGGGATCTTTTGTACCTGGATCCCTTCACTTAGTGCGGTTTCAAGGTCTCTATGTTGTATGATGCATCAGAACTTCATTTCTTTTTATTGATAAATAATGTTCCATTACACACACACACACACACACACACACCACTTTATCCATTTACCCAATGATGGACATTTTGGGTTGCTTCTAGTTTGGGACTACTGTGAATAATGCTGCTATGTATATTTGTATACAAGTTTTCGTGTGGACACAGGTTTCCATTTATCTTGTGTAGATACTTAGGAGTGTAATGATTGTGTCAAATGGTAATTCTATGATTAGCTTTTTGAAGGGTGGTCACAGTGTTTTCTATAGTGGTTGAAACATTTTACCTTCTCACCAGCAGTAAATGAGAGTTCCAATTTCTCCATATCCTCAATAACACTTGTTATTATCTGACTTCTTTATTATAGCCATGCTCATAGATAGGAATTGTATCTCATTGTGCATTTGATTTGCATTTCCCGGATGTCTAATGATGTTCAGTGCCTTTTTGTGTGCTGATAGGCCATCTATATATCTTATTCTGAGAAATGTCTATTCAGATTCTTTGCCTTTAGAAAAACTGGGTTGTCTTTCCATTATAAAGTTTCTTTCAGATAGTGGTAAATAATGTTGCTTAAGTTTCTGATAATTTTGGGGCTAATGGCTGTGAAAATTTCAGATGTAGGCAAAAAAAAAACCCTTCTCATCTTGTGGCAACTAGAATACAATTGCTTATATGCTAAAGTGCTTACAATTTTTAAAGTAGTTTCTTTTGTGTCTCAATGTATTATTAAGAGTATATCTACAGGGGCGCCTGGGTGGCTCAGTCGGTTAAGCGGCCGACTTTGGCTCAGGTCATGATCTCACGGTCCATGAGTTTGAGCCCCGTGTCGGGCTCTGTGCTGACAGCTCAGAGCCTGGAGCCTGTTTCAGATTCTGTGTCTCCCTCTCTCTGACCCTCCCCTGTTCATGCTCTGTCTCTCCCTGTCTCAAAAATAAAATAAAAATGTTAAAAAAAAAAAAAGAGTATACCTACAATTCTTTCCTCTGCCTTTAATATTCTAATCATTTCTAAATCCCTAAGATTAATTAATAAGTAAAAATACTGGATGTGCCCTTCAAATGTAGGTGTTAATGTCCACTCCCAAATTAGTAGAATGCCTAAGTCAATTCACATTAATTTTTTTTTTTTTTTTTTTTTTTTTTTTTTTTTTTTTTAGAGAGAGAGCCAGCAGGGGAGGGGCAGAGAGAGAAGAAGACAAAGAATCTTAGGCAGGTTCCACGGTTAGCCTGGAGCACAACACGGGGATCGATTTCACAACCCTGAGATCATGGCCTGAGCCAAAATCAAGAGGTAGACACTTAACCGACTGAACCACCCAGGCACTGCTCACATCTATTTTTAAAATTTAATATTAAGTTAGTCGAGGTATGTTTTTCCTATTCTGTCTTACAGGAGCTGAAGCTGGACTTGAAGATAAGGCAGAGTGGGAAACTGGCCTTGGAAAACCAATCAGCCAACCAAATGAAAATGACATAAACGTATACAAATTATGTACCTAAACAATGTAAAGAAATGTAGAACTGCCCTCTTTATCCCCAATCCATCATTCTTTAGAAGGAAAAGACAAAACCAAAAAAAGTTTGCGAATATAAAATCCCAACATGTAAAACAATGACATATAGAAAGTGCTCAGTAAATATTTGCCCAACGTTGAATGAATGAATGAACATTCACAGTGCATATCTTTCTAGAAGCTTCAGGGGGCAAACAACCCCACGCAGAAATAAGGAAAGAGCAAGTTTTCGAAGCAGGTCAATTTAAGTGTCAGTATGGGAGTTACAGGTGATAAACAGTAGGCTAACGTACCAGGAATTCTAGTAGCAATAACGGTTGGTTAAGTAGGTTTTATAAATGATAAACTATGACTTTCACAGAAATGTATAGCTCAGGGGTACCTGGGTGGCTCAACTGGTTAGGCGTCTGACTTTGGCTCAGGTCATGATCTTATGGGTCGTGAGTTCGAGTCCTATATTGGTGCCACGGCTGTGCGCCCACTTTGCGTCCTCTGTCCACCCCCATCTCTGCCCTTCCCCTGCTTGGTCGTTCCCTCTCTCTCTCTCCCTCTCTCAAAATAAATAAACTTAAAAAAAGAGAAGTGTGCAAAAAGAGAATAGGACACTTTTTGACTACCAGGGCCCTGGGTGTTGGAATATACAGCAGCTACTTTAGAATAGATCCAGAAAGAGGATCAAGGGATGGAATGGACACGAATGACAGAAAAGGAGAGAAAACTCCTCATTTAGAATAAGTATGATAATAAATGGAGAAGAAAATGGAATAGAAGTATTAAATTTCCAGGTCACTTTGCATCCTAGCAGTTACTGAAATGTGATGGTCAAATGCTAATTAAAAAATATACATTATCTAGGGTGCCTGGGTGGCTCAGTCGGTTAAGTGTCCGACTTCGGCTCAGGTCATGATCTCGCGGTTCGTGGGTTCGAGCCCCATGTCCGGCTCTGCACTGACAGCCTGCAGCCTGCTTCAGATTCTGTGTCTCACTCTCTCTGTCCCTCCCCTGATCACACTCCATCTCTCTGTCTCTCAAAAATGAATAAACATTAAAATACACACACACACACACACACACACACATCATCATTATCATCAAGCAGGAATGCTGAGGGGGTGAATTATCACAAAATTCAAATGATTTTTAGTATTCATTTACACTTTACACATTATTCCAAGAACAAAAATTTAAAGCCAATGCAAGTAGGTAAATGAGGGCATTTTGAGCTCCTGGGGGAATGCTCTATACAAATACACTAGAGGATAATTAGTATTATTTTGTTTTTTAGTTGCTTCCAGGAAGCTATCAATTAACTGTTGCCACCGAACTCTTAATGAGTGAATCACTTTGGGGCTTGTTAAAAGTGCAACAGTTGATTGCGTAGTTTCATCTTATTAATATATTGTTCTGTTAATTATTACAGGCATCTAGCGTCCCTCCTGGACCACCCTCATTATGATGCATTTGGATTGCCTCTTGTTCTCATAATTGGACACCACAGAGAGGAACCCGGGAGAGTCCTCTTACATAGCCATCTTGAAAAGTTGTTGGTCAAGTTCTGCCCTCAGAAAGAGTGAAAAGCAGCTCCCACGTGCTCAGTTAAACTTCCCTCCTGTGGGAGAGAGGGTCTCTGTCATGTGGGAATTTTTTCTCAAAGATGGTTCAGAATAGAGATTTTCAAGAACTGTTCATGTCTTACAAACTAAACTATTTACGGGTGAAACGTTATAACGTCTGAGATTTCCTTTAAAATACCCCCAAGGGGCACCTGGCTGGCTCAGTCAGTAGAGCATATGACTCTTGACCTCAGGGTCATCAGCTTGAGCCCCACACTAGACACAGAGATTACTTTAAAAAATAATTTAAAAAATTAAAAAATAATAATTAAAAAATAAAATACTCCCAAACAAACAACCCCAACAAAACAAACAAAATAAAAACAAAAAACTGGAAAGGATAAGTGAAACAGGAGAGGTAAAGTGTTAAAGCCTACACAAATCTTCACCGTATCACTTGACTTTTATGTACGTTTAATGATTTCCATAATGGAAACTTTCAATAGGTGTATGTTAAAGGATGCTTCATCTCCTACATCTACATATTAGCTGTTTCTCTATGTATTAGGATTCTTTCAGTTATAATGAACAGAAACTCCAACTTACACTGGCTTAAACATAAAAGGAAACATATAGATTCATGTAGCTAAAAAGTCAAGGGCAGTTCTAGGTATCAGGTGACGCTTGATCCTACAGCTCAATGTGTCACCAAGACTGAGTATTTATCACTCTGCTCTGCCTTCTATGGTGGTTGGTTTCATTCTAAGATTCACACCTCTCCTAGTTTCAGGAAGACTGTCAACAACCAGTGGGTAACATGTATCATCCAATAAACGCTGGGTTTGTTCTACCATTTCAAACAGAAGTCCCCATGGGACCAACTTAAGGTCATATACCTAACACTGAGCCATCTTCCAATCACAGAGGTAGAATCCTCCTTTACTAACTTAGGTTAGGTCACATTCTTCATTTCGAGGAATGAGGGTAAAGAACCTCACAGACCTCCGAATGGAATCAGTGTTGTTGGGAAAGAGGAAAGGGAAAATGGGTGCTAAGAGACAGTCAACAAATCTCTGCTAAACTCTCCACAGGTAAAGCTTCCAATACAAAAGAAGAGAGGGCAATGACAGATATCTTCTAACACAGAAATACAGGTATAAAGCTATGGTCAGATATCAGGGACCTGGATAGGCTGTAGAGATGAAAGATGACCGTAATGAAAGGACAAACAGTATCTGAGGCGGATGGGAATACTGGGGAGGCGTTCTAGGAGGTAAGCATTACCATAATACCAGAAACTAGGAAAAAAAAAAAACCTGCAAGAAAAAAATACCTATAGGTCAGCATCCCTCAATTATATGGATTCAAAAATACTCAACAAGATATTACCAAATCAAATCTAACAATGTATAATAAGAATTATACAGTGGGACTTATTCCAGGTATGCAAGGCTGGCTCAATATTCAAAAATATATTAATGCCATTCCTCACATCAACAGGCTAAAGAATAAAAATCATATGATCATATCAGTAGATGTAGAAAAAGCATTTGACAAAATCTAGCACCCATACATGATAAAAACTCAGCAAACTAGGAACAGAGGGGAATCGCCTCAATCTGATTTTAAAAACTGCCGAAACACCCTACAGCTAATATTATACTTACTTGTGAGAATCTAGAAGCTTTCCCATTAAGATCAGGAACAAGGTAAGAATTTCCCTTGCACCACTCCTCTTCAACATCATACTGGAAGCCCTATATAATTTAATAACGATAAGAAAATAAGAGATATACAGATTGAAAAAGAAGAAATAAAATGTTCTTTGTTTACAGAGGACAAGGTCGTGTATGTTAAAACTCCAAAGAATCAACAACAACAACAAAACTCCTGGAACTTATAAAGCACTTGTAGAAAAGTTGAAGGTTATTAGGTTAATACATAAAATTTAACCACTTTCCTATACACCAACAAGGAACAAGTGGAATTTGAAATTAAAAACAAAATACCATTTACATTAGTAAAATAATAAGCTGGCTGAACATCTAAATACCAAAAACATGTACAAGGTATACATGAATAAAACTACAAGATTAAAGAGATAAAAAAAAATAAATGGAGAGACATTCCATGTTCATGGATAGGAAGAATCGATAATGGGATGTTACACAAATTAGGTGAAGAACCGTTAAAATTCAAAGATAAGAAAATGAACAACCCAATTAAAATAATGGGCCAAATATCTGAACAGACACCTCACCAGACAAGGTACACAGATACAAAGATGTTCCACATTACAATTCATTAGGGAATTGCAAATGAAAACAAAAACACTGGGGTGCCTGTGTGACTCAGTTGTTAAGAGTCTCACTTAGGCTCAGGTCATGATATCACAGTTCGTGAGTTCGAGCCCTGCATCAGGAGTTCACTGACAGTGCAGAGCCTGCTTAGGATTCTGTACCCCACCCCAGCTCTCTCTCTCCCTCTCCTCCTATCCAACTTGAGCACTATCTCTCTCAGAAATAAATAAACTTTATTAAAAAATAAAAAAAATAACACCATGCAACCATCAAAATGGTGAAAACCCCAAAACACTGAACACAACTGTCGGCAAAGATGTGGAGGAACAGGAAGTCTCATTCATTGCTGATGGGAATGCAAAATGGCAGAGCTTTCCTGTTACTCTCCTGAAAATCTCAGACCCATTTGAGCCTGAGAATGGTTAGAAGAGAGGTTGTTTTCAGGTCCTAGACTGTGTACAGGAACAAGAATGATTTTGGAGGGCAGAGCATCCTGGTTAACTCTACAGAAAAAAACTGGGTTTCTTTCTGAAAACAAGACACCATCCCTAAGAAGGGATTTCTGGCCCTTGGGGAGATAGGCGAGATAGCAACATTTAGTCAAGAAACTAGCACTTCCTGAGATGTAACTGCCCCACTCTCTCTTTCTCTTCCTTCTAAGATGGTGAGGCTGACATGAGTGGTCAAGATAGTGTTGGAATGGAGCACCAGCAGAGTATCTCAGAGAGCTGAAGGGGAAGAATGCATAAGAAGTACTTAGGAGCCCTGACTCATAAATTCTGTTCCCTAACTGCATGAACAAGAATTTGATTTCTTCCTGGGCATCTCATATTCAAAGGACCTTGTCATATCTGAACTAGGAACCAGAAATCTTCCATTGTCTTCATGCATCTTCTCCAACATATCTTAAGACAATCACTTTCTGCCATTTGCTTTATATATCTGCTCTCAAATGGGACCCATGATCAATCACTGTTCTTCACCCCTCCTGGCAAGTAGGGTAGATGAAATCCTGTAAGATGAGCTTTGAAGTTGAAAGATGTTATACAAGGTTGGCCCTTCACTAGAGCCTGGTATCACTGTCCTCTGTAAACCTGAAGTGCCCTTCTCTGATCCCGTTTGTAAAGCACTCTTCGCCATGGCAGATGTTGGAAGCTATTGAGATTGTTCTTGGTAAAACGTTTGGATCCTTCAGTAACTATGGAAGATGCCAATCACAACTGCTCATTTGACCCTGAAGAAGTGAATTTTTCTGCCAGGCCCATGCAAAGGAATATTCTCTAAGTCATCTTCTTAAAGGAGAATGCACAGGTCCTAGTTCTACTGTCTGCAGTAGGTAGCCATTGGACCTGAAGCTTCAGCTTCCAAGATTGTAATAATGTAATAATTGTAATAATGATGCCTATCGCACTAACCAAGAAGCCACGTGGAATGGAGGAAAATGATATTAAATCGTTGAGTCAAGTGTTGCGGGAACTAGTTCTGTCCTATTAAACCAGTTATCCTCCCAGGTTCCTATAATGGTGAAAGGATTAACTAGATCTGTGTTCCCCAAACTGGTGTTCCACCAAACAAGCTTGGGAGTTGTTAGGTGGGACTTCCATACACAACAGCATCACCACAAGGGCCTCCAACTCAAACGGGGCTGGTATTCACTGCATGCTTACGCTTCTTTCCTTTGACCTACCCTCCGCCCCCCCCAACACCTCCCGGCTTAGTTTCACACTACACTTAAATGTAAATGCTCGAAGTCTTCCTATAACAAAACATTCACTTTATTCTAACCCACTGTCCCTAAATTTACTTGGATGAATAATACTTTTTGTCATGGAACATCTCTGCACATCTCAAAGTGTTCTCTGAGTACAAGTTTGAGGTTCACTGATGGAGCTAGATTTGTAAGGGCCTTTCCACATCCTTCTGTATGCATTGTCCATGGCAGGAACAGCTCGAGGGCTTGCAAGACTGCCAGGTCTGTGTGAGCATTCGGGCCCTTGTTACCAGCAAGGCAAGTGGTGGAGAGCAGACATTGCAGGGGTTGGACCAGGAGGGGAGGCAACCTGAGTGGAGGTGATTTTCCTGCAGTGTACATGGAATATGGTCTGCCTACTCCAGGGTGAAGATCCCTGAGCTTTGGGTTTGGGCATTCACGAGGATAAAATGATAACCTTGGATATTCATAGGTCCCCAACATATAAGTCTCTGTGTGATCCTTCAGAGCACTTCAGGCTTTCTTCCACCTCTTCTGGTCACGTGCAAGACCAGGACTCATGGCCATCACACATCAATGCAGCACTCGATACCTCAAGAAGAAAGATTACTGAGCCAGTGGATGCCCTGAGGAACCAAAGCTAATGGGCAGGTGGACATGGCAGTTTCTCCTCTTTGGTATACTTTCATTCTTGTGTTTGTTACATATGAGATTGTGTTAGTCTTATGCTTGAACTTAAGATTCAAGGTTGCCGAAGACAGACACAGCCCCTACCCTCCCCATGCTTATATTTTTATGGGAGAAGACAGACAAAAACAAGTAAACAAACCAAATAACTCTCAGTGGTGATACATGCTATGATGGAAATAAACAGCGCTCAGAGTGGTAAGAGTAGATAGGACTGGTACATGAGTAAAAGGAACAGTGAGCCTTGTGTGAGTGTGGATTTGAAAATGTGGGAGTTTGGAGAGGTCATAAAAGAGAATATTGTAGAAGTGCCTCTTTTTAAAAAAAATGTTTAATGTATTTATTTTGAGAGACAGAGAGAAAACAAGGGGGGATGGGGACAGAGAGGGAGAGTGAGAATCCCAAGCAGGCTCTACGCCTTCAGCGCAGAGGCTGACCTGGGGCTCAGTCCCACGAACCATGATATTGAGACCTGAGCCCAGATCAAGAGCCCAATGCTTAACTGACTGAGCCACCCAGATGCCCCTGTAGAAGTTCCTCTGAAGTGAAAAAATAAGTTTGGAAATACAAAATTCATCCTCTCTTTTAAGGATAAATAGCTATCATGAGGGCTAACACTCCCTCACCATAAAGGATGAAAGAAATGTTTTAAACAAACCTTTATCCTAACTCTTCTCTGTAAATTATTGCTCCTTAAGATACTAATATTTTTTTAATTTAACTTTTCTCAAGTGAAACATATTTTACTTGTACCTTTATGAAATATTAGGGATCCTTCACTTTTTGTTTTTCTTCAAATGCTTTGACACTGTTCCGTTGTTCATACACATCATGGACAAATGCTTAGTGTGACAATTATGATGTTGGAAATCCATCCTTTGCTTAAAAAATTCAACCTTAAGCTTTCTTACTAAGTTTTCCCTTAAAGGTGCAGGGTACCCAAATACTATAAAGCTTAATATATTGTGTTAGTGGCAAGATCAGTGCAACTCCACAGTCATCATCCTACCGTGGGAGAAGGGAGAAGCGATTCTGACAGTTCTCCTAAACCTGAAACTTGGAGCTGCTCAATGCCCGTCAGGAGACACAGACGGAGGGCTGCTTTAAAGCAAAGTGCGGGTGTTCTCACATGCGCTGAGTCACACAGGAGAGCCTCACACATGCTGGACTGCAGAAAGCTCTTCTGCAACAACAGCCTGATTATCACTGCCCACGGGGGATTCATACACGGAGGAATTCCTGCACAGAAGGGACACCGGCAGATGCTTCAACAGCACTCCAGCCTCGCTCCCTACTGAACCACACAAGAAATGATAAAGGTGACAAGTGTGAGAGAGATTTAGTGACAATATGCTTTTGTCCAAATAGGTTTTGGAAACAACCCTAGAAACACCATGTGTGAACAAAAAGTTCAACCTTTCCTACTTGAGGACACTCCAGAGACTCCATTCAGGTGAGAACCCACAGAAACAACGGGAGCCCTTCAGCAAATAATCCACTCTGCACACCAGAGGGGAGAGCCCAGAGAGAAAAGCACTAGGCAGTCTTGACCCATGACACGAGTGCAACTGGCCAGGAAATGCAGAAGGTGGTCGGTGAACACTGGTCTGTGCAGTGACTCGATGATTGGAAAGGCCTCTATGGAATTCAAACCACCCGTGTTATGTCAACTGTCCAGGGCGATCTGATCAAAAGGGCTGCCCAGCATTCTTGCTCTCATATTCTGCGGGGGAATGAAACACTCTTCTCACGGCTCCTGTAAAAGCTGATCAACCCTAGCACCTTGGTTCAATTCCAAGCTCTCCTCTTGTCCTTCCCCTCCAGCGAAGACAGCGGAGGTTCGCAAGACCACCTTGAGGTTCCAGATGGAGTCTCCTAAATGGCGGGGAACACTCTGGGTCTGCCATGGACCCCACACTGTGGCCGCTTAGACCAGTGCAGAGAGGAATGAGGATTTCAGGGTTACACTGGTCAACGATCCAGTTCTCAGAACCAAGCAAGGAACCATTATAAAGCTGTGACCTGAACCAACTGAAACACAGCAACTTCTGGACTGTCCTAAAATCATTTGGTTATATTTCTGAGAGCCGTAATACTAACATTTGAGGCTAAATCTAAGGTTGTGTGTTCCACTTCATCTTGAACCCAACCTAAATTTTGATTTTCTGTTGCATTTTTGGTAATCAATGCTCAACCCTGTGACGAAGCAATAGAAATTCCTTCTCCCAACGTCCACACGTCCACCCCACGTTATAAGCATAAGGACTTGTGGAACACTGTACTACTGGTAATTGGCTAAGCAGACATTCCCGACAGAGGCTTCTCGATTGAAATGTCCTGCTTCTGCTTTCCTGCACAACCTTCCTCCCAAACATCACCTTAGTCCAAGAGGGACTTAGTCCAAGAGGGACTTAGTCCAAGAGGGCAGCCACCTTCCTCTGTACACCAATCAGGGCAAATGTGCTTCTGCCCTAGGTCGCGTGGTTTTTTTGAGACAAAACTTACATACGATATGCGAGGGATAGTTACCAAACGATTCCTTAAAGCCTACTGCACTCACATGAGGAATGAAAGGCAACCCATCCCCTCTCTGTAGCCCATCGATCAATAGAAACCTATCTTATGCACATAAACACTGGAGCACAGGGGAACAGAGAGCAAGGATAGGGGAATGAAGCCAGAGAGGCAGGGAGAGATGGTTGCCTTGTCCACTTGAAAAAATGACCAACCTGGATTGTCTCAGGTAAGAAATCAGTCCTTTGCTATCATGTAAGCTCCTCAGTGTGCCCACCAGTGTTACATTGGCTCAGAGGAAGGCAGATTTCTGTTGAGGGTCAAAGTCCACATGGAACGACACAGAAAAGGTTCCGCAGCTCTAGTAGATAGCTGCCTCTATTTGTATGAGCCAGGTTATGCTGCAGAAACACACGACACCAACACCTCGGTGGTTTAACAAAAGTTTATTTCTCATTCCCATAAAGTCCATCACAGGTCTGGGACATTCTCCAGAACAGCTCCTCACCAAGGGGCCAGGGGGCGGGGTGCTCAGCATTCCAGACTACTTTGACCCTGTGGCCCCTTCCTGTGTGGGCTTCCATGATTGACGCAGACGAGCACTACCGAGTCTTGCACCAACAATGAAAGGCTTCAGCCCAGAAGTGAGGCCTCTGCTCATAACCCATTACCCAAAACTACCTCGTGACCCTGACTTCAAGTAGCAGAAAACCACAACCACTCTCTCTACTCTTCACTAGAATACGAGTCCCGTGAGAGTGGATTTCCAGCTCTTTTGTTCACTATCTTCTCAGTCTAGAACGGTGCCTGGGCCCACGAGAGATCCCCATCAAAGTGAATGAATGTAGCACCAGGAAGATGTCCACATGTATCCCGGGATGACGCAGTACCAGTAGTCGAAGGATGAGGGCGTTGGGTAACAGCTATGCAGACGGGAGCTTCAGAGCTGGCTGTGCTTACGAAATCATATTTGAATCATCTTGAAGAAAATAAAGTCTCATTGAGGGCGCTAGACCATCATGAGACTTAAACCATAAAGCGCTGCAGTCACAGACCAAATCAGCTAAGCGCTATCACTACCAGCAGCGCTCAATTCCTGAAAGGAGTCGCCAATAGCCACAAATGCACCTGCTTCCTAAGTGTAGTCAGTCTGCCCAGCGTATCATGGGGAGCAGGGGAAAGGGAAAGAAACGCACGGTGAGCATCTACTACTGGCCAGGCTGTGGGGTGCTTTTCCTTCACCAGCCCCTCTAGTCCCCAGAATAACCTTGAGACGAAACACAGTTTTCTTTCACAGAGAACGTGGAGGCTTAAGTGTTTCAGTAACGAATCAAGCCACAGGAATGTCTTATAAGCTAGAAACAGACACAACACAACGTCATCCAGTCTGGCCCTGCAGGGATAACACACACAACCATCCTGCAAATCCTACCTTCAGGCCTGACTCATTCAGCTAAGTGACAACCAACGGACGTACCAACTATAGGGTCCCGAACACGTCCCTGTAACCAGACCTTAACTTTACAAGCCTTAACTTCATCATTTATAAGCCATTTGGAAGAGATCATTTAAACCCTTTCCTGATACTACCTAAAAGCTCTAACAGGAATACATGTGAGTCATTGTTGTAGATAAGAGTTTCGGGAAGATCCACAGTGTATAGAGATTTTCAGTCATCTATCATTTATCACCTAAGGCTGTCGTTAAATGCTGTGTGCAAAACAGAGACCTGTATACCCTGTCTGACTGATAATAGTTTACAGTGTAAGACAATCAACATGGATGTAGATTCAGCCAACCTTACCCACCACTCAGCAGTTCCCGAACTTTCCTCTTGGGAAACCAATCTTCAGCCACACCCAGTGAACCGCTTCCTGCCTGCAGCACACACTCCTTCCTAAACCTAACCCTCTGCTTTAAAACCAAAAGGCAAATTAAGAAGTAAATAAAAACCTGAGTTGATCCTGAACTCCCATAAATTTCCCTTTAAGCCCCAGGAAAGTTTTAATATTCATGGTTGACATCATCAGAGGGAAAGGTCTATAGTTTCTTTTATTGCAGACCACTCTTCTTTACATGGAATATATAACATGTCTAAAAATTCCAACCCGTTTCCATACAATCTTATTGATATTGGGTCCTTTATCAACCACTACAAATGAGAGGTATAAATTAGTGCACTGGTCCTTCTTCTGACAGATTCCCTACTGGTGAAATAAATAGCATTTCATCACAGTAAAAATGGGGCTAAAAGGATTTAAGAGCTAAGTTGCTAAAATATTTAAGAAGGAAATCAGGGGCACCCAGCTGGCTCAGTGGGTTAAGCATCCGACTCTTGACTTGAGCTCGGGTCATGATCTCACGGCTTGTGAGTTCAAGCCCCGCATCGGGCTCTGCACTGACAGTGCAAAGCCTGCTTGGGATTCTCTCTCTCTCCCTCTCTGCCCCTCTCCACTCACACGGTCTCTCACCCTCTCAAAATAAATAAACTTTAAAAAAAAAAAAAGGAACTCAAATGATGTCCAACTCTAGGAACAGGGTCCAATGACAAGGGAGAGGAAGAAAATCCAGTGTAGTTCTTGGATAATTCAACAATAGAACTCATTTTTGCCCCATGGGACTCTTGACATTGGTAAGCCTACTACCTTGAAGGCAATGGTACACAATTAAACAGGCTGGTTATTGCTTTTTCTTTTGGAAGACCATGCTACAGATGTTTCTCTTATATGTGTTTCAAAGTCGCTGGAAAATCAATGCAAAACCAACAAGATGATCACAGAAGACTGATTAATTCAGAGATGTATTTGCTATTTGAAGGTGAATTTGCTGCCAGGTACAATCACAAAATAGTTATATTCCTTACGCAGAATGTTCTTTGAACATCTTTCTTGCAAGGAATTCCCTGAAGATTTACACGTAAAAACGTTAAATGGTACAAAATTAACGCATCCCCTGCAAAGTCAACCTTGACTCTTTTCTGAGAAACATGTTTATATCACCAAATTTTCCATTGATGTAGAATTATTCATGCTTCATAATTTTGTATTTTTTTCATAAACATCAGGGCTCGGCTGTACTTGGTGAATTTCCTCTTTTTGGAAGAAGTAGAAGCGTCCATTCAGTGGTGGTGTTTCTGGTGTGTAATAAGGCTTGACTGCCTGCTAGCTTCTCATGCTGATGCTACATGTGGGTTCTCCGGTGTTTAGTAAGGTGAGAATTCTGACTGAATTTCTTTCCACATACATAACACATAAAGGGTTTCTCTCCAGTGTGAGTTCTTTGGTGTGTACGGAGATTTGAATTTTGACTGAAGCTTTTCCCACACCAGGAGCATTTGTATGGTTTTATTCCTTGGTGTATTGATACGTGCTTATTAAGATCTGATTTCCCTCTAAAGCTCTTACCACAATGCTGACATTTATACGGCTTCACTTCAGTGTGAATTTTTTTGTGTTTAGTAAGATCAGAGGTAAGTCTGAAGTTTTTCCTACACTCCTGGCATGTAAAAGGCTTCTCTACTGCACGGGCTTTCTTGTGAAGATCCATAAGTCTCTGCAGCTCATCTTCCCAGATTGAAAGTTCCTTTGTTTGGTTCACTGGAAACTCTTGGTGCCACTTCCCCATCCTGTGTGTATCGCCATGGTTTTCTTTGCCTGTTGTTTTCTGGGGAACTTTTGCTCGGGCCTTTTTTGATACTATGTCTCCTGGTGCTTGTATTTCTAAATCAGAAACACATATAGGCTGATGGTTTTCAGTGTCACTTTTGTGCTTTATTCCTGTCAGAATAAACGGAACAGTCAGCCCACCGCACAGCAGAGCAAAACAACTACAGGAAAGGAGAGGAAAATCCAATGATTATTGACCACAAAATACAGACAGACAGAATTTAAAATGTTAAGCCCTGCGAAGGTTGCTATCAAGGCATTTATCGTGTCCCATGGTGTATTTACCTGTAGGCAGCTCTCCAGGACTGTCCTTGAGCTCCGTGGACCCTTGAACCCATGGCTCTTCCCCTTGCTCTAGATACGAGATCACCTTAGGTTTGGGGAGCACAAACAATGCTGTGAAATGCAAACAGTGAGATCAAGGACTGGCAACTCGACAAAGGTCCACCAACTCCATACGACTCCAGGAAGAGTAAAGGGCAGTGTACAGCGCTTTAACCCAAGGGTCACATGGGTAGACTCTGTCACACCCGCTATCAGGTTAACACGGTCTTCCATCTGCGGGTGGTACACAAGTGGACACGGAGAGATAAACCTAAGCTGGCTCCACGGAAAGGCGAAAGGGCATGGGAATCCACCCACAACGCCCCTCTCCTGCCACCGAGACCGCCCCATATTAAACAAGATGGCACCCAGCCCGAGAGGCTGTAGGGAATACAGATTCGTTCTATTAATTCTTTAGGATCGGCCCGAGTCTGGCGGAGCCAGGTGAAGGGCAGTGGGCTGCGTTATCACACGCACCAGTGATTCCTGTCATGGGAACAGTAAGTGTTTACTTAGCTCTTGAGCACCACGCACCGGAGAGGGAAGCTTTTTCCCACTCTTAGCGTTCACCGGTTCTTGTCCAGGTGGAAGAAACAGACCAGAATCCCTCAGTGAAACTTTTCTAATTATACACTGCCAAACCGGGAAGTATGCATCACTCGGTCATTCAGGCAATGTGTACTGACTGCCTGTCGTGTGCCAGGCACTCTCCTTGGGCTGATGATACAGTGGTGAGTAAGTCAAAGCACCCCGGTCTCATGGAGCTTACCTTCTACTGGGAGAACGAGACAAGCAAACAGCAATCAACAAAGCGGTCAGCACGTGATAAATGTTTTGAACAAAACTAAAGCAGAATAACTCAGCATTTAAGAGTCTGCTCCTCTGGGGCACCTGGGTGGCTCAGTTGGTTAGGCATCCGTCTCTTGATTTTGGCTCAGATCATGATCTCATTGTTTGTGAGATCAAGCCCTACATCAGTCTCTATGCTACCATAGTGGAGCCTGCTTGGAATTCCCTCTCTCTCTGCCCCTCTCCCACTCACGCGTGTGCTCTCTCTCAAAATAAATAAACTTTATTTAAAAAAAAAAAAAAAAAAAAATATTGCTTCTCTGAAGCTACTTGAGATGAGGTCCTATGGAAGGCCTCTTTGAGAAAGTGATATTGGACCAGAAAGGTAAAAGGGAGAGATTTAGTATGTGGCACAAGATGTGCCAGGCAGAGAAAAGGGGAAGGTAGAAATGTGCGTAGCAAGTTCGAGAAACAGAAAGATCAGTGAGGATCAAGAGGCCTGAGCAAGGGCACAAGTGGCAGGAGACGAGGGCAGGGAGGTGAGTAGGGTCAGATCCTGGAGGATCCGAATAAGCACTTCAGTAAGGTTTGGATTTTATTCTGAACGTGATG
Source organism: Panthera tigris (assembly GCF_018350195.1). Lineage (NCBI taxonomy): Eukaryota > Metazoa > Chordata > Mammalia > Carnivora > Felidae > Panthera > Panthera tigris. The sequence goes on from NC_056675.1 coordinate 38,600,060, forward strand.
ATAAGTCATTATAAGGTGCTGACACGGGAAACATCACGATTGGATCAGTGTTTAAAAGATTCTGGCTGCTGTGTGGAAAACACAGAGTGGGAGGGCAAGAATGGTGGCCGGCGTACCAGTCAGAAAGTACCAAGGTCAGTCTGGTTAGACATGCTCCTAGCTTAAACCAGGAGGCTAAGAGCAGGAGGGAATGAGACATGGCTGTACTCGGGCTACACTGTGAGGTCGAAAGGACACGGATACGTTAAAATGGGGTACAACATAAGATCACCATAAAGAATGACTGTATGCTCTTTCCTTCTAGGAACTGGGTGAATGCTCTTTACTGAGATGAGAAAAATATGAGAATACATACGGGGTAGGAGGAAGAAAAATAAATCAGGAAATCTACATAAGATAAGGAATTTGTACTTGCAAAAAGCCCTCCGAGTGATTTGGATTTACCTCTCCCTTGTCCACACATTATCTAGTTGAGAAACAACCAGTTACTAGAACACAGCCTCTCACAGGAGGACATTCCCAGTAAGCAGAGAATAGGATAGGTTACTCAACTTCTACCCAACGGGAGAGGGAGATTCTTTACCTAGCGAGATGACAGTCTCATAGTTTTCCCGCATGACATCATTGTAGAGGGCCTCCTGAGTGGGATCCAGGAACTCCCATTCTTCCTGGGAAAAATACATGGCCACTTCTTCAAATGTCAACAAGCTCTAAGGAAGACAACGGGCTTCAGCTCAGTACTTGCCACTAGAGAAGCAGCCCTACCATCTGGCCCACGGTAGACCGTGGGCACTCAAGGAATCAATAGCACTTTTTTTTTTTTTTTTTTGTATACTGAGAAGGCAGAAAGGAAAAAGACAAGGGACCATCAATAGACTAGGAGGTGCCCAGGTCCCCAAGGAGAGTATCAGGGCTAACACGCCTGTGAGCACCTGCAGGGCAGTGTGGGTCATGGGCAGCAGGGAAAGGCAGCCCTCAATGGCTGGACTGCACAGCTCACCTGGGATTTAGGCAAGACGAGCTCAGGTGCAACTGTCCAGTCTTTGGCGTTTGTCTTCTCAGAAAAGGCTAAGATCTGATGAACAGGCACAGCTGTGGGTAGAAAAAAGGCAGAGAAAATTTCTCACTACTGTGAACATCCTAACTCATTTCCAAAAGACAAAAGATTCTCGGGCGCCTGGATGGCTCAGTCAGTTAAGCCCCCGACTATCAGTTTCAGCTCAGGTCACGATCTCAAGGTTTGGTGAGTTCGAACCCTGCACTGGGCTCTGCGCTGATGGTTCAGAGCCTGCTTGTGATTCTCGCTCTCTCTCTCTGCCCCTTCCCTACTCACAGTCTCTGTCTCTCTAAATAAATAAAAAAAAAATTTTTTTAATACAAAAGATTGTTTCTTTTAGAACAGATGGGATACGTTTACAAAGTTAAGTGATACCTAGTAGTGACCTTCTCATAGTAAACAAGAATCAAGCATCTACTAATCCCTGAATCTGGTTCCCCAATAGGCTATCTTCAGTATTCACGAAGTCATTAACAGGAAATCTCACTTTTTTTTATGTGATATATATTCTGAGTAGGGCAAAAATTAGAGGTATTTAAATCTGTAGAACTCAGGGGTGCCTAGGTGGCTCGTCGGCCGGGCGTCAGACTTCGGCACAGGTCATGATCGCACAGTCCGTGGGTTCGAGCCCCACGACGGCCTCGGTGCTGACAGCTCAGAGCCTGGAGCCTGCTTCAGATTCTGTGTCTCCCTCTCTCTCTGCCCCTCCCCACTCACACTCTCTCTCTCACTCTCAAAAATAAATCTAAAAAAACATAAAAAAAAAAAAAGAAAAAAAAAAACCAACTGTAGAACTCAGAGTCCATTGTGCCAGAAGAAGAAATGCAAAGGTAGAGATTAGCTTGATGAGTTCAAGCCACAGCAAAATCAGTACGGACAAGATAACTAAGCAGGACAGCAATGGAAGGACATTAGGGTAGGGAGGTGAAGCAGCCACATCTTGTAGGCTCATGGATACCTCAGTAAGGAATTTGGGTTTTATTCTGAGTGTTTATGAAGACATCCTCGAGTTCACAGCAGAGAAATTTCAGGATTGATCGGGACTTTAAAGTCATACAAGGATGAAACATGATTGCGCCCAGACTACACTGCGAAGGTGGAGCCCAAAGGACAGTGCTGCGTTAGTAGTAGGATATGACATATGACAACAAAACCACAGTAAAGGATGACCACATTTTTCGGGCCTGTCATATTGCATGATGGTACCTTGTACAGGGATGGGAAATGTAAAAGAAGAGCACATTTGGAAAGGAGAAAGGGATCAATTATTTTAGGATAAAGAATGAGCACGTGCACTTGAAAAAAGCTCCCTGGGTGATTTGGATTTACCTCTCCCTTGTCCACACATTATCTAGTTGAGAAACAACCAGTTACTAGAACACAGCCTCTCACAGGAGTACATTCCCAGTAAGCAAAGAATGTGATAGATGACTCAACTTCTACCCAACGGGAGAGGGAGATTCTTTACCTAGAGAGATGACAGTCTCATAGTTTTCCCGCATGACATCATTGTAGAGGGCCTTCTGAGTGGGATCCAGGAACTCCCATTCTTCCTGGGAAAAATACATGGCCACTTCTTCAAATGTCAACGAGATCTAAAGAAGACAATGGGCTTCAGCTCAGTACTTGCCACTAGAGAAGGAGCCCTTCCATCTGGCCCATGGTAGACCCTGGGCACTCAGGGAATTGACAGCACATGTTTCTTTGTTTTAAAGTAAGAAGGCAAAAAGGAAAAAAGCAAGGGATCATCAACAGTCTAACAGGTGCCCAGTTTCCGAGGGAGAACATCAGGGCTATCATGCCTGTGAGCACCTGCAGGGCAGCGTGGGTCATGGGCCCGGGGAAAGGCAGCCCTCGATGGCTGGACTGCACAGCTCACCTGGGACTCAGGCAAGACGAGCTCAGGCGCCACTGTCCAGTCTTTGGTGATTGTCTGCTCAGGAAAGGCTAGGATCTGGTGAGCAGGCACAGCTGTGGGTGGAAAGAAGGCAGAGAAAATTTCTCTCACTTCTATGAACATCCTGCCCACATTTCTAAAATACAGAAGATACCAATCCTTTCATCAGAGACAGGACACCTTTGCAAGTACGTGTGGTGTCTTAAATTGACCTTCTCATTGCAAACAAGAACCAATATCTACTGACACCTAGAACAGGCTCCCTGGTTTTAACAAGTGAGTTAATGAAAGAAAAACCCTTTTTAGTCTCCTCTTACGAAATAAATGGTTCTCAATCAGGCGAAAGTTAAACATATTTGAACATGAAGTACTCAGAGAATCCAGTGTAAAGTATATCATTTTTTATCACTATTTTTTTCCTGATACACAATTGTGTTTATATTTGGGCAATTGATAACCTGTTTCTGATCTCAATTCATTCTGTATTTTATGAGGATGGGACGGCTCCTATTTTCTCCAGCTTTCTAAAGAACAGAATTCACGGTGTTATCACCAGAGTTCAGTGGTGTGGACATTTCTGCACCTTGGGCCTATGCCCAACTTCACCCACCACTGGTCCACTGACACCTGGAGGGAAGTGGGACTTGTCATTGCTGAAGGGTCTGTTTATGGATCTACAGTGCTGAGCACCCAGGAAACACTCACAACGTCCTGACTGCACAAGTTCCTATCACATTTCCCAGGAATTAGTAATTATCACGTCCTGCCTTACCCGTCTCACATGCAGGATCAGTTTCTTTATGAGAATTCCAGTTCAGACATTCTTGAAGTTCATGGTGTGGATTCCAAAATTCATTGTGGAACATGCCTATGGGTTGTGAGTCTGCTGCCTTCATCTTGAAGCCCAGGACATCTACAGTTTGTCTGAAGAGCACTCACTCCCTGCCCCTTTTTCGAGCTCTTGGACTGCAAGCTAGAAAGAAACAATGTCCATCTGTTACCAGAGAACTTACTTCTGCTGGGGGTGGGCGGGGGGGCTGATGGCAGAAAGAAAAAACTCAGTAGAGATGTTGAGAAGTATGAGATACTATGGAAGCTGACACACATAAGGAGACACTGGGCCACCAAATTTCCACAGGGTACTGACTATGAAATCTTGGGAAATTACAGACACAGAAAAAAGTTGTGGCAACTGTTAACTCTCAAACAGAGTTGCTCCCACCCTTCTGCAGGCAGCACAGCTCAGGGGAACAGCTCCATGTTCTCAGGGTATCTCGACAAGCTTTCTCCTAGACTTAGATCCCTGCCCTCAGGGGTTTCCTGTTCTGTATCCTTCTAGTTTTCATCCCAATTCCACCATCTTCGGTAACTGAAGCCATGGGGGATCTGGACTAAAAATCACTAAGATGATCTTTGTCCAAAAGCACCGAGAGCAGAAAAAATGTGCATGTCATTAAGAAAGTCACATGAAATTTACTATCTCCTACTCATAATGAGAGAAAAATGAGCAGAAAAATCCTGCCTTACCTTCCCCTTAAAAAATCCACCGCCAGACCCTTTGTCTCCTATTATTCAGGTGAAATAAGGCACAGCTCATTGAGAGACAAACGTCCACTGAGGGCTTGGCCTTCCTAAAAATGGTCACAATTCAGGAAAGGTTGGACAGTGAGAACACTTACAGCTTCTGGCTGCAAGGAGCTTGTCCAAAGATTTCACTCTCGTGCTTCCTACCCCACCTTCCCCATGCCAAGGGGCCATCCGGACAACATTCTGAGTTTCTCTTCAATCTTAACGTGTCATCCCGGTCTCCTGTCTATAGTAAGGGGGTACAACCTCTCTGACCCTTCATGCCGTCGTGAAGATGGAAGCCCACAGTGCATGGAACATTCCACCTTCTCAATTCCACGGTATGCCTACTGGCAGGAGACCTGGGACAGAGAAGCGACACCAGAGAAGGAAAGTAATTAGGGAAAAAGGAGCCTTAGCATCCCCCCAATTAAGCAACTAGATGCTCAACACTCTCCTTCGGCACCTCTTTGCAAGAACTGTAAGAGGGCACCGTGCACACGACTCGTTCCTGCATTTTTAAATCTCTCCCTACTTCACCCAGAACAGTAAAGGCGGACCTTTGCTTACAAAATGTTTATCCAAAGGCAAAGCCGTAAAAGAGGAGAGGAGGGGAGTCGGGGGTGATGAGGGTGACCCTTCAGCCCACCTGCCCTTTCTTCCACGGTCACTGAGACCTCGGGGCGAGGCTGAGGACAGTCTCGGGAGCCTCGCTTTCCCTGAGCGATCCCGCGGGAACGGCGCCCAAATTCGTCCCGGAAGCCACGGTACTCCCCCGTGGCCGGCTCCCGGCTGCCCAGCATGCTCAGCAGGCACGGGCACGCTGCCCAGGCTCGGCACCCGCAGAAGCAGCCGTCTCCGAGGCTGCACCGCCCGGGTGCCCGGCGTCCGGTGACACCGGCCCCCGAGGCGGGAAAGCCCGCTGCGCGCCCGCCCCGCTTCTGGACGCCCGGCCGGAAAGCCCGCGACCACAAGGCCCGCCCCGGTGACCGACGGGGTCCCAGCGCGGCCCCGGCACCGTCTGCGCAAGGGGGGACAGCGACGTGGCCTTTAGAGCCCGAACTCCCCGACGGCGGAGTTCCCCAAGACGGTCCGGCTGTCAGGCTCCCGCCGCCGGGCCCGCCAAGTGCCGCCGCCCTCGGACAATGGCTGTCTCGCCCCCGCCCGGCGCGCAGCGACCGGTGTCCCTCGGGAGCTCCGGGACCGACGCTCCCCCCGCCCCGGGCTCACCTGCAGGTCGCCGCCCTCCGCCCCGCGCCGCTCAGAGGCGGGCCCCGCGAGGCACAGGCCAGACCTCAGCACACGCCCTCACGTCCCCGTCGCCGCCCGCCGCCCATTCGACCCCGCGCTCCGGCCGGAAGCGGAGTGACGCGCTTCCGGGGGAGGGGCTCCGAGCAGCCGCGCCGCGGCCCCGGGCTTCGCGCGGAGGAGGCGGCCTTCCGCCCGGTGCAGCCCTGGCGGCGGGAAAGAGTTAATGCTACCGAGTGTCCCGGCCCGCCGCGGCCTAGAGGGGCCTGTGCGCGGCTCGGCGAGCGGCTGTCGCCGCCTCGCGTCGCCGCTCCGGGAGGCGCTGCGCACCCGGCGGCGCCCGGTGTCCGGGAGGCCCTCCCGGCGAGGGTGCCCGCCCCTGCGCGCGCGGGGCCCTCGGCCTTCCCGGGGCTTGCGTCCCGGTCACGATCGGCGGCCCCCAGAGGGCTCGTCCCTTTTCTGGGCCGCGCGTCCCCCACGACGATTACGTTTTCCTCGTGAGGTAGGTTTCAGCCTGTGAAACGGGATCCATGTGTGTGGTTGTCCTTGACCGGGAAATGGAGGCGCGGCTCGGCCTGGGCCCCACAGGTGACCGACCAGAGCCCCTAGGCTGGGATTTGGGGCCCCTGCGGTCCTGGCGCCCGCCTGTCCGCTACGGCATGCTCCCTGGAGGCTGGGAACCCCCTTTTCATCTGGCCTCCCCTGCAGTCTCTGCCAGAGTTGCCTGGGTAAAATGGGCATTCGTTCCACGGAGAGTTCGGAGTTCGTGAATCCCACCTTTCAGGACCGCAGTATCTCGAGGTGTCGCTGTCTCCTAGTCATCGGGGTTCTCGTAGTGTCGGCCTTCACCAGGCAGCGGGTTACTTACTAGGCGCACGACGTGCAGCCGGTGGTAGAGTCCGCAGGACCAGGTCTCTGATGCACGGAGTCTGGCCGAAAGACTGAGGCACTTTCGCGACCATCACTAGCTAGGAAGAGGGAGCCCTGAGCTGAGCGCTGCGGGATTCCAAGAAGTGAAAGTTGACGCGTGGTCGGGGAAATGGGAAAAGAAATGGGAAAAGGCTTGAGGGATCTGCCCGCCCCCGGGAGTGGGGCCACATCCACACAGAGAGGGAGAGGGAAGAGCAAAGCCTCGAAAGCTGGGAAAGATTGGGGTGTGAGAAGATCGGCGGTACCTTTTCACTAAGTGTGACTGGGCTACATTTGGAGGAGACTTGCCTTAGAAAAGAAGTTCTGGGGGACCTGCGCGGAGTGCCTAGCACGGGAGTGAGGAGATGGCACTGAATAAAGTAACTCCCGGAGCATCCCCGCAGGCTTTCCGAGGGAGCTTCTTTCCAGGGCAGTTCGTCTGGAAGGAAGGTTAAGGTGGGAATGAAAATGGGAGATCAGGTCCAGGCCATGATGTTAGTGGTGCTTTCAGATGGAATCGGGAGCCGCTCTCTGATCCTTTTTGCGTGAGAGAAGAGGATTAAACGCAGGCGGTAAGAAAAAGCATCTAAGTCACTGGAATGTTTCAAAGCAGGTTCATTTCCTTGGAATCTGAGTCAGGTTGGGACTTAATTTTTTCAAGAGCAATTATTCTTCCCAGGCTTTCAGAACCCGTGGACAGCGCTGCTTGAGATCCTCGCCATCAGGCCCAAGGCTGAGCATATAAATGGCAGCATCTGCTGGCGGTGCTCCTGTGTTCTCTACAGAACTTGTGTGACTTGTGCATTTCTACCCAGGGCCGCACATACACAGTCACGGGGGCCTTAGTTGACTTGTGCTTCATATCTGGCCTCAGGATCAGTATTGGCCTTTGTGTTCCTGATGCCAAGAGGGATTAACTTGCCTCAACTCCTCAAGGCAGACCAGGCCGGCCCCCTGGAATGGATCAGGGACGGGAAAGAAATATACAGATGTCCAGGCTCCCAAGATTGTGAGACGGGAATGAGAAACAAAACAAAAAAAAAAACCAGTTGGCTCAGGACTGCACTTAGGCCAACTTTATGACCCACCAGAGATCACACACAGGTAGGGCATGTATCTCCCTGGTGGGAATAGTTAGCTGAAGTCTCACCCGAGGGGAGGACTCTCTGCCCAGAACCCTCACTCATTTGGACCCCAACCAGGCTGTTCAGCACAGGGCTCCCCCAGCCAGGAGGTTGGATGTTGTGAGCAGCGGATTCGATGTATGAACACTTCTCTGTTCTGCTCTACACTCTCTCCCTTTGTAGGTTTGTTTAATTATGTATATTCAGTCTCCCTTTTAATTAAAGCTTTCCTTCACAAACGAAACTATCGTGAATTACTATTATTCAGAACACCCTGCATGAAACTGACAGGCCTGATTCATACCATGGGTACGGAGTTGGAAGCAGAAGATGGGGAGACAAGTGGGAAAAGAGACCCTGTGAAGCTAGAAGAAACAAGGCACAAACTGGTGAATAGTGAATGAGTGCCAGTAACGATTTTCGTAGTTTGAAATCTGGTACCAGAGTTGCTCAACCTTGCTGTGCGGCTCACCAAAGTCCCCAAAGACTTTCCTTTTGCAGTCACACTCCCCTGCATAGATAGGCACTGCTTGAAAAACGATGAAAGTAGAGTTGGGTAGCAATGACAGCAAATACGTACAGTTTGTTCTGAGATACCACACAAGGGCTGTAGTGGGGACGAATGGTTTCGCTGGGTGACTGGCTGGAGATAATGATGCTGCTATTGGATAATAAATTCACTTTTTCTTTCTCCATTTATACTAGTTATCAATGATTAACTCCCTTAGTTATGGCTGCCTTTTAAAATGTTGTTGATCCGTTGCCTGTTCTGGCTACCCACACTACCGTGAACCGTTTTCCTTCATGATTACCTTAGTGCTTCATCATCTCTTGAGACCCAGCCACGCATGAGTGAGCAGCGTGCCAAACATGGCGAGGAGGCTGTGGGTCTAGTTGACGATGTACAGAATGTGTCTGGGCAACAGGTGAGAACAGGCAACTCAGAACCTGGTGAGTTTAGTTACGAAGCGGGGTGAGAAGCACAGCAATCCCATTGCTGGAGACGTGTTGAGAAATGCACAGTAGCCCCCCGCCACCCACTGCAAACTCTTAGCTATCTTGGGTTGGTCCCATGCCCTTCATCTATGGAGAGGATTTTGTCATTTGGTGAAATAATGTACACACTGATACAGTCAGTGGATGTTTAGGGTCCCTAATACAAAAGTTAAAGCTCAGAACAGTTCTCCAAAAGGCCAGGGAAAGGACACTGTCCCTCACTCAGGGGATCAGGAAAATTAGAGTTGGTGAATTAACATCCAGTCTCTCTTGCCGAAAGGTTCCTCGAGTGCAGATGCTATGGTTATGCAGTAAACAAAGTTGTATCAGAGCTGCTGCCGCCGGGATTAAGGGGTCAGTGTGGGATAGCGATGAGTTTCACACAGTGTGCGCTTGTCCAGGTAGGACTAGGTGTGAGATCCGGTCAGTGTCACGATCTCGTACATTTTGGGAGAAGGGAGCCGTGAAAGGCCCAGCACAACGGGAACGTGGCTTTGGTTGTGGGAGACTTGTGGGAAGAAGGCAACTGAGATCACAACCAGAGGTCCAGGAGAGGCACAGCCTGAAGGAGGCGTGTGGGTCAGAGGAACGCCGTAGCCTGAGCACCTCTGTGCTCAACAGGAAGCAGCTGGCTGGGTGTGGAGACGGCATGGCTAGAACAGAAGGTACCGGTGTCCCCGGTGAGGAGGCAGACGTGTCCTTGGGCTGTGGGAGGGGAATTGGCGAGGGGGCGTAGCATTTCACAGGACCGAGGATTGAGTGGTGTTGACATAATGTGCAGAGGGCAGAGAGTGTGGTGGGGACGCATCAGGGACGAAGCTGAGGAAGTTCACGAAGGATCCGTGGCGTCGGGACAATGAATAACACCTGGGATGGCACGGAGAAGGGCGAGCAGTAGCCCGGGTGTGGAGCCAGAGCTGGGACAGGTGAATGGCAGGAACCCCTATGGGTGACGAGTCATCCTGCTCCAGTTCCCCTTGCCCTCTCCCTGTGGTGACAGTCTCTCTCTCTCTCTCTCTCTCTCTCTCTCTCTCTCTCCCGCAGCCCCTGCTGTTTCAGAGCCAAGCTCTTCCCAGGAATGCGGACGGGACAGGAACGTGAGGGATAACGCAGCCATGTGAAGCCTGTCTGGGGCGCGAAGGGCACCGCGAGCAGAGGGGAGGGACAGCGGAAGCTGATGGCACTTGCCAGGACGCAGCGGCCTCTCCGCGCCACGCTCCTCACTCACTCGACAGACAGGACACGTCCTACACGCGGACTTAACGAATGAAGGTGGCTCTGAAAGACACAAGTGGCTTTGAGGTGCCTGCCAGACGGCAGACACTGGGGATTGTGCAGTGAACGGGACAGGCGTGGTCCGTGGCCTGCTGCAGCCTACACGCCATGGGCAAAGAGACGACAAACAAACATAGATACTCCCAGATGAGTGCTCTGCAGGAACGAGCCCTCTGATGTGGTGGAGAATGACTGTGGGCAGCCGGGCAGTGGCACCGCCTCTCCGAGGGGATGTTCACCGTATTGTACGATCACCAGCTCTCTCCAGTTCCAGAACAATTTCAGCCCCCAACAGGAAACTGTCCATTAGGAAGTTACTTCTCATTCTCTCTATGGATTTACCTGTGGTGGAGATTTCACAGAGAGGGTATCACCTTCCGCAACTGCCCCTCTCATTTAGCAGGTTTAAGTCTGTATCACCACTTCCATCCTTTTCTTGCCTCATACTCCCGCACATGAGCAGACATGGCTGGCCGTGTATGTGTCTTACAGTGAACCACCGTGTACGTTTTGAGGCCGTCCATGGCCACTGCTGCCTTTTATGTTTAATTGAAAACTTCCATTATAGGGTACTTGGTGATTATATTTTATTAAAAAAAATTTTTTTAATGTTTATTTATTTTTGAGACAAAGACAGAGCATGAGCAGGGAAGGGGCAAAGAGAGAGGGAGACAGAATCTGAAGCAGGCTCCAGGCTCCGAGCTGTCAGCACAGAGCCCGATGCGGGGCTCGAACTCACGAACTGTGAGATCATGACCTGAGCTGAAGTCGGACGCTTAACTGACTGAGCCACCCAGGTGCCCCGATTATATTTTATCTAAAAATTTTTATTTATTTAAGTAATCTCTGCACCCAGAATAGGTTTCAAATTCACAACCTCAAGATCAAGAGTCACATGCTCCTCAACTGAGCAAGCCAGGCTCCCCTGCTTGATAATTTTTAAAAGCCACCACATTATTGAACCCAAATCCTAGAGGGAAACATTCCGTCTTCACACTGTTTACACTGGCTAGCTTTTATTGATTAAACAGAAAATGGTCTAAGAGGTACATGTGCACAATCAATATCAGTATAAATCTTACCGTTTATTTCTTTTTAATCCTTTGGAAAGTCACTGCTCTCCAGTGTGTGGTTCCCGAGGCTGTGGCGTCTGAGTGTGAAGGGGGTAAAAACTCGCCCTGTGCCAGGTTCTGCTCCCCCTTCTCACCCCATCTTCGGGCTGCTTTGATCCCTAGTTTGGTAACTGCCTCAGGGTCATGCACCTCTGCGTGTTCTCCCAAGTTCCATTAATAAGTCAACAAAACAAACTGTTTCCTTAGAATTCTTGAAGGTGGATTTCTGGAAAAGAATATATTATGTTGGTCTGAGAAAAATAAAAGGCATGAGATACTGTGACAGTTTTAGGACTACTAGGGTAACTGCAGGTGGCAGGGTCAGAGCTTCCCCCTCCAGTAACCTTTTTTTTCTGTAACGTGCCCATAGTGCTTTAGCATGAAGAAACCCTTTCTTGATTAAAGCTGTTATGCCAAGAATCTGCTGAAAGGAGCTTCACACACACAGGCCTCACACACAGAGGCCACTGGCGATGGCAGTGGTCCTCAAACTCTAGTGTGCTCGGACTCACCCGGGGGCCGTGTCCAGGCTCAGCCCCAGGAATTCTGATGCAGTGGATGGGGGCAGGCCCCAGGAATATGCATTTGTGACAGGTTCCCAGTGCTGCTGCTGCTGCAGCACTCAAAGCCCCCGCTCTGGCTGCTCTGTGGCAGCCGCCCTCCAACAGTCTGTTTTCTCGAATAGCCTCCCAGGAACCTTCCCCAGAGAGGGGTCATTGAGACCAGGAGACAGGCTCTGTGTGGGGGACAGCCAGGGCCCAGGTGAGCTGTGCTTGACCCCTGTTGTCTTTAGAGGTTCTCATTTTGCTCACTCTTACCCCCAACCCCCTTCATCTGAAGATGTCAGAGAGGTCATGAGGTCCTTCAACTGGCCTTCCATGCATTGTTTTCTGGCTCTGACACCCAAAGGGAGGTCCACCCAGAGTCCTTGGCCTGGGAATCAAGAGCGAGCTGCCTCTCCTGCTGGCACGATTACAACCTTAATGGATGGGCTTCCACGGGCCAGGGAGTCTGGCTGTCTCAGCACAGATGCTTTTTCCCTTGCCCTTCAGAGCCCAAATACGCATCCGCCAGTCTTTTTCATGGAGTATGTATCATTTTTCTTATGCAGCTTCTTTCATCGGCTTCCTCAGGTGGCCAGTCAGGCTCCAGCCCAGACTCTCCTCTTCTGTCTTTCTCCAGCATGATCCTCCTTTCCTGATAAATCACATTCTGGCCAGGTGCTCGCAACACGCTTTTTTCTCATTTGGGCCAAACTCGGGAAGGCCTTTAGTTAGGCTGTCAAAAATTGAGATCAAACCTGCAGACAGACTGGCAGATGACACAGAGCTGGCCTCCCTACCTCAGTTTTGTCACTGTGTCCAAACATCCAAAAAGGGACAGAACAAGAGAAAAGTAGGTGGAATTTAGGGGATATTTACCTGTGACCACAGGGTTTGGAGCTTGAAAATATTACAACTGGAAAATGAAACTAGGCTATTAATTAGTAGAAGACTGAATCCTATGACGCCTTCCATTTAGGTATTTTTCTTGATGGTGCTTTAATTGTAACTTTCCTCATTCCTGTGTGTCATTTTCCAGAGTCCAGCATGTTTCTGTTCTCTCAGGTCTTAAGATCACGAATGGAACTAAAAACGAGAATCGAAAATGGGAAGATCCAGAGGAGGCAGAAGTGAAGAAGGCCCTTTGGAGAAAGTCTAGTGCCTTTTCTGCCACCCTGAGACCAAGAGAGACAGGAAGGGTGAGCCTATGCCGAGAGAGCCACATAGACGTTCTCCAGATGAGCGTGAGGGGACGGCCCCGTCCCAGGACGGGGGGGTCAGCAGACACTCTGTGCTAGAGAGAAGGCCCGAGCAAATCTGAGCAGAGAAACCTGCTCTCAGGGATCTCTCTGTCGCCACCAGCCAGGCGCCAAACTGGAAAAAGCTCCTAAGTGTCAGGAATGTGGGAAAAGCTTTAGCCGAGGTCCTTACCTTGTTCGGGATCGGAGAATCCACACGGGAGAAAAGCCGGACAAGTGCGGCGAATGCGGGAAAGGCTTCAGCGAGCGCTCCGACCTCACTGCCCACCTAAGGATGCACACGGGGGAGAGACCCTACCGCTGTGGGCAGCGTGGGAAAAGCTTCAACCAGAGGTCCGGCCTCAGTGTCCACCGGAGGACCCACACCGGGGAGAAGCCTTACCGGTGCACCGTCTGTGGGAAGAGCTTCAACAACAGCTAACCACATGTCCTGCACACACTGTCCTCGAGCATGGCCCTTGCGACAGGCCACGCAGGCCAGTTTCCAGAGTCACAGGCTTCGCTCTGGAAGGAAAAAACCAAAAACGTCTTCCGAGAGCCTGGGTGAAGGCAAAGAGATGGGCTTCGGTGTGACCCGTTGGACTTGACCAGAGATGCATGGTGGAGAGGGGGAGACAGGCCGAGGCAGATCGTTCACAGAGGAGCTTTAGAGGCCCACTCCACTTGGGTCTGGTTAAGGAGGAAAGTAGTTAAGGTCCGTGGAAACAATGGTGGAGGGCCCAGCGAGGCCTCACAGGCTCCTCCCACTGCAGGGTGTGCTGGGGCCAAGGCATCGGGGGCAACTGCTGACTCCTTGAATTGTCAGAGGTAGAGGTCACCTCCTCCCTCCAACGGTCTCATGCTCCAGTCCGCCGGGCACAGGAAGGAAGACTGTGCGAGAGTTCCAGACCCTGGCCTGTCAGCTACCCCACATAGTCTGGAGGAGACCGTACATTCATTTATTCATTCATTCGGGAAACATCCGATTCCCTATAACATACCAGGGTATGTAGCAGCCAGACACAAAGCAGTCAGTGGAGCAGACACCGTTTCTTCCAGAATCTCCTCATGAGATCCCTCCAAAGTACCAGCACCCGTGGGCAGCACCACCTAACTCCAACACCCCCACGATGTGACCCAGCTCGGCAGGGCCTGTCTTCCGAGTTGTCATTAATCCAACCTCCTCCCTATGTTCCCCCAACCCCACGTGGAGCGGCTGTTTCCCTCCCTTCCTTCCTTTCACTTCCTACGTCTCACACCTTACTACCCACCTCCACGGACTAACACGGCCTGATCGCCGCACTCCCACAGGAGAATGGATTTGAAGTAGGTGTACACGAGGTAACACCTCCAAGGCTACAGATCTGCTCTCAGGTGTAGATGACCCTCCTGGTTTGGCTCAGCCCCTCCTAAGACCATGAAGAAGCCGCTGTTCCCCCCTGTGTAGGAGATACTGGGACTCTCCGCATGGTTCCTATATCCCTCACTGAAACATCTTAACCACTGACCTCATTTCCTAACGGACAGGATTCTTTTTGCGAGGACTGCTGACCATTCCCATACAGAGGACCCAGTCTTCTCACACCCAGAGAAGCAGGCCAAAGCCCACAGATGCCCTGCTTCCCACTCACCTGCTGTGGTTCCTCAGCTTAAGGAGCCGGATGGGTGGCCAGAGCCAAAGCTGAGCTGGGCCTCTCCGACTCCTTGCCCCACTTGCCTTTCCTCTTGCCACCTCTTCTGGGCCTCTCCCGTGAGGGCGGTGCCTTTCCAGCCTGTGTGGGAACAGCGGGGGACTCCGGGGACCCCGGGCTGGAGCGTGCCCATTTCACCGCTGACCTCATCACACGCAAATCCTCGGCTTTGCCCATCGTCAGCTCCTGCCTCACAGTCCTGCCGCTCACCCCGGGCCCTGCTCCCTGGTGGACAGAGGGGACCGAGCGTTCTTTACTCGTGGAGAACACAGGACTCTAGCAGGTCGCCTCACCTGTCCCTGTGGTAGGGGAGTGCGCCTCAGAGAAGGAACTCTGTGACGCCCTGCTCTGGCAGAGGAGGAAGTTGTGCTCCTGAAGCGGCTCAGGCGTGTTCCATGTACCTGGCCGTTCTAGTGGCACCTCTGGAGTTTCTCCAGTAGTTTGACATTTACTGAATATCGCAAGTAATGCCTGGGTTTCCTGGGAGGCCCCATGCACGCTATCCTAGGTTAGATGTGCATGGAAATTGAGATCACAAGGCTGGACTGTGAATGGGGGTCAAGTCAATTCCAAAACCTTTACTTACACACATCTTTCATTCTGAGCGATCTTTCTGGTGAACACTTTGTGTGGAACCTCAGGACACAGACCTTCTACTGCACGTTAGCACTGGCATGCTTGTCTTGAGGTGCCAGGGGCCAGAGGCCTGGGCCCCCAAGTGGGCAGGCACAGCCGAGGCTTCATTTCACACCCACTACCGCCAAAGCTCCCAGATGTGTCCCCGTACTGGCACCAGAGGAAGAGCTAGGTATTCCGGTAGAGGTTAGATACGGTGCCTAAGAAGCTTTTACAGCTGAAGAAGGTAAGGTGGTTGAAGCAAAAAGAGCCACCAGAGACCTCATGCGTAAGAGAGCATGCTCACACTCGCCCCCTACCATCGAGGTATTATCCACTGGGGGCCATCCATGGGTAGCATCGGGCACTGTCCACCGGAATTCCCAGGCGGGATTGTTTTTAGGAGTCAAGCCTTGACCCAGATACAGGACACAGTTGCAGAAGCTGACACATCCCACATACGGTTGCTAAACTCTGGTTTCTGAGGTGGGCTGGGCACAATGGGGCCTCACCCATGCACCCGGTCTCCCTCACCCTCTCATTCTGGCTTCTTAGCTGCTGCCTCAAAGCTGGGCTCTGGAGCATTTCACATGCATTTCCATTCCTTCTCAACTGACAAGCCACCTGACATGTCCAAAGGTTTTTTTTTTGTTTTTTTTTTTGAGAGAGCGAGCGAGCTCGCTCGCATGTGCCCATGGGGGAAGAGCAGAGGGAGGGGAGAGTCTCTGCAGGCTGATCCTGCCGAAGCTATCACGGAATGAGCCTTTGTGAGGGGAAGACCACATGAAACTGTGAAGCCTACATTCGCAACCGGACATCTGCACCCCGAGCCGCCAGTTTCCCGGTCCCGATTCTGGTCATGACACAACTACAGGGTCATGTCTAGGATGTCACAGGCACTGATGAACTCTCGTCCCTGATCCTTCCTGCCTCTCCCCTTCCGGCCTGAGACTCTGTATCTCACCATTTTCTTCAAAGAGTTGGGCTCCCTTTGAAGGCCCCATGGCCCGCACAGTCTGAGAGGAGTTGTGTCTGGTTCTTCTCTTGGGAAAGCCCCTGGCCGTGGGCTTCACGGGCTCTCCTTATGGGAGAAGCTTTGCGACTCCCCACACAACCACAGGGCTGCCGGCTCTTCTCGGAGCACACACACCATCACCTGGACAAAACCCCATCACTGCCACCTTCCCGTCCCGAGAGAGATCATCCACGGGCCCAGGGAAGAAAGGTGTAGTGTAGATTCCTGGACGGCCAGAGCTAAATTAAAGGCGGTCTGGGTGGCCGGGTAGAACAGAAGGTCAGGAACCCAGAGCCACATCTGGCAGTGGCAGAGAGCACTTCAGAGGCCCATCTGCACAGGGCGGTGCAGGGAAGTCGGTGGCAGCCCCACGCAGAGCCCCGCAGCTGACACCCGGCCGTGCTGCCCTCAGCCCCCAGCTGGCCTCGCTCTGGCCCTCTCCCGACCAGAAATCCAGTCACATCCGTCTGCTTCGGGGAGGACACTGAGGACGCAGCCCAAGTTCTCACAGCTTCCCGGGCATGCAGCCCCTGCATCCGAGGGCAGAGGGTTCTTGGGCTCTGTGTTGCCAGCTCGGAGCCTGGAGCCCGCTTCAGATTCTGTGTCTCCCTGTCTCTCTGCCCCTCCCCCGCTCACACTCTGTTTCTCTCTCAAAAATAAACAAACATTAAAAAAATAAAAATAAAGAAAAGCAGCAGCATAATCAGGTTTCTCCAGCTTCTCCCAGATGCCTGTGCCCTCACCTAGGTAGTCTAGGTCCCTCATCTCACTTTCTCTTTACATAATCCCCTTCTCACCGCGATCCCCCAGCTTCTCAGTCCAAATCCTGCACCCGGGTCACTGCCTTCTCTAGGCTTTCTGGATGACACACCCTCACCCAGGCTCGGATGCCCCGTGCAGAACGGTCAGGAATCGCTTCAGCTCCAGAATCTTCTCCTTCAACGCACCCCGGGCTGCCGCCGTGAATAGCTGGGTTCCCAGAGCTGGATGAAAGCCTCCTGAGGCCGAGCTCTTGCTAGTAACTGCAGTCTCAAGAGCTGGCGGGGTAGCTCCAACTCGCCACCCCCTTGGAGGGGTCAGATCTGCCATCGGCCATCTGAGAGAATGTGAGCAATACAGAGGAATTCACCCCCAACTGATGGTGAACAGTTCCAACAACCTGGAAGAATCACCTCCAGGGAGGCCTCTCTGTAACAAAGTGCAGTCTGGAAAGAGAAAGAGGTGAATGTGAGACTTCATTTCTACCTGATTCTCCTAGTGTAGCAAGAACAGGACAAATGTCTTCTCCCGTTCAAGTCACGCTGGCATACGACAGAGTGATGCTTAATGGAAACAGCACTGCCTCTGACCACAGGCGGATCTGGTTGCCAGCCCGGCTTCGCTCCACGATGATTGAGGCAAATCATGCATCTTTTCTGTGCCTCTTTTTCTCATCTGAGGATAACAATACCTAAGTTGCAAGAAAGAGAAAAGGGTTAGAAATGCTATTTGTAAAGCATCTTGCTCTGTGCTTAGCACAGAGAAGGTGCAGAGTAAATGGTCTGGGGTGGTAGTGAGAGAAACTCCGTCTTACAGGAATTTCTTCAGGGCGCCTGGGTGGCTCAGTCGGTTAAGCATCTGACTTTGGCTCAGGCCATGATCTTGCAGTTTGTGGATTCAAGCCCTGTGTCGGGCTGTCTGCTGACGGCTCAGAGTCCTGGAGCCTGCTTCAGATTCTGTGACTCCCTCTTTCTGCCCCTCCCTTGCTTACACTCTCGATGTCCGTCTCTCTCAAAAAAAACCAAACATCAAAATTTTTTTAAAATGTTAAAGGAATTTCTTTATGACCTATCTCACCAACTGACATGCATTTATAGATTTAACGTCCGTCATTCTCCTGTAAGATGTAAGGTCCTTGGAGAGCAGGGAACGGGTCTGGTCATTGCTGAATCACAGCACCTCCAGTATTGCTTGGAGTGTATAATTATTCTGCAAATGAATGAATGGTTGAGAAAATGTGAGTAAGACTGGTGTCAAAAGAACGGATTAGCTGCCTAGGTGTCAAGTGCTTAAGCATTATGAATATAAAATATGAAAAGTGGTCTTTGTTTCAGATATCTGTTATCTGTCTCTCCTCCTTTTCCGCTACTAACGCTCTAAGCGGGATTTCTGAACCTCAGCATTATTGACGTCTTGGGCTACACAGGTCTTTACTGTGGGTAAGTGGGTAGGTAGGGGTATCCTGTGCATTACACGATGAACAGCTGTGTCCATGGCCTCCACCCGATGTATGTCAGAGGTACTGCCGAGTTCTGACAACAAAATTGACTCCACTGTTACCAAATTCCTTTTTGAGGCAAAGTCAACCCTGCTTAGGAACCTCTGTCTAGGGACAGATCATCAGACCAGACTGGTGTAAGAGTCTTCATCTGGCCTCCTGGTCTTCTACAGAGCAGATCTGGACTTTATTTTCTAAGTTTATATTTATTTGTTTGGGAAGAAAGCACATGACGGGTAGGAGGGGTGGGGGAGGGAGGGAGGAAGAGAATCCCAAGCAGGCTTATTGCTGTCAGTGTGGAGAGCCTGATGCAGGCCTCGATCTTACCAACTGGTATGAACACCTGAGTGGAAATCAAGGGGCTGACAGTCAAGCGACTGAGCCACCCAAGTGCCCCTGGACTTCTTTACTTTCTACAAATCGAACCCAATTATATAACTACTCTGTCCCTAAGCCCTGGAGACTTCCTGTTGCCACTGGTATAAGGGTTAAATTGTAGTGTAGGGCTAACCTGTAGCTTGAGAGACAGCAGCTTTGTGTTGACACTGTAGCTTGAGAAATAACAGCTTTGTTTTGACACTGAAGGTTAAGAGATAACAGCCTTGCTTTACGCTTGTAAAATAGGCTTCCTACTCTTGTAAATTAGGCTTCACCAATTAAGGGAACAAAAGTTCAAAGAAAAGAGCATCAGAGGCATGGTCAAGGAGATCAACTGGTTGCGACTTAACAGCAGAGAGTCTAAAATAATCACCCCATCCCGGAACTGTTTCCAACTCATCTGGGAACTACTTCTTTGTTCTGTTCCCAGGTGATGATAAAACGATGTGGTTGGCTATAAAAACTCTATACCCCAGCTGTTCGAGGCCGCACTCTGATCAAAAGTGTTGGTCCCGATCGGTCGGCCTTGCCTCTCATTGCAATAAACTTTGTTGTGACTGTCACTGGTGCCCGTAGCATTCTGTTTCAGGAGTCGTGTGGACGCAACACTGGGATAAGCCAAGATCTCTGAGTTTACAAGGCTTTCCTCGACATTCAAGGCCCAATCTACCCCTCCAGCCTCACTGTCCACTATCCTATATACATTCTCCAATCAGTACAGGTGAACCAGTCCCAGGTCCTAGAACAAACAGACTCTGGGTTTTCTATCCATAGTGCCTTGGTCCGCTAAACACTTCCTGCCTAGAACACTCTTTTCTCAAGGTCCAACCAGGGGAGGAAGGGTAGCTGAGCCTAGAAACATAGAAAGAAATGCCCTCAAGGAGAGCACCACCAAAAGGCAGGAAGTCCACAGGATGAGTACCCGCACCGGCACCACCACCCCCACCTTCTTGAACCCTCCTCATGCTTTCAACTCTTCGGCCCTGTCTCCGACTCTCTCTCTCCAGGCGCCTTATCTAACTCCACCTAATACCACGATGTTTCTGGCGGGTTTGTCTTCTCCACGAGTTCGAGAGCTGAGGGCAAGGAGTGTGCCTGAGTGGCCTTCTGAGGCAGTAGGGCCTCGGGGAACGAATGTTTTCTCAGCGTAAATCGCAAGGACAAGAGGCTCAGGGCCTTTCAAAGGCCTCTCCCCTGGGAAACGCAGGGACGGGGACCCCGAAGGGAGACGCGCTGGCACGCCGGCTACCTCGTCCCCACGCCTCCCCAGAGGGGCGAGGTCCCGGAACACGGCCAGTCGGCGTCTTCGCGTCCCGACACCCGGGTCGGGAGATGACAGCTATGGGGAGACGCAGGAGCAGCAGCGCCGGGGACCAGAGGAACAGGAAAAGTCAGCTTCACAGGAGCCACTCACCGGCCACGCCACCTTTTCCCCGCGCGCTGACCCAGAAGCTGCCGCGGGGCATGCCGGGACTTCCTGAAGCCGGGACGCAGGCGCAGGGGCTCAACCCGAAAAGAGCGGGACAGAACACGCAAGCGCGGCCTAAAGGACAGTTCGATTTCTCTGGTTTCCGCCTTCTGCTAATGGACAGCAGTCCTCACCAGTAAATGGACAGGATCCTCTTGACGTCAAGCCCCGGGACCAATCACGCTTTTGGAGAGAACCGGGCCCTTGTTAAGGCTCTCCTATTGGTTGCTGTTAAGTGGGTCCGGTGCTTCTGCTTTTTGACTTGGATGGGTTCTCCTTCCAACACTGGTGTTGCTCAGAGCGTTTTACAGATGTGACAGCGACAGTAGTAAGAAAAAAAAAAAAAAAAGTCACGCTAGCGGTATGCTAAGGCACAGTTGTAAACACGTTCATACTAAGTAATCCTAACAACCATCCTATTCTCTCGGAAAGGGTTGTTAACATTAGGCAGGGAGACATAAAGGAACTTCAGGGAGGCAGGATGCACCTACAAGTGGGAGCCCGAAGAAGGGGCAGCGGAGTTTGAGAAAAGAGGATAAGGTGAACATATTCCGGACCTGCCTGGGCTGGATGCCGTGCGTGGAGTCCCACAAACTTTCTGATGTTCCAATAAAAAGCCAGGGACCCAGTCAGGACCCCTCTCACTCTCGAGAGCTCTATACTTGCCCTCAATAAACTCTATCACTTTGCTCACTCCCTTGTCCACGAGATTCATTCTTCGACTCCATGAGAGATAAGGACCAGCGTCTCTCCCACCCTCCTGTAACACTATGAAGTCAATAGTATTACTATTTTCATCCTCTAGAAGGGGAAACCAAAGACAGTTTTCAAGCGACTGTCTACTGACAGAAATAGGGCCAGAACCTGCTTCCAACCCAGTGATATCTTCCCTGTTTCATATCTTAATATTCCACGAGTACCAATCATTGTCGTATTAAAAAGAAATCTCCCCATTCCTTATTTCCCAAGCAACATTCTCTCTCTACAGAGGAAATAACTGTTACTTGTGTGTTTATCTTCCTGTACCTTCATATGCAATTTTGCCCATTTACTTTATCTTGAAGGTTTTCTATTTCAATATATCGAACTCATCTTTCATTTTTAGGCCGTTGCGTTAGTTATATACCATAATATATTCAATCCTTAATCATTACTTCTTTGATAGACATTGAAACACTTTCCTAATTTTCACATGTGTGTGTTATTCTAGATCGGAATATTTCGAATATGTTTTGAAGAGGGAGCTGATGGGTTGAGATGCTGAGTGTGTGGGAAAGAACAATGGTCTGTCTGTGTTTTCTGGCCCTTTCATCCATCCATCATTTATGGAGGCACCTTGAAGGATTAGCACTCCATCAGGATATAAATGGAGGGAGGTGTTATATGATATACACTGATAAACCTTCTTAGGGAAAGCATTCCACTATGATTAAGAATAACACACACGGGAATGCATACTGGTGCAACCACTCTGGAAAACAGGGTGAAGGTTCCTCACAAAATTAAAAATAGATCTACCCTATGACCCAGCAATAGCACTGCTAGGAATTTACCCAAGGGATACCGGAGTGCTGATGCATAGGGGCACTTGTACCCCAATGTTTATAGCAGCACCTTTCAACAATAGCCAAATTATGGAAAGAGCCTAAATATCCATCAACTGATGAATGGATAAAGAAATTGTGGTTTATATACACAATGGAATACTACTTGGCAATGAAAAAGAATGAAATATGGCCTTTTGTAGCAACGTGGGTGGAACTGGGGAGCGTTATGCTAAGTGAAATAAGTCATACAGAGGAAGACAGATACCATATGTTTTCACTCTTATGTGGATCTTGAGAAACTTAACAGAAGACCATGGGGGAGGGGAAGGAAAAAAAAAGTTAGAGAGGGAGGGAGCCAAACCATAAGAGACTCTTAAAAACTGAAAATAAATTGAGGGTTGATGGGGGGTGGAAGGGAGGGGAAAGTGGGTGATGGGCATTGAGGAGGGCACCTGTTGGGATGAGCACTGGGTGTTGTATGAAAACAATTTGACAATAAATTTCATATTAAAAAATAAAATCCAGATTCCTAAGAACCCCTAAACATAGTAAACCAGACTCTACGAATGGAGCTTGGAAATATGAATTTTAAGTAGGGCAATTACATAATTCATTGCCCAAACTGTGACCCTTTTAGGGAAAGGGGGCACTATTAATTATGTTGTAAAAATTGTCATACACCTAGAAGAGTCATAAATTTTATTTTACCGTGATGTGTGAGAATCACTGGCCAAGGTCCTAATCCTTTCATGGTGAGACCCGGGTATCTTCCCTCCTTTAATTAATTCTCTCATAGGCCACAACAAGGACAAGGCCCTGAGCTGATGGGCTGAGCCAGCGGCTACATTGTTGCCATTAGGGTGAGCAGAAGTAGAAGCTGGCCAAGAGTGTGAGAGCAAGGACAGCTGGTGTCCTAGCTAGGTCCTGGCCCACATGACCTCCTGCTACCTTGAGAGATGCTGACTGTGGTCACCACAAATGAAGCTGACAGGACTAGTCCTGGTGGCCCCTTGAATGACCAGGCTCTTCTCACCCAGAGAAGACTTGAAGGTGACTGCAGTCACACAAATTATGCCCCATCTAAATTGGTGAGAAAGAACACGTGTGTTAAGTCAGACAGCCCAGAGCCAACAATAGCCACCTAGGGAGATGTGACACCCTGCCATCTGCCACGTGTCCAGTGTGGCATTGCAGCCTCCAGTTCCTGTGGCTGGACTATTGTATAAAAAAAAAAGAAAAGAAAAGAAAAGAAAAAAGAAAAAAAGAATAACACCCAGCAAGGGTGCCTGGGTTGCTCAATCGGTTAAGCCTCCTGCTTTGTTTCAGGTCATGATCTCAGGGTTCGTGAATTCCAGCCTGGGTTAGGGCTCTGCACTCATGGCTTGGATCCTGGAGCCTGCTTCAGATTCTCTGTCTCTGTCTCTGTCTCTGTCTCTGTCTTTCTCTCTGCCCCTACCCACTTGTGCTCTCTTTCTCTCTCAAACATAAATAAGACATTATAGAAAAATTTTTAAATATAACACTGAGCAGTTTTCACTAAGCACTCCCATAAATGATCTATTTGATCCTTACAATGTTCCTGTCCGCTATTCTATTCATTTCGTAGATGATGAAATTGAGTGCTGGAGAGATCAGATCCACTATCATATCTCATTTGCACAGTACAGCAAAATGCCCAAGCGTCTTGGTTCCTAGCGTCATGAACTTTCTAAGGTATGCTGCTGCCTCTCTATTCAGAGGGCAATGTAACTAGAGCACTACAATGACAGAAAGGAGAGAGATAACAGAGTCTGATCTGGGAAAAAACGACGACAGAGCAGTGCTTCCCTGTAGCTCTAGTCACATGTCTCCTCAGCCACCTAGAAATTTCTTTAGTGCACTCTTAAGGTCCATGTTCCTTACGCTGTAGATAAGAGAGTATGAGTGTATGTTAAGAACAGGAGAGGGGCGGCTGTGTGGCTCAGTCGGATGAACGTCCAGCTCTTGATTTCGGTTCAGGTCATGTTCTCATGGTTCGTGAGTTAGAACCCTGCTCCAGGTTCTGTGCTGAGGGTGCGGAGCCTGCTTGGGATTCTCTCTCTCTCTCTCTCTCTCTCTCTCTCTCAAAATAAATAAACTTAAAAAAAAAAACAACAATAGGATAATGGGGCATTTGGCTGGCTCAGCCAGCAGCGTATGTGACTCTTGGTCTCAGGGTTGTGAGTACGGGCCCCATGTTAGCGTAGAGGTTACTTTAAGATAGAATATTTTGGGGGGCATCTGGGTGGTTCAGTTGGTTGAGAGTCTGACTGCAGCTCAGGTCATGATCTCATGGTTCATGAGTTCAAGCATCAGGCTCTGTGCTGACAGCTTGGAGCTTGGAGCCTACTTCTGATTCTCTGTCTCTCTCTCTCTCTCTCTCTGCCCCTCCCCAGCTCATGCTCTCTCTCTCTCTCAAGAATAAATAAACATTAACAAAATAAAAAAATAAATAAAATATGTTTTAAAAAGAACAGGATAAAGATAAGGAAATTGGTCCAACCAAGGAAGTAGCTGTTCTTAGGAGAGATTTAATTAGACATGACTATCCCATAGAGAATTCCTGTACCACTTGTGGGATCTACAGGTTTCTAAAGCTTTGCTCCCCTAGTCCCTGGCTTAGAAGATCTTGGCCAGCTTCTGTAATGTAGATATGGTTGACAAGGGTCAGTCATATGGAGACCAGTAGGATGATGATTGTTGTCACAAAAACTTTGACCTTTTAAAAAATTTTATTTTATTTTATATTATTTTAGAGAGAGAAAGAGAGAGCACATGAGCAGAGGAGAGGGGCAGGCCAAGGGAGAGAGTCCCAAGCAGGCTCACCTCAGCGCAGAGCCCCCAGGTGGGGCTCAGTCCCACAACCCTAGGGTCACAACCTGAGCCAAAATCAAGACTCAGACACTGAAATGACTGTGCCACCCAGACGCCCCAAGACTTTAAACGTTTGAAACCTTTATGGCCACATATGACTTCATCCAGGCAGGCATGTCATAAAGGAAATGATCAACCATGGTGCTGCTCACAGAGGAACAGCTATAGCGTGGCAGGCATCTGAAATAGGGAGTCACCAAAAACATTCTGCAAGGCCATGGGGCACCTTGGTCAACCAGTGGGTGAAGAGCCTGAGTCTTGATTTCAGCCCAGGACATGGTCTCATAGTTGTGGGATCGAGCCCTGCATTGGACTCTGTGATGAGAGTGAAGACTGCTTGGGATTCTCTCTCTCTCTCTCTCTCTCTCTCTCTCTCTCTCTCTCTCTCTCCCTCCCTCCCTCCCTCCCTCCCTCCCTATCTCTCTGCTCCTCCCCTCTCTCCCGAAGAAATACAAATAAAATTTTAAAAATTATAAAACTAACACAACATTTTGCAAGGCCAGAGTTGCCAACTTCAAGCAGTCACACCACTGCTTGACCACAACACAGCGGAGGACCAACAGACGGCAATCCGTGGCCGTGGCTATCACTGACGAGAGGATGCTCTCAGAGGAGGTGAGGGACAGAACAAAAAAAGAAAGAAAATCACCTATAATCTTCCGGTATATTCGTGTGTGTCTCCGAGTTTTCTGGTGTTCTGGGATCAACATTTTTGTAATTATCCAAATGACATAAAACGTCTTGCATGGCTGCAGAAGTTTTTGTGGTTCACATTTTTCTGTAACTTTTCACTACACATCTCACTTGTGATATTCATTCAAGTAGGTGCATATAGGGCTCCTTTATTTTTATTGCTGGGTAATATTCCGCTAAATGACTGCCGCATTCATTCATCTATTCTGTTAGTGGACATTTGGGCTGTTTCAGGATTTTATTATAAACAATGCTGCCGTGAACATTATTGTACCTGTAAACAGGTGTATTTTTTAAGACTTTATCTAGGGTGTGTCCCAGAGAAATAGGTCTTTGGTGTGTAACATCCTCAACTTTACTAAATAATGCCAAAGTGGTTGTACTAGTATCCCCCTCCTCCAGCAGTATTTAAAAAGTGCTAGTTCAGGGGCGCCTGGGTGGCTCAGTCAGTTAAGCATCTGACTCTTGGTCTTGGCTCAAGTCATGATCTCATGGTTTTGTGAGTTCGAGTCCCACATCAGGCCCCACGCTGACGGTGCAGAGCCTGCTTGGGATTCTCTGTCTCCTTCTCTCCGCCCCTCTTTCACTCACGCTGTCTCTGTCGCCCTCAAAATAAATAAACTTTAAAAAAAACCGCTCCTAGTGGGAGCACCTGGGTGGCTCAGTCAGACGACCATCTGACTCTTGATTTCAGCTCAGGTCATGATACCAGAGTGATGGAATCAAGCCCCGGGTCGGGCTCCTCTCTCTCCCTCTGTCCCTCTCGCCTGCTTGCACTTCCTCTCTCTCTCTCCACATCCCCCCCCTCAAAAAAAAAAAAAAAGTTCCTGGTGTTTTCATATCATTATGAATTCTTGGCATTTTCAGTCTTTTAAATGTCTACCAACCAGAATTAATAAAACAGTATTTCATTTTGGCTGTCACTTGAATCCCCTGATTCCTAATGAAATTTGCTATGTTTTCATATATGATCAACAAGTTATGTTTCAGACAATTAGGAACTGAGACCTCAAGTATTGCTCCCATTCTCTAGGGATGCTTTCCCTGTCCTGATTGCCATCTGTCATTTCGTTCTCTGTACAGCTCTGAGTCATCTACCCCTCACATTTGGCCCTTTGTCAACTGTTTCCCCTCTTTCTTGTCTGCTTCTCCCTACACACAAAGCTTGGGCCCAACACTCCTGGTTTGTTTTTCAAAAGAGGGTTCGTATGAGGCTTCGCTGGAGCCTGAGAATAATGAGACTACAGCACAGAAAACGGAAATCAAAATCGGAGAGCATTCCCTTCTCATTATTGGACGTTGCTTTTACAGGGGTCCCCCCACTGATCATGTTTTTGGTTTTTGCCTGACACAACGTTAATGGGGTCTAAGCATCTTCTGCAAGAGAAGCGTCCCTTTCGAGGCATCTGGGTGGTTCAGTCAATTAAGTGTGGGATTTGTGATTCCAGCTCAGGTCATGATCTTGTGGTGGTGGCATTGGGCTCTGCCCTGACAGAGCAGGGCTTGCTTGGGATTCTCTCTCTCTGTCTGTCTCTCTCCTTGCCCCTCCCTTGCTCACACTCTCATAGTAAATAAAGAAAAACTTTTAGGGGTGCCTGGGTGGCTCAGTCGGTTAAGCATCCGACTTCAGCTCCGGTCATGATCTCATGGTTCATAGGTTTGAGCCCCACATCGGGCTGTGTGCTGACAGCTGAGAGCCTGAAGCCTGCTTCAGATTCTGTCTCCTTCTCTCTCTGTCCTTCCCCTGCTCAGGCTCTCTCTCCCAAAATAAATAAATAATCATTAAAAATTTTTTTGAAGTAAAAACTGTTTTTAAAAACCTCTCTTTTTAAATTTAATATCTTCACTCTCCTTGTCTCAATCCCCTAATTCTCCCACCAGAAAAACAAAAGAAGTTAATATACTCTCTTTGAGATATGTATTACCTTACCAATAGTAATAAGTCCTTATTACTGCACCTTAGGGTCCAGAAATAGGCTTCTAAATACCATTTGAGATAAACAGCTGGGCTAGGGAAAGGATAATACAAGATGAGCATCGAATAGCTTGTGGTTCCAGAAAGGAGAAAGTGCTCAAATAATTTGGGGAAAAGTCAGAAAAACAAAAGTTTGAATGGACTTCCACTAATCAGATAGCAGACAATATAATAATAGTAATACATTACAAACTACTGAATAAAACAGGAAACCTTGATTTTGTAACGTGTAAATAAATGAATACACTGAATTTCATTAGTAACAGGATATTTACATGGTTTCAAATTACTTCACCATTAAAGTTACTGATTATAAAAGGAATAGATAAAATACAGGAAGAGCCTGGCAGACACCATTTTCACTTAAGATGATTCCAGTAATGTCATTAGCAATGGGACACATTGAAACATACATGATCTTAGTTGGCTCAGGCTGCCATAACAAAATACCATAAACAGTGACTTAAACAGGAATTTGCTTTCCCATGTTTCTATAGGCTGGAAAGTCCAAGATAAGGGTTCTGGGAGGATTAGGTTTCTGGTGAAGGCTCTTTCCTGGCTTGCAGATGAACACTTTGTTCACGCGTGGTATTTTCTCTGAGTGGGTGTGGATAAAGGTCTCTTCTTTTCTTCCTCGTTTAATAAAGTCACCAATTTTATCGGATTAGACGCCCACCTAATTACCTACCTCTAATTAACTCCTAAAGGCCATATCTTCAAAGGCAGTCACATCGGGGTCAGGGCTTCAAGGTATGAATTTGGGGGTGGAAGGACCCAATTTAGTCCATAGAAACACCTGATAGGACACAAAGAAGGCAACATCACTGCTGTGGTTTCCTGACAGAGAGGCAAAACTTGAATCTAATTATGAGGAAGCATGAAGCTCAAATTGAGGGATGTTTATAAAATAAGTGGCTAATGATCTTTAAAGTGTCAACGTTGTTTATGTCAATAAAAGACTGAGGAACCATTTCAGACTGACAAAGACTAAAGAAACGTGATGGGGCTCCTGCCTGGCTCAGTCAGAAGAGCATGTGACTCTTGATCTTAGGGTTGAATTCAAGCCCCATGTTGGGTGTAGAGATTACTTAAAAATAAACTATATTTTTTTAATGTTTTAAATATTTATTTTATTTTATTCTTGAGAGAGAGATACAGAGTGTGAGTGGGAGAGGGGCAGAGAGAGAGGGAGACACAGAATCTGAAGCAGGCTCCAGGCTCTGAGCTGTCAGCACAGAGCCCGACGCGGGGCTCGAACTCACAGACTGTGAAATCATGACCTGAGCCGAAGTCGGACGCTTAACCAACTGAGCCACCCAAGCGTCCCCAAAATAAAACATTTTTAAAAAGAGAGAGGTAAAAAAAAAAAAAAAAATAGAGATGTGACAACTAAACGCATATATAAATGTTAACAACATCTTCTTGCTATGATAGACCTTACTGGGCCAACTGGCAAAAGCTGAATGGTCTGAGGATTAGATGTCAGGTGTTAATTTTCATTTAGTAATTCTGATGGCTCTTGTGTGGTCCCATAGGATTGTGTTCCTGTTTCTTAGAGATACACATTAAGATATTCAGGGAGGACAGAATTTCAAGTTGTCAGTGCACTCTCAAATGATTCCTTTGTATTGTGCTTTCAACTTTTCTGTGACTACTTGTTTTATTTTATTTTATTTTTTTAATTTTTTTTTTCAACGTTTTTTATTTATTTTTGGGACAGAGAGAGACAGACCATGAACGGGGGAGGGGCAGAGAGAGAGGGAGACACAGAATCGGAAACAGGCTCCAGGCTCCGAGCCATCAGCCCAGAGCCTGACGCGGGGCTCGAACTCACGGACCGCGAGATCGTGACCTGGCTGAAGTCGGACGCTTAACCGACTGCGCCATCCAGGCGCCCCTGTGACTACTTGTTTTAAAAAAAAAATGTTTAAAATAGCACAACCCTTGTAGTCAAGAGTATGTGTGTTTGATTCCCACCCCTCCACTGTGTCATCTTTAGCCCTCAGGTTTCCTCTTGTGTTCCAGTGTCCTCATCTTATAATAGGGACACTATAGGTTGCTGTGAGGAGTAAATGAGTTGATTCTCATTAAACAGGTTAGATCATTATCTAACACATGGTAAGTCCTAAGTTAGCCATCGGTGTTGTAGTCAAATGAACGGACCTCTTTACCAAATGCTTAATGGAGCCTCCAAATTAGTCTTTACTTTAGAGCCCACATTCTAGAGCATAAGCTCGCCAAGCCAAATTCACTTTGCAATTCCTATTTCTCACCAACTTCTTTATGTCAATATCTCCTAACCAAGGCAATGGAATAGAACCTCAGGGCTATGAAGACAGCAAAACAGTTGACTCCCTGCATTGGTAGGTTCAAAAACAATTTTTCCAAGGATTATTTATTTTGAGAGCGAGCATGCAGATGTGCATGAGTGGGGGAGGGGCAAGAAGGGGAATGAGAATACCAAGCAGTCTCAGAGCTGTCAGCACAGAACCTAAGGCTTGATCTCACCAACCATGACATTAGGACCTGAGCCGAAATCAAGAGCTGGATGCTTTCACTGACTGAGCCACCCAGGCATCCCAAACTTTGGTCCTTTGATTCAGGTATTCATACAGAGTTCACTACCTTAAGAGGTACAGTATGATTCTAGACAGACCTTACAAAAGGGTCTAGGTGATGTGCCGTTAACTTCACATAAATCCACTAACCAGACAAGCATATTTATATGTTGTGCATATTTCTTTTACTTAGGTTGCTGAATCGTCCATAGATCTTGTTCTCTTTTCAGTTTTTGAATTTCTAAGACACCAAACATACTTTTTCTTCTGGAACCTTAGAAGAACTCCAGAGTCTTTTATGGCAAAAAGCTCGCCTTACATTTAATTGCTTCTTTTTTGACCGTTTCACCAATGAAGTGATTCACCACTGAGACTGGAGCATGAAGATGCGTGTCTTCTGATGTTACAGGTGATCCCGGTGATGCGCTCGTGCCCCCGTGTCATGGGTCAGGTTTTTCCCTCCCTCCTGAATATTCAGAACACTGAGATAAGTAGCCAAAACTAGCTTCTTAAAGAGAAAAACAGGTGTTGTAATTTCCTGCCGTCACCCAGTTCTCTGCTGACTCCTCCCCTGATGTCACAACAGTTCTCGAGGGGTCACTTGTGGATTGGCTATGGCAGCTGGGGTTGGCTACGTCCCTCACGGAGATCGCTCCTGAGCCACCAGCACCCCTCATTTGTGACTGTGTGTTCTCAGGATTCGGACTGGCTTTACTATTAGCCTGAGCAAGAAAATTAAATTAAATTTAAAAAACAAATAAGCATAATCCTAAATTTCTGATCCTGGTAAAGACTTTTTAGATGTGCTTTAAGTGTTTATTTGGAAGGTGGCTGACGATGATATTCTTGAGAGCTCAGTTTGTGCCAATCTTGCCTGTAAGTTCTAAGTTAATCTTTCTTGATAACTTGCTCAGAACAGGAAATAGGGTTTCCAGTGTAGGAAAACATAGAGGCAGGTGTAACAGGCAAGAGCCACAAAACAGGCTTTGTGTAGAGGATGAAATCGGAGGGAAAATAAAATCAAATTCTCTCCAATCAGAAAGATTAAGGTCTTTGATCATGTGAACAGGAATTTTACCCCGAATCTTTGAACAAGAACTATGAGGAGACTGTAAAAATGAAAATGAAGGAACATTTAACTCAAAAAATATGATCGGAAATCCAACTTATCCTTTAGGGAGGATATAAAACTATGAAGCTGGCTAATACTCCCTCACCATTGTAAAGGAAGAAGGAAGTGTTTAAAGACTTTTTCTGAATTCATCCCTGTAAATTAGTATTCATGAAGCTACTAACATTATTCACTTAAAGAAACATTTCTCAGGTGAAACATATTTTACTTGTACCTTTATGAAATATTAGGGATCCTTCACTTTTTGTTTTTCTTCAAATGCTTTGACACTGTTCCGTTGTTCATACACATCATGGACAAATGCTTAGTGTGACAATTATGATGTTGGAAATCCATCCTTTGCTTAAAAAATTCAACCTTAAGCTTTCTTACTAAGTTTTCCCTTAAAGGTGCAGGGTACCCAAATACTATAAAGCTTAATATATTGTGTTAGTGGCAAGATCAGTGCAACTCCACAGTCATCATCCTACCGTGGGAGAAGGGAGAAGCGATTCTGACAGTCCTAAACCTGAAACTCGGAGCTGCTCAACCCCCGTCAGGAGACACAGACGGAGGGCTGCTTTAAAGCAAAGTGCGGGTGTTCTCACATGCGCTGAGTCACACAGGAGAGCCTCACACATGCTGGACTGCAGAAAGCTCTTCTGCAACAACAGCCCGATTATCACTGCCCACGGGGGATTCATACACGGAGGAATTCCTGCACAGAAGGGACACCGGCAGATGCTTCAACAGCACTCCAGCCTCGCTCCCTACTGAACCACACAAGAAATGATAAAGGTGACAAGTGTGAGAGAGATTTAGTGACAATATGCTTTTGTCCAAATAGGTTTTGGAAACAACCCTAGAAACACCACGTGTGAACAAAAAGTTCAACCTTTCCTACTTGAGGACACTCCAGAGACTCCATTCAGGTGAGAACCCACAGAAACAATGGGAGCCCTTCAGCAAATAATCCACTCTGCACACCGGAGGGGAGAGCCCAGAGAGAAAAGCACTAGGCAGTCTTGACCCAGGACACGAGTGCAACTGGCCAGGAAATGCAGAAGGTGGTCGGTGAACACTGGTCTGTGCAGTGACTCGATGATTGGAAAGGACTCTATGGAATTCAAACCACCCGTGTTATGTCAACTGTCCAGGGCGATCTGATCGAAAGGGCTGCCCAGCATTCTTGCTCTCATATTCTCCGGGGGAATGAAACACTCTTCTCACGGCTCCTGTAAAAGCTGATCAACCCTAGCACCTTGGTTCAATTCCAAGCTCTCCTCTTGTCCTTCCCCTCCAGCGAAGACAGCGGAGGTTCGCAAGACCACCTTGAGGTTCCAGATGGAGTCTCCTAAATGGCGGGGAACACTCTGGATCTGCCATGGACCCCACACTGTGGCCGCTTAGACCAGTGCAGAGAGGAATGAGGATTTCCTGGTCAACGATCCAGTTCTCAGAACCAAGCAAGGAACCATTATAAAGCTGTGACCTGAACCAATTGAAACACAGCAACTTCTGGACTGTCCTAAAATCATTTGGCTATATTTCTGAGAGCCGTAATACTAACATTTGAGGCTAAATCTAAGGTTGTGTGTTCCACTTCATCTTTAACCCAAACTAATTTTGATTTTCTGTTGCATTTTTGGTAATCGGTGCTCAACCCTGTGACGAATAGAAATTCCTTCTCCCAATGTCCTTTTGTTCACCCCACCTAAGGACTTCTGGAACATTGTACAGCTGGTAATTGGCTAAGGAGACATTCCCTACAGAGGCTTCTCACTCCTCAAATGGAAGGTCCTGCTTCTGCTTTTCTGCACAAGCTTCTTCCCAACCATCACCTTAGTCCAAGAGGGCAGCCACCTTCCTCTGTACACCAATCAGGGCAAATTTGCTTCTGCCCTAGGTTGCGTGTTTTTTGACACAAGACTCACCTAAGATATGCAAGGGGTAGTTACCAAACGACTCCTTAATGTATATTGCACTCACATGAGAAATGAAAGGCAACCCATCCTCTCTCTGTAGCCCATCGATCGACAGAAACGTATCTTATGCACATAAACACTGGAGCACAGGGGAACAGAGAGCAAGGATAAGGGAGAAGCCAGAGAGGCAGGGAGAGATGGCTGCCTTGTCCACTTGAAAAAATGACCAACCTAGGGGTGCCTGGGTGGTTCAGTTGGTTAAGCGTGCAACTTTGGCTCAGGTCATGATCTCCTGGTTTGTGGATTCAAGCTCCGCGTCAGGCTCTGTGCTGACAGCTCAGAGCCTGGAGCCTGCTTCAGATTCTGTGTCTCCCTCTCTCTCTGCCCCTCCCCTGCTTGCACTCTCTCTCTCTCTCTCTCAAAAACAAATAAACGTTTTTAAAAAATTTTTTAAAAAGAAAAAATAACCAACCTGGATTGTCTCAGGTAAGAAATCAGTCCTTTGCTATCATGTAAGCTCCTCAGTGTGCCCACCAGTGTTACATTGGCTCAGAGGAAGGCAGGTTTCTGTTGAGGGTCAAAGTCCACATGGAACGACACAGAAAAGGTTCCGCAGCTCTAGTAGATAGCTGCCTCTATTTGTATGAGCCAGGTTATGCTGCAGAAACACACGACACCAACACCTCAGTGGTTTAACAAAAGTTTATTTCTCATTCCCATAAAGCCCATCACAGGTCTGGGACATTCTCCACAACAGCTCCTCACCAAGGGGCCAGGGGGCGGGGTGCTCAGCATTCCAGACTACTTTGACCCTGTGGCCCCTTCCTGTGTGGGCTTCCATGATTGACGCAGACGAGCACTACCGAGTCTTGCACCAACAATGAAAGGCTTCAGCCCAGAAGCGAGGCCTCTGCTCATAACCCATTACCCAAAACTACCTCGTGACCCTGACTTCAAGTAGCAGAAAGCCACAACCACTCTCTCTACTCTTCACTAGAATACGAGTCCCGTGAGAGTGGATTTCCAGCTCTTTTGTTCACTACTATCTTCTCAGTCTAGAACGGTGCCTGGGCCCACGAGAGATCCCCATCAAAGTGAATGAATGTAGCACCAGGAAGATGTCCACATGTATCCCGGGATGACGCAGTACCAGTAGTCGAAGGATGAGGGCGTTGGGTAACAGCTATGCAGACGGGAGCTTCAGAGCTGGCTGTGCTTACGAAATCATATTTGAATCATCTTGAAGAAAATAAAGTCTCATTGAGGGCGCTAGACCACCATGAGACTTAAACCATAAAGCACTGCAGTCACAGACCAAATCAGCTAAGCACTATCACTACCAGCAGCGCTCAACTCCTGAAAGGAGTCGCCAATAGCCACAAATGCACCTGCTTCCTAAGTGTAGTCAGTCTGCCCAGCGTATCATGGGGAGCAGGGGAAAGGGAAAGAAACGCACGGTGAGCATCTACTACTGGCCAGGCTGTGGAGTGCTTTTCCTTCACCAGCCCCTCTAATCCCCAGAATAACCCTGAGTTGAAACACAGTTTTCTCTCTTTCACAGAGGACATGGAGACTTAAGTATTTCAGTAACGAATCAAGCCACAGGAATGTCTTATAAGCTAGAAACAGACACAACACATCATCCAGTCTGGCCCTGGAGGCATAACACACACATCCATCCTGGAAATCCTACCTCCAGGTCTGACTCATGCAACCAAGTGACAACCAACAGACCCACTAGCCATAGGGTATCCGAACCTGAACTTCCTTATTTATAAGGTATTTAGAAGAAATCATTGAACCTCTTTCCTGATACCACCTAAAAGCTCTAATGGGAATACATGAGAGTTGTTGTAGATAAGAGCTCTAAGAAGATCCACAGCCTACAGAGATTTTCAGCCGTCTATCATGTCTCACCCAAGGCTGTTGTTAGATGCTGTGCACAAAACAGAGACATATATACCCCACCTGCTTAGTAACAGTTTACAGCTTAAGACATCCATCCAACGTGGATGTGGAGTCACCCATTCTTACCCACCAGTCAGCATCAGTTCCCAAACGTTTTCTCTTGGGAACCCTATCTTCCGCCATTCCCAGTGAACCACATCCTGCCTGCAGCACACATTCTGGTTCTAGTTTGTTCTTAAAAACCAAAGCCAAATTACAGAGCAAATTAAAAAAACCTGAGAAGTTCATCCTGAACTCTCATTAATTCTCTTTAGGCTTCAAGAAAGTGCTAATTTTTATGCTTCATCATACTGAGATTATAAGAAAAGGACTAGTTTATTTTACTGCAGAAATATCTTTACATGTCATACACAATCCATGGCTAAACATTCCAACCCGTTTTCATACGATCTCATTAGAGATGTTTATCTTTTTTTCAAACACCACCAATGAGGTATAAGATAGTGCATTATTAAGTTACCTGGCAGATTCACTAGTGGTGAAGTAAATAGCATTTCATCACAGTAAAACTGGCGCTAAAAGGATTCAAGAGCTAAAGTTGCTAAAATGTTCAGGAAGGAACTCAAGTGATGTCCAACTTTGGGAACAGTGTCCAATGACAAGGGAAAGGAAGAAAATCCAATTTAGCTCTTGGAAAACTTGACAACAGAACTCATTTTTTCCCACACGGGACTTAAAATTGTTAAGTCAACTACCTTGAAGGCAACTGAAGGCAATTAAATAAGTAGGTTATTGCTTTTTCTTTTGGGAGACCGTGCTATAAACGTTTCTGTTATATGTGTTTAAAAGTGACTGGGAATTCAATGCAAAACCAATAGAATTTACCCTCTGCGATCACAGAAGACTGAGTCATGGGCGCATCTGCTCATTAAAGCTGGCTTTGTTACTTTGCCAGATACTATTGCAAAATGTTTCCCTAACTGAGAATGTTTTTTTCAATACCTTTCTTACTAAGGAATTCCCAGAAGGTCATGTGTAAAAATGTAAGTAGTACAAAACTACTTATAGAGATCCCTGCAGAGTCAACCTTGATTCCTTTCTGTGAAATATGTTTTTATCAATTTTTGCACCGATGAAGAATTACTCGTGCTTCACAACTTTGTATTTTTTCATAAATGTCAAGGTCAACCTCTACTTGGTGAATTTCTTCATGCTGAGGACACAAGATGAACTTCCGGTTAGCGGTGAAGTTTCTGGTGTCTAAGGAGGCTTGACCGCCTGCTGAAGTTTCTCCGGCAGGTGCTGCAAGTATATGGCTGCTCACCTGTGTGGGTTCTCCGATGCTTGATAAGGTGGGAGTTCTGACTGAATTTTTTTCCACATTCGTGACAGGTAAAGGGCTTCTCTCCAGTGTGAGTTCTTTGGTGCGTGTGTAGATTTGTATTTTGACTGAAGCTTTTCCCACACCAGGAGCATTTGTATGGTTTTATTCCTTGATGTGTTGTTAAGTGCTTATTAAGATCTGAACTCCATCTAAACCTCTTATCACACTGTTGACATTTATACGGTTTCTCTTCAGTGTGAATTCTTTGGTGCTTAATAAGGTCAGAGCTAACTCTGAAGCTTTTCCCACATTCTTGGCACTTAAATGGCTTCTCTCCAGCACGGGCTTTCTTGTGAAGATCCATAAGTTTCAGCAACTCTTGTTTCCAGCTTGAAAGTTTCTTTTTTTTCTTCACAGGAAAATCTCGATGCCACTTCCCTATCCTGTGTGTATCGCCATGGTTTTCTTTGCCTGTTGTTTTCTGGGGAACTTTTGCTCGGGCCTTTTTTGATACTATGTCTCCTGGTGCTTGTATTTCTAAATCAGAAACACATATAGGCTGATGGTTTTCAGTGTCACTTTTGTGCTTTATTCCTGTCAGAATAAACGGAACAGTCAGCCCACCGCACAGCAGAGCAAAACAACTACAGGAAAGGAGAGGAAAATCCAATGATTATTGACCACAAAATACAGACAGACAGAATTTAAAATGTTAAGCCCTGCGAAGGTTGCTATCAAGGCATTTATCGTGTCCCATGGTGTATTTACCTGTAGGCAGCTCTCCAGGACTGTCCTTGAGCTCCGTGGACCCTTGAACCCATGGCTCTTCCCCTTGCTCTAGATACGAGATCACCTTAGGTTTGGGGAGCACAAACAATGCTGTGAAATGCAAACAGTGAGATCAAGGACTGGCAACTCGACAAAGGTCCACCAACTCCATACGACTCCAGGAAGAGTAAAGGGCAGTGTACAGCGCTTTAACCCAAGGGTCACATGGGTAGACTCTGTCACACCCGCTATCAGGTTAACACGGTCTTCCATCTGCGGGTGGTACACAAGTGGACACGGAGAGATAAACCTAAGCTGGCTCCACGGAAAGGCGAAAGGGCATGGGAATCCACCCACAACGCCCCTCTCCTGCCACCGAGACCGCCCCATATTAAACAAGATGGCACCCAGCCCGAGAGGCTGCAGGGAATACAGATTCGTTCTACTAATTCTTTAGGATCCGCCCGAGTCTGGCAGAGCCAGGTGAAGGGCAGTGGGCTGCGTTATCACACGCGCCAGTGATTCCTGTCATGGGAACAGTAAGTGTTTACTTAGCTCTTGAGCACCACGCACCGGAGAGGGAAGCTTTTTCCCACTCTTAGCGTTCACCGGTTCTTGTCCAGGTGGAAGAAACAGACCAGAATCCCTCAGTGAAACTCTCCTAATTATACACTGCCAAACCGGGAAGTATGCATCACTCGGTCATTCAGGCAATGTGTACTGACTGCCTGTCGTGTGCCAGGCACTCTCCTTGGGCTGATGATACAGTGGTGAGTAAGTCAAAGCACCCCGGTCTCATGGAGCTTACCTTCTATTGGGAGAACGAGACAAGCAAACAGCAATCAACAAAGCGGTCAGCATGTAATAAATGTTTTGAACAAAACTAAAGCAGAATAACTCAGCATTTAAGAATCTTCTTCTCTGGGGCACCTGGGTGGCTCAGTTGGTTAAGCATCCATCTCTTGATTTTGGCTCAGATCAAAAGATCTCACTGTTTGTGAGATCAAGCCCTGCATCAGGCTCTATGCTACACAGTGGAGCCTGCTTGGGATTCCCTCTCTCTCTGCCCCTCTCCTACTCACGCGTGTGCTCTCTCTCAAAATAAATAAAGTTTATTTTAAAAAAAAAACAAAAAACATTCTGCTTCTCTGAAGCTACTTGAGATGAGGTCCTATGGAAGGCCTCTTTGAGAAAGTGATATTGGACCAGAAAGGTAAAAGGGAGAGATTTAGTATGTGGCACAAGATGTGCCAGGCAGAGAAAAGGGGAAGGTAGAAATGTGCGTAGCAAGTTCGAGAAACAGAAAGATCAGTGAGGATCAAGAGGCCTGAGCAAGGGCACAAGTGGCAGGAGACGAGGGCAGGGAGGTGAGTAGGGTCAGATCCTGGAGGATCCGAATAAGCACTTCAGTAAGGTTTGGATTTTACTCTGAACGTGATGAGTCATTATAAGGTGCTGACACGGGAAACGTCACGATTGGATCAGTGTTTAAAAGATTCTGGCTGCTGTGTGGAAAACACAGAGTGGGAGGGCAAGAATGGTGGCCGGCGTACCAGTCAGAAAGTACCAAGGTCAGTCTGGTTAGACATGCTCCTAGCTTAAACCAGGAGGCTAAGAGCAGGAGGGAATGAGACGTGGCTGTACTCGGGCTACACTGTGAAGGTTGAGCCACAAGACAGTGATGCGATAAAATGGGGTATGGTGGCAAGATCACAGTAAAGAATGACTGTATGTTCCTACCTCCGAGGAACTGGGTAAACGCTCTTTACTAAGTTGAGAAAAATAGGACAGGAACAGATTTGGGGGAGAAAGAAAAAAAATCAGTCAAGAAATCTAGACAGTGTACGAACACCTGGGCAAAGCTCCCAGGTGATCTGGATGCACCTTTCCCCTGCCCATACACCATCTAGTTGAGAAACAACCAATTACTAGAACAGAGCCTCTCACGGGAGGACATTCCGAGTAAGCAGCGGATATGACAGTTTACTTAATTTCTACCCAACGGGAGAGGGAGATTCTTTACCTAGCGAGATGACAGTCTCATAGTTTTCCCGCATGACATCATTGTAGAGGGCCTCCTGAGTGGGATCCAGGAACTCCCATTCTTCCTGGGAAAAATACATGGCCACTTCTTCAAATGTCAACAAGCTCTAAGGAAGACAACGGGCTTCAGCTCAGTACTTGCCACTAGAGAAGCAGCCCTTCCATCCAGTCCATGAACTACATGTTAGGTCAGGCACTGAACGAAATAAGAGCCAACATAAGTATACGTACCTATATATATATGTGTGTGTACACACACACACATACATACATATATATATATATATATATATATATATTTTTTTTTTTTTTTTTTTTTAAGTCAAAGGGGAGAAAGGAAAGAGGCAAAAGGATCAGCAAGAGAGTAGGAAGAACCTGGTTTCCAGGAAGAACACTGGCACCTGTGAGCACCTGCAGGGCAGCGTGGGTCATGGGCCCGGGGAAAGGCAGCCCTCGATGGCTGGACTGCACAGCTCACCTGGGACTCAGGCAAGACGAGCTCAGGTGCCACTGTCCAGTCTTTGGTGATTGTCTGCTCAGGAAAGGCTAGGATCTGGTGAGCAGGCACAGCTGTGGGTGGAAAAGAGCCAGAAGAAATGTCTCTCACTTCTATGAACATCCTTAGCTTATTGCTAAAAGACAGACAATCCTCAATTCTTTCATCAGAGATGTAATACCTTTAAAACTGTTGCCTGTTACCTAGAAGTGGCCTTCTGACCGGACGCAAGAACTGAACACCTACCGGCTTCTACACCAGGTTCCCCAGTTGACGGTCTTTGGTTTGATGAGTGAAAGCAATAAAAGGAAATGTTTTTTTCCCTTATGTCATAAATTGTTCAAAATTGGGCCAAAACTAGAGGTTTAGAATTGCAGAACTCAGTCCAGTGTGCCAAGGAATGGAAAGGGGAAAGTAAAAAAGAACGTGGTGAGTTCAAGAAACAGCAAGATCAGTGTCGATAAAGAGGGCTGAGCAAGGGCTCGAGTGGCGGATGAAAGGGTGCTAGATCTTGGAGGCTCCTGGGACCTTGGCAAAGAACTTGGGTTTGGTCCTAAATGTGTGAGAAATCATCTCAACATTTTAAACAGGGTAATCTCATGATCTGATCAAGTTCTTTAAAAATCTGGCCGCTGCGTGCAAAGTAGATTGTGGAAGGCTAAGAGCAGTGGCAGAAGGAGCCAGTTAGGAAGTACTGAGGTGAGCCTGGTTACACGTTCCCCTGGATGCGACCAACACGCTAACAGTCAGACTCAGGCTGTACTTGGCGTGCGGAGCCCGAGGACATGGTTACATCAGTAGCATGGCAAGAGCACAAGATCAGAGTCAAGGATGAACACAAGTGTTCTGGCCTCAAGTGTTGGGTGAGTAGTGCTGCTCTTTACGGAGATGGGAAAGACAAAAGAAAAGCAGCTTAGGAGAGACGGCAGGGAGCAATCACGGATTTTAGGGTAAGGAATGAGCGTGTGCATTTGCAAAAGGCTCTCCAGGTGATCCGGACATGCCTTTCCGTGCTCACACCATCTAGGTGAGAAACAACCGGTTACTGGAACACAGCCTCTCACTGAAGTCCGTTCCTAGGAAGCCAGGAACATGACAGACTACTCAACGTCTACCCGACGGGAGAGGGAGATTCTTTACCTAGCGAGATGACAGTCTCATAGTTTTCCCGCATGACATCATTGTAGAGGGCCTTCTGAGTGGGATCCAGTAACTCCCATTCTTCCTGGGAAAAATACATGGCCACTTCTTCAAATGTCAACAAGCTCTAAGGAAGAGAATGGGCTTCAGCTCAGTACTTGCCACTAGAGA
Organism: Panthera tigris; assembly: GCF_018350195.1. Taxonomy (NCBI): domain Eukaryota; kingdom Metazoa; phylum Chordata; class Mammalia; order Carnivora; family Felidae; genus Panthera; species Panthera tigris. Next base: position 38,640,999 of record NC_056675.1, read on the forward strand.
AGCAGCCCTACCATCTGGCCCATGGTAGACCCCGGGCACTCAGCGAATTAACAGCATTGGATATTTTTTAAAGTGAGAGGGTGAAAAGAAAAAGGGCAATAGATCAGCAACAGACTCGGAGGTGCTCATTTTCACAGGGAGAACACTGGGGCTAACACGCCTGTGAGCTGGGCAGTGTGGGTCACGGGCCCGGGGAAAGGCAGCCCTCAATGGCTGGACTGCACAGCTCACCTGGGACTCAGGCAAGACGAGCTCAGGTGCCACTGTCCAGTCTTTGGTGTTTGTCTTCTCAGAAAAGGCTAAGATCTGGTGAACAGGCACAGCTGTGGGTGGAAAAGAGCCAGGGGAAATCTCTCTTGCTTCTGTCCATAAACATCCTCAGCTCATTTCTAAAATACAGATGATCACGATTCTTTCAGCAGAGACAGGACACCCTTGCAAGTATACGTGGTGCCCTGGAGTGGTCTCATCATCATATACAAGAGCTAAGTATCTACCGGCCACTAGAATGGGTTCCTCAGCCTTTGAGAATGAATAAATGTAAGAAAAACCTTTTTTCCCCTCTCATGGTGTAAATTGCTCTCACTTAGGCAAAGTTAAACAAATTTGAAAATGAAGTACTCAAGATATCCGGTGTACAACAGATCTATTTTTTTTTAGCATTTATTTGTCTCCTGGTACAAAAGTGTGTTCATATTCTACCACCGCTTTCTAAAGAACAGAATATTTGGTGTTATTACCAGGGTTCTGTAGTCTGGATGTTTCTGTATCCTGGGCCAACCCCCAAATTCACCCACAGCTGGTGCTCTACTGCCATCTAGGGGACATCGTAATTGCTACGTGGCTGAATCCGCCCATCCACATAGCTGGGCATGTTCTGGTTCAATAAGCTCTTATCACAGATCCCAATGAGGGAATTATCATGATGTGCCTTACCCCTCTCACATACAGGCTCAGATTCTTTATGAGTGTTCCCGCTCAGCTGTTCTTGCAAACCTTGGTATGTATTCCAGAATTCTTCATCCTGGGCCAGGCCCACTGGCTGGGACTCTGCTGTTTCTCTCAAGAGCACTGACTCCTTTCCCAGCTCTTGGATGGCAACCTAGAAATAATCCCCACCTTTGTTACCACAAAAGTTATTTTTGGTTTTGGGGTTGATTGTAGAAGGAGGAAAAAGCGAACAGTCCAGATGGTAGAAGATATACAACACTAAAGGAAATGACAAAAAGGCTTAAAGAAACAACGGGCGACCAATTTTTCAAAAAGAATTCTCCACAAAATGTGGCAATATTGGGATAAAAGGAAAAGAAATGTGGCTCACGCTAGCCCTCCACCACAGCAGGCCCCACCCCTCTAAACACAGTGCAACTCAGACTACATAGGCCACCTGTTATCATGCTACTTTGACAGACCTTCTCTCTTGACTTTGATCCCTGCTTAATGTGTTTGTGTCTTCTCATTCTCTCAAAAGATTAAAGAACAAAGAAAACTGTCTCATCAACCAGATTATCCCCATGGCCAGGAAAGGCTTTCAGAGAATGGGGGACGAAATGGGAAAAGAGAGGGGAAGAGAGTGTGGCTCCAACCTACCTCCAGATGATTTCTGGCACCACACATATGCCTGCCTGTGTCTTCTTCCCAGTTGGCCTGACGCCAGCTGGTGTTCTGCCACGTGGCTAAGAACACACCCTGGATTCCCACGAACCAGCAGAGCCAAAGACCAACTGCGGAGGGCGCCGTGGAGGCTCTCTCATTTGAATCAGAGGACAATATCCCTCAATGTCTCTCTCCTCTCGGCTACTCTGCTAGGATTTCCAAAGCTGTTTCCCTTTTTTCTGCCTCCTTTTCTCTCCCCTTGCACTCTTCCTTCGTTGTTTGGGTTTTCCTTCTCTTTACTATCTCCACTCAACTTTTCGTTTCTAAGTGTTCTCCCTTTTTCAGGTCCTCCCCTTCCTCTCCAACTCCTTATTTCCTTTTACTCATTTGTAACTCAAAACCCAAGTCCTCGGGCAAGCCATACTAGGCTTATGACTCTCCATTCACCCTGGCTCTATAGATCACAAATGCAGTCGTTCTGGAAGGCCAGGAAAGTATCTGTGAAACCTGAGACTACTGCTGTGGGTCTGTGGTTTCAGGCTTTGCCTCAGTTGTACTAAAGGAACAATGGAACAGTGACCTAATTCACCTTATTTCTCAATGAAGTGCCCCCCCCCCCAATCCACTTTCACCCTATTTCATCACGGGAATCAGGAATCTTTCTTCTCACCCTGTTCCTCGTTTGACCAGATTCCCTCTCCAAGTGTTCTACCAGGGTCACGGCCTCCTCAATGCTTTGTAGATGGTCCTTCCTTATCCGGCTCTGGGTGTCCGTGGGCAGAATGGTCACAAACTGTTCTAGCACAAGCAGTTCCAGGATCTGCTCTTTTGAGTGGATCTCAGGCCTCAGCCACTGACGGCAAAATTCCTGAAGCCGGCCAACAACTTCACGAGGTCCGGGGGCGTCACGATAGTGGAAGTTCCGGAAGTGCTCGCGACAGCTTTCTGGACTGAGCCTGTCCGTTTGTGGGGTATACTTCTTAATGTGACTGGAACTCTCTATCTCAGGTCCCTGGCACTCCCACAGAGCCCTGATCTGAGGGCTCAAACAGTCAGCCACCTTCATATCTACCATCATTACTCTGCTGTAGGAACAGTTTTACTCCTGTGTTGGACACCCCGCCAGCACCACCTTTGGCAAACGAGGCCCAGTCAGCTCTGGAGCAAAATCAATAAAACGATCTTCGTCCTAGAGTAGTGAACAGAAAAAAAGTGCACGTCAGTGAGAGTGTCACAAGAACTTTGTTATCTCCTCTTCATAACAACAGACAAATGAACAGAAAAATCCTGCCTTGCTTTCCCTTTAAAAAATCCACTGCCAAGGGCACCTGGGTGGCTCAGTCAGTTAAGCCACCAACTTCAGCTCAGGTCATGATCTCAAAGTTCTTGGGTCAGGCCCCCCTGTAGGGCTCTGTGCTGACAGCTCAGAGCCTGGAGCTTGCTTTGGATTCTGTGTCTCCAGCTCTCACTCTGTGCATGTGTTTCTCTCTCTCAAACATAAATAAATGTTAAAAAAATTTAAAAATCCACCGCCAGACTCTTTGTCTCCTATTATTCAGGTGCAATAAGGCACAGCTCGTTGAGAGACAAACGTCCACTGAGGGCTTGGCCTTCCTAAAAATGGTCACAATTCAGGAAAGGTTGGACAGTGAGAACACTTACAGCTTCTGGCTGCAAGGAGCTTGTCCAAAGATTTCACTCTCGTGCTTCCTACCCCACCTTCCCCATGCCAAGGGGCCATCCGGACAACATTCTGAGTTTCTCTTCAATCTTAACGTGTCATCCCGGTCTCCTGTCTATAGTAAGGGGGTACAACCTCTCTGACCCTTCATGCCGTCGTGAAGATGGAAGCCCACAGTGCATGGAACATTCCACCTTCTCAATTCCACGGTATGCCTACTGGCAGGAGACCTGGGACAGAGAAGCGACACCAGAGAAGGAAAGTAATTAGGGAAAAAGGAGCCTTAGCATCCCCCCAATTAAGCAACTAGATGCTCAACACTCTCCTTCGGCACCTCTTTGCAAGAACTGTAAGAGGGCACCGTGCACACGACTCGTTCCTGCATTTTTAAATCTCTCCCTACTTCACCCAGAACAGTAAAGGCGGACCTTTGCTTACAAAATGTTTATCCAAAGGCAAAGCCGTAAAAGAGGAGAGGAGGGGAGTCGGGGGTGATGAGGGTGACCCTTCAGCCCACCTGCCCTTTCTTCCACGGTCACTGAGACCTCGGGGCGAGGCTGAGGACAGTCTCGGGAGCCTCGCTTTCCCTGAGCGATCCCGCGGGAACGGCGCCCAAATTCGTCCCGGAAGCCACGGTACTCCCCCGTGGCCGGCTCCCGGCTGCCCAGCATGCTCAGCAGGCACGGGCACGCTGCCCAGGCTCGGCACCCGCAGAAGCAGCCGTCTCCGAGGCTGCACCGCCCGGGTGCCCGGCGTCCGGTGACACCGGCCCCCGAGGCGGGAAAGCCCGCTGCGCGCCCGCCCCGCTTCTGGACGCCCGGCCGGAAAGCCCGCGACCACAAGGCCCGCCCCGGTGACCGACGGGGTCCCAGCGCGGCCCCGGCACCGTCTGCGCAAGGGGGGACAGCGACGTGGCCTTTAGAGCCCGAACTCCCCGACGGCGGAGTTCCCCAAGACGGTCCGGCTGTCAGGCTCCCGCCGCCGGGCCCGCCAAGTGCCGCCGCCCTCGGACAATGGCTGTCTCGCCCCCGCCCGGCGCGCAGCGACCGGTGTCCCTCGGGAGCTCCGGGACCGACGCTGCCCCCGCCCCGGGCTCACCTGCAGGTCGCCGCCCTCCGCCCCGCGCCGCTCAGAGGCGGGCCCCGCGAGGCACAGGCCAGACCTCAGCACACGCCCTCAGGTCCCCGTCGCCGCCCGCCGCCCATTCGACCCCGCGCTCCGGCCGGAAGCGGAGTGACGCGCTTCCGGGGGAGGGGCTCCGAGCAGCCGCGCCGCGGCCCCGGGCTTCGCGCGGAGGAGGCGGCCTTCCGCCCGGTGCAGCCCTGGCGGCGGGAAAGAGTTAATGCTACCGAGTGTCCCGGCCCGCCGCGGCCTAGAGGGGCCTGTGCGCGGCTCGGCGAGCGGCTGTCGCCGCCTCGCGTCGCCGCTCCGGGAGGCGCTGCGCACCCGGCGGCGCCCGGTGTCCGGGAGGCCCTCCCGGCGAGGGTGCCCGCCCCTGCGCGCGCGGGGCCCTCGGCCTTCCCGGGGCTTGCGTCCCGGTCACGATCGGCGGCCCCCAGAGGGCTCGTCCCTTTTCTGGGCCGCGCGTCCCCCACGACGATTACGTTTTCCTCGTGAGGTAGGTTTCAGCCTGTGAAACGGGATCCATGTGTGTGGTTGTCCTTGACCGGGAAATGGAGGCGCGGCTCGGCCTGGGCCCCACAGGTGACCGACCAGAGCCCCTAGGCTGGGATTTGGGGCCCCTGCGGTCCTGGCGCCCGCCTGTCCGCTACGGCATGCTCCCTGGAGGCTGGGAACCCCCTTTTCATCTGGCCTCCCCTGCAGTCTCTGCCAGAGTTGCCTGGGTAAAATGGGCATTCGTCCCACGGAGAGTTCGGAGTTCGTGAATCCCACCTTTCAGGACCGCAGTATCTCGAGGTGTCGCTGTCTCCTAGTCATCGGGGTTCTCGTAGTGTCGGCCTTCACCAGGCAGCGGGTTACTTACTAGGCGCACGACGTGCAGCCGGTGGTAGAGTCCGCAGGACCAGGTCTCTGATGCACGGAGTCTGGCCGAAAGACTGAGGCACTTTCGCGACCATCACTAGCTAGGAAGAGGGAGCCCTGAGCTGAGCGCTGCGGGATTCCAAGAAGTGAAAGTTGACCCGTGGTCGGGGAAATGGGAAAAGAAATGGGAAAAGGCTTGAGGGATCTGCCCGCCCCCGGGAGTGGGGCCACATCCACACAGAGAGGGAGAGGGAAGAGCAAAGCCTCGAAAGCTGGGAAAGATTGGGGTGTGAGAAGATCGGCGGTACCTTTTCACTAAGTGTGACTGGGCTACATTTGGAGGAGACTTGCCTTAGAAAAGAAGTTCTGGGGGACCTGCGCGGAGTGCCTAGCACGGGAGTGAGGATATGGCACTGAATAAAGTAACTCCCGGAGCATCCCCGCAGGCTTTCCGAGGGAGCTTCTTTCCAGGGCAGTTCGTCTGGAAGGAAGGTTAAGGTGGGAATGAAAATGGGAGATCAGGTCCAGGCCATGATGTTAGTGGTGCTTTCAGATGGAATCGGGAGCCGCTCTCTGGTCCTTTTTGCGTGAGAGAAGAGGATTAAACACAGGCGGTAAGAAAAAGCATCTAAGTCACTGGAATGTTTCAAAGCAGGTTCATTTCCTTGGAACCTGAGTCAGGTTGGGACTTAATTTTTTCAAGAGCAATTATTCTTCCCAGGCTTCCAGAACCCGTGGACAGCGCTGCTCTTAGTTTTGAGATCCTGCCCATCAGGCCCAAGGCTGAGCATATAATGGAACTTATTAAAGTGAATAAGTGAAGTTGTGCTGGCGGTGCCCTTGCACAGTATTGGCAGGCGTGATTCGTATCATGGGTACGGAGTTGGTCGGGGAAGCTGGGGAGAAAAAGTGGGGAAAGAGATCCTGTGAAGCAGGAAGGGGAAACAAGGCACAAACTGGTGAATAGTGAATGAGGACCAGTAATGATTTTTGTAGTTTGGAGTCTGGGGCCAACGTTGCCCACTCTTGCTGCGGATGAGACCAAAGTCCCCTGAGATTCTCCTTGTGAAATCACATTCCCCTGTCAGTGCACCGCCTGAAAAATGATGAGTGGGCAGCGATGACTGCAAATACATACACTTTATTCCGAGATACCACACAAGTGCCGTAGTGGGCTGAATGGTTTTGCTGGGTGACTGGCTGGAGTTAATCATGCTGCTACTGGCTAAAAAATTCTTTTTTCTCTTTCAATTTGTAATAGCTATGGATGAATAGTTCCCTTACTTATAGCTGCCTTTTAGAAAGCTGCTTGATCTTAGTCTGCATCGGCCTCCACACTGAGAACAGTCCTATTCTCTCACGATCCTCTCAGTGCTCCACAAAGCAGTTGTCATTTCTCGCAACAAATGTTAGCAGATAACTAGCGGCCTGGACTCTCCTGGGTTTCTAGATGAGAAGCTTGTGATAATTCTTTGTGGTTGAAGAATGAACGAAAGCCAGTCGGCCTGTGCCGTATAGGAGAGGAAACATGACTGAAATGCCAATCGTTTTTCTCATTTCTCTGACATGCTTTTCTTTCTTCATAGCACCTGAAATGGATAAAAGTGGCAGTGTTTGTTACTTCTCATGAGTGTGTGTATCTGGAATGAAAACAATGAAATTAACCTAGAGTAGGACATTTGTAAGGACATGGAATGGCACTGGGCATCGCCATCTGGACCTGCAAGGAATATTTGAGTTCGCAGAGCTACCAAAGACTTTGCCAGCAGAAGGATTTATAGGAGACAGTTGATCAGAAACACCATAGAGAAACCCTTTAAATTTCTCCACGCAGGGGAAAAAGTGAGTATTCGTTCACATTAAGCAAAATCTACAGTAAAGAGAAACCAAGTGAAGTCTCAAATATAAAAAATCTGTTACTGAGCACCCTAACACAAATCTAGAAAAAGAAAGGAAAGGTGGAATCTTTTTAAAAAATTTTACCTATGATATTTTTAAAACTTCTGGATTGATCTATAAGCAACACCAGGATTCTGAAACTTGATAATTCTGAACATGGAGAAGCGCCATTGAAAAACAAAACTTGTGAGTAATTCCAGATGTACACAAGGAAGGAGCTCTGAGAGCGGAAAAGTGCCACTCGCCAGTTTTTACGTACTTGCAGATTGCCTTGGTGAACGTAGGAAGTTAAAACTCAGTCTCTGAGAATGCTATATGGAATGTAATAAATGTTGGATTTCTTCACATGGACGACGGAACCTCCTAACCTTCTCGTCCGCCCGAAGATACTGTACGGCTGTTCAAGAATACCAGCTCTCCAGACATCCCAAAGTCAGGACAGCTTGAAGTCTTTATCCGGGAGGACGGACTGCTGCTGTCCAGTGAACACTACTTCCAGAGCAACACGAGCGCCGCTTTTTTTTCTGGCAGTGAGGTAAAATCGGGTCGTCTTGGAAGGGGAGAAGCCGCGCTGCATCTCTGCAACACAAGACCGCTCTGTCTTTGCGTCTGAGGTTTTCCCACACCCTTCTCAAGCACCACCCCTTTTGACGTAGACTTATCTCACCTGGGTCTGTCCTTGCGGCCTCATCTCGCCTCTCCTCCTGGTGTCTCTTCCTGTGTCGAGTCAGGGAGAGTATTCCGGTATTCCTGTTATTCCTGACCGGTGCTGCTGTGTCTATCAGGAAAGGAGGGTGGCGTTCTGAGAACTGATCACGGTCATTCTGAGAACGTGTTGCAGGAGCGGCAGCTAGATAGGGCTTTGACTGTGGTGGCTTTCTGAGTTCCGAAGACCTTCTCTCTAGACCAGCACTTCGGTCAGGAGCCTTTATCCCTTTTAGCCCGTTACCCCTCCGTACAAATGCCTGTGCCTTTGGGGGCTTTGAGCTAGTGTTTTGCCTTTAATTTTTTCCAGCTGTAAGGTTTTTTTTTTCCCCCTTCTTTCCTCCCGTTGGGTTGTTTGAAGTCAAATTCAGCATGAATAAAAGAGGGAAGTATACGACATTGAATTTGGAGGAGAAAATGAAGGTCCTCAGTAGGATTGAAGCTGGACGATCTCTAAAAAGTGTAATGGATGAATTTGGGATCAGTAAATCAACATTTTATGACATTAAAAAGAATAAGAAACTGATTTTGGACTTTGTACTGAAGCAGGACATGCCGTTAGTGGGGGCTGAGAAGAGAAAGAGGACGACAGGAGCCAAATACGGTGATGTGGATGACGCAGTGTACATGTGGTACCAACAGAAACGCTCGGCTGGCGTCCCTGTTAGAGGTGTGGAGCTTCAGGCTGCCGCGGAGAGATTCGCACAGTGTTTTGGGCGCACGGACTTTAAAGCTAGCACCGGTTGGCTTTTTAGGTTTCGAAACAGGCACGCAATTGGGAATCGAAAAGTATGCGGGGAACAAGTCCTAAATGCAGCTTCTGAAAACGTTGAGCCATTCCGACAAAACCTCTACACGCTTATGCAAGAGGAGAAACTGAGTTTGGCTCAGCTGTACAGTGGGGGTGAGACTGACCTCTTTTGGAAGTCGATGCCAGAAAACATTCCGGCATGCAGAAAAGAGATCTGCCTGCCTGGACGGAAAATAAACAAAGAACGGTTGTCTGCTCTCTTATGTGCAAATGCGGATGGAACTCATAAGTTAAAGTCCATCATTATTGGCAAGTCAAAGCTGCCCAAAAGCGTGAAAGAGGACGCGAGTACATTACCTGTGATATATAAACCTAGTAAAGATGTCTGGTTTACCAGAGAATTGTTCTCAGACTGGTTCTTTCAAAACTTTGTTCCTGAGGTCAGGCATTTTCAACTTAACGTTTTAAGATTCCATGAAGAGGACGTCAGGGCCTTGTTACTTCTGGACAGCTCTCCAGTTCACCCTTCCACCGAATCACTAACCAGTGAGGATGGCCGAATAAAGTGTCTGTTCTTTCCCGCTAACACTTCAACCTTGATTCAGCCAATGAATCAAGGTGTCATCTTGAGCTGCAAAAGGCTTTATAGGTGGAAGCAGCTTGAAGAGAGTCTTGTGATTTTTGAAGAAAGTGATGATGAGCAAGAGAAAGGAGAAAAAGGAGTGTCCAAGATTAAAATCTACAACGTAAGAAGTGCAGTTTTTAACTGGGCAAAGAGTTGGGATGAAGTACAACAGATCACCATAGCGAACGCGTGGGAAAATCTCCTTTACAAAAAGGAGCCCGAGTATGAATTTCAAGGCTTAGAAGATGGAGACGATGGAGAAATCCTTGAGAAATGTGGGGAGCTGGAAGCCACACTGGCTGATGAGAGGGTGTGGTTAAATGGGGATGATGAAGAAAAGGGTCATCCCCCAAAAGCGAAAAGTGAAATTACAAAGGAAGTTCCTCAGAAAGGAAGAGGAGGCAAAGAGCAGACTTCTGGATTTAAGTTATCTGCTGTAAGAGAGAGTTTGGACCACCTACTTGACTTTGTTGATGTCACACCTGAGTTTCAAAGGTTCCATTTCACGCTGAAAGAGATGCACCGAGAAATAGTGAAAAAGCAGTTCCAGAGTAGAATCCATTCTAGAATTGGTAGCTTTTGGAAACCTAGACCTCGTATTATCAAGGATTCCTTCAATATGCCTTCAACCTCTAGTAATTAGGCTTTGTGTTTACAGATTTCTGTAGTTCTATGATGTTATATGATGTAGAATTGTTGTGAATTGTCATTGCGTTGATCAGCTGACCTCATTTTGCACAGCAATGCCCATTTATATATTGTTTCTAAAACATACAGTTTAAAAATAAATTTGCTTCTTTAAAGTATAAAAATATTCGTTAATCCATTTTTGCTTCTATTTTAGACAAAGATCTGCATAATAAGGAGTTTAGTGGTCCCGGATTATCTAAGGTGGAACGGATGGGAAAGCATTACATTCTGTCTCAGTCAGCACATATAACAAGGAAGGTATAGGCTATTTCTAGTTATTTTTAAAAAGACTAAAAAAGATAAAAATAGATTTGGTTTTTAGTTTAATGGTGTGACATGCTCTGCTTTCTTAAATCTGTACCACCTATTTAGTGTTTCCGTCCTCTTATTGTGGAAATATATATATATATATATATATATATATATATATATGATGAAAAACACCCAACTTCTATCAACTAATGATAGTTTAACATTTTGGTATATTTTACGTATTTAAAAAATAGGCACATTACATTGTAATGTGCAATTTTATATCTTTTTGTCTGAACATACTTTAGGCCTATGCGTTAATAATACATTAGTGTTTGTTCTAAGCTTGGGGTAGAATGGATTGTGGAGGAAGTTGATTGGAAGGTCCGGTGAGCTTACTGTACCGCTTTTTAGTTCCTTTAAATTTAAGTGACGGCATCAAACGCCCCTCCCCCGTGGGTGGTAAATTTCCAGAATAAGTGACCGGCAGTCACACCCTTTTGAAAAGTATTCACTAATTCTGGAAACTTCACGTTGCCTTTGCATGCTATGTACCGAGCCTGGTATTGGGCATTTAGACCTGAATTAGAAACAAACAGAATAGGAGCACACCCGCGTCCGATGTGTAAGAGCTAAGAGGAGTATGAAGAGGGCTTTGTGAGTGCTTGGGTAAAAGGGGAAGCATCTGAGAGGGTCAAAAGTGTCACTTCTGAGCTGGGCTTTAAAGTTTAATGAGGGCAGGGGCGCCTGGGTGGCTCAGTCCGTTAAGCTTCGGGTTTCGATTCAGGTCCTGATGTCGCGGCTAGTGAGTTCTCTACCCCCGCCCGCCCCCCTCCCCCCCCCCCCCCCAAGTCGGGCTCTGTGCTGACAGCTCCGAGCCTGGAGCCTGTTTCAGATTCTGGGTCTCCCTCTCTCTCTCTGCCCCTCCTGCCACTCGCACCGACTCTCTTTCTCTCAAAAATAAATAAACATTTAAAAATAAATAAAGTTCAGTGAGGGCGGTGGCAGGGCAGTCCCGGCAAAGGGTAGCATGAGCTCAGGCTCTTCGATGTGAGTGCGCCCCCCTGGGAAGCTGCAAGGTCCCTGGATGATTGCCGTAGGGGCAGCTGGCAGAGAAGAGCAGGAAAGACAGGTCCGGGGCAGATCTTCAATGCCCTTCGGGGTCATCCTATGATTTTAGACTTCCTTCTGGGCCCGCATGAAATCGGTTCTGCGTCCCAAACGGCTTACCTTTTGACTCCGCTTGTCCCTTTCCGTTGTTCGGGTCCCGGCCCCGGCTGCCATCACCCCCTGCCCGGACAACTGCACCCGTCTCTAGTCTCTCTGCCCTCGTTTCTTGTCCCGTCTCCATCCTTTCTCAGCCGGTAGCCAGGGCGCGCGAACTGAAACCAGCGAGGCTTGAGGCCCTCCCTACTCGGGCTTCCCACCGCATTTGAGCAACGACGCCTCGCCTCAGGGCAGCCGGCAGGCCCGCCCTTCCCGGCGCCCGAACCTCCCCTTTCCCCGCGGCCGCACCACCCAGGTCTGCGGTCGCCCCGCTGCCGGACGGCGGGAGCCGCGCCCGCCGCACTCCTGAGATGCGCACGCACACCTGAGAGAACGGGGAGGCTTCGGGAGTGCGGTAGCGCCGCCGGTGTCCGCTGGGGAGGAGGGAGAGAGAAACCCTGCGGCCACCGGACCCGGCCCGGCCCTGGGAGGCGAGACCCGGGGGGGGGGGGGGGGAGCGGCGCAGCGGTAGAGCGCCCGCCTGCGGGCCACAGCGTCCGGGACGGAGACGGGCTGCGGGAGGAGAGCGCCCCCGGGGGAAGGGCGCAGCCGGGAGCCGCCACAGAGCGTCCGCCGGCGGGCCAGAGCGGCCGGGGCGAAGGGGGTGGGCGCGAGCGGAGGCGCGGCCCGGCGCAGCCGCGGAGCGACCGCCGGCGAGCTAGGGGGGCGCGCGCGCCCGCTGCCTCCGGGGCGCGGTCACGGGCCCCGGGGCGAGAGCCGAGCGGCCCCAGAGCTTGGGCGCGGGGCGACGAAAGGTCTGTCGGGACGCGGCCGCCGAGCGCCCGCCCGGTCGGCACTGGATACCCCGCCCCCCGGCCCCGCGCGGGAGCGGTGCTCGATGGGACCACTCCGGCGGGGGGTTCTAGGGGCGCCGCGTCCCTTCCCCGAGGCGCGACGGGCTGGGCTTTGCCCAAGCCTAGGAAGGGACTTAAGTCTTTGCCTCTGGAAGTAACGTTTTCGGGATTAGAGCTCCTCCGAGAAACTCAGGCACTTCACCGCTGTTCCGGTGGCCGGGGCAGTCTTCCTAAACTTGAGCTGGCCGCCTCCCAGAAGAGCCGGGGCGGGGGGGGGGGGGGGGGGGGGGAGGGGGCTCAAGGGCAGCTTCACCTTCGAGGTAGGGACTCACACGACGGTTCTAGCACGTTTTCCTGCCTTGAGGGCAGGTGGGGATGGAGAGGCAAACCCGACTCCACATTGTGTCCAAAAACATTCCAGGATTTCATTTTCTTTCCCTTCCCCTTTTTGCCTGGGGAAATCAGACCTGGAGCAGGTTTGGATCCCGGTGTGTTACCAGTTTTGACTTCTGACTATAGCTTCTGGGACAGCTAAATTGAGGATGTTAACTGGAAGATCTGACCGAAGTTCTTGGTGGTCTGAGGGATTTTTCAATCAACCATTTTGTCATTGTTGAATATACCTCGACCATTCCCACTGCCTCCTAACTGCATACATCAGGCAGCACACAGCTCCTCTGGGTAAACATTACACATCAGAAAAAATTATCAGTCTCCCTTTCAAGAATGGGAGTCCATTCTTAAATCTAGAAGTGTCTGCAAGCTAGATCGAAGGCTAAAAGGATAAATGCACTAACATTTTTTGTAATGAATGCACGTTTGCTTTAATTCATCTTGGTATTTTTGAGCTCCTGACACCCAAAGACATTAGTCTACTAGCAGTAATAAATGTGCTACTTTGTTTCTTGAAACACACCTTAAGAACTTTTTACCTTAGTTGTTTCAAATGCTTGTGAAATAGTTACAAAAATTAGAAGTCTTAAAGCAGTGGAGGGGATTTTGCACTTTCCAAAATCCTGTCGGTTGACAGTGTAATGATTCACATAGTAAACTCTTCTTAAAAGGGCTGGGAGTACAAAACCTGCAAGTTCAGATTATGATATTGAGACCCATAAATTTCTTTACTGCAATAAAAATTCTTAGTGATCTCCAAGGAGTTTTTCTGGGGGAAAAAAAATGTTTAGGGTTTCACTGTTTCCAGTCTCTGGCCTTACAAGCTTCGTCCTCAGTGACGTGTGGCCTGCTGCTTTTGTTGTTGCTTTAAAGCGTGAGCAAGCAAGAGAGCGCGTGTGCGTGAGCAGGGCAGAGGGGGAGAGAATCTTAAGCAGGTTCCATGCTCAGAGCAGAGCCTGACGTGGAGCTGGATCCCACAACTCTGGGATCACGACCTGAGCTGAAATCGAGAGACCGAACCACCCAGGCACCCCTGGCCTGCTGCTCTTAACCTGCTTCTGCCAGGCCTTTTCAGTGCTTAAATGTGGTACCGATCCTCCACCCGGGAGCCCTTCTGCTGGTCTGTGCTACCTTTGCTACAAGGACTGTGGCTAGTGCTCAGGGTCAGTACGGTACCTCCCAGGTCTAGTTTGTACCCATACGGGCTGAGGGAGCAAGAGTATTGCCCCTGTGTCAGTCTCCCATTATCCTAAGAACCAGGTTGGAGACTGTTCTGGTTTCTTTTTCAAGGACTAGTGGGTAAGAGTCTATAAATGTAAAATATGTGTGCGCAACATAAAAATATGAATATGAAAAGCACACACTTGGCCATCCCTTGCAGTGACCTCACGGGAGCCTATGCGGAGGACCTCTGACCTGCTGTGATACAACCACAAGGAAAGAAATCATCAATCCCGCCTCGCAGTTAACAGACTGCTCCCTGAAATTTCTGCCAGCAGGTCTTGCGTTGGTCGTAGTGGCGGGGGGCTTAGAGGAAAGAGTCTTGCCGGGATTATCTGCCCACAGATGACATGAATAAACGAGCACTTTCTATGTGCCAGATGCGGAGCTCAATGTTTTACATGCCGTATTCTGTGAGATCATCTCATTAAAACAGACAACAGCTCTGCTTGTGAATTTGTTGGAAGGGGAGCTAGCCCGGAGGCTGGGACTTGCGACTTTTCCTGTTGGAAAATCTTTTTAGTGCCAGGAGTGAACTCCTGGGGGCCCTCACGGCTCTAGCCTGACGCTTCAGTGCTCCCAGTAGGCGCAACGGCAGGTGGACCACGTCGGAAGGTCTGCATGGGTGATATTACGGGAGAGAGGGGTGAAAGGGAGAGGTGCTTTCCATTCTCGTGAGACTGACAATCCACATAAATGGCAACCTCGGCTTTTTTCTTTTGACAGAGTGTGCAGTGGGTACGTGTGTCGGGCAGGGGGGGGGGGGGGCGGCGCAGAGGGACAGGGAGAGGATCTTAAGCAGGCTCCCTGACCCACGACTCTGGGATCATGACCTGCCCCGAAATCACAAGTGTTGGACACTTAACATTTTCTTATTTCCTGAAGACATTTATTACCGTCCAAACATATTTTCAACAAGGAAAAGCAAGATCCCTAATCTCCCCAGGATCCACACTTGCAAAGCCTCCCAGGGAGCCCCTCTTTCGTGGAACCCTCTGAAGACTCCAGAGCTCTGTTTCCTTCTTGGACAGAGGGGGGGATTGAGTCTTAATCTCTGCAAGGGTGAACTAATCCACAGTCTGGCTTCCTCTGCCGACACCTGTGCCGAACTGCAAACTCCTTCTCACCACCTCCCTCGGGTCTCTGGTTCCTTTTTGCCTGAGGTGACGTTTACGTGCCTGGCCTGGGCGCGGGCACTCCGGCCAGAGAGGCGCTGTGGTGACGGCCCCGGACTGCCCTCGGCTTCCCAGCCAGGGCTCTCAGGGAGCCGCAACTCACCAACCAGTCTTCTGTGGCCTTGAGCTGGTTTCCAGAACGCGCCGCCCTTCTTTTGTCCCAAGGGCCTCAGGAGCCCAAACGCCCCTGCCGAACATTCCAAGTGAGGAAGCAGTATCGGAAAATCACATGGGTCCCCCAAAGTCGCTGGGACGGACAGTGGACACGGTAAGGCACCCGAGTCACAACCTGCCTAAGTATACCAAGGCAGTCAGTGTGCCCTGGGACATGCGACTTCACGGAGGACTCTGTCCGGAGCAGGTCACCTCAAAGACTTGACACCCTCAGGAGTTCGGGCAGAATTGCATTCTAGTTCTAGGCTAAGCCTTTGCTGCCCCTGCACCTCCCTCACAGCGACCCCCACCTTGATCCTCTTTACAGTAATTACCTTACAAACAGATGATTTGGTCGGCTGGCCAGAGAATATCAGCTCTTAACGGGACCCTCCGAGTAGGCCGCCTTCTCTGGGCCAGAGAGAAATGCCGCTGTTTCTATCCCGTGTGAGTTCTCTGGTGACTCATAAGGCGTGAACTCCGAGAAAAGCTCTCTCCACACTCGGAACATTTATAGGGTCTCTCTCCCGTATGGGTTCTCAGGTGACGGATGCGATTGGAGCTGTGAGAAAAACTGTCTCCGCACTCATGACAGGTATAGGGTTTCTCTCCCGTGTGAATTCTCTGGTGCCTGATTAAGTTGGATCTATGAGAGAAGTTTTCCCCGCAAAGGTTACACTTGTACGGCTTCTCCCCCGTGTGTGTCCTCTGATGTCTGGTGAGGTGCATGCCCTGCCGGAAGCTTTTCCCACAGGTCGAACATTCGAAGAGTTTCTTCTCTGCCTTGTGGGTTCCGTGGTTGCTAAGAAAGAGGGTGCTGCCACTCACTGCTTCCCCACACTCCGAGAAGGGGTAAAGCCTCTCTTTCTCGTGAGTCCTTTCGTGTATGACGAGGTGCGAACTGCGGGAGAAACTTTTCCCACACTCGGCACACCTGTAAGGTCTCTCGCCCGTGTGGATCCTTTGGTGCCTGAGGAGGTTGGAACTATGAGCAAAGATCTCCCCACACTCGGGGCACTTGTAGGGCTTCTCGCCGGTGTGCGTCCTCTGGTGCCTGTGAAGGTTTGAGTTGCAAGAGAAGCTTTTTCCACAGACGTTACATTGGTAGGGCTTCTCGCCCGTGTGGGTGCGCTGATGGCGAGTCAGGTGGGTGTTCTGACTGAAGCTCTTTCCACATTCCAGGCACTTATGCGCCTCCTCTCCCAAGTGTGCTCTGTGTAGTGACAGAAAGTGCGGGTTCCCACCAAAGATTTCGCCACACTCCACACCCACGCACAGTCTCTCTGCCGCATGTATTCTCTGGTGCCTAATTAGGTTCGAGTTGTTAGAGAAATTTTTGCCGCACAAGGGACATAAGTGGAGCTTCTTCGGCTGCGATTCCTTCGGTCGCCCCCGTTCTCTGCAACTTGTGGCCCCCACTAAGGACGGCTCCATCCCTTCCTCTGGGGGAGGCTCCCAGTGCCCTTCTGCCCTGTCCCGAGGCCTTCCCCGCTCAGGACTCCAGGGCACCTCCCCTCTGGCCTGGCCAGGCAGCAGCGCCTGCGGGTGGGCGCTCTCGGGGGAAAGGGACTGAGCACTTTCTTCCTGGTTCTCAAACTTCTCTTCTCCTGGCAGAGCGAGAGAAACCAAACCCCTACGTTATTCCTACACGAGACAAAAGGAAATCCCACAGACCTGCTCCTCCCTGTAGGCCAGACGTCCAGAAAGGCTGGTTCTATCTCAGTCTCCCATTTTCCCCATGTAGGTAAAATACCCTAGAGAGGATAAAAGGTGGGGCCGTCGCAAAGGAACAGGGCTCAGACCAGTCCTGACCTCGCTTGTACAGGCCCCCGACTCGCTCTACAACTGAGCCTCTGGCTCCCGCCCTGTGGAAATGGGTGGGTTGGAGCAAGGCTGGGATTGGGGCAGGCCCCAGGAGCGAGTGCCCCCTTACACCGGGCACCGTGGGATGGAAATGGGCAGCGGGGCGACGGGAAGCAACGCATCTTCCTGGCAGCGGTGATGGGCTAGCCCTCCGCCCCAGTGCTTGAGGGCTTCCCTCCCGACAGTGGGAGTCTAGCTGGGCAGGCTGCTCACCTCCGTTCCTTCTTACCTGGAGCTGGGCCTCTGGGACTCAGGCCTTCCTTGCAAGTCTGAACACTGGGATCCCATGGCTTTCCTCCTTGTTCCACCTGGGTACTTAGGGCCTCCCGAATGGGAACCTGAGCCTCTGTTCACAACGAAAGAAACAGATGTCTGTCACCACTCCCTCTACCAGGCAGAAGAAACAAAGACGATCTTGGCCCCTGCGCTTAGTGGACATATCCACACAAGGCACACGGAGTCCGACAGTAGTAAGTCTGACAATACACTAAACTGTTCACAGTGGTTATCTCCAGAGAAAGAAATTGGAGGAGGGGGACTGTGACTTTTTTTTCTTGTTACGCTTTTGTAGTACTTGGGATATTTTGCAGTGAGAATGTACACTTTTGTCATTAAAACAACCAAACGTGATTCGAGTGATCAGTTCTTGCGGAATTAGTTTAATATTATAAAAGAGCCCTAACTCTCACAGATAAATATAAACTAGAACTACATTCCACAAGACAACTCCAGGATAAAACGTAACGTGGTGGACCATCAGAAAGAAATCTGGGGCTCTGAGATGCCCCGGAGGTTGAAGCCTAGGAGCGCCATTCCTGCGCGATGCTAAAACTAAAACCTCACACCAATCCCAACAAACCCGGACCTTAAACAGTTTAGTTCCAAGAACTCGTGAGCCCAACTTCTCTTCCCACGAAGCACTGAGAGCTAGGCTCAGCTCAGGGCACCAAACCATGGCCTGGTGATGGACAGCCTGGAGAAGGTCCCAGTGAAGGGAACCAAACCCAGCGATGACCCTTATGCAGAGTTACTGCAAGTGAACCGATAACTGTGCCTCTTTTTACAAAGACCAGATGTATGAAAACAAAGTGTGACTCTTTTCTGCCACGTGTCAGTATGGCCACAATCGTAACGTACACAGAATCGCTGTTATTTAAGACTTCCCACAACTTGCGGGGCGCCTGGGTGGCTCAGTCGGTTCAGCGGCCGACTTCAGCTCAGGTCATGATCTCACAGATAGTGAGTTCGAGCCCCGTGTCAGACTCTGCTGACAGCTCAGAGCCTGGAGCCTGCTTCGGATTCTGTGTCTCCCTCTCTCTCTGCCCCTCTCCTGCTCATGCTGTCTCTCTCTGTCTCGAAAATAAATAAAAGCATTAAAACGAATAAAAAAAAAAAAGACTTCCCACAACGTTTTAATGTAAGAATTTTCATACATCCAACGTTGAAGGAATTACACAGTGTCTGTATACACTCTACCTAGATCCAGCTGTCATTTGTCATATTTCATAGGCATCATTTTTAATCTCTGCATAACAGTTTAACACATAGATACATCTTATTTATCCCATTATATACGTGTGTGTGTGTGTGTGTGTGTGTGTGTGTGTATATATAATACATGTATATATTTATATATATATAAAAATTTTCAAATTCCCAAAAGGCCTCCCCCCTCCTTCCTGAATTTTTAAGGGCTGGGATAGCTGCTGAACTGGAATGTTGATGCCAGTGCCCCCCGAAAGGTGGAGAAGGGCCTAGGAATACTAACGAAGCACAGAAAATATGAGTGAGACCAGAAGAATAAGCATCTCAAAATTGCAAGGCATCAAGAACGGAGTGTGTGTGCGAGGGGGGGTGGAGTGGGGGAGGCTGAACGGAGAGTGTGTGCGATGGAGGGGTGGGGGAGGCTGAACGGAGAGTGTGTGTGGCGGGGGGCGGGGGGGCGGGGGGAGGTTGTCAGCGGATTTGATTTGTTCTGCCCCGGGAAGTCCACTAAAACTCAGAGTCCCTGCCTCTGGCTCTGGCGGCTGGGGGCCATAAGTCTGCCAACTGTGCCAACCGCCAGATATTTAACGGATCCTCATCCGGGGTGCTTTAGAGAAAGGGAGGTGTTCCGGCAAAACCCGGAACTTCCGTCCAGGAAGTGAGTGGCGAAGGGACAGGCCCCTGGTCAGAAAGGGCCGAGTCTTCATGCCTGGAAAAAAAATCCTTACCCAGTGAGTCCACATTCTCATAACTCTCCTGCACCGTGTCCCTGGAGAGGGCCCTCTTACTAGGATCCTGATGCCCCCACTCCTCCTGGGAGATGTACATAGCCACGTCCTCTAAGCTCTCAGGCAACTGAAAGAGCACAAGATCTCCTTTAGCCCCCGAGGCGCCAGGAACAATTCAAGCAGAGTCATGAGTTACGGGGGCAAAACCCAGGGTGCCAAGGCCACACTTCATGGGGGAGGAGGGTGCAGGCCCACAAGTGGGGTGTGGAGGAAATAAAGAAGGCGGGGAGGCGCGCGTGGTGCGGGACAAAGGATCCTCTCCAAGAGGCAAAGAAGACCCCGTCCCCACAAGAACAACTGGGGGGAGGGGTGCCGGGGGGAGACAAGGAGAACTTCCACATCACCTGGGGCCCAGTCATTTCCTTGTCTTCCATGTTTCCTTCAGCAGGAAAGAGAGAAAGCCAGGGAGCAGACAATGCTGAAGGTGACAGAAATCATGATGAGAAAGGCATCTGCAATTCTCGGGAGCCCAAGGATTATTACAACACGGTATCCATTCCCCAACACCCAGTCTCCGCTCAGGATCGAACAAGGAGCAAAAGGCGGCAACGGAGGCGTCGCGAAGCGATACCCAAAATGGCGGAGGTGGGCAAAGAGCACCAGGCGGCTTCCCCGCCGGCCTGCAGCAGTCAAGCCCTCCATGGTTCAAAGCTCTAAACGTCTCTGTTCTGCATACACGGGGGCTTACTTAAAGATCCCCCCGCCCCCGCTCCCATCCCCCAAAGAACCCAGACCACCATGTTTAGGTCTTTGACTCCACGCCGGGAACCCTGAGGTCAGAAATTCCCTCACCTAGGCGGTGATCCGCCACCTGCTGGTGTCAGGGAACGACCCGGAAGCCCCTCCTCCCTCCCCCCAGCCCAGGTAACTGTTCCTCACCCCTCTCCTTTACAGCCTGGGGGTCCCTTTTGGGGCTGGGGCCTAGCAGCTCCTGCAGCCTGGGGCCAGGGCTTCGCTCAGTCTCCATTGGCTCCAGCTTGAAGCTCGGTGACTCTCGTGCTGTTTCCAGAGGCAAAGGCTCCTCCAAGAGCACTTCTGTTCCCCGCCTATGGTTTGTGACCTGGGAACCAACCCACATCACTCATCATCATAACAGGGCCCGAGAGGAAGGGACATTAGTACAGAATTCTGGGGGCAAGCCTTCAACGGAGAACTACCGGCGATCCCTTTGGGTCCAGCAAGAGAGGAGCATGGTTTCCACTTAACGCTTTTCTGATCCCCTGAGTGCTGGAGAACGTCGGAGCGGAAGACGTCCGCCCCCGGGGCACACCTTCCCCACACAGCTCTCCGGCACACCTGACTCCCTCTTGCCTCCTCCCCCCGCCCCCCATTGTATCTACAGGCTTCCACTCCTCACTTCAGGGTAAGTTAAACTTGACCGACCCCGGGGACCGGTGCCCTCGGAGCCTCAGTGCCAAACCGTGTTTCGCAATCTACCGTTAACCCGACCGAGCTCCGCAGAGGGGACCAGGCTACTGAACCCAACCTGACAACAGCTAACAGCCATGAAGCACTATTAGCCAGCAGTGGGGTCAAAACCACGTGATACTCTCCCCGTAACCCTCAAAACAACCCTAGGAAGATGTTTTGTCATTCTCACTTTACTACGTGGCAAATCCGAAGCCTAAAGAAATTAAGTAATTTGCCCAAAGTCGCAAAACTGCTACAGACCAGAGTGAGGATTTGGACCCTGCGAATTAACTCCGGGGGGGGGGGGGGGGGGGTCACACGAATGCACACCCCCTGCCTCCATGGGGAAAGAGGGCATTCTTCACTGCTGGTTCTGTCCTGCCGGGGAAAACCTGGAGAATGAATCTTCCTAACTGAACTATAAAAAGACCTCTTGCCCGTGTAAAGTCTACTCAGGGCACCAAGCACATGGGTATGGAGAACAGGGCGGCCGCGATGTCCTAGTCCTCGGGGCCAAACGAACCGAAGACAGCTCTTTCTCTCACCTGAAGTCTCAGTCTCCCAAGCTCTCTCTGCATGCCCTCCACAAGGGTGACCGCTTCCTCGCCGCTCTCCGGATGCAGCTCCTGCACCCTGCTCTGGATCTCCTGGGGCAGGATGGTCAGGAACTGCTCCAGGACCAGCAGCTCCAGGATTTGCTCCTTAGTGCGCAGCTCCGGCCGGAGCCACTCATGGCAAAGCTCCTGGAGCCGGCTGAGGGCTTCCCGGGGCCCGGCGGCCTCTTGGAAGCGGAACCTTCTGAAGCGTAAGTGGGAGGCCTCGGGACTCGGCCCCGGATCTGGCGGCGGCAGCTCCTGGCTCCAGGCGCAGTCCTCCTCCAGTTTCACGATCAGGAGCCCTTCCCGGTCTTGGGAGCCCGGGCCCGACGCCATCCTCAGGCCCCTCCGGAGCACCTCGGCCCCGAAACCAGCTGCACCCGCCCGAGAAGGCTTCCCGGGCCCCGCGGAGCCCAGCCTCGGCCCGGGCGCAGCCGGCTCCGGTGCCTTGGCCT
Source organism: Panthera tigris (assembly GCF_018350195.1). NCBI lineage: Eukaryota > Metazoa > Chordata > Mammalia > Carnivora > Felidae > Panthera > Panthera tigris. The sequence goes on from NC_056675.1 coordinate 38,662,780, forward strand.
CAGCCGATCACGGGCGCCGTCGCGCCGGCCCCCTACCCAGGAACCGGCAAGACCACCCCGCAGCAGGAGCTGAACACCGCGCTTTGACTCTCGTCTCCGACTCACGCAAGCCTAGGCGCTCGGCTGCACGCCGGAAGTCCCGGCGCGCTTAGGCGTCCACAGCCAACGGCGCAGGCTCAGGATCAACTTCCGGGTCACGATCTGCGAACTCTAGCGCCCATTGGGTCAGGTCTCGCCACAGACTTCACCGCCGACCAACCAGAGGGGAAGAGTTGCCTGCGGAGACGGGGCGAGCGACGGCCAATTGGAGACGAGAGGCAGGGCAGCTAAGTTTAGAGGAAAACATGCCTGAGGCGGGCGTGACCGGCTGACTACCGGATCAGAATTCCCAGAAAGCTTACTAAAGTGAAAACCCGAGCCACGCGAAATCCAGCGCGTCAGTGTCGGGTGGGGCCAAACGACCCGAATTGTTAACAAGCTCTTCCCCCACAGACAAGCTTGAGAATCACTGCCCGGTCATAACGGATTTAAAGGCAGTCCCCACCCGCTCTGGTTACTCGGGGCTGCACGAGAGAGCCCCTCTAGCCCGGCGGCCTCAGAAGCACGCAAGCCAGGGCTCTCTCCGCCGCCTCTCGGCGCCGGGTGGTCGGGAAGCCTGTAGACCGGCCCGGGTCGGCGTCGCTGCGGGGCTTGCCGGGAGATGTAGTCCGTTGCACGGCCCGCGCCTGCGCCCGAGGCAGGTGCCGGGAGCAGGGGCGGAGAGCGGAGGGCCGCGGCAGTGCTTCCGGCGCGCTGCTGGGGCCCTGGGGCTGGGCGCGCTTGGCCATCCCTTGCTCGGTCAGGGTCCTGCAGGCTGGGCGTCCACGAGAGCTCCTGGCGACCCGGGACGTGCTGCTTATTGTCCATCCCTGCGAGGGCGGGGTCGTTATTCAGCTCCCTCCTAGATCTTGTGATGAAAGTTGTGAACTTCACTGCGAGCGGGGAACGGAAGGAAACCCGGAGAGTGGGCTCAGCTCCTCCCTTCCCTCTAGCGACAATCGGGCCCGTGGGCTCCGGAGAGTGTCGCAGGAGTGAATCGTGACAACCTTTTATCGAGCGCTTGCCTAATAGAGCTGGACCCTAACAGCACTCAAAACTGTAGGACGTAGATGCTGTTATCATCCCCCTGTAACAACGGCACCGAGTGTCAGCGAACACCCTTGTCCAGGGTCACGCAGCTAGTCTGTCGCTAAAGTTCAGGCTGCCATAATATTAAAAAGGGTGAAGTGGGGACAGAGAGGCCGGCTTTGGACGACTGGGTGGAGAGAGTCCTGAGTATTTCGGTTTTTTCTTGTTCCACTAGAGGGAAAGGGCTCCACCGCTGTGGTGGCAAATGTGACCTCAGCAGCCTCAGCACACAGGCCGGTATAGGTCCATCTCAGAAACCCTTGCTGAGACATGTGACCTCAGAGTCCTCTAAGGCCATCCTCCTGTTTTCGACATATTTCAGGAGACTACAGATTCTAACCTAAAAGTCACTTCGCTGGCATTTACTACGTCATCTCAGACAAGTTACTCAATCTCACTGACCCCCAAACTTCAGTTCCCTCATCTGTTTTGAGGGGATAAGCCTATCTTCACTTTATATTTGGTGAGGATTAAATGAGCTAACGTGTAGGATGCTTAGAACGGTACCTGGCAATTAGTACCAACTCAGTGAATGCTAGTAATGCACAGTAAACTCCTGAAGTCTCACCCTATGTCACAGAAAAGCCACTTGGATTTTTATTGCAGGATGTGGGGGCATGAGAATGTTTGCGAAACTACACATACCTGGAGATGGGAAGAATGAATCATCTGCTAGGTTTAGGTTATTAATGGGGACTTGAAGCAAGATGGACTGTTATTCAAAATTACTGTTAGTATTCTTCCTCCGTTTTTTGAGGCCTATCTATATTCAAACATAGAAAATAGCTGGTGTGTTACTAGGAGTGGGGTTACAGGCCAGTAGATCTACAGGGGGTCATTTGGGGCAGGAGTTCTTAACCCAGAGTCCATGAAATTATAGAGCGGCACCGTCCAGTATAACTTGCGGGGATGCTGAAACGCAGCTCGGGTTGCTAAGTGCCACCTAGTGGCTACTGTTTTGGCCACCACAGTTCTAGAGGGTCACACTGATGGATCTGGAGATCTTCTGAAGTTTCTGTTACTTTATACAATACTGCATGTATATGTGTATGTTCTAGGAAGCAAATCCATGGCTTCCGTCAAGTTCTCAAAACCACCAAAAAGATTAAGAACCACTAGTTTAGGTCTTCGGTGAAAAGTAAGTTAAGGGAAGTAAGTATGCCCTCCAGTAACCATTTTACTTGCTTCTATTTTCTTGTCCTCAGTGATAGGTGGCTCCCTGACTATCACAGAGAAAACACATTTGAATCTCAGATAAAGAGCCCCTACTAATCCCGGCCTTAGCTCTCATGGGCACTAGATTCTGTCTCTCGAGCTGCTTTCAGGCCTTCCCTAGGCCTTCTAGATTCCCTTGCACTCAAGTGGGGCAGCTGTCTCTGTGTGTGGTCTGCAAACCGGTATCCGATGAAACACACAGTGTTAAGACCTTCCGGTCCGTGCTTGTTGGCGAGGGAGCCGACAGACAAGCAGCTCTTAGCAGTCTGAACTGCTTCTTGCCCTGCCTCTGGCCTGAGGGTGCCCTGGCCTCCAGGCCTCTGCCACCCTAAGCCTTTGCTTGCTATCTGCCACTCACCCTGGCTTTGGTTTCGTCCCACTTGAGTAGACCACAGCTTTCTGTGATCAATGGATCAGGTGTACTTTTACGTATACCAAATCACGCTTTGATCTTAGTCTTAGCTTTGCAGTCCAATCATAAACAAAACGGTGACTTTAAACGGCATTTCATTTGAAAAGCATTTTCTTTTTTTGTTAATCTGAAATGTGTTGCTTCTCTTCATGGAAGTATAAAATAAGGCATTTTGCTCCACTTCCTATATTTTGGTAAAGTGTTCTAGAATTTACATTTTTCTTCAGATTAACATTAACTTGCTAATATTGTTTGGTAACGTTAATATTTAAACATTTTCCTCCATGTGGATCATAAATGACTACTTACCAACCCACATTTTATTGCAGAGCAATAAACTTTGTCGGGGGTGGGGGGAGGTGGGGAGGGGAGGAGGGGGCACAGAAGAGGCGGCTCTCAGCGAGGGAAAGAGTGCTAGGATAGAGCAGGGAACTGAGCTGGGCACGATTTCACCAGCTGTCTCTGGACTGCCAGAAACACAGTTAGAGAGTTGTTTTAGTGAACTTCAAGATAACCCACTTCTAGGCTGCAGCTAAAAGAAACGTGTAAAGACGGCATTTGCCAGTCACCAGCCAACCCAGCTCACATATCGATTTTTATTTGAAAATCTCTGAACTGAAATGAATCCAGGACTCAGTTCCCAAATTCCTGCTTTTACCGCTTTTTCTCTCTTCTCTTGAACTCAATAAGAAAATGTTTCTCAGGTTTGACACAGTCAGAATTTTAGGAAGACTGACATCACACTTCAGTCCTAACTTCAATAATTCTCTTATCAAAATATTCAAAAGATAACGTAAAACTAAACATTTAGTACATTGAATTTTTTAAATTTATTTATTTTGAGAGAGAGAGAGAGAGAGAGAGAGAGTAGGAGAGGGGCAGAGGGAGAGAATCCCAAGCAGGCCCTGCGCTGTCAGCACAGAGCCAGACGCAGGGCTCGATCCCACGTATCATGAGATAACATCCCGAGCCAAAATCAATAGTCTGCCACTTAACCAGCCGAGCCACCCAGGCACCCTAGTGCATTGATTTTAACACAGAACTAATTCACTCCTTGTTCACAGATTGGAGGACAACAGCCTTGAATTGAACACAAAAGGAGTTTCCCTCGTTTTGGTTTTGTTTTAATATTGAAATACTGCTGACAGAGGCTTCAGGTGAAATGATCCTAAGAGGAAATGGATACAGAGAGGCCATCTGCCCTAGAAATCGTCCTGAAATCACCCTCCCAATCAGTCGTGAGCCAAACTCTCATGCTTCCTGTCTTTTTTGTAGCCAGGATATCCAGTACCAAAGCCTGGCCTGGGCTTCCCATGGAGCACAGAGAAGAGCCACGGGTGAAGGGACTGCAGAATTTCAAAGAAATGAGACCAGGATTTGGCTTCAAGATGAGGTGAGTGTTCACTGCATACAAGGGGAGAAAGAAAAGAAAACTTCGGACTCAATTGATGTAAAAAGCGTTGAGACGTACTTAGGACTTTCTGTCATCCCATTACTGGTTTAATAAACCCCTTTTCTCGCCCTCACTTTCTTTCCCCTGGGGACAGGGTGACATTTTCAACTTTCATTTCTTCTCTCAGGTTTTAAGATCAGGAGAGAAGATAAAGAAGCTTCTTCAAAGCAGAAAAACCCTGGAAACTCTGCATCCACTCACTGTAACTTTAGGGGGGAATGCTCTCCAAGGGTCTACTTTACAAAAAAGACTAAAAACCTTTAGAAAACCAATGTGGAAATCCTAAGACTTAGCAGAACTTACAGAGCATCCAACCACTCTATAGGAAGAAAGCCCTGAGAACTCCAACCAGGAAGAACCTCTCAACATTAGATTCTCTGAGCACCAGGGGACTCATTCAGGAAAAGAACCTCACCGGTGCCTCGGTTGTGGGCAAAGCTCCCTTCGTGCAGACTTTTGTAAACGCTAACATCTCCCATCAGAGGAGAGATCCTGTGAATGTACTACATCTTATGGAAAGCAGTGTGACTGTGTTTTAAGAAAATTAAAATTTGGGGGTGCCTGGGTGGCTCCATCGGTTAAGTGTCTGATATCAGCTCAGGTCATGGTCTTGCGGTCGTGATATGGAGCCCTGAGTCAGGCTCCATGCTAAGCGTGGAGCCTGCGTGGGATCCTCCCACTACCTGTCTGTCTCCCTGCCCCTCCCCCACTCGTGCTCTCTTTCTCTCTCAAAATAAATAAACTTAAAAGAAGCTTAAAATGTTTCTCCTCTTCATTTTTTTTAAAGTTTATTTATTTATTTTTGAGAGACTGAGCGAGTGGAGAGGGGCAGAGAGAGGGAGGGAGAGAGAGTCCCAAGCAGGCTCCGCACTGCCAGGGTAGAGCCTGATGCAGGGCTTGAAGCCATGAACTTCAAGATCATGACCTGAGCCAAAGCCAGATACTTAACTGACTGAGTCACCCAGGCGCCCTGTTTTTTCTCTTTATTTATTATTTATTTATTTATTTTGAGAGAGAGAGAGCAAGAGCTTGTGAGTGGGGGAAAGGCAGAGAGGGAGGGAGAGAGAAAGAATCCCACACAGGCTTGGCTACGTCAGCACAGAGCCAGATGCAGGTCTCAAACTCCCACACTGTTTGATCATGACCTGAGCCAAAACCAAGAGTCGGATCCCTAACCAAATGAGCACCCCAGGTGCCCCTGTTTTTCTTTAATCAAGCAGTTCCACATCTGGGAAACTATTATGAAAGAGAAAAACAAAACAAAAGAGCAGCAACAAAAATAAAAGTCTTTACACACACGTACACACACACCCCTCCTCCAGTGGTTCCCCACTGTCCTGATAGTAAAGCACAGACTCCTCAACAAAGCTTTAAAGATCTTTGTGACACAGGCCCTGAACAGCTGACTCTGGCTCTCACCGCAAGTGAGAATAACTTTCTTCTGGGCTCCCAGGGTACTTTGTTTAGAACTTCTTTTTAGCACCAAACACAGTTGACTTAGCTGGGAGGCTTAGTTATAATCCTGTTCTGACCGGTGTCCTCTTCTGCTCTCCTGATATACCTACATCAACATCACACACATGACTGGGTCTTCCAGGGTAGAGAACAATAAATATCAGTGTATTTTATTTCTAATCTCTGTTTAATGATAAAGGCATTTAAGGCTATGAGTTTTCCTCAAAGTACAGCTTTATTTCCCATAATTTTTATATACAACATTCTCTATCGAACATTTCAAAATAGCTTGTCATTGCAGTTTTTATTTTACTTCCCCTTTAAGCCAAGAGTTGGTCAACTGGTCAAGAAAATTTTCCTCTTAAAACAAATTTCAGGGGGCGCCTGGGCGGCTCAATTGGGGAAGCATCTGAGTCTTGATTTTGGCTCAGGTCATGATCTCAAGGTTTGTGAGATCTAGCCCCATGTCAGGGTCTGCACTGTCAGTGTGGAGCCTGCCTGGGATTCCCTCTCTCTCTCTCTCTCTCTCTCTCTCTCTCTCCCTCTCTCTGCCCTGCCTCTGCTCGTGTGTGCGCTCTCTCAGCACCGCCCCCCCCAGATTTTTTTCTGCATTGATTAGAACATGAGGTTCATTCTACTCTGCTTTGAAAAGTTCATATAGGTTTTCCTATAGAAAAGGCTTGTTAAGTGTCCCCAAAGCCCTAGACAAGAAGGGTTCTATTTGTAGGACATAAATGTACTCTTGGACCTCTCAAGTATTTTTGGATCTTTGGAAGCACCCTTGTGCTTATGTGAAGGGGAAGTGAGATGGAGGAGTTTGGGTGGCTTCCCATTCTGCCTCCCTGTGTGTGGTTTTTTTTTTTTTTTTTGAACTTCCTCTTCCCTTGTTAAGAGGTTGTAAAAGCAAACAAGAACATTCTAGGGACTTTATATAGCAATTGTTAACAGCTCCCTAGGTATTAAAGGTGGCAGTGAGAACAGGAGGCCAAAGGGCCTTGGAGAGGCCTCATCCCTTACTCCAGCCAAGTTGTCTTCCCAAAGATGCCATAGCTGTTTATCTTCTAGAAAGCAGAAAAAACCCTGCAGGGACCACGTTAAGATTTTTTCGATTGTGACCTTCCAGAACCTGCAGGGATTCTTTCACAGTGTGTTGTCTAGGCTAAAATCAAGGGAATCAGGGAAGAGACTGGTGACTAGGCCAAGGGGCTCACAACATGGGAGGGGAGTGGCAAGAGACAGTACACCTGGCCCTCCCGCACCTGCAGTCACCTTCACGTTCCTCAAGAAAGGTCCAAAGGGCCCTCCTGGAAACTCTGTGATCTTTAATTCTGAAATGAGTACTTGTCCTGAAATCCTCTCTCTCTCCTAGCCTAGTTATCTGGGCAGAATAATCTCAGAAACACCCACAGCTCAGACTTAAGCTTCCAGGCCCAGCTCCGTGCTTCCTCTCCCCGAGGGCCCGCTGAAGATGGAGAACAACGTGGAAAGGGGAGCTCAGCTCTTGCCTCTCCTCAGCACTTAGGATCAGTTCCGCCAGCCCCCAAAGCTGGGTGTTTGAACAACACAGATGGGGGATTTTTCTATCCCCAGAATGAGACAGGTCCAACCTGTCTTTTCCAGTTGGTCAGACAGGACTTCTTAGAGGACTAGCAAAGCCTATCCCCCCACATTTTTTAAGGCTCCTAGAAAATTAAATATTATAAAAAGTGTGGTATAGTTTACGTGCTTGCATCTAGCATCTTTAACATCCAACACAAGAACACAACTAGGTGTTTTGGTGGGAAGAACTTAAAAAGGTGAGACCTTTCATGAAGGTGAGCCCTTACCAAATGGCCCCCGAGAGGCCTGTCCATGCCTACTTTGCACTCTGTACAAACTCTTTCATCTCTCCCAAATGGGGGCCCTTTCCTGGGGGGCAGGGAGAGCGGAGGCCAGCAGGAAAGAACTAGTGGCCCCTCGCCGTGTGCTCGGGGATGGGGCACGCTTCCACTGCCTTATCTCCTGGGACAATATAGTTCCCCCTGGGCAGGATGGAGTCCCTCCTCTTCAAGGTTTCTCTCGGGGTTGTCCAAATGCTAGAGGGCCCCCAGCCAACCTGGTTGACTAGAGGAATGAGCTCGAGAAGCCCACGGAAGTAGTCTGGCTGCCTCAGGGCACCACACGTAGGCTCTCAACACGTGAACAGTCCGGAGGTGCCTTCTCACAAAATAGAAGTAACAAAATCAAGCAAGTAGACATCACGTTTGTTAAGTATGGGGGATGGTGACGTCGGTATTCATGTTCTGTGTTATTAAAAATCTATCTATCTCCCAAGGTTATTCCAGCCAATCTCTGGCTGCTGGTTTGAATCAGGGTGTGTGCTCCCCCCACAAGAAGAAGTCTCTTCCAACAACAAAGGGAAGAAAGAAAGCTGCAGGTTCTGCTGCGGGGAGGGCGGCAGGGAACGCGAGAGGTGGGGACCCGGGGTCCTGGCCCTGGCACGGCTTCCTGTCCACCCCGCCTGCTCTGCGATGCTGGGAGTACCCCTCAGGCCTTTGTATTTTTTTTCCTCAAGACCCTCCTGGCAGACAGACGAGCCATTCACACGAGACTTGTACTTCTCAAAGGCTCCCTTCTGTCTCCTCCCGGGAACTCAGGGTCTGCAAGTTCCCTCTGCAGTTCCATCAGGCAGCTCCAACAGCGTAGAGCTTCCCCTGGGAAGCAAGCAGGCAGCCCGTGGGACTGAAGCTATTTCAGAAAGTGCCGTGCTTTCTGTCCTTACAACCGTTTTGTTCAACAAGGTCCCTGGGCAGAGGACTTAGAGAGTAAGCATCAGACCCAGCACAGACAGAAGCCGCTCACCAAGACGTTTCATCCTCGGAGCTGGCTGTGGCCAGAGGGTGAAAGATGCAGAGCTCGAGCGGGCTCCGTGGCGCACAGCGCTCAGCCCTGGAAAGGGAGGACGCAGGCTCACTATCAGCCAAAGCTTCTCGCAATTCCATGACCAGGTGGTACAGCCAACCCACCGCTTTGCCGACGAGGACTGCTGGCTGACAAGTGCTAAGCAGCCGCTTCTGAAACCGCTGGTGCCGGGTCAGTTACTCACAGTCTAGACCAGTGGTTCCGATTCTTGTAAACAATGGATTCATCTGCAGAGCTTTAAAAACTTCTAACACCCGAGGGGGCGCCTGGGTATCAGTCAGTTAAGCGTCCGACTTCGGTTCAGGTCATGATCTCACAGTTCGTGAGTTCGAGCCCCACGTCGGGCTCTGTGCTGACAGCTCAGAGCCTGGAGCCTGCTTCGGATTCTGTGTCTCCCTCTCTCTCTGCCCCTCCCCCGCTTGCTCGCTGGTGCTTGTGCGCACACGCTCTCTCTCAAAAATAAATAGACATTAAAAAAAATTAAAAACTTCCGAGACCCGCTGTCTTAGTCCATTTGGGCTGCTATAACAAAATATTACAGCCTGGGTGGGTTATAAACAACAGGAATTTCTTTCTTTTTTTAAAAAGATTTTATTTTAAATAATCTCGATGCCTAATGTGGGGCTCAGACTCATAACCCCAAGATCAAGAGTCTCCATGCTCCACTGACTGAGACGGCCAGGCACCCCCCAGAATTTATTTGCCATGGTTCTGGAGGCTGGAAGCCGCAGATCAGGGTGCCGGTATGGTCAGGGGAGTGCCCTCTTCTGGGTTGCAGACTGCTGACCTTTGGTACTCACAGGGTAGAGGGGGCTTGGGAGCTCTGTGGGGTCTCTCTTATAAGAGGCTTAATCCCATTAATGAGGGATCCACCCTCACGACCCAAGAAACTCCAAAGGTCCCACCATCTAATCCCATCACACCAGGCATTAGGATTTCAACACAGGAATTTTGAGAAGACACAAACTTTCAGACCACAGCACCTGGGTGCCAGCCCCTGGAGATTCTGATGTATTTGGTCTGGACATCAAGATTTTTTAAAGCTCTCCAGATGACTCTAATGTGCTGCCAGAGATGAAAACCACTGGCCTGGACATTAATTTGAGGAATGGCATAAGAAACTTGGAAGGAAGCAACAGGCCCAGTAGAAGATTTCCAAAAAGACTCCGTTTGCAGTGACTGGTAAAAGAAACGAAAGAGGCGGGTGTGCTCTGCTTTAATGAAGGTCACTATAAATCATGGGTCAGGTTGAATTTCCTGTTGAAAGTCTTTTAACATCACGTTAAGTGTGGTAGGTTAAAAATGGCCGCAAATTCCTTATTACTTATTGACAAGGGGTGCCTAGACTGGCCTTGGTGACAAGCTTGGGCAACAGAACGAAGCGGACATGACCTTCTGGGCCTATCTGAGAAGTCTTGAAGCCACCACCTGGGGCTTCCTGGAATGCTACCTCTGAGAACACCAGCCGCCATTTAAGAAGGCTGATTATCTTGAGACCGCCACGCCATGAGGAAGCCCAAGCTATGCACACGGACAGAGACGGACGTGCAGCAATCTACCTGTTCCAGACAGCCCAGCGCAGGCACGCCACACGCAGGTGAAGAAGTCACTTGGATATTCCAGTCCCAGCAGACACAAGGGGGGCAAGCACCAAGGAGTCACCAGCAGACAGCCAGTACCGAAGCCACAGACACATAACCCCAGTCAAGCGTCCCATTCCTTTCCAGCAATCTCTGGACATGGGAGCCACCCCAGCTGAAGCTCCAGTCATGGAGCAGACATGAGTTGTCCCTGTTGTGCCCTGCTCAAAACCCTGACCACAAAATTGTGAGAGGAGAAAGGCTGTTTTTACACCACTAACTTCTGGGGTGTTGGTTATGCAACAATACATAACCAGAACCACAGTAGTACATAAATAAACAGCCACTGTACAAGATTCAAAGAATATAGATGTATACAAAGAAAATGGGGAAACTTTTCCATCACCCCCTCATGTCGCTTTTTCTCCTTTTTATAGGTAACAGCTGGCTGTACATCCTACCCATTTCCTGACGTGTTTACGCATGTATATGTACTTGTTATGTGTACGTATGATGCGATACACATTTTCCCAGTTTTTTAAAATAACAGTGCGCGTGAATCAAGACGCACAGGCCTTGCGTACTCTTATCAGATGCACGGTATGCCACAGGATGGGCATACGACACTTGTACTTACTCTCTCTTCTACTGGTAGACATTTAGGTTGTTTTCAATTCTTGGTTTCACGAACAATTCTGTGAGGGACATCTTGTAGTGCGACTTTGCATACATCCAGTAATTTCTTTAGGATAGTCCTAGACATAGAATAACTGAATCAACGGGTATGCGCATTTTTTAGGCTTTTGGGGTGGTAGAACGTAACCTCAAATTTACCATTTTAACTACTGTTAAGTGTACAATTCAGTGGCATGAAGTACGTTCACATTATTGTACAACCATCACCAGCACTCATCTCCAGAACTTTTTCATCATCCTGGACGGAAAGTCTAAGCACTAAATAACCCTCTACTCCCCTCCCCTCCCAGGCCCTGATCATGACCACTCTACCTTCTGTCTCTACGAACTTGAATATTCTAGGTACATCATATAGGTACAATCATACGTTTGCTCTTTTGTGTCCGGCTTACTTCATTTAGCATAATGCTTTCTAGATTTATCCATGCTATAGCATGTATCAGAATTTCCTTCTTTTTCAAGGCTGAATAAGTGGGTAGGTACATCACTCAGCCAGGGCCACACAGCTGGTTAACGGTAGGCACTGTATTCTCACTGAGGCAGTCTGGCCCTGGAGCCTGTGCTACGAAGGCATATGAGGCACTCACAGGATTCTTACATCATGCATAAATTTAGTGCTGATATACGTTAGCTTCAACGTTAAGCGTCACCCGTGGCAGTTCCAAAGCTATGATTTTTGGTGTTTTGATACCCTCCTGCCACCACTAGATCAATCTTGGAAAATGTTCTGTGTGGTCTTTGATGTCTGATTTTAGCTTTGACTTACAAGGTTGTTTTCTCCTAACTACTGCCTGCAGCATTAAGAACTGTTTCTAACTGCTGTCTTCTGCAGATGGTCCTGGGGTGGGGGGTGGGAGGGGAGTGTCCACTGTGCTTCTACCGCCAGCCCCAGAGACCACGTGCGAGGGCACCCCCTCCAGGAAGCAGAAGTGCCACGTGAGCTTGGGGATGCACAGCTAGGTCACGCCCTGTGTGAAGGCTGTTGTGCAAATACTAAGACCTTCCTGGGCAAGTGGCCTTACCGTCATTTCAGCTCAAATTTTTTTAAATTGTGGCTTCTGTTGTGTGACATCAAGGGAGTCAAGGCTTGAGGCCGTAAGTCTGCATCTGCGTCAACTTGATGCCTGCAGCATGTGTGTGCGTGTGTGTGTGTTTAAGTTTAGAGGTAGGTCTGTGCTGTGTGTTTAACTTCAGAGGCAGGTCTGTTCTGTTTCTCCAGTATTGGCAAACCTCACATATTATTTGAAAATCTCACATATGTGTTTCTCTGTGGGCACAGTCTGCATTTTCAAAATCCTTTTCCTACTCCTCTGCACTGCAATGAAAAAAAAGCGTTCCAGTTAATGAGGTTTTATTTAAGTTTTTGTTATGAAGAATAATGAGCAGGGGCACCTGGCTGGCCCAGTCCTAAGAGCATGCAACTCTCAATCTCAGGGTCATGAGTTCAAGCCCCATGTTGAATATATTTACGGACTATGTTTCAAGCGTCACAAAAAGTTTAAATGTTCATTGAAAACCACAAAAATGTACGGAGCACAGAGTGAAAACCACAGCCCCTGTCTCTAGTTCTACTTTCTACAGGTGCCGTGTTATCTCTTGTCTCCCTTCAGATACTGGAATTTTGAAAACACTTTTCACACTTTTTACAAACGTGGGATTATAGTGCCATATTGTACCATAAACACGCTTTTATTCAAGTTCTGTAGTGACCATCTCTGCACATCAGCACGTGGAAAACCACGGCACATTTCCAACAGATGCAGCGCAGTCCATGGAACAGGTTCACCGAAATTTACTCGGCCAGTGGTCTGGTGATAGGCATCAGGTTGTTCATGGCTTCTAACTAATTGCCAAGCGTGGCAGGCAAGGGAATGTTCCACAAGGTTGACAAGGATTTGAGTAAGAAGGTGTCCCTCACACTGATAGGGGAAAATCTGTCACTAGACGGCCGACAGGACTCACAGGGGAATTCCAGACCTTGCCCGAAGACTCTCCTTCTGGGTTCTTCTTCCCACCCCGCTTGCCCCGCTCCAACAGACTATAAATTGTCCCCGCTGCTGATGCTCGGGAGAATGATCTCCTCTGAGCCTGCCGGTGTAAAATAAACCTCCCGCCTTCCAAGATCTCCAAGTGCCGCTTGGTTCTTCCGCTGGTGATCCAGACCAGGTTATGTAACATTTGGTTCCCCGACGGGGAAACCCAACCGCGCCGGCCCACTGTTGCCACCGGTTTGGGAAAATGGAGAGGCGGTGACGGAACGAGGAGCCGCAAGGGAGAAGGCGCACCCTCACTGGATTTCGGCAGTCTCCCGCTCGGTAGCCTCGGGCCAGCCTGCTCTGCCATTCCTGCCGGACTCGAGGAGACTTAGCAGGTGAGGCCCTGGACCCAAGGTCGAATACCGGAAGGCCTGGGACCCAATTCTGTCCTGTCCAGCCCACCCGTAGTGGTGGAAGGGGAACCTGATCATTCCCCGGAGACCTCAGGGGTCTCACAGGGAGACATTCTGTGGGAGGGAATGTAGCAACCTCTGGTGTGTACGTGAGTGTGAATGTGCGACTCGGTCTGGCTTGCCTGCTGAGTTCGATTCTGTGGCTCCACTGGCGGGCACCCGTAAGGTCCCCAAAAGCCCACGGAGTCTGAGTGGACCCATCTGCAATTCCATGGTGAACAGCACACAGTGTGTGCCGGCATCGGAATACTTTCCGATCGTAAGTCACAAAGCTGAGACTGCTACAGCTAAGTGTCACCCAGGTTCCTTCGGGACACGGCCAGACAGGCATCTGACTGGTCTCCTCATTAGAGGGGGCACCCTTACACCTCTGTCTCATGGGAACATTATGGGGTCGGGACAGAGAAAAAAAGGTGTTTTCAGGAGACTATGGAATTAATATAACCACCGGCAAGTTAAGGACCTCATGTGAGTTGGTGTAGGATGGCCCTCAGAGGGAACCTTGGATGTCCCAACGGTCCGCCACATCTGGCATGTTGTCGCCAGAGACCCAGGTTACCCTGATCAGCTCCCATATATCGACTCCTCGTTAGAGACTGCCCAAACCCTTCCCCCTTGTGTGTGATCTACCTGCAACAAACAGGGACAGGCTAGGGTCTTCGTCACCTCGACAAAGTAGCTCAAGGAAGGTCAACAGAAGTCCCAACCTCCACAAGGTCTCACTGGCGATCCAGAGGAAGAACCAATCTTGCCCCCACCATATGAACCTCCCGGTTCCCGATACTCCGCCGCCTTCGGTCTCCCCACCACCTCTGGACCCAGCAGATCTTCTCTCCCTTAGATCAGTGGCCGGATTGCGCCCTCGGCCAGGCACAGCACTCTCCAGGTGCCGGTCCACAGCCACCGGTACCAAGAAGCTCTCCTCCGGGGGATCCGAGCAAGGGCTAAGAAGCCTGTGAGTCTGCCCAGCCCAAGGGGAATCCCCTGGGGATTATTGTGAGAGCCTACTCGAGGCTTACACCCATTTGACCTCGAGGCACAAAAGAGCCACAACAAAAGGACAGGGAAGGTCCAGCTGCCAAAAGGGGGAAGCCCAAAACCTCCTTAGCAAGGGATCAATGTGCCCACTGCAAAGAAAAAGGACATTAAAAGAATAAATGTCCCAACCAGGTAAAGGCCCTTGAAACCCAACCGATATGCACAAGAACCCTGCAAAAAAGACTTCATAGGCCTGGCAGGAAGAGATTCAGATTGAGGGGGACCAGGCTCACTTCTTCTCGGCCCCCATGAGCCCACAGCCAAAATAAAAGTAGGGGGCCAAACTATGACTTTTATGTAAACTCGGGGGCCACACGGTACGGCACGAGTTCCTCTACCAACCTGAGTGCCCTATCCCTCTCGGCCAGGATATACTCTCAAAGCTGGGGGCCCAAATAACCTTTGGGCCAAAAGACGCACCAGCCTCCAACTGAATTAAAAAATAGAGGTTCTCCTGTGCCCAGGCCCAACCGAGCAGCCCACCTGAATTCAGGACTGCCCTCCCCACTGTATGGGCCTAGGACAACCCCCGCCCCCCCCCCACCAACTTGCCCACCACCGGCCCCTGTCATTGTAGAACTAATCCCAGGGGCTCGACCGCAGAGACAGTGGCAATACCCCCTCCCACAAGAGGCAAGGGCAGGCATCCAAGAACACCTGACAAGACTCAAAGAAGCAGGCATGCTGGCTGAATGCCAATCAACCTGGAACACCCCACTTTTGCCAGTCGAGAAGCTGGGAGGAGGGTATCCACCCAGTTCAAGAAGTGACCGTCTCCTTGCACGCAGTGGTCCCGAAGCCATACACCCTCTTCGGCCAGATTCCAGGCTCTGCCAGATGGTTTACCTGCCTAGACTTAAAGGATGTCTTCTTCTGCCTCCGCCTGCCCCCCCCTCCCAAGCCAACGCTTGTTTGCCTTCAAGCGGACCGAAGCAGACACAGGGCGTCAGATGCAAATGACTTGGAGGTGCCTCCCACAAGGGTTTAAAAAACTCGCCTGCCCTCTTTGGGGAGGCACTGGCCAGAGACCTCGCTGGCTTTCAAAGGGAGGCCACACACTGCACCCTTCTCCAGTATGCGGATGAGCTCCTCCTTGCCAGCAATACCCAAGAGAATTGTACAGAGGGCACAGGGCCCTCCTCCAACTTCTGTCGACCTCAGGGTATCAGGTATCATGGAAAGAGAGCTCTAGAGCTGGAGAAAAAGAAGGTCATCACTTCCCTACCCCAGACACAAACTAAGAGGGGGCTTACAAGAATTCCTGGGGGCTGCGGGATTCTGCCGAATCCAGATTCCCAGATTCTCAGTAATAGCAAGATCTCTCTATGATCTCCTGTTAGGGCCAGATCGAGAATGCCCTGTCTGGCAGAGGAGGCCAAAGCTGTCTTCCTAGAGATAAAGGCCGCCTTGGGGCAGGAACCAGCCCTTGGCCTGCCGAATATAGAAGAGCCTTTATTCTCTTTGTGCATGAGAAGGAAAAGGTCATCCTCAGGGTTCTCACACAGAGAACCTGTTGGCCCTGTCGAAGAGGATGGACCCAGTGGCAGCGGATGGCCACTATGCCTTAGGGCACAAGCGGCCACAGTTCTGCTCATTAAGGAGGCAGAGAAACTCACCCTGGGACAAGAACTAAGGTTCCCCATGCTGTCACATCTCTCACGCCTCTCCAACTCCCAGCTAGCACAATAGGAGGGGCTCCTCTGCAAGAATCCACGGGTCACTCTTAAAACAGTGTGGACGCTGAACCGCACAACTTTCCTACCTTCCGAGAAAGAGAAACCAGATCGTGACTGCTCTGAGGTGACCAAGAAAGTTTTCGCAAGCCGCCCGTATCTGCGTGACCAGGCCCGAGAGAACCCAGACCTCCCCTTGTTCAGGGACGGTGGCAGTTTCATCACAGAGGGCGTTCGAAAGGCAGGGTATGCGGTGACATGCCTTAATCCAAGCTCTTGCCATTAGCAAGGACAAGCGAGTCAACGGACTCCCGGTACACCTTTGCTACTGTACACATACATGGGGCAATCTACAAAGACAGGGGCCTCCTCACCACGGCGGAGAAGGCGATCAAAAACAAGGAGGAAACACTAAAGCTCCTCGAGGCCGTCTGGCTTCCAAAAGAAGTTACAGTTCTACACTGCAAAGGACACCAGAAGGGAGACGACCCTACAGCACGAGGAAATCGTCTAGCAAAGGAGCCAAGGTGGCAGCTAATAAGGAGGTAGACACAGCTCCCTCCCTTATCCGCGCCGCGACCCCCACCAGGAGTTCAAAGAAGAAATTGTCCCCCGGTTCGGCCTGCCGGCCACAATCCACGGTGGAAATGGATCTGTGGACATTATACAAACTTTAACCAGCCCCCTCAAAGCTTTACAATGCTTACCGGCCTCAAAGCTCAGGGAAAGTAGGGCGAAGCTCAGGGAAAGCTCAAGAAAAGGACCAGCCTCAAGGGAACCTTAGCCAAGTTCTGCCAGGAAACAGACCTCCCATGGCCGGACCTGTTGCCCCTGGCCCTCCTGCATGTCCATTGCACACCAGGAACTCAAGGTTTCTCCCCTTTTGAACTAATATATGGAAGGCCCCCTCCGTGTTAGGGAGCCTCCCAGAAAGGAAATAAGAAAACAACTTCAAGCGTTAGGGGCCACCCTAAATGAGTTTCAACGATACCCTAGAGAAAGCACCAATCTCTTTAGGATCCCCTGTACATCACTTCTCACCGAGGGACTCACTCTAGGTCAAAGACTGGAAAAAAGATCCTCTCAAACCACAGTGGACTGGGCCTCATACTGTTATTCTGGCCACCCCCACTGCCCTCAGGGTCACAGGTATCACTCCACGGGCCCACCACTCCGGAGTCAAGAGGACCAATCCCGAGGAGCCTCAGACTTGGAAGAATGACCCAAGTCCGATCTTCAGCCCTGCTCCAGCCACACCCTGGAAGCTGGCTGGTCTATGCAGGGCAGAAGCTTGAGGACTCACCAGTCCTATAAAATAAATAGACTGTTCTTACTCCTTGCCATCAGATTGGCAGAGGCTGCCCCAGAAAGCTGGGGAAACAGTGAGAGGTTCCTGTCCGCAATCACCTTCCTCTTATGGATGGGATGTTTTGTTGGTTTTGATTGCCTCTAATCTGGGCCCCACTGCGGAAGAATCTGGGGGGTTTAAAAGCTTAAATGTGGTGTAACCTCTTTCAGTCTGCTGGTTTCCCTGCGAGTAAGGTTGCCAGTGCCATTTGGGGGAAGTGTTTGCACTAAAGTATATGCCTCAAGCTTCAGGAAAAAGAGATTAAAAGATTCTCAAGATAAAAGTTGGTGCTTAGATTACCCTTCAGTCTTAAGGCTTGGGCTAAACGAGCAGTGTTACTACCCGTCCTCCTAGGGGCAGTGATAGCCACGGGGATAGGGACATAGGCTCTTGTGTGGGACTAACGAGTGGCCAACTCCCTAGTGTCCCTACAGAGCCAAATAAGTTCCCTGGCAGGAGTTGCCCTCCAGAACAGACGGGCACTTGACCTCCTCACTGCCAAGAAAAGGGCACCTGCATCTTCCTCAGAGAAAAATGATGTTACTTTATAAACCAGTCAGGAACAGTCACAACCAAAGTCAGGGAACTGAGAGAAAGGACCAGCCCGAAATAAATAAAGATAATACCCTCTAATACGGCCTATATCCGTTTAAAGGGGCATCAAAGGGGAGAATGATAGGGGGAAATCTGTTATAAGACGGCCAACAGGACTGATAGGGGAATTCCAGTCCCTGCCACAAGACTCCTGTTCTGGGTTTTTTTTCCCACCCCGCTTGCGGTGCTCAAACAGACTATAAGTTGTCCCTGCTGCTTAAGCTCAGGACTCAGACCTCTGGAGAACGATCTCCTCTGAGCCCACCAGTGTAAAATAAACCTCCTGCCTTCCAAGATCTCCCAGTGCCGCTTGGTTCTTCTGCTGGGTATTCCGGACCAGTTTCCGTAACAACACTACCATGCAGGTGACAGTCTGGTTATGCTTAACCTGAGACTAGGAAGTAGTCTTGATGGGAAGGACTTAAACAAATAGAATGTTGCAACTAGCAATACAGATACACCTAGTGGAGTGTTCCTCCCTCGATTCTCCAGCAGTATACGCGGACCAAAGATCTTTCTTGAAGGTGAAATATGTAAGACAGTGAAAAAGTACGGGCGCTTCGACTGACGTGAGCATCTATGGCTAGAGGTCCCTACTAGGTTCCCCCAGGTGGACTTCAGGAACTCCATGAACCCCCTGAAATGACACACGAAACTGCAGGTGCTGGTGTTTTCCTGAACAAAACCATTATCTCTATGGCTCACAGCACTTCCCTACATTTTTCAAAATGAATGATATAGAAGGGTTTAAGAACCTCTACCCTAGGGGTCTTGCTGTTTGAAAACCAACAGAACGGCAGTGCTGGCGATGGGCTGAGTGACCCATTTCTTTCAATGCTCCCCTCAGGACCAGAAAACGACGGTTTTCTCCCCTCTCTGGAAGCCAGGAGACAAGGGCCCGGGGCAAGGGTGCCCCACGACCTGCCCGTCCTCGGCAGTGGGCACTCGGTAAATACTTACCGTAAACACGAGTGAACGAGGTCTACAGGCTCGTACAGAGCGGAGGGCTGGGGGAAGCAAAGGCCGCGGCGCAGCCCCCGCGCACCCACGTCCGCCAACCTCGGGCCACCGTGGACCGCGACCACTGCCACTTCTCGGCGTCGCGCAGGGGATACCAGCGGCGACCGCCGCGCCTCCTTGGCGCTCGGCGCGGGCCGCTACGGGCAGACGCAGGTATAGGCTGCGGAGGCCGCCAATCCCGACCACGGCGCCGTGCCCCAGAGCCCCCTGGGAGACGTAGGCCCCGTGAGCCCGCCCGCCCGCCCGCCCTCCGATTGGCTTTGCGTACCCCCGGAGCCCCCCGGGAGACGCAGTTTAGGGCACGCCGGCCCGGCGCGGGAGACCCGGGCCGTGAGCGCGCGGCCCGTGGGGCGCCAGCCCCCTGGGCGGGTCGCGTCTGCTCCCGCTCTCCCTCCCTCGGGTCGAGCGCTCGCGGCCACGGCGGAGACCGCGTGCGGTGTGGTTGTCGCTCCCAGCGCCTGGAGCCGACACTTCCCTTTTGTCCTCGGGCTGCTCTTCCCGTACACACACCCCGTGCTGCCCGAGCAGCCTCCCCTGGGAGCGATTCTCCCACGGGGTTGCTGCCGGGCGGGAGACCCGCGGAGCGGGGTCTTCCTGCCCCCACGCGCCGAAGTGAGTGCGGCCGCGGGAACCGCGCGCCGTGGGCGGAGGGCGTCTCGGAGGTGATGGCTGTTCGCGGACGGGGATCTTCCGTCCGCCCCTCGGACGCCAACCACGACAAGCCCGGCGCTGAAGGAAGGTGATACTGACTCACGGTGCCAGGCTCTTTTGCATACATTATCTCACTGAAATTCCCAAACCACCCATTTGACTTAGAGGAGACCAGCTCAGAGAAGTCGAATAACCGGCCCCCGGTCACACGGGTCCTAGATCTTGGAGTCCCGTTTTTCCCCCCACTACTTTGTGCACATTGGAGACTCAACGACAGTTTCAATACGAGGTGCTGAATGACCGAAGCAGCACTCGGGGCAGCTTGGCCGCGGGGAGGGGGGTGGGGTGGGAGGCGGTAAGGAGACAGGGAGGTGGGAGTGAGGGCAGGATAATGTAAACCAAACCTCAAAGGATGCCAAAGAAGGGAGAGCAGTTGCCTTCTAGGCAACTGGGTTTTTCTCTTCACTAACCTGTAAGCCTTTGACGGTCAGGGACTGTACGCCCACAGCCAGCCTCCTAGTAGGGTCCCTAAAAATATTGTCAGAACAAATTTTTTTCAATGTTTTAAATTGTAAAATGTCTACAAAAAAAAATTGTAGAGAATAAAATGAATACCCTCTTACCCTCTATATAGATTTAACAATCAGAATAAATGATGTATAGCACTTTGTACCTTATGAAGCTTCTTACTGGGCGTTAGTTAACATATTGCAAATGAAACTCATTGGTGAACCAACCAAGGAACTATTCGACACCACAACTGCACAACATCCACAGTTCAAGGCCACCCACAGTAGCCTACCTTGGGGATCTGGCTTGCTCTCCGTTTCCATCCTGCTCGGGAGGTTGTAGGTGGCCAAAGAACTCGGTTTGTTCTCAGAAAGCACAGTTACAAATATGTGTCTCAATGGGAGGTTCATTGCCTGGAAATTCACTTTGAACTTGAGAAGTTAGCCTCTCAAAGTCTCAGATTTCTCCCTTAAAATTTAATAGACTGGAGTGTAGGGAGAGTTGGGTCACAATGGGATCTATTATTTTCAGCATCGTATTAACACAGGAACTCACTCTTCCATGATCTTGCCAATGGTTCGTTCTTTTTCTCAATAACAGATATGTACTATATTTAAATACCATAAACCTTTATCATGATGGTTGGGGGGGCAGGACTGATACCCCTTGAAGGCAAAGCTAATTATAAAATACTTTAAAAAAAATTTTTTTTTTATTTTTTTTAACGTTTATTTATTTTTGAGACAGAGACAGAGCATGAACGGGGGAGGGTCAGAGAGAGGGAGACACAGAATCTGAAACAGGCTCCAGGCTCTGAGCTGTCAGCACAGAGCCCGACGCGGGGCTCGAACTCACGGACCGCGAGATCATGACCTGAGCCGAAGTCGGACCCTTAACCGACTGAGCCACCCAGGCGCCCCTTAAAAATGTTTTTAATGTTTATTTATTTTTGAGAGAGAGAAAGAGATGAAGTGCTAGTGGGGGAAGGGCAGAGAGAGAGGGAGGCACAGAATCGGAAACAGGTTCCAAGCTGTCAGGGCAAAGCCCGATATGGGGCTCTAACTCATCAACTGTGAAATCATAACCTGAGCCGAAGATGGGTGCTTAACCGACTGAGCCACCCAGGTGCCCCTCAATCAAACATTGTTTTTTTGTTTTGTTTTAATTTTTTTTTTACATTTATTTATTTTTGAGAAACAGAGTGAGACAAAGTGTGAGTGGGGGAGGGGCAGAGAGAGGAGACACAGAATCTGAAGCAGGCTCCAGGCTCTGAGCAAGCGGTCAGCACAGAGCCTGACGCGGTTCTCGAACCCGCAAACTGTGAGATCATGACCTGAGCCGAAGTCAGATGCTCAACTGACTGAGCCACCCAGGTGCCCCCCCTCAATTAAACATCGTAAAGACATTCCAAGAGGGGCGCCTGGGTGGCTCAGTCGGTTGAGTATCTGACTTTGGCTCAGGTCACGATCCCATGGTTCCTGAGTTTGGGCCCTCTGTGGGCGGGCTATAATCTTCTTTGCATGTTTTTTCATTAAAAAAAAAAAAAAAATTACTGGAACCTCAAAAAATGGAAGCTTAGTGATCTTCTCTTGACCTAGAGGCCTCAGTGGCATCAAAACACTACCTTATAAGTCCATGATCCAGAAATGCCCGTGTTGCAAAATTATCACTGCAATTGCAAAATATCCTGCTGTGGACTGGAAAGCCCAACTTCCTACCCAATCCTGTCGTTTGTACGTGAGCCTCAGCTCAAAGGAGTTTCCCGGCAAGGGAAGACAGGGCATGTTGTTGTACTATTTGGTTTCTGTCTCGGCAGGGGGAGGCTGCCTGCGAGGTAGCTGTGCTACTGCCTTCTGGAAGCTTGTACAGGTCCTGGTCCCAGAGACGCACAGTCAACACCCTTCTTGCCCAACCTGAGAATATCACACATCTAACATGTGCATCACGCATATGCATTTGGATCCATCCATTTTTTTAGAGAATATGTTGGGTTTGGGGTTATTTTTCTCAGGAGGATCCAGAGAACCAAAAGCACTGGATACTCTGTAACAATACGAAGTACGAGGACTGACTGGACAGTAAGAAAAACTCAACTAAGCAGAACTCAATCTAAGAACGATCCCAGGCTGGTCACACACTGGCAGGTGACACACGGTGCTGTTTGTCCTGCCAGGCATCGGAATGTTGTAACTGACCTGTGGTCAGAATGACCATTTTGAGCCTCCTTGGTCAGCTGGAAAAAGTGACATTACTGGTTAGTGAGGAATAGTAAAATAATAAATTATTATCATGCACGGGGCGCCTGGGTGGCTCAGTCGGTTGAGCGTCCGACTTCGGCTCCGGTCATGATGTCACAGCTCGCGGGTTCGGGCCCTGTGTTGGGCTCTGTGCTGACAGAGCCTGGAGCGTGCTTCTGCTTCTGTGTCTCCCTCTCTCTCTGCCCCTAACCCACTCGCATTCTGTCTCCGTCTCTCTAAAAAATAAGCAATACATACATACATACATACATACATACATATCATGCAGATGGACAATATTGCAAAGTGGCTAAAAGAGGGAGTTTGAATCCTGGCTGAGTCACTGGGCAAGTCGCTAAACCACTAATCCTGGCTGTAAATGAGGATGATGAATCCTGCCCTAAGGGCTGCTGCAGAGATTCCAGGGATCATGCGTAGAAAGCAAGCCGTGCCTGGTACAGAGCACGCGCCGTTGGAGGGGAGCTGTGTTACCAACCAAACATCTGTAAGCTGAAAATTTCATGACAAAGACAGAAAGTTTAAACCAGGACTTGCAAATGACACCGACTAAGTGACAGAAAAGTCGCCACTTTGCATATACCATTGTAGCAAATGATTTAGGAAAGGACTGCCGCCAAATGCCAAAATCATGGGGTGAAAGACATTTCCACACACTCGGGCTACTTATTAATTACAAAGAAAAAATACAGACATCCCAGGGAATGCCTGCATGTACCCTCAGTCTAGTAACAAGGAGACACCCAGACAGATCTAAACTGAGGGACATTCTGCTTGGAACGCACTTGTCAAAAACATTGTCTTGACAGAACTTTAAGAGGTGGGTAAGTGTGAGAGTGTTCTAGATACAAGCAGGCCACAGAGATGTGACAACTAAAAGTGATGCAGGATCTCTGACTCAGCCCCGGATCAGGAAGGGGGAAAAGCTGTCAAGGACATTATCACCACGGCAACTGAAGAAATCTGATTATGGACTATGATAATGATGTTAATTTTGCAGAGTGTGATGACTGTATTCTGAGTATTTAAAATATCCTTGGGGCGCCTGGCTGGCTCAGTCAGGGGCGACTGGCTCAGTCAGTTAAGCATCCGACTTCAGCTCAGGTCACTATCTTGCAGTTTGTGGGTTCGAGTCCCATGTCAGGCTCTGTGCTGACAGCTCAGAGCCTGGAGCCTGCTTCGGATTCCGTGTCTCCCCGTCTCTCTCTCTGCCCCTCCCCTGCTCACTCTCTCTCAAAAAATAAATAAACATTAAAATAAATAAAATAGTATCCTTATATCCTCGTTCTTAGTACTTAGGGTATCTGGTATTTGGAGTAATATCTGATAATGTTTGAGATTCATTACCGAATGGTTCAGAGGGGGAAAAAATGGAAAAGAAACTTCATGCATGTGTGTATGTAAGAGAATCACCAAGTACTGGGAGATGTGAACAGTTGGTGAATCCAGGTAACTCTTCTCGACTTTTCCGTAGGTTTGAAATTTTTCAAAACAAAAAGTTGGGGATAAAAATCAGGGTATGCAGAAAGACAGAAGCAGTTAACTGTGGCAGAAGTCAGCTCACCACACATACGACTTGCGTTAGCTCTGGAGTGACTTCCAGAACCCCACACTGGGCCATGAGCTCCAAAGGACACCTATGCCTTTTTCACCCTTCTTTCTCCAGCATCCTGGCATGGTGTCCAAAATATGTGTTTAGGGCACCTGGCTGGCTCAGTCCATAGAGCATGTGACTTTTGATCGCCGGGTTCTGAGTTCAAGCGCCGGTTCAAGCATTCTGAGTTCAACTGAGTTCAAGTTGGATGTAGAGCTTACTTTAAAAAAAAAACAAAAAAAAAAACTTGTTACACAAATGTGCATGGACCAGCACCCTCCCTCGGAGGTATGCCCTCAGGAAGCCAGGGCAGAGTAGGAAACAAATCAGTTTGACATTTCCACGCAAGGTGTTTTGAGGCCTTCACGATGCTGCAAGTACCAGACAGCTGGACCTACACCAGCAAGGGTGACACCAGGGCTTGTGTCCTGGCAGTGCCCTTCTGGCTTCGCCTCCTTCTTGGTGAGGGAAGGGCAAAGCTTGTGGGGCTGCATTTGTTGATTCCATCCCCCCCCCCCACATTTGCTCTGGAGAGTCAATAAAATCCCAGGAGTCTGCAGGAGAACAAGTGGCCAAGGGGACTGACCCTTTTCCTCTTCAGCGTGGGACCAGGGCTTTGTTCCTATTCCCCACGCCCGCCCCCATATCCTGGGAGGAGAGAGGGAAGCATCTGAGTGCCTACGCAGGATGAAGGCTCTGGAATCCGATCCCAGACCCCCTTCCACGCACACACATATTTACCCGATGCTCTGCAGGCCGGTATGTGGAAGTGAGGGGTGGGACATCTGGAGGACCATGTGTCGGGAAAGGCGTTGTGCCCTCCCAGCCCTCTCCAAACCTGTCAGAAAGAGAACATGAGCCAGTGATGACACTGGGAACAAACAAACAATGACACTCACAGCTCCATTTTCACCAGAGTGCAGAGTGTTTCCTGTGCCTTTTCCGTTATTTCACAACCTGTCTCTTTTTACTCACCCTCTGGGCTTCAGGACAGAAGCTGTTTCAGACATCTGGCTCCGGCCTCTCCTGGTCAACACCATGATCAAGACCCCTAGTGACCATCTGCTGCACTCCCTGGAGGGGCTGGTGCCCAATGACTTTGAGAGGTTCAAGTTTAAGCTCCAGAACACCAGCCTGGAGAAGGATCAATCCCGGATCCCCCGGGGCCAGCTCCAGAAAGCCAGGCCAGTGAAGCTGGCCACCCTGCTGATCACCCACTATGGGGAAGAGTGTGCCGTGCGGCTGACCCTGCAGGTCCTGAGGGCCATCAACCAGAACTTCCTGGCAGAGGAGCTCCACAAGGCGACTGACCCAGGTAAGCAGGTCCCATGCCCTTGCATCCTGCAGCACGACTTCGGGCTGTTCATGGGGTGGGGCGGAGGTGCAAGAAAGAACTTGGTTCTGGACCAGTGTGTTGTGACCTGAGGATTAGGAGTCCCGGGTTTCCCAATGACCCCAGTGACACTGGCCGAGCAATTCCTTTCTGCCGCTCAGGTCTTTGGAGCTGGGTGAGTATAGCCAAAGCTCCGAAAGGCTTAAAAAAAAAACAAAAAGACTGAGATTCTGACTGTGGGACAGAATCAGAAGAGGCAGGAGCTAGATGCCTGATCTTACAGGATCCTGTACTTCCTAAGTGCTTAACGCTTGTGGACCGACAAGTATCTTGGGGAGAGGACCCACCTAATTTCTTTTGAGCTCTCTGACCCATTTCACAACGGTATTCTAAAATTCTCAATCCTTTTTCTTCCTTTCCTCCATCTTTTCTCTTCCCTTGTTTTCCTCCCTTCTGCCTCTTGTTCTTCTGCTCCTGTTTGGTTGTAAGTTTCTGATTTCATTACACTGTGATCGACGAATGTGACCTATTTGATGTTTGCTTTTAAAGATTTTTTGTGTGTGAGATTTGGGGGGAGAGCTAATACGTGGTCGGCTTAAAAAAATACTCTTTCTCACTTCTCGGCCTTTTGGCTAAGATCAAGTGTGAAAAAACATACTCTTTAGTGTTTGAGTATTTCTTCTACCTCCAGACTCCAAGGACACATTAGAAATGCTTTCCATGTGTGTTTTTTGAAGTAGAAATGTTTAAATAACATGGAACTTCCTGCTCTTTGAAAGAGTGATGGATTAAACCGTAACCGGAGTCTAGAGTCATTTGATGAGAATTTTTTTTTTTTTTTTTTTGGATGAGGAGAATTTGTAAGTTACTTTGTTATGTTTTAAAACCTGGTTATTAGCATCTTCAGGGCTTTCCCCCGAGTTCTGGAGCCAGTTCCAAGAACTTAACATTTTCCTAGGAAGCAACATGTTTTTACAACAGCCAAGTGTTTTAAACCACTCTGAGGTCATTTCAATAAGAGCTTCTTCAAACGAAACATTAAGGTGCTAATTACAAAAAATCTTCATTTCTTTACTAGAGTAGCAGTTTTCAAGTTACATCCCAGGAAGATATTTCAGGGATTCTTTGGAATGTCAGCAAATACTTAATTCAAATTTTATTAACTTTTTGGGGCGCCTGGGTGGCTCAGTCGGTTAAGCGTTCGACTTCGGCTCAGGTCACGATCTCGCGGTCCATGAGTTCGAGCCCCGCGTCGGGCTCTGTGCTGACTGCTCAGAGCCTGGAGCCTGTTTCAGATTCTGTGTCTCCCTCTCTCTCTGACCCTCCCCCGTTCATGCTCTGTCTCTCTCTGTCTCAAAAATAAATAAATGTTAAAAAAAAAAAAAAACATTAAAAAAAATTTTATTAACTTTTCTAACTCACAAAACCAACAATTTCATATTAACATGTGTCATTAGGGGCGCTTGGGTGGCTCAGTCAGTTAGTCTGACTCTTGGTTTCGGCTCAGGTCATGATGTCACGGTTCATGAGTTCAAGCCCCGCATCAGGCCCTGTGCTGGCAGCATGGAGCCTGCTTGGGATTCTCTCTCTCCCACTCTCTCTGCCTCTCCCCCGGCTCATGCTGTGTCTGTCTCTCTCAAAAAAATAAATAAAAACTTTAAAAATAAACAAATAAAATAAAATGTGTCATTAACTGAATTTTGAAATTCTGGAGGCCACCAGGGTGACAGTTTGTACTGCACTTGAACTCTTTTTTTATGTAGACCTTGGAATTAAGGCTTTCCTGTCACTTCTGTAGTGAAACTATATCCTCAAATTTCCAAGCAAATAGTTAAAAAAAAAAAAGTCACCATTTAGACTTACTCATCTGTGTGTTAGGATTTTCTTCACATCGTGAAACCAAAGAATAAAACAGAAGTGAGTTTCTGAAGTTTTAACAGAGTCCTTCAAAACCTGTTTTCAAATTTTTGTGCCAAACACCTTAATACTTCTTTATTGAAGGATTTTATAAGTGAGCTTTGTACATGTATAATCATGCACACACTTATAGAAGTAAACTAGGGTTTTTATGTATTTTATGTATTAAGAATTCTGTGTAAGACTTTATATTGGATGTTCTCCTGTCAAAGACGTTTGAAAAGCACCACTTGGGAAATATATAACAACTAATTAGCATTTTCTTATTTGATGGTAATTGACTGCTGTTGCCTAGAACGCTCTGAACTTCTGTAATTTTTTTTTAGACAGAGCACGAGTGGAGGAGGGGGAGAGAGGGAGAGAGAAAATCTTTTCAAAATTTATTTGTTTTTTAAAAAGATAGAACGCACATGGGGGAGGGGCAGAGAGAGAGAGAGAGAGACAGGGAGACACATATTCGGAAGCAGGCTCCAGGCTCGGAGCTGTCAGCAGAGCCCGATGCGGGGCTCGAACCTGTGAACCACGAGGTCACGACCCGAGCCGAAGTCGGACGCTTACCCGACTGAGCCGCCCCGGTGCCCCAAAACCTCTGTAATTAAGAGGATTCCCCTTCTCTCCCTTCTCCCAACCCCTGGCCTCGAGCACCACACATTTTCATGCCTTTGCATCTTGCTGTCTTTGCAGAGTCTCTGATACAAGAAAGTGGCGCAGATGGTTCAGCAATGTCTTGTTCCTCCGGGGAGAATAAGCCCAAAGGCCTGAGGATACCAGATGTCCTGGAAGGTGACAGGCAGCGGCAAAGTGGTGACGGGGCCCCCAGTCTGCCATCCAGCCAGCCTGAGGCTGGAAGGGGGACCCAGAAGAAGCCTCAGGGAAAACGGAGAGATCAGAAGACCTCTGAAGGCCTGGATATGCTGGGCAAGCCAGGGGCTAGGAACGTGACTCTGTCCTGCAGGAAATGCCCATTCTCTGGCAAGCTGCAGGGGGAAAGGGGGATCGATCCCAGCGTCAGTCTACGCAGGAATGCCAGCTTAGGAAGGCTCCAAGGACTGAACTATGGGTCGCTTCCTGGGTCCCTAGGAAGGACAAAATCCAAAATAAATGAAGCACATTTACCTTCTGCACAGAAGCGCCCCAGAAGTCTTGAAATTACCATTTTTTCAGGAGAGAGAGAAGTCCCCAATCCAGAAACTCTTCTGTCTCAAGAGAAAATGAGAAGTGACAATCCAGACTCAGCAGCCACCCTCAGTGAAGTGGCCACTCTGAATGTAGGGGCTACTGTGACTCCAGAGAAAGGCGTTAGGAATCCAGAACATTCCATGAGCCTGAAAGGGGGAGCATTCAGGAATACACTTCCCAATGTATCGTTGACTAGAGCAAAGACGACGTGGGAGCATCCAGAATCTACAGGACCTTCTAAGAAAAACGGAATTGGGGGTCAAGAACCCCCTGAGGCCTTGACAGAGGTGGTAGGCGGTGAGCTCCATGAGCCTTCAGATCCAGAAGTTCCTCCTTCTTCAGGTGAGAAAGGACCCCAAAACTCACAAGACCTGGCATCCTTAGAGATGGTGACCAGTGCAGGTGTTCCCGCACAAACCTCCTTTTATCCCCACTGTATTTATGTCACCAGATGCCTGGGTTTCCCCTGACATCCCCGACCCTTTGGGAATCTGAGGTAGGATGTGAATCCTGAGAAAATGCACGTATGCACATCTTCACAAAATGCTGCATCAAAGTTCAGCAAGTCAGTTCTTAGACACCCTGAAGTCCTTTAGAATTCCAAGGGATTCGTGGACTCCAGCTTGAGCATCTGGGAAAGACTGGGTAAAAATACCCGCTTCTCACAATGACCCCATGGCAGTATGTCACGGGGCCGAGATTCTGCCATTCACCCCTCTCTCTGGGCAGCAAGGAGAGCTGCTGGCTAAAATCCTAAATCTCTTTCACTTAGGAGGCAGAAATTAGGATTGTGCTGGGTTGTGGGTGACAGAAATGCCAACGTAATGCAAACTGACACAAGCTAGAAGTTTATTCTCTTTCATATACGTGACTCACAGGTGGTTCATAACAAGGAACCAGGCTCCTCCTGCTTTTCTGTTCCACCAAGTTGGCTCTCAAGCTCATGGTCTCATTCCGAGCAGCAGGGTGGAAGGACAAAGGAGAAGAGTATCACTTAGGCAAGATTTCCAGAAGTTTCTAGAAGCTGCTCGTGATGCCTCCATTTATATCCCTTTGGCCAGAAAGCAGTCAAATAGCCACACCTAACAGCAAGGGAGGCTGAGAAATGTAGGGGTTTGGAGGGGGGTTGGGGGTGGGAGGCAGCCATCAGTTGATGGGAAGCAATCAATTCTGTGATAGGAATTCCTGGGACCTTGTGAGAGAGGGTGGGAGGGGACTGATAGATCGTGTTTCCGTTTCTTGTACCTCCTGTCATTTCTGCCTCGTGAAGTTGTGCTGTGGTCCTGGGGCACAGCTGGTCGCAGCTGTTTGTCATCATGGTGGGTTAAGCCCTTCAGCCTTATAAAGTCAAATCCCTTTCTTTACTTCTGCTTAAGACTTCCTGAACTGGATGGGAGGAGAGGTCTTTCACTGCACACACACTTCTCAACTCCTTACCATGTGCCATCGACTCTCCTAGGGGTCAGGCTGCGAGTAAATCCACGTCCTCAGGGAGATCCCGCTCACGTCTTGAGCAGCCTGGGCGGTTTTCAGCGGCAGAGCAAACACTGGTCAGAATGTCTCGCTGCCTTTATATCACCTGCCAGATCCGCGTCTGTGTGGGAAGAAGGCATAGAATTTATAACAAAAGACCCTTCTTTAGGATAAATACCCAAGGATTGCAAGTCTCAGGACTGCCCTGAGATCTAGCCCTTAGCCCTCAGTTCCAGTGGGCGGTTGACTGCCTTGCTGGAGCGAAGTCAGGGGAGGACAAGCTAGAAGCGGCCACAGTCTAACCAGGAACTCGTGTGTCCCAGGCGTGGGCTCGCTCCCTCTGCTGTGCTTGGTAGCACCCCTGCATCACACCTTGGCTTTGTCACTCAGGAACTTTTTCCACTGCCGTGTCTCCAGGGAAGCCACGGGATGAGGCTGTGTATGTCCTTGGCCGTGCCCAGGAAGGAGACCCGGTTGGTGGCACGCATGTGCGCGATTCCTGCAGACGCTCCGTGGCTTCTAGGGATCCCAAGACCTCAGACAGCTGCTCAACTAGCTGGCTCCAGAGCCAGGCCCCACTCTTGGTAAAGAACTCAGGAGACTGCAAGCAGCAGGAGGGCCTGCAGATGACCAGCTTGAGCCCCAAGGCCCTGCCACAGTGTGAGCGACATATGAGGCAGGCCCAGTTGCTCTTCTGCGAGGACCACAGGGAGCCTATCTGCCTCATCTGCAGGCTGAGTCAAGAGCACCGAGGCCACCGGGTGCGCCCCATCGAGGAGGCTGCCCTGGAATATAAGGTAGGGCTTCCTGTTGTGGCCGGGGGCGGGGGGCTTTCTCTGCCGGTCACTGGGACATGCCAGGGCAGCTTTATTTTCCCAACAACCCTGGGGGGTTGATGCATTAGCCAGCATTCTTGGGTTGTAAATGACAAAACACAACACAAACCAGACCAGCAAGGAGGGAATTTAGTGGTTCATGTAGCTGAGATCCGAGGGCACTGGCTTCAGGCATCGCTGAATGCAGGTGCTCACAGGTCTTTATGAATCTCTCACCACTTCTTGGCTCTGCTTCCCTTGTGAGATGGATTCATTCTTCCTCTTTCCTGGGCACCCTCCCTATGCTCTTGGCTGCAGCACCATCCGCCTTACTCCCTACGGCAGATTTTTCCCTCTAGAGTTGACACCAACTCCAAGTTTAAACTTCACAAAGTGCCCCTTTTCCAGGAGCAAATTCAAAAGCAGCTGGAGTATCTGAAGGAGTTGAGAAAATCTGGGGAGGAGCAGAGATCTCAGGGGGATAAGAAGACCGCGGACTTCCTGGTAAGGCCAGGGGTGTTCTGTGGCCAGTCCTCGCCTGGATTCACCCCTACAGAAGGAGGGAGGGGACCAAGTGTGAGCGGGGGGGGGGGCCCAAATTATGTTCTGGTTCATAGGGAAACAGAACTGATCACATATTTAGAACCACCTGCTTTTGGGGCTCCTGGGTAGCTCAGTCGGTTAAGCATCTGACTTTGGCTCAGGTCATAATCTCACGGTTCATGGGTTCGAGCCCTGCATCGGGCTCTGTGCTGACAGCTCAGAGCCTGGAGCCTGCTTCGGATTGTGTCTCCCTCTCTCTCTGCCCCTCCCCTGCTTGTGTGCACTCTCTCTCTCTCAAAAACAAATAAACATTAAAAAAAAAATAGAATCGCCTGTTCTTGACGGGGCAGGAATCCAAGGATGAGCTTGCCCCTGGAGAGGGAGACCCACCTCCAGCAGGGAAGGGAATCTCCGAGGGCCCTGTGTTTCTCTTACTCGCCGCAAAATGGTTCAGCAAATCTAACACCAGTGGCTGTTGCTGAGGGATGGGATTGAGGAAATGGGAGGTGAGACTTTTCCATTTTGTTTTATTTTTTTAAAATCTTATTTATTTATTTTCAGAGGGGAGGGGCAGAGAGGGGGTAGAGAGAGAATCCCAAGCGGGCTCCAGCCTGTCAGCGGGGGGCCCCACTCAGGGCTCAATCTCACGAACCGTGAATTCATGACCTGAGCCAAAATCAAGAGTCAGATGCCTAGCCAACTGAGCCACCCAGGTGCCCCAAGACTTTTCCATTTTAAATAGTCCTCTGTATCGTTTTTATAATTGTTGTCCATTTTATTTTTTTTACAAACACCATATTGATTTTTAAAATTCAAATGGTTAAAGTCGACATTTCCTTTAAAACTGTCACTCTGTGGTGCCACGTATTTCAATAAATACACTTGTGGGCCTTCCTCTGTGGAACGTGGACACATAAGTTGCTTCCTTTTTCCCTGCAGGCGAATTCGCCTCCCCGAATGAGCCTTAATTTGCCTGATGCGTTTCTGTGGCCTGGACACCATCTCCTACCACACCACAATGGGGAACAGGCAAAGATAACAAAGGGCAGGAATGGGGACAGGCATGGCATTGGCCCAGGTGTCTGACTTTTGGGAAACTCATGAAGTGTAATAAAAGAAAACCCTATAATCCTAAGTGGCTTGGAACGTGTGGGTGAAGGAGAGGTCAGGGATGCCCCTGTCATGAAGGTGAGGCAGAGCCTGGGTCGCAGGGAAACTCAGGTGGACAGGAAGGTCTGCCCTTCCCTTAAGACACTCACAATGACATGAGCCCCTGTAGAAAGGTGATGTTGTTTTCCCCTTCTGTTCTTCCTCCTTCTTTCAACAGTCAAAAAAATTTTTTTTGTTTAATCATATGGTAGGGGGAAGGGGAAGCTCTTTTTTAAAGCGCAATGCCAGCTAAAACAAATATAGAAGAATAATTGAATTAGAAATTTTCCAGGGACACCTGGGTGGCTCAGTCAGTTGAGCGTCTGACTTCGGCTCAAGTCACGATCTCACAGTTCATGAGTTCGAGCTCCACGTCAGGCTCGCTGCAATGAGCGTAGAGCCCACTTCAGATCCTCTGTCCCCCCCGCCCCCGTCTCTCTCTCCCCTCCCCCACACCCTCTCTCTCAAAAATAAACAATAAAAAACATTTCCATTATACGAGCACCAGTATAAGAATTGACATCAGCAGGGATCATCGACAGATGCTAAAAGTTTCAGCAGGAGATTGTGAGAGAACAGGATACTGACTCCTCCAATTACTTGATAATTATAAAGAAAATAATGTATATTTACAGTGGAGAGATGTGATAGACCCCTCCTCAACCAAGTGACGATCTCAGTCTCACAATAACAGTGAGGGGCAAAGTGGACACTCTGCCTCCCCGTGCGATGTGCTAGGGAAGCCAGAGCACTAAGTATATGGTATTCTTGTCCACGACATGTAGCCGAATTTAATCATGGGCAAAACTATCAAACGATTTTAGAACAGTAAACATGACAACTGGCCTGTCCTCTTTAAGAAAGAAAAAAGCCAGTGTTGCTACCATCAACAACCACCACCAAAGGTAAGGAGACATTTTTGGTTCAAAAGGACCGACGATGCTTTTGAGCCAAAAATGAAACGACTTTTTTTTTAAGTCCAGATCCTAGAGGATCCGAAGGGGTTTCTCTCTCCACGGAGGAAGGGGGAGGTGCCCTAGAGCCACTTCACCTCTCTGCAGGAACTCTCTAGTGATGAGGAGAAAGAGGGTGGTAGAGTATGGACCAAGGGCTGACCTCTGTGCAATGGTAGCGGAGGTCAAGTTCACTTCACATGAATGGACGACGGCCTCCATTCAGAGCCACACTGAAGACCTTCTACATGCCAACACTTTGACAGGGAGTGAGGTCTCCCTCCTGGACGATCTGGTAGTTATAACCTCGTCCATTTATGACCCCAGGTAGAGGCCATCCGCACACTGGCTTTCAAGGAAGAAAGACGGTGACACCGGGTATCTTAGTGTCCTGTGGCTGCCGTAACAAAGTGCCACGGACAGAATGGCTTAAACCACAGAAATATATTCTCTACAGTTCTAGAGGCCAGAAGTCCAGCATCAAGTTGCTGGCAGGATTGGTTCCTTCTGAAGGTTTTGAGGGAAAGACACATCCCGGGATTCTCCCCTCAGCTTGTTCGCCTTCTGCCTACGTTTCTTCACATGGCGTTCTCCCCGTGTGTCTGTGTCCCAACTTCCCCACTCCAGGATGACCTCATCTTAACTAATTGCATCTGCAATGACGCTGTTTCCACATAAGATCATATTCTTTACGTAGTAGAGGTTGGGATTTCAACATAGGTATTTGAGGGGATACAAATCAACCCATGATACTAGGTTTCAGGGCATTTTACGAGAGCCAGCCCCTGCCACTCTCAGTCTGTTCTGGAAGGTTCTGTCCATTTTGCCTCCTGCTCTGAAACGCAGGCCTCCAAGAAGCTGAGGAAGCCTGCCTCTTACCCATCGCCAGGAGGTGGGCTTCTGGGGATTCTCTGGGCACACACATCCAGCACACTGCACAGACCCCCTACACCTTTCTGTTCCCCAGAAACAAATCGAAACCCGGAAGGAGAGAATCCGGCACCAGTTGAAGCAGCTGTACCATTTTCTGGAAGAGCAAGAGAAGTTCTTCATGGCCTCCCTAGAGGAGCTGGGCCAGACCATTGGCCACGTCAGGGAGTCATACAGCACCCGAGCGTCCAGAGACATCGCCCTTCTCAACGAGCTGATTGGGGAGATGGAGGTCAAACAGAGCCAGCCGGAATGGGAGCTCATGCAGGTGAGTGTGGTTGGACCCGGCCTTCCCCTGCCCGCTGTGCCCAGCAGGACGACATGGGCTCCCGGCACTGCAAGAGTTCTACCCAAGCCAGTACAGGACGAGAGTCTTACGCCCAGATCCCTTTGACGAGCTCTCAAGAGCCCAGGGTGTCCCAGCATTCAAGGGATCCCCTGGCATCTCTGAGAAGAGAAAAGCAGGGCTTGGGTGTGGTTCTGCTGCAAGCCCCACTGGGCGATGAGAATTAGAACCGGGGAGAGGTGCCCACTTTTACGGATACCCTGGGGCTGAGAGATCGGGAGGAAGGGTCAGGAGTCAGCACAGCCCCTAGGAGACTGGTAATGGAGAGCTTCCCTCTTTTCTCTCCTAGGACATCGGAGTCACCCTGCACAGGTACCGAGAGGTTCCCTCCTGTTTCCTTGGGTGTGCTACAGGAAGCAGTAGGGGAGGCATTCCTAGGAGGGAGATGCTCCCAACCCCGGGTTTGTGACTCCTCCTGGGCTTCTCCCATCTCCTGCAGCTTGCAAAGGCCTTTTTGGATTTGTGTAGGGAAAATGGGAGTGTGATCAGGAGGGAGAGCACGGGCTGAAGACCGGAAAGAACAAACACAGCCTGTGGTGCTAACGGTGGTTCCTAAGAAACCTCCCTAAAGGCGAATTGCCTCACCAAAACTGTTCCTGCAGAAGCGCCTCCCTCCCTGAGCCCACGAGTGCTTACGGGGAGGGAAACGCCTGCTAAGGGCGGAGATGCTACGCCCAGCCCACAGGGGAGGGAAGAGAAAGGGAGAGAGGACGACAGGGGAGGGAAGAGAAAGGGAGAGAGGAGGCTGGATGTTACAGTCATCCTGGGAGCTTTACAAAAGCCTGACATCCAGGCCCTGGCACACAAATTCAACCCAAATCTCCAAGAGTCTGACCCTGGCATCATTTTTCTTGTCCTTTCCCCGTTTTTTTTTTTTTTTTTGGTTTTTTGTTTTTTGTTTTTTTTTTTTGGTGGTGGTGGTAAAACATATCTTACATGAAATTTACCACTTTAACCATTTTTAGATGTACAGTTTAGTGGCATTAAGTACATTCGTATTATCGTGCAACCGACACCACCCTCGTCTCCAGAACTTTTTCATCCTCCCAAATGGAAACTTCATACTATTAAACCTTAACTCCCCACTGCCCCCTCACCCAACCCCTGGCAACCACCAATCTACTTCGTGTCTTTGTGAATTCGACTACTTGGACCGCTTCAGAGAAGTAGAATCATTCCGTATGTGTGCTGTTGTGCCTGGCTTATCTCACTCAGCGTAATGTCTTCAAGGTCCATCCACATTATAGGATGTATCCGAATTTGGTTCATTTTTTTAGGCTGAGAAATACTCCATTGTATGTAGACACCAATATTGTTTATCCTTTCATCCATCAGTGGACACTTGGATTGCTCCCACCTTACAGCTTTTGTGAATGATGCTGCTACAAACACATCTGTTTGAGTCTCTGCTTTCAATTCTTTGGGGTATATACCCAAAAGTAGAATTGATGTGTCATATAGTAATTCTATGTTTGGTTTTTTTGAGGAACCATTATACTATTTCCCACCGTGTCTGCACCATTTTACGTTCCTACCACCAATGCACAAGGGTCCCAATTTTTCCAGGTCCTTGCTAATACTTGTCATTTTGATTTTTTTCAAAATAATCATAGCCATTCTAATGAGTCATATCTCATTGTGGCTCTTTGTTCTTATTGTCATTTCTATTTCAACAGCAAAAGACCGAAGAAGTGTAATTAATTTGACCTAGCTAATTCTGGGCTGAACATTTCAATATCAGCACCATTTTCAGGCCACTATTAAAACTGATTGTGGTTTTGATATCAGTGTTTTTTAAAAACCCCTAGGTCATGCCAATCTGGGGCCAAAGTTGAGGACCAGTGTTTAAAACTCAAACTCCAGAGAAGACTTTCTTTGCAAAACCCAGGCAGACTGGGTGTGCCCTGTGGAGGTTGCACCTTACTTCCAGCTCATGGGAACTACCCCTAGGCTCCTGCCTTCTCTGGCCAACAGTCTTTTTTTAATTTCAGAGAAAGAGAGAGTGCTCGTGGGGGAGGGGCAGAGAGAGAGAGAGAGAGAGAGAGAGAGAGAGAGAGAGAGAGAGAAATCTTAAGCAAATTCCAAGCTCATTGTAGAGCCTGACTCGGGGCTCAATCCCATGACCCTGGGACCATGATCCCAAGATCATGACCTGAGTCAAAATCAAGAGCCAGACGCTCAACCGACTGAGCCACCCAGGCGCCCCAACAATCTTTTGTCTCTAGGGCCAAGATGGTGACTGTCCCTAAGCCATGGGCCACTCCTCCAGAGGTGGAAAAAAAGATGCACTTGTTCTACCAGAAATCGGAGTTTGTGGAGAAGAGCATGAAGTACTTCTCCGGTAGGTGGGCTAGGAAGAAAATGGGAGGTACCTGCTGACTTCCTCCCTGAGATCCACATAGCCCAGAACCCCCTGGCATCTCTTCCCCATCTCCCACGGCCATTCTGACGCCACCTTCAGCCTCTTCCTGATCTGTCCCTAGCCACGGAACCTAACTCAACCTCCCTTTCTTCTTTTAGAAATTCTGCATTCAGAAATGGACACCATCAACGGTGAGTATAGTGGTGGTATAATGTGCTTGCCAGGGGTTACTGTGATATTCCCTGTGCTGGACTTCTGGGCATTATTTAGAAGAGAGAGAAACACGCGTATCAAAGGCAGAAGAAAGCCCTCATAGGCTCTGTACTGGACTTGTTGGTTGGGTCGTCTCATCAGACCACAGAGTCTCCAA
Source organism: Panthera tigris (assembly GCF_018350195.1). NCBI lineage: Eukaryota > Metazoa > Chordata > Mammalia > Carnivora > Felidae > Panthera > Panthera tigris. The sequence goes on from NC_056675.1 coordinate 38,700,161, forward strand.
GGCAGACCCTGGGGTCTGGGAGGAATGGGGTTAATCCAAGCAGAGGAAGCAAGGTCCTGAGCTGGGATGGGGGTCCTTGTCTGTCCTGGTTGCAGTGACCAGAGTAGACTTAGCCTCTCTGAATTGGGATGCTCAGGGTTCCCCCCTCTCCCATCTTGTTTTTCTCTATAGTTCCAGAACTGATTTGCGCTCAGACACATGCCGGTAAGTGCCCAGACCAAGGCAAGTGGCCTTCACCTGCTGGGTCCCCGTGCTGACCTCCAATGAATTCTAGAAGAATGTCCCTTTGCATGTTTCCTGGAGGTGGGGAGGACCCTGTGGGGATGTTGCCCATGGACCCCCAGCTAGGTATTCTAATTCTCTCTGCAGTTAATGTGATTCTGGACACAGAAACTGCCCACCCCAATCTCATCTTCTCTAATGACCTGAAAAGCGTGAGACTTGGAAACAAGTGGGATCGTCTGCCTGACAGTCCAGAAAGATTCGATAGTTGCATCATTGCCCTAGGCCTTCCAAGCTTCCTCTCTGGCCGCCATTATTGGGAAGTGGAGGTAGGAAACAAGACAGGGTGGATCCTGGGTATCTGCAAGGCATCCATGAGCAGGAAGGGGAACATGACTCTGTCACCTGACAATGGCTATTGGGTGGTGATGATGACAAAGCGAAGCGAATTCCAGGTGTCCACCATTCCCCCAACGCGCCTGCAGATGACGGAACCCCCCAGACGTGTCGGCATCTTCCTTGATTACACCACCGGAGACATTTCCTTTTACAATGTAACAAACAAGTCCGTTATCTACACATTCACCGGCTTCTCTTGCTCTGGGCCCCTTCAGCCTATCTTCAGCCCTGGAACACATGATGGAGGGAAGAACACGGATCCTCTGATCATCTGTCCAGTGGGTGGCCAGGGGCCTCCCTGAATGCCCAACACTTTGCATCTCTCTTCTGGCTCCCAGCCTTGTATCTTGAATCCGTATACTCAACTGTCATTATTGAACACTTACTGGGTTTCAGCTGCTGTGGGTAATATATTGAGTAAGAGAACAGCGTCTGTGTCCAAAATGCCTATGGGATGGTAGCAGAAATAAGCTAGGTACACGAATATTGGTAAAACAAGAGTGAAGAGAGCGCATGTACTGATGATACCTCAAGGGAGGAAGTACATGGCTGTTGCTTAATAAATCCTTGTATGAATTAGCACCCTAAGATGCCCCCGAGACAGAGACCTCACCCTCAGGTTCCCTCAGAACTCTATGGCAAAGATGTGTCCCTTCATTCCATCCCCCTCTTTTCTTGAGGACTTGGAAAGCTGAAAAATCAATCAAGCAGACTGGGCCTCATAAATAAACCGATTTGAAAATTTGGTCGTCATCGCACTCGGTTTGCACTCAATTTGTTGTCACTTAGTCGATCACTGTGAGATCCCACTTCCCTACTGAACACCACGAGAAAGATGGAGCTGCTCGAGTGGGAAAAGAGACACACATTTCAAGTGTCAGCTTTTTAAAAAAATCTGTCCTGATCCATGGAGAATCTGTGGAATATTGGGTGTTCTAGTTCAGGTACTCCCTCTGTCATCCCCCATTTAAAGAGATGCAAAGAGAAAGGATGTAAGAGGGAGGGAGAAAAGAATCAAAAGAATATTAGACTCTAAACCTCTCCTACTCCAACTCATCTTTCTACTTTCATGCTAGAACCTAGACTGGACTCAAGTTCTCCACAGTTGTGGCCAGAACGTGAAACAAGGCCTTGGTTCCTTCCTGGAGTTTGGTTCTATGCACACAATTGATACTCCAACACAGTTCGTGTGTTCTATTTGCTTAGCTGTTCCCAATTTCCCCTCGATGAAACCTTTCCATGAACATCTTCCTGTATTTTCTCCACCACCTCCCCGTACATATATATTTTCTCCTGTTATTCACAAAATGGTTTCAGAATGTGAACTATTTGATGACACTTGTTACAGCTGGCCATACGACCCTTCAGAAAGATTAAATAATGTTTCATGCCCAAAGTAATGTTTGTCATTTAAACATTTTTTTTTTTTGCGGACTCAGTAGAGATGTCATGGGGTTTACCTATGTTTTAATTTATTTATTTCATTTATTTCATCACCTGTTAGTGAGGCTGTGAATTTTCCATATGAACTCCTACTTTTCACTTCATTCTACAGGAACAGCACAGTTCCTTTAACTACTTGCTATGTAGAATCTAGATATGGAACTCAGCTGTCTGTAGTTCCATAAATATTTTTATGGAACTACATAAATATTTTAGATACTAAACATTTGTATTTGTAAGATGAAAATTTCCGTTTTTTTTTTTTTTTCATTGAGATAGAATTCACATACCATAAAATCCACCCTTTCAAAGTGTATATTAAGGGGCACCTAGGCATGCAACTTCGGCTCAGGTCAAGATCTCACGGCTTGTGACTGTGCTGACAGCTCGGAGCCTGGAGCCTGCTTCGGATTCTGTGTCTCCCTCTCTCTGCCCCTCCCCTGCTTGCGCTCTGTCTAGCCCTCTTAAAAATAAGCATCAAAGTATGTATCAAGCGGGTTTTAGTATATTCACAATATGTAGAAACATCAGCACTAAATCCAGAATATTTTCATCGCCCTCAAAACAAGCCCTACCTCCACTGGCAGTCACTTGCCATTCTGTCCTATCCCCAGCCCCTGGCAACCACTACCCACTTTTTGTCTCTGTGGATTTGCCCGTTCTGGACACTTCATGCCAGTAGAATCGTACAATACGCGGGCTTCTATGACTGGGTTCTTTCGCTTGGCATGTTTTCTAGGTCCATCCATGTTAAATGATGTGTTAGTACTTCATTCCTCTTTTTATTGCTGAAAAATAATCCATTGTAGGGACACACTACATCTTGTTTAGCCACTCATCAGTTAATAGACATCTGGATTGTTTCTTTTCAGCCATTATGAATAATGCTGCTATTCCCATACAAGTTTTTGTATGGAAATATGTTTTCATTTCTCTTGAGCTTATACCTAAGAATGGAATTGCTGGGCCACGGTAATTCTGTGACATCATTCTAAGAGACTGACAAACTATTTCCAAAGTGCCTAAGCTTCTTTTCAAATATTAATGGCCATTTAGTTTTCGTGACTTCATAGCCTTTGCCTTTTGTCTTTTATCAGTTGGCAGGAGTTCTTTGTATGTTGGCAATGTCTAATTCTTTATCTGGTCTTTCTTTTACAATTGCTTTCCAGTCTATTCATTATCTGACTTTATTAATACTGTTTTTTAGTTTTTTTTTTTTAATGTTTATTCATTTTTGAGAGACAGACAGAGACAGAGCATGAGCAGGGAAGGGGCAGAGAGAAGGAGACATAGAGTCTGAAACAGGATCCAGGCTCTGAGCTGTCAGCACAGAGCCTGATGAGGGGCTAGAAGTCACAAACTGCGAGATCCTGACCTGAGCCGAAGTCAGATGCTCAACCGACTGAGCCACCCAGGCGCCCCAAAAGTTTTTGTAAAATACAGTTACACAGGATTACATTTTACTTTAAGGCATTTCAGTTTCTTGTTTTGTGTCTACATTAACGTTCTTTTGTGTTCTTTTACTGGTTATTAAATTCCATTTTTTTGTGTACAGTATAAGGAAACGAGCCTTACTTTTTTTCCAGAAGAAGAGACAATCTTTGCTCAGCATCATCTATTTTACACTAAGCTGAAATGCTACCCTTCATACAGGTTCACATACATTCAGGTCAATTTTGGCATTTACTATTCTTTTCTACTGTTCTATTTATTTACTCCTAGTTCAAATCATACTGATCTTATTTATTTTGAGAGAGAGAGAGAGAGAGAGAGCGAGAGGAGGAACGTGAAGGAGGGGCAGAGAGGCAGGTAAAGAGAGAATCCCAAGCAAGTTCCACACTGTCAGCATGGAATCTGATGTGGGACTCAAACTCACTAACCATGGGATCATGACCTGCATACTTTTTTTTTTTTTTTTTTTTGAGCGGGCAGGTGACAGAGAGTGCAAGCACAAAGGAGGGGCAGAGAGGGAATCCCAAGCAGGCTCCGAGCTGTCAGCAAGGAGCTAGATGCAGGGATGGAACCCACGAACCATAAGATCATGACCTGAGCTGAAATCAAGAGCCCCACTTAACTCACTGAGCCACTCAGGCCCCACCAGCACCCTTTTTTTTTAGTTTATTTATTAGAAAGCACACGCCTGAGCAAGGGAGGGGCAGAGAGAGAGGGAGAGAGAATCCCAAGCAGGCTCCATAATGTCAGCACATAGTTCAACACAGAGCTCTGCCTCACCAACTGTGAAATTATGACCTGAGCCCAAATAAAGAATTAACCGACTAAGCCACTCAGGTGCCCCCAAACCATACTGCTTTGCTTGAAGGAATTTTTGTTGCTGTTTGCTTTGTTTTGTTTCTGATGCCTGGAAAGGCAAGTATTCTTTATTTTTACAAACACTTGTGGTAGAACACAGTTTTGACACTACTCTGTAACATATTAAAAAAAATTTTTTTAACGTTTATTTATTTTTGAGAGACAGAGCACGAGTAGTAGAGGAGCAGAGAAAGAGACAGAGAATCTGAAGCAGGCTCCCGGCTCCGCACTGACAGGCTGACAGCAGTGAGCCTGATGTGGGGCTTGAACTCCCAAACGGCGAGATCGCGACCTTAATCGACTGAGCTACCCAGGCGCCCCTTCTGTAACATATTTTAAACCATGGCTAAGTGAGTCACCTACAGGCAAGGTTAAGAAAAAAAAAAAAAATTGTATTTTTAATTTTGTCATCCAGCCGGAGGCTGGTGTTGCTTAGAGGAATAAGGCAATCCCTGCCCCGAGGCTGTCACAACCCTGAGCAGTGCCTCACTGGGGAATAAACCGAGTACAGGAACAACGCAAGGAGAAAGGATGCTTAGGCCTCCGTGAAAGGCTGAGGACGGAAACGAAGGCGACTGGAGAAGGACCACTAGGATTTCTCTGAAAACAAGATGACCCGTTCAGAACGCACGGTAGAAGCTGGCAAGCAGGGAAAAGGAGGGTCGCCCGGCTCTGACCTACGGGCCGCCCCCGTCAGGAGGGACAGCTGGGACAGGACCCAGAACCCGGCAAAGACCTCGACCCTCCACCCACTCACCGCCTCCGCAGTCCTTTGACCCACACCGGACGCTCTGGCGGAAACAGCCGCCGCCTCGCGCAGATCTTCCGGTCCGAGAGGCAGCCCACATCCGGCCGAGCCGCAGGGGTGGGGTGCGGGTGGGATGGGAGTGGGACTGCCCCGTTGCCACCGCCGCGCCTGGCGGTCTCCCGTTGGCTATTTGGGGCCGAACTACATTTCCCAGCAGGCCATGGAGCTACGCCGCCGGCACCTGGAGAGGTGCCAGTCCGTCATGGAGGACTGGGGCCAGCTTTCTGCCTTTCGTCTCCCAAACAGAGCCCCAGACACAGCGGCTGCCGCCAGCCTAACCTCCCTCTGTCGCTGAGAGGTCTGTCGCCGGCCTCGAGCCTCGCCTTCACAAGCGCAGACTGCTCGCTCCGAGCGGGGAGACCAGGCTTCCGCACCGGAAACGAAGTACCGGTCGTGACGTAGCAGCTGCGGGGGCACCCGGTCTCCCAGAAGGCACCGCGCCCGGCCGTGCTCCTGAACTGACGGCGGCGCTCGCCAATAGTCGCCGGCGGCCCGTGAGGGCACTCCGAAGGGCGAGGGGAGGGCTTGGCCTCTCGCGCCCAGTTTCCCCGTGTCTCTGCGCCTGGGTCTCTGGACCGTCCCCTGCAAGCTCCCAGAGGCGGCACAGCCCCCGAGAGGTGAGGGGCTCCGCGAGGGCGGGAACCAGGCTGACGCGGCCTCTAGGGAGCAGAGCTTGGTCCGTTGCTGGGGGTGCCTGACCGCCTGGGGAGCCGGGAACGTACCCCGGGCAATGCCGCTGGCTGGTCGTTGTGGTAAAGGTGCCCCTTGGCCGGTGGGAGAGGCTCCAGAGTGGGCCTGGCCTGCTGGCCCCTACTGGGATGTCCCTTGCCGCTCTCCACGGGGCTCTCACGGCGGAAAAGTCAGCAGGCCATGTATGGACAGCTCTTGCGGCCTTGCGATTGCTCCTTGAGCCATCAACTGCCCCCCCCCCGCCTCCCCCCCCCCCCCAGGGGCATCTGAGGGACCCGGGGTCCTAGGTGTGCGGTACGGCTTGATTCAGTGGCCAGGCCAACTTATAAGCAGATGCCCTTGGTGTCGGACCCCAGGTGTCCTGTCTTCCAGCCCATCGCTCTTCCCAGTGGAGTTTGCATCTCCTATTTCTCGGGAGGATGACCCTTGAGGTTTGGACATGGTCCGGCTTTCATTCTCAGATCTTCCTTTCAGGCCAAGCTTGTTACGAGTGTCTAGTTCAGGGACCTTCCGTTTCAGTTAGGAGTTCCCCCCACCCCAGCTTACCTTTCCTTCTGCTTTACATTTCGTGTGGCCTCACTCTCCAGGCCATGTACTGGGGTGCAGGCATGCCTACCTGGTTTTGTGGGTAACCCGTGGTTTCTCTTGTCTGCAGCTTGGCTATCTGACAGATTTCCTTCAGTAAGAGGGGACTCCTGAAGCTCTGCAAAACGAGTGTGGTGTGTGATTTCAAGGCGCGATGGCTGCAAAAGTGGTTCCAATGCCCCTAAAGCCAAAGCGGTCCTTTATACTGAGAGTTCCTCCGGACTCCAAGCTGGGCCAAGACCTACTTCGAGATGCTACTAGTGGGCCCAAGACCATCCACCAGCTAGTTCTGGAGCACTTCCTCACCTTCTTGCCCAAGCCAAGCGTGGTGCAGCCCAATCAGAAAGTCAAGGAGACTTTGGTTATTATGAAGGATGTGAGCTCAAACTTTCAGAACAGATGTAAGAAGCATATGCTGTTTCACTAGAAGAGAAGAGAATGGTATTGGGGTCCGAAATAGGTGTTCATGTTAGTAATGAATTCAGGTTAGGATAGCGGGTATTGAAAAAAAGGAGTGGATTTTAATAAGTCAACATACTGGGGAGAGGGAGTATTGTTTTTCTCAAGCTGGAGCTTGAGTGGATTGCTGGGTGTGTGTAAAGCCATGGAATAAACTGTGTGTAACTTTCCATAGTGGAGGGGGAGTGTATATCTTTTTACCATAAAGAAATTTGGATGAATTGTTTAATTGACTGCCGTTTATGTGGAATTTTGGAAATTTTGTGCTTGTTATGAGCATCTCCAGACTTTACCCTCCCCTTTACTGGCGAAGAGAATTTAAAAAACCCTTAAGGGAATCATTCTTTTCATAATGAGGAGACCCTAAATACAGGTTCAAGACCCTGTGATTTATGGCTTGAGCTCTTCCCCGGGCTCAGAGAAGCTGAAAAAAACCATGACTTGCCTTCTGAGGGAGTGAGGACAGTGTGGCCTCAAGGTGTGGTTAGGGTTTCCATATTAGTGTCACTGACATTTCCATTAACTACAGCTTCCTCTTTCCCCAGTGCAACCTCATCCCATAGTGAAGCTTCTACCCAGAGAAGGAATCCAGCAGAAACAGGACACATTGTCTCTGTATCTGAAAACTGAGCCTGAGGTGGGTTCGGTTTTCCCGTTCACTGTTTTGAGTACATCACCTTCTCTGCTCTTACAGACCTCCCCGCTCAGTCAACCCATATATATATATTTAAAAAAAAGACATACCCTTGGAAGGAGAGTGGGCTTGTTTTCATTGCCTCTTTGGATGTTTCTCTTCTGCTTATCCTTTGGCTCCTGTCTGAGCCTGGGTTTCCTGTCTGCTGCATCTGCGTAGGATTTATAGGTCCCTTTCACCTTCCCTTCCCTGATCCTCGGGTTCCAGCCTATTTTACCAGCAAGGATGTCAAACAACCTCTGTTATTAAGAGGAATGGGGTCTATTGCTCTTTCAGGAACTGGTGGTCTTTGAGGATTTGAATGTATTTCACTCCCAAGAAGAATGTGTGAGCCTAGATGCTACTCAACAACCCACCTCAGAGAAGGAAGACAGTGTTGGGGAGATGATGTTACTGGGTAAGAAATCTTGTGTGTTCATATTGAATGCTATGGAAAAAGCATGTTCTTCTATTGCATCAGACTTTTTACTTATTTATTTTTTAAATGTTTATTTTAATTTTGAGAGAGAGAGTGAGTGAGCAGGGGAAGGGCAGAGAGCGAGGGAGAAAGAATCCCAAGCAGGCTCCGTGCTGCCAGCACAGAGCCCGATGTGGAGCTCAAACTCACGAACTGTGAGACCATGATCTGAGCGGAAATCAAGAATTACATGCTTGGGGTGCCTGGGTGGCTCAGTCAGTTAAGCGTCTGACTTCGGCTCAGGTTATGATCTCGCAGTTTGTGGGTTTGAGCCCCACGTTGGGCTCTGTGCTGACAGCTCAGAGCCTGGAGCCTGCTTTGCAGTCTGTCTCTCTGTCTATGAAAAATAAACATAAAAAAAAAATTGGACGCTTAACCGACTGAGCCACCTAGGCACCCTTCATCAGACTTTTTAAAGACCTGATTAACACACTAGCTAACGTACATGTTCACACTCGTTTAATTTTTATTCCATGTGGCAGAGCTTGCACCAGCTGTGGGTGGCCATTTTTTGTGTATCTTTAGGGCAGCAATGGTGGAGGGGACTTCTCTTGGGAAGCAAGACCTAGAGCTAATGTACTGACATCAAATATTCAAACAGATAAAAAATGCAGCCAGGTTGTTTCTCAATCCATTTTCTGGATCTAGTGCTAATCTCCCAACATGTGTATTTTAAATTGTGTTTTCATTGGGCGCATGAGTCTTTTTTTCCTTGATGTCCAAAGGCTAAGAAGTCTACTAGTGTGAATGAAAATATATCACACTATTGGTAGAAATGATATCTAGCACTTAGTACTTGTGTGTTATTATGTACTAGGCACTAGTCTGAGTGCTTTGCGTGCATTTATTACCTCATGTATTTCTCACAATACTGTAGGACGTAGGAATTATTACTATTTTAAGACGGTGAAACTATAGCAGAAAAATGTCAATTGCTAAAGGTCACACAGCAGTGGTTGGCAGAGCAGGGATCTGGACTCCGGGATTCTAACACCAGAGCCTGCAGCCTTAGCCCAGAGTTGTACCACCTTCTTGATGCATTTCTCACAATTGTTTCAGTGAGTTTCCTGTATGGTTGGTGAATGGATCCTTCTTCACTTCTGCTTATTTCCCAGTAATGGTTAAGCAGCATTCGCAAATGAGAATACCGCACACGCACTCATGTGGCAGCAGTTCTCTGAAGCTGTTGAGAGATGATTCACCTTTCTCTACAAATACACTGCTACCCAAGAGTGACCAGCCTTCAAAAATCGCTTTGCTGAGCGCCTAATACTTCTTACTTTGCCTTCAGGGCTGTTTGCTTCTGAGGCTGAAGCAGAGCAGAAAGTGGATTTTGTGAGTTGCCTGGGGTGACAAAAATCCATGGCTGTTGAACTCTAGTTGTCTTATGCTGTATGGTCAGGGTAGTAGTACATAGTGAGCCTGCTTCATTTTCCACAAGTTATTTATTCTATGTAGTATTTTTTGTTAAGCATATATATACATATTTATAATAATAATAATAATAATAATAATTATTATTATTATTATTATTATTATTATTATTTAGAGAGAAAAGAAAGCTCACGAGGAGGGGAGAGGCTCAGAGGGGGAGAGAGAATCTTAAGCAGTCTCCGTGCTCAGGGCAGAGCCCGACATGGTGTTCAATCCCATTACACTGGGATCATGACCTGAGCTGAGATCAAGAGTCAGACACTTAACTAACTGAGCCACCCAGACACAGACACACACACATGTTTTTTTAAAGTAAATTCTGTGCCCAGAATGGGGCTTGAACTTACGACCCTGAGATCAAACATCGCATGCTCTACAGACTGAGCCAGCCAGGCGCCCCTGTTTTTCTTTGCTTGTTTTTTTTAATTCAAGTTAACATATAGTGTAGTATTGGTTTCACAAGTAGAATTTAGTTATTCATCACTTAGACATAATACCAGAGCTCATCCCAGCAAGAGCCCTGCTTAAATGCCCATCACCCATTTAGCCCACCTCCCCTTGACCAGCCCTGTTTGTTCTCTGTATTTAAGAGCCTCCTAGGATGTCTCCCTCTCTGTTTTTATCTTATTTTTCCTTTCCTTCTCCTGTATTCATCTGTTTCTTAAATTCCACACGAGTGAAATCATATGATCTCTGTCTCTGACTTATGTTGCTTAGCATAATACACTCTAGTTTCATCCACGTTATTGCAAATGGCAAGATTTCATTCTTTTTGATTGCTGAGTAATATTCCATTATATATATATTTAATATCCCAATATATATGTATTATACTACATCTTCTTTATCCATTCATCAATAGATGGACATTTAGGCTGTTTCAATAATTTGGCTATTGTTGATAATGCTGCTATAAACATTGGGGTGCATGTGCCCCTCCAAATCAGCATTTTTGTATCCTTTGGATAAATACCTAGTAGTGCACTGCTGGGTTATAGGATAATTCTATTTTTTAACTTTTTTTTTTTTTCCTAAGTTTACTTATCTATCTTGAGAGAGCAAGAACACACAGGAGGGGCAGAGAGAGAATCCAAAGCAGGCCCCGCACTGTTAATGCAGAGCCCAACGCAGGGCTTGAACTCACACACTGCAAGATCATGACCTGAGCCATAATCAAGAGACGGATGCTTAACCCACACGTCCCTATTTTTAACTTTTTGAGGACCCTCCATACTGTTTTCCAGAGTGGCTGCCCCAGTTTGCATTCCCACCAGCAGTGTAAAAGGGTCCCTCTTTCTCCACATCCTTGCCAACATCCGTCGTTGCCCGAGTTGTTCATTTTAGCCATTCTAACAGGTGTGAGGTGGTATCTCATTGTGGTTTTGATTTGTATTTCCCTGATGATGAGTGATGTTGAGCATTTTTTCAGGTATCTGTTAGCCATCTGGATGTCTCTGGAAAAGTGCCTATTCAAGTCTTTTGCCCATTTCTTCACTGGATTATTTGTTTTTTGGGTTTTGAGTTTGATGAGTTCTTTATAGAGTTTGGTTACTAACCCTTAATCGGATATGTCATTTGCAAATATCTTCTCCCATTCTGTCGGTTGCCTTTTAGTTTTATTGATTGTTTCCTTCACTGTACAGAAGGTTTTTATCTTGATGAGGTCCCAATAAGTTCATTTTTGCTTTTGTTTCCCTTGGCTCTGGACACATGTCTAGTAAAAAGTTGATGCAGCCAAGGTCAGAGAGGTTGCTGCCTGTTTTCTCCTGTAGGATTTTGATGGTTTCCTGTCTTACCTTTAGGTCTTTCATCCATTTTGAATTTATTTTTGTGTTTGGTGTAAGAAAGTGGTCGAGTTTTCCCAACACCATTTGCTAAAGAGACTTTTTTCTATTTTGTCAAAGATTAGTTGGCTTTATGTTTGTGGGTCTATTTCAGAGTTCTCCATTCTGTTCAGTTGATATATGTGTCTGTTTTTGTGCCAGTACCATACTGTCTTGATGAGTATAGCTTTGTCATACAACTTGAAGTCTGGAATTGTGTTGCCTCCAGCTTTGGTTTTCTTTTTCAACATTACTTTGGCTATTCGGGGGATTTTCTGGTTCCATACAAATTTTAGGATTGTTCTAGCTCTGTGATGAATGCTGGTGTTGATAGGGATTGCACTGAATGTGTAGACTGCTTTGGGTAGTATCGACAGTTTAACAACATTTGTCCTTCCAATCCATGAGCATGGAATGCTTTTCCGTTTCTTTGTGTCGTCTTCAATTTCTTTCATAAGTTTTCTATAGTTTTTAGTGTAGAGATCTATTACCTCTTTGGTTAGGTTTACTCCTAGGTATCTTAAGGTTTTTGGTGCAATTGTAAATGCGATCGACTCTTGATTGCTCTTCCTGATGCTTCATTATTGGTGTAAAGAAGTGCAATAGATTTCTCCACATTGAATTTATATCCTGCAGCTTTGCTGAATTTATGTGTCTGTTCTAACAATTTTTTCGCTGGCATCTTTTGGGTTTCCACATAGAGTATCTTGTTGTCTATGAAGAGTGAACATTTGACTTCTTCCTTGCCAATTTGTATGCCTTTTATTTTTGTTGTTGTCGTCGTCATCGTCTGATTGCTGAGGCTGGGATTTCCAGTACTATGTTGAACAGCAGTGGTGAGATTGTACATAGCCGTCATGTTCCTGACCTTAAGGGAAAAGCTATCAGTTTTTTCCCATTGAGGATATTAGGCTAATGTTTTCTCATTGTAGGGAAGAACATAAAGAGATCGGATTTATTACACTGACTTTTTCTTCAGTCTTGGATAAAACTAGCATTTATTTTAGGTGACTGGTTGGTGGGTAGGTTGTCAATTCCAGGAACACTTTGGCCATAGACCTTGAGGCCCTGAGGCCCAATTCTCACCCTTTCCATTCCCCTCCCTTGCCTATGCCACAAAGCTGAAGATTTAAACTTAGAATCATTCACTAACATTTAATAAATGCTACTTGCTTTTTCCTTAGGCAGGGTTGAATTCTGGAGTTATCAGTGAGTTAAAATGATACATAGTGCTCCATTCCTGCCCTCCAAAGCTTCCGGTTAAAGAATAGACTTATCTTTTAAGTCTATTAAAAGTCTTAAAAGATAAGTCATTCACCTAAAAAGATAAGCAGTATGGGGGCATCTGAGTGTCTCAGTCAGTTAAGCGTCTGATTCTTGATTTTGACTCAAGACATGATCTTAGTTTCGTGGGTTTGAGCCTTGCGTTGCGCTCTGTCTGCACTGGCAGCACAGAGCCTGCTTGGGATTCTCTCTCCTTCTCTCTCTGCGCCTCCCCACCTCATGCTGTCTCTGTCTCTCTCTAAATAAAGTTTCTGAAAAATTTCAAAAAATTTTTTTAATGTTTATTTTTTGAGAGAGACATAGAGTGCGAGCAGGAAAGGGGCAGAGAGAGAGGGAGACATAGAATCTGAAGCGGGCTCCAGGCTCTGAGCTGTCAGCACAGAGCCCAACATGGGGCTTGAACTTAGAAACCATGAGATCATGACCTGAGCCAAAGTCAAACAAACACTTAACCAACTGAGCCACCCAGGTGCCCCTAAAAAAATTTTTTTAATAAAAAAAGATAAGCAGTGTGAAACCATTTTAACTATAAAGAGCTATGAGAAGGTCAAGGCCAGATTTGGAAGTAGGAATAGAGTTTAGAAGAAGATGGATTTGATTTTAGATGAGATTGAATCCATGATAGGAAATAAAATGAGATTATTTTCTGGGTACTTGAACATTAGAAATTGGAGGTCACATGTAGAGATCTGGGAGTCAGTAACATTTGGTCAGTTTGGAAAGGGAAAAGTGTAATGGAATGAACCTTGTGGGGAAAGGAATCACAGGAGTGTCCTTGACCGAGGAGGACAGAATGTGTGTCTCAACTCAAGTGAGCCACATAAAACAACTAAAAATGTAGAAAAAAATTCTTAAACACATTCTCAGTGAGACAGTTCTCATGTTTGTATCTGACGTCTCCTGTGGCAAGAGAATATAAACCTTTTCAAGATTATTTACTTACTATGGAAGAAAGAAAGATTCAGTAGATTCCAAAAAGTAGAAATAACACAGTAGGATCTATCACAATGTGATACAACTAGAAGGTAAAAATGAAACTTGGGGGGAAAAAGTCCCCTTCACCTAGAAATTTTAAAACTATTAAGTAACCTTGGATTAGAGGGGAAGTACAAATTAAAGTTACATAACGTTTGGAGACTATACTCTGTGTCAGCATCTACAGTATAACCTCAAGTGGTACTCAGAAGAAAATTTATGCCTGTATAAACACACACATTAAGTTAGAAAAATGAAAGTAGGGGCACCTGGGTAGATCAGTGGGTTGAGCATCCGACTTCGGCTCAGGTCATGATCTCATGGTTCATGGGTTCGAGCCCCGCATTGGGCTCTGTGCTGAACGCTTGCTCAGAGCCTGGAGCCTGCTTCAGATTCTGTGTATCCTTCTCTCTCTGCCCCTCCCCCACTCATGCTCTGTCTCACTCTCTCAAAAAAATAAATGTAAAAAAAATTAAAAAGAAAGAAAGGAAAATTAAGCCTCTGGTTCAAAGTTAGGAAAACAGTACAATGAAGGAAAACAGAAAGAAAGTATTAGTAAATACAAAATTGGAAGTCAGTAAGTTAGAAATAGAGGCACTAATACGTAGAAAGATGTAAACAGAGGTAGATAAACCAGTTTCCATAGAGGAAGTTGGAATTGTCAAAAAAACTAGCCCCCAACCCAGGGAAAGGACCCTCAGTTTCATAGGAAATTCTTACAAAGCTTTAACAATTGCACAATTTAAATGCTACGAAAATTTTCAGAGTGAAAAAAAAGGAAAACTTCCATATTCTTCTTATGAAACTAGTGTGACAAAGATACTACAATCTGATAAAAAAAAACCGTCCTGACCAAGGAAGATTTATTCCAGGAATGCAAAAGTGATTTAATAATAGAAAGCCTATTATATTTTATAGTAAAGGAGAAAAATCCTATGATCAATTTCATAGTTACTGAAAAGATATTTGACAGAATACCAATGCCTTGTGCCGTCTTCGCAAAAACACTGAACAAAACAGCAACTAATGGATACCTCCCTTATGGGATATGCATCCTTTCGGTCTGGAAGGACCGAAACACTGGAAACACTGGAAGGCATTCCCACCAAAATCAGGACAACAACAAAGCCCATTATCACTACTACTGTCTAATACTGTGTTTTAGGTATTGGCCAGAGCAGTTAAATGACAAAGAAATTAAATGTTTAAGAATTTAAGAATCTATTACGTATGATATAATTGTGTAACTAGAAAACCCAGGAAGTGTCTGAAAATTATAAATAATAAAAGCATTCAGTAAGGCAGTGGGATGAAAAATTATTATATGGAAATCATTAACTTTCATATATGCAGTCATTTGGAAATTATAAAAATAGGAACAAACAAGATTAAACACCTAGAAATAAACTGAAGAAACGTGCAGAAATTATGAGGAAAACTTCAAAACATTTCTAAAGGACAAAGAAGTCGATCTGAATGAATGGGAAGAAATACCATGTTGGCCAGGAAGATTTAACATTAAAAGGTCAGTTCTCCCCAGGTTCATTCATGAAGTGAAGGTAATCCCTTTAATAATGCCAGTAGGATTTTTCCCCCTGGTACCGCACAATCTGATCTCTAATTCAAATGGAAATAAAAAAATACAATGACCAGGAAAATTGAAAAGAGCAGCGAAGCAGAGGAGCTCATAAAAGGTGTTGGGACAACCCAGCCATTTGGTGCATCATACTTTGTACCCCAAGAGAAAGACCAACAGATTCGCTTAGGAATACAAATGACCCATGAACACATGAAAAGCTGTCCAGCCCAACTCATAATTAGAAATGCAGATTAAACCTTTGCCAAATTACCATCTTTTTTCATCCATCAGATTTCTAGAAATCCAATAACGACACACTGGTGGTGAGTGTGTTGAGAAATAAGTATAATACTGGCGGACATGCAGAATGACTCCCTATATACGGCAGTCTAATTACCAGTATTAAAGATGCATTCACCGGGGCGCCCGGATGGCTCAGTTGGCTAAGTGTCGGACTTCGGCTCAGGTGATGATCTAGCGGTTTGTGAGTTCGAGCCCCTTGCGGGCTCTGTGCTGACGGCTCGGAGCCTGGAGCCTGCTTCGGATTCTGTGTCTCTCTCTCTGCCCCTCCCCTGCTCATGCTCTGTTTCTCTCTGTCTCAAAAACAAAACAAAACCAGATGCATTCACCTTTGAAAACAATCCAGGTGTCTCTGGTTGAATGTGATGTGTCCACACAGCATACCAAGGTAATGTCTATGCACTGGAATATAACGATCAAAATAAAGCAAGTTCCAGACATATACACAGTGTACTACCTTTTATATAAGAAAAGAGGAGAAAGGAAAATATGTCACCTAGATAAACAATGAAAAAATAAAAAGAAACTAATAAAACTGGTATCTGTCTGGGGGGCAAGTAGAATGGATGGGGATAGGGACTGGAGGAAGGCTCCTTAGCGTACACCTTTTCACATTGAGTTTTGTACCATGTAACTATATTAGCTACTAAATTTTTTTATCATAAAAAAGAGTACACTAAAGGAATATAAGATATATTCATTGACACTCTCAGGAAAATCAGAAAAATTCCTATGAGTTTTGATGAATTGTCTTCAAAACAGATAGCCCTTTACTATAACATGACATTTATGGTCATTCATCAAACACTGACGGTAATTCTTTAAAAATGAGAATAACGGGTGCCTGCGTGGCTTAGTCAGTTACAAGTCCGACTTCAGCTCAGGTCACAATCTCACGGTCATGAGTTCAAACCCCACATCAGGCTCTCTGCTCTCAGCCCAGAGCCCACTTCAAATCCTCTCTCTCTCTCTCTCTCTCTCTGTCCCTTCCCAGCTCGCTCTCTCAAAAATAAACAAACATTAAAAATTATGAAAATGAAATAAGGAAACCTGCCATCACTATTATTAACTAGATAAGGCAAAAAGATAAGGGGTTAAGAAGAATAAATATTGGAACCAAAATATGGTTTGTATTTAGAAAATCTAAAAGGACCAACAAAAACACTATATTTAATAGTTTTAAAGTAGGTAAATAGGGAATGTATAACAATAGCATTCTTTTTAAAAAAAAAATTTTTTTAACGTTTATTTATTTTAGAGACAGAGCATGAATGGGGGAGGGTCAGAGAGAGGGAGACACAGAATCTGAAACAGGCTCCAGGCTCTGAGCTGTCAGCACAGAGCCCGACGCAGGGCTCGAACTCACGGACCGCAAGATCATGGCCTGAGCTGAAGTCGGCTGCTTAACCCACTGAGCCACCCAGGCGCCCCAACAATAGCATTCTTAAATTAACAAAATGGGGGCGCCTGGGTGACTCGGTTAAGAGTCCAACTTCAGCTTAGGTCATGATCTCATGGTTCATGGGTTCGAGCCCCTCATCAGGCTCTGCACTATTAGTGCAGAGCCTGCTTGGGATTCTCTCTGCCCCTCATGCTTTTTCGCTCTGTCAAAATAAATACATTTTTTAAAAAATTAACACGGACACCTGGGTGTCTCAGTCAATTAAGCATCCAACTTCATCTCAGGTCATGATCTCACAGTTCGTGGGTTTGAGCCTCTCATCGGGCTCAAAGCCTGGAGCCTGCTTCGTATTCTGTATCCTCCCCCACTCTGCCCCTCCCCACTCATGTTCTGTCTCTCTCTCTCAAAAATAAACATTAAAAAAATTTTTATTAAAAAATTAACAAAATGATGGAAGCTGTCGTTCAGAATGGCTATAAAATAGGAGTGAACCACAGATGTTTCATTGGTAAATATAAAAGATTCTTTTTTTTTTTTTAAGTTTCTTTATTTTTGACAGAGACAGAGTGCAAGATCATGACCTGGGCCGAAGTCGGATGCTTAACCGACTGAGCTACCCAGGGGCCCCTATAAAAGATTCTTAAATATCGGAGAGACACGGATGTAAATGGGAAAACAAATCGTGTAAAGATATTGGTGCCCTCCAAATTTATTTACACTGTAGGTAACAGAGTCAAAATTTTCAAAAGGATATTGTGGCTGGTTTTACCAATATTAGACATGTTACAAACAATAACATACAGTGTGATACTAAACTCCAAATGTATTAAAAATTAACTGTAGGGACGCCTGGGTGGCTCAGTCGAATAAGTGTCCAGCTCTTGGTTTTGACTCAGGTCATGATCTCACAGTTTGTGACTTCAAGCCCCGCATATGGCTCCACACTGTCGATGCTTGGGATTCTTTCTCCCTCCCTCTCTCTCTGCCCCTCCCCTGCTCATGCCCTCTCTCTCAAAATTAATAAATAAACTTAAAAAAAAGAGTTAACTGTAAAAGTAAGTCATAAAGGAATGGCTAGAGAATAGAACATTTATCTGATTTTGAAAGACTGGTACTTTTTGATGGTTTTAAGTTGTGGAGTGACAGAGGTAGGCTTCAGTTAAATATTTACATTAGTAGTGACTGCCTACACAGGGATTAAGATTTGCAAAATGTAAAATTTATTTAAATTTATGAGTCTCTCAGCCCAATAAATTAGTGGTTTGTAGTAACAAAGTACAAAATAAAGCTACGAGAAACCATTTTATACCTATTAAATGCTGACAAGATTAGGTAAAATTGATACCCATATCTTGATGCTTGTGCTGAAATCGGTACAGCCTCTTTTGAAAGAAATATGGCAGTCAGTGTCAAGGACTGTGATAAAAATTGCCATTTGCTTTGACTCAGCATTTTCATTACCTAAGGGAATAAATGAAAAAGAAAACGCCTGTTAGTGTGAAACTACTAATCCAGCAAAGATTCATATCCCAGATCTGTGGTTAGCTGTCTATCTAAGAGGTTGACTTAGCCCTTTAATATCCATAAGTTGCCCAGAGTTTAGGGGGTCCCTTGTTGCTCTACCTTTTCACAGCATACTTTTCTTTTTTTAATTTGTTACTTAATCTTTGTATGTTATTTTACACAGACTTCTTTCGGAGGTAATAAATACAGAAAACCCTACAGATCAAAAGTGTACGCCTCACGTTTTCACAAAATGTACACGTCTGTCTGACCATCACTCAGACCATTCCTGGCATCCAAGAAGTCCCTTTTGTGCCCACTGCCCAGTTACTACTCCCCTTTCTCCCCCAAAAAGACCACTATGGGTTTCTACCATAGTTTAATCATTTTTAATCACCCTAATGCCCAAATAATCATGTACGGAGTGAACATGATAGGCCTTCATTATTTTTGGTCATTTGAATTATTCCCACTTTTTCCCTATTATATAGGATATTACAGTATTATCTAATTCCATACTATTGTAATACTTACCGTAGTGAAAACCTAGAAGTAACTCATTGTACCTTTCACTTACTAGCCTCCTAAAGAAAGGGATGGTGTACCCTTGAGTATTGATGTCTTTCATCCCCTGGCCCTTAGCTCACTGTTCTACACAGAATATAAGATCAATATGAACTTCTTGAGGAATTAGTGCTTACTCAGAAAGCAAACCTATAAAATCTTTCAGTGTAGTCCCCCCTCATTTCATTAAAAAAAAAAAAGGAAGAGGGTAACTGGGTGGCTCAGTCAGTTGAGCGTCCGACTCTTGATTTCTGCTCAAGTCATGATCCCAGGGTCACGGAATCGAGCCCTACATCAAGCTGCGTACTGAGCATGGAGCCTACTTGGGATTCTCTCTCCCCCCCCCCTTTGTCCTTCCCCCACTTGAGTGCTCTCGCTCTCTCTCTCTCTCAAAAAAAAAAAAAGAAAGAAAGAAAGAAAAAGGACTGTGTGCTTGCAATGCATTGCATAGAAAGATTTATCAGTCATATATTCCATCCACAGAGTGGAAAACGAGTGTTGGTAACAATTATCTGCTAGTCCTCAGACTTCTGATACTCAAGATTATTGTTTGATGAGAAATCCAATTTGTTTTTTTCCTGCGGTATCATATCCCGCAAAAGTTATTCAATTCTCTTTGTTTCCACAGACAATGACATTAATCCTGAGAGTGACGATCTTCAGAAGGAACCCGGAGAGAGTGAAGATCATAGAGAAAAGACTTCAGATTGTGATGAAGTGGACTGTTCTATGGTCTCGGAGCAATCTCCATATTGCCATAAAGACAGACTAAGCACATCCGCTCCAAAACAAAGGAAAGTGAGAAATCTTCTAGTTACTATTGAAAATGATACTCCACTAGAGGAACTCTCAAAGTATGTGGATATCAACGTGATTGCACTTACCCGAAATCGGAGAACGAGAAGATGGTACACTTGTCCATTGTGTGGGAAACAGTTTAATGAAAGTTCTTACCTTATATCCCACCAGAGGACTCACACTGGTGAAAAACCCTATGACTGTAGTCACTGTGGGAAAAGCTTCAATCATAAAACAAACCTTAATAAACATGAGCGAATCCATACAGGAGAGAAACCCTATTCATGTTCTCAGTGTGGGAAAAACTTTCGTCAGAACTCTCATCGGAGTCGCCATGAAGGAATCCATATAAGGGAGAAAATATTTAAGTGTCCAGAATGTGGGAAAACCTTCCCAGAGAATAAAGACTTTGTGCTTCATCTGCAGAGCCATGAGGCTGAGAGGCCGTATAGTTGCAAAAAATGTGGGAGAAGATTTGGTCGGCTTTCCAACTGTACCCGGCATGAAAAAACCCACTCAGCATGTAAGACACGAAAGCAGAAATGGGATCAGGAAAGGTCTGATGGTCCTGCCTTGACCTGAAATCTTTAATAGGGAATTCTAAATTCCCAGGCTTCTGAAAAGACGCAGATATGTGCAAACCTCATTATAGTCAAAATTGGGAAAATACCCATCTTGGCTGAAACCTCAAAGTTTTAGAAAATTTCACAGGGAAGAAGACATTCTCAAGGGCTATACCTCAGTCAGCATCCACATTTTCTGGATTAAGGAGCTCTCTTTTGTGAACTTCTACAACAATGTACAGGCCACAGATCCCTTTTCCCAAAAAGGCTTTGAATAGGAGTCTGGAGGCCACTTACCTGCAAGGTGAACAGAGTGGCTCATGTGTACGGAAAGTGTATCCATTTTCCCCCCACATAGGAATTCACACTTGTGAAAAAAAAATAATAATATAATAATGCAAAAGTCCTTACCTGGAACTGTGTTCCCCTGCGAGAACCAAACTACTGATTTATTAAGCCAAGAGCTTCTATTAGCAGTTCACATAACCTTCTAAGAATACCCTGTTGAAGCTTGAGTGTTGAAAGGGATTGTTTACTTTGGAATATAGGAAAATAACAGCAAGTGAATGTCAAAGACTTACTCTGTCATTTGTATGTGATCTAAACTAACCATCGATGTCAGTAACGTTTGCATTTTGCAGTGAAAAGTGACTTTTACAGGAATACTTTTCACAACATACTTTTAAAGTGTCTGTTGTTCTTACTGCATTTTTTGTCCAGCTCTTCGCCGCTCAGATAGCACTCATGCCTTTCCATTGCCAAAAGAAGTTTGGATCACTCAGGCCCAGCCACCCAGCCCTACTACTGGTAAAGCTCTTCAGGATCTTGTCCCTCTGCTGAGCCAAGAAGGCCTGCTAGGAAGGAAATCCAGGTGCTGGAAGAGGAAGACGTCGGCTTGGACACATGACTGGCCAGTAACCTTACCATGTGCTCACTTCGCCTCCAAGCTGTCTTCAGACCCTTGGCAATGGGTGGTCACTACCTCACAAGCAAAGTGTTTTATTTTTAACAGTTGTCTCCAGTGGCTAGTTCACATTGCCCCTCGAGAGGCAGGATTCCAGAGTCTTCATTGTAGTGGATGTTTGTTCTCTTTGGCCTCCTGATACCCAGACTTTCCTGACGTGTCCACCCAGAGGCCAGGCCAGCGGTGCCTTCACGGGACCGATCCTGTGGTGTGTTATTTTAAAGATTCTCGATCAGTTTTGCTTTATTTTAGGTTTCCTGGAAGTTTACATTGGTATTTTGATTGAAGTAGGTTAATCCTATAAACTATTTGGGAAAACTTGTTAGCTTTACAAATTTTGTTTCCCATGCCTTTATTAAAGTATTGTATTCCTGAGTAAATGTTTCTAATTTTCTTAACGTAAGTTGTATACGACTTTGTTATTGCAAATAGTTTTTTTTCCATTGTATTTTTCTAGTTGGCTCTTGCTTTTACATAGGAAAGTTATTTTTAATTGTATATTTGTGAAACTAGCCACTTCATCGAATGTTAATTTTCAGTAATTTCTCAGTTCTGTTACAATCTGTGGTTCAAAATTATACCATCTTCAAATAATAGTTTTGTTTCTTTCTGCCTATTGCTCTTTTTTTGTTTGTTATTTTTTGCTTTTTTTTTTAATGTTTGTTTATTTCTGAGAGAGACAGCGTGAGCCAAGTAGGGGAGGGGCAGAGAGAGAGGGAGACACAGAATCCAAAGCAGGCTCCAGGTTCTCAGGTGTCAGCACAGAGCCTGATGCAGGGCCTGAACCCACAAATCCCAAGATCATGACCTGAGCCAAAGTTGGACACTTAATTGGCTGAGCCGCCCAGGTGCCCCTTTTCCAATTATTTTTTAAACCTGTAGTTCTAAGTTTTGTTTTGGTTCAAAGCATACTAAAAATGAAAGACATCTGATGATACAATTCAGTCCTGAGTCCTAATTCAGACACTTAAAGGCCACACACACAAAAAACTGTCCTTTATTGATTTTGTATTTCAAGCCTACAGTACCCTTTAAAAACCAGGGACAAAACTGGATGCCAGCAACGTTCTTCTCTTATTCCTCAGGAAGACTGGCTGGGGTCTTCCTGGTTATCACACCTAGAAAACAAAGCCTAAGTGGCTGCTGGGCAGTAACTGGAGAGGGTGGGGTCTATGGGGCGAGACTGTCCCCATAGGGACACAAGGATGCAAGGGTCAGACCACACAGTACTCAAGGCCGGTGGGTATGTGATACTCCCACGACGCAAACCCCTCCCCCCGGGAGCTGCTCTCTGCCGTGGGCTGTGGTGTAGGCGAGGGCCCAGCAGTCAAAGTCCTTGTCACCTGTCCCCAGAGGATGGGGCCTGGGCCGCCTGACTTCCCTACACCTACTCCCTGGATCCTGGAGGGTCTGGAGCAGAATGCTCCTCACCCCTGCTCTGGAGTTCAGAGGCAGGATGCCCAGGGTCCACACCCCCGAACAGGAGAGCACTAGGAAGCCGTTGGACGACTAAGTGCTCGAAAAGGAGCTGACAATTAGTTCATGAAAATCAGTAAACACTCAACAACGAATGGTTTTCCAATAGAGCAGCAAGGGCCAGTTAGCACATCTGAAGGCCTAAGGTACCCGGGTGGCTCAGTCAGTTGGGTGTCTGACTCAGTATCAGCTCAGTGGGTTTGTGAAATCGGGCTCCTCGAAGTGACAGTGTAGAGCCTGCCTGGGATATTCTTATTCCCTCCCTCCCTCCCTCTCCCTCTCTCTCCCCTTGCTGCCTCACGTGCACACGTTCTCTCTCTCTAAATAAATAAATAAACTTAAAAAATCTGAAGGCCCAGATATCCAGTTAGAATACCAACTTCAAATTGAAGGCATGCATCCCCTAAAGACACAACACAAGGACCAGGGGTTGTAAAGGGAAGCAACGCACCCATGGAGTTTCTTGGGATGGAGGATGGGGAGAGGGGGTCAGAAACTCAATAAAACTAAAAAAACATATACAGCTCCAGAATGACAAGTGCTAGGAAGGGAAGAATTCTAGAAGGGTGTTATAAGTGGATTTTCCAGGGAGGACCCTGGGGAAGTGGCCTTTAAACCGAGACCAGAAGGATGAGATAAGGGGAAGAAGTGGGCAGCAAGGGAACATTCCAGTAAGACATGAACAGATAACTGTTAGGTAAACTTGAATGGCTACAAGAAGTCTGAAAGAATGTTCAGGCTTACTAGTAATCTAAGAATGGTAAATTGAAAGAACAAGGTGTCAGGTGTATTAAATGAGCAGGCTGTGTGTATGTGAGTACGTAAATGTTTGGCTTGGCAAAAGAGGAATAATGGTATCCATCTACTGGGACAATCTTAAAAAAATATGTTACTATTAGTCCCATCAATTACGTTCTCAATACAAGCAAAAATACAACACTGTAATACTGAAAATTAAAAACAGCCCAAATGAATAAATATGTAGAATATTAGATAGCTAATAAACGAATGCTTTTCATCAAAAAAAAAAAAAATGTAATGTTTATTTATTTTTGAGAGAGACAGACCCTGAATGGGAGAGTGGCAGAAAGGGAGACACAGAACTTGGAGCAGGCTCCAGGGTCTAAGCTGTCAGCACAGAGCCTGACGCAGGGCTCAAACTCCAGAACCGTGAGCTCATGACCTGAACCGAAGTTGGACGCTTAACCGACTGAGCCACCCAGGTGCCCTGCCCCCAGTGCTTTTCATTTATTTTTGTTGGTAGGGTGGGTCTCGTCCTCTCTTTCCATTCTCTCAAGCCCACACCGGTTTCACCTTCAATTCCAACACTTCCCTGAACATTTATAGAATATTTCATCCAAGAGCAGCAAGAACACACATTCTTCTCAAGTGCACGAGAAACATCACCAAGACGGACTGCATATGGGCCATGAAACACACCTTAGCAAATTTTAAAAAATAGAAATCATACAGAGTATGCTCTCCGATCACAGTGAAACTAAACTAGAAATTAATAACAGAAAAGATAACTGGAAAATACCAAAATATACGTGGAAATTTAACAACACCCTTGTAAATAACAAATGGTTATTTAAATCTCAAGAAATGTAAAAATATTTTTGAACTAAATGAAAACGGACATACAACTTACCAAAACTTGTGGGATGCAGTGAAAGCAACGCTTAGAGGAAGATTTATAGCCCTGGATGCATATATTAGGAAAGAAAGACCTAAAATCAATCATCTAAGTTTCTACCCTGACATCTACAAAACAACAGAAAATTAAATCCAAAGTGAACAGAAGAAAACCCAAATAAAAATCAGAACAGAAATCAACGAAATTAAAAACAGGAAGCTAATAGAGAAAACTAACAAACGAAATCAAAAGCTGGTTCTTTGAAAAGATCCATGCATTTGATAAACCCTTAGCCAAGCTAACCAGCAAAAGAAGAGAGAAGGCACAAATACTACTGTGAGAAATGAGAAAGAGGTCATCGCTGTGGATCCTTTGGACATGAAAAGGGCCCTAAAGGAATATCATTGTGAAAATTGATAAAAGGAAACTTCACTCTGAACGGAGTAGGGAGGCTTAACCTCCCCACTGTATGAGAATGACAAGCTCTCACAAGCTGCCGTTGGCCATCAACCGTAGACCCAACAGGAAGACAGGCCTCATGAGTAGATACTACCGCCTACCGCGGCAGGAGAAAGAAAGGTTTTGTCCTTGCCTAGAAAGAACCAAGCCAGTGACAATCACAACTCAGCCAATAAGGAAGCACGACACTTCAGAACGCCATTTACTCCAATGGACTTTTTGCTTATGACGGCCCCTCCCAACTCCCCATCTTTCTCTATACAAGAGCAGTCCTCTTTGTCTTCTGGGAATGCCTGTGGTTTCGTCATTGCATGCTCGTCACTAATTGCAATTCTCTCCTAGTTCCAGATAAACCCATTTTTGCTGGTAAGATAACTGACAGTTTTATGTTTAAAGTCAACCATATGAACAACTCTATGCCCGTAAATTTTATTTCTAGGCAAGGACAAAAAGGATAAAAGGATGAAACAGGAATAAATAAAAATTATAAACATATATGCATCTAACTACAGGCCACCAAAATACATGAAACAAAAGCTGGGGGATTCCTTCAAAATTTCAAGGAACAGGTACTTTCCATCTTATTATGAAGAATTCCTGGATATGTAGACTAAAAATTGAAAATGTTACCATATATTCCATTTGGCAAACATATGGAGACGCAAATATGTCAATATAAAAATTACATGATAGGGGCGCCTGGGTGGCTCGGTCGGTTAAGCGTCCGACTTCGGCTCAGGTCATGATCTCACGGTCCGTGGGTTCGAGCCCTGCGTCGGGCTCTATGCAGACAGCTCGGAGCCTGGAGCCTGTTTCGGATTCTGTGTCTCCCTCTCTCTGTGACCCTCCCCCATTCATGCTCTGTCTCTCTCTGTCTCAAAAATAAATAAACTTTAAAAAAAAATTAAAAAAAAAAAAAATTACATGATAAACTCAGAAATACCCCCTGATTCTGAGTTCTGTCAGTGTTTATGCAAGATGTCATTTTGCCTCTCTCTCTGAAATTAAAGGAAACTACACCCTATTTTCCTCTTCATTCCTCAAAATCCAGAGCATCCTTTTCAGTGATGTTTTGACCAGTTTCAATATTGGTCAGGTTATGTTCTGCAATCACTTTCAAAATAAATTGAGTTATAATTTTATAGTAAACTTCCCTTACGTTTTATTTTAGAAACAGAATTACTAGTCAGCATATTTTGCTAGAACAACTTGATGGAAATATATCAGTATAGCAAAATAAAATTGTGGAGACTATACAGCAATTTTGAAAAGCTTTATTATAAAATTATAGTGGGAAATCAGGATACAAATTAGTAACTATGTAAAATATCTCAGCGCATTGACATAAACTGAAGGCAGTGTGGAAAAAAGATGCAGTTCATTGACACAGTGGAGATTTTTGAAGATATTCTTGTGTATCTCACACTTATTCCTGCTGTAATGCTGTGTGACCCAGAAAGCTCAGATAAGAAAATAACAAATAATTAGCTCGAATTCGTGGCAGAATTAGGGCTTCTTGGAGCCCCAAATGAACCCTTCCCTTTCCTACCCCCACCGGTCTGAGCTTCCCGTAAGATGTACTCTTATCTCTGCGTCTCTGTTGTGAGAAAGACAAACCAGTCCTGACACCCAGGAGATGGCCTGACACTCACAGATCGATGCCATGTTCTCAGGATGAACACAACCACAGTACCACACAGGGCCGCTCTGTGACTGACCATCATGGAGCAAGACAAAGAGAGACCACTCTGTAATCATGTCCGAACACTGTCCAAGCCCCAAAAATGACCAAACTCCCCCTATGTTGGCTGATACGAATTAATGCTACTTCTCTGCCAATCACAGTCTTGCCTTAGTCTAGTCTTCCCTCCTGGATAAAATATTTTAAGATACTCCATCAGAATCATCCCTACCATGTGACAGTGTGAAATCCAGAGCACAGACCCATTTCCTTAAATCCTCACTAAATTCACCTCAGACAACAAGCCTTTTGTAAATCCTGTCTAACACCTTCCTGCTAAGATGCCTCACAACTCCCGATGGTATGCATTCTCCCCTCTGAGCCTAATAAACCACACTCATTCAACAAGACATGTGTTGCTAGTGGGTTTGGGCTGCAGGGCACTAACAGGTGCAGTAAGTTATTTGGTAAAAGGATCTTGCTTTCCATCCTTAGCTGAAGAGGCTGTATCAAATCTAGTCTCCCAAGACAGACACTAGATGATTCTCTCACACTTGACAAATGCTGAGCTTTGCACAATAGAAAAAGCAAATGTGGTCTTCTTAGAAACTAGTTCCCTGCCTGATTTTCTTAGCCCATTTGATTACCAGGTAGAAAAATATTCAGAGCAACCACTTTTCCAAGAGCCCCTTTTATGTCCTTGTTCCTCAGGCTGTAGATGAAGGGGTTCAGCATGGGAGTCACCACCGTGAACATCACAGCAGATGCTATATCTGCCTCAGCTGAGTGTGAGGCTAAAGGGTTGAAATACACAGCAATGATGGTGCCATAGAAGAGGGAAACCACGGCCAGGTGCGAGCCACAGGTCGAGAAGGCTTTCCATCTTCCCTTCGTGGACGGGACTCTCAGGACAGCGCAGGTAATATGCACATACGAAGCCAGGATGCAAATAAATGGAGAGATCATGATCAACCCTGCTTCGATAAGAACCATCATCTCATTGAGACGGGTGTCAGAGCAGGACAGTTTCAGGAGGGGAGTCACATCACAGAAGAAGTGGGGGATGGCATTGTCTGCACAGAACGAGAGTCGAGCCATCAGCAGGGTATGCAGTAGGACATCCAGGTTGGCAATGACCCATGACCCAGCAACCAGCAGGGCACAGAGCTGGTGGGTCATCTTTGTCGAGTAGTGTAAGGGGTGACATATGGCAACAAAGCGGTCATAGGCCATCACAGCCAGGAGGAAATTGTCCATGTCCATGAACATGAACACAAAATACATCTGTGTGAGACACCCAGAGAAAGAGATGGTCTGAGTCCCAAGGATGTGGTTGGCCAGCATCTTGGGGACGGTGGTCGTGGAGAAGCAGATGTCCACAAAGGACAGGTGGCTGAGGAGGAAGTACATGGGGATGTGCAGGTGGGGATCCACGCTGATGGCCAGGAGGATGAGCAGGTTTCCCAGGACCGTGGCCAGGTACATGCTCAGAAAGAGCGCAAAGAGGGCCTGCTGCTGCTGCTGGGGCTGCCTGGAGAGCCCGAGGAGGAGGAACTCGGAGACACTCGACTGGTTTGCTCCTCTCATGGGGCTGGACTCAGATGCAGAGAAGAGAGGCAGAGCTCAGAAACCTAGAAGTTCTGGGTTTGGAAACATCAATCTAAGCTCCATCCAGCCACATGGTCACGTTAACGAAACCTGCATTAGAATTGCTCAGTCGGGATCCACCCCTGGTCTCTACACCCTGAGCTTCCAACTCCCAGTACTAGATGATGCTGGTCCCATTGCACTAATCTTTAAAATTGTATCAAATATAAAAACAACAAACAGGCACAAACACAGCCCTTCTCTGCCATTATGTAATGTTTCTTCTAACATTGCCAGGCTTTCTCCCACTTCTTAGCAGCTCACAAAGATAAGTGAAACAGTTGATCATTACTGGGTTTATCTCAAGCTCCAGCTGATGGATTCAGGACTCTTTCTATTACTCCTTGGATCTGGGTTGTTTTTTTTTTTTTTTTTAAGTTTATCTACTTCAAGAGAGACAGAGAGAGCAAGTGGGAAAGGAGCAGAGAGAGAGAGGGAGTGAGAGAATCCCAAGTAGGCTCTGCATTGTCAGTGCAGGGCCCGATGCAGGGCTAGAACTCACAAAACGTGAGATCATGACCTGAGCTGAAACCAAGAATCAGATGCTTAACCTACTAAGTCACCCAGGCACCCCATTGGATCTGGAAGGTGTGATAAAGAAAGCTCTTCGCATTAGTGGAAAAAATACACACACACATACACACGTATATGTGTATATGTATATATAATCTGTTATAATCCTACCTGGAAGAAGTTTGTACTGTTGTTATCAAGGGTTCTTTACCTTTGAGGAACCAACCAATGCTCCTCTTTAATATAAGGATTGGAAAGTAGTGGAAATATTGGTAGATCCCGAGCAAGTGAGAAGCGGAGGTTCACGGTCTGAGCCCTCTGTGTAGAGAAGGATGTTGGGGAGGATCTAGAAACAGGTATTTACAGTGGCTTCCATGGCCATTGGGACCAGATTCCCTGAGAGCCTCGTTAGAGACAAGCAGAAATTAATTGTCCCACCTATTTCCTGGTCCCTGTGGACCCAACAGTGATGACAAAGTATACGGATTTAACCCCTGGGTCAGAACTTGGGAGACAAAACAATCTGGGCAGAGATAAGTCTCAGAGAAAATTCCCTGAGACCTCAAATTGCATCACCTTGCTGATCTGGGATTATGCCTGTGGATGTGAAAATCTTATTGGTTAAAAGATTTTTCTTATTTTCTTAGGTCAGAAACTAGGGTTATTGCAGTGTTACCTGAGTGAACCCCTTTTTTTCTTTCATGTCTCGTCACTTACAGATGGGGATGCTGGGAAGGGGTTCAGGGTGGCATTACGGAGTTGTACTAAGTCCTTTAAAGCATTTGGTGTAAAGGATAACCTGTTTGTAACTGGGGGGGGTGGGGTGGGTAACAGATCAATCAGAGATGGCAGAGCACACCATGACTGAGAAACCCCAGGCTCCTGGAGTAGATGTTTTCACAGTGTCTTCCCAGCTCACAACGGATCTCCCTTTTCTGAAAACGGTCCCCTAATCCGAGCATCACAGGGGTGTGGAATCCGGCAGCCCGGTTTACACTCCAACACGTCCTGTCCAGTGATGATTCGTGACTGGCTTAGGGAACCTGGAACTGAGGCCGAGGACCTGTGGGTAATTCTCAGTGTTTCCTTCTTTTTCCTTTTCTCTTTTCTCTCCTTCCTTCCCTCTGTCCCTCCCTCCATCCCTTCCTCCTTTCTTCCCTTCCTTTACTTTTTCTCTCTGCCCCCTTTCCTTCTTCTTTCCTCCCCCCCCCCCTCTTTCTTTCTTCCAGAAGTAGCTAGGGGAGGGAGGACTTGGCCTAAATATGTAAATCTAGAAGCTTGCAACTCTTTCCTGGCTGCCTCACAGATGCAGAAGCAAAGTCTATAGAGAAGGGCAAAGAATGCAAACACAGAGAAAAGTAGAGATGAGCTGGAGACATGGCTATCCAGCTCAGAGTTCAAGACCTTTTCTGATGATTGGCTACATCGTAGCCTCACTCACAGTTCTTAGTTGCGAATGACAAAAATCAAGTCTCACTGAGGTAATCAGAAAAGGATTTCTTGAATGGATATCCTTCAAAAACACTGAGCAGGTGGAGAACCGGGCCCAGAAGGTCACACACCAACTATAATGGCCCAAATCACACCACAGAACTGGTTTGATTAGCACAGGTGTTTCTGCTGACGCCAAGCCGGAATGTTACAGTTCACGGCTCTGACACCGCTATCACTGGACATGGGATGCCACCAGCAGCACTTGGGAATCCACTTCCGGCAACGACTGCCACTGCTGGAAGAGGTCCTCCTGGTCTCCCCTTCTTCCTGTCAGAGGCAGGGTCAGGATACCTGATGGGCAGTCATATGCCCACGTCTTAGCCGCAAGAGCAGCTGGGAAATGAGTTATTCAGGGTGTCCTGTTACGTAGGAAGAAGCTGGCTTTTTCTCAAGCAGAATTATGAAGTGAGAAATTACCTAAGCTTGAGAAATGTCACAGAAGCTGGGAAGCCAAAAAGCAGGATAAATGCCCTCTAGAATTCACCCCTCCAGTTGCACACAACATTAACACATATCCCTCTTACCAATTCATGCTTCAGTAGAAGAGAAACTATCTGGCCTAAACATAATGCAACTATACTGCTCACAGTGTGGAAACAACTCAAGCCCATCAGTTACTGTATCCAGGCCCATAACGGGATCTCTGCTACTCCAACCATGTTCCCAGCGTGACATTCTATTACTTCTGAATCAAACTTGAAAGCCAACCAGTAACTACATATGCTACGTGTACGTAAAAGAGAGGAACGAAGGCAGAGAAAAGAAGAAGAAAGCTAGCTGGCGAAAATACATAGACGAAAACACAACACGGGAAGGAAGAAAATATGACTGGAAGTTGTAGTGTTCATTTCCACAGGTAGCCATGAATCCTTAGTTGATATTAGTAATTTTCCTTATCCACAATTTAATTCACGTTCCCTTTGTCTTTAGCCAGCATCTTGGCTGTTCAAGTTTCGAAAATCTGATATAGTAAAAAAAATTATAATAATAAATAATATTAAAAAATAAAAATAAATAAATATAAAATAAAATCTGATATAGTCACCCAAACTTTGATGTCAGAGAGAGTTGACCTCTTTATGACCTTGCCCATATAAGATTATCTTAGTCTTTCATTAGCTGCCATCACAGGTCATGGCAATTCCAGAATCCTCTCCAGGAGATCTTTCCATCCATATTCCTCTCTGCTACCATCATGTAGCAGCAAAACTATTTTCTAGTCATCGTCAAATGCATAACAATATTAGAATCTCTTTTTTGGTCAGTTTATCCAGCAGCAAAATGAGTCCAAATTGGCCGGCAAGAAGTCTCTTCAGAGCCCAGTGTTGCTGGGATAAGAAGCAAAATTGTGCAAGGAGATCATCAGGTATTACGACAAGAGGTGCGAGTCTACTCCTCCTACCTCTTGTTTCCTTGCCCCATAAATTCCTGGTTGGTAGAAAGTTCAGCAGATATTGTCCACTGGTATGAAACTTACACTGTATACTGAAAAACAGCACCCTAACCTCAACTGGTGCCCAAAGTGAGTCTTTAAAAGACCATTTCTCTATTCCATAAGGTCAATTGCTCCTGGTGATGGTGCACAAGTAAATACCATTGAATCACATGGGCCCCAGCCTTATCCTTTCTATTAGTTATCTATTGTCAAGAAACAACTTAGCAACTTAAAACAGTAAACATTTACCTTACACAATTCCTATGGGTCAGGAACCTGTTAATGGTTTAGATGAATGGTTGTTCTCGACCAGGACTTGTCATGAGACTGCAGTTAAGTTGTCCGTAGGGACTCAGTCATCTGAATGCTTGACTGTGGCCGCAGGATGGTCCTCCAAGGCGGTGCCCTCATGCTACTTTTGGCAGGAAACTCAGTCCCTCACATGAACTTCTCCATAGAGACAACTTCATATGTCCTTGCAACAGAGTTAATCGGCTTCCCACAGAACAAGAGATTCGAGAGAGCAACATGGAAATCACAGTATCTTTTATGATGGAGCTCCTACCATCACACATCATCATTTCCACAACATTCTGCTGTTTGCACGGTGCTAAGGAGAGAATGGTTATGTCCCCAGCAAGTTCATAGGCTGAAATCCTAGCCCCAAGGTGATGGCAGGGTCCTTAGGAGGCAGGGCCTTTGGGAGGTGATCCAGTCATGAGGGCAGAACCCTCACTAAGAGTATTAGTGCCCTTATAAAAGTAGGTCCGAGAAAGCTCCCTTGTCCCTTCCACTGTGTGAGGTTACACTGAAAAGAAAAGCCATCTATAAACAGGAAGTGGGCTCTCATCAGACACCAATGCACCATCACCTGGATCCTGGATTTCCCAGCCTCCAGAACTGTGAAAAAAACATTTCTGTTGTTTATAAACTACCCAGTCTAGGGTACTTTGTAATAGCAGCCAAAATGGGTTAAGACACAAAGTCAGGGGCACCTGGGCGGCTCAGTCGGTTGAGCATCCTTCTTGGCCTCAGGTCATGATCTCACGGTTCCTGAGTTTGAGCCCCACTTTGGGCTCACCGCTGTCAGCGCGGAACCCGCCCGCTTCGGATTCTCTGGTCTCCCTCCTTCTCTGCCCTTTCCCCGCTCCCACTAAAAAATAAATAAACGTTAAAAAAAAAAGGACACAAAGTCATCCTAAGTCAATGTGGGAAGGGACTACACACCAGGATCACTGGGGGCCATCTTGGCAACTGGTGACCACATTCCTTTTATTATTAAGTGAATTCCTTGCCTAGAAACTATGTTTGTGGGACGCTAAGCAGGTGGAATAGATTCATTCCTAATACACATCCCATCCGTCTTTAAACCTCAGGTTGACTAATGCCTCATTGCGTATATTAGTTTCCCTTTCCTGATTGCTTCTGTACACTCCCTGATACCTATGCTCACATAGCTTATCTACTTGTATCATAGCACTTTCATTATACCACCTTAAGTGACAAGGTGACTCAAGTGACCTGGAATGCATAAAGATCCTAAGTCTGACGCACAAGACTCACACCTTAACCTCTCCTTTAGGTCTGCAGTATAGGCCACCGTCTCCAGAACCAAACGCATTCATCAACATTGCCTTCTACACCAGAAATCACGCGAAGCTTAAAGCAGCAATTCTCAAACAGTAACGTGCACAAAAACCACCTAGGCATGTCGTTAACGTGAAGATTCTGATTCAGGAAGTATGGGATGCAGCCTGAGATTATGCATTTCTAGCCATCACCCAGGCTCTGCCTGGTCCTCGAAGAAAGAGGTGCCCTTACTCTGAGAAGGACCCGAGCCACCTGCACCCGTTCGTGCGCCGCTGGCTCCTCAGCCAACCTTGCCTTTTGAAAGGATATTCAAAATCGAAGTCAGACCTTGACCTCCCACAGTCCCAGCCTGTGGAAGTAGGAGACAGGAGTCGTGAACACCTGTAGCCCATCCCAACTGGGAAGGGCAGACGATCCCGCACAGCCCTAAAGGACTGGCGCAGGTGGGCTGAGGAAGGCTCATGGAACCCGCCAGTTGCCCAGGTTTGGTAGGCACCAACCGCAGAGTGCCTCTTCACGCCATTTCCGGGTAAAAGGGTCAGAGCCACTTACGGCAACGCACAGCCCCCACTCCACGCTGGACTTGCCAGCCCGCTGCACTTCGGAGAAAGACTACGCCGCACCTCCCCTCGGAGACTGCACAGAGCGGAGGCTGCGCAGAGCGGAGGCTCCGCCCCTCCTGTCTAATTGGGCAAGAGCCCGGGGGGCGGGAGCGACGCATCCTCTGATCGCATCCGTTTGAGGGCGTGTACAGCGCTTCCGGGAAGTGATACCGCCTGGTCCGCCTCTCCCGCGCTGCGCCTGCGCATGGCCTAGGGAGGTGCTTTTGGCGCGCCTGAGTCTCCAGACACCCAGGATTGGGAGGCGGAAGTGCAAAATGTAAAGGGACCCAAAAAGTTTAGTAATCAAAGTAAATAATTCACCAATGCAGTGTTGTTGTTTTTTTTTCCAAGCAAAGTTAATCGTTTAGCAAAGTATCAGAATTTTAAAGGTACGATCAGTATCTGCCAGTAAGCTGGCAGTTAATCTAAGACCTTCACTTAGTCAAGAGAAATTATCAAATAGGGCATTTCTCTCAGTTGAAACAGAGATAGGCAAAGGTTTTGAAAGCTTTACTGATGAGTTTACCTCTACTAAGTTAGTGTCAAAGATTAACACAGCCAGGCATTAAAGCTGTGAAAAACGATTTTATCCAGTAAATACTGACGGTAGGAGAAGGAGCTGAGCTCCATTCCATTCTCTGCAGAGGTGATTGGACATTTTAAAGGGAGAATGGGGAAGTAGGGAGAGGGAATGGAGGGAGCTTGAGCAGTCAAGGAAATGAAAAATTACAAAAAGCTGGGTAACGGGGTTGGTCCTTGTGAAATCCAAGCGGCTATCTTCAGGTGTTTCTGGAACTAGTTCATTCTTATGGCAGCCTTGGTTTTTCTGAGGCAGGCAGTAAGGGTACCTAGGGTGATACTAGGAATGTGGCCTTGAGATGTTAGATGCTGTGTTAGTGTTTGTTCAAGTCTTCTAGGTCAAAGTTGAGCACAGTCAAGGAGAGGGAGAAGTCTGACTAGAGTTTGGTCAAGAAAGGACTCTGTCCTTACACAAGTAAAATTGTAAAAGATATTGGTTTGGGTGTAATAAAATATTGTGGTTAAAATAATGTGAGTTTAGGGGCACCTGGCTGGCTCAGTTAGTAGTAAAAAAAATTTTTTTTAATGTCTATTTATTTTTGAGAGAGAGAGAGAGAGAGACAGAATCCAAAGAAGGCTCCAGGCTCTGAGCTGTGCTCTGAGCTGTACTGACAGCTCAGAGCCTGAAGTGGGGCTCGAACTCACAAACTGTGAGATCATGACCTGTGCCAAGTCACACTCTTAACTGACTGAGCCACCCAGGTGTCCCAACATGGAGCCCACTTCACATCCTATGTCTCCCTCTCTCTCTCCCCACCCCTTCCCCACTTTTGTGCATGTGTGCACACACACTCTCTCTCTCTCTCTCTCTCTCAAATATTAAAAAAATTAATATACCTACTTTTAACTTTTTCAATATTTTTTCAACCACTTTAAATGTAAACAATTAACCATTAACACCTTTAAACCATTAACCATTGAAATACATTAAAACATGCATATCAGGCTTCATTAAGGTCTGATGTGATGTGGCAGAGAGCTGAGCCAAGCCCATCAACTCCTTTAGAAAACTTTTTCATCATCCTCTACAGTAACCTCCCCATAGTAATTCATTCATATAATCATTTATTTGGGTAAATAATTACTGAGCAACTCCCACATTGCAGATACCTTTGAAAAACCTGGTCCCTGCACTCACAGCCAACAGCCTAATTAGGGCAGGGAGAATAGGAAGAAAAACACAAAGTAATTCCCCGAGGGTACTGACTTTTGCTACTCATTATTCATGAAACATGCACTTTATATGTACCAGACCCAGGACCTAACACTGTGTATAAATGTGAATAATGAACCATTTCTTAATTCAAGGACCATATATATTCATGGTGGAAGACCCCAGAAGAATGCAGACATCTGCAGTAGAAGGTTGTACAGGTCCTATAGGAAGAATAAGGCAAGCAGTTCGATTGTGGTGTATTGGTTTTCTAGGCCTGCCATAGCAGAGTACCATTAATTAGTACAGAAATTTATTCTCTCACAGTTCTGGAGGCTAGATGTCCAAAATTAAAGTGTTGGCAAGGCTGGTTTGTTCTGGAGACTCTGAGAGAGAACGTGTTCCATGCACCTTTTCAAGCTTCAGTGGCTGCCATCAACCCTTAGTGTCCCATCACTTAGGATTGCCTAGGGTCAACAATCCTTAGTGATGCTTGTAGATGTACCACTCCAATGATTGCCAGTCTTCACGTGGCAAAGGGTGAAGACTTTTCCCATCCCCGAGGGTCTTTGTGTCTAAGTGTCTTCACATGTGTTCTCTCTGTGGGTGGCTATGTCCAACTTTCTCTCTTCTTAGGAAGACACCAAGTCATTGCCGCATGGCCTACACCAATTCTGTCTGAACAAATCTTAACTTGATTACATCTGTCAATACCCTACTTCAAAATAAGGTCATATTCATAGGTACTGGGAGTTAGGGCCTGAACATCTCTTTTGCCGACTGTGGGACACTATGGTAGGAAATAACATCGAGGAATGATAGGGAGGTAGAATGCAGAGGACTTAGTGATTGATTGGACCTGTGGGATTATGGAAAGCATAGGAGGATTGCAACATTAATTGGGAACCATTCAGTGAGATAGGCAGTGCAGGCAGGAGAGAAATGTGTCTGTGCTTGGTGGGATGGATCATGGTGTGGAAACCACATGTGGTGCCCCATGGTGGCAGTGGAAACTTGACAGGTTCCACTTAGGAAATGTGGGATGTGAAGACATCCAGGTTGGACACTGGATACACAGGTCAAGGGGAGGTCAGACCGATATGGGTTCGGAAGTCACCAGAACATAGAGGTGGTTAGACACAAAGTAGATGTAATTTCCCAGGGACAGAGTATAGAGTGAAAAGAAATCCAAGTATAAAACCCAAGAGGAAAACAAATGCTTATGAGATGGTAGAAAAGGAGGAGGTGGCAAAGCAAAGGGGGCAAAAAGACACAAAAACAAGCGTTTTAAGGAGCTAATGGGGTAGTGAGTTTTAAAAAGAAACAAATGCTAAACAAGGCCACATGCACAGAAAAATCAAGCAAAATGACTCAATAGCAACACTGTATTTTGCAAAATTATATCTTCAAATTAAAAAATACTGAATGTTTCAATAAATGGTTACTAATGTGGCAAATGGACTAGACCCTAGTGCTTAACCTTTTGTTACACAACAGGGTAGATCTGTTCTTTTCCTTTGTTGTCATTCTGCTACAATTATTAAAAGATGTCTCAGGTTGGGTTCTCAGAAGGCACATGCTTTTTGTTGACCTATTCAATGTTAAAGGTTTGCTTGTGTAATATGGGTCAGGAGCCAAGATTTTGATGGTGCCCAAGGTGAATAGTTTCTGTATGTGATCCCTGAACATCCACAATTTTTAGAGGGCCCTAAGGGCAAAGAGGAAAAGCGGAGAGGAAGCAGCAATAAACAGATGACACAGAATCACGTACATAATAAGTCAAAGAGGAGTTTCCTGTGGGAACTCAGGAGAGAGAATGAGAATCTGAGCCTAGAGGAATCATCAAAGGCTTCCTAGGGGAAATAGCGACTTGGATCTTGAAGGTTCAGGGAAGGTTTGGCCCTCGGATAGAAGGACTAGGCGCCCTCAACAGATGACATAGCAAATGTTAATCTCTTTCTCCAAAATCAAAGGAACATCTTATGCTAAATATACTCCCATAAGGCAAGGCAATCAAATTGGGTGATGAGACACTGACACAGATTGTTTCTGCCCCCCCCCTCCCCGCCAAATTAATATGTTGAAACCTAACCCCCCAATGTGTAGTATTTGGAGGTGGGACCTTTGGGAGTTGACTAGGTCATGAGCTGCAGAGCCTTCA
Source organism: Panthera tigris (assembly GCF_018350195.1). Lineage (NCBI taxonomy): Eukaryota > Metazoa > Chordata > Mammalia > Carnivora > Felidae > Panthera > Panthera tigris. Next base: position 38,737,843 of record NC_056675.1, read on the forward strand.
TGAAGGGATGAGTGCCTTCATAAAACAGACCCCAGAAAGCTCCCTCACCCCTTCCACCACATGAGGACATAGAAAGAAACACCAGGAAGCCGGCTTTCATCAGACACGAAATCTGCTGACACCTCGATCTTTAAGAAATAAAAGTTTGTCGTTTAAGCTACCCCAGTGTGTGGTATTTTTGTTAGAGCAGACTAAACGGACTAGTGAGAGCACTAAAAATTATGAAGTGTTCTTTGGATTCTATGTGACGCTAAGAAATGTACCTTGAGCCAAAGGACGGGCTGTCTCAGCACAGGAACACTTGAGCCCAGAGAGAACCTCAGTGAGTGGTTTTCACCTCTATTGTTATTACCCTCAGTAGACATCAGATTTCCTTTTGGGGTTTCTAGGCTCACTCTTTTTTTTAAATGTTTATTTCTATTTTTGAGACAGAGAGAGAGAGAGAGGAAGCACAAGCAGGGGGAGGGGCAGACAGAGAGGGGCACACAGAATCCCAAGCAGACTTCAGGTTCTGAGCCATCAGCAGAGAACCCAACAATGGGGCTCCAACCCATGAACTGTGGAGATCATGACCCCAGCTGAAGTCGGATGCTGAACCGACTGAGATGCGCCAAGGCTCACTCTTGATAATGAGCAATCATCCAGTAACTCCAAAGCAGCATGATGGTCAACTCAGAAAATTACACTAGAACCTCCTGCAGACATTAAAGGGGAAAAAAATACCAATTCCTGGATCCCACTCCAGAAAATAAGATTTAATTGGTCAAAGTTGGGTCCAACATCTGTATATACGCTGTCAAAGCTCCCCAAGTGATACTATCATGTATCCAAGATTGAAAAAACACTGCCTTATTCTGAGAGCATTTCCAAAAAAGGAAGTGGGGAAAAAATTATTACATGTAACTTTTTAGCGTGATCACCCAGAAATGAAAAACTTGTCCTTAGGCAAAGCAATATGAAATACAATAATTAGAAACAAATAAAATTACCTATTTAAAGGAACAGGGTTGTACTTAAGTCTGAGTTCATTCATAACTGTGTACTGAGAGTATTCTAAGTTCCTTGCAAACACTTTGATTACTACATTCAGTGAATTGGCAAAGATTAAAATGTTGGGAATGATAGGTCCATTCTACTGTCA